>NW_026138066.1:5000000-10000000 GCF_025592945.1 Manacus candei
TCCTCTGGCTTTTTCATACCTTCAGGGATGACATTCATTCATCTTATCTCAACTGACTATTCAATGAAATGCTTTTTTTCTCTGCAGGAAAATGTAATGTATTTCATTTGCTGTTCCTCCAGAAAATAGTGAAGTAAGAGTTTCCATGGCTTGCAGAGAAAGGCTTTAGTTGTGTGCAGTCAAATAAACGTACTTTGGCAGAATATTGCAGGTTCTTGGGTTGAAGGAGATGGCTTTGGGGACAGTGGTGTTTGTTTCTAGTGAGATGACCTCTCTTATGCCTGAATGTGTGAGAATGGTAGGCATATGTCCTCTGAAGGCAAGGACAACTGTTTCTGTAAATATAGCACAAACAGGATATGAGCCTAAGTGACTGTGAACGAGGCTACAGTTTGTGAACAAGACACTGCATTAAAAATCTACTTTACAACTCTTAAAGGATGCAGGTATGTAGCCAGAATCAGTTGGAAAGGATTTTGTACTAGTCTCTCTCCTTCATTTGCCAGCTTCTTTGAATTATATCTGAATTTTTCAAAGCCATTACTATTCTCCCATTGTGTTCTTTTATTCAACAATGGGTTGACTGGCTGTGTGACTCAAGCCAGGTCCAATTAGGTCATGTTGCTTAGTCCCAGCTTCCTCTGTTCTACCTTGTGTCCATTGCCTTTCATCTCACTCTATGGAACCTGTCTCCATCTTCTCTGTATCCTCCTATCAGTAAGTTGTAGACAGCGATAAGATCTCCCTTGAGCCTTCTCTTCTGAAAGCTAAGGAAATGCAGTTCTCTCCGTCTCTCCTCAGCCCCCTTCTTGCCTTGGGAGTCCTTGGGTGGGCTCACTCCGGTATTTCATTGTCTGTCTTAATTGAGGGATCCCAAAACCGGACACCCTACTCCAGGTGCAATCTCACAAGGGTCAAATAGAGAAGCATTCCTTCCTTTGCCATGATGACTACATTCATGCTAATATGATCCAGTGTACAGTTGGCCTCCTTTGCTGCAAGACTGCACTGTCTGCCAGGTTGCCTTTTAGCCAGTCAGCTCCCCACCTGACTTGTTGTTCAGGCATGTTTTAAACCAAGCAAGATGCAGGACTTGCATTTTGCCTCTGCTGAATTTTATGAGATTTTTTTCTTTCAACCCATTTACTCGGCCTGCTGAGCTGCTTCTCAATAGCTGGGAGCTTTCTTCACAATCTTTTATCATTTGCAAACTTGCTGAGAGTACTCTATCTGGATCATTAATATAAATATAAATAAGACATTCAACGGTATCAATCCCTGGGGAATTTGATTAGTAATGAGCCACCTGATAGATTTTGTTCAACTGATGACTGCCTTTTGATAGTCCAGACAGTTTTCCATCTCTTTATAGTCTTACTTAGCCAGTCCTATCTTTCAAGTCTGTATGAGAGACCATGTCAAAGACCTTGCTAAAGCCAAGGTATACAAGCATCCACTACTATCCCCTTATCCATACAACCAGTCATACATTGGGTTAGTCAGTACACTTTGGCATTGGTAAATCTATGCCTGCTGTTCCCAGCCACCTTTCTGTCCAGTATTGTTGCCAATTTCACTATAGGCAATATTGGTATTACTACTAATAATATTGTTAATAATAATACACATGTGTCAAATTAAGTTCTACTTACACAGAAACAAAGTACATCTCGTGCATCACTTAAAAATCAGTCTTGTTTACTCATTTGCCATTAACCTTGCAGTAATTTTAATTAGTTAGGTTCTGCTCTTCACTTTGCTGTACAAATGACTTGCATACTGACAAAGAAGGTCAAGAGGAATTAGGATTAAAATCTCTTTCCTGGTTTGGCTAAATTTCCATTTTTAGCTCTTGGTAGGGTAGCAGCATCAGTTAGGAATGTGAGAAATCATTACTTCTAATGACTACAGCTGTCTCTCTAAAACTTAAATGTCTCCGATAAAGGTAGGTTGGTGTTAATACATGCTCAGAACTGGAATGTCTGAAGCACAAACATGCATCCCATTTTTATCAGTTCTTCAGGATAGTGACTTTCTGGTTATAATCTGCTCCCATGAGATTTGCTATAGGCTTCTTTTGGAGCCTGAAGAGCATAGCTCTGTGTTAATGGTCTCCACTGATGGAAATAAGGGCTGCTGTCATTTTTCTTTTTTGGTGGTAGTGGTGGTCTGAGCTAGCCAAAAATGTCAAAAAATCTTCCAAACCAACAATTTCTATTAAAAAAAAAAAAGAAAGAAAAAGTAATGACTTTTGGCAAGTACCTTGTGCTGCCTTACTATGTGACTGCTCAAGGGAATGGGTAAGAAAGCAGAGGTGTTGAGTGGGAGACTGGCAGCTCCAATGTATATTGCCTTAAGTGGTTGAATGGATGGTATGTACTAGCGAAAAAGGTTTTGTTTGATAAGGTTTGTTTTTGTGGGCAGCTGGTATAATGCTGTATTAAAAAAATTTTACTAGTAAAAGACTATCTTCACTAGATTGTTTTACAAAACCAACTGAAGTGCCAACATCTTTTTTTTTATTTAGGTAAGGTTTAGGATGTTTTCAGTTTATATAATGCTTGTGTGGGAAGGAAGTTGCTTATTAATTTCAAACTTCTCATTTAAACTTCTATACTAGTAGTGCTTTCCTTGTTAGAATTAGGATCAGGTAAGAGCTGCTGGACAGATATTGAAATATTGATAAGGAAGAGATGAAGTTTCCCTACAGCATCATGTTACCCTATCCTCCTTGAGGGGTAAATCAATATGAGAAAAGAAAATACAGGAAGATGATGGATTTATGATTTTGACCTTGTGCTGATGAGAAGGCAGCCACTAGGTTATGAACAAGGGGTCCAAATCATCTTTACTAGGAAAATTGTAATAACAAAGAAGCTATTACTCACTCCATGTTTGTTATTTAAGTTCTAGAAAACCATCACCATTGTGACAGAAATTCACAATGATTTATAGTTACCTTTCTCCTCCTGTCTAAATGGTTTATTTCTTAGTCTATGACTATTGGGGAATGTTGTAGAGGATAAGTGACTTGTTCTAATACAGTGTGCTATGGGTTGTCATGCATTCTAATGTCTGGCATTTCAGATGATGTGCAGGAGGCTTATAACCTGATTAAGGACCTGGAACCTACAGCTCCACAGGTAATTGGAAACTGATGTCATGGCACATAGGTAGAGGTTATAAATTGATATGAAATCTGCCGCATACAAAACTGGTATCCTGAGGACAGCTTGCCCCATTCCCACTCCTAAAACTTTTGTGTTTTCCATCCCTTCATGAACAATAGATTTAATATGCATGCATAAAGTATTATATATGTGCATATATGAGTACTTAGCCTGTTTATTACTGTACTGCCTGGGCTCAGCTAAGAATATAGCTCTGTTGTGCTCAGCATTTTGGGGAGCTGACCATGGATAAAAGCTCTCTTCCAACTACAGCTACTTGTCACTTCTGCCCTGGTGATGATTACCATCCCTCAGATCTGCTAGCTCAGGTGCTCGTACGGTTTGTCCTGAAGCCATTTCAATAAAAATGAGCTAGATTAGATTAAACAGTTTAAATAAATGGTATTCTCTAATCTCATCACACTTTGACTGCCATGAGTGAAAACTGCAGCGTCCCTTGGCTGCTACTGTAATTTTCTTTTGTGGTTGTTCCAGCAGCTTTAGTCTCCAATTTATTCCTCTTCGCAGTTTATTTTCCAAAGGTCACATAGCTGGGCATGAAAGGGACCTTTCATGAGTCTGTGTGAGGAATTATATGGAGGGAGGGAAAAGGAAAAACTCAAGAACACAGATCTGGTGATTCTGTGCTGAGGAGGGTCTTCTGATGTTGCTTTACATTTCTTGTGTTCTTCAGTATGGCAAGACTTACTTGAACAGTTTTCTGCAGCCAGTGGTCCTTTAGCCTCTGTTTTCCCCATATACATGTCTTATAATTCTTTATGACATTTTTAAATGAGAATCTTTGTGCTTCTTTTTCCATTTTTCGCTTACACTTGTAAGGAACTCCCTGCTAAGACTTGCCAAACTACTTGTATAACCTCCTTGAGTACTTCGCAAATACTTCATCACAATGCCTGTAGGATAATAATTTGGCACCTGTAAGAAAGTTGGTGTGCTAAAATGATTACTTAGCATCCTGGCTAGTACTCTCAGATTGTTTGCTTGCAATCCGTTGTTGGTCTGTGTAGATGTGTCTTTCTCTTTTTCTGTGTTTACCTCTGTGACAAGGCTGTCCAGGTTTATCAGGAATACCTACAAAACAGATTTATAGCTATAACTCTTTAATTTTAAGATTTGGATAAGACAAAAGAGTCTGTTGCATGCTGAGAAAATCTTACTCAGCAAGGATGTTAGTGGTTATGGTTAACCAATGTGCATATTTGAAATGGGATCTGTGCTTTATTACAACAATATTGTACTTGTTGGTCATATGATGGTGAAGAGGGCATGAAAGGATGTTATCGTGTTCCTTCTGGTGCATTGTCTTTGACCACAAGACTTATCAGAAAACATAGTACTCCTTTGCATCCCACATATTTGGTAGAAGTGACTACCTAGCCAGTAGAATGCATTTTGGGGGGCTAAATTAGTTCTACTGTGATTAAGCATTATCACCGTAACCAGCTACCTACTAAACTGAGCTGGGATAGAGTTGAATTTATGAAGAAAATAATGTACACATAGGCTTTTATGTGTTTTATAAAATCTTCACCTTATCTTCTCTGATCCTTTTTACAATTTTTTTTCAGGAGTACATCCTCAAAGGAGTTGTAAATGCAGCACTTGGACAAGAAGTTGGCTCAGTAAGCGAAGCCCATGAAGTTCTTCAGCCTCTCCAACAACAGAATATGAACAGATCTGTAGGGACTAGAATGGAGTGAAAGAGACAGTCATTTCTCATTTAGATTGCAGGATCTCTGAGTCTCTCAACCTTCTTCCACACAGTAGTCAGTCCAGAATGAGTGAAATGCAAATTTCCATTGCTGGTCTTGACAGTAAATCAAGCTGAATTTGGCTTCTCTATCCTGTTTCCAAAAAAACTTTTCTTTCTACAGTATTCTTGTGTATCTAGGCACATACAGTGGCACATTTACCTTTTCTGTCTTTCCTTCAGCCCTGGTTTGTCTGTTAGTTGCTCCCCATCTGTTCCTCAGAGCATATTTTCATTATGTATTGTAGCATCAACTCTGGAACTCATGTTGGGTTAATTTTTTTCCTCTTCCAGAGAGATCATCTGAAAATTGCTCAGCAGTTCTTCCAGTTGGTCGGGGAATCAGCCAGCGAATGTGGTATGTTTGAAATATTCTTTCTCCATTATGTAATCCATCTTAAAATATCCATACTATCATACTATCCTATGTCCAACTCCTGACTGCTGGCAGGACTATTGCTAGGCATTTTGTTGTTATAGGATGAGTATCAGGAAATGTAAAACAAATTTGGAAGTTTACATTAGAGGGCTCATGTGATTCCAAACCTTACTGTATGACTGGAAAAGAGGCTGTACTGCAAACTGCTAGTCTTTACTGAGAGACTCTGTGGCTTGCCTTTGATTAATAATCTCCATTATAGAAACAGAAGACAACAGCCTAATTAATTAGATGAAGTGTGTGGCTGAAACTTCACAGGTACAGAAACTTCACTAATCTAGGTACAAATCTAGGACCACTAATGAAAGCCTATCAAGTACATAGAGTCCTAGCATGGAGTGTGCACTGAAACTGAGGGTGCTAAAAACATAAGGAGGAATTTGGCTACAGACAAAAATGGGGTCTCTGGGACTAACTCCTTGCTTGAATGAAAAAAAACCCTGATAAAACCAACAAAAAATCAGCATATTTTCAATATTTACTTTTACTTATTCAATAATAGACCAAACAAAGACCTTATCTTCCCTTCCCTTTGCCAAAATCAAAAATCCCAAATAAAAAAAGCTGGTAGGTATAACACAGAAATTCAGATAAAATAGGGCTTCCCAGTTTCCTTTTTAGGCATTGTCACTTAGTACTGTTTCTTTAGGTGGGTAACTTGTGCATTTTTATGGTGCAGACAGGTCATGGTCCTCAGAGACAGAATGCTGTCTCTGGTGTCCATGGTGACTAAAGAGAAAGAGCTCAAGAGAGCAGCAGCACTGATGAAACTTTCAGAAATACTGTTGAGTCATTCTATTCTGTTCCACATGCAGCAGAGAGCTTCCTGTTGGAAGGCTGGAAGTGGTTCCATAGATGAGATTTCCCTAATTCATTCCTTTTGCATTGAGGCTATCCCTTTGGAGTTGGGATCCCAGATAACAGGAAGGAACAGCATGAACTACAGTAGTGGAGAACTTGGTTAGAGGGAATATAGCTACCTGGGTTTGTGATACCAGTAAAATCACAAGGTGACTGATACAGTGGTGGTAGATTCTTAATGCCTGTTATGGTCATGCACATGTGATGAATGACCATAGCATACATGGATAAAAATAATATGGAGATAGTCTGAGAAAACATATCCTGAAAGGATTTGTAGTGAAGATATAGCCCAAAAGCAAAATTGAAATTGTTAGGAAGACAAAGGTCTGAATTTCACTGTGAAATAATTTTAAACTCATATGCAAAATAAGGTGGAAAGGCTGAGACTTCAACCTTCCTATGGTTGAGGGGGGGGGGGGAAATAATTAACAGTGAGTGAAATAATACTCTTTTAAAATATATGTTTAGATAGGCAACTCACCATACTGAGGCCAAATTATTCACCAGCCAGCCTGGATGGGAACAGTGACTGGCATATTAAAGAGGTTTAGAGATTTTATATAGAAAGATAATTAAATAATAGTTGGAGACTTCTGTTCTGCCTATATTGACCTAATAAATGCAATGACATGGCGTGATAAACAGCATGAACTTTTAAATGCTGTTTCCCTCTTTCTTAGAGAAGGCACAAGTGAACAGGTAACTCTGGACCAATATAGAGATTACATAGAACCAGATTTGAAATTTTGATGAAACTCCAATTCTGCTACAGTCATCTGAGTATAATCAAGTTCTAAATCCATGTGTTAGCAAATACCTAAAAAAATTTCCACAGTTCTAATTGCAAGAAAAGAACCTACATAATAACCTTTCTCATTTCTGACAAAAAATTAGAGTGAAATAGCAGTGAAAAGGATAAAATACACCTGATTTGAACACTTGAAAGAACCCTTTGTTTCTCTAAAGAAAGGGCTCGTATTCATAATTAATGAGCTATAGGATACAAATAATGACATGACTAGGTTTGCCAATGGTACAAAATTAGCCATAGTAGTAAAAAAGTAAAAGCTTCCACAATGATGAAAGATATGAGAGACTGTATAAGGCTGGGCAATAATATGCAAATTAAATTTAGCAAAATTATCAGAAAAGTTGAAGAGAATCTTAGGAATTGATGAGAAAAGAGAGAACAAACTAAAAATAATTACTGCGTATACATGTGATTCTTTTTCTTGAATACTGTTTGCAGTTCTGGTTCTTACATTTCTTAAAAAATTGTAGAACAAGAAAGGATACAATAAAGACAGGAAGGGTGATCAGAGAAAGGGAATAGCTTCTTGAACAAGGAGAGATTAAATAAAGGAGGATACATGGGCTGAAAAACTATGACTCAGTTTGATTATGTGCATCATAAATGACAAGGAAAAGAGGAATAGAGAAGAATTATTACTGTACAATACAAAAACCAAGGAGCATTGACATAAACTATCACACAAGACAAATAAAACAAACAGCATTAATTACTTTTTCACATAACACAACTTATTTGATGGAGAAACTTGTGAGAATCAGAAGGTAAAAAAAAATTGGTAGATTAAAAATCCATTAGCTGTTT
The DNA here is from genome assembly GCF_025592945.1 of Manacus candei. Taxonomy (NCBI): domain Eukaryota; kingdom Metazoa; phylum Chordata; class Aves; order Passeriformes; family Pipridae; genus Manacus; species Manacus candei. The sequence goes on from NW_026138066.1 coordinate 5,007,860, forward strand.
AAGGCAAATTTTTCAGTGACTAAGTCCTCAGTGCAGATTGTTGGAAGCTAGGAGAAACTTCCAAGGAAGTAACATTACATGCCACAGTATGTATTATATGTGAAATCAGAACATATTCTTTCTATAGCTCTATATTCTTACTCAGCAAGTTTCTGAACTAGACAAACTTTGGATCCAATATGATAGTTTTTATGTTCTTAGCCCCTGTATTGTATACTTGTGATCATTTTTGATCTGCTCCCTTCATTTTGCTGGATTTAGAATGGAGAACAGAATTCTTGCTGTTTGTATACTTGGGCTTTTCCAAAGCAGCCAGCCATGCTATTCAAGCATGTAAGTCTTGCTTCAGCACTTCCCACTCAGCCAGTCCTTGCAAGGAGCTGGTATCACTCAATTGTCTGTGAAGATATCAAGTTAACTGCTTTGCAGATTTATAATACAGAAGTAGGTTTGGGCTTGCTAGAGTGAGGAAATCCTTTGCTTGCAACTGGGCCTATGTCCTGGTTTTACCTGAGATAGAGTTAATTTTCTTCTTAGAGGCTGATGCAGTGCTGTGTTTTGAATTTAGTATGAAAATAATAATGATAAATGCACCAGTGTTTTAGTTGTTGCTAAGTTGTGCTTACCCTAAGTCAAGGGCTTTTCAGTTTCCCCTGCTCTGCCAGTGAGGAGCTGTACAAAAAGCTGGGAAGGAGCATGGCCAGGACAGCTGCTCTGAATGAGCTAAAGGGTTATTCCATACTGTAGAACATCATGCCCAGTACCTAAAGGGGGGAGGGAGTCAACTGTGAGGGGCTAATTGTGGCTCATGGGTGGGCTGGACATTGGTAAATGGGTGGTGAGAAATTGTATTGTATATCACTTGTTTCTCTTGAGTTTTACTCTTCCCTCTCTCTCTTTTTTCCTCTCTCTCTTTTTCTCTCTCTCATTTTCATTACTACTATTATTAATAATAATATTATTTTATTTTATTTCAATTCAGTTATTAAACTGTTCTTATCTCAACCTGCAAGTTTTACTTTTTTTTTAGGGGGAGGGGATAGAACGAGTGGTACTTAGTTGCTAACTGGTGTTAAACTACAACAGTCACAACAGTCTGATAATATGGATTATCAAAAAATAATGGATTAAAATGAAGATGTGAAATATTTTTTCTGACTTGCTTTTGTTAACTGTAGAAATCCCATGACTGCATTAAGGAAAAAGCAGCAACACGCAGTTCAGGAAGTATAGTATCATTTATTTGTAAAGTCATTTGAAGTCATCAATTAAGGCCTTTGCTCTTTTTAATTAGATCTCTGACTTGAAGGTTCAAGGAACACAGAGCAAACTGAGTTAATGGAAAAGTCCGTTCCAATAAATGTACAGATTTTGTCTCAAGATGGATGTTATAAACTTTAATGGGAGTAGGGTCACCCAAAACAAAAACTAAAAAAAGTCCAGGAAGCACTTACAATGTAGGAGTCAATATGCATCCTCTAGCAGCAATAAATAACACCCAGAACAGCAGCTTGGTTACTGGGGTTTTTTTAAGCTTAATAGAAATTCTTAGTCCTAATGACATGAAATGGAACTGACATTATGAAGGAGGATATAACTAGATTTTTATAGTTAGTTCTCATACTCTTCTACCACGGTCTCAACTGAGAGGAAAATTAAACAGATCAGATTTTTAAGATAAGTTAAGGAGGAAATGGGACAAGAGGAACATCAGTGAAAGTAAATTAACATTAATGTTTCTTTTAAATGCAGTCCTTCTGGTGCTTAAGTGTTACAAACTACTCCAAAACCACTACAAGCATAATGAAGAGCAGCACTCCTTTTGTTTTCAGTGGTCCTCCTTTAGGACCAAGTCAGGCATATCTGATGCTGGGTGGGAGGAATGAAACATTTCTTCTGGACTTCATGTGGTCTTTTCTTTGAGCTACACTTAGGTCCCCCTGAGTAATTTTTTTAAATGACAAATTTTTCCTCTTCCTGCATGAGTCACATGCGGTGAATTAGAACTGTAAAACTCTAGTTTTTCAGTCTCCAGTAGTAGTCATTGCTGAGTTGTATAAGATACTCAGACGTTGTTTGTTTTTTCAACGAAATCTTTCACTAAAAGTATATGGAGGATGGTGTGCTGGGACAATAAGATTTTCTGCCAAAATGTGGACATAAGAATAAATACTAAAATTTAGAAACTCTCGAATCATATATGGGAAAATTGTGTTTCTAATATTTTGTTACTGTGATTAATTTTTACTAAAAATGTATCCTTAGTTTTAGGTCTTCTTTGCGAGTTTTGCATTTTTAAAATTTTGTTTAAAATAAATTGTTGTGAGTTTATGAACTTCAAAAATTGAATGTCAGAGAAAATGAGCATTTTCAAGTTATCTTCAGTGATATTATTCAGTGTTTCTTCATTCTTTTTTTTTTGTTGCAAAACTGTTTCTGTTATTGTCCTGTAGAGGCATGTATTTGTGATGAAAAGTATGCATGCATGTAAAAAAGGGCATATAAATATACAGGCCAGTTTTGCTCACAAGTGAACAATTCATAAATAACCAAAATAATTTTCTGAATTTGGAGAACAGAGTGATGTGGTTCAGACATAGATAAGGATTGATTGTCTCTATATGGAAATGACAGGACATCCAAGCTCAGTGTCTCCTAGTGCTAAAAGGTAAAAAATGAGACTATTTCGCTTTCCTTTGAAATGTATTTTGAGATCTTATATACTGCTTTCCAGGAATAATTACTACCCTACCTTATTTAAAGGAGTTTTCCAGTGGAATGCTCTATTTTGTGTGGTGGTATGGAGTCAAAATATTAGTCTTCAGTTACATGAAATTTATATATAGAGAAAAGTTATTTTTAGTGCAGATGTATTCATGGTAACTAACATCCAGTGGCAGATTATTTCAGGGATATTGGTAGCCTTAGGATCTTATCTCTTGACACCTTTCCAAACTGCACATGCTCTCTAATGATCATTTCATGTAGTGAAATAGTAGTCATTTGAAATCACTTGCAGTTAGGCCTTCCCAGCTGCACTTGGGTTCATCCATCTCTTCTAGTTGAGTCTAACAAAAAATAGTTTCAGTAAGCTTACTTCAGAATCTTTAAAACAGCTTTGAAATTTTTTCAGTAACACAGCTTACACTGTCAGAGTGGATGACAGCGTAATACGGTTGCAGCAAAGTTATGATGACGTAGATAGCAGCAAAATTTAGTGACACTCATTTGAACTGGTATGTCTAACTTATTTATGCCTTTACCACTTGTGAGCAATGTGGTAATCCCAAAAGCATGGGCATTAATTTTCATATTGTCTGGTATCACTGAGTATTCTTCCTGTTCCAATATTAATTCTTTTTTTATAATGATATTTTCAGTGTTATCAAGTTTACTGTCTTACTTGAACTAAAATTAAAATATGTGGAGCTTCTTTGTCCAGGATAACTGACAAGCATAATTTTAAAGAAAGAAGGTTAATGAGGTTAGAATAACAAACTCAGGTTTGTATGAAGTGTCATTTCCTAAGAGTAAGAATAATTCATGGTAAAATTAAGCTACATAAATTGTGTCATGGAAAAGGCTTGTTACTTAAACCATTTGTCTCTGTAGAGTTTGCTGTTGATTAAAGTCTTGCAATAGTTATTGGATGCTGTAGAGAAAGATGACAAGATGAACTAATAGTTTTTTCTAACCTCTAGTACAGTCCTTTGCCTGAAAAGGCAAGCTACACTATTTTTAGAAACTAGCTGCTTTCATAGTTGCCAGCAATCTTGGCAGTGATTTCTATTACTGTGTGGTTTTTAATTCTACAAATTTGCATTTCTCTTTTGAATTTTAGATACCATTCCAGGGAGACAGTGCATGTCCTCCTGCTTCTTTCTTCTTAGACAGTTTCCTAATGTCCTAATTTACCTCAACTCAATCAAGGTTAGTATTATTATTTAGTATTGGTAGTACTGTAATGCATGGAATCACTACTTACAGACTGTACTATGTGAGACACAATGGAAACATAAAAAGATGCAGAAACAACAATAAAAACAAAACACTGGAATGACAGTGGGACATAAGTGGTCAGTATGGCAAATGGATCAAAATGTAAAGAAGCAATTTAGAAAATAGCACCATGCAGCATGGTGGGCATGATGGTCTCATCACATTTGCAGTTTAACCATTATCAGGCTTTCTGGTGGCATCATAGAAGATGAGGAAGATAATTAAAGGAAGACAGTGAAAAAATTTGTGGATATTTATGAGGTGGGCAGCATGGAGGGAAAAAACCCAATGTTTTCCTAAGACTTATCAAATGAGTGATGGAGATGATTGTCAATGGTTGGGAGACAACATTTTAATGAACAATAGTGTGTAAAGAACATAGGACATGAAGGACTCTGAAAATAATAACTCAGGGAACTGAGTTATAACTACAGGGAAACCAGTCACTGAAGGGCTAAAATAGGTAAATATTACATTAAGAATGTTATTTTTGCAGAAGTTATTTGAGTGGTACCCTGCAGACAATGTTACTTTTTTCAAAGTAAGAGAAGTTTGAAGTCAATATGATGCAGCATTATCAGATCACCAGTATTCATTGGATAAAATGGGTATAACTTACAGATACACAGTTAGATGTGAGTAAAGAGGGGGCTGGAGTGTGATTATGAGTTAAATGACTGTGGTCTTGTTCCAGTGATTTGAAACTGGAGTTGTAACAAGAAATTATTTGGGAGATACACGAGATGAGCAGAATGACAATATTCTAAGGAGGGTGAGATCTAAAGAAAAACGTGGTTGTAATGGTGCCAAAAGCAGTTGATGAGTGAAAAAATGATGAAGGTGTAGTTTTTAGACTTTGTCTGGAAATAGACCTTTGAGGAAATCCCAGTGGCTCTAGCCACTAGCAGGGCTCCAATGTAGTGGAATGAAGAGACATACCACTACCACCCCGAAGTGGAGTATGTGTGTAATTAAGAAAAGGAAACTAAGGGTGAGAATTTTTTTGCCTAACTTGAACCATCTAAAAGTCATATTTCTAGTTAGAACTTGTCATCTGGTCTCAGTTTACAGACAGTGGGTATAGAATTTCCAGAAAATTAATCCTGTATATTTCTCACATTTACAGTGCAGTGAATCAGCCCACAGATATGCTCAGCTCTTTCCATTTCCATTAAAAGGTTCTTAAAAAGGTATTTCTAACCTGAAAAGGTCAAAGTTAAATGTGATTACAAACCACCTCCAAGATATATGGGACAAAAGTTTACTCCCTCCTACAACTTTTCTTGCATGGTCATTTTGAAGTAATTGATCATTCTCATAATTTTTTAGCTGAGACTAAGCATGCTCAGATTTATTTAAGTCATTTCCCTCTCTTCAGCTCACAGGGATGCAAGTATTTCTTCCTTTACCATGTTACAGGCAAGGTGTAGGTGGCTTTACAGTTACCTTTTGTGTTTCATTCACAGGAATAAACTTCAGTAGAATCCCTGCAGCTCTTAAAGCGGAACATGCACTCTGTGAAGATTATTTGTGTGATGTTCTCTCCAGAAACACCGTGTTCAGCCATGATCAGTTAAAACTGCTTTAGGCATGAGAATTCTGAGAGGACACCTTATTATAAATGCATTGCTAGCTGCCCCAAGGGTGACATTATAACACTGTCAGAGATCAACTGAGAAAACAACCTGATTCAGGCTCAGCTGAGTTGTGGCCACAATGGGAATTCTTCATTGCTCAGCTGGGTATCTGAGCATCTCATTGAAATGGACATCACTCAGAGGACAGTTAGTTTTATGAAAAGATTAAAGACCTCTAAAAAGGCCATGAAAGAGTGAAGTCCAGTACATATAATGTGGTTTAAAAAAAAGAAAAAAAAACCAACAAATAACCCTGAAACATCTGGCTGCTGTGAATGTGTTGCACTATCATCAGCATTGTTCATTTCTACTGTTTTTGGTTTTGCAGTAGGTGTGTTCTCTAGCACTTATACAGCCTGGACAGAATAACAGATTTTCTGAGTTTGGTTGCTGACAGAGTTTCTTTTCCATTTTAATTTAAAAATACAATGGAAACTATTTAAACAGAAGAAACGATTCACACAGTAAAACTGCATCTGGCTCACCAGCTTTGCTTAACCTGGGACTTGTGCTGATTCACTTCAAACTGCTATTGAGAAAGAATACAGTAAAGTGTTGTAATCTCATGTGGTGGAACCCATTAGTTCGCCCTAAGGGTACTGCAATGATTTCACAAACTGAGCTTAAGATTCACCCAATTGGTTCATCCTCATGCTCTCACACAGTTTTCTATAATTGCCTGCTTGTAGACCCTAACATAGACTATTTGGGAGAAACCTAGACATTTGGCAAATGGTGGCAGTCCCCCACCTTTCCTTTCAAGGCACTAGCTTGATGTATGTAGGTGGACTGAATCAGCGCCCTTTGTTGACTGCCCATGGCAGGGAAGGGAAGAGGCTCCTCAGTGTCCCTACATCATGAAATAAGACACCACTGGGAAAGGGATTTGCCCCTTGCTTCCCATATCTTTTGTACAGTCCCAACTATGCTTTTTACCTCCTCCTCAGTCTTTAATGAGGAAACAAAACAAAAATTTGATCTTCATACACAAGTTCTGTTTCCTTTATAAATATTATATAAGAAAAACATTTCTTCTTCCCTACACTTTGCTGTGAAGCACCCAGGAAGGCTTTTCTTACAGTAACTACAGTGGATAAACCACTCTCCTTTTTTCCCATGCTCTTTCATAAGCAGTGCACAACTAGTGGACAGGGATCATCAATCCCCATCCATGCTTGTAACTGTGATGTGTTCTATCTTATCTCTACCATTTCTGCTGATGCAGCAGTGTAGGACAGTGCTGAACGTAGAACATAGCTGACTTTTGGACATCTGAATTATACTTCACTCTGGACATCTGACCATGATAAAATCTTAGTTCTTCAGGTCAAACCCAAACATCAGGCTAGATGTTTGGTACCTGAACCTAGAGCTGCCTTTTCTGCTTTGACCCATGTAGCTTTTCAACAAGATACAGCTAGATCAACCTGATGTGTCCTAAACTAGATGTGTCATGTCTAGTATTATAGGAGAGAAAAACTTTTTGTTGCACTTCAACTAGAAAGAAGGGTACCTGTAAGCAAGACTTGTAAAGGAAGTCCTACTACATGGTATGCTGCCTGCTGTAGCCCAGTACTGTGCTCCACCTCCATCATGCGATCCAGTGTGTCAGACTAGCATCTGTCACATAACCAGATCCACAGGATCTCTTGATGAACCTTGACAAGTCTTGGAAAAACAAAAGTGTTCGTCTCCTTAAAGACTTCAGGGAGTCAACTGCCTATTTACCCACCCTAGTGGTGAAATAAGTGCTTGGGAGGTGAAAGAGACCATGGCAGCACAGCATGTCTTGACATGCCCAAGTGAAAATTATACCCACAAAGGCTGCCACTGCAATTTTGAACTTGGAACATTTTCCAGATCTCTCATAGTTAATATTGTGGAATGTTTCAGCTGTGTTTGTAGTCATGAATGTAGGATGGAAAGCTAGTCCATAATTTTTCTGCCCAGTGTTTATAAATACCGTATGTTCCTAATGTGGGTTTTTCTTTTTCCTTCCCATTGTCTTTATATGGTCTGACTCAGACTGGGGGTGAGAGGTGTATTTTTAATGTTATTATATCATGGGAGGAGGAGTTTTTCGTTTTATTTATTTGAGCTTTATCCACGTGTCTTATTTTTCAGAGTTACTTCTACAATGATGACACTTTTAACTTCAACTATGCTCAAGCCAAAGCTGCAACGGGCAATTTTAAAGAGGCTGAAGAGGTATGTATTTACTTTCTTTAAAAAACAGCAATGGAAACATTTCCCCCCTGCTCCACTCTTTCGTTCCCTTTCTCCCTCCAGATCTTCATGTTGGTTGAAAATAAGCAGGTTGTGTGGAATATCTTCTTCCCCTTCTTAGAGGAACTGAAACTCTCAGTGAATACTATTCAGAAAAGATTATCTTGCTAATCTTGTAATGTGAGGTATACGGGGAGTCATGCTGCTTGTGATGCATCACAAGCGTGCTTGCAGCTACCTCTAATTGATCAAAGAATGGCCTCTTAATGAGATTTCCTCTGCTTTGTCTGGGATCCCAGGCACTCTTTGTTCAGACTGATTAGGGCATGCTGAATAAAAGACACTGAATAGTTAAAAGCTTTTAGGTGTCCCTAGAAATTTTTGTTTAAAAAAAAAAGTCTTCCTCTGGGAGATGTGGGAGGAAAAGAGGAAGTGCTCACTATCTTATTCAGCAGCATCCACATGCAGCTGGAAGAGATTAACTTCTACACCCAGTACTTTTTTATGTCTGTGCAGCAGAAACTTAATTACAACTAAAATATGCAAAAGCAAATAGTTATTATGAAGATGGAAGCAACATTTTCCACAAGACCAGAAAGAAGACAAGCCACAAAAAAAATCCCTACCACGTAGTCTTAAGTGAATCATATAGGTTTGGTTGGTTTGGGAGTTATGTTTTTGTTCTGTTTTTCCTGTCTCTCTAACTTTTTAACTCTTTAGGTTTGTCAATAACAGAACCTTCCTGGTTTTACAGTTTGTCTCCCCCCTGTCCGGCCCCCCTCACTCAGCACCCTTACCCCTTAATTTCTGTGACCTGAAATTTCATCTGTCTTTAAGAAAAGTATTCCAAGACTGTCAGGGAAATGGATAGATATTTCAATTCACCAAGCTTTCAATTCACTTAGCTTAATGAAAATCTTTCAAAACTATGCTAGTGGGCTATCCTGATTCTTGAGACTTCATAAAAATGATAGTGCTATAAGTAAGTTTTAGTAGCAGCCAGGCAACAAAGGAACACAAAAGTGTAGCTGCTGTTAATATACATTTTTTCTCTTACGTTTTTTAGAAGTTGTTCTATAGAAACTTGTGTTATATAGCTGATGCATTTAAATAACAGAATTATGTAGTTAAATTGATTCATCTGGCCTCATGTCTGATCTCTGGTTGTGATGACACTTCCGCATAAAGATCAGCCTTCCCCAGTGTCTCATAAACTTGTAAAACATCTCCACACGTAGCACTTATTAAGTTATATAAAAGCATACCTCCCTGGACATAATGAAATAAAACCTATGATAAAGTGCTACTTACAGTGATAATACTGGTTTTTTTTAATTTTTTCCCTATTACTCCTTCTCCCTCCCCCCAAAATTAGGGGTTCAGCAATGTTTAAGCAATACAAATGTTAGTAATTTGTGGAACTCACTGTTCCAGTACATACATCTGCTCCTATAAAGGTATTTTGAGTTTTTCCAGTAGCATCCAGTATAGTTACAAATATACTAGAGAGACACATAAATAGCTTATTTTATCTGTGAGCAAAGCCAGAGTACATTTTAAAATGTATAACTTCCCACACACACATCCCTTCAGATGTAGAATGTAATAAACCTGTATTTGTATGGTAAGTTACAAAAGATGAATGCTTTGCCTCAGAACCTTACTGAAACCAAAATGGTTAGAAATGGCTTGTTGCTGACCTGGAATGATCTCTGACGTGTGGGGAGGAAAGGCTCATCTATATGTGAAACTTCTGGTATTTCAAGAAGATGCTAATGTAATTGCTTGCATCTCTTTCTAAACAAACACATTCCAAATAGCTTTTCCCACAGGCCCAGTGTTCCTTTGTGCTGTTTGTGTTGCATGGCCGCCCACTGGCACTTGTTCAGAGCAGGCCGCACCCTCTGCTCAGCTTGGCACTCTGAAACTGCACAAGTCCCTCGACAAGCGGGGCACTGTGTGAATCCTCCACCTACCCCACACAGAGTAGGGATGTCCCTACACTGCACTTAAGCCACGAAGAATTTGTGTGGCTTAAGCCTTAGCTGCGTGTTGAAACGAGGTAGGTTTGCCTTCTGTTTGTTTAAAAGTACATGCATGTATAATCTTCCATTTTCCTTCTTCCTGCAGGTGTTCCTTTTGATCCAGAGTGAGAAGATAAAGAGTGATTTTATTTACCTTAGCTGGCTAGCTCGCTGCCGTGAGTCACTTTACTCTCAACATTGCAGAATACAGATCCTCCTCTATTGCGTCAGTCCTGGCAATCCACTTTCCTAATTGAATTTAATGTTGTAGGTGGATTCTGGACTATGAAAGTGAAAAGCTGATTGCACTAGTTATAGTGTGGGTGGTTATTGCACCTTCGTACATCTGGCTTTTATAAGCAATTACTGCTTCAGTGCAATGTTCTTATAGTACTGTCAGTGCAGCTTTGTCCTGACCAGTGACCTTCTTTCTTCTCAATTGTCTACTCAATTGCTTGACTGAAGGCTTTCTGTCTTTAAAGACTGAGTTACAGCTCTAAAATGTTCAGAGTAAAACACGAAATAGAAGCATTCATACTGGGTCAGGCCCAAGGGTCTGTCTGCCTCCAAGGGTGGCCAATGTCAGATGTCTAGGGAAGAGAAGAATCAGACAAGCATATGTGGTATTTTGATTCCTACCATATTACTCCACATGTTGTCCAAACTCCTGTGCCCGAGGGATATCCTTTATAATCTCCAGCATGTTTTTTATTTCACAAACCTCTTCTATTCTTTCCTTGAACACTGGAAACTTTTGCTGTGTTTATTATTCTATAGCAAATCTTATTTACTTTTTCTGAACCAGTTTTTAAAACATTGCAGAGTACACCTCAGTACGGATACAGCTACAGTGCCACATACAAAATAATATAGAGGTGGACTTTTCTAGTGACTCAAGTCTGAGACTCCCTAGGCTAATTTGTTTTCCTTACAGTACCTCAATACAAAAATGTTCCATATCAAACAATTTTCAGTAGTTATACCTGAAATATAAATACGTAGGTTTTGGGACATTATGCCATACTGCAGATGTAGTAAACATCTCTTAACATGATCTTTCACAGAATATACTGAGTTGAAAGGGACCACAAGCATCTTTGAGTCCAGCTCTTAGCCCTGCACAAGACCATCCCCAAGAGTCACACCATGTGCCTGAGAGTATTGCCCAAACACTTCTTGAATGCATTGTCTTGTATAAAAAATTTCTATAATGCTTTCTAGTCTGTTCCTCAATCACACCTGAAATCATGAGAGTTGTTCTTATTGCTGTGAAATATAAATTGAGATGTAAACACCATAATTATTCCTCTTGACATTGACGTTCTCTGATGAATTGGCTGTTATCACTAGTAAGGCAGAAGATAAGGACAAGTTTTCCTTCCCAGGCTCATGCTCATGCTGAGGCATGCATTTACATTAAGCAAAGAAATACAGGAACATCTATTCCACCTGCCATTGAGTATTGTGTGTGGCATATTCTTTTCACAATTTCAGCTTTTTCTTCTTATTGCAGATATTATGAATAAGAAACCACAGTTGGCCTGGAAGCTCTATCTGAAGATGGAAACCTCAGGGGACTCCTTTAACCTGTTGCAGCTCATTGCAAATGATTGCTACAAAGTGAGTTTTCTCTTCAGAGCTTGGTATATGACATGTTAATTCGATGATTGTCCCAATAGTCATTTTTTGGATACTTTTTATCATTGTCATCACTAGTGAACTTTCTTTTATAACAGCAAGATGTCTAATAATGTGGATGAGTTGGCAAGGGTTAGTCAGTATTTTAACCTACAGGTCTGCTTGATAGACAACCCATTGATTAAAACGTTGGTAAATTACTGCATGCTTGAGCTATCAATAATAACAGTTTATTTTCCTCCTAGAAATTCATTATGGGTAGAATTGACAAAAAACTTTTAATGAAAAAAAACTAGCATAGATTTGGCAAGGAGCCTCATGCTGCTTTTTTTTCCTGAGACAGTATTATGTTTTCCTTAAAGTTTGTAATGGCAATGAGAGATACTCCTTGTGATCTCAAAAGCATTATTCTAAAACTGAGAGAATTATCTCTTGCACGTCTTTCAAGTACTCAGTCCACCATCTCACCCTAGAAGTCTTGTTGCTCAGGCAAGTGACTATGCCTCTGGTGTTTCCTGTAGATGCAATTTGTGAAAGCAAGTTAGAAAACAGACATGTAAAAACTCTCTCCAGACCATTTAAAGTCTTACTTAAATCAGTTGATTGCTTTGTCTAAATTCTTCTGAAAAGCTTATTGTACTCAAGAGGAGAAGCAGCTCCACATTTTGGATTCATCTAGAGCCCTGAAAAACTGCACTTAAAGGGCTAAATTTTTCAGCCTAATTATATGTCTACATATAGCCATAAATGCTCCAAAGGCCAAGGAATTTAATTTCAAGAATTGTTACTATGGTGTTAAATGTCTTTCTACACTAGCAGCTGCCTGTACCTCTTCCACTAAATAGCAAGGTCCATGTTGAGTTTATGTGGCATTTTTCAGTTGTTTCTGAAACATTACATTATATTAGAGGTCCACAGACAGCACCAGAAATGTAACTTAAGAAGGCAGTTGCACTAGGCTTTGCTCAACAGAAAGCAGAATGAGCATGGATAAAGCAAGGTCAACAGTGTCCTTAGACTAGGTGTAGCCGAATGCCCCATTGCTGTGCTGACAGAAGTTGTTCAGTGAGGAAGCTAGGATGAAGGACTTTTGGCTAATTTCTTGATGCTTTTTATGCAATTGCCCATCTTGTCCATATAGGGAACAGCACATGACTTGGGGTGAAGCATTTACTACTTTAATGTCAGATAGAAGGAGGACATTAAACCTATATCTGCTTAGTGGAACTAGATCAGATACTAATTTGGATAGATCAGTAACAATTTTTTCGTTTTAGCTGACACATCTGATACCGTTTATTTTCGCTATCTTTATTCCCATACCTTTAAGTGCTTTCCAGTCACCAGTGATTCAAATCAACTTCTATGTGAAGAAAAGAGAATTAGTACTCATTCTGTAGTACCAGTGTTTCTCTGACTAAAGTTTCCCAATGTAACTCCCTCAGCCTACCCTTTTTTCTCTGCAGAGGCTTCCAGCTACCAAAGGATGGGAGGTTATGCTCAGTCTACCTTCTGTGCTCTCTCATGGGAAGATGCCATTCACAAACAACATTGCTATTCAGGCTTGCCCAAGTGGAGAACACTCACAGTCATAGATGCAGCCTACGAGCTATGCTGACTTCAAAATCCACAGTTAATATGGTCACTCCTTTTGCACTGAGTGTTGCCAAGCAACTTGCTTCTGGTTCCCAAACACAAGTAGAGAACCTAAAGCAGAAAAGTTAGAGTACACACTGGATTTTCCTATGCTCAGAAAAATTTTGGATTATGGAGTCACTGAATCTTCTTTTGTACTGTACTGTAACAGTGAAAAAACCATTTTAACTCCTAAGTTAAACCCACAAGACATACAAATATGTGACCATCTCTACATGTGGAAATATGATTCTATTTTCAAATGTTTGGACTAGTTTGAGGTTGATATTTGGTCAAGGGCTTTGATATAATTGGTATGACGCTAGATAAGGGCACCTCAAAAAAGATGTTATAATACCTCCTCTATAAAACTGAAATGTCCCTGTTCTGTGTCACTTGATACCTGCAGAAAAACAGGAAAACGCACGTTGCTTCTATGACTTACTTCTCATTTCAGAAAACTGAGCTCAGTGTTTTTAATCTCCTTCTGAAAGATGATCATACAGTCAGGAATAATGTTCACTTTCTTTGCAGATGGGTCAGTTTTACTATTCAGCCAAAGCGTTTGATGTTCTGGAGAGACTGGACAATAATCCTGAATACTGGGAAGGCAAGAGAGGTGCTTGTGTGGGTGTATTTCAAATGATCTTAGCTGGCCGAGAAGCAAAGTGAGTATTCTGTGTTGTATTTGAATTTATTTTGCTATTTTCCTGTTTTCAGTTAGCTATAAGATAGAATCATAATCTTAGCTTTAGGACTCCATATCTTTTTCCAATTCATTATTGACCTTTCAGAGAATAGACACTCTGGCCAGTGGTTCCATATGCAGTTTTCAATTTGAAGTGTATCTTCACAACAGTATATGGTGAAGAATAACTTATCAGCGAATGCTATGAACTGTAAGACACCAAAATACATTAGTCATCATACTACAAGAAAAGTTAGGCTATAAATGTAGTAGTATGTTCATGAGCTGGGGGAAAGCAACTTCATATCGATGGCATTAGAATGAAAACTGTCACATGACAGGGTTCATAGAATAGAACTAAGGAAATGTTTATTCAACACTGTAAGAAGGACACGATTTCTCCAAACAATGAGTAGATGAGACTGTTTTCACTAAAATTTGCTTTCTGAAGACACTGTCCATGTGAGACAAACATACATACTTGATGAAAGATTAAAGGAAATCATCCATGTTACTGATAATTTTGGTTTCGGCCCATTTCACTGGATGGGAGAATGAGAGAGAGTAGTGAGGCTGTATTTAAGAACTGTTCCCTTGTGAATATTCTGCGGTGATGCCAGATGGCCATCGTCCATCAGGCCAAAGTTGCTGTTTCCTATGTGACTGACAGGTATGTATCTTGGCTTCTACACCTTCCTTCCATTCACTTCTCTGCTGGAATAATCTCACTAACTATAGCACCTTACAAGTGTCCTTTTAGCAATCACTGCAGCAGATGCAGTAAAATACATATAGCTTCTCTGTTTTTCAAAATATGCAAACAAGTTCTTACTGCAAACTAGCTGGCTAACTGCAGCAGAATACTGGTTTATCCTATTTGTAATGTTCATTTCCCTGTTATTTGTGTTTATGTGTAAGGTGCTTTGACAGTATTAAGCTAGATGTTGCCATATTAAAGACTAGCAAATAACATTAAAGATTAAAAAAAAGTTTGCTTTGTTCTATTTTGCAAGAGTAAAGATTTATATATAAATACACACACACATGCATGCACTAAGCTCTAAACTGATTACATTTTGCTGGAGTTTTTTTACTTTTAATTTCTATACAATTGTATAGAAGACTTTTTTGTTTGGTTGGTTTTTGTCCCTGGGATCTCATCAACTGTGCATTTTAACCTTTTTCTGCTCTGCAGATGAACGGACCTCTCTATCTAGGAGGTCCATGTTTTGCAAAATAGTTTGATTGTTTATTGTCATTTATTGCATCAGTTGAGTCTTAGCCTCATTTAAATCTTTGTTTCCACCTTTGTAGAGAGACTCTGCGGGAAGTACTGCATCTTCTGAAGAGCAATGGTAATTCTCAAGTAGAATATATTGTCCGCATCATGAAAAAGTGGGCCAAGGAGAACCGAGTCCCTGTTTAAGTCAGTACCACAAAATGAACTGGGTCAGTTGCTACTGTATGTCTGGCTGCAAGATGTGGGTTTTGGTTTCTCCTGTGCATTCTGACTATCTCCTTCCTTGCAGGACTTTAGACATTCAAGCAGGTTGACCCAGCTGAGGAAGAGTGTACTGCAGTGAGATTGCAAAACATTCAGCAAGTTAATTAAAACATTTTATATCTTGCACCACTCTCTATTCCTCAATGTTTCTTTTTTTCAGTAGTAATTTTAACTGTCCACAAGTAAAGTGCTCCTCAAATAGTGCCCAGATTTCTCCCCAAGAGTTACTGAACTGCTTTGTGGTTTGTTTTTTTTCCAGCAAGCCTTCTGGCCTCTGGAGAAGAATTATTTGTTACATGACTGAGACAAGCCTTCTTCAGCAAGTGATAGAATATGGCAAATAAGAGATGGTAATGGTGATGACCAAAAGGCTACTAGGGTATCAGATAATACAGAAGACTTACAGAATCATACAATCATAGAACAGCTTGGGTTGAAAGAGACCTTAAAGATCATCTGGTTCCAACCCGCCTGCCATGGGCAGGGACACCTTCCATTAGACCAGGTTGCTCAGAGATCCATCCAACCTGGCCTTAAACACTAACAGGGTTGAGGCAACTTCTCTAGGCAACTTGTTCCAGTACCTCACCACCCTCACAGTAAAGAATTTCTTCCTAATATCTAAGTTAAACCTACTCTCTTTCAGTTTGAAGCCATTTCCCCTTGTTCTGTCACTACATGTCTCTCTCCATCTTTCTTGTAGGACTTCTGTATGTTACCTCTCTGGGCTAAAATACAAATCATATTCTGAGCACTAGCCTTTTCTGGATAAATTTCAGTAACTAATATCTTAATTTCTTTTTTGTTGTTTTTGTCTAAGGCTTGTTTTCTCTCCTGTCATCTTTTTCAAAGCATGGAGATTTATTGGTCTGTATTGTTCAATCTTATTTTGAAGTTTAACACTCAAAACATTCATGTTAATGTAGTGCACATGAGAAACTATTTAGTTTAGCAATCTGGTGGATAAAAAGATGTTCTGAATCATTTTCTTCAGCATTTACCACTGTCATGAGCAACCATATTCATTATACTTTTGGATTTATTAGACTCTTCTGTTTTTTAAGGAGAACAGCTCAGGGAATACGTAATTCTAAAAAAAGCAAGAGTTGTAACATAAAAATGTGTTATATATTTGGTAGTTGTGATGGCTTTGGTCAGTTACCAGAGGACTGAGACTCTAAACAGGTCACTCCCCTTTTGCGTTAAGCTCTCCCCATCCCCCTCCAATAATGAAGGGACAATACAAAGGCATATAAGTAAAAAAATAACAAATTACTAAAGAAAATAGCAGTCACTACAATTATACAAATGAAAACAGTTTAAGCCAGCAAAGGGGAGAGGGGTTTCCATGCTGGACCATGCGGCTCGGTAGAACAAAGAAAAACAATATGGCAAAAAAGTTTCTGCAATCTAATGCCCTCCCCCAACCATAAAACAACAGAGAACAGAGGCCAAGCAAAACCTGGAAAACTATTTTGTCCAAAAGGAGGTGTGCTGCTGAAAACACTGACTCAGCAGTGGCAGCAAAGTGGCGACTCCAGGCTTATGGCAGCTGGGACTTGGGGGGTTTTTGCCACCAAGCTCTCCCAATCCAGTCCAGGCCATGGCAGCCCTGGCAGTGACCGTCACTAGGCTTCAGAAAAACAGCTGCCCCTCCCTCCAGCAGCAGGGGAAGAGTGTGCACCCTTGCCCTTCCAGTCCATGGCTTTTTTCCCTGTCAAGCCCATGCCCCCCATGATGATGTGACAGTGTCAATATTCATCTCTAAAGCTCCACCCACTGGCTTTGTAACTGTAACATTATCCACCCCTTACTCTATACCATCCACATTATGCCCAGATTTACACCTTTCAACTATATACATACATCTCTCTCTCTATATATGCACATATAATTATACAAACAATGGTATTATTTCAGTGATCACCGACCATTCCCCCAAGATGTTTTGTTGAGTTCATTTAGTCCATGGGATGTATGGTATACGATGGCAGTATCATTCAGCAACCAGTATTATACATACAATTCAATATGAGAGATGGTTTTCACCCAAAATCAGGTCCCCTTGAGGTACACGTGGTGTTCCCCTGTCCCTCTGCATTAGTCAGCAAGTGCACCCAGGTCCTTGAGCAAAAACAATCCCATGGATGGGCTTGTTCTTTCTTGAGGCAGGAGTAATCCAAACTATCTTTCGTATTTCTCATATGCACCACAGGGACTTCATCTACAGTACACAAGGGTTCTGATTGGGCAGGGCCAGCTTGATTGATAGAGCCTCTAGTGTTGACTAACTAGGTGGCCTTTGCTAAATATAGATCCAAATGTTTGAAGGTCCTACCACCCGTTGCCTTCAATGTGGTTTTTAACAGTCCATTGCACCATTCAGTTTTCCCAGAGGCTGGTGCTTGATAGGGAATATGATACACCCACTCAATACCATGCTCTCTGGCCCAGGTGTCTATGATGGTATTGTTGAAATGAGTCCCACTGTCCGACTCAATTCTTTCTGGGGTGCCATGTCGCCACAGGACTTGTTTTTCAAGGCCCAAGATGGTGTTCTGGGCAGAGGCATGGGGTACATCTCTAGCCACCCAGTGGCTGTTTCCACCATTGTAAGCATGTAGTGCTTGCCTCCACGTGTTTGTGGGAGTGTGATGTAATTGATCTGCCAGGTCTCCCAATATTTGTATTTCAACCATCGCCCCCCATACCACAAGGGCTTTACTCTCTTGGCCTGCTTGATTGCAGCACATTTCACAGTTATGGATAACCTGGGAGATAGTGTCCATGGTTAAATCCAGCCCTCGATCATGAGCCTATCTGTATGTTGCATCTCTTTCCTGATGACCTGAGGCATCATGGGCCCACCGAACCACAAATAGTTCACCCTTATGTTACCAGTCCAGATGTACCTGAGACACTTCAATCTTTAACCTGTTTGTTGTTATGATGCTCCTTGTTGGCCTGACTCTGGAGTACATGTGCATCTACATGATGAACTTTCATGGTCAACTTCTCCACCCGGGGAAGTGATGTCTTGCCACACTTCAGCAGCCCAGATGGGTTTCCCTTTGTGCTGCCAATTGGCCTTTTTCCATCAAACCAGCCACCCCCATAGAGCACTTACTGACATCCACGAGTCAGTGTAGAGGTAGAGTGTTGGCCACTTCTCTCTATTTCAGTGACATCTAAAGCCAGCTGGACAGCTTTGAGCTCTGCAGCTGGGTCTGATTTGAATCACCTTGTCCCTTGGTAGCTTCTGCAACTTGCCACATAGGGCTCCATATGCCAGCTTTCCATTTTCAGTTTGTCCCTACAGTATGACAGGAACCATCAGCAAAGAGAGCTTATAGCTTTTCATTTTCTGATAGCTGATTATCTGGTGAGGCCTCCTTAGCACTGGTCACCTGCTTCTCTTCCCGATAGTCTACAATTCTCACCTTCAGGCCAGTTCATGATGATCTCCAAGATCTCTTGGTGATTAGGATTTCCTGTCCATGCTCGCTGTATGATGAGAGTGATCCATTTAATTCATACAGCATCAGTGGTATGTGTGGAAGGAATTTTTCCTTTGAAATCCCCCTCAGCAGTGGCAGTTGGGGCACCAGGAGGAGCTGCGCTTCAGTGCCAATCACTTCTGAGGCAGCTCAAATCCCTTCATAAGCTGCCAGTATCTCTTTTTCAGTTGGAGTGTAACAGGCCTCAGATTCTTTGTATCCCTGACTCCACAGCCCCAGAGGTTTTCCTTCCCAGGCAGTTTTTGCCAGTGGCTCCAGGAAGGACTCTTCTCCCCAGCTGCAGTGTAGAGCATTTTTTTTACAGGGCCTCACTTGAAATTGTTCTTCCATGTCACAAGGCAGAGAGGGCTTACAATCTGACTGTACTCTGGGACATGCATTCCCCAAAAGCCCACAGCACCTAAGAAAGCCTGTGTTTCCTTCTTGCTGGTTGGTGGGGACATAGCTGCTATTTTGTTAATCACCTCTATTGGAATCTGGCAATGTCCATCTTGCCACTTTACTCCTAGGAACTGAATTTCCTGGGCAGGTCCTTTGGCCTTATTTTGTTTAATGGTAAAACCAACTTTCAGGAGAATCTGGATTATCTTCTCTCCTTTCTTAAAAACGTTGTCTGCCATGTTTTCCCATACAGTGATGTCATTGATGAACTGTAAGTGTTGTGGAGCCTCCCCTTTTCCAGTGCAGTCTAGATCAGCCCATGGCAAATGGGCTGTGTTTCCACCCCTGGGGCAGTCAGTTCCAAGTGTATGAATATTCATTGCTGAAGCTCCACCCCCTGGCTTTGTAACCAGAACCATGTAGTGAAAAAACATTTGTATATTATTTATAAAGGAAACTTTAAATTTTATAAATTTGTAAAATACTTAAATATTTTTTTATCTTTTGGGGGGAATTCAGAATACCATATTCTCTACTGTCTGTGTATTGATTAAAGCTCTTAACTGAATGTCTGGTTGGTCTGTGTTGCTTCCTCTTGCAGAAGTTGAAATAGCATATTCATTTTGCTGTGGAAGAGGGCAGGTTTGAGGCTGGTCGTTAAGCGCATGTTCATTAATCAGTCAAAGGCAAGCCAATGGCCTTGGTCCTGATCTTATGGTAGTTTGCTGAAAATAAGGCAGCTAGGTATATATGGAACATACACACCTCTCTGCCATTTAACATGTCAGTGTTTTTACTGCTTCAAGCAAAAAATGTGGGTATCATCATTCAGGTGTCTAGAAGTACATTGATAGTTGTGGCTACTTGCATTTACATGTAGAAACTGATCCATCATAATAGCAACAATACCAGAGCCTTTCAGCAGGGGCAGGAGCAATGTTACACTCATTCAAAAGAGGTGTGAAAGGAGCAGTATTTTCACTGAAAGCAGTTACAAAACACGTTTCACTTGTAAATGGCATTTTTCTTTCCATCCCAGTTTAATTAACTTGGAAACAGATCGGGAATACAATTATGAATCTTGGTACAAAGCTTCAAAAAACCATGTTGGTGGCTTTGTAGCAGATGTTAAATGCATCTAATTACTCCCTTTATTGAAGCTTAACCTGCAGGAGAGCTGAAGAGCATTCAAATCCATTACAGACCATTTTACATATTGGTTGAATATTTTGAAATAAGTGTGATGGATAAGGGCTTGGGGAGTAATTTTAAATTCTCATCTGCGACCAGTGAAGAAGTTTTTTAAAACCTCACCTTTATTTACTGTAGTCATAATGTCATATTTGATATGCTAAATAATATGTGGTTTAGCACAGTGCATTTTATTGACTGGTAATAAAGCTTTTGTCATTTAAGATATAACAGGGGAATGCAGAGCTTTGCCTTGAGCACTGATGAAATAAAAGATACATATTGTCTTAGCATTTAGGTCTTGGTAATGGAACAGATATGTAGGTACTATTAAAATGCAGAACAAGAAAAGTACAGAAATACTGGTGTTTATTTTACCTTAGAAATATGTCTTGAATGTACCTCCCATTGTTTAATCTGAGATCTTATTCAAAGAACAGATGTGAGAATAGGAGATGCCTTAGCTGATACAGAAGTAGAATTTAATAAAGTATATCTAAAGCTTTTTCTCAGATAGAGTTAACAAAATTTTATCCCTACCCATTTCCATATTTCCCTAAACTAGAAATTTAAGGAGTCAAGGTACTCTAAATAGGATGGCTAGGAGTGAAGGTAGATATGGAGGAAAACAACAAAAGTAACCCATTCAGAACAAGCAGGCAGTGAAGAATGCATGGGCAGAGTCAGGGAACAGGTAAGTTTATTGGGTCAGGAGTAAGTGAAAAAAAATTGAAACAGTGGCATTTCAGATAATGTAATGGAAGGGAGACTAAGGCAGAAAGAAATTGCTGCATCATTAGAATTTCAAGGAAGAGTATGGAAATTACAGTTATTTCTTATACTCTGAATAAGCATCTGATTCTGGAAAAATAAGCTACAGAGAATACACAGAAGGTACTGTGCTAGCAACCATATAATTAACAGTGCCCAGTAAAGAAAGCCAAACCCAAAACAGCGTGTAACTGCTTTTAGTTGGGTGCTGACCCATTCCTGATAGATAATGAAGTCAACCTTGAATTAAACTTCAGGTAATACCTGAACAACATCTATACCAGTAACATCTAAGTGATTACAGTGCAGAGGAGGACATTTATCCTATCTGCTGCTGTGAGTTCCAGGATAACAGCTGCTTTGGGCAGTATCTGAATTGATCCAATATAGCAGCAACCTTCTTGGATTACTTCTGGAATCCAGCATATAACTTCTAGTAACACCTGGAGCCAAGTAATGTACTAAACTGGAGGTGGCAAGTTCATTGTGAAAGAAAAGTCATGTCACATTCCAGCTCTGAACTGTAGCAGGCATTTAGGCTTATGTGGCTCCCTCAACCTGAAGATTGCTCATTGATCTTCTTAAGCTGCCTAAGGTTGATTAAGGAACTTGGCCATTAGCTAGTAAGACACAAAGTAAACAATTACATATATAGCTGGTGCTACGTGTAGCTTCACTTCATGGGAGCTGTACATACACTGAAGAAAACATCTGGGTTTTGCCAAGTGGTTTACTCTTTAATCCATTTTTCCCTGTATTTTCTCCAGAAATAATTTCCACTCACTCTTTTTGGAGTTTCATTTCCAGACGTCCTTCTCCCCTTTTTATCTATTCATACAATCATTGAATAAGTAGATAAATGCATGAAAGTGTTACCAGTAACCTTAAAATCAAGTCATTTATCAACAGCTAGATAAACTGGCCTGACACTACACAGTGCAAGATGGTAGATTTCATCAGCTAATCTTTGTGTTGAATCCAATAGCTAACTCGACTTACCATAAAATATTTGCCAGAAAACTTAAGAGTCTTAATTTGAAAGTGGATAATGGAAAATCCATAGTTCTACTTTGCAATTTATTCAAATGGTTAAATCACATTTGCTGTTTTAGAAATTGTACCTTAATTCTAAATTGAACTTGTTTGGCCTTGTTTTCTAATATTTGATTCTTCCAACAATCATTGTTGCTGTTAGCCATTAAAGCCTGGCATTCTTTGGTTTGGTTTGGGTTTTTCGGTGGTTTTTAGTTTTAGGGGTTTTTTTTCATCTTTAGGTATGCATAAAGTGCAGCAAGTCAACTCTGTATGAAAGACAGCTTCCCTTGTAAGGGTATTTCCCAGACTGGAAAACTGGCAATTGGTTTGTCAACAGACTTTTTTTCAAAGCATGGCTGTTCAGCAGTGGGCATAATTTATGACTGTATAAGATGTTGGAATATGCTCTTCCATACTGCTGCTTGCTTTTCTCCTACATGTGTACTCAAGGACTGCATTCACCCTTTTTGTCTTATTATCACAGGGGAAGCTTGCCTTAAATTGCTTCTCGACTGTGACATGACACCTAGGGCTTTTCCAGAACTGGTATTTTCCAGGATGCAGTGTATCCTTCGGAAGAGACAGCCTACTTTTAGTTCTACAAAACTATACTTTGTTCAAATGGGCTCAGTTTTCCATCTTATGCAAATCACACTGCGTGACTATCTTATCCTCACCAATTACTAGTTTGTTTCTCTGCAGACATTTATTAATGCTTGATATCTGGATTATCAAGGGGTCTGTTGGATCCTACATCCTTCCAGGGACCCCAAAACGTTTTATTAATGATGACTGATGGCTACTTTTCATCATCTGTCATTCTCAACTTATTTAACAGGTACCTTATGAATACTGTATTATGCCATTACTTTAAATTAGGGATATGACATCAGAAATGTATGTATTGTGTTTGTAGGAACTGCAGTATTGTTGTAAACTTGTACAAAATCCATGTAATGGGAGATAATACTTCCCATTCATTCTTTATTAGATGAACCTTACAGCATCCCAGAGAGATTGATGGAGTCCAGCAGTTCAAGTCCTTTTGCAGAATTTGAAACATCTTTTTCTTGTCCCTGTAATCCCATTCAGCCACACACTAAAAGCTTACTTTTTAAAAAACTTTAATTTGAAACAAATAAAGCAGACATTTCACATCTCTGAGCAAGGGATGGTTCCCGAATTCCTTACAGATCTTGCTCAACTGATGAATTATACTAGCATCTATTTATAGATTTTAAAATAAAAGTCTATATTTAGTAAGAGCTGTGACTTTTGAGAAGACAGAGTGTATTCTTCAAATAAAAAGAGAACTTCTGTTTCAATTCATACTTACACATTTAATTGTGCTTAATTGCTCCACATTATATTATTACTAATTCTTTAGGAGAGTTTAAAATAAGGAATGCAGTAAAATAAGTAATGGTCTTTAAAATGTTTTTACAATAGACCTTCAAGACCCTGGGTCTCCAGTTATTTTGACAGGAAATATGCTATGGGATAATTTGCAGCAGTTCTCAGATACAGCTGGATCTAACTAAAATGTCGGATACTACCTATGCTGTTGAGTCTGAATTGCACTTTTATGAACCTTTTTTTGAAGTCCTCAAACTACACTTTAAGCTGGCCCTTAACTGGGGATGAGTGATGAGTCTTAGACTCCACCATCTGCTCCTTGATCACTGTAAGCAACTTCCACATAGTCAGTTCTGTGAAAAGACACACATAACAGTGTAGAATTATATAATATACAGTAACATTTTCAGAATATATATAATAATGTTTAGATTGTTTACATCATGTAGAAAAGAACCGTGCTTCAATTCTAATAGCTACATTGCTCATTGTAACATCTACGATTTTCTTTCATCATTTGTCCTTTTTAAGCACAACGGGATCATTATGCCCATCCACTCTAAAACTACTAGTAATCTTTTCCTTGCCTTACAATAGTGGGTGAGGCCATTATATGAGTAGCCATTATGTGACAAAACTCAATGTCTTATTTTGCAGAGCTGGTGAATTAATTCATATCACATGAAGTCAATATATCTCTTGAATATCAATCTATCTGTGAAAGCTGTGTCTAAGAAAAGGTTACAAAAATTAAATTATGAAACCTGATAAACTAAGTCTTAAACTGCCTGGTATATTCCCCATTCTGATGATTATCCTAATATTTGTATTCTACGAGTTCAGTCTTACTTTTGTCTGACTTATTCATGATGCCACATTTGCTGAACTTAGTTATCACTGAACAAACTGAGAAGCTGGTTGTTTATTTAAAACAATGATGGTTTTCCCCACTATTTAAAGATGAAAGAGCTATTTTCCGGTCACAACAAAGTAATTTCTGAGGCAAGTTTTACAAGACTCCCCACTCAGTTTAGCCAGAGATTCTCAAACAGGTTTTATCGCTGTGTTTGCTTTTCATTTCTGCACATTCTCCTTCCCTACTGAGTGTTTTCCCTTCCCATCTACAGTAATGTGATGGGCCGTACAGGACTACCACGGAGTACTGCCAATGTACTGCTGTTTTCCACTTATCTCTTCCTCCCCGTGCACCACCTCTGAACATGACTTGCTTTGCTCCCACTTTACAGGCATCCAAGGCAAGATTTTTTCAGATTTGTAAAATGCTAAGTCCTATGGAAGACTAGAAATCAGCATGACACTAAGAAGTAACTCAGTCTCAAAACAGTGAAGAAGAATTCAGGTAAGAATAGGCTGCACAATTACTTACCAATGTCAGGGGTAATTCTTTTAAGGTTGGCAAAATGACATTTGAAATAAAACTGTTATACAGAAAATGTAGCTTGTTTTCACAAGCAATTCTGATATGTACCATCCACTCTATTCTTAAAATCGTCACTGCTTTTGCTGCTATTCTACATGTGTTTTAATATGCTCAAAAAACTTTACATTTCATATGTCTTCTCAGAATACAACTTGAGGTGGGAAGAATATAGTTTTACAAAATTTCATTTGTCTATTTAAATTATTCATGTATGGAAAATCGTATTTTGTAAGTAATTTTTCAGATGCTATTTTTAATGCTGTGGCAGCTCAAAAGCAGCTTTGTGTTGAATCTGCAATCTCGGTATGTAGTTAATTCTCGGTGATAAATATGTGCTTTGCTTTCTGAAGGCAATTTGGCTTGGAAATAAAATCATGGAAGTATGAAAATGCTGAAATGCACATGCAAAGTATGCTTCTGACTATTCTGATTGTAAGCTTATATGAATGTTAAACATGTCGCAATTTGTATATGCAAGCACCCTCAGATGTCTGTGATAATGTGCACCTACTTAGGTGTAGAACTTTATATGAGGGAAAGCAGTTTCCAAAGTGCTCAGAGGCATTGAAAAACTCGGTTAGGAAATTGGAGTTTTGTTAAAATCAGTCTGAAAGTGAAAGGAAGAATTAAAAAAAAAAAAAATTCTGCGAGGTCACAGCCAAATATGTTGGATGTCTTTATAACTTCTAGAAGGTTGCTTTGCAATCTACATATATGTATTACATAAAATTCTTCTTTTTGGGAGGATGAACGTTGCTTGACAGTTGTTTCCTGAACAGTAACTATATTAATTTTTCATATATTGGAGTATTTAATAAAAAAGAAGTTTCTGATAATTATTAAAATATCTATAATTCTCTAAAAACTAGAAAATATCACAGTGGCAAGCGACCAAGGCTTGTCTAGCTTATAGTCTGCCTGACTCAAGGGCACCTAGAGTGTCTTGTCCTAGGTCAGCACCCACAAGAGAAACCCTGAGCAAGAGCAATCCTGTGGCACCTTAGCTTTTGTACTGCTGCGAATTACTTCCAGACCGTTTTACCTCATTAAACAGCATTACTGCTTTTAGTGTAGAGATTGCAATTCAAACTGAGAACTCCCTATCCGGGCAATCCTCCTTATTCATGTTACAGGTGGGTGGGAGAGCTACTTGAAATTGTGACTCATTCTTGTGTGGTTTTAATTACTATTGGAAGAATAAAACCAGCAGACAACAATACAGAGATAAGAAAATTATCTGACTCCGAAGTTTCAGACAGGCTGGTAATCTTTGGCTGCCTCCAGGGGTGCTGGCCTGATGGAACAGGCTTTTCATCAGAAATAAACATCCCATGCCACAGGTATCTTTAAAGAAATAGTGCAAATGAGTAAAAGTGAGGGACAACTCCCCAGAGCACAAAATCCTTCTCAATCTCTGTAAACATCTAGGTGGTTTTACATTTTCAAATGAGCAGGTGTGAATCATAAAAGAGCTACCATTAAGGAACTCTATTATTTTCAAAGACAGCTCCTCTTCAATTTTAAACTCAGCTTAACTACTGTTTAAGTGACATTGTTAGTCACAATCAACACATAACAGGCAGATGCTCCTCAGTTTAAGCTTCTTCACCAGTTCATTGAAATCTGCTCCCTTTCTATACAACTGTATTTTTAATGCAAAAAACTTGTGTGTGTGTGTGTGTGTGTGTGTGTGTGTGTGTGTGTGTATTACTGGGTACTCCTCTACAAAATCCCTTCTTTGTTTATTTCTGATGTAACCCTTCTTGCTATTCTTTAGAGCTACAAGAAAAATTCCAGAATTAATATAAAATAAGCTAAAAGGTTATGTTAAAGAATCATTGAATCGTTCAGGTTGAAAAAGACCTTTGAGTTCATTGAGTCATTTACCCAAACTGCCCAGTTCACCACTAAGCCATGTCCCTAAGTGCCACATCTACACAGCTTTTAAATACCTCCGGGGAGTGTGACTCAACCACTTCCCTGAGCAGCCTGTTCCATTGCTTGACAACCCTTTCGGTGAAGAAATTTTTCCTAATATTCAATTAAAACCCCCTCTGGTGCAATTTGAGCCAATTTTCTCTTATGCTGTCGCTTGTTACTTTGGTAATTCACTGGCTCTAATTTTCTTGTGATCACGTAGAACGTTACTAATATTTTTTTTGCCTTTATTTCTTCCTCCTTCTTAGAAAAGTAAAGAGTAAACCTGCAAAGAGGAATTTTTTAAGGATTGTAGACCTCTAACTAATCTTCGCTGCTTGGCAGAGAAAACCTCTCAGGGGCTAACATTCCCAAATTAATGTTAGTTAAGACACAGAGTCCACCACTTCACCTGGAATCATTACTACTGCCGAAGTTTACAGCTTATTTGTCAGCCTTAACTGAGTTCACCCTTAACATTGGGAAAGTGTAAAGATGAAAGTTGTCTGCTTGCTCCAGCCAGAAATTCTGACACCAGAAGCAGAAATAGTTATTTACAAGTAAAAAATAAGTTGTAGCTAGAAAAGTGTTCTGTTCTTGTTACTAACAATTGATTTTGCTACTGTTTTCTAAGGGAACAAATTACCTATGTTCTGCTTGGTAAATGCACCTACTTAAGAGCTGATGTTTAATGTCTCAATATTTCATCTTCTCTCCAGGATCAAAAGCTCTTCCCATAGCAGCTTCTTTGAGCAGCTTGCTCTTCCTTGGCAAGCATGCTCTTCTTCTTTCTGTTTTCTCTCATTGCTTTTTCTTCCCAACCTGCTATTCTGTCCAAACGCAGCACTTGAGGCTTTGAATTTTCTCTGAGGTTCCTCTAAGTCAACAGTCTTACCCTATCTATTAGCTTAAAGTATGTTACAATGTTCTGTAGAGCATAAAAATCACCAGTCATACAGAAGTTGTGTCAGTTTTGAAGTTCTCATTGAGAAATTGCACCTGAACAGCATAGATGATAGAGAACACCCCCCCCCCTTGATTGCCATGACACACCCACTCACGTAAATTCCTTTACTTTTTTCACATGAAAACTTGTCCTGATTTCTAACTTATTTTTAATGTGAGATAGAAGCCAACATTTTGTTTTCATCAGCTACCTGCCACAGTCATGCCATTTATGTTGTCCTGACACACAATATGGTGTTGGAAGACCACTCCTCAGCAAGTGAACAAAAGATGCACCTAAATCCACTTCTAGAGGTAAAAAGCACCTTCAGTTACAGGAGTAATAACAACCTTTTCCATAAAAATTGTTGCCACTCTTAAAACTTCCTTTTGCCTTTGAAACTTTGCACTTTTAATCAGATTTGTTCAAAGCTTTTCTTGAAGCTCTGGAGAGGAATCCAGTGTCTCACAGGCTCAAACTTTCATTCTGCAAGAAGTAAGGTTTAACTAGTTCACAGGGAGCACTATACCAGTGCATGGGATAAAGTTCACAATCATGGTTCCTCTGCTTCGAAATTGTGACAAATGAATATTACTGTCCTGCTAAAGGATATCATAATTACCTGAAGCTAATGCATTCTTTCTAGAGCGAATCTGGCATTTCTCTACCTGCTTACAGTCCTTCCAAACACTGTGTACTTCACTGAAAAGTGTACTTCGGACTTTCTAAGGCTGTGGCAAAGCTGCTGGTAAGATTTAAGTACATGTGCCTGAGGAGAGAAAACTAGAGGTATGTTCCACAGGGAACAGTAATTTTACTTTAAAGAACAACAATGATTTTAAAAAAAAAAAAAAAAAAGAGGGGGAAGGATCCTGCAGAGAAATTAGTTTTCCAGATGGTTTCTATGGCATTGGTGTTTGGTTTTGGAAAGAAAGGGGGAGTTTATTCCTTGATTCTGGATCTGGCAGGAAGCAACTTCATAAAGTCGCAGGAGGGAAGAGAAGTTAAAAAAAAAAAAAAAAAAAAAAAAAGCACACGAATTCAGAGAGCATCATTAAAAAGCAAACCAGCAATGCCAGCCATGTTTTTGGTGCAGTGGATTCTTATGATGCAGCAGCAGTTCTAGTAAAAGCTACACAAACACCATCCTACCTGCAGCTATACCATCTCCTGACAGCAGTGGAAGTTGCAAGTGCTGTGGCAGCAGCTTTGGTGAACGGACCATAAGGATCAACAAGATGCCTTGTTGGACCATAAGAAACCAAGGAGGATATAGTGAGGAAGCAACCGATGGAAAAACGTAGGTCCCAGTGCTCAGCTGAAGCAGAAGACAAACTGCCATCCTGTGCCACCTAAGCTTGTTATTGGTATAAGCAAAACACGTTTACTCCCGCATTCCTGTCCAAGGACAATAAGCTCATAGCTCATGGAAGTAAAGTATTCAGCCTTTGAAGCTGAAAGCTCCCTGGAGACAGACATAACTGATAAGGACAGCTCTGCTTTCTCATGGGACCCTGGGCTTGCTGCTGTAGAGTGTCCAGCCTAGAGAAGCTACAGAGGCAGCACAGCAGCTTCCATTAGGTCCAGGAAAACAGTGAGCATTGGTCTATAATGAAACAGGGTACAGCTCTGACTCTACCACAACCAATAGTAACAGCCCAAAAAGAAGAGAGAGTGCTACAGACAGAGAAGCCAACCCAAAGCAGAGCAGGGAGATCGCACTTGCACCAGGGTAGAGGCCTCTAGTGGCTTGCTGCACTGTCTCTGTTTTCTGTATTTGAAACAAAGTCAGGTCAACAAACTGCCACTCACTGGTGTGGCTGTAGCATCTGTAGTTCCAAGCATCCACTCTGTCTGATCTGCTTATACTGGCTTTCACTAGTGAAATAAAAAGCAGCTTCAATTTCACCCCAAACTTACTCTCTTTCTGCAGTTGGCACAGTTTTTGTAATTCTTAATGTGCCTCTTTCAAGAGACATTTCCATTATTGTGTTCTTCAGATAACATACAAAGGGAAGGAATCCGTATTTGATGTTGGACTACATTAGCATGGTCATATCCTGAGAGAAAGCAAAATAATTGGCAAAACATCTATGTCTAATTACTTTTTTAAAATGTTACTGTTTTGTGTTGCACTGAGAAGTGCAACTCATTATGCTATGTAGAAAAATACCTGAGACAGAGCTGGATGCCAAAGAACAAAACAGGTAGTAGAGCAGAAAAAAAAATTATGAAAAAAATTACAAATCTAATTCCTCTCGGAACTGTTTGATATGGCACAAGCCTGAAACACTCCTGGTGTATTCAAAATTGAATTCCTTAAGATCTACTAGATTTGGTGGTTTTCTTGTGAGTCTTTCATGAGTGCTTCTAGTGTCTTAGACCAAATGTAACATTAACATATTCCAGTTATTGCCCTACACTCTTTTTACACTACAACCAAGACAATCCGAAACACTGGATTCAGATACTTGCAAAACTCATTTTCTTGTGGTGTACCTGTCCTACACTCATTACTTCTGAATATAGTTCCATATATCTTAGGGGACAAAATGGATTTTTAGGTTGGATACTTAAAATGCACAGCTTATCTTCATCACTTTCCATGGATATATCTAAGTATTACCTGTGAACAAAATACCTGCTGTATTCCTGTTGTACTTATTTCAATGTCTAGTCTCCTATTTTGTAATTGAAAGCAAGCATTCAGCAGAGCTGCAGAAGAGCCTGAGACTTCCACATAAGATTTCTGTTTGAGGAGCAATAAATTGGTCTTTTCCGGAGGAAAGACCCCTTTTTATCGTCACAGTTTAATGACATAGACTACACAGGGACTTCGATGAGAAGTAAAATCTTCCTGGCGGGATCTGCAGGTCTGGAGCTTAATGACACTCACTCAGTTTGAATCCAGAAATACATTGCCTATTATGTACATCACCAGATAGTTGTATGAATTCTCAACAGGAGAACAAGTGGGATCACCAAATGATTTTATTACAACACTGAAATTAAAAACATATTTGAGGAATACCTCTACTGAGCTTGCTAGTCATACTAGAACATACAAGGTTTTAAGATAAAGCAAGTCTCCTTGACTATAAAGCTCAACAAAGCCTTTCAAGCTTCAGAAGGAGACAGTTTACATTTCTCAGATCAGGTCAGTCATTCCAGTGATTCCATGCTGCAAGCAGTATTCTGGAATGCTCTCCATTCCCTGTTAATGATGTTCTAGCGTCAGGGATCTTCTCTGGAGTCTAGATGAAAGTAAACAGTCAAGTCAAAAGAACCCCTACGCAAGGAGAGGAAAGTATCAAGCATGGTGATGAACGCAATTTGGAAAGTGGAGTAATGTGATTCAGAGAATGGTCTGCTGTAATCATCCAAAATAATACACAAATGTGTGTTATTTGTTTGCTTTGCATAAAATGAGTACTTTTTAAAAAAGAGAACAAAACCACTCCTACCTAGTACTTCTGCGCCTAAAAAATTACAAAAAACCCCCATCCAACTTCTTTTTCTCTGCCCCAATTAAGCTGGAGGATGCAATGTACATGAAGATGTTCATAAGCTTCCTGAAACTTTGCATTGCCTTGGTGGCACACCTCCATCTGGAAATACCAGCTACCAGTCTGTCAAAGTAGGTGGTGACAGACTGAAACACTTGCGCTGTTTGCAGGCAGCTCCTGCTCATGACGGAAGTCTCGCTGCTGCTCAAACCCTGCCTTCTTTGCGTTGTCCCCTCTCTACAGGACAACTTCTCACCAATCCTCAGCTGCTCCCTGCAGCCTGTAAGCTGGTACACCACAGACCGGGAATGGTCACTGGAAAAGCTCCCTTTCCCCCGAGGACAGACCGGCACCCAGAGCAGCGGCTGCTGTTCTGCAGGAGCACGCTGGGATCAGCCCCGTGCGGCGCGATTTTGTCAGACCCCGATGTCCTCAGCTGCTCCACTCAGTGTGGGTTGATGTCATCGACACACGGCGCGTCCGCGCCGTTCAGGCTGGGAACGGCCGCTCTCCCTTGCACTGAGCCCTCGACCGTGGGCAGGATTTAGGGTTTTCCTCTGGTGACTGACCCACAGCCGCCGACTTTCAGAGGCCTCAGCGCACCTTCCCCCAAGCAGGCCCGCGCTGCACCGAGAGGACGAGCGCTGCGCAGCCCCGCCAGCAGCGGGGGCAGCCCCGATCCCAACGAGCACGAAGCACCCCGGGCCGGAGCTGCCCCTTCCTCCCATCCCGCCTCAGGGGCAGGGGGAGGTCACCGCCGGGGCCGCCCTCGGGCGAGAAGGAGCGCGAGCGCTGGCGGCTGCGGCGCGGCCGCCATTGCCCCGCGCGGGGCGGGCGGCGGGCCCGGCGTGCGCATCGCCCCGGCAACCGGAGGCGGGCCCGGCGGCCACAGCGGGGGGGCAACGGCGGCCGCGCTGACGTCCGGGGGAAGCTGAGCAATAACAGCGGCGACGCGGGCCCGGGTGCGCCTGCGCGGGCTGCGGGGCTGCTTCTATTTATGTGGGGGGGCGCCAAGATGGCGGGGGCGGCGAGGAGAACGTAGGGGGCAGCTCCGACCGGGCGGCGGAGCGGGGAGGAGGGGAGAGGGAGGAGCCGGGGCCGGTGGGAGGGAGCGCAGAGAGCGGTGTCACCGAACGCGTGAGGCGGGGGCCGGCGGACGGCGGGCGGGGGGGGGTGGCGGCGGAGGAGGATGGCGGAGCCGCGCCGGGTGCCGTTCATCAGCCTGTCACCCGTGCGGCGCCGCGAGGGCGAGAGCCCGGCGCTGGAGCGGGAGCCGGCGGGCCGCGACCCGGAGCCGCCGCCGGCGGGCCGCGAGGCGCCGCCGCCGGAGCCGCCACCGAACGAGCCGCCCCGCGACAGCGCCGCCCGCCCGGAGCCGCCCCGCGACCCCGGCCGGCCCGAGCAGCCGCCGCAGCGGGAGCCCCCCCGGCCAGAGCCGCCGCCGCTGCCGCCGCCACCGCCGCGCCAGAGCGGGCGGCAGGAGCCGCCGCCGCCGCGGGAGGCGCTCCCGCTCCGCCAGACGGTCCGCCTGGAGGTGGTGCTGAAGGACCCCACCGAGGAGGGCTGCGTGGAGTTCAGCTACCCGGAGCTGCTGCTGTGCGGGGACTCGAGGGTACGGGACCTCCCCTTCCCCTTTTTCCCCTCCCCTGCCACTGGCACGGGCCCCGCCGCGCATCATCCTCCTCCGCCTCCCAGCTGTAGGCGGCCCCGGCCTCGCCGATAGTGTTATCGGTCACCCCGTGCTGCTCGGGGGTGGTCCCGGCCCGGCGGGAGGGGCGGTGTCCTGGAGGGAAGTCCGGCGGCCTCGCTGCCGCTGCGGGCTCCTCCTGGTGCTGAGGCTGCGCCTGTGCCCGTGGGGGAAGGGGAGGCTTCGCACTTGTCGTCCCTGAGCTGGCCGAGGTCTCCTGGCCTTTTGCTGCGGGCTCAGGCCGGGGAGCGCCACTGTCTTGTACCCTGCTTACCCCGGCTCCCCTCCCCGCTGCTCCCCTTCTGTGCTCGGAGAGCAGTGCTGTTCCATCCTTCCTTCCTGGAAGCTTTTTTCCGCCAAGAAGGAAACTGTAACCATGCCGGTCTGTGATCAGGGTTATCTCTAGGCTGTGTGCAGGTAAATGAAGAGTTATTAGCCTGGCTCTGCTAGGAGCCTTGAGAAACTGTGAAGTGAGCATTAGCAGATTTGGAGTTTCTGCAGTCTTGGAGGGGATGGGGATAAATGAGAGTTAATGTTGAAACACTAACCTCACCTGTAACTGTTAAGAACTTAATTCAAGAAAAAAAAGTACTCTCCTTTTCTCTGTTCCACCCAAACAGAAAATGTTTGGTGCTTGAACTATTTTGTTTATTAAGGAGCAAAACTCGTGTAGGCAGCTTTAAGAAGTAAGCAGCATTAGCCAATCAACAGGACCCAGTGTTCCAAGTAGGAAGGAGAGACGCGTGTCCTTAAGCTGGTTACACTTGAGCCACTCGTTCTTAGTGAGTTGAGGATACCAGTGAAATTACACTTGATTTAAATAGCTGTGGCTCCTCTTAATTCCAGTACAGAATTTTAGAGAAAGTTTGCCTCATAGTGGAGGTAAGGTAAGGGGCAAGTCAGTAACTACTGCTGAGAGGGTCTGTGGTAGATCTGGTGATAAAAGTAAGTCTCAAATACCAGTATTGATACTGCCATGGCATTTTTACGTTCAGCACAAACTCGAGAGTGGTTAAAACTTCTGCTTTATGAACCAAAGTATGGGTGGTGATGATGCCGTAACTATACTTGGCATCCTGCTCGCTTTTTTTCTGTAGTAGGAGGGATGTGGAGGGATGTACACACTGGAGTGTGTTCAAATGTAGAAGACAGAAAAATCGGTGACTGATTTTAATCTCTCTGTGATCTTGTGATGCAAGTTAAAAAGTTTCTTCTGTTCATCCTGTCCTACAGCTGTTGTGGGCAAACAGTGCCAGTTATGACTCCTCTGAATTAGCGTAGCATAATCATGCTGCTCTGTGAAGTGCAATATTTCTGAGCAGTTCTTGTATGAAGGTGAAAATTGTGTTAGTGATAGAAGTGGTTCAGTACGTGGAGACTGACTTTTCCCTTTGGCAGTTCCCAGTTCCATAACTGCCTTTTTTTGTAGGTTGTCAGTCTCTTAGTCACATAATCAGGGGAAAATGGCTTTTTCTGATGTAGTTCTGATGCAAATTCTGTGTCTTGTGGGGATAGGGGGAGAGCAGTGATTTGGGAGATTTTGCTACAACTGGGGTCAGAGACTGCTTTTAAGGTAGAGCCAGTGATAGAAATGCTTTATAAGAAACTGTGTATGATTCTCAGCTCTGTAGGGTCCATTTTGAAATGAATGGCTCATAATGGCCTGTCAGTTGCTGGACTGTGTGGAACAGTCAGCTGATTATGTAAAACAGTGTCATAAATTACAATCTTTTTAAGCAATTCGTGTTTAAAAACTGATGCATACTTGGCCTGTCAGTTTAACTTCTTTGCTATATGAAGAAGCTGGAAGAGCTACTCTAATATGGTAGGGAAGACTTAAAATCTTGAGATTTGCTTTTTTCAAGGAGAGAGTAACTAGTTGGCAGTTAATGTTGTGGTTTTAAGTGGAGTTTTAGATTTACAAATTTGTTGTTTTAGTAATGTTTCAGTTTAAAATGTACAGGTCATATAAACTTTATTTTTGCCATGCAGACTTCTTGTAATGCGAAGATTGGTCTGTTTTTCTGAAAGTCGTTGTTGACTTTTCTCCCTTATAAGAAGTTGCTCAACTTATAACATTTCCCCTTAAAGTTTAACATTACAAACTCAGGAGCTTGTCTTTCTGTCTTGTAGCATTGTTTGGAACTGAAGCAACCAAGAAAGGTTCTCCAGAGGCAGGCTGTTCTGGGAAGGCAAGGACTGGTGCACAGGAATAACTTCAAACATTGGTTTAATAGGTCTCTTAATGGAATGGTAGAGAATGTCCAAAATCAATTGACAGTGCAACTTCAGTTTTTTTTTCTTATTCCAAATTTAAGGTCCTATCCTGAATCAGAAGCTAGTGGGAATGTTTATTTTACAAACTTGTGCTGTCCTTATCCTCCTTTTTTTGCCTTGATAAAGAGAATATCCTTTGATAGGGTTGTTAGTATAGTTCATCTTTTGGTAGGAATTATTTATGTAAAGTTTTTGGATGTGAGTAATAAGTTAGTGTGGTTGAAGAGTCCATTTGCCTCTTAAATGTTGGTGGAAGTCAAAGTGTGCTCTTGATCCCATTGGTGTAACTGAGGCTTGGTGCATAAAACCTAAGTCAAAGTGG
Source organism: Manacus candei (assembly GCF_025592945.1). NCBI lineage: Eukaryota > Metazoa > Chordata > Aves > Passeriformes > Pipridae > Manacus > Manacus candei. The sequence goes on from NW_026138066.1 coordinate 5,043,559, forward strand.
CTGAGCCAGGAGCCCAAGTTGGCTTCTGTCAAACAGGCTGTAAAGGTGCTGAAGTAATGCCTTAGTCTGAGACTCGTCCATCCCTCAGAAACAGGCAAAACTAAAATTTGCTTGAAGTTGAGTTTGCAATAGTGCTTAACTAATCAAATTGATTGTCAGCTACAGCTTTGAGAATTTGGTGGAGGGAGGTAGGTTAACACTTAACTACTAAATTTTCCTTGATCTTTGGCCTCAACCTTATTTCACAATTAAAAAAAGCCACATCTGCCTAGCAGATAATGTGGAATAGGTTTTCCCAGCTAAAAGCAGAGAAAATAGTGTTTCATGAATTGAGCTGTATTTGATATTTAATTATGTCCGCAGGAAATACATGACTTTAACCTATGTTTCAGGACTAACTATAGCCTCTATTAATTTCTTCTCTAAGTACTCAGTCTAGAAAATGTATGGTAATTATGTGGTGTTTGCATTTTTGCTTACCTTCCTCATTATATTGGTCTTGGTACTACTGAGCTACTTTGGTTACCATTTAGTCAATATACTGGCTTTTCATACTCTGAAGTTGCTTTTCGGAAATTAGTGTTACTTTTTGTTCTTAGTCTACTGATGAGTGGTCCATGTGCAGTAAAGTTAGTTGCCATCCATAAAATTCTATAAAATGGAACTCCATTCTACTGTATTTTAGCATCGAAGTACCTTTCCCCCTTACAGCAATTACTGTGTTTTATGTGAACTCTAATTTGAAGGAGGCAACCCTGGTTTTCTGCTGTAACTTATTCAATAAAAATCACCATGTTCATTGACTTTGTGTCAGTGAAAACCTCTTTCTATTAAAAAAAAAAGGGGGGGTATTGCCTGCTTATTCGTATAGCTGGGGTATTAAATCTCTGTTGTCCTTGTGGCTAACATAGTGGCAATCTTCTGTAATTCATGCTATTATCACTGAAATTAACTATTGCACTGTTATTTTTTTTCTTTAGATAAAGAAGTTATTATAGTTATGGTTGTAACTTTCTGAGGTTTTTAGTCTTCTGGCTGCTTCCCCACTGGTCAGTCTACCAGGTGCATCTAGTCTGTTGTATCTAGAAGGACCACAACATGTGTAAGGTGCACCAGTGGAAGCAGAAGTGAAAAGGAGTTATATTTAGAGAGTTCTTTTTCTTTGAAGCTCAAATGGCTATAATTCTCTCTTACGCTTATGCTTTCAGTTGAGGTTGCAATGGAATGCTTGGAAAAATACAAATCTCAATATTTCTTCCAACTTTTCTATTGGTGTTTTCATCAGAAGCAAAGTAACTGAATGATAATTGAATGAGTCAAATTAATTTTTATAGACCAAAGTAAGTATTTGGACACAGTATAAATTCTGGCTACTTAGTCATCAGAGCATTGTTTATTGGCATAATAGGTTTTTATCAGACACACTTGGTGTTTCTTGTGGAATGAATATGTAATTTCTGCTTTTTTCAGAAGAAATCAGTTCACTTGGAAGATCCATTTAATGATGAACAACGTGAGCGACATGAAGTAGAAATGCTTGCCAAGAAGTTTGAGGCAAAATATGTGAGTTGCTCTGTTTTGTTAAAATACACAAATATTTAATAGTGATAACTTATGATGCTGTAGAGGTCTTAATATCACAGGGTTGTTTTTTCCTGATTAAGATTGCTGATGTAGTGTCAAGTGACTTCTGTACATTTCAGAGATGACTGTCTCACTGTATTTCATTTAAGCACCTTGAAGCTGCCACAAGCTTATCAGACAAGTCTGCTAAATAGATTTGTCTATAGATGTTATAGCTTGTGAAGCTATTCTTAGAAAAGCTTCCTATATAAATACAACTATTAGATGCAGGTTGATATTCATGCTAAATACTGTGCTGGAGGAAAGAATTTCTATGTAGTGCTGTTGTGCACTATTGAACAGCTGTTCTGTTTGGGCTAAATACTGATGAATCTTGATGAATTTCTGACTAGTTTGGAATGCTTCCATAGGAAGTTACTTGTTGAATAGTAAGACATTGCTCGATGAATTTCTTGTAGCTGCTAGCTGCCTAAAGATAGTCTGCTGACTCCTGAAAGTATGAATAAAGCTAGCTAGTAACATAAAGAGGCTTACACTAGTAAATGAAGGTAGAAAATCAGAAAATGTTGACAAAAGCCACACCCAAACAGGTCTTTAAGAATTCATATGGGTAGGGTTGGGTGATTAATTCTGAGCTGGCAATCAAAGCTCATCATCATGCTGAGGCATGTTGATATTCTGGATTACTAATGAAGCACCTCAATAATAAAGAAGGGAAACAAGAGCAGTCATTTGTATCTTTTGCTATTAACACACATACTAAGATCTATCTATTTTGATTTTTTTTTTATTTTTCTAACAGAGGCAGATTTTTCTGAGTGTGCAATCCATACATTCTGTAGCAGTAATTACTATTTCAAAGCATGTTAGCTCTAATATGTAGCAAATTCTTAAACTGAAAAAAATCATTTTCATCTTTTGGAGGAATTGACAGCAATATAGGAAGTGAATTGAGAAGGCAGTTTCAGAATACTGTTTGCTTTTAATTTGAATGATAAATAATTTTTCAATGTGAGAGAAAACTGTTTCAACTGTACTTTTTTTAGAAAACTCATTTCCATAATACAAGGTAAGGACTTATGATGTCCTGAAACAAGTTGCTTAACTACAGTAGATGAAAGTCAATGTAAGCATGTAAAGCAATGTATGTAGGAAGGAGTGGTAGTGGAAGTAATCTATTTTAACATATACATTTATGCATACATCAAAGCTAAACATGTACATTTGTAGACAAAACATTATTAGAGTGAAGAAAACTGAAGCTCAATGCTCAGTAGTCATAAAAAGGGGCAAATAGATGCTTTTAACTATTAGAAAGCAGAAGGTAACAAAAATGTACAATTTTCAACAGTTTAAATTCATGGTGCACTTGCATCTTGATTACTGCTTGCACTTCTGATTTTTTTTTTCCCTTTCGTTCTCTGCCTTACCTTACACACCTCAACCCCACAAAAGGTAATGTCTTCTATATAAAGAACAACTTATTAGGTTAGGGCCACTAAGCATGAAGGGTGGTGAGGGATTAAGATTTCTTGTGTTAGATATTTTCTGTCCTTTCTCTCTTCCAATATGAGAATCATCCATCTTTACCTGCCATTGATGCTCAGAGGAATTGCAGCTCTGTACGTTGACCCAGTACAACTGCTCATTCTGACAACATCCAGCCATCTTCTGACTCTTGTGAGATGTTTGCTCTGTGGCTTAAACTAGAGCAGGGATGCCATGTAGTAGATATCCTTTCTCCTCCAGTGAATGAGAGGCTGCGTGGTACTGTTGCCAGCTGGAGTTAAGCCACGACACTCCTTAACAGAGCTTTAGTGTAAAAGTAATCACTGGTTGTATGAGAATGAAAAAAAAAAACCCAACCCTCTATTTCTGATTTGCAGGAAGTACTATATCCTCCCTTAAATTACTTAGGTACTACTTACCTATATCCATTTAAAATGGAGTCAGACAATGTTTTGAATCGTAGCACGTGCGCGGTACTTCTGGAAAATTTGGTATGTGAGGAACAGTCTACCTTGAAGACTTTTTACTTCTTTTCAGATAAATTCCTGTACTTATCATCAAATCAGTATATTATTTGGTGTATTTTCTAGATCCTAAGAAAAAGCCTATGAATAAATGGATTTTTGTGAAACGAGATGCATAACATACCATTTGTTTACTTGATTATTCAGCCCTTTTTTGGAATTGCAGCACATTTTAAATACCAGCATAAAAATCTGCTCTGAAGGGTTCCTATTTTCACTGTTTTGTTTGCTGTTATTCTCTAGACAAAATCCAGCAATGTTGTGAACACATGATACCGAACTTCAGACAATATTGTACCTAGTGTAAGAATTTTTCTTGGCTCAAAACTAAGGTCCATCTAATGGATGGTAGCACAGTCCTCTGACACTAGTGAAATCTCGTACTTGAAAGTACAACCAAGCAAGTGTGCTCTGTGCCTCTCTGGCAATCTGTGTCTTAATTTCTCCCAAAGCCAAAGGCTGCACGTTTAACCTTTTTATAGCTTTCTGCCATGAATTTGGCAGATCATTAGTGGATATTTGTGTTCCATGGCACTGAGTACCATGATGGTGGTCATATAAAAACATATTTTGTGTTAAAACCTGATGAGTTCACATGGTGCTCCATGGTTTCTGTATTGTAAGAAACAGTGAAATATATCCAGTTTTCCTGCACACTGCATGTGATTTTGTTGCTGTCATCTAAATTCAGCCCTTTTGTTCTCCAGCTGTAGTGTCTTAACATTCTGTTATTGTATAGAAGCAGTAGTTTTTACCTTTAAACATCCTTGTTGGATTACTGTTCCCTTTTTTGTTCTAATTTCTTTTTTTAAATGAAAGGATATTAATGGTATGGTGCCCTGATTTATCAGTGATATAATGATGACTTCTGGCTTTTTTCTTCCATTCCTTTTTTTTTTTTTTACAGTCCCAATTCTTACTTTTTTGACCACTTGTGACTGTAGAGCAAATGTCATAGAACTGTGCGTAACAACTCCAGTGCTTCCCGGGTAGCATAACAAATTTGGAGATTACTGTATTTTTTCTTGCTTGGGTTGTACTTCCTTTGTGTGGATTACCTTGCTTTTATTGATACTGAATTCAGCTGACTACTTAACCATATTAAATTCAGAGCAACTGTGAGATCTTTCAGTAATTCTTGAGTTGTCTTTTTTCTTTACTATCCTCAGTAATTTGTCATCTTACACCCCCACCCTCCCCAAACTGTTAAACCTCTCTGTTACTTCTAAAGATGAATGGGAATACACGTTCCTTAGTGATTTCACTGATTACTTTCTTTGCCAAAACAAAATACCTTTTTCTGCCCTTTCTTTCCTCGTCTTAAATCAGGCATCAATTTGAGTGGACCCTCCTTATCTCATGACAATTTCTTGTCTTTAAAGATCTTTGGACCTGTTTTACAGCACTGGAAGTACTACTTTTTTCTACCAAAATTCCTTCCTGCTCTGTGATGTATATTCTTATGCCTGCTGGTTCTGTTGTTTAGAATTTTTATTAACTTACCCAATGCAGTGACCAGGTTTACTGGTTTATGGATTCTGCTGTGGCCCTTGTAAGATTCTTCAAATACTGGCATTGTATTTGCCACACACCTTCTAGTTCTGTTGGGTTGTTAAAACCCAAGGTTACATGTCACAGTTAATCTGTTGAAGTCTTATTTGGCTTTTTTGAATATTTGCATGAGTCGTATTTGCAGTTTCAGGAACTAGATATCTTAATTTTCTCTGGTACCATGACTTATGTTCTGGGACTGAAAGGTTAGAGGAAAGCTTCAGTAGTAAAACTTCCTTGAACTGCTGTGTAGTAAACACTGACAGAGATAATCCCTTCAGTTCTTTTGCTGTAGTCTTGCATCCTTAACATCTCGATCATACAAGCTCTCAATACAGTTCCTTAAACATACCTGGGTAAAACAAGGCCTGAAGGAAAATCTCTAAATATACACACTGGTTCGGGTATTTTCATATGTCTGAATATGAGTTACTATTTTAATCCTGCTTTTGTTCATTCAGCTGTTATAAGACTTCTTATTTTTGTTGGTTTTATTAACTCTTTTCCATATCTGGTTTTAATGACTATCAGGCAGCTAGAATGTATTGGAAATTTTAATTGTTTGGGGTTTTTTTTAATCCCCTTGTACCGAAATCATAGAATCGTAGGATAACCTAGCAAGATATGTAGTATGGAGGTGGATTGCACTACACATTAGTGAGACCAGTACAGGTGAAGAGGTGAAGTATAGTTTATGAAGCATTCTTATACAACCTGCTGGCACTTAAATCAGAAGCATGAATTACATAAGCTCTTGCACTGGATGCACTGGAGTTTAATCAGAATTCTGCCTTTATTTTTATAACATTTTTTCTTTATTTTTTTTCTTCTCTCATTCAAACTCCTCTGTTTAAAAAAAGAATACATTTTGGGAATGTGCAGTCATTCAGATGTTTTGCCAGATAAGTGACTGCAGGAGATAATAGGACTGATAGAACACTTAGATTGGAATATAGCTTGGAAACCTGAATTAAAAATGGAATACACTTTTAAGGTTTTTTTCTCCTAGGACTGTGGCATTTATTTATTTAAGTATACTTGAGAGATTCCTGTTTGCTTGCAAGAGCAGATACTTTACTTCATTACAATCTTGAATTTTTGCAAAACGTTGTTAAAATGGAGGTGTTCAGATGCTTACACTTTTCATAAAAGACCAAAGGTGAAACTTCCTTTGAACAGTGTCTGCATACTCTTACTAACAAGTGGGCTGTGATATTTGGATGTCACAACAGGAAAGACTCATACTTACTCTAAGCATGCTCAGAACTGTAGACTGCAGGCAGACAATTTTCAGGAGCAAGTCTTCTTGAACTCATGGAAGAAGTTACCATTTTAGTGAATGTGGTGCCTTTTGGAGAATTTTATCTTGTAAGACTTGTATATTGACAATTTTGACAACATATGTGAACTAAAAAACTTAAAGTTTAGATTTCTTGAATGTTTGAGCCGGATGTGAGTTTTTACTTGATTTGATTTAACAATGGAACTTCCACATGAAAAAAATACTTACAGAATAAGATTAATTTTACTGCTTCCCAGAGGTAAGTGAACTCATCCATAGTCTGTGACGCAGCTTCTGGCTCAAGTAACTTTAATGTTTTAAAACTCAGTGTTTTATCTTCAGTCCTGTAAACTGAGATGACTGATCTTGCATTTCAAAGGATTTTATCTTAATATATTTTTCTACAGTTATGTCATATGAATGCTCTAACTTCTTAAACTCTTAGACACCATATCTACAAATACTAGATCAGTATTTTTTTCTTTTCATTTAGGCTTGACTTGACTTTAGGGAAGCAATCATGCCTGTGTAGGGAAACACTTTATTGAATGCTAGGCTGTCAGTATTTTCCCTTCTAATGATACTAACATAGTGAAAAACTTAACACTTCCTAAAGTATCGCAGCTCTTCTATCACTGTGCTTTAAAACCATGGGACAGTGAAACTTTTCTCTGAATGGGAAATGTCAGGAAGATCTCGGTCATGCAGAAACGAGGTAGCCAGTTAACACCTTTCAGGGATGATTCTGGTGAGGCATGTTTGCCAAAACCCATTCCTGTGTGGAAGTTTTCATTAGTCATCTAGACTATCTTCCAGAAAGCATCCAAGAAAGCAAAACTGCTAATTCCTTGAATGACTATTCCTCCAATGCCTTCTGCTTTTCTCAAGTGATATAATACCTTCTTTGTTTTCAGGGTGGAAAGCCTCACAAACATCGGAAAGATCGCCTGCAGGATCTAATCGATATAGGTTATGGTTATGATGAAACGGACCCTTTCATTGATAATTCTGAAGCGGTAAGTAAGCCTCAGCAAAGCTGCAAGAAATAACAAGATAATGCCTTGTTTTTTTGATAAAGAAGAAAGGTAAGGAGAAATACTTTGTGCCTGTGTATAACTGGTGTGAATTCAAAGGGCAAACTACTTTTGGAGTCCAATGAATTATTGTATTTGTAGTCTTATTCACATATCATTATGCACTGCAAGAATTAAGAAAGCTATTCCTAGATCACGTGTTTTTCCAGCTTTAGAAGTTAAATTATTTTTATTTGTGCTTTTCATTTACTGTTGACTGAAATTACACTGGCTCTATTTAATTTCTTGTACTAGTTCTCTAGATTATTAGTGGATTACTGGTGTTAGGTTTCCTGCATTAGATCAGGAAGCTATTCTGCTCTTAAAAACCAGTAAGAATAGGAGGGTTATTCTAAATGTTCACTGAGTATGTCTGAAAAATTTGAGATAAAACAGGTTGGTTAAACAGCAGGATATTACAGCTTATTTTGTCTGAATATTTTTCAGAAATGAATGCACATTTCGGGGTAAAAGAAAAAGGTAATAGTTGGGTACAGGCAGTATCAGTAATATCAGGAGGTTTATAGGAGGACATTTGAAGATATCTTAGAGGTGATATGTGAAATTATGAAAATGAGGAAAAACTTGGAAAAAGGAGTGGATTATGTAAAAGCACAGAAACCTCCTATAATTCTCCTTTATTAAATGTTAGAAAGAAGTAGGTGTATGGTTTAGTCAAGTAAAAAAAAACGCCAACAAATAACAGCTGTCATTTGCCAGCCTACAGTTTCCTCCAGTGCTGAGTGACGCTGGACAAAGCAGCAATGATCTACTGCTCTGGGAAGGAGGGAGCTAGAAGTCTGAGTGGGAGAGGAGAGATTATGAAAAGGAGTTGTGAAAAAAGAGTAAGAAAAGCACGAATGTATTGCTTAGCATACATTATTTTAAGCCTACATTTAAATTCTAAAACTTTACACTAAAGAGCTGTGAGGTTTCTAGCATATAGATGTTGCAGTGAACAATCTTATGAACTGTGTGAATTGCACAGCAAGCGTGCTGCAGAACTGATACCTTTTTGAGCAAAAGAAGTTCAGTAGTTAACCACAGTGCATAGCAGGCTGAGCTCATCTGTGTGTACAGGTAGTTTTTGAAGTAGGTCTCAAGTTGTCTAAAAAGTGAGTTTGCTGTAGATGCTTACTGTAACCTGTAATAATTTGTCCTTTTTCTTGGTCTAGATGAAAACTGTAGTTGAAGCTGCCAATATTAAACTGTCCTATCATTATCCTGCAACTTTTGCTGGAGCAATATTAGGGCCTAAACCTTTGTATATCTTTTCTGAAAGTCAGATTCTGGTCTTCAGCTTGGTAGGAGCAGATGTGCTTCATTTCTGCTAATCCACTTGAGCCTATAGGTTTCTATGGTTTCTCACTGTTGCCTAAGTTAACCATCCTCACTTTCGAAATTTTACGATACAGGACCCAAGTTCTATCTTGAGTTTCCTGGATTCACTGTGACCTATCACAGATCTGATACAAGATTCGGAGCACTTGTAGTACTTGTAGTACAGGTCTCTGTCAAAGTTGTACATAAGTCTAGCAGAGTTGAACACTCAACTGATGTATTAGTACTTATCATACTGTGCTGCCTTCTAGCCAGCAGCAGATCCGTTAGATTTGCAGGAGCATTTACTTCTGCTGTCTCTTGCCAGAGTCCTTGCAAAAACGTACAAAAGGCAGTTGTTAGAGGACCAGATGGTTGCATCATGTGCTAGCTGTGGAAGCTGTTGGGGAGAATGGTGTATTCTCTAAAGATCGCTTTCCTCAACAATCATTATGCCTTGTGTCTGCATTACAAATACAGACCAGTGAGAGGTCATCTCTGTTTTGCTTTTATCCCCATTTCTATATAGAAAAGGAGAAGAAAAAATAGGGTGCCAGCTGCAGTCCAAGTGGCTGTTGCAGAGCTTAAGGGTCCTGTAGTGTAGGAGTTTAAGTTCAACAAAACCTCTCATTCCATCTTAGATGCAAATGGGAAGTGTTCAGATGGAAAATCTACATGTCTGGCTTGCTTATCTTCTGTGTGGCCAGCTATTAAATCACCATGTACCCTGAGAAATGTCAGAGCCAAGCCCAGCCTAGACTTACTTCTTTTTGGCAGATGCATTTCTTACACATAGAAAGCTATAATAACTTGAGCACAAACACTTGAAAAATGAGTATGAGTGCCTCTTTAATTGCTCCAGGATTATCCTAGAAAAAAATAATTGAAAGCTTTCTTAGAATTTTAGTCCTTTTTCTTGTCACAAGTGTAAAAGAAATACTGAGCTCTTTGGCATTGAAACAGATTTATTCCATAGCTTTAGAGATATTTTCCCTCTAAAACAGATTTCTGTGATAATGCTATCAAATATTATTCAAGAAATCAAACCAATAAAACTCTAAGCCTGGTTTTATTAGGCCTTGTAATTGAGTTTAGGAATTATGCTTCCTTTGGATCCATTTTCAATTAAGCAGTTTTGTACATGTAACATAGATACATATTGCATCTTGCATATGCGTCATATGCATATTGCATGTTGTACATGTAACAAAGCATTTGGGTCCTCCAAGGATCCAGGAAGGCCATTTTTCTGTTGATTTTTCTCAAGGGTAAGGATCAGGCACAAGTGCAGAGAATCTGCTAATGGCATGATTCTTAAGTAGTGGATTTTAATGGGGCTGGAGTACAGACAGGTACAGAACATGCTTTTCAAGAGGAAGGTTCTTGAAAAGTGATGACAGAGGGGAACTTCTGAGCAAAGAGATTTTTCTCAGATTCCTTGAAGGGCACCAGTATCTTCCCTGATGAAGTGAGGTAAGTTTGGGACAACTTGGTAGGCTAGATTGCCATTGTTTACTTTCTGTGAAAATGAAAGCCATGCATGAAATTGTTACAGGTTTGCTGTTACTGTTTACTCTGAAAAGAATCAGTACTTTCCTACAGCATGGTAAAGACTTTAGCAGCACGGCTGCATTAAGACCCATCAAAATCCCTGTGAAAACAGAAAAGTAAGGGCTCCTGAAGAGCAATTCAGTGGATTGAAGACATGGAGCCAATTAAAGGAAAATATTGCAGAAAATAAGGAAAAAGTACATAGTTTCAGGATGCTGCTTGCTTTGGTGTATTTAGTATATATGCTGTTTGGTAGGTTCCTTGCTGTCCTCCTTGGGAAACTTTTAGCTGGTCCTGTTTGGAAGAAGTAGCTTTTTGTCTGAATGCATTTGCAGGCAAGCAGGAAATCTATGTGTCAGTCGATAGAGTAGATATTTTTGGGTTGAACATTTTGACTATAGTCAGTGGGTTGTGATAATTTCAGAAAAAAAGTAAATCAAGACCATCTTACTATTGTTTATATCCACTATATAGCAGTTAGTCTGATGGCGAGTCCTAATCTTTGCTTATCTTAATGAACCTATACAAAATGTTCATAATTTGCAAAAAAAGCTGTTCCTTCTCAGTGTTTCCACTGCTTTGATGTTCAAAATAGGTTTTGCTATAGTGTGAACTACGCAGAATTACATTCTCTGTGGAATGGAATTGCTCTAGATTATGTCCCCTGTGTTCTTCCTGTGTGCACACATGCACGCATGTGTCTAGACAAACGAGGCTGATTACTTGCTCTTGTGATGACCTCTGATTATTTGGTTGGTTGAATGCATTCCTGACAGTGTAAGCTTTATATGGATAGATTCCAAAGGCATCTCAGCGCTCTCTGAACTTCTTGCTATGCAGTACAGAACAGGGATCTGAAGTAATATATGGTGTTAGTGAAAAAGTATGCAGTTTTCTTAGTCAGAGGTGACAAGGCTTGTATATCCAAACCAAAGACTTCCCCCATACTGAGTAGTTGAATGCAGAGGAAGAACAATCCACCTAGAAATCTGTAAGCAGTGCAATCTGTCTTTTGAAGCAGCAATACCAGGTAGCCACACTGTCAGGAATGGAATCAAAACATGAATGCCAAGACCAATGGGAAGCAGACATTTCAATCCTTTGGACATCCAGGCCCCTATGTCAATATTTGACCCAGTCTGCTATATTCATGGTTCCATAGTAGCCTTCTGTACACTGATATAAAGAATCCTCTGCTGCTGGGTAGAGAACATTCTACCACCGGTTTCTCATACATGGAAAGTTTCTCCAAAACAAGTACTTCAGCTTAAGGGAAGAACTTCTTTTTCTTTACCTATCTCTTGCCTCAAGAGTTCAGACCCTCTTAAAAGACAACTTTTCAAAAACTGTATGTTAATTTTAGTATGTTAGCAGAAGTGTTGCTCCCTTTCTATATGGGTTCCCTAGAATGCTTTCCATAATTTAAAGACTTAGTCTCTGCAAAAATTCTACATCATGATACACAGTTTTTACGTGTTTCCGGGATAAATTTTGCTTACTTCAGCTTGTAATCTCCAGACTTATAAGAGGTATGATAGATGTAATATCCTCTCCCACCCTGGCTGCCTCTAAAATCTGAAGCTGATGGATTACCAGTAAGACCATCTTAGTCAAGATTCTTGAACATCTGAGATACTTTTTCCCAGTGAGAATGGTATGTCTTTGGAGAGTGGCAGAGCTCACTGTGTCAGTGGTAATTTTTACCATTTTTGTGGCGTTCTGGGCCAGATGTTGTTTTAGGCCAACTTGATAGTGTTCTCTTGTTCTTGCTACTCCAGGGAGCTTGTTTTATGCATACCTATGGAAAGCAGTGTAGTTGCTTTAGAAAGATCGTTGTCTTTTAAAAAAGAAAAAAAAAAAAAATGAAAAAACCAACCAACCAAAAAAAAAAAACACCTGAAAAAACTATCAACCTGCAAACGTTAAAGCGTGTACAGAAAAATGCTACATAGGATCCATTATTAAACATGCTTTCCTTGCATTGAGAGAGAAATTGAACACTGTGGCCTTTGTCATCTGGAAAAGGCTGCCTTTGTAGACCTCAGTAACAAACCTCATCCACACTGAATACGTGCGGGTGCATTAAAGCATCCTTTTTGTAGGAGATTCACTTGCCAGCTGTTTTATTGGCTGAGGATTTGTGTGGTTTTGTATTAGTACTGTCTTCCTCGTTCATTGTCACTTCAGCCAGTCTTGGAAGTTATGTGGTTGGGGAATAGTGCTCACTTAGCCGAGTGTACCATGTCACCTTTAATAAAATGTCTTGCATGATTCCTGGGTATCTCCAGGGTAGATCCGCTGGTTAGCACCTGACATGTCATATGCATTTGAGTGAATAAGGGCAAATTTCAGTTAGGGTATTCTTTGCCTTTTATCCTCCTCACCCCAAGATACATTAAGGTGTAAAGCAGAGTATGAAATAAATAAAGCAGATACAAGAACCACTTTAGCTAGAGGAACAATGGTAACTGAATTTGCAGAGCACATATGATGTTTGTTAAAGTAATAGTAATGTTTTCTTGCTGCTTCTGCAAAAAATCTTACCCTTTTTTAGGAAAGAATTTCTTAATTTTTTTAATCCTATGTTCTGACCTAGATTTCAGCTAGGTAGTTTAGGACTGCTCATGTGTCTAATGACCTCTGGAAAAACTGTGAAACTGAAAACTCTGGATCTGCATAGGTACTTGAAAAAATCTGAGACATATCTGACCTTTGTAGTACCACTGTTTAAATTTGTGTACATCAAGACTGTAGGAGTAAGAAATAACTAAGAATAATGGGTATAGCAACTTCCTTCTTTTTTGCTAAATTTAGTTTTTTGAAGAGCACAAAATCGCTTTTCAAAGTAATCTTGAGCTGTTAGAGGGGTAGATCATGGCCTAAGATCAGCTGTTCTCCATGAATATTTGTTTAAGCAGCACAAGGAACCTAAGTGTTTTCAAAAAAATACACAAACAATATGATCATTAATATAATATAAAGGGAGGTTTATTATATGCCAAAATAACAGATCTTTGATAAGAACATTTGTCTTAAGTATCATATATGGAACATCTGCCCTTCATGTTAAATCAAGGGAAAAGGAAAGTGTAACTTTTCTTCTACAGAATCTTCTGGCAGCTCTGTAACATGAAACCTGGAGAGATTAAGTAATACATTACATAATTATTTAACACTGAACTAGATTTTCATTGTGGGTCAGGTCAGAGCTCAAGCTCTGAAAGAATTGAGTTGTACAGATAAAGGTGGTCACGTGAAAGGTCATAGGTTTTATAACTTAAGCTGAAATGTTTTCAAGGTGATAAGAATGTCATCTTGTTGCACTGAAGGTCACTTAAGATAATAGCCTAACACCGGTGACTGGTGAAAAGGTGTAAAAGGTTTGATGAGAACAGAACAGGACAATAGATGTGTATTGGTACTTCTCTCAAGGTACTCTGCTAGGCTGACTGATTGCAGTATCCTGACTACTAAACTAGGATTCTCCTACAAGGCTACCCTATTCTACTCGACTACTCTGAGCCAAGTATTATATCTTTAATAATCTCTTACACTTTTTTCTGTTGACCTCTGCCAGCTGTCCTCTGTCTCAGGGTTAAAAGGAAAACAAACACCCCACACACACAACTTGCCTATGCATTTTGGAAGAGGAACCTTCTTTACCGTGGGAAAGCTCTTTGTGCTTGCTTTTTAAAGTCACCTTGGATTAGCAAAGCAGTGTATTGTTCCTCCTTAACCTTGTTCAGGATTTCATTTTATCTTCTATTATGCTGTATTTTTGGAATGATGGTTCTGTGTTTTTGTTTGAAAACTTAGCCTTAAAGGAGAGCAAAGCCTGAGTGTGTTTCAGTTCTTTAAATCTTTAAGAAGCATAGAGATCAATCCGCTGTGTATATTTAAAGTATCTTGAAGTGTGTAGTGAACTGTGTGAATATTCAGTCCGTTTGACTGAAGCAACTGTATTTGACATAATTTCAGTAGCTTGGCTTTTATTCTGTAGTCTAATGGTGATCAAAACTAAACAGCTGCCCCCATCCCAAGCTGGTTAGAGCTACCTCAAAAATAAACTGAACAAGGGAACAAAAATTATCCCTGCTTATCTTTTAGCTAAACATTACCTGTTTGACAACAAATAATAACAAGCTACATTTGTTAAAACGCTCTAGACACGTTTGCACCTGGAAATTGCATTTCCAGGAATTAGTACAGAAATGCTAAAAAACTTTTTCACATGTGTACTTCTGTAGATTGTTGTCTGGAAGGGAGAGGAATGAGGAGGATCACAGTCAAAATATCTGAGGATTGTGGTTAAAATACCCGAATACAAGAGTAGACAGTATTAATGTAAAATACTGCTGTGGATCTGCATTTCAGAAATAAATTGGTATAATCCATAAAATTGCACTGTTCTTGGTATAATAATGAAGTTGAAACCAGTTAATTTAGTTTTTTAAAAAATAAGTTATCTTTCATACCAAAACATTTAATTAGATTAATGGCACTAGAAGTATAGTAATGTAGCTCAAGGACAACAGTTTAAAATAACTTATATATGTACCTGCTTTTAGATGGTCAGACAGTACATCAGTCTTACTGTTTTATCATTCTGCAGAATGATTCCATAATATTTTGTAGAACAAATCCATGTTTACAGGAGTCAATCATATATCAATTCCTGTCTGTTTGTAGGTCTGAGATTTTTTGATTCTCAGTCTTGGAATGTGTAAGGAAGAGTAGAACACTGTAAAGGACTTCAAACTTATTTTCCTTAATAAGATAATTCTGCGATTTCATATGTGGAAAAAGGTAGTGCAAAGCAAAACCAATTCATGAGAAGATTTAGAATTTGCAGGAGCCATGTTCCCTTTGAGAGTCCTGAAGGCACTTTAAAATGAAGCTTAATCTAGCTGTTACCAATACCTTATAGATGCTTATTTTCTGTTCAGTTAGGATAGTAGAAAATACTAAGCTTAGCTCAAAGGAGAGGGTACTTAGCTACATTGTGGTCTGCAGGCCCCTATTTATAAAATTAAACACTGAGTTATAAGTTATACCCTGTTCAGCAGGCTAAGATTTTGGTAAAGAAAAGGGTTAAAAGGGTTAAAAAAATTTCTGAAGGTCTGGCTAAATTCATAGTCTTCAGCAGAAGCTGTTGAAACCTCAACTGCTTAGTTACACATCCACATCTTGCTGATCTTATTTGCCTGTTGACTGTTATGGAATACATTCAGTCTGTATATTGAATGAATTTTGCCTTTCTCTTTGCCTTGTTCCTGTCAATTTGTGCTACACAGCATGTTGATCCTTCAAATAATTTGCTGTGATTCATAGCTTCCTCACTCGTGGACTGTCTTCAGTCCTTATTTGTGTGTTACCCAGGCCTTCTTTACTGCTCTGCATCTAAGTTTTTAGTGTGTTTTCCTTTGCTTGTTCTTCACTTCATATGATAATGGTCCCAGCTTTGACTGTGTGCTTTCTCCTTCAAACTTGGCAACTGCTGTATTCTTCTGTTTTGATCCTGTACTGCCACAGCCTTGCCAATTCAGTTCACACCCTGTCAGCTCAAATGGAGAAAGCGTCCGCTCTGTCTGTTAAACACTGTGGATAATAATCTATTTTCTCTTCTTTCATTTTCCTTGCACCTAATGATGGTAGTTCTGAGAACTGTGGAAAAAACATTAAATTTCTCTGAAATTCTTACCCAGCCTCCACTCTCAAGTTTACTTTGTGTGATCCTCACGGTCTCTCAAGGTGAATGACAAGTCCACAACTAAGCCACTTTGCTTTCATTTTGTCCATTTAATAGATTCTCCTGCTTTTTTGTGCTAGATTTTCATATCATCTTAGAGTATTTCATAAATCCTCTCACCACTTTTCCTTTCCTGTTTTGTCTTTCTGTACTGCTTGTTGAGCCCTCCATTCTGAGCAGATAAAAAGTGTCTACGTATTTGCTCATTAAATCCCTACGTAGGTCTCCAGTTCAGGCTCCTTCACCAGCTTCCTTATTGAAGTATACACTTACTATTCTACTCTTCTGGATAACTTTCCTTCTTATTTAAATGTTTTTGGTAGCCCAGACATTTCAGTTCTCAGACCATTTTATCTTCATTATATTTTGCATGGCATGGAGAGGGAAATGAAAGAAGCTGGTAGCTGACACTCCACTTTGCACTCTGTGTGTGTCCATTTTGTGTAGGTGATCTCAAGTCTTCAGATTGTGTTGTGGCAGCTAAATTTGTCTATTTATTTATTCAGCCTGTTGAATTTCATCTTGAGACTTGCAGTAGAAGGCCTGCTGCTTCAAACTTCAAAATAAGTCACACTGTTTCCTTTGCAAGTATCTCAATTTTTAATCATTTGGCTGTGCTACCAAACATTTACTGCTTACAGTTGTTACTCAGAATTGACATTTTCCTCTGCCAGAGTGCATACCTCTAAGGTGTGTCAAAATCCTATCCTTTGTTTTAGAACAAGGGCAGAAATCGATTCTTAGTCCTGTAAATGCTTCCTCCTTAATCTTCGTTGGCAGGTATGTGTCTCAAGCATTCTGTTTATGCTTCCACAGAGTATAGTTTCTAGGATTATATTTGTTGCATATTAAGAATATTGTCTTACAATTTTCAATATTTAAAAGCTAAGACCCGGGTAGTTCAGGACATCATCCTACTGTGTGGTGATAATGGCATTGTCGAGGCAATCCTTCCTCAGTTCTCTTGCAAACACTTCCGTGGCTTGCCTTGTTGACACTTTTATGCATAGAGCTAGAATGAATATGTTCATCCTCCCAGCCTTTTTGAGAATTTGCTGTTAACAAGATATTTCCTAGAGATTAACAGTTTTCTGTTAAAACTTGGAGAATGTCATTCTGAGGAGGTTGAGGGTCATAAAATAATAAAATTAATATTGTCATTCACTATACTTGTTATTGACCACTTCTTTTTTTGTCGTTGGCTTTCAATATTTTTGAGATACAGCTTTGTAATTCTAACCTGGAAATTTCTTCATAAATATGAAGTACGTTTCAAAATAAAGTATTCATAAGAGTTTGAAACATTTTGTGGTGTTAAAACTGTCTGAACAGAGTGAGAATATGTTTGACTTCAAATGAAACAAGTCCTGGCATTGTGGTATTTGTATAAGAGGCAACGTTGTATTAAACACCTAAAATTGGGAATAAGTTAACAGATACCATGGCCAAGTTTGTCATGTCTGGGATAGCATCTTTAACAAAAGAAAACTTGAGAGAACTTTCTGAGAAAAGTAAGTTTTTGAGCAGGACAGTGTGGTTAGAGTTGGTACTAAATGTAGCATGTGTTGGAACTTCTGAACACAAAATGCACTGCAGAGATTGGTATTAATGAAAACTGTGGCAGTCTTAATGAAACAAAGTGTATAATCTGGGGAGGTTTTTTTATGCTTAATTTACAAAAACATCTCTGCTATTTTCAGTCGCAGTTCCTGGATATAATATCCAATTCTGTACAATTCTCATACAGATCAGGTTTCTCTCACTGCAGTATAGCGATTGTACAGACTGTCATCTTCTTAGAAAATCTGGAAGAAATACATTCTAGCAATCATTTATAGATCACTTAAAGGGCCTGTGGTAAAAGTATATGACTAATAGAAGGTAATTTGAATTGCACATTGTGTCATAAAATTGAAGGGTATTCAATAGAAATGTTGAGCTTTAAAATTTAAATTGATAGAGGCAGGTTTGTTGGTTTTGTGGTTTTTGTTGGAGTCTTCTTTTGGTGGGTTTTCTTTGGATTTGTGGGGGGTTTTGTTTGTTTGGAGTTTTGGGATTTTGTTTTGTTTTGTTTTTTTAATTTGTTTTCAACCAGAGATGTTGCTGCCTTGCTTGTAAGGCTGTCAGAAATGAAAACAAATAGTTCATTATATGCCTGCTTACTTTCTGGCCAAACCAACCAGTGAATAATCAATTGAAGTTACTCATAAACTGCTGGTGCATCACTGTTCATATGGTTTATGTATCTTGAGATTTAACATTTAGCATAGTGTAACATGCTGGAAGAGACCATGTTGGGTGGAAAAAAGTTGAAAGTTTTTGGGCTTTTTGTCCTCACTTGGCAGGGGGAATGTATGTGTGCCCATCCTCATTTCCTTCAGAAAGTAGTACTTTCAATGCTGTAATCCTGTCTTTTCTTACAAAAAAAGGGTGTTGTTTTGAAAATTAAAAGTTTACTCTGAAATTAACATTGTATGCATTGACCAGTAAGTTTACAATAGCATTGCTATCCTATTTCTATTCTAGCAAGCTGTGCTGTATATTGGTATATAATTTTTCATGCAGAGGGACTGGTAAACGAACTACGTGTTCATTTTATTAAGAAATGCTGACAAATTAATCTTTTTTCCTGCCCAGTATGATGAATTGGTTCCTGCATCCCTGACAACCAAATATGGAGGGTTTTATATCAACACTGGTACACTGCAGTTCCGACAGGCATCTGAATCAGAAGATGAAGACTTTGCAGAAGACAAAAAACATAGGCCACCTAAAGTGAGTGATCTTAATCAGGCTTTTATACAGAACAACTAGCTAGGTGGACATTGGAAATACTTGATACACTTAGAATGGTTCAGATGAAGAGACCAAATATAGAATGATGCATGGTACTGTTCTATTGCATTTTCTGTTTTGTGGCTAGTGTACTGGCATTCAGGAAATAACTCAGGATGTCCACAGGCTGTCCAGTCTGTGGGCTAACAATCTGTTTAGGCGAACTAACAAGTTGTGCCCACCCATCTTGAACTGACAGATGATTCTGTAATTTGATAAGCATTTCATTATGAGATGAGAACTTAAATTCTTCAGTACTGCTTTTATGATTTTGCACAAAACTTGCATGATTTGAAATTGTTCCTAATATTCAGAATAACATTTAAACCAAAACATATGGTAAAATAAACTCAGTGCATAAGAATAGCTATATTAAAAATTACATATACAATCTTTCCCAAAAAGCATGCTGTTCTATAAACCTTAACAAGTTATTATCAATGCAAACATAATTACATAGGCCGTTCACAAGTTCCATGCCATTCCACGAACTTACTGCTTTCTGATGTCCTTTCCTGCTCTATAACTCTTTAAATTTAACATAATTTTAAGCTCCTTGTGGTGGATCTGACTGGGATGCAGTTAACTTTCTTTATGGCAGCCCATGTGGTGTTATGGTTTGGACCATGACTAAAATAGCGTTGATAACTACACCGAAGTTTTGCCTGTTGCTAGCTATGTTTGCATGGTGTGAAGGCTTTCTTTTTCCCTATGCTGCTCCATCAGGTAGTCTAAGGGTCAGCAAGAACTTGGAAGGGGAGACAGCTGGTCTGTATTGGCCAACAGAGATGGTCCACACTGTGCAACTTCATAGTCAGCAATGAAACTGTGGTAGCAGAAGAAGGTGGAGGTATTCAGTCTTCCAAGGCTGCCATTGCTCATGTTGGTTGGGCATCAGTCTGTGTGTCCCTTATTTTTCTTATTGAAAACTCTAAATTCAGTAACTGTTTAAAAATTATTGTGATTGACACTCGTCAGTAACTGCAATTGCTGCTAGGAACCCAGTTTGCCTTTATGCACACTTGGGGTGTTTTTCATGGCTCTGAATTGGAAGGTGTAAAGAAAACTAAATGTTTCTTACTGTAAAAGTTCTTTAGGATGGAAGAATTATTGTCCATTATTTTATCTCTCTTCTAGATAGCAAAGTTAAAAGAAAGTGAAGATCGTGGAATGAAGAAGCGCAAGCGGAAAGAGGAAGGGACAGAAAAGGAGAAGAAGCCTCGGAAAATGAAAGTTCCTAAGCAGTTGGGGTAGGTTTCTTTCTTTATAGGAACCCTTGAAGTATATGTGAGGTTTGATTTCCAGATTGTGTGCCATAGCAAGATTATTACAGCTCTTTTAAATATGGTATTTTGAAACTATAATTAATAGCTAGTAGATTTTGTTTCAGAATTTGTGTGGGGTTTTTGTATGGATCAGTCCTAAAAGCTAATTTTTTTTTGTCCCCTGAAATTTTGAACAAGGAATAAGGAAGGACAAATCACAGAAGAAAAATTTTGAGTCTTATAAATAACATTAAGCTTCATTGTCCCACCCAACATCTTAGGTAGCACTAAGAATTACATCTTCTAATGAAAACTGATCTTCTTTCTATCCTCTTGTTTCTAATCTGGAAAACTATAAATACAACTTAATTATTCTACATGTTTCTTACTGACTTTGTGTGTGCTTTCCTGAGTTCTTAGGCTAGCATAGAAGGATTAGGGTGGTGGGTTTTTAAATTGGCTTTTAGAAAACTGTCACTGAGTGGAAGTTATGAATATTCATGTTGGTATTGAAAATTTATTGATCTTATTTTTCATCAAGGTGATGAATTGGTGGAAAATTCTCAGTTTAAGTAGTATATAGATGTTGAGTCTGCATGTAAAAATTCTTAGCAGTGAAGAGAATTTAATATACACAGTGTGCCTAAACTTAAAGCAACTTTCCATCATTCAGGAGTCTTGAGAGGCAGGTTTAAGTATTTTAGTAGTACAAGTCGGCTATGAGTTTAACAATTGTGCCAACTTCTCTGTAATGAAATTGAGAAGTCAAAATGAAATAACCTTTGAAATAACCTAATGTCTGCCAAACTTAGCAAAACAAATCAATTCACAGCAAGAAATCACATGACCACCAAAGCTTTATGATAATTGGTAAAATAGTCTGAAGACAGAGGCACCAAGTACTTGCTTCTTCCCCCTGATAATTTTTTAATTGTATTAAACTTTGAGTTTTTTGTTAAAGGTTACTAAGGCCTCAAAAGTCACGTGCATGCTAATGAAAGATTTCTTTCCTCTGCAGAGTAATGGCCTTAAATTCACACAAGTCTGAGAAGAAGAAAAAGAAATTGTATAAAGACTCGCTTTCTCTGGCTGCCATGATCCGTAAATTTCAAAAGGAGAAGGAAGCCATGAGGAAGAAGGAATCTAGTCCGAAACCTCCAGTGACTGTCGCAACCCCTACCCCTAGTAAAATTCCTTCCTCCTCTCTCAGTGCAGGAAACGATATCTCTGACTTGAATCTTAGGATCAACGATCCTGTCCTCTCCATTTTTGGTAGCACAAATGAACCTGAGCTCCTGCAAGAAACTGAAAGTGCCCTGGAGATGCTGGGAGACATTGACTTTGACAAGTTGCTTGATGGCACTTCTGATGGCAGCCCGGTATCTGAGCTGTCAGGAGAAAATGGAAATGTCACTCAGGCAACCTACACCTCTCAGGTCATGACACCCAAGCAGGTGCCTGCCCTCCCAGAAGGTCTGCCTGTGCTACTTGAAAAGCGCATTGGAGACCTTCGAACAGTAAGTATGAATTCACTGGTAATGGATTGCATTCAGGAATCTGAGAGAACAAGGAAGAACAATTAGGACCTTGGGTGTCATCCTTGAATTGCTGGCTGAAACTTTAAAAATGAAGAATTGATCTTAATGTCCATCTTAGTGGCCGTACTTATACTCGGATGAAAATAGGCACGGAGATGATGCAGGCCAATTGTTCAAGCAGTGTTTGTTTCACAGGGGAAACAAGGTTTTCTAAATGTTCTGTGTACACTAACTTGTAATGTTTGTTTGGGTTTTTCTCCATAATTGAAGTATCAGTGTTACTTTAGCTTGAATTATTAGTTGGTGTAAGGGATGGGTGTTTTCTTATTTTGGAGGAGGAAACCTGAAATAGACCCGCACCTTACACATCCATGTATTGAATTTTTGGCTTTAACTTGCCAGTTGGGAAAAAAAAAAAAAGAAAAAAGAAAACAAACAAAAAAACCCCCCACCAAACCCAGAAACCACCACCCAATTACAAAAAACAAACCAAACAACCTTAAAACTGAACTTTTTCTTCTGGAACGTTAGAATGGAGTCCAAACTTTTCAAAAATGGTGATGAATGGTATTAAGTCAACAAGTTACAAATATCACAATATCTTACTGAAAGAGATCAGAGCTATTAAGGTGTCATATACTCCTTGTTTCAGCTGTGGATGTTATCTTAAATTGAGAATAAATTTGTTGTTTCATTGTCCACATTATGATATTAAAGCTTTTCCTTACTTAGAATAAAGTGCAGCTTTTCCTTATGCAGAGTAAGTTTTGTAAAAGTAGTTCAAGTTACTGCCTGTTTTGGACAAAAATAAAATATTTTAAATGGTGGCAGAGCTTGCTTTGCTGCAGGATAGGTAATGATAAAATGTGATATTTATCTTTCCTGTATGTAAAGCCTTCTAGTTTTCTTACTGATTTTTCAACATATCAGGCTAAATACAGCCAAGGGATTAATATTTACTAAAGTGAAAGAGATTCTGTCTACCTTTTGAATATTCAGGTTAATTTTGCTAGGAATCAACACAAACTTCTAGCAAAACTGCAGAACTGGATTAGGCCAAAAGTCAGAAAGTGTTAGTGACTTGCCCCCAGTAAATTCATGTTGCTTCACTCTATAACAATCCACAAACAGTTGGAAGAAATCTTCTATTTGGTGGCTCTTGGCAAACATAACTCTAGAAAGAATCATCGAATGGTTTGGGTTGGAAGGGCCCTTAAAGATCATCTAGTCCAACACCCCTGCCATGGGCAGGGACACCTTCCACTTAGACCAGGTGGGAACTCTTCTGTCTTTGGCTTTTGACAGTGTCTTCTGGAAGTCTGTTGGTTGAGCAGAGTAAGTCTGCCCTTACACTGGGACAGAAACTAGACTGTGTGTTGACTTTAGGATTGCGACTTCCATACCTCCTGCAAATTGCAGTCTTCCAAAAAGCACTAAAAATAAATGTGTCTTTTCAAATACTTATCAGGCTCACAGCTTTAGAGCTCTTCAGCACAAAGACAGATAAGTTTATAATGTTGTAGGAAAAAGCCAATGTTCCATGGATGGTGTATAATACATCAAGATTAAAAAAAAGAATAAAATTAGCCACTAACTAAATTTAATAAAAACTTCCTCCCTTACTTTTGTACATGAATTTGTTCTAGTTCCCTAAGTGAGCAATTCTGAACTACCATGACAGAAGGCAATATTGTACACAAGCAGGAAAGTAAAAGGGCTTTTTTCAATTTTTTTGAAGGTAACTGTCAAGAGAATATCTGTGGGGAAAAAACCCAACCACAGTTTAGTAATAGTGATGAAGTTTTTGAATCTGCCAGTGTTGCTCTCTTAAAAGCTAGCAATACTGTCCAGTACGATAGCATAGTACTGGAATTGCCTTTTAAGGTCTACCTGGGACTGAAATATCAAAGCATTTATTTCCTTCCACTTTATATAAACCAGACGATGATGCTAATCCTTGTGTTAATTATGCTTAAAGATACTGGATTCCAGACTTTCAAGCTTGTCTTTTTGGTATCCTATCACTTGTAAACATCTATAACCTTTCTAATTTTTTTAGCAGGACAAATACTTCAGTATTCTTAAACAGATAGTACCATCCCCTCAGCAGCTGAATTTATGGTAGAAAACAGTGAGTGGAATGCAGTCCTTGCAGGAGCTTAAACTCCAGTATCAATGTTCATGTGGTAAAACATTCAGAACAATGGGCTACCTTATGGTTTTGATAGAGTATCACACTGTTTTCCTGTGCAGTGTAGAGTTCACAATTCTAGAAAATATTTTTCTTTCAAACTTAAATGGGCCAGTTACAAAGAGCAAGAAAGTAAGTATTTAATAGTAATAAATTCATTTTATCAAGTTAACACTTGCATTTATTTGTAGTTTTTAAAGACAGAATTAGAGATTCTTAATTATTTGAATATTCAGCCTTGTAGCATGTTGGCTGCCCTTAATGTTTGTCAGTCACTATAATGATACCACACTTGCCCACTTTTCTACATGCATACCAGTTTCCAGCTTCTCTAGATATTCACTGTCTGGTCCCGATGCCAACATATAAGATGACAATAAGCCTCTCAAAGTGGGGCTCTTTTTTCTCTTGACTTCTAAAAATCTGCAGGGTAGATCAACACTAGTGGTTTTTGTAGAATGGTACAAGGAATTGGCTTTCTACTGTAAGCTGTCATTGTTTGTGAAAATAAGCATCTAGGCAATAAGAACAAAGATAAAGGGATTCTGCATGGGAATTCCTGTGAGATCAGTATGTGTGTGTGTGTGTGTGTGTGTGTGTGTGTGTATGAGGCTGTCTTTTTTTTTTTCCCTTCGCTACAAACAGACTCAGGAAGAGACCAGACAAAAATATTAGAGATATAGTCTAAAGATGGCACCAGAAAAGAGGGATGAAGTATTCCTCTAGCATACATAATTGCAGTGAAGGTTTGAAATGGATCTAAGAAAACTGGGAAGTTGTAACTGGGTAAGGCAGATTACAGGTAGAAAAAGATGGAGTAGAAATGTGTTAATGCTCTTGCATGCTTGACTTGTCAAGCAATGCTCTTCTTCTTAGAACTCACAGTAGCAGAATGTTGTTGGTGTTGAGATAATAAAACATCTCTACCATTTCCTTTCTTCATGGTTGTTGAAACGATGAATGTGTTAACATCAGTGATCCAGGCAAATTGTAAGTAGAATGATTGTTTGCCCTAGAGCAGGGCGTTTATTTGAGTATAACAGTAACAACCCTAATTTTATCTAGACAGCCGAGTATAACTTGATTTTGTTTATTCTCTTCCAAGTAACATTATCTGGAAAATAAGAATGTGATGCAACTGTAAAAGTAAAGATACAAAGACTGTTGGGATAAAGTACTCTATGAACTTGGATACTCTTGTTTGTTGTATTTTCAGGCTGCCAAGATGTTTGATGAAGAAGGCAGGAAGAAGTTTTTCACGCAAGACATGAATAATATTCTTCTGGAGTAAGTGCTTATCTGTACAACCTTCCCTTTTTGGAAAGGGGGTAAAAGTACAGAAGAGGAAGTATTATTGAGGTTGTTCCAACAAAGCCCTTAAAAGTCAATGAAGGTAGATCAGTCTAAGCCAGTTACTAGCTAAAGAGATTTATATATGAATACAATTCCTGTCATGACTGTCTGTCTTTATCCAGTGTAAAGTGTTTTGTAGTGCCCTGGTCTTTGACTTCATGTGTAAAGTTCAACAAAACTGCTGTTATTTGCTCCTGTCCCCAGTTTTGTAACTTAAAACACCCTCAGCTTTCATGAGGGAAAAATGCTGGCTTTTTTCCTTTGTAATCTTCAGCTAAGTGTTTAATATTGAGGGTTCTGTGTTCATAGAATATGAAACAAAAAGTAATCTCTAGAAGACTGTAGCAGTCAAAATTGTATCAATTTTGATTTGTAATGGTGGGTGTAAACAAAATTTGAATGAGTGTTCAACATTGCTGGACAAGTACATACATGAATGGTTTCTTGCCATCAATTGGGACTTCCTCTTTTTATAAAAAAGCTTATCTGAAAATTTCCCAAGCTGTTACTTTTAGTGTGCGTAGTAGAATATGCTATGCTTACAAAGCTTTCTTAGGTTTTTGTTCAGTTGTCATCTTGGAATGCCTCACTGATTGACTGTCTCCTGTTTGTTTGTCAGTATTGAGCTACAGTTACAGGAGGTAAATCCTGCCATCCGCAGTGGAGTGTACTCTCACCTGGAGGCTTTCGTGCCATGCAATAAGGACACACTGATAAAGCGTCTGAAAAAGTTACACCTCAATGTCCAGGTAATGACAGGGAGATTCACTCCAGCACAAGTCAGTTATATGACACTGATGAGAACTCAGTGCAGGAGAGGAGAACAAGAGTAACACAGTCTCAAATAAATCAAAATATTTTGGATCAGTTGCTAGACCAGTTTAAAAGCTTTTTCCCATATAACTGCTATTGTTGCTACATTAGGAACAAATATTTTAAGTATTTCAAAGCCTTTATTTGAGAATGAAGTGCTTTCATCTTGAAAGCTTAGTACAGGCTATGAAGGAGTGTTTCTGCTGTCATCTGTGATTATTTCTGTAGTCACAGGGTACATATCAAAATAGCAGAACTAGAGAGCCATAATAATTATGGTTATGACAGGCTAAAAAAAAATTTACTTTTGTATTCACTTTTGTGTCACGAAAAAAGGAAGGCTAGATGGATAATAGGTGACCCAGCTTCTATTTTTTTGTGCAATTTTCTCTTACAAATTTCTCTTACAAATACTTTGTATGCCATTTTCAGTCACTTTTCTCTTGAAGAATGTTTTTACTGTTGAATAAAAAAGTTATCTGTGACCTGAAGTATTGTGACCAGATTCTTTAGATAAAATCCAGGACTAAATCTTGTGGAGGATCTGAAGATGAATGCAGAGATCTTGAAACTTGCTAATAAGGCAAACAAATTCGTATGCTATTTCTAAGCAGATAGACGTTATAGAATATTCTAGTTCTTCTCAGTAAGCAGTTAAAATTAACAATGTAAAGTCAGAAGATGTAGGAACAGAATTTAAAACATGTAGGGAAGTGTATAGTATATTACTTTAATGTTTGCAGTTCTTAATATTTGGAGACAATTCTAAATATATAGTCCTTACCTTTTGAGGTACATAAATTGCATATAATAACAATCTGATACTCAGATAATATAATACATATTTATATTTTGTTTATTACCTAGGATTTTTTATACCACAGAGGTTTTGGAAACATGATTAACTGGATATTTATTTGCAAGTGTTGAGATACTGATTGGTCAGTTCGTCTCACATTTTCCCCTCAAGTGTTTTTCCCTTCCCTATTTTAATTTAAAAGTGGTATTTAATGAGATCATGCCATAATGTTTTGGACTATTTATGATATTCTTTGTGACTATCTTTTGCTATTTCTGGTCTCAAGACTTAAGTGAGAAATATATGTACTTATATAATGCTGTTGCACCTAACAGGATTCAAGTGCCATGTAGAACATGGCTATTGAAGTCAATACATAGTACTGAGAGTATTACCTTAGGAGTGAGCGGGAGATAATTTTCTTGAAATGATCTGAAATGCTCTTTATTTTACATCTAACAGGACCAGTTTGGTGTTTCTCTATTTGCAGGATGACCGCTTGAGAGAACCATTGCAAAAGCTGAAACTGGCTGTCAGTAATGTCATGCCTGAACAGTTATGCAAGTATCAAGAGGACTGCCAGGCCCGCAATCAAGCCAAGAATGCCAAGTAGGTATTTCTGGAGATTGTGCATGCCTGTTCTAGAGTCCAGATGGAAGTCTTTATGCACGTTGTTCATCCTTGAGCTCAGAAAAGCACTCAGCTCCAGTTTACTGGTGTCTCTGTTTTGAATTGTACAAAATACTTAGTTTTGTGTAAGTATCATCTGACTCCTGAGAGAAATTCCATTAACTGAATGAGGTAGGTCTTGAGAGAAAGAAATCTGAAGGGTTACTGGACAATTCCTAAATTGGTGGATTGATGGAGGAGAATGGTGTATTCCTTTTTCATTCTAATTTTTTCCATTATAGTTAACTAATTTTAGACTTGGAGAAGCATTAATATTTTGATAAGCATCCTGCTATTTCCCAGCAGAGGCACTACATAGAGCTTATAGTGGCATCCCTGAGAGCATCTGTACAATGTGTCCTGTTTACTTGTCTCTGAGGACCATAAAGCAGTGGGGAGAGGAAGACGAACTGTTTATCCTTTCAGGAAGTATAATGAGAATCTGAAGACAGGTCCTTTGTGGGTTTCTTTCCTCATACCTTAAATGACACTATTTTTCAACGAAATATTTTGTCTGTGTAGTATACCTATAAAGAAAACAATGGTTCCAACTGTAGGTTGCAAACGGAAGATGAACGAGAGAAAAATGGATCAGAGGAAGATGATGATGAGAAACCCGGAAAGAGGGTTGTGGGACCCAGAAAGAAGTTTCATTGGGATGACACAGTGAGGTGAGACAAAGCTACCTCTTCCACCAGTGATTTTCGCTGACTTTATAAAGTGATCTCCAGGAGGATGTTATTACACAATACTTTGAATAAATAACTGTTCCCAGAATTACACCTCAGAAGTTTTGGAAAGTGTTGGTGCTAAATATGCGAAGTAGAATTCTGTAGTGCTGAAAAGCCTTTTTCTTTAACTTGAAAGGCAAGATCATCCTATGTCCAACCCTTTCAGGTTCCACTGCTTGTTTTTCTGCTTTATCCAAATACATGAGGATTTTCTGGCTCCAGGACTTCAGGTTTCTTTAAGCAAAGAACAGATGTGTAAGCAGTTATAACTGCTTCCCACCTGTCTAGGAAGAAGTATGTTAGAAAACACCAGTGAGAACTAAAGATTTCTGCCACAGTAGGACAGGCCATCAAGATTGGTGATGCTGGTTTGGCAAGCCTAACAATCCTTTGGCACACCAGCACCTAGAGTGCATGAATCTTAACCCCTTCTATTCCCAAGGAACACAAATTCTATAATAACTCTCAAAAGCAGATTCTGTCTGAAATTATCAATTATTAGAGTTCTGTTTCCTAGAGTAGATGTTATTGAAAACTCAGATTACTATTATTTAAATAATCTAGGCTTTTAAGCAAGCAGATGATTCTAAATTAGTAATTTCTCATGCAAGATGTAAGCTAATTTTAGTACAAAGGTGTATATATATTACTTAAAGGGGCTGGTGGACTTCTCGCGATAAGTCTTTTTATATGTTAAGACAACAGGTAAGAAACTTTCATGAAATATATACAACCAATATACCTTGGACTGGCCTGGAGGGAGCCATACTTGAAGAAGAGATATTTAAATCTCTTGCTTTTTTCATTCAAGAGGCTCTGAAAGGCTGATTTACTTAACTGTGTGCACTTTTATATTTTCTAGGACAATAAAAGAATCTCTGTCAGAAAGAATCTTCTGTTGAAATACTCAGTGTAGAATGGATTTCACTTCCTTTCAGACAAGTGAGAGAGAGGTCACTGTGAGCAAAGTGAGAGGACATGTTTCAGCTATGAGAAAACCACAAAAAATATAAAACAAATTACAGAATAATAGTAGGATGAAAATAAGAGCCATATGGTCTGTTGGAAATGGAGAAGTGACAGTGGTAGATCATACTGGTTTGTAGTAGCAAATTTGTGCAGTGCAAACATCCAAAAAACACGATTGGAACTGAGCACTTCCTACAACTATCACTGGACAGCAGCTTTCATTTCTCAGCCTTTTCCTGCTGAGTTTTTGAAAGGGTTGTTTCTTTTCTTTTGTTTCTTTTTTCAGGTCTCTGTTGTGTAATCTTGTCAAGATCAAGCTGGGATGCTATGAGCTAGAGCCAAATAGAAGTCAGTCTGCTGAAGATTACCTCAAAACCTTTATGGAAACAGAAGTGAAACCACTTTGGCCTAAAGGCTGGATGCAGGCAAGGTAAGATACCTGCTTTATAAATCTATTCATTTTGGTGTTAACTATTTTTTGAATCTTTTTTATTGTCTTACGTTTGACCTCAATCATGTACTATTAATATTGGTTAGAACTTTAGAGTATGTTCATGAAGCTGGAATATTTTAGAATGAATGTTTTTCCAAAATGAATTTTTCTGTCTTGTTTGCAAGCCTGAGAGTGAAAAAAACCACTCTTTTCCTTGGAGAACTGTTAGATTTTTGTCATCTGCTGGGGACTGAATTTACTGAAGCTCAGAACATAGCGTGTGATGCTTCGTTTGAGGGGAAAGTATGAGGCAGGAGGGTAACTGCTTGGGAAGTTCTTTGTGATATAAGAAGTGATAGTGATATAGAAAGCAGTTTT
This sequence comes from Manacus candei, assembly GCF_025592945.1. Classification (NCBI taxonomy): domain Eukaryota; kingdom Metazoa; phylum Chordata; class Aves; order Passeriformes; family Pipridae; genus Manacus; species Manacus candei. The sequence goes on from NW_026138066.1 coordinate 5,073,676, forward strand.
GCCTGTATGTTGTCACACTGCATTATCAGACTGCTTACATAGACTTTAAAATTATAAGCTGCAATTTCAACACTAGTGTCCAGAAAACACTTAAGATTTGTGCCTTCTATTTCCTGTATGCAATTGGGATGCTCTGTGATACTGCAGTTAAAAATACACTAGTTTCTATAATTGCTTCCTACTGCCATAAGAAGAAACAACCATACAAAATGGGGGGGGATAAAATGGAAGCAATATTAACCATTGTGAAATACAAGTTTGACCAAGTTTTCAAATGCTTTGGAGTGAAAGAGAAGCAAATACGATTTGGCCTGAGTTCTTTCCTCCTGTAGCACCCACTGCAAAAGACAATTTCCCATCAAATCTTGACCTGACTGTAAAAGCTAAATCATACAACAGTACTCATCAACTTGCTCAGGAATACCTTGATTGTAGATTAGTCAAATCTGTATCAAGGTGTAAAAATAACTGTACTGAGATATTTCTTAGAATAGACAATGTGTAGACAATGAGCTGCTGGTGAAATGGTAACGAAAGGAACAAATTAAGTTTTACACTTCCTGTATACCAGCAGCTGACTTATTTCCATTCAAGGATTTAGTTTTGTATACTAAGTATTCTGATGAGTGAGATATTATCTTATTAAGATTTTACTGAAGTAGATGAGACAAGGAATCCCAGTTTAGTTTAAGAACAAATATGGAGATCACTGATGATAATGGTGACATAGCCAAGAGATACTGTGAGATGGTTCAAGAATACATAGAAGTGAAGCATGTTCAGACTTTGCATTTGAAAGCCATATAACATATTTGGTTCTCTCCTTTTTATTTAACAAGTGTGCTGAAAATTTCTATGAGCTTTTAAATTATCTATACAATTGGTTTCAACAAAAGAAACAAAAGAAACCCCCAAAATGCCCTCCCAGCCCCAAGCCCCCCAGAACAAACCAAACCAAAACCACCAACAAACCAAACAAACCCCAAGAGCTAACAGATGTTAACTTCTTGTTGACCAGCAAGGCTTCATTTATCAACTGGGCAGTTTTAGTACCATGATGATTTACAAATTGTCCTGTATCTATTGGGAGGCAATTCCCTGGTTTCTGTTTAGGAAGCGATGTATTGTAATTTGTAGGCAAAGTTATGCAAAGAGGAAAAGAAAGTATTTCCTGCAGTCTGGCAGTGGTAACTCCTAATACAGCACAAAATTCATATTCTGGATGCTCATTTTGTTGGGACTTTAGGGTAGAGGTTATCATGCTGAAGGATTATAATTTTTCACTTTTATATGCGGCCTCAAGTGAAAAGGAGCTATGTAAAATGGAAACAAAAATTAGTAGGCATTTAATGCTAAAACTGATCTATTGACTATATATTCATAAGGAATTCTTACTTATCAGAGTAGGTCAGTACCAGACCTTTGCGGGTTCAGCTCAGAGAAAGAATTTCTTGCTCTTCCAAAGTTAACTGTATTTAATGTTTCTCATAGGTTTGTAAAGAAGCATGCAGTAAGGTATTGATCATAACTTCAAATTACAGAATCACAGCATTGTTAGGGTTGGAAGGGACCTCTGGAAATCATCTAGTCCAATCCACCTGCCAAGGCAGGATCACCTAGAGCAGGTCACACAGGAAAGTGTCCAGGTGGGTTTTGAATGTCTCCAGAGAGGGAGACTCCACAACCTCCTTGGGCAGCCTGTTCAGTGCTGTGCCACTGTCAGTGTAAAGAAGTTCTTCCTCATGTTGAAATGAAACTCGTGAATTTACACCTTGTTCATTTGTATCACAATTACCTTTGTCACGTGAACTTTCCATGTTATAACTTCCATACTGTGCCCCAGGATATTGTTTTATTAATATCCATGGATTTAGAGAAATACTTTTTCATCTTAAAGGATCCCAAAGCCTTTTCAAATAATGTAACTGCTTTTTTGTAACTGGGTTACATATTAATTCCATGTGTGTCTGAAAAAAATCTGCAACCCAAATAGGTGTACGTTCAAAAAAAACGAAGTGTAAGGAATAGGAAGTCTTTCCTTTAATTCCAAGAAGATTGTCATCTTTGCAGGTGGTCATGCCAGTAGGCTTGCAGGTCAAACACCACATTTGACTTGAAATCATGATCAGAGAGAAACAATTTCGTACTGATCTCTCTCTCATGAACTTTTATATCTAAATATATGTATGCAACAGAGGGATTATTTTTCAAGCATGTTCTTGCTTTGGAATATACACTGCACTCTCTTTTCTTTGTACCATTTTTGTTTTTTGTTCTTGTAGTACTACCCTTTTCTCTTTAAGGATGATACTGCAAATTACTGGGGCCTGTGATTAATTTTGAATTTTCATTTCCAAATGAAAAAGATTGAGGAATGGACAAAGCATCAAGAAGGAGGTGGGGAAATATTCTGGAGAAGCTGTGTAGGTCAGAAAGTGGCACATTGAACATGTAATCAGAAATGTTATTTTTGCTCCATGATGTTCTTCATAGGCATTCAGTAGCCTCTGACAGGGGGATTTGGAGGTTAGTATGGTGAAGAAAATGTGAAAATGGAGCTGGAAGTGGAATCTGAGAAGTAAGGCACTGAACTGTAGTAAGAGAATGTCAGTGTTTTTTTACCAGATGACATAAGATTTGTGGTTACTTGGATTTTTCATAATTATTGCAGCTCTACAGGTGAAAAGGTCTTGTTTAGACAGCTGTTCATGATGTCGCGAGTCAGTGTGATTGGAGTGGTGTAGGAAAATCTCGTCTGTTCTGGTTTGCCTACCTGGAAACAAGGAAGGGGACCAAGTTTTCATTGTCTGTTTATAGCTGCATTTGGATAGCAAGCTGTAGGATAGGTACGGGTCAGGAATCATTTTCACTTCCCAGTTGTCAGCTTGGGACCTGATAACATTGAAATAACAGCATGTGAACTGTTGAGATTTGTCATCCTGGCTCTTGCCATTCCTTGGCTCTGTAGTAAAGTTGTATGTGTAAGTCCAGTATAACTAAAGTCACAGAAATGGTTCAGAATAGCCTATACAGAGTACTGAAGAAAATTAGAAACAAGCTTGGCTACTGTGTTCTGACTTTCTTTAAAGCACAGAGGAAAAAAAACCCACAACAGATTAAGAACCACAAACCCAAACCTATGATCACTCTGTTGGGCATGCAGTGTGAAGAGTTTACAGTAATCCTTACTTTGATATTTAAAATATTTAATTAGCCTTTGAGGAGAGAGAATTCAAAATGAGTTTCTTCTGTCCAGCTGAAGGAAGTAATATTCTCTTATGTTGACTTCTCTTTGGCCATTTACTGAGGTATTTTGAATGTAAACTTAAATTATTATAATTTTTTATTTAGCATTCTTCTGTTTATGGATACCTGGACCTATATCATGACAGCAATACAGACAAACTACTTACTAGCTACTCTGGGAACAGATAATCAAAGGGTGGTTCTGAAAATCAAAGCATACTTTTGTATTTTGTGGTCAAGTGCCATTTGTCACAGTAGAATCACCTCATGTTCTTTTTCTCATCACTGTTTTAGGATGCTTTTTAAAGAAAGCCGAAGTGTTCACAATCACCTCACTTCTGCTCCGTGAGTATACTAGTGACAATTTACTAAGGTCTTTAGATGGTGGATAACATCTTTCCTCATCTTCATGCTACTTCTTTTTGGATGGAGGGAAGAAAAGGGAGGTATTTTGGGATTTGTTTGAAGATACTTACAATGATGTTTATATATTTTTTAATGCTTTAATTTAGGCATATAATTGTAATGTTCTTCTGGCATTATATTTTAAGTCACGAAGTGGCTAGTAACTCAAGGGGATATTAATTGTTGAATTAATGCCTTTTACTCAAAGTATTTCAAAGCACTGCACACTGCCTAAATTTTGACATGCAGCATATTAAAATGAACTCAGGCTGCTTTTTTCTTTTCCTCATAAATATCTCTGTAATTACAGAAGGCTGTGTATCTTAGTGGATTTTATCTTCTTGATTTTCAGACAACACTGTGTGCCTCTCAGGAGCTGTCCACATACAGCCAGAATTCAGACAAATTATTATGACTTGAGTAACATCCAAATTGCAACCTTTGTGATAAATATGATTAACATAGGATATTTTTCTACGTAATAGCAAAACTGAATCATGGTCCACCTACAGTAAGGTTTTTTTTTAGCCAGGCATATTTCTAGTTGCTTAGGAAAGGAGAAAAAATTACCTATAAGATGTAAATCTGTTGATCCCCTTGAAGAAATAGAAATGAGAAAAGAAGGTGTGAAATGCTGAGCTTCTAAGTTGAAGCTGATGACTAATAATCCTTAATGCTGTCCTTGCTTGCATAGCTGCAGTTGGTGCTATGGTGTTCATGTACACTGCAAAAGAAAACCTGGAAGTTTGTTAAATGACTTCTTGCAACAAACCACTTTTTTGTAGTGGGGAGAAGCAACTGTTTTTATCTGGTTTGAAATAAATGAGAACAGGAAGTATCTTCCTCAGGGACAAAAACATCAACATAAAGTGAAATTATATTACTACTCTAGATCATTTCAGTGTAGACAAAGCTCTGCTAAGTAGACAAACTCGTTAAGATGCTGAAATGAATTAATATTTTGAAGGTCCTCTAAATCACAAAAATAAAAAATAGGTCTCCTGATATGTCAGGTTATATCAGCAATTCAGTTGATTTTGCAAGTAATTTACATAGCTCTACCTGACCAAAAATGGTTTGAAAGTGTGTGTTTTTTCTTTCCCCCCTATATTTTAACCCATTTTTTATTTCAAGGATGTTATACTATTAAAGCTGAACTCTAGTAGTCATCCTTCTAGTTTACAGGGACATAATCAGGGTAACACTTACAACAAAAATTACTTACTTTTTTTTTTGTCTTCTGATGTGCATCTGTCTCCTCTTTTAGGGCAAAGAAGAAGGTGATTCTGGCCCCTAAACCCAAAGTGAAGGTAAATGCCTATTTAAATATCTGAATGTTCATTCAGTGGTCCAGTATGACCATTTAATACAACCTGTGTCTGCTGCTGATCTGGGAAAATTCTTGCAGAAGGTTTCCATCAGGGTATGCTGTGAGAACTTGTTGACTTGGTGGTGCATTACTTTAAAGAATGTAGTAAAAAATACTTCTGTATAGCTTTCTTTTACTTTAAGCTGTACTAGTTTTTTGAAAAATTATTATGAAGAGGGACCAGTTCCAGTAAAGTTTCACATCTCTTAATGTGTGATCTGTGTGGTTTCAGTTTTTATTGAATTTGGCAACACTGGAAGAAAGTGTTGTTGGGAGGATACCATAATAAGTTGATCGAGGTTCTCATTAGACATGACTAGGTGTCATCTTAATTCAATAACAATTTTATTTGACAATCAGATTAGCTATTCTTTTCTGCACAGCATTGATTGTTCTTCACTCTGTGGGGCACTTGTAGTTATGTGGAGCAACAGTAGTAGGTTTTCAAATAAAAATATTGAATTAGTACCAGGACTCCAGCACCTAGATATCATAGGTATCTCAGTATGGAAATTTCAATAGTAGATCTTTTGGTTTATCTGAATTTACAGAATAATAGTATTACACTAAAGACAGCTTTAAATCTACTCCAGAAAGACTGTTAAAACTGACTTTTCCTATTTCTTCATTCTCAGGACTCCAGTCCAAAAAAAGAACAGAAGACCTGTATGTCTTCAGTCAATTCAAGTTGTGCTACTGTACTGAGTTCCAGCACACCTGTCTGCACCCCAGCCAGCTCTAGCTGCACACCAGCTCCAGAGACGATCTGCTTGGATGACTCACTGGATGAAGACCTCTCTTTCCATCCACCCTCACTGGACTCTATTTCCGATGCTCTGGCAGTTATCAATAATGGTGCCAAGGGATCACCTCTTGGGTCCACCATAGACACACCAACATCCAGACCTCGCCCTGGGCTGAGGGAAGAGAAACTAGCAAGCATTATGAGTAAGTTGCCTCTGGCAACTTCAAAGAAAGTAGAGCCCACTCAGACATCCCATTCATCAAGTCTTATTGCTGGTCACACAGGGCCAGTACCAAAGAAACCCCAGGACTTAGTTCACACTGGTATCTCTTCAGGCCTTATTGCTGGATCTTCAATTCAAAATCCCAAGGTTTCCTTAGAGCCTTTGCCAGCCAAACTACTTCAGCAAGGACTACAGAGGTCAAGTCAGATCCAGTCTGCTTCCTCTTCTCAGACTCATGTTTCTTCCTCTAAGACCCAAGCAGCTGTTTCCACCTCCTCTCAAAGAACCAAGGATGCTAGTATCTTGGTATCATCTTCTGAGACTCAAGGTGGTACTTCCTCAACATCACAAGTGACAAAGGTGCACCAGCATTCAGCTGTACAGCAGAAATATGTAACTCCTTTGCAAGCAACTATTAGTAAATCACAGACCAATCCTGTGGTGAAATTGAGTAGTAATCCCAAACTGTCTTGCTCATCACCAATCATCAAGGCTCAAGATAAGTCTGTAGTATATCGCCTGCCTTTGTCTAATCCCTCATCTGGAAGCAGCTCTCAAGTGTCTCACCCACTGGTTTCTCGGACAACATCCAGCACCTCTACCTCTAGTAACTATTTAGCCAAGGCTATGGTGTCACAAGTTTCTTCCCAGGGTTTCAAGCCTCCCTTCTCCATGGCTGCCTCTCCCAAACCTGCTGCCTCTCCCAAGCCCACTTCATCTAAGCCCTCTGTGACACCCAAGCCCAATGCATCACCTAAATTTTCATCGAAGTCCACCTCATCCCCCAGGCCTGCAACAACACCCAGTTCTTCCAGTTCAAGTGCACTAGTTTCCCAGAGTAGTCACTCCAGCAACAACCCCCTTCATAAACAGACCAGTGGTGTAAATATCAGCAGGCAGTCTCCCACAGTGAATTTACTGTCCTCTAATCGCACCTCAGGCCTTCAGCCTGCAAAGAACCCTCAGGCTTCTTCAAAATTGCCCAACTCTTCTCCTTCTGGAACTGTTGGTAAAAATAATTTGGGTGGAGTTGGAATGAATGTACCTGCCAACAGAGGCAGTAACCTTAACTCAAGTGGAGCTAGTAGGACTAGTCTGTCTGGGGGAACAGGAAGTGGAACACAGGGTGCTACTAAACAATTGTCAACTCCACACAGACCATCTTCTGCCTCAGGGTCTCCAGTTGTAGCAGCCAGCGTGCAGGTATGCATCTTACAAGTTTACATTTGAACCTTATCTTGATATTTATCACATACATTTTGTAAACATTCTTAAAATATCTTCATTTGGAAATGTCATAAATTTAATTTTTATACTTTCCTAAGCATAAATGCTGATAGCGATGAAAAAATGTCACACTAGAGAATAGGTGTTTCCAACTGATATAAATTTCAAGGATCAGTGTGGAACAAATCCTCACTGTAAAATGTTGGTTGGTCTGTAGTGTGGAACAGAATTCTCTTTTTTTTAAGAGCACTGGAAAAGGTAAGCTTTATGTGGAAATATTTTCAAGGGATGTGGTATTTTCTTGCATTATTGGATTTGTGTATTCATGCATATTTACATATTTGTAGTGATGGTGGTTGTGTAAAAAAGTGTCATCGTACATTTGCTGTCAGGCTGCATGGTTAACTTCAAAACTAGAGCTCAGTTGCTTGTGGTTGAGTGTAATTCAAGACTTGTATTTATAATTAACACTTGCAAGGGCTTCTGTATTTGTGATTATGTATTTTATTTTGTAGGATCTAGTCAAACTGAATGAGACACCTCATTTATATATATAGATGCCCTAGAAATTGAGAGCTTATAAGTATCATTAGAGATAAAACAAGTTAAGCAAAACAAACATTTTGAAAATACTGTTCTAAACCCCATGCAAACCTATTACTTACCCAGAAGACAACCTGCTTTCCCAAGCTGTGTTCTTATTGGGAATGCTTTAATTAGTGAGACAATCTCATGTCTTCCTCTCTCCATCACTCTCTATCCTGAGGTCTTCACTACTTAAGAAAAGCAGTGTTGCTGTAAATTATATTTTTGCTGTACAGCAAATGAAAAGCTTTGTATTTTTCTGAATAGTGCACATTGCTGTTGCATGGGAATGATGTATACTTGACTTTAGCAATGTTTAATAATCTTTTAGCTTACCATCAAATTTCTACTAATGCAGCTGAATAACAGGAGGAAGATGATTTTTACAAGACACTTCCATGGTCTTTTGTCCTACTGTACCAAAACAGTCAACAATAAATATCTGGCAGGCTCTGACACAGCTTTTTCCTACTTTGGGTACTTTGAATGGAAAAAAAAAAAGATATCCACAACCCTTATGCTGTGTAAGGGCCACTGAGGTACCACAGAAGGCCTGGAGAAGAGCTGAGCCAGGTACATGCAGTTTGAGTACTCTGGAAGGTGCCTGGAGGAGACAAAAAAGGCCACAGTGAATGGATTGGGAAGAGACTTGTTACTCCTGGTGCAGTCAACAGAATCCAGTGAATACAGTCACTGTGATGTAGAAGAAAATGTGAAATGGGTGTGGTAGTGCTTAAAAATGATGGGGAAGTCAAGGGAAGTAGTGTTGTGCTGGATGATGAGATGAATTCTGGCAAACCATCCTATAGTTAAAGGCAAGTAACAATGATCATCTGAGTAATGAAATACATTTTGGCCATAGTGATTTTGAAGAGCACTGAAGGGGGTGTGTGTGGTAACGTGAGTCCATGCTATATATATAATACAGCAAAATAAGGTGTGTTGTTGTATAGAAAGGGGCAAATCAGCTAGAGGCACTGAGCACGTGTGGTATTGCTAAAATAATTATTGCATGTGGGGTTTCTGACATTTCAGAAATTACTTAAAGCTAGAAATGGTTCTGAAGAATGGTGCAAGGAAGATAAACCATGGAATGAGGCTGTTGGTGCTGTGCACACTGAAGCTTAGTCGGTGGAGTACATTCAAGAAAAGATTAGAATCAAATTACCTCCCAGTCCAAGTACACTGAAGGGGAAAATATTTGTGATCACTGAGGGCTTTATTTAGCCATAAAGGTCTAATGACTGGCTGCTGAACTTAAATGAGTTCCGGACTTGTTGTTAGGTACAATGAACTAAGGAGTTAGTTACCCCTCTTAAAACTTCACATAAGACTGAAAGTGAATCTCTTTTCCTTTAAGGCCTTAGCAATTTAATTCCTGTTTGAGATGCTGTTAGTCAGAAGGTGAGAATGGTACCTGAGTTGCTCATTAGAATATCTTGGTCTGCTTACATTGAAAATCAAACTAGATGATTTTATTTGGTAATAAAGATGTTCCTAACTAGGAAGTTTCCAAGAAGTGTTTCCCTCCTTTCCACTTTTGATTGACACAATTATTTACCAGAATGTAAGTTTACACCTGCTGAAGCTCTTTGAAGAAAGTTACATTTTAAGAAGACAAAGCCAAAGAGTACACATGTGATTTCCTTAAAAAGCTCTACCTCCCGTTAGTACTTGTGAGCAGAATCTGGTTTAGACTTTTAAGGATCTTAATGACTCAAATCTACAGGACCAGGATGAACCCTTTTATGAAATATTGTACGTGAGTTAAATAGAAACATCTGAACTGCAGCTCTTTTAGGGCATGCTCTGTAGCTCTTTTCACCACTGTACTTCTCTCTCCTCCTTTTTCAGAGAGTAAACAAGGTCTTGGCAGATCTCAAAACAAAGTTGTTTTTCTGTTTTCAGGCATTTACAAATCCACAATTGCAAAACATAACTGTATGGTTTTTATTTTGTTGCACTTTACTAGATTGCATAGACAATGAACAGTTGCCATTTGGGAGCTGTTGTAGCTAGAATATTCTGGCTGATCTTGCATTTTTATTTTTAAACTACAGTGAATTTAACTTCATTTTGACATATCTGGAGTGGAGAGATTATTTTCCTTTGCCTTTTCCTCTGACATGTGCATCCACACATATACATACATATGTATGTCTGCATTTTGGTAACCTGACTTCTTGAAGTGTGAGGGTTCTTATATATGAATCTTAATTTTCAGAAGTCATTGCTTCTCAACAACCTCTTAAGAAATAAAGTTAATGTTCTGTTAAGACCCAGATTTGGAGAAGGAAGAGTAATACTGTACATCTGAAGAAATTCAGATCAACCTCTCATAACTTCATATTAATCAAATAGAAGATGTTGCTCTAAATTGTGACTGTAGACCCAGTGCATAGTTAGAAATGAGACCAAGGAAATTATCTGTAAGGCTGATGAGCAAAACATGAGAGAGGAGCTGTACTGTCATGTCTGAATCAGATATAATTGTGCTTGCTTAGCAGATGAACACTGGGAAGACCTAGGTGGATAAGTGGATATTTATTAATAGTTTAATACACTTCTCAACAGAGCAACACTTAACAGGGAATAGTCAATTTTTATATCCTTAAAGAATACAACTCAAAGTTTAAAAATCTTGAAGTACTGCTTTTTTTGTACAGTCAACAGCAGGAGCATCGTTACTGGCTAACGCCTCACCTCTGACTCTCATGGCATCACCCCTGTCTGTAACCAGTCAGAATGTGACGTCTGCACCAATAACTCCTTTTGGGATGCTGGGTGGCCTTGTTCCTGTGACTGTGCCCTTCCAGTTTCCCTTGGAGCTGCTTGGCTTTGGGACGGACACAGCTGGAGCGACAACCACCTCGGGATCTACCTCAGCGGCTTTCCACCACAGCCTAACTCAGAGTGAGTGGAATTAGTTATCGCACTGTCCCATGAGGGAAGATGCATCCTTAAAATGAAAATTGAGAAGGGAAGCAATAAAGGTCTGAGACACTCAAATTTGGTTCTTGAAAATCCCTATAGGAAAGTAAATGTGATTTCTTCTCTGGTAAAAAACTTTCTTTACGTAATTACCTAAATGTCATAAATCACTTTTGGTAAATTTAACTTCATCGTTATATTCACAGTATATTTTTAGGTTTGAATGTGGTTTTTTGGGTTAACTTTTAATACCTTACCTTTAGAAAGGAGAATAGCTTAAAAGTCTCCAAATGTCACAATACAAATAAGAGACTTAATATGCTGATCCATCAAAATATCCTTAGCTCAGTAATCGCAGATATCCAACAGCTCTTCTATGAGGAACTATCAACCAAGATGGCATTTATTTTTTCTGATTGCTTAAAAAGAAATTATTTATGTTTTTTACCCATATAAATTTTTGGCCTTTGTGCCGAAGGAAATAATATGAAGGGTCGCATCCCAATAGTGAGGCATGGTCCTTGCTCTGACTTTTGATTAACTGTATCTGAATAGGTCTGTTTCTGTTGACTTGTAGCATTCTGATGGCTGGAATCAGAGTAAATATCAGCTTAATATTTGTTTTGTGTTGCCGGGATACATCTTCAGAAATCTGTGGAAATTAGCCCCTACTACAGCTGCACTACACAAACTTGTTGTTTCACAAAGACTGCCTTTCTCCTCAAGATTTATTTTTTCTTTGCTTTCGTTTTCCTCCCCTCAGACTTACTGAAGGGTTTACAGCCAGGTGCTCAGCATGCAGCGACGCTGTCTCACTCACCTCTGCCTGCTCACTTGCAGCAAGCTTATACAGGTAAAGACATTGTATTTTTCTTATTACTTATTTTGAACTTAAGTCCGATTTCTGCCACAGACTGAAATAAAATGTACAGCAGTAGTTAGTTTAGAGAAGGCATAACACAGGGACAAACTTTGGTAGCAGAAGGTAGTACTCATTCTATTGTAGCGGTTGTTTTTGAAACCTGAACAATTGTTTTTCCCTCCATTTCTCTTCAAAGTCAGGAACAAAATAAGTTCAAAAATTCCAGAGTACTTTATTGTAGCAGTTTAGAAACTTAAGTGTACAAATTCAACTAGTGAGTAAAAAAGGAATATATTACTTACTGGACGCTAACATGATTGTTTAGAGGCTGCATAAAGTCTTTTTCCACTCAATTTTCATTTCTCCTTTGAAGGTGAAAACTGATTTCCCAGATAAAAGCTTTTTCATATTTCTTATAAGAATGTATTCATATGTGTAAATGGTATGATGGTTTCCTAATAGGGGATCTGCTTTCCCTAGGAATTTTATCCTTGATAAGAATTGCATATTTTGATTAAGAAGAGAAACTTGAAGCAGAATATCTTATTTTTCTGTTTGTAAGACTTAGAGCTGAAAAAGTATTAGAAAGCTTTAGAAGGTTTAGAGTGTAGTCCTTTCTTTGTCACCTGCAGTGTGTTTTTGGGGGGCCAGGAGAAGGAATGGGAAGGGTGGCAGTGGCTTGGTGGGCATTCTTCCTATTGTTCTGAGAGTTCTCAGCACCAAAACATTGGGCAGTGTTTTGGAATGAAGCTTGATATCTCAGGTTTCAACAATGCTGTTTCTAATAAACGAACTACAGAGAAAATGCAAAGTCTTCCACTCTGTAAAGACAATGCACTTTTTAGTGATGCTAAAGCTGAACCTGCCACATTCCTGTCTCTCATGCTGTAAGATACAAAAACAAAAGTTCACTCATGCTTTTATTCTTCCCTTTTTTTTCCTGTCTCTCTACTGCAGATGGAGGCCAAAGTAAAGGGGACACTAAGTTACAGCGGAAAAACCAGTGACTTCTGGACAAGCAAGGGAGCTGAAGCAGTTCTGGTTGGCTGACAGAATCTGCCCAGTTGGGAAAGTGCTTATTGTCACAGGGCTGCTGTTTCTGTCGATGTTTACATATTCTGATCCTAAGCACTGTGGTGAGAGGAAGAAGAAAAATAAAACAATACTTGATCAAAGAGAGAAGGAAAAGGAGGACTGGTCCTCCTGGTCATGCAGACTGGTCATAGCTTGATATTGCCTAAAGAAACAACGTTTTTTATCTGCTCTGATTGGCTCTTAAAAGAAATTGATCGTCAAACCCACAGCAGCACCAACATTTTTGTCTGGGTGAAGTCCAATGAAAAGTGGAAACCATGAGAGGAGCTAGAATAGGTTTCTCCATTCATTGTGTAAGGTGGAATCATTCACTTCTTTAGTGCCCAGAGTGCCCAGGGTAAGATTATGTGTAGGTCCTGAGTGTATTAAACGGTTGTGGACCAAAGGTTATGTAGAATAGAGGTGGTGCTGGGATACTTTGCATTATAATTAAACCTTTACACAAATGCAGTTTTTGATAATGGGCATTTTTCCAGATTTACAAGGCTGTTTGGCTTAGGGAGCCTACAGGTGTATGCAGTCTCATTAGAGAATCGTCTTCAAAAACAGATCTCCTGGTACATCAAGATGTGAGACACACACTATTTGTTTGATTTTTTTTTTTTTTTTTAAAGTACAAAAATTCTTATTTAAGGGAGGAAGGGGATGGAAAATTCTTCATTACATGAAAAGGAAACCCACATTTGATTGGTCAGACTAGCATTTCTTTCCCACATTATATTTTTAAAGGCATGCTAATGTTTCAGTCCTTCCATTTGTTAAACTTTCTTTTACCTCTGCCACGTGCTTATTTGCTACTGAAATTGTTATGTTCTATTCATGTCTTTCATAAACAACAACCAGTTCTTTGCTGATTCTCGATCTTAATTTTTCATCTAACTCTTCCCAAAAGCCATGCATTATACTGATTTCCTAGTTAAAGAAACCTGATTGTGACCTATTTCAGAGTCAGGTTAATACTGCTTCAGGCATTAGCCAAAGAGGAGTCGTTCAAAAGCGACCAGAGGTGCCTTCTCTTCTGGGGGCTTGAATGGGTTGTCTCCAGCATTTCCAGCCCCTGCTGGCCTGGGGAGTGTCTGACCTGAACTCTTTCTTACATGGTAGCACAAGACTGCAAAGCTGGCTTTTTTTTTTTCTTTGATAGCAATACATCAACTGGTTGACGTGTAAGATTAGAAAGTATCCAGCACATGTTGCACTTTCAACACTAGGACAGAACTTTGCAATTGCATCCCTTGCGCTGTCAGATAAAAGGTGAGAATGGCAAAAAGTTAAATAAGTCATTGGGGAAAGGAGCAAATAAAGTAGTAGGATGCCCTTCTCCTTCAGCCCTAAAACATTCCTTTGACCAGAGATGCTGAAATTCCTAGTAAATAGTTTTTCCAGTAGTTTGACCTGAGATCGAACCAGAGACTACTGGTTATCTCACACCTTTTAGAGCAACTTTGACCCATGAATAATTAATCTTCAATGTTTTTTGCTAGATTATTTCGAGCTTGCAGGTTTCTTTTACATGTGATTTATTTTTCTTAGATCAGACAACAATTTCTTTTCTATTTAGAGCTCATTTTAATTTTATATAAATATATATACATAAATTTAAAATAATATATATTGTGTATTTAGTATAAAGATGTTGGGTTGAGCTCAGCAATAAATGTTTTTGCACAACACTTCTGTGAAAGACAGATTGAATTAAGATGCATTAGTTCATTAATTTCACTCCACAGCATCTGCCAATTAAATGCTTTTTAGCTAGCGCTAATGTTTTGTATGTGGCGTGTTGATTGGATAAGCTTGCATCTCCACTGAGGTTATTAAGAGTTGAAATATACAGCTGTGTAGACCCTGGCATTCTTAATACTGCACAAATTCTCTCAAAATACCATGAACTATTTAGAATGCAAGCTTTATCTGGTTTTTTCCCCTCTTTTCTCCAGGAAGGGTTGAAGGAAGACAACTTTTGTTTTTTGAGGCCCAATGGTTCTGGCAGGATGTTAATTCTCTGAACTGTGTCAAACCTGACAATTTTAACATTGCATGTAGCTAAGGGAGTTGTGGCAGTGAGCCACTGGGCAGCAATATATTTAAAAGACCCTGTCCTAAGAGTTCTACCTCTTCTATGTTTTCCTCATCAAGGCATCTCATTCAAATTGCCATCTTTTGTCTTCATACTTAATGAAATTTTAGACTGGGAGACTTGGAGCCCTTTATAACTACAGCACAAATTCCCTTTCAGCGTTCCTCTCTTCCTGGAAGTATGCTTCATCTTCAGTTGAAGAGCATCCTCTCTAAATCATGAGGGTAGGAGCAGTGCTGCCTCTGTGTCCTACTGAGCTTCTCAGTCTTGGGAAACAAGTAAACTAATACTTCTTGTGGAAATAGTAGGATGATGAGAATAAAGATGACCATATGTTGTTTGTGACTTCAGTTCAAACAGCCCCCCAGCAGGTAACTGTTTTCAGTCATTATGCTCCTGAGCTTCTTTGGAACGAGCAACATAGGGAATGTAGACCCTTTCATTGCTGTTCCCTATTCTCCCTGGTTAAACTTAGCAAGGCCGAGTCAAAGGAAATCATAGGGTAATTCCCTACCTATGCAGGTAGCATAGACAGGATGGGGAAGGGAAAGATTGCTGCAGCGTCCAAATGCGAAATTAGGTTAATGTTTTACTATTTTCTGCACAGCAGCTCTTCTGAAGACATTTGC
Source organism: Manacus candei (assembly GCF_025592945.1). Taxonomy (NCBI): domain Eukaryota; kingdom Metazoa; phylum Chordata; class Aves; order Passeriformes; family Pipridae; genus Manacus; species Manacus candei. The sequence continues at coordinate 5,089,073 of NW_026138066.1, forward strand.
CCCCAGGTTTTTACTACTTTTTAAGGGCCTTTGTTAATAAATAAACTGTAGTTGTACATACTAAATAAACCCTCAGTATTCACAAGCAATAAGAAAGCCAAGTATAGCTGTCTTTTCCAGGCAGCAGGGCTGAACTTGGTTTGGGGACTGTATATGAGCTAACATGTCAAGCTCTCTGAAAGCCCCAAACAAATGCAAGCAATAACTTCAAACACAGGTTTTAGATGTTAAAACCGTCTGGGTAGTATTTTCTGCTACATGATCCAAAGTCCCTAAAGTCGCAGTAGCTATTTTAAATCCATAGAGACACTTGCAAAGAAAGAAGGCAGGCTAAATGAGAAACAGGCTGCAAAGTTTCCTGGTACTTTGGACTAGAACTGCAGTGTTCTCCCACTCGGAGATGCAAATGGCCTAGGCCACTTTGTCCAGCCTTCTCTGTTGATTTGAGAAACATGACTAAATACTGATCAACTAAGTCACAAGTGTGGATGCTGTGGGTTTCACATCTGTTTTCTGCTAATCAGAAGTAACTTTTAATTACTTGGGTTCTGCTGTTTGTTTGAATCCGATCAAAGTTGTCTGATGCACAGATTTAGGAGTGGGACAGGTGTTAAAAGCCTGTTCCTGCAGTCCCATCATCTGACCCTTCCTCCACACTCCTTCTCCACTTGGTGCAAGACCCTTGAGGACATGAAAACAGAGAAATCTTGCAACTCTCCCAAACTGCCATCAGTTGTGCGAACCAGTAACCCTCTGGGAGTCATCTTGGACTCCAACTAACTTTATCACATTTGCTGCTACATTCGTAAAATGAACTTTTGGCTGTATTTATTAGCAAATTTTAATCTAGTTTACAGGTTGGGGTTTTTTTGTTTTCTTTTGATTAGTTTTTGCCCACAGATGGATTAGAAATGTTGGGGTGTTTGGGTTGATAGGTTGTTTGTTTTGTTCTAGTTTTGTTTTGGTTTTGAGTGAATTGGTGAAAGCAAAGTGGTCCCTCTTCTGCTTTTGTTTTGGATTTTTTTTTTTTATTATTATTTTTTTTGGTAGGGAAAACCTACAGCCAAGCCAAACTGTGGAAGGCTCCCTCCCACATCAACTTTTCATCTTTTGCTGAACTGGGGGGAAATCATTAAAGGGACACTTGCTTTTTGTTTGGGCTCGTTTGTTGTTTTGGTTTGTTGGATTTTTTTCCATAATGAACCAGAAGGTAAAAGCAGTAGGTAAACAACTGATTAATTAACACTTTATGCAATTTTAATTTTATAGATATTAAAAAAAGGTTTGGTAGACTTTGATTGGTCCAAGCTCCAGTGAAGTGGCTGTTACCCTCCATGACTTACTTGATTCAGGCTTTTGTCCTTTGTTTAAGTGCCTTTTTTTTTTTAATTTTATTTCCCTATCCTCTTTAAACTTTTCTCAGAGATCCTGAAGTGCTAGAAGGCATTTTGGAGGAAAATCTTAAGCTTGCCAAGATGGCTTTATGCTGTTATACTATTTTTTTCCCTTTTGTAAAGAAAAAAACAACCAAGTGTGTAATGTGTATAACTTCATGCTGCTGTACCATGGTGTTGGTTCTGTGTGCTTGTGCATTCTTTCTCTCTCACGCACACACGTGCACACACACACACACATACACAGCAATATTTCTGAAACCTGTTCATCCTTCTACATTCTCCTGGCTCTGTCAAACTACTTAATGGTGAAGGTTTGTGCAAAGATGGCAGTACAATAAAAGAGCGTGTGCGTGAGTGTGCGTAAACGTGCATGAGAGAAAGGAAGTGGCTAATGGGAATGAAACTTCTTGCATTTTTCTCTGAAGGTTTTAAATTTTTCTTAATTAGGTCATGAGTAAAACATCATGAGCCCTGTCTGGCAACCTTATTAGCTACTGGACTGTTTCACACAATTATTGAGGCAAAGATGTGTGGCTGATAGCCCCAAGGACATGTGGGGGAAAGAGAGTTAAAACAGGAGCTTAAATAAGTTTGAGATGAACTGCAAGGCATCCTGTGTGCAGCTAGTCACATCTGCTTAACACCGGTTATTGCAAGGATTCTCACACTGTCCATCATATGTAAAAAGAAATTTGATAAAACCTGCAAGAGTGCAGGTGCTAATTGAACTTAAAACTGGCTACGCTTCACATGCTGCCTAAGTTCCTCACCATCAAGTACTTTTCTAGTTGTATTTTTTCTTAATTTATTGAGATTTTATTAATGGTTTGTTCTCTTATGACTCTGTTGTTAGCTGCAGGTGAACTCTCATAATATTGTCTGTGCTTGTTTCCTTGTTCTCTGACAAAATTAGCTATCTGCAATAGATGATCTAGTGATTTCAACACCTTTGTGCTGAGGATCTGTCTAACTTATGATTATTATAAACAAGAATACCTGAAATTAGCAATTCACTTGTTGACCAAGTGCTAAACTTAAGGTAACATGTATGCATCATTAGACTGTTCTAGTTCTGTGATGTGCTTCCCCTGGGGAAGATCTAATTTTGAGTTGCAGTATGAAAAGGAAGCATTTATTTTACCAAATGGGAATGGAATGAAGAGTCCTTTGTGAGTGGAGAACCAGACTGGAAAACAAAGTATGATACCAAATACAACATATTTCCTGTGGCAGAGAATAGCCTCAGTTCTTGGCTTGTCTTCACATATTTGACTAAACCTATTATGTAAACTAAACCATAGGCGGATTTCTCCTACCAATCCAATGGTGCCAGTCAAAGATAGGACTATTGCTGGTAGCTCAGCCAGTTGGAGTGATAGTTGAGGGTGCTTCTTAATCTCTTTAGATGCATTAGTGAAGTTACTTAAGTGGAGTTTGCCGCACCCACCTGTGTTGCTGTTTAATTAATTTTGGTCGCAAATGCTCTTTTTCCTAGGCTGATCTGTGGGAGTCTACAGCTGGTGATGATGGCTGAGTGTTGCAGTCTTTTCTAACAAATGCAGCTGTTGTGAAAATCTGTGCTGCTTAAGAAATCACTACCAAAATAAGCAGCCAGAAGTATGATTACTGGGCCACTGGGAAGATGAGCATTGTGTAGGGGAACGTTTTGTTTGTGGAAACTTCCACTGTGGCTTCATCATCCTTTTTCTATGACCTGATGATCCCTTGCTGCTGTAATAGCTTTTTGGGTCTGTAGAAAGCCCTGCTGCTGCTATGAGTTATGCTGAGAGATCAGTATGGCCTGGAACTGGCCCAAAACTGGGGAATTACAAAGATTCCCCACAGCTGTTTTTGCACACTCATAAACAACACTGCACTGATCTTGTCAGTAGTCAAGGATATAGGTGTGTATTTTGTAGCCATTTTTGACAGCTATAATTCTACAGAGCAACTCGGGGAGGAGAAAAAAAAAGAAGAAAAAAACCCACCACCACCCCCCATGTTTTATATCTAGAAACGCATTTCAGTCTCTTCCCTTGCTGTCATCTCCTGCTTAAATAACAACCATTAACTAGTAAGTTTTTCTTCATAATGAAGTAATCCCAAGCAAGCAACGTACACTCTGTTTGACTCCTATCATGTGCAATGCTAAAAGGGTTTTTTATGTTTCTTTCTTCTTTTTCCTCCTAGTAATGTGTACAGAAGTGTTTTATTGACAGACAGTCATGTTTGCTGCTGTCTAGTACCAAGAGAAAAAGAGCAGGGGAGAATCAACCAAAACCAGTCAGGAGATGCTATCATAGTAGGCCAAACCGTGTAGCTGCCAAGGCAGCCAGAGCTACATTAAAACTTAGCAGATTTCACCAGAGGAGTGGGGAATGAAACTGTCTTGTGTTCTCAGCTTTTTCCAGATAAAGCCTTAGTTTGATTAGTAGTCACTAATATCAACTATGCAGATAAGTATATGTGTTTCAGTGTTACATGCATTCCTTTTCCTAGCTACCCCTCTTAACACATACTGAAATTTTACCCAAAGAAAATGGAATATTTTTGAATGTCTGTACTGCAGAATTTTTTTGCTAACATGAAGAAAAAAACTGTATTTTAAAAAAGAAACCCTTTCATTGATGCAACACGTAGTGTCAAGTGTCATGAAGTTGCTTTGAGAGGGAAGCTAAAATCACCTCTTGTGACAGGTTTTAGTCTGAGAGTTTCTCAGAATATTCAGCTCTCACAATTGGTTTAAGAAGCCGCAGCAATGTTTTTTGATGTACAGATTGGATTTGGGGAGAAACTAATGAGACATCCCAGGTTTCTTTCCAGCATCAGAAGTGAATTAAATTAGTTTTTCACTGAAATGAAGTTGCTTCTAAACATGGGGAGTTATCAGCTAAGTAAAAGCTAAATCACAGTCCCCAGGTGTTTCTCACTGGTCTTTTAGTCTTGTTGTATGTAACTCAAATAACAATTTAGCTCAGAGATGAGAACCGTAGTGTGTGTTTTATTGCCGGTGATTCCATCATGTAGCAATTAGTACCATGTTCTTGCATAGTTCTCAAGATCTGTATTGGAAATAGATGGAGAAAGTTTATTTTTGGACTACTGTTTAAAAAAAAAAATACAAAATTAACTCCTACTTTTTACCCTCAAAAGTCTACTGAGCAGCGCTATATTTTAGCAGTTAAACTAGTACCCTTGTTATGTGATTTGTCTCTTGTAGTCTTCTTTTACTAAGGGTTAAAAGCATTTAATTAGTAATCCTTACAATGTTGGCATTCTCTAGCTTAAGATCAGGTGCTTATAATAAAAAGGGCATCTGGGTTGATAACTTCTGATGGTACAAAATCTCCATGTTCAGAATATTTCATTGGAAGGAAAAACAGGTGTGGGTGCAAGTCCCTTTGGTTCTGCCTGATAAAAGAGGCTCAGTGAAGAAAAGTGCCCTGCACAGCTAATGGCAGTAGGGATCATCCCCTCAACAGCAGTTTGGCCTCCATATCCTTTGTTTGGTGTCACTTTTAGTATATAAATATTTTAGCAAGTTTGGATGTAGCCAGCTTAACTCTACCTGACTTGCTGTGATCCCCCAGACAATGAAGGGCTGAGAAACCATTTTGCTACCTTTCACTGGGGAGCTCAGAACAAAAGGCTGGCCGAGGTTTATTTTTTATAAACGAAGTGTTAAATCACTGCGAGAATTCTTTGCATTCCTCAGCTTCAAACAAAGGAATGCACAGTTACTACAAGATGGCAAACCTGTTTGAGTTGTTGATTCCTGTGATGCTTTACTCAGTCCTTCATGACTTTGTACAAGATCACCTTCCTCCTTTTAATACTCGCACATTTCGGATTATAGGGCTTAGTGATGGAGAGAGGATCTCAACAGCCTTGTGCTTACCTGATGAGCTGTCCAGGGAAACTGCCCCGTGAAATGCTCCCCTCTTGTGACAACAAGCCTGAACAACCAAATGCAGCTACATTTGGGTGGTTAGCACCACTTTCATTTGGAATTTTTAGGGAGGTATGTTCCAATAACTTCAAGGGATACTGTGTTTTAAATGTGTGGTTTCTTTCCTCTCTCCATATAAAACTGGACCTGAACACAAGTTTTGAGTTGTTGGGGGTTTTTTTGTAATAATCTCAGGACCTGAAAGATTGTAGCATTTAGTGTGTCTTAAAAATGATGTACTGTACCAGCCATGGATTTTGTAAATAACACCTGTCTCCCTTTTTTGTATTTTAATTTTTTAAAAGTGTGTAAGGCTCTTTGCCAGAGGAACTGGTGCCTGCTTTATCTCCATCCTGAACTGAGGCAGGAAAAAGGAAGAAGCTGCTGCCACAAAAGCCTGCGTCAGTTCCAAATACGTATATTGTTCTGGTCAGTTTAATGGCTGTTAGTCTTTTGTTAGTTGGGAAGCTGGTTTGTTCTCCTGCACGTTTCCAGTTGTGGGTAGCAGAGCCCTATCAGGGAGGCTAATTTTAACTCTCTTCTGTGTGACTACTTGATGTTTTCACTCCTTCCAGGTACTCAGGTTTGCTATCCCTGAGCAGTCCAATGCTTTCAGAGGTCAGGACTATTGGCCCTCTGCAAAAATAACTGGAGAGCATTTCATTTTATCAGTGCTTTGATCCAAACACAGTAATGGGGTTTGTATCCTGCACCTTGCAGGTAATGCTGCCTTCACCTGTTCCGGGAGGGACTTGCCCTTTTCTGCTTTCCTGAAAGGAGTGCAAAGCTTTTTTTTTGGCAGCAGACTTTGCTCTGGGATCCACCCTTGCCGGCAGACCCCTGTTCTGCAGTAGGAGCCTTACTCAATTCGGCATAGCTGTTCCCTGTCCCTGACCGCGACAGGCTTTTTCATGAGTGTACTTTTCTTTTTTTATGTGTCCCGTGTCTGTGCTGTATTAAATAAAGAGGAATGTACATATTAGTCCTGTCTCTGTGATTTCTCACAAAAATAAAGATGTAAAAAGGTTTTACTTGAAGGGTTCTCCCTTGGGGCTTTTTGTCGGGCTTTTCCGTTTTGGGGATGGGGAGGGTGCTAGGAACAGCGCTGTAAACCTCCAGCGGCTCGGTAGAACAGGGTGCGCTGCCCTGCAGGCGCGTTGTTATGAGGCGCCGTAGCCCCGCCCCGGCTCCCAGAGGGCCGCGCGGGGCGGCGCTGCCCAGTCAGCGGCTGCTGATGCGTTCCATAAAAGGCAAAGGGGGCGGGGACAGGAGACAAGTAGACGCGCGGAAAACCTTTTCCCGCGGCAGCCCCAGTGGCCTAATGGATAAGGCATTGGCCTCCTAAGCCAGGGATTGTGGGTTCGAGTCCCATCTGGGGTGGGTGTTTTTTTTTCCCCTCAAGCCTCGCCGTTTCTCCAGGTGCCCGCGAGCCGCCGGCTGCCGCGGGTGTGCGGCTCCTGGACTTCTTGCTGGCCGTCCCCTGCTGGCTCTAGCGAGACGTGCAGACCCTTTTAATCCGGAGACCCCAAAAACTCGCGCGAGGCGCGGCTGCGGACCAACTCGGCTTCCCGCAGCGGGATGGGCTCCTCGGGTGTCTCACGGTGACCCCGCTCCGGTACCACAGGCCGGCGGCGGGCCGCTCAACCCCCGGCCCAGCGCGAGGGGGGTGCGGGCACGGACCGTCCCGGCCGCCCGACCACCGGCACCCGACCTGCGCTGGTTGCCATGGCGGCGGGGGGGGCGCGAAGAGGCGATCGTTCGCTCGGCTCTCGGCAGCGCGCACTGTCGGGGCGCGAGGGCGAGGCCGCGGAGCCAGGCGGCGGCGCCCGATTGGCCGGCGGGCGGGCGCGCGCGCGGGTCGGAAGATGGCGGCGCTGGGCACCCCCTTGCGCACGCTGCGCGCGCTCCTGCGCGAGCTCCGCCACGCCGCCGGCCGCCACTATCGCGACAGCCCCGCCTATCGCCACGTGCTCGCGGCCTTCCGCGCGCACCGGGTACGCGCAGGTCCCCTCTCCCTCCCTCCTACCCACCCACCCCTGCCCGAGCAGCCCCGGGGCTCGGCGAGGCCTCTGTGCCGCCCTGACCGCCGCTCCCCGCAGGTGACCAGCGAGAAGCTGTGCCGGGCCCAGCAGGAGCTGCACTTCCAGGCCGCCACCTACCTGTGCCTGCTCCGCAGTGTCCGCGAGCACGAGGCCCTGCACCGCGAGTACCACGGCAGGGGCGAGCGCTCGCCCGAGGAGGTCGCCGGGCTGGTGGGCTTCAGGCTGCCCCAGCAGCCGGGGGGGAAAGGCTGACATGGGTCTGCTGTGTAAACTCATTATTCCTCAATAAATATCCTACGGCTACCGGAACAGGCTGTGTTCTCCAGCAGGGTTTTTTTCCTCAGTTTAGGTTATGGTGTGAAAGAGCCATAACTGGGAACCCCTCTCTCCTTTTATCAGGCTTCCCAGACCATTCGTCCATCTGAGCTTGTGGTACGATGGGCAGCCTGCACGGGGTGACAGGTGGCTTTTAGTGGAAAAACATGAAAGCCTTCAGTGCTGAACTGCTTGTCTGAGGGGTTGCAAGGGTTTGTGGTTCCCCCCTCAAAAACAGTAGGTAGGTGAATTTGCCTAGTGTTTACTGTAGCATTTTCCAGGCACATTCTCTGTGTAATTTCCTACTCTCCCAAGAACAAGGCCCTTCTGTGGGACATCCGTGGATTCTGGTGAGCACTGCAGTAGCACAAATGTGTCTGTCTGATTTTTTTCCACGGTGGTGAGCAAGCACTGGTGATTCACAGAGGTGGTTTCTTCTTGATGAATTATGTGTTTCTCAGTGTCCCCAAGAAGTCCTTCATGTGGCTTCCAACCTCCTGTGCTGCCCTCACACACTGCAAGTCTCAGAAAAGCTGAGGGGAACTGACCACTTCCAGTCGCACCAGGAACATGCATGGCACTGCCTTTTCTTATTTGTCTTGCAATCTGAAACGGCAAGTTTCTTTTTGGAAAAAGGGGCTCGAATCGTTGCTGTTTTTTAGTCAGAAGAGTGTTGAATTGTATGCAAGATACGTAAGAAATCTGTAACAAGTGTGACCTAAAGTGGCAAAAAATGTGAGATTTGTTTACAGGGGGAGGAGCTTAAAGCAAGGCTAAGAAAACTTGATGTTTTTTTACTGCCAGGGAAAACAAAGTATTCTGCCAGAAAAGCATTACAAATAGAATGATAAGATGGTTCAATCCCCACAGTACAGCACATAGACAATAGATCCTTAAAACTGGGGAGATTTGGGCTACTGAGGTAAGGTAAGGAGGTGGAAACTACAGATTTTAGCGTTCTGTAGACCAGATTCCAGTTGCAAGTCTTACAGTGTCTCACAAGTTAAACAGCGGTGGGTTTTTTGAAAAACATTGATATCACAGGTGGGAAAGTACCAACTTATTTTCAGCATAGTAGATCTAAGTTATGGGATGTCACCACACCCTGAGAATGGCTGTGTCATACTGATTGTTCTGAATTATTTCATGCAGCTGCTGCGTTCATGCAATTTACTTTTCCAACCGACTAAAGGTTTACTCCTTCCAAAGTCTGTAGTATACTGCTCCAGAAGGGGGAAAAAAAAAAAAAAGGCTCACTGAAATCACTTTTGGAAGAAATGCTGAAATTTGGCCAGACATAGATGCTCTTTAAAGAGTACCTAAAGGATGTATGGTGTGGGTACGAATAATAGCTAAAGCTATTCAATTTCCCCTAAGCATATTAAGGTATTAAATAGGAGAAAATTTTAACCAGTATTGGTATCTCTTCCATTTACCTCACCTTCAATCCAAAGTAATGACCAACAAAAGTAAATTTATATTTTGAAGAAAAAGCAATGCCAGGACATGTTCTAAATAGCTGAGGGGCACCGGGTAGAGAATCTTAACCTGGACATGTGATACAAGAGCACTTCATCTTCTCTGCAAGTCCTTGTGAAATACACGTAATTGGGCGGGTGGTTTGTGTTGCCTTTTCTCACTCGTAATCTCAAAAGCTGAACGCGACCGCGCTGGTGGACGATTAGAATTGATATCCGTGACGGGTCCTGGGCACTAGATGGCAACACCACAGTTGACAAAGGGAGAGTCACAAAGTGCAGGCGTTGGAACGCATAAAAAACCATGAGAACGTGAATCCAATTTTGAAATTGGATCTCAGTGCCTCGCAAGCTGAATTTGCTGCCGCACGTGGCGAGCCTTCAGTTTTAAGGGAGGTTCTCCAAGAAGCGGGGTATTACAGTACGTTCATCACCACAACCGCACCCGGCAGCTTGAGCGAAGCACGGGGCGATTGCAGTGGTGCTGGCCGTGAGTCCAGTAGGGAACTGTCTCCCAATGGGACCGTCCCCAAGGAGCTCCCAGACGCCCCGCCCCGCCCGCCGCCGCTGACCCAGAGACCATGACGTCACAGCAGCCACGCGGGCCCCCCTGGCCAATCAGCGCGCCCCAGAGGCCCAGCCCGGAGGCCCAATCAGGCGCCTCGCCACGCTGTGCGTCACCGGCCGAGCACCGCGGGCCGTGGCCAATGGGAGGGCGCCGCGGCCCGTCCGCGCTGACGTCGCCGAGCGGACGGAGAGACGTAGAGCGCCTGCGCGTGGGTTTCCGTTCCCGCCGGCGCGCGCGCGTGGCGGGCGCGGGAGGGAGCGCGCGGAGGGGGCGCGTGCGGGGGCGCGAGGCGGCGGCACCGGGCCCGGCGCGAGGCGGGATTCCCGCTCCGCCTCCCCCTGGGAGCGCCAGGCGGAGGCAGCGACCGCTCCCCTCCCTCCCCCCGCGGCGGTGGGGGAGCGGCCCCGCCCGGGCCCGCCCGTGACGCGAGGGGCAGGGCCGAGCGCCCGCCGCGCCTCGGGCCTTGCAGGCCGCTGTCGGCGTGACTCGGCCGGGCTGCGCCGGCCCTCCTCGCGCTCAGGATGTCGGCGCAGGCCCAGATGCGCGCCATGCTGGACCAGCTCATGGGCACGTCCCGGGACGGTAAGTGCCCCCCGGCCGCGGCGGGGCGGGCAGGAGGGGGCGGAGCCGTCGCAGCCCCGGAGGTCACGGCGGCTCCGGGCGGGCCGGGCGGCGCTCGCCGTGATTGGCAGGCCCGGGGCCCGTTCCCCGCTTGCCCCGCGGGGCGGGGCCGTCGGTCACCGGCGGGTGGGGGGGCGGGGCACCGCCTCCCCCAGCGGAGCTGTCGGCGCCGGGCGCTGCCGTTCCTGGTGGTATCAGAGGGAGATGCGCTGCCGGCGGTGCCCGCAGCCCTCCCGCGCCGTCCCGTGGAGGGACATGGCGGCTGCGACACTCTGGTCGGGGTGGGGGGGGGGGGCCACAGCGAACCAGAAAATCTCCCGTAAGCCAACAGCCCCTTCCATAGAGCAGGGTGGGTTTTTATGTTATTGTAGTTTTTGTGTAAATTCCGACCCGAGCCATCGTATCAGTTAGCAGGCGGGTACGGCTGTTGCTTTCTGAAAGGCAAAGTGGGGTTGACCCAAGTGGACAAGGTCTTGTAAAATCAAGCCCCAAACGGCTAACTAAAAGCTTAACTTCTGGAGGCAGTAATTCCCTGAGGGAGATATTAGATGTACGGTCGGGTTTCAGATCGCTCTGTGGTCGCGCAGCGAACTGAAGATTATTGCTGTGTAAAGCTGCTCACAGTTTTTGTCAGGGTGCGTGGCGATGAACTCGAAAGTTTGAACCGGCACTTGACCGTAAATCCACATAACTGGGGTGCTGCTGGGAAAGAGCAGTTCCTGTTACGCTGTGCAGTTCTTAACTTATAAGCAAAAGAATACTGCACCCGAGGGTAGGCAGCAATTATAGATGATTTAAGTGTTCTGCATGTCGTACTCGCTCTTGCAGATGTGTTACATGTTTGCTGAAGCTTCGTGCGGAATTAATGGTTACCTGTTTCCCTGTGCACTGATTAGGATGTAGGAAGTGGGATGTATCTCGTATGTGCCAGTCATCTCTTGGTACTGGGCTAATGTGATCTGACAGCTTTTTTAGTATAATATAGAATTTTAAATGGATGTAACTAGTTTTCACATACCCCATGTACTATGAATGCTTTCTGCTAAGTTCTGAATTACTGTTCTGCAAAGATTGCCTTCCAGAGTAAGACTGGTTAGTGAGTAGTCATCGTGCAGGATCTAATTTAGGGTGGTTTTGTCTTGCTCCAGAAGATTTTCCAATACTTCCTGTTGTGGCTGCGCCTGTCTAAGTGCTTGGCAAAGTAACATTGTGCTTATGAAACTCGAGTCTTCCCAGTGTTGGCACCTAGATCGCTGTCTCAGAGCTGCCTAAGACTACACAGAAAGTTTAAGGGGGATGGGGGAGCTGTTGCAATTTCTGAAAGTATTTTCTGTTGGGCAGTGAGAGAAGAGTGTGATTTACCTGTGACAGCTCAAAAATGCTGAGTGACTAACATCTAAACCAGGCAAAGTCACTATTTTTTTTTTTAGCTTTGTGAGAAAGCAGTTAGTTTATTGATGCTTGTATTCCCCCCTCCCACCCACCCTGTAATTCCTAAACCGCATGTGCTGAACTGTTTAGAAACTAACTGGCTAGAGAGGAGGCATTTAAACAGAATTGGCAGGATGAGGAAGGATAAGAAGAAAACACCATTTGCAAAACTGGCTTCCATTATTGGATTAAGGATCTCTATGGAACACCTCCAGTTTAAAGAAAAAATGAAAAATCCAGTGGAGTATTATTTAAACTGGAGTGTGCACAGGGATTGAAAGTATGCCTTTTTTGCAGAGCTGGTACTTACTAAATTCAAGGCCAGACTCAAGGTCATTGAAATGTTGCTAACCTTGAGAGTAGTGGGATTTGGGGTCGTTAGGGGTTTTTTATGTTTCTATTACCTTTGACAAATATTCTGTTTCTAGTAATATGCAAATTGCAGCTTTTCATGAGAATGTGGCAATTTTTTAAATTCCTGGTAGAACATAGCTCTCATTTCACCACTTGTCCCCATTGCCTTTGATTTTGCTCTGCCTGGCAGCACAATAGGGCTTAAAATGTTTTTTTAAAAAATAATCTTTCTTGGGCAAGGTTTGTGTTGTATATTGTTAAAAATTACCGAAGTGCTTTTTAATTTTATACTTTACACAGTCTGGTGGGGTCTTTTGTTTTGTTTTGGGTGGGTTGTGTTGTTTCGGTTTGAGAGTGTTTTGGTTTTTTGTTGTTGGTTTTTTTGGGGTTTTTTTTGAGGAACCTAGAATATGCAAGTTTAAACCTATTTTAGAAAAGGTAGATCTAACATTTGATCTCTTCAGTGGGAATAGAAAAAACTCAGAGGTAAATGAGGTAAACTCAAAACCAGTGGTGGTGCCTGAATGTATGTAGTCTTTTTTTTTTTTTTTATCTTATAGTATCATTTGTAGAGAACAGGAATGTGCTCTGAAAATGGTTTTGAAAATTCCACAATGAGATGCTCAGACATGGTTTTAGGAGATGAGCTGTAGGCTGTAATTTGTGGAAATATGTGCACACTCATTATAAATGGTGTCCCTAGGGCCAGAATGGAGAAGCTTGGAGGATGTAGTTATTAAATGTTTATGGATTTGCTCTTAAGCTCTAAGAACACCTAGAAAGCACAGTTCCATATTGGTCAAATTGATTCAGAAAATACCCACTGAGCCGTAAGAATATTTATGGAAAACAAACTGTGTTAGACAGGAGTCTTCTCATTTCAAACAGAGCTGCCAAACACGTGGCCAGCTAGAACCAGGTATGCAGCTTCAGGCCTGCCCCTTGCTGGGCCCTTTCCCAGAGAACCCTGTGCTCGTGGACAGGGAGAACTGAGAGCCTCCTGACTTCCTTTGGCAACCTGCTTCCTCCCTTGTCTGAGTTTTGGCAGTAGGATAGATGCACTTGTGGTCCCACGGCATCGCTGGTGGTACCTGCCAGGATGTGAGGTTCTGGCATAGCCTCTTGGCAGCTGCCTGGGCCAGTCCCTGGTGCTCCCTGCCTGCCTTTGCTCATGTGACAGACACCTGACAGAGAGGGAAACTGGAGGCACTTGGCAGGTGCTCCTCAGCAGTTTCCAGTGAGTTGCAGTTCTTAGAATAAGTCTGGGTCATCTAAAAAGCAGTTGTATTGTTAATGTCAATAGAATGAAATAATTCTGTAAATGGCAGGTATGGTTCTGTTACACACCCGGAAAAAGCACATTTAAAAAGAAGCTGGCTTTTTTTAATACATTAAATATACCCAAGTTAAACTGCTTTTGCATGCTTCTCTGACAAGAAGTGGAAAACTGAATTGAATGTGGACCATGCCAGAATTAAAAAAAAATTAAAAGTGCCTTAGATTTTGATGTGAGTAAAAGCCTGGGCTCATTTACATTTAATATACTTATGACTATGGGTTAAAAGAAATCTTCTCTGAAATGTCATTTCAAGTGCTGATAACCAGGCATACTTAGAGAGGCTTAAATATAAATTACTGAAGATACAGCATGGGGTTCCCAAACACTGAGAAATAGGAAGTATTGAAGATCAGGTGCTAATCTTATGTATCTACATATGAATGTTTTCTTCATGTTTTTTTTCTTGTTAGCAGTTAAACTAAAGGAGTTTTTATTACATTTTTTTATAGTATTACATTATAGTATTACATTTTTTTATTTGTATGCTTAGATAAACCCTGTTTTTGCCATCCCTGTTCTCTAGAAAACAGAAGTGAACCTTACAGATAGACTCATAACTGTAAATCAAGTCATTTACAAATTGAGTGAAATATTAACAATTGGTATTAATATCCCAGGCAGGGTTTGGGGGTTTTTGTTTTTGTTTGTTTTTTTTTTTCTTCAGAATATAGTTGAAATGGGCAAAGATTGACAAGTTTTCTTTAAAGGCCTGATTGAAAAGATGCAGTTTTATCTTAAATCAGCTTATCTTGCCTGACTAGTTCATTTTCCTGCAGGTCAGTTATGAGCTCTGCCTTGCTACAGGAGTGAGAGCGTGAGGAATTGGTTAGAAGCAGGGGGTGAAGCAGGATCATTGCTTCTGACAGTAGTGCAGACACAGCAGATCCAAATGGCCCTGGTGCCACACATCTTGAAACTGCTAAGACTTGACTGTTGCAAAGAACTGTGGTGGTGGTTTGGGTTTTCTAAAATAATTACCACTACTTCAAAATTAGTCTATAGTTTAGGGATATTGTTACGACCCGCCCCAGGAAAAGAGAGGGGGGGGGGGTAACTCAGGTTTTATCAAAAAATTCCTTTGGGGTGGATTAAAGCGAAGCGACACTAAATAATCGGTGTATGAAAATATATAAGATTTATTTCAACAGTTTTGTATCAACAGGTAAGTTAATAAGATTTATTTTAACAGTTTTGTATCAACAGATAGGTTAACATTTTTGGGTGCTGTCATAATCAATAGGTAAACTAACACCTTTGGGTGCTGTCATAAGCTTTCTGGGGAGGAGAAAAATGCATAGGGGAGAGAAAGGCAGGATAAGAGCCAGGGAGAGTAAGGGAAAGAAAAGCTGAGAGTAGATAGATGTCCATAGTCACCGCCCACGGGGTCCAGCGATGCTTGATGGTCTTGATTCGCAGGCGGTGGGGGAGAAGAACTCCCAAATTCCCAAAGTCACCAGTAAGTTTATATGCTCTGGCGCCTCCCTGGCATGAGGGGTTGCTTTTCCCTTTTTTGGACTTAGTCCTCCAGAGGCACATTGTCTTTTCAGTTGTTGTTCGCCCAGCAGAGGTGTCAATAGGCAAGAGCCTGCAAGGTTGACTCTTCATGGGCTATCAGAGGTAACTAATCGCCCAGCAGGTGTGTCAAAAACCCAAGGTCAGTTGTTGTTTTCAGGACAGCGTAACTAATCGCCCAGCAGAGGTGTCAATAGGCAAGAGCCTGCAAGGTTGACTCTTCATGGGCTATCAGAGGTAACTAATCGCCCAGCAGGTGTGTCAAAAACCCAAGGTCAGTTGTTGTTTTCAGGACAGTAGGTGTGTCAAAAGCCTGAGAATGCATAAATCATCAACTATCTCAGTCTCTGACACCACCCCGTGATTTATGCATTCAATAGTTTTTCTTCTTTTGTCGTTCTCTGTGAATCTTCTTTGTGGGCAGTGCTTTTCGTATAGTGGACAGGGAGACAGAAGAGTGAAGGAAAGGAAGAGATTGCCCTAATGCATTACAATTCTCCCCCCCTTCAAAAAAACAAACTAATTTTATAATAACATAGTAAGCTAATTTGCATTAGTTACTCTCTCCACCCTGTGGGTCGTCATAGGGGATGTAATAGGATCTCAATGGTTACAATCAAATTTCTTAACATTAATGAGGTTACAAACATACATACAAATATTTGAAATTATACATCAAAAAACACTGAGTTACTTGGGAGCTGGTAAAAGGCTTTCTTATGTTTTCTTTTAGGCCTAAATTTAGTTCCGTTTTTGTTAAATTTAACCAAATATAAAATTCAATGCCTTTCAAGGCAGAAGGCTAATGTATATAATGCATATTCATATAACTCTAAATATGCACAAATACTTGTACTAACTCCCAGGTTATATTTGGTTGAGTTTCTCAATCGAGAGAGATATTTAAAAGGACAAAATGAACTTGACAAAAATCAAATTAACAGTACATCTTATACAATTTTACCAGTAAGTTGCTCACATTCAAAAGCTTCTCCCAAACTAACCTGCCCCCCAACAAAATAATAAAACAAACTTGGCAAAACGAAATTAGCAGTACATAAAATGGCCCGTCCTACACAATCTTATCAGTGAATTGTTCATAATAAAAAAAAAACAAAACCCAGATAAGTTAACAATTATTAATAAGCTGATAACACAAGTAATTCTGGGAGTAGAGGGAGCACAAACACAATGTTTGTGGCAAACTTTTACATATTACAGACTTGAGACAAAAATACATATAGGCATGCATATTACAAAGTTATTAAGATAAAAACATTAAGAACAGTATAAGTCTTCAGTCTCGTTGCTATTTCGTTTTCTCATGCTGCCTCTTGCTGTAATTGAGGCTCCATTGGTTCCATGCAGTTTGATCTCATCTGCTGGCAGGTTTCTGCAAAAGAACAAATCTGGCCCACTACAGACCCATTATTAAAAAGAAGGAACTATCTATTTATCCAACTCCTTTTCTTATCTGGCATAATGTTACTAGGGCAATAATAATAGAGAAGTTTGGAACATGTTTTCTCCAAAAAACAAATAAACTCAGACGGACAGAGAGGGGTGGGAGACCAAACACCCATTCTCTCCCTCTGGCATCTCTCCAGGCTCGACCCTTTAATAAATCTAACCCCAGGATATTAGCTGGTAGTGGCCCCACAATCATGGTAGTTTCTGGGGCTGTCTCATCTCCAGGTAAGCAGCATTTCACTCGAGCAGTGTATTGGGGTTGGGATTTGCCAAAGGCATCAGTTACCCATATTTCCTTTTTGTCTGGCTTAATGCCACACTGGGTAGCAGCTTCAGTTTGGAGTGCTGAGACCTGTGCACCCGTGTCTACCATGGATGTAACTAAAGATTTAAAAGGGCCAAGAGGAAAAGTGATTACCAAATCTCCCTGGTTGTTTTCTGTAAGCTTTCTCTCATAAACCCACTGGCTATTTTTTGGCTTATTTACTTGAGGGCAGTAAGTCCAGTTCCTTGACTCAGAACTGGTCAAACTGGTTAGTCCGGTTTCTGGAGAGGCTGAGGGGATCACAGTGTTGGACTCCTTAGAGGGGCTGCCCTTAGGGGGTGCCTTGTGCTCTTTGATCTTATCCCAGTGCTTTATCAAGTATTCTAAATTAGCAGTGGGTAATTTATCCATCACTTCTAGAGGAATTCCTTTTGCAACACCTTCTCTCCACAGACTGTATCTCTTTCTTCCGCTAGATGACACATTTTGTTGACAAATACCTGGCGAGGCAGGTTTTTGGACTTTCCCTGCCCTCCTGCAGTGTATTCTCTGGCCATTGGTACCAGGGAGCCCCAGCTGCTGACCAGTAGCTATTAATTCTTGGGCTATTTCCAACCAGGTTATTCCTGATGGAGCACCCCTTCCTCTAGGTCTGGGGGTTGCCTTTATGCGCTCCTGTAATTGTTTAGCATAAACTTTTAGTGCATCAGGCAGGCCTCGAATTAAAACTGGAAATCTCTGTGGATCTGCCTCGAGTTCCATTGGGGAATTTCGTTGTGGGTCTAATAATTTTGTATGCATTAACTGGAGACATGCGGTTTTTTGTACACTTTTTACAATGTGGCCAATTGTGGGTGTTTTAATCGTGTAAGGATCTCCCCTTTCTATAGGGTCTAACCCACCTGCCCAGTAGGCAGCTCTCTGGGTCAGGGACCACGGGGCTCGGTTATCATTTGTGGTCAGGAAAACCCCTGGGCCCCAAAATCCTCTGGCCTCATCTTCACTTAATAAAATTCGGTCTCCCCCAGTAAGGGACACCCTCCACACATATTCAGTCTCTGATTCACTGGCCTTACGGCTATATTTTTCCTGAATTTTGGCCAGTGCTTCCCCCGTGTACGGGGTAGTTCGTGTGGTAGTTTGCCGATCTGCCCCCTGGCCAGTGGTTTCAGTTTTAATGAGGGGACGCATATGTATTACCCCCTCCTCCGGGTAACTTTGCTTCAATTCTTCTAATTCCCCAGAGGGGTACAGGGATTTGTTAACATCTACCGGTTTAGGGTATTTTGAATTGATGTCTCGCAATTCACAATTTTTCATTTCCAGTATTTTTTTAAGCCTTTCATTTTGTTCCTCCTCATCTTCAAGGGCTGACCTAAGCAATGAGTTAATCTCTCTCTCTTTCTCCAGTGCCTGGCGTTCAGCAGTTAACTGCAGGCGTTCTTTTTCTAATTGCTCCTGTAATGCCTTCATTGTCTCTTGAAGAGACCTTATCACCTCACCGGTAGATTTTTGAGTAGCCTCTTTTCCTAGCTGGTCCTGCAAAGTTCTCATTGACTCTTGGAAAGATTCTATCACTTCACTTACAGATTTTTGAATAGCTAATTTTTGCCTTTGCACTGCTCTAAGGAATACGCTTAAGACAGCACCCAAAAAAACCAGTTCTAAACCAAGGATAGCTATCAGGAGGGAATAATCCCCATATAACTCAACCCGGGGTGTCATCATCCCCTTCGCCTCAGTCATTAACCCAGCTTAGGTTAATGTCTTTCTCCCCCTTAACCCTCTGAGGGCTGGTTTGACTCTCTCCTGGAAAACCTTTCAACAGGTCCAGGTACCAGAGAACCTTTCAACAGGTCCAGGCCACACCAGGAAACCTTTCAACAGGTCTGATGTGCCCGGGTCACACCGAGAGGAGAAAAATTCTTACTATAATTTTACTGCGAGGGGACAGTCACCCTTTGACTCGCCCTCGGTACCAGTTTTAGACTACACCGATTACTCCACCACATCCAAAGTATCCTGTCCGTGACGCCAAAAATGTTACGACCCGCCCCAGGAAAAGAGAGGGGGGGGGGGTAACTCAGGTTTTATCAAAAAATTCCTTTGGGGTGGATTAAAGCGAAGCGACACTAAATAATCGGTGTATGAAAATATATAAGATTTATTTCAACAGTTTTGTATCAACAGGTAAGTTAATAAGATTTATTTTAACAGTTTTGTATCAACAGATAGGTTAACATTTTTGGGTGCTGTCATAATCAATAGGTAAACTAACACCTTTGGGTGCTGTCATAAGCTTTCTGGGGAGGAGAAAAATGCATAGGGGAGAGAAAGGCAGGATAAGAGCCAGGGAGAGTAAGGGAAAGAAAAGCTGAGAGTAGATAGATGTCCATAGTCACCGCCCACGGGGTCCAGCGATGCTTGATGGTCTTGATTCGCAGGCGGTGGGGGAGAAGAACTCCCAAATTCCCAAAGTCACCAGTAAGTTTATATGCTCTGGCGCCTCCCTGGCATGAGGGGTTGCTTTTCCCTTTTTTGGACTTAGTCCTCCAGAGGCACATTGTCTTTTCAGTTGTTGTTCGCCCAGCAGAGGTGTCAATAGGCAAGAGCCTGCAAGGTTGACTCTTCATGGGCTATCAGAGGTAACTAATCGCCCAGCAGGTGTGTCAAAAACCCAAGGTCAGTTGTTGTTTTCAGGACAGTAGGTGTGTCAAAAGCCTGAGAATGCATAAATCATCAACTATCTCAGTCTCTGACAGATATGTAAAGCTAGCAAAGTTAATTGGATTCTCGTAAGGACGGGTGAATTTGTGCATGCTTCTGAGATGTAGATGTGCTCATGAAAACGTTCTCCCAAGCATCCTAACAAATATTATGCTATGTGACTAGCAGAAAAATCTCTGCAGCCTTTAGGTATACAGAACTCATATGTATGAAGTGCTAGTCAGCACCTCTTTGGCTTCACCTGCTAGCTTTTTGAGCTGAGCTGCTGTGTCTGAAGTCTTTGGTTCTTCAGCTGTTACTAGCAAAGCACTTTTCTTGTAGATCATCTTCTCGCTTTGAAACTTGCAATATTCTGTTTGCATCTATTCACATCCTAACCATTTTTTCTGTTTTATACATCAGTTATCCTTAGCAGTGGTTACTAATGTGTGACTTTTCTGTCCTCATTGTTTGGGAGGAGCTGAAGTGACGCTCCTGCACTAATTTTAGCCATCCTGTGTTTGGTGGCACACTTTATGTGGTAACAGAGGTGTAATCCAGAACATGTAACCCATTTTTTAATTTCTTTGTTTCTGTATGAGATTACTGAAGAGTCTCTGTGTGCTTAATGATGCATAATGGGTTGATGTTGGTATTTTCAGGGTAGATAGATTTTGTTTTTCCACTTTGTGTTACACGTGGAGGTGGAAGGATGAGAGCTCGGCTTTCAAATATGGATCAGCAGTAATGGCAGAGAAAAGTATTTCATATACAGGAATTTCTGCAAAACCTGCCCCAAGTGTTGAATTGATATCAGCTCAGAAATCCGAAATTAGTTGCAACACATAAACTTCATGGAAAGATGCTTTGTCCATCAGGAGTGATCAGAAGGTTTTAAGAGCAACAATCATGTTTAGCGAATTGTTTGTAATTGCTAGCTTTGTTACAAAGTTCTGGTAGTTTAGCCTTTGAAAATGAGGGGAACAGTAAAGAACTTGAGGAATTTTTCTACTCTCTCTTTGGGACACCTTATGAAATGGTGTTTGTGAAGAAGCAAATAGGCATGTTCAGTCATATATTAGTTCCACTTGTAATGCATTAACTAAAAAATTATTTCATTATATTCTGCATTCACAAGTATTACTTCAGTCATGATGTAAACCAGAAGCAGTCCTACTTAAAAATATATATTATTCTAAAGGTGTTATGGTAAAAATGCATCCAGTGCTAGTGACAAAAATATAAGAATTAGCTGCCCATTCAGTGTGCAGCAGGAACAGGATCTTCTGTGACTGCTTAAGCTTCGCTTACATAATGATGAATATTTGCTATAGAGGGCTTGCTTTGCGAATGAAATTTGATACACAGTTTTTAACCAGATACTCCACCCCGTTGGTAGCTCTTCTTGAATAAAGCTTTCAGAGTCCCTGGCCAATCTGTTGGGACTCATGCTTCAAAAATTTGAGTGGAAAGTTAACAATTTTTTGTTGATGTAGCTTAATGCAGGAAGTCAACAGCATGAAAATTCAAATGCTCATTGTTTCCTTTGCATGGATTGCACCATTAGTTTACAATTAGAGGTTACAGTTGGATTATAAAGGGTAATTCTCATCTGTGCACTGGGATTGTTGATAGTAGTGTATTAGGGTACATCAGAATAGTAAGAGATGATGGATCAAGGAAGTCATTGATATGAGCACATTATAATGCTAAGCATTGTTGATGCCTAAGTGTTCATTCTGATGGCTTGTGACTAAAATGTACTGAACAGGAATGACATTGTGGAGGCTTGTTTATAGGTTAGAATTGGGAGTTCAAAATGAATTGTATAGTACAAGTGCACATTGTGATCTTAACCTCTGGATGTTCCTTAAGCAGCAGTATGCACTAGTCTTGAATATTGATGTAAATTTTGCAGTCAGCATGTTTCATACAAAATAGAAAACTTACATTAGAAAGTTTATGTTACTGCCATAATGTGTTTAATATTTGTGTCTCTAGTGTGCAGATTCCTTATGCTTATAAAGGATAGGACACGTGCAAGTGTCAAAGTTTCCTTAATGTTTTGCTTTTTTGCTTGAATGGTTTCAATTCTGTTTCAAAGTTTTCCGTTCACCTGGAAACTAATCTCTTATAGAAATGTGGTTTGGGACAGGTATGTTAAGTAAACTAAAGATTTTTCTTCTTGAGGAAAATTTAATTTATATTTTCTCCATATAAATTTTATCAACCTTTTTCTTTTTAATGGAGAAAATCTAATTGGAAACATAGGGATGGCTTAATAGATGTTGACTCCTGTAATACCCTGGTAAATTACTTTGATTTCTTTAATGAGCATGAGTCCTAAAGATCAAGTAGTTGGCTACTGTGCTCTTTTTCGGAGGCAGGGTTAAATAAGTTGCTATTCTGAGCTAATTGAATTATTTACCTATTAAAATACAACTTGCAATAAGGTCTGAAATATCAGTGTCCTCTTAACAAATGTTTAAGAATACTTCTAAAATTTAGGTGATTCAGTTACATGGTGTTTTAGATGTATTACTTTCTTATTACAGGATATATAAAGCCTTTTTTTTCTAAACACTCTCAAACATTATTTAGCATTCACTTGTTTGTTTAACCATACAAAGAGGGTATCAACCTATGTACAGTTTGACAAGGAAGAGTAGTGTCTTGGTTATCAATGTACTGTGGAAGTCCTTGGCTTAAGAACGCATCTGTTCATATTGTTTTAATTCTTAGAAGGCATCTGCATAAGTTTCATTTGCTGTAGGCAGAATGTCAGGTGCATAGTGGATCCGTAGATTTTATTGTGCCCTCCCCCCAGCAACTCATGTAGACCTCAGGTCATCACCTACTCAAGATGATTCATCTGTGGGTCAGCAGCAGAATGCATCTTCTGTCTTTGCCAACAGGTGTGCACTATTCAGGAGTATTGGAGCTCACAAAACTCATTAAGTAAGAGCATTTTCTTTTGAGGCTGTCAGACTTGCGAATGAGCTGTCAGAGGGACACAAAATTCAGTCATTGTTAGGCATATGACACCTTTTTGATGAGTTTTTCCTTCTGAAACAACATAGATTAAAAAGAAATGCAAAGGTATGAAACTGCTTTTCAGAGGAAGAGGTAAACACCCAAATGATCTGTGTATGGAAGCCTTCCTGAAAGTCCCTTAAATGCTATACCAAAGGCACAGTGCAGAAAGAACAAAGGTTTAAAACGTAAATGTGTAAAGTGTTCTCGAAGCTGTTGTTGACTAGTTTCTGCCAGCTCTTTCTCCCTCCTCCCCATGCTCTCTGACCTCGGTTTGGTAATTGTGATTATCATGCTAGCCACTTTGGTGGAAAAAAGACTGTATTTCAGCTGTAGCATCAATACCTAGTTGTGGTAGAGGTGTGAAAAAAAGCTATGACCAGATGTTGAGATAATGTCTGTGAAAATACTGCTTGCCAACTTTACATGAAGAACCACCATTTTTCAGCAATTTTCTGGTCTTGATAACTCCTTGACTTCTGTTAGGTTAGTGCTTTTAGGCTGCCAGACGTGGGGGTTTTTAAATATTTTTCTTTATTTTGTTCATGTGTCTTTATATAGAAGAATCTTTACAGTCAACATGTATTTCTAGATGCTGTGTTAAAATTGCTGGCAGAGTCTATTATTCTATACAAACTGAACAATCTGGCCCCTTGTTTTATTTATAAAGGTTCAATGTATCTTTGCCTGCCTACATCAATCTGCAAGGGAGTGTCAGAAAGGCCCCGCATTCGCCGAGCCGTGAGTTATCAATAACTTTTCAGATGTGTTAATGAATGTGGAACAAACGCAGTTATGTGTTTAAAAAAAATACGGATCCACCTCCTAAAAAGAAAAAAAATAAAAAAAAAAGAAGAGCAAAACTGCAGTAGCAGGCATGATTATAAAGGGATTACTCTAAATTTTTAGTAGTGTAAGTATAACTAAGCAGTAAGGTTGTCCTCTAGAAAACCTATTGTTGAACTGCTTTGAAGCTCTTTGGTGTGTGGGTTACAGGTCTTAACTGTTGTATCCCGCAGGCAAATTAAGCATGTGTTGTTTATGGAAACTTTTGTTTACTTAAGAATCTGAAACGTGGCCCATCTGAAAATGTTATATATTAGTATCCTATGCATAGAACTGATATTTAAAAATCTGATTACATAATGGTAAGAAAGGCTTGTAATCTGTAAAGATATGGGTTTGTTATTCCCTTCTGTTATAGTTACCTCAGTAATGAATTTGGCTTCTTGAATTGTTTAATAGATTCAAAAGTCTTAGAGTTTCAAATCATGAAGCCTTAAAAAAACTTTAATAATTACAAAATATATCTACACCCTTTAAATTATTTAATGAAATGGAAGAGGCTGCTATTTGAACTCATCGTATATCGTGGTTTTTTCCCAGCAGCCATCCTTGCTTCAGTAATTCACCAGTAGGTTTTCAATGATTAGAGATCTTAACAAGTTGTTATGTTTAAAAAAATAACTGGCTACATCCTGAGCAAGATTAAGGTGTTTTATCATGCCTGTGTCTTAACAAGAAGAGAGCCATTGCTGTGATCTCTCTTCTGAATTCCAAACAGTGATAATTATGTTATGACTCAAAGGGAAACATATGCCCTCATCCCCAGAATACCAACTGGTTACTTTGTTCGGAAGACTTCAGGTCTTGCTCCAAGAAGGGGTTATTTAACCTTGCAATTGGACCTCAGTATCTGGGCAGGTTGATGTTTCTGCTGATGCAGGAACTACAACCTACCACAATGAAGATCTGATTAAGATGTTCCAGCCCAACAAGCAGCATGTAGAAGAGAAAAGGAAAAAAAAAAGGTTTATCATATGGAGATATGCAAACACCTGTAAGATATTTTGCATATAGGCTATGCCCGTATATTTGACTGATTTTCTTTTCAGGTTTGTAAGCATTTAAAATCATTCTTCTGCCAACTCTTTACACTATTCCCATCAGAAGTAAGAGGGTGCAAAATCATAAAATAAGTATCAGGTGGGATTTGGTGAAGACTCAATGTGTATCATTTTGTGTTTATGAGGCTGCTTTTATATGCTAATTCTTGCATACAAATACATCACTATTTCATGCAAAATCTGAATAGAACATTATATAGCTCATTTAACAAATGCTGTTGTATCAAAGTGTTTTTAAGCTAATACTGACTTTCTGGTTTCAAGCACTTTTCCTACCGCATTTTTGAAGGGGAAGTGTGAGAGGTTTTCTAAATAGCATTATAGAGCACTAAAACACACATTTGTGTTTTTTGTGTTATTTGGCAAAGAAGCATAGAGTGTTTTAAGTTCTAGTTTCCATAGATGTTCACTATGTGACAGGGCACTGTTAACGCTTTGCATGTAACCTGGAGAACATGTTTGACTTCCTCAGTTTTCTAACCTGGAATGTGCTGGTTTCTATATTGCAGGTGACACGACCCGTCAGCGAATCAAATTCAGTGATGACAGAGTGTGCAAGAGCCACCTTCTCAACTGCTGCCCTCATGATGTGCTCTCTGGAACTGTACGTAGCTAAATCTCATGTTTTATTTAGATAAGAATGGAGAAATTGAATTATATTTGTTCTTTGTAATATTTCCTTTAATTTCATGATTTTCAATGAGTATCTACCTAGTGCTCTCCAGAGGAGAGGAACTTGTTCAGAGGAACTTTTATAAACGACTAATTTATGGGTTATGAAGTTAGTTTTTAGAATTCTGTATGCTAATTATTACTTAAATTTCACTGTTTGGTATTACATAAAAAACCAAATAACGCTACCTACATGAATTGCGCTGCAGCAAAGTGGTCTTAAGCTGGTACAGTTACAAGTAGTAGAAAAAAAAGAAATATAATTTATGCACAAATTATGAAGTTGCTTTCTTAAATTATGTGGTAGTGGGAAAGTATCCTACAGATACATTTGTATAGGGAAGGGGAGAGGTGATCTTTCTTTCTTCAGAAATATTTAATGAAAATAATTGGAAGTTCAAATAATTAAATTTCTAGAAGCTGAGATAGCTTTAATATGATAGTGGCACTTACTATACAATATCCAGTTACTGTGCCATTTTCATAAATTCTAAGGCCAATATTAAATCTCCATTTATGGCATATTAGTAAGTTGTTTGACTTGGATTTTTGTGTACTCTGTAGCCAAAGTTCTACTGCCTGAGCATAGCAAACAAGGGGCTTTGACAGTGTGTGTGTGTGTACTTTACCTTGGAGTGCCTGTTTTAAGTAGCTTATTTTTTGTGAATGGCAGGTGAGTTGTGTTTCATTGACTATGTAACCTGATGTTCAGTGATGTTAAAATAATTAATAAAATAAATGTTTATCTTTAGAACTATAAAAGTCATAGTTATCATACAGTAGTGCCTCTGATGGTGCAGGTCAGTCACGTCAACGAGAGAGCTTACTCAGTTTAGGTGGAAGTTCCATCTGTCTCATACTGGATTCTGCTGCTGCTCTTGCAGAACTAAACTAAACTGCCGCTTCAGAGAATATCAATCTTTTCTTTTTCCTTCCTCATAATGCAATTAGTCATCATACCACAAAATGTGTTCCACAATGTAAATCCAGGTCCAGAAAAACAATGACTGGTTTAATCCTTTTAGTGGGACTAGTAGTAAGGGACTTGTAAGAGGCAGGCTTTACCTGGCCCATGTGATGTTCTGCTGTGGACCTTCTCTCTTAAAGAGCAGTTTTTAAAAGGGCAAGAAGTGTAGAATCTGACTGAACAATTTATCATTGATTTAGAAAATGACTGTGAAGTTTTCTCCAGAGTTTTCAGAGGAAAATTTTGATTTTTACATTCAAGATCTATACATAACAAAGGTTGAGTGACACTTCTTTTTAAAATTCAAATCCATGAATGCTTCTGAAAGGATAAGTTCTCTGGGGACATTTTATGAGGTTAAATCTCTGTTGACTAGATTATCAGTAAAACCCTGGACATGAGTTGCCATTTTTTTTGCATCACAAGATAATCTGTGATTCTTAAGTGCTGCATATTACTGTTCCTGTCTGCAAAATGCAGGCTTCTGTACAATTCTAGTCCACCCACTCTTTTGAAAGCACTCAAGGAGGACATTCACAGATAACAGAAGACAAAGTGACTCATGTGAGTAGGCGCTATTAATTTAGTGTGTTCGTTCTTTCCCTTAATGGCCAAATCCCCCAATTTCTGCCAAAGTGTTATTTCCCTTGACAATAAAAACCATGTTCCTCAGGCTGCAGGGTGTTTTGGCAAAGGTACTTTTGGTTTAGGGGTTTTATTTAGGGATATGTTTTTGTGCTACCAAGTTTCTGGGTTTGCAGACTTGGAAATTCTAAGTCAAG
Source organism: Manacus candei (assembly GCF_025592945.1). Classification (NCBI taxonomy): domain Eukaryota; kingdom Metazoa; phylum Chordata; class Aves; order Passeriformes; family Pipridae; genus Manacus; species Manacus candei. The sequence goes on from NW_026138066.1 coordinate 5,115,881, forward strand.
CAGTCAGAGGTGTGTCTGCCTGCTGGAGGTGATTTTGTGTCACTTTTTGGGGAGAGATAGGGAGAATATTGGTTTGGATTTTTTGTGGCTGCCTTCTAAGGGCAGTGGGAGTAATGGGCTACATGGAAGCCATAGGTAGAATTCTGAGTCTCAACAGCAAAAATGCAAACAAAGATAAAATTGTAGCATCCTCTTTCAGTTTATTAAATACCAGTTCCAAATCTCTAGTGCTCTGTGATTTTATTTTTTTTTAGTTGAAATGTGTTCTGAAGTTTGTGGTAGGCACATAGTAAACTAATTGGTAAGATCACAGAAGTTGTATTCAAGATTGTAGAACAGTGTTCAGAACTTGCTTTTGACAATGACTCTCACCAAAGCTATTTTGAACTGTCACTTTTTCATATTTTGGTGCTCTGCTTTTTCGTAATGATTACTTGGGTGCCAGTTCACATGCATAAATCAGTGGTTTAAGAATTTGCTCATTCAAGTTGAAAATTTTATAATAAGAGATTAATAAGTCTTTGTAAACCCTGACTACTGGGACACTTTAATTTACCACTTAAAGTTAGCAATTTTTATTTATTTTTTTTGGCCTTAGAGGGTTAACACTGTTACATTTATCCTAAACAGTTGCTGATGATCAGGCTTGTGGGCTTTTTGGTGGCTTTGGTTTTGGGTAGGGTTTTTTGTGGGTGTTTGGAGTTTTTGTTTGTGGGTGTTTGGTTTTTTTCTTCAAAAAATGTTTGTTTGTCTGTATTATGATATTAGGACTGAAGCTGCATATGTAGGAGTCAGATAACTCCTCTGTAATGGTACAAACCTATTAAGCAACATTCTCTGGATTTAAGTAAGGTCTGTGCTGTGTTCTGCAGGTTCTACAAGATGTATGAGCATGTTTTCTCTATCTTGGTATGTTTCTGAATGAATAGCTGAGTACTAATGAAAACTACAACATGGGAAGACTTAAAACAACTACCTTTAATAAGATTAAAATTAGTAATGTCCTGAATATTTGTAGTAACCCAGTAATTATCTTTAAAGATCCCAGAACAGTTCAATACTTGTGTATCAATCTGGCTTTCTTATTAGCTTGATTGTGCTTCCCTGATGAAAAAAAATTCACAAATACTGTATGTGGTCTGTGCAAACAATGGTTGAGAAAATCCTTTCTCCTCAGTGGTTTAACTTTGTATTTATGTGTATTTGTTGAGGAAAATTGCTTCTTGCATTTTATTTATACTGACATGAAAGTATGCTGTGTCAGCTCAGCCCTGCAGTTAAGCCTGTCTTCAGGTGCTCATGAATTTATTACACTCTAGTCTTCAGGACTGCTGCTGACTAAAACCATACTGACCAAGACCTTGGTTTAGCAATATACTTGAATACATGATTGACTTTAAGCTTGTTAGTGGTGGAATTCAGCTTCAGATTAAGACATCTAAATTTAGGTTTCAGCTGAGGAGCTAGGTGTTGAAGCTTGCTCTGAAGTCAGAAGGTATCTAGGCAAGGAGCCTAGGTAAGGATTCAGTTCACCTCCCCACTGGGTACCCCTCTCAAGGTGGGGTGTATCTATTTAGGCTCACTGAATGTACTGTCTATGTCTCCTTTTCCTGCTGTGAAAGAGAAGTTTGGATAGTTCACACATCTGCAGATAGGTGTTAGTAAGGTGTTTTAATCTGTAGTTGGTTGATTTGCCAGCAGTCCCGTTGGCTCAGTGGAACTATTTGGATGCTTAAAACTTGTGTTTTGAGATGTGACTGTGATTTTTTTGCTGTACTGTTAGAAAAAGCATTAGAAGCTGTTAGAAGGCATTGTGCTGGAGGGTATCAGCTTTTCAGTTCAGGACTGATTTGATCATGTGAACTACTTCAGTTTAGCAAATCAAATTAAATTAGGCTTGCATAAGCTACCTCAATTTGTAGCCTTCAGCCCAGTGGTGATAAATTGTGAAGTGGTCTCTTGCCCTCTCAAGTGATCATGTCAGTTGCTTGAAATGTATTCTTAATTTTTTTGAACAATGCCAGGAAAGTAAACTGACTGTACCATATTCCATTTTAATGGGTTTGATTTATCTAGGTGAAGGGAGGTTTTGTTATGTTCTGTACGGTCATCAACTTCAGTTTTAGTGTATTACATAGTCAAGCTATAAGAATAAATACTGAATTATCTCATTTAAAAATAAGAAAGACCTACTAGCTTTGTAAGTGGAGATCTATTCTAAGGACTTATGTGCTGGTTTAAGAGTTAACCAGCAGGGGAAATGAACTCAACTGAAGGAGAGATTATAAGTCAGAATAACAATTTATTAAAATAATACAGTAAGTACAATCATACAAACAAACAATTGGTCTTAACCCACAAAACCCGAATGTATAACCCAGTACCCTGGGGCATGAACAAAGTGGTGTTCCTTGGGCCCTGTTTGAGTCCAAAGTAAAGGGAGAGGGGAGGAACCTGCTGGTGGGAGAGCTGCTGCAGTCTGGCCAAACTGGTGATCGCAGTCCAGTGGTGGTCTAAGTCTGGTTGAGAGCGATGAGATGCAGCCGTCCTCTGGATCCCACGAGCGGGTTAGAAAATGTTCCAAGACTCCAAGATTATGTATCTTCCAGTTCAGGCAGGAATGCTCAGTGCTCTCCTCAGGGCCGGGAGTTCCACAAAGGGTGTGAGGACAAGAGCATCCTCCTATCTCACAGGCCTCTTAACACCTAGTTTGTAGCCTGAGGAGTCAGGCTCTATGGGCAGAGGGTGCGAATAATCTTGACAACAGTTTCTAGGAAATGGCATGGAAGGCTATAGAATACACAATTTTGGGTTACACCCACCATGATGAACTGGTCTTCAGCTGTCCTAACTAGGACACTTGAAGTCTTCAGAAGTGAGAGTATGGTTATAGGGAGAAATGTCTTTTAAAAAGACTTCTGAAGATACCTGGAATTCAGTGATTACTAAGGACTTCAACTTAATAATTTTGCATCCTTTTTGGTCAGCATTTCTTTCCTGCTAGTGGAGTCAGAGGACTTAAATTACACATTGTTACATCATCCTAAAGGGTCCCTTTCTGAATATGTGTTGCCTACAAAAAAGGATGGGCTTTATCGCAAGTGTAGAAACATGTCAGAAACAAAATTGTTAATGCAGATAAAAAGTTAGTTCCATTGTAAGGAAGATGTCAGCAAACAGTCTATCTGCAGCTTCTTTTTATCAGTAGCAAGTGTTCTCATACAGACCCTAGTAGTTGCCTTAGCAATTTGACGAGGGAGGAAATCTGGTTCCTCCAATATCAATTTATCAGCAACATCAGATCTTTCTAAGCAAACAAACAAAAAAATCCTTCTCTTGCTGAATGTGAACTGTTTTGGTAAGGGTATCTTTAGAAAGAATTCTCTACATAAACATTGTCCAGAGTATCTTGTTTCAAAAATCTATCAAAGACACATGTTGTTTTTAGAAGCATTTGATTGTTTGTGCTACTATGTCACACTTGGCTCAATATCAGCCCTCTGTGTTTTAAGTAGCTTTGGCTTTTCTGTGCTCTTTTTGCGCTCCTTATAGAGTACATTCCGTAATCAAATTTCTGATGTCAAAAGAATGGGTAGTAGTTGTAAAAGTGTCAGAATGGGAATTTTGCTGTAGGTGGCTCAAGATTTGGAAGAAAAAGAAAGCCTTCTTAATTTCATATTCCAGAAACAGCATCATACCAGAGTTTACTTTCCAAATAAGTTATTAGTACCAGCTAGTCTTGAGTGCATATTTATGTTGCAGATAAACTCTTCAGATTCTGTGTTGCCCAATTCTTTGGCCAGCTCTTCCTCGTCAACTCATATTTAACACGTGATTATTTTATTTTTTGTACCTGATTTAATTGAAGCAGAGCTATACATCTTTGTCAAACAAAATGTATGTAATCCATATTTCTATGTTAATTCCAAAGGCATTCTATCTATTTTGTGTATAGGATGACAAAAATTATTACTAAATCATTTCAATATGAGGTTGTTTAGGATGAAAGACAGTTGTCTAAACCTTAGCTCTGGGAAATCAAGCAGCTGTAACTGTCCATCTAGCAGCTAGGAATTAAAATAGTATTGCAGAAAATGGTTAGCAAATCATTAGAATAGAAGGCACTAGTTTCTTATGCAGAGCTCTGGAATAGCAAAAGTACTCCTGATATGCAGCTTTGCATGTGGTTACCTAGACTAGTCTTCAGTAATAGCTTTTATCTGTATTAAAGATTCTCCAAATATGTAAGGGTTTTTTTCTCAGCTTTAATCTCAGTAAAAGTGCAGAAAACTGCAAAAAGACCCCAAAATGTGGCTTAACATACTCCATAAATTTTAGTTATGTCTAGCCTGGGGACTTAGATATTCTCACCTTTCTTTATTTGCATTGCTTATCAGAACTCCTCTATAAATCACTTTAAGTAGTTTAAGTCTGTCTGAAAGTCAGTGTATTGACTGTGAAAAACAGTTTGTGTTCTTTTTAAGCCTTCATTAGTAGCTCAATGTGTGAGCATGAGTCTCCCTCTTAGCCATCATCTGTTTCAACTGATTGATCTTTAAATGGCTGACTGCAAATGCTTGTTCCCTGCCTCTGGAGTAGGCATGCTTGGGCACCAAACCGCAAGGTGCACTTGCCGAAAATGAAAATAATGTGTCTTGCTGTTTCCTCTCTCCATTTCCATCTGCTGTCCGTTTACTCCGCAGCTGGCCATATTAGCCAGATTATAATAGGAGCTGTTCTGTGCTTATTAAAGTCCTCGACAATCCTGATCCAGCACAGACTTGTGGCAGCAATGAATCGTCCCCAAAATGAGTTGTCTTCACTTGATGTTGCATAGCTTACACCAGCAGAAGTGCTTTTTAGCCTGTTTTTACATATAATTTGCAAAGTGGTTTAAGAGTTTTAAATGTGGTGGGTCTTTTATGTCTCTCTACAATGGAGTTTGCTAATAGAACTTTTAAGAAAGATGTTTTAAAGTGATATATCTGTGAAGGTTCACAAAGGATTGCCCAGAACTGTATTAAGCAGCAGTTCCAATAATGAAGTAATTTCTTCAGCAGCAAAGCTAATGATAAAGAATCCTTTTCTCTTGTACCTGCTTGTTCTTGCTCCCTGTTATGCCACATGAATATTTATAAGGCAACACTGTTGGATCAAAGAGGAGAAGGGGAGTCAAAATTTCTTCTCTTGTGATTGAGACATGTAAAAAAAGTGAATCCTCTGTAACAGCCACCTAGTCTCTCAAAATTTCTGCTAATATTACTGAAGTTATTCAAAGGTTTTTGAGTTTGCCATCTTGATACTGTAAGAGATCCTAGCTGCTTAGTCCCCTACTATGTTGTTCCTACATATTGTCAGCGTGTTGTTTGTGTGGCTGCCCAACAGGTTGGACAAAAAGACCGCTGAAAAATATGCCTCTGTTTTTGGTTTGCTGAGATATATTTTACCCAGTCAGTACCCAGATCATGTTGAACTGCATAGGCAGATGTCTCAGTGTGGAGTGGCACAGCACAGTGATAAAGGGAGGACAGAAAATTTTTCGCTAGTAATGCTGTCTCAGAGTAATTACCATCCTTTCAGGCTATGGATTTACAGTTCCCAGTAAGAAGAAAAGAAATCAGGAAATGTACTATTTTGTGGAAGTTAAATCCAACCCAAATAGAGGAAAAAGAAACATAAAGCACATGTAATAGTGAACCGAGTGCCATGGTGGTGTTATGTGAATTCTGTGGGTTTTTACTGTGTGATGGAAGTTTATTTCATGCATTTATTCAAAGTGTATGCAGATTGCATATTAAAATAGTGGGTTTGTAATGATGTGGTGGATGTGTTTCAGGCTGCTTCTCATTGTATTCAGACCTATTAGAGTGTCATTAGCTTTATGTATGCATTTAGAACTAAAGTACTTCAAACAGGATAGGCCTTAAGTTCTACAGTTTAGCTGTAAAGACCTTATCAGTACAAGAAATGAAGGAGCATAAACACAATGTTTTCACAATTTTAGGAGAATTTTTAAGTGTCTAATTTTCAGATAATTTCAAAATATTCTTTCTTATTGTTTTCCTAGTATTGAAGTACTTTCCTGAAAGAATGCTTCAGTTTAAATAATGTCAGCCTCTGATGACTTGGAAATAGACATGTATTATACATTGCTCAGCTTCAAGGTCTTGGTGGATTTGCATCAGTTAACAAAATTGCTGAGGGCCTGTATAGTTGCAACAGGAAAAGCTAATCTTTATCATTGAAATCAGATGTTCTCTGTTGCAATCAAATGTCTTCTGGAAAACAGATTTATGGTGGCTGAAGGGTATTTAAACAACTGCAGTTTATAAAAAACTTTCAAGTTCAAAATTCTTCGTTTTAACAATCTTTTTGATTGTTTGTTTCTAACATTTGAAATAAATTAACAACTTCCATAAAAATTACTTTAATGGATTCATTGGAACATCAGTGAATGGGGATATTAGAAGACAAAAGTAATTGATGTTTGGGCTTTTTACTCAGGAGGCTTGAATTGTTTACTTAAATCCAAGTATTTTATTTATTAACAAAAAGCAAGCAAACAAAAACCCAGCTAAACCCCTACTCATTTGGCTCACATTCAAATGACTTGCAGTACTTTCTGAGTTAACACTCATCCTCTATTTACAAAACTCACAACACAGGTTATTAATTATTTTAGATTTGGTTCTAAAAGTGTTATTTAATTCCAGCAGTAATAGCTTTTTCCATCAGAGTTCAATTTGCATTATGTGCTTTCAGTGTTAAGAAAGGATTAACTCTTCTTAATATTAAGTGAGCAGTGCCAAGAGCAGACCTAACTGAAACCATGCTGGTTTTAAGTGATGCAGATAATCAATTTCAATGATTATACATCAGCCTGTGCTTTTGCAGAGAGGCTGCCTTGGTTTTATTCATTTTTGTTTGCATTTCAAATTGGCTTTGGGAGGGGTTTGGTTTAGTTTTTTGATTTTTTTTTTTTTTTTTAATTGTTTGTTGGGGGGGAGTTGGTCTGTCTTGATCACCAGACTTGTGGTGAACACACTGAATTAGAATTTCTTATGCTGTGTATTATGCAAATTTCAATTTAAAAACAGTGTTTGTTATCTCATAAGATTCTGGGCGCTCTTCTCAGTGCCATTGTATGCAAGATTAGTGATGCACCCTACTTACTTTTTTTAAGTCCATGCTTTCTTCCTTTTAAATTACAAGTGAAGTATCTGTAATTTTTCTCCCCTGATTCTTGAACATAGTCCAACACTCAGATCATCTTCACTCATATGCAAAATGTTTTGCTGGGATTTGATTTTTTGACTCTCTCACTTGGAATGCTTCAAGAATGTTTTTTAAACAGCACTTGCTGTGGTGCTGTGGTTGTAGCTGTTTCAGGTGATGAATATAACTGAAACACAGCACCATAGAGTGTGCAGACAGTTTGGGTCAAGAATTTGACCATTTAACTGCCAGTTATTTTCATAGAACTTGATTCTGCTAAGCTGTTTAAATTCAATACAGGATGTTCCACTTGAGTCACTTTTTTAAACATTCAGTAAAACAACATTTTTGGGAGATGTTAATGATACTTTGTAATCCAAACAGCTATCATGATAAGACAAGCTGTTCATTCTCTCTGCTTTTATTATTTCCTGATTCATGCATTTCTGTTAAAGACCTGGTATCATTTTATAGCTTTGTTAAACTGTCCTTTTGTTCTCTCAGGGGAGCTGATTTGCTTCAGAGTATTTGACTGGTAAAGAAAATCATGCTAACTTATTCGTTGTAACATTTCTGAAAAATTAAACCACATTGCCTCTGTCTCTTTTCAGAGAATGGACCTTGGAGAATGCCTGAAGGTGCATGACCTGGCATTAAGGGCAGACTATGAAATAGCATCTAAAGATCAAGATTTCTTCTTTGAGCTTGATGTATGTATTTTGTCTTAATGCTGGAGAGAGAGCATAGTTTGTATACCAAGGTCAATACACTGAGCAGTAGATGTTAAGTTTTGCTACACACAGAAGGATCTTATAAACAGAGAAACCCTTGGCAAAGATACATGCCTCTTCATGAATATTTTGTATTTGTATTGTCACTCTCTAGGTGGAACTGTTAACAACCGCCCACAGAACAAAATATCATAAACGTGGGTGCTGTCTTAGTGTTATCACATAGCAGGGAAATATTAAGGCTGTGTATGCTTTGAAGAGAGTTTTAAATTCTATATTTAATGAAGAAAGTAGTTCTGTATTGATAACAAATCATATACTGTCTCCATACACTATAGTTTAAGTTTTGTACTCCCAGCTAGGAAGGTAGTTTTTACTAGGACAAAAAGGTTCGGTTTTTTAATTGCTATTTGGAGGGATGATGTTAATATGTTTAATAGCTTAAAACCCTAGTGAAAAACGTTACAGTATTGCATGTAATGGCTGGATGAAGTGATCCTGAATATCCTTTGAAGAATTTTAATGCCTGCTAGAAATACTCACTTCTTGTCAGAGAAGACTTAAGACAGATTCACTTCCAAATTTCTGGAAATACTTAGAACCATGACAATGTGTAGGCTATAATTTTTAAAAAGATGTGTATTAATATATGTGTTTACATTATGTGTCACCATAAACTGATAGAGTATCATTTTACAAAGGTTTCACTAATAAAAACTTAAGAAAGTTAAGTCTTGATAAACTTAGGAAGCATTACAGCTAATGAAATATCCATGTTCTTGACAGCACTGATCTGTGTTCTTATTGATGTTTTAGGCAATGGACCATCTGCAGTCATTTATTGCAGACTGTGACAGGCGAACAGAAGTGGCTAAGAAAAGACTAGCAGAAACCCAAGAAGAGATCAGTGCTGAAGTTGCAGCTAAAGTAAGCATGGAAAACTAGTAACTAAAGTCTCTTTGAAGGTCTGTTTTTCCAAAGAGCCAACTTCAAGTTTTGGCAAGATATTGAATCTCAGAATTCATACTGAGGAGAGGGAAAAAATAACACATTTTCTCTATTCTTCCCAAAACTGCCCTTAAGGCACAGGAAGGAGAACAGGGAAGAGACCTCTGATATTTTTGACCTTGAGAAACTTGACACTGTGATTCCATGCCATACAAATGTTAGTAATTCTTACACTTTTTGATCAAAACTTCATCCATAAATTAAACCAAAATTGATGTGCTTTTCTCTAGATCTTCGAATGAAAAAAAAAAGTTCTACAATTTTTGTGCACGTGTATACACATGCTAGGAGGAATGATTATACAAATACTAATTTTGCAAGACTGTGTGGTATGGACAACAGTGTGAATTACTTGAATTTTCTAAACAAAATCCTTCTCTGGAGTTGGTACACAGACCTGGTAACTCAGCCTTTCTCTGTGTGTTTTTCAGTGAGGCATTTTCTATTTCACTCTTAACACCTGGAGAAGTGCTCTCTGCATGTTTCTTTTCTGTCCTACCAATTTTGCACACAGTAGTCGTTCAGATTGTTTTCCATAAGTAAAAGCATTTCCTGTGTTAAGCCTTTCCTTGTCTTTCAAGGCTGAAAGAGTCCATGAATTGAATGAAGAAATTGGGAAACTGTTAGCCAAGGTAGAACAGCTCGGAGCTGATGGAAATGTGGAAGAATCTCAGAAAGTAATGGATGAAGTGGAGAAAGCTCGGGTAAAGAAGAGAGAAGCAGAAGTAAGTTGAATTGTGCAAGGCTTGGGGGATGGAGAGGGCAGGGTCAAGTATTAAATTGGTTGGCCTTTGTGTAAATTGGTTGACCTTCATGTAATGCAAGACGTCTTATCTACTCTCACTTCCTTAGCTAATTGCTTTGCAGCATCCTGTACAGTCAAAGTTTGTACCCTTAAATACACTCATATACAATGAAAATTATACTCCCTTCCACAAATAATGCATTCATCTTAGCTTAGCTGTATTGGTCAGTTGTATCTGTGGACACTACCATTGTGTCTGTGTTTGTTGGACTGACTTGCCTGGTTTGCTCTCAAGGCTTTTGCTGTGGTGTGCTGATGTGACTTGTACTGGAAAGCTTCAGTGAAGTGAACCATTGTCTTCTCTGAAAGATACTTATTTAATGTCTTGTGTATCAGTCCAGTCAAAATTGTCCTTGTAATGGTCAGGTGGCAGAACGCACCAAGAGCTTTTCATATTGTGTTGCTCCAAGATACAGGGATTTACAGAAACAAACATCTGCAGTTGTTTTAATAGTACCAGAAGGGTTGCTGACAGTCTTGCTGGTCTGTCATCTGAGTATCTGTAGATAAATTTTGTTCAGATAATGTGTTTAATTAGTGTCTAAAATGCAGATGGGTTTCTCAGGAAACTAACACTGTTTTAAATTGCGCTCAGAATTAAAACTGGTGTAATATTTTCATAATATGTCAACACAGTAATTGTAGTGTTAATGTGTATTCATTGTTGGATATGAAAATATTGTTCAGCTTTCTGTGCAATATAGTCTTACGTAAAGGTAATCATTACCCCACTTTTTTTAATTCACAAATCCACAAAACCATTTGCTAATGTCCTGCTTTTAAATATGTTCAATTTTCAAAATAAGGAAACATGCCTTGTATTTTAATGAAACAGTTGATTTATGAATAGTGTGAATTAACTGAAGGGTGTGCTGGTGTACATTGAATTTGGTTATTAATTTGTAGCATGTGCTTGGTAAAGTGTTATCCTTGTATTTATGTGCACTGAGAAGTAACAGCAAATTTTTTTTTCTAGGAAGTGTACAGGAATTCTATGCCTGCCTCCAGCTTTCAGCAGCAGAAGCTACGGGTTTGTGAAGTGTGCTCAGCTTATCTTGGTCTTCATGACAATGACCGACGACTTGCTGATCATTTTGGAGGAAAACTACATTTGGGATTTATTGAAATAAGAGAGAAGCTTGAGGAACTCAGGGTAAATCATTCCTATATTTTGTGTGTGTGGTCCTACTTAATTATTTGACAGGCAGCCTTAATTGAATATTTCCTTCTGGATGTGTGGGATTTTTTCATATCACTTTAAAATTTGAGATTTCATTAGCCTAAAAAACACTAAAGATTTTAATTTAACATCAGTTACCCAGATAGTTTACTAAGATGACCTCTTTTGTACTGAGGTATATTAAAACACACATGCAGAGTAATGCATCTTGGGAACAAAGAGTGTGATTCTACTTGTAAATTGATAAACTGTATTTTGAACGAACAGCAGCAATGTTTTATTTAGCAGTCACAGGAGATAGCCAAATGAACTTTGCTTTTAGCCAGATGATTGACTAAAAATAATAATGAGACTTGAAGATACAAGAGCATGGATTAAGGAGGATGAAAAGTTTTCAAAAAAATATAAAGAAATGCTTTGAGCTCAGACAGCCTGCTGTATGGTGAATAACTAAAACTCACTTTGTTTATTTTATCTGGACAAAGATTAGGAGGTGACTTTGAATTTTCTTCTAAGTGATTTTTCAAGGCTTTTAAGCTTAAGTGACAATAGATGAAATAAACAGGTTCCGACAACTCAAGGCTGTAGCTTTGCAAAGTGGAAATACAGAATGATGGATATCTTGAAGTCAGGCTAACTGTTAAAATAATTGTTATGGGGAGGTTGCATGTTCTTTATAGCTTGAAAATTTGAAATCCAGTTGGAATATTATCCTAAACAACCCTATCTTGACCAGAAATCATGTGCTGGAAGAAAGACTTACTGGAATTGTATTCTGGTCTTCTGGTATTCTAGAGAATGGATTTGGACACTGATGCCATTTATGACCTTAATATAGAAATTATGGAGTTCCCAGCTCAATCAAGCATTTTAGCTGTAGAAATCACTGAAGACAATACCTAAAGGACTTGAAGCCCTAACAGCAGAAAATGCTGCTAGTGGGTTTGAGTAAATTGACTTGTATTATGTTTCATAATATTCCAGCTGTCTTGCATGGATAATGACTTACTCTTTGGAGAGCCCAACTCTTTCTGTTGACTGTAGAGGCAATTTAGGCTCCTAATATAGCTGGTGTAACTTAAATCTTAGATGCCTAGAACAGATCACGTGTGCTTCCTCTCATCCCTCCATGAAATTATGCAGTCACTTGAACTTGTAGTTAAATTAGTGATGTTGTACAAGGAAGTATAGATACAATTTGACGTAGGGGTTGAATTGACTGATTATTTACACCATACAGAAAAAAATATGCATGGATAACTTATTTCACATTCCCAAAGCATCAAAAAAATAATCTTTTGAAGTACTTCGCTAACAAAAGAAGAAAACAATAACTATCCCCTCCTTCCTCAGAGCTCTCCTCAGAGATCTAATCAAGATGCTGCTGGGGCAATTCCACCTCTCAGAAGAAGGTCTTTACAAAGAGTTGAATTTCTTGCATCATGTCCAGAAGGTGGCAAGACTTGGGTTTGGCCAGATCTCCAGTTGTGAGTTCCACATCTGAGGGCCCTCTACTGAGCGTGCCTTGTCCCCAGTAGTAGTGAGTTCAACCTGGGGGCTAACAGCTGAAGCATCTGCTCTAATTATATGTCTCATGGTTACAATACAGAAACAAGTAGCCTCAAAACCTAGGTATCAGCCCAACCAAGTCCTTTAAGAAACAATTAACTCTCCCGGTTCTGTATTCTTTCTGCCTTTCCCCAGTGGCCAAAATATGATAGGATTGGCATGGAAACTCTCACATAAAAGGCATGACTTGCTGCTCTGAATTCCCCTTTATTAAAAACTTAATGTTTAACTCTGCATATTTCAGGTCTTCGTGTAACACCCATCTATTTGCTGCAGCTCTTCTGCAATAACTTCTGTTTCTTGAAGAAAAAAATACATATATACTGAGGAAGAGAGAGGGAATAATATACACAAGGGAAAGGGAATATACCTGAGAAAAAGAACTGAATGTTAATGTCTAGATCATTTTTATAGCACCTTCATCTGAGAAATTTTGAAGTATAACTTAATGAATATGTTCATTTGCTTTTAGAGGATTGTGGCTGATAAACAGGAGAAACGAAATCAGGAACGTCTGAAACGTAGAGAGGAGAGAGAAAGAGAAGAAAGGGAGAAACTAAGGAGGTAGGGAGCTATTTTAATTGCATGTACATAATGACCTATTTAAGTTTAATGAGAAACCTATGATGTAGTTCATAAACATTTCTAAATCTGCAGAATTACAATACTTTGCATTCTTTGAAAACTTACAAGGATTGAGATGGAATTTCATGTCTAACTGTTAAAACTTGGAATTGTTTCCATAAAAAACCTTTTTAAAAACTACTGATAGTAGTACATCTACGTATTGGAACAAATGGCCTTTAAATGAGATAATTTTCAGGTGTGTACCTTGTTTTGAGACTTAATAAATGTGAGCTTATACACATGTGATTTTCTAACATCTGATAGCTATTTTCTTCATATATGTTAGAAAATTTCCTTATTGGAAGTAGTTGAATGTATGACTAAGGAAAGTAATTCCCTGTTCTTCTGTGAAATAGTAGCTTCCAGGCCTTGTGGGGCTAGAGTGGAACGGAATCTGAACTGCAGTTCTCTCAACATGTTAGCTTCAGAGGCTAACAGTGTAAACCTTTGAAATCTGTTGCAGACTGATAATACTTGCCTGTCAGGAAATAAGGGAATACTGACTTGAACTGTAAGCTTTTTCTATAGGAGGGAAGGGAGTTAAAAAGCAAATTTGACATTCTTTTGGGTTTCTAATATGGTAATCTCAAAACTGAATTAAGGGGGGAAAAAAACAAAACCCACAAACACAAAACAGGGATGTGTTTCCTGGTAAACATGTAGCAGTAAAGATGTTAATATTAAATAAAGGGCCTTTAAACAATTGCTACTAAAACAAGAAATACAATTACAGGTCAGCTAGTCTAGTTTATTATTACTAAATTGTACCTTATATAATAATAAGATTCTATAAGAAAAATTACTGTTTTCTTTTTATTTCAGGTCCAGATCCCACAGCAAGCATGCCAAAAGGTATATAAATCTGCAGACAAGGAATACTAGCGGTGAAGCCAGCCTTTCACAAGCTGGCACATTATAAGTTTGTGTAGCACTATTAATTTAAGATGTCCATCTTTATGAACAAAGCTTTCTGTTACAGTCATCTCTCTGTGATTTTATATCATGCTACTGAGTTTATACATGTACATTTATTTTATGGTTCCTGCAATGCAGCCTTGTGTCCCAAATAACATTTAAAACACAGATAATTGCTTTTTCTTTACAAAAGTTTGTGGTTAATACCTTTTTGTGAAACCCCATGTTTTTAAAATCCTAAGCACCAGGTTAACTCTTAATAGATCATCCATCAACAGTATGAGTGTTCTTCCAAACCTACACTGTTGCAAGTCACCAGTGAGGTATGACTGCAAAGTGATTTAAAAAAAAAAAAAAAAAACAAAAAAGAAGGAAAGAATAGACTGAATTTTTATGGTGTTTAGAACCTTGCAGGCTAGTTTTGTTATTGTAGCTACGGGGAACAATATAGTCCAGTTTCTTCAGAACATCATAATACAAAGATTCTGGCAGATAACCCATGTCACTGCATCAGGGAGTTCTACAACTTTACCTAATAAAGACAAGATTTTAAAATTTTAAAAAGTAGATTTTTTTCCATATTTTTAATTGCTTTCGGAAACTTGAATTGGCTATGCTGTAGCCAAACAGTCATGAGTTGATTTTAAAACTGTCTGCATTAGTCACAAAGCAGTTTGTAGCCTTTCTAATGTTACTTTCCCCATTTGCCTGTGATCAGACAATGCAGTAGCTCTGAAGGCTGCAGACCATTCTGTGTGCAGATTTGCTTATGCATAGAGTGCATAATATTCGCAGTACACTGGTAAGAGTACCTGGGTGAATGCAGTGGCTGGTTTAAGTCCTTTCTGTTCCTAGATCTAGGTCCCGAGATCGCCGCAGACACCGGTCTCGCTCAGCCTCCCGGGAACGGAAGCGAAGAACTCGCTCCAAATCCCGTGAGAAGCGCCATCGGCACAGGTCTCGCTCCACCAGCCGCAGCCGGAGTCGCAGCCACCATAGAAGCAGGCATAGTTCCAGGGACAGAAGCCGAGAACGCAGCTCCAAAAAGAGGTGAGTGTTGCCCTAGAAATAAATGGCTTTTCCTAGAGGCATGATGAGAATTCTCACACTAAATTAAGTTTACAGTTACCACTTGGCAATTTAAACACGTTTTGACTCTGTCTCAGGTTTCAGTTACAACTTGAGCATAATTATGGTTTGACATACCAGAGTGACTTTTTTCTATTTATTTTTTATAAAAATAATAGCGTTACATTATTTCAGTTTTGGATGAGTGCTACAGAGTACTGGTGTCAAGTTGATAATACAAGCTTCCTGCAGCATAGGAAAACAGCTCATTTTCATTTGACCCCAGGGATATCAGCAGTCATCTTACTGTCATACATTTGTTTTTTCCCTCGGGCTCTTGTTCCCAGCACCAGAGCCCATCTGTTGTGTACTGCACCATATGCAAACAAGTTTAGGTATGCCTGAAAATAAACTTGTTGCACTACATCTGAATGTGTTGCTTTGCAAGGAAAGTCACTGAACCCCTCATTAAAGGGTAACTGCAGAGAGCAAGCTGGGGTTATTGCTTTTGAATGATTCAATTGCTGTCTGCCCCTGAGGACTTGCTGGCTTCTTTTAGATGAGTTAAGCATAATTTAGAATGGGATTGCACAATGAGACATTTGACAGGGAGGCCTGCTCATAAACAAGATTCTTTTCTTTTATAGGTCAGCCACTATGGTGTACATTTGAGTGCAGTACAGTGTGAGGGTGCTCAGTCTTAAAGCCCTGACAGACTGTTGACTTGCAAGAAGGTAAAAGGTCTGCTTTTGAAGTGGCCACATGTGCAGGGTTTATCATTCAATTATTTTAGGAGTTAAATCACCGAGGATGGAGAAATACGTTGAATGTGTTCAAGGATCTCATGGGCTCTTTGCTCAAAAAATGAGCTTTTTTCTTCATAGAGTAGGTAGGTGACTGTAATCCCCTTGTGCTCTGTAAGAGAGCATAGAAGACAGGGTTAGTCCAAGTCTTTTCTTTCTTTTTGTTGCAGATGGATAAAAGTTATAAGTTCAGCACTCTACTTGATATCAGCAGTAGTGTCTGGTATTTAAAATACTTCAGTTTTCTGAAGTCATTATTTCAGACTTGGCAGTTTCCATCTCCAAAGAGCATGCCCCTTCATAGCATTCACAACAGCAGATTAGCAAATCTTCAAACCTGTAGTTTTTAGCGTTAAAACAGGCTTTTCCTTTGAATCAATGTATTTGTTAGTTTGGATAAACCAATTTGTAGAGTATGTGCTCAGACTGCCTTTACTACTTCTGCTTTTCCATCTTTGCAAGACTCAATTTCCATCCTTCGAAGAAAACTGTTCTGGTTGATCGTACCTGTTCAAACTCTCCAGTACAATTAGCACAATGCAAATGATGCAGAGAGATATGTAAGGACAGGGAAATGGTATAGACCCCTGGTGCTATCCATGTAACAGTAAGCATGTTAAAAGTAAAAAAATATAATGTACTTCAGGGAGCAAATTTCAACCTTATGATATTCAGTCCTGGAGATATTTCTCCTGTGTCAGTTTCTGCCCTGAAGGAATGCAACACACCTGTGCTGGAAGAATCCCTGGTACAAAGAAGAATTTTACAGTACTGTTGGCTTGAGGGGAAAAAACTGCTGTGCCATCATTAGCAGCTCATACCTCTTATTTCTCTGAGGTGAAGCAAAATTTTTACTCTGAAAATACGTATATTGTGCTTTCAAGAGATTGAAGAATCCGTAGAACTGTGATCTTGCTGCGCTGGGACCAGGATGGCTGTTGAACTTGCACCTGGGCCGGATACCTCCTTTTTAGAGATGCCCTTCTAGTCAGTAGAGCAGCTCTCCACATGAACATCGGAGAAGTCTTTCTGTTGAATACCATACCAATGGTGATGCCAGAATGCAAAATAGACCTGAACTCACAGGCTCTGATGTCCTTGCCTCCTAGGAACTCTTTTTTTCTATTCTAGGGAAGTACTCATTGCCAAATCCTATTTTTTAAATTTGTTTTAGAAGGAATTTCTTAAAATCCTCATATGAAATATTTCTATTCAAGCCTGTGTGTCTTAAGCTCATAGCATTCAGTTGTCCAAGGAATTCTGACCAAGAATACTCTGGAAAATAGAAGACAGGCTCCAGGAAGTTAACTTCTTCAGGAAGGAGTCCTAGCATTTTGGTTTTGAATAACCAAATAAATTCAGATCTGGGGAACATGGTGTTCTTACCCAACTCCTGCAGGAGAGCAGTGTGTGACACAAGCAGTAGAAAGGCAGCTGAAGGCTGCAGCAGTGGCAGCCCCTGGTGCCAGTAATTCTAGGGCCTTAAGAGAAGTGTGCCATGATTACAGGCAAATGTGCAGAGTATTCCTGCTTTCAGCGAACCACGCAGTTCCTTCTGGTTTATCCTGTCCACCCTTTATAAGAAAGTATTTTCCGAAGAGCCTCTCACATTAAATGAAAAAGTGTTGCCTCTCAGGTACTTCTTAATTCTGAAAGCAAAGGGATGTTTTATTGTGTGCTATAGCTGAGGAAATGCTACAAACACATTTGTCTGACAGATACATTTTTTTTATTCTGTATCACTACCATTCACCTATGAAACTGGTGGATAGATTTAAATCTATTAATGGCTGGGATCTCATTTCAAATTTACCAGTATAAAGACCAGACCTCCATACTCTATATATGTTCAACTGAACATACACGAAGTGTCAGGCAATAGTAGCAGTGTGTCTTAGATAATGAGAACCTGTCTGGTAATAGTAGCAACCTGCCTAAGGTAATAGGAACTCTAGGTCTACTCAGGCTTGGATTACTGGCTTACTAAGAGCAGTAAATAAAGTCCTACTTTTTCTTGCTGTTAGTCATAAGTTTCAAATAAATAAAATTGTCTTTCATTTCATTAGAAACAAACTATGTAGTTGGTGCATTTTGCTTTCCAGTGAGAAAGTGAGTGTTTGCAGTTAGATGTTAAGATGCATACTCAGTAAGGTCAGTCATGACACAGACCTAAACACTGAGAGAAGGTTTTGTTAGTATGCTTGAGCCCACTTACAAGAATTCATGTGACAAGGGATGATTGTTCCCATACAGACATTGTATGGATGAATACCTAAAGTCATAAGATGGGGCTTCATTTCACCTGGCTTTAGATGACTAGGTGAGATGTAAGTCTCATGAGTCTCATTACAGACTCATCTGACATAATTTTCTGTCTATTTTGAGATGAGACAAATCGTGCCTTAAAGTATCTCTTTCTTCTGCTGACTGTTAAGGATCAGTTAGGTAGTAATACTTTCTAGCATTCTAGATAAGGTAAGTCAAGGGCAGTACCTTGCCCTTGAGAAAGACAGTAGTGATATTTCTAAGTCTTTTGGTAGTGATACTGCTTGCTAAGGCAGTTGTATAAATTTTCACATCACTGTGCTGTGATTCATTAAACCCAGTCCTTCTTCTTGTCTGCTGATTAGAGACTCACTTGTAGAGAGAGGGGACAGCTGGATGAATGCATCTTAATATTCCTTCAAAAATGCACTGATTAAAAAGCCAAAGCTGTGAATGGCATCATATCCTATCTGTCTGTCTGTTTTAGGATTAATTGCTAGAGTTAGCCTGAGTCAACCAGTTTGGAAGCGTTGTTACTTCTGCAGGGGACTTGCAGCACAAGATACTTGCTCAACAGCTGTACTAACTCCGGGATTAACCTCTTACTTGGCATGTAGCTTCTCTTCTGTGACATGTGATTTGTGGCATAGGAATTATACCTTTGGATCTTAGCATTTGCAAATGCTAAGTCTTGCAAAATTGTAGGGAAAGTAATCTTTTCAGCTGAGGAACTAAGATGAAAGGTCACTTCTTTGTAAGCTTGTAAAAGGAAATTAGTGCCAGGAGCATTTTGCAGACCTTAGTTTTGAAGCTTTGAGGTGAAGTGACAGTAACTTTCTGTAAGGGGAGAGAGTACAGTCTCTGGCCAGTACACCAAATTTTTTGACAAGGAAAAGAGTGGCTAGCTTTGTAGCATGCTGTTTTTTCTGTAAAAGTTTGTATTAAGCTGTTTTATGATTGCAGTACATGGTAAAATGAAAATGCAATGTTTTTCAACAACAGACTTAAGTGCATCGGTAAGGGAATATAGAGGAGGATGTCTAATCCATTTTTTTCCCATACAGGTAGCTCATTCAATTTAAAACAATATGGATTGTTTAACAGAGCATCCCTTTTCTGGCTCTATCATTTTAAAAATGCATATTATCTGAGTAAAATATCTAAAAATAATACCACCCCAACCTTGCAAAATCACACAAGGGCTAATTCTTATAACAAAATATAATTGTAGCACAGTTTGGTTTAGTTTGTATTTGTTATGTAATAGTCTTGTTCCAGAATAACGCAAGTTAATTTCCCCCTGCTTTTAATCAAACTCCCATTTTTAAACATTTAAGTTTGTAATTTATATGTCTGAGAAAGGCTAGAAACTGCAGATGAAAAATTTCCATTAAACTTCAGTTAATACAAACTTGAGGGTGGAGGTTGAAAATAAGAGATTTAGTGAAGCACATTGCCCTTAATCTGGGCTCTGTAGTAGATGTAGATTAAATCCTGCCTCAAAGTATTTGTCTTTTGAAATCGGAAGTAGGAAAGGGAGAAGAGTAGAATGATTTCTGATGCTTCTCATACACTTCTATTTATATATATCTGAATTTGGATTGGAAAAAGAAGAAAAATACAAAATCCAAGTGCTGTTTGATAGCTAAAAATTCATGACTGACTCAAATTCTCAAATGTACTGCACTTTTCAGATCCTCTAAAGAAAGATCTTCCAGAGACAAAGAACGTTCAAGAGACCGCGACAGAACATCCCGTGATAAAGATAGAAGCTCAAGAGAGAGGTCACCACGAGATTTCAAAGACAAGAAACGTTCTTATGAAAGTGCTAATGGCAGATCAGAAGACCCAAGGAGCTCAGAGGAGCGTGAAGCAGGGGAGATATAACTGGCTGTATATTCACCTGATCTCTAGCTTCCTATGGAGTTGCATACTTTGGTTTAGTTTACAGTTGTTCAAAGGGACACCAGTGAGCAGTTCGAGACACTGATCCAACTAGGGTAGATGTACAGTATATAAAAGTGGTTATAACAAAGTCAGAATTAAACCCCATCAATTAATGATGCCTAAAGCTGGGTCCTGGACTTCCACCAAGTTGTAAAACTTTTCTGAAAGATTTCTCTTTATTCAGGACAACAGTTTTATGTACCAAGATGCAGATCTCAATGTTTTTAATCTCCTTTCCAATACAAGTTAGTGAACAAATTATATTGTACTACTTGCCTTGGGTGCTTTTGAACCTTTATAAATTCTCCAATTCTGCTCCAGTCAAAACAGCAGCATTGAAAGGTTGTATTTGGGGGGATTTTTTTTTTGTTTGCTTTTTTGTAAGAGGGTGGGTGGATGGATATTAACTTTTACTCTAAGGTTATGTTCCCAGTGTTGGGTTTTATTTTTGTTTGGGATCCTAGGAGTTGATTACAGTGGGAGCATTTAGACAGAAATGTGTGCTGGAGAAAGCAAAATGTCTTTTTACAGTGCCTATTTAGACTTGGAAATTGAACAGCTGTTGCATTACATCTTTTTTATTTCTACTTAAATTTTGAAATCAAAGCCAGTCCCATATCTGTACCATTTGATTGGTATGTGTTCAATATATTTGTTTTTTTCCATAAGGACTCTTTCTGCTTTTTCTTGTGGGATGCATCCTTAATTGTATTAAAACAAACAGAAAAACCAGCAACAACAAGCGAAAATTAAGAACAAAAGAAATAAAAAAAAATAAAAAAGCAACCATATTGTCCAATAACTTAACAAGGATATACTGGTCTCTTTAAGGTGTTAATTAGCAGTTCAGTCTTTTAAAAACTAACATCTGGTTTTTAGAGTTTTTAACATACAGATGTGCTCTTGGAGAAGCGGTCATTCTGATCACAGTCCTGATTGAAGTCCTAAAATCTTCAAAAGCAGAAACCTGTGGAGTCAGAACTATAGAATGGTTTGGGTTGGAAGGGACCTTAAAGATCATTTAGTTCCAACCCCACTGCTGTGGACAGGGACACCTTCCACTAGACCAGGTTGTTTAAGGCCCCGTTCAGCTTGGCCTTGAACACCTCCTTGGATGGGGGATCCAGAACTTCTCTGAGCATCCTGTTCCAACCCCTCACCACCCTCACAGTAAAGAATTTCTACCTAATATCCATTTTAAAGCCATTGCCCCGTGTCCTGTCATTATACATCCTTGTAAAAAGTCCCCCTCCAGCTCTCTTGTAGCCCCTTTAAGTACTGGAAGGTGCTATAAGGTCTCTCTGGAGCCTTCTCTTCTCCAGGCTGAACAACCTGACCTTTCTCAGTCTGTCCTTACAGGAGAGGTGCTCCATCCCTCTGATCAACTTGGTGACCCTCTTCTGGGCCCACTCCAACAGGTTCATGTCCTTCCTTTGCTGGGGATGCCTGAGCTGGATGCAGCACTGCAGGTGGGTTCTCACCCAAGTGGAGTAAAGGGGTGGAATCCCCTCCCTCGACCTGCTGCCCAGGCTGCTTTTGATGCAGCCCAGATACACTTGGCTTTCTGGCCTGCCAAATGCACATTGCTGGGTCAGGTTCAGTCACTCATCCACCAGCATCCCCAAGTCCTTTTCTGCAGGGTTGCTCTCCATCTGTTCATCCCCCAGCCTGGATTTGTGCTTGGCATTGCCCTGACCCAGGTGCAGCACCTTGCACTTGGCCTTGTTGAACTTCTTGAGGTTCACATGGACCCACCTCTCAAGCCTGTTAACGTCCCTCTGGATGGCATTCTTTCCCTCTAGCATGTTGACTGCACCACACAGCTCAGTGTCATCAGCCAACTTGCTGATCCCAGTCCATGTCACCAACAAAACATGAAGGGTGTGCTGTCCATTCTGTTGGATTGAAAGTGCTTGGGGTATTTAAACTACTCAGATGTGCTCTACTCCCACACAGAAGAATTTAAACATCGGTAAATTTTTTGTCCTTGAGTTCTTGCCACCGAGTTACCTAACATTGAAGCTTAAGAGCAGTATTTGTCATGATTTGTTGGCATTTTCAGTGGGTTGTGCAGTGTCTCTGTAGGCCTGCTAATCATCGGTGTGTGATACCGTTCACTGTGTGCATTTTCCCTCAGTGTCTTTTCTGTAGCATCTTCAGTATGGTCAGAACACGGGTGATAATTCTAATGTGTAAGATAATTTAGCAGTATTTTGGCTGGCAATGAAAGTTAGAACAGGACCTTTACACCTCTGCAAGGACTTGGATTCAGCATTGCACATTCCACTTTGAATTGATTCCATTTTAATGATGACTGACTACTTAACACTTTTTATTATTTACCCATTTGAATTCTGAGTATGAGTTTCCTTCCTGGGAATGTTTTATGACTTCCTGAGTGGCCCAAGTGCTTGATGAATGAAAGTTACCAGTGTTTGTTCCTCTAGTACTGACCATACTGTGTAAGTGGTTGATAACATCTGTTGTCACAGTTTTAAGTGAAATTCTAGTGGTGTGACAAAAGGTGAACAGTCATTTCTAGATACATCTTGCATAGCACAAGTGCCAGTGATTCCTCTGGAATTCCTGTCTGGAATAACAATATTCCAGAAATACTGAGGGCCTGTCTCCCCCTGCAGCCAGCAACTACAAATTTTGTGTTGTAAAAGGGGGACTGGCAGTGAAATTTGCAGACTGTGACATAACACTGCTTAGACTCCTTACTAGCAGATTTTGGATAATACGCCATTTATTTTACAAATTACTTTTAATTACAAAACAGTGATTGGGTTTGGGCCTTCCTTTATTTAGAGGTTTTCATGGGGTGGTGAGCTTCATAGTATCCAAGTACCACACCAGTGTTAAGCAGAAGGAAGGTGAGGCTTACCTTTGATTTCCTGATAAAATAATCTGAATTATATGTGGAAGTACAGGACTGAAGTGCAGTTAGGAAGAAAACTGAATTAAACTGACTGATGAAACACACTTAGGATGCAAGAGGTCTGGAACATCTGCCAGAAGGGGAGACTGTTTTATTAGTTGTGCCTAAGTATGGATCTTCTACCCTCTCATCAGAACCCAACTACCTTAATTTCCAGGAATGCAAAACTGAGATATTCATCACTTCTAAATTTCCTGCTGGACAACTGAAGAGTGGTATTGACTGACATTAGTCTTCATGGTCAAAAAGATTATGAAGTGGACCTCCTGAAGGAACCTAGGGGTGTTGCAGCTAAGCATCAGCTCTTGAGATCTTTGAAATTTTGCTGATGCAGTTGTAGCTCCATAGCCGCTTTTACCAGGCTACAAGAGTGCAAACTGAGCAAAAAGAGTAGATTATTTCACTGATTTAAAGTGTTGAAAATGCAGTGAACCTGCAAGCATTATTACCAAAGTCACTCCGGGTTAGTCAGGGGAGCATAAAACAGAAGAAGGTTAAAGATGGTAAGCAGCTAGAGGATGGCACATTACCAGAAATGAGATCCCCTCCTGAATACAGTATCATAGAATTGGTTACCTTGAAGAAGGCCCTCAAGATCATCAAGTCCAACTGCAAACCCAGCATTGCCCAGTCCACCACTAAATGGTGTCCTTAAGTGCCACATCTACACACCTCTTAAATACCTCCAGGGATGGCAACTCAGCAGCTTCCATCCACAGTCTGATCCAGTGCTGGATGACATATGTGAGTTGCTTTTCCCAGTGGAGCAGGAGAAACCACACAGTAGAACAGTGGCATTTCCAAGCAAAGAGGTGCTTGGCCTAGTGCCACCATATTCTGTTACCTGCCATCGGACTTGCCAGTGAAGCTGGCAGAGGAGTCTGTTCGTCTCTGTCCTCTTGCCTTCCATCAGGTATTGAAGCTGGGAGTCACCATCCTGTTGCTACAATGCAAACCCTGCCCTGGAGCTCATCTGTTTGTCCAGCCTATGTTGCACCATCCATCCTGCCCCAGGGGCAGTGGGAGAAAATAGGTGAACCAGCTCCCTAAGCTGATGCAAGTGGATGATTGTGCAAATGTTAAATAGCCTCCGAGCAGGGATTGTCTATTTAGCTGAAGAGAGAATGGTAGCAATTCATCTTGAGACCCCTGGGGCCAGTGCAGGATTGCTAAGGACGTGGGTGAGTACATCTGAAGGGGTGGTTTTAACTGTAGGAACACAGTATCTCAACAAGACGCTCCTGTGGTGTGGAAAACGATTCAGTGAGACGTGTGCTGTCCCCGCCGGGACTGTTACAGATTCAAGCAGTTTGGGATTGCAGTCATCATTAAATTAGGTATAAATGCACCAGAGGTGATGTCTTTGTGCAGTGTGAGGGCCTGCAGCACCCGGTTACCCCCCCGCTTTACTGTTCTCCATCCTGTATTTCACATGCCACCTTCCTCACTATAGTTGTCCTTTGTTCAACAGACAGTAGAGGTTAGTTTCTCCTGATGCAGTGGCTTATAAAAAATGTTTAGTGCACTTTTCATTCAGTCCTGCATGATGGTTTTTTTGTTGTTTGTTTTGGGGAGGGGAAGGGTTGGGGAGGTTTTTTGACTTTTTGCTTTGATCATTTTTTTCCACTTGATTCTTAATAAATTCTTGCACTGTTACTATTGATGTAATTCTTTAATTCTTCTTTTCAGTAAGACCTGAAATCCAGCTTTCACTGCAGCCTGCAAAACTGGGAAGCAGCAGACTGCTGGGCAGTTGTATCAGCAACTGGAAATACAAGGAAAGAAGAAGAAATGTTTGTTTCTAGCCCTGGCTCTCCTCTTTATCCCTGCTTTCCCATCTGTGGGGATATAATGGAGTCAGCAGGCAATTAGAAAATTCTCTCATGACTTCTCTCTCCTGGCTCTGGCTTTTCACCTCTTGTTGCTGGGGAAACCGCAGTCCCAAATCCCCTTCCCAGGCTCAGTGGTGCTGCCAGGGCACTGCAGGCAAGCAGAGTCCTAGAGATGCACCATCAGGGAGGCAGGATTAGCTACCAACAGAGCAGAGCTGGACACAGGCAAGGTCAAAAGGGCACAACAGACAGCAGGAGCTGCTGTGGCTGTACAGCCCTTTCCCAGGCTGAAATGATCTGACAAATGCTGACTGTAGTAAAGTATTGATGGTGATGCTCAGTTAAGAGCACAAAGGTTAGAAATCGTTCCAGGTGCTGGCTCAGAGAGGCTGCCAAGAAGGCAAGTTCACAGCACTGGCTGTCAGGCACCATCAGGCCGGCTCAGGGCTCTGTGTCTCCATCACTGGAAGGTGGTAAGTGGGTGGGGACTTTACATGGAACTACTGTAACTTTTCAAGTTGCTGCCATCTTCCTAAGCTCATACTGGTTTGCACCCTACTGGACGGACTGCATAGGATTTCCCAGTTACCGGGAAGAGGTTCTCCAGTCCTTCCCCGTGATCGGGGCCTCCCCAGCTGAAGTGCGGTCTGGGTGATGGTAAAGTGTTATAGGGTAACTGGTGATGTATTTCTCTCTCCTAATCACTATAGACACTTTCGTAGCAAAGGTTAGATGCATTGCTAAGTGTATCCTTTCATAAGCCACTGTTTCTTTTGTAATTCTTTACTGGTTTGCACTATAGTAAACTGAAACACTTATTCTTTAAAGTTGGTGTCTGTGTTCCTTCATCCTCATTCCTGGGGAAAAACAGATTGCAAAACAGTGTTTTAAATGGTATCTTGAAGAAGCCCTTACTTTCAGTGTAAAGCAACACCTCTGAGGGACATATCTGTACCTACAGCCACAGCTATATGGCAAAAGAGCTTAAACAGCCCTTCACTTCAATCACCAACAATACCAATGGCCTTCATGCAAGAAGGGTGGGAACATTGGAGGGTTTCCCTCTGGACCCAGCTAGGAGGATTTCCTAGAAGCTTCTCCAGATTCTCTGCAGGGTCTCCAGTCCCCCATCTGGGCAGTCACAGGGTATCTGAGATAACCTCCCCACCTTGCTCACCTCACTGAGCCTCTCTGCTGCCTGTCATAAAGGCAGAGACAGGAAGGCAGCTTGGCTCAGACTCTAGCAAGAAAATTATTGGGCTCAAATGCCTTGACAACTGGGTTAGCTTCTTCTGTAAAACATTCCCTGTCATTTCAAATTGCCATGGTATGTTGGTAGCCCTTGTCTCAGAGTGATTTGGTGATGCTGCCACTGTTGGATTTTATCCCAACACTGATTTGTATTTGCACAGGGTTATGCCTTGCAATGCATCTTCCTTTGGGTAAGTTTTTGCTTTGTCACCAGGGTAACTGTAGTTTTTCAAGTTAAATTCATATGTGTTTTAACAGTGTTTAGGTAATATTTTGAATCAGGAAAGCGGGTCTCTACAAGGTCAAGTTTTTTTTGTGGGAATGCTTTTTTTTTCTCCAGCAACATGACCAGCAAAGCACTTTGATTTAACTAGCTGAGTGGATAAACTTCCTGCATGAGCTTCTGCTCACTCCTCTTCCCCTTTCTCAGTATTTTCCATGTGTTTTCACTGTTCTAGTTTAGGTCAGACACAAAGATAACTCCAGGGCATTTAGCTGATTTAACATGTCACAGCCACTTGTCACACTACCCATGCTACATCACAGACTGGTTATCTCACATATCTTTCTGATGTCCCACAGGTTGTAAGGAACCCATGAAGCTTGGTGTGAGGGCTTTGGTCCCACTCACCAGTGGTGCTCCACAGGAAATCTCTTCCTACTACCCTTAGGTATGACATTTCCCTTCTGTTCCTCTTCACGGAATCAGTTTTCCAGAAGAATGCATACAGTATGCACAGCACTGCATAGTTACTGGTTCAGTAAGTAAGGAGTATGTTTGGTTTGCCTCCCAAGTACATAAATGTTGCTGTTTTGCAGAGGCACAGTGAGGTGCAAGGAAAGCTGGACAGGACTGAACAGTGAGGCTACTGGAAAACCGTAAGCTCAGCTCAGTTATTCTCCATCTCAAGATGTTGTCTAATCTATGCTCTTTTGGAAAAGCTTTCTGCCATCCTTTGAAATCTCAGATTAAAAAAAAGGGGGGCCATGTACTCCTAAACTACACACGTCACACAAACTTTTGAAATGTAATGTATCCCCCTTTTCTAAATGGATTTACAAAATAACCCGCTCTTTACTGCAGCCTGAATTAGGTTTGTTTCACATGCTTTGCTTTTGCAACACCTTTCTGCATCACAGGAACAGGGAACACAAGAGCCTTAAATCATCGGCCAGTGTTGCAGGCCCCTGTCAGCCCAGGGTGCCTGTGACAATGAGGAGCATGTCATTACAGCCAACCACCCTCATGGTAAATGGTGCTCTTAACATGCATTAAGGTAAGTCAATAAAAAGGGGAAATTATTTTGAGCTTTTCAGAGCTTTAACTACTTGTACTCCCTCACAGGGATTTGAGTCTATAAATATTTTTTACACATCTTGTTCTTTTTTTTACAATCCTTGACAATGCTGTGCAATATGCTTTCCCTTCTCCCTGAGCCAAATAGAATAGCAAAGCAAATAAAGCAGCCTGCCCCATCCTCCCTCTCTGGCAAGAGTTCGTCTTTTGGACTTTGGGATTTAGCATCCTTTGCCAAACAGATGGAGTGGGTGAGGAAAACTACACGTTGAGTGAAGGAGAACTTTGCATTTTTAGCTGTTTACAAAACTGTTGCTTCATGGTCAAGTGAAAGGCTTCCCTTCACATCACCTGAGAAGCCTGACTGCTGTGAGCGTGATGGGTGCCCAGGTGGGAATTTGAGCTGTTTTTGGTAAAACCTGCAGTACTACCAGTAACTGTGCACTGCAACCAGCTACCACTTGCACATCGCCTTCTCTGTGCTACAAACGAGAGGACGCATCTGCTTTCTCTGTGTTTATTGTGTTACACTGAAGCAAACCAGCATGTGGTTATTTGCAGTTATTAGCTGATTGTTTCACCACGTCTAAGGAATACGAAGAAAAGCAATTAAATAGTTCAGGACTCAGTTACCACTGAAGGGAGGCCGAGGCTGTGCAACTGGACAGGATGAGTCCCATGCTGGGCTGAGCCCACCATTCTACCCACTCAGTGAGGCAGCAGCTTCTCTCAGCTGGGTGCACTCTTGAGTAGCACAGGAGCCAGTGAGCTCGGTGCTATTGCCCTCGCCAGGGAACACAGCCAGAATAATTTGCTGGGAGTTACACTGTGAAATCCACGCCCTGGAGATGTTCATGCCTGCCCAGAGAGACCCAGTGGTGATCACATTCATTGCTGTAATTCTTGTGCTGAAAACTGCCCTGAGAAACCAAGACTGGAAAACTCTGCTGGCTTATGCAAGAAGGGACTTTCCCTATGTCTTTCCCAGTTGTTGGTCTTTCCCATACACCACTTCCCCTTTGTTTAACGTCAAACACAAAACAACACTCATGCCTCTTAAACAATGACCTCTACCAAATTCCTAGAGATGCTTCAGAATGGCCTCCTTGTCATTCATGAGGATGGAGAGGTGGTAGATGAGTTAAAGAGCTGCTGGTGCTGCTGGAAGGAGCAAGTCTTTCTTTTAGGAATAGCAAGCTTAAAGTCATCATCTTAAAATGTAATCTTAAAGGACAGTGGCCAGAGGAACCCACCTGGAGCATTGAAACCGTGAAGCACATCAGGATTTGTTGGTTGACTTTGATGTATCTGTGGGTTTTGTTTAGCTGTAGAAACTCATTTTGCTAAGGAAATTATTGACATTGATATCTATATTGTATAAGCCTTTTTTCTTGCCTTTTTTTTTTTTTATTTTTATGTTTTCATTCTTCCAGCTGGGGCTGGGGGCCCAAAAGCAGCAAATCGGTGCTATCAAGATGTTTGAAGAGCATGGAGGGTGCACATCCTCACCAACCCTCCTCTTTGTAGACATTATTCAGGTGAGTGCAGATTTCATTGGTTACCTTCTCAAAGGAAGCTTTGCAGTCTCCACCAAATTTCTCCTCCATCAGTTGTAAGATAATGTCACAGATAATCTAAACAAGGACAAGGGAAGAAACAACCAGTGTGAACTTTCCTCCACATTAGAGGCATAAGAGAAAAACATGTATCTTTAGTTGGGATTCTTGGAAGGCAGAAAGGGATACAGCTATTTGCAGCATATCGCATGCAGAGCTTGTAACAGGGCATGCAAAATATGGTGCATTATAGAATTCACAAAAAAATGCAGTCACTGCTGCTGGTTTTTTTAACTGTCCTATGTATCTAGTTATTGTCAACTGCACCTGTCACTTAAAGATGGCTTGACAGGACTGATTCACTTGGTCCATCCATTGCAATCTTTCTCCTATCAGTGGACTGTCCCAAATGTTTAGAGGCCATGAGGAGCCCCATGTTGGACACTTATGGAATACATGGCTTGAGGGGCTAAGTTTCTTCCTGATCTTTCCTGCTCATTAACTATCTAGCCCTCTTTAGCAATGAAGGTTCATTTGTCCTTACAGTCACTGGGTAGGTGGTACACTTTGAAATGCCTGTTTTCCTCAGCTCTACTCCTCAAAGGGGAAAACATCCTCCCCTCACAATTACACCCCTTGGGAAGAGGGCTACTGGCTCACCCTAAAGTTTTTGGGGTCAATCTTCAGCTGAGTGGCATGTTTCTTGCCGAGTGGGTTCACTATCCCAAGAAAAGCCTCGGAATTGTCCAGGTGTTGCACCATGTCGTTGATGGCAGTGAAAACCTTCTTGCCATGGCCCCTGACTTGGTCTGACTGTTTCATCTCTTCAGCAGAGTCCATGCCTTTGAAATGTGTGAAGTAGGACTTGGTGTCTGGGTGCTCAGTAAACATCCTGTTGAGAAATGAGAGACATCCTAACTTGTGAACCCAGGCATCAATGCAGATATGACTAAATGTTCCAGGCCTCATCTTATGCATTTATTGCCCTTTTTCCTTCTCTTTATTAGAACAGACACCTCTGTCCCCTGCATTTCTTGTTTCTGCTTTGCCTTTTGCATCTGTCCACAGCGCCCCACACCCATGGCAGCCTGTCCCCTCCCTCACCTTTTCTTCAGTGTTAACTCTGTGTTAGGTTACTTCCACAGGGAAGTGGGAGCATGTTCACATGAGGTAAGTGTGACAGCATAATATTCCCAAAGATGTTCTGGACAGCAGATATGACCACTGTGATTCTGATGGGTGTTTTCATGGAGAAAATATATTATTGGGTTTGTTAATTAACCCCTTCCTAGAGTCCATCCCAAAGCTTTCTTCCTGCCTGTGATGGATTGCTGTTTGACTATAGTTTGAGTACTGCTCATTTCATTTATTCAAAAGTAACACAATTCAATATGTTTAGAATTGCCTTTAATCAATTACAGTCATCTTCATCAAGCTCTTAAAAAAGCAGTTTACTCTATTAGGTAAACCATTTATCCCCCCAAAGTATCAATAGCAAATTCCAGATTGCATTTCACAGAGTCACAGAGTGGTTGGGCTTGAAGGAACATCTGGAGGTCATCTGGTTCAACCCCACTGGTCAAGCCGGTTGCCCAGGACCACGTCCAGATAGCTTTTGAGTATATCCATGGATGGAGACTCTACAACCTCTCTGGGGAACCTGCACCAGTGCTCAGCAGTCCTCACAGTAAAACGTGTTTCCTGACATTCAGAGAGAACCTCCTGTGTTTCAGTGTGTGCCCATTGACTCTGGTCCTGTTTCTTGGCACTACTGAGAAGAGGCAGGTTCTGCCTTCCTTTTACTCTTCCTTCAGATTTTTATATACACATCGATAATCTCCCCCTGAGCCTTCTCTTCTCCAGGCTGAACAGTCACAACTCTCACAGCCTTTCCTCATAGGAGAGATACTCCAATGCCCTAATCTTCTTCCTGGCCCTTCACTTGACTCTTTCCGGTGTGGCCATGTCTCTCTTGTACTGGGGAGCCTTGAACTTCTCTATTGACAGAAGCAAAATCTTCTAGAGTAAATAACCCCAGGGAGCCAAGCTACTGGATGCTATTAGCCTTTTATGGCTGCATTCCTGACCCTAAACGGCCTTCAGGTTGTGTAGACTGCAGAAGGAAAGAGCAGTGTGTAACACTTTTTGAGGGTAATACAGGCATAAGATGTGATATGCAAGAAAGCCAGAGGGAGGGGTAGAGGTCTGATAACCAGAAATAGTGTTTAGAGTGATCAATGCTTATGGAGGTGATACAAGTCCCAGATGAGTGAGGGGTATGTGAAAGGTGAACAGAAGAGAAGAGAGGAAAACAGGATGAAAACAGAGGGGGAAGCCCATAGGAAGGTGTGGGGTGATGAATAGATTTAAACCTAGAGGGTACTTGGAATTTTAAGGTAAAAAGCAGCTGTAGCTCCCTGGATGGACTGAGGTTGACATGCTCCCCAGTGCAGCTCCTCAGTACGCTGCTCAGAGAAACAAAATGGAGTGTGGAACAAAGTGGAGGCTATGTGGTCCCCCTCCTTTCTAATCCCAGCAGTATGGAAGAACATTGTGGTACTGAGACCGTACAGTACCTGTCTGATAAGGGAGAATCAAGATGTTCTGCTGCTGAAGCCAAGAACCATGTTGAACCCCCTCCTCAGGTGCCAAACCATGACCACCGCCCCCCTCCCATTAAATACACCAATCAGAAATAAAAGGTATTTATGACTAGAGCCACTCAAACTCCACCCAAACATAAAGAAGATAGTACAAAAGTAAGTTGAGGATAGGGAGAAAGTGGGAGAAAACCTGCACTGAAACTGCTGGGATCAGTCAACAGGCTGAGTCCATATTCTCCCGCCCCAGAGGGATGCCTTGGGTGAGAAATATACTCCGTGTGTTAAATGCTGCTCTTAGGACTAGAGCTTTTGCTTATGCTTACCCCATAGCATATTAGATTGCTTCGTATGAGAGCTTGTGCTTGCTTAATGTATGTATCAGCAGATTGCTTTAAAACATTTTTGCAGTAGACACTATCACCGACAACCTTCGAACCTTATTAATCTGTCACAAATTGTATTATTAAAAAGTGTTATTTGTAAACTGTTAAAGTGAGTCCTTGCAGTCACCAGCAGCGGATAACACCTTGGCAGGACCTGCTGAGGGGTCTTGGCTCTGGTGAGTTCCCCCTAACAAGGGAGGTCGAGGTACCCTCCAATCTTGTGAATCTGGTGGTGAAGGGTCTCTTTACAAGATGCTGACTGACCGTCGGGCACCAGGGTCTCGACTCTCCTGGGGATACCAACAGACAAAAATCTAAACTCCCATTTTTAATGTGACAGAAGGGGGCAATAAAATGGAACAGATGGACTGGAAAGGCCAAAGGAGAATCAGAAGTGAAATACTGAGAAGTTAACAAAAATCATTAAAGGAGTTTAGAGGTAAAGAGAAGAGGGAAATAAGGCCCATGTTTTGTTCCCATTCTCTTTCATACCACACTTTCTTTTCTTTACCTTAAATGGGTAAAGAAATTGTTCTTATCTCTTCTTCTTTTCCCACCCCTTCCTCATTTTCTTTTATTTTTCTTTCTGTGGATTGCTCCTCTTCCCTTTTTCCTCCCTGAGATGGGATAAATCACAGCAGATCAAAGTATTACCAGCAAGGGCTGCATGAAAAACATCAAGACGTGCTCCTAGGCCTTAACTCCATCCTTCTTGCTGTTCCTCCTTCAACCCCCTGGCATAGCAATTGGATGGGCTCTTTCCTTACCTGACCAGCACAGCTGTCCCATTGTCCTCAGCATCCACATACATCTTCTCCCAGGCACCGCGGGCACTTTGCACTTCTGCTTCAGAGAATGACATGGTGGAGGAGATGCTGGCAACGAAGGGTGCAGCAGGAGGAAGAAGGACAGGGAGGTCCTGGCAGGGTCTTTCTGCTCCAGTTCTCTCCTCAGGGCTCTCTAAATACTGTCCTGGGGATTTAAGATATCTTGAAGGGACTCTTTGTCTCTGTTCCCCTTGGTCACATTTCTACAGGCTTTAGGGCTACCTAATCACTTTTAATCAGGAAAGAAACTAACCACATGAGGAGGGGGGACAAGCCCTCTCACTGTGGGTCAGGTGCCACAGCAAAGGTCTCACTGTCTGAGAAGAAAAAGGGAAAAAAGGGCAGTTTTCACAGGCGAAGAAAAAAATCAATTCTCCCCCCCTCTCACCCTTGCCAAAGCCAGTGCTTGGCTCCTGTTTCCTGAGGGATAGCCTTGCCCAAGCACTAATTTTCCTGGTTTTCTCCCAAGAGCACTGCTGTGCTGTGGGCACTGTGGTGCCCTAATGTCCCCTCTTCCCAGCAGCCTTTAGTCCTTCAGTCCAAAGATCCCAATTCCAGCTCCAGCAACTATCTCCAGTCCTGCTTTCATGCGGTGGTCACTGCTTTCCCCATAGCCCTCTGGTGTAGCAGGGGCTCACTCCACAGCTGCTCTTGGCTTTGGTCTCATGTGGGTGGGAGGCTTTGCCAGCTCAAAATGCCAGCATTGCAAGGACAGTGATGGCAGCATGGCACAGCATCCACGCCCACAGTGCCCTAGAAAGCCGCCTCATTGTAACCCAGGAGATAAATGGTTCAGCACAGCCAAGCCAGAACACAGGCATTTCACTGCCCTAATCCTCTTGGCTTGCAGCTGGGATCTCTGTCCCATCTCTAAGGCCTGCCTGCCTCGGAGAGAGATAAGAGGCAGGAGAAGGGCCAGTGTGGAGCTGCAAATGGTATCTATGAGCCTGTTATCATCATGGTCACTTGGTCTGGAGGCAAAAAAATTTCTTGGATTATCCATGCCTGGGCTTAACCTATGGCAGGAATGTTCTGGTTAAGTCCAGGGCACGCACACAAAATAAGGGCTAAGGGGCTTGAGAAGCTGCTACTGGGTGCCGAGAGCAGACAAAACCTCACATTGTTTGGGTTGAGTTAGAGGAGGGAAGAAGCAGATGTGAGAGGGAAATATGCAGCATGGCAAGCAAAACCAGCCTGATACCCCAGGGCAGAAGGAAAGTGCTGGCTCCAAACTCACAGGGATTAATTGGACTTGCTAGGGTTGTATCCCACCGTTGCTGAGGGATGCCTCAAACGACTTCACGGAAGCTTGCCCCTGCACCTTCCCTCCCTCTCCCTTTTCATCACAGCAAACAAAGAGTAGTCATAAAAAGCTGCACAGCCATCTCCTTTCTCATCCCCAAATCCTCAGAAAAATTCCCAAGATCTCAGGAGATCCCAGGGTGGGGGGGATATATTTACTGTGCTGCTGGGATCTCTGCCTCTTTGAAGGCAGACATAGCCAGTGTAGCACTGGTTGCCCAAGCCCAGTCACCAGCACACAAACACAGGGGAAGGAGCAAGGACAGCACCACAATAGTTGGCAATTCTCAGGTCTTGGAAGCCAAAACTGCTTGGCAGAAGCTCAGTGGGGAAAGCACCAAGTTTTTGGCTGAGAGCAGAAAGTGCATCAGGTGCTTTTCATAGGTGGCCTGAGAGAGAGTGAACTCCTGAAGAAAGAGCAGCACCAACTGTAGCCAAAGGTAAAAGGGCTCAAGCAGGTCTGAAACATGGAGGTAGAGCTCTTTTCCCTTTGGAATGTTCATATGTACAACTACTTGCTTGCAGATTTTCTTCCTCTCTGTAGTTGTCATGTTCTCCTCGCAGACCTGGTGCACCCTGATTTGCTATGAACATCTCAGTAGGAGAAGTTGGAGCATGGCTGTGAGCCCAGCCCTCTGGCCTGAGCTGTGGTAGCAATGCACATTGCTCAAGGATGAGTCTTCCCTCTTAGCTTTCTTAGTCTTTCCCTCTTCACCTCCCTTGTTCACCCTTCATTTCCCTCCTCTCTGGTTTTGTTTGTGAAAGTTCACAAACTGAGGTGACCTTATAGAATCTTCCAGTACCTGAAGTGGCTACAAGAGAGCTGGAGCTGGACTGTTTCACTGGAAATGGCATATAGTGATAAGACAAATGGTAATGGCTTTAAACTGAAAAAGGTGGGTTAAGATTAGATATTTCTTCTGATGTAAATAGCTTCCCCCTTGATTTGAGCATAAATCCTGTGTGGAGGCTTTCAGGGGAGGTTGTTAAGCTACCCTGGAGTTTTTCCTGGATGCTCTGTGCTTTCCCACTCCCCAGCTTTCTTTCTGGAATTCAGACTATTCAATAGGGGTGAGTCCTCTGTTGTGCCAGTGTCCAAGTACAAATAAAATATTTCACAATAGAAATCTGTTTCAGAGCATTTCCTGGAAGGGCTGTCACAAAAGACCTTCAAGAGAAAGAGGAGAATGAGAAGCTGAAAGGGCAGATCAAAAAGCTAGAGGCGAGGTAAGGTATTTATTCATATTTTGAAAGTACTGTGTGTTTCTACACTGAAAACCCACATACTTCGTGCTTCCTCCAGTCCTTAGGGATTCTGTTTCTGACCAGACAGCCCAGACACCTTCTCCTCAGACTTTCAGCCTGCCAGCATCTCTTTGTAACTGACTTCTGGAAGATGGAAGGAAGGAGACATCCCCAGGTTGAACATATTAATTAAAGAAACCAGTCTACAATGACATAGTCAAGATGGCATCCTGATCAGATTCCACTGTGATCATGCAAAACTCAGCTGAGGAAGCACTATCTCCCACATGAAAGCTGTTTGCCAGCTACAAAATGTAGTTGAGAAGCACATTGTAGAGAACATGGGATTCATGAAATAGATTCATAACATAAAATAGTTACACCTATTCATTGTTTCATCCTGTCTTAGCTAAGTGTTTTTAATATCCTTTTTGCTCTAGAAATGCAGAGCTCTTGTCTAAAGCAATGGCCATGCACAAGCACTCTGAGGACATGAATGACCCTTCACGATTGTCTGCTGTGCTGCAGAGGTACGAGATGCTCCGGCTACGTGAGTGGGAAAAAATCAGGATCTCCACATCCCACCACTGGACATACGAACAAGGCAGTCACATAATTAAGGTTTGTTCTTGTCCATTTTTTCAATCTGATTCTAATCAAATCAATATGGTGTGGCCAGTATAGCAGCCTTTGAGTATTAGTATTTCTGTACCAGACAGGGCTGGGGCCCTAGTTTGGATCTCTGATTTTACAGCCCAGCAGGGCCTGTGGAACGCTGTAGAGAGCGAACTGACAGTGATCTGCTTCCTCCTGCTTTTCAGAAGGGCACATTCAAACCACACCCATGTTAAGCCCAAGTGGGAAAACAGTCCAGTTTTCTTATGGTTAATGCTTGAACTACTAGCTGAAAGACTTCACTTCGATGTCTGACTCACTGCTCTGATGCTGGGAGGAATCTGATGGAAAATACCAAAATGATACACCTTAAAGGACAAGACTGAGATTAGGCCATCATTAGCATTGATGGTGATGATAAGGACTCACAGATGCTGAAGAATGGGCTTCAGTACGCAAGTAGCTCAATGAAATAGTTTGTTTTAAAGGTATTGAAGACACATTTCAATCAATTAGTGGCCCTACAGTTTACTCTAACACAGATGCATTTTCAGCACGTGCTTTCCACACTACGCCTCTTGTTTCACTGTGATTGCCGCTGTAATCAGCTGTTGGTTTTGCACTGCAGAGGCTGTTTGATGCTTGTGAGGAAGATTTACAGCAGAGAACAGCTGACATATTTAA
This sequence comes from Manacus candei, assembly GCF_025592945.1. Taxonomy (NCBI): domain Eukaryota; kingdom Metazoa; phylum Chordata; class Aves; order Passeriformes; family Pipridae; genus Manacus; species Manacus candei. The sequence goes on from NW_026138066.1 coordinate 5,152,550, forward strand.
AGTTCTTGGCATTCCACCTTCAAATGACACTATGACCAACAGCAAACAGGTATTTCATGTTTCTGTGTAACTGGACCTAGGCAGTGGGGTAGAAGGGCCATCTGCATCTGCCCTTCATTTAGAACCTTTGCTTCTGCTAAAGACACTGCTCAAAATCTATTGGCAATGGCACTGGGGATAACTAAGGACTTGAGAGGGATGGGCATGTAGAAAGCTACGCTCCAGCAACCCTAAGTATGAGAGCAGCACTGAATAAAACAGGTCTTTCTCTGTAAGAGGTGAGTTATTCCTGTTAGAAGCAGGGAGTTGGACTTGATGATCCTCTTGGGACCATTCCAACTTGAGATATTATATGATTCTGTGTCCCACAATACACAGCTGGCTGAGGCACTGAGTGCCCTATGTTGCTTGTATGGGACCTTCCTCCAAAGCTTGAAATGAGTGACTTCTCCACTGCTGACTGACACAACCTGAGAAACAAAAATTCCCAGTTTTTGCCATAATGCATGAAAACAGGCTGCTTTGTGCTGTGCTTGTTTTGTAGGGGATCATGCGAGAAATAAGGAATCTCTTTGGGCAATCATGTTACCAAAACCACTCAGAGGTTTACAGTGAAATTATTAAGGTGAGTAAAGATATAGCCCAGGAACAGAGGCAGTGGTTCAATTTTCTGGGCAGCTTGTTATTTAAAAAAAAAGGGAGGTCTCCCTTCTGCTTGAGGTTGTTTTCCACTTATGGCGAGGCCCTTCCAGCCCATATACTCCCAAAATATTCCCACAGGCATGGATAAATGTACATGTAACCTTGTAAGGAAGGCACAGCAGGACAGGCAGGGCAGTGCCCTTACCAACAAAGGCACAGTCCTACTGGACCCCAGCAAGGTGCAAAGAGCAGGGCCCGTGGTGGTGATCAGGGTTACAGACCAGTGATCACCAGTGACCAGGCAGGTCAAGACTGAACTGTGGAATTGGTCTGTGGGTCAGGCAGGGTCAGCAAGGCTGGGCACAGACATCCCAACATCACAGCTCAGGCAAGCACCTAGCCACCACTGAGCTCTTGGGCCAAGTGGTGATAGGTCTGTGGGTGAAGATGAGGCTTCTCATAACTCCTTCTCACACCACCCTTTCTGCCACTTTGCCTGTTTGTGCAGGAGTTGAATCCAAGATTATATGGCCATGCTATCGCAGAGCTGACCCTGAACACAAGCAGCCAAAGCCCTGGGGAGGCAGGAGAAAGCTTGCAGCCACTGCTGATGTGCACAAAGCCCTGATACTTACTATCCAAATGGACTATTGTCTTAGCAGGCTTTTTTTTATGGAAGATACATGGCATATATATCACATATATATGAAACTTCCAAAGACGAGCTTCGTCCTTTTGCAGCTTGCTGGGCCTTTCAAAAAGCTTGGCCTTATCAAGTTCCTTGCAGATCCTTCCATGAGGAAATAGAGACAGTTGCAGGATGCTGGAATAATCCAGAAGCCAGGATGTAGTAAATAAAAGAACCTTTAAAGTACCCTGGGACCCCTGAATGTCCCACTCAAATAGTACCGTCAGCTTTGACAAGTGAAGTTTTTGACTGCTTAGTTCATGTGGAGCAGCTGCACAGAACGAGAGCAGGGAGGCAATGTAACGTTGTACCATCATAACATTACAAAGCTTTGAAAGCTCTCCTCATTTCATTTTCAGAAAGCTGGCGTTCACGCAGAAACTATCATCCAAAGCCAGTTCCTACTGCAGTGCTGCAGGATTTATTGTTTGCTGCTTCTTCAGGACCCTCCACTTTAAGTGGAGTGGAATGCAGAGGGAAGATTGACAGAGGATTTAGAGCATGTGGACAAGAAAGATGTGGTGTACTGGAAAAAAGCAGTATTTCTGTGGTCTGTAATGAAATGTGGGGAACAAACCATTGTGAAAGGTGTAGTCTGGGATGAAAAGTAGCATGACTTCAGAGTCAGGCTACTCATGTATATGGCTATAAGAAGATGAAACAGCTGCTGTGCAATATGATACTTTTCTTTCTCCCATACACTATCTGCTTTTCAGAGCTAGTAAGTTAGACAACCCCAGCCTGGGACCCCTGGGATAAATAATTATTAACAAACGTGTTAAAAATTGAAGATATTTCCCTCAATGGCATGCATACATTTTATGTAACATTTGTTCCTTGCTGTTTCCAAACAGTATTTGTGTGGAAAGAGTATTGTTTTTCCAGCCTACCTTACCTGCTCTTCACTAATGTTTATGACATTATCAGATACCAGTGGTGCTTTCAACCACCCTATGGAGGCACTTGCATGTAGTAGGACCAACACTTCACATGACCCACAACAACAGTGCTATCCCTGACCTCCCATGTGCCTACAGCAGGTGCAAAAACTGCAGGCTCACATTTCATGCTAGCAAATAAGCAGCAAGGATGAAGATGGCCTGTAGGGAAACAGGCATCCTTCTTGGGTAAAAGTATACTTAGCTGAGAAAGAGATAAGATGCTAAAAGACAAGGGTCACAAAGGCTACCATGGACTTTCAGAAGACAGCAGTGCATTGGCCTGTGTATCCAGACACAGAGGCTCACTCTTATATGCCAAAAGGCCACTTTTCTCCTCACAAATGCCACCTGCCTGTTAGTTCTCAGTTGCTTTCCCACATCTGTACAATTTACCACTCCCACAGCCGTTCAGCCACAAACCTGCCACAGCTCTTGACCAAAGAGCTCTAAAGATTGTATTTCATGGCATAAGGGTGATGTTATGAGGCAAATGCACATTCATGTGATTTTGTGTGAGAGAATATTCTGTAAGCAACTTGAGAATTACCAAATAAAAAAGACTTAAAATCCTGCTGTGTGCCTGCCGAGTCCTTTTCTCCAGTTCTTCTTTCAAGTCCAGCAGTTTCCTTCACTGCACAAACTCCCTGGGATTTTCTCAATCGGCCCCCAGAAAGCAAGCCAAATTTCTGTGCAGCTCCCAGCAAGCAAATTGCTCTGTTTCTCTCGGGAATTCAATATTAGTAAGCATGTTGCAGTTTACTGACAACATGAGCTGGGATGCAGGTATGTGTAAGAAGACTGGCTTTTAGAAAACCACAGTATGCTGAGAAACTGACTGTAAAAGACCTTTATTGGAAATATTTATTATGGAATCGAGCAGGCGAATTAAAATTAGATATGCACCATACTTCCTACAACTTTCACAAAAAGAAAGAACCACCATAGTTATTTTTTCATACCTTGTAAGGTGTTGCAGACTCAGATGAGCAGTGCATTAGTATTTCATCTTTTCCAGGCTTTAGAAGGTAAATGACAGGGAAATTGCCCAGTACCAGCAAGCAGAAGTTTCAACATGACCCTGAGCCAAATGCCATGTGATTATATAGGTATAATACTACACATATGGCAACCTGCCATGCTCTATTTGTCATCTGCACAGAAATTTTTTGGTCAAATCTTTAAGACCCTGTGGTTCTCCCAGTCTGGTCCTGTGCTCTACATCAGTTTTATCTCATCGCTTCTGCATCTCCTCATGTATGGTCCTTTCCTTTGATTTTTCTCTCCTTAACAACATTTTTGATAGGCTAAAATATTCAAGTTGCAAAGCTTTATATTTCAAAGATTGATTTAAAAGTCTTCAGAAAGCTACAAGCACTGCTGCACCCTTTCTAACAGGTTTTACATACACTTCCCAGTATCTCCCAACATCAGAAGCAGACTTTTTGTTCTCTCTCTGTCACTGAGAACATTGGGAAAAATAAAACTCTTTAACACTGTAATTTACAAGACAGTAGCCTTACATAATGTAATTCCTATTGCTTTCCTGCTTTCAAAAACTTCAGCAAGTGTAAAAAAATTTATAATGAACTGCCATAGCTTAAATGACACACAGGCAATAAGCACCATGTTACAAAGAACAAATATGGTCTTTCCCCAGCTTCTGAAAAATTATGTAGGTGGTAGGTATCTGTGTGATGGGAGGTATCTCCATGCAGAAATTACTCTTCTCGGACAAACCAGTACAATGGAGATTCAGAATATAGCCTTTTACAACTGTACTAACTGAGGAGCACTTTAACTTCTCACATGGTTCTTCAATTCGCCAAGCTTGTTTGGGAACCAGTTCCCTGACATGCCTGCAGCCCAACCACAAAGGATTCAAAATCTGGGCTAAAAGGAAAATTGTATTCAGCTCAAGAAGAGCAAAGTCTGAACATTACTAAAGAAATCAAAAGGGTTGCTTGTTACAGAAATGTCAAATGAAACAAGGTAAAATAGCAGCACTAAAAAGCAAAATGAACTTTCCTTTGAATAGGTATGTCGAGTAACTCACCGCATCATTTTGAACAATATAAGTTTAAGTAGTAAGAAACTTTAAAACACTTACTGAGAGGCTCATGCTGGCAGTGCCAGTGTTTGATGCCAGCACAAAAGCATTACCACAACTGGCTGCCAGACGTGGGCGAGCTTAGGAGGAAGCGAGCACTTGTCTCCTCTGCCTGGGCAGGACAAAGCCCCCGCAAGCCAGGCTGTGAGAATCTTTCCTGCTGCAGCACCCACGTCTAACCTGGACAAAAAGCAGCAACAACAACCCAACAAACAGGTCCTGTTCTGTTCTGGGTTACGCAAATAAGTGAAAAAACTACGGTAAAGGAAGTAGAAAAAAAGAGGCCAGTCCTGTGTATTTTGCTAATAGTTTAAACTTTTACCATAATAAGAATATCCCATTATATATGAAAATGTTTTATTCCAATCTAAATCCCAATTGTGGTACTTTTTTGTCTTCTATTCTTTTTTAAAACAATTTATTTCCTATTAAGAAAGATGTTTCAATAAATAATTAGCAGAGTAAGCCAAATCTCACTTTATTAACATAAACAAGAACTACAACTCAAACAGAACTCACATTAACTGACATTCCTGGTATAACCTTCAAAAATGTTCAGGTCTCTGTGTCTTCCCTATGGAAAAAAAAAAGTCAAGAGATTGTTATTGTAATTATTAATATTCTACTTCACTGTACAAAACCTGACAGAGAAATTACCCTTACAGCAGCTAATTCCCCCTTGGGTTCAATAACAAAATTGTTTAATAATTTTCATATAAAATATTTCTGTGTCAAGGTAATGATTATGGTGATGGTATTAATGCAGTCCAAGAGGAGTGTACTGCCTACATACTAAAGTTTTGACAGCTTTGTAATAATTAATAGAGAAGAATTAAGTTTTCAGTAACAGCTTAGATGGTTAGGATCTCTTCTAACTGATATCAGCTAGAAAAGTTATTTGGCTTCTGACACACCAGGCACACAGATTTCTGTCCTTTGAAGAGCAAGGACACACATTTAAACCTGTAGTCAGTCATTGTGACCAAGGGACTTTATCTGGACTGAGTAATGATGTGATCTTGCTCCATGGCAACTTATCTGACATTCTCTCTGGCCACATCATTCTGCTTTTAGCTGCTTCATGTGCCTCTATACAATGCAACAAACATAATATTTTAAAACAGATGCTGTGCGATATACTATCCCAAGGTTAATATGAAGTCCTTTGCATAATTTCCTAATTAATATTTTTAAAAAGATATTGGTTAGCGTTGGGGAAATGGTCTCCTCTGTTCTGAATTCCACGTTGTGGGGTCTCAGCTGACAAGACGTGCTCAAGGAACCCATCTCTGGAAAAGCAAAGGGTAGGCCTGAAGGTTTCTCATCACGTTTGGGCAAGAAGCCCTTTGTAGTGATCCCTGCACTCAGGGAGATCTCTTTGCTGCTGCTTGCACCTTCCCCCCTCTCCCAGCCTCAAGGAGGGAAGCAGAGGCCTAGGCCCCTTCCTGAGCAAATATTTGACTTCTCATTCACAGCTCAGAAAAGGAGCCTGGAGGAACCTGTGAAACCTGAGCTGCAGCTTGTTGTGTCTCACAGGGAGAGTAAAATAATCAGAAATCCAGGCAGTGGGAGATCCTGAGGTTTAAAGTCTTCCTTCCCACAACGGCAAGGCTCATGCCCCCTAACCAGCCTCCCACAGAGACTTTGGCATGGAAAGGGGGGTGCTGAAGAGGGAAGGGAGCTTCACTGAAGGAATGTCTGAGCAGGCCTAGATTCTTCATCTGGACAGAAGATGACTTCAGGGATCACAGGTGGAAGAGAGAGTGCACTCTTCACCTTCAGTTGAAAGGACCAGGCAGATGGAAGCAAAATGAACAGGAGGATGTGGTTCACCATGCAGCAGAGTGGAGGTATTGCCAAAGGGCATTGTGGCTGCACAAAGAGCACTGAGGTTGAAAGGGTGTCTGGCAGAGACCCCCACTGCTGGTCCTTGCAGGTTGGAAACAGGATACTGGCTAGATGGAGCTCTAGTCTGGAACCTCTTGGGCTGTTCTTAGAGTGATAAAAATTTTCTCAAATGTTGCTTGTTAGTCTTGCAACAGCAAAACAAATGTGATACATCATACACCCCACCACCTCAGTTTGATCAAGTACCTCAACACCTGCAGAAAGGCAGCACAAAAAGGGCTAACAATTTGTGTACCTTAATTTGAGAGTAATGCAGTCATGTTCCACCCTGGAACTGGATCAAGCACCAGTGGACAACTAAGCAGAGACTTGGTGTCACTGCTGGTATGACTACAGGCTCACCAAGGCTTGAAACATTCCTGAAATGGAATCAGTGCTGTGGGATCCTGAGCCTGTGTGACTGTGAACATGCCTCAGCAGTGCCCATCTCCTCTGCATTTGTCCCGGGCTCTCACTGGCAGCTTCTGCTCTACTGAAGTCCAAGAGTTTTCCTCGTGTATCTCGCATGGAGTACACATGGGCCGCCAGCTCTGCAGCAACACGCTGGATGCTGCCACATCCACGGCAATGCCTTGGAGTTACTACAGCTCAGGATGCTGTGGTGGGGAGATGGCAGGAAGGTAACAGGGAGGCTGTGGAGGGGTCACAAGTGAAACTCGTGACAGGTGTCGGGGATCAGACAGAGCTGCAGGTGGAAGCAAAACTGCATTTTGGAGAAGTGTTTTTCAACGACAGGGAGAAACCCCACACTGCAGGCTCTGTGCTTCAAAAGGGCTTTGGGAGGGAGGCTCAGCAGCACCAGGACCTGCAGTGAGACCCAGAGCTACAGTCCTGCAGGTCAAGATAGGTAGGGCAGGAGGCATCCCTGGAAGCTCACCTCCGCCCAAGCTGCATAAGACAGTTTTCCCTCTCACTGCCGTTTTTCAATTTTAGTCTGATTTTGAATAGCCTAATTCCTCCGTCAGAAGCATAGAAAAGGAATCACTTCCTGCAGACACATGATATATTAGGAGCGGGTTGATGTATTTCTTAGCTTCGTGAAGGCCCTTAAGGCAGATCAGTGAAGGCAGCAGGAGGAGGGAGACACTAGTTAAGCTATTTTTAAACTGTACAGTAATTCGAACTCCCGGTAACCACGTGCTAGAGCACTGAGGAGGCGGTGTCCGGCCGCATCACAGTGGGCGGATGACGCTACGAGCGGGCCGTAAACATCCCCAAGCACTGCAGCTGAGCACAGAGGAGAGCTCTGTCGTTGGCACGCGGGGCACAGAGGGTCGGGCAGATCACGGCACCCGGGCATCCCGCGAAGTAGGCGGGGCACCCGGGGGCGACCTGTACCCGCGCAAAAATTCCTCTCACATTGGCAGTGAGGACCCGGGCGTCACCCCGGGTCGTTATTTTCCTTACTCATAAGTTTAAGGCATAACCACTTCTCCTCAGCTCCGCCGGAAGACCTCTGCGCGCTAGCTCTATAGGTCAGGGCGAGCGGCTCCCCATGTTATCTATGATGGATAAGTTCAATGACGGTTCCCTTACGTTTCTGCCCGGTCCCTGTCCCTTCTGCGCCACGGAGCCGCTACCGCGAGCAGAATCGCACCGGGACGTTCGGAATCGTATGCAAATGAGCGGCCCGGGCGCCGCGGGGGGTTGTGGGCGCTCCCCGCCGCACGGGGCGGGGCCCGTCGATCTTCTGTGGGCGGGGCGATAGCCGGAAGTCCTACGGTGTCACCTCCGGGGCTTCCTTACTGCGTCTCGTCGTTGGGCCCCGCCACAAGATGGCGGACCTGTCTCTGGATGAGCTCATACGGAAACGCGGCGTGACGGTGAAGGGGAGGTGAGCGGTCGGAGGGCGGCGCAGCGCCCCGGGCCCGGCGGCCCCCGGCCGTTCTTCGCGTCTCCTTTCCGGCGGCCCCGGTGCGGGTGCTGCGGGCCGCAGTTGCCTCGGCGCGGCCCGACCGTGCTCCCGCCCTCGAGCTCCCATTGGTCCGGCCGTTGGGCTGCGGGGCCGCGCCGCGATGCGATTGGCGGCGGCGGCCGTCGGTCAGGGCTGGGCGGGGGCGGCCCCCCCACCTCGCCCCCAGCCCGGCGCTGCCCCAGCGGGGCAGGGGCACCCACTGCCACATCCCTTCTCCTTTCCCTCGGGAGTCTCGGCACCAACCCTGCGCTGTCCCTGCCGCCTCCTGCTCCTCCCCGCCGACTAACCCAGCGCTGCTCCCCGTACTGGGTCGGCGCCCCTCGGCCCCCTCGGTATCCGGGCCGCAGGTGGTGTCCGGGCACTGCCTGGAGGTGCCCGGTCCCCCCGCCCTCCCCGGAGCGGCTCGGTGCGTTGTGGGAGAGCCGCGGGAGGGTGGAGGTGCTCAGGGAGCCGTAACCGAGCGGGGCCGACGGGCGAGACTGCCGGGGCTTCGCCTGCATCGCTGTCCGACCCTCGGAGGCTGTAGTCCCTGTAGCGTAGCTAATGGTGCTCCGACAGATTGTTTGAAATGCTTGTGTGGATGTGGAGCATGTTGCAGATCAGCTCCAGGACCAGCTTGATTCTTTGTACAGCAGCTGTCGCCGGTGTAGGCTGGGCCGTTTACTCCAGTGCAGCAGCTGGCAGTTCTTACCTGGCATCTCTTTCGGTAGCTTTTCGTTTTCCCTTTTGCCATACTCTCTTGATGCTTCTGAAGACTTTGTCCGTGGATTTTCCCCCACCTGTGTTAGCTCAGCATGCTTTTGCTTTGTTGGGCTTTTTTTGTTGTTGCTCTTTTTATTTATTAGTCTTGGTTTTTTAACTCTGAATGTATATACACTTATATGTCTCGAGTAATATTTTGAAATTTATCTGCTAACATACTAGCAAAACATATTAAAACATATTTAAATCCTAGTCTAGACAAGGCCTTGGCTTTGCACTTTCATTCGTGTTATCCTGCATATTTGGAACAGTCCTAGGCTGCTTACTATGCCCCAAGTACCTACTTTATCCTTTTTCAAATCCCTCCTTAACTCTCATTTCTTCCAGGAGTTCTTTCTTCCTGCTTTTATTTGCTGAACAATAATCCCACTGTAAGAATTTTTGTGCCTTACACTTCTCTTGTTTGTCATGTTTAGCTCACTGTATAGATTCCTGAGGTAGCAAACTTGACTTTGTGAAGGCTGGATAAACTGAGTAAACTGAAATCCTTATATCCATGCTGTTCAGTGCTCTAGATGAAATGGTAGAAAAATCTTAACCAATGAAATGTACTAACCCACAAAATATTCAAGTGAGAACTTGGAATTCTGGAAAGTGAATTAGATGTTTGAGATCCGTTTTTATTTCAGGTGCTGTGGCACAAAGTACCTAAGTAGTTAATGCTGTTGTAGGGTAAGCAGTTATCTATGGAGGGGAGTTGTTTGCTAGGATAAACACAAGTCTTCAGAAATGGTGTAATCCTCAGTACAGAGTTTCCTAACCAATTTCATTGGAGTCATTAACAGTTTTAACTAATGCTGGCTTAAATGCTGATATATATATTTCTTGTTTTATTTTGACCTCTTTCATGCTCAATTAGAAAGAACCATTCATCAAGCCCTTTGTGGCACTCTAAAGAAATGCTTTCAACATAGCTAAATCAGTGATTTTTAAAATTGTGAGGGAAGTCTTGCTCTGTGGTTGTTACTTTATGGGTATTTTTAGTCTTCTGTATTATTCTGTATATTTTAATAAATGGTCTTAATAATACTCCTGTTTCTTCTACCTGTTGTGCTTTGGCTGTATGAGAGAGCAGCTATAGGATTCTTAGCTAGGTAACAAAATGGGACCCCAGTCCCACCTCTCCAGATGTTGGGACACAAGAATGAAAGAGACAGGCAGAGGTTCAGTCTTTCCCCTCCTTGTTTTAGGCAGAGGTTCAGTCTTTCCTCTCCTTGTTTTAGGCAGAGGTTCAGTCTTTCCTCTCCTTGTTTTATTTTACAAATCTCTCCACCAAATACACGACTGTAAATGTATATATATATAATGTTAAGATTGTGGGGTTGGATCAGGAAGTACTGATATAAAGCTGTATGAAGAGTTGAAATAACATCATCATTTGATTTTGTGATGTTAACCTTTTGAGTATGACAACAAATTCTAGATACCTACTTTTAGACTTTATAGTACTGGACGACACATTTCAGAAAGCAGATGAACACTGTAGCCCTCTAGCTTATTTTGAGTTTTAAAAAGTCAACAAGAATAATATTTTTTTAGTAGCTTAACTTTAAAATTTCTCTTAGTACTTTGTCATCCTTTTAAAAAAAAAAAAAAATCCAATGGAGAAGAAGGAAACCTTAAAAATACTTACAAGAGGAAGTGGATTAAAAAATCAGATAAGCTATTTTGGTTTTTAGGGCAGATTTTGAAAAAAGTGTATCAGACCTGTAACAAGAAGCTAGTTTTACCTTTCACTCCATATTGTGTTGCTTCTTAGGAATACTTGTGTACAAGTGCAAATGTGGTCCTTTCTGTGGGCTGTTATCTTTCTGTGCTCAGTATTGTGATAATGATGTGTTTAAAAGGTAAAGGCCATTGAGTGCAGTAGTTCTGTTAGTAGATTAAAGAAGAGGCAGTCATGTTCAAAAGTAATTTGACTGGTAACTATTCTTGCTGGAAGCTAATCAACCTTGAAACTGGTGGCTTTGAACTGAGATTGTTGCTGGTGCTTGTCCATCCTAAAATCCAAGTTGCTATACTCCCCCAAATCTGAACTTGCAACCCAGAATTCTTGAATTCGTGTAGTTCCATGTTTCCTTTGTACTGGGCTATATTATTGTATTACAAAAGATGCTTTAGCAGACCTGTCCAGTCCTAGGGCTAGAAAGTCTGTTTCTGTTCCTCTTTGTCTTTAAAGGTTTCTCCAAAGTACCTGAGTTGTTGGATTTTGGTTAAATGTAGTATGTACTTAGCACAGCTGAAGTCAGACCCTATCGTTTGTAAACGTGATCTTAAGGATGGATTTTGGAAATCAGTTCCTTAGCTGTTTATGTAGAAAGTAAAATCCAGCATAAAACAGCTTAGGAACTCTGCTTTTGTATTTAGACATCCAATCTGAGTGGATTTCTGTGCGGTAATAATAAGCTTTTATTTGCAGCAACACAAATACTTTTATTGACACTGTATCACATAATGTCTGAAACTCTCTTTTCTTTTTTTTTTTTTTTTCCCCTCCCCAGACTTAACACAAGGCCAGTGTTTGGAGGTGTAAGATCTCGCATTGGGATCCAGCAAAATCTTCTAAATAGATCATCGCCAGCTGTCGGCTTCCAGCGGGCATTTGATGCCCGACAGAAGATTGGACTCACTGATGCCCGACACAAACTGGGGGTTAAAGATGCCCGTGAAAAACTGGTTCAAAAGGACGCTCGGTTCAAAATCAAAGGGAAGGTGCAGGATGCTCGAGAGATGTTGAATTCCCGTAAGCAGCAAAGTGTTGCTGCCGAAAAGGTGACCAAAGTGGTGGATGCCAGAGAGAAGATCAGCTTAAAAAGGAGCGTTCCAGCTGCTGTGAGCCCAGCTGTGGGGGCAGTAAATCTAGCCATGAAAATCACCAAAACAATCCAAGTAGGTGAAGCAAGTCACCTCTGAGCCCCTCAGTTACTCTACAGCAGTGCAGTAGACATGATAATACATTAATATGTTCATATGTTTACAGTAGAAACGATGATGATACAGTTTGTTCCAGCCTGTGGGGCAGGATTCTGATCTTTTTCTGTGTCCTTGCAGCTGCTTGGGGCTTTTCATAGAATCACACCTTTCATTTACACTTCCATTTTAATTTTGGACCCAAAAAGACTAAAGCAGTGCTCCTGTCAGCTTTAAAGCAGATGCCTTGAATGGCTAAGTAGACTCTTTCCCACCTACACCTAAATGCAAAGAAAATGATGCGGGTTTTTTTGTCATTCTTATACCTTTCATCTTTGCAATTCTGATGTGGTGGAATGTCCTGTCTAGGTAACTGGTTTGTCCTAGTGGTGAGATAACAGTTTAGAATATACAGCTGTGTTTGTATCTAAGAAGATCTAAAATTCAATGAGCTCTTCTACAATTTTTTATGGTTTTCAGGAAAGCCCTGATTTCCAGGGATTTGCCTGATTACATGATGCATTCCTGCTGAGGCTCAAGATTTATTTCATTTCTGTTATACTCAGTTAGTCAGCCTGACCTGCTGATTTCCTTGGCCAGTTTTCTAATTGCACTTTGCTGTGTGTGCAGCAACTTGATTCTTAGCCAGCTTCCTGGAGAAACAATTGCTGTTGAACTCTGTTAGGTACTGTGGGCAGACTCAGAAGTTTCTAGGCTGTCAGGATCGTTGTTTGAGGAGTGGTTTTGCTCCCCACCTCTACAAGCATGGAACTGAAGTTCCTAGCCTCTCTCTTTCATTTTTGTCCTCCCCAAAATCAGCAGCGTGCTTACACATAGTCAGAAAACTTCATCAGTTTGAAAGCCTTGATGAGTCTGCTTTCTTTTCAGCTGTGGGTTTTACTCAGGAGTATCAAACATGTTTCTTCTGTAAATTAGCCTTGGAAGTTTCCCACTGCTCTGCGTGAGAAAGGGCTCTTGTGGCTGTAAGAAGGGCTAATGCAGAGCAATAGAGCAGTCTGTTCAGTAGTCATTAATTAGTATGGTAATTAGTACTCTTACTGTCCTAAGCCAAATCACCACCATCAATCCTTAGGAGTTGAACATTTTCTATAAAGTTCCTAGGAGTTAAAGTAGTTTCCAGAGACTTGGTGCAGTGGCTGCTGCTTCTGGCCGTTGGGTTGGGGGTTTTTTTTGTGACTTGGTTTGACCAATGGTATTTTCTGTTTGTTAGACAACATAGTGCAAGGAAAAATACTATAGAGTATAATGGGGATTCAGACTGTAGACAGAACCTTGCACACAAGCAATTATCTAATAATTTTTAAAAATACTTACACTAAAATTCCAAATTGCCCATGACCCTCTTATCTTCCCAATATTGAGCAGTCAAACTAGAGTATCTTGGTCCAAGGTGTAGCACACAGCTCTAGATGTCCTGTCCTGGGGTCTTGTTTCTCAGAAAGCAAGGAGAAGTCTTTGAAACCCAAAGAATTTCTGTAGGTCTGCTGCTGTTTCTGTAGGGTGGGTATCCTTGTTTCTGAATTGTTTAGCAAATTGAAACATGAGGGTGTTATGGTGTAAGTTACAGTCTAGAGAAAATGCAAATCTGAAGATTTTAGTGCCTGCGTGGAGTATTTTTGTAAGAAAATCCATTTTTTTCTGTAATGGAGAGCTTCCAGCTTTTCCAAAAAACAAAATGGTGTTTTTGAGGGCACTGTTGCATGATTTCAGTTATTGAACAGCTATATTCCCTGACTGCTCTGTTGTGGCGTCCCTGTTTCACATTGTAATGGGTTCAGAAGGAGCAGCTACACTATCCTGTGTATGATTTTATTCCACTACAGCTTATTCCAGCTGTAGTGTTATGGGGCAGTATATGCTTCTCCTTTAAAATGGAACTGAATTATGTTGTGTCCCAGCTTGTTGAGTTTGATAGAGATATTCATGTTTGGTTGCCTATAGCATGAAAGAAGAGATGCTTACTTTCTGATTTAGCCCATTCATGGTTTTGTATTGGCAGAAATGTAGCCTGGCAGGGCTGTCCCTTCCCAATTATCTTGGACTAAAACCTCAGTAATTTGAATCAGTTTCTTTGTGTGGCCTTTTAATTTCTTCAATTTAAGTGAGTCTCTCTCATACTGAACATATTACAGGAAGCATAGATGTTATCTAAGAGCATATTGTTGTAATATACTTTAAAGCAAGAGAGTATCAACTAACAGCTCGGATCTTCTGAAATGGGGACCTGGTGGACTGTAATATTTAATGTTTTGATTATTTTTCTCTAACTGTAGCAGAAGGCACCAGTTCCTGGACACTCTCATCCAGCAGGAATGAGGATCAATGTGGTGAACAACCATACACACAAACAGGTGTGTACCTGCTCTGTGCTCTGTTTGTTACCTTTGGCAGGGAAGGAAATCTGTCCATAAACATTGGCAGGTGCAAAGAAAACTTGAAGTAGGAAAGGAAGGTGTTTGGAAATTCTCCATCAGCTTGGTTTCCTATTCTTGTGTGATTAATATACTTTCATGGTAATTGAGGTTTTTGTTTAGTATAACTGATCTTGATTCCTTGTGTGTTGTGTGAATGAGAAGTAGATATGCCTGTATGTGCTGATGTGTTTTGTTCTCTAGAGACCATGACCTTTAGCTCTGTCTTTCTGTGAATTTCTCAGTGACACCACATCAGATCAGGTTGTTGGTTGTATTGATTCACCATGCTGCCAGCACTTCAGAGAGTCCATATGATTGTACATGGTCAAATGTGCTTCAGTGAGGTGGGAGGAGTTATAACCTTCCTGTGAAAAAATCCCAGCTCTGGGTACCTGCTGGAAGCTTGATAGTGAATGATGTTAACTAGTATTCTGATGTACTTTCAAAGTTTCCTTATCCCTTATCAAGCAGATTTTGAGAAAGACCCTAGAATTTGTGCCATCTCTTCTGGTACTTTGTCACAGCCCCAGCCATTCAACCACCTTACTACCTTGGGTGTTTTCAGAGAGGAATTACATGTTTCTGTTACTTGTGTTATTTTGTGTGTATACACATAAAGTATTACATGAAGTATTGGAAAACTGACGTTCACAATATCGTGTCCTTTTTTGATTGGATTTTTTTTTGGGCCTTGATTATGGTAACTTCAGCTATTTATGTATGTTACCTTTATGCTGGCCTGCTACCCTCACCTATCCCAGATGCTGTCACTTAAGGAAGTGTCTTCATTATTCTGACCTTATCCCTGTACACCTAGAATCCATTTTATTTGTCTCAAACTCAAGTCCATTATCCTGATGGCTAGTGTTTTTCCCAGCTCTTTTATTTTCTACACAATTCTCCTCTGTTCTCTCATCCCTTTTGGTTTTTTTCCTTCATAGCATTTCTGTGACTGGAACAACTTCCCTGTTTGTAAATCAGAATCTTGCTGACTATGACAACCCACTGATTTTGAAAGCTCTTGTTGCTAATCTCACTGTTTTTCTCTACCTTTCTGCTGAGTTAATGGAAAGCTGCTTGGAATTGTGACTTCTTATGTTCTGAGCAGTGCCATTTGTGTCTAGACTTTTTCTTAACATTATTGAGAGTCTATGAAAAAAAATACTTGTGTAGGAGTTCGCCTCAGTATTTTAAGGCAGGGCTATGAGCATTAAGTTAAATTGGGAAATTAATTATTCAGTAAACCTTCTAGTGCAGTGTTTTGTAGTGCCAGATGGATATGTGCAGTGCTGAGGAAAGCAGCCTATTCCAAAGGAATGTTCCATTTAGGTGTATTTAGCAGGCATCTGCTTAATTAAAAAAAAACAAAACCCAATTTAAAAATCACATGCACAGGCTTCAACTTTAAAGGTAGCAGGGTGCTAAAAATTAAGACGCTGAGGCTTTGTTCCGGTAATGTGGTTTCAACAGTCCTAATGAGGTCTAGCGATTAGAGGAATCTGTATGTGATTTCAGCACTCTTAGGGAAACAGCTTTACTGTGGAATTTCGGGAGAAGACTGATAGATTTTACACTGATGTTTTGAAATGGACTTGTGTACCTTCTGTGTCCACAAGCTGCAATGACAGGAGTAAAGTCCAGTGCAGTCATGTTCATTACCTGAACATGGTTAAAGGGAAAACCACTTATTTTAGAAATGTCTAGATTAAATCTATCTGCTTGTAAACTATAACCTTGCTTCTCTGCAGGGTCTGTATGACATGGAAGATGATGATGAGAGTGTCTCTCCCCTTCCTAGCAAACAGATGAAAATCACCACCACAAACAGTTTCCTGAACAATTCGGTAAGGAATTATCCTAGCAGTCCCCACCATGCCATTCTCACATTACATGGACACGCAGGCTTGGCTTTACAGGGCTTATGTTCTTTTAAAGTATGTAGGTGATGCTTTCTCCTAAAATATTTGCTCTTCACCCCACCCTTCCTTTGTGCCAATGCTTCTGCTGTTATTTTTGGAACCGAGTTCTTTTAAGGTAGCTGATTTTATGGGCTCTTTGCAGCTAGAATGTGTGCTTTCTGCCTTGTTGGCAGGTTGCTACATCTTGGCTCTTCACGTCCTTCTTGTTGAGGAAGTGTATTTAACTTATCTCGTTATTGTTTGAGCAAACCAGCAAGGGAAGCTTTCTGCTACTTCTAGAGACTGGGCATCAAAGCAGGAAATCTCTTGCCAGATGAAATCTTAGTTGGCATCTTGTTGGGGAGGACTCTTACTCTGGAGAAGGTGGAATTTCAGTACGGACAAATGTGAGGTCCTGCTTTTGGCAGGGGATAACCCTCTGCAACTTAAGCTGAGAACTGACTGGCTAGAAAGCAGCTTTGTAGGAAAGAGCCTGGGGGTCCTACTGTGTGATCTACTAAGAATGAGTTAGTAGTGCATCCTTCCAGCAACAAAGGCCAACTGTAGATGTAGTAAGATCATAGCCAGGAAGTCAAGGAAGGTAATGGTTCCTGTTTGGCATTTTGAGAATGCACCTGGGGGCACTGCGATACAAGGACACCGACTGGAACCATTACAACAGGGTGGTCAGAGAGCTGCAGCATGTTATGTGTGAGGAGAGGGTGAGAGAGCAGTGTCTCAAGGCTGAGAAGGCTGTAGTGAAATCTGTCCACTCTCACTGTTTGCTGTGTGGTCATGGAAAAGGCAAAAGGCTCAGGTTATTTTCAGGAGTGACCCTGTAGACAATGAACCAACAAATGTGCTGCAGCAAAAAAAATTCTAGTTGGCAAAATTCTCATGGTATTGGTCAGCGGCTGGCACAGCCATTCTTGGATATTCAGCGGTTAACAGATAAGGCCCTGAGCCAATCTGATGTGTCTTTGAAGTTAGCCCTGTTTCGGGCACGGGGATTAGACATAGGTTTGCCCTAAGTTATTCTGTGGTCCTGAAGAAGCAAATTCATGTGGTTTTACCATCATACAGGCAGTGTAGTGCAATGATTATCCCCTGGGTTTATTTCCTGGGTATTCAGAATAAAGCTTCTGGCCATTTGTGGGTTTTAAATAATCTTACAAGTTATTTTGGTTTTTTTTCCAGGAGTAAATTTGTTCTCTCTTGTGTTCACAGCAGCTACCAAGCACAGTTTTTAGTCTAGCTTTAAACTCAGGTAGTTCCAACTGCAGAGGTTATGCTCCATGCCGTTGTGTGCCCTAGCTTGGTGTTTCTGAAGAATTATTGCTGTTTGTACCAGGGCCGCTCAATCTTATTGTTAATGAGCAATCTTTGTGAACACTTTGTAAAGTACTTGAAAATCTTTGGGTGAAAGGAGCTTTTCAAATTCAGATCACATTGTTAAAGTTCATTTAAGAAGAATATGAAAACAAAAAGGGCTTATGAGGGAAGTACTCTTTTGGGATAAACATATCTTTTTATGTTTATGCCCAGAAGCATTAGTTGATTTTTTTTTTCCTTCAGAGCTGAAACTCTCCAGCACTGTAGTGCTTTTGACACTGGGAAGGACATGCAGTTCTTAGTGCATGCTAGTAATACTCTGCTGGTGGTGCTTGAAAAAGAGTGATGACTTTTGTAGGCTGCAGCTCTCAGAGGTACTTTATTTTTCTCTTCCTGTAGACTGCTGTGAGCGGCAATAAATTCTCTCTGTCCAAGACTGTTCCCCTGACTAAAGTGGTCCAAAATGATACATACACAGCTCCACCTGCACCTCCCTCTCCTATGCGGACGAAGGCCTTGACAAACATGTCTCGGACTTTAGTGACAAAGGAAGAGCCTCCAAAAGAGCCGGCGCCTGTTGAGGTGAGCTCCGGGAAGGGGAAGATGCTCTTTACAGGAGTCTCTAAAACATCTGAAACTTGCTATTAATTGGTCATGTGAGCAGCTCATTTCTACCTGCCTTTCACCATTATTTCTGGGACACCATCAAGGTTATTCTGATAACTGCAATCTATGTCCCAAGAATTTGAAGCTAGTCTGAACATCCTTTTCCTCAGAGTTTGAGAGACTGAGAGTTCTCAGTGCATCTTGATTCTCTCAACCTTTCTCTCTGACATAAGAGCATGTGGTCCTGGAGGAACAGGGAGGTGGCAGTTATTGTTTTGAAACTCCTTGGTGGCTTTCATGTCCCTAGGAGTAGTGTTTTAACACTCTTTCATATGTTGTCTTCTGTCCACTTCAGTTAGCAAGGAGAAAAATGGATTCTTCTAAATACGGCTTCTTGCTGTACACATGAGATTTCTCAGGCAATTTGTAGACAGCCTGCCTGGAATTGGTTTGCCAAATTGGCCTGATGTTGGGTACAGGTAACCCACCAAGTATTCCCAGGCATGTTGAGTTCAGCAACCTCTTGAAGGGCTAGAGCTGTATTTTGGGGTTTGCTGGCTGGTGTAGAGTGCAACAGAGAAACGCTATTAGAAGTGTGGGCATGACGAGACTACTGCGTATGTATGCAGATTAAATTACTGTTATACTTGTCAATAGGAGCAAAAAGTTACTTCAGAGGGAAATTAGCATGGAAAAGGAGCTGCTTTTTGCCATCGGATGAGCTGGGTTTCGTAAGCATGGATACTTCCCATTACGAGCTGTAGCTCTCTCCTTTGTGTGTGTGTGTGTAGAGACATTGCCGGACATCCCCTTACCTATTTCTTAATGCTTTCTCTGCTGTGCTGCCTTGTGTGCTGTATTTCTGACCTTTTTTATGTGATGCATTTGTTTGTGTTGGCAGCTGGCGTTCAGTCCTTTGGAAGGCACAAAGATGACCGTAAATAATCTGCATCCTCGAGTCACAGAGGAAGACATTGTTGTGAGTGTTGCTTACTGCCGGACTGTGGATGAATGACGCTTCCTTTCCTTATCCTACCTTTTTTGATAAATCAGTTGATCTATGGTGAATGCAATGAAGAGGGGTATGATGTGGTTTAATTTCCTTGCAAAAAACTTTGAGGGTTCCTGATTGTATTATGTTTTGTTCACATTTTTTTAAAAAGTGCGTGCTTAAGAAGATAGGAGAAAATCACATTTCTAGGGTGTACTGAGATACTTGACATCACTTAAAAGAAGAGTTCATACCAAATGATGTTCAGGGTGTTCTCCCTGAATTTGTACCCCCATCCAGATTATCTAGGGGCTTCCATTCTCATGAGGCTGAGAATGAATCTGGTCTTCCTATGTAGAAAATGTTACAGAGTACTGGCCTTGAACTTTTCTGCCTGTGTAAGCCCTATTACTAGTGCCACGTAATCGTACCATAACAAGCACAATAAGACAAGTGTCCAGATTCTGTCAGGTCATTCTAAGTAGGATGGGTGGTGCGATTAAGAAACTAAGCCATTCTCACTTGGTGCCTTTGATGTGACCATGGTCACCACGACTAACTCTCTGCCCTCAGGAGTTGTTCTGCGTGTGTGGCGCTCTGAAGCGAGCCCGGCTGGTGCACCCTGGAGTGGCTGAGGTAGTATTTGTGAAGAAAGAAGATGCTATCGCAGCATATAAGAAGTACAACAACAGGTGCTTAGATGGTAAGTTTGATGCCAGAGTTGCAGTTAGGGTAAATAAATCAATAGTTACTTTTCCACCTCAGTGGAAAGTTTAAAAGCATCTCAGATGCTCCTGTGCTACTAAGACAGAAGGAACGCTAGAAAATCAGTTCAGGAGCTAGATAATATAATACATTCCTGTGTAACTAGCTGAATATATGCACAGTTTATTTAGGTGAAATAAAAAAACCCCACCCACGTTTTCATAGAAAAAGAATGCTCAGAGCTGGAGGCAGGGTCCTGGCGAGTCTGCTGATCTAACTTCCAGATGAAATTTATTTTGTTTCTAATCTGGTACCAAGAGCTAGATAGTCCTTAGCAAGGCTTTACTTGCTTACAGAAAAACTGTTTGCAAAGTACAAGTAAAACTAATTGCAATAGTCTCAGGGTGTCGTCAGAGACATTTTGGAGTTGTAAAACAGTATCAGCTTCTGCATAAACATTTAACAATGTGATTTTTAACCTGGATCTACCTGCAGTGTTGTGTTAGATGGAAATTAGCTGTTAATTTTTAGCTGGAAATAGATGCTTTTTCATTGTCTAGATGAGCGACATGAGTGTCAGATGAGGAGCAGACAGCTAAGAACAGGAAATCCTCTTGTGTCTCTGCTAAGGGCTTTGTACTTCTGTGTAATTTCTTAATTAGTGTGATCCTTCATATTGTACTGAGCGTTTTGGTGGCTTTTCTGTTGCTCTGATTTTGCAACAAAAGATTTATCAGCTGTTCTTTCTCATGTTTCCTCTGTATGTGGAACTCTATTGCCTGCACTGTTGTGTGGTATTTCAAGGATCTGGCCTTACCCCAATTCTGATAGAATGACTTTTTTATTTAGGTCAACCAATGAAATGCAATCTTCATATGAATGGGAATGTTATCACCTCAGACCAGTCTATATTGCTGTAAGTGTCCTTCGGGTGGGGAAAAGAACCAAACACTTCTGCAAATTCTGTTTTGAGAATTGTTGTCCCATGAATATTTTCCTTCTCTTCCTTTCTGTGGCACAGTATCTTGAGCTGAGTGCAATATAGGTTGACCACATACTGCTCTCAGCCCTGAGGTTCAAAAATAGTCTGAGATGATGCTTTCTTGTGAGGAAAGCATATTTAAAACCTTTATCTCCAGTATTGGTAAGGGTCAACACTGATAACAGTAAATGCAGACATAGTGTTAAATTTTATTCCATAATGAAAGGTTAAATACTGCTTGTTTTTTTTATCCTCCAGCCGATTGAGCGATACCCCTTCAGTGAAGAAGGAAGGGGAACCACGCCGGTCAAGTGCAAGCACCTCCTCAAATCCCCCAGCTGAAGTGGACCCTGACACTATCTTGAAGGCACTCTTCAAATCCTCAGGGGTCTCTGCCTCTGTGCAGCCCACAGAATTTAAAATTAAACTCTGAGAAGCGGGAGCAAGCAGTGGACTGGAAAACTCATACAAGTTGGGGGGTGGGGAAAGTGCAGGAGTGCAGATGTTATTTGCATTTACCTGCCTTGAAATTTTTTGTTTTCTATGATCGCTACTTTACTGTATGATAGTGTTTCCTCTTGTGTGTGTACTTTCTGTTTTCATAGTTGGAGTTTTCTTCCATATTTTTTTTCTCCCAAAAGAATAACCTCCCCCTTCTGCCAGTAATGTATTACCAAGCATATACCATGTAACTCCATCCTTTACTCCAAAGCCCCCAGTGGCCATTAAAAGTGCACATAGACTTTGAGGGAAGGAGTGGTGATCTCCTCCTCTTTTCTTCTGACTGACTTTTAACTAAAAGGTGCATCCCCTTGATTGTCCACAGGCAAGAACACCACGTTGTTTCTGAAGTTGCTGCGCTGGGTACAAAGTCAGGTTGGGCTCCCTACAGGAAGCACCATCTTGCATCTTTGACTTGTATGCATTTGGTGGCATACCACTTCATTCTGGCTGTTGGACATGTTCCTGCTCAGCAGCTGAGACGTTGAGGAGTGTGAAAAACTGAGCTTCCTGTCGTGTATGCCAGCCAACAGAGGCCTCGGGCAGAAAGGACATATGCACAAGTGCACCAGCTGTGGGAAGGGAGGTTTCAACTCTGGTAATGCTGTGGGGTTGTTCTGGCGTTTTTACAATGAATATATTCGCTCTGTAAGGTCAGGCTATGTTACTCTCCTCTTTCTGGACTGAAAAATTAAGAACCAGTTGTGTTCAGAGCTAGAAGAAATGCAGATATTTCTCTCCCATTAGACTATATTCCATCCTCCTGCTGATGCAGGGACATTAATTTTGTTCTTACCTTCTAACTCACCCAGTCTCCTATAAAAAGGGAGGACATGGGACCCTTTATCCCTGAAGCAGTCTTATTTTGTGTCTGAGAACTCACTTCTTTGAGAGATGCCACTTGGGCAGTGTTTGGCTGCTGTGTGGGCATGCTGTTTACATACCTGGATTTGAAGGATGATTGCTGCAGTTACGGCTTCAGAGAGAGGTTTTGGAGCAGAGAGCAGTTAGCGCTCTAAGGAACACAGGGGAGGAGTCTCAAGTCCTGTGCAGAACCATGAGGATGTGCTATGGGCCAGTAAATGTCTGTGACAGGCCACCAGGTGGCACTTCCAGTGCTTCTCATTCTTTGTATGGCATTGTCGCCTTGGATGTTGAAAGTACCAATAGCTCCATTCATTTGTGTTTGTTCAGATTGTATTATAAGAGAGGAAAGCTGAGAGCAATTTCCAGAGTCTGGTTGGGATTTGAACTTGATCCTGCTAGCTAGGAGACTAACCTGTTCATTCTGTTCAGCTCTGCTGAGTACCTCTCGTAGGTCCAGGTTCCTTTTCTTGGTCAACCCTACATTTCTTTTGCTTTATTGTTCTGTATGAACTCTTTGCTCTATCTGGCTCGTGCAAACCATTCCTCTGTCTCACCCTTTTAGCCATGGAAATAACTGAGGACTTGGCAGGACTTGTTTTTATGGAATACTCTCTTTGTTTAGAAAGCCAACGACACCATTACTGGTAGGGTGCTTCATGTGAACAGCAGATGTTTGTAGGGGAGGAGACCTAAGACAGCTATTGTTCTCCTTTTTTAGATTGCCCACCAAATACGTGTTTTAATAAAAAAAAAAAGGGGGGGAAGGGGGAGGAAACATTAGGGGTTGGGGAAGATAATGTATTATCTGTTTCTGAATAAACATTTGTTATAAAGAGGGTGAATTCTAAGCCTTTTTAGATGCTGTGAAGCAACTAAAGATAAGTGGAGTTGTTCCAACAGTGAGCTAAGGATGTTTTTCAGATGAACAGAAATTTCAAAACTGATAATGCGATGAAGAGCAAGAGGAGCATATGGGTGAGAGAACTGATACTCATCCACCTTTTAATCTGGATCATAGAAATTAGCAGTTGACTCTTACTACTAAGTGGGGCTGTTTGTGTCTAATTCCAATTCTCTTGTCACAATAAAAAAGAGCATTTGTTATTGACAGCCTAGTAATTTAAAAAGTAATTTTATAAAATAACAGCTGTGAAACAGGGTACCTGTTCTAAGTAAGGTAGGGTGCTTTCATTATCAACCAGACAGAAAGCTGTGGAAATGTGAAGACATGTATTGTGAGTGCATCTCATGTCCCTTCTGAGAGATTCAAACATTTTTTAAAATTAAGAGATTCATGTCCATTTAAAAAGCCAAACAGCAAGATGCACTTTAACTTCCTGTTAAATTGTGCATTGTGTTTAGGTTATCTGTGAGAGTTTATGATAACATTAAGATACTTCCTTGGAAGAACCAGTGCTCCGTTCTCTAGCTCTGTGATATATGACAGTATATTTTTATTTTTTTTGTAAATTGGTGATGTCAGTGATTCTCTAAACACCACTCCATGATTTGTCTTACAGCAATGTCTTGGTATACATTGCTCTTCTGTTCTTGGTCAGTTCTTTAAAGTTAATCTTAGTCTTCTAATACACCACAGTATGGCTTCTTTGGGTGGGCACTGAAAGAAGAGTAATCAGTTCTCCCTACTCCTTTTCAGGTAGTTTATCTTGCAGCTCTCCAATTTCTCCTGGTTGTCCTGCAGTTGTCATGATAATCTTATTTGCTTACATAGCACTGACCTCACATCCTCCACGTTTGCACTCATGCAGCATGGTTATATTTTTGGTTGGGTTTTTTTGTTTTGGTTTGGTTTTCATTGTTTTTTCTTCCCCTGGGCTGATAGAGATTATAAACTTGCATATGAAATACCGATTGCCTGCACTAAATTAATGTGCATTAATTTAGTAATTAAATTAAACAACTGGCCAGGACAGGTGGTAGGTAATTTGTAATGGTGTTTCTTTTTTTCCTTTTTCAAAAATGTGATGACTTCTGAAGTGATATCACAATGTGCAAGTTTGGTATCTTTTCATGGCTTCTGCATGTACCATTCCTTCTGATAATGTTCATTAACTTGGATATTTGGTTGGGTCAACTCTCCACATCATTTCATGTTTTGTCACTGCGTGCATTAGTCTTGCTTCAGTATCTTATTTTTGGAGTAGTCCTCTCTTCCATTCAGTCATAAATACAAGTTCCTCTGTAAACAGTGATTTTTTTTAAATTTTCCTGAGTAACAAGAGTCTTTAAAAAACAATTGTCTTTGAATGTTTTTACATATCTTTAAGATCTACTTGCCTCTCTAGGCTTAAGTGCCTGCGTTTTACACTGTTTTTACGGAAAAGTGAACTCGACCCTCGGGAATGCGGCGATCCCTGCGCTCGGCAGGCGTTGCCCGGCCCGAGGGACACGCAGCCGCCATTAGCAGCGCGGCGCCGCGGCTGAAGACTACATGTCCCGGCGGCCCCCGCGCCCGCCGCTCGCGGAGAGAAGATGGCGGCCGCCACGGAGCGCGTGGCAGGAGCGGCGCCGGCGGGTTACACGGGTGAGGGGTGAGGGGCTCGGGGCAGCGGCGGGCACCGGGAGCGGGGCCGTCAGGGTACATGGTGAGGGGGCTTGGGGCAGCGGCGGGCACCGGGAGCGGGGCCGTCAGGGTACATGGTGAGGGGGCTCGGGGCAGCGGCGGGCACCGGGAGCGGGGCCGGCGGGACACACGCGTGAGGGGGCTCGGGGCAGCGGCGGGCACCGGGAGTGGGGCGTCAGGGTACATGGATGAGGGTGCTAGGGGCAACGGGGGCACCGGGAGCGGGGCCGGCGGGGTACACGGCTGAGGGGCCACCGGAGCGGGGCCGCGGCGACAGCGGCGTCTGTAACCGGTGCGTCCCTCGCAGCTCTGGCGGTGAAGTTCGGGGCGCGGCAGCGTTCGCCCCATTGCTTGTTGGTGAAGGAGCACCAGGTGCGGGAAGGGGCCGACACGGCGCACCCGCCTCGCCGCACGCTCTTCGTCCTCAACGTGCCCCCGTACTGCGGCCCGGTGAGTGGGGCTGGGGGTCGCACCGAGCGAGGGGGCGGCTGGAGGCCGAGGGCCTCGCCGCGGGAGCCGGCGCGTCTCGAGAGTAGCTGCGGGCACAGGAGGCGGCGTGAGGCGGGGTATCTGCGGGCAGAGCCGCCCGAAGTGTGCTGCAGACTGTGCATGAGAGGGCGGGGAGGGGCATCGCTCCTGCTTTGCTGTACCGCGTGTTCTCTCTTACTCTCCGTGTCAAGGATTCTCTGTCTAGGCTGTTCTCCCGCTGCGGGCATGTGCAGTCTGTGGACATCTGTGACAAGCCAGGGCCAAGAGAGAAAAAAGAAAATCCGACGTCCAAATTCTTCAACCGCAAAACTATAACGGTAAAGCTCGGGGGGCAGAAGAATACTGGTGCTTTAAGGGGAAAAGATGGCAAGCACTGAATGGTTCTGTTTGGAACATGAGATAAAGGCAGCCATTTCAGGGCATCGGGTGACATGATTACATATTTAAGTTTATGTTATTTTTTTTCCTATCCCACTGCAATTTGTGGTTTGATTTTTATTTTACTTTTTAATGTTATTTGTACTGCAACTCCATGCAGTTTCCCCAATGTATCTGACTGATCTGGGTGTCTTTTTCTTTTAGGGATTTCAAGTAGCATATGTGGTGTTCAGGAAACCAGCGGGTGTCCAGGCAGCCAAGGCTCTGTCACAGGAAGGTCCCTTGCTAATATCAACAGAGACCCACCCTGTGAAAACCGGCATTAGCAGTACGTCAGCCCTAGCTATCTTTCTACTAGCTAATATTAGGAAAAAACTATACTCGTTACTTGCTGAATCCTACCCTGTATGTCCCATTTTGTACTAAGCTGGGAGATGTTCAGTGTTTTGTTGTCCTGCTTCTGTTATTGTACACAGGGTACAAATCTTATTGTACTGGGTGTTGTAGTCTAGTCCAGTGACCGTATGGGAGAATGGGGTCGCTTGGAAGAGGGGTTTTCCCGACATCTTTTCAGTATCATATAGATTCAGAGATACTGCCTGCATCTTGCCCTCAGAATGGAATCCAGACTCACTAACAGGCACCAGGTGTTTGTCAAGATGACAGCACTTCAGATACAACCCCTTGACAGGAACCCAGCCCTGAGTGTTGTACTCCTTGGGGTAGGGCTAGTTCACTTCTGCCAGGGAAAGTTGCAAGCTCTGCCCATTGCTTGTTGGCTGTGCCCTTGACCACAAGTCGGTTGATGTGTGGCAGTGGGGAAGCTGAACAGAAATGGGAACAGAGTCCTTACCCTGTAGCAGTTCACTCTAGAGCTGCCCAAAGGCATCTCACTGGGGCCTGCTTCTAAGAGCGGCTACTGCTGACTTGTGCCCTCTCTGTCCCAGAGTGGATCGCCAGCTATGAGGCTTCTGTCGTGGATCCGAAGGAGCTTAAGGCTGAGGTGGATGCCTACATGCAAGACTATGACAAAAAGATGGCAGAGGTGAGGCCAGGCTGGGGAGGGAACCCAGCTAAGTGGTGTGTTTGGGGGAGAGGAAACGAAGAGAGATTTCTCAGTGCCCCAGTCACAGTGGAAAAGGCAGAGGGTCCCAGTGTTTGGCAGAGGTCTTTTACTCTCAGTACCTGGTGGGCAGTCAGGCCCTGGTTTGGTTTGCAACACCTGACTCTTCCACTCAGGCCTTACAACAGGTATCCACAAATAAAGTCCTGGCTGGCATGCAGTGTTGTGACTGCAAGTTGAATACCTACACCCCTGGTGCCACACCTTCCTTTAAATCTTGTGTGGAAGCAGGAGCTCTAGCTTTGCATGTGTTTAAGCTAGGGCTGAGGGACCTGTGCATCAGGCTGGCTGGCAGCCCATCTGCATGCACTGAGCTGTCTTACCCTCCTGTCTTTACAGGAAGAAGCCAAAGCTGCCAAGGAGGAGGGTGTTCCAGATGAGGAGGGCTGGGTGAAGGTAACGCGAAAGGGCCGGAAGCCTGGCCTGCCCCGGACAGAGGCTGCCAATCTGCGGGTGCTGGAGAAGGAGAAACAGAAAAGGGCCCGCAAAGAGCTGCTCAACTTCTATGCCTGGCAGCATCGCGAGACCAAGAGAGAGCGTGAGTGTCCAAGTCTCCTACCCCTGCCCATGTCTCTTGTCTCACACTGTGGCTCAAAGAACATCCTTCTTCCTTCCACTGAAGGGGAGGCTACATCCAGCTGCTGCTGAACAGCTGGCTGGATGGGTGCGATTGGCCTCACTAACTCTTGAGAGGCCTCTTGCCACCACCTGTCCTAGAAAGGGCTGCTGGAATATTTTGTGGGAGAGTGTGCAGGTCGTGGTATTCCAAGACGTTTATTTAGTCTGCACGAAGGCAGTGACTGAAGGGAGAAAATATCCAGTTTCCTCCCCAAGAGGGAGCTGCAACACTGCCAGAGGTGAAGGGCCAGAGCCCCGGCTTGGCACTCAGCCCAAGTGTAAAAGGACCCGCTCTGGGAAGTGTGTGTTTGCAGCTGTTGGGACTGAGCCCTTCCTGGTTTGTGGAAGTGAAGCTCCCAGGAGAGGGAGATCTGCTGCTCCCGTGTGACCTGTTCTCTTTTTCCATGTTTTAGACATTGCCCAGTTGAGGAAGAAATTCGAGGAGGACAAGCAGAGGATTGCGTTGATGCGAGCCCAGCGCAAGTTTCGGCCCTACTAAGTTATGCTGAGCTGTTCCTCAGGTGCCTGTGCTGGAGAGGATGGGAGAAGATGCCTACTGACTCTGTTTGCCAAAGGATTTCAAGGACTTGAGGCAGCTTTGGGTTGTCTCTGCCCT
Organism: Manacus candei; assembly: GCF_025592945.1. Lineage (NCBI taxonomy): Eukaryota > Metazoa > Chordata > Aves > Passeriformes > Pipridae > Manacus > Manacus candei. The sequence continues at coordinate 5,180,548 of NW_026138066.1, forward strand.
TGGATCTGAAACAGGAGATCCCAGCAACTGCTGCTGGAGAGGAGTTCTCTTTACTTGCACCAGTATCCTCCTGCTCTCCTGGCTGTTATTTGGCCCTGTGGCACCACTTCCCAGGGTGCTCAGGTCAGGGGGGCTGAGGCACATTCTGTGACAACCTGTATCTCCCTGCCACCTCAGGCTCTCCTAAAGCTTGGTGAGAACTGGGATTGACCTAGCACAGCCTCTGCAGGGGCAGAGAATGGCTGAAGAACTGTAAATAAACTGCTGCTACGTTCTCGAAGCATGGGAATGCTTCTCTCACCCTAGTCTGCTGTGGGGAACAGCTTCTTGTGTGCTGGGCTGGCAGTAAACCTCATGGCTTGTAAGCTGGTGCTCCTTTGCACATTTTATCTGGGGATAAGGAGAGGAGGGAAGTGACTTTGGGAAAAGCCCAGCTGGAGAGATCCTTGTGACCTGCTGTCACAAGGAAAGATCAGTGGTTTGGTAAGTGCCCTACCACTTCCCTCAGTGATTCACTCCCTGGCAGTTCCCTCTCGGCCAGGTGTTGAGTTGCCCAGTCATCCAGCTGTGCATGGAGCTCTGCAGCCATATCTGGGCCATGGGAAATGTCTGTTGTCTGGCACTGTTGCAAGAACAAGTGCCACTTCAAGCAGCCTGGCCTTGGAATGAGAAACCAGACTCTCTAAGGCCTGTATCCACTTAACTTGTCACCAGCCCACAGAAGGCAGGGAAAGGTGGCAGCAGGCACATCTAGGTGTAGATCAGTGCTTTTGAACTGCACGTATAACATCTGTGCAGCTTTGGACTTTATGATAGGTCACCCCAGCAGACTCTGTGATCAAAGTAACCTGCCCAGCCCCAGGCTTTAACACATTTATTTTACTGCCTGCAGCCTCAATGCAGGTGTGACTGTGAATGGTGGAAGTGCTGGTAAATTCCACAGAGCTGATTTAAAATGGATTTACCTTTTCCTGGAAAGCCCACTGCAAATACAGTTTGCATTGCTTGTGTTGCTGCTTTAGTTGGCTTTTTGCATTAATTCAGCTGGGAGGCAGATCCTTAACATGCCTTATCTAAGGTGGACTGTATGTAAAAATTGCTGCCTCCTAAGATATGTTTTAGCTGCTTGGGTGAGCATCCCAAAAGAGAAGGGAGGTTCGCTCTCCTATTGAATCAAGAAGACGGACTTAACATTAGGAGATTAATCTTTATTTAGGACAGAAATCATCTCTGCCAACTTTTCCATAATTAGTAGCTCTAGCTGCTTCAGCTAGAAGATTAGTGACATTCATTAAAATGGGCTTCTGTGCCCAGGTGAGCTCTTATTTAAGCTGACTTTAAAAAAACACCAGCTCTCAGAGTAGAACAAAGACACTGAGGCCCTCTGAGCTCAGGCCCCTATGGAAGTAAGTGGAGAAGCAGAAAGCTTGTTTTTCATCAGGTTTAATCCTGGGAGCAGCCTGGCCACACCATCCTCAGGGAGGAGGCAAGATGAGCCACCTCTCTTGCAGTGTCAAAGCTGGCACTGCTGCCGTCACAGAGGATGGATGCCTCTGCCTGTATTCCTGCGCTGTTTCAGGGTGCAAGTTTGGAACAAGCCAAGGGGAAGGCCACTTTGGGCCGCCATCCCTGTACTCAGAGAGCTGGAAATAGAGTAGGGATTCCTCTTCCCTTTGACAACTGAGATATTTTGCTCAGCTCTCCTGGCAGACATGCTTCCACTCTGCAGCGAGCTAAGCGTAGGAAAGAGTATCATGATGGGAGGAGTTGGATGTGAGGTAGGAATGGTGACAATTCTGCCGGAGCCTGCTTTTTAGCTCCCAGTTCTCCTGGACTGCTGCAGCCACTGGGGTTTCTTAGAGTCTAGCTCTAGTGTTCTGAACTGTCAGGAAGTTGCTGATGATCCCGGACACCACCTCAGGCTCGTTCAGGTGCACAAAATGACTCCCAGGCACCTCGACTAGCTGGATGTGCTGGACAGAAGGGACACAAGAAGATGTAGACTGGGAAAGTGGTCCCTCAGGCAAACACTGCTTGCTGTGACACTCATGGGAAGGGGCAGGGGCAAGGGAGGCAGGACAGGAATGGGAGGAGCAGGGAAGATCTAGGTCCAGAGGGCAGTACTAACTTGGGACTTCGGCAGGAGGGGTAAGAAGCGTGAGGGCTGTGCCCTTCAGGACAAGTCACCTACTGGGGGGTGTCCACCAAGGTGAGCTGCTTCCCAGCTGCTGCTCCCAGGTCAGTGGCACATAGAGATGCAGGGATGGTGTTTGCTCTCACCTCTTTGAGGGTAGACTCCAATGCCTCCCGCATGGCTTTCACAAAGTGATTTCTGCTGTGTAACTTGTGTGGTACCAAAAGTCCATCTTGTGATCTGAAAAGCAACAGCAAGGCTCAGTACAGCAGTGTGCCCCCATTTGACTTTGCTGAGGCCCTGGGCAGAAGCAGTGTCCCCAAGACAGTGGCGGGGGGTGTGTGTGTGACAGACCCAACTGTTCTTTCCAGGCTGCTTGTAAGCAGCCAGGTGACAGTGTCATACGTGGTAGTCAGAGCAGCTGTAGCCAGCTTGGCTAAGCAGTTATTTTCTATCACACTATCTGTGTAAAACCTTGGGTGACTGCCTAGTCGTATCAGAGCGGAGACTGGTTAAATATTGTCCTCCCAGGGCTGTCTCCGTAACTGATCTGAGAACATCATTCCCTGCCCCCGTTCTGTCTTCCTCCCTTAACTCTCCTTCCTTACAGTTTCCACCTCTCTCCACTGTCCTTTTTGCCCCTCCATACTGCTGATTTAAACAGGGTGTGCCCTGCTTGGAGGAGGAGGTATGAAGGCAATTTCCCAGGAGAAGCCAGCATTAGACCTCCTGCAGAGCAAAGATCATGCTGTCTCCTACTGTGCTGCAGGTGATGGGACAAGGTGACATCCCAGGCTCAAAGGCATGTACTCTCTGTGGCTTTGAGGACTTGGCCTTACCATGATGTTACATTTCTGGACAAGAAGGAATATCCTTAAGCTCTTATGATACTATAACAGGTCAGTGAAGCCAAAACTGCACCTCATTTCTCAACTACTACCACTTCCTCTTGTTTTCTAGACAGTCTTTTAATAGCAACACACAGGCCAAGGTTGCCAGAGCCTGCACACCTTGCCCTCCAAGGAGATGGGGAAAATACAGAGGAGGACTCACAGAACGAGCTCTGCCCAGGGACAGTTTAACAGCTTGTAGGGCTCTGTGCAAGCCACTGGCCATGGCCCCAGGGCTTCTTGCCCTGGGCACCACAGGGGAGAGCTTGAAGGAGCTCAGTCAGTCCAGGGGCTCCAGGACCAGCTGGAGGAGGTGGAGGCTGCTGTAGTTTCACCTGTTCGCTCAGGTAAGAGGTTCTGGGGTCTGGAGTAGGGGGCAGGCTGGGTTGCTGTCCCTGAGGTAGAGTCAGCTCAGGAGGACAGTAAGTTGGAGTGATGCTGTGGAGGGTCACATATTTGCCAGGATGGCCCCCTGCTGTAGGGTCAATGGGATCATGAAGCCAGGAGCGTGGGGAAGATGGGACAGGACTAGCATTTCCTCCCAGCTTTGCACCAGGGAGACCCAGCCTGAAAGCAGAATGCCAGGCTGGAAGGATGTTCCAGTTTCTCCTGCCTGTTCCAGGAGCCTGCCTAACACAGGGCAGTGGTGGGAAACTGGAAAATACTTCTCATATGTGAGGTTGTACTGTTGTGCTAACTGGCCAAAGATCTGGGTGACTACTGTAGAGGGACGGGTAGTGGAGGACTCCTTCTTAGCCTTCATTTCTTCCACCAAGGGAGGCAGCAAGAGCTGGTTTGGCTTATGCCTCACTCACACAATGATGAGAACACGGTCCTGGATCTTCTGCAGGAGCTTCATGCACTGATCCACTGTGAGGGACTCTCGACTCTGCTGCAGGTGCAAAGAGAGGGAAAGTGGCAGAGGTCAGGGACAGCAGCTGAGGGCAGAGGGTATCCCTAAGCCCTCCTGCTCTAGAGGCTCTGAAGGTAGAAGTAGCAGTGGCCCCAAAGCTTCCATGCTGGGACATGATAAGTGTCCAGAGCTGTGCACAGGAGTAGTTGGCTCTGCAAAGGCTCCTTCTGTCCAGCTGCATTCCAGGGCTGCCAACAACACTGCCTGCTGGGATGCAGCACATATGGGAATGATCTCATAGCAGAGAAAAGCTTTAAAAATCCTTTTACTAAAAAGGAGACAGTACACTACCCTGGCTTCCATATCTGGCAGTAGCACAGGTAGAGGAGGCCCTGTTTGCTCAAAAGTGGCACAAAACTATCAAAATATCAAATGTAAAGACTTTGCTCAACTCTTTTCCCCTTCTTATATGGGTCACCTGACAAAGAAGCTGACAGAAAGCATCCATCCATCTGCTGCCTGAAGAGTCATAACAGCAGGAAAATGTGGCCAGAGGCCCTGGGGCAGAAGAACTTCTAAAAAAAAAAATCAGTAACATTTTCCAGTGACTCTGTAAGTTGAGTCAATGATCAAGTGCAGGCTCTTTTAACAGCAGCATTTAAAGGAGACGTGGGAATTAGGGAAGCAGAAAGTAAATGGCTGGGTGAAGGCAGAGCCTGGGCTCACTGAGCAGGCCTCCACTATCTCTGAGTTTTCTGTAAGCTCAGGGCTCAGAAGTAAGAAGAGCAATGCTCACCATACGGGCTCTCATGTCTCTGTTATATACCAGCCCTGGAAAGAAAAACAACAGAAGGTTTTCATGTCTCACAGGAGCAAGAGTTGTTCTGGTTTTCCTCGCTTGTGGGGTCTGTCCAAGACTTTTTGAGATAGGGAAACAGTGTTAATTCAGATTTCTCAATTTTTTCTGATTTATTTTCTTTAGCTGTTCCAGGACTCGAGCACCAATCCCAGTTGCTAAGAATGGAGAGCTCTGCCTCCAGACTTAATTGATCCCATTCAGGCTGTGTAAACTTGTAGCTAGGGCATCCTGTACTCTGCAGAAGACAATGGCTACTGGCACCAGTCCCTTCCCACACCCAATGCTGGCCCAGCACCACGCAGCCCCTTACCAGCCGGTGTCTCAGTTGCTCCTCGCTGCAGCAGGATTGCTCCACCCTCTGCTGTCAGATGGCTGTTCGCTTCTAAGAGCCTGGGGGAGACACGGCAGAGAGATAGTGCTGCTGGAAAAGGGAGGAAGCAAAACAAAAATGACATGACAAGGTGACAGCAAGCTCTCGGGCTGCTTCAGAAAGGAGCGGGATGAAGCAGCAGCTTCTGGCAGCAGAAGCAAAAGGTCTTCCTGAGATTCCACAGGAGGACTTGAAAGAGGAAGTGCAGGGACAGTTTCCCTTTCTCATTCTTTCAGCCATAACTGTCAAGGTGAGGGCAGGCAGCAAATGAAGAGGAAAGATGGGGCCTCACCTCTGCAATGCTGCTTCAGGGCTCCGTGCTTTGGGAGTTTGCTCCTTTGCCTCTAGACTCAGTAACCTGTCAATCACCCTCCGTTTAGATTTCAGCCATGCCTCAGTGTCCTGAAACACAGAGAGGGAGAGGAGTAACCCCTCTCTTCTGAATCATTTTACCCCCTATCAGCTGGTAGAAAAAGGAATTTCACCCTTCAACATCCCCCAGAACTGGTACCAGTTATGTATATCCTATTAAAAAATGCCCATTTCTGGAAAAAAGGGAACATCGATACTGCTGTAATGAACTTACTTACTTTTTACCCTTACAACCTTTTCTAACTCTTCCTACCTCACTTCTGAGTTGAGGACAACTGTCTAAAATTTGGTATCTCTGACCCAGGGCTTCTGTCCCACTTCTGCCAACCAAAGTTCCAGCATCTCGTAGCAATGATGGCAAGTTGGGAATGTAGCTTTATGTCCTGCCAGGAACAGAAAAAGAAATCCACCAGTCTTGCACCTAGGTCACCCAACAAGTCACTGGCAAAAAGAAAACCTCAGCTGGCGGCTGCCTGGACAGAGGTTCCACTTCCCTTTGTACACGGGCACGGCACAGACTATTTTGGTGCTAAGGGACTGCATCATATGGAGCACTGCCAAGGGTCCTTCAAGGGCCACCCTAAGTAGGGACCTCAGTTTGTGCAACAAGGAGCAGATCAGTGCCTGCCAAAAGGAAGAGCCTGGGACTTGTATGACCTGCCAGGGACTGGTCACATCAGTGCTTTCTCTGAACAAATGAAGCAAAGAAAAAACCCATCTATTTTTGTATTTAAAAAAAGTGAAGGGAAGGACAAATGAAATCTAACCTCTGGAGCTAGCAGAAAGCCAAGACTTTCCAGCAGGATCAGCTTGTCCACCATCTCAGGATAAAGGAAGCAGAACTGAAGAGAGATGAAACAATAGGAGAAAGAAAAGCTGAGCACTGAGTGATGTCTTTATCCTGCTACATGGAAGAAGGGGTCTGGGAAGAGCTTCTCCTCCCAAGATCCAGGTCCCACACTGTCTGTCTCTTCATTCCTCTCCCATTTATTGTTGCAGCTGCAGAAATCACAAACCCCATGAAGAAATGATGCTTTACTCACCATTCCTGCCACAGCTCCTCCTGCGAAGGAGAGAAGGGTGCTCAGTTATGCCCAGAACAGCCCCTAGTAACAGAAATTTCCCTTCCCCACAGCAGGAGCAGCCTGAGAAGTAAAAATGCACATTGTACCACAGGACAAAGCCAAAGTACAGGGTAGAGCTCTCCCAGCAGGCAGGCTGCAGGCATAGAGCAGGGCTGTTGGCTTGCTGTATTCCCCATCCTGTGCCATCCCCACCTCCCTCTCAGGCAGCAAAGGCCAAGGAGGAGTTACTAGTTAAAAGGGTATGGTGTGCAGGTCCTGTGAGCTGTGGCCAGAGCAGCCTTGGGGAGCAAACCCCATATTGTGTCAAAACCAAATCATGTTCCAAGCACAAAGGGGTGGAGCCTGGAGTCCAGTTCCCCTCAGCAAGCTTTATAGCCCACCGAGATGGGAACTCTGTTCCCAGGCTTTGTGGGGACCAGGAAGGAAGGCTGTGAATTCTCCTTCATAGACCACCTCTCTTTGCCCATCACTGTTCCTTCCTGGGGGTGGGGAAATGCCCACAGCAAGAGTTACCACTGTTTGTACTACAGGGTCTTGAAAGCAGAGGCATTTCAGACAAGGGCGCAGATTTTTGAATCTTTTGAATTTTTTCCTTTTCAAGCAGGAACCTGGTACTTGACACAATATAATAAATATTCTAACCCAGCTCCTAGCAGCATGTCTTGTAAGTTAATTATCTACTCCTATTTCCATGAATCTCACAGCTTACAAGGACAAGAGCCACTTACCCATACTGTGACCCATCAGGGTGAACCGTCTCCACTGCAAGGCTAAGTGGCAACAGACAAAAACAGATAGTGCTGCATTAGAAACCAGAGTAGCAGCATCTTGCTGCTTCTCCACCAACATGGGCCCCTTCTCCCAGGAGGGCTTTTGCACTGCTTAATTGCTTCTTAATCCATAAACTAGGTGGCTAAGTAGGCCGATTTTAAAGAAAAAAATGCATTCACCACTTCATTTTGTTGGTAGTTAAGCCGTGCAGCTCTCAAGCTCTCTGTATGTCAAACAAACTCCAGCAAATTCCCGTTCACTGCCAGACATGAGACTGGCAAGAAGCAGAGCAGCCTAACCAGGCAGCATCTGCTGAAAGAGAGAGACCTTGACAGAGCATCCTGCTGCAGGGTGTTCTGCAAGACAACTGAGGACACAGAACCAGGTCTGCTGCTTTGAGGAAAGTACAATTATTCCATGTGAAAATTCTCTACACCATTTAGCACATCAGGCTCTTCAGTCCATTTTTAGGGCACTCTGAGAGGCTTATAGGAAAATACAGCTTTTTCAGTTCTCCCCATCTGAAATATACCTCACTGAAAGATGAGTTTTACCCTCTGGAACATCAGAGAACTTCTAGAGGTTCTTTGTGTACTGAATAAGGGATGCAAAACTGCATGTGCCACAACCTCCTGCGAGATTAGCATACAGACAGTTACATCAGGAGTTATTAGGAGCACAAGACACTCTGGCTTTCAGATTTCTTTGTATGATACTAAAGCAAGCAGCAAGCTGCCATCAGAGAGAACCAGAAGTCTCCAGCTTACACCTAGCACTGGTTAGAGGTCACTGGCTGCTTACAAAAAGTCAGTCTGGCAACACTGTTTAGTTGCATCCACCACTTCACCACTACTGCTCTTTTTAGTATAGAAACACTTGCTGCCCAGGGCTTACTGTCTCTTCCTCTAGCAAAACAATGAGAAAGCAGGACGCTTATTCAGTCACAAAGCACTGGATAAGTCACAAAACAGGATAAGTAGGGGGAATTGATTCCTTCCTAGCAGTAAATGCTGCCTGCTTGTTGTAAGGAGCAGGAGCAATATAGCTCCCTCTGCACGAGCATCCCCTGAAGGGTCCCTTCAAATACCCACCGTCTGCCACACGGCGCACATCAGTCACATAATCCAGGAAATGGTAGGGGCAGCCGGCAGGTCGGTGGGATGAAAAACCATGGCCAGAAAAATCCATTGCCACATAATAGCAGCCTGAAAGGGAGAGAGTATAAGATGTGCAGCCCTGACACACAATAAGAGCCATCCTGATGAGCCAGACTTACCTCTGGGGAGCAATGGAATGAGCTTGTCAAAGGTGTTGGCATTGTCTAGCCAGCCATGCAAACACAGCACAGGATGTCCCTCCAAGGGTCCCCAGGCCTTGGCTGCCACGTGCCCCCAGGGTACAGGGAACTTCAACTCTGAGAACATGCCCAAAATAGGGTCACCGGAGAGCCACGTGCTTGGGAGTAGGTCCCGGGGGTCTTGTTAATGGTCCAAAGCTCTGAGAAGAATAAAACAAGTCTTTAGTAACTCACCAGCCTCCTGTGGTCTTAATTAGCAGCTTGCTGATTTATAGCTCCCCATTCAACATCCCAAGCTGCCATTCCTGACTGCCTGTTTGGGGAATCCTCCTCCCAGCACGTACTAGCAATGTTCCTAGGAAGAAATAAGCTTTCCCTATGCAGGAGGAGAAAGCCTCCTCTCTGTCTCTGCAGCAGCTGCAACCCGACCAGAAGGCACAGGAGATCTGGCAAGAGGGAACAATGCAGAATTCCCCGTTAGCTGCAGTCAGCCAGGCACCTGTCCTGGACCAGAAAGACGGTTTGGGGAATGCTGCCTCCAATAGTAGACTGTTACCACCTTGGTGTTTCTCACTTGCACCACCAGCCGGCACCTTCGAGAGAGCAGATGGCTCCGTGCCCCACAGCTGCTACCTGCCCGTGCACCCCTCAGGGCCAGGGACTGTGCACGGAACACAGGTCCACAACCGGCCAGGCGAATCTGCTCAACCTCAACCTTGTCTCATTACTGCCGATCTGCCAGGTAATCATGGAGCTACACCTGACCTTTGCTCAACCCCCAGCTCCTGAGTGAACCCCCCAGCACTACCCAGCCTCTGGAGACCCTCCAATAGTGGTTTGAACACTTCTTTACCCACAAGCCCTGGGCCCCCTTACAGACAACCTGACTATTCCCATCCCCAAGTGTCTCATGCCGTATCCTCTATCTCGTGTCTCTACTCCCTTAAATAGCCCCCCGAGACTGCACTGCAATTAAATCACTCTACAGCAAGTCCTTCCTGAGCCCATATCTCTCTAACGCATGAGGACAGAGGGGTTAGACTGAGAGGGGAGGCTGCTGTCAGGGCCCTGATGGTCCCAATCAGCCAAACCTGGGGCTCTCCATGACCCTATTTAAGCTCAGCCCAGGACCAGCCTCAGCAGTGCTGCAGGAGTGCCAGCCTCCACCAACAGCACCTCCCTCAGGAACGTGGCCATGCCTGCTGATCAAGGGGCTGTGTCTGATTCCAGCTGCCCTCGCCGGGCCAGATCCTGACAACCAACCGCGGGCTGACTTCCCGGTGTGACCGAGGACCTGCCCCTTCCTGATGATCTGGGCTCCCGGCAGAGCCTGATCGCCCTCCCCGGGCAGCCCTGCCTGGGCCCGCGGGGCTTCGGCCCTGGGGTCCCCACGGGCCCGGGCTGGGGCCTCCCCAGGCGGGCAGGAGGCGTCGCTACACCCGGACCTTCGCCTCAGGGCGCCCTGGAGGGCGCGGTCCCGACCCCGGGGAAGGGCTGCCCCGGGACCGACACCTGCTCGGCGCCCAGACCGACCCCGCAACGCTGCGGCCGCCCCTGCCCCGCTCCCCGCGGCCCCCGGCCCCCTCCTACCGCTCCGTGAGGCTGAGCTGAGGCGGCGGCAGCAGGGCCCGGCCCGGCGGCAGAACAGGGCGGGCCGGCCCGGCTGCACCGCCCCGCTCCCCTCCCCGCGGCAACCCGGCCTCTGCCCCCGCCTGTGTTTGGATCAGGCTCAGCGAGAGTAACCAGAACTTAGCGAGGTCTGTGGGGTCTGAAGCTGAAAACAACCTCCTGGGCATGATAGGGAGGAATCAAAATCAGGGAGGTACGGCTGCGTCTCTGACTACCTTCAGAAGACACATTACTGACAATAGAAACTGCCTGTACTGTGGTGACACAGTGTGAGATGTTTTAACTGTGACCCAGGACTTCATAATGACATCAAACAGGCTCAGTGCTTGACACCGACACTGAACTTCTGTCGCTCTCTGATAGAGAGACTCTTCTGAACTCCTAACACTTGCTGGAATCATGTTGCTCCAGGGACAAGAGTCACCTTCCCATACTGAGACCCATCACAGTGAACTGACTCTACTGCGGGGCCAAGCTGCCACAGATACACAGTGGACAGCACTGCCTTAGCCGCTGTGTTCCTCTTCTGCAAAAACAGACCCCTCTCACGTGGAGAGGTTTCTATATAGTTTTCCTCCTTGGTTGCCCAGTTGCCCAGAAAGGTGACGGCTGCATGGACCGACTTTCAAGACAGTCAACACCCAGGTATGGCTGTTTGCTGGTGCCTTGCACTCCCTCCAACAGTCAGTCTGCTAGGCCTAATGCAGACCACAACCATTTCTCTTCAGTCAAGGTCTCTGAAGTCAAAGGAAGCAAAGTCAAATTGCGTTGTGAGCAGTGGCACACCTTGCTGAAACAGTTGGAGAGAGCATAATGAATGTCTGTTCGTAGGGAGTCATTTTTATATTGATAATTGAAAGCCCTCTGCTCAGTTCAGCACATCAGTCTCCTAAATTACACAATACATTTTCAGAACAGCCTAAAAAGCTTGAAAGAAACCAGTGTAGAAGCTTACAGCCCTGTTTCTCCTGCCTAGCTCAAACTCATCCTGGCAAAATAGGCTCTGCACCACGGCAGTTGAAAGATAACCTTGGGGACCCATTACTGAGAAGAAATAAGAGTGCTATGCAGCTCACAGCCTCCCCTCCAGGTGAGCCATTAGAAAGGAAATCAGAACATGAATTTTTACAGGTTTGGAAAGTCCAGTGTATTGCTTTTTCTTAGGCTCTATGGTGGAGGAGTGGGAAAGCAGACTACAAGTGCTGGGGAGACTACAAGAGGGAGAGAGGCCACAGTACCTTCTATAGTTTCTTTCCTGCAACTGTCAGAGGTGGGTGGCTGATTACAAAAGGTGAAAAGTGAGAGACAGTTTGGCAGAACAGATTTGTGGAATGAACTCAATAATCAATCACTGCAGCTGTTAGCAGAGGGCATGGCCCTCCTGTGCATTGTAGGAATTTCTTCAAAAGAAGCCATCAGAAGGCAGTGTAATTGTTAGGCAGTGGCTGCTGCTAGGCTTGTGTTTCTTCAGCCTGTGGCATGACTCTTGAGGAACAGGACCCCGTGTCATGAGCAGGAGTTATGCAGACTCTTTGCACAAACCTCAGAGGTTGATGGAAAAACAGGCCATGGCCAGGAAAATCCATTGCCACTCATGAGCCGGATCTGCTTCTGGGGAGCAGTGAAATGAGCCTGTTGAAGGTGGTGGCATTGTCCAGCCAGCCATGCAAGCACAACACAGGTTATCCCCAGGCCTCAGCTGCCACCTGTGTTTGGGGCATTGGGAACTTCACCTCTGAGAACTTGTACCCACAAGCAACATCCTCTGAGTGCTAAATGCTGGAGCTGGTCCCAGGGAGCTTGTTAACAGCCAAGAGTTCTGGACAGAACTTGTAGGTAGGTGGTAGTTATCTGTCAGTCCTAACCTCTACCTAATACCAGTTTTTGGACACAAGCCTTGTTTGGGATAATCCTGGTGTAAATGCTTGACCTGGTGGTATATGCATCACCACCCATAGGTCTTGGACTCTCTCCTCCACCACGTTGGGCTCTCTCCCCGACTGCAGCAGCCAGTAGGATCTGGTCTCTCATTGCTTTGGGTCACAGAGATGACTCTGGGGCTCAGGTGGAAATAATGCATTCTCTAGTGAATGCATTCTCTAAGACTCCTGTGACCTGCATCCTAAATCGCTTCTGGTAGGAGGCTCCATAAGCAGTCACCTCAGGGAAAAGGAAAAATTCCTCACAGAAATTATCAGGAATAAGTGATTTCTGATAGAGCTCCAAGTGGAGGAAGTTGCACTGGGATGTTCCCCTCCGTGGCAGGACTGTCATCCTATTAACCAAAGACAGATTGTGGAGTTGTCCTCCAGGTCCCTCATGCCTTCTCTAGCAATGTTACTCACCCCTCTGACAGAGCAGCCCAGCATCTCACAAGAGTGTGCATCTGCCCCTGCACAGCCTGGAAAACCAAGCCCCAAGGGAAGGGCCCTATGTAGGATGCACGGCAGAATTTGGATGGCTCACAGAATTCATTCTGCTGCATCTACTTCTACGAAGTGCTGCAGGCTGCTGCAGTGGAACTGTTGCCTGTGGAGGACCAAATTAGACTCCATCTGGAAAGGTGCTGAGGCGTTGGCTGGGCTGCACTGGGCTGGTGGTAAGAAAGGCTGGTTTTGCATAAAGAACTGGGAGTTAGTTTGAGATATCTCATGTGCTTAGCAAAGGATAATTTAACCTCTATATCCTTGCAAAGGAGCAGGAGACCTGCAAAGATGAACTCTGGGGCACGCAAAGCTGTTATGTTCCACTGACTTGCAATAGCATTGATCAGTTTGTGCTTGTTGCAGATCTGGTGAGGAAACTTTAAGACAGCAGATTGATTGCTACCAGGGGACAAATTCCCCATAGCTGGTTGGATTCAAGCACTGAAGTACTGACATATTGATCTATTTATGTTGATTTATTAGTAATAGCCCTGTACCCCAAATCCTCTTGTGCAAGTAAAAAAACCCCACACTATTGCTAGCTTAACTGATTTCTTTCAGAGGATATATATAGGACACACCTCTATATAAAGCCCCACATTGTGAGCATACGCTGCAATCTGTAGTGGGCAGGATAATCAAAGTGATCACAGGGCAACATGTTATCATGCAACCAGCTCCAACATGCTGGCTCACATCCACAAATCTTGCTTGCCTTGGAGATGGTCCCAAGAAATCTTAAGAGTTTAAGTGGGCTGCCCATGTGGGAAGAGCTGAGTAGGATATGAACATCCTGATACCGCTGGGCTCTGTTTGACAGCAGCAGATCCATCCAGGTACTTCGTGTGGTGTATTTTTTTCTTTGGTTTTCCTTAATTTCTTGTTGAATTTCATTTATGTGAATTTCTGAATGACTGAAAAAGCCACTGACATATTAAGAGCAAAAAAAGCTGTGATGGTTTCAGCTGGTTTCTCTTCCCTTGCTCCAGTCCTGTTGTGCTCCTTGTTCCAGAGCTCTCCAGCTGTGCAGAAAGTGGGAGAGACATATAGATGCTGGCTCCCACCCCCCACAGTCTGAGGCCAATATGATAGTTTAAATGGAAATCTTTGTTTTAAGCCAAGCTATGAGTGGTTGAAAAAGTGGAGTACCTCTACTCCAGAGATTAACCTGCAGCATAATTTGGATAGTGGGGCTGCTGGAGTGTTAAATCCTCCACACATGATCCACCAGCATTCAGCTGGAAGCAGCCCTAGGCACACACCATGCATCAGGTCCAAGTGGTGCACATTTGCATCACTTCATTTGCAACTAATGAAATAGCTAGAAACATTTATTGCATATAAATTATATATGAGCACCTATCATACAAATAAACTCTTTCCAGTCTCAGCTTTCCATTTCCTCATTAATCACAAAGTCTATTACATTTGGGACAGATTCAGGAGTGTCTGCTGGTTCCCATCCCCGGGCCTGTTTTGGTTAACTCAAGAGGTGAGCTACTCTCCAGATCTCTACAAAGCCCTTTAGAGTATGCACCTATTCTAATGTATGAAGTGGTAGGAGAAGCAGAGAAGTTTCTCTCCAGCTCTTGTCTAGAATTAAACTTCTTTCACTTGGAAAATCTGGCAGATTCCCCATAGGCTGAGATGAAATAATAGCAAAAACCATAAGTAATCTGACACTTGTAATTACAGGCCTACCAGCTCCTTATTGACCTCAGAATAAGGAAATAGCACATACTAGGATCATTTAAAAACAAGGGAAGAGTTCTAGTTAACAGTAAGTCTCATGTGTTTATGGAAAAGAATTCATAAAACTGCTTGGGAACTTTTTGAGATGTAAGTTATAGGTTTGGGTTATGGATTTGACTGACAAATGTAAAAGCTGTTGAAGTAACAGGGTTCTAGCAAGGAAACTGACACAGTCTTACACTGTATTTTGATTTTTAGAAAACAAGAATGATACAAAATCAACACATTTTGTAGTAATAATTGATTAGATAGTGAGTGTCAAAATGTTGAAGTTGATACAAGCATGTAACGGGTGTTTTTGAAACAGCCCAATGGTGAGTTGCTCCACCCAACCCACACTTTTGGTCTGGCAGCTCTGTTTGTGGAAGTGACTCTGGCGAAGGATTGACTCACCATGTAGGAGCAGCTGAGTGTGAGCTCCCAGTGCAGTCAGAAAGGCTAATTCCATTCCAGATGTATAAGCAGGGAATGCAGAACAGGTGTAATGAGATTATATTGCAGGAGATTATATTGTGTCTGCTAATTCCATGGATGTGATTAGTGGTGTGAAAGAATTCCCAGTTTTGACATCTATGATTCAATGAAGAAGGTAACAAGTTGGAGAGGCTTCCTGCAAGAACTCTAAGCCCTGTTAAGGAGTTGGAAGACATCTTATGGGGGATAAGCATTTAGGACCGTTATGATCAAAGCCTAAGTATACCTATGTAGTGTTACATTTTTGCTCCTCCAATTGCCACACTGCCTAACGATGGTACAAGAAAAAAACGGTCTAGAGATGAGGTGTGCATTTTATAATGGAGAAAAGAGTTAAATACTTGAGCAGTTTACTTAGGGTGCTGGCAGCTTCCCAAACACTGGCAGTTTTTTAATGAAGATGGGATGTTTAACAAAACAACAATGATTAATGTGACAGAGTCCTTTGTCCTGTGATCATCTGGAAAGCAGAATGGTCTGGAAATTCGTCTAGTGCAACAGACACTGCTATCAGATGGTACTAGCCTGCAGTGCTTCTCCTACAACTGCTCCCAAAATTATAGCCCTTGCATTTTATGTAATTTTATTTTATTTAGGGGCTCAATTTCCTCAGCTGAGGAAGCCCCTGCTTCTAGGTCCAGCAATGACTTAGGAACCTTCTGCTGTGGGGTCTGTATCTTGGATTGCTCTCTGTGCTCCTCTGGGGTGGCCTCTCATGGCTGTTTTTGTCTACTTTGGAGAAATGCCTGAAGTGAGTGAACTCAGTGCCTGTGTCCTGTGAGTGGGGTTCAGCATCACCACCCATCTCAGTCTGAGGGGACAAATCTGGGGAAGCATGGGCAGGACTGAGGCTACGTGATCCAAGTGAAGGATTCTGAATGGAAGGATTTGGGCAAGGTCCACCAATTTTGGACAACTCTCTACGAACACATCCTGAAAATGCGGGATAACAAGGGGAGGCAATAGGCCTCAATGACACAGTGAAATCCTTAACTGAACTTCTACCTCCATGTCTGGTGGGCAGCAGTGTTAGGAGGAGTTAACCTTAGTCTGTCATGGATTTATGGGGCCACAAAGCCCCAGGGAGCTCACACCTGAGTCCCTTGGTGCAGCGAGCTGGTTCCTCATTTCCTCTGTCCTGGCTCATCCTGTTACTGCTCTAGTGTATTTGACATACGGGGCAGATTCAGAGATGAGGGAGCAGTTTGCCATGCAGTTATAAAAGACTGTTTTCTCTGCAGCTGCTTAAATCTGACCTAAATACCTTCCAGATTATGCAGCCTGGTGCTTTGTTTCAAAACCTAGAAGGTCGCTGTCTGCTGGGTCTTCCTCCCTCAAGTGAACCGGGGGCATGTACTGGCAACGAGCGAGAACTCGTGTTCTGCCGCGGCTATGGGGGAAAGCCAGAACAGCAGAGGGTGTTGCGATCTGGAACGAAGGCGCAGCGGTGTGCGGGGTGCCCACCCTCCAGCCCTCCGCGATGCGCAGCGGCGCTGGGCAGGGGAGCGCTGCAGCGCCGTGCTGGCAGCCTGCGAGCAGCGGCACAAGGCTCCCCGCAGCCGCGCGGGGTCACTTCGCTCTGGGCAGCCCCTGCACCTTCGCTTTCCTGGAAAGCAGCTTCTCTTCGTTACTGAGAAGAGCCCTGCTCTGGCAGGAGAAGGAGGGGCCTGGCCACCGCTTCACGCAAAGGGGCCACTACTTGTGCTAATTTTTCTCATAACAGTGGAACTAATACAGCATCTGCTCCCTGGAAACCACAGAAAGCTGTTTTTGTTTGTTGGGGGTTTTTGTGTGAGTTTGTTTTTTTTTTTTTCCCTGGGGGGAGCAGAGGGAGGGGGCTGGGGGATTTTCCTGTGTTGTTTTTGTCCTCCTGGCTTTCTCTTTTTCTGTTGTTGCTTGGTTGGTTCTTTTTTTTCTTCTTAGTGCTTTGCTGTTATCACCTCCTAAAAGGAGGCTTTTAGCAAGTTAAGAGAGGGACCGCCTAGAAAGGGAAGGAAGGGTCAAAAGGGAAAAACAAACGAAGAATGAATGCTTTTACATTTTGTACTGTTTGCAGGATGGACTTGCAGCACATCAGGAGATGATGGCAGTCATTTCCTACCCACTCCCCAAGCATCCTTCCATCCTCCTCTCTGTACAAAATCTCATGAATTGCCTGCATGACCTCTCATGCCAGGGTACCTAGGCCTGCACTGTGCTTTCTTCTCTCCCTTTCCTTTCCTACTTGGCAGGAACCCCCCAGGTTATGTCTGAGCCACTTGGTCAGCTCCATCCTCACGGGAGCTTCACTTCCCACTCACATCCCAGCCAGAAAGCCAATGTCCACACCAGAGCACAACACCACATTTGGGTCTGGCTGGAGGCCCAGTAAGGTACCGAGATCCTAAGTAATTGGTCACCTGTCATCTGGAAATGATGCTCCAGCCCCAGCTGAGCTTCCATTCACAGGTTTGCTGGCTGAAGGGCAAGGCAGTACTGACATATGTAACACATTACCCATCTCTCCTCTCCTGTGCCCTCCATATTCTCCTTTTTTTTTTTTCTATATCGCTTTTCCTTTCTGCTGCAGATTTTCAGTGCTTCATTATTTCCACCCTAGTTCTTTCACCTCTCCCCTCCTCTGGGCCAATGTTTGACTTTTTCTTTCCCAGAAAACCATCTCTATTCAGTAGTTTGCAGTGACCTGCTCCAAAATACCTTTCTTCTTCCCACACACCCCAAACTGACAGGAGTAAATAGGCAGATTGTAGCTCTTTCTACCTTATGCAGGCTGTAAGGAATCTGCACGCTGAGAAGGAGCAAAGCTATTAGAGTGTTACTGGCTCTTGGGCTGTTGGATATCAACATCTTATAACTTACCGAGACTTGGGGTTCACTGAAGAACAAGCAGAGAAATGCTACAAAGTAGAACTATGATCCAAAGGAAGAATGAACTCAGACCTACTGCCCTCGGCAGTGGGACTTCAAACATAACTCTGGAAATGGTTCATTTTGTCAGCAACTCTACCAATTAATGCTTTCATGTTTCTTAAAGTTTTAGTATTGGGGATAGTGAAAGTATATGTATCCTTAGGCAGAGGAAAAAATGAGGGGTAGGATAAAACCTGTAAATCCCAAGAACAAATCCTGGTGCCTTCTTGGGAGCTATTCCTCACCATGCTGTCATCAGCATCCTGGGCATATCAGAACCCCTGTCTTTAGGATGGATCCAGCTTTCTCGAGCCAGATACTAGTGGGCAGTGTTCAAAGTGGGTTGCTCATAGCAGGACCATTAGCCTGCCTGTATCCTCACGGTCATTACACAAGGCCTTTCAAGCTAGTATCCATGCCCTGAAAGCAGTTGGGGAAAAAATAATCAATCTAGCGGTGTGACCATGGGTAGTCTCTTGGTTATAAGGAATTTACTCGTATTACTTTTTCCTTAAGAAAGCTCACCAAAAGACAGGATTTGTTTTTCCCCTTAAACACATCCAAGCTTGGTTTCAGGCTTGCAGGAAGAAATGCAGCACTAGAAAGTCTGTACTTGTGCATGATTTTGTTGCCATCTCCTCTGCTGTGTCACAGGACAAAAAGATACTTTAGCACCCTTGTGTTTTCCACCTGTAATGAAGCCACTTCAGAGGTACGTTGATCCTGAACACATTTGGAACCCTGTGAGCCAAGTCTGAGTTTTGGAAAATTGTGGTCAATGGTGCCATCATGACATGTCTCACCAGCTTTTATTGCTGAAGAGGATTGCTGCAATACGCTTCCGCTGTAACTGCTGCAAGGTCACGGTTTCAAGTGGATGAGAGAAATATGAGTGAGACCCACAGACAGTCTCAGAGCAGTGAGGCTGGATGTTAACTTTTCATAGAAAAGATGAAGAGGAAGAATAAAAGGAAGAATTAGACCAGTTTAGGCAAGGTGGCTGGTAGAGTCTATGAAGTCACCCAATAAATGCTATAAATATCCACAGAGGGAAATGGACTCCCTGCTAGGCAACTGTAAAGCAAACCACAGGATATTTTTGAAGCTGCCATACAAAAATACAAAGAAAAGTGTGACAAGTCTATTTAAAAACCAAAAATGGAACAGATGAGCACTTCATCCCTGCTGTGATTTAGAGCTCCAGCGGCAGGTCCTCCCACTGAAGCCTCCGTGAAAAAGAATGAAGTGCTTTGCCCAGATTCTTATGGAAGTTCAGAAATTCTTCTGTGGTCAGCAACATCTTCATGCTTGGTTGAAAGAAAAAACAAGGACTGATGTCTCAACGCTCAGTGGAACTTCTGGCAAGGCTGAGGATGAGATTCAGTGGTGTGTTTCTGACTGCTTTGTGCTCCCTATCAATGCCAAGCAGTTGTAAAGCTTTGTCTGCTGCTCAAGCTGGAGTTACAGCTGCTTTGCATCACTAGGCTGGTACAGAGCAGCCAGAGCATGTCTGCGTTTGGGGTTTGCATAGGGCTTTTTCAACAGGGCAATTCACCTGGCGTGCACACACCAGGGAATGCATGCAGCAGGCTCGGCGGCATCTAGAGCAAGTATATTGGTGAGTGAGAGCTCCTGTGGTGCGATCAAGTCTCAGCCTCATTGCAGGCTAGGCCTTTAACTATGGGGTTTGTACTGAATTCCAAAGGTTTATCTTTTCTCCCATTACATCTACCCTGTCTGAGCAGCAATATGCTTATGGTATGCAGCATGTGGTGCACTATTTATATTTTACATTCTAAAATTTTGGTGTAGTTGCCCATTTTTCCGTAATTTCCAGTATTTTCATTTGACCCACCAAGGCAATAGCGCCTGTTGTAGGCATGCTCCTCAAGCGTGTGCTACACTGCTACACAGGCTGTGCTGCCAGGGTGCTCGGTGCTCTTCTGGAGGCTCCTGCATGCCGGAGAGGAGCTGAGAGAACGCTGGCAGAGAGTGCCGAGACAGGCTCCCCGTTTTCCGCTGGTGTAAAGAGCCTTAGTTTGATGGCTCTGCCCGCCCCGGGCCTGTGCGTCACCCCTCGGCCCTGGAAACAGCCCCTTCCCCGGTGCTTGCGAGCTCCGATGCCCCAGCCCCGTGCTGGAGGGCAGCTGATGGTGACTGGGAGGAGGGGCAGAGCCGCGGTCCCCGCCGCCGCCTCCCCGGGCGACACGTGGCTCCAGCGGGTCCCGGGGCTGGTGGATGCTGCGGTGCCGTCCCGGTGGGGTTCCTCTCTCAGTCCGCAGCTGGGAGGCTTTCACACAATCTTTCTTTTTCTTTTCTTTCTCTCCCCTCATCGGTCCAACTTTTCTTTTAAAAAAAGCCGAACAAACCCAAACTTTTTTTCTTCTTTACTTTTTCGGGTTTTTTTTCGCCTTGCAGGAGCCACGCCGTGGAAACACGGGGTGGTGGAGGAGGGAGAAACCCCTCCCCTTCCCCTCCCCCGTGGCTCCTTCCTCGGAAAAGAAACATTTGGGGGGTTTCCTCCCCTCCTTTCCCCTCCCCTCCGCTCCGCGCCGCTCCGCTCCTCGGAGCCGAAGCCGCCGACGCGGCGCCCGCCCGCCCCGCGGCCGAGGAGGGCCCGGCGGGGCAGTCGCGCCGCCCCCGGTAAGGCGCGCACCGGCCCCTTTGTGAGCCGAGGGGCCGGGGGGGATGCGGAGCGCGGCGGTGCCGGGCGGTGGGGAGCGGGGCCGCCTCCGTTTCGCTGCGGGGCGGGAGAGCGGCGGGGGCCGGGCCGGGCAGCGCCGCTGCTGCCCCGGCACTGAGCGCTCGCTCGCACCGGCGGCAACGCCGCCCGCCCGTGGCCCCGGAGGTGCCGAGAGTAAGTTGTGCGGCGTTAACTGGAAAGGGCCTTTTGGGGGGCGGGCTGCGAGGGGCATGTCTGTCTGTCTGCTCCGGTCCCCCCTTGGCTTCTTGCAAAGGGGTGCAGCCCCTGCTAGTTTGGCTCTTGGGGATATTTGGGCTGTTGTTGGTTGGGGAAGATGGAGCGTGTTGGGGCTTGGGGTGCCTTCCCCAAGGGGGTCAGACGGAGATTTGGGGTGCTCGCAGCTCATTGCCGGCCCCGAAGGGAGCTATGTGCCCTTCTGGGGTGGCGGTGGGGTGCTGGGAGCAGCCTCGGAGGCTCTGTGGGGATTGTCCTGCCGTCAAAGTGTTCTCCAAAGCATCGAGGCAGGGAGATGTTTCTTTTAAAGTGAAACCTGCAAATTATGTAATGTCTCAGATGGGTCTGTAGGGAAGCAACCGCATGGGTCCGGGTAACTCGGTCTTAACACCACTTCTTTTCTTTCACATAAACCACTGGAGAAGCAGTGTGCAGGGTGTTACACTTAGTCTTAGCTGGAAAAGCGAGCTGCCTGCCAGAGCCCAAGGTGTTACAGGGAGGTGGGGTAATTGTGAACCAGGGGGTACATGCCCGTTGGGGTTGCCTTGAAAAGCAGAGGAACTCGCCATCCTCCAGACCTGGCACAGTCAGAACGCAGCCTCACACCTGCCTTTTCTCAGAAGATCAGTGCTGTGCACCCATGGAAAGCTTTGCCGGCAAAGGTTATCACTAAAACTCCTTTATGCAATCTGAGTCATGGTGCTCACTGTCATGCAGGATCCACTACTCACTTTTTCCCATTAACACACACACTCTTACTGAGAATTTTGGAATGGTTACCATGTAAAACCTCAGCTCATGCTACTCTTAGGATCTTCTTTTTTCCGTTTTTAAAAATTTAGTAGAAATTTGGAAACAGGATCCAGATGTAGTGCAGAGGTAACTGAGAGCAACTCAAGAATGGTAAATTAATGTCCCTGGCTTTTTTCTTCTCCTGCATGGTGAAGGAGAGGGATGTGGCTTGACCATTGTTCTGGAAAGTTGAGGGAAGAGTATTGTTAGCAAGCTGCTATTTAGGACTGTGTGGTCCAGACAGTGCCATTTGCTAGTTCTAGTCCTTGCAGCTCTAAGAGAACTTAAATGAAAAGCCCAGTCACATGTTGACCACACTCAACTCTGTAAAATGGGGTGGAATCAGAAATAACTAGTTTCCTGATGTTTCGTTCTCTATTGACTGTGCCCTTAAGAGGGAATGCAGGCGTATCTTCTTTCTCCAAACAACTGCAACTGCAATTCAGATGCTGTGTGAATGTCAAATGGCCCATTCAGTCACAGCAGGGCAATGTCATGTGCTTAAAAGTTATGCACATGCACAGAAGTTTGTGAGACTGAGGCTCTAGTATCATATAATGTTGCTCTTGGTTGAATCACGTTATGAAGAGATGTGGCCAGTTGCTGCAGATAAAGCCAAGCTTTGTTTCTGTGTTCAAGAATGATTCTGCTGGGTATGTGATTTAAAACATAGTTGTTGAAGTATGGATTCTTGTTTCCTCTAGAGTGGAAGGCTCTTGGGCACAAACCTGTAGTAGGATTACTGGGATGCCACCCTTCCACACAGGTTCCCATCTTTTCCTGAGCTAGACTGGAATCTGGGCCTTTGTTATTTCTGTGTTCCTTGTTATTATTCAGTATGTTGTACGTCCTTCATTAACCTGGCTTGCTTATCACTTACTTAAATGTGGTGGGGTTGAGAGGCAACACAAAGTTTTTCTGTAAGTTTGTGATGGAAGGCACAGGTAAATTCTGCTGAGGTCCTGAAAAACAGGCACAGAGGAGCAATGGGGAAAGGCTGAGCTTCTTCAAAGCCTCCCAGCTGTGTGTCCCTGCTGCACTCTGCCTGCTCAGAGAGGGCCAGATTCAATTTCCATATGACAGCTTCAAACATGCAGCCAGTGCCTCTTACCCTCCTCAGTCCAGCTGGGATTTCTATGAAGTTGGTGGTCAGTTTGCGCAAGGATGGAGATGGGGTTGGGTGGTGTAAATTCTTAGTTACTGTTGCTAATACTGTGGTTGCATTGCTAAGAAACAAAGGAGAAAATGTGCCTTTGGAGCTGTGTTTCTTCCCTTGTTCATCTTTCTCTCTGTCCCCACTGGGGATGTTTCACTCTTTTCTCCAAGTCTTTCACTGCAACTCTTTGCCACCCCCTTCCTTCCTTACCACCCACAGACTTCTCTGTCCTGCTTTCTCCAACCTTTGTTTGGTCAACAATAAACAGATAGTGCCAGTACTTAAATATTACATCATTTGGGTCGGGTTGATGCTGTGGGTAGATTAATAAAAGCTATGGGGAGGTGGTGTGTTCCTGAGCCGTTATTCCAGGCCACTGCAGACCTCGGCTAGTGGTGCTCGCCAAAAGCTCACAAGCTGGGAGAGGTGGGCACTTGCATCTCTTTCTGTAAGTGAAAATGTGGGTGGCGAAAGAGCTGAGTATGCCATACAGAAATGATATCTTTTTACAGAGTAAAGGCATGTGTGTCATTAGGAGGCATAATATATTTATTTAAAATAATGCAACTAAAGGCTCCATTAATTAGATCCTTGATTATGTGTAAGTAGAGGCAGAAGGCAGGCATATCAACTTACTCCCTTCTGTCAGTCTACTTCATTACTATCTGCTCTTCTGGTTTCATTTGTGCATATCCTGCAGCCTTCTGCCTCAGTAAGGTGTTTATTAAGTCACCATTTTGCTGAAATCGGGCTCAACTCTTAAAAAAAAAAGGTGCTGTGGTGCAGGATTTGGTGACTTTGTGTTAGTGAGTGGTCAAAATGACTCAAGTAAAATTCTTACCCCCTCTCCCCGCCTCTGACCAAGTGCAAGGTTTCAAGTTAAGATTTAGAAGCGTGAGGTGTAGAAAGTCCTACTTTTGAAACTTCTGGGAAGTTTCTGTTCAATAGGCATTCAATAGTATTAAAATGTAAACTCAGTTTTAATAAAATGGCTAAATGCTGGTTTTGTGTTGTCTTTAGAGACTTTAGAGCTGCCTCCTTATTTTTGTCCTCTTCAGTGGAGAAATGAAAAGGCCTGTGTGCACTTCACAGGAAATGAGTGTCTGATACAGGCTTGCAGGCTGCACATTTCCAAGAACCGCTCTCAAGGTATTTTGATAATGCACATTCTCTCTGCCTTCTCCCTTCCTGCTCCCCCTGTGCTTTGTGTGCTTCTGCTTGTTTGCAAACACATGCAGAGTAGGAGGGCAAGAATTGAATGGTGGCACTATTAAATTTGCAGATAGGCTGCTTTAGCTTTACATTAGAGCTGTGGCTGGCAAAATTAAGCCAGCTGGCAGCATTCAGTTGCCTTTGTTGCAGAGGGGTTTTATCCTTCCCCTCACTCCCTGCAAAAGCTGAAGAAAAATTTTGACTTCTGATTGTGACTCGTGCAACAAGGGAGTTTTTTGTGTGTATGTGATTCTGCAGTTCAGAAACAGTTTGAATCTACTTTCATACTTCCTTGGTAGCAAAGTTTATTTGGAAATTTAGGCTAAAGCTTAGGCTAAAAATTTCTGTAATCTGAACTGCATAGCTGGGCTGCTGTGCATCCTGCTGAAGGTGCCTTACTGAAGCTAAGGGGGTTTGGCATAAGTTTGCCTGAGTTGGCATGCTACTGGTGATGAGCACAGGTGCTCTCAGGAATGGTTTGATTATGCTTTTTGACAGACCAGCAGTGTTGTTCTTCATGCATATTTTAGTTCTTCCTTGTTTTCTAGTGAGATTTTGGGATGTGGAAGGAGGGAAGTTGGAGCTGGAGAGACATTCTCCAATCCCCCCTACCAGAAGTTATGTTCATCCTCCAAGGTCCAGTTAAGTGACACAGTGGACCAAGAGTCCCACTCAAGGGAATGCTGAGACAGAAGGAATGTTTCTTTCTAACATCATCGCAACAGCCATTTCTGATTCTGAGCTGCTTTAGCAGTAAACACTCAAATCTGCCATTTGTTAGGATGCACACTGATATTCAAGTCAGCACACATAAGGCAGAGGTGCTGTTCTTTTTAGTCATTAAAGAATGAGGAAAAAATGGGCAGAGCTACTTTAACTACTCTGCAGCAGGTCCATAATTGATTTCTCATAGTGACTTTATATACCTTTGTTTATTACTTCAGTTTTGCACAACTAAAGGACATTTATGCCTTGAGCTGAGCTCCCCTTAGTCTTATGTCAGGTTTGAATGCTTAAGAGGTGTCTTAAAAAGGCATTGCTAAAAAACCCAGCAGTCCTTTGCTGCTGGATTCCTCTGCCTAAGGTCTGCTAAAGCATAATGTGGTAGGTACTGCACAGAAACAAAGCAGAGGCATTTGAGAAAGAAGAGAAATGAGACTCCTCAGATCAGCTCTCTCACTTTCCCCAGAAGCAGCATTTAATGTCTATATGATTGGAGTTTTTCCTTTTATGAGTTTTAAAATTAGTTACTTTTCAATCTCGGTCACCTTTGAACTTCCTCTCATCTAGTTTTATAAAAGAACACAAAAAGAACGTCCTGATTGTACTGTATCTTCCTCTGGAATCCCCTTGTATCTATCTGCTCTCTAAATTGAGCGTGAAGTTTCACCCGTGTCTCTCTGTACACTTACGTTTGACTTCTGATCACCCATCTTTGGGCCCATCATCTTTGTTTCAGCTCTATCTGTTTTTATTTAAGGTGACTGGAACTGACTGTATTATCTCAGGTGGTGACATTACTGTTACGTTCCCACCCATCCATTTTGCAACCTTACTCTCGTGTTTGCATCTTGGTTTTTTAATGACTGCTTTTGCATTCAGAGCTGGAGCTTTCCTTAACAAACCCTCAGCGCTGTTACTCGGCTCATTGGTCAGCTGCGCCACTTAATTTATCACTCTCGAAAATATAGACCCGGTTGGTTTTCCTACAAGCCTGCGTGTGTTTGCATTTGTCAGGACAGAGTCTTGCCCGATGTCCTGGTGCTTTCCAGGCTGATGAATTTTGAGTGATCTTGGACTTCTCTTGCCTGTAGAAAGTGAAGTGATTTTGTTACTGTTCGCCCTGGGAAGGTGATGGAGGGGGCTCACTGCATTTTGAGCCGGCTGCCTAGATGTAAGTAACATGAGGCTGTAAGCTGCCTGCTGTGGGGCAGGGTTAGAGATGAGGGGGTTGAGGTGTTGTGGGTAATGGCAGCTTGAAGACAGGGAGAGACAGTTCTAGAAGGGGACCTGGGTCAACATGTGAGTTTGCGTGGGCAGGGGGAAGGGACTGCTTGCATCAGGGCCGGGGGAGGCTTTGGGCTGCCTCTACCCACCAACCTGTTGAGGAGTGGGGAGGGATGCTCTACAAAGTGGGCTGAGTTGATCCAGGGGGAAGATGCAGTGGCTGGGAGGATAGCAGAGAAGTGACCAGATGTGCAGGGGCTGAAATGCCTTGGTTTCCTCCAGACACCTCTTTTACACCTCCCGTTCACCCTGTGGCACGACTGCTCTGTGTCTTCTATCCATCTGCTTTACAGGTCCTGGGATGGCTCTTTAGCTCATGTACCATGTCTCACTTTTTGAGTTGTTTCTGGAATGGAGGCTTTGGGGAAGCACAAAGTGTTTCCTGTCATCTGTTGCTTCTTCAGATACCATCTGCCTGATGGGGAACTCTGTCTGGGGATTGCCTCTCCCCCACATCATGTAGCCTCGTGCTGCTCCTGTCTTAGCCGTACATGTCAAAAAAGGTTCCTTCCAATACTTGCAGCCCTCTGGTAGTGCAGCTGATTTGATTGAGCACTTCACTTTGCATCTCAACCATCCATTTCTAATTCAAAATCCCTGGGTATAGTCCATGGTGCCCAGCTGGCTTTCTACTCTAATATCACTTTTCCTTATCAATTCTGATAGAGCGCTCCCTTTTTTCCCTTCACATTAAACAACATTAAATACTGGGAAATCTCCTCAACATCCTGTCCAAGAAAAAAGATAATGCCCACTTGCTTGTGTAGCTTTTCTGCAGTATCCCTGTCTCCACTTGCTGGTATCTCAGTTGACTAAATGATTCCCCCAGAGGTTTCTGTTTTCGATAAACTGAAAATGCCATATGTTTTCTGGGTTTTGTTTTGTTTATCTCGGCCACCTACTATCCCAGTTTCATGACAGCCATCCTCACATAAATTTGTTCCCTGTTGTCAGTAATTTATATTCCTTTATATTGGCTGCTCCAGGATTATCTTTTCATCTTCTGAAGGATTATAGAGAAGGTTGTAGGAAGATTTGGAACAGGGACTGGGGTTTTGTAGTGTCTGTGTTTGATGTGTCTGCCCCATGGTGGATGCCCTTGCAAGCTGCTGCACCTACAGCTAGTACCTGCAGTGTGACCTGTTCTTCTCCTCCAAGCCTGTCCTCTTAGCCAGGCAGCATCTCTGTGTCATCCTTTGTGGGAAGTCTGCATGCTCTGCCACTTTAAGATTTCCTAAATAACCCCTCATGACTTTTTTTTTTATTCTTTTAACTTTTAACTCTCAGGACTAGTTTCTTTGTTTTTTGTGTTGGAAATCTCCCATTATAAAACCTAGTGTTGTGGTGTGTTTGTGCTTTCTGACCCTCGCCCCTTCCTCTGAAGGCACAGTAGCTGGTGCCGCATAGTCCCCCTCGCATCTTCTGAAGCTGGTCCTTCTGAAGAGCCAAGGCAGGATCTCTCCCCTGTCTCCCTGTGCTCTGGCTGGTGTTGGTTAAGCACCTGGAACTCTTCTCTGATATCACAGTTCTGATCAGGATATTGAGCCAGTTTTATCTGCAGGCCAGGCACTGCTCGTTTCTCAGTTAGCTGCTGCTTTGAATTCCTTTCCGGCTAAATGTGATTGTTTTGATAAGAAGCCATGCCCATTGCAGGGACCACTGATGGCCTTTGCTTCTCAGGATTTACTCATTTCCTCAAACAGGGTTCTGGAACAACTGAAAAAAGTCAGTTTAACCAAGAGACTGGAACAGAGGATCTATATCTATGGTGCGGGGGAGGCGGTAAGGCTGAGGAGCCATGATGGGTAGATGCAGAGCTCTGCTCCAACAGAGGGCAAGGGTGCAGCCCAGCCATTGCTACCCCCTTCCCACTGATCCCCCTTTCAGCAGGAAGATGGGACAGAGCATTTCAAGTAGGGAGTCACGAGGGACTGCTGTTATCTTGGCTTCTTTATTCTTCCTCATCATGCCCTCTCCCCATCTCCTTGTTTCAGCCCCCAAACTGGGGAGAGCCCCAGCCACCTTCCCAGAGGTGTGGGTGGTGCGGAGGGAGGGAAGGCAACAGGGAGGCTGTGTTCCCTGGCCAAGCGCAGAGCTGAGGTTTTGTGTAGCTCTGCAGCACTAACATTTGCAGGAATGGCTGCTCTGTGAAACTGCAAAGGTCAGGAGCAATGTGACTGGGCTTCCCTCACTTACCAAAAATGCTGTTGGCCAGAGGTAAGCAACAACAACTCTTTGCTTAAGCCGTGGCCAGATAGGCTCAGCTGCAGCTTTGGTAGTACCTCCTCCTGATTTCCTTTTTCTTACCTTTTTTTTTTAAATTCTCTTTTCCCCAGTTACGGGGGAAGGCAGAAATAATTTAGTCTCCAACAGAAGCTGTCTTTGCCAGAAGTCAGATGCTAGTTTTGGTAGTTCTTGGCAGCCTTTGAGTTCAGGGAAACGATGTGGCTTCTGTGTTATTCTGAAATGGCAGGATTACAGTTTCACATTGGGCTATTTTGACGAGGAATAGGCTCTTTTATTTGGAAGTAGTTCTGAATGTACACAATATTTCCAAGGTGTGAGGAGGGGCCCCTGAAAATGGGTGTCTTTCTTCCAACTCTTTCAATTATCCCAGTAAAGGCAATTAGCTTTTCCTGTAAACTGCCACCTTGTTGGGTTTTTAAAAGCATGTTATGGAGAAACCAAACATGCTTGAAGACTTCCCTGCCTTGAAGAATATTTGGCACATATCACACTGTCTTGTTGGTTTTTTTGGGCAAAATCCCTTTAGCCCATATCAACAAAGTGCCACATTAATTCAGAAAACACACATCATAGAAAAATATGGTAAGAAATACAAAACATAAATATCAGATCCATGGGAAGTTATTTGTGGGTTTTGAAGTATGTTCTCCAGCCCCAAAATGTTGGGAAGTGTTTGATAAGACCAGTCCTCTTGCAAGGTGATTTCTGGAGACTGCAAGCAGGATCTTTCTGCTCTGTGTCTCTACTGCATGGAAGTAGGAACTGTCACAGTGTGTGTGCTGCCTCAGCTTATTTTATTTTATTAAATGTTGCATTCTTGAATGTTGCTTGTGTAGGGAAATGCAGTTTTAGTTTGGGGTATGTATGTGTGGTGTGGGTTGTTTTCTTTTTTCCATGTATTCCCTCGTGTGTCGGACATAATGGCAAGCTCACATCAAATTATTTATAGCCATGGCATAAAAGATAGAGGGAACTGCAATGTCTCTGAGGCCTGCTTTGTGCTGGAGAAATTGGCTGTGATTAACATTGGTCCTCTTAGCTGAGCTGGCCCACATTCCTCCCCTAACCACAGCTCCCTCTGTGCTCTTTGGCATGTCTGTCAGTGCATCTCCTTTCCCTCCCCTCTCCATGATCCCTTTCTGGTCACCTTGGCTGTGGTAGGCTGCTCATGACAAGGGGCACTGGTGTGACCATGCACCGTGGCAGTGATGGTGGCATGGTTCAAACCAGTGCCAATGTGTGGCAGGCGGTGGTGGCGATGGGAACCAGGCTGGCCCACCATTAAAACCCAGCGCTGCGTGCTTGGCTCTTATCAGGGAGGTTTCTTCCAGCCTTTTGCTCAGGCTTTCCTTTGAAACATCCTCCCCAGCCACAAATCAGTAGGCAGCGCATTTCTGTGGGATGCAGACGTGCAAGCAGAGATGTCTGCTCAGGCTCTGCTGCCTGGAACGGGGACACTGCTGCAAGGGCTTGCAGGGTACCTCAGGGAGAGCTTTTCCAAATTATCCCAGCCTCTGTCTAACTGCTCTGGGAACTGCAGGGTTGCTATCTGGGAGATGTCAAAGCTGAATGGATTGGTAATGGGTAGTAATGGGAATTTAAAAATGGGAATTAATAATGCGTAGTAATGGGATAGACCTGCAGTTCTGCAAGTCAACATGGCTTGTGGGGTGTGTGCCCAGTCTGGACTCTGCTGGGGAGGATGCAGAGAAGTGAGGTTATGTGTGTATAAGTGAAGCAGTGCAGTGACTGCCTCTGAAAGGCATGCAGAAAGCTGGGATTGTTTTTTCAGCTTGCTGATGGATCCAATGACAGACAAACAACTGCACATGTGGTGGTCTGCTGCTCCACCAGGTCAGTGGGTTTAGTTTTCCATCAGTGAGATGGAAAGAAAAGTATTGAGAGCAGGGCAGGTGAGTGGGGGTCAGAATGAAGTGGGTCACTTGAATGGCTATGTGGTGTCAAATAAGATACTCTAAATGTTGTGTGTTGTATTGAGCACAAGCTGGAGTTTGCTGTCCTGAATCCTTAAGCTTGTTCCTGTTGCCATCATCTCTTAACATTTGGGGTTTTACGGTTCCTGCTTCCAGAAGATGATAGCACCTTTATGGTCTTTCCATTTGTCCTTAAGCCATCTGTGAGCTGCCTGGACCTAACCAGCTCAAGGCTTTGTAAGTAGCAATAATAATAACAGCAGCAATAATCCACTTTCTCTGTTGCTATCCAAAGTGCTATATACATGATTCTACGGTAATACAGATCAAAGACGTTGAGACAGACAACCTGTCCCCAGATTTGTTGTATTTTAGATCCACATTATGGCAAACTAATGGGCTTAGTCACCTGCTTGATGGACTTCTCTTTCTTTTCAAAGGACAGATCTGCTCTTAAGTAAAGCTGTGCAAAAACTGGGAAGTGCTGCATCGGAGCTTTTGAATTTGGACCACTTCCAGGCCTGACATCCAGAAACTCATCCCTATGGGCAGTAAAGACAAAGAGGTAAGCTTTTTCAAGTGTCCTGGAAAAAGAGAGCATCATAGAACGCATCATAGCTGAGCACTTGAGGCTGCTGCTGAACATGGCAGATTTGTCAAGCTCCAGGGTGCAGGGCTGGCTTGGCTGACACCAGATGCCATGTACAGTCCCCTGGTTTACTAGAACTGTCTCCTTATATGAAATACGCTGCCTTGCCTGGGTTGTGAGTGAGGAGGAAAACAGAATGCCCTGTGTTAAGAGCACTTATTTTGAAAAGCTCTTGAACTTGCAGTAAATCAGAAGCTCTGGGGAAATTTATCCAGCCTTTTAATTAGTGGGACACCAGCTTTTTAGGTTACATTGCTTTGGCTTCAAGCACTGTTGTGACTTGCGTTAGGGAGGTAGTAACTTGTTTGAGCGCTGGGGGGGTTTTTTTGGCTTTTTTGGAGGGGAGAAGAGGGAAAGCAAATTGTGGTGTGGCAAAACAGAAGCAGAACTAAATATGCATGTGTGTTTCATTACACCCCACGCCCCTGGGTTCGCTTATTCCCAATCCTGAGTCTGCACATCCTCATTGATGTGGGAGGCCATGTACATGTAGGACCTGTTGACCCATTAAAACTGAACCTTAGAGGTAGTATCAGGAAGCACTTCTAGAGCTAATATTAGTATAACTAATGCTGCACTGCAGGCCAGGCAGTTCTCTCTTGGAAATGGGTCACTGAAGCTAAACAAATTCCCCCCATCTGAGGCTCTGACCCATATGTAGATTTCAAACCGAATGAACAAATTGTCAAGGTGCTATTTTTGCATTTACTTTGAATTCGAAATGATGACACAGTCTCAGTTCTTAGTCAGTGAGATTTCTAGTAGCAGTGGATTTTTCTTAAAGGACTTGGGTGAATGACTCAAGGTTGAAAACTGGGACAAACTAGTTTGGTATTTTTTTTCCTGTCAAATAGCATCTGCAGCCTTAAACAAATTATATATTTGTTGTTACATTTAAAACTAGCCTGGAAATGAAAGACAACTGCCTGCTTCTGTTTACTTGCTTGAATTAATTTTTCATCGTCGACCTGTGAAAGTGGCAAAATTTCTGTTTGGACCCAAGAGAAGTTGCTATTTAGGAAGGCTCCTTTTCAGTCCTCTCGATGCTATATCCGCAGCCCTGGAGGCATCTGGCAGATGACCTTTTTCTATAGGAGCTAACGTCAGTGGGCAGCTTTGGGCGCCCAGACGCCCAGTGGAGAGGAGAAGGAAAGGGACAGAGATAATGCAACTTCTTGTGGCACCTACTGCTGAGTTTTCAGTGGTGATAGATGGCCCTAGTTGCTGCACGTGGTGACTGTGTTTACTTGCATTCTGCTCACTAAATCACTTTCCCCTAAGATTTATTCTGACTTGCTGAACAGCTTGAGCAGCTTTTAACTGCTGCCTTTTTTTTTTAATGGAAAAGAAAAAACCCAAGTTGATTAACTCCTTCCTACCCCTCCCACCTTTCTCTAAGTGTGGAATTTCCCTCCTCCTGTGACATGTAGCTAAAGGGCAGGATCAACAGCATTCAGAGCAGTACCAGGAACATTAGTGGCTTGTGGACTGCAAATCACAGGGCTAGAAACTCGAGAAGCTTCCCAGGCTGCTCTTGGAAAGGATGTTTATTGCTCCCATATATGGAATGCCATGTGCCTGGCTGCTAAATTATTGGTATTACTGTTGAGTATTGAGACGGATGTTAGTTGAGAAAAGATGACTGTAGGCAAGGCATTGGCAGGCACATGCTCCCTTTCCAGAACTACTGTGCCCATGTGAAGGACAGATGTTTGGCCCTGCTGCTCTGTGTCCTCTCCCCAGGTGCAAAGTGGGTTCTGCACGGCCATCCAGTTGGTGCAAGCACCAAACAGAATGAGAGGCTTTTGAATAGCTGGCAAAGTGTGTGACAGGGGAATCTTGCAAGGAGCTAAGCTTAACACAAAGCTCTCCCTCCAGAGCAGAACAAGTCCCTGCATAGTCCCTGGGGGCTGCCTGCCTGCTATGAGCCCCAGGGCTCCTGCAAGTCTGCTGTGGGGAGGGACTGCTGGAGATGAAGTGTGTCTCTCCCTCCGCTGCAGGCTGTGTGTCAGCAGTCTGTCCTGCTCCAAGCATGGCTATGCTGTGAGCGGGTATGACTGGTTTAATGGAGTATGTCAAGGGACTGAGGGCAGGATTTGGTGGCGAGCTACTGACTTGTCAGGTCTGGGGAAGTGGTATGTTACAGCTCAGCTTCTCGCACAGAATGAGTCTCTGGCTTAGGGCTGTGGTTTTTTATGTTTGTGCACACACACACATTCAGAATATGTACTTTTTTTATATATAATTGAAATGACTTGGATGGCTGATGGCAACACTGGGTTCAGAAATTTGCATTTCTGAAAACAGACAGCCTGGTGATAACACAAGGTGCAGGAGATGAGCAGGGTCATGACAGTACATGAGCAGAGGATGGTGACTGGGAGAGGGCAGCATAGTCTGCGGGCAGGGAGAGATGTCCTTCTGGAAGAAAGAGAAGTTAAGGGGCTGGAAGGGCATCAATAGTGTCTGGTACCAGTGTTAAGTGGGCTCATTTGTGGCAGTCCGAGCCCTGAAGTTGATGTTGTAACATTTCTTGAAGGGGTCTTGATCTGAGGCCTTTGCTTTCTCCTAAGAGAGTGAAACAGGCATATCATGGGATGAGGGAGTAGTTCATGGGGTTTGGTGGGAAAGACTCATTCCCATCTTCTGTTTCTTCAAAGTCCTTTTACTGGAGAAAGCATTAGAGCGGTGCAGAGAAACCTTTCTACCTTTCCTTGAATGACAAAGTAAATGATACTGCTTTGCAAAATTTTTCACTGAAAAACCACTGAAAAACCCCAAAGCATCCAACAGGGGAAATCTTGAAATTACAAGATCATCTAGGTTCAAACCAGCCTTCTGAAGGGGTGTGCAGGAGCTCCTGGCTGTAAATCACAGAAACCAGTGGATGCAGAGCTCTGTAAGGTGCCACCTTTTGCTGATGGGACCCGGCTGGAGCCCCTCCTGCACATATATCCTTGGTGTCCCTACAGCTGGGGATTGGTGACATACAGTAGTTCCTTGGTACCCTCTTTAGTACTCTTGCTGGTCTTTCTCCCTTGTGAAGTGTCTTCACTTGCCCAGATAGAAGAAGGTATTGGGTTTGCCTCACTCTGCTTCTGTCCCGCAGGCTGGATGCCAAGGAGGAAGAATGGTAAAGGCAGCATCTTTCCAGGATCCATGGGCTCTTTGAGAGATGATCAGAGGGAGGCCAGATGATCTGCACAACACGCACACCACTGTTTCTCATCTGCAAAGGCAGCATCGGAGCGTTCTCCCCAGCCCTGCACCACCCGGCCTGCCCGATCGTTTCCGGATGTTTCGCAGCTGCGAGTGGGAGGTCCTGGAGCGATCCCTCAATATCCTCCAGGCCAGTGACTTTTACTGGGGCCCCTTGTCTGTGGGGGAGGCCCACGCCAAACTCCAGAGGGAGCCTGTAGGCACCTACTTGGTGCGGGACAGCTCGCAGGGGAACTGCTTGTTCAGCCTGAGTGTGCGGATGCCAACGGGGCCTGTCAGCCTCCGAATCTCTTTCCAGGAGGGCTATTTCCGCCTGAAGAACTGGTTTTCAGACTGTGTGGTCCAGCTGCTGGAGCTGGTGGTGGCAGGGACCCGGAACAACCCCTTACACTTTGATGAGATGGGGGGAACCCCCCTGGTCTTCTCTGAGCCCCTGTGCCGGAGCCGCCGGACAGTGCCCACCCTGCGAGAACTGTGCTACCGAAGCCTCCCCGCTGGTGCCATGACAGGGGACAGAGCGGGGCTGGGGGGCTCCTTGGGGATGTGTCTGAGGGAGGAGGTGGTTTCACCCCTGCACAGAAGGGAAGGGTCAGAGGGGAGTGTTGTCCCCAGCCCTTCTCTGTCCTGGGCTGGGAGATGATGCCGTACATGTGGGAGACAAAGGGAAATGCCTGTTATGTGGCTGTGCTGGTGGGATGTGTGCCACACCAGTGGGGCTGGACTGGCTGCTGGCAGAGGAAAGGCGAGGGCAGAGGGGAGCACGGCTTGAACCCGCTGGCTGTGACTGATGTGTCCTTGTATGTGCACAGTGTGTGACTTTTCCCAGAGATGCCTGGGGTAAAGCCAAACCTGAAGAGCAGAGATTTCCACCACGACCAAGTCCTGCTCTTGGCTCCATTTATAACTTAAAAGCTTAAGAAGATGACTTGCCTGTCCTCCCAGGTCAGCCCTGTGTTTTCTTCTACCCCAAGTGCTTGAGCTCATTTCTGCTTCAAACCTGCCCTTGTGAAGTGGTGCAGCTGAGTCCAGTCCCGCAGCAGTGCAGCTTGGACATTGGTGGGCATGACCCCTGTGCTGACTGGATCCCCACGTAGCTGGGGCAGAGTGAGAGCACGTTTCACTCCTTGCAGCACAAATGCGATGCCAGTTACTTCAGAGGCCAACGTTTGCACCAGAGTGAAACCATTGCAGCCATGTATGATGCAGGCAGCTTCACTGGCTTTTGCATTGCTTTATTTAATCGGATTTTTGTGAGTGCAGATGGGTTATGCTATACCAAGGGCATGGCATTCCTGCAGAGGTAACCCTGATCTGGAGAGTTGTGTCTACCCTGGGAGGGTGTGAAGAGATGCGATCCAGTGCCCTTTCTTATGCTCATGTGATAGTGAGCTGCTGCCATCTATTGAGCATCAGAAGATGTTTTGGGTTTGCCTCCAAAAAGGCAAAGATTTTTTATATAAAACTTCTAAAATTTTAATAAACATGTTTTTATATTGATTTTTAAAAGTCAGTGAATGCATGGAGATATCTTCATTCCCTTGCAGTGCTGAAAAACCAGTTAGTTTAGCGCCAAGGCATGGCAGTCAGGCAGAAACTGAACAAGTGAATTTCTTATAAAGACCAAAAGCAGCGCATAAATGAGTGGTCATAGCTGGGAACACTAAACTTAATTAATCTTATAGTGTAATTAATTGAAGAATTTTCGAAACAGAGAATACTTCTGAAAATCTCACCCCTGCATTTTTAGAAAGTATTTTTAGTACCTTAAAATTTGTACTGAGTGTTTGAAAGACCTGTGAGTAATTCAAGATCCTAGAACAAGGCACAGCATCAGTGAACTTGAGCTGGCGAGGATGCGTACAAATGAGAGGAACAGAGTTGGCTTAAATAACGTCATGGTTCATTTCAGGGATACGGGCAGGTATGTCTTCTAAGTAAGTGACTGAAAACAGCTACATGAAAGGAGAAATTCAGATGCTGTAAAATTTGAGCCACACTGTTTTGCATGCTGCCAAGCATCTGTAGCTGAGGCAGGCAGCCTGCTGAGCTCATGCTGACTTTCCTCTTCAGACCTGTATAGGAGAAAAAAGTGAACATGGGGAGAGATTACACTGAATTTGCTCTTTTGTCTTCAGGTATCTTATCTGAGGAACTAAAGCGTGTGGTCAGCACAGAGAGAGAGATACAGGCTGTGATTCATCACAGCCGCCTAACTTACACACTGAATTATTCTCTGGAGGGCTCTGTCTCTCCACTGGTGGCGAGATGCCTGGCCTCCTGTCTCAGGGCATAGACTTATGAACCAAGGTAGTTAAATAAGTGCTAGGGAAGTGGCAATCTTCTCCGTGCTGCCTGCTCCTCTCAGCCTCAGGGAGGCCAGGGGCAGCTCGGTGGCCCTGCAGCTGCTGTGTCTCTCAGCCCAGTGCAACAGCACTGGCTGGTATCGTTCACTACTGCAGGGTTTGCGTGCCCTGTGGTGGCTGACACGCGGGCATACTGTTGATTGCTGTCAGCATCTCAGGTGGCTCTGGGCACCTCTGGGACCATTCCCTGGCTCTTGGTTGAAGCCCCTGCCTTGGCAGGGTCAGCCACAGAGCTGACCTCCCTCTCTGCCTGCTGTGGAGGAGTGGGACTAGATCTGCTGCCCCAGGCATCATGCCTACCCCTCCATCCTTTTCTTTCTTGGGGGTTTCTTTGCTGAGGTCCCTTGGCTGCCTTCCTGCCTTCCATTCAGAAAGCAGGGAGGGGGGAAAGAGCAGGCTAATTTCTTCCATGTTTAGAACTGAGTACAGGAATGCTGCTGTTTTCTGGCCATGGTTATACCTCACCGAGGGAAGAGCTTTCCAACTGGATTGCTCTGACCTGGCTGTGAACTGTTCTCATTTGGCTGCAAATGAGCATCTTGGGTAGTATGGCTGGGGGCTGCAGAAGAGCCCTATTTGCTGCCTGGATTGCACTTTAGGAAAATCACACCACGGGAGAAGGAAATAGTTTGGATTTTAATAAAGTCTACTTTATTTTGTGCCCTTTTTTTTTTTTAATTGCACAGCAAGCGCTTGTCTCAGTCTTACAAGTGAGTCAATTGCATGCAGGGCTGCAGCGAATTGATTTGAGATCTGTGGATGAAAAGCAGTGAATTACTGCCAAGCATTGTTATATTGTGGAAGCTTAAGGCACATTATGTCTAAGTATCCTCATTATTCCCAAGGAGAGGTCACTTTGCAGATCAGGATTGGTGCAAGAAAGGAAATCAGTTTGGGAAGAACAGAAAAGTGAAAAGTACATTGGCTGAGGCAAACGTTAGAGTCCTTCATTTTCTGCTTGGATGTTGGAAGAGAGACCTTTTTCTTTAAGCTCTTGAGAAAAAAAGATGTGCAAAGAAAAACTCTAAGAATTTACTTCCACAGGGTGACTTCAAGCACTATCCTGCTGCTTTCATTAATGAGTGGGAGATGTTCACTTTAATCACTCTGCCTCTGAACTGGTTCCTCTGCCACGTAGGAGCAGCTCCTGGTGGTCTGTGTCCAAATGTTTCTTTTGGTGGCTCCTAAAGGGACTTACGAAGAAATTGCAAACTTCCTCATAACCTCCTGAGCGCCATTCGGGGAATAGAAGAAAATTGTTTGCATTTTTATAAGTTATGTTATACATTTCTCCAGCTGACTCATTTCAGTTTGCTGAGGAAACTTACACAGCCTTGCAGATGGTTTTTTTCAACCCTTCTTCTTAACAGCAGAAGTTGAAAAGTTTAGTCATTGTGAGAGGGGCTTCCTCTATCGTGCTGCAAAGGGCCTGGATTTCAGTCCCAACGTGCCACAGGCATCCAGCAGGAAACTGCTCTTTGTCTGGTCCCAACTAGCTGTCTGTTAGCTGTGCTCTGGGGCCCCAGGGGTTAATTTCCCAAAATCCTTCGCTAAAACTTGCTAATAACTTCCATATGTACCCATGTGTGTGCTCAAGAGGGGCCCCACAGCCAGCAGCTCTTGTAATAATACTTGATTACCTCTGACATAAGGGTCTGTATGTCATTAGGAATTCAGGATTCACTGAAAAACACAAGTTTGTGCAAAAGCACTTTAAAAATTTATTAGCATTTGGGTATCCTCAGTGTTTGAAAATGAGCTTTTCTTAGCTAGTCAAGCTTCAAAGTAAAGTCTGTGTACACACAGCTGGGTCTCAGTTTTGACCCTTACCCTGATGTCCCTCCGAAAATGTGTGTTTGTATCATTAGTCTTTAAGTGTGCCAAACCCCTTAATTTACAACATACCTTGGTTAGGCAAATGTGATGTCTTTGTCTGATTGAGTTCATTTTGCACCGATTCTTTAGATGTTTGGCATCTGTACAGTTATACCAACTGCATGCAGTGGAGCTTTCTGCTTGCCCCGCGCTAGTCCCTGGTGCAAAGGCTGGGTTACTGAGGGCAGCCTTCAGAGAGAAAGCAGGTGTCAAGGGAGAGGGAGATGTGGCAGAGCTGCTCCGCAACTCTCGATGCCTCCCTGCGGAGCTGCCTAGGTCTCAGCATGCTCCTGCTGCCTTCTGATCTCAGCTGGGGCTGGCAGAGCTGGGGTTTTGATTCAGGCAAAGCAGAGTACTTCCAAACGCTTTCCGTGCAAGGGCTGGCTCGATAGACTAGGACTCTTCATCCAGAAAAGAGATGGCTGAGGTCTGCGACAGAGATCTATAAAGCCTAAATGCCATGGAGTAGGTGACCACGTGTGTGTGTTTTCTTAAAAACCCAAGAAGGCATTTGATGAAATACTCAGGTGCAAGACCCAAAAGGAGACATTTCTTCATGTGAAGTGTATCTTAAGCTGTGGAAGCCCCTGCCACAGGCCACTGGCAAGGCTAGCCTCTGTGTGGGTACAAAAAGGGATTAAATGGGGACTGATGGAGCACCTCTGGAGGAGGAAAAGCTGAGCTGGGAAACAGGGGAGAGGTGGGATCCAGGTGCAGCTTTGAGTTCTGTGCCTTGTTGGGCAGACCTCAGCTATGGCAGGAGTGTGGGAGCAAGCCAGCCTAAGCTTAGCCAGAGGCTCAGCAGCACAGGATGCTGCCCAGGCCAGCTGAGCCAGCGGCTTGGCAAGGAACAGCTGTGCTGAGCTCTGTTTGTGCTGAGCTCTGTGCTGAGCTCTGGTTGCACATGGGACTCCTAGAACCTGCGCTGGAGCCCCTTGAGACCTGTACACCCACCATGCAGCATGCAGTTGCGTGCTCCAGCAGTTTGGTGGCAGCCCCAAAGGGAGCAGGGCACAGAAGCCCTCGGGCGCTTCTTCCCAGCTTTCACGAGCAGAAAAATTGGGACACCCATCTGATGCCTGGAGGCAAGCGTCAGCACAGGCTGAGGATAAAAACATCGCCATCATCCAGAGTGAGTGAAAGAGCCTGACTTGTCAGCTGAGGACACTGGGGGAGGCCAGCATCAGCCCAAGGTGACGGCTGGTCGGGGCAGAGCTGGGGGGTCCCAGCCTGATTAACTGCATGTCAGAAAGGAGCTGCAGAGCTTTGAAAAGCATAGCACTGGCAGCCTCCTAGATCTGCGTTTGATTCATCCAACCCACAGCAAATGAAAGGCATACACTTTCAAAGATTTTTGGCTCCTGCACTACCTGCTCTCCCAAGACACCAGCCTTGCTGTCAGAGCTCTCAACCTTTGAGCTGGTCCCAATACCACTGAAATCAATGACCAGATTATTGTTCCCCTCTGAAGATTTTGGATTAGACCTCCCCATTTTGTCAGGCTGATGTGAGCAAATGTGGGTTTTCCACACTAAACGTAATCAAAACAAACCCTGCTCCCACTGGCTTGTGCAACAAATCATGCTGGGGGAATTGCTGGCATTCGGCATGATTAGCCCAAGCACAGATGCCTTCCAGCTTGTAAACAATAGCCTAAAGGATTGGAGAGGATCACAAACAAAGCACTTACAGACAAGACAGCATTTTCAAAAGGGACTTGAAAGCTTATGTCCATTGGGGGTTTGTCTTTTAAAAATAAACCAGAAGTAAACAAATTGACAGAGGCAGCTCTGAAGAATCTAAGAGAACGAAAGTGAGGAGACTGGATATAATACTCCAGAAATTAAGCTGGGGAAAACTTAAGACATGGCTAATGGGTCCTTTTAAACTCCTCAACAAAATGTCCCACAGCCTTAGGATTGGGCTGACACTGGAAACTCCACCTGTCCCCGTGGATGAGGCTAGGTAGGGTGTGTAAGGGATGCAGGAGAAAACCCTGCTCCAATTCACAAGGAAAAAAAATCCCTTAAAAATGTGTGAGAGGAACAAAAGAATCAGGCAACTTGTGCTTGTTTTATGGTGATTCAGTGTGAAAGGAACATTCCCTCCCTGCACTGCAAGCTAGTGACAAATTGCTGTGAATTCCTAAGTGAAAACTGTTCAAGTCATGTAAACCAGAGTTTTTGCATTGTGCTTTTACTCATTTAAAAAAAAAAAATCTCATTTTTATATAATATCTTTTAAGCATGGGCTGAATTATTTTCAGTGATGTCTTATTTCTCCTGGCCCTGGCAGAGTGAAGTAGCAAGTGCCCAGCTTTGCACTCAAGAGCTCCTGCAAGGGGACAACAAAGTTCTTGATGTTGATGGAGCTGGCTGCTCATTTAGACGCCACGGTGAATGGGAGGTGCGGTAAGAGCTTGCCAGCGTCACTGTAACTGAGACGGTGTTGCAAGGAATGCCAAGTCTGGAGAGGTGTGAGCATCCGTCACGCTTTCCCTGGTTCTGTGCGTGCTGGGAGCACATTCCTGCCGCAGATCCCTTTGGTTAAAAGCTTCAAGTAGCAGCTATTCTAACCACAGAGCATGTACATTAGCACCAGGTATGTGCCAAGTCCTTGCTGCTAGACTTTCAAGTGCATCTAGAGTTGTTACAGGATACGTGGAATCTCAAGCCTAAATTAATACAGGTGCAAATCCAAATGTTCTAGATAGTATCCAACCCCCATGTTGTTAGTACTTTGGTACTGCTGTTGT
Organism: Manacus candei; assembly: GCF_025592945.1. NCBI lineage: Eukaryota > Metazoa > Chordata > Aves > Passeriformes > Pipridae > Manacus > Manacus candei. The sequence continues at coordinate 5,221,496 of NW_026138066.1, forward strand.
ACACTCTGCAGTACTGAGTTGGGAAGGACTGATGGTTCTGTTTATCCTTGGACTTCTGTGAAGAGCTCTCCAAGGCATTGGGATGGGAGAACGGAGTGGTGGAGAGCAGGAGCTGAAGATCTTTTCCTGCTCTTACAGACTGTGCAGGGAATCAGCCAAATACGAAGGCAACTCTAATGTACATGCTGAAATACCTAAAATAAGCCATGCAAACAAATCAGTCGTATGTTATCCAGATGGGACTGTTCAAATCCAATAATAGCAGTAAAGTGCTCCCGAACTCTGCAGAGAGAGAGATTATAGAAGGATCAGGTATAATTATAGTGCCTTATTATTACCATTCTCATCATTCTTTCTAACAAAGCTTTTCAATAGGATGAAAAAACTTCTTGCAGAAGAACGTAATGTGTTTGCTGGCATTTTTTCATTCTTCCCTCCAAGGCTATTGAAGTCAGTCCTGTAAATGGTGTTAATAAATATAGTAATGATCTTGGGCTATTATCTCTCAGACAAAACCTTCTTTAGCATTTCTTTATGGCCTTGACTACAGCAAGCCATTCTGAAACATCTCACTGTTGCTACCACTAGTGAGAGCACCAGCAAAAACATCCCACTGTTGCTCTGATCCTTCCCTTGATACAAGCTCTTCCAAGTAGGGTTAAGCAAACAATCTTAAAATATTAGTGGCTGCAAGTGGCATGTCTATGTACTGCTCCATGTATTCCACCTGGAATATAGGTGGAATCATTCAGCAAATATTCTTTACTTTGGAGAAAGTCATAGAGCTGGAGGTACATCTGTGCAAGCTGTTCTCCTCTACCCAAGTCCCGTCTCCTCTGAACACCATCAGTGCTTGTGAGAAAAGCCTGGGGTTATCAGAATCAGACTACGGGCAAAATGGGTGTGGAAAACACACATCATTGTCTGCAGGTTGGTCTTGTGGGCTGGCACCACTCAGAGAAGGAAAAAGGCCTCCTGGTATTTTTTCAGCAGTATCCCTATCCAAGTCCTGGAAATATTGCCATTGAGGGAGCCTGTCAGTGCAAGGGAGCCATGCTCCCCATGGAGACACAGCCCCACAGCAGCTCTGAAATCCAGTGCAGACTTCCCAGTGAGGGGATTTCTCACAGGAGGGAAGTCCCCGGCAGCACTTCCACTTGTGCATCTCCCGCAGCCTAGGAGCAACTTAGTATGGGGAAAAGCTGTCAGTGAGCGTGCGGATGGTAAACGCGCTGCTGACGCATCTTGTTCTTAATCTGCAGCACAGCCTTCATTGCCTTCCTCGTGGCCCTGATTCGGCAAATCCCTCGCACCTCTCTCAGCTTGGGGAGATCCCTGTGCCTGTATCAAGTGTTGCAGTGCAGGAGAGCCTTCATGTCTCCATCTTGCTCACCTGCAAGTCCCGGGCAAACCAGGAGAAGAGGCAATGCATTTTGAACAGATGCAGCAGGCTTGGAGGGGGACAGGTTAGATTTGTTTCTTGGGCAGGGAGGAAGGGGCAGTTTGCTGAAACAGGTCTTTCTCTTATCCTCTCCCCATAGCAAGCACCTTGGTAGAGCCTTGCTCTCAGCTCATGAAAGTAGGGCAGACTCTAACCACATTTCAAGCTGTCTGCGTTTTTGGATTCTGGGTAACTGTGATCTGTATCTGTTCCTAGAAGAGATTTAAAGAACTTATAAACCACAGCTGGGCAGAGATAATAAAGGAAGGAATGGGGGGGGGGGAAGGATCTCCCCAGGTTGGGGAGAGAGTGGTCTGCAGGATATGAGTACATGCGTATATATATCTGTCTAAAGAGCAAGTGGAGATATAATTAGCCACAGAAGAAGGAGTCTGGACCCTGCTATGGTGTCCATCTAGTCTCACCTTCCTGCACTTGTTCCTGCTGAGGTTGTTTCCATGCAGACAGGATACACTTCCTCTTGCACTCCAGGGTTTTTTGTATTTCTTATCCTTGTTGGACCCACATCTGTCATCCTGTGGTTTTCCAGGCAGAAGACACCCTTTTCACTGGAGGGTTGGGTTCAGGCTCAGTGCCTAACCTCCAGGCCCATAGAGAGGTTCACAAAACCTCTCCCAGTTCTCCCCATAGCCTATGGCAGCCTTGGCTGCTCCCAGTGTGCTCAGCAGTGCTCTGTAAGGGTTTGAAAAACAAAACCCAGTGGTCATCCTCTTGCATTAGGCCAAAACTACAGATCTTTGTCCTGTAGTTCTGACAGCGAGAAATGTAAATGGCAGGTGGGAAATTGAGGGATGGGGAGGGAAGACAGAATGAAACACATTTCTATATTGGCAAAAATCCTAGTGGAGGTGCAGTTCTTCCAGCAAATACTTTTGCCAGGATTCTTTATTTAGTTTGTATAGCCAGAATAGGGCCTGGTAACAAAAAGATGTTTTTCCACCCTAGGAGGTTGTGCTGTAACAGCTGTATCAGCCTGCATATTCTCCACAGTCCAGAATAAAAGCAAAGTTGAATTAATAGAAAGAAAAAGCTATTAATTTGCCAGCAAGGTACTTAGCTACTTAATACCTTCCCAACTTTCCTCCCAGGAGCTGGCAGAGGCCTGGTGTGCATGAGGAAAGCCGTGACAATCTAAAACGGGGTGTGATTGCATGCATGTGTCTGCTGCAGGGGTCCATGCTGGTTCCCAGGGTCACTGTAGCTGTGCTGCAGGTTCTGCTTCTCAACATCCTGAGCTGGAAAGCTGCTGTAGGCCAAAGAAAAGGTTCCTGTTAAAAAAAAAAAAAAAAAAAAAAAAAAAGGAAGACATAAAAGCCAGAAAAAAAAAGCAAGAAGAGGAGCAGAGGAGTGAATTAGGTGGTTTGGGTGCAGGGGAGTGTTGAACTCTTGACTTCTTGAACAAGCTCAGAGGGAAGGTAGCTTGGATTTGGAGGCAGCCGTGGGGCAAGCCTGGGTACCTGGTGGCAGTCATAAGTTGTTGCCTGCCAGGGTGAGAGGAGCTGGGTCTGGCACAGCTGGCTGGCTCAAAGCAGGGCTTGCTGAGGCCCAAGCAGTTTTCCTTCACAGACGAGACCAGAAGGGCCATCTGGCAAGGCCATTGCTGGCAGGGACTGGTTCTACAGCTCCCTTGCAACTGCTGCCATCTCGTCCAACATGATCCTCCCTGTGTCTGCACAGGACCCAGGCCCTGCCAAACCTGCCTGCCTCCCACCCTTTACCCCCAACAGAGAAGATGCACAGCCCTTCACTCAGGAGGATTTCAGGGCATGATGTGCACATCTCAAAGCATGCAGGTGACGAGGAAGGAGTTGGGACTCCTGTTTTAGGAGAGCACTGCTGACAGCATGCCCTGCTCCTGCCCGGCATCCCACCCCCAGCACTTTTGCTGCTAATGTGAGAAAGTTTGGGCTGGCCTGGCCATGGCACCATGGGGCCGGTGACACATCCTGTGCCCGTGGGAGGGCTGTGTGCCTGTGACTCTTCTGCTTGTGCTTCCATGGGGACTAGCAAGGTGGGCTGCTGGGGCTGCTCACAGCAGCTGCACACCCTTTAGTGCAGCGAGTCTGTGGCTTTTTGTGGGGGCACTGATTTGAGCCTGCCCCTACTGAGGGTGAGCTGCACACCATTACCAGCACCTTGACTAGTGCAGCATCCCTGGTCAGTGGCATGAAATAGGTGCCTGGGCTTTGCTGGTGGTGGGAAGCACCCAGGTGTGGTGCCAGGAGGCATCTGCACTGAGAGGTGTCATTCATAATAAAACCATGCTCCTCACTAGCGCTGGCAGGAGTTTTCAGAGCGCTCTTGGTGTAGGAGGGATGGCTTTTAAGTGACTGGGACAGACAGTGCCGGGGTGGAGGCAACGCTGGCAGCAGCTCCCTGTGCTTTGTTCCCCGGCTGGGGGCTGCTGCCCCCCAAAAGTACTCAGCAGAAGTAACTCGGCTGCCTCTGCAACAGGGGGCTGTGAGGGGAGCCTGCAGTGGAGGGGCAAGAGGTATGTGTGTGGGATGACAGGTCCGGGCTGCTGTGGGGACAGTGACCTCTGGCAGCAGCGAGGGGAGAGGAGGGCAGGAGACAGCGAGGATGGGTTACACCCACGGCAGTGAGGTTCATTTTCCTTTTCCGCACCCCGTCTTCAGCCGCTCCTGCCTGACGGGCGAACTGCAACCGCGGTATCTGCAGCTTGCTGAGTAAAAGTTGTTCCTCAAGCTGTTGATTACGGTTAATTACCATTAAATTTGCCTTAAATGGATCCTAGTTGTACTCGTTCACTTCGGGGTGGCGGCTGCCAGGTGCGAAACACAGTGGCTGCCCCGGTGCCCTGAGAGCGGGGTGGGTGGGTGCGGGAGGGAGGGAAGGAGGGAGGGAAGGAGGGGGCGGCCGGGGCGGCGGCGCCATCTTGTGGGTGAGGGCGCGGGGCGGTGTCCGCCGCCGCCACCGCCCCTCAGGCCCTGCCCGTCACCGCGGCACGGCCGGTCTGGGGCTCGGTGGCCCCCGGCGCTCAGTGTCCCCCCGCCTCAGGGGCTCAGCTGCCCCGCCCGGTGCGGGTGGACTGCCCGGGGGAAGCCTTAACCCACTGACTCAGGCAGAGCTAACATGGTCTCTCTGCCCTGGTCCTATGTGAGCCCCAGGCACGGTAAGGTGGATGTTCTCCTGGAAGGTGTCAGCCTGAGAAGACAAAGGTGTGCCTCCAGGCGAGTTTCTGCTCGCCCCAGCTTGACGCGCAGGAAGCCCATGAAGGAGAACCGTAGGGAGCCCCACGAGGCTGAGGCATGGCCCCCAGAGTGTGTCAGGCCTGTGGTAATTTAGCCCCGGGAATCTTTCCAGCAGGTGAACAGAGAAAGAGTAGTGGGTGATTTCTGAGGCAGACTCGTTTTGCTGATGAAAGGGAATTAGAGAAGTGCCCCCTCCCTTCCCCACGGTAGTGTCAACACCTTTATTCTTCTGTTTTCCCATCAAGTTCCTGATTGTTCTCTTACCTAAAGCAGTTCGATGGGTAGAAACATAGCGAGGGCATTGGCAGCTTTTGCATCGGCATCATCCAGCCCTGCTGAGAGGCACTCAGCACACAACAGTGGTAAAAATGCTGGCAGAGGTACGGCCCCGCTTGCACTGGCTCTGCTGTCGCTCCTGCTGCCAGACAGAGGGAAACTGTACGCCTTGGAGTCTGGGGTTAGAGGAGTCAAAGAGATTGTGAATCCTCAGAGGTGTGCGTGTTGCCGTTGGCTGGCTTTCCAGCAATGGGGGATTGAGCTGGTCTCTGACAAGGCAGCAAATCCGGAGCTGCCGTGCTGGGGAATGAAATGCTCTGTGCAATCAGGCTTGTTGAGTTGCTGCAGCACTTCTCTGCGCCAAGCGGTGTTTCTCTTTTGGATGGTTGTGGTGTTAAATGCTTCAGCAATAAAGAGGCTTTGTTGTGGTCTCTGCAGCGTTGCTTTTGCCTTGGCTAGCAGCAGCCTTTTTGTTTGAATTAATACTTTCCCTGGAGTTGGCTGTGGGGGCATGTGTGGGCACATGTGTGTGTGTGTGCCTTTACTTGTGGGTGTACATTGGACACAGCTGTGAGCAGGCACTTATGGTAGGTGCAGCACTTGCCCAAACGTGTTGCTGTTTTCGCGTACCAGAACAATGTGCCTTTCCTCATGGTTGGGAACGTTGGCCACCATTGGAGGCTTTTAACAGTCCTTGAGTGAAATTAATAGACACTTTTCCACCTACAAGCAGAAACTGTGGCTTGAACCTAGCCTAATCCTGTATTTAGTCTCAGGAAGTGTCAGCATTCACTGCATTAAAGGGAAGACCAAGCCATACGGATCCTGGCCAGTCAGTGCTGCAGCGGGGTTATAGCTGGCCAGGCAGTTCCCTCCTCGTCATGCTGCAGGGACCGGCTCACATGCAGCAGTGTACTGTATAATGCATGAGTGAAGGTCATACAATGACCTATTGCTATGGAGCTTTGTAATTTATTTCCTTTGGCACAGGTATGCTGGTTAGTTCCACCTAAGTTTCAGGGCGATCAGTTCAGCCCCACTACAGGCTGGTAATAGAAACACACAACTCCCCGGCTTTTCCTCATCTTCCTCCCATTTGTGTCTCCAGGGTTAAAACTCCGTCCAGAATCCCCAGACCAAATTGAATTAGAATTTAACATTCAAAGATTCAGGCTCCCTTTAGGCTCTAAGGAACAGAATGTCATCCTGTCTCGCAGTTAATAGCTGCTGGGTAGTCGTTTCAAAGCCATTTCTTTTCAGTGAGCTCTACCATAGCAAATCCCAGCAGTGAATGTATTTCTGGCCTGGCTGTGCCTTTAATCCCACAGCTGAGTCTTATGTGTGATCTCTTTTGAAATGCTAGATCTTTTTTTTTTTTTTTTTTTAATTCCAGACAGCGATATTTCTAGACTTGGCATTTCGAGTGGCAACAGGGTTGTTTATAGGAAAAGAAGAGAAAGGACAGGAGGACGATGTTGACCTGGCAGCTCTACAAACCTACCACACTTAATCCACTTATCACTCTGAATTCCTGAAGCAGATAAATGCTGATAACAGTTAAAACACATCACTGACAGGAGCAGCATGTTCTGTCCTCTAGAAATACATCAATGCTGAAAATTGCAAAGCTGTGTGCTACCATGGGGATGAGTGTGATATAAGAGCCGAAGAAGCCCTCACTGTTCATCCGAGTTCTTCTACAGGAAGGTAGTGAGCCTTTGCTTCCTTCTCCCTCCCTGCTCTAACTACCTTAAGATGCTCTTCAGGCCTGAGAAATGCTGCTGAGCACTGTTGTGACCCCAGAGCCCCCCAGAGCCACAGCTGCCTGATCTGTGCCTCCATATATGAAATACCAATTGGGCCCCAAGTGTCTTGTTACCACTCTTGATTGTCCTTGCTGCTCAGCGTTAAGACCTGTGAGGAGCAATTTCCAGCTGAGACCAGCCCCGTCCAGCTCACATCAGCATGTCTTGGGGAGAGGAGTTGGTTTTGGCTAATCTGAGCTAAACCTTCCCTGGAGGAGTGCAGCTACTGCACCAGCCTTGCAGAGCCACACAAAGCCACTTGCTCCTCTCCCCATCTGTCAGGGCTCTCACCAAGGTATTGGAGCCATCCCTGGGGTCAGGGGGCCACAGTGGCCACGGCTGCACACCTCCCCCTGTTACAAGACCCCTTCCTCTTGAGGACCTGTCCCAGGCTGAACAGGAGGAAAAATGCTGTAAACCAAAGGTTGTTTGGAGCAGACCTCACTCCTACAAACTCTGGATGGACAAAACAAGTGATAGTGCTTTTGATGACTTTTGATAGATGCTTTTGATAGTGCAGTTTACAGGCTCATCTGCTGCCTTAGGTCTTTTCCCCCATGGCCATCCCCCACCAGTCTCCACAGCACAGCACCCCGTGGGAGCAGGCACCCTTGAAGTTGCAGCAATGTGCTTTCTTGTGGATAGTGCAAATGTCTCACAAGAAGTGCGAAAGGAGGAAGCTGCCTAGAGAGAAGTGAAGATCTCTCAGACATTGGGGGGGGGGGAGTTTATGAGTCAGATGCTGCTCAGCTGTTGCATTGCAGATGTCTTAGCTAAAAACAAGCTTTTGTTGAAATCAAAGACTCTTCGTGAGTATAGGCGGCAGGAGCCTCCCACAAAAAGAGAGTTTTCTTCTTCAAAGGGCTCTCCTTAGGTTTGACTACAATAGATTACTTAAAGCTTGCCTGCATTGCGAAGCTGATTCAGAGCCAGCATGGTGTGGATTTGAAGCATCCCAGCTGTTAGGGATGAATTTGCTGTCTGGTTGTTCTCACTTTGTGAATATGAGTGCCTTCCTCTGAAGGGACCTGGTGGAGGAGTTGGCTGTGGAGGGATGTTTTGTGGAGTCAGGAGTACAGTGGAGCCATTTCTCTGTACTGACTGCTGATGTGGGTACTGGTTTTTTGCACTGAAGACAAAACAGGGATCCCACACTCGAGTGTTCATATCAGTTTGGAGGGTGACAAAATTTGCTTTAAATGTGGGCGATATTTTACGGTCATCGGGAGACAAAGCTTGTGTGTTAAAGTGCTTATGGTCTAATGTTTGGACACCCGCTGGTAGGTGTAACACCATCGTGGTAGTACAGAAATATTAACCCTGGTGCGGGGAGGAGTCTGACTGAAAAGCAGAAGAGCTTGCATCTGCCAGGAACTGCTTGCCAAAAGCAGTGTGTGTACATCCTGCCTGTCCCTTCACAAAGGGGAGGGGATCAACCAGCTGCCCAGGCATGGAAATACCTGACAAATCCCCATCTCTTTTGCCTTTTGGATCTTCCTGTCTTGTTGTTTTCTTACAGCCTTTGACACCTATCATGGCCTCTAATCTAAAAGTCATCTTCCTCTTTCTTTGGTTGCTTCAGTGTGGAGGTAAACAAATATTTTTTTTTTAAATTCCTTTTGTTTACTCTCATGTTTTTTTCATATTAGAGCATTTCCAGCTGCTATCTTTTGCTAATTTCCAGAGATCCCCTCTAGGAATTTGCACGCTGCTGCTATTTCTGTCTTTTAAGCATTTCAAAGCTGAGAGAGCAAATCCTCAAGAAAGGGGAAACATGGGAGAAGGGTTAGATAACCTAAATAAAATGGTTTGGCTTTTTCCTTGGCATGTTCTTCTCAAGCTCATGGCTCCTGGGATACTGTAAGAAGATAGATCTCTCCTCTGCTTTGTTACAGCAGTCCTTAGCCATGTCTTGTACAGAAACTATATTCATGTGTGTTCTGCTGGGTAGAGATGAGGAGAAGGATGATGAATGATTTTGAAAAATATGGCCCAGAAGAAACCACTTGGGTTATCACTCCCACAGTGTCTGCAGGATTTTCTGTGATTTCTTTCCATAATACTGTTCCTAGTGTACACAGGACTGTGTGTTCACAAAGAATGAGCATGTCACTGAGGACTGTACTATATCTTGGTTGCTTTTACGACCAAGAACCTTTTTCTAGTGATGTAAGCTAAGCTCTTCCTTACTCTCAGGCTGTTGTCCCTGGCTATGTGATCTGTAGAGAATTTTCCTTAATGGATGTTACTTCCCAACAGTCCTTTCTGGGCAGTGGCCATGCCCTCCCTCCATTGTTGCCCCCCCACCCCTTCCTCAGTGCTCGGCATTAAGCAGCACGAAGTCTGAGTTTTCTTTTCCAATGCCAGATCCCGCTGTGCAGGGGTGATGCTGCTGTTGTGATGCAGTGTTAGTGCATGATGACAGGAAAGCAAGCCTGGCTGTGCTCTGGGACAGCTCTAATACCTTGTTATGAGCCTGTTCATAGATGCAGAACTCCAGGGAATCCCATCAAAAGCATGAATGAAAAGCCTGCCCATCCCCTACTTTCTCTCTCTGCCCTTTTTTCCCTCTTCTGTTTTCACATCTCTGAAAGAATCCTTCATTTCGTAAGAAGGCTTGTGTGTAAGTTTCTAGTTCTCTTTCTTAAACAGCCTCCTCTTAAATTGCTTTATATATGGTATCATGTCAACTGCCAAACAAGTAGATCTAGAGACTGCCTGATGTTAAACCCAGATTTGGCCGGGAAGCCAAAGAAATCCTGTACCCCAGGCTCCTTACCAGCCTGTGGCTCACTCTAAGGTTTTTTTACTTTTTATTAAACAAAACAGGGAGTGAACTGTGGTGTGGTTCCACTTCTGTGCTTATTCATTCTCTCTTGTAACTCCTGACGTCATTGTCTACTGAATTGCAGTGATAAATCACTTTAAACTGCCCTGTATGTGTTAGGAGGAAGCACATGAAGGGTGTGATCTTCCATCTCTCTGCTTAAGATACTGTCACATATAGATACTTAAGATCTGCAGTCCTCTGCAGATAGTTCCCATATCTGGCATCAAGGCTTGTACTTTGCTGCCCTTTTACAGCAACAAAACTTTGGAGTGATTAAGCTGTGGCTTATTTCTCATGGCCCCGGTGCTGGCCCCTGTACGGAATATGCAATTTCCTTCCCCACTTGTTTTTCAGAAATACACAGTGCCACTGGTAACACCCGCTGACGTACAACACCTTCACTGCCACAGAGTCATCACGTGGCCACACGTAGATGCCCAGGCAGAAGCTTGTAACTCAAGAGTTCCAGGAGATGTCTAGCTAGCATTTGTCTTGGAAAATCGCTTTCTACTCACCCACTATAAATACAGTCTCACACCACTGCAAAATCAGTTCACTTCCTGCTTCATTTCCTGTCTCTCTGTGTGCTGGCGTTGTACAGAGGAGCTCACAAGAGAAAAGGGGAAGCCTGTGAATGCAGCAGGCTATCAGAAATCAGACAGCAATTACCTAAGAGATGTGGCAGATCACACAGGGCACATGCTCTGAATCACTCAGTTTCTGACAAGGGCCAACACTGGGCGTGCTTCTTGGCATATGGTTACTTTCCGTGTGATCCTGTCTTTGGGACAGCTGTCTTCTCCTGACTGAAAGTGATGTTAGGTAACTGCTAACACTTATTACCCTTACAGGGGAAAATGTTGATGTACAGCAGAAACCTCCAATCCAGGTTGCGCTGCTCAAGGAAGAAATATCCATCCCCTGTAAAGTCATCTTTCCTTACATGCCGAAATACACCAAATTTTCAATCTGCTATTACTGGATTAATTCACTGGGCCAGAAGACATCCATCTATAATAGGTCAGAAAACTTACCCATTCCTTCTGGAGAAGAGAATAAGACTGCTGCCATACCTTACGACCACAGAATTGTGCCGCTTGAAAAGACCTCTTCTACTGGCACATACTACTGCGAGGTCAAATGGAATGACATCCAGAAAGTGGGAAAGGGAGTGTTTGTCCTTGCTAGAGGTAAGTGAACAACCAGAAGGAAGGGCAGGAGGTTAAAAATCAGCTGGATCTGGCTGTGAAAATATGGTCTTTGCTCTTCTTTTCGTCTGCCCAAACATGAAATCAGGTGGGAATAATGATTCATGCCCAGTACTTACTGCCATTGGGGTTGAATGTGCCTTGCACAGGTGACCCGTGCTACTGTTCCCTATGGGGAACGTGAAGATGCAGTATTTTTTATCTGCCCTGCCACAGCCTCCTGGGAGTCAGGATCTATCCAGGGAGCCTTGGCACTGGGTCAGATGGTGCTTTTAAGTGCCAATGTTGAAGAGATAGTGTGGTTTGGCCTTCAGCACTATGGCAGAGGCAGCTGATAAGGTCAGTCCTTAGGGTGCTCACTGTAATGAGATGTACAGGTTCGGTGCTCACTGCTAGGGGCTCACAAACAGGTTAGGGACTGACTAACATCCCTCCCTGTTTTCCATGTGATGCAAGGGTTTGGTTGGTCTGTTAATGGGCAGACCGGAAAGCAAGGGAAAGCTTCATGCAACATAAGAGGAATGTTAAAGAAAAGTGATAAGGACGAGCATGCTGCTGACTGGCTGGATTTGCATTTCTGAATGCTGGATATGAAGAATTTGTTAGTGTAAATGCAAGAGCTGCAATGAAATAGCTTTGCTGCGCTGGTCAGAGGATGCCTACAGTACCCACCCTCCTAGTTTGTGTGGCCTGTGTGCTTTCCACCCTTTGTCTTTCTGCTCCTGTCACAAGACCTTTGCCAGCCTCTATCTGCCACATTTCTTGGCTCTCATAGTTGTATCACCTCCATCTAATGCACTATATGACATGGAGCTGCTTATAACCTGCCTCTTCTGTGTGATTCTGCAGCTTCACTCTGCTTTCTGTTCAATCGGAGTGGGTTTTGAAGGTTGTGTGCATCTCTGCCACCATGCTCTGCAGTCCTGTATTTTAGTTCTCTCAAGGCTTTTTCCAGGGCTAAAAACACAGCAGGATTGTAACTTCCACTCACACTGTAAACCTTTTTCCTTCTTTCTTACAGGTACAGGGTACATAGATACCTCTCATGGGTGGGAAATCCTTGTTACCCTTACTGTTCTTCTTGCTGCATTGAGCATCATCGCAACAGCTCTGCTTCTGTGGAAAAGAAAGGCAAGTTATAACCAAATAAAACCCAATACCTGACATGACCCATTCTAGGAATTAATTCCATTTGCTTTTAACTTGGCTGGATTGGAAATCCCTGTCCCGAGATTTTCCATGCTGGGTGTCTGCCTTGGTTTATTTTCTTAAGTTCAGTTTTTCTGAGAATAAAAATATTACAGGAAAGACAAAAGGAGTCAATAATTAAAGAAATTCTGGTAATTGTTTTGACTCCAGCATACTCTGCTTTAGAACAAGGGTTTGACACAGGGCAGCAAGGCACACTAGCAGTGTGCTGGCCCTGAGAACATTCAAGGAGATGTAGCTTTGTGATGGAATTTTGGAAAATTGCAGTTTGTGCATACTCAGTTGTGGCTCTCGTCAGTTTAGCAGTTCAGTTGTCTAAAACCCCTGTGAGGGGGCCTTACCTGCCAGTCAGACAGGTAATGTCCTGTGCACCCAAGCAAATCTGTTGCAACCCTGGTGGCAGGAGGAGGGCATGACTTTCCCTGTTTCTAATCCTCTTTCAAGATGGAGGTTACTCTGGTTCAGGAATTCTGCAGCTGCATTCCTGAGCTTGTGCACCATAGAAGAAAAAAAATCTGCAGTGTGGAGGGGCTGGGGACCAAAGCTTTGGGCATGAGTTTGGCAGAGAAACATTAAGAGGCAGAGAGAGAGGGAAAGGTCATGACAAGGATCCCAAGGAAGCATGTGTGGAAATTACAACTAACTGGGGAAAAAAAGAGAGGGACAAGGGCCTGAGGAGCAACAAGCTTTAGATGACTCTGCTTTGAGCAGAGGAAGTTTAGACTAGACAATCTCCAGAGACACCTTTCAACAGCAATGATTCTGTGAAGCTCATTCTGAAGAATGAGCCTGAGGGCGGAAACTGGGACTGGAATCTGGAGCAAAGAAGCACTGGTTCTCGGAGGAGGGTGTTAAGACTGGACTGACAGGGCCCCTTGGGTTAGCAGACCAGGCTGGGATAAGCTGGGTAAGGAAGTGGAAGCTGGGATGAGTAACTGAGGGCAAAGGGGAAACCAGGTGTGGGGAAGAAAGGATTTAGAGAGAAGGAGAAGAAAAGCCAAAAGCAGGGCAAAAGATCTGGATGAGACTGGGGCTCTGAGGAAAAGTGTCTGGAGTCATGATACTTGAATCTCTGTTGTTTGGGAAAAACCTTCAGCTCCTAGTACTGCCACCCTCAAGTGTTCAAACTGCATCCTCTGCATTCTTCCAGAGATCTCAAGGCTGGCTTAAAAATACCTGATGTCTTTTAAAACGGAGCTTGGGGATTGCTGTTTTCTGGGTAGAGTATGCCCCATATTTACTTGTTCAGGCTGCTCTCTGCTACCACAACAGCAGACTCTCTGCATGCATTTTTATGTGGAGGCTGTGCTGCTTGTACAGTCCTTTGACTCCAAGGAGCATCAGGCTTCAGCACACACAGTCAGAGATCATGAGGTTGAAAGCAGAATGGCAGCAGTTGGCAGACCTGCTAATCTCCTGAGACTTGCCTTGCCGGCAGCCTGATACAGGGGAAGGAATGTAAGAGGCAGAGCAAGTCGGCTGGAGACAGGCCCCCATCTCTGTTTGCCTAGACAGTGTCTCTGTGGGGATGAGGAGGGGAGGGCAGTGTCACGACTCGCCAATTGGCATCTCTAGGTTTTGAGGTGGGCCTGTCTTAGACTCATGGGCTGTCCTTGGGGCCTGAAGAGATTGTGCAGTCATTATATTTGCCCTCCTGCAGAACACAGCCCATATTTCTCACCACAGCTTGCTCAGACCTGCTGGTTTAAAAATGTTTATCTTTAAGAAAAGCTATTTAGCATCCTCCTTAGTTACTAATGGACTGGAAAGCAGTTCATAGTTTTCATGTGATGTGAATATAATCATCCCACTTCTTTCTGAATTAGAACAAAGCAAAGCCTTCTTCCTTTTCTGCCTCCTCCCTTGCTTGCTGAGTTTCTCTATGTGTGAATGGAACACGTTCAAGGAGAACTCATCTGATGCAAGAAACATTTCAGAGGAAGGCACCTTCTTCCTTCAACCCCATGCTGGACTTGCACATTAGTGTATCACTGACTATATGTCATCACTAATGCTTGTCTGGTGCTCTTCCCTAGGCCCTGCGTATTAGCAGAAGCTTCCCGGCCAAGTCCTGACAAAAGTCATTGCATTTTGCCTCTCTGGAATTCCCTTGTGCACTATGAAGATGGCCCTACTTTATTCCTTGTCCTACAGCATTGTTCTGTGCTGTAAAATACTTACACCCTTCGCCCAGCAAAGTTTCAGTGGTGAAAGTGCTTTATATGTACACACAGAGCCCAGTTCTCCTTTCTACTGCTCCAGTGTAAGTCATGGGACTCCTACATGTTACCCTGTGGTGAGGAGAGTGACCAGCATGTGTTGTGCAGACACTGCCAGCACTCTTTGCTGTGGAAGCATTCAGGAGATGTGCAAGCAGCTGGCTTTGATACGACATTGGTGTTCATTTCAGCTTTGGGGAGATTGTGTTTTCTCCAAATGTGTCATTTGATGTCTTGTCCCGAGCAGGTGTTGTGCCCTAGAAGGAGCCAGCTAAATATCCTGAGACAGAAGGTGGAAACTCAGCTCCCTTCAGCCAGCCCACCACCACCACCTCCTGTCTATGATGTGAGTACCAGAATCACCCTCCATCCCTTCTGTCTGCATCGTGGTACAACTATTCCTTTCCCTGCCATGGTAAAAACAATGCCAGTATCATGATATGAAACATGAGCAATACCTGCATACCAGCCTGGTACTGGTGACCTTGCCCTGCTCAGCTCCTCTCAAGACTGTGCATGTTGTGTGTCTCCATCCTGGTCCCAGTCATGGTCTCCCCAGTGCCCAAGCCTTGCCCCATGCCCTGCTGGGCAGCACCCTTTCCTCTACAGCAAGTGTGGGGCCACAGAGGGTTCCTGGTGGAAGAGGTAGAAGAGTCTCCACAAGTCAGGAAGAAAGAGGGTATTTCAGCCCCTCTTTGTACTGCAGAGTGTCTCAAGGACATGCCCTTCCCAGCTGGAGAATGATAGCTGGGGGCAGAGAGACATGTTCCCCTAGACAACCCCAGCTGTTTGGAGTTCCTGCTATGGTACCTACACTGATGCCAGTGTCACAGACCATTGCAGTCCTGAGCAGGCTGACTAGCTAGCAGGGGGAATAGGGCAGGAAGAAAATAAAAGGAGTCTCTTTTTTGAAGCATTTTCCTTTTCATTGCATCCTTTTCCATTTCCCAAACTGGGGAATGCCAACTCTTCCCACTCCTCGAGCCCAGTAGCTGCAGCGTCATAAGTAATAGAATTGAAGTGGCTCCCCTGAAATGCCAGGCCTAGACCTCAGCTATCTCAGGTAACCATGACTCCTAATCCCATTTACAACCCATCCAGCTCCATTTAAAATGGATTCCTTTTTTGCCTTTTACTGCCATGGGAGGGCTGCTCCACTAAGAAGGGAAGGGTTTGGTTTTTTTCCTTGTGATCTGTGGGATGAACAAGGAGAAATAAAATGAAAGTGAGTAGAGAAGGATGTTACCTGAATATTAGGAAGCCTTTTTGTCTGTGAGGTCTGTAAGGACTAGAAAAGTCTCTCCAAGGAAAACCTGTAAGCTCTTCTGCATTAATCATTTAAACTAAACAAAGTGAAGTTCTGGAGGATGTACTACAGAGAGGAGCAAAGCTCTGCCAAGGAAGCAGGAGACCTGATTGGGGGCAGATACAAAAGAGGGTAGGCCTGCCCCTTCTCCTTCTCACTTTGTGGGGGGGAGGAAGGGGCACCATTTTGTGGCCTTTTAATTTTTGGAGTAGTTGTTTAAAAGAGAGTACTATGTATTGTATGTGATACGTTTGTTCTGGGCAAAAAGCAATGCTTTGGGTAAAGGAGGTTGCAGGTCATAAACCTTTTCATTTGTATCAAGTAATTTCTTTTTAATTCGGGCTTATAAAAATCCGAATGGGTAGTTTCCTGCTGAAGTGGATGATTTCTGCAAGGAGACAAAAAAAAAATCAAATCCATTTCTCGCTCAGTCGGCCTCGTCATGCATCCTTAGCTCCATCTTAATTACATGTTTCATCATGTTGTTCTGTTCAGGCTCCACTAGGGCTAATATAGCAAGCCAGCAGAGCCAGCCTTAGGCACAGGCAATCCCAGGAGCTGGCTGGGCCCCAGTGCTTCAGGAGCCCTATGGACCTGGCCCAGCCGGCCTTCCCCTGGGCTGTTAACCACACACCAGCTGTGCAGGGCTCCTGGCCAGCCCGGTGTGCAGGGCAGGTGGCTCTTTGGCAGGGCTGCAAGCAGCCTGGGACCATCTCCTGTGCGCTGGGGAACATGAGCCCGCCCACTTGGAGGGTCCTGTATTGTGGAGCAGCTGCTGCGGGGCGACTCGTTCAGGCATGAAGCAGCAACTCCCCGCAGCAGACACATGGTGAAAGAAGGGCTGCGAGGTGAGGAGGGGGGAGCACAGCCCTGTGAGGTGTAATGGGGTATAGAGGGCAAGAACCCTGGGGTGGAAACCTGTGTTAGATGGGCCCTCAGGAGAGGTGAGGGGAATAGAAAGTCGACAAACCTGATTTCCTTTGAAAGATGACTCTGGTGCCCCACTGCTAAATTTTGTGGGAACTCTGCATAGTGTAAACTCAGACCTGCAAACTGCATTTGAAACTAGGTGTGTTGTGAAAATCTATTGGTGTTAAACTGGGTGTTCAACTCGGTTCTTAATTCATGAGGAGGGAAGAAATCTGTGGTCAGCACTGGGGTAAACTAAGGCAAGGAAAAAGGAAGGACAAGTGAGAAGTAACTCCCAGTGATAAGATAAAGAGGTCAGAGATTAGGGGACTGGACAGGAGGCCATCACGTGCCAGCTGTGCTATCTGTGGGGAAGCAACAGGTCAGAGTCTGAAAAAAAGTCAAGTCAAGGAACCACAGTGTCCTTGCAGGCCTGGAGCTGGGAGCAGAAGCAAGAGCAGGCAGCACTGGACATCAAAGTAAGGTCTCGGAACTGGCTGGTGCAGCTCATTAAGTACTCTCTGTTATCCTACATGGCAGCAAGGCTCATCTCTGGTGTGGGAAGGGTCCTACCATGCCTTTTGCAAAGCTCTGCTGCTGAACAGCCCTGGGAGCAAATGCCTTCCCCAGTGGCTCTTCAGATGCCACTATTTACTTTGTGGTCCCTGGGAGTGGGTGTATGCCCTGGTCATGAGGGGGCAGCTGGGAAACCACTTTGTTCTCTCTATACTACCAGGTGTTCCTTGACCTCTCTGTCATCCTGCAACCCTGGAGCTGCTCTACCTCACTGCACTAGACCCAAACCTGTATATCCTCTGATTTCCAGCTTAGCTGCCTAGTTAACGAGCAGCTTGGAAATAACAATCTGAGGGCCTTGCTTCATCTGCTTTACACTTCAAACAAGCTTTTTTGAGCAGCAAACAGAACTCCTGTGGTGCAGGTGCAGTCAGGTTCCAGAGCACAGGAGCTTTTCCAGGTGTGAGGAAGACAGGAGGCTGCTTGGGGATGGGAAGGAATCTGTCAGCAGGGAGGAAAGTAGCCTGTGTGCCTCCACTGTGACAGTAGCAGGTGGTCAGTGACCAAGTAAAAGTAATTAACTGCAAATGGTAGTTGGAGACACCAGCTTTCCAACTGGCCAGCTAGCAGTGTCAAACAGCCTTCATGGGAAGAAGGCTTGTGGAGGCAGGGAGTCTTTTTCGGAGGTTATATACCAAAAGGATCCTTTTTGCTTGCAAGTGGCTTCAGACTGGAGCAGTGAAAGAGTCTGCCTGTCCTGCCAAGGGGACACAGAGCCAGGCTACTAGAAGTGGAGCACGCAGGACAAGTCCTCACTGTGAGCATCACAAAGAGAATTGAAAATGAAGATGGGGAAATTGGATTTTCTGTGTGCACATGGGCACATGCGAAATCTCTGTGTGGGCAAGTGGGGTTTTGGGAGTAGGAAGCAGAGAGGTGAAATAATTTGACTGTTCTGAGAGAAGGCATGGGAATGGCAGAGACGTGTGGTGCTCCATTCACTGTGGCCCCCTCATGTCTGAGTGCCTGTTTATTCCAAGGCCCCCTCCCAAATGTTGCTCCTGTATCATCTAGTCCTGTTCAAACCACTGTTATGCTGGCCATGATCCTGAAAGATGCTGAGTGTTTTAAACTCCAGATGAAATGATGAGGGTTCAGGTGATCAGCAGCCCCTGAATCAACCCTCTGTGTTTTGCTCATCCTCCTCTCTGTGTTTCAGGGCGCCTCGCTCCCTTTGCAGTCTCTCCACTAATACCATCTGCCCCTCTTGCAGCCGGAGCTCCTCCCATCTTCCTGTTGCCAGAGAAACAGCCACCTTGGCAACCTGCTGTCATCCTTGAAAAACACATGGAAAAGTCCTCCCGATTGTTATGTTTGATCCTTCAGGCAGATCTGGAATATCACTCAAACTGACATGCATCTCCTGTGACATGATTACCTGGGGGACAGCGAGTGCATATGCATGTAGGGCGCCTGTGTGTTTCTCTGTGTAGCTGTGTGGGACCACGGTTATGTTTGAGGGCCTGGGAGCATATGGAGTTTTTTTACTATTCTTTGCTCACTCTAAAAAGAAAGGAGAGTTCTGGCTTGGAAAAAAAAAACAAACCCAGACAATAAATAGGAATTTTGTCAATGCAGGGTTTCTCATTTTCAACAGCACCTGTGCTTCAGGACCCCCAGCCTCTCCCCTTTTCTCACCTTTGTGTGCCTAGAATAACCACGAACAAGGGCTTGTGGGTGTCAGGCACCTAAACAGTCCTGAGTGATGCAGAACACTACCCCTTAGCCTTGTCCCCATGGTGCACATCATCATCCCATGTGGCAGAGGGGTCTTTATTCTCCATTCTGCGAC
Organism: Manacus candei; assembly: GCF_025592945.1. NCBI lineage: Eukaryota > Metazoa > Chordata > Aves > Passeriformes > Pipridae > Manacus > Manacus candei. The sequence goes on from NW_026138066.1 coordinate 5,240,300, forward strand.
AATTTGGAGCAGAGGGAGGCAGGGGCATTGGCATTCTTCTCCACTGCCTTACACAGGGTAGGTAACATCAAAGCCTGTCTCTGTGAGCCTGAAAAAAAGAAGATGATGCAGTTGCACTGTAGGGATTTCAGAGGGAAAGGATTTTCTGTTTGCCCAAGTTCAGGTAAGGAACTTCAAAATTTTGGAGATGGCAGGGGTTTCTAAAAAGTATCAGGCGTGAGATGGGGAACGACCCAGTGCGTAATTAGTAGTCTTAAACCTAAATAATTTATTTGATCCCTATTTTCTTCTTTTTTCCCCTGTGCAGAGCCTGGATGTGCGGCAAATTGATATCTATTCTGTCCTCGAGAACAATACAAAGAACCCTTCACTCAAAAAAAATCCTCCAAGAAAGGTAAGAGCTAGGGCCCTATTCTTGGAAAGTTCCCATATGCACTGAGCACATGGAGAAAGAAATCCCATAGAATTGCCATGACCTGGCAGGCAATAAGTGTGTCTCCAGTCCCACCAAAAGGGGAAAACAGGATGTGGCATGCAATCGCCAGCTGGGCTGCACATGTAGCCTATCTTCCCTCTTCCAGGAGAACCCTTGCTCCTGCAGCCTGACCAGTTTTGGCACTCACAGTTTTGAGCAGATGCTTTGCTGTATGACATATGCTGAAAGGCATTGAGGGGTTTGGCATCACTGCTCCTCTGAACAGGATGGACATTCATGGAGAGTTGGGCAGATGCTGGTCCCCACTATTGCCCCTTCCAGATTGTTTTGACAGTTGTGAAGTCCTCTGGGGTAAAGGGATCTGTGCACCAGCAGCAGACACTGGACGCAGCTTTCCTCTCACCAGCATTAGGCACCTGAGAGCCATTTCATGGTAGCAGAAGCTAAGATGGTCTGAGCAGAGGCTGGGTTGATCCAATCTCTGTGAGCTCTGGGGCTCAGGAAAAGGCAATGTGCCTATGTTTTGGGCTTGTACTAAATTCACTCATTGTGAAAACAGATGCAACTAGGAATATGCAGGTGCAAATCAGTTGTGGGGGCCACATGAAGCAGACCAGGAGTCCACACAGCCTTCTACCCTGCCTTTGGCAGGTGTCAGCTGTTTCATATGGACAAAACTTGCATCAGGCACACCAGGGAACACTTCCTTCCTGTCCTCAGAACTCTGTTTTTCTTTTCTTCTCCAGACTTCTTATCTGCTTAAAAAATATATATGCACTTCTAATGTTAGAAAATGTTCCTGAAAAATGTCTCCTGCTTCCTCCCACTTCTGTCTTATTGGGGATAATTCCCCTGGTTTCACCATCCCCCTGGTTCATGAGTGCATCTCATTCCAGTGTCTGAGGCATTTTCACAACTCCCACCTTTGAGGAAACGGTGGTCTAAAATCAAGCGACCTCTTTTTGTTTCTGCTACTTGCCACATGGTCTGGTCCCACAGCCACTGGCTGCCTGCAGTTACTGCTGTGGCACCACTGTGGTTGGTGGTAGCAAAAACAGTGGCAGGTCTCTGATTACTGAGGAGAAAGGATTGTTTTATATAGGCTTGTCTTACATGATGCACTGGAAAAGACAAGAATCCCTGGGTTTGTGTTCTTGCTGCATTTTTAATTAGTTGGATAGGGTCCCTCTTCCTGGTCCTGTTTATTCTTCTGTATACCTTTACCAGCTACCCCTTTCGAAATTATTCAGTCTGGGTGGCAAGATACAGGATGTGTGAGGTTTCTCCCTACCAGGGAGCTGTCTGAGCTGTGCTGAGTTGTTTGTGTGTGGCCCACACCATTCAGCTGCTGCTTAGAGGGACAGAGGGTCTGTAAAACAGAGCAGCAGCAAAGCAACAAAGCAAGAGCAAAGGAGCATTTCTATGTGAGCAGGTCTGGCACTGGTAGTCTTGGCCAGGGTGGGGTAAAGGTCAAAGCAGAGATGGGAGAAAGAGAGGAGAAGAAAGCAAGGAGAGGGGATGAGATGAGCTCTCACACCAAGTGAGAGTTACCAAGTGTCCTCAGTTCGTGTGCTGGTCTGAAGGAAGGGAAGTGTGAGTGGCAGGGCCTTATGATCTCAGCAAAGGAGAATTTGACTGCACTTTCCACTATGGTTGCAAGCACCTTGATCAGCTTCCCTGAGTCATCGTGGGCTGTCACCGCCTGGGACACTCGTCCTCCAGCTGGCTTTTAGGGTATTTTCCCTAAGAGTGAGACTTGTGGGTCAGTGGGTTTGGCCTGTGAGTGGGAGCTGAGATTGCTGAACAGTGTCTGACTCTGCTGCAGAGGGTCCAGCCTAGCCTTTGCTGTGGGATGCTGCACATAGAGGGGGAGCTGTAAAGGGAAGCGGGGCAGAGAACCCCTGTGAAACAAGAGCATTTGCATGGACCGCTGGCCAGTTTGGGTAGCAAGGGGTTAATCCCACATGCTTTGGAGGTGCCTCCTCTCAGCACTTTTGTAGTGTTTCCCTTTAGTGGTGGCAACAGAGAAAATGCTAGTGTAGGTAGAGCTCAGTTCAGCCGGTGGCATTTCAGCTGCTTGCTGTGTAACCTTGCTTACAGCAGGCCTGTGCCACACAGCACTTAAAATATCAGTCTGTCAGCGCCTTGTCTACACGAGGAACGGTCGTGAGGAATAGACTCAACTGTTGAAGAAACAGGATTGAGGAGGTCAGGGAATTCCTCCTTCACAGAATCCAAAGTGATTTATTTTTTTACTGAGTCCAATTTTCCCTCCCCTCCCAGTCTGACAGTTTTTTTGGGGAAGAGTGACTCGTAAAGGAGGCATCTTTATCCCTTGGGCTGGATTAGTCACGTTTGTCTCTGGCGGAGCAACATTTCTCACTATAGTGGCTTCTGTTTCAGCAGATCACTTACAGCCATTTCTAGCAGAACAAACGTCAGTGCCTGCTTATTAAGAATTAATTCATCATCTTTTGAATGATTTTCCTCCATTTCTTTTTTCTCCTTTTCATCATTCTGCAGACACCTCAGAAGCAAGCAACTCTAGAAGAATCCTCTGATACACTGTATGAGAATATCTAACAGGGAAAGATATCTGACCCGGTGTGGACCAGACATCTTTCTGTGTGGCAGAGCTACTCTTACATCCCCGATGAGATGCAGATACATGCAGAGATCTACAGTAACTTCAGAGCACAAGCACGAGGGACTTGTGAACCCCTGGCTCCTTCTAAACTGCCCTTCATTAACAACAGAATGCATCTGTTAAAATCCCTGGGGGCTCAGTCTGCACTGATGCAGCAAAGCTATTTTGCGGCAAAGCTGTTTGATGCAAAAGAAAAGCTGCTTTTTTCAAGCACTTATCTTGGGAATGGGCAGTATGTGAAGGTTTGTCTCACCTGCCCGGGCTGAAATACTTAACTCTCGATCCTCTGCAAATGATAGGACAATCCAGAGATCTCCCTACTTGCTGGCTTGAAGTTCAGATCCTAACCTGCAGCAGTCTACCTGATCCTGTGCTTGTGGCTTTCCCGAGGAGGCCTTCAGGCCTACATGCATAGTTTAACCAGATCCAAGCATCTACCTGCCCATTTTTCCTTTCTCAGGAACCCCACAGTGAAACATGCTTTCTCATAATCTGCTAATCCCATCAAGTAGTCACAGATGCCTGCTGTGACCATACTCAGGCGACTCAAATCAGTGCCTCCAAGTAAATGCTTCCTCTTCAGCAATATAAGCAGTTTATGGTGAGGACTGGATGCACTGACAGAGATAAAGGTGGAGAAAAGGAAAACAGAAAATATCCCTGCCTGACAACATGTCTCAGTGACAGTGCCCATTCCAGAACAAGAAAGAGGAACAAGGAGGTGGGAACCTCAGGAAACTCCCTTGCTGGGGCCACATGAGCCAGGCAGGTCTGGGGCCAGGTTCCAGCCCAGAGAAGTTCAAGCCAAGTTCCCCAGTTTCCTGCTCTTCTTGGCAATCGCTTGGGATTTTGAGCCTCTGTGGGAGCAGACACGGTACCTCTGGCCCACCAGAACCAATAGGTTTGCCTTTGTTTCAGCTGGCTGGTGTACAAGGGTATAAGGCTCCTTTACCCTGTCCCCATATGTTATTTGGCCAGGGAGACCAGTTCTGAAATAACTGGAGGGAGGAGAAGTGAGGCCTTAGAAGTGAATTTTCTATCCAAGTTCTTCTCTCCCCTGTCAGCTGGAACTTGCCTACCATTTCTGCTGATGCATATTCTAGTTCTGATAGAGAAGAGGTTACATTAAATATCCATATAACACGATCAAACCAGCGGATCAAAAAAGCCAAGGCTGTTTTATCTCAGATTAAAAAACAACAACAAAATAACAACCAAACAAACCAACCCAAAATAAGAATATGCAGCATAACTTGAGAGGAATCGTAGAAACCTCTTTAAAGAAGAAGATCAAATTAAAATTGAGCTCCAGGGTCATAGGACCCTCTCTAGTTGAAGATAATGTTGCTATGTATCAGAGATAGAGGCTGTGGAAAATGTCTCCGGGGCCTCCAACCTTCCTATACTATGTTTAAAGAGATAATCCGCTTATTGCTTTGCTCTTTTTATTAGAAGAGATTTCAAACATGCAATTTGGACTTTCTTTAACCACAGAAAAATGCTTTTTCTCTTCCCAGTGCTGAGGAATTCATTTCAGAAAGAGCAATGAATAGACAGCATGGCTTATTAGATCTGTTTATCATTTGTTAAGAGATTGCAACAATTATAAATAAATATTTTTTAAATAAAAAGTTTTAGATTTTACTAATCTGAACAGGAAACATTTGTGTTCACAGAAGAGTTTACAGATATAACAATTCCTTTCCTTAACAAATTTGAAGAAATGATGAAATGAATTATAAATATATTGCAATATGGCAATAAAATATTCAGCAGAAGCTGGTGGATTAGATGAAAAGTAAAAACTTTCAAAATAATGATGCTTAGGTTTTGTGTTTTGTTTTTTAAATTTTATAAATGCTAAAAATACTGTGTGCTGCTGGAAATTTCCTGGCAATGATCTTGCTTTGCAGTGAGTTGATTTGTCTTGTCTTTCTGTTACCTTTTTAAATAGCATGTTTCTTACATTTATGCCTGAACAATTCTATATATTAAATAGCTGAAGCTGTTTAAAATGAAACATGAGAGAAAGAACAGTATTTGGAATGGAAAATGCTATTCTAGAACAGTCAGTGCTAAAGTCCTGGAAGAATCACACCAGGTTCTGATCAATTAAGTGAAAAAGTAAAAATTTCCAAGAAACACTGGCAAGTGTGGGGATTTGGGCTGTGTGCCAAAACTTGTCAAAATCAGGGTGGGGGGAAAAGGGGGGAGGGAGGGGGAGTCGCTGTGTTGATTTCAATGGCTTTTGGGTTGGCCCTGCAAGGAAGGGTAGAAAGCTGCTTTGTGAGAGAAAGGAAGTTTAAATCTGTGTAGCCACAATCTAAAATCACTTCTTTAGACTCGTGCGCCATGGGCAGCACAGCAGCGACAGAGCGTGTGAGAGAGAAAGGCATACAGCAGAAGGCTGTGGGAGCAGGGATGTTTCTAAATGGTATGGAGGTATTTCAAGGAGGTATGAGGAAATGCCTGCAGGCACAGGTAGGAGAGACTAGGAAACATAATTTATATAATATTGTTATAGCTACTTTGTAGCAGAGATTTGTTCAGGAACAAGGCAGTCATTTAGTCTTTTTGTCATCATTTGGTCTTTTTGTCTTACCTGGCTCTATGGCCCATGAGAATAAGTGCAGAAAATGCATATTATTAGCAAGAGGAAACAAGTTGCTTCTTTTGAATGTTGAGCAATTGGGGGGGAAAAAAAGGGGAATTAAGGATCGGCTCCCCCAGCTCCACAAAGGGGAGAAGCAGTGACTGGCTTGTTGTGTTCACCCTACACATTTTGCTTTAATCTGAATGCTGAGAATCGATTTGTCTTAAAAACTGTGTCCATAAGGGTCTCAGATCCACTTGCTTCTCCCAGAATGGTGTTGTTATGCACAGAGCAGGCTCTCTTGTTATAGTGGTATAATCTTTGATTCCCAGGTGTTGAATTATCCTTTTCTACTGACAGGATTCCAGGGAAGTGGAGACTCGTTATCAAAGTAAACAGTGGTGCGAGGTGGAAATGCACTGCTTCCCTTCTTCTAAAGGAGGTCCCATATTAGCACTAGGATCCTTTACCCTCTTCACCAGGCGGGAGCCTTTGGTCCCGAGAGATGCAGTCTCTCACTGTGATCATCCTCAGTGTTATCTGGCATTGCTGCAAAGGGTGTTGGTGACACTGATGTCATCTATTCCCTTTAAATCGACTCCTTCATAATGCTTTACAGCAGATCCTAATTTGAGAAGGGGAAAACCAGGGTGCATTTGAACGGTTCGTTGGTTTGTTGGTTTGATCCTTTTCTGCCGAGGACAAGCTCTTGCATGGGTACCGTTTTGTCGTATGACACATGCAAACTATATTTTGCCTTTATCTGTAAACAAGACCTTACTGTGGTGGATAACGCCAATGAAATGTATGTCCAAGGTGTTCTCCTTCATCACTTCTGTCTTCTCTTCTTCAGCCTTCTCAGGGATGTCACTATTGCAAATCAACTCTAAATACCCAGCTAGGGCTGATTCTTTGTCAAGGTAGATGCTTGACTGAACAGCACCCAGGAGAAATGGTTATTACTGCTCTGGTTTGCACCGCTGTCTCAGCCAGCAGTGCCCTAAGGGTGTGCAAGTCTGGGCCAAGGGCCGGAGTCTCTTTTTCCAGCTGGGCTGTCTCTTGGAAAGACCTGATGTTTCTTCAGCCCTTGGCCATGCGATATTATGACCCTGTGAGACAGGGATTTAGGGAAGGCAGTGAGTAAAGCCACCAGATGGTGCCCTAGGTCCTCTCTGCTCTCTTTCCTGTCCCCTGCGTGCCCACATCCCCTGCCAGCTTCCCTGGTAACCCCCAGACCACAGGCTCCCAGGGGTGCACAGCTACAGCCATGCAGAACATCCCCAGCTGTGACTGTCTTCAACCTCTGGGGCTGGTGACTCTGACACTCCTCACAGCTCTGCACCATAACTCAGGTGCCACCAGCACCTGTGAAGAGATGAGGACAGGACAGATGCCCCTCCTTTGCATCCATGAAGTCTGGAGCAATTGCCTCATCAGATATCAATGTCTGCTGTCTTGGCACAGGGCTGCCCATGCAAGGGACAGGAGAGTGGCTGCTGACACCATCATTTGGTCAGACTGGTGTCTGAAATGCAAAATTGGCCAGATGTTTGGGGCTGCTTGGAGCTGCCACCACCTTCTTTAACTGTTTGGAAATGGCATCTTATCTTGGGTTTGGAAAAATTTATGTTGTGTCCATTATGAAAAAAACCTTTGCACCATTTGCTGCTTCTCTTCTTTACTATGTCAGGAAGCTGATGAAGGCTCAGACACCACTCTTTCTGTGTTTTGGGATTCTGTGGTGGTCAAGATTTGCTATGCACAGTGAAGTTATCATTGAGAGTTTATAAATAAAAAGGAGCAGCATCGGTGATCTCCAAGGGAAGAGGAGAATGTGAATCCAGGATCTTCTATTGCTTGATTTTAGGGCAAGCCAGTTTCCGCTTACTGTGAGGGATGAAATGTTTTTCTTTGTTAATGATAAAATAGAAATGCAGGTTACTATTAGTAACTGGTATGTTACTAGGTCCTTCCCTAATACTACCCAGTCCTGTAAACTGCTGGACTGTGTTATGAGCTGTGGATCTTCAAGGTTCACAGCATCAGTGCTGCAATGGTAGAGCTATCTGGGGACAAAGGGTGATGGTGCTTTGACAACACCAGGCAGGTTCCCAGGAAAAGTGATACAGCAGGACAAGCTGTCAGCTTCTGAGGCAAGGACTGTTTTGGCAGGATTGGGAGGGCTCCTGTTCCAGGAGGGAGGCTTCTCTTCACTAACCGATGAACCTCTCCTGGAGCTCCTCTTTTCCTTCCCCTTTTTGAAATATGTGGGTTGTGTTGTATCGGTCTGGGCCACGTGAAGATTTGGATATACAGCTGGTAGGGCCAGGCAGGTCAGCCACCCTGCCTTAAGGAGTCAGAATGTAATTATCCAAATTGGAACAGGGTGAACATGAAAAAGCTAGCATATGGGCTTCTTCAAAACGTTATGTCTTTTAATAACCTGTCAGGGCCTCTGGTTTCTATCCCATCTGAAAGATTCGTCTGCCTACAATTTTGTGCCGTGATATCTGAGCACTTCCAGGGGTAATAATTGTACCCAAAATACTCGTAGCACAGGGAGCTTCCCTCCCTTGTGAGAGAATTAGCACTGTAATGTCCGTAATGGTGCTTTTGGCACTGACACGTGCCATTAAAATCAAAGGTTGCAGAAGTTCTTGCAAGGCTCAGTATGTCATTTCAGCTTCATATATGGAAAAAATGGAGACTCAGGAACTTAATGACTTTTCAAAAATTGCAGACGGTCAAAGTTGAGGTTGGGAACAGAATTCAGGTTCCTATGTTCTTATTTGCACCAGGTTGTCCAGGTAGGAGCCAGTAGCTGGGAAGGTAGGAGCTGCTGAGCTCCTTTTAGTTTAGGGGGAAAAAAGTTTCTTCCTGAGTCACCAGCACCGGTTTCTGCAGCACTTTGCTTTTCATTTTTGATTTCTCATGCAGGTATCAATCAGACTCACGTCTGTCTGGCTGCAGTTTGTTTGCTGAGGTAGCAGAGCTGCTGGAGAAGTTACTCCTCTCTTTTACGGATGCATCTACCATTTTGGCACTAGGTAAAGCTCATGAGAGCCAAATTACCATAGAAAGCCAAAATATGTATGCTGCAGTTCCCCAAAGAAATGTTTAGAGAGGGAGTGTGCTGAATTGTTGCTCATTCACCCCATAAAGTCTTTCTGATTCCCGAAGAAGTTACTGAACTTGTGGAGAGGAAAGCAAATGGCTGCAGCTGAGTTGCAAAGGCTCTCTCCACTCGCAAGGAGGGGAGGCAGGAAGTCCCTACCATTGCACCAATTAGATCTGGAGAAGGAGGTGTGAGGAGAGGTGATAATGCTGATAATTACATGAATGGAAATGCTTACCATTCTTTTCAATGTTTAAAAGAAACCACAGTTTGAAGGTGATGTAATTTCTGCTCGGTTGGGTTGTTTATTCAAGCAGCGCTGTGCTGGCACATGGGAAGAGAAAGCAAAACTTCATCTCGGCTCCTGCTCTGGGGATTTCTGAATGCTTCCAGACTCATTCAGGTCAAGGCAGGGTGTGAATCCGAAGTACAGCAGCTCTTCCAGCATGGCCCTCTGTACAGACCCGCCCTTGGCTAAGGAATGTGCAAAACGCAGATGGGTGTTCTGAAGGAAACAGTTTAATAGAAGGAATTGTAACTCTTCTCCTTCTCCTTCCCAAAAGATTTAAAATAATCTTGCTGCCCATAAAAATCAGGTTAGCTATTTTGGGTTCTTGCAGAGCTAAAATGAATGCAGCATCTCTCATTTCCAGTCATGATAAGTCACTAGATAGCAATTCTTAATTGCTTGATTAATCATGAATTTTCAGAGCTGACAGTGCCTGTCCTAGCACTTAGAAAAGAGCTACATTTAAAAGAAAGGAGAAAGTGCTTCCTTTTTCTTTTTTTTTCTTTTCTTCTCTTTAAGCATAGCCTGCAAGGTAAGAGCATGAAATTACAGAGAGGTTTGTAACATGTTGTCCTGAGGAAGATGGACCATTAAGCAAAGTGCAAGTGAAACAGTCAGAGATTTGTGAGAAAGTAGGGGAGGTGATGAATTAATTTTAGCATATGCTTCAGCAATTCCTTACAAGACTATCTCAAACTCAAATGTTGGTACACTTATATTTGCACGTTAGGCCATGTTTTTTGTTTAAATAAATAAGCAGAAAGGTTTCCTTCATGAAGATCATGACATTTCTAAGTAGAGAAAGGCAATTTAAGTTCAACAGTTATGGGGGACTATACCCTTGTGTGCTTTGTGTATGGTTGGACTGATAATGATCACAGCACATGCCTCCCCTAAGGGGTGTTGTTAAAAAAAATATAGACCAAATCAGAAAGGACATTCGAACTCCCTAAAGAACATCTATAAACTTGTTAGGGCTTTTTTTTTTTTCCTTTCCCCTCCCAGCAACATGTCTGTGGCACATCCAGGCTGAGCAGCAACATGGTGTATCAGCTCTTACGTGGGAGCAACATATTATACTGTCAGGTCTCCTTTTCTGTATGACAGACAGGTCAGAATATATGATGGCACAGTGTAATGTAAAGGTGTTAGTGGTACTCAAGTTGTCTTTCCTATGGTAGATCTTATCTTAGTCTCATCCCTCTATTTATGGAATATTACAGCCTCTGAATTTTTTCTTTCCAATTAACTGCTGTATCTGGATGCCACAGGCTTCTTGGAAGAGGTAAGCGCTTGTCTTCTCAAAGATCTGTGTAATCCAAGGGAATGTATATTAAAACACAAGGAGTGACATCACTGCTGTTCCTTCCAGATGATAAACCAGAAAATCATAGTGATAAAAAGGAAAAATTCTGACTGTACACCTCCCCCTCCCAACCCCTCTGAATACAAGACTCCCTCCAAGGTTTCCCGCATGGTTATTTTGGTCTACAAGTGTCTCCAGTAATAGTGTGGAGAAGGGAAATTTCTACCATGTCCTGGGCTGAGACCTATTGCTCTGCAGATGTCCCAGTCAGTGGACAGTTAAACAGTCCCAAAGGCATATTGTCCTCATTTAAACCCTTCCTGCAGTCAGGGTTTCTTTAGTGGTTTCTTGTGTGCTTTGCTCCATAGTCCTGTGTGAATCAGGTGATGAGAGCTCCTCTGGGATGCTGTCTTGCAGTCTTGTAGATTAATGTTTTCTTTGCTTAATTTAATTTACATTTATATCATTTCTACTCACTCAGACAACCCTAAACAGTCTTTCCTGCTCCCTGGTGCTTCTGCACCCCTGAAGTTCTCATATGCAATTCCCATGATGCTCTTCACAGTTGTTATTTGGCCAACCTACACATGCTGTAATCCCTTCCAGCTTTTTTATCATTTTATGTTCCTCTTTTTTTTTATTTCCCTCCAAGTTGTTGACATGTACCTAGCACCATGTTGTCCAGAACTGAACATGTCTTCGAACTGCGGTCTCACCACTATATTAAAAAATGGGACTATTGCCTATATCTCTGAGAAGAGGTCTCTGCCTTTACAACCCCAAATTAAATTAACTGCATGATTTTTGCTGCCATATCACATTGCAAAAACATATTAAATCTGCTGTCTACTGTCTCCCCAAGGTCTTCTGGTATTTCTGCTTTCAGTGCTTGAGCACAGATGATTCCTCTCTTCACCTCAGTTTCTGTCTTTCAGTAGCTCGTATGTTGTACCTACTGCCTTTGTAGACACGTGGGATCATTCAGGGTTCCTCTTTGAGGAACAGCAGTGTGATTCCTTACACATAAGTAAATTCTCTCTATTTTTTTTTAACATGAAATAGTCTGTCTCCATTTCCCTTCCAAGCTGTCCCATGATAATCTGCCTCAGTGCAATTAAAAGGCGTGTTACTCTTTTTGGTTTCCAGATTTTCCTATTTATAACTGTATAGAGCGCTGGCCTGTATGTTAATAATCTGCAACAATCTGTTTGAACGTCGCATACTGAGGATCACATGTTGAAACTCTTTTTTTTCTGGAGAAAGGAAAACGCTGTTCTTTCCTTAGGAAATTTCTGTCCTAAATGTCAAGAATATGGATTAGCTTTTCTTTGCTGGGGAATGACATAGTAAAATGTTGCTTTGTGCTGGAGACTATTTCTATGGGTGGCTCAACAGTGAAATTAGCTTCCCTGGGAAATAAGGTCTATCACAGTAACTGCCATTGTCCTCATTTTCTCTGGTGTAAATGCAGAGCAACATGAATAGAGGAAAGGGGAAGAAAACCCTCATGAAGCCAAAACACTTTGCTCCATACATAATTTTCTTCCTAGGGAGAGAACAAGAAAAAGAAAAAGAAAAACAAAGTGTTCATGTGACAGATGGTAGTCAGATCAGCTAATGCAGTCCTAGAAAGTACTTGGATATTACGTTTAGGAAAATAATATAAGAACTGATACAGAAGGGAATACATTTTACCATATTCTACTTCATAGATAAGAGAATATGGAAGAATCGGTTAAGGCAGGCAAGACATTAGAAGTGGTATGGTAGCCGTGGTGGTCTAAAGATCCTAGGGAAGCAAGGTTTGTGGTGAAAGGTAATATCTTGTATTAGATCAACTGATAGAGCTAGAAAAAGCAAACAAGCTTTTGGGCTCAGGGTCTCTATCAGATCTGACAGAAAGCAGCAATATTCAAGCTAACTACAGGTTAGATACAATTGCTCTTAGTTTAATCTAATCATATTAATCAACTGGACCACTTGAGAAAAAAAAGGAGCACCTATGAAGCGGAAAGGGGTGTGAGCAGTGACTGACAGGCTGCTGTCTCTCTGATGGAGCACAAGTGAAAAAGAGTTGTTTGTGTTGGTGACAAAGGGAGAAGTCAGCAGGGAGGCTGTAACCAGCTAGGGAGGCAACAACTCTGTTAAATCCATGAGCTTTAGTATCGAGGGATTATAAGTTTTAATGCTGAGCTTTAGCTTTTGGGAAGGTTTTGTAGGTCTCCTTTGGGGTAAAGGATTGATGGATTCAAGTTGTTGCTGTCTGACAAATACCCCTCTATGTCCTTTACTGTCTGACTGTATGCGCTCGTTCTAAGGCAGCAATTATTCAGTTTTATTCACATGGTTTCTGTAAGGGTATCTCATGTGCTGGATGAAGTGATGAACTTTAGAGATTCAGGAAGAGTACATGCAGGAACAAAGAATTGCAGCATTTTGCTATGGGAGGAAGGGCATTGATGCTGTCTGTGAAGCAGTGCTGGCATATTTCATGTTTGATGCTCTGGTGGTATCTGATTCTATTTCTTAAGTTTTCATCTGCGGATTTGCTTCCTGTAATGAGTTGTGAACGGGAGAGCCTGAAGGTTAGGAGAAGAGACACAGGAAAAAACCCAACCTTTCAGGGACAGTAGTTTAAGAGATTTTTTTATGTGTGGATTTTAGCGTGGAATATTATCACTATCAGGAGCACGTGGTTGAAGGAGGGAATGCTACAGTAGAGATAAAAATAAAATAATAAGCAGAAAAACAGACTGGCAGAAAGCTAATGTGGTCAGAAAGCTAATGTGCCAGTCCCTGTTAATTTTGGTAGCACTAGACAAATACCAAACAAACCTTGATTCCTTGAAAAGTGATTTTCCAAAATTGCCGTTGTTGCTGTCATATCTTTATTGCAGTAAATTCATATCTATTTTATGGAAGAGTGACCCTTGGTGGATAAAGCAAATCACCAATGTTCCGCTCAGAGCAGGTGCAACAATATCTGCAGAGCTGGCTGAATCTCACAGCTTCTTGGTGTGTTGTGGATGGCTGCTGGTCTTATTGCATCTGCTTTATAGAGGAAGTTGGGTGCTCCGTAGGTTCTTGTGTGTGTGCTGGCTTGCAGGGTGACGTTTTTTAATGTCAGTTATGGTGTGTAGGAAGCTGATGCCAGTGTAGGAGCAATCTTGGGACTGAGTAGAGCAGCAGGGAAGCTGCTCATTGAATTTGTGGTTCTATTTCATGAAGGAGTCTGAGGTTTTCTGAGCCGTCTGCATTTCTGATAGAATGTCGCCTGTGTCCTATACAAGGCCTGGCTTGGTGGTGGTACGTTTTTCAGACTTGGATTGTGAAGAAAAATAGCATATTGGGGTATAAAAAAGCTACAGGAAGGTGATCTCTCTGCCCCTTGCTTAGAGTTTGGCAAATAAAAGGAGATGACTAAATGCTGTCTGAAGAAGAAAGCTGGATGCTGCACGATGTAGCAGACACAAAAACTTCACATGGTTCAAAAACAAAAATACTGAATGTGTTATTAAGCAAAATCCTTTGGGAGCTGTTAAATACGGAGACCCTAGCTGTTTCCCCAGCAGGGAAGTGCCTGACCACAAGATCACCAGGTCATCTTGGGCAGCTGACTACTAGGGTTAGTCTGTTCAGCACTCTGGGAGGCAGGATGCTGATCTGACTCCGTACTGCTATTTCTCAGATCTCTTCTAGAGAAAACGAGGGGTTTTCCTCTCTTTCATTGCGAGCTCCAACTAGATAGCATATAATTACGTTTTTATTTACTTTCCTGACTGCTGCGGCAGGCCCAGGCCTGTGCATCAGGGCCCCAAGTGCACCACCAGCAGCCTCAGGAGGGAATAAATCCCGTGCTCAGGGGTCCGTGTTATCTCCCCCGGAGCGGGAGTCTGGCGGGAGGGGGGGAGGACAGGACGGGGCGCAGGGCCCGGGCACCGCCCGCCCTACCCCGCCACCCCCCGCTCCAGGCAGGCAGCGCTGGGAGCTGCCCGAGCGCTCCTCGCCCTCCTCCGCGCCCGGCCCCGCCGCGGAGCCCGCCCCGCCGCCGGCTCCTCCTCCCCCGCCGCCGCCGCCGCTCCGCCAGCAGCCAGTCGGGCCTGAGACCCGCGCCCGGCTGCGGGGCCTGCGCCGAGCGCCGGCGGAGGGCGGGCAGGGCACAGGGCAGGGGAGAGCAGCGAGGAGGAGCAGCGGAGACCGAGCCCGCCGTGTCACATGAGCTGACAGGACTCGCTCCCGTTCCCGGTCCCCTCCACGCAACAAAGACTCCGGAGCTCCTGTGCCCGCCGCGGGACGGGGCGGGACGGGGCGGGGCGGGGCGGGGCTGCCATGGGACCCTGAGGGCCGCCGGCCCGCACAGGTAAGCGGCGGTGGGGTGTGTGTGACCCCGGCGTGTGCGGCCTTCGCTGTTATTTCTTTTCCACCCCCCCGGGGAGGGGAACCCGCCCCCCATCGCGTCCCTCCGCCGCCTTCCCGCGTGTGAAGGGCGGGCGGGGGCTTTGGGTAGTCCCCGCGCGTGGGTTCCTGTCCTGCTCGTTAATCTCCAGTTCCTTCATGTTACTTCATATTTTACGGCGATCAAACAGTTAAAGCCGGGGGGGGTGTGCATTGCCACCCCTCTCCTTTCTCTCCCCTCACCCATCCCCCTTCCCTCCCCCCCTTATGGACCCCCACGTAGTGACCTTTCTGGCTGTTAAGGATAATATTAAGGCGATCTTTATTTTTGCTAAAGCGCCGTCCTGCTTACGAGTTGCCTTTCCCAAGCCAGATTACTGCTGGCGGTGGCAGGCAGCCCGTCGCCCACCGGGACTTGCCCACTGGGGCCGTGGCTGGAAGTTGTTGACAGTGGCGGGGGTGCGCACGTGTGGCACACGCTCCTCCAGCCGCCGAGGTTTACGGCTGGAAACTCCCGCTGGGAGGCCCGGCAGCCACACCGACGGCTGAGAAATACCCCAGCAAGGCTGCTTGTTTGGGAAGCCCTCCCCCCGGGTTTTACTGCCTGTGGATGTGGAGAGTGTGAGGCTTGAAAGAGTGCTGGGGGCATGTAGGTCAGGAGAAGTTTGTGGGTGGGAGAAGGGGGTCGCGGGGAGGTGGGCTAGGGGTGCAGGAGGAGCTTGCAGGGAGCTGGGGCGCCAACAATGGTGGGAATGGGGCCTGTGGACAGCCTGGGGAGGGTGCTTGGCACGGCAAGTGCTCTCCCTTCTGGGTGTGTATGGTTCAGTGCTGCTGAAGGGAACAGTGTTATGTGTGAGGGATGGTGGTTTTTTATTTTTTATTTTTATTTTATTTTTGGCTTGCGACTCTCTATGCTGTGATATGAAAGTAGTCTGCTCCTGGGCATGGTCAGCGTCTTCCTTCATATGCCAAGTGGCCACTGGGCTTGAGTTTTAATGAGGTAGCCCTTGACTCTGGAGGTGCCCCTTAACCCTTGTTCTGTCCAACTGGGAGTATTCTTGGGGAAGGAGCCTCCCTCTGCACGGTTATCTTGGCTTGTGAGGACAGAGAAGAAACCGCAGTTCCCTTTCAGAGGGAGATGCTTGGCCAGCCTTGATAATTGTGTTAAATATCTTTTCTTTAAGTCAGAATTAAACATAAGTAGAGCTAGGAGGTCAGGAGGAACAAGCCACCTGTTGCCAGGTGCCTGTGAGGGCAGAAACAGTTTCTGGCAAAGCCATTTATGTTCAGGTGGTGATGCAGGACTGTGGTTCAAGCAGTAGGAAACTGATGGCATGCCAGGGAAGGTGGTGGGGAGCGTGGAAGCCAAGAGTGTGTAGCACCTTCCAGTGCAGCTATTATGTCCTGAGGTGTTTCACAGCTCCTCTCACTGCAGGGTTTGGAAAGAGAGGGAGTACGTGAGTGAAGAGGTTGAGCAGATACTGCTATGAGCCTTGACTGTTCAAACACTGTGAGTTAGCTCATGTGTGCTGCCCCCTCCCGAGCATTTTTAAGGAGTGGCATTGGGGTCCTTGTTGGTGTCCTTCAGGGTGAACCAGATCTGCAAGTTTATACCTGTCTTCATGTAGACTTGGACCTGGAGTTTATTTTTAATGAAGGTGAAAAATCTTACGTAGTGTGACTTCAGTTAAAGCAGCAAATGTTCCAAAACTGGGCAAAACTGCAAAAGTAGAGAATTCTGATTTTTATTGTGCATTTTTCCACAACTCCTTCTTTTCCCAAGATTTCTGTCCCAACTCCCCTCCCTTTGCGGATGTTTCTTGGTCATGGTGGAAAACAGAGGGCAACTTGTCAATAGCCAGATCAAGTTCTGCTGCTGAGGGCTGTGAATGTGACTGGTTTTTAATGTAACCAGCTGTGTTACCAGGGTCTGGACTGGGACGCTGATAGTTTGTTTCATTTTGGTCATTAGCATCTGTAGAACAGTAATAATTATGGCTGACAACTTGTGTCTTCATGAAATATGAAAAAAAGGTTGGCTTTTTCTGTAGAGTGGATGGGAGGCTTAAAGCAAAAGTTAATTTGTCCCTTCCCTTCAAAAAAATGTGCAGTGCATTTTTGAAACTGAATCATCAGGTACAATTCATTTCAAGTATTTTAAGCTATTTGAATTTGATGCACTTTGGCCACATGCTCAATGGAAATTGTTAGACAGTCTTGCTCAGATTTGTCCTGGCTGGGCTCAAAGAGGTAATGAGGGAATCTCCTTGCTGTGGCCCTTTCCGATCTGAGCAGAGCAGAAGTATTTTATAAGGAGTGGAATATTTTGATGCCCTGTGCTCTGAGTAAACTGGGAAGGGAGCGTGCAGGGCTCTTGTCCACCAGCCAGGCTTGGATGCGCTGCCTCCCACTGACAGACTGGTGTTACCTTTTGGCTCTCCGAGCTGTGCTTTTTCAGAGGTGTAGCACAGGATGGGGCACATGGTGTTTGGAGGGCAAATTCCCTCCAAAGTCACTTTGTCATGGAAGTCCATAATAAGGATGCCCAGATTCAGGAAAGATTATTAGTGTCTGATGACCTGACCAGGATTGTGTAATGACACTGAGTAAAAGATAAAAGGTTTTATATCCCATAAACTTAGTTCTCGCTTCAGGGTGAACCTCAAGGCTTTTGAAAAAACGTGTGAGTTTGGTGGCTTTCTGGTAGCTGCAAATAGGTGCAAACATTAATCACTTGAAATAAATCCTTAAAAAATAGGAACAGACACAGGTACAGGCTATAGGCAGGAAAGTTAAAGAAGAGCTAATTGCTATTTTTTGGTGTATTTTTCAAATCACATTTAATCCTGCGTATATGGTTCTGTGGGTGACCCAGCAGCTCCAGCAGTTTATTCATTTATTTAAAACAGCTTTGTAGTTCACCTTGAAAACCACTTCCTGCCATATGGTTATATTATTTCCCTATGCCACATTTTTTGCTAATTATCAAGACCATTTGCTTTAAAATAGGTGTTTTTAATTTCACAGCCTTGTCTGCCTCTCCTGCTTGATCCTGCCCTGGAGTCAAGAGGCTGTGTCTGTTCATTCTCCATGGCAACAGGCTGTGATTTACTTATTTCAATTTAATTAAAGAGCAGATATCAAATTCCAGGCATCTTATACGTTCCTTATATTAGAAAAATATCAGTGGATTAGTCTCCACGACAGATCTACCAACCTCAAAAATAAAATTCCCAGCCACTGGTTTCTTTCCCAGTCCATCCCCTTTGGAAGAGTTTAGGAGAGGGAGGAGTGCTGTGGCCTGTCCTCAAGTGGAGCGGATGGGGGCTGCTGGACTGGGATCCTGGTAAGAGTCGAGTTCTGGACTCCTGTAGCATTGCCGATTACATTGGGGTGCCAGTTAAAACCTCAGCCCATTATGTCTCCTCTCCTCCTGCTGATGTTGTGCAGCTGTTGGGAGATTTTGAGGCTTGATGGTCGGCATGAACACCCCAGACCTTGAGTGGAAAGGGGAGCATGGGTTGTGTGCTCTGTGCATGGACTCTGCTGGGCAGGCACTTTCTGCAGCAGCTACATCTGCTGAGTGTGACACCATTTCAGGCTTGAGTAAAGGGCACAGTGGGCACAAACATCGGCACTTGCTGCAGTGAAAATGCAGAGAATGCCAGTTCTGCTAGAAAAGTGATTATGCTTTATCAGCTCTCCCCATGTGAGATTTTACAAGTCCAAATCCTTTGGTGTTGTGTTTTTGGTCCATCTTGAAGCCTACCTATTTTTTGATGCGTGCACGATACGGCTTTCGGTTTTAAGCTGGTCACAGCACAGGAACCACAACGCCCTGTTGGTTTAAGCATGCCTGGCATTTGTATGCAGGCTAGAAATGAAGGCCTGTTTTCCAAGCTCTGTGGTTGTACAAATACTAGTTTGTGTTAGTCAGGGATAAGGAAGCATATGAGCAATGACAGGCAGTTGCTGGCTAAAGAGAGGGATAGGGTCAGGAGAGGACCTTGGGGGTGAATGGAGGAGCGTCGTGAATTTACTAACCTGCAGGTGTTAGGTTTGGTAGTAAATGGACGGAGTGGAACCCGTGTAATTAAGGAGTGCCAAAATTAACACTCCTTTTTGCCTTCAATACCAACACCCCAATTCTTAATAGGATTACTTTCCCTTGAAGGGACTGTTCAGATGACTCAGCCTTTGGAGTACCTGCATGCCGGTGGTGGTTGCTTCCTAGGAGAAGTTGTATAACTAGACTCAAGTGCTATTTCTGGGTTCTGCTAATGTGTGGAAGAAGACAAGTTGGCTGTGCATTTTTATTAAGCCTCAAGGAGCAGTTATCATCAGAAGAGTGCCTGCACAAAACTGCACCTTTGGATTTTTTTTTTCCCCTTAGTGTTGCTACTCCTAGTGCTTTTTCATAGTCACAGCTGGCAATTCTAACAACAGACGTAGGTTCTTGCTCCTCCTAGCCCTGCCAAAGCCCATGAGGCTACGTCAGAAAATATTAGATTCTCTCCTGGCTTGCTTATCTTCATCGATTGAAATTATGTACAGAGTTTCTGGCTGAAGATTCCAGGTGATCGTGCACCAGCTGGGAAGACCTTCTCCGAGTCCATGAAGTTAGCAGTTAAGCATGTGTTTACTAGTGAAGCTGAGCATGTTTGGTCTGCGAAGGCACATCTGAAATCTCATAATGTTGTTCCTAATAGAAACAGAATAAAACCAAGCAAAACCTCAAAGCAAGCTTTTGTTTGTTACTGTATTTAAGCAGATACATTCAAAGAATTTATAGCCAACTGGCAACATTCTTAATTCTTTATTACTGGTTTTACTAGGGTACAGGCATGATCTGTATTCTTTAAGAGTGCATCTGTTCCTCTTGCTTATCCAGCTTTGAAGTAGACCTCGCTGATATTAATTTCTGTATAGCCTGTAACCTCATCTATAAAATGGAGGGAATACTTCATACAGGCAGCTGTGAAGTTACATTTATTGTCTGTAAATTGCTTCTAGTAATTGAGCAGAGGAGGTGGAGAGAAATAAAGACAGTGGAGTAATATGGGCTTGTTTTTTTTAATCAAAAAAAATGCATTATTTTTGTTCATCTGATGATGTAGAAGCTAATGGGGAAAGAAAAATGCACCCTGAAACTAATTGTTAAGTTTGTAATGAAAACAGACAATTTTTTAGCATAGTGATGAAGGCAGCCATCTTGTTTGATAGTAACAGAGTCCAATTTAGAAATAGGGAGAATTATTATTGGAAATCCTGCAGTACCTCTCATATTTCTGTCTGGTTTGGGTCTGCTCAGTTTTAGTATTGTTCTTTATCTACATGGCTACCTTCATCATCCAGTTCATAAATGCCTTGGTAAGGAGAGCTTAATAATAGTTAAAACTACCTGGTTTAAGGTTTTTAGCAAACACCTCTATTGCAGTTTTTTTCAGCTAGGCCCCTTGTTTTGTGCTGACCAGTATTTTTGTTGGATGAAACTGCAGTTTCACATGGGTAAAGAGGGATTTTCTTGCTGTGGCTGAACCAATGTAACCACTTGCTCACCCTAAGGGGTGAGCAGCCTTACTCCTGGCTCTGGCTATATTCCTTGCCTTGTGCCTATTCTGGTGCTAAATGGATCCAGCTTGCTCAGCTTTCAGATAGCTGACTTGCCCAAAACCATAAAAAAAGTGAATTATTCTCTCCTGGGACAGAGAGTTGAACCTGCTCACCAGGTTCAGGCTCGTATCAGAGCTGCCATGCAGGAGGGGCGATATTTGTTTTGCCAGCAGTGAAAGGTAAGGAATGAAAGAAAGGTGAAAATGCCCCCCCACCTTTTTTTGGCAGCAGTGACCTATTAGCCTGGTTCAGTTGTAATGTGAAGCCTTGCCCTCAGCCTTCGTTTTCAGATCCCTCCCTTTCCCTCCACGCCTCCTCTTTTCCCCTAGGATATACTCATGTGCCTCCAGATGCTGACTTCATTCCCAAGCAGTATTTTCAAAAGGGGAAAAAAAGGGAAAAGGTTGAGTTTCACTACCTCTACAATAAAAGACAGACTGTAGTTCCTGAGAGCCCGTTGCTATGAGCCTAAGAATTATTATTATTATTATTAGGCTCATATATTATTATTAAAGGGCTCAAAAAATAATAGCCATAATCCTTCCTTATGAGGGGGCAAAAGGAAACGGCCTGCTGAGTTTGTGAAAGTTCTTCCCCAAACCCGGCGATGGCAGCTGTTTAGACTGAGGCCCTGGAGCTGATGGGATCAGGTGGTCTGGGATAAATGACAAGGGTAGGGAAATGTCTGGAGAATTTTCTGCATACCGTGTTGAGCCAGGCCTGGAGTTGGGTACCACAGCACCAGGAGGAAGTCTCTTTATCTCCAAACCGTGACTTGCATTTGCTCCAGGCGCTATGGCCTAACTAATTTTCAGGCACTAGCAGAAATTGGGAAAGCCTTGTGAGACACTGCTGTGGTACTGTAGAATGGCACTATCGTGCTCCAGGGGTGCAGTGAAGCCAGGGATGTGATGAAGCTCAGACGCCAGGGGAACTGGCCAAGGCAACTTCGCTTCTGCTGACTGGCATGGGTAGCGCTTCTGCCTCAGCCTTGCCGTTGATGGATCGGTGTATCTGCATTAGCCCTTGCTGCCTGTGGGGAAGATGTGTGTCCAGGGAGACACGTGCCCAAGAGTCTGCTTAGCAGGGGCACACTGCACATCAGAGTGTGCATTTGGGAGACTAGACAGAGGTGTCTGTTGGCCTACAGGAATTGCCTTATGGCTGAAGAGGCAGGTATCATGCCTGTCTGGTGAATTTTATACAGCATGAAGGTGAAGATGATGTCAGTGAAGAGCAGTGCCAGAGGCAGCAGGATGCAGTGAGCCTGTGCATGTGTGGACTGACCCAGCAGCTGTACCTGTCAGGAGGGGCAGGTTGCAATCGGTATGGTACGCAAATTAGAAATGTTTGTGCAGCCATTTTCAAATAAGAGAGTCACAGGGAGGGACGAGGGAATTTGCTCCAACTTGAGAGTGTTAGAGATTTGTTTCATGCTGTACTGCAGTTGGTTGGGTTGGGTTTTTTAAGCATTTAAACCTAAATTCTTCTTGTTGGTATTCAAAGACATTATGGCAAGAGAAAGATTATTGTAGGGTTGTGTTGCTTTGCATGGTAAGATTATACACTGGGTGGCTGTTACAGGGGGTTTGTGTTCCAAGGATGGAGTGAATAAAGGAAAGAATCAGTGCATTGATATTAAATAATGATGCCACTGGATATGCTGAGCACAAAGTGTCTTTGTTTTCAAGGATATATATTTTTTTTAATCTGACACATTTATAAGCCAGCTGCAGTATTTTTTTTTAAGATACATTTATAAGAGATGGAGCAATATAGAAAATGCTGTAAGTAATCTCATTGAGAAGTGTGTTTTTCTTCCATCCCCTTGCACATGCGTGCAGCCTCTGGGGAAGATGTTAGTGAAGGAGCTGGATAATCGGGGTCTTCTCTGGAGCTGCCATTGTTCTGATTGATGCAGTGGGTATTAGCTGGGGAATGTGTACAGATGCACGGGCTGTCTGGGGTTTCATCTCTGCAGTTTCCCTTTTTTTCAGTCCTCCTAGATAGAGATATGTATCCTGGCACTTCAGTCTTCCACCTACATCTCTTTTTCTTCTCCTGTAAATACTTGCTGATTTTTTTGTGTGTGTTGTTCTTCTGGCAAATCTTCAACTGTGCTTATAATGGGTGACTCTCCTCCTTTGCTGCATAACCTGGCTCATGATGAGGGCTGTTCCTGTAAGCCAGTCTTTTCCTGGATCTCTTTGCTGAATTTTCATGCAATCTGACCAGTCTGGGGGCAGCTTCTCTGCTTTCGTGTTGGTTGCTCTAAGCGAAGATCCAGGTATTGAAGTGGACTCCAGCAACGCTCCAGCTGCCCTTTGGAGCGTGAAGGAATGCAGTGAAAAAAGTAGCCATTTCAGGGTCCTGTTTGTCCTTAGACTGGAAATGCTGAGGGCATGAGAGTTCCCATGTAGGACTGCAGTAATTAAATAGTACTGGGGGGAGAGGGAGTAGGAGAGCATGTGATGGTCATTTCAGATAGATTAACAAAGAGAGGCTATTGCAGTGCCAACAGAAGACATCCTAATCTGGAGGTTCCTAGCCAGGAAATATTTTAAAAAGCTATCCCAGAGAGTGAGAGGGAAGCCTGATAGGTCTGTCCTATAATTAATTGCCCAGATACCACTGGAGGAGCAGCTTGAAGAAGGGAACTCAGATGTGAGCCGGGTGTGGCGTAGAGAGGGAAATGGGAATTTCCTGACTTTTGTTTGCAAAGCTCAAGTGTAGAAGGAATTTTAGACATAATAGGTGGAAAGAAGGACTAAAAATTAATAGGTAATTCCAAGTTGTTGGTTTTTTTGTTTTGTTTTGTTTTGTTTTTTTTTCCACTGCATGCTCCTGGCTAGTGTTAGCTGAACATGAATTGAAGCAGTAGAAAGCATGCTTGGGAACTGGAGACATTAAGCAGAAAGAGAGAGCGAATCTGATTAGCTTTGCTTTTCATGCATTAAGCAGAAAGATGGGCTGAAATGTGATTGCAAACAGATAATAGCAGCAGGCTCCTGAGGCACCACCACGACCCAGCATATGGGGTGATGGATCTAACCATGCCATAGAACTGTTTCTTGTAATAGAAGCTGCTTGTTTTTATGTTGTGGTTTCTGTTGTACTTTCTAATTATCCTATTCATCGCTGTCTGCCATTTTGAGCCTGGCCACGTGGGATGGCTCAGCCCCCTGGAATGTGTGCTCTGTCAAGCACTTCTGCCCTGAATAGTAACTGTAGCTCTGGTAGCCAAAGGGTGGGAGGGAAGAGGTGCCAAGGCTCAAGAGTCCTAGCTATTTTTCCCCTTATTTCCAAGAATAAGGGAAGTAACAACTGCTGCTTTTGCCATGCTGAGAAAGATGAGTGAGTGCTGGTGTTCCGTGTGAAGTTCCTAACTTCCCTCTGAACGTGCAAGTATTGGGGTTTGTTGGAAGAAGGTTTCTAGTGACCTGAAAAAAGGGGCATCTATCACTACTACTTATAAACAATAAATAAAAGCTGGCCTTGCTACACCAGTCACTTTTTTGGCACAATAGCAGAGATCCTGGAGCCACTTCCAGCCTGTGGCCTCTCCTCCACACAAAGCAAATGCAGCAGAGAGAGCAGAAGCTAGGCTGGCAGAAGCTAGGCTGGTGCAGGCTGCAAATGGAACTGACAATAGAGCATCCAACATCCCTGCCTGCTGCTGGGGGAGTTTTCTGTGTTGATGTGGTGATCTCTTCCCCAAAAGAGCCTGCTTTCTCCTCTCTCCACCCAAGACTTTAATTGATGGAAAGTCTACAGAAACATTTCCAAAGCTGTTATGGATCGGGGGAATGCAAATAGAATGGGAAGAGCAGACCTCTCCTTAAAATGTCTGAACAAAGCACAGTAGCAAGCAGCTCACGTGTGTGTGTGTGTATATATGTATTTTAAGGCTAGAAGGGGTGGGTCAGACTAGTGTTTCTGTGACCTTTTCTCAACTGTGTCTTGCCTTTCCTGACTGCTCCTTCTCCTTGCCTGTCAGGGGACTTCCACTTCCTTCCTGCTGACCTGCAAGGCTGCAGGCAGCCTCCCTACCCTTGTGGCAGTTCCCAGCTCTGGCTCTGAGCCCAAGCTAATAATCCTGACAGATTTTACTGGCTTGTGCTCTGCTCCATGCCTTGCTGTAGGGGAGACGGTGTGTGAGGCTGTGGTTTGCATGACTTTAAGCATCACACTGGCCCTGGGGAAACCCAAACTTCGTAATAAGCACCGGCTGAGCCTCTGGTAGAGCCTGGCTTTGCTCAGTGAGGCCTCTTGCTTCCCTACCTGCAGGTGACTGGCTAGCACAGATGTCATCCAAACACACCTTCTAATTGTCCCTGGCTGGCTGGATGATTGTCAGCAGTATGGGGTTCGGGTGGAAGTAGGAGGTGTTGATAGCCAGGAAAGGAAAAATTCATCATCTACCAGAGAAGGGTAATGAAGATCTCCTCTCACCACTCTCCCCACGCATCAAAGCACACTTAAAAAAAATAGAGCGCTCATCTTTGACCCCCATTAATGACTGGCTTGGTCTGTGTAAGAGTTTTATGAGTCTGTTGCTGCTCCCACAGAGTTTAATTATTTAGAGCGTGAGGTGGAGGTTTGTGCTTTCACTGCTGATGGTCCAGGGTTCAGGCCCTCCTGGCGGGACAGGGGGGTTGGTTACAAAGGCAGACTGGCTGGGAGTGCAGCCGCTTGCTCTGAGGAGCCTGAGGGAGGCACGGGCTGCAGCTGTGTGGTCCTTGTCACGGGGAGCGTATCCTTCCCATTGTGTGAATTCCATGTGACTGTGTCATGTTGAATTCAAGGTCTGTGTCCTTATCTTCAGGGCCCTTAACGGTCTGGACCTGAGATACTTTAAGTGACCACCTGAGGCTCCGGGGTGGGCACACTTGTGGCAGATCCTGCTTGTTGCTGAGAGCCCCGGTCAGTGCTAGAGGCTTCAGGGGCTGGTGTAAGACTTTGGCAGCAATATCTGATTTATCAGCCCTGGGCTACAGGCCTTTCCCATTCCCTGTGGTAGCATGCCTTTGCTTGCCTTCTTTCTGTGAACAGACCCCTCCTGTTTTCCCCAGATTCTGTTCTACACTGTAGCAACCAGTTTTCCTGCTGTAAGATCCCATCTTCAGACTGCTGCTACCTTCCCTTTGCAGTACATCAGCTTGTTCTTGCCTTTTCTACTTTTTCTCACCCAGCACTTCTCGGCTGCTAATCATCCTGAGACTTGGGAACACAGAACAGATATAAGGAACAACCAAAGAACAACACTGATGTGTCCTTTGTGCAGCTCATGTTCCCAAACAGGCAGCCGGTCAGCTGCCTGATATCCTGCTGACCATTCAGCCAGGTTTCCACTTCTAGTGGGGAGATACCTGGCTCTAGGCCTACCGAATGGGATATGGGCTGATGTGTCAGCTGGCCAGCTGAAGGGTCACACTGATGATGCTCACCTTCTGGCTGCTTCTGGAACGGGTAAATTCCTCTTGAAATTGTGCCACCTCTTGCGTTGGTGGGTCCATAGGGCTTGCAGTGCTCATCAGTGCTGAAGTGACAGAGCAGCAACTGTTCAGTGCAACTGTAAGTGAAGGCTTATTTCAAAGCAAAAGTGGTTGGTGTTGGTGGATCTGAGTTTGGCTGATAGCCAAATAAATGTATGGATGGACTGCGCAGCCTTATTTGATGTGGAAGGTTCACACTATATTTCTTGTACCATGCACATCAGTACTGAAAATGCCAATCACAGCAGACACCAGGAGCTAGCAGGTCACCTGGTGCAGTGCTGCTGCTGAAGGCTGAGCTCGTTGTGCACGCTGGGGCTCGCTGCTGTGCTCTGCTGCCATTTCTTACCACCCTGAGCTCAGGGACCACTTGAACCTTCTCCTCACATCTGCTCTCCTGCCATCTCCTCGTGCATGCTTGATCTCCTGTTTTCTGCCATAGCAAGGGCCTGTGCAGGCTCTTGGTTGCATGCGAATGGGCTCTTCATGCCACCCCTATTGAGCCTGGTTTATATCTTCCCACTCCTTTCCCTATTCCTATTTAATTTCCTCTGGTGTGGGACTAGTGTTCCAGGTTATGTTGGGAGATTGGATTGAGCCGAGATGGCAGAAAGAGGGTGGAGGGGAGGAAGGGGCTTATACTGATAGATGTGAGTTTATGTCGTGAACTCAATCTTTAATATGTTGATTATTGTGGGTCTGGCTAAATCAGTTAGACCTGCTAGACAAACGCGTGTCCTGCCTCCATATTCTACTCTGTTTTTCTATTTTTTCTTTGTTTTTTTCCCTGAAAATTAATAGGATTCTACCCATTGATGATTAAAACAACGCCTGGAGTTTTGGAATGGATCAGATGCATCAATCAAATGTTACTACATTGCACCCAAAGAGAGGAATGCCATCCAGCTGGGGGTAGGGTTTGCTTTTTCTTTGCCCCTGTCAGTATTTAGAGTTATTGGAAACCTTTTTTTGTTTTTAAATGCAAGAACTTTTTTTTTTAATAGAAGGTGTTAGTTTTCAAAATGAATTACTTTATTCTGTGAAAAATTGACCGCCTTTTCTTCTTTTGTGGATATGGGGCAAGGTTGTACCTCTTCATATTCAAAATGTTGTTAATAATCTTGAGGCTTTGCAGGGCTTTGGTAAAGAAAACATTTCAGTAACCACTTCAGATATTTTTGGAGGGAAATTTTCTGTTTTAAATGAAAAGTAAATCTATTCTGATTAGTAATAAAGATGAAAATAACTTATTTTTTTTCAGAAATGTCAAAGTTCAAGTCGTTTGTCCCAGTTCTTGAAATTAATGTAAAACAGACTAATACCCCTGCATAAACTGTTCCCCTTGCAAAAAGGGAGAGGAAGTGAATAGATCAGTAGGAAGCTGCAACGCTTTGTGTATTGCTTATGGGCATGGGGCTACTCTCTATACCTGGCAGCAGGTATAGCATGAGACCTGGAATGAAATAAAAGGTTGGTGAGAATGTGAATCTGGAGCCTTGCACGGGTGTAAAGCACAGGTTGAAGCCCGAGAAGCAAACTGAAGTGGCTTTTTGGCTCCCCTCCACTTGCTAGAGCACAGCTACCTGTTATCCTCTCAGTAGGATTGGCTCTTGGCTGTCTCAGCAGAGAGGCTGCAAAGACAGAACACTTACCTGGCTCCCAGAAGTGGGATGGACTTTCCAGGTCAGGCATGAGAAGATGCGCGTTAGGATTTGTGTCCGGAAGTAATGCCGTTCCAGCCTTGCTCACTTGAAATTTGAAGCTCCTTATGCTTCATGTAAATTTCCTGTTCTTGTTAAAATCGCTTTTGTTTTAGAAATGAAGGGTTTTAAAGCTGAGGGTTTGACAGAGCATGCTGCAGAATGATTCTGTTCTCCTTAGTATGTAAGTTTCCTGAATGAATGATTTTGAAGTAAAGTAGTATTTCCCTGCAGAGCCTGCCTCTGTTAAGTCTTTAGACTGTCGCAGCAACAGCAAGACTACTAGTGCAGTATTAATAATTTGTGTGTGTCCCTTATTTTGGACCTTTGTCAGTCATTTCAGCCTCAACAGGCTGGAAGAGATGAGAAAAGCAAGTATAAGTTTTGCTGCTGTCTTCTCTGCATATGTTCTCAAGGTAGGCAGAGGATTTGGGTCTCCAGAGAAAGTTTATCTGGAACCTTTCAGCAGTGCTAAATTTACAGAAGTAATACCAGAACACAGCACACCAATGTCTCATTTCAGTCATCTCTGCACAGGGTTGTACTGCTTTTGTTGGACATCCGTAACAAGTGTGGTTCAGATGTTTGTGAGCTTTGCCTGATTGCAGTAGGTGAGGGAGAGGTGAACTTTTTATCAGTCCCTCCTGTGGGATGAACCCAGCCAAGGCGTTGCTGCGTGTGTATAATCAGCCCCAAATGTATCTGTGCTGCCACAGCTGTGCATAACTTTCCTCAAAATGGGGCTTCCTGTCCTTGATTCTCTCCCTCACCCTCTTCTAAATGGAGGGAGATGGTCAGCTAGTTTGTGTGTTTCCTGACTAGGTCTTGCTTGAGGGGAGAAGCAGAAGACTCTTTGAGCCAAATGAAAACTAGTCTTCAGAAACAAGGCTGATGAGAGGGTGTCACCAGAGAATTCAACTGGTTTAAATACAAACTGCTGGTGAATTCTGGAATTCAGAGTTGCAGGTTTGCGCTTGGTGTTAGCAGTTATGTGAACACCTTCCAGCTTGTCTGTCGATTAGGTACTTCTTCAAATCCTGTTGGAAGCACGGCACTGTGTTCCAGGGAGTTTTGGAGGGGCAGCGGTGTAGCGTGCATGAACTAGTTGACGTGTTTCAGCAAGTCTTTGTTCTTGCAGGCAGGTACTGAGCAGTTTGAGTCAGATTGGTCTATTTAAATGGTATTTAGCAAGCAGGTAAGTAGTTTGCAGGAAGTTGGAGAGTTTGCTTCCATTTGCTGCTCATGGTCCAAAGTGGTTGATTCACCTCAGGGAGTAGGAGACCTTCAGGTTCTGTGCTGCTGGGTCATGGATGGATGGATGGATGGGACTGTCGAGGAGAGAATATTCTACAAGGACTTAATCTATATCTTAAGCTTGAAATAGCTTTACTGAGGAAAGACATTTCTAGAATAGTTGTTGGGGGAAAACTGTTTCTTTAAAACTGGATTATATTATTTCAAATTCAGTTTTTGACTATCTTGGCTTGGAAAAAAGTTTGTCTCAAAAATGACTCTGTGTGTGCAGAAGGATCTGCAGAGAGATTAACGGATAAGAAGAAACTTGGTCTAATTGTTTTGTGTTTCACTCACTAAAAGAACTTTTAATTTGAGGGTGATTTTTTTGCCATGATTTGTACCTTTGTATTTCAAACATACTCTCTTCCCAGATTCTCTGTTTTGTTAAGTCTTCCTGAGAACTTGTATGCACAGTTTCAAGAAAACAGGATGTAACTGAGTTAAGATTTCTTGAACTTAAATGTTAATACTTGAATTGCATAGCTAAATGGCTTGGCTGCTGATGAATGGTTATAGTTCAGAAAGAAACTAAGATACCTTGTTGGACTTCAGACATCTCAGTTGCAGCAATGAGAATTTTTTTTTCCTTTTTCTCTTTTTTGGACTGATAAGCCAGGAGCCTTACTCCTGGCTCTGCACTTGTGTGCTTCATCTAGTATACACATGTATTTGTATCAAAGGACTGCAAAGCCGCACTAGTTTCTTCTGCAAAACAGAGAGAATTGGGTAGATGAGTTGGAAGATTCTCTTTCCTCTTTCTCCTTTTTTTTTTCTTTACCCCCTCTCCCTCCTCTTTACAAGGAGTTACTTTAAATAGGGAGCTGTTCAGCAGGTTGCAACCAGAAGTCTATAATAAGATCTCTGTTCACTCTCCCTACTTTTTCACATGCAAAGTTGTGGCTGTAATTATATGACAGCTGCCCTCTTGGCTGACATGCAGCAGATTGAACTGGGGATCTCCAGAGCTAAAAGTGTGAGCTGCTACTCTGTGAGCTGAAGCTCTATAGCTGGAGGCTGTAATGATCTATATCCTTCATGACTGAGTGTAGAAGGGAGCTGCAAAAAGCATTTGCTGAGTTATGGTGCATACAGAGTACCTACTGTGTACATGGTTACTTCCCAGGTGTACTGGAAGCTTTTTTTGAGTGGTTTGTGATAATTGTACAAACTGTTGTCAACTCATGGGTGCTTTAAAATGATGCTCCATTTTGAAGCCTTTCTACCATAAATAAAATAACTTTACTAGCCTGTTAGGCACGGACATTTGTTGCTGTATGTGTAAGTTGTGCTGAGGACAAGGGACCCTGATGTTACTGAAGTCCTTCAACTAATGCAATCTAAGTCATTGGTACCAATATTGAATGCAGTGTGAAAAATCCTGCAGCACCAGTGACATTCAGACAAGTTTGCCTTTATGCTTTGCCATTACAGTAGGTTTTTCATAGATGGCACCATGGGAGCTTTGTAAAAGCAAAGGAAGGAGAAGCTGGAATTGTTGTAATCCTTCCTGTTTCCCAAGGACCAGGAAAACCTGAGCAGTGCCAAAGTTTGTCAGGCTGAGGAAAAGTGAAGGGAAGCAGAACCATATGGAGCTTCATGAGTAGTGTCAGCCGTGGGTAGCTTCTGTAACCAGTGTTGTGGGAGGGGAAAGTGTGTTACAAGTTGAGACATTAATTTTGAACTTTGTTATATTCTTAACACCTCCTTTCCCCACATCCCCAAACAAAAAGAAAAAGCAACCCAAAACCCATACCAAAACCCAAACCAAAAGGGAGATAGGCATCTGATAGCTTTAAATGGGGTAAAATAAGCCTTTCTGTCGATCTGCACAGTTCAAAACCAAGCTGATCTTTCCCCATTCAAAAAATATAAGGAGGAAATGTGTAAGGGACGCAATTAAATGTTACATAAATTAAAAACTGAGACAGTCTTTCAGACCTCCAATACTTAAGTTAGTGCCAGTCCAGTGTGTCAGAAACTTACTTGGTACCATATATATTATCCACAGGGACATTCTTTGCTGTAAATTAAGATAATTTTCATATATGTTAGGCCATGTCTAATTACACAAGTCTGATCATACTAAGTCATAATTTAGTAAATGCCCTTCCTCCACCCGAGTTGCATCCTCCACTGCCTTTCTTTGCGTGATTTCATGTGCACAGGGTTAGTATAAAGATACCTGTCGCATGGCCTAAGAAATTCCTATTTCCTCACCTCCCATTCCTGTCCTGTACTGCCATCATCCCATTGGTTATGTGGATGCAAGCCTTGGTAGGACTGTGCTGTAACTTACATCAGTGACCTGCTGTGGATCAGAAGCCCCGTCCCTCCAAATATGTGAAAAGGCCCAGGCTACAGTGATCTAGTTCGTGGTGCTGCCTTGCAAGCAGCAGCGTCGGCAGAACTGGGGAGATATTGCAGGAGGGGCAGAGGAAATTTCTTGTCTGTGTTACTCCTGAGGCGTCTTATGGGACTGACCCCATCAGGCCATCTCATCAAGTCTTGGGGCTCGATTCTCTACTGTCTGGCCCATCACTCCTTACAGAGACAGTGGGATGAGGCTTCCCCCACTTCCCATGGGAGCCTGTTCCACAGCCTAATAGACTTCACTGTCGGGAAACGTTTCTTGATTATGCTTTAACCATGGGTGTCAGACTCCTGGTCCCTGGGATGACCTGAGCCTGCATCAATACAAGTGCCTCCCTTGCATGTGCTGCCTAGAGCCTGCTCCCCCTTCTCTGGCGTTTATTATAGGCCTGTTTCAGCTATAGGCAGCTGTACCTTGGCTCAAACTCTGCTGTCCTTAGTGCTGCTCTTGGAGGCTGTTGCAGAAGTTGAGATCTGGGAGCCCACATCAAGGGCATGAGTTTTGATCTGAGATGGGCTAGTCACACAGAGTATGTTTTCAAGAATCCAGGCTGCTGGCAAGCGAGCAAATACACGCTGAAGCAGCATTCGTGTGTGTCTCTACCTTGGATAGAGCCAAGTCCAAGGAATCTGTTACAGCACAGCTATCCCCTGACCTAATTACGTGGCTGTCAAACCCAGGATTGTGGATAAGACTCCAGTATCTTCCTGCAATCAGTTTAAAGCAGGGTTCTTGATTTCTTTTATATGACAAAGTTTGTGCTCTCTATATTGAAGAAGCAAGGAAGAGCAACCCAGCCAAACTGCTTATGTGTGAGACTGTAGAAATACCAACCATAGGGCTCAGCAGTGAAGACTCTGTGCAGTGTATTCAATCTGGCAGGTGTGGGTGAAGAGTCTGCCTTGCTATAGCTCCTCAAGGAGTGACTCTTCCATGGCTGGTGGCAGTTATGGCTGGGTTGTGGTTGCTGGCTGTGAGCGGATGGACAGGTTTCCTGGGGAGAACAGCGCACACCCACTCTGTCACAGCCCTGGCATGCAGTATAGCATGGTTGCACTAGAAGACTTTTTTCCCCCTACCCAGCACATAGCTGTTGTTTTGCACATATGGACTTCATGTAAGCATTTGCTGTTTTCCAGGTCTCTTTGTTGCCAGTTGCTGAACCTCCTCACTTTCTTGTATTTGCTTTCCAAGGTGGGATGAGTAGAGCAGGTTTCAGTGCTGCAGAGGCAAATATATCACTGACTTGTATCATATCATTATGAAATTGGTGCTATTTTCCAATCTGGTTCTAGTACAGTCAGACGTTTTGCTTACTCTCCTATTTGCTTCTGTAATATCAGTAGACCATGTTATGTGACATCTTTTTAAAGAATGGATGTAATTACTCCAGAACCAGAGGGTGTATGAAATGTTTGGATAATGACCCATTAAACTATTCACAACTGGAATGATTGTGACACCAGAGACCTGAAGTATCTTTCTTACTGTTTCTCCTGTTCCCCTCCTCTGTGCCCAGGGTGGACCCTCTACATTCTCATCCTGCCTCTGTATCATCCAGTTCATGTCCCAGTTCCCTTCTTCTCACTGCTCTGCCAGGGAGTTATTTCTGTGGTGTCTCCATGCAGTTCCTGCTCCTCACCAGCAGTGGGTTCTTATCCTCCTTACTCCTCAGAGGTCTTTGTCCACCCTTCATTGGTGCTTTACCATTGTTGGCTCTTCTGCATAGCTCTGCCTTTCCTGACTGTACTGTCTGCCTCACAAGGGAGACCTTTTTGCTTTCCTCCGTTCCCATTTATGGGAATCTAGAGGTGCGTAAAACATGGCCACAGTGTCACCAAATTTTTGGATTTTTTTGTGTCCTCTTTGGCTCAGCGCATCTCTTTCCTGTTAGCCATGCATGAAGTATCCCTCTTCCCTTTGTTTTCACAGGGTTTGCATGCAGCATCTTGCTCCCCTGGGACTAAGCGTCATGCCTGTTGAATCCGAGGGTGCAGTTTTACGAGTGTTGTTTTCAGCAGTTCCTGCTGCTGCTCCTGAGCTGCTTGTTCAGCTGTGTCAGTGCAGCTGAACGTGCTGCTGCACATTGAACTGGATCAGGGAATTGATCTGGATTAAAGTAGCCAGGGTGGAGAGGAAATCTGCTTAACCCAGTGATTTGCCCAAAGAAATACTTGAGAAACTACAGTTTAAGGGCGCTTTGACTTGATAGCCCTTTGACTAACAATGGTATAGAAATCCCTTGTTCAAATGTAGACTTGCTGCCTCCCACCCTTCAAACCCTCCTCCCAAGTTATTAAACACCAGCAGCCACCTGCTTCAGGCTTAGAGCAGCTGCTGCAGGTTAAGATGTGCTGTGCAGCTGTTCTGGGAGACATGGGCCATCATGCTGTTTGGAAGGGATGAGGACCTCCTAGAGTAAAATGGACATGTGTCAGAGTGTGCAAAATCATCCTTGTCGTGCAGCATTGCAGACTGAGAAAAAGCTGCTTGCTTATCGTAATTGCTGGTCTGGTTTTACCCCGAGCCTTTATTAATGTTCCAGGACATTGCTGTGTCACTAAGTCTGTGAAATATAGCATACCTTTGGATGCTGGCTCAAAATGTTGTAAATGCTTGCCTCTGCCCTGCTCTGTGGGATACATTTAACCTGCCCCATCCCACCCAAGCTGCAAGAGTGGAGCCCTGTCTGGTGGTTCTGCTCCTGCTCTTCCCCTCAGCTTTCTTGCACCCTTCCCTGCCTGATCCATTCGTGTGCTCCCAACTCCATGCTGTCCTGGGTTTAATTTTTGTTTAAGATCTTCGTTCCTTTAATGACAGCGGGAACCGAAGGCTGTTCTCTGTGGGGGCTGTGGTGCGCGGCTGTGCTTGAGGTAATGAGACTTGATGAAAACCTCTTGTTACTGTGGCAAGATTTCTTCCTTCTCTATGTTTAAGAAAAGGGGGGGGGGAGGGGAGAAAAGAAAAAGTGACAGACCCTGCTGGGTATGTTAATATATTTTTAATGGCTTCCATGTGGCTAACTGAGGACTTACTTGTCCAGCCTGTGAGAAAAGGTTAGCAGCATGTTATTCTTGTGCACCTTTGACTGAGCTTAGCTGGGAGTTGAAATGGGAGAGAGGGAGGGTTGGATGAAAATTTCACAGAAATCCTCATGATACAAATGAAATCTGCTAGAGATGGAGGGGGCTGGCAGGGAGAGGAAGATTGGATCCCAGATACCTCCTCCCCTCCCCCTTCCCAAATCTTCCTCTTTTTCTGGAATATTCCACTGTCTGCGATCATCAAGAGAGCTACTGTCTCAGACTGTGGTTTTTCTACCAGTGATGAGGGGAGAGATTTTTCTGAAATAATTGCTGTATTTCTGGTGAGAAACAAAAGGGTTTACACTATGGTGGCAAGCTGGGGAAGGGAGGGAGCTGGGGGGAATGCAGGGGGGATGCTGGGCATTTTCCCCTTCCAGCCTTAATGTGCTGGTTAAGCTGCAGGCAGGACGAGGCTGGTGGTCCGAGCTGGCTCCCCGTGGCAGTGAGGGGTTTTGCTGCTTTCCTGTTCCAAAGGCATGCAGAGCACTTCTGGGACTGAGGGGCAGCCAGGCTAGGGCAGGTGTAGGTTCTGGGGGTCAGGAGCCCAGTGGCTGGGGCGGCAGGTCAGAGCAGAGATGTGCTTGATAGAGCTGTGAGGAGAGCGGGAGCTGCTAGTGAAACATTAATGCTGCATAGCCCTGGAGAGAGGGGGAGAGAGCAAACACCGAGGAGTCCTGGCACTTGGTGTGTGCCAATTAGATGGAACAGCCAGGAGAGGATGGCCCTCATGACACATTGGCAGGTTGGCTGGAAGGGTTATGGTCAGGTACAATGGATTGAGCCCACCCCCAGCTGACTCCTGATTGCAGGAGGGTTGGGGGAGCAGTGATATCTCTTCTGTCCTTGTATTCTCATTCTTAGAAAATGCCAGTCAAGGGCAATGTAACCCTGGGGCAGGAAGGACTGAAAATCAGGTAGACACCAAACCAGGGTTTTCCTTGCTGCCAGCAACTTGTTGTTTCTCAGGAAACAGCTACTGTGCCAGCTCTGTATTTCCCCTGTATTCAGTGACAAGCTTATCTCTCCATGTCCACTCGCGGAGATCTGTCCACCCAGTGTTGAGCCCATGTAGCTTGTGGGGCCTCCTCCCAGTAAGGAAGCCAATGCATGAGAGGCGTGCTCTCATCAAAGCCATAAAGGCATGCCAGTATCTCTTGAGGCAGGTGCATGGCCGGGGTCACTGCTGGGATGAGGCTGGGAAGTTGTTTTCTTGAGTCACTGCCCAGTCCTGGAGTAGTGTGTGTGAAAGTTGGCAACAGCCCTTGCCTGGCTTCTTGTTTCTGTGAAGTGACTGCAGTGCTGGAAAACATCCTGCTGCAGATGAATTCTCCTTCTTGGTGGCAACATCACTGGGTGTTCCTGAGGCAGCATCCCAGCAGGGTCAAGGCTCCATTTCTGTATTTTTTGGGGAAAATTAAAAGTTTGACTGTATATTTAATTTTGGAGCCAAGAAACAGTGCTAGACTGGCAACTCTTGGGATATCCTTTGTAGCCCGCCCCTGCCAACGTACCAGATTGCTGACTCCCAGCCAAACTGTCCCCTCTGATTTTTAAGTCACATAAGAACAGTTTGTGGGAGATTTCTCTTAGGATACTGTAAGGTTCTTTGCGTTGCAGAAGGCTGGAAGAACATATGGTGAGTTACTGATATCTGTCTGAAAGGACAGCAACTTGTTAGCCCTGCACTGACTGGATTGCTTGGCTGATCTGACCATACCCTTATTTAGACTTAAATTAACTTTCAGCTGATTTAGTAAAAATAGGTTTAGTAATGGAGCAGGCAAATCGGGGGTACA
Organism: Manacus candei; assembly: GCF_025592945.1. Classification (NCBI taxonomy): domain Eukaryota; kingdom Metazoa; phylum Chordata; class Aves; order Passeriformes; family Pipridae; genus Manacus; species Manacus candei. Next base: position 5,276,438 of record NW_026138066.1, read on the forward strand.
TTTGCATTCTGTATAAATCTGTCTATACAGGCATTTAAAGTCATTTTACCTGTCTTCTTAAAGTGCTTCTGCATGTCTCTCCTGTGTGTCCCTGTGCAGGCAAGCCCTACTTTTCGATGAGCGTCCACTGCTTTCTTAACCCAGTTTTCCAGCTGGGCCGATGTTGCTGATGGCATCATGACTTATCCAACAGCATAAGTGAATGTGAATTGGCTCAAAATAAAAACCAGGGACCCACTAGGCTCTTGGTCCTGTAAATTCTGGGTTGTTGAAGCCCTACTTTGCTTGAGTAGCCAACAATAACAGTCAGCCAATACACTCATATATTGTTATCTTTACTCAAGCCTCTTCCACTGATAGTATGCTTGTAAAAAAATTGGAAGGTTCATGTTTCTCTCCTTAAGCGTGCTCTTTAGCGTTGAGTCTAGTTTAATTTTACAGATGACCCAAAGGGAATGTTTATTTTACACTGGGGTTGTACCAGTTTGTCTCCCCGATTCACCCTGCCATAATGGATTTAAAAAGTGGTACTGTCATCAAGCCTGATCTGTCTAAGGCTGCAATAAAGAGTAATGTGTGCTCTGTGTTTTAATTTTTTGGAGGCCTTAGTTAGAGAACTGCTGCTGAGGTGTAACGGATGTTTCTGTGCTTTAATTGTAGATAAGAGAGTTTTGATTCCTCTGGCTGTCTGCAGCTTAAAATAACTCAATAAATACAGGTCTTGGTATAGACAGTAGCAAAAGCAAGTGAAGACCATACAGCATTTAATGTGGACTGAGTAAAATCCCATTCTCTTTTAACATCACAGCTTTCAGTTTCTCACTGCTTAGGAGATATAATTTTCTTGGTCCACTGATTGTCATAGTATTTCAGCCTGGAAAAAACTTTCATTGCTAGATGTGCAAGATGGGGGAGGTAAAGGAAATGGCCAGAATTTTTGTCTTGCCATTTTTATGTGGTATGTTTTAAAAAATAAAATTCTCCCACAACAACAAAAACCAAATCACAAAGTCACATGCACCTGTCTATTTTTAATTTTAAAGATTATTTTAAGGTCATCTCTAACAATCTCATGCCACAAGCCTCTCGCTGTACCATACCCTCTGGTAAGAGGTATTTCCATAGCCCTGATTTTCTGTAGGCACAAGGCTGTATGACACGGTCTTCTTGCTTTCTAGTTGTTTACTGAGGACACTGGTTTGTTTTCATAAAAGGAACCTATTGGGGAAGGTCTCAGGAGACTGTGGAGTATCTTGCTGATGTTGCTTGCAGGTAAAAAGTGGGCATGTTATTTCCTGGTGGGGTAGAAGGGAGGAAAGGAGTTTAATTCCTTATTTGAGAAGGTGCGCACGCAGGGCTGGGGGAAGGCAGCTGACATAGGTGCCCATGGGACTCCAGTGAGGGTGTCCCAGTGATGTGGCAGTGAGGTTTGTTCATTAATTTAATAATGCTTCACCCCAAGCTTGCCCCCTTGCCTTTTCTTTCGCTCCTGTTAGCCCTTCCCCCTCCTTGGGAATTTGCAGTCCTGTTGGGGGAGTTGAGAATTGCAGCCTGTGAACTGCACCCAGCAGCTCGTGGTGGCAGTTGTGGCTGCTGCTAAATCAGCCAGCTGAGCACCTGCTGTCTCCTGCTAAGGGAACTGAGCAGCCAGCTATTTGTTGTTAAAGTGACATTGTCAAAATAAAAATCCTGTTTTGAGAAGGCTCTTCCTTGCATTCCTGAATAATGCACTGGACTATTAAACTAAATGAAATTTAAGAAATTGCATTGGTCTCCCATTTGTAGCCAGAGGGGATGGCCTTGAGCATTAGGTATGAATTACCTACACACCCTGCAACCACAACTTCATGTGCTGAGGTCGATAAATTGACTTCCATGCAGCTTATTAGGTGGGGCTCTTTCAGAGTGACCTTATTAAAACCTGGAGTCCTCTTTGGACATTAGCAATCCCATGACTGTTTCCTTAAGTATAAGGGAGGGTGTTGCTGCAGTGTCCTTGACAAAATCTCTTTCTTCCCCAAAATATCTGCTGAGATGGGCATGGGCCAATCATTCGCCGAGCCTCAGACACGATGCAGCATGTTGCTGAGTGAACAGCTTCTTCTGTGAGAGGCATCAAAGGCAGATATTGGCCTCGTGCTAGTGTAAGGACTAAGACTACTAGCTGGGAGGTTCTTTCCTGAAGGGGTAGTTGCATACTGCACTCGATTACATTGTATTGTTGGTGAGATTCCTGGTTTTCATTAAAAAAAAATCGCAGCTCTGTCGAGCCAGCTGTTGTATCATTTTGTAACCTCAGACTGTTTCCTTCCCTCCTGACCTATCAGTTTGGTTTTGTAGTGCTTCAGAGCTGCTGCCTTCTCTGTCTCCTCTTGAACTTCCTACTCCCATTCTTCATGTGCTTGGCCACATATCAGCATCGAAATGCCTGTGTGCTCAGATGGGAGTTTAAAACTGCTGTGAGATATTTAATATGTGGAAGACAAAACTGACTTGCCACAGACATGTGGGAAAAAGAAGGGAGTTACCCAGCCTCCCAGGCTGAGGCGTGAGCTAGTGCCTGTTCTCTCCCCTGCCTCCCAGCCTACTGAGAAAGTTGAAGGTTTCTGCCAGAGCATCACATCTCTGCTCCTGCTTTATCTTCCAGCGCTCTTTCGTGGCCATTTTCTTTTCATCCTTGCTCAGAGCACCTTGGGTGGCACAAAGGAGAGAAGGGGCCCTTGTACTTGACAGGGGCTCTTTTGTTCAGGAGGGAAAGAGGAGCGCTGTGGTTTGGGCACTGTCCCTGGCTTTGGTTCCCCTGTTCAGATGCTCTGCTGTCTGCAGAATGGGGCTGTTGCAGCCTGTAGGGCTGGAGGATGTGCCTGCTTACAGGCTGCAAAGTGCTTGACAGCGGGAGAAGGGAAGACTGTGGATCAACAGCTGCAGAGCTGCCCCTGCCCTGTGGTAGCAAAGTGGAATTGGCACCTTGGGGTTCGCTGGGAAACAGAGGGCAAGAGCTAATAAAAGATCAGTTTCTAATCTTCTGTTTTGGGGGGAAATGCTGAGCAGCAGCAGAAGTGCTGGAGTTGCTGATCTACAGATTGCTGTGGCTTGGCTTAGACTTGTTTCACATTATGATTTTCTATGAGCTTGTGTGTGTGTGTGTGTGTTTGTGTTAATGAAGGCTTTGGTTCAGTACAAGCTGTTACCACTGGACCACAATTCCTTGGGTTTTTTTACAAGCAAGTGAATTTTCCCAATGTCCTGCCTCTCTGTATGCACATGCATGCACATGTGTGTGCATTTGGGGATCTGTCAGGATGGAAAGTGCAGTGGAAATGTAAAATACTATAATTATGTGCAGTGTTCATTTCTATTTTTGCTCTGCAGTCAGCTTGGCAAGGGGAACTCTGCGTCTGGGCAGTCTCATATCTGATCTGATCTATTTGTCTGTGCTTTTTTGCATTGTGGTTTACAGCCCTGCAATTGAAACCTTCAAGATTACTTAAAGATGGAATGAGACCGTGCTTCCATTGAGCTTTGTAAAGGCCATTTCTTCTAGTGCAAAATAATGGCCCTAAATGACTTGACAGTGCTCCTTTTAAATCCACCACTTGGTTCCTGAGGGGGCAGGGGTGAGGAGGTAATGTATAGGTCTTACAGGAATAAAGCCAGTGTTTTGTGCTCCCTTGTGGCTCTGCAGCAGTAGCTCACTGACTGACCCTATTAGCAGAGCTGTGCTGTCAGCGCGGGCGAGTCCCGCGTGCGGACGGGGAGTGAACTAAACAAATAGCGCCAAGTGAGGCTGCCACAGGGGGAAGGGATGCTCTCTTATAGCTCAGTGGTAAAAAAATATCAGTCTCTCCTCCTCTCCAGTTCCTTTGAAGGTGCAGCTGTGGGAATGACAGGTCTGAGAAGTTCCAGTACAGGCAGTGCCATGCATTGTGGTAGAAAAGCAGGTGGGGGTACCAGAGGGGTGCATTTCTCTCTGAGCCACTCCTGAACCTGTGCACCAGCATCGCTCTTGGAGAAGCTGCAACTAGTGCTGGAACCTCTTAGGGATGAGAGGTAGAGCCGAGGCCTCGATCAATCGTTAAAGATCCCACTGCACTTTTCACGAGATGAGAGGACAATAACCTCAGTGTCCTGGCCAAATTCCAGTTCATTACTTTCTGCCTGTCTAAAATTTCCCCTTTCCCTCCCCCTGCCGTTTATCCTGGAGAACTTATCATTTGCTTCCTCTCCTAATGACTCACGGGTAATGCTGCTGGCACACAACTGATGCTTTATTTCATCCTGGTGATGAGGGAGTGATCCCTGTGATTTGGGGTCTTTGGGCTGAAAGAGGTGCTATGGAAACACAAAGATGTTTGGAGTGTACATATATATACAAAAGTGCTGTTGGTTACTTTTCTCTTCAGCAGCCGTTTCAGAACAGGTAAACAGGTTTTCCAGCTGCATCTTCCAGCTAAATCCAAATCATAATTGTGTGTGTGTGTATCTTCAGCGTGTGTGTGCGCGCGCAAGCCTGTCTCTTCCCCCCCTTCCGTCTTGGAACAAGAAGAATGTGTCAAGCCCTCTGGCTGCAATCCAGGACTCTCCGTGGAACTATAAATCGACCCGTCAGGGAGGGGGAAAGAGATTAACGTTGGCCGTCTTCATTAGTGAGTCCCCAGAGGAAACCGGGTCTGCCATGAGCCGTGAATGAGACCAGCTGAGAGAGGAGGGGGAGAGTTTGCGGTTTTTATCACTGCCTCCAGAGACCCTGGAGGAGTGGAGGAAAAGAGTGTGATAGGGATGGGAGGATGTAAAATGAAGGAAGCTGGAGCTTTCCAGCACATTGCTCGCTCCCTCATTGGAGGGCAGGTAGCTGTTTGCTGCTCCTCTGCGCCAATCCCTGACCCGTGAGCCCATGTGTGTGGCTGGAGTACTTGGCATGCTAATTGGGAGCAGAGAGGAGCGAGCCCAGTGGCAGTGCAATGCCCTGCCATGCTAAACAAGTGCCAGTAATTGCATTCAAGGTACTTTCATTATGTCAGATTTTTCACAGAACCAGAAAACTGCATTTATCACGAGCGGCATAATTCTTCCTGGGCATTGCTTGGGGTGTGTGTGTGCTTAATTCCCTGCCCCCTTCCCCCCCCCGAAAGGTGAAAATAATTCTTGCCTTTTTTCAGTTCTAACTTGCACACAGATTTTTACAAATAGCTTTTTTGAGCTTCAAACAACAGTCTCTTTCTTCTTGCTCTGTTTATTGTATGTGTTTGCACTGCAGGCACATGCAAACACACGCATGCACTAATGCACACATGTACTAATTGTTGTTTTTCCAGGCTGGAGGAGGATATGGAGGCTGCAACTGCAGCTGGTAATATTTTAGGTTCCCTTGTAAAGTCCCCGAGAGCCTGAATTCTGGTGATGCTCCTACCAGTAAAATCTGGTTTAAGCTGGTAGTTGTCTTCCCCCCCCTGCTTCTTGCAGTGAGTGACGCAGGCTCGACAGCTCCAGATAGTGATGCTCTTTATTCACTGAGCAGGCATCACACATCATGGCAATACCAGCCATGCACACTGCTTCTGCCAGGGTACCTACCCGTGACCTGAGGGGACCAGAGAGGGGAGGCTTCTTGTCGGTGCCCATGTGGTCCTTGTCACCTCTGCAGCACGACAACAAGAGAACCAATTAGTGTCAGTTGTGGTGGCAGTTCTTACTGATGGGGACACAGACCTGGCTTAGATGTGAACTGAGACATCATACGTCTTCTTGCTCTGCCTCCCTGTGGGGTGGGGAAGTCACACTTGGGAGCAAGGGAGCTCCTTGGAAATACAGCCAGTGCCTACAGCCACTCAGGTCACTGGAGGTGGGAGAGACCTTTGCAGGTGATTGCAGTTACCAGTGTGTGGCAAAAATCTCTGCTAAAACTTGTTGTCCTCTTCTCCCTGCCCCCTCACTGCTGCCTTTTTGTTCTTTTGCTGTTTTCCCTGTAGACATCTGACTGCCCTCAATACCCACACAGCTTCTCATGTCTGCTTTACCTTGATATCCACCGTCCTTTGTAAAATACAGTACAAGGCTTAGCCTTTGCTTTCACGCACCCCACCTGGTGCTTAGACACCCCTGGTGTGGAATTTGTCAACTTTTTGAAATAGTTTTTTAACTAGCCCTTGCAACACAACTGTGACTTGTGCTTCTAGGTAGTTAGTATTTACTGAGTTAAGTGATGTTCCTTGGTAGTAAGTAAAAATAATAATCCATTTTTCTGATATTGATAAACTTGTTTAAAAATACTTTGTTTTGTAAAGACTGAGCCATGGCTTATAGTCCCTGGCATCAAGTGTTTGCAGGCAGAACTGGACAAATGAATAATGTTTCAAATAGAAATGTGGGCAGGAAGAAGAACAGAAAGATGGGGCTGCTGTTTACGTGAAAGGAGAGCCCTATGGGTGCTAAAAAGTGGTATTTCAGGTGAGTCAGCCCCAGACTAGGTTTAAAAACCAGGAATCCTGCTACTTCCTAGTTCCCTTTTACACCTCTCACGGTTCCTAACTGAGGAGCACGCACTGATGTTTTGCCATACGTTGGAAGAAGAAGAAATAAACGATGACGAGTAGAAGGGTGACTGCACTGTGGTGTGTTGTAACACCACCAGCTACGGTGTCACTAATGAACAAGCTGATGGATGAGTTATTTACTCCACGATCTGGACGGAAGAGGCCACCTTTGCTGACACCCACCTCTGAGCAGTGTGAGGGCTCTGCGCTGATAACAGTATGTCATCTGCTGCAGCAAAATCCCCCTTTCCTTGTGCAGCTGGATGCCCCTTGGAAACCTCCAGTTCAAGCCTGATCCTCCTTAGCTTGTGGTGTGGCCTGAGATGATTTAGTCTGTGAAGCAACCTGCTGCGAGCTGAGGTGGAGGTCTTTGCTCCTGGGGAACCTCTGTCCTGGTGGAAGAGCGGAGGAGGCACAGGAGGAATGTAGCCTGCTGTGGGGGAGAAGTGCTGCAATAGATTAAAGCAGCTGCTGAGGGACTACTCCAGTGAAGCTTGAAATCAGATTGTTTGACAAACATCATGTTAGAAGCACCTGGCTGGTTCTGTTTGCCCCACAGCTCCCTACCTCAGAGAAAAAACAAGGATTTTCACTGCTCCAGAGATGCTTCACTCTTCCCTTCCTTTGATGTGCCCCAGAGGGTAGATTGCCTGCTTGTGGTGAGCCATGGGAGTTTGCTGGAGTTGGAGGGTGGTAGAATGCTTTAGGAACCCCTCACCCCAATGGCACCCCCTTGTCTGAGAGACAGAGAGCTTATGGAGAAATGAATGGGTTTGGTGTGATTTTATTTTTTTCCCAGCTCTGATTTTTGTTCTGCCTCATTTGCATATTGTGTTTTTTTCCAAGCCTCTGCATCTCCTTCTTTCTTCTTCTTTTTTTTTTTTTTTAAATTATCTTCTCCCTGCTAAAGATTGCTCCCTAACTCTCAAATGTCCCTCCCCCGCCTCACTCCCCCCACCCCCCCTGCATTTTTCTTTCATCCTTTGTTCTTGATTGCTTTTGCCCAGGAGCAAATAAAGGAAAAGGAAAGGATACCATCTTTCTGTGAAATACAGGAGAGAGAGAAAGGCAGGCAAGCAAAGTTGTCAGCCTGGCAGAGTGAGACTGAATCCATCTCAGGAACACGTTGCACGCCTTGAACACACGAGATTCACCTCCTCCATTATGCTTGCTGTGCCATGCCATGTGGCTCTGGCCCTGCCAGCCCTGGATGGGACTCCCCTGCAAAAATGTTGCTTTTGGCATCTGCTGCCCTGGAGGAATGAAGTGGGAATCAGGGATGGACCAAAACCGCCTGCCGTGTCTGCCTAGATTACTAACAGGGTCCCATGCACGGTCCCCTCCTGGTCCTGGTCCCACTGTGAATCTGCCGTGTCTTTCTCACACAGGAGTACAGGGGTAATCATCTGAAATGTGTGCGCACGCTGGCTGATACATCACATCTTCTCTTTCCTTCCATCTCCTCTCCCCCTGCATCAGCAGCGCTGCCATCATCTCTCAAAATCAACAGGCCATTACAGTCTGATGTAACTCAATGAGTACTCTGAGACAGAAATCCTGCAGTGTACTTAAAAACCCTAATGTAGAAACACAGCGCTGTCCTGCAATCTCCTTCCGCCTCGTTTCCTGGTTTCTAATGTAAAATCAGCATTGTTTCTGTGTCTGCACATAGGTTTTTTTAGCAGAGCAGATTGCTAGGCTTCAGCCAGCTTTTTATTCCCTTTCAGCTCTGAGAGTCTCAAATACAGAGTCTGATCTCTTCCCCCCCCCCAAACTTCTCACTTTTCTGTTAGCTTTTTGGAGCAATGACTTCAGCTTGTGCCTTGGGAGAGCGGAGGTCACAGAGACCTCACAGAGACCCTCTGTTTCATCTGCCTTTGCCTGTCTGGCCTGTCCCTCACCAGTGGAACATGTGCTTTTGTTGATCAGACCCCATGGGTGGGCCGTTCAGGTGAAGATGGGCCATGTTGGGTTTTGCTCAGCAGAAATGTCCTTCTGCTGTTTACCTCCTTTCCCTAGAAGAGCTTTATGTTAGATGTAGCCTTACATTTCACTTCTCTTTCTTAGCCCCCTCCCCCAAATTTTTGTTGTAAACCCTGTTTCTGCCCCAGAGGACTCTGATTTTTAATCCTTACTGGTGAGGGGCATCTACTTTCCTGATATTTGCAGGTTATTCCTATTTTTCGTTGGACTCTTGCATCTGAGACCTTGGTTGCAGGTTGATGCACTAGGGTAGCACAAACTTTGCTGTCAAATACCACAGAACAGGATTTTTCATTATTATTTTGGTTACATGAGATAAACATGAATGATGGATGAAATTGAGGCATTGGCTGGATAAATCGTGTCTACACTCAATGGTTCTTCCAAGCCGCTTACCATGGCATTCTGCTGGAAGGACTGGGGTTCAGGGCTCCTGTGTTGCTGCGTGGTTTGCTTTGTGCCCGTGGAACAGTGAGGTGCCAGAGACACCCCACCACGCTGCTTGGACCACTGACCATTCAGTCTGATACGCTGCCTCGGACATCGGAGCTGGCTGTGATGCCGGAGCTGAGACCAAGTGTTCTCGGAAAGCGAAGAACTACTCCACTGTGGGTAGTTTGGAGCAATGACCCTGAGAGAGAAGCTGCTTCTTTATGTCTCTGTCAGTTGGCTTTTGTATGGGTGTATCAAAATGCATGGGTCTGCACTGGTTTAGAAAATCTAATTGCAGTAAGATACTGGCCAGCTTTTCTTCTGGGCTGTCAAAGCAACTCCACGTGCTTCTATCCTGTGGCTGCGGAGACTGATTTGGCAAGACCTCCTCTTGGGTGGTTCCTGCATTTAAGAAACTTCATTTGTCCTCCATGTCCAAGTGTCCAGAGAGCTTCCTGCCAGAACTGCAGGCACTGGAGATGAAAATGAGGGATCCCTCTGTTCATACTTATCCATACTTCCAGCTCACATGTTTTATAGCTTATTGCCACTGGTCCCACTCACATCATTACAGTTGTTGGAACAGCTTGAGCTTCCCTTTACCTTCCCTTCTCTTCACCCCCTACCTTGCACTCCTTTGGAGAGAGTAGCTTCTTCTCTGCCTTGCTATAAAATCTGTCCTCTGGTACAAAAAAGCTCCTGTACAGCTGCATGACTGTGGAAGGAACTTGCTGACCATATCTGTTTTGTCATTTCTCTCTCATGTTTCTCATTTAATCTGAAAACACTCTCTTTTCCCTCTCTTGTCCGTCTTAGCATTTCTTTTCTCCTTCCGTTGTAGATGTAAGCATTTGAGCCAGTTGGGAATATTGATTAAATGTGGTTTTTTTCTCTTTTGGAAAGTGTTAAACAGTAATAAGTGTCTGTCTAAGACGCAGCATTTCATACAAGTTTCACAGGGAAAGGAATGTGGTGTTGTCTGGCTGCCCAGAATATCCCCTAGCCTGCCAGCGTAAAGGCTGTCCTCCGAGCTAGAGCAAAGCCTTTTCTCCTGACAGGGTGGGGTGGTGGGAAGAGAGGTTTTTTTACTGGCTTTCTTTTTCAAAACAGTGCTGGTTCCCAGTCACATCTGGGGACAGCAAGAGGGGAAGTGACTTTGGAAACCAGCTTTGTCACCAGCAGCCAAGATCCAGCTGTGCCTTCGAGCCCTTCTGTGTGGAGAGGGAATAGAGGCTTGTTTTGTTTTGTTTTGTTAAAGCTTTAAAAAGGTGTGTTATCTGCTGCAGCATAATTAAGGCATTCTTATATCTGTTTGACTTGGGAAGCTGGCGCACGATAAGTTTTTCCTGGAAAATGCCTTCAAAAGGTGTTGGAAGGTGAAAGGGAAGGATTGGGTGTCAAGTTATGAACCAGGTACTTATTGATATGATGCACTAAATTATCGCTTCTCAAGCTGCAGGTTGGTATTAAGCAGTCCTTGGCAGTGCCATGGCTGCAGTATCGCTTAGAACACGTGCAGCTCCGGGAGAGGAGAGAAGATAATGCCATCCCACTGGAGGGAAGGTGCCTGGTAGAGGACTCGACAAACTGTACTTCAAACCCAAGCCTGCCTCTGCTGATGACATTGTTTAGCTTCTCTGCATTTCCAGAAAAGGATGTGCTGGAGGGCTTCCCTTTGTAAACTCTGGCTGTGGGCGTCTGATGAGGAAGGCAGGAATAAGCTTGAACCCCTTCTGACTGAGCTGGGGGTAGGGAAGCAGATGGAAGAACCTGAATGAAAGGAGGCTTGCACTTACTCTCTACTGTTCACTGTTTGGAGTTGAAATCTATGGCTTGGAAATGGGGCAGTGCTGGGGTTTGGGTTGCAGGTTTCAGGTAGTTTATAAGGGCATGGCTTTGTGGTGGGCCGAAGTAGATACAGATCAGCACAGCTGCCAAATGGAATGGGCCCAGTTGCCTCCCACGTTCCTTATTACTGCTGCAAGTATGCTCTGGTAAACTAACTGAGTAAAGACATCATTTTTCAGCCAGATCTACTCAGGGAAATATGCTGAAGAAGGAGGAAAGAGGCAGGAGGAGCTTCTTTGCCCCTCTCAGCAGAAGTAAGGACTTGGACTGTCTCAATGTGTTATCCAACAACTTGTTTTCAGCTCATTTAGCTAACTTGTCTGCCTCTACCCTTTGCCCTCTCCTGTTATCCCCATTTAATATTATTTCCCAGCTTTATGAGGGTGTGATGGGGATATTGCAGGATGAGAAGTGATACGATGAAATGTGCGTGTGTGTGTGTGTATGCATGCACAAGAACGAGAGAGACCTAAGAATAATTTCTGCTGTCAGAACCTCTGTGGGGCAAGAAATGGCATTGCTGAGGTCTGCTGACAGGAGGGAGCGGGTTTCCCTAGCACGGCCAGGTCCATGCGGAGCCTTCCAACGTGCTGCCTGGCCGGGTTGTGTTGTGCTGACTGTGTGACTCAGCCGAGCACTTACCTCGGTGGCATTTCGCAGTTTGTCTGTAACACAATAGCGCTGGAGCGCTGCCGCCCATCAATTCTGAAACTAAAGGGGGTGGCAGCAGTGGGCAGAAATCTATTGATTGCGCCGTAAATCAGAAGGCTAAGGGAGAAAGCCCGATTCCCAGGAAAATTGCAGGTCTGTCTCTCACCTGCTGCAGGCAGGAGAGTCTTTCTCCCACCTCAGAAGAGGTATATGCAAATCTGTACTTAACTCTTTTGTGTACATTGGTAGTCTGGAGTCTAAGATCAGTGATAGTTCTTTCCATGTTTAGTGCAGGCAAATGATGGGATTTCAGCAGGGCTGAATTAGTTCTGGTCATGGTGCTAGAAGATTGAGCCCTGCTTGTAAAGGAACTCCAAAGAGAAATGGGACAAGTGGAGCTCATGTGAGCTGGTGTAGAAAAGAGGAAGAACTTGATACCTTTACTGTTGGGATTGATGCCTGGTTTTGCAGCAGAAGACAAAAATCTGTGCCATAGGATTGCCCCTCTTCCTTTTGCAAGCAATGGGTTCTACCCCTTTGTGCCTCGGGAACCACCTGGCTTTGGGAATGGAAAACTGGAGAATTTCCCTGGTGTCAGTCTGTGAGAGGAGACAACTCCGGGAGGAGCAAAGGTGTTGCTCTGAGGTGGGATGTGACTACGTTAATGTGGGACAAAGTCAAGTGTCAATGCCAGGGCTGAAGAATGCATTGGAGTTCGAGATTTGGGGAACACTATGAATTGCTGGGCAGGAGATGGACAGATGGAGAAAGATCTTGGAGGAGGTCCCAAAATTGCCCTATTTAATTTAGTACATTTGGGAGAGTCATCATTCTTCTCATCAGACATATGTTTTGGGAATGGGCCAAGGGAGGTTTCAACAGAATCAGAATCAGAATCACAATCTCAGCTTTCTTTTCTTTTTTTAAAAACCAAACAACAACAAGAAAAAGGCACCCCCCCAAGAACCCCAACAACAAAAAAGAAAATCAACCAAAAAACAAAACCAAAAAACCCACACCCAAAAAACCCCTAAACCAACCACCAAAAAACCCCAAACCCTCAATCTAACAACAACAACAACAAAAAAATCTCCAAATCAGACTCACTATTTTGGGATCATTTTTATATGCACTGAGAAACCTTTAAAAGATAAATAAAAATCTGTTAACTGTTAATATCTCTTGATTTTCTTACCCAAGTATAAATAGGAGTTTCAAACAGATTCAGGACAGATGTAGAGGCAACTTGGGAAAAGTGGAATGACAGGAAATTATGTTGGTCACAACTGAAATGCTCAGCACAACCAAAGCACATGAGCTAGTGAACCTTTTTTACAGCACACGTTGCCCCTGTGCCACAGACTGTTAATTTTCTCTTACCCGAAGCAGATGGAGAAAACCTTTGGGGATGGGATTTTTCTCCTGTGACTGGAGAAGAGACTGTACACACCCTGGAGAGAGAAGAGTCACACCTCTTGCTTTCCTATGTCTGGGTTAGCAGGAAAGCTGCATGAGGATTCACGGCTATACGGGATCCATGTTTGCTTAAGGTGCTGAGGGATGCTGAGGTCAGGCGAGCTCCCCTGCTGCAGTGGGGAACTGCTATAATAACTGCTCTTTCTGCTGTTATGGGCCACACAAGGATGAGATATTTATTAGGCTAATGAGCAAATTATAATTCAAAGCTTTATGATGAACAAAAAAAGAAATGTATGTTAGCTCCCAATTGGTAATGGTTGTAGGATCACACTCGCAGAATTCTTGAATTTCAAAGTTTTCCCAAGTGACCAGTGCTTGGATGAGATGCAGCCATATATGAGTATGTGGTTATATTCTTTAATGTAGAAATGCACGTATGCGTCGTGGTCACAATATGGAGAATGAGAGGAAAAAGCAACCTTACCTCATTTCCTGCCTTTTTCTATGTCAATTCCCATTCATAAAGCACAGAGAAGGGGTATTTTTGTTTCCTAGGGGTATATTTTTCTTCCCTCCACTAAAAGAAAAATGCAGAAAGCTTTGGTCATGCATGCAAATTCAGCTGTGTTTGGTTTGTGGCACAGAGGTCTAAGTATGCGTTAGGACATGACCTGCCTAGTGTACCTGTTTTGTATCACCTCCATATACAGAGGGAGGTTTTGTGTACGCTGTGCTATCCAAAGGCAGTTTTGGATTACAGTTTATCTGAGCTGGAATCAAATCCTCAAGGAGAAACGCTCTTTAATCATTCAAGCTGGATGCTGCCCGAGTTTTGGAATCTTGCAAATATGTTGGCATTTATGTAATAAATACAAACTTTAAGAGTGTTTCTTTTCCTTGAGGAACTCTTGACTTCATAATCTTTTATTGTGAGCTGGTTGTTAGGGCTGAGAATTTGCCACTGACTCCCTCTCCCCACCCCAAACCAACCAAATAAATAGAACCATATGTAGTTGACTTCATCCTCCAAACTGGCTCTTCATAGGCTACTTCCCTATGAAATCAGCAGCATTTTTTTTTCCTTTCAAGTTTTGAGACATGCCAGACCACTGGAGGCTGCATGGAGAAGGAAGATGTTAGCCCTAGTGATGACTCCTAAGTCAGCTGTCAGCTCAATCCAAAATATCAGTCGTCTTCCCATAGCTAAAGTTGCTGCAACATGTTTTTCTTGCCATGTTCCCTGTGTGAAATGAGCTGCTGGAGCAAAAAGGGTTTTAAAGACATTCTTTGTTGTTTGGGTTGGGTTTTTTTTTGTTCAAAATAGAAACATTTAATCATCTTTTTAATCATAGTTTCAATGTACAGCCAAACAATGTTATTTTTTTCAGTGGCTGTTTCTGGTTTAGACTCATCGTAAATCTGTTTCAGTTTGTCAGTGGTGCGATCCAGTTCTGACTACGAAGTGACCCAAGTACAGATCAGTCTGATCCCGCATTTTATTCTGTACAATATTACTGACTTGCCATGTGGTCACTTATAAATTTATCTTTTATTTCCATTATCTTTGAAATCAGAGTAGCTCTTGGTAAACTCTCAAAGGTTTTACAGTTGTTTAATATTGTTGATATTGGTAGATATTGTTGATATTGGTAGATATTGTTGATATTGGTAGAGCATGGACCACAGCTTAATGATAGAGAAGGAGGGATGCACCCGGTGACCCAGCAGAATTAGGGTGAAGAGCATGAAGAGGCAGAATTGACAGAAAAAAAGGGAAGTTCAGACCAAGGGGTACCAGCAGGAAGCTGGTATTGAGCTGTGCGTATTGGGTAGGATTATGCAAACGGGAAAGGAAGCAGAGCACAAAGGAAAGCAGTGATTTGGAGAAAGATGGGTTGAGTTAAAGAGTTGGAAGAAAGAAAAGGGAATAAGGAAAATCATTCAGGTCAATTAGCTTTATAGATTACCTTTATCTGATTTTTACTTCTGAGATGTTATCCTCATGTTTCTAAACTTGGGGCAAAATGATGCTTTCTTTTTTTATTTTTTTTAAAGAATCCGACCATCCTAAATTATTGTGTTAAATCATCTGGAGTAAGAAGACCTCTTTGAGGTCTTACTGGTATCTGATAGCACCCTCTGTTCCCTAGAAAATAGCCGCTGGAACTCTTGTATTAATGGCTTGGCACAGTCCCCTGCCAGTTTGTCCTGGTGGCTTTCAAACTGTTGTCCTGTGTCGTAGAGAACTTCTAACATGTAAAGCATTTAAGAACATCAACAAAAAGTAGCAATGGAAAGTTTTTTGTCTGTGGATATTTTTTTTCTTCTTTTACTGCTTAGTGAGTAATGTGCCTGGTTTAAAACTGTGCCAAAAAACACCTCTGGTTTTGTTTGGTTGGTTCTTGGCGGTGGTTGTCCTTTTTTCCCTACTGCCAGGCCTGCATGTGAGGAAGCAGTGGCGAGGAGAAGGGGTGCAGTAGGGATGGTTTGTGGTGACTTAGTGGCAAATAAGAGGAGGATGGTCCATGCTGGGTTGAAACGGGGGGGCTGGGGCGTGCTGCTGTTCCTATTGTTCTGCCAGACTGTATGATTCAGCCACAAAGCAGCTGGTTCTCAAAATTAATGTTTAAAACTTGGCGTTTTGAAAAATACCACTTCAAAACATAATGAAGCACAATAAGAAACATTAAGACTGATACTTTGAAACTACCTGAAGATAGATGAATCATTTGAAAATTCTCCCAGTAAAAATATTTGTATTTTCTCTCAACAAACCAGTATGTTGAAACTGAAGCATAACCTTGGGTCTCGCATAAGCTTCTGCAGTGACTAATTAGGCAGTGGAAAAGCAGAGAAATCACCTCACCTCTGACCGCAGCACTAGTTAAAAAAGTTTTGGAAAATATGGGCAACCACTGCAATCCTGCATTGTAGGAAGGGGTGGAGATGGGGCGGCTGCCTTCCCCAGGGCTGTGGTTGGTATTGCACTGACTATCAGCACCCATAACTGCTCCCACTAAGATTAATAAGGAGAGACTTAATGCATGGTGGTCACCTGTAGGAGCCAAGAGAGACTTGCTGGGGGTCCTGCTGCCACCCATCACCACCAGCACAGAGTGGGACGGGTACCTTGCAGGACACAGTGGGATGTGACGTCCCAGGCAGGATAGACCAAAGGTGCTGCCAGATGTAGCAGCTCCCATGTTAGGCTTTTATCTCCTCCTTTGCTGTCAGCTAACCTCCTTCAGACACTGGTGGTACTATGAAATCTTCCAGGAGTCACAGCATTTGTTTCCCTTGAAACTTGGGAGGGCAGGGGACAGCAGGGAAGAGGATTGTGGGTTTTTTTAAAAATCTTGTTTAGGCTTTTATTTGCCTGGGGTTTTTTTCCCTCTGGAGAGCGCACAGCTCACTATTTCAGGCTGGTTTTTGCCTGCAAGAAATTCCTATGAAACGATCAGAGGATTTGAGGGTCTGTGAGATGCTTCTATATTTTGAGTCCTAATCACTTAGGTGAAAAAGAATAAGTAAATTATATATTGAACTGCTAACTGGTGCTGAGGCCTGGTGGTTTCCATGGCAACTGGGCTGGAAATAGCTGCCTGTGACGTCACCAGCACGGCACAGGTAGAGTTGAATCCCGCCACCGTTTTTCCCTGAAGAAGTGAGTTCGGCAGGCACAAACACCTTGACATTGCAATTAACATATGCAAATGTCCCAGGTACCCTGGGGGCACCTGTCCATCGCCAGGGTACATCGAGTTCACAGCGCACACAGCAGAAATGTCTGAGCCCTCCTGAAGGTACTAAGGGAGGCCAGATCCCCCCATCCCACACCTCCCCTCTGTGTTGGCTGCATTGGGGTGCAGAGCTACAGAGTGAAGCTTCCGGCCCCACATCCACGTTGGGGGACTTGGGTCTTCTCCAGTGCCCGGTGATACCCCAGTTGCCCAAGCTGCTCCTCTAATTCATCTTACGGTTGCAGTATTACATGTGAGAGGGGAGAGAGTTCTAAACAGCTTGGACACCCTTTCTTCTTTCTGGAGATGGATAAAAGACATGGTAGGTTTGGTCTTCTTTTTTGGTTATTTTCTGGAGGATTTGGTTTTATTTTCCCTTTCTTTTTTATCTTTGAGATGCCAGGAATTTAAACTCTGATCTTTTCTGGCATTGCTGAAGGACAAGTGGGAGGTATAAATGAATCTATGAATGTGAATGTTTAAAACGTTAATTGAAGGGGTGAACATGGTGAATCTTTAACAAAGGCTTTGTCTACTTAAAATATTAATTACTTGTTGAAGTAAATACATTTTAAGCAAAACAAACAACCAGCCTGATTAAGCATGGTTATTTGATTATCCTGGTAGAGTGGAGAATGGAGGTTCTGCCTGAAGCCTCTTGCACTGTACTGAAGGTATAGGAGTGTCACACTTCTCTGTGACAGGAACTGACCCATACTGGAGCCTGGGTAGACACAGGCAAGGTGGATGTGAAGAGTAAGTTTCTTGTTCAGCTGTGGAATTGAATATCATTTAGCCAGCAACACCAAAAAAACCCACCCTACTGATCTGATTACCTAGCTCTACGCATGACCAAAACATAGTAGATGTGGTACTTCCTTCCACGTGTTTTCTGGTGTTTGCATTCAGTTTAGTTTTAGCTGTCCCAAGTGATTGTATTTCCAGCGTTTTCCTGAGAAGACGAGACCATATGTCTCCTGTTAAGGTGATTTTGTCCTCTTTTCCTCATGCAGCAATGAGCCTGTGTGTTTCTTTTCTTGGTTTCCACTGGATCTGAGGAAGTAGCGTTGGATGATCCCCTTTTTAATTTGTGCCTCTCAGAGGTTTGTAGACAGTTCAGTTCCCGGCTCATTGGCCATTGCTTAGCAAGCTCTCATAGTTAGTCCTTGTGTTTGTAAATTATTTCTAGTTCTTGATAATGCACTTGTTTCTCTTCTGCAACCTTCTATTTTGTAATGTTTTTTTTCTGAGCAGGTTTCTGGTATGGTTGCAGCCAAAATAATTTGAGGCTACTAGTACTGCAAGCACATGCAGCAAGTGGAGCTATTTGCCTCCAGCAGTGCCCACCTGTACACAGAAGTAGCTTTGTTACAAGTCTTCTCCAGGAGACTCCTACATCTCCTATGCCTGTGTCATTGCAGCGGCTCTGAGTAGCAAACACATCTGAAGTTTCAGTTGTGATAGCTGCTTCTCTGAGGAAGGGTCTCATACTGTCTCTTGCCTTTGGTCAAAACAGATGCACTCTGGGTAGTGTTTTAGATTTAAATGCTTACCTGTCATATACGCATAAAAACATTCAGTGTTTATAATGAGAAAAATGACACAGGGCAATGGATAGGCAGTTTACTGGGTTCTGTGGCTTGCAGAGTGTAGTTTGCAGATAGTGCCTGCATGGACCGCCTGCTATGCTTCACAGGCCAGTAGTGACCCGTGCACCACAGTTTGGGTGATGCTGTTCTAGGGCCTTATCTATACTAGAAAAAGGAAGACAAATGATGCATAGTTTATCGTCCTGTTGTAAAGCTAAATGACATTGTGGAATGGTTTAGGGGTTTTTTAATGTCAGGAGCTGATTCTTGCATATGCTGCAGCAGTGTTTCTGCTTCCAGAGGTGAAATAACTGTCCTGATTTCATCAGTGTAGAAACAGATATGTACTTGGAACTACAGAAGACTCCTACCTATATACTGTAATTCCTTTTGGAAGCAAGTATTAGTAGCCCCTTTTTCCTTCTTTGGGTGGACTACTTTAAACCATTCATATTATTGTGGCTTCCAAGGGGTTTTTCCTTCCAACTTGGTTTGTAGGCAGTGCCCCAAGAAGTAGATAGATGTGAGTAAGATCTTCAAAGCCTTACTGACAAAAGGAAAACCTTGCAATGAATTTCCCTGCTGCCATCCCTAGTTAGCTGTGCTACCACTAGTGATGAGGCAGAGGAGTTTGAGATCATCTGTGGCTCTTAGAAGAAACTCCAGAATTTAAAACTGAACACCCATTGCTGAAGGCTTTTGAGCAGTCATGAAAACCTGGCATTTGTTTAGACACCTTAGTGTTAGCTGAGCGTTTAGAAGATGCTTTCTCTGCTTAGACATGCAGTAATCATCTATTGCATGATGCTTGAAGGAGTACAATCAGCATTTCTGTCTTAAGGTACATACTGCTATTAACACTTGTTGCGTTCCTCAGGGTTTCTGACACCTCCTGCCGTTTATGCAGGTGAAAACTTTGGGGCTAATATGGACACAGTTTCGTTGTATAGCCCTCTTGATAGGATGAGAAGGAATGGCACTGCTCAGTGTTCCCATCAGAGTCCTTGGCAAATGCATCTGTCAGGAAGGATTTGGTGATGGGTGTGAAGATAACGAGCCACTGGGGGGGGGGGAAGGCGGGGGCAGGGAGGTGGACTATGACTTTTCACTCCTTGTCACCTCTACTTCTCTCCCAATTCACACGGTCTTCAGAAAAAGGAAAAACTGTTACTACTGCTGACTGCTCAACTCTTGCAGAGTTCTTGATCTCTGCACATGCTGTGCACAATACCTGTGCAGTGGTATTGCTTGGGAAGGGTGAAAGCCCAGAAGATAGGGGTTTATTGTCTTCTATGCTGAGGCTTGCCAAGGTCCCAGTGGCTGCAATCTCCAAAATTAGATGGTTTGTGTTTGGAGTTAGGATATCATCAATGGGGCCTACTGGGGATAACCTGCTGTTTATGCACCCTAAAAATACCACTTTGTCTTCTCTCTGCCACAGAGTGGATGGGAAGGGAAACAGGACCGAGTACAGGGCTCAGGGAATGAGAAGGACGGAGGGTGGGTGGAGGATGATCTTCAGGAAATGAGTCTGGCGGCTGGAAGGAGTTTGGCCCCATTTAAAATGGCTGCTGCCGCATTCAAGGGGCCATTTTAAGTGCCTGTTATCCTACTCTCGCTTAAGGCTGTAATTTGAATGAATGTGAAGCCAACAAAAATGTTAGATTCCTGTACAAATCTGTTCTGATTTGGGGATTCATCCGAGTCCCAACAATGCATAAAGTACTGCAGAATGAGAGGTGATACATTGTGGAAATGTAAGATATGAATTTTATATTTATTACTGACTTGGCAGGGTGCTTTTCACATCACCATTCTGGTACAATTTTGATTAGATTTTTATGCTGAGCATTGGAGAAACACTGCTTGTGTGTACGTAATTCTCTTTCCCTTTTGTGCATCCTTTCTCTGATAAGGAGAATTCTGTGCTGATGAGACAGGGTTGTCAGTCATTGCACTGTAACGATACAGTTCAGACAATGCCAGTGAAAACTTCCTCTGCCAGCGTGGAGGATGTGTGTTGACATGGAGCAGAGTGCCGCTAGCAGTGGGAGAACAGGTAAGTTTCTGTGTCCTGCCCAATTGACCTCTGCAAGAGTTCAGAAGGGTGATGGTGGTTTCCATCACGTTGCTGCGTATGGGGGAACCTGTTCAGTGGTCCTCGGTTCATGTGTTGCTCTCATTTGTCACAAATTGTTGTCTTGTAATGGATTTTGTTTACTCCCAGCATGTGCTGGCTCTGAACTAGCACTGAAAGCAGATAAAATTTTATCTGCAGATGGAGTGCTGTCTGTTCTCTCACAGGTACTCGTTTTCTTTAAATGGGAAAGCATCAGGAAAATACCCTTTTCTATAGACTATCTTACAGAGTCAGAGTTCTGGGGCAGTGGTAAATCTGATGTGTATATTTATATATAGTCATTTATGCAACTCTTGTCTTTTGTATATAGCTTTTTACAAGCATCAATGCATGTATTTTACCTTGCTTTGTGTTAAAACTAGTAGCGTCCCCATTTTATAGCTTTATAAAGAACTGTGTTGTGCGTGGTTTGAGATGGTGCAGAAAGTCTGCATTAAAACTGGGAACTGAACCCAGACTTCTGGAATTCTCAGTTCGGTGTCCAATACCCAGGAAGAATGAGAGAGAAGGCAGGATGATTTTTGTGCTTATTTCAAGATACATTTACATATTTTTGTGTTGAATTGGCTTCTGGAGATGAGCAGCTTTGATGTGGCATTTTTCATTAGAATAATTGTCTTGAGAAGGAGCTTAAAAGGATAAAAATGTAGTTGTTTCTTTGCATCTTCACCACAAACAGCATTGCAATTGTACTTCAGGAATGCACTTGGCTTGTGGCATTTGGTGGAACCAAAAGATTTCAATCAGTATGATACTGGCAGAGAAAAATGTATGAACAGATGATTGCCAGCAAGTTGATTTACCACAATGAGTTTATAAATTGTCATCTGGGCTATAGTAGTTTCACTCTGTGATCCTTCTTCATTGCAGTAGGTAGTAAAATGTTTGCTTATACCATCAGGATGTTGCTTGGTTCAGTGTTGCTGTGACTCGGCTGGCAAATGGTAACTTGTTAGTCATGGTAACTCAACTGCTTATTTCTGTGCTTGCAGCTCTTGAACTGATTTTGGTGGGTAGCCATTGTCAATGGAAGGCAAGTGAAAGGAAAAGCCTGGGAGTTAGCTGGTTGTAATCCCTGCCCTCACTGCTCACCTGGATAGAAGCAGATCTGCTTGCAGAGCTGATGGCGAAAAGAAATGGGAAAAGATTTGTCTGGGTCTGTCGCTGGTCTACCTAAGTAATTCTGTCACCTTCGTTAGAGCTGCGAATTCCTGTATTCAAAGTTTTGGCAGCAAATGGACAAGGCTTAAGGGGGGGGGTTATATGGGTTAGTAGTTTAGTCCCTACCCTCCCACAGCTGGAAGACTGACTCTTTGCAGAAAAGGTGGAGAGCCTTTCCCTTGTTGAGAACCAAGCTGCCCTTTTGGGCAGCCACACATTAGCCCATACCTTGACGTTACCCAGCAGCGATCTGTGAAGTCAGGTGGCTCCAGCCTACAGAAGATGAACTTGTAGTTTGTGCCTAGCCCCTGGGCTGCAAGATCTTCTATCTGAGGTCTAAAACCTTAAATAGCCCACATTCATGGCCCACCTCTCCAGGAGGAAACCTTGCTTTAAGTGTAAAACCACTGTGCGCTTAACACTTGCTGATGCAGGGAAGTTGGCATGCAGTAAGCAGGGGTGTGAGTTTATGGCTCCCCAGCTGTTCTCGACTATTTTGTGGGGGCATTTTTCATATGCAGTTAAGACTTGAGCTGCTTGCTCCAGCAGTGTCAAGTAATAGTGGCTACGGTGTGAGCTGGTGTGCAGTGCCTGCTGTGCCGTCTGCTCAGAGCCCTGCTTGTTGATCCTTTCGCAGGAAAGGGTGAACAAGCCCTTGGATAACATTTGGATTATACAGGAGGCCACGCAGGATCAGAGGGGCAGCACGGTGATGGGGTGGAACTGAGGAGCTGTGAGACCAGTAGGGCTGCACACGCTGCACCAGACACAGCTGGGACGTGTCGGCCTTAAGAGTGCCCTGGTCGAGGCAGGAGCATCGGTAATGCAAGTGGAGAGTGCCTGTGTGGGATGGGGGCAGCGTCCTGGAGAGCAGAAGCAAGGGGAGCCCCCAGATCACACTGGCTGCAGGACCCTGCTTCTACCCCACTGTGGCCTCGGCAGAGCCCACCGGGGGCCGACATGCTCGGCGGAGGAAGGAGGGAGCAAGCGCTTCCCGCGGTGGAGCACCTGAGCAGTCTCACCTCTGCCCCGCTGGCTCTCACCGGCCCTTCCTGGCTGTCTGCCGCCTCTCTCCAGCTGCCAGCCCCCTGCCCGCTGGCAGGAACCCCATCCCCTGCCCGGGCTGGGAGCTGGCAGGAGGGAGGTGGGCTGCAGAGGGGATCAGCTCCCTCGGGCCCCTGATCCATCCCAGCAGAGCAGCGAGCCTCCCCCGGCTCCCCGTGTCAAGCGCGTGTTTAAGCTTGTGCTGGTCTCCTGGACACCTTCCCGGTGAGTTTTCCAGAGAATGACTACAGATGAAATGCAATTAGACACAGATGGACGAGGGGTGGGGGAGGAGTGGGAGATGAGCCGAGTTTGAAAATGGGGGGAGGGGAGCGATTAATTGCGAGGCCGTGAGGCAGGACCGGCATGTGCGAGAGGGATGTGTGCGAGGATCAGAGGTCCCCGCTGGGAAACGCTCGCTGGGCTGGGGCCGGGAACCTGAGGAGGTCTCTGTGCTCTCAACTGCTGCTGCCGCCGCTGTTGTGGTTGTTGGAGAGCCAGAGGGAAGCAGCAGGCGTGTCTCAGGGATGATTAATCATGTATGGCAGCAGCGAGGAAGGAGGACGTGGTGCGCACACGGAGACCAGCACCTCCCCTACCCCTGCGCGCCTTTGGCTCATTGACAGCAATCTCTTCTGCTCGGAAATCCAGCCCCAGAGGAGGGCAGTCAGAGGGGGACCGTGTTTCGCCTAAGCCAAGAGAGGGCTCCTTACCCACCCGCATCTGCTGGGAGCTCTGAGACTTAAGAAACTTAAATCTTCTGGATCTGGAGAAGAGTGAAAAAAATGTGAAGGCAGGGAGTTGCGCTAGTCCAGGTGGGAGGAGTGGCAGACCTGACTGAAGGTTTAATTTGTGAGGAGCATGGAAAAAATAAAAGTGGGTTTCGCAACAGCAGGCTGCAAGTGCTTCCTAATTGGAGAGGTGACACTCCTCTCCAGTGACACCCTGGCACTACCTGGGCAGAGGGGGGGCTGGGGGAATTTAAACATAATTTGGTTTCTCTTTTGGGAAAAGAATTTGGTTTTAAGTCTCAGGATTTGAGTTTTATTGCTGTAAAGAAAAACTTAAGAAATAGAAACCTGCTTTTGTGTGCGTTTGTGATTTTTTGTGAGGTCACATGGCTAAATCAGGACCACTGGCAGGCCTGCAACTTTTAACCAGGCTTCCCAGTCTAATGGTCATTACCTGCAGTGGTCTGCATGCACATACTACTCTTGCAGTTTCTCCTGCAAGTATCTGAAAGTGTCTCCTTTTCTCTGCATCCCCCATCAAAGCTAAGGCAGTATTCTTCCCACTATGACTTAGAGTGGATGATGTCAAAGTGTTTGTACTTTTTCCTGTTAACCTCAAAGACTGCCTTTGACAGTCTGTAACACTTCGTACTGGGAGGTTTGCACTGAAGGAAGGTGTTTGATTGTATTTTCCTGCCTCTTATTTCCCTCTGCTCAAGATTTGCTCAGATGCCATTAACTATAGCGCTGTCTTCTGTCACTGAGGTGGGATCTCTGGGCTAATTTTTGTAGGGTTGCTTGGACGCACTTCTTTTACATTTGTCCCTGCAAGATGGCTAGAGAGTGTTATTTAATGCTTATAAACAGCTCCGCATTTTCCACGTACCACTTCCTCATGCAGTGCAGAGCTGTGGCCAGAATCTGGAATGTGCTAATTTCTTTATTTTCCTCCACCTTTTTTTTTTTTCTTAATTGTTCTAAATGTAGCTGAGTAGTATTTCACAAAGCTAAATATCGTCACAAAATAAGAAAGGAGTAGAGCATGCAAACTGTTCAGAGGCAGGACTGGAATGGGTCTCTCCAGACAGAGTTACGTTTGTTATGAAACGTGTGCTGCAGAGCTATGGAAGGCTAGGGTACTGCTGATGAGGTTGGAGGTACCTTTGCAGGGTTGTTTTGGGATCCGTGGATTAAAAAGCAATGCAGTTTTTCAAGCAGAATCAAAACACACTGGTGGCATCAGAAGCTGACAAAACCAAGAGCTGGAATAAATACTTAATGCTCCTCCCTATGAGACCTCTGCTCACAGCCAGTAGTCATGGAAAACAGGACAAAACAGATGTGGATGCCCAAGCGAGTGAATAGTGCTCCTTTATTCGTTACTGTTGTGAAGTGAGGTGTTTTCTTCTCCTCACCAATTTGCTGAGCTTCCTTTGGGGTGTCGGTGGCCTGGGATGGTGGTGGGAGGAAGGTGCTGGAAGCAGCTGGCATTTTGCACCAGCCCAGCAGGTCTAATTTTGGGATATGAGCAGCGTAACAAGCTCCTTTGCTTAGGACATGTGGAGGGATGTCTCTGCCTTGCCTGAAGGGACCATCTACCTGTTTTGAATGGATGGACTGAGAGCAGGTAGAAGGGCAGGAGGGCATCCAAGTGCTTGAGGCCAGTACAACATAGATGTTTCCATTCGAAACTCTTCCTGAGGCTTTCTCTAAAGGCGAGCAGCAGAGAATGAGGCAGCTTGTGGTCTGTTGCGCCTTCTGCACCCACCAAGGGGCTGATGGGAGCAGGGGGCTCATGCTAAGGCTTACCTCGCAGTGTGTGTGATTTAAGAGAAAGGAGGAAAACGAGGGATGAAAGGATGTAAACCAGGGACAAGAGGATGTAATTTGCTCACTCATCTGGCGGATGGGCTGCAAGAGGAGTGTGTTGCTAATTAATGTGAGCTATTGATCGCATTTGGACAGAGGTGATGCCGTGTTGGGGAGCAGCATTCACCTTTGCACTATTGGACCATCCAGGGTCCCTTTCCAGTCCTTTTCCAGTTCGTGGATCATTTTGGCGAGCCTTCCAGGTTTGTGTTGCCCTCCAGCATCAGTGCTGGTGGCAGTGGTGGGGTCCTTGGCTCCCTGAGGACTGCTGCTTGTGCGAATGGGGGTGGGCAGGACTCCCTGTCTCAGTTGGCACCTTCGGGGCCACCTGGTCCCCTCCCCTGCCCGGGGATGCTTTCTGGCTGTGTAAAGGGAGCTTTCAGAGCAGCCAGGGGCTGGCTGCCAGGCTGCCTTTAATTCCCCCAGCTGGCAAACAGGAGGCCTGTGTCGGTTGCCGGGGCAATGGCGGGAAGCTGTGTTAGTTTAATGAAGCATTGGGAAGGCTGCTGTTTATTTCAGGGGAGCGGGGGTTCTCTCGTCTGCCAGGATGCTCCCCCGGGGTGGAAGGGCGGCTGCCAAAGGGTTCCTAGGCCAAGGCTGCCATGCTGTCCCCCTTGACTGCCGCCCTCAGCCCTTTCCAGGGTGCAGAGGCCAGCAAGTCGGGCCATTCCTCAGCACAGCATATCCGCCTGCTCCCCTTCCACTCGAGCCCCACATTTTCAGTGCCATGCCATCAAACTTGTCCTCTCCCGAAAGCGCCTGCCCTTTCCCAGGGAAGACCCCCCCCCCTTGCCCCACACATGTGTTCAGGATCCAGTCCTTGCCCCATGCAGGGTGTCTCCCTCTCTGCTGCTGTGATGGATGCCCCTTCCCCTTTATTGCCCGCCTGGGGTGCAGTGCTTACCTGACTGGGGTGTTGAACTTACTCTCTTGATTTAAGCAAATGAAGACTTGAAGCATCAATGTCTTCATAGTAAAGGTGACCTACAAAGGAGGGAGGAGAAGAATGAAGGGGGGGAAGGGGGGAAGTGCCTTGCTTATGCCCCTTTTCCAGCGTCTCCTTTTGATTTAAAAGGGACCTAATGGGGGGCTTGGGCTTTTTTATCCTTCTTTGCTTCTTTTCTTCCCAGCGTGTTATTTTAAATACAAAAGGATTTCTGGTCTTGTTTAACCTCTGGGGGGGAGGGGGATTGGATGCACAACTTGAGCACTAATAGGCTTATGACTATTCAGATAAAACTTCATTAACTGATTATTTAAAAAAATAAGCCTTATTCAGACCTGTTAAAAATCAAGAGAGTGTAAATGGGTGTGAACAAACAAATACTAGGTGGAGGGGTTGTCTAAAAGTTCAGTATACTATGTCCATTTAATAAAAGGCTAAGAAAAAACCTCAAGCCACAGACCAATGAATTTTCACTACAAAAAAGGCAAAATAAGACTATTATATTGCAAAAAAAAAAAAAAAGGCCTTTTCATATGTGTAAAGATAGATGTATTTGGTAAAGCTGTACAAACAGAAATGCACCTGAATTTTTTCCCTCTCTCCCCTCCTCCCCTTTTTTTTCTGTTTCCCGTTTAAAATGCCGTATAAACGAATGCTGTCCTGGATGATGCTTCCTCAGCTGGTGTAGCAGAGTCTGCCCTTGTCCTGCAGGAGCAGCTTTCCGCACCAGCCCTTGCAGGACCAAATCCCACCCCCCCCAAGTACAGCGGCACATTATGCGTGCCCGTGCTCCCGGCCAGGGCGGCAGCATCCCGTGGGGGTTTGCAGGTCGCCTGTGCCAGCCGTGCCATGTGGATGGAGCACAAGGAGCCAGTCTCTCTGCATGAAGCCCACATCAGCCCAAACTCTCCGACGCCCTGTTGCTACCCTCCCTCCCTGGCCCGTTTCTCGCCGTACGCGCGAGTCTCGCGCCCTGTGGACGGCTGGTAATTAAAAAACCTTGGAGGGGGATATTATTGAGTTAACAGTAGTTATTTGTCAGGCTGCTGGAGAGGGGGGAGAGTGATCTATCCCCAGGGAAAGCTGCACTGACGAGGGGTGGGGGGGAGCAGGAGGGAGGAGGAAGTGGGGGCGAGATTGGCAGGTGACTGCCAGCTCCGAGGAGATGACAGCGGCAGCAGCTCCGCCAGTCCCACTTGAACACTGCACTGCAGGTACTGGGTTAATGGGTGGGAAGTGGTGAAGAAGAATATCAGGGTGGGTGGCTGGAGGGGAGGGTGTTGGTGTGGGGGAGTTGATTTCTGCTAAACGCCAAGATAGAGATGACACTCTCTGTATACATGTAATCATTAGACTTTTCATTCCCAAGAATATTTTCCTTCATATAATTTTTTAAAATGCAGAGAAACCTTTCCCCAAACCTGACAGTATTCTACCTACAATCACTTCCCCCTTGCCAATATTACCATGCTCTACAAAACCGGTCTGAAATGCTGTACTATTTTTGACCATTTCATTTGGGTTATTTGTAGTGAAATTTTAATTCTTAAGGTGCTAGGAATAGGTTCCTCAGTCCCACATCATCTCCATGTAGCAAGGCCTTTTTACTGAATGTGAGACTGCATTACAATCTAAACCTCACAATTTTCTTGTTTGATAACACTGACTATCCAACTAGAAAATTCATGTATCCTCGTTTTGCAGGACTGGCAGGTTAGACCTAGGCTGAAGTCCTGATTGACATCTGCAGACAGCATTCTTGCTCATGCTTTCTCCCTCTCTCTCTCTCTCTCTCTCCTGTGCTCATGCTGTCTCTCTTTTTTCCCCCTCTTTTCTCTTTTGGAGGGCAAAACATCTGTTTGCAAAGGGCTGAGGACACATGCTGCATAGGGAGATAAAAGCAAAGAGCCCTTATCCCATGTAAGAGTTCATAGATCTGTAACTCAGGGGGCTGGCGACAGGGTTTGACAAGGGTTGAAATCCTTCTGTCTTTCTCCCTTATATATTTGAGTTTGAAAAACAAAAACAACCAGGGTTATCTCAGATGTGCAATAGTGAGGATTTAGGTGTCAGCTTCGCTATCAGCTTCATTCTTTGTGCACAAAGAGAGAAAGAGGATCACAGATTTGCACCTAAGCTACACAGAGTGATGCCAATGCCTTGGTTTATCACAGTGAAGGAAGCCCATGCCTCTCCCTGCCCACTACAGCAGAGTTAAGCCCCAAGGGCCTTACACAGGCAGTGCATCCTTTCCCTCCCTGCAGCGGGAGCCAAGTTTAAGGAATGGGATGAGAGTTCAAGGCACACATACGATTGTAGACCTGCATTGTATAGATAGCAAAGAAAGGAAGCTTCAAAAATGTTCTGATGCTTTTCCCTCCCAGCACCAACAGGCCCCTGTAAAGTATTTAGCCATAAAAGTGTGCCTTTTCTCTTTGACCTGTCCTGATTGTGGAAAGGGCCACCACCTATGCTCATGCACCTGTGGTGTTACAGGTTTTAGTCCAGAGACTAGGTAAGGTGTTCTGAGCTATGAAAACAGCTGATGGGCTGGTCTATAAATCCAATTTAACCTATGACTCAGGTGTTGTACTGGTGTGCTTATCAGAAATGCCTGCAACAAAAGGGGCAAAAGTCCCTTTGATTTTCCAGCACTGACATACTGATTTACATTACACGGAGATACATATTTTGACTGCTTGACAAAGAAAATCATGCCCCTGATAGCGTCTTGTCAAGCAAGTAATCCTACTGAACTGAAGCATGACCAGTGCCATCCATTTTGAGGTCTCTTCTGCGTGGTAGTTTCCAGAGTCCTGGTGTGGCCAATTTCAGGGAACTGTGTTTTAACCTGGCGACTACCTGCAGACTTTGCTGAGCAGTGCTGGGAGCTTTGGGCACTTAGCAGCTTTGGAAATGACATCATAGGCATCTTAAATGTACTTTTCAAGCATGCATTGGTTTTAAAGCTTCCAGCTGGCCTTTTGGCCATATATATAGATCACGCACTGAACTGCTTACCAGGAATGGCAGTTACTTGAATGCAAATAAAAATTACATGTTTCTCTCCTGCCTTCGTCCTCCCTTTTTCTGCTTTCCATGTGGAATAAGATCTTGGGGATGTCTTGAGCTGGACCATGAACTCTCTAGACTGTCAGTTTTGCTAAGGGTAGAAGGGGCTTGCTGTGTAAAGCCCTACCTGCTCTTTGGATACTTGCACTACAACCTGCCATATTTTCACCATTACTGCCGTGTGACAGCAAGAGTTTAGACACATGCAGCCTTGCCTAGGGGTAAAAGGGGCTGGGGGAAGACACCAGCAGAAGACACAAACAAAACAGCTAGTTCAGAGCTCACAATTAACATGACTGAGATTTTGAGCAAGTCTCAGGGTAGCGGTAGCGGGTAGCACAAAGCCAGCACTGGGAGCTCATTTTAATTTCAACCATCTTGTGCGTGTGTAGTTGGCTGTCTTTGTTTAAAGAACTTGGCCTTCAGGTAGATTTTATTTGGATGGCTTGCTTATCCAAAGAACATTAACGACTTTCCTTGAGGAGTTCTAGCCAGTACCTTTGCACCCCGGTTCTCCTCTAGCCCTGTTTTCTCTTTTCCATAATCTCCCAGTGCCCGGCAGCAAGCCTTTAGGGTACATGCGCAAGCAAAAGGAGCTTGAGTTGGGGAATTAATATTCCTGGAACATAACACCAGCAGCATGCACACGCTGAGGAGAATATTAGAGCTATTAGCGGTGGGAGTTTGGAGTGCATGCAATATCTAGATGGAGAATTCAGTGTGATTAATCTGCCTCTAAGCAGCAGCCTCCGGGCTCTGGGAATTCTGTGGCACGTTTGAAATCAGAACTTTTTTTAATTACCTTTCCGCATCAACAAAACAATTGCAGTTGTGTGAAAATAAGCCCATTCAGTCCCTGCCCTGTCTCTGTTCTTTATTTTTTTTTTTCCCTTTTTCCTTTTTGGATGAGACATGCTACCAGAGCCCTGAGTATTCATGGTCCCAGCAGCTCTGACAGCACTTCACACAAGTGCAGAGGGACTTAACCTGGGAGACTTGGCCAGCCTCCAAGTCAGGTAATTGCATCATGGGCCAAGTTGGAGCAAGCCCATGCTAGTCAGCGTGCATGTGTTAGATTCCTTCCACTTCCCCACTTCTTTTTTCTGCTTCCCAATAAATGCCCATGCCTTCCTCTCTCCCCCATTCCCCTCCTCACCTTGCATGGCACGTGTGCAGCCATGTTGTCTCCCTGCCCACAGGCAGGTTGAGAGAGATTCCCCGAGAGAGAAGGAGTGGGATAAGCGTGGAGGTTTTCTCTCACGCAGTCAGCAGGGTGGAAAAAAATAGATGAAAAAGATGAAAGGAGTCAGTATAAAAATGGTAGTAAAGTTGTGGCCAAACAAGTAGCAAGACTTGCTGAAGGATATGAGATTGGATGGGGTTCTCGCTGCTTGCAATTCATACCTTTTCCCTCCCTCTCACAAGCAGAGGCAGGAGAGTTTATTCCTTCCATTGCAGCCTGGTTTGTTGCTCTACTGGCACAGAGAAGCCATAAAACAACAGGGGAAATCTTCTTTGATGCTGTGGCTCTGCCAAGGCTGGGATGATGCCCCAAGGCACTGGTATTCAGAGTTGATGTGGGAACTGAGGCTTTGGCCATGGAGGAGCTCCCACCTGGAAGAGCATCTTCTGGCCGCCTGGATTTTATGCTGGAAGCGCATAGAGCCACCGGGGTACAAAAGTTTCCAACAAGTGTTTTGGGCTTCCAGTGCTGCTGCCAGCCCTCTGGGGCACCTCAGGCACTCATGGGGCGCTTCCACCGTCCAGCAGCAGCAAGCTGGGAATGTACTTGCCAGCTGGTTCATAGCAGGGATCTGGATCGCTTCCTCTTCGCTTCTCGCTCGCTCCACGTACAGATTTCCCTCCCGCCGCACTGGCAGGTTGTGGGAAGGGCAGGCTATGGTGGCAGTGCTGTTTTCTCCTCCCTTCCAGGTCGGCACAGTGATGGGAATTGCTTTGCAGGTCTCAATGAGGGCAGGGATGAAGGTTGGAGAGAGGAGTGAACACACTGTGAGGATCACAAGCTGTCTCCTTTTTGGGTCTGCAGTTCCAATAACTTCATAAATATAATGTTGTCTGCAATTAGCACTGTTTAATTATTTAATTTTTTTTCTTTATTTCACTTGGCTGTGGCTGTGCCCTTGGCTTATTCTTCTAAATTCCTGGCCTTCAGGTATGACTAGCACAGTGCAAGTGTTTGAGCTGCCTTGCTTCAAAAGGTGAAAGAAAATATCCCATTTTAAACACAAATAACAGATTTTTATTTTTGGGGCTTATTTACTGACATGTTTGAGGTTGTGTTAAATTTTGAGAAATTGATGTTAAACAAATGCACCAGCTGAATAAACAAAAAAAGTCCCACATCTTACAACTTTCCAGGTCACATTAAGCCAATAGCTACTTAATGAGCCTTTTTTTTTTCTTTTAGGCTTTATTTCAGATATGACCATAGAAGTCTTATATCATCAGCTTTTGCTCCTAGAGCAACAACTGAGGATTGCCTTGTATTGGGAGTACATCAAAGCCTCCTGGCCTTTCTTTTATCTACCCCAGCCTATCTTCCCCTCCCCAGGGCACCTAAAACCTAAAAATACACTAGGGAATCGAAAACCTCACCCTATTGCCATGCTTAGGCCTCACACTGTTACCTTAATTCTGACCTTTAATACCCCTTTTACTCGAATCGTAGCTTAGTAGTGGTTTCGGATCCTCAGATGGGGAAAACCCCCCCAAGTGCACACTGGTTAGCATTACCTCTGCCTGGCCCACGGTTCCCAGACCTCTGCCATGGAGCTCTGGTCACTCTGTGCAGTCCTGCTTGCCCGGTGGCTCTCAGCGCTGCCTTCCCAGCGTGTCTCCGGCACAACCCGAAGCATCTGCCTGTTTTGGTCCCTACCGTGCAATCCCCCTCCACCATACCCCCTAGAGCTTCTCCTGTGGCCACTGCCACCCCTTGATTTTCACCCCAGCACCTCATTCTGCTCCAGCATCAGCAGGTCCAGAGGCCATGGCAGGTGGCCAAGGTGCCGGAGGGCTGTGGGAGCCTGTGCTCCATTGGAGGATGGTGCCTTGGCTGGCACTTGCTGTCTGTCCTGCTCAGACCACCTTTAAAACGTATTTCCATTGTGGTCACAAAGTTTATTTTGGAAAAAAAAAACAACAACCCACACACAAAAAAATCACAACAAAAAAAGAGAGTATATTTTATAAAAGAAAAAAAAAGCCATTTTCTTGGCCAGCCATTTCCTGAGTTCCCTTTGTTACTACTGCAGATATGTGTTTGAATAAGAGCCTTTTCCCCTCCCCTCTCCTATTCCTCCCTGTTCTATCCTGCAGTGAAGTCACAATCCGGCGTTTGTGGGCTCTGTGTGATGTCAGAGACTCGGTCTTGTGACTTCACCGGCGGGCTCAAGCAGAAGGTGCAGACGGGGCTTAGAGAAGAGAAAAAAAAGCCCCCTCCTCTTCCCTCCCCCCCCCCCCCCCCCCCCGCCCTCCACCCTCTCGGTTTATAAAACCAGTAGCTGAGATAAATCGGAAGGGGGTGGGGAGAAGCAGCAGGGAAAGCTGAGAAAGATGCCAGAAA
This sequence comes from Manacus candei, assembly GCF_025592945.1. NCBI lineage: Eukaryota > Metazoa > Chordata > Aves > Passeriformes > Pipridae > Manacus > Manacus candei. Next base: position 5,309,179 of record NW_026138066.1, read on the forward strand.
GGTACAGTAAATGGGCTTTATCTCTCTCTCCCTCTCCCTGAAAGTTGAGAGTGGAAAATTGCCCTGCAGAGGCCACCTCTCGCCGACCACGCGCGGCGCGGTGGCGGCCGTGTGTCTGCGGCGCCCTGTGCGTGTCACCCGCCCCCGCGACGCCGCCGTGCCCACCCGGGGTGCCCGCGGGTGGCTGGGAGGGTGGGCGATGAGGTCCGGGGGCGGCGGGGGGCAGCTGGAGCCCGGCGTGGCTGGGCACGGGGAGCCGCTCGCCTTGTCCCTTTTCAAAGGCCCCAGCTGTTGGCTGCTCGCTGCAGTCTGGCTCCTGCTCCCAGACCGACATAAATGGGTTATGGGGTTTATGCATATGCGTGTGTGTGTGGGGGGGTGGCTTCCCCCCCCTCGCCCTGTAAGCCTTGTTGATTTTTTTTTAATTTATTTTGTTTTGGATGTGTGTGTTTATTTTTTTCTCGCTCCGCAGGTTCAGAGTAGCACGGGGGTGGATGGGGAGGGGCCTGCCATTCCACCGTGATGTGTGGGTACATCAGGAGGGAGAAGGGCAAGGCCTCAGGGTCACATTCTCAAGGGCTGTGAGATATGATTTCTTCTTTAATATCTTCTTTTGGGGAGGGGGGCGTTTTGGTGATGGTTGTTTTTTTAGCTGACAACTGCACAATAGCAATGTGGGTGCACCAGCAAAGAGCAACCTAAAAAAAAGGGGGGGGGGAAAAGAAAAAGAAAAAAAAAAGGGGGGGGAGGAGGGAAATGGGGGGTTAGCTTGCCCCTCCTTTCTTCTTCAGCAGTTTTTTTTCGCTGTGTCCAATTTGCCATTCACTTTAAATTTTGGACAAAGACGGGGGCAGTGGGTGGGTGGCTTTGAGTTTTGTGATATAATATGACTGGAGCAAAAGAGTAAAGCGTAGACAATTAAGGATCGGTGCGAGAGCTTTGCTCATTCAGTCTGTTGAGGAAGCCGTCATTTTGTGTTAGTGTGTGCATCTGGAGGAGGAAGGATAGTGGAGAGTGACAGTGGAAGGATGCCTGACGTTGTAGTGTATTTGTACTTGCGAAACACCCGCTCCAGGAAAGGAGGGCTTCAAAAGAAAGGAATGAGGGAGAGGGGGTCCTTCTCAATTTGCTCTGCGGTGAAGCCACTTCAGACTGGACTCTCGCTGCTGGGAACGTGATGTTTTCTTGCCTCCATGAAAGGGGAGGGCTGAGGAAGGAAAAGTGCATGCAGGTGTCAGGCTCCTTGCTGCCACCTCTCTGCCTATGCACCTCGCCCCGATGACCGGGGCTTCTCTGCTGCTCCGGTTCGCGAAGCTCCTGGGAAAAGCACCGCATCCCGTCTGCAGCACCAAGCTCCTCTCCACTCCCGGGTCACTTGGGTCCCTCTGCTGCACTTCACTCCTAAAGACCCAGAGCACATCCTGCTTTTGTAGTTATTTATTTCTTTATTTCAGCTACTGGACCCTGGCTGTCCTCTGCCAATACGTTTCAAGGCTGATGAATAGCACCCCCTGCAGTTATAAACCTGATCTTTTGTAGCACAGATGTATAATTAATTGTGCAGCACTTTTGCAGTCTGAACAGGCAAGTGTATTCTTGGAAGACACCCACGTACTGCCGCCTGCTTCTCAGACTCCCAGCTCCACGACCCTCGGAGAAGGGAGCTGTTGGCCACAACTTAAGAGCCTCTGTCCTACCCGTAGTGATGTGAAATAGGATTCAAATCCAGGGCTTTGGTGTAAAAGCCAAAAACGCCGCCACAAACAACCCCAAACCCAAAGCACTGCTGCACCGCAGGACTCCTCTGCCTCTGCTCCGGCATGAAAGAACTTTTAGGGTTATTTGCATCTCTGTTCCATCACAATGGTGATGCTTAGGGATTTTTCCCCCTTCTTTCTTCTCTCAGAGGGGAAGTAAGTTTGTAAAGGACTTTGAAGATAAAAATCCTTGTCTGCACTGAGTACTGTCTGTTGGCTTGTCTGGGAAATGAAACCTGGAATCACCCTGCATTCCCCTTGGAGGTTTAAGTCAAAAGAGCCATTGAGGTTTCCTCCTTTGGACCTCTGGCCCCAGGGAGGGCAGAAGTGGGGGTGTCTGAGTGGGACTGGAGGGACACTGCCTATGAGTCTGGAAGGTGGGGGGCGAGGAGGAAAATGCACCCTGTGAAACTGAGGGCAGAGGACATCAGGGATGTGATTTAGCTAAGATTAGATACAGAAGAGATTTTAAGCCTCATTATTTTGTCTGGGTATGGCAGGATTGTCCCCTATGGGGCTTTCCTCAGTTCTTTATCTACACCTGCTTTTAAATGACTCCTGAAAGAGCAGAAAACAGTGGAGAAAACCCTTTCCTTTGATTTCTCTTCGTCTGGGGACATGGGGACATCCATCGCCCAGGACTGTAACCACTGGTGTTCAGGCAGGGGGGAGGCATGCATCACTTCAGCCCCATGCTAGGATATGAAAGGATTAAATCCCTTTCCTAAGCAAAGTGGAAGGTCCCCAGGTGTCTTCTCTCAGGCTCAGAGATTGTAGTGGGAGAAAGAAGCAGGATCCAGCTGGGTAAGAGACCTCATCAAGAGGATAAAAGCATTTAGGGTAAAGGACAGTTTGTCTCCCCGAGTAGGGGAAGTAATCAGTGAGGATGTGCAAGGGTCTCTTAAAAAGCCCTAGGCAGGCAATGCATATATCAGAAAAGAATTTCCAGGCAGTGGTGAAGGGGAACGAGCTGAAAGCGTTAATTAGTTGCCCTCTCTGCCCAACCCCCCTCCCTGTTTCTGTTAAAATATTCCCTTTCTTATAACCACCACTGCTTTTTTCATTCTTTCTTTTTTTTTTTTTTTAAACTTCTGTCTCAATGAAAAGGATTGTTAAGGAAATCCCCTACATATCACTTAAGGCTAGCTGCTGAATTACTGTTTCTCGAGATGAGATAAATGCTAGCTGATTATAAATAGAGTGACTACCCTTTTTCGTCAATATTAGGCGTAAGCCGACACCTTGATCTTCAGCCTGTGGCATGAATCACACTGTAACAGTTGCTAGTTTCAAAGAGTAGTCATCCCTTCTCTCATGCCATGCTCCCTGCTGTGGAGAGGCTTGGCCCTGATGGGGGGATCCCTGGGCTGTGGGCAGGTTCCCCAGGGGATGTGAGGCTTCACCCCGGTGAAATGCTTTCTCTCCACCAATGTAACCAGTGTCCCTTCATTAGACCTGGGTTCAGCCAGGGTTATCAGGGGGAGGACTGCAGCCCCCCTCTGCCCAGTGCTGCTGCTCCTCAGTGAAAGCGTTCATGTTGGGATGGCTTGTGTTCTTATCTGTGGGTTTGGGCTGTTTCTAAAAATTGCTAAAACCAGTGGAAACACATTGAGTTGGTAGGTTGACATGAACTATGCTTGCTGAGGCACCTGTTCTTGCTTCTGTGCTCACTGGTGATGTTCTAAGAAGTAGTGCTGACCTTATTTTCAGAGCCCTGATGAAACCAACAGTATTTTGTTTAGGTCTAATTAGTCAGAGCACGTTTACAGAAAAGTTAAAGGGGGGGCCCTCCGTCCTAATCACCTCTCTGGGCAAATGTCCTGGAATCCTGAAACAGAAGCAAGTTACTTAAGATTTTTCTGCATGGCTTGGACTCTCTAAAGATAGGTCTGTCCAGTCTTTACAAAATTAAATACTACTTGCTTAACCCAGGGCAGCTCTCTGTTACCTAATAGCTTTTAAAGCATTTTCATCACTTAGGTTAGGTGATATGAATGAAAATACACTACTTTCCCCCACCCCAAATGTGTCAGTAGTGCTCATAAATAGTTGAATACGTTGTGTTTAAAGTTGTAAGTTCTGTATGTTCTCATGTGCCCTATCCCGACTTGGATTTGAGTGTGACTTTAAAGTAATTCAGGGCACTAAAATAAGACATGAACATCTTTTGAAATGTAGAATTATGGTGTTTGAGCATTGAATATATTTTAATGAGATCCAAAGTAATTAAAGTGGTTGTGTTTGAAGTAGGGTTTTTCCTCATGTTCTATCAGCAATAGGAGATATAAGTAAACTGTGGTGGAACTTTAAAAATATTTTTAATAAACCAATCTTCTCAGATGAATCAGGACCAGAGAACGTCACTATATGTGACCAAAAAAAGCAGAAGTTGGTTTATATGACAAGAAGTTAATGAGATTTCATGCAACGTCTATCTTTAGTGGACCCTTAGGTTTCTACTACCCAATAGAAATACAGCCTTCTTACCAGATGAACATAGAAGACTTTCTTGGTTTTTGTCCAGTCTGATGCCTTCTGCTTTTGCCTCTTGCTGCTGCAAGCCCTTCTTATTTGCTGTTTCATGTGCTTGAATTATGAAGCACGGTAGCAGCAAGGTGACTGGAAGAACTAACGCCATTTCTTCAGGGACCTTTTTTTCCTCTTCTGTTGTCACAGCTGAGATTCCAAACAGCTATTGCATGCATCAGGGAGGAAGCCAACAGGGAGCAAAGTAAGAATGAAAATCTTAGTTGCTTCTAAAAATTTGGAACTATATGTCATGGGGATTTAGGCTTGTTAAGCCCAGAAATTCCCACTTCCCTGTGGGCAATAAAAAAACACCCCAGCAAATGAAACCTCTGTAAAAGGCCACCAGAAGTAAAAGAAAACAAAAATCCCTTTCTGTAAAACATGTTCAGGCAAGGCAGTTCTAATATTTGAATTTCTACTTTTATTTAGATATGCTTAGCAATTCAGATAATGAAGATTTATTGATGGTCTTTTCTGCCTTGTCGGAGACAGTCTTGCTGGGGAATCATATTTGTATGGCTTTCTGTTTTTATTTCCACCTTCATTACTTTGGGCATCTGCATGGAAATGCAATCAGCTTTTCCTCAAAAGTTCAGCTGCTGTTGTTTCTAGCTTTTTCTGCTGCAGTCAGATTCTTTTGTCCACAGCATCACAATCACTTCCACAGCAACTAATTCTGTTCTGCCAGAAGCAGCTTTTTGGCAGGAGGTAAAAGGAAGAAGCAGAAGAAGCAGAGCAGGTCTTAAGGTACAAAGATCCTATTTTCATGAATCAGCTCTTTGTAACGGGAAGATGAGAGGACAGAAGTGCTGCAGTATTCAAAGACAGAGCAGAATTGTCTCTCATATGGGTGTGTTAATTTTTCTCCTGCTATGATTTTCCTTCCTTTGAGATGCTCCAAAGTCTTTCAATCCAGTTGTTGCTCTGTTGCAGGAATGGAGTGGTAGGACTTAACACCTTGGCTTATGGAGATGGTTCTAGTGTCTGGAGGAGAGCCGCTTCCAAGTGATGCAACCAAAACATGACAGTCAGTATGTTGAGAATCTGTGCTTGTCCAAAATACTTTCCAGCAAGCACACAGATCCTTTGGCAGTCTTAAGGAGAAAAGTTCAATATCGGTGAATGAATGAGAGCCCTCCCTGTCTTTGTCGCAGTTCCTTGGGAGACATCTGGTACTGCTTCTCTTCTCCCTTGTGTAGGGTCAGATATAACACTTTTTGTCTGAAGGAAGTATAAAAGAAATAGGAGGAAGGTATGGGAAATCCTGGGGCTAGGTAGGAAGAGAGGTAGGAAATGTTAATGAATGCAGCCATGCTGATGTCTTTCTTGGAGAAAGAGAAACAGGCGAGCTGCCCTTGCTTTACACTTGCTTAAAGATGTAGTTGTCCCACCGTGAATATAAGTTTCAGTCCCTGGTTGCGTGACCTGTAGGTGCCTGATCTTGCTGTCGTGTTTTGTATTCTCTGTCTTCAGTGCCCATTCCCGTAGCATCTAAAGGCCTCTAGATGAAAGCCATAAAAGTGCAGTGGTGAGCCTGTGCATGACATGAAATTGTGTAACAGGGGAAGGGCTTAGGATAAGGGTAATATCTTGAAGGGACAGGTGCCACGTCTGTGAAATCTGCATGCCTGACTCGGCGGACACTTCACCTTCCTGGTGCTGCTGGTTCAGTGCTTTTCATTAGCAATGAAACCTTTTGTAAAGCAGAAGAAATCTCTCAGAGGACCCCACCAGCTGCATTCAGAAATCATCTTTCCTCTAGCAAACACTGGGGCGCTCAGAGCCTTTCCCACATACACTACCTGCAAATTTGTTCGCTGCATCACTTACTGTCCTCCCCCCTTCCAGGCAGAGGGAGCTCAGAGGGTTTGTGGAGATGAGAGGTGGCTGAGGTCAGGAATGGTGTCATACTTCTGTTTCCCCTCCAAGCTGCTAATGTATGCTTCTGGAGAGCCATACGAACTGAGTAATTACTGAATTACGGCTAGATCAGAAGTGGTGACCTCAAAGACAGAGGGAGACTCTCCATCTCCATTTGTCAGTCCTCTCGGGGTCAGAAAGACCTTTTTTCCCTGGGATCTGGGAGAGTGGGGAGAAGGGGCTGTGCAAGGTAAGCCTCACTTACTTTAAGGCATAACAGGGAAAAACATTTGCTTTTAGCCATTGCAGAATTCATGTGCAGTAGGAGTGTCAACATTGCTTGCATGTGTGCACTGACAGCAGCACTGGTAGGAGCAATGGCACTAACCCTGAGGGCTACTTAGGGGGCTTTATTTTGCTCAGAATCTCCCACCCACCATAGAGGAGGGTGCCAAGTCTTGAGGCCCTTTTCCTGCCTGTCTCTGCCTTGTCTGTGCCTCTGTCCTCAAAAGCATTCTGATTAGGAGGTGGCAGGAAGGGTTTCTGGGAGGAAATGGGCAGGATTTGGAAGATTTCTGTTGTGGTAGTACCATAGTGGCTCTGTACAATTATGGCTGAGCTGATTTTCTTGCACTAAAAGCAGAGACTTCAGTCTTTCTTTTGACTGTAGTGTAGTGCATCGGCTAAATTTACAGCACTTACTCTCTGATGATGGAATGTATTTGCTGGAAATTACGTGCAAACCTGTTTAGTTCGTTGTGTTGATTGTAAAATTGATGCTTTAAGGTTTGTTTTTTTTTTTTTTGTAAGTAATCATTTTTGGCCTTAAATCTCTGGTTTTTTTTTTCTTTTCAGAATTGAAGGGTGATTTACTTATAAGTTGCTTTAAGAGCTTATAGATGCTACTGATGACTTTACCCTGAAGCAGAAAAGCTTGCATGAGTGTTGGATTCCCACTCTTGATAGTGTGTTTGCAGAATTGAAGCCCTGGTAGTATGATGGGGTTACTTTCTTCATTTGTCCTAATAATGTTTTATTTATAATTTTTTTTTTTTGTAACTGATGGTGGTCAAGTTGTCACTGAATGGCCAAGTCAGAAGGTTGAATTTTTTCCTTCTGAAAAGAAAATGAAACGTTCAGTGGCTAAGAAAAACTTGGTGATGTGAACAAGGTGTACTAATGACAGTGGTTTTTCATCCGAAGTCTGCAGACAGCCAAAAATTAGTTTCTGAGAGAATGAAATTATCCATTAAGCTCAGTGGGGCTGTATATTGAAGCCTGATGGATCACTTTGAAAGCTGCAAAGGATATGGCGTCTATGCTTGCGTGATATTTAACTAATACAGTTTTGATAGCTTTGTTTTCATTCTGCACTTTTATTGACCCTCTCTATTACCAGTGATGTCTACTGTACTGCAACAGCTGACAATAGTATGAATTTGCCTGTAATTTATAGCACGATTTCTTTTAAAACTTCATTTCATCCTTTAAAATCAGCCGTGTACTTTTGAGCTTGTAAATATTGAGCAACTTGTGCTGTATTTCCCCTGTAACGCCTATAAAATAATCATTAGTGGAGATGTGGAATGCTGCTGTGCACCAGGCTAGAGATCTAGGTATTTAAGTATGCTAATTCACTTATTTTTGGTCCTTTGAAAAATATTTCAATTAATGAATGTTCACTGTCCTTGTAGTTTTATAGCACTTTTTTGAGCATTTTACAAAACTTTTGCTATTTATGCTGCAACTTCATTTTGGACATTAAGTGAAAAATAACAAGCTTATCTAGATAAGCTGTGCTCTCGCGGTTTTGTATATACCAAAGGATTTTACCTTAAGGTAAGTTTAAGTTTAACTTAAGTTGGAGCACTCCAAGCACTCCTACCTTATAAATCTACATAAAGGATCGACCTCAATTGATGCTTCACTTCAAAATCAGAAAACAGATAATGGAAAATCAAATTATAAAAACCTTATCGAGTTCCCCCACCCCATTACAGCTTTTATCACAGTCCGGGATCCCCAGGGGGAATGCTGCTCTAACCAAGCTCTTCGCATGCCATGGCAGTCAACAAGATTAAAGCTGTTTCCTACTACAGCAACCTCGCGGCTTGTCACAGGGAATGTGCTGTCGGAGCCTCTTCTCCAGGCAAAGGAAGCGATGACCTCCGCCTCCCGCGAGCGAAGCACCGAGCCTTAAATACTACATGCAAATGGGCGGCCAGTGTTAAGGAGAGCAGGGGTGTGCTGCGCTGCGGGAGCAACAGGGCAGTGCCTGTGTGCTCCAACTGCAATTCCCAGGGAGCTGCTGTGGAGCGCGTCACAGTAATTTCATCGGAAGGAGATAAGGCATAGATAACAGCAGTAGACTTCCCTCTGAAAGGAGCCATTGCCTGTTGAGTCCAAAAAGGAGCAGGCAAGTCTTTCCTGGATAATCCTGATGCACAATTGCCTGGCCAGCAGCTCGGAGTCCCTGACATCCACGAATTCTTAACTTGAAAGACACATGGTAGAAGCACGTGTAATTGTTGTCTGCTCTGGTTGTTTTCCCCAGACTACTGGCATCATTGCAGCCCTATCTAGATGGAATTCCAGCCAGCCTCCGAATTATTTTTGACAGATAACACATGGTACAAGATGCGGTGGTTCGTATTTATTTTTCATAAAAAGCAAGTCACCTGTGGAGGAGCCATCAGTGAAGTTGTCAACTGGCTGTGCTTACAACAGTCCTCAGCAGTTCATTGCTTTTTGGATGAGCTATGAGCAGGGGCCTTCTCTCAGAATACCGCTTGCTGAGGATCTGGGAAACAAAGCACTTATTGAAACTGTCCGTATCTGCTCAGTAAAGTTCCTCGCAAAGCGAGTTTTAAATGATGCTTGAGCTTTCCCTGCCCAGCACTTGGAGCTTCACAGGCTGCCAGCCTCCTCCTGCATTTTCACGTGAAATGCTCTCAGTGGCAGATGGAGGAAACTGTAGTGTCATATAGAGCTTCCTTTGCTGGCATGCAGGCTTAAGTGAAGGAGGTGATGATTTGACAGGTGCTGCATCTTTGCTCTTAAGCTGCCCCCTCCACCAGTCTCCTTGCCCCCTCACCCTTAACCCCAAAAAGTAATGAATCTGAAAAAGGCTTAATCGTTTCCCCAGCAAGGAAGTGCAGCTGGACCCACCAGGCTCCCAAAAGCAAGGCCGGGAGGGCGCTCGGAGGGAGGGCTGGCGGTGGCCCGGGCGGTGCGGGGCTGGCGGGGCACTGCGGGGGCAGGAGAGCCCGGGCCCCGCCGCCTCCATGTTGTGTACAGAGCTCCCCGCGGCTCCGCTGAGGCACCTCTGGTTCGGGGGCCGCCGAGCCCGGGTGTGCGGCCTGACCGCCGGCTCGGAGGGTGCTCTAGGGCTCCGCGCCGGTGGAGCGGCTTCCCAGCCCCCTGGCAGGAGCCCTCCGAGCCCGGCCACCGCTGCCGTGCGGGGAGAAGCGAACAAACGGACCAGAGCCTGTTCCTGAACTAGCTTGGGGGCGGGAGGGCAGTGCTGATGAGGAGAGGGGAGCGGTGCCTCCCCGCGCAGGCGGAGCGCGGCCGGGCCGGGCCGGGCGTGTCCCGGTGCCGCCGCAGGGGCGGGGGCGGGCGGCACGCGCGCCAGGCGCGCCTCGCCCACGTGCTCCCGGCGCGCGGGAAGGGGGAGGGGGGGAAAGTGTGGCGCGCGGCCCCTTTAAGCGGGCGCGTGGTGGTGGGAGGGGCGGCGGCTTTCTCGCGCCCGCCGCCGCCGCGCGCGCAGGCACGTCCCTGCACGCGGGGGCGCGCGCGCACGCGTCGCTCCCCCTCCCCTCCCTCGCGCTCCCATCCCTCCCGCGCCCGGCCCGGACCCGCCGCCTCGCGCCGCCGTTCCCGCTGGCGCGCGCGCTGGCACCGCCATCGGGCGCCGCCATTGGCTGGCGGGGGTCAGGTGACCCCGTGTTATTTCCTGTGTGTGTGAGGTGCGGGTGAGGGAGCACGATGGGGCCGGACGCCCCCGCGCCCCCGCCCGGCCCCCGCACCCACACCCGGGCCCGCTGCCCCCGCTGCTGAGCCGCCCCCGCCCCGCCCGCCGCGGCGGGGGCGCCGAGCACGGCGGCGGGGGGGGGGGGGGGTCTCAGGTAAGGGGTGACCGCGCTCGCACGGGCTGGGTCGGTGTGTGCGGGAGGCCTCGGAAGGGAGCGCGGCTCCTGGCGGGGGAGGCCGGGGCTCCCTGGGCATGTGAGGGCTCATCCGTGAGTTGGGTGAGCGCAGGGTACGAGGAGGGCTTGTGAAAGGGCTCTTGGGAAGTTTATCCTTCTTCACCTCCCCCTTTTTCTTTAAAGAAAAAACTGTTTGTTTACGTGTGTTCAGAGAGGCCCTCGTGTTGTGTGGTGAGGTGCCCACCTGTTTTCCTGCCCCGGAAGAGTGGTCTTGTGCAAGAATTGTGAAGTTTTTGTGGGAATTGGTGCTTCTGCTCAAGGGATAAACGATTAAAACTGTTGGAGGGGATGGATGCACCATGTGCTCCAGTTGCAGTAGGTGGACGGGCTGTTTTGGGAATGTTTAAGGTTCGCAGCGCTTTTCTGCTTTGTGGAGGCTCAGTGCAGCGTTGTTCATCTGAAGAGATAATCAGGATATAACTGTGTTTGGGCTACCCAGAGGATCAGATTGTCTTTTGTTAATGCTGCTTACTTTGCTACAAGTTGTGTTTAGGACTGCAGTTGGAAGTTATTTTTCCTTACCTTGGGGGAAGACTTAAGAGAAAGTTATGTAACCCAAGTGTTTTAACCTATGTATCAGAGCTGTGTAATGGCTCTGGGACTCTGTTATTAAGTTGCAAATAAGAGCACGTTTGCGTGTGAATCAACAAGCGATTGTCTATGTGAGTAGATTTGGCACCACCAGAATCCTTTATTTCTTGTGTATACTGTCTTTTCCATAACGTTCCCCCTACATTAAAAGGGCAGGCAGATTGATTAAACTGCAGCATTATTTCCTTTACCATTCCAGTTTGGGTTAAGTCCTCCTTTGAAAACAAAAGAAAAATAAGAGGTACACCTGTGAGGGGATTGAGTTTCAGAGCTTTCTGTGTTTGGGTTAGCATTTTGAAAGCTATTCACGTCTGTGTCGCTTGTTGCCATCTGTTGATGCGTCCATGGGTAATTCTTTGGAGCGTTTGATTTTTAACATGCTTCCTGACCAGTAGGTGTGCATGGAGCAGTTGGATCACCTCTATACCCAGACTTTGTAGAACAATAAAGTGACTGGATGATGGAGATACAGCAGCCTTAGGTTTGTAGCACGTTGGCTGAACTTAATTCAAGAAGAGCTGATTTCTTTCATCTGTTGTTTAGGCTGCTTTTTGGTAAGATAACTTTGTTTTTTGAGGCTTAGAGATGAGTATCACGTAGCATAACCAAGTCCATTTGGTTAAGTGTATGTGATAAATAGTTTTTAGTATTGTTGTTTATGAAGTTCCATTTGGCTGAAGTGTTTTGGTTTTTTTTTTTCCCTTAAATCTACATCTTTAAATAGAGTTTCATATTTATTTGTTCACTTTAAATTGAGTTGTTTGAAGCTGTATTATTTCATCGGTTGTCTCTGCATTAGATTCAGTTGGCATATAAAAAGGCAGCTGCATTAACATGCTGCAGAAAGAATTACTATTAAAAAAAGGAAAGAGATATTTATTAGTTTAGTCATCTGTCTCTTAAACTTTGTTAATATTACAAGGAGAGGAGAATAGTATTGCCTCATTTCTGTAAATTGTTGGTACATGAAATGGATATTTTTGAATGTTCTGGTTAAATTAGCAGGCAAGCTACTATGCCTTCTGAGTGGGAGTATGACAACACCTTTTATATAAAATATATGACTTGCTACTCTACTCTTTTAATGCTTATAGTTTTGGGATAGCTTTTGGACTTTGTAATATTAGACTTAAACATCTGGTGGGAGGTCTTTAGATCTTCTTACAGGTTTGGTATTCTTCAGACTACTTAGCTTTAAGTCTCTTAGCATCCTTTCTACTAGAATTTTATGTGTTTTGACACGATTTTGAGCTTTGACCACTAAATCAGGTTTCAGAGGCTTTGGGATTGATGAAACATGCATTTTTGCTGAAATGTATAGTTTAATATACCTTTGCAGCCTGGAGCAGGTTAATCATGGTTCCCTATGTGAAAAGAAATAGGAGCAGATTTGTTATTAGCAACTTTAACAGGAGGTCAGGAATTTTGTTTTTGTTGTTGTTCCTTTTCTTTGTTACTAATGCTCCATTAAAAAGGCTGGAAATGAATTTTTGTTAAAGGAGAAAATCTGTTTCTGTAATGCATAAATAACAACTAAAGGTTTTTCAAATGAAACAGAAAACTTATTTGTGTATTTTAAAGGAGACCTTTTATTGTCAGAAGAGGCTTCCTTAATCTTTAGTGGAAGAAATGGGGAGGTATTAACCTATTTACTGTATTTTAAGGGATACTCAGATTAAATTTAAAGACTTAAAAAGGTGTAAGTAAAAAGATGCTTTTTACTTCTTAGTATGGTTTTTGCCTATAATTCGTACATGTATAAAGCCTGTGGGACAAAGCGAAATGTGTAGGGTTTGAGATTTTCCCCCTTTCCGACTTCCCGTGGAAATGTGTGCAAAGATGACCTTTTGGGCTCTTGGTACAAAGTTAAAAAGAAAATCATTGCATAGTCCGTCTCTCCCTTCCTTTTTAGGTCATGTTTAACTAAACCACCCATGAAGCACAGCAAAATGGCAGCAGTGCCGCTCTTGGAAGGGTCCCTCCGTAGGAGCTGTATTGCACAGTTCCTGTTGCTAGTCTACCAGCTTGGCAGGTTTCTCTCTGGAGTGAGGGCATAATATGTAATAAGCTGGAGCAGTTTTATGCTGCTTGCTTGGATTCCCTGTAATTTTAGATAAGGGTGTATTTAAGAGTTTATAGCTGGCTGTGCATATCTTGCCTTTTGACACAGGGTATGGCAGATCTCTGTTTGGGTGGGATAGCTTTTTAATTAAAAGATACGTTTATTTTTTAATACTCTGTTCAGTTATGTTTTGTACTTATGAAGGGTATTAGGCTAATGTTTTGGGAACCTGAGATTTTTTAACTTCAAAAGATTTAGTAACGTTTTTGGCAGTGCTGGCGTCTCAGGCTTCAGTGTGTACCGTAACTGGCCGTGTGAGAATTTGTGTTACTTAATCTTGTGGTTGGCCTCCAGAAATTGTTGTACATAATCTTTCCTGTCTTGAAGAGCCAACTAATGTGCTGATTTGTTGATGAAGACTGGACTGAGACCAACCAACTCTTCCCATTCAAGAAATTAAACTGCTCTCTGATAGCAAAAGGTGGTTTTTATTGACTCTTGGTGAGATTGCTCTCAAAATAATGTTTTGCTTTCTGGTTTAGCTTTTGGACTTTTGAAATAAAAAATAAAGGCTGTCTTAAGTATTTAAAACCCCTTTTAATAGTGTTGATATGCTATGCAGAATTTTCTTAATTGTAGAAGCTGTTTAGTGTTACTGATAGAGAACACAAACATAGTGTAAGCAGAGGTTTATACTTGTCTAAAATTATGCAGAAGAGGCTGTTCCTGTAGTGGAATCTTGATGTGCAATTCTGTTTCTATCAAACTTTTCTTATTAAAAAAAAAAAAAGAAACAAAAGTTGGTTCAGTTATTCCCATGACTCGTGTCTCCTTCCTTACAGGTTTTGAGTAGACTTTAGTCTTGACTGAACTGGAAAAATGGGAGATGTCTTAGCTGTGTACAGCACTGCTGGTACATCAGTGTCACACTAGTGTCTACCTACACCACTCCTTGGTTAGTTCAGCTGAGCCTTTCCACTACTGATTACCACTAAGATAGGTATTGATTTGTTTGGGGACACTTGGAAAAGCAAAATATGTTCTTCATTATGCATGTACATGCGTTTCCTTTCTCTTTAAAAAAAGGAGAGGGGAAAAATAAAAAGCTACATCCAAAGACTTGAAAGTTAAGGCTGACATGTAATCAAAAGTGGATTCTGTTTAGCCTTGCTGGAGGATAAGATCAGCTCTAGGTGTTCTAGAGTCTTGTGATATGCTGCCTATTTGCCTTTGAAGACAAAAAATGTGAGAACTGAATTTTACCTATTGAACTTGTTTGTGCTGCGCTTGTGAACCACAGCACAAGCAGTCAAACTTTCAGTTTTCACCTGGATACAAAAGAGCAGTCATGTTGCAGTAAGATTTCTGGTTTTTCCTGCCTCTTACCCAGTGATTCCTCAAGAACAGAGTTAAGAATTGGTAGATAAAAGTGCAACCATCTTCTTATCAGCTCAGCCTGGAGACTGAATACGCAGGTGGTTTTTCCAGCGTTCTTTGTGTTTGTAACCTGTGATGATATTAGAAGAGTAGAAGAAATGTTACCAGGTTCTTTGTGGGAGAACCCTGACTTGAGTCCCTTTGAGATTTGATCTGCTCTCCATTTAAGAAACCTATTATTTCTTGCCTGCATTGTGAGGCAACAAATACAAAAAAGCTAGGAAAATTACTTTCCCCCCCACCTCTTCACTGCAAGCACGCAGGATATCTGTGTTCATACCAATAACTGTACGGAATCATTGTGTATTCAGTGCTGGAATATGATGATTTATTTTGTAGTATTTTACTGATATGAACTCAGTCATCTAATTGCTAGTAAATTGCAAATCATAAACAGAACCCTCTGATGAGCTCTGATAAGAGCTCAGTATGTATCTAGAAATTGTATGGGGAGCCACTATGCTAGAAGCCATAGAACAGTTTATTGGAAGTATTGTTCATATCATTCTTCCTGTATTATGTGCTGCAAACTGTTGTTGATAGCTTTTAACTGATCTGAAGACTTGGTATTAGCAGAGCTGGCTGAATGGCTTGTGTCCATATACAGCATCATTAATGACTGTTAAAAACATACCTAAAACTTATTAGCTGAAAGAAAAATATGCACTGTCACATTTGCCAGAACAGGAATAAACCATCGTACACCATCATGAAATGTTGTTAAACAGCCTCCAATACGGTATCTTCACTTTGCTGTTACCTGTGGTCAAATGCCTGGATACACTTGAATTTCCATGAGATTTGATTAGTCCAGCAGTGTTTTCTATGAGTAGACGTTCTGGAATAATGGGAGTGCTATATGCGACTTTTTAAAATTAACACAAATGGTTATATGATAAATGTAGGGAATGCCGTGTGATCAGCATTATGCTGTCTGCTGGAAATACAAAACAACAGGGCAGAAACAGTCTAGGAGGTTCCTGGAGTGTGGGGCAAATAACATCTGACACAGCTGGTGAGGGAGACAACTAGGGAAGGCAGCTGCTGGACCTGTTGTCTGTGAACAGAGAAGCACTGGTGGGTGGTGTGATGGTTGGAGGCCATCCTGGGCACAGCAATCACAAAATGATAGTTTTGAGTTCTTGGAGAAGTAAGGGAGGGGACTCAGCAGAACTGCCACCTTGGACTTCCAGAGAGCAGAGACTCTGGCTTGTTTAGGAGCCTGGTTGACAGAGTCCCTTGGGAGGCACTCCTGAAGGGCAAAAGAGTCCAAGGAAGGCTGGACATTCTTCAAGACGGAAATCTTAAAGATGCAGGAGCGAACTGTCCCCATGTGCTGAAAGATGAACCAGCAGGGCAGAAGACTGGTCTGGCTAAACAGAGCTTTGGCTGGTACTTGTGGAGAAAAAACTCATGGAGTTATGACCTTAGGAAGAAGGGGCAGGCAACTCAGAAGGACTGCAAGGATGTTGTGAGATTACACAGAGAGAAAATTAGAAGGATCAAAACCCAACTGCAACTTAACCTGGCTATTTAATCTGCCATGAAAGACAATTAAAAATGTTTTTATAAATACAGTAGCAACAAAAGGAGAGCCAAGGGGAATCTCCATCTTTTATTGAATGTGGGGGGGAAACACAGTGACAAAGGATGAGGAAAGATGGAGATGCTTAATGCCTTTTTGGCTTAGTCTTTAACAGTAAGACCAGTTGTTCTCCAGATATCCATCCCCCTGAGCTGGAAGACAGGGGTGGGGAGAGGAATGAAGCCCCCATAATCCAAGGGGGAATGGTTAGCAACATGCTACACCACTTAAAAACACTCAAGTCTGTAGGGCCAGATGGGATCTACCCAAGGGTACTGATTGAGCTGGCAGAAGAGCTCACCAGGCCTCTTCCCATCATTTACCAGCAGTGCTGGCTACCCAGGGAAGTCCCATTTGACTGGAAGTTGGCAAATGTGATGCCCGTTTGCAAGAAGGGCTGGAAGGAGGATCCAGGGAACTACAGGCTTGTCAGCCTGACTTCCATGCTGGGGAAGGTTTGGAACAGATCTTGAGTGTCATTACATGGCATGTATGGGACAACCAGGCAGTCAGGCCCAGTCAGCATGGGTTTAGGAAAGGCAGGTCCTGCTTGACCAACCTGATCTCCTATGACAGGGTGACCTGCTTAGTGAATGAGGGAAAATGTGGATATTTTCTTCCTGGACCTTAGCAAAGCTTTTGATACTGTTTCACCCCTGGAGAAACTGGCTGCTCCTGGCTTCAATGGGTGCCCTGTTTGTGGGTTAAAAAAACTTACTGGATGGTCAGTCTGGAGAGTGGTGGGGAATGGAGTTACATCCGGGTGGTGGTCGGTCACAGGTGGTGTTCCCCAGGGCTCAGTGCTGTGCCAGCCCCGTTTAATGTCTTTATCGATGATCTGGGTAAGGGGATCGATGGGATGTACCCTCAGTCAGTTTGCAGACAACACTAAGCTGGGTGGGAGTGTTGATCTGCTGGAGGGTAAGAAGCTCTGCAGAGGGTTTTGTACAGCCTGGATTGAAGGACCAAGGCCAGTGATATGAGGTTCTACAAGGCCAAGTGCCAGATCCTGCACTTGGGTCACAACAGCCGCATGCAGCACTACAGGCTTGGAGCGCAGTGGCTGGAAAGCATTCCAGTGGAAAAGGATCCGGGGGGCACTGGTTGACAGCAGCTGAACATGAGCCGGCTGTGTGCCTAGAAGGCCAATGACATCCTCCTGGCTTGTGTCAAATACAGTGTAGCCAGCCCTGTACACTGGTGAGGCCACACCTTGAATCCTGTGTTCAGTTTTGGGCCCCTCACTAGAAGAAAGACATGGAGGTGTTGGAACGTGTCCAGAGAAGGGCAGTGGAGCTGGTGAAGGGTCTGGAGCAAAAGTCTTATGAGGAGCAGCTCAGGGACTTGGGAGTGTTTAGCCTGGAGAAAAGGAGGCTCGGGAGAGACCATTTCACTCTCTACAGCTACCTGAAAGGAGGCTGTAGCAAGGTGGGGTTCTGTTTCTTCTTCCAAGTGGAGTAACAAGCAATAAGACAAGAGGAAACGGACTCAAATTGCTACAGGGGAGGTTTAAAGTGGATATTAAGAAATATTTCTTCACTGAAGAAGTTGTCAAACATTTGGACAGGTTGCCCAGTGAAATGACAGTCACTGTTCCTGGAGGTATAGACATGTAGATGTCATGCTTAGGGACGTGCTTAGGGACATGCTTTCGTGGTGGCCTTGGCAGTGGATGGGTAGGGGTTGGACTTGATAATCTTAAATGTCTTTTCCAACCTAAATGATTCTGTGATTCCATATAACAGTGTCTTTCCCTCTTGTTTCTCATTTTGCATTTGAAGAAAAAAGAATGTAGTTAACGGTGTTCTGTCATATGGTGTAAATTTTGGTTTGCTGCTGCAGGTTTTCCCTGTTTCATTTCATGTGTATGAGGGTGGAGAGGTTTCCCTTCTTCTCCTTCTCCAACATATTTGCATGAAATGTTGTGTACATCTGATTTTCTGAGGTTCTTGGTCCTGACTGTACCTTGTGCATATTGCTACATAAAAATGGTCTTTTAGATAGGTCTTGCTAAGTATAATAGATACAGATAAATGTAATAGATACTTAGCAGGCAGTAAATGAAATGAGGAAAATTGTTACAGAAGGAGGTAGCAGATTGTATTGCAGGGCGTTGCTGAGTGAGTGGCAGGTTCTCTTCTGTACTGTTGGAGAGTGGAAGTAGCAGGAGCATAATTTAGAATTCTCCAAAGTGACGCTGTTTATTTTGCATGAAAAAACTGATCTGTGCTATCCTTACCCCCCTCCATCCAAATCACTGCATTTCCATGGAGAAACATCTCATCCCATTTACTGTGAGAGTGCATAAAGAGAACTCTGCTGCAGAATCATTTGATTGCCAGCTGTGGTAGGGCATTAGTTTTGGGGATGAGGTGGGGGTGTCCGCTGCAGTGTGGTGTCCTCCATCTCTACACTTCTGACTTCAGTCAACATCAAGTTTACTGCGGTTTGGGGAGCAGGGTGGTGACTCTTGCCTGCTGGTCTTTTTTCATTTTGCTTTGGGTACTTTTCTACATTTGATATCTTGCACCTCATCTGGATGTCTTTAGATACCTTCTCATATTCCAGTTTTCAGAGACAAAACTGTGTTCTTTCTTGGGAATTGCTCAGTTGAGTACATGCTTTTTTTTGAATGATGGTAGTATCCTGCGATTATGATACAGAAATTTAACTTGTCATGTGTTCGTTTTGTTTGTTTCCTTGTCTTTTTGGCTTACAGAAATACAGCTTGTTACATGTTTGAAAGATGGAATTTGTGGAAAACCAAAGGGGGGTATATATATAATACAGCTGCTGAAAATAGCAAGGGGAGGAGAAGAGGTTAATTATATGTATACTCTATAGCCTAGTCAAAACCCTGTCAGAGTTGGTGGAAAAAGAAAACTTGAGTGAACCTGGGTCAAGCTCACCAGAGAAAGCAAATCTCTTAGCTCAATGAGAAACAGCTTCCTTTTAGGATCTCCCTAAAAGTGGATGGGAGGAGGATTTGGGAAATAAACTTACTTGTTTGTCCATAGAACTGTAGTGTTTATAAAGACTTTGTTGGTCTGTGTTTACTCATGAAGTTTGTCATGATTGGCTCTGTGTGTTCATTGGCCTTCTGAAATAAGCGGAGTAAGATCCTTTAGCTCAGTTGATTAACAAGACTTAAAGAATTAAATCAGGAAAAATTCTCAAGGTGGAAGTCACTTTATTGCATCTTTCTAGCTGAAACAAGGTAGCAAATTTCAGTTTTTCTTAGAAAGTTGGTATGTTTTAGAGCAAGGGAGAAAAGAACATCTTGCCTTTCTTCTCCTGTGATAGAACTCTAGGAGTACATTAGCATTATGAAATGATTCTATGTAATCCATCCTGTATGGTTAATGTTAATTGTCCCTCTTTATTTAACCCGCTCATGAGGGGAGGCAGGGTGCAGAAAGAAAAAGTAGAGTCTTCTGGGTTTGTTTTTTCTCTCCTCCCTGGATACAGAATGAATGGCTGCAGGAACTCTTAAGAGACCAATGGGGCTGACTCTCAGAGTAGTGGACCATCTAAGCTCCCTCTGTCTTATTTTGAAATAGTAACTCTAGCATTTCCAAAAATTATGCTCAGAGTGCAGTGTCTTTGTTATCCTCCACTAATCTGTATTTACAGAGGTGTTCTTTCTTCTCTGGTGCTGGATTCATCCCTCCTCGTTGCTTTCTATTGCTGACTTCCCTCAGGATATATGCTCTAGGATACGAGATGGAATACATGCTGTGGAAGCTTTGTCCGTCAGCTCTCCAGCCTCAAAGGCTGCCTGACACTATCACTGTGGTGATAGAGAAATCCTTTGGGGAAGGAGAAAGCTTTAAACCCTGGTTATGAGATCTCTAGTTGTAGGTTGTTAATTTCTCTGAACTGCTTATGCACATTTAAGTTAATTTTGTGCCTGTGGCGTGGTCTGAGTGCCGCTGTCATTCCCCCTGCCTTTGGCTGTGGCAGCAGGACTCAGAAGCCTGGAGTTAAGTGTGTGCGATTCAGAGTGACAAGGTACAGTGTCTTGTTTGTTGGTTACAGTGGCTTGAGTTTATACCATAGAATTTCAGACGTTTAACTGAGATGTGTTAGAAGTTTAATCACTTTATATGCATAAAGTTGATGTGGAAAGATTGCTTCTGGAAGGTTTTCATTGACTCAGTGGGGGAGCTGGTGAGAGGGAACCAATAAAAGTGCTTTAGGCCAAGGCTAAGTATAAACCTCAGGAGTTCTTAACTGTTTACTCCAACACTGCAGTATGCTGCCTCCTCTCTGTCATCTGTCTCTTGGTTATGCCAGTGTAACTGCAGAGGAAATGCATCATGGGATGGTTCAGGAAACTGGTCCAATCTGAAAAATTCAAAGAAAACCTGCAGGGGTGGGGATGGGCAGATAGATAGGAAGGGGGAAGAACTCCTTCAAATAGTCCTGCCTCTGAAGTAATCTCTCTGTTGACTTTCTTAAATTTATGAAGCTATTTTGTATTAATCAGAATTGTTTCTCCTGAATCCATGTAACTGTGGCTGTAGTCTTAGTCTCTCCCCGTTAGTCTCAGGAGACAACACTTACTGGAGGAATGGGTCTGCTTCAGCTTTTGGCTTCATCATGAGGCAGATGCTGTGGAATCTAAAGTATGGAGAAATGAGCAAAGTGACATTTAGAGGACATAGGTTGTAGGAGACAAGCAGAAGTGTTACTGAAGGAAAAGTTGTTGTTCCTCTAGTGTGAAAATCTTACAAATGCTTGGAATTTTTTTTTTTTTGAGGGCAGTTCAACCAGTTCCTATGTTAGAGAGAAGCCTTTTCTCAAACTCTTTTATCAGTAAACATGATATGGCCTTGACTATTCTGTTCTTAAGTGTGCCACAGCAGTAGTATTTGCAGACCTTCCACACCCAAATTGCTCTTAAATCTGCGTTGATTTAGGGAGATGAAGTGCTGAATTCATAGGAAGAATGATAACCTTGGCTAGTGAAAATTGAAAGTGCTAAAGCTAAATTCCTTGTGTTATCTTAAAGGAACAAAAACTGTCTGTAAGAGCTTTGGAGGACATAAATTTTTGAGTACAGCTTTTCTGCAAATGGACAGTAATTCTTTAATTTGTTAGTTTAAGTACATCAAGATTATATTTCTACCTGTTTTTAATGTTATTTCCTATAATGTAACTAGGTGGTATTATCCTTGACAATAGTTATATCCTAATCAATGGATATATATCTTATATACAGTGCATAGCCTGTATTGTAATAATACTTGCATGTAACTGATAGAGATTTTGTGTCAATGTACTTCATCTGCCTTGAGGAGTTCCTGGGAGTCTTAGTTACAGGTTCATTACACCAGGCATTGCAAAAAAAGAATAAAAAAATTTAATTGTATAGGCTACATTGAATAGAAAAGAAGGACGTGTATTACAGGTAATGTTTAATATGACCCTTACACGTATTCATCTTAGCAACTTGTCATAGTTTGAAGATATAATGCATTTAGGACTTTAAAGGCAGGGGTTGCTACATAGCAACTTTATGAATAAATTATAAAAGTTGCTTAAAAGTTATGTGTTAGGGTTTTTTTAGGTGGAGTTGTTTTTTTTGGGGGGTGTGTGTTTAACTGCTGTATAGTTCTGAGTATTTTTGGTACTGGCTAAATTTCTGCACTGAAAGTGGGAACTTGGGCAGATAGAACCTGGAAACCTGCTCACACTTTTCTGCTTTCCTCTTGCAAATAATAATTGACTTCTCCTTTTCACTGTCTTCAGTTTTGTAACTAAAAGGTGAAGGTTTAGTGAGAGTTGTGATGTCTTTGCTGAACCTCCAGTCTCGCATGTCTGAGGAGGTGAAGAGCAGATCAGAAGTTGTCCTTGAAGTGGTTGCTCAGATTTTGCTGTATTGCCAAAGCAGACATGATGTTTAGCTGTTTGGAGACATTGGAGGAATGGACACAGGTGAATTTCCAATAAGAGGCACATAATGAGTTGTGAAACTTTTCAGAGGACTAATGAAGTGGGTTAGGATGTGCAATCAGCTGATTTGCAGCTTGGAGAAAAAAAATGAGGAGCTGAAGTTTCAGTATTATTTCATTTTGATGTTGGGAAGGGTTGTTTGACTACTGTGTAAAGATGAAGAGCCTTTTAAATATGAACTTCTGATTTCAAGTGCCCTTCAGTAGCCATGCCACTTAAGCAGTTCCTGCTGTGTCCGTTTTGCTGGTACAGATGTTTGTGTAATGATACAGTGAATGGATCTGTCAGGTCAGAAGTGGCTGTTCTCCCTGGCAGAATTTTCTCGACCATATCAGTTCACTGATCTGACTTGGCAGCCTGAATGGCTGTGTTAACACCATAGAGAGGCTGGACCTCTTAAGCTGGACTATAGAGGACTCACTCTGTATGTGAAACCAGAACTGTTGTTTTAATCTTTGACATAAAATAGAATCTGACTGATTTGCATAAGTTCTTGGTAAAACAGCAGTGTCTGTTAAAAATGTAGATGGATAACTTTCAGCAAGTGGTTGTTGGAGTTTTGAAAGCTATTTAAGTGCATCTGTGCTGTTGATTGAGACTGAGAACCAATGGCATAATAATAAAATCAGATATATACAATTAGCCAAAATTCTGCTGAACTTTGTTCATTAGTTATATTTCTAGAAATACATGTTTTCATAGCACTAGAACTTTAATACTGGCTTACAACAGAAGTTTATCTTGTCAAACTTCTTTCTTCATGGTTAGGAATATGACTTTAACAGTACATGTCATTCAAAATGCAGAACTAAACTAGAGATGGTATTTTAGTTTTATTCACTTAGTGAGTAAGGGAGACTTGCAAATACAAAAAAATCTGATTGTGTATTTTTAATTTGGTGCTATCCAAGTGGTTTTTTAAAAATATTTTAGGGGTGGGGGAAGAAATCAGCAGCCAAGTAATAGCCACATGCAACATTTGATTATTTTTTGTTGTTGTTTGTTTATGTGATACCTTTTATTATAGCAGTTGAGTGCTCTGAATATGTCTGCTTACATCTCCCCTGTGAGATAGGAAGATGCACTGACTCAGGCTTACTAAAATTTTCTGTGGTCACCTAGGGAAATATATGAAAAAAAGAAGTGAATGTAGGATCTTATGTAGCACAGTAATCCCCAGAGCATTCCCCTCCCTCAACTGACAAAGCTCACTGTGCTCCTTCTGCCACGCTCATCTGTTCCTCACCCGTTCTGCGAGAACTTTAATTGTTCGGATTTAAGCTCATGCATACTGACTTTCTTAAAAGCTGTACAGATAGTTTGGTAAAGAAAGCACAGTGTCTCTGAGATGATGGAAACTAGTTACAATCCATTTGGCCAAGCTGTAACTCGTGTGAGGAATTCTTTGGTGAAGAGTTTCACTAGGAAGGACAAAATTAAGCTGTGGGTTTTTTTTTTTTTTGGTCAAGACCAGTATTAGCACTGATTTGGAAGACACATTGCTAATACATGTTGTTATTATTAGACACTTAAGCATGTGTAACAACTACATATGGGTGTTTTTGATGCATGCTGTGATTTTTTAGAATTATAAAATTCAGTCTCCAGTAACACAGCATTCTGGGTTTAATTTATTTTTTATATACTTTTCAAGATACTTTGTCTACTTCAGGTTAGCTATTTCAATAGGGTCTGGCACTCTCAGTGACAATTTGTTGCATACTGTTTCAACTTTGAGTGGTGTAGTAAGGTTTCTTTGATAGAATAAATCATAGTGGCTTGGTGAGAGGCAGATCTGACTGCAGTTTTCTCTGGAAGTGCAGTGGTGAATGAGACAATATCAGAAACACGACTTTTTGAAAGAGGTGAGCAGTGAGTGATACTGCTTGGACAAACTGGTGTCCTTTTGAAGTGCTTACTGTCTTAGTTTACTTCTATTTCACACCTAATGTTGAAAACCCGTTTTAAATAGTTTCCCTTTTAAAAAGGCATCAAATGTAGAAGAAATAAGTTACATCTCTTGCTTTGTTAAATGCAGTCATAGGTTTGATCCTTAAATTCATCTACTTATGCCATTTGTGGCTGATTTGCCTTCTCTTAAAGGCAGCAGACAGAGTAATGTTCCTCCAAAACTGAAACAAGGTCGGTCTATTCCAAGCCATTGCTCAGGTGTGGAAGTAATAACTGTGTATCTGCAGCAATGAGGGTTAGCAGCTTAGCCTTGACGATGGAAATGGTACTCAGTACATAGAAATCCTTTATTCCTGTATTTCTGGCTTAATTCAGAACGTGGGCATTGTTTACTCACAAAATACGCCCCTGAATTGTTCATATTCAGGTTCTGGCTTGGTGGGGGTTTTTTTGGTTATGTGCGTGTTTTCTGCTAGTTTAAGAAGATACAGTGGGGAAGGACAAAAATGGTAATTTTTGCATTTTGTGTGAGTTGTGACTAGAAACGGTTGCAGATTTATGTACATCTGTTATTTGCACAGGATTTAGCAAGTAAGTCTATTTTAATCAGAACCTTGGACACTCTATAACCTCCCAACTTGCTCATGTACATTTTTGACTATGGAAAATACTGTCTTACCGTTTGTCACCTGCCTGTAACTGCATTATCTTCCCCGATAGGCATGCGAGGAAGTGAGAGGCTTTTGACAGATCACTGGAGATATATTGCATTTGACTGCTGCCTGAGACTTCTCTGCACAGATGGATCGCAGTAGTCAACCCAAATCTAAAGAAAATTTAACGAAGCGGAAAGACCTCACTTATGTCCTAGAGAATGAGCTGGTGGTGGCTTCATTTGTTCCTTTGTAGACTTATTGTTAAGAATTAGGCATATCCCCACACTATTTTGGTTTTTAGCTCACTTCTTATGAGCTCTCTGTAGTGATGCATTACTATGTTAAATGAGAAGATGTGGGCAGCTGTCCTGTATTTGTCCAGTCTTTGATAATCAGGACTATGATTTATGTATCTTTAAAAAAAGTGTATCACAGTATATTGCAGAAAATCATTTCACGTAGTAATCTTGGAGTGGGAGTACTGATGAATTCTGTTAATCAGCAGTGGTTGGGGCATTCTGATATTCATGGAGGAACTATTGAAAGATGTTTACATACTGTTGACTAATATTTGGTAATCTTGCTCACAGAGGGGTCACAATGCAGTAGCTCCATATTTTGAGGAACTCCTATGTTAAGAAAGTACTGTAAGGCTTTTTCAAATGATTAAGAAACAAAATCTGCATTGTAGATGTGCTTAAAATTAGGTTAACGTGGAGACGGTGAGTTGAAAGACTACCTGAAATAACTTCAGAAGTTTCACAAATAAATCTGAGATATGGATAAGAGGACCTATTGCTTTTCTCTATTTGAGACTTATGTGCAGTGATTCTGTAAGTGAGGCTATTTCTTTATCAGCCACACAAGCTTGTAATATGCTTCCTTTGTTCCTGCCAAGTTGAAGGCAAATTTTGATTACTGGACTATTGGGGAAGAAACAAATGTGTTGGAGCAGAGTGAAACTGCTTAGCCTCGTGAATGTAGTCTGTAATCTCTAGATGGATATGCTTAGATGACTCTACAGCTACAGGCTATAAATACTTCAGAATCATGCAGCTTTACTGAGAGAGCTGGATGCATGTGTAGAGAGAGTGTAGGTGTGATACTGGAGTAGTGAAAGCTGTGCCAGAATCTTACCTTCCCTTTGAATAAATGAGGAAGGCTTTGGATGTTGTGTGTGTGTTGGAAAGTACTGTGAAAGTGTGTAATTTGTGGCTGTTAATAGGGTGCTTTTTTGGAGGTAGGACTTTGTCCTTTCTGTTGGGGTTGGGATTATAGATGTGTACCACCATTATGGGGTTTTTATATGATTGTGTTGCAGTCTCTAGTCAGCAGCTGATGTATCGTTCCTGCGTATGGAGCAGTATGTACCAGCTGAAAATATTTTCTTTAAAGGCTTCCAGTAAAAAGTCAATAAAATAAGTTTGTTTTTTTTTTCCTGTGCATCTGGGTAGATTTGGAAGGCCTCATCTGTCTGAATGTATTTTATTAACAAGGCTTGCCCGTGAGATTACCTTCATGGTTTTGCTGCGAACGTAGCACTTAGGTCTAAGCACTTTACAGGGCTGTTACTGTTAAGAAAGATTATTGCAATAATAATTGTAATAGTCCTGTATTTATAGTACCTTAATGACAGGAAATGTGCTATATGCCTTAAGTTATCGATGATGTCATGGATTGACGCATCTCCTATCTTTTTTTACTCCTGTTATTAATGAAATGTGTTTTCTCTTTTCTTTTTGGCAGCAACTGTGCTGATTATGTTACTCAAGTTAAGCTCCTTGTGAGATGTTCCAAACAAGCGTTGTCCTGATGAAAACTTTGTATTTGTTTGTCAGGGTAAATTCCAGGATCGGAAAAAAAAAATAAAATTGAAGGAGAAAAATATATTCTCTCTGTTTTGAGTTAGCCTATATAACTTCTGGACTAAATAAATGTTACATGACTCATGAGATACTGGAGGATAAGAATTTGTGCCTTAGGTTGACCTTTACCGTGTCCTTGTTCCTGAAGGTATTTTACAGCATCTTGTGCTGTTTCTGTTTATTATATAATTAAAATTATCCTTTTTTAGTAGTGAGGAAGTCTTAAGAATGTTTTCTAGCATCATTAGCTGCTACATTTCCAAACTAACATGTTTTCAAACCTTTTAGTAGTGTTATAGAAGAATGAATATCATCAGTGATTAAAATTTTTGTATGATGTAATGCAAAAGAGGGTTCGTGAGATCTTGTTCAGACTATGCAAAGTAAGCTTTATTAAAGTCATATTTAAAATTGAGTCTTAGATTATGTGGGAGACTGAGCCTGTGAGAGGATGGCAATGTTGCTTTCATGAAAAGAGGATGCAAAGCACATGATAGCCAGGGCGTGCACGCAGCCTCCGCAGCACGTGAATGTTGCTGATTGCAGAGCTCCAAACTGTTTATCTGGAGAAGCTGCTTTCTAACATCTGCCAGTTACAGTAGATGTTCTTTTACCTTTAGCTTGATAACTTTCTTCTATTTCTGTGTAAGCGTTCTTTTCTGCCTTTTCTTCTCCCCTCATTTCTCACCTTAACAGCAAGTCATACAAAAAGGAAGAAAGAAGCTTGCATTAGGTATCTTAGGTATCCCAATTTTAGTCCTATCCCAATAGGCTGGAGCTTCAAACTGATGAAACATCAAAAGGAGTGATTCAGAAAAAGGAGGGGTTTATCCATAATAAGCCCAAACTGGACAGATTGGCACAGTGTGGCATAGAACACTTCATAGAAGTGTTATTCATGTGATGTATATAGTCTTTAAAATGCTAAAAAAGTGGAAGTTCAGCAGAACAGCAGATCTGTCTCTCTTACAATATGACACTTAAAATACAAGATTAAAACAGCAGTAAAGTTGACTTCCTAGAAGGGGAGAGACAGAATTTGAAGTATTAACAATTTGACAGTTCCCTTTTGGTTCTCATAATATTATTGTGTACATCAAGCTGCATGAACTGAGGCTGCAACACAAAGATGCCTTTGAGTTAGAACAGGGGGGCTGCGGAGACATGCAGTGTAGTGGTGTAGTTTTGTGCCTGTGTGTTCTGTAGCCTGCATGCACAGATAGTAGAAACCCAGATGAAAGATCCTAGTGGTAGAGTTAGAGCCTTCTATAGATAACATATATGTGAAGAAAAAAAAATAAGCTTGAGAGGCATATGGGAGTAGAGCATGATGCCAGACATTGCCTGCACCTCATTTGTATGCCTGTATTCTTGTGACTCTGGTGATCTACTTGAAGAAAGCTTAAGTGCAAAGCTAGGCTTTAATTCTCAGTGGGTTCAGTTGACTGTGGCAAGCACAAAACATGGCTAAATGAGAAAATATAATGCAGGCAAGTCTTCAGGAAGTGTCCAATCTGAGGAGTCAGGGTTCTGTTTCCTGAAGAAGTGTGAGCATTGTCTTAAGATTAATTTAAAGGAAGAAGTCTCTCCAGGTGGCTTTATCCGTTTTGTTTTCAGGAAGAGAAAACCACAAGGTGTCTGAGAAATGAAATGCTTTTGTAAAATGCTAATTCATTTTATTTGTTTTTTTGTTTGCTTATTTATTAATGGCAGTGTACATGTATATTCTTGTTCATTACCATACTTTTCTTAATGCATCTAGTGATGTGTCGGGCTTTTATAGAGGGACTAGCCAGAGTCCCCAAAGAATTTTGCAGCTGTGGTCTGGTCCTTGAGGGTGAGTCATGATTCCACACACTGCATAATAGATTGAAATACATAGGAGAGCCTTCCTGGAGTGCGTTTACTTACGAGTTGATAATGTAAATGTAGATGATCATACGTGATATTCCAAAATATATATTCTGACTGACAAATGTTTTCAGTAAAGTTTCATTCAAGGTAATGTAAAATCCTAAGGGATGAAGTTGTAGACTATTTTACTCTAACAGAGTGGACTTGTTCCAACTTTCTATCTTTTAAAGCAAAGAAGATGGGGTGGGAAATGCAGTATGTTCTCTTGCTGTGTTGGTTTTCACCTAAGATTGTCACTGGAGTACTCGGGAACTGAGCACTGAGTATGCTGGTGCCAGTTCTTTCACAGGTTCCCATAGCTCCTTTCATCGGGATGTCTTAGTTTGAGCTTGGGTGTATCTTGAGTGTTTGCTAATAGAGATCTTTCCCAGCATGAAACATGGGCCTTGGATATCATTCCTGTGGTAAATCCAAGTGTTGTTTGAGAGTGTTGCAGGGTTCTCGTTGCATCTTTAAACATGGTGGCAAAGCACTTGATTACTTCCAGTATTAGCCATAGTGAATAGCCGGAGGGTAAGGATTGCTCTCCTTTGCTTTGCAAATTTGTCAGAAGTTTCTCTCTTCAGGGGCACATAAACACACTCAGTTAGTAAATGACTTTAGGGAAATATTAATTAATGCTGAAAATGCACTCCAACTGGTAATAGGCTACTGGCCTGTATTTTTTTGAAAATTAGTGATTCCTCTTACTTGCACTACCTAGAATGTTGGCAGATTGCAAGAAGAGGGGTTGAACATTGATGTACCAGAAAGTAGGAGACAAATACTAAATTTTAATTACTGTTAAACAGTGAAATTGAGCAGAGACACTGGTGTGACTGGGAAATGTAGATCTTATACCTTTTTTTTCCCCTCTCTTTTTCTCCCCATTTAGGAGGGCTTTTGAGCTGC
Source organism: Manacus candei (assembly GCF_025592945.1). NCBI lineage: Eukaryota > Metazoa > Chordata > Aves > Passeriformes > Pipridae > Manacus > Manacus candei. Next base: position 5,338,403 of record NW_026138066.1, read on the forward strand.
TGCTCTGCTGCTGAACAGCATGCAGTCCTTTCGGGAGCAAAGTAGTTATCACGGAAACCAGCAGAGCTACCCGCAGGAAGTGCACGGTTCATCCCGACTGGAAGAGTTCAGCCCTCGCCAGCAGGCCCAGATGTTCCAGAGCTTTGGAGGAGGTGCTGGTAGTGGACGTCGTGGAGCAACAGGAGCCTCTACAGCGATGCCTGGTGAGAGCTCTGGCCATCAGAGCTACCAAGGTTTCAGAAAAGAAGCAGGAGAGTTTTACTATATGGCTGCCAACAAAGATCCAGTGGTGTCAGGAGGGCAGCAGCCACCTCAGCGCAGGCCTTCTGGACCAGTACAGAGCTATGGGCCCCCTCAAGGGAGTAGCTTTGGGAGTCAGTATGGGAATGAGGGACACGTGGGCCAGTTTCAAACACAGCATTCAACCCTTGGGGGTGTATCCCACTACCAACAAGATTATACTGGTCCTTTTTCTCCGGGGAGTGCCCAGTATCAGCAGCAGGCTTCTAGCCAGCAGCAGCAGGTGCAGCAGCTGAGACAGCAGATCTATCAGTCTCATCAGCCTTTGCCCCAGGCTTCCAGCCAGTCTGCTTCTAGCACCTCACACTTGCAGCCAATGCAGCGTCCATCCACCTTGCCTTCCTCTGCTTCTGGCTACCAGTTACGAGTGGGTCAGTTCAGCCAACACTATCAACCACCTTCGTCATCCTCCTCCTCCTCTTTCCCCTCCCCACAGCGTTTTGGCCAGTCAGGACAGAATTACGACGGAAGCTACAACGTGAATTCTGGGTCGCAGTATGAAGGCCATGCTGTGGGTTCCAATGCACAGGCCTATGGGACCCAGTCAAACTACAGCTTTCAGACTCAACCGATGAAAAGCTTTGAGCAGTCTAAGCTGCCCCAAAGTGGGCAGCAGGGGCAGCAGCAACAGCACCCACCTCAGCACGTAATGCAGTATTCAAACGCTGCCACCAAGCTCTCTCTTCAAAGCCAAGTAGGACAGTACAGCCAGACTGAAGTTCCTGTAAGGTCACCGATGCAGTTCCACCAAAACTTCAGTCCAATCTCTAATCCATCTCCTGCTGCATCTGTGGTTCAGTCTCCAAGCTGCAGCTCTACCCCTTCTCCACTCATGCCAGGTGGAGAAAATCTCCAGTGTGGGCAAGGCAACATGTCCATGGGTTCTAGAAACCGAATCCTGCAGATGATGCCTCAGCTTAGTCCTACACCATCTATGATGCCAAGCCCCAATGCTCATGCAGGTGGATTCAAGGGGTTTGGGCTGGAAGGACTGCAGGAAAAAAGGCTTACAGATCCAGGGCTGAGCAGCCTGAGTGCTCTGAGTTCTCAAGTGGCCAATCTGCCCAACACAGTCCAGCACATGTTGCTCTCAGATGCCTTGGCACCTCAGAAAAAAAGTTCCAAAAGATCATCCTCTTCAAAGAAGGCCGACAGCTGCACCAACTCAGAAGGCTCCTCCCAGGCAGAGGAGCAACTCAAGTCTCCCATGGCAGAGTCCCTTGACGGTGGCTGTTCTAGTAGTTCAGAGGATCACGGGGAAAGGGTGAGACAGCTGAGTGGCCAGAGCACCAGCTCAGACACCACTTACAAAGGGGGTAATTTAGAGAGACCCAACTCCTCACCAGCACAAGGCTCTCAGAATGAGCCATCAAAACTCAGCAGCAGCCCTGCAGCTAGGGAAGATGTGGCCTCCCCTGATGGGAAGGAAGCTGTGGTGGCTGTGGAAAATGCCCCAAAAGTGAATGAAAAGGCAGTTGGGGTGATTGTCTCCCGGGAAGCCATGACAGGAAGAGTAGAAAAGTCAAGTGGACAAGATAAACCTCCACAAGATGATACTTCCACAGCCACTCAGGCACCAGCTAGTGCTAGTGGAACAAAGGAAGCCGGGCATGCAGGGACACAGCCAGAAACTCAAGTAGGAAGTAAAGGGAGCAAAAGTGGAGATAACACTAACCATAATGGGGAGGGGAACAGCCAGCCTGGTCATGCAGTTGTTGGGCCAAATTTTCCTGCAAGAACAGAATCTTCCAAGTCTCCTGGCAGTTTAAGATACAGCTACAAGGATAATATAGCAGCTGGTATACAGAGAAATATTGGTGGCTTTCCACAGTATCCTTCTGGTCAGGAAAAGGGGGATTTTCCAGGGCACAGTGAGCGCAAAGGCCGGAATGAGAAGTTTCCTAGCCTCCTACAGGAGGTTTTACAGGGGTACCACCATCATCCAGACAGAAGGTATTCTAGGAACACACAGGAGCATTCTGGGATGGCTGGGAGTTTGGAGGGAGCCATGAGGCCCAATGTTTTAATTAGTCAAACCAATGAATTGACCAATAGAGGCCTCTTAAACAAAAGCATGGGGTCTCTCCTGGAGGGCCCTCACTGGGGTCCCTGGGACAGGAAGTCTGGCAGTGCAGCTCCAGACATGAAGCAGATAAATTTAGCTGATTACCCTATTGCTAGAAAGTTCGATGTGGAGTCTCAGTCTTCTGCCCATGAAGGGGGGGCACTCTCAGAGAGGAGATCAGTGATCTGTGACATATCTCCATTAAGGCAACTTGTAAGAGATCCTGGCCCTCACCCCATGGGGCACATGGGTCCTGAGGCCAGGAGCGGAAGGAGCGAACGTCTTGCCCCTGGCTTGAGCCAGTCAGTAATACTCCCTGGTGGTTTAGTATCCATGGAAACAAAGATGAAAGCTCACAGTGGGCAAATAAAGGAAGAAGATTTTGAACAGTCAAAGAGCTCTGCTAGTCTCAATAATAAAAAAACAGGAGACCACTGTCATCCTGCTGGCATCAAGCATGAATCTTTCCGAGGCAATGCCAGCCCTGGAGCTGCAGTCTCCGATGCTGCTCCAGATTACATTCCCCAGCAGGACAGCAGATCGACACACATGAGACGAGCACCTGGCAGAACTGGAAGGGGTAAATCACCCTCTCAATATCAGGATCTTGCTGATAAGCTGAAAATGTCACCAGGCAGAAGCAGAGGCCCAGGGACAGATCTGCATCACATGAACCCACACATGACACTGTCTGAAAGAGTTAGCAGGGGTTCCTTACATTCTGTTTACCCTCAGAATTCAGAAGGCCCTTCTCTGGCTTCAGCATATCATGCAAATGCTAGGCCTCATGCTTTTGGTGACCCCAACCAGAGTTTGAATTCCCAATATCATTACAAGAGACAGATATACCAGCAACAGCAAGAAGAATACAAAGATTGGGCAAGCAGCACTGCTCAGGGTGTGATTGCTGCAGCTCAGCACAGGCAGGAAGGGGCAAGGAAGAGCCCAAGACAACAGCAGTTTCTGGAAAGAGTAAGGAGTCCTTTAAAAAATGACAAGGATGGAATGATGTACCTTCAAGGTAGCTCCTACCACGACACGGGAAGCCAGGAACCTGGGCGCTGTGTTATGGGGAGTGATGGTACTCAGAGCAAATGCACCGAACTGAAACACGGCAACCAGAAGTTGCAGCATCACGAATCTGGTTGGGACCTCTCTCGGCAAACTTCTCCTGCCAAAAGCAGCGGCCCTCTTGGAGCAGCCAACCAAAAAAGATTTTGCCCTCAAGAAAGCGATGGGCATCGACGAGACGAATCTGCAGATTTGCCCAAGCCTAGCAATGCTATGCTCAGGCTCCCTGGCCAGGAAGACCAGTCTCCTCAAAATCCATTAATTATGAGGAGGAGAGTCCGTTCTTTCATCTCACCTATCCCTACCAAAAGACAGCCACATGATATGAAGAACAGTGGCAGTGAAGATAAAGGGCGACTGATGCCTTCAGCAAAAGAAGGAGCTGATAAAACATACAACTCCTATGCCCATTCATCTCAAAGCCAAGATACTGGCAAGTCAGTTGCAAAGGGAGATTCCTTCAAGGACCTGCCAAGTCCTGATAATAGGAATTGTCCTGCTGTTTCCCTCACAAGTCCAGCTAAGACCAAAATACTGCCCCCAAGAAAGGGGCGAGGATTAAAACTGGAAGCTATTGTTCAAAAAATTACATCTCCCAATATTAGGAGAAGTGTTTCTACCAACAGTGCTGAAACTGGTCCAGATACTGTCACTCTTGATGACATCCTGTCCCTTAAGAGTGGACCTGAAGGAGGAAATGCGGCTGGACATGGACCAGAGGCTGAGAAGAGAAAAGGAGAGATGTCAGATCAAGTGGGGCCTGCAAGCCAGGATACAGCTGGTGAAAAAACTCTTCCAAGATCTTCAGAAGAGTGGCAAAGCAGTGAGGATGATAAAAACAAAAAAGAGGTCCCTGAAGCTGCGAGTGTTGGTAAAGAAGGAGCGGGATCCAGTGCAGCACCACCACCTTCTCAGAAGTCAGGTGGTCAAGGAAGGTCTGATGGATCTGTAAGTGGAGCTGGAACTCTGACCTTTTCTGACCCAAAAGCAATTTCCCCTTCCAGTGTGTTTATTTCTGAACCAAATCCAAAGTCTGAGGAAAAAGACGGAGATGTGACAAACATTTCACCCAAGCCAGATGGTTTCCCTCCAAAGGGATATTTCCCCTCTGGAAAGAAAAAGGGGAGGCCAATTGGGAGCGTGAACAAGCAGAAGAAGCAGCAACAGCAGCAGCAGCAGCTGCCCCCACCCCCCCCACCCCCACCAGTACCGGCACAGTCTGCAGAGGGGGGGAGTGCTGGTGAGCCAAAGCCCAAGAGGCAAAGGAGGGAGAGGCGAAAACCTGCAGCACAGCCACGGAAGCGGAAGCCCAGACGAGCTGCTCCCATTGTGGAGCCTCAAGAACCAGAGATCAAGCTTAAATACGCTACCCAGTCTGTAGATAAAACTGACTCCAAGAATAAGTCCTTTTTCCCTTATATTCATGTGGTAAACAAGTGTGAATTAGGCGCTGTGTGCACAATCATAAATGCGGAGGAAGAGGAGCAGAACAAATTGGTGAGGGGTCGGAAAGGACAGAGGTCTTCAACACCCCCTCCTAGCAATGCGGAGAGCAAAGTGCTGCCCACCTCAACTTTCATGCTGCAAGGCCCTGTAGTAACAGAGTCTTCTGTCTTAGGGCATCTGGTTTGCTGCCTGTGTGGCAAATGGGCCAGCTATCGTAACATGGGTGACCTCTTTGGTCCTTTCTACCCCCAGGATTACGCAGCTACCTTGCCCAAGAACCCGCCTCCAAAGAGGGCCACAGAAATGCAGAGCAAGGTCAAGGTACGGCACAAAAGTGCTTCTAATGGTTCCAAGACAGATACGGAAGAGGAGGAGGAACAGCAACAACAGAAGGAACAAAGAAGCCTCGCTGCTCATCCCCGCTTTAAGAGGCGGCACCGCTCTGAGGACTGTAGCGGAGCCTCTCGGTCACTTTCAAGGGGAGCTTCTTGTAAAAAAGCAACCACTGACGGTGGCAGTGGCGGTGAAAAGACTCCTTTGGACTCAAAACCCTCTATGCCCACTTCAGAAGGTGGCACTGAGCTGGAGTTACAAATTCCTGAACTACCTCTTGACAGCAATGAATTTTGGGTCCACGAGGGTTGTATTCTCTGGGCCAATGGGATCTACCTGGTCTGTGGCAGGCTCTATGGGCTGCAGGAAGCTGTGGAGATTGCAAGAGAGATGGTGAGTACCTGACCTTGCTATACAAAATTATTTTCTTTCATTTGCAATGTATATACACCATTTGGAATACCATTTTTCCTTGCTCTTCTCTCATGTCCGAAACAATCATTTTTTTTATCCTAAATAAATCTCTAGTGATGTCCTTTTGATGGCTTCCTTTAGATCTCTGGCACACCTCATCAGACAGATTTTTTTGGACATCAGAAAGCTGGATACTCATTACCTAGTGAGAGTTCTGCATGTCCAAAGGCTTTTTCGTGGCTACAGTGATCTTTTTTCCACTCCTTATTCTATCCTGGTAGATATTTAATATTCTCTAGGGCTCTTCTTGGAGTTGTACACTGAAAGGACAAGTGGCAGCAGAAACAAATTGCAGCAAAGAAAATTCCAGTTCAGTTAGGCAAAAAGTTTCAGTGGTCAGACGTTGGTTTGAGGGAGGAGAAATGACAGAAAAGATGTGGAATTTCCTGGTTTTGGAGATGCACAGATTTGACTAGGCAAGGCCCTAAGCAACACTTTACATCTGAAGTTGGATCTAGCTTCAAAGTTGGCTCTGCTTTCAGCAGGGGTCCCTTCCAATGTCAGTTACTCTGCACCTGTAATACATATTACACAACTGCAGGAGAATTTACAGCCCTTACAAAGTAAGGTGAAATGTGGGTGGGATGAATTCAGTATCGATTATATCATGAACGATGCCGATAACTGACCAGAGTGAGTATACAGTGAGTAAGAAGATGTAGGTAAAATTTAAGCAGGCACAAAGAAAGAACTTTGTTCACAACCACCTAGTTGTGGATGGAGCCACTCACTGTTCTCGATTTCCTGAGGCAGAAGCTGATGCTTTAAAACCACAGTTGGGTGGCTTGCGTTGCCATCATCAGTATCCTTCATCCTTTTATTTATGGTTATCTTTTCCGTATTGTGCTCTGTCCTGGGTCAGACCATGGAAGAGACGGGGGACTACTTTTTCCTGTGGCCTTGAGATTCTTCCTTTTCTGAACAGTGTTAGGATCCAGTTTTTATCTTCTTTCCTCTATCTTGTTACATACAGCATGCTTGCTTCCTCCCCATGAGTTTTTTCCTCTTCAAGTTTGATTCCTGGCTTGTTCTGAATGTTCTTTGACAGTAATTACATGCTTCTTTGCCCTAACTTGATTTGGCTTGTATTCTTGTTTCTAGCCTCTCATTAAACATAGTCAGTTAATTTCATTTGGTTTTCATCGAGCCATGTCTGCGTGCTTGTTCTGATCCAACTGCTGAATTTCTTATCTCTGGTAATTGCAAGGCTTCTTTCAGAATCTCCACCACCATTTGCATTCTACTTGCAGTGTGGCCGTGCTTTCATATGTCTTGTAGTTCACCAGTATTTTGAATTTGGATCTCTCCAGCCTGATTTTCTCTTTTTACTGTTTTTAGGGTATGTCTTTCATTTATGATTCTAGTTTTCCCAATAGCAAATGCCTTGTCTGCAGGTTCTTGAACTGCTTGAGTTGCCCTTCCGAGATCCTTCTTGTGTTCCTGTACCTGCAAAGGACATAAGCCCAGCAGAAACATACTGGGCTGAGAGGCTCTAATCCAACTTGTTAAATAGTAGCCCGTTATCCACATTTTTATATGGGTTTTGCATGTTGTTTGACATCTACTTCTTTCTCTGCATGGGATCTTGATGACTTTATGATTGAATACATTTTGACCTACCCTTTATCACTTTCTTCCAACTGTTGCAATCATCTTCTCACAAGAAGAATATTTTTTCTTCCTCTTAACCCTTATGGTACCATACAAGAGCATCTCCTTATTTTCCTTGAACTTTGTGTTCTTTTTCTCTACCTCTGCCCTTTAATCACTTGCTCAACTCCCGTCTTTTCTTTTCCCTCACAATACCTGTAGACATGTTTCTCTTTTTTTTTTTCAAAAAAGAAGTGTACAAAATGCCTGTAGCCTCTTGCTTTTGCAACTGCCTCTTAATTTCCTTTCTCTTTTTTCATCTCAAAATTCTTTGAGTCCATTGTCCAGAGCTCTTGTCCTCCACCGTGGCTTCAATTGTGCTCTACTACAATTGTAATCAGTGTTTACAGTGATGTCTTCCCAGCTAAGGTTCAGATCCAGTACTTCATTTTCCTTTTTTCTGTCAACTACACTGTCACTATCAGCTATGCTGCTTTTGGAGTGTTGTTCCACTTTTGTTTTCCATCTGTGTCTTCTTTTGATTACCTCCTTGCTTTCCACTGTGTTTTGCTGAAGGTGTTGTTCGTTACTTCAGGCTTTTTCTGTGGGGTTCACTGAAGTTTTGCTTGTTCTTTCCTTCTCTTTATCTTGAAATGCCATGCTTTTGAGTGGCTTTTGGTAATTCAACCACTTTCTTCCAGAGCCTTGTACAGCTTCTGTTTATGCTCCAGATTCACATTCTTCTGGCACAAACTTAAAAATTGTTATTTAATTCGTAGGGAGTTCTCAGACTCTCACTTTAAAATATGGCTTTTAACCTACATCATACTTCATCCATTGTCTGCCATCTTTTTCTGATTTTCATGTCACTCAAATTCACAATCTCATTTGATTTTAAAATTATTTCTTCCTAACCCTTCTTACTTTTTGTGTATGAGAAGTAATATGTAGCCTTTTAACGTTCTCCATTGTTCTGTCTATGTCCATTTTTAACCTAGTTATAAGACTGAACTTTCAGAGTTAGAGACCATTATCTTGTGTATGCACTTTGTTTTGTTATAGAATCAAAAAATGGCTTGAGTTGGAAGGGACCTTAAAGATCAACCCCCTTGCTGTGGGCAGGGACACCTCCCACTAGAGCAGGTTGCTCAGAGCTCTATCCAACCTGGCCTTGAATACTTTCCAGAGATGGAGCATCCACAACTACTCTGGTGCCTCACCACCATCACAGTAAAGAATTTCTTCCTAATGTCTAATCTAAACCTCTTTCAATTTGAAACCCCTTGTCCTGTCACTACATGCTCTTGTAAAAACTCTCTCCATCTTTCTTGTAGGCTCCCTTCAGGTACTGGAAGGCCACAATTAGGTCACTCCAAAGCCTTCTCTTTTCCAGGCTGTACAATTCCAATTTTCTCAGCCTTTCCTCATAGCAGAGGTGCTCCATCCCTTTAATCATTTTGGTGGCCTCCTCTGGACTTGCTCCAACAGGTCCACGTCCTTCCTGTGCTGGGACCCCAGAGCTGGATGCAGCACTGCAGGTGGGATCTCACCAGAGCAGAGTAGAGAGGCAGAACCCCCTCCCCTGACCTGCTGCCCAGGCTGCTTCTGGTGCAGCCCAGGATACACTTGGCTTTCTGGGCTGTGAGCTCACATTGCTGGGTCATGTCCAGCCTCTCATCCACCCCCAAGTCCTTGGGCTGCTCTCGATCTGTTCATCCCAGAGTCTTCATCAATAGTGGGGTTTCCCCCACCCAGGTGGGCCCACTTTCTGAGCTTGCCCAGATCCCTCTGGATGGCATCCCATCCTTCAGGTGTGTCACTGCACCACTCAGCTTGGTGTCATCTGCAAACTTGCTGAGGGTGCACTCGATCCCTCTGTCACTAATGAAGATATTAAATAACACTGGTCCCAGTACAGACCCCTGAGGGACACCACTGGTCACTGCTGCCCATTGGGACTCTGAGCCATGGACCATTATCCTTTGGATGTGACCATCCAACCAATTCCTAATCCACCTAAGAGTCCACCCACTGAATCCATCTCTCTCCAGTTTAGAGAGAAGGGTGTTGTGGGGGAATGTGTCAAAGGCTTTGCAGAAGTCCAGAGAAATTACTTCTGTAGCCCTTCCCTTATCCACTGATGTAATCGCTCCATCATAGAAAGCCCCTAGGCTGGTCAGGCAGGATTTTCCCTTGTGGAGCTGTGCTGGCTGTCCCGAATCACCGCCCTGTCCTCCATGTGCCTTAGCATAGCTTCTAGGAGGATCTGTTCCATCATCTTCCCAGGTGCAGAGGGGAGGCTGACAGGTTGGTAGTTCCCCGAGTCCCCCTTTTTACCCTTTTTAAAGATGTGTTCCCTTTTGCCAGTCACCTGGGACTTCACCTGACTGCTATGACTTTTCAAATATCATGGAGAGTAGCTTGGCAACTGCATCAGCAAATTCTCTCAGGAATCTGGGATGCATCTGAACCAGGTCCCATAGAGGTTCTGCACAGTCAGATTCCTCAGGTGGTCATGAACCTGGTCTTCTCTTACAGAGTAGGAGGGACTTTGCTCCCCCAGTCCTCATCTTGTCATCCATCCACTCAAGGGGTGTGGGAAGGGAGGTTGCCATTGAAGACCGAGGCAAAAAACTTAAGCACCTTAGCCTTCTCCTCGTCTGTTGTTATCTGTTCACCAGGATTGGTTATCAGAGGGGGTACAACCAGCAGTTCCCTACTCAGCCACGCCAGTTTCTTGCCTTCCTTGCCTGATTTCTTGCTGCTGGGGATTGCTAGTTCTTGTACTCTATGAAAGACCTCCTTAAAGATCTGACAGCTCATTTTCACTCCCTTGTCCCTGAGGGCAGTCTCCCAAGGGATCCTATTGACTATCTCCTTGAAAAGCTGGAAGTTTGCTTTCCTGAAGTTCAGGGGCCTAACTTTACTCCTTCAGTCCCCCGGGACTGCAAACTCCACCAGTGCACAATCACTGCAGCCCAGGCTGCCTCCGATCTTGACACCCTCAGTTAGTTTGCTTCCATTGTTGACCATCAAATCCGATACCGCGTCCTGTCTGGTAGGACTCTATCACCTGGCTCAAGAAGTTATCCTCCATGCATTCCAGGAGTCTCCTGCATTGCCTACAGCTTGCTGTGCTACTTTTCCAGCAGATGTCCGCGTGGTGGAAGTCCCCCAGCAGGAATAGCCTGCAAGCACGATGTCTCCTGGAGTTGGAGCAGGGAGGCTTTGTCAATAGGCTCCCCTTGATCAGGTGGCCTGAAGTAGACTCCAACCACGAGGTTCCCTTTGTTGCCTCAGTCTCTGATTTTTACCCACAGGCTTTCAATATGCTCATGGCTGTTGTTCAGAGACAGCTCTTCACAGTTAGTTCTCCTCTTCATGTAGAGGGCAACCCCTCCACCTCTTCCTTTCCTGTCTCTTCTGAACAGCCCATAGCCATTGATATTCGCACTCCAGTCACGGGATTTGTTCCACCAAGTTTCACCTTTCTAGAGAAACACCCCTTAATTCCTTTGAGCTATTTCCCTGCTGTTTCCCTGTTGGCTTCTGTTACCTCAGGAGTCCCTGACTCATCTCTGTAAGACTGCAAGTGTGATCCAGTGTGGCCAATGCATTTCAGTCACTGGCAGAGCACCCTCATTAGCATCCTGTCCTGTAACCTTTGCATCTCATCCCACACCTTGCAAGAGACGAGCTTGATACTGTCTCCATCCCCAATCACAGCGTTTAAAGCTCTCTGTTATGTCTCATGCATTACATCCGTAAGAGTAATCCATCTACCTCTGTGACAAATAATGGAAAAGGTTTTCTGCTAGCATTATTTTCTCCTTAACTTTTTTATCCTATTGTAGCAAACTGTTGTGCTGGGTTCTCCTCTGGAAGCAGCATATCCTCCCCCTTTCAGTTAGACAAGGGTTACGTGCAGCATCAGGATGGCCATCAGGATATTCCAAGCTGTACCTGCTGGAAGCCATCCCCAGGCAGTGGAAAGGCTCTCTTGAGCCCAAGACTCTTGACCCACTGCCTGAGGAAAGCCTTCTGGCTCACACAGCTGATTTCTTATGCTTGCTGCATATGCTTTTTCTTTTCCTCTTCCGTGCTTTGCCAGTGCATTTTCTTTTTTTTCCCTCAGACATGCAGTTTGATACTGTGTCGTGGAAAAGCAGATGTGCAAACTGTGTAGCTACTTGGTAGCAGGAGAGTGTAGACCTATGTGTGCACCAGCATACAGGAGTCTAGCCCTTAGATTTGGTCTATGGGTAAGGAAGGACAGTAGTGTATGGCATATGAGGGGTCATGAGCCTGGAAGTGAATAATTCATGTACATAACTCATTCTGTGCAAATTAAATACTGCCATAACTAAAAATTATGTAAACTGTCTGTAGTATCCACAAAGGGTAAATATGCACCAAATTTAAACTGTACCATTGAGTTGAAATATTTTCTTTAGAGATCTGGCTCTACTGCTGTTGTTTACACAACATTTTAGTATGGAAATAGGAAACTTGAACTTCTGGTTACAGGCCATTGACGTAGAGGTAGTGACATAAGTAACCCGTCCTGTGTTTCTTCTCATACAAGCTCACCTGTTTCTTCTCACTCATTATAGCCTTTTTACCAAAAGACTTGTTTCTCATTTGCTTTCCAGAATCAGAAAATAATTTTTCTTGCTAAATTGTTTTCTGTTTCTTTTTTGAATAATGTCTGTGTCTTACTGCAGTATTTTTGAGAACAGCCCCATAGTCAGTCTCAAGAAAGGATTAGAACATATGTGAAGTTGCTCAAAGATGAAATTGTACCAGATGCTCTAGAAGAATTTGGGATGAGAAGGTATTACCAAACTGTGAAGTGGCTCTCCTGATCTTTGAGCTTTCCTCGTAGTCTCTTTTCACCTTGGACTGAAAACTGTTGGGAGCGTGTTATCTTCTAAGCAGCAATCCAAGTAGTTTCCAAAGTGCTAGAATCTACCTTTCTTGAAGGCCAAAAGGTGTTCCTTTTACTCTAGCCTTTCCAAAAGGCTTTTTGGTTCTGAGAATGTGAATAGCTGATCAGATTAATTGAGCTGCTTCAGATGCAGAATGACTTCATCCTTCTCCTTATTTTGAGGCTTAAATGAGATACCCCAGCAGATGTTTATAGTTTGTTAAACCATAGTAGGGGTGCTAACTGGCTGCCTTGGAGTTAGACATTTTTTGTTCCAAGGCTAATAATGAAATCTTGAACTGAAAAAAAGCTGTATCCCTAGGCCTGGGTGATCCTGTTTCCTATAAAATGCTTTCTTTCAGCTGCTGAAGGTGGCCAGACAGTTTCCTATCTTGTTTATTTTCTCCTTGATTTTCTACTGATGAGGAGCTCACTTTTGTGGAAGTTGGAATATTGGTTAGCTTTGAAACTGGCAAAATTATGGGGACACTTTGGTAGTTGTCAGCAGATTTAGTGTTCAAAAGAATTGATGGGTCTTTATTCTCAGTATTAAATATAAGAAGCTGTAAGTGAAGAACAATGCAGAGAACATTCTTTGTGTTAGGCTGAATCCAAGATAGTTCTGCTGTTGTTTTCTAAAAAGCTGTTCACTAGGAGGTGGTGTGCTGTTCCTTAATTTTTTTTTTTTTTATAAAACATGGTTTTTATCCAAGGCAGAGACTCTGGCCTAGTACACGTATTCTGGTTGGTGTTTTTTGGGGGGTTTCTTGTTTGTTTGGATTTTTTTCTTCTCCTCCAGCACCCTTGTCAGAATTGACCTTGCTGAAGGTAAATGTAGCTCTTGTTCCTGCTAAGAGTGCTCTGTGAAAAAAAAGCTTGTTTATCCCACTTTTAAAGATCTCTTTTAAAAGGTCTAAAAAATGTAATGCTTTTCTCTTCAACCTCTGCATCATTCACAGCTTGAGAAATCTTTTAATCCTTTTACATGGAGAGAAGTCCTTGGGACCTGTTTCCTTTGTTGCTTTTTGAAAACATCGTCTTGGGTTTCAGTCAGGTGAACTTCAGAGTAGCAAATGGTGAAGGGTAAAATCTTCCTGTGACTACAGTATAACAGAAGGAGATTCTGAGCTTTCTCTCACCAATCTGGAACTTTGTCCATCCAGCTCTTCATGAACTATCTTGCAAAGGCCCCTGCTTACCTGAAGTGGAGCAATCTGTCTACTTTAGGACTGTTACCAAGCCTGTTTTGAAGGTCTGACCTTGGTGAAAGTTCTTAAAAAACATGTATGGTCTTACAGGAGTTGAGAACCTAAATGCATGTATCCCTGCAGTGGCAGCCTTCTGGCTCATGTTGAGTGCATCTTAGTTAGTTGTAGGTTTGCATATGCTATCCACATCTCACAGAGAACAGCTGATTTCACACAGGAAGGTTGTTCTTTACCACTTAAGATACGGTGGCAGGTCAACTGTCAGGAGTCTTATCTGTGGAATTCTGTGCCATAGAGAAAATAAGGATTGCCTTTCTATAATATTTTGTTTACTCTGTTGCTTTCACAGAACCATTTTCTTTTGTTTGCCTCTACCATTCTGGACCCTAGCTGCAAATTGGGTAAAGAAAGGTGCCTAGAGGGATTAGTAGGAATTAAGCTATTTATATTCTCAAATTTGGGAAATCAAAACCTAACGAGAATGCTCCCACGCTCTGTAAGTAATTGCTTATAAATGGTTCCTAGCTGCGTAGCTAATCAAATGCCTAAGCCAGGGAATCAGTGTGAACTGGGAAAATTGTGGAAGGTTAGCTACCTTTGGCAAAACAAAGCAAAACAGTTTCTAGCCCCAGAAACCTGCGTAGTGTAGCACCATACGAGGATAAAGGTGTCAGTTTATTCTGAATGCCTCATTTGGCACAGGTGGATTTTGTTATCCCTAAGCCAGACCAGGAGGGAGTTGCTGTCATGAGGAGTGATCCTACTTTATCCTCTTTGCAAGCTGCTTGTTTCCACTGTTTCACTTGTGCTAGATCTACCAACTGTGCATTTGCACAGTGGGTTGATTTTTAGCCAGCTAATCCATCAGAAGACTAGCTTGGGGTGGGGGATCTTTGTGCCAGATCAGCCGTCTGACTCCGCTTACCCTCTGAACCATGTTTGCTACATCTGAGAGGGCCTTTCCGTGGTAATTATAACCATTAGTGCAAGTTAAGCTGCCACACAAAATTGTGCCCAGGTGACACCAACACTTGAAAGTGTTTTAGGCCTATAGTACTACTGTTGGATAGTGCTGGGAGATGAATGTCAAGCTTTTATTCGTCATCCCTCTTTTTAAAGAAGAAAAATGTGCAGAACATGGTATTTTTTTCTTTTTTTTTCTTTCCCCTGCCACCTGCAAAAAACCCCTAAGTTCTGTATCGGGTAAGGGCTCAGCCGAAATAACCTGCTGCTTCAAGGCTGACATGGCTGACAAACACAGGAAGGAACACCTGTGTTTCTTACACCCAGATCTGTACTAGTAGGGAGACAATTCCAGAGTAGGAAGAGGTGACACTGCAGCATATTAAGTTTTCACTGTGGGGGCAGGGAAACCAGTAATGAATTTAAAATCTGCCTGTTAGCAGTGGTTAGAAAAAGAGGCGTTTTGAGAGAGTTGTCTGCTTGTTTTTGTGTCTGGCAACAGCAGTTAGTATGCTTTAACCACTCAGATGAGAACTGCCACAGAATCTTGAGGCACTTTTTACAATTGGCCCTAAACTGGCTGAATTCCTGTTTTTCACTGACAGAGTGTGCCCAAATACCTGATAGTCTGAGCTGGAAATGCACACACTAGTGTGTTCGTTTTCATTCCTCAGGAAATGGCAGCATCTTTAATATTCTTCTGCAGTGTTACAAAAATAAGGAAGCATGAAATTATGGGTGGAGAAGAAATTCTGAAAGACAGGCTGAATAATGAACTTCAGATTTGGTTTTCTCAGAAAGGCATTACCATCTGCTGCGCTACTGAAGCTCTGTGCTGTCATGACTCCTGGTCTATAAGAGTGTGCTGCCACAGAGATGAGAACCTGGTTGTATCTCTGTTCACTGCCTTCCTCTGGTGGGGACCTAGAAGTGTGAATCACTAATGCTACAGCAATTGGTAGCTCACAGGAGCTCTGTGGATTGGTATCCCGAACCTTAAATGCTAACAAAGTGAGCAGGTGGAATCCACATGTACATTTCTGATGCAAATATTTCAATGTCTTAAATGATTGGAAGGCAGGAATTACATTTGTAAAATGAAGTTGGTTTTCGTTGACTTTGTTGTGAATAGAAGTCAGGCAAATCTGGTGCAGTGTATTGGTGATCATGGATTGTAGGTGACAAGAAACACATTTTAGCACATCTTAGTTGAGGTCTCAACCATAAAGGTGATACTAGTAAGAGGAAAGACTCCAGTATCGACCCTTTTGTATGGAAACAAGAGAGAAGATGAAGTGTAGGCAGGGAAGTAATTTCTGCTCATCTTTACTAGCAGACTCCTTTGTCATTGGTGTATCCCAAAGTATAAGCATTTTGTCTGTGCTTGTATGTGGTTTTATATTTTACTACTTGTCTTGCATGTGGAGTGAAGAAAGCAGAAAATAGATTTACTGACAATAGGGCGTTGGGAAAGAATTAAATGTTTACCCACTTCTATTAGTTGTAGCCAGGAGCACTGGAAACTTGTATGTAAAAAGCAGCTTGCTCGTCCCACAGTTGTGGCCTTTCTGTAAAGCATGAGGGATCCTCATAATCTGTGTACAGTTCTCATTTAAAAATACATTTAAATAACTTAATTTCAAAGAAGCTCTTCCAAATGTGAATGGGGCCTTCTCTGTGCAGGAGATTTCTAAACAAAGCTTTAGAGTTTTTTGACTGGCCATCCTCAAGCACAATCTTTTTTTGTAAGATTTAAATTGCCTGTTATTGTAGAGGTGCCAAACTCTTGCTAAATTCTCAATAGCGAGTGGGTGCAATCCATTTATATGTCATTTTAGCTTGAATCTTTCTAAGCTGTGCTGCTAAAAGGTTGTTAAGATTCCCCAAAATTTTGGAGGAGAATTGTTGTGCTATTGGTATTTTGTTTTGCTAACTTAAGCTGAACCAATTTTCTTAGACTAATTCCAGATGTTTGTCACTTGAGCTGTATTCCCTTACCTTCATTAGAATAATGCTACTAACAAGTAAATTTATTCTGCTCCATGCCACTGAGTTTAAAATTATTTATATTGGATTACAACTAGGCAAAAATGCAGACTTAAAAATATTTTTCCTGATTTTTGGGGAAAAAAAAAGTTATTTCCTTTTTTTTATCTTTCATCTTTCATATTCAGTTTGATAAGAGGTTAATTTCTGAAGGTAAGAATTCATGACTTTCTTTTATATAATATGGGTTATTAGAATTGTGTTCTGTCTTTTGTAAGACCTTTTTAAATAAAAAAACTTCACAGTTTTTCCATTTCACTCTTAAAATAAGCATTACCCTGAATCCTTTGATCAGTGAATAAGTAAAAATAATACGTCAACTATAATAGTAGTGTGCTACCATTCATAATAAAGGAAAGCTCCCCAAACACTGCCATGCAAACCGAGTTCATAAAAAGCTGTCTAAACATAATGCCTTGTGCAGTAGCCAGACCGGGGTAGGAATGACACAGGCAAAACTGGGACACTTAGTGATGGTGGTGTGAGAATTCCTTAAAATCATGGAATCATAGGATAGTTTGGAGTGGAAGAGACCTTAAAGATCACCTCGTTCCAACCCCCCTGCCATGGGCAGGGACACCTCCCAATAGACCAGGTTGCTTGAAGCCACATCCAGCCTGGTCTGGAATTCTTCCACAAATGGATCATCCACACTTTCTCTGGACAGCGTTCCAGTGCCTCACCCTCACAGTAAAGAATTTCTTTCCAACATCTAATCTAAGTCTCCCTTCTTTAGTTTAAAGCTGTTCCCTCTTGTTCCGTCACTACCTGCCCATGTAGAAAGTCGCTCTCCATCATTTTTTATAAGTCCGTTTTAGGTACTGGAAGGGGCTGTAAGGTCTCCCTGGAACCTTCTCTTCTCCAGGCTGAACAACCCCAGCTCTCTGTCTGTCTTCACAGGAGAGATGCTCCTGTTCTCTGATCATCTTTGTGGCTTTATAGAAAGCAGATTTTAAACTTTTTTCTTTTCAAAAATAAATTTTCATCTGTCTGTCCGTTATAAACCTAGTTATATAACCTCAATATATTTTTTAATTAGAGAAATAAGTTCTGAAAGAGGGTAGATTAATTTCCCTAGATTTAGAAAGATGAGTAAAAATAAAACTGAAGTATGATGAGCATTCATGTAATAATTTTAGAAACTACAGCAAGATTATAACTAGTTTTTTTTTCCTGAAAGAATGTTGCTCTGCAGAGACAAGAAATGGAGAAGAGAGGTTCTCTCTGTGAAGCATATTTTGCCTGAGGTTATGGAAGAAGCCAGGAAAGGAGTTTGAGTTTCCTGAATCTTAAACCCATCTTTTTTTAGCTAATCTAAACTATGCTACTCTTACCCTGTTGGGCTCTGAGTGGTTTTTCTTTGTTGTCAAAGGAAATATTTTTCAAACAATTGCATACACTTAGCTGGACTCTGTGTATAGGATAGTCTTCATGGACAGAGCACTTTGGCAAAAAGTTATTAATGAACCTTCATTGTTAAAGATTGGATCCCAGCCAGCTGCTTAGTGATTAAAGTTTAATTGCATGGTGATTAGTTTTCATTAGTAAGTAATTAGCATTTAACAGTAGTCTTGTATTGCTAAAGCTATGGACAAGCTTAAGTGGCTTGAGCCATGTTGAGGGAGAAGGTCTGTAGCTGGAGATGTGGGCACAGAGCTGTTTAGGGAAAATGGGAATGAGAATTCTGATGTTAGTTGACCTCATCAGCTTGTTCCTGCTGCAGCATTAAGCCAGAAGGAGGGACGAGAGTGGGAAATAGAACAGAACAGCCTGGACATAGGGCACAGAGAGTGGCTGTGGGTTAGCCCATGTGTAGAGAGTTACCAAACATAATCCTCTTCCTAAAAAGGGCCTTTGAAGTTTTGAGTTGCTCTTGCAGTAATGCTGTTTTTCATAGTCTTGTCCCTTTCCTTGCCACAACTAAAACTCTTGTTTCAGAGTTCCCCCCTGAATTGGTAAAATTCCCATTTTTACTGTGATAGCAGTCCTTGATGGCTTTGTGCCACAGTGGGGTAAATTAGGAGAAAGATGAGTGCAGGGAAGGGCTGGGGGAAGTGAAATGGATGAGGGTAGAGGGAAGTAGGAGTATAGCAAAAGGCCAAGGCTCCTTTGCTGTTAAAAGAGCAAAAAGTGTCCCATGTAAACCACTTCTGATTCACTGAGGAATCTGTTGTGAAGGTGAAATAGGGTGATAATTTCATGTAGGCTAAATTAGGGTTGTTAGAAGCCATTCTTCTCATCCACACCTCTCCTGTGACAGCAATAGTGCTCTGTGACCGAACCAAGTTAGGTAGCTGATCTGGCCAAGAAAATTCCCCCCCACCTCCCAGTTTCCATTTTTATCAAGCTAATTTTTTGGCTGGACTCTAGCTCTCTTGAGTTTCCGTGTCAGTACAGATACAGAGAAATGCTGGGCGTAGAAGGGGGCAGCAGGTTGTGCAAGAATGAACTGATGTCTGAAAATTATTTGAAAGTGAGTGGCCTGGTCAAGATCATGGCTTCAGGTAGAAAGTTTTTCCAGAATGATATTACTAAGTATTCAAAGTAACAAATTCAAAAAAAGTTTGTCTAAGATGGTTCTCAAATGTATGTATTTATTATTGATGGCAAGTACATCCATCTAGTTGTCTAGGCATATGAAAAGGTAGGGGTTTTTCTTTATTATTGTGATTATCTCACAGTTTAGAAGCACTAGGGACTGGATGCGCCCTCCCCTCTGCTGGCCTAATTTGCCAGCTGGAGTAGCCTGAAGCAGACATTTCCCTTCAGTTAAAGGGAGTAGAGTAGCTACAGTTTCTTTTGAGAAATTCTGACAGTGCTCAGGGTGTGACTTCAATGGTGTAGATCTACTTAATCTATCTTCAGACTTGCTGAACTGTTGGTAAGAGGAGACACAGCAGTGTAGGACTTGTCATAAAACTCAAGGACTTGGCCAGCCCTGCTCAAGGCACACAGATGGTTCTGAGGCACACAGCCCACTCAGGGCTCTGCGAGCTGCAGCTGCACTATTTGTCACCACCTGAGCTACCAGTGGTAAAAATAGATTGTGTGTGTGTTCCTGAGGCCTGGCTGCACAACTGATTGTAGCATAAATACACTTAGGTCTTATCTCAACCAGCTGATTGTGTCTTGTGTAGTAAGCTTTCTTTTTGTTTGAGAAAATACTAAAGGTTAATGTTAAAAACTGGTTGAACGGTCTTCACTTACTAATGACTTCCCTCCCCTCCATTTCTAGCTTCTTGCATGTTTTTGTGCTTAGGAGACCAAACTCTGCTGTATGTCTCTTTCCCATGGCTACTCATTTCACAAAATGGTTTTGTTGTTACTTTGCACTAGACTGCTGTTAATTGCAGCTTTTCTTGCGCCTCCAACTCCTTTACTCTTACTGAGAACTCATGCTTGCTAAGTTTCAGAAAGTTACTGACGATTAAAGGCGACTGACCAGCTTCATAAAAGACATACTGCTAGGGGAGGGGAAGGAGGAGGAGGGTGTCTTGGCATGACTCTCTGAAATGGGGACTTTCTCTAAAGGATACTGCTGCTCAATGTGAAACTTCAAAGGAAAGTAAAAAAGGTGGGTGGGCATGGGAGGGAAAGGCAAGTTCATGTACTTGAGTTCAGATTTGAGAGCTGTGAACTTTTCAGACTTTGCGCTTGTGCTGTCAAAAATTGACTGCATGGCCTTTGACAAGTCATTTAGTTATTCTGTAAAGCAGGCTTTAAGACCACTTATTTTGTGACATTTGTAGGGTGCTTTGAAAACTGAAAGTACAGTGTATGTTTAAGTTGTCAGTTGTTCTCGGTTAAATTGGAATATTAGGGAGCTGATATGAGGTTTCGTGTTTTAGTTGCATAGATGTAATGGGGGGAAGCTAAATTTAAAGTTTGTTCATGTATCACTTAGATTTGGGTCAAAAAAAATAATAAAAATGTTTTGTTACATATTCTTTTGCTGTTAGCTTTCCCTTTTCTTGTAGAAAGTTAAAATGATGAAGCTACTAACAGCAATGTACTGGTACCATATGTAAATTCCTTATATTGTTAAGTGTTTTCTGGAGGACTAACTCTTCACATTAAATTGAATCACTAAAATTTCAAGGTTGACACAATTCATAACTGGTGCTTTCCAGAAAACCAACATTATTTTATTTTTTAATGTTCATTTTAGGAAATCATTTAGATTAGAAAAATCCAATACTCACATTATAGGTACATAAAACTCTTTTACAAGGTTTTAATGCAGTCTTAACTCCTATACTTTAACTATTCCTCCCTTGAAGTGTCATATGTTATCATTGGGGAACGTAAGGATTCTTTAGTGATGCCACATGGTACTGTTCTTTTAAGCAGAAACTTTCAGAGGCAGAAACTTTCCCCTTTCCTGGGGAACAGGAGTTGTGAATAGTTACCAATAAATTCAGTTTCCTGGACAAATAGCTTCAAGGATAATGCCAAAAGAAGAATTGTCTGTTCTGAAGCTGTCTAACAAAGAAGACTTTAGTGCTGACTTCCACTTCTGCTTTTGGGCTAGAGCCTCCAGAAGATGAAGGAATAAGGAGTGCAAAGAGGGTGTGTTTATGCAGAGTAAAAGAAAAACAAAACAAAAATACCTATATCCTTCTATTTCTGCCTCAGGTGAAAAAAGATTGAAATGTCTCTTAGATCTTTCACAGTGACTTATTTCTAGCAATCTATGGCTCATCCTAGTCCTTTTTTCTTAGTATAGATTGATCTAGATTCATAAAACTGAAGGGGTGGCTTGCAAATGGATAATGTTTTTGCCTTTACCATGATTCAGCAGTGTTCTGAGCCCAGAAGATCTTCATTAGTCCTCTTTCCCTTCAGATCTGGGGAGAACCACATCTAATCCTTAGCTGGAGGAAGTTCTTCCCCTAGGAGAACCACATTAAGTCTGTCCTTTAAGGAGACTACTGACTACCTCAGCTGCTTTGTAATATCCAGCTGGAATGCCATCCAATCTTGGACTGCTGCTATTTATATTTTCTGCCTCTTCTAAAGTGCTGCTAGCTCATACAATGTTTTCCTGTGTTGTGTGTCTGGCAAGCCTACAAATCCTACATATTCTTGAATAAATTCAGTTTACAATTCATGAAAGTACCTATTATTGCAACGGGCAGTTTAAGTAGCACATATATCATTATGGTTTGTAGGGTTTTTTCCTGATGATTAGTGAAGAGTGAAGGAACATATTCTTGTCTAAACCCATCCAGATTTTTGGCCAGCAGACATTATTTTACATAGAGCACCTCTATATCTGAGGACATTTCATCAATAGGTTTTAATAATTTCTTTAGTTTTCCTCTACTGTGATTGATTATTTATTGCTATGGTTCATGAGCTTGTTTGTTGTTCTTTTTAAAACACTGATATGTGACTTGATAGCTTATCACTAAAAAGAGGTGTCCTGACTCACAGGCATTTCTCCTTCCACAAGCATTGCCTTTACCTCTTCTCTTGCATTCATTCACCTGCTGTTGTTGCTTATTTTTGTCTGCTTTTCCTCAGTGGTAGCAACAGCCACCAGTGACCTCAGGAATACTGGTGTACACTTTGTTACTTCTCATTATAGCTCTGCTGCCAACTGCTGCTTCAGCGGTTTTCTGGAGGCGCTGTCCTCTTCTTGCTCTTTCTCTAATGGTATTGAATAGTATTTTTGTTTGCTATCCGTTTTCTAGAGAGACAAGTTGTTTATTTTCCAGTAAGATGAGCTAAACTGTCATTTTCACATACCTACTTCTTTCACATTCATCTGCCAACCTTCTCTTTTCTTATGCCTCAAATAGAAGTTACTTGTCATTATTTTATCTGCCCTTATCCTACTGCTTTTTCTTCTTTCAGTTTCAAGAACTTAAGATCCTCTTCCAATCAGTGCACCCTGGCTAATTTTATAATTTCCTAAGTGAAGTGCTTCACTTTCAAAACCCTGCACGTTTACGTTTGTTTTTCTTCACGCATTTCTTCAAAGCCCTTCTTGTCTGGGATTTGTGCTGAATAATTGGATATGCTTTGCCTGCTGCTGTGATGGACTCTGCCCAATGCTGCTGGCTCAGTCTCACCATTCCTGTTTCATCCCTTTGCATCCACCAACGCTTTGTTCTGTGTTTCCAAAGTGTCTTGCACAGTGGGGCTCTATTTATGTGAGGGCTTGCACAGATTATTACCGGTAATGAAAATTATGTATTTCTGTCCAGTGTTACAAGTCTCTGAGTCATTGGCAGGGGTGGATTTGTGCTGTACCCTTTCTCCTGTCAGGTTGTGTCAATATGTAATATCTTGTCAAAATATTTCCCATTTACAGTTTTCTTTGATCAAAAGCATTTCCTTATTTTTAAGCCTTTATAAAGGTTTCATTTCCGTTGAATTCACTGCTCCTAATAACACAGTGATTATTATGTCCTTAACAAGCCAGTCCTTTTTTTTTTTCCTTTGAGCCTTTTAGTAAATACTAAGCATCATCTCTTTTTTCTTTGATTAGAGAAAAACTGATTCTGTCATGCAGTTTTGCCTCTTGAAAACAAATTCCTTGAGTTTATTGCATTTTCTTGTTTACATCAGTTTTTTTCCATTTTTGTGGCATTCCAGACATTGATATTCAAAGCTATTGCTTTATGGGGATGGGGGGGGGCTTCTGGTAATTACTTAATTTATCCAGAACCTCTTCCCTTTCGGTGAGGATGTTGCTTTGTTTTAAAGTAACTGTGTGCTGTTGTTTTGTAGTGTACTTGGTAGGCCTTGCACTAAAAAGAAATTCACCATATCTTTGGGTATTTCCTGTAATCAGTATCCAAGATGGCCGGGAAAGAAATCTAGTGCTGCCAGAAAATCCAACTGGAGTAAATGCTCTCTCTTGCTTACTGTGCTCTTCCCTCAACTCTGTGACTCCTTTTCATATAATCACTGCTTGAAAATTTGAATTTCTTCTTCCTCTTTTAAGTCTGCTTTTCTATCTTTCAGACCTTTTTGTAACTAAATTGCATTTATTGTTGCATGTTTAATTCCCCAAATGAATAGTCAAGATAACATAAACTGTATAATTTTTTCTGCTAGACTTGCATACTTTAACAAACTCAAATCTCTGTACTTAACAGTGCTTTTCTGAAATGTTTCTCTCATTCAGGGTAGCTGTTTGTCATCAAAGGAAATAAGATTTACAAATTTCTTGGCTTCTCGGACTTGGTAGTCTATGTATTATTTTAATATTTTTTAAAATATGAAATGGCTACATAGGTGTGTACTTAGCCTGCTTAACTGACATTAACATACTTTTTCAGCACCATTTAAAATTACTGGTTTTGTTATTTTGCTAAATCTGTTTTAGTTAACCATCAGTTTACTCTTGAAGGATCTAATATCAATTCTGGTTCAGTTACACTCAGTCTTTATTTCATTTGGGTTTTTTTCTCCTTCCATTGTTTGAGAGGCAGGGAGGGTTCATCCCCCTTTAAGTCTTACTCAGCTTTTCACCAGTCTCATATGTTCATGCACATTTAAGCCTTTAATCATTCCACCAAGTGAACAAAACAGGCTTGTAAGGAGTACTGAACATGAATTTATCACTTAGATTGAATTTCAGCCCTTTTATATAGTGTTACAATTTAACTCAACCTTCATGTTTTGGAGGTAAGACTGAAGAGTCTTAAAAACTTGTAACCTAACAGTAATTTTTGTGTGCTTGCGTTCTTTTTAATAATCACATGGGTTTTCTGTTGTTCATTGTGGAATTTTACAATCTTGTGGTCTTCAGAAGAACTACCATTCCAGACAGGTGCCAAAGTATGTTTTGTTGTGGTGTCCTGCCTCTTCACCACTACATACATTCGGAGATCTGTAGTAAACCAGGCATGTGCAGAATGATAATGCAGATTTTCTCCCTCCTTTTGCAGTCACAGCTTCAGAGTCGTTGCTTTAGTATCCCTGTGTTTACCAGGCAGAAGTATCCCTACCCTTCATGAACTTGTTTTTGAACTTGCTTATCTTTTTGCCAGTGCAGCATTCTTGGACAGTGACTTCTGCAGTTCAGTTACTAGTTGAGTGAAAAAAGCATATTTATTTTACATTTAAACCTGCTCATCCTTCTTGGAAATGGCTAAGAATCATTCCCTTATGCACATCGTATTTGATTTTGTAGGTCTCAATTGCCTTTCAGTTACCTCTTTTCCAAAATACTTAGACTTTTTTCAAATGGAAGCTCTTTATGTTCCTAGTTAGTTATCTCTGTGGTCTGTCTGTTCATTTTTTTCTAATCAGTTGTGTTCTTTTATTAATAGAGTAATCAGAACTATGCACAACATTAAGATGTCAGGAAACTACAAGAGTAACAGGTAGACATAATGAAGATTTTGGTTTCATTATGGATTTCTTTTTTTAATAACTGCTTATATTCTGGATGTGTTTTTTTTGTTTTGTGGTTGCAGGGATTGCATGATGTTTCTGTCCAGGATGACTACTAATACCTTGCTATGAATAGTAAAAGCTAATTTATAGTCTGTCATCATGTGTATATATAGGTGAAAATATTTTCTCCACATATATCACTTTGCACTTAACGTTAATTTTCATCTCCATTCTGTCGTACAGCTATCCAGATTGTGAGATGGTTTTGCAGCTTTTTACTATTAGTTTGAGATCTGACTACCCTGGATAATTTTACAACCTTCACAAGTTTTCACACCTTATTGTTCACCCCTCCTTTCAAGAGTCTCTTTAAGTTGCAGTTGAATAGATTAAGTGTCTGCATAGGACCTTACAATTATTGCTCGCAAACCATTCCTTGTTAAAACAAAACATTTCTGTTCTTACTTTCTATTTTTCCTTCTAGTTGAGGGAAATAAAATGCTCTGTTCTTAATTTCAAGTGCTTCTTTGGTAGTTTAATCAGTTTTGTATGTATTGAATAGGATTTTCCATTTTTAAGACATTTTCCAGCTCTTAAATTTCTTGTTGTGGTTTTTTTTTCCATGCCATCCATTTTGAGCTGCAGCTTCTCTTTGTGCTTGAGCAGCCTGTGCAGCACTGCAGTTCTGACTTTTTACTGTGTTTCCTAATGCAGCTTTATTAGTATGGCATCTTCCAGATCATTGATTTGTCTGTTTGCTGAAATCTTGGAATCTAAATTTGTCCTTCATTTTTTGACTTGAAGATAGCTGCCCAATTTTACTTCAAGACTAGTTTTCTGTATTATGTACTTGATTTGCTTGCTTCAGGAGTATATTGTCTTTGGGAAGAGATACCTTTTTATAATGCCAGTTTAAAGGTTTTTACCTTTATAATTGTGGGGTTCATTTTACTGATATTCTCTGCCTGTTTTTTTGATAACTTAAAATTGTTTGTCAGGAAATGGAAACTAATAATTCTGTATCCTTCAGTACTAGTTGTTATCTCTAGCCCCACTCACATAAGCCAATTTTTTCATTAACCAGAATCTGCACATCAGAGTGAAAGTGCTCTTCTCCTCTCCTGTTTCCTAAAAATATCTGCCCCCCCCGCTTTATTCATCTCAGTCCCTTTTTGCAGCAGTGTTCCAAAATCACTTACTCCTTTCTCCCATAGCAAGCAGTACAAATATTTTTTTAGCTTTTCTTGTAGCTTATTGGAGTAAGTTCTCTCTCTGCATCCCGCTTTCCAGGAAAGAGAATGCGGCTGCCTGCTGCTTCTGTTGCCCTTTTGCCTGAATATTAAATCCAAGCCTCTGCCGAGCCTGCCAACTGTTTAATCAGAAATAGTCAGAAGGCCCTCCTTCCTAATATTGCAGCTGACTCTGAAATCCTCATTATCTTACATCTGCATTTGTGCAGTGCAATTATACAGAAGCAATTATTTTCCTAAAAGCTTACCATTTAAACAGACGAAGGAGAGAGTGTGAAAAATGCATATAACATGTAAAGCAAAGATTTGTACCTATATTAATTAATGCCACATATATTTTATTTTTTGCTCGCCTTTCTTTGTTAGTAACCTTCAGTTGTTGCTTTCCATTTTATTCCACTTATGCACTGTTGACACTGGTATGCAAGAAGGGGAAAAAACAAGGAGATGCCTGGAAAACAAAGCAAAGGAAAAGGAAAACAAAGGAAAGGAAAAAGAAAACAAAGAGCAAAGGAAAAACTGGTCATCGGAAGAGAGGAGATCAGAGTGAGGTCTGGGTGTGGGGCGCAGGTGAGCAAAGTAAAAGAAGAAACCCATCAGCAAGAAAAGGCTCTTTGGATTATAGACAGCAGAAAATATGATACAGTTGCATCTGTCGTGAATGTCCTTGCTTAAACTGGCTTGCTAATTGTTCAGCAAGAAAGATAGTGGAGTTGTCTGAAAACACCTTATATTAGTGTTAGGCAGAAGCAATTAATTTCTGCTTCTAAGCAACTGTTCCTGTGGATGCCCAGAATATGTTGGAAGGGCTTGTCTGGCGGCTCCTCCCACCAGTAGGATACCAGTACTCCAGTATTATCCCTGTCAGTGCAGAGCCAAAGCGAGGAGGTGAGTGTTTTAGTTGAGCAGCTTGGGGCACTTCTTTCACAAGCCTAAGACTTGTGCTTGGTTGGGAGGAAGAAGATAGGTTGGTAGGTAGGTAGCTCAGGGCATGTTTGTTTTAACACCTATGTGGAGTTGGGAACAAATCTGAGGAAAGCAAAAAAATGTACTCAAGAAACAGACTCCTATTTATTTATGTACAGCAGTGTGGTATCAGAATTTTGAGTCTACTCTTTTTAGTAGTGAAAGAATACAATTTTCAAGGGGGAAAAAGCCAACCTTAAAGCAAAAGAAATATATCTGGTAAATAGTGAGCATATTAAATGAATCAGAGCCACTCTGCTGCTGCTGTGGTAGCTGTCCCTCAGCTCTTCACACTTCCAGGTTGGGTGTTACTTCATTTTGGTAGACAGAGAATGATGAGCTGTAGCAAAGAAGAAATGGGCTGCTAATGGCGTGGAGAGGTAGAGACAATGTATCTGGCTCTAATACTATTGATAATTTAGTTCAAGGGATGGAGTGTCTTTTCTAAATGGCACTTTTCAGTCTCTCCAGCCTATTCTAAGTGAGATATATGTGCCTTGTGGCCAGAGATGAATTGTGGAGATAGGACCTCTGAATCAATCTTCGCTGTGTGGTCTCTTTTTTCCTTTTTTTTTTTTTTTTTTTTTTTTTTTAATTTAGGCCAGGAGTTGATTAGATGCCTGGCAATGATTACTATCCATTGGCACCTCCCGTTGGGAGCACACTCCAAGTACCAGCCTTCAGCTCTTTCAAGCAGGGGAGGTTAAGCAGGCTGCTTACTGAGCAAAAGGAATTTCTCTTCCCTTGAGAGCTTGAGTGCTGTTTCCCTGGCTAAGAATGCTATAATTCCTTTACAAGTGACAAGCAGGCTGCTACCATCTGCTGGCAAATGGCTGTTGGATGGTGGAGTTTGGGTGAAAATATGCTCATGGACCAAAGAGAACGATTAGTGGTCATTATGCCCAATTCACACATTTCCTGTAGGAAGTTCTGTGGTTTTATTTTGTTTTTAGAATGTTTACTAGTTGTAGTGTACATAAATTCATAAGATAAGGGTTCTAACCAAAACCACAGAAAGTACCAGTAGGAACTGTGCATCTTTTTACCTTTTAAAGCACAGCAGTAATGTCTTGTAAAAGAAGACTGAGACCATCCAGAATTTTTTAAGCACTTTATTCTGTCTTTATGGAAACACCTGGGTGTATTTGGAAACCATGTGGCATTACATGATGATAGTGTCTTTCAAAGATTAGGTGATAGATTCATAAGATGTTTTAGAACCATGCAGCTTTGTAGTGTGTCTGCTTTGTGCAGTCACTCTGTGGTGTGTCAAGAAGGAACAACTCAAAAGAAAAGAGTAGTTATTGTGTATGTGGTTCCCTCAGCTTCCCCGGAAAGCAGCAGATGGTCGAGGGTCCCGGGAGGTAGAAGAAATGGGGCCATTAGACTGTCAGTGGCTTGTGAAAAGCAGAAGCATCTGCCAGAATGGAGACTTGTTCAGCAGCAGGGGAGCCAGCAGCAGCAGATGATCTCTGCCTTGAGCCGTCAGTGGCACAGTAGTCCTCTGGGGAATTGCTATTGTGGGTGTGTAGCTGCAGGTAACCTTGGTGAAAATCTCAATTGGTCTGCCAGACTGAAAAAAAGGGGAAAGGCTTGGTGCTCATACCCTGGCTTCTTACCTACCCACTTTCACTGTCTAATCACTCTAACTACAACCAATTTGAAAGCATTCCGTACCCATTCTCTGTTGAAAATTCGGCAAAATGCCTGTCATGTTTTTGCTGTAAGTTTCAGAATAGCAACATGAACCATGCTAGATGCAGCAAAGGAGAAGTTCAAAGAATAAATTAACTTTTGGAAAAGTACAAAAAATTTTGCTAGGGGTCTTGTTTTCAGTTGTGTCACACAACGCACTCTTAAGACATGCCTTTTTAGTGTTAAGAAATATTTTATACAGCTGCTGTTTAATCTCTGCTGCTGTAGTTCCTATGCTCTAATTGAGTGCTCTGTACAGGACACAGTGTTCTGGGGAAGAATGACCTTCTGTTGCAACGGTGTGGTTAAAAAGATGAGATAAAGTGGGGAGGACAGAATGCCTCTTAGGAACAAAACTAGAAATTCATATCTGCATTCAAAAAGAATAGTCAATTTGGGTTCTGTCCTCTTAGAATGATTAATCTCAGTCAGCCATATCTAAAAGCAAGAATAAAGCATACAGGTAAAGAGCTCTGGTTCAGAACTCCTCAAGCTGCACTTCTTGAGTACTTGGCATAGGTGAATCTTGGACTATTGCCAGTACATAATACCCTTCTAGAGTTGACTTTGTAGCCAGGAAAAAACATTCTCTATGGATAAAACTTGTTTTTACTCCCTTGGGAGAGTGAATTACATTGCAGTTTGGCTAGCAGTCCGTATATGTTGGTGTGCATTTCAATATTGGTTTAGACTTTTTTTTTTATCTTTGGAAACTAACGTTCATGTTCTGACAGGCAAAAATAAGCTGCTTGCATGTCTCTTTTTCTAGGCCTTTGGGACACTTCCCTTACATCGTAAGTACTGCAATAGTTTGTCATGATACACATTCAGTGCTTAGAAGATAGACACAGTTTAGTAGGGAGTGCTGAAGATCAGGCTCCGGATGCTTTGGCATACCCGAAAAGAGAAGGCGTTATTCAAGCCTGCAGTTGTAGATGTCACAAGAACTGACGTCTCACAAGCTTTTCTGTTAGTTGCATCTGCTTTGATTTGAAGAGGGCCACCTGGTTTATGGCTGGAGCTAGTTTTGCTTTCATCTTCACTCAGTCATTTAAATACAAACTATAGTCATCTCTGCGTAGCACAGAATACTAGGAAGATATTCCTGTCAGATATTCTCAGTGGTTTTGGAAATACTGTAATCAAACCCTTGTTTGCTATGCAGAGTGAGGAACTGTGCTGTGGCTGTTAGCTTTGGCCACATCTATTCTCCAGATCCCCACTGCAAGATGTATGCTGATCAGAGATGTGAAGGAGTGTGTTCTAGTGGATGTGGCCACCTTGGCAGATGAGCCTCCCCGTGTGGTGAGAAACCCGTGCTTTGTCCGGTGCCAGGTGCACTGC
Source organism: Manacus candei (assembly GCF_025592945.1). Taxonomy (NCBI): domain Eukaryota; kingdom Metazoa; phylum Chordata; class Aves; order Passeriformes; family Pipridae; genus Manacus; species Manacus candei. Next base: position 5,368,436 of record NW_026138066.1, read on the forward strand.
TGGGTCGAGCACATCTGTTCCGTGTGCTCTACAGGTGTAGCTTGCTGATAGCCCTAATAGAACACATGTAGTTTGACACCAGCTTTTCCAATAGGAAAAGTGTTTGTAGATCATGTCATCAGCTCACTGTGTGCAGTCAGTGACCGAAGGCAGCTTCTCACAGCCTAAACTCAAGGTGAACTGTACCAGTTATATGAGGCCTTGTTCACTAGAATAAACAAAATTCCCATGTTTCTTAAGTATGACTCAAAAGTTATTGTAGGTTGTCTTTTCTTTTTCTGCCAGTAATTTATTTGCATTTTAATTTTTAAATAGTAGTAGGCTCTTAGCATTTGGTGAATTCTGCCAGATGTGGCTGTATCTTTTTAGAAAGGAAAAATGTCAACCTGTCAGAAATCAGTTTTCATCAGAATCTTAGATTAGTTAACAGAAATCAGTTACTATGTACATTCAAGAAATAAAATTGCTGTCTGAATGAGATGCACTCTAGGCTTACTTCCTTAGGTCATTCCTTAAGTCATTCAAGATGAAGTAAATGGCTTTCATTCTGCTGCATTTCCATCTGTCTGATATTATGGTTAAATACATCACTGACTAGTTGAGCTAATGGGATTTAACTAATGAAAATTGAATGTGGTCATCAGATGAGTCTGAGCTACTTTGACAATAATTGTATGAGCATCCTTGTAGCACTGCAAGTGCTTCTTTTGGAGATGTGCCATTTCTGTGATGATGAAGTGTTTTCCCATCATGGCATCTTCCTGCTCCAGATAAACCTTTTCTGATCACCTGTGAAAAAGTGTTCAACTTGGCCTTGATCATCTTCAGCTGCTACTGATAATGAAAATGATGTAACCAAATTACTTTTATACTAATGGTGTCTTATAAATCATTATTTGTCATGCCAGTTCTCATTTTAAAGCTGCTGCAGATCCAAAAAAGCTCTTTTTCCTCCAATTTTAACACTGATGTCATTGTCAGGTACTGAAATGTGGGCCAGTAAAACAGCTTTGAGAAGTGTTTCAAGTTCTTTCTGAATGGCTGAGCATTTCATATCTCTTACATGATTAGAACAACTGAAAAGTTTGTAGTTTGAAAGAGGTTATATTGTTACCTATTTGAAAGGCCTTTATTTGTATGGTGTGGAAAGATAGAGTCTAACACTGTGATTAGTCACAAAACTTTTGCTGGAATGTGGTTGATTCCCAGGAAAATACAGGTATTCAGAAAGATGATTGCAATCTTCATTGCCATTTCTTGGTTTCCCTTTCAGAAATGTTCCCATTGCCAGGAACCAGGAGCCACCTTAGGCTGCTACAACAAAGGCTGCTCCTTCCGATACCATTACCCTTGTGCCATCGATGCAGGTAGGAACAAATGACATGTTAACTGTATTTCGTGTTTATCCAAATCATATGACACTAAGTAATCTGGGGTACTTCACAAATTTATTCCCTTTCTGTTTTTCACCCTACTGTGAAGATAAAGTAATATAAATGGTGAGAAACGGCATCAGATAAACAGCCTACGGGAATGCACTGGGACAAGATGGAACTTGTAATGAAAAAGAATCTAGCTGAAAGTGCAGGAAAAGCCTGGTTTGGGGGAATGCAGCTACAGTGACTGAAATTTGACTGCAGTGTGAGAACTGATCACTCTTTTCTTGCAAAAAATAGAAACCCTGTGTTAAAAGGGTGCAAGTTACCAGAAAGTTCTCCTTCCTAAGAAGCAATTCAGCCAGTCTCTTGAGTAGGTCCAATTTTCATCATTAAACAAGCTAATAGCATCCAGACCATTGTCTGCAGCTATGAGCCTGGGCTTGCGAGTTGGTGGGTGACAGTTTTTCATGGAGATAAACTTGATTCTTGGGTTAAAAAAGATACCAACTCAGAATAAATAATACCCCAGTATTTCAGTCCCCTCTAACTCACTTCTCCTGTCATACAAAACTTACTCTGATAACAGGGAGTAACATTCAAGATTACAGCTCTTGACTGGCAAATAATTGCAAGCTTCCTGTTTGTTATTCCAGTTCCAGAGCAGCCCACTTGTTCACCACCCATTTTATGCTGTTTTTCAAATGTTAGACTATTTGAAGTAGGTATGCTCATTTCTGGATGACTGTGTTGTACCTCTCACCATGAAATCCCATCCTTTTGGAGATCTGCATTTTACAGTAACAGAAATGCTTTATGAAGTTAGTATTATGGTGGAATACTACTAGTACCACAGTATAAATGGAGAATCCTTGACTTTACATGGAATAAGATGCGAAAGAATGATAATTCAGGTTGCAAAAACCACACACTCAAAAAAAATGCCAGAAATAAGGGTGTCTATGGAAGTGTCATTTTGGGTTCTTATGAATGTATCTTATAAGATAGTAATCACTGTTTCCATAAGGCCCTACCTCACCCTGTAGGATGAAGGGTACTTATTCATGAACATGGTTGTCCTTGCTGATGCTGTATCATACTTACTGCATATGATTCCTTCTCAGTTCTGAAAGTAGAACCAGGAAATTTTCTGTGTTTGTCATGCCTAAGAGTTTCATGAACACTAACAAACTTTTTTATGTACCATATGTTGCAGACACACAATCGTCAGGTGGATTTGCATTCATAAATTGTGTTTAGTATGTATTTGTTTCTGCTTTGTGACCTGCCCTTTTTAATACCATGAAAAAGCCAAAATAAATTATAGTGAATGTTCCCAATAGTTTGGGGTGCTTGCTTTACTAGATACAGTATGTAGCATTTTCTGCATTCTAAACACAGGTATCAAAAGGAATATATTGTCCTTTTTCTTCAGATATATCTTCCTCATTAACTCTACTCCACTTAAGCAAATGAGGTAGGATCCTCCAGATGACAAATACACTGTACAATCATGACTGATTTCCAAGAGCAGTTCTGTGTCATGCATGGAAGAGGCAGTGTTGTGTACAAAACCTAGCATATAATTACACTATTTAGTCCATATTAAATGTAATAGAATTTGTCTACTATATAATATGTAGAAATGAGCTAGATTAAATTTGGATTTTTTTCACTTCTTTCTTGACTTTGCAACCTTTGAGATTTTTTTGGAGTAGCTTTTTGTGTTCAAGTTCCAAGGCTATGCTTACTTCATTTTCTTTCAATTTTGTTATGAGACATCACATTATCATGTGGCCATCTGTCAGAGAGCACAATTGCAAGCTAATTTCCCTGCTTTGAGTAATACAGCAGTAATAAATTGCAAGAGCTGCATGGAGATGGGATACTTGGAATGTGAGTTTCACAAACATATTTAAAAAATAGCAGAGGAGTTGGTAAAACTGGTGAGTCCCTGGTTTCACCCCAGGAAGAGTATGATTTAGTGAGAACAAAGACTTCTTCGGGGTTTTTTTAATACATTTTCCTTTCTGTTTCTTCAGTCTGCATGTCTGATATGTTCTCCCCTCTAGTTCTTCATATCAGCCACAGGCCTTTTATCTAGTTGGTCTCAGGCTCCTCTTCACAAATTTCTTATTCCAGTGTCTTCGTAAGACCCAATTCATCCTACTCCTTTCTGACTTTTCCTTTGTCCAGTTTTCTAGCTTGGCTTCTTACTCTCTGCTCTTACATCACCTCCTCTTCTCCTTTCTTGCTCCTAGCTGTTTTTCCTCTCTGGGCTTTCTTATTCCTGTTTGGTTCTCCTAACTTAGCTCCTTGTTACACCAAACTCTGCTAGTCCTGGTTTGTTCTTGTATATTGTCCTTTATCTTCTCTATTTCACCTTTCTATGCCTTATCCCAATAGTTCTTAGTCTCCATTCTTCTGGCTGAATCAGTCCTCATTTGGTCTTAGCCTCCTGCTGGCACTCATCCATAGTTCCTCACTCCTGACTTCTGGTAACATGGGTCTCCTTACCATACTAGCCTTCATTCTTTCTGCAGTTTGATTGCCTTTCTCAGTAATGTTTTCACTTCTGCTTTCTGGACTAGTGCTCCCCATTGTGCAGTTTTGAAATGGTCACTTTCTTCCTTCAGGTCACTTGATCCTTAGAAATGTCCCCTGACAGCTTCACTGCTTTTGGGTCTGGTGCTGAAGTCTGAGGCTGAGGCTCATTTACAGGAAAGACCTCACCCCCAAACAGAAGTATACTTCGTGGAATTTTTGAAGGACCTAGCTAAAATCTAAGAAGCCTCTCCTGAGGATGTGCACATGAAAATCCCCCTTTCTCCTTTCAAGAAGTTTATATTTGCTAATTTTGTGGTAGCTGGCAAGGGCATGCTTTAGCTAAAATTCAGGTCCTACTGAAGAGCAGGATGTGGTAGAGCTTTTCAGAGAAAAATTCCTGGGATGTTTAACATGGGCAGTATAACTTTTTTCCAAGAAAAAGTTTTAAGGAAATCATTGGGCTGCTTTAGCTGAAGTTTTCAACCAAAACAAATAAAAGAGCCCCAGCTTGAAGTAGATTCTCAGCGTTCAAAATTTCAGCCTGATGGTGTGACAGTAAAAGACCTTGTTTGCAGTTGTTTTTATCTGTGGGTGTAATCAAGCCATCTTAATGTATAGACACTCTTCCAATAAATCTGTGTAAAAGATATAAACAAGCTATATGGAATAAGACTTGATTTTCATTTATGGCCAAGCAGAAAATTCAGGCTTCCTTGAGAAACAAATCAGCATTATTTTCTTTCCCCAGCCTGCTATCTGACTATAAACCCTTTTTATTCGTTATGCAGTGCTACTGTCTTTCCTGTAGTGAATCAGATATGGGTATTTCTGAAGTTCCTTGAGCTCAGTGGTAGTTTCATTTGAAGTCAACCATCCTGCTTTTGAAGGATGGTGCCACCTTGCTTTATTTAGGATTTGTCACAGATCTGTTCTGAATCCTCAGAAGCTTGTGTTGACACTTACAAGGGCTTTCAGGCTTTCAGAATATGTATGACTGGTTTTGTATCTTAAAAAAAAAAGGGGGCAGAAAACACTTGCTGGAGTGTTTTTTAGGTTATATGGAGTCATACACACTTGGTGTTTGAGTTCGTGTAGCATCCCTGGAAGTGACCATGCCTTCACTGAGATGAAGTATTCACGTCGTATTCCGAGGAAGTTGCAGCGTGAGCTGAAGCATGTTTCTACCCTTGCATCTGTGTGAGTTAGAAGTTAGTCCCCTGTCAGTTACTGTGCCTCATTTGAAAGGCAGCAGGTTTTTGGGAAAGGACTGGAGGATGGAATAGGTCAAAATGACTCCAGTTTCTTGCAGCACCGAAGGCTGGCCCCGTGGTGTGACCTGGGCTCTGGCTTCTGTGCCAATGGTCCATTTCCAATCCCACCCTGGTGAGGAGCCAGGCTTTGCACCACTGTTGCTAATTGACTGCTATGCAAGGCACGTGGCTTCATAAGTTGCCAGTTTGTACATATGGATGTTTTTATATAGCCTAATTCAGCCTTTCTTTTAATCTCCTTTCATAGAAAATAATCTCTGGCAGTATAGGGTGCAAGAGAGCTGAATATTTCTCATCCATTTGCATAAAAATCAAGATCAGTAGTGCCACTTAAGTAATTTTTGTATGGAGATAACTGTGGTTAACGTTGTCTGTATTTGGCTTTTGTCTGTCCAAATTTATGAAGAGCCTCTGATGTCTCAAGATAACTTAGTCCTAGGGATATCTCCATGGAAACAGGATCTTTGTTTTCTGAAATTTTATATCCTCTCCCTCTGCTTGTTCCTCTCCACCTGGAGTCAGATCCTGATGGTTGTAGCACACTTGTCCCCACAACATGTATCGTAGGCAGTTCCACTTAAAAAAGATTTTTGACTGTAAATTAGGAAAAGCAAAATGAAATGGAATTTCAGAGGATAGAAATCCTGTGTCTTCCCAAGTAACATTAAAGATGAGTAACAGGCAGAACAGAGAGGATGAGACAAGGTATGAAGCTTACAGAAGAATAATTGCTTCTATTAAAAATGTTTTAGGTTTTCCCTGACTACTTTATGGAGAAAAATCTGTGCAAACAAGGACAAGTCTCAGTTCTTTTCCCTTTCTGCCACAATGAGCTGATCATAGCTATGCGTCTGCTGACTTCATGATGAATTGTAATCTGTGATATAAAATACTTGGAACTGCTAACCAGAATCCAGGCCAGCTTTGTAATGATGAACAATTTCTGCCTTATTGGTATTCAGATGATTTTCTACAGTGTACTGATGAAATTTTTCATAGTTGTCCTTTAATAGAAACAAAAAAAATTGCTATTAATTGGATCTGCTATTAGTATTTGCAACAAAAATGCTGATCTTAGTAAGAAATTGAGCTCCATCACAGATCAGGCATGAGGTACAAGGTTTCTGGCAGTTCTTTCTGATCCTTGTACAATCTTCCTTTCTGATGTACTAGCTAGAGAACTGCATTCATTACCAATGTTGAGTTTCCAAGAAAGAAGAAAACTCCATCCTGTTCTAACATACTGTGTATGTTTTTATGATTGCTTTGTATATTTTTGATGATTGCTGTATTATGCAGTGATAATTCATGCTGTAGACTAAATGTACGATTCCTGCCCTTATAATGAGAAAACATTTTATTTATTTCCTGTGATTTGCTAATGCTGCATTTGAAATTATCTGTGGCAGGACTGAGGGTTTTACTCCCCTTTCCTAAAATCTCTCAAGTAACTTAGCCCATTGCATGCTGTTTCCCTTTGATTCAGGCCAGAGGCATTCGTGTTGAAACACAGGCATTTCATAGCAGAGGGATGCTCTGCCAAAGCCTGGGTATCTAGAAAGCTTTTCCCTCAAGCTTTAGTTCCAGTCTCCTGCTGTCTGCTAAACTCTTCCAGCAGATTGAAACAGCAGGTAGCACTGGTTATGCTACATACTTAAGAGCATTTTAAATTAGCACATTTTATTTACCATTGTGCTTCTTCACTTGTGAGCTGTTGGGGTAGGTTGGAGCTGACAGGAGGTCATGAGCACCTTGCTGAATTCTCCCGATCGGTGTTGGTCGCACTGAGGGGGTGGTGGTGCTTGGCCCTACTGGTGTGGTGGTAGTGCTGGGTCAGCCTGCCTCCGGTGGGGGAGGTGGCTGGAACAGAACAATGTCAGACATTTGGGCAGGTTGAGAGGTGACCCTGCAGTTCAAGGTGCCCAGGGGAGGCAGCTGAACGCTCTGAGGGGAGTGCTGCTTTTTCCCTCGCCTGGAGTTCTGGAAGCCGACTCATCCCTCAGAGGTGTAGTCTGGGAGAGAGTATGAGAGGAGAAACAACTCTTAGACTGGCAGTGCTGCTAAAGAAATGCTTTTCAAATGGCAGTATTGCTTAATTTGTTCCTAAATAAGCAGTCCTCCATAGGCGCCCCACTTTTTGCAATAGGTTTAAATCATTAATTAAACTATTTTGTAGATCATAGAAGCTTCACATATATGAGTCATGGAAGCAGATCCAAGAGCAGCACGAGTGACCTGACTACCAGACAGTGTCACAGTGTAAACTGATGACCAGGATTTGGGATTGCAGATAAGCTGTATACACCCATATCTAGAGACACACACCCCTTCTTCCCCTGATGTTGGCAGGGCCTTGGGGTAAGGATGAAAGGCAATGATTTTGCTATGAAAAACAAGCATCCTCTGTTCAAGTTGGATGAATGTGTCTATCTTCATTGTGCTGAAGCAAGGAAGTTTGGAAAAGCTGAATGGGATTGGGGCACAGGATTTGTAGATTTGCTGTTATGATTCTTACTGCATACAGAGCATCAGGAAAACCAGGAATGCTTGGTAATCTGGGCAACATTGTCACTTGGGGTGTTGAGTAATTTTGTTTGCTAAAACTTTGGGGGTGGAAGGGATGAACCTTCTAATAACATAGTATTCCTATAAGAGATCTTTGAATGAAAAATTTATACCTGTGAGGCAAGATTAACACGTGATGTATTATTCAAGTTGGTTTTCATTTAAAAAGTAATAAATTTCTGTCTTCTCCTCCTTTAGATTGTTTACTAAACGAAGAGAATTTCTCAGTGAGGTGCCCCAAGCACAAGGTAAGAATCCTCTCCTGAATTAGACTTGTTTTTTTGCTACCTTCTTCTGGTTTTTAAATTTGGATTAGTAATTTTATACCTGGATAACATCTGCAGTCAGATATGCTTCTAATGTGTAATTCTAGTGTAATTCCTCTGTGATGTGTGCTTGTGGTATGTGTTTGCTGGGGGCAGACATCAACTCAAGAAGAATACAGAGTTTAAGAAGATAAAATTTTTGTCCCATCTGTTCAGTTGTTCTTTAGATCCTTGATGACTCTAGCAAGCTCAGCTTCATTTCCTGAATTCTGTGATAGAATCAGTACATTGGCTCACTGTTTCTGTTTGAGTGCTACATTGAACTGTCTGTGGTTTCTCTCCTTGAATTTACTGAGGATGCAAGAAGGAATAAAAATGGCTTATGGAAAAGTCCTCCTGGTTGTGGGAAACACTATCTTCTAGTGTAGTGGTAGCTTTTAGACTGAGTCCTACCACTCAGCCTTCAATAAATCTGTTGGGTTGTTCTGTAGATCTTTGGCTCAGAAGACCCATATGCTGCTTCTGCCCAGGGTTTGGGTATCCTTAACTAAGTGTCCCTGGAGCCTGCAAACACTGTGGTGCTAAGAGCTGTCTGTATGGAAAGAGGAGACAAGGTAGACAGTACATACTCTCTTGTACTCATAAGTAACGGGATACAGTGCTGGGAATGCCCCTCCCAGCCTGTAAGGGAGGATGTGGATACCAGTCTTCCAATTTTAAATGCTCAGAAGTATCCAGTTCTTGTGGCCAGTTGGATACAACAGGAATTGTGCAAGAGTGGGGATGGCTTGTGCTGGAAAATAAACCATAATAGGGAAGAATTATGTTGCTTTCTAGTGGGAGTTAGTCTCCATTTAGTTCTCATCTGCCGATCTCTTCTCTGCCTAGAACTAGACTGACATCTGGTGGTCTTTTGTCTTCACAGATTATCGTTAATCTGTCTTTTGTAAACATGCAAGAATCAGTCTTGTATTCCTTTCTGGGTGTTCTACCACAAAATGATGTATTTATACACACGTATTTAAAACGTGCTGGAAGATTCAGTGCACATTCAGGGTGTTATCCAGAATTGGCCTACTTTTCATCATATAAAAGAAAATTAATTATTCTGCACAATTGTGGAATAATGTTGACAATGTACAGCAAGCTTAAATTGATGCATTAAATGCTACAAGAACCTGCAGATCTTGCCAAACAAAAACGGAAAGGATGAGTTCCCCTTACTGTGGAATGCAGCCCTTTGCCCAACTTTGGATATTTGGCTAAAGATAGTTGAAGAGTGTCCTGGTTTTGGCTGGTTATTTTCTTCCTGGTACTTAGTTGCCAGCTGGGGTTTAAACCGTGACAGAAGGCTGAGGTTTTGAAGGCTTTTTTATTTTTGCTGCCCATTGCCTGATTATTACAGGGAAACAGTGTTACATGGATGGCTCAAGTCATTGCTGTTGTACATGAGCACTTGCAGTGATGGTGCTCCCTTCCGTGAAAGGAAACAACTGTTTCAGTTTCAGACAAAGAATCCAGCCTCCCAGAGAAGTTTTTGAGAAGGCATATGGGTTTCTAAAATAATCTGAGGGGGGGTGAGAGGGGGAAAACTACCAGTTAAGTTCATAAAGGTACTTCATGAGGCAATACAATTTTGAAATTTGTTCAAAACTGTCCCACCGCAGATTGTTTTCTTTGTTGCATCAAAACCAGAAATTCAATACCAGCAGCCTCTCTTTGTCACTGAAGTTTGTTGGCTTTTGCTTAGTAAAGACACAAATCATTTGTTTGAATTCAAGCAGAGTTGTCTTTGCTTGGCTGTGACTCTGCCCCCACCATGTGTTTCACTAATCATTACTGGTTTGTTTCAAATTCTTCTGTAGTGCAGAATATAGGATCACTCTGCTCCTCCCATTGTAGTGGCTGGAAAGGGGAGTTCCAGACAGTGACAAGGCAGGAACGGGAAGGTTGAAAACCTAGAATGACTGGAGAACAAATGGCATCAATTTTTTTTTTTTGCATTATATAAACCTGAGCAATTGAGAGGAAGAAAGACTTTAAGACCATTGAAAGCCATGCTGTTAGGTAACACCAGCTTAGCATTATTAGCTAATTAGTATCTGTTTAATACCTCACCCTTCTGTAGTTAATGGGTGGAAGAGCTAACTTGATAAATCCACTAGCGCTGAGTAAGTCCCCCAGTGCTGTGCTTCTTGCCCTTTTGCAGTCCATGCCTCACATCGGTAAATACACTTCATCATAATAAGCGGCTCCTGGAGAGCAAAGGTGCTTCTCGCCTCATTAACTGCGCTTGACACTTCAGGCATAAGCAAGCTAAGTCCAGAGGGACTGGTCCTGCCTTCCCCTGTGCTCCCCAGTGAGCTTTCCCATTTCCTTCTGTCAGCATTGATGCTTCAACCAACCATGTCCTGAATGTGCTACTTATGCAAAATATCAGCTTTTATCACAGGGAAAACGCTGTCTGAAAACTAATCATCTTCTGAAGGGTTAGCTTCCTCTCACAAATCCAACTGGCTCTGTGTCTGCTTTGCAGCAAATGTGGTTGCAACAGAGCAGAGGAGGATGCCGAGGCACTGAGTAGTCTATAAAGGGTATGGGATACCTCACCTTTTGGTGGCTCTGCAGTCTTAGATTATCTTAAGCCATCTCTGGACCGATTTTAAAGTGATGCTTCTCAGCTCGTTCTATCCTTTTATGTTAAATTCTGTGTTTCTTAAAATAACCCAGGCTTTCATATCTCAAACTCTTTACTTTTGCGGAATTGCCTGCTTTTGTCTCAGGGAAAACTCTGTCTGAAAAATCTGTGTCTGGTTCCAATACTGACTTCTCTTTCTCTCTCTCACTTTCTGTATGTTCACTTTCCCTACCCCTGTCTTCCGTTGCTCCCTCATTTTCTTTTTCCTCCTCTGTTTGGCTTGCTGGTTCGTCAGCCCCCCCTTCCTTGCTCTCTTCCCTCCTTGCAGAACAAGATGGTGAAAGGCAGCCTCAGCACAGAGCAGTCGGAGCGGGGGTGAGGGGGGAAGTGTACTCCTGGGAATGGATATAAAAGCAAGCACAGGTGAGTTGGGGAGAGTTTCCAGTTTCCGCTGCTGCCTTCTGGGGCTCTTTCCAGTGCCTTCCCCATTTCTATGAGAAATCAAGGTGCTTTTGTGTACATTCAGAAAATTTGTAATGATTTTTTTCCTCCTGCTACCGTTCGGTTCAGGCTAGTGACTTCACTTTTTTGTATTTCTGCAGCAGTTCCTTCTGTTAAGCAGTGAAAGGCAAAGCTTGTTAGCTGTTACAACTGCCTGATTACTCTCTCAGCTAAACCAGTGTCAGAAATCTCCTTTTGTATCGTGTCCCTGAGGATCTGAAGGGGTGTTTTTGCAAGTCTCAGAGTAGTTAATAGTAAGCTTCCCTATAAATAAATAAACTCCTTGAAGTATCTTAGATTGTAAGTATGTAAGGAATAATTAAAATATTGATGAGTTCAGGATTATTGTAATCAAGGATTCCCCTGTTTTTAGAAATGTAGATACAGGGATAACTAAATTAGTCTTAGCGGGAGCCCACTGCATTTCTGTTAGCCCTGTGTTTTTCTCCGTTTTGTGAACAGACCTGGGTCAGAGAAGGTGGAACTATATCCAGAAGTGCTCACAATTTTGTAACTTTGTAATGTGCCCCAAGTGCCCCACTGCACTTCCTTCCTGCCTCCTCCTTTGTCTAATCCCAGCGTTCATACAGCCATGTGTGAACTTGATGGGGAGCTCAGTTTGTCTGAAACTGCTTTTTGTCATGTTAGCGTCTGAGCTGGGTCATTTTCCCAATCTGGTTCATGTATGGCTGGGAAAATACACTGGCACAAGGAGGGAGTAGCACCCAAGGAACAGCATGGGGTTGGGATTTCTTATTTTGTATTCAATGGCAAGTGCACGGTTGTTCAAAGGCAAGAGTAGAATAAAGTGAAGTAAGTATTTGGTTTCAAATTAATATTTGTTGGCACCCTTTCTATGAAACTGCAGCCCAAGAAGGTCTCTTGCCTTCATTTCACTGCTTAGTTGCATTTCTTACTCAAGATAGTTGCTTCTCAGTCCTTTTCATGCAATCATGCAGGTGAAGCTGCTCTTTCATGTCAGTGCTTGGAGCTGATGATGATAATCCTCTTCCCTCACTGCCATTCTCTTGCTTCCCAGTCACATCCCCTACCTTAAAATATTTCCTGTTTTTAGAGTTACGTGATTGTGAAATACTTTTAATGATGTTTTCTGTGAAAGATGAGAGATTAATTGGAAAATTCTGGCGTTTTAGTGCAGTAGCAGAAGACAGATAGTGTTTCATATAAACACTTTGTAGACTGACTGCTGACTTGGTTTAGCTCTGCTACGTTCTGTGGTTTTTCATTTTTAACAGCCTTCTTTCTTGGCTTTGGAGTGTTGTTTTAACAGTTACCATGCAAACAGTATTTAACAGTATTCAGTGTTTGAGTAGCTTTTTCCTTCCATGGTAAAGGTCATTGGGATTTCTTTAAGCTTTTCTCTTTTCCTTAAAATGTAACAGGCAAGGTAATTCATGATGTTAAAACAGGACAGTGGTCTCACAGACAAAGGTGCCTGTTACAACTGTTTAACACTAGGAAAATCTTATCAGTGATGATTTTTGGGCCGTTCCTTTAAGGCACTGGTGAACAGTGTCCCAGAGACCTTTTACACAGCTTTGTTTCCTGCATTATTTTCCAGTGCTAACTCTTTTTTTATATATGATAGGAATGTATTGGCTTAAGACCTTGCAGGCTGTGGAATCTCTGTACCATGTTCACTGTGTTTTCTAGACATCTCTCTAAAGTATCATTTCTTTCCAAATCCACTTTTGCCTCAAGTAGCTCTTATCTGAAGGTCCTATTATGCCACCTCCTTTTGATGTTGAGAATGTCTTAAAAATTAAGTTATTCAACCTGACCTTGCATTACAAAATATAAACCCCAAGCAAATCTAAAAGATCCAATTACATTAAAAAATATTTGTTGTGTTACTGTGATAATTAAAGAACTGCCCTTCTGCTGGCCTTAGTGTAAGATAGAATGGTCTCTCAGTGAGATTATTGGGCTGTTTGAGTCCTGGTTCACTCCTGAGCCCAGCAAGTTAAGAAAAATCCTGCATGTTGGATAACATCCAGGCAAGTCAGTGTATTCTGTCTCTGTTGCTTCTCTCTCCCTGAGCCAGTTGCCTCTAGAACATTTGGATCAAGTCCAGATCTGGAGAGTGACTGTGAGAGAAAGTCTGGTGCTCTGGATCTTGTCCAGGAACGAGGAAGGACTCTCTCTGTGTTGAGCCTGTTTCTTCCCTGAGCCAGTGCCTAATGCTCTGGACCAATTCCAGGCATGGGCATGCTGCAGTTGTACAGGAGCCAGAGACAGCAACACGGCCTTGACACTCCTTCAGCAAGGGCTCGCAGTTGCACAGTAATGAACACCACAAAGGTCAGCTGCCTGAACTCTCTAGGAACCTCCCCCCTTTCCTCTTCAGCTGTAGCTCCACAGCTTTGCCCGTCTGGTTTTTGTACGTATTCGCCTGACTCTCTCTTCACTCTCAGCCTGGCACCCCTGGGTGGGGGATATTTTCAGCCAAGTGTTAGGCTTGCTGGGATGTAATCTAATTGATGTGCTGATGATGAGAGCAGCACTGACTTCTGTATCACACTTAGTTAGGGTTCCTGGAGCTTAATTGCCAGCTATGAATGAACATGGGTGTTACTTGGTTCCCAGGCACACCTCTAATTCAGTTAACTGCTTTCCATATGCATCACTTATGTTGCAAATTTTTTCCTTTTCCCAAGCTCACTAGCTGGTAGGAAGGGATTTATCTAAGTCATATCAAAGTAAGTAACCTTACTAAATAAATAAATTGTTGGGAGAAGGGAAAAAAGGAATATATTATTTCAAGCTTTGCTTTCTCTCTGTGCAGATTGAGAACCATAGCGTAGAGAAATGAAATTGTGGTTTCTCTTTTGAACTGAGCTTCCACCAACCTAGCAAACTCCTGAAGTTCGTTTTCTCACCTCAGAGAATTTGTGGACAGGGAGAACGTGTGCCAAACACTTGGACATTTCCACATTTGTGTTGAAAGACATCACAAGCTTAGTCCTTCTGTGAACTGCTGCCACCACCATAACATGACAATTAGAACAAAAAAGCAACATAAAGAAATATTACCTGCCCTCCAATTAGTTAAACCACAGCTTTACCTTTAGCTGGTGAAATGTAGCCATTTCCCAGATTTGGTTCCTGCGACTGGACTCCTGTAATTTTGATACTGGTTTCACTGTCTGCTACATGTTCACCGGAAAGCACTGTTGCACGGTAGTGGGGTGACTTGTATATGAAAACACTTGGGTCCAGTCCCTGAGGGGCAACATGGCATCCCAGAAGCTGTCATCACATTGGAACACTTGGCCCCTCTGTTTCCCGTTCTCACCGTCAGCGTGAGGAGCGAGCGCGAGGTGAGCGAGCTCCTGTCTGGCCGCTGGCGGTAGTGGCTCTGTCGGAGTCGTGGCACGGATCATCCTGTCATCCTGGACCTGCTCCATAACTGGGCTTGTTTAATCTTTTACTGATTGTTAAACTAATGCTTTTTATCCATGGATTTGCTTTTATGAACTCCTCACCATTGTGCTTCCATCCGTTTTCAGTCCACAAAACTAAAGAGCTCTCGGTGTTGCTGCTGTGGTAGGTGCTGAGTGGGTTTTTTCAAAGCCGGGGGGGGCCTGCTGGCAGGCAGAGGCAAGGAACCATTCCAATATTATTTTCACTTTGTTTTTCAGGTTAGGCTGTTGAGATAAAAAGCGGTGGACATTCGTGACTGAATGGAATCTCTCCCACTGTGCAGCCATGCCCCCTCTCGACGTGCCTGCCAATGCCAGCACTTCCTTCATAAATTCTTACATCACACTCAAGACTGATGACATCACAGAATCTGACCAAGGAGTCTGAACCAGCTGTTTCCATGGACACAATCTCCATAGTGACAGTGGGAAGGGGAGGGGGAAAAAGGAAACAGGTGGGGGGAATTAAAGAGGGAGGGATAAATATATATATATATAAAGATCTATTTTTTAGTCTTGAAAGACTTTGTTTTAAATGAAAGGTGCGCTATATCCCTTTTGATGCTTTTGATTAACAAAACCCCATATAAATTAAAAAAGAAACCTATAGCTTAAGTAAATATTAAACCCAAAATTAAAGCAAGGCTCATTGAGTCTAACATTTTGTGGGAAAGAACAGCAGAACTGGGAGCACTCCAAACAGGACTTGTCTCTGTTCCTCTTGCTTTCTTTCTCACAACATTCAATGAAATTCCATTTTAAAAGGCAAATAAAATACTGATGATTGCGGGGTGTGGGAGGAAGGCTTGGATGGTTGCAGGTGATGGGGTTTCAGTTTCTGAGGGGCAGTGTTTTGAGAAACACTGTTAACGGCGTAAGCTTGAAAAACATCTGAAGACCCTTGGGTCGTGAGACTCATGAAGTAAGAGGCTGCTGCCTGTTTGATCCCATACACCTCATTTGTGTGGGAACAGCTGTCCCACTCGGGGCAAGGGAGTATCTCTCCTTTATGACAACAAAGTGCACCCCCAAATCATTCCAAGAAGCTACCTTCAGTTTGAAAGGCAGGTGAGAGGAAGTCATGGTTTACCTGCCAGATTGGGGAACAAAAGGAAGTCTGAATGTTGGTGGAGTCAATGTATCTTCAAACTGATTGGGGAAAATCCACTTGGCCCTTCTTTTTATTTTATGTATTTGCTTTTCCTAAGGAAGGAAGAGGGAATGTCAGTGTAACAGCCTACACTATATGGTTATTTGGGGTGGGGTTTTTTTTGTAAATTATGTAATTTTAAAACATTTGGGTTTAAGGAACAAAACAAAAACAAATCATAATTTTTTCTTGTTAAGGCCTTAAGAAAGGGGTTAGTGCATCTTTCAGGGGTCACTCTGCCATGGGAATAAAAATAGCTGTTTCACAAACAGTTTTATATAAAAAAAGCTTAAAAAAGCCAAAAAAACTAATAAACTTCATTTTAACCTTGTCTCCTTTTGTTTTGTGCGAACTTGATTTGTTTAAAAGGACAGAGAGAGACAGTACTATCTGCTGCTTTTTGGTTTCTTTGCCTTCATCGGTTCTGCCTTCAGTGATGACCTTCTGAACTGGCCCAGCAAGAGGAAGACCACAAAGGCTTTGAAAAACTAAAGCTTAGGATTTGTTTGATGTTCAGAGATAACGAGCCAATGACTGGATGAATTTTCTGTTCATGTGAGTTGGTGGTATTTCACCAGGTCACTGACTTCTTTCACTCATAGAATGGTAGCATATCCTAGCGATATCAAACAGCGTGGTGTTTACTGGGAAGTCACTAGAGATAGGGATCTAACCAGCATGACATGGATAAAAAATGGGGTTGATATTGTGGGGAGGGAAGAACTATTTTAAAAGTTATGTACTGGATGCTTGCTCAACTACTCGCATTTTGGAGTATTCAGCACATACAAATAAAATCTATGATAGCTCATATTAAGATATCTATTTTAACTCTATTTTTAAAAGATCGATTTAAAGATTTGGGAGATAATTTGGCAGTTATTTATTTCTAGAAGTTGCTACTTTCACTCATGAGTATTTGGGAAGAAAGGCAGTCTTCTGCTTACTCCTTTCCTAGTAGCAGCTACTGAAGTTAGTATGTCCTTTACATTGAGAAATAGACCTGTTGTGATAAATGTCACTAATGTGTCCTGAATTGGTGCTGAAAATATTTAACTGCTGGTGTAGTCAGAAAAAAAATCATTTTTAGCATAGTTAATGTGATTGAGTAAATGACTTCTTTTCAACTGAATAAAAATTGGTTTTTTTTTCATAGTGTCTGTTCTATTCTACCTATTTAAAAAAAAACAAACTTATTGCATTGATTTATGTCGGTGAAGAGTCATCTCTAGCACTGTGACAGCGGCCCAGCGTGTGCTGCAACTGCTGAATTTGACGCTTTTGGCTCTTCAGGGTGGTGTCACGCAGCAGAGGCAGATGGTTTTTGGGTAGCTGGGAGGGAGCCTTGGAGGTTTTCCATGTGGGAGCCTGTGGCAGTTGTGGAGATTCAATATTTCCTTGTGCACCGTGGTTGGAAAGTAGTGGGAGTCGTGTAGAACAAATAAAGAAATAGTACCACAGTTGACTCCATGGGAAGTATTTCTCAGTGGGGAGTGTTTAAAACCCCTTCAAACTCAGCTGTGGTCAGAGGTGGGGGTGCTCTCTAGCAGGGAGGGAGTCGTGCATGTTGGTCACCTTTGTTGGCCAAGTTTTTACAGAAAGCAGAGCTACCACAATTCTAAAACCAAGCCAGAAGGAATTTAAACAACGTGTAATGGCTTCTTGGGAGAACCTGGAAATGATCCAGAACAGTCATAAATCCAGTTGGAAATAAAAATTTCTTTTGGCTGAGAAAATAATAAAGTGCTGAGTGGATTCTGAAAGCAGCTGTTGTACAGAACGTTTACCTACTCCATCCTGCAAAAGCAATTAACATCTTGATCTCACGGATACCCTAAACCTGAAAGAAAGAAAAGGGTTGGAAGTCTTTGTAATTTAGAATTTGTGGAGCAGAAATGACCTGCAGCAGAACATTGAAGCAGATTGTGTATAAACGAAAATGAGCGGCCTGCCAGCCACTTGGGAATTACCTGTTTGGATGAGGAGTGAGTGACCTAATGAGAGTTTGGATAAGGTGGCTCATTTTCAAAGTGTTTCTCCATGCTGTCTGACTCCCATCAGGATCTCTTGAAAGGAAGGAGACTTACACCAGTGTGGTGGCAATTGTATGTGGGGATTTAGCAGCGTTTCCGAAGTGTGTGGTTGTCATTTAAAAAGGAAGCTCCAGTGGCTAACCAGAGTAAGTCACCAGTGCTGAACAGGGTCAAAGGAAAAGATCGCGTTTTCCCATAAAGGATATGCAATGGATTCTACATGCAAAGGATGTTTGTTGATGTGATAAGGATAAAGGGACTCCTCCTGCAGGAGCTGACGGAGCCCCTGGAATATGTACAGCAAGCATATCCCGATACCAGGAGCTGCTGATTGATACAATTGTCATGGATTTTTATTGCATGTTGAATTCCACACTTGGAAGTCCAAGGCATAGACTTCTGGATTGTGCAGCACAGGAGAAAACAGTCTCAGCTGCCACTGCAGAAGGTGATGACCATCCCACTAATCTGTACCACGTAGGTACAAAGGGGATTTTACCTGGGGTTGTGATATTCTTGAACCTTCTGAAATGCTTAGAGCAAAGCAAAGTGATGATGTGAAATGGTGTTGAAACAAAAAACATTGAGGGGGTCAGGGCAGAGCATCTGCTGAAGAATGTTGCACATCTAGTTCACAGAGTCCAGCTAATGCCAAGGTAAAGAAATATGTTTTCAGTAGGACATGCATTTAAAAAAAGGTACTTTGTTGAGATGTGGGCAATTAAATGACAGCTCTGGTATTTGGACTGTTTAATGTGCAGTGTGAACTGTAATGTACATAAGAATGTATGTGAGGAAATAATACCTTAAACTGGTACATTTACCATTTACAGGGTGAACATTTTGGGGCTGAGTTGGATGTAAACTTTCTAAATTAGCGTGCCTATTAATCATGTCATTACAATCAGGAAACTACCTGTGCTGTCTTGAGTGCAGTGGCTGTCCTGGATATGGTAGAAATACTTGGTAGAGGGACACAGTATGGGTTTGTCTGATTAGATCCTTGACTTACCAAAATGATTGGAAGAAGCAGTCCTCTATGTAAAAATTTAGAAAATTGAGTGGAAATATCAGATCTTTGGAAGTGGAACAGGGTATCTGGATGGTTGAGGATGAATAAATCATCGTTGCTCTGGATTTTTTTTTTAAGCGATTAAAAGTTATGTGGAAAAGAACAGAAAGAGGACAGGCAATCCAGGTTCAGTTACAGATCTAGAAAACACAAAGATGTGGCTTTACTGACTTTGTTATGAGATGCCGAAAGTGCAGTTTCAATCTTAGTTTTGGGTTAGAAATCCCTGTTGTGAAATAGGATGAGATTCTAACAAACATGTTTACTCTTGGGTTTGGTTTTTTGTTTCGGGTTTTTTAAAAGATAGAGCTCCTGGAGCATATTGTGAGTCAGAGAATTTAGTCAGTAAAGGTAGAGGGCAAAGGTGATTATTAGAAAATTGTGGGAGACCAGGAACACTGTGGTTATTCTCTCTGGCATTGCTGCACACTGAAGAGAGCTTGGCTAATGCACATCACTGAAAAATTCATTCCATATGATACCTGCACCATCAGCTCCCAAACTGAGCTGTGCTATTCAGCTAAAAATTATTATGTAGAGCTTTGAAGGAGAGAATTAGGTTTTCCTTTTGAGCGCAAAGGTCATTGAAATTGCTGTCATTGTCTCTGCATGTGAGTGTTTAATATTTTGCTCTGTACTTTTAGTGGGATCCAAAAGCTCAGCTCTGTCACCAGCTGATGCATGAAGAGGGTGCTGCTTAAAGAATCTTTTTGTAGGATTTAATTTCTTAAGTGGGACCCATATCCCAGTTAGTGCTTCTACAGAAGGGAGCCTGAATTAGAAGGGAAGCTTTGCTTGTTTGCTGGTTTCTTTCACGGGGCTATACCAGGAGCCAAGATTGCTTCCCTTTCCTCTTCATCCTCTAGAGGGTTTTTGTAATTTATTGCTTAACTCAGTTTTAACACTATGGTTTCAAGGTTTTGACCTTACCTGGCCAGGTTTAGAAATGCTGGTATTTCTTAGCAGCTCTAGAGAGACTTACCTCCCATGCAAATAATTTGAACAAGAAAAATAGTCTTCCAGCTCATAGCAACTCTCCTGTGAAGAAAATGTTCTGCTCTAGCTGGGGATCAGGATTCGGCTTGGTGTGTTCTCCTCTGTGTGATAAAACCTGCACGTGCTACTGAACGTGAGCACAGCCAGGTCATCTGCAAATACCACCTGCATTGCATGAGGGGTTTTGGGGCTGTAGCCACACCTGCTAACAGCCAAACTCAAGTTTGCAGTGGGTTTGGAGGTCAGTGTTCCCTGGCTTTGATGTATAATCATGGCAATGGTTTCCTGAGTTTTACTGAAATTGCTTATTTTCAGTGCCACATCTTTTAGTGGGGAGCAGCAAAGAATGGCAGAGAAATTGTCAGGGAAAGAACTGGGAGGCATTTACAGTAAAGATAAATAGGTGGTCTAAGGATAAATCTGCGTTGTGTGAGTCCCCTGAGCTGAAGCCAGTTTATCAAAGAAAGGTTACTGCATTTCATGGTTTTATTAAAAAATAGAAGTCTACATTTTATAGCATTTGTATTAGGAAAACTTAATTAGACTTTCACCTGAGTTCCTGCACACCTGAGCTGGATTGCCCTCTCAGAAGAGAAGTGGAATCATTAGATTCTTATAAATTGTAGATTATTTTGAGGACATTATTTTGGGGACTGTTGGAATTACCATGAATAGATATTTGACTTGTACTATGGAGCATAACAGTATCTACTTCTTCTTGTGCACTTTTTCGTCACCTGGAGTTGAAGTACCTTACAAGTAAGACAGATCTCTTGGTTCCCATTTGTAGTCAGAGGAAATACAGAAAAAAAAAAAAACAGATTATTGTTCAGTGTTGTACTATGAAATTAAGAATTGGCAGGTGGAAATGGATCTCAGAGAGGCAAGAAAGCACAGTTTGTATAAGCAGAACAAAGACCAATTTAATGTAGCACTTCTGGGTTTTGTAAAATCTTTGCTGCTTTGGAAGCCCAAGATGAGGAGGTCACTGGATGTTGCAGTATGTGTGTTCACCTGGTGTGCTGCTGTGGCTAAAACTTTTGAAGAGGAATTGTTACCTGTACAGGTGATAGATGGCAAAAATCTAAGTGTCCATTTGGGAATGAAACCAAAGAGCTGCTCTCTGCAAGAAAATAAGCAAAGTTTCTCTAGTGCTGCTGATGAAGACTTCTGCAGCTACCAAAACCAGAGGCCATACAGAATAGCCCAATTTTGTAGTCTCTAAGCAGATTTCCAGAGTTGTGTTCAGTTCTGCTCCGAGTAGGAAATGTTCTTGGCTGCACAGGACAGGAAAGTCTACCAGGAGAAGTTTTCAGAGCTGTGAGAGATGCAAGTGAGCATTGGCAGCCTTAAAGAGATGATACTGATGGGTGCAGTCCTTGGTGCCTACTCCAGCTGTACCACTCGTTTTTATTAAAAACAGCAGCAGCATGTTGCCACAGGAACACAAAAGATTTGAAAAATATGCTGGTAGAGCAGAAGTGTAAACATTCCTCATGACAAATGTGAAAGGTGGACTTAGCAAACATCGAGTTTGTGGTCTGTTGCTTCAGAAGAAGAGGTGAAGAAGGTGCATCTTTTTAACTGCGCGGAATTATTGCACTCTAGAAGATGAACAGATCGAAAGATGTACAAATTAGAAGGAGAAACACTAATTCCGATCCCTAATAATTGACAACAGTGACTGTAGACTGCCAGTAACTGGGACAAATTCTGCTTTGGAGTGTGGCCCATTGGCCTCGAACACTGCTCACCACCCACATTTGATGGATTCAGCCTGAAGTTGAGCACTGCAGCTTTATGGTCCAAAGTTCCTCTCAAAGACAAGGAGAGGTGAGAAACCTTTTACAAGTGTGAAAAGAGCCATGGAGAAATAACAGGTCAGTGGAAGTCAGGGAAGGTGTGTTCTTGGGGCTCCCTTTAGTTATGCTAAGACACGAGAGGAGACCTGAGACCAGCGGAAAGGCACTTGAAGGC
The DNA here is from genome assembly GCF_025592945.1 of Manacus candei. Lineage (NCBI taxonomy): Eukaryota > Metazoa > Chordata > Aves > Passeriformes > Pipridae > Manacus > Manacus candei. Next base: position 5,390,271 of record NW_026138066.1, read on the forward strand.
CTGTAGTCCTCACTGGTGAAGGTGGCTGTTCCTGATGATCTCTTCTGTGTGAAGTAGATGTGTGTGAGTTTTGGAAGAACAGTCCAGGAAGGTACCATACCAAACATACTGTGTGCCATTTATTAGACTGCACAGCAACAGGCCCTGAAATCAACTCTTTAACATAGAACAACCATTTTGCATCCAAATGGTTGTTCCAAATAGATGATGGTCTTAGTTGTGCTTCAGAAGGGGATGTTGGCCAGGTCACCTGGTTTGGCTGGTCCTTCCTCAGACATGCCTTGTGTTGGTTTTCAGTAGCACCCCACAGAAACTGTGGAACGCAAAAGCTGATGTTCATTTTCTAGGGTTTCATTGGAGCTGTCTGAAAGAGCTGCCTGAGACAAACACCAGAAATCTCGGCAACCTGTATTTACCATTTCTGACAAAATAGAGAGATTTGCCCCTTATTTTTAGCATTTATTGGAGTTACTTGGACCTTGGGAGTAGCTGATCAAGAACCTAAACAACCTTTCTCAATCTGCAGTCAACTGTTCTATGCAGGGTCTGGTGGAACTTTTTCTTGTCCTTCACAGTGCAAGAGAAAGAACAAGTCTGGGGCTTGCCTGAGCAGCCTTTTCATCTGGCTGTTTGCCACAGCCCCTTGGCCTACCCTTTCCTTCACTAGGTGCATTAAAGATATACCAATTTGCAGTTTTTAAGAACATATGCACTTACCTTTTTGATTTGTAAGCGTATACATATGTCCAGAAATACAAGAGTACAAGGGTTCAATAGCTGAGAAAAAAATGTGCATTGACCAGCTTGTGTGACCTTGGGTGGGAGTGGTAAAAACCGCAGCCAAGGTCTGTCAGGAGTTCAGGGTCAGAGTTTCAGCAACTAAAATGTCACAATTCAGAGGCTCCCACAAGGCACTGTGCCTCTGTCTGGCAGACAGGCAGCGTTCATGAAGCAAATCCTTCCATGCAGTAAGCAGGCTTTGTACCTTCAGGCTGTGACTTCCTAAGTGCTTATCTTTGAAATGAGCTTCTCACAGCCACGCAACACAGCAACTCCTGTTGTAGGACAGACAAACCGCCAACTCCTGTATTTCCCTGTTGTTTTCACTTCTGCTTCAATTGACAGCGAGTGTTTTAGCTTGATTTCTGCTGCAGCCTGTGCACCTCAGACTGTTGTAATTGCCAGAGCAGACAAGATCCCCAGTCGTTCTGAAAAGCCTTGCGCCAACTCAGATTCAAAGAGCACATGACAGTACATAAACAGGTAGGAAGAAGTGGAGACACTTCCATCCTCATTTCCCTTGACTGCAGGTGTCTTTGTAAGACTGTCATTGCATTTCTCCATCTTCTACATTGCTTACAGGTAATCTGTGTGTCGCATGTCTGTGTTGCTTGCAGATAACTCATCCTGTTAGTCTTAATTCATCTTGGAGTCACTCAAAGGTTGTATTTTGGAGTTGCTGCCCAAAGGATTTGGGATGCAGGAGCCCTCTCTCTCCTCCTGAGGTAGGATCAAGGGCATCTGTAGCTGGTCTCTGTTCCTCAGGCAGCACAAAAAGGTTCACACAGAGGTTCCTGCCTTGGTCATGGCTATTGCAGTGCTCTTACACTTCAGCAACTTCTTCAGTTGGGTTTTTGGTCTATCACATGTCCTTTATCATCTGGGCAGGTCTGAAGTCCTGAAATTCTGCCTTTTTCTCTCTCTTGGATTTTTTTCGGTTTTTTTTTAGACTCAGTAAATTTATTCCAGACTCTTTCAACTTTGTTTTTTTCTTTTCCAAAACAGAGGAAATCTTCTCCAATGTCTGCAACGGCATACCTACTCTAGATCAAAGAGTTAAATAAGAATTCAAATTGTGTCTGTGATCAGCCGAGACTCTTACAAAAATGACACGCATCAAATTTTTACCTATCATCCACATTCATGTTTTAAAGCTCTCTGGAAATCCTGATTCAGAATAGACTGGAAGGCACCAGGTCTCTCATCCAATGTGGTGGCTCTGTGAAGGCCAGCCTCTGAACTATAACAGGTTGTTCAAGGCTTTGGATAGTCAAGTTTTGAAAACCTTCAGGGTGAGTACTCCGCACCCTTTCTGGGATCCCATTCCTGTACTACTGAGCTGTTCTCCTGGAGCAGCAATTCCTCCTTGTATCTAGTCTCAATTCCCATTGCTGCGGCTTTTGACTTGCCTGTTGCCCTGCCATGCCATTCGGTGATGAATCTGACTCCACCCTGCCTGTAAATGCAGCAGTTCATGGTGGTATGACACATTAGGGCAGTCAGGCTGTGTACTTAGCAGTGGTTTTAATCCTGAAATCCAGCACACCTGCAGAGCTGTCCAGAGTAGCTCAGGGAGTTGCGGTGGCAGCAGGTGGTTATTCTGGACCCTGTTCCTGCAGGGAACTGAGCCGCGATCCCCCCTCCACAGCCAGGAGGAAAGAGGAGTGCAGATCACTGCCTTCGTGAAGCCTTTGGGAGAGGTACCAGAGCCTCTGTCTTCAAGGCCTTATTTCTTCTAAATTAAACTTCCTGCTAGTTCTCTGCTTGCCTTTTTTCCTGCTTTCCAGCAAACCTGACATTTGGTTGACGCTCTGGAGACCAGAGGTCTTCAGCCTGACTCTGGTCAAGCCTAGCCCGCTTGAGGGAGGCGGGACCGAATCCCCAGGCCATGCACATCGCGGAGCATGTCAGATGGCAGTGGCTTCCATCCCTGCCAGCACGGGCACGCTCAGGCTGGTGAACCATCTCAGCCTTGCGTAGAAACCGCAGGTCTCAGCCCACCTCACCTAATCCTACGCGGTGCAAAATCCACTCTGTCCTGTTGGGTGCCTTTCCTTCTCACAGCCCGATCTCTCCGCACCTTCCTGTGCCTGCTCACCTGCCCACCCCTCAGCCGCTGCCGCCTCCCAGCCCTGCTGTTTCTGTCCGTGCCGACCCCCGGCCCGCCCGGAGCCGCTCTCCGGGGCAGAGCCCTGAGGGCTGTCTGGTGCTGCCACCTTAAGGCTCTGGATTCACGCTCCAGCAAAGCCCGGGCAGTAACTCCGGGGGGACAGAGGTTGCGGAGCTGGGACTGGCCAAAGGCCGTCCGTAGCATCTGAAGGATGACATAAAGCCGTTCCCCTGCGCTCGCTGAGCCTTGTGGTTGCTCCACTAGCTTTCATAGGAAAGTATAGCGGGGTTTCAGCCAAGTTTTTGTGTGCATCTCCTGATTTTTTAGGCTGATGAGAAACCACCCTTTGTAATCTGCAGGGCAGAGTCAGAGCAGAGGAGGCAGAAGATGAAAGTTTCTCTGTCAGAGGAGGTTTTTACAGCACCCCTTTCTGGCAGGGGTGGCAGCATGTCTGCCTGCCTGCTCCCCCTGTTGAGAGGTAGGGCTTGATGCTGGTTTTCACCAGCTCTCAGCAACAAATAAGAGACGTGAATGAGTTCGCACATCGCATTTGCTCTCCGAATGCTTTTTGGTGGCAAATTTTGTTGTTCATTGGCTTAGTGTGTGATCTGCAGCCTTTCCGTGCCTGTTGTGCTCCCAGCTGAAAATTTGTGCACTGTGTGACACTGAGAGTGGGTACTGCCCTGAGGGTCTGTAGACACTTCCCCAGAGCAACCAGCCAGGAGAAGACAGTGTGATCAATGGCAGCTCTCAGGCTCACAGCAGAGACCACAGAAGTCAGCTTGGCTGGGTTGGCAGCTTTTTCCTCTACCCCTCTTCCCTCCGGCACCACAAGCAGCAAGGTGTGCTTGTACAGATCCATGTGGATTCTGTTTCCACAGGTCCGTGTGGGTGGTGGGATCCATCTGCCACAAAGTTGTCAGCACAGGAGGTGCCCTTCACTATCAAATTTATGAGACTTGCACAGGAAAACAGGGAAAATTAGAAATAGTTCCTGAATTTTTAGTCCTGAGTGCAAAGGCCACCCCAGAAATTAGGTCGTAGTTCAAAACAGAGTGAAGACAATTCAAAAAGCTCTGGACTTTGGAATAGGCAATAAGGACTAATAAAGTAAATAAATAATTGAGGACTTGTTTTAGACTTTCTCTCTTTCTGGATATGAGTCAATTTGTCTTATCTGGAGTAACACAAATGAGAAGGGAGCTGCAGAAAAGTGCTAACTCACATACATAGTGCCTGTATTCAGTCCATGGGAAAATTAAGATTTGTCATCTCCATCTGTGGTGTGGCTTTGAAAATTTCCAGGTTTTCATGGGTTTTTTTAAGCAACCCAACATAAAGTTTTAAAGTACTGTTACCACAAAAGCATTCATTTTTCATGGCTAGCTCAGCCCTGCATGTTTTGGTGCTTAGCAACACCTTGCTCTGAGCTGCAGGCGCCACAGAGCCATCCCCTGGGGACCTGGGAGTCAGCAGGTTTAGGGAGCTGCTGCTTCTCTGCAGGTGGGGAGGTTGGTTATATCGAGGAGCTTGGTGTTTTGCCATGATAAGGAGCGGAGCAGGCCCCGGTGCTTCCCACATTTATTTTTCTGCCACTCACCACCCGCAGCATGGCAGTGTGATGTCTTTCAGAATCCATTCAGTCAGCTTAAAAACCACAAAGAAAATACTTTCCTTTTCAGTTTCCCTTGCAGCCATCACTTCTGATCCTTCTTCCTTCCTGTGGCAAGATCACTGCTCATGGATACCTCCTGGGTAAAAGAGTGGGGGTATTTTTGTTGATGACGCAAAACCACAATTACAAATGAGCACAGAGAAATAAGCTTGTTATGTATGTTTGCTATGAGAGTGTAGCAAGTACTATTGGCAAAAGTAACCTACAGATCATTTGGGATAGAGCTCCAAGGGTAACCAAGCAGCTAAACACTCTGTAGTAAGATCTTGCCTGCACTTTCATTATTTCTGATTTCTATTTCACTCCATATGCTACCACTGTTATTAATCGAACTGTAAGCATGACTCAGCCACTATTTCAACCCAAAAGTTATTTGTGGGTTTCCTATTCATAAAAAAAATTAAAATACACATTCTGATTTCCAGTGCACATTCAGATTTGTGAAGCATGAACTATCATTAGGAGCATCACACAGAAATCAAATATAAACAACCCATTTCACTGTCATAGTGACGCACAACAATCTTCTGTTTCCAGCACACTGAGAAAAACTTCTAAACACTGACTTGTATTCAAACCATTGTTTATACTGACAGAAAAAGTGAAGATAAAATCATGAAAAATTGCTAACAAGAGCTTGATGCTGCGTTATTTATGAAAATAGCAAAATAATAAACTCTGTGCTCTAACAACAAGCACATTATGCTCTCAGAAATGATTAACAGAGGGTTTAGATCATCAAAATTATATGTTTGAGTATTTTCAGTTTAGTGCATTAATATAATTTAGACAAAAAGCGCTGGGACAAATGTGCATTTTATTTTTAGTGTTAAAGTTATTTATAGTTTCTTAACAGAATTGCTGTAAGTTCTTCCGCTCATCATGTTCTACTGCCTTAATGGGCTGCTGAGCAAAGGGCAGAATTCAGGAGATCATTAATTGCTTGACAGAAAAATTGTCAATTTGTACCCAGGGAGCAGCAGCCACATCTTCCTGTGCCGTTAGGTCTGGCCTGTTACTACATGTGCCATTGCCAGTGACAGTCTGCTGTTCAGACTGTGCTGTCTTTACCACTTCTTCCCTCCTCTCCTTGGATTTCTCTATCAGCCAGTATTTTTTCTCCATCTTGTCGTTAATTCCTGCTCCTCAGAGCTCCTCAGGTGCCTGTGAGTAAGACGGGAGTGTTGAGATTGTTGGGATTTGTTAGTGAACAAAGCTAGAGGTGTCTTTTGGTTTTTGCAGACTGCCGGGAGAAGCCACATCATTTTTAGTGGTTGGAGGAGGATCCGTTGGCAGCCTGCTGACAGCCCACTGCAGGGATGGAAAGCTCTCTGTTTGTGGGGTGCCAGCTGGACTCATGTCACTTTTACTGTGGCAGTGGGAACCATGTTCCCAGTGTTGTCCCTGCCATGTGACTCACACGTGCCCATGACATGCCCAACGTGCAGGTACCTCCCACCACCTGCATCTGTTCAGCCATGCAGCAGCAAATGCCCGTCCTGGGGCTGTGTGAGGTTAATAAATAGCTACAGAAAACATCCAGGTTCATGAAAGTACACTGAACCTGCATTCACTGTCTTTTAAACCCAGAAAAGCTTCAGTGTCACTTCTGCCTGCAACTTTTTTGCTAGTACCACGGAGAGTGGGCTGCCTGCCTTGCACTGGCAGTCTGAACCCAGGTGGGCAAAAGTGCCTGGGCTCAGTTCACTCGGGTGGGTACTATGTTTGATGCCCTGTGCTTTAGTTCCCTTGCAGTTTAGTCTTAACCTCACAAGGAGCAGATACCTGCTATCGTCACTCTGTAGAGACAGATACAGCAGGGCCCCAGACTAGGCATGGTTCTACTCTTTCTGTAGAACCTGCTGTGTCTGCCAGACCTGGCCTTAAGGCAAACACACAAAAAGACCGGGTTTGAGAGGCTCACATCTGCACACCTTGTCATACAGTAACAGGTCAGCTAACAAAAGTTTCTCCATGCTAAACAGCTGTGCAAATGTGGTGGCAGAAGGAGAGAAAAGGGGTCCTGAGCCGAGTGACAGCACATGCTCACAGTATTGAAAATGTCTGTGTAACTTGAATGAGGCAGGAGCTAACAGCATGCACCAAAAAACTGCTGTGGCATCACTCTGAGCACACACTTAAATAACAAAGTAGATAATGCACCACTTTCCCAGAACAGGAATATTTTTACTCTTACCATTGGAGCAATCACAGCCACCAAGCCAGCAGGAAGGTGATGTGAAGAGAGATAGTCACTTCTACCTCCACAGACTGTAAGGAAATTTTAACAGCAAGTATGCTTCAGAAGTAATGCCTCCCTTCATCTCCCCTTTCTGAGATGTGCTGAGCACACGCTGTTCTGAATGCTTTCCTAGGAAGCCAGGGATGTTCGGCAGCCATCAGAAACAGGCTAATGAGCTTAGAGTGAAAAAAGAGAGAAATCTGACTTGCCTATGAGGAGACATCACCCAAGGTTTTTCTGTCTACTCCTGAGAGCCATAAGCACATCAGAAAAATGCAATTCTCATTTTAGTCAGATTAGCTTCCCTTTTTATTTTGATTCATAAATAACTGAATTGAGTACCTAACTATGAAAAAACAGCATCCTGACTGTCCTTCCAATGCATGGAAACAGCAGCAAAATGCTCTCTGTGAAATACTCCCTCTGCCAGAAGAAAAAGATCATAGCTAGACACTTCCTGGAACAAAAGCGAGTCTTCAAATTAGCTCTTTATCTATTTTAATATCTATTCTGAGATCTTTGGCAACCCCCTCTTTGCTTTGTAATAATTATGGTATCGGTGCTCATTAATGTCCTTTGCACCAAGATTTGTAGATTCGTTATCACAACTGGGTAAACAGCTCCATTAAACACATTTTGCAAGCGAGGAAACGGAGCCAGCAGCCAGCTGAGTGCTTGTCTCTAACTCACAGGGCAAATCAATGGCAGAAACTAAACCAAGATGCTTTTGTCTGTCTGGCTTCCAAAACCCGGATTTAATCACACTATTATTTTCAAAGGTGTCAAGCTGATCTCACACTTCAGGAAAGTAGAATGAATTTCCCCATATGGATTTAAATGCATCTCTTATGAAAAAAAATTAATAACAGGATTTTAGCCAGGAGCTGTGTCCAAAATTCCCCTGGATGCTCTCATTACAGCAAAGCAAAACCCCAAGGTATCAGTACTGAACCAAAAATGAAAAGAAAAGCAATATATTCACAGCTCCCAAGAAGCTTAATAAGCAAAACCAGCAGCTGAGACAAATCAACAGCCTGTGGTATTGGGGGCGTAAGCCATATTTTTCTGACAGTTTCACGAGAGAGTGTGAGTCAAGACTGCTGCCAGTCATTTTCTGAACGAGCAGGCATCTTCCCAGAGCTCAGCCACATCACAGAGGTTTAACAGAATCTTCAGGAGGCATTTTAGACCAGTGCTGGTACCACAGCTTGTGCCAAACAGCACCTTGGTTCGTTACCTCTCCATGCTGGGGTTAGAAATTGCATGTGCTGAACTCTGTTTGGCCAGCTCGGGTTAAGGTAACAGTGGGAACATTTTAGCCTGAGGAATTAAGGCCTGTAGGAGAACCTGAACTTGAATGTAGTGACTAAAACCAAGCTAGCTTGTTTTGATTTCTGCTTTAACCCCAGTTAACATGATGAGGATGCTGGGGTTAGTGTCCATGGCCAGTCACTTGCTGAACTGGCAAAACCCTCACCGGGCAGCGTTACATATAGGTGTGAGCTCAGTCCTCTATCATCTCAATTCTGTGAAATATCAAGTCATAATAAAGCCATTCTGCTCTTACAATTTCCATTCTTCAGACCTTACTGTCTGCGGCTTGTCTGGGAACGACTTCATCTCTGTGGCTGCTTTATTCATCCAGATGTTAACACCTGCAGCAACTGCTCAGGTCACGCTGCCCAACTGCTCACAGTGGTTGCTAGAGCCTGGCTCCTCAACATCTTACGGCACCAGCACAGAGTTGTCTCTCGGGGTGGAAAGACGGGGCCCAAGACCTGCCCTGCTTTCAGTACCAAGTTCAGAGTCATTGCTCTTCAAGAGCAAGAGACGTGTATGGGGATGGGATAGCATGGGAAGGGATGGATGAAGGAAGCAAAGTCCAACTACAATTCCATTTGGTGATAAGTGAACTGCTGTGACTGATATAGGAAAAAAGGTAGGAAGCCATGGGAATTTAAGGAAGAAAAGCCTGAAGAACAGATTTCTTTGCAATGTGGGAAGGTTGGCAGTAAGTCATAGTAACAGTAACTATGAAAGACTTGGCTATTTCAGTTCTTCTGACTGCTTTATTATGAACAAGCTGTTAGCACAGTCCATCTTAAGGATGCAGAAGTACCCAATGTTTAAACCTCCCCCTCTGAAGGCCAAGAAAATCACAAGGAACCAGCAGAGACTAAAATTTCCTGAGCCGAGGTTGTGCCTCAGGCTAAATTTGTTTGGAAACATTCAGCCAAAAATTTTTTGATCCCTTTCTAATGGCTGACATCATTCTTAGAAATCCATTGTTTATCTGACCTTCTCCTAACCCATTAGAAAAATTTCTGGTGATATTTTCCGTTCTCAGTTTAATGCTTTGAAGCATTACATGCAAAATTTGGCAGGAGGCAGCTTTGTGTTAGGAAGACACATTGCACCAGCTCTCTAAAACTGTGCTCAAACTTGGCTACGTTACAAGCACTAGAAAACCCAGTTTGCGTGTGCTTGATAGAGTTCTCAGTTTTTCATCTAAAATTCCCCCAAGATGTCTGAACAAAGCAGGTGGAGGTTGTTGCTGGCTGCCAGAGGCTGGCAAGGGTAAATGACAAGTGTGAAGCTGGTCTCCTCTGTGCACCTCTTGCCCCTTCCAGCACTGAAACGGTCAGGAGGAGAGGCTGTCCAAGTGAAGGCAAAACAGATGGTGGGCAGAAAAAAGGAGGTGGAGGAAAGACCAAAAAAGTCTGGAACTGAGTGGGAGGCCATGTTTTCTGGGCTCAGATGAGGCCACCAAAGAGGAAAGGTTTCTGGGGTCTTCATCAGACCAGCTCTGCTGTAGGGTGAGAGATGGACAGCCAGGGAATGAAATCAGCAGGCTTCACGCTGACCAATGCTGTTCCAAGAGGCTTTGCTCCTCCAGAATGAAACATTGCTGAGGTTTGAGTCTATCTAGTGGTGTTAGGGGGAAAGCAGTCAACCTGCTGGGATTTGATGAAAATCTTCTGGAAGCTCAAGGAAATATTCATGCTATCTGTGCAGTGCTTCCTGGCTGGCTTCAGTATTGAAGCAAGAAGAAGGGAAGGGTGTTTCTTTGGACACTGAAAGATTTTCACCCCACTTCTATGAAGAAATGAGTATGTGATGCTGGGTAATTACTGAAACAGCAGTTTTCATAAACAGGCACTAATCTGTGACCTTCATGTCCAGTGTGCCAAAGCTGTGATTCTGCAGGAAGATCTGCAGAAGCCACTTGCAACCCCAGCTGGGAGCTGGGCACGGGTCCTATGTGTGGCAGCTTCTAGGCTTTTCCTATTTGGTACAAACACTTAGAAGGTCATTTGCCTCCACTGGCAGCACCTGCGAGGAATCCTGTGGGTACAAAAGACTGTCTGCTCTGTCTACTCCAAACCCATGCAGTCACTTGATGATCACTGTGGAAAAGCCCATCTAAACACCCTTATGGACAGGGTGTGAACAGCAGGTGGCAAAACAGGCTTTGAAGTCAAATAGTGTAATTAAAACAAGATTAGCAAGAGATCATCTATTCTGTGCACTGAATAAAGAGAAGGTCCTTCAAAGAGGACATATAACACGACATCATCATTAAAAATGATCTTATGGACTACATGGACAAAAAGGCTCAGTTAAAATTGCATTAAAAAAAAGGCAACTCTTGCTTTACCTTACTTCTTGATGCTTTGTTCTGCAATAAGTTTTTTCTCAAAGCTGCCTTTTTGTTTGTAATGCAGGTTCTCCAGCCAAAGAATGGTGATGTCTGCACGCAACTTCTGTAATTTCACTTAGCTCGTCTCTTAATTGACTCCTCACAGTCAAAGACATGCACCCAGCACAGCAGGGCAACAGCTAGCTAAAATTAATATGTATGGATTAGGAGGATTTTTTCCGTGACTTGAAAATTGCTCAAAATATTACTTCATGAAAAGAAATGCAAATGAACATCTTTCATTCTTCAGAAGGATAATTACCCTTTTCTCTTTCTCTCTCTCAGAAAAAGATTTGTTGTCTATCGTTTTTTGGTTGCTTTGAAAATTGTTCTTTTGAAATTACCAAAGCTATAACAGTTGCTCCAGTCCTTTGCAGAAATGGCAGTCCTTGGTACTAGCCCTAAGCAGAAGAAGCTGTCTATCCTGCAGCCTGAAAGGGATAAAGATCATTTACCCAGAGACCTTTTGGAAAGGTGTAAACTGGGAGGTGTGTGTCTTTGTAATATTTTTTTTCTTAAGCTGGTGCCTTCTTCAGGTTCCAGCTTTGTTGCCTTATGTCAAGGTTGAGCCACAGGAATCAGAGCAGCTGGAGAGTTCCTCTTCTGATGGCCTTTGAGGGTGATGTTCTATTCCTGAATTCCAATCAACAATCCTTCTTAGAGCCCGCAGGTAAGTGATGGGAGTCCAACAGCCTTTGGCTCTGGTCAAGGTAAGAAGAATGGAAAGGACCCAGACGGATATTTTTCAGCTGAATTTCATAAAGGTGGAGCTCAAAATAAAGTGAAACAGGCAACGTAACTTCCTTTTACTGATGGGGTGATCAGGAGATGTCCCCTGATGTTCTTTGGACCACATTTCCCATCTTTTGTCATCTGAGTGCATGGGTCATGAAAATCAGTGTGGGAGGAAGTCCTTGATCACCTTTTAGCATTCAGCCATCTCCTGCTCAAGCCAGTCCACTGAGTAGAGGACTGTCACAGCTCTGTCTCCTGAGATCTCACAATAGAGCTGTTTGAAACATTTTGGGTACTCAAAAGCCAACAAACTCCCAGGCTACTCTGCAAACATACTTCAGCTCTTGTTAGTTCTCCCAGGCTGTACTTGCCAAGAGTGATCTCTGTCCCATCAGCCATGTTGTTAATATTTTAAACTTTATCAGCCTCAGTATAGATACCTATGGATGTCACTAGTGATCATCCACCAGCTGGACTCTGTACTGCTGATCCCAACTCTTTGAGTCCCATAGTCTAACAATCATCCACCCACTTTATCATCTACTTTGCCAGTCTGTATCTCACTGATTTAGCTATAAGCATACTGTGGAAAATGGTGTTAAAGGCTTCGACAGTGTCAAGGTAATAACTGACATGCACTGCTCTCGCGCTTTGAGAAAACTGCCTGTGAAGAACTACCAGCTCCCCTAGGCCCTTTTACTCTCCAGGGCAACTCCCTCTGGTATCCTGTCAAATGGATCACTGAATGAGATGAAATCTGCTCTCCTGAAGGCTATTTTTCCTCCTGACTTCTTGCAAGATTTAGTAGTTCACAGTTTCATGGTCGTTGCAGGCAAACTTATCCTTGACCATCACGTCCTGGACCAATTCTTCCTTTTTCTTGAGCAGCAAACCCAGTACAGCATCTCCTCCAGTTGTCCCATCAATCACCTGTGTCAAGAAATTGTCTTCAGCATGCTCCAGAAACCACCTGGATTGTGCCTGACCTTGCAGCTCCTCCAGTTAAAGCACACCATGAGTTAGTGCTGTGGCTGCGATCATGTGAGATGGCTCTATTAACTTTCTCTCCTCGATCAAGAAGTCTGTAGTGAGTGCCTGGCACAACACTGCCTGTGGAGCTTTGCCACCTTCTCCTTGCCCATAGGCACTCGACTGGCCCATCAACTGTCCCACGGCAAAGCTCTGGGCCCTCCTCTGCACAACACACTCCTCACCATTTCCAGCCTGTCCTTCCTGAAGAGACTATGTCCACCTGTGGCAGCTTTCCAGGCATGTGAACTGTCCCAGCATGTCTCTGTAACACAAAAGAAATCACAATTCTTCAGTTGTGTGGGGGCTGGTAGTTCCCTCCATTGTTTCCTGTGCCACCTATGTTTGTTTACAGCTACTTGAGGTGAACCCTGAGTCATGATACTTTCAAAACAGGATTGTGCTGTAGACTCCAGCGAGGTGACCTCAGCACACAAATAATGAGTGCTGAGGTGCCTCCCAGGGAAAGGGGCATCTTGAGGCCCTGGGTGCACAGCAGAGCTGCCTGCACAGCCTCTGCAGGTGCATAACTTGGCATTCTGAGCTCTCCATTGCTGCTGCAGCAATTTCTCCATTAAGAGTTTTCCTCTGATCACACTGAGATAACAGATCAAGCTGTGATGGCTTTACTGCTTCTTTTTATCTAGAACTAACTGTCCTAAGAGCAAGGTTTATTGATCTCCAATGGCAGAGATGCCAGGAGCGCACAGCTCTGCTGCTTTAGGAAATACTTTGACTAACTCCATAATTGTGTTTGCATTACTGCTGCCGCAAAGGCTGGAAATTTGAGGCTCCTTATAATATATTGCTTTCTCCCTTCGTAGCTGATCTGTGTACTACAAAAGACAAGCTCATCATGCTGACTGACTTTTGGAGTTGGATAAAGACTGTTAATCCCAGAAACATAAATGATTTTTAAAGTCTCAGGTCACTGTTTTAGGCTAATTTCTGTGACAAGTGATTTCTGTAAGTGAATGTTTGACCTAACCTGAGCTTTCTCAAGGTCCAATGGAACCAATCCTCAGCTCTGCAAACAGAAACCTGGGTGATCTGTGTTTAGAAGCTGCCTCTCCCTTGACTTGCCTGTACTAGCAAGAAGGTGACACAGAATTAAATAAGCTCTTTCCAAATTGCCCCATGAGAATGCAGCAAGACTGGTTGCATGTTGTGAACTGTGATCCCATCTTGGCTGTGGGAGAGGGTGCCCAAACAGCTGGACCTCACCGAGTTCTCTCCCACGGACAGCACTATTGGCAGGAGCTGCTTCCTTTGGCAGTGACAAAAAAGCTTTGGAGGAGGAGGAGGAGAAGGAGGAGGGATGACCCTTATACCACTCCCCTAGGGCTGAGCTGAGCAGAGGAGGAGCTTCGAGTTCGAGCCAAGTGCCATATTAAAAGGTCAGAAACGGAAGAGAAGAGAAGGCAAAAGGAAGCAGGAGTCTTGTGTCCAAAGAGGAAGACAAAGGAGTAGACAGGCTACGAAATGGCATTGTTCCTGTGGCTGGGGTCCCAGCTGTCATCCCTCTGGAGCAACATCTCTGTACTGGGAGTTTTTCTTACAGTCTTTACTTTACTGCTTGACTTCATGAAGCGCAGGAAGAAGTGGAGCCATTACCCACCAGGCCCAGTGTCTCTGCCATTCATCGGGACCATGCTCTCTGTTGACTTCCACAACCCTGCCCACTCCTTCAAACAGGTGAGTGGCAGCCCCCACAATGAAGTGCCCCTCTCACACGACCAGGAGGGGTGGGGTACACCCTGGCACGACCTAATCTTGCACAAAGCTGAAAGGCAATGCCCTCTCCAAAGTCCAGGATGAAGCAAGTCACTGCCTAAGGACTCTGACTTGGCCCTCACAGATTAACAATAATCACACACCACCTCACCAACCTCCATCTCCCCACCTCTGCGTGAGCCCCCAATGATAGGTGATGCTGTAGAGCTGGCCACCAACCTACCATGTGGGCAGATTTGGGGGCAAAGGAACAGGGAGATGTACAAACAAGGGAAGACAAATATCTGGGCTGAGAATGAGGCTGCGGAATGGCAAACTTTCATGTGAGTTACTGAAGCATGCATGTGACAGGGATGTGACAGTTTCAGTTAAAGAGATCAGCGTGTGGGATTTGCCCCAGCAGCAATGCCCAAAATCTCGGTAGCATTCCTATTCAAAGTCAGGGCTTAGCTTTTCTCAAAGGAAAAGCACAGCACAGCTTGCAGCAGATAAACCATGGGGGTTTTGTGCTTCAGCTTGCAAACTCTAAAGCCCTCTTTTCTAGGACAGTGCTGTTCAGCTGTCTGTCCAAAACCTGCCAAACGGAGAAACTAAATATAGCATTTGTATTATTTGCTTGCGTGTAGTCCAAAAGCGTACCATTTTCAAATCATATCACGTCAGGGACATGCTAACCACAATCTTGACCAGTAATCACTTTTAATTATGTATTTCTAGTGCCAGTGAAGTGCTAATTCACTTTTCAACCCTACTGCAAATAAGTACTTTGACTCCTTGCAATGCTACAGTGCAGAAATGAAGACTCCTAGTTTTTAAACAAAAAAAACCCAAACCAAAACCAAAAAATAACCCCCCCCCAACCAAAACAACAACAACAACAAAAAAAAAACTACCAAAAAAAAGAAAAATTAAACTGTGGGGCATCACTACTATTGCATGTCTTTGGACAACATGCTCCTGAGTGCTTTGTTCAGTGTTCCTGACTAGCGGGGGAGCTTTGACCTGCCTTCCTAGGAGTCTAAGTCCAGTTAAAGGGCTTGTCTACCTGGAGGAGACAGCTCCAAGGTCAGATCCCACGGTGAGTGCATGGCTGACAGGATTACCTGTGCTCCCATCCTGCTGTCAGCATGATGTCTCTTACAGATCACAGCAGATGTAGGGTGTGCACCAGTCACCAGTCATACTGGATGTGTACACTCCTTTTAGGGAGAAAGTTGACCTGAAACTCCAGTGTGGAACTCCCTTTTCCTATCATGTTTCTGGAAACCTGGCTCTGAGTAGATCTTTAGGAATAAATGCATATTTTTTAAAAAATTACATATCACCTAATCATTAATATTTCCTTCAGCAGAAGTAGACTAAAAACTTACCTAGTCTTTCAGATCAAAGCAAATACAAATATTAGGAAATAATTAATTGTTGAACTTGCAGCCTTTGAAAATCCCCAAAAAGGTCCTTGACAAAATCCAAAATACTTGCACAATGTTCATGGCAACAGTTTGTACACCAGGATAGGTGTACTCTAAATTTTTCCACTCATGGAGCATTGATCCCTGCTCCAGCTGCTGTTTGGCACTGAGCTGTTGCACTACAAAGACAAAGGTCAAAGATCAGCTGAAGATTTCTGAATAAAAGCACCTCAAAAAAAATCACAAAATAGTAAAGGCCCTAAGAAAGGATATGGTGATATTTCTGATGTTACATTCAGCTCATTTTCAGGGACATACTTTTTTATCTTGGCAGCTTCAGAAGAAGTTTGGAAACATCTACAATCTCCAGAACTGCTGGACCAACGTGGTAGTGCTGAATGGATATAAAGCAGTGAAGGAAGCCCTTGTCCACAAGTCAGAGGACTTTGCTGATCGGCCATACTTGCCAATATATGAACACTTGGGCTACGGAAAGAAATCTGAAGGCAAGTCCCTTGAAAATAGGCATTCCTTGCTGGTACTAGCACAAGTAGGATTGAAATGGAAGATTTTCTTAGCATGGTGCCACCTTCTCATGTCCCCAGGATCAATCTCCTTGTACATCTACCACTCTCTGGTGGTGACAAAATCGGATTTGATGAGATGGGGGCTCCCCTTAGTGGTTGTAGTACAGCTCCAGGTGTGAGCACACACCACTGCAGCAGTGTTAGGGCACTACCTGTGGTACAACTTTCTTGCCAGCTCCTGACACACCCAGTGATTAGTGCTTACCGTGCTTATGTAAAACAACATGCTTATGCAACAACAACTTGCACATAACAGCGCTATATGCAAGTTGCTGTCAAAAAAATATGGAAACTTTCATCTGAGAGAGTATTATCCAGCATTCTGCCCACATCTCATCCTCAGCTCCTGTGTGGTTGCACAAGCTGCTACCCAGTTCACCCAAGCTAAGGGTGCAATGCTGAATGGTTTGGAGGGGTGATTCCTTTATCCTTAGCAGCCCTTGTTGCTCCCATTGAATCCCCCCTCCACCTTTGCTAGCCATGCACAGGCATTAGAAGGTGCAGTAATCCATATTCAGAATTGCTGTATGAAGAAGCTGTATAAGATCAGACTCATTTATCCACACAGACCTGTACCTCCAAACTCACAATTGCTATTGTCTAGCAAACTTTTCTTGATGCACAAGTGACATATCCTGACATTTCTTGCTCATCCATAATTCCAGGTATTGTTTTTGCAAGATACGGGCACAGCTGGAAGGAGCTAAGGAAATTCACGCTCTCTACTTTGAGGAACTTTGGGATGGGAAAGAAATCCTTGGAAGAGCGAGTGGTAGAGGAAGCTGGATTTCTTTGTTCAGCATTCAAGGCTAAAGAAGGTTTGTCACATCCACAAGGATGGGGAAATCACGGAAAAAGGCAATACAGCGATGCAAAGAGAAGTATTACTAAAGCCACTCTTGTTTGCATGCAGTGCTCTCTTCCCAAGAAAATGCAGTGTTTCTAGTCTATATGAACTCTTTGGAGCCACTTCTACTTTACACAGTGTGGCTACTGTAACACTAATCCATTTGAAAGAGAAAACAAATAGGAAATTAGAAATAGAGAGGTAAAATAGAATTATTCCCAGAGCTGGTTAACTGTTACCTTTATGAAGTTTAGTGGAACATACTGACGTTATCACATGCAACAGAAGTGCAGCTCAGAGTTCACAGCACATCACCTGTCATCTAGACACAACATGTTACCTGTCAAGTCACAGAACAAGGCTGCAACTCAGCTTTTCTGGGGAGTTTTCTCCTTTAAACACAGATCAACCAAATATTAGTAAGAGATGAGATGATCTTCACTTAGTATTATGCATTTGTACTTTGAGTGGTTTGAGGGCTTTTTCTCTTGAAGGCATCGAGGAGGCATTTGTGTATTCTTGCTGCTGACAGCTGAGGTCCAACAGCTTGGTGTGGCTGAGCTTCATTGCTTGGTCTCCATTTCCATTTTCAGGTCGTTCTTTTGATGTTCATGTTCCTGTAAATAAAGCAGTCTGCAATATGATCTGCACCATGGTCTTTGGAGAACGTTTCGACTACAGTGATGAGACATTCCACAAACTCTTGCATTTCTTTGAAAATTCCCTGAATGAAGAAACTGGATTCCTTCCTCAGGTAGACTGACAGCTGTAAGAAGCTGCCCTCTGTTGATTGAGAGCATTGTGTTTTCATCATTTTTCCTTTTTGCATCACATAATATCTTCTCTCTCTTTCTCTCTCTTTCTGGTTCTCACACCCCAGCTTCTTAACGTGGTGCCCATTTTGGTGCGCATCCCTGGACTGGCACAGAAAATCTTTCAAAGCCAAAAGGCTTTCATGGACTTCGTTGATGTGCTCATAGATAAGCACAGGGAGACCTGGAACCCTGCTTACACCCGAGATCTCACGGATGCATTTTTAAAGGAAATGGAGAAGGTAGGGTGACACCAGCAGGTCCAGGGGCAGTTCCTCTGCCTGTTTAAGCTTGTTCATAGAAGCTGACTTTCTTCATAGAGTTGTTTAAAATCTCTTACCAACTAATTTCCTACTTTTTCATTCCATGTTATATCTTGATAAGAAAGATGTTCTTCATGCTGTAACTTCCTTTACTGTCTTGAGACGTCATATTGTCTGCTGATGTTCTTGTTGCCATTTTCTACCTTCACATTCCCCTCAGAGTCTAGCAACTTCCTTCTTTCCAGCCTACACCATTTTGAAGGCTTTTAAAAGGCAGTGATTGAGAATTCACTAATATTTCTAAGTTTGCACCAGAGAACAAGTTAACATGCAAGATTCCTTGTCATGTCAGTGCCTTGATGACTGATGTCTCATAATCAGTTACAAAACTGCAGCAACAGACTGGCTTTTTGGTGTCATTGCCCAGTCTGTAGCCTGCCTTTAAACCAAGTTATGACTTGAAAAGACGGATATGTGTCTTTGAATTGCTTGCTAAGAACTAGTTCCCGACATATCAGAGGAAGGCCTAAATCTGAACTTCACTAAAATTAAAAGGAGTCTTTCCTTCAATTCAGTGAGGCACAAAGTCAGTATAAAATCAAAGGTACTTGCATCAGCCCATCCGTCCACCCCATGTTTCTGCACATGGATTCACTAAATTTTGATTGTCAGATGAGCAGTATTAGCAAATTCTGCTTGCGAATCACTTCCACCATCTGAGTGCTCAGGCTACACTGCTGCTCTGCATAACAAACCCTGCCGTGCCAGGGGTGTCAGTCACCTCCCCCATGCATTGGGCCCCCCAGCTTGCACAGGCAGAGCAACATGACCTATGTTACTCTGCACTGAGCAGTACTATCTGGGGGTGGATATGAGCCTGACCGTGCTGCCTCTTGTCACAGCTCTCTTCTTTTCACTAGGATCCCCTGATAAGCCAGTCTGATAAATCCCTCTCCTGAGTTAACTTTGGTCAGGTCAGTCCCAGAGCTCCCTTGCATGAAATCTTTTGTTGAAATAACAGTTGAGTCTTAAATGCCTTATTAATTGCTATCCATATTACAACAGCATCAAAATATACTGAATAACTTAACAGAAGCTAGTCCCTAGGAAGGGAGAGTATAAAGAGGATTAGAAAAGACAAGAAGATGAACTCATGCAGAGAGCTTGTCATATCTCATATGCTAACAAATTTGAGCTCAATTAGCATTTGGATGAGAGACCAGTTTTGCTGAAAGTGGTGTTGCAGACTTAATAGGCAGCAATAATACCCTCATTTTTTTGGTTTTTTTTTGGTTTTTTTTTTTGGTTTTTTTGTTTGGTTTTTTTGGGGGTTTTTTTTGTTTGTTTGTTTGTTTTTAATTGTAAGAAAATATCAGGGCAGAAGCAGAGAGAATCTGTAATGCATAGCTAGGGATAACTCCCTTAAAATAATGTTAATTTTGCATTAGCCACATTAATGCAGCCTCCTCTCTGCTGTGTGGGTTTTATGATCTGACCAAACCTGGATAACTGTGTTCCCACTCCTCTGGGGGAGGATGTTATGGCTAGCAGCAGGGGCCTGCTGTCTGTTTGAGATGAGAGCACAAAGTGTTCACTCCTGTCCTGAAGGCAGGTGTAGCTTTCATCTCTCAGGATATGGGAGGTGGTTGAGGACCTTCAAATACAGCAGATAACAGGGTTGCGAAGTACATCACTCATGCTCAGACCATTGCCTGTGTTGTGCTCTACTGTCCCACTGAAAAATGGATCTAGTGCTTCTCAGTACTTCTTTGGACAATGGTATTCTCTGCTAGCAAATACCCCAGCTCCAATTTCCCACTTGTTTTCTCTCCACAGGGTAAGGCAGCTGAAGAGAATGGTTTCCACTATAACAACCTTCGTCTGGTGGCTGGAGACTTGTTTGGAGCTGGTTCTGAGACCACCACCACCACTCTTCGGTGGGCCTTGCTGTATATGCTTCTCCACCCAGAAATACAGAGTAAGTCAGAAACAGACAGAGGTGTGGCCTCTTCCCTTCAACCTGCATTTTTCTGCAAGGAGGCTGAATACCTTCTCTCCATGATTTGGGGGTTTTGCCTCTGCCTGGTGCCCAGGAGAGCCCAGCTCTGGCTTGGTTCCTGAAAAAAGGAACAGCTTTGGTGATTGTTGGTCTAGCAGAAGCCAGGAGAAACACTTCCCAAACAGCTGTTCTGGCAGAGGTGAAGCCCTGAAAAAAAAGACAAATTGGAAAGGCAAGTTCGCTCTCGCCTTCGTTTTGAAGGCTGGGGACTGGCAGTGGTCAGCATACCCTCTTTCCAGTATTTGGAGTAGATGCTGATCGGTTCAAATTCTCTAATGCTGCATGGCCAGGTACCCTTCCAGCTGCATAGTGGAGGGGTAAGGTAGGGGTAAGGGGCGGGACCTTTTAAAGACATTATGCTCAAAGAATAGTTATACAGATGTCACCGAGCAACTGAAAAATGCCTCCCCATCTAGTTCCTGTTTCTTTCACTAATTGCTTGTCCCGCTCTCACCCAGTGCCTACAATCTCATGCTGCCAATCTTCCTTCAGCTTGTGCCAGCCCCTTCTGTCTAAGTGTCCTCTAATTCCTTATCTGTTCTGCCTCCAGGTAAGGTCCAAGCAGAGATTGATAAGGTGATTGGCAGAGAGAGACCCCCCACCATGAAGGACCAAGTGAGCATGCCTTACACTAATGCTGTGATCCATGAAGTGCAACGCTGTGGGGATATTATTCCTGTTGGACTACCTCACATGACGTACCGGGACACCGAGTTGCAAGGCTTCTTTATTCCCAAGGTGACCGTGACCAGATAAGCAATACAACATCCTCTCCTTGTGCAGACACCAGGCATGGGGTGGGGGTGACCCCATGCAACTCTGCAGTGTTGTACTTCCAGACCCAATTACAGTCACTGGCGAGCACTGAAGTAGGACATTTTAACATGCTAAATCCAGGCAGAGGGTCATATCTGTGCTCTAGGTTTACACTGGTTATATGGGAACCCAACTGCAGTGGCAGCTCAGTGCAAAGGTTTCCCTTCCTCTCCATGAGCCGTGACATTCACTGCCTGTGTTGGAAGGAGCCTAAAAGCCTAACAGGCTCTTTGGAGGCACACAGCACCAGCTTACTGGCTTGCCTAAGATGGTAGAATTTAAAATTCTAACCTCTGAAGCTATTCAAATGCCACTGACATTCAGACCACTTCCACTGTGACAGGCAGCTGCCCTGGCAGCACTGGCAGAATTCAAGTCTGGGATTATTTTTTTTTTTTTGGTACCCTTGCAGTATCTCCTCTGGCTTAGAATGTTGACATGTGAAACAGGAAAGCTTTGCAATTTTCCACGGCCCCTGCGAAAGCTGGGCTTTGAAGTCTGTCAGTCAGCTTCTTCTCTGCAGCTATAAAACAAGTCCAGGAGGATCTGAGAAGCAGAGGCTGTTTCCACTGTGTAACCATGAAATTGGCATTTGCATTCAACAGCCTCTGTAAGGACACAAACTGCAAAAGTTCAGATACTTCAGAGTGTGGGGTAGGCACCCTATATCACTGGAAAAGTGCCCTGCTTTACCTCTGCTTTAAATAAGATGCAGAAGTGGAGATGCGTGCCTTATGCTGAGGCACTGAATGGTGGTTGCTATTAGATGGGAGACACAGGGACCAGCACTGATCCATTGTGCCAAGATAATGCTGCTGTTCTCACATAAGTTGTTTCCTCTTGTGGTGGAGTGCAGGGGACGACAATCATCACCAACTTGTCTTCTGTGCTGAAGGATGAGACAGTCTGGGAGAAACCAAATGAGTTTTACCCTGAACACTTCCTGGATGTAAACGGGCAGTTTGTGAAACCAGATGCCTTCCTGCCCTTCTCAGCAGGTAAATCTGAGGGGAGTATCCAGCTGCAAGTCAGAGGCACAGCAGGCGGGTGATCTGCTCCCCCCACAGTGATTCCAGCATGGATTAATGCCCTTTTTGATGGACACTTTCTACTCCCTCTCTTGCAGGTCGCCGTGTCTGCCTGGGAGAACAGCTGGCCAGAATGGAGCTCTTTCTTTTCTTTACCACTCTCCTGCAGAAATTTACCTTTGTGCTCCCTGAGGACCAGCTCAGGCCACGGGAGGATGGTCACTTTGCTCTCACAAACTCCCCACACCCATACCTGTTGCAAGCTGTCCCAAGATAAGTGCACACCACTCTCCTTTAACTCACAGAGCACCAGCAATGCAAACTTTATCAGAAACATTGCAGGTCTAGGCAGGCTCATGCTGGGCTCCACTTAAGACCTCTCAAGTCAAAAAAATGTCCACAGCTGTGTAAAGTGAGGATCTAGCCCAATATCTCATTTATCTTAATTCTGGTTCTGGATCTTGAATCAAACAGCTATATGAAGTTAGTAATGGCAATCAAGTTTGTAAGGACATTTTTGCCTAATCAGCCAGCTCTGCTGTACTTTGGGCTTTCATCAGTTGCAGAAGCAGTTCACTGAACACACAGCTTCTGAAAGAATTATTAGCCCTGAGTTACTTTACAGAAATACAAGGATATCCTGGGTAAAAGACAACCCTGAGGTATTGCTGATTCTGGAAGCAAAAAACGACTAGGAAAAACCTGTAAGGTACTACTGTTAGCCCCACTGCCTGTCCAGCCATGCTCTGCCTTTCCTGCGTGCAGCAGTGTGTGCCTCTGCCTGGTGCCCAGGGGAGCCCAGCTCTGGCTTGGTTCCTGAAAAAACAAGGGATGGTCAGCTGATTTGGCTGATGCTGCTGGTGGGCAGGGCGAGAGCTTCAGCTCCAACAAAGTGACATTTAAATGCAGTTTCAGAGCAGTGCTCCTGAAAAAATTTACCATCCAACACACGTCTCCTTTGTTCCTTCCTGTTTATTACATACTCCTATCTATTGCACAGATATTGCATTGTTTTCATTTATAGTCCCAAAGAAAGTAAGTTTTAATCCTGACAACCCCTATGTCGCGCTAATCCTCCAGTAGGAGTAAATACCAAGGAATACATAAATAATCCATATGATGTGTCAGCCACAGAAGCAGGTCATTTGTGAAATACAGCAATTTCTGTAAGTACATTTCAAGAGAAATCCCAGTGTTTAGATTTATCATTTCCTCTAACTAGCTCCTGATAACTATTTTGGGTTTTTTTTAGCATTACTTAAAGTCAGCTCTTGGGCAGGTTTGGAACTCACAAAGGGATGGAGTTATACTGTTTGAAACTGTATGGCCATAGACTTCAGAACTACCTTTCTTTTTCTTCCTGCAATATTCCTGACAAATTGTTTTGCACGGTGTTAAAATATGTTGATATTTAGATTAGTAGTAGTTGCCTTTTAACCACATGGCTGAAAGGACCATAACATAAAGGAGATTCGGTGTATAACCACCACTAAAAAAAAAAAATAAATACCTGAAACTGAGTGTGTGGACACCTTTATATCTATCTTTCTAATGGTAATTTTGGAAGCTATGAAAGCTACTGAACTATGCGAATCCTTATTAATGTAGTTGTTAAGATTAGTACTCCATGCTAAGATTTGTATTTCATGCTTTTAATCTCAAAAAAAATCTGAAAGAATAAAAGTGATGTGAAATCTTCTTTCTCATCTCTCCTCTTTGTGGTTGCCTCGGTCCCGCTGTGCCCCAGCCTCAGACGCTCACTTGGCATTTCTCTCCTTACCCCTAGCACCGCAACTGTGCCTTTAAAGATCCTTTCAGCGTTATTTTTCTAGTCAGTTCAATGACACTGTACTGAACGCTTTTGGGTTTATAGTGACCAGCACACACGAGTGCGTTTAAAGAGAAGGTTGGCATGAACTTAACTTCAGTGAGGATCCCAGCACTCGTGTACTTGGATAAAAACGTACGTATAGCTGTATAGGACTGTCTTTCTAACACGCAATAGTGCACTGACAGAAAACAGCCGGTGTGACGTCTGGGGTCAAAGGCAACAAATACATAATTCCATAACACAGCCCCAGCGCGGCCCTGAGGGAGGCGCCGGCTCTGAGGGGTCGGGCCCCACAGCCCCGGGAGGCGGGACACGGTGCAGCCCCGCCCATCCGGCCTGGCCCTCCCCTCGCAAACAGCGCTGATTGGCGTTTCCTCCGACCAATCCGATGGGAGATCGTCGGCTGGCCGGGCGGAGTGGCAGTACAGCCGACCAATAGGAGCTCTGCCGCGCCGTGGGCGTTCCCGAGGGCGGTAGCAGGGCGGTGGCGGCAGCAAGATGGCGGTGGCGGGCAAGGGAGCGCTGTCGGCCGCGGTGAAGCCCATCTTCAGCCGGGACCTGGGCGAGGCGAAGCGGCGCGTCAGGGAGCTGTACCGGGCGTGGTACCGCGAGGTGCCCAACGCGGGTGGGTGAGGGGCGCGGAGCTTGCCGCGCGTGCTCAAGGTCGGAACGGCCTTAATGACATTGGTGAAACCGGCGGGCTGCGCATGAACGAGCGGCCGGGTAGCGTTTTGGAGGGTTGAGTTGAACGCCGCCGGTGGGAAAAACGCGAAGCGATGTGGATGACCGCAGTGGGTGTTGTGTTTCTTGTAGTACACCTGTACCAGCTGGACATCACGGTGAAACAGGGGCGTAACAAGGTGCGGGAGATGTTCATGAAGAACGCCCACATTAGGGATCCACGGGTGATAGACATGCTGGTTATTAAGGTACAAACAGCTTGGGTTATGGAGGGGTTGTCTCTTGCAGTCGTATTGGTTTACCTATGTCAGCAAACCTGTTGATCGGGGATCATGCTGCTTTAGCAAGCAGAGGAACAGATTCTTAATGCACGTAAGTCCCAGTGGCTTGAATACAGATTTCTGTCACTCAGGGCACTGGTTCTGGTTTGCAGATCTTTAAATGAGCCACAGTAACTGACCTCTGCAGTTCTAATGTGTTAGAAAGCTTCCAACCAAGGACTGCCATGCTCACCTGTTATATTTCATGCATTTCAAGACAGTTACTTTGTCTTTACATGATGAGAAAAATCTGGAAATAAAATCCTAGGTAGTACGGTTGATGACAATTCCAGGCAGTCTCATTTTACTCTGTGCTGCCATCCTACAAAACCAGTACAATAGAGTGGAGTCATGAAGAAGTTAAGTTTAATATCTCTGTGGCACTAATACTGGTGCTAAGCACTTGGGAGTAGTTCTGCTTAGTTTTACAGGTAATGTGCTGCTATTCAAACAAATTCAATAGAGGTACTTGAAAATGTTATGTAGAATTTTATGGGAGGTGCTGGTCATGAGAGAAACAATGCAGCTTTTAAGAAGGAGGCAAGATCCTTTGCCTGTTTCACAGGGCTGGGAAGCTATGCTGCAGAGATGTCAAGTCACAAGGCAGAAACAGTATCTTTGTGTCACAGTGTAGGTGATACAAGCAGTCTGTAGGAGTACAGAACTGCTGATGCAGCTGTTTTTTACTTAGGTGTTTCTCAGTGCATTGAAATAACTTTCATGCTGCTGTAAGGTTAGACTTGGGCTCTAACTGAGAACTGGTCTAAAATTCTTCTGTCTGTGCTCAGGGGAAAATGGAGCTTCAAGAAACCATTCATGTATGGAAGCAGAGGACTCACGTCATGAGGTATTTCCATGAGACGGAAACCCCGCGACCTAAAGACTTTCTGTCCAAATTCTATGCGGGCCACGATCCCTGAGAGATTGACTCTGTGTCTTCCTGCCTTATATTACAAATAAAGTTCTGTACAATAGAAAAAAACCATACAGAGAGATTGTGTAACATATTAGGAGTCTAAGGCCTAGCTGAATCCAGAGTGTATGTAAGTGATTATGATGTTTGAAGAGCTGTGATTTCACAGTTTTGCCAATATGTATTTTCAGTGGGCAGCGTTTGTCCTATCATCTGCCCTGGGGTGTCTGCTGAATAACCACAACACAACCTAGCTGTGGGGCTTTGTGCTTGGCCTGCAGCCCTGTCTGTACGTGTTAGCTCTGTGGAGGAAAGAGCAGGTCTTCAGAACAGCCAGTGTAGTCACAGAAATACTCTTGTGCTTGAGACCATCTGTATTCATGTAGTGTCTTGCAGTTTCATGCTGTGACTTTGTTGACCTGCTGTTTTTCCCTTGGACACTAGGGTCTGTTTACCTCCTCAGAGAATACATGAAATCCACTAGGCATATAAATCCCTTTGTGCATAAAGACATCAGCAGAGTCCATTTCCCTGCTGTAAAATGAAATTACCTGGAAAAATGGGGGGTTGTACTGTTATCTAGAATAGGAAAGCTCTGTAAGAACTTCTGATGCCTAGCAGGAGATGGTGTCCTACCATCACCTTCTTAATTGAATCAGGAATTACTAGCTCCCTTTTGAGAAGGGTAAGGAGAATTTGTTCTGTCACCAGTCAGAACAGATTTTCAGGAGGTAACTCAGTGCTAGATCTCCCCCAGGTGTGACCAGCATCGGATCTTTGTAGTACAGTCAAACTTGGTTTTATCCTGCCTAAATACTGGGGCTTTCTTCCCCATAAGAGGACTGTAACACAGCACTCCTCAGGGATGTGTATGTAAGTGTACCTTGGGGCTTCAGGGGTGGCGTGTTTTTAAGGACAGGGTTGAGAGAGTCAGGAGGGGCCAGAAGAGACCATGGGAGAAAGCAGCGATAAGGAATTTGGCAGCACAGAAGATAGGAGTGGGTACATGTTTGGCTCCCAAGAGCAGATGAACTGGAACAACCACTTCTCAGGTGGCTTGGGGAAGGAGGGGGCAACTCAGATACCAAGTGACTCAAGAACCTGACATCTCCCTTCAGCTACAGCTGTTGGGGTTACTCAGATTGCAGGCTCCCTTTTCTCTCTGTAACTATGCTGGAGAGTTACAGAGCAAACATCCAAAGCTGTGCCAAAGAAGAAGGGAGCAAGTGTGGCTGTTTGAACTATACACTGTGACAACGTGTGCGACATTAAGTGAAACTTTTTAACAGTGACATGAATAAAGAAGGAGAAAGTGGGCAGTCAAGATACAAGGCCAGAGCTAATGACCAGAAACCACAAGAGAGACACTGGCTTAAGAAAAATAAATAATTGACTAACCTTTCTAGGTTTCAATTTGAGAAAACAGCTGGTCTGATGTGACTAAAGATGCTCTTCATGTGCCCTAGCAGCAGAGAAGATCTTTTAAGTCTATTATGCTAGGATTTAAATGCAATAGTAAACACTTCTATGAAAAGAGGACTTGAGGTTTATACACAGTTAAGACAACAAATATATTAGGGGTCATTCAGAAGGAAGTACCGAACTACCTAGGAAATATTAGGTACATGGAGCCAGTATTTAGATGTTTTTTTCAGTGTTCAGAGATTAAATGCCATAAAAGACATCAGCAAGTTAGTTTGCCATTTGTGATCTTAGCCTTTTATCAAAGGTACGCAAACTTTTAACTCTGTGATGATAATACTGTATTTAATCTTCAGTGAGGTGATATTAATGACACGGTCCCATCACCTGCCAGGTTGCTGAACTGCAGTGCCATTGCTGATGTGCACTTCATTCTTTAATGGGGCTGTGTTGTGGGGCTGCTGCTTCCCCTGGGGAAAAGGGTTCACAGAGAGGACTCACAAGAGGAAATAAATATCAGGAGAGCCTCCTTACTGGAACAGACAGACAGAGGAGAAAGGTTAAGACAAATGCTAGTACACAGGCACATTTTTTCCCCCACCACATGAATAAAAACACAAGACCAAAGTCATACATCTCAATCTCTTGATCTTTAATTAAGTGTTTTCCATATTGCTAATTCAAGGCATCCAAGCAGTCTTTGATGAGGTGAGCGTGTGCAAGGGCTGCAAGGATGCAGTGCTCTTCCTTCAACCCTGATCTACAGATTTCCCTCATGCACAGGATGCTCACTGGCAAAAGGGGGAAAAGCCCCCTGTCCCGTTTAGGAAGGACAAAACAGGTGACAGACGTTGGAATCATTGCTTTGTCAATGGCTTTCTCCCTTCTGTTCTTCTGTTACTGTGCTGCAAATAGAATAACAAGCTGTTACTCTTCAGAAACACTCCTCCCAAAACCACACAAGGTGGGGTTTAGGTAAAGGAGGTTTCCAACTGGCTACTGCAGTGTTTACAATCTTTTAAGTCTTTGTTTTTAGCTGCACAGTGCATGCTGGAAAACACCCTTATCAAGTGGAGTACATCCACCAAAACGATTACAAAGCAACACTGTTTACAATAACATCTTTAAAACAGTTTCTTTGTTCTATAAAGAATCAAATACACCCAAAGTCAAATCTTTACAAAAGGGCAAGCCAAACAGAATAACATAAAATGGTAGAAAGTGTAGCATAGTGCAGACAGAGGTGAATTATTTTGACTCTTTCTTTCTCCAATGAGTCTGAATGATCCAACTACTCAGAAATCAATGTTGTTACACCCATCAGACAGTTTGTTCTGATGGGTTCTGGAATTCTCTTAAATTGTTCACCTATATCAGAGTTTCAGACAATAAGTGACTCTCTTTTAAAATAGTCATTCTGTGAGTTAGCAAAAAGCTTTTAAACAGGTAAACAAGTAGAACAAAATCAAAGAATCATTTAGGTTGGAAAAGACCTTCAAGTTCATTGAGTCCAATTGTTAGCCCAGCACTGCCATGTCCACTGCTATACCACATCCCTAAGTGCCACATCTACACATCATTTAAATACCGCGAGGGAGTGTGACACAACCACTTCCCTGGGCAGCCTGTTCCAATGCTGTAGAAACCTTTCAGTGAAGAAATGTTTCCTAATATCCAATCTAAACCTCCCCCGGCACAACCTAATGCCATTTCCTCTTGTCCTATTACTTGTTACTTGGGAGAACAGACTAACACCCACCTTTTTACAACCTCCTGTCAGGTAGTTGTAGAGATCAATAAGGTGGCCCCTGAGCCTCCTTTTCTCCAGGCTAAACACCCCCATCTCCCTTAGCTGCTCCTTATAAGACTTGTGCTCCAGCTGCTTCACCAGCTCTGTTGCCCTTCTTTGCATGCATAATGTAGTAATGCTGAAGTCTCTCTGTTCTGTCTGCAGTATAGAGCCTCACTGACTACAGTTTATTTCTGATTCAACTGACAAGATCTAAAACTCCATCAGTTTACTCTGATTTCTAGTGAATGTATGGTGTGAAGATTTCACAGATACCAGTCTGGCCTACTCTGGTATAAAAGAACAAAAAAGTTCATAGCCAAAGGCAAATCCGTGTCCGTGTGTTTAACTGCAGATGTACCTTTCGAGCTGTTGCTGTCTGTATTTCCTTATCTGAGATTCTCCTCCCTGCCCCAAGCCAAACGGGAAGCACAAATAATTAGATTGACGGTGCAGTTAGTGACATACCCTTTAATCATCGTCATCATCATCCTCTGGGACAAAGATATCATGTTCTTCAAGTAAGGCTGCGAAGTTCTTACTGATCTGAGTACCAACATACAGGAAAGGGATCACGACGCTGAACACTCTGAGGAGGCCGAAGGGCGTCTGCAAGGAGTCGATTGGAAAAGGTGGATCTTTACCAGCAAGTGGCACTTCGGCTGAACCGGCACGCTCCCGGCTCCGCCGGCCCGCAGAGGGCCCGGGAAGCGGCGGGAGGAACGCTCTGCCGTCCTTAGTGCCAACCCCCGTCACCGCATCGCGCTTTATTAGAGTACTATAGTATTTTAAACATTCCAACCCCGGGGAGCTGGAACCCGCGGGGAGTCCGGGGCAGGGAACACCCGTGGCTTAGCAAGGGGAGCGGTCGCCGGTGGCAGAGGGTGGACGCAGGCGGGTGTTGATTTCCGCCTTACTGCCCACCGAGCACAGCCAGGCCAGCGCCGCCCCTCTCGGGGGAACACGGGGGGACACGGTCCGGGCCAGCGCCGCCCCTCTCGGGGGAACACGGGGGGACACGGTCCGGGCCAGCGCCGCCCCTCTCGGGGGAACACGGGGGGACACGGTCCGGGCCAGCGCCGCCCCTCTCGGGGGAACACGGGGGGACACGGTCCGGGCCAGCGCCGGCCCGCTCGGGGAACGCGGGGCCGCCCCCATCACCCTCCCGGTGCCGAGCTTCCGTGTGCCCGCCCCGCCTACAGTCGCTCTCCTCATTGGCCCAGGCTCTGTCACTCACCGTCCAGCCCCGCCCACAGCAGCTGCGCCCGCACCGATTGGCTACCGCTGCCGTCCGTTGCCGCCCCCACCCGCTCGCCCCTCACTCACCTTAACCGGCTTGGGCAAAATGGCGCCGCTGCGGGTGACGGTGGCGCTTCGGGAGGGCACCAGCGAGACGGCCGAGGCGCCGCGCGGCCCGCTCCAGCCCGCCCGCCCCGAGCGAGCCGCCGTCGCCGCCAAGAGCCGGCCGGCTGCCGCCGCCATCGTCCCGCCTGCCCCGAGCCGCGGCCGAGCCCGGGCGTCACCCGGGATCTCGCGAGGCTTGAGAAGAGGCGGCGAGAGAGGCGCTGCGCGTGCGCGAGGCGGGGCCGCGCCCCCTTTCCCGGGCGGGGGGGTCCCCGGTGGCCGGGAGGAGGGAAGGAAGCGGGCAGCTTCCCACCCCTTCCGAGAGGGCTCCACCGGGGAAAACCGCGCCGGGCGGGAATGCCCAGGCCCTGCAGACACTCCCGGAGGGGCTCACGGGCTACAAATCAAACCGGTTTATTTAGCATAAAATACAAACGCTGAACAACGTAAATGAGATTCGTAATACAAGTTTCGCGTGTAAAACAAACGCTAACAAAGTAATGAAATGTATAATACAAGTTCCGCGTGTAAAACAAAGGCGCATGCAAAACCGTCTCCTAAAAAATAAAACACGCCGTCCTACCTAAAATAGAAGCCCTTGGGAAGGCGGGAGCGTCCCCGCGGGTTGCTCGTAGTGTTGCCTGGTAATTGTGCGGATAGGACGCAATTGGTAGTGCCGAGGTGCCCCGGACACGGGAACTCCACGTGCATTTCAGTGGGGATTCTTTAAGCTTCTCTGCAAAGGCAGTCGAGAGAGGTTAAGATGGAGGGGTCACTCCCCGCCTCCTCCCTCCTTCCCCCAATTAATGCAGTAGCTACTGTAACAGAAAATGTCTGATCCCGGTCAGGATTGTCCACCAAATGGCTAGCAGTGGCCACGGGGAAAACTTCAGGTTACTCTTGCCGCTAGGACCTGGATTCAGTGGAAAACATCAACACAGTTTAACAAAAAAGATGTGCAGAAATAATATCACAGGCTTAAATCTTAAATGCCAGCCTCAGAAAAAAAATTTAAGGATTTCGTCAAGTATTTTAGCAGGATTGGGAGCCCTTCTCGCCATAGCTTACAAAGGCCATGATAGAATTGCCCTCCGTCTTTCAGTCTTCTTTTAAATTTTAGCATTTTTCTCTCATTGCTTTTGCATTATTACGCTAAAGAAAACTCTTAGAAAAGGATCTTAAATTCAGTACCTTAAGAAAAGTACCCATTCAGCTTTAGCATTCAGCTCCCCCTATGCCAAGGAACCTGTTTTGTGCAGCCTAGACATTCTCTATTTTTAAAAATTAATAAGGGAAAGTGGAAGCAGGAGATGAAACAGTCCAAACCTGAATGGCTGGAGAAAAACCCATGTGTGGCAATTAGTCTTATTTTGCTGCCAGGGATGATGTGCAGTGAAAACTCTCTGCCTTTCCTGTAATGATGTCTGCCTGCAGACAGACAGGATGCTCCATTAGCCAGCTGCATGTGCAACTTCAGGAACCTGAAATCCCATCCTCCAGCCTGTGAGCTGCTTCAAAGACTCTACCAGCACAACCAATTCTCAGCTGGGCTGGTTTGATAGTCTCCATCTCTGAGGAGGCAGAGGGGCACCCAGATGCTTCCTGCCTAATGAAGCAAGCAGCAACAGTCATTAAAAACCCCCCATATTCCCATATAAATTTGGGCATGACTCCAATTATGGCTCTTTTTACTCAGAAAAGGGCCAACCTTGCTATGAGAGCGGAACAGTGAGGAAGCCCCGATCAAGTGCATCCAAAGTCACACAGCACTTTGGAAACCTAGCAAAGGCCCATGGACAGCTGGGCTGAGCACAAATGAGGATCAGGATTCAGCCATTTTCTTGTCAGTGCTGCAGAATAAAACACAAAATCACTCCAAATGCGATTAGACAGAAAGCAGAGCGCAGCGCCTCATTTGCAGGATTTAGGATTTAGCTGGGATATGTGCTAACGCAAAGGTAGGTAGCGTGGAAATTGTGCCATTTGAATGGGACAGATTAAAGCATTAAATATAAGCTCTTTAGTAGTGTTATGAGTACAATCCTGGCTTATTAAAACAAACTCAGCTTCTTAAAAGTGAAACTGCCCTTAAATAAATAATACTGTTTCAGTCCCAGTTCTGACAGAACTGGCTTTGTTAATTTATTTTCTTTTTTAAGTCGTTCCCAATTCTTGGATCTCTTGTAGGAACTGCCACTACATTTTGACTGGTTTCAGAAGTTAAATCTTTACCATCAAACTGCCTTATGTAAGTCTGAGACATCGGAAATATTTTTCCCTCTGTATTACATTTTAAAAAAATAACCACAGGAAAATGCTTGACAAATTTGACCTTGGCCCCAAAATACCCACGCTCAGAGCAAAGAGGCACTAGGTAGTGTGATTCCCTGATGCTGCTGCCCTGGCATGGGGAAGGGAATGGGTTCACAGCCAGGAATGCTGCAGAACTGAACTCTTCAAGCTGCAGGTAGGGAGGCAGAACTGACCCCTCTGTCCAACCAGCTGGGCTGCTGACAGAGCCTGGGGCCTGACCCATGGCCACCCCTGCTTTTTCTGAACTATTTTCATTTCAAAACAGAACAAAAATAATCCTCCCAAACCTGAAGATCCTTACTGTGAAGAAATACAGGCACAAACTGGAGAGGACTGGATAGCATCACTTGTAAGTGGAGGTTACACTGTCACTGCCTGAAGTCATATTGCTAAGATCTGATTTAAGATTTCCTCTAATACACCATTGAGCCATAATTAGGCAGGAGGCTGGAAGCTCATCATCCAAAACTACCAGAGATTTATATTTTCAAAGGCACCAAGAGTTACTGGAATTAATTTGATTTCTGCACTGGCATTCTCTGCTGGCTATTGCAAAGTATAAAGTTGAGTGCATTTAACTCCAAAAAAGCAAAATAGGTTCCAGCCAGTCATGACCTGGAATGGCCTTTTGCTTTCCCAGCAAGGCTCCTTAATAAAACAGGGCAATAAAACCAGGTTTTTCCATTTTTAGATAGGAAGCACATGACTACTTCACATATATTTTTTAATTTGAAAAACAGCCCTTGCCAAGAGGATAAGGCAGATTTATAAACCCCAACTCCAGGGTGTTCTAGTCCCTGGACTTGGCATCCACCTACTTGTACCGTCTGCCTTGTGGCCAAGGTTTCTGACCTACTGATGGACAAGTCTGTTTCTGCAGTGAGGTGACAGGCATGCCTCCCTGCAGCCCTCCCAGCCCGCTGGGAAGATGGGATGTGCTACAGGAATCAGCCAAGCAATGCTGAGACGAAGTCAGAGGGAAGTACAGGCAGGCCAAGTGCTGGCTTGGTAGAAAGCAGCGATATGGCTTCGATGCTAGAGAGGCAAGCCCAGACACCACTAACACACAGTCACTGCTACCTGTAAATCACTCCCACACCTTCACTTTTCCTCCCGAGACCAGCTCTCTCCTCTTCCCTGCTCCTCCAAAGCCTCTCCTCTGACTGTGCAGCACTGCCAGGAGTTGCGCAGAGCCACAACGAGCAGCCCAGCAAGGGTGTGGCTCTGGACACCCTCTTGGGCAAGCAGCCTAATGAGCTGACTGAGCCCTATATGGCACTTTGCAGGAGCTGTGGTCTGAACAAAGGCTGAGAAATTTACTCTTGGCTAGGTGAAGAGGCTTTAGCATCCCTGTTTTGGAACAGGGAAAGCTGGAGCCCAAAATAGTAACAGGCTTGATTACCATTTGACAGAGTCCAGATAAGCCCCGGGGAGCTCCTGGTCCTCGCTGTTGCCTCAGGCCACTCTCTGTGTCTCCATTTCAGCCCTGTTGCTGAGCATGAGCACACAAAGAGACAGATGCAAGCCCGTGATATCCACATCCTGAAGAATTTAGCTGGAAGAAGGGTCAGTAAAGAAGTAAAGAAAAGTAAAAAGAAAAGACAACGCAAGAGCCCCAGCTCCTGGGCCAGCCACAGCTGCAGTGGCTCACACATGTCCTGTGGTGAGAGAGGCACAAGGCTGGAGGAACACACCAGGGCCAGTGGCCCATTGGAGGCACTTTATAAGAGCCCAGCCTTATCTGCAGCAAAAGAACAAAAGCAGAAGGACTTTGGCGCAAGACCACAGATAATAATAAACGCTGACCCATGCAAACTTCCACACTGAGAAACAAAACCAAAAAAAAGCGATGAATGAGAGGTGGGTGATGAAGCATGCCCGCCAAGACGGCAAGGGGCCAAGCCTTTCGGCTGAGGTTTGTTGCATACATGCTGATTTGGGCCCCCTCCACACCTCGTATCACCAGCAGAGGAGAGTTCAGAGGTGGCTCTCCTGCTATTACACACTCCGGCTGTACAAAGCCTCATGGAAGTGAAACACGAAGTTTGGGGAAGACTCGGATCCCTCCCACACACCCTCTGAAGCATACACACACTGCACACTCAGCCACTGAGTCCCTTGCTCTGCTCTTCCCATGTGGGAGACAGGCTGACAGGCATCAGCTGGCTGGTGACTTGCGTCCTGCGCCCTCAGTCACAGGTGTCCCCTCTTCTGCCTCTCCTGCCACTGTCGTCTCAGCACCACGATCTCCTGCCCATACCAGTTGTGCAGCTTGGAGAAACAGATCGTGTCTGGTGACACTGGGCTCTCCAGCATGGCTGGTGAGAGGCTGGGCGCTGGGGACCCTGTGGCGCTGCCAGTGGCTGAGCGCCGGCGAGGAGGCAGGGGCGGGGGCTTTGCTTGCCCCCCATCATGGTCAGGGCAGGCAGCCCCACCGGGGATACAACCACCACTACCCCATGTGGAGTAACCGTTCTCCAGGATGGAAGGCTTCTCCTGGAGAGGCAGCAAGGCCGGGTTGGAGAGATGCCTCTTCCTGCCAGAGGAGGAGGACCTCCGTGGAGACTTGCGGCAAGCGGCCAAGCTCTTGCAGGCCTCCTCCAGCTGCTTCTCCAGCTCCTTTACCACCAGCCGCATGTAGTCGAAGCTGGCCCGCGAAAGTGCCTTCACCCAGGCCTCCATGGTAGCCTGCCCGTCAGCCACCAGCACATAAGCCCTGGCGCCAGCATCGTCAAAGCGGATGGCAAAGGCGAACTCCTCAGCAGCCTCACACAGCTCCACGGTGCAGCCCTCCAGGACCACCAGCCCCATGGGCTCACGGCTCTCCCGCTCCTCGAAGTAGAAGAGGAGATTGCCCTTGAGGACAAACCAGCGGCGCTGGTAGGAGGTGCTGTAGTGGTGGGCATGGTGGTGGTGCCGTTCCACCCGCTTGCGCAGGAAGCCGGCATGGTCAGCGGGTGAGTCACAGGTGGCATAGTGGGCCACGCTTCGCTCATTCAGCTTCATCACCCTGCCTAGGAGCAGAGGAAGAGAGGGGGAAGTTGTCTCAGTGTGTGGAACATGTCATTGGCCCCACCAGAAGAGGCCTGATCCTGCCCCTAGGGAAAAGCAGGACTCCAGCAGCCAGCAATGCAGGACAGCATCTAATCCAGCAGGCACCCCTACAAAGGGCAGGCTGGTTCCTCACTGCTGCAAAGAGGAGGTCATCATCAGAGCCCCACCACCAAGACACCTGCCTTCTCTGGGAATGCCAACATCGCTGTTTAATTTCTTATTCCGTGAGTATCCTACTTTGCTGGTTTTTTTATGGGGCACATCAAAGAAATTGGCCTCTGTGTCTGCAAGGCATTCATTTTGCTCTCTATTAGAGGGCAGGAAAAGGAGAATGTTTCAGACCCAAGGGGTCTGAAACTTCCATTTCAGCACCCTCTCCCCACTCCCTGTCTCCATGCAGGACCACCCACTCCCAACAGCCCTCCCGGCAGCAGAATGCTCAGCCCTGGCAGGTTCACCAGCAGTGGGGTGCAAGGTGCCATACCAGCTGTGTGGGTCAGACTGCACTCCCTTGCTGTCTTCCTTGGTTGGGCTGCTCCCTCGTTGAGGGTCTCCAAAGCGTCACTGTGATGAGCCCCATCCTTTGTTGAAGAAAAGGTGGCAGAGAGGGAGTCATGAACCAGAACAGTTTGGACCAAAAGAGCTAAGAGCTGCACCACTCCCACCCCAGAAAGCCAGAGTCCTCAGCGCAGGCAGGCAGCTCTGGAAGCCATGGTGGCAAAACTGGGGGCACATGCATTAGCTTCAAAGCCTGAACTCCATCCCAGCTCAGGCCAGTGCTCCTGTGGGTTTGTTTTCTGGCTCCTGAGGCTTTGTTTTGGTTTTATTAAAAAAAAAAAAAGAGGCTTTGTAGAAGCTGTCACTGTCCCATTTGCAGAGGCCCTATGGCAGGCGGTTCGGCATGTAGAAGAGGACAGAGCCTCAAAGGACAGAGCCAGTACAGCCTTTGTGGATTGTACAACTGCAAAAGGATGTCCGACCGCTAAAACTCCACACACAGAAATATGCAGAAAACAAACCATAGCCACCACTCCCTGGTCAGATCCGGTCGTGGGGAGCTCCCTACCGCTGAGCAACCTCCAGAATCCCTCCCGGAGCCCTTCTCCCCCATCAGGGCTTGCGGGGCAGGGCTGAGGATCTGGGGGCACGGATCCCGGTATGAAAATGCACAAGACCCCGATCAGACACAAGGAAAGGCGGTTCCCCGGGGTTGCTCTATCCTCGGCGCGGCACCCTGGGGAACCTCCAGCCCGGCACACTCTGGCTGCGGGGCAGCCGGGGCGGCCCTCACCAGCCCTGATGCGAGGGGGCTGCGGGGGTCGCAGTGTGCAGTGCTGGGCTCTGTCTTTGTGTGCGGGCGCACGCCTGTGCAATCGGGCGGCGTGTCTTTGTGTGCGTGTGTGCCCCTCCGTGTGTGTGTTCGCCGTGTGCCTCCCACCCCCGCGGCCCCGCGCCCGCCCCGCCGCCGCTCGGTCCCGGCCCCGCCGCCAACTGGCCCTTGCCCAGCGGTCCCTTGCCCAGCTTGTCCCGACAGCGGGACAACGGCTCCCGGTCCCGGCCCGTCCCGTGGCTGGCTCACCTCCGGCCGCTCCTGCTCGGCGGTGCGGTGCGGGGCAGCCCAGCCCCGGCCGCGGGCGGGGGAGGGCTCCTGCGGCCGCTGGGGCCGTCCCGCCGCGCCGGCAGCACCGCCCCACCGGCGGCCGCGGCAGCAGGAGCGGGGGGCGGGGGGCACCGCAGCCTGCCCGGAGCCGCGTCCTCCCGCACCCCTTCGCTCCTCCCGACACTCCTGCGGGGTCCCAACCTCGGGGGGACATAAACCTCCCACTCCCAGTGTAACTATTGGGATGCAGCAGCCGCGGGGTGCGGCGGTGATAGGGTGCCAGCGATGGGGTGCGATGGCAATGGGGTGCAGTACCGGCTGGGCGCGGTGCTGGTGGGCAGCAGCTGCGCGTTGCAGCAAGCAGTGGGGTGCAGTACGGACGGGGTGCGATATTGACAGGGTGCAGCAGTGCGGGGGGGGGGCGATATGAACGGGATGCCCCGGCTGTGGGGCGCAGGACGGTGCTGTGCCATGCCGGCGGGTCCCGGTGGCCCCGGGCCGGGCGGGAGGCGGGGGCAGGCAGTCAGGTGATGTGGGCGGCATCATGTGAGCGGGGCCGGGCCGGGAACGGAAGAGTCTTTCTGTGCCCCGGCGGCAGCGGTGGGCACGATGGTGCCGAGCGGGGTGGCCCTGGCCGTGGCCGTGGCCCTAGCCCTGGCGCTGCCCTCCGTGGCCCTGGAGAACGGGCTGGCGCGCACTCCCCCCATGGGCTGGCTGGCCTGGGAGAGGTTCCGCTGCAACGTGGACTGCCGGGCGGATCCCCACAACTGCATCAGGTCAGCGGGGCGGTGAGGGTCGGGTCGGACATCAGACCTGCGACAGCTCTGGCAGCGTTTGTGTCCCTGGGATCCCGGGTGTATGTGCGTGGGAGGCGGGGACTCAGGCGCCCGGTGCTGGGCTGGAGAGCCCCCGGAGCTGAAGGATGTGGCCAGGCTTTGCGACATGTCGGGAAACACTTTCCCTCGGTGAGGTCAACGAACGGGACCCTGACGGGGTTTAAACAGGAGCCCTTCCTATGGCCTAGACCAGCCCAGCAGCGATCAACCCTCCAGAGTCCCCAGCTAACCCCAAATCCCTTTGCCTACCACAGCTAGTGGGGCACAGGGGTTGCAGGGTCTCAGCCTGCCATGTCCCCTCAACCCACAGCGAGAAGCTCTTCTTTGAGATGGCAGACCGGCTGGCAGAGGATGGATGGAGGGTGCTGGGATACCAGTACATCAACATTGACGACTGCTGGTCTGCCAAGCAGCGGGACGCGGCAGGACGGCTGGTTCCCGATCCTGAGAGATTTCCTAGTGGAATTAGGGCTCTGGCTGACTATGTGAGTACCTGCTGGGGTTTGTGGGGATTTCTGGGTCTCCATGCCACCACGGTGGGAGATCTGGGAGGGGGTGGAGGACCCTGGCACTTGGAAGACACCTTGGATCCCCGCATCCACTCCTTGCAGCTCTCCTCTCCTTACAGGTCCATGCCAAGGGCCTAAAGCTGGGCATTTACGGCGACCTGGGCAGCCTCACCTGTGGGGGCTACCCGGGCACCACACTGGACGATGTGAAGCAGGATGCCCAGACCTTTGCAGAGTGGGGTGTGGATATGCTAAAGCTGGATGGGTGCTACTCATCAGAACAAGAGCAAGCAAAGGGTAAAAGCTCATGGGCCATCTGGTACTTCTTCCCTTGCTGCTTTGGTTGGGGCAGCTGGCCATCTGCAGAAACATTTGGCCAAGTGGTTCTTTCCTTCTGTCTCCTATTGCAACTCCTGGGCAAAGCGGAGGGAGTTTGGGTGCCCTGGAGCTGGTGTAAGGCAGAAAGCCATGCTGGCCTGGGTTTCCCCTTGCTGGGTGGGCTGCAATACAGGCTGCTGTTGGGATGCAGGCTGCTGCCAGCCACCCTCTTCATCAGTTGTCATCTTCTCTCCCTAAGGCTACCCAGAAATGGCAAGGGCTTTGAACGCCACAGGCCGCCCCATCGTCTATTCCTGCAGCTGGCCAGCATACCAGGGAGGGCTCCCCCCCAAGGTGAGGGTTGTCCTATCCAGTGGCAGTTTCCTGTGTCCCCTGTGTGCTGGGGGAGCTCTTGTTGGAGCCACAGGAGCCAGGTGCTACACCCTGCTTATCACTCTGCCCCTGGGTGGTGCTGCAGAGGGGATGTAGCCTCCCTGCCAGGCATCTGGGAATGTTTGGGGTTCCCAGCGTGGCTAGGTGAGGGGAGTTTGTGGGAAGAAGGCCCTGGGGTATGCCATCTCCACCCTACTCAGCTGGTGTGGAGTTGCTCCCGACGGTCTGTTCTTGTGAGACAGGTCCTGTCTGGTTTCAGTGCTTGAAACAGGATATTCCTCCTAATATATCTTTCTTGAGAATTGGTTGCATTCATGTACTTCCTCTTTCACTTTTGAGTCAATCCCAAGCTGCCCTCACTCTTGTAGCTGATAGCTGATCATATTTCCCCAAGGCCTCTGTGGTTGCTTTGCCAGACATCCTATCATACTGGCATGTGCCCAGTCATACTGGGACATGACTTTGTCCTCCCTCCCTACATGATGTTGCCCTTCTCCAGATCCCTCTGTCTTTGACACACTTTCTGGACAGTGCAGCTCTCAGCAGTTTGGGCTGCCTCTTCTCCCTCACCTTGCAGACCAGTTCCCTTTTCCCTGCTGCCTGACCCCGTTCTTCTCCTCAGGTGAACTACACCATCCTGGCAGAGGTCTGCAATTTGTGGCGTAACTATGATGACATCCAGGACTCCTGGGACAGTGTACTTTCCATCCTGGACTGGTTCTTCACAAACCAGGATGTGCTGCAGCCAGCAGCTGGCCCCGGTCACTGGAATGACCCGGACATGGTGCGGCTGGGTGGTGGGTGCTCTGACTCTGTCTGGGGATGAGGATTTCCAGAGATCCTCTTCTATGGGCAGGGCAAAGGACAAGTGCCAAGAGCAGGAGTCTTGTTGCTGCAAAGAGGCAAAGCTGGTGTTGCCCTTGGCTAAGCTCTGGGAAAACCACATGGTTGCAATGAACCCTTCACTGTTTGAGTTTACAAGTCATCCACGTGTTCTTTTCTTCCCTGCACGGACTGAGGGGGAGTACTGGTGAAATGAAGGGTGTTAGTGAGTGCATTTGAATGTGTGCTGTTGGCAGAGGTGGGATCTCCTGGTGGTGGACTGCTCAAGAGGAAGCAGAAGTGTGTGTGAGGTTTCCCTGGCAAGCTCCCTCCCAGGAGGAAGCAGCATCAGCAAGGGTGACAGACAAATTTCTAACCTTTTTCTGCCTCTCACATCTTTTCACTGTCTCCCTTCCAGCTCATCATTGGAAATTTTGGCCTTAGCTACGAGCAGTCACGCTCTCAAATGGCCTTGTGGACAGTGATGGCAGCTCCTCTCCTCATGTCCACGGATCTCCGCACCATCTCCCCAAGTGCTAAGGAGATCCTGCAGAACCGCCTGATGATCCAGATCAACCAGGACCCCCTGGGAATTCAGGGGCGCAGGATTGTCAAGGTTAGGAACAAGGCAGATACGTTTGGGAGAGCAGACAGGAGCAGCACAGAGCATCACAGTAAGGAGGGAGAGGGAAGTGATGCAGAGAAACAAGAGCAGGAGAACTGTGAAAGCTGGGGGCCTGCTGGCGTAGCAGCCCCACAGGGCAAGGTGAGACAGGTTATGGGCCAGTGCTGGTCCCAGCAGCTCTGCCTCACCCACCTATCCTCACTCCTAGGAGAAAACCCTCATCGAGGTGTTTCTGCGCCCACTGTCCCAGGCTGCCAGCGCCCTCGTCTTCTTCAGCCGAAGGACAGATATGCCCTTCCTCTACACCACCAGCCTCGCCAAGCTCCACTTCCCTGAGGATGCTGTGTATGAGGTGAGGCCCACTGACACACTGCATAGCAGGGCAGCCCTATGGCACCTGGATCCCCCTCTTCCCAGCTCTCTATGCATTCTGGGAGGAGTGGGAGAGAGGACTCACACTCTATGCATCCAGGATGAAGGGGCAGCTGCCCACTGGGTCACCCTCCTCTTGCCCACTACTGTGCCCTGTCCTGCTATGCTATGTCAGTGACCACAGCTGAACCCCAAGATAAAAGGTCTGTGGAAATCTCTCTCTTCCAGGTACAAGACGTGTACAGCGGGAAGATCATCAGTGGCTTAAAGACAGGAGACAACTTCTCAGTTGTTATTAACCCCTCAGGGGTGGTGATGTGGTATCTCCGTCCCACGGCACTCCCGGTGCAACCCTGGCATGTGGTCAGAGAGCAAGCCCGTGGCGAGGGTCTCCGCCCCATCCTCCTGTGATGAGGTGCAGTGGGTGGGGCGTGGGCCAGTGCCAGGATGAGCTGGGAGACCCTGGGACACATGGCTCTTCACTGAACAAGTGCCTTTCGCTGGTGTCCCCAGCACTGCTGACACCATTCCTTAATACCAGCTTGATGATGTCTGCTCAGTCTGTGTAAGTCAGGAATTCTTGTTACCCGCCTCCTAAGGGTGTGCAGAGCATAATTCCTCAGTGACTGCAAAGCCCTTTGAGATCCTCCTGTGGAAGATGCCATATAAGCAGAGTCCAGCCACTGTTGGAGTTTGTCAGCTCTGACACCTGAGAACTTCCCTGCTTTGAGCGGGGTATCACTGACCATTGCAGAGGCTGTTTGAATTGTACCTGTAGAAGGGCTTTGGATGCTTTACTATCTCCTAGGGTTGCAACACCCCCTTCTCCCTTCACCCCTCTCCTCCCCAGGCCCAAATGTGCAATGGCGTTAATCTCAAGGATCAAACCCGGTCACCTTTCTTTTGCTATAATCAGCTTGGCTTAGAGTAAGGAGTTGTCAATAGGGCTGCATCCCTCCCATCTACCCCCACCACTACCAAGAACTTCTGGAGGCAAGATGGTGCTCTGCAGAGAGGCTTTACTTGCAGGCCTGATCCTGCTGCCAGGATCCTAGAGGCCAGCACTACTGCAGCCTAGCATCCATGCTAGCATTGTATTAAAGCCTCTCTGGCAGCAGTTTACAGCAGAGAAGAGCAAAAACTTCCATGCATGATCCCAGCAGCCATGCTGTGGTACAGCACCAAAAACTGAAGAGCCGTAGCATGTTGTGTAGAAGTGGTGTGGGGAAGATGCCAGTACTCAAGTTGAGGTGGTCACCAGTGCCTCCAAGCTGCAAGTTGCATCCTGTTCTTTCTAGAAGGACATTCCTGCTAGGAGGCAGCTCAGGTCCTCCAGTAGGTTTAACACTCAGAGTTTCTCAGGGAAAGGCTCCTCCTTCTCCCAAGGGCAGCTACATCCACAGCTCCATCCTGAGGAGGAGCCTGCACTAATAAACTGGAAGTGAGTGGTGGGACAGACTCCAAAGCCCTCAAAACTGCTTCACCTTCATACAGCACACATCCTATGGAAGAGTTTAGGTATGACATGGCCTACCCCATCTCCCACAGAGAGGGGTGCAGCATTCGTGAAGATTGCAGCCCAGGGCACTGACACAAGATTAAGCCTCAGACTGGGGAAATACCACATTTTAGATTAGGCAAAAAAAGTTCTGGTTTTGTTCATCTCTCCGAAGGGTTCCTCATCATCTGCCCACTCTGGTTCCTGCAGGACCAAACGGCTGATTCTGGCCACTTCCAGAAACTTTCTCTGAGTGCAGCATCAAGATACTGAACACAGTGATTGCAGTGCTATTAAGGAAGGACTTGCTAACAAACAAGGAGCTGGCTTTGTTCATGGGAAGTGATTGAGGCAAATAAATTGAAATAAAGGGAAGCAGATCACAGACTCTGTCTCATGTTTGTTTAGTGTTGCTAGCTATAACTGCGTGGTTAATGCAGGATTACAGGGCCATTACCTCAAAACAGGAACTATGCTAAGAAATAGAACTGCTTTCCTGTCAGAAATTGGACTGATGCAGAGTGGGAAATGTCTTTCCAGTAGTAACATCATGTTCAGCAGGGCAATGGCACTGCTTGGCACAAGGGGAAACAGATTTTACAGTCCACAGCTAAGTGCCATTTTCCTTTATCATATATTTATTTTTCCCTTACTGGAAAAAGATTGCTAGTGAGGAGCTCCTCTTAAAGACAGGCCTTCCCTGTGGCAGCAAATGTTAAGAGAAAAGGTGCAACAAATACAGCTGTAGTGAGTAGCAGTGTGGTGACACAGCCCTGCTAAATGCAGTGTTGTGCCTGCCTGGAGGGCATGAACATGTGCCAGTTCTGGATACCTGGATGAGAGCAAAGGCACCAACCAGCTTTCCGCCCTTCCCAGGCAGCAAGGGGATAAGCCCCACCTTTTCCCTCTCTCCAGTTACTTGATTCCAGATCCAGCGTAGGCATGTACCAGGGGGAGAGAAGGACTGGCTCACAGCTGACCTGAGAGAACGCCACCAACCGAACCCATTCCAGCCCTCTGGTCAACACAACACACACACAACAGTGAACAGGCAACTAAAGGTATCAACACTCCTGTATTAAAGTGCAATTCAAAAAGTTACAAACATTCATGGTTGATTTTTTTTTTAAATACAGAGTTATTAGAATATCTCTAACTCAGACCTAAAAAGTGTTTATAGAT
This sequence comes from Manacus candei, assembly GCF_025592945.1. Lineage (NCBI taxonomy): Eukaryota > Metazoa > Chordata > Aves > Passeriformes > Pipridae > Manacus > Manacus candei. The sequence goes on from NW_026138066.1 coordinate 5,433,919, forward strand.
AAGGAAATTTACTTCCCCCCTATGTGGAACTGCTTGAAATTGTGCAAACCTGACTTACAGGAGAGCCCTGGCACACAGGGAAGTAAGAGGCAAAACACTCCTTCCCCCTCACTGTGAAGGTAGGGGGCTGTAGGAAGGAGTACAATCACCCCATAAGTAAAGGATCACAAGGGTCTCTACCAGACTAGAGACTCTCTTCAGAGCAGGTTTAATGGCACTATGTCCTAAGGAAAAAGGAAAGATTGTGGCTGAGCAGCCAGAGTTTCTGCGAGAGAGCTGAGCGATAGTAACACCCACCTCAGACAGCGGTTCCCAGCTGAGAGGACACTGCACTCCTAAGCAATCCCACTCTGGGATTACAGTGCCCACCTGCCCACGTTGCTCAGATGTGGGCCTAAAGGAAAAGATGAGGGCCAGTTTTCCCCTGTGGAGGTAGCACACAGTGCAAGCTTGCTCAGCAGAGGGAGCCAGGGCTGAGAAACCTGTCTGCTGACAAGGCTACTGCCAGGTCATCTTCCTAACGTAACATATTTTGCTCCAAGGCAGGCAGCCTCCTGTGCAGCACTTGACTCCATTACGCTTGAAGAACAGTTGCTTGACACAGGATCATTGCACAGATATGGGGCCTGCTTCTAGGACAGGGAAGGGAAGACTGATCCGAATGCCTGCCAGTCTATCAGCTCATTGGCCTGTGGCACACCTTTGTTTGCTTTTCTACTCAATGGCTACAAAGGCAGGCTGGTTGGTGCCCAACCCCTTCCCTCTTGCATAGCCAAATGCTTCAGTGTCTCTTAGAATGCACTTCCCAGGTCATCACCTCATGACTGTTAGTCCAGGACACGAATTGTACACTTCCAGCACAATACAGGATTTCCAGAGTCCCATCTCACGCTGAATTGTGCTAGAATTTTAAGAAATTTAACACCTTTCTGGGACACCCAAGAATCTATGCAAGGAACCTCATGGCTCTCTACACCTTTCCTCTTGGATGGTGCTTCAGAAGTAAAAAGTTTGGCACTCCAAGTTGTTTTACTCCAAGATCCCAGAGCCTTCACATTTTAGTCCTAGATTAGTCATGTGATATACTGGTGGTTTAATAAGTCTATCTCTCTCCTCAAGCCAATGGCAGAGCAAAAGGTTAGTGCTTTGACCCCATGAGATAAAGCAAATAAGCAGGAAAGTGCTGTTGTTCTGCCTTGTATTGCCATTGACTTAATGTTTAAGGAGGGCAGGTGCTCAGCTGCCCAGCACTACATCTATCATATAGAAACAGAGATCCAAAGATATGTTAACTCGAGGGGTACTAACAGCCAAGTTGTCTTCAGGGAGAGAGAGTGTGGGAGGCTGATTGCAATTTCCTTCTGTTAGTTGTTCTTCTTATCCTCGGGAGGTGTATAAGGAGGTGGCTGATCCTGGAAGGAGATACAGTAGAGTCAACTACCCTGCTTGTTTTATGACAAGCTCTTCCAGGCTTGGCTCACAAGAAATGACTGCTCTGCAATGAGCTACAGATAGAGCCAGGTGCTACAGTTTAAGCTGTCATTTCATCACACCATTCCTCTCTAGTGTCAGCTATGCTCCATGATATACACTGTCTCTCATAATGTTTCTAGGGAAGGTCCCCTCAAAATCAGGTAACAAGTGGTCTACTGTAAATGAACCATTTAATCTGCTTTAACCATCATCCTCCCTCCTCTTCCAGGGCTTTGTCCTTGTTGAGGCTCATAGCTCTGACCCAGCAGATAGAAAGCTCCTGGGCTGAGGGCCAGCTTTGCTGCTCCATCACCCTCCAGCCAGCCAGACCCACACAAGGCAGTGAAGGGCACCGGTGGACTGTCATGTACCAGGTGTAGGCTACAGCCAACTACTGGCTCCACCAACAAAACAGTAAGAGACCTTCTCATCTCCATACAGCCCAGAAAAAAAATGAAAGAGAAATCCACATGCTCTCATCCTTAAGTGACCTGTTTTTCTTTAACTCTCCCCACTTTCACGCCCAGTGGATGCAGAGAGCTCTGCATGTTCTCTGTTCTCTGCTATGCCTTTAGGAATAAGACAGGTAACAAATGGCTGTTACTGACAAATCTTAAAGCCTTCCTCCTTTCCTGACTGAAAATTTAACAAGCCTTCCTCGTGGGACCAACATCCATGCCTCCCTCCCAGAAAAATGCATACTTTCTGTGCATGTTCAACATGAAGGTATGAAAGCAAATTGTTATGAAAGCAAACCACTGTCTCTGCCACTGACAGAGGAGGGAGCAGCTACAGACCAGGCACAGTACTCACCATGGGCATGTACACGTTGTGTGGGTTGGCAGGATTGTAATATGCACTGGAAGCAGCTTCCATGGCCTTACTGCTTCCTGAAAAAAAAAGGAAAGCCACCTTAAATATCTTAGGCAGTGGTCCCAGAGCCTCCTCCCTGGCCATAGCTCTTCCAAGGAGGCAAGAAAGGCCCAAAGAGTTGACAGGAAATGCACCAAGCTGGGTTAAAATTCAGAGCAGCTCAGGACAGCTGGCTAGGGCTGACCTCAAGCTGTAGTCAGCTGCAGGGCTGAGCAGCTCCCCACAGATGACTCTGAGCTCCTGCAACAACAGGTTCCCCATGCTGTGCCCATGACACCCTCAGCCCAAGGCCCCATGCGCCCTTTTGCAACCAAACCCTGGTCAGCCCCCAGTCCCATTTACCTGGCATGCCAGGGCTCACCCAGGATGGGGGAGCTGAGGGGGCTGAAGGTCCCGCAGGAGATGGCCCGGAGTAGGGTGGTGGAGGTGGCACATATGCAGGGTTCATGTTTGGAAGTGGCGGGTAAATACCTGAAAAAGACAACATCAGACTGATGCTTTGGACTGTGGCAATGGGACAGAGGGGAAGAGAGCTCACAGGCTGGCAGCACATTAGCTCTGGAGAAGAGCAGTGTCCAGAGGGAAGCTAGGCGGGCTTAGCAGGGATGCAGACAGCAGGGATTTTACAATTTGCTAATGCCTGTCATGTCAGCAGTCAATAATTCTAACAAGCAGCAGCACAACTTACGAACCACATTTTCATATAGCTGGAACTATAGCAACACATGGGTGTGATCAACAGTATGAGACAGATTTTTTCAAGGACAAGGATCCTTGATGGAGGCAAAACTACAGTAATCCTCACTGTACCATTGTCATTTCTTTACAGCTAATATCAAACAGAGTCATCATTACACAGCTTCCAAACCTGGAGTCTGGGCATATGGATATCCCATGGGCTGTGGAGCAGGTCCATAGGCATTCATTGGAGGTGGTGCATAAGGATATGGTCCGTTTGGTGGTGGAGGGGCAGCATAGCCTCCTGGCACAGGTGAATAACCCCCGGGGGCAGGTGCATAACCTCCAGGAACAGGTGTATAGCCATAGCCGGGGTTCTGGAGAGGAACGCCACTGGAAGCTAAGGAGCACATGTTTAGTAAGCCAGACATCTTTCCTTACAACTAAATGCACAGAATAAAAGGTTTCCCTTCATCTAGATTCACTATATAGTCCTGGTATAGTAGTGTGCTTGAAAAGCATTAGTCACAGGGTGTTAAAGGGAACAGCTGCAAAAATATTATCTCATAGCTACCAGTCCCACCATAAGACCTCCCACTGCTTGAAGAAAAGACCACGCTAAAGTAAGCATCAGTAAAGTGGTTTTTCCTTCTTTTTAAACCTTCTTTCTGAAAAAAATGTACATTTAAAAATGTACATTTCTTAAAAAAAAACTGTATCAGAAAAAAGGTACTTTTCCTCCCATTTGAAACTTTTAAATAGAAATTATTTTTCTAAAAACTATTTTTCCCCTCTCCAAATGTGCACATTAACTTCCCCCATCTTACTGAGCTGAGGATGGATAAGGGAATCAATTTTTCACCATCACATATTTCAACTTTTTTTTCCAGGAGGAATAAGGTTCTGCAGAAAAAGGTGGTCTACCCCAGAAGCACAAACCCCAGAATATTTTGACTGCACAAAGCACTAAGATGAACTAAAGAAAAAAGACTGGAAGGGAAAACAAAAGTTCCCCTGAAAAGAGAAAAAATAGTTTGCTGTGGAAGAGGGTATTGGGTACCCCTCATTCTATGAAGTTCAGAAAGAGCACTATTTGTTTACTAGCTCAGCTGACCGGGGGGAACAACAGGTTCTGAAAATCCCTTACCACTAGAAGCAGCTTTGAACATCAGCTGTCCAAACTCAATGGCTCCTCCACTGTTGAAAGTCAGTTTAAATGTCCCCTGCCCTTCCCAGCCACCTAGGAGAGAGAGAGAATTAGAACTGAAACAGACTACTAACCTCCTCAGTAGCAGCCAAGACAGCAAAATTGTTAATACTCCAATTATTTTTTTCTTTTTTATTTCAAAACTATTTTGCATCCTATTACCAGGTAAAGTCACGGCACTGCTAGCAGATGTCCCCCAAAATAGTATCTCAACTTCCCTAAGTTATTTCTTCACCCTTTAAAAGTTATAGTCATGTAGAAGCAGCCTACTCTAGATACTAGGCTGTTTTGTTCTTTCCTGAAAGATTTAATAGACCCTAATAATGAACACAGTGTAAAGATAGAATATTTATTTCACTGAGGATTTTAATCGAAAGCCCTCAGATGAAGTTTTATTGCTGACCTCAGTGGACTACAGACTAGGATCTGCAACTCAAGCTAGGATTTAAATCAAATGTAACATTTTTAAACTCTTTGACACATAGAACCTCAGACAGGTTATTAAATGCTGAGGTATAATAATTTTTCAGAAAAAAAATTCAAGTAGGTGATGTATTGCAAGATAAGTAAGACTGCTTTGTTTTGCCAGGGCTTTTTGGTTTGTTGTTTGTTTTTTTTTTCCAGGGGGTGCTTTGTTTTTTGGTGTTTTTAGAAAAGAAAAAGGGGTCATTTAAGTAAAAGATGTCATTTAAATAAAAGATTTCATAAAATAAGATTTATCTTCCTTGTCTAACAATGAAGTTAGTAAAAAGAGAGATAGTCTCTTGGGGACAAAACAGAAATAAAGTATAGAAATATAACAAAATAATCCATCATGGATAAAGTCATCCCTTTGGAGATTCACCTCTTTCAAAGCACTGTCTTAGTATGACTTCAGCACAAGAAAGTGGTCTGATCCACATTCCTCAGACAACCCAATCACTTTAAAACCTTGTTATGAACAGAAAGCAAAAAGTATAAGCTCTCCAGATGCCATGAAAATGCACGTAAACTAATTCCAGGGCTGGAGAGGGAAGAAATTTAAACCAGAAGCCTTCTTTTCAATCCCTGTTTATTGTTTGCAATTCCACATGTTTGGTCATGAACACCAGTGTAAGTCTTAACACAGTTTTGCACTCAAATTGGGATCAAAGCTAAATCAAAGATGGACAGCAGCTCCCCAGATGCTCAAGTTGGTAAGTGGCTGCTGACCTCCTGAAAACAAAAGTGGTTGCTAATTCTGTCTATCAATAGCATGACTTTGTCATTTAGCCACACTTCCAGGTCAAAGACAGGAGAAAAACAAGCACAGGAGGAAACTGGGTAAACACGGTATCTACAGCAAGACAGAAGTTACACAATCAAACAAAAGTCATCCTGTGAAAGTCAGTTCCTAGTTTGGGGGCAGAAAGTAACACAATAGCAGTGCCTTAAAGCTCAGGAGACGGGAGTCATCTCAGCCGATATCACACGAGCTACACTGCCACAGCTCCCCTGTGTTGCCTGTGCATGTAAGCCATCTGTCTGGTGTTCAGCAAAAAAGTTCTTGTGACACTTGGGAAGAGTTCAGTCTACAAAGCACGGGCACTTACCTCCTGCCTCGGCCTGAATCTGTCCTTTGATGTAATTGGCAGAGAAAACAGGCTGCTCAATTGAGCATCCTTTCACCAAATAAAATGGCATCATGAAAGACTGCATAGGATCCTTGCCCTTCGACACAAAGATCACCTGCAAGACAGGAGGGAGCACTTCTGAATTACTTGATATAGTGGATGATTGTGGAGTTCTAGTCATATCAGCATCCAAAATGAGGGTAACTTAAGTCCTAGTATGAATATGCATCGTGTTATTTCACAGCTTCAATACAGCAGAACCCCCATGGATCTGATGGCACATTGTTCACTTGCCTGAAGCATGTATGTTCCAAAATAATAAACCACTTAAAACACACACACACAGTTACATAGTTTTATTGTTCTGCTTTTGAAGGATAAGTTATGAGAGTTTTCAAAAAAAGTAATACTAAATGACACATTATATGAAATATATTCTCTAGACAGTGATTTCCAGGACTGCATGTGCCTTTGTAGGGAATTGGGATTGTAACACAGGCATGCACTATCCTATCTCCACCTTCCCTTTTCCTACCTAGTGCTGTCAGTGGTTCCTTCCACAACAAAAATCACCTCTACCACCAACTAGGTTTCTGGTCTAAAGTTCACAAGATCCCCTGAGAAAGAAACAGTCCTGGTGGCATCAGACTTACCCTGTAAGGGGTGAGATACAGCATCCCTTTCTTGGTGCCCTTGAAGACTTCAGGCTTGCCTGTCACGTCACTGAAGGAGAGCTCCACATCTTTACACTGTTTGAGAACACTACAGGAGAAAATCAGACAGATTGGAGAGAAAAACTCAGCAACAGCTCTGACACACACCCTCATCACACAGGGAGGGGAATAGCACACCAAAACTCTAAATATTATCCCAAAAGTTCTGCTGTGGGCCCTGTCATTTTGACTTTGAACAGAGAGGGATGATTTATGTGGAGTGGAAGAATTCATCCTCTCACCTGTGACAAGCCCTGCTCCTCCTCCACAAAAGGAAGCTTTAAATAAGTTTCTCTTTCTGTCTCAAAAAAACTGAGAAATTCAGGCAGAGGAATTCTGCTCTGCACATAAAAAGCCTCAGCCCAAAGATCAGGGAATAGAAAGGGTTGAGTTGTCAGAAACCATCCCCTTGATGCCAAGGTGTAATCGCACAGCAATCCTCTCTCCGCAGTCCATGCTCAAATCCAGGCCACTGCACTGGAAAACAGCACTGCTGTAACACTGCACCGACTGTGCAAACTGAGGAAGTGGCTTTACTAACACCCCCTCTGCTGACCCTGCTTCACATGACTTAAGTAAGTACTTGTAATAAACAGTACCACGCTAAGGAACAAAACAATGAGCCAGTAATGTCAGCAATAAGGATATTATTGTTGGATATCTATGGGAACATTAGCAGAGTTTGCTAATGACACAAAGCCAGATGAGAACTGTGAACACTGCAGGGTTGGGGGTATGGAGGTGCCTGGAAAATTAAGTATCTTTTCAGAAAAAAAAAATTAAAGAGTTATCTTGGAAAAGTATGTCACTGAATCTAGGGGGCAGATCCTGAACATACCGCACAGTAAGAAAATTTGCAGAATAAACCAAAGAGCCTCGGGGGTGATAAACTGTCAGCATGTTACAGTGGCAGAAGATGCTGAGGTGTTTTATGGTTCAAGAGCATGAAAAAACAAAATCACAAAACCCTAAACTAGCACAAGCCTGGAACAGGTTGCATCTGAAGTAATCCTTATTCTGATCAGCATATTGTAGAATTCAAATAAAGTCATGAAACTGCACAATTATTTGGGGAAAGGAGGAGTCTGCAGGGCCACCATATAGGAGAACAACCAAAAGCCCTGTAGTTTCAGGTTGTTTGCTCTTTAGGGAAGAGATGTATCTGATACATTGTAGATGTATCTGAAAAATGCACCTACTTGAGAATGAAGACATTAAAAAGTCTAGCTTTAATGAGAAATAAACAACTTCACCAAGAAATTCCACTGGGACATTACTTCATAATTGAGCTAGATGCAGATTCTCAGATTGGCTGGAAGGGAAAGACTGATGAGGCAGAAGAGCTCTTCCCATTTCCAAAATGCAAAGGGGGAAACATTTCTTCTAAGTTAAATAAAACCAGCTTCTTGACAGCTTTGATCCTACCAGAACACTTCCTCAGCCATGTCCCTTAGCAGCATTTCACATCAGTTTGCCTCACTGGGAAGAATTTCTATGTAGTCATTGTCATGTTTACTCCTTCACAGCTATTCACACAAGCAAATAACATGCAGCCACCACCACTGGGAGTAATTAGGCTGCTGAACTGGTTTGCACTGTCATGCCTGTCCAGGGCTGTCACGGGAGGGCTGCACACCCTGTGGACTGCCCCCACCTGTGACTAAGCAGTACCTTGAAGAATGGCCTGAGATCATAAAATCACAGAATGTTAAGGGTTGGAAGGGACCTTAAAGGTCACCTAGTCCCAACCCTACTGCCATGGGCAGAGACACCTCCCACTAGACCAGGTTGCTCAAGGCCTTATCCAATCTGGCTTTGAAAACTGCCAGGCTTGGGTCATCGACAACCTCCCTGTTCCAGTGTCTCATCACCCTCACAGAAAAACAATTTCTTCCCATTGTTTAGCCTAAATTTCCCCTCTTTCAAATTGAATTCATTACTCCTTGTCCTATCACTACAGTTCCTAACGAAGAGTTGCTCTCCAGCTTCCCTGTAGGCCCCTTCAGATAATGAAAGGCTGTTGCCAGGTCTCCACAAAACCTTCTCCAGGCTGAACAGCCCCGACTTTCTCAGCCTGTCTTCACAGGGGAGGTGCTCCATTCCTCTTATCAACTTTGTGGCCTCGTTTGGACTTGCTCCAACAGTTCCATGTCCTTCTTATGTTGGGGACTCCACAGATGGATGCAGTACTCCACACAGGGTCACACCAGAGTGGAGCAGAAGGGCAGAATCACCTCCCTTGACCTGCTAGCCACACTGCTTTTGATGCAGCCCATGATTCAAAGGACAGAGAGATCTCCTTTAAACCAGCATGAGCTCTACACGTCAAAGGACTTCCTTGACTGAAGTATTAGGAGGCAGCTACAAACTCAACACTACTTGGAGCATACTTTTGGAGTGTATTTTTCCTACTGACCACCGGCTCCAAAAGAACTCCTTTGATCTTTTACTTCGATCCTTTACTGGGCCTCCAGTTTCTAGATGTGTCTTGCCAGGATGCTGGGAGCACCCGAACACAACCAAGCCGGAGCCCCAGCCCGTTGAGCCGGTCTGCCAGTCCCCACCTGGAGCGAGGGCAGGCGTCGAGCACCTGGCTGTGCTTCCATGGAGAGGCGCTCCTCCGCACAGAGAAGGAACAAGGGTTTCTTACTTCTAACTCAAGGGATCGAGACTCCTACCTTAAGTAGTCTCTGCCTCTCTGACTTCACTAACTGCATGACCTTAAAAAAAACCCCAATTCCCTGAGTTTTACAGCGATGGCAGCTCACTCTTCACGTACGACGCCCGCTGGAGCAGCACTAAGGACCACCGAGCTCCCGCGGCGAATACGGGGCAGCTCTGCGGACCCCAGCCAGGTGTGCTCCCCGCACTGCCCGCCCCAGCCCGCTCCCACCCTGCCAGGAGCCCTTTAACAACGCAGACCCCAGGCCGCGCCGGGCCTGTGCGGGCAGGCAGGGGACAGGGGCTGCGCCAGCAGGAGCCTCCCACCCTCGGGCCCCGCCGGTCCGGCCTCGCCCGACCCTGCTGTGAGGACACGGGGCGAAGAGGACCCCCTGGCCCCGCGGTACCTCTCGGCATTGGGGATGACGACACCGCCCTCCTGCGAGTGGTTCCTGTTCAGCGCCATCTTCGCCCGGCCAGCCCCGCCCCTCGCCCGGGGCGGCTGTGACGTCACTCCCGGCTGACCCGCCCCCAAACGCTGTCCCGCTGGCCCCGCCCCCCGTGGCGCGACGGGCGCGTGGCGGGCGCGAGACGGAAATAAGGCGGGCAGAGGAGGCGGATGAGGCGGTGCCGGGCTGGTTTAATGGCCGGGCCGGTTTAATGGCCGGGCCGGTTTAGTGGCCGGGCCGGTTTAGTGGCCGCCGGGAGAGCGGTGGCACTGCCGGCCCCCGGCTCTGCGCGCCGCGGCCGCCCCACGACGGGCCGCACGTAGCGAGTCGCGGGCGCTGATGCCTTGGCGCAGCCCTGCTCGCTCTGCTCGCTCGCTCTGCTCAGCGTAACCGCGCCTGTCCGCCGTCGCCTTGGCCTCAGTGGAAGTTGTCCAGGATTTGCCGTGTGCTTGGCCAAGTTTTTCCGGCGAACGGCGTGTGTGGTGGAGAGTTTGTGAGTCTCTGGACGCGCTGAGTGGGCACCTGTGGTATAAGGTTTCGACTCTATCCCTCCGTGATATTGTTCAGGGGATATTTCGGGGGAACAGCTGGCTTGCTGTGGTCATCCTGGAACTCAGCTGGTGGCGCACGATTCAGGCTTTTCCCAGCTTATCCATCGACAGAGACTTCTTCCCCACAGTATCTCCAGTTGTCGTGCAACGTGGGATTTTTTTTTGAATTTGTCATTTGTAGACTTCCTGGTAGATACACAGTTGTCAGTAGGATATTGGCATGGGCAGATGGCAGTGAGGAATACCTGAGCTTGCGTTTGTCAGCGAGCTTTTACGGATCCTTTAGAAGTAGTCCATGATCTAACAAGAAATTACAGAGCAGAGCATAAAAACCACCTTATTACAAACAAATAAAAATTCCTAAACCTACAGGGCAAAACACACTGCCTTTTCCTTGCAATCTACATTACAGGAAAATATCTCTCTTCTGTTGTGTGAGCCTGCTTTGCTTGCTTTAAGCAGGGCAGCATTGTCTCTCTGCCATAATTCTTGTTTGGGCTCAAAAGTCTTAGAAATTACCACAGTGCAGCCCAGGGCGATGAACACAGAACATGGCTTCGTGCTTCGGTGCTGTGAAGAAACAGCCCTGATGTCTTTGATGAGGATGTCTTTGATGGCCTTGGGCTGAGGGTGGCTCGTTGTGTGGCAGGATGGGGAGCAGCGTGGCAGGATGGTTTCTGCAGGGTCCATGGTACGGCTGCTGGCGCTGGTGACAAGGCTCTTGTTTCTTGCAGGCCTGAGGAGGCCTGGTGCAGGGGGAAGGGGGCTGCATGGCTATGTGCACACACTGCATACAGGAACACCGGGAGCTGTGAATGTGGGTGGTGAAAGCACTACAGGGAGCCGGTATGGCCCCCACATCCTAGTGGTGCTGAGCATGGCTGATTTGCACGGACAAGTGAGAGTGAGAGTGAAGAGACCTTTGCTTTGCAGTGACAGCACCAGAGAAAGCCACAAGATGGATATGTACTCTTAGACAGCTTTGCTAAGGCTTGGAGCACCCTGTTTCCAGCCCTGGCCCCTGTACCACTCTGTCAAGCAGCCTCGGGCTTGACTTGAGTCCCCCTCCACTGCTCATTTGCTGTTCCCTCTTCCTTCCTCCCTCCCTCGTCAAGCATTCCAGCCTCCATCCCAAACCGACCGCACTCCCCCTTACTCACAGTGCTGCCATCCCACACCATGGCATTCTGCCCCTGCATTTTAAGTTGTCTCCTGGAGGGGACAACCCCTGCCAGCCATGTGACGTGTAGAGACAGGCAGACACTGCCAAACTCAGAACATCTCTGATCTCCCTCCCCCCTCCTTTCTGCCCAAGACAGACCCAACTTTCCACCTCACTCAGGGACATCCAGAAAACAGCTCACACCAGCTAGACACAGGCATGTAGTCTTCAGTAAAGCTGTGCCTTTTTCTACTCTGGGGAAGGTAAAATGACAGCTCCTCAACAGGGCACAAAAGCACATTATTAAGAAGATATGAGAGCTTGGGAGAGGGAGGAAACAGCCTGGAGAAGAGGAATATTCAAGTTCTTGGAGAAATGAAGGAGAGAGAGAAAGGGTAAAGAGCTGAGAAAGTGAGATAGGGAAAGAAAGGAAGGAAGAAAGCTATGGAGGGCTAAAAGGGAATGAGAATAAAAGCACAGGAGTTGAGGAAGACACGGGACAGTAGGAGGACAGAACAGCCCTGAGACTGCTGCAATAACAAGTGCAGCCATGTCAATGAGGAAGAGGTATCTCTTGCGTCTCCACTATCAGTGAAGACCCAGGGAGACACCCTGGCCCAGTGCTTCTCAATCCATAGCTCTTCTCACTCCTCTCAAGATCCTCAAGGCCCTGTGCCGAGTGGAGCTGTCCCTGTGGGAGCTCCCAGCAGGGATCCCCCGTGTCACTATCTTTCCTGCACTCACAGCAGAGGGGCCATGTTGGGTAAAGGTCAGAGTAAGGTTGCCTGGGGTGTGCTCACTGCTGGTGGAGAGACCACTGCAATGGGGGATTGCAGCAATGGGATGGGGTGACCCCAGGAGGTGAGGTGACCCCAGGACAGCTTGGTCTGATCTGCACAGTCAAATGCCTGTGACACAAGCATGGCTTTTGACTTTAGCACTGGGCAGGGCAAATGCACCCTCTGCAATGGGCACATGTTCTTTTCCTCTGGGTTTTGCTTCTTTTCGAAAATACATATATTTTCCCCAAGTACTTTGATACTTCTCAAATAGATGCTACAGCCCAAGAACTAATTTGTCTCCTCCCACTAATCACTTGCTCTGAACCATAAAACGTGTCAGTCTTCTCTTACCTATCCACTTCCAAGGTGCCATTTCCCCTTGGGAAGCCACAGCAAGAAATGGGGATAAAATGCCAGGCCACCATGCCCTCAGAGCAACCAGCTGCCTTTACACCCATGGAACATCCAAGAGAAATCTCTGCTGACGTCTCTTGGAAGCACTGCATGCACTGACTTCACCATCTCTCCTGGAGTCTCTCCTTACCATGTCTCCAAGTGATAAAAACAGGACCACAGCATGCCCCATACCTCCCACCTCCAATATCCATGCACCCAGAAATCCTCCCCCCCAACCCTGTTTGCCCCAGGCAAGACACACAGCTGAGACACAGAAAAGAGAGAAGGGAAGATGACGGACAGTCCACTGTGCAAAAAACAAACAGAATGAGGACACTCTGGGAAGGGTGGGGGAGATGCCCTTGGTCCCTCTCCGGCACACAGGTGGGCACATGCACGCCTGCACACACTCACACTTGCATCCTCTCACGCCCACGGAGGATGTGCCACATGCTTCAGAGACAGGTCCATGGCAGAGTCAAGGATAGCAGGGGTGGGATGTCATATCCAGAGACACTGGGTGATAGCGGGGAGGAGGATCATTCACAGGTTACTTTCATGATTTTCCTCTGTCTCAACAGTCATGGGGGGCAGCCCTCCATTGTCATTCAGCCGTTTGGCCCTATAGGTCTCATAGTGGATGTTGTGGGTCACTTCTTTTAGGTCCTGAAGGTGGGTCCTGCAGAGGACAAAGTGAGGTGGGAAACAGGGTATGATAACCAATATCAGCACAGTCAGTATTAATTTTCTGATGATAATTTTATTCCCTGAGATAAATGGGAGATTTTTTCAGTCAGTCTTGCTAATATCATACCCCTCTTTCGGCATGGTTGGCACGGGTACCATCATACATAACTGAGAGCTGGAGCCTCAACATTCAAGGGCACACATGCAGGATGCAGGATACAGGCTGAATTTCCTGGCTATGCTTGCCAGTGCCCTGCCCCTCTCACACCCGTGCCACCAGGACAGCTACTGGCCATCCTGGTGTGTCAGAGCAGACAGGAACTTATCGGAAGCAGTGGTGAGACAAGGAAGCATCAGGAGGGTGTATCCACTGCAGACCATAACCTGCAGAACACTGCTGTGAGCATCATCTCTAACCTTCATAGAAAGCCTGTGGGCTTGGATTGCTATATGCTTTGTGATGATCTTTTGGGTAGGCTGTTTTTACGGGAAGACTTGAGGAATGCATCTCTGCTGCTGAAGGTATCGCAGAACAAAAAGAGGGCAGTAGGGTGATGTCAAAGCATTGTACCTGGCCAAGTGTCTTGATACCCCCATACCCACAGGTGGAATGAGCCACAGGCCTCTGGATTTGAACTTTGTTTCCTTTATTTTCCTTATTTTTGGTGTTGTTTTAAAACCTTATTTTATTTATAGGGAATAGAGGTGACCCTGGATCTGCAGCTCTCCTACAGAATCTGGGGCAAATATCAGTTATACTGAGGCAACTTCATGAAACAGAGTAGAAATAAGACAGGATAATGAAAGCTGAATGAAATATGGAGCTTTTCACTTCCAGTTTATATGTTTCAGCACATCCTTCAACCTGGAAGGACACGTGGTCTACAAGGGGGTAGTGACCTCTTGATCACTGACCTCTTTCCAGCAACAAATAGAAGGTTTTACAACCTTAATGGGATATAGGTGATGTAGTAGTACTCTGTTTTTCTCCAGGTGTCCAGCCCATACATGAAAACTAGCACCTACTTGACATAGTGGTCATGTCTCTAAGAGAGGCACTGGAGTATCTACCCCTTAACTCAATCCAACCCTACCCCACATAAGCTTCCACTGCCTGAAATGTACTCCATTCTCCTTTCCATAGGGGCTATTTCACTCTGAGTGGATCTCAGGAAGACTCATGGCTAATCAACTAGTGCATGATCATGGCCTTACCTGATGACAAAATCTCGAAGTAGAGCAAATTCACAGTGAGAGAGGTTTTCCACTGAAAAGAAAGCAAGCAGTTGCATTACATTTGATTTTTTTTTCAACAACCCCTTTGTGGTTACAGAGCATGGGAAAGTCACTGCTATGGGGCAGGTTCCAGGTGGGTAGAACCTGCATACTTCAGAAAGGACAAACAGTTGTCTGAACACCACACTGTCGAGCATTGAGGAGACATGAAGAGATGCTGGGCAGTCACACATGAATTTTGTGACTGAATATTTGAAAACCAAGGCAACCTCAGGAGCTTAGTTTCACACACTGTGGTGTTCAGAGCGGCTCCAGCTTCTACCATGTGGTGGTAGTGGCACTGCATTGGCCATGGCAGTTTCCTTCTGGCACAGCTATTTGAGAATTCTCCTCCTGTTTTGTTTCAAAAAGTTTATCACAAATGGGATGGGAAGGTATCCATGGGACATGTTATCTGGATGTTGTCTATTACTGTGACCTACAGACATACTTTCAGCTCCCAGAAGCAATTGTTTTTTTACCTTCAATGATTCCCCAAGGTGTTTTCCTGCCCAGGACTCTTTTGCCATTCACTTGGTACTCCTTGTCGCTGCCCACTACTGCAAAGGGCATGCTTTCCTGCTGGGGAGAGACACATGGAAAGACCTATTGAACCCATTCCATAGAGCAGCACCACGACTGTTCCCCATCCACCTTTCCTCCTCTCAGCTCAACAAACACAAGGCCTTCTCCAAGGCAATAGATTCTCCCAAGCAAAACTTTACTGGCTGTCCTCTTCACCCATTAGTGCTATCCCTAGCATTTTGGACCCTTGCTTTCCAGGTATCCTTGCACCACCCCAAGCCTAGGGGGTAGCTTGCAGCAGTGCCAAGGGTTCTGGAGCAGGAGGCAGAGCTTTTCTGCATCCATCACCAGCATTTATGAAGAGGGAGATGACCAGAGAAGAAGTACCTTGGTATTACCAGGGGAGGGTCTGTCAGACCAGGGCTGTTCATACGGATAGTTTGAGGTGAGTATTTCTCACCAAGTTTGTAGTTCTTCACAAGAGAAAAAGGAGAGGACTCAAAATAATCTTCCCCAGTAAGACACAGGAAAATTCAACAAGTTTAATGGCTGAAATGGCTGTACCAAGGAAGGCCAGAAATGGAGTAGGGATGCAGCTTTACTGGGAAGTGGGACACTAGGTGAGGCTATTGGGGACCCAGATATCTCTAAGCACAGGGAGAAACTGTCTGTTTCCAGAGCATGGGGTACAGGAGACCCTGCTATCCATAAGGTTGTGCAGATGTTCATAGATTTACGCAGCTTTATGGATATCCCTGGGCCTGGGAAGAGACTGCAGTTACCACAGGAATGGAGATTAAAAAGCAGTTTATTTACTATGTGTGAGGGCAATGGTGCTGAGTGCAGAATGAAATGTGGTGCCCTCCTCATTCCCCCTTCCCCTCCCACAATAAAATGTTTCATACCCTGATTTTGTCGTTCTCTGTTTTATCCTCCAAGTCCTCATCAAATTCTTTCTGGGGATAAAACTCGATCCCATTTACTTCGAGTTCTTTGCGCACCTAAGCAGAGAGACATTTTGGAGCATAAAGCAGCACAAACCTGAGGGGAAGGCAGTTGAGATGGCCGAGCAAACACATCTGGGACATCCTTCCAGTGGGCAGGGGTTGGAGGGGTTGCCCCAAGGAAGTGCACAGCAAAGTGAGGACACACATCAGCAATGATGAGTCTTTCTTCCTGACCCCAGTTACATGTCTGGCTCTCCAGTTCCCGTAACAGAATGTATCAGAAGATATCACGGGAATGCACACATTTCTTCCTTCTCTAAAGATGCCCTCAGAGCTATAAACAGCTGCATCTTGAGGACTTACCCACCCACCCAGTGCTGGACTGCACTGCAATCCCAGGAAGGACACCACTAATTTCTCCCACCTCCAAGCCAGGGCAGGGAAAGATCCCGTGCAGGAGAGGAGATACTCACTCTTTGTTTGAATTCAGTCTTTTCCTCCAAGGTCATGGTGTCAGCCTTGGCAATAACTGGGATGATGTTCACTACCTTGCTGAGATGTTTCATGAACTCCAGGTCCAAAGGCCGCAAGCTGCAGCCCAAGAGGGAACAACATGGAAGGGGTCACTTTACCCTCATTGCCTTTCATCCTAGTGACTTTCTCAGCATTAGGGCATCAGTGAACCCTCCCTTGTACATACTCTGCTTGCTGCCACCATGCTCTCATCTCCTTCTTCCCATCCATCTTGCCCTCTCCCAAAAAACACAGTGGCATTTCTCCTACTCTTGTTATCCTAGACCCTTTCAAGCCCCACAGCACCTGAAGTTAAGCTAAACAGTGGCCAGCTCTGCCGGCAGGATCCCCAGATCCATGTCTGAAATGGAGCAGTGTAGGGTATATATCTGGCACAGAGACACCAAGGGCTTGAGGGAGAATGAGGGACTGTGTACATACGAGTGGCCTGTAGGGGAGATGAAGTAGAGGCAGCAGTGCACTCGCGTGTCTGGAATTCGTTTCTTCCTTGCAATATTCACCTCCTCTTTCAAAAATTTTTCATATTGCTCATTGATGTATTTCTCAATAGGCTCCCAGCTGTTAAAGTGGGAGAGAGAGATGAATAGACAGGTACAAATCTCCATGTTTCTGCCTACCCAGCTCTGACAGCAGCAAAGCAGGCTCAGGCATAAAAAGTATCCACCTCAAGCATCTTGCTATCAGCAGAGATGTTTAGAGTTTCTGTAGCTGGGCACAGAAATAACCATTCACCACGTAAAGGGTACATACCCCCAAGCATGCACACAGACCCATGGGGTTCACAATCTCATGGCTCCACTACCAGCCCGCTGAGTGCAGTAGGATCCCAGATGCTTTCCAGGGCCCAGTAGATGAGACTCACTTCATATACTATCTTAATTCCAGACCTTCCTGAGACATAAGGCCTTGACCTTGTAAAACTCACCAGTTCTCATTGTTGATCTGGTCCCCAAATCCTGGCGTGTCAATAACTGTAAGCTTCATTTTGACACCACCTTCTTCAATGACTGGAGGAGAAATTGCAAACAATCATATTTCTCCCTGGAGACCTGTTTTGTCATGAAACATGATTCTGTGTCCTACAAGGGAACAAGAGGGCTCTGGCCTTGTCCCTGCCCAGCAAGTATGACCAGACAAGGCTGGGTCATACCTCAACAGTTATGACCCCCACTTGCATGTCTAACCCCAAATTTTGGTAACATCTGCACCAAAGCCACCTTACAACACTCTGACACAGGAAAACGGATTTGTGCTCAGTTTGTGGCCCAAAGGTAGTACCTACCTTACTTACACAAATTCTCCTCCCCTCTAATGCATCATCCTGAATCTGAGATGATGCTCGTTACCCTGTACTACTGTAGGAGCTGTACTGATGCTTTGCCATGAGGAGATGTGCTCTGCTGGGCTTGGGATGGGACCCATGAATGCAACTTGTATAGATGATTAAGTGTCTGCAGGTGGGAATGTCTTACAGCAAGGCTTAATTGACACATGCAGACTAATGTCTTAGCAGGAGAAAAATCTATAACTATTTTTCTACCCCTCACTTCAGGCTCTGGCATTAGTGGCATTGCTGTTTAAGAAAAGCCTTGTCTGGCTCTGAGGCCATCTAAAACTGTCCTTTAGCTTTCCATGGAGAAATGGCTGCCTAATACCAAAGAACTATTTGCGTAGACTGCTGAGACCCTCTCCAAGACCGCGCTGAAGCATCAGTGTTGCTTCCACACCAGCCTGGCTCTTACCATGCCCAATGGCTTTGATCTCCACCGTCTTGGGGATCTTCTCCTCACGGTTCCAGCCTGAAGATTTGCGGCTCACCTGGGATTTGAAGAGCGTGTTCACCAACGTTGATTTTCCCAGTCCGCTCTGACCTGAGGATTGCAGAGAGGAAGCTTGTGACATTTGTCACAGGCTGGTGATGGCAGCAGGCCCAGGGGATGGAGCCAGGCTGGCAGGGGAAGGGGCTGTAGGTGTCTCCTTGCCTTGTGCAGGCTCTCCTTTCCCTCAGGGCAAATGCTGTCTGCTCCCTTGTGCCCTCCCCGCAGGGCTCGCTCTCCCACCTGGCCTCAGAGGACAGTCCCTGGCCATGGTTCCCAGTTCCTCATCTGGTCCCTGCCTACCTACAACCATGATGTTGAAGTCGAAACCTGTCTTCATGGTTTTCTTGCGCATCTGCTCAATGATGGTGTCAATACCGATGTAGCCCAGCAAGCTGGCGTTGATGCCCATGGGTTTCATCGGTACAACTGGTTTTTGTCGTGGCTCTGGGACCAGCTCAGACATGGCTGCTTCGTTTTTGTTCTCCACTGGTCCTGCATGGGAAGAAAGATTGAAAAATCATCAACAAGGTGTAAAACAACGTCCCTTCTGACCTGTCACAGAGGCTGAGGGCAACTTTGAGCAATTTCAAGGCCTACTGAGGATGACTGAATGGCAAGATTTTAGGGGTAAGGCTCTCTTCATGGAGGAACATCTACTTCTATGCACGACTCCAGACGAGGAGGTGAAGCGGGCTTCATTGAGCATGCATTGATGGCTACTTCCACATATTGATGGCTACTTCCAAACAGCAGGAACAGACCCAGCAAGCCTGGCTGGGCTGCTAATCAAGTGCCCAAAGCTCTGTATGTGTCTCCTCATTTTTGTCTCTCAGTTCTCCACAGGATCACCAGTGTTTTGCCACTCCAAGTTTACCATAAAATTTGCGGTAGAACAGACTTTCAAGAACTATTGTGTGTCAAGTCCTGGCATTGAAACAGAGTTTGGGATGTACTGTGGGGACTTGTAAGTTTGGCCCTTGCCAGAGGCAGCTGCATTACTGGCCATGCTGGTGCTGTGCAGGCTGAGTTCCTCAGAGGAAGGCAGTGGTGGAAGTGAAAGCATAGCTATAATTTCTGTGCTTGCCTCCCATCCACAAACCAGTGTTTTTTGTCATGTTCAAGAAACTAATCATCACGATCAAAAAAATTATTATCTGCATCTTTCCTTCCTCACCTCTCCCTCCTCACTTCTTCCATGTAAAACGAACAGGCAAAAAGAAAGGCCCTGAGGGCGTTCTAGCCTCTCTGACTCTTTTTCGGGTGATGGCACACATTGGTTAGGGCAGGCCTTGCCCATTTATCTCCATCTCTTGTCTCATTAGTGAGCAGCTCCATGCCACTGGGAGGAAGCCAGAGGTTGGGAGAGGACCGGGCATTGAAGAAAAGCTGTAATTGTTGAGGAAGGGAGGCATGAGGGATGAATCTAGAAAGGAGGATGAAGGGGATGGGAATCAAATACCTTGCATATACAATCCATCTGCAAACTAGAGCCTCTCCAACTCTAATTACTTGACTCCCCCACACTTTGTCTCATTAAGTGGATATTTTTCCAGGACAGAGACAGCGTGTGGTTTTGCTTGGTAAGTACTCTGTTTGTTTTGGATGCCACTTCAGTTGAAGTATCTCACACTAAATTATCCCTTTCTATCATTTCAGCAGAGTTTTTTTCTCCTTTCAGCAGAATCCACTGGCTGCAGAGAAGGACATGAGCAGCCAGGCAGGCGACTGCCATTTGGTGCGTGACACATGCCCCTCTTGGTGAGGAACATGACTCAGAGATCATCAGGCTCTGAACACTGATGGCACCAATCCACAGTCCCTGTGACAGCTCAGCCAGGCCAGGCAGAGGCAGGGTGGGGAGAGGTCAGAGAGATTTTGTTCAAGGACAGGTTAAGCTGCAGCACGCTCCGTGGCTAGCTGGGGACCCTGCCTGGCATTCCCACATCAGAGCTTCTGTGCAGACACAGGGCTGCTCTACATGGTGAAGATCTTACATTTTATATAAGCTGTAATATCCTACTATCATGTGCTAAGGAAAGACCTTGTGGAAGGGCCACCCTTGTCAGGGAGAAGGGTGCCTCCACCCAGCTCCTTCTACACTGCTTTGGAAGTCTTTGATTTTAAACTGGGAGAAGGGATCTTTCCTCTGTGTGAGAGGATGATAGCACAGCTACTCCTGCACAGCACTGTGGGTAACATCTGAAGGCTCTTGTACCAGCTCTGTTCCACCTTGCCCATACAGAAAAGGTCGGCAGGAGGATGGCCCTCCTACTGCTCTTCCCCACTGAGCAAGGGCACCCTGAGCTATCATCATCCTCTCCTGAAGCAGTGAGCAGCACCCTGGGGGGACCAGAGCACAAGATGGATCGTTGGCTTGAACCAGGCTGGCAATTTGGAGCACCTCACACTGCCGGGCAGCTGCTGGAGGAGGCAGCCTGCCGAGCCGAGCACTTCTCAGCTGCAATCCTCTCTTACACCCATCACAACTAGTCTGTGCCTTTCTTGCTGATGAAGCACTCCCTGAGGCTCCTGTTGTCTTTTTCCAGCTTTATCAAAGCTGGTGCCAGCCAGGAAAGCCCAGATTTTTCGTACAGCATAGGGGGCCAGGCCAGCCAGCTCTCCTGCACACTGCCCTTCACTCATTCTCTCCCAGGCTGCCCCACACCACCTGTATCATGGTCTAATGGTTGTGCCATGTCCCTCATCCTGCTGCCGCATCCACCAGCACACACCCCATACAGCCCTGCTGGGTTCCCACCTATCCCAAAGAGAGGGACAAGAGGGAGACAGGTAATGATGAGAGCATGTGGGACAAGGGGCTGTGGCCCCAGTGAGGCACTTGGCTACTGCAATAAGTGGGGCCAAATAAACCCTGGAGAGGTATAGGAACAGGTCGAGGTGAGAAGAAAGCCCAGCTGACCAGCTGCATGGGATGGGTGAGGACCTGGGCCATGTGGGCTGTGACCCCTTTGCTTCCTGGGTAGTAGCTTGTCCTCAGGGAATCTGTTGCCCTCTCCTTTATTCCTTCCACCTTCATTCTTGCACAGGAAGGATGAGGAAGGAGGGAAGTTGCTGGCAGCCTCAAGGCTCACTAAGAGGTTCATAACTCATCCCTCAATCTCACCAAGGGAAGCTTTGCCCAGAGCCAGCAGATGTTGCTGACTGCTGTGGACATCACGATATGTGGCCATCCCTTT
Source organism: Manacus candei (assembly GCF_025592945.1). Taxonomy (NCBI): domain Eukaryota; kingdom Metazoa; phylum Chordata; class Aves; order Passeriformes; family Pipridae; genus Manacus; species Manacus candei. The sequence continues at coordinate 5,455,441 of NW_026138066.1, forward strand.
GCAGCTGGAGCCAGATATTTCAGTCAGGTTCCTGAGCAGCTATAGAAAACCCTGAGATGAGGAGGAAAGATCTCCAGAAGTCTCCTTAAATATATTTCCTGGATTTTATACCTGGACATCCAAGGTGGCAGGGTAAGCAACCTCCCTTTATCCTCTCAGTCACTTGCCTTCCTCTCTGTGTGGGGTGCCTTCCCATTCAGCCTCAGTCAGGGAAGCCCCCATTTTGCAGACATTACCTAGGGGTTCAGCTTTCTGCACATGATTTTCCACCTCTTGATTCCCACAGATGAATCCAAGGAGCCAACTGAGGAACAACCTGCTAGGGAGGTCAGGGTGTGCAAAACAGGGATCAGAGCCATAAGAGGCACCCTGAGACAAGAAATGTGCCTTCCTGCTCTCCTGGGAGTGGCTGTTTTATATGCATTAAAGCTAATACTGCTAGGAAGCCTCCTGAGCGCTCTGAGTGGCTGCTCAAGGGGTGGCATCATGTGTCCTGGGCACATCCCATAGCCCTTCCAGCTGTTCCCTGTAATGAATACATGATAGGGCACTACAGCCAGTACAGCTGACAATGAACAGAGGGGTAGCCAAGGTTAACCACTTACATCTGCTGCTCGCAGGGCCCCTTTTTTCTTTGCTGCTTTGTTCTACATGCTAACAGAAGCTCATTTAAGAGGGTGGTTGCTGGCAATACCCCTGCTGCCCAGATCCCGTAGGGGGTAGCCTGGGCTGGGATGGACTGTCAGGGAATATTATCTGGCTCACAGGAGATGCTCCACTCAGCTCTGGAGCAAGGAGAAGTGCAGTGCAGCATCTGGGGCCAGGACAGGCAGGACCAGAAGCACACCAATTGCCCAGAGAGGTCCCCACAGTCCCAGCTAGCTCCTGCTTCTGACACCCATGACCCACCCCAAAGCCTCTCCCTGGAAGGCCAGCATACATGGCCGGCAGCAGACACCACTACTGCAGCTCACCCTTCATGTCTACCTCTGAGGTTCTCAGCAGCTGTCTGGGGGCAGAGGTGGCCCTACAGGTCCCTTAGGGGCTCAGGTAGTGGGGACTAACATCTATTATGTTCTGATAACCCAGATACAGTCGCATCCCCTCCCCCTGCCTTTCCATCCTTTGTCTGAGTGGCAAGAGGGAGGGAGGACTGCAAACAGTGCTCACCACAAGCCAGCTTCCAGCAAAGAAAAGCTATTTAACCCCCACGTAACACATGGATGGCCTCGCAGCAGCTCTCCTCCCATGCAGCACAAGGTTGTCTCGCTCCCGCTGGAAGCGATGATCCACACACTCATCTCACCCCAGCCCCTTCCACCCATGTGGCTCTGGACCCACAGTTCCACTGCCTGCAGACATGGAACAGGGAGGAGGAACGGGTTCAGAACCTGAAGTCGTCTGGCAGGAGCAGACCCTCAACTGGTGATGATGCCAGGTCCCTACAAAGGAAAGCAAGCAGCTGTTTGAGTAGCACAGCCTCCCTGGAGCTGGCAGGGATCAGGACCTGCTCCTTGCTTCAGATTTGCAGAGGTTCTGGACTGAGCATCTCTCCACTGGAAAAATATCTTTCCCCTTCAGTTTCCATGATGACCCCAGGGCACTTCTTTCAGCTGTGCAGGGCAGTGGCTGAGCCGTGATGGCCGGATGCACTGCCTGACCTCCAGGTATAGAACAGAGTCATTCTTCTTACAGGTCTTTTTGCCTGGCTTGAAGATCAACCCTCTGGGCTGCCACAGCCTTCCCGGCAGCAACCTTTCTTACCCTCAGCACTTTGCAAAGGGCTTGGGCAGGAGCCCGGCTGCAGCGAAATCTAGGGCAGTGTGTGCCGAAGCCTCTCTGGAGATGCAGAAGCTGGAGGGGAAGGGACTGGCCACATCCCCAGCCCAGCCGCCTCAGCCCCAGCCCCAACGAGCAGCCCTCAGTGCTGCTCTCCAGCCCTGCAATCCTTACCCCATGGCCCAGCTCACACCTGGGCGGCACAGGCGAGAGGATGCTGAGCACCCCTGGACCAGGGTACCCACACCACCGCAGCTGCCTCTCCCCCTGCCCTCATGCCTGCCGGCTCCTGCGCAGATGCCCAGGGAGCAGCACAGGACACCCCCGCTGCCTCCGCAGCGACTGCCTGTCACTGGCAAGGGACAAGCCAGGAGCCGAGCAGCTTGTGGGCTTTCCCCAGCCCTGGACCAACTGGGATTATCTGTTTCTTTCAGAGCAGTGCCTGGCGCCAGCTACTCCCCATCAGCACCACAACCAGCCCTGCTCCTTCTCCTTCATACGAGACTGCTGCCACCAAAAGGAAAAAGACAGAGGAAAGTCAAAGCCGGGACCGATTTCCCCTGCTGCCCTTCGGGGTTATCCCTCCCCCGTGCCCAGAGCTGGGAAACGAGGGGGCATGGCGTAGGATGCCTGCACAAAAAGCCCCAGCGGCATCCCTCTGGCGCTGCCCAGCTCTGCCAAGCCCGGAGCATCCTACCTTTGAACATGAAGCTTCCTTTGTCTCCGAATCCTCTCGCAAGGGGGTGGATCTCCCCCCACTTTTCTAGCCTGATGCTGATGAAGTAGTACGGTGGGCTACAAGGCTCTGCTTGCTTTTACCTTTCTCTTTCTTCCCTGTGTCCTGTTCTCCCCCACTCTCCTTCCCTTCCTTCTCCAGTGGCTATTTCAGCAGAGCGGGGATGCTGGTGCTGCTCCTGCTGCCATCGTCATGTGACCTGAATATTAAACATCTCCGCAAAATCTCCCCCCCCGCGCACCCTCCCCTGGCTCCATCCCAGGCCCCCCGAATCTATTCCAGGCCCCTGCCGTCCTCCCTGCCCTGGGGAGGAGCATGGCCGCGGAGTTCAAGGGGCCACTGCCGATGGCCCCCCCATATGTCCCAGAGGGCCCCCCCTTGCACACCCACCCCACACAGGCCTCTTCTTGCCCCTTTCCCTCCCAATTCCTCAGCGTTTGCAGCATCTCTGCTTGCTTAGGGAGGGGCATATTTAACCCTTCACAGCTTAGCTCCAGCAGGACTGAGAAAGGACACTCTTTGTCCCTAGGTAGTTTTTGGGTTCAGAGGATTGCAAGGTCTCCTTTTGCTTTCCCGGAGGGAGGAAATTAGGACTGTTTTGATTCATCAAATGTGATTTGCCCTTCAGCTCTGCTTGTGGAGGTGTGAGAAACCTTTTCTACTCCGGCACCGTGATTCCTGGCTGCCAGCCCACAGCACAGAGGCAGAGCCGGCACTGGCCCCCACTGGCCCCTCTGTTCACGTGTGTGTACATGCATGTGTGCATGCGGGTGTGCATGTGTGTGCCTGCGGGCGGGGAGCAGGGAGAGGTCGTCCCCCTTGGGCCATGTCGGGGGACACAGGTCACATCCCCATGTGCCCTGGCAGGCATATGTGCCTGGCAATGCCCACCTGCCCAGTGGATGTGCCTGTGCCTGGAGAGCTGTGCAGATGCCTCTGGCTGCTTGCACCTTTGGATGGGGATGCCCTTCCCCCTGCATTTCCTTCTCCTACATTTGTGAGCCCTAGCCCCACCAGGCACCATGGCCCCACCATGCTGGGCTAGGGCACCAACATCTGGGAATACTCTGACCCTCTACTCAGTAAGATGACAGCAGCACCCTTTCAGGGCTCTCCCCATGTGTCCCTCCATTATGAGGCAGCTCCCTGGGTGGAGGCCAGGCTGTTGGATGCCTGGCAGACTCAGCACGGGTTTGGAGGGCCTATTTTTGCAGCGCTCTGGGGCAAAAAGGAAACTGCACATGCTGCAGATTATTGGAACGTTTAGAACATTTAGAAACCACCACCAGCAGTTACCCAGGCTAGGCTGAGCCATTGACAGGCTGGCTGCCTCCAGACAGACGGACAGACAGACAGACATCTTGGCACTCACATCTCCTGACATGGCGACCACAGCTGCCTGTTTCCCTGCTGGGTGCCAGGCTCACAAACTCACGGGTGCTCCTCCCACCTGCCATTGCCCACCCATATTCCCACTGTGGGTCAAGGGGAAATCACTTCCAGGGAAGGAAGCCCCCATCCTCCCCCACATCATCCCACCTCTCCTAGGGGTCCTGCCTCATGCTGGGCTCCATGCCAAGGGGCCCCTTGGTGCCTCCCTCCCCCATGCCCAGCCCTTCCCGTCAGCGGAGACCCACCGGAGCGTGGTGGGGCACATAACACCCCCGTCTTCGCCACCAGGGTGGCCTCGGCCCCTCCAGAGCTGCCATGTTGCTGGGGCCCCTTGGCCGCTGTGGGCCGAGGGCGAGGGGCGATGGGGGTGACAGGGGCAAGGCCTCGCAGCCGCTCCCATGGGGGCCCCCCGCCACCCCCACCAGCCCGGCGCAGGGTGACGGAAAGGCAGCTCCGCTTCGTGGAGGCAGTGGCACCAAGGGGGCTGTCCCGCTGCCGTGGGGAACCCAGGATGCATCTGGGGCTGGTGGGGCTGCCTGGGGCAGGCAGGCAGCTGCGATGAAGGGCGATGTCCTCCTCCATGGCGGTCAGCAGCAGGCTGCAAGCAGAGGTGTGAGAGCGGGGAGCTGGTAGTGCCAGACCGGGCTGGGGGGCCCAGGCCTTCCCCGCTGTCAGAGATGTGGTGTCTCGGGGTGCAGACCTCCCCGGAGCTGCCGTCATCCACATGCTTGAGCCCCCACCTCCAGCCCTGTCCAGCCAGCCAGCCCGCCTCCAGCTGCGACAATGGGGCCCTTGTGGCCTGCATGGCACACTCCCACGCTGGGTTCCCTGGCTGCTCCTGCCCCTATCCCAGCACCTTCCTGACCTACGCCACCAACAGCCCCACACCCTGGGCAGCCCTGCACCATGACCCCCTGCCCTGGTCCCATGGGGGGAGGTGGACTATCACTGCATACCTGCCATGTCAGCCCTGTGCTGCCTGCTCCGAAGGACAGCAGATATTACTTAAAAAAAAATTAATTAAAATTTCTGAATATTTGAAATGTTTTCCCTTCCTCTCTATTTTATTCACCCTCAAACGGCATATTCCAGTGCAACAATTTATATCCCACTGTGGGAGTTCAGTGGTCGTTTGCTGGGTGTTCATCCAAGTTGATGCTTCTTTCCCTTATTCCGATTTTCTTTTACTTCTTCATTATTCTGATTGTTTCTTAATTTTGCCAGTTTTGGGGCATTTTCATGGTCAAGAGAACACCTATTGCAGGGATCAGCTTGCTACTCTATACTTTCCTTACTATAAAAGACATTGAAGGGCAACACAAGGAAGAAAGGAGAAAGGTGTTTTGGTGGGATAGAATGAGAACTAACATGGTTTGGTGGGCAAGTGGGAGCAAAGAAAAGGAGAGATGGGCACCCATAGCACCCACAGCATGTCAGGGGAGATGCTTGCCTGCCTTCAGGTGGCCAGAACTGAGGGAAGTGAAAGGGGAATCACTGTCCAGTGACCCACAGCAAGCCGTGGGGAATGCTGGTGGAAAGCAGGGCTCAGGGCAGTTTGAGTTCTCTGCTTCTTTAAGGGCAAAGAGACAGAAAAGTTAGAAAAGACCAACCTGATATTGTGTAGTATTTCCAGCACTAAGTATCTTCTCTGATGCTTTATGCATTTTAATTTAGTATCTGTGACTATTTCCCTCTCCCCTGAGGTCTCTCTGCCTATACAGATCCCAGAGAGGAGAAACAGTCTCAGTTTTCAGGCAGCATTTGCCTTTGGCTTAATTGTTCCCAGACAGCTCTGCTGTAGCTGGCACAGGAACCAGGCAGATGAAGACCTACTCTGCTGTAAAGGAAACCTCACTGTGGACTGGTCCTTGCTGCCTGTCCAGAGCTGGAAGGAGGCAGCTCCAGGAGGGAACAACAGGAAAATAAAGCGTCAGCCACACAGTTTGTCACACGCTTTTATTCCACTGGGGAAGGCTTGATATTATTTGCCATAAAGTCTTTTATAGCCATGGAAAACACCTGGCCTAATGCCGAATGCATCATAAACAATGCAAAACACAAGCCAGAGGAGATGAATAATTAGTTTCTCTCTAGTCCATCCCCTGCCTGTTTGTTGTCTTCTTTTGCTCAGTTTCTATACTGAGTTGTGGGCAGAGTGTAAGCAAAAACAGGCAGGACAGCACGCAGAGGAAGACACGGAGGAGGGGAGAGGGGACCCCTGTGGGTGCAGGCTCCCCTTCCAACAGGGGAGGTTTACCCTGTCCCTGACTGCTCCAAGCCTCTCAGTTCCAGCATAGAGGTTTTAATTGCTGCCCCACAGCTCAGCTGTGTCTGTTTGCAGGGCAGTCCTACCTATGACGGAGTCAAGGTGAGGAAACAGGTTTCCAAGCTGGTGCTTAGAAATATGGCTGTGATGTGCCAGTGGGCAGGGGAGGGGGGCCATGCAGCCATGAGTGGCATGTCAGACCATGCAGCCCAGCCCCATGGCATTTCTCTTTCACAGCCCCAAGTCAACAAGGCACAAAAATTTACCTGTTTCAAGTTGCACTTGCTCTTTGAGTCTTTGCTTGCCAGAGTGAGTGTAACTTCAGGCAGAGGAGTAATCCCACTCACTGCATTTCCCTGATGAGTGAGACTCCCCAGTTAGGCTACTTGCATCATAGTCACTGTTATTTGGCTGAATGAAAGGACTCTTGATTTGTCCTCTGTCTGAAACAGAACCAGAAAACTCCTGCCAGTGTGCCTGGTTTTGGTGTGGAGGAGAATGGTAATGCATTTGCAATCTGGTGTATGAAATATTCCAGGAAAACCCAGGATATTTGTAGAATGTCCTGACCTATTCCTTAGAGCTAAAAATTAGCTTTCATCCCTAGAGAATGACCAAGTTTCAGAACACACCTGTGCTTTGAGCCTTTGCTTGACAGGGTAAGTGAAACTGGGCACAGGAGTAATCCCGCTCAGTGCGTTTCCCCACATCACTCACTCTAACCAGCCAATGAACTCTGCTCCTTTCTTTGGGAATGGAGGATAAAACTTCCATTGATGGGTTTACAAGTGAGGCTGAGTGACACGAGCCCATCCAGGAGCTGTAGAAGATTTGGGTAGCTGGCCTGAGGAATTTCTACTGCCAAAAGGAGAACAGAGCCAGCACAATGGAAGGACAGTGGAGATGTGCGTCGTCAAGATACTGGCTGGCCCAGGGGATGGCACAGGATGCACAGACGTGCACATGGGGTGGTGGCACTGGCTAACATACCTGAGATATACAGGAGTGGGGCACACAGGACCCCTCTGTTGCCAGAGTGTGCACAGGTAGCACTGCTGCACCTACTGCATCCAAAGGGTGGGTGTTGTGGTGGGAGGAGAGGTAACACAACCTCCTGCCACAGGCTCAGAGCTCTCCCAAACCTCCCTGTGCACACTGAGCAATGCACTGGGCTGGCAGGGAGAGAGAAGGTGTGCATGTCCCTCTTAGCCCTAGTGTCACAACTTCATCCAGCACTTTGGTGGCCAATCAGGCCCAGAACAGTGTAGGAAGTCTATAAACACGGGATTTTGTGCCAGACCTACATTATACAGCTTGGGTCCAGAAAGCAGAGGTGGTATAACGGGCCCATGTAGATGGCAGGCTCAGTGTCCCTTCTCAGAGACATGCAGAGAAATACAGGGATGCTTCACAGCTTTGTTGGGGTGACAGTTAAAGGAGAGCCTATCTACGCCATAGGGCTCTGGAGCACAGGGTACTGAACAAGTGTGAGATGACTCCCAGACTATCCCATCTCACTCCACGACAGAGGAACAGAAGGTCAGGCAGATCAGGAGAAGCTTACGTGATAAATCTGGCAGCACCCCTTCATGGAGAGATGCAGAATATTCTCAGCTTGACACAGGACTTGAATAAACCTCTTTAGTAAAGACCTTTAATTTGAATATGGTGCATCTGGAATGGATGGATGGATGGATGAATGTTCTCCACCTCCCAAACAGAAACAGAAGTGGTGTGCCTTTAGCAGGGATAAAGGCAGTCAGTCTCTGGGGCTCGCTGAGCCCTTGGCCCCTCTGCACAGAGCTTCAGCAAGCTTACCATCCCAGCACCAAGGATGGGTACTGTGAAGAGCTCAGCTGAAGCAATGATGTGTTGAAATCCCATTTACTTCCCCCAAAAGACCCCCTGGACTTAAACAAAATGGGTTAGATTTAAGTTCGTGAATAGGAGTAAAAGGTTCTGTATCCCTTTGCAAGACTGCTACCCTGTCGAGAACTTTCCTACTGAAGGTTGTGTTGAGATGCCAGACAGCTCAAACTCATGTGATTAACAAGAGATGTTTCATTTGAGTGGTTCATCAGTCTTGGCCATGGGGAGGAGCAGAAGTCTTTGTCTTTGGCTGGGTGAAGAGCTGTGAGCACATGGGAAGCCCAAGTCTACAGCGTCACACAAACCTTGACTAAGAAGCAAAGGGGCAGAATGGTGAGTGGTGAGTACACGACCCAGATCAGCAAAGCGCAAAGTGATGACCAGCCTCGCTTACACCAGGGCAAGACTGTCATCCCTACTGAGGCTTGTGATCTGCTGCCCACCCCGTAGAGACTCTTCTGGATGCGATGGGCAGCTTGTCAGACCTCAGGCACCCCAAAGGCCAGGTTGTCCCGAATCATCAGTGTCTTCCGAAGGTCTCGTTCCATGATTGGCCTCTGTGTTCGCCACTTATGGGCTTCCTGGAGTCCTGGCTCAAAGTAGTAGATGCAAGCTCCAAAGCCCACCAGGATGAGAATGGAGATCATCAGATACACGGGCACAAACCAATCCAAGAAGTGGGGCATGGCTGCCAGAGAAAAGGAGAGAAAGTTCATACAGTGAGAGCACCCAAAAAACACCTCCACAAAGATTCATCACAAGACATCTGCCTCATCAGGAATGCACAGCCTCTCTGCACCCCTCCTTGCAGCCCTGCTGCACCCAGTTCATGCACACCAAGGCACCTCATCCATTGGGAGAGGTCAATGCTTTTGAGGTCATTGCTGGGAGCACCTCAAAGAGCAGGAGTCCTGCTTCTGCCCATAGAGGTGGTTGAGCTTGCATGCCCTCAGCCCTGCGGCCAGTGATTGAAAGTGGGTAGCTGCTTCTCATCTCCTGCTTGAGGGAAAATCTGCTTCTCCTGACTCTCCATGACCCCTTTAAATTCCCAGTCTGAGCTGGTCTGGCTTGGGACTGAGCCCTCCCTTGCTGCACCCCTATTTAGTGTCCTGCTTTGTGAGGGCTCAGGGACCTTGCAGTGCTTGGTTCAGCACCAGTCTGTGAGCAGAGCTCAGATCCCTCCACCACATCAGCCATGGGGCAGTGGGAGACACTTACCGAGAACGGCCGATCTGCCTTACCAAGAGGTCCTCACCACCCAGGAGCAAGGTGAGTCTGGAGCAGCGTTGCCCTGGGGAACACAAAACAACACACCGCATGATTACTGTTGACCCAGTGCAAAAAATGAGCAAGCAGGAAGGAGCAAAACATTTCCTTGTCCAGCTGTCACGGCTGAAGATTTCTGGAAGGATGGACAGATGGAGTCCCAGCCCCACACCCTGCTAGTGCTCTGGTACACTCTCCCCACCATTATGGCCCTGCTGCTGCTGTGCTCAGGGCATACACCCTGACTTGGGGCCATTTAAAATAACATCACGTTTGTGCCCATCCTTTATTCCTGTCCTGAGGGAGGGAGGGAGCAACCCACATTGCAACCCTAGAGGTGCCCAGTTTCTCCAACTCTCCACTGCTTGCCCCTACCAAAACACCTGCCAAGCTGTGGCTTGTGCAGGGACAGAAAGGGGGATTGAGAAGCTTACCCCCCTAAAAGCACAACTATGGCCTCCCTGGGCACCAGGGCTGCTGGGGTTTGTACTGTGAATGTGCTGCTTGTCCCAGGCTTTGGTGGATTAAACCAGGGACCCTCAGGCTTTGGAAATCATAGCGGTGGACTCAGGCATAAAAATGCTGTCCTGAAGGGAGGCTTTCTGTACCCTCACCCCTCAGTGGGGGTGATGAAGTGCCCCTTGAATTCAGCTGGGACAGAGTAAGGGCAGAGCTGCACCCATGTCAAACTCTTGCTTTTCCAGACAGCTGAAAGCTGTCACCTGCAACTGTCTCCCAAGTCATCCCTCTGTCAATAACCATGTATCCCCACCTCCCTAGCATGGGGGCAGTTAAGTGGAGGCTGGGGAGAGCCCTGAGTATCTTCATACTCTTCTCTGCTCCTGCCCCGTAATGCTGCTGCCTTCTCCCACAATGAAGGCTGGGCTTTTTTCTTTTTTTTTCCTTTTTAACGCCACAGCCATCAGTTGTTTCCAATATGCCCAGCAGCATTTATTTGCTGGACATCTCTTGCAACAGGAAGGCCTGTAACAGGAAACATGAGGTTCATCTCTACCCTCTGAGTGACACCTTTTTTGTCACAGGATTAGATCTGAAACAAGCTGCAATTCTTACTACCATAAGCAAGAAACTACCAACACTGGAGAAAATGCCTGATTTACTCCCACTGATTGGCATGGATGTTGATATTTTTCTGTTCTCCTTGCATGACAGGGAGGACCTCAATGGATTTTGCCTCCTCCTCTGTTCTTTGATTTTCAGCAGTCCTCAGTTTTGCTACACGTGGTGCTGCCATTAACAGAACTATCCAGAACTAAAGTTCTGGAAGACTTCTTCTATCTCCCTCTCAGTGATTCACATTTCCCTTTTTACAGGCCCTTGCTCCACCTGATCAAGTGCAACAGGAGTAGAAGGCTCAGCACTGGCCACCATTTGACCAGAGCAAAGAGGCAGTGTGAGTGCTGCTCCTGCTTCTTCATGGCTGCCTCTGCCTTCCTCAGGTAAGTAACCAGTGAGGAAAGCTCCCACCACAGCTTGCAATAACATCACAGACATGTTGTGGGGAGCTGTGGGACTTCCCTCACTCAACTCATCCTAAGGGATGAGGGAGGGAATTCCTCAAAAGGAGCCAGGTCTGAGCTCCGTGTTTGGCCAGAAGCCCCTCAGCATGGCTTTCCTAAGTGCTCTGCAGAAGTAGCTCCCTCACACCCTCTGCATCCCCAGCTGCTGCTGCAAACAGCCCAGGGGGCCAAGGCTGCTGCAAACCCCTTCTCCAGAGGTGCCTCAGCTGTTGATACCCATCTCCAGCTGGAAGCCCTGGGATGTCGGTTGGAAAGCCAATAGCCTCATTTCCTTCCCTGATCGTCTGCTTTCAAAACATGGGAGCGAAGCTGCCATCCAAAAAAACACCAGAATAAAAAGCAGCCCTACAGACTTCCCAATTCATCCTCCCTCCATTACTAGCAGAGCCAGCATTTCCCAGCTCCTCGCCAGCAACCTATTCTTCAGTCTACTTGCTATGCAGCCCTCACCTCGTGCTGCAGCCTCACACTGCTCACCCATCCCTGCTCCTGCAAAAAAGGGTCCTCGCCATGGCCAAGCTGAGTGCTGGACAAGGTGTCAGAGCACCCCCCCAGCCTCTGCGGGGCTGGCCTGGTGAAGCAACTTGCTTTTGTCAGGTAGGTGAGCAGATTTTGCCAGCAAACGCTAAAAAGAGAGAGTTCCATTCAAAGACATCAGCTTTTTGGAGCAGTTCTGCAGATACTAAATGTGCCTTAACCCTTGCTGGACCTCAGCATCCTGATGCTGATCTCACCATCCCATTTTGCAGTAGGGCATCCACATCCCCTGAAAGTCACAAAAGAGTCTTTGGTCTTTCATCTGAAAGAGTGTCTCATGTCAGTAAGATGACTGACCCTTTATAAATCCACGTTACACTCCACTGCTCGCCTTCAATGTCACCCCTGGATCCCCCACGCCGCCTCCGCTCCCCCCAAGGTGCCGTGGGTACACTTGTGATGGGAGCCCTGGGGGGCACACTGCAAATGGCAGGGCAGAAACTTGGGAGAGGCTGGGAGCAGGGTGCCAAGACACAGGTGACTTTGGGTACAAAACCCTCCCGTCTGCATGGTTGGAGCACAACCCAGGCTGCAGTGTTACCAGCCCTGTGCTCACCCCGACCTCAGGACTGGGCAGGTTGCAACTTGAAGCAAGGAGCTGCTGATGACTGGGGACCCAGAGATGACATTGCTCCCGTGCACCACATTCCCGACAACCACCCGCTACCTGCCCTGCCACCTGCCACCTACTTCCTGCCACCTGCCACCTACCTCCTTTCCACGGGCGTAGGGCAACAGGATGGGGCTGCTCCCTCTGGCATGTGCAGGGGCCCGGCCGGGATGAGTCAGGCTCCTTTCCCGGCCAGGCAATACCAGGGAGAAGGGACCCGGCTCCGGGAGAGCTGGGCGACAGCGGGAGGCGACAGGCGCGGATGGGCGGGAGGCAGGCAGGGAGGGAGGGATAGCGGGAGCAGCCGTGGCGTGCAGTGGGGAGGACACGGAGCCAACACTGCAGCCTCATTGCCCACTGGGGCTCCCAGGGGCTTCCCCCACCGCCTCCTCGGCAGCGGCAGCCCCGCTCCAGCCTCCCCAGGGTACTTCATCGCCGGCCTCCCTCTTACACACAAGGAGGGACCGTCTGCAACCAACTGCATCTCGGCGCGAGGAGGGGGAGCATTTTAGCAGCGGTCGCTATGGCAACCAGCCTCCCCAGCTCACCCGCACATGGTACCCGGGCCAGAGCCACGGGGGAGGTGACCGCGGGATGCTCTCCCTCCTCCCGCATCATCCGCAGCCCGGGCTGCAGCCCTGGAGGAGGAGAAATGCCTGGGCAGACGTGCGTGATCTTGGGCTGATTTAGATGGATGGGATGTTAAGGCTCCACGGATTTACCAGTGTGTCCAGCCCAGGGTCTGGGGGCTGATGGTTTGTCAGAAGCAGGATGAAAGCAGAGAGAGAGGGTAGAAGGGGCAGGGAGGTTAGTACTCCTGTTAGGGGTTTCATGTAAAAATAAAATAATCAACACTTTGACCAAAAGTATCCTACATCAAAACCCAGAAGAACATTGCTATCTGAACCATTATTTTTGCTTTCAGTGAAATACCTTGTTTCCTGAATCCACACCTCATTCTGTCATTGCTGTTGCTGACAGGAAAGGTTTTGTTAAAACATTTTCAGCTTTTCAGCAGCCCAGAAATAGGAACAAGGAAACTACTTTGTTTTTTTGATATTGTTTGTGGGTTGGGTAGGTTGTGGGGGATTTTTTGTGTACACATGGAAATTTTCCCCATGACCCATAAACTGTTTAATGAATTTGTCTTAACAAAATCAAAACTAACTGTCTCAAGCCCTGAGAGTTACCTGGTGTCCTGTCTGTGCTCTCCAGCCTTGCCCACTTAGTCTCTGACAACTAAAGCCCTGCAGATGTGCCACAGGGAGTGGTTGTAAAGGCCTGAAGGGTTAATAGTATCCACCAAACTGGGCCCCAGCTTTGTGCCAACTACACTGCTACACCCCAGGAGCTGTGAGATAGGAGGTTTGGCTTCCCACTAGGTTGTATTTCAGGCACAAATGGCTTCATCCCCTCCCTGGGCAAACCTATGGATGGTGACAGAGCCCATGTGCACTTGCTGGCTCCAAGAGTAATGCACCCAAAGGGTCTGTCTCCTGGTCATCCATCAGTGCAGAGACAGGGCTGTGCTGAGAGCCGTGGGAGCTGGCTGGCATGCTCCATGATTTCCTCTTCATCCTCCTTTTTTCCTCCTGAGCCCCACATCTTCCTGACATAACTTCATAATAGTTAGAAGCATTGAGTATAGGTCTGCAATCCCTCCATACCTAGCAGAATATCTGCATAGAGGATCAGATCCATTAGGTTTAGCTAGCTGCTTCCTCATTCACTCCAGCAAGGTGGGCACTCCAGATGATTGCCATGTACCTCCAAAGCGGAGCCTGCAATTGTGCCTTAATTTTAACCTCATTGAAACTCAGTCATGATACCCACCTTCACCATCAGCACAGTAATTGCTTCACTAATCCCACTGCAGGGGGAGGAAAACATAAGCCTCACAGTTTTGACTGTACTGGGAGAGAAACATGTGGTTTAGAGAAATAGATTTTTAAGAAATAACACTGAAAGGATATTGTTTATTTTGCCCCCAGAGCAAATGCTAAGGGTAGGCAAACACGCAGTCCACTTGAGAGGTCAGAAAGAAAACCCCTTTCCACATATGCAAAGAAATAGAGGGACATCAGAGGTGGCTGGCACAAGGTAGATTATTCATTTCTCCAGGTAACCAGTCAGTGGCCAAAGACACAGGCCACCAGTAGAGCCTGCTGGGCCAGGCATCCTCATGGACACTGAGCCAAAATGTGTAAGATCCCCGCAACATCCCCAGCCAACTGTCCCAGCTCCCTATCCTAGGTCACCCCAGGGGGACACCAGAGCCAGTGTGTCCATCAGTTTGCAACTTCTCCCTGGGTTTAAGCTCAGGCTTAATACTAGCATGCTGGTCATGCAGCCAAAGCGCCAGAACAGCAAGAGTTCTGACTCACAGGGTCATTTATTCCCCTAGCTCACTTCCCTGCCACAAATGCACTCAGAGAGCACAACAAGGAGGGGGGATCACCTCTTTCTGCAATCACCACCACAGCGGTGGGCTTGCACAAGTTGTGACATGGCAGCCTCTCTTGCTTCAAGCAGAAACCCCCCCAGATGAGTCTGAAAAACCTTTGGAGGCAGGAATAAATAAGCACTGGGCTTTGTGCTGCCAGAGCTGGGACACACTTGCAGACCCCGTGCCTCCACCACAGCTGCTTGCCGCCTGTGACAGGGCTCTCAGGTGCTGTCGCATCCCTTGGTTTCCAACAGGAGCTGTAGTGGCGAGACAGCTCCAGTCATCGACGTGCCAGTACAGCTCAAGCTGCATGGAAACGCTTCAGCTGCACTTCAGCTTTCACCTGGATAACGCTGCTGTGTGCCACTCAGATCTTCCAGGCATAAGCATGTGCATATCATTCTGCCCAGTGCCTGGGAAGCTTTCAGTCCCCTCTGCCTGCCTTGGAGGAGGCCCCTGAGTGGCTTTGGACACATGAGCCCCTCAAAGCCATTTGCCCCAGAACATTTGCTTGCCACTGAACTTATGACTACCCTCCATATCTCTGGGCAGCCACAAATTCACCTGCATGATGAAGGTGAGTATGGGGTTGGGGTTGAGAGGGCCACGCAGCCAGAGTAGAAATCATGAAACCCTTCTCAGACAAAAGCCCTGCCTGGAGAAAGAGGAGACTGTTGGGCAACTCCAGGCACACATTTAAGTGTTAAGTGTGGTTAAGTGTTATTCTAGTCTTTCCTAACAAGTTTCTTCACTGTTCTTTAGTGTCCTTTATGCTTTTATCAGCATTTTCTAAGATGATCAAACACAGGTTGATGCCTGTCTAAGGTAACACCAATTTCCCAAATATTACTTTCCCAAGGTAGGTACTTCTCCCAAGGGAGAAGATTGAGTTTATTAAACTTGCCTCTTCCAAGGTCCACAGTAGAAGACAAAACTCCAGCAAGACTCACAGAAATGCTTCCCTGCTCAGCAGCTGGAGGTGAGGGAGCTGCTGCAGGATGCAGAAGGCACACTGGATGCATGGCAGAGCATCAGACAAGGATACTCTGGTGGGAAAGCAGAGTAATCCCCCTTCTGGGTGCTACTGCAGCTTCAAAAAAGGAAACCCACAAGAGAAGTTTAACTGAGTTGATCAAAAAGCTAAAGAAATGTGTATGGCAAGTTAAGTTAAAGAGCAGAATGGAAAAATATTACTTGCTTTGGGTCTAACAATACCTGGGAAGAGTCTTTGCCAAAGGAAGCTGAAGTTGCCAGCAACATATGTGGAAATGCCATTAGTTTCTCTAATAATTTGCACTTGCTGCAAATGATATAATCTTTGTCTATTAGTGAGAGAACAAATCCAGTCAAATACACATGAGTTTGTATCCTGTAGGCTTCCCAGAAAGGACTGAGAGAGGTCAGCCTGGAGCCAGTGATGCATGGCCAGGCTACATCTCAAGAACTTGTGCTGAATGGGGTTGGAATGAAGCCACCACTGTCAGGAGGTCTGGGAGCAGGTGCTGAGATAACTAGGACCATGCTGGGGCAGTGCTCTTCTCTAGACCATCTCCAAAGCCTGTCTCCTTCGTTCCTCTGGCTGCTCAGGGAGAACCAAGAGAGATATCCTGAGATGCAGCCACTGGATGAGGCATACAGCAAACTGGTCACGGATACACAAGGTCAAGGTGTGCTGTATAGTATTTTATGTAGTGGCTGGTGCTGTCCTGCTGCAGGAGCAACTGCCCCAGGAGCAACCTGCTCCCAGGGAGCACTGGTGATGGCCAGGTCAAGTCTCACTGACGTTAATTGCCTTTGTTGGCAGCAAGACAGCATCTTCATGTACAATACACTTCTACCTATTTTTGGAATGGTTTTGTGCTACCAAAGCAAAATCAGCCCGCAAAGTAAAATCAGGAGCTCTCCATTTCCATGTCCTGCCTTGGTCTTGTCCTTCTGCTTTCACTGGCGGCCAGTGCACAGACACCTCTGTCTTATCTCTCCTGCACCACTCAGAAGCAGAGATAGACTCATTAGTCCCACTTTGCAAACTGGAAATGGGGTGGTGAGAAGTGAAACAGCCTGACACAGTCACACAGTAATATGTAAATACACTCCAGCCTCCAACACCAACTGTGTCTCATCCAGGCACATTGCCACCCCGAGTCTCCACCTCCTTACACCATCCTCTACCATGAAAACAGTTTTTAAATGCTACTCTTTGACATTAGATCTGTTTTACACCTCTCGGCCCATGTGTAAATAGCCAACAAAGGTGCAGGATGATGACTCCTGTTCTCCTCTCTGGTTCCCCACTGAGCTGAGCTTGCACTGCAGGCCTTGCTGTGGAGCATCCCTGGCTGCATTTCAAAGACAGAGGAAAGCAAAGTGAATCTGCCTGGCTTAGCTCACTGTGCCAGCTGTTAGGCAATGGCTTTGCATCCCAGGAGGAAACTGGCTCTGCCAAAGCCTAGACTTTGAGGCAGGGACCATCAGCATTTCCACTGCCCTGCTCCAAGTCACTCTGAGGTGGTCTGTGTACTCAAGGATCTTTTGTTGGTAAGGGGCTGAGGGGGAAGGCATCCCCCTGGCAAATGGGCACAGTGAAGATGCACACAGAGGAGTGAGCAGGATGAATCTCTGTGTTTCCATGGGAAAGTGGATGTCATCTCTGCAGAGGTAAGTCTGCCAAGGAGCAGCCAAGAAACCTGCTGGGGACAAGGAATAATTGTGGGATCAGTGATAGCTCATCTAGACCCACTAAATCTCCACAGACACGGGTGTTGTGAGAAGGAGGAAGCCTGCAGCGACAGTGGACAGTGAGCACGTCCCCAACCAGACACTGAAGCCACCCAGGTCCTTCTGTGTGGCCAGAGAGCAGGCAACAGGGAGTAGCAGGAGGCAGAAAGAGGACAAACATGTTTTAGGTGGGTGCCAGATCTTTCCACATTCTCAGCAGCCGGAAAGGAACATTGTCCCCTTTGTGCTCTACATCCCCCCAGCCTGGGAACTGGCTCTTGTTATTTATCGCATCTGCTTGCCTCCCATCTTTAGGACATGTCTACCCTGGATTTATCCTCCCTTCCCCCTGCCAAACTCAAAAACAGCCAGAAATATCCTATAATCTCTTCTGCTTCACCTGTAATTTGTCTCATGCTGGCAACGAATGAAACCGTCTGCTTTTGTCAAGATCAAAAAAGCCACGGCAGTCATGTGATGTCAGCTTACATTAACCCACCCCCTCCCCTTCATCTCCCTTCTCCAGCTTGCTGCAGAAGGGGAGATATGTCTTCATTCTCCTGCAGCCTTCTTCCCTCTCCAGCATGTCTCCTGCCATTTGGAGGTGTCCTGGTGTAAGGGGCAGGGAGAGCCAGCACCAGCAGGCAGCTGACGGGGTCCTGGACCCCCTTTCTCACACTGAGAATTTGTAGCCAAACACAGGGATGAAGCAAAGAACAGGAGATGCAGCAAGGTGGACCACAGGCCACCGAGGTACATTGGACCACTGAGGGCTTTACATCAGTGCACATCATCCTCCTGCTCTGACCTTGGAGTGAGAAAAGCTCAGCCTCTGTAACTGCAGTGCTTCTGCAAGGGCTCCTTCGCCTGTATCACTGGTAGGGGAGCATGGGGCTGGGCAGAGGCCGACCAGCCAGGGAGGAGACGGAGAAGGTGCCCAGGAAGGGGCAGGATGGAGGCTGACGCTGCTAGAGCTGCCAGAAAACCTTGCACAGAACAATTCAGTGAGCAAATCCAGGTGCTGCTGCCATACAGTGTTAGGGAAATTCCCTTCCTTCAAGCAGTCTTTATAGGATGAGTGTATTAACTTTGTTAACATTCTTCCCTCATACCTGGCACTGGTGAGGCCATACCTCAAATCCTGTGTTCAGTTCTAGGCCCCTCACTACAAGAAGGATGTTGAGGTGCTGGAGCATGTCCAGAAAAGGGCAACGAACCTGATGAAGGGTCTGGAGTACAAGTCCTATGAGGAGAGGCTGAGAGAACTGGGGGTGTTTAGCCTGGAGAAAAGGAGGCTCAGGGGAGACCTTATTGCTCTCTACAACCACCTGAAAGAAGGTTGTAGTGAGGTGAGGGGTGGTCTCCCAAATAACAAGCAGCAGGATGAGAGGAAATAGCCTCAAGTTGCAAGAGTAGAGGTTTACAATGGACATCAGGAAGCAGTTCTTCACTAAAAAGGGTGGTCTGGGATTGGAACAGGCTGCCCAAGGAACTGGTGGAGTCATCATCCCAAAAGTGTTTGAAAAGGTGTAGATGTGGCACTTGGGGACACAGTTTAGTTTTGAACATGGCAGTGCTGGTTCATTGTTTGGACTCGATGATCTTAGAGGTCCTTTTGATTTAACAGTTCTATGATTCTATGTATTAGTTCACTGTAATGTAAGGAGGCAGTTGAATCTTACTGCCTTTGATATTGTTCAGCCTTGACCAAACAAATGGACATCTGCTCATGGCAAGGACCAGGGGACAGCCCAGCCCTGGAAATAAGGGCTTTGCTCCTCAGAAGCTTAGGCTGTCCATGATGCCCCTGGACAGCCGAGGTGAGGCCACCATCCTAACCCTCAGCATTTCTCCAGCATTGCCTGGCACCACCCATGGGTGCCTCAGGCATGACTGACCCTTGGGACACCTGGATGCCACAGAAATACAGCTGCTTTGCAGAGTTTTACCGTGATTAGCCATCTCTGGTGGTCAGTCCCAGCATGTGGTATCCGAGTGCTCGGCGGGGCCTGCGCTGCGCCTGCAGTCTATGACTTCCCCGTGAGGAGAAGTGGAGCGGCAGGTACTGATCTCTTCTCTGACGATCAGCGATAGGACCCGCGGGAATGGCCTGAAGGTGTGCTGGCAGACGTTTAGGTCGGCTATTAGAAAAAGGTTCCTCAGGAACAGACTCTGCAGGGAGGCGGTCACAGCACCAAGCCTGGCAGAGTTCAAGAAGCGTTTGGAGAATGCTGTTGGGCACATGGTGTGACTCTGCGGGCCGTCCCGCGCAGTGCCATGAGCTGGACTAGCTGATCCCTCTGGCTCCCTATCCAGCAGGATATTCCCTGGGTGGGTTCCCGGCCAGCTCCGCAGCGCCCCCTGCCGCCGCCTCCTGCCCGCCGGCACCAGCGCGCAAGCGCGTCGTTAGCTCCGCCCCTCCCGCCCCCGCCCTACGTCAAGGCGACGCGGCGCGCGGCCGCCGTTTGAATTCCGGCGGGCGGGCGGTGCCGTCTGCGGCGGACATGGCGGTGCTGCGGCCGTTCGACAAGCTCCCGGGGCTCAACTCCGCCGCCCTCCTGGTAGGTCCGGCGGCGCCGCGCCGCAGCCCGCCCCCTCTTCCCCTTCCCTGGGCCAGGCCTTGCGGTCCGAGCCCACCCGTTCCATGCGCTCCACTGGCTCGGGCCGCGCCTCAGCGCGCCAGGCTGGCCCCTCCGCGGGGATTGGCTGCCCCGCTGCGATATGCAAATGTCCCCCGGTGTGGCCCCGCCCCCGCGGCGCCTGGCCGGGGGTCCGTCCCTGACCGCGCTCTCCATCTGTGCCCGCAGCTGGTGGGCTCGGACGAGGAGCTCCAGCAGAAGCTGGCAGAGGCGATCCTCCAGGAGAAGAGGGACTTCAAAATCAGCATGTGAGCGGTGGGGAGAGGGACTCGCCGCCTGCAGCCCCGGGCTCATTCGGGGCCCAGATCACCCGAAATCACGGAAGGCTTCTGCTTCAGGAATACACGCACAGAAACTGGTTAAAAATGCAGGTTCCGCCCCCGTGGCGGTAGTCGGAACTGCAAGGCGCTCGGTTCGGAGAGCAACTTCTCTCTTGCGAACGCTAGAGAGCACCGCTGCCCAGATGTGGCCATATATGCAGCGGGCAAACCCTTCTGCCCTCAGGGCAGGCAGTTTGGGCATGCTTGGAAACGGGGGTGGAAGCACTTCCCACGTTCATGTTCACCATGCGCGTACCGTTGCCCTTCAGATGTTGCACAGATGTTTGATTACTAAATTGGAAGGGTATGAGAGGAACACAGATATTTATTTTTTCCCCACCTGAGAGAAAGGCATATACAGAAATTGAACATCCTGTGACAGAATGGGACAAGTACAATGCTTGCAAGTACTTAAAACCAAACAAGATGTCCAGTGCTTTTGGTGCTCATTGTAACCATTTTCTAAGTTGTGTGCACACACGTGCTTTTCCTCCTCAAGCTAAGATGCACTTGAAATTTTAGCTTTAGCTGTGTGACAAGTGCTGTCTTAAAAGCTTGATTAACTAACTTTTTATGATAAAATGTCCTTGACAGCTCTCTTGCCAAGACCAAATGAGTTTAGTCAGCTCTTCAGAAGGTGTTTGTGTTATTTCGCTGCTGTAATCCATGGCTATGCAGTAAAAACAACCTGAGCGGAGTTACACCACTGGCTAATTAGGGCGACTGCACTGCTCTGATTATGGCATCTTGGATGTTTGTGCCAATAGCAAATGAATTACCCCATTTTCTGTGTGGAACCTGCAGCCTCTGCTGAGCTGTGGAATGCCATAACTAGATGGCTGCTGGTACTACAGCTGGGTAACTGCCCGAAGGCACAGAATCGTGTGCTTGTACTACAGAGCAAGATAAGTCCCTGTGTTAATATCACTACGAAAGCGAAGTCCATTACAGTAGTATTGGGTTTTTCCCCCCACTATATTACTTTGGGGTTTTTCCCCCCCACTGTATTAATTTGGGATTATACATATTACAAAGAAATATAGTATCTTGTCTGGCAACTTTGCCTGCCAGGTACAGCTTTTGGGAGAAGAATTGCAGGGCTGGGTTTTTTTGTGTCTCTTATTGCTGGGGAAAAAAAGGGTTTCTGCAGCACATATCTGGAGGCTGCTGACATCATCTAGTCATTTTGGTTTAAATATAGCAGAATTCCAAAAAAAAAGCAGTGCTTTTTTTCAGTTTCCTTTTTTTTTTTCCTCCAGAGAATGAGATCTGATGTTTTCACCACAGTGTCTCCCTAAATTTCACCTTAAATTAATATGCTTGTTTGTGTTGCAGTGTGTCTTTCAAGCTCACTTTGCTCATCTCTTCTGACAGTTTTAGAATGGTTTTGTTAAATTGTACCTTCCTTACGTGTAAGAAACCAAACAGCTTTATTTGGAGACTGGCAGACAAAACTACAAACTACATAAGATTAATAGAAGGGAATGTGTACTGTGGTTTGTGGCTGCTGTGAAAACTGTGAAGACCTTAAGATTGAATTTCTAGAAGTAATATTCCTCAAGAAGATCAGAATCAGTGTTTCTCTCTTGGCTTCCAGAGAGGAAGTGGATTGTGAGAGTGACTGAACTTCTGGGATTTTTGTTTGTCCAATTTGTCTTTAAGGTGATCTTCCAAAAATGAGATGCTGATAATGTTCTTCCCTGTGGAAGGTCCAGTTATGCACTGCTGAAACCTTTTTTGTTGGGTTTTTGGTTGGTTGGTTTCCTTGTTTGTTTTTTGTTGTTGTTAGTTAGTTGTTTGTGGTTGTTTGGTGTTTGGTTATTTTAGTGGAAAGAGACACAAAAAGTCCCCACCCTGTATTTCTTTCAACAGCTGTATCAGCAGTGGTAGTATTGTGTAAGAGGACACCTAAACTAACCTAGTAGCTTCTGCACAGTAAAAGGGTTAAAAAGGGGGGTAATGGTATAATAGCAACTCTTTCTGAGTTATAACTTCATCTGTAAAGCTGTAGTAGTGATAAGTTTCTGGTTTAAGGTTTTTCTGTGCTTGGAAAGGTAACCTCTCCCACGTGAACATATGAGCAGAATCTCTGGAATGTGACAGGAAAGCACTGATGCATTTTAAATGAAAGTTGGCAGCAAAATATACCAGTAAAGCATTGGGGTCCACTTTGTTAGAAAGGACTCTTCGTGACAATTAAAGAAAATGACTTGCCATACAGATCTGTGCAGCAAAAATGTTTCCGTGAGTCTTGTTATGCTCTAATAAGCTTCCCATTATAACGAGCCTTGTCTAGTGATTACCACTGTGGCTGTCAGCAACTATGAGTGTGCCTACAATATGAGAGTACCACTTAAAAATCACTGTCTCTTCAATTACCACGTATTTAGTAATTAGCAGGCTGCCTGGTAACTTGCTACACGGTGAACTTCAAGGGTTGTGTGGTTATGCATAAGTGGATACTGTCTTGCCAAGCTATTTGGTTAAACTGGCAAATTTATTATCTTTCAGTCACATTGCTACATCCCTCCCCTTACCTTCAGAGAGGGATCACCTTCGGCCCAGGATAGATCTGATCGTGTTTATGATTGACATCAAGAGCAAATACAGGTAAAAGAAGGGCAAAAATATGAGAGGGGAACTGATATTCTTTTTTGGATTAATGGCTGAATCTACATTACTGTTTTGGAATTGCTGAATAGTGAATTTCAAACCCAAGACTTGCTGTGGTGGAGGAGCTCAGTAATGTATACAGTGGCTTTCTGGCCTCCAGCAGTGGCTTAGGACTGAACTGTTCTGTGCAATAACATGCCTGTTGTGCACTAAGTTGCCGTAGCAGAGAATGCAGAATTTATTTCTGGATCTGAATATGTGATGGTATGAACTGAGCCTTAGAAAGATGCTGTCTGTAAAAGTAGATGGAAATGATGGTGGTGCTGTGAAGTTCTGTAATATGCAGATGACTGATGTGCACTGGGCAGTGCTACCTAGTAACCAGCCAGTTGCTGCGTCTGTGTCCCCTTTTCACAGGGGGACCCTCCTGGTCCCCTGGGATCAGCACTATTGATGTCTCTAGGCAAAAAAGAAAAGTCTTCAGGGATTGATCCCTTTTCTGTCATCTTGTACTTATCTTTGTAGAAATTATATTTGTGTCCCCAGGCCAGATATTTGTGTCCCCTAAGGCACAGAAGTCAGCATTTTATTACTTACTTAACTTGTGACTGATGATCCTGGGCTCTCATTTACCAAAAATGACAGGCCCAGCTGCATACTTACAGCACAGATGGTGCTGCAGAAATGTGTGGGCAAGCTCTTCCTAAAAGAGCCAAAGTGGTGCTGAATCTCATTGGATGTTAATGAATTCGGACGCTTACTGTCTGCAAGTCATGGAGGACACTGTTCAAACAAAGACTAACTGTTGAGTCTTGAGTAGAAAGGATATGTTATGGATTGTTCAACAACTGTGGGTATTACAGAGGTCTCTGATGTCATGCTTTTAGCATAGAGCAGAGCTCTGCGAGCTCACAGATCAGCAGATGTTAACATCACTGGTTTTCTAATTGTGCTTCTGAAAGTTATTCCTGTTGTCCTTATGCTGCACTGGTTTAACCTCCCTGTCCAACTGGATTGTCTGTACTTTTCTGACAGCTTGAAGAATGTCGAAGCTTCCCTAGCTCATGTGGATGCCACCTTCTTCCTGGGGAAAGTGTACTTTCTTGTCACTGGAGGTACGTATGGCACCTCTTCCTTCTCTCCAAGCAGCACCACGTGCTGTTAGTTTTCTTAAAACAGGGCAGTGACTTAACTTGAAATAAACCAAAGGAAACCAATGGCTTTGTAAATAACTTTGTTTAAATTATGTCTGAACTCAGCTGCCTTTTTTTATTGTTTTCTTAGATAAAACATTGTTCTCTTCTCTCTTGCTCACTCCCTCCCTCATTTTTGATTCTGCCAGTCAGACCTCTCTTCTCTGTCCCTAATCCCTGAATATGATTTGTGTTATCAATTCTTTTTTTCCTGTGGCCCTGCAGAAGTCTGTTCTATCTGCTCTTGCAGATCTGCCTTAATGATAATCTTAATGAGCAGTGAGGAGCATATGATACTGTGATAATAAAGTGAATCTAAATGGATGAACTACAAAACTATTAAGTATAGTTTTAATGCAAGACTGGTATTCCTGCTGTGTACTGTCTGGCCCTGTTGTGCCTCTAATCCTTCTATCTCCCTGCCTCAAAGAAAGAGGGTGCTTTCCTGTGTACCCTCCCTGCTTCAGCTCTGAGGCACTGGAGTGGCCAGACTGTACTGCTCGGTGTTGAAACAGAGGTGCTGTATCCCTGGAGTTTGGGGATCAGGAGGCCTAGTTCTGGGGTAGTAAAGGAGTCTTAGCATTGTCTTGTCCTGTGGCTCTCCTGATGAAGTGAATTTCTTTGGTGACAAGACCACTCTGTGATATTACATGTGCCAGCAGGATTTCTGATAAGTAAGTGGAAGATTCTGCCCGTGCTGATGATGCATTGATCCCTTATTCCAACTGTTAATGTTACATTAACAGTAATGTGGCAATACTATTCCTGATGTTAGTATTATGAAATACTTTCGTGCTAATTCAAGTTCAAGTCATTTATCATTCTGTTTGTATTGCTCACTGTTGCCTTACCTTCCACGGTGCTCTCAAAATTAGCTGTGGATCATTTTTTAGTTGTGGAATTTCCTGGTACTTTTCTTCACTGATTGCTGATTATGGGGCTTGTAATGTGGAAAAACTTCTTTGTAGTTGGCAGGGTGAATTGTTGCAGCATTGAGACGAATGCCGTCTGTAAACTGGGAGAAGCCTACTGCAGTCCTGTGCTATTCTGTGAGCTGGAGGTAAGGTGCTTATTTGATGTCTGGAGGGATTTCTGAACTCCGCTGCTCTGTGATCCTTAGGAACATCATTACATTAGTAATAAATACAGGTACATACTCTACTGTCTTGCGTAAGCGTCAGAGACCAGACTGTTTTTACAAAAACACTAGAGGTACAGGAGTCTGTCCTTGAAATGAGCCTTCTAGTAACCTGCTCCTTACTGTGCTACTTCAAGGACTCAGGAAGCCAAGCCTAAAGTAAAAAAGTCATCCTTGGTATGCAAACCCTTGGTATGCTTGTTCCTTGCCGCGTTTTTTCTTCCTGGGAGCCCCTGAGCTGTTATTTGCCAATGACTTGCTTGCCCATGTCATACTTCCTGTTAGCCAGACTTTGTGGCTTCGCTGACTGTTTTGCCGTCTGATATGCCACTCTATCCAGTTACCTGCTTGGTCTGAAAAGCTGGAGGGTGAGTTTGGCATCCAACGGTAGCACACTTCACTTTTGTATACTCATTATTCCATCCTCAGAGACTGCTTCCCCACCAGCAGGTGGTACCTGTGCCTTTGGCAAGCCCTTCAGGGCTTTCAGCTGGCAATGCCGTACCTTCCTTGATGTTAGGGGTGTAAATAGGCCTGTTTGGGGTTTTCTGTAGCTAGCCACTTATTGCCTGCTCTGGTCCTTTCTTTTATGACTGCTTTTCTTCTTTTCTATTGATTAAATAATTTCTCCATTTTGTTTCCAGCTGGAAGGCGTACGAGTTGCCACTGCTCAACGACTTCTCCGAATATTACAGATCTGTGCTGGTCTCGTACCGGGATTTTCTGCCTTATCCTTCAGCTTGCTGATGAGGAACTCTGCTGATGATTAGCTTCTCGTTGTGATAATTCAGCCACATTTGTCAGATTTTTTTTCACTTCAGGCATTCAAGCTGCTGCAGTTGGAATCACATTGGGGAGCCTTTTTGCCTGACTTGTCACAACCACTCATCCAGAACTGTTCCTAGTTGCTTATCTCTCAAGAAAAGCTTGATTCCTATTCAGTGGATAGCGTATAGGTGCTGTGGGAAGGGCAGTTTGAATTGGGGATTCTTATCCTTTGTTACATCTGAACGCCATTTCATGATCAAATTTGAGTTTCATCCACTTGGCCAGTGGCCAGGAGCTACATGTTTTTCTGAGAGAATATCAGAAGAATAGGCTACTATTTCCAAAGTCCTAGGGAAGAGGCAGCAGACTCCTGCTTCCTTCCAGTTGAAATACAGCACCTTGGACTAATGTGAAACCTTGCTACCAGGTTTTGTCTCTCCACCAAGAGAGGAATAAGGAAGGAAGGCTGGCCTGCAGCTTCTAGATAGACCACACTTGGCAGTTAATAATCCAGCTGTGTGAGCATCTGCGCATCAAAGGGCTCAGTATTTCCATGTCTGATACTAACTGAGGAGGAGTGGACTAAAGAAGATAATCTAGCACTTTAGCTTTCATTTAGATCTTTGAAGAAAAAGACTCCACCTGTCAAGCCCAGGATAGCCCCAGCAACCCAGCCCCCAGGGCTGAGCAGAGTTCAGATGCAGCAGACTGGACCACAGCAGCACATAGAAAACACGTCTGTATGTTTGGCACATGCTGTGTATAATCTCTTTACTAACAGGTTCTTAGCAGCAGTAAGTCATGCCTTATTCTTACTGCAAGTCACTAGTGTTTGAGAGTTCTAATTTAATAAAATGAGTAATATTTAATAGTTGTATGCTCTTTGTTATGTATGTGGGACGGGCACTGAAAGCTGTGAACACTTGCTCTGGTTTTCCCTGTCAGCAAGGCTGGACCTTGCTGGCAGCTCAAACTCCCAGTTTGTTGTGCTGCACTCGTGGCTTCAGCCACGTGGTGGTGGCAAAAGCTTTCCAAATACAGCTCTTCCGGTACACCAAGTTGAGCTACCTGCCAGAATACAGTGTTTCTTGAGATGCTGGGTTTTTCTTACCCAGAATTGCATGCCAGGTAGAAATGAAACCTAGAGAGAATGTGTTAAACTCCGCTCTGGCTAAATTTATTTAATCCCTAATAGTCTGCTTTAATGTTCCTAGGTGGAGAGCTCTAGCTGCGTGCGCTGTTTCAGTTAGCTTGTTTCTGACATCTGTCTGTGAGCAGGAAAAGCAGAAAGCAGCACTGCAGGCTTAATCAGCTGTGAGTGTTGGCAGTCTCTGCAAAGACAGCTCAGCAAGGCACAAAGCCTGTATCCTTGCTCAGAGGACACACAAATCCCAGTTCCAGTTGTATTGTTGCTGGCGGGGGAGGGCTAGGTTGTTTTTCAGCTGGAACAAAAGAAGCTAAACCATTCAGCTGTGTTATGATGCCCAAAGGGGCTGGACTCTGGCTAAAACCCAAAGGAGAAAGACATGTGCAAACTGTCGTGGCTGTGTAAGGAAGATTGGAAGCTTAATGGGCATGCCCTACTTTCAGCTAGCTTTGTGATTCTGAAGGTACTAACCAGGACTTGGCCACCAGAGAGGGGCAATCATGCTGAGAAACAAGTTTTTGTGTTGGTTATGCTGTCTCAGCCTTGCTCTTGATTTGGATCCCTCAAAATAAAGGAGACCATGGTTTATAATAGACTGGTTTCGATTTGCTCTTGATGTGCAGGTGCACTCTGGGGGAGGGAAGGAAGGAATGTGGCATGAAATGAGCCACTCTTTCATGTCCTCCACAATTGCTGTAAGACAGGGAGACTTTTCCATCTCCTAGGTCACTCTCCAGTTGACTAATAACTATTGGACTGTGGTAAAATCCCTTTGACCTCGAGTAATTTCGCTGTGTTTTCTTAACTAGTGAAAATGAAACTTTATTTGGTCCACCCAGAATGCTTCGTAGCAACCCACACGTGCTACTGTCCATTCCTGCACCTTCAAACAGATTTTTTTTCCACTGTTATGTTTCAGATGTGGTATTTCTTTCCTTCTACTACTTTCAAAGAAGAAAGATGCTGGTTTTACTTCCTACAGGTGGCTGAATCTCAGCTGGTACAAAATAAAATCTAGTTCCTTAAGAGCAGCATCTTGCTTCACCTTGGGGCAAATATTTTTCTTACTCTTAGGAGAAAGTATTTACTAGAACTGGCAGGGGAAGTGGAGCGTGTCTAAGAATATGACACTGTGTCTCAGGTCCATCATGTTTTACAACCCAAAGTAGTTGGGACACATCTAAAGCTACATCTTCCACTATGTAAATACCTCTAGGAACTGTCAGCTATTAGTTTAGACAGGCCATAACACTGCCCTTACTTCCAGAGAAGACAAGGCACCTGAGGATATCTTTCATCTTCATGGGGTAGCCAGGGCTAATATTTGATAAAGGTCTTGTGAAAGTAGTACTTGGATTGGGATCAGAGGCATGGAAGGCCTGAAGCTGAATTAAGGCTAATGACTCAGGTTCTGTTGTGTTCAAACATCACGAAAGAGCTTGCCAAGCTGACTGAAATCTAAACTTACAGAAACATTTTGGAGCTACTTGCTTTCTCTTTTCTCTTTTGCCTCAGTTCCCTATCCCTCTGGAGATTTTCAAAGAGAAATCCCCCTCTGTGGCAAAAGTACCTATAAGCATTGCTGGTTCGACTGTTTCAGTTTGTGGATGTGTTTCTCTTTGTCAGTTATGTCAGCAAAATTAGTGTAAAAGTGATTTAATTAGTATAGAAAACCTCACACCAGTTGCACTTTGGTCATGACTGATTTTTCTTGCATGGAACTGAATGAGGTTGTCGTACAGTCTCTTCTGCTATGATAGGTTGACCCACAGGATTTTACCTTCAGTCCAGTCACTTGAAGAAGATTTTGTATCCTCAGCCTGCTGGGCAAATGGCTTGTGGAGGTGCTCTGTGAGAGATTTCAGCACAAATCAGCTTGGTTGGCATTGTCTGTTGGGATTATAGCTCTCGACTACTTCAGGTTTTCCAACGGAAGGGGTTTTTTTCCCTCACTTTGCCACACCAGCAGTTAAATTAGACCAACTTTTAAGCATAAGACATGATATGCTCAGTCTATGCTAGCAGGAGAGAAAGTCTGTACTGATACGGCACCCGTGGTAATAGATCTCTCTGTCCTGGAACAAAGATCAGAGATAAATCCAGCCCTGGGGATTTATTTGTCCCTTCCAAACCTTGAAATTGGTGGTAGAGGTTTAGATTCAAGGCCACCTCTAATATTTGCTTTGGGGTCTGTTTAAAACTGAATGTCTTTGCTTGCCAAGACCTTTGTTTGAAGGGAGTGGCTGGGTTAGATCAGAAGTGGTGGTCAGCAGCTGTGGTCAAGCTGTAAGAGCTGCTCTCATTGTGACCACTGTCCACATCAGTGATGGACAAGAGGACCCCTGCTCTGCTGCCTGGAGCTGACCTGCAGAGCTGTGGCAGACGTACCTGCTCTCCTGGCAAAGGCAAGAGAAATGCTTCCTCCTTTGGGGTTTTTAACTTGTCTTGATTTTCCAGGAGCACTGGGCTTTGCTCTGGCTGGATTCCAGCTGCTCTGTTTCCATTCAGCTGGCCCAGATCCCCTGGCAGTCTTATCTGTACTCTGAGTGTTCTCCACTTCCCACCCTAAGCTGGTGTGCAGCATGTTGCTGTGGGCTGCTGAACAACTGCCACTTTCCATTCAGTGGCCAGCTGTCCTTCACTGGTGGGGAAAAGTGATTTATGTGCAAGAGAAAGCAATAACTGGCACAGCCCAGAGCTGGGAGCCAGAAACACTGGGTTCGTTTCACCTCTGTGGCTGACTTCTAGCATGACCCTGGGCACGCTTTGTGTCAAAAATTCACTGTGCCTCACTTGCTCTGCCTCTATAGCAGGAGCTGTCTCCACCGAGGGGGTGTAATGAGGGCAAATTGACATTGCTTTGGGGTTGAAAATCTGGAATTGAGTGGAAACATTCAGAAGTAACCATTTTTTCTTATTCAGCAGAGTTTGACTTTTACCTAAGTTCTGTGGGGGAGAGTTTGGTGGGACCTACCTGCTGGGCACCTCCTGAGATTGGCTGTGTTTTGTGCTGCTTACATGCCTGACTCTGCTGCAGGGAGGCTGCCTGAAACTGAGCTGTGATCCTTCTCAGAAGGCACTGCGGCATGGTTGGGTTTTGTTGTGAACTGGAACGAAACCACCCTCTGAAATGCTGAAATTCCCTGCACAATTCAATTATCCTTGAATTGGCCAGTGGGAGAAATTAAATTCTCTGGATCTCTTCCTCATTGTTAAATATTAATACAGCACAGCGATGCCAGGCAGGATGGCATCCCCTCGGGTCAGCTCTGTGCAGGAGGGGCTGTCTTGGCTGTGAAGAACCGGTGAGCGAGAGAGGTCGGGCACAGGGGACTTCGGAGTGATGTGACTTGCTCAGACTCCTTGGCAGCTGAGTCGTGTGGGCTCCTGGCCCATGCTGGGCCACGTTTCCTTTGCCACAGGCTCCTTGTGTGAGAGCTGACACGTGCCACGATGCTGACATCCCTCATCCCCTCGAGCTTACCATGTGGTGGGGCATTTTGAGAGGAGCCAGGAAAGGCACCGTGCCCATCCTCCCCCTCCCTCCACTCACCCCCCCGCCGCCTCCTTTGCCGAGGGAAGTCAGCGGTGTGTGAAAGAGAGCCCATGTTTTACATACGTGCAGGCTGCCTCCTCGCCGCGGCCCAGGTGCAGCTGTGGGCAGGGTGCAAGAGCCCCGTGGGCTCTCTGCGTCACGGGAAGGAGCGCCGAGGTGGGGCAAGGACAAAAACAATGAGAGAGAACACCTCCCCTTGGGAAACTCGGCCCTGGTGCGCAGGGGCTTCTCTATCCTCTGGATCCTACCACTCTCTTGACACTACAACAAGCAGTGCCAGGGCCAGCTGAAGCACCTGTGCTCAGGCACACCGGAAAAACCTAAAAATCCCAGCTACCATTAAACATGCTAAGGAGGCTTTCCCTGTTTTCTGGGGAGTATTTTCCTTTTCTGTCTTACTGTGGAAGTTCTCTGGCCCAGCTCTGTGCTCACCCTGCAGTGACAGGGTGATGGTGCCATGCTGCAACTGAGCCTGCCTTGCTCCTACCCTGTGCTGGAGTTGTTGAAACACCTTGTGTGTTTGTTGAGGGTTGGCAGTCCTTGAAGCGCTATTGTTGTCTGCACTGGTCAGCTCAAAGCTCTCTTGAACCTCTGTGCTGGCCATTCTCCTAGGTTTGACAGCAGCGTTGGCATTGCCCACATTCAATTTTTGGGCCCCACTGCTGTTCTTTTTCTTGCTCTTCCAGAGATCACAGATGTGAAGCCAGGGCTGCATTTGGCTCAGCTCAGTACGTAACAATCTGTGGCTCGTGCAGCAGTGGAACATCTCTCTTCAATGCAACGCACCAGCATCAACTAATTAATCCTCATTCCTCCATGGGACTAAGGGGTGACTCAGTGCCTCATGCTGTTATCCTGAGCAGCAGAGGATCAAAGGCGTTGGAGCTGGGGAAGCCCTGGGATAGCACAATGTCACTCTGTGCCTGCACACCAGGTATCTGTAAAGGCTCAGTCTTGCCCACTTATCTTCAGGGCTCCTTTTTAGCCATGCAGGGGACTGAAAGCTCTACGATCTTAGAGACAGGGCTGGAGCTGCCTTTGCCTCACTCTTCAGGGAATGTTTTTACTACTTGATGTTCCCTTTTTACCTTTTTCTTCATTACAACCCAACTTGGCCATCCTGAGCCATTCTTCCTTCTGACCTATAGGTCCTTCATGCCTCCCTGGCATCGCCCGTGTATGTGTCTGGGTGAGAGGCAGAGCAGGGAGGCTTAGGCACTCTCACAATAGAGCTGCGGTGGTGCTGCAGATCCCTCTTGGGCTTTGTGACCCTCAGCAAGCTGCATGCCAGGCTGTTCCAGCATGGCACGGTGGCCCTGAAGAAGTACAAACAAACCCACCGCCTGGCCCTGGCACCCATAGTACTGCTGCATGAGTTGCTCCCTGGGAAGGGGAGTTGCTTGCACGCAGATGTTGCATAATACAGATGTAGTTCAAGCACAAGTTTGCAGGCTGGGAAGTGTTTGCCTGGCCCATGGGGAAGAGAAAAACCCTCCAGAATGAGGACTGCTGCACTGCATCCTCTGCTCTCTGTTAGGAAGGAGATGAAACACGAAGCGTGTGCTTTCTTCAAAACCTGGGTCTCCCCTCTTACCCAGGTTGCACGTGGAGCATCACCTGTGTGAGTCCCCTCTGAGTGTGCATGAGCTGTGCTTTGGCTGAGCTCAGCCACTGAATGGGACTAATACGTAGTGATGGTGTCCTATAAATTATATAGTCGGAATGTTCACCATCTGCTCTGCACTGAAAGCTGAGTGTGATTGAGACCTTCCCCACTTCCCAAAGCTTGACTCTCTTGCCAAGCTTGAAGTGTGTGTGTGTATTTACTGTAAGTGGTTCTGATTGAATCAGGTAAAGAGAGAATTTTTTAAGCAGGCTGCAATGTTCCCTGCACCCAAACTGAGAGCTGAAGCAGAAGCCACCATTCTATTATGAGGCGATGAGTAAAAGTGAGTCTGATTTCATGTTAATTAGGTTCTTTGGGGACTGAATCTTGATTGCAGTGGTCATATCAAAGATTTAAAATAGTAATGCAAAAAGCAAAGGAAACCCCACAGTGATTCATATAAGAAGAGGAAATAAAGACAGTCATGGAGGAAGAAGGAGTTTGAGGGGGCTTGAATTGCTCTGCTGCCCAAAAGCAGGAGGGGATTTGAATCAGATTATCCTCATTAGATGTCTCTTTAAAGCATCATCAAGCCAGATGAATGGTCTGGGGGAGAGCTTGCAGGCATGGTGGCTGTGATTATCACTAGGGATTTACAGTCCTAGTTATCTAGCTTAGAGACAAGATTATTAGGGGGTATAAAGCTGTTCCTGCCCTCAGCTTCTAATGTGCATTTTTAGGTTGGATGATGGGAGATGCTATGTTGCTGTATGGTCCCTCAGAAGCCTGCCGGCATCCCCTGGTGGTCCAGCCCTCTGCAGTGCTGTGGGTGCAGCATGGAAGGGGAAGAAAAGTATGAGCCAGGGACCTGTGCTGGCCAGATGTTCCATGGGGATGGACAGCCAGCTTCCCTGTGGGCTGGGGCAGAGGGCAAGACCTCCCCTGTAGGTGCTTACACTGAGATAGGAAATGGGGAAGAGGATCTTGGAAGAGGGATTATGTCCATCTGCCTTAGCAGAACCATTCGCTTCCCACAGCATCTCCCTTTCTGTGACAGCCTGTGCCAGTGCAACACATCCTTCCAGCCAGAGCCGAGGCCCCAAAGGCTCAGAAGTCAGTGTGGCTGTTACAGAAGGAGTGCCTGCAAGCTGTGGGGAGGGCTGTCCCTTTGAAAGGGAATCAATGGACTTTGCCCACAGATTTCTTGGAGTCCATCTGCAGGGATGATGAATACAGGGCTGCTGGCAGTCACTCTCCACCTCCTCAGTCCTGCAGCTGCAGCAGCTCCTCATCCTCCCCTTTATGTCCCTCCCAACCCCATGTGTTGCACCCCTGTTGCTTCTCTGGGCTTTGGCAGGATGGCCAAGATGTCGCACCCAGATGCCAGCCAGAAGAGGAGGGGCAGGGGCCAAATACACCTGTCAGTTCTCTCCTAACATTGCATTCTTAATGTGCTCATGGAAATTCATTATTCTGCACTCAAGCCTGTGCGAATAAAATCACTCAGGCTTTTTTACACCAGGCTGGTACCTAAAGATCCATGGGAAGCTGGAGAATGTTGTGGAGGTACTGGGACAAGCATGGTGATGCCACTGCAGCCTAATCAAACACATCTGAGTGCTTTGGCTGGCAAGGGAGGAGAGGAGCGGCTGTCAGCCCGAGCCCTGCAGCCGGCAGCATGGCATTGAAGAGGTTGCTGCTGCAGGCACCTGACCGGCTGTGGGGCCTGCCTTGGCTCAAAGGAAATGTGCTTCCTTGCTTCTCATCCTGGATTGGGGCTTCACTCATGTATAAACATGTGCCGCTCCTTCCTCCTGCAGCACTGCAGTCCCTCTCAATGCTGTGGGACTGAAACTAGCTGGAGTTTGGCAGCTGAGGGACCAAGCAGCCTACAGTCAAAATACCACTGCTCCCTAGGGTCAGCTGCTCATGGGGAATTGTCCAGTGGTCACAAATGGAGCAGTTGGAGCTTCTCAGTGGTGGAGGTGAGGGAGGCTGGTCTTGAACCTACTGCCTCTTCCTGTGCCCAGGGTGGCAGGAGGCTGCAGGGCAGCCCCAGGGACTCACAGGGACCTGTCTGTAGAACAGGGGGTTGGTACTGGAAACCACACAGTCTCTTGTACCCTTACTCCTGCTTAAATTGTTGCAATCTACAGGTGCCACCGGAGTTTTGGGGGAGGAGGTGTACTCTGTTTCCCATTTGAGCCATGCTTTTAGTTATCCAGGCATGCTGCTGGTTTTGAGTATCTCCATTAGGAAGGCTCCTGTGTCAGTGCTCAGCAGCATGGCTGTGGAGAGCGGTGCTGGGGCTGGGCTGCCATCTATGGGGTGTTATTTCTGTATGGGGAAGGGGGTGGTTGTACAACAGTCAGTAGATTAAGTTGCAACAGATCATTACAATCAGGAAAAATGTCATTTATTCTGTGGTGGAATTTCATGCAAGACTCTCTGTATTTTCTCAGGTTGCCTTCTTGTTCAAATGTATTCACCAAACTATTCCCATGTGTGAGCTGGAGCTGCAGCTCTCCTGCAAGCAACTCATTACAATGAAGCACTGTGCAAAGTGTAATCAGGGCTGGTTAGCTTAGTTTTGACCTCCAGGCTGACCGAAGCAATGTCCTGTCCTTTGCTGCTGGAGCAAGCTGCAAAGTGTGAGGGCTCCTCACCTTCAGCAGGCTTTGATTTTTAGCTCTGAAGTCATCTGCTGGAGATTCATGCCTTTAGAGTGCAGTGGTGGGGCTCCCCACTGTCAGTGCTGGGGAGATTTCTGCCCCAGTGTAGGGATGCCTGATCTGGCTGAACCCACCTGTTCAGAGGTTTGAACTCTGGCAGCACATCGCCCTCAGCCACTGACTGGTTTCTGTTTCGGTGCTGGAGGTGCTGCCTGGCCCTGCCACAGCACGTGAACACTCCCTATGACCAGCCACAGGCAAAACTGGGGGGGGCACTTGGCCTCCCCCCAGTCACCCAAGGGGATCAGGGCAAGATCCCACCTCTCCTCAGGATGAAGATGGGAGTAGCATCCCTGCTGCAGGCAGAACAGGAAGGGGTTTGTGTACTGTTTGCTCACAGGGATATCCAGGCAGAAGAGCCAGGCTCAGCTAACAGCGTGTTGCTCATGACATGGACGGGCTTGCTAGAGCTGGGGTGGTGTCAGGGACCCAAGCCTTGCTAAGAGTCCCACCACACTCTGCAGAACAACAAGAGCAGCCAACACATTGCCTGGAAACACTCCTCGCTCCTCCCCACCACCCCTGGAAGGGGAGATCAAGGGCTCAGCTCCCCCAGGGCTGGATCAAGGAAGTGAAGTTTCCCCCATGTCCTCTGCATTGCTGTGTCCCCTTGGGCTCTGTGGAGTAGGAAGGGGTAGTGGGCAGAGGGAGTTTGAGCTCAGGCAGTGTTGACCCACCACTCTGTAACCCCAGAAGGTTCTTCAACAGGCAGCTAGCTCACTGAGAAGCCTAATTTGAGTATTCAAGGACAAGGTCCAAGAACACCTGGCCATTTTTCCTTAGCCTCATGGACAAGCACAGTTCCAGGGACATGTAAACAAGGAGGAGGGAGACAAATGACATTCAGCAGAGTGGGACACTTCCCCACACCAAACTCCCCATGCTGGGGGTTGAGCAGTGTCACAAAACCCCTTGATAAGAAGCGGAGCACCTACAAAAGGGTCTAGGTGTTAGGGTGATTATGAATGTCTTGAAACCTTTGCTTTCCCACATTCTTCCTAAAATCTGCTTGGATTTCCCAGCCACTTTCCCAGCTGGCTTTGAGAAGGCAGAGCAAAGTGGGGTTGGGCCATGCTGGGGCATCCCAGCGGACCCAGAGGAGATTTATGCTGGAGCTCTGAGAAACCTGCTCCTAAGACCATAGTGGGACTTTTTAGAAAGGGATGTTTCCCACCAGCCAGCACAGAGGTGTTGGGAAGGGGTGTGTGGATGAGATGCCAAATGGGCTTTGGAGGTTGGCTCCAACCAAAGCATTCTTGTGGCACCATCTGGATGTGGGGCAGATGTCAGGCTGTGCTGAGATGTTCCCGAGGCATTGGGTGCATCCTGTCAGAGGTTTGTCCTGGGGTAAGTGGGTCTGCTCAGTAAACACCTCACAGCTTTTCTGATAGACAAACCCTTGGGTTTCCGGTGTGCACGAGCACAAGGTGAACTTTCGGTGGATATTTTCTGCTACGAACGGTTTTGCAAGTGCGTGCGTGAGTCACTTCGCCCGCCCCTGACACCAGAGGAACCGCTCACACGAGTCTAGTCGCTCATGTGTGCACGAGCACTCTCAGGACACTGCCATCCTTCCACACTCCTGGATCACCAGTACTGCCATGCCCACTTCAGGGATCCCAGCAGCCAAAGCCAGCCCTCCTTGTGTGGGATGGGAGCAAACAGCACTGGAAATCGAGCTCTCCAAGTCTGCTATTAAGACATAATTCTTAAATCGCTTGTTTGATATCTTTTCTGGTTTATTTGTTTAATAAAAGCACTTAGTT
The DNA here is from genome assembly GCF_025592945.1 of Manacus candei. Taxonomy (NCBI): domain Eukaryota; kingdom Metazoa; phylum Chordata; class Aves; order Passeriformes; family Pipridae; genus Manacus; species Manacus candei. Next base: position 5,492,079 of record NW_026138066.1, read on the forward strand.
AACCAGAGACCCAGGCTCCTGGGGCTTTCATTTCTCTGCAGAGAAGATAAGAGGAGCACATTTCCTTATCCAGTGAGTCATTTTTTCTGCTCTTTAATTATGCATTTGTGCGACTATCAAGCATATTCAGCTCTGAGATGCAAACAGTTCAAACTAGTCACCAAGCTTCAACTTTTGCTATTCCAGAGATGATCAACCACAGTTACAAAGAGCAGGAGAGGCAAAGATGGGGGAGGCAAAGAGTGGAGTGGCCGATGCCCAGAGCCTGGGCCGTGCTTGTGAGCAGGTACACACGTGAGTGCTGCTGGGATAGTCAGCACTGATTTTCTCCATGAGTAAGTGTTATCATGTGGCCCCAGAGGAGGTGGACAGGCTGGCAAGAGGGCACAGAAGACCTGTAGAGCATGATAAAGAGGGCTGAGAAAATGGGGGAAACAGGGAAAGGTCAATAGCAGCAATGAGGCTGCAACATCCTTTCACATAGCAGGACCTGGGAGCACTTTATTCACAGGAGGACATGACGGCTGCCATTCGTGGGCTCCCCACCATGCCTTTGCAGCTTCAAGTTTTCATTCCATGTACTGAAATGGGAGCCAAATGAACTTTATTGTAAACTTCACCCTCCACATCAAAAGCAATGTGTAGGTTACTTGATTTGGGCTTTCCCTGGTGAGCGTATTTGGGGGGGTGACAGAGTTAATCTGTAAGCGTGGTACAGCAAATGTTGGGAACCATTTCCCACCCTGCAATTTAAGCCAAGCAGGGAGGAGAAAGGGGAGGAAGAGAGGCAGGGTGACAGTCCAACGATGGGAATAGGGGCTGGGGGTCACTGAGAGATGATTGACATGGGGGAAGCACAGTGGGGGCATTTGATGGGGGAGGGCAGGAGGGGAATGATGGAGGAGCATACCCCTTCAGGAAAAGGAGACTAGCAGGTGGAAACACCCCAGACCAAGAGAAACAGCAAAGCCTTTGGAGCAGGGAGGTGGTTTTGGTGCAGGTATCCTGACAGAGCAGCACTGGAGATTTTGTGGGGATCTTCCGCCTCCACGCATGGCTCCAGCCCCACCAGCCCACAAGGCAAGGTGTTTTCTAGGCCTCAGTCCCTACCCTTACACTCCTGCAAACTACCTTCTGGGGACAGTTCGGATTCTGGGTGCCTTCTCCTTGCCAGGGCTCTCCACTGTGAAGTTTAGATGTGGACTGGAGCAAGCGTTGGCTTTTCTTTTTCTCCCTGCTGTTGGTTGTGGCACTGCATCACAGGTTTCCATCCCCTGGAGCTGCCCTGGGTCCAGCGCCCTGCTGCTGGACATATGTCCCTCTAACTCCCATGTCTGTACCCTAGCCTTGCTCCTTGCTTGGGATGCACAACAGGCAGAGAGACAGCTGAAGTGGTATATGGAGAGATGTCCTACTATTTGACCCAGTCCCCCCGGCAAGTATGAGCAGGGGTGAGTGCAGCCTGTTCAGGGCTTTAAGTATCAAGGCAGAGGGTGCCAAGCTGACATTCGTGGCTTCAGAGCTGGGAGCCATGCTGAGAGAGGAAAGTGCTTGGTGTGTCCCCACTTGCTTGGGGAGTTGTATTTTGACTAAGATGGAGCAGAAATAACTGAGCCACAGGCACAAGGATGATGGCTGGGCTCTCACAGCTCCTCTATGGAGCTCGCAGCACCCTGGGCTTGGCAGAGCCATCCCTGCTGGCATGGCACAGGGGTGATGGAGCAAGTCTCTGGGCACACCGGCTGGAAGTGAAATCATGGCAAACGGTGAACTGGTGGGGAGCTACCAGATTTTGGTTGGGACTTTGGCTTGTCTGGAGCCCCACCACGCTCTGTGGGGAGGGCTGAGACTGTGCTTGGGCCACTTCAGCACTGCTCTGGTGCAAACCACCCTCTGGGGATGCTGCTGTCAGGGAGGGAGATGTGCTGTGGTGCAGCTCCTGCTGTGCAGGGCATGGGATACTGAAGAACTGCACTTGAGCTGAGATCTACTGTAGGGAGCTGGTGACTGCATCCCATCTGGGGCTTCAGGATGTGGGATGTGGAGGCTGTGGGCTCAGCTTGCCCAGCAGTCACTGGAGAGGGGAAGGCACATCCAGGGACCAAGCTTTCTGGCCTGTCTCAGAGGACCTCAGTTGCCCAGTGGGGATACCTGGTACTCTGTCAGCTTGAGCCAGAGCACCCTTTGGATTTTCTCCTCCTCTTCTCCCAGCCTTGGTCCTGGACAGTGAGTGGCAGAGGCATCACTAGAAAGAGCCCAAAGGCTGTAGCTGCTGGAAGAATGTGACTCCAGCAATAAAACCCTATCAGGGATCTCTTGGCTAGGACAGAACACTTCCTTCAGCTGAGACCCAGCCAGCAACTGTGGCTGGCCCCTTTCTTTCCTACAGAGCGAAGAAAAAGAGGATGTGACTTTTGTTTGGTAGCAATGGAGGAGAGCCACCCACAGCACTGAAATCCACAGATCTCAAGCATCGGGGTTTGATGTGTAGGTACTGGCAGCAGGACATTTTCCTACTCCTGATTAGGAACATCTGAGACCATTAAGGGTGTTTTTAGTCCCTTCCAATGGTTTGGGGACCAGACTTGTTTGGTGTGACCTGCTTTGCCCATGCCCTGGGCAGTTACTGAGCAGAGCCAGATCTGAGCCCTGGAGAGTGAGACATGGTGCTGAGGAGCCACGGGTCTAGGTCTGTGATGGAGAGGATGGGGAGAGCAAGGTGGGGGAGAGCACAATCATTAGTAGGGGTGGAGAACACACAGCAGTTGGCCTGTCCACACAGCAGTCCCTGACAGGCCATGTCCTGGGGGCAGTGGGAGCTTTTAAAAGGGGAGATGTTAGTTCTTCTCTGGTCCTTTTATGCATTTTCCATTCAAGCCAGTCTGTGGCCCTGGGACGGGGTCTTGTAAAGATCCAGGCACAGGAAAGCCTCCTGTAGACACTGGAGGAAGCTGAGGGTGCTTTTCACTGACATCAAGGGAGGGTGCAGGCTGGGGATTGTGCCTGTGGGCAGGGGAAGAGTAAGGATCAAGAAGGTCAGGCAGGGGCACCATATCACCAGGTACAAGGTGCTGCGTAGCTGAGGCACATGAGGGGCTGTGAGGATTTCGGAAGCATATTTTGGAGGAGAGGGGTAGTTTGAGGGCACGTTTGCACAGGCAGGCAGGGGTAGGGCTTGAGCGCTTGCTCTCCTCCTCCCCGTGAAGATCCGCCCCAGGCCAAGTACAGCGATTGTGAGCCCCAAGGGAGACGACGCATCTTGACAGACTGTATCTCCCTCTGCCACTGGGCCCGGGGCGCCGCGATTTCACACTCGGGCGGCCCTGTCACTGCCGCGCCATTCAGGAGCTGGGCTCTCACTCCCACTCGGCCATGTCCTCATCAGGAAAAGCTGCCATTGCCTCCTCCTGCCTCTCCTTCGAGTGCTTCGACACCCTGACCAAGTCATGCATCAAGTGCTCCGAGTTGTACAAGGACAACACAAGTAAGGGGACAAGGGCAGCTGGGGTTCTATCTTCCCAGGGATGGGCGGCGGTGGGTGAAGGAGGCTGGGGACACCCCAAGGGTGGGTAGATGGAGGGCACCTTCTCCTGAGGATGGTTATGGAGGTGGCAATAGAGGATGGAGCACTGCCTTCACCTGGAGGAGAAGGAGAGAGGAAGAAGGCAACCAGTTCCAGGGAAAGGGACATGGAGGGAAAGGGAGAAGCTAGATGATCCAGCCTGGTGTGGGGGTCACAGCCTTCCTGGTCACAGGCAGGAAGACAGGATGCCCTCATCTTCCACCCTCCAGGAATGGCAGGGCATGGGATAAGGGTCCCGTCAAGCAGGGACACATTTCGTTGCAGGTGGGTAGCAGTGAGGTGCCACTGTCCTTCCGTGCCACCACAGCCCCAGGGTTGACCGGTCGGGTGGGAAACACTGCTGTCCTCCTTTCCACCCCCAGCTCTCCCCCTCCTGACACTGCTGGCATCTCACCCCACAGCAGAGCCCACCCTGGCACCCACCCTGACCAGCACTTTCCTGATCTTCGGGGTCCCGGTGGCAGTGGTGTTCATCCTGATTCTGGCTGCTCTCTGTGGCTTCCTGGCCTGTAAGGTGGGAAAGTGGAGGAGGAAGAGGAAAGCGGCAGATGAAGAGGCCAAAGGTAGGGGACCTTTTTTTCTCCCTCTCCCAGTACCCTGAGGACCCAGGAGCATTTGGGATCACTTGCTACCAGCTTCCCTGAGGCACATCCCTGTCGAGGCTTGCTCTTCCGCCTCGACATCAGCTTCACAGGCATCCCAGGACGTTTTGGGGCAGCTGAGTCACCACCTGAGGCACGGTGTTCTGTTCCCTGAGAAACTATGCATGTGCCTGACTGCCAGGGCAACACTGCCGAGCCATCCCTCCCTTTGCCAGGTCTCCCTGGTGCCTTCACTTGCTTAGAGCATCTGCTGGCACCATCTCTTCTCCACAGGGGACATGTACAGAGCACTGGTGAGGAGTTCTGTGAGCTCACTGATGAGAGCCCTCTCCCCCAGTAGCCAGAGGGCCATGGATGGAGCGGGGGTTGTGGAGGCAGTGGTGGACATCTGGTGACAGCTCCAGGAGCAGCCTCTCCCTGTGGCACTGCAATGGGTGTCCTGTGTTGACTGCCCAGCTTGTTTTTCCTGCTTGGGATGGCCAGTGTCCTCCAACATGCACCTCAAAGACACTAATGGGGTGTCAGAGCCAGCTCCATTGACAGGACACTGCAGCACTGCACAGGGTCATCCAGCACATCAAAAATAGGGATCGGGGGCCAGGGATGAGGCTGAGCATTTCCTGGCAGAGGTACTCACAGAATAGTAAATCCACAGTGCCCCACGATGGCCCGTTTTGTTGGGGTGGCTGTTTCCTCCCTTGAGGGTCTCTGCACTGGTGCCGACTCAGCCCTGGGCACTCTTCTCAGAAAGGATCTTTCCTGGCTTCACTCCTCCCCATTCCCAGGCAGGGGGTATGGCTACCTGGGACCCTCATGAAGTATGGCTCCCTGGGACCCTCGATCTCCGGGCTGCCTCTGGGAGATGCTGGCACCCACCACTGCCCCAACATCCGGATTGGTGTCCATGGGGGGACAGCAGGGCTAGGGGCAGCTGGTCCTTGTACCCTGGCTTGCCTGCACACTTCTGGCAGTGCTGGTTGGTGACTCAGACCAGGGGGACATTACCCGGGGCTTTTCTGCCATGCGACAGCCCGTGACGCACATGCCTAGGAAAAATACCGAGAACAAAAGAGGAGGGAGAAATCCAGTGGCAAGAGAGATCTGGCTATGATGGAGAGTGTTGGAGGCACTGCTTGGATAATCCCCTGCTGCATGCCCTGGTCCTCGCCCCCTTTGCCCCCCAAGGCTGCACCACAGCAAGCCCACTGCTGCGGCACTGGATGTGTGGAAAGTGTCAGGAGGCTTGGGGCTGGAGGCACACGCCTGCATTCAAAGTGTGTAAACAAGTCTATTTTTAAGCAGGAGGCAGTCAGGGAGGGCGAGCCGCCATGGGCTGGGCTGCTCTGCTGCTGGCAGGGTTTAATGAGAGGGCTTGAAGTGGAAGTGCAAGTTTCTGCCCTTCCCTGTTGTCTTTTAGGGGGGAAAAAGCCCATCAGTTGTAAGCAATATCAACCCTGCAGCAGGAGAGGTGGGGTGGGGACCTTGCAGGCTCCTCCTGTTCCAGCCCCATCTTCCCCCCAGGGACAGGGTCCTCTCCCTGGGACCTGCCTGACCCCACTTTGTGAGCCCAGTAACCCCCTTTTCTTGTCCCCTCCCAGCAAACATGGACACTGCCAGCCCCCTACCCAGCCAAGACCCTGCCATGCCAGAGGGAGATGGTGCCCTGGACCCAGAACTATGCTTGCACCTTGATGGGGGCCTGAAGATGCTGGGGCCACCCGAGAAAGCTAGGGCAAAGAGGAGGCCATGCTGCCAGGGCAATGCTGATGGTGACATCATTCTGCTCTCCACTGTGTACCCCCGGCATGAGGAATGCAACCACAGCTTCCCACTACCTGCCACTGAGCTGGGGGCCACAGCCCTGGTCACCACCAAAACCACCCAGAACTGCGCCAGAGAGGAGCGAGTCTGAGAGAGGGGAAATGGGGCTGGAGTGTTCCAGCTGTTCCCCGTGGAGACCCACAGCCTGTTCCTGGGACGAGCGAAGCCTTCTGTGGGCATGAGCTCTCTGAGGTCCAGGTTTTGCCCTGAGCAAGATCAGCCTTGTAAGATGACTGTCCTTTTCCACTTTCCCGTTTGTGCTGAGTCCCAAGTTACACCTGTAAGTTCTGGAAGAAGCCAAAGTGGACCACACCGAATTGCAGTGAACTACTGACAACTGCCATGGCTCAACTGTTAGGAGAAGGCAGAGGAGACACAACCAGTGAGGATGGAGCATGGCAGGGACTGCTGTGCCATTTGCAAGGCTGCAATTGTGCCAGGATAGGTCTGATGTTGGATGGGCAACTTATGAGAACATGGAGCTGGAATAGCAGAAACATCAGGAGAAAAGGAAGATGGAGACGGAAGCAGGGAGTTACATTAGGACCAAATGCCACACCACAGTAGCTCCATTTTTGCTGCTGACCTCAATAAAAGTAGACTCGAGGCCATAAGGAGCAAGGCACATCCAGCATCTACTCTATTCACAGTCCTGCCACCCTGTCTTCTGCACTGTGTGATACCCAGGTCTCTTCTCCCTCTGGGCACTCTCACATGGGGACAGGCATCTACTGGCACTCCTAGGAACCCCCCCAACAGCTGGGTACCCCAGAGATGGGAAAAAAGTCCATCTTCCCAAGCAGTGAAGAGGGGAAAAACATTCTGTCCTTGCTCTGACCTACAATCCCTGAAGTTAGGGAGGACCAGGGCAGGCAACAGAGACAGCTAGTCTAGAGGAGCTCCATGAACTTGTCATTACAGCTCCAGACAACCGTCACTTCAGCTCACTGTTGCTGTAGAAATACTGTGTGTCACTTGGGATGGATGTTTCTGCGCTGCAGAAAACCAGTCAGGGTGTGATGTGAGCGTAGGCAGGATGAATTAATTTATGCGAGTGTCCTCAAGGCTTTGCCTGTGTGCCAGATCTGGCCAGTGTTGCTGGTCCCAGGCATTTCTCTGTAAATGGTTTTCTTCACCCGCCTGCAAGTGGCTTTACTGCGCAGGAAGGGCTCTGTTTCAGGAACGAAACAGTGTGGGGTTGCTGTTTCTGAGTAATTACAACAGCTGATCCCCTTGGTTGAACAGAGACAGGTCAATGGGTTGGGTGAGCAGTGCTGATGAACCTGGAGGAGGTGATTAGGCAATTAAAAGTGCCTTGGCAGTGTTACTTGCATGAAGTGCCATCTCAGTGACAGCTTGGGCCTGCTGTTCCTTAGGTGAGGTGGCTTCCTCGTCCAGGAGTTTTGGACACTGAGGCAGAGGCAGCCAAGCAAGGTGTGAGGGCACTGCCACCAAGCACCAATGGGCCACCGAGTGCCATAGTTCCCAATAGGGTCACCTGGTGGCACTGTGTAGAGGAGGTGTCCCTCTGATGATGGGAAGGTGACTCCCTGCCCACGCCTGAGTTCTATTCTGGGGTTGCAGGACAGATGGTGCTGTTGACGGGTGACCCTCCCTGTTCTCCCCTGTCCATGGCACCAGAACCAGACTTGTGGAACCAGTCACATAATAGGTGCCACAAGCACAGCCATAAGTGCCAAGGCCGAAATTCCTCACCATAACTCCTCTCCCAGAGCTAAACATACTAGCAGAGATGAGCCTTCATCCGGCTGAGGCTCCACATGACCCAGGATTAGATGGGTCCTGTCTCGGCCTTGGGGCTGAGAATGGTGGAGGAGGTATTCCATGTGCCCAGTGGCTGTCTCTTGGGGCTCCAGGCATCTGTGGCTCACTGACAGGAGCTGTGGAGACCCCAGGTCTGGGCTCCTGGTTATCCACAATAGCCATGCTGCCCATTGCAGAAGAGGCATGAGTCAGACATCTCCTCATCTTCAGGCTCTGCACCCAACCCTGTGAAGTAAATTCAAGCAACCTTTGTGCATCTGGAGTGGGGAAATGAGCCCAAGACAGGTTGGAGGATGTTTTGGCACTGGAATAAGGACTACTTGTGGGAGGCAGAGAAACCTGTTTCATGGGAGATGGGGGTGAGAGGGAAATGGAGTAGAACTATCAGGACCACCCTCCACTTTCCACCCAGTGACAGCTGCAGCCCAGCCCTGCGGATATGCTGCCCACCCCAGAAAATGCGGTGATTTGAAAAAGAAACACCCATACAAATCCTATTGAAAAAGCCCCTCTTTTTATTCAGGTAAGGACGTCTTCTCTCATTTCTGCTGGAACTTATGCCAGGCATCTCCCCGTATAGGAAGTCCCTGGCATTTGCAGTTTGCAGAGTAGCAATTTAATCCACATTGGATTTCTCAGCCAGTGAGTGCCCCTTGGCATGTGCAGTGTCTTTCCCACAGCCTGCCTGCCCAAATATCAGCTGTGGTGATCTGGTAGTGGTGGTGTGGCTCCCTTCCTGCCGAGTCTGACCGGGCCAGACTTGCAACCTTCTCTGTGCACCTCTCTATCCTTATGTACAGGGCAAGGGTCTGTTTGCCTTGGCTGCATGGAGAGCTGAGGGAATAGAGATGAAAAATATGGTTGTAAAAATTAAAGAATAAAGTGAACCCATTGTCAATGCATAATCAGAGGTCTGTATGAGGTCCCCATTCCCCTGGCTTTAGGGGTCTCTGACATGGTGGTCCTTGGGGTACAACAGGGCTTTGAGTTGGAGAGGCTCCCCCCTGCACTGGCATCACCAGCTTGTTCCCTGTGCACAGCCATTTGCATGGCCAGGAACCAGACAAGCCTGGCCACCTGCATCTCCCCATGGCCACGCCAGGAGCTGGCTGATAGAACAAGGAATGGGGAAAGTCTTTTTTTTTTTTTTTTTTTTTTGGAGAGGGGAGGTGTTACCTTTCTTTCTTTGACTTTCCACAGCAGTTTCTCACTTCCCCCTGTGAGGCAGGAACTGTGCTTCCTCCCCAGCCCGGCACCCGCTCCACTGCCTGCACAACTGCCTAGAAAGGCTGGTGAAGCCAGGCTTTACCTGGCCACAGGGGCATGGGGTTTCACAGAGAGACAGGGGAAAGTCTGAAGAAATCCCTGGGCAGGAGGAAGGAGTCGAGGCTAAAACCCTCCTCACTGCAAAATCACCTCAGCTATCTCCCTAGACATTTCAACTCCACTAACCTCACTATGGCAGAGGTCACAAACATATTTGAGTTCCTGCAGGTCCCAACAATGATGCTGGTGGTAAAAGAAAGAAGCCTTGGTGTCCCTAGGGATGGGGGTTTGTTTTCATCCCTGGCCCTAGGGGCAGGATCCAGCTGACCAACAGTGCATGGTGGCATGGAGAGGAGAGGCATTTGGCTAAGGGTCTTCTTCTGCAGCCACCAGTCCTGTCTGCCAAACCCTCCTCAAGCCTACAGGCTCCCCAGTCTCCAAAGTGCTCGTCTTTTCTCCACCAGCCTCATCACCTGGTCCTTCTTCCCTCACTTTCTCCTCTCCACTCCCATTACCATTTCACCAACAAGTTTAGCCTCCCGATTGTAGGCCCAGCTACTCCAGCTTAAAGTACCCCACACAGAGCTCCGCAGACCCAACTTGCCCCTCCATGGGGTTTCTGTGGGTGGTGGACCTTGACAGCAGGCAGGGCAGGTAGGATAAGGTGGTCACCATTTCATCCCATGCATGAAGTAATATACCCTGATGACCAACGTCCAACAGGGACCATCTGTCTCTGGCTGCAGCCTCCGATCCCCCAGCTGGCTGCGAGAAGACTGGGGCTATGTGGCCACCCCATCACCTGCTTGAAGGACATCCTATCCCGCAGGAACCTTTCCCATCACTCACTTCCAAGTGCCAGTCATGGCATAGGGACATATGGGTGCCCCTGCAATCCTCGGGGGACACCTGTGGGAGGCTGTGGGTGAAGAAGAGAGGTCAGCAGGCCCAGGCCGCCTGCCACGAGGTGGCACTGACACCACACACCGGCCTGCACGGCTGCAGTGCCACAGGGGATCTGCGTGGGAGGGCGAACGCCCAAATGCAGCAAGGGGAAGCGGGGAGAGCCAAGCGGGCTAGTGACCAGCCCCACATTGGCCAGAAAGAAGGGTGACAGCTGGGTCTGACTATCCAACCACGCAGCTGGTCACCATGGCCTCTGGGCTGCCCAGGAGAAATGGTCAATGGTGACTGGACACCTGTGGACAGAGCAGGCATGGAGTGGTGGAGCAACCAGAGGCACAGAGAGCTGCTGCTCCTTTCCCAAACAGCACTGAGCACCTTTACCATCGCCCTGCTCCCTCGAGCAGCCCATTCCCAGGGTGTCAGGCCTCCCTGGGCATTCTATGGGACATGAACCTGCCAGCCAGCATCCCATTTCCCCATGCCCTCCCTGTCAGTCTGTACCAAAAAAGAAACTACTGTGCCACCCAGCAAGCTCCCCAGCTGGAAATAGCCCAGGACTGGGGAAAAGGGGACGTCCAGCTCCCTGCACGATGCTGTCGGGGGACCACAGCCTTCCTGATGCTGCTCATCAGCATCCCTCCCTAATTGCTACCCACTGCCTAATGACAGTAATTAAGAAGACCGAAGCTGCCTGGGGACTGGAAGAGCTGACAGAGTTGGGGGAGACAGATGGTGTTCGCACTTAAGGAAAGATTAAAACAAAAAAAAAGAGAAAAAATACCCCTCAGCTTCTATCAGCCTCTCTTTCCTTTGCTTAATGTCAGGATCGCTTTGGTCCACAGGCATGCCAGGGAGATGCTGAAATGTGGCATTGGTCACTTTCAAACACAACATCTGCTCCCCCCCATGTCCGGTATTTTAGGGTGCCAAGGGAGCTGTGGGAAGGGGCACAGTGCCTGCCTGGGTGCCTGTCACAGAGGGGGTTTCCTCACTGCCTTTGTGGGCTGATGCTCTCCCCTGGGGCCTCCCCCGCTGCTCCCCGCTTTGCTGGCCGTGCTCAGCGAGAAGTTTCCCAGGGGTGTAAGGAGAGGGGACAGCCCAAAACCACCTGAAGGGCTGTGGTGAGCAGGCAGCAGCTCTCCTGGCAGAAAGGGCTGGCCTAGGGACAGCCCCACACTCTCCCTGTCACTGTGGAGCAAAGCCACTACACTGGCTGTTCCAGGGAGTACCCAAAACTGGACCTTGGGGACTAAAGTGGTTGGACAGGGACTGCAATGTGCTCAGCTTCACCTTGTTGGAGAAACCCCACCTGCAGAAAAACCCCTCCAAACCCTTTTCCAAAACCCCTTCTCCATACCCTGGGGTGATGCCACTTGCCTCCAGAGCTACCTGCTAGGCTGCGAATGCACCCTGGGCTTGGGGAGGACATGGGGGGGTGAGGGAAGCCCCTTTCCTGCCCCAGCAGCTGCCCCAAATGCTCTCAGGGTGCCCAGACCATTGTTACCCATCGCACTGTGGGGAAGCAGGGACAGGGACGTGCTGGGTGAGGAGGATGCTCAGCCGCATGTAGGAGGATGCTCAGCCCTGTGTTATGGCATCAGCCTGGCCCTGCTCCAAGGTAGGCATAGGGTAAACCCTAGACTTTGGGGAATAATTTCCCCCTCTCCCATAACAAGTTGGGTCATTTTAAGCCCACTCTTCTTCCTGGTTACAGGAGGCAAGGCGAGTAGAGCCTTGCCAAGTGACACAAACCTCATCTGACACCTGAAATGATCAGTGGCGACAGGCAGATTGTGCAGGGAGAGCCTCTGCGCTCCTTTTGAAGCTCCACAGTGACAGGGACTGACCCCCCGCTACTCCTGGGGACACCTCCAAGAGATGCAGGGCTCTCCTCCTCTGGAAAGTTGGCATTCCCAAAGGGCTGTGGAAGTGGACATGGGATGTGGAAGACCCTAAAAGTAAGGGTCCACTTTTGGACCCCCCCAAAAGGGATCAGCGAGGTGGGTGGTACCAAAGCTAGAGCACATGGCACAGCCCCCCCTGCTCCAAGCCCGCATTGTGTCCTCCCCTCTCTCTTCTCTCCTTCTTTATGTTATTTCCTCTATTCTCCCCCTTTTTCTGAGCGTGGGGCTGTGCTGAGAGCCCAGGGTGCAGCCAGAGAGGTGCAGGGGGAGGGGGTCACCAGCAGTGGGTTGTTATCAGGATGAAATCCCACCTCCTTCATCTACTGTCTCCAGTGTCGGCTGGCCACAGTGCACTGGTGCTGCCAGTGCTATTCTGAGCCTGGACAAACGGGCAAGCGTGGGGGTTTGGGTGACAGCCACAGGAGGCATGTTGGGAGGAGGGCTGCAGGCAGGGGACAGCAGGTGGGATTTTTCAGGAGATTCCCCCATCTCCCCCCCACACTCTGCTGTCCTGTAAGGTTTCAGTGATGCAGATGTCTTTCTCATTTCCTTCCCTATGGGGGTTGCAGTCTGACTGGGTCCCGCTACTCAGATGTTGCTTCCTGATTTGAGAAGTGCCGGCATTTTGTGGAGTGGCAAAACTCCAGGATGAAGGCACCTGCAGCCAAAAAACTGTGGCCAAGACTGAACTCAGGATGTCAGTTTAAATAGAGGGTTATGGTGGGGATGACACACAAAAGATCATCTTCCTCCTCTGCCAAAAGTAATTGCCATCCTTAGTCTGTGGCAATAACAATATTTTTGGTAAGGCTGTTAATTCTTTGTGAAGTTAGGATAATTTCAAAGATAGTGCTTTAAATGCAGCACTGTCCTTCCCTGAAGGAGATCAGGGGTAAAGGATGGATGCAAGAGGGACGGCTGCAGCTAGTCACCCTTGTTGGCCCCTTGTGGCCACCATCGCCCTCCCTTGACAGCGATCCTGGCTTATTTGCAGTGTGAGATGATAAAAGCACGTCCTGCTCCAAATAAGAGAGACCATCATTTTGACACTGGACAATCGCACTGTGGAGGGTCAGAAAGGGCTGGAGCAGTGGGTTGGGATGAGGGGGAAGGAGAGACTCATTAATCCCCTCCCAAGCATCCCTCAGAGCCACAACCCCAGCCCGCTGCTTCCCCAGGCCTACCCTTCTTAATACCCTCCTGAAAAATTCCCTCTTGTCTCTGTTCTGCCCCCTCCATCACTAATATTAAAATTAAATCTATAAATGCTGCTGGGGTGACACATTTCTCAGTGTATTCCCAGTTGTGGTCTCTCTGGGTTTCTGGTTTGCTATTCAGCTCCTCAATTATTTATCCCTGCAAGGGAACAGGCGAACAAACTCAGCGAAGCAAACTTCATGCCCTGTAGTGACACCGTGAGTTATTAAAAAATATAATAAAAATTCCCCAGTGAGTCATTTAAGATGCATTTAAGCATCTCTAACCACAGAGACAATAGTCATGACTAACTGCTTACAGCCAGCATTGGCCAGGGAGGACCAGTGGCAGGAAAGAATCCGGATCCCCTCACAGCATTTCCCAACAGGGGTGTTTGAGGGGAATCGAGCCGGTGGACGGTTAACTCTAAATGTCCTCATTAACAGTTTAGGGTGGCTGGGGGGTAATTGTAAGCTCACTGTAAGCTGCATATGTTCTGGGGTGGCGGAATGAGGTGATGCAGGGGATGTGGGAGTTACAGAAACTGTGGTGGGATGCACGGGATAAAAGGATGCAGGAGGATCTGGGGGATGCATAGGGATGCAGAGGCATGTGGGGGATATAGTAGGAAGTGCAGGATATAGTAGGAGGTGTGGGATGCAGAGCATGCAGGGGAATGCAGTAGATGCAGGGATGAAGGAGATGGAGGGGACTGGGAAGATGCAGGGGGTGTAGAGGGATGTCCAAGTGCATGGGTGCATTGTGCCAGAGGGCTGCTGAGAGCCCTTCACAGGGATTTGGAGGGTAGCAGGGTGTGTGCCAGGCCAGTTCCTCAGGAGCCCTGCTGAACCATCCCCAGCACTCCCCTGCCCACCTGAGCCCCATTCCAACTCTGATATCAAATGGCCATGGGAGCAGCACTGAAAGGGCCCCCTAAACACCACCTGCTTGTGATACTGCAACCAACTGAGCACTGACCCCATGCTCAGAAGAGACCTCCTTGGCCCCAGGGGTCATTTTATGTGGGAAACCCCCTCCACCTGCTGCCTCTCACATCATGGCCAGTCCCCTCTGCTCCTTCAGCCACAGGGACCTCATGGGGCATGTCCAGTTTTCCTGCCACTCTCCTGGCCCAGAGTGGCAGTGGCAATTCAGGAGATGGTTAAAGGCTGTGCAGGGAGTGTGCACAGCCCAGCGTGGATGGGCTCCAGTAGAGAGAAACCGGGGGAGGGGGGGGGGGGGGGGGGAGGCGGAACTGCTGGCCTGGGAAGTGTTAAGAAGAGCTTCTCTTTAGCTCATCCCTTGCTTTCAGCCCAAACCCAGAGCCATCCGCAGCTAAAATGCTTGTGCCCAAATTGTGACGTACTTTGAACTCAGGTTTATGCTCACTGTCACAGAGGAAGTGTTGAAGCCTATCTTGCTTGAAGGGATCCTCTGATCCATCCTCCTCTCCCCACTTAGGGCACCTACCAAGCCCAAGCAACAGGAGGAGTCCACGGGGACCCCTGCTGTCCCCCCTCTGCCCTGGAGCCGCCATCCAGCAAATGCTCACTTGGGCAGCACTTAACCCCTCGCTCCCCTGCCCCCGAAGACAGGCACAGCCGACAAGCTGCTCTCCTTGCATGCCGCTGGCACACCGGGCTCTGCTTCAGCTTGAACGCCGGGAAAAGCAAAGGGCATAATTTTAGGAGAAGCGTGTGAAATGTGTTCTGGCAGATCAGCCGAAGAGCTCTCCAGCGCAAGGAAAGCATTAACATTTGCAAAAGGTCCTTGCAACAAAGCAAAAAATTCCCAGCAGGCAAATCCAGATGTGGGGATGTACAAGCCCTGGGATGCACACAGGAATGGGACAGGCCCACTAGTTTGGGAATGGTTCAGGAGTGTCCTGGGAAAGAAACATCCTGGGCAGGAGTGTTACATTGCTGGGATGAAATGGTGAAGGTAATCAGAGTGGAACGGACTGCTTGCTCCTGGCTGGGATTGACAGCATGCAGAGGCCCAAGGGGGTGGGTTTAGACTTGGTTGGGACAGGATCTCCCCTGGGTCTGAGCTCCTTTTCTCCATATGCCCCTCTCCCCCACATGATGGATTTGCAGAGAAAGGAGGGAAAAAAACCCTGAAGCCTTGCAGCCTGTGATTCATCCTTACTATATTTGCACATATTATTAGAAAGATGAAAATATAGCCAGAGCTGGAATTACAGATTTAGTAAGCAGGACTGCCTATTTCAGCATATACTGCTTCTTCCAATAACTCTAATTCTCCAGGAGACCAATTTACACCCTCACTAGCACTAAGGCATTGCCCTGGACAATCTGCTTATATATCTGGGTGGATATATCAAGGAAGCAAGTCCTTCAGGGACAGTAATGTTTGGGTTCTTGGTGCTGCCCACTCAGCATGCTGTGCAACCAGCTGGTGCCTGTAAACCTCTGCCTGAGTCTCCTGCTAATGCTCACCCAGATTTTAGAGATACATCATGAAAGCCATAGGCAAGAGAGTCTTGCTTGCCCTCTGCTTTGTAAGCCTTCTCCATTCCTGGTAGGGAGCTTGGGACGATGGAAGAGGGGGAGACCTGGAGCTTGCCAGATCCTTGCTGTAACTCACCCCCAGGCCCAGGCTTTTTATGGACAAATTATTAACAAACTCCACAAGGTCTGAGTGCCTTCTCCTTGAACCCACAGGTCTCGGTAACCATGCCTGGCCTCGCACCAGCCCTTTCCCTATGCCCAGTCAGCGGGCTTTGCACCCACCAGGGAGGGAAAGTGGTTGATGTCTCCCCATGACACCTCTCTGTGCTACCCTCTGTGAGGAGAACTGCTGCCCTCAGTGAGCCTGGGAACAGCACCCTCCTACACGGGTTCTTCTTCCCTCCTGAACTGCTAGATGCAGTCAAGCAGATGGGGTATCTGCTGCAGCCTGGTTGCTTGGTTTAAGACCTTTTGGTTTGCTAAGAAACCAGGTTCATTCAATATTTTTCTGCCTGCAAAAGATGTTTTCCAAGGTTTAATAAAGCAGCACCCAGCTGCGTGATCTGAAGAAGAGCAAATAAACTGCCAGGTACCAGGTGTGGTTGCTGGTCTCTAGTATCTTGCTTGCAAAGCAACAATGTGCTGAGCCTACTCCAAGTGCAAAAGCTCTCAGGTATGCCAATGTGAAGGGGCCAGGAAGACAGAACCAGACTCGTGCTACCAACTCAGAAAATCCTGTGTGTTTTCCCATGAGATAGCAATGCGGTGCCTGGAGCAGCTCAGGCCAGGGAAGTGAGGAGGACCCCAGGATCTGTCCTCTCCAGCAGTAGTGGGACATATCCCCACAGGGATTGACCCCAAGGGGGTGAGCAGTGCAGAGACACAGACATTTCAGCAGCAGTGTGGTGACGTGTGTGGCTGAGGTCTGCAGGGAAAACATCCTTGTGTGATGGTTTCCTCCTTTTGCTGGAAGTAAGGGAGAGCCACTGCTTTGCGTTTTTTTTTTTCTGATTGCTCTGGCCCCAAAGAAGGAAAGGGAGGTTACAAGGGAGCTGACTTTTGGGAGGGTGCATGTCAGGAGGCTCTTAGCAGAGGAGACCCCGTTGTAATTGTGTTTGCTGTGAGAGACACTGGGGGACTCTACTTTTAGAATTGCAAAACACTGAGTGACCCCAACCACTCACCAGAGAGGTGATGGCACCCCTATTTCTGTCCTTGGCTTCATAGTGAACATGTGGGAGGTATTTTTATCCTCCTGACAGCTCCCTTAGTCACCGGTGCTTGCTTTAAATGGGTCAAGAGGGAATAAAGATGCAGCAGCCCTTGCTCCCTCACTGCCTGTCTTGGAGCACATGTACTAGCAGCACTGACTCTCTCTCCTCTTGCACTCCATCCTGGACAAATGCTGTTGGAGACCCAGGAGGGAACTTCTTGGCTCAGGCAGTGTCATCTGCAATTAATTCCTCATTAAAGCCTGGTGGGGAGGCAGCCCCACTGCAGAGTTGCTGCATGTCAGGACCACAAGGGCTCTCTCCTGGGACAGTGGGGAGGAAGGTGACTTCCCTGATGGTGGCAGAGGCAGTGTGTTGTAGTGGATGGATGCTCAGCGGAAAGAGGCAGAAGGAAAACTGCATTCATCTCACATGCCCTGGACACATGGGTACAGGGTGGCAGGGTTGGCTCTGGGACATTGGGGGTCCCTATGAGCCACTTTGGAAACGAGATGAGATACACTAGGAGAGCCCATGAGATTTGCATCTGCTGCCAGCGAGGTCATGCAGCAGATGTAACACACTACATCATTTGACATCAGTGACCCCAAAATGGCAGTGATCTTCCTGGGACACAGTGCCACTCACTGCTGTTACTCCCACTGTCAGTGCCACACACACCTGTGCACCTTGTGATCATGGTGCCAGCACCATGTTTCATAGACTCACATTTGGTAACCACCCTGAGAACTGCAGGAAACCTTGGAGGGTTTGGAGACAGGGCTCTGCCTGAGCATCTCCCCCTGCCCTGGCTCCAGCCCCACTGCCCTGGTGCAGCCTGGCTGACTCTGTGAGCAGCAATCCTTCTTCCAGCAGCAATGCTAGCTGGTCACCAGGCCAGGACATTTTACAGGGTTTGTTTATGAAGGGTGACAACACAGCTCCGCATCTGCTTGTGCCTAGCATTTCAAGGGTGCGATTTCCACTGCGGGCGCCTCTGTGGCCGACACCCAGTTTGGAGGGGACAACACTCGCCTCCAAGGTGACCTCAAGAGACAAGCAGGGGGCGAGCGCAGCACCCAGGGGAGATCTGGGCTTAATCCTTGTGACATCTTATACCCAGAGAGAGAGAAAAACAGCAGGAGACAAGTTGGGTGTGGAGGGAGGGGGCAGAGGGGGCAATGGCTGACAGAACCAGGCAGTTGCCTCTATCACATTTAAGGGAGTTCGTTTGCCTCCTGTCTCCTCAGATCTGTCCTCCTGCTGCTCTTGCATGGAGCCACGCGGCTTGGCTGCCCTGGGGAAGAGGCGAAGGGAGGGGGACCAGCTCATCGGGAGATGTCCCAGAGAGGACCTGCGGCTTCAGGCACACTGTGCAGATGGGAATGCACACGCTGGTGTGAACCAGATGGAGAGTGGGGGGCTGGAAGCCTGGCCAGGACCCCCACCATATGCAGGGGGAGAGGGATGGGTGTCACAGCCCAGCTCTTCCACTCCTGTGGGAAAGCATCTTTGCTGCAGGAGGAGACTGCAAATCCTCCTAGGACACCAGCAGCTCTCCCAGGGGGTCCTGGCACAGTGCTACCCTCAGCACCTCGGGGCAGGATCCAGGCCTGTGGAAAGCCAAAAACTGGCACAAAGATGATGAGAGTAAAACAAAAAGAAGGAAAAAAGTAAAGTTTTGGGACTTTTCTTATTTCATCTTCAGCTCCTGAGCCTCCAGGCTACACCTGTTTTACCTTTTCAAGTATTTTCTCTGTGAGCAGGATGACTAGAAATCCATGTCTTGCTGATGAAGGCAGAGCCCCATGGGCACTTGTGTGGCTGGGGAACCAGCCAGGGCTTTCAGAGTTCCAGTCCCTTCGATTTCTAAAGCTACCAAGCCTGCCTTGCACGGTCAGAGGGGGAAGTGGCATGAGAGTGGCAGTGAGGGCAGCATGGCTTACCATCCCCTGAGGTAAAGCTGGTGCAACAGGGAAATGTCTCTGGCGATGATGTGGAAGACAGCAGAAGGGCCACTCAGGTGTTGCTAATTTTTAAGACCGAGCTTTTTTGTCTTTGCAATTCAGCTGCTCAGCAAGGCATGACATTTCCCTGCCGCCGCTGTCCCAGCCACCCCTTCGCCCGCTGCTCCTGCTGCCTGATGAGGGCAGGCTGGTGGTGGCCACTGTCATCATGCAGCCAGCAAGCTCCTGTTCAGTGCTGAAGGACAATCTGGAAATGCGACCTAAACATCTAAATGTGAGATCAATACTAAAACATCCCATGCCCCTTCAAAGAGCCCTTTGGTATCTCTGATGCAGCTACCACCTTCCTGCTGCACAATAGTGCAAGTGTCTGGGCGTCTCTCCTTCTTTCCTTTAGCTAGAGCAGCCTTGAGTTGTCAGCCATCCCCATGATATAAGGACCCCAGCCTTCACTCAAGAGGGGCAAACCAGTGCAAAAGAGCTCCTACATTTGCAAACCTTTAGCACTCTGTATCCTGCACACCTCCCAGAATCAGAGGCCCAAGGTCTGGTGTCAGTCTCCTAAATACCAAGGGAGCAGAAATGAGGAGATGCTTCTGGCTTTACTGATGATCTGGATGAGGAGACTGAGTGTACCATTAGCAAATTTGCAGATGAAACCAAGCTGGGAGGGGAGTGTTGATCTGCTGGAAGGCAGGAGGGCTCTTTGGAGGGACTCGGACAAGCTGGAGAGATGGTCTGATTCCAGCAGGATGAGGTTCAACGAGGCCAAGAGCTGGGTCCTGCAGTTTGGCCACAACAACCTCCTGCAGCGCTACAGGCTAGGGACAAAGTGGCTGGAGAGCAGCCAGGCAGAAAGGGACCTGGGAGTTTGGATTGATAGGAAGCTGAACACGAGCCAGCAGTGTGCCCAGGTGGCCAAGAAGGCCAGTGGCATCCTGGCCTGTATCAGGAACAGTGTGGCCAACAGGACCAGGGAAGTGATTCTTCCCCTGTACTCAGCACTGGTGAGGCCACACCTGGAGTACTGTGTCCAGTTCTGGGCCCCTCAGTTCAGGAAGGACATTGAGGTCCTGGAGCAGGTCCAGAGAAAAGCAACAAGGTTGGCGAAGAGACTCAAGTACAAGTCCTATGAGGAGAGGCAGAGGGAGCTGGGGTTGTTTAGTCTGGAGAAGAGGAGGCTCAGGGGAGACCTCATCACTCTCTACAACTCCCTGAAAGGAGGTTGTAGCCAGGTGGGTGTCGATCTCTTCTTCCAGGCAATCAGCAGTAGGACAAGAGGGTCTGGTCTTAAGCTCTGCTAGGAGAGGTTTAGGTTAGATATTTAGGTTAGATATTAGGAAGAAATTCTTTACAGAGAGGGTAATCAGACATTGGAATGGGTTGCTCAGTGAGGTGGTGGATTCGCCGTCCCTGGAGGATTTTAAGATGAGACTGGATGTGGCACTTAGCGCCATGGTCTAGTAACCACAGTGATGTTGGATCAAGGGTTGGACTTGATGATCTTGGAGGTCTTTTCCAACCCAGTTGATTCTATGATTCTATGCTGTGCTCAGTGACACATCTGTGATAACGTGGCAGCTCTGGGGCAGGCTGAGAAGCAGCTTCCTGAGCCAGCTTGGTTCTGCCCAGGGTGTGGTTCCCTCTTCCCATGCCCCAAACAGGACTCTGGTGAAAGGACCCTCTGACAAGCTCTTCTAAGCATCCAGCTCAATGTGCAGCTTCCCCTTCTCCAGCGCCACCCCAGGGCCAGCTGCCCCATCCCTGCCAGCTGCTCCATCCTTAAAAAGGATGGCAGCTGGGAGTTTTTACACCTAATTCAGACCTGGCCCAAGCCTGCTGGGCATCCCATGCTGCTGTTGGTGGAGGGAAAACCCATTGCTGGGGGATGACAAGAGTTATTTTTCTCCTCATATTTGCAACTACCTCCATTGGCTGTGACAAATATTGGCAAGCTTTAAAAACTAGTAGGGCAGCCACATCCCTGCATTTACACCCCTTTCTCCAGCCCATTGCCAGTCAGGGCATGGCCATCATCATTCTCTGTCGGCAAAAGGCTGATGGTGCATCCTGAAACAGAGCATGAGGGGCAGAAAGCAAAGGACGAGACCAAGGGCAGCACCAGAGGGCAACCACACAGCGTGTCCAGGGGCTTTTGTGACAAGATGAATGTCCAGCAGTGAGAGCCCCATTTGGAGAACATCAGGGACATCTCTCTCTGCAACAACCATAAGACTGAACCAGTCCTCCAAGAGGAGTGATGAGTGATGAGTGAGGATTAATACCTGGGATGCCTGAACACAGCTCTCCTCGCTGGGTCACACACCTTCCCTGCCCATGGTATCAGCCAACACACAGGAGTTTTCACAGTCCCTTCCACCTGCATGCTGCTGCCATGATCAGGGAGTTGCAGAAGTCAGAGCAGATCTGTCACATCCCACACTCTGATCCCACTCTGCTGGTTTTGGTACTTTTTAGTGCTGCTTCTTTTGCTCCAGCCTGAGACGTTTCTATAGCCACATACATCTCACTGTCTGGATTTTCAGGTTTTCTCCTGTTCTTCTTAATTTAGTCCTATTCCTCCCATTGCATATCAACCCTCTTACCCTGTCCTTCGTGGGTCTGCAGGTAGTTACTGAACCCCTCATCTGGCTTGGGCACTCTGTGAACTTCACATAGATCTTCAGAAATTATTTGCTGGGAGTCAGTATCTCTCCTTTTTTCTTTTCCCTTCTTTCCCCCAACATTTTCCACTCTTCTTCCTACATCTTTGGTCACAGGAATTTTCACTGTCCCCTGGTCCCTTGTTTCCCTGGGGTGGGTGCACCCACCAGATGTCGTCCTGCTAGTCTCAAAGCTGCTCACTAATTTGCTTTTCCTAGGTGACAAACACAGGACATGTTTCACCTAAAGCTCTGCTGCTGGTGGCATCTGTCCTGTCCTTGGGTTGGGATTTGGGAGGCAGAAGGAAAATGACATACCTGGTAGGAGCACCAAGGTGACTCCTGGTTGCCACAGCGAGGCTGCTGCTTGCATGGCACAGGGACAATTCCTACAGGGGAAAGCAGCGTGCTGGATTTTTAGTCTCCCAAAAGACAGAGGCTTATTGCAGAGTGAAATATCATCAGGGTAATGGTAGGAGACCTGAAGCAAATCCCTGCCATTAATAGGATTGGGCCATCTTCAGCAGGTCTTACTTGCAAAGGCGGATCGTGCCAAAACGAAGCTGGCTCGAGAGCCCACAGGCTCCCAGCGGGCAAGCCCACAGTCAGCCCTCTGATAGCAAAGCCCTCTCCTTCCTCTGTAATCCAAGGAAAAGAGACATCAAAGGGAAAGCACATACATCCTGGGACCACTCGGGAAGCCAAGGGCAAACAGAGCCTGCAGTCCACTGCTAGAAAGGGGAAGAGGCAGCCTGGCATGTACCAGTGCCTGTGGAAGGGCACCTGGAGGAAAGTGATGGTCCCAAAGGCAACACACTGCTCTTTGCGGAGGTGATGCATGGAGGTTGCATAGCCATACCTCTGTGTTCTCTTTACCTTCTTGTTCACTCTTGTTCTCTGCCATGTGAAAAGCAAGCCTCATACTCTGGGCCTCCCCTCCCTTTCCCTGGTTTTAATTAAGGACCTTTCCTGCCCCATTCTGGTCACAAGCTTTCTCTGATGTCTGCCCAAAGGCCCTCCTTCTCAGGACACTTCCCTGATGGCTTTTTCACCCCTTTGCATCTCAAGAAATTGAAGGAGTAGGAAGTCTGGAGTCAGCCTGTGCTGGAAAAGGGGTTATCGTGAGAGGAGGAGGATGCTGAGCGCCTCCACATCTCTGATGGAGTAGCCTGTCTCCCAGCACAGGGCAGAGCAGGTAGAAGAGGAGGTGGATATGCTCCTGCTGCCAGTGTCCCACTAGAAACATCCTGTTTCCATGTTGAAATGTCCTTGTAGAAGAAAAGATTTCATCAACACTTACACCCTGCTACAACCACACACAGAGTTACATCCACCTGGCCCAGACCTGTGCTGGGTAGGGGTCACAAACCCCTACACGTCTCCTGGTTCCAGGGGATGAGGAGGGACAGCTGGTTTGCACGGAAGCATCCCGTCATGCCATGCCGCCCTGCAGGCTCCAAGCCACCCGCAGCACCTGAGTGTACCTGGCAGCCAGCCGGCACCTGTGCCAGAGCCTGTGCTTGGCACGGCTGCCCTTCCCTAGGAAAGGCTCTGCCCGCTGCTGCTGGTCTGACGCCGGGACAGCACGCAGCACGCTGCTCCTGGCCATATGGCCTCCTCCTGCAGACCCTGCCTCAGCCGCCGGAACAGGCGCCCTAAATCCCCCATCCCAGCAAACACCAACAGTTCACTGCCACCATCACCATCTCAGGTAATCAAGCAGGGGGGGTTGGGTTCCTTTTGCTGCCACAGTCTGGCTTTTAATGCTCCACAGCAGGCAAAAGCAGCCCAGGGCTGGCCCCGCTGCCTCCCATTAGCTCTGGCAGACCTCCCCTTCACACACAGCTGTTTGCCCCAGTCCTGGAGACTCCCCCCATGGGGATGGCTGTTCTCATCCCTTCTCCGTTTCAGTGTGTTTCGCCCTAAATGATTGCAGTTTGAATCAGCGCCTTGCATGAGGGGTGGTCAGGGTTGAGAGCAGAGGGGGTGGGGAGGGGGAACGTAACCAGGGAAGCCACCACAGTGCTGGGTAAGCTGGGCTGTGCATCACTGCCTCCAAGTGCTTATAGGGCCTTTTAATTCTTGAAAAACTGGTGGAAACTTGCTTTAAACAAGAAAGCAGAGGATGCTCAGGCTCTACCCAGGATAGTGGCAAGGACGAGCTGCACAAGCCCATTGTGGAAGGGAGATCTGAGGCTGGGCTGCTCCCACTCTGCCTGCAGGCACTGGTGAGGGGATAGTTTTGGATCCAACATCCTCCCGGATGCCCTGAAACTCAGATTTTTGTAAAGAGGGCTGCAAAGACCCCACACCCATCCACAAAACAGTCTCCAGACTGTGCTGGCAAAACTCCTGGGACAGTGATATGATGGGTAGTGAGTGTGTCTGCACAGGTGGAGCATTTACCAGTACTGTCTCCAGTTTTAATCCTAGATGCAAAGTCCGTATGCAGCCAGCCTCGGGGTCACAGCTGATGCTTGTGGGCCCCTACGGCTGTATCTGGGGGCATGGCTGCCCTCTAAGAATGGCAGCTGAGGGAGTTCAGGCTGCCAGCCCAGATCCTGCTTGCCCATACTGCGGCATAAATTAAAAATAAGCCCTTGCTTTGAGCTGATTTCCTCACGATTCCTCTGGATGTCATTTGGATTCGAATCCATCCGCCTTTGGGAAGCTGGAAGCTTGCAAATCTCAACTTTTGAATGTTTGCAATTATGATGGTAATGGTAAAGGGACATATGCTTCTGTGTTCTCTATAAGCTGTTATGAGGCACAGTTGTTCTTTTACAGCCGTTTTACAGCCAGACCATCAAGCACAGGCAGGGGAATAAAACCCTTGTGCACATTGGGCTGGAAATAGGTTGGATGGGAACTGCTCTGGGCTCAGCCACCACATCCCTGTGCCTCCCCCAGTGCATTCAACTTCCCCCTGCTTTAGTTTTCTGACACCAGTAGCCCAAGATCTCCTTTGGGTTCTCCAATCTGTTGAGCCCATGAATATACGTGGAGGGGAACAGCATGTTAGCCCATGTTAGCCCAGCACTTGACCCCAGAGATTCCTTATCCCAGTCCTAGACAATGGGTCCGAGAAAACTCAGAACTTCCCAGCGGGATGCTGATGGCCAAAGAAATTTCCCTGACAAATGCAAGGAGAGACTCTTCCGAAGCTCTAGCCGTGGCTGGAACATAACCAGCTTCAGTAGCTGAAGTTTTGGAGGGGAACAGGTTTCTCTGGTGTATCCTGGAGGATGGTGAGAGGTGCAGGGGATACCAGCACCCCATATACCCCCGGGGACAGTGGAAGAAGGTCTGCCTCTCCTTTGCCGTCAGGCAGGGGACAGCATCACAGTGCGTGCTGAAAGCTTTTCCTGACAGCCTTCTTTCGCTTTCAGCTCTTCCCAGCTGATGTCGGGTGTTAGCTGCTGATTTACAAGCAGCAAAACCCACTGTGGCAGCACTCCTCAGCATACGAGCAGGAGGTGCCAGGGCCCTTCTATCCCAGCACAGCCCTTCTGTGTGGAGCATCCACCCCACAGCAGCATCCTTTCCTCTGTTCACCCCTCAGCCCAGGGACCAGCTCACGACAATATGTCATGGTAAAAATCACTTTTTGGGGAAAATGTCTGTGGTTCCCTAGGAAGGACTCCCTGGGTAGCTTTGGGATTCCAAACACCCTCTGCTGGCTTTCCTCAGAAGCTGACTGCACCCCAAAATCTCTCACATTCAGGGAGGTTCCCATGGCTTTGCTTCACATTGCTGATGGCTCCCTCCTCCTCCTCAGGCAAGAGCCTGGCAGCTCTGCCAGGCTTGCACCCCCATGATCAGCAGGGATCTGGGTCTGTCGGGCTCTCTGGCTGTGACAGAGAAGATCTTCTCCAGATCACCGTGCCCTGCCAGAAACAATCTGTTTACAGTGTCAGCGCTCGGTGTATCCCTCCCCACTCGGTGTTGAACCGCCCGTATCCTATTTCTGCAAGCACAGAGACACCCTTCTGTAGTCCGGGTGGCATTGTCACTACAGGGAATATTTCCGTGACATCGTCCAGGGCTGGTGGGCAAAGCCTAACGAAGCTCTTCTCCCAAATTGCCGCTCCTAGAAGTGCCCGCGGATGTTGCAAGCACGTCCTTCGCTTTTTCTCCGGAGGTCCCTGCTGACCTGAATTTTCCTGCGGGTCCTGCCGCTGTTCCCCAGGGACGCGAGAGTGTAGGTGCCGGGCTATAGGATTTCCCTCGCACAGCCCCCTCCCTTTGGGGATGCAGCTAGTGGCTGGGTCACTTATTTGACAAAGATGAGCTGACGGCTCAGCAGAGCTGCAGGCTGCAGCCCCTGGTGCCAGCACTGCACGGAGCCAGCCCCTGCCGGCCCTGCGCGCCGGGGACGTGCCGGGAGGGTGCTCCTCCGCACCATGCCCTTGGGTTTGGTTTCCTTCTGGGTTGGTGCACGCAGCTAACGCCTGCGAGCGCTCTTCCTCTCTCCTTCTCGCTCACAGAGACCCTTTAAATCGGCTGCTTCACACTCAGTAAGCATCCCCCCCCCCCCCCCCTTAAAACCGTACCGTTTCTCCCAGGTCACGCCAGGCAATCACTTCCCAGCAAACTCACCGATTTTGGCCAGTTTTTCGCTCTGCTTGTTAACAGCCTGTTAAACCCTCGGAGCCCCCGGGGCGGCTCTGCTCGCACACACGTCGGGAGCAATCACCCGGTGCCTGGGAAACGATTGCTGGCATTACCTGGGCAGCAGCAAACTTTGCTTGCGCAGCTTCTCTCAAGGCCGATGCTGATGTTGGCTATTAGTGCTAACGACCCCCATGTCTGCAACTTCCAGGCGATGGGGCCTTTCATCAGGGAGCCCCTCCGAGATCCAGGGAAAGTTTGGCTTTTGGAGGAGCGCAGTTTTCTTCCGCCTCACTGGCTTTTTATCTCTTTCAGGAAGCTCTGGAGGCTACGAGCTACCTTACCTAATGGATCTCTATTAGATTGCGGCACTGGGGGCTGATCGGACATGCCCCGGGCTCCAGCTGCTCTCCCCATCCATGTTTTCAATGTCTTTGACTTTTGCCAGCCTCCAGATGGGAAGCGGCCGGGGGTCTGTAGGACTCAGTCTTGATGACTGGGGAAGGAATTTTTTATCCCCTAAATCCGTCTCCGAGCAAAGCACAGCAGTGTTTCAACAGTGCTGTGGGGGGAAGCTGTTTGTGCAAAACTCCCGCCCGAAACATTGCACTGCCATGATGCACAGGCAGGATGATATCGGAGTGTTTCATCCCGTGAGAGACTCTCAGCCTGCCACTTGTGGTGTGGCAGGTAAGGCATGGGTCCTGGGGACAGGCTGGTCTGTGGGGCTTCAGTGTTGTCCTGGAGGTACCCGTCAGACGGAGCTGAGCCTCCCTGACCTGTTTAATCCCACCTCCATCATTACAATGTCTTTTTGTATCACTCCTTGCCTGGGGTCTGGGATCTCCTGTGCTGGCACTGTGCAGCACAAAGGCAGCCCCATTCTTCAGGTTAGAGCTCCAACAGGGCAAGAAAGAACAAGGCAGTATTCAGCTTCTCTCTCATTAAGCATGGAGGGAATTATATGCCCGAGAAGGCAGTGGTGATGCTGGATTTGCTGCCCTTCCCTGGTGCAGGATTCAGGACTGTCCAGAGACAATGAGGCTGCAGCCACAGCTCCCACGTGTCACATTGCCCCTTGCCCCAGCCACCCTTGTTCAGGCTGTACAACATGTTAGTGCTGGGCAAGGGGCCCGAAGGCACCTCAGTTTCCCCCACTGTGCTCCTGCTGGAATGGTCCCAGAGCAGGAAAAACAAATCCTGCCCTTCCGGGGAGGGGAGCTCGGGCAGTGAGGATGAATACCACCTTTATGTAGTGGTGGCTGCACATCACCCAGAGAGGTCTGGACTTTGAAGCCCAAACACGGGGCCAGCTAGTGACTGGCTAAAAATCGTCGCAGCTCTGGGGAGGATGAGTTCCTAAGAGTGCCCCAGTAGCCCCCCACATCGCTCATCCGGCAGCCCCCAGTGCACAACTCCCCTTGGGAGATGCTCTGATGTTCACGAGGGACTGGGACCGTTGCTTTCCCCCCTTCCCTGCGTGTCCCCTAGCTGTGGGGCTGCAGGAGAGCACCCCACCACCCCGGGGGCTCTGTCACCCCAGCATACACCCCTCCTGCACCCTGAAGTGCCAGCCTGCGGCCTCGCAGCCCCCGCCCAGGCGAGTGGGGATCCCGCGGCAGAGGTGGGGCGTGCTCGGGGGCAGATGGGCAGCGTGGGACGGGTGCCACGCGTGCCCGGCCACCCGCGGTGGCTGCCCGACGGGGAGGGCGGGTGTCCTGCCGCCCCGTGGCGGCGGGGAGCCTGGCAGAGGACTCAGTGAAGGACCTTCTCCGGTTTCCTCGGGAGGCTGTCAGGCGGCGGGGGAGCCGAGCCCCCCGCGCCTCGCTGGCCGCGCCGGCTCCCTCCCTCTCTCCCCCGCACTCCTCCTCCTCCTTCTCCTCCTCCTCCCGCTCCTCCCGCCCTGGTGCGAAGGGCTTTCGCTGCTTCTCTCTTCCCTCTCCTTCCTGTCTCCTCGGCGGACCGCGGTGCCGGGAAGCGCGGGCAGAGGCGCGGGGATGGAGCGGTCGCCGGCTCCCGGCCCGCCCGCCCGCTCCCGCCGCCCGCCGCCGCGTCCCCTCCCCGGCCGGCGGGAGGCGGCGGCTCTCCCATGCCGCCCGCCTCGCCCCTTGCTCTGAATTTCTGCCCGTCGGCCGATCTGGGGAGAGACGGGGAGGGGGTACGTCCCCTCGCACTTTCCTCCCCCTCCACTTCTTTTTTTCCACCCTTTTTTGCCTTCCCTCCATTACGCTCCCCCTCTTCCCCAGCCCGCTTCTCCTCCACCGGGACTGTTCGGCGGCCATGCGGCCGGTCCTGGGCGAGCGGCTCTAACTCGCCACCTCGCCCGGATGGCCCCCCGGAGCCGCGGGCGGATGGAGCCGAGCTACGTCGTGGGTATCTGCTGCCTGGTGCTGCTGGAGCCGGGCCGGGTGTGGAGCGGCGAGCCCAGCACCGGGGGGCCCGGGGAGAGCGGGAACAGCAGCCAGGCACCGCCGCCGGAGACCACGGCCCCCGCGCCCACCGGAGCGGCACCACCGGGGGGGGACCGCTGCCGTGGGTACTACGACGTGATGGGGCAGTGGGACCCGCCGTTCAACTGCAACGCCGGCATCTACCAGTACTGCTGCGGGACCTGCGGGTACCGCTTCTGCTGTCAGTTCAAGCCCAGGCGGCTGGACCAGAGTGGCTGCTCCAACTACGACACCCCCAACTGGGTCAACACGGGCCAGCCACCTGCCCGGGTGGACGAGACCCCCGAGGACCCCACTCGTGACAAGACCAACATGATCGTCTACATCATCTGTGGCGTGGTGGCCATCATGGTGCTGGTGGGCATCTTCACCAAGCTGGGCCTGGAGAAGGCACAGGGTCCCCAGACAGAGATGACCGTCTCCAGGTAAAGGGGTCCGATACCCCCACCCGCCCCACTCGGTTTCCCCATGAGTGCCAGCTCATGTTCCCAGCCCACTGCGTAGGATGAGCCCTGGCTTCACCTTAGGACTGCCAAGACAGTGAGGTGATCCCCAAACCCCCTGTCCTGGCATGCTGAGACACCAGGGGGTGGGTTGACTGCAGCTCCCCAACCTGTCCTGGCAGGGGGGGCTGCCAGCCAGGACAGCCTCCACAAGTAGGGGTGGTCGTACACCCATCCCCTCCCAAAATGATCTGCTCCATCTCTTGTGGAGGCATGTCCCTGACTCAGGAGTGCCAACCCACCAGCCAGTGGGGTGGGTGACATGAGAACTACAGGATGCGGCTTTCCCCCCCAAAGCAAATCTGTGGTTTCCAATGTCCGTGGAAGGTGAGACTGTGGTCTGACTATGTTTGGGATGACTCTGGACTGCAGTCCCCTTGGTCTCAGCCTCGCTGGCAGTGCAGGGGGAGAGGAGGTGGCAAAGATAGCTCCTCTGTGGCTGCTGCGCCAGCTTGTGTGTGTATGCATGGGTGTGCCCTGCTGTCTGCTTCTGTGCACCAGAGTGGGACATCACCCTTGTGGGGGGGAGTCCACACTCCTTGGAGCTCACTCTCCAGCAGAAAGTTGGGCAGTCTCTTCCTGGACCCCATATCCTGTGGCTCCAGCCCCTGGTTTTTCAGCCCACTCCTGGGGCTGAGCACAGGACTGGCAGGGGGAAGGTCAAGGTGTCAGGCACATTTTGGCATTGGGGACCCCCTGTGTCTCTCCCAACTCCTGTCCTGCTGCTGTGGCTGTCGGTACATCTTCCTCTCTTCCTACTTGATACACGCTTCTCTCCCCGTTTTGGGGCTCTACTTTGCACCTTCCCAGTGAGGACATAGAGTCTGGAGAGAAACCCATTTTCATGCCATTTTGTTTAGGGATTTTAGCTTTTAAAAAAAGAAAAAGCAGGGCTGGAGGAAATGATGATCACTGGGATCATTAGGGAGCCACCCTGATCGCAACCCCCAGCATGGACACTCTCTCTCCTTCCCCTGGAGCACCCTTTTTTCCCTGCCTGTTTAGGACTTGGGCAGCCACCAGGTGCTGCGCCCCACATCCGAACCCACTGCACTCTATCCCCAGATCCACCCTAATTCTTCTGCCCACCCAGGGAGGCAGAGGCTGGCCACCCTTGCTTGGAGGAGGGTCACATTGAGGAATGGAGGAGGGTCACAGGACCCTCCTGAGACATGCGAGGCAGTTTTGGGGGGATCCGTGCTGTGCCCCCTCCTTGGCAGGGAGCCTGGCTGTGTGCTGCTGCGTGCCCGCGCCTCCCCCCGCGTTGCCTGAGGAAGCGCTGGCACCTTGACAGGATCAATACGGCCTCCGCCAGCCTCCTGACTCCCCTTCCACTCGCCTGCCTCCGCATCTTTTTTTGGTCGTTCCCCCCCCACCTCCCGGGAATGAGATACTGTGCTTAGGGAGGGGTCAGACCCTGGGACACCCAGACCTGGGTCCTCATGCCCTGCCATGGGGTCTTGCCTTCTCCCATCACCAGACACACTGGTGCAACTGCTGCCACTCACTGTGGGCTGTTTTTCTGTGTGTAGCCTCAATTCTGTGCTGTCAGAGCACAGAATCTCCTTCTTGCTCATACAAGCCTGAATTTTCCCGATAGGTGCCTGTTTTCCCTGAAGCTGCAGATCTTTTGGGCACTAGCATATAGATTGGGAGAAGGCGAGTTTTCCTCACGCACCTTTGTGGGACAAAATCAGAAGGGCACATTCATCACCAGAGTCAGGAGAGGTCTTGCCATCTTCCATGAAGGCGAGTTTTTCTCGTGCACCTTTGTGGGACAAAATCAGAAGGGCACCTTCATCACCGGAGTCAGGAGAGGTCTTGCCATCTTCCATGACCTGTGTCCTTCTGTGTAAGCCATAAGCGCCTTCGGTTCCACAGGGTTGGTGACTGGCAAGCCCTGGCAGGGCAGGAGTGGTGCATCAGGTGCAGAGCCCCAGGAACCAGGCAAGGCACCAGGCTGACATGACCTCCCTGGTGCTGGGCTGATGGAGACAGTGCCAGAGGCTGGGTACATGGCATAGGCATCCAAAAAAGGGGACACTGTCACCTCCATTCCATTGTGAGCCTGGGGATCTGGCACAATACATTTTGTCTTGGTGTCTCTGAGAGAGCAGGGCTATTTCTACCTGCCTTGTCCCTGTACCCACGCATGGCCCAAGGGGTGGGCAGTACCACCACGCCTCTCTCCCGGCGCCTCAGGTAGGAGCTTCTCATTTGCTCCTTGGGCACCGCATCATGGCCTTGGGCCAGCTCCCTGTTGCACGGTCGTCTTGGTTTCCATTCCTATCCCTCCCTCCCTCCCACCAGGGTTTTTTCCGTTCCTGGGGAGCACTGTGTGCTGCCCTGGGTGGCTCCCACCGCTGCTGGCTCCCACCCCAAGGTTTCTCTCTTGGGGGGAAAGGTCAACTACTTCTGCACCTCCAGATGTTGTTTGTCATGGTTCTGGTCCTGGTCCAAATCCAGGAAGAGTGACCAGGTGCAGGAAGTCCACTAGCTCCTCCCTCATGGAGACACCTGAGTCTGTATCCAGCTTGTCCTGAGACCCTCACGCCTTGGCCACCTCCAACATCTCCTCACAGACTTGGGTACTGGTCTACCCAGGGAAGTGGGTGCTCTAGTGACTGCAGCTACCTGATTTGTCCTCCCCTCCTCATCCGCCTTCCTCCTGCAGGGCCTTATGGCAGCTCCTGCACTCCCCTCTCCTTCCTGCTCAGCTCACGTTTGGCATCCATCCCCAGCACTCGCTTAGCCTGGCCAAACCCTGTGTTGAGTCAAGAACACCTGCCTGTGTTTTTCTTCAGTCCCCGGATCTCCGGGGACGTTGGGTCCTTGGGGGCTACAAGGATTTGTTTGTGCCCATTGCACGAGAGCAGGCACGTGCCCCAGACCTCTCCCAAAAACCTCCTGGGAGGGGATTGCAAGATTATAGCTGGGGCGGACATCCCTACGGCAAGAGTTGGGCAAAGAGTAGGCCCCTGGGGAGTAGTGAGGATTCTGGAGAGGGGCAAAACAGCCATCAGGAGCAGGTGCCCTGACAGCTGCAGTAGGTGAGTGTGCAGTGCTGGCTTTTCACTCTTTAGGTCTCCCCATGCTATTTGGGGTTCCCCAAACTTGGCCCCAGTGTACATCCAACTGCACTGGGTATTTCTCTGACAATGCTTAAGTCCATGGCCATGCCTGCAGTCAATCAGTCAATGCCAATGGTAGCATGTGGTGGCGAAGACCTACAAAAAGTGTTTGCAGGCGGCATGGTGTGCTGCCCTGGCTCTTTGGGGGATGAGAGGGGATCCAGCTCAGCAGGGAGGGAGACCTGGAGCCCTGTTCCTAGACTGAACTCTAGGGAGGCTCACTTCCACCACTCAATTCTTTGCCCAAGCTCCATTACTCCACGCTGCAACTCCAGTTTTGCAAAGACACCTTGCTACACCCTACGCCTTCCTGAGCATCCCTAAGAGTCCCAGCCCCACTGCGCAGGTGTCCCACGGTGTCCATTCTGCTCAGTTGCATAGATGGGCACCTCTTGCCCTGAGCAGACACACCATAAGCCGTGGGAAATGTCCCCACCTCAGGAGGTGAGGATTACTCTCTCACTGGGCATGGAGGTGGTGTGGCCGGCTGGGATGCCAGCCCGCCTGCAGCTGTGATGTGCTGTGTGTCTCCTGCAATGCTGCACCTCTGCTCCAAACCTTATCACCCTGCTCGTCCAGTGGCTGCCACCTTCTGCGTCCCTTCCAGGGGTTCACTCCAGCTCAGGGCAACATCACTTCATCCATCACTCCATCATCTGTCCTCTCTTCTGCAGGCTGCGCTCGTCTCCTCACTTCGCTCCCTGTCCCCTTGCAGGGACTTGCAGCCTCTCTCCTGTTGGGCTTGCCAGGTGTGGGGCTTGGGCCTCCCAAAAGTGGGTCAGCCCCTGGACTGGGGTGTTCTGCCAGATCCTGGGTCCTGCTCCCACACGGGAACCTCCCCTGGGGATGGCTCAGGAGCACTGAGTGCTGCATGCATGGCTCCTGCCATGGAGCTCTCTTGGCCTCCGTCTTCACTGCTCCTGGCTCTGCCTCTGTGGTTGGTCTCAGGGCTCGCAACAAGATGGTTTGGGGCATCTTTGTTGTACCCATTGGCAGAACTAGGCTTGCCATGGAGGTGGCTGCATGCCCACCAAGTTGACGCTGTGCTCAGGCAAGCTGGGTGGCCGGCGACCCTCACACATGGCCTCACGTACTCCACATCTGTGGCTATGGTGGTGGATGGAGGCCTCAGTGGTGCTGTTCGTTTGTGCTTTTTGCAGACAAGCAGTGTAGTTCTAAAGCCACATCTGCTCTCCGCTCCCTTCCTCCACCTGCACCCCAGAGCCATTTTGGTGCCACAGACCACCAGGTGACCTAGGGAGATGTGGCCTGAGCTTCCCCAAGCTCTCCAGCCACAGGACCAGACTGAGGCTCATAAAACCCCCAAAACCCTGTTGGGTAAGACAGCAGCTCCTCAGGATGGTGTCACCCTCTGTGTCCACCTCCCCTGCACTGCACCACCTGGGGATGAGCCAGGGAGGGCGTGCAGCCCCAGAGAGACCTGCTGGCACCCATAGCCTATGGCACCGCTTCTGGTGCAAGGGCAGGGTGAATCTGGGTGTTGCTGGTGCTGAGGGCTCATGAACGTTTGTCACCATGGCAGAGTAGCTCATTAAGAGCTGCTCGTGCTGTTGTTAATTGTTATTATCTGCATGCCCTGGGTGGTCAGCACAGAGGGCAGGTTTATGAGAAAGAGCATTGACGGATTTATCTGGAGAGGAAGTCAGAGATAAAGGATTGCTCAAGCTTCATAAATAGACCCGAGGAAAAGAAAAAATAATTTAAAAAATAGGTCAAATCGCATTGAACTTCCCATTGAAACAATCCTGTTTGAGCGCTGGCCCTGGGGACAGGCAAGAGCAGGCAGCATCCAGTGGGGAGGGGGCCAGCGTGCAGTGCACCCCGGGGAAGGTGGGAGCTGACAGGGCAGCAGCTCCCTGTGTTGACAGCCTACACCCATGGCCTTGGGGGACCTGCCTCCCCCCTGCCCTGCCTGGGCATAGCCCACTGCCCACCCATGCATGTGCCCAGAGTTTCTTTGGGCCTGGCCTGGACCCTAGTTGAGTCAGTCCACTGCAGGAGGGGACCTGGGGAGGTGCAGGATTTGAATAGCTGCAGGATGGAGGTGGCACAGCCTCCTCAGGCAGCCTGGTCAAGCGCTTAACTACTCTTGCAGGAAAAAAGGTTGTTTCCTCTGTTTAAACAGCATTTCCTGTGTTTCTTTTGCCCCTGTCATCTCTTGTCAGCCTGGCACTGTCCTTGTTGCACCCTCCCTTCAGATACTCACCTACATTGATAAGATCCCCCAGAGCCTTCTCTTCTCTGGGTTGAACAGTCCCAGCTCTCCCATCCTCTCCTCATATAAAAAATGCTCCAATCCCATGGCCCTTCCCTGGACTCTCTCCCTTATGTCCATGTCTAGCTTGCACTTAGGAGCCCAGAGCTGGAGCCAGTACTTCAGGTGTGGCCTCACCAGTGCGGGGTAGAGGGGAAGGATCACCCTCCTCAGACCTACTGGCAACACTTTGCCTAATGCAGCGCCTTTGTCCCAAGGGCACGCTGCTGGCTCATAGTCAACTTGGTGTCCACCAGGATCCCCTAATCCTTTTCCACCAAGCTGCCTTCCAGCTGTCAGCTGCCAGGGTTTGTTCCTCCCTCATTTCAATTTGTTCTGCTCCATGACTGTCCTCTTGGCCCATTTGGAGATGAAGTGATCCCAGAGGGGTTGCTACCCCAAGCTTCCCAAGAATGATGTGAAATTAACCCAAAGGGCAAGTGACCTTCCCTTGTAGCTTTGCTCTTGCCATCGCCCTGTGATACTGACTGGAGCCAAACTGGGAGGGAAAATGAGGGGCCCCACAAGCATACACACCCCTGGGCACAACACGTTGATTTCCCCCTTGTTCTCACTGCCTTTCCTGGAAATTCCCTGTACCACATTCTCTAGGTTTTTGAGCACTCTGGTGCCATGAGCTGACACATCTACCAAGTCAGGATTATTCCCCGCTTCCTCTCCCATTTGCATTTATGCATGTTGAGTTTAATCTGCTGTTTTATCATCCAACCACTTGCTAACCGTCAGCTCCTGCCACAGCTCCCAGTGTGCGTCTATGAGCCAGCCAGAGCCTTCGAGGCGCGAGGCACACTGACAGTGAGCTGGGGATTAGGGAGCCAAAAAAAGCCCCAAGTGGACACCCCTGCACTCTTGCAGTCACCCAGGGATGGTCAAGGCAGGGGCAATGACATGTCTTCTCATTACAAAGTCCCACACCAGCAGGAACATCCCAACCTGTCCTGGGACTTGCTGCCAAAGGCTGCAGTGGCAGGTGGGTATGCCCTGCTCTGGCACTGCTGCTGTGCTCCCTCTATCACTGCTGGTGTATTTTTCTCTGGTATCACTGGTGTGCCCCACTCTGGCACCACTGCTGTACCCCACTCTGGCATGGCCAGCATGCCTCGCTCTCACATTGCCGGCACACTGTGGTGGGACTGCAGCATCTCCGTCCATGAATGTTAAACGAAATAGGGCTCTATCTTATGTAATGGTGTTTAATGTTTAATGCTGTTACTTACAAGGAGGGTGTTATGCACAGACAGTGCCTGCGCCAGAGGCTGCCGCTAGTTCATCCCCTTCCCCGAAGGGGTGCAAGTGGCCTCTCTAATCCCTTCCTCAGGGTCTTCTATGTTTCAAAGGGACTTGAGTGGAGGTGTTGCTTCCTCTCCCCATGTATACCAGGCTCTCACTCCAGAGGAGCATCCCCAAAGTGTTGCTCCAGCTGCCATCAGATCAGGTTCCTCTGTCTCAGTGCATCAGACCCTTGAACCCCACTCCAAGCCGTGCATCTCCCTCACCACCCTCACCCACTGACAACCCTGGCTCTGGGAGGGCTCAGCCCCAGTCTGATCCCAATTAACTGTTCAGGGGGGGCTCACTAGCCCACCTGAAAAAGCTGGGTTAGGACCCTGGGTGCATCCTGGCTCCCGGCAGCCATTTCCTAGCCCCAGGCTGCCCGGCTCTGCCCTCCAAAGAGCACGATTCAGGGCCGGGATGCATTAGGGGACCCAGGGAACAGCGTATTGCTCTAACAGCCCTTTCATCCCTTTCCCAGGACACTGACAGATCTGCTGAAGCAGCCAGGCCAGAGCCCCTCTGAGAACATGGACAGCCTCATGGGGGGTGTGCAGGTCCCACTGGGCGAGGGGCTGGCCCGGGGGCCCCCCAGAAACAGCACAGGTAAGGTGCTAGTGTGGTGGGGAAAAATAAGTTCCCTTGGGTGGATAAAGGCAGCAGGAGGGTACAGCCTGTGGCTGAGCCCCCACCTGCCTCTGCCCCTCCAGACAAGCCACCCTTGAACAATGCGGTGGCCATTGCTCCCTCACTGGGGCGGCCTCACAGCCACGGCAAGCGCCTGCCGCTGGCCAGCAGCCTGGCCCTATCAGCCTCAGACTACACTTCCTACACCACCCTCAAGGTTGGAGGTGAGTGCTGCTGCCGTGTGGGGTGGGATGGTGGCAGGGGGACCCAGCAAGACGAGGGGGGAGGGGTATGGGGCTCACAGGGGAGCATGGACAGGACAAGCCTCCCAGTTTCCCAGGGCTCCCGGGGTGGCTGCTCATAGCAGAAACTCTGTGGCTCCTCCACTGTAACACCAGCCTGCTGTGCTGCCCAGTCAGTCAGTGTCTAGGGTCTCCCATGGATCCAGTGCACTTCCCAGCCAGTCACCCAGGATCCCACGTAGACCTGAAGCACTGCCCACCCCATCAGACCTCAGGATTCACATGGACACACCGCACTCCCCAGCCAGTTAATTGCTGAGATGCCCCCCCAGTCCCCAGCCATTCAGTACCCAGGATACCTCCCACAGCCCCATCCCAGCCTTCCCAACCAGTGCACCCTCCCTGGTCCCCCCAAACCAGCAGAAGTGGGTGTCCCTGCAGGGGTGACACCCCACCCCTGTCCCCACAGAGAGCGCCTCCGAGGACTTCTACAGGCGATTCGGGGGGCTGGAGACACCCCCTGCCAGCACACTGCCCTTCCCACCCACCGAGACACCAGTGCTGCCCAAGGGCTGCCCCCTGCCCAAGGCCAAGGGCCCCAAGCTGCCAGGGAGCCTGGTCTTCCCAGGGGGCTGGGAGGGGGCCCCCCATCGCGGCCCCCACCGGCCGGGCCTGGCCACCCTGCGCCCCGAGGGGCCACCTGAGGCCTTCGGCCCCTCCACCCCACTGTACAGCCAGCACCCCCGGCACCTCGCCACCAACAGCAAGACTGAGGTCACCGTCTGACGACCAGCACTGCCAGGGGCTGGGGCTGCCCCCTCACCTGGGTGTTGCTGCCCCCGAGGGCAGCCCACTAGAGCAAAGCATCGTGCGTAAACTGCGACGCTGGCCAGAGGGGGAGACGCGCCGTCCTTCCTCCCCTCCAGGGATGGCGACTGCTGGCTGCACTTCACCATCGAGGAGGCATTGGGGTCTCATCCAGGCAACGAGTTTCAGCCATTCTCAGCCCGCCCCATGAAGAGGCTGAGCTGGGAGCACACTGACAGAGCAGTACCCTGCTCAAGGGACAGGGGCCAATGCTGGACAGACTGGGAACACATCCTGCTTGGGCCAGGCACCCCGAACCTAGCTGCAGTGAGCAGGTGGGGGGAAGAGCAATGGACTCAAAGCACCATCCCGGTGCTGCCAGTAAAGCCCAGCAGCCCCTTTCCCTCCCCAGCCTCCCCTTTCCCACTGCCCCAGCCTCCACCTTGTCAATAAATAATACATTAAACCATATGGCCTTGGTATGGTTTGGCTGGGGAATTCCACACTGCTCCCAAAACCCCACCACCTTCCCCAGGGGCAGCAGAGTGCAAAGCCCACTCCCACAGGGCCTGGGGAACCCCCCCAGTGGGGGACACGGTGGGAACACAGCTTCCAGGCCCAACCACAAAACCCTTTGAGCTGCTACACAAAAATGAGATCTCCTCTGTCTGAAGTTTAATGGTTCTGACAGAGTTTTACCAGGGGGAGCAGAGAAACAAAGAGAAGGAATGAAAGGACATTATTCTAAACCAAGGTCAGCTAACAGCTTTCATCCCATAGAGATGCTCCTAAAATTGCAGGTTTCTGGCATAGCTTTACCTTGCTTGGCTTCGCTCAAGCCATCAGCCTCTTGAGTTGTTTCCAAAGGAGCATGTAGACACCACACTTGCTCCACCAAGGGATCATCTTTTGTTGCAAACTGTACAGCTCTGTTCTTCAGGTTATCCAGACAAAGGACCGACAGCTTCCCAAGGTGCCTGCAAGGTTTTATGTCTCTGAAGGACATTTCAAGCTCACCTCTGCTTAAGAGCAGCTGTTGGGTGGGATGAAAAGGGCTAAGAGAAAGAGGGCAGGTGGGAGGTGGTGGTAACGTTCATCTTTATTAGGTAACAGATGCTCAGGAGCCCTGGAACAGGATTTTCAGACAGGAGATATGTTCCCTGGGGAACCTCCCCACCACCAGTTGCATCTTGTATCACAAAGCATCCCTACTCTGAACCCCATGAGGATAAATAGACTTTCTTCACATAATCCATAAAACAATTTTCTCCCACCCACAAACAAAAAAGTTACAGTATATACACACACATGTAAAAAAAGTCGTAGGGACAGATGGGCAGCAAATTTATAAACAGTGTAGAAAAAACAGGGCAAAGATCCGTCACCCTGGAGGGGGCAGAAAAGAATGAGCCATGCTAGGACCCTCCGTGGATCATGCCATTTGCTACTGGGGTTTCAGCCCAGCAGTCTGCCAGTTCCCCAGCCAGTACTTCCTGCAGCCCAGCCCCCAGGGCTCAGACCACCGTTAGTGACCAAGTGGCACCTCAGCATCACTGCTTTCCCAAGGCCTTGCTTCCCATTTTACTAAAGCACAAAACTTCCCATGTGTTGCACGCAGACCCAGAGAAATGCAAAGTAACTCAGAGGTTGCCACAGGCAAGGAGTTTCTGTATTTCAGGGAAAAAAACATGACCAGGAAGACAGCGTGAGAGCCACTGAAGAGGACGAAAATCAGGAGGAGGCAATCCACCTCCCAGAATAGGATCACTGATAAGCCGGGGAACTTGGGAATGGGCAATCAAAATGTGTACAAACCCAAGAGCTCTTATGCATACCTAGGATACCTGCTCGAAGAGGAAGTTGCTGCCACCAGAGCATCCTCTACACTCAAAGACACTCTGGAGAGCAACCTCTTCCCCTCAAACAATGAGCTCCCCTCCAACCACCAACCCTGGGAAGCAAGGAACCCCCCTGCCTGCCAGCAGGACAAGAAGCTCAGGTTGCCAGCCATTGCAGCTGGGTGTCTACCAGCTATTCCCCACATAAAGTGGGGGAGGGAGGGAAACATCTTCTGGTCCCTGCACTTTTGTCTGCAGCTACAGATCACGATCACTGGGAACAGGCTTTGCTGGGAGACAGGTTTCTCCTGGCCCCAGTTTCCATCTTCGTGAAGCCAGGCAACTCCAGGACTAGCATTACCTCTGCTCAATTCCTGTAGCACATGAAATGCTCCTCACAGATGCCAAAAGACCCTGTGCAAAGTGAGACCACAAGCCCCTATCTTTTTCCTCTCATTTTGAAGGAGCTCAAGCTCTCACCCCTCTATGCAAAAGCTGGATACATGTAAAAAGCTTCTTACAAAACAGTACAAGTTCTGATTTTGCAGGAGTTAGGCAGTACAGGCCTGATTGGGACAGGATGGGTTTGGACTGGTGCATCTAAATGTTTCTAGCTGCTAACATGGAGAACAGGCTGACCATAACACAGGGAGAAACAGCAATGCCCGCTTGTCAAAGGCTGGGTTTCACATTTGTACATGTCAGAGGGCAACCGCTTTGCTCTTCTTTGGAGAGATGCAACAGGAAAGGCAGAGAGAAAGAGGGCAAACCGTTCTCTCCCTGTCCCAAATCCACCTCCCCCTCTTGGAAAGTCACAGGCAATTCAACACCTGCAAGTCAAACTGCTCAGAATAGCAATGGTAACAAAGCTGGGAGACTTGCACCCTGAACCAGTGCTTCCCAGATTCTGCAGGAGCTGTTGAGCAGTTGGAAAAGGTAAGGAGAAACACCTGAAGACAAATTCTGGGACTGGGAGTTGAGTAAAATAAAAAACTGTTTCTAAAAATTGTTTCTGCATCAACAAAAAGGCACCAGAGAAGCATTCACCCTTCATGCCAATGCAGGGCACGGCCCATCCACCTCTGCTGCCACCCAGCATCAGATGACCAGGGATGCCAAGGCTTTCTGCCAGGCTTTGCTTGTTGTAGGCTGCTACAAACCCACCCCCTGCCAAAAACTGGAGGCAGCTATCACAGGAGAAGATGCATGAAGCAGAGAGGAAGGGAAATCTGCTGCATTGTTCCCTATGTTTTTGTAAAGCCATGAACACTCCTATAAAAAAACCTGTATAAAAACTGTAGAGAAATTTGCTGGGCAGTACTGGCCCCAAGCGATACTCCCAGAGCACCTAGGTAAGTTGGGTATAGGGGGCTTCAGTTTCCTGACACACAACTCTAGGAAAGTTGGTGCCTTCCCCTCTCTTTTGGGAACATCCTCAAGCCCCAGCAGCCCTGTGGGACAAGGCTTGAGCAGATCCTCTGCCCTCCCCAAAGACTTCTTTCTGCAGAGGTGTTTGGGAAGAGAATAAAATACCCCTGAGGACAGACACAGGATGTGCCACTTCTCTATGCCTTGGGCTTGTGAGCTTCTCCCCAAAGCAGGAATGGGAAATCAGTGTCAGGACAGAGCTTCCCAACAGCCCCAGGCAAGGTGACAAAAACCACAACTAGACAGATTCCTGCTGCAGTGCCTGAGAACAAGCAAGGAAGCTAATAAAGCTAAACCTGGGGCAAGTTTAGAAAAAAAATAAAACAAAACCAAAACCCTCCCTCCCCCTCCCACCCCATCACAATCCCACCAGCACAGCCCTAACCTAGCACTTTTTTTAAGCTCCAGAAGGGAAGTCCAGGCTGATGGTCAACCAAGCTGTCTTTGTACAAGGCGGCCCCAAGACAGCATTAGGAGGCAGCAATGGCCGTGCCCCCGCTCAGCTTGACAATCATCTGCTGGCAGTCATTGCAGGAGCGCTTGTCCCCCACTTTCTCCAGGGTGCGGGCGGCCTCAGCCAGCAGGACGGCTCGCTGGCCCGGGGAGGAGAGGAAGGAGAGGGGAAGATGGCGGCAGGCCAACAGGATGGCTGTGGCTCTCTCCCTTTGGCCCGGCAATGTGTCCAGTTCACCTGTGTGCAAACAGGAGAGAGAAAGTTCACAACAGAGCTACCACCCGCATGACAAAACCCCACCATGCAGGCCCTCAACTGGTACCAGTGAGCACAGGCATCTCTAGCTGGCAACCCATGGCTGAGCCAAGAGTGAGGGCCACTCTGAGGACCCTCAGGGAGCTCCTTTAGGCTAGCAGAATAGAATAGTCTGAGCTGGAGTCAGGTAGGGGCTGTCAGTCATGTCTTCTACAGATAGTTCCTTTCACTTCACTTCCTAGGGCTCACCCCAGCGTTGGTACACACATTTGCCCATTCCCCTTACACCCTCACAAGGGATTTAATAACCAGCACCATATCTTTTGGCTCTTCCCTTTAGGATTCCCAGCTTCTGCCTTTGCACTGCCTGCCCCAAACCCCAGACTGCCAAGTTTTGTGTATGCATAGCTGCATGAAGGCAAATGTTTTCCAGTCTGTTCACTGACACCTCCAGCCCAGGGCCGGCAGCTCACGTTAGTCGGCTTGTAGAGAGCATGGCAGAAGCATCGCCCTGAGCCACAGGCTGATGGGAGCTCGTTATCCTGACACAGAAGACACTGCAGCTTGCACCTATGCCCCCACACCTTGCCCAAGTGCTGCCCCCTCCCCACCCCACAGGCAGTGGGTCGGTGCCCAGGTCCCAGGGCTGACCTTGCTTGCTGCTCTGGGGCGTGCGTCGCCTCAGGCTGTGCTCCAGCAGCTGGTGGGTGCGGGTAGGGCTGGCACCTGCCATCAGGCGCACGGTGGCCTCGTGGAGAAAGACCTGGAAGGGAAGGTAGGATGGAGGATGAGAGGTGGGGACAATGCTGTGGTTGAACACGTGTCATTCCTCAGCCACTGCATTTTGAGAGCAGAGCACTGACACCTTGACAACAACAGAGACCCACTTCCACACTCCTCCCTCATGTTTCCACCTGTCTCTGGGGAATTTGCAGGTCAAGGAAACCATGAGGAGGGGAGGAACAAAAAAAAAAAAAAGATCTGACACCTAACTGTGAGCAGCCTGGAAAGGGGGAGGATCAAGAATAGGGAACAGGATGGAAAAATGGAAGAGCAAACCCTGGCACTATGGTCCCAGGGAGGGGTCTCACCCCAGGTTGCTAGTGCAGCACTTTGATAACAGCAGCAAACTTTGAAATCCAGAGTTTGGACAAAACCAGGACAATTCATGTGTTAAAGTATTAGACTATACATCCTCTACTGAGGCTTAATACTAGATAAACTGAACAGAAGAGGAAAAACCCCCAGAGAAGCAGCTGGGACTCTGCAGATGCAGAAGGCATCTGACCCTCCAGCTACTCAGCAGAGCCAACACAGTCAAGGAAGTCTCCTTCCACACTCCCCCAAGGGACAGAGCCAGTCTGAAGCTGCCTTAAGGGACAGGATGCCATGGTATTTGTTTGGCAATACACATGTGCTGATGGTTTTCTATGTAGAACCTAAAGCAGACACTTCCCCACACGCACTGAACACCCATGGGAACCTCCCTCATCACCTCATCAAGAGAAAGTATGGAGGCTGCTGGTGGCAGAGTATCCCACCCCAAGTGTCCAAACCCCTCAAGCCCACATATACCTATATGTTTCCATGGTTTCCCTTCAACCCTTGGGACAGGCTATAGCTAAGCCAGAGTGGGCAAGAGAGGCGTCACCTTGCGGTAGGCGGGTCTGAAGCTGTGGGCCAGCTTGCGCAGGCTGCCGAGGTCGCGCTGGAAGCCCGTCAGCTCGGGGGCTGAGGCGTGGTAGGTCTCACCCAGCGCCTGGCTGGCATTCGCCTGCTTCTGCCACAGGCTGGTACGGAGAGAGAGCAGCAAGTCACAGGCCAGCAGCTGGATCATCTGCAAGAGCCAGGGTGCCCAGGCACATACACTTAGTAACACATACCATTAGGCGAGGAACAAACTACATGGCTGCTGATACAGTCCATGGGAAGGCAGCCACAGCATCTCCTGCCCACCTGGGGGGCTCCCCAGCCCTCCCCACCACATCACCCCACCACAATGCACCACAGGGAGCAGGACTCAGCCGTTTGTTCAAGCAGCATGTCTCGATCGAGAGGTCAAGACAGTATGTGCCAAGGGGATATTGTGCCAATGTTATACGCCCTTGCCAGCACCTTCTGCTGGGATCAATGCTAACGA
Organism: Manacus candei; assembly: GCF_025592945.1. NCBI lineage: Eukaryota > Metazoa > Chordata > Aves > Passeriformes > Pipridae > Manacus > Manacus candei. The sequence goes on from NW_026138066.1 coordinate 5,535,509, forward strand.
GTCCAAACTGATCCCATGGGAACACAGACTTCTGCAAAGGCTTTCCCGCCCAAATGGCAATGCTAACTGTGGGAAACAGCAAAGACAGCCTTGCTGCCTGCAGAGAAAAGAGCTAGTCTTGGCACATGGCAGCTGCCCAAACCCCTTTTCCCCGTCTGCTGCTGCCCCCTAGCACCGCTCACAGCTCTGGGAGGGCTCTGCCCATGCTGCCGAACAGAGAGTGCCTCTGTACTGCACTGCAGAAACATTGCACAGTCACTGCCACAACATGCAATGCAACTACAATGCACTACAGCTGCCACCCAGGAGCAACGGAGGGGACCAGAAACACGTCCCATACACCATGGAGGGAAGTTCCAGCTTTAGGTAAACCTGGAAAGAAGAGAAACAAGCCCCACACAAACTCAAGTAGCAGAGCACAGTTGCACTTTTGTGACAGAGGGTTCAAACACTTGTAAGTGCTGCCTGAAACAGAGCAGACCCAGCTTACTGAGGTCCTGCTTTACAGATGTCAGGAACTTGACCTGGAGGACAGAGATGGATACTTTCTATCTATCCTGAGCCAAATTTAAACTGGTCAAAGCACCAGAAAGGGGTGACAGCTACTGGCATGAGAGGAGCAAGAGCTGAGACCATGCCCAGGGAGATGATGTTGTACTTGCAGCTCTGCTCCCCCATACAGCAGAAACAGAACAATTTCAATACCCTTTGTGAGGAAAGAGAAGAAATCTCCCCTCTACTCCCATGATACACAGGATGGATGGATGGATGGAGAACACAGATACAAAGGGGAAGTGGCACACCTGCAGCAAGACCAATCTTACAACCACAACAGTCCTTGTGTTATCCCAGGGCTTATAGATCTTACACTGTTGAGGACTGTGCTAGAGATGCTGCCGCTCATGTTGAGGCTGTTCCATAAGTGACTGCTGGCCCTCTCACAGTGACCCAGGGAGTTCTGCTGTCCATCTGCCTTCCCAGACAGTGAGGCCTGCATGGCTTTACATACATAGAAGGTGGCTTTCACTAGGGCATTCCTGAAAGAGAAAGAGCATGTTGCTTTCAAGCAGTACCATGTCATGCTGTCACAGCATCAGCTTTCACTCTCCCATCTTCAAGAGCAGAGATATCTCATTCCTTAGACAGAAAAGATGGCGATGGTTCCTCACCTACAAAGACTGTGCAGAGAAATGCAATAAAAGAGAGGAAGTTGGCAAAGATGCTGTAGTACAAAAGAACAGAGATGGTGACACCAGCCTTTCCATCAGCATGTCAGTTTTGTGGTTTGGTTTTGGAAGGTGGGAGGCTGTGCAATTAGAACAAATCCACAAGACATGCCTAAAGAAGCACTTCTGACACTTCCAGTCCACAGCTCTAATATCAGTCTGCAAGCCTTGACCTACACACGAACTGCTGAGCACATTGGCACTTGCAGAGCACAAGAGACGTGCAGCTCCAGAGTACAGGTAAGTGTAATCCTACAGAACAGCATGAGGAGAAGGAGTCATCCCTGTTTAGAAGGAGCAGTGGTTTGGAAAGCACACAAGGCCTACGCACTCTGACATCTCCAGGGATTTCGGCATGCGTTCCACTTCCGTAAAATGTGACCTCACAGCTGCATCATCCCCTCGGAGCCAACCGATTGCCATCGCCACCGCTGCTGACCACCATCGGCACACCACGTCGGGACCTGCAAAACAGAGTCACGAGCTGCAGCCTAGGAGAGGACACCTGGCTCCCTCCCTCTTGGAGAAGCAGGCAGGTGTCACGTGCCCTTGCCAGTGCCTTCCACTGGGATTGATGCTAAAGAGCCCAAACTAATCCCACAGGAATGCAGCCATCCATGTGAATGCTGAAATGTGCTGCAGGAACAAAAAGGAACTTGGCAGCAGGCAAACACCCTACATCTGACCACAAGCAGAGTTTGGGATGGCCTGTTTGTATCTTGTCAACAAGAACTTCGCTCGTCAGCTTGTCTAGAAACCAGTTGACTTCCTTCCTGACAATGATCTCCACTCACCACCCCAAATTAACAACAGCTCCACTCATATATACCAAGCTTTGGCACTAATCACCATCAAGACAGTAAATCAAGTTCCCTATATACTTTCCTACATTATTTAACATGCCTTCAAAAAGTTCCCAAAGCCTAACCAGGGCAAAAGGGTATATGCTCTGCTACTCTGACCTGCTGTTCAATTCCATGACAGTATTGATCCAAATATAGACTTCCCTTTATACTAAAAAATAATCCCTAAAAAAAAGAATTATCTAGTTTTCCTTCTATTTTTGCTCTACACATTTCAGGTACAGCATAATTAGTCTGTGTCTAAAGCTGCACCAGTATCCCGGTGAGCTGCCAGGTGTTGTCTGTACCAACACCAAGCATGACAAATGCTCCAGCAGCCTGCTACCAGCTCAGTCCAGATGAGCACACGTCTCAGAGGAATTCTACAGCCCTTGTTGTCCCATTAAATATAATGGGACCAAGGGACCAAACCAAGCACCTCCCAGTATATGCCCAGAGCTTGCCTACAGCAGAGGCTGCAGGTCTCTGGAGATTGAGGAATACACCTGACAGCCACTGTGAAAGTAAGGGCAACCTGGTTCAATAGGTAATTAAGTAGAAAAAAACCCTTCCTGTACCTCAACTGCAATGTTGCTATGTTTGTTTATATGCTCCACCCTTCCTCTCGCTTTGCATTGCCAGGAGTGAGCTCTCAGGTGAGGGCACAAGGTTCAGCTTGGAAATAAAATATTGCCCAACAATACAAATAACAGCAGTCCCACCTGGGCACTCAGCATTACAACACACAGCCAAATTTACAAGCCTTCTTAATCATACTCTTCTAGTCTGAGTGTACCACGCTGGTATGCAATCAAGCCTCACTCCACGGACTGCATTTCTCCTTGCCTGGGGTTTTTGAGGGATGGTAGGGAGAGGGAATTGATATCAGCAGTAGATTCTGCAGTGGGGAGAACTTCAGTTCTGCCAGACTTACCCAGGGCAGACTTGAGTACAGAATTGCTGGCAAAGGGTGGGGCTCCACTTCCCATGGAGTCCAAGAAAGAGTTGAGCAATTTCAGGTACTCCATGGCACCCGAGAACTCACTGAAACAAGAAGCAAGGCAGACCTTAGCTATGCTGTCAAACAAGAGATGCCAAGGCATTACTCATTGGTCACAAGGCATATTTAAACAATGCAGCCCCATTAAGCCCACAGAAAGTTCAAGCTCTACAAGTAACATAACACTGCTGGACTGAAGAGACCACCCCGTAAAGTGGAAGTGCATAGCACAGTGCTCTGCAAAGGGCAGCCTCACACCTCCTCTTGCAAGGAGACCAGCACAGAACTAGATTCAACCCCAAGAGTCTCACCTCAAATACAGAGTTATGCTACGAGTTGATTACAAGTTGATTTCAACCACTGCCTCCAAAAGAGGCCAAACTACACTTCTGTGATTGCATATTTGCATATAGGTATGACTGCAAATGACAACATGTTCATAGCAATGGTCAGAGAAAGTACCATATGCAGCAACAACCTAATTTCCTGGGACAGGCTAGAGATGAAGATCTTGAGCTCCCACCCCTAGAGGGGGACAAAAAGGCTTGCTGTATTACTAAAGCTAGTCATTCCCATGAGGAGACAGGACTCCCACAAGTATAGTGACAATCCACACCCCTTATACAAATCTGCTACCTTCTCTCATCAACAGCAGCACTGGATCACAAGCATTTGCACTGTGCAAGCAATTACACCGAACTGCGTTCTCTACTAGGAAACAGACATGAGATTGAAAAAAAACCCAAAGCTAAATGTACAACGTTTTCCCTACACAGGTGGGGAAACTGGGTTATCTTCCCATCTGATGTTTTTACCCACACTTTCCGGGGACAACAGGATCCTTACACAGCTTCCTATGTATTTCTGTAGCATTTGCCTGGCACCAGCATATCTGGAGAGCAGCTAGAAATAGTGCTGAATTACTAGCAAAGGGTGGGCTTCCACCTCCCATGGAGTCCAAGAAAAAGTTGGACATGGTTCAGTACAAAAAGCTGCTCTGTTTCCCACCTATTGTCCCCTTTCATTTGGTCACAGAGCTTAGAGGCAATGACAATTTCAGCCATCATCATCTTTCCTCCTCTTGCCATGCGTCTGTTTGATTCTTCACTGCTGGTAAATACAGCACTTCAGTCAGGAGAACACTCTCGGATAAGGTAGCAAGCTGGTGGGTTCACTCTCTGACATGACAGACTTTCATGTTCTAAAAGCCCTGGATGTACGTCCTGGTCTAAGAAGAGGTAGGTGCACACTAATTTTAGTGCTCCTGAACGTTAAACTTTGTCACAGCAGAGAAAAAGCCACTCATCGAGCTGAAGAATCAACCAGCACTATGCCAGCTAAGACCGAAAATCCCCACCACACCTTGGTTCCCCCTGCTTTCAGAGGTTTTGATAAAAAGAGGCAGAGTTGACTCTTGTAATAAGCTGCGGTGGCCAGACTTATGTTGTCATTCCAAGCCTTTAACAAGGACTAACCACCAGCGCTCAGTCATTGGTCACGAGCTCTGCCCCAGAGCCTGCTGCTGCAGCCAGCAGTCCCCAGTGTGCCACATATACTCACCACGACTCCTCCTCCTCTTGTCCCGCTGTTTCTTTCCTAGTCTGAGGCTTCACGAGGGAATCCACCGCTCGCTCTAGCAGGTTCTCACAGAACGCCTGATGGACTTGTGCAATAGGATCCGCTACAGAAGGATCAAACCAAACCATTTCACTAGCATACAGCCATAGACACCTCTCAATACAACCAAAAAGAAGAATCAAATGCAGGAGCAAGAGAAAAAGCAGTAGAGGGAAATTCTTGAGTAATTAATGCAGTGATTTCTAAAGACTAAGTGGATTAAAGGGATAAAAAGGCTCTGAAAACTTATAAAGTTGCAGCCTTTGGTCAAACATCACTCTGACACTTCAGCCACTCAGCAAAACAGTGAGGACACTGCTCTGTGGAGGATAAACCTTGGTCACTCCAAAGTCACCCCCCGGACATCTGGGGTCACATCCAGGTTGTGTTCCAGCATATAAAGAGGACAATGCAGTGCAGCATACATAGGGAAGCAAGTCAGCTCCTGTAGGCTGAGGAGAGATCTCTCAGCTCCACACCCTCTCTGGCCCATCAAAACTATAAGCAGGGCAGACATATAAAGGTGCTCTCTCAAATACAACACCCACTTTTGTCCCAGATAAAGAGTGGAGAGATTGCCAGGCTCAAAGCGCTGGGAAGGCCACACACTCAGGACAAGCAGCTCTCACCAGGGTTCCTTTGGGTGCAGTACAGGCTCTCCTTCGCAGCTGACTTCACCGTCCAGCTTCGCTCCACAAAAAATTTCTGTCCCAGGGGGTGGCACAGCCAACGCAACGAGTCAGGAATGGCACTACGCTCTGAGCTGCACAGGCTTTGAGCCTGGCTTAGAAAGTAGCTCTGGGGAAAGGAGAGGCTGATTGAGAACAGCATCCAGGGAAGAGTTGCACCACCAAGGACAAAGATCATATTATAATTACAGCTCATATCATAACTGCAAGTCATATTATAATTGTACTGATAGCAGATGTCCCGAGCTACAGCAATGCCAGTTTCCTGGCTTTCCTAGAGCTCTTCTTGGAGGTGTGATAGGAGAGGAGAAGACAACTCACCGCTAGGAAGCCAAGCTTGCCTCCACAGCGCGTTTTCAAGCCAACTGCAGCAGTCAGGTGGATTTCTGCCATTGTGCTGGGTGGGATCTTTTCTTCTGCACACTCAGCCAGATTCACAGCACACAAGGCCATGTGCAAGCCTGAGTAAGCTGAGCTGGAGGGAAGTTTACCTGCACCAGAAAGAGGAGGAAAAAGTGTTAACTTTTAATCAGTAGTACCAGCTACTAAATACTACCATAATTTGTAGGGCTACTATCCTAAAGAAAAAACAAGAACCTGTTGATATGAGAAGCTTGCAACATCGTATGTCAGCTTTGTATTCAGACAACAGAACAACCCTAACCAAGTCTTCCCTCCAAAGATATTAAAGACTGGCATCCACAGCCTCACTTCCACAAGAAAGCTCTGTATAGCTAAGCCAGTTAGGATAAAATGATCAGCAAACTTTATCTCACTGTATTCATCACTATCTTAAAACCCTTTGCAGTCCACACCTGTACCTACACAGATAATATTTAAGGACAAGTACACCATGCCCTGGTGTCATGGTGACAATTCACTAAGAATGATTATGCAGAAGGAAGTTTAGCTTGGATTTCTGATCTGCTAGAAGCTTACTGACATTACAAACTGCTTTGCCAAGGAAATGGCAAAAACAACCATTTGCAAGGAACATTCAAGCACTTCCTCAGTCCATGTGCACACACCCAGGATTTCAAAGCACATCAACACCAAATGGCAACCTAAACTGTACACAGCTTCAGAAATTTCAGTTCTTCCAGCAATTAACCCCAGCCCCTGCTTCCACCTCATGTTCCCAAGTGACAGTGATAAAACAAGCCTTTAACAGCAGCAAAAAGTGACTGGACTCAATCAACTGCTGCTTGGGAAAGACTCTCAGCCACCTCTGCAAACTCAGGAAAACATAATTTGAGACACTGCTGTTGCTTCAGCTGTTCTTACAGAGTTTTTTGATTGCATGAATCTGTCCTGTTTCAGCAAGTGGCTCCTGAAATTTGTCAGGCTAATTTCCAACAGCAGCCATCCCAGAAGAGAGGCTGTAGCGCTCTCCCTGTATCCCCCAGGATCAGCTCAGTCTCGTCATTCAGCAAAACAGCATATCTGCCACCTCTGCTCCTACCTGTTATGTGGAGCTGATGGAGCTTGTGATATGCTAGAGCCGCATCCCGAGCGCTGGTCTTGGCCTCGTCCTCGAAGCCTGCAGTGGCCTCCCTTGCCCGCCACTGATGAGAAGTCCTCTTCAGCAGCCACCGCACCAGCGCCAGCTTCTGCAGGCTGTAGCGGATCACGTTCCAGGACAGGCTACAGGCCAAGTCCAGGCGGGAAGCTGGCAGTGCTCGACCAAGTACTGACAGGCAAGTCTGCAGGTTTGATGCAGCTGCAGCAAAATCGCCCTGCAAATAACACAGCAAAAAGTTCAACAACAAAAATCACCATTACAGAGACACTTTGGGACCTCCTCAGCATTGGGAGCAAGACAAACTGACGTGCAAGCTAGGATAAGATCTTTAGCAGAGGGACGTCATCATAGAGCCAGAAAACATAATGGCAGTTTACACCATCTTGAAATCTGGCCCTGAACATATCCTTCCACACATGGTTCTGGTCCTGCACTGCCTGTGAGACACACTAGTACTAAGTGAAAGAAGGTTCTTGCCTTCTCAAACAACATGGAAGTTTTGGGGTCCCCATATCAAAAGCCAAATGTTGCCCCAACAATGGTGAGGACTTCCAAGAGGTTGGAGGACAGCACACAGACCAGCACAGCAGAGGCCAGACTCTGGACAAAACCCAAGATATTGCTGCCAAAAACCGATACAAGATGCAGTAGCTAGGAACAAGGACAGAAGTTCAGAGCCTCTTCCAATGCTGGCATCTATGCCTCACTAACTTAGGTTGAGTGAGGACAGCAATCTGCTCAGGACAACCTAGCAACAGCTTCTCTGAAATCAGACAGGATAGTCCACTCAAGGAATACCATGCTCTTGCAAGTGCCAAGCCACTGCCTCACTAGGCAACATTTACCCAAAATCCCATCTAAAAGATGCATTTGATGCAAAACAATGAGTCAACTTTACCCGTGCCAGATCCAGGTCCGCTTGCTTGCGATGCCTCCAGAAGGTGACCGACGACCTTGAGTGCAGCCGGGTCACTGGCTCTCCATGCACGAGTAGCTTTATGAACACACTCAGTACAATCACTCCATTCACAAGCCACAGGATTAGCGTGGGCATCATCCAGCCAAACCAACCAGCTGCATCTACAATGGACATCCAAAAGGAAAGTTAAAAGCTAATCTGGACACCAAAAGCTTGGCAACGTAATGAGCACAGACCAAGGAGGATGTCTTGCTATGCTTGCCACATGTTTAATCAGCTTTTGCAAAGACTGCATTTCAAATCAGGAAGCACCTGTATCAACAGCTCTTCATCCGAACTCCAAGCCACAACATTTCCAACTAAATGGTTATTTTTAGAAGACTGATGTATAAAAAACCAAATCAGCACTTAGTTTCCCCAGAGTATGTCTTCTGATTTTTCTGTAAGATACACCCACAGGTACTCAATACTTTAGTGTCATTTTTTGATCTTAATAAAATTTACAAAGCGACACTGAGGAAGCATATTTACCAGTCAGGAAAATGACCCCACACCTACAGCATCCCCTGCCCTCCCCTATGAATTTTATGGAATAAGTGTATCAAACAAACCAGTTGCAAGAGCCCATAGCAACAGCGTAATAACACTTCATTATTAAGTTACAAAATCAGTTACCTTAAAAACAAATACAAAGGGAACATGCCTCAAAGACTGGTGAGGACAGGAGGATGCTCCTTACCCTGAACTACTTTAAAGGGTCTATCCTGAAAGCCCAGACTGCTGGGCTACAAATGGGTGCTACCTCAACCTCACCACACTGAGCCATGGCTGGTTTTATGCAAGAAGAACGCTGGATACGGATGGGAACTGGAACCAGATCCAAGTTGGCTCTCCTCCCACACCCAGCCCAGCAGTTACTACTTTCCCCACCCACTAAGCAAAGGTCATACAACTCCCTGAACACACAAACCCATCCACTGAACCACAGCAACCATCCACCTTGTGACCTGCAGCGGTCACAGCTGGAGGTGACCTTTAGGGAGACCACATAAGGCTGGACACTTTCTGTGGTCCAAACTATTCTAGTTCGTTACCTGACTCAATAGTCAGCACATTTCTGCCAGAGCTGTGGCGCACCAAACTGTCAGACTCCGGGGTTCCTCGGATGTCCAGGAGGGATGTCAGCGGATTGAAGGAAAGGCAAAGGAATGTGAGAGCACAGAGGAGTATTCGAGAGCGATCCACCATACCAAGCGCCACAGGAGGAGAGTCGGGCTCATCTTTAACCTTCAAATGAATAGGAATGGAGAAAAAAGAGGAGAAAACAAACTGCTTACCATTCTGTACCACAAGAAGCATTTATGTCAAGGGCGAGGTAGGGAAGAAGGAGAAGCAGAACACGTTTTAAAATTTGCTTTTGAGCTCAAGATCAGCAAGAACTCCAGTAAAGCTTTTCATAGCTTAGTAATATAAGGCTAAAATATTTGAATGCCTTCAACTTCCTCCTGCTACCAGTCATTTCAGTTATTAACTGGATCCTTGGTTTAGGCTAAGATTAACCTTTGCTGCCCTTACTTTTTTGTGGATCCCCCAGAAGACCCACTTCCTCTGTGATATCCACAAAACAAACTTGTAAGCCAAAGACAGCTAACAGCTTTCTGTTACTGTGATTACTTATGGTCTCATTAACCACAGCTGATGTCATCATCTATTTCCAAGTTCTCCTGCTTTACGCACTGGACATTCATATCCTGGAAAGTCATGGGCAACTTGAGTCATGAAAAAGCACTGTAAGTCCACAAAGACTGTACAGGGGCTGAAGGATAAGTACAGTTCTTCTTGTAGCTAAGGTAAGGTTCAGGTAATACAGCTCAGGAAGCAGTTGCAATCATTTAAGAAAAGATAAAACACACATGCACCTTCCTCATCCTTACAAAGGATCTCTGAGCCCTACAGATCTGCTTGCCAGATGTCTGCTGGTTCCACTCTTGAGAATAAGGAGATTTTAAATTCTGGCCCTTATGTATCCCTGAAGCAGATGCCTTAAATTTGACAACTGAAGTCATAAATACCTTTGCATAATCAAGAAGAGGGCTTCCTGGCTCTGAATCAATGGAATAGGGAGAGAAGCCAGCCTGGGATCCCGAATCAGAGGCTGGAGGAGACATCAGCAGCAAATTCTGGTTGAAGTCATCTGTCTTCAGATCTACATCGGTGTCAACCAGACTGCTTAGGTCAATGCCCTTCAAGAGCTCTGCAAAAATCAGAGTGCATTATGTATGTGCTTTTCCATCCTGAATTCTGTCAGTATCTCTCAGATTTGCTCTGTCACCTGGAGTAACACTGGCCACTATCAATGCAACCTCTGTCAAGGATAAGAGACTGCAAGATACATTCTACATTCATGCTGACTGCCTCCCCCCTCCTGCACAGCCTCCACAACTTACTGTTCTTTTGGTTAGCCAGCTTCAGAACCATGTTCTCCTGTCGCAGCTTATGGTTGGCCTGCTGTAGGTATTTAATGTAGTCAATGGCTTTTCTCAGGACTCCAGACTTGTGCATCTGCAAGGAATTAAGACATATAAAAAGCAGTTTATATAAAGAGAATCAAAGGGTCACTCCTGCTTGTAAGGATACCACAACCCTTTGTATCGTGTGGTGATAGAAAAGGGAGTAAAGGACCTCTCAGCAGCTGCAAAGGAACTAATAGCAGGGCATGCTCTGTGGGCAAGGTATCAAACATACACAAGGACTGAGGTTTCTCAAAGATCTTATAAAATAGTACAATGGAAACAGATTAACATCCAAATTATAAGAGTTCACATCTATGTTTCAGCCAGAAATAGTCCTTTGAAAGTACCATAGTTTGTAAATGACGTGGCTGTCTTCTGGGATAGAACAAGCTGCTGTCTGTTGACCATTGTTCACTGCCTAATTCTGAGAATATTTCCCTCCTTGCCTCACTGCCTTGGCCATCCCCATGAAAACACTTGCTTCCAGAAGCAGTGGACAAGTTTATCTTGTAAACACAAGCTGAAAGTACTATGAAGTCACTGCACATGACCCATGTTTTTAAAAATATTAAGCTTCCAATTCCACCCAGCAATAGGAGGTGACTTCACTAGTGCACTTATTTGTAGAGAGATCACAGAAGTATCAGGAATACCACTGCCCGCTATGCCAGCATGAGGTAAAGCAAATAGGACAACCCTGAGCACGTGGCATAAGAAAGCTTCCAGTAATTGAGCAAGTAGGAGTTTTTACTGCTTAATATCTAAAGGAAATAAATCGGAAAGCTCTGTAAACCCTCATCCCTACTGGGATGAGGAAACTTACATTAAGCAAGATCTGGTCTGGCAGAGTTACCAAAACATCCATTTGGATATTCTACCTATTTTAAGTTAGACCTAACATAAGAACAAATGCATAAGGTATAGCTTATTTTCAAGAAACAGTACCACTAGCACAGTACAATTAGTATTTTACAGGTGACCTTTCCTGAATACAATTATCAAGCTTTCCATCACACAAGTGTTTCTCATCAGTGTTATCCCAATACAAGTGTGCACACTACTTACAGCTGCATGTACCCAAATACTTCATTTGGTAGAGCAATGAGCACCTTCGAAGATAAAGTATTTATTATACCAGATTTGCTCTTATCCCCCATCTTTACCTTGGCATCTGTGCCCATGACAAGGTCCTTCAGCTCAATGATTTTGTCATTTATGGATGACCGGTAACGCTTTTCAATGATGTTGTGAGTTGTTCTCCTCTCTCCTTCTTTAGGTGGTTCAGGTTGCTTGACACCCCCGGGAACTTGTTTGATAGGCACCTTTTCTTGTCCCACCATCACCGGCATTGTGGTCAAAATGGTCCCATTGCTCCCAACGAGGGTCTACAAAGACCACGTGTAACAAGTGTCAAGAGCAATCAGCCAATTTAGATAAGGTTTATGATGGCAAAAGAAAAAGGAGTAAACAAAAGACAAATCAGGAAACGTTTCTACAGCTCAGAAAAGATGTGAGATGCCAATTTCCTTCTGTCTTTCTTAGGCGGCACGAGCACTGGCACAGCATCACAGGAAAAATCTGTCACTCTGGCTCCCACACTAGTCACTGTGGAATAAGAATATCTTTTATTCTCCAGGAATATCAGTACTTCTGCCAATACTGTGCTCTGTTCATCCACTTAAATAGAGAAATGGACCGAAACTCCTCTTTGTTTCTACAATCCTTACAATCCAAGTGTCCAAATCCACCTTTTCTGTGGACAAATTAAGTCAGTAAAACAGCAACAGGCTACACTACTTCCAAACTAGTAATGACAATGTTAGAAAGGATTCTATTATGGAAAAACAACCTTGGCTTGACCAATGCAGTTGGATTTGAATTTGATTAAATGAAGAAAAAAAAATCCATAAGCTATAAAAATGCCTTAAGATGAGGAACTAAGACAATGAGTGATATATAGCAGCACGAAAAGCTCAGACTTGGACACCCATCTACAGACTATCTACACCAAACTAAAGCAGTGTGTACTCAGAGATGAAGTATGATGAATCCCACCAGAACAGTTGCACAGACAGGATTCTAGGACAGTTGGAGTAAAAGAAAGTTTAGACTACTTAATCCAGCAAAGTAAGATTGAGAAAGATACATGTATTCTCTGAAGTACACCAAGGATCAAGGAAGTGGCTATGGAGAAGAAGAGTTTTTTCTGTCAAAAGACAAACATAATAATAACTAGCCATGAGCAACTTCAGGAACAATTTCGACTCTGAAATAGTCTTCTAATTGGGATATCAGAAAAATAATTTCGTTTCAAGTAGGAACTTGACAAATAAGTGAATTAAAGTCTTAAACCTCTCCTTGGCTTATTTCCACCAAATTTCAATGTGTTCAAACATGTCTCAGGTAGACAGAACCACGTAAGCCTCACCTTTGTGTGAAAACATCATCTAAAAGCAAGCAGGTTAATTGAAGGTTTTAGCCTGGCTGCTAACAAGTATGTAAGAAGCCTACCATGCTATTGCAAAAGAAATCAAAATCTAAGCCCAAGTTTATCTCTTCCAGTAAATATTTGTAGAGAGAGATCTGTTCAAAATGTACAAGATTGTAACAAATGTTTCTTTGGGGGCATAAGTTTCTCAAAGTGGAGGCCATGAGGCACAGAGGCCATGAAGCACAGTTGCCATCTCCAATGATTATAACGAATCCTCACCACAAACGCCCTCTGAAAAGTAGCTTAATTAGTTGTCACATTCAATATACTACTAGTAGACACTACTGAGAGGCAAAAGAAAGTTCCACAGGTATCTCTGAGCAAGTTAGCTTTCAGTTTCAAGTTAAAAACCAGACAGAGCTTTTAGGTCATATTTTTCTCCTTGTAATACCAGAAAAAGGTAAACAGAAATGTGCCCTTGGTCTTTGCTTACTGGCCATGGGAGGCTGCCAAGCAGTATAATCTGTGTGTTTAGCCTTGGCAGAAACAGGGTATTACTTGCTCTGGATGTGTCTAGAACAGCCCTCAAAACCCCTTCTGTCTGCACTACTGCAGAATGCTAAAGCTCAAATCTCTTACTTAACAAGAAAGGACATCGGTGAGGAGAAGGAGGGAAGAACATCCATATAGTACCTGCAGAGCTGTGGTCTGAATGGGAGCAGTGAGTGCTGTCAGTGCTGGGTTCTGTACTGCAGCCATAACAGGATTACCATCTGCTTTCAGGGTCGTCAGGACAAGGGAATCCGTTTTTATGATCTGAGGTTGGACCAGAACCTAGGTTGAAAAGGGTTACAGGTGAAGGGGTGAGCATGCATTTCCCTGCTGATCTCAGCAGCCAGAGGTAAAGCACTAGCAGAGTTGCAGTCACTTTACAACTCAGTGAATGGCAAAAGAGCAGGGTGAGTATTTCTTTCCTTGCAGCCTGCACCACCTAAATGCTTTTGGTCACCCCTAATGCAAACTCTGACCATGAGACAGTCTGGACAGCACTGGAGGGAGAGGAGCAGAGGAACCACCAGGACATCGGTTTGCAAATCAGTCACCAGAAGTAAACAAGTATGTAAAAACACAAAAGAGCTGACGGAAAAGTTGCCTTCCCCTCTCCAATTACACCTATAATTAGCTCCCTATATTAACTGGCTGAGTACTCAGAGTCTAACACAGCTAGGGCAGTCTGCTTTGGGAAATACTCATAGTAGCTTCCCCCCTAGAGTTTCACCAAAAGGATCTGTACCATAAACATCAAGCAGATCAAAATCAACTGTAAGTTATTTTGCCATAACACAGCTTGCTCTTATTTCTTCCAAATACCTTGCTAACTCTCAGAAAACAGGACAGATGGCAGAGTACAACTGAATCAGAGCAACTTTGTCATACCAAGTCCCCTAGACAAACATTTTTAATACAAAGATGCACTAAGTCAAAAAAATCTTGTGTATGTTTTAATACAAAATCACATGACTGTAGCAGTAAAAAGATAAAAAAAGTGACAGAAGAATTGGAAGAACACATTCCAGTATTGAGCAGTCCTTATAAGTGTGGTAGAGGTGATGGACTTGCAAAGAAGTAGGCAAAAGTCAAAGAAAGCTTGTTCAAGTAAGGTTTCCAATCCGGTTTGGCAGTACCAAGTTCCAAAAATTACTTTAGACCACATGTAGTTAAGCCAGTGTTTTAGTGAAAACAGTTTCTGAACACTGCTCACTACCCGAAGTCACATCACAGCTTGCAGCAGGGACTCTCACGCATGACCTGCATGAAGTAAAATGCTTCTGGGACACAGGCTGGCTAGAAATACCTCTCACATTTAAAAAATATTGCACAAAGGCAAACCTAGACAGGATTGCCAGCACTACAAGTTTCACCTCCTCTCCCCCTGGCAAGCTAGGAAACCAGACCTGCAAAAGCACTTTCTTCTTCTGCTGTATCCCTGTACCATTCCACACTTATACTCACCGGAACTTGCTGGACCTGTGGAGCAGCAACCGTCTGGACCGTGGCCGGTGCTAATGTCTGGATGGTGCCGTTGGCAGCCTGTGTCAGCACTCGCTGGGCCTGCACGGTCTGCACTTGCTGCTGGATGGTAACTGGCTGAACCTGGGAGGATGTCACCAGGCTCTGGACTTGAGGCTGGAGAACTGAAAAACAGAAGAGGTGTCAGAAACAGCCCAGAGATAGGTCTCCCTTTCGGAGCCTGCAAATGCTTCTAGCATCACTCCTTCCCAGAGCTTCTTAGTAGGCAGCATTCATCAAACTCATTCCACATGTTGAGAAGCTCCTTTGTTGCCTCCTGCAAGAGGACACTGCACCTAGAAGAGCAGCTTTCCAGGAGGTACAGAGGATCAGCTAAGAGAAAATAAAGCCAAAGCTCTTTGGTCTGACAGCACAGTGGCATTATGCTGTACATCCAACCTACGCTTTCCCACTCCCTGATCTTGGTGGACCAAAGGATCCTATTTGTCACGTAAAGAATCAACACTTACTAAAGAGGATCAAGTCAACTGGCATTCACAAATGAAGATCCAGTCATCAGTAA
Source organism: Manacus candei (assembly GCF_025592945.1). Classification (NCBI taxonomy): domain Eukaryota; kingdom Metazoa; phylum Chordata; class Aves; order Passeriformes; family Pipridae; genus Manacus; species Manacus candei. Next base: position 5,550,861 of record NW_026138066.1, read on the forward strand.
ATATCCCTACAGGTGTCTCTGCTCAATGCAAGTACTGCACTCAAGAGTTTGCTAGATAAAATGTGCCTTCAATCCAGATTGCCATGTGGGACAGACTGGATCTGCCCAGTGCACCCATCAGTGGGAGGACAGGGTTGCCAACAACTATGTTTTAAGACATAATTTTCTCAAGCCTCCCAAGAGAGACAGGGGAGAGGCCATAACAGAGGAGAACAGCAAGATAACTATGGCAAGAGGCCACACAAAAACACTTCAGATCTCATTTATGACAATTTTCCATGCTCCCCAACTCCAAAGCCACACAGGCAGAAGGGACACCTCACAGGCAGCATCACAAGAAAAAGATCGTCAGGCTTGTCGTGGCTGAGGACCTGTTTGGAGTTTGAACACTAATGCATTTATTGCAAGTGCACCAGGCACACCCATAGCCTGAGCATCCCAAAATCCTGAGTGCACCAGGCACACCTGTAGCCTGAGCACCACAAGCGCTACCTTGGAAACTTGTGGCCGCGTTCTGGTAGATGACTGGCTGTTGGATAATCCTGGTCTGGGGAGCAGAGCTGAACGTTGGTGTAATCATGACGGCCTGCTGCTGGAGCTGAGGCTGGAGCGAGGGCCGGGGCTGAAGGAGAGGGGCTGAGCGTGAAGGCGCTGGAGGTGTCGTCTGTGCTGCTTTGACTGGCAGGCTCTGGAGTTGGGGGGACGCAGGAGGCTGAGGAAAGGTTTGGAGCTGCGCCTGGCTGTATGACCGCTGCAACTGCGGCTCCAGGGTCCCACTGCTACTGCCACTGCTGCTGCTGCCGCCCTGGAAGGTGCTGCACAAGGGATCCGAAAACAGATCTGGAAAGTCTCCTGCTTGGTTACTGACAAACTGCAGCATCTCTGTGAAACAGAAGAAAATTTGTTCAAGATTATTTTATTGCCCACATACTTTGACACTTGCCATTGTATCAGGACTGGAATGATGGGCTGTGTGCATAGAAAGGAGCTCTGGGTCCTTCAAAACTTTCAGAGAACACATCGCACTAACCTAACACATCCAGAGAGAGACCAGGAGGTGGCCAGTAGCATACCACTGCTGCTGCTGTTCAGGGGGGAGAAGTAGGACTCTCCTACACCACTTTCCCAGACAACAAGATGCAAGCACAGACTAGAACTTAAAACCATCTTCAACATATAAATAAAATACTGCTCTTACTCCTTCAGTCTAAATCTTACAGAAGGAAGAAACTAAGCACCTGAACAATTCCACCACTAACCACTCTCCCACACAACTTTTAAGGAGCTTTCATCCCTCCTGCCCCACTAAGAATCTGCAAAATGAAGAAACAGGATAAGAATTCATTGCAAGGATACAAGAAACAGGGGAAAAAACACTAAAGGAAACAACACTTTATAAAACTGTAGCAGAAATGCATGTATGTGTTTAAAATACCAGAATAACTTTTTCCTCTTGGTTTTCTGCCTGCACTCACTGCACAGCAGCTTCTCTCCATCCCACCTTCTCCGGGATTTTATCAGCCCACATCAAAAGGCTCCTACTTCAATGCTATAGCTCTTACCCACAGAGGAGAAAATTTCACAACCAAGAGCTCATTGTTCATAAGCAGAGCTTCCTCTTCCACACTAATCCAATTATGCACCTTAAGCTACCTGAATGCTTTCCCTGATCTGTGTGCAGGCAGCGGCAGGAGGAGCCAGACATCCTACTCCACCCCAGCATCTGCCCCTGCTGCATTGGTTTTTCCACAGTTTTCTAAAAGTCCTATTTATTTTTTTCTGGAAGTAGGAAAAAAAGGAGGGAACCCACAAACCTAAGAGAGAGTTTATAAGAAAATAATAAATAAGAGTTTAGGAAGCAGAAAACAGATCTCTGATTTATAGGAAAAAATGTGGTAAAGTGCTCCTTACACCAGGACCTTTCTCATCCACAAACCCAAAGGACATTGCTGCTGTGGTTTATGAAGCGGATTTGAAGCAGTAAACTTTTCACAAGAAGTTCCTATGGAGGCTGTCCCAGCAATAAGATGGTTATTAATTTGCCTCTCCAAAATGCCACCCACACATTATCCAATTAATTTGTCTGACACTCCTTCAGCTGAAACAGAGCAAAGGGATGGATCCTCCTCCAAGCTTCTTGCTCCCTCAACACAGGTTTCAACATATTTCTATGACACTATTACTCTTTCCTTCCAATCGCAAGCCCTCCACACCCTGACAAACATTTAAGCACTCACCATGACACTTCTCGTAAGAACTCAGGTCTGTGGGATGGAGGAGCCCGAGAGGCAAAGCATCCTCCTGACCTATTCATAACCTGACACTGAAGTGGGGACGCACAGTTCCCCCAGCATGAGGCAGCAGCCACCCTCAGGGACCAGCTGGACCAAGCCCTTGTCTCTACTTTTCACTATATCAACAAAAGATTTATTTTTTTTTATGCATTCCCTCAGCTGGCTTTAATAAAACATTACCAGAGCAAGGAGGGCTGTTTCAAGATTAACACTTGTGCATAACATTTAGATGGATATGAAATAGCTCTTCACCCTCCAACCGACTGCAGCTAAGACTATCCCAAATAAACCTCAACATGATAAAAAACTACTTCTCAAACTCTTGATTTGATGGTACTGCTATTTCACTATCAGACAGCACTACTGCAAGTGGGGGATAAACATAAATCGGATGAGATTTTAGTAAATTCCAGCATAAGAACCAAATTTCAACCATTGAGTTTTAAAGAATGTTGTGTTCAGTGCAGTAGATTTAATATCTTATTAAAAAAACTACTCCTGCTCTCACAAGCTAAACTACATCTTTATTACAGAGTTAACTTGGGCTAAATGCAAAAAGTCCAAAGATTAATTTTAAAGAATTAAGACTATGAGGGAATCAAAGCCACCTCTTTTAAAGGGCCCAAGAACTTTCCTAGTAACAACACACAAAAAATATAATGCAGAAGAAACAGCCAACATCCAAAATCTAAACCTTTGCCTTTTAAAACGCCTTTAGTGTCTACACTCACTGTGAGAAACCTCGGCTGCTTCTGAAGGACCAGCCATCAGTGATAAACACAGTGTCACCAGAGCACCGGCACCCTTTGTGCTGGAGAGGTCTTGGCCCCTAAAGCAGAGTGACATGTTACTGCAGAAACTATCCTGGCCCAGCCCAAGGCTAAAAAATGTCAACAAGGTATTACAAAACCAAGCCCACCAAGGGCTTCTGTTGCTTTCATTAATCCAGGGACTGAATACCTGGCAGAAAGGCAAGGGCTGGGCTTCAGCTGCCTCTTCCGGGCAGTGGCTCAGCTCTTCAGCACACAGGCTGCTCTTCCTCACACTCCTGGAGACGCTGTGCTTTGAGAAATGAAAAGTGGCGGAGATTCCAACCTCAACAGAAATAACCCCTCTGCCCTGAACCCTGACATGCTTCACACCCAAGACCAACTCAAACCTCGTGCTCCGGTGTTACCCAGCAGTGTCCTGCCAACAAGAAGGCACCCATGGGTGGTGGAGGAGTTTGTGCTGGGGTAGGAGGCAGAGCCTTCAGGCTCAGCACTGGGACCCTCTGACCACCCTTGCTATGACCCCCGTGTGTGGGACAGATCCCACAGCAGTCGGCGCATCTACCACAGAAAATCAAAATCCACACAAGACGCAGTGAGGGGGTCCCTCAGCCTGAATGGGAGAGGTACACCAACAAGACAACTTAAAAACCAAATGAAAATCTTTGCAAAATTTCAAACCCTGAGACAAATCCATGTTGGAGTACAAAAAAAAAAGCAGGATTGTCATATACCTTCCCCCCACCTTCCCCCAGGAAAATCCACCCCTGGAGCTGGGGAGGAAAGTGAAGCTCGTTTTCCTAAGTTACTCATCGCTCTGAATCACACCTCCCCGGGCACACCTCAGTTCAGAGCCATCTCTGGGTTCATCAATTCGCCTCTGTTTCTGTATGCAACCTGAGAACTCATTACATGGTGCTTAAACAACGGCAAACACTACCTTGGATGAGCACCATCAAACTTTATGACCAATAACTAAGCCCCTTGCACTTTCATAAGGTATATTCTTCTTTTATATATGACAAAGAAAAATGGAGTATAAATTTTGCCCCAAGCTACACTGCAAATCGATGTCAATTAGAAATCTAGAAGCACTGGTATTATTTTATCTCCCAGTGGCTAAACAAGGATGCTTTGGACACTCCAGCCCCCAAAGCTGAGCTCAGTTTGGGATTACAGCCCAGCAGAGCAGTGAACTGAGCCAGGACCCTGTCTCTAGCCTATAGCAGAGACCGCACAGAGAAATGACATTTTAAATAGCTTTTCAGGAGCTGCTTGGTGTCACCAAAAATACATATAAAATAGCGTCACACGCAGGCGCTTTGTTTTGCTGCACTTCGGCAGAAAACAGCGATTTTCTCACGGGTCTGAGCTGTGCCAGCGACGCGGTGAAGTTTTAAGATGACAGTGAAAAAAGGGAAATTTAAGCAGTTAGAGCTGTTTCGGTGCCGGAGGGCTTGGAGGCTCGGCCTCCCACAGCCACTAGTCGCGACACAGCTCCGGCCATCGTTTAGCACCTACTTTGAGAGAGCGAGGAAACACGAGTGGAACGTGGACTGCGCCGTTTGCCCCGCGGGTCTGCGGCAGGAGCAGAGGGACATGCCAAGTACTTTCTGCCGACCCCTTCCCGGGCCGGCCACGGGTGGGAAGACCCCCACGTCCACACTGGCTCCTTGCGGCTACCACATCTTTCTCGCCTGCCTCAGGCGTGGCTCAGCTCCACGGGAGTTTCCCAGAAGCGCTCCCCAGGCAAGGCCGGCCGTGGGCTGCCCGCGCCACGCGGGGACACACGCAGGGACACACGCGTGGCCGCTCGATAGGCGAGCGCTGCCCGGCGGGACGCGCCCCGCACCCCCGCCTGCCCCACCCAGGACGGGGGATTCCCGCTCGCATGGGAAGCCCGTCCCGCGTGGGAAGCGCACCCCACGCCAAGCCAGGGCGGCCACCCTGTGCTCCCACTCCGTGCTCGGGAGGGGGGGGACACCCCCCGCAGCATGATCCAAGAACCACCCCACCCACGCGTCCTGCCCCCTCGGGCGGCACCAGCAGCCCCGGGCCCGCGGGGAGACACAAGCGCTCCCCCCACCACGCATGGGGAGCCCACGGGCGCAGCCCCCACCACCCCCGCCCGTTCCCACGGCGCCCACCGTCGATGTCGCCCAGGGTGAGCTCGTCGCCCAGCTCGGTCAGGGTCTCCATGCTCTCGGCGGCCAGCTCGCCGCCCTCCATGGCGCAGGGCCCGCCGCCGCCGCCCCGGGCGCTCAGGCGGACGCTGCTGCTGCTGCTGTCGCTACCGGCGGGCGCCGCCGACCCCGCGCCATCTTGGGCAGCCCCGGCGGCCCCGCCCCCGCGGCCCCGGCGCGCGCGCCCCCCGCGGTTTGTTGTCAATGAGACCAGGTCGCCCCCGGCCAATCGGCGGCCGCGGCGGCGCGTGGTGTGATGGCGCGTCAGCGATCAGCAGCTGCGATTAGCATGGGCGGGCCCGCCCCCTCATTAGAATATTCATGAGGTGGGCGGTGTCGGGCCACGCACGGCGGACACGCGTGGGAGCGACGCCATCACCCGCTCCTCCTCCTCTGCCCACGGGGAACACCGCTGGGGCAGGGCCCGCACCCCGGGCTGCCCGCCAGGCTCAAGGCGCGAAGGCCAGGTGGGAGGCGCCGCTGGGGAAAGGATGGGGTTTGTCCTTCCCTGCGCAGCTCCCGCGGACCCTCACCTCCTGGGGGGCCCAGCCTCGACGCCCTCTGGCGCGCACCCGCTCCCCCCAGGAATGGGAGCAAAAGCCACGCTTCTTTTACTTAAAAAAAAAAATAAAATAAAATAAAATAAAGTCAATTTTATTTAAAAAAAAATCAAACTCGCGCCCACTGCCACCCCCCCACTGGAGAGACTTGGCTCTGCTGTTAAAAATTCAGGACGTTTCCCCTTTCCCAAAGGCTGCGATGCTTCCAGCCCGGCACAGAGCACCCGCTTCTTGGGGATGGTCCCTCTGCAAGAGCCTCCTCTGGTGCGAGGTCATCAACGATGGTGGGAAACAGCAGGGGGGTTGTGCCGGGGCCCGGGGCCAGCCCCTCACCTCTGCTCCCCAGCTGGCTCGCTCCCTGCTTCGGCCCTGCCATGCCCACATGCCCTTATCTGGCAGTCCCTCTGCCAAAGAGGCTTTGGAGTCTAACTTAGAGAGGATGAGCGCTGCAGAGGAGGGATGGGGGCAGGATGGCAGGGGCAGGGCATGAGGTGCAGCACAGGCTCACAGCGGCTGGGGGCTGGTTCCCTAGTACCTTCAGCATCAGCAGGGCTTGCACTACAGCCACCCATTGGCTGCAAAGAGGCCAAGTACTGAAATTCCTTCAAAAAATTCACCGTGTGTTTGCCTCCCTGTGGGAACGCCCAGTGGTGGCTGCATAGGAGAACAAGATGCCATCAGGCCAGGAACAGATGCCGTTGGCCTTTTAAACTACATCTGAACAATGAAATGCATGTTCCCCGGTAAGAGAGCCACTGGGAAGAGGGGAGAGCTGATCTGGCAGAGGTAGCAGCTGTGCAGAGACCAGGTAGAGCCGGGTGGGGGGTGCCAATGAGATCACCAGTTTAACAAAACGAAAACCAAAACTGAGAGAAGCAGCATTGCTCATGAGGCTGTTTGGTGTGATGCACTCCCCAGCCCACCCATGTTGGAGAAGGCAGGTTCAGTGTAGAGTGTGCTGCGGAGTGGAGGGATTCCTGGGCTCCTCAGGCACAGCATGTCCCCCACACCCTACATCCCCACAGGCAGCAGCACCCCAACCAGCCCAGGGGATGGCCCCACTGCTTTTCCTTTAGTCTGTGCTTTAGCTGTGGGGAAGGCATACCCCACTCCAGCTGCACTGGGGCAACCCACCAGCACTGCCACCCAATCTCCACTGAACAAAAGGGAAAGGCAACAAAACAAAACCCACGGCACAAACGGAAAGGGGACCGCCAGGCACTGGCCAAAGGCTGCCGAGAGAGAGTGAGCCACTCTGTGTCCCAGTGGTGTCGCCCCCACTGCAAGGCGCAAGCCCCCGCACGCTACAGCTCCGACTGCGAGCGGGAGATGCGCGGGCCCTTGCGGATCTCCTTCCGCTTCTCCTCCTTCTTCCTCCTCTTCTCCTCGTCCCTCAGCGCCTTCTGAAAGGTGTCAGCGCTGGGGAAAAACTGTGGATTGACAGCAAGGGGTCAGGATGGGGGAGCCCCAAAGCCTCCCAGAGGCACAACCCCCTGCCAAAGCCAACGCACAAGCCTCATGGTGCCAGGGGGCTTGAGGACGGATGTGGCATGAGGCAAATAGGATCTCGACCATGGGGCAGGTGGCCACAAGAGAGAGGAGATGGTACCAGGTGCCTAAAGTCAACTGCACCCCAGCCAGTGAATTCAGTGTGTTTCAGCCATGCTTCCTCAGTGGGGTTTTGGCTATTCCCAACGAGATGCCTGTTCCATTCCCCAGCCAGCTGCCTGGAGCTGCGATGGGGAAAGCCCACAAGGTGAGCTGGCAGCATTGCTGTCTTACCTCTGAGTGGTCCGTTTTAAAGGGATTGCGGTAATCGGGCGATTTCTCGCTGATTCCCAGCTCCTGAGCCATCTGCAGAGCAAAGCGGAGACCACATCGGGCACTGGTGCCTCCCACTCACACTCTCCCCTTACTGTGACCAGGATCCCCTCCTCCCCACCAGCCCCATCTATGTTCTATGCTCTTCTCCCATCACTCAGCCCAAGGACAGCCCTCAGACATGGAGTACACTCCTCCTGCCCTCCTTTTACCCCAAAAACCTCACCCCCCCAGCCTAAGCAGCAGAGTAGGGACACGGCAGGGGGGACCAGGAGCCATACCAGCCGCAGGACCTGGGAGTGGGGTCCCTGCTCGAACACACCCGTCAGGTTGCAGAAGCCGATGCCCCAGCGGATGAGGCTGTTCCAGTTGGAGTTGTGGTCGAAATAGTGGTGCACAATCTTGGGGAAGCGCAGGACAACATCCCCGAAGAAAGCAGTATTCTCCACTACGTGGGAGTATGCTGTGGGGACAGCCACCAACCCCATCGTCACACATGCCCCATCCCACTGGCATTTATGTCCCCACCAGGAGGTGGGGAGGCTGAGTTAAAATGGGTAGGTTCCCCAGTACGAGCTAGTCAGAGGCAACAATAAGGTCCCTGACAGACAGGGTCAAGCCCAGGTCTGGTCTGGATACACAGGGGTTTTGTACCTACCCTGATGCCAGTCCCAGAAGGAATGTCTGTGATGCACCAGAGCACTCAAAAAAGGACGGGGGGGTAAAGACTGGAGAGGACCTACCATCTTTTATCTTCTCATCCTGAGGGAAAGGCCCGTCGGGAGGCACATCAGCAGCAATGAGCACAGCACGAGAGTCTTCCAGCACCTGCCAGAACCCTCAGTTACTGCCCTGTTTCGCCAGCTCTTCCCTGTACCCTCGAGGTGCTGCCCCAGCTGCCCCACTTTGAAGCCCCATAGCATCCTCCCTTCAGGTCCTAAAGCTCACCTGCCACACAATTCTTCTCTTTGACCCCATGGAGGCCCCCCAGCCCTCCCCACTTTGGCCCACCCTTCCCAGCCCCACCAAGCGCGGCCTGTGCTGTGGCTCACTTTGAAGAGTCCCTTGAGCATGATGTCAATGATTTTGTACTGCTGGTTGACGTCATTGAGCTCAATCAGATTCTTCAGCGCGTTCATCTGGTCCTTGCGCTTAACCTCAAACAGCTTCTTATCTGCAACAGTGTCAAGGGCACTGCTGGCACTCTGCCACCTCTGGCTCCCTTGCCCCTCTGCACCATCCCAGTCCCCTCAGTTCTCCACGGCGTGCCTGAGGGCTGGGGGGCAGCATCTGAGCCAGGATGAAACAAAGATTTCCAGTGAGCCCCCTTGCCCAGACACCCCAGCAGGACCCTTAACAATGCTGAGAGCAAGTGGGGTGCTTTCTGCTTGCCAGTCCATGCTCTGGCTGAGGGGCTGGAGGAGGAACATGAACTCCCACTTTCCCCATATGTATCTCCACATAATATCTTTTCTTACTTTGCCTGTTCACCAGGGGATGCTGCTGCATGCTAAGAAGGGCTTGCATTAGCCCACCTTCTCATGGGCAATAAATGCCTGTGGCACAGAGAAGTCCAAGTGCCACAAGCCCAAAAGTCATCTCCCACCACTCCAGTTGGTGACCCCAAAGCACTGAGACCCCAGGCGTGCTCTGCCACCCAGCTGGCCATGCCACTTCCAAGTGCAGACTGGGAAACATGCTCAGTGCCCGGCATGATGGAGCAGAAAGAAAAAGCAGAACACCAGGCACCACCACCATTTCTGCTCCTGCACCAAGCCAGGCACTTGGCTAGCAAACCCAGGAGCTTGGCTAAAACCCTTCTACAGAAGAGCAAAGCAGCAATTTCCCAGTGCTTCTGGATTCTCTCTTTTCCACTTCCCCGTGCCTTTTCTGTGGTCTCTGACCCTTTCCCTGCACATGAGCTCCCTCCAGCCTCAGTAGGCATGAGCGTGTATTTGAGTCACAAGGAGCAGGCTGCAGAGGATACAGATTTCCAAGCCAGAGTCCACCCTCTGTTTTTCCAGGTCTGCGAAGCTGCCTCGAGATAGCAGCAGCGCCAGCAGAAAAGGGTAGATGAAGAAAAAATCCATGTTGGCCACTGCAACCTGGAAAAAAACAGACCAACAAAACCAACAACCAGTGAGGAGACTTACGAAAAGGAAAAGTCACACAAACCACTTGAGACCAACAGCACATTGCACTTGGCATCAGGGTCCTTGCCTGCCTCTCCCTTGTCCTCATGAGGGTTTGAGGGAGACAGTCGCCAGAGCAGAGCCACGGGGTGATGCTGCAGCCAGCCTGCTCTCCTCTGTGAGGTCTCTCTCCTCCTCCTCTCTACCTGCCTCCATTGTTGGCTGGGCCCCCAGGGATCTGACTCAGCATTGACCCAGAAGAAAAATTAAGTCCTACCTATTATCCCAAAAATAACAGCTAGCTTTTTGCTGGGTTTGTGAGTTAGAGCCACCCAGCAACTGAAAAAGCAGGGCTGGATGGTGAGGATTGCCAAGGGGCTGAGCGACACGCTCAGCCATCTCCCTTCACCCCTTGGAGTGCTGTTACCTGGACCCTTTCCCTCACTATCAGCCAGGTGCCAGTTGCAGGCCCCACGCCGAAAAGCAACAGTTAGGTGACCTGGTGGTACCTTCCCCCTTGCCCCAAACAAGTCTCTCCCCAGGCGGTGGTGTCTGAGGCTCTGCAGAGATGCTGTTGGGCAGAGCTGCTCCTGACTACAAGGGTCCCTCATCCACAGCCAACATGCAGAGGAGAGGCTGGGGGAGATGGTCCTTGAGAATGAGGCTCAGCCTCCAGGCAGCAGAACTCGAGGTGGCGGCCCATCCGCAGGGACAAGGTTTCCACTGAGTCAAGCAGCGGCCACTGGCAATCACAGAGGCAGCAGCTCCTTCAGAGGCATTGCCCATGCCGCCCCCTGTTCCTGACGTAAAGGCAGATGTGTAAAGCCACCAGAGCTGCCCTCATCCTCTGACACACTGACCTCCTGAGCCCACGCTCGCCTGCCTGGGCAAACTTCTCTCTGCAATGCCCTAATAGTGGAACAGAAACAAATCGCTTCTTGTTTTTTTCTTATTGTTTTTCTTTATCAAAACGAATACAATTTGTTCAACCCTGGGTCCATGAGAGAGGCAAAGCAGGCAGCACCAGCAGCTCTCCCAGCCTTGCAAAGATCAGCAGCAGCTACCACCATACACCTCCTGCTGAGGCTGAGCCAAGCACCTTCACAACCCCAATGGGGGAAGGAGAACAGCGTAGGGCAAACATGAGAAACCCTCTGAATTATTTTGCTGTTGTGCTTTGTAAAAGGCAGCCCTGGAAGGGAACAGATCAGAGTAAATACAACCAACTTTACCGAGGAAGACACAGCTGGCCATGGTGTGGGCTCAACAACACAGCCCATGTTTCAGACACAGTGCAGAGCCAGAACGGCAGCACAAGTCCCCCACACCAGGTCTGAGTCTGTCCCCTCTGCCTACTGTGGTGCTAGGATTAAGCCATATTCCAGCAATCCTGAATCCACAAAGCACACTGACAAGCCAAGGCTGTAAGGAAAAATTCTTCAGCCCAGGCAAACAGATACTCTGCTGAACCCACCAGCCTGGTTGGCTCCCAGAAGACTGCTTCACCCTGCCAAAAAACATGACCCAAGGACCCAAGGCCTGGCTCAGCAAGGTAGTGTGGGTCTCTCCTCTGTAGAGCCCCCCACAGCAGCTTACTCCCTCCCAGGCTCTCAGGGAGGAGGAAGTGCAGCAACTCAAAAGCACTAAGTGCGACTGCCCTGGGACATGGGCTACTGTTTGCCCCTTGGATCGGACATGCGACCGTAAGGACCAGGCTAGTTATTTGCCATGGTCATGGAGAATTGGAAAGAGATGTTGGAGGCAGCCAGTGGCCTCCAGACCAGGCTGGAAGGCAAACAGCAGAAATGCTGCCCACAACAGCTCTGCCACGCTGCCGGTGGCAGTCCCAGCATGCCTGGTAAGGGCAGGGGCTACCACATCCTCTGCTTCCAACATGGGAGCTGGGTGGCCGCAGGATATTAAATGGTCGCTCCAAGGGGGAAGAAGTTCAGCTGCAAGAAACTCTGTTCAAGGCAGCAGCAGAGCAAAGTGAAGCTCTCGGCCAAAGCAGTTGCCAAACAGCTGGTTGCTGCAGTAGAAGGTCCACCAGCCTGCCTGGGTGCTTCCAAGTCTCAGAACAGTGATGGGCTTTTCCAGAGATATGATCTACAGATGCTGCAGTATATATGGTCAGTGTTTTCGATGAAAATGTTTTCAATTACTTTACAAATCCTCCTGCACCAGCCCTAACGACTGTGCCACGGGACAAGGTTGGAAGCAGAGGACTGGAGAACCATGCCATACCAGAAGCCCATCACCTTTTGGTCTGACCCCTTTCCTGCTGGCACTCATTCTCACATCGAAGCTAATTACTGCCATTGTCCATCAGGGCTGAAACACCCCAGCAAAAATGAAGCAGGACCCAGGTTGTTTCCCTCTCCCACAGGGAATGTGAGGCTGCTGATGCCATGTGGGACCATCTCAAATTTATTTCCCTTCACTGCCCTGCCCATTTCATCACATTTTAACAGCAGAGGACATTCCCTCCTCTCCAGGCCAGACTGTGTAAGTGCAGAGATGCCAAAGCTCCTTGCAGATGTTCCTCCACACTTTCCCCACGAACTCTCTGTCTTCACACCTGCTGAGGGATGAGATGGAAACACCACAGAGCTGCTCCTCCCTACTCCTTGCTGAACTGATTCCTGCCAAAGACAGCTCTGCCTCATGCTCCCAGAGCAGTCCAGGGAGCCAAGGCCTGGCCTGATGCTACAGATGGGAAGGAGTTTCCACCAATATTCCCTCACAGCCCTGGCCAGCTGTCTGTTTCAGCAGAAAGCCCACCAGTCTGTCTTGCTGTCTCCCATCCTCTTAATTTAGATGTGTTTTTCCAAAGACATGACAACAGATGCCGTGTTATAGATGGTTAGTACTTTCCATTAAAATGTTTTTAATTACTTTATAAATTTTCCTGCAAGAGCCCTGTCTGAACCAAGCATCCCTGAGATTTATTCACTTAATGAGCTTGCAAGGCAGAGCCACGCTGCCATGCTTTGGTTCTCAAGAGGGACTTTTGCAGTACCTCCCATCTCTCCTCTGCAGGGCACTGAATTGCAGGGGGGAAAGCATCATCAGCCTGCCCGTGCCAGGAGCACACTGTGGCAAAACAAGAAATGAAAACTCCCCGCCCCATGAATCCATTCCCGAGCCGCTTCTCCAACAACCATATGAGGATTAATCTCTTGTCACAACTGAACGAAAAGCTTTGGAAGTGAAACACTGCTGCTCAGACTTCTGCTCGGACAGTTCCCCACGGGGCTTACAGGACCAGCTGCTTCAGTTGAAACACCGGCCATTTACACCTGCTTGTCTCCAAAGTCCCCCAGCCGCCAAGCCCAGAGCTCACTCACCACACAGTTTGTCATCCCCGGCAGAAGCCAGCGAGGTGCTGTGATTTCCATCAGGAACGGGTCCATCCCAGCCCACCCCTTGCCTCCCGTCCTGCCGGAGGGGGTCAACAGCACCCCGAGGGTCTCGGGCGGCCGCGGGCACAGGGAGATGGAGATTCTCCCGCAAGCATCGCTGAAACTAACTGCAGTCACACAGGGACAGTGGAGTGGAAACGGGATTAGCCGACAGTACCCCGGCCGCGCTGCGGGTAACCCAGCCGGAGCCGTGTCAAGTGGACGCAGCAGGCGGCACATGAGGGATGCGAACCCTCGGGGCAGGACGGCAGCTCCCCGGGCTGCGGAGGTCCGCTCCCCCCGCCGCTCCAGCGCGGGGCCAGGGCGGCGATGGCAGGCAGAGCCCGTCGGGCACAGCCCTTTAACCCAGGGTCCAGCGAAGTGCCTCGGGGCCGCACTGCCCGCGCCGCTCCACGGCCACCCCGGCCGCCCAGGAGGGCCCTTCCCTGGGACCGCTCCCGGCCACCCCCGCCCCGCCGTGTCCCCGGAGCGGTGCCTGGGCTGCTCTCGCCCTTCCCTCCTGCCCTGCCGCGGCCGGGCAGTGCCCTCCGGCCCCGCTGTGACTCCCGGGACGGGGAAGGCTCCCCGCCGCCCCCGCAGGCTGTCCCTCACCTGCGGGCCGGGAGCCGGGTGCCGGGTGCCGAGGCCGGCGCTCACGCCCGCCGCGCTGCCATGCCGCTGCCGCCGCCGCCGCCGCTTCCCCGCTCCGCCCCGCCGTGTCACTTCCTGAGTCCCCGCCCCGCCCCGGCACCGGCCCCACACCGGCGGGGCTGCCCGGGTTTGGACCTCCGGCGCTGCGAGGTTTCCCCCCGTCGGGGCCGCTCTCGTTGTGGGAGGGTTTCTCCCGGCTCCGCGAGGGAAGGAACTCCGTTAATTAGAGCCTCGACGGGAACGGGACACTTAAAGGGTGTGGAGGCAACAGGACAGTGGGGGCTGGAGCTGTAGTCGAAGGAGTCACTCGTGAGCTGGAAGAAGTCTACTCAGCACCATGGCACACGAGGCATATCCTGCTTCCCCGGGGTCCTCGCTGAGCCCCCGCCGCCCCTGCCAGCCCAGAGCTAAGGGGCCATCTCGGAGAGCCATGAGCCAAGGCGGGTGAGCAGAGCACCTCTTCCATGGCATCCCTCTACGCCATCGTTTCCCCCGGCAGGTCTGTAGTTTGATAGCTGAAGGGCATCAACCAAGCCTCACCCTGCACAGAAAAGGAAACTGAGCCGTTTCAGCAACAGAACTTTATAAATGAGTTTCAGCAAACCTTTTTCTCAAAATGAGCAACGAATTATTTCCTTTGTCCATCTTCTCTCTCTACTACTCACTGGGAATAAATGGCAGGATGGGGTCTTTGCTCCATTCTTGCCTTTTTCCTCTGCTCTGCACACTGCATCTTCTCATTTCAGTTGCCAATGTGTGAGAGGGACACTGCCACACTTCCCAGACATCTGTCATTGGCATCATGAGTGGAAACCAAAGGAAAGGCATGGCTGAACTCCAGCATGCTATGGGAATTCCCACATTTGACATACCACTGACAGGAGGTTTTCATTACTAAACCAAGCCTCCCCAAGCCATGGAGCCCCACTCCCAACATATGCGAAAAACATCAGTGTAGGTAAACCTGAAGAAAAATTCTTTCTCAACAAAACTGATGTCAAAGCTTGAGTTTGACCAGAGGATTTTGTCTTCCCTGTTCATGACTATCTGGATGGTTTCCACCAGGACAACTTGCCCTCTCGGTGTCCCACAACAGAGAAGTAGTATCACATTGGGGGTAAGCACAAAGACAAGCTACTCCTCACGGAACAAATACCTCACCCACTGCACATCCTGCATATGGCTGATGATGGTGTTCCACAGTGAAGGAAGACCCCCTACCAACAGGAAATCAGTGCCCTGGCCACTTCCATCATGCTATATGTCTGAGGCAAGGCAATGCAGCACGATGAAAACAGGAAGGCAAAGAAAAGTTTGGGAAATAACCAAATATTGCACCAGGCCCCTTCTTTCTCCACAAGGAATCTGGGAGTGGCCCCGACTCCATCCCCAGAGAAAAGGAGGATTCAGTTCTCAGCAGGCAACTCTAAGGCCAAGTAGAATAAAATTTGCTAACTCCCCTCACTGGTTCCCAAATGCTCCCTGCACTTTGAAAGTGCCTGAGTCATCTTTGGGTTTTCACTACTTCATGGGCATACCAGCAGTAGCCAGCATGCAGACAGAGGTTAACTCATTGCTCATACTCCAGGAAAATCAATACAGAGATCATTACTGCTTTGAAGTCAGACTCCCCAACCTGCTCCCCTTTCATCAGACCACCTCTGCCTTACAGATGAATGCAAGCCCCGCACAGAGACCCATCATTCATCCCAAATGTCTCTGTATTTCCCAAACATCTTCTCAGATTAGGAGATGATGAAGTCTTTCATCCCAAAGTTAGTCAAGTGTAGCAACCACTCAGTTTTTCAATTTTGTTTGCCTTCAGCTGGAACAAGAGAAGGAACAGCAGCTTAAGTATCCCTTCCAACCTTTGTTACACCTACCACTCACATCACCTATCAAAGGCATTTGCCCAGCAAAGGATACACAATGTCCTGATGTTTTATACACGTGGTCCTCTGTCCCAGGAGACGATCCAGCAAGGTCTGAATGGTCCCTGACTGCACTGGCTCCACCTGGTAATGACTGCTCTGAATCTGAGCAGTCAGAAGAAAGAATGACCAACTGTTCCAGAAAACTGTTGGGTTTGTTCCTTCATACTCCCTCCCTCATCTCCACACAGAGCAATGAAATCTTCAGACTTTGATCTGGGGGGTAATCAAGGGGCCGCCCAATCTGATGACATAGTTTAGGCAGTGGCTGGCATCACTCCCTTTCTGATTCCACTGTACACCCCTCGGGGCAGGATTCCTCTTCATCTTACTATAGCCTCCTCAAAAGGAAGTTTATGGCTCCCCATCAAAGGCTAAAGCAAACACCCAGGGATTCTCTTCCAATTTTCCTTGGCAGTCACTGCTTTCTTACCTGACAAAGGAAGTGGTGAAGAGCACAAGATGTGGCCTCAGGCAGTTCTGCTAAGTTGGCTTCTGCTGCCTCCTGAAGAATCTGGCTAATTTCTTTTTGAGAAATAATATTGCTGCTCTGATATCTCACAAACTTGAACAAAGGAAAAAATAGAGGCATTAAATAGTGAAAGACCCGCAGACTGCAACAGTGACTCATCGCCTGCAAAGACCTCTTCTATGTGATGGGATGCTGCAACACCCTAACCACAGGCCTGATTTTTATACCACCTCTAATAGAACCAGTGCAAGTATCTGTGTTTACAGTGCTCTGATTTATAGCCATATTTATTTTGGTTTGGGTCGGGAAGTAACTAAAATAAATCAGGTAACCTTTTAAAACTGAAATAAAGCAGCAAATACTCACAGACCCATCTTGTATTTGGAGGGGGAAGGTTCGCATTAATAGCCCCCTCCTCTCATCCACTGCCAAGAGGGCTTTATCTGCAGTATTTCTGCTGGGTAGGACCACATTCCCCCTCTAGCCCACAGGCCCCACATACAGCAAGGTAGTATATTGTGCTAACTCCCTGCCCTGAAAAGTCATGTCTGTAAGGCTGAAGATGGGGAGACAAGCTGTGATGCCAAGCAGTCAGCTTGCTCCCTGACTGGTAACAGCAGTTGTATGTTCTCTGCAGGTTTCCTCTCTCCCCCCAGGGGTCCTAGATGTTATAAATAAATGCTACAAACACCAGAAGAACAGGAAGTACTCACTAACAGCAGTCAGTTTCTGCAGGGTGTGGAAGGGAAGTTCACTCGAAAGTATCATTATTAATATAGGTCACTAATATAGTGCCAGACAAAGCCACAGCAGTATGTGAGATTGGGTGTGTGTAGCAGGTTAAGTTCCAATAACTGATCCACATGCATTGTACCAACATACTGGGAAAAATGGAGAACAGCTTGCCCTTCTCCTGCTCACCAAAGTCATCAGCCTCAGAACTTCTGGCTGCAGAAAGGACTTCTGGCCCCCATTGAGTAGTGTGAAGAGCAGGAATCGGTGCCATGGCTGTGAAGCAACATGTAGAGCTGGGACAGAAGGAGAAGCCAATGAAAGACAGCTGTAAAACTGCCCAAGTGACAGGCTGAACCCAGCTAAGGACAATCTTCAATACTGACCCCAAGTTTTCTCTTCTAGACCCCATGCTGTGAAACACTAAGGGGATAGTTTGCTGTGTTCTTACTTGCCTTTTAATCTGTCACTCTTAGGGCAAGTTTAGTCAAAAGGACAAAAGCTTAATAGCTTTTCAAAGCAGAAAATATATTTTGTCCATCTTTGTGCTGGTACAAGAAGAGAAACCTTCTCCTGGAGTGCATGTCATAAAATAGCAAGGGAATATCTTTATTTTGGGGTTTCAAAAATAATAACCTCTGGTTTTAATATGAGAACAACTCTCCTGACCTCAGTTTTTATTTAGCTGCAGAATACCCTTTGGGGAATGAAGAAAGCCCTACAACAGAAGCTGCACAAACTGAGCTTGGATCTGCATCAGACAGCATACTGTGGGGACCAGCCAGGCTGATGGCAGCAATGCAGTCAGTTTACTAAGGAACATACATGATAAACATGTATGAGGTAAGGCTCATAAGTCTGTGGTGGCATGAAGCCTCTCATTAAATGCTAAAATTAAAATTTTATTACCTTGTATTTACTGCAGGTTAGAAGTATGGGATAAACAACTACAACAGGTCAGCTGATATAACTTGTTATACCATGGCAACTCACGAGAGTGTTAGAAAGGCCTCTTTTCCACTGGCAGTCACATAACCTCCCTATTGCCACTACAAGAATCTTTTCTATAGGAAAACAACACTAAAAATAATGTAAAATATTTTTGGAGGTATTTTTTAGAAATAAGAAAGTACCAGCACTGAGCCTGCTCTGCACTTCTGGAAAAATCTCTGGACTGAGAGAGGGTTTTAAAAAGCCTCAGATGAATCAACTCCTAGAGGCAGAGTCCAGGAAACACTCTTTCCAGTGTTCTTGCATTTTTCAGCCAAACCCAGCTATGACCCTCATTCGGCTTGGAATAAGGAGACTCCTCTTATTGCTGTTGTGAACTTCAGCACCACAGCAGCCAAAGTGACAGGTTCAGCTGTTGCTGAAGCAGCACTCCATTAGCTTAATCCCAAATCAGCAGAACCTCCCCATAACATGCCACTTTTTTTTTTTTTTAACCCAGCCTTTTGATAGCCTCCTGTCAGCTACTGGCTGTCATTCATCTGCAGTATTACATCTTCATCCAACCGCTTCATCTCTCCCACCAGTGTCCCTTTTGTCTGGTGTCCATTCACTCCATCCCCTTCTCTCTTAATGTTTAAATGACTGAAGTGAGCAGAGAACTTTCTAGTTTAAGAACAGAGCCAGCACCTGGACTTTGTGGCTT
The DNA here is from genome assembly GCF_025592945.1 of Manacus candei. Classification (NCBI taxonomy): domain Eukaryota; kingdom Metazoa; phylum Chordata; class Aves; order Passeriformes; family Pipridae; genus Manacus; species Manacus candei. Next base: position 5,569,462 of record NW_026138066.1, read on the forward strand.
GAGGCTGACAACAAGAAGGGTCTATCCTTCCCCCTCAACTGTACAGTGGTGTCATATTATGTTATATTGCAAGCATGGTATTTATCAGGTCTGACATGGACTCTGGAAACCAAGGTTAGCACTCACCCCTGGAAATCTAGAATTTCTGTCTTCCATTCCCTAAGGCTGCCTAGTACCCTGTTCTCCCTTCCCTCGGGGCCAAACTGTGACCAACATTATCCTTGTAAGACACATCACGTTCAGATCCTCCCCCACTATATTTATGGTCTAAAGGTTTGATACAATTGGCCTGGAAGTAAAAGCCTATTCCTATACTCCTTCCATTCCCAAACCTTTTACTCTTATGGGGGTGGAGAATGCCTTTTTACCTTCTGGAAAGCATCTCAGTGTCCAAAGCCAAAGTGAGGGCCCATGCTTCCAGGGGAGGCAGGCACTGTGATTTCACCCCACAAAGCACATGATTAACTTTAGGCATACAAATAATTTTTCATATTTGGCATAAACTCATTAAGCATCTGTTCCAGAGTGCTACTGGATAGAGATCAAAGAGCTCAAAATCACTGCAGGAGGGAAACCAGAAGAAAAAAGAGCAGGAAGACTTTACCAACATCTTGGTTCTTCACATACAGGTATTCCACTAAGGTTTCCAGGCAGGCAACCACAGCCTGAGAGAGAAGCAAGTCTTTCTGGAATACCAAAAAAAGAAAAAAAGAAGGAAAGAAAAAAAAAACCAAACCCAGTCAACAGCAATTGCAAGAGGAAAATTCATAAAGGGCAGGATCTGAAGATTATTCAGCACAGGAAACTAACACCTTTCATCTCCTTCACGGGATGCAACGTGCTCCAAATTATCTGTCACATCAAGGAGCCAGACAAAGGCATGACTACTTATTCTGAGACTAAAAAAATATTAAGTAACAGCCTCCAAAAAGTAAAGATAGGAGCCCAACATCGCTTAAGAGAGCTAAATGTAAACTGATGTATTACCCCAGGAGCACAGCATCACTTGAGCAAGTTAAATGTACGCTGATGCATTTACTACCCACAAAAGCACCTTGCTTTTGGTGGGTAGTGGAGAGACTGGGATTTGTTACACTTTTCCCATGTCTGTCCCTATGGACCTCTGCATCCCTGCAGAGCTGGAGATGGGAAAACAGAGACCATCATTAGTACACAGAATTTCAGCTACCCAGTTCAGCAGCAGGGAGCACCGCATAGCTTGATTTACCTTCTTTCTCACTGCACTACACTGCAGCAAGAGCATTTTCCCTCCTCCTCATCACATGTCTGTAAGGGGTGGAAAATGCAGGCAGAAGGAAAAAAAAACAGGCAGCCCCTTTGATTCTGCAATAGGGTGGTTTCTGCTCCGGTTAATGTTCCTGCTTGAAGCCCAACACTTGTGTTGTTCCAAAAGTCATATTTTATATACCTGCAACTGGACTTGCACCAAAAGGTTCTGCAGACTGACAACAAGTGAGAAGACCTGCTGTGTGGCAAGGGGGTGCAAGGCAGCATCCTGCAATGATGATGGCTGTGGTTGAGTAGCACCTTGGGCCGTGTTTTGGCCAGCGATCACCAGCAGAGAGGAGGAGAAGTTCTGGCGCAGAGCAGCTCTCAGGAACTGCATGATGCTCACTAGACAGGGAGACGCTTATTAGTGTGTGTCAGTGTTTTCCTCTGCCCTGCCCTGTGTGTTGGTGCCTGTGCAATAGCATGGAAGAGGCTGAGGAGAGAAAATTTGAGCTTAAGAGCCCACCAGAGTTGTTTGGCAGCTGCTAACAGCTGCAAACAGGAATGGCAACATGAGTTCCCATGTTCATCTCCTCCCTTGAGACACTATCACAGTTCCAGATGTCACTACCAACCTCCAAGGAAGATTTGTCCAAACACAGCAGAACTCCAGGCAGTTCCCTTTTGCTCTTTCTTACCACCAGTTACACACTTATGGATCAGTTATGCCAAATGGACCAAAGATTCCAGATTCCCTCCAGCATCTCCACCACCATCCCATTCCATAGTCACCAGTTCTCCCTTGTTGCTTGTAGCATGGTACTAGTGGCTGCTTCCAGCCAAATCCCTGTAACAGATGCAAAATACCTAAGAGCAGGACTGGCTTCTTATTCCTGAAGATGACTGCATTGAGGACTTCTGTTAGGTCTAGAGAGAGTGTTTGGTGAACCTAGAGGAGAATTAAATAGAAGAGAAAAAAGGGTGCTGGTTTGGACCAGATAAAAATCTCCCTTACATATTTCCAGTCATTAGATGCTACCCCATGATGACCATTGAAAAACAAGGGAACAGCAACAGGATTTCAGGAGACTGACCCAGAAGGGAGAGTTACATCATCAGGCCCTCAAGTTTCACTCACCACCAGTTGCCAGTCCTGCACAGCTTCCAAACTGCAGTGTAACTTACTTGTCTGTCTCACTCTCATTACTCCCTGCAGGCCTTCTGGCATGTGGCTGTCAGACTGCTGAGCACATGAAGTATCAGCCAGTCAGCAAGACTGACAAGCCAGGCAGACAAAAGTCATCAGTGGCAAGAAGCTGTCCCTGCCTGCTGGAGCTGGGAAGCCTGCAGAGAGCCCAGGGATAGGAACTATGGCATGGGTGAAGGGAGGAGAGCAGGTTAGGGACATGGGAACTAGGGGAAACAGGAAAGGTCAGCTTGAGAGGACAGTCTGCAACATGCTGTTTCCCTCACAGAGCAGCCATTGAGCAGCAGTGCCATGAAGCCTCAGAGAGAGCCCCAGAAGGGTTCAAACTCTTCAGTAAGGCTGAGAGTTGGTATGGGAAGGCAGGCATAAGGGCTGCTGGGTTCACTCCTTCAATAGGAGAGCTAGGAGTAGCTGCTGCAATGTAGGGGCAGTGGTTACTCATCTGAGAACTGACAGGCCAAAGCCTTTGACAGCCTGCCATCCATGAGCCATGTTTATCCTCAGGCTTCTGCTAAAGCCAGTAGCAAGAGAGGCTTGGGTAGTTACTTCAAAAGGAAATATTTTCCCTTGTGTTGGCATTCGAAAGTGCTTCCCTCAAAGTTGTAATTCTATTATTAGCTGACAGCTCCAGCTTAGCTCTCTTGTCGGACTGCAAAGCATCAGATACAATGACAGCTGCCCACATTCATAAGAGCTTGCTAATATTGAACACTTACTTACCAATAGTAGGTTTGGATTGTGACTGTTTCACTATTGATCATTTTAGTATCAAAAAAGCAGTTTACAACATGGGACATGTGTCTTCCACCCCCAGTCTTTCCTTGAGAAAGGCCTTAAAGTACATTTTGCTCTGTCCCAAAGAAGAAAGTGATTTGGATCAGGAGGGCTGGGTATGCACTTTCACCCCCAGGATTTGTGCCCTTCTCTAACTCTTACATGATTCCTGTCTCAGCCTTCGGCAACATGCTAGCTTCCAGTCCTGCTGGAGAATAACTTGCAGCAGGAAATAACTTGTGGACAATAACAAAAGAGGAATCAAGGCAATCAGATTCCAGGCCAAAGCAAATGACTTTCCTGTGCTAATGAAGATATAATATATATATATATATATTATATACGCACACACACACATATTTATTTTTAAGGTTTAGCCATGTGCTGACTCTGAACACTAGAGTGGTACTAACCTCAGTATTGTAGCGATGCTGATAAAGCAAAAGGGATGCAACCAACAGCCATCCAGAGCACAGCAAGGCATCTTCAGATGACAGGTAAGCAGATCCAGAGGGCGGGGACCGCAACCAGGTGCATTCCAAAACCTTCTTCAGGAGTTCTAGCAAGGACACATTGGAGAGCAGCACAGCCACTGCTGCATAGGAGAAACATAATAAGAGAAGGTGATGGCATAGGTTAAACCAGCTTGACAAGCAGAAGAGAAGTGCAGAGCACACCCATGCTGCAGTGAGGCAGCCCCAGCTGCCACAGCTCATCAGAGTAAGGCTGTCCAGCTATGCTGGTATTCATCTCCCACAGCACCAGCAACTGCTTGGCCAGCTAATAAAATGATCAGCCTTCAGCTAACACAGCAGGAAGGCCAGTTAGAGCTGTTCTCTATTTTTGTCTAATTTTTTGAACTATGACAATACCAGAATATTTCAAACTAGGCACCAATGCCCCACTGCTGTGTTCTTTGAACAAGAAAAATACAGTGCTTCTGTCTTTCAGCAGCCAATTCTTGAATCATCAGAAGGCAGCAAAACCAAACTAAAACCCTCAACCTAAAAAAATGCATCCCAAATACAAAATGGTCTTTGTTAATTATAATGTTGCATCTGGATGGAGAAACATCCACCTTACCTGCTGAGACAGTTAGAATACAGTCTCTGATGGCCAAGTTACAACCTCACTGAGATTAATTTAGCAGTCAATACAATCTTGCCTCACCTCTCTGTTGACTACAAGGTGTTGTCTGATGAAGGTTCCAGTACAGAAAATTCAAGGATGGCTGCAGGAGGCCAGTGTCCCTTGGCCTGCATTTCCCACAGAGATTACTGACTGGAAACAAAAGAACAGGAATAACAAGGACACCAGCTTAACAGAGCACCTTCGAGCAAGAAGAAGTCAGATACTGGGGGGAGAATTCAGATGAGAAGTGAAAATAAAACAGAGCATGGTACAGACAAAGCAACGGACGACTGCCCTACAGTGTTTGCTTTAGATTGGACCATGCAGTGGAAGATGATAACAGAGAGTGGGGGAATAGAAAAAGGTATATTAAAGGGCATAAATCACATTAGGCAGGAATGAATCCAAGAGCAATGGACTTCAAGTTATCTGTTTCCAGTGTGAGCTTGATCCTAGTACTAGAACAAGCATAAACAGCCATGTGACTGTCTCTCATGGTGACCAGACTGGGGAATGGCATGGAGAACTGTGCTCCTCCACTCTCTCTAACTCTGCTTACGCTAGGAGTAAAGTGTCATGTTTGTTGTAAACACCAAACACTTAGGAACTTAGGAACAATGTTTAGTAAAAGTTAGGGAGAGAAATCCAGGACTACAGGTCTCAGCAAAACTGTCATAGGAGATCTTTTGAAGGGCATACAGTCTGAGTAAGCAATTCTCAAAAAACACACATCAACACACCTCTTCCATCTATGAGCTGGCTTCATATAGGCCTCATTAGAGGATAGCATCTTGCACACTCACCCCTGAAGTCAACATATCCTGGGGAGCCAAGGAGGGAATAAATGGGGTGGTTGGGGTAGGGAGAGAGTTGTGCTGCAAAATACAGAGCAGAAAGCAAGAGCAAAAGGAGCTTGTGACTACTGGCAGCATCTGAGCTCTGCTCTGAAATCACAGCAGCTAAAAATGGTTCTTCCACACCCCTCAGTTCCCCTGGCTAATGAACGTCTGAGAAACACTGCTTCCTTACAAGGCCAATGCAGGCAGCCTCAAGATATGAAACATTTAAAATCGAAGGGGATAGTCCTTCAAAGTCTGCTGGAGAGATCAGTTTGTCAGAGCAGGGAAGAGATAAAAGGATGGATCAGCTGAATTTCCTTCTAGTATCTTTTTTTCATAGGCTGCATGAACCTCCAATAGCCAAGTAAGAAATCACCAAGTAAGGATCACCAGACAAGGCAGCAGGTCACACTATGGTTAACAAATACAGCCTTCTGTGTCTTTGGGGTGGACTGGGCAAGCTCTGCAGTTGGTAGGGAACTATATACTCTGCATTCACACTTCAAGGAAAGCCTAGTTTCACTAAGCTGCTGTTTCCTGATAGCCGATTAACAGGACATGACTGTGACCTGAACCCCACAAGACTGTTATAGCAAGTGTGGACAGGGAAGGATGATTCAGGAAGCACATCAGCTATACTGTCATGAGCCAAATCAACAACAGTCACTGCCCCTGAAATCATGTCATGGTCAGGGGAATACTTTGGCCACCTTGTGAGATTTCAGACAACAAATGTATTGTAAAAGTAAGAAGTGAACCTGGGTTTTGTTGACTGAACTAGTAACCAGGGGTCTTTACAATGCCCTGGCTATGAAAGTAACTCAAAGCAGCCATAACCATAATGCAAGGTACATCTCACAAAGGACAAAGAGCCAGCTCCTAATCATCTTAAGGCAAGGAGAAGATGGGTGCATATACTCACCCTGGTGAAGTAGCTTGAAGTCTGTGCTGTCCAGCTCCCTCATGCCCTTGCTCCGCAGTTGCACCAGGAAAAGGAGGCTCAGCAAAACAGGCAGGTTACTGTTAGCTAAGAAGGGCACAGACAGCTTAGGTTTTCAGTTAACTCTGAACTATTGTGCCTTAAAATGGGCCAGGAATCGTTAATTTTCTGGCTCAGGACTGAGGATGGGTTAGGGGAGGAAGTATTGCCCTTTTACACACACACACACACACACACAGAGCCCCAACTTCATTCTCATCTCTATGGTCCCCTCTGGATCAGGCCCCCTTTCTACCACTGTGGGTTGGCCTGAGTTACACCTGGATCCTGCCAACGTCATTCTAGGAACAACTAGAAAAGAAGGGGTAAAAGGACGCTAGGATCATATACACCCGTTGTGAACCATGTAGGGAACATGGTCATCACACTTTCAAACTGATACCACTAATATGCTAGAAGTCATTAGCCCCTGTCTATCTGACCACCACTGGCAGCCCATGCTTTGACAGCAGCCCAGCTGTGCAGCATTTGTTCTCCTTCATCTTATGAGACCAGAAAAATGCTGTCCATCCCATCCCACAGGGCAGAGCAGAGACAATAATAAGTGAGAGCTCCACAGGTCTGTATGTGAGAACGGGGCTGCTTAGACCACCAACTCCCCAGGGCAACTCCCTCCCTATTATTCACTCTTTCTCAGTGCTGTAAAGAGATAAAGATTTTATACTGTATGCAGCCATACCTACAGCAAACAACTATCATCTCCAGAAAACACTTTTACAAAAGCTTGGGAGTTTTCAGTTTTGAGGAGGAAACATTTATGGGTGTCTTTAATGTTCACATATTCTTGATGGAGTCCCACTGTTGGACCACTTTCTTGTCTAAGGGCAGGCTACTGTTTGAATAGGGATGCAGATCCCCTGGACTTAACTACCTCAGACCTCACAGAGAGCTGCCTGTGTGCTGCGAGACAAGGAAGTCTGTCTCCAGAGTACATCTGGTGTTTGACTTCCTGGATGGACCTGCCAGGAACTCAGTTAACAAGCTTAAAATGCAGTATGAAGAGAAGCTGGGGATATTAGTGGCAGCAAAAGGGCTCAAAGCCTGCAAAAGCTTCTCTAGCCCAGTGTCCTATCTCCATCGCCAGTAGTTTGGAGAATTAGGTCTGACTCCCACAATAGTAAATGGACAATCTCCCTCCCCGCAGCCCCTGGCATCCCTAGATCAGCAACAGAGGGACACCACAAGTCCAAATGTGCACAATTTCAAACACAATCAGATCTAGCAGATGCCAACATTGCTTTCTTTATCCGTAATCTTGTAGCCTTAAGCTTTCAACCCCTCCCTCTTCTCCAGTTTACTGACTTGGCCTGAGGTAAAGCAAAAACACTTCCCCTCTTATTGTCTCCATCCCAAATGCTGCACAGCAAAACACCTGAAACAGAGCAGGGCAGTTAAAAGTGTCGGCAGCCCCCTCAGGAACAAAAGAAAAGCTGTGCTGGGTCCCTAACTTAAGGGGTCAAGGACATCCTAGCACTGCTCCCTCCCTCAGTTCAAGCTCACAGGCTGCTTTGCACAGCACCTTTCATAGTGGGATAACAATTCCAACGCCACAGCCAGGGCTAGTAAGAAAACAGGGATTTCCCCCAGTCGCAGCCTTGCTCTCGTTGAGAGGTTTAACAGAATTATGAGATTTGGTGATACCACAGTCCCCGTTTGGGGATCAACATCATGAATGAGTCAAACAACCCCTGCTCCTGGTCTTTCTGTCCTGAGAACTGTGTACACTCAGGCACAACAAGCTGTTTTGCACAGTGAAGAGGCAAAAAAGAGAATGTCTTTCAGTCACCAGCTGAGCCCCTATTCAAGCCGGAAGATTTACCAGCACAGCTCTCCATTTGAACACTGATGGCAGTATATAAGAACCCTGCCTTGGTTTAACAATCACAGTTTGAAGCCAGAACAACATAAATTAGAAAAAAAGACTCTCACTTCAAAACTAATCTCTGAAAGAGGAAAGTAAATCAGTACAGTTCTGTTTGTAAATTTCCTCATGCAGATAAGTACTGAAGCTACATCAGCACTTCAAAACCACTTTATCCCAGACTGTGTCCCTTCAGCCACCTACTCTGCTAGTTGATCTTACAGCAAGACCAAGTCACAGAGGTGGGGTCACCTTGTAGGGTGGCTGAGCTGCTCTCTACCAACAGCTGCTGCAGAATCTGTAGGAATCGGCTCCGGAGGAGGTCACAGACAAGGACATCCTCATTTCTTTCCAGGAAGGTTCTTAGAGTCATCAACATCTTCCAAGCCACTTTCACAGAGCTTGAGCAGACCAGGTCCTGCGAGGAAATACACACATTACCTTTCTACCCTGATTAGGCAAAAGTCACTGCTATTTAATACCATTATGCTAATCCCATGCCTTGGGAAACAGCCTAATAAAGCACCATTCAGATTAAGTATGTCCTGATTAAATAGAAAACTGAATATGAGAAGGACTTATGTCTGTTAGGTACCTCTGAGTAATATCCCATTTAAAGAATGTATTTAGCTATGTAATTATAGGGGTAATATGCATTTAAGGTGAAGGTTTTAGACAGTGAGATCCTAAACAAGAGAACAGAGCCTCTAGCACTTCTGCTCATCTAGTTGTTTTGAAAAATCAGGTTGCATATTAAAGATGCTTATTTAAAATCAAGTTTACGAGTCAGTCCATAGTTACTAACTTTCAGAAGGCTGTCAGCTTTGTATGTGCAGTAGTAACATAACAGCTAACTGCATGAAACCTACATAAACCAGGCAAGCAATCACTCAATCACAGGAAAGGGAAGAGTCACGTACACAGCACTTATCCCACAAGCCTGCTTTTTGACTACAGAGCTCTGTCTGCAGTTTCTGAACCGAATCTCAGAGCCAGTAGCCTTAATTTGGGCATACTCTTGATGTTAAGGTATTTAACATTAAATTCACTTGCATAGCATGTACAGAGGCAGTTCCATAAATATCAGGCAGAAAATGCCTGGTAGCGCTGACATAATATGACCCTCTCAACACGTACTATGTCAGCACCACCTTTCCTCTCTTCCTGCAGTAGTCCTGGCTACTGCACTGCAAATGGTACAGCTGAAGAGGTAAACAGGAAACTGGTCTCAGCAACTGAGCCTGCAGCCTGACTGGACAGTCTGCTGCCTTTTCCAGCTGCCTTCCCCTATCACACAGTAGTAATGCAGTAGACTGGGATGACACAGTCAAAATGGCTGTGGGACTCCATACACAAGGAAAGCAGTTAAAGTAAGAACAGGCTGCCTGTGACAGAAAAATCTCTCTAGTTCTGAGCCTAAATCCTGCCTGTATCAGAGACCTTTAGGGGTAAAGGGCAGGGAGCTGACTGCACAATCGGCTCTGCTGACATAGATCTGCTTCATCTGACATTCAGGAATCCAATGTCTCTATTCTCTGAGAGAGTACCTCAGACCTGGAGCACAGAGAAGACAAGTGGGACAGTGTGTCATCACAATCATATTCACCCCCAGATAAACACACTGAGCACAGAATGGCATGAACCAAGGGCCACAGCCTTCCTGGTCCTGGTAAATGCACCATTGTGTTAACATCTTCCTTCCTACTCAGGAGCTCAAGGTCTCAGATGATGTCACTAACCATCAATTACATCTAATCCAGACAATTATTAAAAGTAGATAAGCAAATAAATCATCCTTGGAATGATATACATTTTTGTTTCACGGTACCATGCAGAGGCCTTTTCACTTCACTTGTGCATTCTGAGGCTTAAGTTATTCACCTTGTAAGTTTTCCTTACATCTGACAGTATATTTATCCCAGTATATTGCTCTGTATTATTAGTCCATCTAAATTCAGATTGAATATGAGCTTCCACAACTGAAAGGTGAGTTGTCAAAGCCTGTGATTTATTACAATTCGCTTTAAAGACTGGGATAGAGCCAAATGAATGTATTTCTGCAAAAGCACATGGCAAGACAGAAAGGGAAAGCAGGAATGTTGTACCATTAAGGGAAGGAGACACTGTTTATGTTTTGCTTATTGACAGACCTGTGATGTATACATATGCTTCAGTTTATGGAGTGATCAGCTCCAGAACTACTGCCAAATATAACAGTGTGGGCAAGTCTCATGGGACACTTCTTAATTTGTACTGATATGAAAACTCACTGATCACTTTTACTAATGCTCTGCAACTGAATCAAATGCCTGGATGTTGCTACCTACTCTGCAATATCACTCTGTGAAAGAACTGCCCTACAGGAGAGCCCTCCTGTCAGCCATTTCAGTAACTCCAGATATTAAAATTTACTTCATAGCCTCTTAGATCAGAACAAATACATGCCAGTCTGTAATGCCCAATGGATGCCCACTCAGAATCAAACCTTGCTTCCTCTCGCTTCTTCACCATTTGTTGATATGGGTTTGTCTTCTCAATGATATTTAGTTTTAATTTCTCTAACAGACTGGAGAAGAAACATCACAACTCTTAGCTTTTGCCCTTACAGGTAAATCTCATGTTCTTGTGTGGAAAAGAATGTTTTCCACATGTTCATATGTGACTGGCTGAACAGTTGTGGGACAAGTGGCCACTGATGGGGAGGGGTGACAGGGCAGGTGAGAGTGGTGGCAGTGAGAGACAGCCTCTAAGCAGCCATCAGGACATGGATTCTGTTACGATTACATACATTAACAGAGCTCATTACACCAGCTAAAGGCAAACACTAGTCTGTTACTTTAAGGCCCCTTTCTCTCCTGCATTGATTAATTTTCCCTGTCTCAAGATTTTTATTTTTTAAGAGTAACAAAACATGTCATTTTTGCAGTCCTGAAAACTCAAGAGTACTACAAAAATCTCTGACAAGACTCTCCGGTAAAAACAAAACAAAATTAAACCCCCAAACAAGCAGAAAGGTGTGCTTTCAAGACCTTCTCTCTGCACACTGCTTTTTCAAAGTTCTTGTTCCTCATACCCTTCTCATCTATCAATAACAAAGCATTGCTCCCAAATTAGCAAAACAGCTTCTTGAAAGGCTGGCACAGAAGAATCTGGAGCACCCAGCTGTGTATCTGGATAGAGAATGGAACAGGGTTTATCATGGCATACCTCAGCAGGACCCTTCAGATCCCTCCCAGCCAACTCTTAGAAGATCCCTTCCTATCACAGTGGATGGATGACATAGAACAAGATAACACACGTGCAGTCCCATTTTCCTTATCAGGCTTCCTTGGCAAGCAGAAGTCAATGTATACACACATGGCCCCTTCTATCAACATCTTTGGCTTCATAACATCACTGAGGGCTTTAAGAATCAAAACCCCCATAAAACACGGCCAGGATAGCAGCCTATCCTTGTGAAAGTCACATACCAGTAAAATAAGCAAAATGCTGGAATTGCTCTTCAGAATGGGAAGTAATGGGCTAGCACTGTTCAGCTGATCAGATGTGTCAAAATCAGGTTCTTCAGCCTCAGTTTGCTTGCAGTCTCCCCAGGAAAACCAGAGTTGGAGGACTTGGTGTCCAAATCTCCCCATAAGTTCAGGGTAGTGCAGGAAGAATTTCAGCAGGAGAGGACAATGGACATAGACCAAGCTCAGATCCGGAAGATTATCCAGGATCCTTCTTATGGTACACAATGACCTCTGGTAAGTGTGTGAGAGGGAAAGGAGGAGAGGGAGAGAGAACAAAATAATCACTAGATACTGAATATCAAACAGTTGAAATGATGAGAATTTACTGCGAGAAACAGTCACACGGCCTTTTAAGTAGACAATCAAATATATCAGTTAAACATCATTTTGTGAAGCCCATTTGCATCACAAAGGCTAAGAAACTTGTAGGCTTTATACAGAGCTCAAAGCTGTGCAGCAGCAAAGAGTCATATGGGAACACTAGAAAGCCTGCTGCAGAGGCTGGAGATGTGTTCAGGAGATCGAAGCTATGAAATTTATTATATTCTGTCTGTGAATTCACAGCCTATCCAACGCATTTACACTTCCCACACATACGCAAGTTTATTCCATCAAATCTATATTCCCCTGTGGGTTTTCATGGTTAACTTTCCAGAGTGCAGATGCACTGCACGCTCTTCACTCATTCACCACTCATCACCTATTGCAAAATACTTTCTGCAAGAGGGTTGATGGGAGTGGGGAGAAACCTTAGTTTCAAAAAACGGTTCCAAGAGGTAGGAATGAAATCTTCTTTTACCAAGTCCAGGGCTTTGCCTTTATCCTGACAGACAGCAAGAAGGTAAAGTGCAGCTCTGAGTATGTGTGGAGGAGGACAGTCTCCACGGTCCTGTGCTGAGAGGAGGAAATTTCTTATGGCTAGAAATAATTCTGCATCTGGAACAAACCTGCATTCAAGGAGATTGGAGTGGAAACAACAACATCAGATATGCTTTGCCCACCAATACACGGTATGTAATGGCCACAAAACCACTTGCCTTGTATACTCTTGGCTCACCTGTCCCCAAGGGTGTAGGCAAAGTATAAGAGTAGTATGAAGCAGTGTTGGTGGCTGCAAAGAGATTGATCCAAAGAGAAAGGCTCAGGAGTTTCAGACAGGAGGAGAAGGCTTTCAGCAATGGTGTAGTTTAACTGAGGCAGACCCTTCTGCAGGAGCGCAGACATCTCTTGCTCTAGAAATCAAACCAGTATGAGCAGGCAGGCAGTGATGAGGAATGTCTATGACAAAGAAGAGTGGAACAACCTACTACTCCACAGTCTGCATACAGTAAGCACACCTCTATGATTTGGCATCGATAGTGGCGTGAGACCTGATTTAATGGAGGAAATGGAAAATTTAAGGATGAAAAGACACTTCTGTTTGAGGGTCCCAGTTCTTTGCTGATGCTGCCTGTATGGTGACCAACCACTGCCAGTGGGAAAAGTTGCTTTTGTGATGTGGAAACTTTCATCTCATTCATTTTGGACTTAACTATTGTGGAAAGTTGCAGTGTAGACAGGAAAGCTTTACAGAGTATACCAGAGGGGAAAAAATTACCTTAATCTGCAGATATGGGTGACTGTGTGGCAAGTAATTTCGTTTCAATTAAGCCATGCACAGCTGTGCTAATAAATGTCACCATGTAAACAAAATCATAGGCAGATGAAACGCATTCTTTCAGGCAGGGTTCCAAACTCTTCAAAAGGCATTCTGACTGTTACCTCCTTGCTGCACCAGCTTAAAAACAAGCTAGGGAAAAATTTCTCTAAATTGAGCTATGTGTGTTCTGCCTTCCCTCTTCCCTTGTCCTTTTCTAAATTTTTTTTGCACCTATTGCCTAAACAGAAGGTGGCAGGGCCTTAAACTACATAAAGCAATTTTACTCTTTCCCCAAACTTGCCCTCCTGAGATGTTCTCCTTTTCTCTGTGGCAGAGTAAAGGTTCAGGCACAAGTTGCAGAGGAAGCTGGAACAGGTCTGATTCAGGACAGGATTACTGTGAAGAAGAGCAGAAAGATACAGAGAAGGAGGCTAGAAACATCCTCTTCCTACTTCTAATATCACACACTGTCTGCCAGACCTCATTTTACTGAATTATCACACACAAGCACCTGCCCCATCACAAGAAGACTCAAGGAGGCAGCCTAGGCTTCCAGGAAAATGATGAGTTCCCAAAGGACAGTCAGGTCACCAACGTGGCAGGTGCGTGCAGTGACATCAGTGAAGGAGTTCACGGATCTTAGGCCAATATGAATGCAGCAGGGTACTCTCACAATCACCCTGCCTGGTATACATGGGGAGTCCTGTAAGGGCAGGACCCCTAACACTGCAGAGAATGGGAGGTGTTTCAGGGCAGCTCCCAATACATGATTCCACTGGCAAATACCAGTTAGATTTTGTAGCAATGGTGTTTCCAGGGAAGAACACTGAAGAATGATAAAATATTAACTAAAAGGGTGAGAACAGCTCTACTTCCAGGTGTTTCTCTCTCTCCAAAGATTTCCTTGTAGAACACGACATAACCAAACAACACCCGTAACACACCATCCTTGGCACCCCCCACTACTGTATTCAGAGGCCTAGATCACTTCCACCACACAGGCACAAATGTCCCCACTCTAAGTTCCACAGTAGTAACCTGGCCTAGGAGTGCTGTGTGTTTTGTTTACTTTTTAGTGAGATACAGTCACAGGAAAGAGGAGGTAAAACATCTCTGCAGACCTACAGAGCGTCTCCCCAAGTACTCCTCAACTTAGAAATCATAGCCTCCACTACAGGAGATGCTTTGCAATGCCTGCTGTTGAAGTCTTCCTCCTCCCTCCCATTTCTTATACATTATCATACCATGAGGAACACACCAATAGTGGTAGTATGTGCCTAGGAAGCCAGAGCTCAGATGGAACTGGTGCTACTGATACTTCTTTTCAAAACACCCACTGATCTGACTACTCCAAAGTCAGGTTGCTTTATCTCTGTCTGTGCAACTCACGACGGAGCACAGAATTCTCACAGCGCCATGTAAATCCATCCGCCCCCTACCCAACTGCTTCTCCCTTCTCCCACATCCAGCTTTTCCACTGGCAGTTACCATTTACATTTTGCAGTAAGATACAACCACTCTTGAGTCTTTCAGCCTCCTGTCTTGCCTATTCAGGTGCATTAGATAAGGCATGATCTGCTTTCCCATCTGGAAATTTTGGACTCCCTCACAATACACACAATACCTTTGTACAGAGCAAAATCTGGCCTTCAGCTCCAGTGTCAGTCGGATGAAGGAGGAGGATGCTAGACAGAAAGCAAGACAGAAATGTCAAAGGAGCACAGAACATGTAGGATAAGGGAAAAGAGTAGGCAGGTCCCATAACCAACCCCACACAAGCCTGGTAAACAGGGCAGGCCATCTCAATAAGAATATGTATGTTAGGCTTTCTCTCAGAAAGCAAACTACTCCGAGGTTGGGCTGGAGGGAAATATCTGAGATTCATTTGTTTTCTCAGGAGAAGTGAAGATTTGCCAACTTCACATGTTTAGAACAGAGGAATTGTCTACATCAGCTCTCTGATGTGTGAAGAATAAGGAATACACAGAGTAAATAGGATTTCTACATAGTAAAATTCTACCAACAATTCCAACATAATCCCTGTCTAAAGGAACAGCGAATTCTGAATATTCCAGAGGGAAGGGTAAAGCTGACACAACACACTTATCCAAAATAAAACCTGTCCCATCATCATTGCTAGACCAAATAACATTTTCATCCTGCTGAACATGACTGTGCACTCTATTCTTACTCATATAAACATGTAATATAATCCTCCACATAAAATCTTGTTAAGATCGTTGCCCCAGTAATATGCAGTAGCAGCAAGTTCCATCAGTTAAGTTGAGAGCACAGAGAACATGATCCCACACTACCCTCATACCCAGCTTTTTGGAGAACTTATTCCGCATGTTTGGCACCACTGTAAAGAGGATATTAAGTGTTGAGATGAAAACCTCCACCACCGACAGACTGACAGCCCTTTGCAGGTAGCTCTGTGGAGAGATGAAAAGATTGGGTGCATAAACAGTGAAAGCAGCAGCTTCCTTCTGGCCTCCTGCCTGCCCAGAAAGTTAGATTTCTAAATCCAAACAAATGGAGTAACAGTTCTTTTACCAAAATGTCTGGCAGCAAGTACACAGGCTCATAGACCACTTCGAATGCAACTGACACTCCCCTCTGCCAATGATATGAGCTGCACTAACACTGCAAGACATTACACCAGACAAGAAACTTCTTCCAGATTCCAGCTGGCAACCAGTTAGGCCTTAATCCACAGTGACTAACATTACTGCCCACATTGCCCTGGAAGTAACTGCTCTTACGGGTCAGATGGCTAATTCTCCAGCATGGCATACAACACAGGACATATATTCAAGTTCAGCTGACTTCAGTAACACTTAACACTTGTGCTTCAGTGTTTCATTGAGCAGTGGCAAACATAGGCATTTCAGCTTTCTACAAAGGTCACTCCTACACTGTTTAGAACAGAATGACTCAACTCACTCTTGTAGCAGGTCACTGGACAATTTTCTCACAGTCCATTAATTTTTATGCAAGTTTAACGAGCAAGAAACAGCTTACTGACTCCAGCTTTGCCAAACTGGACATGCACCGCACCCTCACATCGGGGAGGAGAACAGCAATGCCACTGCATTTGTCTTGTTTGGTTAAGAAAACACCAATCAAAACATTCCCAACAACTGCAAGGATCCATACACCTGAATCTGTAGCAAAGCACAAGCAAAATTTACTAAACATTAGGAACCCCAACCATAGTTCCACTGTTTTGACAATTCTGCTTGAAGTGTCTTAGGGACAGGCCTGTATGGAGCACTAAAGCACACATTACTCTCCACTGCTATTTTCTAAATCATGTTCCTGGCCTTAGTGAAGCACAGTGCTTAGTACTGCCCTTGCTGTGCAGACTGGGCAGCCTCATCAGTACCTTCCGGAAAGAAGCATGAAAATGAAATTGCAGATGCAAAACACAGTTGCTCTCTGGGACACAGGCAAGTTTTGGAAAAGTGGCAGAATGGGAAACAACAGTTCAGGCACTCTTCATTTTCTGCAACATCCAGAGCTGCCATGGATCAGATAGCATGGTAGGTAGGTAATGGGGATTGCACAGCCTGAAGAAAGACAGTGCCATCTACATGGAAGCTTCATGAAATTTTCCACCCTCTGAGACCAAACATTTCCTTTTTGCATGAACTCTATATTTCCACATTTGGCTCTAGAGAGGTGGTAAATGCCACAGCTGTTCTTGGTTTACTCTACATTTTCTCTTCCCAAAAAACCATTTGCCCAACCCATTCTTGGGGCTTGAAAGCACCTTTCCAGGTACACAAGGAACACACTGAGTTCAAAAGAAACCCTACCATGACCATGGGGATGCAGAGACTGTCACAAATCCTCAACAGGAACTCAGAGAATTTGCTCAGCGTGTCCTTGCTCTCAGAGTTGGGGGCAGTGAAAGCGTTCTCCTGGGCCATGAAGTCACCCTGGAATTCCACTGCTAATCTACAAACACAAAGTGGACAACAGAGGAGAGAGGAATTTTCCTCACTCTGCAAAGGAAGTCAGGAGATACTAAATTTCCATCACAACTTTCACCATCAAGGACTCACAAACACTCAATAGGTTGGAAACACAGGAATCTGGCAATCACATAGAGTTGCCTCTTGAGTGAAGCTATTAAAAGTCATCAAGGTTGCACAACAGTACAAGCTGGGAAAGGAAGACAGTTTCTGTGAAGAAAGCATCTGCTGTGGGAAGCCCTAGTGTGGCAAGACTGGTTTTCAGCCAGGTGCACAATACAGCAAACCTTGTGAAAATCAGCCAAGGGACCATTCAGCTGATCTAAAATCCATGACAGAATCCAAGTGCCCTCAAAAACCACCACAAAACTCTGGGTCAGTGCAGAAAGGCATACCTGCTTCTGACTGAATTATCTCAGCCAAGCCAAACACAAGTGATGCAAGGCAAAAATGAAGTTGGCTGGACCACAACAACTGATCCTGATTCATACACAAACTCATCTACCGCTGTCTGCTGTGCAGCCAAGGGTGACAAATAACTCTCATCCAGCAAAACAGGAAAAGTTGGTGCCTACAGACCCATTTGTGGTAACAGGTCACAGCCACAAGCAAATCCAAGGCCAGCATCTGTTAAATGGTTAATCCCTTCTGGCAGCGAGACCACATACTCCAGGGTACAGGAATCTGTTTTCATACATACCTTCCAACAGTTCTTACACTGTCAGTAGTTTTGGCTAATTTTCAAGCAGTCCCTCAGAGCCCAAAGACATGAAATAAACTGATAGGTCCCAGGCAAATTTCATGGGAGACACATCCATGGCTCACAAAATTATCACTATTACTACTTCTCCCTCACTCTGCTGTTTCACTGACAATTGCCATGCATTTAATGCATCTGTGATACTTCCTTGGTGGGGCTGGGTGGAGGAACTCAGTTGCAAGGGCAAAAGAATGGACAGATGTGGACACACACCAGTCACCTGCCCACCTTCCTGACTTGTCCTCACCTGCAAGCATTTCTGAAACTTTCCAGGGTGTTGAGCAAGAACTGACACTGCCTCTGAGGGACTCTGCCGAGATTTCTGTTTGCTGGTTGACTCTGAGACACCGAGAATAGAAGATCACCCTGTTAAAGGAAAAAAGTCTTTAAAATCTTATGTTCACTTTCAGAAAAAATAGCAGCAGGAGGAACAACAGATTTCACTTCACTCACTTCTTTCACACAACTGTTTTTTCACTATTGTGCTTTGCCCAGGGAGGGCAGAGTTGGAGAGCTTGTGTGCTCTTCCTACGGAAGACAGTTACAGAGTTACTATTTCTGTACAGCCCTGTCTTTACAGCCTGTATTGCCATGATTTGATTTCATCTGAGTTTTAAACATCTCACCTAATGGACCTTAAAGCCCTTATGGGAAAACTTAGTATTTTTTTAAATTTTCTTTCTTCCAATTACTCTTCAGACAACACTGAACGGTTCTCCTTGCTTAGCCCTGAAATCTTAGAAGTTCCCTACTTTGGCTCAGATTTTTAAGCAACGATTCACGTACTAGCTCTTGTTCCCACAGCATCCTACCAAGTTCAGCCAGAAGCCAACTGAAGCATCAGAGTTAATAATTTCTCCAAAGTGGGAACAACTTGGTACTCAAAATCTGCTTTTAAGCCTTAACTTGTTGTGGTGGTCTTCTCCAAATACTACCAGAGGAGGGCACAGCTACACACTGATGCCTGGCAGTTCAGAACTCCTTTTCCATTTCATGCTGAGATACCTTAGCAGAGGTACAATCATTGACCCTTTTCTCCCTTTAAAGACAGTCTGGATATCCTCACTATCTGCCTAATTTCCTTCCTGTGAAGCTTCTAATTCTGAAAGGGACATCAAGCTCTGCATGTGTGCAAACAAAATGACCACATCTGCCTATGGGGCAGAAAGCAGTTCTGCCTTCTCCGGGCAGACAAGGCAAATATCTGGTACCACAGAACTTAGGTTTAAAGATAGTTCATCAAGAATTTGGAGCTCTGGTACTCCAACAATTTGTTCTTGTCACTACAGATGTGATCTAAACCTACATAGCTCTAAGCCTATCGCAAGAAGGCTCAGCCCTTGTCTTTCACTAGCTATCTGCAACTGGGGCTCTCCTCAGAAATGCAGAGGTCCCAGTACCACATCACACTAACTACAAATTCCAGGAACAGGAAAGAATTTACAGTTCAAACAATAGCTAACACCTCCCTTGCTGAGGGATCACAGTGCATATATGATGACACTCTTGATCTGAATGCAAAACAAGAGATGTTCATTGACAAAAAAATACATTGACCAATGCAGCCTACAAGGCAGAGTCCTGAAGAAGGGGAAGTTCCAATGACTTTGGAGTACTGGACACATAAGGAGAACAGCATACTCAAGCACTGCCCCACAAATCTTCATTGATTTAGAGGTAACATTTACCAGCATCTATCTTCATCTACTTCAAAGACAAAGTTTGGTACCATTTTGAGGCAAGAGGATCAAAAGAAGTATCAGAGAACCAAAGAGGTAAGAGGATAGAACACATACATAACATCCACATAGCGTGCTAGGAGGATCAACCCTGTCCTGCTTGGTCCTACCAACAAGCAACGGCCACTTTTAACTTACTGCATGCCTCTTGCTGCTCTGTGGTGGGGAAAGGTCAGCACATCGCTTCAGTGCTGCCTCCAGCAACTTCTGCAGCTCTTCATATGGGATTGGAGGGGAGCTCAGATGGTCCTTCCTGAACAAGCCAAGAGAAAGACAGTATGCACAGCCCCTGCTGGGGACTTCCCTGCTGGGAAGGTAACACCATCAGAAATAATTGCTCTTCTAATGTCAGTATGCCATTGCCACACCTCTCCAGCACAGCACAGTAAGGTCACAATATCTGAACTGTGCCTTCATCCACATGTGCACCCAAACATACTCTCACTGCACTCACTGTCTGTTCCCACTACAGTCAGGAAGCATATGACTATCCAGAGTCTTATGCTTGCTCTTATCAATCTGGATGGGGCACAGAGTGACAAAGCCATTGTACAAGCCTGCCTGGGACACCAGGTCCTTGCTGCAGTGAATTGCTGCCTATTGCAGTTTCATTGCCCTGGAAGCCTTCTGAGGTGGGTGGGAAGCTGGCTCTGCTGTACCCACGCCTGCCTCAGCCACAAGTCCCACTGCAGAGCATGCTCACCCACACAGCCACAGGGGAGCTGTAGAACCCAACATGGTATCAAAGTATCTATCTGAAAAAAAGCCTGTAAATACTTTCCTGCCTACCTCAGGAAAGCTGCCACAGCTCTCACAGCCTCCACTGCCACCTCCAGCACTGGGCAGTTCACTGTCTCCATCAAAACATCAATGGCTTCTATACATACACCTCGGTTTGTGAATAATTTGATTTCCATGGGTTGCCTGCGAAGAGGAAAACAGAGTAAGCAAGGAGAACGTTGTCAGATTTAGGTAACTGTGGTGCCCTTTTCTCATTTCACCAAATGGACAGCTGGGCTGTGTGGTTCCAGCCATGCCTTTCATTATTCAGAGCCAGCTGCTCTCAAGGAGGCACTCTCAGACTTGAGCAGGTAGAGGGTTTGCCACAAAGAGTGAACTTCAGCCAATCTGAAGCCCTACTATGATGAAAAAACCCACAGACAGGATAACTGTGACTACTCCAGTGAAGACTGACATGAAATGCACAAGAAAAACAAGCTTTGCAAAATCCAGTGATCTCTGTGCCTAGGACTTTATGCTCAGGCCATCTGCTCTGGCATTTGTGGGTTCATCTGGCAACTTATATTCTTGAGTGAACAAGCAAACATCACCATCCTAGAACAGGGACGATGCCATGAGAATAGCTTCTCTCACAGTCCTGTAGCACTTCTAATGCCAGATGGTGTCAGAAGGACAGGAACCTTAATGAACTTGAAAAGTAATCAGGAAAATAAACACACTCCAACTATTTTGACAATTCTTCTTCATAGTGAGCATTTTGGTCATCTGATCACCTTGTGCCCCAACAACTTTAAGCTTTCAGCACGAGAGCATAGAGGGATGGTAGGCCATTAACCCCATTACTGGACAGAGCTGTGTAAATGGCAGACTATGCTCATTTGGCTCCTGGCAAGTCAGGTACAGTTGGGAGGGCGGGGGAAGACAGGCAGCTACATGCACTAACAGCCTTGCCAAAGAGCCTCTCCAAAGTGTAGTAAGAAAAGCAGCACAGCATGACGGGAGCCAGACTTGGGAGCCAAAAGTATTCCAGTATTCCCTGGTATTCATTTTTCACAGTCATGCCTGACTAAAGCAAGCCATGAACACATGCTCGCACGCACAAATGGAAAAGTGAACTTCAGTAGAAATTACACTAGTAGCCCAGTTACATGGCAAAAAGGAAACAGAGGAAAAAATACTCTTTTTAGTCACTCAGTGGGATGGAAACCCAACTTGGCAGTAGCCTCATGTTCTGCTGTGAGAAAAAGCTCTGAGGTGGGCAAGGCAAGGAAAAGGCCTTGTGGAACTCGGGCATCAGGAGCCAAGCCATAAGTGATGCGCTGAACTTCCAACTTGTTCCTACTTATACTGTAATTCTGTTAATCCTCTGTATTTCCTTTCTTTAATCACTGACCTTCTGAAGTAAAACACATCAGGAAGAAAAAAGCCTTCACTGACTCATTCAGGGAGGAAAGGATGGAGGAGTACTGGTGACTCACTCAAGATGCACAAACCCACTTTCAGTATGGTGCACTGTGATGTCTTTGGGGCCCGGGAGGAAAGTGTGAAGGACGGCACTCTTGCAGCTTCCTGCAACCTCTCGTCTTTGGGCCCCACACTGTGCCTGCCACTCTGGTTATGATGGGAGAGACAAGAAGCACACCAGGGAGAGCTACCCACCATTCCTGACATACTGCCAAAGGGAACAGAATGTCCTGCTTGGACCTCATCAGAATGTGGGGCTCACTTACACAAGAGAATCCAGCTGCAAGCAAAAACCAAGAGGAGAGGTTCCAGCATAAGATCCCTTTCCCCACTATGAGAGTGTTTTAAATAAAACATAATTTCTAAGGCAAAGCTCAGAAATAGAATGGGTGTGCGAGAACATAAGAGTAACTGCACAGAGTGTTCTCTTTGTTTTACAAGCATAAACGCTGTAATTAGTGTTTCCCACATCCTGGCTTCTCTTTTTGACAGATCCCACACTGGTATCATCACACTGTTCTAGCACTGCTGCTTTTTCTTCTCCTTTTTACCCTGCCACTTGCTACAAAATTGACTATGACATTTCCAAAATTCAGCTTAAGGGCTCTCTTGGGGGAACTAAGTGGCAAAAACAAGACTCTGTCACTAGCATGACAGGACAGGAACAAGATCACAGAGGCAAGAACAGGAAGCACAGAAGAAAAACAAGCCAGTGTATATTATTTCTTAGCAGAAAACAAGAGGAAAAAATGACAGAAGACATTAATATTTCAGCTTAGAATTTGTTTTTGCAGTTTGAATTTAGCTCAGATGATGACAGAAGACTAGAGGCCATGGAATTTGCATACTTTGTTTTGTCACAGAAGTGCACTTAGCAGGATCTGGCCTGCTCACATATGCCTGGACCTTCCTGACCTTCCCTCCTGCTCTGTCTACAGCTGAAAAGAGATTTCACCTCCCAGATAGACGGGGAAGCAGGAAGATGCAGATATACTGACGGATGCAGGCACAAAGAGGACAAGCTGGAAGGTTCAGAAACAACCATCAGGCCCTTCTTTGCAAGAATAAGGGAGGTGCAATTGTTCAGCATCATCTTTCAAACACAAAGGCTCCAGAAGTGTGTAGATATTTGGCCTCAGAAGAAAACCTTAAAAAGCAGAAGCACCACAGCCCCCATTTTAGGGGGGCAGGCACTCTGCCTGTGCAAGCCTGTCAGGGTACTCCCTTACCGTTTTAGTATTTCAGTGAAGAGCAGGAGCCCTTGTTTGTGCAACTCCACATTGTTCATCTGCAGGACATCTTGGAGACTCCGCACCAGAGATTCAATGCCTACACATGTTCAAGAGAAGTCACAGAGAGGCTTTTAACATCCCAGATTCCAGGATGGACAAAACTAGTTTTTAAAAGGAAGGAAGATTTGAACAATTATTATTCACTGACAGAAACAACTGTCCAAAACTCTTGAATGTTCACTCAGCTCCCTGACAATATGCCTTAATCTCCACTGATAGAAGTAAATCTAAAAGAACAGAAGGAATTTAACCATTCTTCCTAAATCTACTCTTGGCATGTCCACAGAAATACACCTAATGGTAACTCAGCTAGTGTCAGTCATGATAACTGGTTATTATAATGAATTAATGCTCATCAGGAACTCACTAGGACAATGGCACTGTAAATTCAAGCTATGCTGGACATCACAAACACATCTGATAGATATTAATTTCCAGTCCTTTATCCATCCTGACTGGAAATTGTGACTGTGTGTAGAGCGTTGAAATTCAGCTAGAGGCACAAGCATTACTGTAGTCACTCTGTCAGAAAAGCTGATGACTCACCATAGACAGTGTGACACTTTGAGAAGAAAAGGCGCTCTTCAGTCAGGAGGAGCAGGCAGCAATACACTGACCAGATGAGGACTTCACTTTTGCACAAGAGACATTCAAACAGGAACTCTGTAAACACATACACACACAAATGAGGTCACCCCGGTAAGAGGCAGGCTGCTCTCAGCATGCATGGCACAGCTGCTCCTAGAACAGAGCAGAGGCAGGAGGAGGAAAGGAGGCAGCATAGCAACAGCCGCAGGGAGAACGGCTGTATTATGAAATGGCGGGAATGGAGAATGGAGTAGATGCTCAGGGTTATGCTAGTCTTCAAAACAAGGTGACTGGAGAGCAGAGACCCATGGGCAGGCTCCTTCCTAGCACAAACTCAGCAGGCAGGAAGGAGCTGAATTGTGGATCTAGACTTTGGTTCAAATGAAAAGCCACTAAGCAAGCTTTAGCACAGATGTAGTGATCTTTTTTTCCTCAGAACTTTTACATCTCCCAAAGAATTTGTATAATGAAAGTATTTCTGTCTTCTGGGATTACAGAAAAATAATAAACCATCTCTCACAGCTGCAATCGAAGCTAAATCCTAGAACAAATTCTGTGCAAACTTACAATATTTAGTGGAATGAGATAAAACTGAAGTCTGTTTACGCTTGTATCTAAGGTCCTGCAAGAAGCACCTTGACCTCAAGGATTTGTCCAAATTCTCACTGTGGAAACTACATTCTGCCTGTTGACAGCTGCTTCTATACTTTCAGATGAAAACTTACTCTCCCCTTCTACTCTTAAAATCACATCAGCCATTTCTATTGGTATAAAATGGTCACCACGCAGATTGTGCCACCAGTGGATATCATGGAACCAGACTGATTCCTAAAACAAACAGCCAGGGAGGGCTTTGATACTTGGAGACGAACAATAAGATGCTACTGCATCTCTTCACCTGGAACATCCGCATGGATAAAAGCAGGAGCATATCTGCTGGGAGAGTGAACCAGCACTGCAGCCATACAGTGAGAACTTGCTGCCTGCAACATCTCATCTCTGGTCAACAAAAGCTGTTGGGAAATGAAAGTCAAAAGGAGAGAGGAGGTCAACTATGCAGCTATGAGTAGGAAAGTTTCCTCTTCATTTTAAAATTTTAAACATAAATTCTCTCTTTTGGCATATACTTCACAGATTAAACCCGCTAAGGCAAGATAAAACACTGAAACAAAGACACTCAAAAAAGTACAAAATGAGAACCACAACAGAAGATATCATGAGTAAGAACAGCTCTGCCCCCATGCTTAGTCATGCGGGCATTGCAAGTGCTGTATCAGACCTCAAGTGTGAATGAGTAAAATCATCTGAGGCCAGGAGTAAAATTTTCCCCACTCCAGGATGCAGGAATGAACAGGAGGTGATCTAAAGAGGTGTCCCCATTTCTCACTGCAGCCTCTGTTGCTGGTGTTATCAACAGAACACCCTGCCTTATATATATATAATGACTTAGAAAAAGATTCAATACAGGCCATCAAGTTATTTATGTCTACCAACAATTCACTACTACTTCAGCAATCACCTTTTTGAGAACAAGTGGCAGTGGATTTTCCCCTTCTAAAAAGTCTGGGTTCTCAGTCTCCTCCTCTGTCTTTGAATTATTCATAAGAATAGATACAAAATGGTCAGATTTCAGCAGCTCCTTTAGCAAACCTGCAAAAGGGGGAGCAAGAGTGAGCACCATACTGGGCAAAGTAAGGATTATACTAACACAGGAGTATTTACAGGCTAGGACTTGTTGCCAACTTCCTCCCCTTTCCAGCACTCCTAACAAAGGTACTCACCTCCAGTTTAGGGAGCTTGTTTTCACTACGTCCCCAGATTCTGCCATGAACCACAGTTCTTGCAACCCCTTGTTGCTGATGCTTTTTGCTGGCTCTGATCTGCTCTCTGTTCCTTCTCAGAGACATGTATGTACAGGGGTACATGATCTCAGGAGCCCTCTACTTGCATTATCTTCCATTAGTACCCACACCTTAAACTGTTTCTTGGGAGAGCTCTTGACCTTCATTCTTCCCTAGCAGTCAGTGACCCTAGTGACTCGACATTTTTCCTGAAACACTTTCTAGAGAACTGGCATTTATCTTCCCCTACTATTTTCACAGGCTCTTACTGAAACAACTGCATTTAGCTAAAGGATATACAGACACACACAAAAATCCTCAGAAGAATAGTATAGATCACTGCTACAGGTATTGATGCAAATCATCAGTACATGTCAGTACAAATTCAAAGGGGTATCATCTGAGCTATAGAATTCTACTCTCAAAGGAATCATCATCCATTTCTAGTAGCTGAACAGATGATCTGAGGAGCAATCCAGTTCCTGCTTGCCTCCTACAAGAAAAATTAATTCCCTGGATGGTTTACAAACAAGGAATGTCAGAAGGGCTGAAATTGTGCTCCCCAGCAACAGTTGATATGTGTAGTTGGAAGCATAACTGCAAGAATATGCCACATTATCTTTGTAACCAAAATAATATGATGCTCCACATCTGAAGACTGTTGTTTGTTAGACTCCATCCCTCTGCTCTATAAAACCCACCTGCCCATGCACAGCGTTTGCACTCAAACACTTTGAGGGATGGTCAGGCCACAGCACAAGATCTGAAGAGACTCTGAAGATTAGTCAGTGCTGGGCAAATGTGGGGCTCAAGAGACAACAGGGGGCTGGGGGTGCTCAGCAGCAGGTCTGGTCCATGTGATTGCCATGGAATAACAGAAAGGACAGACTGCTTCGGACAAGCAGCAAAAAGATCCTCTAGAGAGAACAACCCACATTAGAGCGTCTAAACCAGCCAAGGATTTCTTCCTCATTTTAAGCCTTCCCTTGCACCTTGCAGGTTTCTCTCAGCAATGCCTTACCCAAACAATTAACCTGCAGCTCCTTTGTCTGCGCACACCCCAGGGTATTCAGGAAGAGACTACACAGCCTTTCTTCGAAGTGTGCTGAGAGCCGTTCTGTGCCAACAGGAGAAGAGTACAGCTTGCCATACAAGTAGCAGACAGCAGCCTTTATACCCTCATTTGGGTACATCAAGCCCGTCAGCAGATGATCCACTAAATTACCTAGGATGAGGAACAGAAACAGCAAACATTCGCTGGCATTTTAAAAGCACCAACCTATTTCCCTTGAAAACTTGCAAAAGCCCCCGGGACAGACCGGTGTATGCAGATGAATGAATGCCACAATCAAGTGATGTGCTCAGCACCTTTTGACCCTCAGAGCAGAGGCACAGTAATAAAGGCTAGTGGAGCTCACTGTTCACCACATGAGGATCCATCATCTCAGCTACCTCCACAAACAGCTAAGTTTGCTCACCAGACCACTAGGGGCTGGATCAAGCTAAAAAAAATAAATGTATGTTGCCTGTGAAGCAGACCCACAACCCCAGTTCAGAGAGGCTGCTTTTGCCTGGCTGGCTAAGAGCACGATGACGAGCTTGCTATAAAGGTTCTGACCTGCAACCCAGGAGGCCTGAATGCCACTCTTGACTTCTGGACAGGCTTCTTGTGTGACCTTCATGAATTCACCCAGGGGAATGGGGAGTGAATGCACGCGTGTGCATATTAGGGCTGTGAAAACCACCCTTCAGTGGGACATGACATATTACTCACTGTGCTCTACCACCAGTAGATCAGCAAAGCCTGGAATGGCATCTGCCAACTTGCCCAAGAGAGCGAATGTGGGCAGGCTGCTTCTCATGGTAGTTGCTTTGCACAGCTGTAGAGGAGACAGAGAAAGAAAATGTTTCACTGATGAGGATACATCCAAAGGCAGAAATGCACCTAAACCAGCAAGCTCTCAGTGATGCATAATCCCCCAGCACAGGATCTTTTCCTAAGATGGGTCCTCTTCACCACTTAAAATAAAACACAGGAAAACCCTGAACACAGCATTAACTCTCAAAAATGTCTTTAAATTAATTCAAGGGATCTCTTGCTTCTTGCTCCTCTTCCTCTCTCTCCCCTCCATGGGACCATCTTAAACTTAGGAACGAAGAGAGCAAGAGCCCATGGCACAGGCTCCTCACATAACTGAAACTGATAGGAAAAGAAAAACCTGAGTAAGGCATATAGCTTCATAAGTGTATCATGAGCCATATGGCTGCAATACATCGTGGGAACAATAGAAAAACTCCAGGGTAGACACCAACAGTGCCAACATCACAGCAGGGGAGCTGGCACTAGGACATCCAAGGCCAGGTTGGATGGGGCTTTGAGCAACCTGCTCTAGTGGAAGGTGTCCCTGCCCATGGCAGTGGGGTTGGAACTGGATGATCTTTAAGGTCCCTTCCAACCCAAACCATTCTATGATTCTGTGATCCCACTGCAGCAGATGCTACATCCCAGTGCAGCAGCTGCAGTCTTGCAGGGTCACTCATTTCTCACTCCCTGAAGGACTGAGAGGAAGAGCAGGAGAATTCATCTTCACTGACCTCCTTTTGGCTTTCATTCAAAATGCAGCATAAGTACTGTTCTGACTTCAGCTCCACCACAAGCCGCACCAGAACTAGGCAGAAGAAACAGGATCAGTAATACACACACAAGAGCACTCACAATCCATCTTCCACGGGGCTTAAGCAGACCAGTGAGCAAAGAGCTTAGAAATTAAATGAGCGCAGAGGTGCTGCGAGAACAGGGTATCATTGGCATTCCCAGCTCTATTACTTCTGATAGCCCAGCTCAAGCTCTCTGCGGCACCATTACAGCAGTCCCATTCTGGCTGCACTACAAACCATGCATGGAAATGAACTGCAAGCAATAAACTGAACATCAGGACAGCAAGGAACCTGGAAGGGAACAAAGCTCTAACTTTAAAAAAGCATTGAAATTTCTGGTCATTGAAGAGAGCAGGCTTCCTACAGTATTAAAATTGGCCTTTAAAAAATTTATCTTTCCAGACAAGATATCAGAACTGAAATTTCTGAGGATCCTTAGAGTCAGAGTCAGAGCTCCTCCTCCAGCTACTACTGTCCCTGAGATTAAGTGAAGTCTATCAGCCATTCCACCCCACTGCAGTTATCCTATATACCTCACCAGAAAGCAAGGCCCCAGTCACCTTTGTGGTGTTGTTCACCTCCTCAGCCCCAAGTGCTGTTATTCTTGGTTCACTGAAACTTTTAAGAACTCTGTCAGCTCTGTCCTAATAAGAGGAATCAACAAGAAACTGTGTTTGCCAGGCACTGGCTGCATATCACCTGGGATGTGCAAACCACAAGGGAGTTGCCTGATGCTGGCAGGCTGCCTCTGCCTCCACACATATACCAGCAGACTAGTTTCAGGAAGCAAGTTCCTCTTCCAGTACTTCTACAACTGGGCACCTGAATGTTCAGCAGATAAATTTTTTCAATAGCGCCTTTAGTGAGACACTGCAGAACATTGTTCCACAGGATTTGGTAAGGCTGTCTTGGATGTATCTTGCTGTCGTGGCATGACTCGTTTGGAAAACATACACTTTTGATTTGTATCCTAGAAAAGCATCATAAAAAAAAAAGTACCAGAGACTTTGGGGTTCACCATTTCTTGGTATATCCAGGGCAATACTGGAGGTTTATCTAGGAGAACTACTTCAGCTAATGAGCTGTGCATCTCAGCAGAATCATATCTTGAGACATGTGATTTATAGAGAGTTTAATGGCCATTTCTTGCCCAAAACTCTCGGAATCTCTAAAAGCTTTCAAGAGTTAAGTAACACTAATTTAAAATTTCTCTGTTTGAGAACATCCATCTCTCAACACACTGCTAACATGACAGAAAGACTTCTCACCTTTTCAACATCATTTTAAGCAAGTATCTGAAAACTAAAACCCCTCTGGATAAAGCTTGTCACACCTCCTTTCACCTTTCATGGCTGGACATGAAATGCATCACTGCATTGCTAATATCACTAGACTCATCAGAGATGTCCAAGGTCAACTGGACTGCAGAGATTTCTTTGTCAGCCCTGCAGATGTTTCCTTCAGATTTCAAATTAGGGACTCCTCACAAAGAGGAATCTGCAGCCTGTGCAGCTAAATCCCAAATACCCTCTTGTCCTGAGGAGAAAGCAGTAGATCCCATGGACTTCCATTTTTTTGAGACTTTGGTCATTGTTTACCACTGCTACCCATCTGACACTAAATTCATGGCACACACAGAACCTGTAAGAGAAATGTTAAATGTTTGATTCTGCATGCACTCCTCTGCCCCCAAAAATGGGAACAGATTGCTTGTTACTGTTGCACAGATAGGCAGTAGATGGTCTTCCCCATTCAAGCTGTGTAGAAGCCAAGCATCTCACTGTAGTTATCAGACAAGACAGATCCTCTGTTCAGAAACTGCCAATACTTGAGATGTGCCATCTGTCTCTTACCTTCTACTAACAGGTCCAGGGCACCACTGTCTTCCACAGTATGCAACATCCCTAAAAAATAAACCACAATAGGTCATGGAGCTCATTCCTGCTTGTATCACCAGTGCTGTAATTCCTTCTTGTAAGAAAGAGCTGTAAATTTTTTTCAGAACTGTTTCATATTCCCTGCTTCTCATGACACCAGCCTGACTTTGTCAGGGGAAGGTGGATACTCTCAAGGAGTATCGCAAAAGGTGCCTCCATAAGCAGGACACAGGGACGTGAGGCATTTGGTTCTCTTGCAAATCTTTTATGTACTTTATAGTTGAAGTCAATGGCTCCACCTATGTCAGGGAACATGCAACTACTGCCATCGTCACATCTCACTGTGTGTATCCGATATTACACATCTGAAACAACACTCTGGAATGACGGAAGTTAAAACCCAGCTGTGAGTTTCTGTCCTTTCTATCCTCCATTTATACTAATTACTATGAACAGTTCTCTCCCTCCACAGTACTGAAAAACCTGAAACCAAATCTGAACACCAGGTTTAAAGTATATGGAAACTATTCCAACATTAAATTGACCTTGAAGACACCGTAAGTTATTTGTACGATGAGAGCATAAAATTGGATATATTAAAATAAACCCCTGCTTCACCCCAGGAGACAAGAAACTCTACCTCCCAGCTCCTTCCAACTTCAGGTGCCTACAGCATCAAGTTCAGACTCCCTCTTCTAACACACCAAACCACTTGTTTCAACATATCCAATCAAACTGAACGACCTCTCCTCTGAAGACTCCGTGATCTCTTGGAAATTTGACCAACTAAAGCAATGTTATGACAGGCAAATAAATTACTTATTTCCTTCCTCATCTGCCCAATCCTTAGTAATTCTAGAAATTATTTACATATGGCATTAGGAACTGTTGCATTATTAGCTTCATGAAATTCGCCACTTTCTCATATGTAAGACTCCACACTACACCTCCCTTCTCTTAACCCTCTTTCTTCTGCCTGTGCTTATCCCAATATTCTCTCTCAAAAAAAAAAAAAAGAATGTATTTTCTTGAATTCACTATTAATACTTCCTCCACATCACTGCTCAAACTTTTGGGGGGACCCTCTTATACTCTTGCACCAAATGATCCTTTGTTCATCCAAGTACTACACAAAAGGTACATGCCATTGTTTGTAGCCCCAAGCTTAGACTGGGATTCCAATTGCTCTAGGAGTTACACCAAGTACAGTAAAATCCCAAAGCTGTACTCAAACCACCCAATTACAAAGCTTCTTAGAGAGAGAATTATTTAAAAGCAGACGAGCACTGAAATGCAAGCACAGTTCCCCTGTCTTCTGGGGTATTTTGTGTTAGGGCCATACAATGTAGAGCTGAACTGGCTATAAGCACAACTTTCTTCACTTCTCTATAGGATTATGTGTGCAGACAGCACTCAATAAAATTTGTGCAGTGGGGAGAACTAAACCTGCACAAAGTTCTGTTTCTAACAAAGATGCTTCCAAAACATGCAAAACACAATTTGTGGGAAAACAACCAGGAAAACACTATTTGAATTATTCAGTGTTTCAAGGCAGGGAAAGGGTTTTGTAAGTCACTTTCCCCCAAAGAAAAAGAATTATCTGTGATATGCAAATGAGATAGTGGAATTAAAGGAATCTGGTATATTTGCTCTTTGAAGGCACTCATATTCATATCCTCCACCTTTCTCTTCCTGCCTTACTGTTCCCTCATTTAGACCATTATTTCTTCTCCATCCAAGATTTTAGATGAAATTTCAAAATGTTTTCCATACCACTGCTATGCAAACAGAAACCAGTAAGAGATGTTCAAGATCACAGACACTGTTACTGGAAGGGCATTTTCTGACACTATTCTGCTGTAAGGTTGACCCACCAGAAAGAAGCAGGTATTACAGTTGTATGGCTACAGGATTTGTAGAGATTTAAAGTGATGGTGTGAAAACCCACTATGAAGATTTGTATTTTGCAGAGTCAATATTAAATCCTGCAGCACCTTTTTAACCTCACACTTTCATTTCTATATGAATCTTCAAAGAACTCCACAGTTCAGCACGATGAGAAAACCCTGAGGCATGAGACCCGAATGGAGGGCATTCAGGGAAGAGTCATAGGCCAGCTACCCCCTGTTCTCTAGAAAGAAACTTTACAGATATGTCTGGATACTTTGGAAAGCTGCAAGAGCTTTATGAACATGCCAATCCTACTCCTCGGGGAATGAAGAAACTAATTAATCTATTCTAAATCAGTGACAGGCAGCTTTCCCCAAGGAGTAATGACATACCTAACAGAATGGTGGAAGAGGTAGGCACCTCGGTATTCTTTTGCTTGGGTTTTTTTTGGTTTTTTTGTTTTTTTTTTTTTGCTTCAAATGTGGAGAAGTTTTACACCTCTAACAAAACGTAACTGCCTCCTCCCTGCTGCTGCACTAGGGCTCAGCAGAGCTCTTACCAAAGAGAGTTCCTATCAAATGCATGCAGACCCTCTCGTCCGGTGCCAGCAGCTGGACGACTGGCAGTGCCTGCCAGGCCAGGGCATCCTGGAGACGGGACAGGACATGCTTCTTGCGCACCAGCTGCAGATCAAAGACAGCAGCCTGTCAGCCCTTGGGCCCGAGCCCTGCGCTGCTCCCACCACCCCGGGGGGGGGGAAAAGGGCCACCAGGGCCCGGTGCTGAGGTGACAGGCCTGGCCCAGGGCCGCGCCCCAGCCGCAAGCGCAGCGCAGGAGAGCGGCAGCCCCGGCGGCGGGGCGGGGGCCGCTGAGGGGGCGCTCCGCGGCCCGGCCGCGCAAGGGAAGGGGCGGCGGGGCAGGCGCTGCCCACCGAGGCGCTGCCGTCGCCCAGGGTCTCCACGGCGCAGGCGAGGCAGAGCGGCGGGCGGAGCGGCAGCGCCCAGCGCACCCCGTGCCCACCGCAGGGAACCGCGCCCGCCGCCGCCATCCCAGCTGCCGGGCAGGCCACCCGGCCCCGCCCCGCCCCGCCGGGGGTGGGTGGAGGCTCCGCGCCGGGGCCGCCCCGGGCCCGCCTCCCTTCCGGCGGCGGCGGGATCGCTCCCGCCTCTTCCCCCGCAGCGCGCTCGGGCACACGGCAGCGAACGCGCCGCGGCCATGGTGAGTGGCGTCGGGGCCTGGCCTCCGCCTTCGCCTCCTCCTCTTCCTCCTTCTCTTCTCCTTGTCTTTCCTTCTCCTTGTCCTCCCCCTCCTCCTCCGGGGAGCCGGGGGCGGAGGGTCGCCACCTCCCCGGCCGCGCGGCGGGCAGCACGTGGAGGCCGGGCGGGGTGCGGCTGGTGGCGGGGGAGGGAACCCGCGGTGCTGGCGGTGCTGGGGGCACCTGGTGACGGGACACTCGGCGTCTGGGTCACCCCCGCGCCGTGCCTGGGGCCGGGCTGGCCGCGGTTCTGCCAGCGCCGGCCGCGAACACCGCCTGTGACCTCGCTGCTGTTCCGTCCCACCACTGATGGTCACGTTTAGAAGCTACTTCTGATTTGCGGAAATAAACTTGATACGTGCTCTCCTGGGAGTTTCTTTAAAATCTATATCAGATTGTTAATTTATGCGCTGAAACGCTTCGTTTTATGTAGTCTTTGTGGTAGCGAACGCCTGAAGACTCCCCTGTGAGTTCACTGTTGCTGGTTTGTAGGGTGTGAATGTGTGAGTAGAGATGCTCTTTACTTGGATGTGAGGGATGTTTCTTATTTATCCCCTTTAGTTTGATACAGGAACCCTTCTTGTAGAAGTAAAATGCAGTGGAATTTCTGCTATATGTGCAGAGCAGTGATATGACTCCACTAATCAGTATATGTGATGGATATGATGCCTGTGCAGTGTTGCTCAGAATAAAGCCCCCTTTGCTCCTGTTGTAATACTTACTACTTCTTTCTTTCTCTAGAGTGAGGCAGAAGTGAATCCCAAAGCTTACCCGCTGGCTGATGCACAGCTCACCAAAACACTGCTGGATCTTGTGCAGCAATCCTGCAACTATAAGCAGCTACGCAAAGGAGCCAATGAAGGTGAGACCTGTGTGTTGTGAAGTGTGCTAGAAGTCATTGCAAGGATTGTGTGAGATGCTGTGGCTAGAGGTTGTCTTTTCTCTGTAGCTGTGAACCACTCATTCTGTATTGATCTGGCTATTGCAAGTGTGTGTCTTCCTCCTCCTTCAAGCTTGCTTAAGTAATATTCAGGGACAGAATTAAGTTGTAATCTTTTCAACATTTATATATGGTTCTGGTAGATTCCCAAGTTGTGTTCCTGGTGCATGTCCTGTATCGTGCATACTTCAGTGGTGTGGCACTGGGATTACCCAGATGTCTAGCCACTTCAGAATCATAAAATGATTTGCATTTAAAGGGTACCTCTAGTGCAACCTGCTCAGAGACTGGCTCCCTTCACAGCTGCTTGGGGCTTTGCTTAGTCAAACTTTTAAAAAAACCATAATCCCTAAGGATAGAAACTCAGTATTCTCTTAGGACCCATGTCCCATGGCTTAAACACCTCTCATGGCATGGGGGATATAAAATTACGCTATGCCCTTGGAATTTCACTGAGGCAACAGTCACTATCTGCAACTTGTGCTTGTTCCTGTGTACTCACAAGGACAGTGTGGCCTCGTCTTGTCTGCAATCCCCCTGAAGTAGAAGACAGCAGCCATGCTGCCCCCACTCCCACCTCAGCTCTCTCTTCTCCAGGCTAAACCAACTCCCTCAATCTCCCTCAATCTCCCCTCATGGTGGGTTCCAGCCCCGTACCCATCAGCAGCCTTGGGCTGGCCTTGCTCCTTTGTCAGTCTCTCGACTGCACTTGAGGGCAGTGCTGGGCACAGCACCCCAGCAGCCCTGCAAATAACCCCTTCCCTGGCCCTACAGCTGCCACTTTCCTTTGGCTGTCCTCGTGCTACCTTGAGCTCTCCTTCCCACTGATACCAATTTCAGCATCTTCTAAAGTTGTTTTTCATTAGATGTGCTTCCCAGAAGGACTTAGACTGACTCTTCAGTTTCTTTTACAGCCACCAAAACACTGAACAGAGGGATTGCGGAGTTCATTGTGATGGCAGCAGATGCAGAGCCCTTGGAGATCATCCTGCACCTCCCTCTTCTCTGTGAGGACAAGAACGTACCTTATGTGTTTGTGCGGTCCAAGCAAGCCCTGGGCCGGGCGTGTGGCGTTTCCCGGCCTGTCATCGCCTGCTCCATCACCATCAAGGAGGGATCACAGCTAAAGCCTCAGATCCAGTCTGTCCAGCAAGCTATAGAAAGACTGTTGGTCTAAGTGCCCATGAGTTTAAATGTGTGTGGAACAGGAAAGTGGAAATTAGGGGTCATTAATGTTTAGCTTTGGTTGAGATGATAGTTTTGATATCAGTGTTTCAAAATGCCACATTTTTGTTTAATAATGGCTTAATTCTTAGTGATTCTGCCCCATCTCCCCACTTTTCTATTATTCTACTCCAACACATTCATTCTCCTTGTATTACTTCTTGAAAAGTGATTGTACAACTGTATCTTCTTTTATGTTTAAAAGAAAGAAAAAGTCCCCCGCCCCCCTTATTTCCCCGTCTGCCTGCTCAGGGCTTCTTTAACCCACCCGTCAGCTTTCTCTGTGTTGAAGTATTTCTGCTAAGCTTCAGCCTCTAACAGGTGTGAGTAACTGTGTTTCCGAACAGTTTTGGCTGCTGAGGAAAAGGGCTGTGGGTTCCCCACCTTAAGTGACAGGGCACTGTAGGCCGTGTATAAGGCGGGCAGCAGCTACTGTGTAGCAGCAGATGGAGCCAAGATCGGTACTTATGGCACAGCCCTTGTTCTTGAAACCAGACGCAAGACTTCTCTAAGAGATGTATGGGGAACAGAAATCTTATGGCAGTACACAAGGCGAAATGTTTTATCTCAATTATTTTTAAGTACTGACTTTTTAAGAAAAAAATAAAAATGCTGGCAAAGCTAAATATAATTGTCATTCCCTTGGTGAAGCATTTGCAGCTAACTGGAATGTTTCTACTTGTACAGCTGAACTACTCAGAGGTTGCCTAAAGGCTGTTGCAGTGGAGTAATTCATACTCCTTCACTTTTCTTTGCATGGACTGTTATAATTGAGCTTGGGCTTCCTAGAGAAGTACAAAACCCATGGTAGAGGGCAGCCTGTTGTGTCTGACGAGTACCCTACATCTGGCTGATAAGAAGTATGTCATGCTTTTTAGCTACTGCACTGTGGTCACCTGACTGAAGATGAACCCTGTAAGTCACAGCCAAGGAAGCAGACAGCAAGTAATTTTTCAAATAAATCAACTTGTGTCTCAAGAAGAGAATGCTAGATCATTTGTTCTGGAAAAGCATGGAGCACCACCAGCATTCTGGATTAGTGGTGGTTTTATTGAACTAGCTTTAGTTAAATGCATATTGTATAATCCACTTACTGCTCTGAACAGAAGTTTCTAAAGCCCTGTGTTGGAATGGGCCATATCAAACCTGGTTCCTATTGCAGGATGCCAAAGCAAAGTAGTGTGGAAACAACAACAGGTAACACCAATAGGTGCAACAGCAGAAGGCAAAAATAAATTTACCTGTAGTGTTTCCACAGAGGCACTAACTTCATACCTTTAGTAAGTACATCCCAAGCAGCTGAAATCAGCTCATGAAATACTGAAGACATCGTGTCTGTATGTTTTTGTAAATGGCTGATAACAGTAATCCTTGTGAACTTATTACAAGTATTTTTAGAGTCCTTTCAATTGTATGAGGTTTAGAAAGGCTGCTGTTCCCTTCTACTGATGCTTACTGTTGAGCTAGTTGTGTTTAGAACCACAGCTTTGCCAAGGATTTGCCCTATTGTACCAAGACAGCTGATGTAAGACAAAGCACAAAAGGAGCAGAAATAAAGGATTCTTGAGCAAGCAAAACTGTTTCTTTTTCTGCTCTGAAGCCTTCCATCATTATCCCGTTTAAACTTCTGCTTAATGTGATAGCCTGCTGTTAAAAAAAAAAGGCCAAGAAGAAGATCTAATAACCTAGAACAAACATGCCACAATTATCCAAAGCCTGGGACGTGCTGTGCCAGGGGGTTAGCAAGCCAGAAGAGAAATTTATAAGGGTATTTGCAGAATTAAATTCACAGAATTATGGACAGAATAGTCTCACTATTTCACTGCGTTCAATTCAAGCCTTGCTAAAAAAAGCATTTACAGTAGCTTTTTTGCCGAAGGGCAAAATAAAGTGATTGCTTAGACAAATCTTTATTAAAAATAACTACTATAATGCAGGCTGGTTGTAATTATAACAGATTACATAGCTTCTGCACTGCAGAGCTCAACATGGGCTAGCTGCTCTCTCCAGGAGCTGAGGAGGTAGGAGTGAGCAGTGTGCTGGCACAGCTAGGACAGTCACAGTGTCAGAAGGGGGGGGGGGTCACAGCTGGCTCCAAGACATGTGCCACACTACAGCACCAGCATGACCTTAATATATGATTTAACTCTTCAGTAAGTGGCCCAATAGTTCGTGTGCCAAACACAAGAATCTCTGAACACTAAAAACACTATGAAGACCAAAATGGACACCTCAGGTATCCTGTTTGCATCCTGTATAAGGTTAAGACTTTCACTAAATAATTAGTAGTTTCTCAGAGCAAG
Source organism: Manacus candei (assembly GCF_025592945.1). Classification (NCBI taxonomy): domain Eukaryota; kingdom Metazoa; phylum Chordata; class Aves; order Passeriformes; family Pipridae; genus Manacus; species Manacus candei. The sequence goes on from NW_026138066.1 coordinate 5,607,207, forward strand.
GGCAGCAACAGTTCATTGGTTTTAGTCATCTTGCACTGCAAAACAGGTGGGGTGTGCCAGAGGTAGAAAACCAAAACATAGCCCCAGTTGCTGTCTCCACAAGTATGATTAAAAAAGTAAAAATATTGTACCTAACAGCTACTTTCCACAACTATTTTTTCTATTTTTAAAGCACAGACTCAAGTACAGAAGCCTGCACAAGTCTGACTCATACTCACTACAAGTGGAAAAGCTCTATGCCATCTCAGTAATTTAACTGGGATAAGTGCTTGCAGCCTTCTAGGGAACACAATTTTTTTCCTTTTTTAAACCAGCTTCTGCTATTACAATTTAAAAATGGAGGACCTGGCTGTGCAGCTTTGTAAAGTGCTAGCTTTTTGCCCAAAGGATTGGCTACTGTTTCCCAGTAATTACTTTCTTTTCCTTTATGATCTGCTGGTAATCTTTGTAACACAAATTTGATTACTAGTACTGATACTGACCAGCTGTTTTGGAGAGTCGAAGAGTAATACACCACATTTACACCCTCTGTTAGCACACAGACTCGACCTGCTGGCTTGAATTCACGTGATGCCATTAAGACAGACCATTCTGTTTTCTTACGCTGAAGTGAGTTTTGCTGTCTTTATGATTCAAACATGGCATAGTCAGTGTTTCAAAGTAAGAAGTCCAAAATAACTTTTATTAAGAAATGAGGAAGGCACAACTCTCTGTTCATGTACGGTGGGTGACCTGAGTTCACAGGGAATTTAATTCTGCCTTTGGCTACTGTCAACAGAATCCAACTTTGCAGAGAAGTTTCACAACTATGAGTGAAAAGTTTCTCCACTGCTAGATACAGCAACATTTAGTTGCCTTCTCTTTCGTAGCAGGATTAAACAGACACAGCATTCACATAAGATAACCAACATTCCAAGCAGACAGAAGTCAACCAGGGCCTTCCATTCCTGCTTAACGCTCCTTAAAGTATTCAATTAAAGCATCCATGAGTTCCTGCTTCTTGCCTCCACCCTTCAGCCCCAAAAGCCTGCATGCCTCCTTCAGAATAGGTACAGTGAGCTTGCCCAGAGTGCCCTTCTGCACATGACTCTGCAGCTCATCCTTTGAGACTTCTACCTTGGGCCTCTTCTCAGTTTGGTCATCAGAAGCTAGAAAGGCAATTTTAGATCACAAAGATTCTTAAAACTTTCTTCATAGAAAGACATCAACATTTCTTATACATACCACAGTTAATGGCCATTAGCACATGGTACTTGACAGCTACACGTTCACAGGTTTCCATGTTTTGTTTTAAGGAACAGATATCACTAGATAAGTCATGTAGTAAGTATTTCATTGATAGCAGTGATCTTAACTGAAGTGTGAAACTCTGTATTCTGATGGAAAGATCACCCTCCAAATGAAACTTTTAAGGGATTCTCATGGAGACAGCAGAATGCAATGATTCCACCGGGAACTCAGCTAACTGACACTCCCACTTCATGCAGAATTTCATAGACTCCTAAACTACACACGTACTTCAGCATTACTCACACATTTAGCCCTAAAGATGCCCACCTTGGACTTGCTGAACTGCCTATGCATAAAAGTCTGCTCCCTCACCAACACAAACTGAAAGTATGAATGATTTTACTATATTATCATAAAGTACAAAGTTACTAAAATTATATATACATATTTTGCAGTCATTTACCCACATTACTTCCTATACTTCACTCTGCAGTTTCTCATTCCAGTAGTTCTCCAATTGGATACCACAATATCCTCTACTCTCTAAGAATCAACACTGGATATAAATTCACTTCATTGCGGAGATCAATAAAGAGAATTCTTGCACAATTCTTGCACATACAGACACTATGTTTTGTGTCTGCACCACCATTACTTACCTTGTTTTCGCTTTACAGCCTTCCCTTCAGGATTGTAGTCAGGGGGATAAACCAGCTGCTTAAACTCCTCTACCAGGTTGCCCAGCCTGTGGTTCATCTGTTCATACTTTGGCACTGGCAAAAGATAAAAGATTTGGTCTCTCAAACCCAGGAAAGTCTAAACAAGGCCATGACCAGATACAGTTGTGCTTCTGTAATAACTTGTCTGCAAGCATCTTGCAAGCATGCAAAATGCAAATACCTGTGTTACGATATTCCCAAATGAGAAGTTTACAGCTCTTGGTAATATGAAGAGTTTGGACAACTGGAGTGCTGTGTCCAGTTCTTGGCTCCCCACTACAAGAGAGGCATAGAGCTCCTGGAGCAGGTCTAGCAGAAGGCAACAAAGATGATGAAGGGACTGGAGCATCTCTCTTATGAGAAAAGGCTGAGAGAGTTGGGCCTGTTAGGCCTCAAGAAGAGATGACTGAGAGGGGACATTATCAATGTCTGTAAGTATTTGAAGAGAGGGTGTCAAGAGGATGGAGCCAGGCTCTTCTCAGCAGTGTCAAGCAACAAGACAAGAGGCAAGGGGCAAGAATTGATACACAGGAAGTTCCACCTGAACATGAGGAAGAACTTCTTTACTGTGCGAGTGACCATGCACTGGAACAGGTTGTCCAGAGAGGGTGTGGAGTCTCCTCACTTGAGAAATTCAAGAACTGTTTGGACATAATCCTGTGCCATGTGCTCTAGGATGACTCTGCTTGAGTAGGGAGGTTGGACCACATGACCCACTGTGGTCCCTTCCAACCTGACCTATTCTGTGATTATACATATGTAACGGATTCACACACTTCCCTGCAAGAGATATATATATATATATATATATATATACACGCAGAACAAAACTTACACGGTAAAAGTGACATAGAAGATCTTCTCCCTGATTACACTGCTACCAGGTCTAGTTTCAGAATTTTAAAATACAACAGGTTACTATCAAAGGTTGCAAGTAGTTTGAGGCAGAACAGCTTGTTTCTGTCATGTATTTCTAAGACAGCTAGCAGAGGGACCTAGATTGTTTGTTAAGACCATTTCAGGAAAACAACATAATTTAAAAAAATAATTCCCCTTCAGGAGCAGATATTCTTACATAATAAACTCTCACAGCCACATGGTGGCACAATGGCCCCCAGCAGAATAATTCTCTTAATTCTGCCCATTTATCAGACTGAAGTATTAATGAGAATCTTGAAGACAGGAATTTCAGAGAAAACATTTGTCACCACAGAAAAAAGGTGATTCAATTTTCATTTTGGATGGTAAAGTAAGCAATTTTTTCTCTACCTTAGAAGTGACAGCATTAGAAAGTACAGTTTCAGTATTTCAGAATTCTACATCATGGAACCACACATTCGAAAATATTTTTTAAAAGACATTTGGGGCTGTAGTAGCACATATTTGACTTAGAACAAAGTCAACAGTCTCCCACTTCCCTTTGCATCCACCAATAATTCTCACTTGTAAGATCCTCAGCTTGTTCTGGTTCCAGCATATCCAGTGCTAAAGCCTCCAGATTCCTGAAGTGCTGCTGCAAAACCGGGTTCTCAAAGCTGTCAGTCCTGTCAAAAATCCCCCAAAATGTCAATGCATGCTGCCAAGACAGACAAAACACTTAAGATCTACCACCAACTTACTGCAAAATAAAACTGCCCTCTTTCCCACAGAACAATCCATCGCATCAGAACTGCTTTTCCTCTTTTCAATTTACCTGCTGAATCACTATCCTGTCATGAATCAACCACATTAGAATGCTGTGTGAGACTTAGAAATGTGGATAAGGCAAAAGGAGACAGTGGCATTTAATAACAGTTATGGTAGTTTCCACATATCTAGGAAAAATTCTCCCATAAAGTACTTCATAGCATTTATCCTAGCTATAATGAAAAAATGGCCTAGCTATTCTTTCTAAAGTGCTCTAATGGAAACGACCCACATCTGATCTGCAATAGAGTTTCAGAACCACAATAAAATGTGATACCTCTGCAACAAATGACAACAGCCCAGAGAACAAGAGAAATTCTATAAAGAACTCCAGAATGTGCTACATAAACATTATGGTGCCTGGGTATCCAGACTGATTAAGAATAAAGTTTGGACAAAGCTACTGCAATGAGAAGCAATTTCTCTCAAAATATATCAAAATCTCATCTTCAAATTCAGCACACCACAGCTGAACAATGTGTGCAATAGAGCAAGCAATAGTTGTGCTTTCTTCCCCATACCACTCCCCTCCACATTATTTATCTCCATGCACCTGTATTTGAACCGGAGTTTTTGAATTATTTCCTTCATTTTGTCCACCTGCTCTTGACTGGCTGGCACATTTTCTGTAAAATCAACATTCCTCTTGTCATCTGCATATGGCAGAAAAATTATGTGGAAACCTATACAGAAGAGAAGGAGCAAGAGAACAGTTATACAGAAGGCCAGCCTCAAAACAATAATTTATGGGAAAGACCAAGATGTTTATTATCTAAGTCTGATGACTCTGAACTAGTTAGCTGTTTTGTTGTAAACAACAGCAATCTATAATACTTCCCAGTACCTACAGCATGACACTCAATCCCAATCTCAATGTATATAACCAACATCACACTAATGGCTTTGTAAAAGAGATTTGAACCAAATGCATAGCTAAGAGTTGGATACTGGTGAGTTGCTTTTTATGTGTTGGATACTGGGGAGTTGCTTTTTGCCCACCTTATGAGATATGAGTTTGAAAAAGACTTGTTTGAAAATTATGTATTGTCCACATGTTATTCTGAAATGCTTCATTTTGTACACAAGCAGATTTATTTCCCTACTTTACATTCTCCCAAAAGATGATTTTCCACTTAAAGAAATGAGAAAATGCAAAAAAGCAGGAGTCTGCCTTTGCTCCCTAATCATTCCCCACTTGGCTGATGAGGTGTGAGGCTCAATATGCAAGATTATTTATTTAATACTTCAAAATCTATTCAAGGATAAAATAAAATTCAAGGAAAGAGACACTGCCAAGTCACTAAACAGAAAAAAAGGCTTTTAATTTTTATGTCAGTTCCTTGAATTTGCTAAAAAGAGATAGGAGGCAGGGAAAACACTGTAGCCAGGTCATACCTGAGCAAGCACTGATGCAACTGGGGTTTTAAAAATAGATTCAACATCAGATGCTTACAACGACAAAACTGAAGAAAACGGATGTTGGAAAGCGCTTTCCCCAGTTTTAAGGGGAGTGGTGCTAAGATTATTTTTGCTCAATACAGGACGCTATTATGCTGACTGCTGAGGCATCCCTTCCCATACCTGGAGGGGCTATCTGCACTTTCTGCTCATCCACCTCTTCCTCCTGAGGAAGCAGGGCCACAAAGCGAGGAGGAGTGTTCCGGCGAACAGTGTATCTGCACAGCATCATCATCTCCCTCTCCAAGCATTTCATCAACAAGGCATTAAATAGTGTTGTACTCCCTGCAAAGTAAAGAGCGGATTGGTCAGACTGACAGCTTTCCTCCTCTGTTCAGGAATATAACCCCAGATATTACAGTTTCAAAACCTGGGACTTCTTTGGAATGCTTGCAATACTTCAGAAGTAAAAATCGAATTTTGGAAGGGAGAGCCCTCGAAGTGGACAATATCAGTGTGTCAGTGTGTCTGTCCTGATGGAGCAGAGAGAGCTCCGAAAGAAATGAAATCACCAGCATCTGAGCAATGAAATACAGTGACATTTGGAAACAGCAATCTACAAAGTCTTTTTCTGTTTCATGGGATATCAGAGCAGCAACACATCATAGGACCTTTTTGCAGAAGTAACACACTAAGAATTCAGACTTCAGTACTCCTCCTGAGGCACACGTTTGCTTTGCATTTTACCAGATATGGTGGTCAGGAAAAGACTGACGTATAAGTAATGTGTTTGAGTCAGGAAACTGCGAAGCTGGAGAAGCTAGCAAAAAGGTTCTTCTTTAGTCAGACACTGTAAAGCATCTGGTCATAACTCAGCCCACTTTATCCACTGGTAGGTTGAGGAGCTAGAGATTTTTTCTTCATAGTTGCAGCCTGGGATTTTTAGATAAGTAGACTTATGTATACACATAAAAAGGGGAAAACAAGCAGTCCTAAACATCCTCTCCTTCTCTCTTTACAAGACCATAAAGTGCTGTTAATTCAACTATACTTCCTGAGTATCATGTTTCCAGTCTTAGCATATATGGACTTAAAAACAGCAATTATTTTAACTGTTCTGAGGTTTGTTTTTCATTTGTGTTTTTTTAAACCATCTTTGCCTTCTTTTCAGGTACTAGGATCCTCCACTTTCATGAATGACAAAATCAAGTGTTTTGGAACTACATCTTTAGCTGCTTGTCATGACGGATGAAACATGAAGCCAAATTGGCTCTTCTGCTACTGGAGAGAACAACAAATAACTGCAGCTGAGAGAGGCAGTAACAGTTAATTCAGTTCTTCTTAACAATAGCAAGTTTTTAAGTTAGTCAAAGCTTTTACACTCAGTGATCCCCACTCAAACACACAATGAATCAGCCTAATGCAAGGTGGTGAATCTTCTCTTACCATCTTTACTTACCCCTCACCAAGGACTCCTCAGGATAAATGAACTGCGAGGGCCTGATGTGGTGGTGCTGTTTTAGCACTGAAAGTGGTTTGAAGCCAATCAGAAACAAACCCGGAGAATCAAACCGTTTTAATTCTTCTGTTTCCTCTTTCTCCAGCACAATCTGTCGGTTTCCGTATGTCTACACCAGGGAAGAGCAGATGATAGTGCTGCCAGTATAAAGAAAACTGGGGGAGAAGGGGACGGGATTGGAAGAGGATGCAAGTGCTGTCTTCCACTACTGAAAAGAGGGTTATAGAACAAGACAGAGTAAACTTGTCATTAGTGCACACCAAAACGGCAAGTCCCAGACTGTGCCCATTATCCCAAGGGAAATTCTATCTGAACATTAGCAAAATGCACTTTACTAAGACAATGGGTAAGCCCTGGTACAGAGAGGCTGTCACATCTCATCTCTGATGTTCTTCAGAGCTGTCCCAAACAAACTCTGAGCAACCTGACCTGGTTTTGTGAGTCTTGCTCTGGGCTGGGTTAGACCTTTTCAGAGGTCCTGCCCAATTCTAAACTTGCTTCAGCAGATGCACATCAGCTGCCTACTCCTGGCAGAAATAGTGACTAAGAAACAACACTTCTAAAGCATTGCTCAAGCATCCAAAATCAAAACCATGTTATAGTCCAGCTGCTGAAGTTAGACATCAGGGCTTAATGCAAAGCTTTCTGTTTATCTCCTGTACTTTATTTCAAGAAACTAACGTCCAGTATAAATAAACTTAATATTTCATGTTAAGACAAAAACTTTAAGAGCCTTTAGCAAGGAAGGACACAAAAAATGCGCTTGTGACAGTATACCTAGCAACTGCATAACCTGCTTTGAAATAAGGCTGTGCCTGAACGGAATGCAACATTCAATTTACATCAGCCAAACTATCAAGCAGGAAGGCAAAGTAAAGAAAAATGTAACAAAAAACTCCAAAGGTAACATGCCTTTCGTTTGGAAAACCACTCCAACTCCCCCTGTGATTCACACCTCAATGTTTAACAAAACGGACAAAATCTGTTCCTAATGAATCAACAGGTAACAGCAGCAATGATCACACAGGGTCACATAAGGTCAGGCTCTGACAACCTGGTTCTGCCTCAAAGAAAGAAAATACCCGAGTTCCTGAGTGCACTTTCACCAGCAGCTATGCTTTTCCCCTGACAGTCAGGCCAGAGACACAACCCACTCTTACTCTACAGAGCTCGCAATGTGACCAGGCTGTCCCCAGGGTCATACAGATGCAAGTATTTCTGCATCTCATCTTGAAAGTGGAATACAAACAAAAGCAGCAAGAAAATAGGCACCTCCCACACACATCACAGAGACGGGAAAAAACAGGGATATAATCAATACGTTACCTGAGCCCTTTTTGTGTCACTAGGCAGGAGCAAACTGCCTGTTTTTCCATTAAACGTTCTTGTTTTCGTTTTAACTGGTTCATTAGTTTCTCGATAAAGCTTCACTGGATGTGGCTTATAAGCTTTTTGAATAAGGTTGTAAACACCAACAGAAAGCGCCAGATCATTGCTCAGATACAGATTTAACCTGTGTAAAAAGCAGATACAGACTTGAGACACTACTGCAAAAGAAAGTCACCTCCACAGATAACTTATTTTCTCTGACTTCCTCGGGTTCTCCTCCCCGAAAATCACAGGTATCCTTGGAAACATACTATCACTTGGGTCATAATCTCACTTGTATAAAGATATTCTTGCAATGTCATCCTTTCTGGTCATAAAAATCATCTAAACACAAAAAATTTACCATATTTCTTTTACCTTTTTTTCACTTGGAAGGGCAGCTATGCACAAGCGGAGCACAGGGTAAGTTCACATTTGGGTACCCCACCTGTGCTTAACGTAACATGAACTCTGAATTCTCACAGCTGTTCATGCAAAATGAAGAAGCCCCCAAAAGAACCCCATCAAGACAATATCATGATTCAAGAAAAAATTAAATCAGAAGTCAGAGAAAAATTCAGAAGTAAAGGCTTAAAATTAGAAACATCTTCAAGTTCCGAGAGCAGAAAAGTGAATTACTATGAATATTACTTTCTCTCTTCCAAAAGGTATCACAGGTACAAGATTTTTCCTCATTCTCAGAAAAGCAAAATAAAGCTGTCAGCAGGAGAAGAATGGCAATGGCAGCAATTCAGTTTAGGATACTTTTAAAATATTTATTAAAAAAATAAACACTAGGCCTTGAAGTTCATTCCCTTTCATTCTGCTATGAAATCACTCATTTAAAAAAACAACTGTTACGAAGTACGTGGTTACAAAAATACTTTCTATCTACTTTGTCAAGATCCCTTTAATCCTCTGTAAGTATCTCTAATCTTTCAGTAGATCAGAAATGTCAAGGCTGTATGAATCCACAGTGCCTAGACAGAACGGCCACATATAACTATTTAATAATGGGCCAAAAAACCTACTAGTCACATTCAGATAAATTTCTTAAAGTTAACATTAGCAAAAAAAGCCTCATTTCAATCAGGTTTCACTATAAACTATTTCCCACGTTGCAGATTTTCAGGTAAGTATTTGGCAATGATATAAATTTTTGACAAATGATCATTTCAAGCTCAATACAGGAAATGCTACACAGAACAAAAAAGGAGACCTAGCTGCACTCTCTGCTCTTCTCATCCACCAAGGACAAATATCCTTGCAAGCTATGGAAGAAACACCAATCTTGAACTAAGGAATTAAGACTGAGGAATGTAAGCACTGATGCTGTTAAGGACCAATCATTCCAGAAGAGGAAGGTGAGACGCAGTCTAAAAATGACATCAGGTGCCTCCACTGAATGATGTATCATAACTAGGCACAAACCTCACTAAAGCCCGTTTCTTTGTCTCCTTTGCTCGTACTTTCTTCATGAGATGTTCCAGTTTCTCTGACTCCTTGGGCTGGATCCCAAGGTCCTCATCCTCTGCTACATTTATAATATCCCTGTAGAACAAAGAGATATCGAACCCTCCAGGTTTCTTCAAATGCATCAAGTCCAGGATGATACCTAGAAGCAATGTGAGAGATAAGAGGAGGATCAGAAACTGCTTTTTTTTCTTACATTATCATGTTTCTCAGCACTCCCAGATTTCTTCATCCACCCAAATAATTTAAGCAAGAATGAGCTCCAAATTGTCATCTGCAACAGATGCGAAATTTTCTAGGGAAAAAGGCAAAAGGCATTCTTTAATTTCAGTGAAAATACTGCAGCATAGAAAATCATTCCTCCCTAATTAAGAATCTGGATAGTATTGTGTATGAAACAGCTCTGATGAGCTCTTATAAAACATAATCGTACCTCAAGCATAGAAGTAAGTAATGAGTTCAGAAAATCCCCTTTCCTTTAGTTATAGGGTCTCAGGATTAAGGAAGCCTCACAGCTACTAGATCCAGGACATCTGCTGAACTCCAAAAACACTGATTATCTCAGCTACATAGTTGAACTAACTAAGCACTTGATGTCTAATCTCTGAGCTCAGGTTGATGTCCTTCAGCTGATTCAAAATGAAGCTATTAATGTAGTTTTTCTTTTGTGTTAACTTTGTGTTATTATTCCCTTCCTGGAAAATGGTACAACAAAAAGTTTGCTTTTCTTGGCCCTCTCATGTCCCAATTTATGCTATCAATGCAGAAGAAGAGATCCTAGAAAATAACTGCTAGTTATTGGATTGCAGATCAGATAACAGACTTTCTAACTTTTAAAAAACTTCAGAAAGGTTACCCAGTTCTGATGATTTTACATTCTTTTTCCATCACAAAATTGCAATGCAGTTAACATCTGCCGCGAGGATACAACATGTTTTACTGCCTGAAATTAAAGGGGAAAATAATGACCTGTGTCTCTCAGATCACCAGCTCTGGTCCTGGCCAGCTTGGCTTTAGCACTGTCATTGGCATGAGGGTCATCCTCGTTGGTGAAGAGCATGATCCTTTTGTGGCTCAGCCTGACTCGGACATCACTGAAGAGATTAGAGCAGGCCCAGAGCGCTTCCCCCAGGGAATAGTCAGCATTGTGGCCAAAGCTCTCACGGAAAAGTGCTCGTCCTTCATCTCCCCTGTATTGGTCCAACTCTAGAACACGCTTTGCACCTAAGGAGGTAACAGCATTCACATACATTAGAAATACTGAAAGATGTACCATGAGCTCTTCTAAACATGCACCTGGGGTCCCTTGCTGCTGATGTCCCAGTACTGTCCCTGGCACCTCTGTGGCAGTGCCCTTGCAACACCTGGCTGAGAAAACTGTTTAGCATCACCTCACGTTTGCAGTATCACAAAGCACCTACGAGGGCCAAGAGGACACAAACTGCCCTGATACCACTGTGGACTCTTCCTTTTGGGAAGGGAAACAGGCAGGGATCAAAGTATCGCAAACCCTTCACACTGAAAGGACAAGGAAAGGCAGCAATGGCACCAGCTGCGGAGGCACGGCAGACTGCTGCACCACCAGAGAAAGGAGAAGAGCCTGAAATACACCCGGCATCTCCACAGCATGCTGGGAAGGTGGAGCCCTTCTCCTCCTTCCTTGCCTCTCATGTCAGAGAGAATCCACGCACAGGTCAGACACAGCCCTATAGATCACCACAGGGAGCACAGCGACATTTAGGCCTTGTTACAGCTCTGACAATTACTCCGGCCCAACAACGACTCCTTTTCCCACCTGCCTAACAGCCCATTCTCTGTCTTCTCCAACTACGCTACAAAGGGAGCTACTGCATTCTGCAGAGCTGCTTCCTTTTCCTTCACTTAAACTCTATAGCACTTTTGAAATCTCATCTGAAAATGTCTTCCCCTCCCTTTACTATTTTATTTTCATCTCCTTAGCTGCCCTTTAATTAATAGCATAAGTGTTCATAATTATGTACTCCATAACAACTAGTATTTCCTCCTTCTCTAGAGCACGTTGCTCTCCAGGGGCAGAAAATATACAATTCTCCTCCTTTTTAACAACACCCACCTTTCACCTGTGCTGTTTTTATCAGCATGGTGAGGCTACTGCTTCTGAAAGGGGGAAAAGAGCAAGCAGGGAAGGAGGAGGAAAAAGGATGAACAAGAAGCATATGGCAGTTTGCTGCCCCTGTGTCATTAAACCTGCACCCTCTAGTGAAGAAAATTAAACCAAACCTCCTCAGAGATAAAGGCTGCTATTAAAAATTGTAGCCAAAATCCCCCCACAAGACTCCACCATGAAAAGACTTCATTAGCATGCAATTCTTTGCACTCTCCCTACTGCCTTTTCCAATTCAGCAATTGGCATTTGTTATCAAGCATATGCTACGTCATTCTAAGAAAATGAAAGAGTGAAATTCAAGAATTGCAGAACTTATGAAAACAAGAAATGGAACACCCCAAACAGGCTAGCATGTTGGACCACCTGTTCTAGCTGACCCTGCTTGAGCAGGAGGGTTGGAAATCCCATCCAATCTCAGCCATTCTGTGATATTCATCATCATCTGGAATCCCTGTGCCTTAGCATAGACATGCACTTTTCTGAAGTGCAGCAGACACGTGATGGGCTTTCATGAGTTCTCTTGAGATCCTCCTAGGTTTAGCAGACAGCAGGTGAACCACCACGTTAAAACAGAAGACACAGAAAAAAGATCTGAACCAACTACAAGAGAAAAAGCTAAGCTCTCACAAAGTTTCTAAGGTTTCCATAAATTTCTAAATCTATCCCCACTGCTACCAACAGATTTCAGTAACAAGAACTTATTTATCCAATAACTCTGATTTTAAAGAGATCAGTTACCGACAATGCTACTACTACACAAGTTTCCTCACACCATCTTTACACAATCTTCATATCACTTTACCTGGATTGTCCAGCTCCTGAAGAACATAGATGTGCTTGAAATCTGCTGAGTTCTTGTTGTTTTCTGTCCCATAGAACACGACACTTAACAGGTCCCTGTCACTACTGATAATTTTGCTGGTATACACATTCCGGATGCACTAAAAAAAACGCACACAGGGCAAAATATGAAAAAAGTAACTCGTAGTAAAAGGTGTGAAAGTTTTGTCTTTGGCAAGTAGCAGTTCATCGAACCTTACCTGCATGGTCATGTCGAAGGGAGTTTCTGCGTCCCCGTCGGACTCAAACATGGCCTTGGAGGCATCCACCAAAAAGATGAGGCTGTCCCGGCCCCCGAACCTGTGGTCCGCTATAGAGCGGGAGTAAACAGTTTTAGCAGCGACCCCTCCGCCCGCGCACCCCCGCGGGCAGGCACCGGGCCCCGGACTGCCCTCTGTGAGCGGGTGAGGGGCCCTTACCGACCGCCTCAGCCCCGTCCTCCTCCTGCTGCTGCTCCTCCTCCTCCTCGTCCTCGGGCCCCTCACCCCGATAGAACGACCCCCACCCCGCCATGGCTCCCGTGGCACCGCCGCCCGAGGGGCGCGCCCAAGTCACGACAGACACAGTGCCCGCGACAGCCGGCCCCGCCCACCCCAAACAACCGCCACTCACCGGGAGACCCCGCCCACCATAGCCACACTGACCAATGGCGAGAGCGGAAAAGCACCGCACCCCGCCTCTCCCGCAGGAGGCCACGCCTCCACCCCGCGAGGATTGGTTGCAGCGGGGACGCCAAGGGTGGAGCTCCGCCCACGCTGCGCTCGGCCCCGAGCCTTAGCCAATGACGGGAGGCCTTGTCCGGCCCCGCCCCCCGGCCGTAGCTCCGCCCCCCGCAGAGTCGCGAGTGACGGAGCGGCCCGGCCGGCGCGCGGTGGCCGCGCATGCGCACAGACAGGGTCGCCCCTTCCGCCCCGTCTGTCACCTCCCGGCTGGTGCCGCCGCACCCGCGACCGGCACCGGCACCACCTGTTCCCCCCGCTCCCCTCCGCTTCCCAGAGGGAAGGGCCGTTCCACCTTGTCTGCAGGGGCTCCGGTTGCCGCCCGGCGGCCGCGCCCGCGCCCCCATGGAGGAGCCGCTGGCGCTGCACCCCGTGAAGCTCTATGTGTACGACCTGTCCAAGGGCATGGCCCGGCGCCTCAGCCCCCTCATGCTGGGTAAGAGCACGGCGGGGCACCGGCGCCGCCCCGTCCCGGCCGCCGCCTCCCAGCCGCTCGCGTCCCCCACCGGCCGCTGCGGCCCGGCCTCGCCGTGCCCGCAAACGGCGCCGAACTCGCCGCCTCCAGCGCCGGGAGTGGCGATCTCCGCCCGGCATCGCGCTCCCGAGGGAGCGGCCCGCCGGGAAAGGGCTCCCTGAGGGCGCACCGGGTGCGGCGGGAGCCAGCGGGCGCAGCACTGCTCAGGATGTGCGAGGCTGGCCCGGGGGCCGGGGCGGGGGGGCTCGGCGGGGTTTGGCTGCAGCCCCTGTCCCCACTGTCAGCGGGACCAGCTCGGCCGGTGCGGCAGCTCCAGCCGCGCTGGGTCCGGTCGCTTCTCCCGCATCTGCCCACTGCCGCTGCGCTGGTGGTATTTACTAAAGGCGAACTGTTCCTTAGCTCCTGAAGGGAGGGACAGCTCAGCTCCCGATAGCCCGGTCTGCCGTGGCGCCTCGGCAGGAAGGCTGAGCTGGAGGAAAGGCGGCCGCTGTTTACAAGGTTACAGAGTCCAAGCGGCTCCATGTTGTGGCGAGGCCGGGCTGGGCTGGCGATGTGCAGCCATCCGCTCTCTCCTTCGGAAAGTTTGTAGGAGTGTGCTCTGTGTCTTGTTAAAAATGTGTGCGTTTCCAGCTGAACCTTGGACTTGGGACACGACCCAAACTTAGGTTTTTCTTGAAGTTTTGGAAGCGTGAATTAGGAATGCAACAACAGAGTGTTTTATACCTGTTACATGTAGACTCTGGCCCATGTCAGACCAGCAGTCTGTGTGGGATAAGACTTCTCAACAGGCTCACTGTCTGAACAGATGGTTCTGTGTAATCTTGGTTTACAGTTTGCTGGCACTTTGCTCATCTGCACTACGAAGAGATTCTGTGCTTTCCCACAAGCTTAAAATGAAAGTCCAGATAACTCTTGGCATGAAGTTTCATGCACGTCAACAATAGGCCTGCAAAGTTGAGAAGAAAAGATTATAGAAATCATATGTGATGTTCTCTGCTAGCCAGACAGCAGCAGCAGCTTTGGGAGATGCCTATTTCCTGCACTGGATAACCTCTAAACTTTTCGTGTGGTCAGAGTGGCTTCTACTGTAGCCCTTAGGGAAGTAACTTTTCACCTGTTAGGTCATAATAGCCGTGTTTTATCTTGTGCTTAGAGTTAGAAATCTTAAGATGCAGATTACATACATGCAGGATTTACTTGTGTTTGAATTGAGCAGAATTTAACTAGTCTTATTTCAAAGTGTTGGTCCAAGCAAAGACTTCACCAGAAATAGGTTGTCACTGTATTTATCTCCATGCCAATATTCACACAAATCAAACAAAGGCTTTTTAGCTGTCTTCTTACCCACAAAGTAAATTTTGAGTTCTTGTAGCTTTCTGAACTTCTACATAAAAACACTTAGTGCATTACTTCATTTTTGGTACTTTCTATGCTACCCAAACAACAACTTGAAAGCTTTGCACTTGTGATACAGTTTGCTATGAAATTTCTAGGAATCTAAGCACTGAAAAGGGAAAGTTAAAAACCTGAGCACTTCTCTGGGTAACCAGGGAAGTGCTGCTCACTAGTATTGCCTGGTGACTAGCTGAGTTCAGACGTGATCATGGAACAGGGCCAACTAGGCCTGCGTGGTCACAGTGACAATGCAGACTGCAGAATATTTGAGATTATGTGGATCCAGTGATGGGGTTTCCCATAAAACAAATTGCTGTTTCTTTCTGACTTCCTTCAAGTGTCTTCTGTGCATTTACACTCAGCTCTGTCATATCTCCAGGTGATTTTGGAAACCTCCCCAAGAGCAAAGTGATGGAGAGAATACTACTCTTGCCTCATGTGTAGACCTTTTTTATTCTTGAAGAACAACAAGAATTGTTGTTATTTCTCTGTATATCAACTTTGAGATGGTCAATAGCTATTTTTTCCATTTTTTTCCCCCAGCGATGTTTTTAAACTGTAGATCATCAGAGAAAGTCAATGAAATTGAAGAGAAAGGCATTTCTTAAGGGATTTAATGCTAAATGTTTGTCATCTTTACTTATGGTACTCTTTCCATTGGTGCCAAGTTTGAAACAATACTTTTGCTTTGAGTGATAATTCTGTAACATTGCCTGTATTGAAATACATGTGTTTTAGAGAGAAAAAACAAATACTGTAATTGATTGTGCTAAAATCAATTTTTACCAGGCTCAAAACCAGCAGCTCAGGTCCCTTGCCAGAGGGGGATAAATCCTGTCTTACGGGACTGACCACTGCAAGAGCATCACTGGATAGTGTCTTCAGTTGTGCTGATAGGATCCAAGGGTATTGTGGATTATGTCAGCACAGCATTCAAGGATCAGTTCTCACTACTAAATGTTATACTGACTCTTTCAGTGTCAGTTCTCTCTGTTGCCTTCGAGTGATGAACCTGGAAGGCAGAGCTGTACAGCCCTGTTCACAGCAGACTTTGGAGTGACTTAGTCCCGTCTTTTGGACACATCTTCATTTTTCTTGGCAAGTTTACTTTTTTTGTACTCAAGACTCCTTTTATTCTTTTTAATTTTCTGTAAGTTTCCTGTAATTTTTTCAGTGAATATTTCTATTCTGAAGTATATATGACCAAATATTGCCTTGGGTATCAGAAGCAGCACTTTTAATTTTTATGTTGCTCTACATGCAACTTCTCTACAGGTACTATTTCCCCTTTTCCCCCCCACGTTCAGTGTGTGACTACATTTGTCTGTCCAACTATATGATCTAATTATAAGAAATGCTAACCTGAATGCAATAAGATTTCTGTTTTCAAGACAGAAAACATAATCCACCCTGATTCTGTGGAGAGAAAACAGGAAAAGAAAACAGTTCAACTTGCAGTGCTGATATTGAAGTAGATGTCCGAAGGCAGAGAAGTCTCTAAGGAAGATTAAAATCCTGTTGCATCATGAGCTTAAAGAAAAATGTCTTGCATTTCTCAAAGTTCTCCTCTCCTGTAATTGAGTGTATTGGTCATGTGACTCACAGAATGAGCCAGGAGCTTTGTTAACCACGGCAGCTTTGGCTCAGTGTAGTATGAATTAATGTGGAGTTGACTGGGAATATGTATTGGTTGAAATCTTTAAGTGGTGCATTCAGCTATAGGGGCTTAACAGCCCAGAGAGAATTGGAGTAAAAGGTAACTGCTGAAAGGAGGTACCTTCTCCTTTGTTCCTTTTTTCCAGGCCCAGCACATTTCTCTGCCTCTCTTCCATCTGTTCTGATCAGTTTTGAATTGCTTCAGCGTGAGATTCCATCAGCTTTGCTCCAAGCATTTGCTAGGGATTTCATGAAAATCAAGTGCATTACCCTCCCCCAGTCTAGCCTATTTCTTGGTCTCTCTAGACATCTCAAGGAGAAGGGAGCTGGAGCAGGCTCCTCCCTCTCCATTAGGTTTTGGTGGTATTTTTTTTTGCTTTGGTTGAGCACCCTGGGTAGCACATAGGAGAAAGTGCTTCACTAATTAGGGTAATTTTCAATTCAAAAAAAGGCAGGAATCTTAATGAATTGTCTAAGAAAATTACAACAATATGCAAAGCACTGCTAGAAATACCCGTGCTGGTTGACCATACTGTGTTGCTTTCGATTCCACAGGAGACCAGTTCACTGCTTTTTTTAGAGTCTTTTATGGTCTTCTTGGGCTTGCATATCCATTGCAGAGCATAGATAAAAATACTGAGCTTCCTATTATTTCTTTACTTTACAGCTCAAAAGGCATTGTTCTTGCACTGAGGGTTGGATGGCCTAAACTCTGAATGGTTAAACTAGATACTCATCTGCATATACAATTCCTTCCTTCATGTCTTGGAACTCTTCTGCCCTTCAGTCTAATAATTTGGGTTAATGTACAAATGCCACTTTCATTCAGTATTTAAAATGCACAGGAATAATCTACATTATTTGGCCCTCAAGATTAACAAATTACTGTAAAGGTAAAAGAGATTGATGAGCATCTAATCTCACTTGTGCTTGGCCTTCCAGATAAATTCAAGCATGGAAGTAATCCCGTTTGATTGTATTCTAAAATTATATGGGCTCGCTTGCTTCTATCAAAATACCCCTGTACCCAAACAGTTATACTCTCCTGAATCAGTTGTACAACAAACAAATCTAAATACTTTATTCTCCACATTCCTCTGACTAAGCTGAGGGTCCTGGAATTGTTTAATGCATTTGAATGTTATATTTTTCTCATAGGTTTCTGGCTCACGTAAGCACCGTGAAAGTATTTGAGCTATGAATGTTATAAAGGAAAAAAATAACAAATATAAAAACTTGTTATCTTGCCAGATCATACTGTGCCTTATTGAAACAAGTTGAGTGTTTGAGATGCTTAAGCACACATCTAAGCTGAGTTGGCATCCCCTCCGAGGTTCTAGTGAGTATTTTCAGGAAAGAGCCGTGAAGCACATCAGCAAGTTAAAAAAAAAAAAAGTAAATAAACAAAACCATACCCAAACAAAACAAACAAAAAGTCCCCACAAACAAAAAAAAAAAAAACAACCAAAAGATTTAATTATCAAGTTTCCAAAGACTTGCAATCTATCACCCATAACTGTCACAGATATAACATGGTAACTTTTCATGTCCATGTTTGTGGTCTATGACAAAAACAAGGTAGCTTGACTTGCATTTCCCTGGAATGGAGGCAGATCAAACTAAGTTGATTTGCTTCACGTTTATCTCAGGCTGAGCTTGCACACAGGCAATTTCTGTGGGAGAGCTGATACCTGATAACTTGGCCATGTGCACTAAGTGTTGTGTGATTAAGTGTGTACATTTAAATTTGCAATAACCTTTCCTATTCAACAGCCATTTGTCCCTTGAAATATTCAAACTCTTGATCATCTTACTGTTTCCCTATTTTACCTGGATGAACAGAATTACAAAATGGGTCAGGTTGGACGGAACCACAGCGGGTCGTGTGGTCCAACCTCCCTGCTCTAGGGCTATCCTAGAACACATAGCACAGGATTGTGTCCAGGCGGTTCTTGAATATCTCCAGTGAGAGAGACTCCACACCCTCTCTGGACAACTTGTTCCAGTGCACAGTAACCAGCACAGTAAAATTCTTCCTCGTGTTCAGGTGGAACTTTCTGTATGTTTCAGGTTTCTGCCTGTTGCTTCTTGTCCTATTGTTTGGCGTCACTGAGAAGAGCCTGGCTCCATCCTCTTGACACCCCCCCTTCAGATATAGTAGGTGCCCAGAAGAGTATCATCCCATCAGGGCATTCCTGTTCTGCATTATGAGCATGTGCATCCTTTGGATTAGTTTTACTGTTGGCATTGAGTGAAGGGTAACACCTGCAGTTTAAGGCTGCAAAGGCTTTTGCAGCTCCAATGTAAATTACTGGAGAATCAGGTTTTTCTATATAGTTACAGATAGCCTCAGGTTATGAGTAAATGTGTTGGTGTTGGTGGCAGTACCAACATATGGTTCTGCCCACACTGCAGTGCACAACAGGAGTTTGGAGTGTTGTGGCAAGGAGTGGAAGAGCATGAAATGTGATAATGTCTCCCAGTATCCTAGATGGTATTTTCAGTCCCTTCTTCTAGACCACTCAATTGACTACGAGATGGAAGCCCTATTGCACTGTAGGATTCTTTGGGGAGGTTCATGGCAAGCTTGAACTTAATTGGGAAGTGTCGCTGGAAGGCCTGGATACAACTTGTGCCTTAGCACTTAGAACAATACTGTATCCTTCCTTAGTCGCACTGTTGGAGCTGTTGTGTGTATGAAGCCTTCAGAGGCAGTGGGCAACATGTTTTGTATATAGTGGGCAACGTCCAGCAGAAAGCAAGACATAATTCCTTAGTGCAGACTGCCCTGATCGCTTTACCTGAGCTTGTCAGGAGGGGCAGTAGTGGTGAGCTGTCACCTGTTCTGTGCGGTGTCTGAGTCTGGGAGAAGGGCAAGAAGAGTCATAGAGGAGGATCCCCATCAGAGGCAAAACTTCAGGAGGAAGACGATTGTGTCCATGAAGGTTTGTACATAATCTCTTATATGATGCAGCAGACAAACAACATTGAGAGTTTTGCTGAACAGTAGGAAAGATTGCTGCCCAAGTACTCCAGAAGCTGGTAGCCATTGACTTATTCTTCTGTGGGTCAGTTTGGAGTTGAGATGACAACAGCCACCTCTGAAGCCTGGGATACTGCAGCAGCATACCAAAAGTTCTTGTTCTCAGATGTCTCTGGGTGATGCATATGTGGCAAATAATGGCAGGTTTCTTGGGCATGGGATTCTCCAACACTGTTGTCGTTGGAGAGACTTGCATGGTGTTTGATCAAGCACAGTCTGCCCATGACAGAAAGGGATTTTATTTTATCTGCAGCAAAATGGAGAGCTACCACGAATGCCTTATTGTCATCAGTGCTGCAGATCTGTCATGTGTTTTCCACAGTGCCAGCTTGGTTAATGACTTCCAGGAGCCAAGCAGAAATAGCAGGTCTGCAGCTTCATTAAGATATTCAAACCAACGCTTGGCACAAACTGACCTAGCTGAGCAGCCTCAGACAGACCTGCCTTGTGAAGACAGGCAGCTTCACTTGCCAAAAGCTGTTCTGTTATTGCCCTGGCCGTTGCTGCCTGTGGACTGCTACAGATTTCACATGTAGCAGTAAGGATTGGATTGTAGTCCAATGCCAAGTCTATTTCTTAAATTCTGTTTGCGGGTTTTTTCATACAATCAGAGAGTTGCTTCGTTGAAAAGGGACCTCTGGAGGTTGTGCTCAAGGTAGAGCTGACGAGCAAACTGTTCAGGGCCCTGAGCGGCTGAGTTCTGAGTATCTTCAAGGATTGAAATCCCATATGCTTTCTGGACCCCTGTCCCCGTGTTTGACCACCTTCATGATAATTTTTTTCCCTGCTTCTTACTGAATTGGGAATTTCCCGTTTTCCAACTGGCATCTGTCGTCTTTTCACTGTGCATCTCTGAGTAGAACAAGGGTCTCTTTCATCCGTACACATTAGGGACTTGTAGACAGGAATAAGGACTCTTGGCCTTCTCTTCGTGAGGATGAACAGACCAATTTTCTCCGCTCCTCTTCAATACAGTAGGTGTTCCAACCCGGTATGTCAGTGTCTTTTGTACTGTTGGGATCCAAAAGTGGACACAGCACTCCAGATGTGGTCTCATAAGTGTCAAATAGGGAGACAGTCACCTCCCTTGAGCTGCTGTCTGCAATTTCGCTAGAGCAGCCCAATGTGTACCCTTTGCTGCAATTATCTTTTCAAGTGGGAGTTGCAATTGCATGAGCAGGTCCTGGCAGCACCTATGACATTGTCAGATCTGATGTAACTCTTTCACCTGCACACAGAATCTAGCTACAAAGCGGCAACTCTATGGAAAGCCTTTCATCATTGTTTGCTGCAAATGTGTGTGAAAGTAAATATTAAGATGTTCTCTTTCAATTTAGCATGCAAAAGAGCAGGTACAACTCTAGTATGTACTGCCTTTGAAACAGTTTGCTTCTCTACTCTGAAGGATAAAGTTCAAGTTTCTAGCGGAAAAGTTATTTATTGTGAACAAATGTATAATAATTTGTTTATAGATGCACAGAACAATAACTATGCAAAACCAAGCAGTAGAACCTATCATAGGCCAGTTGCTAAAGTTAGGGCAGGTGCTGCTGAAGTTGAATCCTGCCTTGTATTGCTGATAAGCCTGCAGTGTCACTGGGTTCTGGCAGCTCTAGAGTGCAAGGTGAAAGCTGATGGGGAAAGTATGGAACAAGGGCCAAAGGATCGAGGAGCACAATGGTGGGACATGCTAAAGGGCCAGCAAGTGCTCCTAAGATACTGCAACACACTGCTCTGCTTCTCTCATCATTGCTCCTCTCTTTTGGCCTTCATCCTACTCCATACCTACGTTTCTGTGTGACGGGGAATATGCTTGCTATCTGACCATGATCCATGGGAGTGACAGATCAGTCCACCTACTTCAAAACTACGTGCACTCGCTTTACCTGATGTCTCTGTTGTCACAACAGCCTTTTCCCTGCCTCCGCTCTTACATGACCCTAGTCTGAAGCAGGTACCTATTTTGCTTCAGACTTGAGTGGAAAAAAATGTGTTAGTGATTGTTTTCCTGTGGCAGAGGAGCACTCAGCTTGGGTTCAAGAGAATACCAAATGTTGGTATGCACACAGTTGTTATGTTCTAAATCTGCTTTTCTGGGTGTTGTGCACCTTGCTGACAAAATAAAGTTATAGTATCTGTGATATGTGTCACAGCATGCAGTGGCTGCCTACAAGCTCCCAAAGGGGCACAGTACCAGGGACCAAGCTTTTAGGTTATGATAAATAATTGAGCCTAGAGCAGTAACAGCTGGTGACCTTTTGGAAAGAGGTTTAATCTTGAGCATAGAGAGATTTAGGTCTCCCACTCCTAAGGAACTGGAAACACATTTTGGAAGGGACTTTTTCTCTCAGACATAATTAGTTTAGTGGTGCCTGAAGTTCAGGCACCACAGTTTAGTGGTGCCTGAAGCAAGTCTTTCTTCTGTGTTCTACAAAACACAGAGTTTTATAACTTGTATAAATTTCAACTCTGCACTTTTCTACCCCAGTTCCCACTTAAACTGCTAATTTTTAAGGGCAGGGGGAGGGAGGGAAAGGAGGAAACCATGGAATAGATTATAGAGGTTATCACCACTGATCATATGTTCAAGTCAGATCTCTCATCAGTTACTGAAAAAGAGAGCTGAATGCATTCTGCTGGCCAACTGTCTGCAGTTACGAAATCAGCATCAAATTCAGCTCTTCTGGTCCTAACTGAAGACTCTATTTTAGGAAAGGGTTTCCTTTCTTGGTCCGTAGAAAAGCACCCAAGGAAGGTAAGCACTGGCAGGATAGGATGGCATTGCCACCTGTGCATGCCAGGAGGGAAAAAGTACAACAGTAATGTGGATAGAGTAGTTCATTTGAAAGGCATTATGTTTTTTTTAGAAACATCTCTCCGATGAAATCTTTGGTGTTGCTGTCATGGTGAAATATTAAGCATGGTTCTTAACTGATTGACAGAAAGTAGGCTGAAATGTGGAAAGTACATTGCTAATAACTCTTCTTTTCTCTGCATACAGGGAAACAGCTGGATGGCATCTGGTAAGTGACTAGATTTAAATTGCATAACGTGTGTAAAACACTGTGGTGTAGGAAGCATTTTCAATATGAGGTTATATATGCTTCAGATCTTAAGAACATTTTATTGTGGAAGAGAGACCAAGGCACTTTTTGTTCCTGAATGCAGATTGATGGTAAGATGGTGTACAATCAGGTGCTAGTTAAACCTCTCTGTTCAAAGCTCAGTGGACCCCATGGAAAAAGGTGGTGTTAGTGCACCTGTACACTTTTACAAGGGTAGGATGTTATCTTTGTCCCAAGTACTTTGTCATGTAATTCCAGGCATGACCAAACATGAGAGTAAAAGAGTAGGTGGGAAGAAGGTATTACAGAAACAGGCCTTCTGGCATGTAAGAGCACTGTCTCCATTTGGTTACAAAACAGCCCCCAGCTTGCTATAATTCATATCAAGAATTTTTATATCATATCAGGAGGGGTTTGGGTTTCTTTTAAAGGCAAGAAAAACACCAAACCCTTGTCCATCCATTTTTGCCTCTGTTGATCCATCTCCAGTGGTTGTCTGACCAACTTCTCAGCCGAAGTCTTTCCAACATACACCTCTGTCAGTGTGGTAGCAAAGTAGCTCTGTCTGTCTGTCTCTGTGACTTCACCCTCAGCTGAGGGAGGCTCATGCCTGGGCTCCTAGCTAAGACTGTTCTTTCGCAACCGCTTACAGAGTTACAGTAGGCTTGATAATAGTTGCTTCCATATCCATTCATGTCCCAGCAGATCTTGTTCCTACTCACAGAAACACATTGACCTTTTCTTTCAGTTATTCCCTTCGTGATGTCCTTGAGCTGATAAATTTACTGGTGATTTCTGTGCTAGGCTATTTCCTTTTATCCTTTGTTTCACCTGTTTTTTGTTCTCTATGGCAGGCACACCTCCATAATAGTCCATAAGGATGAATTCTTCTATGGCAGTGGAGGAATCTCCAGCTGTGCACCTGTAAGTTAAACTTAAATTTTCTGATAATTTTTTATAGGATTACCTGCTCAGAATTGCTTTTGTTACTGTCTTTTAGAAAAGCAGCAAGAGACTTATAAATTAAGACAGAGAATGAAGCCAGCTGCTTGCCATGGTTTTCCAGGGCACCTAAGGAAAAGGGAGCATGAACAGTGGGTTTAAACCCAAATAAATACAGGTTGGGGATTGCTTCTTCTGG
Source organism: Manacus candei (assembly GCF_025592945.1). Taxonomy (NCBI): domain Eukaryota; kingdom Metazoa; phylum Chordata; class Aves; order Passeriformes; family Pipridae; genus Manacus; species Manacus candei. The sequence continues at coordinate 5,631,080 of NW_026138066.1, forward strand.
TAGAATCTGTCTATCTAGAACACCTTCTGCATTGCCAGAGTGACACTTTGTCCAATTCTGTATTGTTAAGTTTTACATGCAGACTTTTTAAGATTAAATAAAACCAAGGCAAAACAAAAACATGATGCTTTCTCAGACCTTCTGTTCTTGGAGAGGTAAAATGGATAGGCTGTTGTTCTAAAGCAGAATTTTGCCACAGCTTAGAGCTTTCAGCCCAAAGAGCCAAATGTAACAGCTGAAAAAAAAGTTGCATGTTATTCTCTTGAGAGGGGAGGCCAGCAGATCTTCTTGCTCGACAAACACACTAGTAGAAGGCCCTCCTTTTGTGCCTGGACAAGTCACAATAGCTCTATTCAGCAGAGTCCTCCAAAAGAATTCAGTCTGATCATTTAACATTGTCTTCTGGCTATTAATTTTTACAGGGAGGGACACTTCTTGGCCCCCCAGACACAGTTGTTGACCTGGGGAACACTGAAGTCACTGAAGAAATTTTTCTGGAGTATCTTTCCTCTCTGGGGGAGTCTATGTTCCGGTAAGTAACAGCTTGTACTAGAAAATCTGTATATCAAAAAAGTGCAGAATGGAGGAAGGTACTGTGAAACCAGTCCAGCTCACAAAGCTTTTGTCTGCTTAGTGTATTATTTGGTACTCTTCAAATATGAGACTGGAAGTGATGTACCAATACACAAGGAGCTACCAGCTAGGCAGCCCTGCGGTGTGCCAGCCTTGAGCTAGGCTGAGAAAGCATTTTTGTGGGAAGTGTTTCACACTTATAAAATCGAATAATGCCTGAAATGCCTTTGAGAGAATCACCAGGGAAAATGAAATCTCTCAGTAAATAGCGCTTTGCCCCAGGAGTCATAGGTGAAGTGGTGCAGTAAAGCCGCCAACTTTCATGTGAGTAAAATCAAGGTCTTGAGTGAGTCTACTTCTCACAAGAATAGAAAATTGTAGCGTTTGGTGTTCTGGCTATCTTTCAATGTCAATAATTCCTGTGATTTCTCATTACTATTCTGTGGTTTTAAGTGACAAAACATGACCTCACTTATCCTCCCAAAACCCATTGTATTAAAGTCAGTGATGCAGAGAGATGTTATTTTCCACCCTGATTCAATTGAATTTGAGAGTGAGTTGATGTCTGTATTTTACCTATTTGCCTTAGAATTCTTTGGGGAGGGGGGTGCTAATGTAAGGAGATGTTCTTCATTAGCTTGTAAGATTTATTGCTGAGTCTGTCTTTATGTTTCAATTTCTTTTCTGTGGCACAGAGGAGAGTCTTATAACCTCTTTGAACATAACTGCAACACCTTCAGTAATGAAGTGGCACAGTTTCTGACAGGAAGAAAAATCCCTTCCTACATCACTGACCTTCCATCTGAAGTTCTTGCCACGTGAGTATGGATGGTCCTCCTCTCTGTAGCTGATTCATGCTAGTGCTTAAACATATGACAGAGTGAGCAGTACCAGTTTCTGCTGGCTCTGCCTAAGAACCAGGATAGGATTAAGGAGAAGATGCTATTTACTTGAACACTTACAACACCGTGTCACAAGTGCTAACTGGCACTGGCGTTGACAAAGAAGACAAGAGAAGGTTGTTCTTCTGCCTTTACTTAAACTAGTTATTTTGTGATGGTCTCTTATATGTGACCAGACAAGCATAGAAAGTTTCAGAAAACAGTGCAAGTTTGTTTTTTTCTTTTAGGAAACAAACATCTGTTAAAGATCGCTTCTCTAAGCACCATAATTGCAGTGGAGGTGTCAGCTTTGCTTGTGACGAGGCAGGGGAGATGTAATTTTTAAATTAATGCTGCAGTTTTAAAGCTAGGACTGGGTGGAAAAAGAGGATATGAAAAAGAAGAAATTAATTCCTGCTTGATAATTCAGATCAACTTATTTTTTTAAAACTCTCAGCTAGTGAGGATCCCAGTGGGATGATTTGAGCTCCATCATGTAGATCTTAATTTTTCATAACAATGGTATAGCACATTATTTGGGAGACTTGTCTGCTGCCCTGGGCTCTCAACATATCAGATCTCTCAAAACCTATAACAGAGTGAGTCATATGGAAAGATAACCAGGTGCTACAGATTGCAACAGGATTTATTCTGTGAGTGTTGATCCATTGTCTTTAAGGAAGCTAGAGGCTATTCTTCTGGCAGATCTCAGTATTGATGTACTTAATGGAACACTGCAGTTGCATAACAGGGATTTTGTTTGCACACTTAAGTAGAATGAATTACTGAAAGCTAGTTTCAGACACAGTATTACCACATTAGCAGTCTAGGCATGTTAGGACTCAGAACTAGCTTATATTAAATAAATTTTAAGTTCCTTAGTTATTGAACAGTAAACTCTCTTTATTATGTTAAATTAGTTTGCTTAAGTTTGCAGTGGAGGTTCTTCAAATTTGCTTCTACGATGGTGGTTTGCTTGCACTCTCTAGGAAGTGAGTGAGCTTCAGTAGTAAAGGGGAACAGTTGTTAATCAAGTAAACTATTTGAGATGTTTATTTCTTTACCTTCTCAGACCTTTTGGACAAGCTTTAAGGCCCCTCCTGGACTCCATCCAGATCCAGCCACCCGGAGGAAATACCTTCAGCAGACATAATGGACAGAGCTAACAGGAGTGACCGAGCGTGCCCAGCTTCAGCAGGCCTCTTCCTTTTTAAACACGAATCTACCAGATTTCTATTTTATAATTTCCCATCAGAATTAACTCTGAAGAAGTTACAAGACAAGTTTTAAAATTTCCTAGGGAGAGGATTTATCAGGGTGCATGTAAGACAATGCTACCAGAAAGGTTGCCATAATTTCTAATAGCATTATACTAATTTATAAAGGCTGTCTTGTCGAGTAGGCTGAGACTTTCTACGTAACTCCTGTGCTGGTAAGTGGGAACTCATTCTGTGAGCATTCAAGGGCCCATCACACAATTTGAAGTAAATAAGGGGGTGTCCTAACCATCCCTTGCAGACTTGCATTTCTTTCTCCTGTCACTGCCTGTATTATGGGGGTATTTGCTGAAGTCTGTAGCCAAAAAGGCAAAGGAAGTATTGGTAGCCTAGGAAGTGAAGGTGTCCAAGGATTAGTCTTCTGCATATTTCACTGACATTGTTATTTGCTCACGGGAAAAGCTGAACTCGTCTGACTAGAATATTTGCAGTGGCACAGCTGTGTGGGAAAGGTGATGAAGCTGAACCATGTGTCAGTGTCGCACTCAAAAGCTGGAACTCAGTGGAACTTGCTGTGGTGGGAGGGAGGCTAGAACTGAAGGTTACCAAGAAGCTTGTAATGCCAGATCCAAGAGTTATGGGAAAGAACCAGCTGAAAGAACAGAATCTCATGAGCAGAAGTGGTAGAAACAAATTTCAGGTGAAAGTAAATTGAAGTGAAATGTTTCCTTTTCTCGCATGTAAGCTTATCAACAGATAGACAGAACCTTGTTAACTATTTACCTTTGCATAAGAACTGTGTTTTCTTGGGTTTTTCTCCTTACTAAACCAGACTTACAGTACAGTAAGACAGGAATAGCATGGCAACTGCATGATAATATAAGTTGGACCAATTCTGCCTTCAATATCGAGTTGCAGACGCAGTAAGAGTTCTAACTGTCATTGATATTGCTGGCCTTTCCAAAGCAGTCAGCGACATCAGAGAGGGCTCTGCTTAAGAGAAATAAGTGCTAGGTCTCCCCAAATGTAAAGAAAATGAGGAGGAGTAAAATTAAGCTTTCCAGGGAGCAACTGAGTTTTTTGGGAAACATGCAGAAGCAGTCCTGTCCTTAGATTGTATCAATACTGCATCTACTAGTTTAAGATTTTTATAGCTTTGCAATTATTTGCAGTGGGAGAAGAACAGGGGAATGAAAGAATAGGCACACTGTTTTGTTTTCATGCATGTATATACACTATTTTCCTGAACAATTTTGTAGCAGTTACATTTAGGAAGGAACACAAGAAAGACATCGGACGAACCCCAAAATATTGCTGATGCTCCGTAAATGGGGATTGCACGTCCCAGATGCTGCTGAAAAAGCATCTATGCAAATGTACAGCCCTTTGTCCAGTGCTTTGTTGTGAAAAGTATTGCTGCAAGTTCAGTCCTGCATCTCAAACTTCCTGCACTGGAAACTTTCTGCATATCTAAAGGGAGTATCTTTCCTCTGCTGGGTTCTTTCTCCCAGAATAATGCAGTTTGATAAGTTTGTCGCATTATTTCTCTGTTTGGACTGTAATGGTTTGTATTTCTGAGGGATTGGAATAGAGGAAAACTGCAGTTTCATCACTGTCAAATACTCTGCTGCCCTGCAACTTGTGGAGCCACTGCACAGATGGAAATAGGGTAGTGTCAGTCCATTTTTTTGTGTACCTGCTTTCAGTGCACAGCAGGGGCCCCTGCAGCCCAGATGCTTCTTTCCTTGTCATTCTCTGCTTGTGCCATCAACTTCTCCTTAAGCATTTCATTTGATGGACTGGACTTGGAGATAATGGTAGCAGTTAGTACAGATTGCTTTATACGAAAGCTTTCAATCTTTCCCCCTCAAAGTGTCCTGTTTGCAGAAAGCATTCTATAATAAGTCATTTATTAATGCCTTTTGATGCTGCTGGAGGAAGGATTGGTGTATGTTTTCTGCTAAGCAATAGCTTAGATTTCCTGTTTACTATGTGTATCCTCTCCAGTCTTTTTTCATACCTATTCTGTGAAGAGTAACCAGCCTAGCCTTTCATCTTAATGCACACGACTGTGCCACAAAACATTGTACATCGTGTTAGAGATCTTGGAGCTTCCTTAGTTGAGCAGGTATACTCAAGCTGATACAGTGCAGCCCAACATCTAGGTATGCTAGTTTGGTACCTGCAAGCAGCACAGCTGTGCTTGCTTGTCTTTCAGCAAACTATCACTTCAGGTGCAGCTGCCTGTGGAAGCACTGGTGCCATGGTTTCTGCCCACTTCAGGACTTTTTACATCCTCTCAGGGGGCAGGAAAGAAAAGGAAGACATTCACCCCATGCATTTTGCAATCTGCCTTTTCCCCTCCTGAGCAGCCCCTTTGCAGAGATAATGCTCCTACTTTAAGGTCACTGGGTAAAATTTCACTCAGCCACACACTGTTTGCAATAGCTAGGGAGCTCCTGAGGGGGCCTTCTGGGCTTGGGACCTACACTTGTGTTTTGTGGCAAAAGAGCTGTAGGGGGGAATCCTGTTTGCTTGGTCTTACTGGGTAATAAGACCCCTGTACCCTGTAGGACTCTTAGGAAACCCATTTTCTCCAAAGATAGTTATGTATAAATTGCAGGACTGTGCCCTCAATGTTCCACCCCGCCAAATATAAACTAGACTGAGAAGTGTATGTAAGTGTATGTTGGTGATGAACTTCAGCCAGCTGATTGACAAAGGGGCAGGGAAACTGAACCCCCGAACGGGAACAGAACTCTTTTGCCCACACTTACTATTCTGTCTTGTATTGCTGGGGTTCCCCCGTGCCATTTTAAAAATGTTAATAATGTCTTTAGGCAGAAAGTGATGTTTTGATTTATTTGTGGGTTTTTTCTATTACAATAAAAAGAAATACAGCAAATTTCCTGTTTGAATGCATGTGCCCACGCAGCTGCCCAGCGAATGCAGCTGACCAGAAGTCATCATCTTTATTCTGATCCAAACTGGGAAGTGCAGGATGAGAAATTGTTCAAGCCGTTTGTGCCAAGTACTGCTACTGGAAGTAGTGGTGGCTACTGCCCTTTCCTGAACTGGCCACAGGCAATATTCTTATTTAAGTTCGGAAAAATTTTTCTTCTGTAAGTACTGTGGTATCTAAAATCATACTCCTGAGGCTTGACACAGCTCGGATGCGTTCAAAGATGATGTTCTGTCAGCACAGGTTTTGTACAGCCCTTGCTCATTTAAGTGTGCAAGAAGGAAATGTCTAATGTCTGCTGCTGAAGAAGAGGCCCAGCAGAGTTTAAACATGGGAAAAGGCTGTAAGCTTGATGCTGCTACTTCAAAATGGAAAAAAAAAAAAGCTAAGAAGTAGACTTCATGCCTGGGTTCCTCTGAAGCTGCACAGGAGATATTGGTGAGGATTATGTAGCACTGCCCCAAATATCTGGCTCTGGGGAAGACATTAATTCTGCTTGGTTTGGCCTTCTGCATGCTTATTGATGGCATCCAAATGATAAACCACACAGGCTGTTTCTGTAACAGTCTGTATCAGTGTAATACAGAGGAGGTCTTGTAACAGAAGGAGGTTGTAACAAAGATGCATGATTGTGGTTATTTTGGGCTGTGTTACTCAGATGTGGTGCTGGTTTGCTATCAAGTACTAGCACTGGCCCCACACAAAATACCTGCAGTTGGGTATTTTAAAATTAAATTAAATTTTAATTTATTTATTTTTTTTAATTTAAAGGAAAACCTTGACTTTACTGGCAGCCCTAGACAGAGTGTAAGACAGTTGCTCACAGCAGCTTACCTTCTAAACTTCTAACAAAATACATGCCTTTGCTACTAGTAGCAGAGATTTTATTCCTGATGACAGCTGCTGCCTATCTGAGCGGCAGTCAAGCGAATGTATCCAGTGGTTGAAGTGCAAAGTATTAAATAACCGCAACAGCCACAGTGGCCCTGCTCAGAGCTAACCTGGATGAAGGAACAAGCTGTACACAGCTGTGCACTTCACCAAAAGGCATGCTTATGCTCTCAGGGAAACCAAGATGTCCCAAGTCCTCACTGGGTGATACCAAATGGCCATGGAGGTGCTGGGAGAGGTGTTTTGACTCGAAGAGAGTTTCTAAAGCAGTGTGACAAATAAGCTGTAGAAAGCACAGCAGGTAGTTCCAAGTTTTGGAAAGCTCTGCTGGTAGCATAAACCTGATGGCACTGCAGGAGTGTGAAAATGTGAATGCTGACTGAATTTTAACAGTCTTCCCAATTCAGGAAAGTGCCCCGAGGTGGCACTGCTGCCTCGAAGCACAGGGATGCACCTGAGCCTGGGGAGAGTGGCTGAGATGTCCATAGTAATGTCAGTGCAACAGGCATGGAGCGAGGTCTCTCCCAGACAAAAAAGCTGCAGGTAGGACTAGGCAGGAGACAAGACCATGGGGCAGCTTGGACTACAGCAAGAACCTGGTAGCAAGGACACTACAATGCCAGGGTTGCAATAGGTGTGAGCTGGCAGGTTTTCCTAAATCTGTGCTTATTTCATCCAGACTGGGAAGTCTCGTCCTCATACCATACCATGGTTTATGGAAAATAAAGGCTTGCATTCCTGAAACCCTTGGAGTTCACTCTGTATCTGACCCCACGGCTGTCTTTTGAGAGCCCTGGGCATTAACTCGCAGTTCTGCTACATGGGAGAGCAGTTTTTTGGCTTTTGGTACTCGAGTACCCCAAACACATGAAAGCATTTCTGCTTACTCGTCAGCATGCCGTGGTAGGCACACTTTGAAGTATTCATATTCTGGAGTAAGCATCCACACATTGACTGATGATATGTGTAACCACACCTAGACAAGTCCTATAAATGAGCATAACCCTAAACTGAACTAAAAACTCAGTGTTCAATTGCATACAAAGCAGCTGGGTGCTGAGAAACCATTCTGGGAGCTTCAGTGCATCTGAGTAAAGAGTCCCACTTTCCAGAGGCAGGAGCCCGTAACTGGGTCTAATCCAGAAGGCCCCAGCAGCTGTGATTCTGCAAGAAAATCAATGCTGGGGCAAATAACACTTGGAATACCCATCCAAGACTGCCTGACTCACTATGTTGGGAAGGCAACTCGCAGAAACAGTGTGGAAACAGCTGTCCTGGTGGCATTAGCCAGTGGACAATGAATGTCTCCCCCAGAAAGTAGCTGAGGATGTTTTGGTAAACCAAAATTATTAACGTTGTTTCTGTACACCCTCCTTTCACTGACTGGGAGCAGGAAAATCATAAACCAAAAACAAAAAAACAATCTGTGAAGCCACCCAGATGCTTAATTTTGAGAGGAATCTGGTGGAGAACTGGGAACAGGGATTGCACAATATCCTGCAACAAATAATACTGAGGAAAAAACAATCAGTAAAAAAACGTCTTCCCCCAGTTCCAGCCTAGCTCAGCACTGAGCACCATTGGGGAAGGGAATGCAAGCTAACTGTTGAGCAGAAAGTATTGAATGTTCCACATAGGTTGTTTTTGATTTCGGAAAATAATTCAGGAATTATTTGAGGCGATGGCAGTGGGGAGGGGGCTGTCCACTGTCACATATCAGGCCAGCATGATATGGAGCCATATGAATATGATCTGACCAGATGGTCTAATTAAATCCTAAATGACTTTTGAACAGGTCAAAGCAAAAGTTACTAGCTTTGCGCAGAGGGTATTTTCACTTCTCCAGTGAAAGCATTAGCTATGAATAGCTAATCCTATTGGAAAAGCAAGATGAGGCACAGGGACTGAATGGGTGAGCGTGTGCTGCTAGGACAGTGTGAAGTGTCCTTCGCTAGGACACAGAAACACGCAGAGGAGCTGAGCTTACCGGGCAGCTCAATCCAGACCCACAGCCCCTCCGTTCCGGGGGGCACTGCAGTAATAACAGCAAATGTGAAAACACGCACCCCCACACCCTCCCTCCTCGAAACTCCCGGGTGCCTCGTTAGGGATCCATAGCAAAGGATTTAAGGAGAGAGCTGAAGCGGGGACGCCGTTCACGCCCGGCACATTAAGGCTGCGCTGGCGGGGCGATGGAGCCGCGGGGGCACATGAGCGGGGCCGAGACAGCGGCCGCACGTCCCGCCCGTGGGCGCGGGGAGGGCGGGCGGCCGCCATCGCCTCCCCGGCGCGGTCCCGCCTCCCGCCCGCAGAGCCCGGGCCGGCGGCGGGCATGGCGGCGGCGCGGGGCCGGGTGCTGTGTCTCTTCGACGTGGACGGGACCCTGACGCCGCCTCGGCAGGTAGCGAGGCGCGGGGGCGGCGAGCTTTTCTTGCGGGGGCAAGGTCAGCGTGGCGGAGCTCGTCCCGCTGGCTGCGGCCTCACCCGCTGCTTCCCCTCCAGAAAATCGAGCCGGAGGTGGATGCGTTCCTGCGGGAGCTGCGGGAGAGGGTGCTCATCGGCGTGGTGGGAGGCTCCGACTATGCCAAGATAGCCGAGCAGCTGGGGGACGGGGACGAAGGTGAGACGCGGCCGAGGAGGTCTCCCGGGGGTCACCTGTGCCCTAAATCCAACCCCAAGGCTGCCGCTGGGGAGGCTGGCGGCGCCCAGGCGGAGCTGCTGCTTGGCTCCCCCGCCCTCTTTGGAGAGCCGGCAGGGATGCTCCGATCCACGCTGCCGACTCCAGCGTCAGTTTTGTACGAGCTTCATCAAGGCTTTTACAGCTGCACCCCTCGATACAGCAGGCAGGAGCCTCCGGCAATTTTTGCCTCCCTGCTGCTCCATGTGGGGTCTCCGGCAGGTTCCACTAGGGACACGGGGTAGAATAGGGTAGAAGCCTCTGCTCCCTCCGTTTTTTCCTTCTCCTGCATGGATAACAAGCGCCACTGGGCTCCAAGCTCTGCTCCCGCTTCATTAGGGAGGCCGAGAAATTCCCGGCTGAGGCTGATTGCTGAGTCGCCAGTGCTGCGTGTCTGGGTTGCAGGAGGGGCTGGAGTTAGATAACCAGTAACCACATCACCCCGACAGCCTGGCAATGGGGAGGGCAGAGGAGAGAGCAGAGTAACACGCATGTATTTGAAAGCCTAACATTTTGGAGCCCTTATCTTCGTTTTGCAACTGATTCAGTCCGTGACCTCGGTCAGGTCGTTTCCCCCTGCGTGCGTCAGCTCTCCACCCGGGAACAGAAGATAATCTCCTCATCCACCTTGTGGAAAACAAGGAGAGTAGGAGGGTCAGTGGCCCTTTGCAGAGCACAGAAGCTGTGGAAAGTGTGGTACTAAGAAAGCAGGAGGATGCTCACTCAGCCCTGAGGCCAGTCCTTTTCACTGCTTTTCCCAGGCAATACTCATGTTTCCTCTTTTGCTTCCTTCCCCCTCAGTCATTGAAAAGTTTGACTACGTCTTTGCAGAGAACGGCACAGTGCAATACAAGAATGGGCAGCTGGTCTCCAAGCAGGTAGGTCCAGCTCCCTTTGTAGCCATGGCTTTCCTGCCCTGTGCCCTGCACGCTGTGAGGACCAGCGCCTGCCCCACCCAGCCTCTTCTCCCCAGTTGCCAGATCTAAATGTCCCACTCTTCTAGGTGGGCTTCCTAGGAAGTCAGGCATCTTCTTCACTTCCCCTTTTCTTCATGCAGGCCATTCAGGATCACCTGGGGGAAGAGCTGCTGCAGGATCTGATCAACTTTTGTCTCAACTACATGGCATTGCTGAAGCTGCCCAAGAAACGGTAACGGCCCAAGCGCTTGCAAATGGTAGTCATAACACTGAATTCTAGGGAGCCCTGGGCTCCAGAGCTCTCATAAACAGCTGAGCTACAGAGCTTGTCTTGCTTCAAGTTTTATCTTAGCATCTAGAGGCACTGTGTAGGATCACTGTCCTACTGGGCTAGGCAGCCTGGGCAAATAACGGAGGAGGGTCTTTGTTCTGAAGAGTCTGCGTTGTTTTAGCGTAATGCCAGTTCTTTGGCCCCTCAGATTTTCCTCCTGGGGAAGCAAGGTACAGCCACTGCACATATCCCATTTAGGACAATGGTGCCAGCTCGTTACTGGTCAGGGCATCAGGCACTATTGGTCCTATGAGTTTCCAAACAGGCAAACAATGGATCTTAAGGTGGGAAGTCCAGTGTCTGAGCACAGGGTTTCACACTGTTTCTAATCCAGTGTCACTGGCTGGCCCTGCCCTGCTCCCAGCCATGTGTTCCTGTCTGCTCTTCCCCTTGATATCCAGCAGCCAGAGGGGGAGCTGAGTTGGTACACCTCCTCTGAAGGAAGACCAGACCACTACCAGGACAGAAAAGGGTAGTTTTCCATTGGATCAGCTCATCCTGTTAGTACAGAAAGGAGAGGGAACAGATGGCATGAAGGTGGAAGGGTTGAGCAGGAGGACCTCTTTCAGAGGCAGCCTGCAGTCAAGCCAGGCTGGATGCAGAGTCAAACCCCACCTCAGACCACAGTTTCACAAATGCATGAGCCACCGAGTGCTGTTGGGAGCAGCAGCTCTGCCCTCCCCTCACCCTGGCTGGTTTTTTCCTGCTCTGCCCATGTGTTTGTACAGTGAACCTGAGCAGGTGAGCTGTTGGGTTGAGATTAAGCTGGTAAAAGTTGCTACACTGTGATCCAAGTTATTTGCTTGATATGAGTCACTATGTGACAATAAAAGGACTGGTGAGAGGGGCTAGGGTGGCTCCTTGCAACAGGACTGCTGGCTGAACAGGCCCCTGAAAGCACATGCTGGGACCCAGAACCCTCAAGGCTGTTTGGTTGCCTCACTGCTGTCTAGTTACCCAACAGCCTGGCAAAGTTTCAGCTCCCAAGTAGCTCTGTGGATTTAGGTTTATAGGATTTCTAGCAAACCAAGGACTTTAACCCACATCTCCCAAGTCTTGGCTTGGGGTTTGATCCACCAAACCCTGGGTGCTGCAGAGATGCTACTCCCAGGCTGCAGGCGTGGCTGCCTGTGTGTCTTTCCCCATGGTGTTCTTCACTGTGTAACGAGACAGGAGGGGGAGAGTTTTTCCTCGAGACTCACTTTATCACAGAGAAACAGTAGGCAGGGCTGGTAGGGACATCAGAGGGTTAAATGTGATCAGGAATCCTCAGCTGGACAGGGAAGGGGATCTCTCTGCTCCAGCTAGGTTTCCACAAGAGTTTCAGTCTATTTTCAAATTAGCAGTGCTGCCATCCCCTGTTGTTTCTGTCCCACCAGTGCTGGTACCTGTCTGGCCCCTTGACAAGCAAACAAAACTAGCTGGGTTTATAGCAGAGAGAAAAGAAGGTAGCAATTTTCTGCCAGCTCAGTGCTTTCAACCAGCCCACCGAGGAAGCAGCAGAGCAGTGATCCCAGCGCAAGGTGAGGGTGGCAAGCAGGAACTGGATGCTGTCTGTGCAAGCTTAGATACGAGCTGCAATCAGAGGTTCAGGGGTTAAATGGGAGATACGAAGGCCCTGATTTGTGGCCTATGAGGACACGAATTGCCTGATCGCTCCTCAGCCTGTTAGTGGACATCAGCAGTTGGTGGAGTTACACTGACCTGTGCTATTCCACTGCCCTAAGGTACTGCCACCTTCACAGCCCACACAATATTTCTTAAAAGCCTCATGGGGTGGAGAGGCCACAGTCTCATCAGGCAGTTGGTCCAGGCCAGGCAATAGCTGTCCTTGCAGTTATCACAACATTGGAAAACGTTACCTATCACCTCACTTAAGCTCCTTGCATCCAGCCTGTCCCCAGGGCACACAGGAACTGTTTATTCCTCTTCTCTTACAGTCTCTTTTTATAAAACTAGGCGCCCCAGGGGGATCTTAAGCAGCTGTTGTTGCCTAGTCCCTGCCTGGTGTGAAGCACCCATGAGCGGGCATGGCTTCTCTCCTCCTGCACATCCTTGCAGAGCCTTGCTAAGCAGTCATTCCCCTGTAAAGGTTGTTTTTCTCTCCCTGCCCCAGTAACCTTCTTCCTTTGCCCACCCACAGAGGAACCTTCATTGAGTTTCGCAACGGGATGCTGAACATCTCCCCCATCGGACGAAGCTGCACCCCAGAAGAGCGAATTGAGTTCTCTGAGCTGGACAAGGTACACGGGCCAGACTTGGGCTCACCCTCCCATTTGCTGGTTTTGCACAACCACAGATCTCAGGTCTTATGTGCTTCCCCCCTTCCCAAGGAGAATGGAGCCCAGCTCCAAGCTGCGCATATGCAGCAAAGTGGACACAGGACTGAGAGTCAGAAAACCCAAAGGGAAACACAGATGACTGGAAGAATTGGATTTCCTTGGGGACCACCAATATGAAGGGGTGGCCAGCAGGATTCCCTGTGCTGTGGGAGAGCCACAGGGAATAAGGCAGTTATTTAACAGCATGTTTCCTCATTTACAGTACCCAAAGACAGCCCAGCAGCTGTCTTCTCTCTCCCACTCTGCCAGCCCCAACAGAGCTGGAATTAATGGGCTTTCCAGACTCAGAGAGCCACAGCAGATCTGCTGGGCAGGTCTCTGGAGCGTTTGGCCCATGCTTATACCAGTTTCTGCCTGGGGGAGCTTTCTTGGGGTTGAGGGATCAATTGGTCCTTGCAAGACTTTTTAAGCAAAACTGGAGACTTTGGATTATGAACTGGCCTTCTGGGAAACTGAAACAGTTGCATTTCATTGCCAAGGAATGGCTGGGATCTGCTCTTCCCCATGGACTGAGCTGGTGGCCTTTTACTTGGACACTGGGCAGGACGGGTGGAAGTTGGCTAAATGGCCTAGGACAGGTGGGAAGGGAGCAGAACAATAAGGCAGAGTTGCCCAGCAGACAGGTTACAGTGGATTCTGAGAGACTGTCAGCATCTAATTTTTCAAACTCTCTTTCCTTCTCTTCCTCCTTATCGTCCACAGAAAGAGCGGATCCGGGAGAAGTTTGTGGCAGCCTTGCAGAGGGAGTTTGCTGGCAAGGGCCTGCGTTTCTCCCGAGGTGAGCTGGGGGGGCTTCCTTGGCTCTGTCTTTATCATGTTTTCCTTAAATTTTTGGGAAGGGGAGCGAGAATCCCAACTGTTCCCTCTGAGAGCCTGGAGACCTTGGGAAGAGCAGAAGGAGCTTCTAGTCCTGGAGAGGACTGCCACAGGGGCATCACATTTGCATTCATGACAGGGACACAGCAGAGAATAAACCGTGCTGCGGATTTGCCTCCCAGGGAATTGACCGGACAGGCAGATTTCCATGACATTATCCCTGCCTTAATTTCAGTTCATGGAGCCTACTGCTGCCCAAAGAGTCTGTTCTGGCTGAAGCATCAGCAACAGGGCAGCTAGCAGACCTCCAACAAATGCACTCCTCTCTAGGAATGAGACAGGATCCTTATATGTGTCTTGGCTCTGGGGTTTTCTTGGGAAGGTGGGCTGCAAGGGAAACATCTTTCTTCCTGGAAAAAGAGCTGACCAGGGGTAAGGAGTTTACAGCTCCATGCCATGGGCTTTTGCAGGGCCACTTCTTGGTGTGGCTCTTACAGCCAGTTTACTGAAGGTGAGGAACCAGAGGAGGGGCTTGAGCAATCCTGAGGGTCTGGCCAGGACAGGGAGAAAAATGAGGGTGTGTAAGTGGTGGGGATGATGCTGGAAGAAGACACTCTGCAGGGCAGGTGGGTAAGTGTGAGATAAGAAGGTGTTGTGTGTCAGCCCAGCCAAAGGGCAATGGGGTGGTGAGGCTGAGAGGCAGGGGGTGACACCCACTCCTGCATCCAACGTGGGCCAGTACCAAGGATCTGGTCCTCCAAGGGCTTTCCTCCGAGAGCCTCTGCTTGCCTTCAGCATCCTGCCAGGGGCATCCTGTGCTGCCCACAGCACTGACACACACTGTTTGTTACAGGAGACAAAGACAAGGTCCCTGCCACTGTGTCCCTGCAGGCACGGGGTGTGAGAGCAAAACAGTGGGCCTTTCTCCTCTGACTTTGGAAAGCTGCCATGAAGAGCCCAGGCCTGTTGTGTAAAAGCATGAAGGCAAGGGGAGCTGCAGGCCCCTTGCTCCTCCACAAAGAAAATGTGGGGGGCAAAACAGGGATCCAAAAACAGGAAACACAGAAAAGGGACCCTTCTGCCAAGCTGGCTTCATGTGCCTTCTCCCTGGCTGTGGAGGATGCAAGGCCCAGAGGTGGTGGGAGATCTCCCTGCAGCCCCTCCAGACCCCTGGTCTACTTAGGTGAGGGACAGTGCTGGCTGTCCTCCACACCACCTCTTCTTCCTTTGATTTTCTACCTGCTCCAGCTGGCATCAGGAGCCCCTTCTTGTTGCCCAGCTCTGTTTGAAAGGCAGGAATGCAGTGAAAGGCAGTACTTTTCACAGGTCAATGGCTTTGGATGCAAAACCAGGAAGGATTTTAATAATCAACCAAGTTTAGCTCCTGCTCAGATGCTGGATCCTGCTGCAAGCTTGGGGACATCCCCATTCCTGAGCTCATAGGGCACTTGCTCCCATTTATATCACAGTGCTCTGTCCAGGGCATCCTGTCTGGTTCCTCTGCTCCAAGCTGGACACACAGGCTCGAACTCAAGCTCCCTCAGGCTCCAAGGAGGCTTGGTTTGGGATCCCCAAACCAGTGGGGACACTCAAAACAGCCAGGGAGGGGAGGACCATGGCATCAGGACTTGCATGGTTGAGCAACCCTGGGAATTGGTGCCTGTCTACTCACCACCTTTCTTAGAGAGGTAGGATTATCATTTATGAAGGAGAGTGTGAAACGCCAGGGTTTCTGAGGGATACTCCAGTAGATTGCCTGGATAAGATGAGCAGAGACCTGGACTAGCTCAAATCCCCATTTCTCTGGCTCTGAGCGAGACCTAAACCTATATGTGCCCTAAGTCACAGGCTTTATTTTGGGAGGAACACGTCACCTGTCTTGGTGTTGGGACAAGCCTGTGCATGCAGTGGGGCACCTTGAGAGGACAGAGAAGGTACTGCCTCCAAGCACCCCCAAAAGGCAGCCCAGTGCTGGAGTAAACTCTACCTGGTCTAAGAGCAAGGGCTGGGAAGTTTGTTAACCCTTGGCTGTGGGTGTCCATGTCCATATGCAGACTCTCTGAGAAAACTCCCTGACCACTGTATGTTTGCCACATCTGACTCGGTGCCTCTCCAGATGCTGGCCACCCTCACTTAGGTCTTGTGTCAAGAGGTGATGGGCCAGGGTTGTGCCCCAGTTATGTTGATGGGCTCGTGGTACCTCTGTGGCAAGGTCCTTATCAGTGTGCAGAGACAGTGTATGGGAGCTCCCAGTCCCTGCACGGTTAAGGAGCATCAGAACAGTGGTTTTTGAAGGGCCAGTGATGTCCAGGCAGGAGCCTAGGAGAGAGCTTGGTGCCAGTCTCCAAGGTCATTGTCCCCTGTCGGGACATAGAACATGCTGGTGCTGTCCACAAGGCATGACCCCACATCTCCCCCAAAGATGCCTCTCTTGGGAGGAACCTGCTGGTTCCTGCTTGCCTGCAGGGAAGCTGTGCTAATGTCACCCCAGCCATACTGATGTCACTCCAGCCTGTTGTCATAGGAACAGCCTCTGCCACTATCCTAGCCACATGCCAAGAGAAACACCCAGGCAGAGCTGGTGGTGTTCGTGGCTGCTCTCTGGAGTGGTGGGTCCACACAGACATCCAGCTCCCTCCCATCCTCCTGCCCATCCCAGGGTGGGACACCCTGCCAGCTCCCAGTGACATTTCCCGATGCCCTCTCTTCTGCTGGCAGGTGGCATGATCAGCTTTGATGTGTTCCCAGAGGGCTGGGACAAGCGCTACTGCCTCAATGTGCTCGACGACGAGAGATTTGACACTATCCACTTCTTCGGGAATGAGACGACCCCTGTGAGTATTCCCCACTCGCCCCACACATGGCCACTTTCTCTCCTGCGTGGAGCTGCTCTATCACGGGTCCAATGGCTCGGGCATCGGCACCGATACAGACCTTTAGCATGAGGGAGGAAGATGCTGTCCTGTGGTGTGGTTTGTCATGGTCTCCATGATGGCAGCAGGCCTACTGGGTCACGGGGAAATCACCTTGGATTCACTGTGCTGGCAAGCAGGTCCACCTCAGCCTTGCTTTCCTTATCCCAGCATCCTTGGTAGGGTGGCAGCCACTCCTGCAGCCTGAATGACCCCAAACGCAAGCCCCCAGCACTTAGGAGAGAATTTCTCAACAGCAGGAACAGCTTCACCTTCCCTTTAGAGCAGTGGAGGATGATGCTTCCTTGCCGCTGGAGACTAGATTAATCATCCACTCAGCTCTTTCCAGATGCCAGCAACCTCTGCTCCCTAAATGTTCCCGCCCCTCCACAGGGGTAACCTATTAACCCCTCCACAAACAGAGCAGGGGTTAACCCCAGGCTCCTGGACAAGCTTTGCTGGTCTGGGACCTTCCCCATCTTATGCTCCTCCCCTGGCATTGAAGAGGGGAGGCAAAAGGGAGGGAGCACAATTCCCAGCCCCTGGGGCCAGCAAAATCCTGACTGCCCCTTTCCACCAGGTCCCTGCCTGCCCAGCTGCTGGCTCCCACCCCAGTTCCCCATGGGACAGAGCAAAATGCAGATTCACGGATGAGGTTGTTCTGGCAAGACCCTGCTAATGCTGTCCCTGTTTTCTATTCCCCTGCAGGGAGGGAACGACTATGAAATCTATGATGATCCCCGCACTGTGGGACACAGTGTCCAGTCCCCCCAAGACACGGTCCAGCGATGCCGCGAAATCTTCTTTCCAGAAAGAGCCAATGAGTGCTGACTGCCAGGTCCTTGCAGCCCTGCCCCAGTCCCACCCTCTCCCCCCACCAGGAAAAGCACCTTGATTTGAGGAATCTGCTCAGGGTAGACCAAAACAACACCACAGAGCTGGTGAGGATGTAACACGAGTGCGGGTGGGTGGCAGGAGGGAGCCTTTAGCTGAGCAGCCCTTTGGCACTCCCCATCTGTGGCTGGGGGTTGTAGTACCAGACCCTCCTCGCCTTCAGAGAAACTTCTCTTGACAGTTCAGCTGTGGTGGGCGGTGATGCAGATGCTTTTGTGGTTGGAAAGCATTCGAAAGGGCCAGTCGAGAGCGTGTGTGTGTCTGCTCCATGCTCCCTCTCCTCTCCTTTTCCACTCTGTTTCTCTTAACAGTTCTGCATGAGGGAATATGCTTCTCACCTTTCTCTCTCCCTTGCACCTTGGCCTGGGAGGCCAGGACTACTGAGGCTGCTGAGGCTCCAGACATTCACGGGAGCTGCTCCAAGGCAAGAGGCCAGGGAGGCTGTTTGCTCCAAGCCTGTGGTACGAAGGAATAGTTGCTATCCCAGCTTTTTGCACCATTGTGCATTCTAATGGAGACGTCACCATTAGAATGCCCTCAATGCCACACTGTGCCAGTCCTTCCCTACATGTGACCTGGGAACGATAGCTTTGAAATGTCTGGGCTGCTGCTCTGAGCTTTGCTCAGGTACATGAAGAAACCAGTTCTTCTCTTTAGCTTACAAAACCCCCTAGGGTTTATTTTCTATATTATTATTCTATATTTTCAAGTCAGACCTTGCCTGGCATGGCTGGAGGATGCTGACACCTGGTGTGTGCAGAGCATGCTGTGGAGCAGTTTGGGGCAGAAGGCTTTCCAATGGTCTTCCCAATCCCATGTCCATTAGGTGTCAGAGATCACAGAATCACAGAATTGTTAGGGTTGGAAGGGACCTCTAGAAATAATCTAGTCCAACCCCCCTGCCAAGGCAGGGTCACCTAGAGTGGGTTACACAGCAATGCATCCAGGTAGGTTTTAAATGTCTCCAGAGAGAGAGACTTCATGACCTCCCTGGGCAGCCTGTTCCACTGCTCTGCCACCCTCTACATAAAGATGTTCTTCCTCATGTTGAGGTGGAACTTCTTCTGTTTATGGCCATTGCTCATTGTCCTGTCACTGGGCACCACTGATAAGAGTTTGGCACCATCCTCTTGGCACCTGCCTTTGAGGTATTTTTGTGCATTAATGAGATCCCCTCTCAGTCTTCTCTAGACTAAACAGGCCCAGCTCCTGCAGTCTGTCCTCATTAGAGAGATGTGTCTGTGTAAAACCTTAACCCAGGGCATTCATAACAGACCAAGTCCCCTTGCTTCCCAGTGCTCAGCTTTCCATCCTGCTCCCAAAGATATTTTCAGAGAGGGCCAACACAGGCCAGACATGGTTCATAGTGCCAATGGAAGTACCCCCCAAGCAGTGCCCTCCAGGCTTGCTTTTCCACCCTGTCTCATCCCACACACTCGGTTTACATGGTTATCTTTAGGGAGACAGGATGTCTAGTGCAGCCATTGCCTGTCCTGTTCCTCTCCTTGGATCTTCGTGGATTGCAAACTCACATCTCTCCCTTGACCTTCTCCCTCCTTTTATTCCCGGCAGTTATGTTGGGATGTGTGGCCACACTGGTAACACTAGTCACAATTTAGTGCTCAAAAGGAGCTGAAGGATCCATCCCCTCCAGGGAGGTGTCCTGCTTGTAGCTCTTCAGGGCACGCATTTGTGGACCTGCAGAGTGCTGGAGGTTCATGCAAACTCCCCACCATTGCTCCTCAGGAGCCTTTCTCACCCCATCCCTGCTGGTATGGCACCGCCCTGTCTCTTAGTCCTGTTTTTTCTCCCCTTTTTCTCCTCTTCCTGCTCTCCTTGCCATTGCTCTTCATCTCCCACTAGCAGCTGGACTGCAGAGAGAAGTTTCACAGCTGCCTACTGCCACCTAAGCAAGGCACCACCATCTTCCTCAGGTGAGATACACTGGTGCTTTTAGACACAGGGCAGGGCTCCCCCATTGCCATGGACAGAGTCCCAAGTGGCTGCCTGGCCACAGGAGCAAGGATACTGTATGACCAGCGCTGGTGGGGTACTGTCTCCTCCACTTGATTGCACATCTTAACTACAACACATCAGATCTCTGATGCATCACATTTGCATGAGTGCAGCTGTCTGCCTGGCATCTGGAAATCCCCAACAAATGCACAAATTCCTCTTTCTACCCAGAGAAGATTTCTGTGTGGGAGAAGAGGACCTGTTGGAGAAGCCTGAATGCAGGGTACCCATTTCACAGGTCACAGGTTTTGGCCCTCCACTGCAACCTTCATGGAGGAGTTGTGTTTTGTGGTTCCTCCTTCTGTGTTTCACTGTGGATCAGTTATGTGTGAGTCTTGGGGAGTTTATTTTTCCTGTAAGTCTATTCAAAGCCAGCTGGACCTCTAGTGAGTTTAGTTGTTAGTGAAGAGCAGGGCCTAGCCCTGACAGTGTGGGGCACTGTGGTGGCCATGGGGACTGAAATGAAGGGAAAGGCAGGCTCTGTCCAAGGCTGCTCCTGGTGGGAGTATGTCCCTTGCTCAGGGTAGGGGGAGTTGCAGGTTGAGCAGAGCAGAGACAGACATGACCTTTGAGGCACCAGGCATCGCTTTCTCAGCTCAGGAGCTCACTTGTGCATGTGTGGGATCAAGTTCAGGAATCTTCCCCATTCCGCTCTCTTATACCAAGCTTGGGCTAGTTGAGGGCATCTCCCACCTGGAGACCCAAGAGGCCAAGAGGGATGAGGAGGATGGTGGCATCAGAATTAGCTGGGGCAGCCCCAGGGTCTCAGAGCCACAGAATGGTTGAGATCGAAGGGACCTCTGGAGATTCCTGGTCCCACGCCCCTGCTCAAGCAGGGCCACTGAGAACCCTGGCTGCCTGTGCTGTGCTTTTGCAGGCAGGGATGATACAGGGATGGGAGCCCCATGCCTAGGGGACGGTTCACGCCTGTCCTTGGGACCCCTTTGATGCTCCTGTCATGGTGAGTGCCCACAGGAAGCGGGGGTTTCTCCCTGTGCATGACAGTGATCAGGTGTGGCAGGCCCCACGCCCGGGACTGTCTTGCTATGTGGCTCCATATCCATGCAAGATGGGCAGCTCCTGTCTGGCTGATACCAACTGTTAAATATATTTAAATACATAGATACATATATTAAAAAAATTAAAATCAATCCTATTAAAGCCACAACACACAGCAGTTGGAGGCAGCATGTGTTTTGTGCTGGGCTGTGGGGGTGAAAGGCAGCCAGATGGCCGGCAGCCACACTTCAAAATGCCCACAGGAGCGAGGGACCAGCCTCGGTCCTGGTCACCCCTCATGGTGAGCAGCAGCCTCCCGTCCCAGGCTCACAGTGTGCTCCCCGTGAGCAAAGGCTGGAGCACTCCCAGCCACCCAGGACATACTGTGCGGAGGTGGATGAATCTGTTCTGACGTCTGGAATAATCCCTGGGTGCTCCAGGTCCTCTGCCTGAGAGAATCACCAGCATCCCCGCTGTGACACACACGCAGAGGACAAAAAGCCAGGAGGGGCAGGGCTCATGGGAAACTCACTTTTAATGGTTTATTGCCAATGTTACAAAGGTTGACACATGGTCAGACAGGCGGGAACCACACTGGAGTTGTAAAACCAACAACAACGAGTCTAGGGTTTTAGTTTATTTCAAAAAAAAAAAAAAGAAAGAAAAAATCAGTTTGCCTTGGCCAAGCTGACTGCATGTCCTGGGTATGCCTGGAGCCTGAGCCAGGGTTGCCACAGCCCCTGGAAGAGCCAGGCTTTGAGTTGGCAGTGAGATGGGTCAGAGGGTCCCAGGGCAGTTCCCACACTAGCCTGGTCTAGGGCAGCATGTGGTGGTCCTCCTAAATCCACAAGGCCCAGCTGTCCTGCACAGCACCAGCCCTGCCCCACTCCTCTCCCCGCTTATCCCTCTCAACAACAGCGGTGGCAAGAAAGGTGGCAAACACCCCTCTCTGTCCATGCTGAGGACCAGCAGTGCTGGCACCTCCCGCTGAGCACTTGCCCCAGGAGTTGGCTATCACCTCCTGCCCTGCTCAGGGGGGCTGCTGGCACCCCACTGTTCCCAACCCTGCTTTGAAATAAATCCTTTAAGATGCTGATAATTCCCAGAGCATCAGCACAGGTGCTGTTCCCCTGGAATCAGCTCAGGACCAGCCCAGTGCACATTATCCTTGTCCCTCCCTGGAGCTGTGCGAGCCCACCTGGCCAGGGTATGGCGGAGAAGACCAAAAACTAAGTTTGTGCTTTGTATACGAGACCCTGCCTACACTGAGGGGCTGGGGAGGAGGTGGCTGTGTTCACCCCACAGCTGAGGCTACTCAGACCCCTCAGCCCCTCACCACCCCAGCAAGCTACAGACATGCACACACACACACACACACATGCGCGCGCGCACGCATGGGAAGAGGGGTCCCCAGGGGGCTGGGGAGGCAAGGGGAGGAGGAGAAAGTGGCCATCTCCCCAAAACCATGTCAGCACCGAGCCAAGAAAAGCGCACTACTGGCCCAGCAGTGGTGGGGAGCACAGAGGTGCCAAGTGCCCCCTGCCTCATGCCCAGGTGCAGCCCCCCAGGCACAGCAACAAGTGCCCCCAGAGCCCTGCCAGCAGCTGTTAGTCTTGTAAAACTAAATCTTTGCTTCCTATAAGTCACTCACCTCCTCGTGGTACCGGTGACCTGAGATCTTATGATGGAGGGATGTGGCTCAGGTGGGTGCTGTGAGCTGCCAGCGATGGGGATGGGTCTCAGACACCCAGATCCTGCACAGTGATCTGTCATCCCACACTGCCCTGTTTTGCCTCTGCCCCAGGGCATGTCCCAGTGTAGACCAAGTGGGATGCCCATCTTGCCAGAGTGGGATTCAGGAGGATGAGCCTCCCCGTGCCCCCTCCTGCTCTCAGCACCTGCTTCAGCCCAGGGCAGCTGGAGGACTCTGTTCCCCATGGCCTCAGGGGGCAAGGAATAGGGGACATGGGGCTCGGTGCTGCCCCCAGAGCTGGGGGTGGCCAGGGAGGGCTCTGCTTCCCCTGTCCCCCTCGACAGACACTTACAAACACACACAGAGAAAGGAAACCGTAACCTTATAAAAGACACTGAACGCAAATGCCTGCAAGTTTGGGGGCAGCCCCGGCCCCATCACCGCCTCGGCTCCCCCCACGCCCCCTGTGAGCGGCCGGGCAGGCTTGCTCCATGGGGCTGAGTGGCTGGCGGCCCTCCGGGCGCCTAGGAGCCGATGATCTGGCCAGACCATGTCTCGTGCTTCGTGTGCGGCGCCAGGTTAGTGAGGACCACCTCCACCGCCTGGAACTTCTGGTTCTTGGGAGGGATAGGGCAGACCTTGTACGTCACCTCATCCCCCTCCACCGGGACGTACTCCCCCTCGATGCTGTGGGAGAGGAAAGGAGAGATGGTGGGGCTGTGGCCAAGAGACAGACCCCTGCCCCAGACCACCCAGAACCAAGGAAGGCACCCGACCCACCAGCTGTGCCTTGGGAAAGAAAACCCACAGGTGATGAGGGATAGAGGACAGGAAGAGCCCCATTCCCACCCAATGGAGACATCCATGCCCCAGCCCACAAGTCTCCAGCCCCATGCTGGCATGGCTCCCCCGGGGTGTTCTGGCACCACACAACCCCGGGACTTACTCAGACACATGCACGAAAATGTCCTCTGTGCCGTTCTCAGGGGTGATAAATCCATGTCCCTGGGAGCGAGAGAACTGCTTGCAGACGCCTTTGAAGACGGGACCGGCAGAGGCACGCGCCGTCCTGCGGGAGGAAAGGGAAGGAGATTTTTCACTGGTGGCACTCACCCGGGGGGCAGCACAGGGAGAGGTTTGCTATGAACACATGATGCCCCCTGGGAGAGCGCACGGCACCCACCCGCAGCACCCTTGGCAGGTGTGTGCAGCAATGCCGGGTGCTGCATTGGCAAAGTGCACCGGTGTAAAGGGCTCTGCAGGTACTGCAGGTGACCACAGCCCCTGCTTAGCTCAACTGGACGGTCCCAAACCCGAAGCCAGGTACTTACGCCGAGTAGGTCCTGGTCCTCTTGGTGGGGAGGGGACTGGGCAGGTCCCGCAGCAGGAGGTTGCCTCGCTCCCAGATGCGGCTGCCCTCCCGCTGGAAGGGGAAGGTGGGCCACACTGGTGACTTGGGGGAGTGCAGCGGTGGCACCGCTGGCGGGGCGCTGGGGTCCGAAGACATGGTGGGACCAGCGGGCTCCTCCGTTTTGGGGGCAGGTGGGCGGGTGGCAGGAGAAAGGACACCCGGGCGTGCGGGTCTACTGCTGGTGACCTGGGGAGCAAAAGGAGGCGGAGGTTACAGGCCCTTCTCTGGGGCTTTTGGCAGGGACAATTTGCTGTCAGGAATTGCCCCTCTGCTCCCAGCCATCTGTGGGAGCAGGCAGCATGCTGCCAGACTTCTGTATTGGACACCAACCCCCAACACTAGGAATTGCCCCTGGAAGTCTGAGATGTTCCAGCAAATCAATCCCAAGGGAAGAGCCTGGTTTGTGGCTCATTTACCAGGATAATCCCATATATTTGAGATGAAGTCACTAAAAAGCACAGCCTGGGAAAAGAAGCAGTGGAACATGAGCTGCCACCAGCAGGGACCATTTTGGGAAGGATGCCCATGCAGTGCCAGCATGCCTGGGTCTCCAGTCTCAGACTCTGAGAACTTGTCCCAGCCTGAGATTTCTAATAAAAGAGTGAAGGAGAAAAGCTGAGACAATAGGTAGGTCAAGGCCAGGGGTCTGGGGTCTCCCTAGCAGAGGAGGTTGCCTCAGCCCTATAGGATTTAGGACCAAACTCCAGCCCCAGCCAGCGGCACATTTGTACAGGAAGGGACACCAGCAGGCTGTGATGGGGCTGCCAGCAGCCCTCACACCCCTTCAGCACCTCAGTGAGCCACAACACAAGCATAGCCTCCTGTTGCTGCCATCATTAGGCTCCAGTTTTTGGCTGGCATCATGCAGTTTGCAAGGAGTTAAAGGGGAAGAAACCCCACAAAGGTGTCCTGTCAGAGCAATTGTGGGCACTGTTGTCCTTGCTGAAGCACTCCAGCATGAAATTGGAGGGGTTGTGCACTTCTAAGCCTCCCAGTGAGATGCGTGATCAGCACTGCAGCCACTTGCTCAGAAAGCCTTTGCTCTGATGATTTCCAATCAGTCACTGCATCTGACACTGGTGCCTCTGTCCTGGGGTACCCCACACCAGTGGCTGCTTGGGGGCACCTCTCTTTGGGTGTGCTAGGTGAGGGGGCTCACCCATCTCCATCACTCCTCAGCCTTGGGGGTTTTCCCATCACTCAGAGCCTGTGGAGCCTGTGGAGCCTGACATCCTATAGACTTACCATCCCCTTCTCCACCACCCACTTCAGCCCTTTCCCACCCCACTGGGGCGTGCAGCATCTTTTGGGATGACACCTGCACACACCAGGAAACCCAGAGAATATTTAATTTGTTTTCTGACTCACTGTGGCCCCTTGAGACACGAAGGCCCTGGGGGGATGTGCAAAAGGGGGTCACCTCCACTCTGAAATTAGCAGGCACCAAGGACATGGAAAAAGATTTCTAGAGCAGCTGAAGTTTCAAGGAGGGACTAGGCAATTTCTGCTCCCCTCACCCACCTCTGCTTGCTTCCCCTGCCAGGGGGTCTGCCTGCCACTGGATCCCCACTGCTACCAGTCCAGCTTGGATGCTGCCATGGGATGCTGCCCATCTGGGACTCAGCTGCCCCCTCTCAGCCTTGCAGAGCTTCACCTTCAGATCCAGGTGGCACAGCCCACACTGGAGTCCTACCCCAAGACAGAAGCCACCATGTTCCTCTGCCCTCCAAGATGACTTCCAGTCACAGCCACAAACCCCTCCAAAATGTCTCTCCCCTCGCTGGCTCCCCACCTACCCCCACACCAAACCCTTCCTGTGCTTCAGTGGCTCCCCTCTGCCACGAAGCAACTGGAGTATGCATGTTTGTCTTCTGCTCCACATCCCACTCCACAGAGGAGCTCCTTGGCTCCTGGCCCAACAGGCTCAGCATCTCCTGCCCCCATGCCCAGGTTCAGCATCTCTCTCCCCTACACCCAGGCTCAGCAACCCCTTCTCCCGTTCCCAGGCTCACCTCTCCTTCCCTGACATCTGTGGAGCTTGGAGAGGCTCAGGGAACACCCAAATGCGACACCCCAAAGCCAGGCCAGACATCAAGCAGCTTCATGGCTCCCGTCTGTGCCCCCATCTGTGTCCCCATCCAACCTCCCTGCCTGTGCTAGCGAGCAGTCTGGCCACTTAAGGCCAGCAAAATGCAGGATCCATCGCCTTCCCAGTAGGTGTCAGGGCTGTAGGAGTAGGATTATTTGGGGGAAGCAGGGCTGTAGGAGTGGGATGGTTTGGGGGGAGTGGCCCTCAGTTCTCTGCCACATCATGAAGCCGCCACTATGAAAATGGCCTCACCATGACGTACCTCCTCTGTGTGCGCTTTCACTGACAAGGCCTTTCCATTCCCCCACCAGATTAGGGACAATGGAGGGTATTTAACCTGAATAACGATGCTTGGAGCAAACTATTAGTATGCTGAGGGAGCTGGTTGGCATCCATAAGGGGCTGGAAAAATGGAAGTTTCCCAGAGGCTAAAGAAAAGTAAGAGGCAAAGGGGAAGGGGTGTGCAGGAGTGGGAGCCTTGCAGGAAAAAAATGCTGTGGGCTGGTGAAGTGGCAACCAAGAGTGGGTTTGCTCCAGGTTCACCTGTGGGAGCAGCCCAGGCTCAGGTGCCCTGGAAGGCTCCCTGGTTTGGAGGACGAGGAGTGGTCAAGAACAGTAGCATGCTGGGCATCACTGAGGAGGCAGACAATCTGATCCCGAGGGCCAAGGACAGAAGCAGAGGGTGCCCTCCTGGGCTGCTGTTTGCCCCCAGGAGCTGAGCTTGCTCCATGTGGGAGAACGAGCTGGACACAATCACTCACAGGCACTCTGGGGGGGGCTCTGGCTGGCCCATGGGGATGTGGGAGGGAACCCTGATGTGGGATGGCTTCTTACTGGGATAAGCACAGGGATAGGGCACAGCAAGGCTGTGGGATCCCCATCCTTAGGGGTATGCATCCCCCGGACACGTCCCTGAGCTGCCTGCTCTAACTTCTGCTTGGAGCAGGGGCTGGAGCAGGTTCCCCTGTCCTGCAGCCATGCCAAAGTTGTCTCCTGCAACCAGCATGCACACTCTGCCCCTCTTCAGCAGATGCTGAACAAGCATCCCAATTCTGTGGGTCAGCCTTGGTGCCCAGTGGCTGAATGCCTGGTTTTGCTGGTGCTGGTGAAGCTGAGGACTTGGCACCACGTGAGACTCCAGAGCAGTATCCTACCTCCTACCTCACTGAAATCCCCACAGCAAACAAAGGGACTGAGGAAATTAAACTCAGGGCAAAAGTGGGCTGAGAGAAGACAGGGGACACAAGCATATCCTTGCCAGTATCTCCTCCCCTCCCAGCCCAGCCAGAGGTCAGGGAAAACCTTCCTGTTCTCTCCTTTCCTTTCTGTGCTCCATCCCACCATCTCCCCAACCCTTTCTCCACATCGAAGCCCCAGCAGGTGACAAGGAGGAAGCACCTGGGCACAGGAGGCATTTTTACCCTCTCCTCCATCTCCCGTGGTCATGAGAACCCCTGTTGGGGATGAGAGCATCTCTCTCCACCCCAGGATTCTCCTAGCCTGGCTAACACCACCCACGACACTGTGTCCACTCCACACATATATACAGTGCAGGGATGAAATCCGGGTCACTTTGAAGAAGAGGAGAGTCTGCAGCAGCCCAGCTCTGCCGTGGGGCATGGGAAGCCTTTCCAGCATAACCCCTCTCCACCATCACTGCTGGACCTCCACCTTGCTCCTCCCTGTCTCCCCTTGGTGGCTTTGCTCCGAGGGTCTCCCAGGGTGACCATCCTTCAAGTCAAAGAGGTGTGTGAGCAGCACCAAGCCCAGGGCTCCCTGGAAGGACACTCTTCATAAGAAACACCTATCACCCTGTCTGCCTTCCCCCCTCCCCAAAGAAACCATCTCAGAGCCAAACTCCAGAGCCCTCTGGTGACAGGGTCTCCTTTGGCAGCAGCAGCCAGCTTTGCTTTTATATTTTTCGGAGGGCAGGCTCCTGAGCTGGCAGAGCTGACAGTCGGGAGCGCTCGCAGGCTAAGGCAGGAAACCCAGGCCAATTAAGGCAGACAGGCAGTAGACACATCAGCTTTTATCTCAAGATCCAAGTACCCCATTCATCAACAGTGACTGAAAGGTCTGCGGTTTATCAAATAAAATCACTGTCTCTCTCCCCTTCTTTAAAGCCAAACACATTGACTTGGGTGCTGGCTGTGACCTTGTTTAACTAAACAGCCTTTCAAGGTCTCCTAGAAGGGGGGAAAGAGCCTTTTGAAGAGGCACCAGCCTCCGTCTGCTACTCCCCGTTCATTAGCAGCAGCGAAGAAAAACCCCTCACACGTCCCTCACCCAGGCGGGGGAATACGTATTTAATTAGCTTAATCGCCCTCGGTGAGTCGGCCCTCCCGTGCGGCTTCTTTGTGCTCCTTCCCATTCGCTGGAATCCCCGGGATGCCCAGGATGGATGGGAGGATGGGTGGCCGCTCTGCTGGCGGCCGTCACGCTCCGGCTGTGGACGTGACCCTTCAGCTGGCCTGTCGTCGCCTTTATGGGCTGTTCCCTTTCACGCCGCTGCTTCTCTTTGTAAATCCCCAGCTCAGATGCTGTCTGCCACAACACTCCCGAGTGCCACTGCTCCCCCCACCCCAGCCAAGGAGCTGAATATTTTCCCTCAGCTGCCTTTTCCAGCAATCTTCTGCCCGGGCTCTTCCATGCCACTCGCCATCATGTTTTCTCCACCCCTTGCAACTACCAGTGGCCTCAGTTTAGGAGTCAGGTTTACCACCCCTCTCAATCCACCCCAATAGAAAAAAAGGTCTCTGTATGTCAAAAAGACACCCCATCTCCACAGCCAGCTGCCAGTAGCCATCTTCTCACCCCACAAAGCAGGGAAAGCAATGCTCTGGCCCGCTGCCATCCTTGGGGAGGCTGATGCCCCCCCAGACCCAGCTTGTCTAGACACAGGCTGAAACAGAGAAGAGCTACACCCCTCCAGACGCACGAGTGTGTCCCCAGGGCTCGATGCAAAAACAAAAATCCCATTTTTCAGCTGCTTGGCATATTCACCTGCCGAGGGACCCAACAAAAACATGGTGGCCAGCAGAAATCCCAGGGGGGCTGCCATGAAGGTCAGGAACAAGCTGGGGAACAAGGATGGCTCCAGGCAGTGGCTACCATGAAGAGGGCCATCACAGCACTTGCTGGACTGTGGTTCTCCATCCTCCCTTCCTTGGAGGAAGGCTCACAGCCTCGATGTCTGGCAGGTTTTTATAAATGCTGTCTCTGTCCGATGCTAATGAAAGCCTCTCAGCTCCCCCCGTTCCCTTTTTTGGTTACCAGATCATGCTGTTAAGAGTTAAATACCAAGCAAAGCAATTTTCTCATCTACCCTGAGTGTTACAAACCCCTTTGCTGAGACAAATTACTATAGGAAAAATAAAACTAGGCGGTTTTTGGGGAATGCACACTGACAGCGTCCCCTCCCCAGCTAAGCCAATCACGCTCCCAACTTCAGAGATCTTTGCTGAGATAGTCTCGCCTACGATACAGCCTGCTTAGCGCTAAAATATGAATGTCACCTTTATGGATTGATTATAAAAAGCTCCCCTAGTCAGTGCTGGGCTGCCCAGTTCTCAGGGAGGCCATGGGGGAGAGCAAGCAGGCTGAGAGATGCAGAGGAGAAGCAAGGAGAGAAACCATCATGGAGGCTTGATTTACCTTTTAAGCATATATGCAAAATCATCACAAATACCGAGTTTGTGGGATCTGTTTGTTTTCTTGTGTAGGTTTTTATTTTTTAATTAGCAGAGTGTTCAAAGACGTGGTACAAACATCTTCCTCTGTGTCCTTCCTTCCTCCTTTGTGGATCTAACTTGCCATCAGCAGGAATAGCGCAGCCAGTCCCAAAGAAACACCAATTCAAGCCACATCATTATTAGTCTGCTTTAATAAGACGGATTTTTCACAAATTGCCTTCCCCTCACCCGGCAATCAGAGAGCTGGGTCCCAGCTGAGCTCAGACCTCCGTGGCAAAGCCCTGGATTATTTGCCCCCCAGCCAAAGCAGACGTGCAACATTGCCGCCGCCACCCCCAGGGGAGTTATTGTTCCTGAGGCTGGTAGGGAATAACCAAACCGCAGGGAAGTCACGCTTCACCCTCGCACCTCTCCATCGTCAAAAGGAAAAAGCAGGTTTGAAAGAAAAAGGTGGTGCGTGAAGTTTAACCTCCAGCTACAATAGCCCGGGCACGCTAGATGGCCATTGTGCCTCCCCTCACTCACCTCCTTAGCAGCGACGGGCTCCTTGGAGCTGCGCTCTGCAGAGCATCGGTGCTCGGCGGGGCCGGACACTGCCCCGCTACCTTGCGAGGAGCAGCGGTGTCGCCCGCAGCCCGGCTCCGGGGGGCTTCCTCCGGCTGCCTGCTGATGGATCTGCGGTATCTGATGTGTGTATGATGTGCGCTTCGAACACACACGCATCCGCACGCCTTCCCCTGACGTCAGGGCCGGGCCAGGGGGAGCGGGCAGGTGGGAGGGATCAGCATGGTCATTTCTGAGCTAGGCTTAAAGGAGAAGGTCTGTATGGGGGGCCGGAGGTGACGAAGGTCGGCCCCGGGGGGCCGCGTCGCTCCGGTTGTGCAAGGTGACGCATATCAGTGGCACGGCCAGACGCAATGGGGCAGCCCCACAGGCTGCAGGGACAGAGGATGGGGTGTGGGAAGGCACCCGAGGCAGGGATGGGGACAGGAGGCCAAGTCTGGATGGGGAGGGGTCCCTCGCAATGGGTCAAACCTCTCCCCTGTCACCTCAAGTCTCACTGGTGCAGCTGCAACTGCTCTCCCCGCCTGCCCCAGCCTCTCTGCCCCCTGCAGCCCCCAAGCCCCCATGCCACAGACACCCCCGGTGCAGCAGGAGAGCACGGGGGCACATGCTGCAAATCCATCCTACTGCCTCGCTCCCCTGCTTTGGGCTCATAGCCAGCTGTCGCAAGCCCAGGTGCTTCTTAGGGGTCTCACTTCTATCAGTGCTCTGTGCCAATCCCCAGCCCCAAAAGATCCTTGTTTTCTGTTTTCCCCTGTGCTGATGTGACCGTGCTCAGGAGAGCCATCTCTGTGGGCAGAGGCAATGTCATAAATTGGCCCAAGACTTTCCCTCATAGGGGCACAGGGTGATGCAACGAGGACAGGAATCAATCGTTTGCTGATTCCACTGGGAAATAGGGCGAGGAGTAATGGGGTTTAAATTGCAAGAAGCAAGATTGATGTTAGACATTATGAAACGCTTTCTAACAGAACAGACAGTTAATTACTCAAGTAGATTGCCTGGGGAAGCACCAGAGTCTCCATCACTGGAGGTTTGTAAGAATAGGCTGGGTAGGCATACTTTGTGGGGAATTTAGGTGATAGCAGCCTCATTTTGGAGTAGAAGGGTGGATCACACCAGCACCTTATCACGCAGGTCCCTGTGATCCTGGGAAAAAATATACAACAACCTCAAACAACTATGGTGCAGTGTCAGTGCTGCTGGGAGCTGTTACAGCCATCTTGTGACATGGGGTGGTTGTGTGTTGCTTTTGTTTTCTTTAACTCATTCCTTGATACATTTTAAGTAGCTGAACACCATGGTGCCAAGTGGACCTGTTCCAACCCTGGGGGCTGCAGGGTGGTGTACAAGTTGTGTGGGAAGCCACAAGGCATAACACACAGTCAGGAGTCAGGCTGTATCCATCCATCCACCATCCATCCATCTATCCATCCAGGTACTGGGTGTTGATCTATGGCTGCC
The DNA here is from genome assembly GCF_025592945.1 of Manacus candei. Classification (NCBI taxonomy): domain Eukaryota; kingdom Metazoa; phylum Chordata; class Aves; order Passeriformes; family Pipridae; genus Manacus; species Manacus candei. Next base: position 5,662,421 of record NW_026138066.1, read on the forward strand.
CCAGGGGCTTTGGCAGAGGGTTTGGATCACAAAGCACTTGTCTTTCTCCGGTCAATGAACTATAGTGCAGAAAAAGGCTCCATAGACAGAAAACACCAGGCCATGGCAAGGCCAATAAGAAGCACTGAAACCCCAAGTGCAGGTGGGTTCTGGCATTGCCCATCATGCTCTGCTTGTGGCTTTTCAAGTAGTTTTCTATGACAAAACAGGAGCCCTATTCCTACCATACAGACACCACAAAGCTCATCTCCCCAGTCTACCCTTCAAAACCTTGCAAAAGAAGGGGAGGAGACCCCAGCCAGCTCTCAGACTCTACTCTGAGTTTCTCCTGAGATGGCCTCTCCTCTCTTGTGGGACAGCTCTACACATCCAGACCAGGAGGGTCCTGAGCTGGAAACAGCTGGAGGCCAGTGCTGGGGATGTGTGGTATGGGCATGCCCTCTTCTTCCCCAGGCATTCATTTAACATTTGTACATTGAATATCAGAAATACCTGTACTTTCCCATTTGCTTTGTGGTATGCCAGGTTTACCTGTGTGCCCAATTGCATGTATTAAACAGTGTGAACTGAACAGAGGAGATGAGCGTCAGAGCCTGGCTCTCCCATTTAAAGGCTCTTGGTGGAAAAGGCACAGGGAACTCAAAGTATGTTTGGCTGGAAGGTGGCTCTGGGCATGCGCTGCAGCAGAGGAGGCAGAGAGTCTAAACAGGCAAAAATGATAAAAGGAGAAGAAGGGAAGCTTTGATCAAACAGAGAGTGGGAGTGGGGGTGCCAGAGATGCCTACAGAGACAGAAGAAAAGGCAGGAGTGTGGAGGACTTTGTACGTGAGAAGATACATAATTCCTTTGGAGTCAATCAAAGGAGGGCCAGAACTGTCTAGATGCAAATTACCACTCACCTCCCCTAGCATCCCTCAGCCAATTTTGCTCAAGAGCCATGGGGATGCAGGGACGGAGAAGATCTTAAACAAAGTAATTTGGGGGTTCCTTTCATTTTCCTCACAGGTTCCAATCCTTCAGGTAGCTTCAAATAGTATTTTCCAGTTTTCCTGTACAATCAAGAGAATGAGAAATGTCTGGAATTTTCTCTGAGGGACAGAAAAACTCTTGTGCAACCCCTGGATTCCAGCAGCTGAAGCTTCAAAAACACCAACCAACCAAAAAAAAAAACAAACCACGAACAAAAAAAAACCCAACCAGCAATGGAGAACCATGCTCCCAAATATTGGAAAAGCCCCAATACTGCTGAGAGAGACTCTGGAGACTTTATGGTTATGTGTGAAAAGGTGTGTACAGGCACTGCAGATTTGTGGATATTCACCATGTCAGTACTCCTGGAACAAAAAGAGACACTCAGCAAAACGAGGCTGGTTCCCACCATCTCCAACAGCAAGACACTTTAGCAACAGCATTAAAGATAGTGTAACTCTGAGCACTACCAATAGCTGAGACAACACCCATGTGGGGCATAGTTTGGCTTTTGTATATGTTTTTACATTGGAGACAGTACTTGTGAAATACAGAATTCCTTCAGGGAGAAAACCCAGATGGGACCAGAGCAACATCTGTGACGTGTACAACGGCCCAGGCACATGCCACTTGGGATTGAGGGGAGTTACCTGCAGAGGGTGAGACTGGAAATCATTTCCCACAACCTGGGATGTTACTGGTGGAGGCTGAGAAACTGGCAGGCAGGCTCAGTGCTGGTGGGGACTGTAGCCCAGTACTTGAGGCACTGAAGCTCATCCAACACTGCCATAGCTAACTTTCCACACATTTCAATTCAGTTTCCCCAGAGTAATAGCAAAGTACCTGCAAGTTTCACCAAAATACATTGTTGCATAGAGAAGAGGAATCCTGTCCTCCGTACTGAGGAGTGGCCTGCAGCATTCAGCCCTTGCTGGCAATCACAGAGCTGATACAGGAGAGAGAGATTCTGCAGGTCTTGCTTGGTGCCTGCACTTCACAAGACAGCAGACATAACCTGTTAAGACCCAAACCAATATGAAATGAGACCTTGCAGGCCTGCTGCTCACACAGCTGGTTTTGGGGGACTGCAGATCAGTCTGAAGGGAGATGTATCTGCTTTGTATTTGGCACCCAAAAGCCCCTGATGGGGCATAGCTATTGGAAGCATGAAAAATGTTAACCCAAGGACGGGCTAGAATGGAAGCATAATATAACTCTGTCCAAATCCACTTCTCTTAATCTCTCATGTTCTCCCAGGTATTCCAGTCTGCTCTTCCTCTGAACCCATGCCCCTATTTAACCTTACAGTTCTTATATACAAAAGCATCCAGAGTGATCACTGTGCCAAAATCAACAGTGTCTAAGTTCTGCCTCCTTGTGTGATACCAAGGCTATTTCTTCCCCTGCCATCAGAAGAAGGACAGGGTCGGGAACTATTCTCTCTTCTGAAAAAGTAGCTACAGACACCTGCGAAACCTGCAGTCCAGCTAAAGGTCAAACCTGGCACTGCCAAACCTGCATGAGGCCAGGACAGAACAGCAAGGGATGAGGCACGTGTGCCAGCAGAACTGTGCTGTGCCCAGATTAGCGCAGCAGTGACTGTAGTGTAGGAGAAAGGAGCCTTTGTAAGGTTCCCTGAAGTAGGACAAGAAGAGCAAGAAACACTGGGGATTTGGGTTGAGGTGTTCTGTTAGAGTGGTGTCTGCTGTGCTGGCAGCAGAGCATATTGCTGAGGCAGTAGATGCTGCTCCAAGAAAAATGCTGCTTTTCTCAGGTGACAGGGTAAATCTTGTTCCTGGGCCCCTCATTTAATACAAACACATCAAATATGTGCAGACCAGCCATGTTTATTTAAACAAAAAAACCCCCACAACCCAAAGATCCTGGTGAAACGGGAGTAATTGTGAAGAGATCAAAAACTCCTTGGCCAAGACAGGTATCTTTTTAACGAGGCCTAACCATGATATTTTCAACCTCATTCCCCCTCCGCCCCCCTCACCGTTGCAAGACAGCTCAACATTTAATGATTTCTTATCTAAAAGCTACGTTACTGTCCCACCACGCGCTGCTGGGGGGTGTGGGGGATGACACACTTAGCCTTTGCATCAAAGACATTATGCTGAGAGTGCAGTTTTGACTGTCAGCCAGGGATGTTTGGTTTTCCTGGCAGATCTTTTTTTAAACACACTTCAAACAACCTCCTTTCATTTTCCCCAATAAATCTCAGATGTTAGCACACCCCCTTGTTTTCTGCCATCCCTCACGCTGCTTCCCTCGCTGCAGAATGCACCAAGGCCTGAAAAAACTACCATGGGGGTTGGTTTCTTTTTGGCAATTAATACTCTGAAGTTATTGCAGCGCTGTGTGATGACAGTTTGCCCCTGACAATAACCTTGACCTAAGCACTGGACAGTCGGTGCTGTGAAGAACTTCCAGCTGCCAAGGGCACTATAAACCCACCCGGGTTTGTTGGAGAGGTGGGTAAACAGCTGAAGAATCGGCTTTCAGAGAGGCGCAGACTTTGATCTCTGCGACCCTGTCGGGGACTGAAGCTTATGCAAATGATAAATTAAATCACAATAACCCCGGTTGTGGATTGCTTCAACCGCGGCACGGGAGCCTCTGCCCGGGGCTGGGCGGGGGGAGCGGGGTGGACAGAGAACAACCGTGCACAGGGCGCCCGGTTGCTGAGCACATTTCCACGTTTATAATGACCAAAATCATGTCCCTCACGGGGGTGACCGGACACGGCCACGGACACCGCTGCGGTTATACCGGGCCAGGGCCCGGCCCCGCCCCCGCCCCGCCCGAGAAGGAACAAAATGGCCGCCGCTTCCCCCGCCGCTTCCCTCAGTGCGCGGGGCCCGCCCGCCGAGCACGATTGGCTGAGGCGGCGCCGGAAGTGGCGCGCGGCCGTGGCGCGCGACGGGCTCCGCGTGCGGCAGGCGGGTGAGGGGTGATCCCGCCGTCCCGCCCGCTCCCGGCCCCTTCCCGCTGGGACAGCCGGGATACCGCCCCGCCGGGCTCCGTGCGACACGGGGGGGTGGCTTCCCGGGCCCGCCTCGGTTGTCCTCGCAGCGCTCCGGTTCCCGAGGCTGTTGGTGTCTCCTCGCCCCCTCCTCCGCCACCATGTTTGTCCTGGTGGAGATGACTGACACTGTCAGAATTCCTCCCTGGCAGTTTGAAAGGAAACTGAACGAATCTATTGCTGAAGAGCTAAACAAGAAATTGGCCAATAAGGTAAAGCGTGGGTCACGTATTGGTTGATGGAGGCATTGTAACATCCCCGAGCGTTTCTTCCTTTCACTTGTGCCCAGTGAGACGGCGGCTGAGGTGTCAGAGTAGTTCAGGTGGGAAGGCCATGCCCAGCGACTGTAAACAAAGAGACAGCCACGTGCCATCTCAAAGGGGACATTTTTCTAATGGCTGATGCTGTGATGGGAAGGTACTGAGTTGCCAGATGGGGCAGAGAAACATGGAAAAGAAGTGAGAGCAACTGCTGGGTTGTGTATAGCGGAGCAATCTGAAATGCAGCCTGAAAACCAGGTGCAAACTAATCCAGCCAGTGAGGAATCAGAAAAAAAAACAAACAAACAAGCGGACTATATAAATAGTAGCCGATTTGGTCTGTGGTTAGTAATTGAAATACAGTGTGGTAGTAAGAAGCTGGTCTTCAGAATATAACAAGTGTTCTGTGGTAGACCAGGAGGTCAGTTTGCCTGTGCAGCCTTGGGACTGATTAGCACATGGCTTTCAACACAAAGCAGGGACAAAACTCAAAATGTACTTGTGAATGTGAAAGTAGCTCAAAAGAGCAATCTGAAGGGATGGGGTGTTGTGAAAGCAAAAACCTTCCCTCATCCATTGATGGCTGGGTAGGTGCCTCAAATTTTGTAGGAGTGAAGCTGTCTCAGAAGTAGTAGAGAAACCAAGAATTTGCCTTGTGTCTCCTCATAGCTAATATAATTTAAGACAAAGTCAAACCTAGAGACTTTTGACAGTGTAACTCCAACAAAAAGTATGTTAAGCCTTTGGACAAGCTGTGGGGCTGGTGAATGATGTCTGTAGGGAGCTGTTTACTGTCTTGGCAGATCAAGTTCTTCTCACCACTGACAAGTTCCCCAAGGGTCTCTGTAGCAGTGCTCTTTCCAGTGCCAGTGAAAACACGTGCTCCCATAATACTTGAACTGGAGTTCCAGTGAAAACACGTGCTCCCATAATACTTGAACTGGAGTTCCCCTGCAATGCTGGGGCTGTTGAAGGCAGTGCACCAAAACACCCTCCTTCCCATCTCGCCACCCTTCTGTTGCTACCTTTTGAAAAGGTGTGCATAATGTATAAATTTGATAGTTTGCTTGATTTAACCTGGTGGGTTGATTTACTGCTTTCAAATTGTTTTTTTCTTTGAGCAGGTCGTGTACAATGTGGGGCTCTGCATCTGTCTGTATGATATCACAAAGCTGGAAGATTCATACATATTTCCTGGGGATGGTGCATCACATACCAAAGGTCTGTGCTTGTTCTCAGTTATATAGTGTTGCAGAAGGTTAAGTAATGATCTGGAAATGTATGCTGAGTTCAGTTGTTAGGGAGAGTAACAACCTTGAGTTCACAGCCTTAACTCCATTCCTGTTAGGAGGGCAAGACGAACATGATGAAAGTATTTTCTTTTCTTTGCAGTTTTTGGGTACAAATATGGCTTTGAAAAGCCACTCCTTGCTTGCCTTCTGCAGTTCATCTCTGTTCTACAATCAGAGCCATAGGTGTGGGGTTAGGAAGGAGGTAATTTAATTGAAAATTATTGAAAATCTTCACGTAGAAATAAGTTGCAATAATTGTTTTCCGTTCCTCTAGTATTTTTTCTTTTTGAAGCTTATTTTCCCTAGCTAGAATGTTGAAACCTGTTTCTACATATAATATTTGCACAGCATTTGATGCTCGTGTCCTAGCTGGAAGTTCTGTGACATTTTTGTTGAAACTTAGACAGTTCTGGTTCAGCATACATTTCTAGTGTTTTTTTTTTTTTTTAAAAATTAGTAATTTCTTTACTTCGACTCTTGGTAAATCTGACTAAAATCTGGAAGTAAATGCATAAAAGCAAATTTCTTTTTTTTTTTAAGTTAAAATTAGGGTTTTTTTTAAACTGGTAAGAGATGCATTTTTCTATTTTCAGTTTACAGTGTGGAAGCATAGGTTGAGTACATGAAATGTTTCCTGTTGGAAGGAAACTGGACTGACTGTATGTGGCTCCCCTTGTCTCAATTTCAGCAAATAAAAACTTCTCTAATACAGGCTTTCCTGATTGCTTTAATCTCCATTCAGCTTCCTAACTTTGAATCACTCCTTGAACTGAAAGAAGATAAAAGGCAGAAGTATTGCAAGAAGGTATAATTTCAACTGATACTTTTGGCCTTGAAGCACTGTGCAGGAATGCTCCTGTCATGACTTAAGCAGAGGCCCTGCTCCATGCTTTTGAGCTTACACTTTCATTCTGTGAACTTTGACTCTTGCAAGACTGAAGAGCTCAGAACAGGACACTGCTGCTCAGCTGCTGTCAGAACTCAAACAAACCAGTTAGGAATCAGAACTCTTATTCCCATTTTTCTATCTAATTTCTGTAAAGAAATTGTGAAAGAAACTGGCTAAGTGTCTTAGGGGCCATATAGGATGTGGGATTTTGTTTTAATGGCTGCCATCCTGTGGAAGGAGCGCAGTTCACTCACATGGAAATAATAGTAATGATGTGTTTTCTTTTAAGTGCATTTCCGCTATGTGGTCTTCCATCCCTTCCTGGATGAGATCCTGATTGGACAGATTAAAAGTTGCAGCCAGGACGGCGTCCACGGTAAGCCACAACTTCTGACATTAGGGACACGTGAGCTGCAGGGCTTTTGGGTCTACTGAAACACTGATTTCAGGTGGAATGATGCTGTCTGTAGGCTGGGTAAAGGCTATCGCTGGCCCCTCGCACTGCTCTGAGCTGAGTGTGGTTGGTAGTTTGAGCCTGGCAGCTTTCCCCGCCCTTGATGCTTTTGTCTGCACTCCCCTTTCCTTTTGTCAGTCACATGCGTGCCCAAGAAGAACAGGCAAGCCCATCTGGAGCATAGACTGGATTAATTTTCGCGCTTCAGTTAACAGAACTTGTGTTTTTCAAAGTGGAAGTATCGGCTTGTGTTGGTCTGATGTATTTTTCCCGTATTTCTGTGCAAATTCACAATCATTTCCTATACCTGAAAACATGGAAGGGAAATGTCTTTGTGAGCACAAAGTGCTGCCAGAGTCATGGAATACATAATTGATGAGTTGCTTTCCTTTCTTGAAGAAGTCTTCCATGCAAACAAGCTCCTCTGCTCAGTTGTTAAATTAGGGCAATGAGATTACCTTGGCTGCATTTGTTGCTGAATTTGAGCATGGTCCATTCTCTGCTAAAATTCAACATCATGAAATCTTAAGGGGAGATGGAGACTGTTCTGAGTTTATATTGGTCTTTATTTAATGTGTTACATCTGTGATTTCTGAGCTCTTTTCTGTCACAGACCTCTATAGCATCTGACTCATTTCTTGGAACGCTTTCATTTCCATTCCTGCTCCAAACAACCTTTTCCTTTCCCAGCAGGCACAAAGACTGTGCCCTCTGTTGCTGTATGTACTTTCAGCCGGGTGGTTTCTTTGCTGCCAATGGAAATTGAGTGTTGTGGCTCAAAGAATAATTCCTGCATAATCTCAATGTCCTTCCTGAGAGAGGAAGGGAATGAGTCTAGAAATGCATTTTAGGAATCACTGTGGAACATCATTTGCAAAGAATTGTTTCAGTCTTAATCGAATTCTTTTCTCCGCAGTTTCTATTGGATTCTTTGATGATATTGTCATCCCACCAGAATCCCTGCAGCAGCCAGCTAAGTTGTATCCTTTGATCACCTTTGATAACTTTACTACTTCATTTCAAAAGATTGTGCAGTGCTGGCCCAACAGGCATTCACCACTGCAACAATGAAGGTGCTCAGTGGCAGAAGCTAAGCCCTTGTGTCGGGCAAGTCCCGCAGACTGTTATCACAGCTAGACAGGCCCTCACGCTCATTAGGTTTTGCAGGATCATTATGCCTGCTGATAGAAATGAATGGCAGTGTCCCCTGAACAGCCAAGTTGTAATCCCTGCCTCCAGTCTTGGCTGCTGCTGAAGATAGAATGCAGGTTTTACCACACCATGTGATGTCTACATACATGTGTGTCTGATGTACTTCAGTGTGACAGGCAAGGTCATCTTGGGTTTGAGGGAGTTTGCTTGTTTGGGGGTCTTTTCTGTTGGGTTTTTTTGGGGGTGGGTACCCCAGCAGTGTACACCTTGAAGCAGAAAAATCAGAAGGAAGACGGGTCCTGGACTGTGCAGACGATGACCCAGGACAGTACATGGTGGTTTGATAAATAACTGTGAAAAGGCTTTGAATCAAGTCTGTTCTCAGCACTGTGAGAAGGTGGTCTGTCAAGCAGAATACTGATTGTTTCCATCCTTAATCCTTGGCATGGCCAGTGATGAAGCAGAGCAGGTGTGGGTGTGGGAATACGAGACAGAAGAAGGGGCCCATGACCTTTACATGGACATTGGGGAGGAGATCCGCTTCCGAGTCGTGGATGAAACATTTGTCGATACATCACCGACAGGTCCAAGCTCTGCAGAGGCTTCCACCTCAACTGCCACAGAAGAAGTCCAGAAGAAAGAGGCACCGTACACTCTTGTGGTAACTATGTGCATTGATTCATAGAGCCTTGTGAGCGTTGTGGTTTGTTCAGTGTCTAAAATAGCATCCCTTTCCCAAGGAACTGATTGCTTTGAGATGACTGTGAAGCAGTCTCACAAAATGAAAGGAGTGGAAAAAGGAAGAAACGAGATTGTTCTTGCGGTTGCTCTGAGTGTTTTCATTGGAACACTTTGTGGTTGTTGGTGGATTTTCCCCTGGGAGGCTGATTTAAAGCAGACTGCAGATGCAGGATCTGTAAGTAGGAGTGAGCGTATGAGGAATACAGAGCTGGGAGCAACACATCAAGGTTTATGCAGCAGCTGAACAGTGTTTCCTTGCAGTGTGCTGGCATAAGACCCACTTGAGTACAATGCATGAGAAAGGTAGATCTGAAGCAGTGACAGCTCTGTTCCATAACTCAGGGGAGAGATGTTACATTTTTAGGCGTTTATTCTGTATGCAGTTTACAGTTACACCCTCTCGTCTTCTCTCTGTGAACAGGGATCAATCAGCGAGCCCGGCCTGGGCCTCCTGTCGTGGTGGACAAACAGTTAGCTGCCATCAGAGCCTGCTCCACAGAAGGTCTTTCCGGTGGATGTTTGGGGTATAATGGGATCCTGCTGGTGCTCATTGCTCCTCTGAAGCTTAATGAGAAATTAGATCTGCCATTCTCTGTTTCCCCTTCAGCTTCCAACCTGCCAGAGAGAGACAGTTGCTTTCAAGACATGTCTTCACTGATCTGCAGAAGGGAATTTATAGGCACAAAAAGCCTTGAGCACAGCAGCAACAAACTCAGCTGGAGCTTTGGTCTCCTGCCCTGGAGGAAAAACTGGGGAGGTCTTTACTTGCCTGAATTAAGGAGGGAGGTGACTTCCGTGAGTGAAAGCAGAAGAGAAAGCTTGTCAAAAAGTACAGCTTCCTTGGGCTGAGAGCTTGATCTCAGAGGGTAGAAACCTGCCCTTCTTTTGACGGGAAATTAAGAAGAAGCAGCAAAAGACTAACTAGTTAGTAGCAGTGTGGTACTCCAGAGACCTGGAAAATGCTGCTGCTGGGAGAGCAGGAGAGATGGGGGCAATGTTCTGCTAAGAATGGGAACTTCACCCATGGATGGATGAAGTCAGCCAAAAAGAATGGCAATGACAGTTGTTTACCCAGAAGTAACTCCGGCTTGGTGAAGATGACCACTGTGGAAAGCTACGGGCTGCTTAATGTGCTGAATGGAATTACTTTACTGAGTGGGCTGTACTTATGTAGAATGAGCTAAACTTTGCAGTTTGACTGAAATATGTAATTATGAACTAAATGGACCAAGGCTGCTTTGAGCAAGCTGCTCCAAACTCTCGTTTGTGAGGGTGTCTTAATACCATAAGTGGAATAAATAGTAAAAACCACACAGCCTGCCTTCCTGTACAATTTGTGGGGAAACTATTAGCTTCCTGCCTAGGAGGAAGAAAACAGTTGCCTCCTGCAGTTTAGCTACTTGGATTTCAAGGCAGATAGTGTTGAGACCAATGTTTTGCTCTGTGCTAGCAGCCAATGACAAACAATTGCCATCACCCTCCCTGACAGCAGTACAAGGAGAGGGGGAACAAAACTGAGTAAAATCTATGCAGGGCCCATTGCCAAGAGAGTGATGTTGCACGTAATTACAAAGCCAGCCACGTTTGGCAGGAAGGGGCTGTAATTCACTGGGATAGTGGGTATGCTTAACCTCCAACTGCAAAAACAAAGCCTGAGTCACCAGCGCCCTCCCTGCAGCATCGTTAGAACCCCTTAATTCTAAACTGTTATTCCTGGTGCATTGCCCTAATTAAAAGGGAGCTTAGAATTCTTTAGGTTCACATAGTAACTGAGGTCCATCTGCACAGACAGTAAGTTTATTGAATACCACCTACAGAGCAGCAGTGCTGACATGCAACCATCTAGCTGTAGTGGAAACAAACTGCAGAAAACCCCCAGCTGTTTGTGTAGGTGGAAATTTGGGTGAAACAAGTGAGGAGCTTCCACACAGGCTGTTCTGGGGTAGTGCCAGAACAGGGGAAGAAAACAGTTCCAGTACCTCCAAGAAGCTGTTTAGCTCAGCTCCCATTTCACAGGGTCAGAGGTCCCAGGAGTGCAGTGAGATGGGAGCTACATGGCTTTGTGTGCAGTTCTCCTGAAGAGACTCCTCAACATCTGTCTCCTGTTACAAGCTGTGCTTGAGGAAACTAATTTAGTGCCCAGTGGTGGGAGGGCAGATACATCAGGTGCTCTTGCAAGTTTGTCATTGCTGCAGTAGTGGTACTGATTTGCAATGCACAGGAAGGTAGTGGGGAAGGTGGTGATGGCCACGAGTGGAGCCTGCAGTAGGCTAAACAGTGCAAGACAGCTGTGAGGGCTCTTTTTTTTACCCTGTGGAGTTAGTGTTTGTTGTGGTTTGTTGTTTTGTTGTTGTTTTTTTTCCCCTCCATATAGCCATAATTTACAAGAAATTCTTTCCCACCCTCACAGCAACAGTGACAGGGATGAGGATGATGAATACAATAACACATGGCAGAAGAGATGGTCACATTCTTTATTTTCATTTTAAGTCTTTAGCCATCAGTAAAGTGAATGGGCAGAAAACAACCAACTGAGCAGACAAACCCACCCTAGCTGGTTATTTCCAAATATAAATAACTGTGGGACAACTGAAACTGAGCCAAAATAGAAAAAGGGAGCCGGGGAACTTAAAAGATGAAAGTAAGCCTAGCTGCACTCCCTTTTCATAGTGTCAGTGAAGAGGAAGTACCATAACAAAAAGGAAGCTATGGTTACATTTGATCAGACATTTATTCCAACAGTAGGCATGGAATTGCACTTTCATGAAAATGCCAAAGCTGAATCGAGTCCAGTGCACCGGGGCCTTGTGCGCACTTAGCTTGATTTCTGCTGCAGCTCCTTCATTCTGTTCAGGGCACTGCCAGCCTGAAACCACTCGATCTGCGACTCATTGAAGGTGTGGTTCAGCATGATTGTTTCTTGGCTCCCATTGGGATGTTTGATGATGCATTTCAGAGGCTAAAGGAAGAAGACAGTTTTTATTTAACCCTCCCTTCTCTTTCAAGGGAGCAAGTTATCTGAAGTTTCTCACAGGAAAATTCCTACATGTTTTTAAAGGGCTGAAAAGGGAAAATTGTAGCTCACGGCAGGTCTTAACATAAAAAGTGAGGGTGCAGTTCCTTGTAGGGAACACTCATGCTTAAGCCAACAAGTCCAGAAATTCATAGTATCATACAAGGGTATCTCATCACCATTCAGAACAACAGTCTGATTCTGACCTGCCCTGTAGCCCCCCAGGCCACTGTGTCTTGCCTGGCTGGGAGCTTGCACTGCCCACCAGTGCCAGTGCTGCCTCACAAGCACGCAGCTCACCACTGTTCCCATCAGTGGCACATCCCTGCCCACAAGTGCATGACAAGACATTGGACGGTTACCTTTCCAGGTGCAAAGTCTTTCAGCCCCACAATGCTTAGCTTGTCCACAGGATGGATCTTGTTGTAGTCTGCTGGATCAGCGAAAGTGAGAGGCAACAGACCTTGCTTCTTCAGGTTGGTTTCTGCAGAGAACAAACCACCAACCACTCGTCACACCCCACTGCAGGGAAGCAGGATTACCTTCTGGCTGCACAGCGCTTCTCAGAGTAGCATTCCAGCAAAATTATCTTTGTAGCAAGATCAGCATATCCTCTGTTTGTGGCATATCTAACTAGATATGTAACAGGACTCCTGACAGGAGGGACCCTGCCATCTGTCAGCAGGTAAGGTTCATGCCTGTAGGTGTTGAGCCCTAGGACAAGGTAAACTGCTTCCACTCAAACCAAACACATCCTGTTTACACACACCACAGGGGAAGTGTGACTCACCGTGGATCCTGGCAAAGCTCTTGGTGATGATGACCCTGCCTCCCAAGTGACGTGGCTCCAATGCTGCATGCTCCCGGCTTGATCCTTCACCATAGTTTTCATCCCCAATAACTGCCCATTTGACACCCATTTTCTGTGACAAAAGGCACAGATTTACATTTTTGCTGCCACACAAATGAGGAATTAACAATAAATATCCACCCACACATCTAATTGGAACATTACACTGACATTGCTGTGCTATGACACCTTCTCCCAGAAGGCTCCCTTCAATTCTAAGAAAGGAGAGAAATAAAGGAATTAAGTGCTTCACAGTAGTTAGGCACTGCCATCCAAGGAGGATTGCCCTTGGGATCCAGAGCAAATACTTTCTTTCCTTTTCCTGCCACCTCTCCTTCCATGGTGCTGTGCCAGACCAATATTCGCACCAGCCAAGATCTCTGCTCTACTTCTGGAAGGGATATGGAAAATTTTAACTTCTCTCTCCGGGAAGAGCCAATCTGAGACAACTGCCAAGTTGTCCAGAGGGCAAAAGGACATTTCTTGAGATTCAAAGCCAAGTGTTAAAGAATAAAGGGGATAAGATTATAACTTGTTTAAACATTAGACTAGTCACAGATGAAACATTCCAGGAGGCAAGATTTAGTTACAGCCTAATAACACCCATGCCTTGTGAGGTGTGCAGAGCCTAAAGGAGTTCTTCCTCTTTTGTTTATGATTTCTGGTCACCTCAGAGTCATGGGATCCTCCTCCCTCTTCCCCCTATCAGGTAGGGACTGAATCTCCTACAGGAACTGCAATCATCAGAGTAAGTACCAAGAAAAAGCCTCAGTGCTAAGGGAATTCACAGCTGCTGTTACTTGAGAGCAGGAGGGAGAGATCCTCATTCTTGGCACACACTGCCCAAAGTGTAAACGTCCTCTTAAAATAGATGTGTCAGGGGAACGTCTCACCTTGTAGTAACGGGCTGTGTCTGGGACTGGGCCAAACTCCTGGGTTAATGCATTCCTCACAGAGTTGGCTTTGCCATTTTCAATGTTGATGGCACCAATGAGCAGGTTGTTGGAGATGTTGTCCAGGTGGCCACGGAATTTAAGCCACGGGCCGGCTGCAGAAATATGATCAGTGGTGCATTTCCCTTTTACCTAAAGGGTAGTACAAGAGAAGAACATCTTAGGATGGAGCAGCGTACTTGACCCTTCCTCAGCACTTTTAATTGTGAAGCATTAATTGGGGGGAGTGGTCGATACTCCAGAGGGCTGTGCAGCCCTTCAGAAGGACCTCAACGGGTCAGAGAAGTGAGCAGAGAAGAACTGTCTGAAGTTCACTAAAGGCAAATGCAGGGTCCTGCACCTGGGGCAAGAATAATCCCATGCACCAGCATAGGCTGGGGGCCAACCTGCTGGAAAGCAGCTCTGCAAAGAAGGGCCTGAGGATCCTGTGGACAAAAAGTTATCCCTGAGCCTGCAGTGTGCCCCTGTGGCAGCAGTATCCTGAGGTGCACTAGGAAGAGCACTGCCAGCAGGTCAAGGGAGGTGATCCTGCTCCTCCACTCAGCCTAGTGAGGCCACATCTGGAGTGCTGTGTCCAGTTCTGGGCTCCTCAGTACAAGTGACATGGAACTCCTGGAGTGGGTCCAATGGAGGGCAACAGAGATGATTAAAGGGACTAGAGCATCTCCTGTTCAGCCTCGAGAAGAGACAACTGAGGGGGACCTCATCAATGCCCATCAGTATCTGAAGGGAGGGTGTCCAGAGGATGGGGCCAGGCTCTTCTCACTGGTGCCAAGCAATAGGACAAGAGGCAATGGGCAGAAACTGGCGCACAGGAAGTTCCACCTGAACATGAGGAAGAACTTCTTTACTGCACAGGTGACCATGCACTGGAACAGATTGCCCAGAGAGGTTCTGGAGTCTCTCTCACTGGAGATATTCAAGAACTGTCTGGACACAATCCTGTGCAATATGTTCTAGGATGGCCCTGCATGAGCAGGGAGGTTGGACAGATGACCCACTGTGGTCCCATCCAATCTTACCCACTCTGTGATCATCACCTCTCTTTTAAAAGGCACAAACCCAAGACAAGCGCATTTGTTAAAGAATCAAGGCACTCCTGAGGCAGAAAACAGTGGTCATTCTGCCTGTGTTGGGTAGGAAGAACAGCCTTGTTCCAAAGGATAAATTACAAAAATTAGCTTAGCCATGACATCTGCCATGTCCTCACTTCACTCAGCAGCAGGTTTTTCAAGTACAAAAAGCAACTAAGCTCTTCCTCCTACAGCTCAGCCTCCCTGTTGGGGGACTTCAGCAAGATGCCAAGTGTTATCCTCTAAGTTTCTAAACTGCACATAAGCCTTCTCAGCTTGTAAGAACAGAATTTCTAACCAGAGATAATGGCCTTCCAATTGGTAGGTCTCAAAGTGCTTGCAAAGGAGTTGCCTTGTCCAAAACTTAAGCACAGCTCAGTATGGCCCTTGGGAGTACCTGCAACTCTGCCAAATCAGTGTTCCCAAAGGTCAGTTCCTAAGGGACTGCATTTCACAACCCATCACTGTATTAACTGAAGTTTTCATCCTCCTAACTCACCTCAGGCAGAGAGGAGAAACCCATCTCCATTAAAAGACCAAATTGCAATATTTTATTATGAAGTAATTTCTATAAAGTGGGAAGACAACATGCATAGTGATGGACGAGAAGTTCCCAGTGACCCCATTTCAGACAAAATACATCTTAGAACAGTCAGTTATTAAAGATGCTAATTAAAGAACCCATCCACCTTTCTGCTGCAGGTTATAACTGGGACAAATTCTGTAGACTGCATGGTATGGACAGGATCGTATTACATGCTATAACAAGCTTCATTTTTCATGGTATTAGCTAACCACCAGCCCAAAGGAGAGGAGTCTTAGTTATAACAGAAAGAAGTATCAAAAGGAAACACCTCTCAAGCAGGAAGACCCTTGGTTCACTTTCCATAACAATGTGATTGTAGGGGAGGGAATCAGAGACAGCTCAAAGGCACATCCAAAGCTTTTAGCAGCTTCTGTGCAAACCTCTGTTCGAGCAGACCTGTCACAGCTGGCATCCCCCCACTTGGTTCCTGACCTTGATGAGGATCAGCATGTCTTCTAGATCCTTGCCATCCCACTTATCAAAGGGCTCAAGAAGCTGGAGGCGCTGGCTGGTGGGGCTCACATCCACGTGCTGCCCACTGCCATCCTTGGGAGGGTACTGATAGGTGTCCTGGCCTGGGTCAAACTCCTTCCAAAGAAAAAAGGAAAATCATCAGCCTCAGCCATCCCCAACAGCACATAAGAGAACAAGTCAATACAGGCAACTGCCCCCATTCTAGCTGTAACACTGCACATCAAGGAAGAGGTCAGTGCATGAAAGTTCTCTCAGTACACATAAAACGCTGCTACTGTCAGGCCTTTCCTCCCTCCGCCTCCAGACCGAGCAGTTACCAGCTTGGGCAGCTCATCTGCATCAGGTGCCTCTAGTTTAAACTTCTTCCCATCTGCTCCTGTCAGGTAATCTGTCTCAGGGTTAAATTTTAGAGTGCCAGCAATGGACAGGGCTGTGACGATCTGAAAGAAAAAGTGACAAATTTAAAGGTGTATTCTACCCCCATCTCTTCATTTGAAAGTCCTAAGTCTAATAGTCTCAAAGCCAGCAGCCAAGCTACTAATCAAGCCACACTGGGCCTCTCCTGTAGGCACAAGAATTGATTCCCAAGGCACCCTACCTATTCCATGGCCCCTCATCTGGCTGTTTCTTACCTCTGGAGAGGTCACAAATGCATGAGTCTCTGGATTGGCATCATTGCGACCCGTGAAATTCCGGTTGTAGGACGTAACTATTGTGTTTTTCTCTCCTTTCTTGATGTCCTTCCTGTGAAAGAAGCAAACATGCTCATCAGATCTAAATGGGATACTGCTTCTAGATGTCTCACTGCTAAAATCCCCCAGCCTGCTTTTGGCAGGAACATGAACTGGTGCCTGGACACGTTTTCTTCCTTAAGCAAAGATTCAAAACAAAGTACAGTGCAAACCCAAGTCACTGATTCTTGGAGTAGTTTTCACAGCACTGTTGAACTGTCTAAACAACTAACTAAGTACATTGCCTTTGGATAGCCCACCATCAGCAGTGACAAAGCCACATGAGAATGTGTCTCCCATCCCTTCTATTGGGAATTTTTCTTCTGGCTACTGCAATGATTGAAGTTGGACCAATTTATTTTTCCTATTTTAAAAGGACCATACAACCTCTAGTCCACCCTCTCAGAGACAACGAATCTCTTTTCCCATTTTTTGCCTACTATAAAATGCCTCCAGAACGTGTGTCCATTGTGCAGCTTCATTCATTTAAAGGCTCAATATAAATCTGCAGTCTTTCTTTTCTCCTCCTCCAGTGCATATCAGACAGCTATGGACAATGGGTTTTTAAACATTTCATTCCCAGTGTGCTGTATTTACAGTCACATTTGGCTTCACAGAGCACTTTAAGAGCTAAAAGACACAAAGCTAGGATGAAGTCTGTCTTTCACTTTACCTGTCCCACTGGCCAATGCATGGGCCACAAGCGTTGGCAAGAACCAGCCCTCCAACTTCTCGCAGGATTTTCGCCTGGGGGCAGAGAACAACTTTGTTACTGGTTAGAAAATCTGGAATAAGTTTCTGGGGTTGCTCTTTCAGGGGAAGCAGACACTAACAAAAAGCACCAAGCATGAAAAAATTCTCCTTGTTTGTTTTGAGTCACTTTTATAAATATATGGTGTTTGACCTCAGTAAGGGTATAAGTTAACAGTAGGGAAGAGCATAGGATGACTTGCCACGATGTTCCCATTCTCTACCTGCTTCAACTTGAGCAATCCAGCTACTTGCAGATATTTGACTGAAGGGCAGTGTCTGGTCTGATTAATATCCTACAGACTTCCTGTCCATGTAAGGACAGAACTGGCCACAGCGCAGGCAAATGCGTGTGCCTGCTCAGTCCACTCAGCAAATGACCCAGTTAAGGGGGGAGCTGTTAAAGAAAGGCATGATTGTGGACTTGGTTGGAGGAGGCATTAAGTATTGGCTGGGCATATCCACATGTGAAGACTTGGTCCCCATGCTGTGACAGCATCTAACATTTACTAAATAGAAAAATAATTAAAACATCATTTTCTGCCAGAAAAGGGAAGAAAGTAGGTAATGGTTCCTCTACAAAAACATTTCTTTCAAATCAAATATGAGTTTTGCCATAAGTTTTGTCCAAATTGGGAATCACCCTCCAACAAAATAGCTTGCTCACTTCCTAAACTGTTCTTAAATGAGAAAACTGGATTGCAGGCCTTTGTCAGCCATGGCCACCTACAGAATCCCAGGAGCATGAGGCATCCCTTGCTGTGCATACTGTTTTCTCCTCAGGGCCTCAGTCTTAGCTGTCTTAGCTCTGTTCAGTTCTAATCCTGTTACGCTCAGGTAGTAAAAATATCAGATCAAAACACTGTCAAGGTGATGGCGGGACCCACAAGCACAGTAGCACAAGGCTAGTCACTACATCAGTAATTGTGCCTCCAGCAATAAGTGAAGACAAAGTTTGAGAGGTTTCCATTATCACCTCAGGACCCTTGAGTGCTGTCTTGAAGAATTTAACCCTTACTGTTTGGAAGCGTAAAGAGCAGGCATACTCACATAACCATCTCTTTCAATGGTGGCACGGATCTGCTCTGAACCTGGTGTGATTGTGAACTTTGATTTGCACTTCAATCCATGCGCTAGTGCCTGTTTTGCCACAGCTGCAGAGCGTCCCATGTCCTCATAGCTGGAGTTGGTGCAGCTGCCAATCAAGCCTGTGGTGTTTGACAGAAAAGAGAGGTGGTTACTGTAGCCCCGGTATTAGGAAGCTTCTCCCTGACCTGTCTCTCTGCAGAAAAAACAAGGAACAACCACCTTTTCTGCTGACAAGGTATCTGAAAGGGTTTCAGGTACTAACACTGCCAAGCCATCCAGCAATATACTGTGGTCACAAGCGATCCCTTGTCCAGCTTTGGAGGTTGCACAAACACACTACCTTGTCACTATTCTGGTTATTGTTTTACAAGATCTGAGTGTTACTTACTTGCACTTTGGTTATGCAAATTACCAGAGAGAGGTATTGTTCCACAGACAGAAAAGATTTCAAACCAAAATGGCAAGAAATGGAGGAAATGATGAAAAGCAAGCATGCTTTGTTACAGTATGAATACCACATATGAATACCACATATGAATACTGTACAATCCTGACAGGTGCTAACCAGCAAAATATAAATTCTCTTTCAGTTACAGCTGCTGTAACTGTATCCCATTTGTAACACCGTTGAATAATACATTTCTCACCCAGGATGTGGCTTTACAATGTATTTCCATTCCTTTCATTCCCCCAGTGAGCAAAAGTTGAGAAGCCAACCCACAGGTTACCATCCCAAAAGTGAGTATTCCAAGTGAATTTCCAAGCCTGCTCTTTAGGACAGAAAGTACTAACTTCACTATGTCCTGAGAGCTCAACAGCCAACAGCTGGGAGAGCTGACAATCATGCTCCTGACAGATCTCTGCAACAGACAAATCCATGGTGCAGACTTTTAACTGAAGTGCTCTTCAACAGGTATCATTCCTGTCAACCCAAACATTCAAAAGTTTTGAAAATGGAAAAAAACCTGGTCTGCTTCTCGAGATTAAAATCTCTCCTACTATCCCTGATCTCATCCTAAACACCTGGTCTAGGCAGTCACTAGTCTTTCCAGCAAATATGGCCGTGAAGACATGACACTGCACCGAAGTCAAAGGACATACAGCAGCAATGAAAAGACTGGATCCCAAGACAGCAACATTTATGCCACAAGTATGAAGGCAGAGGAAAGAGCAAATGCTACCCACCAACTCTGATATCAACAGGCCAGCCCTCCTTTTCTGCCACAGCACCAATATCTGACACAGGGTGCGCCAGGTCTGGTGTGAAAGGTCCATTGATATGTGGTTTCAGCTTTAAGAAACAGTGACAAAGTCAGAAATTAGAGTAGCAAAGAATAACCCCAAAACACAGCAGCAAATCAATTCCTTTCATAGCTCTATCTGGAAGCTGTTTAAAAAGGATTCTCCTACACGAACACTGGAGCACAAGCTGTCAGTGAAGCAGACCTGAGTGTATTTTACATGTTCTAGTACAGTGCCAGGGGTATTACATCCAACTCCCAGCTTGGTCCTCATTCACACAAAGCAGAGTCATGTCACAACATCCAAGATGGCAAGAAGAAAGAAGGCCTTACCTCACTGAGGTTGATTTCTATCACCTGGTCATAATGACAACCAGAATCTGGTACCAAGTGTTGCTTGAATTCTTCTGCAAGTGCAGCTATATCTGGAATAACAAAGAAGGGGAATCTGAAAAGTGCAGCAAATGTGAGAGAAAAGAAAAAGTTTGGAAAAGCTAAACATGGGGGGTCCACCATTTACTTCCCCAGCCACTTTATCTACAGGCTCTCTACTTGTAGCAGATGACCTACAGGACCACATGAGGTCAGAAGTCACATCAGACACCACTATAGGAAGATACTGCTCCCAGAACACACCTTCACTTGAACCCATACTTCTACCCACTTCAACCCCCAACCCCTCTTACCAGCTCGCCCAGTCTTGCCCAAGTATTTCTTCATGCGTGCATTGTACGGGAAGATTGATGTGGTAGCTCCAATTTCAGCCCCCATGTTACAGATTGTTGCCATTCCTAGAGAAGTGGGAGAAGCGACCATGGGGTCAGTAAGAAAGTCCAAGGCCATCCAATTGTCCAGAAGTCAGTACATGGAAAAGACAGCAAAGCCAAGAGGGATCACGGCATTTCCCACGTAAATCCACAGTTGAGAGGACATGCTGGCAATGTAATGGCTGGCTCAGCCTCTAATAATTCTGATTGATACAGTGCCTGCAACCAGATTTTTCTGCAAGGAAGGAGCTGAAAGTCATACTGATTCTTGCAGATACTGGAAGGGATGACAGGGAACCCCCATCTGCACTGAGCACTAAATACATTTACAGCAGTGAGCAGTGTCTCTGCTACCTGTAATGGGTGCCCTGTCCCTCCCTACCATCTAATTTATCTTTACTGGATGGAGGAGCCAGACATTTGTGAGAAATGTAATGGGTTGAATAAAATGCTTCCAGTGACAGAACACAGTAAAATAACCCCAAATGTTTGCTCACTGCACTGGGATCACCCATGCCTTTCAAGGACACAGCAATGAAATCGTAGAAGCTGCTGCCTTACAACTAACAAGCTAGGAACAGATACCACAGGTCAAGGTCCTCTGATTTCACAGAGGAAAAATCCCTAATTGCTCTGAGTTTGTAAAACCAAATATTCCAAGTTGTAGCCAAGTCAGGCAAATTAAGAGAAGTCCAGCTTGAAGGCTGTGCTTCAAGCCAAAGGAAGAGGTATTTCTTGTAATTTGATCTTAGCTAGCACATTACAGAGAACTGCAATTTTTGCTGGTTCAGATTCGGCACCCAAGACCCACAATTAGCTAGTATATGACTGCATGTTATAAACTGCTTCTTTCTGGTCTATCCTCTGCCCACCTCCCTTTTCTAAAAAGCTTTTTGTTTAGCAGCTGTCACACATATACTCCCTTTAACCTGTTTCTTTTTTCTATTCACAGCATATTTTAGGCTGAAATGAAAATGTCATCCTTTATCTCTGGCATCTCCATCTTCTTAAGTATATACTGGAATACCTCCACCCTTACTCTTATCCTGATGTACCATCTTACAGGATTCTTCGCAATTAACTATCCCATGTTCTTAAAGTCACAAGAAGATTTAATGGAGAGAAGCCACTTTTTCACTGAGAGGGAGTGCTGTTGTGTTACACCATGCTCACCCAACTCTCCCAGTTAGCAGCGTATGAATCACCGGGCCAGGCTAAGGGAGAACATTTAGTCCTTCTTGCCTGATTCCCTTCTCAGCCTCCAACACTCAGCACTCAGCTCCAACACCACTCCTCTCAGGTAAGAGATTTGTGTTGTCTTACCTGTGCAAGAGATTGAATCCACACCCGGCCCGTGGTATTCAATGATGGCGCCTGTTCCACCCTTGACAGTGAGGATGCCAGCCACTTTCAGGATCACATCTTTAGGAGAAGTCCAACCTGAGAGCTTGCCAGTCAGTTTTACACCAATAACCTGAGCAACATTAATGGGGGGGAAAAAAATACTGACGTCACTTCCTTTCAGAAAGGTAATGGTATATAGTTCTCCTGTGGGGTATATTCCTTTCAGATTGCAATGGTATATTGTGCCTTATATATACAGTGGTTGAAAATCAATGTTCCTTACACATCCCACCCTTCACATCGAAGATTGGTATTCTTTGTGCTCCTACCTTTGGGCATTTGAGCTCCCAAGGGATTCCTGCCATGACATCCACGGCATCAGCTCCACCCACACCAATGCAGATTCCTCCCAAGCCACCTCCGTTTGGGGTGTGTGAATCTGTGCCAATCAGCATAACTCCAGGGTAGGAGTAGTTCTCCAGAATGATCTGAAAATAAAAATGGATTGTTTGCTTGCTTGTTTGTTGGGAAAGGAGGGGGAAGACAATCGGAAAGAAGACAAGAACAAGAGATAAGATCAGTTTGTATTTGTAGATTTCAGTAAAAGAAAGTAATTGAATTTGGTTTGGATTGGAAATTCTCTTCTGTTTCAAACTCCTTGTGGAGAATGTAAGGACAGCACAAGGTACCAAGTCTCAGCCTCAGGATTCTTGCTTGTCCCAGGATAATAAAAAAAAAATTAGAAAACAATCTCTTATTTTTTTCATTAGAAGAATACTTCCCTCCAGTTTAGGCTTTTGCTAAGGTGCCACCTTAGTTAGCCTTTGTTAAGGCTCAGGAGTCTATTCCATAGTCTCCACACCCTTAATAAACTGCTGAGCAAGTCAGTTCACTTATCCGATGCTAGGCTGGATATATAAAGACCTTCCATCACCTTTATGCTCCCATAGCAGTAGAATACCAATAGGCTCCTCCAGTTCATGATGCCAGGCAAAACCCAATCACACAGAAGAATCCCTCACCAAGAGGCTGCCCTTCCCTTATTGCTGTTAGTGATTCCGTGCAAGACTTTTCAACTACCAACAAACCCACAA
This sequence comes from Manacus candei, assembly GCF_025592945.1. Lineage (NCBI taxonomy): Eukaryota > Metazoa > Chordata > Aves > Passeriformes > Pipridae > Manacus > Manacus candei. The sequence goes on from NW_026138066.1 coordinate 5,685,171, forward strand.
AATGGTTACTTAATGAAAAAAAAAAAAAAAAAATCTTTTCTGTGGTAGCAACATAGTGGAGAACTCAAGCTGATGAACTTCTCATTGCATATGTGCCACACCAATGCTAAGGACAGCCTCTCTGAGTACCACAGAACTCACAGCACACACATCACAGAAGAGCTTGAACAGAACTAAGGTGATCCTTAATTAAAAAGACCATGGCTTTGCTTTTACAACTTTCAGCTTCACTGGTTTGTGGCTCACATTAATACATTTGTGGGAGAAAGGTCACTTTCAAGGCCTCGCTTTGCCAGAGTTGGACTCTGAAGTTATGCAACATGACCAATTTTCTCCATCCAAAGTCAGCCACAAGAAAGCTGGTAGCCACTGCACAGAGCTATGTTGCCGTGTGACAGATGTCACAAGTGGTTCCACAGCACAAATGACCTGAGATGTTCCCATAACCTTTTGAAGAGTTCACCTGTTGCATCGCATTAAGCTAAGGTAACCTTAGTAACTCATTTTGTAGCTAAGAAAACATAGGAGAGAGTTCTTGACTCTTGTCACAAGTTGCCTGCTGACAGGATGCTTACCAGTCATCCATTCTCCTCTCCACTTTTGCTTCATTCTGCTCTTCAACTTTTACTGCCTGAGACTCAGAGGAACAATGAAAAATGACTACTGGACCCACAAAGTAAATCAATCACAAGCAAGTTAGGGAAATCCTGACAGAGGTGTTTGTTTTTTAAAAAAAAAAAAAGCCTCGTTAAGTGGTAAGTTATCTTAGGACAGTCACACTCATTTTAGATCCAAGTGCAATAACAAGAGAATCTCAGACTTGGAAACTGTTCTGCATTTTATTCAAATTCACATAGCAACTGGTTATGTGTTGCCATGCTTAAGTACTTAAAAGTTAGGTGTCCTCATATACTCTCCTGGGTTTTATGGAAGCAAATGCATACATAATAACCCTAAAAAAAAGTATGTTACCGGGGCTGCTCTCCTTAGCACCGAAAGCAATTCACATTAACCCCATGGAACCAGCTTGATGGCATCACCTTACTGTTCCAATTGTACTAAGAGGAGCCAGCCCACAAGCAGTTAAGGTATTTCAAGCTTCTGTGATTCACGTGGCATGCTGTTGGCACTACCTAATCACACATCAGGTTACAGTTTGACCAAAATAACCTTTAAAAAAACACCACTGTTGTCAAGCTAACAGAGAGAGCAAGTAAGAAACCTCGCCTGCCTTGAGGAAAGCAAGTTGTTTCCCTCAGCTGGTGAAATTCTTTAAGGGTTTGCACTTAAGTTCTCTCTTCACCATAAAAAGAGCCACTGCATGTTCAAAGATTGCAAACACACACACACTTTACCTGGTGAATGATTCCCGACCCAGGTTTCCAGAATCCTACTCCGTACTTGGCACCAGCCGTTGCTAGAAAGTTGTACACCTCCTGGTTTATGTCCTGTTCACACAGGGAAACACAGAGCATTAGTAACACATTTTGTTCTTCCATACATCAAAAGCTCATTCAAACACATTCCCTTCCCTCACACGCCTGTCTGTAGTTTGCTCCAGAGTTTTGCTACAGCTGGAGGGAGGTGCACAACACTTTTAAAAGCAAAAGGAACTAAGACCATTTGACACACCGTTGTAACAGGCCATTTAATTCCATCCCACCTGTAGCTCTACTAAAAGCATCTTTTTTAGTTTCTAATTCTGAACAGCAACAGCCAATAAAGAATACCCTGCCAAAAGGTATTTAAAAATGCTCTGCTAATTTTTTCTATCTTAGGGGTTTCTTTTAACTTGTCTCCCTCACTTATTCTAGCCCCTACTTCCTTCTCTACCAGGTGTTCCTTTTCCTTTACAGATGCTTTGGAGACATTTCAAACCTCTTAGATAAGTATTTTGGCTTTATTTTTACAGATTAAGAAATGCAACTGGAAGTTGCTTGCTACCAGGGGAGTTGGTGAGTGTCATTTCTCATTCTACCAAGTCCCCTGTTTAAGACTTACACAATGCTGCCTTTCTTGCTGCACTATCACCATTATTGGTGGAGGTCACACCGTGAAAATTGCTTGTGAGAAAAACCACGGTTGCCAAGGAAGCATGACACTATTATGTCCTGATATTTCTTGGCAGAGGAGTGGCAGAGGAGATAAGATAAGCACTAGGAGGAGTTTCTTAAGGACTGTTCTCATGCAGCTAAGCTTCAGAATAAAGGGAAAGGGGAAACAAGATAATGGAAGAATTGTCTCAGCACACATTTGCTGAAGTTTCCCATGAGGCAGCAGCAGTTCTTTAAGCCTCATTTTCCACTGGGAGTCGGGTCACTTCACTGTTTGTGCATCCTTCCCCCAGTAAAGCATGCTGATGTGCCAGGAGCAAATCCAAACCACCCTCTGGCCTGCCAGCATTCATTGTGTGCCAACTGGCAGCAGCAGAACCCAGTCAGAAGGCAGCAGGACCTTTACTTGCTCTGCTCAGAGTGGATGGCAAAGGAGGGACACAGCTCGGGGTTGCAGTGAATAAAATTGCACTGTGGAGAACAAATGCAGGAATAGGGGAAAGGGGAAGACAGGAGGTGAATGGGAGAAAAGAAACTGTCTGATTTAGTAAGTCTCAAATTCTTAATGGCACAACTTAGGACTAAGAGAAGCAGAGCAAGAACTCCCCAAATTCACTCAGAGTGGTATAAGTTGCCTTACTGTGGCCTGAAGGAGAAAGTCAGAAGCAGTTACTTCAACACCATGAGTTTCTGAGAATAGATATGGACTAAAATCTTAAAATGCAGCTGACCCCTGTTCACTGTTTGTAAATTCTGGTATCAATATTCAAGGTGCAATTCCTCCTGGCTCTGACAAGATTTCCTTGGCAGATGCATCATGGTATGTAGGACAGAGATGAACGTGTCTGTATATTACAGAAGCCCCTTTGGGGACGAATAAGCAGTAAAACAGTGAGTGAGAAATTTAAAAAAGGGAGTGAATCACTATTTGAACAAACAAGACTTTGAAATTCCCAAATAAAAACCAACATCCTCGGTGCTTTTACACACACGAGCCCTGAAAGCCGCACATGCTTCAGTTACTGCTCTTCAGAGAATCACTAGCAAATGCTTTGGGAAACTAACTACTTGCCTCCCCCTCACAGGATACACCAGTGCAATGCAGGCATGTTCAGTAAGTTTTTCACACTGCCATACTGCAACACAGAGTAATCTGTCTTCCTTTTTTTTTTTCCCCTTTGAAATAGATCGTTTCTCTTCCTTTAGCTGAAACATCTTCTCTCTCCAGAACACATACATGATCTGGCCTTCCATCATTAACAGCTTAAGACTAGCTTTTCCTACATTCATGGTCCTTTAAATCATGTAATGGATGAATCTCAGCTGAGAAATTCCCAAAGATCCACTTTCTCTGTTTATTTGGTGCATCTCACCTATCTACAGAGCTGACCACCACAATCTGTTACCATATCTGACTCATGGCTGTCCTCCGGGAAAAAAAATTAAAATAAGCTCTTCCTTCAACTGTAAGGAGGTTTTCAAGCAGACAGAAGTTAAGTTTCTGCAACAGTGACCTTAGCTCTTCGAAGATCCTTTTCACCACCTGACTGGGCTTCGATGAGGTGATCACAGTGGATTGTGGAAGGCACAGCCACTTTTGGCAGCCCACTGCTGATGAACTGTAGCATTGCCATCTGAGCTGTGGCATCCTGCATGGCCACACGGTCTGGCCGTAAGCGCAGATAGGTCTTGCCCCGCTCAATCTCCTGTTTTGCTGGGTCATCCAGGTGTCCATATACAATCTTCTCTGACAAGGTCAGGGGGCGGTCAAGCCTGGGGAGAATAATTTTAGTATCTGTATCTTGTGTACTTCAACATTTGCCCTTTTAAGCATGTAACAGAACACTTCCTTATATTGCTCAGACTGTTAAGACCTTCTAACATACAGAAACCTGTATGCTTTTCTTACAGCACTAAAATATCAACTGGTACATGGCTAAATGGTTCAGTTCAGAAAGTTCAAAAGTATATCAATTTGTGTCATTTTATGCTTTCTTTTCTAATCTTCCTATACTATAAAAGAAGCATTGACTCTGCTAATTTCTTGAGTTATACTTCAGGACTGCAAATGTGGAGGTGATCCAGAGGTCAGACTCAATTCACAAATACCAGATCCCACAGCAAGCAAGTACAACTAAGTGGAATTTTGTGACCTCAGACCTTTCATCCTGCAGCTGTATCAGCTGAGGAATCTATTTATGTCAGTAGTATGATCTTCTGGGTAGTAGCTAAGTTGAGACAACAACCTGAAATGAGAACTACCACATTTAACAAAGGATGCAAAAACCAAAGGACATGTCATACAAACCACTGCCAAGGTAAGTGGAGCAGGAATGAACTTAACAGGCACACAAGCCTCTATCAGCAGATTAAGGTCACTACATTTACATATGCTACAAATTCCTAGTCCTCTTTTCCATGCTTAACAGCAGAACATAGGAGAACATTAACTGTTGAGAATATTCACAGTGCACAGAAGCATTATCCTATAATGACCACTGCCCACATGCTGCTGCCCAAGAAAGGGGCAAGGGCCAATGTGAAGACTCCCCAATGAGGGCATTAAACAAAGAGGACAGAGTCCTTTCTAGAACCTCCTCTGCATTGGCCTGGTTCTCTGCATGTTGCAATGCTTCATCATAACCTTCAACCCTTGCGCAGTGCCCCGCTACTACGTGGAGACATTACAACTCATGCTTCAATACACTGACAACTGCCATTGCTCAAAGCTGTTCTCCCTAGTAAACATTACCTATGCCAGGGCCCCATGACTTTTTTTTCTCCTCTCCTGTCACTGCAGAGCTAAATTCAACACATTGACCCCTCCCTTCTTCCCTTCTCCACTCTTACCTTTTACGGACAATGTTGATGTTTTTCTCCAGCTTTTCATAATTTATGTATTCATTAGGTTCAAAGTGGCTCATGGCCACCTTGGCCCGCTGGCACAGGGCAGGAGAAACATGGTAGCGTCGTATCCCACTATTCAAGGCATGCTGAAAAAAAGGAGAGTATTAGCACTGGAACCTTACAGAATTCCTGTAACATATCAATAAACCAAGTGTTTTTCAGTTTTTGTTACTGGGATTTTGCAGCCTGAGGAACAGAAAAATTGCAAAGGTTTTAAAGACACCTGATGAACATTTGATCATACAATACCGTGTATTATGTTAAACAGTGAGACACCAGGTTACCCAGAACAGGTAGCATTTACTACATTATTTTACATTTCTGTTTAAGGCACCAGATGCCTTATGCTTTCAAGAGAGAAATCTGCTTTCAGGCAATGCTGAAACAATTCTTAAACACCAGTTTGCTACACTCCTGACATATCAGAGCCACGGTGGAGAAGAACCGACGTCATTTCCAAAGCAAGCTAACCCTAGGTTGGTATTTGCTCACTGGCATTGACCTGACATTCAAGGTGACACTGCATGGGTCTGAGTAGACACCCCTCTGTTCCACCATCACATACTAAGTTTCCTAGGCAGGGTCCCTGCATACTGTTATAAAGTTTACTGTATTTCCACACAAGGGGAACTATGTTTCAACCCTAGCTAGAGAGACTTGGATGTACAAGCCTGACCTACAATGTAACACAGAGGAGGAGAGAGGTAAGATGGAGAAAAAAAAACGCATCAGCTTCACCAACCTGGCTGCACAGATCAAGGTGCTGTTTACCTCACTCTCACAGCAGCACCCTCACCTTTCCACTGAGAAAAGCCTTGCACTTACCCTACAGGTGAGTTAACTGCACAACAGGTGAACCATACTGCGACCTGAACACATAAACAGAAAACACCATGAAAAAAAAGCCCCAATTTCACTTGGCAGCCTCCACAGTGAGACAGTTTCCTGGAACACAGGAGAAGGGCAGGCTATGGTGAGGTACCTGACCTGAAACAGACAGGTCAGTGCCCAGGGCTAAAAGCTCTCAGGCAGCTTTGAAAACTGAGTCAGAGGGCAGCCTCCATGAAAACTTCCAAGGATTTGGCACATGCATTTCTTACATCCTTTGAAAGTCTCAGTCATCAGCATTAGAAGTCTGGAAACAGACTGCAGACAAGAGTTCAGAGTTCTTCCTCCTCCAGAATTAAACACTAATCTAAATCCCATTTTTTCTGTTCATCCTCTACTCCAGCGTTACAAGGTTTTGATAAGTGCAGGTTAATAAACACAGTGGTATTGCACTAAACACCCCTTTTGTGTGTATGATTGTAAATCAGCAAATATTCTTTGTGCAGAACACAATCATCATACCTACCACTGGTTTTGTGTTATCAAAAATACCAGACAATTCTTTAGATCTGTTCAAGCACTTTAATGTTTCCTTGTCAATATTTTTTCCAATTTTCTTGTTGAAAACAAGAAAACAGCATTGAGAACATTGCCCAAAATAATCACAATCAATGAGATATCACCAATTTTTAGCCAAGTCTCTTGTTTTATTGTCCTTTCGATAACGTTTGTTCGCATATTTCACAATAAGAAGTTCAGGAAAGCTAGGTGAGATCACACTAGCCAGCACACCAGCAGTAAGGGTGCCGTTTGCATTTTTACCAAACGATCCTAAGTCATTACACACACAGCTTTTGGTAGGAGCAGTACACACCTACAGCAGCTGCACACCACTTTCATGAAAGAATATCTGAAGAATGTGAACCTGGTGGTACAAAGAGGGCACTGCTCCTCCAGGAGTGCAAGGGAAACCCATTTCACTGTACTGCACTTTAAGCTTAGAGCTTCCAGAACTTGTCACAGGTGTCAGACTTGAGACGTTTTGTTCTTCCACCAGGAAAAAAAAACCCAACACCAAACCAAATCAAACACCATCCAGCTTTTCATTGTTTAACATACCTACTAGGTAAAGCTGAACTTTACCTACTAGCCATGTAACTTTTATGTTTGCTTTGTTCTGCCTTTTTTCCCCCCAACTTAAGCATTTACCCAGCACGATCAATGCTGTGAAAATGTCTTTACCTCACAAGATATCCACTGTCTCGTGAAAGTCTCCAACTGCTGAAGTGGCTGGAAAAAACACTGAGGGATTTAATCACTGTTCACGGAAAAATAATTTCTTGCCCAGACCAGGAAATGTATTTTGGTTTAATGCAGTAATTTATTTTTACTTCATCATACAGAATAACAGATATGTAAATTAAAGTAATTTAATGCTTCATAGCATCCTAGTCTTGCCTGAGACCAAAGCTGATTATAATAAGAATCTGAAGCAAGGTCTCCAAAAAGAGGTACAAAGAAAGTTTTCAAACAAAATTGAGATAAAATCCTTTCAGTTGAACATACATGCCTATGTATCTTTTTACTTCACGAAACAGCACAATGAAATGTAGTATTTATTCAAATACTAAATAAATACTCAGCTGGTACTCACAGAATTAGCACTACAAAGTAATGGACTTCTGCTTGACCATAACTGCAGGCTACCAGAAGCAGGAAGGGAGCGTGTTTAAGGTGAGGGATTCTGTCTGGACATGGAAATTGGCAAGAGAAGTCTGGAAAACCAAAGGTGTGTTTCTGTAATGGCCAGTAAGACTGGGGGAAAATCATCACCCAGGTCAATCAGTTTCAGGAGACTAGAGAATCACTTTTGTCTACATAAGACTTTTAAAAGGCACCTATTAAAAAAGTGTTATCTTCATTTTACTGGGATGTAAATCTAATCCCATATCTCTACTCTGTTGGGAGTTAATTTGATTCAATATGGTTGTTCTCATGTTGACATCCAGCAAGCCTGAGGCTCCACCACCACGACCAAGTAACAGCATACACTGGCTGGTTCAAAAGTCTGATCTCTCCTCAGAAAGAATCCACAGTATATCACTCATCACACTTGTCTATTCTCTCTGCCTGGCTTTTTATCCATTGCATCCTCAGAAATAGAACTTGGCAGAACTTAAATCTTGGCAGAACTGCAAGATAAGGGAAAAGTCACAAGCCTAACAGTTCCCAGCTTCATTCCCCCTCCCTCTTCCCAGAGGGAGAGGCAATGTAGTAATGCATTGAGGGGCTTCCATGGTGCTTTTTTACTTAGTGAGAAGCACCTTGCAACCAACAGCCAAGGGAAGCAGGCAGCCAGTAATCTATACATTTTCCCTTTTATCCAGGAATTTCCAGGCTGACCAAACAGCTGCCAAGTGATCTCCTCTTACGTGGCATTGAATCCATCATCCCAGCATGAATGTCTGTGTTCAGATTTCAGTAAAAGAAATGGCAATAATCATTACAGGGCTCCTAAGTCTACTGGTATTTTACCAGGTGAAAAGCTTCCTTAAAAGACACAAGAAAGCCAGCCTATGAAATGGGTCATTATTTTTGAAGTCTCTGTCAGGAAGCCAACATTTCTCTTTACAGATTTTAACCTAGCTATCTCACATTTAGCTCAATACAGTGAATGGTCCAGATGCAAAAGGAGTCTGAATTCAGAAACTAACTTGCACTTTCGCAGTCAATAAGGCAGACAAGTCCAGTAAGCAAAAGTTTACGTTCAAAAGAGTAGCAACCACATTATGTACACTCCTGTCTGGGAAACTGGTCCTAGAAATCCCAGCTGAAACCCAAAATACCATTTTTTCTCATCCTCCCTGATCTACGAACTCTGGCCAAGTTTCCAACATTCACCATGATTCAGCCTAAAAAGAAAAGCAGAGTGGTATAATCAAATTGTAAATGCAGTCTAATTTTCTAGACCCACCTCCAAAGAGCAACCAAAATTATGGTTCTGAAGACCAGTTTAGCCCAGGCCAACACTGATTTCTGCCAGCATACACAAAGCTACTCATACATAATTTCAGTACTTACCTATGATGCCTTCAATAAACGACTGATATTTCAGGCAATTTAGAGTTTTACACTCCTCTCTTTAAGTGAATCCTCAGCCAACGTGGCTCGAAAAATGGAATGCTACTAAAAGCATCACCTCACATAGGCAGGAGAAAGATCTTGACCCTTTCAGGCTATTAGAACTGTGCTTTAAATAGGACATTCAGACCAAATCAGGCTAATTCCGATTTATTTCCCTCAGATGGAAGCTTTCTGTGCAGCCCCAGTTCCAAAACAGTTCCAGGACAGGAGGTGGGTAGAACCAATGTTAATAACATGTGCCATGGTCAACGCTGGCACTATCACAGTGATTGGCAAGATGATGCTCATATTCATTAACCTCTAGACAGCTACACAGGGGCAAAAAAATATTGCCTCCTAAAGAGATCACCTAAAAGCATATCTGATTACCATCACAGATTTAGTCCTTCACCAGGGGGAGGGGGAAGAAAACATGCATCCTGAGCCTGGTAATAGAAGACAATCTCCCAGAATACTAAATTCCTCATCCTGACTGTGCCAGCACAGCCTTTGTTTTACATTATACCACTTTATTTTTAGCAAATGACTGCTCGTTCTCATGCAATGTCACACCACAAAATGAGAACCAATTAATTACCCTAATAAAAGACTTGCCTTTATTTTATGAGTAGTCATTTCTGTTCAAAGTACAAACTAGAAGCTACTTAACAATTAAGAACAAATATACCAAGTTATATTTGAAATGGTGCTATTCTGTGACTTTTTCTTAAATAAAAAAAAAAAAAAAGCTATACTTTCCTAAAATATCTACCACTAAAGTAAGAAAGTAATAAAAAAACAGAATTAAGATTCACAAAGTACTTTCAGAATACTAAGAGCCAAACAAGCTCTTACTTTGGCTCCCTAAGAAAAGGGAACACATTGGTCAAGGTCAAAAGTGGCAAACTGAGAAGTTACACTGCCTGCCCTTATCACATGCTCTACACTAAGGGGGGCAACCATATCCCTGTTAGCAGCCCTAAAAAAAATTACTGCACGTGATATTTGCCTTCCAGGTTTTAAAAAATTATGAAAACTTCATTATTGACTACATATTAAACACAGCAATCTCTCAAGGAAGGGAATCTCTGTGGCAAGTTCATATTACAGGCAAATGTGAGTTTTAGAGGTCATGACAGAGAAGACCTATGAGACACGTTATTACCACCCTGGAAAATAAGAGCAGTTTGTACGCCTGTCCCATCTGCTTTTCCAGCCTTCCTAGGTCCCGTTGATATAGAGACCCTGGTACCTTTGTCACCCGGAAGTCCCCGTTCATATTAAAAATAGGATTTTTGAAGCCAAGTAGCCAAAACAAGAAGTCACCTTGTGCTGCCCCACACTGATAAGGGGAAGCAATTGAAGATGAGGAAAGAAAAATGCATGCCCCGGGAAAAGGCTTTTTATTTCACCGCTAGGCCCCGCGCCCACGGGTTCTCCGCCCCGCTGGGCCCGGGGCTCTGACCACGGTCCCGGCCCAGCGCCGCGGGGTCTGTGCGAGCGAGGAGGCGGCGGCGGCGCCAAGGCCGCGTCCCCGCCACTCCGGTCACCTTGCGCTCACCTTGACGGACGGCCGGGCCCAGCGGCGGGAGACGCCCTGCCCCAGGGCCCGGGCAGCGGCCGCGCCACCGCCAACGCAGCCTCCCCGCCATCGCCATAGAAACGGGGCGCGGGGCCGCGCAGGGGACACGCTGACCTACACGCGGAGACGGGGACGGCCCAGCCCAGCCCGGAGGCTGCGGGGGGCCGCACTCCCGGCTGCCTGGCGTGCAGTACCCTTGTCTCTGCCGCGGCGCCCGCCGCCCGCCCGGCCCGGTGCCCCTCCCGCCCGGCGCCGCCGCTCACCCTAAGCCGAGCCGCCAGCACGCAGTACGGCGCCATTTTGTTCACTGACAAAGATGGAGTCGCGCCGCGATGGCGTCACGCGGTCCCTTTTACTGCTCCGGCGCGCGCGCGGGGGCGGGATCGCACGGGTCCTGGCAGGGGCACACCCGTCACAAAGGAGGGGGTCCAGGGCTGCAATGCGGGGCTTTCCCGGGCGGAAAGAGTCGGGTGACGGAGCAGCTCCGTGGGAAGGGTTTATCTAGGCAACCCTCCCGCGTTTTTCAGCTCGGCGGCGGCGATCTCTCAGACTCAGGACTCACCCCGGCCAGGACCCAGGGGCGGTGCGGCGGTGAGCGCTTGGCGGGGCCGCAGCAGTAGCAGCGCCGGTGTGGTGTCGCCTCGCCATGGCCAAGCATCACCCGGACCTCATCTTCTGCCGCAAGCAGGCGGGCGTCGGTGGGTCCCGGGGCATGGGCACGGGATGGAGGGGTCCTCTGGCCCCTTTTCCCCCAGCGGGGCGAGTAGGAGGCGCGCGCGCGCGGGGCCCGTCAGCGGCCGTTGGGGGCGCGCGCGGCTGTTAGGCCTGAGCGGTGGGGGAGGGGAGAGGGGGCTCCTTCCCTCCTTCCTTCTTTTATTTTCCTTTTATTTCGCTGCCCTGCCGTGCGTTATGGGTCCACAGCATTTGGAGCATCCTTCTGGCTGCGAGATAAGTTATCTTCCAGGCTGTATCTGAAATACAGGGAAGGAGATTTATCCATGTCGCATCTCGGTCAGAATTTGCCCAATTGAGTCTTAAAGAACTCTTAAACAAGGTTAGAAGTTGAGGCATCCCTTCCAGGTTTTTTGTCGCTCCTTGGAGAAGCACATTTAAGAAGCAGCTTTCTGCGAGATCTGTAAACACAAGATATTCAGCTGCACTGTCCAGAGGAAACCTCCTTTTAGAACATGCAGTCTTTCTAACCTAATCTGTCTAAATTGAAAATTATTCTGACAAATCCCTTGTCTCTCAAACCTCAACTGAATCACTGTTTAGTCTTTGTGAATGTGGACATCTGGTCTTTGGAACTTGATATTTATGGCATTTATCCAAGCTCCTAACACCATGGCTGTGAGTTTCCTAGACAAGTGACAAAACTGCTAAGATACATTTAACTACTTTCATGTTCTGAAGTGAACAAGGCCATTTTGGCTGCCTTAAGTAAACACTTGATTCTATTTTTTTTCTCTCATTTAAACCAGTGTAAAAGCTATACCAAGACTGCTGTACAGGATTTCCTTCAGTCAGGCACATTGGCTGTGTTTGAAATGGAATAGTGAATGTAGGTTTTCATACTGCCAATGGGTGTCATTGTGTGTTCACAGTGCATTGAAACTTTGATCTTGGTAAATGTCTCTAGGAGGATATATATTGCTTATTGTAAATATGTTTGTATTTATGCTCAAACTGTTTCTGTGGTTTACCTGATCACTGCAGAAGATAATTATTTGACATTCAAGCTTTGGAGTTACTTAGATTTTTCTCCTGCTTCTGCCTCAAATAATTTTTTTCTTATTTTTCTTTTTTTTTTTTAACAGCAATTGGAAGACTTTGTGAAAAATGTAAGTATAGCTTCAACATGTAGTTGTTTGGGAGCGTGGTGTCGTGGTTAGAATATGCAGTTTGGATCCAGAGGTTTTTGCTTTGACCACAAACTTGATGTCACTCTTTGAGGTGGGAACAATGCCTGTGTGTTGCAAGTGAAACTCAAGGAATACTTAAAAAGATATGAGCTCAAAACACAAATGCAGTTCTGGAGTACGCACTGCCAGCATTTCCAGCGTCTGAGGCTGTGGTGACTACTTGAATGGGTCCTTGTAATCTGTAATGCAAAAATATCAGCCTAATCATTTCAAAGCATGGGGGAAAAATGTCTTCATCATACCTCGAGAAAGGTTCTTCCTTCTGTCTGTAAAAGAAAAAATGGAGAGAGAGCCCCTAGAGTCAGAGCAGGGAAAAAAAACCCCACAGAATCAAATGCCAGTGTTCAGCTGTAAAAGGGAAGAAAGAACTGTCGTTAGATCCTTGCAGGGGAACAAAAGAAATAAGGTCAGTAGCTTGTGACTCAAAAATAGTATGAAAATAAGTAAAGTGGGAGAAGGATGGTCTGAAGCAAAAGATCATTTTCAAGAGTACCTGGCAGTGAAACAGATTCCCATTGGTAATAGCTGAGGGCTGTCACGCTGGAGACTTAAGAGCAGGTTAGGTGAGCTGTTTGCGAGAGTCAGGATTAGATACCTTGGGAACTGGTAATAGGATATGAAGCCTTTCATCCCTAGGTCAGTGTTTTGGATAAGACCCAGCACAGCAGAAACTGGCAGTGGCATGTGATGGCTCCTTGCCTGTATGATCTGAGTACTTGAATTTCACCCAGTTCCTTGTGAGAGAGCAAGAGTAACTTTGTGAAATGGCTGTTTATGCCAGGTTGCCCTTTCTTTGGCCTTCTCATGGATGTAGGATTAAAGGGAGCATGAGTACAGTCTCTTATCTCTTTGAGGACAATAACTCCATACTTTTGTTGATGTGGCACTGTGGGAGTAGTTTATGCTGCTGCTTCTGTGTACGTAAGAATAGCAGTCCTGCCGGTACAGCATTTTTTTCGCAAGTGAAAAATTCAGGAAAAGTAGTAGCACGATCTAAGCAAGTGTTGGCTAATCACAAAGAAGTAACTTTGGGTTTCTTCTCTGATTGTGAATGTATGAATAAATTTAAAAAAGCCTCAAATGTGGCAGGCTACTGGCCCTCGTTCCTCTCAAGTCTTAGTGCAAATACAAGGTTGTGCCCTGTGCAAGATAAATTTCTGCAGTTCATTTGTATTATCTTTGAGTGTACAGGCAAGTTCTTTCACTAGGAAGCTTTTTCTCTTTGATGTGGGGATGGAGCAAAGGACGTTCTGTAACCAAGGGCTCTGCTGTGCTTGCAGGTGATGGCAAGTGTGTGATCTGTGACTCCTACGTGCGGCCCTGCACCCTGGTGCGCATCTGTGACGAGTGTAACTACGGCTCGTACCAAGGGCGCTGTGTGATCTGCGGGGGCCCAGGAGTGTCCGACGCCTACTACTGCAAGGAGTGCACCATCCAGGAAAAAGATGTACGTCCCAATTTTACTTAGTAGCCATGCTTACCTTTAAGGGGCTTAGAGCTGCTGAAATTAGCGCTGGGACATGGGATGCTTGGCACCGATTTGCAGTACCTCATACCTTTCTTCCTGTGTTGATAGTTCCCCATGTTTGCAAAGCATTTTGAGATATTGTAGCATTTTGAGGTATCATAACTCTCTTTGTCCCTAAGGATCTCTGATTATTTTGCACACTCACAGTTGTTTCCTCCACACACTGCTTGTTACCACTTCAGGTACCTTACATCTCCAGCCTAGGTTTCACTAGGGTCAGAAATATTCCAGACGCTGCACAGGCAGTGGCAAAAGCAGCTTCTCACTGCAAGTCCATTATCATCCACTGACCAAGAGGACATATGGTACTGGAATCAAAACCTTTGTTTTCCTTTGGATAGCAACATGAAGTTAGTCTCAAGTGTCCAGTGACTGCACTAGTAATTGTGTTTTACAAGTTTAATGCCTCTTGTATAATTTCAGTGGCATACAAATTATATTTTCTTAATTTTTTTTGTAATGGTCTGTACTGTAGACATCTCTCTGCTAACACTTTTTGATGTAATGTTCCCTTATGTCTAAAGTCATTGCTATAATCTTTTTATAATCTTGTGCTGAAAGACAGGCACTGCACAGGTGAAATGAGGCAGCTGTTCACCTCTTCTAAGGCTTTTGTTAATAATTCAACACAAGGAGTGCAGGACATGAAGAACTGCAATGAAGTGTTAGAAAGACCTCAGGGAAGAGCAAGAACATGACGTTTGCAGTTCCAATATTCCCAAAATATGGGCCTGATAGCTGTTAAAGTGTGTTAAAGGTTGCTTGGATTTTGGTGCTTTGCAAATGTCATTTCATACACACCCTAATGACAGATCTGCTGAGAGAATGGTTCAGATTGATTTACAGGAGTGTCCTCAGCTGACTAAGTTGCTGGTTTAATTCTCTGCAGTGGCTATGTATTCTCTAGAGGCCTTCAGCTAAATCCAGGACAGGGGCAGGTCTTCATTTGAATTTAGTCATTAGATCTAACAGGAACGTAATCTTTTTCCATACCTAAATATGGCTATAAGTGCTGGGATGGTGGTGCTGCCTCCTACTTTAGAAATGCAGTGAGAACTAGTAGTTTTCTTCACTTACCTTTGGAACAAAGACACCTGGCTTCATAAGTCATGAGTAAAATAGGCTTGGTTTTATTTTTATCAATTCATATGGATTTCCAACAAGTGTTTTTCATAACCTAAGCTCACTTTTAGCTTATCATGTCTGGTTCAGGTGTGAAATAGCCAGCTGCTCTTCAAGGGAGGACTGTGGAAAACAGAGCTAGAGGAGAATTACAGGTCTGGGGTATTTTGACACCTGGGTGAAGGTTGCTGTGAGCGAAGACAGTTGATCTGTAGCAGCAAACTCAAATGTTAGGTATTGCTGCAGATCTGAAACAGACACGATCGAGTCGCAGGATTGAAAAGTGTTGGCACAAGTGTAGGGTGCCCAGAAGGGGAAAAATTAAGTGTGCTGCTGCCTGTCACAGTTATGGTATCTGGTGCTGATGTGAATAAGGAAAACAGGGAAAGAGCTCTCTACTTGAAGCTTTTACAGTCCAAGCACTTCCATCATTCTCAGAGGAAGACTGAAAAAGATAGTGAAGCAAGAAAGCAAATACTAAAATGAAGGGAGGAGGTGGAGTGCTACTGGGCACCAGGCAAAGGGCCTGGTTACTCTCAGGTCGTTGGTTCTGGTGGAGGGAGGAGTGAAGAACTGCTTCAGTCTGTGGGTAAGGGCCAGAATCCCACCTTGTCATCCAGTACACCTGTGAGTTGCAAAAAGTAATCTTTTCTTGGGGACAGGAGCATGCTCATGTGCTGCCTCCTTAGGAGGAGGTGGAAGAATGAACAGAGCCCTGCAATAACGCTGTCAAGATTATCACAGACTCCCTGGATCATGGGAGACAAGGCTTGGAAGAGTCCTACTATTGAGGTTCAAAATCAAATAAGGAGACAGTAGCTAGAAATGGGTTGTGGCAGGTGTATGGGGGAAGGATGATTTCTATTCATCACCTCTCCTGTTATTTCTACCATGCAGACCTTCCCCAGCAGATTATATCTCTGGCACAGGAGCTGGACAGCTTGGGTGCAGATTCTATAGCATTTGACATCTGCCCAGAGGCTTTCTAAATCTAATGCGCTCAGGCTTACACATCAGCCAAGGATACATGTTCCTCTCCCCGCTGGGCCCCTCACAGCTGCTGTGTCCAGCCACAACATTTTGCTTTTAAGAATTATGCAGATGCTGGGCTCAGGTGGCCCGTGGACAAATGGTCCCTAGTACACCAAGAGGTGCATCTCTGATTTGTTTTCTCAACCACACCTCTGAGGTGGGTCTCCTCCACTCCCCTTGCTTTTCTTGTGGCATTTTTTCTCACAATCTACTGGAATTCAGGTACGAAAACTTATCTGTGTAGCTGCTGTGGGCAGCTGTCCTCTTCCAAGATGACCATACAGCCTCTGCAGTAATTGATTCAGGAAATCTGAGATTCAGTTCTGCTGTCACAGCTGAGAGGGGCTCCTATACACAAGAATGGCTTGGTGACATCTAAAGCAGCAAGATTCTTTTTGACTAAGGAGGGGAAAGGTTATTCCTCTGGGCCCTATAAATCCTGTGTATCCTAATTTAGAAAGAAATTAGTCTTGAGGCACTGAGCATCCTTTTCATTAAACGGCTGATGTTATATGAGCTGTTTTCCGTCTCAGCCCTGAGGAAGAGAAAGTCCTAGAGTAATCCTGAAAAGGCATCCATACTCTTCTCTGTTCCACTGTCTTACTGGTAACCAGCACTGGAGGGCAGTTTATCTGCCCAGGTGTTCGAAATATGTGTTGAGGACAGGGCGAGGAGCGTGGGAACCGAGAACCTACTAGAACTGTGCGAATGATGACATTGTTCTGTGTTTGCCCATCTCCTAACCTACATCTTCTCTTCTTACAGAGAGATGGTTGCCCTAAGATCGTCAACCTGGGCAGTTCCAAGACAGATCTTTTCTACGAAAGGAAAAAATATGGCTTCAAGAAGAGGTGATCCTATCTGTACATGCCTATACCTCCTGCCAGGTTGGCAAGAGGGTCTTGGAACATCGCTGGACATTACTATTATTGAAAACCGGTTATGTTTTTCTAAAGCAGTACAGATTCAGTAATATACTTGGGGCTGGAGAAGTAACAGACTGAATGACGACTGAAACCTGATCAGAACCAACGATAAGCTAGAGCAGATGAGGATTACTGTCTCTTGCCTTTGCAGAAGCTCTGCAAGTAGTCGCCTCAGCTTTCTATACAAAGCCTGGTGGGCAAGCACTTACGCATGGAGGAGACTAGCTCAGTAAAAAGCAAGTGTCGTTTCAGGTGTGGAGAAAGACTTTGTGGTTGTTCTTACTAGGTTATTTGAAATTGCCCCATGCATCAGTGTTGAAGAACAGAGCACCAATCCCATGTGTCTGCTCCCCTCCTCCATTCCTTCAGTATATTTCCATGCTGCCCTGTTTTGTAAGGAACTGCTCATGGCTGGTGCCTTCCTAGAGGGAGCACAGCTGTTCCATGTTTTCTTTGTCAGATTAATCCAAGGCCCCTTCTTGCAACCATTTCTGTAGGATGCATACCAATAAAGCTTTTCGTTTGGGTTTTTATTTTTTGTACAACAAAGATTTCTCTCTGGTTCATTCTGTGCCTAGCCTCTCTGGAGCTTTCTGGGGACATGCAGGATTAGCCCAGCTAGCCCTGCACAATGGGTTATCTGGTTTCTGACAGTGTCTGCTTATGGCCACGTGACCTTGCTGCAAGGAGCTTCAGGGAACGGCTATCACTTTTGTCTGCCTGTGATCCCGGCCACTGATCATTTTGTCCCGTAGCGTGAGGATCGCTGAGCTTGTAACCCTTATCCTAGCTAATACGGCTGTGGATGTTGTTTCACCATGCAAGCATCCAATCCTTTCTAAAACCTACTAAGCTATTTGACTCGCTCTCCTGTTCTTGTGAATAAGTTAAAGCCTTCCCTGCTGTAATGGGAAACCAACTATTGTGTTCTGGGCTATTGGCCGTGTGCGTGCTGGAAACCAGAGGCTGCTTGTTTGTCAAATACCAGTACAGGCTAAAAGCAGTCTGTTGGCTCAGCAGAGATCTGGAAATGGGCGCCTTTGTGCAGAAGCGGAACTGAGCTCCCTATGGGTGCGTACACTCCTCAGATGGTTAAATTAGGGTCATAGCTCCGTGTACCCTGTAGTCTTTAAAGTCCTCCTAGTCTGAGCAGAGTGTGTGCTACAGTAACAGGGTTGTCTTTGCATGGTCTTGGGGTACAGAGCTTGTTCTGTGCCTCTTCCAGGATTTCAGCTGTTCCCCTGGGGCTAGTAGCAATTCCTTTAACTCCTCTCTGGCTTAAATACCTCTTCTCCTGCTCTAACTATTTAGGTGTTTCGTGTAAGAGTGAAAACAAGCAGATAAGTTGTGATCATCCTTCCCTTAAAAGTCATTTTTCCCTGCTGCAGCCGGCTTTAGCTATGACTGGCCCTGCAGCTCTCTCAGCCACTCCTCCCTCTCCTGCCCCCAGCTATTAATTCTGTCAGGTTTCTCTTCCAAGCTTTTTGCAGTCCTGAGAGTATCTGTATGTCTTCTTCCCTGCACCATGGTTCCCCTACACAGCTTCTTGGTAATTTTTTACTAATGTGGATGCCATTTACCAAGAGATTCAGAGAAATCTGGCTCTTTGGTTACAGCAAATCCACTCTCTCAAAGTAGTTCTACCTGAATAAGCAACTGACTCTTGCTCCAGACTGGGAAGTCCATGTCAGAGCCATTATCAGCCATGTTAAATTCTGTATTTCTTTAAAAGCAGGGCATGACATGCAGATTTTTTGTACCTGGAACTTTATCACTTCAACCAGAATTTATCACTTGCCCTCAGTCAGGCCACCCAAGTTATCACACTAGGAATGTGGGGTTTTTTTCTTCCCTGGAAGTTTCAGATGACAAAAGTTTTTTGGTGAAGGTAGAGAGAAATGAAGTTAGGAATTATTTTTTTGTCTCAGAAGTATCGTCCCCTGGTGCGGGGACCCCTAGAAGAGCTAATTTTACAACAGTCCTTGTTCCTAATCATTTAGCAGGATCAGCCAGGCAGGGGTTGCTATAGAGATACAAGTTTCCCCATCCCTTCCCCCATCCCCCAAAACGGCTAAGCATACTTACTTTCTTGGCACTCCTGATGCCCTCACGCTGACTGCTGGATATATCGGTCTGCGTTCTGAGAGTTAAGCTGCCATTTCTAGTTGTTCTGAGTCACTGGGCAGGTGGAGAGAGGGAGGGACAGGCTTTTTCCCCTCTGCCTTGTTTGCTCAGACAGCTCTGGGGAGAATGCCAAGTGCTGCTGGTGTTCAGATCAGTTCAGCACCGTTGCTTTTCTGGTACTTTCAGAGCATGGATGGGACCTTGCACTGTAGCTGCTCATTCAGACAATGGTAATGGATACATTTCAGTAGCCCTGAAAAACAGCCTTGCTTGCTTGGTAATGGTTTATGTTCACCAGTAAATGATACCCAGGCAGGGCACCTAGAAAAGTGCAATATTTTTTTACCTAAATAGATTTTAAAGTACTTGTCCAGGAGAAAGAGATTGCCTTGCAGTACTGGAGACCAGAGTACATGCTAAAAGGGTGAGCTTCCCCTCAGGGTGGATATGAGACAAGACACATCCTGCTGTGTGCGGACCAAGCTCTGGAAGGACTTTATCAGACCATGGAGTCTTAAGCTGCCAGATTCAAGGGCTCCCTGGCTGCCAGCTGCGAAGCACTTGCATGGCAACTGCAGGGAAGGGTGGGAGGAAGAGGGACCACTCCGTCAATGTGGCAGCTGAACTCCTGCGGTGCTGCTGCCTGCAAATCCTAATGAGGCTAAATGTATCTCCTTGCTGTTACTTTTCTAGGTAGGGTGGTTTTTTTTTTTTCAATCAAAAGGATGTTGTGTAATAAGTAAAAAAAAAATCCCTTCATTTCAAATATTTACATTGAAGGAGAGAACATGGGACCTCTTGGCCTATTAGGTAACTGGCCTCTGTTGCCAGTACTAACAAGTGCGTTCTGAAATGTAGGTGTTCCCTGTTACGCACCCCTTCAGACCAACTGCCAGCCACAGCTACCGCTGAGCTCAGCAAATAGCTTCCAGTCCTTTGAATCACCTAGACCTTGCCTTGACAAAGCCCTTGAGCCCCAAGCATTACTTTTCTTTAAAAAAACCAAACCAAACTAAAAAAAAAGGTAGGTGAAGGCCTGAAGTCTGCCTGTGAGCTTTCCCTGCAGGAGCTGTGTGGACAAAATCTCGCTTCTGAAACCTTGTCTGCACAGGAGCTGTTATTTTCTCATTATGGGCATCAGCTGGAGATGTTCGCCTTTTCCAACAGCAGGAAAGAATTTTCCATTTCCTTGAGGCTGTCATGTGAATTGAATGTACAGAGGATTCAGGGTACGGCAGTGTTAATTACGCCCGATTATAACCTGACTGCCCTTCCTTGACATTAAATAACCCAGCCAAACGGGCTCTGTCTGGCAGCTTGGCAATTCCTCCCCTCCCCGTGCGCATGTGACGCTCTAGCTTTGCTTTGACGTAATAGCCAAATGGCTGGGAATGCAGGAGCAGATACCATGACAGAATTCCTCTGCCTGCATGTGTACCAGGGCAATGCCATAATTAAAGGAGCATGGTCAAGGCACAGGTATTTTAAAGAGTTCTAATGTGTGACACCCTCTTAGTAACATATTATTAAAACAGTAATAGAATTTTAGAAATGTAATTGCCTTTTTTTTTTTGCTTAATGATGCTAAAAATAGCTCAGTCATTTTGATTTCCTGGTCTCTGGCTGACAGCATGATTTTGTTTTCAGCAAAGCAAAGGAATAATAGAAAAAAAAAGATGTGTTCTTTTGTAACTAAGTTCCTTCTAAAGCAAGAGTGATGAAAAATAAGACTGTTCATAATAGCTCTCATAAATCTTCCCCTTCTCCCTTCCCCTGTAGAAAAAAACAAAACAAAACCACGCAGAAGTTGTTGGGTTTTTTCCTTTAATCAGTGGGAAAATGAGCAAAGCTGACTGCTGTAATGCTGTAGCTGGGAAGGAGCTTTAACAGATTTCTTAATGCATGGCATTGGCTGGCCTCAAAAGAAGTACTCTTCTGTGGCAAAGGTAAAGGGTTCCTGAGTGAAAGAGGACAAACAAAACCCAGAAGGATGCTGAGGCCCATTGTGGAAAGGGGACAAGAGAAATACTTTGCATTTTTGCACTTGGGAGATGGTTGCCAGGCCAGCAACCCCTGTTGCAACAGGGACCATAGTAATGCTTGGGTCACTGAGACCGGTTCTCCCTCCCTCTCTGCTTGTGTCAGCACTGAGGAAGATGCCGGACACATGGCTGGGAGAGCCTGGAAACGCTGTTCTTGGTGTCCTTTCCACTAGTTTGGAGTTTTACTCTGACCAAATGCTGCCTTGCGTGTGGACAGCCAGAGCCCTTTTCAAGTGGTGTGCGTGCAAGGTGGTATGACCTTGGACTGTAAAATACACGTTCTAGGAGTGCCCTTAGGCATTTTCTTCATTTTCCTGGAACTAGTAATGGGTCTGGTTTAAAATACAGCGTGTGGAGCTGTGTGTGGGAGCGAGTGCCTTCAGCCTGCCAGCGGGTGGATGCAGCTCAGCCTCTGGGGGTGCAGTTGCCCACCATTGGCCCCTGGCCCCAGGGCTGTCCGTCGCCACGGCCGTCCTCCCCTAGGGCACCACGTAACCCTGAGCCTGAGAACGCCCCGCAGTGCGGGACGGAGACAGCCGGCACGGCACAGGCCGCGGCCGCCCCGGCCACTACATCTCCCGGCGGCCCCCGCGCCGCGCCGGCACCGCCTCCCGCGCACACCCCCCCAGGCTCACTGGCTGAGGCAGCGCTCCAATCCGGAGGCGCCGCCGGGCCCGGCCAGCCAATGGGGAGGCTGTTGCTAACACGCCGCAGTTATTTTTAGCACGACCGGCGCTCGCGCATCTTGCGGGTCTCCCGTCTCCGCCGCGGCCGGGCCGGTCCTCCTCCGCTGAGGGCGGAGGCACACGGGCGTGCGGTGACAAAGTAGTCCGTATGCCGGGGGGCGGGGAGCGCCGGGCCGGGGGGCGGGGCCGCGGAGGTGGCCGTGCTGCCCCTGCCTTTCCCGGGGTAACACCACCGGCGCGCCGGGCTTGGCCTTGTCCCGTTGTCCCCGGCGGAGATGGGCCCGCAGCCCCCCGGGCTCCCCGTCGGTGTCGGGGTCCGGGGGTCCCGAGGGATTTGCAGCGACGGAGAGAGCCGGGGTTGCCCGTGGGCACCTCTTCCCGAACTCTCCCGCTATAGCGGGGCTGGGGCTCCGCCACGGGGGGTTTTGCACGTGGGGCTGGGGGCTGTGCTGGGAATTGTCCCCGCGCAGGGAGTTGTCCCCTGGGGAGCCCCGGGGCCGGCCCTGCTACTGAGCCGGGGCCTGACAGCGCCCGTAGTGCGCGAAGGCGGAGAAGACGCCGGACGGTCCCGTCCCTCCCCGCTCCGTTCGATGGCCCAGTCGACCCCCCCCCCCCGCCTCGGGCTAAGCCGCTTGGGGAAATCCTCAGGTCAATCCCCGCTAAGCTGCCTTCCGCCCTCTCCCTTCCTTCTCCCGCGCTCGGAGCCGGGACACCCCCGGTGCCGGGGGCAGCACAGGCGAGCCCGGCGCCCCCGCCCGTCCTGGGGCGCTGCGGGAGGCGGCGGGAGGGGGAAGTAGTCCCGGCCCGCCCCCCGCGGCCGCATCACACGGGGCGGGAGCGGATCCGTGCGCCGAGGGGTTGCTAAGGGTGAAAGTTTGCCGTGAGTTGGCTCACTCGGGGCCAGGGCGCGGGCGGCGGCGGGGACAGCGCACCGCCAGCACTACCGCAGCACCGGGCCCGCCCCGCGCCGCCGGGGACAAGGCAGGGAGGGGACGGACGGGACGGGGCAGAGCAGAGACCCGACGGCAGCGCCCACGGCCCCCGCGACAGCCGCCAGCAGTCGTCGGCCCTGGAGCCGCGGACGAAGTAAGTGGGGCCAGGGGTGCGTCCCTTCCCCACACCCCTTCTCGGACCGGGGCTCCCAGCGTCCCCTCTGAGGGCTCGGCCTGAGGGGGCTCATCGCCCCCTCTCCCCGCCCGGGGCAGGCGATTTGCCCGTCCATGGAGTTACCGCTGCGGCCCCTGGGGGGATTAATGGGGCTTCAAGGGAGGGGGGTGAGGATGAAAGTCATTGGGTAGGGGACGCTTGGAAGTGCCCCAGTTGACCATTTTGTTCCCTTCACCCCAGTTTGAGGGGGGGGGGGATGCGGCTCAGCCCCAGCGGCCCCGAAAAGAGCAGGCTGGGCCCGGGGCAGCGGCAGCACCCTGGGCTGCCGGGGGATGTCGCCGGGGTGTCCTTCTTCCCGCACGGCGGATGCAGCTCCCGCGAGCTCCGGGGAAAAAGAAGCCCGGAGACAACAAAGACGCTGCCGGGGCTGGGCTGGGCCGCCCCCCCCCCCCAATCCCCATCCCCCTGGACACCCCGATCCACGGTGCCCCGCCGGGTGTGCGCGGCCAGGAGCTTGCCCTTGGGGACATGTCCCCTTCCATCCGAACGCTCTGTTGGGGACCGTGTTTGCGACCCCGCGTGCCCCACAGGGGGGACGGGGACAGGCAGCAGGGAGGGGAACGAAGGACACGGGGCTTGTGGCCTCCCAGGCTCCGTTCCACAGCCGTGAAGGGGGGTCGCAGCTGCGGGGTGGGGACGCGCCCGCCCGTCCCTGCCGAGAGGGAGGGAGGGGAAGGGAAGGGGAGAAGGGGGCGGTTGCCCGGCGGTCCCGGGCCGCGGGGCGTGTTCCCGGCCGTGGGCAGCGCCGGGAAGGGCGGGCGGGACCCAGTGCGCATGTGCCCTGGAAAATTTTGTGCCCTGCCCCGCCGAGGGACGCGCCGGGCCGGGCGCGGGGCGCGCCGGGAGCCGCAGTCCGGGAGAAGTAGGTCGCGGGGCGGGGAGGGGCGGCGAGGAACTACAGCTCCCGGCGAGCCGGGGCACCGGGGATGGCCGCGATACCGGGGACGGAGGGGGCGGCCGGGCTGGTCCCCGAGGCGCGACTCATCCGGCGGGGGGGGGGGGAGCGGGCTCGGAAGGGGGCCCGCATTCCAGACGGGCGTGTCCGGCCGTGGGGCCGCAGGGCCCCCGGGACAGTCTGCTCAAGTCCTGAGGTGGCGGCCAGCCCGTTCCCGGGACCGGAGCTCCCTCGGGAGCTCGGAGGGATACCCGCAAGGTCACCCGCCGTGCTGGCATAGCCACAAGGAGAGGGCGTCGTTCCCATGCTCGCTCTCCCCTGATGCAAGCGGTGGTTTGGCTGCTCTCCTTCAGCACACAGATAAACCGAGGGGTCTGAAGGGGGTCCTGCGTTCCCTCCGCAGAGCAGAGGAACAGCTCTTTGTTCCCTGCCGGCACCTCGATGTTCTACCCGTGTACAGTGAGCCTTTAGTTTGGAAATGCTGGCCTTTATGGAAGACTGCTCAGAATACCTCTGACAATTGTTTTTTAGTAGTTTTTTATCTCTGAGCCATGCTGCTTCAGCTGGTTTTTGTTGTTGTTTTAATTTTATTTTATTATTATTTTATCACATTTCAGTGCAGTAGAAAGAGATTGAGGGAATCCTGCTGGAGCACATCTTACTCTGTCAAAAACCTGAAGAGCCACTGACTTTTTGTGCCTTCAGCAGGTATCAGTCGTATGCCACTACCTTGGCAGCTTTTGGTGTTATTAGGCTAATTAAGTTATTCTTTTCATAATAATCAAGCTACAGAGTATTCCCCTTTTAAGAAGGGGGAGTACTTCATAAAGAAAAGGAAAAAGGAGGTAGTGATTTATAATTGTACCTCCTCGCTGCTTTCTGCAGAAACTTGATGAAGATCTGGGCTCACCAGTGTATATTGAAACATTTGTGTTGCAAATAGAGTGGTAACAAATTTTGGCTATTGCTGCTTTCCTAGTCTGTAATTTCTGATTTCTTAATAGATCTTGGATCTGGATTAGAATTTATCATGAGATTAAAAGATTTACAAACTGGCTGTTCTCTCCCTGCTTAATTTTCTGAGATCTCAAGCTGTACTTTCTTTTGAATGTCTGAAAGCTAAAGACGTGAGAGGGCTCCATGTAATTCCCCCTTGAGATAGTATGGACTGTATAAGCTCTTGTTAGGGTTTAGGTGTGCTCTTTCAGAGGGTTGCTTTACTGTTTTTTGTAGAAAAGGCTCCACCTCTGTGCTGAGGCTCTTGCCTTCTGAAAATGGCTTCTGCTCACTGTTTTCCAAAAAACTCTGTTTGCTTGTTTCTCTGGTGTTCATCTCTTTTTACTCAATCAGGTCTTAGTGACCTACCACAATTTGTTACATTACAGTAATTCCTTAAAGCAGGTTTTAAAGGTGAGACTTGTTTCCCACTCCCTCATTTGTGTTTTTTCTTGTTGCTGAGTCAAACCCAGAGGGGATTCCTTCCAGAACTGTTCTTCTTATTGGTGGACTTGAAGTGTGGGATCTGTTTCTGGTTACCATCATCCTAAAGCCAAGCCTCTGTGAACTCAGACAGTAAAGAAAAAGTATAGAATTCACACCCTTTGTTTTGCAATAAAGCCTCAAAATACTTGAGGGTTTCTTTAAAATTTATTTAACCCTTCTGTCCGCTAAACTAGACCAAGCAAACGAGTCTGGTCAGGCTTTTTTTTCCTTTCTTCTGACCTAGGCCAGGGTGGATACCTGGCCGTGCTGCTGTGATTCCCAGTTTTTCAGGGGAATGCTGACAACGTATGTTTGTACTCCATCCCCACCCCCAAATAATTAGCACATGTTGTAAACATTGGCTTTAGTGCTGCGTGAGAGCATCCCTGAAGCCCATTTTAGGAAGACAGTTGAACACGGTGCGTCTGTTTGAGCAAGGTGAGGGTAGCTGAAGACAGAGTGGCCTCTGACTAAGCTGCCAATTAAAAACTGGATATTCTTCCCTCTAGAGAGGTGTGGAGGCTACTGGAAGTGTGCTTCCTCTTAAAATATCTGCGGGATTCATCTTCTTTGGATGAGTGACAGAGCGTAATGCTGACCTACCTTGTTTTTTTTTTATACTCAGACAAACATTGTTTGCAAATCCGTGTATAGTGGGAGAGTTGAGTGTTGTGGTTTTGCGTTGTGCTCTTCTGGGTTCTCTCCTTTTCAGAGACTTCCTCACGAGGGAGGGAGAGAGGGAGGATTACTTCAATCTTTGGCAAGCAATTTCAGTTTTTATTAAGTAGGTACCTGATCCTGGCAGAGCTGCTCATCTTCCCGCTGTGCAGGGATAAGCGATGTGAACTGTATAGACAGGCTGTTGGCACGTGTGTATTCTGTGACCCCACACACATTCCCCGTCCCACTCTCCCCCCCAGCTGAATTAAACTGAGATTTTAGGTTTGTAGCTAGGCAGAGTCTTATCTGGGTACACTTAATAAGATACCTGCCTGCTGGTCAAAGAGATAGTAAACACAGGCCAGCAGCTGGTGCCTCAGCACCCTCCCTCGCTCCTTCTCGTCCCTTCTGTGCTTGTGCCAGCAGGACGTGGCACCTGGCACAACCACCCGGCCTCCCGGAGGAGAGGCTGGCCCTGCCGTCCTGAGCACAAGCAAGTCTCTGCACAGGCTGCTGAGTGAGTCACGAGGCCGTTCAGGTGCTGTGCTTGTGTTCTGGAGAGGCTGGGGCAGGTGAGCCGTGCTGGAAGCAGCTGAGTGCCAGGGCACAGAGAGGTGCGTTAGATGTGCTGAAATAGCTCTGCCAGAGCAGACAGTTGCCTGCTGGGTTTCAGCAGCAGTGCTTGGCAGTGAGATGAGTGCAATGTATGTACCTGAGTGCGCGTAGTAGCTATGCCCTTATTTCTTCTGAAAGAGGAGCAGGGAGACTCCTCCCTACAAGCATCCCTCTGTTTTGAGGACCAGCAGATTTGTGGTGACTCTCCTAAAGAGCTTTACTTCATGTTAGTATTTGTGCAAAGTGCTCATTCTGCTTTTGTTTATGGAAAAGGTTCACAGTTTGTTCACAGTTATTTATCTCAACAGGTGGAGAGCTGTTGTGTTCTCTAGTCTTCATCCAGTCTTTTCTCTCTTTCCTTAGGTCTATTTGGAGCCAAATCTCGTCTATGTTCCTGTCACTTTGTCACTTTTAATACACTGCCCTGACTTGCTTGCTGCGAAGAGAGTATGCATCTAGAGATCAAAGTTGCTCTTAACTTCATCATCTCATACCTGTACAACAAGCTTCCTCGGAGGCGGGCAGACCTGTTTGGTGAGGAGCTAGAACGCCTGCTGAAGAAGAAGTATGAGGGCCACTGGTACCCAGAGAAGCCTCTGAAGGGATCTGGCTATCGCTGTGTTCATATAGGGGAGACGGTGGATCCGGTGGTGGAGCTGGCGGCCAAGCGCAGCGGGCTGGCTGTGGAGGATGTGCGTGCCAACGTGCCAGAAGAGCTGAGTGTCTGGATTGATCCTTTTGAGGTTTCCTACCAGATCGGCGAGAAGGGCACTGTTAAGGTCCTCTACCTGGATGACAGTGAGGGCTGCAGCACCGCAGAGCTGGACAAAGAAATCAAGAGCAGCTTCAACCCCGATGCCCAGGTATTTGTTCCCATCGGCAGCCAGGACAACTCGCTGTCAAACTCTCCATCCCCCTCCTTCGGCCAGTCACCCAGCCCCACCTTTATCCCTCGCTCTGCGCAGCCCATCACTTTCACCACTGCCACCTTTGCTGCCACCAAGTTTGGCTCTACCAAGATGAAGAAAGGTGGAGGAGCCGGAGGAGGGGGCGGCGGAGCAGGGGCTGTGCAGCAGCCAAGAATGGTCAGGTCTCCCACCACCAACCTGCTGAAGCACAAGGGCCTCTCCCTGTCTATGCACTCTCTGAACTTCATCGGGAGCGCTGGGAGCCAAGCCTCGCAGTCACAGCTTTCCCCCAATGCCAAGGAGTTCGTTTACAGCGGCGGGTCACCGGGAGCCAGCAGCCTCTTCTTCGATGGTGTTGCCAGTGAGAGCCAGGCCAGCAGCATCCCGCCAGCATCGCAGTTCAACACCAGCACAGGTGGTACCTTTGATATGGCTCAGGTCTTCGGTGGCAGCACCAATAGCCTCTTTTTGGAGAAGTCTCCCTTTGTGGAAGGACTCAGCTACAACCTGAATGCCATGCAGTATCCCAGCCAGTCGTTCCAGCCTGTCGTCTTGGCCAACTGAACACAAAGGAAGGAGAGTATTTTGGGGCAGGGAGGGAGGGGGGAAACAAGAACAAAGCAAACAAAAAAGAGGGAGAGAAAAGAAAAATAGAAATATACAGAAAATATTAAAATCTTATAAATATAGGTTCTTGGGAAAAGAGAGAGCTCAGTGTTGTTGCGCTGTGCTGGCAACGCTCCTGAAGCACTGAATTGTTTTTTAACTCAGTCCCTGTGCTTTTTTCCTACTCACTTTTTTACTCCTTAAAATGAGTCTTGGGATTTTTTTGGTTTGTGTTCCCCCTTCCCCTACCCCAGCCCAGGATCTGGTGCAACTGTAGACCACAGTGCTTCTGATTCCCTGCACCACCCCCTGCCCCGCGCTGGACACAGGGTCCTTCCACCTGGGTGTGGGGATGTCATCTTCATACCATGGTGCTGGAAGGAGGGACGGGGAGAGGATGAGTCAGTGTTGGTGGAGATGCACACTCTTGTTGCGTGCCAGCCAGAATGGGTGGGTGAGCTTGCTTCTTCTGTTACGGCTCTGCATGTAGACGGAGAGCATCTACTCGCTGTGCCCACGGGCGCAGACCGTTGTGCTGTTGTGGCTCCAGCCCGAGCTGGCATCAGCTGTTCTGTCTGTGTGCTGAAAAGCACTAACTCTTCTCCTTGACCGTCTCCCAGCACATCGCAGGCAGAGCAGAGTATTACTGTGAAATGGCTTCTCCCTGCTCCCTTCGTCATCTGCGCTTCCAGCTGCAGCTACAAGGGTACAGTGCTTTGAGCTGAGTGGCTCTGCTTATTGTCCCCTTCTGCACCCTGAGCAAGGGGGCTTTTCTGTGCTCTCTCAGGGCTGCCTGGTCAGTCCGGGTGACAACCCTGTGGTGTGGAAACACCACCCACCTGTCCCTGTGGCTTGGGGGAGGTGGCACTGAACCAGCTAGATCCCACTTGGATCCTGCCCCCACTTCCCAGATGTTCTCCCCAGCAGCAGGGGCCAGCATCCACCTGGAGTGGCCTCTGAGGTCAGAGTTCTCATTCTCTGCTGTGAATTCATCTTCTTGGCTCTGAGAGGGAATTCCTTCGTTTTTGGTTAGTGAGGCAGCACAACTTCTGAGGAAGAGAAAGGGTGACGTTGTTGAAGCTGCTGTCTTGAGTGGTAGCATAAAGGGTTTGTACTTTCAGCCAGACAGGCACCAGACTAAATCCCTTCACCTGCCCTTCTAGAGGAGCATGAGGAGGTGGCTGATCTGGTGAGAAAAGGAAGCTCTTAGCATTAATTTCTCATTCCAGCTAGATCACATAGCACAGACAGCCGCAGGCTTAGAGCAGAGCTGGGACAGGCACTCCGAAGAGCAGCCATCCCAGCATGTGAATGTATGGTGCCTCCTCACAGCAGGGCTGGGATCTGGGAATGCCCCTGCAGCTTTCCCCAGGATGATGTGCTGCAGTCAGGCAGTAGTGGCTTTTCAGATTGGTCACTTCTGTGTCAAGGACTCCAAAAGCCACCTTCACAGGAAGCCAAAGAGGGCTGCTTCATGCCCAGGAAGGGTGGAGGCTCTAGATGGGAAGGGAGGTCTCCTTGGAGCCTGTTGTGTGAGTGTGGAAGTGTGCAGAGGAGAGAGATGGAGATGATGAAACTCCAGTCTTTGAAGTTCTCAGTTTAAAAGAAAAATAAGCTTTTTGCTGCCTCCCAGACTTGGGGTTTGGTTTTCTTTTAATGATGTTTTGGAGCACATTCTGAAACCCGCTCCTCTTGCACTTGTGGAACCAGTGTGCTCTTTCGTGAAATCCCTGTTTCAGGTGAGATGAGCTTGACCTCATGCTTTTCCTGCTCCCTTCCCTTGAGCTGAGATGGAGGCACTCCAGCCTTTTTGTAGTTGTGTTGACAATGAGCCTTTGCAGGATGTAACGGGCTGTCCCAGGGAGGCTGCCACTGCCCGGAGCTCTTCAAGGAGAGTTTCCAGCGCACCCTTCCCTTCAATGGGTGATGGGGCTCACAGCCCTGACCTTGTGCCCAGCATGGATTCCCAAACAAGCTGCTTGCCATTGAGCTGTGGCCAACACAGCAGGTGGGCAAGGAGAGCGAAGACCAACCAGCTTCCCCAGAGCCAGTGCCCACAGCCTCAACCCTGCAGGTTTCCAGACTAGGACAAGTTGCTGAGGAATGGCCCAGCTGTTGGGTTTCCTTTTTCTTTTTTGAACCCTTCACTTACAGATGTTACCACTGCCACCCAGTCCTTCTCCCTGGCACGGTACTGCTGGGTGCACCCCGCTCGCTGCACTGGACTCTGAGGGGTGCTCAGCCCCTGATGGCAGGACCTGGTCCAGTTGCCCCCCCACTGTCCCCACATCTGGCAAAGCCTCCTGAGAACCACTGCCGTGGGACAGCGTGCTGTCCTCCAGCACAAGGAGGGAGAAGAGAGGTGGGGACCCCCCCGGCCACCTGCTTATGTGTGTGAAGCTTTGATGCCGCTTTGCCCTGCCACACGTATAATACCTGCTTTAAAAATAGTGGTGTGAGTGGAAGGAGGAAAAGAGGAGGGACCAACCTCTTTGTATCTTAAAAGGAAAAAAGCGTGCTTCAGAAATGTTCCTCCAGCGTCAGGCAGCAATGGAAACTAACGGCCTTTTCAGGTCTTTTCTAGTCTTGGATGTAGGCGTTAAGCTTCAATTTTATTTTTTAAAAACCTGCACTAATTTACCTGGTTTCTTAGGGAGAGAAGAGAGAAGATTTTTTTTTTTAACTTTTATTTTTTATGGGTTTGTGTTCTTTTTGTTGATGTCCGTTTGTATTGAATAATTTGCTACATTTGTAAAATGTAAGAGGTATATATAATATATGTATATTTCTAACGTAAAAAAACTGTAATTTTTTTCTTTTCAAGATTTTTTCTTAAAAAGAGGAGAGAAAAAAATATTTTTTCAGGAAAAAAACTTTAAAAAAAAAAAGAAGTGGTGAAGAGTCCTTTCTCCCCACTCAGCTTCCCTCCTTTTCCTCCCACCCCTCTCCAAGGAGTGAATCGTCAGTTGCCTTGTGGGAGAGGAGTGAAAGAGGACAGAAGTCTGTATGTCTCCAAGTGGAGGGTTTCTGTGTGTGCTCTGCTTGGGTTTCTTTTGGAGAAG
This sequence comes from Manacus candei, assembly GCF_025592945.1. Classification (NCBI taxonomy): domain Eukaryota; kingdom Metazoa; phylum Chordata; class Aves; order Passeriformes; family Pipridae; genus Manacus; species Manacus candei. Next base: position 5,716,442 of record NW_026138066.1, read on the forward strand.
GGGGCTACTGAGAGGGGGAGCCAGGGGATTGCTGTCTTTCTTTTTTTTTCTTCTTTTTTTTTTTTTTCTTTAGCGAAGGAGGAATACAATCAGAGTTTTGTATTCAGAATGTTGTGCAATATTTTGGAACGGGACATTGGTGTGTCTAGAGATTTAGTTAAAAACAAACAAAAAAACCCACAAAAAGGTTGATCAAATCTGTACAGTTTCTATTGTTCCAGATTTTTTTAAGTTTGTATTAAAAGCATGATATAATAACTGGTTGTTGTGTGGTGTGTGCTCAGTGGGAAGAGAACACCTGTGCTGTGTCTGGTTTTGGGTGAGGAGGGATGCGGCAGCCTTTGGATGAACTGGTGCTTGGTGTTGGCCTGTGCAGGCAAGGTCACTGGTTTGGGGTGTGCTCAGCAGAGGTTTTGTAGCGTTAGGAACAACTCAGTGATGCCCAGGCTTGAGCAACATGGCCAGGGCAGCTGTCTCAGTGACCTCTCCCACAGCCAAGAATAGCAGCATATAGGAAAAAGTGGTGATGTGCCTGGCCATCCCTGGTCCTGCCATGATTCAGCTCCCTGGGGCGGGGCGGGGGGAGCTGGCTCTTCTCCCGGGGGAGTAGAGGAGGGAGTGGGATGCATTTGGTGCATGGTGCTTCAGAGGCCTTCAGTCAATTAGCAGAGTTCCTAAAATACCCTGATTCTGTGGCATCTCACCAGGGCCATCACCTGTGGGGCCAGGCTGGGAGCCCTCTGGAGTCACTGCACAGGGTAGATGAAGCTCCGCTAGGCACTGCTTCCTGCAGAGAGGGGTGCTGGTTTTGATTCCTTTCCCCTCTGTGCAAACCAATTTGAGTTTACTCTGGGACGTCTGGGGTACTTGCTAAGCTAAGTAAACATCAAGGTGCACATTCAGGCTCTGTCCTCCCTGCTGTGGATGTTCATCCAAGGTGACTTCCCATAGCGGGGGGAGCTTAAGGCTGGATATGAGAACATGCAGCAATGAAGATCTGATTTTCTCTTTCTAACCTCTCACTGCTCAGCTTTAATAAGAATTTATATTGGAGGGAGCAGCTCCTTTTTAGCAAAAGATGAGATGGCCCCTCTGCTGAGGAAGGTGCTGAAATACCTGTCATGCCCCTCGTATGCCAATGGCTGTGTGACCCAGCTTCCCCAGGTCCGCCACACTCCTGCTGCCTCATGCTTGAGGGGTGGCTTGCAGTTCCTCACACTGCCTCCTTAAAAAGCTGTTGAAAGGAGCTGCTCTGAATGTCCTTGAGGAAATCAAACATGGAGCTAGAGCTGACTCCCACTAGTGTCCTTACCCATTCCCCCTCAGCCCTTCTAGCCTAAATTTCTTCCTGGAAGAGCTCGCTGTGCCCTTGGCTTTGTGAGCCCCGGGAGCTGGGCTGCTGCTTGTGCCTGCTGTGCACCATGTGACTGTCACACTCCACTAAGCAACAAAACTATTTTTTCCCCTTTGTGTCTCAAACCCCTTGTAATCATTTATCTAAAGCACACACAAATGCTTACCCTTAGACATGTTTTTGGAAATGGAAAATTGAGGGCGGCTATGTGCCTTCCTGATCCTTGCCCTGCATTTGCTTGGCTGTGACGCAGGGAGGCATGGAGCCTTTCCCTTTTTGGGCACAGGTAGGGCCTGGAGTTAGTTTACAGCTGATAGCTGCACAGCCTAGGCAGGGATTAGGGAAGAGGTTTAGTATAGCCTTGTTCCTCCTGAGGTATTTGCCACTGTGCTGTGTTGGGGAGCCTGAAGGGCGGGGGAGCTGAAACCCCTGCCTGGAAGCCGTGTGCAGGGACAGGCTCTGCCTTCCATCAGCCTTCAGAGAGGAGAAAGAGGTGCTGAAGCTCCGCATTGGGCCAGTGCAGGGTAGTGCCTGGGTGTGGGAGTGTTTGCCGGGTGTTTGGACAGTGAATGAGTCGATCCTCCGGTAGCGTGCTCCTGGGGCACGGCAACAAGATGGGACTTGTCTCCCGAAACCTCCAAAGCGAGGGGCGTGGGGGTGTTGTTTAGACACTCGTCACAGGGGACTCCGTTATTAAGAGGGAAACTTGCAACTTGAGTCATCGAGCAGGCGGGCTCCTACCTGAAAGGAGGAGACAGCTTGGGCAGAAAATGCCATGCTTGAGCCTTGGGCTTCTCAGTCTGTGACAGCAGTAGTTTCTGACTTGAATCAGGCAGTTCAAGGAGACGGAAGGGGCTTGGTCGCAGAGGAAAGCCTTATGCAAGCATGAAAGGCCATTCCCTGGACTGTATTTAAATTACAGGCCTAGCAAAACAGCTCAAGTTTGGCTCAACAGGAGAGCATCTCCCACTACCCCAGAGCCTCCTGGAGACTTGGGATTATTGGGATTGAATAACACGTGGCACAGGCACCGCCAACAGCAGGTGCCTCCCTGTGTCCCAGCACTTGCTGACATGCCAGGATCAAGAGGTGGAAAAATACCACTGGTGGGGGGGCCAGGACCTGCTGAGTCTTTGGCATCCCTGAGGAGTTTTCCTGCCAATGCCACCTGCTCCCTGCTCACATGGCTGCAGCCCCGGCACTGCCCATGGCCCCAGCAGGTGTGAGGGGCAAGGCTGACACCATGGTCACAGAGGGACAGATAGGTCTTTCCACCCCACATGTTCCTCTGCCAGAGCACAAGGCACCAGCCCAGCAGCAGGCTGTCGCCAAGGTTAGCCGCCTCCAAAATCTTACGCTTTTTCCTTTGGTTTCTGTGGAGAGGCTCCAATTCAAACAGAGCCGGGAACATGTTCACCCCAGCCCTTGCAGAGCTGTTCTTCCGCTGTCCCCCCACTGCTGCCTGCGTCGTCACCTCCAGAAACCTGATCTTTTTAGAAAGCTGCTGAAGAATGAAGCTTTCACCCGGCCCCAAGACACGCCAGTGAAAGATAAGCCCCAGCCGGCACATGGTGCTTTTGAGTTGTACCGGTCAGTGAAGGGCACATTTTGTGTGTGGCCATCGCCAGTGTCAAAAGTGACTCCAGTGTGGTACATGCGTGTGCTGGGAAGGAATGTGATCTTTTTTTTCCCCAAGAAGCACTCAGAGGCACAGGAGTGAAGTAGGAAAAGAGGATCTCTGCAAAGAAGATTCAGAGTTAAATTTTGCCTCTTTGCCTTGAGGAGTGGCAAGGAATGGCGCAGGTGGAGGAATGGGGGGAACGTGCTCCCTCTTCACTGAATGCTGAGGGAGACAAGAGTGGTCCCCATGTTATTCTGCAGTTGCTGAGACCTAGCGGAGGGCAGGGTTGTGCTTATTTTTTTTGGCCTTGCACTGCCAGCACAGCTAGATTGCTGAAGGAAGCAGATCCTCAGGAGGGAGTGTGTCCCTCCCACTTGTCAGGGTGTTTCCACCAAGGACAAAGTTTTCCTTCGAGTGAATGAGCCAGAAACTGCTTGCAGAAGGTGCAGCTGGGGCTTTCATCAGAAAAAAATAAACCCGAAATGACCCACAAAGGTGATGCATAGGGAGGGCAATGGGCAATGTTGCTGCAGCAGGAAATGCTTCTTTCACGGGCCTCGGTTGCACAGCTCAGCGAATTTGTGCAAAGGCCAAGTCCAGCTTCCCTCAACAACAGGCATTCTTGCATTTCCTGATCTTCCTGTGGTCGGGTTCAGTGTCAACACGTGCTGCTGCAGGCTCCCACAGAAGCATGAGCGACGTCACAGCAGGCCTCGGGCACCTTTCCAAAACCTACCGAGGTCATCCTCTGTCTCTGTCTGTGTGATGCCCAGCTGCAGCCAGGAGGACACACTGGACATCATGCAAAGTGGCAGCACTCACACAATCCACTGGGCCTGTGAGGGGCACACGGAAAAAACAGGGAGAACTGAAGAGACATCATCTGCCTGGGGAGCACTGGGGTTTGCATCCTTGAAGGGAACGGACAGGCAGAGCAGTAGAGAAGACGGGGGAAAAGACCAGCTAAGGTGTCTGGAAGACCATAAACATGAGCCAAGGAAGGACTGAGGAGCAGAGAGAAGGAGGACAGCATTCTAGGGACATCAGAAGTGTTTACACACAGGTGCGAATGTCATGAGGAGGCAAGGCTGGAACTCCCTTCTTCCTATCCCCACCTGATGAAATGGTGCATGTTCCTAGTGACCCAACATGGGTAGCAGCTGTGTAGGCCTCCTTCCCAGCCAGCACAGCCCAGCCGAGCCTGCCTGTCCCCACCTGGCTCCCTGCTTGCCACACTCTCATGCACAAGCCTTCTCCAATTCTCCCTCTGGGCTGGTCCTGACATGGTGGTTCCCTTCTGGGGACATGGCCAGATCTCAGAAGGGGCCCAAGAGTCACAGTGCTGTCATTGCCTCCAGCACTGGAGACACCGAGGCCTGGGGAGGCCATGGCTTCACCGCACTCATGGTGCGTGAGCACTAGGGCTGGTACCCATCGGTCACTTCTGCTGCCTCACGCTGATCCTGCCACCACTGGGAGCTGCTCTGAATGGGAAAGGAGATGATGCAAAGGGATGGGATGGAGACATGCTGGGGAAGGACAGCTTATCCCTCTCAGCCACACCACTGCCAGCCGTCCACTGAGGAAGGGCAAGGGCTTGACAAACCCAGACGAAACAAGCCCAGGAAGAGCACATGGGCTGTGATGCTCCGAGGCAGAGCCGAAGGTGCCCAACATTGCTGAGGAGAGCAGTGTAAGCTGTCAGTGTTGAACAAGGCCTTGAATGCTGTAACCTACAGCCTAAGTGCTAACACATCAGCATGGGGAACCACAAATTGCTGATTTTTATAAACATAAACAAAGAAACTTTCTTATGTTCCAGATTATAAGTCACAGCACAGATCAAGTGTATAAAATCGTGCAAGAGAGACCTCACTTGGTTATTCAAATGAGAAGTTTGGCCATTGAGACTGCCCAATCGATACAAAGCCAGATAAGAAAGATTATTTTATTCTGATAAAACTTAATTTTTAATCTTGGAGTTATTGTCTTCTCCACAGGCACAGTGCTCTTTGAAAACTATTATTTTCCTTCATAGAGATACTTGTTATGGGAATATTTTGACCAGTCACTAAACATAAGTTGAAACCTTTCCAAAGTCAATGGTTACAGAGGTGAGAGTGGGGACTACAACAGCTCCATAGCAAGCAGAGAATAATACAGCATCTAACCAGCAGGCACTCCATCAGTCATATTGCACCAGTATGTATTGCAGGAGAAAGCCACTGACCACATCTCTTTGTGAACACACAGACAACATCACTGCTGAGAAGATTTTTCTGCTTTATATTTTTAAGAAAAAAACTCCAGGTTTCCCACCACCTTAAAATGGTTATGAAAGGACCCAAATCCATCCAAACTTGGCCCCAGTGTTTTATATCATGAGATACCTGAGGCTGCTGAATCCTTAACTCCTCTGAGTGCATGGAGTAACTGCTAAGAGCTGCTCTGGGGATCTGTGGGTCTTCCAGCAACACCTGGATTGATCTCTACGTGTGATGGAGCTTTCCTGGAAGGTGGGGTGAGCTGGTTGAATGAGGTTGTCTTAGGACCACAACATTAATCTGTAAAGCATCACTACACTAGGAAGTGGAGGTCTGTGTTAGTAATTGTGTGCTGACCCTTCCCTGGCCTGCCCAGTAGAGCTTCATAGTCCAGAACTGGTTGGAGCTGGACATCTTCCTTTAACATACCTGGAGTGTGCTGCAAAGTTGCACAAGTGTCTTCTCCAAAGCTGCTCTGCCCTCATAGGGTTGCGAGAGCCGGTAGGAGGGGCCCATTACCATGAAGAAGCCACAAAAGCCAGACCACTGGAGAAGGCCAGTGTCACCTCAGTGGTGTGGCAAAGCTTCCCACAAATGGCTGGAGGTGTCTTTTGGCTTCCACAGCCCAGGAGGTAAAAGGGTGGGGGGAAGAGGTGTCACTGTGTTTGCCTGGTTGACAAAAACCCACTGATTTTATCTAGTGAGTCTTGCTGACCTTGACAGAATTGGGTGAGGTTGTGAACAAAAAAAATCCCAAACCCTTCCCAAGTGTTTTTCTGTGATACAACTCTGTTGAGGAAGGTACAATTAGCAAGAGGACCTCCATTTATTTCACTGTCTTTAATGTTGTCCCCTCTCCCTGCAAGGTCTGCATACAGAAAAGGGTGTCCACCGCAAGCTGTGGATCCTGTGCCCGTTTCCTCTGCTCCTGTGCCTGGTGAGGCAGTTGGCCACCCTCTTCACCTGGAGATACTAGTGGAGGAAGTGGTAATTGCTGCTCCTGGAGCGAGCCACATTTCCTCCTTGAGGTAATTGTCACTTGGCAGGATCTTACTCATCTTGTGGTGGCAAGGGCTGGCTTTCCAGGCTCTTCCACCAGCAAAGCAGGCTGCGCTGCTGTGGCTCTCCACCTCGCAGACACTTAAAAGCCTCTTACCCAGGGGCACAGCTGTCTTCACTCCTGCCTGGAGCCTGCCCTGCCAAAGCCATCGCTCCTGCTGGGTGAATGCTGGCCTCTTCAAGACCAAGCAAAGCAGGCTTGACCTTGGGGAGTTAAACACTCAAAAGTGGCCCACAAATGAGTTTGTCTGCTCTGCCTTGTGGATGCTGTTCACCAAGTAGATTAGAAAGGCAGGTGAACGGATGCACCTGCACCTCTGTAATGTTTATTGTTATGTGCATCTGCTGACAGAGGCTATAAGAAGACCCCAAGAGTATGGAAGGGTTTCCCAGATATCTGGTTATGATACCAGCTAATGCCACCATCGGTACTGCATTCCCCACAATGAGAGCTCAACCACCTGGGGAATTTGGGAAGCATCCTTCTCCAGGGACCCATCCTTCTTCTCTCCCTCATCTCTCTATCTTCCTTGCTCCAGTGGATTATTTTCCCTAATGCTGTGGCCTAATCCTGGGAGCAAACAGCAGCCAGCAGTAGGGTGCAAGGGAGAGTTCTGCCACCAGTGAGCAGTGATATCTCTCCCTGTAGTACCTTTGCCTCGTGCTGGACCCATTCATCCCTGTGCCATTCATCTGTGATCATCTGATTCCCTTTTTTCCTCCTCCACAGCTCTGCCTGGTCTTCTCCACTTCCCACACATGCCTTGCCTGGCTGGCAGTGACTGCCCTCCATGCAGTGAAACAGCACTTACAAAAATGTCGGCATGGGCACGTGGCTGCGGGAGCTCGTCACTGCATGGTAGCGCGGGGGGCTTCAAGCTCAGTGGGAGCGCTGGCTGCACACTGCTGGGCCCATCTCGGAGCAGTTGGCTTGGCTGGCAGAGGTGTCCCTGCTCTATTAGTGCTGCTGCAATAGCCCAATTAGTAGCTCAGGTGTTGCCACAGTCTTTGGCTCCAGCCCAGGAGCTAATGACGGAGCAGGTGGCAGATGCGAGGATGGCAGAAGCATGGCTCGAGATGAGGGGAGTGTGTTCAGAACAGCTTGTTGAGACCAGTCTTTGCAGACCAGCTGGGGTGATGGGTATTGCAAGGTGTGTTCTTAATTTGCAAAAGACTCAAAAAAACCCCTTCAACCTTTGAAGGATGTTGCAGCTGCATTTGGCTCTGCCACCCCTCCCAGGATGTCCAAAATTATCTTGGGATTACAGCAGTGACCACAGCCAGTGACCTCCTCACAGGAGGAAAACTCATTAAACCCCAGAGGCATTTAATCAGAAGCAATGTGGCAATGGGGCACTGACATGCCATGAATGTTGATGCAATATGATGATGGGGGAATAAATGTCATTGCCTGATGAAAGTACCTCTGTCTTACCAAATTCCTGCACTGTGTGTCTACCATAAATAGCCTGAGGCACTTGGGAACTACTGATCCCAAAGCAAAGCTATGGAGGGAATATAGGAGGGAGGAGAAGAGAGGCTGAAGAGTGGTGGTGGGAACTCTCTAGAAGTGTACAGGCAATGCAGCGAAGAACGTGCAACTTGACACACAGCAAGAGCTTGAGGAGCCTTCTCCAAGTAGGTTGAAGAACTGGTTAAAAGAGGCTTAGAGCTATGACCAAAGAAGCTGTTGATGCAGTTTGACTCCTGCTGTGCTTACAGAAGCAGGAGTTTGTACTTTCTTTGTAGGCAAACAGGATTATGTCAAACTACCTAATGCCATCATTCAGTTAGCTTACTAATGGAAACGCTGAGTACAGGCTAATTGCTGGAGCCAAAAAGGGAGGCAGGTTTTTTTGATCACCATTCTGTGTTATCTACAAGTACAAACTGCTCCTGTGGTGCTCTGTATACAGCAGGAGTATAGGTGCAGCTCTGCTTGCTTACACTCATGGAGGAGTCAGTGTGCATGGGCCCTCTGAATCTTTTCCATCCCAAGCTCCTGTCCTTGCCATCCTCAGGTCCTGTTTCTGCTTCTGCTGCACTCAGTATCAGAGTTGACTTCCATGGGAGCTTACAGCCCTTGGGTGTCAGTCCCTCAGTGGACTGCAAAGAAAAGGAGTCAGGAGGTCTGCCCTTGGTTTTGTGTCCGTTATATTGATGCTTTTCCCCTCCAATGGCTCCAAAAGCACCTTCAAGACCACCCATTGCTGCTGAAATACAGCCCCATCTTCAAAAGAGCTGTGTGACAGTGGGTGTCAGGGCAGCCATTTTGTACTAATAACAGTAATTTTGTACTATTACCATGTTGTGGTAGGGAAGACAGAAATGACTAATTAAAATGTTGTGGAGATAGTCAAGTCATGAGAGCATTACTCAAGTGCAATTTAGCTGGGAAGCTGCAATTTACAGCTCTGCTATTACAAAAATACCACAGGACCTAATTCAGCAGACATTGTCACCAAGGGTATCAGGTTAGCATCCCACCTGAAAGCAGCTCCAGGCTACCCACCATCCAGAACTATCCACTGCTGGCTCCCAAGTGGTTCGTGCCAGTTCCAGCAACCATATTTTTTTTCTGGCCTAATATCAGGCCGGCCCAAGGTGTTTCAGCTTGCAAACAGGCTCACAGCTCCGTGTGGCCTTGCTCCAGATCAGGGTAGCACTATCATCAGTGGGAAGCAGAATCCCAAAGCCCTACTGTTCCTCACGTAGATACTTCTTCATGCCTTACATAATTTTGCAACTGTTGCTCTCTCTGCTGAGCCATTTCCACATTCTCTAAGGAAAAAAATGATGAAGAAACTACTTCATAGTGAAGGGAAAGACCTGAGAGAACAACTTGGTTCTTGTTAGCTGGGGGTCAAAGCGGACTTTACATAGCCCTTAAGTGTGCCCCATCACTGCAGTGAAAGCCTCAAGGCGTGCAGGGGCCTGTGGCATTTGGACTTCAGGCGCAGAGGGAAGACAGGCAATTAAACATCAGCCTCTACAGCCTGATGTAGACTGGCGAGAGAGCTGGTGTCTGAAGCACGTGTTGTAGCAGCCACAATCCCTCCCCTGCTGTGTCAGTCCTTGCTTTTACAGCTGTAGCAACAAGTAGTGTAGGTCTAGTGTAGTGGAGCTGCGTGGGAGGAGGGTTCAGCTGAGAGGTGTAAGCTGCAGATGGGCTTGGAGCCCACGGTCTGGGGTAGAAATGGAGTTTGGGGCTGTACTACAGCTTGTAGGAGTTGGAGGGCTCTTTTATTGACAGCTCCAGCACCACTTTGGCTAATGGAAACCAGTGACTAGTAAATGAAGGGGGAGAGAAATGAGGCCGTGAGAAGGAAAACAACAAGAAAGAGGACAAAGAAAAAGAAATCCGAAGATGAAAGTCTAGCCAAGCAAAGGAGATGGAGGGAGGGGAAATCAAAGAGTAACACCAAGGGAGAGATGGAAGAGAGACAGTAATCTTCCAATAGGCCAGGAAAGGGAGGACAGAAAGGAGCTGGGCATGGAGAGGACAATGGGTCCCATACACGGCACAAATCTCTCCTGCTGTTGCTGTCTTGGGAAAGATGAGCCTGTCTTTTTCTGGAAGTGCTTAGTGGGCAATTAGCACAAATACCTTCTCTGATACATTCTGTGACACTGTGAAGCTAAATGATGTATTTTACAGGAGAGAAAAAGTGATCTTTGTGGGCTCAAGGGGGCATCTCACCCCTGTGAAAAGACCCTCCCTGAGAAGTTAATGTGGGGCCAGGCATGTGCAAGAAGCAGCAAAAGTAGCCAGGCTCTAGGGAAGGGCTGTTTTGGTTCTGAGTGGGCTGGTCTAAAGGAAGAGAAAATTGTGGACGTATTCTGGCAGCTGAGTCCCCCGCAACCCATGAAAGCAGCTCTGTGCTTTTGCTGCCTGACTGGGAGACTGCAGGCACTGCCTCTGCTCTGGGCCAGAAAAAATTACTTTTGCAAGGAAACACAGACGAGATCTTCCATCTAGCTGGCCTGCATGTGGTCCCATGCAAAACTGTGCTCTGCTCTCTCACCTCCTCATGCTGACTGCCAGTGCAGACGTCATGCTCACCAGTGAGATCTCCTTTTCCATACACTAGAAATACCCGGTCTTGCCTCAACTTGGCCAGCGGCAGCTTCTCAAACCTCTTGCCAAGGTTGGCTGTTGTTACCACCTCTCCTCAGTGGGACAGGATGGCGAGGCTCAGCCTAAGCACATAGTGTGCCCAAGACCTCAGCTGGTGCCAGCAGGAGGCAGGGGGAGAACAAGCTTCCCCAAGCCTGGACTCATTCATAGGCCAGCAGCTTTGCAGCGGGTCTGGCTGAATGATGCAGAACCAGGAAGGACATACACTGGGACTTACTCATTGCTCTGGGATGTCAGTCCTAATGGAAAACAGCAGGGAGTAGTTAGAATATGCCAGAAATATTTACTAGCTAAGGCATCCATTATGCCAGCAGTTGTTAGAAGTCCATAGCTGCCTGAAATTTCAGGATTGGACTCTGGTTCCTGCTCCAGCACCAGGAGAACCCAAGCACAATCCCAGCACCATCCTGGTGGCTCCAGGTCATGCCTCCTGTAAAGTGGGTGACTGCATGGCTGCCAAACCAGCCCCAGGCCTGCCCAGCCCCCGGGCAACAACAGTCACGTCCTCTGAAGCACTTTTGGTTTGTGGACATGGAAATAGCCTGTTGTGGTTTGGGACTGGGATGAGCTGTATTGTTCTCCCCACTGACAGGGGGCTGCCGTGAAATGCCAAGCTTTCCCTTTGCTCTGGGAGAAGCTAACTGGGTCTCAGCCTTTCTTTCGGCAGCTGGCCCTCCTGGTGTTAATTCTGGGGTCCGGCTGCGCGTTCCCTCTCAGCCCGCGCAGCGCAGGCACGTGGCTGGCGCTTAGGAGACACACTTTAAATAACCGCACCACAGTGACTCATGCCTTACCCAAGGCAGTCTGGCTGCTGGCATATAAAGCATGAAAGCCGGTGATCCTTGGAAGAAGAGAGGATCCTACAGTGAACAGACATATGGTTCAGTTCCTGGCCAGAAGGTGGGAGGGGTGGAAGTGTTCCTAGATGAGATAGGCTGGGAGGCTGAGGCTCGCAGGTGCAGAGCAGTGGCCTCCCCACCACTGTCCAACTCTGTCCTCCTGACCTGCTGCCACATGCACAGCCCCTGTCTCTGGAATTTCCCTGAGTTAGCAGTTTTCAGAGTTGAGGAGGCTGAGGGAGGTAGGGAAAAAGCATGTGGGAGCAGTGCCTGAGCCCAGCGTGGCTGACATGAGGGGACGTGGAGTGCTCTTTTGCCCTTTGCAATGTTTGTCCTGTAGCACTGAGGTGGCAGAAAAGGGCAGGCAGTTCTGGTGGTTCCAGTGGACCTTCACCTTTTCCTCCAGCACTTGAACCATCCTCCATTTCTCCAGCACTGCTCTTCTCACCCTGTCTTCCTCTCAAAACTCTCCCCATCCACTCGGTCTCCTCCTCACACCACTTCCTCTCAGCACTGTCCTTCCTGCATTGCCTGTCCCTCTCCTCCTCCCCAGACCTGTACTCCCACACCTCCTGCTCTCCCCTTCCCAGCTCCCCTCCCTGGGGAGCTGCTCTGCAATCCGTGTTTTTTGCTTCCCTGTGCCATCTCTGCACTGCTCCCTCCTCCTTCACTCCTGGTGGCCACATCTTCCCCTCTGGCAAACAGTCACCCCTTGGGACCTACTATGGTATTTCCCACAGCCCTCCCCACAGCCCCCAACCCCTTCCCACAGCCATTTGCCCCAGAAGCACCACAGCGGCCCAGAAGCCCGGGCCAGCTTTCTGCCATAGTGAGGCCAGCCTTCACCTTTGGGTTGCATCCCACTCTCCTTCACCTCCTTCCCAGCCCATGGCTGTGGCTGGGTTGCCCTTGACAGCCACACGAGCTGCCTTCCTCAACCCACAGGTTTTTTTCAGGACCTGGACACCCTGGAGCTGCTCATCGGCTTTGACAGGGTAGCGTAAATGTCATGTCCCTGCCTGTTCCCAGCCTGATGCCTGTTCCCGGCCTGGAGCGATGCCCGCGTGTCTCCCATTATGTAAGGAGTAATGTGTATGGGAGCTGGGAGGCCTTGGGCTTGCTTAAGCACCATGAATGACAGCTGCAAAAATGAGAAGGGGACTATTTTTAAATCTTCCCCCTCCCTCCTTCTCCAGCTCTTCCCCACAGCCCCGGCCAGGCTGCGCAGATGTCCAGCCCATGGGGGCAACTGTTACTGCTGGGCTCGGCTAAACCAGTCCGGAGCAATGCTTTGTACTGCCACAGAGGGACACGCAGCACCTCGGCACAGGGCTGGTGGTACCTGGAGGACATGTTCTCTTCCAGATCTCCTTGCCCATCAACAGTCCCGACATCCTCTCCTTCACCTCTCACAGCCCTGTGTGCCGGCAGGACCCGCAGTGACCCTTTCTTTCCCCAGGCCTCACTCTGTAACTTTAGAAAGGTCATTCCCTCTTCCTTGAACCACAGGGTTATCACAATTCCTTGGAGCAAAGCAGAAGGGATCTTGAGAGGGGGAAAAAACTACCTTCTCCTGAAGAAACATGATACTCCAGCACCACCCTATCCCTCAGAGCAAGGGCAAGAGACAGGCGGTCCAGAGCGGGGGGACCACATAACGTCCCATCTCCCACTGAATGCTGCTGGCACAAGGACTGGCAGGGAAGAGGCAAGGTGTGTAAGGAGCTGGCTAAGGAAGGGGCTCTGTCAGTCACAGGGAGAGTTGTCAAAACCAGCAGTGTTATGCCTCAGAATGCTGTAAAAAAGACATCCCTCAAGCTGAAGCATTGGAAGAAGTCAGGCAGTGGGTGGACACTGTCCATGTGCTGCCAGTTTGGCTCTGAATAAAGACTCTCAGTTCAAGGATATTCCCAACAAAGAATTGTCTGGAGGGACCAACAAGTACAAGGTACTGCTTCACCTGTATTGCAGATGCTGCTCTAGACATCCCTCCTCTGGAAGGATGGAACTGACCTGTAGCAGGTACAGAGCAGGCTTGTAAGCAGCCATTCTGAGTGTGCAGCTTGTTTGATCTAAAACAGGAGAGTTTGAGGGTGAACAGAATCCATGCATCATAAATATATGCTAGGGCAAAAGTCTAATTTATTCTCCTAGAAGCTCATCTGGATCACAGATACATTTAGAAAAATTAGAAAGAAGTTCCTAGCCAGCCATGGTATAAACTTCTGCGACAGCCTGTCAGGCTGGAAGGTGGGCAGAAGAAGCCTAATTTGGTAAGAGACTCAGCAAGCTGGTAGTCATTGCACGGCAGGAGATGAGGGAGCCTAGAGTGAGCCATACACACGTCTGAAACGAAGCTTGAAATCCCATCCTCAAGCTGGTCCTCAAGAGGGATTGGTACAGAGCTGAAACCTCAGTGTCCTGCGTCCTCCATAGGTTACATGTTATTAATGTCATGCTTCAGGGTCCTCCCAGATCTTTGAAGAGGCAAGAAAGAGGTCACCTCTTTTCCTTCTGCGTTTTTAGACATTAATTTGCTTTGTGTCTGTAACCTTTCCAGCCAAGGTTGGAGTGAGGCAGGGAAGGAGGAACAGGGCCACTCCTGCTGCTCTTAGTCATGCTTTGGGTGTGCTGGTTTGCCTTGCTCACAGGCTCAGGACAACGCCAGCTCTAGGGCCAGGGAAGCTTTTCCCTCAGATTAGTGTGCTGGGGCAATACCTGGGGAGCTTGAGCTGTTGTTCACTGTGGCAGCCAGTGCCCTTCTGGGACCTTGGTGATATTTTCCCTATTGCAGGAGCTCGGGGGACACTTGAGACACTTTTGCTCTCTCCCACTCACTCCTGCTACTGTTCGTATCATTAAGCTTCTGTGGACCTTCACCACAGGAAGCCAGAGGGTACCCTTAGGCCGAAGCGGTCAGGACGTTCCCTGGATAGTCCCTAAATGTCCTGACGCGGGTAGATCAGAAGGACAGGAGTCAAAAAATTCTGTTTCAGCGTGGCACGGAGCCCGCATTGCCACGACGTGACCCTCAGCCTTGTGATCAGCTATTCTTGCCTGCCCCTTGTCCCCCTCAGTGCTGGGTCAGCCGGGCACAGCCGTTCTGGCGCGGGATCCTCGGTGAGGGCTGCGGGGGGGGGTCAGCTAGGGGGGTGCGGAGAGCTGTCAGAGCCCAGCAGGTGCCGCAGCAGGAGGCTGAGGCTGCTCCTTCCCTGCTCGCCCCAACAGAGGGTGGCCGGCCCCGACGGCCCCGGTCCCCCAGAGGCGCAGGACCCCCAACCCCGCGGGCCCTGTGGCGGGCGCGGCCCGAGCGGGGCGGTGCGCGCGGCCGCAGCGCCATCTCGCGGCGCGCGCGGGGCGGTGCGCGGTCCGGCCGCCATTTGGGGCTGCGGGCCCGGGCGGGGCGGGGACGGGGGCGGCGGGCGGGAGGTGCTCCCTGCCTTGCCGAGGGCTGCCCGTCCCCCCAGACCGTGTCACACCACGAGATGCGTCCTGCGGTAGGGGCAGGACAGCTAGCCTTGCCCTCAGGATAAAGGCTTGGAAACGACCCCTTTTTCTGGGCTGCGAGCTGCGTGCCAAACAGGAGCAGGACACCGCAGCACCCATCGCTCGATGGATTGCGGCAATACGTGAATCTGGTAGAACGTGAGGAGGCTACTTCTCCTCAAATTATGTATTTTACATTTTACGCCACATAAAGCCCTAGGAGTAAATAAGCAGCCAGCAGGACGAAATGAATGCATTGGCTGACAACAAAGGCTGAGGCAGCTGCTCCTTGGGAGCCACCCGCACCCTTCCCAAGCACAAACAGGTCAAGCAGTGCTGGGGCACGGGGTGCACCCACAGCACAAAGCCCGGGGTGGAGCAGTGCAAGTGTGTGGCCCTGTTGCCGTCACACTGCCACCACGGAACAGGCACAGGGATCTGGTTCAAAGCCTTGCCTGCTCCAGGGTTCGACCAGGGGTGGGGTGCTGAGCCTGCTCTTGTTAAGCTGGAAGCATATTTCGAGAATAAAATGTTTCAAGAGCCACTTTTGATCATAAACCTGTGATCAAGCACAGAGGGATAAGGTACATGAACTCCGTTCTTACAGCCTCTGGAATACTGCCAGCAACTTTCCACTCTACGCCCAGCTACCTCAGCACGTTGGTACCTAGCTACCTTTGCACCTAGCTACCAAGCCAGCCTCTTCTGACTCCTCTTCTTTCCTGAGGGGAGGAAGGCTGGTCCCATATTGCCCTTTTGCGATTATTGCCCTTTTGCAATTATTTCCCAGGGACACCCCATCCACCCAACCACAAGCCTATCATACCTATACCATCAGCTTCTGGCTTTACTCCCTGTTAGTTTGCTCCCCAACTTCCTCAGAAGCCTAAGACACATGTTTTCTCAACAGCCATGTCCAGTCAACAACCACAACCAAAAGCAAGCAAAAATCCAGAAGAGTGTGGTGGATGCAGCTCTTGCACATTTCTCAACCAAGACATTCCAGTTACTACTACAGAATGCTACAGACCCAACCAGAGACAGAACCTTTCCACACTCTTGTGGATCTGGTGTAGCCAGGAGGAGCAAAACTGAGTACATTTGAAGTCCTAAGATCAGCAGATCTCCCCCAACACACAACAGGAGGAAGGCTGAATAAGAGGTTGCCATTTTCCCCATTGCCATCCTTCAGATCACTAATAGCTGCAACATTTCCCTAAGGGAACTAGTAATATAATGTGCAGAGTTAGCACATTTATAAATTCGCTCCCCACCCACCGAAGAGAACGCTCAAGCTCCCTGAAAAGAAGGCACTGTATACCAAACATCAGTGCTGCTGCCAGCTGCCATCACAAGGAAAAGACGCCAAATATCCTCCACTGTGGTAAGGCCATGTAACACCAGAAGGATACTTCCAACACAACCTTGTATCTACTCAGTTTCTAGTGCAATTCCTTGGTTTGGCCATGTCAAGTCCTTGGCCTTTGGTATGTGGTAGAGGTCAAGCACAACCCTCTAAAGAGGCTTTATGAAACTTATGAAAGTTTGCTTTCATAAACAAATTGCCTGGGTCACTAATCCCACCATAGCTGTGGAAGACAGCCAGGGATAAACAACTCACTGACACTTCATTTCTTCCTTGCTAACACCCTCCATCAGTAATCATACAAGATACCTTTTACAAAAGCAAGGATCCAACGAAGGCTGCCTAAGTGCAGTTTCTAGAGATTAAACTGAAGCACTGGTGATCTTGTCTACCTTGAAAGCATGTGTCTCAGATAGAAATATCATGGACTGTAAGAAGCAAAAGAAAGTGAACACAGCCTTCTCTGGAAGCTCTCCTTTTCAATCAGATGCAGTGAATATATAGATTCCTTACCAAGTTGATCTTCAAGTACCAGCTTTTGAAAAAAACCCCAAAACCCCACTGATGAAAAAACAACCAACCAACCAACCAACCAACCAAAACCCTCAACAAAGCAACCAAACAAGTAACCAAGATTTAGGTAAAAAATGAAAAGGCACGGAGAAAGCTGTACTCATGGTCAAAACTTATTTATTCTGAACTTTACTTCCCATGAAAGAAAGTAAATTCTAAATATTTTGTCATGTGGATGTTGTCAGCTCCAACAGAACAGACAAAGCAAGGTCCAAGTGTCTGTGGCTGACTTTTGTCAGATTTCTCCTCCTACCTGAGAGAGTTCAACTAAGAGTTACTGCAGGACAAACGCAAAACCCTGCAAAGTTTTTGAAATCAATTAATCCAGAAAATAAAATCAGGGAATTGTATACCTCTTACCAGCACACTTAACACATGGGAAATGCACAGCAAGAACCTACTCCCAAAAGGTGATCAGCTGCTTTAGTATCTACCAGCTTCAGTGCAAATTGCAGCTGTAGTGCTGGCAGCAGAGGTGTACAGCACACAATATGCTATCTAGAGAACAAAATTACTGGATCTCAGCATAGTGGAATATACATTTTATTTCTTAAAAAGGAAGGGTACTAACAGAATTTAATACAGTCAAAATTTTACATTTTAAACAAAAGCTTTTCTTTTTCTTAAAAACCAGTTACGAGCAGAGAGGTGAGAGGATTTAAACTACTCACAAAATCGAAGCTGAAGACTTTGAGAATTCAAATCTGTGGTTTATACATTTAAAAAAGTGTAATAAATGGAAATATAAAATAATACCAACTCTGTAATAGTGAAATGCCCTTTCCTCATTAGATTGCTGTTTAAGCACCTTTATTTTCACCCATCAGCTGCCAGGAGTGTTTAGGTTTATGTACAAAATAAGCAGTTTGGGACAGAAGATTCATATATAAATTAAAACCATTTATGGCAATACAGTTTTACCCAGCTGCTTTACAAGCTTTATTATCTCTTTCACTTCTATAGAATCTTTCAGTCATGATGATCTCAAATGCACTTGATGGACTGCTTCAAAAAGCAGCTACAAGAATTTTATAGACAACCTCAAGGAGTAGACATCCAAGAGATTAAACAACTTAACACGCAGTAAAACTATGATCAGACTTATATCTTATATAAATACTGTGCAGATTTATCATCCATCCCACTGAATGAATGGGACAGATCAGTGTCACATCTGAAGACAAAAAAATACTTTTATCCAAGAGGCAACAGAATTTCAGGCCAAATATAGCAGATAGGAGTTCCCTCAAACTATTTAGTTAAAAAATGTATGTCTGAAAAAGCTTTACAGGAACAGAGTTTTCAGAATAACTTGCACATATGATTAGCTATTTCATAGCTATTTTACAGCCTAGAGACATTGAGAGGGGAGGGAAAAAAATAGAAGAAATTAAAAAGACCTACCATTGTCTCTGTCCACTACAAAAGATGTAGCTTTGTCTTTTATGGAACACTGCAGACACAGCTGTTACCAGAGAGGAGACTGCCCCAGTACAGCATTAAAGACCAAGAGGTTATATTATGACTGGAGAAAGTGTCATCACAGGCTAATCTCTTTACATGAAGGCTGATGGATCAATCTCACCTACACCTCAAAACCCAAGTGTTCATATTTCCTAGCTGACTGCTCATGATTCTCACTCCACTGTTTTGGTTTTTTTTTCCTTTTAACACAAGATAGAAAAGGTCATGAAAGCTGATTAAAGTTCCAGCTGTGCAGCATCCAGTGAACATGTACTCAGCAAAACCACAAGTCATTAATCACCTTCTCTCTCTCTCCACACCACAGGAAACCTGTGTCATCTATGTACACAATGGAAGTAATAAAGATGTAGACTATCTAGGTCACAAATGAGCTTCAGTAACAGTCACTCACTGTTTCACTGCTACTTGCTGCAGTCTGGCTGAAGGGTGGAGACAGATCTCTTTGAGTCAAAACAGAGAATAGTTAAAAAAAACACACCCAACAAAAAACACCCAGCTTTAGTTTTCCTCAATCACTAAGCTTTACAAATAATTTAATATTGCCACTTTCCAAATGCTACTCACGAACAAATCAACTGTCCAGCTAACAGGATGGGAAGAGTACAATTATGAATGTAATCCGTGACTACTGTTAAAGAAAGACTGGAAGAGAATCAATTCCCTCAAAAATCTCAGTTTCTCTGCTTAAGTAGCTCATTGCTGTTATTATTATTAAAACATTTTTTTTTTGCTGATAGAAAGCATCACAACTAGACTAGAATTCCACAACATCAATCTTTGTTTTGATTTCTGTAGTTCTCTAGGAAAAAAATAATCCCAAATCAAGCTACATAAAGCATTAACAATATTCAGATATTACAATGGAAGCACTTATTTATTACTTCAGAGAACAGATTAGTTTTAAAAGTGTATTTACATGTTCTAAGTTATACAAAATACAGTATTCCAATAATCATGTTAATCACCATATTTCAGACAACTTCACATAAAAGTGCGGAGGATGCATCCATCCATGATCCTGGCCAGTAGCAAGTGGTCACCCGCAGCATGACAGATGACACCCGCTATTGTGCCCCCTTGGGAAAACAAATCCCACCATGCCTTCTCACTGAGACATAGCTGCAGGTCTAAGAAAACATTCAGGCAGGTACACGAGCAAAGTTTGTTGAGACCCACAGACCAAAATCACATGCCTTAATTTACTAGACGTATGTGAAGTACATTTTTAATTTTTTTACAGATGTTGTACAGCAAAGGGCTTCTGCTCATGCCTTAGTTAGGAAAATGAAGTAACAAGGGTTTTGGCTATGTAACAGGCACCCAAGTAACACTTAATATCAACAGCCCTATAACTACAACTGACAGTGTGTTAAGGACACAATTCTGCAGCTGACTGCCTGGGCAGAGCTTCACATTCAGGAACAGATCCTGTGAAGTCCACATGGTTCTCTACAGATACAGGGCTCATCCCGTGCAGAAATGGTAGCAGAATTGAGGCCTTAAAAGATCGGGGCCTCAGATAGTTATTTCCTCATGACACAGCACTACCAGTTCGCATTCGCAGGTCAAGTCCCAGTGCAGCAGCGCACTCAGTTGAAGCAACAGCTATTTTTTCCATGCCTTTCTGCAGTAACTCTCCTCCCTATCTGTACATTCCCTTCACTTTCTTCTGGACTGTGGAAGTGAGACCAAGAAAAGGAGATTCCCAAGACCTAAACAAGTACTTATCTTCAGTATCATGCTAAACTGATGGGATCCAAATTGGCCTAAAATTGTAAACAGCAAGGTGTCAGTTTTAGCAATCTCACTCAGGTCAGACTCTTGCATTACTCTCCTCTTCCCTCCTTGCCAAGTATCTGTAACTCTCTCTACATGTATTTTCCTCAAAGGATTCCTTTTTCCCTGTAGGTGTCTGAACTTTAAGAAGTTTGCATTCCAAAAGTGACTCACTAGGGTGAGTCTATCAAACTAACTGCAGACTATCAAACTAACAAATTACATCTGTATGACAAATCTGTATCATCATGAATTAAATAACTGTAATTTCTCAATTAGCATTATGTTAGCATCTCCACAGAAGTTTCGATAAGCCTATTCTTTCTACCTTTCTCCCAGTCTTTAACTGTGAGTTTACCTATCTTCACCATGTTACAGTGGCAGATAAAAAGAGCAGAGTAATTATCAGAACATCTAGAAAGCCAGTCAAGAGTATTGTAGTGCTGCAAAGGCAAAACACTAGCACTAATAAATGATTTTGCTCTTTATGGATTAGATGTATGTTGCCAAAAATATAAGATTTATGCACTAAGACAAATCTGCATTTCTCATCTTGTGCTTAGCAGCTAAAACTGTACAGGAGAACAAAAGCCTGTCTGGATTTTACAAAGGTCCGAGATACCTCCTCTCTCACTAAAAATGAAAACTCCTGATCAGAAGGAACAGAGCCTTTTTATGCTCGGGGGCTTACAAGACTGAAGCAGCAATACTCTCTCCTGTGCAGGTCCATTATTTCAGCTATCTACAAAAAATAGTTTTTTCCACACAAGTGGTTTTATTACAGTATTCCCAAAGCTGCTGACCTTCCACTGTACATCCCAACTTGAAATTAATTTGGTAGAATTTAGTAGCAGTCCTGCAAATAATGCTGAAAGTGATTTATACAGTTAGAACACCTTGGGCTTTCAAACAGCACAGCAAGGAAACGGAGAATTGCCAGAAAAGACATAAAATGTTACTAGAAGAATTGCAAAAAAGCCTCTTAAAAAAAAACCAAACCAAAACCACTTTTTCTCCCAACACAAGTTTATAGTACACTATCAAAACTATGACTAACTATGTAGATGAACAAGTGACAGGACCAGTTTACCAACATTACATCTGCAATCTGAGATACATCCACCTGATCCCAGCACAGAATGCTCCACAGTAAAGCAAAGACACTCATGACTCCAGCACTTGCTAAAACTTCACAATAACCACGTGAGAGTAAAGACTTTTTCCTGTGGGAGTTAATGAGATCTTTGTTACTAGCTTCAGTGGGAGCAGATCTTGGCAACAGGTGAAAGATTAAGCTTCTAGGGAATTTTTAGATATAAAACCACATTATTATAAGGAGATATAACTATGTGGAGATTAGAAAATCATTTATGAAAGCAATACTGTATTAAATGTTGTGCATCATTTATTCATAGCCTGTTTCTTCTGTAGAGTAAGATAACACTCATTGTCGACTAATCTAATCACAGTTTATATATTTTCAAAGTTAGTACTGTGAAATGGCCATGTGATGTCAATCCACATCCCAATGAAAGTCAAAAACTGCTCTTTCCTGGCAATCCCCGCAGTGATGCTGAAAGGTACACACTCCCTTTATTTTCTCCCCTTGGAGATGGTCCCTTTATGGCTGGAATAGGGTAGGCTGACATCAGGCACACTTATGGTCTCTACAGAGCATATTCCAAGGCTAGAGAACTTCAGACTCTAACAGTGTCAATTCAGCACTTTTTAATGTTCAAATTGAGCCAAAAGAGTATTGGTCTTCTTATGACCACTATGAAAACATACCCAAGTTATCACACACAGATAGGATTGTCATCAGAGTCAAAGAAACAAGATGATATAGGTAATTGTTCTGAGAGGAGCAGAGAGCTCTGAAGCAGTAAACTTCCTGAGACTGCAAAAACAGAGGAAGGAATTCAGCATTGCACAGTATCTTTTGTCTGGCAATATCTGCACTCCTTTAAATAGTTACTACCTTCTCATCTACCTTTAAAGATGCTGCTTCTCAACACAAAAATAAAATTAAAAAAAAATAAATTCTCCAGCTATAGAAGTTGAGCCGCACTCACTCTAAAGTGCGATTTTCCAGTTTTGCAACCCATAGACACATGAATCACAGGTTGTGCAAATCTGCACTGTCCTACAGGGAAGCACAAGAGTTTGCTAACAGTCTTCTCTGAGACAAAGATCTAATGAACATTCACTGTTGGTTTCCATTGTGTAAGCTTTTAATATAACAGAAATAAAACAATAGAATTGCACATACTAATCTCACTGACTGAATATTTTGCTGTTAAAATGCCATGACATACTGCAAAATCAGATCCTGTACACAATATGTAAGTATTTAAAAGATATTCCTAAGCACAGTAAGATCCAAATGAAGGACTAGCAACTCCTTGCCCAGTTACAATACCCTTTAGCTTTACAATTTAAACAGGAAGCATGACTTTCAAGAACAGCCAAAACTAACTGAAAATTTAGAAATTATGAATGCAAAAAGTTGCTACATTTACGTGCTGTCAGGGTTGTTTGTTTTGTTGCTGGTTTGTTTGTTTGTTTTTGATCCATGGTTTGGCCTTTATCACCAAAATAAAACAAAAACCAGTACATACCAAAAATATCAGTCCAAACCAGCAATACTTGATACAGGTAGAGATATATGCTGACACTTCAGCAATATGGAACTAGGCTATTAATTTATTTCGTAAGAATATCCCAAGGTTATCTCAGATCTTTAGAATCCAAAAATTATAATAAAATCACTTACTAAGTATACTTTGGTAAAAACATTTGCTTGACTTCAGAACATGGTCCATTAAAAATGATAGGTCAATAACTATATATGCTCTTTACAAAGGTTATGCTGTCAAAAACTGGTTATGAATCCTGGCTTTTGAAATTTTTATCTTTTTTTTTTTTAAATTAAGTTTACAACAGCTGCTTCTTCTCACATTTTTCTCTTTGCCTTTCTGCTCTGAAATTAGTGGTGGAATCTCTTAACATAAAGTCAAAACAATTGTTCGACATGATAGTGCTGAGCTATGCTGGTAACTAGTCATGCCTCATAATTTTGGCACTTGTGCTTCTGAAAGCTTTCAAAATTATTTTTCTTGAGGTGTGTGCTATTTATCAATCCCCAAGCATCAATACTCTCCTGTCTTACAAGCCTCATTTTGGCTAAAGCATGGTCCTGTACTTCTTTCCTAGAAATTAAGAACTCTTTTTCTTACCACACACTTTTCTTCCCACTTCTTTAGATTTTAAGTTTCCTCAATATAAGAGCAGATTCTTGTTATGCTGATGAAACTCTTACAACGGAACTTCCACCTACTTCCTCCATCTTCTACACACAATAAACATCCCCACAATCTGTCCAAGCTTTCATCTACCCTCCCACACCAGCACACGGGTTGATACTTAAGATGCCTGTTGTAACTCTGGGAGATCACTGGCTGTCTTACTTTTATAAAACAGATGAAGAAAGTACTCTTTCACCGCCGCAGTTCTCCTGCAGTCAAGAGACAGAAAACTGTAATTTGGCAGCTAACAGCCATTGTTTTGCTGGAGCTAATGCTCCTTTGGTAGTCTAAACTGCCAAAAGTCTCGGGGATCAGCAGCTCAGAATAGCACCTTTTCCATGATTGCTAAATCGTTAACAGAAGAATAGATCCTGTTTCAGCAAGATACCATAAAAGGAAGTGATCCTCATAAACAAAATAAAGGAAAAGGCAGGTTACAGCAGTGTAGCTGTGGAGCAGAAGAGCAACCACATTTACTATTACATGGGCCATCTCAGTGTGGCACACTGTGCCTTGTTTCAATACATCTGCTGTACTTTTCTGCACTGAAGTCTCACATCACAGGCTGCTGTTTTCCTGGTGTCTTTAGTTCTACACTCACAGTACTCCACAATATGCTACACTGTACCCACTGTACCAGAAGTGAGCTGCAGTATTAAATAAAATTCATTCTACTGCAGGGAAAAGAGTCTTAAAACATAGCAGTTCTTTATATATAACAGACATTTTCATTTAAAACTCCCTCTTTTCTTCCACTCGAGTGCTGAAGTGAAGAGTCACTATTCACACAGGCTGTCACGGACTTTGAGATGTGAACTTTGAGTGTCTTGACAAAACCCCAATAGGTAAGCTTATTGTAGTTCATAGTTACAGTGAGAAAGACAGATAAGAAAGTCATATACAGAATTAAGGAGACTTTGCACTTTTCATCATGCCCAGCCCTGGGTAGTCAGATGGGGTACTTGCAGGCAAGGAGGCAGGCAGGGTCATCGTCAGTTGTTTGTGTTGGGACACCTCACAGATTTCACTGCTCACTCTGAAGACTGGCGATTCATGTGTGCTTTTTAGTTTCTTTGTTTTTAAAAGTCTTTAAAGTTGCATCACTCGGAATCAGATAAGTCACTTTAAACAAAGCAAAGCATTAAGTGTGACAATTTATTTATAACATACTTCCCACCATCACCACCACAAACCACCCTGTGAAAGAAAAACCCCTGCTGAAAGGGTGACAATTTTTAGTATGTTTGAAAGAAATTAGACCAACAAACACTGCATCGAGAGCCACTCTAGTCAAATTAAGAGCATAACAGGGGGAGATAGTTCAAAGCATACATTAAGTGTTCTCAATTAGCCTGCTTCTCCACTTCCTTAAGAAGTCAACACACAGTTGGTCTAAACTCATACCAATTTCCACATGATGTTTAAAAGACAAGCTGGGCAAGAAGTCTTTAGTATAGAAAATAAACCCCAATGCTTTTTAAATATACTTTTCAGATTTCAATAGAGGAACTGCAAACTAGCCTCAACATTATCTATCCCACATTTATTCCTTAATATAAATATCCCAGGAAGTATAGCCTAAGAGTTCTGACACAGCCACTATCTTAAGACAGCTTCTCTTGTTAAGAGGACTTCTAGAGATATACTTCTGGTAAAGCTTCTGGTTCTTGCAGTTGTAGGTCATGTAGAAGGTCCCAACATCACACACAACATATTTTTTTTTTCTTCTAACACCACATACTGTTGAAGCAGTGCTTGGTGCTGAGAATGGATTACTTCCAAGAGGGCAAGCCTTGTGTGCTAATTTTCTATCAGGAAACATGCTGGAGAGAGAACCAGCAAGCATGGAAAGACCAGATATGCTGCTACACAGGAGAGATAGGGAGGCAAACTGTTCGTGTTTACAGTGGGTGTAGCTTATCCCATAGAGTGTTCAGGAGGCAAAGGACCAAAACTCTTTCTCAATCTCTTGCACAACAGGTAAGGTGCAGTAAAGTAACAGTGGCTCGTTTGCTTCTTAAAAAAAGCCTCTTCTTCCAAAGCATAAGGTACTGGCCTTTTTTTAACAGATGGGACTCAAGGTTCAGCCTAATGAGCCAGACCTCTCTTTCTAAATCTCCCTTACTTCTCAGTTAAGTGCAACATGCTGTTTTATCAGCAATTCAAGAGGGAAGTTCCTCTAAGGAAAAAAGGAGGAGTAGTGGTAGAAATACAGCCCAAAACCCACAGCAAATTATTTTGTCCATATTTGTAAAGCAAGTGATTCACTACTGTTCTTTCTCCTTGGTTTCTGCAAGTTATCTAGGATTAGAACCTACCAAGACATTTGAACAGTATTTTAGTCAGAACTGCACTGACTCTGTTCTGCATAACACTCATGAATTAACCTTGCAATACTTCTGTTTTTACAAGAGATTGAATATTTTTCTGTCTCCCTGTCCTAAAGGTCTCCCTATTCCTCTTCAACAGGAACAGAGTTCTATACAACAGGTGCTTTCTAGTGCCTCTGAATGGGAGAGGAAACGATTTCATGATGCTGCCCTGCAACATCTACTTATACCCTAAAATTGTGTTTTACACTTTTGGGGGGGGGTGGAATGGAGAAGAGAAAAGAATAAGAGTTTGAAAATTAAAAAAAAAAAAAAAAAAAGAAGTGAGAAGAGTCTCCCAAGCTCTTTCTCCACTTAAAATGAAGATTAGAACAGATAGCAAAAACCCTGTCCAGTCAGGAGGGATCCACATTTATTCCTCCAGACAGGTGAATCTGTTCTATTGTATGACATCAGAAAATGCTCTGTTGTTGTTAAAAACAAAGTTGTAAATATGGACACACAGATTTTGGGCAACGCAATGATCAGGAAAGGTCCTGAACAAGTTGTGCCAACAGAAACAGGGGTTTTTTGTGTTTTGTTGGGGTTTTTTAATAGATGTAAAATGGCAAAGCCTCCATAAACTTTATTTCTGGGAGTCTCTACGGAAGGCAGAGAAGTTTAAGAGGCTAAAACAAGGAGCCCTAACAAGGAAAAGGGGTGTGCTTACAAGGGTCCGTATCTGGTCTCGTATTTAGAAACAATGTTCTTGCATCGTCCCACTTCCTTGCGCAGCTCTGCAACCTCCGTCCTCAGGGCTGTGTTTTCTTTCTCAAGAAAGGCTGCCCGAATGGTGATCTGATTCTCCTTTAATCGCCGAGCATCACGGGAGCGCTTGGCTGCCACGTTGTTCTTCTTTCGTCTTGTCCAATATTTTTCATCCTGTAATTAAAAAAAAGATGCCAAACTGACAACTGTATCAGAGACACCTCTTTATTGTATAATGACAATCATACTGATTGCTATACTGAGGAATCTCCTTCATAGGTTTGCAGGACTCTGACATCAAAATGGAAGCAATGCAGTACTGTAAGATTTAATCCTTACACGAGTCTTGTTTTAGGATAAACCAAGTGCACTGCTAGAACTAAGGAGACTAGGAGACTTGGGTACTAAAAAGTTGTCCAACTGAAATGCTCCCTTTACTTAGTTTCAATTCAGGAATGAACTTCCACAGAAAACAACCTGTTCTGTTGTCTAGGTTGCTTAAATCCTGATCAGACATAATGCTAGGCAAATACAGACAATGGCCTTCAAAAGTGCAAGTGATGAGGATTTGACTTGATAGTTCTTCTAATTTCTGTTTATAGCATGATCAGTTGTTCCTGGCCGGTAATTATCTCATGATACCAAAACCTGCAAAACAGCAAGCACAGCAGTTGGCTTGCCAATTCTATTCTTGGCAGTGCTTCTGCCCAATCATATAGGTATACTGCATTAGCTGTGTACATCAAAGTGTTTGCACAGAAAGTTGGAAACTTTTATCAAGGCCTAGAGAAGTCTGCAGCAATAAATCTGTTACCTTTTGCTCATCTGGGACAAAAACTTTCTTGGCTTTTTTAATCATAGGTTGTGGTTTCAGGTCCTCTTCAGTAAACTTGTGTTTGCGAGGATTGAAGAGCTCACCACCAGGCACACTGGACAGCACTAAATCAGCAGGGTCAGGGTTAAAATTCACCTCAACTTCTACGCAGTCAGGATCGATGGGGCTGGGAGTATTTCTCTCATTTTGTGGTGGGGACTCTGGCAACAACAGGAGAAGTTACAATACATTCAGCAGGTTGAAAAGAATCAACTAAGAAGCCAACTTATGTGTCTATTTATTGTCCTGTTGTGAGCAACTATAATTAATAGTATCATTTGGTACTTCCCTGAGGTGTGCTTGGTGCTGTACTGCTGCTGGTACAGAGGAAGGGTTCACAGTCCAGTCTGTAACATAACTCTAGGAACATATGCCAGACTAACAGACATGAGTAGACAGATGCAGTACAGGAGTTAATACTTCCTTGGCAAAAATTACATGCTTTTTTGCACAGTTAAGAAGCACCTCCAATGGCAGTAAGAAGGGAGAAACTTGTACCAGCCTGAATTTTGTACCACAGAAATCCCTACAGAAACAAGCCTGGTCAGAGACTCCAGTCCCTGGGACCTTGGAAGGTCAGACAACTATATTTCCAAAGAAATGACTAAATAAAGGAGGGTTTGTTACAAATGTAACAGTATTCTGCTTCTTTACCATATAGCAACAAATGTACCAATAGACTGTCTGACACTGATAATGTTTGTATGAACTTTACCATATTAGTCTATTGTTTAGAAACTTCATATACATGAATTGTAAATGTCAGTGCAATTTGCAGGAGTGATCAATAAATAAGTTTTTTCATATACCACCTAGAAAAAAGCCACACTCTATGACTTATGGAAGGAGCTCCACATTGTATCTCTCACAGATTTACAGAAGAGGCCCAGAGCAAAATGCTTTCTGTAAAGCCTGCTCATAAAATAGTATCATGAAAATTTAGAGGCTATCATGTTTAAACTCCAAATCTAGGGCAAACTGAGCTGCTGAATTCCTTAATAGACAAGATCTCCATATTACAAATGTAGAGTGAAAGTTTCCTAGTACCATTTAAGTACAATTCTGTTTCTGTGTTCCCCCATTCCCACTTCAAAGCACCACAGCACATCAAATTGCATCATTAAAACATCTTTTCCAAGTGTCTGTTCTCACACTTCACAGGCTACCACAAAAAAATTGCTTCACTGTTTTTCTACTTAATATCGTTATTTGAGGTACATTAAGTTCGTGTAAGTTCACCCAGGCAGACCAAGGCAGCACACATGACTTGTGACAAGCTGTCAAATCTGTTGTAAAATAACCTGAGAAAATATTTTCTCATCATGTCCGGCTTCTCACTAGATTAGCAACACCAAGAAATCAAATACTTTATGTTGCTGTTTCAGTTCTTCTAATTTCAAAAGAGAAACAAGAGTGCACACTGACAGACACTCATTTTTCACAGGAGCAGGAGAGAGAAGAAGAGAAGAGGCAGCATCTTCATGAATTGACACAGGGACTAAGGCTCTACATTGAACATGTTTGTGCTACTTAACCTGCCCCACCTAACACTGACAGGCTGGCATGTCTCCTCTTTGATCTGAAGAGGCACCTTTTAGTATGAGAACAACAGAAGTCCCTCGGAGCCCCGTACTGTTCCATCTACCTGTGCTGGAGGCTGCTTCAGATTGCTGGTAAACTGCAGTGGAGGAGGATGATGCAGGAGAACCAGTGGAAGCACTGGCAGACTCCTTTCCTTCCAGCTCAGCCACAGGCAAGAGTGGATTCTGGTTCAAATCCAGGTGAGTAGGGCTGGAAGGAATTCCATTCTCCAGCAGGAACTCATCCAGATCCATGTACTCCAGGTGGAAAGACTCGCCATCGTAAGGAATAGTTTTGTCCCAAATAGGTGGCATAAGGGAAGCCGAGACTGCCATAGTGCTGGCAGCTGCTGCCTCATCTTCTTCAAGCTTTATTTTCTCCTTCTCTTTATCTGAAAGATACAAGTAGGTCACTGTACAAGCTGAAACACAGGAGAGACTCAAGGTTTAAGAGTCTAACAAAATCTACATGAAAGGAAATTCAGAAAGCTAATAGTTCTGGCTCATGACATTATCTGGAAAAATCAGCCGTTGAAAAGCAACATTGATGCATTCACATGTAACTCCGTATGGAAGGCTCTAACCCCCTGTGATGGCTGGACCACAGACATTTGGGCAACCTTGAAAACCAGCATCTTTGCTGTGATGTAGTACTGCATGGAGCTTATTAACCAGTCGCTGCAAAATAGACGGTTTTTCACATACCCATCTCAGAAGACAACAAAAAAGGATTATATGGGAAGCCATTAAGAAAATTCCGAGGAAGCAGAGTAGCTTATTCTAGGCAAAAAGAAGGAAGGTACAGAACAATAATTTAAATACAAATATGAAAGGAATATGGGTTTTCAGATTACATTTTAAAATCAGTCAAAAGGTCCACAGGACACCAGAGACCTGGATGTCTATTGTTTAGCATTTTAGAAGCATTTCTCTCTGAAATGACTCAGCATGTCCACACAAAGCAATAGCTCCAAGTGCTGCTCACTATAGATAGCTCAGAGTACCTACATACAATTTTCACTCTTTGGGGAGCTGTCTAATAAGGAATACTCCCACATCCCACCCCCAAGTCACAAGAGACTGATGAATTTTTCTCCATTTACTCTGCAACAGTGCACATATTACAGAAAAAAGGCTGTTTCTATGTTCCCCATAGCTACTGAATCTTAACAATTGTCTGGGACAGAATCCAAGCAGAAAACTCAAGTTATGGAATAATTACATAATTTAAGAGATAAAAATAAGCTGGCAGAAAAAAAATAATTTAAAAATCCAAGTCATTTTCCTGATCCAGTTCTCCATGCAGTCATGCAGTTCTATCAGCACTGAAGAAGGCATTGCAGAAGCAGTGCTAGTGCTGCCAGCACTGAGCCAGCGCTGCCGTCAAAAGGAACGGTCACCAGTCGTGCCCTAACCAACTGCAAATTGGGTATTACCATGGAAGCCGACAAATATTCAGTTCAATGAAACGGGGACTCCAAGGACTTGCCCTGGACTAGTCTGGATCTCCAGCATTCACAGAGGTTATCCCAATAAAATGCACCAATTTTTGGCATTAGGGTTTTCTAGACAACATGCTAAAGGAGTATTTTTCTGTATCGGGGGTGGAAGTGGGGGTGAAACTCTGCTATAAATCAGAAAAGCCTATTTATATAAAACCTATTCTGATAGAAGTGGCATTCCTTCCGCTGTTGCCTTAGCTGGTGTGGAACTGAGACTGAAAGAGCTTTTTATGGCTTAAAGAACAGCGCTGCCATACAAAGTAAATTATCCACCATACTCTGAATATTTTATACAAAAGAAGATACTGATTTTAAACTAAGCAGTTCAGAAAGTATTCAACAGCCACCGACTTGAGTCTAAGAGCAAGTACTTAAAGGACATGTTAAATTCAGACCAGTGGCTCCTGGACCTAAGCTTTGTTAACATCACCTTGCAGCTTTTGGCCTTCCCCTTGCTACTTCACACTGCTGCCTCTGAACTGCGATCTCTCAGCTCCTATTCCTGCTATAAAGTCTTTTTTTGCAGGGAGTTTTGCGACTTTCCTACCTTTTGCTTGGGCGAAGCAAACATGCAGGTTAACAGTCATAATGCAAATAACCATAATGTTTCTAAACAGCTCCTACTTGAAGCTAGCAAAGAAATAGCACCTAATCCACATATAAGGATGATTTCACTTACTAATGAAGCACACCCCACCAAATTGGAACCAGCATTTTACCAGTGAATCAGAGGTTGTGTATTTCTCCAAGGTTTGCATAGTGCCCAGCACAACCAAACTCAGATTTACACTGGAGGTTGTGGATGATATCATAGTAAACATATCACCAAAACAAATGCAAATGACAATAATTTATTCTTTGCAAGTAACTATTTTTTAATTAACATGATTAAAAACTTGCAAATGTCTGTCAAAATGTCAACCAAAAAAAAAAAATTCTTCACTCTTGAAAACAGTAATATACCATTACAAGTTTTAAGATAAGCCAGGAGTGCTTTTGTTTTGCAACATCTAATACAACACCTCCAAGCGAGGAGAAAAGAAACATTAAATGATTAGTAGACCGAATATAAGGCTAATTATTAATATTTTTCAGAAGGAAGATGCTAAAGGACTACACTAGTGAAATATGTGGCTCTTCTCAGATCTTTAAATGCCTTTTAGATGTGCACGATCATCCTGCTGTCCTTCAGTAACCTGGAAAAATTGTGGTTCCTCCAACTTCCTCTTGTGATTGTCTCTGGCTCCCACCAAATTAGAGTTTTCCTTCCCATGAGAAAATTTTGTGTCCTTTTGCTGAGTTGACAACCGGCAAATACTGGGTCCCCAGTGCCGTCTTTGTTTATCTGTGCTGTTTCTCTCTCTCTCCTCCCTCACTTCTAACAATATCGGAAGCAAAACATCAGAAGGAAACACACATATTGGGTGCCCACCTATTTCAAACATTATACATCAAATGATAAAACCTTCATATGATCAGTTTTGCATTGGCGTTTTCCCACTGGCTTTCTTTCAATTCATTTAATTTTTATTTCTGCCGCACAACATCTTGTTTGGGTGCACAGTATCTAATGAAATGCTAATTAACTTCTTGCATCTTGAGGGGGACATTTCTGCCTGCCTCAGCACAGGGGCCTGAAACATTAATTCTCTTAAGATATTTATAGTGTAAACAGGTATTACCTGACAGTAGAGCTGCAGTATCCTAAGAGGCTCCATTTGCAGCGATTCAAGGTCACCCTGATAAATCTGGACTGTACTTCTGCAGCCGATGGCTCATGTCTGATTTAGCCCCCTCATTCTGCTACTGTGACCTATTAACTGGGC
Organism: Manacus candei; assembly: GCF_025592945.1. Classification (NCBI taxonomy): domain Eukaryota; kingdom Metazoa; phylum Chordata; class Aves; order Passeriformes; family Pipridae; genus Manacus; species Manacus candei. The sequence goes on from NW_026138066.1 coordinate 5,748,567, forward strand.
TGTACATCTGCTGTTAATAGGGAGCACACCAGTTTATGCTCAGTAATTTAAGTAGACCATTCCAGTTACTGAACTGTTGGAAATACTGCTGTTTTAGCCAAAAGCAGCAGCCTGAAAAGAGCTTTATTCCGCATCCTAGTTTTTCCTCAAAAACAAAAAACTAACCAAACCGAAAACCAACCAAAAGATTTTGGCCACAGCTGTCAAGAGCTACAGCCACAAATAGAATAAACACTTATTTGATAAACTTCACCTTGCTCATCAAAAAATACTGTCAAATTATACAGAAAACACTATACAGACTATGGCTGATTGCTCCATAAATCTTTAGTCCCACTTGTGAGGATGGAACAAGACAGGTTGTGGGGTTCCAAATCCCTGATGCCCATTACTGTGATGTTTGTTGAGGCATTACTCCTGCCACAGCAGTGCAACTGGTGATTAAGGCATCCTTTGGAGAGTATGCAGCAGCTCGTTATTAATATAAGAGACCTACGCTCCTGCTCCAGAATATTAATTCTCTTCCCTTAACCCACAGGACTTTTTTTTAAAATAAAAATATTATTTTTATTTAATTAATTCCTACGACATACATGACAACAGCCCCCAGCAAGGCTGGTCAGCTATACCGGGTATATGGCAGGGCATTCAAGGGGATGGCATTCTGCTAGAACTGGCTGACCTCCCTCCTCTGTTGCTCAGGATTAGAAAGCCTGCTTGCTTACTGGGTAGTCAAATTACCCAGGGCAGTTGGAAAACCCACAGGTAGCTTGTGGAGACCATAAATGGACACCGCAGCTAGTTGATACTATTTCTCACAGAGTAACACAGAAAACTGTATTTTTGTCAACAGGCATTCCAGACGAAAGGCACAAGGTCTTTTCTCAGAAAGCTTGCTGAAACTGCAACACTGGATTAAGTGAATTAAGTGAACATTTTGACTGTGTCTCTATACTGTTAATGGAACAGAAAATAAACAAGAATCCTCTGAAGTCAGTTGAATCACAAGTCTACTGACAAGCCTTTTGTAAAATTAGGAGTAACTACCTGCTGACAGCAAAGGTATTCTTTCTTTTGTCTTGCAAATATGCAAACAAGAAAAGCATCAGAGACAAAAATAAACAGAAAGCAACAAGTTCCAAAGTGTGAAGTGAAACAGAACAAGGTGAACTAAGGAAATCTATGGAGAATTTAAAAGAATGAGAACCTGAACTTTATCACACCATGAATGGAGAGGGGTAATCAAAATGCAATGGACTCTCTAGTAAGGTTTAGAGGCTCAAGCTGAACACCTTCCCGAGCTGGAATGGGGTCATCTAGTGAAAGTATCAAATGTTTCTAATTTTAGAAAAAGGCACTACCTCAAAATCATATTCATTTCAGAATTTCACATCTCCATAGGCCAGATCATGTGATTCTGGGCGCAAAAAGCACTCCAAGACAAAGTCACCATATCCCTGTCAGCCACCATCACTGTTTCTATTCGTGAACTTAAATTGTTCCTGCTGGCACTATTGCCTTTAAAAAGGACTGGGTGCAGAAATATCCTAAGAAATCCTGTAATTTTGTAGATTCAAGATTCTGGGTACTGCAGCATCCTGCACCAAAGCAACATAACTAAAACCTTTACCACAAGTAGACCTTTTTTTAACAGAAAGAAGAAAAAAAATACTCACCAGAATCACAAAATGGATACATTTACAGGGTACCACGCAATAATAGATATATAACATAACTAGGATCCTCACTGGGAACAATCTTGCCAACCTACGCTGTGGTCTACCCTGGATATTCTCTGCAGTTCCAAAAAATGATTCTCAACATCAAAATTCTTAAGTGTAAGGACTTACTTTATTATACACCAGTACAGTAGGCACTATAGCAGTGCAGATAATCCTGAGCCTTTCCTCGAAATGAAACTGATACTCAGAAAGGCAAAAATACTGTCGGGTGAAGAAAAAAATCCCGAAGTGTGCCATCGGCAGCGAAGACTACAAGCACCAGCCCTGCTATTTACACAGCTGCCGCCTGCACATCCAGTGGGAGAGCGGCAGCTCCAGCCACGCAGGGCTGCATGTGAGGCAGCCAGTCATACCCTCCTGGATTATCACCCAACCTAATCTGAGGGGATCTGCTGTTTACGCGTCTCATCGGGCAACTTCTCAGCAATTAAGGTCAAGCAAGACTCGAAACCTTCCCACCGCTGCTCCCAACTGCGCGTCTACCGGCGAAGGAGGCTCCAGGCAGCCCAGAGACCGAGCCCAGCATGTCACGTCCCGGCCCCTGCCCACTCCCCCCTCCCGCAGCGCCCGACTTTGCCCAGCGCAGGCACCCACACGCTCCCGAGGGCCGCCGGCCCGGGAGGCGGGAGCGATCCCGTGCTGCCGGCACTTGGCACGGCCGCGCGGGGGGCGGGGGAGGGAGGGACGGGGCGGAGGGAAGGGGCCCGGCGTGCGGCCTCTCCCGCGGGTACTCCCCCCGCGGCCAGTCCCGCCGTGACCCGGCGGGTCCCGCCCTCCGGGCCGCGGGGCGGGAAGGTGGCGGTGGGGAAAGGGAATGGGGGGGGTGGGGGTTGGTGTACGATGGGGGGCGCCGCGCGCCCCCGCGGCCCCCGCGCGCGGCCCCGCGCTCACCCAGGCGCGCCTCCCGCGGTGGGTTCTCCATCAGCTTCTTCAGCACCAGCGGGAACGCGCCCGCCAGGCCCCGCCGCTCCTGCTGCGCGGCGGCCCCCGCGCTCCCCCCGGCTGCAGTGGGCTCCGGTCCTCCCGCCGTCGCCGCCGCCTCCTGGTGCGCGGCGCGGCCGGGCATACTCCCCGCGGGCGAGCGGGCGGGCGGGCTGTCAGTGGTCACCGGCGGTGCGGAGCTGCGGCAGCGGCTCCCGGGACGCGGCGGCGGCGGCGGCGGCGGGGAGCGCGAACCAAACGACGCAGGCGCGGCCGACTGACGCCCGGCGCGTGCTTCAGTATTCATGAGCGCCGGGGCCCCGCCCCGCCCCGGCCCCTTCGCGCGCGCCGATTGGCCCGTGTATGCCGAAGGGGGCGGCCCCGCGCGCGCAGGCCCCGCCCTCTCTGCTCCGCCTCCCCCGCAGCCGGCGCGGGCACGCGCCCCCCGCCCGACGGGGCACGTGCAGGGGCGTGGCCTCCGGAGGGCTCATTAGCATGCGGAGCCCCGCCCCCCTCACCTCCTCCCGCGGGCGTTGCGTCACCGCCAGGAGGGCGGGAGGGGGAGGGAGCGCGCGTGTGGGCGGTAGAGGAGGAGTGGCGCCCTCCTGCAGCGAGCGCGCGCCCGCCGCGCGCCTCCTGCGGCTGCGCGCGCGTGCCCACCCCCGCCCGTGCCCCGTGCCGGGCGGCAGCTGAGGGGGCCGTGGCCGCGCGGGGGCCCGTGAGGGCGGCACCGGCTGCAACACCCTTCCTCGTCCTGCCCCGGCCCCAGCGCTCCAGCCGGACCTTGAATATCCTCGCTTAGGATCCCGAGATCACCTTTCCCGCGTGCCCTGGATTTAATCTCCCTCCGTCCCGCACGGTGCTCACAGCGGCGTGCCCTGTATAACATGGGCAGGGAGAAGGGCTTCGCTGCGGTGCTGTCACGGCCGGGCTTCTGGGGAAAGGGCCGTCCCTCCCAAGCTGTCATGATGGCAAGCAATCCTTGCTCCATCAGCACGGATGCCGTGCTGAGATTTAAGCCTCTGAGCACACAAAGGGAGCGAATGATGCCAAGTCCGTTCCCGAGAGCACAGACGGGCACCCAGGAACGTCTCCCACAGAATGAATTCGCTCGCAGAGTGGCAGATGCCTGAGCCTCCTGTCAGCAGGCGCTGCCTCTCGCCTCGGCAGGACGGGCCGCAGCGAACCCGCCGCCCAGCGCCGTGAGCCGGGAAAGGGGAGGGTGCCCTCCCCCGGGATCGGCCCCTCTGCACCCAGCAGAGCCGAGGGAGCCAGAGCGGAGGGATCCGCACAAGTGCCAACAGAAAAGAGATACCCTCCTGTCAGGTAGTCGCTTGGACATCGGCTTGGCTCAGCTTCCCATTCACAAGCCTCAGACATTTCGTTTTGGTGGCAGGGCACGATTTGCCCTGACCCTCGCTAATAAACGATGGTCTTTGTGACAAAGAAAAAAAAATCAGGTCTGAACTCCTCCCCACACGCCCCAGGGAAAGGAATGGATTTGAAATCACATGGGCTACGTGTTTTCCTCCATTCTCTTCCTGCAATCACGACCAGGAGACATCTCCATCCAACCTGGGCAGACAGGGAGCTGCCCTGCCCTCCGGGTGCTTCTCTAGCTTAGACTGGGAGGCTGAATCTGCTGCCTCCAACTCCCGACGCAACTCCTGCACACAGGCTGCCCGATGGTAAGCTTGGATAGGGCCATCTTGTTAATATAGGCTGGAACAGCACAGGTTAATGCATCGTTTATCAAGGCTGATAAATCCAGCTGCAAGAAGCAGGCAGAGCAGGTCATGCTCTGCTGCTCAGCGTGCTCCAGGGCTGCTGCATGCCCTCCACGGACTCCCTCTGCCTTGCCAAGCTCAGCTGGCAGGAGAAAAAGGCACATGTGTGAAAGGGAGATACCACTTCACGCAGGGCAATGAGACACAGATGTTGGAAGACCACACACAGCAGAGGCAGCACACACAGCTCGGCAAGGGGCAGTGAGCTAACAGCGATGCTTTTGCCTGGGAGACATCTACCGACAGGTGGTAGATAAAGAACACAGCATAGTGAGGCCAGGAAGGAGCAGCTTCTAGGAACAAGGCAAGGGGATACAGCCAAAGCAGGGAAGGCTGCAGGCTTCCCATTCAGTTATGGCTCTCGTGGTCACTTTGTTCCATTGTCAACACTGGTGGCCCCCGGGGGTGATGCCTCGGTACTGTACAACACTCCTTCAAGGAACAGGGTCTGCACATCCTCCCTGCAGAGCTCAATGGAAACTGCTTTGCTGGGTAATGTCCGTAAGAATGGAGGTTATTAAAACCACTCAGCAGCTTTTACTCCAGGGCTTTTCTGTTTAGATCAACCATATTCTTCTTCCAGCACATTTCCACCCGCACTCCACTGTGCTAAGGTTTGCTCTGCACCACCACTGAGCTGTGACTCTGCTTTGAGAGGGTTTAGCCTGGACAGTGTTAGCTGCTCGGCCTGAAGACGGGAGGGAGGGAGTATCTGGGGAGCATTCCTGTGGGTTCCCTCTCACATCACTCTGTTCCAGCATTAGCTCTGCCCTGCCAGCTAGGAGAGAGACTGCCTTGAGAGCTTTTCCTCGCCTCTGGGGATTAGGGGTTCTAGCAATTGCCAGCAGAAAGTGGGCATTGCACCATGAGCTGTACCTTCTTGGTTAAGGTGGGATCTGCCTGGGATTTTTACATTTGCTTTCACTCTGCGGCTGAGAAGGAAGAGAAGAGGACAATGAGGTGTGAGGAGAGGAATGCAGCAGCCTTGGCTGTTACTGCTGGGAGTCTTGTCAGGGCCAGATGATGCAGAACAGCCCAGTTCCGGTGCAGCAGGGAGGCAAGCAACAAGCAGCCCAGTGCTAGGGTGGGGTGGGGGGCATAGGGTGGGGGGACCTGCCCCACTGGGAGGTTTGAATAGCAGAACACATTTCAGACAGAGGCCTGAGAGCCAGCAAATTCAGATGAGTGGTGTGTAAGTGTGGAGATACAGGAGAATCTGAACTGAGCTCTGTGGGAAGAGGGCCAGGATGGGAATGCTGGCCTGCAGAGGGAGGCAGCATAATAAGGACAATTCTGAGGATTACAGGAGGTGATGCTGAGAGGCAGGGTGGTCCCAGGGTGGAGGAAGAATGCTGCCACAAAACAGCATCCTCAGCTGTCAAATAAGTCACACTGATTTAAGACTAAATTATTCTCCCTCCAAATCATTGATCTCCCTTCTACTCCCTACTCCAAACAGATAGGTCTTGCCAGCGCTCCTCCCTTGGATTAATTCAATCCACTTGGCGGTGGAGAGCAGAGATCTCAAAAAAGCAGCCAAACTTAGCTTAGCCACAGCAAGGCTCGGCACCACGTGAGCCTCCCTTGGCCCTTCTGCCTCCTCCCAGCCAGGTTTGCTTTCTGCCTGATTATCAGTGAGCTTGGAAAAACATGCTCTGGTCCCCACAAACAGTGGGACTTCATACGGTGTGATATATAAATACACCTCTTATCAGGCAGTCTCAGCAAAGGAGAGAGACTGCTCACAGGTGACAGCAGCAGAGGAATGTGACAAAGTGAGCCCCTTAGGGGGTATGGCAGCTCCCCTTGCCCTACTTCCCTTTCCCACAGGGAGCTGTATGTGTGCCACAGAGATTGCTGTATTACCACAGGTGTAGGCAGCTGCTCTTCCTGCCGTGAACACTTTACTGTTGCAGCAGCTGCCTTTTCTCCCATTGACTCTGGAGCAAAAGCAGGGTCCCTCTCCACACTGTGTGTCTGGCTTTTCTGCTCCTGGGTCATGCTGTGCTTCAAGACTGCAGAGCTACTTGTGTGTTCTGGTAGCAACTCCCTACAGAAGAGTGAGCTCTGTGCATGTTTGTTTCTGTGAGTTCAACTCACTCATGCCTAGACATAAGCTTGTTGAGCCGAGGTGTTCCCACACACCTCCCCAGCGCTCAGCAGTGAACATGAAAACACAACAACCAAAAAGCAGCTTGCCAAGGGCATGTGGCATCCTATCCCAAACCAGAGAGTACTCAAGTTGCGTGATGGGCTCTTGGAGCATGCCCAGCAATTGAGAAGTGGTCAGTCCAGCACAAGCAAAGTGTTCAGCACAGCAGAAGCCCAAACTAAATAATCTCCTGGGTCTTTTCCAGTTGTTTTCTGGGATGCTGCAGAAAGAGTGGGAAAGCCTAGGAGTACAGAAATGCTCTTGCAAAGAAAATGCAAGATTTACGGTGTTCCCTACGTCAGCTTTCCACTGATAAACAACGGCAGCATCAAAGTTTGCACAGAGTCAGCCTGCCCCACACAGCCTGGCTCTCTGGACAGTCTGCATCTGGGAAGAAGCAGTGTCTGGAGGCTCAGTGGTTATTAACTACGGGACAACATGAATGGCAATTCTGCTATATGAGCATGAAGATTTGTGCCCAAGCCTTTACTGTGCACAAATCTTTGAGGGTTTCCAAGAAATAGCTGAGCAGAGAGATTAAAAGGATCAGGAGCTCAGCACTCTTTACTGATTTTGTAATCAATCCATTGCAGCCGTTTTTTCCTCCTAGCTGCATAACATGCTCGGTGCCAGAACTCCCTGTCTGATTTGGACACTTTGGGAAACACACCCTTGAAGGGCTCGCAGCATACAAGATCTTCTGCCCCCTTCTTGCCTTGCAACTCAAAATGGGGAAGGAGAAATCAAAACAGAAATCCCAGCATATATTTCCTTAATCCTACCTGTCATCTTGTTGGTCCAGGGTAAAGAATACTCCAGTAGGGACTTCAGGACTTCCGGAAAGTCCAGGGCAGTGGGGCCCCCAGGGTTGTTGCAGCTTGACATGTCCTGTCCTGAGGCTGTGCCAGCAGGGCTAAGGGAGAGCCAGGTGCCTGGACGCCAATGCTACACTCCACTTGCCTGGGTGTTGCAAGAAGGGCTCAGAGGCACCCGGAGCAGGTTTGCCAAACTACTCCGGCTGCGAAAAAACAAGGAGGAAGGGAAGCAGCCTGGTAGAGATGCAGTTTGCCCGGCTGTCTTCACCTCCCCCTCTCCCACTCTGAAGTGGCCAATTGTGGAAATAGCTTGCAGCCTTGCAGGGCTGGGCCGGGCGGCTGGCCAGCGCGGTTTTACAGGGCCTCTCCCAGCCAATCCGGCAGCGAAGAACTGGGCCAGTTATCTAACTTTGCAAAGGCAGCACCCTTTTCCTTCGCAAGGTGTTATAACAAATATACACGTTGGAGGCAGGGGGAAAAGCAAGTGCACTCTGTCGGGGGTACACACGTCGGCTGCAAGCGCAACAGCAAAGGGATCCTCTGACGGGCTCTCGGGAGGCACTGAGGAGCTCCAAGCTGCGCAGGCTGCCACGGGGAGATACACATGCTGTCTGCATCTGCATGCTAACTTTTTAGCTCTCTGAGATACAAATAGTGACATTATTTTTATGTGATGCAACACTTAATGTGTGTCCCTCTTAAGTCAACATTTATAACAGCACAAGACATCTTTTTTATTGTGTGCATCATCCCCAAAATGCAGGATTTTTCCTCTTAAGTGGCACAGAATTTTATCAAAAAGCCAACAGCCTCCTCTCAGAGCAGTGATGTACAGCAAGAGAGTTCATGAACCATGCAAATACCCTGATAACAGCTGGTTAAGTAAGATCTTGAGCACACAAAGCCCCTCCTCTCCTGTTAGGGAAGTTTTTAGCATGGAGGGAAGGACCGGAGACAGGAGGATAAAGGTCTGATCCTCTTTATCAGAATCTGGCCTGGGAAGTAGCATCTTAGACATGCTGTGGTCTCCTCTTTTGCTGGGTGTGATTTTACAACAGAAGTGCTTTTATTTCTCAGTTTGCTCCTGTCCATTTTGCCAGGCTCAGCCTTACAGCACCAGTGTGAATCAATAGGAACCAGGTATTCCTACACTGGTCTGTGAGCCCCAGATATCAGTGACAGCCTAGCAAAACCATGCATGGCTGTCAGCATGGAAGTGGACTGAGTGAAGTCATTAGGACTTTCCTCGTGCCTAAAGTGAAGCACTTCACTGGCCCAGCATTTAGAGTGCTAAAAGGTGATGGGAGGGGATAGCATGGTGTTTGGTCCCAAAAGGAAATGCATTTTATTTAACTTAATAGAAACCAAAAAGAAAGAATTACCTAACAAGGTTCGGTGGTTGAAAATGTCAGTGAAGCTGAAAGGGAAAGGAGAAACCTTGTGATCTAGATCCCAATATAATCAGTCTCAGAAATCACACAATAGATGCTTTAGTAGACTTTGTAATTGCGGAACTATCTCTTGTGATTTCCCTTGTGGTTTGCTCCCTCCATTTCCCAGAGAGAACGTAAGAAAGCAGCCAGTCATAACCATTGATGGTGAAGCCATTCAGGGAAAACAGTCCCATACTAACCCTAGGCTGTTTGGTGTTCATTCAGCCAAGCCAGCAGACAGACCCTGCAGATGGTCAGTGCATTCTGGCTTCTGCATCTCTCCTTCCTGGAGCACAGCCTACCAGTCAGGAGGTCCATGTCCTTTCCTGCAAACTTCCAGTCCAAACTTGCTGGTCAAAGCAAGTGGAGTGCAGTCATCCAATCCTGCCAAGCATCACTAATGTTTGGGACAGCTACTAGTTGTGCTTCTCATCACAGGATGACAGGGGAAAATGACTAAGAACACGGTAGCTATCCAATGCCAGGTGCAGCTGGACCTTCTGGTTTTGTCCCAGGCTCAGACTTGTTCTGAAAGCTGAACAAACATCTGACCATGTGTCTGGAGGGACCAAAGGACTTCACAGCAGCTGCTGCAGCAATTGACTTGCATTTGTGGCTTCAGAAAATGAAGAAGTTAATTCAGACAAAATTCATAGAATCATAGAATAGTTTGGGTTGGAATGGACCTTAAAAATCATCTAAATTGTCACTTAGCATTTTGAATTATTAGCCTGCAATGGAGATCTCTAAGTTTTTGTCTGGAGATCTGAGACTGTATATTTCATCTCATGTTTGACATGTCCACAAAGTCTGCTACCAACACTGTATGTCCTTCTTGATTCAGAATCCTTGAACGATGAGCTCCTGTCCACAAGAAGAGCTTGGGTAACATCATTAGCCAGACACATCAACACTACCCTGTCTTGAACCCCCAGGGATTCATAAACCATGTTATGGAGTAGAGCCATATCAGTGGGGAATGTCTGTCTGCCTCTGCATCCCCACCACAGAGAGCAGAGCACTTGAGCTGCTTTAGCAAATAAAATTGAAATGTTGGCTCCGGAAAGCTGCAGGCATGGCCACAGATTGCATCTCTTGTGCTGGCTGCACTGTTATCAGATCATATGGTTATTTATTGGTATTGTGGTTTGATGTTAGTGGAGGTGTTGGCAGCTCTGCTCTGTCACTCAGAAGCCCAGTCGGCCCAAAGCAGCACATTTCCCCACAGACTCAACCAGCCATAGTCACCTTATACTGGCCCTAAGTGGGTAGCACGCAGAAGGGGACACCTAACATGATGGAAAAGGCCCAACGCCAGGAACACCAATTTAAATGGCAGAAGCCAATGTCCTCTTCTTCAATGTCTTTTCTGTAGGTCTCCTGGTGCACTACCCACACCGTCCAGCAGTGTGAGCCGCTAGGTTTTCCTGAGGAGTGTGTTCAGCAGTCCTGAGGGGAGGAGTGTGGGTCCTTCAACATTTGCCTTGGTCCATGCTCTCCTCCTTCTCGCTCCAAAGAGTTATGCTTTTTTAAGCAACAAATTCTTCTACCTTGCTTCCCCCTGATCCCTTTGCCTTTCTGTAGTGCTCAGATACTTCTGTTGACACCAGAGTATGTAAACACCTCTTTTAAAACCTCTAATTCTACTCCTGTCTCCAGTGGGGTCTCTCTACAGAGGCTTTCTATCAGGCCCAAAGAGCACAGGGAACCACAGAGCACCACTGCTTAGGTGTTATGAGTAGGTACAGCCTTCCTTGCAGTTTGAGACCCTGGAGAATCATTTCAGACATTCAGACCTCTGATACAGCCCTGTTCATTACAAAGATCTGGCTGAGGGGGTTCTCTGTGCATCTCTCCAGGTTGCCATCTTTCCCTCAGCCCCAGGAGTACTCCCTCAACTCCTTCACCGGACCACTTCCACAGTGCTTCTGTAGCTGCCTTTCCACTGTTTCCCTTCCTGCCAGAGGCTTGCAGCCATCCTCAGAAGCAAAACAAGAGCCCGTGGCACACCTGGGTGCCTCCTCAGTCAGAAACTCCAGCAGATTGATGCTGTGGGTCTTGGCCATGTTGGTGGCACCTTACTGTACATCAGTTTCTGAGGCCACCATTACCAAAGGGAACTTAGTTGTTTCTCACGCATATGTGAAAGCACAGCTGGTGGGGAACTCACCAGCAGCACTGACATTTGACCAAAGAAAGGCATTATTGGTCATTATTACTAATTGCTGTTATCTCAGCTTCCTCCATAAGGTGAAAGCTTGGCTAGATAATCTAGTGGTATGTGTCCTCTTAGAAAATAAAAATAATTTCTGTCTGATTTTCTAAGGACACAAATCTTACACAACAGTATTATGTGTCCATCCATCCATCCATCCATCCATCCATCCATCCATCCACCCCTCCCTCCACAGAGCAAAGGGATTCTATTTGAAAAATAAGCCAGTTGAATTAATGCCTCCCCAGAGAGAAAACCTGCTGTTATGTGTTCTGTTTGATCTGGGGCACATACCTTGGCAGTGAAACCCCAAAGCACATGCTGCTCCTGGCAGGTAATAGTGAAGGGACAGGCAGAAGGTAGCAGTACTGGGGGGACTTTGTGGTGACAGACAAGGTGACAGACACTCCTTTCCAGTGAATCTGGAAATAAGGACAAAACCATGTAGAAATTCATAGAAGCTTTGCAAATTCTGCTGTTCTTGAAGCAAGACTCTTTTCCTTTTTTTCTTATTTTTCTTCAGTCACCCAAGACCACTCACCTTGGCAGCACAGCCACTCTTTGGAAATTTCCATATCTCTTCACATGAGACATCTTCTGTTGCACATCCCACAATGTCTGTGTGGAGGCTCCAGGCCCACCCATGGGGTTTGATTCTTGCACCAAACCCAGCTGGGTAAGTGGTTTCCTCCTTCTTCTTTTACCCAAGCAAACCCTTTGCCAGAGGTCAGTCACTGCCTCTTTACAGACATCCACACATTTTTTTTTTCTTGTACTAGTTCCTAGAACAATTGCAGACTCCACTGACAGCTTCCAGATTTAGCTATTTATTTGCATAGTTTATCGGGCTTGATAGGGAATTTTTCTCACTGTGGCAGGAGCCTACAGGCTGAGTTTCACCCTGGCCATTCTGAAGGGATGCTTGCACTGCATCCTAGAAACTTGTCTTCTTCAGGGTCGGGATACTGCTGCTAGTGCCAACAGACGTCTATGGAGCTTCATGGATACCCAGAATGGCAGCATCAGGGAAGGCTGTGGCCAGACCACAGAGGTGTCTGCATCCACAGCAGATTACTTTGAGAGAAAAAGAGGTGAGAGAAGGAGTGATGAAGCCTGCGTGGGACGGCGGACAGCTGAGGGTGAGAAAAGTGGAACTGGGGCTCTGCACTGGCTAAAGACCCTGCCTGGTGCCTGCAACACAGGCATGCAACCCTTTGGGTGCTTTTGATGGTAGCAACGTGCAACACAGACACACAGGCTTGATGAGGCCTCGCTCTTAACCCCCTTCCTACCTCTGAAAGGGCTGCCCCTTCCCCTGCAGGGTACTACATGCACACGTGTGCCTATGTATGTGCACATGTGTGCCTGTATGTCTCCCCGTGTGGAGGAACAGCGTCAGGATCTCCCAAGTAAGCAGTGAACTTCAGTGGAAGGAACAGCCTCACTTCCTGCCTGAGGCGAAAGGATTTCTAAAATATAATTCCCCAAAACGTGTGCCAAAAAGTTAATGAGCTTTGCTTCCCCACCACCCCTGCCAAGACACCTCCACCTCCTTGGTGTGCTTACATGGCAGCTGGTCTCACCACATCTCTGCTTGTCTGCACGTGGCCTTCCCTTGTGAGGTGCCCTTTGCCAGAGAACTAGGTGCTAGGCAGAGAGAAAATGTGAGAAAGGGCCTTGGGTTCACCAGAAGTTGTGCTGCCCTGGGCAGGAAGGACACCTAGAGCTGCTTTTGCTGCATTTCCCTGGTCTGGAAACACTCTGGGAGCCTGGGCAGAGCCAGTTTTGGGAGCTCCCTGAACAAGCCTTGGCAGGAGGCAGAGCCCAGGAGGTGTCAAGAGCAGTAATAAACCAAGGGGTTTAAAGCAGCATGGGTAAATCCAAGGACAGTGATATTAGGCCTCTGCCAGGGTCTGTGGGAGACTATTGGGTGGGACAGCAAGATACACATTCCTCTGTCTGCTTCCTTCTCAAAATGAAGAGCCTGGCTGTAAGGACCTGGACTGTCCCTCAGCCATCCCTTCCCCTCAGACCCCCTGGGAACAATGTGGTCCCCAGCAGGAGCAGGAAACCTGCAGTGTCATAGCCCAAGAGGTCAGAGCTTGATGGACAGATACAGGAGTCATCTGAGCCTGGGGAAGGCATGTGGACTCAAAGAAAACAACTAATCCTTCAAAAGGCTTGGGCAGTTTGGCTGCTGCTTATCCCCCAGAGGCGAGACATGAAAGGTCTCAAACAGGAGAAGATCCAAACTGCCTAGAGCTTCTTTTGAAAACACTGCTGCTGTATTGAATCCCCACCAGAGCTCCCAGGGGCAATGTCCAGCCATGTTGCAGTTATTCTCAACTCATTTGGCTGAGGAAAACTGAGGCCATCTTACTCCCATGGAAACAGGACTTTTCCTCTCTGCCTCAGGGCTTTGCTGGGATACAGACAGGGGAGCAGTGCCTTGGTATTCAATTAGAGAAACTATGCAGCTCTTCCTCCATCTGACCATCTGCCTGGAGGGCCCCAGAACTATTGGAAGCCCACAGCTAAGGCAAACATAGGAAATCCACTGAGAACAAAAGAAATACACCAAAGAGCACCTCCAGAGCTGAGTGTTTTTCCAGTTCCAAGCAAGCCAAATCTACTCTGGCATCTGGGTTTAGAGATTTCCATCCCAGCCCTGTTTAAATGTCATTTTTGGGAGAATTAATGTAGTTAGTTATGGATAACCCTATTTCCTGGTACTCTGCTATGTTTGTGCCTCCTGAGGCTCTCCCTGAAAGGAGTAATCTTGGGAGCTGCCAGGGACAGGACTGTTGTGGTGGGAAAGGAGTCATCTGGAGCTGTCATTTGGTCTGATCCCTGCTCTTGTCCTTGCTGCACCTGGATCTAATGTTTTTAGAAAACACCGCTCCTGTCCTGGGGGCACCAGGACCTGCTGCTCCAGCCTGGAGGGGGAACTGCAGAAAAACAGGAGGTGACAATCCATCTGGGAAGGGAGAGAGATTATTTGGAATGGATAAGCCCTGTCCTGTCTCCTTCCATCCTGGGGAGAAAGGGCAAGGCTGGATGAGACATGGCTCAGAGCTCCTGGCCAGAGCTTTCTAGGAAGCCACAAGAGCTAAGTGTCCACAGGACCTCTGCCCAGAGCCACCAATAGCACCCAACTAAATCTGTTCAGCACCTTCTGCCCCACACCAAATATCTGTGTGCTACAGCCAGGCGTGTCTGCAGCCTTTCCTCCTCCACTTCCTCCCATTGGTCACTTCTATCCAGCTGTCTTTTACTATTTAGCATGTTGTTTTCTGCCCCATGTTTTTCCCCCCAAGTGCCCTACATGGTCCTCCTCTGGGCCATCCACCCCAGCCAGTGACCAGCACACGTCCCCAGGTTACAGCTCCTGCATGACAGGAACTCTCTGCTACTCTCTGTGCACAGAACACAACACAACACTGCCCTGTTCTTGGTTGCAATGGCAGCAGCAAACACAGCGAAGAGGATGACAGCATTTGGATCACCTGCTGTCACTGCCTAGAAATGTTTCTCTATAGTGTGGGCAGGCAGACTCAGTCACAGGATTGCTTAGGAATCTCATCTGCAGCAAACTCCCTCTGCCAAGCTGCTGTGTGATGGCATTAATGATCTTGAGCACAAAGACCTCCTCCCACCTCTCAGGGGTCTCTATCCCTGCTCCTCTCAATGTTCCATCAGATCTGGATCCTTCCTGGCTGACTTGGGTCTCTCCCCCTTGTCTTTGTAACTGCTGAAGTTCCTAGGAGGATCTGAATACTGAAATCACCACTCCTTTCCCTGCCTCTCCCAAATACAAGTTTATTTCAGTGAAGAAACACTGATTTACAGCTGAGGCTCAAACCTGCAAGGAAAACACTGTCTTTTTTTTTCTTCTCATGCTTTGTCTGCCTTGCAATTCGACAATTTTGGTTTCCATGGTACTGGAAAGGCTACCATGGCTCTTGCCAGCATGGCCTCAATAATCTCTGGAATGTAAAACTAATGTCTCTCACGTTGTACATAATCAATGCCCCTTGGAAGTGTACTGGTCTCCTCATTCCCCCTGCACTACAAGCTAGTGTTCAGGTGTCTCCTTTGACCAGAAGTCCCTATATTTGTATGGAGGCACATCAGGGAGATGTGTGACAAATCTCCTCTCCTCAGGCCTCACTGGATATGGCCTTCTGGTCACTCTACCAGTTTATACAGCAGTAACAAGGCGTATCCATGGGACTCCCCTGTCTTCACTGCATCTCCACTTCTGGCTTCATGAAGAATCCAGTTTTATTAATAAATGTTTTCACACTGACCTCTTCCCCCAGGTGCAGTGTTCCTCACACAGCATCCTCTCCAGGGGCAAAGTGCACAGATGCTTCCCATGGCCCAAGCTGTCTGTGACTTGGTGGGTAGGGCTAAGGGCATTTTCCCTGGCAGGGTGCACACTGGCAGGCAAAAGAACTGTCTGACTCAGTTGAACAGAGTGGTCTACACAGCAGAACAGCCTCTAGATGAAGGTAGTTACAAGACCTGATTACTGGAGGTTTCAAAACACAGGTTACCCAAACACCTGAAACTATGTGTTAATGCAGAGCACAGATTCTTGGCACTGGGGGGAAAGAAAAAAACCTTAAATACACCTAAAGTTCACAAGAACTGTGTGCCTGATGAAGAACTGCATAATCTGTTAATACACACATAGGCAATTTTCCACTCAGCAAGAAGAACAGATTATACCTAAAGATGGGAGAAAGCCAAAGTGATCCAATGTTTAATGTGCTCTTTTACTTCCCTCCTCACAGCAGGGAAACCCGAAACCAAGATAAAAACCCTTTGCAGGCTATTTGAAAAACACAAACACACACTGGATCAGGAGACGGTTTAAAGTGCACACTTTTATTTTCTATTACAAAGGCTATAAGAAGCAAGTTTGGTTTTTTTCTTTATTTAAGAACAAAAACGTTGTTAAAACATCTACATTATTATCCTGATACTAGACCTTATGAAAGATACTAAGTTCTTTTTTAATAGTAAAGCGTGGTATTCTTAAATTATATTAATACAAAGACATATTAAAGGACTCAAAATCATTACTACCCAGCTCAAAACTGCAGCATCCCCTTGCTATCTTTTCCTTTCGCTTGCTAAAATCCATCCATTTTTGACATACAGTTTCATACAAGCTAAGTAGGGTATTTTCTGTTGTTTGTTTGTTTGTTTTTTTTATTTCCCCCTGTAAAGGTCAGGTTAACTCCAATGCCAGTGTCACTTAAATCCCTGCCCCTACCAAAGAATTTGGGAAAAGAGTTTCACTAAGTCCTTCAGCATTTAATAAGTTTCTGCTCTGTGTGAATGTCTGTGGTTATTTTACGGGATAGGAAATTTTCTTCTAATGTTACAAAATTAGAACATCACTTCTTTTGTTAATAACCCTCAAATTTGGTTCTGTGCTGCAGAATTTTCTTCTCTCACATGAATGAAGAAGAGAGAGTTATCAGAGTCTTGTGAACACACCACTAACGCAGCCCTACAATTTGTGGTTTATCTGTTGTAGGGCTGTGAGCGCTGAGCAGTTTTGCTGAGAGCACATGTGTGCTGAAGAAAACCCTCTTGGCTTGATAAAGCGAGCCTAAGAAGTCAAGTGTGAACCTTCCTGTCTTTCACAATGTCCCTTTAAATAATACAAGCAAAGCCTTACCATTAAAACTTAACTCGCTAGCTAGCAGTATAATACTCTCTCACTGAGACAGGACTGCAAGGACATCCTAAGGGGTTTCAAAAATGTGAACAGGGAAACCTGTCCCATCTCAAAATTTATACATATCTATATAAAACCCTCCCCTCTTTTGTTATTTTCCTTTCCCTATGCCAAATAAAAGTCTTCATATTTAAACTGGAGATGCTGCGTTTCCTGGCCCGAGTCCTTTTCCTTTACCCTCATTTTAAAAGATTCCTTTGATACCACACACATATAATATTATATATAGAGATATATTTAATACCTGTGTATATATGCTTCATGGGAGGGGTCACATATATACACACTAAAACAAGTCTGGTGACAAAGTACTGCAACACCACAGACCAGGTTATCATATCAGGGAAAACAAAAAGAGACACTCAACACAACCCCCATGACTGTGGGCCTACTTCACCTCACCTCACCTCACCTCACCTTACCTTACCTCACTTCACCTCACCTCACCTCACCTCACCCATGCTCTCCCTCTCCCCACCTCGGCCCCAGCCCGAACCTCCAAAACCTTGCCGAGCAGCTTGTCTCTTGTTGCAGAGATGGGGAGAGGGGATAGCGACACACCCCATAACTTAAACAAGTCCTCATATGGAAATCATGGCTCAGCAAACATTAGAGTCACACTAGAGATGCAGGTTTGTTTTAAAAATAAAAAATACATTCCAATGTTCCCCAATCCAGATTTTCTTCCTTGGCATCTCTGCCCAAGAAGAGCAGAACAAGATAACCCAGGAGCTGATGCCTGCCTTCTCCTGTCTCTGTCTGTAAAGCTGACCACTTGAGCACAAGGATGACCGGGAGAAGGTACCACAAAGGACAGAGAAGAAAATATAGCACCTGACCACTCAAAAACTGCCGTCTGATATTGCTCATACCAAACCAATGACTACCATCCGCATTTTAAGGGAGAGGAAAATAGCTCTGTGGGGAAGTGGTTGAGTTGTCCCAGGAAGTGGTTGAGTCGCCATCCCTGGAGGTATTTGGAAAGACATGTAGATGTGACAATTAGAGATGTGGTTTAGTCTAGGGACTTGGCAGTGCAGGGTTAATGACTGGACTTGATGATCTTTGAGTTCTTTTCCAACCTCAGCAATTCAAAGTGCAGAGGCACATTCAGTTTCCTTAGAGCACATTATCTCTCTGGAAAGACTCCAGACTAGCATGTAGAGCACTCTGTTCCATAACTGGACAGTAACCACCCCAGTGGAGCCAAAGTACCTCCCTGAAGGCTGGTTTAGAAAGGTGACAGCTGCCCCCACAGCATCTGCTGCATTTTCACATCTCCCAATTTCCACATCTCATCTCTCCTGGAGCTGTGAACCCCAATGATATGGGAGCAGGGAGGAAAGAGGGAGACCCAGCAATGCCAAAGCACCAAGCAGTTCAGGGCCAGATTGTATTTACCATGGACACAGCACCGCCAGCCCCAAGGAGTCCAAGACTGCTGTCCAGGGAGACTCTGTATGAAAAAGACATCCCTGGTGCAGGCTAGGAGGGAGATGTGTTTGTGTTTGAGTGGATGGTGCCATCCCTGCATACAAAACTGCAAAGCACAGCTGGACTGCAGAAGAGAGGAGAGGGAAGCTCAGGACAGGACACATGTTTACTGCTTACAGGAAGAGACCACTAGAAAGGACAAGGCTGGCATTCAGAGCAGTACTGCCTCTTCCTGCTGCCACTATAAAAGCCAAAAATCCTGGCCCAGAGCTCACCATCACTGCTTCCCCCATCAGGGCATACATCAGGCAGGGCAGGAGCAGGCACATGGCTGGGTCCCACCGTGCCACTCACTCTCAAACACTGTCCGTGCCCTGGGTCACGTCCTGGCTGCACTGTGCATCTGCAAGCTCCCTGCCCTGGCTCTGAGGAGGAGAGAGCTGGACCTCTGGTGCTGGTAAGTGGTTCCAGTTGGATTATCATCAGCTAAATATCACCCATGCTCCATCACTGCTCGATGGTGTCCTTTTAAATAGGTTCCCACCCAGGTCTTCTGGCAGTGCAGGGAAAAACACAGCTCTAAGTAACCAGAAGCACACATCATTTAAAGAGCAAAAAGGGAACATCATTACCTCCCTTCCTTCTCTTCAGGACACAAGGCAACACAGAAACACAGGCTCCTTTTGGTTACAGCCTTCCTCCTGACTGATACTGCTGCATGGACTACAGTGACATAGGGTGTGTCACAGACAACCTTCTAGATGGGTTCAATCTTATTTGCAGTAGTCCCATCAGCCAAAAAACAAAACCAAAATTATTTACCCTGAATACTTGCCACACAGTGAGAAAGACATCTAATGAAGAGTCACCAATTTCCTTTCTGGATACAGTCAGCTGGAACAGTCTGAAGTCACCTACAACACAGTTCCCACTGCTGCAAGCAGTTTCATTACTTTGCTGCTTTTACCCGCACTGCTACACCACAGGTTGTTATCTTCCTCAACACCAGTTTATGCCACAGGGCAATATAGACAGCAGGAGTTTAAGCCTAGATGTTTTAAAGCCAGATCTAGTGGTTTTCCTTCTTTGCACCTAAATTCCTAATTCTTCTGGTACTGAACTCCCGGGAGAGCAGGAAGGCTGCAGCAGGATGAGTGGGGTTTGCTCTGCAGCACTGAAAAAAGGAGCACATGAAATTCATGGTCATCTTGCCACCAGATATCATAAAATCATAGAATCATAGAATGGCCTGGGTTGGAAGGGACCTTAAAGACCACTTAGTTCCAATCCCCCTGTCCAAGGACACCTTCCACTAGACCATGTTGCTCAGAGCTCTATCCAACCTCGCCTTGAACACTTCGGGGGATGGGGCATCCACAACTTCTCTGGCCCTTTCTCTCAGCTCTGTCCTCCAGACCTGCGCAGTTGTACTCTGAAGGACAGAGCAGTGACACAAGGAGAAATGCTCTGGTTTGCAGCCCAGTACAAACTGAATTAATTCCTTTGGACAGTGAAAACAAAAAGATGGAGTGGAGGGAGAATTTGGGGGAAAGAAAGGAGAAAAGATGGATCACAAACTCGGTGAGCATGGCGTTTGCTGGCCAAGGAGAATCAAATTCACAAATTCATTCATCACTAATAAATCATCGTCTCATAATCTTAAAACAAAAGAAAAGAAAAAGTTCTCTTTGCAAGACACTGATCTCGCTCTCCCTGCTACTGCCACTCGGAAAACCCACTCCGTATTTCTGCAGCTGACAGGCTCCCCCCTGTCCTTACTATACACCATCCCGCAATAGGAAGTTGTATTTCCCAAAGTCGTCATCCCTGGGGCAGAGCAGCATGTCCTTGCGGGCTTTGGCCAGTTTCTGTTTCAGCACTTCCCTCCGGTCCAGCCACTCCGTCAGTTCGTCCTGGCCATGGGCATAGCGACACTCCTCTCCCTCAGGACAGGCCTTGTTCTTCTGGAACCTGCCAGCACAAGAAGCACGGTCAAGAGGGTACCCCCAGGATGGGGTTATGAGCTCCCTGTCTGGGATACTCGATCAGGACCCACTGAAACATGCTGTGAATTCTCCTTTTTAAGGGTGAGACAATTCTTACAAACCCATGCAGCTGGGAAAAGCAACAGAGACTGGCAACAGAAACAGAGTGATGAAAAGAGCAGTGGCTATGAGGGGATTTAGTTATGAGCACAAAACAATGTGAGCTGGACCTGGACCAGCAGGGATGAGGAGAAACCAGTGCACAAGAAAGGAAATGCCAGGTAACCACCACAAAGACAGAGCTTTCTCTAACCAAAATGGCATCTAACCTTCTCAGGGCACCTCAAGGTGATGATTCAGAGGGTGTGAGCATTCAAACCATTTAATAAGGCACCTGGGATTCCCCCACGCGCTAGGCCAAGTTGGACTGTTCAGCAGCCAGAGAGCTGAGAGCATCCTGGCTATGGAGGGCACAGGTGCAGACATGAAACTTGCTCTCCTTTTCTAAAGATACATGCTCAGGAGTGTATTTTTATCCCTCAGTATTGTGGCTGAGCACCTCTGGGATCCAAAAGCAGCCTCACTGTAACCCAAATCCATCATCTCATCCCACTCCTCCTCTATGCAGAAGTCTCTGTGAGAGTGAACTCTGTGAGAGTGAACTCTGTGAGAGGATGAGGAGGGATGACAAAGGTGCTGGGCCTGTTACCCCGTCCCTGCAGCAGCAGCACAGGAGGGAGATGAGACAGCGGTACCTTTCGCAGAGCCGGAATTCGCCCATGGGGAAGCGGTAGGTCCAGCAGCTGGAGTCACTGTCTGAGGTGAAGACCTTTTCCTTGTGCTTTTCCGACTGGATGTGCTGCTGCCATTGCTTCTTGCTGTTGCTGTTCTTCCCGCAGAGCCAGCAGTGGTAGCCCATCTAACCGGTGCAGACAGGGCAAAGGGCCAGTCAGTGTGCTGACATTCACATCTATCTGCCTTTCCTGTGCTGGCACTGCCTCTCCCCCCTCTCCTTCCAGAGCATCCTGGAAACTCCACTCAGTCTACGACTTCCCCCACTTCTCTGCCATGTCATCTTCAGGGAACTGTGCTGTCACTAAAGGGAAACTAAGGAGATGCTCTGTTGGCATCTACCTATGGCCCAAACAGGCTCAGCAGACAGGGCAGCTCAGTTCACGGACATGGTCCCCCTACCCCTGCTGATGGCCCCAGTGGGGTCTCACTGCAGGGTCCCCAGGTGCACAGGCAACGCAGGACTCTTCAGGAGCACAAAGCCTTACACCAGCAAGGAGTCTAAGGAGGCACATCTGCCTTTAGTTTTCCAAGGCTGCTGTGCTCCCAACCCAGCTCTTCTCCAAACTTCTTCCTTTTCCAACAGGCCTGTAATGGTTTTGCCAGCTTGCCCAGGAGCAGGCAGGAAGCCTGGAGAGAGGCTGAGCCCACACAAAAGGGAACCTAAGGTAGACTCCTACTGACTTGAGGATTAACAGAAAAGCCATTGCAGAGCCTTGCTGACCCCAGGTCAATCTCTTCTTGCCTCAGCTGTGCTGCCCTTGTGCTGCTCCAAGCCATCCATTTAACCTACATTAGAAGAGAAATGCAGCCCCCACTAGCTCACACCTGGAGCACAGGAGAACAGCAGGCTGTCAGCACTGAGGAGGAAGAATACAGAACAAGAGATCAGCTGATTACCATGATGTCAGCATAGTCGGTGGGCATCTGGATCTGCTTCTCCCCTTCTCGCGAGGTGAGTGGTGTTCCCTCTCCAGGCTTCCCAGGATTGTGTTTCTTTAGCCACATGTCATAGGTCTGCTGCATATCTAGTACTGCACAAAGGCGACCCATGAAGTCACTCAGACAACCTCCCACACCATGCACAAACTATGAGAAAAGGACGAACGCTGGGGCAGCCCTTCCCTCCCCTCGCCCGCACAGCAGCAACAGACCGAAGGTCTGCGCTTGGGAGGCCCCATGTCACCTCCTCAGATGAGACCCCTGGGGAGAGGAACCAAATTCACATGACACCACCTGGTATGGGGGGTGTCTTCTATCAGTTGAAAGGCAACTGTGACAGCAGCTACACAAAATTGTCAGGAAGGTAGGAAAGTGCCTCAAGTTCTCCATAGAATTCACCCCACAAGACAATTCTCCATCAGGCCTGGTTCTGCTTGACATCAGAAGACATCTCACTCCAGCCAGGAAGCTAAGGCTGGGGCTGGTTTCAGATCTGTCCCTTTCCTCTAAGCCTAAGCTTCATCCTCAGCGCTAGAGAGGGAGAAGAGCCCTTAAGCAAGCTGGCCACAGGAAGCATTGAGGAGGGGAGAAAGACCTAATGATAGCTTGCTCCAAGTTCATAACCTGCCCAGAGGACAACAGTAATTGTCTCTTGTGGCTTTTGGTTTAAAACCCACTCAGCAAACCAGTGGGAAAGGAAATTTGAGGTGGAAGCTTTAACTACGCATCTGCCTTTCCAAGATCAGCTCCTGAGAGAGCCTATGGAAACACAAATGTATGGAAACACAAATGTTTGCAGACACCAATACGATGCTCTAAGTGCAATGCATTAGTTATTTACTCCTTGCTCAAGGGGTAATTGAGGAACTTGAGGCAATAGGAACTTAAGAATAATGAATGCAAATTCCCCCCAAGTGAAACAACACTGTCCTTAGAAGATTCACCTTTGTGCTTAAGCAAACACGCCCACACTGGTCTGATGTGCTTTAAAGGCCTCAGCAACAAAATGATTTGAACTGTAACAAGTAACAGTTTGGCCCAGCAGAGAGAAAGACCCTCCATAGAATCATAAAGACCAAACAAACTCAGGGCAGGCTTGAAATCCTTTAGGCTTTTCTGCATCTCCCACAGTGGCAGGTGAACACCTGGACAACTGGTCCTTTTTCCCCAGCTTGCTGTTAGTCTGAATAAACAATGATTGCTGCCATAGCTGGCCATCCAGGACACAGGCAACCCCCCAGCTATCCCCCAGATGGTAAGCTGGGAACCTGCATAATTAAATAGAGACAAATTCCTCCAAAAAAGTCACCACCCAACGACGTTCTCGTTCAGGATGTCAGCTCCACCCCTTTGAGTACAATGCCATGAGTAGGGAGTGCCACAGCCCAGGAGCAAGGAATATGAAGTGAAACAGGCAAGAAAGCCAAGGCAGACAGAAGACAGACAAGAGAGATACAGGAGCAGCTACAGGCCAGGACTGGTGCTTTGGCAGAGCTCCATACAGAGCCAGGCCTGGGACTTTACAGGCAACTGGAGGGACAGCACAGGGTGGATTCAAAAGTGCTGCAGAAAGAGAGGGCAGGAATGGAGCAAAGCAAGACATGGGACCAATGTGCACAAGTCTCAGAGCAAGGGACTCAAATATACATGCACATTTACAAAAAGAGCAGCTCTAAATTACTGTAGACAAGACCTGTCCCTTAATCCCACCTAAGCTCATGGGAGCAGCCCTGTCCAGCTCCATCTCTGTTGTCCAGAGTATGTCTTAAAAAACCCTGCATCCACTCCCCAAATGCCCTCTTCCCTCTCCCTAGACTCTCTGGCCCACATTTCCCCACTCACTTTTATTTTCTTTCATGAAGGTCCACATGTCTCTCTCCTCAGGGCTGTGGGCAAAGGAGCAGTTGCCCACATACTGGCATTTCCTGCCATTCTGTGCATGGATACACAACTGTTAAAAAGACAGAGAGAAAAATTTAGCATCAGCACAAATACTCCTTGGTAGAGGGGAAAGTGGGTTCAATAATCAGCTGGGGCATTAAATTGCACACAGGAAACGTTGCAAACACGACACTTCATACATCATTAACTCATGCTTCTTTTCCTCAATCTTCAGATGACATAAACATGCAGGCAGCTCAGTTCAGCACCTGTTCCATTTCCACAGGTGACCAGGTGCAGGTACAGGTCAAGAGAGCAGGGAGCAACCTGGGTTGACCTCATAGTGTCTCCTGCTGGTCAAGCTGCTGGCCCCCAAAGGTGACTCATTCTCCAACCATCTCCAAGTGGGTGAAGAGTGGCCTTACAGGTTGCTTAGTGCACCACACTAGTGTGCACATAACTTTACCTCACAGCTACCAACAGCATCAGTGCCAGAGAAAAGGAGAAGTTTCCAAGCATCATATTGACTGATCATCCCTTCTCCCCCAGTCCTGGCACCACAGGAGGACATATCATAGGGTAGGGGGAAGGAGCTTCTCCTTTCAGAAAAAATGAAAGAAGAGGAAGAGAGAAGCTATCTATCACCACATTTGGGGCTGGGGTTGGAGGTTAGATATCTGTAACTTTCCTCACAGCACGTGGCTTTTTTAGCTCTTCTTAGAGTTTTACTTTCAAAACCCATTGTGAGCAAGTTTCACAATCTACAGCAGCCCAGCCACAGCAAAGGCAGGGACTGGCTTCTCCTAAGTGTCTCTCCTCTCACCCATATTGAGAAACCCTGACCTAAGGGGACACTTAAATTTCATTCCCAAACCCTGTGCCAGCCAGAGATGCACTAACAGTTCTTGTTATGCTTTAACAGCAACTTCAAAAACTCGCATATGTGCATGGAGTGGTTTAAATGGGTGTTGCTCCTTCTTCTGCTCCACCTTTTTGCTGGATGTGTTTTGTTGCCATCAGTCTGTCCTTACCTCCCATCTCAGCCTCCCTGCCAGGCCTGCAAGGGACCAGCCCTCGAAGCTGTACCATGGTGGAAGGGAAGGGGAAGGGGCATCTGGCATGGGGCTTACATCATATTGCTGTGGGAAGTTGCGGGTGGGAGGCAGTGGTCGGACTGACACCCACTTCTTCTTTGCTTTGGACATCACCAGCAGGACACGGCGTTCCTTTGTCCAGCTGAAGAAGAGAGAATAAATCAAGAGAGGCATAAGGAAGAGCAGAACAAGGGTTCTTTACCTCAGAGACCCTTAAATATTGAGAGCTGACCAGATCCTGCTGTCCAGCTTGTCTCTGCACTATCTGGTTGCTCCTAGACATGCACATCTGTGATGGAGAAGCTACAAGAAGGGTGTTTAAGGAGGACTTCTCCCTGTACATATTACCTATTTCCTAGGATATTTTTTCTCAAAAAGCCACAAAAATCTCCCCCAAATCTCACATGACATCACCACGGATTACTAACCCTTTGACACAGCCAATTCTTGTGCAATCAGTTTCATGAAAAACACTTGGGAATATTTTCTGCTTGAAAGGTGCAATAGAAATGCAAGTTGTTACAAGCACTGTCTTATGGACAGGTGCCAGGAAGTATTAATTCTCCTGCAGCTCCAGCAAGTGATTACCAGGAGAAACCCTGGGCAAAAGCCCCAGCTCTATTCAGCAGCTGCACAAAGAGGTGTTATTTTTCCCATTCCAGGAAGCAATCCTCACCTCCTCATTTCCTCTAGAAACTGCTGCTTCTGTCTCTTCTTCAACAGAAGTCTTACATTTCCAATAGTATGCTGGACTGTGCCTCTGTGGCTTGTGTTATGGGAAGAGAAGTCCTATAAACCCTTCCATCCCAACCTGACAGACTGCCTGGGTGAGACAGGCCACAGTTTTCATGACCCAACAGTTACTTCCCAGACAATATTCCTCTTGCAGAGGGCTTATAAGAAAGATGGGAATAAATTTTTTAGTAGGGCCTGTAGTTATAAGACAAGGGGTAATGGCTTGAAACTGAAAGATGGTAGATTCAGACAAGATATAAAAAAGGAACTTTTTATGATGAGGGTGTTGAAACACTGGCACAACCCAGAGACGTGGTGGATGCCCCATCCCTGTAAACTTTCAAGGTCAGGCTGGACAAGGCTCTGAGCAACCTGATCTAGTTGAAGATGCCCCTGTTCATTGCAAGAGGACTGAACTAGATGACCTTTAAAGGTTCCTCTCAATCTGAACTGTTCTGTGATTCAATAATTCTATCACACCAAACATTCTTATGGGCCCCAAGGAGCTGAGAGGTGCAAATAGACATGACATGCATCACAGAAGAGCAATCAAAGCAATGAAAAAGCCAAGGAAACTAATTCAAAATCAAGCAGAATGCTTGAAGAGGGGTGAGGGAAAGAGAAAGTTGCATTGCTCACCAGTGGCGGGCTTTGGCACTACAGTACTTGAGGTCTTTATCTGGCTCCACCAGCTGCCCATTCCTCCAGCACTGGCCACACACAAATTTCATCTGGAGGTCAAAGGTGCTTGACGTGGGAGTCCGAGGAGAAGCCTGGGGAAAAGAACCACAGTCTCAGGCACACAGAGCCAAAATGCACTCCCCAAACCTGCCACAGTCATGCTGGCAGCTCCCCGCACGCCCATGTGCCAGCGACAGGCCAGATTAAATCAGAGACAGCCTAGCTCTTCTTTGCCAGTGTTAGCTGGTGGCCCATTGAGATTCCAGACAGGAGCAAAACCACTGCTTGCTTCAGCATGATTTCCTGGGCTTTGACATCTGGCTGAAAACACAGACAGTCTGACAGCTTCCAGCACTGACCAGGCCTGGCTGTGAAACCCCTGCAGCCTATCTCCGCGTACAGATAAGCTCTGTGAGACCTGCCCCAGCACTTATCCCCACTTCCCTGCAGGGAGGGCAATCCATGTCCTGCTCACTGCTTGTAGAGAGAGCTTGGTCACACAGCTGAGAGAGCCCCCTCAGGAGGAAGCCAGACCATGCCACAGTGCAGGATCCACCACTCCTGCTTTTGGACCAACAGGCTCATGCCATATATACCATTTGACACCATGAAGTCAGAGCTGGGTCCTCTTGTTGATATCCTTCCAAGCCATTTCTGGGCAGGTTTCCATCTCTCACGGTTTCTCTGCACTGGGTTTCACAAGCAGGTAATCACAGTCTCTGGACAGAGGTACAATGCATGTATTTCACACCTGCTCAGCCACTGCACTTATTGATCCCACCATGAGAAGGCTGGTTTGGGATTATGACTAACGGATTGTGGAGAAAAAAAAACAAACCAGGAGCCAGTCCCATATCACTGCTGCCTCATGTTTTCTGAGCAAACCTCTGGAAAGCTGTTTGCATTCTGTATCACCCCTGGAAGACATAAGGCTGATGTCTCCCGTTCACTTCCAAACCAAAGAGCAAACCCGACTGCATGCCAGTGGCCCCGGGCCTGGGAGTATGTGAGAGTACAAAAGAACACCCTGGTCATCCAGCTGGCCATGAAGCACAAAGGTCATGCACCAGTAAAACAGTCCTCTGACTGCAAACTGCATCAGCAGCCCGTCCCACCTGCCATGCCTCGGCTTCTAACCCTGAGCATCTCACAATGAGCAGACATTGCAAGTCATGCCCCTGAAGAGCAGGATTCTGCCAGCAAATGATTAGCAATAGCATGGACCCTGTATACATCCTCTGACAAAGGGAAAACAGCAAGCACAGGCAACGCAAAATCAAAGCATCTCCGAGGAAACGCCACATCAGCTATTGACTACCACTCTGCATCCTCCAGACCTAGTCTTTTGCAGAAGCAGAGCTGACATATAAAAAGTCTTCTGTCACTGTGAAAAGCTGATCAGAGAGCTGACCTTTGTCTGTGCTGACTACAAGAGGCCATCAGTGCTCTGATGTCCCAGCAAAAGGACCCTACTAGGGAATCAGCATCTCTCTTGAAAAGCAGCAGTGATTCTCTGCTCCTCTGTAAGACAGCCTTTTTGGTGGCTCCCAGCACATGACTCATTCACCTATGCTGGTGATCTGTCAGCTTCCACCTGTGCTGGTGACCACCAAGAACACATCAAAGTGGCTGGTTGTGGGATGAGTAGAGTTGAGACCTGGGCTATCATGGAAGGCAATAAGGTGCCTCCTTCTGAGATGTGCAGCCTTCAAACAGTAGTTTTAATCTCCTCTTGGTCTCCAAAGGAAATGACACTACAGCTCACTACTCACCCATCAAACCTATATGCCTAAGGTAACAAAATGGCACTGCTGGCATATTCCTTTTTATCAGTCCCATGCTCTCCTCCTGGTGACAGATCTCTCAGCACAGTCAGAAAGCTTTGCTCAAACCTACTGACCCAGCAAAAATAAAAACTGAGTGGCTCCAGAAGGGAAAATAGATCAGAGATAAAAAGAATGTCTCTCAGGTAGTTCAGTAATCTGGGCTGCTTTTTCCACAAATTCTTAACCAAAAGAAGCCCCATGCATTTCTTCATCTGAGTCATGCAAACTGGTGATCAATCCAGTGGGCATGTATGCTCCCAGGATATTAGGAGCCAAGCAAAAAATCAAAGCTGCTGCTGTTAATTCTACATGACTGTATTTGTAAAGGCAAGACATACCTGGCAGGCTGCTGATAACCAACAGTGTGGAAATTGTATCACATGAGGCAAAAGTGCCATGGGCTATGGCACCACCCCTTGCTATGAAGCCAATATAGTGTTTGCTATACACCATGACAACCAAATAAATAAAAGTCTTTGGCATGCTCTCCACTTCAGGCTCTGCAGAAAGCAACAGCCCCAGCATGGCCACTCGTGTCTCCCAACTTCAGGAACCTGTCTCAGTCTGGAGGAGCCACATGCCTCAGGGGACTACATGAGGAGCCCATGTTACTCGGCCACACAACTGAGCAAGCTGCACCTGGGGGCACGTACCCCTTATTAGAGACTTTTCTTTCCTCTCCATGCTTAAATTAATAATTCTGAGGTCAGCTTTCATGGGGTTCTGCAGCTGGCTAAGGGAGTAAAAACAAATTAGCCCTTGAAAACCAGAAAAAATCACGGCTACAACCCCTCAATTCACAGGAATGCTATGGGAGACACCCAGCTACCTACAACAGTCCCTCCTGCTGATTGCCCCTTCAGTCTGCAGCCACTGGGTTACTCCCACAGCAGCTTCTATGGGACCAAATTTGTGGAGTCAGGTGCAAGATTCCTGGCAGGTGCTTAGCAAGCAGTGTATTTTCATCTTCCACTTCTTGCTAAGCCTCCTGACCTGCTCGCAGCTACTGGGCTCCTGCCTGCTGCCTGCCTCTTTTCTCCACAACTGGACAGCCCCAGCTGCTAACTGAGTCCAACTGGCAGCCGTGACAAAACTGCAGCAAAATCCCCCAGAGCGACCTTGCTTCCGCTGACCAGAGGGCACCAGGGTGACAGTGGATCACACAGGATGGTGGGAAGGAGGAGTCTGTTTTTACAGCACTCCTGGGAAGTTGTCTTTGCCAGGCAGCCAACTTTGAAAGCTGGAAGGATGCTGAGAAAACTCTGAGTCACGTTAGCCTGCTTGGACAGGAGAAAACAATGACAAAAGTAAACATCTCTCAACAGATAGTTAGCCCTGCCCGCAGGGTCTTCGGCAGCAAGCCAGGGTCTCATCCCAAAGCACAGCTCTGTGGCTCAGGACGTGCTCATGCCAAAGCCATGGTTTGCTATTTGCAAACACATGCATCTGACCGACTTGACTCTGTCTCCCTGACCAGTGCCAGTGCCAGGCTGCCAATCCCCACAGACAGCTGGTGCTGCCGCTGGTAGGCATTTTCTGACCATATCAACACGGCTGCTGTTTCGCCTCCACACCCTGGAAGGGTCCAGCTCTGTGACAGGCATTTGTGGGGTACAACCAGACTTTGCCACTGGCCATCAGCCCTAACACTGCTCACAGGGCCAAGAAAGTGTAGCTCTCTGCCCATTCCCTGATGTAGCAGGCTCTGGCATTTTGTTTCCTGATCCTCTGCCCCGTGCAAGCCCCAGCAGCCAGAAATGGAACCCTCACTCAGTATCCAGATCCCACGTGCTTCAGAGGACGTGCTCTGACCATGTCTGCTGTTCAGCTTGTTCTTCCAACAGCAGCACCTCCAGACAAAGGTGAATTTGAAGCTGCAAGGCTTACAGGAAAAAAAGCTGTCCGTGTATTTTTTTTATCCCCTCATTATGCACAGAGAATGGCCAGAGAGAGCTTTCTGGAAAATGCAGGTAGATCCACAGCAGGCAGGAGAGAATCGGTCTCTAGACTGCACTCCTGGGGCAGGCATTGCTGATACAAATCCAACTGCTGTCACAAACTGCTGCAAATTCACGCTTACTTTCCTTCCTTGTGGAGATGCAGGCCCCTCCCTCTGTCCCCACACCACACAGAAAGAAATCACAGCCAGCTCTGTCTGCAGGAACCATTCAGATCATCCAGGCTCACTTCTCATATAATATAGGATGTAGAAACTTGTCTTTCTCAGCTTCCTGAGAAGCTAGAACATATTTCTTAAGCAAGTCAGTTTTGGGAACTAGAGACCTTGGTTATTCTGAACTGCTGCTTTCCATTCCACTCCCCCACCATTTCAGACCACAACAGCTGCACAGGTTTGTTGCTGAGCATCCCCTCAAAGATGACTCCATCTCATGCAGCATAACCAACACATACGTGGACACAGAGCCCACTGCAAGCATCAGTGCAGCCACCTGCATCTTTCCTGTTGGGCTAAGCCATGCTCATCAGACCTGCTTTTCCCCAG
The DNA here is from genome assembly GCF_025592945.1 of Manacus candei. Classification (NCBI taxonomy): domain Eukaryota; kingdom Metazoa; phylum Chordata; class Aves; order Passeriformes; family Pipridae; genus Manacus; species Manacus candei. Next base: position 5,779,260 of record NW_026138066.1, read on the forward strand.
CATCAGGGCCCTATAGCCTTTAGAACACTTCTGTTGGCCCACAACCTAGACAAAAACCAGCTCCTACACACCACATGAGTGACTCAGATTCCTCTCCTATAAAACGCCTCTTCCTCAGGATGCTTACAGACTGCATTCAGTGCTGGTCTCTGCAGAGAGACTCCTGGGTGACAGGTTCCAGATGAAGGTGAAACACCCTTGTTTTGACAATAAGGCATAGACCAAGGGGTGGTGAGCTCAGGCCTTCACAAGAGGAAAGAAGGCAGTCAAATGGGAACAAAGAGGATTCACAGCACTTTCCCCGCTATTCCGCAGGGGAAAGAAGTGCTCCTATGCCTGAGCGCTTGCTAGGAGGCATGAAGTTTCTCATCTTGTCAGACATATTTTATGACAGTAATTAAAGAATGAAAAACTCCTTGTTTTAATGGCAAAAACTGCTTTAGTTCAACCTCAGGGCTGGGAATTGCTCTCATTGGGTGGGCTCTGGTCCTACACTACAGAGCTCCCCTTTGGGGAAAAAAAAGGGTAAGGCAGCACTGCCCATAACCAACAAGTTGTAAGAAAGTAAACAAAAAAGCGCCCTTTGCTTATAACACACCTCTCCAGGGAAAGTTCTTGGCAGTGCTGGAGGGTGCAGCCAGAGGCATCCTCTCCCACACTGAGAGACTGGTGGCACAAAGGCAAAGCTCACAGCCTCCTCCTGGTAAAGCACCATTAAAATCTCTGCCCAGCCTCAACAGCATCTCAACAGACTGGAAGTTCCACCTACTCCTGTATTTATATCAGTCCTGTGGGTCGAGTCATTTCTTAGAGTCCTTCAAACTGCTCTATCGTCCCTTGGCCACTAAAGGGCAGCAGGACACCTTTGGTCCCCACTCTGTGTGGCCACAGTCCTAAAATCTCCCAATTCCACTAGCAAGGTGCCACAGGAAGCACCATTCTCTGTGTGTTGCCCTGCGTATCCTGGAGGATTCACCCCACCATGGAACAAAGCAGATAACAACGCTGCAAAACAAGGCACAAAGCTCAACACCAGCACAGCAACTGGGAAAGCTCTCAGCTGTCTTCCTCCTCAATGGCAAGCCTGGGACCTATCAGGCACAGTAGTGAGAGGGAAAGGGAGAAAGGGCTGGAACTCCTGGGAGCAAAACCAGGCTGCAAGCCCTAGATACACCTTACTTACCATGCTGTTGGCTGGTTTGCTGGCATGTGCCTCCATCTGCTGCCAGTACTTTTTAGATTCCTGCACGATATCTTCATGGGTCATTCCTGGGAACACAAAGGAGACAGAACTGAATTACCTTGCTTTGACCAACACAAGAGAGGGGTTGCAGGACTTCTTACATTTGGGCTTAGTAATCCCTGAGTGGCTGACAGCTTCTGACAGTCTCCCTGTAGTGTCAGGACATGAGCTGTGAGGGGATCCATCATGGAACATGTTTAATCCCAGGCTAAGGAAGATCCTCTCTCTACACAAGCCAAACAAAAGGAGAAGAGTTGGGTCTCTTGAGTTTCTGCTCAGGCTGTCTGCAAAGGACCCAGCTGCTGCCTCTGGGACAATAATTTTTCACTAGGGGTCAAGAGCTTGACAAAGGCTGTCCCTGAATGCCATATCAACAGATTCTACAGAGGCTCCTGAAGACAATGCTTTGTTACCATTGATCTACTGTATAACGGAGTTTTTGCCACTAGGTTGGAAGATCACAGATATCCCAGTGAGGCATCTAGCACCTACAAGACCCCGGAAGTCTCACCTATTCCAGGCTGGGATTAATTAGCCTGTTACACCTTCAAGTTGATGGGGCTGCCCATCAATTAGTGGGCAAAGCAGAAAGTTGAAATTCAACATATACAAACATCAAGCACAACCAAGGCAGCAAGGAAAGACCAACAGTGCAAAACCAACCAAGGAACAGCTGCTAGTATGTAACCAGCAAGGAAAGAGCTGCAAGGTTTCAGGTATCAGAAATGCAACATCAGACAACAAAAAGGGTTAGTCAGACCTTATGTAAGGAATTAACTCCTGACCAGCTCAAGTGGTGAGGGAACAGCCTCTGTTAGCACCAACCAGCCAGATGGGCCCTATGACTCTCAGAGCACTAAACAGCAAGAAAAAACTGTGTAAGGGTAGGAACTGTTTGGTCAATGTGAAGACTGTGACAAAAAAGCCCATGTTATTTAAGTGCTATAAAGACCCAAGATAGCTGCCAAAACAAACTGAAGCAAATATCTTGCAACAGCCAGCTGACTGCAACAAGCGGGGTGCTGAGGATGGCCTTGATGCAGCACCACCAGGACACAGAGGTTGCAAAACTGATCACTTTGCTTATGCCTACAGCTTTTATTACTGAAGTGAGGTGTTCCCCAGATATACTACATGGTCATGATCTTTGATCTGGGAGCCAGCATGTTCCAGAACTTAAGGGCCACCAAACATAAGTTTCATCTCAGCTTAGGCTGTATGTAACTTGGATAAGTTGCATCATTCCTGATCGCAGTTACCTCCGGCTGTTCAGGTCCCTGCCAGGCAACAATACTGCCATTTGCACAGGGCTTGGACAGGATGAAAAACATTCAGGGAACTTTACTATTATTCAAGAGCATTTGCTAATGCCTTTAAAATGGCAGCTGCTACACAGCTGGTACTGCTCGCAGATCAGAGCTGTTTGTAAATTTTCTCCTTTTTAAACATTAATTCCAGAAGAAATAGTGTAGAGTTAGAAAAACTGCAACTTCTTCTTTCGTGTCCAAATATTCCAGGGTTGGACACAATGCTGATCTGCACTTTGGGAACAAAAACTATAAAACTGGGAAAACCACAGGAAAAAAGTTAACATGCTGCACTGGACTTGGCAGGGAAAGGACCAAAGCACCTCCGATCTTCTCCATTCTGCACACCTGCACTGTGGTCCTTGGGGTGCAGAACCAATGGGAGAAGCATACACAGGTCTTGTCAGAAGACTGAATTTCAAATTAAATTCTTAGCAAGTGACTGTCTTCTTTCAGTCCCAGAAATTTGAACTAACTCAACAATACAGTCTAGAAATGTGGTGGCTGGGGAAAAAAAAACTCCTCCCAAATGTGAAAGGATGTTTGCCAATCTACCAGCTCTCCAAAGCATGAACTGTCACAAAGAAATGATCTGAGAACCAAAAGGCCCATGTGTTGATTACTTATAATATTTCAGTATCTTTTGAAACATCATTAGTGAGGACAAAGACTCTGATTTCCACTGATGGAAGAAGATAGCAAGATATGTCTGTGAAAAGCCACAGTGAACAACAAAACAGTCCTGTCTATCCAATTTTCACATCTCGGGAACCTTTGCTCCACTAATATGATCCTTTATCCTCATGAACAAAGCCAAAAGCTCTGTAAAAGCTCAGATGGCTGTGGAATGTTTCAAATGCTAGCTGTTATGAATGATGCCCTCTTCCTATTCTTGCTAAGCAAACAGCCCTCAACTGAAACTCTCTACTCCAAAGCTAAAGCATTCTTAGAGAATGGCAACAACTATCTTTCATCTCTGTTTCCATAATGAAGGCTACACTTAGGAGAGGTAATAAACTACCACTCCAGGAAGGCAAACTCACAAGGAGAGCAGGGTCATATATACAGCCCTGCAGAAAAAAACCCACAAGATAATGGCTCTTGCATTGTTGGAAAAGATGGAAATAAGCATAGGGCTTACTGACCACCTCTGCAGCTCTTAACTCATGGCTTATTTCATCTCCTCAGCTCCCCTTTTGAAATCACTTCTTCAAGTAATGAAGGTAAGAAGAAAAAAATCAGTCTAACTATTTCTTCTACAGGCTGAAGAGGAAGGAAGACGGAGGGAAGAAGGGAGTAAAGAAACTTTTCTAAAAAAATCCCCAAACAAAATAACAAAAATGAACCAACCATGGGGTGGGGAAAAGAGCAAGGTGCTTGAATATTAGAATGCCCAGAGTACTACAAGCAGTATCATAAGCATATAGGGCAGCAGTGGTGGCCTACAGCACACAGGCAACGTGTTATCTTACAAACGCTGGAGTTATAATTTTTTAATTTTTGAGGCCACAAGTAAATGAGGTCAAACAACAAGAATAAAAGATGGCATTTGGCATAGAGCCACACTTGTTCATCACTGTCGCTCATGAGCTGAAGCCAAGGCCAAGGACTGAACTGAACATTAGTTATGACATCAAAGAATGGTGAGAAACATCCATAATGTGCTTCCTTTCTGAAGTACTCCCATTACTCGGCTGGGTGTTGCACTAAACAAGAGCCTCTGATGAAAAAAGCTGTAGGTAGCACTGTGGGCGGACCAGTATCTACACAGTCAACAGGAGAGCAGCCAGAGAAACCCTCCAACATGTCAGTCAGAGACAAAGGACCGAAAGTGCCAGATGTGGCAGTGTCATTACATGAGTGCCCTGAATATACTGTTTGCAAAAGTCCCTTCAGAGGCATCTCATCAAAGGCTTTTTGGGAAACACCAAGTATCTTGTCATTTTCCACTGTTGATGAATTTGTTTTGAGAAACTGGAGATGCACAGCCTTCCTTTATATAACTAACTGCTTTGTCACCTGTGCATACTGCCATTCTCACTGCAGCAGATAGTCACTCAGGGGTCCAACTGCTATTTGCACAAGATTTAAGCACCAAAATACCTTTTAGGATTCAGTTCTACCTAATAATAATTTTAATTCATTCAGCTGGTCCCAAGGGATAGGCTTCCTGGTCTACAAATTATAATAGCACATGTAAAGGGACAAGGGCCAAATCACCTCATAGAACACCTTGGTCCTCTCTTCTGTGTCCCTGAGGAGGCAGAGTAAGTATATGCACAGGCAAATGACAACCTCTCAGTACTCCTAAATCACCCTCTTCCCCTCTCAACTGGCCCTGGGTACACACTGGAAGAAACTCAGGTATACACAACACCAGCCAAGTCACACTCACCTGAATATTGCTGCAGCAGCCAGACCTTGAGCTCAATGAAACTGTGAGCAAAGTGGCAGCTGTCCTCACGAAGGCAGCCATAACGCACCTCATGTCGGCACACGTCAAACTGGAAGTGCTCTTGGAACTGACGGATTTTGGAATATTTCAGGGAGGTGGAACGCACAATGTGGACCAGACACCTGCAGCCAGGCCAGAGAAACATGAAGCACCAGAAGATCAAACCCTCCCCACCTCCTCCTTTCATGTGACATCCAGACATTTGACTGGGCAGGCAGAAAATCAACTCTGGGAGAGAAAGATTCCCTCTGGAAAAAGCAAGCCCCTGTCCTCCTACCCTATCAAGCCTGGGTAGGTACTTTCAATCTCCTCAGCACATGGGTGATGCTCTGCTTTAGTTCAGAGATCAGACACATTTCAAAATATGCAACAAAGATACCAACTCCTCAGGCTCAGCAAGTCCCGAAATCTCAGGATGCCAGGGACCAGGAGGAATTGTATAACTATGTACTTGACATGTTTGTTATACTTGTTTTCCTAAACATTCACTACCAGCCAGTCACAAGCAGGATCCTGAGCTACAGGATCTTTGTTTTGACCTTTATGTAAAGGCCAAACTGAAAGGCAAATTAAGTCAATGGAAAACTTGGTATACTGACACCAAAGGGCTTTGCTGATGCCTGAAATCCTTCAGCACCAGCAGCAAAAACACAGGGTGAAGCCCACAGTGCTATTTATCATGCTTTGAGCTGCCCTATGATTGGAACCCATGGGGAGAAAAGAAAGAAAGAGACCAGGGCCCTGGAGTTAAACTGGCTGGACTTGTGAGAAATTGTTCCCATCAGCACAAAAAACTGTTCACTCACTTGTTGTCATGGAAACTGTGCTTGGCAGAAAGGTTGGAGCAGACAGATGGTGTGTCCTTGGTCCCTTTGCTGATAATCCGGGGTTTGCTGTCAAAGCAAATCTGAGAAGAGAAGAATTAGCATGCTGGGAAAATCTTAGAGAGCAGTAAACCAGAGCCACTTCACTTGGAAGAGGAAGAAGAACCAGAGCCAGCCTATTCTAATGTTCGAAGTCAGAAAGAAGTCTGGTGAAAACTTTGTGGTAGGGCTTTAAAATAAAGCAAGTGAATTTCTGGAAAAGCTTCCGGACAACATATTTTGGCTTATTCTCAACAGTATTTTCCATTGTGGTTGGAAAACTTTTGGTCAGAGCCACATATTCTTTCCGTGTTAGCCAACAGAGCAAGAACAAGGGGGAAATGATGGGGAGAAATAAAAGAACAGCCACTTCACAGCAAAGAACATGTCCCTTTACATATACTGCCAGCGTGGGGAACTCTGTGCTGCAGAGCATCAGGATCATATGAGACAATCCTCAACTGACCAATTCTGTGGCTCTGCACAGATATCAAATGGGAATTTGTTGCATTAAGAAGTTTTGATTTCTAAAGTAACTGCAGCTAAATTACAATTCGAAGCAACATCTCAAGACAGAGAAAGAGATGGGTGATCTTATGAGGCTGTGAACACTTGGTTCAGCTGCAGGGCTAAGGAAGAAATCTACTTCTCCTATCTCCTACACAGTAATTGCCCTCCTGGGAGCAGGACACTGGCTGGGACATAGAGAGTCATAGATGGCCCGCTCCTGCACCTTTAAGATCTCCTTCTTGAAGAGTGCCCAGCCTTCCTGGACTCCTTTGCCCTTCAGGACTGCCTGCCAAGGGACTCTGTCAACCAGAATCCTAAACACGCCAAAGTCTGCCCTTGGGAAGTCCTAGGTAGCATTTCTGCTGCCCCCCTTGTTTACTCCTCCAATAACTGAAAACTATCATTTTATGATTGCTGTGCCCAGGATGGCCTCCAACCATCACACCACCCACCAGTGCTTCTCTGTTCACAGACAACAGGTCCAGAAGGTGCTTTCCCTAGTTGTCTCCCTCACCAGCTGTGTCAGGAAGTTATCTTCCTCACACTCCAGGAACCTCCTAGACTGTTTCCTCTCTGTTGTGTTGTATTTTCAGCTGAAGTCCCCCACAAGAACAAGGGCTAGAGATTATGAGACTTCTCCCATCTGCTTACAGAATAATTTCTCTGCCTCTTCAGCCTGGATGGGTGGTCTGTAACAGAATCCCACCATGATATCAGCCTTGTTGGCCTTCCTCCAGATTCCTACCCATAAACACTCAACCTTATTGCTGCCATCATTAAGCTTTAGACAGTCAAAACACTCCCAAACATGCAGGGCAACCCCACTGCTTTTCCTGCCTTGCCCATCCCTCCTGAGGAGTTTATAGCCATCCATTGCAGCACTCCACTTGTGCGAGTCATTCCACCATGTTTCCGTGGTGGCAACTATCAACATATCAATGAAGGATGCTTGCCCCCTCCCACCAGCTCTGTACCTCACACAGGAAGGTGAAGATGCCCTGATGTTCCTTGAGGAGCTTGGCAATTGTGAGGTTGCTCTGCTTGATCCCACCTAGCGGGTCAAAGAGGAGGTCACGGTTGAGGGTCCCCTTCCTCTCCTCCGTCCACACGTCGATCTCTTCCTGGTGGTACGCGAAGGTGCAGTTATCCCCGTACTTACAGTCCTGCTTGTTAAGCATATCTACAAAGCAACAAACAGCACACACCACCACACAAGCAGGGCGGCCCAGTCAGAAACTAAACTCTCTCTCATCTCCTCCCACTGCCCATGCCTCTCAAGGAACTGAAAGCAAGAAAACAGAGCTGAAGAAAAAAGAAAAGACATCTCCCCCCAAGCTTGTCTATATCAAGACATTCAGGAAAGTTAATGCAAACTACTGAATGGTGACAATCTCAAGTAACATTGCTGTTGGGGAAACCATCTCAAAACAGAGGCCAGCTTTAATTCAGTCCCTGGTAAGGGACAGATCATGATTTAAGTAACACTAATCCATATTAAGTTCTCCCATAGGCCCAGCACTAAGTAGCCCTGTTAGCTTGGCTCCTGCAGTCTCCCCACCTCACTCAGTAGTTTGTAATGGCACTGCCTCAGGGACCAGTCTGGTCACACTGCCTGCACGTACCGTGGGACGGCTGGAGCAAGGGAACAGGTAGAGAGTGCTTCTCCCTAGGCAGAACCACAGGCCTACCCTGGGGCAGCTGAGTGGAGTGGGACTAATGTGAGCACTTGTACAGGAGGTAGGTTCACAGTAAAGCCCATGTCAACAGGGAAGCTCTGAGCACTTGGCTATGCATTGCACCTCACTGTGCCTTTGGAACTCTTCTGCTCCACCACTTTAGAAGCTGCCTGCTCTCCACAGCAAGGCAGCTAATTGCCCTTCACTCTGCCTAGCCATCCAGTCCATAGGCTACTGATGGGACAGGAGACCCCAGAGCCAGAAGGCAACAGTTGTAGATATCAACTATAATTTCCCTCCCAGCCTCCCGCAGCACACAGTGAACGGCCCCTTCCTGGCCACCAACTGCCCCAGATCACCTTTGCACAGGTAATAGGATCCTACAAAGTTGGTTTTTGTTGGGCGAGGACGGATCCTCTTCCAGATCTTATCTTCCGAGTTCTTCAGCCTGCCCAGCAGGATGTCCCGCTTGCACTTGTGCTCCAAGCCTTCCCGATAGGTGTAATCACCAGCCTTGGGCCCTGCAGGAGAGAATAACCTCATCAGCCCAGGGAAAGCCAAATCCTAGCCTGGGCCAGCGCTCTGGTGGCAGAGCAAACGCATCACCTGTTTTGGGGTAGCAGATATGACAGGCTTGCTTGAAGACGTGAGTAGCTGCCAGTGGGTTCTTCACTAGCAGGGCTGTGTTGGGCATTACTGGTTCTGGCTGGGACAGCAGGTGCTCGGTGACCTTGGGCACAGCTGGATGACTCACTCCACCAAGGTTGACCTGAGAGAAAACACATGTACCTCTCTTTTCAGCTCTGCAACTACCTGGGCAAGAAACCTCTCTAACCCCCTGCCCCACTCCAGTCTCTCAAAAACCTTTCTCATTTCCTTTCTCATAAAAGTGCTCGCATCTGAAATGACATTTCCAAAAGAGCTGCATGCAACTTCTTCAAAGAGAACAAACACTGCGGTATGTTCACTTCAAAGACAGGCCTCTTTCTCTATTGGTAAGGGATCTCAGTTTTCTATCATGAGCCACAGAACAAAATGCCCCCCTTGCTCCTTCCCATTCCTTCCATCACAATAAGCTCTCCCCTGAAAGGCTTTTAACCCTATCCCAACCTGAGAAAAAAACCCAAACCACATATCAGTAAATCTTCAGGGAGATTCACGTTGATGTTAATAGGGCTAGCAGATGACAGAAACTCAAGAATAATTCTTGCTCTAAGCTTGCTTAACCATCTCCTTTTTCTCCAAACTGCAGACATAGGACAGAGACAGAACAGTGTATCTGGAGAAGTCTCCTGACAGGGCCAGAGAGCAGTAAAGAGCCTCAGTAGCCTGAAGTCAAAGTTGGCTTACTCTGCCCCATCCTTGAGCGTTATGTGGCTGCCAGATACAGTGAGACACCAGTGTCCATGATCCCCTGTTGACCCTACAACCAAGGCCACACCATGTCTACCCCAGCAATATGAAGTCACAGATAAAAACAAAGATGGAACAAAGGTCTTCCTACTGACTGGAGAAATCTTTACCTGCCTTGCCACGACACGGAAGGCAAAACTCACTGGGGCAGGTCAAGGAGAGGGGCCCAAATTACCTACATCACCCAAATCACTACTACCTTGGCTCCAGAGCACCCTGGGACATCAGCAGGGAGGAGTAGCTCACTCACCACAGGGGATGGTTTTTGGCTGCCAGGTGGGTGTCGCAGTTCCTGAGAGCTAGTTTCTTCTGGGCAAAAGAAAGGGAAAAGAGCCCCACAAGACAAATATAATCATTTCACTTTCAGAGGCAATTCTGCTCACAAAAAGACAAACAAATGCTTATTAAATCAATTTGCTTTATTTATTTCATAATATTTTAATACTTTATCCCCAAAGCAGCTGTCTGGACTTGGAAAAACTCCAGGAAAGGCCTTCTTGTCCCACAAATCTACTGAACCCAACTCTATGCTGCTGAGCACTGGCATTCCCAAGGTGGCAACTCAAAGGTAAGCCAATGCTGAGGTGAATGTGAGTGTTGAAGGCTGACTGGCCAGTCTCTGCTGTTCTCAAAATACTTTTGCTGCCAACATACTGCAACACTGGGGACAAGTTAACCAAGAAGAAGCCTGCCTTTCCTCCTGGACAGGAAGGCACTTTTTGCCCACCATCCTCCCCAGCTTTTCTACTTGTGACATCAGAGTGCAGAGCCTCATTCAAGAGGACACTCACTGCCCTGAATCCAGAGATGGGAAAAACCCACCTCAGCCTCTACCATTCTGCCCAGCATAACAAGGTCCTGCATCATCTCAAACAGTCACCATGACTTTGCTCACTTTGTGCAAAATGAGGAGGGGGGAGGAAGCATGCTATAGTCCAGCAAATTGTGCCAAGGGAGGTGTCCTGGACACCGAGCCAGGTTTAAATCTCACCAATCATCAATATACACCTTTGTGTTCCATTCTCCTCTTTAAACTTCACTCTGTGCACGTACTGGTTGTCTGGGATTACACACCTGACAGCCTTTCTCATTACTCCTGAGCTAAACATACTCAGTTGCTCTTGTCCAAGACAACTCCCTGCTCTCCTCTACATTTATATTCCCATTCTGCCACACCAGCAGATAAAGCCACATGATGGATGTTCTCAGCACTGAAGGAAATAATTTTGGCGTGCATTCACAGCTAAGGCAGCATAAAACCCCGTCACTCTGCACCTACCAATGGCAAAGGAATCCAAGGCATCCAGAGACCCTCTGCTTGTCCCAAAGGAGTCCAGGGCATCGAGCCGTGTGTCTGTGTAGGGAAGCAGATCCAGGGAATCCAGCGAATCTAAAGTAGAGCCGCCACTTCCTCCTGGTGGGGCCTCGAAGGCATCCAGGACAGAGGAGGAGGAGAGCTGCTTGGTGGGATCCATCACCAGGCCAAAGGAGGCGGGTGGCAGAGGGGTGGAGACAGGGATGCTGGCTGTCACGACTGGAGGCAGCAGCGGAGTTCCCCCCGGAAACACAGGAATCAACTGGGGCATCTCGGTTGGCAGATTGGCAGGAATGGTGCCCTGGACCAGAGACTTCAGGGAATCAGGAAGGAGGAGGATAAACAGCACATTAGGAATGAGGAGTAGAGACTTAAATCTGATGTCCTAGTTTTGGCTGGCACAGAGTTAATTTTCTTCTTAGTAGTTGGTACAGTGCCGTGTTTTGGATTTAGCATGAGAATAATGCTGATAATACACTGGTGTTTTGGTTGTTGCTAGGTCGTGCTTACTCTAAGTCAAGGACTTTTCAGTTTCTCATGCTCTGCCAGCAAGCAGATGCACAAGAAGCTGCAGGAGAGCATGGCCAGGACAGCTGATCTGAACAAGCCAAAGGGATATTTCATACCACAAAACATCATGCCCAGTATATAAACTAGGGAGACTAGATCAGAAGTCACCAGTTGCTACTCAGGGATGGGCTGGGCATTGGTCAGTGGGTGGGAAGCAACTGGATTATGCATCACTTCATTCTCTTGGGTTTTATTCCTCCCTCTCTCTCTCCTTTTCTATTATTATTATTATTGTTATTATTTTTATTATCATATTTTATTTTGTTTCAATTATTAAACTGTTCTTATCTTAAACTACAAGTTTGGATTTTTGATTTTTTTTCATTATCCTCCCCACTGGGGAAGGGGCAGGGGGAAAGTGAGTGAGCAGCTGCATGGTACTTAGTTGCTGACTGGGGCTAAACCATGACAACAGAGAGCAACAGGCTCCCACTGAGGTGCGTGCTATACTATCTGAAGCAAAAGGATACCTGGCAGCTCAGTCCACCACAGACCTTCCAATCTATCTATACTGCAAACAGTCTGGACCAAGATCCCTGAGGAGGTGTTGGGCTACCTGAGCTCATCAGTCTGCAAGGCAGAACCCTGTGCTGGGCACTTAAACCACCTCAGGCTGAGAAACAGTGCAGCTGAGTACACACTGCACCAAGGTCAGGGTAAGGACCATGACTCGTGGCACCTCCCATCAGGGCTTTTTGGCTCAGAGGCATCCAACGTGAATGTGATTATATTGCCTCCAGACCTAAGCTGGCTCACATAACATCAGCAACACTGGCAAATAAAATCTAACATAAGTATGAATACAGACTGCGTCTGCAGCTTCCAGACCTGTTCAAAGAGCATAGGCTGAATGCAGTCTGCACAAAATACAAGAACCTTAGAGCATGGCCACTGTATAAAATACATCCATCATTCCTGCTTCACCCCACTCATTTCTACCCTCAGACCTGCTTCAACTCCTCGACATCAGAGGCCAGGTGGAAGAAAATGTCCGAGGAAGGCTACCTAGGGTACACTTTGAGAGGCAGCTCCATGAAGTTGTACATGGCAAAACAGGCTTGGAGGAGGGTTCTTTAGATACTCACAAGCCACTTGCAGAAATAAAGGAAGTAATGAATGGGTTTTGCCAGAGGAAGAGTTAGGAGAAAATAATTACAAACAGAGAGAGGTAGCATGCATATCCTCATGCTCCAGGGACATATTTGGAACAAGAAGCAGGGGACCCATGCAGTGCTGACTCTTACTAGAGGGTATGGTGACCCTTCAGCAAGGGAGTCCAGGAGGGAGTCCAGTTCTTCCCCAATGATGTCCCCATCTGTGAAGTCCTCCACGCTCTCAGGCACTGGCAAAGGTACACAGTCTGGAGATGGGAGCAAGCTGGCAGCAGGGAGCGAGGTAGGCAAGCCCTTTGCATCTGCGTCAGAGGGCAAAGGGGCCAGCCCATCATTCACAGGGATGGAGGCGGCCACAGGAGCCGGGAGGCACTGCAGGTCCATAGCGCAGTCTGTGATGAGAGAGAAACAGAGCCAGTCACCAGGAGAGCCTCTTGCAGGAAGCAAGCAGAGCACAGCCTGGCAAAAACAATATTGTACAACTCCACAAATCACAAAAACGAAGTATGCCAATTTTTCGAGAGGAGAGGCTCTAGTCTGAAGAGTACTTGCCCTTTCATTTTTGTTCCCGCTCTCCAATGGCTCACCAATAGCTGAAGTACATTCTAAGGGCCAGTGCCCAGTCTGACTGTCGGGATTTGGCAAGCAGTACAGTAACCAGGAACAACACAAAATCTGTGGCTGAGCAGCTACTGAGTTCACTGTGGCCAGGACTAAAGGCCAGGGGCACATAATCCGATTTCTCTATAAGCCACCACCTGGTGTTTCCTTTAATGTTCCTCACTAATACATTTGGCAGAGATCACTGCCTTCTCTAGTCCTTGGAGCTTTGATATCCCAGCTGAAAGTCTGCTTACTTGCATACACCCTCTCTAAAAACCCAGGCCTCCTAAACAGCAGAAGATAAAAAACACAAGGCCCTGCTGAGAAAAGAGTCAGAGACTGAGTGCTCAGATCACGTTATGCTATCAATGTGTCCCCAGAAATCCCCATCAGACTCACTCAGCTGTCTTTACCCAGGTAAATTCCCTGCTCCTGAGTCCTTCCTGATGTCTGTAGCTGGGAGGTGGCTGCCCATACTCCCCCTCAACACGTGAGCAGCAAACATCCCCTTGGGAACTTGTGAGAGCCAGGAGAGAGGCAGTGATTTTCCCTAAGGCTTCTTTCCCTCTCCAGTACACTACTGAAATGGTAAGATGTTCCCATCATGCAATATAAACCTCTGTTAAATGAAGTTAAGTTACAAGCACATATTTTTCAAAGAAGAGCATTTTATTCTCAAAAAAATTAAAGGTTAAAAAAAAGAAGTTCAAATGTTAGAAATTTGGAAAATGCAGTATTACATTTGCAGTTCTCAAACCAAGCACCCAAACTACCTTAATTCTGCCCCTGTGTAGATGTCCTGGAATAAAAGAAAAGAAATAAGACAAAGATGCTACCTTCTCCACCCACATCCCAGAGGCTGCACTGTAGCTGCAATGGTCTAAGGCTATAAGCAAGGCAAAGTTTGGAAGGAGAGACAATAAATTTTATTAGAAAGACTGATAAGTTTGGGAAAGAAACTAGACAAGCTTTGGAGACACAAAACTTGATCCAGCAAGAAATGCCTCCTGTCTGCTCACTCAGTCCCCACAAGAACTCGGCCATCCCTTTGTAACTGGGACTGGGCGAGCGAGCCCTGTTACTGTATCTACAGCGTGTGTTCAGTGAGGAATGTGGTGGTGCCTTTCTTAGAGAGCTCAGCAAATAACCAATTGCAGCAAACCCCCAAGTCCTGAACAAAACAACAGCAGACAACACACACAGGCAGGCCCCCTTATCTCTAGCCCCACCAGGAGCACAGCACCATCCACTGCAACCTTTCCTCCAGCATTTGTTGTGAGTAGTCCATGTGGATGGACCACAGCAAAGGTCACTGTACAAGGCACTGGAGGCCAAGCTGTGATAAAAGGCAGGGAAAGCAGGGGGAAGTGGCAAGGAACAGACTCAGGCACCCTCTCCACATCCTCAAGCATGTCATTGAAAGAACGCACATGTTGTACCTTATGGGATCCAACACAAGCTTTCAGTGCTGCAGCTGAATACATTTCCCACAGGCAGCAGCTCAAAGGCAGGCTGTATGTGTCCTTAGTTTTGCAACTGCCCCTCAGACCAGGCTCGGCTCCAAGCCCATGCCCCCTTTGCGATGACTTCTCTCGGCTCATGTCCCTTTGGTGCAGAACCTCCATCTGCACTCGGGAGCCAGCCATCCAGCTTCCCTCGGTGATGGCCTCATAGCTGGCAGCTCAGCCAGATTCCCTGCAGTACAAAGGGATGGCTTGTGCCTTCCCATTTTTCAGATGTTTAAATCTGGAGTACTGTCAAGATCCCTGCAGAGGCCAACAAGAAGTTCAGAACACGCTGGAAGGGATAGGGACACATTCAGCAGGGAGCAAAAGGGTTCACGATGACAGGGCCCCAAAGGATCCAGCAGTTCAGACCTTCTCTGAGGAATGAATGAGGCTCTCCAGTTTCCATTCAGACTGGGAAGCAGAGAAAAGAGGCCCTCACACATCCTAAGAGGCCCCAAATCCAGAAAAGCTGAATGCACAACCAAAAGGCAGAGAATAACATGGGACCCCCCACAGCACAGTGCATGTGAAGGGCAAGGAGAAGAGCAGGGACCAACAGGTTCCACTACTTGCAAGGAGCAGAGGGGAGATGTCTGCTCCCCTCTCTGACCACCCCTGTCATTCCTCCCACTCTCCTCTGTCCAATCTTTTTTCCCATCCCTCCTTTCCCACTCCTGCTTTCCTCAGGACACCCCACCTGCTGACCTTACCAGCCACGATACCCATATTTCATGTACTCTCCTTACAGAAAGCTCATACACTTCCTGCATTCACCTAATGTTTGCTCCATCTTCAAAAAATAAAACAGCTTTCTTTGATGAGTAGATCACAGACACACACACCCCTCCTGATTTCTGCCACTGCCATGACACTAAGCTCCAGGTATTTATTATAAGCTCAGTGAGGGTCTTGTCTATATGCTCCCATGAACCAAGTCTCAAACCAAGCCCTCCCATCTGGCAGTTTCTCTGGCCATATACCTGTCTGACCCAGAGGGGCAAGTACAGAGTTTTTAAAAGCCCAGTTTCTAGCTCCACTTCCCCAAACAGCAGTGGTTCCCTAGTGCATTAGCTAGCCAAAGGCCATACTGAGCCAGATCTGAGCCATGATCTCTGCAGAACAGGCTGAGTTAATCAGATCACTTCAAGCAAAACATGGAGGAAAGGGCTTGAACAGTTTGGATCTCAAAACCAAACCAAACCAACAACAAAAAAAACCCTTGCTAAAAAAGCTTAGAATCTGAAACTCTCAAGGTTCCCAGCACCCACAGCCCTCCTGCTGGCACACCACTCTCAGGTCAGGGGGATAACACATAATTCCAGTGCTTTCGAAAAGGTTTCCTAGCAGTAAAGGCTTTGTCTGCCTGAACTGCAGCAAAGGTGGCATGCTGCTCTTACACAAATCGTAATTAGATAAAGAGCTTACTGGACGCAGTCACCCTGTACTCTATAGTAGGAGTCCAATTCATTTCAGCACTGCAAGATAATGTGAAAAACTCTCCTTAATTCACAGAACTGGGTCTCATGATCACATGTAGCATTCAGCTGCTGAACTGGCATTCAACAGAAAACTAACATGTTTCCAAAAGCACCTTAACGATGAAATTAGTTTCTTTCTATAAAAACAGCCATTGCAGTGGTAAGTCCTCACACTTACCCTCACACACAGGTAAGTGTGTTCCTTACCTTTTGAAGGAACAAAGAGGGATGTGCTCAGAGGCACAAGCTCAGTGCTCCAGCACACAACAAAGGGCAACACACTTAGCAAGCCTTTCTACAGGGGCAGAGTTAAGGTCACTTGTTTCACAGCATGAGAAAAGCAACCTTGTTAGCCCTCCTTCTGCTCCTCCTGGGTGCCTAACCCTGAACTCAGCTCTCCCTGGTCCCTCCCAACTCCTTTTGTTTTCAATTGCTCCACCTCAACATCTTGGAGTACAATACACACTCAAAGCACAAGCGGTGCCTATAACCTTAACTTCACTTTATCTGGACTGTTTTGTTTGGGAGCAGAGCTTCAGAAGCTTTGCCAAGCTTCAAGAAAGCACAACTGGAGAGAGCTGTGTATCTCAGCAAACCCTTTTAATTCCCAGATGTGTCTCTCACTGGGCCTGGCCTTTTCTGCTGAAAAAACATTCCTGCTTTCCACCACCTTTCGCTCTTCCTTGTTACCAAAGCCAGGAGTGTGCAGAAGAGACACAAATGCAGGGATGAACCTCTCAGGCCTGCCAGTCTAGTCACATACCTTTCTGAAGCCACAAAAATCTGAGAAGAGGGATATTTTTACCTGTTTCGATGTCATCTATCGAACCCAATCCATTGGAAGTAGTCTGCAAAGAGGATGTAGGAAAGGGGAGAGAAAAATATTGTGATAAATGAATCTTTAAACAGATATCCACACTTCACAGATGAGATTCTTTACTACTACTAAATGCATATGACCCCGTCTTTTCCCTTATGGCCTCTTTCCTTGCTAGAGCAGTAAAGGCAATGAACTTTAAGAGGCCATTAATCCAAGGAACCTATTCGTTTTTACCTTCATCCGTGTACAAACCATTCTGCTGCAAAGAAATACCATCCCTGCGCAATATCCAACCATTTGAATAAATCCATACATAGAGGAGGGTTTTTCACGTGTGGGTGAGAATACTGTGTCCCAAGTCCCAGGATGCATCAATCGGTCAGCCCCCAGCATGGGAGAGCTGATTAGCCTGATCTTACGCAACGTTCCTTTTCTTAGTTCACATATTTTGCGATCTAAAACCCACAAACTTTTACAGCAAACTCAAAACAGGAAAATGTTTCCGCCAAGACAACTGCTGACTTGGAGCTCCAGGCAAGAAATAAATTGAGTCCATATTTTACGGAATCATAAACAGAGGTGTGCCTTTAGCTTAAACTTAAAAAGGCACAAGTAAAGCATTTGTCTTGAGATATTGCATCTACTACAATAGTTCTTGCACTACTTTCAATTCTTGCAAAAGGAAAGATTTTCAAATTAAAAACTAGGCACAACCATTAAAGAAAGCTGACTGGCCTTCATAGAAAGATGTGAAGGCAAGGCACTGAAGCATGAGAGGTAAACTAATTCTTTGGTATCCCACCTTATTGTACAAAATTACAATGTTTACAGTTTTATTGTTTGTTTGCTTTAAGGAGCAGTGTGAGCTACCAAACAGCCTGTAAAAACAGCAAGTGTTTAGTTTGGTTTGTTTTTACCCAGTGTTAGAACAACGAAATCCGCAATTTCTTATATTTTACCTTAGCATTTGTACAGTGCCCTGGTCACCTGGATGTCCCAGGACAGTACAAAAAGTACATAAGCTGTGTATGTACCTCTCTCAGAACATCACAGCATTTAATTTGTATGTTTCTTCAGCGGTTGCACTTTCTGACTTTTACTTAGCACTGCTGTTAACTACATAAAAACTTGAAAATGAAAATTTATTTAAAATGCAAGAGAAAGCAAACATTCACAATAACTAAGCAAAATGACCGTTTTCAGTAATCTAATTACTGACAACAAAAATGCTGTCACTAGAAATATTTTCAAAGAAATTAATTTCCTTGAAAATATTCCTTAAAAGTGGAAAACTAATTAATACAGTTCAATCCTAAAAGATCATTACAAATTTGCATGTAAACAAAACTGCAAAGCATTCTAGTAACACAATCCATAAAGAGTAACAACCACAGGATGCAAACTCTACCTGGTTTGATAAATTGATTGATGTGCCATTACTGAGTAGTGAGAATGTTTCCAATTCCTGCTGCAAGGAAGAGAGAGGTTTCAGAGCAGAATTCAGCCCATGAATGCTCATAAACTAGGCAAAGCTGGGTTACAATAGAGTTTCCTTCCAGGCATTGCCCCAAAATAAATGCTACCCCAAAAGGCTGTGGCACAAGGGTACATGTTCCTTAACACTAAAAAGGGACATAAATTTGTTCTGTACACCTCAGAACATCCGACACAATCAGGAAGCAAAAAACTTCCCTGAGGAACAGAAGGTTGTTTCTTTTTATTAAGAAATTACTATTTTAGGAAGGTATTACAGTGTTGGAATGAAAGCTGGAAGTCAACAGAAGAGATTGCAAAGTTATCAAAATACCAATCACTAAATTTCAAATAATAAAAAGCATTTCAGAGTTTTTAATTTTTGTATTTCTCACATACAAGTGGTTTAAGCCCATCTCAACTGAGTAACACGACAACACCAAAAAAAGGCAGCAAGGCCAACACAGCGAACAGCTACAAAAAGTATTTCTGCAAAAAGCTTCCCTTTCTTTGAGACAGAATCATTTGGGAGTGTTGAGAGCTTCTACAACATCAAGGAGTTTTTTTCAGGGTAGGAAAATCACATGTGAAGTTTGTCAGGGAAAGGATTAAAACATTATAGTCAGATTTACCCAAAAGCTCTCTGCAAACTTAATGCCCACCAATCACTCCACTTCATATTACAAAGGTGCCCCTCTGGAGATGGAACACTCCGGTTGATTAAGACACCACCGCGCATGGGGCCGAGGATGCGAATGCAAACGTCGGCCTCCACTACCAGCTTATGTTCCCTACTTCTGACAACAAAATCCATGACCAAGGCAGCTTTATGGGAGAGCGCTAGCAGTGGCCTGACGCCCTCTAGCTCCATCGCAGGGTACACATTTAAACACCTACAGTACTCCAACTACAGCAGCAGTTACTTGCAGAGCCAAGTTACAGATCCAGCCAATGGTGTTAAGTAGTGGACCCAGGACTCGTTTTTTGCCTCCTTTCCTGGGATCTGACCGGATGTGTACCTGCTGCTCTCCCAAAGTGCAGGCCTTTCCCCCACCATGAAGTGTACACAGGCTAGCAGCCTGCAAGAGGGTTGGCAGGGTGGTGTACATGTGTCTGCAACTGCAGAGCAGCACCTCCCACTTCTGCAAAAGTAAATCTGCATGAGCCAAAGGATACCCTCTAACCAAAAAGAAGTCCTACCTGAGGTCTTTTGTATGCTTTTCGAACCCTCAGTCCCAGCTTCTGGGCAAGTTCCTGTCCCAGTTGTGTGACGCTTTCATCCTGGGGACAAAACCATTGACAGGACACTTTCAGTTTTGTGGCACACAGAATGAAATAAAGAGGAAAGCAGTTATGCACACTGGGCTGCACCAAGAGGCCTCAATTTTTTTAGACAGCAGCAGGTGGGCAATTCCCAGAGCAGCCCTAGGAGAGTCCAGGCAGACCTCAGCGTTCTTGTCATTGAGTCCTGCCAAGATGCTGCAGTTGCACCAAGAGCTCTGCCCTACACTCTGCAGAAGTCCAGAGTGAATATTCAATGCTGCAGAAGATCAGAATCAAATATCTGCTTCCAAAAAAGCACCCACTCTGCAAAAGCAGGGTTTATGAGTCCTGCTGGCAAGATGGTTGGAAGAGCTGCCAAGGCTGGCTGCTAGGGGCTGATACAGCTTCTTCAAGGTCTCCATGCCTGGGAAGGAGCCTGCACGTCTTCCCTCTCTGCTAGCTGCAGAGTTAATAATCAGTTTTGATATGCAGACTATATTCACTAGCCTGTTTTACTTGTTTGTTTGTTTCCTTGTTTTTAAAGCTGAAACCAAGCCTCAGTTTCCAACTTACTAGCTAGAAGGCATTTTCACTGTCTTCAGCTCCAGTGAAACTGCCTCAGCTTAGTCAAGCAGATCCTTTAGCTTTCCTCATTGTGTGCCATTTACCACCCTCCCTGCTCAGTGCCCATGCCCACTCACACACCACCATGGGCTTTCTGCCCACAACCTTCTTAACTTATACCAGCAACTGTTTCCTTCTGCTTTCCTCTCTCTCCCTGTTTGCAAAAATATCAGAGTACTTTAACAGTTTCTTTGAAGACTTTCAAAGACTGATTCTATAACATAATAATAAATGAAAGTTAACTTCTTGTGTGGAGGTAGATGCATTTTTCTTGTAATAGCATTACAGTGATGGATCAGAACCAAATTTAGCAAACTTAACCAGTGCTTACTAGAACCTGGGTAATCAGTCTGGTTTCCTGTTCAATATTTGGCCTAAGACGACGCTCAACAAAAGCGTTATCAGGAAAATATTTAGGTCCTAGTATATGCAGATAGCTCCCTTTGCATGCAAAAATTTACACACCTGTGAACATAAAAATAACTATGACGTGATGTCAAGGACAGTTTTGCATGTTCCTCAAGAAATAAAAAGCTTTTTCAGCTTGCCTTAGCAATCAGTAAGTAAACCGTGAGACATTTTTATCCAAAACAGGAAAACTATATGTTTTCCTTCCAAAGCTCCAATTCCCATTTGTCCCATGCTCCTAGCCATTCCCATTAGAGATATAAAAGCAGCCAATTAAAACATTCTTATGGCCTCAGTTCACATTTTGTTAGGGCAGGGTTTTGCTCTTCACAAACAGGCCACTGAACCTGCTGTCACTAACTGGTGTCTGTGGCTGGCACTATCTTTAGAAGTGACTTGGACTGAAGAAACATGGGAGGACAAACATCTTTGAATCAGAGAGACAGAATTTCTGAGCATAAGCATGCTCTCAGGAACAGCCAAGCTTCTTCTTCCACTATCCCCTGGCCTCACACTAAGCATGTTGCAGAGAGGAAGGTTGTGAGCCACAATACTCAAGCTGAGTTGTATGTCCAAAACTTACATGTGGGAGGGACAGCAAGCATCGGCTATTGCACTCATACGCTTCTTTGTGTCTTCCAAGCTCATTTAAGGAGCGGGCTTTCCGGAATAGCGCTCGTATGTTCTCCTTGTCAAGACTTAAAGCCTTCTCACTGTCTTCCAGTGCCTTCTCATACAATCCCTGCATGGAGGAGACCACCTGGAGTCAGATGTGGCACAGCAGACTAACTCCTCCTCGTGTATGAATACAAACGTTCTATCTCTCAGTAGAAAACAGGAATATAAATGGCAGTTGGAAGTACATATTTATTACCTCGTGCACCGACCAGTGTACAAACACACCTACATCAACAGAACATTTTGTTAAATCCTGCAAACCTCAAAACACTTCAAAGTCAGTGAATGACAGAACTAAGGCTGCTTGAGCAACCTTATCTTCTCTCCCCCTCTACCTTGGCCATGTTACACTTGGCAGTCTTTAATTATGTGACCACTTGCAAATTTTCAGGGGACAGCCTCATTATGAACAGGATGGACCTGCTCTGGAGTTGTGCCATAAAGGAAAGCTGTTATATGTCTTAGTAAAATGGAAGCTTTTTAGAGCCTGAGTATTTCAGAATCTTCTCCATGTGTGTGCTGAAATTTCTTTCAAGACCCAAAGCCTTCTTACTATCTTCTAGTGCCCACTTGAGAAGGCAGAAGCCTCCAGAGCAATACTCAGTGTTCCAGAGAAATGTTTGCTCAGCACTGGAAGATACTGGATTGTACTAACTCCTCATCAGTGTGGACCAGAACTGCACTGTCAGTACCTTAGGCCTGGCCCCATCTCCATCACATCCTTCCTCTGGTCTCGCAAGACACAGTGCAATAGTGGGGTGATATCAGCGTTTTCTGTGTGTCATCATCTCCTCCAGTGTTCAACCAGGGAGTGGACAAAAACAACTGAAATCCCTCCTGACATCTTTTCCAACTGCACAGCACTGCAACTGTGATGTCCTCCCTGGTTTCTGAGGATGACTTGGGAAGGCACTCACCATGGCAAAGTAGCAGGCAGCTCGGTTGACATGTAGCTTGCAGAGAAGTTCCTTTGGGATGGTCACCTCATCAGAGGCTGCATAATCTGCCACATTCAGCCCTTCTACATATTGTACCAGTGAAAGCTTGAAATCCTTCTCTCGAAACAAATCATTGCCCTCTGCAAACAAGTTTCTCACAAGCTTCTGCAAAAAGGCCTGGGCAGCAGGGAGAGAACAAGTAGACAAATGGATATTCAGAGACAGGAGAGACTTCCCAATTTCCCATTCCTTTCCACATGTTTTAGCAAACTTCTTGCCCACTAAGATGCTCTTGCCTTCCCACTCTCATGTAAAACATCAATTTTTTTGGTAGAGGAGAATGATCCAGTCAAATCCCCACTCTTCTTGAACACTCAAGTGGCTTCTCCTTTCCCTGAAAGCTGTCACTGTCAGAACCTTAAAACTTTAAGTCACAGACAAATTGTGACAGACCATCCCACGTTCCTCACTTTTGGTATGTAAACTAATGGCTGTGCAACAGAACAGATCTTGCTATCCAGAGGGCTCCCAACCTCAGTAAACAGATTCTCCATTACCTCATAATCTTCTTGACTTAGGGGTAATGTGGACCTGAAAAAAAAGAAGAGAAAATACTCATGAAACAGGCATTCATGCAAACAAGGGCTTTTGTCTCATGAAGGAATCATCTTTCTGGTCCTCTGTTGATGATCTCAGTTACTGAACATTTTATCACTGAAAAGGCAGCTGAGGCAAAGAGAACACAGTTGGGGAGCATTAGACCATTATGCTCAGTAACGGTCACAGTGGTGTCAAGTGTTGGTCAGGTCTCAAAGGGACTTGAAACTAGAGGAATCTTATTCTCAGCTATTTTCTGTGCAATGTGTCTGTAACGTGTCTTCAATCATCTAAGAAACCACATCTTTGACAAGTCATGTGAGAGATTGTCAAGAAGAATACAAGTGTATTTTATGTGCATCTGGCTGTAATGAGAGGAACCAGATTGGCACTCCAAGACCTCCCCAAATCCTTTGTGAAACCAGAGACATACAGTGATACATGCAATCATTTTCCTCTGCCTTAACTTAGCCACATGTCTTTGGGTCTACCCCACAAAAGGAAGGGAGAAAACAATGCAGGTTTAGGAGGCTATTTAACTCCAGCTCTGTTGGCCAAGGCTGTGCCACAAAACTGGCAGCGCTTGCGTGGGTAACACCTACCCCACAACAGCACTGAGACTTAGGAGAAAGGTTCTGTTCTTCAAATTGGACCATCCAAGTAACTCAGGCTTGGTCCCCATATATTTATTTTTCCTCTTCAAGGAGAAATCAATAGGCTCTAGAGGAATCCTTAGCACCTTTCATAGCCTTTCTCACCTGCAGTGCATACATGGTCTTACTGGTTACAGAATAAACTTATTTTAGATTTCATCTGACCACCATCTACTCCTTAAAATTAAGTACAGGAAATGTCACGGCTTTGTAAGAAACATTCATGCTGCTTATAAACTTGGGCTATCTCTTTTGCACCAAAACAAACCAACAAACAGCACTGCCCCTGGTTCAGAGTTCAAGATACACCCCAGATGCATGAACAACACCTCAAATTTCTAAATTATTTTCTTCCTAAGAATCTTGTGCATTTTTGTAAATGCTACCAAAATAAACCTCACAATTGCCTCTCTGAAACTGAGTTATCAGCCCCATTTAGTCTCAGACTGGGGTGAAAATATCATGGCCACACCACAGGATATAAATATCTAACATGGAAGATGTGGGGGTTTTTCCTACTGTAGAGGCACAGACTTCAGCCACACTAATTGCAGGATGCAAAGCAGTCTTAAGAAGAACCCAAATCAATCTCATTACTCACCATGGAACCTGGACCTGAGTTGGAGGCCCTTGCTAACTCAAACATTGGAGGGAAAAAATACTACTGTATTTTATAAGGAAGTACTTGGACTTTTAACTATTACATAAGCAACCACTTTAAGCTCTAGAAGGCCACATGATATTCATAGAAGAGTGACCTGAGGCATCTACCGGGCTGGCAACTGTAAAGGAGCCCAGGTAATCTGTTCCTCCCATAGGCACCGTATGGGGTACCTAACAAGTTATTTACCTTGCTTTCCCCACCTACAGAATTGAAACACTATCTCTCTTCCTAAGAAAGGTGGGATAACCTTGTTGAGAGAGCACTTGGAGATCTTCATGCTGAAGATGAAGTAGAAGGTCCAAGTACTATTAGCATTATGCTGACTATAAAAATCATCCTGGAAATGCAATGGAGGGTAAAACCCAAGGAAATTAAAATGACAGAATTTAAAGCTTAGGGAGCTGGCAGGGCAAGGAGCACCCTGAAAAATCACAGCAAAAATCCTCAGGACAGTATCTCTTTCCCATGCAGAAACCCCAAAGCAGTGAATAGGAAGAACTCAGTTCCTGCAATCCTCAATAGAAAGACAACTGCCTCCAAATCCACAGGGAACATTGAGGTTGTCCACTTACTGAATGAACTGAAGTCCTTTCTCTATTTCTTGTTTTCTCTTCTGTCTCTCCATTATACTTGCTGTGGAGGAAGAAGAAAAAGAAACAACACAAAATGAGTCATTTTAGGTCTTGTTGGCAATTAAACAGCACAGTATTTTGTTTGTGCCTGAATTTACTACTAACAAAATGTTCCAGAGCAGATGCCCTGAACAGCAAAGCCCGTGATTTATCCACGCTACAGATACAGAACAGCAAGCAGCTCACTACCAAGTATCTGCTTTTTCTCACATGCCACTGATAGGATACATGGGCAAAGAGGAATTACTTCAATTTGAGCTCTCTGCTTAGGCTGCCAGTACATAAAGCAACGGGAACCAACTGTTATCGTGATCGCCTTCTAGGAAAAAGAAAAAAAACCCAACAACATTTTCTCTGCAGTGGCAGTCATTCCAGAAATTTGTGCTGAGAGCCTCCCATGTAAGCAACTCTGACCAGTATTTACCTGGGACAGATTTAAACTGGTTTACTTCACAGCATATGAAATAAATTACCTACATAAGGTGTATGGAGGAACATAACAAAGAGAGACAAAGGAAGAAGATGGAATTGCTTGCCATGGTCCACATAAAAGGGCAGCATTGAATCTATGCAATGAGGATTTCATGCTGAAAATCAGCAGACTAGAGCAGTACAGACTAGGGAATACTCTTTTGGAGAGGGAAAGAGCCCCACCCTGCAGAGTTTTAAAGTTGGGGTGGGCAGTGCCTCAGGAAGGCTCAAGAGAGAGTTATCCACACTTAGAGACAACTATGGGCACAGTAACTTTTCTGGTTTTGACCAAATCCAGTCTGATCTCTGCAAGCACAGACGAATAAGTAGTATGATGGAGCCATTTTGGAGTTATGACCTTTTTCTCACCTAAAACAGGCTTGAATCACATCATTAGATACATGAGCTTCATCCCTTGCAGTTTGGAAGCAAATTTTGGAATGGCTCCTCCCTGGCCTTTCTCTAAGGTACACAGGTCTGTCACACAAGAAAAGAATAACAAAGGCAAGAAAAGATGGCACTTTGTGCCAAAATAGAGTTGCTAGTGACAGCAAATTTCACATCAACCAGCTGTGACCACAAATGCTCAGCATTTGAGGAACAGGAACTTGGGGA
This sequence comes from Manacus candei, assembly GCF_025592945.1. NCBI lineage: Eukaryota > Metazoa > Chordata > Aves > Passeriformes > Pipridae > Manacus > Manacus candei. Next base: position 5,805,149 of record NW_026138066.1, read on the forward strand.
CAAAAGCAGCAAGCACAGAAACACTGAGATAAGGTGCAGATGAAGACACTGTGCCTTCTCAGCATGGGATGGTCTCTGAAGAGATCATGGTGAAAACTAATTTCTCTAACTCTACACTACAACAACTTGGAGAACATTATCACCCAGTTCCCTTAATTCCCTTCACCCACCATCCCTATCATTCTAAGATATCCTGCGGTATCTATGGCACATTCAGTCTGGAACGGGGTGAAGAGGCCTTTAAGGTACATAAAAATCAATCCTGACAACTCAGCAAGTCCTTATTGATTGTTCTCTGTGCCACACAAAATGTAGAATTGATACCTGCCCTTTATGGAGAAGGAGAGTTGGGGGAAGGGGGAAAGGCAGGAGTGAAAGAAAGCCCAGAAAAAAGTGGCAGCAGAAGGAAGCAAGAGCTTGAAAGTGACACTGTGCAGTTTGTAAGTCATCAGACATTACATTTGGGGACAATCTGGTTCGAGCAGCAGGTAGAAGATTTTAAGCAGCTGCATTTGGAACAGGATGGGCGGCACAGGAAGAAAAGGAAAGCCAACTGACAAGGTGAGTTATGATCAGCATCTCTACAAAGGCTTTCAACAGAAGTGATGGAGAAGAGCTGGTATACTTCAGTACAACACCAACAGAAGGCCTGGAATGATTTATAAATACCCTGGATCATGAGCAATCAGGAAGAAACAAGGAAATTTAACAAGGAGATTGTGGGGTTAATATGATCACTAATGCTACAGGCAGACAGGCTTGAGGGGTAGAAAAAAAGACAGAGGCAATTCATTTGATAGTTCTCCTTGTATGAGATTCTGCAGATAAAGTAAGAGAGAACAGACAAGAGGAAGAGCAGCAGTAGGAACCATTTCCACATAGACAGCAGTGAAATACACAAAAGAGGACAGAGCAAACCCAGAGCACTGTAGAAGAACCTCAAAGGCCATCAGAGACAAGAGCGGGTAAAGTCACCACGGGAAATAACAAGAGACAAACTGGAAGGGGGAGAAGAGGAGGCAAAAGAGTCAAGTGGACCTTCACAAAGGCTCATGGGGAAAGCACGGGGAGGAAGGAGGGATTTCCAGCTGTCTGGTCCCTGAATAGGTCCCTGAAAGGCTTGAAGTGCTCCAAATAGCCCCACTTTAGACTCCCACCTATTGCATCCTCTGTTCGTGGTCTAGGAGCTCCATTTCATCTGAGGTCCACGTATACTGCCTTGTCTGAGCTATACTGTGGGTGAACCTCTCCTCAGTCCTACCTCTAGGACAAACCTATCACCTGCACCACAAACAGTTTGTCTATGGTCCTGCCTATGGCACATTTCATGAAGCATTGTGTCTAAGAGCCCTTTTTTTCCCGCCCACCAAATCTGTCTGTCCAGACTCAAATTGTCAGCAGAATTGAAATCCAAAGTATTTATATCCCCACTCCATCTCCTACTGCTGGACTCACTGTTGGACCCTGGACCCGATTCATAATCTCATCTTCTTTGGGACTGTTGATGGACCATTGCTACCGGCATCTAGTTCTGATTGCACTGTTCAGATATGATGGGACTGTACCCTAGTGAGTGACAGCTTTGCTGGTGACTGTCATCACCTTTGGCTACTCACTTGTCCTTCCATGGAGGAGCAGCCCTGCTCTTGCTGCTCCCTGAGCCATGAGCCATGCTGGAGAGAACAAAAGTCAGGGAAGTGAAGCAGCAGCCCACAGATCTGATGAAAAGGGACATTATTGGTGACTGTGGGAAGAGCAGTTGAACACTGGCTGGTCATCACAAAGTCAACGGCTGCATTCCAAAATGCTGTGGCACACCTTTACAATTGTGTATATCCACAAAACAAATCGCCACCTGGATAAGCTTCTGATACGCACAGTCTACTTCTGTTCCCGAGCTCAGCTTTTAAAACACTCTACAAGAAGGGAAGAAGTGATCAGTACCTGTTCTCAAGGCTACCCTGACCCCACTGCTAAAACATCCCACACAGCAGGATGTGGGCATGTGTTACAATGAGAACTGATTACTGTTGCTTGCCCACAGAGCAGGGCATTCAAACACTACTGACCCAAGCCTGGAGTGCAGCCAAAGCACTACAGGGAATGGCTCCAGAACGTCTCCTTTCTAGAGTTACCCAACACTTCTTGCATCCCAGAGCTCCCCTTCTGTTTTTTCTCTCCTCACTACCACTGCCACTGCATCCAGCATGAACAACTCCATCCTTGCTTCCTGTGGATGGCTGACCAACCTATTGCATCTCTCTTAAGTCCCACAATACACAGCTACAGTTTGATCCTTGCTACAAAACCCTCATAAAAAACAACCCTCTGTGTTTACTGCATGCTGTTTACTCTCTGCAGTCCTACCCTCATCTTCAACAGTAAGTGTTCTTCAACCCAAAACCCTCCATTGCCTTCTTTAGACATAAACCACAGGCCTGATCTCCCCTCTAGACTGTTGCTCTCTGATACTGCCCCACATTCCTCTCTCCTTGCAAGTGGATGACCAGCTTCCTCTGCTGAAGTTCTGTCATACATTCAGGCTTATGCCATGACTTTTCACATAAGACTCATTTCTTCATGGCAACACCCTCAAAATGCACACCACATGCTGCTGTCCCAACAACTTTTTGCACACCTCTCAGGAACAACTACTTTTCCCTTTCAATGTGACTTCACACCAGCACCCTCCTTCATGCTTGGCAGATCCCTCCCCTGTCCTGCCTGCCCCAAATACTGCTGAAGGCTGCCATTCAGACTCCTTGTTTTGCTATTCACACTTCCTTCCCCACCACAGCAAACTCAGTCGCTTATGTCTCCCCTCATCATTCCAGCCTCTCTGCCTGCTTCATTCAACCCTCGGACCAAGCTGCACACTCGTTACACCGGCAAATCCAACATGCAGCAAGCCATCCATATGTGCAACACTTCAGTTCTGCTGCACACCATACCACAGCTACTGCCTAATTAATTTTAAGCACAGAGCCTGTTTAGCTTTTGTTTTCTCTGTCTTTTAAATATTTTTAGAAACACAGCAGAAAATATTTCATGAAGCATTGTGTCTAAGAGTCCTTTCCCCCCCCCCCAAATCTGTCTGTCCAGATTTGTCTACTCAAATCACCAGCAGAATTCAAATCCAGAGTATTTATATCCCCACTACAAAGCTCTTATCCTTTCAGTCTGGAGACATTTATCCTCTCTGGTCCAGCATCTAGAGAAAACTTTATTCACAGTTTGTCAATGAGTTACAAACTATTTACCAGACAGAAATAAAACGCTGCACACAGGTAAAATGGTTTTCTTGTCTTCAGAAGAAAGCATGAGCCAATAAACTGGGTGCCTGAATCACAAACTGGGTAGATATGCTCTAGATAGGCAGATCGGTAGGGACACTATGAGATGAACAGAAAGATTTGTATTTACCTTATCAAGGACACAGGTGTTCATAACCCTGCCAGAGCTGAATTTGGGCAAAGTTTTTCATACTGTATTTATGGGATGACAATGAGTTCACACTTGACTGACTTCCAGGCTTTGACTGTAACATTTCAGCCAGAAATAAATACACTGAAATGTAAGTGGCAGGTTGTAGAACTGAGACTGGAGCTTCTGAGGAAAAAGGCTCCAGGATGCACTGGTCTGCAACATGGGAGTTTTTCACTGGCTGCAGTTTGGCTATCTCAGTGGTGCAGCAGAATAGGTACCTGGGCACATGTCAAGCAAAGGACAACCTGCAAAGCCCATTACAAAATTTGGCTCTTGCTCACTCCTGCATCTGCTTTCTACCATGCCCACTCCCTGGGTTTGAGTGCTTCTCACAGCCAACAGCTCTTGGATTCCCCACCATCACATTGTGCCCACCAGGCCTTACACCTCCATCCCTCCACACACCAGCCATCCCAAGGTACTTCCATGGCTGCCGTCTCACATCCCAGTACCCCACTAGTGCCACTGCTGCTGCGCAACACCACTGGGGTCATCGGGGTGCCACCAGCTTCACCCAGCAATATTCACTGCACCCAGTGAATGCAGAGCAAGGTAGTGACAGCCCCCTCACTCGTCGCTGAAAATAAAAGCAGTGACCGTAAGTTTCCCCAGGAGGGGGACGGCAGTGGCAGCTAAAGCCTCGAGACCACCCCAGCCACCGACACCCCATTTTCTGTTCCCTTCAGCCTTGTGCTCCACAAATAACACCCGCATGTACCACAGGCCACCCTCCCTCCTGCCCCCACCGCAGCACAGCCAAGGAGCGAGGAGAGGGAGCTGGGGTGACACTGCCCGTCCCTCGGCCACTTGGTTTCGTGCCCACCTAGCTCGCCCTCCTCTGCCTCATTTGTAAAACTAAGTCCCGGGGCTGTTTCCCACACGCATGGCGCGCTCGCCTCCTCCCCCCACTGCCAGCACTAGGCCGCCGATCCCCGGCCTTGCGTAGAGGCCGCCACTGACAGAGGCGCCACCTCGGCCGGCCTGGGAGGAGAGGGGCCGGCGGCGCCTTCCGCGCCCCCGCGGCTCTGCCGGACGCCGGCACCCCAGCATCCCCACCACCCCGGCCCCGCTGGCAGGGGTCTCCCGCGGCAAGAGACCCCCAGGCTTCCCCGGGAAAAGGAAAACAAAACAAAACATACTCTTTCTCCTTCCTCACCCCCCCATCCGCTTAAATAAAAATCACACATCTCCAGAAGTCTGGGAGGCGGCTTTAAGAGAAAAAAACCAACACCCCCCCCCCCCCAAAATACCCCCAAAAAACACAAACCGAACCCAAACCACATAACGTCCTCCGCCACCCGGAAACTGTCTGAAACATTAAAGAATTAAAAACAAACAAAACCCCCAAACAAAACCAAAACACAATCTTCTTATTTGATAAACTTTAGAAGCCCCTACGGAAGGTGCATCTAAAAAGCAATTCCACAAGGGCTTCTCTGCGGTTTCATGGGGTTTGTACCAAACAAGAGGGGGAAACTGCAGCCTAAATACAGACCAGAACACAGATCTCGAACCTACAAACCCCAAACAGGCACAAACGCGATTAATACTAAGTTTTCCATATAAACCCAGGGGCTTTTCCCCTAGCTATCCAATTTTAGACTACTACCACATTTTTTTCCAGGGGGTGGGATTAGGATGTCTGACAATTTTTTTTTTTGCAAACCCCATATTTTCGGCGGAAGAGGGGTTAGCTTCAAAATCTCACTCGTATTATTTCTCACTTTTTTTTTTAATTTGCAATTACACAACGTTTCATCTATGCATTTACTGTCTGAAACCTTTACTTTCTAATGAAGCAACATCCAGATTTTCTTGTTTCTCAAGTACACCGCTTTCTACATACACAAACACACACACATACAGAATTGGTTTAAGACAAAAATAATCCCCCCAAAATAAAAATAAAGGACTCACCTCTTCTCGGGTTTTCCCCCCCACACTATGTGTAAACTTTCCTTGATAAATGGTATTGTATTACTAGAGATATTATTAATGTATTATTACTAGAAGTAATAATAATAGTAAGTGCTATTTAATTACAGAAGGCAGCATTCTGCTTCTGGATCGGCTGCCCCTGCAGCTCCCTCCATGTGCCTCCTGATCTCTTTACTTTCATTTCCAGGTCTCGCTCTCGCTCGCTCGCTCGCTCGCTCTCAGCTGCACCAGCAAGAGAAAATGCCTCTCTGCATATCCTCTGGGCCCTAGAGGCTACCGCTTTCCATTACAAAAATTCACAGATCTTTCCCTTGTGGCTGGTTTTGAGATTCCTTAAGGTGAATTAGGCTTTAAAAACAACAACAACAACAAAAAAACCACGGGAAAAACTCCCCCGATTCAGCAGTGGACTCTCCATTCTAATTTTAATGCAACATTTTTTTTTTCTTCCTGGTTGTCTTTGCTGATATAAAAAATATACCCCAAAAGAAAGAAAAGCTGCGTCTGCAGAGGGATTGCATGCATACGAGTGCAGCAATGAACTGAATTATGAGACACCCCCCGGAATTATCACATATGTGAAGCAGTGACCCTTTTGCCCACCCATATATATATGTTTGCTGGACAGGGGCCAGAGCCATTGCTTATGGCAGAGCAATTATCTGCTCCAGACAGACCTTACTTACTCCACCCTGCACTGCTGAGGGGGTTCCCTGTAAATAACATCTTCTGAAAACATAAATCTTTGGGTGGAAAGGAATACCCACTGCATGTATGTGTGTGTGTGTATTAATATTATATTTTATACCGTTGCGTATTATACAATCTACAAATATCCATAATATACATACACACATATATTACATATGTGCATATGCACATATATTTTTATTTTTATGTTATGTTATATTTTTATTTTTATATGTTATGTTATATTATATTTAATATTATTTTTGTTATCTCATATTTTATATTTATGTATACACATGTGAGTTTAGGCACTTTTTTGGAACCAGATTTTTACCTTATTTTCATCCCAAATCCCTCAATATTTCCAGAAAATGGAATCTCCACAGCCGTCCATGCCAGCAGAGCCCCAGAACAGAGCTGCTGGTGGGAAGCAAAAGAGGCCCAGTGGCCCATGTTGTTATATCATGGGAAATGGTTGTGAAGACGCAGATACACAGACCACCTTGGATGGGGAGATTCACTCATCCCTGCTCAGCTCCTCTATCACTAACTTAAAATAACTTTCTGAAATGAGTTTTATGATCAGCTCCCAGTAGAGCCTCCCTGGTAGAACAGGTTTTCCTCCCCCTAAAGGATTCTACCATCAGGTTAATCATTTCTAGACTGACACTGGTTTAAATTACCAGCTTTTTTCCAATGTAATCAGTGACATGTTTACTCCTGAGTGTCTCACTTCTCTATTTACAGTGACCCACAAGAGTGTCACTTTGTGCTTTGCAGCTAAGCAACTCCAACAAGATTCAAAGGCAGGTAGAAGGTAACATCTGAAGTGTACTAAACTTGTTTAATATTTAAAACATGTTGAGCAGAAAAGGAAAGACTTTATTATACTGAGTAGAATTGGCTTCTGGCAGCTCTGCCACAATAAACTGATAAATTTATGAAATATAGGCTGTGAATTGTATAATGTACCATACGACACTGGAGAACACTGTATAATGCTCTACATAATATTTTATCACAATGCAATTTTTTAAGATATTGATTATGATCCAAAGATTGAATCCATGGATAAGACAATATTTATTTTTATTATCTCTTCAGGAGATTTGTTACCCCTTATTTTTAGACAGTGACAGTGTGGCAATGAGTGGAGTCTAACCAAGCTGGGCCTCTGGTAGAAGCTGCTGGGCAAAATGTACATTAAATTACAAACCCTGTGGAGGGATAGTTTTGGGCAGAAGAAAGGTGGAGCAGGTCTGGTGAGAGAAAGTAAACACTGGGAGAGTTGATATATCAGATCACAGTGGCAGCATAACAGAGCCATCATCAAATGAGTTACAGAGCCCAGGATACCTCAAACCCTGCAGCACCTCTGAAAGAAAATGACATCACAGCTGGATGAGAAGAAGAAAGCTTAAGAGGAGCCAAGGAGAAAGAGGAACAAAACCAAAATGTACATACGATCGAGACTTATGCTGGAATAAGCACTAGTTTTTAATTCAAGAACATTCATTTTCAAGACTGCATTTTGAATTTAATGTCAGGTTGTACTTCCTTCCAGCCCAATTTGCTTTGCCTGTAAGACTGATAGGTGTTCTGCAAGGTCATGATCCCGTATATACTGCTCCTCTCATGAAAAAAACATCTTTCCTTAGTGGTTAATGAAGATTTTCACAGTTTGCCAGCATCATTATCTAGGTCTCATGTGCAGGTAGTCAGCAAGAGTCGAAACACCACAAATTCCTGCTACAAACTAGATATAGTGTCGTAGAAATTACTTTGATTTGTAAAGCTATTCTTTTAGGGGGAATGTATAGAATGTATAGAATCTATGCTACAGTGGCACAGCACACCTACATTCCAACATAGATCCACCTACAGTCAACAACTTTATTCTTGCCCTTCTGGCACAGGTAATTACCCAATATTTGGGAGAATGACAGAGAAGGAAATCAGACGTATTTGATATGATCATGTTTATTGCTAAAAATCATGAGGAACTAATAACCAGTGCCAAATTTCTTGCTTATATTTTCTGGATTCAAGCTCTTTCTCAAGATCACACTTATTTATTGCCTCATCACATCTGCATATTCAGGCAGCTTTATGCTTCTCACATACAACCATAGTCTAGTCAGTGCCTAAGTGCTTCTTAATTTTCTTCAGTTGCAAGAGAAACTCTTTATTATTTGTGAGGTAAATTTTGCTCTAGTTTTCTATCTGGTTGCTGTATCAGTTTATGGCTTTTATTCTTTAAGCTGCACAAAGAAACCTCACTGCTTTTTGTATTCCCCCAGAAGGAAAAAGGCCTACCATGGTCTCCCACCTCAATGCAGTGTGCCAAGTCACCCAGGATCACCAACTACTGACATTCTTTTCTTGGGTCCATACAAGCATTTGCTGTTGCTTCTTAAAAGCATAGTTGGCAAATTTGTGAGAGACTGGAAAATGCCTCTTACAGTGTTTTTGGATCAAATGGCAAAATAAATCCTGCTTGTTACCCACCCCAATAGTGATCTCACCAGGTATCTGCCACCTGAAATGGTACCTGCATTAGTGCCTATAAATTCCAGCTCAGAGAGAAGGGACTGAAGTGCTGTGCAAACCTACTGCAGTAGCAGGCAAGTTTATGCACAGCTCACCTCACCTCACCTCATTGGATGTACTTTTGTTCCTATACTCAGAAAGAAAATGTCAAGCACAACGTACACATGGAGCTGTCATGCAAACCAATGCTTTTTGCATCCTTAAGCAGGAATGACTGTGCACTCCTGGGTGAAAGTGACAGCATGAGAGGACACAGACTTCAGCTGTGCCAGGGGAGGTTTATGTTGGACTGTAGGAGGAATTTCTCCACTGAAAGGGTGGTTAGACATTGGAATGGGCTGCCCAGAGAGATGGGGGAGTCACTGTCCCTGGAGGTGTTTAAGGAGAGATTGGATTTGGCAGTTAGTGCCGTGGTTTAGTTGACATGGTGTTCAGTCATAGGTTGGACTCGATGATCTCAGAGGTCTTTTCCAGCCTAATTGATCCTGTGATTCTGTGAAGCACCTTCTTCAGCAGAAAGGTCTGAAAGTAACGCACAAGTACAAATTGATCTGCAGGGACCAGAAGGCACGCGTGTCCCTTCTGGGGGCATGCGGGAGCTCGCCGGGCGGCAGCTTCTCGGGACGTGGGTTGTGGAAGGGGCTCGGGCACAGACTCACGTAGCTCTTCCAGGCCGGCGTGGCGGCCGCCACATCGGGCGCCGAAGGCAGGACTACACCTCCCGGCGTGCCCCGCGGCCGCCGGCCCACGCAGCCCCGCCCACGCGTCGCGCGGCGCGGCCGGGCTGCGGTGAGGCGGAGGGGCGCGCCCCGTGACGTCAGGGCGCAGCAGCCAATCTCGGCGCGGGGAGCAGAACTGCCGGCGTTCAAATCCTCCGCCTCCCCCGCCCGCCCCTCACCCAGCGGCCCCGGCGGCGGCGGCGCGAGGCTCCGGCGCGTCCCCGGCACCCGGCGGCGGGACCCGCGCGGCGCGGAGGGCAGGTGAGGGCAGAGGACGGGCGGCGAGACCGCGGCCGCCGTTATCGGCCGGGAGAGGGGGTCGTGCGTGGGGGCCGTGTGTGAGGCGAGGCGGTCCCATCCCGCGGGCTGACACGCTCCCCGGCTCCGCCTGCGGGGGGCGCTCCCGGGCGCGCCCCGCCCACGCGCACGCGGGTTCCCCCCTCGTGGGGGTCGCGGTCCTGGCCCCGTGGGGTGGGGCAGGGCAGGGCGGTCACGGGCGGCGGCGGGGCCGGAGCTCGGCTGCGCCCGCGGGGGAAGAAAGGAGCCCCCACCGCCCCCAGGGGCTGGCTGGGAGGAACCTCGGGCTGTCACCCCGCGCTGCCGGGCTCCCCGCTGTTGGGCGAGCAGAGCGGGCTCCTCCTCAGGACAGCACGGCAGGTGCCCAGTGTGTTGTCTGCTGGGGTGGACAAAGTGTTGCCACTACAACATTCGTCTGAACTCACTTATTGACCATCGGGAAACATCCACCTTCTTCACACAGTCTTTAAGTAGTGAGGAAACCTGTCTTCAGGCATTTCTAGGTCTTGGTTTAATTGCCAAACAGACTAACTCCTCAATCTTATTTTTTTTTCAAAGCTTTCCCTGTAGAAGAAGTAGCAGAGAAGAGACCTCTGGTAGGTTGATGGCTGGGTGTGGCTGACGTTTGCAATAAAATATGCTTCAGGATGTGATGCTGGATTTGTATGTTGAGATTAGGAAGTAGTCTGTGTGTAAGGTGAAGAAAATAAAGGGAGACTTAAAGGAAGGAGAAGCCAAGGGGGTGAGTGCACCTGTAGGGAAGAACATCATAGTAGAACAGAACTGATTTTTAAAGTCAAGTAAATAATTGAACTAGGAGAACAGACTGACTTCTTTAGATCCTAACTTCTGTTCCTGTCTGGGAAAACCTTCAAGGATTGGAGGATGTCCTGTTTTTCTTCTTTCTTAACCTTGGATTGGTAGAGGCTGGGAGGTGTCCACCAGTGTGGTGTCTGTGTGGCCTGGTAGGAGTGGAGTAAGTTATGTGAGCATTCTTCTATCGGCAGCACCTACTTGAGAGGATAGTCATCTGAGAAAAGTCATGTTGATCAGCCGTAGAGATTTCCTCCACTGTCCCCATGTCCAAAAGCAATATTAAAATTAATCACCTCTGAAGAAAAGCCATACTCTGGGGAAGCTGGAGGCTTCGCAGCTGGGTATCGAGGAAAGTTTGTATATACAGCTTTTGTTTAGGGGTTTGTTTAAAGCAAATGCTGTTGAGCTCAAAGAGCTACAAGGGTGCGGGGTCACCTCTAAGTCAGACAAGAATGGAAGGGAACGGTTTTCTGTTGTAGGAATGAAAGTTCATCCCTTCTCACATCTGAAGTTTGTTTAAGTATGTGGCTTCTAAGCATTAGTTGTATGTAGTCTTTTGTATGTAGTCTTTTATCCCAGCAGAGGAAACATAGTCTGTTTATCCTGCTGAATGGATGGAAGCCGGTTCCTTCACACAGTAATTAATATTCATTAAATAATGCTATGCAGATGGTACTAGGCATGGCTAGCTTCAAACTTATGCCTCAAGGCAAAATGTTAGCTAAGTTATTGTGAGTGTAAGATCATCCTGTTTAATGTGTGACGAAATTTGTGTGGGACATCTGAAAGGAAAGAGAACCCGGAAGCCTCAGATAGTTTTGTATGCAGCACACACAGTGTTTTCAGCAACTCGATGGTTCTGGAACTGTGCTGACAAGGGCACTACTGGGGATATCACTGAAAAAGAAGAACAGTTGTGTTCATTCTAGCTTGCTTTGGAGAGCAGGGGGAAGTGCAGCACATATTAAACATTGGGGTTTGAGGAGAGAGGAATATTACATTGTAATTTTTGGTGTTGCACAAAGAGTAATGTCTTAATGTGGCCTTAATCCATAGTTTTACATACTGTTTATTTTTGAAGTGTAACAACTCCATCAAAACCCAAGTCTCATCAGTACTGAAAGAATTGGCATCATCTGACTGGTTGGCTTTAGAATATTAATCTAGCTTAGCTATCCCAGGTGAGCTCTGGGGAGAGCACTAATGACACTAAAAACTCAGTTAGATAGCTCAGTAACAAAAAGCACATTATTGTTCAAATAAATATGGTTAATCACACAGATTAGGTATTGTAGTTTGAGGTTTTTTTATGATAAATTCTTTTCATTGACAGCTCTTAACTTCTGGAAAAAGCAGGAAAATGGCATCGGAAGACATCACTAAGCTTGCGGAGTCACTTGCCAAAACCAAAGTGGGTGGTGGACAGTTGAGCTTCAAAGGCCAGAGCCTTAAACTGAACACAGCTGAAGATGGTAAGAGAAAATAATCTCGTGTTTGGGAAGTGTCTCCCTGAAGTTGTAAAATTTTGTGGTAAACCTCCCACTAATCCTGCATGGACAAGTTATAGATGCAAGGGTCGTGCAGCTGCTTCTGATAGAGACATTTCCTTCCCTTCTGGTATCCTGCTTTGACCTGGTACCCTGGCAGTGCTGCAGCTGCCGGGACTGGGGTTTGAATCCCTGGTTTGTAATTCTTGTATTCCTGGTGTTCTCCCTAAGTGCTTTTGACAGTTGCTGTGCTTTAGAAGCCAACGTTCTTTTTAAAAACAGTTAAGCAAGTGGATCACAGATTTTGGAACAAGACCTGCACAGAAGAATGGGCCGATACATTAGTCTTTCTTTCCAAATTCTGACATATTTGTTAACCTCTTATCTTGTTGGGCTTTTTTCAGGAATCTCTCTCTTGTTGGTGTATGCGTATTTCATAATAAGAGTCTTACAGTGGCTGCTAATGTAGTAGATATCTGGAGAAAATGTATATATTCTTAATCAACATTTATGCCATTCCAAGAAAAACAGCATGCTTTTCAGAGATGTTATTTGTTGTAGTGGTTACTTTTTTTTTTTTTTAAACTAATTCCAAAGGTGATGCTTTTTTTATAGGTCACTTTAGTAAAGCAAAGGCACTGAACTGTGGGGAGACACTTTGGAACTTGGGAATGATAACAAGTGCCCACTGACAGGGGAGACTCTGCAGCCTGCTCCTTTGCCTTGCGTAGGATTACTCTAGAGTTAAATCATTCCACCCTGACATGTTTGCTAAACAGACATCTGCTGAAGTTTTGCCAGTCACTGGGAACTTTTTCCTGATGAAGTGGCACTAATTCCCATCAGCTTTGAACTTAGTCCTTGCACCTTTGTAGACACGTGCACTCTAGCTACTAAACCATGTGCTGAATGGCAGAGGAATTTTATTTAGGAGTAAGGATAGTTACTTTTGCAAATAGGAGGATGGCTATCAGAATAGAACTAGAAGCAAATTATGAGAAGGCAGGGTATGGCATAGAGGATGTTTTCTCTAGTGACCTGACATTTTAACTCTGTTCCTGTTGTTGTTTCAGGGTTCTTTCATAGTGTTGTTCAGCTGTTTTTGCCAAAGGTAGCGTTGAGCAGGTATTGCTGGATCAGACGGTTACTGTAGTCCCCAAGATGATGGTTAAAAGACCAACTAGATTATTTGCTTTTGCAGCTGAAGAAGTGATCAAGCAAATTGTGGAGTTTGATGGCCTGGAAGCCTTGCGCCTGGAAGGCAACACAGTGGGTGTGGAAGCAGCAAAGGTCATTGCCAAAGCCTTGGAGAAGAAATGCGAGCTCAAGGTGAGATCCTAAAGTCAGGAGTAGTCAAGGGAAACAAGTAATGCAGAAATACTGACAGCCTCTTTAGGCTCTTCCTGCAGAAGCCTGCCTTGAGTTTGTCCTGAAGCTTGCATGGTGGCTCTTCCAGTAGGAAGAACAACCATATGAAAATACAGCATGACTTGGGGATAGTGGGAACACTTCCTGCATTCTTACCTTCCTGTTTAGGCGGCTTCCAATATTAAGGCCAGGAAGCTGTGTGAGGAAGAGCCTCTCTGCAGAGGCAGCATCTGTAAACAAAGAGCCATGGCAACAAAACGTTAAGTTCTTATGGAAAAGCTGGGTCAGATCTGGAGAATGAGTCTTCAGAGAATGACTAGGGAGGAAATAATGAAGGAAATGCAACAGGAGGTTTATTTGTGCCCAAGTTATGTTTCCCTACTGTTGCTCTAGCCTGATATTAAGGGAGTGCTGTGCTACTAGAGAACTGTCCTTAGAAGGAGAGTGTTGTGAAACATTGATACACATTAATCACCCAAGTGTGGCTTTTCAGGCAAGTTCAGATTGTTGAACTCCATACCTCGGTAAAATCTGCATTCCTGATGTATCCTTCAGTTTCCTGTTGCTTTTTTCTGTGGTAATTTTCTCAGCAGAAAAGAATTCCAGGTTGAATATAAGCAAGAATTCTTGTATTGTGTTATTTGCAGTGTGCATTTCAGTGCCTTTATGTCCTTGCAAGTGAAGTGAATGTAACACTAGTTCTTGCAACCCTTTAGTGGTCAAATGACAATCAACTGATAACCCCAGGGAAGGGAAACAGCATTAAGCTGTCCACAGTGATGTAATGCAGCTTGTACATGTAAATCTTTATTACAAGTGTGTTGACCTAGATATTTCAGTGGTTTCTATTTGTATATTTCTTATTTTAGAGGTGTCATTGGAGTGACATGTTTACAGGGAGGCTAAGGTCTGAGATCCCCCCTGCTTTGGTAAGTAAAAACTAGATCTGAGACCTCTGACTAATGCAACCTCTTTTCTCACCTGTCATGCTTTTTGTGGGAGTATGTTTTTTTTGGTACAGAACTGATCCTTCTCTGCACTGTTAACACTAAATATCTTGGAACAGGTGAGCGTGTCTCTTTTGCTCCTCCTGTATGAGGTGGAGAAGAGTTGATTAAAGAATAAATGCAAATCCATGCTAGCAAAGGAGCTTGTCACTGGGGGAAACATCTTTGTGATGCAATAGATAGAATGAGATCTAAGCTTTCTAAATAGATCTTATGACTATTTCTTTCAAGACCATTACAGAGCTCCTTGCCTCCTTGAGTCCCGTGAAGAAAAAATATGATAAACTCAACAGGATAAAACCAATATTTCTTTCAGCAGTGTAGAGGGAGAAACCCCCTTTAGAAAGTGTGTATTTGACCTAAAGGGATGGGATAATGTCTGGGTCACTACCTTATGGTTATCTTTAGCTTAATTTGCACAGCTTCTCTGGATTTAGCTGTAAAGTTTTATTTCCCCATGCAGCTTTGCAGAATGTCTTCAAAGTGGAAATTTTTTTGCAGCATCACTGTAATGCCTAGCCACTGCAGTGATGCTGGCACTAGAAGTTAATCCATTCCCTCCCACCCACTGCCATCTGTTTCCTTACAGATCTCTTTGGGGGATGCACTCATCACTGCTGGAGCCCAGCTGGTGGAGCTGGACCTGAGTGACAATGCCTTTGGGCCAGATGGTGTGCGTGGCTTTGAGGCTCTGCTGAAGAGCCCTGCATGCTACACTCTGCAAGAACTTAAGCTCAATAACTGTGGCATGGGCATTGGTGGTGGCAAGGTAAGGGTTGTCTCCTCTTTGGGAATGAGGTCAGAGCCAGGATTTGACTTCAGACTACCCTACACGGAATGGTTGAGGTTGGAAGCTATCTTTGGTGATTGTCAACTCCCCTGCTCAAGGCAACTAGACCAGGTTCTTCAGGCTTGTGTCTAGTCAGGTTTTGAATACAGACTTCACAAGCTGTATGAATAGTCTATCCCAGTGTTTAATAATCTTCACAGTAAAAAAGGGAGTTTGTGTTTAAATGGTATTTTCTGTGCATTAGTTTGTGTGCCTTTGTGTCTGACTGTGCCTTCTTTACACCACCACCTCCCCTCATCCTGTTGTTCTAGCTGTTTTTACACATGGATAGTATCTCCCCCCAGAGCCTTCTCTTCTCCAGCCTTAATAATCCCAGCTGTCAGGTCTCTCCTAGTGAGTAAAATTCTCCAATTTTTTAATCAACCCTGGGACCCTTTGCTGAACTCACCTCACTATGTCCATGTAGGAGCCTGTAATTGGACTTGGTACTTGGATGCAGCTCACAGGGCTGAGTAGAGAAGGATCACTGACCTGGTGTCAGTGCTTTTCCCAAGGCAGCCCAGTAGACTTCCTTTGCTTCAAGTGCCTATTGCCTGCTCATAGTCAACTTCCTACCCAATAGGACCCCCAGGTTCTTCTCTGACAGGCTATCATTGCCCCTCTGACTCCCAGCTTATGAGGTCAACCCAGTACATGAGGTTGTTTCTCTCCATGTGCAGGACTGCACATTTCCTTTTAAACTTAATGAGATTCTTGTTGGCCCGTTTCTCCAGTCTCAAGATCCCACTCCCTTACATGTTTTCATGGATAAATTTCAGAATTAAGTATAGAAATCTTATCCATTTTTCCAAGATAGGAAAACAGTTCTATCCTAAACACTAGATTCCATGTCAAGAGAGCTAATAGCCTTGGATTTGAGTGAACAGTATTGTCAAGCCTAGTACTGAAGGGCTGCCTGTTGGATAAAACAGAAAACCAGGACTGTTATCACTAGGAGCCTATGTGTTTGCATGTTTAGGAACCAAATATTGTTAATGACTTGGTGTTGCAAAATTATTGATTCTTGCTTAAGACAAGTGTACAAGTGTTGTAGGTACAGACAGCTTTATTGTACACCCTGCTCTGGAAGCAGGTACATTTCAGCGATGACCAAAGTATTTCTTGAGGTGGATCTACAGAACACAGTTGGATTCCTTTAGAATGAGATGCTGAGGTAGTATTAACTGCTTGTTTTATCTTTAGATATTGGCAGCTGCTCTGAAGGAGTGTCACAGGAAATCAAGTGCTCAGGGCAAGCCTCTTGCTTTGAAAATATTTGTGGCTGGCAGAAATCGTCTGGAGAATGATGGTGCCACTGCCCTGGCTGAAGCATTTGGGGTAAGTACCAAACCAGATCTTCTTGACAGCAAATTGGAGCAGGGTGTGATTCAGTGCTAGTGTTAAAGATAATGCACACAGAGATTGCCTCAGCTTGAAGGCAGGAGCTGGTGGTTGGTTCACTAAATTGCGATGTTGCTGCTGAAACTAGTGTCTTCAATCGTGGAATTAGAATTGATTGTGACCTGAATTTCAAAACACTAGTTATTACCTTTACGCATAACTGGTGGCTGTGTAAAGTAGTTACTTGAGGAAGAAATAGTCATCTTCTGAGTAATTTAATAGTAGTACTATGCCTTTTCCTCCTCCTGTGCTAATGGATGTTATCTGGCACTGGGGTAGGTGTACCAGCTGACCTCTTGTGTGCTACTTTGCCTAGTTGTTCAGTCATCTGGTAAAAGCAATCCAGTGTTTTTGCTGGGATCATCTGGTCAGGACTCAAAGTTCTGCCTAGCTTTCTCTAACTGTCACTGTCCCACTTTCACTTTTGCTGGAGGAAGAGAATTCACTGTGGTTGGGGCTACCTAATTCCGTTTTCTTTCCTCGATTGCTGCTAGAAGTGACTTTGGAATTACAATGCATATTGTCAGGTATATTAATAATGATACTGCAGGTTACAGGTTGACTTTTTTTTCCTGAAGAACTGTCTGGATGTGATTTTTGACTAAGAAATAGGACTTCTTAAATACTTTAGAGGTGCATAACAAAGTGATTAATGGAGGATTAAGACTAAATGGCACTACCAAAATGGGATCAATTGCCATGTTTTGTGACATGCTGTTTAGTCCATAAAAAATGTTCATACTAACTTTCTTACATGTTTGCTTCTGCAATCAGGGCAAAATGTAGATCTTAATTAGAAAAATACCATATCCAGTGATGGTGTCTGGTCTGTTTCAGTGCTGTTGAACTGCAGGTGAAGAACTCGTTTTCAATTATCTAGAGTAGGTACAGTAGGAGGATGATACTTGTGGCTCTTTGAATCAGGGCTTTGTGTTTATCTGACTCTTGCCATGAGCTGTTAATTTTACTTAGATTTGTGACATCATTGCTGGTAAATAATTCTCTGTGGAAGAACTGATGAAGTTTTGAAACTCAAGCAATTTTAAGCAAATCCTAGAGTAGAGCAGTATACTCTTGATTTGAAGTATATTTTCTAACAGGTTTATCTGCATCCTTTCCCAGATCATTGGGACTCTAGAAGAGGTCCATATGCCTCAGAATGGAATTAACCATCCTGGCATAACAGCACTGGCACAGGCCTTTGCTATCAACCCACTGCTTAAGGTTATAAACTTGAATGACAACACCTTCACAGAGAAAGGAGCTGTGGCCATGGCAGAGGTGAGTTGTTTTAAGTGGTTGCTTTGAGTAAGTCTAGTTAGCATTGACACCTTTGGGTCAGTGGAACCACATGTCATGCTGTGATGGGAAAGATGACGTTCTAGAAGTGGTAGGACATTCATTTACTTGCATGTGTATTTCAAATATGTGCTGTTCTGCTCTGCAGACTCTGAAGGCGCTTCGGCAGATTGAAGTGATCAACTTTGGAGACTGTCTGGTGCGTTCAAAGGGTGCTGTTGCTATTGCTGATGCTGTTAAAGAAGGGCTTCACAAATTAAAGGTATTGTGTTCTTGCTGTCCAGCTCTTTTTGAGAAATGGAAAATTCAGCATTTTATGTTTTGGTTTTTTTTTTTTTCCTGTCCGTTCTCCTACCACTACTGATTACTTTAAAGTGGGATTCACTTCAGTGCAGGCTCTGTGTTCACAACTGAAAAACAATAAGCTGTGTTGGAGATCAGTGGCATCACCACATTCAGCTAGGACTATTCTGCATGGAGATGTACCAGTGATCTGTTTAGTCTCCACTTGATGTTTTTGAAGTATTGGTTCAATTCAGCAAGTGCTCTTGAAAAAATCCGATAATAGAAGTATCTGCTTCTAGAACTTCTTGGGACATCGTGAGTGGGCACTGACATGAACAGCTTCATGAACAGCTTGTAGTCTGCTCAGCATTTCATAGTTCATACAGCTAATGTTTTTTGTTTGTTAGGGTGTCTATCAAAGGTCCAAGTATTTTTAGTTTTTCAGCAATACCACAGCCTCCTACATCAGTATTTGCACAGGACTTGAATCTGACAACATTCTAGACAGGCTGAAGTCAAGTCAATATAAGTAAACTAGGATCTCTAGAAACACCTGCCATGAGTTATAACTGCACTGAGATGAATGCTGAACACATAATTCCTAGTCTTGCAGTCAAAGACAAAAATTCATCTGAGTTCTAAAATCTATTTGTGTGTATGAACTGGTGCAGAAAGAATAAGTGTTTTGTGGTATGAGATCCCTTGCTTGGACTTCTGGAATTGTTCTACTGGAATTTGTATCTGAATCTCCCAGGAAAATGTAGGTAATGGAGATATTGAGATGAACAGCCAGAAGTTTAAACCCTTTTTTCCAGAGCAGAAAGGGTTAAGGGAGGGTTGCGTGAAGCAATAGCAGCTGATTCATTCTGTTCAAGGACTGCTTCCCTTATGCTGTTATTATTAAATCCCTTCTTGAGTAAGGATTGAGCACAACGTGGAATGGTGGGGGATGGTGTCTAGCTGTTGAATAACTTTACTCTTACTAGTCTGTCCACATGGTTTCTCTGTTGGCTGTGTTTGTCAGGAGTAGTACCACTTATGGCTTGTCTCTGGAGGGCCTTAACTTGCAACCAAACTGTCAAAGCAAATGTGCAGTCTGTTTGGTACAGTAGCTATCTTTCTTTCAGTTAGACTTACTGGAGAGTGAGTTCTGGAGTGCTTTTGTGACCCTTGATAAGTGAAGATCTCCAATCAGCTGATTGCTAAGGACTGAAATGTCTGCTACCTTTTAGGTGAACAGTGATCTCTAGGCATTTTAAAGTGGCTACCTTCAGTAGTCCTGCTCTTAACACCAGCATGTTTCAAAATTCTCCTTTCAGGTATGAGGTAGGAGTATGTGTCAGGTTTTATTTTCAATTAAAAACACGTCTTTTCCTGAGAGCCTTTTCAAAGGAGTCTTTTCAGGACACTTGTGAGCACATGAGGTTTATGGGGATGATGGATGTTAATAGGAATTCTGCAAACATACATTATTCTGCTTCTTAGGAACTGAATTTGTCTTTCTGTGAAATCAAACGAGATGCTGCTCTGACTGTTGCTGAAGCTATTGAAGATAAGGCAGAGTTGGAGAAGTTGGATCTCAATGGTATGTAAGCTTGCTAGATCAAAATATCTCTCATTTGATTCCAATGAGAAACCAGTTGGAAGAATGTTGACAGAATCACATATTCTAGTCTTGCAGTCAGCATTTAAAAAACAGTGCTTGAAGTAGCTGAACTTGCATGACCCTGGGACAGGAAACAGTTTGATCCTGAAAGTTTTCTTAAACCATGAACTCAGTTAATTGTTAGGTATTTTTGGTACACTTCATAAGGTGGAAAGTTTAAACTGATATCTATACCTGTTTTCAGTAAAATTCTTTAATTATTCAGTGCTATCTCAGATACTTCATACTTGCAAACAAAAACCTCTGTGAGAACATTGACTACTGTTGACTTTTGCTATTCATACCTTGGGTCCTGCACTTCACTGGTGCTGTGGTGTTTGTCCCTGTTTCAGAATTGCTGAGAACAAGAGCCGCTTGTAGAACTAACAGGAAGTCTCTTAAACACACTCTGAAAAATTAGAGGTTTTTGTCTCTAACCATTGTGTAATGCTGCTGAAATTTGTTTAACAGCTGTTTGATTCTGTCTGATAGCTGCAGTCTGTGTTGTCTCTAAGGTGGTGTGCAGAAATGACCTATAACTGTTTGATTTCAGACACAAGAGATACACGATATACGGCTAAATCCTGTAGAACAAACCTGTGTGCATCTGTTAAGTCTACTCCCTTTCCTCTATCAATCTAGGTAACTGTCTGGGAGAAGAGGTATGTGAGCAACTCCATGAGATCCTTGAAGGCTTCAATATGGCAGCTGTGCTGGGATCTTTGAGGTATGCAGAGTAACAGAGTTTAAATCAGAAGTCTTCTGACAATTTTCATTAACACTTCCATTCACCTATCTCATTTTAAAATATGAACTCTATCATTGCTGATGGATGTTGGTCTGAATATGGAGCACGGCCAAGGGATTCTATAAGCAGGATATGCCTTGTGTCTTGTTTTCATTCATGGACTTACCATAGTGTTAGCTGTTGATTGTGTTCCTCAGTCTTTTCTTGCTGTTGTCAATTGGGTGACTGAAGCCTTAGTGTCCTCTTGGTCTGTTTTAGGTGAGATATGCTTCTTGCAGTAAAGCTTGAGGAGAGGCTGCTCTTTTGTTCTTGAAAAAAATATTAAGTACCAGTATACAGGAACTGCAAGTGTTGTAATTAACGTGTAACACTCAAACCTTAGTGATGATGAAGGGGAGGAGGAGGAGGATGAAGAGGAGGAGGAGGAAGATGAAGAGGAGGAAGAGGAGGAGGAACAGCAACAGCTGAAGGAGAGAGGAGAGGAAGAACAGGAGTCACTGACGCCTAAGAAGATAATTGATTCGCAGGTAAGCTTACTTCCAGATGGATTCCTGTTTCATCAGCTGGAAGAGAGTAAAGGAGGAAATGAGACCTGGAGTGAGTCTGAACTTGAAGTGCTGACAGGTATTCACATTCCTGCAGGGGCTGGTACTGTTGTAACAGGGAGAACATTCAGGAAATAAAGAAAATATATTACTTGAAAAATGTAAAAAAGTGTGAAAGTGTTGAAAGTATGTGCATGTGTACACATGCGTGGAGGGAAAGGCTGAGTAGTGGTTGTAAAAACACACAGGTAGAAAAGTCTTCCCATGTTCAGAAAGTAGTGGAAACCTCATAACATGGAATGCCATGCACTTGTGCCAGCATAATCTGGCTATTCCAACTCTGGGCTCACATGAGCCTCAAACAATTTTCAAACAGAACAGATGTAGCTGTGTCCTGACCTGTCCCATGTGCTTTTGCTGAACCAATGTATTTACTTCAAGAATGAACTTGAGATGGATTCTGTCTGTTTCAGGCTTCAACTCCAGTGCCATCTCCTCCTGTGGATGTTGCCACGTTCCTTGCTTTCCCATCACCAGAGAAGCTGCTGCGACTAGGACCAAAGTGCTCTGTGCTGATAGCTCAGCAGGTAGGTCAGGTGGTCATCTGTGCTTGATTTTTTTTCTCTCAGGATTATTTAATCCTCAGAGGTGATAACTTTCTTTTGAGACCTAGCTTTGCCTCCTCTCCAGTGATCCCCCTGTAACCTTATGGAAGCAGATGATGCAGTTAATGCTTATACTGGCATCAGAGCTTCTACATAGAGTAATCTTGTTTGTGTTGCTTTTGCTTGGTGATATGGCCAAGGCAAAGCTGATGTCAGTCAGCTGAAGGCTGTAATTCTTGCCACAGCCCTAGCAGAGACCCATGTTCTGTAGCTGGTGACCAGTGAACCGATTTCTTTATTTTTTTTTTTCTCTTTCAGACAGATACATCTGATGTAGAGAAAGTAGTTGCAACTCTCCTAAGGATATCATCAGTCTTCAAAGATGAAGCCCCAGTGAAAACAGCAGTGCATGAAACAACAGGTGACTGTGCCTTTCCTCACTTTGTGGTGTGACCTGCTCCAGTGCCAAGGATACCACTGTCCTGTGGGCTGAGCCATTGGGCCCTTTTTTCCCTGGCAGATAACAAAGTACTGAGCTGTGCCACGCTGTTGTGTGCAGTGAAAGCAGAGATTGATCCTGAGCTTAATATATCCTGTGCTGCAAAAACTTGGCAATGATTGTCTGTTGTAGCTGCAGTTGTAGTGGGCCTTTGCTGTCCATCTTGCATCTCCTTGATGCCAGGCTGTCAATAGCCAGTAGTTAGTTCTGTGTTCCAAGGTCAGTTACTTTTTCAAGGCTCTTTATTTAAAAAACATTTTGCAGGAAGGAGCCTCCCCAGTGTAGTATTACAAGAGAGTAAAGAGAGACCTCCTAGTTGATGTCTCTTTTTGTCAGTCAAACATCTTTAATTTCTTCAGGAAGCAGAGATTTCCACCATGGGCCAAGACACAGAAACTGATGTTCAGATGAGGGACTGTTCCTCACAGTATATTGTGGAGCTGTAATTTGGGTTAGGTTTGATTAGTGCGTGGACTAAATAGTTATCCCTTCGTGTTCTTGCTTGGAAACAGGAATTTCCAAACGATTCTAGGCATTTAGTTTGAGGTTTTTCTTGCTTTACTTAAGGACTTGGGGTTTTTTATCTGTCATTGTTTCAGAGATTATAACTAGTCCCTGCAGAGACAACTGAAATCTTAACAAGTGTTATGTCCCAAAATGCCTTTAACAGCTGACATTCCCTTAGTTTCTGTATGATCAATCTTTATATTAAGAAACACAGAAAAAGGACATTTATGGATTTTAAGATTAATGTGCTTATTTCTTTTTAGATGCCTTGATGAAAAAAGCCTTCGGTTCTGCCACATTTAATTCAGATGCATTCATCACAAACCTCTTAATCCACATGGGACTACTTAAGGTGAGGAAGCAGGAAAGAGTTAAGTTATGGTCTGTTTAGGCTGTTGAAGACCAGACCGACTGGGTTTTGGGTAATTATGTTGCCATGGAAGCAGCTGGGTGCCTGTGCATGCCTGATGCCCAGGGACAATGGAAGTCTGCAGGTCCAGCAGAAACTGCAAATTGCAAGGTTGCATTAGGATGAAGGACATGTCACCTCTCTGTACATCTTCTGCTTCGTGTGCTCTGCATTCTCAGTCATCCTCTAAAGGTGGGGGGGGTCAGGTAAGGCAACAGTGCTGCTGCTGGACTATGATCTCTATAAAAAACCATGTCCAGGAGTCTAATCTACAATATTATTAGTTAATCGACATTATTATTAGTCCTTTAGGGCACTTCTTGATAGCACAGCTCAAAAATGATAATAAAGCCCTTGAGGATCGGCCAGCTGACTGTGATATGTGGAGAGGGAGTGTACTCCTTTTTCTGTCCTACATAGCTGGAAGCACACGAGCCACAGATACTCTTAGCACCATGCACTCCAAGGTCATACATACACCTAGGAACACAGGTCTAGATCCTGTCTGCAGAATGAAGGGTTTTGTCGAAATGGCAGCAGAGAAATAAAAACAGTGTAAGAGTTGGGGCATGTAGGTTAGTGTCACATTAGGAGCAAGAATAACTTATGCATCATGTAAGCATGGGGATGACCATTG
Source organism: Manacus candei (assembly GCF_025592945.1). Taxonomy (NCBI): domain Eukaryota; kingdom Metazoa; phylum Chordata; class Aves; order Passeriformes; family Pipridae; genus Manacus; species Manacus candei. The sequence goes on from NW_026138066.1 coordinate 5,828,916, forward strand.
GCTTTATCTTGTAAACAGTTGAGACCAGTTTTGGGAACACTGCATCACCTTCTGGAGGAAACCTGTCAAAGAGCTGGAGATGGTATAAAAATGAGCAACAGAATAATACAAGAAAAAACTGTTAAGGCAACTGAATTCTTTATGGATTGAAATCTGGTGAAATTCCATAGTAGAACACTTTGACATAGGGCCTCTGAGAAGATTTGGCTGTTTCACTTGCAAGTTCACCACTTCCCTTTGCCCATTACTACTGCTGCCAGTTGATAAGTACCAGAATATTCTTGATACTTTATTTCAAGTGCTGGGAGTCTATGGAATTGGTTACCTTTTGTGCTGTGGGACATTACACTTTATCTAGTGACCAGCTTTCTCTGCTACAGTGTGTGGGAACACTTTTATTCAACAGAGAATTTCAGTGCCTCTGTGAATTACAGTGGTTTAGGTTAAACTGTGATTGTCTGATTTCTGACTTCATCTTCTTGTCCATTTCTCAGAGTGAAGAGAAAATCAAAGCTGTTCCAAGCCTCTATGGTATTCTTATGACCTTGAACCATATGGTCCAACAGGATTATTTCCCTAAATCTCTGGCCCCGGTTCTCTCTGCTTTTGTCACAAAGTGAGTATTGTACTTGCCATGGAGTTTTCTCCGTGGGAGCTAGTGAAACTGTTTGAGTCAATAGCTTCATACAAGCTGTTCTGATAAAGTGCACTAAATATCTGTTCTGAAATTGAGGATTGATAGTTTAATGGGCATCTCCTTTTTATCTTGTTTACTCCGGTATGTGAGGTTCAGAGTGAAGAAAAATAAAAATAAAAAAATAAAAATCTGATCATAAAGAAGGAATAGTGGGAAGTTGGCTTTGCAACAAAGTGGCTCTGAAGCAGATACTGCTAGTCCCTGTCATAGAAGAGGTGTTTTGAGCTTAAGGAAACCTGCTGGGTTTCTGGCCACTGCTTGGGTGAACTGTGAGTACACTGGGTCTAACTGTGCCTTCCAAATCATCTTTCTGAGTATGAGGGTCAGCAGAGCTCTACCAGAATTGTCATGCTGTGTGACATTGAACACCAGCAGATGAAAACACTGCAAAACACAAAGACTGAATTTGTTTCTAGATGAAACTTCCTACTGTGACAGCAACAAAGTTAGTGATTTTTCTGGGAACTAAATTGGGAGCATAAGTATTGAAGAAGCTGCTTCCACTGCCTGCCTGTATTTAATGTTGTTATTTCCGCTATAGGTATAGAATCAACCCCTGCCCCCACCAGCTTTAGCTTTAATGTATTAAATGGCTATGGAGGCCATATCTCTTCTGGATTAAATCAGTATGAATTTCAGCATTGATGAGACTTGAGGAAAAAAAACCCCACCAAATAGACCTTTCCTCAGGAGAGGAAGGATTACATACTACTATTCAGCAGTCAAGAGGAGAAGCAGTCCAAAAATGCCACTTTAGGCAAAACCAGCAGAGGTCTGAAATCCCTTTGGAGCTTGGTGGCTGTTTGGCTCAGCATGGACCATGTGCCATGTAGGGTGACAGCAGCTTTTTAACAGGTTCCAGAATGAGGCTTAAACTTTCCTGAATTTTGTGGTGTATGAGTTATATGCAGATGCTTAGGATCTCTTGCTGATGAAAAGTGGAGGCATCAGATACTTGTGGTCAGTATGAAACATGGGCAGTAGGAATGCAGTAAAGTACTGGTAGTCTGTCTTGGTTCTACTGGGCTTGGAAGCTGGCCATTTGTGATGGGGGAAAAGAATTTCTCCAAGCATTGGTATGACTGAAGCTGTCAAAGCTGGTGTGTAGCAGTGGTTTGTGTCCATAACCACCAGCCATGCTAAGGTCAGTTAGAGGAAAATAAAATACCTTGTTTACACATGTGCAGATGCTAACCTGGAGGCCCTTCTTGTGGAACATTTCTCTTTGTCTTGATCAGGTTAAGAATTAGGTGTTTACAGGCCAATGACCATATGCTTTACCAACTGAACAAATATACTTCCAGCCCAATCATTATAGATTTAAGCAAGAAGTATCAGAACTTGCCATGTGAACTTTCCAGACAGATCATTGGATTTGTGCCGTTTCCTACGCTGCTGCCTGTGCCTGTGATGTCGCTTGTTGATCAAGGCCCAGCCCTCAAAACAGAATTTAAATTGCTGAAAGCTGAGAATACAGAAAAAGGGACTTTGGTTCAGGGCATTTGACTGTTCTAATTGCTCATGTCAGGTACCAGTGCCTAGAGTAGCCTCTTAACTTGATGTGTCCTTCTAAACAAATTTTGCTCACAAAAGACACTTGTCACCCCTCTCCCAGTATGTGTGAATGTAGGCCTCTCCCAATAAGTGTTTTTTCAGCTGTAGATGATGCTGTATGTGACAAAATAAGAGTACAATTCTGGTCTTCATTCATTCATCAACAAAAATCCCATTGACTCCAGAGCCAGCATTTCACTGCAAGTACAAAAGAGGAGAGTCTCTTTCTGAAAGTGTGAGATTGCTCAAAGGTTCTGTAGAAGCTGAGTGAGAGCCAAGAGCCTCTCACAGTAGAAGGCAGATCTCTCTTCCTGTCTGTGGTGCTAATGCCAAGCCTGCAGTGTCCCTGGTGCTATGAAATTCTTGGAGCTGAAGCTTTGGTTTGCAAACCCCTGTCTTTCAAGGTGTGTTATAGGGAAACTTATGTCCTGTGCAGCATAATGAAGTCTGTACTATATACAAGCAACATACCTTTGTTTTATATAAATGTATGCATTCATTAAAATGCTTTCCCTAAGAGAACATGGAGAACAGCTCTTAAATCCTTAAAAAGGTAAATGTAAACAGTTCAAGAATCACACAGTCCAGTTAAAACAGCCTGTTGTGGTTTAACCCCAGCTGACAACTATGCCCTACACAGCCACTTCCTTCCCCCCAATGAGATGGGGAAGAGAAGCAGAAGAATAAAAGTGAGAAAACTAATGCACTGACATAAAGACAGGTAGATAGGTAAAGCAAAAGCTGCATGTGTGAGCAAAGCAAAACAAGGAATTCATTCACCATCTGCTGTCTCCAGGAAAGCAGGACTCCACATGTATCTTCCTCCTTCAGCTTTGTGCTGAGCATGCTGCCATGTGGTATGGAATATCCCTTTGGACAGCTGGGTCAGCTGTCCCAGCTGTGTACCCTCCCGGCTTCTTGTGCACCCCTGGCCTACTCATGGGGGGGGTAATGTGAGAAACAGAAAAGGCCAACAGTGTGGGAGCACTGCTCAGCAGTAACTAAAACACCCCTGTGTTAGCAACACTGTTTCCAGCACAAATTCAAAACACAGCCCCATATCAGCTACTGTGAAGAAAATTAACTCCATCCCACCACAACCAACACACAGCTTCTCAATTAACCTCCACACCTGATCTCTTCTTGGAATTCAGTTAAAGTCATGTCCTATTCTTAAACCTCTAACTGGTTAAAATAGTAGTATTCAGAACTCATCTGGGCTCTGTTTCTGCAACAAATCTACTTCCACTCTGTCAAACCCATGATTCCTTCACTTGGAGAAAAAAAGCATTTTTGTGCTGTTTTCTAGTTTTTCCCCTTTTGGGTTGCAGTTAGCTCTTTTGGGCTTCTAGAGCTGTAAAGTTCTTGTAGTTGCCTAGGCTAGAGCTCTGCTGCCTTTGCTGCAAGGGGCTTTAGGAGTAGTCATTTGCCTCCTTTCTTTTGTGACAATTTGATGATGTAGGCAATGTTCTCTATTGAATAATTGTAAAATTATGGATACAGGCTGTAAGCAGCATCCATCTTACTCTACTGCTGTCAGGCCTCACTTTGGTTTTTTTGGACACAAGAGGGTGCTGTGAATCCACATGTGCTTTTCCATAATTTTTTAGATGGAAACACTGGAAGTATATAGATGTATGCCTGCCCAACTGTGACTTGCTGGAGGTGTTGGGGTTTTTGTTTGGTTGTTTTTTGTTTGTTTGTGTTTGTTTTTTTTTAAATGCTGCTCTTTGAATTGTATCACATCAATGGCCTCTTTCAACAGTCTGTAGCACAGAGTGGCAGGCAGTTTAGCACAGCAAATAAGGAGGCTTATAGTGTTAGAGGAGGCTTGATGTTAGGAGTGGAGGCTGGGGGAGCTTTGCTGTGATCAACATCAGCAGTTCAGGTTCTCTATTTTGAAAAGTGGGCATCTGCCTGGATGAAACCAGCCTGCTCATGGCAAACAGGGCTGGGTCTTCCAAAGCTGAGGGCTGAAATAGCTCACCCAGCCACTTTGAAGATAAATCTTAAGCTGTAATTCTGGGACTGTGTGTTCAGTGTGGGGCATCGAATGGCTCTTGAGGGAATAAAAAGGGTTAAGTCTTCTCCAGGATGTGCTTCTGTTAAACTGCAGCAGACATGGAGTGCTGTACCAAACAACCTCTGCAGCTATTGTTCTTGTGCTGTAAACCCAGAGGTGAACTCCTTGCTCCTTCCTAGATATTTCATTCTTTATTTCAACTCACCCTACTTTGCCAAATTGAGTAGGCTTCACTGCTATTCATTGTTAAAGGTTATTTTGCTGTGGTGGGGTGGGAGAGAGGTAAAATTAATGATTTCCCCTCTTAGAACAGTGGAAAACATTGGATTAACATTCTTTGGAGGAAGTTCCCTAATAGATGGATAGAGACTGTTAAATGTTTCAGTGATGCTTAGCCAGCAATTAGCCTGTAGAAACAGAAATATATGTTACTGGGAGGCAATGGGAATGTTAGGGACATTTACCCCCATGTTAACCCTGCTGTGACTATTTCCATTGTTTCATTTCAAGGAGCAGATTGTTCTGTGTGATTTAGACTTTGTTACTGCAGCCTCTGAGATAGGCCCTTTCAGGTGATGTTCTGCAGGTTCTGTGGGCTGCTTGTAAGGCACCCTGTAGGGTGGCTCAGCAAAGCCAGGCAGGTGTTACTTGACCTCAGGGGAGAGGGGACAGGAGGTTATGTTGCCTCTTTTAAAGACTCAAAAAGCCCTAAGACCAAAATCACCATCAGGTTATAGGTAGCAGATGACATGGTAAGGAAAGATTTGAGTGTGAGCAGGGTTGTCTTCTGTGTTTTGGGGCCCTAAACAGTGAATCTTCATGGAAAATCCTATTGCCAAAAGAGAGGGAATGGGGTGTCCACCCCCACCCACTTTGTTCTACCCAAAATGAGACACTAGGCTGCAGAGATGTCATATATATAGGTTTATGTCTATGGAAATAAATGTTCCAATTTTTGCTATTGCCTTCCTGACTCGGATTCAGCAACAGGAGAGAGAATGGGAACAAGCTCTGAATGGGAAGCAGTGATTTGGACAGCAATGACAGAATGGTTTCAGAAGAGAAAACTGAGGGCAAAAGTTGTAGGTTTTTGGGCATGCAAGCCCAGTGCATTGGAAATAGTGTTTATTTGCTCATTCAGAGTCAGATACGAAGCAGTTCTTAAATTCAGTATTTGAAATATCTCTTCTCCTCTTTCCACAGACCAAACCGTGCTCTTGACTCCTGCTCATTTGCTCGCCACATGCTCTTACAAACCCTCCACCAGCTGTAAGAGACGAGACGTGCCCTTCTCTCCTCATAGGACTGTCATCAGCAGAGAACTCGGAGCCACGTGGTGGGAGAGGATCCAGAGCCCATACAGACACGCTGTCCTGTTTTCTTCTTTCCCTGTAGGAAGTCTGTCCTTCCTCCTGCTTTCATAAACTTGGACAAATCCTGCTGAATTGTATTCCTACTCCTCTTGAAGTGACTCCCTGGTGCGTAGGGCAGGTGCTTCTGCTAAAATAAGTCTGTGCTACTGTGAGCTCAGCATGAATTGAAGAGTTCTCCATTTTGGTTGCATTGGCAAGAGTGTGCCAAGACTAACACGGGGCCTGGAAGTGCTCCACTCCTGATCAACCCAGCTGTGCATTTTCTTTTATTTCATTGGACTTTGACTCCTGCCTGATACCATTCAGCACTGTGCCAGAGGGAGGCTGTGCTGCTACTGCCACTGCCCCTGCTTCCCCAGATCTGGGGAGTGCTGCTCACAGGTCAGGGTGAGGTGTGTTCCCCTTCGGTTCTTCTTTCAAGTCCATTTGTCAAAGGCAGTGTGTGGTTGATTTGTATTTTAATATACCCTTCCCCTTCTGCAGTGGCTTGGAATATTTGTGTAGTGTGGCTGACCTTGGTGGCCATTGCTTAAGGGAGCAAGCATATTTTATTGTAAATTTTTTTGAAATTGCCTGTGTTGTTCCTTCTTCCTGCCCTTTCTCTTCTCTCCTTAATTAAAATAGGCTTGGTTTGGAAATTAATACAATCCATGAAATCCCTGTGGAATATGTGTTCCCTTTCTCCTCCCTTTGCAAAACACTGGGACTGTGCACTGTTCACAAGTTTGAAAGCTGAGGATGTGTGGAACATGGAGAGAAAAGCCTGTGCTGGTCATTCTTGGGCAGGGCTGTGCTTTCTTCTTGCACTGATCAAGTAGCAGCAGATGCCCCTAAATCTGTCTGGAGGACTGTCCGTGTGCCCGTACAGGTGTGTGGCATACTGCTCCTGAGCACACAAGCTCACAGTCTGGTCCTGCTCCCTCTTCTTTCAAGCCTGTGAGAATCAACACATCTCTTAAAGTAGCAAAGAGTTATTCCTTCCCTCTCTGTTTTTTGTTAGAGACTGTTCATCCTCCCTTACCATCAACATGCAGTATAAATAGTTCCAGGAAGAAGTCAAGGAAACTGAGTTAGCTGTTCCTTTGTTGTGAGATGCAACATATACTACAGCTGGCAGAGTGCAGTCCACTGGTGAAACTGGGTGGCTGGGGGAGGTTTGGCAGGGCTGTGATCCAGCAGACTCAGGAAAGCAGTGTCTCTCATCGTTCTGGCTGGCAAAGTGCTGGCCTTTGGGTAAGAGCAGTGTCCCCTCATTAAAAAGAAGTTGCCCTAAGGCTAAGAGCAAAATACATTTTCTTCCACTTTCTTTGACTGAAGCTGGAACTCCTCTGTGTCTAAACTGGTAAAAATCAACTGAAGGTAAGGCATCTGCACCTACAGGAATTTCAATCACTGCAAGCTGAGCTCTGCCTCCTTCACCTCATCCCATCCTTGTTAAGTTTTGCTGTGAGCTCGAGGGCAAAACTGAGACATAAAAGAATCTGTAGTTTCTGTAAGTCTTGAACCATTGTAGCTATTTTTGAAGCTCCCTGGCGTATTGCTGCTCCTTTTGTTCCTCTGCTGTGGAGGAGGGTCATGGAGAAGAGGAAGGTAATGCAGAGACCAAACCAAGGGGTCACCTTCTACATGAGGCCACCTGCAGTAGGTCCCATGGAGCATGTTTTGTGAGCAAGGAGCCTGGAAAGGCTGCTTGCACAAGGACCTGTGGGCCAGGTCGTGGGGAGAACCTGTGAGACCAGCTTTGAGTAGCCAAGCCATAGCAGCAGGACAAGCGTGGGAGGTTGATTAATTACAGGTGTTTTTTTTTTTCATAAACAAACTATTTAGAAACAGGATTTTCCTGAGCCTGGTATTTAGTGTCAAGATCAGATGTCTGTAGGAAAAAGAGGTGTGCAAGGGTAGAATTGATAGTCTCTGCAGAAGACAGATTCACTCCTAGGTAGGACATGGACTCAAAAGTCCTTTATGCCTCTGGATTAAGGGGGGGGGGGGGAAAGAGGCTGGGAATTGCTGACTCTGGTTTCTAGTAGAAGTTGCTCTGATAGGATGACTGTGGTCAGAGAATCCCAACAGTGCTCTGGAGGAATTTGAGGTTATTTCAGTGCTGCTTTGGCCTGTCTTGTGCAACCATTTCCCCCCAAACACACTGATGTTGTCAGATATATTTTTAGTTTGAACCTTTTCAGCCCAGCAAGGCAGCAATGGTTGGTGCAGAGCTCTCTTTGCATGGAACAGTTCTGGCTGCATCCAAGAACAGTGAAACCCTGTAGTGGTAGCAGTGGAATCTGGCTCCTTGCAGGCAGAGGTGAAACATTTAACAGGAAATAAAAGTATCTGGCCTAGCAGAGGTGAGTTGGACCCCAACAAGTGGAAGTTCAGGTGTGCTGCCTTCATGTCCTGTGCCCCATCAGGGAGAACAAAGACTGGCTGCCTCTCTGCAGCTTTGTAGCTGCTAAAGTGGGCAAGATATTTGCTGGGTAAATGAACAAAATAAAAGCCTGGAGCGAAGCTGGGGAAAGGGCAGAGGTGGCACTCAGTGCCTGGTATCACATCTCATCCTCCCCATGGTTCTCCAGCAGAGCCCAGGCCACTGCCAGGGAGGTGTAGCTGTCTGGGTTGTTGGACAGGCAGGGTGGGGGCTCCTGGCCAGGGGAGGTGATGGAGGGTCCAGGCAGGGGGGAGCAGAGTGGGCTGGACAATGGCCAGAGCTGGGGTGGAGGTGGCTGCAGCAGTTGGTTCCACATTGGCTGGTGGAAGGGGTTGCTGCTGAGATGCCGAGTGCCAACTGCTCTGTCACCAGTGGGGCAGAGAGATTGGAGTTCAGGTGGAAGTGGTTGAGGTTCCTCAGACCCTTGAAACTGCCTGGCTGGGGCTGTTCTAGCCTGTTGTCCCTTTGGTTTCTTCCCAGACCTGCCAGCCATCACTGCCCTCCACCTGTGTCCAGTGTGAGGAAGGGATGGTGCTTCAAGGATATTGGGGTGGTAGCATGAGGAATGGCAGTGGGCAGTGTGGCCAGGCTGCAGCTGGGACACTGGATACAGCATTGCTAGACTGTGGGAGCAGCTCAAGGAGGCATGAGGGCCCAGCTGTGCTGGCAGCACCCAGCAGGTGCAGGGTGAAGACCATCAAACGGCACCAGCACTGGCCAGACTATGGCTGTGACATTGAACAGGCACCACTGCCTTCACCTTAGGCCAGCCATGAGCCCAAAATGGGTCATGGTGATTCAACACAGGCAGTAAGCTCCTCAGGGTGACTTCTGCCAGCCTGAGGTAGATTCATCTCCTCTAGACCTGCATCCCCAATGGTCCTCCCTGCACAGCAGAGTGGAGCTGAGCATGAGAGGTGGTGCCTCCAAGCTGCTCACCACGTCAAGTCCCCCTGTGTCCCAGGAGCACTAAACACATCTGGGACCCTGCAGGGACAGAGGATGCAGCCCACTGCAGTGACCAGGGAGGCTTCGGAGAGGCTTGCAGACCCTGGCCAGCATGTCCATCACCCATAGGTGGCACCAGGATTGGACATTCTGATTCTGGCAACTGAGATTGCTGAACAGGGGAAGGGCTTGAAGGGGAGAGAGACATTAGTATCAAATCTTCCAGATTTTTGTCAGGCTGCAGATCTGCTCGCGTTCCCTGGGAGAGTGAAGCACTAATCCAGCAGGACTGCCCTTCTGCAAGCAAATGATGTATCACACAGGCACTGCCACCCCTGGCCTCTTCAAAAGAAGCAAAATGAGGAGAGCGGAAGGCTGTAAACATGGCACAGCCCTGCAGCCTGGTCAGCTGCCTCTTCCCTTTTGCTTGAGCTTACCGCTGCCATTGCAATTTTGGCTGGATGTCACCTTTCTGCCCTGTACCTCTGTAGCTCCTGTGACTAACAGCCAGGAAAGGAAAGGCAGAGCTCAGGAAACAGGGAGTGCAAATCCCACATGGGCTTTGCTGGGCTCGTGCTCCCAGCCCCCTGTGAATTAAGGGGGAGGCAATGTCTGGGTTGCTGCCCTCTCTCCAGAGGTGGCTTACCCTTCCTCCCCCTCTCCTCCTTTCCCTCCTCCCACGTTTCTGGCCCCGTCCAGTGAGCGCTGCTGGGAAAGCGACACAACGGGGCCCATTCAGTTCTTGCTTCTGCAAGGAGAGCAAACACTGGTGCAGGAGCCTGGCAGCTGCTACAAGGGGCAGGAGACGCTTTCCTCTCTTTCTTCGCCACTTCTTGAAGTCCAGGTACTCCCAGCCCCGGTTGTGTGAACCCCTCAGGTGTGTGGGAGGCAGTGGTGGGGCGATGCCTGGCATGTGGCAGTGCCCCAGGCACAGCATGGGGACTGAGCTGGGGCATTGCAGTGGTGGCACTTGCTGGTGGGCACACAGGAGGAGGGTGACCCCGGTGTGTGTGTGGGCTGCAGCAGGACTGGGTGTCCTGCTCCTTCAAGCAGGAGGGCGGAGTTGGGGCATGGACCCACAGGGGACGATGAGTCACAGTGGGCAAGGGGCTGTGCACCACAGTGGCTCCACAGGTTTGAGCCTTGCAGACCCCACTGCTGTTGTCTTAGAGCCTAGAGGTGTGCACTGGCCATATCTGCAGCCCCACTGCCTCCTCTGTGCTTGCCCCAGCCTTGGCCTCTCTCTGGTACCTTCGCCCCAGGGGCTCACTCCTGCCCAGCCAAAACCAACTCGTCCTTCCTGCAGCTAAACAGTGGAGTTCTATTCCAAAAACTGCTATGAATAGCTTGAGGGGGAAGCAGAGAGCATGCAGGGTGGGAGGCACAGAGCTGGGGAGGCAGGAAGTGGCCATGGTGGTGGAGATATGGGACATTTGCCATTTAAAGAAGGGTGGCAGCTCGGAAGGCTTTGTGATCACATCCCCTGGGTGGCTATACCTGCTTGCCTTACAAAAAAAGCAGTTTTGGGAGGGATATTGATAGCTTGTACAGACCAAGGCAATCTTATGTTAGTGCTGTGTGAAGAAAAGGGGGGGGTGTGTATCAGCTTCAAGCCAGTTCCCCCGAGTGACCTGCTAGTTGTTACCTTCAGTTTTCATTCCAAGTATTTATCTTCTTTCTTCCACTCTCTTCCTCATTTATGACCCATGAAATCACAGTGTGAGAGCAAGAGACAGACCTGCCCCACCAGGTCACAGCAGCAGCCCCCTGGGTACTCTGTGTGCCAAGCCAGAGATGCTGTTTGGGGATGCACAGGAGCCTGGCCTCTTTCCTGGCCTCACTGCTGTCTCTCCCCAGCCACAGGTGCCCTCTGATATGAGGCTGTCCTGGGGGCTCCTCCTGCTGGCAGCAGCCCTGGGGGGAGCGGGTGCTGCCCGCTGCCCTGCACCCTGTGTCTGTGACAACCTCCGTGCCCACGTCCTGTGCCTCAATGGGAGCCTGGTGGCCATCCCTGACACCATCCCAGAGGTGGGCAAGGGAAAGATCAAGGGATGGGGAAAGAAGGTAGGTATGGTAGCCCTGGGGTAACTCAAGTGTTTTATTTGTGTGGCCAACAGCTCACCAAAAAGCTAGACCTTCGGGGCAACAGCTTCTCGGTCATCCCAGCAGGAGCCTTCCTTGCCACCCCCTACCTCACACACTTAGACCTGCAGCACTGCAAGGTGGAGAGGCTGGAGGAAGGGGCTTTCCGAGGGCTGGGAAGGCTGGTCTACCTTAACCTGGCCTCCAACAGTATAGCCCTTCTCTACCAGGAGTCCCTGGATGGGTTGTCCTCCCTCCAGCAGCTCATCCTGGAGGGGAACCGCATTGAGGAGATCCAACCAGGTGCTTTTGGCCATCTGGGGTCCCTCACTGTCCTTGACCTGAGGGCAAATGCCTTGGTCTACCTCCCAGACATGGTCTTCCAGGGTCTGCAGGTGCTTAGGTGGCTCCGGCTGTCCCACAACGCCCTCCATGTGCTGGGAAGTGAGGCCTTTGCTGCCCTGCCTGCCCTGCGTAGGCTGAGCCTGGACCACAATGAGCTGCAGTCATTGCCTGGCGAGGCCCTGGCCAGGCTGGATGGGGCTACCTGGCTGGACCTGGGCCACAACCCCATCACCTACGTGGCCGAGGAGGCCCTGGCCATGGCCTCGCTGAGGCACCTCTTCCTGGACCATGCTTCCCTCCAGGACGTGGCACCGGACGCCTTTGCCCGCAGCCCCCAGCTGCGTGTGCTGGACCTCCGCGAAAACCAGCTGCAGGGGCTGCCACCCCTGGCTGGGGCCGGGGGGCTGGCGAGGGTCAGCCTGCATGGGAACCCTCTGCTCTGCTCCTGCCTCCTGCGCCCCTTCCACAACTGGCTGGCGAGGGCACGGGTGCAGGCTGAAGGTGCCTGTGCTGCACCCCCTGCCCTCCGAGGCCGGCCCCTTGACTCCCTGAAGCCCCCTGAGATGAGCTGCAGTCGCCTCTGGCCACCCCCCAGCCCCAGCAGACCATCAGAGCAGCCAAGGGCAGCTGGCAGCAGGCGGTGCCCCCAGGGGTGCGTCTGCTCCCCTGATTTCCATCATGGGTCCTGTGAGAACAGGAACCTACAGGAGATCCCCCGGGACTTCCCTAGGGACACCCGCCTTCTCGACCTGCGCAGAAACACCTTCAGGACAGTGCCAGCAGATGCCTTCCCTGGCCTAGAGGAGCTGGTGTCCCTCCACCTGCAGAGCTGCAGCATCAGGGCACTGCAGCCCGGGGCACTGCGGGGGCTGGAGAGCCTGGTCTACCTGTACCTCACTGACAACCGCCTCTCCACCTTGGCAGCTGCTGCCTTTGAGGGGGCCCCACAGCTGGCCTACCTCGACCTGGATCGCAATGCCTTCACCCGTATGCCCGCGGGCGCCTTCCAGCTCCTGCCCAACCTCATCTCCCTCCACCTGCAGCACAACGCCATCGGGGAGCTGGCAGAGGGTGACCTGGCCGGAGCCAGGGGGCTGCGCTGGCTCTACCTCACTGGGAATGCCATCAGGCACATCGCCCCTGCTGCCCTGGCTCCTGCCAAGATGCTGGAGAAACTGCAGCTGGAGGGAAACCACCTGGTGGAGGTGCCCACAGCAGCCCTGCGGGGCCTGTCTGCCCTGAGTGAGCTAAAGCTGTCCCGAAACCCCATCAAGCGCATGGGGGATGGTGTCTTCCTGCCAGTGGCCTCCAGTCTGCAGCACTTGTATCTGGACAACATGGGCCTGGAGCAGGTGAGTGCAGTACAGGACTCCTGAGGGGCAGTGGCACCAGAGGGCACAGCCACAGGTCCCATCTTCTTCCACACTGCCCAGGGCTGGTGGCCCCTATAGGAGCATCCAAACAGACGTCCCCAAATTCCCAAGGCTTCAGGAGATGCTCCATAGCCTGGCTGGGCAGAGACTCAGCTGTAGAATTGCCTTACTGCAGCCTTGTCCACAGCTCCCCTGGGACAGGCTTACTCCCTCCAGTCTTTAAGGACATTTACCCATCATTTCAGTGGGGCCCAGATCATCTCCTTTCCCCAACCCCAGCCAGATTTCTCTTTCTCTTATTACAGGCTGTCCTGCAGGACTTTTCACTGCTATTACCCCAAATGTCTCCATCCTCTCAAGAAAGAAGTGTTAGCAGCACCCTCATAAGGACTGTGTATCTTAACAGCATCCAGGGCTCACTCCGAGACCTCCTGCATGTCTCATTCTTTCTATGAAGACTGAAGGGGGGTCTATTGAGCCCCAAAATGTGACTGAAACTGCTTGAACTAATTAACAGTCCCCCCTGTTTAAAGCAGCTCTTTTGTGGGGCCTCCAGGTTCAGGACAGGCTCCCAAGCTGATTAGCAGTGCAGGGGCAGAGATTTGCTCCCCCGCCCCCATCAGGACCCCCTGACTCACCCTCCCTCTGTTGCAGATTTCCCCTCATGCCTTTGCTGGCCTTGGTCCCAAGATCAGAAGCCTCTACCTGGAGAGAAACAAAATGAGCAACATCCCCGATATGAGCAACTTCACGAGCCTGGAGATCCTCAACCTGCAGGATGTACCTTTCCACTGCGACTGCCAGCTCCTTCCCCTGCGCAGGTGAGTGCTGCGAGGGCGGAACAGCCTCAGGGAGCAACCTGGGGGGCAGTTGGACCTTACCATGCCAGAGGCACAAGCTCACGGCACACTGGCCACTTTGGGCCCTCTCCCATGGTGGTGATATGGAGCATGCACCTATGTGCGAGGATGCACGTAGCCTGGGCTTTCCTGGTATAGGGAAAGCACCCACAAGTTGGGTTTGGCAGATATTCAAGATATTCAAAGGTCATCCAGGTGAGACTCTAAGCAACCTGGAGAGACTTTGAAGTGATTGTCCACTCATGGGCAGAGTTCCACCTCTCCCTTCGCCCTGTCCCATTTCTTTCCCTGATCTTCTGCCACATTTCCAGGTGGATCAACAAACTCAACCTCCGTGTAGGGGCCACCTGCGGGTCCCCTGCAGAAGCCCAGGGGCTGAAGGTAAAGCTTTCCACCACTTTCCAAACCTGCCCTGGCTGGGGCCGAGGTGAGGCTGGGGAAGCCAATCCTGAGAAGACTACGGCTGCAAGCAAGCCCAGCAAGAAAAAGAGATCAGGAAAATCTCCAGCCAGAGGCTTCAACAAGAGCAGAGCCTAAGGTTTCCTAAGGCGTGCAGGATGTAACAGAGCCACACTCACACTCTGGTGAGAGCAGTTTTTTCTAGACTTGTCCCCACCATGGAGATATGGATATTGCCCAAGGCTCAAAGGAGAGAGCCTGGTGCCACCAAAACAATGCTGATTTGCCAAAGATGCAGCGCTTGGTGTTGCAGGATACAGCGGCACGTTCCATAGGGTCTGCAGCATGCTTTGATGACTCAAACAACAAAGTCAAATACTTGCTTTTTTCTTCCCAAGGCTTCCTTCAGCCATGTGGAAAGGCCAATATCCACAAGTTTGTTTTTGTTTTTAAGCATGCCGCGCTTTCGCAGCTTCTGAAGTCATCAAAGAGCCCCAAGTGGGACTGCAATGGGCACCAACCACTAAGATCCAGCACTGGTGCAAATCTTACGCTAGAAAACTTAAAAATATCAGTGAAAGCATTGCCTGAATTCCCAGAAGCTCCTAAGAATTAAAACATAAGCAGATTGAAGCCTTTTTATTTCCTGCAAAATTCAATCAGTGGTCTGACTGATGAAATGGGATCAGTGATCCTGTAAGTGATCCCATCATAAGCAAAGTGCCCAAATCCTTTCCCATGGAAGCCTAGGTTGGGATGAAGTTTTTTCAAATTGAAAAGGCTTTAAAAGATAAGCATTAAACTACCATGTGGGGCATAGAATTATTACAGAAAAAAAACAGGTGAAAGAAAGCCAAAGGTGTTTGGAAATTATCATCCTCTAAAGAGAGGTGGCCCTACAAGCCCAGTTGTTTGACAAGGCTGGAAAAAGGTCAGCCCAAGAGAGAGGGGAAGAAAGAAAGGCAATGGCTTTGCCCTGAAATGAGATCCTCCCACACTGAAACCTACTACAGAGCTACCAGGAAAGGCAACTAGCCAAAGGGAAGCCCTGCTACATGCTTTCCATAAAAACTTCCACTTCTTCCAACCATGCTGACTCTAGCACAGTTCCCCCAGGAGCCCAGGGCCCTCACGAGGATCACCTAGGGATGGCACAGCTCTTGTGCCTGGTTTGATGCAAACCTTCCACAGTTTTTCCACTTATGTTTCATTGCTCCGGCCAAGCCCCTTCTTCCCTCTCCCTTTAAAGGCTCCATTTGCTTCTTTAAAAGGGAAAAGAGGAATACTGTGTTAATTATTCCCAGTATCTACCCTGTGCTTTCTAGACAGTTAGCTTGCCAACCTTATTTTTTCGGTCATGAATCATACTGCAAAGCAAGAGCTACTGTGGCATCTCAAGCTCTCGCCTGGAAGCTTGAGGGGCACGTGGCCCAGGCAGCCATTTTGTGGCCAAAGCAGCATCCTCTGCAGCCACCATTTCCCTGTTTTGTGCCACAGTTTGCCAAGGCACTTGTCCTGCAGCCACCTGGCCCTGCAGTGGCCCTTCCTTACCTGCAGAAAGTTCTCAGGAACCTGCTACAGGAGATTTAAAACTATTTCTCATCACTGTTGTCATATTCTTTCCTGAATTCTGTCCTGAACTTCAATGGCCAGTCTAGGGAAAGAGAGGAATATTACAGTTTCACCCTAAAACTGGAAAAAGCATTCCCTGTCTTCAGTTATCTGAAGTTATTATGTGCTCTTGTAATATTTAACCCTTACATAGAACTGGCAAGTTGACAGCAGTGAGTGCAGAGGAGGGTCACCAAGTTGATCAGAGGGATGGCACACCTCTCCTATGAGGAAAATTGGGAGAGTTGGGATTGTTCAGCCTGGAAATGAGAAGGCTTCTGGGTGACCTAGCTGTGGCCTTCCAGTACCTGAAAGGACAGATGGGGCAAGAGCATGTAGTGACAGGACAAGAGGGAACAGGTTTACATTGAAAGAGAGTAGGTTTAGATTACATATTAGGAAAAAATTCTTTACTGTGAGGGTGGTGAGGCACTGGTACAGGTTGCCCAGGGACATTGTGGATGCCCCATCCCTGGAGGTGTTCAAAGCCAGGTTGGATGGGGCTTTGAGCAACCTGCTCTAGTGGGAGGTGTCCCTGCCCACAGCACAGGGCGTGGAACCAGGTGATCTTCCAGGTCCCCTTCCAACCAAAACCATTCTATGAAAAAAGGTCCCTTGCTCTTTCAAGAGGCATCATCATCTCTTTTTTTTTTCAACTCTTTCCCCCCTTCCTGTCCTGACTTTCTCCAGGGCTTGCAGAGCCTAGACCAGGGAACACAGCACCAACATCCTACGAGGACAGCCCCTTTCCTGACACATGGGGCCTGCACACATCACCTCAGTCTATAGCTTGTCACCTCCAGCCACAGCCAAGAACTCAAACTGCCCCTTTCTGTTCTGGCAGCTTCTTTGCCCGTTGTGAGCTCCCGCTTCAAAATGTGCCTTCAAAGTCAGGTACACGCAGCCCCAGCAGCCACCCTGGTCATTCTCTGCAGTGTGCCTGTGGCCTTTCTGCTGTTTCCCAGGGTTTAGTATTACAATTCTGGGGGAAATTTTCTTGCACACCAGGAAAGCAGAGTTGTGATGCTGCAGGGTGGTCTGCTTTAAAAAGGGAAGGCCCTTTTAGTCTTCTGCTTCCCTCTGCCAGGACCTTCCCCAGAGGACCACAAGGTGAAACTGCTGTGGGCAGCTGGGGGATACTCCAGGATCAGTCTGCGTCCTCCTGCTTTATGCTGCTGATGGGAACAGGAAGTCCTGTGTCTCCAAACTCTGCATCTGAGGGGTCGATGGTTTCTTCTTTCACCTGCACGGCAATGACTAGCAAGAGACAGAAAGAGAGAGGCAAAAATAAGTAAATAAAATCAACCTCCAAACCAGCTCTATTCATGCCCCAGATTTCCAGCTCACTTTTTGAGGGTCCCTCACCACAGGCAGCCCTGTCATGCCAGTGAAAATTGATCCATGGTCACAGCACCAATCAGGATGGGATTAAACCCTGGCAGCATTCAGCTGCTGGCTCCCAAGAACGTTTTCATAAGGGACAAAAAGCTGGTGTGGTCCCTTTTCTACCCGCCTGGGTTCACCCAGGGGAAATTTAACTTCAGTGAACCAGAGGGACCTTCATGAGGTTCCATTCCCATGTGCACAAGGCACCTCACCCACCCTCCTCCCCACTAGGGTTGGCAGGTGACCCATCCACTCTTCTGGTCACCACAGCACAATGGGCTGTGTCCACATGCTGCAACAGCCCTGAGGGGGACTGGGATATGCCATATTCACCTTGTCTCTCCTCCCTAACTGACCTCACACAACCAGACTGCTTGGTAAGGCACCCAGGCCCTCAGCAGGCATCAGCAGTATCAGGATATCGAGCTGTACTGGTGCCACCAAACCTTCTCTGGAAGCAAGAAGTTTTTCTTTTCCCAGGGAAAGCCAGCAAACCCTTCCTTCCACTCTGTCTCTGGAGGAGTAAGGAAGGACATTTCACACACTGCTGGCTTTCCCTGTCTGGGGGCACCCATGACTTAATGGCCAAGAGGTGGCACAGGCCTCAGGAGGGTTGGTGGCATGCAGGGTGTACATAGGAGAACTGGATGTGGCTGCTGGGTAGAGTCACTCACTCCCTTACTCTCATCAGGTGCTGGCTCTGGCAAAGCCTGGCTGGCAGCTTTTGCTTCTCGTTTTGCATTCGAGGTGGAAGGCTTCTTGACAGTCTGCTTGACACTGCGGGCTTTGGCAGGCAACTTTTTTCCTTAATAAAGAGATAACAGAGTATGGGGAAAAGTGTGTTTCCCCTGTAAAATCAGCAACCCTGCTCCACTGAGAAACCACAGGCCAGGGACCAGCACAACTGAACAGAAAGCTACACGGTCATTAGCTGCCAACTGGTTACGCGACAGAAATAGCCTACTGGAGAAAAATTCTATCGTCATCATCTCAAAATGTGCTCCTTCGTGTTCTCCTTCATTAAAGGCAAGGCACTTCAGCGTGTGCTTAAATTCCAAGGAGCAAGTCTTGTTGGAATCAGTGTGGAGTCAGCTTTGCTTACCTGTCTGGCTCTAGTCCTAGGCAATGAGCTTGTTGGCTGCAAGGCACGGACACTGTAACCGTAATGTTCTCATTTTTGGCTGACCTTTTTATTTAGGTTGCATGTCTTTATATTCTTTAGACTTCCTTTCCTCTCCACCCCCCCGGAAGGAATTTCTTGTCTGTCTACATGATTTGCCACACCTACTGCAACAATGACAACAACAACGACAAGATGAAACAATAAAATGGTTCAGCCCCGTTACTGGCCTCTTCGGCCATCTTAAGGCCTTCTTTCCCTCAGCACAAAGCAGGCAGGGTTGCTCTTCAGTTACCCTGCAGCTGCAGCAAACATCTCCCTCTGACCATGGACACGGTAGGGAAAGCAGCACAACCTCACACCTGGAAGCAAGTGCCAGTCAACAGAAAACAGACTGCAAAACAGATCCTTCCCACACACAGCTCTCTGCTCTTTAGGTAACAGGGCAGGTAAGAAGGATGAAGCTGTGCTGGCAAACCCACAGCTGACTGAGGGCATCCACAGCAAGACAAGGCCTCTCTCTCCTGCTCTGATGGGACATGGACAGGGTTCCTCTAACTGGGCCCAGCCTGCGAGCGAGCGGGAGGGCACTAATCAAACATCACTCACTCTTCTTTCCATAGGGTTTCTTCTTCTTCTTGGGCACCTCCTTGGCCTTCACTGGAGTTGTGGGCTCTGTCATGGAGACGAGAGGGAAACGAAAGCCAAGTCCCATAACCAGTAGGTAACTGGGATGAAGTGACAAAAGCGAGAAACAAGATATACCCGTCCCCCCAAGCCAAAGCCCTCTTCCCAAGACAACCAGCTGAGGAGAAAGCAAGGCTCTAGCACAGGTGCTGTCTGTGCTTCCAGGCAAGGGCCCAGGGCGGCAGGCTGGGGCAGCACAGGGGAGAGAGGCCCAGTACAGACTTGGTAGGGGCAGTAAAGAAACAAGATTCGTAGTTTGGGACAAGAAGGAAAACATCTGCAAAGGTGAGGCAGTGGCCTCCTTGTGACAAGGGAAGGAATAAACTCTCCAGATGATGCTCTTACCTTTTACGGACAGAGTCAGAGAGTTGATGAGAAAAGGGAGCATGGGCCAAGCTCCCCCCACTACCTGGCTAAGGGTTCATATAGATACACTTAGTAAAAGGGAGCTGTGCAGGGATAGGACCACCTGGAACTCTATCCAACTTCATCAGGAGCAATTAATTCTCTGTTGGTGTGCAGGTGGGGGAACAGAGGGAAAACAGAGCCAACCTCAAATCTCAGGCTGTTTTCTCCCCACCAGACTCCTCTCTCTGCCAGCAGCTAGAATGTGGCAGCAGAGGAAGATTTATGGTAGCCAGTGCAGATCAAGGAGGCCATATGCTCCTCCCTACTAGGCTCAAAAAACAGAAGAGCCACTCACAGAACATGAGGAAGTAAACCTTTGTCTCTAGCGTTGAAAACCACAGTAAAATCTTCACTCACCTGGAACAACAGGTGGTTGAAGCTGGTAGCCTGTCAGCTCACACCACCCCACAGGATAAATGTCTGGAGACTCGCAGTCCACCCACTGGTCATACTCATTGTCCCAGCCATCGAAATGGATGCTAAGGAGACGCTGGACCACACGCTTCACTGTGGCCACGCAGATCAGCCGGGGCTCCATCAGGTCCACTGCCTCTACCTTCATGCCTGCCTTGAAGCCATGGTTTGGACAGTCCTGGTGCATAAAAAGTGAAAAAAGAAAACCCAAGGCCATTTTACCCAGTTCAAACCTGTATCTGTCCACCAACACCATAGAAAAGGCTAGCCTCCAGCCTAAAGCAAGCAGACAGAGAACAAGCCCACAGATCCAAAACCAGATCCAAGGCCAGCTATGTCCTTAGTCGATCTCAGCGTAGCCTTTAGAAGCAAGATCCTGACCTGCAGGGAGCAGCAGGTAGCAGTTAAAGGACACCTTATGATCAAACCCATTACCTGACATACCCTTGGGAAATCAGAGAGACCAGCACAGGCCCAGGTGCTTCAGCAGTTTTGCTGGTGTAAAGCAGCCCCCATCCTCCACCCGATGTGCCAGCCACACATCCACAGGCAATAAGCCATGCAGAACCCACCAAGAGCCTGGAGCTCACAGAAACACTAGAAAAATCACAAGTCACACTCAGAGGGACCAAGATATCATTCCACCCACAGAGGCAGGACACTGATGTCCCCGGCAGCAAAACAAGGCCTTTACTTGGAGTGCACATACTCCCAGGCCTTGAGCTCTCCTTAGAAGTGCTGACTGGCAGCAAACTGCAGCCCAGTAGAGACATCGGGTATTGTCTATCCTGACTTCAGGATGGCTTTTGACACTGTCTGCATATGATCCTCATACAGAACATGATTGAAGTATACAGGCTGGGTGAGGAGACAGATAGATTGAAAGATAGATTGAAAACTGGCTGAGTGGCTGGGCCCAGAGGATGGTTATTAGCAGCACAAAGTCTACTTGGAGGCCAGTAATTAGCAGTGTACCCCAGGCATCAATACTGGATCCACTCCTATTCAATGTCTTCATTAATTATCTAGATGACATGACAGTATCATGTCAAACCAAGCAAGCTTACTTTTGATAGAAAACTGGGAGACCAAATATACTAGAGAGTTGTGCTGCCATCCAGAGGCACCTTGACAGCTGGAGAAAGAACCCTAGGCACCAGCACATACTCGGGGCAGACTGACTGGAGAGCAGTTCAGCAGAAAAGGGCCTGGGAAACCCAGTGGACACCAAATTTAATATGAGCCAGCAATGTGTCTTTGGGACAAAGAAGGCTAATGGTAACCTGGGCTGTATTATGAGGAATGTTCCCAGCAGATCAGTGGAGGTGATCCTTCCCCTCTGCTCAGCACTGACAAGGCCACACCTGGAATGCTGGCTCTAGCTCTGGGTTCCCCAGAACAAGAGAGACATGGACATACTGGAGTCCAGCAAAGGGCCAGAAAGGTGATGAGGGAACTGGAACACTTTTTGTATGAGGAAAAGCTGAGAGTTGTGAGTATTCAGCCTGTCAAAGAGAAGGCTCAGGGGGATCTTATTAATGTGTATAAATGCCTGAAGTGAGGGTGCAAAGATGGAACCAGACTCCTCTCAGTGGTGCCCAGTGCCAGGACTAGAGTCAATGGGCACAAACTGAAACACAGGAGGTTCCCTCTGAACATCAGGAGACATCTTTTACTATGAGGGCAGCTGAGCACTGGCAGAGAGGTTGTGGAGTCTCCATCCATGGAGATATTCAAAAGTCATCTAGACATGGTCTCGGCCAACCTACTACAGGTAACTCTGCTATAGAAGGGGTGTTGGACAACAAGAACCTTCCATCTAAGTGATTCTGTGACAGCTGGAGCTCTTGTGCTCCTCCTTGCTGAATCCAAGCATCCCTACACATCTCTTCTTCTTGGCAGCACTCACTGTGTTGAAGAGCCGAGATGGAGCAGGTCTTGATTTAGTCTCTTCCAGGTAAATTTCCCAGTTGAAGGTCTTTGCATCTTGCCCTGCAGCAGGAAGAAATGCTAAGAGGTAAAAAGGCAGTCGCTGGGTCGACCAGTTGGGGGAAAAGGCAGAATAGGCAGGAAGGAAGCACAGCACCTGTTTTTGCAAAGCAGTTTCATGAACCAGTATGTACAGCCTGATCTTGGACATAAACCTAGAGCCCAGATTCCATGGAGTCCAGCACCCCTCCCCCGTGGGCAAATACAGAAAAGTGCAAGCTGCAGCTCTGAACATCTGTCAGCCATAGATCCAGACCACAGAGAAAGCTGAGGAGCAGCAGCAGGTAGGAAGAAATACGTTCAAAACACACCACTAAGACCAATCTTTCTACCACCGGCAGGAACAAAGGAAGACAGAACAACACTGCACAGAAGTGCTGCAATACAGAAATTCAGAGCAGGCCTTTTTGTGTATGGCTAGGTGAGGCAGCAAAACCATTCCTAGGGTGACTGCCTCTTATGAGTTTGCAGAAACACTGGTCTCAGATTTATTCATAGAAAGAATAGAGATGACTCCTGACACTGAAGGACTGACTCATGCAGCAATGGCTCTACTTATCCCTTTCCATCCCCCTTGTACTTTATACCTTCCACTCTGTTCCGTTTGGGGATTGTACACCTCTCCTACTGAATGGCCAGGAGCTAACCAAGACTTAGCATATGGGCAGAGCTCAAGTGGCCTGGCTCTCTGACCTAGCCTTATCTCTCTGAAAAAGAAGCAGATTGGGACCTTGTGGTTTTGATTCATCTGAACCTGACCCTCTCAGAAAAGCACTGCCCAGCAGGTTCTGCATGCAGACTTGTACCCCAGGGCAGAGTCCAAATCTCACCTTTTGGAGGGGTCAGGTCGATGTTGTTCCTCTTACAGAAGTTGACGGGGAAGATGGCGTGTGAGGAGGCGTGATAGCAGAACCAGTCGGAGCCATCGGCAGACGTGGCTCCATCAATGCCGATCATGAGATACCCATCCAGGAGGACCTGAGATGGGAGGGAAGGGCACGAGTATAGAGCTTTGCTTGCTCTAAAGCCTCTCCTCTCAAAGGATTCCCCCAAGAATCCCCACAGATCAATCACAATTGTCACCAGATAGTAAAATGCAATATTATGTGCTCCAGGGCATGCAGTAGCCTCTCCTGATAGGTTAGTCAACACAAGCTAATCCCCAAAGCAGCAATTTCTGCAGGACTGGGACCAACAGTAATAGCAACAGTATAGTGAAAGAACTATATGAAAAGCCATAAATGGTCAGGAGCTCTGTTCTCCCTCAGAAACACTTCACTGGCAGCCCAGAAACCCTCTATATCAGCCAGATCATGAATTTGTTACTGGGCAGAAGGGAAGGGCACCACCCTTGGATTTGCCACTTCCTACAGCAACAAGACTTGTCCCACCCTGTAAATCATTGGTAATTGGTGCCTACCAAATGTAACAGGCATGCCTGCCCCATCCTCTTCCATTTCCAAGCAATGGCTGAAGGGAACATTTTACAGACAAAGAACTCTTCTACCGTCCTCCAGCCAAACTCCAAGTCTCAAAGTCCTCTGCTTGGATTCTATGAGGGCAAACAGCTTTAGAAAGCAGGAAAAGCCCAACTTGATGCTACACCTTAGGACATACGACGCACCTCACTGAGGAAACCTGGGCAAGCAATTTACTTCCCCCACACTAGCACAACAGTAGAGCTTACTACCACCTCATCAAGGGAGACTGAAGGACACATGTCCATCCATCCTCAGCTTCCTACACCAGTGAATGCTGCCCATACAGAAACTCATCATTCCTCACACATAGGTCACCTCACAACTCTTGCCTTCTCCTTTCCACAGAGGCCTCTCGTTACGCACTCTCAGAATCAGAGAACAAATCTTCCTTACTGCATGCCCAAGGGTGGAAAACAGGTGGCTGCCAGTCACACACACTGGACAGCTGGCTTGCAGACAAAGCACGCTCATCTTCATGCTGTCCACTAAGGCACATGTGGACAACTGCTGGTCTTAATCAGTTTCTCAGACCTCTGAGGTAATACCCCAGTTCCCTCCACACACCAGCTGTCTATCTCTCTCAACAGTTCTCTCCTCTCCCTCATGCAAAATCCTGTCCAGTCTTATTCATTTGAAAAGACCTGAAAAGCTCGACCACCTCAGGTAAACACAGCGGACCCCCTGCTTAACACGCACTGAACTTACCTTGCAAACAGTGGCCACACAAATGTTGCCCAGATTCAAGGGGTCAATAGCTTCCAGTTTCATGCCTTCCTCAAACCATCCACCTTCAGAATAGACAGCTCGTACCTAAGGAAGACTCTGGTGTACCATGTGCTGCCAGGCATGGGACAGTCCCATCCTGACATCAAGTGCAGCAAGTGCAAATAGAATTAGAACCTCTTCACTTGGCTCAACTCAGGTTGGGAAGGGAAAGAAGAAATATTACAAGAAATACAAAGCAACACAAACCATTGTGTTTGTGTCAGCAACCTCCTGCCAAGGCTCTGGTCAGTCAGAGAGCCAGGCCCAGCACTCAGCTGCTGCTCCACAGCAAAGCAAGCCCTCTCCTCATCTCAGGCCCTACCAGCATGATCCAGCTCTTTGTCAAAACTGGTCTCTCTCATGCACTCATCTTCCCTCTCCAACTCAGAACTTCAAGCAACTACTTGCCCTTCAGTCGAGTCCCTCAATCTGTTGTTGTCTTTTAGTTCTTCCAACTTTCTATTTTGGCCTGCCCCTGCCCAACCACAGCCTTGATACCCCAAACACCTTACTGCCCTTAGCTGTAAGTGACAAATGAACCACCCTCAACAACCCACACGGCAGCATGTACACCGAAGGAAGGAAGTGCTGTAAACCCACAGGGAAAGGCAGACTTGTCCTACCTTCTTAAACAGATAGGGGACGGCATCACAGTAAATCTTCCGGAAGGTAGGATGGTTTGCCATATCATTGCGCTTTTCTTCTGTGAGGAATGGAAGAAACGAAGGTAAAAAACCTGCAGCAACTGCAGGAAGAAAACCTACTGGTTATTAATTTCCTGGAGAGAGCTTAGTTCTTATTAACACCCTCAGCAGGAGACCATGTAATAGAAAGAACAATTCAGTTCCTCTACACCTTCTCATAAAACAGGCTGTGATGCAGGACTTGCTCAAAAGCAAATGGCTCAGCTTCCTGAGCACCACTGATAACATATGCAACTGTAATCACCAGGGAGAGGTAGCAAGGAAGAGACACAACCAAAAAGGATCAGCAGAGCCCAAGCCTTACTTTTTTCTGCCAGTCTAAGCTGATCAACAATTCCTCTTGGCAAAGTCCAGAAAAACACAACCTGATGGCATCCAGTGCTACAGAAGCCAGCATGAATTTCCTCAAAAAGACTATAAACATCTGTGATGTTGCAAAGTCTGCATTCTCATACTGAGGGGATAGACTACCTGCTTCAGGTGAGAAACCCTACATTCCCCTGTCTTGACCTGTGGTAGCAGATCACAGGGCTTTTATCTATCCAGGGGAAAAGCAGCAGACCCAAAACTAAGCAGACTTTATCTGTCAGGTCCTGAGGCAACTATCTGACTCCCAGAATGCCCAGCCTGGTGTCAACAACAGGGTTTGGACAGTTCACAGCAGATCAGAAGATGCTTTGCAGCGGCCCAATCCTTACCTGTCTTCTTTATGTCATGGCCCACTCTCCGTGACCAGCCCACGGGATGGATGAGGGGACTCCACATGTGGCACCAGAAGTCATCGTCACTATCACCGTCCTCATAGAGGAGTCTCAGTCTGCCCCCAATCACTGTGTCCACCACTGCCATGCGTGTCTGGGACACATGGTTCTTATCCACCACCTCGACTCGCATGCCCTGCCGGAACGGGTACTTCATGCTCTCTGCCATCTGGCAACAACCGTGAGGAGGAGAGGTCAATCACACTTGGTGTTTTCCTTCTCCAAACACTTCAGAGAACAGCTTTCCCCACAGACACGCTGGCCAAACCCTGGCACTGCCCAAAGCTGACTGGGAAGGGATGCATGGGAGAGGGTTGATTGGGGGGACAGGGAGCTGCCAGCCCCAGACCTGACAGCATGGCTGGGCACATATTCCCTAAGTCTCCCTTGTCATGTGGCCTCATAAGAGCTACCCCTGCCCCAGCCCAGCAGCTACGCCCAGCCAGCACCTTGTGTGAACGTTCCTAGTGTGAACTGCTGTTCAACAGGAACTGCGTGAGGAATTGTGTGCCTTTTTCAGTCACGAAAGAGACCACAAGGCTTTCAGAGCTGGAAGCAGCTAGAGGTGTAGTTTCCCAAAGGGCAACAGAATTTTCAGCTCACTTTTAGAGAGGTCAGGTTCTTATTTTTCCCTTTTTACTCTGATCAGAGGTTGAGCTATATGATGATCTACCTGCCAACTCCACATCCAAAGCTAGAGTTACTCTGCAGACTGACCCAAAGGCACAGGCGTAGGGAAAGAGTCACTGGCTGCCTTCTAACTGATTTTTTTGAGACCTTCAGTTTGCTGATACAGCCTGGTCCTACTCATCCTCAAACACCCAAAGGTGTTTAGAGAACATCTGACATTTTGGAACTGTGATCCCGAATGCTGTGCAGCAACTAGGAACCACAAAACAGACTCAGACACCCAAACCCAGAACTTTTAAGCTAAGGACTTCCCCTTCCACCTCCTGTTCATTAAGTGGGAGTGGAGATGTCGAGGGGAGAAAGATACTGTCCATGTTTGTTTCCCTCTACCACTTCCACTCCAGCTACAAGCTGTGGCCCAGGAACAAGCGGCTACAAACACCCTCTTAACTCGCATGGGAAACACCAACTACATCAAGGTCTCCAACTCAGTGTCATCACTTACCCTGCACACAGAAAAACCCATCACCTGCCTTCCTGCCTGCTGTCTCTGTGACCATCTTCCTTATCTGTCATTTCCAAAGCTGTCAGCCACAAAAGAGCCTCTTCTCTCTGACAAGGTCTAATCTCAGTGCAGGCTACATGAAAACAACCATAAGAGCTAAAAAAGCTGCTAAGGCTACAACACTTTGAAGGAGTCTGTGCCTCTCTCACTCCCTCCAGGCTTCTGTGTTTACCAACACTGAAGGCAAAGGTTTTTGACTCTCAGAGCTATTCTCTGGCACTGAAACAGGATGGGGAAAGGCCAGGTTGCATCTGCACCAGCCTCTCCTTTCAGCAAAATGCCAAACCTCACCCCCAGTATTTCCCATCAGACTGTGACAACAGCTTTTAAAGCCCACCTATGACCCAAAGGAAAAACTGTTGTGTTGACAGGGTACGAAGGCTGTGCCATTACCCACAGCATCACGACAGATACCTTAGGAGCATGGGGAACCACTCACTGCCCCCGCCCTGCCCAAGTGCCAAGGCATACAAAAGTTGCACAGATCAGAACGGAAGAGACGTGTTGAGCACACATTTCTTGGCTTCAGCTTCATTTCCCCATGCAAAATGACAGTCTCCCATGTTTACCTTCATGTGAAAATCCACTGGGATGGTCCTAGCTCCCACCAGTTTTTTCATGAGGTAACTTCTCCAGTCAGTGTACTTGGCATGGATAGCTACATACACACAGGGAAAAAGCACATTTTTACGACTGAAATAATTACAGCACCACCCTACACTTTTCCATCTCTCCAAGAACCTATTTGCATTAAAAGGCCTTATTCACATTCAGATTCTGTACTCTCATTCTGCCAGTTTGCCCCCACAACAGGCTGCAAGGGATCACCGTTACAGAATGGACTGGGCCAGACACTCAACACCACTGATCCAGATGAGGAAGTGGTAGAAGAACAAAAACACGTGAGCCATACAAAGCAAATTCAGCTTGCCTGAATTCTGCTAAACTGGCACCCCTCTCTAAACTGCTAGCTGAGCAAGGACTGGAGCCACTGCGCTTCTCAGAGACACTGTCCAGGATGTAAGACCAAAACGTTCCCCCAAGGTTAAGTCCAGCCACCATGTGGAGTAGAAGGAGGAACAGCCACCTGCATTAGTCTCCACAGTCTGACATCAGCTCTGCATTCAGCATCCCCAGGGTCGACCACAGGGAGGTGCAGAGGGAGCAGTCCAAGCAATCTCCAGCTTCCCAAAGAACACATTGTTGCTTGTAACTCAAAGCACAAATGCAGCTGTGGTCCTACATACAGTGGGAGCACCTGTCCTCCTGTGCTAGGCGTACACCAAGGCTCCTCCATGCCCAGGAACATCCTGATCCCTCTTGCCCCACACTCACTTTGTGGTGGTACCAGGATTTTGCTGTTAATGGCACACCAGCCAATAGGGTGAATATCCACTGTGCCCAAATTGCACCAGAAGTCATGGCCAGCATCATTTTCAAAGCCCTCATATCGCAGAAGGGCCCGGTATCCTGCCAGGACAGAGCAGACAACCAGACAAAGGCATTAGAGGTCAAGAATTTGGCACCGCAGGCTTAGTACCTACAGTATGGCCTTCAGAGCTCTGCATAGATTATCAGAGCTTCTCCAGACATTCTGAAGGCAGAACCACTCCTGCAAATTGCCCAGCAACCAAAAGAGGAACCACATATTGGTTTCCTCTCACTCCTGCACCCTGGTATTTCCTGTCCCAAAATCTCTCAGCAGTTGCATATCTCCAAAGAGGCGCTGTTTTGCTTGACCAGCTACACTCAGCTCTCTAAAGCTTCCCTCAGAGGTTAGCCATCCCCAGCTGTCAGGAATTACATCAGAGACGTACCTACAATCTGGATGACAGATGCAATCCAGTACACACGGCTGGGGAGCACGGCATCACTGTTCAGCACTTCCACTTTCATACCTTTCACCACATCATCCCACTGATCGAAGAGCGGTACCTGAAAGATTGAGGCAACCACAATGGGAGAGATGTGGACAATGAGAGCAGGGCTCAGGCCATCCTTCTAGCTTTCAGAGACATGTCTTAGGCAGCTACACTTTCACCCTAGGTACAGGCTTACATCTACCAACACCTTGAAATGCAATTGAATTGTCCCAAATATCTCACAGGGATGTTCACTGAGGATCCCAAAAGGCAGAACATCATCTAGCAATGCTTAACTATTTCACTGCCAGCTGTCCTATTATCCCAAAGAAGCTGCTGCCATTTCTCTATGGCATATATATATTGGCACATATATATATTGATGCCTTAAGCCCCTAATAGTTTTTATTTTTCTAATACTTGTAAGTTTTATAAGTAGTGGAAGTAGACTCTAAAAGCAGCATCCCTCACTCCCTTGTCCCTTTCCCTGTAGCACTCTTGTTTACACATTCCTTAACCCTCTTACCCCATTCTATGCTCCCTATATCACTCCAACCCCGAATACAGCAGAAATGCTTAGTCTTTTGTCAAGGCAAGGCCCACATTATTTGGCAGAACAGCATATCAGGGCCTAAACCACAGAATACGGTCAAGAATTAGGTAACTGTGTACCCTTTGTGCTCTGAAGATGGTGAAGATGATGAAGTAAAAGCCCCCAGACCCATTTTCAGGGGGTGGACCCAGGGCGGTCCAGAGTAAAGGCCACAGGGTGGACACATCTGGGATTGGATGGATGGTATTATAAAATGTAACATCTCAGGCACGGCTGGTGCACGCGTCTTGTAACATCTTTGCCTTGGCATAATAAACCCTTTCTTATCTCACCCCTAATTAACTGCTCCGGAGATTTTTTTCAGCACCTAACTCCCATGACAACATATATATACATATGGCACATACATATTGGAGTCTGCAGCCAGGTGGGTACCAGTCTCTTCTCCGAGGCGACTAGCAGTAGGACAAGAGGGCACAGCCTTAAGCTCCACCAGGGGAGGTTTAGGTTAGACATTAGAAAGAAGTTCTTTACAGAGAGTGATTGGATATTGGAATGGGCTGCCCAGGGAGGTGGTGGAGTCACCACTCCCAGAGGTGCTTAAGAAAAGACTGAATGTGGCACTGAGTGCCATGGTCTAGTAGACAAGGTGCTGTTGGGTCAAAGGACTCATGTCTCCAAAGTCACTGGACTCGATGATCTCAGAGGTCTTTTCCAACCTAGTTGATTCTGTGATATAAATACCTAACAATCAATAAAACTGCTGTGCCTGCCTGACCTATCCTCGAAAAAAAAGAAAACGTCAGTATTATCACAGACCACAACTCAAAAGGAACATAACAAGTGAGTGTTACTAGAATCAGACGTGCTGGAGGGGCAGCTACGGCCAGGCTCACATAAGCTGTATTCCTGCCTGCACATCACCATGGGCTCTGCTGACCCATACAGACTGGAAAGGTAACTGGGAGCTTCCCACTATCTCCCCCAGTCAAAATTAATTCCATCCCCAGTCAGCACTGGGCCATCGCTACCAGCACTGTTTCTATCAGTTTCCTGTTTCCTCCCCCAAAACTCCTGGTCCCTTTGTGAGACTCTCATTCTTAGCTGTGAGAAGCCTAAGCTTCTTTCCTTGCATCACCTGGGGCTCAATAACCACCCACTGGACCTCTCCTCACCACCTGTCCCAGGAGCACAGGGGAGGTCCATGCACACAACATGCCCCACATGCACTGTGATGCACAGCAAAGTAGAACTCACATGTTTGAAGCAACTGACAGGAGCTGCCTTGTAGCCATGCTCCTGAAGGTACTTTCCCCAGTCAAAGCCCAGGACGAGTGCTACAAGCAGACATGAGAGCAGAAAATCAGAAGAGATCACAGAAAAGGCACAGAGTGCTCAGTTACTTCTGGAATACAGCTTGCAGCCTCCAGGCAGTAGGACACTCTGCCCCAGCACTCTGCATTCCAGTGCATTTTCCCTGGTGGGAAACTAGACCCTATGAATGCAAGGTGACCAGCCCCTGAAAGAGGTAAAATATATTATTAATCAATCTTTACTGTCACTTGCTTTTGGGGAAGGGGGAGCAGGAGGGGCCATAAAAGAGTCCAAGTCCAGCCCAGGGCTCAAGCACTCCAGGGACAGTGCATCCTTTCAGTGCTAAACCACTTTGCAGCTTTGCCTCTCAGCAGCAACACTGCAGGGTCATATCAGCAGCACTTGCTTCCCTGGAGGGTGCTGGGAAAATCAGAGTAAAGCACTGAGATATTAATCCTACAGTCACTCCTGATCCAAGGCTACAGCTCTGCTCCATCAGTCCCTGCTTCTGCCATGCCCTGGGGCTCACCTTTTCCCTCACACAGTAACCTGCTGCTCCTTCAGCTGCAGTGACTGTTCATTGCTCAAGCTGATCAGTGAGTGACTCGGGAAATGTAACTCCCACAAGCAGTGGGGCAGCAAATGGCTGAGAGCAGCGGGACACCTTTAAGTCACCTTTGCCAGTAGAAGTCAGCACCTCATGGGACTGGGACTACAGAGCTTACACTTCAGGTCAAGTCATACGAGGAGTGAGGATGAGGCTACAATAATGGATGGGCAGGAACCCACCAGGGCTCCATTAGCACTGGTAGGAAGAGGAAAAGAGGCATGCCCTGTGTCCTGGCAGCCTGTGGCAGAGTAAGCCACACTGTACAAGGCAGCACACCAGAGGGGAGGAGGAGGAGGACTGCAGAGCTTACAGCCCTCACGGTGTCCCTATTTCTGTGGTCCCAGCAGCTGCACCTCCTCACACCTCACCTACACTCACCATCCTGACCTGTCAGTGTCCCATCTGCCAGCTGTCCCGTGCCCTGCGAATGGAGGAAGGCCCCAATCTTGGCCGACCAGGATGCCTTGTGCAGAACTTTAGCTTTCTTCGTTGGTGGTTTCCCCTACAAAAGAAGGAACATTAGGAACATTAGTTACACAGGAGAGGAAGTCATCCCTTGGAAGCAACTGGCCAGCTGGGCATGCATCTCTTCCCTGGGCCAATTTTCAAGTTACTACAATATTTACTAATGCTCACAGGAACAAGAAGAAACAGCATGTAAAAGACCAATGTGTCCTTCCTCAGCTTTTAGGGAGCACCACCGTTCAGCTGGCACGTGTTCTCTGGGGACTTCAGGCAGGAAGAACAAGGGTATGTCAGACCGATCTTTAATTAGAGAGCAACCACCCATCCCTGCACACAGGCACATCCTGTTCCATCCCCAGGAATGATCAGACAATCATGGAATGGTTCCAGCTGGAAGATCATCTAGTTCCAACCCCTTTTCCATGGGCAGGGACACCTTCAACTAGACCAGGGTGCTCAGGGCCCCATCCAATCTGGCTGTGAACACCCCCAGGGATGGGGCATCTACAGTGCCCCTGGGAACCTGTTCCGGTGCCTCATCACCCTCACAGTAAAGAATTTTTTTCCTAAGATGTAATCTAAACCTACTCTCTTTCAATTTGAACCCATTCCCTCTTGTCCTGTCACTACATGCTCTTGTAAACAGTCTTGCCCCATCTTTCCTTTAAGTTCCTTTCAGGTAGTGGAAGGTCACAATTAGGTCACCTCTTTTCCAGGCTGAATAATCCCAACTCTCTCCCAATTTTTCTCATAGGAGAGGTGCTCCATCCCTCTGATCAACTTGGTGGCCCTCCTCCAGACTTGTCAACTCTGTTCCACTCCCTTGTCCCCAAGGGCAGTCTCCCAGGAGATCCCATTTCCACCTTCCTGAAGAGCTGGAAGTCTGCCTCCCTAAAGTTAAGGAGCCTGACTTTACTCCTTACCTGACCTATATTCCTCAAGACTGCAAACTCCACCAGTGTATGATCACTGCAATCCAGGCTGCTTCCGATCTTGACATCCCCAGTTTGCTCACTTACGTTAATGACCATCAAATCTAGTATTGCGTTCCCTCTGGTAGGGCTGTCTATCACCTGGCTTAAGAAGTTATCCTCCATGCATTCCAGGAGTCTCTTGGGTTGCCTACACCTTGCTGTGCTACTTTTCCAGCAGATGTTGAGTTGGTTGAAGTCCCCCAGCAGGACAAGAGCCTGCGAGCAAGATGGAGCCTGTGAGCAGGATGGAAGGGTTTTAACTCACCTGCAGTCTGGCCAGGATGCTGGCCTTCTTGGAATTTGAGGAGTAGCTTCTGGAGCAGGAGACGCTGCAGAAACGTTTGGTTTTGGAGAAGAAAGCTTCCCTGGTGCCCACAATCCCACACATCTCACACACAGCTGAGAGAAAGAAGGTACAAAAACATGAGCATTTGGCAGGGTCAGTGCACTACAAGGACAGAGCTGAGACAGGGTAACCCTCATTACACACAGCAGCTCCCCCATATAGCCCAGAAAATGCAGTCTGAATCCAAAGCTGCTCCCAAAGCATCCCCAAGGTGCAGTCATACACCCTTCAGTGTCCCCAGTCCTTGCTCCTTCCATCCTGCACATGTTTTAGGTAGAAGAAGCAGTACCTGGCTCAGAGCCACTGTCTTCCATGAGCCGGCCTGTGGACGGTTGGTGCACAGGAGAGGTCGAAAGCTCTCCAGCTTCCCGGTCTGCCACCTCATCATCACTAGACTCCTCCAGACAGGAGCTGCTGTCACTGCCCATGCTGCTGTTGTAGCACGTGAGGCTGTCATAACCCCCAAAGATGTCTAATTCATCCTCCTCCTCATCGTCATCGCCCTCCTCCTCCACCCGCTCCAAAGACGAAGTTTTGTGGCGGAAGGCAGACACCAACTGCAAAAAGAGCCAGTCAGAAATTACATTGGACACCCCACCACACAATAAACCTGCCTTTGCTGCTGAGGGAGGGGGGCCTTCTGGACCAGGGAGAGGCCTCAGGGAGAGCAATGAGTCCATGTAACAACCCCAAAAGGCAGGAGTCTGAATCCCTAGTAGGAAAGCTATTACCCCCAAAACAGGTCCATATACTGGTATTCCACAGGCTGCATTCTGTTTGCCAAGAGGAAAGTGCCACAGAGCTGCAGCTAGATTGAAAACAGCTTGAGGAACATGAAAAAAGTACAGGGAACTACACTGCCATGCTGATGAAGGACAAATCAGACCGTGTCCCTCCAGAAAACATTTCTCTCAACACAGTCGCACAGCACAGCAGTGCAGGCACCATCAACAATAAAGTCCTACAGATTTCCAGAACAGAGCACAAAGCTGCTCTGGCCACAACAGCTCACAAGACCAGCACAGCCTGGAAGTCAGCAGGGTAAACTCGGCTCTGGAGACAGTTCATGTCCTTTGGAAACTGCACGGTCCACAGCAGGCCTTGGTTCAGAAACGGCATCACCAGGATGGCAGAACATCTGTTGTAAGTTTTTGCCTACAACCAGACGCTTCCACAGCTAAATACCTTCACTAGCTCTTCGTACTTACTGTTACAGCAGCAGAGCTGCGAGGCAGAGACTGAAGAAAGAGCACAGAAAACCAGTGACTGTATCTCAGAACAGGAGAATCTGGAACCAGGCTCCAAACAAGCAAAAAAGCAGCTGGGAAAAGGTGTTAGCAACTCGGGGAGGAGCAGCAAGAAGTCAGCACCAGCACAGGGAGTGATGGAACAGAAAGGCAGACTCCCACAGCTACATGAGGCACCAGGATACAATTGTTCATCCAAGTGAGCAACAAGAAGAGATCAGCAGCAAGCCCACCACCTTCAAGTGCTAAATTCTCTCTGATCCCTGGCTCCGGGTTATCATTAGAGACACACGGACGGGAAGACCAGACTTCACTCACTGCTGACTCCCCACATCCTCCCTGGCTTTCACACAAAACAGATCCAAGGTTCCCCGGCTGTTCCATGAACAGAATTGCTCTCCTGAGGATCCACGCACTCAGACAGCATTCCTGACATCTGAAAGGCACGAACTCCTCAAACCCCCCCATTTTTATCGTCTTACGGTCCCTGTGTGGGCGTGCACCTTCCAAAAGCTCGTAGGACGAGAGCATCTTTGTATCGTTACTCTTCCACCACACGCGAATGAATCTTCTGGACACTTTACCAGCCCTCAGGGCTTCCAAGCAAGGGCAGCACTACCCGGAGCCTCCTCAGGGAGGCCAGGGGGACGCAGGGGCCCGTCCCGCCGGAGTCAGACCGACCCGCCGCCGCCTCCAGCACCAGCACCGGCCGAGGCCGAGCCGAGCCGAGCCGAGCCGAGCCGAGCCGAGCCGAGCCGAGCCGAGCCCAGCCCAGCCCGTCCCGTCCCGTCCCGCCGCTCACCTCGCCCCGGTCCCGCTCCATGGCTCCCGGTACGCGTTAATCCGCCTCATGCGCGCCGAGCGGGTGCCCCCCGGCGGCGCGTCTGATTGGCGGCAGCCGCGGAAAGGACAGCAAATCACCAGAGAGCTTATTCCTTATTCCCGCCACGCTGCCCGCGGGGCACGACGGGAGCTGTAGTTCCTCTCCCGCGTCCATGGCCCCCCCCGACTGGGTAACAAAGGGTCCTCACTTCCTCTGCTACTCTTTTTAGCCACCTCCATCTCCAGTACTTGGGGAAATCTGGAATATTAGGATCTGTTGCCACGAATTCAGGGATAGGCCATTCCCTATTGTTCTATGGACTCACTGTTTTAAGAAACAAACCAGAGACCTCATTTAAGCACTTGACACGAAATTTTAACTATTATATGATTTGACTGACATTCTTGGCAAGAATTCATCTCTCTCACTATGCTTTCTTGTTTTCCCTCAAATAGTCCTCAACTGTTCTTGTATATTTACCTTCTGTCAGCAGCTGGTGGGGCTGTTTTTGTGTTATCTTCTGTCTCCCCGTCTCTGGTGCTTCCTGTAAGTCTGGGTCGGTGCTCTCGGCCCCAGAATCATGGCATGGTTTGAGTTGAAAGGGACCTTAAAAGTCACCTAGTGCCGACCTCCTGCTGTGGGCAGGGACACCTTCCACTAGATCAGGTTGCTCAGAGCCCTGTTTCCAGCTCCGCCTTGAGCACTTCCAGGGGTGGAGAGTCCACAGCTTCTCTGGGCAAGCTGTGCCAGTGCCTCACCAACCTCACAGCAAAGAATTTCTTCCTGATATCTAATCTAAACCTGCCCTCTTTCAGTTTAAAACCATTGCCCCTTGTCCTGTCACTATCTGCCCATATAAAAAGTCCCTCTCCCCACTTTTTATAAGCCCTTTTCAGGTACTGGAAGGCTGAAGTGAGATCTCCCTGACACCTTCACTTCCCCAGGCTGATCAACCCCAGCTCTCTCAGCTTTTCAAGAACTCATGTAACAACATTATAAATGATAAAACACCCCAACAACACCCCAAACGTCAGCCCCACAGACAGATGTGATGACCAATCACCATCAGTGTGGGGGTCTGAACACAGTGTTCCTGAAAGTGAAAACAGATGAACTAGGAAAATATGAAATATGAAAAATGAAACCATGAAAAATGAAAATACAAAAGCATAGCCAAGAAGCGTCTCAGTGTATGTCTCTGGCATTGATTCTCTTTTACTCAAAAGGTAAGTCCCCTGGAG
Organism: Manacus candei; assembly: GCF_025592945.1. NCBI lineage: Eukaryota > Metazoa > Chordata > Aves > Passeriformes > Pipridae > Manacus > Manacus candei. Next base: position 5,864,954 of record NW_026138066.1, read on the forward strand.
TTAGTTCTATTTCCCTTTTATTTTGCTATCACTGTTATTTTGCTGACATTGTAAAAAGAATAAAGAAAAAATAAAGGCTGTTGTCCTAGTTAGGACAGCTGAGATCAGTTCATCATGGTGGGTGTAACCCAAAACTGTATTCTATAGCCTTCCATGTCATTTCCCAGAAACTAGACTATTGTTGTCAATAGACTATTCGCACCCTCTGCCCATAGAGCATGGTGGGTGTAACCCAAAACTGTATTCTATAGCCTTCCATGTCATTTCCCAGAAACTAGACTATTGTTGTCAATAGACTATTCGCACCTTCTGCCCATAGAGCCTGACTCCTCAGGCTATAAACTAGGTGTTAAGAGGCCTGTGAGATAGGAGGATGTTTCTGTCCTCACACCCTTTGTGAACTCCCCGCCCTGAGGAGAGTACCAAGCATTCCTGCCTGAACTGGAGGATATATAATCTTGGAGTTTTGGAACATTTTTCAACCCACTCGTGGGATCCAGAGGACGGCTGCATCTCATCGCTCTCAACCAGACTTAGACCACCACTGGACTGCGATCACCAGTTCTGACCAGACTGCAGCAGCTCTCCCACCAGCAGGTTCTTCCCCTCTCCCTTTACTTTGGACTCAAACAGGGCCCAAGGAACACCACTTTGTTCAGGCCCCAGGGTACTGGGTTACACATTTGGGTTTTTGTGGGTTGAGACCAATTGTTTGTTTGTATTATTGTACTTACTGTATTATTTTAATAAATTGTTATTCTGACTTATAATCTCTCCTTTGAGTTGGGTTCATTCCCCCTGCTGGTTAACTTTTAAACCAGCACAGCTGTACTGAACATTCCTATTCTGTACAGACTTTGTAGTGAGTAGCTGAGCAAATAACATGTGAAGCACATGTTCCTCTCTTGTGCCTACTGTACAGCCTTAGCTGCAGGTGAAGGTAAAGCAGCATGGCAAATGTTCATTCCCAAAGCTTACCTTACAGATACACATGGATTGCTCTTCCAGACAGTCCAAAGGCTCTAACACGAGGCTACAGCCCATCAGTCTGAGTGCGAAGGAGCATCATTGTCAGTGTGAAACATGTTGAGCATCCGGGGCAGTGACTGGGGTCACAGCCTGGTCACAGAGGGACAGTGGCAGGGAGCTGGCAAAGCCAGCATGCAACTTGACCAGCAAATTTCCATAGAGTCCCATGTCCTCCAGGTTCAGGTTTTCCAAACCATCTTTCCAGCACTGTTACACAGAAAATGGCTTTTAAAGTATTTAAATAATGAGTTAATAATGAAATCAATTATAAAGGCTGATATTCCTTTACAGATACTGCTAGACACTGCACTGCATGGGCAGACCAGAAAGCTGTTTCCAGAAAAGACACAGATATAAAATTAAAAGTTCATTAAGTCTTCCTACTGCAATAATCTTTCATGGAACACATTATGAGGTATAGCTGCTGTGCACCCCCTGCTCCTTTCCCAGAGCAGAACAAGCAGTGCTGCTCCCTTAGGTCACAGACAGGCTGGTTCAAGACTTCTTGAAGGCTGGGGAAAAAATGAGTTCTGTGTTGACACAGAACAGATTTAAAGGCAGTCCCCATCTTCGGGCTGTTCATTTGTCATTAAGTTCTAAATAAGCCTTTTCAATAAATAATAGTATTTAAATAAATTCATTTTAATGTGAATCGAATTCAGTTAGATTCAGGAATACTTATTCTCTTAGATAATAAAAACTCTGTTATGTAACATGAATCATAATATCTTTGCAAAGAGAGTTCCTTTCTTTAGGGAGAGAAGAGCACCGACAATCTCAAGAAACTAAATCCCAAAACTTCGATTAGACTTCACTTTTCCTATCTCCTTCCCCATTATTGCTCTGGGCTCAGTCCCTGTTTTGATGCCATCTGCAACACAAATTTTAGAAAGATCAGTATGAAAAGGCTGCTGTCAGGTGAAACCACAGAAAGAGTCCAAGATGCAATGGGAGGGAAAGACTCCTCCCTTTTCCGGGCAGCAGAAGCTCTGCACTTTCAGTCAGAGGAGCGGGGTTGGCAAAGAGCTCTCTTCTGGCAATGCCACTGTCACTGCCTACCAATTCCTGCCATTGCCCTGGGGACTGCTGGGGCATAGAGAGAAGCAAAACACCCACACAGCTCTGTGCTCCCAAGATACACCAGAGCCTGTCACCACCCAGCACCACCTGGCACAACCCGAGCCACGCCAACTTCACCAGGAGCTAGGAAGGGCTTCAAAGATGGCTGTGGGAGATGGTGCCAACAGTAATTTCTCCACCCTCCCTAAATCCACCACACTCCTTACAACAGGCAGAGTAGACTGGAGCCCTGGCTGTTTGCTCATAGGCTATCCCACAGCACCAGTCACAGAACAGGCTTCCCTTCCAAACATCCAGTGCGCAGGATCCCTGCTGGGGAGTTGTAAACAACCCCGTTCTACGGGAATGCAAGCGAGGCACCTCCTTACAACATTTCTAAACAAAATGCCAGATCGCAGTCGGGCAGGCAAATGCCAATGCACACACCACGCCTGCAAGGCTGACGGAGCAGCTCGGCGCCCTTCCAGCCATGATGCAAGCACAGAGGCTGCTGCAGCGCCTGTGCATGGAGCCTGTTGTGCTCTCTCACTTTTACGGGCTGGGCTAGGCTCTGTCTCAGGCCGGGATCTATGGCACGTGATCTGCTTTGACAAGCTAAGGTAGGAAATGACTCCTTGTGCAAGCTGACAGGGCGGTGGTGTACGAAGGCAGCTGAAAGGCATTATAAAACCAAACATTCCCCAGCCAGGGCACCCCATGGCTGCTCTTCAAAGAAAAGCTCATTTTTCGGGTAGGAAGCCTCGTCACACACTTAGGCAGAACTGGTCATTAGGAGGAGACTCTTCTGACTGCTGCTGTCTTTCAATACAGGACCTGCTCCAGACTGTGCAGAGAGGCTGGGCTGGAGTCCTTGAGTTTAGCTGGAACTGGGAGCAGCGTGATCAAGGACACGGTGTGTGTAAAAAGACCATCTTGGAAACAGGAGGTGGAGTTTCTTGCAGAGAAACTGCGTATCAATCATTGGAGAAGGCTCTGGAAAATGAAACAGAAGCTGGAATGGCTGTCAGTGCCACATCATGTAACTCAGCCTTGTGGTGCTGCCACTGCTTGTAAAAGGCCACAAGCTCTGCGTTACACGAGCTTTGCCTGGACTTGTCTCAGCCTTCCAGGAGCTTTGTTGTAGATTGTTTCACTCTTACAACAGTTCTCTGATGACCAGGTGACTGTTACCGGCACTGTCTGGGGTTTTGTGCAATTATCTGGAGTGACACTTGCCGTGTATGTGTCATTGTAAATGACAGACAGCAAGTGCTAGGGAGAAGCCTGTGTAACTGCTGGGCCTGGAGCACAGCTCCTGGAGAGCAGGAACTGACACAGGAGGTTGCACAGTGGGTGTGCACAGAGGAGCCAGGGGATGGTGGTGTGCCACAGGGCATGGGCTCCCACAGACTCCAGAACAGCTTCCCTTGTAATGTCAGAGCCTCTACCCAGGCTGAGCTCTTGTGTGGGAGGATATGGCTTTGCAAGTCTCGTGCTGCAGGGAGTGTTGGAGGCTTCTTGCTTTGGCCAAGGCTGGGGCAGAACAGGATCTTCTTGGAGACCCTGCATTTTCAAGAGCCCGAATGTCCCGTGTGTACTGAAGGCAGAGTCTGTGCGCACTGGATTGGGAATCAATGATGAAGGCTGGAAGCTCGTGACTTGTGGCATCAGGAGGATGTTTCCTGTTCCACCTGCACACACACAGGACAAGAACAGCATCAGTTCACTACCCCTGAGCAGATGTGAGGCTGAGAGCTTGGAGTTTCCAGTGAAAAAACTGAACAAACAGCAAGGAGTTTTCCAGAGAAACATCTGACCTGCCTTAGCCACGCAGCAGCACCAGTGGAAGTGCTGGGTGCTGGTAGTGAGAGACTCCCTGCTGCAGGGGATGAAGGCCACCATCTGCCAACCTGGCAAAGCAGATGTGTTGCTTGCTGGGTTCTCCCATCTGGGATGGTATGGAGAGTTTGCCAAGGCTTGTCCAGCCCTCACACTCATTTCTGCAGCTGCTGCTCTTCCATGTGGGCACCAATGATACTGTCAGGGGAGACCCCGGGCATACCAAGCATACTTCATGGCTCTGGATACAATGGCCGTGAGTTTGGGAGCTGCGTGGGGGAAGTACCTGAGGGGGAAGAGATGCAGCCTGCAGATCAACAACCAGTTGTACAGCAGGTGTCACAGATTTATGAAGGGGAAATCAAGCTTAAGCAACCTGACAGCCTTATGGGATGGCTTGGTGAATGAGAGGACAGCAGCAAATGTTTTTTTATCTTGAACTTACTTAAGGCTTTTGACACCATCTCTGACTACTGCCTCACAAAGTGAGGAAGTATGGGCTAGATAAACATGGATAAAATGAATTGAAAGATTGGGATCACTGGCACAAAGTTCAGTGGAAGCAAGTCACTAGTGATGTACTCCAAGGGTTGGTACTGGGGACAATCCCTTTTCACATCATCTTCATTGGTGGCCACAATGATGGGGCCAAATACATTCTCATGAAGCTTACAGCTGTATAAAACTGGGAGGAGTGGTTGATATGCCAAAGGGTAGTGCTGCCATCCAGAGGGGCCTCAACAGGCTAAAAGAATGGCTTGACAGGAAGTTCAACAAAGGGAAATGTAGTCTTTTAGTCTTTCACCTGGGATGAACAATGCCATATGCATCAGCACAAGTCTGGCAGAAAAGGACTGGAGGGTCTGGATGGCAAGTTGAACAGTATCCAACAAGGTGCCCTTGTGGCAGAGGCAGCCAACAGCCTCCTCAGCTGTGTTAGGATGAGTATTGCCAGCAGGTGGAGGAAGGTGATCCTTCCCCTCAGCACCCATGAGCCACATGTGAAATGCTGCATTCACATTTGGGCTCCCGAGTTCAAAAGAGACACGTACACAGTAAAGCGAGCCCAGCAAAGGTCCAGGAAGATGATGAGAGGACTGGAGCATCTGTCAGATGGGGAGAGGCTGAGAGAGCTGGGACTGTTTGGTCTGGAGAAGAGAAGGTGCAGAGGGGTCTTACCAATGTGTATAGACACCTTGGGAGGGGTTATCGGGTGTGTGTCCAAAGACAGAGAGGCCACGGCATCTCCCTCCTGGAGATACTCATCTGGACATGCAACCTGCTTTAGGTGACCCTGCTTTGAGCAGGGAGGTGGACTAGATGATCTCTAGAGGTGCCTGTCCACCTCAGCCATTCTGTCCTTCTGTAACAAGAGGCTCTGTGTAGAACAGAGTATCCATGATGACAGAATTAAAAATAAATATATAAATAAATGCATCAGCGTAGACACAGTCACAGGAGGATAATGCAGACCCAGGCTATGAGCAATTTCACCAGTGGCCAAGTCACTGGAGTTTTAGGAGCAACAAAGAACAAGGATGCAACAATGTATTTAAAACACTCCATAAACAATAAATTTGGACATAATTGAAGAACCAGGGACTAGGAAAGAGCAAGGTGTATTTTTTTACCTAAGGATGTCCCCAAGACTGAGGGATAAACCACAAATATTACACTCTTCCCCTCAATTAACTCGCTGCAAGCCCTCCCCAACTTTGACTTCAGTCATTGACTCCAGGACTCAAAAGGGCATTGGAAAGGGCAAGCACTAGAAAGTTTATGTCACTGAACTGCATATTATTTGACTAGAAGCATTAGCATTGTTGTACCTGGACAGTAAGCATCTGATTGGATTGCTAGAACTTTGAGTGTGAGTTCTTTTTGTCGGTCCAAGAGTCTAACAAATAGGTGGGAGTGGAACAACCTACTCTAACTTGGATGCAACTGAACGGCAAGAGAGGTACAGATGATACCCTAATTTTGTTGTCTTCCTGAAATCCTACCACTACTTGAGTCAGCCATAGTATTTCCCCAAATGAGGGATTCCGGTTCTCCAGCAGAATCATGGAAAGCAGAAGCGGAGGGATGTAAAGGAAAGACACGCCCTGCAAATTCAAGACCATTGATCATCCACATCACTTCAACAAACTGAACTCGGCTCAGAGTCAGCACGTACAAAGAGGGACAGAGCAGCTGTGCTGTCACATAAAATGCCTCATGGCATCTTTGGAAGTTGGAAGATCTATAGCTTGTTCTGCAAGGTCTTGAGGCTTCCCCATTCAGATGCTTTGATGCCAGTTGGGACAAATTCGAACCACGTTTTGTGTGCTAACTCAGCAGCACAAATGAAAGCTGTTTGCACTAAAAGCTTTCAAGTCAAGCCTTTTGCAAGTCAGAAAGCTGGGCACACTTTCACTTTGCTAGCCAGTATGTGGTCTCAGAAGGAATTTTATTAATGTCCCATCCTGGGAAGCCTCCCCAGGCTGAAAGTAAATCTAAGCTTTGCTTGGGTGGCAGGGAAGAAGACAAAAGCTTACTGGGGAGCACACACATATAAACCATCCCAGACTGCTGCCTTGGCATTCAACATGTGGGGGGTTTGTTTTCTGCTCTCCTTAGAGCAGGTCAGGGTAATGGTGGCTTTGGTGCAGAGCTGGTCTGTGCCATGCAGGAGTGAGTGGTATGAGGATTATCCAAAGGAGAACACCAAAACAGAAAGGCTGCTTCTCTTAGCCTCCCAGGAACTTTCCATAAGCTTGCTACCAAACCCCTTTTTTTAAATACAAGAATTCATTGCCCTACTTCTGCTTATATTAACAAATCAAGCACTTTATATCCACAAATGAAGCATTTTACTCCCCTGTTTTTGAAGCGCCTCTAATATCCATTCACATTGTAACACACCATTATTTTTGTTTGGCACTTGGCTGAGATTCCCATCCATCCATCTTCCCCCCCTCCACCTTCTTCCATCAGCAGTTTCCCAAGGTCAGCTTGTTCCTGTTGTTTGTCTGGGATCTCGCATACACTGATGCTCACAACACAACCAGCGTTACACAGATGTTGTGCTCTGGTCACATCTGGGTCTTCCAGATGCATAAGGCCCTGGTGAAAGTTATTCCTTAGGCAGTCAGCACTGTATGCACCTGCACAGCGTAAGGCTGGAGTTTGGGAAGCCCTCAATGAACCAGCCACATACAAGATGACCAGCGCACAACATGCGGCACGACAGGTTTAACTCCACGTGCACACAGCTACGGGCAGCACACAGCTGGGTTTACTACGTGCATGCTCCACTGCTACAGCATTCCTGTTGAGGAAATCCCCTACACCTGGCAGGTCACCAGATCCGACACGGGGTGACAGGGCACCCACATGCCGTCTCGGTGTGCAGGACATGCACACAGGGTTACCTCGTGCTCACAACTTCAGTGCCAAAAGGCGCACAATGTGTTACAAGTGAAATAGGATCTTTTAATATCACATATCCAAACAATAGTTCTCATTTCAAACTGCAAAATAGGTCCTTTGAAGATCAGCTGCTCCCAAGCTGTGTGAGCAGGGTGGGGTACAGCTGCCTGGCACAACTGTCGAGGTCAGACCTCGTTTCTTTGGTAAGATACATGCCGGGAACAACGCGAATGCAGAGCTGTACCAAAAGAGTCCGCTTAGAAGACTAATTATTACTCCACATCCCTTATTAGAGATTTGCATTTTAAAACAGTCATATACATTAAATAGCTCTCCGACTTCTAAATAGCCAGCATTTGAAGTAGCACATATTCCGCTACCCCCACCATTTTAAGAACAAGTAACACATGTGGGAGAGAAGGGAAACATTAAAAACAGACTGTCTGTCTCACACAGTTTATTTAACAATAGGTAATAAGAAATCAATTTTTAACAGTCTATACAGTGATCGAAAGTTCTTATTTATAAGTAACCAACTTTAATTGCATGATTTACAACATTTGAGGGTTTTTTTGCTTTCTATTTTCAAGTTTTACAGAAAGTGGAAGAGGGTGGGAAAGGGGCATGGGAGAGAGAAAGCAAGCATAAAGAAGAAACCCCAGGGACTTTTTCTCAGGTTGAAATAATCCCATTGGAATTGTTTCTTACCCTCTTTTTTATGTTTTTTTTTCCTTTGTTAGATGTAAAAATAACGAAAAAAATTCTTTCAAGAAAACAGAAACCACAATATATATACTACATCCATTTGGCAGCTGCCCCTGTGTATTTGCAAAAATGTTGTCTTCTCTCTACATGTACAAATTACTTTAATACTTGAAGTTTTTTTTAAGCTCAGACTCTTGTATAGAAAATTCTTGGAGGACAAAAGTAGACTTCAGGAGGGGACTGAGTTATTTAATATTTTTACATTTTTTCAAAGAATTGACATATTTCCAACCAAAGAGGAAAAGACTGGTATTTATTTTTATATATATATATTTATATATGTAATGTTTTTTTAAAGCAACATTAACCCCTTTTGTCCTCCGGTTTTAGGAAAAGGTTCTCCTGTGTTTTTTCTGTTGTTCTGTTTTTGTGGTGGTTTTTTTGCAGTGACATGAAGAAAAACCAGAATTGGGAAAATGTTTACCATCTGCCTCAGTAAATAATAACTATCAATATTACATATTTTCATTAATTTAAAAAAAAATAAAACCTATTGGAGGTATGAGCAGGGCATCCTTTGGTGAACAACCAAAAGATCATCCTCCTCCCCCAACCTCCCCAACGCACACGAGGAAAAAAAAAAACCAAGAAAAAGGACTGGTTATGATTCCAGCCATAACAAAAATATATTCTTTGTACTCTACTGTCCCTCAGGTTCGTTGTAGGTTTGCTTTTAAAACCACAAACTACTGCTGCAGAGTTCAGATGTGTTCCAGGGAAAAATGTTGTTTTAGCTAAGAAAGATTCAAAAAAATTTGTCTTCAGTACAAAAAGTCTTGAGAAAATAAGTTTTTTATTTTCTTTTTTTTTAAATTTTTTTTTTTTGCTCCCAAAATGCTACAATGTGTCTAGTGTATGTCTAGTGTACTCTGTGAAAGGTTTGAATTCAAGTCTGAGTTCTCGGAGCTGAGCCCCAGTTCCGTGGCGCTTGTACCATGGAGGCCTGCCATGCCAGGATTGCTAGCAAGCTGGGAAAGCATTGCACTCTGGTCCGGGCTGGCAAAGTGCCCTTGATCCATGGGGTTAGCCTGGGCAGCTACCAGTCCTGGATGTGGGGAGCTGGTCTGCGGGGAGACGTGGTGTGGAGAAGGCTGAGGCTGCATCCGAGGGGATGGACTGGAATGGGGGGGCTGGGACTGGGGCCGTGGTGAGGGAACAGGCTGCGGAGAACGCACTTGATTGGTGAGCGATGAAGGGAGCTGCTGGCCCTGGAGGTGCGGGGACTGGGCCTGGTTGGGGAGCATGTGCTGTTGGGGGCTCATCGGATTGGGCTGAGCTGGGGACCCCATCTGCTGCTGAAGTAGCCTCTGCTGGAAAGCCTGCTGCAAACTGGCTCCTGTCTCTGCACTCATGGACTGTGGAAGTTGGCTTATTTGTCCCATGTTTCCTTGCTGCATCTGCTGCATGTGATGCTGCATTCGCTGCTGCTGCTGTTGGGGATACCCGACGCCCTGGGGCTGCTGAAACTGGCTGTGGTTGGCCATCCCTGGCCCCAGCCCTGGTCCTGCTCCCTGTTGCTGCTGCTGCTGCTGCTGGTGGCGCTGCTGCTCCATCATCTGGTGCCGTCTCATCAGGAGGTCTCGGAACTGGGGAGCCATTCCCGAGTGATTCATATTCATCTGCTGCGCCTGAGGATTCATCCCAGCCATGGCCTGCTGTGGCTGCTGCTGTGGCTGCTGCTGGGGCATGCTGGGCCTCTGCACTCCTGCTTGCATGGGGTTCATGTTCTGCATGGCTGGGTTGGGGTGCACCCCTCCCTGCTGCCCCTGCATGGCCTGCTGTGGCTGCAGGCCTGGCTGCCCCTGTGGGATGCCAGGCTGGCCTGCCATGCCCTGCGGGTTCTGGGACCCCGCATACTTGGCAGCCCGCTGCTTGATGAAAGCAGCCAGCAGCTGAGGGTTGGAGTGAAGGATGTTAAGCACCTGCTGCTGCTGCATGGGTGAACTGGGAGACCTGAGAGTCCGCAGTAGGTTTTGTAAGGCCGCCTGGGGCAGAGGTGGTTGTTTGGGCTGAGCAGTGCCAGGTACTTGACCCATCCCTGGCTGAGGGGCCATATTCATTGGCTGACCCGGCTGGGCTACTGACATCATGGATGGCCTCTGCATTCCTGGCTGCAGCTGAGCTTGGGGCAAGGCCCCCTGCACCCATGGCGGCTGCTGCTGAATTCCCGCTGGCCCCATTCCTTGATCTATATGACCACTAGGACCTCTGCCTATCTGTGGAGGGTTCATTCCCATAGGTGGCATCTGGGGCATCTGGTGCTGAATTGGCCTTTGGAAGATCTGAACCTGTGCCATCTGGCGCTGGGTCTCTGCTGCCCGCTGGATCTGCATGGCCATTTCCACTGCTGCCGGAGGAGGACCCTGAACTGGTGGTTGCGGTGGCTGGGGTGGAGTTGGAGGCGTCACCTGGCCACCTGCCTTGCCCTGGGACACAGCGCTGGGGGGCTGAGTTCTTGGCATGGTGTAGGGTGGCATGCTGTTGGGAGGAGCAGGCTGAGGCTGCGACACAGGCTGAGGCGGAGGCTGGGGCTGTGGGGTTTGTGGTGTTGGGGGCTGCTGGCCCGTTGGAGTCGTTGGGGTGGCTGGTGTGGGCGAGGGCAATCCCTGCTGCTGGCCTGCCACACCGGTGCGCTGCATACTCGCCATCCTCCTTCGGAGCATCTGCGCCTGTTGCAGGCGGTGCTGAAGCTGTTGCTGACGGAGCTTGTGTTTGATGTTGAGGCAGAAGGGCACGGGGCACTTGTTCTCCTGGCAGTGCTTTGCGTGGTAGCAGCAGAGAGCAATGAGTTGCTTGCAGATGGGGCACCCTCCGTTGGTCTTGCGTTTGCAGCCTTTGGTGTGTTGGACGACCCGTTTCATCTTCTGACAGGATGGCAGTGAGCAGTTGGCATTCCGACACTGGCAGGCATGGACCAGAGACTGGATACAGCGCTGAATGCTCAGGCGGCGGGAATCACCAGGGCTCTGGGTGGTGGCAGTCTGCTGGTTGTTGCTCTCATCATCTAGACCAAGGCCTAATTTCTCCATCTTGTGGTCATGGTTTTTAGTGTTATAGCAGGTGATGCACAGGTCATAATCCTGGAAAGACAACAAAGGAAGAGTTATCAGTGTTCCTGAGACTCCATACAATAAAGGAATAAATGATGTCATGCCGCCTCAACAAATTACTCCCAGTCTGTTCCAGGCAAATTGTTGCTCTAGGGAAAAATTCAATCTTTTATGCCACACTGAGGTACTAGAGAAGGAATAAATCCAAATTATAGCCAGGGAAAGTGTGTGGGTGTACAGGCATCTGAAAGTTACACAAATACATATACCTTGAAAAACAAGTCTGCTCTGAGATAATAAGCCACACATTATTCAGCTGGGCCACAAAAACCCCTTTCTTTCCCAATAAGAAAGGAGAAGAAGGAAGCAAGGAACAAATAGCTGCTCATCTGCTCCTGCTTTAAAAGAAGAGGGCAAGAGTGGCAGAAGAGGTACCAGTTTTCAAAGGAGGAGAATGAAAGCTGCATTTTTAGTTTGCAGATATGAGTTAAACAACAGTGTGTGCTGAGAGAGGAACGGAACAGCATTTACCTTCTGTGAAAGTGACAGCACATGAGTTTGGGCTCAGGAATTGATCTTTAAGGAAAAGACCCAAGTTCTCAGGAGTCATTAATTTAGAATTTATTTTTTGGTATGTAACAGAAAATAAAACCATATATTATTTTAACAAGAGCAAATGGAATCATCAGCTTTTAATCAGAGCTTTTCAGAACCAAATCTGAGACAGCTATTCCCTTCCAGCAGGCAAAAAAACTAAGTTTCAAGCCAGAGTCAATGACAGTCCAGCTCCTGGAAGGCACAGCATTAAAGATTGAGTGCAGTGGTCTGGAGTAGTGGAGGAGTTGCCCAAGTACTGGGATCTGACTTGTAGCATAGCAAAACCCAGAAAACCAGCAGAGCGCCCTATTTACAGAAATAGTGCAGCCCAACACTTCTGACTCTTCATGAAGGAAGTATGCACTGCTCTTCAGAAAAATCAGCTCATCCTACCATTACAGCTCAAGCAACTGCTACAGTTCCCAACTGCTTAAGCAGCAGCACCTCAAATGAACTACAGGAAACACAATTCTACTTCAGCTCTCCACAGATTGAAAGTAGAAGACAGGAATCACTCCCAGCAGCAGATTAATAGAACTGCCTGTTCTGGAAAATGTTTTCTCTCCTTTCTTTCTCTACTGCCAGTGGATGAACTGTACAGATCTTTTTCCATCAGTTAACAATGAGAAATCAGTTCAGGTAAAAAGCACTTTGGGCACAAAGATACAGAGACAGAAGCAGGGAAGACTTCACCAAACATACCTCACAGACAGTGCAGTGCCATCTGGTCTCCACATGATGCTTGCACTCATTGCAGGTGTAAACAAAGCGGTCTTGGCTTTGTGTATGCAGTTCCACCAGCATGCACATGGTTGACCACTGGGCCCTTCGTAGTGAGGAGAACTCCAGGTGCTTGTCTCTAGCAAGGGTTAGGAAAGCATCACGCCCATCCATCAGGTCACATGGGATGAGTGGGTCAGGTTCAATGATGGGGGGCAGGGAGTTGGCTGCAGGGCCAGCAATGAGACGGATGACAAAGAAGACCTAAAAAATAAAAAAACCCCTCATTACACAGAGTCCAATTCCAAGACCAACTAACACTTGAATGACACATCACCAGGTGGTGTGCTTGGTAAGGACCTGGAAATCTCAGACCTCTGGGAGCCCTGCAGGTTCACCTTCCTCTGAAGCATTAGGTAAGGGGGACTGGACTGAACCATAATACTGTTGTGACAATCTAGACTGTTCAGAAGTTCTGCCCGAGCGCAATTGCATTTATCCCCACTGCCCTCGCAGCAAAGAGCACCCAGACTTACTGGCACTTATCTGTCTGGTGTGCCTCTCAACTCTCCAGCCAAACCTGTATAATTTACAGGGCATGACTGTTTGAAGTATCAAAGCTTTGTACACCTCTTTACTGAAGTAAAATACATATTTCTCATTCAATCAACTCTTACCTCCTTGTGCTTCTCCATAGTGGCATACAGCTTTTGGGAGAGGTCATTGGACACGTTGGGCATGCCAGGCTTTTTCTTATTGCCACGACTCAAGCTGCTCTTGTTCTTACTTGTCTTCTTATTGTTCTTCTTTTTGGCATTTTTGCTGTCTCCCTTGCTCACCTAGTAATTTTAAAGACATTTCATGTCAGGTATCCAAGTAACATTTAGCATTTTATTACTTTCAAATATTCTGTAACTGCAGGACAAAACACTTCACAATAATTTACTCTGAAGACACTTATCAGGGTCCCCAGAAACATTAAATTAATTCCATTAGAATCACTCCAAAAGATATCAAGATCAGCAAGACACACATCTAAAAATACTGAAAGCATAAATGCTCAAGAGGTGCAAGGGAAACATTATTTAATGAAACTTGTTTGTCTGATACAGCTGCACACTGAAGAAACTCTTGGACAATCACAAAGGGGTTCAGCAGATGAATTCTCAGTGCAATTCAAAAATAAAAATAAATGAAAAGTACAACTGATACCACACTAACCAGAAGTAAGAAAGACTTAAACCACCTAAATTTAGTTTCCTACAGCTTTCCAAGAGATTTATTTTTAATAGACTGCACTAAACTGATTTTGATATGAAGCTGTTGTTCTGCGTCCAAAAGACATTAGCAGTGCTATTTCTAGCGTTCACCTTCCTCCTGTCACATCTTGCAACAGTCAACAAAACAGGTCAGCTTAATTTTAACTATATTCAGTTAGCAATGAGCATTTATTCCTCACTGGGCTGGTCAAAGGGCCCCCCAAAACATGACAGCATATGATGACCAAGGATCAAAGCAATTCTTATCCAAATAAGCATTTTTCCTACGCTTAAAATAACTGCCAGAACGGAAATTTCCAGTGACCATGAATGATTATCACTTCATTTGACAGTACAATTTATTATTGCCTCATTTTCAAGAGGTAAAAAATAGGGTCAATGAAGAGTTAAAAATATTTTTAATAATAAAGGATAAATAGTAATGTTCTGCAAGCTTGCTCCACCTCAGGATTTTGGGGCCAAACTGCTGTGAAGGCTCAACTAAATGTTGACCAATCTCACACAGAGTGCTGAGCAATTCCTCGCGAGAGGTTTCTCGTGTATTAGAGAGATGGGAACTTGCAGCTATACCACGTGGAAAACAAACAATACCTTGCTAAGAAAGATGTTAATTAATGCAAATTTGATATCCAGTTGCCTAATTCCCATGTTACTCTTGCACTTAGATTGAACTAAGTCCTTGAAAGAAGGCATTGCAAAGAGCAGCACGGGAGAAGTACAATTTCTAATTGTAATGTTAAACCTAACTTTTTTGATCCAGAGGTCTTTTAGCAAAAAAAATTCTAAACCCCAACAAAAATCTAGTATCTGATAAGGTGACGAAGCAGTAGCATTTAAACAGAATTAACTAACAAGTACTACTGTGTGAGCAAAAGTACTAACCTTATCCTAGATTCACCACCTCTTCCATAAAAGCTTAGAAGATCCAAGGATAGGCAGATGCATAAAATCTGCATCTGTTCACTTTCAAATTTATTGCTGAATTAAGAGGCATGCCTTATTTTTGTGGAATGTGAAAACACAGTTGCACATTCTCAAAAAAACCCCTACACAAGACACCAGCAAGAAGTTTCTCTAGTTTAAAGTAGCCCAACAACAGTTTAGCAGTAATTTGTGCTTCAGATCCTCAATACCTCAAAGCTAGTAAACAAACCTATTGAGAGTCAAGTACTAACTGACAGCACTCCGCTACCTTCTCAGACCATCTGCTAAGATTGGTGTTAGAACATCTAAGTTAGAAGAAAAGAGTTAGCCACTATTCAAAAGCTAAAGCTTAAGGAAAAACACTTCCAAGTCAGGCTGAAGTGGCAACATGAACATGGATAACAATTGGATTTCAGCAGAAAAATATTCAACTAGCATCTGTTTCAACCTTATTGCCTTTGGTAATTAAATAGGTTTGTAGCCATATGAACAGCTGCTGTTCATCGAAATGTAGTTTAGTGGTATTTTAACAGCTCTAATTTATAAACTGTAAATTTGAAATTTATCTTACAGTGAAAGGTGAAAAGGCCAGTTAACCAAAGTGCCTTGGCCCCCTCCTTTTTTTATAATTAGCCACATATAATCACAACTTTACATTAGATCATGAAATAGCAGAAGCATTCTTACATCTGTGCTTTCATTACTAGTGTTTTCTTCTCTCTTCCGCTCTTCTTCCTCTTGCTCTAGTTCCTTAATGCTCTCCTCTAGAACATTAGGCCAGAAGTCCCCTTCGAAGTAAGGTAACTCCTTTGCACTTGTTAGACGATCTTCTGTTGCTTGCTTAAATATATCCTAAAAGGGAGCAAACCCACTATTGGTTACCACTATTACAAGTCACATAACCATAGGCAAAGTTCCCAATAAATGACAAAAATGGCATAAGCAGACCAAACAGAGGAGAGCTTAATATTTCAATACATTTCATGAGAGCACATTCTAAGTGCAGATTTAACACTGCATCAGTTATAGTTTGTCAAATACATTTCAAATATTCCCACTTGGAAGGAAAAAAATCATTGCCATGTGCTAGATTTCAATATGCATACTTACCAAATGGGACAATATAATCACTATAATCTTGACAATAGCTGAAGTACTGATAATTCCAAAGATTTTACATACTTTTAACTGCATGAGCATCCTAACCCTCCATTTTTATCTAACACAAGAAGATTTAAGATCTCATGTATTTTCTTTTGCTCTCTTTTACAGTATTCCTCAAGAATTTAGTTTGTTCTAAGGAATCATTTCAAAAGTCTTGCTAGAACAATTTCAGAAGCTAAATGCTTTGAAGAGGATATGTTTTAACTCCAAACTTTTAGTGCTCAATGCACTTAAAACTAATGTAGTAAATGCCAAGAATCAGGCACAATAAGGCAAGGAAGAAAGGCAAGACAAGATCGGTCAATGTCCCCCAGCATACACTTAACACACCTTGTAATCGTGGACAATGCGCTCCGACACAGACTTGTCCAGCATCTTTTTGTACCACTCTTGCAGTCGTTTGGGTTTGGGTATCTTTTGGTCAGGAGGATGGCAGTGGAAGATGTAGTCATCTCCTTCGCTGGGTGGGCATGCCCAGATGTGTCCAGTAGTATACCTGGCATGGTTAGACAAAAACGGGACATGTGGGCTCTGACGACACTCGCGCGCTCTCCTCTCTGCCACCAGGTGGCATCACCACCTAGTTGGCCGCAGTTCCCAGATGGACAATAATTACAGGGCTCTGTATTCTAATTCCAGTCTTGGTTCGTTTTAATTCCAGTGTTTAGGCAGTAATCTTTTCGTCTTTTCACTCATTTTTTTAAATTCAGAGTTATATATATAGTAGTCTATATCTAAGGTGTGTTCATTTTCCAGCCTAGATAAAAATTGAAGCCTGATATGGACCTGCAATTGCCATCTCCCAGTTAACTAATGGGAGAAAGACAGAGATGAGGTATTTCACTATAAAAGCTTGAGACACTGCAGTAATTCATTATGTAGCAACATTTTAAGAACAGATTTACTTAAACACAGAATTTCCACTTTTCTATTGGAAATCCTCTGGTTTTTAACTTTGAGAATCAGTTTTACCAATTAGTTTCACCCTTTTATCTGGGAATAAACAGTCCCTGTCAACCCATGCTATTGGGTGCACAGTCTAGAATACTATCAAGATAGATGACAACCAAATAGTAGCAGCTGCAGAGAATATAACTCCAAAGATCACTTCTTCATCTTCAGTTCTTCTCTATTAGTTTTAGAAAAGAACTCCAGTAGGAGGAATAATCAGCTCTCAAGTTAGAGAAAAATAACCATCCTTGCCATGTTGAGAAACAGCTCTGCAGAACCCTACCCAAACCCTGGGAACTGCAGCCAGTTGTCATTCCTTCTGCCTGAGAACGGAGAGATGATACTGGGTGACCAATATTGTTTTCCCAAAATGAGATCCTGATGTTACCCATTAGCACAGAAAACAACATTAAGTAAAACTTGAGGCCTGAGCTCTGTACAGCAGTTGTACAGACTTGCAGGTTAGAAAATACACAACAAAAGAAGCAGAAAGATCCTAATGTATGCTTTTGAAGTACTAAAGAATTCTCACTGAAGACAGTACCACTCACCTCCATTTCAACTCCCCTAACTTTTCTCAAGGACCCGCTTTAAACACAGTCCCTAACAATTTCTTCACAAATAACTTTCTGCCAAGCTACACAGATACCTTTGACAATAGGTTGATGTTTACTTCAGTGCCCTTTCTACTTCAGTAATCACAGTCATTTGATTTCCACCTTTCTCGTTACTTCAGTTGTTTTTTGTTCTTTTGTGCTGTCCCAAGTATATTCTCTTTCTCTCCTAACTCTTCAGTTTCTTAGAATTTCAACTACTCCTTCTGCAAGAGATTCCTCAGGGACCTTATACAACTATCACAGAGTTAATCAGTACAGACAGAATACACTTAACTTTCTCCTTATAAACATGGGTAAGAACTTACTTGCCAGCCCAAAGGAATGACCTAATTAAAGCAGTAGCATTACACAAGGACTACACTACAAACAACATGGGCAGCAAAATTTTATGGACTAGATAATAGCCCACTTTTTCTACTTAGATTTAAGAAAGTTTATGTGAGTTTGGAAACCTAAAAATATCTGAAGCACAAGCCTTTCCTGAAAAGCCTGCAACCCCTTTTTGTCTCTTCCCTTTTTCAACTATGTACAGTTGTTGCTATGATATGATACCTAGGCACCATATTCTGAACTATTCAATGTAGTAATTTAATTTGCACTAAAAACTACCTATCACAAATGCTGTACAGAAGAAAACGTTAAAAACATACTTACCCTAGTTTCTTAACGTATTCTAGATATCCAATTAGTATTTCATGATAGACAGCAGTCCTCAAGCATTTAGGGCGGAAGAAATGAACACTGTCAAGGTAAGATATATACACTCGCCTAAAAAAAGAAAAAACAAACCGAAGAAGGTATGAGGAGGAAGAGAGATTTCAAAGTGGTTCTACAAGTTTATTCATGTTATTTTATACATCTGAAGCATCCATTAAAACAGCAGCCTCCAAAGTCTCTGATCCTAATTTACCTCTAGAAACTTGGCCTCCTTTTGATACCCTAGCCTCATCTCCCTAAAATTATACAATCCCTTCCTTGAGAATATTGATAAATGATCCTTAAGGTGACACTGCCAGCCAGCATTCCCAGTAAGAAGCAACTCTCACCTACTCCCTGCAGAAGCTACTTTGTTTCTAGAACTTAACAACACTAAGAGTCTCACAGGAGCCACAGGAAGCTCTATACAGAACTTCACAAAGTTCACCCAACTGAGAGAGTACCAAATTAAATCGACCTTCATGCAGTTCCTCACCTTTGATTGGGTGGAGGGCAGTCTGAGCCATACTCCTGCACATGCATCCCAAAGAAGCACAAGTCTACACCATCAATCTCCTCAAAGGCAAAAAGAGCTTTTGTTCGGTAAGGGAAAGACTCAGCCATCTCTCCACTGTCCACAAACCTGCAGTTTAGAGGGGAAAGAGGAATACCACATATGTTCGCGTGTTAGAGAACGCATCTTACTAGTGAAGGCAACAGATAAGGACCACGCTACTAATTTTAGTGCAAATTTAAAGTTAAACACTTACAGACTACTCAAATACAGGGCATCCACTTTTTACCATGAAAAAGATGACCCACATCGTAACAAATTAATATGCTGCTGGAACATCTGTTTGTCAAGAACTGGCTGGTGATGAGGTTTTGAATACAAGAGTCTTTTTTAATTGGATTTTAGAAAAAATTTCTTCACAAAATGGGCTATCAAGCATTGGAACAGGCTGCCCAGAGACGTGGTTGAGTCACCATCCCTGGAGATATTTAGAAGACATGTAGATGTGGCACTTAGGGACATGGTTTAGCAGTGGCCTTGGCAGTGCTAGGGTAACAGTCAGACTCGATCTTAGAGGTATTTTCCAACCTAAACAATTTTATTTAATCAAAAGAGTATCATGTAAGTACAAATAACTTCCACATCCCCCAAAAGAAAGCAAAATTAGAAATGGAAAGAACATACCTTGCTTTCATTCCTGGTTTTACTTCAACAGTTTTGTCAGATGCGTGTACCACTCTAACTGTAACCTCTCCTGCCTCAGGGTGATTCTGTCGTCTTAGGAAATCATTGACTCTGTTCTCCAGGAAGGTACCAAGTCTTGTAGCTGGTAACCCTGCAGGAGAAAAATACAGCTCTGAACTGTTCATATGTGAATTCTCTACTCAGATGTTAAATGAAGAGTGACTGTTAACACGTGCAGTATCTTAATGTAAATTAAAGCTTTACCTTTAAACCCTAACACTTCTAGATGGGGTGAGCTGCTTTTCCCCTGCAGGCACATTTATGGCTTATACATTATTTAAATGAATGAAGAATCTGTATTACAAACCAATTTCTATCCGTCTTAAAAGTCAATCACAATTAAGGTTCCTCCTGAATAGAAGTTATTAGTTACTTAAACTGGATTACAAAACACTGCTCTCAGACATATCTTCAAAGGTAGACACTGCATTTGCAAGTATATTCTGTCTATAAAGCCATACTAGCCAAGTTAGTCTCTCCAATTACCAAAAGAATATATTTCAACAATGGAAGGAAAACTAAAGAAGCACAAAATCAGTTAACAAAAACCTAAAGCTGAAAGGGAACATAAGACTTCTGGTGTAACAGGGCCTGCCTCATGACTAGCCATTACTTCTGGCAGAGTTACACATCTGCCAATCAGCTTTTCATTTTCCCCATTTGACATCTTTTGTTAAAAAGTAGATCACTCTACTACATTAAGTATGCAATACTTTCAGGTTGCTAGACACCAAAACTGATAGAAATGGTAAAAGAACCCTTGTATTCCTCCTGAATCTAGGGAGTTTGATTTTGGAGATTTTGAAAAGACTCAGATGTTAAAACCATTCACTGAATGGTCTGTTGAATTTTGATGCTATTGGTTGGCTAGGGATTTTTTTTATTTCAGGAGAAACATAAATCCTCACTATTTATAAGAAGTACACAAACCTAAGAAGTTTCTGAAAGACTTATTTTGTCTACAGAACAAATGGACAATGACTGCACACATTTCCTCCTACACAGCCATCAAACCAGTTGCCTTGATCAAGAGGAAATGTCTATAGAGAGTTTTGTCACCAGGTGATGCAATCTTGATCTCCATCAAAGCTCTTAAGAGCAGTGGTAGTCACAGTGACTTAAATACGTTATCATAAACTTAAGTTAGACTGCAGTCATACAGCAACTATTTCACAACACTATCAATACTGTAACTGAGATAAAAAAATGTGTATCTTGCAGTAGAAGTGCTCTAAAACAGTGTATTAATCTTTTCTATGACAGAGTATCATTCTGAACATCACAGATCTGATGGTCAAAATTGACCAAAAGTATCCTATAACTCCAAAAAACTGAAATAAATGCAAAACAAGCATAGAAGTCACCTCTTCCCCATTAACATATTACTTAAATTTGTTGGTGCAAGTGTCAGAATCTTACTTTTAGCAGAGAATTTGTTCTCTTTCCTGGTTCTTCCTGTTTTCTTTAGGCATCCATCACAGACGAAGCTGAAGCAAAAAACAGGAGACAGTGAAGTCACCCCAAGTCAGATCATCAAGTCCTCTAGCACCTTACCATAGAAGCAAAATCCTTCACCAGAACTTATCTGATCTGGAAAATACACTAACTGAAATTTTAAATAAAAGACAGCATGAAGAACAGTGCCAGCAGAAACAGCTCAACTGTTTCAGAGCTGGAGAGGAGGATCTAAGCTCCAGGGACTGCATCTCCTGTCAGTCACCCATGTCACCACCTGCAAGCCCAGGAAACAGTCTCCACCGGCAGGTCTAACAATAGCAGCTCAAACTGCTGCCTATGATGAAGATGAGATACCACAACACTAAGCAAAAGGTTGATTTTTTTTAAATGCCCAAATACACCATAGACTGAAATGATTCTGATTATTCCTCAGTTACAGGGTGTCCACGCTCTTCCACAGCAATGTGGATGGGACAACAGAATGCTTTCTCATAGATTTCTTGTCAAGAAATGACATATTTAAGCTCTTCTAGAACTTTACCTACATATAATTTAAAATTTTTTATGAAAAGTTTTTAAATCAATCAGAAGAAAACCCAGTATGTTGATCAAGAACCATGAAGCATCTAAACAAGACTATATTGTTTTTTAAATTAAATATGATCACCGAGGTCAAAAATGTTAATTCACCTGTTAAATTCTTCAGTTGTTACAAAATTTTTTTGAAAATGACAAAGTCGTATAGTTTGTACAGAAAACTGATCACTCAAACTGTTACCAGAACTAAAAACATCTTTTCATGAAGGGCTAGCGTCTTTAAACATAAAAGGCTGAAACGCCCTCTTCCACACAAAGAAACGTTAGAAACATTAAAGATAAAAAACAACTTAACACACAACACAGTCAGATATGATGTCTAAATTTGATGTTATCCTACAGATTGTGTAAAATTTTCAGGGAATGCAACTTCTTCCATCAGACACTCTTTTAAACATAACCTATATAAGGAAGTTTATGCACTAGCTATAGTAAATACTAAATATGTTCTCTACTTAGTAAGGAGAAATTTCTCACCCAGAAGGCCAGATTATCTCATTATGAAGAACGCAGATCTGGTGCATTTTTCTTCCACACTCTATACATTCAACAAATCTGCAGAAGGCAAAAAAAAGCACAAAGGGGAGCAAAGGTTAGTAGTATAATGACTTGCTTGTATATTTTGTAATATTTAATTAGAGGACTTCTAGCATTTAGGTTTTAGAGCCTATACAACATAGAAGGTACATCTATGCTGAGAACAGCCTCCAGAATGAATTAAGAACCTGTCAGCTCAAATCAGGTAGACCAAGCAAGGACACATTATTATTACCATTGGCTTGTCTTACTGCCATCCACTCATTTCTTTAGAAGTGAAGACCCTCTAAGGATAAAATCTGTAAACTGCAAACCCTGGGGTACATTGCAGATATACTGCAGAAAGGTGGGAAGGAAGAAAACAGAAGCAATATCCAAGTCACTTTCAGAAGACTAGCAGAGATTTAAGGACAACTGAGGTAAGTGATATGGTCTACTTCCCAGATGTTGGTGAATATAATTCCCCAAAATACCTAAGGTTAATTCAGGTATCGGGACAATCTGACTCCTTTTGAACATGCCTGTCTATGAGTTTGAGACTTTGATTGAATAGTTGTAATCTGCATAGAGCATGTAGTATCATACTGTAAATTAGGTTTATATTCTAGTGTTAGACTCTATCTTCACTTTAACAAAGGGAAAGAAAAGTTATGAATCAAGTTACTATTTTCTCCTTCCCACGGTCTTTGTAAAACAGAAGAATTGGCTGACTCTTATGCCCTTAGAAGGATGGTGTGGGAATAATAAATATCCTTTTTGCTGATTCATTTGAGAATGAAGATAATGTTCACAGAGTAGTCACATAGGTGTATAATGGAGGAACCACATAAAGTAGCTTCAAAAAACTCTCTCAGGAATATAAAGAAAAGCTGCTGAGTCACCATCATCTTAACATTACTGAATGACTACAGTTCTGATTCCAGAACAGTACAGACGAGAGCTGGCTGATTCAAAACTTAACAACTTTTCCTTCTAGTACAGGCCTGTAACATACAACTGCTAGAAAAAAACAGCACCAACAGCTACTGCCAATGACTCAAATCAGTTCTGAGACTTCAGCATTTACCACAAGGTTTCAAAGCAGAGCTATCTGCATTCATCCTTCTGTTGAATCTACATGCAAGACAACAAAATGGCGTAATTTCAGCACATACATCCAGTGCTATGGATTTCCAAAGTACAGCTGTGGTTTGGGTTCTCAGCACACAGTGCCAGATATGCTGCTTACTGAGCAGCCCCTGCCAGCTAACAGAGCTACATGAAATTGGAAAACATTGAAAGACAAAGCTGACTGCGAATGAATAACATATCTCTTACAAAATAATTATAATGAAATAAGCATCATTCAAAGTGCAACAGCAATACTTACAGTTCAGGATCCAGTGTATCATTTTTCCTTTTTGAAAACTGTTCTTTGTTTATCGTGCTATGGAGAAACAGGCAATAAAACTCAGTTTTAATGCAAGACAACAAACATTCATGCCATACCACACCTATCCACAAACCAAGACAAAACTTGCAAGGAGATTTTTTTAAACACTCACTGGCACTACAAGGAAAGGAGTTGTATTTTACACAGTGACAGACAACTAAAGTATATGATACTCAACTCTCTCTGTGGAAAACATTTTTTATGGGATAACAGCTTGTATAGAAAAATATTGCTCCCTTATTCAGTTTTGCTACAGGATGAATGTTAAAGCTTGATGACATTCAAGTTTTGGATGGGTCTGATTGGTATTTAATAGTGAAAAAGACTACTTGATACACTCTCATACTCTGCAGGCAGAGAATTCCAATTATCTTTAATTACTGAGGTAAGTTACCTTATTTCAGATTCCCCTAGCTCTCCTCCAACATTAACTTCAAAGGATGTATTTCAGCTTCCAAACCCTGCAACCCCAGCCCAGCCATTACTATATACACTATCTTTAACTTCCCTACAGCATTTTCCCAAAATTTTGTTTCAAGCTTTTTCTGGGGGGTAAGTGTGAGGAGTGTACAGCAAAATCAAAGACTCTCCCAACAGTTTGCCACCAACATGGTAAAAGGAAACTAAATCTATGCACAGACTTTTACTGTGTTCTCAACAACTGCACAACATTTCTCATAAGCAGATGGTACTGCAGCAGTGAAAGATCTGTAGGGCAGAAGTAGGTTGCCTGCTTCTGATTTGGATGAAAAACAACCTGATGTTGAATACAAGTTTAATAGCATAGCCAGTGTATAAAGAAAATGGTACGTTTGACATTTCAAGCTATGTCTATCACCTACTCGCCTGCAGGCACGGTTATTTTTCTGCAGCACAATACTTTCACTTTTTCTCAGGGAAAAAGCCATTTTCTTCTATCCTCTCTATTGGCAGAGTTGCAATTTTAAGCACTAAGTGCTTATTTTTCACTAGTTTGGTCAGTCCAGATTTTAAAGACAAGCACGAGCCGAGGCTTTTAGGAAGAATATATTGTCCTCCTTCTAGTAGCCTAAAAACCTAAAGCTAAACTCCTTCCCTTTGAGAAAGCCCTGTAGGCCATGACACAGCTTATGAATGCACAGCCCAAGCAAACACAAATAACTCACGTTTGAGGTTGTGATGGGTCATCTCCCAGAGAAACGCTCTCCCCTTGGATTTCGTTGAAGCACTTCTCACAGAAATGATACCTGTCAGCAAGAAGGCCATATTTGGGTGAACTGCTCCGTCCACACAACACAGCCCAAGTCAAGCAACGGAGCCACCAATCACAGCAGGCCAAGGAAGGGACAGGAGCAGAGAGCAGGTCATCAACGGCGACAAGGATATTCAATGATGCAGATTTATGGGCCCCACATTGAGTTTGGTTGGTTTGGTTTTTTGGTTTGGATTTTTTTTTTGGTTTTTTGCGCAATCAAGCCAAGTGCAGACAATGACAAGCATGAAGGAGAAATTAAAAAAATAACACACACACACAAACAAAGAAATGGGGGTTTGCAGGACAAAAACAAAAACATAGAAGCAGGACAAGACAACACAAAGCAGAAAGCCAAGGCAAAGCACAGATTAGCATTAAATCTCAAATGGGTTCACAAGCAGCAAACAATTAAAACAAATTAAACAAGAGTATTCCATTTTAGCATACCCATACCCTCTTCATTTTAATAATCCATGCCACGTACAGCAAAGAATTAAAATGAGACAGGGGGAAAGAGCAGAAGGAAGGAGGAACTGCTACTCTGACTTGTACATCAGCACAGCAGTTCTGTTGGCAGGAGGATCTGCAGGAGATCAATGGAAGAGGGACAGTCTTCCATCTTAAATGTATAAATGCTGAAAGGTCACATGATTCTCTCCCAGTTGAAAGGGAAAGCTAAACATCAGAAACTTCAAGAACAATAAAGTCTGTCCTCAGAATTCTTACAGACCAATTAATAGAACTGCTAAACTCTATGTTAACATTAACTACACACATAATGCTCTACGTGGATATGATTCAGCCATAGCCCAGTTTGCTAGAACAGTCTAGCCATCACTACAGCAAGCATTAGAGAGAACTATTTCATTTGTACTTGAATAGAGATTAATTCAAGATTCTATCCTAGACCTCAAAAATGTTCTAAAACTGTAGCCTCTCTATCACTAAGGCATGTTAATTGAGTGCATAAGACAGCTAAAAATAAAAAGAAATAAAAGAAAATTCAAACAAGTTCATTATAAAGCCACACAAACCAATAATACAGCAGCTATTAGGCTAGAACAACAGGTCCCAACCCTCTCTCTCGGTTTTCATCTGAGATAACACAGAGAACAGTACTTCTGGAATTATACATTTCAGTCAATAGATGTATATGTATGTGTATTTACAATGTAATCTGCAAGACACATGTATGCACCTGTTACAGTGCAAACATTCCCTTCTGATGTCTGAAAACACATAAAACATCTCAGATTTCTGAGTAATTTGGTCCATCTAGAACTTGCCCACAGACAAACACAAGCAGAAGATACTGACATGATATGAAAAGCTCTACACAACATATAAGTCTAAAACTACAATAATTATTATGGGATACGATAGGAGTGAAAAAGTAGGAAATAAGCTTAAAAACCCCCAGTCACTGCTATAAACCTTTGTAAAGCCTTTAAAGGTTAAGATATAACTTGTGTAGCTCTTTGGTTGCTTTCATCTGACTGGTTGCTTGAAAAAACCTACAATTCTTGCAAAATGTTCTTGGCTTTCAGGTAAAATCCTTAGTGTTTTTGTTGTTCTGGTTTGCTTTGGGGTTCTTGTTTGTTTAATATGTTGGAATGAATAGAGAGCAGGAATTAAATAAATTGATGGAGGTGACATAGTTTGGAGTAAACCAGTCCTCTGCTCTACCAGATGCACTCTCATGACAGGCCAGGAGATGCGGCAGTGCTAAAGCATGACTTTCCCTGCTTCTTCTTGCCTCACTTCCCCAACTGGTAGAGATGCCTAGCAAGAAACTTTCTTTCAGAAGTCAAATAGGTTTAAATCCTTTAATAAACTCAAAGTAAAAAAGATACTCAAAAGAGCGGTAGAAGTGACAGCATTTTACAGAGTTACTGACAGCTACTGCTGAGACAATTCCCGTTAGGAAACTTCGTGAGAAAAAACAAGCATCAATCTGCTGAAGATCTGAATACACGGATCTTCCAATTAAGATGTGCAATTCAAAAGTAAGTTTGCTCTTCAGTGTTAACACCATGAGAAAAACAGACTTGTCAAGAATAATATGTATTATGAGCTTTAATATACTTGCTGCATAGTTTACTCAGTGTTCTGCATGAAAAATACTGCTGCATAGTAGGAAGTAAAGGCAACAGACTTGTATGTATGATTTGTAGGTAACTGAAGATTTAATTAACTGCAGGATAAAAATGTAGTAAAACATCACATTTCTGTAAACAAAAGAAGAAGAGCAAAGGCTGCAGTGAACTTCACAGAAAGAAATCATTATTAACACACAAGGCAAACTATTCAAGAGCACTTCCAGCAGAAGTTTGTATCTTAAAACACAAAGGCATACACATATAAAGAGGGTGTCTATGTAAATACATGCACACCTGTAACAGATTGATCACAGCATGCACAACACAGCACCAAGTGAGCTCTCCTTACCTGTTCTGGTAGCTGTAGTAAGTGGCATCTCGAGGGATCGTGCACAGCTGTTTGCCATAGCAACACAAAGTCTGTGGCGAGAACTCCAACTGCAAAGAGGAATGTCTTGTCTTAGCACTCATACGTGTTGTCACTTGCTCTCCGTGGGAAGCAAGTGTGACCCAGACAATGCACACTTCCACCTTACTCTGTGCACAGATCTCTCTGTACAGCTACGTCTATGAAATGCTAGCCATAAAAACCAGTCAGTGGGCTGTTACTCTCAAGTTAGCTCTTCTACAAAGAGAGTATCAAAACAAGACAATGGAAATACATAGTCTCAATATACAGTGAAATACAGCACTTCTGCAGTAATAAAAACACATCTGCTTAATTTGCAATAGCAAAAGGGTTCACTCTAATCAAAATAAGGCTTCAGTTACTGACTTTTCCCTCCCAAGGGTTTATATACAAATAGATGATTTAAGCACTAGACAGAAGATCCATAAACCTCCCAAAAGTCAGATTACTCAGGATTGCTAAATCCTGGTAAACTTTCAGAATTTTTGACACACTATAACTGCTAACAAGTGCAACTGCCATATTTTTCCCCTTCAATACAAGGAAGCAAGCAGCTGACTAAAGATATTTATTTTCTTACCTTTCTTCCACAGCAATAGCCCAGGCTCTGCATAACTGGGTCAATTTCTTGCTCAAACACCTCTGCCAGTTTGGAACAGTACTTGTACACCCGGGATGTTTTGCGGTTATACAACCAGGCATTATTGAACATGAGCCAGATGTCATCTACATATTGCCATGGCTCCTGATACTGTCCTGTGTCCAGCTTTCTCTTGATAGTAGAAAGGTCCATGGGGTTCTTCACTATGTCAAAATAATCCTGCAAGAATACGCAGCATATCAAAACACTACTACAGAACTCCATTGTGACATGACAGCATGTGCATTCTCAGCATATAAATCCTTCTCATCACGAAAAACAGGTTCTTCCATGACTTGATTGTCAAACTGCTTGTGACACACACAATGCAATCTCTAAGTAATACATATCATTCCCCAGTGCTTTCTTTTCATTATTCCTTTATTTCTCAGCTGCTGTTTCTCATTCACTCCCGATGCAATAAAGCCACTCTAATTTTGATCAGCAAAACAAGTATTACAAAAAGTAGAAAATGGCAATGTTTTTGCAGCCATTGTGATCTGAAGATATACACAAAAGCATTAATAGAAAGCAATTGGTTTTAATGGACCAGATAACCTAACAAAACCAAATAACTTTATTCTGTGATAAAAGATATTATGACTTCTCCATGTCTTTGTCCAATCCACCATCAATTATAAGGCAATTTCTCCTACAAAAGTCTGCAGAATATGACAGATAGCTTGTTAAAACTTTAGCAAATATATAAATGCCTGCAATACAGTAGATCTTGAATTTTTGCAGTGTTTGTGAAAATTCAAACAAAAATAAAAAACCACTAAAATATAAAATATATAAAAAAACCCCACCACCAAACAAACCCCACAAACCAAACAAACAACCCCCCAAACAAAAGAAACAAACCAACCAACCAACCAACCCAAACAAAATATCTTTCAGGCAAAAAATGCTGCCTGAAGCACCTAAGCAGAACTTCTACATATACGTTTGTTTATATATACTGAAGTTGTGTGGTCAATTTGGAGACTTTAAAACACAGATCCCTGAACAATAACTGTCTTCTCAAGACAGTTGTAAAGTAAGCAGAAAATTCAGCCTATAACTTGAAGATTCTTTTCCTTTCCTATAACAGGTATCCTTGATGGGTTTTTTAAGTGGTCTTGATCAGCTTAATTTCCCATGTCTTCAGACAAGTTTTATACATGAGAGGCACCTATGAAATTCAGCAATAAAAGCAGTGCAACATGAAGCAACAATCATAAAAAGCCCACACAGCACTGGAGATCTCTTGGTCATCACTTCAATGTATGGCATATCTGCTTATTTATCAAAAGGAACACAAGACCAAACAAACTTTCCTAAGTCAAACATTTTGTGTTCCACTGCCTAAGCCAAAACTCTCCAAAGACATCAGTATAAGTTAACAAGACAGACTTAAGCTCTTCTCAAACAGGTGTGTCAAAATACAGTAGCTTTGAATTAAAGCCAGGAAAGTATCTTGCTAAGGCACTCACAGGAATTCCTAGTAGTTGGGGATCCACAGGTTGTCGAAATGGAAGAGACTCTGGATCCTGCCGGTAAAGTGCCTCCAGTGTTGGCATAAGTGCCTGCCGCAACTCTTCTGGCTTGAAAACTGTGAAAAACAATCAACATTAGAAAGACAGCAGAAACAGCTGTAAGGAAGAAATCTACTAGAAAATGTGAGGTCTGTGGGAAAAAGACTACAGACAAGGGGTTTAAGGTACTTAGCAAGGCTTGTTTATCCTCTGTAACACTGAGTTCTGAGGAGGATATTAAAACAATCACCTGAAGACACAGAGATAAGAGGAAGCCATTGCTAAAATGAGTAGAGATGATTTACATTCCAGATACAGCACCTCTCTGAGGCCCCAAGAAAAAACATGTCTAGAAAATCTGTAACTGAGTATTTCAAATCTCTACTGTATTGACAATTTTACTAAGGCTTAGCGTCTAATTCTAAAGCCTTAAAGAACTTGCCCAAAGGCAATTATAAGCACATGTATTATTAGATATTTTTGTCCAAAAGCCACAAAGGACAATCCATATAAGCCTACTAAGTACCAAAAAAGAAAGCCCAGGTTTTCCCCCACCCCACAAGATTTCTCTAGGGAGATGCAGTGAATTTCAGTCAAAACAGTGTTCCTGCTTACTTTTTTTCTTAGACTGCCCAGCTGCTGGAGAAGACTGAGTAGCTGGAGTAGTAGGTCTTTCTTCCCCCTCTGGTACTTCAGTCTTCATTTCAGGTTTCTTCTCTTCTTGCTCCATTGGGTCTGGTTTACATTCCTCTACAACTGGTTCTACTTTAACCTGGAAAGTAGTTTGGAACCTGTCACTTAAGTCTCCTGGGAGGCCACTCATCCATGTGTCTGTCCCTTAAATCTATCTGTCATTCTGCTCATCACTTTTTCCTAAGATTAAAGGTATCTTCTCTGTACTCAAAACTTGCCTAAAACTTGAGCAAATGTGTTAGAAAGCATCTTTAAACACTGTAGTAGTAGCAAGTTTGAGCTCCAAGTAGACACATGGGTAACCTTCCAGCTCTTCAGGCAGTTCTAGCAGTGTTTCGTACCAGGGCTGCCAGGATGACACTACTGGTAGCCACAATCCCAGCTGTCCTTCGTGACAAGCTGTGAAAGCCCAGTAAAGCAGCCCATCACGTACATATGGAATCATTTACGTTGGAAAAGACCTTTAAGGTTGAGTCCAATATTAACCTGGCACTGCACATCCACCACTATGCCATATCCCTAAGTGCCACATCTACACATCTTAACATCTCCAGCAGCCTGTTCCAACGCTTGATAACCCTTTCAGTGAAGAAATTTTTCTTAATATCAAATCTAAACCTCCTTTGGCACAACTTGAAGCCAATTTCCTCTCATCCTACTATCTGCTATTTTAACAGCTGTAGGACTGACATGAGTGCATTTTCACATCGGCATTTACCAAAGCAAAGCCTCACAGCTGCAATCACATTACCACTGGTCCTTTCCTGTGGCCACTGGCTTCTACCACAATTTCACCAGAAAACACAGACCCTTCTTTAGGAATAAGATGAAGACAATCAAAACTGCAGCTCTCACTGAACTCTGGAAAGAATGACTTGCACGGAGACAAAGCATCTAGCAGCACTAGGAAGATATTCGATCCAACATCTGGTCAATCTCACCTCAGATTTCTCTTCCATTTGCAGCTCTGTTTGCTCTGGTTCCCCTTCATCTGTTTTAATCTCCATTTTCACTTCCTGCAAGGGTGGCTGCTGCTGCTCTGGAACAGTCTGCTGAGAGTTCACCTCTGTGCTGCTGGTAGAAGGGGGGTTGGATACCTGTCCATCAATGCTTACAGCGGGTTGTGAAAGCTGAGGGAACAAAACACACATTACAAATAGGCTTCTAATGAACTTATTTTTCTTCCTCTAATCTACATTTTACCCATATTACACTTCCACCGAGTTTAAATGCACTCTAGTCCTTATATTTGCTTCCCCTCAAGTTCAACTATAGAAAAACGTGCATCAGAAACATGCACTGGAAGGCCTAGTACACAGAAAGTGACATTGTGTCCCTGTTGCATACAAGCACTATGCACATGTAGACATAACAAAAAGCCTCATCCATGTTTACAGTGAAATTCAAAACATGCACTAGAATTCTGAAAAATACTCCCTCTCTGGAAACACCAGATGATCTACAGACTTGTCTTGATGGAAAAATACAAAAACATACCCTATTTTGAGATTAAACATGACAGGAGCACAAAAATGAAAAAAAAAAAAAAAAACAAACCACCCCACAATTGAAGATTAAACATTCCACTTAAACATTTGCAGGGAAAGCAAAACTAAAGTATTTCCTTACAGGTGTTGTGGGGTGCTGAGGCTGCAGTGGTGCTGTTGGTGTGGGAACAGATGCAGTCGTGCTCTGCTGTGACAAGGGCTGCTGCTGTTGCTCTGCAGAAGGGGTAACTGGAACCGGAGGCTGGACTTGTGGAGGCAGCTGTGCCTGTGGAGGAGTTGGAGTCTGTCTTTGAGGGGGGTGCATAGTTTGGGACTGTGGTCCAGGTGGCATTGCCTGAGAAACAGGTGTCGGGGCAGTAGTGGCAGCCACTGCTGCCTGCTGTTGCTGTGATCCCAAGCCTGGGGGGGTGTGGTGAGGTGTTGGGGTTCGGCTAGGTACTGGAGAAGGAGAATTTCGGTGCATGGGAGGCTGTGGAAGAGGTGGGCAGTGAATATGGCTCCCTTGAGAACCTGGAGCCATTGCAGGAGAATTCACAGGACAGGAAGCGCTGGTCATTTGTGCCTATGGAAAAACAGGTAAATATTTGCTATGACAAATGCACATTTGCTACAGAAAAGCAAGAGAAATTACTGTCAAATGGCTGCTTTCTCACAGCATACTTTAAAAAATGTGACTATCAGCTCCATTTTTAAAAACTCTTTCAAAAGCAGAAATGGTCTATTTGATTTATTTTGTCTACACAAACATAAGGCTGTTTTATAATTTAGTCATCTCTTTTAGAGAAGTTTCAATAGAATAACTTATAGTTATTGATATATTTAAAGAATGGCACACCAACATTCTCAGTTCGCAAAGCATTTCTTTCTAAAACTGCAGATTTTTACATCCTGAATATGGGACAATGCACCACAGTGAAAAAACTGCATTCAAGTACACTTAGTGTGCCCATGCCTCCACCCCCAAGACTAGAAACTGAATTTATCATCACAAATAAGTACAGCTGTAACTCTACCATTACAAAATTACCAAAAAAAAATTGTATTGGTCAAGGAAATAAAACTGTAACTCCACAATAATCTTGCCTGCAAACTAGGAAGAAGCATCAGTGAGAAGCAAACTGACGTTCCCTACTTCTTCCTGGCCTGAAAGGTTCTTGCTGAAAAGGGAGAGGGAAAGGACAGAAAGGAAACTGCTAGACTGTAAGTTCAGATCTTTACTAGTGACAACCCTCCTAATCCCCCAAAGCCAGCAACACATATTGGTCCTGGATAGATGTGCCTTTTTATGACTTATTCTGCCACCTCTTAATTTCTCAGGCTCTGCTGCTTCGCTGTTCAGCAAGAGATTCTTAGCTACTGCATGCTGAGTCACAATTTCTTCTTTACTCCATAAAAACAAACCTAGAACAATTCCTCTGTAACACTTAAAGTTAAGCCTGAGAACAAGTTAATGTTTCACCCTTGCCATTCCCAGTGCTACATCAGGAAAAGGTAGTCTCAATAAATGAATTCAGTTGACTATAATTCCAAATGGCTCTTGAGAAAACAAGTTGTTCTCCATTACTACAAACTGAACAAATGTAACCTGTATATGACAAAGCCCACTGACACCACTTCCAGAAATCAGAAACTTACTTGAGAGACTGGTGTCTGATTGCCAGGCTGAGTCATAGGCATGCTTGCTGTGTTCATTCCCGGGGAAGAAGAAGGGAACTGCGTCTGTTGTAGGAACTGATTCTGACCAGAAGGCTGGCCAACTCCTGGTTGCTGCATACGTGAAGAAAATCCCATCTGTTGAAAAAGAAAAGAACTCATTTTGCACAATGTGCATATACTGCCGTAACATTTTACAGAAAGAGCCCAAAACAAACATTTATCCTGTTGCAGAAGCTGATGCTTGCCACTTATCTTTAGGATACAATATGCAAAGGCTGCTTACAGCTCCTCTCAAAAGACAGGAATTATGATAATTTATCTTATAAGCTAAGCAAAAGGTTATTGATTTCAAATTGGGACTGTGACTTAAGATTTTTATTCCTTGTTCTAAGGAGGCAGCAAAAAGCCACTTCAACTTAATTTTTAGGCAGTTTTTACTACAAGGATCTAAAGGTTTGCCATAGATCAGACAGATCTTTGAGAGGAGATGCAAAAGGCAGAAATCAAAGGGCCAAGAGAATGAAGTGATCCTTGATTTATTTTTAAATTTCTTTTGTTTTTTTAAGGAAGCCACAGCCTAGAGAAGCAAACCTGCAAGCTCAACACCCTGGAGGGAAGGCACACTGACCTGGTTCATGGCCCCAGCCTGACTTAGCTGTCCAGGGTGCTGAAGAGGAGGGGTTTGCCGGGGTCCCATCGGTGACAGCTGCATGTTCATCTGGCCAAACTGATTCATTCCTGCAAGTTTATGCAAAAAAACCACTTATAAACAAAGGCCTGAATTCTCCTTTGGCCACCATTCAACATTTTGAGAAGAAATGCTCTTCATTTCTTCCTAATTCTGCTTTCTAGCAAGCAGTTTTCAGGCATATATTGCCTTCTATCAACTAATTACATGGAATAATTTTAAATATAGTGTCCAAGCTACCAGAACAGTTTTTTCCCCTTGAAAAACTTGTTTCCAAAACTTGTAAGTTAGAGAACTACTGGAATACACAACAAATAATGAAAAATGTCACACCTGCTGTTGAAGGTCAACTTTCTACAGAAAGCTGCATTATCTTAAGTAGATATTAGAAATTCACTTATTGAATCTCAAACTGTATCTTCACTTCCTCACGTACTTTGCATGTTGGCTATAACACATCTTGAATGCGTAACAAAGGTTCTGCCCCATTCTTATGAGCAACAATTCTCACCACATTCTCTTTGCCACCAACATGTCCTCACCTGAGGTGGCTGGGTTCACTGTGTTTGATTGACCCCACCACCCCATGTACACATGATCAGAAGTTCCAAAAGCTCTTTATTTAACAAAGCAAGCAGCTAATGTGCAGCTCAAATTCACAAAATCATGAAATGCTATTAGTGTTTTATATATATTATACAGTTATGTAAACATTATAAAATATAGCTATTTTCTTAACCAAATGGAAAAACTGCACATGAAACAAGGTCTATGACACTTCAGCAAGAGCTGCCCAATTCCAAGATTACTTAAAAAATCACAGTTGCCAACTTCCTTCAAATATTTACCTGGCTGTGCCTGCATGCGATTCATCATTTGGTTTGGCACATTGGCACGTATCAGAGTCGGGTCAGGAAGAGGACCATCTGGAAAAAAAGATACCAAAATAAGTTAATGTCATTCAAAAGAACACCAGGATTTATCCACCAAACATTTTAGTGAGAATTACACATTAAAAACCACGTGTAAAAAAATATACAAATATAAAAAAATAAATGTATGCAGTCCAGCTACTAAACACTCAAAGTGTTCTCCAAATGTGAGGCAAACTCCAAAACTTCCTTGGAAATGTAATTATGTCCCATTGATAGAAATATCCTCTGACTTAGTCAGTTTTCAGAAACTGAGGACAAATTTGAAGTATGTTTTCAAGGTACAACAATGAACAGTAGTCCACAAACATTCCAGACTGCAAGAACTTCTACAGACCACAGTACAAGCACTAACCAAACTTTCAAAGGCATAAATACGCAAGTACTCCAATCCTCATACTCTGTTTAGCAATAACAATAGTGATGATCATTCTGAACATCATACAGCTAAATTTATGAACATATTTCTCTTATAGCAACTGAAGTTACCTTTAAATCAATTAATTCTAGAGGTGAATCTAATGAGACTGAAGTTCTACAACATTAAGGATGCAATTTAATCTCCACTCTCTCCATCCTCAAAGTAAGTGTAAGAGTTTACAGTATTTCAATCTGTTTGAAACACTAAATGTTTTTAGATAATTTGTGGCCATTAATTAACACATAAGCAAAGCAAAGACTTTGCAAATACTTCTGAATAAAGAGGAGGAAGTTGTTTAACTTTGAGCAAGTACCCATTAATGGCTAAATGGTCACCAGCCCACCAAAATGACAATAAAGGATTTCCCTGCACCAGGTAGTCAGTAAACCAACTCTTCTTACTTGCAGACATTCCTGGCTGTGGCTGTCCCATATTGGGCCCTTGATTCATGGGAGCCTGTGGCATGCCTGGAGCATTTGGGATCATGTTTTGCTTCTGCAACCTGGTTCTTCGTTTCTCCTCCAATTCCTTCTGAATCTTATAGATCTTCTCTGCTAGCAAATGATAGTACTCTGCCTGTTGGGGGGAAATACAAGTCAGGAAAGGAGATGACACATACATTAGGAAAAGGCAACAAACAGGTCCCAGTGATTCTAAATTGCAAAGCAGCCTTACACGTGCACACATTTTTGCCTGGGGGAGGTCTCTCCCCTTGCAGGGGCTGTCAGACAGATAGGAGGGCAAAAGAGGCACTGCTCGGAGCACTGCTCTCAACTATTTAGGCCAACACCAGACATTTCTCTTCTTGTGTCCAACACTTCTCTGGGATAATCACAGTGAAGAGCTTCAACACTGCCTTCAGGGGACCCTAAGAAGTCTCAGTCACAGCACACCCTAACTCCTGGCACACCCAGGTAGCAGCCTGCCGTTGGTTGGTTCCTAGACCCCCCCATCCAGCAACACCTAAACACATGCTTCCTCAGCCTGGGAGTGTCATCTGTGCTTTCACTCCTCTTCCTCCTCAATCACTATGGGATCAAGGCAGAGATCCACACGACTAGATGACGGGATGGCACCTCACCCTGCTGTTTGCTGATTCATACATATCTCCTTCCACTTTCCGTGCATATGCCACCAGATTCTCCATACGCCGATCCTTCAGTGCTGCAGGGTCAGGAGTAGGAAATATGGCTTGGACTCTGGGGGAGGAAAAAAATATTAAAAAAATGCAAGGAAGTGATTAGGACATCCCCACATCAGCACTAACTCCAGTGGTTTGAATACAAAGTAGTAAATCTTCTGACAGACTGCAGCACTGCTACTGCTCCCAGGGCACACTGCCCCCATGTAGATGGCTTGAGTACAGAGTGGGAAACTTCCAATACAACAATTCCAAATCAGCAGATGTAAACTCTATCTTTTGGGCTTCCACATTCTGTTCTCATGCATCCTGACAAAATTCACTCCCTAGTCCTCTAGTTTTGCAATTCAGGCTTCCTTCTGCCCCCCAAATACACCTCAGGGGCAGCAACTCACGTAACAGGAGATTGTTTTCACATTAGCTACTCACAATTTATGAACAAGGTGGTTTCGGAGATCCTGAGTAATGTCTTCATGCCACTGCTTTCGAATTCCAGTATTGGATGGTTGAGCTGTTGGCATAGCTCCCAAACTGGCAACATTGGCGCTTTCAGTCATCATGGGGCTTCAAAAACAGAGCAAGAATTGAGGGCAAAAGTCTAGCCCAAGCTTAGTCATCTTACAGTCACAGCCTCTTTTAGAATAATGTTAGGACAAAGTGCTAGTTCAGCCATTCCCTAATCAATGGACAAACTCTGCAGAAATAGCTGCACAGACACCAAAACAACGCCACGAAAGGGTACATGCTGTTCTACCCAAGGATTTGGAAAACTGCAACAAAAGCTACAAAATCCAAAGGGAGAGATAGCCATCAATGGCATTTACCCCATTGTTTATGCAAGAAGTGCCATGAGATCAAAATAAAATCACTGGGGTATAAAGAATTCAACTCACTTTTGAGAATTCATGGTTGAATGCAACATTGAGTCAGGCAGCAAATTAGGGGGTTGAACCCCTACTCCTCCATTCACTCCCATTGGATTAGCACCTAGAAAACAAAAAAAATACAGAATAAATGAAGCACCCATTTACTGTGCAAAATCAGTAATTGCTCAGCAATAACAAGGGTCTAGACTTTCAAGTACTTGGACTTTTGTGAAGGAATTTACCTGTTGCTCTCTTTAACCTCTTGCTGCAAACATTATATCCCGGAGTCCTTTCTGTGAGTCTCTAACTAAAGATCTAGCATTATCAACCACTTCTGCATTTTTGTTTAGAAGCAGCTGGGGTTTTTTGTCATTCAGGGGTTTAGGATATATATATTCACTAAGGCTTCAAGAATTTAAAACATCAGTTACCACCTACATGTGACAAGGTCCCCCTCTCACCCACTCCATACTTAATGATCCTACAACTAACTCCAAGGTTTGTAAGAATGAAAATCTGACAATCCTTTGCAGGAAAAACCTCTACAAATTTGTTATGTAACAAAATCTGATTTTCTGAATCACACTAGATCTTAATCGCCATAAAAAAAATGCCTGTTTTCTTCACACACTACAGTTAAGTCTCAAACAGTACAGAAAAACACAGCATACTTCTCTCTGGAACTTCCAAACAGATCACTTTTTGAAGCTGCAAGTAGCATGAAAGCCATTACCAGGCTTCACATGTATTTAGGACATCTGAATCCTACAGAATCTTTATTTCAAGCCAAATTACACACTGCATATGTGAGAAATCCACTGAAATTAAGCATATCAAGCCTAATACATACCTCTAACATCACAACCAAGTACTTAACAGATTTTTCATATGGCTGCCTCCAAGTCTCCCTTCCCTTAGTCCCTTTCTTCTCCTTCCCAAACTCACTTTGCCATCTGAGAGCATGCTGGTATGTAAGACAACTGTCAACCCTTACCTTAAATCTCCCTTTTCAACTGCCAGCACCCACCATTTGTTTGAGCCACTTAGAACTGCATTTTTCATATTGCAGTCCTCACCAAATCCTGTTGTTTCTCCTGAACTAGCCCTGTTGTTCTGTAGGCCATGACCTGGTAATTCCTGTCTCACCTGTTGTAATTCCCTTTCCTGCTCCTTATAAGGAAATAACAGTCAAAGTCCTACACTCTCCATGCTTGTCCTTTCTACATTAAGCTGTAGTTCTTCCCTTTCCGAGAGCTTTTTTCAATCCCATTTCATTGGATTTTCTAAACAGTTCTACAGGGAGTACTTGTTTAAGATTGTACAGAACTGTCTATAAATAATTACATGCATAAAAAAATTTGAACCATTTTGCTTCAGAAAAATGAATGACATTCCTTGCAACCTTTGAAGACCCTCACCATAACATTTTGGAGCTTCTAGAAATTCATCTATTTGTAAAACATTCTTAATGCACAGTAGAAAACTGTATTATTTTAATCCAACTCTTTTCAGACTAAGGTCTCAGGACCATTTCCCTCCCCTTCTTTTTTAAAAAAGGTTTTTACACATTGGAAGCCAAAGTTTTAGCAGTACACAAGTCACACACAACCTATGAGGGCCAGTCATCTCATTAACAAGTCTACTCTACCCGACAGCCTTTTCCTGAGTAACTCAGGAGTAGCATTCCCTTTGGTGCAGAAACACACATCAAAATGCAGCCTGCAACCAACTGCTTCTTTCCTCTGTAATCTCTCATTCCATACACAAGCTTGTCATGGGACACATAGGCAGGATCACTGCAAAGCTATAAAAGTTTGTGATAAATCACTGTGAGCTCATCTTTCATCTTTTCTGTTAAAAAAGTCACATCTACTTATGCAATTCAAGCAAATAGCGAGCAGTGAGGAAAAAATCCTGTGATGTAACCTCAAACTATCAAACTTAGATTTGACAGTTAAAGATGACTTTATTTGACACTAGTGATAGCCAGGTTCCAATTAAATGCACTTCGAATTAAAATTCTTATCCAAATTTTTATGATGCTGCAATAAGCTATCCAGACAATTTACAGTTACATGAAACCACATGACAGGATTCAGGGAGAGTGCCAGTTATCTCCTATTTTTCATTTTTAAACCAAATATTACATGTCTGAGATACAAATGTAAAAGCTGCATTCTGAGTGACAAGGAAGTACACTTGAATACTGGCATTCCAATGCATGCATATCCAATTAAAAACTCCCCAATAGCCCGAAACTTGCATTACTGCGCAATTATAAAGCTACAAAAAATACAAAAAAAAGTGCCTTGGAAAATTGGTTCTGAAAAAAAATAGAATTTTTCCAAAGAAACTACTTTTCCCAGAGAGTTTGTTTTCCAGGTGAAGGCACCTGGCCCTCTGAATGTTCCTGTTCCACTGAGTAGCTTACTATCCCAAGTGTACAACATCGCAAAAGCCATACCTTTGGCAAATGAGCTAGCAGTACTAAGCTAGTAGGTTAAGGAAATTTGCATTAGACGTAGCATGGGAAAGTTGCCGGTAGTTTGCATTTTAACACTAACAGATAAACTTACTCATAGGATTCATAGGGCGCAGACCCTGGGGTGACTGTCCCTGTTGCTGATTCTTCACTTGAGCCTGGGGCTGTGTCTGCATCTGGTTCCCTTGATAGGTCAGTCCAAGGGCTGCGTAGGCTCTCTCGATGGAGCTGGGGTCTATCTGACTGGTAGTGTTTATGCTGGGCGTTGTCTGCTGCCCCACGCCCACAGAGCCTGTATTTGCAAGTCCGACTGCAGCTCCGCCCAGCAGCGCTGGAAGAGACACACCAAGTCAATAAGGACAGCAGAAGTCAGTCAAAGAGGTCTACGAGTACAGGGAAACACAGAGCACACTGGCTGTTCAAAACCAAAACATCTGCTTCTAGAAGCATGCAGTGAATGGTCTAGGTCTGGAAAACCTGGCCCATGAAACAGAGAGACAAGTTTTAACACAACCAGCCAATCCAACAACATGCTGTTTTCCCTTTGTGCTGCTCAGAGAAAATCCATCTCTTAAGTATTTAGGACACATCTCTTTGCTTCAAACTGAAAATGGAGGCACACCATGTCAGACAGACATGGCAGAAGGGTACATACAGCTCCCCAGCAGTCACTGCAATGCCTCTTTTTTTTTTTTTTTTAAATTTTCTTTAACCAAGAAATATCTTGGTTCACATATAGTCATGAGAAGACCCCATAGGAACATTAAAGAAATGAGAAAGAAAAACCACACAGGTAACACTACGGCAAAAATCTTGCCAAACTTTTTGGCAGGGAACCCAAGGGGACATAAAGAGAAGGGGTAAGTTACATCTGATACAAAAAAAGAATGAAGACAGAACCAAATATCAGGGCTGAAATGACACAAAACGTGCATGTGCATGCACGTCTGTGTCCAGAAACCGTCCAGCTGGAAGAAGTGCTAGTGAAGAGCCAATCATTTGGTTGAGAGAGTTATGACTTGTTCCCCTTACCACTCTCCTGCTAGAATAATCCAATAAAGTTGGAAAACTTTCACAAACACTAGCTATCAGAGCCAGAAAAATACTCTGGGACTAAAACAAGAGGAAAATTTCATATTACCTGTTCCCAGGTTTGAGAGTATCACCACTACCACATGGGTGCAAGGAAGTTTAACTCCCAACATGTATTTTATGGTTTATTCAATACACAGAATTCCTCAGTAGACTTACATTGCTGATTTCTTTTGTCCCCAGCATTTTTGAGAGGCAAACATACAGGACAGTCATGTCTTGTACAATTCTTCCAGTGCGAGATGATTTGTCGGGAAGACGCGCAATGTGCCACTGAGAAAGAGAGGGAATGAAAAACTTTTAGAAACTACTGCCAGTATCTCCTCACGGTCAACACAAACTGGGTAGGGAGCAACATTTTCTCTCAGAGCACACATCTGTATCAACACAAGTCAGTAAAGTATTACTTGAAATAGTTCAGCACTACTAGCTCTGAAAATGTAGTTAGATTTTTTCAAGTACTATTGGCTCAACTAAAGCTTACTTAAAAGCCCAGTGTGATACACCCAAGATTATGCCCCCTTGGCTTAAAGGGTAATGCCATATAGCTCAGGCATCAGACAGACTGTACCACACAACTGAAATGTCAGCAGTTGGCACAATCCGGATGAGCCTAGGCTACCAAAAAGGTAGCCTACATTTTAGTTAGCTACTAGAACAGAGAGGTTGCCAGTGCCAGAAACAGCCAAATTCATGGCTAGTTATTGTTCAAGATTCATCTCTTCAGCTGAAGGGAGGCAGGTAGATTCCTACTTGCAGATCCTGCCTTCAAAAGGGGACAGGTAAGTCAACAAAATTCTACTTCCCAAGCCACCCATTAGTTCATCTCTTTCTAGGAGCCCTTTTCCTTCTTCAAATGTTGAACCCATCCATATAACCACTCCTCCACTTACCCTGGCAAGATTTGCCAGCCTGACAGTGTGTCATGTGGTTCAAGACATTCTTCATGGTTCGGCAGTGAGGGAGGTTGCACTGTCGCACCTCCCCGTTGGCCTGTTCTCGACGCTGACACTTGTGAGCGTGTAAGAGGAGAACTAGTTGCTGCTGAATGAGCTTGCGTTTTTCTGGATCTGCTGTTGGCGCTCCAGACCCCATTCCTTGAGAAGCTGCTGGCCCCATCCCAGCTTGCTGAACCTGGGGAGCCTGCTGCTGGCCCTGGAGAAGGTGAAGAAGAAATTCCCAGAAGTAAATTTATTTTTGAAAATAATTTAGTAAGCAAACAGCAAAGCAAGAAAGAGTCCGAGAAGCAACAACTACATTCTATGATTAAGGAAATAGCCCACCTATCTGTAGTTCTGGAAGACTCATTAAATATATGCCTTAGCAACAGTGCTGGCAATTCTCTTGCCAGCCACAATTTCCTTCCCATATCGCTTCTATTAGTCCTAGCCCTGGCCTTATCAACGGCCAGCAGAACTTTGCATGTGCTCACAGGTTAATTTGCAGTGCTAGAACAACCAGAAAATATTAACAGCACTATGATCTCAAATCTCCTCCTCGTTTTGGAGGCTAAAAAGTTGCACCCACAATTATTGCATTAATGGAAGAAAGCACATTTTAGAGTGAATTGTTTTCTCTATTGCAGTACAAGGTGTCTTGATTTGACTCTTCCTAGAAAAGGAGAATGAAAGGGAAGTCCTGGGAACCTTTTAACCTTTTTCCATTGTCAAACTCACACACAGGCATTCAAAACCAGCATCTCCTAGTCTCTGCTAGAGGTGAAGCACAACCTCATGATAATACACACCACAGAACTAACGTCAGCT
This sequence comes from Manacus candei, assembly GCF_025592945.1. Lineage (NCBI taxonomy): Eukaryota > Metazoa > Chordata > Aves > Passeriformes > Pipridae > Manacus > Manacus candei. Next base: position 5,907,482 of record NW_026138066.1, read on the forward strand.
ATGGTAACATCTGGTATGCCTTCTCTGCTTCTGTTTATTTCTTTAGTACTCTTTGTATTTCTTCCAGGTGACATTTGAGGAGTATTCAGCAAAGAAGAACAGCTCAGGGACTCTATGTTGCTTGTACCATTTCAGTTCAACAGACTTCAACTTCCAACATTCTTCCTAGAGGTTTTAGAGGATGTTTCGGGAGATGTCCAGATTTTTAGATGTCATCAACCTGTACTCCTAAACCCCAGTTCTCCTGTAGCTCTTAAGTACTAGTATTAACCTTTCATTCTACAGGGAGACTTCACCAAGTAGTCAGGTCCTCAGGGTTTGTGTATGTTCCAATATGACCATGACTGTCTTGTTTGCAGCCTGTTGTTCTAGACAACAGCTGAGATAGCAGCAACTTTTCATTCCTAGATTCAGCTGGGTACCAGTTCAGCTTCAAGTTATATGCTCTGCACTGAACACAAACCTGACAGCTGGGGTTCTGAACAGGTTTTGGCTGCTTTTTTATTGGTTCATACAGCCAAGTGGTTTGCTAGGCTTCCAATGTTTCATGCTCAACTTAAAGAAACACTAAATAAACCTCATAGGATTGAGCTCTTTTTAGTTTAAAGGTACTAAAGTTAACTGGAAATGGTTTTTCAGCAACAGTTACTAAGATAAAGAGACTGACCCTCCCAGGGGGTGTGTGGGAATGAAATCTGAAGCAAGGAGAAACACAAGCTATATTCAGAAATATGAATTTTTTCCTAAATTAAAAAAAAAAATACATAGGGGTGGGAAAACCCACAGGACATGTTGCATGTCATACCCCTAACCAATTTAAGCTCTGAAAATAATGAGGCATCAGTGTTAAGCTCAAGCTAGGGAATCCAGTGTTAAGACATGTGGTGAGGCACTGGCATTTATAAGCTTGGGCCATCCACTTTTCCCACCACTCTTACTTCCCCCTTTCTTTAAGTCCTGATGCAATAAGAGTGTGGAGGGAAAAGGGGAAGGCATCAGGGCTACTACAGTTGCCAGGAAACCTCCAGGACTGTTGTGTGTGTTCATGTAATTCACAACAAGAAAAAACACGAGTGGGGTCTCCAAGCCCTATCATAGGGAATACCTGTCTGAGAAGAGACACTCCTCTCTCCCGAAAGTATCAGTGAGTACAACCAGGAAAAAATCCTGCAGACAGAGCTACTCTGAGGAGAAGGGTTACAATAGAGCAACCATAAAAGGGATGGGAGAGGAGAGCAGAGGTGTCCAAACAAAGTTCACTTCAGTTAAGGAGCTCCATTCCATTTTCCCTGTTAGCAGGGTTTGAAGGGCCAAGAGTGGAGATGTAGCTTATCAACACAGAAAGCATAACTCAGTCCTCTCCTTCATATCAGTCTTCTTATGAGTTGAAGCAAGTGCACCCTGTGGGGATTCAGAGCACATACTCACACTGGGTATGGCAGCTGCAAAAAACACAACATGGCAAGGCCAGAGCGTGTTGCTCCCCTTTGATCTACTGCAATGTTTTCTGGAGACACTTTTCATTCTACTTACCAAGTTAGGCATTCCTGCCCCAGGAACTTGCTTCTTGTCCATTGGAAACTGTGGTAAGCTATTCTGCAGTCCAGCTTTATTCTGCATCTGAGGCCCAAGTCCACTGGCTCCAATCTGCTGCCCAGTATTTTGACTATATGGCTGGCCATATGGACTGGGATTGCTCATCATTCCCATCTAGAAATTAAAATGGTAAGACAGCTTAAGTTCACAATGTAAAAGGCAAATTAATACTTCAGAGCAAGAGTGATCATAACCAGGAACGAGCTGCAAAGCAATATAGATCCACATGCTTCCCTTGCTTCTTCATGTTCATGTATTTACTCATCACATAACATTAACAGAAAGTTCCTATAAATACGACAAAGCCAACTTACCAACCTTTGAGGTCAGACTGGACAAAATTGGCCTGATTATTTCTTTAGAAAATATTTGGTTCAACAGATTTCTTATTTCAGCTTTCTGAAACACAAATTTGTACCATGGACTACATGACCCAAGTCTGGAAGCTTTCTCCTCTCTACACTTGTGCAGACTCCAAATGGAGACAAATACCATATTCGTTCATATCAGCAGAGTTTATCCCAAAAACATCCTACCCAGCTGCTAGCACTCCCACAGCTCCTCTCCAGATAGCCATAACAATGCATGCCTGCATTATCGGTACACAAACATTTTCAATTTAAGAATACACCATAGTCACAGGTTAGCACCTCACACAGCCACAGTAGCTAGTTTGCAGTGAGTAGTACTAGAGGTCAAAGGAGATGATAGGCAGGAACTCCGCAAACAAAACAAATCTACTGAACCATTCATTCACAGGGGAAACAGATTCATGTTTCATACAAGCCATATGCATATTCAACAGTTTTAGCAAACTAGAATATACTATTTGTTGCCTTGGAATGCCATAGAACCTGAAGGAAAATGAGCAATCTTACCAATTAAGTTGTTTGTCCTCTGACATTTTTTTCCATTCCTTGCATTCTTATGTATTTTTCATGGGAAATCTGGCTTTCTAGGACCAAAACAACTAGCCATAGAGGACCAGAAAAACTGGAGATTTTTGCTCAGATTACCAAGATCTTACCATTACTCAGGCAGGATCTTCAAGGAGACACAACTTCTAATAACAGAGGCACAAAAGTACTTTAAAGAGCTGTACTGTTTCAACTCACATTAGCATTTGACTACACAATGTCCAGTCTCCTTAATATCTTTTGGTTCAAAGCATTTTCCTGCATCCAAAAAAGTGCATAGTAGCTCCTATGGTAGGTTTGTTTCCAATTACTGCTACACTTATTCTCAAAGCATCCTCCCTTGCTTCTGCTCCTTACCACGCTTCTCCAACCCACATAGAGAAGTAACCAATATGCCCTGAGATTACCTGTGATTAGTTACACTTTCCTTTTTCAGGCTGTAACAACCTCCAATCTATCATAATAGCCTTCAGGTTGCAGTTACAAAATAAAGCAGGATCAAACTCAAGCTACAGGAGAAGGAATACAAAATTCACTATAGAACCTGCCACTTAGACATCTGATATGCACAAGTGAATTCACTTGAGGACAGCCCCCCTCCTCCACACATAAGCAATAACCATAATCACACAGCAGTAATTCATTAGAGAGCAATGAAAAGAATCTCTACACATGGCAGAAAAACAAACTATGCAATGATCAGGCAGAATTAAAAAGCCTTCCTTTACTCTGTCTTTTTCCTCTGCTGTGTCTCAACTGCAATGAACACACATATGATGACCAATGAAGCAGCTGCTGCCAAAAACAGAACAGGTAAGACTCAAACCCTCCCTTCCTCTCCCTCAGAAGATAAGATCTTATGTGCAAACTGAGCAGAAGGGAAAAAAGAAAAGTATAAGGAGTCAGCAAACACACTTTCAGAAATACTTCCCATCATCACTGTTGTCTCAAATTGAGCAACATGTTCAAGGCTTAGTGAGAATTATTTCCTTAAGAAAACAAGTCACGTTTTCCTGTAAGATAGCCTGATCCCTTTGGTTCCAGAAAGGGTTTTGAAAACAGGTACATCTCCAAACCCATAAATTTCTAAGCAAAGTTTTCAAGTTCATTAACAATGATAACTACCAAAGTCACCTGACAGCTGAGAGTATACTAAAGCATAGACTACACTGGCCATCACTATCACCAACCCCAATTTGACTTCTGTAACTTATGCTGCTATTTGTCTTTAAAAAAAACCCAAACCAAAACAAACAAAACCCCCCCCAAAAAACCAAAACCCAAACCAAACAACTCAGAATTGAAGGCTGAAGGTACATTTTCACACCTTGATGTCACAGAGAGAAATCAAGATGCCTAACTCAGACAACTTTAGATATCACACATTGATGCCAAAGGATTCAGAATAACTGTGGCCTGATGAGCCAACTCTGTCCTGACTGCAGGGGAAGGAACCAAACCTCAGCTTAGAAAAAGCTACGTCACTTTTGCTATCTCACCTAAAACAGTTTCCTAATGAAACTCAGGGATGAGGCTGCACCATGCCAATCAACACTTGTATTTGCAACAAAGCTGGATACAAATTTTATGTGAAGCACCTGACTTTTTCAAGTGTACTAATCAAGTTGCTGCAGCACAAAGATCTCTGATGTTTTCTCAAGCATAAGCCACTGGTACTGTCTGGGGTGCAAGACCAGCCCCCTCAAACAGGGCTGCCTCCATGGCAGAAGCACAGGGTTCCACTCTCCCTCCACCTTGCTGTATACCAAGGCACCTGGCAGTAGAACACTACATGCCCAGCTCAGCCCAGCTGCTTCTGACAGCAGTAATTTCAGCTTACAGGAGAGGCAAACACCAGAGAAGTCTAGGCCAGGTTGGAAGCCAAGCATGCCAAGCTGACTCCAAAAGCCATACATTCAAGCAACACCTAAGAAGGATGCTAAAAAACAAATGCCTCAACGTCTCCTGGAACAAATCAGCTGCCATTATTTGGTCCAGGTGAGACTGACACCTGTCATATCCAGAGAGGAACCTCAAAGCAATGGCCCCCAGTCCTGCCATCACAGACCCACTAACCTGAAACCAACCAACTGCACGCAACTCTAGACTGAGTCAAGAGAAGGGTCATTTGGGAGATTCTTCACCTGGCACAAGGTGACCTTGTGACCCTGCAGAAGAAGCAGGAGCATGCTCATGTCATTTGCTGTGACATGTTGAGAAACATGAATAAAAGAAAACTAACGGGAAGAAATGCATGGCCTCGTGACTACAGAAGGAAGATCAGTAGGAAACAACCAGAAAGACAGTTTCTCATCACATTAATGATCTGTTGGGAAGGGTAAATAAATAATCCAGTGCAGAAGAACCAGCCAAAGAAAGGTGGTGTTAGCGCCACTGTATCAGACAAGTACAAGGCTTCATCTGCAATACCATGCAAAAACAGAGATGGTTGAAATACAGTTACAAGTCAGAGAGTCCAACCTCTACTCACTCTTCCTGGCCACCATTTCCTTTCACTGCTTTTCCTATTACTCTTCATATCCATCTGAAGTTTTTCTTCCTCTCCTCACAGCTTCAACTTACTTTCATCACATATGCAAGAACTTTCACAAAAGGAAGAACAGACAGAAATCCAATTCACAGTAAAGAGGAAGAAAACAAGAAAGATCATAAAATATGATAATATGTGGCTAATAGAAGGCAAAGGTAATCTCAGATGGTTTTACCTCCTACATACACAATGGAAACAACCTGACTTTCCTGCCTCTCATGGAAGGAGGTCTCTCACCATGGATAACGTGAGTTCAGGAAACGTTCCCAAGCTCATGCAGTATCGGATAGATTGGGGGAGTATCTGAGCAGCCTTAAGAAGAATAACTACAAAAGTGGAGGAAATTCCCCAAGGTTTTGTTCTAATGCCATGGAACACATGTATCTTCAGTTCAGAAGATGGTCAAACATTTCAAGTGAAATACTCACATAGCAGAGGTAGCAGTAATGCCCTCACTAATCTGAACTTCCACTTCATTACTGGAGTAAAGGAAACATTTCTTGAATCAGTGGGAAGTGAGATCTAAGTGACCTGAGGGTCAGGTGAACTTTGTCACTTTGTGCTATGACATAAATGCATACATCAACTTATACACAAAATAACCTCCTCCCCTAATAAGAAGCTGGACAGTAAGATCCTAACTTGGCACTCTCAATAGAACCCAGTGGAACAATAAAATGAAGGTTTTGACTAGATATGATTCCAAATGAAGAATGGTTCAAAACAGGAAACATGATTTTTTTTTTTAGCAAATTCAAGCTCTATAATAAGTTATCTGCTTATATTTGAGTCAATCAAATCTGTAAATCTATCTAGTGAAACAAAAAGCCTGAAAAATGAATAGACACTGAAAGAATCCAAGCCTTACAAACAAATTCCAAAACACTATTTTAAGAGTAATAGGCATGTCTGTTGTCCTCTTAACTTGCTCAAAACCAGAGAAAACATATAAAACCACACAGAAAACAAAAAACTATTCAAGCAAAACTTGTTACAATTCCTTTCCTCTCCAAACTTGTAACACTTCCTTTCAGGGTAGACTTTCACAGGCATTTTTAAACTGGTACTGTCACCAGAGCAGGATTCACACCCTCCTCTGACTGGCAAGATCAACTCCTTTAAAAAATCCTCTCCCTAATTCAGAGATACTAGTTTTTCAATGGATAAATGTAAACTGGACACAAAAACCAATTCAAATTAAAACAACTTCTTTTAAAATGACCACATGAGTTTCAATTCAAGTCTGGATTAGTTCTTCAACACAGCCTGTCATCCAACTGGCACAGCAATGGCATCCAAAGGGACTGCTTACATCAGACATAAAACTACAGCATTAAACCACAGGATGTAAGGCATCAGATCATGACAGGACAAGTTTATATGTACAAATCAATCGTTTACATTGACATTTGGGATTTCAAGTCCTAAAAAGTAACGTGCACAACTAGTTGGGAAGCTGGGAAGCGCATGACTAAAACGCAAAGCAAGTGTTCCACTCCATTGCTAGTCAATGTTTTGGGAAGAGAGGAAGAAAACTGTTCAGTAACTCCCCAGGATAACAGAACAAAGTTGAAATGTAAGCAATTTTGCTTTCCAAATTAACTTGCCACTTGCAGCTCATCTTTACTGTTAGAAGAGCATAACATTCTCCCTTACAATCAGTTAACATGACAGAAACCTAAGCTATTCCTCCATCCAAACCATTGCACAAAACCCACCACTGTTTCGCTGAGAGAGAAGTCAGAGGCAACTCTCCCATCACCTGAAAGGGCTGACTTTGGCAAGCTAACATGGTGAAGTTGACAATCATTACCAAAGCATCTGGTCTGGTTTTTTCCCTCCTACTGAAGGAGAGCTTCTGGATAATGCACATTTTTTGCAGCAATGAAGCAAACCTACAGAAGTTATCACACAAACCCCCACATTAACAGCAACACAGTACTAAATTTACCAATTAGAAAAACTGGCTTTTAAAAACAACTTAAGGTCCTCTGTTTTCATCTACTTTTTGAAGATTTGTAGGTGGGAAAAACCAAAAAGCAGATGGGTGGAGAAATAAAATAAATGGTCAGACATTGCTGTTGTCAGACTTTGCTAACTCCACTGTATGAAGTGAAACACAGGCTCCCTGCCAACAACCAAACTGATTGAAGACATTCTGGAATTTCAGCCTCCATTTCAGACTGTTCTTTCTCATCTGGCAGTTTCAACTCCTTTACGAAGGCTGTACCCACCATACTTACACAAAAAGTCTCAGGACTTTTTTATCAGCAATTAAAGAATTCTTCAGTATTTTTAATCAGTCTGGGACTATGAACTAAAAACCAGAAGTTATCACGTATTTGGTTTGAATATTCCCCAAAGCATAAAGTGTTCTTACTTTAGATGTACAGCACATTTTGGAATTTAAGTAAGGGAGGAAGACAATTTTAGACTACATCAGCCAAAAGCTTGGTTTTATGTCCTTTCCTTACTTCTAGATAAATAAGTTTATTATACTGCATAACCCTACTCTGATAACTAAGAATTAAGAAGTTGCATTTCATCCAAACACCCACTATATCAATTTTTGACTTCTGAATACAGCTTTCTGAAGATCAAATTTATTTATTTTTTTTACAGCCAAGGAATAATGAATATTATATAATTCCAATACAAGAATACTTCTAAGTAGCTACACATTTCTTACCACCGTAAGCTGCATATAAATTTTCTACTATAGTAATCAAGCTTTGCAACAACTTTCCTATCAGGCAAAAATATCTGAAACAACGAGACCACAAAATCAACTCCTTACTGAACATATATGTAGAGATGCACACCAGAACTGTAGTTAGCAGCACATTGAGCTTAAGCAAACAGTTAAGATCAAAGAACTTCATAATTAACAAGACACCAAAGTTATTAATACACAGCGTAATTTAGGTCTCAAATACATTTACAGACTATGTTATTATCATGCCTAGCCCTCCAACTGGACTGATTTTAGGCATTCTAAGACAGATTTAGGTATTGCAGAGCACCTTAAAAAAAAACTCTCCCCTCTTTAGCCAAGAAACATAAAACACCCATCTAAAGTGAACTGAAACATTTAATATTTTCTAGGCTTTTGATCAAAACACTAAAAACTGGAGAATCAATACTCAAGTGGCTACTACTCTAAGACAGCTAATTGTGCATGACAAAAATTAAATTTAGGCACCTTTTTGTCATTTAAACCACTAGGGTCTTCTCTTGTCTTTTCAGTGACTCATGACAACTTTCTTCCGATCTCCTGAATTACAAAAGCACATTTATTTCCCTCTCCAGTATAAAAAGATTTTTTTTTCAGCTTTCTGGTTTGCTCTCCTATAGACAAAGCCATTGTGAATATTAAAACTAGAACTGAGTTGGATCAACAGTCTTAAGAACCTAACATTTGTCTTCAGGTGTTTACACAAGCATTCATTCTCCACCATTAACTCAAATACCTATTCCTTAACAAGGCCAATGTAAGTCTTGGCACATACAGTGAGTGCATCAGTCTATTCAAACCTGTATGTGCCTCTCAGCATATGCCACAGCATAAACACTCAGCTGATCTTGGACAACAGATACTTCCATTGACTGTCACACAGAAAAAAAAGCACCACAACATCCTGATAGATTCCCACGACACTCACAATACCAGCATCACATCAGATGGGAAAATACAGTTGTGGACAAAGCATAGAACAGAATAAAATACAATCAAGTTACTTTTCAATGTTGTTGATAATCTATACTGCCACAATAGGCTTTTTAATCTAGCCATAGTCTTGCTTGTTGTGCAAGATTCAATTCTCACTTCGTATGACTGTCACAAATTCCACTTTAGCAGCATATAAACTATTTACCCCATGATACAGGATTCTTAAAGAAAAAAAACAACCTATAGAACCCATACTGCAGAGGAATAAATTTTACAAAATAAAGTCAACAGTGATAAGGAAGGTAATAAAATTTAGCTCATCTTACCTTGTTCATGGCCCCAGGCTGTGGCCCTCTCAGTCCAGCCTGCCCTCCCATCTGTGGAGAGCCTTGTTGCAGTGTCTCAGCCAGCAAGTTACCGGCAGTCCCCATTCCCGGGTTTGGGTACGGCATATTGGGCCGCCCTCTGCCTGCTCCAATTGAACCGTTCATGACTTGCCCCTGCATCATCCCCTGTCCGTTGCCTGCTGCCAACATCCCAGGATTCATGCCAGCATTCATCCCTGTGTTCATTCCCATGCCAGGCTGGTTAACTGGACTGTTTACTGTTGGCATCATTCCTGCTGTGGATTGGGCAGAAGGACCCTGGTTTGGTCCGCTTGCACTCATCGCCATATTGGGAGAAGTCAACCCAGCCTGTGCCATGGGGCTTTTCACCATGCTGTTTAACATTCCCATTCCAGGACTATTTTGTTGGGTTTGACTGGCCATGCCCTGGCCAGGGCCACCAACCCCCATGTTCAGATTTGGGGAGCTACCAGCCCGTAGAAGTTCAGACAGCTGCTTGTGTTTAGAGGCAGCATCTTGTGCCAAGCCAAGGCTGGTCTGCAGCTGATTAATGTCACCACCATTGGTGAGTCCCAGTTCTGTGGAGCTGATCAGTTCATCTGGCAAGTCATGTTCCAGATCAAAGAGCGATCCAAAATCTGAAAAACAAAACCAATTGTATATGAGGTCAGAGCAAGTAATAGTGTCTTGAAGGAATATCTGTTCATTGGTTTCTATTTTTTAATTTCAAGTAACTAGCAAAACTCAACTTTTTATGTTTGAGTAAAATTCCCCTATCAGTCGTTATCGAAAACTATCCAGTTTGTCTGGATAAAAGTAATTTCTAAACTTTACAGAGTCTAAACTAGAGAAGACCATTCCACGTCACTCTCCTACAATTTGTGCCAAAGATCACTGGATATCAGACTATGCTCTCTCACCTTGGGAAATTTGTGAAGAGAGGAGTGAAAAAATTACATTAAAATCTCCATGCCTAAGTGGAGACTAGTGACAAGTGGTGTTCCTCAGGGATCAGTATCAGGGCTGGCACTATTTAAAGTCTTTGATGGCAACACAAACAGTGGGATCAGGTGCACCCTCAGCAAACTGGCTGACAATACCAAGCTGTGTGGTGCAGTTGACACGCTGGAGGGAAGGGATGCCATCCAGAGGGACCTTGAGAAATCTGAGAAGTAGGTCCATGGGAGCCTCATGAAGTTCAACAAGGCCATGAGCAAGTGCTGGACATGGGTCACGGCAATCCAAAGCACAAATACAGCCTGTGTGGAGAATGCCTTGAGAGCAGCCCTGAGGAGAAAGACTTGGGGTGTTGGTCTACTTTGCTCTCATGCAAGTCCATCTGGAGTACTACATCCAGGTCTGAGGCTCCCGATATAAGGAGGACGTGGATCCAGAGGAGGACCACGAAGATGATCAGAGAGCTGGAGCACCTCTCCTATGAAGACAGAGTTGGAGTTGTTCAGTCTGGAGAAAAGAAGGCTCCAGAAAGACCTTACAGCACCTTTCACTACCTAAAGGGGCTACACAAGAGCTGGAGAGGGACTTTTTACAAGGGCATGTAGTGATAGGACAAGGGGGAATGGCTTCAAACTGAGAGAGATTAGATGGAGGTTAGATATAGCAAGAAGTTCTTCACTGAGAGGGTGGGGAGGCACAGGAACAGGTTGCTCAGAAAAGCTGTGGATGCCCCACACCCCTGGAACTGTTCAAGGCCAGGTTGGATGGGGTTTTGAGCAATATGGTCTAGTGGAAGGTGTCCCTGCCCACGGCAGGAGGGTTGGAACAAGATGATCTTTAAGGCTGCTTCCAACCCAAACCATTCTGTCATTCTGTGAAAAGCTGAGGCACGACTAGGCTGTAAAACAATGTTTGGAATTTGAGAACACCTAAAAAGAGTAATTTTTTTGATCTTAACTATTGAAATATTTCAGCACCACTTTGCCAGAAAGGTCATTTCATGGATGCTCTGTCGGAGGTGTAGCACTGCATTTTCAAAAACTTCAATCTAAGCAATAACCTAAAATACTACTTATCTCAGCAACTGCATTTAAAAGGCCATGTCAATTGCAGTGAATTTCTGAGGGGCTGGCAAGATGGTTTGGTCCAAATATTAGCAGAAAAAGACTACAGCTGAACAGTAGTAAGTCAGAAAAGCTCACGAGCGTTACAAATTTGTTTAAAATGTTTCACACAATACCATACCCAAACTGCCAAACTCCTGTAGTAAGAGTCTCTACAACTTTCCAACTGTTATCACAGATAAGATCATGACGTTCAGAATTCTGAAAATATCATATAAGGTTGGCAAGAATGCAGGCATACCACAACTGAGATTTTATAACTCCATTTATATACTACATTGCTACAAAGCACCAGAGACAGAATGAAAGTTTCTACTAAAGAACTGTTTTAAACTATTAAAATCAGTTAGCCCATTCTTTATTAACATAAATCTTGTGCTAGAAGTTATGCTTTGCAAGGCACACTAAGGACTGATCTTTCATTTGCATGACTGGTATTTTTGAAGATTCAGAAGTGAAAGAACAATGAGGAGAATAAATATTTGTTCAAGTTCTTCCATTTAAAATTACTAATTTAGAGTTGTGTGTCAGTAGACTTATCTCAAAACACACTATACACACACACCACCCTGCTTCCCCCCCCCAAAAAAAAACCAAACAAAATCAAAGACAACATACAATGTTCAGTGTTAGGTTAAAAAGTAAATATTGATGAGTATGGGAAGAGTTACAGTGGAAAAGACCCTCAAATTAGAGATCAAGGAAATAGAGAAACCAATCAGAAAAAATGGTGATATCTTAACACAGCTTAAACAGGCATCTTAGGAAGTCTGTTAGGACACCATGAACAGGCAAATGTTGAAGCACTATATCCAGAAAACACTCTGGCTAATAACCTGACAAATAGCCCACGAGTGAGGAAAGAGCAGAAGATACAATCACGAGTCCACAAGTTAGTCTGTTGTCCTTAATGATGAACAAACAAAGCTGAAAACAAAAGTTGAGTGTCTGGAAAGAACAAGAGCCAGCACAAACCCTGTACCTACAATACAACCATCATGGCAGCAGACAGCCACCTCCCATCAGCACCCACACAGCTCAAAGGCCAGGTTTGTCACTGCTTGTAGCAGGGGAAAGAACTTCTGCTCTTGAAAAGACACAACTTCCAGGACAGGATGAGTCACCAAACCAAAAATCTTCACTTCACCTTTCCTGAGATCAGACCATTGTATATTAAATCCTTCACAAAACCACCTGGATAGTAATCAGTAAGTGTCTAAATATGAAGAACTAATTCATTTTTCAAACCACTGCATAGTATTTTCTCAGAAAGATCCATTTAGATGATTTCAGATATAACACTGCAAAGGGACAGGGCAATTCTTGTTCTGAGACAAAGATTCGCTCATCTTTATTCACAAAAAATAATAATCTGCTTTTCTGAAGACCTCACTCTTCTTGAAATTCTCCCTCTTCATAAATGAGAAGATAATTCCAGCTTTAAGGCTTACTAGCCATTACCAACTGGAGCATCCAGGTACAAGCTACCTGAGCTCCTTGGTAAGCTCCTGGTAAGCCTGTGACAGTCAGTGAACAGGAAGAAAAATGTCAAAAACACAAAATGGTTTTCTTTTTATTAATGTCTCAACACAACATATCACCAGTTACACTAAAAAAAACCCCTCAACCTGAATGGTTGTGAAATAATCCAAATTGGGTTAGTTCTTTACATCAAAAAAATTAATATGTTCTTTCCCTGTAAGACTAACTTGTTAGGACTTTTAATCTTAGAGAATATATGACAGAAGATTCATCATAAAAGAACAGTATCAGCTACAAGCCAAAACTATAAGTAGTTAAGTACCAAGAATGCAACATTCTGGTGTGAGTTTGCCCTTTTTAGAAGTCTTTTCCAAAAACAAAACTTCAAAGTCTTCTTTAGCCAGTAGATAAACAACAAAACTAGAATAAACTTTCAGTTGTCTGGTCAGCTATGAAAATTACATTTTTTAGTCAACTGCTGAGAGGCAGAAATTTTCAGATACAGGACTGAAACACAAACAGTCTCAAAAGACCATAAAGATCAATAAGACCTTGTGTACATCTAACAACAGTTGTGACCTATTTCAGTCTTTGAGGTTGAAGGGGTACCCTAAAGGCCATTGTAAGAGTTCTACCTACGACCAATCCAAAACCAACAAGGCTGGACCAGACAGGTCACAGCCTATGTGAAAATAACAGCACATACACACACACACACACACACACACACAAGAGCCAAAGGCATAGCTTAACCCAGTGGTGATAAATATCCAGAGAACTGATTGACTTTCCAGTACACTGAGCCCACTGCTAGCCTTGCAATGTTTCATTAAGGATACACATAAAGATTTCTCACTAACAAAATAAAGCCTGTGGGAAGGCAAAGGAGGAAGATCAGTTAGTCCTGCAAAGGTTTGTCTACCTGACTCAGCCTCTAGAGATCTTGGGGTATAATCAGACACCAAAAAATTGGGATGTAACAAAACAGACAGTATCTGGCCTAAGAGCTCAAAAACATCCAGTCACACACTGGCAGTAAGTGGTAGAGCTAGATCTTGATCTCAGTAGAGTAACATAGTGATTCCCCATTATGCTATTTATGGTTTTATTAGTGTATTTCTTCCCACAAGTAACAAGAACATATAGAACAGATTGCTACTGCCACCTAAGAGTCAAAGGAAAGAAAACAAAAGCACCTCCAAAAACCAACATCTAAGTAGTAGATCAAAAAGTCTTAACCTGAGGTAGTCTCAACAAGCAAGGGCATATCATAATTCCTTTTAGGAACTGTACCACTACCGAACACTTAAGCAGGTCTTTCTATTTTTTGTAATGTCAAGAAACTGGCCTGACTTGCCCTGACTACATTAGATCTCTAGTGAGAAAGTGGGTCAGAAACGACAGTAGAAGGAGCAGGTCCACTTCTTTCAATGGTGGTCCAGTTAGACTGGATTAAGTAATATGAACTGTGAGAAAGCAACTTCAAAAATCAGTGTATTGACTTCCATTGTATACTACGGATTGTTTTCTTCATTTTGGGTCCTACATCTAAGAAGTCTGCCTTGGACAATGTCTAAGGTGCAACATGCAAGGAAACTGCCAGCCTGGGTTAAAAACCCACCTGGTACCAAAATGGACTTTAAACTAGTACATATGCAGAGTGTGCAACCAAAGTCTTTAAGTCAATAAGGCTTCAGTGCCTTATCAAGTGATCAATTTTCAAATTAGTTATTTCAGGTTAATTTTACTGCAAGAGCACATGGCAGCACCAGTGATGTAACTGCTCTCCAAGCATGCAAGGTAAAGTAGAGATTTCTGACAAGGCTTATAAAGCAAGGAAAATATATCAATACTAACTACTTAGCAAAGAAATAAACACAAAGGTTCAGGTGGCACATACTAGTTTCTTTTGCATGATTTCTAGCCTACAGTCGGGATTCAGTAATTTTCTCATGTCTGGATTAAGAGAGACCTTTATTCACCTTTCAGAATAAAATGGGAATTTCTATTAAAATGGAGACTATCTGGTTCTAGCAAATAGGTTGTAGTGAACAAAACTAGTTTCCTAAGAACTTGCCCACATGCAACAAAATAGCAACACTTTACTCTTATGACTCCACATTCGAGCATTCAGTCTGGAGAAGAGTTGGTATAATCTGAAGAAACAGTATCACGTGTGAACAGTGACACCTCCAGAACCCTGCATGGCAGATATGTCAGACAACTACTGACTCCAGAGCTTACCTAGTTTCTGACCTTACAGAAGTAGAAAATTTTACAGTTCCTGTCCCTGTATCCCACTTATTATATTATATTCTGAACAGAGACAGGTCAAATTAGAAAGCTGTTGAACAGTCACCTTTTTGCACCTTTTTTTCTGGAGCCCAGAAACCTGTCATCAGTGGATCAAACTATATCACAGTCATTGTGTTCACAATGAAAAAAGTGAACAAGGCTTAATACAGGACACTGAATACAAAGCATGCATGTGATAGGACTGACAGGAGCCACAAACATGTTGGACCACACAGAAAACATGATACCTTTGCTGTGCTTTCAGACAAAGAATAACAATAAGGTGCTGAGGTCAGTATCTTCTCTGCAGGGTGATACAAACGCTATCAAGAACTCAACAGGGCCTAGATGTAACAGAGAAAGCACCCAGAGGATACAACCAGTATTCCAGAGAAATCAACCACTCAACCTTGCAGTCAAGCACCAGCATTACAGCCCTAAAATGTACTGTCTGACATGCCCACAAAAAAAATCCAGAACTCAAAACATAAAACAAAAAAAGGCAGAACAAGATAAGAGACACAATCTCAAAGGATAATCCTCAGGTACCCATGAAAATGCAGACGCAAAGGTGAAGCACAGACTTGAAACAAAGTGCTAATAAAGTCATCAATTCCCAAGGCCTCTGCAATGGTAGAAAATTAAGCTTGATATGTTCAGGCAGTTTTATAAGGGAAGTTAAAACAAAAACCAAAAGAACCCCCAACCAAACAAAAACCCTTATGTCTAAGAAAGAGGTTAAAACTCTAAGTCTCTCACACCAATCTGGGTAGGAACTTTGCTATACAATGTTTTGGAGGTCAGATTTATTCTTACCATTAAAGAGGTGGCTTTTCATGTAGATCCCCTATGAAACCACAATTATCCAATGGCAACACAAGCTCTGCCAAAATGCTTTCCCTAACTTAAAATGTAGAATTAATTTAAATTAATCTATTAAATTGATTAAAAATGAAGGGGCATCAATATCTTCATGAGGGGAAACAGAGGGGCAGGTATCAATCTCTTCACTCTCATGACCAGTGTAAGGACTCAAGGAAACAGCATGAAGCTGAGTCAGGGGAAGCTTAGGTTAGATATCAGGAAAAGCTTTTTCACCCAGAGGGTGGCAGAGCACTGGAACAGGCTCCTCAGTGAAGTGGTCACAGCACCGAGCCTGACAGAGTTCAAGAAGCTTTTGGACAAGAGTCTCAGGCACATGGTGTGACTCTTGGGATGACCTGCACAGGGCCAGGAGCGTGACTCGATGATCCTGGTGGGTCCCTTCCAGCTCAGCATATTCTATGATTCTATGAAATAAGATGAAATTTTGACATTTGAATTCCAAAGTGCTGAAGTCACACAGTTACTTTCCTTGTGAACATGTTGCTATTTGCATAAATTTCATTGGGTTACCTTTAGTCAAAAGTCTCTAAGTATTCTTATTCCAAACACTATCCTGTGTATGTCACTGAAATTCCCATGAGACCACCCTAAGTTACCTATCACTGGTCTGTGGCACTGTTTAATAGTAAGAATAGCATTTCAGCTGTGGGGCTGATAAATTGTGGGTGACCATGCCCACAAGTCTGAAAGGCTAGAGAAACCCTGCTGGTCTGCTGTGCTCGTGGACAAAAAAATGGGTACATGCAGATAGGAAGGGAACACCCTTACGGGCATGAACACAATGAATCAGTTCCATTTCTGAAGCCATTACATACCAGTTTCAAGAAAAGAGTAAAGTTCATTCCATTGTCAAACTAACAACGACTTTGAAATGACCCAACATGCACGTACAATTACCAAAAAGTCAGTTTTCTGAGTACTACTGACTTGAGTTCATTCAACATTACTCCGGAGTAAAAGCAAAGCACAATGCTGAATTTACGTACAAAAAAATATACAATAAACAAAAAAAAATTAAGTCAGCAGATCAGATTTCATTATCTTAAACCAGTAATTCCTGAGATTTCCTGAAATTATATCCAGGAATACATAAAAGGCAGTTTAGCTTCAGCAAAATTTCTACCGAGCAAGCCATACACCACCATTTTGCCAGAATTTTACTTCTTATTATAATTCTGAAAAAAAAGGAAAGAAACTCTGAAAATTAAATTTTAGTTCATTAACAGTGAGAGTTTGTTACAATCTCACTTAAAAAGAGAGAAACTACCGACTTACTGGTATTTGGGAGTTCTACAAAGCAAGAAATAGTAAATCATGATTCTGCAAACAAAAAGATAGGGTTGAAAACTCCAGTGAAATGCAACAAAAGGTGCAGTACAGAGGTGTTTCACACCATCAAATGGAAAAAAGCAAAATCTTTATCTGCCCCATCTCGCAACGACAAATAACTGAAAATAACCTGCACTGGTTTTGAAGGTCCTGTACCCAACTTGCACTTTCTAATGAAAATCCTAGATTGAACCATGATTTTATGTCCTTGCTGTTCCTGTAAACACACCTGACATCATCAACTGAACCACAAGTTACTATGATTTGAGTTCACCAGAATTCAACGCTCCTACTCATCTTCTTCAAAAAGTGCTTGAATGAGCACAAAGTTTTTAACCCAACTTTAAATATATTTATACACCAATCCATTTTAAGAAAACTTGTTGCTACTTAGGAGGAGGACACTGTTGCCAGATGTCACTTACTCTTCAGGGAGAGGATATCTGCCCAAGTTCAACTTCTGCTTGAAGTTCTACAAATTCAGTGCACCCACTGAAGTTTTTTGTCAGGCATGCCACCATATGCAGAGACAGATGTATTTTACTTCAGCCTGCTGCTACAGTTTAAGTAAAGACAGAAAAGCCAAATCCTGGGAGACAGGTGTGCATTGTTTATTTGTCAATGAAATCTACACAGCAAAATTACTCCACTCGTCAAATAATAAATCCAAACGATTTAGGGGCAAACCCTCTCAGAAGGAACACTAGTTCAGGTGATAAGAAAGACTGAAGCAGGATCATTGCATTGTTGGAACAAGTACTGAAAGGCTGCTCCTGCTAAGGCAGCTAAGCAAGACACTAAGATGGCACAGTGGAGATGATCAAGTAGCCTACAGAGGAAACACGCACTAAATCATACAAAACTGAAATTTAATGATGAAGTAATTTTCTCCAAGTTGTAAACATAGAAGGAACCAGAATTCCTACAGTACAAGTTCAGCATTTACCCTCAGTACCTTCTGAAACCCACATCCCCTAAAAACATATACTAAACCGTAGAGTCTGACAGACCCTTCCCAGATAAAATTTAGTTTTCTGCAAATGTACAGCTGACCAATAACCTGAACTAGGGGCCCTTTACACTCAGTCCAAGACCTGCTCTAGGACTGAGAGGAACAAGATGCAAAAATTAGATTTTTTTTTTTTAATCTAGGATTTAAATTCACGAGTTTAACAATACAAGGTTTTTCCTGCAATATGAAACTCGTGAATATATTTTTAAATTGCAATTGTAAACTGGTTTTCTAGTCCCTTAGGTCTTTTACTTGTAAGTGCTCAAGATTCACTTTTACATCGCAGTATGGACGGTCCTCTTGTTGTAGTGAATATTTCTTTAAAAAAAAAATTAAGCACCTTTAACACTGCTCAGAAAAAGTACCTACCTATGTCAGAGACACACACACAATCCACTTGGGGAAAGACACAGAAGAATAGATAAAGCAGTTTGGAAATCTACAGGGTTCAAAAGTCTGAAAGGTTTTTTTAAAAACTCACTAAGCATCATATAAATGATTGGTTTACTTTTTAAAGAAAATTTCACAGGCTTAAACTCTTACATTTATTCCTAATGCAGTTACTTCAAGAGCCTGCTTAGCAAAGACACCCATTTTTGCCACGCAAGCATCCAGCACTGCAATACTTGATTTACAGTATACGCCATCCATCAAACCATATTTTAGGGCAAAAATACCAAAAAGATGTAGTTTTTAACAACAAGGGATGAAAACATTTAATTGATGGCTGTTAAGTTAAATGCAGCTAATGACTTGGTCCTAAATGATAGCCAGAAAATTGATTTGTGAAAAGTAATTAATTTTAATTGTAGTATATACAAACACTAGGAAAAAACACATAGCTGTCTGGAAACATAATTGAAAAGGGCAGCGAGACAAGATTAATACAACTCATTTTGAGAAATGAAACATCCTGATCCATTTGGAACAAATGAAAGCTGACTATCAGTCAAAATTGCAGTAGTCCAGAAGAGGTTTCGTTACAAATCTTAGATCTTTGATGTGAAGGAAAGTAAAACTTTAAAGGTCAGAAACAGTTCCTGAAAAAAAGGAACATACAGACTTGACAAAAGATGGGTACTGCAGAGGAGATTGAAGATGTGCTATTACGCAGAAAAACATGACTTCTGGATGTAGTAAACCGAAGGATGCTAAGGCACATACCACAAATCCATTCTCTGATCTCTGATATAACACACGTGCCAAGTAATTGAAGAAAACTGACTTCCAATGTCACAGCAAGCCCAAAACACTAAGCACTTAAAATCCTGTTTTCTGATCTACCAACCTAAACACATGATACCATACAAACACGCTGCAGCAGGGGGGATACTCCATCTTTACTCTGTGAGGAAACACAGCGGTTCTGAACCCAGAGCCCAAAACACTTTCCCAGTTCACAGAAAACAGGTTATTTCTAAGTGGGAGGGGCAGTGTGTGTGGGGGTGCATGCTGTAAAAGATGATTAAACTCCACCATCCTGAATATACCACATAGAAATCTGTACATAGCAATTTCAGCACTCCCACACTACTGCAGGAAAAGTTGAGGGGTTCACAAATAAAAAGTCCCACTCTACCTCCCCCCGCCATGAGAAACCAACAACAGTGGTTTAACACATGCAATCAAAAATGTATCTTTATGAATGACTTTCACTCATTTTACTCCAGGAGATAACTCCTCAGGACCCAATCAAATTATTCTATGATAGTGGGGGGGACTAGTATACACCAGTTTGCTAATACAATATTTAGGGAAGTCTGCCAGCATAGGTGCAACATATCAAAACCGTGTTGCTACCGGTAAGGAAAGGCAAAATGAGCTACACCGGCCAAGGACTTACATCAATGTAACCATGCTGAAGAGCTGTGCTAGCACCCACAAAGTCACATCCCAAACTAGGATACTGTTGCCACCAAAAGATGGTACTACCATGCAGTTGTAATGGCCCTGGGAAAACTTAAAGGTTGGACAAGATATATGGATAATTACCATTCTTCTTTGCAACAAATGTAACACTTAAATAGAAAAAAAAAAAGATGTTGAAAAACCTCTGGCAGTTTAATGAAATCCTGCACAGTCCTGCCCCTGAAATTATTCTAGAGCTACACAACATGAAAGCAAAAAAGAGACCATTCAAAAATTCTAATATACTACAGGACACTGCCTATACCAAGACTTTCTAAATTACTTCGAAATGTTTATTACAAGATTTGCTACAAACACTTCACTTTCCCTGTAAGTTTATGTTACTCTTACCTCCTAAAGAAGGAATTGGCATTAACAAAGCAACTCAAAACTACACTAATACAGTATGTTCTACAGCAAAGAAAATTCTGTGCAGGGAACACATGAACCATTTAAGGCTTCCAAGACAGAAGAAGGTGCAGCACAGTAACGACAGTGGGAAATACAGAAATATTTGACTGCTGCCAATAAATCAAGCACATTAGGACAATCTTTGCTGACTTCTTTTTAGAAAAAATGCCACCAAACAATGAAGTTGTACATTCCAGGCCCAGAATTAGAGTATCATCCAGGTCTACAGTGAAAACATGAGTGAATTAGAGACTCCTCTTAGTCTTCAATATAAATACACTTAACATCTGCGAGTTTGGGAATAAATTAACAGGAGTCAGACATCCTTTTTAGGTATCTAACAAGCTAAAACAGCATTTCAGAGTAAGAAACGAGTCAAAAAGCTAACAGCAAAAAACACACTCAAAGGTCCACCACGCACATGTGCTGGAAAAAGTTCCATTAACAGTGCAAGTTTCCTGCCTTTCTCCTTCCCTCTAATGATGCTGAGAATCTAACAGTTTTAAAAAGAGTGCTTGAGTAAGTACATAAGCACCATGTTATTTATTTTCTATAATTAACTGAGGAGTGGGGACAATAAAACAGATTCTATAAGTGGAATTTACTTAATGACAGCTGCTTGCACTATTTCAAAGCAAATTTAACCAACAGATAGGTTAAAAAAAAAGTAATCTTCAAAGCAGTTTCCTACAACAGCAGAAGTATGACAAAACAAACTGCAGTCTCTCAAGCAGCAAATGAAAAAATATAACCCTCAAAACACATTCATTAGCTCATAGGTTGGATTTAATTTAGAGAAACAGATATGATGTCATGTTAAAAAAAAAAAAAAACAGAAAGTGGAACTGTCACATATCCAGCTAATTAGTTGGCAACAACAATGAAAAAAAAGCCAGAATAGTCAGAATACTTTAATAGTTTTTATGTAGCATACATAAAGTGTTTGCACCACTATAAACCTCTGCATAGCTATCAAGTGATGACAGTCCCAGTCACTTTGGGGAAAAAAATATCACATTTGTGCACTAGTGAAACTGTCCAATCCCTAGTTCATTTATTAAGCTGCCCAAGAAGTTAACAATTAAAAGACTAAGTATTCTGTGAAAGTCTGCACCTGTTAAACTGAAATACATACACAAATTATCCAGTCCCTACTTGATCACAAATAACTTAGATATGGATGTTCATCTGAATCAAAAGAGGTCTTTAACTTTCATATATTTCAAGTATCAGAATTTCTCTCACAAAACATTTATATTTCACCTCTCTAAAAGGAGCAAAATAACCACTGTCAAGACAAATTAAAAATGGTTACTACTGACTTAATTACTGGTTTCCAAGTCTAGCATGAAAAAAACCAATAAGTAGCTCTGGCTAAAGAGTAGCTTCTCCAATGCTCTTCTACTCTCTTACTAGAGACCTGTTGATATTAGGAATAGTCATGTCCTCCAATTACAACATAATATTGTCTGTATCTAATAGGCACTACAAGTTACAAACTTTTCAAAACTAATATGTCATTCACCAAGAATAGGAAAGGCAAAATCAAAGTTTTGGACATGATTCCAAGTAGAATCAGGTCCACCGTTCAACCAGAAACCGGCTACTAAAACCTGCTGTTTACTGTCAAAAGAGGAGCTTTTTACAAAAAAACCCCACAAACCCAACCAAACAAAAAAAAAAACCCAACTCTTCCTTTTTCTTGCCAGTTTTTAACTGCATAGAACAAGAGCACTGGGGGCTTCAGAAATGCCACCACTCACCAGTCTGGCAGGAGGAGGCCTCCTCCATATCCCATAGGCTAAGAAGATCTAATGTGAGTTCAAAGAAACTCCTGTGGGACAGGTAACAGAGTATTCTCATAGCAAAATGTCACCAAATACTCACTTGCTTCACAGGAAGAATTAAAAAGCTGAACAGCCCTTTGTTACTCCCCCCCCTCCCAGTACAACCAGTTTATATTTGCAAGGGATTAGGACACCTAAAATTTCCAGCCTCTAGTTTGCCTTCACAGCATCACCAAAGACCTGTGTAGGACTGCAGAGATGCCCCTTTATCTTCGCAGCTCTTAAGTCTACAGGGGAATTTCAGACATTTTGGTCTCGCAGCAAAGAAACGGGAGATGCAAGACGAACTACACTCCATATTGATTCTTAATGCAAATAAGGTGAAATAACATTTCATCTCTAAGAAGATAAGAATCTCAATAAACCTTATGCCACAAGTATGGCATCTGGATTTTGGTTTTAACTGTTTTTTTTCCTAAAGTGGATGGTCTATTTGAATCAGAAAAGCAGTATTTAGATACCCTTTTGCAAGGAAGAATAATGAAGAATTGCAAAAAGTAAATCAAATAAGCAGACTGCACATAAGAAGAAAAAAGAAAAACAGCAGACAAATAAATCTCATTTCTAAACAAGATGTAAAAAATCCCCTGTAAATACAAAATAAAATAAGAAACAAGACACATTTGCCTGTACACATGTAGTTCAACAAAAAAGTGTACAGAAGCATCGTCTTTAGCACCATTTCGTATTTCTGCAACTGACATTAAATAAACTGGCATTATGCTTAGCAAGGAGCTCGGTAATAACTACTATTGTGAAAGACACGAAAATGACGAACTGGTAAGTCTTATCTGCAGCTGATCAAAAGCACAATAAACTGAACAGCTTTGCTTTCAATCACTTCCAAAAAACCAGAAGGGCAGAAACATCCGAACACCCTCCCTATGCCATTAACGCCAATAGGTTCAAACGGAGTGAAAACAGGAGACAGACGGGAAGGAGGAAGGCAGGCTCGAGTGAACAGTAGCAAAAGGGAGGAGGAGATTTAGGCAGAAGAGGGGAGAAAAGGACAGTAATTGCGGCACCGAGAGCTGGGGAGGGCCCGGGCCCCCGAGACTGACCTGTGCCGTCGCTGGCGGACACGGAGAGCGCCGGTGAGGAGAGTTTAGGCCGCTTGGCTGAAGGCGGGCCCGGCTCCACCACATTCTCGGCCATTTTTAATTTTTTAGACAATCACTCAGAGCAGAGAGACTGTGGGGGGTGAACCCCGAAACCTTCACGTTCTTCTGGGGCCCCGAGTCAGCTGAAGAACAACAATAACGCCGAGAGCGATCAAGGAGGATCTGGCGGAGGAGGGGGGCCAAGTTCCCCTTTTTTCTGCTCCTCGGGCTCTGGGAGGGCGGCAGCGGAGAAGCAGGGAGAGGTGGGAGCCGGGGCGGGGGTTGAGGCCTCTTCCCCCAGGCGAAAGGGCTGAGTGAAGATGGGAAGAGCAGGTAAAGCCCCCGCAAAAAAAAAAATTAAAAAAGAAAAAAAAAAAAGACGGCTGATGGTTGGTTTCGGTTTTTTTTAGTAAAATTAATCCCGGCTGTTGTGCTGCTGGTGCTTCCTCGCCGCCGCCACCATCATCATCTTCATCCTTCGGGGGGTCTCCTCCTCCTGCTCTCTCCTCACCGCCGCCATCAGCCTCTTCCTCCTCGGAGCCGTCCTCCTCCTCCTCATCGCCACAAGGAGGCGAGCGAAGGAGGGGAGAGGAGGAGGAAAAAAGAAAAAAAGATCACCGTCCTCTAGCAGCGGCTCCTTCCCCCTCCAACACCACCCTGCGAAAAAATACCCACCGCCAGCGACAGGGCTGGGGGGGAGGCGGCGGGGGAAGTGGCACGGCGTGCGCGGGGTCCCCAGTTCCACTCGCTTCTTCCTTGCCCGTCGCTAATGGCTGCAGAAAGGGGAGCTGTAAGGATGAGGAGGGTGAGGATAAGTCCCAGGAGTCTCCGCTTCACATCTTGTTGTGCAGGGAAGGAGGAGGGGTTGTTGTGCTATGGAGGCAGCACCGATCGCGGGATGGGAAGGTGGGGGGCGGGTTTCAACACCCTCTCTGCCCCCCCTCTTCTTCTCTTCTTTCCCCTTCCTCTTTCTCTCGCTCGCAGTAGCAGGTTGCCCCCCCCTCCGGCGCAGGCAGAGGGGCCGATCCTACAGCAGCGGCAGGAGGAGGAGGAGGAAGCCGGCCCCTCCCGCCCTCTCTGCCTACCTTCCCCCCTCTCGGGCGGCCGAGGATGGTGGCAGGGAGGGGGCTGCCCGTCTCCGCTCCCGCAGACCCACGGGCGGTGCGGGGCGCGATGAGCGAGGGAGGAAACCCTCGGCCGCTGCTCGGGCGCGGCGGGGACTCCCCCTTCGCCTCTGCGAGGGTGGGGAAAGGAGCGAAGAGGTTGGTAGTCGGGGTGGGAGGGGAGGCCGATCAGCAACCCCTCCGAGAAGAGGAGCGGGGGGTAAAATTAAAATAATAAAACAGGAGGAAAATCACGTCAGGGGAGGCCGGAGGACTCGCCCCGGAATGGCCAGGCGGGGGAGGGGGGTCCCAGCGCTGCCCGCGGGGGGGGCCGGGGCGGGACGGCGGCAGCGCGGGGGCCGAGCGCAGGCTCCCTACTGCCCCTGCCTGGCGCTCTGGGGGCGTGTGTGCGGAGCGGGCAAAGCGGGGGCGCGGGGCAGCGCGGCGAGAGAGAATTCCGGGAAAAGGAGAAGAGAGAAAAGGAAACAGAGAGAGAGGGGAATAGCGAGGGGACGGGCAGGCTGGGGTGGGGATGGGGGGGGGGCGTCTGGACTCCTCGCTTCTCTCCCCGTCCCCTATCCGAGCCCCTGGGTCTCTGTGCGCTGCCCTCCCCCTGGCCGCCCCGTCCGGCTCGGCCTCTCGCTCCCTCCTCCTCCCTCCGTCGCTCACACACAAACAAAATGGCGGCTGTTGTTCCTTCGCTCTCCCGAGCCCTCGGAGGGAAGCGGCGGCGGCGGCGGCCGGAAATGAGCCAAGAGACCGCGGGGGCGGGGCCGCCACGGGGGCGGGGCCGGCGGCTGGAGGGGCGTGATCGGTGGGGGGCGGGGCCCTGCCGCGCTCGCGCACACAATGGAAGGCGGGGGGCCGGCGGGGCGGGGGGTGGGACGGCCCCGGCCGCCGCCACGAGACCGCGCTCAGCCAATCAGCGCCCGCCTCTCGCCGGGCTCTTCCGCAAACTCCGCTGGCCCCGCCCCTTAAAGGCGAAGGGGGGGTTTCCTTAAAAAAAAAAAAGAAAAAGGCTCCCTCTTCCTGCCCCGCCCCGCACGCCCTTTTCTGTCGGCCCAAAACTGCGCGGCGGCGGCTGGGGGGAGCGCGGCCGTACCCTGCGGCCTGGGGCGGCGGGGAGGTTCCCGGCAGTGCTCGTGCCCGGCCCGGTGGGCTGTGGCGCCGGGCAGGCGGAGTGGGGCTCTCCCGCCGCCCTCCCTTCTTCCCTCCCTCCCTCCCTCGCGGCTGTCGGCGCCCGGCCGGTTCCCCGCGGCGCCGGCGGGCGGGGCGCTCCTCCCGCCGGTCCCGGGCCGTGCTGCGCCACAGACATGGCAGCCCGGGCCGGCACCCCCCGGCCTGGGAGGAGCGCGGCTGGGGAGGGGCGCCCGCACCCCGAGGGCCCCCGAGATTCCGTGCGAGACCACGGAATCACAGAATCGATTCCGGTCGGGTTGGAAAAGACCTCTGAGATCATCCAGTACAACCCGCGACCGAACACCACCATGTCATCTAGACACTGAGTGCCACGTCCAGTCTTTCCTTAAACACCTCCAGGGACGGTGACTCCGCCACCTCCCTGGGCAGCCCGTTCCAATGTCTAACTACCCTTTCTGTGAAGAAATTCCTCTTAATCTGGGGGCGCTCTGTACTGCCCGGCCCGGGGGAGCCCGGAGCTCCCGCAGGCTCAGATCGGCGTAACGAAAAATAAACAAAAAACCCCCAAACCCCACGCTTCACGCCAGAGGGTAATTAAACCCACAAGCCCCGCGCTCTGACAGACCCCCGGGAGTGCCGACGAGGGCGCAGGGCGCGGTACCAGGCGCCGCAGCGCCCTGGCAGCGCTCCCGCCCCTGCCAGGGGCTGTGGGCAGGGACAGGTGACACCGGCGCGGTCCCTCCTCAGCCGCCCCAGGGGCTACGGACCCGCCAAGAGTTCTCCTCAAATCTCAGAGGGCTCATCCGTGAGGAAATGCCCCGTCCCGGCATTTCCCTCTCTTGCGTTCAGACGCCGTCGGGCCGCACACCATTACAGGATAGGAGTGGAAGGGAAATGCAGGCACGCGTGTGTTTTTAATGGAAAAAGCAGGGGGTTTTGGTCCAAACCGGACATTTGCGGGGAGCACTTCCCTTGCCGCTCGGCCTCAGAGCAGAACCCTCCGCAATCTGCATAAGAACCGAAGCAGGTATTTGGGAAGAGCCTAGACTAAATAGACAGAATAAATACTACAGGCTACAAGAGGAGCCTACCAGGCACGAGTGGAGATTCACAGCCCTGTAACAGTTATCTTCCAGCTCCCTCACATACTCCCACTCTTCAGCTTCCCTTGTTTGGGCTTTATTTCAAGAAAGATTGTTGTTGTCTCCCCCGGCACAAGAGGGAAAACACAAACCACTCCAAAAGTGCTTAAAGACTGCACTACCCTTCCAGAAAAGTCTTGGAGCCATAGGCAGTGAACAAACAAATCCGTGTCTTTTACACGAGAGGTAGAGGGACCCTTGCAAAAACAAATAAGCCACAGGAAAATAATCTGTAGAGCAGAAAGTCTCAGAACTAAAGCTGTCAGAACTAACAGTGCTAAATTTAACAGTGACACCTTGGAAACAATGTTGTGGTTCTCACAGGTTTTTTGCCTCTTATTGTAACTAAATTTCCCAAATATTCCAATTACAGAAGTCTTATGTTACCTCAAAAAAAATTTTTTTTCAGATTGACTGTTTCCCTTGTTTGTGAAGCACTTTTTTAACACATCTGAGACTAATTATAACTTTTTTTTTTAGTCTCCTTAGAATTAAAAGTTGACTGAAGTAAGTCTATATAAGGTTCTCAGACTCTCTGGAGGCCCTCAGTCCACAGTTCAATAAGGAATTAGTGCTGGCTTTATAAAGACACCCAGATGCATATAAACACCTAAATGCTTTTAGAAGTCAGGCCCTTACTAAACAACAAGTTTGGAGCAAAGCGGATGTTTCAAATAAGAGTTTCATGACACTTGTTCCTATCTAAAGTCTCGATCCTGTGAATAGCTACATATGTGCTTAGTTTTATATAGCACGTATTTCCACCAAAATCGAGCTGCCAAACAAAATAAACTCCTCTTTTTCTTTTCTTTTTTTTTTTTTTTTTTTGGTACAGCAGCCCCTTCTGATCTGGCTACTTGTCTGTTTGTCTGCTTACTGTTCAAAGGAGTTCAGGGAAGCATACCTGAACTGTGGTACTTTTAAACTCTTAGGTAAATGCTACCAAACCAAGATATATCTTCTTAATATTAATTATAGATAGAAGTTATTAACTGATATATTAATGAAGCCATAGTTCTTCCTTGCAAGCTTTATAACCAGTAGATTATCTTAGTTCTTTAGACATTAAAAAGTCATATTCAGTTAGCTTTCCATATTAGAGATTTACATGCAAGCTGAAGTATACAGAAAATAAATAAAAAAGAATGTTACTTGTGTTTTTTTCTGCAAAAGAGGGCAGCAAAAACAAGAGAAGGAGGAAGAAAAAGGAAAAGCCAGGAAAATAGGGTTATGACAAATCAAATATATGTATATATGTAAAATGATAAAAAACCCTTCAGCATCTGTTAATTTCCTGAAATCACTGCAGTTTTCCTAAGTGAACCTCAGTACATGCACACAACCAACTGTTGCTAAGTGCTATCTACCAATACAATGACAGATAGCATTACTGGAAAGCAATAATAGAACACAAAGCATACTAAGGAGAAAATACATAAACCTATACAAATAAAACCAGGACATTATTATACTATTAAAAGTAAAACAAACCTATTTAGCAACAACTGCTCCTCTTTGCCTCAATTTCCCCATTCTTACAGTAAGGATAGTAATATTTATCCCTCGAAAATAATACCTAGAAGAATTGATTAGCTCATTATTGCCAGTAATTAAAGTAGCCATTATGTACTTTGAGATAACTGGATGAAAGTACCATAAGTCTGATTAAAATGAGAATCTGCTCAGGAAAGTAATAAGAAGAGGAATGTGGAGCCTTGAACTTTTATCATGGGATCTTGTTTGGCCTTAGCTGGTAGTTACTGAAATTTGTAACCATGCCAAGCTGCTTTGAGGGCTACAAAGAACAAGATAAGATCCCTTTGTACTGCAAAGGTCAACATGATGCCCAGAGCTCAGCAGCCCAGCTCCAGCAAGATGAGCGGGCACAGGAATAATCATCTCCCTCTGTCCAGAGGGAGCCGGGGCTGTGGCCTTGCCCTTCCAGCTTCTGGACGGAGAAGCGGTGTAAGATCTAAGTCATCCAACCACCCTCCTCCCGTCCCTAATGCTGCTCGGGAAATCACTTATACTAAATAAAACTTCCCCGCTTCCCATCAGCAGGATTTACCCTGCAGCCCTACAGCCCTTCAGATGTCTCTGAAAGAGGTGGGCTCATGGAATAGGAAGCAGGAGCTGGGGATGGGGCACTCCCATCCTCTCAGTCCTGTTTCTGCCTGCAGTTTCCAGCTGTATCATCTTTTTTTCCTGAGCTTTCCAGGGCTGCTGCTCATGTCTGGCAGGTAACTTCTCCTGTTCCCCAGCTGCCTCCTGCCACTACAGCTCCCTGCTCACACAACACCTGGGGCGCAAAGGAGGAATGATCCCCTTCTCCTTAACAGCAAGGAGATCTGCGTGTGGAGAGTCCTTCCTGGCACAGGTCAGAGGGATGAGGAAATGATTTACGGGTGCAATTTTTGCAAGTAATGCCAGGGTGCAGCTATATTTCTGGAAAGCAAGAGCCAGCTGTGCCGGAGCAGAGAACATCGCTCAGCGCGGCGTCAACATTAAAACCCAGCAGCGTTTTGATATGAGACAAATTTTATTAAAACCATAAGAAGCAACCATCCAATAACTGGTTCTTTCTTGCATCTAGTGTATACATAAAAGAAAGGGCTGGCGTTCTGACAGCAAGCAAAATGCTTTCAGTCCTCAGCCCCAGAAACACAGGCTTCCTCGGTCACACAGTTTTCAATAGCTGCAAACACAGAGTTATGTTGCTAAATGTTAAGGGCTCAGCTGTTTACCAGAAGAATGTTTCCTCCCTGGAACACATGGTTTTGCTTAAAAGAAGTTCTCCCAAAAAACCCACTTTATTTCATTAGCAAATGCAACATTATAGTCCTAAGAAACATGCCATGCAGTCCCCCCCTTACATGAACAAAATAGAAAAAGAAGACAAAAATTGACCTCTCAGTATAAGAGAGGTGCAGAAGTGCACTCTGCCTAGGAAATATTGCAGCTTTGAGGTCTGGCGATCTAGAGCCGAATCTCATGCTCTGAAATGTGTATATTTTCATACATCATTTCCATAATCTGGTTCGTGTTGGAAGCACAAATGTGGAATAGGAGTGAGAGGCTTGCGTGCTCTCCCGGCTTAACCGAGGGCTGGCCAAATTGCTGCCTCTCACTTCTCAGGCTCAGCTTTCCCCTCTGTAACAGGGAGGTGATCCTACTTCCTCCTTACAGAAACCATATCCGAATCATTAAATGAAAATGTAGGACTCTTGTAGCTTCTCATTGAAGTTACACTGAAATTAATGCATTTACATCAGCAGTTGTTTTATCCCAGAGTATTACCAGCATGCAAGCAAGAGCTTCTATAGTGAAAGTGTAATATTTTTAATTAAGGGCCCTTGAACTTGCCATGTGCTTTGAGCTTGTGGAGAGTGAAATTATGGTAAATTTCTGAGCAACTCTGTCAGCTCAGCAAAATATTTACAATTATCTGCTAAAAATGATCTTTGTGAGACTGAGCTTGAACTAACATGAGAAATCTGTGCTGAAAGAATTACAGATATTGTAACAACCCAGAGGAAGCATGCTGTTCACATTCCTCTTATTTCTTTTGACTCTTGTATCCAGTGGAAAAGTTCTTGATAAGCTTTATTGCACTCCAGAAGGTATAAACAATGAGCTCTGAAATCTGCTGAGCTTAAACCCCAAACTTATCTATTAATTTGTTTCCTGAATTGTCCCATAGATACAAACCCACTGTCCACACATGTGCTTATAAAGAACAGAATACATTTATTGCTTCATACAATCACTTCCTTTGCCTTTTTTTTTTTTTCACTCAGTATTTCTTAATTTATTTATTTTACTTGCTGCAACGTTCTTCTATGGGCTGGACTGCAATGTGTTGTTTGATGTCTGCAATCAAAATGCAAAGAGGGGGAAAGTAACATTTTTTCTGCTTTAATTGTTTTCACGCTTCAAGATATAAAGTGATTCCTCCAATGGGGTCAAGCAGGAATTCACTCTGTGGCAGAGAAATATACTGAATCAAGAGGTTCTCAGTACAGAGGGTATTGGCCTTCTGACGGAGCTAATGGGACCCTGTTGTTCATGGGATAATACACTTAGTTATTCAACACAATCTGAGCTGGTTTTACAGTTGCCATGGAAGAAAAAATTTCCACAGGAAATATAGGTCTGGTTGTTTTTTTTTTTTCTTTTTTCTTTTTCTGCTTTTCTCCTTGTACTTTCTTGGCTTTTTGGCCTGAGCGCTTTCCTTCCACGCGCAGATACAAGTCAATAAGTAACTACAAGCACCAAAAGACAATTGATTCTAATTCGACTACTCTGTGTGAAACAATAGGGTTAATCCTCAGTTCCCTACCATCCTAATTTATATGGGCTTATCACTTCTTTTCCCAGAAGTTCCCTTGCAAACCCTCACGTTTCAGCGCCTGTGAGGTTTTTTTCCTTTTGGTCTCCTCTAGCAAGGGATGCTGACATCAGGAAACCCTCGACGTTCTGTTCTCATGCTATGTCCACCCTGTGCATGTGGCCTGGGAACCTCAGAGAAGGGAGAATCAGCCCTGATGGTGCTGAGCTTATAAAGGCACCAAGAGAGCAGTAAGAAGGCAGAAGCTGTGGCAGCCCCAGGCAGCATGCTTTTCCTCCTCATGCTCCTACATTGCCTGAAGCCCCGGAAAGATCATTTCTGCAGAGTAGGGCTGATTTATGAGCTGACTTGTGATATTTATTCCAACCTCTTTTGCCATCTCAGATGCCTTCCCTTTGATCTCAGGACAGACATGGGAGAGGGGTGCCATGGTGCATCCCAGATGAAGTACATGGAGATGGTCACAAACGGCCTGGGATGTCAGGGATGTCAGTGGGATGTCAGGGAAAGGCCAGTCACCCGGTCCAGCTCAGGCACCCCGATAAAGGTTCAGCCATCTAGAAGTAAAACTAAAGCCTTTTGAGATGCCAGGACTGGTCATTAAAAAACTTTCATACACCAGCAGGCCCCAATGGGAAGCAAAAAGCATGGTTGGCACGATATTTTCTCAGAAAGGACTTGTTTATCCTCTGTTAGAACTGAAGAAACATCTAGTTAACTTTTGGGGGAAGGTAGAGAGCTTTTCTAGTGATCAGAAAAGTAACTATTTCAAGGTTGATGTTACTCCTCTTTCCTCGGTGTTTATGTGACTGCAACTTTGTTGCTAATTAAGAACAAGCTTCCAGAAAGCAAAACACAAAAGAGTGAGACGCAGGATCAGCATCACAAAATGACAGAAACTTCGGTTCTTTCACCATCATATATGTGATGAATAAATATTTTGTGCAGGTGTGTGGGCCCCATGTGAAGGGGCTTGGCCGCAGGCATCCTGCATGGTGCTGAAACGCCAAGCACCAAGCACAGGAGAGGTTTCTCTGTGTGACCAGGGCACTGGGATCCCCTGGACAGAAAAAAAATCATTTGTCTCAGCAGGAGAAAAATGGATTGTAACATCGACCCTGCAAAAAATCCTGGCTTCTGCTGCTGCTGCCCTGCACGGTGAGTGTTGGCCCCCATGTTTGGGAATGGACAGAAGGGACTCTGCCTTGGCCACGCTGGATGTGCTATTGTGTGCCTGCCACCTGTCTGTCCCAGGACATGCTGGTAGTGATGTCCCAAACAGCTGCTCCAGCAAAAAGTACAGTGCTGCTGGGCAAGGGGAAATGCAAAACTTAGAGCACCGGAGTGAGAAGCATAGCAAAAAGTCTGGCAGCTGGATGTACCGGTTGTCTTGGCAGCTACGCAGAATTTTTTCTTGTTTGCTCTGCTAGATGTAGGCATCTGAGTTCCTGCTGAAAAGAAACAAGGGTGTCTCAGGCCTCTTGTGATTTTGCAGTTTGCCAGTTCATATGTCTTCCTATCTGTGGCACTCATAGACATATATATGCAAATATGTATGTATATTTGTATACCTCAGGGGAATAGAAATTAAATGTGTTTTGTTTTGAGTTTTTGAGCCATCTGAGCATATTTAGCCCCTGCAAGAAAAATCTTTAAAAATTATTTTCACCACGGTTAGCACCTTTCACAGAGGAGTGCATCAGCTTCCAGAAGGTGAGACACGTGGAAGATTCCCTGTTCCCATACAAAGGAACCAAGCCAAGAATTAACTACAGTGGTCTGACATTATGATACGGAGGGCAAGCGCGTCTGTACTTGCACAGAAGTATCCCACACCAGTGCAAAATGGGCTTGTGGATTCCTCCATCCCTT
Organism: Manacus candei; assembly: GCF_025592945.1. NCBI lineage: Eukaryota > Metazoa > Chordata > Aves > Passeriformes > Pipridae > Manacus > Manacus candei. The sequence continues at coordinate 5,940,518 of NW_026138066.1, forward strand.
CTGGGTATTTCAATTAAAAGCTGAGAAGGAAGTCCAAGAAAATGCCTAAAATGGCTTGAGTCCTTCCTCACAATCTGGAAATGGAAGTCTGCGGTGACTAACTCCAGCCCAGCCACCAAACCCCTCCCTCCCCGACTCTGCATTGCTCTGCTCATTCCCAGCTCCTCTCCTGCGTTTGCAAACAGTCGGCAGTGGAAACAGTGAAGCAGCCTGGCCTTGAGCGCCAGGAACACACAAGTGGTATGTGACTGCAGCAGGGACCATCATCCACCCATCCCAGTGTCTAACCTAGGAAGAAGTGATTAAAATCTGACAGGGACAAGTCCTGTTATAAGCAGAAGAATGACTTTAAAAGACACAGCCACCATGCCTGGAAACAAAGCCCGAATAAATCCTTCCATTCACTTAAACTGGCTTCAAACCAGGCCTCTAACAGCTTCTCCAGTTAAAAAAAAATAATAAAATAAGAGCTTGTTTGTAATTTTTAGGCCATTTCAGATGATGTCTTCTGATGTCCTCACAAAGCTTACAGATAGCAATATCCATAAAGAACAAGATTTAGTTAACTGAGTGGTCAGGAAAGCTGCATCTCTTACCCACTTGCAGTGTGATGGCTTGTGTAATATGTGCTGCTTTTTTTTTTTTTTTTTTTGCTGCTGATTCTATTGTGGTTATGCATTTGACCTGAATCTGAAAGCATCAATCCTGAAAGAAGAGTCACCTGGGCATTGGGAGCAGTGGGAACATGTGCTCTGATGGTGGGTTACTCCATGGGCACTAGCTCAGTTCCTTCTCTTTCTCTTCACTCACATACTGCAGCAAACGTGGTGTCACCCCTTCTGCTCAAAATTTCTAACTATCTAGGTGCAAATACCAAATGAAGAGCCTTTCAGTGGGATTTCAGCTACTCCTTTCCTTCCACCACACATCCATCTCACATAAAAGTCCACTTGCTCTTTGTGTGGTACCTGTCCCACAGGTGTGTGATCTCTCCTGGTATCCAAGAACTATGATAATGCAAAAAATAAAAACCAGGATGGGATGCTTATCACCCCAGCAATGCGTTATTCAAAATCTTACAGTTCAAAATCTCACTTTCTCTTTCAGTTTACTTCAGTTGCAGCTTTTTTCCTAAGGACTTTAAAAGAGTCAGAGAGAGCTCTGTGTCCTTGCGAGTGAGGGCTAAGGCAGGAAAAATCATCCGATGTAAGGCCCAGGATGCCCTGTCCTCTCCTCTTTGGCTGTGCACCGTGGAGAAAGACATCCTTTAAAATCTGAGATGAAACCCTCCTCACCACTCTTTCAGCAATGCAGCGGGATCTTTGGGAGATGCTGGAGACCAAACATGCCTGGAAATAATCTTATTCACCGTGTATGTGAGGTCTTGGCAGGAGAGATGCAGAGCTGAGCTGCTGGCATATGCCCTACCCAAATTTACTGCTCCCCTCAGGTTTGTGACTTCAGTGACTATTTGATAGGGTAAAACTACCTTGCATATTCCCTGCAGAAGTGATTAAAATGGATGAACAGATGAAGGCACACCTGAGCAAGGATATCGCTAGACTAATTCATTATTTTTACTAAGCTAATTAAAGGCAGACCAGTTAAGTGATCACACTGAGATCATGATTAAGATCAAATCAATAAATCAGTAGATTCAAATGATTGGTCATCAGATTATATATCTGTCAAAGTAATTGGTGAAGTTGCCACTGAAGGAATTACTTAGATTTAAATTTGTCTAGGGAGATTTCAAGGGGGAGGCAGAGTCTTTTCAGGCTAAAAGGCCAGCCAGCTTTCTGGCACATGCGGTGACCCCCTGGGTAAAGAACATAGGTCTTCAAAAGATATAAGGATATATATCCTTCCTTTGAAGAAAATATCTCTTCCACTTCGAAGAAGGATGTCCAGTCTTCTTTGGGTTTTTTTGCCAACCTGTATGACCTGGATCATATGGTAATCTTGTTTTAGCTCTGGGAAAGTAACATAACAGACATCTCCATGGTAATTTTCTTTTAACGTATCTTCCTTAAGCCTACTTTTAAATGTATTAACATTTATTGTCTGTATATGCCCTATTTCACAAGTGGCCCAGTTTTCCTCCACTACCAAAGCAGAAGGATGCTTAGGTAAACCCAGATATTTCTGCATAATCTTGTTTTCAGCTCCAAAGACTGCCACCCTAATTAATTTGCAACTTAATTTTAGTAGTCCTCCAAGGGTATTTTTCCCAGCAACACACCCGTTCCCCTGCTCATACCAACAGAAAAACAAGAAGAGATGGAATTGATTCGTTGAAACAAGGGTAAAAATAAACAATGTCATTTCACCTACATCATTCCTTGAGGAGTTTAATTCATGTCCATATTTCTTCGTTATGCCAAGCACAGCACTGAAGGCTTCCCCTGGCCACAGAGCCTGGAGCCTGACGTGGCCCCAGAGCAGGCTGCAGCCTGCCCAGCCTGGTGAGAGCCTTCACTTGAGTCCAGTTTATCTTCCTCTATGTGTTGTCCAGCGCAAGGCAGAGAGGTAGTGTTGGTGGTTTTGTTTTGGAGAATGAATGATACAAAAGTACCACGTTTCCCACATTGTTATCATTTGTACTGGTGTAACTTCTACTTAAATCGGCCTCGGGTTCACACTGTAGGGCTGTTGGCCAGTTGTGAACCCTAGTGTTTTGGATGGTGTCTGTCATCCAGGTCCCTCACAAGCTGTGGTGAGAAGTCATACCGGCAAGTGACCTTTAATTTTTCCAGATCAGACCTTCATCTGTAATATAATATAGAGATATGTATGGGAGGAAGCCTTGCCAGTAAGGCAGATGTCAGTTTTGTAGCAGAGGTGAAGAGAGTATAACATGCTGTCAGTGGAAATCTGACAGCTTTCAGAAAAATACCTGGTATCTTGCTCAGCAAACTTTCTCCTTGGTACATTTTCCTTGTGCCAGTTCCTCCTACAGTTAAAATATTGTGAACTTTTTAATGGAAAACAATTGGGTTGCTAACTTGGGGTAAATTTTTTCCTTACTCTCATGGCTTCTGACCTAAACCTACAAAACACTGTTACATTAACCAGTATTTGGCAGGTTTCCTCAGTATTGATTCTACTTTGGGTCTGTTCTCATTCCACAATGTCCAGTCCAAGCAAGGGTCAAAATGTATTTGAATTCCCAGTTCATGGAGGCTCCAGGCTTGCTTGTAATGCGGTGAAGCCTTTTCACATTTCTTTGTCACCAATGTGAATTATAGCATGCCTGAAGCAATATGAGGGCCTTAAAAATAAAAAATGAAAATGTAAAATAAAAGATGCTCTTGTTCCCCTTTTGCAGAGACAGCACAAATCAGGAGGTGAGCTCTGCACAGTGCTCTGGTAGAAAGCAATTTCCTGATTTAAGGTGATATGTAGCTAAGGATTTTGACTGATCTCATCTATATGTATATTCAGTCTTCTGAGATGCTATTAGTAAGCATACCTGAAATCTGAATGTCTTATTTTATTTTATAAAGCCTCTTTTGTATTATTTTTAGGGAGAGTTATCTGTGTTACTTGCAGCCTGACACAGCTTTGGGTCATCTGCAGGTTTAACCAACCTAATCTTTCTTCTTTCAGGCAAATAATTTATGTGAAAACCATGTACAGGCCTGTGCCCGGACCAGATCCCGGTTCACCCTTGCCCAGTACGGTTTTCATTTGGAAAATAAATCATTGCTAAAGATCAGAATAGCACAGGGCTTTGCCACTGGCCCTCTGCTGATTTCATCCAGTGTGTATCTCTGCTTGGTTCAAGGGAACATTGTATGAGTCTGGGCCAAAGCCTGGCTGGAGCTGAGCTGCAGCACCTCCAGACATTCTGCTGCTTGTCTGCTTTGGGAGGAAAGGGGGTTGGTTTGGTATAGCTTGCTCTTTACTAATCCAAGTTGGCTGCTTCTCATCTCATTGCCATCTCCTGGATGTTTACAAATAAATTAATTATTCGTTCCAGAGAGTTAAGTTAAGCTGACTGGTCTGTGATTCTCTTGGCTCCTCTTGTCTTCCCCTTTCTGTTGACAGGAACTCCTTTACCCTTTTTTAAACTTGGGAGACCCTGACATATCCATCACAAATTACCCAAATTAACTACTCTCATTATTTAGTGCTGGGTGAAATTCCTCCTGCACAATGAGGTTGAAAACATTTACATCATCCAGGTGTTCTCTAACCACTTCTTTCCTCCAGGCTTGTATCTCATTCCCTTTCTTGGCTGCCTGTTTGACAGCAATATATTCACTGATGACCAATACTAAAAAAAGTATTAAGAACTTTGACTTTATTGACAGTATTTATCAATAGCAGTGGCTATTTATTGGGCAGCAGAACGACCCTTTTCCTTACTCATCTTCTGATTATGATGTGAGATGTCTTCTGTGAACTGTGCCTCATGGTGGAGTCAGGAGCATCCAGTGCTTCTTTTTTAATCAGTGCATGACAGGGAAGATTGTATGGAGTCAAGCTGGTTTGTTTCTGGCCTGCGTTGGTTTTTCATTTATTTATTTTTTTAAAAGTTCTTCAGAGCTCAGTCTCAAGTAGAAATTTGGGCTGGCAAAGACGCTGAGGTCACCTCTCGTCCCCATGGCCCATGGTAAGCGCAGACAACTCAATAGCTGTCCTAAGGCCATGCTTCTGAAGGTCTCTTCCCAAGATCCCAAAATCCCCACGTCTGCAAAGTGATTCTTTCGGCAAGGGGGTTGGCAGGGAGGACCCTGTCTGTGCAGCCTCCCACCTGTCCCCTTGAATGGCTCCCTGTGTAGGACAACCCTCAATCCCTCTTTTGGGATGCTCCTGTTTCTCCTGGTGCAGTGGATGCTGGAGATGCTCCTGGAGGCTGAGGCTCCCCTGCGGCCTTTTGGAAGCCCCGTTGCTATGGTGACTGTGTGCAGTTTTACGATCTGTTTGTTGTCCACCTCTTTCAATCAGAAACACTTCAGGAGCTTTTATATTTTCAGTGATTTTAATTTAAATCACTAGTGGGTGGTTTTGAATTCAAGAGGGAAACAAGGCACTGTGAGGAAAAACTTTCAGAAACCTTTGTGGTCCACTGTTTCTCTCTTTTATTTTTTAAATGATTAAAAAAGACTTTTTGTCAATTTTGTATCCATTTTGTGTCATTGTGACACTGCTCTGAGAACATCAGAGAGAAAGAGAAAAATCCTTACTTGACCCCCTGCTCTGATTTGGATGCAAACCCCACCAAATTGCTCCTCATGACCCAGCCAGGCTGGCTGTGGCAGTGAGAGGAGCTGCAAGGCTGCCCATGTGCTCCCCTGCCCCGATTCTTGGGGGACCAGCAAGAGGATGGACCAGGAACCCTTTAGGGCCTAAAGGAAATTTTGCCCTGGAGCAAACCTGTGGGTAGCCCAGGGGCAATCTCCTTCTTGGTGCTCCTAACTAGGGGATGAATGGAAAGGAGAAGCAATGATGGTGAAGCCTCAGAGTGTGCACATGGTAACTGCACCCACCTTTGCTCACCTGCTTGTTCATCACCAAGGGACATTTCAAACCCTGGTGGTCACTCCTGCCAGCCCAGGAGTTAAAGCTTTTACCTGTCAGATCATAGCACTTCTGATTTGATGACTACTTTAAGGAAAGATCACAACTTGAACCCACATTCCTTCTTGGCCCATCTCTGTCCAGGGTTCCTGCCTTTCTTTTTCAGACAGAGTTTTTATTCCTTGCCTTCTGCATATTCCTCCAGCTGCTCTGACCCCTCTGCCACAGCAGTTGTATGAGGTGAAGTTGTGTTGAACTTTGACAAATGGTAGTACTTCTGCATTTGATAGTAATATTTCGAGGAGACATTTGCTTTCAAAGGCATTGAAATACCTCTCTCTACCTTTGTTGCATTTCAGACTTTTGCATCTTGTACTGACTTGGGAAGAGCTGTTTGGTTGGAAACTCATGGTTTGCTCTGTAAGTTTGAGATTATTACTGAAGAAATCTTATTTCTCAACATGTAATCTAACAAAAGATACTAGGAGACTAATAACAAAAATGTACAGACATGAAATCAAGAGATTATTGGGGAGAAAAACTGAGCTCTCCTTAGAATGCTTTCAAATATAGAAAACAAAGGTTATGGTTTTAGCTGTATTTTCATGTAGTTTGATTGCTGGTGTTCATTTATTCTGAATAGTCAAAGTAAATTACTTTCTTTTTAGATATCCTAATATTTTTAGTTTAGCTCTTGGATTCAGTATTCTAAAACATAGAACATTCTTAAAAGTAGCATTCTTAAACAAATCTGCTTAAATGGCAAAAGGGTACTTGAACAGCAGACTTTGATAAACCCTTTCAGTTTTATGGGCAGAACCAAAACACTGGGTATCTGTTTGCTTGAGCTCCTCTGGAAAGGACCTTTCTTTTTCATCTAGGCCTTGGTGTGGCAATAGGAAGAGGTCTGGGACAAGGGATAGAGGGCCATCAGCAGCCCAGGAGCTGGGAGCTCACTGGGATGCTCCTGTCCTCCCTGGGTATGAGGAAAAGGCATGATGGGAGCACAGGGGCACAGCAGCTCATGCAACCAAGCAGTTTTTCTGAAGGATACGCTGGGGACAAAAAAAAAGGGGTCTGTTTTGTTCCCCATTTTTGGTCACAGCCAACCCCTTGCAGCTGCTTTGCTCCATGCTGCTGAGCTTGCTGGTGATCACAGCCTGCTCCAAGCCCACCTCATCCTCCAGTGTGAATTGTGACCCCATGGGGTGATACTCAACAGCAGGCTGGTGCCTGCCAAGACCGGCTCCTGAAAGGAAGACTCTTCCCTATTTACAGCAGCAAATACCCAGCAGAAGCTGTCCCTGATGTCTGTGCTCCTCCTTAGGATAATCACCACCTGCAAATGGGAATGCAGAAGACCGTCAGTCTTCTCACCTCACCACACATTTGAGACCAAGGCCAAGCGCTGTCCCTCAGAGAGAAAAGAAGTTAAAAACTAAGTTGGCACAGAAATGCTCAAACACAGAGAAAACACTGCCTTAACTTACTAGACAGCACAAATACAACTGTGGAAAACCTGTCTGAATGCCCAGGATAACTGGGAATTGTCTGACACGCTTTGGCTGATCACCTCCTGTACATCAGGGACCCCAGTGTGTATCAGCAAGTCAAAGGGTGATGGTGGGTGCTTTGAAAACCTCCAAATGCAGTCCAGTGTTTGGCCTGAGGTTTATGGGGAGCAAGGCATGGAATTTGCACTTACTGAAGAAGGCAGTGATGAAAAGTTGCCTCTCTGTTGACTTTAGGGAGGCTGTTCCTCCCAGCGTCCAGCACTCTCAATTTGGCCCAGACATTATTGAAAAGGTATTCCAAGCACTCTGGCTGGCTGTACACATTAATGACAAGATTATTAGCATCAGAGGAAATCCCAACTTTTGTTAGGAAGGATGTAAACAACTGCTGTTCACAAAAGAGCTGCTTCATTCAGCATCCAGAAAAGAAAAGAAAAAAAGAGAGGAAAAAACCCCTCTTGGGCTGTGGCTGCATGGCTGGCCTCCTCTCAGTGTTGTCCTGCTCCTAAGCAAAGGGCCTGAAGGCTGTTTAGGGACAAACAACAGGAAAAAGCATAAGCTTAAATGCAGCATTTCACATGAAAAATACCTGCACACAGGCTTAGATGTTACCCCAAAGCCAGCCCTTGCTCCCCATCAGTGAGCTCAGAGCATAATTTCCATACATATATATATACGTATATATATATATACACTTATGAGAAAGGTTATAAGTGGATGAAACATTTTTTGAGCTCCCAGAGATTTGGGATATCTGAAGGGCTGTAAATGTGAAAAGTGTTGAACTCATTGCAGTCCAGGGTCCCATAAAGGAATTACCCTTCTACTCAGGATTTCATGGTAAAGCTCAGTATATGGGCCCAGTATTGATCTTATCTTTTATTGTAAAGAAAAGGAGGCTGAAAAATCCCTATTTTACTGTATTTTCCTCTTAGGAAGTTGGAGGAACAACAACTGAATTCAGGACAAAACATGAATTATCACATCACTAAGGGGTATTTTTTTCTTTCTTCTTCTAAACAGCCTGTCTCCAACTATAAAACCAACCATCTTCTGGTCACCCCAGTGCTGGTTGAGAGACTCCTCACCCCCTAAAACTTTCCAGCTAGAGATTTTCTCTCCTGTTTTGCTGATGCCATCTAGTAGGTCCATGGCGATGTCCCACCATGCCAGACAGGCTCGGCCATCACACTGGAGCTGTTTTGGGAGAGCAGAGTGCTTGTGGCTTTGCACTACCCATGCTGCTTCTGCTGGACAAAGCATTGGCAGGAGATGGAAAAGGCCATGGGGAAGGTGGTGGGAGGGCTCTGGTGGCAGCACCTGCCCGAGGTTGCAGCAGCTCTGGGGTGATTCATCCTGGACTGGGATAATTGCCTGCTGAAGTGCTGAGCGCTGAAATTGTTTTGTCATATTTAACATTTCCCGCTACACAATATGCAACTTTGCAAAGGGCTCTGCTCGGTGTTTATGCTGCAGCAAAGCCCTTAGTCACCTCCTGGTCCCCAGCAGTGATATGTCAATCCTGAGGAAGGAGCGAGCAAAACAGATTTTGTAAGAACAGGCAAATTACTTTCACTTGCTCAAGGGAAAAAAAAAACAACCAACAACAACAACAAAAAGATAGAGGAAGTGAATACTTTAAAGAAGCAGGATTCAAAGTGAGTTCCTTTATACAGAAAAGCCAGAACAATCTACTGGCATGGTATGGGGGTTGCAATTGCCTCAGTGATGGCTGAGAAATCTTTCTGTGCAAGAAGGCACATGCATTGGTGGCAAAACAAGCTATCAGAATTTTGCTAACTGCTTGCTGTGGTTTTGTCTGACAAGGCTCCTCACTCAGAGAATAATTTCCCTGAGGATGGCTCTCCCCAGCAAACTTCCACAGGCTGGAGGACTGACATGTCCAGGCTCCAACATGCTCTGAGAGGAAGATAATTCTATAGAGAAGGTCCACAGAGAACACTGAGCAGCATGTGTTTTAAGATGTTTGGTTGCAACAAAAGGTTGGTGGATTTGTTTTCCAAGCCAGGCATTTTGCTCACAGGCACCTGGAGAGCTTTACCAGAGTGCTTTGCTCCCTGCACCACCATCTCAGTCACTGAACCCGAAAAATTCACCCTCAGAAAGGAACACGTAGAGGTTGCGGTGATTGCAGCACTCCTGGTGGGAGGGTGAGGTCTTCCTATAGAGCCTTCCAAAAGAAGCTGCAGCATGATCCCTCCTTGCACATCTGCAGGGCTCACTGCCCCGTGCCAGCAGCCAGACACACTGCAATTTGCTGTAGCCTCCAAATCATCATCATCATCTCTAAAGGTGATTGAAAATACTCCCATTGGCAGTTCAGTGGTGGGGAGTCCCCATCCTCGGTACAATCTCAAACCCCACACTGGTCTGTGAGGCTCCCACACCTCTGACAGTAAGAGAGACCTCTGCCAAAACTCCCATGTCACCAATAAGATTTGTCCCAACCATAAACCAGGGAAGAGGTCTTGTAGAAATAACCCTTGTAGTTAACTCCCAGTTGAGATGCACAGTGCAGCACGATCTTCTTTGAGCTACAGCTCCAACATCTCCACAGACTTCAGCCAAAGTCTTTTAGGTGCTGTTTTCAGATTTCCTCTCAGTATGATGAAAGACTGGAATTTCAATTTATTTAAAGAAATAATCTCGGCTCCTGGAGCTGAGATTTCAATTTCATCACCTCGCCCAAGAGCTGGGACCTTGGCACAGATGGATAATGCCTATCTGTTAAACCAGTGCCAGAGAGAAGAAAGGAAGGAGAAGCTCATTGTTTCACAGTGGACCAAAGAAACAAATCATTTTGGGGGCTTGCTCATACCTGAGACTCAAAAAGCACTGATACATTGAGGCCTTGAAGTGTATTTTTGCAGAGGTCAAGCACATGTCCCTGGCATGGGATGAGTGGAATAAAAATTGGCATTAAATTCTGTCTGACTAAAACCTTGATTCAGAGTCACTGTGAGTGAAAACCCCAGAGAGTATGAAATGGTGTTACAGTTGTACTACAAGGCTTTGGATTTTTTTCTCTACCCCTCTGGGGCCTGATGTTCCTGCAATTAATTTAGTCCGTGTTTCTAACAGTGTGTATGCAGAAGGAGGGTAAGCACATTGATTTTTGGTTTTCCTTGTATCGAAACAGTATGTCTTGTTAAAGGAAGAGGTTACATTTCAGCCTCAACATAAATCTCTTTTACATTCTGGATAATCCATGAAAGAGTACATTTAGGGGAGGAAAAAAGATAGATGCACAGAGGCTTGCAGAGGGACCCGTGCACTGTGACTCGCAGAAAACAGGTGAGGATCCGGGCTGTGCACAGGGATGTTGGATGCTGCCACCAGCAGCAGGCAGCTGCCTGGAGGCCACCCAGAGGGATGGGAAATGGCTTGAGCAGCCAAGGACAGGAAGTCACTGACAAATTACTTGTGATCTTGCTGTGACTCACTAGAGAAACTTCCCTACCTTAGCTCATCTTTGCGAGACATCTTTACTGGTGACTGATTCGTGGTAGTTTGGTTTTTTTTTTTTTTAAACAAACTTAGAAAGCCACCCAAACACATGAGGACTGAGTAATTACCATACATGTTTAGCACCTAAATAATAAAAGTGCCTTCCCTGCACTTTTCTGATCCGGAGTGCTGTAGACTCTGAGTAATCACTTCTAACCCCGTGCTACAATGTTTGTGTTGCTTTCCCAAGCCTGCCGACAAGAAAGCCAAGGTGGAGGGTGAGCCTGACGTCCTGGAAAAGCCGCAGAGTGAGATCGAGAGCGCGTGGGTGTGGCAGAGCTTTACATCTCTCCCTGCTGCACACAGCCTTTCCACAAAGCAGAGCCGGGACTCGTCTGCATTTCTCTTCCTGCTGTCCCTTTGAACACTGTTCTGCACTCAAACGTGCCCATGGACTAAATACCTCGAAGCTCATCCTTTCCAGGACACATACATTACCTTGCCTTCTTCAAGCCTCCATACAGCTTATGCTGCAGCTGAACCCAAAGCACCAGTGTGGGGGAAAACAGTGGTGGAAATTCAAGGAAAGAAAGAAGCCAGAGCGGCTCTGGCAGCTTTTATATCTCCTCCAAAAGTTGACATGAATATACGTGGCTTGGAGGAAGCACATGTAGTCATATCTCTTGCTCACAGCGGTTTGGACTGGGAGTAGGAGGACCTATGACCCCAGGAACAAGCCATTTTCCCTGGTGTGCTGTGTCAGAGGATTGGTGGCGCAGCCTGGCACACCCCAATGCCCACTGGAATCCTCTTCATGCTGGTCTCTGGAGCTGTTGGAGATCTTTTGGTGCCTCCCACAGCCACCTTCTGGCTCACCAGAACAGGTGATGAAAGGTCTCCTCTGGCAGTGCCTGCAAGTGTACTGGAAACAGGCACGGCTGGAGAGATGGGGAGGTGCAGAGCAGGGTGGATGGACCGAGTGTCCAGAAGAGAGAGAAAACTGGAATCCCACAGAGGGAACCCTTCCTTCGCTTGGAAGGCTGATTGAAGGGCTGTTTTAAAAGATTTCTCCAGTGGACTGAGGAGGAAGAAGACAATATTGTACATGCTTGAGGTACAGCACATGTTGTTTTCAGGTATGTTCATGGGGCATTTAGGGACAGCTTGATCTACTTAAAATGCAAAAGATAATCTAAGATAGACTGAAAATTTGGAACAAAACAGAAGGACATTTTGTTGTTACAACCAGATAAACAGTCTGTTCCTCTTTCAAAGATAAGCAGATTTTACTGCAGATCTTTCTATGTTTTATCCTCGTGTTTTGTACTTCAGATGAAGTGTTCTCTCCAGAGAATGCAACCCCTCCATGTCCACATTGCTGTGGGGAGCTGCTCCAGGTCCAGCTGGGGAATGAAATCTCCTTCTTGAAAGAAGTTGTCCACAGTCAGTGAAAAGACTTGTCAAAATCATATGGAGAGTCTTTTAACTAAAAAAAAAAAAAAAAAAAAAAAGCAAACCAAACCAAACCCCAATCTGGTTATGTTAGTCTTGTGACGAGGAATTCAGCCTACTCTTACTTTAATCTACCTGCAGCTCTCTTTTTTCAATGTCTGGGAATGGAAACACACATTCAATGCTTGCCCTGGTTCCAGAACTGTATTCTGTCCAAAATATAAAATCACTTTATAAATTGCTTTAGCTCTCTTCTTCTTCAGTCTCCAGCCTTTAAGCATTCACTCATCAGTGAAGTGCCAGTGTTCAGCCCCTGGCTTTCGTCTGGAGGCATCTCCTCAGGGTGTCAGTGGTTTGCACAGTCAGATGTTGGATAAAACCCCACTTTTCAAGGAACTTCTCACAAGATGTTGGAGCTTTCTAAGCCTATTTTGCCCAAGAAAAAATATTTTAGATCCATAATAAGGAGTTTATTCCAGGTCTTTTTCTATTTTGTATGCAATATTTTAGCTATGGCTCTACCCTTGCCAACACCATGGGCTGCTATTTTGTTGTTGTTCCTGCTAATGAAGTAAATAGCTCTGCGTTCCAGCTCATGATAATAACACAGCTATATTCCTAGTTGGCCTTGGCCAAGACAAGCTATTAAAATGAGTTTTGTTTTGTCATGTTTCATTTTCTGAATCACCTTCAGGAGGCGTGGACCTGGTGGAAAGGCACTGAACAGGCAGGAAAAACATCTGAGACAAACCTGTCATGCCAGGCTCCGCTGGGACAAAAGCAATAACGTTCCATGTCTCCTAATGCTGCGCAAAGGTGTGTGTGAGGAAAGGCTCATTTTTTTGTGTGTTTGAAGTACAGCCCCCTTTTTTTTTTACCACTTGTAACTCAGGCTGAAATGTCTGTGCAGACTGTCCTCTGGCTTCTGCTGCAGGGAGGTGGGCAGTGAAAAACACATCACTGGGCTTTGTCAAGTGCTTTGCTGTTGCGGGAGTAATTTTGCTCAGTGGCTGTTCTGACAGGGGGAAAAAAAGGTTATTTCATACAACTTGAACTCCGCAGCCTGATACAATCATTAGAAATATTTGACCATGTTATAAATAACTTGTGATGCTAGCACAGCTTTGTGCAGGTGCCCCTCTGAAGCTCCTACCTTGGCAGCTGCTGTAAGCAGCCTTGCCTATCGTGGAGGCATCCATGATGGCAGTCACTGGCGGGGATGGTGGGCTGAAGAGACCATCCTTGCATTCTCTGCATGATGCTGCCACCTTCTACTTTGCAGGGATAAGGAAGGTTCAAGCCCTTTCCTCTCCCCACACCCGCCACCCCATGTGCTCCTTGGCACAAGCTCATTGCTTTAGCTGAGCAGGGTTGCATTCATGCTGTGATCCCATAGGACCTTGGTATGGATCCGGCATCACTCATTGCATGGAAAAACCTGTTTTGAAAGGGACCAGCACGTTTCAGGGCAGTCAGGAAAAAAGCCTTCTCCTCAGCAAAATAAGCCTCTGAACAGCTGCCAATTAGCTGCTGCAACAGCTTATGATGTCAGGTAGTGTTTGAAAGCCAGAGATTTATAATCCAAAGTCACATAAACTCTATGGCAAATCAAATCTGTGATGAAAAAAAAAGGCTGTAATAAAAAGATTCAACACAGGAAGTCTGATAAACTCTTAATTTTAGTTAGGATAATTATGTTATTTACATCTAGGTAGCACTGACAGTTCAAGGCTTTGATATACCCTAGTGTGATTTATGGGCAGCACAAAGGAGCTGGGTTGAGCTCATCATCCTCACTCCAGGAACATCCGCTCTCTGTGCAAAGCTCTGATGAGGGTGTGCTACCCCGATAGATGCAACTGTCCACAGGTGCCTCCTGTCAGAAGCACAACATCTTCATGGGCTGCTGCTCGGAGATGACCAGAGATTACTGAACACTAATGAAGATACTACCTTTGTAGACAACTCAAAGAGCTTGACAAACTCTTTGTTTGGGAAAAAGCCTAAAACCATATACTGATCCCAGAAGAGACAAGTGGGAAAGGAGAAAGTAAATGAGGCTACCTCATCTTACAGAAGCCGCTTTCGGTGCTTCAGGAGATGGTTGATCAACGGTGGCCTCAACTCCAGGGCCTCTGTCTTCACCCATAGCTCCATAGCTCCATTCTGCCGAAGCAACCTACAGCATCAAGTGAGGAAACAGCCACAAAGCAAGCAATGGCTGGGGCTATAACAGTGTTTTTTGGCCCAAATGCTGCAGCTGCTTGTGATTTTGAGGATTTGATGTGTCCCTTTCCCATGAATGCCACCCTGCCTGTCAGAGGTCTCCAGCTGTAAGCAGGATGAGCCATATTGGTGAGGTGGTGGAGGTGGTCACAACCCGGGACAGAAATGTTGCATGAGCACAGTGGTTGCAGAAACAATAAAATCAACTTTTGAGACAGATGTCATATGTAATATGGGAACAGAATAAGGATGGGCTCTGTTTCTCCATCAGCAGCAGTATCCCTGGGTGCCAGTCTCAGGTTTTAAAGGTAGGTCTCAGCTGAACCAAAAAAAGGAGGCTGTTGTTTGGTTTTATAAACAGCTGGTGACTGTGAAAAGAGGCCGATGCTCATGGGTGACACCAAGAGGCACAGGAACAAGGTCTGAGACATAGGTAAAAATCTTCTGAAGCAAATCTAGCATGGGTCTTTCTGAATTTTATCCACCTGGAAGTTGTGTCCAATAGACCCATTGGGATTCGCGCTTACCTCAACCCTTTCAAGAAGAACCCACATGAATAAAATGAAATCTGTTCTAAAATTACTAAAAAAGGGTGGAGTATCCCATTCTGCCTCCTACCTGGGAGCAACACCTTTTTGCCATCTTACTACCCCCCTGGAAAGGTACACAGTGGCAAAAAGAGACCCCCAAATATCTGCTGGGGAGCACAAGTTTGTGTTGCTCCTCACACAGGTCCCTTTAGGGAACAGTTTATCTTGTTGGAAGGTTTCTGGGGAAACCAGAGGCTCAGGGGTGATCCTCACACAACTATTGTCTTTCTTTGTAGACTTTCATCTCTGAACGTTATGCAGATCAGTGATTTATGAGTTTAAATTTTTGGTCTCTGCTTAGCTAAGCGGGGAGATGGATAGCCACTCACTCTGCGTGGCCATGCGAGAGCCTTGGCACCTGCAGCAATCTCTCACTCCCAAAACTGAACGTGAGTGAAAGGGTTTTTTGACAAGCATAATGACTTACACTCTGAAACCATGCAAAACCAAACTCATGTTTTACAGAAAAGGCTGCAGCTCTGGGATGAATTTTGGCACACACAAACCCTTCAAAAAATCCGCAATACTGACATTTGGCAAGAGGTGCGAGGGGGGAGTATACAAAACATTCAAGCCCATGTTTTTCATTAAAAAATCATAACGTTTCATGTCTAAAAATCAAAATGAATCCTTTCAATGCATCCAATACAACTGCAATGAAAACACTGCTCCAACAGCACACCACTTCTCTCAGCGAGCGGGCAGGAGATGAATGCCCTTTTTGATCTGCGTTGAAAATGATGTCTTCTAGGACATGGGAGAGGAAGGGGAATAAAAAGGATACTAAGCAGGCTACATCTCAAGAGAAGAAAACCTCCTTTAATACCCTTCCCCAGCTCATAAGCATCCACTTGAGATCCAGTACAGGAAGATAAAGAGGAGATGAGAGGAAGAACAACACAACCAGAAGAAGAGGATGTTCTCAAAGGCACTGCCAGCATGCTGGCATCCAGAATCATCTGCCTGTGACAGCAGATCAACTCAAAACACCTACCTGATGCCCCATGGATGGAAAATCCTGATGCCCCAGGGTCATACTGCTTTGCAGTCCTATCTTGAGTTTTGATACCTATCGTGCTACTACGTCTGGTACCCTTCCAGAGGAAACTGCTCTGCCCTCTTCCTGGTTTGTGTGTTGGAGCAGTGAGGCCAGGACTCACCTTTCATGCAAGGACCAAGAAATCGAGTGACTGAGCCATATTCACAGCAATATGGAAAGAAAAGGCAGCAAACAGGCAAACTCCAGGCTGCTGTAGTGAAGCAGGTAAATTCAGCAAGGCAGTAGGCAGTGGCATATCCCCATACTTGGCCTTGGTCTCTCTAGAATCAGCTGGTGCTAATTTCTCACAGATCTTTAAATCACAACCTCAAATGGTTCCCCCCTCCCTCCTTATTGCAGCCAGGAGCATTGCTGTTTATGGCAGGATGCGAAAACCTGGTGAGCTGACTCTTCTGTGTCCAATGGGGAGAGGCTGGAAAGCAGCTAAAAAAGGGAAAGGACAGGCCAGTGTCCTGTTGTTGTGAAGAAGTCAAGTGCAGAGAGACAAAACAGAAATTTCAGCAACTTGTAGCTTGACTTGTGGGATGGGATGCAACATCAACCCAGGTGAGCCCAAAATCATCCCACCAACCCCCTCCCTCAGGCTGTGGAGGACAGGTACCATTGGTACCTCAGGATCTCCATGGGAACCATATCAGAGAGAGCGGAAAAGAAAGAGGAGAGCAGAGAACAGGCCAGAGTGAGCCGCAGGGAATGGGGAGAGGGTGGTGGTGTGGTGAGTGGCGTGCACCGAGGTGCCCCACAGTGAGCAATAACAGGCTTACTGCAAAGCCTGCTGCGCTGGGGAAGGGAACAGAGCAATGTATGGAGTGTCTGGTGGGGGGAACGGCGCGTTTCCTCACAGCAGATTAGAGCTGGCAGTGATATTGGCAGAGTGAGCTTGTGAGGAAAAGTAAAAGCAGGCAAGAAGAGCTCACTCTTCCCACAGGTTTTGTGGGGAGAACAGGGTAAGCAAAGCAGGGAGACAAAGGATGCTTCTCCACACCCATCCTCCTCCTCCCCTCCGGCCCTCAGGGGAATCTTCATTAGGAAAATACCCTCAGCAGTGTCACCTCTTTCTCTGCAGCTGTGGCCTGGGGATCTCCAGGCAGTGATGGCTTTCGCCCAGACTGGGCTGAGCCATCTGGGGTGCCAATGCCCACTGAGCCCACCCGAAGCCTCCTGAGGGGTTCATCCCATCACTGGGTGGCAAAGCAGCTGCCATAGGGCAGAAGCATGGGAGTTCATGGTGGGCCAGGGAAAGGATCATCAGCGTGCTGGCCAAGCAACACCTCACAGGCATCAGCTCTGCACCTTGCAAGTGCCTCTCTGATGTCCCATGATGGCACCATGTTCCTGCTGTGCAAGTACAATGTGGGATCACTCCCATGCTGATAAGGGGAAGAGCTTGTGCTCTTCACAAAGAGTGGTCCCCACATTCCAGAACATCTCCTTGCCTGTCTGATGATGGGAGCAAGCACGATCAGTGACTTAGTCTTGGTCTCTGCCTCTGCCCATCTCTTCTTTGTCTTGGTCTCTGCCTCTGCCCATCTCTTCTTTATCTTCCTACTCATTCTTGGCTGTTCCTTTTTAGCTTGAGGAATGAAACTCAAGGCAGAGTCAGTCAGGGAAGTGGTGTTGTTGCCATCCTCTGCCCTGATGCCTTTGGAGAAGGTAGTTTTCCAGTAACAGGGTAGATCTTCTCAGGTGCTTACTCCCCTCCTGGATGCTCAGCCCTCTGCCTGAGAGAGCTTTTCTGCACCTCACACTGCCAGTGCTGCTTGGCTCATTTTCACATCAGCTCTGCCGAGCATTTTGTGGCCCCAGACTACTTGGGGATGCCATTAACTTCTTCATTAGGCTGATGGCTGCTGGCCCCTTTGCTTGCCTGCACACAGACAGCTCCTCCCTTGAAAGTGTGTTTTCTTATGTGTGGGTTGGGTTTCACCATCACACCTGACCACACAGTAGTGGGAGCAGCTCCTGGGGCTCCCCTGCAAGGGGTATTTGCACAGGGCCACCCAAAACAATTGCAAAGCTTCCTCATTCAAGCCTAAACATCTGCATCTCCACATCTGAAACTCCCTCCCTATCTGTCTGAAGCAGGAGACGTGATCATGAAGTTCACTCCGTGGTGTGTCGCTACAAGCCTGGAAAACTGGTTGAGGCTTCAGCCATTTCTCTCAGCCATCAGACACTTTTCAACCAGCAGACTCCCGACAGCCTGACATTTTTTAATGCATGGTCTGTGATGCAATTTTGACAGGGAAAGTCCCGTTTGTCCCTTCCTACTTCCATGCAGCCCAACGTGCTGCGCCATCTCGGTGTCACATCATCCCCATTCTGGCATTTTAATGCAAGACCATGGAGGGATTTGGTGCATGAGGCACAGCCGATGCCACACAGCACCTGGAGCTCATTGTTTTCTTTGCAAAAGGCAGAGAAAGAAGGCACTGCCTGGTCTGCTCTGTTCTGGCTGCTCTCTGCCAGGGCCTGCTCAGGATGCAGCTCACCTCGGTTGACAAACTTGCAGAAAGAATCAGAAATGTCAAAATTGCGTTCTGCTCCACAGTGGGTCTACCAGTGATTTGTTTTTCTCTAAGCCGGGCAGCTGCAGGATATGCTGCTCTCTGCAGTTTCAACTGTCATTTTCTCCTGATTTTATTTTTGGGTCCATAGTTCAGATGCATTCTCCATTTTTAGGATGGGCAAACAGCACCGACACAGTCTTTTCTCTCCTGCACACCTACTTCCCCCCCAGGATACTTAGAAATGTGCCTTCTTCCTCCTTCCTCCCCAAAAAGCTCTCCATATATTGCAAAAAGGGGCAGCTGCAGTTAAAAATTACCGTTGCTTTAGGAAAAAAGGCAGTGGGAATGCATGGCCTTTCTTCCTTCCACCACCACCATGCCTAGCAGAGATGGAGGCCAAACAGTAAAAGTCAGGACAGAGCAATGCCAGCCTGGGTGAGCAATCATGCCCTGGGGAAATGGGGCACTTTGTGCCTTTGGATAAAACAGATCCCTCGGATACAAGAGATCCCTCATACCTTCACCTGGCACTGCCTGTGCTGTAGTGCTGCTCTCTAAGGTTACTGAAGCTTTTCCTCCTCCCTCCAAACACAACCCTTAATGCGCTACGGAAGACGGGGCTGCCGGCAGCCCAATGTTGGAGCAGCTGTGGATGGTGACAGGGGAAGTGGCAGCAGGGCCACTGCAATGGGCAGCAGCTGAAAAAGGATTTTCTTTCCTGGGTCTGTAAGCAATTGGTGCTTTACACTCCATATTTTTCTATTTGGGAAAATCAGGTTTGGGAAAGACACTACAAAAGCAATCTGAAATCAAGTTTACCAGTCAGGGCTTTACACACTGCAGCAGAGCAGAGGTTCGAAGGGTGTGTGGGGAGAGTGCCTGTAGCCAGCCACTTGGAGGGATCCATTAAAAAAAAAAAAGGCAATAAAAAATACCAACCCCCCTGTCTTTTTGCAGGCACAGCCTCAAGCAAATGCACATGAAGCCACTAAGAAGAGGGAAATGCCTGATGTGTCTGAAATGCCTGATGTGTCTGTCCCCAGCCAAAAAAATATGCTCAGGGCACTATGCAGAGACTTAAGAGGGACAAATCAGAATGACATAGCTGGACCCAAAACAAAGTTCTCAAGGATATAAATTCCCCAATCAGTGAGCATCTGGGTTCCAGGTCCTGAAAAACCAAACACTGCAAACAAAATGGACAATCAAAACCAGACACATCTGTCATTTCACTCATCTGGACAGGACATTAAATAGGAGTTCAAATTTCAGGGAATGGCATTTAACCTGGATACCCTGCTGCCTGGATGAATACTTTGACTACTGTTGAGATCATCTGTTCCATTCCTTCTCTTCTGTTCCATTCCTGCCTCCATCACCAAAACTAACTGGTAAACTTGGAATGGACTTTCTACCAAGAATTCTTGTAAATAAACTGTCTATAAACTTGCTCCTCTTTTCTTCTTCAGGGTGGCAAACAGTGAACCATCTCATTTCAGAGCACTGACACCAGCTGACAAAATAATCCTGGCATTTACTTGTTGCAGATTAAAGCAAGCCCCAGAAATTACTGAAAAACCTGTGAGTTTTGGCTCTGTCAATGACCATCTCTATCCCCTATCACTACAGTACACTAATGTTTAGTGTCAGCTATCAAATTTTCCATCCTCAATAACTAGCAAAAGTGTTGATCCAAAGGTGGCATCATGAACAGCCAAGGAAAGAAATCTACCATGTCTACTACTGCTGGCACAAAGGGACACAGCCTGTTGTAGCTGGAAGAATTTCTTGGACCTTGTTTGAGATCCCAGCTCTGCTGAGGCTTCTGACATAAAGGCCAAAATTTGATGCTGTGAGCAGGATACCAGGCCATTTGGTAGAAGACACACCAAACAGAACATCATATAGTTTTCAGAGGAACAATTTTGGGCCAGTTTGTCTTGAACTAGGAAAAATACCAGTAGAAAGCCAACCACAAATTAGTTTGTACATACACTGCATACTTTTAGCTTTCCAGCCCATCTAGCACATGAAGTTTCTATTTATTTTCACCTGACACATGAAAGTGCTTTATGAACACTGACAGAAAGTAACAGTCAGTGTTCCCCAAGGTTAAACCGCTGGAACTGGGAAGTTGGAGAAAATTTCCTCTGCAGGGGAGCTTCTGCAAGGGCAGAAGCAAGAGAGTACTTTCTAATGATGACACAACCCCTAATTGTATAGATCATCATTTCAACTCAGCTGTAAGAAAGCATGTCCACATGAAATGCTGTTGCACAAATTACTCTTAGCCAGGCCAAGTCCTGCACCCATCGCACTACACGGTGGAGTTCAACGCTGACCTCGGTGAGCCACAGGTGTGCTTCTCGGTTGTGTGGGAGTAGGATCAAACTCAGTCAAAAGCCTGGCGTAGCAACAAGAAGCACTGCCCAGCTAAATAAAGAATTAAGCCTAGCTTAAGTCCCTGGTCTGCAGATAATTCCCCTCCCTCATGCTCCAACTGCCCACTCCTGAACACAAGACAAAAAACTTTGACAGGAAGCTCCAGCAAGATTTTATTCAGTGGTGTACAACAAAGAAATTAGGATTGAAAGAAGAATCGTATACATTACTGACTTTCCACGTTGCTAAAACAAACCCACAGTGACAAGAACAACTGAGTCTGATGACATAATGAGAAGCGTGGTGACCATCTCTCTAGTGCCCATACCTGCAAATAGATAATATATTAATGACTTTTTAAAAATTACAATTCATGGTAGTGCTGATTTGGGTGGATTTATTTTCATTCTGCCACAATGTAATTAACATGTAAATGGGATGAAGGTGAAATGCTATGTTGGGAAATCTTAGGAAGTTCTCTACATTTCACTTCCCCTAAAAGTCTATCCAGACATCACTTAGAAGAGAGCCTGAGCAATCCACAATACCATGTGCAAGAGATCCTCAGTATCATCATCTTTTGCCCTGAATCCCAGTTCAAATATGTCCTGCATGAAAACAAGGTCAAAGCTTGTCATAGCCCTGGAAGTAACACTGAGCAGGCATCAGAAGATATTAATTCATGTCTCCATTTCTCATCACGCTGCCCATGCAATATTAAGTCACTAGCCAGGCACCGTGGACTTAATTTTCATTGTGTGTTCACTAAAACATCTTAGTATCAGAACTATGGTACTTGAGTTGTCATGTTAATGATGATTTGAGCAACTGACTGTGAACCAGATCCCAAAGACAATCCTCAATACTTTTATCTTTTTTGCTTTGTTTCCATCTGGACTCTGATTAGAATTAATGTAATTTTTTAATAAAGGAGGTGGGGAGAGGGACAATTCACAGTCAAGAAAAGATTAATGGATAAATTGTGCAGAACAAAGCGAGTGTCAGGCAAACTTCCTAACTATCCTCAATACCTCTCAAAATACAGTTACCCCTCAAAAATCTATCAATTGATCTCCTGTTACTATTCTAACAACAGACCTTTGAAAAATACAAAACAAAAACAATACAGAAATTATGACTAAATGGGCCTGAGCTGCAGCAATGGTTACATGGACACTTGATTTCCAGATGCTAGGAAATCAGCTATATCAATCTCTGAGGCTCTGAGTTATAAACGAAATCACCAAGATAACAGAGGGGCCCAGTAAGATGTCTGGCACCTCAGCAGAAACACTTTGGAACCCAAGCAGCTGAATTCAGGTAATTCTCTAAACCTAAATTGCTCAAACGGCAGTATAGCATTCCCCTGAGGCTCCACTTTTAGTGAATTCCATTTCTCTTCTGCTCTCCATCCTTTAGAGGGAATGTCAATAGAAATCACTATTTTTTAACAGCTCCCACTTACCCCACAGCTGTTTGGACTTCCTTCAGAGCTCATTTAGCACCAGGAGGCTAAGGAAAGGTCCCTATACAGCAAGATAGAGGAAAAAGCCTCTCCTGACAGCAACTATGCCCTCAGCCCCACAAATCTTACACTGATCATTTATATTAACAGAAGGACAATTGGATTTTTCATCTTGACATCTGTGCAGGATACCTACTTTTGGAACTCCCATTCCCTGTTGTCCAGCGGACATACTTGGCGAGTTTTGAGCCAGCGAGAGATGCAGTGGAAGTGGAAAGCGTGCTGGAAGACAAAGTTCAGATCACATCATTTCAGAACACACGAAGATATCTCAGTGTGAAAGTTACCACGGTAAATAGAGAGTAGCAAGTGTTTGCAGGCAAAAGTGGGAAGGACTGATCAGCCAATTCGCTGGTAAACACCAAGGAACTGATCCACATTTTCAGAGAGGGGAGAAATATTCGTAAAATGGCAGCAGGGAGCCTGTTCCACAGTGCACGCAGTGGCAACTGACTGACTTCTGATGAAGGAGAGAGCACAGAGTTTAGCAGCTGCTAAAATTGGGAGAGCAGATGCTGGTAAGAAGCATAATCAGAAAGAAAAGAGAGGATTTCAGAGTGAGTAGCAGGGATGATATGAATGTATACATGCTGAAGGAAGCTTTCTGTCAGTTTTCAGGAGAAACCAGAGCCTGAATAAAAAGGAATTTGAAAAATTAGAAAGAAGAAAACCAACTCTGTGTTTAATAAGGACACCCTTTTCAATACTCCATACAGTTACTTAAAACCAAGGTTCCACTTGTGGTAACTCTTGCACACAACAATATAATTTGGACACTAGAATATTCTGACATGGTTAAAAATTTTGCTCTTGTCCTCCGCAACCAGAATTGCAACATTTATAATCTTGTTCCAGCATTATCACGCTGTAACTCGATCCCACAGCTTAGTGAGGATTGAACAGAGGAAGTTATTTCATTATGGAAAATGTTATCTTCCAACTCAGGCCAAGGCTAGCTAAGAGATATTCAAGTTTGGAGTTCACGTGCTGGTGGGACCATGTACAAAGGAGCATATATGGCAACACACTGGAAGAGCTGGAGACAAACCATTAGTATCAACTAGATTTTCCTCCAAAACTGGAAGCAAATCATGTAGTTACCTCACACTGACTCCTTGAATCAGCCTGCATGAAGACCAATCAAGCATGCTGACATCCAATTAATCCTTTTACCAGGGGGAAAAAAAAAAAAAAGGCATAGCTCCTTGGCAAACCTTGATCAGAAAAATTATGCTCAGAATGAAAGATCTATTATTCTTAAAAAAAAAAAAAAGTAAAGGTCTATCTTCCTCCCTTCATTTCTGTGTCTTCCTTATTACATCTCTCCAACTTTCATTTTATTTTCTTCTCTCTCTCCTTTCTAAATTCTACTAAACATATGGAGTTTGAAGTTCTTATTTGTGGTGGATTATGTGAGACCTTTCATAGAACTCATTCTGTCCTGAGTCTTCAGAAAAGGGGGATAGCATCACCACACATGAGCTCAGTAATAAAACAGTTTTCCTTACATTGCAGACGCCCCATGCAACTGTGCACTCTTCAGAGGTAGCCGATGCTTGGTTTGCTTGACATTCTATGCCTGTGAAAACAAAGATTAAACAGATGTACACGGGAGTAGAAGATGTGCATGCAACACCAACTGATAGATTTCTTCCTATTAGCAAGTAAGGGCAGGGGGAGATTTATTACATCAGAAAGGGCCAAGAGCTGTGGTTTAATGTGTACTGTTTTTCCAAAAGTACCAGACCAAAATATATTTAGTTGTGATTTCCTTCTTCCTCTACTTTTTTAGTATTCCGAAGTTCCAGAGGGCAAGAGTACATAGTTCATCTGCTGGCAACATGGCTCCTTCCCAAATTTCAGGGATAAATATTTTTAATTTTTTCCTCCTGTATTTTAAGAGATATCTTTTCATGATCAGTTGAAGCTACATAAATTTCTTACCCAGGTTTCTCTCTATATAAATTCACTGTCTTGTCAGACATTATGTACTCTATTTATAATTTACTTTGCTCGTGTAATCTGGAGCTTGCCTGTCTTTATTCTGCAGTCTTGTGATAGGTAAGTACACCCCAAAAGCACACAATAGTTTAAAAATTTATGGTTTATACTTTTTATACCTTGGAGCTAAGTACCCAGGATCACCCTCACAAAAACCCCCAACTATTTATGGGTTTGGGTTATGTTTTGGGCTTCTGTGTCAGGTGGTGTGGATGAAGGAGACAAGAGAGAGTAAGGCAAGAAGGAAGAACAGCAGTGAGAAAATAAATCCTGCAATGTGGTTCTCCATTCTAGAGCCTGAACAATTCACTTTGCTCCACCTCAAGAAGAAACTTCGGAAGAAAAAAGGATATTTCCAACTCCTCCACCGTCAGCAGCACAAACTTATGAGACCAACATTTTACTTCCTGCTAAAGGACGCTTTCTTTAAGAGTCAAGCCCTAATGATTTAAAAAGACATGCTGATAAACAATCAGCTTAGAACTCAACACACAGGCTTGCTGCTTTCTTGTTTTGCAGATCATTTTTTTCCCCTGGCAAAGACAATGTCTGAATGAGCTCTAATTCTATGTTCACTGTGAGCTTGAATATGCTCAGATTCAAAAACTTTCAAACCCCACAGGTTTGGCTCAGAAAATGTGATCTCTATTTGCTCTGTCCTATTCATCCCTTTATTTGTTTTTTCATGCTTTTTCAGGTGTGGGGAGGAACAAAATAAAAGAAAGACCCATTTTTTCTGAGATATGAGAGAGGTCAGTTAACCTTAGTCGTGAGGAACTACTCAAAACAAAAACTGACATCTAAGGAAACTCAGTAACAGCAGCTATTCTGCAAGATTTGAAAGAAAGTGTATTTATTGTGGTTTACATCAATGTGATATACCACAGCAGAAATCCAAAGCTCAATCCCTTACTTGCCTATAGAGGAGAACAAAATCCAGTACATCTGAAATGTTTGATGTCTTAATTCCTGAAGCTCTCAATACAAAGAGCAATAAAACTAAAACTGATTAAGAAAATGGAAGATGCTCAAGACCCTTGAAGAACTTCAATTACCTTGGATATTTGCACAAGATTTTACACCTGAGATTGATGCAACAATTTTACTGTTACTGCAGTATAGACTCATGATCATGGGGTGTATTATATTAAGTTTTGAACACCTGGCATGAGTCTGTAAAGTAACTGAATAGTGAGGAATAGTAGAAAATGGTGAGGAGTAGTAGAAAAAAGTGAGAGCATTCATCTGAAGGAGAAAAGTCAACGGATAAGCAAAGTTTAGCTCAGGAAGTCTCTGCTGAAAGCAAGGAAAATGCTCCAGCACACAAGAAACACTTATTTTGTTTCTTTTCTTTTCCTGCTGAAAACAAAACATTGGGCATATTAGATATGAAGTCCATTTTTATGCCATTTTGTCTTTTTTTTTTCCCCTCTCTATGTGGCCCTAACCTGGGAGCTGGATGCTTTGGAATACAATTATAAATTTTTGTTTCTGGTTTTAAAGGACTCTGCATTTTGACTGGGAGTGAGAGGGAAGAAAGGTGATTTAGGAAAGGAAGAAAAGCATCACTGAAATTCATTTTAGTCTTACTCAAACATTCTCTGACAAGCAAGTACAGTCTAAAGCATTACAGTACTAAAAGCTTAAGAGGACAGATGAGCTTCCATGGAAATAGCTGAGGAGAAGTCCTCCAGTGCTGATGTAAGGTCCTTTCCAACAAGACACCCAGATTTAACTCCCTCATCAAACAGGCTGGAGACCACTGCTGGCACTGCTACCTTTGGCTGCCAAAAAAGGGCTTTCTGAAAGCTGAACCACTTTTTGGTCTCCTACCTGCTTCATTTCAGAAAAGGACAATATATCAACAAAGAAATAAAACACATGAACAGTATCTGTCAGAGAATGAAAGCTGATGATTCTGAAAGAGAAGCTATTTACCATCTGCTGATCCAAGAGAAGCAGTAAGAGTCAGACAGTAACAGGTAATGGAGGAATACTGAACAACTCTTCTGTTGCCTTGCTTTTGACAGAGTGTCTGGAGGTGAGGGTAGAAAGATACAGCCAAAACCTGAAATACCTGTAAATAATTGTGAAAGATGCAAGGGAGGCATTTCAACTCAGGGAGTTACGGAAATACATCTTATATAACGGCAGCTTCTGAATCCTGGCATCATAACTGTCCCACTTTCTATACATTTTCTATTGCAGAAATCTTCTGTATCTCAGGATTTAAGTAGCCATAACAGGAGGTAACAGAAGTAAAGTACATTGCTTTTGTTTGCAGCTACAAAACCAGCCCACTGCACTGGTAAATTTGATAAGAGCTCTTCAAATCTGTTTCTGCTTAAGCAAGGGTAACCACTGTATGCTTTCCCTTTTTTTATTCATGTTGCCTCCTAAAACTGTCAAGAAGGGATCAAGTTATTGGGAAGAAGAGAAATAAATAAATACACACAGTTTGGCTAACACAACACTCAGAAAATAGACAGAAAAACCAAATAACCAGGCTAATAAACTTAACTACACTTATTACTCGTCCTACGAGGAGCAGCTGTCCTGGTATCCAGCGATAAGACGCATGGGAATGGTGCAAAGCTGTACTGGGGGAGGTTTAGTCTGGATATTACAAAGCAATAGAAGGCAGGCCAACACTGGAAGAGGCTTCCTAGACAGGTGGTCAATGCCCCAAGCCTGTCAGTCTTTAAGAGGCCCTTATTAACACACTTTAACTTTTGGTCAGCCCTGAAGCAGCCAGGAAGTTGGAAGAGATGATTGCTGTAGGTCCTTCCAACTGACATAGCCTATTCTGGCCTAGTCTAGTACCCCAGAATGCTGAATGAGCTCTTCAATTTACTTTTTCAAACTTAAGAATTTCCCCCTTGCAGTTCCCTGCAGTTACTTAGAAATGATCTGCAGATTTTACTAAATACTTATTGTAAGCTCCCCTATATCACATCATCATCTGATTCCTTCTACTTACAATATGACTCTCAGTATTTGCTATTAGTATCACACTCCCAAAATACATGTACACAGCTATCATCTTCCACTCCTACTTATGACATAGCAACTACAAATACTTAGTTCCATTCTTTTACTCTTCTCATAAATCCAAAAATATTCAATCTATTAAGCATTCCGAGATTCTTTGGATTCTATGCAAAGTAACTATTTTGTGAGGCTGGAATATCAAACATGGTACTTTGCATCTCACTGTCAAAGCAAGGGCACAGTATTTTGATGGCACATTTTCTGCAGTTCAAAACTATGCCAATCACCTTACAATATTACATTCCATATTTTAAGACCTGAAGATAATCCAATATACTAAATGCAATGTTTAGGCAACACTCCTCAATTTACCATGCTGCAATAACAGCACCAGAGAGCAAGCCTTTGAACAAAGGCTAAAGTAAGGTCTAAACAGGACCTGGGTCTTTCCAGAGAAGAATGAAACCAAAACACTGAAAATCTACTCATTCCTTCTGTACATTGAATACAAAACAGAGGGTAGAGGGAATTCTTCAGCCACACTATTACCCAGTCATAAGGCACATGCACAAGGAGAACTGCAGGATACCTTAACACTGATGCCTGACTTAATAATGTTAACAAACTTCCATTACCATGGCTGGCATTACTTATCACTCTTTTAATGTTTTCCCACTCAAGGTTCCCCTTCGTCGCTAGGAGTGGGAGACATTTGTATCCTGCATTTTCTCAAATCAAATCTTGTGTTGTTCTTCCCTTCACATTCTATTAATTTTTCCTCAATTTGCCATCACTTCACATCTTATGTTTGAAAATCTAATTAAAGGGTTGTTTAACAACATTAATGATCTGTAACAAGGAAGTAAGTAAATCCAGAGCCAACACTGATCTCGGAATACCAATTTAGATATCCCTTCTACTCTGTATACTGTCAATTTTGGTCTGTCATTTGCAGTCCAGGCTTTTCATAACTCTGCTCATACACAAATTAATAACAAGTAATGCTTGAGCAACTCAGAAAAGAAAAAAAAATACCTATGCCCTTTTCCTTTACTGTTTTTCCTAACCTACCTATATACTCTCAATCCCCACCCACATTTTGGTAGGACTTTTTGAATTGTTTTGTTTTTAAGAACCAACAAACAAAATTCATCACTGGTAAATAGCATCTGTCCATTCTTCTTTCAGCTCCTCCACACCTCTCCTTCATCCCCATATGTCCTATTTGCTATTTATAAAAAAATTAGCAAACACATGAGACTGTATTTGGTCTGTCATGGAAAGCACTATCAATTTTGAGGTAGATTTATAGAATGAAACAGCAGCATCTACTACCTTACAATGCATCCCATTTATGGTGAGTAATTACCTTGATTTAAAGGATTCTATATACTTATTCTATATATTTGTAACTTCTATAAATGTAACTTACATTCTAACAAATCTTTGAAATTCCATTTGCCTGCCAGCAACATGCTTTCCTCTCTAATATATTATAAACCTGAGAGATTAAGTAGTAGCCCAGTGTCCACCTCCTTTTGAAACTAATTTCCAAGATGATACTGGTTAAAGGCACTTGAAGAGGAAATCTTTATATCAAAGGATCTCAGTATATTTCATAATCCCTGTTCCTTTTAATGTTATCATTCCCTTTAACTAAGAATAAACTGAGGCATGGATAGGCAGTAGCTGGCTCAAAATATAAACATATCTGTCCCAAAGAAGAGAACTGAACTTGCTTAACCCATTTTCAGACCAGTGTTTTCTCTTTATAAAAAAACCCCCAAACCCCAAAAAAACCCAACAAAATTTCAGAAAGTAGTTTTGTAATTATTATTTAAATACGATGTATTTAAATACATTGTGCATCTCCCACCAGCTGTTACTATAAACTTGAAGTCTCATTTTTGTGATATATTTCATTTTCACACAGGTTTATTGACAGTAAGTTACCATTGGATGTAGTTCCAAGGCCAACAACATAAAAACAAAGTGCAACAAAATACTGCGATGGGATCGTGACAGGCCATCCCCAGGCACTGCAGTTGTACCTGGGCTTGTTTTGGGGGGTTCCACTATCCCCATATCTTAGTAATATAAGAAAATTTCTGTCTGGGGTTTATTAAAAGGTCTTCTGTCCCTCATGACTGAAACAAGATGGTGCCAACAGTATCTTGTCAGTTTTGACGGAAAAAAAGGGTTTATTCTCATAACCAATACTTAAAAGTACTGAAATCAGTGACTTCGTGCATTCACACCTATTTCGTGATAGAAATGAACCATCCAGATTATTGGGGGGGAAGAAAAAAAAATAAAATCAAACCAATAGTAGCAATGCATTGTTTTTTATTTTGGGATTTGATTACTCTCCTTTGTAAATGAACAATTAATTCTTTAGGTGGCTACAAAATTCCCCCTACTATAACACACACTGACTTAGACAAGGTAAGTTTTGTAGAATGATGAGTCAGATTGATTTGCTGGTCCATGCCTTTCCTGGCCAGACACAGAGAGTGTTACAAGGCTTCATGAGTAGCATCAAAAAGTTGATACTCATAGCAACATCCCCAACTCCAAAATATAATACCTCTCTTTGTGAGCAATGTCTGTTGACCCTGAATAATTTCAATTCCTCATGGCTCTTTACTAGTACTTCTTTTTCTCTTTTTTGCATCCAAAATACACTCAGCAACATCATCTTGTCTGTTGATGTGGCATCAAGTGATTCTACTCTTTACAAAAAAAACGTGAGGGGAAAAGCAGTATGGAGACAGAAGTCACAAATGTAGATTATAGGACTTCAGTGTTACATAAAATAGAGCTTAGTAGAAGACTTAGTTCCTAACTGAAAGCTCTATTTGCGGAATTATATCCTCGACTGGGGAAATTTCAGCTGTTGAACACAAGTTCAAACTGTCAGCTGTGTTCCCAACCATTTACTTACATAGATCCATAATGTGGTTTCTGCAAATGGCACAGTTATCAACCACAATGTCCCATGCCCACAGAGCTACGGCGTTCCACTAGAGAGAGGGGGAAAAAAAGAAAAACAGTTTTGATTCAATTTACAGTACACAGAAATCCTTGTTATTCTTCAAGAGCCCATGTATGTTTTTAAATAGAAAAGTAGGATATTAAGAAAAAAATAAATGCAGAAGTCCAGAGTAACTCTTCATCATGAGTTCAGGTTACATTCCTCTGACAAACCTCCCAGACCCAATGTCTCCTTCCCACTTCAGAAATGAGATAACTCTCACAGTTTCTCCTTTTTTATTTTTTTTATTTTTTTTTGAAACAAATGCAAATGTCTGGATTTCTACTCAAGATCCAAAGGCAAGGATGTAGCTCGTGCCAAATCCACGATTCTGATGGAAGGGACAGTCCCTTGGAGAAAGGCCAATTCAGATGCCATTTTATTAAGAGGAATTCCCACTATTTGCAGCAGTTCTTCTAGTAATCATTCCCCAGAGCAGTTGGGGTCACGAACTAAATCTCTAACACTACTCTTTGCAGACTGCTGAACAATCTTCCCTACAAAAGGTTAATAAGCAATGATCTATCAGCAAGGCTGGATATAAAAATTTAAAAGTACTACCAAATTAACCTTTCAAAGACTTTGTTTATATATATATATATATATATGAAAAGTAGTATCACTGTCCCATGCTACTTCACGGGAAGAGTTTGAGGACTTTAAGACACACTATGTAGAAAAACATAGTGCCTTTTTATTCCTCCCCACAAAATCCATAATCAGGCCTTTTGTAAATTCTTTAAATAAATGGACTTGCCTTCAATATTCAAAGCAATCCAAGATAATCGTACTGGTAATCAGGATAATCGTCATTTACTACTTAAATAGTCTAGATTTTTTTCCTCTATAATTTTTTTTAGTATATGTACTATAGTAAATCTTCTCTACTGTGTTCCATTTCCATCTCAATGTTTTCATTGCTTTCCCTCAGTTTGGGACTCTGAAGGAGGAATGCAGATTGCCAAGTACTGATAAGCAATACCGACTTCGATAAGCACTTCAAATTTTCATTAGTGCCAATGTAAAAAGTATTCACACTAGTACTAGATCGTTTAGGGCATGCATCACTAGTCATCTCATTTTTTCACCCCATCTTCCAACTTCAAGTCTAGCTGGCCTTCTGGCTGAGGTATTCACGTCTATTGGACTTCATCCACACCTAAAGGCAGCTGAGATAAAAGTTCTCTGCACCCTTATTTCTCGCACACACTCAGGTATTTAATCTCTTGTCCCATTGTGATCTGCTCTGATGACCCACAGACCTGTACTGAGCCACATATGTAACAAAGGCCTTGGTACCTTGCTGGGGAGGAGGAATGCCACTGACACATACACGGTGCCACTTCCTGCTCCTCACATGTGCTATTATATCTGTCCTTATTTCCAAAGGGCAAACACCTCTTCCTGCACAGATCTGCAGCCATGCACAGATCTGGGGCTTCCATCATCACTGATGGCAGCTGCATTGCAAACAAACTCATCTACAAGTGGGAACCCCTGGAAACGTTTACTGATATCCAATTCAGGGGTCACTTTTCCTCAAATCATACCTTAACACAAGCCCACACAGCCTCCCCCTACTTCTCTATGCCTTCGTGAGCAGGCTCGGACTATTACCACGATCCAGCTGACAAACTGGTGGCACTGGACAAAGAGCAGTATTATGGTTGCTCTCAGCGAGCAGGCAAAGCCAGGGTGACAGGAGAGCATTTTCTGACTACACACGCGTTGTTACGGCTCGATTTAGAGACGATGGAGGAGAAAAAAGTTAGCAACAGCCATTTACATTTTACACAGCACATGGGACAACTCAGGTGGCTGGGCCACAGCGGCCGGGGCTGACGGGGAGGCGGCAGTACTCCACCCCTGCTGCCCGTCCCGAAATGCCCAGAGGGTCCGGGCATGGAGCAGCCGAGGCCCGTCGGGGCGGCTGCGCCCGAAAGGAGCGAGCGGCGGAGCCCCCGACGGGGGCAGCCCCCGACCGGCGCGGCCCCCTCAGCGCCCCCCGCTCCCGCCGGCCGCGCCCGCTGATTGGCCAGCGCCCGCTGCACGTGCGCCGGCCCGCCTCAGCCATTGGCCCGGACGCACGCCAGGGCTCCCCGCGGGCCCCGCCCCCCCTCCCGCCGCGCCGGTGCGGAACCGGGCGCCCGGCTCCGTGATGGGAGCGGGTAGCCGCCCCCTCCTCCGTCCCGCTCGCCGCCACGAGGCCGACCCCGGCCCCTCCCCGTCCCTCCGGGAGCAGCCGGAGCAGCGCGCCGGCGGGGCCTCACTTTCTTCACTTCGAAGCGCTTCTTGCCGGCGCCGCTGTTGGTGCCGCTGGGGGTGTCCACATCCATCGCGGCCGCCATTTTGGGTGCGTGAGTCGGCTCACGCGTGCGCAGCAGGGCGGGGCTGGGGGTGCGGAAGAACGGGTGGGGTGGGAGGGGCGGCCCCGGAGGCCCCGCCCCCGCCCGTCACGCCCCCTCGCCGGCAGGTGCGGGGCCGGGAGCGCGGTCACGTGGGTGCAGTCACGTGAGCGCCTCGTCAAGCGGCGGTCAGGGCGGGGCCGCGCGCAGTTACGTCATCATTGCAGTGCCTGTGGGTGTCTGAGGATTCGTACGGCAGCTCTGTGAAATCCCTTGGGATTTGCTTCCCTGCCCTCCTCCTTCGGCCCTTAGTAAACTTATGGCTTGTCTTCGCCCGCCCTAATCGACCCCTGGCGAGTGCGGGACGAGGTGGGTCCGGCGGGGTTCCTGCTGTGGTCCTTTTGTTCTCCTGCACTCCAGAGGTTTTTTTAAACGGAACATGGAATTACCGGAGACAGAACGCGCAGCGTCCAGGCTGCACTTACGGCGTGCGATTTTGGGCTAACAATAGTTACAATTAACACAGGTTCACTGGTGCTGCCAGAGCTGCCCAAGCCCTGCCTGTTCTGTTGCAAAGATGGAGAACACGGGCCCGGGAGCTGGTACTGGGAGCTTCCTCCGTCAGTACAGCTCCAAGTACGTTCCTGAGAAGGTCAGGGGTAGTAGTCCACAACATACAGAAACTGAGGGGAATACACTCCCCAGAAGGACAATGCAGGTCCTGAAGTGTCACCCAGCTTTGCAGGTCCCTGTGGATGTGCGATGTCTCTGGAGAGTCAACGCCTTCAAATCCATTTGTACACTGTGTCACTCCATGAATGCGGGAAGCAGGAGGTTGTAGAAGCACAAAAAGAGCATTCTCTTGCACATATACAGACAAGCCATATCTGTACTGTACCTGTCGTAAGCACTTGGGCCAAACAGCACCATCCTGGTCTGGCTCCATCCTATCTGTCTTGCTGTATGCATACAGCTTTTACCTGAGATCCAGTGCTTGCTGGGATGGGTGTCTTGCAGTCTCCAAATAAACCTTAACCTAAAGAAGGACCTGGGGTTAGAACGAGATGATGCTGCCATTGGATGCGTTGGAATAATTTTCATATTTGGATCGGGGCTCATATTTGAAAGACATGTAACACTTGTGCCTTAAGTCCATACCTAAATATTTGCAGGGTCAGGCTGAGCGTGAAAGTTACCTACACAATAAAGGTAAGTTTGAAGAAGAAAAATGCCCTCCCTCATTTACACACCCTTTAACACCTCTAGTTATCTACACAGGAAGCTTCCATTTCACTGAACCCCCCCTTTCCCTGGATGCTGCTCGGTTACGGGGTGGCTCGTGTTGCTCACAATAACATGAAGCTGCACAGAATTCAGGTTTCTGTCCTGTTGCTCTGTGTTCAGGACTATTGCAAAGGAATATTTTGAAAATAGGAAGTGGGTGCTTGAGAAAAATTATTTTCTACCTTCAAAAAAATAGCTCTTTTCAAAGCAAAATTTGCAAGATTTCTTATTAATAGAAATATCAGTTCTACCCCTAAATGTGTATGGTAATGTCCCCAGTAGGACATTTCTCAGTAGGAATCCAGGACATTGAACAAACATGTAGACTGGGGCATATGTATACCAGAGAAATGCTAACATTCATTTTCACTTTAAGTGACTGCTGCAATATAAAATTATAGTCTCCCCACCTCAGCTGATGTCGCCACGGGGAGGTGGTTGCTGGTGGATAACAGCCATGCAGTCAACAATCATATGGCCTGGATTTATTTTTCTGTATCTGGCAGCAAAAACAATGTAGCAACTCAGACCTCGAGTTAAGTCTTCCTAAAACGGTGGTGGTGTTTTCAGGGAAAAAAAAAAAAGGTAACAAACATGGTGCAGAGCAGAACATATACCTACATGTTTATTTAATATTTGCTGATTCATGTATGCAGATACATAATACCAACAATGGGGAGTGCACAAAGACATCTCAAGTGTGCCTTGCAAAGGCAAATTAGTGATGGTATAGTCCTCCACTTCATAAAAAGGTCTAAGTTACCTTTTCTGCTGTACATGAAATCTGTTTTCTCTTGATTTTAGTGCCACCTCTAATCTCTCTCCTCCTAGGAAAAGTCAGACCCTCAGACCTGTTTTCCCCCTCTTAAGGCTATATATTATAGAGGGGTGTCAGCAGCTGCTGCAGGAAGAAAGGCTGAAGCTTTGAAAAGCATCAGTCTCGAAAGAAATATAACACTGTTGTCCAAATTACCAGCGATGCTTTGAAGAATGGATCATTTTTCAAATCTCTGGGACATGCAGGGGAAAAAGAGGAGACTGCCAAGCTGAAAAGGCAGGGAGACAGACAGACTAGATGACATGTGACAACCCCTGTGAATATGGTTAGTCCCAATTAAAATGAGACAAACTCTCTCCCAC
Source organism: Manacus candei (assembly GCF_025592945.1). NCBI lineage: Eukaryota > Metazoa > Chordata > Aves > Passeriformes > Pipridae > Manacus > Manacus candei. The sequence continues at coordinate 5,975,566 of NW_026138066.1, forward strand.
TTGTCAAAGACTGTTGCAAAAGACAAGGTACCAAGAACCTGGTGTCTCAGTGCAGCCACCTTTCAAAAACTGTCTTGCATTTTGCTCATTGCCCTTCTCCTTCACATTCATTCTGTTGGTGGTTTGTTGTTTATTTTTCTGCAGCCAACATTTTCCCATGTGGGATTTATCCCTCAAATGCTTCCCTCCTCCATGTGTGCACCCTTTGAATGCATGTGCCTGACTGGACTGCCATGGAACAGGTGCTTGCAGCCCTGGCTCTCTGCAGCAAGGCGTGGTGGTGGTCATACTGGCAAAACTTGTCCCTCCAGAAGAGAGAGATCCACATGGTGGCAGGAGGATCCTCTAGAACTGTGTCAGAAGGAAAATGCAGAGAGAAAAGGTGGATTTGCTTTCCTGTCCGCTCTGCCTGAGCTGTTTGCATTCTACTTCCCAGCCACCACGACTCATCCTTCAATACTACAGGATCTCTCTGGGGCACTTGTGTCACTTAGGAGAGAAACTGCTCTGAAAGAGAGAACTGCAGCACTTTCAAACATGCTTCAGAGCAACAACTTTCCTTTACTGTACAGTCATGAGAGTAAGAATGGGCCTTCCAAGACTTCCAGGAGAAAAGAGGAGAAAAAAAGGGACGTGGCCCCTTTCTAATGCTTATAAACCTTGAGTTTTCTGTTGCCTTTCTGTGCTTTACCCTCTCAATGCTGCCTGCTTAAGGCATGGTTTCAATAGTGCCCTAAGCAGCATCAAGCAGGAATTACCTGGTATATAAGACGAGTTGCCAGCCAGTGGTTGCCATCCAAGGAGCAAAAATCAGCTGTATTTTATTACTTTTTAAAGAACTGTAGGGCTGGCTGGCTGCCCTCCAATTGCTGATGCTAGTAAAACCATTTGAATTGGCTAAGTTAGGATTTCTAGCACTCTTTGCTCTTGGATGCACAAATCCACAGACAGCATTCACAAATTACTGTTGGGGCAAAGCCGAATCTACGGTTATTCCGTGTTGCCACAAAACTTTCTCTCAAAGTTCACAAAGTAGGCAAACAACCTCCCACCAAGGCTCTCTACAAGGCTCTGTAGCATCTCCAGCTGATTCAGTGTGCTTGGCATAGGAAGGCCAAATTCAAATAACAGAGTCAGAGGGGTAGATGAAGCAATATATCCCATAGATTTTTGGACCACAGTGTGCTTGGTTTCTGCAGAAACCCAAACCTCCTGCCTCTGTGTATGTTTTCCAGATGATGGTCACATTATACCCCATATAGTACCTCTGGCTTTGTAATCCATTACTAAAACCTCAGGAGACTACTGGAGCCTCCAAACAGGCTAAAAGGAACAGATGAGGTTCTGAGAGAGGAGCAGGTTGTAGCATTTAATGGGATGGTGACTAATTGTTGCTCTTCCTTTCTCATGAACCTTAAGCTGTTTGATAGCTTGCAGATAAAATAACATGCAGCCATCGTGGTCTGCAGGTAAGTAGGTGCTTGGAAAAATCACGTTACATACTGACTGTGCCCAATCTCCTGCAGAGCCTTTCCCCACACAGGAATAAAAAAGCAGTTGGGGCTGTGGCTGTAGGCTCAGCACATGATACTGTCCCCACAGTGGGCATCTCGGCCCCACACCACAATCCACTGCAGCTGATACAGAGAAGTGTGATCAGCATAAAGGGACCCCAGCATGTTACAGTGAGGGCTGATTCCACTCTGCTTCAAGAAAGGGCTTGAAGCTATCCCTCCTATGCATCAACATCCCCGTGCTTCCCATCCTAATCCTTGCTCCCAACTAAGGAGCTCCATCTCGGAAGGAATCCAGCACCAACCCCACCTCCTCCCTGCCACCCACCCTTTGCAGTTCTGGGCGCCAAGCTGCAGATGCTGATCGCATCTGGCTGTGCTGCCACCTCCCGAGAGAAATCAGCATCCCGGCTTCTGCTCAGGGGAGAGGACATGTTCTGCAGCCAGGCTCCCAGCCTGCACGGAGGTCCCCGCGGGAGCCAGGGCTCTCCGCGCTGCCTGCAGCCTGGGGAGACAAGGCGTGGGCCCAAGAGTCGCCACACCTCTAGGTCACCGCAGCCCAACCGCCTCTGTTATTCACAAGGCTGAAGAAGAAGCAGGAGAGTGAGACTGCCTACAGCAGATAAAAAAAAATGCACAAACAGGAGTGAGGGCTTGAGAGAGAATCTTTCTTTAACCTGAGCTGGGATCCCAATGAGATGTCAGAGACAGGCTGAGATTGTAATTGAGAGAGAGGGCAAGTCTTTCAGAGGGTAACTAACAGGAAAGTGGTAGCAAGGGAGTGATTATTTTTAACCTGAACATCCCAGAAGAACTGCATGAGGTGACAAGAGGCTATGGGATAGTCCAAGTGCAGGACACAGCGCCACTGACTACACTAGAGAGATGATCTGAGTATCAGATCACAGGCTGGGTCTCCTTCCTTGCTCAGACAAGGGTTTTTAAAGTGCCTTTTAGATTTTTAAGGAGGATACAAAAAAAAAAAAAAGGACATTATGATAACTCAGTACAAGTAGCTATATTCATATACTACTTCATGTAAGAAACATTGGAAGATCTGCCAGGCTAATTAGCAGTAGCCAGGAAAAACTACAAGAGTAACCAAAGTAGTAACACAAGCTTGCCTGCATATAAATCAATGAACTCCTACTGATTTGGGAAATCCACGAACCTTCAGTAACACAAGGAGAGGCAGTTCCAGACTGCTGTGTGGGAGACGCTAAAACACTGTTTACAGATATTCTTATCTACAACTTCTCTCTGACAGTCTTAAATGTGGGGAGAGAGTCATACAGAGAGAATAAACACTAAAATCAGACAACCCCCCCCCCCAATATCAAAAAGAGAGGTCTGACTCCATTGAGTCAAAGATTTTGATGCTGTTTGAAAGGAGGTGAGAACCACTGAGCTGTAGCTTTGCACTTGTCTTCCCATACTAATTCTTTGTTCTTTTCCCAAAAAATACAGTATCCCAAAATTCCTCCAAAGATCTCTTTTAACTGAATCAAGTTCCTAACTGCAGGCCCTGCTCAATAAGACAATTAGTTAGCCTTTATCATCCTTCTTTGTCACAATAGGAGAGATGAGAGATGTTGGTTAAACCATTTTGTTGAAGTCCTTAGTAATCACAGGAAAGGTACCACTTAGCAATTGAAAACTGTGAAGATCCAAGTTTTCTGGTTGTTTTTTTTTGATGTGGGGTTTTTGGTTTTTGTTTTTGTTTTTTTTATTCATTTTTTGTTGGTTTTATTAGTTTTTTGGGGGGACAGATGGTTGAAGTGAGTTCAGATGTGATTTCAGGGAAAAAAATAACTAATTTTATACCATTTCTTCTTGGAAAGACAGAAAGGAATGGGAAAAAAAAATTAGGTGGCCCACAGACATGGTAATTTCTGGTGCAAAAACTATATGTATATTACAAAAGAAGCCAAGAGTGAGGGAGTCAGTCCTCTGACTGCCAGCAGGAACAAAAAATTGCGGTACCTATCTTAGACGGTCCTCAGAAGGCAAGATTTTAAGTATTGCTGGCATTTAACCACTGTCTGTCATGAATCCCTAGAAAAGACAATATACTGAGGTTAGCCTTGCTTCGGACTTCACTGGAAAGTCCATTACAGCATTTAGGTCAGCAAATCCTGCAAGAGATAGTTTGCCTGCCAGTTCTACACTGAACAACAAAGTAAATTAATAAACAGTCATACTTCTTTGCAGGTCCACATACCTTGCATGTATCTTGCTGTGTTAACACCCTTTCCTTTAGTTTCAAAACTCAGCACAACTGGATCTCCAGAACCCCAGTGCAAAGAAGGGCCATTTGAAGCAGTGAGCTTTCGCTGGTCAGAACACATGAGCTCCCCAGTTCCAACAGCTTCAGGAAATGCAGAAAATAGGGTGAGGAGAGAAGCAAGTGTAAGGTGCAGAGCCTACTGCTTTGGCAATTCTTGCTTTTGGTAATTTACCACTGCAGAGTGGCATAGTCCCTTCTTCTCCCTCCTCCAGTCCTGGTGGGGGGTTTGTGGTTTTCTCTTTCTCCTTCTGCTCACCACATTCATAAATTGTATTTCTCAACCCAGTTTAAGGATTCACTGATTCCTATTTGTGCTAGGAGAAAAATGAAAGAGCCATATCCAGCACTAGGAATACACTTCCACCCACCTTCAGTCAACAAGAGTTTAAAAAATAAAAGAACAGAACAAGATGCAACAGTTTCAGGAAGGTTTCAGTAAGACATGTAGAAACCTCTATATTGGGTGAGAGTTTACTACACTTGGTAACAAGGAGCTAACTCTTTTACCTCAATGTATAGAAATACTCATGAGTTTATCATGGAAGATCCTTATATTCAAGTTCACTCACATCCCATAACCATTTGCAAGTTTGCAACCATTCAAGACAACCACTTGCACAGGTTTTAATGGGAATGTTATAACTATTGAGGAACCAGGAGAACTGGAAAGAGGCCAGAAATCTGCCAATACCACACACATCCAAACCATCTGCAGTCACCAGACCCTTTTAAATCCCTGGAGTAAATAAGATGAAGGTCCATTCTCTTACCTCCCTTTGTTCATACAACCAGTGATAAAGTACCTACCTTTGCATTTAGATATTCTTCTCCTGCTGGGGTTTGGACTGGTAAAGAGAGCTCCTGCAAATACCCATCAAACAGCAGCCTTTGGTTAGAAAGGGGTGCAAAGCTGAGGAGGAGCCCTTAAAACTCTCCTTTCATACAGCAAAATTGTCAAATAATTAAAATATTTGGGGGAGTATAAGGAATGTTCACTTAATTTCCTCAGTTCTAGGACAGGGAAAATGGGGAAGATGACAATATATCTGGGTAAGAGTGCAATGGGGGAAGTTGAGGGACCAACAGCGCCCAGAAGTTCACGACTGCAACTTGAATTCTCATGTTATCAGATTAATAATTAAGGTAGTTGCTTATACTAAACCAGTTTTCCCTCAATTTACCTCACTATTTCCTTCTATTTACTCCTTTCACACCTGCTTTCTCTCACAGTATATTTTTCTGTATGATTCTATGATTGTATGTTGGTGTTTTTAAACTCAGTCATTAAAACCCAGGTTGTAGGTTTGTCGATGTATAGAAATTACTGGGTAATCTTTCCCTTCTACAAATATCCATTTTATTCCAACTTATTTGCATTACCAATCAATATGAAGTTCATTTTGCAACTCCTATTTCTTTGCTCCAAGAGCAAAATCTTTGACATTCCCCTGTAGACTTAAGGGCTGTGAAAATCAAGGAGCTTTTCTGCCGTCCTGCAAAGGTCTTTGATGATGCTTTAGGAGAGAGGAATAATCTATTCTATGAAAACACCAAAGCTGCTGTGAAGGCAAGCAGAAGGTTGAAAACCTTCAGTGTCACAGGGGATTTCCTTTAAGATCACTTTGTATCTTTTAAATCTGTAAGATATGGAGGAGGCCTCCTCCTACCAGAGTCTGCCTTATTCACTGCAGTTACAGTGCCAAGAGAGAAGAGTAAAAAACACCTGTCGTTTCACAGTGAGCAGGTTTACAAATGCAGCTTTTTGCTGAACCTTGAATATTTGTTTAGAAGCTTCTTATTGTGTTTTATAGTCATCCCTCCTTTCCTGACAGGGATGAGCAGATTTCACTCCATTATAACTGTATCTCCCTCAGGTTCTCTGTTCAAATTAGAAAGTTCTCAAAGAACTCGGAGGGCGCATTTGGGACTCACATACAATTCAACAATGGTTTGTTTACAGTGGCTTAATTTAAATTGGATTTCACATCAATTCACTGAACAGCTGAGAAACCCTGTGTGGACACACTTATTTGCCTTAAGAGTTGTCTTAAAATCAGTTCCTAATCGATTTAAGCTCCACTGATCAGATTTAAATATATACTTAAAAGGTCAACACAACCTTTTGCATTGATTTAATGAAATGATATTGAAGACGACGCTTGAGTAAACTGGTGCAGCTCTGTGTAAAAGCTGTCCAAATTAGTGTAATATGGATTGTCAAAAGATGGAGAAACATTTCTCCCCCTTGAAGCTTGCAAATTCAATCTCTTGATTGAATGCTAGCAAGATAGAGGCTGATGGATCTCTCCTCTGATGGAGCCACATATTGATTTTATCATTAGATACACAAAACAAATGCCTAATTCAGTAATAGGCATATTTTATGCCTTCCCATAATGGTGTTGATCTTAACCCTACACATACACATTTTAGCTCAAAATCACAAATTTTCCTTCTTCAATATGAAATTTCAAAATTAGGCCTGGGAATATTTTTGAAATTATGATCTTTATAAGATTAGAATCTAGGAAGATAGGATCTTTTAAAAAATTTAGATAAATAATATTATGAAAAGATCACTTTTGTCAGGAGCCTATTTCACTGTTGAACAGGTGTAGGCATTCATCATAAATTGTCTCATCTGTGCTGAGTGGTTGAATTGCTGCAGAATCACTTTATTGGTATGTGAAATATTTACTATGTATAGCTGGACAGATTCCCAGGAATTCTGATAAAACACATTAATGCATGAGAGAACATGCAAACATAAGCTTTGCTCCGCTCAGTACCTTACCCAGACTTTTTAAAACTATCTGAATTGTCCATATAAATTTATCAAGAATAACTATTAAAAAAGGCCTTTTTAGGTAGGAAATTCTCTTTGTGTTCAGGAAAGCTGCTGTTATAGACATTAATATCCAAAATAAAGTACACTTTTATTTAAATTACATTTTTCTTCACCCTATGTAGAAATTATGTTTTTCTTATAGGAGGGTGAGAAACCACATGTTGCTTTGAACAATTTCAGATGCCCGAAAGAGAAGAGGGATACCAGGATCACTTCAAAAAGTGCATTAACTTAGAAGCCAATAACTAACATTTGGCTGGGAATTATTTACATGTATCCTTTGAATAAGGAGTGCTATATGCTAAAATAATTTATTTAGACAATTCAGCTATGGATTTCTGAATCTGAGGAACAACCAAAATAATGGTACAAAGGTGGAAGAGACTTCCATTTGCTATCTAAAAGTTCCGGGTTCCTACCTGTAATATGAGATCTGGGTTTGCTGTATAGAATAATTGATCTTCATGACAAATACAGGCAAGTTTAGCTCTTAGAGTTTTACAATATGCAAGGAAAAAAAGAACATCAGTAGCAGGTTTACACAGACAAGAAAATTTTCCAACAAGTGTAGGCTGTGTTCCTTGCAGCTGAAGAGTCACATAAAAAACACAACCTGAATTAAACAGCAATAAGAGCCAATATGAACTGTGTTATATTAAAAAGCTAATACTGAGAACCATGAAAGCTCAAGAGTTTACATTAGCAGCCTATAAAATGCTAATGTAACTAACACCAGGGAACTCTGCAGAAACCATCCCTCTGCAAATTCAAAACTATTCAAAACTTAAAACAAAAAAAAAAAAATCAAACTATTTCCAGGTCAAGAAATAATAGATGTACACAAATTTTCAAAGTTCAAATTTTTTCTCTCTTCCTGATTCACAGACATATTGTCACCAAAGTATACATACAATTTTCAAGGATATGTTTCTCTGAGATGAAAGCAAGTCCTCTGTTCCACCTGGTATAAATTGGCTCTGAGTTTAAGTTCAGGGAACCTGAACATGAGTAGTACAACTGCTTTTTCATCCTCTAAACATTATGGCCATGCAGTGGACTGCTCACAAGTCTGAAGGACTCCTATAGACCGGCTGTGAACAATGCCATTTATGTTATTTTTTAACAGATGATTCTACAGTAGTTTGAATGCTTTATTCAAATCATACTGAAAAGACTTGGTGTGCAAGGCACAGTATGTACATGTGTGTTGGCTTTGAACTTACATTGAGGACATTTCAATCTCTCAATGGTCAGGGAAAGAGTATATAAAAGAAGTAAGGTTGGCTTTTTTTTTCCAATTTACTGTGAGGCACAGAAAACTGATGGAAAGCAGTCAAGGGTCAAATCTTTCTTTTTCCCCCAGAAGATACAAACTGCCCAACAAAAGGATAATGCGTTTCTCCATGAACACTGCATGCATTAGGGTAAACCCCAGTTTAGCACTAGTTTATTTTAACTAAAATTGCAGAATAAGTGAAGAAAGTGACTTTCTATTGTAACACTGAGTGTTTTAATTAGAAAGGGAATTGTGGCTTCTGCCATTAGCACTATCACATCCATACAGGTGTGCGAGAAAGACCTTGTGCTCTCAGAATGGACATTTCTTTCTGCCCCCATTCCAAAAGCTCGTAGAGAGCCTCTTGCCCTGTTGCACCTGACTAGCACAGCCACAGCCCCATGGAGAGCAATCCTTCAAGTAAAGCAGAGGCCAGATCAGCTGGAAGAAATTTTTTCCATGATTTGAATGCATCATTAATATTTAATATTTCAAATACTCATTAGAGTATGACAGAGAACATCAGTCACTTCCATCAGGACTGGAATTCATGGAAGCAAAAGTCCTTTCCTAACAACTAAAACATTGCTGGGATAACAGTGGAAACACTTGTTTCTGTTTCCACAGGCTCAGCAATACTTGGGCTGGCCTCTTTGTGAAGATCAGCTGAGGGAATGACATGCAATAGCAGCCTGCACAGAAATCACACTTCCAGTCAAAGACTGGAACATGCCGGTTCAAGACCAGTAATCTCATCTATTTATTTATAAGATTTTATACCTGGGAGCAGTGAAAAGGATGCTTTAAAAATTTTATATATTAAACAGTTACAAAATTAATTGCAATTAATATTGTTAGCTTTTGTAAATGAGTTCATCTTCTGCTTACAATGCTATTCTTTTTTAAAATGTCTTTATTGAATAAAAAAGCTAGAAATAAAGAATCAACTTCTTCCTTGCCCAGATTTTTATCATAAAAAATGTTTTTAATCTTCTGGTTTATGTAACTATTTCAAAGTTGGGGAAGAGGACATGATGTCTGCAACAAGCATAAATTTCAAGAATTCTTCTATTTTGCAGTAAAATAATACTCTACTGAAAAAATAATACACTTAGTAAATGGCCTAAGGCAAATTGTTGTTCCTTGATGCTGGTGACCTCTAAAAACTTCCTGAAACAGATTAAATATTATCATCAGTGCAGTTACCTCTCGATAAAATGAAATAATGATTTGTGTGCAAGCAGGTTATGAGAGACTGAATAGGAGAGCTTGAAGAGCAAAACTCAAAATGGAGTGAGGCACATGGAGAGCAAAATGATGACACAACTGACTTGAAAAGATAGAGGAGATAGTGAGTTCAAAACAAGCAACAGAGATTGTCCATCACTGTGTGCTCAGTTTGCAATTGCTGTGTGATATAGGCACTTCTCTTGGATTAATTACTGAAGAGAGGAAAGTAAGGGTGTATGTGCTTCCCCCTGTTGGAGTTGAAATGGGAAGGGTGCAGAAAAGCACATGGTGGGTGTACATGGGCTCACAACCCTTCTTCTCCAGGTGTGGAATAAAGTTCTCACAGAGAGATCTCCCTGGTCAGTGCCTGGAGTTGAGACAGGCTGCCTGTGTCAAGTCTTCTCCAGACCTTCCCCAAAATTTTTCCAGAGCAAATCCAGGTTATGGATCCTGTAAAAGGTCACCCCTTCTTTTAACTACGCTCAGTGGCATTCACATCTTCCAGCGTATGATCTGGAACAAGCTTTCCAGTGGAAATGTTCTGAAAATATCAGATGATAGGATGAAAACATCTCTGCCACAGTATGCTTGTCACCTGTTAAATATACTGTAGCTGGATCAATACAAATATACCAAGTGGGATGGAAGAAAGCTGGAGGTATGTGAAATTTGTTTTGTGCCTGTTAGATTTCAAATGTGAAGCAAGAACAACAAACAGAAGTTGGGGATTTTAAGGGAAGACCTTTCCTGTTGTGGTGGTTAAAGTGATCAAACATAACAGAACACAGACAAGAATTTTTTTTCTGAAACACCTGCTCCTGAATTCAGAATGTCATCCAACAGGCAACACCAATTCACAGGATTACTCAGTTCTCTCCTTTCTACTTACTCTTCAGGTTTGGATTTTTTCTTCCACTTTGTATGGGCATGAGTAGCCATAGATCTGTGAAGCCAAGTAATTCAGGGAATAAATGGAAGACCTGGATAATGTTTGGACTACATTCGTGTCCTTCATAGTTGCTGATTTTAAGGGAACAGCTGTGATGGCAAAAAGAGGGGCAGGCAGGGCAGGTTCCAGTGTAATATGGATCCAGGTCCAGAGGAGTCACTTTGCAGCCCCTTTTGTATCATTATATTTAATTTTTTAAACACACAAAGATTATGTTAAGCACTAGGGAAAAAAAGAACAAAAGGGAGATGGCACTATTTACTGAAAGACTTGATTTTCTTTTGTGTGTATGTACATGTCCAAGATCTTTTCTACCAGAGGAGAGTCATGCAACACACACGTCTCTTCATTGCTCATTTTCTTCCTTTCCTCTCTGGTTCTTTGTCCTTCTGGGTTTGCTTTCCTCGCTAAAGTGTGAATAGCCCTGTTGTGCAGCTCTGGGGACTCCGAGAAATGAGAATGAATTTCAGAGTTTTAGACATTTTTACAGAAATACAGTCACAGTTCCACTGTCAAGGCTAAACTGAACCCAGAGCAGTTATCCAAGCTCTTCATTAAACATATAAAGTTGGTCCTTATCCTCCTTATAATGCCTGTTATGGAGGTAGGAAAAAAAAGGTGCATAGATTTCTGATGATGGGGTGGTTAACAGCTGGAGCAAATGACTGAAAGAAACCATTCTCCACCTCGTCCTTCTCCCTCCTTGTCCAAAATGAGCTTAGAGAAACAGCTTATTGGTCTTCTTATTATTTACATTCTAATTTATTATTAACATTCACTAAACTTGCAGAGAAAGTTGCACACTGGAGGGAAATAGCTTTCATATCTAATTGCCAAGATTAATTTACAGTTATCAGGATATTAGGAATTCAGGTTTGCACTACAATCCTTCTTCCCATTAATTGCTACACTTGTACTATTTTATTTCTCTGAGAATCTAAGTTAGAATGATGCATTTGGGTTCAAAACTCACACAGTTTACAGTTTTAAATTTCAAGAGTAATAATCACATCTTTCAGATAGCACATTCACACCTTCTTCTGGAAGGGCACTCCTCAAGTGAGAATCACAGAATACTGTCTCCTCAAAAAGCCTCATAGTGCAGGGAAATTACACAACAAAAGTGAAAAAAAACCCCACTGAAGGTGGAAGCAAAGTTAAGGCTACATGGCAGTGATTTACAGTAAAATATATGACAGACATAATGCAATTATTCAAACCCCAAGAATTATAAACCCTGAAAATTCTAGGGTAAAATTAAATTTAATAAGAAATCCAATTAAAGAACAAAGAAATTAAGAGTCAAATATCTAAACAATCTTAATTATGCTTGGAGAAAATATCTTCTAAATATCTAAATAGCTAGAAGTCATAACATTTGTTTGCCTAATATGTGGTGTTTGTATATAGATATTAATACACACATGCTTTTGAAGATGAATCATACCTTTCTACTTCATGGTGTGTGACTGAAAGTTCATGAGAAACCTATCTCTGTTCTGCTGGGAAGAGCAAAGAATAGAGCAAGCCTTTAAAAACCTCTTAATCATATCTGAGTCCACAAATGTAGAATTATCTCAATACGAACAGCATGTTTTTGCCTGGTTACAGTCACCACAGTAACACCCATGTAGCTGTTAAATAGCTCCTGGAAAAAAAAGAACAGTGTAAAGCATAAATTAGAAAGCAATATACATACCAGATATCCGCAGTGCATCATAGGAACCTCAGCGGCACCTCTTGGAATCTGACAACAGGTCAGTGCAACAAGCACACTGGAGGCTACGGCTTTGGGCTGCAGGCTGGTACCTCTACAAGTCCAGAGGGGGAACAGCAGAAGGACAGTTGGAGATTTAAGGCCTCCATGACAGGTGCAGCTGCATGGGGGTGCAAGGACTGGAGATTCCTGAGCCATGACTGGGGCCATGCCTCTCTGTCCCTCAGAGAACAAGAAGACACGTGCAGCTGGGCTGACGGAGCACACGCACGGTGCGTGAGGAGCCAGCCAGACCTGGCTCCCCAGCAGAGCTCTCCTAATCCCTGATGCCTCATCAAACCTTGTCTATCCAAGAAGCAATGTTGAAAACGTTAAGCAGATCCTGATGACACATTAGGACAACAGCACAGAAACGTCAACACAAGTTACAAACTCCGCAGAGGCCACTCAATAAAAATGGTTGGTCTGCCAACAGGAAAAAAGAAAGAGTGTTCACAGGTAGTACCAGGAACATCAGGTTTTGTAGCCTGGAACAAGACTTGCATCGAGAAAACTTAAACCCCAACCCCTGCTGTGCCATTAACAACCATGCTTTCTCTGAATTACTGTATTTGTTACGTGTACATGACTGAGATGTAATACTGTTAATTACAGAGATGTTGGTTATAGCTCCCACAGGCAAAACTGATGTTATATATTACACTCTGTGTGCAAATTAGACTAAAAAAGCAAAGTATATTATGCCCAAACTTAAAGCACTACTTCTCTGAGTAAAATATTCACATGATAAGAGATTACCTGACATCTGCTAACTATTTCCTGGTACAAGAGTCAGACTGCTTAATCTTAACTTGGATCAGTGGCCTATCCCATTTTGCATTAATCTCCAAAAGGTACACAGAGGGAGAAGCCTTGCTCTGCTGGGAAAAAAAAGAAGCTGAGCCTCTCTCCCTCTCGTGCAATATTGTTCACATTGGTCTGATTTACTCAGCAAAAAAAATGCAGTGAGCCTATTTCCCTGGAAAGAGCTGCATTTCCAGAAGTTTTTGCTGTAATGCCAACTCCTTCTAGTTGAACCACAGGCTGAGTGTTCTCAGCTTCTGCTGCCATGATATTCCTGCCTGACTCATGAAAAACAGAGATTCCCTTAAAAACCTGCAGGCTCTTCATGGTCTTGAGAGGAAAAAACCCAATACAGAGCTTTAACCACTGTCAGTTCTGGCCCAGCACAGCATGTCTGAGACCAGCCTTTGCAAAAAGCTCCCAAACCAATACTGCACATCGCTTCTGCAGTGCTACTTGTTTCCCCAACTTGTTCCCCCCTTGGAAGGAACATATTGAAGCCTATAATAGTAATTCTCACTCCTGGCTCTACAACCAACTTGCCTGTTAACTTTTTGTTCAAAAATCTCTTCATCAGGCTTACCCAGACAGGAATTGTTTCCTTTGCCATTGTTAATGGATAACTCTGTCATGGTAGTTAAAAAGGCATACATGGTATGAGTCAGCAAGTGAAGGTAACACACATGGAGGACCTGCAAATTCTTCCTTGTTCCTTTCTGCCTGTCTTCTGAAGAGCCTGGTTTTGGTTAGCCAAATATCGGGTGATGCTTCAGAGAAACAGGTGGGCTGAGGCCCAAGCTGTCCCAGGAAAACAAGGGTTCATTGCTCCACTGGCTGCTAGGCAGGAAGGCTCAGAGTTGGCAGCAATTAAGGCAGCAAAACAGACTCTGAGAAGGAGAAAGGACCTGAGAGGAGAAATTGAGTGTCATTGAGCCCATAGTGCCTCACTGACCATTTCAACTATACATTTTAAAGCAGAATGTAACTTATTATTATACCTCTGAAACACAACGTATTTTATAAGTCAGACCCACTCCTGGAGCCAGCATTGTGACAGTGTCCAAACAGTGATTTCTAATCAAGCAGAGGATGAGGATGCATGTAGGGAGCAGGTTTAACAGAGGTGCTGTAATGATGTCGGAATTATAAACTTAAATGCAGTTTAGATCTGCATACTAATGAAGAGATGCCCGTATAGGCTTCTGCACAACTCAGTTTCAAAGAAATTAAAAACTGTCAGTTTATTGCAGTGCAGAGTTTCATTATTCAATTACACAAAGTATTAAATATCTCCTCATAATTAAAACATTTTTGTCATTTATCTCATATAGATTTTTTTCCCCCAAGTTTAGCCCTATCTCTTTTTGCTTTATGGTAGTTCTCCTGGGAGTAATTACTCAATTTCCAAAGCAGTAATTTGGGTAGCATAAGAGCATGTAACCTCAGCCTTGCTCCCTCCATCATAATGAAGACTTTGCCTAGAAACATACTTTTTCCCTTTCACATTATTTAAAATATGACACATGATCAATAACACAAAACTGCAGAAAACTTTCTCATATGATAATTCTATTGATTTTTAAAAGAAATAATTAAACTAACTGTTAAGACCAAGTTCATCAATACAATCTGACTCCTTTGTTCCTTCCTCCTGAGTAGGACAAATCAATCAGGGTTATGAAACAGCATAACCAGTTTTCTGGAGCTACTGCACCATTCTGACAACATACTGAATAGCCATTTTATGCCCTGTTTTTCTCTCCTTGCTCTCCCATCCCCCTGCACACATACCTGCAGCTCCAAATCGCAGCCTTCTCCTGATTCTTCTCTCATTGCATTGTACATTCCCCAAAACCTCCATTCTCCTCTCCGTGCTCCCTCGGTTTGCTACTTCCTACACCATCAGCTTCCTTTGCAAAATAATGAATGCACTTTTAGGAAAAACATACTTTATTTTTCTAAAAGAGATAGAGTGCCAAATTGTGTTAAATGCCAAATTTCTTTCCACTCTTAGGACAGAAGCATATCTGCGAATTGGTACCTCTGCTCAGATTGTATTTTAACAACAGGACTTTACCAGTTCTCTGCAGGGCAAAGCAGTCCCCTGGTAAGTGGTGAAACAGGAAAGCCAGAAGTCTCTCAGGTTTCCTCTGGAAGCAAAGCAGCTTCTCCATAGGGATGGCTGGCTCTCATTTTCTCTCATACTCTGATGCCCTTAAGACTTGTGCTGTAGTTGAAACAAAATCTGTCCCCAAGTGAACTTGCGCAGACCTCAATTTCTCCCAGTGATCCCACCAACACCCTCATCAGGCAGCTGCCGACTTGTGCCGCCACGGAGAGCTGCTCCTGCACCCAAGTGGTTGGACTGAGGAATCTCTTCTGTGGCAGAGGCAGACAGTAAGTCTGGCAGAATGGAATCAGCAACAGGGGAGATACACCACAGGTATGTGCCTTGTCTGCAGCCAGAGAAGGGGTTCTTTAGAGTTTCTTGATGAAAGTCACCTAAAATGCTGAAGGATTTGTTGTTTTCAAGGGACACTGCAGCATGTGTGTAAGTCCCAGATTATTCATCTCTGCAACAAGTAAGAAAAGGCCTTCAAAAACTTAGGTTCATAGGATGTAGATTTATTACCTTGTGCAAAATGCACTCTTTACGTGGAACAATAGATTCAGAACAGCAGAGGTTTATGCTGAAGAAATAGCTGAACACAGTGGAAGAATTACAGACCATGATACCAAAAGAAGAATTACAGAATATGCACGGCCTAAATCAGTCACAGCACAGTGAGGCACAGCAGCCATAGCAGATCCATTACTCCCCACTCAGCAGAGCCACAAACGCTTCTTTACTGACAGAAACATTCATCTACAGCATTCATAAGATCTACTGGTGTTCACAAGTTGCAGGGTTTTCCTGAGAGGAGTAGGAATCTGTGTGTGCCTACATTTGGCAATGTTATTTCAAGTCCAAGACAAGATACAGGTAATTTATAAATCTCCCTGAAAAATAATGCTTTTTCTGGAGGTACTTATATCTATTCAACAGCCATGCAACTTGATGGCCTGAGAAATGACTTTCTATAAATTTATTTTGAAAATAATCTTTTCAAATATGTACTTAAAAGGCTTATTTACAGTAAGTACAATTGTTAACTCTGTTAGGTATATGGGCAGATGTGCAGACCAGCACACACATGTAGCTCTCAGATTAATTTATTTTAAGCTTCTTACATAGTTCCAAAATCCCCAATATTTGGCCCAGTTGATATGGCTCTAACAGGTGTAATTGGAACAACAAACATGTTACAGATCAGAAAGTATTCATCAAAAGTATTCATCAGGTCTGTGTCCACACTTAGCAAGCCTTCCTTCTAACAATTTACACTGTACCTATCACTGCAACACCTGAATATTTAGCAAATGCTACCATCAAAGACTAGCAGATCCTCTTAACTAGGTGAAACTTGATACACTAAACCCTGTAAAGGCATTTCTTTTTGTCATGTTTAGAAAATACAATTATGGCATGTCTTGTCTGCCTTTCAGGTGCCAAAATTCAAACCCCAGTGTGTGCACCCAGCTCCCATCAAATTGCAATGAGAGATGCAAGACACTGTCCATTTGGCCTTCACTAAGTGAAATGAAACACAGGAAAGAACGAAAAAAACCAACAACAAACCCCAAAACAGCACACAGATTTCACTAGAGATCACACAGCATCAGAGCCAGAGATCAAACTCCAGAACCCTGACCCCCTTCCCCACATGCTTCTGGCTACATTCACTATGGGGAATTAGGGCAAACTGGGGAAGAGGTAGCAACATAAAATGGATTAGGAAGCAGTGACATTCTAGTGGGTCAAAAACAGACAATCTAGGAAAAGAAGAGAAAAAGGAAATTTAGAATAACAGATGAAAAGCACTGAAAGCTACCATCAGAAAGGAAGTAAGATGATGCAGCAGCAAGCATAAATAACAGGAGATGCACTGATGAGAAGCATTTTTCAGACATGTTAAATAGTTGATTGTCAAAATATTTTCAGTAAATACACAGATGCCGTGTTTGCCTCTAGTAGATGTATTTACTAGAGGCAAACAATAGCCTGGGTGGTAATACTGGGTGATGATATTGAGGGTAGACAACTCTCCTCTTTACTCCTTATCTAGCCCAGCCCCTAATCATATTAGCAGCTGCCTCAAAAGTATTATCACAGAGCACTTGGCAAAACCCAAAAGGCAATTGTGATCATGCCCTCAGAGTTCTGAAAAGGAGAATTACTTTAAATTCCATTAAATTCCACATAAAAGCTGTGTAAAGACTTGACACTCACCATAGGACATACTCTTCAAAAACACACTGCTGAAGCTGCTGGCACTTTCAGTATACAGTAAGCATAAACCAGAAAGGTGCTGTGACTGCCCCAGAACTGGACACCTCACATCTAGGTGACAGCCAGCAGCTCACCAGGGGAGTCCAGCACAGCCAACACGGCCCTGCTTCCTAGGGTAGACAGGGACTCAGAACAGAAGGAATGGACCTTTGGGACAGAAAGAAGGGAATGTGGAAGACAGTAAGAACGGGTATGTCCAAATGCCTGAGCATTCAGCCTTTCTGAAATTATCAAACACTCCAATAAGCTGAAAGACCAGACAAGGTGTTTTTCCCTACTGCAGGCCTCTTTTGCATATGCCTGAACAAGGCCCAAACACATTCTTATCCTTAAAATACCAAAAGTATTCTCCACAGGCTTCAGAGAAAACCACCTCTCCACCAAACCCATCTTCCTGATTACCAAACCCCCTCCTTACATGGCTCTACAAAAATCAAATCTGTCTGACACTTTATTATCCCAAAACAGCATTTATCAAAGCTTTATTTTTAGAATCTGACTGTTGTGAACTACTGCTGAATGGGAAAAAACGAGGCCCTGGTCTCAGCAATTGTACCTATACATCTGGAGAGGGACCAAGCAGAAGCCCTGCTGCTGGCACTGAAAAAATTCAAACCCCCAGCGGGACCAGAACACATGGATCCACACAGCAGAGGGATGAATCCACCCTCATGTCCCACAACAGCTCAACATCAACACAAATCAGAAGAAAAATGCATACAGAAAAGGTTGCTTTGCTTTTTCATCCCTCAGTACCCATGCCTTTTACACTCCACTGTCCAGCCCCAATCCTGGAAACAGCCATCAACTGTCGATGCCCTCCATCACTTGACAACTACAGCCAGTTACAGGGACCTGCATCCCTGGAGGGCTGCATATCCTGAGGAGGATGAAAGAGGCAGAGAAGGGGCATCATGAGCTGCGGCCACAGATCTGCTCAATGTGGTAGATCTCCTTGGGACAGTCAGCAGACAAGACAAGAGGTGCCTCCTCTGTTATCACAACATCGTCCTCAATGCGCACACCAATGCCACGAAACCTCTCTGGAGCACTCATGTCATCCTCAGGGATATAAATGCCTGAAAGAAGAAAGGGAATTAAAGCACACAACACTCTCCAGAACAAGACCCTTCCCTTACTGCATCACCATGAGAACAGGGTTGGATTTTCAGCAACATAACATTTGATCCCAAAAATTTTTAATATGGCAAGTTACTGTCTTTCTCCTCACTCATGGCTGTTGGTGGGCAAAGGAAGGAAAGTGTCCCTCTGTGCCCTTGGACATTAGCACATTAATAAAAACTTCCACAATTACACCTGGCCTTTCTGCACTTCTTGCTCTCAATGTCACATTCACAATGATGATTTTAACAATGGTCTGAATAGAGAGAGAGAAGAGCTAAGCATTAAATATCAGTTTCAAGCCGACAGCTTCAAATACAGTGACAAGTAAAAAGAAAGATTCATTGCAGTATGCCCAATTTGCAAAGCTAAGTTGTGAATGCCTGTAATTGCAGACTGTAACGCTTGAGACTTATACCACCAGCAATGGTAGAGGTTCAGTCTCAGGAACACAGAACACAGTACAAGCAAACCAACTCTACTTTTCTGCATCTGTGCTCCACAATACTTTGCTGCCTGAGTCTACTTCCACCTTGGCCGTGTTTGGGAAGGAAATGGGGTGTTCTAATACTGTAATGACTTTGGGAAGGGAATAACTTAAGGCTTTCCAATACTGTAATAATTTTCAGTTTCACCAGAAAGAACCTGAAACCTTTGGTCTGAGGTACCAACTAAACACTGAAAGCAACACTGTTATCCTCAGTGTTGCATGTTTTTGTCCACCACTGACTGCATGTCTTGTTACCTGGTTCAATGGTTATCACCATGCCTGGCTGGAACGGGAGTGACCGGGATATATCTGGGGTATCGTGAACATCCATGCCCAAGTAATGGCCCACATGATGTGGGCAGTACTTTCGGACAGCCTAGCAGAAGACAGAACAGGTGTCACGGAGGCAGTTAAACACAGCCCAACTCATTCCAACAAAAAAGATAGGAAGAAGAGACAGAATACTCGTGTGCTTAACTAGCAGCCTTACTGTGATGACCAGATCACCAGGGACTGCCTTACATCTACCAGAACTGGATGGCCCCCAAAACCCACCAGCACCAGTTGCCCATTATGAGCACATTGCAGACTGCCCTTCCCCCTCGCTGAAAAGAACAGTCCAAGCCCATCTCCATCTCAGCATGTCAGGAAAGACGTCAATTTTCAGTGCGCTGAGCTTTGCTGCCCCAACCCTTTCTATTCCTTAAACGTCCAAGCCCTGCATGATTCCATCAGCCCACCCTGACAACGGCAGCAGCGGATACAGCTGCTCCGTGCCGTGGCAAAGTGAGGTCCTACACATGGCAGAGCAAACGCTGTGCCGATTTCACGTAGCTACAGCACGATTTTAATCCACCTCTACAGGACACAGATACCGCCTCCCCCCGCACCATCCTAATCACCCACCCTACTGAGGGGGAATCAAAGAGCTAATTCCTCCCTCCTCATTCCCCCCTCCCCACACTCCTCATTCCCAGAGGACTGAGCTGCAGGCGCCGCTCCGCCTGGCTGTGCTGCCACCTGCCGAGGGAATACGGCACGGCAGCCTCCGCCGCTGCCATGGCACCGGCACCGTAGGACAATTAAATCCGGCAGGAACCTGTCCGGCTGCCAAAAGCGGTAGTGCCGTCACCTGGTTCTGCCGTCTTTCCTGTACTGGCATCAGCAATCGTGCAGGTTTGCAGTGGGTGTGACTGGATAAACTTATGTAACTACAAACCAATCTTATTTGTCCCTACGTTCAGCTCTAAGGCAGGCGAGTTTCCCAGTCTTGTTTACCAGGTGAATCCCAATACTGACACAAAATGGTGCAGAAGAGGCAGCAGGTGGAATGACTGAGAAGAATGGGCTGCACCTTTTGGTGGTACTGCAGATTTATGCAATGTTAAACAGATCAGAAAACTACAAATAACTGCCTGCAGCCAGTCCTGGACCCAGAATTCTGTGTTAGCGCCTATGTCCCTACAGTTCCCTTCAGACTGTGGTCTAAAGCTGAATCTGCAAAATGGCAAATAATGCAGAGCAATGGGGATGGATCTGCAGAGTGAGAGCAAGAGCCGAGAACAAATATTCACACTGTGTGCATATAAGACTGGGGGGTTACTTCAGACTAATTTGTTGAAACACATCTCCAAGTTTAGCCCTGACTTGAAAGAAATCCAGACCTGTGCTGAGACCAGCCCACAACATGAATTATAGCACAGTGTGTGGCAAAAATTAGAAGACATCTCAAAAACACATTCCTGACCCAAACTAAAGCGACTAACACTACCCAAGGAGAAAATAATCAGGCTTAGTAAGGGTAAACTGGAGTAAAAATCTTCAAGTACCTTGAAGAAATGGCTGTCAGTGATGCTGCTCTCTAGGACACCCAACTCTTTCAGTTTCTGTCCAATAAGGCTCAGCATGAGGCTGTAGATATTTTCCAGACTCATGCCTGGAGAGCAGAGGCTCAAGCAGGACTTCTGGATATCCAGGACAGCCTGGTATAGTTCTGCTTGGGGTTTGGTGAACCTGAAGACCATTGAGAAGGAACAAAGGACATATCTCACAATTAAACTGCTACTCAGAACGCATCTTTGGGACAGATTCAGTGCAAAGTTGGAGCAAGAAAAGTCAGAAAGCAAAGCAACTGTCTCCTTATATGAAAGGCCAGACAAAGCATCCCTGCAACACGCCCTTCAATACACCGTGTAGAGGCAGGGTTTCTCAGGGTTTCTCAACCCCCAAGAAAAGCAAGGCCAAGCTACTGCAGGAAAAAGAAAATACAGGACACAAACACACAAACACAGAGATATCGCACCAGCAATTTCATGACTGACAGAGCGACGTACATGCCAACTAAGACTCCTTTTTTCTCACATACAACTGGAGTCAGCCACAGCTAAATGTACAAAAAAGCCCTCTCTGCACTTTAAGCATGCTGTAATAGCTGAAAACAGCAATGATCACCCATATTCATGTAGTAATTAATGAGGCAGTGGGGAATACAGCTTCTCATGCTGAAAGATTAGTTTATATAATTTGATTACTTTGAAGAACCACAGAATGGGACACGTTAAAACTACTCACACAGAGATTAAACACACATACACTCCATCCATCAATTATTTAAGAGCTTCTCAGTGTTCTTCAAAAAACCTTATTGTGGCATACCTTCCGTTGACAGGCCAGGTACGTGTGATGTCACTCACATAGCAAGACAATTCACATCCACCATCTAACAAGACCAGTTCACCATCCTGCAGAATAACAAGAAAAAATGCTGTGTGGGTCAGTCCAGCTATTAATTGAACTGATTTTTTTTCTGTCTGAGAGCAGGAAAGGAGGTTATGCACTTATTTTCACAAAGCAGTAGCAGAGGTGTGAATTCTTGTTGCAGAATAACACCCCAGGTGCTACCCCAGGTTTTAAACAGGCTATTCCAGTTGGATTGTTTCTCTGCGAGGTAGTCTCTGACTGTTATGCTTATCTACTGTCTGAACCCTTACCATGCTGATTTTCAAACATTTTGGAGCAAAAAGACATTTACTGTGAACTATTCTGCTCTCTCAGTCCCATTGACACCTGAGTTGCTTACTCCTGCAAATTACACCAGTGACTCCTTCCACTAGAAGTTCTCTGCTAGTGACTGAGCCAGAAGGGTTTTGCAAAAAAAACATTTATTTCTGAGCTATCCATAAGATCACTAACCACTACAGATTTAGCCTTGCCATAGGATAGGAGGACCCAGCAAAATAATTTCTCTGACAGTGTATCGCTGCTGTAAATGCACTATTGAATAGCTTGAATCATCTTCCCCATCCTTTTATAAGATATCCTTCTGAATCTGTCTGTTGATGAAGAAAAAGCTTTTGGAGATGTGAACCTCTGATTCACTTCAGCAAAACTGTTACATGTCAATTAAATCACTGACTACACATCTTCCAAAAAGTCACACAGAAGGAAGATAAAGAGCCGAGAACAAAACCACTGCTTTGCTCTCCCTCCTTAAAGAAGCTAACAACAAATAGAGCAGTGGAATCTGTAAAAAGTTTGGATTAAATTCTCTATAGATTTACAGTACATGTAATCTAGGGACTTTATTACAGAGATTCACTCCACAGATCCATGACTGTGCCAGCAGCCATGATGTGGAATGACAAGGAATAATTCTAGCAGATTGATGGAAAGAATAACAAGCAGAATTTCACTGTTAGTGCTACTTCCAGTGCTATCTATTATCATTGTGTACAGTCAAGTGCCACAAACAGATACACAGGAGATAAATTACCAGTGAGCAGATGTCACTATCCCACTGAATAGACAGGCCATTAACTATCCATTTAAATTGTACTTTTTAACTTTTTCGGAATAGCTGGTTCAATCCATTGCAGAAAATCTGAAATTATAGCACCTGCCATCTTCCAAGCAATTAAACAAGCTAAATAGCAATTTATTGGCTTAGGGAATTCTGCTTGTGGTTTGATTGTTCAGTAAGTGCCTTATGTTGTGCTTCTTGTCCTCTTTCTTTAAAGCTGAGCCCACTAAATGGTGAACTGAATGATGCATTCAGATTCCTACCAAATTAGACACTTTGTTAGCCTATTTGGAAACAAGAGCTGTAGGAAGCAGCACACAAAGACAAGGAAAGAGTCAGGTTTACGGGTTTAACCTCCTACTTAATAGTTTGGAAAAAAAACAATGACAGTCACTTAACCGAACAACTTTAACAGAAGCAACTGGAATTACATCAGCACGCCTGACCTTGGATGACAGAACAACAAAGGAGGCTTCTTTCTGCCAAAAGCAGCCTGTCATATCTTTTGTACATTTGTCTCTGCAGATCATTTCAAGGTCTGCTAGATGCCAGCTTCAAGAAAAGACAATGCTAGTGGGAAAGTTTCATCCTGCATTAAGACAGAGGAAAAATATGCTCCTCTGAAAAGTGAATAGTGAGCAGAGCAGTGGGGAAATACGGCTCCTGAAAATACTTATCCGAATCTAAAGGTCTATTGTCAGGAAAGCTGGAGAGGGTTCAATTCAATAAGGAGAATCTTCAAAATAAGACAAAACACATTAATTTACCTAAAGCCATATAATCCACCTCTTGACATCTAATGTTGATCCTTTTCCTCCTTGTTCCCGTTCCCTGCTTTGCTGGCCTACATGCAGACCAAAATGCTTTTCAGCTTCACCAGAGCAGGAATGCACTATTGCCCCTTATGTTGCAAAGCAAGACTAAGCAATGCAAGTGACAGCAGAAGATCTCCCAAGGTGCCTTCACTCTGCAGTGGCTCCTCTCTTTTGTGAGGCCAGTGACCCACCCAGCACCACACCCTGCTGTGCACGGTGTGCGAGCAAACCTATTCGCTAAATTATTTGCAGCCCTGTTTGCAAGGCCTTCCACTGGTCAGAAAATACTGCAGCAAGCGCAGAGAGGAGAGGAAGAGAAGTTAATCTGCCACTGACAGAAAAACTAACCAGGGCACGACTCCTTTCCCTTGCTCAGTTTATATTTAAGTGCTTTGATACGTTTAGTCAAAACAAAGAGCAGCTAGGGGACATACATGTGTGTCACAGCTCTGCATTTCAAGTTACTGGACAGCAGATGGGTTACCTTGATGAGCTGATTGTTCTTCACATAGTGCAAAGTGTTTGATCTGTTGCCACCTGCAACAACAGGGGGGTACGCCAAGATGTCAGCACCACGGGCCCGGCACTCGAACTCAAACTGGAACAATAATTCAGAGAGGAGAACATTAGTGCTGTTTCAGGTGATTAACTGCCCAAGGGCTAGGTACAACTGTTTTCTTAATTTGTACAACACAAAGTGAAACTGGAAAGTGAGTTTACTAAATGAAAGCAGCCTTGAATATTATCCAAGAATGCTGGAGAAAAAAATACAGAACAATCCACTTTTCAAGAGTGTTTTAAGCCTGCATCTAGTGTCATGGAAGCTTTTTCTGGTACAAGCTACTCAATACCATATGAAATTCATTACACTGTCATGCATCCAGGTAAGGATTTGTTCTTACATGAAAAAATGCTTATTTGCCATATAACATTCTGAATTTTCAAAGATCCTAAATGTCAGCATGACAATAGTCATGTTTTATTGCTGTCTTTTAAAATTATGAAGTACCAGCATATTTACAGCAGTATCTATTACCATGACTGTTGAACTAAGAAGGTTTGAAAACATGCACTACCTTGATGTCTGAGAGATGTAAGAAAAAGGCACCACAGGCCTCAAGATCTTTACCCTTCTTGAATGATGAAGCTGATGGAAGCATGGCAATGAATTGAACTTACATCTATAAAGACCCTCAATATATTAATAGCACCTCTTTTCTATAACTACCAAGATCACATGGGACAGAACACTCCAAGATGCATACATGGAGCAATGTATGTTTTACGATCCTGATCTAGAGTGAAAAATTGATCTGTAAAATACACTTTAATTAGTTTTCTTTACAGTTCAGTACTGCTGCTCAGTGCCACGTCAGCACAGGCCCATCTATGTCATAATAAATAGAGGGTCAAATCCTGCTGATGTTTCTCAAACAGGCATCTCACTGCAATTCCTCATGAAGTTCCTTACCAAATGTGCAGGCCAATTAGTCCTTATTTTGTAAATGAGAGGTGTCTAAATTGCTTCAAGATAGCTGTGGTAATCTGATGTAGTAAGAGGCTAGAGGCAAGAGAAGCAGGCTTTATAAACAGGTGTTATAACTACTTTAATTCTGCACAACAGAACTGTATCATAGGATAAGATAACTATATCTCCGACTGTTTAGCAGGTTTGGTATTCAAATATAGTAGAAAAACATATTAATAGCAGACAAATTTAGACAACCACTACGCTCCTTCAATAAGGGTGTTGGAAGTACTGCTGAAGAATTCCTCACACTGACTCTTCTGCATGTCCAAGATTTGGGTGAAGAAGAAATGTGCTACGGTGGGAGACATCATAAAGAGATCGGACACTTCTTGTTTGCTGGAAGGATAACCAACATCCAGCCCTTCTATCTCACTTTCAGCTATAAAGTACTCACCTTTGCATATAGAAAGGCTTCATCCACTGGGGATTTGCTGGCAAACATTGTCTCTGTGAAAGCCTATGAAAAAGAAGGGCCTTTCAGTTAGCAAAAGAGCCTGAATTTGAGAGAAGCTTTTTTTTTTTTTAACCTGTTGTCTTTTGAGGAAGGCTCAAGATCAGCTGGTCCAGAACACCAGAGGCAGCTGAAAGTGCAAAGTGCTGTCAAGACTAGAACCAATTAAGATCTGTTCCCCATGAAACTCTATTTAGGAGCTGATTGACTCCAGTTTTTGATAAAAAGGATTAGATGGTTGAGGCTGATCCCATAGGTTGGCATTTTAGGAGTTGTCTCGCCTATGGATTCCTTCACATATGAGTGCCTTACGCAGCTTTTCCTTCAGAGAAGGACAAGCTGTACCTCTCTTTTCTATTTGGCTATCTATTTTGATAATATTTACAAAAACATAATTGCATTTGAGTTATCTGTCACATTTGTTGAAAATGGCCAATGAGTTCAAAAGGTATTTGAGGGAGAAGGGGGAATACAGAGACATACATAGGCAAAGCCTTCACAAAAATTCTGTTTCCTCAAAATAAACAGAATAGACAGGAAAGAAAATGGTGAGGGGAAGCAGAGCAGAAGCTGCTAAGAGAGTGAAAAGGCTACCCCTGATCAGATAATGCTTTTAAACACAGTCTAACAGCTGCTGGCTTGTCTTTGCTTGAGTTACACTGATTGAGAGAAGCTGGTTGTCCAAGCAGCCTTCCCATTTCTCCTTGTCACGTGAAGGGAGCCGAGCCCAGCCCATGGCTGAGACACAGCAGTTCAGTAACAGATTAGACCAAAGGTATCCTTCCAACCAATGTCACCCCATCAACAGCATGCACTGGTTCATCTGCAGAGCACACGACCCCCTTACCTCTGCTGTCACCCGTCCAGCTATCTTCATCCTTTCAATCTCTGCCGGGGATTTGATCAGCCGAAGGTTTTGCACTAAATGTCGGATGCCTTGGATGCGGTTTTTGCTCCGAGCTTTCATCTCAGCCAGCGGCTGCAGGTAGTCAGAGTGCAGCTCTGGATGCACTGGTTTTGTCAAGTCATACCAAACAATGTTTGACTCACCTGGAATACAAAACAAAAGCTGACACAGACAAAAATAAATGTAGAAATGTCCTCCTCACACTGAACAGACTCATTCCTCCTAAATTAGACCTGCTGCTATATTTGAGACAAATAATTTCCTCTGAATTTGCGTTGACAGACCATATAGACACTTTCACTGTCACAAGATTCTAGCAATCTCTTCTAAGTTTGGAAGATTACCAACTCATAGCAAGTAGATTTCACAAATCACCACTTCTGGGCAAATAATGGGGTTTAAGACCAACGCTGAATATACACATCTTGTCAAAGTTGTACTTGTGTAATCTAAGTAGGCATTGCACTGCAGTGATGCCCATTCTGAATCGTTCTGTCATTTAGCCTGTCCCCACTGATGTAAGGCAATTTACCTTTCTACCCATGGAATCAGGGTCATGATCAATTATACTTCAGAACACTGTGGGGAACAACTGCTTATTTCAACCATTCTGAGATAAACTAACTCAGGACAAACACATTTAACTATGTGGACAGTTATTTAGAACATGAAAGTTAGCACCCACATTCTCCCCACAGGAACATTTTAAACAGAAATTAGTAGAAAAGCCATTGTGAGTCACAGTTGATGCCCACCTAGGCCCCCTTCTTTGGGGATGGTAACCATTAGCAAGTGCTTACAGGAAGTGTCTAAGAAGCTGGGCATTTAGGAAAGAGTATTTCCCTTAGCACATGCTCCCCAGAATCCCCCTTCTGGTTTCTTCATTTCAAGGCTGCATCTTCATAACAGTGATTTACTGCTTTTCATGGATCTTTCCCCTGTAGAATTAAAAATTTTTCACATTCCAAACCTTCCATGAGTGATCTACAACTTAGAAGGTGCCAAAACCTGCCATGTGATCATTTCATTCAGTGTTGTCTTTTTTTAAAATTATGAAAACCATCAAGTAATTGTTCCTACTCACCTTCTCTGTGCTTTCCACAACCATACACATCTCATACCTTGGCTTCTGTTTTCTCTTTTTCAAGCTAAGTGGGTTCATCCAGCATGTATCTCACACACTCCATACTGTTGATCATCCCTCTAGCCCTTTCTGTGACTTATCTATTTTCAATAAATCCTTTTTTGAAACAAAGTAACTGGGTCCCATAAAGCTCCAAAATTCACTCTCTCTAGTTGTTTGACCCCCCCCAAGCACTTGCCTTTATTATATTATCATAAGCATTCTTCAGCTTCGTTTTATAATGCACTCAAGTTCCCCCTGGATTATAAGTACTGAGGCAACACAGTGATGTTAAATGCAAAGGAATATTTCTAGAGGACAGCAGTGTTCATATTTCAAGAGCAAGTCATCATCTAGCTAAAAAAATGTGAGTGGACTAACAAACTCCCTGTATGGATAATTTTCCAAGTCTACTGTGAATAACATACCTTCAAGTTTCCTATACTTCATCTGGTTTTGGCTCTGTCAGCAAATAGATATGACTAGAACACTAGTATGTTCTTGCTTATCCTGTTCCTTAACATTTCACAGATGTGTATCAATTTGCATGACAGTCTGCACAAGAAATTCATAGGGGAGAAAAAACTATTATTTTCAGAATGCTCTTAGGCACATGGTGTGATTCTTGGGGGTGGTCCTGTGCAGGGCTAAGAGTTGGCCTTGATGATCCTCGTGGGTCCCTTCTAACTCAACATACTCTGTGATTCTGCGAAAACCATATTTCCACTGGTGGTCCTCAACAAACTAACAAGAACTTCCAACTGCCTTTGTCATAGTAATACCACTGCACCTCCTCAAGTTCATTACAGTCTTGAATTGATGTCACCTCCCAAACCCATACCATTCAGACTCCGAAAACCACATCTCATCCCATTTCCCCTTTGTTTTTTGTTACCTTTCAGCTTGGCCACCAAGTGCCTGAACTCATCGATGGTGTAAGCTTCATCTACTCCTGTGAGAGCAATGGCCCCATCTGGGCCTGACCTGGGCCCGTCCCATAACTCTCGCTTTGGATCTCTCCGGGGCACAAAAAGTATGGATTTGTGGGATGGCAGCGCTTTGCCAGGAACGCTCTGCAGCACCAGGATGCTGTCAGGCTCCTGAAACCCACAGAGGTACAGGAAGTTAGTGTCCTGGTGGAAAATGTAGGGGATGTCATTGCTCATGTAATACGTGGGGTTGGATAGCAGAATCACTGTGTGGTCCAATCCATCCCAGCCATGGGCTTCCTTCTGGATCAACACCATCAGTTTGTGCCGGCGAAGAGCATATTCCACCTGTGACAATCCTGGGGTTACCTCTCCTGTGAATACAAAACAAATCAGATGGAGAAATTCAAGGCACTTAGGACATTCTATTAGTTGTAACCTGATTCCTGCCTACTCCCTGATGCCTTACATCTGCATGGCTTCGCTGTAATCCCTCACAAGCCTTTCCACTACTTTCCTGTGCACCTCTTCAGCTTCTATCCCTCTAGCACATTCTCACTCAAACTGCTTCTCCATCACGTGGAGACAGAAATTTATTTCAGCCAATTGGATTTTGTATTATGTATTTCTGTGCAAAGGCAGAAATCACAAACCTGGTAGATTTAGATAAAAATCCAAAACAGATGGATGTTGGCACAGAAACATGCAAAAAAAAAGCATAAAAAGGAAGGTGTGAGGCAAACTGAACTTTAACCACTAAAAACTGATGGGTTTTACAGCATCTGGACATTGAACAGAAGTTTGTGTCCTGAGGTTGAGCATTAATTCCCTCAGATAAAGCTAGAATGTCTGTTCAAATACACGCTAAGTCAAGTCATAAAATGACTTGTTCTAAACCATAAGGGGCAGATTGAGTGTTACAAATTCTGGGAGATCATGCAGAAACACAGAGGTTGCAGAGTCTAACCAGTCACAAGATTCCAGGCAGAACCAAATCACGGACTGCAGGCTGGCAGACTCTGATTAAGAGAAGGGATCTTCTTCAGGGCAGATGTAGCTTTTCTCAATATTTAACAATTCAGATTTTTCCAAAGTTAAATTCTATATTTCTAATGACACGAACAAACGATCTCTTAGATGAAAGAACTCTTTAAACTGTTCCAGTCACAAAAGATATGAAGTACAGCAATCAAGATACTCACCAAAACCAGACTGAAGTTGAAAGGACGACCAACAACAGCTGAAGTATGTATTTTTAAAAATGTGAGACTCCCTAACTATGATCTAAATTAATACAAGAGCCTTAATCAGTAGGTTGGCTAATATCTTATATTAACATAGACTACATTTTGATACTTTTCACTTTCTACTTCAGTAATCTTTTCTTCCTCTTTAATGTATAATGCAGTATTAATTCTAGAATAAAAATTTACATTTGACTTGTACTGTAAGTGGATTCTTGCATAAGTGCAGTGGGAGGGGAAACTTCTATCCAAAATGTTTTTCCTTGACAAAAGAGTTTAAGAAAACTATGTATGCTGTATTTGTGTTAAATTTTAGACCTTTTCAAAAACTTACATTCCCAACACCTATTAGGTGTAAAAGTCTTTAAAAAACCCCAACCCCCCAAAACAACAAAGAAATAAAACCACCATATTTGTTTTACTCTCTAGATCTGGAAATTACAGAGAACATAGAAACTGCTGTAGTGCAATCTGACCTCACAATTCTGCAATATGATACTGCAAATTTCCTATGTTCCACTGCATTCCAGTCAGCTTTCTAACTGCCACAGTCCAGCGAATTTTAGAAGCTGCAATACGGTGGAACATGGGAATCCCAGCTGTCTTCCAACTGTGAGGCCTGGAAATTCTCTTTGCCTTAAAGGCATTTGCTTTTTAAAACAATAATTGCAATAAAACAATGACATATTATTTTAAGGAAAACACCTCTCCTTTATTAAAAGGAAAAATACTATGAGCAGCTAGAATTCACTTCCACTGTTTCAGCTTTGAGTACTTTTTAAGGGTCGGCCTCACTTACAGTGAGCTGTCAATCAATGCCCTAAGCAACCTGATCCAGTGCTGAAGTAAGCCCAGCTCTGAGCACAGGGTGAACCTGTTAACCTGTGAGGTTCCTTCTGACCTGAATTATTCTACAATTAAGTATAGAAGTATATGGTTATATATTCATCTGTTCTCCCTGTATACCCACCTGTGGAAGAAGAACACAGAAAAGAATGTTTTCCTGGACATATTCTTGAATATATTTAAATATTTTTAGGGAGTTTTTTAGATTTAGTTGTGGTCATCTCATACCTATGTGCTACCTATTTTCATTATATCTCAAAAAATGTAAAATCTCAGTTTCTTTTTCACTGTTCCTGTCAAACTTCATAGTCACAAGTCTCTTTTTCCCCTTTTCCTCACATTGAATCCCCTCTGAAGAGGGCACATTCTTTAGACAAGTGGTGTCCATCTATCAATGTCCCTCCCCAGTCACCTTTTCTGAATGGCACCTTTATATGAAACATTATGGCAGTTCAGCTTGCACAGAAGACTCACTCTTAATAAAAATCATATGTATTTTCAGGACAATGAGCTCCCAAAATGCCACTGCCACAAAAGGTCTGCAGCACCCAAGTAAGGATCCTGAGCACGCCACGAGAAAAAGGTAAAAAAGCAAACCTGTGAAGCCTATTTTTGGAATCAGTATCATCTCAGACAAGGAAATTAGTTCCTAAATATAATTACTGCCTAATGAAGGTAATCATAAACAGCTGAAACTCCAGACAACTGTATGATGCAGCAAATCAATGTGCTCAAAAAAGCAGAGACAAGAATGAATACCAATAACCCGCTCACACAGTGCCCAAACCTTACCTGGCTTGAGCAGATGTGGGTGTGTGAAAGGGCTGGGCTGGCCCAAATACCGGTTTGGAATCTTCTTCTGCTGGGCAGGCTGGATGGAAAATCTTCGGAGAGCACATGACTTGCAAACTGGAGGAAAAGAAATGCATCACGTCAAGGTGAGAAAAACCCTTCCAGTTAGAAAATTGCTGAATTCTACTACAGTCTTCAGACTTTTAGTAGCATTCATTCGCTTACATGGCAGAAATATCCCTCCTTAGCTTCTCGATCTGTTGTGTACCACCATAGTTTACGAAACAATGTGCACACAACTCAACTAGTGATCAAATACTCATAAAACAGATTGAAAGAAACGAACAGATGCTAAACCTGACAATCCAGCAAGAAAACCCAGGAAGCTCTGTTGGTTTGCACATCCCAATTCATACACTTGGTGTTCAGGAGGTACTTGATGCTCTCCCTCCCTTGCTTCCCTCAAACACCACAGGGCTCCAAGCACAACACCTGTATATTGTTTCTTCTTGACTATGTCCTCAAAAAATATCCCTCACCTTGAACAACTATACATTTTCCAAGGCCTTTCCAGTTCTCTTTTTTACTAATAACACAGCAAAGAAATCATCAAATAACAGGTTTATACAGCAATGTGGTGTTTTTTTTCCTGTATGAAAGATACTCCAGAGTCCCTATTTATGTATTCAACTTACTGGACAGTAGCATTAGCCAAACTGAATAATTATGTATCCCACCTCCAAATCCACACACAGCCAAAGCAGTCAAGTTTTAAAGCGAATTACAAGCATAAGCATACATCTGGGAGCTGGGAGTGGCCATGGTAAGAAAAAAGCTAAAATGAAACACGAATTGTCAGAAACTTTACCAACTTTAGAATTCTCAGCCACAGCCTTTTGCAGCTGAAAAACTGCTTGTGCCTAGATACAAATCATCAAGACACGTGGAAGGAGAAGATAATCAGAGGGTAAACGTCTACTTGGTGTCTTGAAAAGTAGTTGTCACTATGCACCTACTACAAAATCAATTTGTGTTGCCATAGCGCGGCACTGGATTCGTAGAACACACAGTAATTAAGTCTTCACTAGCATAAGCAAGGATAAGACAAACAAACCAGATGCCCTTTAGGGAGCCGAGACTCAGGGGATTACAGCAAAACATACAGACCGTGGATTTACAGGGGGAGCCAGCATGACTGGCCTCTAATTGAAGATCACTTATGCACGACAACCAGTTGTCAAAACACGAAGCGCTCACTATGTGATGCCTGACTGGAGACCCAGGCGGTGAAATACAACTGCAGCTTTTTGGGCAGCTTAGTTTAAAACAAGTGTCTCCACTGTTTCTCTCCACGTACACAGCAGTCAAACAGGGCAGCTCGCAACGAGACGAGAGGACACGGCGGGCATTAAACAGAGCAACGTTTTGAAGGCAGCACCGACAGCGGACCGAGGGGCGAAAGCGGGGCTGTGAGCAGTGATAACCAGGTGTCGCCAGCGGAGCCCCGGGAGCGGGCGCAGGCCCGGGGGCAGGCCCTGGGGGCGCGGGTGCGGCGGTGCGGGGGAGGAGGGGTGTCTGACCTGCGGCGCCGCGCCAGCCCCTCAGCGCCGCGGCGAGCGCCGGGCCCCGCAGGCGTGACATGGCCGGGGCACGGGACACGGGGCACAGGGCGCATGGCGGGGCCTCCCCGCGCCGCGCCGCGCGCTGACACCATCGCCGCGCGCCGCCCGCCCGCCGCCAATGAGCGGCGCCGCGCCGGCTTTAGGCGCCCGCGGAGGCCGCCTGCGCCGACCACGAGGGGGAACGGGGGCCACGGCGCGGCAGCGAGGGCGGGGGAGAGCGAGCGGGCGGCAACACTAAGCGGAGAACACAGTTGGACGCAGTCACCACCGCCACCTCCAGAAAATTCCCGCCGCAGCGCCGCGGAGAGCGGGCGGGGCCCGGCGAGGGGGGCGTGACCTGGGGGGGCGTGCCGCGCTGGAAGCTTCCATGGCGCCAGGCGGGGCTGTGGGCGCGGCAATGTGGAGGGCAATGCCTGGAGAGGGCGTGGCATTCCCCGCAGTGGGCGGGGTCGGCGCGTGGATGGGCGGGGTCAGGCCCTCTGCTGGGCGGGCCCTCGAGGGGCGGGGCGGGCTGGAAGGTTCCGCGGCGCGATAGGGGCGGGGCAGAGCAGCGAGCGCGCCTGGGTAGTCGCCGTTGGTGCCGCCGCCGCTCCGCCATGGACGCGCGCAAGCTGAGCGAGCTGCGGGCCTTCGTCCGGCTGTGCAAGCAGAACCCGGGGCTGCTGCACACCCCGGAGCTCGCCTTCCTCCGCGAGTGGGTGGAGAGGTCGGTGCCGGGCCGTGGCGGGAGGCGGCCGTGAGGGGAGGAGGAGCGGGGGGAAGGGTGTTTTGGCGCGGGACGCGGTGTGAGGGGAGGGGGGCGCGGCCCCGCCGTGTGGCCGGGTTGGGGGGCGCGCGCGGTGTCGCCCCCGCGGGTCCAGCCCGGCCCTGCGGCCTCCTCGGCCCGGCCCAGCCCGCCGGGGGTACCACTGGCGCCTTAAAAAGACTTGTTATTTTTTTTTTGTTAGTTTTGTTTCGTTAACGCCGGCTATTCCTGTTGCAAAAAGCCTGCCCCCCGGCCATCTCAGTGGCTCAGCTTTCCAGGCTGGAAAGCCCCAGAGTAATACTTACAGAGCTAATTCTTGCATTACGCAGCAGAGTTGGCTAGCCTGTCTTAAAAAGAAGCCGAGTTTGTGGGGAGGTGAGTGGCGTTAATTTACACCCCGGTACCCAAAAGCATAAAACACCCGACAGCTACGGTTCCTGTCCAAAGCGTGTTTTGCTCCTTGAAGTTCCACGTATAAAGTAGTCGAAGTCTGTGCTCCCCCTGAGCCTCTTCAGACGTCTGCTGTTTATGCTGCGCGGGGCCCGTCGTAGCAGATGCTTCTCAATTAAAAATCATGTTTGGGTTCCACCCTGAGTGCCCAGAAACACCAGGCTGGAAGGGCTGAGGTCCTTTGCTGCTGGTATAGAACCCACAGGGCCCCTGTGTTTAGCTACAGTACCTCTGCTTGGCTTTTATGGCTGCTACTCTAAAGAACTTGGAGAAGTGAAGGAAGTTCTTGCAGGTGCACACTTTATGCAACAGGAGGTTAAAAGATTTTTATCCAGTGACAAAGTTTTAGAAAATTCGTTTTAGTTTGAAGGTATTTTAACTGTACTTCCTGCTGTATAGTATTTGTAATTAGTTGAAAAACCAGCAGGGTTTGTGTGCATGCGTATATATATATATATAAGTTAATACTGGCATTTTACAATATGCCCTCTAATGAAAATGTCTACAATGAGCTATTTATTAGTGTTTTTTTACAGCGATGCTTAAACTTTTTTATGCATCTGAATACTAGTGTGGTTGTAAAACCACTCCTATTTAACTTAACTTGGCTTTGCAGTACTGATAGTAGCTGCACCTGTGTGTAGGAAGGAGATGGATGTCTGTCTTACCCTGCTGAAGGTCTTTAGTTCCTTTTGCTGCTGCGTAAAAGACTTCAGTGCCTTACCCTAGGTTTCCTCCATTGCTTCTGTTGCCTAATTCTGAAGGTGCGGACAGAGTACTTTGAGAGAGAGGGAGAGGAAGGACACTGACTTCTTTTGGCCAAAGAAAGTGTTAGTTAGATGGTCACCTTTCCATTCCCTTTCTCCATATTAATGGGGAGGGCTCTATTTTGGAGATTGATTTTTAGAGTTATGCTTGGTGCTTTTCCTATAAGTATAAAAATTAGGTTTTAGAGCTGTGGAGTGTATTTTCATGTAAAATCTTCACTGGATGGCTTTATCTCAGAAGTAGAAAAATACTCCAGAGTAGAACCTTCTACAGCTCTCTGAAGTTTTCTGATTTTCCTCACATATTTGAGCTAAATATTTGCCGAAGTTATACACTTGGTAGATGGTAGTGGTAGCCAGATCACTTTTCATGTAAAACTGTCTGGAAGTCTGGTGGGTTTCCCTCTGCTTTTCTGTAGTAGTACTGCTTGCCGTAGGACTATTAAGTGCATTTATAGGCCCTTCTTCTTTGGAAACTGCTTGAAACAGCATGGCCTGGCTTCAGGTGGAAATAAGCTCAATAACTCTTACATCCCCCACTGGATTTTCAACTAAAATGCTGCTAATTGCTTTGATTTTTTTTTCTTAAACTTAATGATTCTAACTTAGATTATGCTAGCTACTCAGAAAGCCAGGAGATGCTTTATTTCTGACTAGCTGTTAATATTGCATCAGAAACCCTAAGTCTTACCTGTTTTCATGCGCTTGTTGTCTTCTAACCTTTATTCTGTCTAGCTGTTGTATTTAATTTCTGTATGGATGCTCTTCGTAGAGAAAGCATACAGTAGTGTGTGACTGTGTTTGGAAAGTGTTTTGACATCCCTTTTAGTCATGCTAATTTTTTCATAATTACATAAAAATACAAATGTTTTACTTGAATTATTATGAAATGAGTCATTAAAGGAAACGTGTTTCAAAACCCTGGAACTGAACAAAGAAACAATAGCAGTCCTTAGAAGTAAAGTGCAGAATCCCTAACTGATGAACAGGGCTTTTTGCCTTTTTTGTTGTTGTTGTTTTGGTCAAATAGACTTTGACCCTTTCGATTTCATGGCAATCCAGTTTCTTTCTAAAGGTAATTTTGCTGTCAGTGATAAAAGTGGATGCAGAAATAACAGTTGCAGCTCTTCCAGCAAGTCATGAACACCACACTTCTTGTGGCTGTGATGAGTGGAAGAATGCAGTCATTGTTGCAATAGAGTCCTGACAACTCCCAGGAGTTGTTACTGGCATTGCACAACTCTGTTTTAGTTTATTATGTTTTATGGTTTTTTTTAATTAAACAAAGGATTAATTCAGAATCTATTTGTGTGTGTGTTCTTTTATACAGCTCAGTACCTGCCTTTTCCTCTGAGAGTATCTTGTGTGTTCCTATACTGTTGAGGTTAAATACATTGCAAACTTTGCAGATATCCTTGCTGTGCATTTAATCATTGTAATCAAATACTGAGTTGAGAGATTTTAGAGTAACTTGCTTTTGAATTGCTCTGGAATTGTAACTAGTTTAAGTAGAGAATAACAGGATAGCAAAAGCATTTCCAAGGACTGAGTGAAACCGTTAAGCCTTGGAAGTTGTTGAAATAGCATATTATAAAATGTGCATGTATATTAGTTAAACTGATCTCAAAACTGTTCCAAGCTTGGATAGTTTGGGGGGGATGTGAAGAAGACAGAGGATACTTAAATTGTTTTGGTCTCGAGGTGATTCAAGATGCCGGACTTAAAACCAGCTGTTACCGTGGGTATTAGCTATTATCACTGCTAAAGTGCTTTGTAATTTGTAGTTTTCTTTGTGCAGAAAAAAAGTTCCAAGGCTTCACTAGATGGTCCCTGTAGTCTTAAAGAGGTCTCTTTGGTTTTTACAGACTAGTAGAGTTATGTGTTCTATTGTCAGCCTACGAGGGTAAAAATTTAGGAGGAACAGTTACTGCATGTTCTGTGTGTTCTGCCTAGCTCTGTAATGATTTCTCAGACTGCAGTTGTTTAGTCCTTGCAGTATAACTTAGATTAAGTAATGTCAACATTCCAGGGACACATCTAGATTTTTGCAATAGCTTCACCACATGCTGGGGTTTGTCCCTTGTTTTTCCGTGTAAACAAGGAGTAGTTTAGTGCTGTTTGCTTGCCTTTTGCTGCAGGGCCTTGTGCCAGGACCTGTCAATCCTGTCGTCTCCTCTTCATTCTTCTGCCCTTTCTCCCCCAGTTCATCCCTGTCCTGGTAATGTCTCGCCTCATCCAGGTTTGTTTTCAGCCAGTTTGAGGCCTGGCTGTGAGACAGTGCTGCTGACAGCAGGGAGGAAAGAGGGAAGAATGGACTGCAGTAGCCTCACTTAAGGAGCTATAACTTCTTATCCTTAGGGTATAGTTTTATGTTGCACTAATTCCTGAAAGCAGATAGTCCTGCACCCTTCCAGTTCCTCCTGTCCACCCCTGTTTGCCCATGTCCTTCTCCTCTGCCCTGCATCCCATCAAACCAGTTGTGTGGGAGCCCAAGGAGCTGGTTGTGCCCACTGAGTTAATGGAAACATTTTTTTTGAAAACCATCGGTAGATGGGAACGCAGGGCAGAGGATGGGAGGGAATGTTACTCCTTGTGGCATGCTGCCATTAGGTATGATTAGATGTTCCATGAAACAGCTGGAGAATTCAGCCTGTGCTTACTCCTGGCTGCTAACCAAGATCGATATCATGTAAAAGTTTATTCTGTGTTGACAGAATGCTGTCTCTACAAAGAATGCTCCTTGATTGTAGCAGAGGGAAGGCATGAATATTGCAATACATAAGAGAAATGATTTTTTTCCTAGGCAGCAATTTTTTTTAATTGCATAAGCATTTTGACTCAGTCTCTTTACTTGTTTGACCTCTGTTCCAGAAATAATTCTAATTTTAGTAATATCTATAATAATAATATTTATTTTGATTCAAACATAAATTACATTTAAAGGAGAAAATCCATTTAAGCCAAGGAGGCAGCTTTTCGTGGTGAGAAGGGGGAGTGGGTGAAGGGTGATGTTCACGAGTCCAGATCTCAGTGGAGTTGTACAACAGACAGAGTGCTTTGTACTGCACTGAGAAAAGCATGGGGGATGTGTGCACAGTTTGCTGTTTTGAAAGTGAATTGGATCATCATGTTTTGTGTTACAACAGAAAGCTGAGATTATCAGGATTTGACTCAATAAAATACATGACATTATTTTGATAATCTTACTGTTTTGTTTTTTCTTTTCTCTATTTTACTGAAAAGTATGGGAGGCACAATTCCGCCTGCTCCAGCCAATACCTCCACAGAGGAGACAAGTAAGGTGAGATACAAAAAAATTTATCATTGAAAATTAATATTTGGATGCTGCAGAAATTACTGAGCAGCAGAAGGGGAAAAATTGTTGTCAGTTTTCACTCAGATAGGGTGGGTGAGTGTGACAATTCAGTCTGAAGCCTGCCCATTGTGTGTTGTAGATGACTTGTTACAGATGGCTTCCTAGTTTATTTCAAGGGTTATCATGCTCCATTTCCCTAATCCTGAATGCCTGATGTTCTCTGCAATGCAAATGCCAAACAGAGTCTTGACTTCTTTTTTTATGTTCGCACTGTCTGTTTATAAACCTCTTCTTTAGTCATTAGTGGATTAAATTATAATCTTTTCATGAGAAGAAATATTAACGAGCATGATAAGTAATGAAGTGAACAGTTGAACTATCAAATTTTTAACACAGTATTGTGGAAGAGATTTTCATTGGAATTTGTCTGTTTATTTTAAGGGAGATAATAAATTTGCCTTGTAGATATTTATATCAGGATTTTTTCAAGCATGAAATTCTTTTGGAAAAATGGATTTTTTTTTTTCAAATTTAACAACACCGTGGATGCTGGAATTACTGGCTGGTTTGAGCTATATGGAGGGATTGTGTGTATGTACTGAGTGTAGTCTGTGACACTGAAGACAACAAGCAGCTTATGTCTGTGATAAAGCAGAATGTGCTAAGTTATGGGTTTCAGATGAAATTTACTTAGAAGTTGATAAGAAAACCTTTGAAAATTTTTGAAAAAAACATTTTAAGTATGTATAGGTGGCAACAATCTCTGACCTTGGCAAATGGAAACAATATTTAAATCATAGTCATCAGCTCCTTGCTAAAGGACCTTAGCTTAATAGTATTAGATTGCGAGATTTTTTGATCCAGAGAATGTGTGAGGGAAGGCAGGAAGATTGGAGAGGTTGATTAGTAATCATTGCAAAACTGGTACTGAATTAGGTGTTATTTTGATTGTTTGGTTTTGATTATTGAATCACATAATTTGAAGGACAGGCTTTACCAATTACAGAAGTTCATGAGTCCAGATTTGGGCTGTGAAATATTTGCATACATGATAGACTTAATCTGAGAGGAGGAAAAAAGGAGATTAGTATCTTAAAAATAAAATGGTTCAACTGTAGAGTGATCTGATTTTTCTAATACATTGTTATTAATGAGAGTAGAAATAGATTATCAGTCAGAAATAATGTATGCTTACAAATATATTTCTCTCTCAGGGCAAAGCAGAGGAACAGCCAGAGGAGCCGGTTAAATCACCAGAACCAGAAAGTGAAGAGAGTGACTTAGGTAGGGAAAATAGATTACTTTATTGCATTTTGCCAATGTGAAAATTATTCTGAAAATCTCCTCTCTTTAGATGGTGCTTAGTCTTGTGTTTTGTTTTTCCTCCAGAAATCGACAACGAGGGAGTGATTGAACCGGACAACGATGACCCTCAGGAAATGGGGGATGAAAATGTGGAGGTAAGCACAATATTTTCAGTGTGGCAGTAGGAAAGATAGGGAGAGGTTTTGCATTTAATCAAGGATAGCAGCTGAGGGGGGATGAGTACTGTATTATCTGTGCAGCCAGCTGTTGCTTTGTCTCTTTTTCTTCTAAACAGAAAACTTACTAGCTTAAAATCACAGTTTTTCTTATTCAAGATTAGAGTCAATCAAAAAGTTCCACAAGGAAATCAGGTCAGAAAACAACAAAGAACCTTATCAAAACACCCATGAGAACTAGATACGTAGAATTCTGCCATTATTAAACTTAGCTTTTGTTCATTTTGTAGCCAAAAATATTGTTGGATAATGTCTTCGAGCTGAAAATAAAGGTTTTTGTGGCTTTTTTTGAACTGTGATTTCAATGCAAATTAAAATAAATATTCAGGAATTGGAAAACTGAAGCTCTTTCCTTTGGTGCTGTCTTAGCATGGTAATTCTGGCCTGGAATCTACAGCTTTTTTTTTTTTGTGTGTGTGTTTTTCATTTTATTTTGTTAGGTAACTGAAGAGATGGCGGATCAAGCTAATGAAAAGAAGATTGAAGCGATAAATGCTCTAAGCGAAGGTGATAAATTGTTTTTTAGTACATTTTCAAAGACATTAGGTTTCATTCTCCTTTAAAAGAAAAGTAAATATCTTGGGTCATTTTGAATGCTTCCAAGGAAGAGAAGACCCACTGCTTGTTCGATATTCAGAATTATCCAGAATATGAAAGCTTCTTGAAGTGCTGCCTTCTCAATGTCACTATAGTTTTGGGGAAGGCAGGAGAGGGGAATGAGGCACTGCAGCATCTTAATTACAAATTGATCATTATAGTACTTCCCTGCATATTATGATTAGTGTCTCTAGTGGTTTGTCTTAATGCAGCGAAAAGCTGTATAATGAAGATGTGACATCCTAATTGATTACATTCAAAGTTAAATGTTCCCAATTTAATTGGGAAAAGTCTCTCTTCTCATCCAGCATTAATTTTGGAGTGTGTATGTCAGTGCCATAGCAAGAGGGAGAAATTGATTTTCCTTTGTTGATAATTTTCTATCTAAGAAGTGCCTAGGGACTTAGCACCCTGTAAGGCAGGTTTGGGAATTTGGATGTAATTTCATTGCATAATGATTGAAACTTCACTGGTACTTATATTTAGGTGAACTTCAGAAGGCTGTTGACTTGTTCACAGATGCTATCAAGCTGAATCCTTGTTTGGCCATCTTGTATGCCAAGAGGGCAAGGTGAGTCATAAACTGCTGATGTATGTTTCTGCCTGTTATGTTATTTCCCTTAAGGTGTCTAAATATAATGGCAACTTGAGGATCTATGTAAACTTAAATCACATGAGGCAAAGAGAAGTGCTCATTTCATGCATTTTTCCTTATATGTGATTCACCAGATTTGCTGAAGCAGCCATATAAAGGATCTTGATAATAAATACAGAATGGTGTTCCAAAATGCATTGTGGTAATATTGTTAAGGAAACTTTCCTGTCTGACCTTCCAGGAGCCATTCTAGCAGTCACACTCACACCACCTGCCCTGGGCCTGAAGCCCCTTTGTAGCTACACACCCCACACTCATTCAGTCCAGGTGTCCTTGCTGTCTTGACCCTGGGTTTCCCATAGCAGAGGCTCAGACATCTGGATCCTTAAAATAATTTAATCATGGTGCAATAACAAAATAACAGCTCCCTCCGAGGAGGGACTCTGAACAAAGGAAGCCCTGGGTTTTTATGCCCTCACAGCCTTAAGTGTTGGAAGGTCTGGAGTCCTCAGCTCCTGCAGTGTCTCTGAGTGTCCAGTCACCTGGCTGAGCCACAGGTCCCTGGGCCTTTTGTTGTGCAAAGGTCTCTTCACCCAGAGCTCAACCTGCAGCTGCACATCAACCTGTCTGCACCAAATGTATTCCTCAGCATTATGGTTTTTAGTATGTTAAGATAGAGTAATGCTGGGTAATAAACATTTGTAAAATCTGAAGTTTATTCTGGGATTAAGATGATGATTGAAATGATATGCTGTTTAAATGCAAACTTAATTATGAATCCTGTGAATTCTCTCCCTGTCATACCTGCTAAATGAATTTGTTCACTGTGAAGTAGACCCGGTTCTGTTCAACACTCTTATGTTTGAATAGGACACATCTATATCTCAACCCATTCACTACCCTCCTTACTGTTAATTATGTCTGCCAGACTGCAGATGATGCATTGGAAACTGTCAGATTTGTTGTGTGGTAACCCTAACTTCATAATGCACAAACATCTTTATCTATCTAATTCTGGGCAGGTATGGGTTGCAGAAGCAGAAGTTTGGGGTTCTTCTCTTTTTACACCAAAAAAACTACTACCTGTGGATTATTTGATAGTTTACCGGGTCTTTTCCATAGCAAAGTATAATTCAAATAAATGTTCAACTTTTGGTGACTTTCATGAGATTAATTAGTGTCCTTTAACTGTTCCATTCTAGTACACCTTATCTGGTACCTTCCCTGCTGGTTTTTTCTTTTCCATATTAAACTTTTTGCATGAAACACCACCTGTGTGCCTTAATACATTGTTGTTGCCATCAAAACAGTTTTTTTAAAATCTCTTACAGTACTATATCTTCTCAGGGTTTAGCAATGAAAAATAAGAATGTTAGGGGACATGTAAAAGTTACCTTAATTTGGTCTGTTGTAGAAAGAAATGAACAATATATTAAGATATTGTAAAACTTGCCATGCTGATCCAAATGCTATGAGTAATTCACCCCTTGGATTTCGGTTCGGGGGGGGTTGTGCTGCCAGCAGCATTGGAACGTTTGTCACTGGTGAAGTGTAGCTTTGGAACACAGACACTTTGTCTATCTGTTTGTTTCTAGAAGACCATG
Source organism: Manacus candei (assembly GCF_025592945.1). Classification (NCBI taxonomy): domain Eukaryota; kingdom Metazoa; phylum Chordata; class Aves; order Passeriformes; family Pipridae; genus Manacus; species Manacus candei. Next base: position 6,017,906 of record NW_026138066.1, read on the forward strand.
TGTGACTTTGTGTTTGCTTTGTAACAAGCCTTAATGATGAAGTTACTTACAGGCATTATAATTGTTGATAAACTTTTCAAGTAGATGTAAAAGGACAGAAGGTCCGACTTGGAGTATGTTGAATATTGAATACTCTTGTCAATTCAGGAATGTTTTCTAGTGTCTCCTTCGGAGATTTTTAATTTGAAATGCCTGAACCTCCTAAAGTACCACTCTAATAGTCATCTGATATGCTTGTGTATTCTAAAATTTGCAGTTATTACACTTAACTGGCGAGGGATTGGGGCTGCTTGCTAGGTTTGTGTTTGTTTTGCTGCTTTTAGTTTTGATGCCTCATCTCCTCATGACTTGAGCTGTTGATCCTTGTAGCCTGTATAACTCTTCATGCTTTCTTTGTGTTACTGTGTTAAAGACTATGTAATATAGCATGCAGAATATTACTGTTGTTTTGTTCAAATTGCTAATTGCCATTTTCTATAGACTCCAGACACCGGTGGGGCTGAACTGTCCTTTGCATTTATGTATCCTTTCCTTCTGCACTAGAGTTATTCTTGCTGGCCAGGCTTGAGTCTGAACAACAAATGCTTTCATTTCTTGCTAATGATTCACCTACAATTCTGGGAGGGTGAGACTAAATTTTAGTGACTTTGTTACTGCTACAAAATCTTTTTTTAACTCAGCTCTTCAAATACATTATTTCACTAGCTTGCCTGTTAGTCATCCAAAATTATTTCCAGCTTAAGTTAGTAACTTGGTATTTCAATATGTACAATAAATGTTCTTGTTCCCACAGTGTTTTTGTGAAACTACAGAAGCCAAATGCTGCCATTAGAGATTGTGACAGAGCCATCAAGATTAATCCTGACTCAGCACAGACCTACAAATGGAGAGGGAAAGCACATAGGTAATGAAATGCACCTGTACTTGATACTGTCTTTACTTACTTGGAGGGAACAGTTTTGTTTATATATTCTCTCCTTCTCTGTGTCTCTGAACTGTCTGTCTTGTGCCTGAGAGCAGTAACTGTGAGCCAAGAAACCATTGTGCTGAGTATGTGGCTTAGAGGAAAGAAAGGACAATGGTGATTTATTGATGGCAATTTATGAGCAGTCCTGGCACTGTCTCTTTGTCTCTCTCTCTTTTTTAACATATCTTCTAATGGCTTACTGCTTTTCTGAAATATGAGATCTAGGGCTGTGTATTTTATTTGTTTTATTTGTTTGGAGGTCTTTTGGTTTCACCTGGGTCAAGGTTTTTTTTACTTACCTATAATTCTTGGACATCTTTGCTGTCCTTATTCCTTAGATCCTAGAGCTCTTTTAAATAGTAAATTGAAATGCCTACTTATTAAGGAACCATTTGTTGCAATTGAGAGTGGTGTTAAGCAAACAGTGTAGTTATTTAAAATGGCATTAAGCATCTCCCCCCAACTATAGTTTAACTGGGTTTTTTTTTGTTTTGTTTTGTTTTTTTTTAATGACAGTAAGTCAAAAAAAAGGTGATCCTTCTCATGGTCGGTATGAAAGTGGAAGAAGTAAATGTTAATAGAACTTAAAAAAAAAGTGTTCAAAGTGTAGTATGTTAATGTCTGCAGTTTTAATACACAGTGTGGAGCCTAAGAGTGAAAAGACTGGAGCATAGTTTGAATTAATACCTCTGTCTGTGAGCAGAAGTGCTTTGACCATTTAGTAATACTACCATTTGCTTAAATTTTTTATTACCTGCAGTTTGTATAAATTAATAGTAAAGAAGTGTGCACAGGAGCTTGTATGACCTCTTCAGTTAAGACATGGTGCATCCAGGCAGCTAGGAAGTTTGAGTGTTGAGTAAACTTGAGGTAGTGGTGGTATAGACTTGTACAGAACACTGAACGTTTAGTTTTACACTGAACATGTGCCTAATAGTGCAGAATATTTTATTAGTGTGCTTCACATGTTTAGGTAACTTCTTCCTGTTAGATCCTTCTTGTTTATAGCAGACAATGACACCAGCTCACAGAGGGTTTTTTACTCATTGTTACTTCAAACAAAAGTTACTCTAAGTGTCTGAACAAGCAAGCAAGAATCCTCTAATGGTATTGTGGTGTGCAGCTTAGAGGAAACAGCATGATTATTAAATGTCTATGAGTCCTTGTAACTCTAGGTAAAAATTCTGAATGCTGCATGATTAAATATTTTGAAGAGCTGTAGGTGTTCAGTTTGCTTTTTCCTTCTGAATGTTGGTGTCTTCTGCATTCCAGACTTCTTGGCCACTGGGAGGAGGCTGCTCATGATCTCGCATTAGCTTGTAAACTGGATTATGATGAAGATGCCAGTGCCATGCTGAAGGAGGTGCAACCAAGAGTAAGTAAGGAAGAATGTTGGAGATCTCTCCTGTATTTTTCTGAGTGACATTGCTGCCTTCATGTTCTTCACTAATATGCATTGCCTGGTGAAAATGTGTTCATATGTCATCTGACACTGGAAACTGAGTTTTTAAACCTTCTGTCTTCAGTCACAGCTGTTTATGGCTGCGTAGAGAAATTGAGTCTGTAAGACTGGACGTGTAACTGAAATATGAAATATGTTTCTTTTTAAAATTTTAACAGAAGAATCTGGAGCAGTTGAAGTTTACCAGGTATTTTAGAATCTAGACTAAAAACATTCAGAAGAGCAAGATAACATTGATAATGGATTTTTTTCCAAGATGTTTCTGAATTGATCAAAGCTTTGTCCTAAGCACGTTTTCCAAAGGAAGCATTTTGCTGTGGTTTGTACTTTCTTTAGTCTGCCCCATGAGGGCAGCCTCAGCTCTGCACGACTGGTTTTCAGCTGTTCTCGTGTGGCTGACCCCAGCATTCTTCTAAGGAAGAACTTCTGTGTAACAAACGTAACATTGTTGATAGCAGGCTTTCTTTTTCATCTATTTCTACCCCTTCCTTTGAAGTGGTTGAGACACCACAGATGGCAGTAGTTGTGTTGTATTGGGTTTACAAGGGAAGTTTGGGGGAAGGTGGAGACTGCAGGGCTTGCCTCTTGTAAGAAGAGACATGAGGCTGCCCCTGTATCAGATGGAGCCAATTCCAGCTGGCTCCTGACCTGACTCTCCACTGGCCAAAGCTGATCCAGTCAGTGATGCTGGTGGTGCTTCTGTAATAACATGTTTAAGAAAGGGGTTAAAAATGCAGCACAACAACTATGAGAGAGAGGGAAATAAAGAAGAAAAATATGAGAGAAACAACCCTACGGACACCAAGATCAGTGAAGAAGGGAGGGAGGTGTGCTAGGCATGGGATCAGAGATTCCCCTGCAGCCCTTGGAGAAGGCTGTGGTTAAGCAGATTGTCCCCCTTGAACCCACGGAGGCCCACAGGGGAGCACATATGGAGGATCCCTGCAGCCCATGGAAGATCCCATGCCAGAGCAAGAGGATGAGCCTGAAGGAAGCTGCAGCTCATGGAGAGTCCACACTGGGGCAGGCTCCTGGCAGAAACTGCAGTCTGGGGAGAGGGGCCTGTGCAGAAGCTGGTTTTCTGGCAGGAGCTGTAGCTCCTGGGGGACCCATGATGGAACAGTCTGTTTTTTAAGGACCCTGTGGGGAGGACCCATGCTGGAGCAGTTTGTGAAGGGCAGTATCCTGTGAGGTGACCACAAGCCGAGGCTGGAAAAAAGCTGTGAGGAGAAAGGAGTGGCAGAGCTGCAATGTTGTGAACTGACCACAGCCCCCGTCCCACTGTGCTGTTCAAGGTTGGGGGAGGAGGTGAAAGAGCGGGGGAATGAAGCAGTAAAGTTGACCTTTGTGAAGAAGATGGTTTTAGTTTTGTCTTTTTTTCTCATTGTCTGACTATTTTTAATTTGCAATAAATTAAATTAAGCTTCCCCATGTTGACTCTGTTTTGCCCATGATGGTAGTGGATGAGTGATCTCTGTCTTGAGATAATCTCAAGCCAGGAGCTTCTCCATCTTATTTTCTCTCACTGTCCTGTTGAAGAGGGGGAGTGAGGGAGTGGCTTAGTGAGCATCTGGCAATCAGCCAAGCTTAACCCACCACATACATAAACATTCCTGTGTCTAATAACTTAAGCTTTCCATTTTTCTACCATGTCTTTGTAGAAGATGCTGTCTCCAGCAAAATGACAATTGAAACCATTTCACAACCTATTAGTCTTCTGTGTTGGAGATTATTGATCTGTGGTTAATGTAATTAAGTCTTAGGTCTCAACTCTTTTTTTTAAAAGGTATACTTAATGCTTGGCTGAGGGGGAACCTTCTATTTCCCCATTAATCAGCTGATGCACAGAAACAGCGGAGTATCTGTGATACATTGATGTGTGGTTGCCAACTGCATGGGAATTTGTGTATGTAGCTCAAGGAAAAATGTATGATCTTTTCATGGGTGATTTTTAAAATTGTTAAGTGAAGATGATTTGTTCACCTAATTTATTTGCTTCAAGCTTTCCTAGAACTTTTTACTTTGTAGCACTTTCAGCTAAAAGTCTGAGTCAAATTCTAAAAATATTTAGTTCATTTTGATAAATACTTCGAAATAATGAAAATCCGAACTTTGGAAGCTCTTTATGCTTCATTAAAAAGAAAATAGGACACTTCTCTCTTAATGAGCCATCGAATGGCAGTAACATGAGGTTCTGATAGCACATACTGCATTTGATCTCAGTCAGTCCTGCTGCCTGCAGTGTGCTTTCTCTGGCAGATACACTTCAGGAATAATGTGGTCTTGAATGAGTATCTCCCATCTAAAATAAGTTATATCAAAGCTTTGCTGCTCATAAAATAATTTCTTCCTTTAAAGAGTATTCTAAAAGAATACAAGAGTATCCATTGTCATAGTAGTATCTCTGTTCTTGCAGTGTGATTTTGCTGTGTGTTTTTTTGTTACAGAAGTGTTGGAGAGCAAACATTGTACACGATTTGTGAAATAACAAACCATTTTTTGCAGTGATCTGTATGGATACGTTCCGTTTTCAGGAAAGCAGTGCTGCAGTTAGTTCTGTTGTTAAATGAGCCCTGACAGAGGAGCCTTAGGGAATTCATTGCTAACTCCTCTCTTTCGCTGGGGCTGTAAATTTGATACACTTGAGAAAAAGTTAGTGATAGGAGGCAAACTTCCTCCCCACCAGCCCTTTCCTGGTTTGGTTGAGGAATTCTTTGGTCTGCTTATGTGCTGTAGAGGCATCTGCAACAGCATAACATTATCTATAGAGTGTGTGTGCACAGGGGAAATTATACTTTCTGCTGTGCCCTTTTTCAGGGTACTTGCTGGTTTTAGCCCTGGAAAAATCACTATTTCAACATAAAAGCATGAGGGGACATGGAATGATAATGTGTTTAAGTTCTAACTATGGCACAAGTCCCCAAACTATTGCAAAAAAAGTATACTAGAGTGCATGTTCTGGTGAATGCAGTCAGGGCTGAGTAGACATGAATAACTGATTGCCATGGGAAGAAAGTAGCAAATGGCTCCTAAACCAAAGAGGCTTTTAGGATGTAAAATGAGATCTTAATTTTCTGGTGAAAAGCCTGCATGTATTTTGTATTGAAATACATTGTGTGATATACTAGAAATGTATATGAAGTTTTGGTATTCTATTGTTACAGGCTCAGAAAATTGCAGAACATCGACGAAAATATGAGCGGAAGCGTGAAGAAAAGGAAGTCAAGGAAAGAATGGAGAGAGTGAAGAAGGCACGGGAGGAGCATGAAAAAGCACAGAGGGTGAATATTTAGGCTTTAATATTTCTTAATAATTTGGAGAGTGTTGTTTTGGTTATAATGAATTGCAGAGAAAAAGAAATTAAATTTAAAGTCTTAAATTTTAGAGAGTTGGTTTCTGTCTTGATTACTTGACCAGTAATGAAACCTGGAGAAGAAGGCATTTTACTGCATCTGTTTTTATAGCTTATGACAAAAACAGTGTCTGGAATCTCCACTAATCCTGTATTTCAAAAAGTCAGTTATTGTAAGACTGTTCCGGAATAGTTTTCACTTACGTATCTCAAAATGGGAGGGTTTAAGTTCAGGATAATACTCTGCTTCTTTTCCTCAATTCCTGATGCAGTTTGCTTGTTTTTTCTTTGTGCTGTAGTGATATATTTTTATACACTGGGGGTGGGAGTTCTAAAAATACAGTTGGGGAACTAAAACAAATCATACAGTTCATATTCAGTAAAAACATATTCTGCGTAACTTACCTGCAATAACATACATCAAGAAGAGTAGACAGCTACTTCTTGTCAGTGGTTTTGTACATAGTGAAGTGCTTTGTTTATTGTGGTAGCCTACCTGCCTGAAACAGTCTTGGCTATTTTTTTTTCTCCTAAACCCAGTTGAGCAGTAGCAAACAGGCTGCAGTTCCATTGTTTTGTGTGGAATGATGTGCTTTCATCTGCAGGAGGAAGAAGCAAGACGACAGGCAGGAGGAGCTCAGTTTGGTGGCTTCCCAGGTGGCTTCCCAGGTATTTTATTTTTAAGCACCAATACTTGAGGTAGAGGTGGCTCTTGTTTCCATATGGAGTATTATAACTACAGTTTTTACAGCATTTGTTCTCAAGACAGAGAAAAAAATATTTTATGACTTTTAGAACTTGTCTACAAATAACTCTTGGAGCACTAGTGGGAAGAGGGATGGGATTCTTTCTCCTAAAGAAGATTGATGCTATGTAGCAAGTAGAGGGAAGACAGAAATCAATAATTGATAGTTAACAGAATGAAGGGATTTAGGTCTAGGTAAACAAAGAAGTAGAATTTGCTTGATAATGTGTTGAAAATCCAGAATAAAAATGTTTTCTAAATTACCCGGGGTGCCTTGGACCCATTCTGCTTAAGAACAATGGTTTTACAGTTGAAAATTTGGATTGAATATTATGGAAATCTGTGCTGGTTGCAAGCTATTGTTGAACAGAAGAGTTTTTAAAGGAGGTAGTGCAGATTATCTTATAGAAAAGTTGTCCTTGGCAGTTCCACAAAAATCAGACTTTCCATGTTATTTTTTGGTAGAATGAACTGGTGAGAAACAAAAGTAAGTACTAATGCTCTTGAAGATTGAGATGTAGTTGAGGTAGGGTATATGTGTGCTCCAGTTGGATCAGCAGCCAGATAGAGATGATATGTACCATGCTCAGCACAGCTAGGGAAGCTGCTGATTAAGGATTCAGTAAGAGAACCTCAAGCATTTTTTTTTTTCCTTTGGTGGTATAATTTTTTCAAACCTGAAGTTCCCACCAAATATGGAATGTACCGGGATATACTACTACTGATCTGCCTTTGCCCTGAATTGTTCACCCCAGGCATTCAAACTCCTCATTTTCCTGGGCTTTGGACCCACCTGATTTAAGTTAACCAGAAAAATAACTGTACTCATTACAAGCCTCCTATTCAATTGGGTTAAAAACACAGATGAAATAAGATGTAGGTCTTCACAGAAAGAGAAGTTGAAGACCCTGCTTTCAATTCAGTGGACCAGCTGTAGCATTATGGAAGACATGGCCTTAGAGATGTGACAAGGACAGTATGTCTTAGTCTCAGTGAGCTTCCTGTACAGATGAGTTAAATGTTTTTCATCATGCATTTTTCTTGTGTTGGGTTTTCAGGTGGATTTCCTGGGGCTATGCCTGGAGGTATGCCAGGAATGGCAGGTATGCCAGGTCTCAATGAGATTCTCAGTGATCCAGAAGTTCTTGCAGCCATGCAGGTGAGTATTTCTTAAAATCAAAGCTACATGTTTTGAATGAGAGAAGAACAGCACTTATGAGCTTAAGGGGAGGGAGGAAGATGTGACCTGGAAAGCAATGGAAGGCTTGCTTATTTCTGTTGTAAAATTCTTTCCTTGTGTATGTGACGCCAGCCTGTCTGGATTCACTGTTAGCTATTTTTCAAACTAGTGGGAGCTTAATCAAAGATGACACACACACACACACACACACCCCCTGTTCTGTGATAGGCAACACTATGTGCTGTTTACAGTTTGTCATGTCTTTAGAAAAAGTCTCTCAAATGGTCATTTCCATTCACTGCCCAAACAAAAAATTATTGCTATTGCTATAACATAAGATATTGCAGTAATGTTGAGATGAGGATTGCCTTTCTCTTAGGGGGTTAAGGGTATGGTTTTTTCAAGAGACAAAGTAGTATCAGAATAGTTTTGCATCTTGGCATTTTCTGAATTCATGTTCATAAAGCTTACTTCTCTAGTAGACTTGATTAATTGCTCAATTAACTAATTGCTCAGTGTCATGACTAATTCTACTCAAGAAAAGTATTCCAGCAGATTAAATGGAACATATCTGACAACATCAGTTTTAAGAGCAGGTGGGCTAGGAAAAATTGGAGCCATGTAGTTGTATTTGCATGCTAATATGATCAAGTATAAAGGAGTCTTGTTTCTTTTTCTGGATTGCTGTGGTTAGAGTTACATGTTGTTCTCAGTTCATTGAAACAAAGGCACCACAAGGGTACCTTACTCAGAATGCCCTGGAATCACAAAAAAAAAATCATCACTTTCCATGTGATTTCATGGGTTCCCTTAATGGTTGCTGATGTTGGGAGACACACCTTTACTTACATGGCCACAGTCAACAGCGTTGACTTGAATGCAAATCATCCAGAGAAGGCTCTTGACTTGTAGTTGTGTTCCTTACCTGGCTAATTTATGCTGTAATACAGGAGTTTGCAATTAGAGTTGCTGAAAACAGAGTTTTAAGGTGCAGCTAAATGTTATGTGCTTGCCACATGCCTTTAAAAAGACTCCATTGCATGTTGATCTATATACTCCAACATAGGGTAGGACTCTGTTGCAAGAATGTGTGTTGACAATGTTTTCTGATAATGCAGGCAGGCTTTAACATGTACAACCTGTCAGCAAAGCCTTGAGTCTCTTGCTGACCTCTTTGTACAAACTTAACATCTGGGTATGATTTATTTAGCATTCCCACCTTTTCCTAAAATATCCAACTCTGTGTTCTGGTCTTCTCTGAATTGACAGTGTAGGCTCTAGTCTTAAAAGACAGTAGTTTCTACTGCTTGGCTTCTGCTCAGTGCAACTGTGAAATATGTTGATGGATAATGTTATCTGGCAGCTATTATGTCTGTTATCTGAGGTGTTACAAAAAAGTCTGAAGATACTGAATCACACAAGTCACTCCCAAATTGCTGTTTTAACTGATAGTGTGTAGAGGCTTTTCATAGTGAGGAGTTAGTGCTGAAAACTGGAGTATTCTGAGAGTAAAGACCACCACCTCAGTCTTTTTAGATTTGCTATCATTTCATCATCTTTGAGACTATTCTCCATGAGTTAACACTGAAATATGCCTGAGTCTTTTAACATCTCAGTAAACCTGACAACTGTGTGTGCCTGAACACGAGCTAAATTAAACTGGTTATCCTGTCAACTTCATCTTATCTGTAGAAGCAACCAAAGAGCCAGGTATGGCTGCTTATGGACGTGTTTAGGGAAGTTATTGCTCACCATTGACGTAAAGATAAGAATCTTACCTGCACTAGATGACCCTGCCTTGGTAGTGGGGCTGGACTGGATGATCTGCAGAAGACTTATTTCTTTAGGATGTTTCCTTTTTTTTTTTATTGTCACTGATATTAGTCTTCTAAGCACTAAAGACTCAGAGCAGCAAAACTTCTTTAGCATTTCTTTTCACATCTTCTTAATGACAGTAAGTTGTGACAGTTTGCAGTGGCTTTTAATGCGTGTAATTTTAGCTCATTTTCCCCTAAGCCTTTTAGTCTCCAGAAGAATTGACTGAAATTTTAGTGTTTTTCTTATTTTACTGTTTTGCCTGTCTAGAGGATTCTTTAGAATTTCTTATCTTGCATGTGCAACTGCTTTCTATAGACACAACACGACATTTGTGTTTTGAGTCACGTAGTTGTTCTTTTTATAAGGAGTGATGTGCAAGATGAACCTATGGATTCCTTATTTGACATGTTAGCTATATGTTAGACCCAGACTTCCACCAAAATATGTAAGCTGGAAACAAAAGACCACTGATAATTTTTTTCTTAGAAATATTTTTCATCCTTCTGTAACTAGACACTAGGTCATTAGGAAAACATTAGAAAACTGAATGTCTCCCTAGTGTCATTTAGAGAACGGTTGCCATTCCACCTTATGTACTAAACACTTCCCTATGAAAGTGTTGATATCCTCAGTCTTAAACTTTATTTTGCTAATGCTGCTTATCAGTGTGAAACCTTGGATGTGTATAACATTTTTGTAAACACCATCTAAGGCTGAGAGCTTCGAAGTCGCACAAGTACAGAATCGTTTGCTTGCTGTGAATTTATAGGACCATGAAACATGTAGCATAAAATGGGATATTTAACATTCATTTAGGTGTGCTTTGACGCAAACCAGTGACTAAGCTTACTCAGCTTTTTGTTCCAGATTCATACATAGGTGAAATCAGATTTAATGATGTGACATGATCTTTATAATCACATACCCTATTTTGAAATGAATTCAAGAAGTTTTAGGTTGGAAAGCCTTCATTTTTTCTCTTGCATGGGAATACAGTAAAGTGGAGAAAATATGTCTAGTCTCTGTGTTCTGGACTTCAGCATTCCATTTTTCATAGACTTTGCAGATTATCTTTTGTGAGGAAGACAACACACTTGTAAATCCTCCAGTTGGTTTAGGAACCAAGACTAGACTCTTGGTTCCTAACGTGTATAAGATATACCTGAAGTGCGTGGGTAATTTCAGGGCAAGTCCACACCTACCAAATGCTGTTTAGGATCAGACTTGTTAAACAGTTTTGAATGGTACACACATGGAGCTGCTTCCTTCTTCAAAATGCATTTGCAGAATGAACAGAAATAATGCAGTAGGTGTAGCTGTGTTTAATAGCTCCTGTTCTGGAGAAACAGAACTCTTATCCTATTCCCCTTCTCACACAGTGAGCTATTAGGGTAACCAGTCTAGTAATGACTCTGGTGTTTACTGACACAGCTTTAACAACATGCACTGTATCATCGGATTCTCTTTACAGACTTCCTGCCAAAAGTCTAATGTAGTCTTGTCATGTTAAAAGCTGAGCAAGACTAGGTTCATGTGGAACCACGTAACCACTAACTTTTGTAGACTTGTTTTACAAATGCTCTAATTTTTTTTTCTCTTTTTGTCCTGCAGGATCCAGAAGTTATGGTTGCATTCCAAGATGTTGCGCAGAACCCAGCAAATATGTCCAAGTACCAGAACAATCCCAAGGTCATGAATCTCATCAGTAAATTGTCTGCCAAATTTGGCAGTAAACCATAAAATCCCTGGTTCTTTAAAAATCATATCTGAAGGATTGGATTTGGCTAACCAGTGTTGCAATAAAACAAACCACTTTACCTCTGATCTTTTTAAGAAGAGGAAGTTCTAAGGAGAACTGCTCTCTAGCCCCAAGCATTTACTTTATTCAATTATTGGTTTATAGAAACCCAAATTGTATTCAGATAACCTAGTTTCAACCATCCCTTCTTGTCCAAGAGTTGCAAGCTTTTATTATAAGTGTTACAGACAGTTTCCTCTGAATGAATGCTTCTGTGAGAAATTGTAATATTTCAGGAGTGTAAGATAAAAACATGCGAATTTTTTTTTTAATTTTTTTTTAAGGGATTTTTTTTTTTTTAAGAGGAAAGAACTTTAACAGTTGAAGTCTGTCTTAATCCCCTTTGGACAGAAAAGTTGGCCTAGTCACAAGTAGCAAAGGTGGGACAAGTCTGAAGAATTAACTGGATAAAAGAATTGTCTGCAAATACAGTGGTTTTTTTCCTTTTTTTAAATAGGTGACTGACTTTATGTAGCTATTATCAGTGTAATCATGCTAGCTAGTTACACACTGGAACTTCTGGCAGTACTGCAAATATTGTATCATTTTTGATCACCACAACTGTGCAGGAAAGGTACAACCCTATCCTTTGTGCAGCCTGGCATGATGTACGTATTGCAGAGGCCACAGAGGTTTTGTTACTTGTTCAATTCTTGTCCAGCACCTTTATGTAACATTTTATTTATAGTCTGGGTCTGGGATAGCAGCTCACTGCCTGTGCTTGTGCTCCTGTCCTTTCCCAGTTGGCAGGTCCTCCACTGGTTGCACTCGCCCTTCCTTGGGGCCATGCTTACCAGGTTACATCTATTTGGAAACTTTAGGGAAGGAATGTTGTTCCCATCACTACCTCTGTCCCACTGAATGCAAGCCATCCAGAACATGTACATGCAGAGTTATAAATCGGTGAAGGGGAGAATTCCCAATGAAATTGCAGCTCTGGGTTCTGAGTCTGTTTGAGTCCTTACATGCTTACTGATTAAAATGTCTTGGTCAAAGTCCTGCTGTCTCTTTAGAGGTGATGACTCTTTCTTCACTGCATTCTGTAGTCTTCCGTCTTTTCTTGTATCCTCTTCTTTGAAACAAAGCAAAGCCCCAAAAGAAAAAAATCAAAACAAAAAGCTGTTGTGGTTTCATACCTCCATGGTTTGTAGGTATGGGATATGGAGGAAAAGGTGAAGTAATTGGAGCAGACAGAACATTCTTTAACACTTGCAGTTTAACAGCATGGGTATCCTTGAAGCAGTGTCTGTGCTGACGATGTCCAGTGGATTTGTCTACCAATAAAGACAAAGTTGTTGCTTGTTTGTCTTAGCTAAAACATCTTTCTGTGGAAAAAATAATCCTAGTTACCTGTTCAACACTTGAGTCTCAAGGTTTGTATTACTTCTTTGTAATTCTGTATCTTAAGCCATAACTGATGTTACCATTTTGAAACAAATCTGGTTTGGTGTAGGAACTCGACAATGGTTGCAAAAAAGTAAATCCCCAAATGCTTTTTCTCATACTAATGACCTTGCAGAATGAAATGTGAATCTTTTTGCTTAAGAAATATAGTTCTGAATACTTCTCTTAGCATTTAAAAAATAAAGTATGGTTTTGAAAAATACAACTTTTTGGGTTTGTTTAACTTTCTGATAAAACCTATTTTGCTTAAATTAAATGTGGAAGTGCTTTAATTAAACTGGTAAAGCTATGGTTTAAATTGGAACTAAATGCCTAAGGGCTTGTCTTCATGACCAAATGAACTCAAATTACAATGGCATGTTGCTGTGTGCCTGGCTTTTGTTCGTAGTCTTGATCTCCTGTTCCCAAGAGGCGATATGCAAAGTAGGTCACCCCTCACTGTAGGCTGAAACTTGACTTCTTCATTCAGGCTGGTGCTTATGTGTTGGGCACGAATTAGAGTACCTTGAATACAGATTTGTTCCCTACATTTTCCTGTTATTCTGTCTTGGCTGTTTGTATCTGTCTACCTATTAGTAGTCAAAAATAGGAAGTTATCCCTAGATAGTAGAAATGATCATATATGTGTCCTGCCTGCTTGCTTATGCATCAGTTGCCCTTTTGCAGAGTTGATTGGTTAAAGAAAACACTTTCCCTCATTTTGATGTTGACGTTAGCAGTTTAGCTGAATTCCTGTTCTTTGGGAATATGCATCCTATGACTTCTTTGGTGTGTGAGCTTTTGTTGGTTTTAGTGTTACCTCCAAATTAATTGAGGAGCTGTCTGGACCTCATCTGAGTTCCCTGAGTTGGCATGGGGCATGTAAGCAGCTAAACTCGTTTGAACAGAGGTGCAGGTACAGAAAGCTCACTGCATAGGAGATGAGCAAAGACAGTAAGTTCCAAATGTGGGATGTAAGTAGCTAAATGAGGATGTTGTCTTTCTCATTGCTTGCTCCAGTATTTACTGGCTGCTCCTTCAGGTTGTTTGTTCTGTTGCAGCACAGAGTAGGGGTGGTTCTTGTAATAATAATAATAATGTAATAATAATCAGCTCTGCTGGCAGTTTGACTCCCAAAGCTGTAAGTGGGTATTGATGTCAGCTAAGGTGGGGTGCTGCCAGGTGCTGACCCCAGTTCAGGTGTACCTTTCTGCCTTGTGAAGCAAGTCCTGTACTGCACTGTTTGGCTGATCCTATGCCATGGATTAGGTGACCTGGCCTGCCAAGGAGTACAGTGATACACCTGCAGCTGACTGGGAGCAGAGGGTCATAGCCTTGTTACTGTGTGTGTGAATCCGAGTGACTTGACTGTCCTCTGTCATTGACCTGCTGCCCCAAGGGAAAATAGGTGTCAGCTCAGTTGTCTCGTTCAAGCTGCTGTTGTTCACAGGGACCTCTGCATATTAATGTGGAGAATGCAAAGCTTGGTGCCTTTACCAGAATTTTTCTGAAAATTTCTCTTGCTTCGGTGTTGCCCTGTGAATAAATGCTCTTTGTCAAAATGGCTTGGATTGTCTTTGTTGGAAGGCAGTGATCAGATGGGCAGGAGCCAGACTGTCTCAAAGTTGAATGAAAGCAGGTGGGATGAGCCTGGGCAGAGCAATGATAGGCCAGAGGCAGAATGGGTCAATAAATGAGTATTAAAAAGCCATGTAAAGGTAAAACCATGTTATAGAAACAGCTTGTTGCAAGTACTATTTGTAGTTTAAAATGTCTTTAAATGTCACTTCATCTCTCTTGCTTGTTACTTTCATGGCTTTTCCATAAAGCTTGTACAAATAACACTTATGTATACCTGTACATCCCTCTTCTGTGAGATGGAAGAGCAAATAATATTATTATGGGAGCTCATGGCAACTGCTGTCCGAGCAGAGTCCTTCACCCAGTGGGATGGGAGGTTGTGAACCTAGCCTGAGTGAGCTGGAGCCAGGGTAGCTTTGGCATGTACCTTCCCATGGATCATGGCATGCTCCTTACTGGAAGTGTTTGCAGTCCCTTTGCAATCCCACAGGGCACCTAAGCTGAGGAATGCCTCAGTGCTTTCAGGGTTGTAAAGCAAGCAAGTTGTTGAACTGGCAGCAGAGGCCAGAGGGTTGCTTCCTTTAGTTTGCTGCAGGGCAGTCTGGTACTGTCAGTTACTGGTACTGAAGTGGATTGGTGTCCTGGAGCTGGAGGGTAGTTTGACTGGAAAACAGTAGCAGTATTTTCTTCTGATGACTAAAGAAAGGTGTCTTGTGAACCTTATTCAGAGCTCTGCAGCGTGGGCCTCGATCTTGCTTCATACATGATGGAGTAAGGACAGAAATGTAGCAAAGTAGTTCTGTATTACCACAGAGCTGAAGTGGAGTAAAAAATGGCAGCATCCAATTGAATGCAGGCACCTCCATGTTCAGTAGTACAAGACAAGTTATAGGAGGTCAGTAGTGTGATATAAGAAAATGCAAATACAGAGGAAGCAGGAAGTACAGTTTTAATGTGACAAAGAAATGAAGCAGGTCGGGGGTGGCTGGTGGACCTGTGCTATGGAGCAATGATAAAATTCAGGTGACTTTGGGCTATGAGTCAGTGATCACCTTGTGAATCAGAGCATAGGTAAGTCATATTCACTTGATGTGGTCCTCACAAACAGGAACTTCATGTAAGATAAACCTTCCTTCATCCCTACTGACTGGAGATCCTGAAGTCCCACTGGATGTAAATACTGAGGACTTTCCTGTAAATCTGAATCTTGATGACCAGATCCAGATGTTAACTTGTAATCCTTCTAACAAAGTGTTACTGCTGTACCTGTCTGATGTACATACACTTTGAAAGGTATATTCTAGACGGATGACAAGCTTGAGATCTTGTCAATAAATAAAAGTATTTACAGAATGTGTTAATGGCTCTTTTTTTTAAGTAAGTGGGTTACAAATTTTGGTATCTTTGTTGTTGCACAGGATTTTTTTTTTAATGTACAACCATTTATTTCAGTGGCTACAAGGAATACGAGTTGCTACTGTATGTAAAGAAATGAAAGGTGAAGGATTACAGGATTTGAGTTAGCAGTTTATCTTGGAATTTCTTCCTGAAGTACAGCAGCTGAAGCAGTCAGATGGTAAGCATGATTTGTATAGAACAAAGGTATTCAGAAAGACAAGGTACTTATTACTCAAGTGTAAAGTAAATAACAAGGAGCTGAGGTCTAAAGCAGGTAGTAGTAGATTGAATTCCATGATTGAAACATTTCGTTTTCTAACATTGTCATGGTGAGTAAAAGTTACTGGAAATGAATTGAAATTGCATTTTACATTCCAGGAAGAAAAAATCATACCTGAAATCACATAAAAACCAGCACCATGTTCAATAAAATTACCTTTTAAAATAGGCTGAAGGTACAAGTTGTTAGGAAATCATCAGAATTAGATGGAAAAATATCAAGGTACTATACTGAGAGTGAAGTGTCTGAGCTGCTGCCAACTGCACTGCCTTTCATTAGAGAAAATTCATGCTGACGCTCAGCCACTAGTGTCTAGTTCTTACTTGGAAAAAAAAGCACTAAGTGCCACCTGTGCTTTCTTATTTCAGATTTTTAAAAAATGGGTTTAAAATATGGCTTTTTGCTAAGACTTTAAAAGGAAAAACTAACACAACTGTTCTACAGGATGATTCTCCCTCACTTTCTTGCGTGTTATCCTATAATGAGAAGTTCCTGGAAAAAAAAAATAGATTTTCAGAAGCCATTTTGTAATCTGTTACATTTTTTCTTTTGTCTCTTGTGTGAAAAGTTATCAAACCAGAAGAAAAAAAATTGTGGACTGGAATGAATTACTAGCCTGGAAGACCAGAAAAATTTGCAATTAGAACAGATGTTAGACATTTATCAAGTGCTTGGGGGAAAAAAACAACAACATAAGGTAACAAAATTTGTGTTTGACAGTTACTTGGTTTGTGTAAAACTAAAAGTGACTAAGGGACATTTGGTTTAGCAAGGCAGTTTAGAAAGGACCGTAACAGGAGACTAATAATGACAAAGTCAAGTAATTTAAATTGAAAAGAATTTCAGCTTCTCCGATGTTCCTTGACCTAGATGAAGTGCATAGGGAAAATTCTGCATCATTGCAGAGGCTCAGTCAAAATCTGTTCAGGCAAAGTGTGCACACATGTATTTGAAAAATGGGCTTTTTAATATGTTTGTCATTACAATGCTTCCTTCTGGAATAGGCTAGTAATGCCATGGTCTTACTACTTAGGCCTGATCTTGACAAGTTGGTGTGATCAAGTTGCTCTATTTAATGAATTCAGGTTGTCAGCACATGCAGTCTCATTAGTTAATCTCTAGTAGCTTTTATCTATGAGGTACTGGGGGTATAATCCAGTTTATCCACCTTGTCTGAGAGATAAAGTTTTGCAACAGATTCAGAAAGTCCTTTTGAAAGTAGTCATTAAATTCTGCCTTAACACGTTTGCACTCTAATGAATCAAATTCCTAAGCAAAAATAAAGGACATACGCATTTCTGAATCTTTTTTTTTTAAATTAATGTTAGAATAAAGGAGAGTAGCAGGGTAGAATTAGTTTAAGTTCAGAGTTTGTGCTGTACTTTCTAAGGTAAGACACAGTGCAGAGGCAGTAAAATGACCTCTGGAGTCACCAACAGTGTCCTCATTCTTTGTCATGAATCAGAAACAAAGTTGTGGTCCAGTCAAAATCCACCAAGGATAAAGTTTCTCAAGACCAATTATCTCCTTGTATGGGAATCTATAGAATTGCGCAAACAAGAAATTACTAAGATGCAGTTCATGTACAGAGAATATGTTTGTACTTGTTGTTGCTTAATTAGTTCACTTCTTCCAAGCTCTCTAGTAGAATTGACAGATTTGAGAAAAAGCAGACAACTTGGACCTTCTGTCCTTCCTTAAACCACACTTGTACGTGTTGTGTGTTTGCCTGGGAACCTGTTGAATTTGTGGTATTTCTGTGAAGACCTAAGGGCATGTCTTCATGAAACTTTTTATGCAGTTAGGTTTTTTAGATAGGTTCCTTTTTTTTTTTCACTGTAGAACACACTGACATATCTTGTTTAACTTAATCTATATTGTTTCCCTTGTATTTCTTGGACAGCTTTACTAGGTCTATGTGTTCCAACAATAAGGTAAGTTGCTTTTGGAATATTGCAGTTGTTGCATTACCTGTTTAATACTCAGGTTACATTATCTGTTGATATTGTTTTGCAATACATACAGGGCATAGTGTTGTATTTAAAATATTGCTAAACAGAATAATAATAGTATAGAGTTATTTGGGTGCACAATGAGGATGGAAATCCACTCTGCAGTACAAACTGACTCTTTGGTGAAAGTTTCCCTCCACACAAGAGGGACAGAATCACAAAGAACAGCAGTAATGGGAGTTTGTGTCCTGTTTGAGGCACTTCTCCCAAAAGCTCATGGACCTGACTGTGCAAAGTCACTTTGTGTAATTGTCCCCTGGTTTTGTAAAACCTAAGCTGCTCCTGGCTGCTTTAGTGTCAGGAGATAGCTGGTGACCTGTGTACATCTTAATTCTAAACTAAGGTTTGAGTCTTTTGCATGTAGGGGGGTGTCACAGGTGAGTTAAGTCATCAGTGTGGGGTTAACTAAAAAGGTTTTATTAATGATGAAATGATGATCAAAGGATAATTAATTGACAACTGAATAAAAATCTGATGATGATAGAATTGTTATTAAGCAGTAATTGAATGGTAGTTAAACTGATTTGACAGTGTTTTAAATTCAGACTCTAGTCAAATGCTCTACTACTTGCTACACTTCTGATAATTAAGCTATAGCTGGCTATATAAAAAACTGGCACTAGTATACAATATACTTTTAGGTTTAATGTAAAATGTCACTACCACATTATAGATATCAGATGTTGGGTAAAGGGATCTTTCAGCCTTGAGAATGAACCTTAAGAGGCATCCCTGCTCAAGGGTGAAGTCATTGCCAAGCAGCCCACTGCCATACGGGAGAGCTCAGTGGGCTCGTGGGGCTGCAGATATTTAAAGTGATTGACTTGTAGTCAAACCCCCTTTTGCTGTATGTGCAGGTGTGCAGCTATAGCAGTTTCAGATCTGACTAGTTCCAGCTCAGACTGGTACTGTGGGCTTCTAAAAAGACATGGCCTAAACTCCTTTGTTCCTGGGTAAGATACAGCTTAGGATGATTCTCTGGGTTTGCACTGCAGGGATGATTTCAGTCAGGCCTGCTTTTTGGTACCAAAGTAGCAAAGTACTGTTCACTCAGTGAGTGCATCCATCATAGGCATCTTATATTAAAAAAAAAGGGACTACCAGTGGGATCAGCCTTGTATAAAAGAATTGTGGCCTCTTAGGTTGCTGGTATCGGCATCTAATGTCTGAGCACAGGGATGCTGGAACACTGCACTGGAAAAATGTTTTTCTCAAACTTGCCTTAGGCAGAGTAGCCCATGTTCTTTACATCCCCAGTCTCTCAGAGAAGATAATGGTGTTTTCCCCACAGAGGGGTAAAGGTAAGGGGTCTGTTAGCTACCTGAAGGGACATCTTCCCAAAAGGAAATGGCTCATCCAGCTGTGTGGTAGAAACTCTTGGGAAGCGTGTAATGTTTCAACTGCCCTGTCCTTATTTAGGTAATGGATGGTATGCTGATTCCTGGCACAGGTGTAAGCACTAAGAGCTCTTGCAGCTCAAGCAAGAGGCAGCTGGAGAGTTGAGGTCAAAGAACTAGGAACTGCAAATATGAAGAACAAGTTATGAAGTTAGTTTTTTCTCTTCAGAAAGGAGAGAACAAAAGATATGGAGTAACAATCAAAACCAAAGAGCCCAGGAGTAGCATGATACAAAGCTAAAGAAAATATTCCTTCCTATCTTTAGTTATGTTTTTTTTCTGAAGTACAGGTGAAGCTAAGAAAAGGGGAGGGATTGTTAACAGGCAAAACCTTGAAGCTATCTGGAAACCCATGAGAATGGGGAAAAAAACCAAAAGAAGAGGAACAGACACAGGTATCATCCCAAGTGACCTTATGAATTATGACATGTCCAACCTCATTTAATTTTCTGAGATACTTCCTACCTTGTGAAACCTCTTCTACATAAGAGGTTAAGTGAAGGCTATAGGGTTACTGACATTTTCCCAAACTGTACTTAATAGCCTTGTTGCTGTGTGCCCTGACTAACTGCTGTGAGCCGTGGCTCCCCTGTCCTTTGGCTTTGCTACCTGTGTCTAGTGCTGTTTTGGTAGGACTTCTCATTCCATCCTCAGCCACCAAAGGGTGTGACAAACCCGAGATGGCTGTTTGTAGTGGTGTGCTTTGGCTGCAGGCCCTGAGCAGTCTCTCGGCATGATAGTGGAAGAGGAGTGAGGACTTGCAGACAGGGAAAAGGAGTAAACAAAATAGAATCATAGAATTGTTGAGTTTGGAAGAGATTCTAAAATTGAGTCCAACAGCAAACCCAGCACTGCCACATCCACCACTAAACCATGTCCCCAAGTGCCAGATCTGCATGTCTTTTAAATACCTCCAGGGATAGTGACTCAACCACTTCCCTGGGCAGCCTGTTCCAGTGCTGAGCAACCCTTCCAGTGAAAAAAATTTTCCTAATATCCAATATAAACCTCCCCTGGTGCAACTTGAGACTGTTTTCTCTTTTCCTGTAGCTTGTTACTTGGGAGATGACCAAGATGACCAACCCCCACCTTGCTACAATCTTCTTTCAGGTAGTTGCAGAGAATGATGGAGTCCCCCCCGCAGTCTCCTTTTCTCCAGGCTAAACCACCCCTGTTTGAAAATGCATCAGGCTCAACTGGTCCACATGGAATAAGAAATAAGAAATTATCATCTTGAAAAAGTGTTACTTTAGAGATACCAGACTTTATGTAAGTAGAAGGGGCTGCAGTTAGAAAAATGCAGAATCAGAATCTTTGTAATTAAATGCTTATATTAAATGTTTGGGAAGGGGAATCACCGAATGGGCCGGGTTGAAAAGGACCACAGTGGGTCATCTGTGCAACCTCCCTACTCAAGCAGGGCCATCCTAGAGCACGTTGCATAGGACTGAGTCCAGACAGTTCTTGAATATCTCCAGTGAGGAGGCTCTACAACCTCTCTGGACAACCTGTTCCGGTGCATGGTCACCTACACAGTAAAGAAGTTCTTCCTCATGTTCAGGTGGAACTTTCTGTGCATGAATCTCTGCTCCTTGCCTCTTGTCCTATTGCTGGGCACCACCGAGAAGAGCCTGGCTCCATCCTCCTGGCACCCTCCCTCCAGATACTGATAGACACTGGTGCGGTCCCCGCCCAGCCGCCTCTTCTCGAAGCGAAGCTGGTGGTGGAGGGAAAAGGCGTTATTGTAGTTTCAGAGGAAGGAAGAACAATGCATTTCCCGGACCCCCTAATGCTATATTTTTCTCAAAAGCCACGGAAATCACCCCAAGCGGCCCCTCCGCCTCCCTCGCGCCCGCCCATCCCGGGCGCCGGGGGGCGGGGCCAGCGGCGGCACGTGACGGGGGCGGGCGCCATGGCGGGCGCGGGGGCGGTGGGCGGCGGACGGGACCTGGCCGGGGCCGCGGGGCCGCAGGGCCGGGCGGCGGAGCAGACCCCGAGAGCCGCCGCGATGTCTTCCGTCGCCTCCTACGAGAGCCTGGTGCACGCCGTGTCCGGGGCCGTGGTGAGCGAGCGAGCCGGCGCCGGGCGGGGAGGGGGCCGTGCCGGCCTGGCGGGGGGCGCGGGCCGCCCTCAGCCTTTGTTGGGCTGCGGCGGGACGGGGAGCCGGGCGCGGGGTTCGGGGCAGCTCGGGGCCGGCGCTGGGCCCAAGCGGCCGGAGCCTCTGCTGAGCCCGGCGGGAGCTGCAGGGGTGCCCCTCAGAAAGCCGGCGAGGCGCGTCGGGAGCCGAGCATCACTGCAGCGGTGAGAATCGAAGCCTCCCAGAAGCTCAGGCAGAGGGGCAGCACCTCAGCTGTGCGGTCCGAGAGCTGCGCCGGGCATCGTCGTCCTGCCACGGCCTCACGAATGCTTAAGAGTTGCGAAGGGTGAGGCAGCCCATAGATGTTAATCAAAACGTAAGGCGGGTGCAGTGCAGCCCGAGGAGATTTGTATCGGTTACTGAATTAAATTTTTTTCCCATGACACTTGTAAATTAGAAAGTAGTGTTTAATTTTGGTAGATTTCCTAGTATGCCCAGCCCTTGGATTTTTCTTTTCAGAATGTCTTAATATCTTAACAGCAAATCTGCCTTCTACTTGCAACAGATTAGGGATTTTGGTGCATGTAGCATGTTGTGTTGGGCATACTGGTGGATAGAAAGAACTCTCCATGTCTTCTGTAGGGTGAAAGTCACTAAATGTTATTGAACGATAAACACTGAAACAGGCTGCCCGGGGGGTCATGGAGTCTCCCTCTCTGGAGACATTCAAACCCCACCTGGATGCATAACCTGCTCTAGGTGACTCTGCCTTGGCAGGAGGGTTGGACTAGATGATCTCCAGAGGCCCCTTCCAGTCCTAACTGTCCTGTGATTCTGTGATAAAGGCTGATTCTAAAAGGAAAAAAAGGCTAAAGGATGTTTTGCTTTTATTATAAATAAACACAAGATTTTTGTCTGCTCCTTCAATTGTTTTAAGTCAGCTTGTTTAAACATCAAAGGCAATGGGGATTTTGTTTCTGCTTTCAAAAAATGGAACACTCTCAGATTATCTCATTATCGAAATACTACTCACTCCTTTTGCTGGCTTCTACAGAAGTCAGTGGTGCTCTTTAGCCCTCTCTGTTAGCTTCTCACCCTTGAAAACACATTGGTGTAATCAGGCTGTGCCCCTGAACAAAGTTTGTGGTGTGAACCGAAGTCATAAATCCAGCCATAAACACAGAGCTGTCTTGAGGTATTGAGTCAGAAGCACATGTCAGATCACAACATGATAAATTTTGTTTATCTTCTAATATACTGAAAGTTTGCATACCTTCTAGGCTACTTAGTCGAACTTGAGACAAAGGAATAGTTTTGTGAGCAGTAAAAAAAAATCAGTGCTTGATTTCCTGTAAACTTTAATCGAATTACATAAGTATTCTTTACTCTGCATGTAGATAAAATGTAACCTTGTTGCAAAAGCTATAGGGATGTGAATTTTATAGGAGCGTTTTAGCCGTAGTCAGGCTGCTTTGTTTGACTCTCAGTGTTGTCTGAAACATAGTATTTAGTCTTTGTATATGTTTTAATTTTTTGTTATTACTGTTTTTTAGAAAGCCGAATGTCAGGCTTTGGTCCTGTACAGCTCTTCTTGGCAGCAGTCACCTCGGGCCATTTGTTCTGGCCACCTCTTGGCTACTGCACAGTTGTTTGTCTGGTACTGTGATTGATCATTGAACTGATCTGACTGAAGATGTAGCCCAGCAGAAAACATTGTTTTTCAGCCAGATTAGTTTCTTTGTCTGCACCATCGTGTAGGTGTCTGAAAAGTTATGCTGCCAGACTGGAGGAGGCAGGGGTGCAAATACAGTTGACCAAGAGCCTGAGATTACATAAACCAGTCTGTACCTGTCCTAGTGATTATTCAGCAGTAAAATGACTTGACTTGGCAAACTACCAAGATTCAGGGCTGACAGGAAGGTGGTGGGAAGGCTGACAGCAAAGCCTCATCCTTCCAACAGTGCAGGGTCATACATGTCAGCATCTGTTCCTCCAATCAGTACTATGACTTACTTTCCCTGCTGGTCTCAAGTGTGATTCAGCAAGGAATCTGACTCTATCTTGAGGGCTTTTGTTGCTGGGGAAAGGACTGGTCCGTCTCATCCGTCTCGTTTTCCTTCCTTCTAGCTGTGAAATCCTGTCTTCTTCATATGATGCTTCTGGCAGCCTTCTCATCATTTAGTTGCCTTGTTCTATTTGTAAACCCAGGAGAAAAGTAACTTGGCTTTTCTGAGTTTATTTCCCTCAATTTAGCAGGAGGAGGGAAGAGGGTATGAATTGTCTTTTATTTGCAGTGGTCTATTAGGTCAGCTTAGTTATCTCATGACATTCTCTTCAACTACAGCTTCCTATAAGTTTTAAGCCAGTTTGACAGTCAAACACTGGAACAGGCTTCCTAGAGAAGGTTGATGGCCCAAGCCTGTCAGTGTTTAAGGCATTTGGAAAATGTACTTAAACAATGTGCTTTAGCTTTTGATCAGCCCTGAGGCGGTCAGGCAGCTGGACTAGATGATCATTGTAGGTCTCTTCCTGTAGTCTGTTTTGTGCCTTGTGTCCACCTGTTTGTCCTGTGTGACACTAGCCCAGCTATTTCCCCATTTCCATTTTCTAATTTTGAGTGCAAGTGTGTGTGTGTATGTTGCTGCTGTACGGTGGATTGCATTGAGAGTAGGATTCAGGATGGATCTCACTTTGGGAGGATGGAAGCAGGATAAATTGAGCAGGGGAAGGCTGGAAGTTGTAGTGACTGTGCAGCCTTATTCTGTGTGTAGGTGTGTGTAACTGCATTTTGAGGTTGGCTTCAAAATTGCGGTAGTGCAGCCATCATTAGGAGGTGTATTTTGGCTCTTTCTGGCACTGTTTCCTGCTGGCACTAACCTAACTGAAATATATTTTTTATAAATTTTCGGTCAGGTGGGTTCATTAATCCTGCTTGCTGTCCAGTGGGGTAGATGGTAGGTACTGAGAATGAGCAGACACAGGACAAGTGCGTGGGAGAGCAGAACCAACCGTTTTGGCAAGAGCCCAAAATGAATGGGTTAAAATAACCAGGTAATTGTGGCCTGGTGTTATGAAAATTGGGAAAACCTAAATCTGGTTAAGACTTCAACCAAGAGTTGCCCTAGTGAGGAAACACCACCTGAAAAATAATCCTCTGTTGCTGGTAGTAGAGATAAATCCAAGCAGCCTGCTTGGGAGCAGGAGTGTTTCCAGATGCAAAGCTCACTTATGCATATAGCGTAACACAGCTCTAGAAGAGCTTTAAACACAGCACTTGTGTGACTTGCTGTATCCCAGACCTTCCCACCATTTAAACAGTTTGCATGACTGCTAATGGAAGAGTGCCACAGCTTTAGCAATCACTTGATGCATGGAAAACAGGTTTACACCAAGCCAGGCCTTTTTTTTTTTATTTTATTAGATTTCTTTTCCAAAAACTGTGCAATATTATTGCTGGAGTATTAAAAACTGAAGAAGGTGAGTGATGGCAGGGAGAGAAAGGGAACAGCTGCTTGTATGGAAGATACGGGTATTTGCAAATACAGTATTTAACCTTTTGTAAAGGATGGTGTCTGATAGCTTCTCCATTTAGAGGCTTTAATGGTTGGATCACATAGGAAGTGAAGAGGGCATTGGATTCACCAGACATGAATCTGGTGACATCTAGGTCATGATTTATTGAATTCATTATATGTAATTCATGCCACTGAGAGTGTCTTGGTAGCTGATCTTTATTGCCTAAACTGGAATTTAATGTAAAGCTGGATTAAGTCCTGAAAAACATGTACTATCAGTTTTTTAATGAACAGAAATTTCAGTTTGGTCATTGTTTTCTTATTCAAAACAAGGTTATTGTAACACAATGTTGTTTGTGTCAGTCTTTTTTTGTTTTTTTAAACTAGAATTTGGGTATTGAGACTAATGAGAGGTAGAAAAAGTGCAGTGTATTTGTCTGCTGATGCTCACTTTATCAGCTCTTGGACTTCAAAAACGTCCTCCTTGGGCAAAAAGCTTTTAATGGTTTTAATTATAGCTTGATCTAATGCAAGAGAAAAAAACCCCTGATTTGTAAGTATGGGACCAAAACCCACTTCATATAGACATTGTTCTGCATGGAGTTT
Source organism: Manacus candei (assembly GCF_025592945.1). Taxonomy (NCBI): domain Eukaryota; kingdom Metazoa; phylum Chordata; class Aves; order Passeriformes; family Pipridae; genus Manacus; species Manacus candei. The sequence goes on from NW_026138066.1 coordinate 6,043,477, forward strand.
ATCCCTTTTAAACTTGCTCAGCAGACTGGTTTCTGGGTGAGAAGCGAAGGGCTACAAAGATCGTAGCAGGCACTGTACAAGCAACTGATACACCATATAGCCAGTTTATTTTGTTTTTCAGGGCAGTATGACTGCAATGACTGTATTTTTTCCTTTGGATACAGCTAGGCTTAGACTTCAGGGTAAGTGTCAAACTCTAGTTTCTTTGTACAATGGCATTTCTGTTTGTCTTGACTTGGGTGCTTGTAAGGGTGGTTGTAGGGGGATATTTTACGTGAACAGAAATCTTACCTGTCTAACACTAACACCATTTTTCCAGCTGAAGGTAATTCTTCCTTTTGAAAGTGTTGGGCAACCTTTTAATTAGCTGAAAAGGCTGTGTGATCTGTGGCCAGACATGGGTTTTAAATGGTTATCTAAGATGAAAGAGAAAAACAAAGATGTGAGATTGCACAGGATTATATTTGTGTGTTGTTGGTTTTGGCTGCTGAAAACACTTGAAGATGCAGGGGCACTATCATGAAAAACTAGTCTAAAATTATTACTGAGGATAGTTTAAAGGAAAAAGTCAGGATTAGAACTGGGATTAGGAATATCCAGTATTTACAAAAATGCATCTGAGTATAAACTTTTTTCTGACTCTCTGTCTTCTGGTCAAAAGTCACAGAATCACCAAGCATTTTATTACTGTGACTAAAGCTCTCTTAGGAACCTGAGGGAGATCATCAACCAGCTTGTCAGATGTATGTGGCTGAGAAACGAGCACCATATTGCTGTTGGACGGCTCTCAATGCAGGAAGAGACAGGGGTTTGCTAAGGCTTGGCTGTTGGCAAATACCTGTTTGCAGGAAACTGCTCTGCTAGTGGTGCTAGTCTGGTGTCCAAGGAACAATTTTGAGAGCAGTTAGGCAGGCCCAATTCGAGTCCCCTACCTAGGGGAAGCCTACTTTCAGTTCATGTCACCAGTATCAGGAATTGGTAACTACAGATACTCTGGGGCACAGCAGAACCTGCTGGTTTGGGTAAAAATTAAAAAAGGAAGTAGCCTTACCTAGCAAATGAAAATAAGGAGATGTTTTATGGAATTGCTGCAGAAATAGGGAGCATCTATCCTGTATGAGGAAGAAGAAACAAGTGCTTCTGGGGTATATTCAGAATAACAAGGATAAGGACTTGAAAAACAGTGCTAAAAATTGGAATAATCGAAAAGTCTGATTCTTCTGTTTTCCAGTTGATGAGAAGCGGAAATCTAAGACAACACCGGCAGTTCTTTTGGAAATAATCAAAGAAGAAGGCTTGTGAGTAGATACTAATTTTCTGCTTATCTTCATGTAGACAAGCTCTGAAACTAATTTCACTTTACTTTTAAAGTGGATTAGTTAACTCATATCTGTGTGAACAGATTTTTGTTCTGAATTGAAATGTCTCCATGTAAGTGTGATATGACTTGCATAATCTTATGTGTTCATCTTTAGCTAATTAGGATTAACTTTCTTGAGCACCTTATGCAATTGATCTGTTCAGTGATGTAACTGTGCCTTCATTAGAGAGGTAGCTGTGCCTCCTCAGAAATGCAAAGGGACCTTCACGTACCTGATCAACCAGCTCTGTCTGCCTGGATTCTTGGGTGTGTCAATTTGTCATAATCAAGATGAAACTCCTGGCCAGCCAAGCCAGATTCAAAAGGAGAATTGAGACACGTTTCCCAGTTGGAAGGTTTTTTTCCTGCTCCTAAACATGTAGAAGTAAATAACACATGACTCTGTGCTGGTGGGATTCAAGATCTGTCTAAAAGCAGTTAATTTTCGGCTGTGCTGCACTTTTGTATTTGCCACAGTCTGAGCTGAGCTGGCTGGGAAAAACTGTTGTATGCCTGTCCTTGTTAGAAGTATTTTCCTAAGGGAATCCCTGGAACTCCTAAGTAGACTAGAGCTTCTAGGACATTAAACCTGACAAAAGTTTAACTTGGCCCATAATGTTCTGCCACCTTTGAACTCGGGCAGTTGGCAGTTGTACGCATGAGGAGTTCTCTGCCAGTTGGTGATCTCTCTCGTTCACGTTCCTGTGTTGCTTTTGTCATGTGAGGGTGGCAAATAAACTTCAATTAAAAAAAGGTGAAAGGAAGAAAGTTAAAAAGAAAAATTAAGAAGTTAACTGGGGTGGAGAGACTGCAAAAGTGGTCATCCTACTTTTCCTGTGAAACTGAAAAATCAGTAACTCTGGCAAGAGAAGAACATCGCTTCTTCCAAGGTATTGGGAAGGCCTGGCTAAGCAATGGTACTAATTTTAGAGATGTGTTTGGAGTAACAAAAACACACCAAACAACAGCAAAACTGAAATGTGATGTGAAATCATAAACGTACTGTTCACATTAGCTTTAGAGTCTTGTCTCATAATATACTTTTGTGAGCTGCTTGTTCTCATCTAGATAAAGCAAATAGGTTTAGCTAATGGACTTTCTGCAGAAGTTTATCAAACAGCTTTGCTTTCTTACTTGCACTTTGTCTTTTTCTGGGTGATTTGAAAGGTGTTTGTTAGTGTACACTGAGTTTTTCTCAAAGTTGCAGTTTGGAATGCAAACTTAGGGGTTTTTTATGTGCAGAAGTATTTGTGTGTGAATTACAGATGCTACCACTGACAACTTAAGTCATTTAAATAAACTCATGGGTTTTGTTTTAGTTTCATGTTTTGTACTGCAAGATGTTTCATTTGATAATCATCAGAAATTGTTCTTAATAAATCAAGAAAAAACAAACTAACACGCTCAGTTAGAGGACATAGTCCCCACAGCAGATTTCTCTTTTTCTTTTCCAGCACAGAAGAGATAGGTAATATAAAAATTGTTTTAATATGACTTATGAATAACTGTATAGTCATTTAATTTGTAATTATAACTGTATGTTTAGCTAAGGCTATAACTTCAGAAGCAGTCTTAATAATGTGGTATATTCCCAGCTACATAGGAGGGATGGATTTGAGACAGAAAACTAGCATTTACATTCTAAGCAGTCAGATTTTTTGTGTGTTTACCAGCCTTGCATCTTTTACAGCCTCCTTGGAGATCCTTATATTCTATGTATTCCCAATATTTTAATGAATACTAAAGAGCCTCCATAATTACTGCTGTGGAGGAGATTTATTATGCTTTTAACATGATACCAGTTCTCTACCTGTTCTGTGCCACTCCAGTGAAGGTGTGTATCATTATCTTTTTTTGGATGTGTTGTAGAACATGCTGGGAATGTAGGGCAGCTGTTGAGGTGTCCCTGTTTTACAGGCTCATCAGGCCTGTGAGAGAAGGGAGCTTTGTTAGTCAGCTGTTACGAAATCGTTCTTAAATCAAGACAGATTTAGATGATATTTGGTTTTTCATCTGTGGTTAATATAGTTAAAGTTAACTAGGTGATGTCTTTTTCTCACTGACCTGGCTAATTTTCTCTAGAATTTACTGCCAGGCATCTGTTAGAAATTCCTCTTGCCTGCAGATCTCGTGCCCCAGGTCGTATCCTTTGCAAAACTCTTCTTGGTGAAGTATATAAACTTCAGTAACTAGTCTTCCATTTTTAAATTCTATGTGAGAATCTGGACTGCTTTTTTCCTTAATTTAGTATGGTTTGTTAGCATTGATATAAAAACATCTATTTTGTACTTTATGTAACATACAGTGTTGTATCTCTGGGATCCTCCACCAACATGTAAAATGAACCAGATCACATAAATATTTTGCTGATCCTTACTGTGTCTTTTTGCTTTCCATTAGGTTGGCACCATATCGAGGATGGTTCCCTGTTATCTCCAGCCTTTGCTGCTCCAATTTTGTTTATTTTTATACATTTAATAGTCTTAAAGCCCTCTGGGTCAAAGGTCAGCATTCAACCACTGGGAAAGACTTGGTTCTTGGGGTTGTTGCAGGTAATACTTAAAAATCTCCGTTTTGTCAAGAATGTGTTTTTTGGTATATTCTGCCTAATGTTTTTCTTTATGAAGTCTTCTGGAGGTCACACTGAGTGCTCAGACCTCCCAGTATATGCAGACTTGCTTCTTTCTGATTGCTCCTTTATGTCCTTCCCACCTCGTAAGGAGATGCACAAACCATTCCTGTTGTGAATTCTGACACAAAGCACAATGCTGTTGTGGTCTGGTATAGTATTTGTGTCTGGCGTGGTGTTTGCCACGTATCTAAGCATCATCACTAAGATGCTGAAGATAAGTGGCAGGGAGAGGTAATAGTTGCCTTTTTTTTTTTATTTAGAGAAAAAGATATGCAATTCTGAAATATTTTCAATTAGGTAAGGAATTGTCTTGTAAGCATTTGGGTGTCAGTTTTCAGACTTGTTTTTGGGTTCTCACCTGAAAGTGACAGGAAGTCCCTAGATACATGCAGGTCCAGTGGGACCATATGTTCTTTTTTCATTCCATCCTCCTGTGTGGATGGTACAGTGGCTTCTTTGAAGGGATGATAACATTAAAGACCTTTCTAGCAAATCCAGCGTGAAAAATTACCACTGTGTGCCTGTGTTTGCCAGTAATATTCTTTAGGAACAATTGCTCGTGCGACCACACAGAAACAAGCTGATTTAAAAAAAAAACTGCAAAAAAGGTTTTTTGAGGTCTTGGATTTTTGATTTGGGTTTTTTGATTTTTTGGAAGGGGTGAGTAGTTGGCAGTTTCTTGATCTTTCAGTGTGGGCACAGTGACTGGCTAAATAGTTGATGGAAGTAAGTAAGGAAATTCTTAAGTTGGTTATATCACTGTGGTAAAATGCCATGTAATTACATTTTTGAACAAAGGCTACAGGAATTAGAGTGACAGCTTGTTAGTTAAATGTCTAGCTCTCCTTCAATGTCTGTAGTTTATATCCTTATAATGAAATCATATCTGGTGTAAATTTTAAATCTTCTGGTTCCTGCTTATTTTTCTTTGTGCTGTGTTTTGCATTAGGTGTAGTGAATGTACTCTTGACCACTCCTCTTTGGGTAGTGAACACACGTCTGAAGCTGCAGGGAGCAAAATTCAGAAATGAAGACATTGTACCAACTAATTATAGAGGCATAATAGGTAAGCACCCATTGTTGTCTTCAACCAAAGAAAAGTTCATGAAATGAAATATATCAAGGACTTTGAAGACTTTTGTTCATATAACTGGTTTCACCCTGTAATATCTGTGCTTCTGTCACTTTGCAGTCATTGAGTTTTACAGGAAACTGGACTTTGCTATTTCTAACAGTAATTAAGACTTTGCAGTATGCACCCCTGTGACTAAAATGCCTTTTGTATGTTACAGAGATACTGGAGCAGTAGTGAGCCTTGTGAAGTGATAGCTGGGAGTCTGAGTTTGGGCAGACAATCTGCAAATTAAACTTCACTTACTTTAATCTCTTAATCGTCCACATGTTCAGGCTGCCTTCCTTTTAAAACCAACCAATCAAATAAATATTGTTGTAATTTTGAAGAAGGTTTAGAAGACTTTAATGTTGATGCCATGCTTGTACTAAAAAGAGCAGGGTGTCTCTGCAGATGATAAGCTTTGTTTATGTTAGTGGTGATGTGAGCAAGAACCTCCTTTGTCAGTACCTTTCTGTTAACTTCTAGATTAAAATGGAAGGTAAAAATAATTGCATAGAAGTCTGATGTGAATTTTTATACACTTTGAGTATTAGGCTTTAAGTATAACTTCTCTTACCTTTTATGGTAAGTGTTTTGTACTCAAAATTTTAATGATCTTTTTCCCCCCACCTTTTGTCTCAGATGCCTTCCATCAGATAATAAGAGATGAAGGAGTCTTAGCTTTGTGGAACGGTACTTTCCCCTCCTTGCTTCTGGTCTTCAATCCTGCCATACAGTTCATGTTTTATGAAGGCTTTAAACGAAAGCTTTTGAAAAAGCAGCTGCAAGTGAGTATGTTTTGAGGCCAGATGGTGAACATGCTCTGTTATAAGACAGGTTCTTTGATATGCACCACTTGAACAAATTCAGAAGTGTAGGTTTGGTTTTCATTCTTGTATTTTGGAGGGATTTTTTGAGTTAGTGTATCTAAAAAGGATCTAGCATCATGAAATGAGGTGTCAATCTTTCATGTCCTTAGGAAAGATATTCCTGTGATGAATTCCTCTACCTGTAAAAATAGAACTGCACCTCTTGTCCGCATTTGTTTACATTTGTTCACAAGTCTAGATTTAAATTAGAGATTTCAATTCTAATATATCTTTTATAAGTCTGCTTTTAACACTTTCTCCAGTAAATCAAGTATATAGAACCTTCAGAGTATCACAGTTTTTCTCTGGGCCCTGTCATTTTAATAACATTTTTTTCTTGAAGCCCTCAATTCTTCAGTGTAATTTTTCCACGGATGGACACTAGAATTGAACCATATTGCAACCATACCTTCCCAATTCTCTAAATAGAGGCATAATCACTTTTCTGTCCCTGATTTAGAGTTCCCTTCTTTTTTCTTATTCTGTTGTATTTCACTATATCAGATGTAGAATCTCAGCTGAAGTCATGTTTCTTTTATGTTCTGGCAAACTGAAAAGCATTTGCGTTACATTTTCAGATAATGTCATAACATAATATATGTTTAAGCTCTGGCTCTTTGCTGTTAATTTATGATTTTAGGATGCATTGTCTGATTTAAAATGTTAGGTCATATCAGTATGTTTCAAAGCTATCTTGTTTTTCCTCAAGACATAGTGAGATTATTTTTACATGAGATTTTGCACTATCAATGAGGCTTCAGACTTTTACTGTCTTTAGTTAGTACTGCAGCTGTAGCACTCCATTTGTGCCTCATGGATCTACCCAGTTACATTATGGACAGTACATTTTTTGTGTGGTGAGCTGAGCTTCTCTCTGCATTGCTGTTTTCCTCTTGGCTAATGACATATTTATTTATATATTTATTTATTGTATTTCTTTTAAATTCCTTAGTTCCACCTTAAATTAGGGCATTTCTTTATCCATGATCAGTGGAGAGGGAACATACTTTTTTTCCCTAGCAGTGGTAATTTTTATTTTGAACAATATTTTTCTTCCTGTTTGGTCTTTTCCTGATTGTCTTAAATATATCAGATTGATCCTTTTAGGATGTGCATGTGTAAGCATTTTTGTGATTGCAATCAATATATTTTGGAAATTTCAAGCACGTTTTGATATGGGCACCTACTTATTTTCCTTGATTAATTCACACTGGTAAACTGAGATGCATTGTAATCAGTATAGGTTATAACAATATATTTGGTGCATCCTGGAACAGTGTGGGCTTTGGCAGTGAGGATGGGCTTCCAACAGGTGTTCTTCACAAGAAGACTGTGTCATCAAGACTAAAATTCTGCCTGAGAGCGTAGTAATTATGCCTCGGGATTACAGGATGATGTTCAAGGAGTCTTTAACTGTCACCATTTCACAAGCACCATGTGACTTGTTAGTTTTAGTTGCAAAACCTGAAATGCCTATTGATGATATGTTTAAAATTATACTTCCTTATCTTTTGTCTACTCTTGGTGATTTAGATTGGTCTAGTTGTATGGCCTTATATAAATGCAAAAGCAGGTAGAAGTAAAAAAATAAACTTTAGTTGTGGGCAAGTAAGTTGGTTGAACTATAACTAACTCTTTAAATTGAGAAGGTCTAGGGATTTCATGAAATCTTCATGCCAAAGATCCTTAGATAATCTGGTAGCAGGTACCACTACTGAATCCCCAAACATATCTGGGTAACTGGCTGTTTTGGTACAATGTGGAAATAAATATGTTCTTTATCTATTGAACAGCTCACATCTTTGGATGCTTTTGTCATTGGTGCAATAGCCAAAGCAGTTGCCACGACCCTCACTTATCCTCTGCAGACAGTACAGTCAATTCTGAGGGTAAGTAATAATTTTGTTTCAGGGTGACTCTGCCTTTGACTTGTTCTGTATCGTGCAAGCGTTATTCATATGGCTAGTTTTTATTTGAATTAATGGACCCATCATTCTGGGAGGTATTTTTGCACAGTGCAGGCCAGTGATTAGGATGTCTCTCCTCTTGGATTCTGATCGAACTTGATGTTAGTGGAGCACATCTGTTTCATGTAGCTGGTAGGATTGCCAGTGTAGTGCATCGGTACAGAAGCTGAGGCACTGTGCTGCTTTTACGCACTACAAGAACGTACATTTACTTCTTTGAATATAAAAGGAAAATGCATCAAGTGAGAAGTTAAATTTAAATCTTCTAAACCCAATCTGTTTCCAGATGACCTAGAGTAATAAAAGAAACGTTCTGTTCATAGGTATTGTTGTTTGGATGATGGTCTGACCTTGTCAGTATCCAGAATGTGATTCATCAGGGGAAGCTGAGGTCCCTCATAAATATCTTTAACCACTTGCCTGGCTGTTGAGGCTAATTGTAGTGGTAATGGTAACACTTGCACTTTTTCTTACTTTCGGCTCGTATCTATGCTGGATAATGCTGCTCCTTTCAGGATGTACCAATATTGTTGGAATATTGACACAAGACAAAACTTGTTAGCAGGGAGGAAGCAGGAGACCTGGCCACGCATAAGCATATTGTACTTTAATTTCTGTGCTTTTAAATCTGTTTTTATAACAGTTAAATATTAATAAACTTTTCCACATGAAATATGATGCTACTTTCCTAAGTATGGAGAAGCCTTAAATTAATGGTAAAGCCGTTATGTTCTAAAACTTGTCTAAATTCTGAGAATTAGTTGAATTATTGAAAACGAGCCTTCTGTGCTAAGGGTATCACTTTTCAGACTTCTCTAATATGGGAATTTTCTTGTTAATTGTACATCTGGAAGAATTAATTTTCAGCTAATTTTCAAGCAATTTTTTAATTATTTGAGTTATTCTTCTCTCTAATTAGAATGAAATAAATGTATTTTGATTTTTCATAGCCTGTAAAAAGATACTTTGGATGCTATATTTCAAAGCAACAGGACTTGAATATGTTTACTGTGTAATTTTGTCAGTTGCCATCTTTCCTGAAATTTTCATAATTTTTGATCAGCTGAGCTAGTGCTTTCATTCAATATCTTATCCTGTTTTAACAGCCTGGACACTCCTCAGAAGCTAAACTAATAACAAGAATTCTATTATTGGAGTGACAGACACAAAAAATATTTAAGCAAATATAGCTCTGTTTGGATAAGTTGCAACATCAGTTTGTTTTTAATTTGTGATGCTTTTTCTGCTGGTGTAAAGGAGAACTGGAAGGAAAGTTGGAATGCTCTGTTTTAGCCTGAGCATTGCACGGCAGTGCAGGTTTCATGGGGCTACATCCCTATAAGAGCTTCAGCCCTTGTTCCTTTTCATGGTTGCTATAGAAGTGGCTACAGTCTTGTGGCTTCATGTTTCATCTGTCTCCTTTTAGCTTTTTGAATGAAATTCTTCTGTCTCATGATGACAGAAGAACGACAGCTTTGGTAAGTTGTGCTGCCAGCTTGGTGTACTGCCCAGCTGCAGCTTCCTGCTCTCCTCAGCTGCAGTGAGCCAGTTCCCTGCTGGCTTCCCAAGCAGTGATGAGTTGCCTTTCTGTGGGAGCACAGCTAAACCATCAGTGTCCTGGTGGGAGGGGGGATTTTTCTCACAGTGGCCCACTGTGAAATGAAGTGGCCTGTATGATACTTCTCCATGCAGGACCGTCCTCTCCCTGTGATGGTGAGGAACACAAGCACCCTCTCTCTAGTTCTGCAGTCCCTAGGTGTGACTTCGGTCCCTTTGCTCTATGAAAGAATAGCCAGGAACCCTGAACACGTCTGCATCTGTTGTACCTGTGCTGTCCAGTTCAGACTTGCTCTGCTGCATGATGCATTTCCTAATCTGAAGCCAGCATTGTTCTGTTTGAAGTTTTTGGTACTCACACTAAGTGATGCTAAAGAAAAAGACTATGAATAAAGGTTTAGTATTTTCAGAAATAGCATTCTGCATGAAGTATGCTTTATGTAGTTGTAGAGAGTTTTTTGAAACAATTTTAGCAGATTTACACAGAAGCTAATACAAGCTCAACATAATTCATATAAATTTACACATCATAATTAAATTCTGTCATCAAAGTAGAAGTATAGGACTCTTTTTTTCCTTTTCAGCCTTTAACCTTTAGAAACCTACTTTTGTTTGAAAGTTATTAGGGTTCTTTGTAATGAAGGTTCTGCACCTTTGCTTTCAGCTGTTTGGCACAGCACTCTTCTTGATAAAATGAACAGTTATCCTGTGTAATTAATTGACAGTAGTAGCAGCTTCCAGCCTTGCTGTTTCGTATGTCTGTCTCCTTTTCAGGATGACACGTGACATACATGACACTGGTTTTACTCATTATGCAGTGAAACTATTCTTTAGCCTATGTGTCAGTAAAAAGCAGATAAATTAAAATTGCCTCTGGAGATATAGCAACACTTAATATTCTTAGTGATCCTGGTTGAAGAAGTTCTCTTTAAAGTCTCTTTTCTCTGTCACAGAGAATGCTAGTCCCTTTGGGAAATCTCCTGCAGTAACCACTGAACTGTTAACATCCTAGTGAGAAATTAATGTGGTTTTTTTTTCTCTTGATGAATCTTTGTTTGCAGTACAAAAATTGTCCAGTGGTGGAGAAAAGAGGAGAATGAAGCACCTAATGATGGTATAGTTTGGAAGGCTATGAGTAATCTGGGCAGTGACTGACACTGTAACTTGGAACCTAGTTAGCAGTTTTTTTGGGGGGGGTCTGAGTCTTTGACAGTAATTCTTAATACTGATTAATCAATACCAAATGAGTTAGTTACTGGTGAGAAGATTGTGGATTTTGAGCACATATTTTAGTTAATAAAGGGAGATTTTCAGTAGCATTCTCTTGCTGGTGTTTCCATCTGAGTTGTTGAGACATATGGTATTATCCTGGCATTTTCTTAAAGTTTCTGAACTGCCTAAATCAGCTTGCATACTTCACCTACTGTCAATGGTAATGTCTTATACCTAAGATGCAGCAGTTGTTTCAGCAAGTTCTGGGAAAAAATCATCCATTTGCAGTTGTTCAAGTTCACCTTTCTTACCACAGAGTATACAGGCTTCAAAAGCTATTAGGCTGTGCTGTTATAAATACAAAAGTGTACCACTCTTGTATATTAATAATTCATAGTTACAGCTTGCTGACAGTACTATTGACCTGGATCAGATGAGAGTATCACTGAATGCTAGAAAAGGAGTTACTGAAGTTGCTAGTTTAGCTCTGAGACACAAAACTACAGCAGCAGCTATTGTGCCTACTGAAAACCAGTTTGGGGATAGGCAAGTGCAGTGAGTAAAAAAGAAATATTATTTAGGCCAGGTAGGTGGATCAAACAATTTTGGATTCTTCCACAGCAGTCCACACATAAGTGTTTTGCTTCAAGACCATTGCTGGGCAGATAAATTTTGTGTTCAGCTGTGCAATCTTAATGTAGTATTGGTTTGCAGATGTGTGAGTGAATCTTTGTCAAGTGAAAGCTGAGCAAGCCAGAAGGAACTTGCCTTGAATGTCATATCCCTACTAAGAGTCTGCAAATTATGCTTTTGAAATCTTGAAAACTCTTTTTTCCACAGCAACCAAAAGAGGAAATACGGCCATGTGTAACACTTTGTTAGAATCCATCTTAAAACCAAAACAAATTATTGTAGCCTGTACAGTTTTAATGCTTACTTTGTGAGCTTTGGCCTCAGTTCCAAGCTGATGGCCATATGACATGGAAAATGTTTAAAGAAGTTTAAGATAGGCTCTCCAGATTTCGTGTATGTGTGGCATTCTCTGCCAGGCACTGTGGGGAAATAGTACAAGAAAATGCTCTTCGTTTTTTTTTCAGTTTGGACGCCACAGGTTGAACCCAGAGAACCGAACACTAGGCAGTCTTAGAAATGTTCTTTACCTTCTTCAACAGAGAGTGAGGTGAGCTTTCCCATTTTTTTTTCTCCTACCATAATATAGAAGACTTAGGCATTACTAATATGGTGAAAATGTTGCTGGATCTGAATTTTGTTTCTTTGCCTCCCTTAAACTTACCATTTCAGTCAACCTGGTTTTTGTAATATCTTGCAGAATAAGTCCACAAACCCAAATTCTCCTAAATATCTGTATAGTAAGTGGCATTAAGGATACATATGGATACCAATTCATTCCAACTCTCATCTTGAAAAGCAGGTTTCTTGCACAAAAGACCTTTAATTCCTGCAGAATTTTCTCTTTAAAATATTATTAAAGGTAGCTGGCACTGGAGATCAAGAATGGGTTTAAGATTCCTACAGTTACCTTTAACTTGTGATATTAATTCTTCGTTGTAGTGTACTGATTTACTTATAGAAAGCTATTCACACTTGTTTTCTTGTTTGTTTTTTTTTCTCCTCCTTAGGCGTTTTGGATTAGTGGGACTCTACAAAGGCCTTGAAGCAAAGCTCCTGCAGACAGTCCTTACTGCTGCTCTTATGTTTCTGGTATATGAGAAACTGACTGCTGCAACCTTCACAGTCATGGGATTAAAGCACTCACGCAAACATTGATAAAGGAACCTACGCCAAAGATTATGGGGTCTAGGAAACACATTCCGTTTTTGAGACCAGGCTGGGTAACAAAGGGTCCTCACTTCCTCTACTTCTTTTTTTAGCCACCTCTGTCTCCAGTATTTGGAGAATCTGGAATATGCTCTATAGGACCTGTTGCCACAAATTCAGGGATAGTCCATTCCCTATTGTTCTGTGGACTCACTGCTTTAAGAAACAAAGACACCTTATTTAAGCACTTGACATAAAATTTTAATGATTATATGATTTGGTTGACATTCTTGGCGAGAATTAATCTCTGACACTATGCTTTCTTGTTTTCCCTCAAATAGTCCTCAGTTATTCCTGTATCTTTACCTTCTGTCAGCATCTGGTGGAGCTGGTTTTGTTTTATCTTCCTTGGGTGCCTCAGACACCCCCCCCCAAACAATTGTGTTATTTTCCTTGACCTGTGTTTGTCACTTCATATTTGGTTTATTAAAATAATTCATAAAGATTAAGATTTTTGGCATAGTTTTCTTTTACTTTCAAGTATGTTTGTGGCACAGGATGTGATATTGCCCCAAGTACCTGGTGGTGAGGTCTCTGAACTGCTAGAATGTACATTACAAGCAAGTGGACATTCTGTCTTCTTGAATCCACCTATTTTGAATCTTGAAAATTTTGAATGCAGATACTGGCTACATAGAAGGAACAAAACCTGTTGCTTCTTCAAGCTGCCTCAAGAAAATGGACTTGCTACGCAGAAATACACGAAGTTTTGTAACCCCATTCCTTGTGAGAATATGTGAATTCACACATTCTCATGCAGACAGGGGGCACTGCCCTATGCTTCAGAACTGCTATGCCATCTCAAAAATGTGCTTTAATTATTTTTCCACTGATCTTCCCAGACTATAAAGCATAAAGGTCATAACTGTTGTCCCAGTTAATGTATATGTGTATGTTCTTTTTGCATAGTTTTGGTCAGTACTCCTCGACCATAAAATCCACATTAAATCCTGCTGTGTTCATCATTAAATTTGCAGTATGATTGTTCTGAAGAACAGTTTTCTATTTAAAGTATTGAAAAATGTCATGGCAGTTTAGCACCAAGAATGTATGGGAAAAGACTTAAATGCTGCAAGAAATACATTAGCGAATTACAAAATGGCACCTTTTTTTGGAGTCTTAATTGTAAGTATGAAATTGGAAAGCAATTCTGCAGATGTTGTCTTTTGAATAAGAATAAAGGCCAATTGCTTCTTTTAAGAATATTCAGACTACCTATACAAGAAAAATCCAGTTCAACACTGGATGATTTTCAGTCCAAGTAGGATTTACATATGACAAGTAAGAATGAAAAAGTGCAATGAGCTGTAATTATACTTTGTTAAAGGATGAAACCTAATGAAAGACTGGAGACCTCACCCCTGGAAAAGAATGAATCACAGTTCTGAAAATTTCCATGAAAATACTCTGACTGAAACCAGGTGCCCTGTGGAAAGGTAGTCTGCTGTCTTTTTGGTGTTTTTAGTAAGAAATTTGGAATTGGTAGTATGGCTCTTGAAAAGCTACCTCACGTCAAAAGTCCTGGTGTCAGAATCATTGTGGGGTAGCAAAGTGGTTCTCATGCTACTCTGGCTGAAATCTATGTGGCTTCTTGGAGCTGTAGTTTAGCAACTCAGGTTGCTGCGGTCTGTGGCACAAAGGAGCAATTCCTACAGAAATATTTTTTTGGTTGCTATACCTATAAGAAGAAAGTAAATGCTTGCTAGCATTTACTAGCCAAAAAATACTTGTCTGTCTGCCAGTGTGGACTCAAAGGGATAAAAAAGTATCTCATTTTTGCAAAAAAGCTGAATACAGAAGCCCCATGTAGAGGAGTGCTGGCCTTGGCTGTGTCTGCGTTACTATCAAGTCTGGAAGGAACAGACATTTTGCACTTAACTCTCTGCTTGGCTCTGCTGACCAATTATAATGAGACAGTTTCATAAAGGAATGAAAGCAAAAGCTACTGAAGCCGGGAGCACCTTCGATCTCCTTTTAGTGGTAGACATGTGGCATTTGAAACTTTTTTTTGCTTCTCCATTCTCCAGTATTGATTTAAGTATTAGTCTGAAATAACTGAAAGACTACTTAACCTTGTGTGACTGAGCCAAACTACAGATGGTTGAGGAATTGTTCAGTCATTTGTTCAATCAGCAGGCAAATGTTCATGTTACAGCTGGTACCTCTGCCTTAGTTTTCTCAGGCGTAGTTTGAACAGATGATGACATTTATCTTGGAATGCCTAGAATTATTTCTGGCTTCGAAGGTGTAGGTGAGTATCTTTGAGAAAGCATAATTTATCAAAGTAAACTGTGAAAGACTGTTTCTAATCTTTGTACTGAAGTTGTAAGTCACCCTTGGTGAATACTGTCCAGAAATAAAGCCGAAATACAATCATTTTACTCTATTTTAAAATATATTTATATAAATTGTTGTTTGCTGATGTCCCCCCTCACAAGCAAACATATAACTTCACGGGGTAGTGTAAAGACATGATTCAGCTAAGCTCTGTAGTCATTTCACTGGAAAAAATTAGTTGCAGGAAAACTAATGACAGAGTTCCATGTCAAACATCACAAAATATGCAAGTGTTCTTTTGGACAAAAATGACTCCTAGCAGACAGGGTTGTGTCAGTTCAAGCTGGAAATAGACAGTGAAACAGAGTATGAGGTGCTGTGGCAGCAGCAGCTCTATGCACAAGTACCTGCAGTGGCAGCCTCAGTTGCCAGTGCACTATACTTCTGCTGTGCAGGCAGTATGTAACTGTGTGTTCCATTCAAAAAATTGTGTCAATTCACTTCTGGAGAACCTAACAAAAAATATTTTCATCCTCAGGTGAAAAATAGACCTTCTCCCTAATTTTTTAATACTATTTTTGAGGGAAGAGAGAAAGGAAAGATGATTATAAAGGACAACAGCAGAGAGGATCGTCCGTCTTAGCCAAGTTCCGTCATGGATAATTCTGACCTTGGCTCAATTTAGGAGATTTAAATTTAATCCTATGCTGTTCTTTCTCTTCCCCACCTCACACTTAGACTGAAGGTAGGAAATCCCTTTGGCATCTTAGAGATTTCAAAGCAAGTGGCATCTCAGATATCTGTGATGTTTGGAATGAATTCTGCTCCTATTTGTATTCCAAACCATGTTTCTCATGATTATAGATTGTTTGCCTCTATAGTAGGACAGTATTTAACACATTTTAACTTATTCACTATGTTATTTGCATATATATATGTATATATATCTAATATTGTGTAACAAATGTTATTCACTAAGCCTCAGTTAGGAGGATGACAGCTGATAGAATATATTCTTTTTGTCTTATGTAATGTTGTTGAATTGCTGAGTGTTGCTAAATAACAGTGTCTGCTGCTGGAGCAGGCTGTACTTTGCTGGAAGCGTCTCCCCATCAAATGATTTTCCTTTTCTGGTTGCACTGGAGAATGTTATTAAAACCTGAAAGCTGGTGCATACCCTGTGTGGGAGGAAAAACTAAGATTTACCTCCAGTCTGTCCAAAAGGAATAGAGTGTGCTGCAGTGCTGCACTGCAAAGCTGCTTGTCCAGATTAATCCTTTCGTTACATGTCTTACTGCTCATCTGCTGAGGAAGGAAGAGGGGAGTACTGACCCTGGGCCTTGCTGGACTTCTGTAGTAAAGGCAGGTAAACACAGCCCATTCAGAGGAAAAAACAGGTGAGCTTTCAAGATTGAGATATTCCTGCACAGTGCTCTGTTGAAAAAGGTATTCATTGCCATCAATGGAATTATTGTTTCACCAGGTGTCAAAAACATTTCTCAACTGATGAGTGTGTTGCAGGAGAGCGCAGGGCCATGGGAGAGAGGGAGCTGTTTGAGAGGCCTGCAGTGCTTCAGGGCTTATGCCCATTGTTGCATTTTATGTCTTTTTTTTTTTTGTTTTTAGTCAGTATGACTTTGAAAGCAAAGAGTTAGATGAGGAAGATGGATATCTAAACCAGGTGTTTTTATATAATTGTTTAATCACCTAATCTATAAGGCTGAATTCTGCATCTGCAAAGGCTGCTTCATCAGCATTATAAAACTCTCTCTGCCTCTTGCAGTTGCTGTCTCTAACAACAGAAACAGAGGGGTTTTAAGGCACAGTCTGATGGTGTGTGTGGGCTGCTGAGTCCTCTTCAAAGCAAGTTTTTGTAGTATGGAGAGGGTCCATGTCTTGCACGAATAAAGCTGTGCATGACTATGTGATCTGTAGGGGGCTGTTGATGCTGACCCAGTGTAAAACATTACTAGTGTGAGACATCATATATAATTTATATAATATTTATAGCTTACAGGTTTTCATAGCAGTAGATAAAATAGGATAGTTTTAGGATTCAATGAACAACAGCAAAAGAGCTCATTTTGAACTGGCACTTCATGCAATAAACTGCCTTCTACAGAATTATTTTAACTTCTGTATTCTTCCTTTAGTTTGTGCTTGAAAGAAATGGACTCCAGAACTTTCTGGAAAATAATAACTAAAATGAGATCTATTCACCTCTCTGTTTGGCAGACAACATTTTTCTCTGCTGTTCGTAGCAATGTAGTGAATATGTCAAAGCAGCCTGGAGGACAGCACTGTCACTTCAAGGTAAGGGGCAGAAGCTTGTGAAGAGATGGATTTTATTTCCCTCTGCAGCTGGGGAGGTACCAGTGCAGTTACTGCAGCTGGGGGAGAGAGAAGAGCAGCAATTTGGTGGTGGTCCAGATCAGAAAGCCCAGTAAGACAAGAGTCTGCCCCCATGGCTTGCAGTGATGGAGATGTACAAGTGATAACTAGGCCAAAATCTATCTGTGAGAAGTTCCCAGACATCCATCGCCAGCATGTGAAGAGATCCTGACATAGAACTTGCATGGTGGGGCCTGACTCACTGAGGTGCTATCGCAGCACCAATGGGTCACATCATCCTCTCAGCTGTACCAGCACTGAATCTTCATTTTTACAACCCCTGATGGAAAAATTGGATGTATATTCTTTTGGAGCTGGAATGGTCTGGATAGAGTTTTTTTTTCTTGCTGAATACCCCATTACTCAGCACTTTTAATTTGCTGTGAGCATTGTAAGAGAGTTGGAAAGGACTTAAAGACACACGGTTATTGGTCACACTGGGAGCAGCACCTCAGAAAAGCAGATTTTAACCACAGGGAAATCCTCTTCACAGTGTTGTATTTGTAGCTTTAATGCCAAACACCAGATTGAGACACATGTGCTGGGCGCAGGGATATCTGTGCAGAAGAGGCCTGGGATTAACCACCACCAGCTCGGTGCGGTGGTATCAGCCCCAGTTTATCCATAGGAAAACATTTTTCTGACTTCAGCCAGTGCTCAGCTCACACTGGGAGAATTGCAATTGTTAGTGCTTGTTATCCAGCTGTCGTCACAGGGCACGTTGGTCTTATTCTTAGTAACAGTTAATCTCTTCTGTACGCTTACATCCAGATATGGAACATGAGGTTGGGGGTTTTTTTCCCAATAGGATTTATTTGGAATTAGAGACAAATGCCAACCAGGCTTTGGCAGGCTTCACTGTGGCTTCCTTACTGAAAATTGTTACTTTATAAT
Organism: Manacus candei; assembly: GCF_025592945.1. NCBI lineage: Eukaryota > Metazoa > Chordata > Aves > Passeriformes > Pipridae > Manacus > Manacus candei. The sequence continues at coordinate 6,061,589 of NW_026138066.1, forward strand.
TCTTGGCCTGGCCTTTCTGATTTTCATCTGTGATGGACAGATTTCAGCATGTCTGGGCGGATTAAAAACATGATAGGACCTCCCTTTAGGTGTTCTGTTATCTCAGCTGAGTGATGGTACATCAAGGCCCGGAGATGCTGTTTTGAACAAAAAAAAAATCTCCTTTGTCCTGTTGTTTTGGGAAGTTGATTGTTCTTTTAATGTCCTTGAGGAGCCGTGGTGACTTGCCGATGTGAAGGTTTTATGAAGCACTGTCTTTCATGAATGCTGATGTGAGAAAACTAATTTGATGGATTTTTCTCATAATCTTTCCTCGTGCACATGTCCACACAGTCCCAAGCCTTGGAACCACCCTTTGCATACAAAACAAATGTCTTAATTTCTTTTGAATTGTTTCTCCTAGGCTTACCTTGTGGCCGTAAATCAAGAATACTTTGACACCACAGTTTTCTAGTTTTGAGATTTTCAGGATTACAGCAGGCAACATATGAGGGTTTTGTATTTTTCTTGTACTCTTTCTGTAATGTCTTAAAACATGCAAGTTGGAGATTTCATATGATGCTTTCAAAACTCTGAGAGTATTTATCAGGAATAAACAGAATGTTGCAAGAAAACAGAAATATTGTGTTTAGTGTGGATATATTTCATCTTTAGAGGATAAAGTGAGGAAAATTTCTCTTTTTCTCATAAGCAGGGAAGAAGACAAAGAAACGGAGAAAGAATTAATAAGAATTATTTCCTTGTTGCTTTTCTCTGGAGCAAATAAACGTAAGTTTTATCTAAAGCTGAAGCAGAAACATTCATGGAAGCCTTTTTGTAATGGAGTGGCATATTGACCTCACCTTTGAGAATGTGTATTTTGTTTGACTAACCTTTTAGAAATGAAAACCGACTCTGGATGCCTTGTAGCTTCTGTCTGCAAGATGTTAACTGCTCCTGTAGCGTGCCACAAGCTTTCATATTATTGCAAACTATAAACATACGCATATTCATATACATAAAACCTATATTAATTTGTGAAACTTGGCTCCCTTAGGCTCAGCAACTTGATCTCATACCCTTTCTCCTTTAGGAGTCTCTTTTATTCCTGCTGAGTTAGAAAGGGCTCAATTCAGGAAGCCAGAGGGCAGTGCCGGTATTATTTGTATTTTTGGAGTATTCTGTTTTTGTTGGGGTTTGGTGTGTGTCCAGCAGAGGAAGGAGGCGAGACACCAGGAGGTGGCAGCCAAGCCCTGCTGCCCTGCCCTACTCTCCCTCGCTTCCAACAACTGAAGCAGAGGGACTTTTCTGTGAGCCAAAAGAAATCAAATTACAGTCTGAAGATTTGAAACCTTAGCCTGGAGGGAGGGCACACCAGAAGGTGGAAATGAGGATAGGGCTGATGCTATTCTGCATAGAAAGGCTGCATCCCCTTGCCGGGTGTGGGGGTGCTTGCCTTTGTACTCTGCTGTGCGTCCAACACTGCATGTACACATTGGTGGGGTAAATTTTTTTCCTTGATGTCATTTTATCATTGTGGTGAATTAAAACCCTAGGTGAACCTCAGGCCTTTGTTTTAATACAGGCAAAATTTTTGTTTGTTGCCATGTCAAAATGTTAATGAATTGAATGTGCTGCCTCTTGCCTTGAATGCTGCTGGGGAAAAAAAGTTCACTAGTTGGGAAAATACATGTTGAATCAAGTGAGAGTTAGTTTGGTGGGAAGAAAAAGAAATAGTCAAGTGGTATGTTTCAGTGCAAGATATTTCAGAGGGGAGAGTGGAATCCATGAAGTTACATGGAATGGAAAAATTAAGTTGCAAGAAGGAAGAATTTGTACTGTGATTGTGGCAAAAGGTTGTCTGAATTCAGGCCATCCCTGGGATGTGGTAGGATGATATTTTCACATTGCTGCCGCCAACACAAAACCTACCAGTGTCATGTTTATTTCACAGATTTGACATGATTTTGTGAGGCAGAGTGAATTACTTGGGCTGGCAAAAGTAGATATTGTTGCTGTGTGATTGTTTGCATTTTGGACAGTTTTGTTACTGGCTCTTGGCTTAAAGGTGTCACCAAATAATTTCATGGTGCAGCCAACATCTGTGATTTCAGTCTCTGGTTTATGCAGTTTGAGTCCCTGACGATGACCTGAACCTTGAGCCATCCTTCCTGTGCCCAGCTAAAACTACACCACAGCTCTCATCCTGCCTAGAAATAATCTTTTTTTTTTTTTTTTCTTGTGAGGAGTTTGCTTTCTAGTTGCATTAGAAGGTCAGAGGTGAATGAGAGAATGTGGCCTCACACCTGTGGAAAGCGCTTTTTCAGTTGTAAAAGCCTGTATGGTTTGTGGTGACAGAACTTCCTTCATTTGAGGCGACAGATGAAGACTTCAAAGCATTGTATAAGGAAAACTGACTCTTCACAACAAGAACTGTCCCAGGCAGCCACCTCTCCAGCTGCTTTCCAGAAGCTAGTGGGATTCAGGTTAGTTTCCACACAGCCATTTATCTAGTATGGTATACACTGCAAGAAATGGGGAGGAAAAGTCGAAAGTCACCTGTTAAAAGGACAGCACAATGACCTTGAACTCCTTTATTCTGTCCTGACGAGTCTTAATGTTCTGTCTTTTTCTGTTGGTGGAAAGAGGTGTGTGGCTCTGGAAGGCAAAGGAAGGGAAAAATGATGTAGCCATGGAAGGACATGCTTGTCAAAAGGCTCCCTGCAGCACTGCCCTACAAACATAATTAGCATTAAAACAGCACTAATAAATCTTGACTGTCCCTTCCTAACTGCTGGAGCAGCTAATGTGATGTATGATATGATGCCTGAGCATGAAGCTCGGCTTTCTGATGCCACACAAAAAGACATCTGACTGCCCTTGTCAGGGGATGGCAGCAGCAAAGCCGCAGCAGAGCCTCCCCAGACTCTGCTCAGCCAGCTATCCTCAGGAGCAGGGGCGACAGCTATGGCCAGAGCAAGTTCTACCTGGGGCATCCTTCTGGTCCCTCTCCTTCCCAGACATCTTTCAGACACAGGCCAGATGAATTTCTCTCTACAGCTGCAAGCCCTCTTTGCTGAGGGACTCCAGAGCCCCTTGACCACTCTATAAGCAGAAGTGAAGCTGACGCCTGTGGAGTGAGGATGATGAGTCCCATCAAAAACTCATGCCTTTGTGCAAGCTGGGCCATGTGGTGGACCAAGTGGGTGCAGGCATTGTCCAAAATCTATCTGGCTCTACTATATGTTACAAAATTGAGCACAGGGCATACAGTGCAGTTCACTGCATGTGAAGAGACAGTGGGTCTGGGGGCTATGGTGGGGTCTGCAATCCTCCAGCTGTCTTAGTGCAGTTCAGATCATGTTGTAAACCTTTTCCAGGTGTCTCATGCTGAGTAGAAAAGGGAACATATGTTTGATTTTACAGCGAATTCTGGTCCTTCTCTCTGTCTCGTGATCTGTAAAATGGGGATAACATCTGACCCCACCTCTTCCCGAGAGGAGAGACCTTATGAAAGTAATTTCCTTGTTCAGTGCTTTGGGGTCAATGCAAATGTCATGTGACTGTGACCTGTTTTTAAGCTGGAAGAGTAAGCTGGCCTAATGCTGACTTTTGGAGTGATCACTGCTGACACAGCAACATCAGCTGGCAGAGATGTGGCCAAATCAAGTTCAGGGCAGGTTATGAGGCAAACAAGGTCTCTCTCTGAGAGTTTACAGAGCAGGTTTGTTTCATCACCCTGTGTATGCTGCTGGTACTACTGATAATACTATTACCCGAAAGGAAGTTATTATTATTAAAGGAATAATTATTATTAATAATTATTTTAATCTGAACACAAAAAAAAGTTCTGAAACTCTTGAATACAGGTGGGGGTCAGCCTCTTTTCCCTGGTAACAAGTGACAAGAGGAAAGGGCCTCAAGTTGCACCAAGGCATGTTTAGATTGGATATAGGAAAAATGTCTTCACTGAAAGGATGATCAAGCATTGTAACAGGCTTCCATGGGAAGTGGTGAAATCACCATCTCTGGAAGTGTTCAAAAACCATGTAGATGTGTTACTTAGGGACATGGTTTAATGGTGGCCTTCACAGTGCTGGGTTAATGGTTGAACTCAATGATCTAAAAGGTTTTTCCAACCTAAATGATTCTATGATGAGATGAAGCAGGGATTACAGCTTGATTACACTTAAAATGCGTTGCTGCAATCTAGATGCAGCTGCATAATGTCCCCTCGTCCACTGAGCACATAGTGAGAGATGTGAACCCAACACATCTCCTATTTCTTCTAAACGCAGGCAGAGGTGCTTAGAAAAGCCCAGTCTTACAACCAGGAGAGGCTTTGAATAACCCAGGATGGAAGTTTAACATCTTTCTTCTCTTAGCCACAATGCAGTTTGTGCTGGGGAAGTGCAATGCGACCTCTCACCTGGTGGGAGACCTTTTAGGAGATCCCCTGAACCTCAACAACTCTGTCCAGGAATTCCCCCTGACTCTGCTTTGATGAGCCAGCTTGAGTTGTTTGATGCAATCAGCTGTTTCTGGACAGGAAGCTACACTGTACCAGCACCGTCACTACTGATAATGATTTATTCCTGCCTTATCTTGCAAAGATTCTGGTAAGGGAAGCCAAAAAGAGCAGGAACTACGAAAGCTGCCTTCATTCCGGTCTCCTACTGATTGTCCTTTGTGTGGTGCTGCATCTTATGGTGAGTTTGTATTTTCCATCTGTTGTTGTAGTGATCACTACTGTGGAATATAGGTTAAAAATTTAAGAAATGCGAGTATGGTTTGAACTCATAGTTGTTTTCAGTAGAGGAATCCTGGGAAGGCAAGTTTGGCATGCTAATCATGCAGAAGACATCAGAAATCTTCCTACTAGCTCTTTTACTGAGAGAATGATCTGGCAGGAATGAGAACAGTCTCTATCAAGCCATTATTTTATATTTCTGCTATCTAGTGTCGATCATTTCAAAAGATGCAAACAGAAAAGGAAGGAAGGGCCTCCTTTCCCCCTTTCTACCTTCCCTATACAAACTCCTTCTTGTTGTGGTAATACATGGGAACCTTATACTTTAAATACTTTTCAATGGAAAGCAAGTGTGAAGTTCCTGGTTTAGTTTTCCATGTGTCACTTTGCTAGGATTGATACTAAGTGGAAAAAGGGAGAAAATACACATAGTGGTAAAACAGTGTCATTCTCAATGGCTGAAGTTTTTTGTGCAAAATAGGGGCATAATTTTTCTCTCTGCTTCTCAGTCATAGGATGCGAGGTTGGGGTGAGGGAGAGTCAACTGGCTGAACTAATTCTCCTCAGAAGAGAATTAGTAATTTTGCAGAAAATGAGTATTTTTTTCCTTTGTCCTTTTTCACAGTAGATTCAGATAAAGAAAAGAAAGTTTGGGAGCTAAAATACTTAGCCATTTTTTTGTGGTTGTCCTTATCTGGACTATCACAACACTCAAGGGAACTGCAGCATTGTAGATAGATCTTTCATAAGCCAAGTGGGATGGATGAAAGGGCCAGGAGTACTCAGCAGTGGAGTGTTCCCTGCTGCTTTGCCCAAGGTGAGAGCATACAGTCCAGGATAGCAAAGGAAAGACCCCACCACAAGCAGCCAGAGAAGTTCAGCGAGTTCAGGCTGCTTCTGCGCACTCACGCAAGCGGCTGATGAACAGTTTTCATCTGCCACCTCCCTGCACTAACTACTGATGTTTCATGTCTGAAGTTGAATGCATTTCCCTTCCTCCCAGGCTTGCTGCTAATCTGGGACAGGTGACCTGGGGGGTCTGGTAGAATGGAGCAGATAGCCTGCAGGTAGGAGTTGAGTGGCTCCCTGTCCTGAAGGGTGGGGAGCCATCACTTCTCCTGCCTCCTTCCACTGCTGTGGGGCAGGCTTTACCCATAAGGTGGGCCATAGCCAGAAATATCTGAAAATTCTTATCATGGGGGCAGTGGTTGGCTTCTAAAATGTCATACGTGTGTCAGAAAGCAAAAGGAAAATAAATCTGTGACTTCATCTGTAACACAAAAAAGAGCTTGGGACTCTCATCTGAAGTGAGAGCTAGTCTTGTGAAATTTGGACTGTTTGGTAAAAAATACTGGATGGCTCTAAGTTGTGATGCTGATTGAGAAAAGTTTTGGGATCTTGGTTGATTTTTCAAAGCATGTACCTCTTGTTCTGGTTCAATTCTCAGGGAGGTCTCTGAGTTGAAATCAGATAGCAGCTACCCTTATTGTATGAAAAAGTATGTGTAGGTCAATGATACAAAACCCCCTCATATTAAACAGTGTATATAAGTCACTGATACAAAATCCATGCTGGATTGTTTGAGTACTTTTGAAATACAAGATTACTCTTATAATTTCCCTGGTGAGTCATATACATACAATTTTCACCTCCCTTCACAATCTAGACAACTTCATCAAGGCAGTGTGGAAGCTGTCGCTACATCCCCATGAACATGTCCAGACAGAGCAGTCTCCAGTGTTCCTGGCTGGGATAGGCAAGAATCCAGTTCTTCTTCATGCAAAGGTTCCTGCCCCTCATGGTGGTTTCATAACGTGCTTTCAGGGCCTCTCAGTATCTCCTTTGGTATTCCCCAATGATAAAAGAGGAAAGAAATCCTGCCAGGTTTTGCTTGCATAGGAAGGTATTCAGGAGCAGTTGATCAAAATTAATTTCCTAACCATGTAATTGCAGGAACAGGCAAGCCTACGTGTGCTGTTCAGGTTAAGTCACATTATTCTTTAATTCCTGTCAGCTCTTGCAGGCAGATGTGTCCATGAGGGCTGACAACCCCATGGCAGGGACAACTAGGGGCTCTCCCACTGCCTGAAGGAGGGGATACATCTGCCATTTTTAGGGCCTTTCTTTTCACAGCCCATGCTTTCTTAACTCAGGTGTAATAAAAAAAAAAAGACCAAACAGTCCCAAAATGAAAAAAAAAACAAACCCAAATCTCCCTGGAAACATTTAAACATGCAGGAAAAATAAAATAAGTGAAAAGCAACCAAAGCAGCCTTTCTGGAGACTGATTTCTATTGCCACCAACAAAAAATCAGCAGTGACACCCCTTCCCATGCAGGTAGGGGCAGTGCCAGGCCTTGCATTGCAACCCAGCTGGGAACCTCCCAGCAGAGAAGGACTGGGTAGAGGTGTCACATTGTCCTTCTGGTTGCCTTGAAGGTGAGCAGACAGCTAATCTGTGGCCAAACCTGCTGCCAGTTCTATCCTCTGCTCATACCACAGCCTGCCCTCTGCTGCCATTGCCTGCCAGCTCCTGCCTCTCACCCGGGAGGCCCTTTGGAGGCTGGCATCATCATGAAGTTCAACAAGGGAAAGTGCTGGATCCTGCACCTGGAGTGGGGCAACCCCGGATATTCATACAGACTGGGAAATTAGATGCTAGAAAGCAGTGCCACAGAAAGGGACCTGGGGGTCAAGAGCAAGTTGAATATGAGTCAGCAGTGCCCTGGCAGCCAGGAGGGCCAACCTTGTCCTGGGGGGGCATCAGGCAAAGTATCGCCAGCCGGTCGAGGGAGGGGATTGTTCTGCTCTGCTCTGCAGTGGTGCAGCCTCATCTTGAATATTGTGTGCAGTTTTGGTCACTGCAATATAAGAAAGATATTAAGCTTTAGAGAGTGTCCAAAGGAGGGGAACAAAGATGGTGAAGGGCCTTGAGGGGAAGCCGTGTGAGGAGCGGCTGAGGGCACTTGGTCAGTTCAGCCTGCAGAAGAGACTGAGGGGAGATCTCACTGCAGTCTACAACTTCCTCATGAGGGAAGAGGAGGGGGCAGGCACTGATCTCTTCTCTGTGGTGACCAGAAAGAGGACCTGAGGGAATGGCCTGAAGTTGTGTCAGGGGAGGTTTAGGTTGGATATTAGAAAAAGTTTTTTCCCCCAGAGGGTGGTTGGGCACTGGAACAGGCTCCCCAGGGAAGTGGTCACAGCACCAAGCCTGACAGAATTCAAGAAGCATTTGGATGATACTCTCAGGCACATGGTGTGACTCTTGGGGATAGTCCTGTGCAGAGCTAAGGGTTGGACTTGATGATCCTTGTGGGTTCTTTCCAACTCAGCATATTCTATGATTCTGTGATCATCGTTGTCACTCGCTCCCTTTGCACAGCAACATGGCTCAAGAGACTCTCAGACGCCCAGCTGCCCACTTAAAGGTACTGCAAAGTATCTGTTGGTAAAATGCAACAAACCCTGTGGCAAAAGTTCTCAATACTTTTCCCTTCTGTGCACCTGGTCCCTCAGCATCCCTGCCTCCAAGAGCAGCTTTGCAATTGGCCTCCAGAAACACTGCATTGGAGTCCTGCATGAGTGTCCTTCCCTTCCTGTCCTTGCTAGTGGAGGACTTTCCATCCCCTTCATGCCTATTCCACTGTCACCAATTCCCTGTTCCTCTGTGCTTGACAGTCTCCTGCCCCTTGCCCACAGTGTTTCTTGCTGGTCTGCTTCTCCCTCAGCTGACATGAGGGTCACTGGTTATTTTCAAGTTTAGAATCTGTCACCATGGACATGCACATCCACCAGTGGCCTTGGCAAGCAGAGATGAGTTACAGCTCCAAATGGATGGGCTCCTTGTTCCACGCTCTGAAGTTCAGGGACAGGTGCCCCCCACCTCTTTTAGCTGTTTTTAATAACAAAAGCCCTCTTCACCCATCCTAACTGTCATTCAGTGCTCCTGGCATTTCACACCAATACGGCTTTGCTTCCTCCTGCCTCCATTCCAACCCACCTTCCCACTAATTCTGCTTTGTGCTGAAATTTTCATCTCTCGGGCAATTGGCAGCTTCACCCCCTCAGTGTGCCAGCAGCCCTGGAGCCAGCAAGAGGGTTGCATTTAGAGAGAAGTCTGGCTCTGTTGTAGCAGGTGTCAGACATCCTTTGTGCACAGAAGCTACTCGTGAGAGAGGCACCATGCCAAAAGCTAGTGATGGAAAAGAGGGAAACTAAATCATGTTTTTGTACAACATACCACTTTTCATTGTGAGTACACATGTGAGGGCGGTGCACAAGAGCCTAGAGAGCCTTTCAGAGGAGGTGCTGTGGGGACCAGTGACAGGGTTGCTTCTCTCCTGTTCTTCTCATTCATCTTGCCTTTGTTTTCCCACTCCCTCCCTTGTTTCCTCTCCCTCAGTTAATTTTGTGCTGATTCAGCTATCCTTGACAGGAGCTTAGACTGCAGTGCCAGCTGTGCCTGCCTCTGTGTTGGGATCCATTCCAGCTTTGGGGATCCTTCAAGAAGAGAGTACTGCAACTTGATTTCTCCATCAGTGATTAAGAGTTTCCCAGAATCTCAGGGATGTTCAAATCATAGAAAGGTTTGGGTTGGAAGGGACTTTTAAAGACTATCTAGTGCAACCTCCCTGCAATGAGCAGGGGCATTTTCAACTAGACCAGGTTGCTCAGAGCCCCATCCAGCCTGACCTTGAATGTTTCCAGGGATGGAAACCTCTACTACCTCCCCGGGCAATGTGTGCTCTCCAGTGCTTCACCACCCTTGTTATAAAAAACTTCTTCCTTATATCTAATCTAAATTGACCCTCCTTCAGTTTACCTCTTATTCTATTGCAACAAGACCCTGCTAAAAATTTTGTCCTCATCTTTCTTAAAGGTTCACTTCAAGTACTGAAAGGCTGTAATAAATTTTCCCCAGGGCCTTCTCTTCTCCAGGGCTAGGGTGGTTACAGTGCTCCAGGAGCCAAGCTGCCTCTCCTTGGCGTTCCCTCTGCCCTGCCTCTTCTGGGGGCAGCTACGGGCTGGGTTGCTGGAGGGAGCTGCTGGACAAAAACAGTTTATCTTTTCTGTACCAGGGCAGCTGCCACGGGATGGCAAAAGCTCCTTGGAGCAGCTTGACAATAGCAGAGTGAGTTTGTCAGGGTTCTTTATTTTATTTCTTGGTAATTTTTCCATGACTTCACTGATGAAGTTGAATGCATTAGTTCAAATCATCTTTTTAGCAATAAAAATTAAGCCTATTTCACAGAGAATTTCCCTTTTATTCTTTGCTTAAATAGTCCTGCCCTTTGGCTGTTATTAATGACATCCACAGATTTCTAAACAACTTAATATGTGGAAATTAGAATTTATGGGGAGGGCCAAGCTATAGTACATCTGAGAGCAATATTCCTGTCCCTTTTAAACATGATTAATTTGCATTGAATACAGCAGTGTGAAAACAAAATGCCAGCTGTACAGCAGAGGATAAAAATAAAGGGCAGAGAAGCCAATAATCAACTGCTATGGGCTTTGCCTTTCCTCGTCTCCTTGGAAGGGCTGGGTTGCAAGGCTTGGCAAACATAGGTGTGGGCAGAAGGACACAATAATTGTCCTCTGAATTTTAAAGGCACATTGTCACCACCGCATTAGATACTGTCACCAACTGTTAGAAAGGGGCTAAGTTGCTGTTTCAGCTCTCAAGCCACATCCTGCTTGGCAAATTTGCTTTCAATGCATCAGAGAATCCTTCACATCCAATTTTGAGCAATCCAAACTGCTCCAACTAGCCCCCAAAATAGAGACAAACTCATTGTTTTATTAAGAAAAACTATTTAAAACTGTAGGAGAAGTGGTTGTTCAGCTGTCTGAAGACACTGCTTTTTCAAAACAGGCAGGTAAGGTCTCCCCTAGGACAGTGTGTGAGGCCCCTGCAAGAGTGTTACTATTTAAGGTTACTTCTGCAAGAGAACTTGCAGTTTTGACTTCTTCCAAGCTTCTCTGGGTTACAGAAGTCAGCATATTATCCTGCAGAGCTGCTGGCACTGTAACAGGGAAGTCCTCACCTGTAGGATCTCTGGGCTACAAAGATAGAATAGAATCATGGAATCATAGAATCATTTAGGTTGGAAAAGACCTTTAGATTATAGAGTCTAACTGTTAACCCAGCACTGCCAAGTCCACCACTAAACCACGTCCTTACGTGCCGCATCTACATGTCTTTTGAATACCTCCAGGAATGGTGACTCCACTGCTTTCCTGGGCAGCCAGTTCCACTGCTGGACAACCATTTTGGTGAAGAAATTTTTCCAAATATCCCATCAAAACCCAGGCACAACTGGAGGCCTTTTGCTCTTGTCCTGTCGCTTGTTGCATGGGAGAAGAGGCTGACCCCCACCTTGCTACAATCTCTTTTCAGGTAGTTGTAGTGACAAGGTCTCCCCTGAGCCTCTTTTTCTCCAGGCTAAAAGATCCCAACACCCTCAGCTGCTCCTCATCAGACTTGTGTTTCAGACTTTTCACCAGCTTCATTGCCCTTCTCTGGACACGCTCCAGCCCCTCAATGCTGTTCTTGTAGTGAAGGGCCCAAAACTGAACACAGGATTCGAGATGCAGCCTCACCAGTGCCAAGTGTGGGGGGATGATCATTGCCCTGGTACTGCTGGCCACACTATTTCTTATACAAAATGTCACAGATAATGTGTTCATGATGTTTATTTTTGAACTAAGTTGCCCACTGGGGTTTTCAGCCCTCAGTCACTGGCAAAGGTCAATGAGGCAATGGTTCCATCAGGCATGTAGCTGGTTTGGATGTGGTTGAAGGTGTCGAAGGGGTCCACGTGTTTTCTCAGTGGCTTTTCTTCATTTGCGTCAGGTGAAGGCAAATTCCCAGTGCACACAAGAGCACGCCCAGGGCTTTCAGGACACTCAGCTCATTTGCTTCCTTTTTTTTTTTGCTCCCTGATCATATCTCAGACTGAGCAGAACAGGATGTTGGTTTTGCAGTGTGTGAAAGGAAAAGGTTACCATGAAAGAGATTTCCCTTGAAATCTCTTGCTGCCCTCAAGGGCAAACCCTGTGTGTGGGTTTAGGGTGCTGGTGGCTCGCAGTATCCACCCCACAGCATGAGTGGGACACTGATAGCTGATGTTCTCCAAAACCATGTTTGAATGTGGACAAACGCTTTCTCAAGCTCTTATCTCTTTCCATAAGGATTTGACCAATGCAGTCCAGCTGGCTTCCACATCAAGCCCGATCCCATTTATCATGCCATATGGGACTTCCAGCAGCAGCTGGTTGACATAACAACTGCATTTCCCAACACTGGAAATACTGTTTCCTGTTGCCCATCTTTCATTCCTGTAATCCCAAGTGGAGGGTTTTTCTCTGTTTTTGTTTTATTTTCCTCTTGAGGAAGACATAAACACATTTCTTAATTTCCTGCCTGGAGCAAAGTGGCTGACTCAGGACCAAAACTGCCTCTGGATGCCTTCTTGGGGTGACAATGGGGAGCTCTCAGGTCCCTGACCCTGGGGACTTCAGGGAGTGCTGTTTGTCCTGCAGTATGCAACAAATCCCCCGAACAGCCCAGGAAACTTCTTTGCCAGGTCCTGGGGAATCGAGCTCAGCATCTCCCTGCTTTCACCTCTTGTTCATTCCCCTCTCGGAGCTGTCCCAAGCATTTGCATGGTCAAACTGCTCACAGGCATCCTGCCTCCCAGATGTCACCTGGTTTATTTTGCATCTGGCATCTTCTGCTTGAGTGCATTGTGCCACCTGGACAGCAGCCAGGCAGGGCCAGGGCAGGGGCGATGCAAGGATAGGAGTAAATGAGGCCATCCTCACCCCGGTTTAATCCTCACTGAAGCATTTAATGAGCCAGTGCAGAGAGCAGATCTGATAAAAAAGTTTTCTGTTTGTTTTTTTAAAGCTGTTCTTAATTTTATTTTATATTTTTCTAAACTCTATCTACTTAGATTGGTTCTCCATGGGATCAGGCAGCAGTGTTGCCATGGGTGGCACAATGAGGGACAGCAGGGTGGCTTCTCTCAGTGGCCTCTCTCCTGCCAGGAGGGAGAGGCTGGGGGACCATAACACTTGGTAGAAAACCAGTTTATGAAGGAAATGCTAACATTTTGAAAATCACCGACCAAACTTCCCATCTGCAGACTGATGGATGGCAGTACCATCAAGCCTTTGCATCTTTGTTTTCCCCTGCCCCCATATAACAGAAATGAAGTGGCAAATGCAATTCCTCAAATACTGCTAATATAATAAAACAGCAAGGACATGGGACACAGGATGGGGAGGACAGACAACCATTGCCTGGAGGTTTTCCTGGCCACAAGTGAGCTCAGGCCTGAAGCAGCACTTCTCCCCTTCCCAAACAATAACTCAGACCAGCTCTTCCTGGTCTTCGCTTGATGCAATCATTCCTAGAGAAGTCAGAAATGGCTGGGGCCATGGGGACTGAGCTTTACTGGGGCCTCTTGGACAGGTTACTGCTCAAACAAGGCTTGTAGGCAAGGGCTGGCTAAGTCACTGCTGTGGGAGAGGCTGCAGCGAGCAGATAAAAGGTCTGCATCACCAGTAGCTGTCAGAATGAGTGTTAAATTAAGTGTAAGAGAGACATGTTGTGCTTAAGGCTCAATTTACCATTCCTTTTCACCATGAAACTCATGCTTTTACTATGCCTCCTGCTTTTTAACTGAGCTGTATCACCGGCTATTTAGCAACAATATCTGCCTGGGGTTCAGCCCACGTCCACGTGTGAGCAGCTCCTTCAGGGCTGTGGCTGAAGTGTGTGGTGAACTTCAAAAAGGACAACCTCATTTCACCAACTGAGTAAGCAGAACTTGGGCTGCAGGAGGCTCTGAAGGTGGGGGTAGCTGTCAGCTGTGCCAGGGCTGGGAAGTCCAGAACGTGTAAGAGTAAGTGGAACTGCAAGTAGAATTGGAGTCTGTGGATGTGATTTGAGGGAGGGGTTTAGTTAGGGGGTAGCGCTGTGGATTACATCCACTTCTGGGAGTTTTTGTATTTACAAAGTGAATTTACCGGTGAAATCCTGTGCAATGACTGGTTCTATATTGTTCCTGAAAACTTTACCTTTCATTGCTGCTTTCTGCTCCATTGGTCCTCTCAGTGGCACACAGAGCTCCCAGTGGCCTCAATGAACTGATTTACCCTCTCTCATATTTCCCCTGAGTGTTGCTGCAGCTGGTGATTCACACAGCTACTCCTGCTTTATCACTAGAAGCTTTCCAGGGAACCAGCTTGCTGAGACCTGGATTTTTGACACAGAGGACAAATTTGAAGGTAGGGAGGGCACTGTGCCAATGACTTTTTTTTTTAATCATTGAGTAGTAGAAAAAGTGGGGAAAGAAAGACACTTGTCTTCTTTTTTTCCATGTGAGGAATGAGCACAGAAACAGACCCAGTCGGTCTTGGTGGATTCAAGTGGATCCAAGTGGGGCAACTACATAGATGGGTTTGCTTTGGCACATTCGCTTTTCCCACATCAAATGGTCATCCAGATGGCCTCTGGGCATTTGTATGGGGTTTCCAGCCCTGAACAGGTTCCTGAATGTCTGGAAGTACAGTACAGCCACAGACTGTACAGTGCCTGGTACCCACCTGCTCTGCTGGGGAAAGGCAGTACGACCAGGGAGTGCTCACAGACCATGCTCAACAAATCCGGGTAGGGCTGCTCATGCTCGTGGCTGGCCATCTGAACCCAAGGGCTGCATTTTCCTGAAAGGCTTTTTTGTGGCAACCTCCATTTAAAGAGATCTAGCTCTCTTTTCCTGCTGCCATATTGGGGTTTTAGCCTGGATTAGTTTTCTGTCAGAGTTCAATACCTGTCTCTATAACCCATCGTGCTGATGCTGCAGAGATGGTGGTTGTGCTGAGGAGCAGCTGAAGGAAGGAATGGCTGGAGATATAAGGAGGAAGCAATGGCCCCATGAGCTAATGAGGACCCTGAATCAGGAGATGATGGCCTCAGAGATAAACTGCACAGGCTACAGCAAAAAAGCCTTGGGGCTGAATCTTTTCTCCCTGAGGATGCCCAACGACATGCCTTAACACAGTGGCTCTGCTGCCAGGGATGCCCCCCCTGTTCACGTCACTAGGTTATGGAGCTCTGCTCACAGCAAATCCAAAACACCAATAAGTGTGGACTGAGACAGCCTGGCCTCATTAACATCTGTGTTTTCCCTCTTGATATCACTAATGAAACAGATCTTGAGCTGGCAAATATAAGAATGCTCTGTTTTGGACAGTGCATGGTTTTCTCAGGATATGGATGTCTGAAGAAAAGACACACAGTCACATTTGTTTCTGCTGATTCTGACCTAGGCTATGTTCAGCTACTTCCATGGTCATATTTTCAGTGGCAAGCACAAATCCCACCATTGATTCATTGGTGTCACAGACCCATCACTAGCAGCAATACAAGGGGTGGGTACTCAGAGAGGACGCAGGTGTTCTTCCTCCACACCACAAGTCATCCTGCTGGATATCCCTTGTCCTTTTACATTGCTTCCTCTGCCACAAACCAAAACCAATAGCTAAATATTGCAGCTTTCTGAAGGTACATGTATGTGGCTCTTCCAGTGCCTCACCTAGCTATAAAACTGCTGACCCAGCAAGGTGAACAAGGCCAGATCTGATTATGAGAGGCACAGGGAGGAAAATACTAATGACTGAGTTTACTTGACCATTCCTCTTACCAAGTCATATTTAAAGTTGCTGATAACATTGACTAGTGTTGTGGGCAGAAAATTTCTATGTTGAGTGTCTGTCCATGGCCTGTGCTGTCTCAGAAAAATTTCAGCTAAAACAAGTCAGTCATTTCTCTATACCTGACTAAGGGAAACAAGGTTTGTTAGTGTAAAAAGAAAACCACATCCTCTTTCATTAAGATTTTCTAATGCAGCTATGCCTCGACTTCAGACATAAAGCTAGTTTGTCTATCACCCTCTGCTCCATGCCTGTTGAGGTTATAAGCCTTTAAATAAAAACAGAGCGACAGCATTGCAGGACTCATTGGCAAAACAAGAGAGAGGATTTAAACCTGCCTCCGTATGCTTTACCATTTGAGGGGTCAATGCAGTTCATCCCCCACTCTACTCCAGCTGAAGCAGTCCAGAGCCTTCTCCAGCATATCAGCAGTGCTGTCATCCCGGGGCTGCTGTGCCGAGCAGAGAAAGAGCAGAGCACTGTCCGCACGTCTCCCTCGCTGCTGAGGGCTGGGACGGGCTGTGGGCTCTGGCCTGGGGCCAGCTGGGAAGCCTCTCCTGCAAACAACACCCAGGCGCCACTTTGAGCACTGATTTCTGCTATCTGGGGTGGGATGGCAAGCGCTGGGCCTGCGGGCTTCGTCTGAAGAAAAATTGCAGACATTTGTACGTGCTGGTACTTCCTGGGCCTCATACATCTGTCTCGTAAAACACGCCAAGGATTTTCCCAGATAAAAAAGGCACATCACTTGGCAGAGAGTTACATCTGCAAATACACGAGAATGAAAACATCCGGAGAGCACTGCCCTTGAAACAAAATGACCGAAAACTCAAAAACATGGAGAGGAATGGAGAGTGCCGTGATGGTGGCACATTCCTATTGCCTGCCTCCTTCCTGCCAGCAGCCACAAGCCATCTTGGCCCTGAAGCACCACAGAGAAGCGAGGGCTGAGCTGATGCCTTTGTCACAGGAACCAGGGGAGCAGGAAGGAGCAGAATGATGGCTCTGCACAGCCTGGCCCTGCCAGGGCCTTGTAGAGTGGGGTGATGCGGGGACTTGCTGCCTGGTGCTGCGCCCGTGCCCTTTTAAACTTGTCATCTCATTTTTCAGCAGGAACCGTAGGCTTTCTTCACCAAAGCATAAACATAGAACAGTGGAACAATGAGTGCTCATTCACTGCACGTTTGTTAGTTTTAAGAACCCAAGTTTATATAGTTTAAAACTTCCACATGCCGCTTTCACTGGTGCCCCTGCAGCCTGGTAACTGGGATGTGATGGAGAGAAATAAGCATTAGAGCCTTTTAGCATGATCTAACAGTGGAGTTATTTGATCTGGGGTTTGGAATGCACTGAAAATGCCAGCAGTTAATGTACTGTGAACATGGCGCAGCAGCTCTTTGCCTCCCTGCTGGCGCAGGAATCAGTGCTTCATAAAGTTCAAGAGGATGCTCTCCTTTGCAGCATCTGTCCCACTGATACAGTGACCAGCCTTGTTTTACCACCATCTATCAAAGTGCAGCCATCAGTATACAGATATTTCTAGCCTTCATTTTAAAAAAAACCTTCACCGAAAAATAGAAAAAGTCTGTTTGGGAAGATAACTTTGATCTCGGTTTTTGACGATTAACCTGACTTTAAATTTCCACACCTTTAAACGTTTGGTTTATCTCCTGCTACAGTTTTCTAATAGGAGACCATGTCTATTTTTGTCTGAACTTTCAACATTTCCTCCACTTGGACTGAACATGCCTTATCACATCCTCTAAACTCCAGGGACACTCCAGTGAAGAGAGACCACTGCCAATGTGAAAAGCAGCAATACTATCCCCATTTCAGACCCCTCATCTGTGCCAGACTCTTACCCAGATCAGACACCTTTTTTTTTCTATACTTAAAGCTCACCAGGGAAAGGAGGAAAATAAAAAAATAAAAGGGAGAGAAAAAAAGAAAAATTCTTGGAATTGGAAAAAAAAGAAAAAATCTGTAATAAGAAGACAAATCACTCTTGTCAAATGTATTTGTCTCCATAACGGGAAGAAGTACTTTTTATAGTCTTTTTATTTTAGACATGGAAGATCATGATGTGTCTGTCCTCTATGTGCAGAGCCCAACAGAAGATTGTGCCATTCACTGTATGCGTCACTTATCATACGTGCCAGGTTTCTGCTCAGTTTTAATTTACTGCTTCTGAAGGGTTTCAGCCTCTCCCTTTTGGGGATTGTTCAAATCAAATAGAGCTTATTGTTGGCTCTTTCCATTTTAGGCAGCCACCATCACCGTAACTTTTTGAGTGGCTTCCATACAAAAACCCACAACAAGAGTGAAGCTCACAGAGAACTCAATGTAGTATCTGGTACTTTTCCTCTTCCAAAATAACTGCTTGGAGGAAAGGCTTTGTTTGGTTTCTTAGGCTTTGTACAGTTACTTATTTTAGGTCGCTTTATTTAGTTTATATTTTTGTTCCTTGTACCGAGCCAAAATTTTCCTTTTCTCAAACTCACTTGGGTCCTCCTGGCTCTCACACTAGTACCAGCACAACCACTCCTTCTTCCTTGACATTTATATCCTCCAAAGTTTCGTGAACTATTATCACCATTCTCTTCTATATATATAGTTGTCATTCAACTAAATTATGCATCAGATTTGTTTAAACATTTTAAAGCATGGAATCACCAGGGAAAATTAAACACACTTTTGAAGTCTTTCTAGACTCCAGGCACCTGTTTAGATCTCTTTAGATCCCCTTTAGATCAAACAGTTTTAATCTTTGGCTCGCTATCTGCCTCTTGGCAAATGCGTGGTCAGTCCCTGCCAGTCTTGGGCCACTGACCTGATCAAGAGCCCCAGTGACAGCTCTCACGACCCACCAAGTACACAGGGGGATGAGCCAGCTCTCTGCACAGCCCAGCATGATGTGCACTTTCAGGTGCAAGAGCAGATGAGGATCAGGGGTGTATGTATCTACGGCAGCGATACCATGCCCAGCAGATAGAGAAGATCAGTCTGAGAGCAGCTGTGTGGCTCACTTCACGCTCAGCTGGGCATTTTGCTGGGGCAGAAGAGGTTTAATCTTTTGGAATATCTGTGTGCAGGTAGCACCATGTGAGCTAAATATCAATATCGATCTATGGACACAGCAGTGAGAATAAGGGTGCCACAGAACTGCTGACATCCATAGGGTGGGGGAGAAAACATAGGGTCTCCCAACATGCCAGACCCCACTGCTCATATGTTGACAGATTCCAAAGATTAAGATGTCTGGAACATGGTGGCAGCAGAGAAGGCTGGATTTCTTCACTATAGCAGAAACAGCAATAGAGATGCACACAATGTTCAGGAGATAGATGATGCTCAAGATACAAAATTGGACAATATTAACCTAGGAGATGCTCTGAAGCATAGTCACAAAATACAGATTTAATATTGTTTTTCCTATGTTTGAGACAGAATTGAGTGGTCAAAAAAATGTGTCAGTCAGTCAACCTCTATCTTCATCTGTCACACTGTTTTTCTGCCAGTGAAAGTAGCCTGGAAACAGTCTTTGAAATTCCAGCTCATACCTTTACACCCCAGCAGTAACAAGTATGCTGAAAAAAGCATCCCTGCAGGCTATCTGAGACAGAAACCGGCAGAAAATTATTCCCAGTGAAGTTCAAGAGAAGAATAAGATAATTTGTCCACACAAGAAGTTACTTCTAGTCATGGGCTTTCAGAGGTTGTACTATGCCCTGAAGCTAGTGGGATTTTATCCGTCAAACATGAAAGAGAATAAAAGTAACAACCTCTGATTATCCTCTTTTTTCCCCTCACTAATCCTATTTAAGGCTTAATCTGACTCTTGCTCTCAATGATAGTCTGCGAAACTCTCACAAATAACATTACTCTGCAGTAAATATATTTTCTGTACGCACCTAACATCACTCTGTAATAAACACATCTCCTGTTACCCACTTCGAAATGTGTCACCTTTCAGGTTCACTGAGTCCTCCTTCAGGGTAGGAGCAATCAGGGCCTACTAGAACACCTTTATAGTCTTCAGTATTTTCTTCTTTTCTATTATGTTCCCTTTTCTGAATGTCTCCCTGTAAACTAAATAATCACAGGGGGCTTCAGCATAGCAGTATCTCCCTCTCTTTAATCATATCTGTCCTTCAATTCCAACCTACATCCTTTCTCCAGTATCCTTTTTTGACATGAGATCTCCCAGATATTTCAGGCAAAGCTGCCTCCTGACATTACATACCAGCATCATGCACATTTCTGGAGAAATAAGCTCTGTGAGAATGCTTTATCATCATCCCCGTTAACCAGACATTGAACTCTGACAAATGGCTCCCTTCGAGCAGAAGGAGTTGCGAAGTGTTGGTATCCAAGAAGCTGAGCAGTCCCCAGCGCTAACAAACCGCCCACGGGCACTTCTCTGATTTACGTGGGCTCGATCAGGAGAGCCCTGGCCAGGAGCCCAACACTCTTGCTGTGCTGCCAGCAGCTGGAAGAGCTTTTGGTGTCTGACGGGCAACTCTGCCACACAAGGATATCTTTCTTTGGGAGCAAATTGATCTGCTCAGTTTCAACGTTGTGCTGCAGCAGGGGCAGGGGCAAGGGGAAAGCAGCTCCATTTGAATTTCATTCCTACTTCGTTTTTGCCTCTTTGTTTATCTGGGACACTCATTCCTGGATTGGTTATTTTGTAGGAACATCAGGCCTGGCTGAGAGAGGCTGCTGCTGTGTTCCCAGACAGCATTAAGTACTCCTTTTTTTTTTCCCTTCCATTTGATCCCTCCTTTCTCAAACATAAATTAGAATACTCTAATTTCCCTCCAGAGCATTTTCCTCCACTTCCTCCATTTTAATATATATTTTAAATCACATTTTAAAACGTTTCTTATCACAATTGTAAATCTTGTTATTAAGGCTGGAAGGCTGAATGTTATGTTAACAAGCCTTACCCAGACGAGGGAGAGTTTTGGAACTACCAGGCATGATTTTTGGGGTGAGGTAAACAGATAAATGTAAACTGGGGCAGAAGAGGAGGCTGCACTCATGTCAGTGAATACCAGCATGCTCTGCCATTGTGCTGCATAATTTCCCTGTGGTCCATCTTTGTCTGGACACTGTCAAAATCCAGCTTCAGGGACTATTTAATGCAGCTAAGCTATGTGAAACTCACTGGTAAGATCAAAATGCCAAAGGAACTCTTTCCCAGCGAATGGCCATTATTTTCCTCTACTGAATTTTGCCTTTGCACTCTGTTTGCTTTGAAGCCTGTGAGGTCATGGCAGTGTCCAGTTTTACTTAGCCTCTTGGATGGCACACTCTCTGCCTAGCACCTCTTTCAGAGAGTGGGACCCCACAGTGCAACTCCCCCAAGCTCTGAAAATAGCTCTGAACTTTCCCAGCCTCTGCATGTGTTCCTTGGAACTGCAGCCCTGCTGGATGAGTCAGCGCTTTCAGGATGACATGGCAGCTGAAATCATACACAGGCTTTGCACAGAGAAATCCAAAGATCCCCTTGTACTCACTTGCTTCATGGGAAACATCTAAACAAAGCAAAGATGGGAGTGTGACACACTTCCTCTCCCCATGCTGATTACTCACTACTCCAGGGAGCCCCAGGGTTGTGTGGGGATCAAATCTCCTCTTTCAAAATCCTCTAACTGCATCTGCTCTGGCAATGGAAGAAAGCTGGAGAACATAACTCCTTCAAAAGCAGACTTTGGAGTCAGAACAGCAGCTGGGAAATAATACAGTCCTGATGAGGATGTGCTAAACCAGATTGGGCTTCAGCTCCTCCTCCTTCCAGTGAGCCTCTGGTAGAGGAGGCTCCATCCAAAAGACTGGTTTGGCAGCAGAAAACCTTTCCTGGTTTTCTCAATAATTTGGTTGTCACAACTTCTTGCTGCACTCCATATGCCTCTGTGAAAGGGATGAAAAGACTTCTATAAATGCAATGATAGGTGTAAAACCACAGGGATATAAAACCAGATGCGAACTTCTCTCCAGTTAGTTGCACATTCGTGTCACTAGAATATTACTGACATAGTCTCCATGTATCAATTCATCGTGATTTAGTATGAACACTGAATAGCAGGATAACCAGACAGACCCTTTAAATGTAATGGTCTTTTGAGAAAGCTATCTGCTCTGTGATCTTGCTTAAAAATAAAAGGCTAGCAAAAGGGCACTCTCTCTAAGTTGCCTCAGATGTTTCCAACAACACTTTCAATTCCAGTATAATGAAAACCGTTGCCAAGTAAGTAAAATCAGTGTGGAAATATTTACTCTTGCCCCTTATTGGGATATGAGTGACTTTGCATTGTTCTGAACACAGATGTGAAGATGCCTTCCTTGGCTCTCAAAGTGAGGAAAGAACTTCGTTGCTGTCAGGAGGGTAGCTATGGTTTCTTACTCTAAAGATTGGAAATATTCACTTCTTACCCTGTAATGCTCTTATTCTTGTTTGGCTTACAGTTGAGTCTGTCTTCCTTATGCACCTTTTTGATCAAATTGCTGTAATTTAGCTACTACTTCACAGGTGGCAGAGAATATAGAGTCCTCCTCTCTGTTCTCTGAAGTTCCTACTTTGGATTACAAGTAATTTCATGGCATCCATATAGATCCCAAACATTTTGCAGTGGAACACCAGACTCACAAGACCTGGTAGATCAGAATTTTGCCCAAGATCCCAGTGTGGCATGGAAGGAAGCCTCCAAAACATGCTTCTTAAGACCCTTTCTAATGCCTTATCTATTCAATGTACAGATGAATAGACCAGTAGCAAAAGCTGTGATATAACATGTAGTTACAAAGGTAATATTTGTAACATCTGAAAAACGTTTCCCCTCAGGCTGTATGGGAAGGTCAGTGTCAGATTAGTGCTTTTGTGTGTCATTGCCTGTAGCCGCTGCACTGTGGGAGCTGACCTGGGAGGCAATGGAATAGTATTAGGAAGTCAGTCTAGGGGAACGGGCAGGAAACGGGGCTTAGGGACCCATAACAAACTCTCCTGCTACATAGTTCTCTGATTTTGGGTAAGCTGCATGCACTACTGATGAGTCACAGGTGGCTGGACGATGTGAGTTTGGCTCCATCTAAGGGAAGCAGTAAAATACTACAATAACCCCAGAAACGAGTTGGTGTCTTTGCCAGTCCTTTTGAAACAAAAGATGATGGCCAGCCTTCACCTTTTCTCATAAACCACAATGTATCTTTATCACTTCACTTTTGAACCTATGAGTTTGTAAACTGTGTTGTTTACTATGGTAAATACTTTCCTACCTATGTGTGTCACAACTTGGAAGTCACAGCCTTAAGTTAATAATTAACATATCCTTTGATAGAAGACACTAATTATTAACCCTGAACTCTGATACTAGTCCACACACTTTTTTACAGGCACTTACACTTCCACAAACAATTTTTTATTCAGAAATTCTTGTGCTTGATATTTGCCTAAAGGACATACTTTTAAAAGAAGATGTCAGTTACCTTTGCTCTCTTTTTCCTATATGTTGCTTGCTCTTTGAGCAGCTGAGCAGACAAACCCTCTTTTCTTGTGAGGGACGTATAGGTAAGTAGATTCCTTGCCCAGCAAAGCTTAGATTGTTGTTTATCAAATTGAAACTGTTGACCCATTTCAAAACAGAAAATCCTTATCCTTAGTAAGATAGGAAAATGAGTGTCTGTAACACTTTGAACAGTCATAGAACTACCTCTGTAAGACGTTTGTGTCCTCACTCAACTCCTTTCTCAAGAGACACCTGTACTGTAGGGATTATAGGAAAGAAACCAGCCACTGATGCACAGGACATGGGAAATAAGAAAGAAACATGTCAACAACAGGGTTCAATTAAAAAAGTGAAAGCAACCGGCCTCTCTGAAGGCAAGAAATTTTATTAGACATTTTTTCCAGTCATCTTATTCTTGCTTGTCAGGATTTGATTAAACAATGCTGAGAACACACCATCTCCTCCTAGTTTTACAATGCAACCCCAAAGTCAACTGCTCCCTTTAAAGCTCTCACAAGGACTCCTAACGTAACAGGACGGCAGTACCACCCCGGGGCGTTGTGGCAGCTGCCTGCTCAGAGCAGGACCATGCACAAAAGGGGGACTTCACAGCCCTCTGCTCTCCATTTGGAGCTTCACAGCCCTCTGCTCTCCACTAGGAGCCCTGTCTTCAGTGTATACAGCCTGCTACTCCTCCTATGTGCTCAAACAGATGCCTGAACTCCAGTACCGGCTCCTGCACCCTCCTATTCTTTTCCCTTCCTATCCTTGTCTGGCACACCCTCCTCCTCAACCTTTGCCCTGCAGTCTCCGAGGGAATTATATGCTCTGGCTCAAGGCCATAATGTGGAAGCTGAGCTGATCAAGTGACTGATGGTGCTTAGTCTGGTGGAAGAGCTCATCCAGCCCCGACAGAGGCAATTATGGCCCAGCAGAATCCGTCCACATGCAAGTGCTCCCAGGGCTGCTGTGGGAGAGGCACCACAGAGGTGGCTTCCCTTGAAGCCCAGGTCAGTGTCTTGCAGGAGCCTGGCCACGGCAGCCAGTGTACAGGCTCTGCCTGAGCCCGGGGCTGGCAACCACCCCTGTTTGGCCAAGTGCCTCTGGAAGGAGCTTCCCCAGAGCCCTGGAAAGTCCCTGCACACTCTCTTGTATGTACACACACACACACACACACACACACACACACACACACACACACACACGTGTGAGTGTCTGCTGCTGTGGTTCGTGTAAACCCCTGGAAAACCTGGAATCTTACTGAGCTGCTCAGATGCGTACTGCCTGTCAGGACCCTAGTTAGAAGAATTCATTACTCCCCAAAATATTAAGCAGGAACAATTATCTGTGCCAACCAGGTTCTTTTTCCATCGGGAGACGATTTGTCCATCAGCCTAATGCCAAGACAGTAAAAACTATTAGGCATGTTCTGAGTTGTTGGGTCATTAAGGTTTCTGTAATAGCTTATGGTTTTAAGCAGAGTCATCTTTAGATGCCTGAAGGCCATCCAGTTTTTAATGTTAAACACAGCATTGAGCCATTCTAAGAACTTTATCTTTAGAAACACTCTTAGGGACACCTTTAACTTTGTTCTCTTTTGATTTTCTTCCCCCATTCTTACTGCTTTTCTTTAAAGAGAAAGCAAATCCAAATGCAAAACTGAATATAATGCTAAGTCAATGATAATTAAGACATCATGGTAGGCACCCAAAAGTAACTTGATTTTGAAATTATGCAATTGAGTTCAGAACTGCACTTAGAATTAAACACACTGTAACTGTATTGAATTCTGCTGTATTCTGTTATACTGCACTGGTGTCTTCTTTGTTGAGTGTAAACTTTCATCTAATATTAAATTAAACTGAAAAAATTTAATGTACTTGATTTGCTGCCTTTACCAATATGGCAAACTGTTCTTATGCATTTGTTGATAAAACATGAATTTAGTTAATTCACTATGACTCTTAAGGAAATTGAAAGCTACTGAAAATAACAAGGCCTTCAAAACTAAAACAAAAAAGTATAGCTTGCACTCAATATGTGTTCTTCACTTTTCACTGTTCTTGGTCAAGACAGAAAGCTTTTATGGGCAAGCGGAATTATATCTTTCTGTTTTCCCTTACTGTATATTTATCAAGGCCTGCAAATACCTTTGAAAACCTTAGGAAAACAAGTAACAACCAGTAACATGTAGAGTTTGTGAACTGGTAGAGATGTTACCAAACCAATGAAACCTACATATAGAAATGAAGAGAAAAGCTTCCATCTCTTAAATGTCCATCTGTTTGAAGGAAGATACAGCTCAGTGAGTAGGACTCCAGCTTGTGAACTGGAAATACGGGCATAGCTGTGAGCTTTGCCATCAGTTTGTGGTATGTCCTTGGACATATCATTTGTCCTCCCCTGTTCTGTAAATAGATCTATTAACAAGTCTTCTAAGAACAAGCCACGGCACCATTGTTGCTAAAATTGGCAACACTGTAGAGCAGGAAGACATCCATGCTTTCTCATCCACCTGGAGCATTTCTCTCAGATCCCTAAAGAGCTGTTAGAAAACATGGGAGAAAGGAAGGTGAATATTCCTGACTTGTCATTTAACCTAAAACTCCCAGAATCACCATCATTCATGGGAATGTTTTTTTATTCTACTCTTTCACTAAACTACCTCTGGAGGGCTAACCCTGTCAAAGAGTAGGGAGAAGAATTACGTTGCTTCAAAGATTTATGTGCATAGCCAAAGCTGAACTGGATCTCTGGGAATGAAAAGCAAAGAGCTGTAAATGTCAACATTGGAAATTAGGGCAAAATAGTGGCTGACTGGCAGTAACTGGATAAGTATTTGGTTCTTCTGAACCTAACTTGTATCATCAAGCTTCTTATTGTGAATTGCATAGATTAATTGTACATGGCACAAACATTTTTTCCTAACTACTTCACATACATTGCTTTGCAGTTATATCATGTCCTCTAGTTCTTTGACTATACGAGAGAATAAGGAAAGGCCAGTGACGCCTTCTTTATACCATTTGTTATTGTATACCTTGCTTGTGTGCCCTTTTCTTTGTTTTGAAAGGTGATTCTAAATTTTTCAGCTTCACGGTGCGAAACAATCCTTCACTGAGTATTCTTACAGTCTCTGTCATGACTCAACGTCATTTTGAGATTCAGTAAGCAAGGGGCAAGAATAGCATTGCAGGTATACTGCACCAACTATTTATAACGATATCATAATGGTCTAACTATGGTCCTCTGCCCTGCTCTTCAGGGATGGCATCATCCCTCTTCTTTCTCCACAATCCCACCTCCGTTAACTGAAGTTTTCACTATGACCATTTCACCCACTTGCACCATTTATTTTCCCGGCGTTGTACTACATCAAGAAACATTGTGTTTCCCCAAGAAAAGGCCCAGACCACCCAGCCGGGCACTTGAAGGGGCAGCTGAAACCTCCAGATCCGCTGAAACCTCCAATTCAGTCATAGGTCAGGCAGCAATGGCAGCACGGCCCTCGTTGTTGGTTGCTTGGGGATTTTTTTTTCTGAGACTCAGGTACCCCTGAAGCCGCTTTACACACGTGAAAGCGCGGAAAAGTTAGGGATGCATTTCATGTGAAGATTTCTGTTGGGCAATCCCTAATTTCCAGCAATCTCTGTTCACTGAATATTATCTCGCAATTTAAGGTTACAACAGCACTGATAAAGCTGGACAATCACCGCGCTGCTGCATTTAATTTCCAGCACTTAAGATCCAGCCTCTACTGGGGACCCTTCACTCCCATCCCAAGGATTTGGGGCGGGCAGCACTGGGAGAAAACACGGGAGAAAGGAAGGCAAATATTCTTGATTTGTCATTAAGCCTAAACATCCCAGAATTAACATCACGCACCGGAATGGTTCACGTTTTTAGCTCCCATAAACCACTCCCGCCCTCCCCGCGGCGCCCATACGGACAGCGCTGCCCCTTTAAGGCGAGGCCGACGCCCCGCCCCCGCCCCTTCGATGATCTCATCTCTGCCTTGCTATTGGCTGCTCCTACCGTCAGTCAGGCGGTGCCCGTCCCGCCCCCGCTCCTCGCACCCGTTAGCTTCCCCAGGTGCTCGCAGCCCATTGGCCAGCCCCCGTGCCGCTCACCTGCGTCTCTCCGCGCTGATTGGCGGGGGCGGTGCGGAGCGGGCGCTTCCGCGGTTGCGAGGCGCCGGCCGGCGGTGGCGCGGCCGCGCTGCGGGAGTGGGGGCGGCGCCTCTCGGCGGGGCCGGGCGCGGGCGGGCTCGGGGCGAGATGGAGCCGTGACCAGGTGAGCGCGGAGCTGCGCCTCGGCCGGGACACGCGGGGCGGCCTCGGGGGCCGCCGGCGGCACGGAGAGGGTGGGGGTGGGCGCGGGCCCGCCCCGAGGGGCCTCCCCTGGCCGGGGCACGGCCGCTCCCCCGGGCGCGGGGCGGCTGCGCCCCTTCCGGAGCCCCCGCGCTGTGCCGGCGCTGCCCCGGGCGCGCTCGGCGCCCCTGCCCGCCCGCACCCCTCAAGGGGGCTCCCGGGAGCCCCGCGTTCCCTGGGTCGGCGGTGGGTGTTTTTCGGGGATCTCTTCCCGGCGTTCCAGGCCGGGCAGTGCTGACAGGAGTCCCCGAGGGCTCAGGCAGCAGCCGCCTCCTGCCGCCCCCACCGGGCTCTCGGGAGCGGGGGTGACTTTTTCCTCTGGAAAGATGCTTGTCCGTGCTATGGCTGGGTGCATATTTGAGGTAACATCCCTGTGTCCCAGCCGTCTGTCGCCCTCTCCCTGACTGTAAAATCTTGTGTCAAAGAGGACTGTAATTTCTCATACTCTCCGATCCCAGGTGAAAGCTCACCGATCTCCATGTGTGTTAGTGGAAATGCCCTCCTGAGACCTGGATCTGTGTACCCTTACACTTAATCATGCAAACTTTGTGTTTTACACGGTTCTGTATGATGCTGTTTTGCAAGATGAACTGTGAGTGGGCTGAGTAAGGGGTTTCAGGTTTGCTGCTGCTTTATAGCAGTTCCTTTCTGGTATTGTTTGTCCAGACAGTCTCCGGGCCTCTGCTATGAAACTGCATCTTAACCTACCATCCATAGGAATTACATTTTGAAGACATTAAAAATGTTTCTGTTTGAGTCTATAGCCTCCTTTTTGGTTCATGAAAACCAAAATGTGCTTTTTGGTTTTGTTAGGATCTGAAGAAACAGCTCTGAATATTTGGAAAATATAAAATGTAGCTATTCTAGGCTGACTGTGTATATCCCAACATTTTGTCTGTATGTCAGATTTGCATTTGACATCAGGGCTGGTTAGCCATGGCATAGCTGACTTATTGAAATTATGTTTTCTAATTGTGTGTTGGTTTTACTTTCAGCTATATATAAGTGCAAGCTTTGAGCAGTGATTTCAAAATATACCTTTTGCTTGTGCAGAACCTCCTCAATAGGCTTTTGTAAAGACACTATTAAAATCCATACTGTAGAACTGCTAAAAGTGTAATGCCTTTAGATCTTCATAAGTATTTCCAAAAATACTTCAGTCATTACTGAATATGAAATGAAAGGGACACCCATTTGTTCCCATTTGCTGCAGTGATTAAATGAGTGATCTAATAGTTGTGATTAAATAGAATCTAATAATAGAATTTAAAATAAGTGTATGATTTGAAGGTAACTGTGAACTCCTGTTCTTTAGATTCATGCTTTCTGCTGAAGGGAGAAAGAGACTCAGGGTTGAAAGCAAATACCATAAGCTTTTCAGAAGTAGGTGCATTTACCCTTCTTAATTAACAGTTATTAACTTATTGAGCCCTTTCCATTTCTTCCTCTCTTATAATTTAGATACCAAATATGATTTCAGGAAAAGAGTGAATTATTGCCAGTTATAGTTTCTTGAGCATCATATTGTTCTGCACAAAATGTAAGCAGTGCTGGGTTTTCTGGTTCCAACAGTTGTGGAAGCAGCTTTAATTTCTATTTAATTAAGGCCATCCACTCTCATCATCATGTGGGAGAAGGCTCTGAAATCCTGAGGCAATAAGCAGATCATGAAATAAAATGCAAAGAAAGGGAGTACAGAAGACATTTTGACATAGGACTGAAAGAATATGGCATTTTCCCAAAAGCAGTCTTTAATTTTTCCTCCCCTTGAATATGAAGTAATGGGAAACCCTTAGGTTTGAGGAGGAGTGCTTGCTTGTGTTTTTTTTTTTAACTCTGACTTCTACTGGCATGGTAAAGCAACAGCATTTTTCACAGACTCTTTCATCCTGATACTTCTAAGTGAAATGTACATTCAGGCAATCAAATTAATAATTATTTAATAATAATAATAAAAAGCCCTACTGGATTTCCTTCACTGTTGAGCCATGATTGCATTATTGTATGGTATTTAGTGGGGAAGAGGGCAACTGTGCTAGATAGAGAAGAGGATCAGAACCAAAAAGGTTTGGGTGTTAGAGCACAAAGATAAATTCTTAGGATGTATCAAAAAGTTATCACAAGATTAATTATTGCATACATTTGGAATGTGCAGGGTGTCTCCATATATGCTTTTTACTTCAAAAACGCAATTTATAGCAACTCTGTCTTTGCTCTCTATACTCAACTGTCCTTCCTGTGTTGTAGATAATAAAATTGGTCTGTCTCAATGTCTGTTTACTTACTGATAACTCAGTATTGTGATTAAGATCCCTTTTGAAGAGTACAGTTGATTTCCTCCATGTAAAAAGAGGTAACAATTAGCAAATCTTATAGTTACACAAGGTTCTTCCTTTAAAGATTTTTTTTTTTAATCAACTGTGTCCTGAGGGTCACTGTCTTTTCCTGAGAAACTGTTGGAGAGGAAACAGAAAAGGCAACTGTTCAGCGGTCTGAAACTGTCAAACACCTACTCTGGGAAAGCCAAATCTAATTATTTCCTGTTGGACATATTGCTGAACTGAGACTGCAAACAGAGGATGTGGTTACACAGACATTTCTTTTAGTGGTAGT
The DNA here is from genome assembly GCF_025592945.1 of Manacus candei. Taxonomy (NCBI): domain Eukaryota; kingdom Metazoa; phylum Chordata; class Aves; order Passeriformes; family Pipridae; genus Manacus; species Manacus candei. The sequence goes on from NW_026138066.1 coordinate 6,091,531, forward strand.
ACTGTCTTGAACAGCTCATATTCCCATCTGCCTTTTTTTTTCCTCCCCATCGTGTGCTGTCACCTCAGTAGTGATGGTGTGTCTGTGGGGCTGCATGCTGGGCCTGTTAGAGACCTGATTTTTAATCTGAGCTTGTTCTATTCCTCTCCCTCTCAGACCCCCAAATAAAAGATGGGGGAGGGCTGAAGGAATGTGTAGCTACAGTGGAGGGAGAGCAGAAGTGGATTAGTAAGAGCTGCAGCTAAAGGGAACCATAGTTTAAAACTCTTCTATGATTCTTTTACGCATGTGCATCAGATGAAATGGATGAGTTTGTGTGAATTCAGAAACTCATTTCTATGTCAATACTCAGTTCAGTTCTTCAGGAACACCCGTGTGTGGTTAATGTGTATGTTTTTCCTTCCATCCTTTGAGTGCCTTACAGAGTGCAAACACTGGTAAGTGGGTTCTTCGGGGGAAATGAATGGCATTGGGGTGGGGACAGTTTTCATTACCAGTCTTAGGTATGCCGTGCTGGTCAGTCAATGCCTTCACATTTTTAAATGTGGGTTGTCCTGGTGGAGAACAAACAAAAAAATACAGGAATCTGACATCAGTCTGATAGTCTGTTTTCAGATGTGAAGAAACTACTGCTAACAGTATCTCACTTTCTTTGATCCTTTCCTATTTCTTATAAAATACACTTATTTTCCACCCAGATAAATTTTAGTTTTTCACTGGGTAAGGTACTGTAATTGTTTAAATTAGATTGGTTTATATTTCAGAAATTGGAGTAATGGATTTAGTTTGTGCAGCATTCCTTTCCCCTTCCCTCCCCCATTTTCTTCTGTGTGTGCACAGCATCATTATTCTTGTGTGAAGAAATATTTTGGATTTAGGCACACGGCCATATTGATAACATCTCCATAAGAAGGTGAAATTTAACACAGTCACAAGTCTTTCTAAGTCTTGAAAGCTAAAGGCTGAGCTTTTAATTGGGAATTTCTTGTGCACCTTAACCTCATGCCATCCATCTGCTTTTGCTCTCCTACCACAAACTAGCGTGTCGACTGCTTCTACTTATCCTTCTTAATTAACTTGTGCTCCCTATTTCAGCTTGTTTGGGCCCTGCTGATCCAGAAAAGCAGGGTTTTTGTGGAGCACAGCAGAGGAAGCCTGGTAGCTGCTGCTGCATGTGCCAGCATGTTATTTGTTAAGCGTTGATTATCGGGGGCTGCCTCTGTGGCACTGAAAAAAAAATTTTCCCCTGGACATGGTCAGGAACTGCTGCTGCTGCTGCTGCCACCGGCTCTGCTTGCCATGGGTGCATGAAATGTGTATATACCACAATGCAGGGGCCCCTGACATAAAGCAGTGCAGAAATTTGCCTATTTTGTCATCTTCAGTGAGGCAAATAAATGTGCTGACTACATGTCATCTTCGTGTTAGGGGAACAGGAGACTGAAATGATATGTCTAGTTTTGTGAAATTAATTTTGGTTTGGGACAGTCTACATCACAGATTGTTTCAACCTCAAATTAATGCTTCCTGTAATATATGGCAATTACAACTAGTTCTAGCCACACTAGGGAGAGGGGGTGTGGTTCCTTGAGTTCTACCCTTGCTGTGGTTTAGTGGAGCACTGAGGATGTGTCTTCACTGCACGATTGATCCATGCGTTCAGCACCCTCTTTAGACTTACTCAAATGAGATCATCCTTTACACACAACCATACCCATGTTATGATGAACTAATTCTTTCTGCAGCTGTTTATGTGTGTGAAGGTACGGCTCTGAGCAAAGATTAGACAAGATTCACTTTCTATCAGTTACAGGGAAGCTTTTTCTCCTTAAGGAAGAAACTTTTGGGAAAAAAACATTGAAAGACTCTACTTGAATGATTTCTTTTTTAAAAATTATTACTACTTTAACCCTCTTTAGTGATCTTTATAGCAATATAAGAAGTTTTGAACATAATGTGATTACAGTCTGCATTGTAACCTAATTTCTGTCCCACTGTGTAAGATGGACCCAAACCTGGATGAGAGTTTTCTTAGAGTGATTGGTAGGGCCAAGTTAATATTAGGCCTAATATTACTCTCTGAATTCTCTCTCATATGTCTTGTCGGGCATGCTTTACTGGAACAGATCACTTGGAGTCTGAATCTTTTCAAAGCCTCCATCTGAGAGACAGGATGGGTGTTGGAAGGATGTGATATGAGTTCTGCATTGCCGTATTCAGATCAGACTTGTGAATCCTGTCAGTGAGTTTCTGTGTTGTTCAGACGAGCTCAAGCTCCAAGTCACCAGTGAAGGCAATAAGCCATTGTAATCACCGGAATAGCAGCCATTTGGCTTGAACATGTAAACACTGACATATAAACATTTCCATTGGATGGAGAAGTTTATCAGCAAGATGAGACTTCTGCATTTCTTAGAGATGACACTATTTTTTTCTTCAGAAAACCTAGGACAGTAGAGTTTTGCCTGCATTGACTGTATAGTGAGAGGAAAAAGGAGTGTTGGAGGAATGTTTTGATTGTGCTATGAGCAAAGAATAATAAAAGCAGTTTAACTGTGGAATTTTGCCAGAAAACGTTTCAGTTATCAGATTAATCTTTGCTCACTTGCTGCAGTATAGGAGGGGCAGTAAAAGAGCTTGTCTTTCATTACAGTTGTAAGGCTGTTCTGCTGAATTTTTGTGAAGTTTGACTTGGTTTTGAAGACAGGGTGTGTCTGTGTTCTGTCTTCAAACTGGATTGAAATTCCATGGAGTGAGTGAATAAGGATAATGACAGGAATATATTATACCTGCAGCATCTCTTAGCTTAAGGCACACACGTATTAGAAAAAAGTTGACGACTGTCCGTGCCTATTGCAAGCCAATTTGACTCCTACTTGGGGTTCAGATGGCTAAGAATAAATCTCAGGATGCAATACTTTAACCACCTCTGATTGAGCAGGAACTTCAATGACAAATAGGACTGAAAGTTTTAAAGTTGACCTTTTATTGGCCAGAGTATCTGGAATAAAACTTTAGTTCTTAGTAGAAAAAGAAAGATAAATATCTGGTGTCCTGGAGTATGAGTTTTACATGGGAGAACAAGGATGTCTGGACTCCTGAGCAGGCTGATGGAAGTGCTGGAAAGTCAGGAGGAGTAAATAAACTGAGGCAAGAAAGTTATTGCAATAATCAGTCCTGTTTTCTGAGTGTGTGCTTGCATGTACACACACACACAAGTTCTTTTTCACAAGGATAGTGCTCAGTTTTTGCTAAGATGCCAAAGTCACTGAGTGTGTGTGTGTCCCGAATTGTGCCAGGTGAGGTGTCTGTCCGGCCTGGTGTTTGATTGTTGATTACAAATGCCTTGGAAGGGATGTAGAACTGGGGGTGTACAGAGAGGTTCTTTCCCTTCTGCCTCACCCTCCAGCTGAGTAGGAATAGCCTGATACATTCTTCAGACCTGGAATATTTAGCAGTTTGAAGCTTTCCAGAAAAAAATTTGCTGAAGAAAACACAAAGATTATTTTGGTTGGTTCTGGGGTTTCACTTCTGTAAAAGATTAGCAGATGCCCTGTACCAAGTGGTAGGAGAGGCTGATCAAGAAAAGACTCAAGAAAATGTGATCAAGAAAATGTGATCAAGAAAATGTGAGAGCTGTCTGGATTCAAATGAGATTTGGGAGAACGTGGATCATAAGTGCTGGAAATTAAATGCAGCAGCCTGATGATTGTCCAGCTTTATCAGCACTGTTGTAATCTAATATTGGAAGATAATATTCAGTGAACCAAGATTACTGGAAATTAGGGATTGTCCAGCAGAAATCTTCAAATGAAACACATCCCTAACTTTTCCATGCTTTCGTGTGTGAAAAGTGGTTTCAAGGGTACCTGAGTCTCAAAAAAGCCAAAACCCCAAAGCAATCAGCAAACACCAAAATAAAAAACTACTCAAACCCAAAAGATAACAAAAACTGGCACTAGGGCAAAGATTTAATATATGGATAAATATCACTCACTTATAATTTGTGATTTAACAAACCAACACCATCACAACCAAACACTCCATACCTGAATTTTGATGTAATATGCTTAATGCTGTCAGAAGAATACTCCAGCAAAATTATTTTACCAAATTATGTCAGGTACTTTATTATGTTGGAATAGCAAACTCTTAACAGTGGTTAATTGTTTACATCTTTGTGGAAGACTTTCCTTGACTTTCTGAGGCCTTTTTGCCTTACCTTTTAGGAAATCTAGGGTCTGCAATTCTGTGAAAAGTACATTTTAAGTATATACTTGGTTTTGTAGCCTTGCATCGTTATCATGTTTTCAGTTGTATCAGTTTGGCTATTTATTAAAGAAAAGTAATTGCTTGTTACGGATTCTCACGTTAAATTAATTAGGCGGTTGTAAGTAATTCTAAATATTGACTTGATGACAAATACTGTAAGAGGTGGCAGAATGAATTCTTGATTCTGTGATAGAGCCATGATTAATGTGTGCTGACACATTTTATTCAAAGAAAAATAGAAACATTCTCTGTAAGGGAAGCCTGTAAAGTAGTAGAGTCACCTTTTTTTTGATTTGTATCTTACTGTAAATCACTTCTTCAAATCGTTAACTGGAGAGCCGACCTAGTAGGTGTGCAATTCATTACTGTAGCTGCTGCTAAACCATGGCCTTCTTTAATTTGCTGGGTGGGGATCAGAAAACTTTCACATTTTGTGATATGCCAACTGCCCAAGCATCGAGACTAATCAGTCTAATTGGTCTTATTCCTTCTGATGTTGAAGTAGTAGATAGCTCATTCTATTTTTTGTGTTTCATTGGAACTGTGGTAATGCTTCTGTCCAAAGTCCATCCAGTCTGAAGTTTGTATTTAGGGAGGTGCCTGGTTTTTTTAATTTGATGTTATTGACAGAATATCATGGCATCTCAACTGCAGTTTTGTGCTTCTGATATCTAGGAAGCCCTGAAGTCTGAAGAGCTTGGAGGAGGAAATGGAATAGAAACTTCATGTTAAAACTTTCCTGTGACGATTTGTATTTTTTTAAAGGTGGCTAAAGAAGTAGGAGTGAAAACATGGCAACTACAAACCAACTTCTGACACCTGCCATTTGAGACAACAGTCTTCCAGAGCCTCTGAAGTAATTTTTTTCTATGTGTGTGCTATGCACACCTGTTCAGGCTGTATTGCCAGAGCAAAGTGGTGTGTTACTTCAGTACGTTTAGGAGTTTTTAAGGTGCACAGGAAGGTTATCCTGGGCCCTCACCCCTCAAAAAAATGGAATTCCCATTGCAGTCTTGACAAATCTCTGAAATGTACTTTTTTACTTTTCCCTGTTTTTGTTTGGATGGATGTAATAAACTAGTCATAACAGGCTACAACTTCTACCATCCAGAGTTTAAGAATGATTTCAGTACAGGGACAAGAAAACTGAGTATCATTTGGTGAATATTCTGCCTTAGTAGATCTCAAACACTGCATTCTTCAGAACTGACTAACCAGCTGTCCTAAAGTAAAAGTTCTGCTCTACAAGTAGCATGGGTATGTATATACAAGTGTGGCAGTCTTGATGGTATTTCAGTCCAACTTCTGTTGCGTGTGCCAAATGAATTAAAGATTCTATGTAAAAAGAATCCTAGATAAAGAACTTCGCTCCTTACTCTTAAAGCAGAAAATGGGCTGTGCTGTGTTTAGTTTTGTTTGGTTGTTTGTTTTTAAATCTCTGACTATCTGTCCTATTTTCTCTTTCAGTGACTGCAGAGAGAGCTGCTGGCATGGAAGTGAGCTGGGTTTGTCCGTGGGAACTGTGAGTAAGGTGTGTGTTGTGTTCTTTTTGCTGTCTTTAGTCTGCCCCTTTTGTTCTTATGTGCTGAATTGAAAATTGCTTGTGGTCACTGAAGGTGAGGAATAGTATTGTTTAGAGATAAAATATTTAAGTATTTTGAATTTGCATTGATGTCAAGTGTAACATCTATGTGTCAAGGACTTTATAGTGTTAACAGCATAAACAGCACACTTGCCCACTTTTCAATGCTGCTGAGCAATTATAAGACTTGTTTTAAAGAAAGAAGCAGAGAAGGTTGAATTTGCTATCCTTTGAATCGGCAAAGAACAGCAGCGTTCCAATTCCCCCACCCTTCCACCATGTTCTTTACTCACATTCATTAGATTTACATGTTAGGGAGCACCTCTTGAGTACTTGCTACTTCTTTTCAATAAACTGGTTAACTTAAGCAAGACAGTGATATTGATATATGCTTCTCCGTGAATCACTGAAGAAAAATCTTACCAATTTTTCAGTAGGGGGGAGATCCAAGGGTGGAAAGTTTGTTCTTGTAGGGGAAAAAGGGAACAGAGTATCTAGTAACTCAATCTCAATTGCTGGGATTTTCACTTAATGAATGTCATGCTGGGTAGTAGAATATGCCAATAAATGCAAAGAAATTTGAATTGCACACCCAGTGTCCGTTGATGGGGAGGAGAGACAAAATCAATTCAGATTGGTTTAATTTCTATAGACAGTTTCATAGTCATGACTAAAGAATGTGACTGGGGTCAGAAAACTTCTTCCAGACTCTGTTTCAGACTTTGGTTTCACACTGTACTTGAGGTAATTGAAAGCTGTCATTTTTTCAATGGGCCTTGTGCTCCTCGATTTTTTGTTTGTTTGTTTAGGGTTTGTTTGTTTAGGTTTTTTGTTTGCTTTTCTAATGAGATCTAACAAATCTGTGGTTGCAGGGTTCAGATTGCTAGCACAGTGGGAAAACAAGCATGTTCCAAGGTGTAGCTTTTCATCAGAACAGCAAGCTGAATTGACTTGCTCTGTGGCTGCAGTCACTACTTGAAGGAGAGAAGGTGAGAATTTCAAACTGAGGTGAGGTGATACAATATGGATCTACACTCTCAGTCACAGCCTAGGATCAGACTGAATTAGTTAAAATATAAAACTACTTCCTCAGGCACACTAAAGTAAGTTACCAAAAACATTGCCATAAAATCCTTAAGATTCTCTAAGTTCTGCAGTTTTGCCTGCTACTTTGTGCTGACATGAACACTTGTGCCAGGAACTGAACTGACTGAAATCTAACTACTTTATCTTGGTTTAATTCTTTTTTTTTCCTTTTAAAAATTTATTTTCTTTTAGTCTAGATTTGTTCCCTGGGCTGTCTTTCCTTTCTTGCTCAAGTCACCACTTTATTATGTCCCAGGCCATCCAGTTCTTGTCCCAAATTCCAAATCTTCTGTGTTTGAAAGTGTATTGTTTCTTTTGAGGTCTTATTTCCACGCTTCTCTTGTCCAGTGAATTTCTCATCTCAATCTGCCCTAAATCCACATTCACCAAGAGTTTCTTCATATTTTCTCAGCCATGAATTTCCAAGTCAAAGCTCACATCTGGCTGCAGATTGTCAGCATTCCCTTTTCTAGTTTGCTGCAGCCTCCCTGTTTCCATTGGTTGTTGGCATCTGTTGCCACATGCCTTTGCTGCTGGCTGAATCCATTGCTTCCCCTAGTTGCCCCTATGGGGTGGGAAGGAATGCTTTGCCTCCGACATGAAGGAAAACTTAAAAGATGCATCAGACAGCAGTTGCAAGGAAGTCAGTCAGAAGGTGGTGAAAAACAGGCAATCCTGTTCTAAACACACTGCAGTCCATCATGCGTTTCTTTGGCAGCAATGCAGGCTCAAACAGCTTGCTCCCTTTCTTGGCTCCCTCTGTTTTGCTGGCATAGCTGTTTCTGTGGCCATGGTGAGCCACTCTGGGGAACACATGCTCCTGGAAAGAAGTGTTTTCTCCTAGATTATTTTTCATCTGGTCTAGTACATGTTGTCTCTGTAAGATTTGTGTTGGTTTCACGATGAGGAAGGTATGAGAGCAGGAATGTGTAGCAGGCTGCTTAAGTTGGCACCACTGCTAGATGTTTAAGTGTGCTCTTTGACATTACAGTTAAGTTGATCTTTCAGTGTGCTGCTGTTGCAAAGGCTGGTCAAACCTCTGCACAGCTGTGTGCTCCTACTTCCTTTGCATCAGAGCTTGTGATTGTGCAGCCCCAGGGCACATCCAACTAGCTGACTGATCCTGGAAAAAAATGGTTTCTAATCTTTTGCAGAGTGGATTGTCTGCTGGTTCGGCTGACCTGAGTCATCCTGTGGGTGCACAATCATTAGATCAGACAAAAGGGAAGCTGCAGGAACCAACAGCTTGGTAGCAGAAGGCTAGATTCCTCTTTTAATTAGGATGTTGAGCCTATATCATGACCAAGGCCTAAAATATACTGGTGTACCTATTGATACATGACACCTGAACATCACGTCTTTTTTGGTCTCTTTTATTCTTTGAACTTCATCAGAAATTGTTGTTTCTTCAGTAGCCATCATCTTTAGTCTCACAAACTGGATCATTCATTCAGCACACTAAGAGGTATGATAGAATTAGGTGTCTATAAAGTACTTCACTAGTTTAAGGCTCAGCATCCTCTAAAATTGGAAGAATGTCTTCCTCATTCATACTTTGAGCTTAAATAAGATCTTCAGAAATTGGTAGAGAGTTCATTGTCTTTTTCAGCAAGGATTGTTTATTATAAATATCACTGTGAATCTCAAAACTAGCTTTGGTGTTATCAGTTCTTCTGTGCGCCCAGAGGTCATGAGATTGAAAGCCACAAAGTTCCTCCAAATATTGAAGCATGAAAAGTATTTCTTAAAAATATCTGGAATGGCAAACTACATTTCTTAGCCTATTTGTGGCTTTAAGAAATGAATGTTTAACTATGATTTTTCAAGACCTCTTAAAGACTTTCTATCACTGCGGGACTGAGTGAAACAAATGTATTTTGTGAAGGAAGTACTTAGGACTTAAGAAATATCGTTCTTGATGAGTGGTTATTAAAATCATGTGCAAAGCTGTTTGTCTGCAGCACAAATTATGCAGTTGATTGCTTTGCACTAGATATGCATCTTTTCTCCCTCAAGTCCTCACATCTCTATACAGCTGTTCATGCCTTTTGTCTGATAATATTGCTTGCCATTTTCTTGCTGACCCAAGCATGTTTTGACTCTTGTACTGATAGATTTGCTAGAGGTGGTAGCAGAGAGACACAATGATGATTCAAAGATATCCTCTCTTACTGTAGTGTTACTGGCACAGTACACATACAAATACAGATTCTTTAGCTCAGATAAACTTGTGCTGATTTGAGTTTTACCAGCATCTTTGTTCACATGTGTTGCAGTCTTTGCCTTTATAATATAATCTTTGTAGAGCAGTGGCTTGTGATTATGGTAAAATGGACAGCTTACACCTCCAAATCACTAGTTCTAATCCAGAAAGAATTTGGTTACATTTTGACTGCTTTTGCCTCCTCCTACCTCCAATTATTATGAAAGTGAAGGCAGCTGATGACAGGTTTATTTTGCAGAAGACAAATGTGTGTGGAATGTGTGTGTTAAAGTTCCATGATCTAAGAAGGTCTCTCTTTAGTGATCTACATAGTTTGGTTTCTTAACGTCATTCCTCAGGAACAAGTTCTCAAGGCTGTACCCCCTCCAGGGTACAGTCTGTGATGTTGCTTACTGTATTATATAAGTCAGCCCTGTTGCTTACTGTATTATATATACTTTATGGACAGTTACATGTTAACTCTCAATTAAGTGGAGAAATAATTCTGCCAACAGTTGCATGCCTGAGTTAAGCTGACTGCCAGGAAATGAAATAATTTTTTTAATACAAATTTGGAGGTCTTCCTGTTGGTGATTTTTCTTTGCTATCTAAAGGTAAAAGGAATATCTCTCACTATGATTGTTATAGCTTTTCAAGCTAATGTGATACTTCTCTTTCAGCTGCTGAAAACTGCACTTCTTCTAGGTATTCTTTTGATTTCTGATGACCTGGGGGATGGAGTTGCCTTTGGGCATGCCATGGCATTCTCTTCCAGTCTTCTCACTCATTTCAAGGATTGGTCCACTTAAAGCCTCTTTGCCCCAAGATTGCCTCTTCTCTTGACTGAATGATCTCAGCTGGCATAGTCATTTAACAGAACACTGCTCTTGAGTTTAAAATAAAAAAAAAACAAAACTGTCTTCTCAAAATAGCCCAGCTGCACACACATGCTGTTGCTATTAGGTGCTGGAGGTTGCTTAGCAATTCTTAAATCAGTAGGAAATTACTATTGCCCTGGCAACTCGGCCCTAAAATGCAAAACAAGAGAAAGCTGTTTAGAGAGGTGTCCTTTCTTGATCTGGGAATTGTGCTTTCCTCATCCCCCCTGCCCACCCCCCTGCCGTGCTTCTCTGATTTTTACTTACTTATTTTTAAATTCCTTTTATGTTTTAATTTTAAATTTTGAATTCCTATATGTTTTGCTCTGGTTATTGAGGTTTCAGTTTCACATTAGGGAAGGTAGTACTGTTCTTTGATTCATTTAAATACTGTTAAGACCTTGATTATGCCACGAGTATGTGAATATTGCCAAAATCATGCAGGGGCAACAGTGTGCTCTCAGGAGCCAGGAGTGCTCAAATTATGTTGCTATAAAGCACTAACCCACTGTCACAACAATACAAGCAGGAACCATAACACGAGGGGGAAGATGGGACTGCTCAAAAGAAACAATAGATACTACTTGTAAGTATATAAATAATCATTATCCATTTCTGAGTTCTGAAGGTGTTCAAGACACTTCAATTTAAGATAGACAAACAAGGCAGAGTCAATTTTGCACAAGGTACAAAATTAAGAACCACAGCCATTAATAATTTTTAGAAAAATATTATCTTTAACAAACCTGCAAACTACAAAGACTAAACTGCTCGGAAGCTTGTTTTACATGGTAGCTTTTTAAGTGCATCCTCTTGCCATTGCAGCACTATATCACAGTAAACACACAGTAAACTGACTAGCTTACTTGCTGGTGAAAAAGGTATTCTACTTTGCATTTACCATATGACAAAATTACTTATAGAAATTTCTCTTAAAGCTGCTCATCCAGAAACACTGAAGGACAGCTCAAACCCCGGGAGGTGAAAGGGGAACAAAATAGACAGACAGTATGGAGACCCGTCTGACCAACAGTAAGCTAGTGAAAAGAAAACTGGGAGGGGGAAAAGGGATTAGGATTAGTTTCCTGTCATTTTAGCTCCATTAATCATCCCATCATAAGGGCAGACAAGCACCAGTGTTGGCACAGGGAAGCAAAAAAGGCATGTATCCAAGACCGCCCTTTTGGCAGGAGCTTAGGCCAACTTAGCTGTATCATACAACCACATCCTCTGGTTAGACACTGAACTGGCATTGCCAACAAAAGGAGCAGTCCAGCCTGCTCATTCCTCACTGCCTGTCAGCCAGCACAAGCTGAACCAGATCAAGGAACTGATCTGTGTTAAATTTGACCTGGCCACACACAAACTACTAGTTTTAATCTACACCTGTTGCTAATCTGGCTTGCCACCCAGCCACACAAAAACTTGGCTATCATGAGGGACTATAAAGCACAAGGAAGTGAAAAAGAAATCAGGATGGCTACCTTTTATAGCAGTCATCTGAAGGTTGAAGATGGTTTAATCTGTCCAACACATGCATGGTGACACAGCTGTCTGTGTAGTTGGCAATGGACTGGGGTGGCTGGTTTTCACCTAAATAGATTCCCCAGTTGAAGAAGGGTCAGCGCCGGGATAAAAATGAGCAGCTGGACAGTGGAGGATTTAAGGGTTGGTTAAGCTGGTGTTGCTGCTGTAGAACATCTGTGGTATCACAGCCACTCTTGTCCCAGAAGCAACTGGCCCAAAAGTAGAAAAATGCCATGATAGAAAGCTTTTGCCTGGTTAGGCAACAGATGCAAATCCTTGAGGGTACTCATCCTGAAGCCCTTATTGGGGATGAGAAATACTTGCTCTTAATACTGTCCATCAGCTTCTGGATGACTCACTTAAAGATTATGATATGGTACATTTCTTTATGGGAAAGTTTCTAGTCTGTTCGGAAATGACAAGAAAACAAACATTGTAAAATTTTAATTAGGTTCTAAATATTAATCTGTGTAACTAACTGATTGATCATTTTATAATGACAGTTATAGGGTGGTATAGCTGCCTGGGAAGTCTAGAAACAGCCTTGTGTTGGTTGCAGACAAGGATTTCATGTCTTTGACAGGACTTCCAAATATTGCAGCATGAATGATTATAAATCCTCAAAGCATCTTTCGAATGCCTCTATGCCCTCATCAGGCTTTTAATTGAAAACATTAAAATCAAACTCATCCAATTATAGCTTTTATTGTAGTCTTGAGGACTGGATGCCTTTTTTTTTTTTTTTTTCAATGTGGGAATATGTTACATACTAAGACTTGGCACTGATCTGAAAAAGAGTTCTCTTTCCCTTAGGTGGAGGCTGGATGTTTGTATGTAATAATGGTATAAGCTGGTTCTCTCCCTTGTGAAGTGCTGGGACAAGTGTTGATGATGCTACAGGGCAAACTACACCAGGAATCTGATTTAGAAGCAGTGTAAACCAGAAGACTAGCTTTTACACCTGGGTCAGTTTTCTTGTTGGTTTTTTATGTGTCATTGCCGATTCTTGTTCTGGCCTGAAATGGGAGATAATGTGGAGGAAGGAGAAGGCAGGCTTACCTAATGCATTTAATGGTTCATCCCAGTTTAGTTTTATTTGAGCTGCAGCCCTGCTTGGAGTAACAGAATTGTTGTCCAGACTGCTTGAGAGTCTGGACAGTCAGGCTGATTTTTTTTGTATTTTGTGGTGATGTTCCACTGCACTATGCTGGTTCAAGTGTGCCTTGTATGGAGGAATTGATCCAGATGAAAAATAACCAAGGAAAAATTGCATTTCAGCTGAATCAGCAGGATGTAGAGACAGAGCAAGAATGACTGTCAAGTCAAGGTTTGCTTAAGCTGTGCTCCTTTGATTTGGGACAAACACTGAAAGACATGCCAACTAGAATTAAGCTACCTTCCATCTGTGTCATTTTCTGCACGAGTTAGGAAATGTGCAAGTTCAGGTAGAACTCTATATAATCCAGCTGCCATGCTGAAGTTTCATTGAACAATTTACTGGAGAAACTCTGGTTTATAATCCCAGTACCAATTAACACCATTTGGTATGATGTTGCTCAAGGTCATGTAGCAAACTGGTGTGTGAGCACTGATCTCTTATTCTGCTTCTTGTTGTCACTGGCTCGGCTGGACTGCTTTTACTGTGGCTTGGTGCTGTGCTTTTACCTAAATTATATAGTTCCAGTGGTCTGGATAATGCAAATATATCTAGATTAGGGAAATAGATTCTGTTTTACAACACTGTTGTTAAAGTGGTGTTTGAAATGTAATTTTCCTAGTTCATGCAGGTTACAAAATCCTCTTTAAAAGAAAACCCATTATGTCAGAAGTTCCTAAGGGCATTTGCTGTTTACCTGGTTGAAGCAGATCTTATGTATTTGATACACATGAAGCATGGTTTCCTCCTTTTGGGAAGAGGAAGGAAATCTTTCTTTTTTAGGGTAGATTGAGGAGAGAAGGTTGAGTCTCCTGCCATTCCAAATCCCTGCAGGGTGGGTGTTAGATATGTCTGTCACCTGTTTGTGATTTCAGGCCTGGCTGCGCTTGCCCTTCCGCATGAGCTGACCATCATGTGGAACCAGGCAAAGTGTAATGTCTCCAGTATGTCTCCTTCCATAAAGCAAATTGGCTTTGGCTCCTCTAAGGTGGTGGGAGCAGTCCCTACCAGCCAGCCTCCTACCTGAGCAATTACTCTTCCTTTTAGCCCCACAGGTTAGCCCATCTACAGGGACAGGCTTGAGGCCAACTATATTGGTCGTGATTTAACTCTTTCCAGCCTTTGCAAAGTTTGTTAGAATTTACCAAACTCTGTTCTTTTAAATCTGTGGTTTAAGGGTGGATGTTTCCAGGTTTTCTCTATCCATTGTAAAGAGAAGGGCACGATCCCATTTTTTTCTCTTTTCAAATTACCATTACAATTTGTTTTCAAATGGATATGATTCTGTGTTTACTTTGGACAGGAAAAATATCAGGGTGGGGGGGGGTAGGCACTTTCAAGCCAAATTTTAACTGAAGTAAAAGCAAATGCTTCATATGGCAGTAAGGTTTGGCTCAGTCTCATTTGTTTTGTTTTAACAAGTACCATGTTCAGTTGGTGGTTTTTGTTGTTTTCTGGGTTTTTTCCTCCGCCCTTCTTTTCTTTCCTTCCCTTCAGATCATGACATAGGGTCCTGGGAATGAATGTATGACAACATGGATGAAATAACATATGTTCATTACAGTAAATTCTTGCTGTTGACTTAAATATATACCGAACAAATTTTTGAAACAAATGTACTGCCACTTAGAACTTTGTTCTGAATATTATGGAGCAAATGTTACTAATCAACTGAAGTATGAAACTGAAATGCAAGTGGGGAAAATTACTATTTGAACTCCTTTGTCAGCTATCAATTTGTTGTTGTTGTCACACTCATTCAGGTTAATTACGAGTGTTAAATGGAGAATACTTAATAAAAAACTGTATTGTTAAACACGTTGTTCCATGTTAATGCTTTTTGATTGATTTCTGGAGGATTATCCTGATGGTTTTTACTTTGCTTCTTTGCAGGTTGCTTTACCTGCATCTTTTTGAAGCTGAAGGTTAGCCTCTGGAAGTACCTTTTGCTTGCTAAATTACGACAGTGCAGCAGAGTCTTCCGAGTTTAGACTGGTTGAAACAGCAGCATGCTAAGAAGCAGGAGACTTCCGTCTTCATTAATCAAAACCAAACACGATTGCCCTTGTATAATGTCTGTTACTGTTTAAATGTTGACACAGTAACTATTTCACTGGAGACTTACAGCTGGTTTGTTTCTCTTTAAATTACTGAACAGAAAAGAATTTTAATTTGAATATTGACTACTTATTTAAAGAATTATGGAAATATAATGAAACACTTTAAAATTGCTTATTTCGCTAAAGCCCTTTATATATTGCACATTTTGGTTACTGTAGCTGAGATTTTAGACAGGCAAGTTTGTTTACTTTATGTGGAATATTTTTCACTTATTCATTTTCACCAATCGTGACTGGGGAAGAGAGAATGAAACGAGAACTGTTTTTTGAAATGCAGTTGATTTTATCTGAAAATCCTCATTTGTTGTACCCAGCTGTCCTTCCAGATTTATTATGAAGGATTACTTTACCTGACTGGAATTCAAAGAGACAGTTGTTAGAACACTATTGTTGATATAAAAGGACAGCAGTCAAGACTTCAGCAAGGTTCTAGATTGAGTTGTTCCAGTGAAGTCAGCCTATCTGTGTCTTCTCAAGATTGGGTTCCTAGAGGACCAGAAGTTGAGAATGTTCTCATACTTTTAAAGAAAATGATAATAATCTGTAGTTTCATCAGTAGTTGTGGTGACGCTGTTGGAGGTTTATGTAGGTTTTTAAACTGCTGAGCGTAGCACGTTTTGATCACTAGTTGGATTTGGATTGATGATGACAACACAAACTCTGTACTGAACATGTTTCTCTCTAACGTGGAAGACACCACGATGAACTGGACGTATGGCGGAGACTCTCATGTGAGGTTTATGGTTTGTCTTGCAGGTTGCCATCACGAAAGCCAAAGTGGATTTCTCCGGCGTGGTGTGCCTGCCCCCTTCCGTCATTGCTGGAAATGGGCTGGACGGAGGCGGGGCTGGCGAAAATGATGATGAGCCGGTGCTGGTGTCCCTTTCGGCGGCCCCCAGCCCGCAGAGTGAAGCTGTTGCCAATGAGCTGCAGGAGCTCTCCTTGCAGCCCGAGCTGACCCTCAACCTCCATCATGGCCGAAACCCCAACCTTCCTCCACTCAGTGAAAGGAAGAATGGTAAGTGGGACCAGGCACTCATGTCTCACATAGTGTGTCCTCACTAAGGAAGTACTGTGGTGATGTCATGGTACATGTTCTGATGACAGATCTGCTTTTTAGTGCTTCTTACAGTGGTTTTTTTTGTAGGAAGAACTAATAATGTAGAGTTCACAAGACTGAGTTACACTAATTGATTGGAAGGATTGATGTTACTGGCTGTGAAGGTTCCACAGAGCTCCAGTGATAAATACTTTATATTATTATTTTAGGTCAATACCAGACACAACTTCCACGTACTTTGTGGTGACTAAATGTTGTGCAAAGCTGAGACAGTCAATCAAAGGAAGTGTTAGCTCATTTTCAGACTGTAGCCATCTGTAGATCTGTTTTCTTTGCCACCTTGGTCTGCACTTACCAAGGGTGAGTAACTTGCTCACTGCAGCTGCCTGAAAGGTTCTGTCAGACTTATTGGAAGGAGAAACAAGACCTAGAGTGAAAAATTTAATATCCTAATAGGCCTTCTGATCCTAGAATGAGAATGGCCTACCTATGTTTCTCAAGTTGCAGGTACCTTATGGGCAACTATTTAGTGGGTGACAGTTTAGTGGCAAAATACAGGGTCAGTCAGTGACCGGAATTCCTGGCTTTGAAAGACTGTTAACTATCTGAAGCTCAGGGTCACCAGGCTGCTGTGCACATTCAGCCTCATCCTGTGACAGACTGATGAAACCATTTGATGAGTGGTGGCTTCTGTTTGGGGCTTCCTTTTGGTGATCTCCCTTCACTCCATCCTCTCAGGTGTACGTTGGTGACTCTTGGCAGTATGAAGGTCTTGCTATAGTCTGAATTCATGCTATCACCTGTGAGGTTACTAAGGATTTGAACATAATTGGGTCCTATGTGCCTTATAGTGTTGGACATTGTAGAGTTGCATAGCACAGCATATTGGAAATGCTGAGGACCTTTGGAGTGACTTTATAGCCAAAACATAATGCTTATGGTAAAGTGATTTAGAATATTTGCAGTAAGTTGGATTAGAGGGCTACCTCACTTAACATGCCTGGATCTTTATGTCCAGAAACTAAGCATGCCCTTCTCTGAATAGTGTATCAGTATTTTGCTGTTTGGAAGAATTAATTAACTTAAACCCAAAATGTTGTTTTTTAAGTGTAAAAAGAGTTTCCTTACATTATATCATGATTATGTGATCACAGTTATGTTTACAGACCTTGAAATGGAGAAAATAGAAACTGCAAAAACAGAACCAAAAGCTTCTAATACTTAATGTTTGCAGTCTTCTAAGTATAAGATAAAAGACAACAGGTGGAGATAAAGGTGATGGTAAATAGAAGAAAATTGGAACATTAGCATGGTAGACTGATTTCAGCACATCTGAACTAGTGGTACACTGGGGCATTTTATAGTTATGAAGACAAGGAGAGATTTCAAATGGAATTTAATTAAGATAGTATCAAACTGATAGAGAGCTTGAAGGCAACATGGGAAAAGCACATGAGCCTTTGTTTCCAGCACCTGACAGCTGACTACCTTAAGGTGACATTGTGATTTTTCTGGAGGCAGAGTTCTTCTCTTAGCAAATAAGGCATGATCAAAGGTCCTGAACTGGGAAGAAGCAGTTAATTCTTGATGCCACAGGGAAAGGGATACTAGTGTTGGGAACAGATGAGAGTACCTTTTATAAAAATGAAACTTGTAGCAGCACTTTGAATGATATTGTTATGGTCAGAGGAAAGCATATTCTGTTACAGGAATGAAAGAGTCTCTGTAGGATTCAGTTGTTTGATTAAGTTTAAAAATTGGTATCTTGGGAATATTTTACAGAAATAGATGGTTTTCCTCTATCAGAATAATGTTATTTTTATGGACTCAACCTTGGAGCTATTATCACTGTGGTCTGCAAATCTGCTTGACTTGAACAGGTTGTGTTTTAAAAGTATCTGGAAAGGAACACCCCTGCCCATACCTTTTGCCAAAGAGAATCGGGATATGCCCGGAAATGACTCATTAGGTGGGTCTTTTCAGAGCTGATTCTTTATCAGGGCTCAGCACAATAGTGGAAATTTTACTGCTGGAGGGGCAGCTTTTCAGACTAGATGTAAAGTCCAAAGTTCCTGATCTGGATTACCTGAATATACCTTATCTTTGGAGGTACACAATGCTTTTTTCTCCCAGGCTGCAGTATGCTATGTGTTGTTTGTGTGTACATTCATTAAAGTATTATGGGACTGAAAAGTGCTGTTGAAATACGGTTATCTGCAAACTGTCACAGCATAAAAGAATACTTGGCTTTGTGAGCTGTTGAGAAATATAACTGATGCATTTTGAATTAATAAATGTCTTCCTTCAATTGGGAACTTCTCAGTTATCTTGGGGTGGAGGTTGCACAGCTGTTGAAAGCTGTTGAGCTTGTTAAAGCTCCTTTTTAAAATTTTTTAAATATGGTGCATCTTTGTTGTTGTGCCCTTGGCTTCAAACATGTCAAAAAACCTATGATCTCCCAGTTGAGATGGCAATCTGCTTAAACATTTGAGCAATCCAAAATAGTTGTAGAAGCATATCTTGTGCAGTGGAACTGCTTCTGTGACAACTTGCCAAATTCAAGGTATGAGGAAGATTCAAACAGCAGCAGTGGGAGGGGAGGAGATGGTAAGTAAGAGACATGCTGGAAGCCGCCTATCTGTGTCAAAGGGTCTCCTGTTTGCAGTTCTAAACAGGCACTGCTGACTCACAGCTAAACTAACTATTTATGCTGAGAGCTTCTAACAGATTAACTCTTTGTGTAAGTTTTGCTAAACAGACTTTTCTTATCTGTAGATATCTGTGGAAAAGTATTACATGGATTTGTACTGAATTTGTTACTTCAGGCTGTGGTTCTGGAACATAAACTATTAGCAGAGTTAAAATAGAAATTTCTTTGGCCTGTGAAGCATCATGGAATTATGTATCCCATGGGAGAACTGTGAGTGCAGTCCTGTATGCACATGATGCTATATGCCCTAGGACAGCAGATTCCTTTATCTTTTTCCTTCTCTTAGAACTGAAAAGCAGCAAGATGCAGTCTCCGGGGGTTTTGTTGTTGGTTTTGGTTTGTTTCAAACCCAGACCTCTCTTCATATTCTCCCTTACCACAGCTCCGTTATCCTTATAGTCACACGTATCCTAGAAGGATAGGTACACCTAGATACACCAGTGTAAAGACCTTGAACATCTTGACTGCATAGTTGTTACTAACTTACTCTAAATTGAAATGCCATAAAAGATAACAGGGATATGGAGTTCCAATATGAAGCATTTGAACATAAGAGATAACTTGGAAACAATTTTTTTGTCACTTCAGTGGAAGGAAGCCTTATGTGGTAAGGTGTTAGTAAAGTATTCTGATGCAATTATTAGGTTCTATTCATACATCAGGCTTCATGGGACATTTAAGGTGTAGATATTTAATTTGTGCTTCACAGTGAATTTTATACCCAAAAGTCACATTCCTTTTCCTTTTCTACCCATGTTACGTCAAGGCCTCAACTTTAACTATGAGAGATTACCTGTGACTGACTCACTTGTTGCCACACGATCCAAAAAAAGTCATTACAGAGTCATCTGAATCTCTTCAGTATATATCTTGATTTTTCTCAGTCACCTATACTAAGATACCCAGATAACTTTTCCAAACCCTTAGGGCAGGGTTAGAACAAGTCCCTGATGAATGTATTTATGAAAAAAAAGAGAAAAAACCCAGATGATGAATATTCAAATCTTATGTAGTTTGGTAATTTCTAAAAAAAAAGTCCTTCTACTAACTTTCATTTGAAATTATGGTAATTGCTCCATTAGGTTATTGACCCATTTCCCCCAGATGAATTCATAGTTATCTTTGTCCAGTGGTCATGAAAAACATTATGTTAGAACCCTATGATAGTCTTGGTTTCTTCTCACTGTAGGCTTGTTTAAGAAGTGTAACATTCTTTTGAATGAACTGTTGCATTTAATGATTACAGGTTTGGACGAAACTTGTACCAGCTTGCCAGTGTTTGGGGTTTACTTGGTCTGGGATGCTTGCTTCTACAAAGTACCATATGTGTTGGGGGAAGAGAGACTAGTTGGAATTTGTGGAATTTCAGTGTGACTCAAGTCATGTAACAGGCATGTGCCTTAGGTATCAGAAGGTACTCCTGTTAGCATTGTACAAAGCATGGGATAAATAGTTGCTACATAAGTTGTTGGTAATTATACTCACAGATTGCAGAGCTGAACTTTTTAAATGCTCCTGAAGAGTTTTAGTGCCTATGTTCCTGCGCCCATTTACTGTTAAAATACAGGAGTATTAGGGCACCTCATTTTATTTTAAATAATTGTGTAGGTGATTGCTCTTATAATTCTTTTATTAGGCTAGACATTCCTATCTCCCTCCCCTTCTTTCCCTTTCCCATCCAGAACTGTCATTACACTGAATACAGTCAGTTTCAAATATTTCAACTATAACTTATTACAGGGGGGTTGCAGATTTTTTAAGTGTCTTCTTGCTATTGTGACTTTCAAAACATTAATAATGTTTTCTTAAAATCATGTCATAAACTGTCCTTTTAAAAAGTGAATGATGTGACTTGCAAACTCATTTAAGAAGTTAGGCATGTTTACTTATCAACAAGGATGATATTTTGTTCCTAAGAAAGGGTTTTAAAGAGACAAGAGTATTCTGAAATGATTTTTTCAGGTTTTGTGTGGTTTGTTTTTATTTTTTTTTCCTAGTATGTGTCTGCCTTCTGGAGTAGTGCAAGTCAAAGTTGCATTCAATTACCAAGCAGTGGTAACTGCCTCATCCAAACTTATATGTGAAGAAGATTAAGTCTGTATTGCAAGAAAAAGACCAAGACAGGAAATGTATAGCTTTCTCTGATCTGTCCTTCACACACATTCCAATGAGGCTTGCTGTTTTCTCTTGTGTGAGAGTAAGGGGAATGACTGCTAGAATAAAAACAACCAGTCTGTCTTGGATAGATTTGTGTTAAGAGACTTTATGTCCCTGGAGACTATAAATTTAGCATGCTGTCTGAAAGTTTCTGATGGAGCTATGAGATTCAGAGAGTGATAGAAATGACTGGCCTGTTACTGATGTGAGCTACCAAAGAGCTGAGAAGTGGTAATCTCCTTGAAATATTTAAAACAAACTTTTAAATAGTGATGGGGGAATAGTTGAGCTGGACAGGATAATGCCAAAGGCAGCTTTAATATGGTGGCTTTAACAACAACTTGGCTCTCAACAAAGTTTTTGTTTACTCCTGATCGAGTTAACAAGACTACTACTCTTCTCCAGTCATTGATTTGTAATATTCCTCTCCCTTCTGTTTTTCCTTTCCAGGTTCTCTCTTTTTTCAGTTTGCCTTTGAGGTTTCAAGGTTCAGAGGTGGATGGACATTAGACAGAATTTAATAGCTTTTTAAAAAGCATTCCTTTTTCATGAATTTAAACTGCTTGCTAAACAAGTCAGGCCCAAATCTGGGCAGCTGTTTGTCTGTGTTAAGGGCGTCTGTTGCCGGTTTTGCCGTTTTAAGTATTAAAGGTAGGAATGGGGAAAGGAAGTCTGGCTCTTTAAAGGGAGAATGCCATTCAGCAGGATTCTCAATCTGTTCTACTTAAACAGAGAGTGACTGCTTCACGCAAGAAAGATTGCACTATTTCACAATAGTCAATTGCTGCTAGTACTTAACAAACTGAATCCTGGCTTTGGGATGTGTGCTGCTTCTGTAACATGCGGCTTTCCTTATGAAAATGTCAAGATTTCTAATTTTATTGGGGTCTTACCAGACACTTCTGCAGCTGTGACTCTCCTCCTGCCTCGATCAATACATTGCCATGAAGTATAATGATGGAATCTGTCCATTTGGTAGTGCAATCTTCATCTTCCTTGCTGGTCAAATAAACCACATCCTGGTTAATGCTTTAAATTTCATGTGTCTGTTCATGGTCACTGGCAGTGCATACTTCAGGGAGTTAAGTATTGTTCCTGGACACTGTAGGAAAGATTTCATTTCCACTTCACTCATATTGCTTCCTTGTATATTTTCAGGTATTACCACAAAAATAAGTGTACATTCTACTGAAAATAGATGTTTTCCTTTATTTATTGTGAATATAGATATTTAGGGTAGGTGTTAAAGCGACTCATTTCTGTCTCTAGTGTCTCTAAATTCCTGGGATACAGTGCACCCCTGCAGTTCCTTTTCATAAGGTTTGCACAGCAAGAATGAACATTTAGGCCTGCAATATTTGCCTAGTCTGCCTGCAAATGTAGGACTGTATAGGTGGTATTTGAGTATGAGAGAATCCCAAATGAGCTCGTTCTTGTCCTTTTACAACACGCTACTGATGTAGGAATGAGTGGGGAAATCAGATAAATACTACAACATCATCACTGTAAGGGATTTTCCTGCATTGTTTAAAGCTGATAAATGAGTTTTGCTACCTCCTTTAAAGCCCCAGAGGCGTTTCTGTGTGGGAAGGAAGATATGTTTCTAAAACCTGCCATGCTCTTCTCTCAGCAGCCATGCAGCTGTTGGGGAGCTCTTGCATCTGAGTGCTAGAGAAGCCCTGGAGTTATTTAAGATTGAAGGGGTAAAAAAACAGTGCTGAAGCAGATTTGCACACCCAGTTACTCATTTTTATGAATACTGTTGTGGCAGGAGAGGGATTCGGACTTGCTATAAAGGGATTTAGAATCTAAAATTTGGTCTGTATCTTAGATGTACAGCTCAATATATTTTTGGGCTTGGTACAAAGATATGCAGTTACTTACTTAGATGACCTAATGAGAAATGATGATGAGCCTTGTGGAAAGGTGGGGAATAAGGGAAAGCTGCTCCTGGGACAGAAGCATTGGAATTAGTTTGTGAAGATAATTAAATTATCTGTTGGGCAAATTACTCGAGACTCTTTAGAGACCAAAATTGAATTTCCTTTCTGTTGGGAGCTAGAATCATCTAGTGAGGAAAGACTTAATTCTATTTTTATCTTTTACTCAAAAAATATCTGTCTATAAAAGTTTTGTCCACTATCCCAAATAATTTTAAACTGCTTATCTGGGTGTGGGAAACATGACTTAATTTTTTTTTAAGCTCTAGACCGGTTGGATAGCGGGTGTGATCTACAGGGGGAAAAGCCTGAATGAGAAAGGGTGGGGTTTTTTGTTGTTTTTAAGAAACAGACACTACCATCTGTTAGAGTAGCTCAGCTTTAGTGATCAGCAAGGGGAGTTAATTAGGGGAGTAGTTTAATTGTTAGGAAAAAGGACTGATGAAGACTGAAGAACAGTGGCTGATCTGTCAGCAGGATGTGTATGTTTTCCACTGTGTTGTTTCAAAGCTGAGGATGTCTGCAAGTTTATGTTAACACTGGGTCTCCTTGTCCTTGGAACGAAATTGCCTCATCAGCAGAACCCCTTAGGGGATTGAAAGTCTGCCCAAGACGTCATCCTCCTCTTATAAAAGGGGGAAAAACTGCCAGTTCTAGTGTTTTTGACCCCTTCCTCCCCCCTCCCTTTTACTTACAGAGCATCAAGGGGCGGACCTTTCTTCTGCAAACTACACATCTTGCGTTCTCCTTTGAGTATTCATTTTTCTTCTAGCAGTAATTTGATTGTGGGCTGTTCCAACTTGCCTGTAGTGAATAAGCAGAGAACTGCATGTTGAAAGACTTGAGTTTTCTCACTAGGCACAGTTTTCATACTATGTACGATGAGAATTTCTTGCAAGTTTTGAGCGAGGTTAAAGTTGAGAGGTCCTCTTGGATTTATTTTTTTTTTAACATATCTGTGTCTATCTCTCTCTATAAAAAGAGACGTCTTTAAGGGCTTGTAACTGTTGAGAAAAGGATCGACATGACACTGCTGGAACCAGAAATGCAGATGACAGCACTCCAATCAGGTATCACCCCAAACAGATCCCATGGGTAAATTTTGCTAGTGAATCATAGTCGCTGAACTCTATAGGAAGTGCCAGGAGGCTGTGTGACTGAGTAGAGGCAAATTAGAGAGCTGTGGTGACTTCATGTGCAGGTTGCAGATGAGGCTGGATGTTAAATACTGTTCACGTTAGAGCTTTGTCAGAGATAAAGTTATCTTTCTGTTCTTCATTTGTTGGTCTCCAGTGTTTAAATTTAAGTGGCTTACGAAGATTAGAAAATCTCAATCAAGGCTAGTTCTTTTCCTAAAGAAATATCCTCCATTTAGCTTTTGACTGATTTATGTGGTTTCACTGTTAATAATTACTTTTTGGTGAAAGATATTCTCATATTAATATACTTTGGAGAGCTTTTAAATTGCGTATTTTGGGAAAAACCCTTCTCCTTCGAAAATTCCAAATACTTGTTTTACATCTTGAAAGACCGTTTCCTTAGGAATGACAATGGTATTTTGTTTGCATGATTTTGTCATAAATACTGTGGCCTCTTTGTGGTACTATGCTTACCTGTTAGAGTTGCAATTCTGTCACGTAAGACGTGCTAGAGTGAGAATTATCTGTTAATGGTAGTATGATGTACTTCTGTAGGGTGTTTTTATCTGAGGCTTTGGAACGTTATGTAGTTATGAAACTTAACAAATATATGTAGATATAAATGACCTTTGCTCTGTGGATGGGAACAGATACTGTAACCTTGGTAAGATTTGACCACAAACTAGTAGTAGCCTAGGAGTTTGGGTTTGCATTTGTGTGCTCCTAATCTCTTGTGCAGCATTGCCTGAAAAGCAGCACATAGGTAGTGCTGGAAGTGTCAAGAGCAAAAACAAGTATGTTGTTTCTGAAAGTTAAATGCTTTTTCTTTTCCTTAAGTAGTGACTTGGAAAGAGACAAGTAAAACAATAACATCATAGTTTAATGTAGGGGTTTTTTTCCCCCAGAATTGCAGGGGTTTTTTTTCTGAATTTGTGGTGTTAATTTCCTTAGCTTAATCATATGTTTTGTAAAATATCTGTGAAGATTGTGTATGTCTATAAAGATCTTGTATGATCTTTATTTTATAGTCTTAACAACAAAGAATACAATCATATGTCAAGAGAACCATAGTATGGGTTATTTTTGTACCTGTAGATAGGAAAGACGGGCCTACATCTTATGTGGAATACGTAGTGTTTGTCTCAGTTCAGAATGGTGTTGGGACACAATACATCATTCCTCTAGTTGTACTCTTGTAGTCTGTGAATTTTGGAGGCAGGATGTAGACACTAACAAGGTGTTTGGTATTGAACAGGATGCATATGGCAGGACAGTATCTAATCTGTCTGTTGTAAAGAAAGCTGTTATGTAAAGGCCTGGAAAAAAGATGTTTACCTTAATGTGCTTTGTTTCTGATAAGTTTTTTAACTTTTTTTTTCCTCCAAACAAGGAAGAACCATGGAATTTACATTTCAGGGTCCTTTTAACTGAATTTGTGCATTACATTCTCAGGAAATTCACGTAATAAAGTAATACTTGTTAATATTAGGGAAACAACCTTCATGTTAGTATTACTTTTTCTCAGAAGTTTTTTTGTGGCTGTGTTTCTTTATTTCTTTCAAATTATGGGAACTCCTGAGGCTCACATTTAATTCTTAGGGTGAGAGTTTCTCCCACTAAAGAGTACTTGCATGGAGCTTTCGCTTAAGTCAGCTAACCCTAGTCCTAGATTATGCAGTGGCGTTCTGCAGTGTTGAGGCAATTTCCTGGCAAGCTTAGCTCACATAATGAAGGATACAGATTTATTGCACCTCTTCCATCAGTGGCTGCTCTCTTTTCTCATGGATCAGCCACTGCTGGAAAAATATTAAGCAAGAAGCGGGCAAATGTTTACATAAATGGATTCACAAAATTGATGGGGAAATTAAGTGTGACAACAGGATGGGAACCATGTGCTTAGTAAGTTTTAAAGATCAGTCTTGAACAATGACAGTGTGTGACAAGCTTCTAGATAAGGAAAATGGCTACTTGATGATGAGACCAAATTGTTCAGTTGTAATATTTAGAGACTTCAGCTGCTCTTGATGGCTACTCTTATTTGGCTTAGTGAGGTAGTTGTCTGTTGGACAAACTGTGTGAGAATTTAGAGACTGAAATTGGATCTCCCTTCTGTTGAGAGCTAGAATAAAGAAATGAGGCAAATGACTTAACTGAGGAAAGACTTAACTTCTCAAATCTTCTTGGTCCTGATGTTCATCTCCAGAAGCCCTACTAGAAAGATGGAAGTCTGAAACGCTTGTCCCAGTCAACTCATCAAAGTTTCTGAACAGCCACTGAAGAAATAGGAGGATCAGTGTCTAAGCTTGGTAAATAAATTATCCTGGTAGACTTTACACAAGCTTGTACTCCATAGACCAAATGTTCTTAGAGCCTGCAGGTCGTGAGGCTGTGCTTATTTAATGCTTGGGTATAATGGGAGTCCCCTCAAGAAGTAACAGTATCTGAAGCCATAGTTGACCTAGGACATAGTGTTTGTATTCCATGTTGGTGGGCACATAAAAAGCAACACCTTTGATACTAAAAATGAGAAAACATTCTTAATGTTTCGGAGAAAGAACTGAGAGGAAGATTGCAACTTTACTATTCTGGGAGCAGAATAGCTTAAGCAGGGAGGGACTGTTTCTTCAGAACAAAAGATAACTGAAGCAAGAACAATATGACTAGTGAGAGGTGCCTATTGTATTAACCAGAAAAAATCACACACACCTGTCAAACTGAAAAAATGAGTTGTAAAAAACTCAATACAAGTGATGACAGCTGAGGAAGGAAAAAGTAAAAGTGAAAATCAGACTGAAAAGACATTCCAAAAAGGGAGTACACTCAGGAAAAAATTGCAAAAATGAGAACAAAAGCTTAACTGCTCTATTTGGCCTCTTACTGGACTACAGAATTACTTGAAGAACTGTGGTATTACTGATCCAGTCATTCAAAAAGTGTTCATACACAGTGAGGCAAAGTTATACATTTATTTCAATAAAATAGTTTTGGAAACAGCCCAGTGCCATTTTGTGTGTTTTCATCCTGTTGAAAGTGAAGCTGATGTGTAGATCTATAGCAAGCTCTTAGCAGTGGCAGCTCTCTCATTAGTGTTTTTCTCCAAGAGTACTTGGTCACATTTGCTGCCTTGACTGTCTCAGCATCTGACTCATTTGTTTTCTTTATGTTTATTAAAAGCTTGTTGTTTCCTTCCCATTATCTACTTCAACCTAATCTCCCTAAGTAGCATCATTTTGTGCTCCTGAAGCCTTTTTGCTATTCATGTCACTGTCTAAATATTCTATATAGAGATCTTGCAACTTCTTTTACTGTTGGTCACTGTTCAGTCAGGATATGGACCGAATAGTTTTTGATATGACCTGGCTTTGTAACAGGTTGTTTGGCCACTGAAAGAATGAGTCATATTTTCTTTCTTTTTCTTTTTTTTTCTAATAAGGAGGCAAGAGTGCTGGAAGCATACGTTTTTGACACAATCTACAAGTTAGTAACACCTAAAAATGTTTTTGAACAGCCATATGAGGGACTCATTTAACTGAAGGAAATCTCAGGAGTCTTTGATGTGCTGCTGGCCTCTATATGCAAATTTTGTGCTTAAATGGCAAATACAAACTTTCACTTTCTTTTTTATTTTAGTTGTTTTTGTCAGAAATTTCTTTTTATGACTTCTGCCAGGTGGCTGGGTAGAAATGTGTGTCCAGTACACATACAGGAGTGCAATCAGCCAGAGAGATAAACCCTTAATTTCAGATCATTTCTTTCAGAAGTTTTGCATGGATTGTTAAGAGTTATGGCCACTTAGGGTCATGCAGAGTCTGTGCATTGCCAGAATTAATGGATGTTAGCACTTGGCCAAATGGCCACTTCTGTTAATGAATTCTATTTCCTTATGATTTTGCTCTACTTAGAAATCTTTGTTTACTGTTCTGGGTAGCATTAGTTTGTGTGCCTTGTCTTAGTATATGTTGCACATTAATACTTGTCTCTGTTTAATCCTAATTTCTTTCCATGAGTATACTGAAAAAAAATTAAGATGGTCCATCATAGAGTGATCTATCAGATACCATCTTTGCATTTTGATATACTTGTTTTATTGGTCTGCTGAAAAAAATATCTTAGAAACTATTACAGATAAAGGCAGGTATGCAAACCAGAATTAGGTTGTTCTAAACTGTCAGAAGTCCAGTTTAGATCAACAAGAGGATTTTTTCCATGCATATTTATAGAACAAAAGAAGAGATGTTTTGGAGTCAGCACTGTAAATGAGCATAGAAATAATTTAGTTCTGTATAGTGGATAAAACTTGACTTCTGTGATCTAATTTGCTTTGCATCCAACTGGTCTTAAATAGGAGCAATTACTTCAGCTGAAAATTAGTGTCATCTTGAGTCAAATGTAAAAATTCACTAATTTCTGAGGGAAAAGTTGGATTTTTGAGCCACTTTAGCATATAAGGGATATATTAAATTCAGTTTAGGAAAAAACAATGCTGATCCATTCATTCTTTCTTTCAAAGCACAGCTCTCTCTTCCCTTTTTAAAGGATTTAAGTTGAAGTGCTTTAGGGATGTCAACTGCTAAACTGCTTTCAATGGGAAGAAAAGGAGCAGGCAGCATATCTGTATATTCATAGAAAGGAGATGTGCCCCTCTTCAGCTGTTTCAGGAGTGACAAATGTCAGAACTGGAGTTTATGTGGTTGGTTTTCTCTTTTTCATGTTTTAAATAAAGTTTAAATTCCGTATTAGCTTTTGGTTCTCAAAGAATGACCTCTCATTTGTGCAGTAAAATGCCTTTTAACTTCATCTGGTCTTTTTCGAGTACCTGTTACTAGGATTTTTTTCATTACTGTTGTTTTCATTTCCTAATGAGAGGTTTTCCTAGGTTTTTTGCATTTCATTTTGTTTGAATAGTAGAACTTTAAAAGAAAAAAAAAATTGGTAATTTCTTTCCCCCTTCTCCCCCCCCCACATTTGGAATTTCAAGATTACAATGAGTTCTTGAATCAGCACAATTGGGATTTTGATTTGGATGAAGGGTGGAGCTGAGGGAAAAACGTTCCTAGCTTTAGAGTTTGCATCATCACTACTTTAAAAATAGAACTTTTGATTTCACTTTGGAATCTATGGCATTTGGAAATGTAACCTTTTGTATCTAGGTAGCAAGTTCCTGGGGAGTGTAAAGAGTTCCCTGGTTGCTGGTAGAGTTCCCTGAGTGTGTATATTCTCAGTAGTGATAAAATGACTCTTCACTGGCTTTTAACCAGAATCCTGCATGTGATTCAAAGACTGAACAAAGTTATGTGAGCTTCATCGTCGTCATGCAGTGGGAATTCTTTCCGAAGCAGCAAATGGGATGTTCCTGAAGTCAGATTTAAATATGGAAATTTTTATGCCAGAACTACTAACTGCACGAAGTTCTGGGTTGGCTGTTACAAGACATGGAGTGAGGAGTGTACAACTGTAAGCTGCACACTACTGAGTTATTCCATTCATGAAAGATTTGAACATAACCTTTTACTACCTTTTATCCCTGTGATTAACTATTGAGTAAGCAAATCACTGTTGTTGTGTTAGCCAAAACAGAGTTAAAGGATTGTACTGAAAGTAAACATATAAAGGATGCTTTTCTTTCTTTTCTTCCCCCCCCCAAGAATGACAGCCTACAATAAAGACTAGCCATAGCATCACTTAGTTGAGCAGTACCTATTTCTATGGACAATCCTAAATTTAAATAAGAAGCTCCTGGAAATCTATTAAAACTGGGAGTAAGTATTAGTTGAAGTGTTAAATCACCTTTTAAAAATAATATTTTTTCCTCCATCTCCTTTGAAAATACTCTGTTTATTCATTTTATCCAGTGAGCGTTACACTGTAGGTTGAGAAAGAGGGAGTAGGAAAAAAAAGCATTCAGGGAGCTTTTTGTCCTTACCCATTCTGTGAACTAAGAGGAACTCATAAGGGGGCACACACAAGCTGCACTTGTTCTAAAACAGCAGAGATGTGGTAGACACAAAATTATTCACCAACTCCTTTGTTTCGTAACCCTTCTTATAGCTCCAGCTTACTTTAACATGTACCTACTGAGAAATAACTTAGGATGTTACTTTTAGGTCTGTACATGTGTGTGCATGTTAACCAGTTTCCAGTGTACATAGTAAGATTCTCATCATCATACTGCATTTTTTGTATCATTCACCAATTGCTATGAAAAATGAAAGTTTAAAATGCATGTGAAGTCGTGTCAGGTTTTATGTGTTGTAACTGCAATCAAAGCAGAGTCTTCCTTGCTGTGAAGTTAATGCATTATGTATAATGGGCCTGGTTTAATTTTTGTCATCATACTCTGTAAGTTACCTACTCATTTACATGATGAATATGAACATTGTTCAAGTGCATGAGAAAAATGAAATAAAAAAGAATTACTTAGATCAGATTCTTGCTTGAGGTCTTCAGCACAATTGTATAGAAATTACTTAATGATTATGTTTGTAGGCTCAGACTGATCATTTTTATCTCTGTGGCTCAGGCGGATC
This sequence comes from Manacus candei, assembly GCF_025592945.1. Classification (NCBI taxonomy): domain Eukaryota; kingdom Metazoa; phylum Chordata; class Aves; order Passeriformes; family Pipridae; genus Manacus; species Manacus candei. The sequence continues at coordinate 6,121,888 of NW_026138066.1, forward strand.
ATAGTCACCTTTGTAGCCTATCACTGATTTAGGTTCTGGATTAATATCTGAATGTGTGCTATGCTGAGTTTCTCTAAACTGGTGTGATGATTACACCAGGCATACTTTGCCTAAAGGGATACAGTGCAGACACGCATCTGTTCTGTCTTCCAGTTACCTGAGAACTCCTTGCTATCCGGTGTTTGCCAGATTTAAGAGATGACTAATGTTTAACAAAGTGCTCAAGTTTCCATTCCTGTGTGATAGCAGAAATGTACATGAGTGTTTAGAATCAGGATTATTATTTTTTTTTAATAATGGGATTCATGCCCAGTCTACATTATGATTGTAGGCATTAAAATACAATTTTTTTTATGTCTGAACATCTGTGTGAATCAGTCTCTAATGCTCTAATGTGTGCCCAGAGCTGTATGAATCAGTGATGGGGATTATAGGTAACTGTTGATGTTTTGGGAATGTCTCTGATGTTATTGTTTGATGCCATGTGGAAGCTAATATAAATAAATTTTAATGTTTAACTGTTTTATCTGATTTTACCAGTCTCAAATGACTCCTGCAGCACAAACCACACCCCCCCCAAACCAAACAAAAACCCCCACAAAAAGTCAACCCCCGAAATCAGAAGTAACCTACAGCTTCCTGTTGCATTTGGATTCTCCTTGCTGCTGAGGTGCTGCACGTCAGTTCAGGCTTACAGCACCCTCTGCTGTTCTGACCTTAGGGTTCTTCCAAGGAGAGACTGGCACTTGTTCCAAATTGCCTTTTCAAATGGAGAAACCTCAGCTGGGTTATCTTGAAGTGGTCTGATTTTTCATTTGTGACTAAGGAAACACGAACCCTGCTTTATGGAGGTGAAACTAGAATCTTTATCTTAATGGAAGAAATATTGCCCCACTCACCCATAAATTTCTTAGTTAGGAGAATTTTACTAACAGAATCAATATAGGAAACTAATTACACTGGCACAGCTCGCTTTTGTGATTAACATTAGCATGGTTTAAGAATGCTATATAATTTAGCAATAGTTTAAACAGGTAGAGTCATAAGGAAACAGAACTGGAAATACTCTTCAGGGTCACAGAATCCACTCCCCTGCTGCTGCAAGTAATCAGGTCATATACTCCCCTTCATAACTATATCAAGCACCATTTTAAAAAGTGTTAGATTTCTCACTCATACTGGAAAGCTGTCCTAGAATTTCTCTCTTTGGTTAAAAGTCTTCTCATTTTCAATATGAAATGAGCATGTGTGCCAGTGGCTTTCAGTGCAAATAACTTCTTGTAGTTAAACTGATGCAAACCTTTAAAGTAGGCAAAATGTTTTCACTAGAAGAAGCTTCATGTACTTACAAGATCCTTAGGTAGGCAAGTGCTAAAATAGTATCTGCTAATGTGACCTGCTCAATGCTTTTTTGTATCTTTCTGTAGCGATGCTTATTTTAAAATATCGTCTAAGTAATGTCCGTGATGCTTCCCAAGCATTATGCACAGCGTTGGATTCCCAACAGGTTAGGAACCTATTAAATTATCCAACGTGAAAAGTAGGTTGAGAAATATATTTATGGTTCTTTGTAGTCTTCCATTTTCTTTGCCCTGATTGTTTTTCCTCAAAAATGAGTGTATCCTGAATAAAGAAGTTGCAGCTTCCAGTGCAGCACAAGTGGGCTTGATCAACCTGTAATGATAAGTGACCTTGATGAGATTTTTTTGCCCTTTTTTTTTTTTTTATTCTGCTGGGGATACTCTAAAGCTGTTGTTCCTTGTCTACATTTTTCGATGTTTGAGATTTGGATTTTGTGCTCATTGATGTCAACTCAAATTAAACATATGCCTTTTAAAAATAAATGGGTTTGTTTATTAAAGTTACTATCTGACACTGAGGTACCACCAATTAAAAATCGCAGCTCCCAAAACTTTTGGTTCAGAGAGTACCGTGAACTTGACTTACTGCAAAATACTCCTGAAGCTTAGAACTTTCACTGTTCTTTCACTAAAAGCTGAACTAAACAGAAAACACTTTGCAGTCCACCTTTGCTGACTTCATGTTACCGCTAACTAAGGAAGAACAAGATCCAGATTAGTAGGCTCCTTATGGAAAAACCTCTGTTACTAATCTTATCTTGAAAACCCAGAGACTAATGTGAGGGTCTGGAGTATGTAGTGTATGAAAAATGGTCTCTCAGGCAGGAAAACTTCAGCCCATTTAAAAGTCAAAGCATCTTTAAATTTAAGCTAGAAAGTTGCTGTTAAACTTTAATGGACCAGAAAAAAATAGCAAATTTAAACAGACATGCAATATTCTACAGAATTTGAAGTTTGTTTTTTAATTTATTTTGATTTCCATATAACTTGAAGTATACAATACACAATCTCAATTATTTTGTTTTTATTTCTATTGTTCTTTTCTGATGCTTGTTTTCTTATCCTTATTGTACTGGGCTTTTGCATTATAGTCACAGGCTAAGTGGTTGCTTATAATAAGAGACTGCCCCACTCCTCCCAGTTTTCCTTGGAGAGAGGCACTCACTGTTTGCTGTGGTTGTTGATTTAGTGCCTGGGAAGAATGAGGTTTTTTTGGACCCCTTCCTCATCGCTCCCTTGCTAAGGGAGCCTGCGTCATTGAGAAATGTTTAACCTTGTGGCCCTGAAGCAGGACTGGAAACTTTTCTGCAAAATCTACGAGCTAAAACTAGATCTTGAAAATGTTATTTACGTGAACTACTCTTTCCTTTGATTTAATTGGGACAGGAGATTGCAGAGCTTGATTTAGAATTTTGAGTAGCAAGTAATTTGGAGAGTTAGCAGGGGGGAAAAATAATTTCTTTAGTGAAGATGGGTGAGTAACTGATTTAGGGGGGGGAGGAGAGAAGAGTTGGGGACAGAAAACAGAAAAGTGTGGGAGGACTGTCTGGGGAAAACTGTCCTAAGATAGCAGTTCTGGCATTGTCAAATACTTAAATAATTCTTTCTAATTCATGTAAGGAGGCTGGCTGTGCATAATTTTATTCCTATAACATGATATTTTCAAGATACTGATAGCAGACGAACATCCTCAAAAAGCATCGTGGAGAAGGCATTTTCAGACTTAAACTTGAAGTGCGAGTTGGTTGTGGAGAACTAGGGACCTAAACTGTGATGGGAATCTTATTTCCAGAGCTTTGATCTAATAACAGATACTGCTTCTCATATATGTCTGATTTTCCCAGACTGTCCACTTTTTAACTTCCCCTCCTCTGCCATCTGGACCATGGGGGTTCTTCTAACTCTCGTGCAGAATTTCCAGATGTCTGGCTTCCCTGCTGGAACTACACTCCATTAACTGAGAGGAAAGAAGACATTCAGAAATCCCAGACATTTCTGCAGCATAACCATAATAAATCTGACATATCATGAAAATGTCGTGCTTTTGCTAATTAAGTATATAGCGTGCTTGTAGTACAAAGAGTAATCCTGACGTGCCCACAGAATGGGGAATTTATTCCACATGCTCTGGCAATCTATACAGCACATGTTTGTATGTTTATCTTCAAGATACTCCAAACAGAAATGTGGCAGCTCTGTCTCTCAGGGCCAGTCTGTTTATGCTAAAGAGATTGAAACTAAAATGAAGAAGCTTGATTCAAGGGTGAAATAACAGGGAGCGGTTTTAACTGACCCAATGATTTGTCATGACCAATGGAAGGCGTGGGAAGGGGTTGTGCTTTCCTTCACTCCTCTTTTTCAGCAGCAGCAGCTCAGTGCACCTGCTGCTTAGCCCCAGCTAGCTTTTTTATGAGAAGTCTAATTCACTTTTGAAAACAAAGCCATTAAAAAATACCCACTTTTCTGGTGGATCAGTGAGCTGAATTAACTCACTGAACTTTTCTTATGAAACCGAGAGCCATCAAAAAGAAGGAATGGTGAGAAATAGAACAAAGTGCTAGATTATTTCATCTGGCTTGGTAGCATCACTGAAACTGTCTGTACTAATAAGTGAAACTGAGGAAACAGATAAACAATTTCAACTCCAAGTCATCAGTAGGATGAGAAAACAGCTGAAATCTAGATCATGGAACCAGTAAATGGTGGTAGTGGTTGGGCAGTAAGTCTAGGAGACAGAAAAGATTACCAGCAAAGAAGAATATACAGTACATGATAGACTCAAACAATTAAGAAATGTATTAAATTGGAAACGAGTGATTTTTAGGAGAATATTAAAAATTAGTGCATTTCCCCAGTGTGAGATTTGTCATGTTAGAATTTACTTTTGTTTTTACTCTGAGGTTGCTACATATCTATGAATGGACAAGCAAGTCACTGGAAAAAGGGCGGTTACACATCTATCACAGAATGGTTGAGGTTGGAATTAAAATCTAGATGTCATCTTCCCCAACCCCCCTGCTCAAGCAGGGCTACCAAGACTCCACAACCACTATGGGCAATCTGTGCCAGTGCTCAGTTGCACTCACAGTAAAAAAAAAGTGTTTCCTGATGTTCAGAGGGAACGTCCTGTGTTTTAGTTTGTGCCCATTGACTCTGGTCCTGTCACTGGGCACCACTGAGAAGAGCCTGGCTCTGCCTTGTTTGTACCTGCCCTGCAGGTTTTTTTGCTTATGGATAAGATACCCCAAATAAGATCTCCAGTATGCCCATGTCTCTCCTGTACTGGGAATCTTGGAGCTCAAACCAGCATTCCAGATGTCACCTCATCAGTGCTGAGTAGAGAAGGATCACCTCCCTTGATCTGCTGGGAACATTCTTCCTAGTGCAGCTGAGGATAGCTTCCTTAGCCTTCTTTGTCCCAAGGGCACATTGCTGTGTCATGTTCAACTTGGTGTCCAGCAGGATCCCCAGGCCCTTTTCTGCCAAACTGCTTTCCAACCCCTCAGCCCCCAGCATGTGCTGATGTACCCTTTGAGTCTGATCATTAGTTCAATTTTCAATTCATCTCACTGTCTCCTCCTCTGACTCATACTTCCATCAGCTTCTCTATGAGGATCTTGCAGGAGGCAGTTTCAGAAGCCTCACTAAGTCAGGGTAGACAATATCCACTGCTCTCCTCTTTTACACCTGGTCTGTCTCTCCACACTGTAGCTGAAACCTAGAGACAGTTTTGCTCAATAGCTGTCATGCTCAGGCAAAAATATTTTCTGATAGGAGGGAGTTGTGAGTTTATAGTAAATTCTGGACTTACTATAGCATAGTAGCTAAAAGTAAGCATATGGCAATGTCTGTGCTGTTAAAACTGTTTTTATTCTAAAGAGTTAGTTCGTGAGTGACTTCTCTTACTGGCTGGTAGATGTATTGGGAGTGAGCAGCCAAGTTCTGTCAGATCATAAGAACTGGCAGCCATTTAAAAACCATATCTTTTTCCTTTGCATGTTTGTCTATTCAATTAGGTCATGAACCTGTTTGCTTTTACGTGGTCCCACTTTAATGGTCCTTCTCTTGTGTATGGATTCATAAAATAGATTCATAGTCAATGAAGGATGCAAGGATTTCTAATTCCAGTTATGACACACGGACTCTGTGCTATATGTAAATATTTCTATTTGTTTTAACCCAGTTTATCCAACCAAACAGTTTTTTAATAGAATTGAATTGCTTAGAATCCTGTCCTGACTGACAGGTTCTGGTAACTTATATCAGGAAGATCTTAAAAGAGTGTCAGGGAGCTGCTGAAAAATAGTGACCAAAGAGACTTCTCTGCATATTGTTTCAGGGGAGCTCATAGATTTAGGAGGAGGCAAGCAGAACACAAAGCTGATGTCTGAATAGAACGTAATGTTCCAAGCACACTTATTTCTACAGTTACAACCACTTAGACTACAGGCCTTCCAATGCTTTTAAGCCAGTTGGGGATTAAAACTCCTAAGATTTGGCAGGTTTTGCTGGGAAGAGGGTGCACCCTCACAGTTACTTACCTTTTTTATTTTGCTTTCATGGCTGGGATTGCCAGAGCTCTTGGATATGAGATAAAATTTGTTTTTAAAGTAAGCATGCTCTTGGCAAAGGAGGCCTGTGACTTTGCCCCCTGCCCCCTTTCTTTTGAGTAACCACATAGGTCAGGTCAAACCCCATGCAGTGTGCTGTGCTTTCCCTACCTCTAAATTTTCTGCCTTCAAATTTAGCCAGTGATTTTAATATCATGGGCACTTAAATTGCACTCTCATGTATGTGGAAAAGTCTTTGAGGCAGAGGTTTGAAACATGGATATGTGCAGGCTAAGTTTAGGATATAAAACATTAGTTTTTGTGGCAATTCCCAGTACATGTGAACTTACACTGAGGTACCAAGCAGTAAAAGCAACTCACCCTGGTTTTCACTGCAGGGAGATCTTGTCTGTGCAAAATTGCTGCTTCTTGCTTGAGCCTGGATTTTGCTGAGCTTTTTTTTCCCATCCAGACATGATTCTTCTCAAATGCCTGGAAAATAAGATCTATTGTGAACTGCTTGAATGTTTTAGATCAGTTGAGGTTGTTTGGGGAAAATACTACATTTTGGTCTGGTACCTGTGAGTATTGTGACCAAATCACTGGGGAGAGGCACAAATGATGTATGAACTGGGAGAAGTTAAACAGGTTTTTAAGATGAGACTGGATGTGGCACTTAGTGCCATGGTCTAGTAACCATGACAGTAGTGGATCAAGGCACTTGATCTCAGAGGTCCCTTCCAACCCGTCTGATTCTATATTTCTATGATCCAAAAGTCTGTCTTCTTTTATAGCCTTGAACAGCTTTAGATAAAGGAAAGTAAACCTTTGGTTTGGTTGATGCAGAGTACAATTCATTTAAAAAGGTAGTCTTTGGAGAAGGAAAGGTAGTACTGTCAAACTGCATCTTCCTAAAGTGATGGGCAAGTAGGTGTCATGATGAGACTGAATCCCCTGAAGGCATTAAAGCACTTCCACCGTAGCAGAACCAGAATATTTTTCCTGCTAATCTAAAGCTGAAATAATTTAGTGGCGTGCAGGTAAAAGCTATCCCAAATCCAGTCTCAAATTCTCTCCCTCTTGAGATTCATACTTTATGTTGTACTTTAGGTCTGAAATGTCTGCGTATGTGGAGGAGGGGTGAATCAAAGAACTGAGTTTTGCATTATAAAGAAAAATTTATTTCCTATGTCAAATAATCCTGACAATAGCTTTTTTTTACTGGTGGGTGAAATGAGCATCCATGACAATGGAAAAGGAGATCACTTATAGTGGCAGCTAACCACTGAATTGGCTTAGAAGTATCATAAAACTTCCTCTCCTACTTTACCTCAACCAAGCCTCCACTACTATCTGATTGTGACACTTGAACCACTTTTACAGAAAAAGCTAGCAGTCAAAAAACCCCCACATCTAAGATTATTAGTATAGGCTACTAACTTATTAAATGAATGGGATGGTTTATGGTCTTTTTAGAATTATACCTCCATTAGTGAATAGTTTTTTCAAGTTGTGCAGGGGTCCTCTGCAACCATAAAGGATAGACATTTTAATAAAAATATAGATTCTGGGATTGCAATTCTGTATCAGATTAACCAAGGATAATTATTATTAAGCCTCAACAGTGTTGTTATTGCTCATGTAACTGATGTGTTTAGAGAAGAAACAGGAGCTTTCTGGACAAAAGTCACAATCCTGTAGTGAGGGTTTACCTAGTAGCAATTCTGCTAGTATAAATTGAGAAGTAAATGAAGGATTTGCTAATCCTTTCACAAGCAGTGCATGAGCATCGAGTGCATCTTGGCTGTTTCCTCTCTTGCTTAGGTAGTTTAAAAATTGACTACATTTTCCAAGTGTTTTCAGGTGACCTCTTTGAGCAGCAAGAGAGTTTGATAGAGAATAAACCTTTTATTGCCAGAAACTGAAAGGATGTGGGAGGGAGAAGTGCAGGATATGTGTTGCTCAACAACCACAGAAATTAGTGACATAACTTCTCAAACTCTTAGACGTGCCTTAACATGAGGGGAAGGGTGTCTTTCTTTCTACTGTCCTTTCCCAGTTACTCCCTCCTGAAAAGAAATTGCTGTTTTAAGACAAATTCAAATTGCTTCCTATTCCGCTCTATCCTTCTCACTAATCCCCTTGGTCTGGCAGCCAGAACTTCCTCTTTTTTCTGCTCTTGAGAGCAAAACAAATATTTTGGGCTTTGCTGTTTTCACTTGTTCATAGTGGTTTAAATTAAAGCCTGGAATATCTGTAAGAGAAAATGTTTTGAAATGTTTTGAAAAGTCTTGTGCTCAGTGTTCTTCACTGGGCACAGTATATATTCACACGTCAGTGCCATTCACTTAAGAGTTGGACTCGATGATCCTTGTGGGACCCTTCCAACTCAGAATATTCTTTGTGATTCTGTGTTTGTGATTCCTGAAACCTCTGGATATTCCTGCCTGTGTGCAGTGGTGGGAGAAAATGCACATCTGCATGTATGTGAGCACATCTGCCTACCCCTGGAGAGGTTAAAGTTATTTGAGGTGCATGTGGGTATATTAGCAGACTAACTGTAGGCAGGAAGGCTGATAAGAACTATTTAAACTTGAATGACTCTCTGGCTTGGAACCTTTGATTCTTTTATAACAAGTATACTGTTGCTCTTAGGTATGAGCAGGGAACTGTAACTCTTACTTCCTTTGGTCTAAGCAATTATTTTAAGAAAGACGGGTAATAGCTGAACTAAAGGAATATATGGGAATTTTGTTGCAATTCCAGCTGGAGCAGCTCTCAGTTAAGCCCCTCCCTTGGAGATACCCACTCCACATTTGAGATGTGGTACTTGATGTGTGAGCTTTCACTGTGAAGCTCTTTGGCTTAACCAAGGTAATTTGAGCTAATCTTCCTAACTTTGCACTGGAACAGAGTGAGAGCATTCATACAACCAGTTCTGGGGGCTCACCAAGGGGTGGTAACTTGAAGAAAGGCTAGTAACTTTGAACTGTAGAGAGGTATGCAACAGTGTTTGCATCTAACCAGAATTTATCAAACAAAATGGTAAAAATAACAAATAAAATGTGTTTGAATATGTGTTTTTAATTTGCTTGCTTGTTTTTGTTGGGCTTATATGCACAGTGGGCTGCAGTTGTTTGGGAACTAGTTATAAAACTCCTTTCTCTTAATCCCTCTCCTTTCCTCCTGCCCTCTACTGTGAAGTTTTCTGTCGTGGATAGAATCGTTCCACTGCTTTGGTCAGAGAAATCCACCTGGTAGTTGCATTTCTTCTCTTGGCTAGAAACCTCTAAATGGGCAACACCTTTTTGTAGTCAAGGAGTGTATATGCAGCTTTCTAGAGCACAGCATTGACAGAACTGCTGCCAGTGGTTTTCTAAAGAAAAGACAACAACAACGAAAAAGTGAATTTAACCAACTTGTCTTTAAAAGTTGCACCATTTTTGTTGGCTGTGAAGGCGACATGTTCTGAGCAGGTGTTACACTCCCATGTAGTAGTATCAGGAACATGTGCTGTATAATGCTTTTCTTTGGGCATGATCTAGAGTAGGATAGACTTCTGGACCATTTTGTTCTCTTTACCACACCCAACTTCCTGATTATGACAGGTCCTGGAGGGAGGAAGGACTGGCACGGTCAATAAGTGAACCAACATCTCTGCTTGGCTTCCTCTCTCTCCTTCCCCTCTTTTCAGCCCTTTTAACAATGTTGCCATAGTCTCTTTGCAGGTGAACTTTGGTTAGCAACGCCAACCGAGTTTTTGGTTTGGGGAGGGCAAGGTGGGAAAATCCAAAGTTTTGGCTTTATTCTGTCTGTCTTTGCTCCTCAGGTCTGTAGAGCCTGGGAGAGAGGCAGGGCTGAGGGACTCAGTGTTAGCAGAGGGGGATGGGATCGCTGCTGCTGTCTTTCCACACCTCACTTACCATGTTGACTTGCCTTTCTGGTTGGAAACTGCTTATCTAGGGAGTTAATCAAATACAGATCAGCAGCTGCATTCCTTGGGCTGAACTGATTCTTCTCAGTCCAGTGTTTTGCAGATAGGGATCGTGGATTTCATGTGCATGTTTTCAGGGAAAGACAAACTGACATCTTGGATGAATCCCAGGGAATGGGGTGGGTGGCAGAGTTTATATATGTGCTGGGGGTTGACTTGGCTCTAGCTGCTGTGTAAAGTTCACTTTGACAGCTGAAAGATGCAGAGAGAAGCACTTTCAGAATTAGAGACACTGAGGTAATTAGAGAGTGACATAGGAAAGGAAGTGGGGAAGGGGGAGGTGGAGGAGAGGGAGGGCTCAAAACTCGCCTTGACATCATCTGATAGGTTTTCCACCCTGTGCAGCAGCTATTTTTATGCTTTCAATTCACAGTAATTACAGCTCAATGACAGCCAACTTGCCAAAAGTGGGGGTGTTGGTATATCCCAGAGTGGGTTGGGGAACTGAAGGGCTGCTCAAAGGGTGCGACAAAGGTCCAGATTCCCAGGCATTGTTCCTGCTGCTGTGGCCTTTTTTTTACATTTGCATGGTCGTTTACCTTTGGCTACCTGTCACATCTAGGAGTTTTCTGAATGCTGACTGGCAGCACTAGCTGTCACCAGCTAGTTTAAAAGATAAAAGTACTTAAACCTCAGGCTCTTCCTGAGAACTGGAGAAGTAAAAATGTACAGTGCTCCCAGCCTGGCTTTTCTTCCTCTTCCTAAAGGTCACTGTTGGTAGGAGGCAGGATCCTGGGAATATCCACAGTGAACTCACATTACATAAATGTGATCCCTAGCTGAGAAGAAGTAAGCAACATAAGTGTCAGTGTGAAGTTTGTATTTATTTTGAAGTATGAAATGAATTGAATCGTAAGACATCAAGGACATAAAAGCTTTACAGTGATATAGGTACAGCATTCTATTAATTTTCCAGCTTTTGTCTGCTTGCTAGAAATATCAGAGATAGATCTCCAAATATAGTGGGCTTCACACTTCTTTCTGAGGTTTCATCTTACACCTCGACTGAGATCTTTCTCACGTTGCCTGAGTGAGCATTTTTTGCAGCTCTTTGCCAGTTTTTAGCAGTACATTGTTTATATTTCATCACTAAATTGTGTGCATGCAGATCATTGCAGGCATTGTTTTGTCTGAGAACATTATTACTGGGGGAAGAAAGACAGAGAAACCTGCATTTAGCTTCAGGGAGGACTGGAGGTGAAAGGAGGAAAAAATGCCCATTTTAAGATGGTGGTGGGGATTGTAAACACATTTTCTGTCTGATTATTAATTTGAATTTAAAGAATCCATTATTTTGGTGGGGAGGGGGAACTAATGATGCAGTTTTGTGTAATAGCTGAGCTCATCCAAAGTCTACCCTGTGTCAAGATTGGTGTGGCCCCTTTCTCCCTTCCCTTGGCTTTTGAGGGTAGAAAAATAAAAGAAGATAAAGTTAATGAATTCATTAAAATTCGTTCAAAGTACTGAGTAGGTAGTGATACCTGACATTCACATACAAGTATTGCTTTCCTTGCCCCCAGGCCTCAGAACGAGCAGCAGTATCTGTGCAAGCTGTCTGTACACCTGATGCAGCATCTTGAAGAAGAATGCATTCCCACACTGTGTATCTCATTTCATACTTGAAAGTCAAAGGATATAAGGCTCAATTGATGTCTCATAGATAGATTATGAAAATTGGGCCTGATGTTTTTCAAATGAGAAATCTGTGGCAAATATGTGGGTCCCCTTGGTAAAGGTGATTGTTCTGCCAACAGCAGAGTAAAGATTGTGCAAGATACTGAATGTTGGGCATGCATTAGTGAGGGCTGACCCTACTTTTCTGTACTGGTTAGACAACTGAAACTGTTGTTGGAAATCCTACCTCTGCCGTGAAATGAACTTACCTATCTGCTCTGCTGATTTCCAGAGTAACTGTCAGAACTATTCATCAGGCTTTACTTGTTCTTACAGTGCATTGATATTTCTGTCCATGTGACCATTGATCAGACTTTAGATCTTTTATGAGTGCATCAGGATCCAATAAAACAATTAAACTTTTGTTTAACTTTTTCATGCTCATAAATGTGAAAATAGTGTCAGTGTTTTGTACAAGACAGCTTGCTCTTGGTCTTTACTTATCTATCAGAGTCCACTTTTGCAAGGAGGTACTCCACAAGTGCTTGCTCATGTGTTGATATCCTCCAACCTGGGCCCCTTGGAGTTTGTCTTCTTACTGCATGGAGGGCATTATCCAAGACCTTTTTGGAGTGCTGTGGCCCAGATAATTTGGATAATTGCTCCTTCTTTCAGAACACTAAATAATGCTATAGGACAAATTTGATGTTGTAAGACAGAATTTTAGAATATCTTACTCAGGAAATCAAAGATTTATCTAGCTACCATTGGGCCAATCACGTGTTTTTCTTTCCCAGCTGTTTTCTACAAACGAGGAAAGAAAAGTAGGTCTGTGTACCTATCTGCAGCTCTGCAATAATACATTGAGAGGATCAGATCTTCATCAGTTTCTTCATCAGAACTTGGACAACATCTTAGAACTGTGCTGGCAATACCTGGTACTGGCAAGTTTGCTGGATAGAGCAACTGGTTCACGTTTCCCAGGTTTCATATGCTGTAGTGACCTGCTAACTCAGAGGCCCTGGTTGGCAAAATAATAGCAGGTTCTGACCTCTGTAGCTGAATCTTGTAATTTTTACCATCCAGATGGTATATTACTTGTCAGAAAAAGTAGAACTTGGTCTGGCTGAGGACAGTTGTTCTTTAGTTATTACAGTAATTATGGGACCTCTCTGCTCAAAGTATCAGGCTTGACTCAATGTGCAGTTTTGTGTTGCTGCTGAAAGGGAAGATCTGGACAATATGTTTCTTTATCTTCTCCTTCATCCTGGCTTTAGCACTCCCAAGGCAGTTCTCCACAGTGTCATCACTGCTAATGCTTACACAAAAGCAGGCTCATCTACTTATGCAGTAATTTGACCTTATTGGCTAAAGTTCACTGAGAAATTGAACCTTTATCTGACTTTTACAAATCCTAAATTTAAGATGAAAGTTTCTGTTCAGTATATGTTGGTAATTTAAGAGTAATGCAATTACAGACCTTTAGATAATAACCAAAGGTATATTTTAACCCACAGGAACATTAGAGTTTGGATTCTTTCCTGGGTGAAGGTTGAACATTTCAAAGTAAGAACAGTACTGTTGAAAGTACTCAGAAATTTCACTGATGCCATCCAGCATTTGGTTGAACACCACCTTTCTTAGATATTAGCTTCATTATTAGAGTCATTTTTTCCCTATGATTGTAATTCCAGCCTTGCTCTATAAAACGACTTGAATGCCTCTCGAACTATTTGGAGATGAGAAATTTTTGTCTTAATTGGGATGGGAGAACAATATGAATTGGAGACTGTTCCTACAGTCTTTAGAGTATTTACCTCTTTATTTTTGTAATGTCTGTGTGGTTATCTTTGTTTCAGGCTTGTAGAATGACACTCATTATTCTTTATCTTTTTTTCCCTGGAAAGATACAAGAATACTTTTTTTAGGTATTGGACAACTATATTTTTTGGTTTTGTTTTTTGTTTGTTTGTTTGTTTGTTTCACCTTAGACTTTATTGCACCTTTTGTGATACATTTTTAGCAAGATTGAAACCCAACAAGGCCACCAGCTGTATGGTGAGAGTACCTCCTGGCTGCGGCTTGGATAGAATGTGTTTTCTCTTGGCCACTTCCAATTCCAGTGCCGTGGTGGGCAGTATGTATAACCAAAGTTTGTCAACCATATGGCATCTGTTCATGATGCACATGAAATGAGTGCCAGATGAGGTGACTGTGTCCATACAAGCACAAATGCTCGCAGAAGAGGGTTATTGATTTGGGGTTGCAGATTATCTTCAGGTAGGTGTTTCTACTAGGTTGGGAGAAAGGATTTAAGGAAGAAGAGATGAGAATATGTGCTTGTACAGAAGTAGCCTGCTGTTATCTGTATGTGGTCTCAGAGCAAACGCATAAGAAAACTGTTTCCTGAATTATCTGTTCATCTTTCTGCATAACAAAAACTCTAAGAGTGGCTTCTGTGCTCAGAGCAGTGGTGTTCTCCTGGCTGTGTGCACAGCGTGCTTACAGTGGGGAGGTGCAGGGGGAGAGAGGGTACTGCTCAATCACATGATATTGCCTGTCTGGCAGGTGTCTGTAGTGTGAGTAGAGAAACCAACTGTTCACTATTTTGGGTGAATGAGGTTGGCTGTTACTGCAAGTGGCCCCACGAAGAAGTCCATGCATCTGTTGATAAGCAGTGCTCTGCATACTGGGATCCTGAATGCTTATAGCTGCTTGCTGAAACAGTGGAGATTCTGTCTCAGCTTTGAGATAGTAGGAAGAAAAATTTTTCCAAAAGACTTGCTGATTTTAAGCTTTAGATGTTGGCTGTCAGGATTTGTCTGTGCCTCCAGAACCTCTCTGTTCCTATGCAAGCACAGCCTTGGAATCTAGCAGTAAACTAATTTTTTTTTCCCACTCTACCACTCGGTGCACTGACCGAAGCCTGGTAGAGAGGGATTGACGTTGGGTCTCTTGTGAGGATTTAAGCACCCCTTCCACTTGCCTGGGACGCCTCCTGTGTTACAGAATCTGCCTTCAGGTCCAGGGATTTCCTCTAATATGCTGGATAAAGCCAAGACACTCCAGCCTGCCTATGTTGGGATTGTGCCGCTTGCAGAGACTGTGTCAAAGCAAGGGAAAAGCTGTTCAGGCACATATCAGGATTCATACCACAGCTTACGAGAAGGTTAGCAGACTCTGCTTTCTGTATTGTAGACACTGTATAATTAATTTGTGGGTTTGCTTTTGTTTTGGTTTTTGTTGGGGTTTCCCCCCCCCCCTTGCATATTGAATCTGCTTGCTTTTTCTTTTCCGGGCAGTAGTCCAGATTTTGGGTTTCCCACTGACTCCTGTGACCTGTTGTCCCTGAGGGTGCCTCAAGCATGTCACTGGACAAGCCTGGAGCACTGTATGTAGTGACTTGAAGTGTTGGACCTTGAGACAATTTCACTTGCATTTGGGAGTTTTTAATTTCAAACTTTTTCTTCCTCTCCCCTATGTCTGTAGGGCTCTTGTGAGCAATGTTTTAAGGCTGTTTCATTAAAGGTGTAAAGGCTTGTTCTGGAGTATCATGTTTTCAGTTTCTATATGTTGTTGTTTAGAGAGTCTGGAAGGAGTGTGGTGTATATGTATAAATGTGATTTTTAGATAGTAGTGTACTGCAAATATGTGTGATTTTTTTAATGACAGTTTGACAATTCTGAAAGATTGTGTAAACAAGCAGCAGTCAGGTTTCAGGGAGTGATACCTAGAAGGAAAGAAGAGGATCTGGAGGGATTGAAAAAGATTGAGAAGGTGAAAACAAGCAGTAGTCGATTCATAGTGTACCGTGTAATAAATAGCAACAAACAGGAGCTGGGAAAAGATTACAGAGAAGAACGGCAGAACATCCCAAAATGCCAATAGCAAACATAGCAATATTTGTGTTTTGTCAGAAATATTGGATCCGTCTGGCTACAAGTGAAATTTTAGCAGGAACTTGCAGGAGCGAACAATGATCTGGAGTACAGTGGCCTCAGAAATAAGGTGGTGACTGATTTCAAGAGCGAGTAATGTCATCTGAGAGGAGGGGAAAATAACTTTCAGTGACATTTTGGAGAGCAAGGTAAAGTAAAGGGGGAAGGAGTTGAGGACAAGAATCCAAATAGAATAAGGCCATGTTTATTGCATAAAGATGACCAGCATGTAGAAGAGGATTGTAGCAGTTGCAGTTAGAGGATTTTTCTCTCATTTGTAGCTCTAGGCCTGCTGAAGCTGCCAAGTAAAACTGCTAAGTTTCTGCCCCCAACTGTCACTCCCCCTACCAAACCTCTTTATCATCTATCAAGAGTTAGCTTGTTATTAGCTTTTAAAAATATTGCTGTTTTTTGTTGCATGTTTTCATTGGAATATTCTTTGTTGAAAAAATATGGAAAAGAAAAAGAAAACTGAAGTCACAGTCCTCAAATTCAAGTTCAGGAGTTATAAATCCATTAGTACAGGCAGTGTTCCCAGATTACTTTATCTGCTCTGGAAGCAAAGAGCTGCAGCACATCAATCTTATGAGATAAAAAACAACCCCAAATTTTAAAAAGCCAGAACTTTCATCTGTCCTGTATTTGCAAGGCATTGATTTTCACAGAAGGTGAGCGCTCTGCACTTGGATGTGCCAGGGTACATCTTTCATCCAGTCACTAAATATCGCAAGCTGTACAGTGGGATAAAATGCAGAATGTGGAAAAAGCAATTCTGTCTTACTTTGAACGATATAAAAAGGTTTGTCACTGTCTCAAGTTGAAGTTAATTAAGGCCATTGAAATCTTGTATAATTCTGATTGTTGAAAAAGCTGTGTAGACTCTGCAAAGTCTAGCAATACCATCAGCCTACCCCACTGCTAATTCTTGATACTCTAATATCATGTGATGAGGAAGTAGCTGCTTTCCACCGGCTACCAAATGAAGACAAATAGATGCTGCCAGCTTCTTTCATATCAGATGAGGAAAATAATAACCCTTTAGCTTTGCAGCTGCTCCATTCAAGTCTCCTGCAGACTGGGGATACCTGTTGTGTTTATGCTGTAGCCTGCACTGTATTTTACAGAGCCAAATCTTTCTGGCAGCAGAGACACAGATGCACCCATGTGTAAACCCTTATGGAAGCTCTGGAAGTCCATAACTAGCATTGAGCTGAAACTATAATGACTGTTGTACCTTACTTTCTGTTCCCTCTAAAATGGGATGGCTTAGTTTTGTTGTC
The DNA here is from genome assembly GCF_025592945.1 of Manacus candei. NCBI lineage: Eukaryota > Metazoa > Chordata > Aves > Passeriformes > Pipridae > Manacus > Manacus candei. The sequence goes on from NW_026138066.1 coordinate 6,138,625, forward strand.
ACCCAGAAGAGAAAATTCATGCATTTATCTTCCTCATTTTTTACCACCTCTTAATAAAACTGGGTGAACTAGGGCTGTCTGTATTAACGCTCACAGTGCTCATACCTGTTCTCTTAATGATCCTTATGAGAAGTGGATATCTGGAATAGACTGTGTCTTGCTTCCTTGCCTCTGGAAAACAAATGGTCTCCTAAATCTGATTTATTACCTTTTTTTAAATTAGGACTTGACACTGAAGTTTGGAAACTGGTGATCCTTTCCTCACATGGGGAAGTCAAAGAACTTATGCGTGTATTTTTTGAAATATGTGTTAGGGCTGTTATTTATAAAATTCCTAGAATTCAGGAATCCATAAACATGTTTTCTATTCAAGAATGCCTTGGAATGATTTAGTTTTCAAATAACAGAGCCCAGTTTGCAGTTCCTAGACCAGTTAACACAATGGTATGGTAGCCCCTCATGAAAGATACGAAGAGGGAATTGCAGAAAGCTGCTCAAAAGCCAGTTAGTGTTCATGTGAGTCTATCTTAGAATTAAGTACTTCTAAAACTAAATTCCAACTTTTCCACCTCTGTGCTACTTCTTTAATTCATTGCTCTTAAACTAAACACTTTTTTTTGGCAAGTCCTCCCTTCAAAAATGGTCAGTGTGACTCGGGGGCTGACAGTGAGACTCACCTGTCTTTTTCTAAGATTTGTATCTCAGGGCCCAGACACAGGAACAAGTTCCTGCATGCCATCTGATCTGCACTAACTGAGCACATTCTTGGTCTGCAGCAATTGGGAGGTAATTTGAGTTAGCTTAGCCTTTGATTAAACTATTAATATCTGTTCAGTACTTTGAAGAGATCAGGAGTCATGCAAGTGCTTATTAACATACGGCTTTCTTCAGGAGTGATCTAGACCTTACCGTCATCACACCTGCCGGCACCTGAAGGTCCAGCTGGCCCGTGGCTGTGCCTCACCCAGTGGGGGTCAGAAGAACCTGCACGTGTAGAGTTGGAAGCTCTCAATCCCAGGGAGATCCCCGGCAATAGGGCAGCCCCTGTGCCTGAGGCATTTCGCAGGAATGCAGGGTGACATTTTTCTGTGAAGGGTGATCTGTGTCTTGCTGCTTCAGAGTGGACCTGAAGATGTTGTGGTAGATGTCAAAGCGATGCCTCCTGCAAATGCAGGGGTAAGCAGTGTCAGAAACCAATCACAAAACACACAGAGGCCTTTCTGAATTATGGCCTAATGCATCCCACTGTTCGGAATTACTTATGCAATTAGTGCTCTGACACATTAAAACATAGAGAATGCGTTGAACGTACGGGGAGCTCGTCTGCTGGCATTTCGTGTGGCAAATCCAGAGGCACACCAGATGTATGTAGCTAAGACTCCCTGTAGCCTCTTGTTGCAACCATAGAGTGTGACTATGCTTAAAGAGGTGCAATGAAGGTAAGATAATAGTATATTTATGTGAAGTGGCTTGAAGTTGGCTGGCAATTTAAATTTATTTTTTCTTAATTGCCAGTGTGCCTTGTTTGACTTTGAGGACTAGAGGTGTTTCAGAGCATTTGTTAACTTTATGACATGAGTGGGAAGCTTAGGGAAAGGGTTAACACTGAACGACCAGGGTTTTTATAAGTCAGTTGTTATCAGTGGAAGGAGAGTCATAGCATTATTCCTGGAGTTAAATTCACATATTTTTTTGGTCCTAATTCCCTAATGTGGTTTTGGTTTTTTTGGATGTGACATGTTTTCCCCTCTTGCAGTTTACTGAACTATTCCTGTCAGTGTAATGATCCCCAGCTGTTGCTTTAGTCCTAGCTATTTTCAAGCTGGGAATGGGAAGAGGAGGAGGAGAGGGACAGAGGCTAACTTGTTTACCACACTGTGATATACTTAATTTGTCAAAAAAAGGCTACTATGGTGCTTTCTTTAGTGCAAAGTCATACTAAAAGGAAAGAGTTGCAGATTTGGACCTGCAAGAGCAAGGAGGTGTAAGGACTCAATGCATGCAGAAAAAAAATAATAGAAAGTGGGTGTGGTGCGACGAGTACAGCTGTCAGTAGCATTTATGCAGACAATGCTTTGAACTAGTAATGATATCAAGTAAAATTTGCAGTGAGTACTTTCCTGCCCTGTCAACTGAATTTTCTTCACAGTTTAACTGAGCTTCATGTTCAGTGGCAGTGGTGTTGAGGTACCAATAATACCAGCAACTGGAAAACATGTTAATAAAATTTGAAAAAACTTGTGAGGCTTTCAAATTACTGATTTTTTTATAATTATTTGTTGGGGTTTTTTTGAAGAAAATATCTGTATTTATACTTTCAAACAGCAAACGGCTGTTTAAAAGCAAATGACTTCCTGGAAGCTGTTGAAAAGCTTTTTTGAAACAGAACTATGATTTTTAAACTCAAATTGCTTGCTTTTCATCCAGAAACAATTTCTGCAGTTAACATGCTTGTTCAGAGTCCTTGCTAGGCAGATGTCACCGTGACTCTCTTGCTCAAAGATCCGAGGGTCAGTGACACTTGTGGTTTTTCCTTCTGTTTTTGGATCCACCTCAGGCCGCCTGTGTAAATCTTATCTCAGTACTTTTATCATCTCTAAGATCTGTCAGTAGTCACCTCAGATTTTTCATCACCTGCAAGTCATTGGTCAACAACTTAGTGAATATCTATATCAAAAATAAGTGCCTGCTTAGATCTTTGATTTCGTGCCTCAACTCTCATATCTTCAGTCTTTTCTGAGCATTGAATTACTGATTTTGTCACCTGCTGCATCAATAAATTTTAATCCAAAATGTAAAAGCAGCACATTTCTTGGCAAGAACCTCTGCAGACTATGGTAGAAAATAGGATATGATTCCTGATGTAGCTTAAGTTTATCAAGTTAAAGCGTGTAGTGAGTCTGTGGGGCAAAATGTGTTCCTTTTTCTTGCAGGAAGCCTGTGAGTGGATGTATAATCTGCTGAAGGGCATTATCATGAAGCAGAGTTCATGGTTTCTTTCTTTTACTTCGGCTAGTAAAAGTAGACATGGTGTTTTTCCCTGGCCTGTAAAATTTACTAACCTGGAATCTCTCCAAACTAAGAGCAAACCTGCAGTAGCTGAAATAATTTGCAATATGGTGATTACTAAGAAGAACTAAAAAATGGGTTTTTTGCTCATTAGTGTATTCAGGATGTTTCCTGGTGTTCAATGACATGGGTAGAAATGTGCAGGTGACCTTCTATCAGAGTTTATTGTATATAATATAGTCAACATTCTTACAAGTAAACAAAGATTTGGACTTACCAGCCTGTGGATCTGCCATCTGAAGTTAGACTTGGCCTGATGGAGCTAACAAGAAATGTGAAAGGTCAGTAATAAGGAAGAGGGTATATTGCTTTGTGACGTGGATTCTTTGCAAAATTGACGGTGAAAATTCTTGAAATGCAGGCTTTCTGGAAAATCTCATTTTAATACTGGCTTTCAGAAATAAACAGCTCTAAAGAAAATCTTTTGTAAAAAAAAAAAATAGCTTTTTGAAAGTTTTCAGTGGAAGCCTACGGATTTTTGTCCATGATAGGGACAGGGATCATCTGTTGCAGTCATGCTTGTAAAGATCTCATTCTGTGGTCTCGATCCCTTAAGGCATCTCATGGACCTTGTCACCATTCTGAGGGTATTTCCCATAATGACTGTGTTGCATCCTACCAGCTGACACATTTAACATCTTTCTGGTAACCTTCCTTACTGAAACACTTGTCAGGGCACAGCTGGATTGCTGGGGACAGAACTGGGTGATGCTGAGTGACAGAAGGAAGAGATCCTCTTTGTTTTTCTCTGTGTGGAGTTTCCCTAGCTTCATGCTGCTCCATGTTTGTCTAGTATTCAGTGCATGGAGACTATAGCTGTGGTTTTTGTAGGAACTGAATGTTGATGTAGCTATGTTCTTTGATTACTCACCTCTGCAAATTTCACAGCAGTGCTGGAAGGCAGAATGTACAAACTCCCGTTGCATAATTTGGTCAGTATTACAAGCAGCAGATAACCTGTCCCTGAAAACAGTGTGGCTTTCATTACTTATTTTGGTGGATGCTCTTTTAATGCACTTTTTCATTACTTTCACTTTCCTAGGCTTTCATGCCTCTTTATGTGTCACACAATTGTGTAGGTCCTTCTAAGCCTGCTTCCAACTCACTCCCTCTTCCACGCTCCAATGTCAAATTCTCCCTTTTCAGAAGTGGAAGGCAGCATTTTAGAAGTAGATGCTAAACTAATAGTACCTTTGCGTCTCTCTGAGAGACTGTTTTACTGCTGCTAATAATATCTGTCACACTGACTGCAAGCAGTTTAGGGCAAGGATTGTATCTTCAGGGCTGACATGTGACAGTTGATCTAAGTACAGCAGTTGCAAATGCTGTCCCCACGTAGCCATCTCCTGCCTCACTGCTGGAGGGAGCAACAGAAGGGAAACGTGTCTGCCCTTCACTTGCTTTTGGTCAGTATGTTAGTGAAAGCCCATCTCTTTCAGCAGTTGGGAGAGAATCTGGCAGTGTGTGTAATCAGTGTGGGAGTACCTGCTGCTGCTGGCAGTGCCCTCTGTGCCCTTCAGGAGAGGACTGAGCCAGCAGGAGCATTTTAAACATCTACAGAATTTGTCCACCAGTCTGAAGTCAGTGGTCATGCAAGCCATTCCGGACTGCTGGGTTTTTTTAGCTTGCTAGTTGACCTGTTACTCAGAATTATATTATTTCAATATTTATAGCTATGATAACACTTGAGAACCACATTAAGCCTCATAGCTGGATTTGTTTTCAATGGTGTGGATCTTCCCTCATGGAAAAACCCAAGAAAGTCTGTCCTGGAGATCTGTAGTCCAGAGTTTTGAAAGAAAGTAAATATCCAAAGAGAAAGGAAGTAGAAAGCAGTAGATAGATGTTATGTGATCAGTTCAAAGATTTTGAGGGACTTAGATGTGTTTTTTTATGTGTAATGCAAATTTTGGGGATCAGCTTCCACGTTGGGCTACTGTTGAGGAACTGATATCTAATGTAGAGTGATATGATGGTCAAAGCTGAATCTTCTAACTTTTTTACGAGTAGGAACAGAATTCTAATAGAATTTGTATTTAAACTGTAAAGAAGGTGTCAAACTGTTGCAGTGCAGAGGCCAAAATCTTTGAACCTCAGGTGACATGATTGTGGCAAGAGTTCTTCACAGTCTTTGAGAAAACAGCAAGGATGTTTCTCACTACTGTGAACTGAAGAAATATGGTAATTCCTTGTAGTATCCACCTGAAATTCTTGCTAAGAGAGGATGCTAGGGCTTGGACAGAAGCTGGTGACAGGAATGCTAACTAGATAGGGAGTGCTCTGACTCTTTATTTTGCACGTAATATGCACATTGGACAAAACCACTTTTGTTTCATGTCCCATGAAATAACTGTCAGCACAATGAACTGTCTGAAGCTAGGAGATGCTCAAACGAGCTAATTTAAAATTATAAGGGTCAGCTTTCTGAGTTCTCTATATAACTAGTTAATTACTTTTTCGAAAGAACTGCTGGATTTGTATTTAAATTTGCATACTTCTAAGTCTTTTTTTTCTACCACTTGTGGAAAAACACATTTGCTCTCATTTGCATTTGGTTTCAGTTAACCAAACATCTTTAGGTTGTTAAGAATCTGAGTGGTCTTCGAAATACAGAATTATTCCACGTTTTAGTGGAAACCCCCCAAACACAGCTCATATGTCGAGGTGTCCCAGCTGTTGCCACGGAAGATCTGTGGTATCTTGACTATTAGATGATTCCTGTGAAGGGAACTTTTAACCTCTATCTGTAGAGGGTGCCCTGTGGCAGAAGGAAGGCTGAATCATTGGGCCAACAACACAGTCTCAGAAATGTTTGAGGAAGTTTTCAACCTTGATCTGTGAGGCTCTTAGTATACTGGAGCATTCAGCTGTAGCAGAAATTGAAGTCTGGGAGGTGAACTATGAAGGAAAAATATTAGACCATGTCTCTAGATGCTCTCATCATCAATTTTAGTGTTATGAACATGTCTAATCAAACATGTGTTTTATGGATGTGTCATGGCATTGCCTCAATCTTGATTTTTTTTCTTCTTGTTATAACCTCACAAAAACACATCCCTTGAGCCCAGAGTTTTAGATACAGTGAAAAATTGTTTGGATTCTGCTGTACCTCCAAACATGTTTTTTCTTTTTTCTTCTGTATAATTTTTCAGAAAAATATAAACAACTCTTATGTCCCATCTTTACAGAAAGCAAAAATTTGGATCTCTTTCTTATAGGCAGAGATACCTCTATCTTTACAAGAGAAAAAATGAAAAGGGTTCAAACTTGTTTTTTCCTTGTGTAGCTTGTCTTTTGTACTGTCACGTTAGTAGACAGCCGTAAATCTAATTGTCAGGATATATCTACCCATTCCTTCTTTTTTCTTCATTTGTCCCCATCTGCCATGTCGTATTAAATTATCTGGGAGAATTTCTTTCTAGGGTCGTCTTTGCAAGGTGGTTAAGGGCAATGTTAGTTCCTCCTTGTTCATTGTTTCATGGGAATATACAAATCACTGTAGACTGTGACTCACATTTACACAGGGAGTTGGGAAATTCTCTCTGTTTTTCACCCTCGAGACTTCTCTTCCACCTATAGATAGTAACAATGAGTATATAGATGGCATCAACAAGCACTGATTACAGATACAACAAGCACTAATTACAGATAATATTTACTGTATTATGATACCAGTGGGTCAATTTTAGGTAGACCTTTCCACCTAGGTATTTTGTTACAGGTCATCTTGTTGGATCATGCATGGTAGCCAGATTCCATAGATATGGATATGTGCCTAGTTATTCACACGCTTAGTTTTCACCTAACCAGTATTACTGAAACAGAATGATTTTATAAGAATCAGTACACTGTACAGAAAGCAAACCAACTTTTCCTGTTGACAAGCTTGTTGCACATTTTTACATGTTGCATATCTTGCTAAATGTACCACATTACATGTATTTCAGGTTAATTTCTTAAAGTTGTACTTTACAGTTTCAGCAAGTGCTGAAATGGACTATTAGGCTTACCAAGGTTTTATGGTTAAGAGTCGGCTTCTGTGTGTTCAGTAGAAAGACTCATGTACTAATAGTAATAAATTTATCTGATTTTAAAATTTTAGTATCAAAGAAGACAAAGCTGGCATTGCATTAAAAAGTAACAGTGATTAAAATGGCATTAAGTCTCCATAAGTCTTATGTGTTTAATGGAAATGGCAGGAGTTAAGTCATGGAGAAAGAATGTAAAGGTAAATGCCGTAAAATGCACTGGCTGTAAAACTGCTAGTCTTAATTATAAATAAACATGAAAAGAACCCTGCAAAATTCAGCATAACTTTTGTAGTAATAATCAAGTTTGCAAATATTTAGAGTGACATACATGAGTAGCACCTGTGAAATAAGCATGTTCAGTTGTGTGCAATGTTGAGGACTGTAAACTTCTAAGGCTATGAACTGATTCTTCCTTTGATATCTGCACATTTTACCACCCCAGAATGCCAATGCTGACTTGAGCCTTTGAGAACCACTAACAGGAGTAACTGTTCTGTCCTGTCTGGATCTTAGATCATATTTATGTCTTGGTACTTGGATGGTGCTACTGTTTTTGTTATGTAATACTGTGTCCTAACAAAACTAAAATTACTGTAAACTGTAGTTTTACCTTCTGAATACAATTTTGAATTAACTGTGATCTCCACATGTATCAAATTTGGTACGAAGCCTGAAAAATTACCTGCTGAGGTAGCTTGTTCTGTGCCCACAATGTGAGCCGGCTACCTTGTGGTAATATACGGGGATGGAAAGAGATCCTTTTACTTTTGACTGTGTATGTGCTTCTGATCCTATATTCTTTGGGGACCACTTTCCTCTGTAGGTTGGGATTTTTGATTCTGATAAATTAACTGTATCAAAGAATCTGTATTTATCTGTCTCCACTAAGAGATCTATTTAATGTCTCATAAAATTGACTCATTAAAAGATAATACATGCAAGTGTTCCATCATCCTTTGAAAATATTTTTTTAATGTTTCCTATTTCGTATTTCTTTGACTATTGCTCTGTACCTGGGATTTTTTTGTTTCTAGTAAACAAAACTAGTCTTCTGGAACATGGTCATATAAATAAGGCATCTAATATATCAGCAGGCATGTGTACGCTACATGTCATGTCAATGTTTTTATATGACCCAAGAACATTTTGGGCTGCAGAATCTTTGAAGAGTGTGATTATATCAGGAAACAAGCCTTCTTGTCCTAAGGGTGAGAGTCAGTTAATTTTCTCTCTTCCTTCTCTTTTTATGTTCTTAATTGATCAGTCTCTCCTTTTTCTGTACTTTTCAGCTACTTTTAAAAGCTTCTGGGCATTTCAGAGCCTGAAGGCTTTTAGAAGTGCTGGATGGAAAAAGCCAGCTCTAGTGTTATGTGACCCACATTGCATCTTTGGATTATTACTACATATCTACTGTGAAATATTTTGAAGATTGTTGCTTTGGAGGTGAAGGATGTGCTCTGTTTTTCTAGAATCACTTGATGGAGGGTTTAGATCTACATCAGGCAGAATTGTATTCCTGTTCTCATCTGTACAAATTTTTAATGTTCTCATAAACTTCCTAAGAGGATAAGAATGTAAAGGTGGGTTGTAAAAAGAGTTTCAAGTCCTCCATACTAGATGCCTTTGAGGCAGCTGTGTGGCTTTCTTGGTTAAACCCCCTCTTCAGCTTTGTTCCTACAATCGTCTGTGTTGGACAAGCACAGCTGGGTAAGGAGTTGTATCAGTAATCTCCAAGTTGGCATGAGACACCTCTCCAGGTCAGCATATTGCAGCAGGACATGCTGATTTCTGCAGTGCTACTAAGAAATCTGCTTTCATCATTCATATGACGTGCAGTAGGGAACCGCTCCTGGTCCTGGTTTTGTTTCCTGTTCAGGATCTGCTTCACAGGCATCCTCTTTGGGTGTAAGGGAGAGTGATCCCAATCCTATTCCTCACAAAGAGAAGACCACAGCATGATTATAAATAAGTGGCTTTTGTCTCTAGTGTAAAAGGTTCTTATAACAGTTGAAGAGACTAAAACAAATTTTCTTTCTAATCTTTACCCTCCCTAAGTCCATTTTCTCTGTAGGATGGTTGCTAAGGAAGAACTGAGGAAGCTGCCTGCATTTTAATAGCAGCCATTGTTGCCTGAGTAGAGAAAAGAGGTAGTGGAATGAGAGATAGTCTCAAATAGTAAAGAAATAAACTTCTGCTTAACTGTCCCTTTGCCCAGGCTTGCTCCAAGTTATTCTTTAAAATGCATTGCGATGAATAGAACCCTATGACCGCTATTCCCAACAGTGGATGCTTGCAAATTGTGAAGATCAAGTGTATCTTCTGCTTCTCCTTCACCCCACTGAGGGACATGAGTTTCTGGCATCCCCTTCCCAGGGCAGCAAAGTGTCATATAATCCCTGCAGTTTGGGTGTCATTTACAGTCTGCTTCACTTAAATGCTTCTCTGTTAACTGCACAGTCTGCTTAAATGCAAAGCCAGCATGTATTCCCCATCAGCAGTTAGTGGATTAAAATGCTGTTAGGCTCAGAAAATTGCCTTTAAAAAAGGCCCCAAAAGTTAGCTTTTCTTTGTTGATAACCCCCATTCTAGCACATTCTGTGTGGTGTGGGGTGTGTTGTCGACAACATCAGAAAAATGCAACTCTAAAACAAAAAAAGTAACCCGCCTCAGCAATTTAAGTAGATCAAAATTAATTTTGACCATTGTATTCTCACTCATTGATCACAGACTATCAGAGTTGAATTTTTCTTAAAGCTTCCTGTGGACACTACAAAAACTTTGGTTCACTGACCTCCCTTAGCTGCTTCTATACAGAAAGGTGTACAGAACAGACAGCTGGAGTTTAGCTGCCCTTGCTGGTGTTTGAACAAGAATCTAATCTGGCTTCCCGCTGAAGCAGGAAAAGGCTAACACAAGTCAGCATTTGTTTTGTGAGGTGACACAGCTGAAAAATGCTCAGAGACCATTTTTCAGTGTGAGGGAAGGGTTTTCTTACCATGTTTCCAAGGGACTGAATTCAGTCAGAAATGTAGGATACGGCCTCCACCAAAAACAACAGCTGGTGCACTACATATTCAAAAGCTGAATTGAGTACTGGCTACTGGTCAAATGTGACTGTTTCATCAGCAACTAAGAAAAAGGTTCTCTTCTCAGTGTAATTAGAAGAGCTGCTGGCCGAGTGGTTAGTGGAAAGGTGGCTTCATCCTTCAAAGCAGTAGTTACACAGCACTGTGATGTCTGAGTTAGGGGCCCCAGTTCTGCACAAACAGCTGTAACAGTTTTGATCAGCAAATATCCCATGTTGTCAAAGCTGTCTTTTATTGTTGCATATTATAATTAAGTTGGTTGCATACAGGCTGTTGGTTTAATCTAACGGTGTTATACACATTGGACTAAAAAGTTGGAAAGTATATGTAGGCTTAGTGCCATGTTTCCTTAGGCTGTGTTCTCTGACCCTCACAAAGAAAACATAGTCAGACCTACTCAGTGCTAGCCCGGTGAAAATTCTCCTAAAATACCTTTGTCGCTACGGAAAGGTAGAGGTGTTGAACTAACTGGAAGTTTCCATCCCAGCTCATGCTGTACTAAAGCTGTCTTGTGAGTTAAGAGGATGCTGTAGCACGGTGTGTTCAAAGTGGGCTGTGCATGCAGAGGTGGTGAACAGCATACAAATAAATGACCCTGAGCCCTTATGAGCATTAAATTGCTTTTGACTGTTTTTACTTATGCTTGCACTTTCCTCAGCTTAGATAATGAAGTTAGGCTAATTTCACTTGTTCTTCAGTGGTTTCTCTTCCTGATCACATGGTTTATTCACTGGGTTGCAAGGATGAATTCTTCTATCAGGCAGACTGCTTTCACTGAATTTATGAAATTGATAAATCACGTCTGTGAGCATTCAGCCTTCATAAACTTCATTAATATAAAGTTTATGTCTTGCACTCTCCCATTTTGCATGGGTATCCCAGCCTGAATTCCAGGGAGTTCTGCCTCTCTCAGCCCCTCTATAGGATTTCATTTATCCATAACAGCCTTCCTTCCTTCCTGTTCTGCACTACTACTTGAGCTGTCTCTGTTGTAATCCAGCCTATGTGAATTAATCATAACCTTGGCTGGGCAACCTTGAGTATCACTTGGGATTCCTTAGAAGAAAAGGTTTTGTAGCAATGTGAACACAGACTCCTTTTGGCAGTAAGTCTGTATTCAATATGACATACATGAAGCCTCACCACAAGCTGCAGTTCACAAGCCATGTATTTCCCTCCACTAGTTTTCAAAAAACAGGAAATGCAGAATATTTTTTTAATTTGTTGTCACAAACCTGTCCTGGTATGTGACATAGTCTTTAAAATGAGATTTATTTTTTTTTCAACCTTGAAATGCAGAGATGCAGAATCTGCAGTCTAGTCTCTGTAGTAGGTCTAGTCACACTACTAAATACAAAGTGTGGTTTAGAAATAGAAGAGCTTTCAGACATGTATGTGTAAGGGCAGGCACGCTGCTGCAGATTTAGACAACGAGCTGCAAAAAACAACTTGGCTCATCGTAGATATTTGTTTTTACTTCTGCTTGCTACTAATGCACTGCTTACAACTGGAGTTGTAAGTGTCCTGAAAGTGTCTGTAGGGGTGCAGCCTCCCTATATTAAGTATATACTGCTGAATCTGAGCTACCACCAACCATGAGTTGCTGGTCTTGAAATATGCCTGTGGCTTCCCTATTGAGGAAGTTTTATGCTAAGATGAACAAAAAATAATCTGACTTGCTGTATTTTACTAACAGGGTAACTCTGTTGATGGTGGCTATATGGCAATATTATTTGTCATTTAATACGTCCCCCACCACCTCAGTTCTCTGCTCCTTCTCTGAAACTGCTGGCAGCAGTCCTCTGTACTAGCTCCCAAATTTCTCTGAAATGTTTTACTAACTTTTGGAACAGTCCATTAGTGATATAAAAACCTTGTTCAGACATTAATTCAGAACTTTTCATACTTGTGAAATAATTAAATTATGCCCAGTTTTGAGTGGGAAAATCAGACAAGCATACAAAGCCCACAAAATGTTGCATAGTCTGTGTCACAAGTTGAATGAAAAGGTGAGTAGAAGGGTACCAGTTTGGAACTTATTTTCTGACCAGCAGTTATATACTCCCCTTTATATGACCTGTTTTATTCTTAATTTGAAAATTAATTTAAAGATTAAGTGCAGGGATAAAGGAAACAGAAAATTGTTTATTTGTGATTGAAAGACTTACACTTCAGTCTGTCTTAGAGTAACTTTGAATTTCTCTGGTCATTCTAGACCTTTGGCTGAGCTCCATGTACAACAGCCTTGGATTGGTGCTTGGGACATCTGTTAATCTATATATAGGATTCACACACTTGCACATGTAAACAGGTGATCTCCTAAATATATGAAATGGCATTGGGAACTCCAAGTACTTATTTAAGCCAAAATGTAATCAGAAGTGAACTGAAATAATCCTTTTTGCCTTCCTCCCTGCCACAAAAGTAAGCTGTCCTGGGGAAAAAAGTGCTTTATGTGCTGATTATAACTTGTGCATAATATATATGTATATGCATTAATAAATCCAAGGAATTACTTAGTGCTTATTAAAAGTATTCTGAAAATGACCCTTTTTTTATTCTCTAGTTTAGTTCTCTTGATAGTTGCTAGTTTCTTACTGTTTAGGGACATAGGGTTTAAAAATAAAAGGTGTGTATCATGGGTAGAGAAAAAGGGTAGTAGATGGTAACTGATAAAGAAATAAGATATATTTAGGAAATTCATAAGGGAAGCTGAAGTCACAAAGGGAATTTTAAGTCATTTGATGAAGTCTATAGCTGTCTGACTGAGGCTGATTTTAATAAATCTGAGAACAGCAGGGAGACTTCAGAAGAGCGAAAGACCAGTAGCATTTTGCCTCACTGCAGAAGGAGGATGAGTGAGTAAAGACTGGCTCATCTGATATCAGTTCCAGGAAGAAAAACGTGGAAAATTTGATAAAGAATTTAGATGGTATAAGAACAGTATAATCACACTGTTCAGCTTTTTAGTTTGTGAAAACGACTCTGCTCAAATGTTATTTTGTTGTTTGAATATGAAATTTGGTTGCTAGAGGTTTTATCTGTTTGTAATAGACTTTTATAACATCTTTAACTTGGTAGTGTGGTATATTTTGGCTTTAAAAAGTATATTTGAATTTAATGAAGTACTACTTAGTTGGATTAACAACTGACTGTAATCATAGAAAGTGTTTTTGGTTGGGATCAGCACCGTGCAGTCTGGAAACAAATGCAAGATGGGTAACAGTGTGGACAGAACAAATACTATGGTGGCATAAATAATGATGTTTAAAAATGGTTTAGATCATTTAGGCAAACTGAGACGGTTGAGCAAAATGTGCATCAGTACAGGTGAGGAAAGAGTATGCACCAAGGAGCAAAAAGTGTGTGGGAGCTTTTTGCTGAAAATCCCTGACTCTGTGAGGTGAAAGGTAAAGAGCAGGTGTAGTTAGAAATGTGAAGGAAAGTAGGTGGTCGTAGCAATTGGCAAAAAGGGCTAACATACATTACTAGATGTGTAAATGGGAAGACATGAGTAATAATAAGATTATCTGCACTTAAAGCTGGGGAGCTGAACCTGATGCTATAGGTCTGCACTTTGTCTGTATACATTTAGTAAGATGTGCTAATTTAGGGTATGGATATGAGTCCCTGAAATGGCTCACTAGTGGAAATAATGCCATGCAGTGAGAGATTTAATGGATTGCTACCTAATGGGGCAGAAATCACTTAGTAGCAATCTGCTGTTGGAAGTAGGAAGTCTAACTCCCACCTTATGGTAGTGCTGGCAAATACCTGGTGTCCTGTTTGCTAAACCACAACTCCTGGCTATACGGTCACCCTCTTCAATTCGCTCATGAGAGAACTACTCCGTGTTTCCAGTGGGCTGTGGTCCATGTTGTGTCAGTGAGTCCAGCCACCAGTCAGGGGAACACGAGAGATGATGGGGGGAGTGAGAGCTTTCACACTACAGCAGCAAGCTGTTGGATCGAGTGCTCATGTAGATGTGGGTTTAATACCCTCAAGACGAATCCAGCAAATGAAGAGCTCTGAGAGGAGGCCCAGCCGTGAGGCTGCGTTAGCCCTCGCTAGCACAGAAGTAGGAGTGCGATCTCATGCTGAGTAGGAGGAAGAGTCTGGAACTACCACTTCTGTTTGCAGTTTCACAGCCAAACGAAGGGCCTGTTCCTTCCCCTCTGTGTTCCCTCCTCCTCATTCTGGCTCTTGGCTGATCCCACACAGAATTACCATGGTGCTCTGTACACCCTCCCTCCCTTTCTCACTTCCACGTACTAAAGAAAGTAATTTCCTGCCAAGGATGCATATATTAAGAAATCATAGTTTGTCTTAAGAAACAGAAGAGAGGTAACTAGTTTGCACACTGTGCACACAGAGGTACCTCCACAGGTAGGAGGTACTCCTCTCACTGTCATAAACCTTTCAAAGAAAGGTACATCAAGAGTCAGTGGAAGTGGAAGCTAGACAAATCCAAGAAGAAAATTAAGTGTGCATTTAAGAAAGGGTGATTGGCTGCTGTGCAAACAACCAAGGAAGAGATGGATCTCTTGTTTAGTACATATGAAGACCAGAACCCTTATTGGAAGACGTATCTTAGTCAAATGCAAACTGCAAATAGGAGGTTGAAAGAAACAGGTAAAATGTGATGATGTCTGTAAGTAGACGTAGGGGCATCTTCTTAAATTTTTTGATCCCTACTTTAGGGAGTGTACAGGACAAATTTGGATATAATGTATGAAATGAATGTACTGGACAAACAAAGTACTTAAAAAAGGAAGCATAAGGGTTATAATGAGATTGCATAATTAGACTGTAGAGCAGTTTAGTTCTCTAGTGGTTTCACTGCATTTTGTGGACTTTTCTTTTGTGGACTATACAATAGACATAAGCTTGACAGAGAAATTAAAATTAAAACAGGGGAGATACCTTGCCATTCATTTTATAATAATTTATGTTGAGTATACTTAGGAGTTTGGGCTGGATTGCAAATGGGATTCAATATCTATTCATACTCAGGTTGTCCTAATTTGATGTGTGTGTGTCTACACATGCATGTGATTTTTTAATTCAGTTTTGAAAGGTTGCTTTCATATGGAAGATGTCTTTGACTGTAAGAACAATCTAGAATGTTGCTTTGATTGTGTAGTTTAAAGAGAAACTGCTGTTATAAACTAAATGTTGAAATTATGACTATTCCAGAGATTGACATTAGAAAAAACTTAGCTAATTGCATTTCACACAGGTCATGAATATGTTCTGTTATGCTAAAATAAATAGGAAAAATTCTAGTGATAAGGGATTTCTTCTGCAGTGGAACAAGGATACTTCCAGACATATCCATGGTATTTCACTTTCATGGGTTGTTTCTGAAGGTGAATTTCTGAGCTGAGGAAGGAAATCAGCCTTGTAATTTAGAGTAACGACCAACAATTTTGTCATATCATTTAATCTGCACATGGTAATTAGAGTTTTCAGGAGTCATTAGCAGCTGGGGTGTCACTCTGTGTTTATTGGAGGGCTGTCAGCCCGTGTTTCTCTTTGTTTGTTTTTTAATATTAATGGTTTGGAAAACAGTTGGTGCTCTAGAAAGAATTGAGAAACAGGCCTGGGTTTGTGGATTTTTATCAGCCTGCCAAGACCCTGCGCAACTTCCTCTCCCTCTGCCCGCAGCAGCATACGGAAACCTGACTGCTGCAGGCCACTTCTGCAATTGCAGCAGGGCAGGGAGCGGGGTGGGAGCGGGGTCTTTTTCTTCTGCTGCTGGCTAGTGCCTTGCCACCCAAAGAAGAAAATAAGATGCACTTGAAAATGTCTCTTCGGTTGTTTCTTGCACTGATGGGTTTCCTTCTCTCTCCTCTCCTTGCTGTCGTGCAGTGCTGCAGTTGAAGCTCCAGCAGCGACGCACACGGGAGGAGCTGGTGAGCCAAGGGATCATGCCGCGTAAGTACCACTGCAATTCTCTGTCTTGGTGTTTTTGTGCATGCTTTTTTAGTGCAGAATGGTTTCCCCAATGATTTGAAAGGTCAGATTCCCTGCTTCTGCATGAACACCATCGTATGTGAGCCCCACCCTGTCCCACCCAACTTGGTCCTTCTGAAGTGTTGGTGTGCTGATGTGGGGCCACCTCCCATACTGAGGAAGAGAGTAATGACTGCAAGTGTAACTGTCCTCCAAAACAATGCTTGCATTTGATCACACTGCAGAGTCTTTTAGGAGAACATACTGTGTTAGAAGTGCCTTGTATACTTGACACATACTGGTAATCACTCTTTTAACAGGCTTCCTGCCTCTGCAGTTTCTGTTCTTGCAGTTTGCCAGCTCCCCAGAGCTCTGAGGCAGTTGTAACTTTGTACGTACATATTCTATAAAGTGACTGAAAACAGGCAGTGTGTACAAGACGTTAACCAACCAAGGACCCTGTTTTATGTTTGTAGCTAGAAAATGTGGCTAGAAAGAGCCATATGAGCATCAACCATTCCCCTCCATGCAGGGGAAGGCAAAACCAGTGGAGCCAGAGAACATTTCTGGATGAACACAAGCTTTAATAAATTCACTGTGAGGTTAATGTTGGAGAAGATATTTTTCTTTTTTGTTCCCCTTCTTCTCCCGAAAATGCAAAAAGGTATCTGACAAATAGTTTTGTCATCCTTTGGTACCTCTGAACTAGATGACTTACAGTTAACAACTTGAAGCAAGACCAAAGAATGAATGTTTTATTTTTGAGGTCTTCTCAGTTTCACTCATCACCTTTAGTAAAAGGCAATGGATCAGGTATGTATTTTCTTCTTTCAAAAACTTTCCCGCTTCCCTGTTTCACAAGCTTTACTTGAAGACAGTGTAGTAATGTGGAGTTTCTCATTCTTTCTATTTTTGAGGTGCACAGTGTAATATGACACAGTGGTGTGACTTAGACTTTGCCGAAGGCGCAAGGTTAGACTGTCAGCTCTCTCTCTGAATGAAGAGAACCTGTCATAGCACTCTGTTGGCTGGAGTGGCTTGCTGGAAGGCAGTGATCTTCTCAAGATGTTTCTGGCACCCCTACTTAAAATTATGTTACCAAAGCAGAAAGGAAAGATTGGATGAAAGACTAGTGTCCCAGTTAGCTGTGCCTTTTTACTAATGCTTCCCGGAAGAAAATGTGCCTGACTTCTTTGTGGTCTCCTGCTTTGGGTGGATATGTATGCAAACACTGTATTAACTTATGTTCAGTACTGGCTTTCTTCAAAGTGTGGCTGACCAAACTTGTGATTCCCGAGAGGGGTCTATTTTACAGGCCTTTTGAAAATGATGCCCTTGCAAGTAATTCAAGTCGGGCATCCTGAATAATTAATGAGTCTTGAATTTGCTTAAAATATAGCCTAAATTACTAGTCTTTGCAGATTTGTGCCCTTCATTACTTCATTTATATCTCTTGCATCTGAGTTTTGTGATGGACCAAAGAAGAATGTTCAGTGAAAAATAATTGAGAAAATATTGGTGACACATAAAAAGGTCTTTTCTGCAATGGAGAAAAACCACTTTAGCACATCTGTTCTAAACATGATTTGAAATTAGTTCCTCCCAAGTAATGGTATCATTTACCCATACCTGCCAACTGGAAATAGCCACACATAGTTCCCTGAGCCATTTTTAATGAGAAGATCAGATGTGAGATAAATTGTGACACTTAAAGCAAAAGATCCATTTTTAACCTGAGAAGTACAGAGGATGACTAGGGACCATGTTCCTCCTAGAAGCATCATAAAGGCATGACAGCTTTGCTTCTACTTTCATGAGTCCAGAATAGGTATTTTTATTAATGCTGGGAATGTGCAAGCATCCTGTTTTCTTTCATCTCTCTGGCCTGCACCCCTTGTCTGTGAAAACATTTAGGTACTTAATCTGGTTCCCCTGTCATCTACTACTGAACACAGCTATACTGGACTATGTGTCTCCCCCTTGAGTTCATTAGTCAAGAACCAGGCCCCACGCAGCCCTTTATGATGATTTAATCATTATTTTCCATATGGAGAGTCTTAACACTCTTGAAAGAATTGTGATGGTTGTGGTTCTATCTACATTACAGTTTATGTCAGGAATGTGCTTTTGAAGTGAAGCTCCTGATTGCACCTGCCTGCTGTACCTTGCTTTGCACCGTGAAATGAAGTTTGAGTGTTGGATTAAATTGAGATGAAAGTAAAGTGGAAAATATTCTGCCTAGAGCTAATATGCATTCAGTCCATGGGACTAGACTACAACTTGTCTGCTACCAAACCTCCATTTCACCTTCACTTAGAGTGTGGATGTCAGTTCCTCAGCATCGACCTTGTTTCTGTTTACATTTGGTCTTACTATGCTACCCTGCATGTTCATTTAGATTAGCCTTTCATACAGATCAGTTCCTGTATCTTGAGGCAAACAGACGTGGAAAAATCCATGAGCCAAATATGGGAGAAGTAAAAGATTTTGTTACATGTTAAAAGCTATCTAGGATGAAAACTCACTTTGGTACCTTTGGTTCTCCTGAGTGCAGTGTGAATCTTACATGCTGTTTAGATTCAACTTGGTGCCCAGAAAGAGAAATTTCATTTCAGGCTTCCATCAACACAAGGTTTTTGGACAGTGTAAATGTCAGGAGTGGGAGAAGACACATTTGTGTCACCTTAAAACGAGTGTGAGAGTCGCGCTGCTTCTGCTTTGCTTGTTCGTAACAGAACCGGGAATTACTTGGTGGAATTTTGTTTATATGATACAGTGGAAAGGCAAATGTTTCAACATTTTTTTACCAAGTACACTTAATCTTGCTTGAATAATCTTCCCAACCCACCAGCCACCTACAGTAGGGCTATGCTTCACTGAAAGATTAGTGTATTGTACTAAGAAATAAAACATTTATAGGCAGTGACAAATGATTCAAAATAATTTGGGTTTATGCTTCATTAATTCTTCTTGCTTTTCTGTTACCACTTTGTGTAACCTTTCCCTAGCAGCAGGATTCATTAGCTGAAGATTAAAATTCTCAGTTGCCCATAGAAAAGAGGTGGGAAGCAGGTCTTCACCTGCATCTGACGTACCTGTGATTAGAGCTAGAATGACTGTATCTTGAAAAAAGGAGAGCTGAGTTTTCATGTTTATTCAGGTTTTGGCCTGTTTTCTGACAGTGCAAATAGACAAGCTTTTTTGCTATTTGCATTTTTTTGTAGCTATGCAGAGATGATTTTCATCTTCTCGTCCTCACAAAATGCAAGTTAAACAAAATCTGCTGTCTGTGCTCAACTCTTTGAACTCTGTCATGCTGTAGAAGAACAGTCAGATGCTGTAATTTTTTACAGTGTTGAATTTAAAGGTTACAGGTATTGTAAGGTTTTTTGGGGGAGTATTAAACACCACATTTTTCACCCTTGAAAAGAATGTTCAAAATAGTAGCTAACGTACATCTGAGTAGAAAGATATGTGGAAAATATCTTCGATTAAAACAGCAAAAATTTTTAGGGGAAAGACATTTGGCAAATGTAGCAATACTCTGCTATGCAAAATATGTGCCTCTTTTTCTCTTTTGCAAGATTTAAAGCTTCACATGCCCTTTGTTTTATCCATCAGGATTGTGATCTTTGGCTTCTGGCTGCAAACACAAAATGTAGGCAAGCATGCAAGGTTGTCGTGTGGCACAGTCATGCAGGAAAGCTGTTTTGACCATCAGATTTATGGAAGCAGATGAAGCAGAAGTAGATAATTTCTGGTAATGTGCCTTGTGTTGCTCTATAGCAGTGCTTTGTGAGTATCTGAAAGATGACACAGGCAACCTTTGGAAAGGGCACTGTCTGGACTGAGAGCTAGAGGGAAGGTGGCTTCTGTACAGGCTGAGAATTTCCAGGAGCTCCTTTTTCACTTCAGTGTATCTGATGTTTGCCAGTTTTTGTGCCCACATCCAACTCCTCTGACTGTATGTTTATGTTCTGGGATGCAGTATATACAGAGTGCATGGCTGTCTGTAGATCCAAAGAGTATGGAGTTTGTGCTGGTTTTCTAATTGACTGCTTTTACAGGTGCTGAAGTGTTTCCATGCCATAGGTCTGTTAACAACACTCCAATGTGGTTTTCCACTTGGATGTGCAGCCTGGTAGATGTTTGAGTGTGTTTCAGAACACAAGATTTGTGAATCTTGTGCTGCTGTGTTTCAGACTCTCCTGAGTAGAGTGTATTTTATCTTCAGACTACACGAAGAGTGTGCGCCACGGTTCAATTGCAACGTGTCACATGATTAGAAATGATTGTTATACAGCAGACAGTCTAATGATTATAATCTGATTAGGTCTCTCATATCACTAGCTGCATTTTTTGTGGCCATAAGTTTATTAGAGAAAATGTAATATTTGTTATAAAACTACAATGCAGTATTTGCTTTTTTGGTATCTTTGAGACGTTGCTGGGGACAAATTCTACAGGAATTGCCATTTACTGGGGTCACTTGGTGATCTAAGGATACAGAACATAGGTTGTGCTTTGGCATATCAATGTGGTTCATCATCTTGACAAAGCTTATATTTGGTCTTCTACATCCAGCATAGCTACCATCACAAAAAAACAAGGATCTTTGAGGTACTGATTTCAGGAAGCAAAATGCTTTCCACCTGGGAGTTTCTAAAGTTAAACCATACCTTTAGACTTTAACATCTCAACCCCCAAATTTGGCCATGCATACACACTTCTGTTTGTGTAGTAAAAATGCTGTTTCTGCTTTAGCCTTTACCTGACAGTCTAATCACTTCCCACCTTTAAAAAAATAGTTTTTTAAATACTTGATGAAAATTATGCACTTCCAGCTTAATTGTATGGCTCTATATTTAATATTTATGCTCATATTTTCTTATTTATTCTTACTTCTTATTATGAAGCTGGTCAATTTAGTATATGTGCTGTAATTGAAGGAGACCTATCAGTTGAGGATATAGTCAACTTTTGGCTCCTGTTACGTACAATACCTACAGTAGAATGTATTAAATGTCAGAAACAAAACAAAAGAAGAAAACTAGTTTTATGAATTGTTTAACTGTTAGTTGTGAAGGAGGAGCATCTTTTTATGTATGTCAAAGAAAGGAGAGGCAGTAAGTTGTTGGAACATACACAGTTATCTAATGTGTAGTATTTTTCATGGCACGAACTGTTCTGTCATCCTGCCAATGACTTCAGGTGCAGTTCTTAATACCTCAGCTATATTTTGACTTCCACGTAAAGGCTAGGATAGATGACCTGCTATGCCTGTGTGGAGTTTTACTGGTTCTTTACTGTTGCAGTGTGGCTACACAGTCGACATTTCAAGGTTGTTGTGTGTTATATTTGAACTGCAGCTAAAGCAATTGCTTAAACACCCTGAAATAGCTCTTCCTGCTATGTAATGTGTCCCCGTCATTCTGTCACTGCTTTACATATCAGGTCTTTGTAGTGACATTCCTTACAGTTTTATGGAATCTTATTTATAGTAACAAAGCAAAAATACAAATTTTTACTTTCCTGCCATCTAGTGTCTGCTATTCTGCCCATTGACAACTGCTTCACTTCCATACTTACAAGTTGTACTTTCATTTAGGATAAGGAGTTAAAAACAAATGTATGGACTGTAAATATTGTTAACTCCTAGAGTTGTTTAATAAAATGTCCAAACCTGTAAAGTCTTTAAGATCTAAAAATAATAACAATTTATTTTAATACTCTGTTTAACCTCTTTGCTGTTTCCTGGTTTACAGTGGTATAGGACATAGCACAGGACCTCAAATACAGGAGCTGCAGCTAGACTTTTAATATGTTCAATGTCATGCTATGAAAGTAAGACTGAAACACTAAGCAGGTATTGTAAAACAACAAAAAAGGCTTAGAGGACGCTTGCAACTCTATTTCTGTTTCTGGCATGTTGCATAGAAATCTGTAATCCCAGGAATTATTTGCTGGTTATTTGACTTTGATCTCTTTTCTTGAAGCACAATTTCAAAGCCTTCAGGCTTTGTGTGTAGAAGGAGTCTGTACATTTAAGATGAGAGTCTCATTGTCAGAGGCCTAATAACTTCATCTAGTTTGTTTGTATTTTTAAATATCTGTCTCTGTGTGTTTTCCATGTGTTTACGTAATCGGTGAATAATAAGACGTGATCAGAGTAATAAAGTTCCTTTTGTTAGTAATGGAAATGTGCTGTTTGCTCTTTCTGAAATTGCAGACAGAAAAGTCTGTGCTCAGGTGTTTGGTAGGCTGCACTTAGTCCTTGATCCCTGCCATGATAAAAGATTTAACTCTGCCAGTTGCAAGAGAAACATAATAATCTGGGGGAATCAAGTCTGATATGTAATGCAGTTTTTTTCCTGTCATATTCCCACAATTGTCTTAGGTTCATTCTTACTTATTCACTGGAAATGGACTCTCCTTTTTGTGGCCTCACACCTTCCCTACCCTGGACACTTCAGAAAGTTGTCAGAAGAGTTTGCAAAGGCTAATTATCTATCCAGGAAACAGGCATGAAAAGTGGTCTAGGAATGCATGAATCAAAGGGTTTCTGGTAGAAGTTCATTGTCTCCCTTTTCTTCTTCAGTTTGGACATGGTATAATCCTAATTGTAGTGAAGCTTTACCTTTTTTATTTTTCATTGCAGTGTTTAGGGAGTCTTTTGAATGCCAAGAGTTACTGGCAATGGATGAAGCAGGTTATACATTATCTGTAATTGCTGTAAATGTTTTTTGACACAAAGCCGTAGCCATAGTCACCCACAGATCTGATAACTGTTACCATGGGTGACAATTTCCATCTTGCTCCTAAAGGGGATGAACTTTCAGAGAAATTGCACATATCTGTTAGATTTTAAAATAACTCAGTGTTGGGCCTTGAAAAATCTTAGCCCTTTTTGTCAATAATGTTTACTATGACAAATTTATACTTCAGACTTTTCACAGAGTTAATGAAAATCTTAAACTGCATCATAAGGGATATGCTGCTTAATACAGTTACTGCCAGTTTTGCTGAATGTGGGCTCTGGAGTGGTGTCTGGTCCAGGTGTTGGAAGCAGCTCAGCCGGTGGTGTTTCCATGGTGAGCTGGGCAGAGACAGGGTACCACAGTTCCACCTGTACATGTGCTTGTGCTGCCAGGGCAAACCCAATTCAGGGACCTGGAAAGTGGCTTTTTGGGGGAAAAACAGCTCCACGAGCCAGTACACTGTGCAGGCTCATGAGTGTTGATCCGTGAGAAGGGGTGGCTCTATGATGTATGGTGTCAGGGAGGCAGGACTTCAGCTCTGACTTCCAAAACAGTCTGGGACTCTATCTGTGTTGATTGGAGCAGCTCGGTAGTAGGGAGGACTTGGTAAAGCTGTAGCACTGTAGCTGTAATGCCATGCTTTGGCAGTGCTGGCAACAGTAACAACATGGGAAAGAACCTTTCTCCAGCATTTGTTCTCTTTGGGACTAGGAACACTCATAATTCTTTGATCACAATAACATTGTTACTGAAGGGTGTCATTGAAGGGCAAAGCTGCATTTGTTTGGGTGCCAGAGATGTGCTTCTTACCTTCATAAATATATTTGGATTGGCTTTTTTAGGTTAATCTTAATTTTTAATTTTCTGAGTTTATGTATTTTGGGATTTGAATAATCACAATTTACCAGTTGTGGCTTCTTTTCCTATCCTTAACTTGATACTCATAGTTTAGCCTTAATCCAAGGTCACTTACCAGCGTCGGGGTATGATATCAGCAAGAATTCTCAAGTATGATCAAATGTGTGTACTGGATGTGAAACTCTCTGGAACTGCTAATGGAGAAAAGGGTGCTGATGGAGATCTCTTCTCTCAGCTGTGTATTCCCCAGTCCCTTTTCATATTTCTACAGCATACTGCTCTTTGATACTGCCCCACTAGCAAGATGACAGTCCCTTCTGTGTACATGACCCTGTTTTTGAATACCTTTTTCTTTCATGCTATGAGAAATACTTTTTGGAGGTGGGGTGAAGGTGAAGTGAGGAAGAAAGTGCCTTGCTCTGTGGTTCAAGTTTTGTGTCTCTTACCAAATGCTATGGGTTGGGAACCCCACCCTGAACTGACAGAGGAAGTCATCAAGCCTATTTGCAGCACTTTATTTCATCTTTTTACGAAAGAATAGTAAACAAGAGACAGTAACCAGAATTTGGTTGAGAGCAGGGGGGAGTAGCTGCAGCAGAAGGCCTTCTGCTGTTCTGAATTAAATCAGTGTGTCTGAGGTTGGGTTTGGATGTGACACAGTCTTCTCTTTGTCATAGCAAGGGAAGATTTTTCCTTTCCCTTAGGAATGGATCTAACTGAAGAGCAAAGTATTTGACTCAGTATTCTGAATTTAGCTGTAGCCTTTTT
Source organism: Manacus candei (assembly GCF_025592945.1). NCBI lineage: Eukaryota > Metazoa > Chordata > Aves > Passeriformes > Pipridae > Manacus > Manacus candei. The sequence continues at coordinate 6,163,150 of NW_026138066.1, forward strand.
ACAAATATTGCATGTTGTCTTACCGACTGATTTGCAGTTCAAATATCACTGTATTGTCTGTGAAGAGCTAGGTACTATGGCCAAGGAAAGCTCATGTGCTGCCTGTCTTATGTCAGTCTACAAGTCTGATAGCCTTGAGTAGTGATCTTACTGATTGCAGAAGGCTTTGCAACCTCTCCTCCCCCCCAGAACACTTGAACTGTGAGGATCTGTGTAGATCCTTTTACCTTTCTTTCTTCCCTGTATTTGGTTCCTTTCAAACCTCAGTGTCTTCTGTCAGCTACATAAGTAAATGCAGGGTATATGGATATTTTGACCTCTTCTTCTTAGCAGCTGGGCCAGTCCCCTTCCCCTGCTGTGTTTCGTTCTCAGTGTCTCAATCTAATTCTGAGTCCACTTATTTCTCACACTAGGTAACAGGAACCTGAAGATCTGCATATGAATATATTTGAAAGCAGAGCTAAAATCTGCTTTTGCACACTGCAGGGTAAACCCTGGACAGTAATGTTTTGAGCCATTTTGCCCAGATTTTTGTCTCTGCTGTTATATTGGAGATTTGGGTTTGATTCCTGGGCCTTGATTCAGTCTGTTTATAACAGCACCAGTTTGGTGCTTTGCAGCAGTATCTCAAGGTGAGGCTGGATGGGGCTCTGAGCAACCTTGTCTAGCAGAAGGTGTCCCTGCCCATGGCAGGGGAGTTGGAACGAGGTGATCTCTAAGGTAGGTCCCTTCCAACCCAAACCATTCTATGATTCTATGTTTCATTCACACTTTGCCATCTTCAAAATGTGTCTTGGACTGAGGGAACACTGAAATCATGCATTGCAGTTTTGGACCCAGTTTCATAGGAATTAATACATTGCTTTGAAGCAAAGATCGGCAACTTTCATCTCTGTGCGTTGTATGGAAAGGTGTGCGTCAGTGTAGATGGTCTTGTGTGCTGCTGCTTAGCTTTGGGGGGGTCAGATAGAAAGACAGTCGTGTCAATGTATAGCTGCAACATTTTTGAAGCAGGGTGGAGGCACAAAACAGTTGCATCATTGATTTGCAGAGAGATTTCTCATGGTAACTAAGGGTGTGACCACAAAGATACTAATGCTTCAGGAATTCTGGAGATGCAGCATCAAAATGCTCCACAACAAGCAGCAGAGAGACTAAAAAAATAGGCTGTGTGTGGTAGGAGTTTCAGGAGATTCTTGCTAGTTAGCCTGTCTGTGGTAGGAAAATCATGTCCTGCTGTCAGTCATCTAAAGGTGAGGGATAAAGCTCATCCTATGGACAGCAGATGTTGCAAACTGCCAGACAGTTGTCCAAGTGGGACAAAAGTATGTACAACTCAGTGAAGGGCACCTGCTGGACTATGCTGTCCCAAACCCCGTTGGTGATGATGCTATTGTCCCTTCTGTCACTGAACCAGTTTTAGTGCTTGTTCGGCCATTTGTAAACCAGGCTGTTCTTCTGTGGAGGATGGGACGACTTGAAGATGTGGGGGCTGTGGTTCAGTGTGGGGGCTCCTGCTGCAGTGCTGGCCTTAAACCCAGCCTCTCATTTCTGACTTGGTCTGGCAGGGCAGTTGTGCTCAGCTTTGCTGACACTATTATTTGTGGAGCCATGCTCTACACCAGCATACCAGTCCAGGTTAAAATAACTCTTTCAAAACAGCTGTGATCTGAGTCCACAAACAGTTTTGTCAGCATAACTGAGGGCTAGCATGCTTTGTCCCAGTCCTAGGTACAGGAACCAGGGCAGAAGTGTAACTGCAGTTTGTAGTTTGGTACAGCAGTTTGTAACTGCTGAAAACACCACATACATATCATGTAGAAACAAAATCAGAAAGGCAGGCAGGAGGTTCACCTGACTGAAATTGGGCATTGCAGAAGTTACTTCTGCATTCTCAACTATTTCTTTTCTGCATACAATGGGAAACAAAAACTCAACAGCTAAGACTACAGTTGTAGTTTGGCAAGTTTGGTGGGTTTTTTTGACAGAATCAACTAGGTTGGAAAAGACCTCAGAGATCATCGAGGCCTCTAGCAGCACTGTTCTCATCAGGGGCTCACTCAAAGTTAGCTAGTTAGTTGGATCCAGGATTCAAACCAAGGTAACTCTGGGGAGGGGCAAGTGCCATGGGAAGGTACTGGAGTTACTTCATGGCGATAGTTCCATAGTAGGGCTCCCTGGGCAGTGCAAGTACAGTTGGAGCATCAAAGGCAAGGCAGAAACACGTGGGACATGGGAAAGGGGAGAAAAAGAGATCATTACTTAATCTGGACCTACCAGCAGACTAAATATTTGTTGAACTGCCTCCCAGGGAAGTCAGGATGTTAAATATGTTTTTGCACTTCTTGGATTTAGTAAGATGCTTGAGACAGGCTTGCCTGATGTTCTTGGAAGCAACCTGGGACTATTGAAGCTGCCTATGCAACTGGTGAGGGAACAGTACTGGAATAAAGGCTTGGTGTTAGACTGGGAGGGTGTGCTAAGCAGGGCTTTTGGGTGGAGTGGGAAGGGAGAAGATCAGTGTTTGACATGAATTAGTATTTTCAGTAATCTGATGTAAATGAGGGAACAGTCTGCATGTTTATTAAGCTTGCAGGTTAGTAGGGTGGGAGGAAGACAGGATTGGGACTCACAGTATTTGGAGAAACCAAGAATGGATATGGGATAAAACCAAAGAGAAAGGCAGAATGTCTACATTTTGTGATGCTAAGTCAGTGGCATGAATTGAGGATGGAGAATGGCTCACTAGGTAGCAGCTCTGCAGAATAGGATTGGAGACCTTTCATGGTTTGTGAAACAAGCACAAGTGAACATTATGCATTTTATGTACACACAAAAAAAGGCAAACTGGCTGGAACATATAACTGAGAAGTGTTATTTAATAATCATTTTACTCTATAAAAGCTGATAAAGTCTAGGCTGGAATATCTACCCAGTTCTGGACACTATACTTCAAGAAAAATGCAGATCAAGTGGAAGTCGAAAAGAGAGTAAACAAGCAAAGGTCTGGATAGTGTTATCTGTAGGAGGAGGCTGGATCAGCTGGCTTTGGTCATTTTATATAACGGAAGATTGTAGGAGAACCAAAGTTTTCAAATATCTAGGGATAGATGCAAAGAGGAAGAGAATAAATCGTTCTCTGTAATGATTGCAGGTAAGGCAGGAAATAAAGAGAGGAAGGGAAATGTAAGTTAGATATTCAGAAAGTTTTTAAATAGTAAGGACATCTACGCACCAGGATAATTTCTCTGCAATAATATTGCATTTTTTTCATGAGAGCTCTCCCAAGATCAAGTTAGACAAACTACTGTAAGGAATAGTTTAGTATATTTTATCCAACCTGAGCAGTCAGAAAGCATCAGTGATTGGAGTTTCCTCATCCCTAACCATCTGTGGTTGTATCTGCTGCTTCAGGTACCAAGAGCTATGGACATGGATCCTGTCTCAGTGATAAAATGCTGCCCTGTGCCCACCTGGTTAGCAAAGCATTTGCTCCACCAGCTCAGCCACTCATTTAGGTGCACTGTCAGAATGAGCCAGAATAGCTGTTACGGTTTTATTGGGTAATTTTGGGTAGAATGGATAAAGCAGCACTTCGGTGAGCAAGTCAGATAGGTTATGGGGGACAGGAGTAGTTTTTCAGGGATCAGTGCTAAGTGGCCAGGAAGGGCAGTGGTGGGAGCTGGAGAAGGGGCATATCTGCACTATGGGTTTCCTGTAGAGCTTATCCAGAGCCTTACTGCTTCAAAGTTCTTCAAAGGATTATATTTTTCCTTTTCTTTCATTTGCTATAGTCGAGTTAACTGAGTTGCTCCACAGCTCTGGGCTAAGTAGCCATTTTAAAGCCAGAAAAATGTGCAAGGCTTAGTTAACTTCAAATGGAGTATGATTTTACAGTAGACACCCTCTTATGACATGTCTGCCCTATCCTAGATTGCTGAGGGAAGCAGGGAAGGATTTGTGCCCTCTTGACATTTTCAGAGTTCGAATATGAAGTCCTCTGTCATGTTGCCAGCCCAGAGAGCCACATCTCAGTGCACGTTTCCAGAGGACTAGTCACGACAGACTGAAATTGTTTTTTACATATTGTTCCTGTAGCAGCTCTGCATTGCTTACTATTTAATGTGCATGTGTTTCAGGGGAGGGTTTTTCTGTTTTCCTGCTCAGGGATTCTTTTCTCGCTTTGTTCTTCTGTATTGCAAGAATTTTCCTGGACTACCTGTGACACCAACTGAACTCCTGAAGTTGACTTTTCTGACCATTAGCTGTGGTCAGGGAAATGTCACTTAAAGGTCATCTGCTGTCTCATACTGACAGCAGAGGTAGGCAGGAGGGAGAGAGCAAAGAATTACTGCCGTGCCTGCACATTCTGGTGGTAGAGAGCTTTTGAAGACTCGAGATGAATCCTGCTTCACTTGTATCCAGGGTAGATGTTTATGCAGATTTATATATTGCATGCTGTCTTTGCCCAGGTGTACCCGAGCTTTTATTTCACTCTTCTGTGATACGCATACAATGAAAGGTGTGTTTAGGTTCAGGCACGTGCATATTCACAAACAGTTCATTTGACTGGAAAAGAGTATTATTTGTTTCTTGCTCTTCACTGAAGTGTGATGGCCAGACTGCCCAGGAAGACTCACTGCCTGCATCAGCTGTGCCTGAGGCCTAGTTGATGCCTCAACTAGCCAGCGAAGTTTTTTGCATTATTTTTCTAGTTATTGCAAAACCATATCCCTACCATATCTCTTTGGTTTATCTCAAAGTGCATTTCACAGCTTGTGCAACTTTCTCTGGTTATTTCTATCCATAACCAGATTGTATGAAACTAATCTGAACAGGAACTATTTGCCCCATTGTTGTAGGGGTCTGTGTACTCACTATGGTTAGTTTTCAGTTATTATTAATTTATTCTACAGATTATTCTTCATTCACTTCTGTAGTCTGAATTCCATCTATGGTGCTGTGGTGTGTTCAGAATTCATGCCATTTGGAGTAAATTCTACTTTTTAGCCCATTGATGTGAACCTAGAGGGACTCTGTATTACACAGAACATATGTGTCCTAACACCTTATCTGTGGCTACTCCATTTCATTCTGTAGGAAAGAGTTTGGAAGGCTACACATGCATTAGGAGTAGTTTCTTACCTTGCATTTATGCAAGGGCTTTTATTTTTGAATAGTCTTTTGAGATTTCATTATGAAGTTACATTTGAGAAATACTTAATCATTGGTCTTAATTTAAAAATAACATGAGCAGATTATATTTCATAGGACCTAGATACAATACTTTGGAGCTACTAACTGCACGAGTTTAGTTTTCTGTCTTTAAAAGACGTGCAACTTCCCTTTAAAGCTGAAGTTCTTTAACTATTCGGTTTAGTTTGAAATGCGAGTGTTTCAGAAATATGAAAAGAAATTATTATGGCCCCTTCAGCTAGTTCTCAATACAAACCACAATGTGATTGTTTAAAAAAAAACAAGCTACTTGCAGCTTCAGGGAAACTGTGAGGAGCTAGTGACACTTACTGTTGTCACCCTCTTTCTCTGGTCTTACTGTGGGACGTGAGGTTTGTGTGCTCCAGAGGAGCCAGGCAGAGTGAGAGATTCCTCCAGGGTTAGTGTGGTCCTGGACAGCAGAGGATCAGTTTCTTAAAACATGATCCGTTTTGGCTCTGGTTTTATACAGGGCCCGAGGGGGCGAGAAGGTCTGTTATATGGAGAGCTGCTGTTAATTCCTCAAGTTGTGGTTTTCTGTCAGCAGACAGATGTGCTTTCCTGTCCAACTGTTCCTGTTCTCACGATAGTTTCTCTTACATGGAGCAATATATATGTCCTGTGGACCTGCAGAATTTGCAGCTAGCCCTTCCATGTATGCAAAACACAGGTGCAGATTAAGGGCAGACTCGGAGCTTCCTTTGACATCAAAAGATAGTAAAGAGGATTTACAGTTCATTAGGATTGTCCTCCACCCTTCCAACCATTTCATGTATCTCTTCAGTGTTTCAGAACCATTCTCTTAAGGGTCCTGGATATCTTACTCTCTGTCGAAGCTTGTAAAAAGACTTTTTTGGGGGGGCTGGTTTTGACTCATGTTCTTGGACCCAACTTTGTGAACAATGGTTAGTTTGACTAGAAGTGTACCTGTATTAGACTCTAGCAGCCCACAAAAACTTCAGGTCAGTTCCTGTGTCTCCTGTGCTGTCAAATGGAGTATGTCAATTCACAGTGCTTTATGCCAGCTGGAGATCTGGTCCAGTGTGTTGGAAGATGCAGGAGGCAGTTGCTGTGGTGTATTTGTTAACTTTGTTGGCCTGAAAGGGTTGTGAAGTGAGAGAACTTCCACCATTCTAATTCATTCTCCAAATGTTTTTCCTCTCAACAGCTCTGAAAAGTCCAGCTGCATTTCATGAACAAAGAAGGAGTTTGGAGCGGGCCAGGGTAAGATGCGATATAATCTCCAATGTTTTTGGAAAGTCAGGAATAGTATGTCTTTTATGTTTTGGGCATCCAGTAGCTGTTAATGAGATGTAGAAGGGAATTGTTCATACTCTGGATGTAACACAGCACTGCATAGTCAGAGGTGTGTTGGGTGGGATATTCTGTAGCTTGCATGTGTGGTGAACACGCAGTGTTAACCCTCAGTGAACTGGTTGTGCCTAAAACCAATTGAATGTGGTGCCTGGATTTTCCCTGGAGTCTTCTTTCTGGAAGTCACTGATACTCTTCTTTCCTGCTGTCCATACACTTTACATTTCTGTTTTTACGGTGTCTGTTTTGCCCTTAAGTGCTCTGACCATGTTGAGCTCAGTTCTGCCTTGGAGGAAAGGTTTTCTGTTACCTGCACATGCAGTTGCCTATCTAGGACATTAGAAATTGAAAATTTAACAGAGAGGATCCCTCAAAAATCTTGTGATGCTGAAATTACAGAGACTTCTGGCTCTATGGAAAGAGGAAGCCAGGCATCACACTTCATACGGCACCTTTGCTAACTAGGGGGTTTCTTGATGATTTCTGTTCCTCAAAAGGCCTCTGGGGATATTTTTTTTCTGATTAGCCTCCAGCAGAACGAAACCTGTTATGACTACAAGGCTAAGTTTTGTTTTAAAAGTGAAAGCAACATAAAAAAAAGAACAACTGTGATTAAGACCTGTAAGGGAGTATTAGCCCTTTAAACTGTGGAAGGATTGGAACAGGGGACCTTGCATTAAGACCAGTGACCCAAAGGCTTTTGCTTATTTCTCCTCTTTTTTCCTGAAACATTCTTATTAAATTAATATTTTGGTGTGGGCAATTGACCAGTTGTGGTGCAGTTTTCTGACTGACTTTAATTTTTTTTTCCTCTGAAGGCCATCCTGATGGCCAGTACTTCCCAGTCTGTTACCCACTGCTTCCAGCTTCCCATTCCTGGGCTGTGTAAAGGGTAACATGTTCAGCCCATCAGGGTCATCTCTGTACATTGCTCTGTAATGCATCTCCAAAGACAGAGCTAAAAGCAGCTCTGGAAGTGAAATGCGCTTCTGCCCACCAAGGGGCTGCAGGGGGTCTTGAGCTTAACAAATAACATATCTTTAAACAACTGAAGAGTATGACCAAACCACAAGTCAGTCCTGAATGCCAGCAGTACATGAAAGTGTTTGCTGTGAACAATGGAACCAATGCATTTATCTTTAATGTAAAAAGAAATGTCATGAATTTCACCCTGACACAAGTTAGTGGTGGTGCATAAAAGGGGAAAAGAGGACTTTAGCTCTTGAAGAAGTCCTTTCCAGTTTCTGTTTGTGGAGCAATGTTGTGCAATTAGACTGAGGTGATTACAGTAGAAGGTCATCTTTAGAGTAAGCTCATTGTCTCGGTGCTCTGGCACAGGAGATAGGCCCCTTCTCTATTCTGTGTTTATTTAGATCTCAGTAACGACTAAAGATGGTTGTTTCTCTTCTTTGTGCCATTCAAGATTACCTCACTTCTGTGTCTGATCAACTGAAATTGGTTCTTGCTTGTCTGTTTTTGCTACAGACAGAGGACTATCTGAAACGGAAAATCCGGTCCCGGCCGGAGAGATCGGAGCTGGTTAGGATGCACATTCTGGAAGGTACGGCACGTGCTGAACATGACAACATTGACAGTAAACTTTATCATAATTACTTATTTAACAGGTTTCTATTTTTAACAGCTTTTCTGTTGTGACGCCCAAGTCTTCCTTTCACTTGGGAGTGGGCAGAAGATCATGCCTGTTGCATGATTCCTTGGGAGGGATTCAACTCTGTATGTGAATTCAAATTGTGCAGTTTTGTGTAGCTGAGCAACAATGAAATAGAATCACCACGGATTGCTCTTCTACTAAGCTAAGACACTGTGAAACATCCAGGAGGAAGTGAGGCAGATTGATCTATTTTAATAAGAGAGGGAGTGCTGTGCTGCTGCTGAGCAGCATGTCTTTGGACCAGAAAGGAAAAGATGAATGAGAATTGGGTGACATCAGTTTGAGAACAGTAAAGTTGTCTTATTCTGGCTACTGTAGTAATCCTGATAACTTAAATATACATAGTATCTAACATAGCTTTATAGTGCACAGTTATCCATTGTTATCTGCAACCATTTTTCTATACAGTTACCTACTGTTATCTATAGTTACCTTTCTGAATAGAATTAAAATACTGCTGAAGGGCATGGGTTGACCGTTGCTGGATTTATGCCATTTTATTTACTTTCCCCCAAACAGAGACCTCAGCTGAACCCTCCTTGCAGGCTAAGCAGCTGAAGCTGAAGAGAGCCAGACTGGCAGATGACCTTAATGAGAAGATAGCGCAGAGGCCAGGCCCCATGGAGCTGGTGGAGAAGAACATCTTGCCTGTGGAATCGAGCCTGAAGGAAGCTATTATTGGTAAGGCCAGAGGAGGATCTGTGCTGAGGGCATCTCCCACAGGTGGCTGTGATTAACTATCAATTCACCTGCCTGTCTAATAGAGTGCAATGCCATGGCTGGCCTTGTTTTCCTGTCTCAGAATCGTGGGCTTTCGGCCCCAAGGATTCTGAAAAGCAGAACTCCCTCTGGCCCAGATAGTGCTACAGAAACATTAAATTACAGGGAGTGTGGACATCCCAGAATAACGTGGAAGGAACTGTATACCGTAAAGACTTGAAAGAATGTTGAAGATTGAATTCCCTAGATTCTCTCCTTAAAAATCTCTCTCTCCCTATAACATGTCAACAACCTTGGTTAGGGAGAACCCACTGACTTACATCAGCGAGAGGAGAGAGGATATAAACAGGTGTGATGAAACAAAAGATGTCTGTGAACTTAAAAACTTCAGAGGATTCAAACCCTTTAAAAATAAACCAGAACAGATGTAAATCATGCCAGCGCCATTCCAAGGGCTGAAAGGAATGCTGAGGAATAGCCTTCCCACTGCCTCAGCAGTGCTCTTTCCTGTCTCCCCAGACTGAGCAGTCTGTGTGTCTGTGGTTATTCATCCCCTCAAACATGCACAGCTACTTTAAAGACAAATGGGACACAACTGTGAGCAAGACGGAATACTTTTCATAAAATAGGAAAAGGACAATGTTGTGAGATAGCATGGCTTCACTGTTGAACAAGAAGTAGTTGAGGGAGGCTGAGCTTGTGAACTGGATAATAAATAAGATGTGTGCCTTCCTTCTGACTAAGCAAAGTACATCTCTGGATTTCTGTTGCTTTTAAGTGAGGTGCAAATGATAGTATTTTCCTTCTTAACAGGATTAATTTGAGAAAATGTAGTCTAAAAAACATCGGTACATTACACATGTACACTCATGTGAATTTACCTACTGGGCATGTAGATAGACAAAAATGTTAATAGCAATCAGGGCCATCACCACTTAATCCATAGCCCTTTTTGCTTGTAAGACTAGAGGACAATTTGGGATTCTGACTTCCAAGACAGAAGAATCCAAGAGAGATTCTACCTTCCCACACACAGGATGAACACCAAAGAAACCATAACTCAACCTTACACTGTCTGACCATCTTCTTCTTTGGTGCCACGCCACAGAGCTGGGTTTGGGCAGAGTTAAGTGTCTCTTCTTATACTTACTGATCTTGTCTGGCTAAGAAGCAAGCGAAATGGTTCCCCCCAGTCTGCATCATTTTATTCTACTGGTAGCAGAGGTGAATGTGAAAACTTAAACCTGATCCAGTTTGGGCTCTGTTCTCTCGTGTTCAGTTGGTGCTTTAGACACAACTCTCTCCATCACATCATTGTCTTTGTGAAACATCGTGTCAAGTGAAGTAATTTCTTGTTCCGCTTTGCAGACATGTTGATGTTTGTGTTTTTAGTTGGACAGGTGAACTACCCAAAGGTTGCAGACAATTCCTCCTTTGATGAGGACAGCAGTGATGCCCTCTCCCCGGAACAGCCAGCCAGCCATGAGTCCCAAGGGTCTGTCCCATCACCGATGGACTCTCGGATTTGTGAGCCTCTCCCTAGCACCACTGGCACATCACTAGCTCAGGTGAGAATGTGGAGGCCTCCTGCAGTGCCCTGGAGCTTCACTGCTGAGGATCCTAAAAAGTGAGACTGAGGGATTCTTAAAAGGTATAGTTTGTGAGATTTCACATGGGGTCTTGGCTCCGTGGGGTGTTGGTGACATGCTCTGCCTATTCAGAAGCCCTTGTCATGGTGTCGGGTGGGGAAAGGGATGATCATTGCTTGGTGATATAGCCTCTGTGCAACTGATGCTGGCAGGCAAAACTGGGAGATACAAGTGTGGGATTTTGGTTCCTTTTCTGCCCTAGGAAGTTGTGCTGCTTCTCAGGGACAACTGAAGCAGTGGGTTAAAGGAGTCTGATAAACGATTTGAAGCCTGTGCTCCTTCCCTCTAAGTGGACACTTCCTGAACTCTGTTAATCTATTTCCCTCCTCATGAGTGTACTCATTATGCCTTTTTCTGTCCCTGCAGGGTTCATCCCAGTTGCAGATTAGTGCAGACTCTAGTGAAACTCTTTTCCTACCTGAGCAGCCACCCCCGCCTCTGCCACCTCCACCTCTTCTGCCCCCTAGTCTTACCAATGGAGTGGCTCTTACTGCTGCCAAGCCCCCACCAACACTCATTAAGGTACTATTTTGGCTGATTTCTTCATTGTTGTAGTTTAAAGGAAGATAAGGTGGTTACTCTGAAGCAGGTTTGGAGTTGGAAGTGTTAGATTAACAGATGCAAAGGAAGGAAAGTTACTTCTCACTAGTGTCTTCCTCTGACACTAGTGGTAACATACTTAATAGGGTTTTCTGCTCCATGATGTGTTCATTTTCTATAAAATGGGTGCTGAATGCAAAATGTTTTGAATCAATCTGAATCAGTGTTATCCCTAATTAGAGACGGTGAGTCTGCACTGGATGAGCAAATGATCTGGTGTGCTGGGAAAGCTGACCTGCATTATGGTGCAGTGTGAGCTGCTGCCGGTGCTGTGTCTACAATGTTGCCTGAGTTAGAGAAGCATGGAAAGACCCTCAGGTCAACGAACTGGAGAATTTCAAAATGAAAATCCCAGTGTGTGTTCTGGTTTACATGGGGTGTTATGTTATATCAGTGTTTCCATTCTTACTTGCTTCCTCCTTTTCTTCTAAATAGCAAAGCCAGCCCAAGTCTGCTAGTGAGAAGTCTCAGCGCAGTAAAAAAGCCAAGGAGTTGAAGCCGAAAGTCAAGAAGCTTAAATATCATCAGTATATTCCCCCGGACCAAAAGCAGGACAAGGGAGCTCCTCCCATGGATTCATCCTATGCCAAAATACTGCAGCAGCAGCAGCTCTTTCTCCAGCTTCAGATCCTCAACCAGCAGCAGCAGCACTACAACTATCAGACGATCCTGCCAGCCCCACCAAAGTACGGGTCCACAGTGGCAGCTCCGTTAGGAAGCACTTGGTTCCCCAGTAGTGTTGCCAGAGATGTGATGTTTTTGGTGTGAGGTGTGGCCACTGGGTGTAACACACTCAATCTTGTAGGTTACAGTGGGCCTCAAAAAGGGCCAGTGCCAGATGAATCAGACAAAAGTAGTTGAAGTGAATTGGTTGGCACAGCAAGGAGCATGGATATAGGTGAAGGCATCGGTGTGCTTTAACATCTAGGGCAGCAGCAGTGACCCAGATGTTTCTGAACTTAAATGATTGTTGACACTGAGGGCCTCCAGTGCCTTTCCACCTTGGTTTTGATGTCTGTGTCTTTTATTTTCCTGTAGGCCTCCAGGGGAGCAGCAGAGTAGTGCCAGTGCCCCTGCCGTGCGCAATCTCTCTGCCACAGTCAGCAGTGCATCTTCAGGATCCTCTGGTTCCAGTGGGTTGATGAGACAAAACAGTAATGCTGCGGTGGGCAAGCCTGGCCCTCTCCCTGCCAACCTGGATGAGATGAAGGTAAATGCCCTGTGAAGCTGCACAGTCCCTTTTTTGCCATTGTCAGCGGGCAGTACTGAACAATGTTGCTGTCCCAGAGCAGGGCTGAGGTGGACTGACAGGAGTTAGTGACAGCAGCTGGGATTGCTACTCTGCAGTCTGTACCCGAGGTGCAGGTTTGATGGCCTTCAGAAGGATCAGTTTAGTCCTTTGTCTTGTGGCTCTGGTAGCTGTTGATAGTTGTTTGGTTAGGAGTGTGTGTTCTCTTAATGTTGCACTCTTTTTTCCCCCCTGCATCAGGTAGCAGAGCTAAAGCAAGAGCTGAAGTTGAGGGCCTTGCCTGTCTCAGGCACAAAGACGGACCTGATTGAGCGTCTCAGAGCTTACCAAGAGCAGAACGGTACAGCCGGCCAAACAGCCTCCGCTCCCAAATCCAGCACAGCAGCTGTCCTCACAAAAGCTGCTGAAGTGGTGGTAGCCTTCCCAGCTGCCAGGCTGAGCACAGGGACAGCCCTTGTCACCACTGGCATTGCACCAGCAGAAGTAGTTGTGGCCACAGTCACAGGTGGCAGCGTGATGAAGTTTGGCAGCACAGGCTCGACTCCTCCTGTTTCTCCAACTCCTTCCGAGCGCTCACAAATGAGCACAGGGGATGAGAACTCGGGCACTGGAGATACCTTTGGAGAGATGGTGACCTCACCCCTCACCCAGCTCACCTTGCAGACATCTCCAGTGCAGTTCCTGGTGAAGGAAGAAAGCACCAAGTCTGCCTCCTGCAGCATAAATGCAGCACCCAGGTCAGAGCGGTGTAGCACTGGTAACAGCAGAGATGCAGAAATTAGGGACAAAGACCAGATGCTGCAGGAGAAGGACAAGCAAATCGAGGAACTCACCCGCATGCTGAAACAGAAGCAGCAGCTGGTTGAGATGCTTAGGCTACAGCTGGAGCAGGAGAAGCGCTCTCAGCAGTCACAACTGGCCCCAACGGCTGCGGGAGAAGGAACGGCCCTCGCCTCCAAGCCAGGAGCATTTGGCACCCAGGTCAAGAGTGAAAATGGTTTCCTGAGTTGCCAGTTTGCGAAGCAATCCAGTGGCCAAACAGACCAATTCAGCCCTGCACCACCCGCTAGCCAAATGGACACTTCAAATCCAAGCCCAGTGCCAAAGAAAGCCGTGATGGTGAAGCAGGAGGTGCCAGCCGCGGAAGCAGAGCCGTTGTGCCAGTCCCACAGCCCGCGGCTTTTCCTTGGCCAGCAAGGGAGCGCCCTAAGCGACCTCATCAAGGGCACCCCTCCCCCTACCCTCATCACTGACTCCACAGGGACCCACATCGTCCTCACCGTGACCAAGCAGAGCACCGAGAGGCAGGGCCTCTCACCCCACGGAAAGGCAGGGAGCAGCTGCCCGGCCTTGCAGGTACGCAAGGGTCAGATCCCATCGCTCCTGCGGGCAGTTGGATTCCTCTCTCCTCTTCCCACTCCTATGGCTGAGGTTACCATAGGATGGTAACTTACTTAACAGAGTGGAAATTCAGTGCAGTAAAAATACTGAAAGGGCCGAGTTGCTTGCTATGGTGGCCAGTGTATAGTGGCTTTGTAAAACAGAGCAGTGTAAGCAGATCTTCAGCAAAAAAGACTGGAATTTGACAATGAGCTGTGTACAGCAATGCACGATTGGCTATGTGTATCACAGGCTGTTCAGCATTCTTCCAAACACATGGTTCTGCCTTTTGTCAGGCAGGATCTCGGGCTTGGATGACAGGGTTTGCTGCCACAGTTCACTAGTTTTTGAAAGAACAACTATGCCCATGGTACTAAAACAAGCAGAGTGTATTTCACCTCTTGTCCTTTACTGTAGAGATCATAGCTGGAGTGATAGATGGGTCACCTTATCTACCAAGAGCTGAAATCAGACCCTGGAAGCAGACAGTTTGCCTTTTGGCTGCTTTTTGTTTTAGTGCGTGTCAGTATTTCAGTGTTAACAGAGTCTTTCATCAGAGGTGATTTACTATTCCCCTGCTGGCATGAGCTCACCACTTAACAGAAGTGTTCCAAGCGTTTCTTCCAGGAAGGGATAAATATGCCCAGGTTTTATAGCATAAGTCAAACCCCAGCATCTTCCATGACATCAGAGAAGGTTTTTATTCTCTGCTGGTACATTTCTTGCACTTTCTGCAGAGCAAATGGCAGTGTCTGCCATCAGGGATGGACACTGAGCAGGCTACGTTTGCTGCGTAGCAGGTGAGATGCCAGGCAGCTGTCCAAATACCAGCATCCATTGTCACCCTTGATACCCCAGAATATATAATCTGAACTCCAGCTGTGCTCCAGAAGGGCACAGGTCTTGTGTCAGGTCTGTCAGCCCTCAGGACATGTCATGGGTAGCCCAGGGATTTAGACTGGTACTACCTCCTCTTTTAGGAGTCTGAATCACACCCCAGTCTGATTTCTCTGCTCAGTGAAACAGAACGATTGACTGAATTTTCTAGAGAATAAAGAGTGGAGAAAAACAAACTTTATAAATCCTTCAAGAAACAAGAGCCCTGCTCCATGTTGTGCCTGGGGAATAACCCATTATGGATACACTTTCCTTTTCAGAGAGTACAATCATCACCTGCTAAAACTCCCAGCCAAGTGCCGTGTCAGCCACCTGCAAGCACCCCCCAGCAGCCCCCACAGCAGCAGCAGCCCAGAGGACTAAACCAATCCAAGGTAGCTTGCTGTCTGCTCACTTTTTTCCTTGTTTGTGTTTGCCTGCTGCCAGGATTTGTAACACAAGGGCAGATACCAGTGGGTGTTTTAAACAAGCATCGTTTGTGGATTAAAAACAACGAGAGGCCAGAGTGGGCAGCCTTGGTTTATAGAGGTGTCCCTTACTCCTGAAGGAGTGCAGCTGAACTGAAAAGGTGGCTGCTGCATTGAGAGAGGGTGGTGTGGGCAGTGTGCCTGCTGCTGAAGGTGCTGTGTGAGCTCAGAGGGGTAAAAGGGATGTGACATTTTACCCTCTGATACTGCTGAGCATGCTGTCATTTCCATTCTCGTGCCTTGAGCTGCCTGTTAATTACCTCTCTGTGAAGTGCAATGCTGCTTCAGGAAAGAGAGCACCTCTGACTTTACCCCTTCTCCAGGTGATGGCTGTAAAGAGGATCTACTGTGCACCTCCTCCCTTTCTAGCCTGCTTAGCTGTCTCTCTAACGTGTAATTAAGATATAGAAAGATTATGAAGAGTTTTTAGAGCTTGGAGGATCACTTCTGACTCTATTCCTGAAAAGGATTTGAAGACAGGAATCATTTCTAGTGTAGTCAGAGTGAGATATCTACTTTGCAAAGGGTGAGTGCCTTGTTTGCTTTGAGACATTTGAGAAAGTGCAGAAGGTAAAGGAAGGCACCTGTTTTCCTCAGTCCCTTAGCCTGTGTGTTGCAGAGGCATCCGTGGGACTCTCCCAATCCTTTTGCCTCTATGCAAGGTCAGAAGCCAGGTCTGCAGGTGGCCATGGGGCAGCTGCTCCACACCATATTTTTTTTCTTGGCACCTCCAAACCTGCAGCCTTTCTTATCCAATGGTTTCCATAAACAGTCCTAAAAATTGGTGCTTTTGGCAAAACCGGCTCACCTGCTGTGTCAAAAAAGGTACCCTCCCAGCACGTCCCCATGGCCTGTGTCACAGTGATGGTTTCCTACCCCTCTCAGAAAGAGAGTGGACCCCAGACCATCTCTGCCAGCTGGGGCCTGGCATCCGTCCTCTACCTGTGGGTCACAGAACAGATGAACAGCTTTCCAGGGAAAACGGGATGGGAAAGGGCATCAACACTTACACATGTTGGAAGTGGCATTCAGCAGCTGCCCAGGGATCACTGCTCCAGGCGTGCACGTTTCAGTGTGGGTCATGCATAGCTGCTGTAGAAGCAAAGGCCTGATCCTTGTTTGAACTTTTCTTATGGGCAATTGTGTGCTGATTCATCTGGTAAAGCTGAGTCACAAGCACCACTTCCTGCAACCCTTGGGGTTTCCTTTGGAGCTCTGGTGCTGCTGAGTGCTCTGGTGCTCTCCGCCCAGCATCGGGCTGTGAAACTTGCTGCCTAGTGAGGCTGGCTTGTGTTCCCAAAGCAGGCACTGCAGGGGGATGTGGGTAAAAGACAGGCCCTGGATATATTGCACTGAGTAGGCTGAACACACAAGGGAAGTGCCCTCTCTCTCTCCGAAGTGCTAGAGGACTTCCCCACTTGGACAGATGGGGCTCTCCCCATCCAGGAGTAGCGAGGTAGTGGTTTGTGGTGTGGCAGCTTTAGCATTAGAAAAATCAGCAAAAGATTTCCAGCTGCGAGTTGGAGGGGAAATCTGTCTTCCTTCCCTAGAGCCAGGGCATAGTGCACAGAGTCCAGGGAAGAAGGCAGACTGCTGAGAGTAGATCCGTGCAGACCTCTGTGCAGCACTCACGAAGCGAGGGGTGATGATAGCCTCTCAAAGCAGCTGTGAGACAGGAGTTGATGTGGACTTTTCCCTGATCACCCCTTCTGCCTTCATTCTAAACAGCCCTCATCACAGCCCAGCTCTCCTGCTGCCCCTTCCCCATCCCAGATGGACCTGGAGCAGCAACAGCACACGCCGCTTTTTGGAACTCCTCCACCTGCTCTTCCTGTTCCCTCGGTCCCAGTGAAAGAGCCACCACCAGGCTATGAAGAGGCCATGAAAAAACAGCCAAAGGCCCAGGTGAGATCAGTTGTTCTCCCTGGTTTCCTTGGGGAGCAGATGAAAAGCTGCTTAGTTTCCACTGATAGGGAATGGAGACATAACTGCACCTTCCCAGTTAAATTCCTTCTGGAGGGTTTAGGGCAGACCCTAAACTGCAGGTAAAAATTCCAAGCCACTCACTGCCAATTGCTGATCATACTTTCCCAGCCAGTAACAGCCTGGGGTTATGGAGGACTCTGGTGCCATGCTTTGTGTGCTCATTCTTGGTAGATAACAGCCCCATCCCTGGAGTGAGGGAGGAGAACCAGCAGCCAAGGGTGTTGCTGGAGGTGGAAGCTCCCCTGGTAAATAGGAAGCTAATCTTGCATTCACTCTCCTCAGGAGAATGGCTGTTCCAGCCAGCAGATGGACGACCTGTTTGATATCCTCATCGAAAGTGGAGGTAAGGAGACAAAGCCAGCATTTCCCGTAGTCTGGGTCTGAGTCTGGGGATTGTAGAGCACTGAGGGGAGAGTCTGTCATGGCCCCAGTCTTTTCTCCACTGTCCCTTGCAGTGCCTTTAGCATGGGCAGTAGTCAATAAGGCACTGAGATGCCAGTCAGACATTTGGTATGACTGTGATTCTCAGTGGCTCTGCTGCATCAGATCTGGGCACGTGGCTTCTGAGATGCTGGACTGAGACTGAATTCCTCAGAGGTGGGCTGAAAACTACCTGTAGCAAGGCAAGCACAGGATGAGTTTCCTTATCCCGCTGGTGGTCAGTGATGGCTCAGTCTCAGGGGGCTCCTGTGGCCCTGGTGGGTGGGAGGGATCCTTCTGATGTTCAGACAGGCTTTTCCTCACCTGGCCTGCCTGGTTGTTCCCTGTACAGAGATTTCTGCTGACTTCAAGGATCAGTCGTCCCCAGCTGGGAAAGAACCACCTGTGGCCTGCTCCCCACCGCCCAGCAGCCACCATTCCTCAGAGCTGGCGGTGCCAGTGTCCTTGGGGCAGCCGGTGCTCGTGGGCCGGCTGGAGGACTTCCTGGAGAGCAGCACCGGCCTCCCACTGCTGACAGCAGGCCATGATGGGCCGGAGCCCCTGTCCCTGATCGATGACCTCCACAGTGAGATGCTGAGCAGCTCGGCCATCCTGGACCACCCGCCTTCACCTATGGACACCTCGGAATTGCACTTTGCTCACGAGCCATCTGGGAGCATAACCCTGGATCTGGCTGAGTCTAACTTGGACAGCATGGACTGGCTGGAGCTGCCAGGGGGGCCTGTCATGAGCCTGGCTCCTCTGAGCACCGCAGCTCCCAGCCTCTTTTCCACAGACTTCCTTGATGGACACGATCTGCAGCTGCACTGGGATTCTTGCTTGTAATTCTGTGAGCAGAGACTGAAGGGAATGAGAGTGGGAGGGCACAGGCATGCAGGGGGAAGAGGCCAGTCAACCAAAAAAAAACAAACAAGGTCCCAGTATTTGTACTCCTCCCCTAACAGTGTCCTTCCTGCATGAAGCCAGCAGTGGGCCAGGCCAGGGCAGGGAGAACTGCTGCTGCAGGGGGAAGAAGCTGCAGGAGCTGTGGGGCTGGCGGCCTCCTGCCCACTCCATGCAGCCTGACCCAGCCCAGGTGAGAGCAGAGCCGGCAGCCCCTCCTCCTCCAGGCAGGAGCAGTGATGGCAGTGCATTGCAGCCAGGAATGAGTTCCCTCACGTGGGACAGAGCTGGGCCTGAGCTGTTTCCAGAAGCAGCACTCTGCACCTTTCTGGGATTGGCAGATAAAGCGGGTTGTGCTGGCCCAGCACGGTTGGTCTTAACGGTTGATCTTGACGGCTGAGGAAGGGGATCCTGCCTCTGGAACAGGACACAAAAGCAGGAGAGCTGGCTGGGGGTCTGGAGTGGCTGCCCTCTGCACCACCTGCTGTCTGTCAGAGGAGGGTCTGATCTGCCACAGGGCTGTGAGGAGCTGGGCAGAACAGGCACCTTTTCTAAATGTAGCCAAAGGGAACCAGGGTGACCCACCAACCTGGTAATGTCTAAGCTGGTTTCCCAAATATTGCTGAGCTTTGCAGAGGCCTGACTGCCTGCTTGCTTCACTCACCTTGGGCTGCAAAACAGATTTTTAAGGTGCTAAAATGAGGTCTTTATATGTTAAAACCGCTGTCAGTCACACCCCATTGCCCCCAGCTTCCACAGCACTTGTGACATCCCCAGGTGAGCAGGGCAGTCAGGCTGTGGCAGGGGTAGGGACAAGAAAGCGCCTGCGTGCCCTGGGGAGCTGGTAAGGGGCACAGCTGGCAATAAGCAACATATCATTGGGGGCCACGTGCAATCTGTTCTCCTGCCTTTGCTGTGTTGGTACCTCACTGTAGCAGGTGCCCCAGGGGAAAGAAGCAGCTGGGGATAGATGTCAGACCCAGTAGGTGAGAAAGGGGAAGTGGCACTGCAAAAGGGGGGTTGTATGGCATGGCACAGGTCCTGGCTCGGTAGTGCAACTGTGAGGGCCCCTTTCTGGGGAGAAGTGCAGGCCTAAAAGCAAGTACTGGACAGCTGACCTCTGCTCTTCCTTTCCTCCTGTCCCATGGGGTAAAAGGCAAAAGTAAATGGCAGCTTAATGTGAGCTGGTGCCCTGTGTCCCTGCAGGGCCCCGGGCTGGTGCCTCGGGGTAACTGCTGAATGAGGAGTGGGTGGACAAGCACCCCAAGCCCCCCAGAGCCATGATGATACTATTCCTTGTGCGGGGTTCTGTGTTAGAAACCCAGGCCTGTGGCTCACTCTTGTGCTGTTACTCCTGTTAAATTCCTGTGTTAGCTCATGACCATACTGAGCAGGTGGGACATGGCTTAGGTGACCCCATGCAGCTACCTCGCTGCACAGCTGTCCCAGCTTTGGCACTAAGCTGGGTCCAGGCTGCTCTGGCTCAGTGAGGTGGGGGAAGCCATAACTTCTGAAATCATACACACCAAGGTACATGTCCCTGCTCAGGCAATGAAAGGATCAGCCACCATCCTCAATATCTGCTTGAGGATGCTGTCCCATCTTTCCCTTGCACTGGGCTGCAATGCTTCCTGCTGGGGAGGGGTAGCTGTGAGCAGCCACATGCTGCTCCCCTGCACCTTTGGTACATGGGCCTCTTCTCAGGGGGAGGCTGGGCCACAGGAGTGTTGGTACTTCTGCTCCATGGAGGAGCAGGTTAATGCCAGCCCTGCATGATGTGCTCTCCCTCAGCCATTAAACTGGCAGCTGGCTGTAGTCATGTCTGTTTGAGCTGGGAGAAACTCCTGCTTTCCTGAGCCCTATTTGCTTGTTAACTGCATGGGGAGCCACTTTCTTAATCATTTGCAGGGGGAGCCTGCTGGCAGCTTCCTTCCTTTCTGCCCCTTTCTTGCTCCTCTCCCCCCCTCCCCGAGTTGTAAGCAAGTCAGAGCCTCTTATCTGCCTCCCTCAGTGTCTGGGCTGGGGAGGACACTGTCCCCCTTCCCCCTAGGCTTTCTGTTACTCAAGCTACAACATCACATCCTAAAAGTCAGAATAACAGAGACTGGTGGGCACCCCTTCACTCCCCTGAGCCCTCACAAAATTCTCTCCTGGTGCAGCCCTGGTGCTGGCTGGGAGCAGTGAGTACATTAGAATCGCCTTGCAGAGCTCCCACCAGCTCCCCTCGAGGGTGGCTGCCCAGCCGTGGGACCAGGTGGGTGCAGGAGGCAAGGGGTTTCTTAGGAGGGCAAGTATGGATGAGGTTGGGAGGATCTCTGAAATGCTAAGGAGAAAAAGTGAGGCTGCCTGTTTGTCAAACTCTCAAGCAAAATGAGGTTCTTTTAGCCCCCAGTTGCAGTAGCCCTCACAAAAAACAGCTGTGTGATTTCCTTCATACAAATAATTACAAAGCTGCAACCAGTAAATAAAGAATGAAATTATCAAAGTGCAATGAGCTCCTAGAGGAAGGTAGGAGTGCTCCAGCTGCAGTCCTGGCCTGTTACCAATTTACCTCTCCCCTGGGGTTGCTGGTGAAAAGACTGAGCATACGGGTGCTCCCTTTCACCTTTACCCATCCACCTGCCCTGCAGGTGGGAAACTGTAGGAAATTAGTGACCCTGACTTTGCCCAACACACTTGGGCAATCGGATTGGCCGATGGGCTGAAAAACCTCAAGGAGCCCAGAGGATACAGAACCATGACCTCATCTCTGGAGGAATCCAGCTGACCTGCCAGAGCCTCTCTGCACAAGGGGCTTCTGCCAGGAGAGCAAGTGATAACCCTGTGCCTGTGGGCAGAGGGGAAGATGGTGCCTCAGCCCAGGAAATGTTAGAAAGTCTTTTCCCCAAGCAGTGCCCAGAGCAGGCTTGCCCAGTTCTCTGCTTTCTTACTATTATTTGTTTGAATAATAGTTCAATAGTTCTTTGTCAGAAGAGGTATTCCCCTGGACATACATTTTTGCACCCATTGGGAAAAACGAAGTCTGATGTTCTGCCTCTACCTTGAATGTAATCCTGAATCTTTCTGCTGTAACCACTACTTGTTTGTAATGTGTATTTGACTAGCACGCACTCTCCCTCTTCCACTATGCAGCAAACGGCGAGGGGTGATCAGCACCATCAGAACTGGATGGTGTTGGGGCATCAGATCCAGAGCAAGTTTTCAACTGGAAAAGGATAAAAGTGACAAGTTAATGGGGGAGAGAATCGATCTTTAAATTGAATTATTTTTTCAGTTACAAATATTTGGAAAAAAAAATCCATTTTATTAAAAAAATTCCAAACAGCCATGTGCTCAAAAACTTCTCTGCTATGCTAGTGGGAGGCCTTGGGGCCACTCTGCCTTTTCCAGCTAAGGGTGGGTTATCCCTCTGGGTCTTTCTCAAATGTGAAAAAAGCAGCTTAAGTGGTGGTGCCTCATCCTTCTCAGCTGCAGGGAGATTCCCTCAGTGTATGGAAATTACCTACCCTGCAAGCAGAAGTAGGTCTTACGCTAGAACAGGGGCAGCTTTTACAGCCTCCCCCAGCCCAGCAGGCTGGTCTGGACCCCAGCTGGTGGTGAGGTGACACTGCCTCTTCCACAGCCACATGCCAAATGAAAAGACTCACTCTGACATCAGTACAGACTCTGCAACTTCCACCCTCCCAAAAGCGTGGGCTTCTCAACAGAGTTCTCCCAAAGGCCTGTGCCCTGTTACTGTCCCACTTTGCAGATAAGACTTCACCTGCTTTTTCTGGAGACACCTGTACAGACAACACTGCTGTCTCCCCTACCCAGCCCTGCTTTCTGCCAGCCCCACTCCCTTTCCTAAGAGCCCTCCTCCTGCAGTGTCCCTACAACACCTAGTTTTCAGTCTTTCTTGCTTTTCTGGGGCTATGCTGCAGGGCTGCACTTCAGGGAGGGCTGATGGTGCAGACACAAGGCAGGGCTGCCACTGCTGGCAGCAGAACTGCCTCTGCCCTGGCTGCTGCCTGACCTCGTGGGCTGCTCTGATGCAAAGAGCTCCCTCGGTACCAGCACAGATTGAGCAGAGACCTCAGCTTGATGCTGGCAGAACCCAGCACAGAAATGGGGTTGCCATTGTCAAGTGGCAGAAATTAAAAACTTGAGTCCTGGCCCTGTCAAAAAATAAGACAAAGCCCAGCACTCTCCCAAGATGCAGTTTTTATTTACAAACCCACCAAATAAAGGAAAGTAAGAATCTAGTGTCATCCCATGAGTAGTTTGTGCTCACAGACAAGCGCTTTCAGTAGAAAGTCACAGACTCCATATCCAGAGCCACCACCACAAAGCAGCAATTCTCCACTCCTGACCCATGTCCCCACTGCCACTGCAGGGCGAGGAGGATGAGTTAAGTCTCCCTGAGCCAGCTCCAACTTAAACCTTGTCCTGAGCTACAACAGTGCCAAAATATACACGTTCCTGGAGTAAATTTACAGCTTTTTGGTTAACAGTAAAAATCATCTAGAGACTAAAATGACAGCATGAAACACTTGTTTAGGGGAGAGGTGGTTTTTGTCTGCTCCCAGAGGAGACAAGGACCATCCCCTAAGGCTGTTACAGTGGTAACAGGCTGGTAAACTTGGGCAACTCTTGTCAACACCCCACACAGCAGTGCTGGGGAGGTAGGATGATGCTGATGGCAGTTCCCCCTTCTCAGCCCCGGCTCCAGGCCAAAGGAACTTGTCCAAGTGTCCCCCCCACAGAGGGGAGCCCTTGGCTGGCATGGGGAGGGGATGTGCTCTCTCTGCTCCTCTACAACGAGTCTCTCACCAGCCCAACTCCACATGCACCTGCAGTGCCAAGTGCCAACGTCTCCAGCTTTCACACGTCAAAGCCACCCCGCAAGGGCTGTCCCCACAGCCACAGCCATGCTCACACACCCACACAGCTGCTGGTCCACGGGGTACGAGGTGCTCCGGCCAGGCTGTTCCCCCAGGCTCTGGTGGGGAGGCAGGGCTGAGGCAAGCAGAAGATGGGGACAGTAGAGATGCAGAAAGCTGGGAGCGGGGCACTTGGTTTTTGTAGCCAGAACACACTTGTCCCTTTGCAGCACTACCCTTGACCATCACCTCCCTTGGGTTGGCAGCTCGGCCTCTTGGCGCTGCTGCCATCTGTCCCAGGTGGTCTGGCAGCCCCCCCCGAGGGGGATTTTGTCACAGATACAAGTGGGTGGGGTGGGGGAGGGCAAGGGGTGAGACATGACAGGGGTGGGGGAGAGGAGTGTGTGCAGTCAAGAAGGTTTCCCAGGATGGGGTGGGGGGGGTCACCCATCTATGTCCCAGCTGAAGAGATGGTGCTTCACGAGCATGTCCTGCACTCCTTCCTTCAGTGGCTTCTTCTCCTTCTCCTGCAGGACGACAGAGACCTGGGTGAGTGCACCACACCCAGAAAAGGGAAGGTCGTGTCTGCGGGCAGAGCCCAAGCACACAGAGATCTCCAGCACTTTGCAGCCTTTGCACTTCCCACCTCTGCACAGCTGAAACAGGGAGAGGCCCTGCGGTTTGGAGAGCACCAGGGAAGGGGGGGCCTGCCATTTCCCTCTGCCCCAGCTGGGCAGTGGCAAGCAGCCCCATCCACAGCCTCCGGTGCTGGCTCAAGAGGAGGCAGAGGATGGGCTGGAGGACAAAGCTGGGAGAGGGGAGGCAGTAAGCAAAGCCCCTAGCTGAGTGAGAGAATGAGAGATGCCACCTACTTACCTCCCTCTTTATTGGCAGCTCCCAGTCCTGAGAGAGGCTGAAGGCAAATTTGCAGAGGACCCTGCAACGGAAATGGAAGAGAGCTATGGTAAAACATACCCACCCACCCAGATCACACTCCCAGCCTGTGCCCACAACTGCTGCCCCAGGCACAGCAATGCACTGACTCCTCAGCTTGTCCCGGCATGCTACTAAGCTTACAAGGATGAAATTCCTTGTTGGATAGTGTTGAAAAGACAGCAGCAGTCACTCATTCCCTCTTTACCCATCGCTGGGCTTCACATCTTGCCAGGCCCAGGCTGGGAAGAGAAGCTTGAAGATGTGACTCAAGTGCAGCCCCTACAGAGCCTGGTACAGCAGCACAGGGAGGCAGGGGCAGCCCTGGGCTCTGGGGCACTGCAGACACGCCTGGCTAAGGGCTGCACACAGCTAGCAATGGGGGTTGAAGGTTCACTCTCCAGAAAACAGATCCCTGCCAGCAGCACCTCAGAGTTTCTGCAGCCCTGCCTCTCTCTCCCTGGAGTAAGAGAAGTGTCCTGACTCCCATGCAGAAGTGCTGCAAGGAGTTGGAACAGGGAGCTCCCTTGCTGGCTTGGCCAAGTACGACATAAGACATGAACCAGTCCCACTCAGTCCTTTGGCTGTGCTGAACTGGCACTGCCCCCCTGCTGTGAGAAAGCAGCCACAGGACACACAGTACAGAAGTGGAGAGAGCCCCCTCCCATTCAGCAGCAGCGCAAGGAGAACCCTGTGGTATGTACACACAGGCCTGCTCTGGATAAAGATGCTCCCACTGGGTCCAAAGGCAACTTGATGGTGCAGACAAAAGCCAGTTCTCCCAGAATGGCAGCAGCAACCAGGCTGGAGCAGTGGTGATGGCAGCTCCCTGGGACTTCACCTGGCTTTGCAGAGTGCAGAAAGACCAGGAGCACACCCATGGATGTGTGCCCTGGGCTCCAACTGATGTGCTTTGTGTGAGCTCAGGCACTAAAGCTGCTTCCAGCCCCTGACATCACTCCCTTGCTTAACCAGGGAGTCAGTCAATGATGACCGAGTCCTTCTCAGCCAATGACAGTCCAACTGTCTCCCTAGCACATTCCCTGTTCCCTGCTTGGACTTATGGTGGCTGGCAGAGGACATAGGGTGGAAAAGGCAGTCTCTCCATCAGAGCAGTTGCAGGACACAGCAGGAGGTTACTGCCAGGCAAAGGCTACATGCTTGTCACAACAGGTCCCCAGCAGCCAAGCTCTGCTCTTGGATCAGGCAGGCACAGTACCTTGTATTAAACCACCTAGAGAGCTGCTGCTGCCTCAGCACACAGTAGGAAATTTCTGGGCAGCCCATGCTGTGACACACTGGAGAGGGCCCAAACCCAGCCACGGCAAGGGCCACCTCCTGCAGAGAAGGAAATCCATTCCAGACCCTGCCCATAGGGACACTTACCTCAGCTCACATTTGATCTGCACCCAGCCGGGACTGCGCAGGAATGACCAGGGATGGAACCACTTCTCCACGGTCTGCAGGCTTGAGCACAGCACCTCCAGCCACAAATGCAGCACCTGCTCACTGCAGCAATGGGGTAGAGGCATGTTACTCAGCTGAAACCAGGGAAAGAACCCGCATCCCTCTGGGATTGTCTATTTTCAGCCCAAGCCTTGACCCCAGTGGGAACAGGATAACCCAGTAAACTTGTGTGAGCCACTCCATGCAAAAGGAGCTACTTCTTCCAGCTAGGATTCAGGCCAGCACAGTGAATAAGGAGCAAGTCCCACTCAGTGGCTGCAGTGAGAGGGGGGAAAAAGACACTGTGGCCAAAGGTAGATTGAAACCACTGTTGCCCTTAAGCCCATTGTGTCCCTTCCCAAGCTCCTTGCACCCACAATGGCCAGATGACTCACTTGAGTCCAACACAGATGAGAGAACGAAGCTTCACGTCCATCTGTGCATGTGCAGCATCGTGTGTCATGTTCACAGCCTGAACCGCCTGCAGGGAGGGAAGATGTGGTTACCACTGGGCAGCCATTTCAGCAACACAACCATACTCTGCCCTCTCTGGAGCTCCCACCCTCACCAGTGCCACCTGCTAGCACCAGAGGAGCTGAGAAGGTTTGTGATATTCTCGAGCATCTCCCCCCAGCAGCCTCCACAGGAAATCTCCTGCAAGTAGGAGCTGGGCTGAGTGGGCTCAGGGCAGCACTCACCCGGTAAAGCAGCTCCTCTGGAGTGAGGACTTTGCCATCTTCATCAAGCCTGTAAAGATCACAGCAGAGACTTAGCTAACCCCAGAACCACCCTGGGCACACACAGGCCTTTCCTGCTTCATACCACAACAGCTCTCTTGCTACTGCTGAGCCCACAGGGCCTCTGCTCCCTTGCCCAGGGAGCAAGATACAGATCCAGATGCAAACACAGGAATTCAGGGAAGGGAACAAGAGCCACTGCTGGCCCCAAGTCAGCACAGGCACAACCACAACTGCAGGAGGATGAGGCAGACCATGACCTTTCCCAAGGTGCAGAGCAGCATCAGTTTGATGAGCAGGCAGGGGCAGGGCATAGACCCATCCACTTGGTGTGACTGAAGTGGCTTTACCTGTAAGTCTTGCAGAGCACAAGGCGAGAATACACGGAGTCAAAGTCCCGTTCCACTTCCCGGCTTGCAGCCTAGAGGAGCAGAGGGACAGTCAGCACACTCTGCCATACAATCCCCTCACCCCAGCCCTCTGGTAACACTGCCCCATGAAGGAAACTGGGACATCTCACCTCTTCAATGAACAGCCAAGGGTGGCAGGGCCCTCCCAGCAGAGACGGCTTCTTCAATCCATGTTCAAATATGGACTTCAAGGCTGGACAAAGCGTTCCTCGCACCAAGTCGGTCACTCCTTCCGTGACTGAGTCATCTCCAGCAATGGAGTACTGAGGAACACGAAGAGCCAGCTCTCAGCATACTGGTGAGGGGGCAGAGTATGGAGGTGGTCCACTCACCTACACCTTCACTGCACAGATCAATCCCACTCTCAGGTGCCAGCCAGCCCCCACCTCCTTTACCCCTTACATGCTTGCATAAGGCACCATGTTCTGTGCTGCTGCTCGGAGATCTGCTGGAACACCAGGACCTTTGTCCTTTGGTGGTCCCCAGGAGACCACACAGGTGACCCCAGCACCATCGTGGCAGTGTTCAGCATGTTGGAATTTCTGTGGTTTGGTGTGACACTGACCGAGCTAAGGTACAGAGAGGGACTTGCACTGAGGGTCTCTGGGACTCTGTAAGCTGCTAAATGTCAAGGCGAATAGGGACAGATAGGAATTTCCAGGTCAGGGGGGATATTGTGTTAACAATCCTATGAGTGGGATCCTCTCTGTTTCCACAGTTAGGAGGAGAACCGCTCAGCAGTACAGAGCATGTTTATACACAGAGAGGTGATTTGCATCCAAGGAACCAGCCCTGAGAGGGGGGGAGGAAGCAAGTGGGGCTTCGGGTCAGCCTTTGAGCTCTTCCTCACATTCCAAATGCTGAGGAGGAGAGGGAGAACAGGGCCTTCTCCACTTCCCCTGAAAATTGCTTAGGTCAACAGCTGATGATGTCTGTCTCCTACACATTACCTCAGCCTTGGGGACATATTGACGTATCTGTTCTCGATAGGTGGTATCTCACCATTGCCAGCTGTGAGAGGAAGTGAGACAGAATGCCCCCTTGGGCACAGCTGTTTGGGGAGAATGCACTGTCATGGCCACAAAGCATGAGCACAGGCACAACTTCAAAGGAGGAAAAGAACACAAGCAGCAGGGAGAAGACAGAAACACTACCCACAGAATCTTCCTGCCTACCTGCTTGCTGCTTTCTCAGCTTTCTTGAGTTTCATCTCTAGGGTCTTTGCAACCCCAGGCATCCCACACTGGCTGCCCTGGCACCCTCTGGGGCCCTCATTTTCCACTTGGTCAGCATGAGGAAGTTGAGTAAACAGGCTTAGGAAAATAACCTGCCCCATCACACCACAAAGCACTCAATAGCCAGAAAGAGCAAACAGACTGAAGGAGGGAAATACATGGCTCCCTTCATCTGTGTTTTTTTCAGTTACAACATAACTCTTTATTTTAATGTGGGGAGTTTTTTGTAGTTCTGGTTTTTTTTAATTACCTCTTTACTCCGCTCATCCAAGATTTCCACAAATTTTGCAGGAAACCAACCTACAAAGAGAGGACAAAGAGATAAGCCTGACAAAGACACTGAGAAATCCCTACAAAGAGCCCAGTGGGAGCTGAGAATAAATCAGAGTTCACAGGGCCCAACCCCAAAGAAGGAAGCGAGCAGCCTCAAAATACAATATTTAAGGCAACTGCATGAGGAAACCAATTACAGGACACTGTCTACATGCAGCAGTGATGACATGCATCCAAGCACCCTGTGCCAGAAGAATGGAGCCTAAACTTGCTGTTTGCAAGAAGTAACCAGGTCACTGCTCTCATACCCTGCTTTAGCATTTCTTCTGTCCCTGGCAGGTACTCTGGGTACCTGACAGAGCCTTTGCTGCAAATGTATGAGAGCAGTGGCTGCAGATGAATGGATGCTTTGCATCTGGGCCCCACTCTCCCCAGTGCAACCCATCCTGTTCTCACCTCTCAGTCCATTCAGCTCTCCCACCCAACAGTGCTCATCCTTCTGGGAAATGATCTGAAAAACAGGGAGAGGAAATCATCAGTTGAAGAGAGTGCAGTGGCAGGAGGGCTAAAGCTGCCCAGCTGTGTGTCCACAATGACAAACTGCTTTCTTCTCAACTGTTTTTTCAATGCTCTCTTCTCATGTGGCTTGGGGCCTTCAAAGGCACAAAGCTACTGCAAACACAACATTACCCCTGTTCTCCCCAATTTCAGATGGGATACCCACAGCTAAAATGCAAATGGATGCTTTCACAGTCTTACCCCAGCTCAGTGCACAGTGTTAAACCAGGACTTGTGTTGGATCAAATTCCCCTTTTGCACAGCTCTGACAGCCAGGAAAGGGACTTTGTGGTGGCAGTGAGAATGACCCACAAGACAACACTCACAGGAACACACTGCCTCACCCCCAGGCAGACCCCAAAACACCAGCTGCTTCTCTTGGGCTCCTAACTGGGCTCTGAGCTTATCTCCTCCCTTCTTTCCCTGCAGAAGAGGTAGTGCAGTGTCCCAAACAGTCTGGGTCTGCGTGGTCCTGCCCTGTCCCTGTCTCCCAGGCTGACGCACCGTGATGATGTCGTTCTTGCGGAAGCCCAGCTCATCGTCATCGTGGCGCTCAAAGTCCAGCAGGGCCTTGGCTCGCCGGCGTCGGTTGCGAGAACAGGCCACGTAGTTCTCGTGGTCCCGCTGGTGGCTCTCCATGCTGTAGTCTGGAGTCAGATCCTAGCACGCATGTAGATGAGAGCAGAAGGGAATGAACAGCAACAGGTGACTCCCAGCTGATCTGCCAAAGTTTGCATGCTGCTGTTCCCACACCTTTTCCTGCTCCTAGCCAGCAGACAACATCCCAGCACAGCCTTCCTCCACCAGGGATGGGCTAAGCAAGCCTCATCCTCTACCCGTTACACCCGGCATGTTCCTTCTCAAGCCCATATTTCAGGAGCATTTGAACAGTCCTGTCCTGTGGTGGACACTCAACACTCATGCCTGGATCACACAGCAGTGCAAATCCAGCTGTTTCCACTCACAATGCTGCAGTTCTTGGGATCCACACACTGGAAGTGCCGTGCCACCTGGAGAATGGCCTCACGCAGATCAGCCACCAGCTCCGTCTGCTTGATGTTCTTGGCTTTCAGTGCCTCCAGATCATCATCCCCTGGTGGAGCCCGTGCAGCAAAAGAGAAGGCGAGGAAAGGAAATCAGGTACAAGGTGTTTATTTTTTGTTAACATTAGAAATCATTGGTTCTGCAGAAATCAGAAAAGCCTGACATCAGATACTGCCAATCTGTTCAATAATGTAAATAGCAAATACCAATTTGACTGGATCAAATGTTAAGGATATGATATTTCAAACCACATATGGAACTCAAAGATGTCATTTTTGGTCTGCCTGGGAAACTCAGTATACCAAGGTACTACTTCAGAGAAGTGTCTACAATATATAGTTGGCTGAATGGTGGGACACAAAACTGGGGAACTTGCAATAATCCTCTCCAACTGAAAGTCACTTGAAACTGAATCACCTGTTGGTTGAACTACTTCTGATATTTGTATAACTCACTGGATGAGAGCATATTCTTCACCGAGTCTTGAAAGAGATTTGAAAAACCATGACAGCCCATTTTCCGGTGCCAGTCTAGAAGCCAGAGCCACAAGAGAAAAGCCACCACCTGCTTAAGACCTCAACCTCCCTAAGAGCCAGATTTCAAATGTTTGGATTGTATAGAAACAGTCATAAGCACAAAGTAAAAGTTGCTAATTCACTCAGGAGTTTTTACAGCCTATCTCTATTACTTTATGCAAAAAGATATCTAATAGCATGGATTCTTTAGACATTTAATGTATCTGAATGCCAGAAATACTGGGTACATGTTTGGGAACAATTAATAATTTGCTTCTTTTTCTAAAAAAAAAAATCACTTTGTTTTAAATTCAAAATGTATTTTCATACATCTTTTTCATACATTTTTCCTCTCTCTATAATATAGTGAAGATGTGGTAGCTTGATTAACAAAATCAACATTTAAAACAATGAATTTTTCACTGAACTCCAATGTTTATACAAACACAGCTTCTACTCAGGACCCAAGTAAATAATTGGCTAGCAAATTAGTACTCTGCTTATCTTTTAAAAGCATTGCAGAAAACAATACAAATAAAGCGTGGTCTGAGCTGTACAGCTACTGCAACAGCTTAACACATTAAGCTTCTGCTTATTGAAAAGTGACTAACAATATCTTTTAATCATGTGATCCTAATTGAAGGACCCAGATTTTAGAAACATAAATAGAAGCACAAAATTAGATTTAAAATTATTTTTATAATTGTTTTTTGTTTGCTAAATTAAATGATTGGAGAATCAGACACACAAATCTTAAGAGAAAACTGAACCTTGCTTCTAGACTAAAAAAAACTGTAGGCCATAGTTACTCGCAGTCTAATCAACAAAAAACTAACAAAATCTCCTGCTCTGTGGCCGGGGGCAGGAAACAGAGCATGCATGAACTCTCACTACAGATTCAGAGACACAAAGATTGTAAATAGATAGGTTATCAGGCCGACATTGGGGATTCCCAGAAAATTCGTGTGATTAAAATAGAATGTGACTAAAGAAGAAACCCAATCACAGCTGCACTAGCTCTGTGGGCTGCCCTCATTTACATAGATCACCGATTCTTTCTGTCATCATTCAGTCCCATCTGGCCAAAATACCATGCTCTTCCCTCTGCATTCAGATCAATCCCCCCAAAACACAAGCAGAAGACATGGGAAGCATTATCCCATCTTAGAAGGTAGACTGTACAGAGGAAAGCAACTGGTGTTTCTACCAGATTCACCTCACTGCACTCAACATGACTGCACCTACATTTCCAAACAGGAAACCAGTGCATGATCAGCCACATATGAGGAAGCTCCACTTTGAGCCTGTGAAGACTGACTAGCTGCACAGCTGTGCAGAGGAGGACTAGCTCTTCTGCATTCCCTTGTTGCAGCGCCCATCCAACAGGAAAAGGACAACATGAACATTTTGCTCTCCATCAAATTACTTTTCATTGTTTCTTTCTATTCCGTCATTGGAAATCTGGTTCAACTCCCTGAATCTCAACTAGAGAAAGCCCTGGCTGACCTGATCTAGTGGGAGCAAAAGTCTGGCTTTGAGCAGAATAGGCTGGAACACAGACAGCAAGAGGTCTCTTCTAAACAGTGCTCCTGTACTTCTGTGACTCCTGTCCAAGTTACTACTACATCTGCATTCACTCTAAGGAAGAAGAATTTAAGCTCTGGGTGAGTTCTTATTCCCTCCCAAACTAAGTACCAGTTCTACACAGTAACTATCACAAGCAAAAGACTTTCCACTGCTCAGTTGTCAGTTCCCAGTATAAGGTGAACTTATCACATCCAACCTTTCCTTCTTCTCACTTGGGCTGAAGTTCTCCATTCTGGTCAACTTCTTGTTTTTAACCAACATTTCAAATACTAAGAATATTGTTAGGTAAAAAACATGACAGTCACTGTACAGAAACCCCACTAACATGAGAAAACACTATCAATCATCTCGATTCTACCACTGATATATTTTGGAGCTTGGACTTTATCTTTGTGCATGTGTGTATAACTCACTATCACTGTCATAAAATGACTCAAACATAGTAAAGGAGACTGTCTGAGACACAAGAAAGATGCATGTGGTAGCCAAGTTCCCTGCCAGTTCAGTCTGTACTGACTGTAGGATAACATTATATACAAGGGCTCTGAGTTTAGGTCGCTTAAGCAACTTTCCTGCATTTCTTCACTTCTGCATTCTTGACTTTACAGCTTCATTAGTTATTCTACTAGAATTTTTCTCAGTAATGCTCTATGTGGAAGCATAGAGAACATCAGAAAAGCTATTCTCTGGAAAGACCAGTAAAACACAATTTTAGATTTATTCAGGCCATTTCAACCACAACAGGAACACTGTTTGAAACCTGTAAATTTAGTATGTTGTCTTCCTCCAGGAAAAAAAATTCCTGGGATGACATGTGGCAACTTCAAGAAAGCTAACCAGTTGCAAGGATGGTGATGACAGTAAGGTTTACAGTAGAAGGGACTCTAACAGAGTCAAAGATATAAGTTAGTGTTAAAACCATGAAAAACCTATTCTGGCTGTGTGCTTTCTGGACATATTTTGGCTTAGCTCATAAAGACTCAAAAGTGTTCACAGCACTGAACTCTCAGAGTAAGTAAGGGGAAACATAATGATGTTTGCATTTATAAATTTTGATGGGTGATGCACTGGACATCCTGCCCTGTCTCAGATCTTCAGAGATGTTCTTGAACCAAGCAGAGTAACATCAGGAAAGTACCACATCCAGCCTGTGGACTGCATATGGTCTGCCAGAAAATGTGTTTGCCCTGTTGGTCAGTGCAAGGACATTACAGCTGGGCTGAGCTGCACCTGTTGTTGCTCACCATTCATGACTAACAGTCTAAACTAAAATTTACTTTCTGAGCTCAGATCAAAGCAATCAAGTAGTAAACTGCACTTCTTCCCTCTCATCCTTCAGTTCTGGCTCCCTTCTCTCTCTGCTTTGCTCACTTCCCTCCCTCCTAGGCTGCAACAGCCATCAACAGCACGTGAAGGGCACAGGGTTGTCCTTACCGAAAAGCAGAGAGGTGATGCCAGATTTCCTGCGCTGAGTCCTGCGCCGCACAATCTGAGGGAACAGAAGAGAGAAAACAGTGCACACATTAGGAGAGATTTCAGAAATTAAATAAAGCAACCCTCCACACCGGTCAGCTCTGGGTAAAGGGTCCTGACAACTACCATTAGAAAGGGAAGGCAAGTGAACTGGCAGTTTTCAACAGGAGTTGTTCTAGTCCTAACGCAAGCTCCACTGCTTGACCTGTTCCATGTGCAACAGGTTATTTATAGCTTAATTATTATGAAAGCATAATTGAAGTTTGAGAATCAACCACAACTCACGTGAATAATTTAATTTGTTGCCAAAAGCAGCTACACATGTAATTGTATATAAATTTCCAAGTGGATAACTATTATATTTTAGAATTGCAGGAGTGTCTTGTCTGCAACTGTAGATTTTAGTCCAAGATTAAACACAGTTGCATTTTTTATTCAGCTTCTCAAAGGCAGTTGCTGCTGTTTTCTGACTCTACATTCCAAGATTATTTTACTGTACCAGTTTCTTACTAATGGATTAAATCCAGTTCCTACTCTCTGTGTGCTTCAAGCAAATTCTGCCAAAAACATATGTTGTTTCTTTCAGTTTCCATTAATGAAATATGTTACATTTCATCATAACTCTCATTAATGATAATTACAATCAATGCCAATACCTCTTTCATCTGGGGATTTATCAACCAGGTAGCATTTCATTAGTATAGACCCTCCTCCAACTTCCCAATACCTTTTCTCCAACAGATGACAAAATTATCCTGGAGCCAAAAATCCTCTCAAACAGGAGGACCTCTTGCTTGCAAACAGAAACAGGGTGGGAATATGTAAGGGAATGGTAAAAGCAGAGCAGCAGAGGCAGGTGGGACTCTGTGCACTCACTTTGGATAAATTGTTGACGGTGGTGCTGGAGTTGAGCAGCTGCCCTTGCTCAGCAATGAGGTAGGCCAAGTGTTTGCGGCGCTGGGTCTCCACTGCCACGTCTGTCAGCGAGCCAGCCACGCGCATGGCCTCCCGCAGCAACACGTCTGCGTCTTCAATCTGACTCGGGATGTCTGAGAGCGTGTTGAAGATGGAGGCAGAGTTCTCCGACTGGATTAGCTCATCCTCCTGCAACAACACAGTGATTTTTTGCCACACTGAGCAGTGAACACGACAGCTGGGCTCTTGAGGCTGCTAGATGCAGTTTTACTTTGTGTACACCTTGGGCAGGTACAACTAGACAATTTCATATAAAATACTTCAGCAGAAAAAGTCCAAGATACTTTTGAGAGGGGGATAACATCTTTTACTGCTCTATTGCACCCTCCTCCCAGAATTCTAGCTGGCATTTTTTTGAATCACAGCATTCATCCTTGAAATTAAATCAAATCAGCAAGGAAAAACCAAACCAAACCTATTTAGCACCAGCCACTAGGACTGGGTGCAGCAGGGATCTTCCTAGAGATAAAAAAATGGAAGCTGCTCAGTCTCACACACTACAGAGCATCTACCATGTCAAACTGTGCTCCACCTTCCCCTTACTCCCAGCAGGATCTCCCTTGTCCTTCACACAGAAAACTGAACACAAAATTGTTTCCCACATAAAAAGGAAAAGATCAAGCAGTTAAATACAGCCCAGTCAAATCAAATGCAGTCAGAAAAATGCTCATCTCTTAGAGCATTCAATAGTGCCATACAAAGCTTCTCAGATGACCACAAATTTGGCTTTCTCTCTCTCCTCACAGATTGTGCAAAATCGAGGAGTATCTTGGTTTAGGTTAAGATGCACCCTCAGGTTGGATCTAGACTGAATAGAGAGGGGCAGTTGATGAGGTTTAATTATGGGGCAACAAATGATGTATGCACAGGAAACAGCAATTACTAATTTCCACAACGTGCCTTAGAAGTTTTTCACAGCCTCCAGTTCCGAAGGCAGCAGGAAGACATCTTCCCTAGCACACTCCCAAATCACATACAGCAAATGGATACTAAACCTTCTTGCCCCTAAATCTCAGAATTAAACACTGAAGTACTATAAAGGAGGAAGAGGAGTGGGGAATCACCTTCATACTTAGCATGCCCAAAGTGACTTGGAACAGCACCAGAGAGCCCTCGTAGAAGAAGAGGTCCCAAATACGCAGCAGCAGCTTGATGTGGACAACACTAGCAAAAGAGGTGAGGAACCAGTGCAAGGTGATCAAGGAGAGCTCTGTGAATAAAAACATGGAAAATAAT
The DNA here is from genome assembly GCF_025592945.1 of Manacus candei. Lineage (NCBI taxonomy): Eukaryota > Metazoa > Chordata > Aves > Passeriformes > Pipridae > Manacus > Manacus candei. Next base: position 6,198,905 of record NW_026138066.1, read on the forward strand.
CACAACAGAAGAAGTCAGTCAACCAGTGAAGATGGACTCTAAGGGCTGTCCTCCATGCACTGCCTCCAGGGTCAGGAGGCTTGCTCCTCTCTCTATTGCTCTCCCTTTGTGAAAAAAGAATAACAGTCTTTGTCTGCATGTCATCCTGGCAAGAAAAGCTATGGTTTCTAGGGCACACTTTTACCAATGTCATGCTCCTGAAGCAGCTTGTCCAGGCGAGGCAAGTACTGCACGATGAGCTGCCGCAGGACACGCTGGTCTGTCTGCACGCCCATGAGAGTGGTACTGAAGTAGGAGGCAGGAACCAATTCCTCAATGATAGCACACATCATCCAGAAGGCATCTTCCTCCTCCAAGAAGAGCAGCAGAGAAGCAGCCACCTAGGATTTTGAAGGAAGAACAACTGCATGTCCTAAGAGGAATAGAACTCTTTCCCCACTTTCTCACGTGGACAGATGGACCAGTATCTAGGTGACAAAAATCTTCCTTCTGCAGCAGCATTCCTGCAGCCTCCACTGAAGGGATTTCTCCTCAGTGTACTGCCTGCACCCTCCCCAACAGACAGACTGAATTCTTCAATATCTTTGGATATGTGGTGCTACTCTGCTCTCCCTTTCCTAGGAAAAGTGTTCCATGTGGAAGGGTTTTCTCTTCAGCTCATGTGGAGACCACAGTATCTGGCAGCACTACCTCAAATCATTCGCTCTGCTGGTGCGACCACAGACACATTGATCCCTATTACAAAGACAGGTTAACATGAAAGCAGGTTACCATGCCAGTGCCCTGACAATATCCAATCTCTGGGTAGAGCCAGGCAAGTCCCCGTAGTATCCTGCGTAGCCTTGGCACTCCGATACTGTTCATGTTGGAGAAGCAGGCATTGCTGGGCATTGTGCGTAGCAAGTCCTTTTCAATCTGTCAGCCATAAACAAGGACAGAGTCAGCTTGCAGCACCTGAACAACTGCCTTCTGCTATCTGCACTTCCCCATGGCCCCCTGCTTCAGGGAACTCTGCCTCCCACACCCATCCTCAGGCACCGAAGAAGGTGGCCCTGTCCGAGTACCTGAGTCAGTTTAACAACCTTCACTGACAAGAGGGAAATGCCAGTGCAGACAGTGACTTGCTGACTCCCAAGAAATACTCGTCTAAACTCAGGCCCTAGTTTCACCACTGACAATAGTAAGCACACTAGTTGGGAATTTCACCTGCCTGGATTTCAAGCAAGGCTTCCCGAAAAACCTATTCCAGAGAAAAATCAACAATCTGGCCACATCTGTGAATGAGGACTTAGAGGTGAAGGACCCACAGATCTCCCTTGAACAGTGCTGTTTCTCCTTCCAACTATTTTGACTCTTCTTGGTGAGAGGTGAACGTGTGCAGATCTCAGTTTCTTTTGCTGTTCCCTCCTCCCACAAAAAGGAGAGATCAAAGGAGAACACCCTGAGGAGACCCTGTAAGAGTCTTATTAGTGTTTAGAGACTTTTTGTTTGGGGGAACAAAGACACGCCCTGGAAACAGCCACCACAACCTCAACAGAGGTCTCTCAGTCTTTCACCCTTCATTTCCCTCAATGAATATCAGGATGTTTGCTGAGATGCAACTGCAGCACTGTTTTTTAGCCTGCAAGCAGCATGGGTCAAACCCCTTCCCTGCTGTCCTAGCAAGGAGCAGAGCTGCACAGTTGCTACTCCAGCAAAACAAAGGAGAAATATGCCTCACAGGATTAAGGTTTAGCAGGATTCAACCACATGTCCTCTCAACTGTCCCTGCTGCAGTGTCAGGCAGACACCCCTTCCTTCTCACACAGCTGCTCTTGCCCTTCTCCCCACTCAGCATTAGGAAGTTTCTCCCACCTGTTTGGCAGCAATGGTTTCATCGTTAGAGCTGTTTTTTATAATATCCCGATATGACATCTCTGAGTTCCTCTTCTTCTGCAAAGCCCCTGAAAGGCGCATCCACAGCTGGGGGGACAGGGTGAACAGAGATAGGAGGAGTCACTCAGACAAACACAGAAAGTCATGAGCTGGCAGCTTCTCAACCAAGAGATCTCACTCCACTATCTCTTACCCCAGGCAGGAGCGCCCACCCAGAACAGGCAGCACTCTCACCTGTGGCCTCATGCTATGTGGGATGCCAGCTAGCACCAGGGAGCGCAGCTTGTCTGAATGGGGTAGGGTGACTTCAATTTTGTCCCAGGTGAGGTCGCCCACGTCATGGTTGTGTGTGAATTCCAGATGAGCCTGCCACTTGAGCCTCTGCTGCGGTTCCTCCGTCAGTGGGACCCCCAGAAGCTTGCTGGAGTTTGGCTCAGCACCATCTGCTTCAGCAAATGGAAGGGAAAGGAATGGAGACAAGTGAGACAGGGAACAGGAGAGAGAACAAACACAAGGCAGAGTGGGGAATAGGATGGTCATCTGAAAAAAGCACATTAAAAACATTCACGTCTTCCAGTCAGAGCATGGAAAGGCAAAGCTTGGTTTCTAACTGCCTTCTCCATGTAGCAAATTTAATGGTCATAAACAAAAAGCACTGGGACCTTGAGAACTAAGAAGGTGTCGGCAGGCTTCTAGTCTCTACTTACTCATGATTTAGAGCACAGTGTGGCTGGAATTAAACAAGACCCCGGCAGCAGCCATCCTGCTGGGTTTTATAAGAATCTGTAAATCAGGCTGACAAAAGCATAGCAAGCCTCAGAGGTGAAAAGCAGAAGCTATACGCTCATGGAAGTAATGAGGTGCAAAATGTTACCTTTGGGGATATTTAATCATCAAAAAAGCTTTAGCAAGGACACCTCCAAATTCAAAATGAGAGAGCACCTTAATCTGAGGCTGGCTTTCTAAAATAGACACTTTAGCACAAGTACAGGTTTGACGTAAGGTGCTCTTGTCCTTAATCATATAACACATTTCAACAATGCGGTCCAAATCTTTCTGCTGATTTTATAATGCACAAGTCTGTGAAACTTTCTGGCTGGGAAAAAAACCAAAACACTGTGTCCTGTCCTCATCTCCAGGTCATGGCTTCAAAGAGGATCCTCTGTAACTTAAGGTGACTCACAGCACACATGTGAACAATTTCTGCCCTTGCACTGTATGGCCTGAGCCCTGGAAACATCCTCCAGAGCACATAAAGCAATTCCTACATCTCCTTTCTCTTCCTCTTTGCAAAAGCCAGCTGTTGTAGTTCAATGCTCAGCTGCAATAGCTCTCCACATTTCCTCCTATTCGGTCGCCTCTCTCCATATCTTGCAGAAAAATTAGGATGTGGGGTTTACCCATACAGTTTGTCCTACACTTTGCTGAGATGTTGGGATGGGCAGAACGAATACTGTTGCCACTCATTTTGGCCATGAGTTTTTCAACAGACAGAATGTTTCATTGTGCCTGCTGTGAGTGCTTACAATGCTACTGAACACAACACTGTCAACTGGGAAAGTTGCCCTTCCCCAGCATGCAGCTGCTAATGGAAACGGTAACCCCTCTTTTCTCTCTTTTACCCATGGCACAAGCATAAGGGGATGGAAATTACTTCTGCATAGTCTATGTTCCAGACTCCCATAAGGCCAGCACATCTAATTCACTTGATTATAATAGCGGGATACAGAAAGATGATGACAGGTGGGTAGACAAGACCTAGTACAGAATGGTTGCAAAGCCACCCTGCCATACTTGGAAGCACAGGAAGGGCTGCACACAGTGGAAGTGGGAGGGATAGGACTGGCTTTACCTTCCTTGTCAACTCGGAAACCGAATTCATCATAGCGAAACTCTGGCTGCTCGACGGATTCTTCTTTCTGGGAGATGTGAGGAAGGAAAACAGACACTTTCACCACTTTAGCACTTCATAACTGAACAGAGACACATGGATTTTTCCCCATCTCACCACTGTCCGCATTGTGCCCTTTGAGCACTTAGATCCCTTGCCCTTTAATTTTCAATGCCTCCCACCACAATTCCAAGCTGAGCAGATATTGCATACCATTCGCATGTTGACTTCTCCACGGAAGTTGTGAAGCCCTGCCATCAAACCTGTACAGATTTTCCTAGCAATCCTTTTTCCAGCAGGACTTAAGCTCAGCCTCATATCAAGATCAGAACTCCCCACTTGGAGGGGCATGGAGCCCTCCTCATGAACTGAGGACACACACACACCAGCTAAAGAGGTCTCTGCTGTCTGCATTGCTAACGCACCGCAGTCCTTCCTGTTACCTCTGCGCACACACTGCAAATTCAGCTCCCTGCACTGTGACATCTCCTGCCCGTTGCTCTCAGATTTTCTCTGAAAGACACCAGGCAAAACTGGGATTTGCACCAAAGGAAATTAAGATGCATGACCCAAATCTCAACCTTCCTCATCTGTGCTCACAGTTGGCATTGGGGGATACATAGTGGAGGTTATAACTAGGATTCTTTTAGGATTGAAAACCTACAGATACCTCCCTTTTCCTGCAAGCCCACCTGCTCCTCCTGTAGGGACTCTTGGAAGCACTGAACCCAGGCAGTACCCCAGAAATGTGCTTCTCGCATAGCTCCACAATAAGCTTTAATCTGCCTCATTGGGTTCAACTGCCTTCAGTAAACTGTGGATAAGTTATGAAATTCCATGGCTGCTTCCTTCCTTCCTCCTCTGCCCACCTGACAAGCCTTGAGGCTAGCATTTCCTGCCATACACAAGCCACCCAGAGTAGCTTGATGATGACAGAGGCTCCCTGACAGTGTCAACATTTTTACACTGGAGCAATAGTTGCAAAACAGCAAAGCAATAATTCACACAAGTTTCTTTGTACTCTGCAAGATCCTCTTGCAAAACCCAGGATGCAGCCACAAAACATGTGAATTTTAAGTGCCCACCACTAAAGCACCAGAGGAAAAGTGTGCCTCTCCCTCCTTTTCCCTGCGGCTTTCAGAGACCACCAGAAACCACCAGGGTCCCTCTACTTTTGCACAGCCAGAGAACACCCCCTCCCTGCCCCACACTATACCTGTGTGTATTTTGCCAGGATGTCCTGAGGCCAAATGCTGGGAGTGAGTGCTGAGAAGGGACCCCCAGCAGAGGGAGTGTGATGGCCTAAACAGAAAGAGATCAACACAGCAATGAAAACCTGGAAGAACACCCTTGGGAAGACACACTTAATACAAACCGTGTCAGCAAGGGAAGGACTCATTCTGCAGTTTGTCCTGACTGCTACTCTAGACAGGGAGACAGCTCCCACTTCATCAAGGAAGCCAGTAATTTCAGATGGTTTTGTTCCTTATTACCGAGTAAAAGAGGCAGAAAGGCCAAATGGAGTTCCCCCTAAGAAAGAGATTTGTAGGAAAGAGAAATAGTTCTATGGCATCATATGATAACTCATCTGATTGGAAAAGCTGTGCAATCAGTGCCAAGCCAGAGGAATTACCACCAAAAAATATTATTATGGAGAAGTAAATGCCTCTGATGAAGGCACCAACCCCAGCAGCAGCAGCAATCCAGAGCTTACTGAAACTCTGTCACTCAGACGCCACAATGGAAAACCAGAGCCTTCAGCAAGATGCTCAACTGCAACCTTTTTTTCTAAAAGGGCTGGAATATTGTCAGACCATGTATAGAGAGCTGCAGCAATGAAAGTATGCCTATTATCTTGGACTTTTGTGTTCAAGATAAGCACCCTTCCAATCTCAGGTAGAGTGCCACTGAACAGCCTCCCTTGGAATACAAGCATACATCAACTTTTGCACTTAAAGCAGATCAACATGTTCCAAGTCTTCTATTGTTCATATCACCAAAGCAAAGGTTTACTTGGCTTTGAAGTATAGTTTCCCTCAGGGTTATATGCCCTGAAATAATCAGCTGGACCAGGAAGGAAGGTTTAGACAAAAGCATGGGGTGGGAGAGTTGGCCACTACAAGAAAGAGAAGACCTAGTTTCAGTAAAGCTTATCTCAGTAGTCCACAGTTGAACTCCAGTTATTCTTCAGCCTTCTGCCTGCCCAGATGCTACCATTGTACAGTAAAATCTCTCATAATCACCAAATGAGCCACCAACTTTGGGGCAAATCTTGGGAGCAGAACAGAACCAAGCAAATCTTATAAAAGGGGAAAGAAGGTTACATTTCAATGTTCTTTTTCCTCTGTGTTCAATGGCTGAAAAGGCTTCTTTGGGGTAAAAGAAGGGAACTGAGTTCACCCTGAGTGAGAAGGCAGCTGGGTCACAAAGAGTGGGGTTGTTTCCTTGCTCCCAATTTAACCAGACAGCATGTTAATATAAAAAATGGCTCTTGGAACCAGGAACTTTATTTAATGAAGTTTCTGCTGAAGAAAGAGCAAGCAACCAAACAAGCAGATACTGAGTCCATTTCTGTTTGCTCACCGGACATCGCACTAGGTAAGGCTGAGTAGCAGAGGCTGTCAGCAGGTCCAGAAGTGCTGTTCCAAGAGGTCAGCGGTTACTATCCTGTTAGAAAGAAAAGGCAAGGAGAGAATTCAATTAGCATCTAAAAACATGGTGGGGGACAGACACTCACAACTTCTCCACATGAAAATTAAATCCCTTAGTATTTAAGTTCTGCCCCCACAAAAAATAAATTCCGGAGACTGGAATTTCCTCTTGATTTCATGCCTACTGACCAGCTAGAAAGAGCACACTGCCATTTACCAAATTCCTTGTGACAGTACCACCATTGCTGATCGAAAGAACGTCAAAAACCAAGACAATTTTTATGACCTTTTCCATCACATATTGCGAGTCCTATATTTAATTATCAATACAAAAAAAACACACCATACATCATCAGTCTCTGAAGACACTGACCATGGAGAAGGGACAGAAACAGTGAAAAGGGTTTAAGGGGGTATCATTAGATGCAATAAGCCTAAAAGAGATTTTAGTAGCAGCATCACAAAGTACAGGAGCGAAGTGTGTAGGGGTGTGGAAACACAGTTCTCTGAAGGATGTGGCCGTGGACAAGATGCTATCAAGTAACTCTGCAATGAGCCAGGAACCAGGTTCCTCTGAACTAAAGCAGGCAGTAGAGCTCAGATGATTAAACAGCCCACATACCTCCCCTCCCTTGCTTTCCTGACACTAGTTAACAGCAGATTTTTATGGGTTTTTTTATGGGGATTTCCAGGAAAACAATGGAATAGTTCAGTAATCAGAGAGAGAGATTCTGGACTTTAGGATCAACCTTACAATTTATGTGTGGGAAACAGCAAGAGCCACCTCTAACAAGCAGATAAAGCCAGTGCTGGGATATATCAGTCACTTGCACTTCCTTGGGAAAGAACCTGGGAGAAACTAACACATCTGGGATGGTTTTTCCAGCTTCCCCTTTCCAGTAAAGCTACTTATGACTGTAAACTGCTAAAAGTAGGAACCCGAGGGATTCATCCAGCAGGCCCTGTCAAAGTTGGTTTATAGTGCTGAATAGTACAGGGTTACATTGCCTTTGCATCTCAGTGAGCTTTCCAGGGAGCACTTGCAGCCTGAAAGCGACTTGCTACAGCACTCCAAGATAAGCAGCTGTACAACACTGCAAAAGCATAAAAAACATCTGTGTCTGGAAACACAAATGATAAGCCTTCCTCCTCCCAGATTTAGACAGTTCTCTGCCTGAGAAAGGCTGACATGGATCAACAGATGCTCTGATTTTCTGGCACCAACTCTTAGGGCAAAAAGAATAGCAAAGAAACTACAAAAAAATCCAGCTTTTATTTCTGAGAAGTAATGTTGTCCACAGGATGGTAAGTTGTTTACCCACCAGTTCTGTAAACATTTGTTTATCTCCCCATCACTCTAGTCCCATTCATTCCCTTAGCACTAACTCTTCTCTCAGTAGCTGAAGACATAACAACAATTACAAAATGAGCATCTGCATACTCGTATTACATGGGAATGCACACAGCATGCCCACCAAGCAGGTACATTGGCTGACAGTACCTATTTCCCTTTCAACATCACTGTGAACGTATTTTGATGTTTTTCAGGCTTATCATTCCCTTGCAACCACGACTGCTCTGCTCCTGAGCCTGCAAAGTGTCCTTTTACTCTGCCTTCTCTCAGCTCAGTTAACCCTGTTTCAAATGACTTCTACTAGGAATGCAGTCACCATGTGAAGCATCTGCCATGCTTCTCATTGCTTCTCATTGCCTCAGTGCCTCAAGCCTGTGAGCAGGAATCCCTCTTGGCCATTATCAACTTTCATCGTGTGCACAATCGCTGCTGAACCAACCTGCGACGGAGGAGCTGGGTCAGTGTTTGGAAGAGCAGGAGAGTGTTGAGTGAGTTTCTCCTCATCCCAAAACAGGTGTAGTAGAGGGAACACCTTCCTTGTCCACGTCACTGTACGCTGGCCTCCACCTTGCTGGGGATCACTCCCCTGCCTGCTGCCTGCTTGCTCTCCTGTCCCTGACATTAGAGCACTGAACTTGGTGGGCAGGTTTTTCCAGCCCCTGGTTCCTATAGAAACGTTCCTGCAAGCACCAATCTGGGACAGAGTCCAAGGAGAGTGTGAGGCTCACCTTGCTCCTGGCACGGCTATACAGAAGGGCAGGGAGAGAAGCAAGAATCACACCAAGAGAAGGCTCCTGCTGCAGCACACGGAGGCAGTGCCAGGGACTGCCCACAGAGACAGGTGTCTCCAAGAGAAGGTGCTGAGGCCACTGCACCAGCCCTTCCAGCATCACAGGAACCAGGAAGAAAGTTCCCTGGCACAGCAAGGCACCACCCAGGGCAAGACAGGAGGTGGAGGAGGATACCTGGTATACAGTAAGTTCTTTCCTTTGACTGAGGTATACAAACCTAAAGCAGCTCTTGAACTCTCCTAGCCAGGAGACAAGTAACAAAAGGGGCTCCCACAAAGCCTGTGAAACCACACGTGTGAAATTGCTACAGCTCCTAGCTGGGTTATTAGCACAGTACACACTTCTGAAAACAAGAAACAGTATGAAATACAAAGGAAAAAACACATCAGATCGAACAAATATTAATGGCAACTCCCAAACCCTCAGAACTCCAAAACTAAAACCACACACACATTAAGAAGCATCTCCCACTTTTAAAGGTAATTTAAGTTTCCTATATGAAGCAATCTTGGCCACATAACAGGCAGTCCTCACATTTTGAAAGAAATATACTTTTTGTTAAAATGCTAATGGTACCTGTTATTTGCAGATTTATTTTTTGTGTTCAGACTCTAAAAATAATCACACCACCATTGGTTCCAGCCTGCTAGAAGACAGCTACACTGAGTGTGTGTACCTGAAAAAGAAGGCTGCAAGGGAAGCGTGTAGTCAGTATCAGGTACAGCCACTTGAAGCACTCCACCCGCAACACTTTTGCTGGAGTTGCAAATACACACCATGCAAGATTATAGTTAGTTTCTTTTCCAGCATAGGCGTCCTTTAGAAAAGGATGTCTGCAAAGGAGACCTGCAAATTTACTTCCACGTGGCAATATTGCGCCTCCTCTGGACATGCTGGCTCTTCCACACAGCTGTGGTGTGACAGATTTCAATGACCTGGCTCCTGGCAAACACCAGATAGCAATCTCCTGCTGCCTATGTTTTACTTGCTTGGCCTCTTTTGCCACGTGATCTCCACATAAGCCTGCAGCAGTAGTGCCTGGATGTGCTAAGCATGAAATGATGCTGTTTGGAGCCTTTCAGTAGGATCTTAATTTTGGGACAGAAACTCCTTCTCAGGAGTGTTATTCCCCTGCTGATTTTAGCAACTAAAAAAGGTAAGAAGCCAATAAAAAAAGAGCAACATACCTCTAGCAGAAAGACTGTGCAGAAGACAAACACTTCACAAAGTAATGTTTTTGTATGCTAAAAACTTTACAACTACAAAGGAGCCACTAGTAAACATCATCAGAAGGACTAGAACAAGCCCAACAATTCCTTCTAGAATAATTTTCATCCACTGTCATAAGAACAGCATACACAACACCTCTTCTGACAGTAAGCTAGCATTGGAAAAACTCTGTTTTCCTCTATGTTTAATGAACGTGAAGCAACATTGAATGCAGTAAATCCCACTGCTACCTCTGCACTCTCAGCTGGTTTCCACTGCTCTCTATTCTCTTCCTTTATTAAAAGCAAACAGTTTGGAAGAGAGAAAAGTGATTGCAAAATCACAGTACCCATCAGGAGGCCATGCACTTAGGTGTAGTTCTAAAAGCCTCTTCCAGTTCACCTTTTGAAATCCCAAGTAGATTGCATCCAATTTAACATTTCCCTCTTTCAGAAATCAGACAAAAACTCTGCACTGAATCAGGCAGTTCAATTGTGTCCTCTCACACCCAGAAAACTTTTGTTTTCCGAATTATAATCCTGACTTGCTCAATGAAATGTCCAAAAGGAACTCTCAGCAGGAAGCCTTTGGCCTTCCTTCCTGTCCCCCGTCAGTGTCTCCCTCAGGTCAGGCAAAGGCATATCCTGGAGCTGCAAATGCCATTAGTCCATGAGTCAATATTTACTTTGCACGCAGAGTCAGAAGAAATCTCCAGCTTCACAAACAAGTACATAAGTGAGCAAAGCACAGACACACACCTGACCAAGGGGGTGAAAAGGATGCCAATAATTTCTTTCCCTTGCACCCTGACACTCTAGCTTTTTAAAAAACGCAGAATCCCATGCAGACACTGACACACAGCAGCTGTGTTACACTGCTGGTGAACCTGGGTCATTCCAGGAACTATCTGTTCAAGGCTTACAAACCATGACCAGCCTCACATTGCTTTGGGAGTTGAGTAACACACTGCAAATGCAGGCGGAGGTGCTGAGGGAGCCTTCATGCTTCCTTTTTACAACATGACTGGGAATGAAGAGCTGAGGGACTTTAACTGCCCTCAACCCGCTTTCTGGTAGAGTGGAAGTGAAGCAGAGATACACCGAAAATCTAGAGCAGGTCTTGAAAGGGGGATGTTAGACGTGGAGAACAGCGAGGCAGAGGCTGTGACAGCCTTGCAGAGCCGGGTGGGCAGGGAGGAAGGATGGCAAACTGCTGACAGTGTTATGCACTGACTGCAGAGGCACCATCAGGACTCCAGTGCTGCCCAGTCATCAACTGGGATCATCCTGACTGCAGGAATGTGGTGGGGCAAAGTGCCTCCTCTCAGCTGCCTCAGGGAACTTAGAGCAACACTTAACAGAGGCAACAAAAAGTAAACTGGAACTCTGTGTCTCCTGCCATAAAACATCTTGTAAATTCCTGGCCTCATTGGAAATGTAATTCCATGCAGAAATGCAACTAAAATGTACTTCAATGCAACAGTTCTGTACCCTGTTTGGTGTTCAGCAAGTCTGCCTGCTGCAATGACAGAGAGCCCCACTGGAGCTGGAGGTGCTGAACCACTGACAGTTTATATGAAAGGAACAGAACAAGGGACTTTCAGTTTTGTATCCATTTCATCTCCATTTTGAAAATAAGGATGTGAAAAAGCAGAATCCTGCTTCCTACTGTTTATGCATTGGACAGACAGACACAGATGGACTTCCTGATCACAGTTCAACGTGTCAAGCCTGTCTCTGAAAAAACTCTACACAACACCTGCTTATGTAGAATGCAGATATCCTCCATATGAACAGATATCTTATTTTCAGAGCAGAACTGCCTTTTATTTGCCTGGCACCAGAGCAAACAGCGTGCCAGCTAAACGTGAACTGCACCACCGTGGAGAAACTCGTTAGCCAAGGCCCTTGGGATCAGAAGAGAAGGAGTTTCCCCTTTCCTGGTGCTCCCATTGCACGAGTGGTGAAAAGATGGGACTATAGAGTGCTCCTTGCATCTCACACAGGATCACAACTTAGTACTAAAACAACAGTTGCTGGGGTTTTCTCTCTGCATTGAATGAGGTCAGAAAAAAGGCCAGGATACCAACTAGCATGGTGTTCACTCTCGTTGCACAGTAAAATTCTCCTTGCTTCCAACACAGAGGCGAGAAAACCCATATGTGCCAAAAAAGGCAATCGCCCCAGTCTCGAAGGCTTAGGGTAAAGGCAATTCCACATTAAACACCACAATGTAAATATAAACCTGTAAATATAAATATACTGTCTAAGGAGGCCCCAAACACACCTTCCATCACAGTCAGGTACTGCACCATAAATGGTCACTTTCACCTAAAAGAACACAGTGCAGGACCAGGGCACTTCTGCAGAACTCTACAGAAACTCGTTTTCCCCAAAACTCCCCAGAAGTGGTTTTCACCTTCTGGCCCATGAACTTCTGCAACACTGCAAACTATTATAAGATGCCTGAGGAAAGTAATTGCAACTGTCTAATTTCATTTCAACACAGAAGTTTGAAAGAAAATATTTCTGCTAGAGATGCAGGGTTGCACCAGGCAAAGAAAGCCTGAAAGACACTTGTGACAGTTATTTAAAGTCAGGTATTGTGAAGTCTTTTATATGACACTCCTGCTCTGAGTGGTGACAAGCAGTGCCATCTGAGGCTCTCCATCACCAGCACCGTTGGCTCAACCCTGGTGAAAGTTTGATTCTCAAGCTGGTCTCGTCCCACTGTTCCCAGTGACAAAGGAACAAGAGCCTGAAGAGCGTCTCTTCCTTGACACAGCCTCAGATGGTTTTGCAGAGGTTCAGCTGTCAGGGTTTGCTGTTACCTTGGTGAGGTGTTAGAAGGACTCGATTCAGGTCACTCCCCTGTACCTCTGTTGAGTTACTATTTCCTCCAGTATTCACAAAAAAAAGTCAGATTCACGTCCCAGGACCCTAAGCAAGTCTCGCTTCATTTGGCTTCAGAAAATGTCTTTTTAAGGAAAGTATACCCCATAGCATTTGAAATTTTTCTCCTTCAGGGCTCTGTCTTTACAGAACTTAACTTCCTGAAGAGGTAAGTAACACTCAAAACACCTCTCAGGACTGTTTGCAAAGCCCTTATCTAGCATGTCATGTTTGACTACTTAGATCTTGCTCCTGCAGAAATTTACATGCACAGATAACTTAAGAGGAAAAAACCCAAAATATACAATGACTGTTAACATTTGTGACAAAACAAGACAAAACCTCTGATATTTCCTGATTCTGGGGATCAGGAAGATTTCTTCTCCAGAAAAAAAAGGCTGTCAGGTTACGGACACTTTCTTTCATCTCTGAATCGTCAAATACTTCCCAGTCAAGAAATACTGCACTGTCTGGGCAGTAACAACAGTTCTTGTAGTCATCTTATAGTAATATACTATTTTTTTTTTTCACCTATCTCATAAAACAAGTGTGTTTTCATTTCTCCTAGGGTGATTTTCTTAAGACAGAAACAAAATTGCTCTGTTACCAATATACCTTGTTGCATTCCAGTTTAAGAAAAGCTGAGGCTTCCTCAGAGACAAAACAAATGTGGCAGGACAACATCCTCCTCTTTCCTACCTAGTGTCAACAGCAACACAGCTGACAAGTGAGATTTTCCCCAGTGCTCCCACATACTTACTTACCCCTGTGTAAGCTTTATGTATTTAAAACCTAGACCCTGTGATGAAAGGTGGCATAGAAAGAAGTTTAAGCAAGTCTTTGTGTGGCTGAGGACACAAACCTGACGTGCCAACACCTCTCCATCCCTTGAGGGACACTTGGGACACTGCATTCACAACATAGAATGAAGCAATTTGTTTACCTCATCCCACCTGACAGTTGCAAAATCTCTGTATCCTATCCATTTGAGCTAGGATAGGAGCCAGGACACCCACTGTGATACAGATCACCAACTAGGATCACTGCTGACTTAGCTAGAAGAGCTGTAGAACCATGTACACCAAAATATAAGGTGCCTTACCTTTACCACTGCAGAGAAAGTTGCAGTACTTCTTAGGATTTATTTTTTAAAAGTTTTCTTTGCTTCTTATGTGTTGGTGAGAAGTTTGCAATTGACGGTCAGGAAGAGACATCATCCCAACCATTTCCAAAACAGTTACTACCTCAGGAGGGGTGAACTCATCAACTCCTTTGTTAAAGCATCCCAAATACCAAACATGGGAAACAATTCTGCAACATTCAAACCAATTCACTAACAATGGGACTGAGACTGGCCGCCCATTTCACACAGATCCCTTAATCAATAACCTCTACTGTTACCACCGCCACCTCTGGTGAGAGAAATAGATTTTTAAAGGCTAAACATTTTGATTATTGTCCATCTGTTAAGATTGTCAAGGTCCTTTAGAATACTGACATTAGCAAAAGATCTCATCTTGCAGGAAAGCAAGTGACAGGTTAAAAGCACAGCAAAGAAGAAAAATCTAAATTACATTAGCAGGGACCCCAAAATTGGAGAATTATTTCAGCCCTGAGCAGGTGTGCAGTACTTTCCTCGCTTTGACTCTATCATCGCCTGACCAGTGCAATTCCTCCAGAAATATGCCCCTCCTCTCTGCTGCCCCTCACAGATTCCCTTCACCCTTCTTCAGAGGAACAGTCACTATGAATGACATCTCCCTGAGAATACCAAGCCACGTTATTAAAACGTCATCGTAAAAGGAATTGAGAAAGGAAGTATTTGTCATTTTAATCTGTTAAATACAGAATTAACATAACTTTGTATTAACATGACACAAGTACTCCCCACCCTGACCTCTTTAATTACATGTCATGCCTCTTCCCACCCCCTTCCTTCCCTTTTTCTTCGTGAATTCTCCAGAGTAGGAATCCAACCCTTGTTTCTGCGTAGGGAAAGCTCCACACACAGTGTGCAGATCTAGAAATACATAATGAAATTGATTTTTATTCCAGTGGTTGTTTCTTTTCAGGCCACCACTCCAGACACTGTAGCAGCTAAAAAACTAATCTAGAATTTAGATTATCCAACAAGCAACTGTATTCTGATCAACAGCTCAGCAAAAGCACAGCAGTGCCCCACTCCTGCCAGGCTGGCAGCTCCTTCTTGAGTGATTTCACGATCCAGTCTTGCACTACTAAAAAAACACTGATCGTAATTCCAGCAAGACTACTTCTCTCTCCCATCTATTTGCACAGAAGGATCCCTCATTTCCTGAAGGCACTGTTACTACTTTATCCTTCCCTCCCCCAAAAAAATCACGGCAAGCCATGAAGAGTAGGGCTGAGACATCATGAAGTAGGAAGCTATGACATCACATAACCCCTCCAACACTGAAATCTACTTGTTTAGAAGGAAAGTACCTGCTTAAATTCAGACATCCCTCAAAAAATTAGGAAGGAAGCAAAGCAGATACAGGGAGGAAATTTTTCCTGTCCCACCCTTACCAGATCTGTGAAGAGACACCAAACAGCCGTCCCGGAGCCCACAGCCACTGCCTGCAATGAGATTTAAATCCGTGTGACAGCGGTTCTTCACTTCCTTGAATTTGCATCACCAGGTAAGAGAATTACATCTGTCTCCCGCCTTCCTGACATTTATTACAGCTGACAATCACGGGGCCTGCAGCACGTCTATTTGTGCCCATTGCCTAGAGGATACTGCCATATTTCCATCTCAGTTCCGTGACCGTTCCTTCCCCCCAGCCAGATAGGAGACAGGCTGTCTCTCCTCCGGGGCACCTCCGAAAAGGTGTACGCGTGGAGAGCAAATGAGTATGGCAGAGCAGGACGAACGAGATCGCCGGGAGTCGCACTCACAGGCAGGAGAAGAGGCGGGTGAGGGCAGAGGCACGTCCCGGGGAGCAGGGGAGAGCCCAGCGCGGAGAAGGGGCGCCGGCAGCGCAGGGAGAACGTGCCCCGGAGCTCGGCGGCGAAGCCGTGCACAGCATGAGTCACTGGCGGAGCCAGACCCTGCGTCAGCGCAGCAGGTGCGCGGGAGCCTCCCCGGGGATGAGGGTCCCTGCCTTTCCCCGGCCCGGGCCCGGCGAGCGGCGCCGCGGCCGCACAGCCCCTGCCCCACACACAGCCCCGGCAGCGGGGCCGCCCGGGCGGGGAGCAGGGCAGGGAGGGGGTGCCGGGGGAGAGGTGTGCGCGGGGGGCCTGACAAGGTAGCTCGACAAGGGCTCCTGGGGAGCCCCCCCCGGCGCGGCGGCAGGCGCAGGGCTGGCAGCCCTGGAGGGCGAGGGGTGGCCCGCGGGCAGAGCCCCCTCCCCCCGCAGCGCCGGCCCCGGCCCCGGCCCCGCACCCACCTGCTGCCGCCGCGCTCCCCTCAGGGCGGGCGCCGGCCCCGACCCGGCGGCCCCGCACGCCGCTCCGCAGGCGCATGCGCGGGATCGGGGCGGCGGCGCGAGGCGCGCTGGGGGCTGTAGGCCGGGAAGCGCGGTCGGGAACGCGTGGGCAGGCCCGGGATGCTGGCGCTCACCCATCGCTCGGGGCCGGGGGAATCGCCCCTCCAAGCGGCGCACAGACCCAGGCGCCGCCAGCAGAGCGCCAGCGTCACAGGCACGGGCTGCAGGAACACAGGGCAGAACCATCCAGAAGCGGGATTAGTCACAGAATCACAGGATCAATTAGGCTGGAAAAGACCTCTGAGATCATCGAGTCCAACCTATGACCGAACACCACCATGCCAATCAGTGCCACGTCCAGCCTTTCCTTAAACACCTCCAGGGACAGTGACTCCACCACCTCCCTGGGCAGCCTATTCCAGTGCCTAATCACCCTTTCTGTGAAGAAATTCATCTTAAGGTCCAACCTGAACCTCCCCTGGTGCAGCTTAAGATCATGTCCTCTCATCCTGTCCCTAGTTGTCTGGGAGAAGAGGCCAACACCCACCTGGCTACAACCTCCTTTCAGGTCGTTGTAGAAAGCAATAAGGTCTCCTTTTCTCCAGACCAAGCAGCCCCAGCTCCCTCAGCTGCTCCTCATCAGACTTGTGCTCCAAACCCTTCACCAGCTTGGCTGCCCTTCTCTGGACCCACTCCAGCACCTCAATGTCCTTCCTGAATTTAGGGACCTAGAACTGGACATAGCATTCAAGGTGTGGCCTTGCCAGTGCTGAGTACAGGAGGAGAATCAAGAACTGCACAGTCAAGAGCTGCTCCTGAAGCACTGCTTGGTGGTGACCTGTTCCCACCAACCGAGGAGAGGGGGGAACTACATCTTTGGCTGGTGTCAGTGCAAACACTGCCAGAAAGAAGACAGGTCATAAACTAAGGAGTAGAAGTCTCTTAAAGGATTGTGCCAGTTTTCTAGGAGGGTGACATTTCCTCTGTGCCATTGTTATTTGTTCAAAACTTTCTAGGAAAACAAGTCCAACAGTTCACAGCTGGCAGCCTCTGCCTAGCACAAAGATTTATTTCCAGATGACAAGAAAAGGTACATTAGCTGATCCTCTTCCCTGCACAATTTCGGGTTTTTTTTTGGTTGGTTTTTTTTTTTTTTTTTTTTAATGGAGGAAAGAGGACCAAAAAAGGAAGGCTTCTGCATATGTCTGTTTTCTTTCTTGGCTATCCGTTTGAGTAATAGTCTGAAAATTACCAGTGTTCAATTAGTTATCCTTTTCAAACAGATGGCTAATTAAATGTTAATAGCACAAGCAGGCAAAATGTTTTAAACACCATAAAACTCAGAAATGTTTGAGACATTTTGAATGCCATAATCTAGGGGCAAGGTAAAGCCAGAGAAATCTCAATGAAGGGAAATCATGGCCTGAAGCTTCCCACTGCTCTGACTACTTAATATAGACAAGCCTCATTAAAACTGTATTTTGAAATCATCTTTAAACAATCATGGCCTCAAGGACAGCAGGTAGGTTCTTTCAATTAGTTCTGCTTTTCTTAATTCTTTCCAGCAACCACGTTTCAAAAATCATCAAGTAATCCCAGCCATGTCATCTCTGAGAATCTGAATAAATGAGAGGCATTTATAAAAGAGGGAGCTTTTTATTACACTGACGCAGAAGAAATGGTCTGTGAGGTAATAACACTGGAGGAAGAGGCAAGGGAACCATTCCAGTTTAAGTCAAAGGGAGAAGAGTGTGGTCCAATACTGAATGGCCAGTAAAGCACAGACATTACAAACCAGAACTTTCATGTCAGAAATAAAATCAAAGCTCTTGAATTTCTCTGGCACCCAATGAATCCCAGCATCTTTTTTCTTTCTTTATCAGAAAAGACTTACTTGTAGTAGAGATCAACTTTCACATGTTAGAGTCCACCTACCATTCAGTATCAATCACCTACAAGGTGACCAAGGACCACAAGGATTGTGGCCAAGGACCACAGTCACAGCCAAATCACAATGGTTGGCTGCTAATTCAAACTTGCAAATATGATTTGTCAGGCAGCACCTGGCATTGCTCTTTGATAGCTGACTGCTTCTATAAGGGGCCAATGAAAGGTGCTATGATAAAGTTACCTTGTCACAATCAAGTGTTTCTCAATAACTCAGCACACTATAAATGGAGGCTTGATTAAACAGCAGATCAAGAACAAAAAGCCCATCTGGAATCAAGGTGGCTGTAAACTCTGGGGGTTAAATGCACTGCAGAGAACCAAAACAGTGTGACACAGTAAACAGATCTGGGTCAATAAGGCTTTTATTACTTTCTTATACCCACACACCTTTGCAGTCTATACCTAAAGTGCCAGGTCAATTTTCCCACCCATCTTGCTTTGGTATGGAATCAGTGCTGGTCGAACTTCCTCCTTCAGGAATTTTGCCACCTGTTCAAGAAAGATAAGAAACAAAATTTGGAAAAGGGCTTGCCTTCTCCTCCCCATTCAGACCTGCTTGTTCCACCAGAGTCTCTCTTTCACAAAGACACCCAACACTCTGATACATCCTGGGTCAAAAATGTGAAGCCCACAGAAAAGCAAGACGAGAAAGCCAAGGGAATCAAAAGAGAGAAAGATGCCTGCCTTTGTAATATGGGCAGTTACACAGTATGTCCACTCTCT
This sequence comes from Manacus candei, assembly GCF_025592945.1. Lineage (NCBI taxonomy): Eukaryota > Metazoa > Chordata > Aves > Passeriformes > Pipridae > Manacus > Manacus candei. The sequence continues at coordinate 6,217,689 of NW_026138066.1, forward strand.
GGCATACGAAAGGATGCAGGATGAAACAACAGACTCCATTACAATGCATAGCACCCATAGCCTCTTTCCACTACTTCACCTGTTGAGGAGCACGTCCAGTGAAGGAGGAGGGATCCAACAGGCTTTCAAGTTGTTTATGGATAGGGCTGAAGTAAGGATCAGCACGGACACGGGCAATTAAGTCATTATCACCCCCTTCCTGTTTCACAACAGCGGCTGCTTGCTGGGAGAGAACACGAATCTTCTCATGGCAGTCCTGTAGTTACAGAAGGAAGATAGGAAAAGAAAAAAGTCATTCCAGTGCTACTGAAAGCACATGCTCATCGTGCCAACTTGTGTGGGAGGGAGAAATATCAAAGTGTACAGCCCTGGACAGCACAGCAACAACACACAGTTTGGACTGCAGCATCTCATATACCACTACATTAAAGCAAGATTTTTTCATCTTTCCATGATGGCCTTAAAGTACAGCCATGTGGTTCCATTTACAGCCATGCGAGAACCTTCTCTTCATCTTCCTGTTCCCTCCATCCAAGTGTTGTTTTGCTTCAGCACTGACCTGCCTCAGCTGAACAGATCTGTCCTCTCAGTGTTTAGGGGAGGGAGCTGTTTAGTAGTGGGGAAAGGAAGTGAGTTGGGTGGGAAGTGGGGAAAGCCTGAAAAATGTGCTGTTCCAAAGTTCCCAGTACAGGAAAACAGAACACATGAATATGAACACCTTTTATAAATGTACAACTCTACAGGTGTGTAATTAAACAGCACCAGAAAGAAGCCAGGCCAATAACAGACACAAATGAATCACAGAATCACACTCTTAAGTCTAATCGAAGTAGAGAAGACTGTTTAAGAGCAGGATACTTTAGAAAGAGAGCTATCTGTAAAGATAAAGAAACTTATTCACATGATGTGACGCCTTAAAACATTTGATAAGGAAGCTTACTCACTGACCCAATGACAAATATCAGACATGCACAGGAAAAAAAAAAGGAAAAAGGATGTTTCCTGACTAACATCATAGTTGAGTTGCTGCAAGTGTTTCAGAAAACTAGAACAACACATATTCTACTCAAAGCTTCTGTCAAAACCCATTTGCTAATTATTATCTTGCAAGTTTAACTTCTGTCTCTGATGTGGAAATAACCATAGAATTAAAAATTACTATCTAAAAGGTAAGTGAAAATAAGGTGTTTTATTAAGATGTAAATTCAATTATCAATTTTGACCTGAATCATGACATTAAATGATAAGGAAATATAATCTAATGGTGTCTGTATTTATTTGCTAAGGAAAATATTTAATTTCAGTTTGCTTGAATACAGAAAACTGAATGAAGTACCGTAAACAAAGCTGTTAATACACTACACTAAATTAGGGAAGAATGATACATGAATGAATGGTTCAGAATGGTCTTACTTGCTTTTTTGTTGAAGGACTGATTCATTCTCTTTTAATTTATAAGGTAGCCAACTGCCAATATGCTCCATTTAAAGAAACCTGGCCTGTGTTTCAAGTTCCTTCAAACACTTACAGAAGGAAAATGCCTACTAGTATTTAATATAAAAATAGTTCTCCCTCTTCACCAGCAGGCAGCCAGATTAGTTCAAACACACAGTGTACCTAACCAAAAATATGGATCTCCACAACTGCTCTCCCCTCAGAGGGCAGTCTGGCTTTGCAGCACCAGTGTAATATAAATAACTCTCTGGGAGCAGGTGAAGAGCAAAGAAAGGTGAGACAAGAGCCCAGATACTTTTGTTTCTCAGGAGACAAACATCAGGCAGGGAGACAAAGGTATTTCAGACACTGGATTTGTACCTGACGATTGCCCCCTGCTTTCACCATCGCCATGATTATATTCTCTGTGGCCATGAACGGCAGCTCCTGTTGGATCCTCCTCTCAATCACCTTAAACAAAACAAACAGAAAAAAGAAACAGCATTACAGAAATTCTGTAGACAACTGCAACTCCCAGTGAAGTTCTTTCCACTCCCTTTGAATCTCCAGGACTGGACAATGATCACGGAATCATAAAACACTTTGGTTAGAAGGGACCTTTAAAGGCTACCGAGTCCAATCTCCCTAACAATGAGCAGGGACATTTTCAACAAGATCAGGTTGCTCAGAGCCACATCCAACCTGACTTTGAATGTTTTCAAGGATGGGGCATCTACCGCTTCTCTGGACAACCACCACCCTCACTGAGAGGGTTTCATCACCCTCATTGTAAAATACTTCTTTCATATATCATCTAAATCGTCCCTCCGTCAGTTTAAAACCATTATCCCTTGCCCTACTGTAGTGGGCCCTGCTAAAAGGTTTGTCCCCATGCTGCAAAGACAATTTCTCATTTTGAACTTAGCTCTGGAAATTCAGGTATTAAAGCTGATAACACTTAGAAGCTATATCTTGGAAGGGACATTACTGTGGAAAAAATGTACAATGATTTTTTTTTCTAACCTGTGTTAAGTTACAGGACTGCATGAGATCTGTCTCGACAGTATCTTTTGCTGCTAATTTCTACAGATCCATTCTGTAGTTTGGGGAAAAATACCCTCTGTGAGAAATTTTGAATTTACTCTCTTTTGGTTTCAGCAAGGTACCCATTCAAGTATGTCCCACAAACAGTGAGAACATGGCAAGAATAGAGAGCAAAATTCAGACAAACCATTTGAGCTAGCAGATAAAAATGTAATCCTTTGAGTGGGAGGATTTTCATACACTTTGGCACAGCTGCAGCATTACCAAGGACACATGTTATCTCCTGCTTTACCTTTGGATACACCACGAGTCCCTCGGAGATATTCTGCAGCGTGCTCAGGATGATGTCAGCTGTCAGGAAAGCCTCAGCCAGACACACGCGCCTGCAAAGCACACGTACCCAGAGCCCCAGTTAGCAATACAGGCCATGTTCCAGTCTACCTCAGATCCTTTAGTTTCTGTAAGTCATTCTGTAAATAGCATTACTGTGGCCCTAAGGCTGGAACTGTTCTCCTTTTTTTTTTCTTTTTGGTCAGTAGAGAGGGAGAGAGAAGAGAAAGGGTGAAGGCACATGTAGAAAGCTCCAAGATAATTCAGTGATTACACAGGTAGGAAAGAGGGCAGCAATTTACAGTATCTTCCCCTACATGTTCTATGTTGAACTGTCTACTGATCCTACCCTCCAGGAGTAAGACATGCTGCACACTTATGCTGTGCCTGGCTGCACTCAGTGGGTAACTTCCAAAGTGATCCATGCATTTGGTGGGGGATTCCTCCAAGACACCAGCTCCTGGTCACAAAGGAGGGTCCTGACAAAAAGGAAAGGAGGGAAAGAAGAGGAGTAGTGGCAACTGAGCTGTATCAGGCAAAAGGCTCTGTGTCACAGTGCAGCAAACACACCATCATCCATCTGTGACAGCAGGGCCTGCCCCATTCCAAACTGTGATCTTTTAAAATACCCTACTACTTGAACCTTGTGCTACATCTACGCCCTCCAACTCTATCACACTCTCTTAAAAACAATTTTGCTGGTTTGTACGTTGACTGAATTTTCTCTGGCTTGCTCTGCCTTCCAAAACACTATAGCTTTAACAAAAAAAAATCCAAGGCACAGATTTCTTAATTGCTTTATGAAGTGGACAAATGACTCTTTCTATTAGATGAGATGAAAATAAAATTTGAAACATTCCAATACATGTCTCTACATTTGGTAGCTATTGGGAAATAAACACACTGTATCAATCAGTATCCAATTTCTTAAACTTACATTGTTTTCTGCTGCCTATGCAGCTCTTTTCTTAATGAGACTAGCAGCTGTAAAGCCCTTTTGGGAAAAGATCTTCTATGCTTGCATGAAATTTTATGCAGACATTATGTTTGTGGAGATATCTTAAAAATAACATTTAGTACTAACCAAAAGATGGAAGCATTGAATTTAATTGCTGTAATTTACCTGATAATAATTACAGATAATTTTTGCTCAGCTCAAAACAGTGATAATGAAGAATCATCAAATAAAGCAAAGTTTGCTGTGTAATATCCTAAAGAGCTGCACAGATTTTCCTGAAACATTATTTAAAAAAAATAAATAGTTATGCTCTTTCTCTAGGATCTGAACTACTTCTTGTAAAGAACATTTTACAAATAGATTAAAATAAGTTTCTTCAGATTATTTGGAGGATTAAAGTATTACTGATAAAATGTTGGATTATTCTTTAAAAAGTGAAAAAGATTGGGGTCAAAAAACTCATTCAAAATAGACAGGGAGGAGAATTTGAGAAATGTGAGTATTTATACTATACTGTTGAAACAGGAAGATTATGAGAGCAATACATTACCACGGCTTCTGTATCCCTCCCTCTCTCTGCTGGTTTACATTGAAGAGGATCTTGGCATTAAAAAAAAACTAAGTGTTTTTACCTGTTCTTACAGAGGAAACCAGGTTCTATTGAGACTGCTTTTGATCAAGGTGTTAGCTTGTGGTTTTAGTTTAAAAATAGTATTTTCTAAATAGATCAAAGGACCTTCCTGAACAAGACCTTCTGAAATTGCAGCATTGCACAGTCTGAACAAACCTGTTGGCACTGTCATCCAATGTCCGCTCAAACCACTGCACTGAGGCTGTTTGGAGGGGGTCCATCACCAGGGTCATCAGGTGCCGAGCAAGGCTGCAGCAGCGCTCTGAACGCATTGGATTCCTCTTGTAAGGCATAGCACTTGAACCTGGGAGAGGAGAAAGAGGGATGGAAATGGTGCAACAGAAGCAGTGCACTCAGGAAGAAGAGATGAAGGTCCTCCCCCAGATAAGAAAAATGTGTCAGGAATCATGGTTTTGACTAAAGCCTCAAACCACGATTTTCTAAGGACAATATGGAATAATGAAAATGACACCACCACCATCCCCTTCAGATCAGAAACATCCAAATGTGGGGAGAGAAAAAGTGGGAAGAAATTTTTGCAGTTCTGCAAAACAGAAATACTACCCCATAAACCAAGTTTTTAATGTAGCGTTCAGCAATGATCTCTCTAGGCTACCCATGGCAACCTTGGCAGTGTTCAAGGCTCCATCTGCTTAGTAACATTGTCCTTCCAAGTCAGATACTTAAACTGCTGCCTGTTGCTCTAGTGAATGGATATCAAAACCATCCAAAGAATGCAGAGTGGCAGAAGCAACAGACAGGACTAAAGCTTAATTTGCAGATTCAATCCTATACAACTAGTTAGAGGACCTCAACTTTCTTTCAGCCAAGAGCCAAAACTCTACATTTCCTCCTCCCTTTCTACTCATGTCACAAATCACATAATTGGCATTCTTCTGGCAAGGGTCCAGCCTAGGACCCTTGTTCCAAATTTGTCCGCTTATAAAGATCAAAATGCTGAGTCGAGCTGAAAACCTACAGCTCCAGTCAGCTTCATGAGGAATGGAAAATACTAAGAATTCCTTGGACCCAAGTCTTCCTCTCTAGGCAATGAGACATACATGGCTATTTCTGTTCTCCCCCCAGATGCTGGAAGTGTGCAAATACAAATCCAGATTTTAATTACTTAATATCCAGAAAACTTTAGGTAAGGTGCTTTTTCTTCCTTCTTCCCCCCTTTTTTTTTATTTTAAAAGGACCCAAAATACTAACAAGGTGAACCCCAGCTAATTTAAAGCAACTTCTGTCAGTGACATTTCTAAGTTTGTTTAAAAGGCAGCACCAACATCAATGAAAAGACACATACACCAATCCAGGAAGGGTCTCTCATCCCTTACCAATCTGGTCTTTCTCAAAAGGCTCCTCTATCTCCTTCAGGTTGGCCAAAAGACGAATGTCAGTGCAAATCTAGAAAAGCACAAATTAGCAAACAGAACCAAAATAACACCCACCAATATATACTCCTTCTTGGAGAAGAGTTTGCATCTAAGAAGTAAACTGTGGGCAGCGAAAATTTTGGCAAAAAAAATTGACACTGCAATCATACTTCCTGTCCTAAAAATGTCAGTCAGGAAAACATACAGAAAACAACCACTGTGTTAGAACAGGACTCCAAGGAGGGCAAAAATGTGCACAGAGCGGAAGATGGACCAGGGCAGAACACCGAAAATGCATAACAAAATTACACAGTGATTTGCAAACACAGATAATGTGTGCTCACTGAACCAGAAAAAAACTAAACCAAAAGAAAATACTACAGATAACTTTAGCCCAAGAGGAGGAACAGGAGGGAGGGAACAGAGATAAATCACCGAAAACAATCCACAAGGACACCATTATCATAGAAGCAATTAATTAGGAGCAAACAGTGAAATTTAAAAATTCATACACCACTAGGAAAGACATTTACTCTAATTGGATCAATTTAGCATAGATTAGACTACTATCTGGTGTGGGATTTGTTAACCCACCTCAGAATCTGTTCAGCAAACTTGCCTTATTTATCTCTGGTCTGAAGACCTTTGAAATTTGACCACTAGGCATGTAACCAGCAGTGAATTTACATGATCACAAAGAAGACAGTTGAACAGGGAACACCAATATTTCTTGAGAAGAACATTCTGCACTATGAGCACTTTCTCTTCAAGATCTAAAATGTTTCCCACTCTTCCCAATGTATCCAAGTAGGGAGCTCACCTTATGTATAGATGCCCCCAGACTGGCCAGCACAGACAGGACCCCAATATCCACCTTGCGACTGTAGGTCTGCCCTGTGACCATGTAAGCCCTAGAAATAAGCACAGAAGTTGAGTGTTCCAGACAGACACAACAGTACTGCAAGACTTTGAGCAAGGAGATGGCTCAAAGTGGAGGGCTGTCACTCTGCCCTGATGGGAATAACTTTGGATTCAGGCTGTCAATTTCTTGGGGCAGCATTTGGATGGGAGAGAGGAACAGAGAGGGAAAATGGACAGCTGTACTTTGACAGGGAGACAAGTAGAAGTGGCCTGTTTAGGAGGTGAAGTTTCACGCGGGAAGCTGCGACTGAGAATGGAAGATGGCAAGGGGGGATAAGTGAACATCAGCACAGATGTCACTTTGGCAGCTTGGGGAATTTGGGCCAACACCACTGGCAGGAGTCACACTTTGCTAACACCAAATATAGATGACTAAGTACGTTGCTCGTTACATACCGCTTAAATCCTGCCTTTGCAGTCACTAATCTGTCCAGTTCTTCAACCTTGGGGTGAAGAAAAAAATAAAACAGAGCTCAAAATACAACAACTCAGTAAGGTCAGCAAGAGCAAAAACGATCTTTTGCTTTTCTTAGTTTACTGTCAAAACATGTTTTACTTTCTGTGAAGCACTGCCCAGCCCCCGAATTTTGCTCACTTTCACACAGAGCCTTGTCAGTGAGCCCCAGAGGGATCACAATGCCCTTGTGAATTTGATTCCAGAATTTCCATGTTCCCTCAAAGAGAAAACAGCATTCCAGAATGGAAAATTGCCAAGACTGCAAAGTCTATGCCCTAGGCTGTCTGACGTACCTTACTATGGTCTCCCTCAAAGAGCTGCAAGAAGCTGGCTTGAGTGCCAGTGGTGCCTTTTACGCCCCGAAAGCGGAGGTCATCCCGAGCCCGCTCCAGGCTCTGCAGGTCCATGCACAAGTCCTGAATCCACAAACAGCAGCGTTTCCCCACAGTGGTGAGCTGGGCAGGTCTGAAAACAATGAAGAACAGAATGTGACTCATTGAGGACATGCACAGTAACTCCACAAGGACCACACTTTGCTCTGAGTCTGCCATTAAGACATCCTTGCAGGTTAATTCTCTGACTCATCTGAGCAGAAATTAACAAGGTTTGGCTTACGTAGGAAGATGTACCAGTACACGTATATCCCCGGTAAATGGTACTGAAGATATGATCATTCCCTTCAGGAATAGATGTAATTCCACTACGAGAAAACAGCAATCATCACGTCCACATGTGCCAGGAGGATGCTCTCTGCCAGCCTGCAGGGACTCATGACAAACAGGGGGTGCATCTGTGCCCCACCCCAATTCTGCTCACCCAGGGCAAGGGGGGTATCCTGGCTGACTTACAGCACTGGTGTGAAATTCTCAGCATAGAAACATCTGTTTTCACATTGTGATTTTAAAGGATTCCTCTCAGGGACTGTTTTGTTTTTTTTATTTATGTAGCTGCATTCCTCAGCCCCTGGGCAAACATGCATTAACGATGCTGTCAGCCAACCCTTCTTGTAAGACCTCCACCTGGTCACTGCAAGCCTCAACTACACTGACCCCCTGCCAGTGCTCTGAGGTGGTAACAGGAGTGTTACGCAGAACCCAGCAGTTGAAATATATCACATTATCGACATGAACTCCAAAAACAACCTCTATACTACTTCCAAAAAAGCATATGCACATGAACAAGGCTCAGACATAAAAAGGAAGCATGTAAGATCTGGAAGCAGGGATAGGTGATCCAGGAGGATACATGGCAGGGATGTGGCAAGGAGCGTCAAAACCCACCTGGATGAATTTAGTGTGGGGTGTGAAAGGCAGAAAGACAGACCTCTGCAAGTACATAAGCAGGAAAAGGGAAGGCAAGGGAAAGCACAGACCTGATTGTAAACAGAGAAAAAGACCCCACTGACAAAGGACACAGAAAAGGCTGAGGCATCAATGCCTTCTTCACCTTAGTTTTTATGATTTCACCTTACATACACTTCTTGAATACTCCTTTGTCCTCTTTCCAGAAGCCAAAATAAAAGTAAACACAGAGAATACTGCTCCAAAAAGCTGTAGCTGAAGAGGGCCCTAGGACTAGAGCTGATGGAACTGACATGCCATATACGGCAAGACAACTGACCTGATGCTTTCACTCTCCTTTGGGAGAAATTTTTAAGTGCCAGACAGAGAGTCTGACATGACCTGTGCTTAATTTCCCTGCCTCTGGTGTTCCATATCACTGGGGCTTATCTCATGGTGTAGTGTTAATGCCTCTGAAAACAGTCTTCATGAAGATTAAACTACCCCAACAACAGAACCACTGACATCCTGTTGTCCTTTGACTTAGTAACAAGTGGACATTAACAAAACTTTCTAAGCTGCAGTTGAAAATAACTTGGGGAAAAACAAAGAAAATGTGACTGGAAGACAGGATTACTGCAATTCCCAGTCACGCTCTTTTCAAACAGCCTAGAATATGCACATCTGTGTTTGCCTGGAAGTCATTCTTTATGAAGCTGTTTTAAAGCTGCTGACAGCTACTCAAAGCAACAGTCCAATTTCCTGAGACAAGCCTGGACTCAGGCACATACTCCTTTTCTGAACCACCAACACCTTAATGACGTCCATCAATACCAACTGCCTCTGGCCAGAGATGGGAAAAAGGATGAAAGCAAGCAGTGGCAGGTCAGTTTAACCAAATGAAAGCAAAGGCTGATGGCTACTTACTGGTAGTGAGTGAAGCCCAAAGTAGGCATGTCAGCATACTTCTCAGCAAAGTCGGCCAGCCGGCTGATCACCCTTGCGAGCTGGTGGAAGCAGGAAGGATACAGAAGAGGTGGAATGAGAGAGAAAAAAAACCAAACCAAACAACACAGCAGCAGCTAGCAAAGCACAACATTGTGAGAAAAAGGGGAGGGAAACAACTGTGCAGCTTTTGAATAGCACCCTCTAGTTGTAGAATATGGCAAGTTTAATTTTTTCAGGCCATGCATGCAATTTCTGCTTGCTACTAAACTCAAGCAAGAGGTAACACAAGTTGTTGGACTTCAGCTCAAATTAGTCTCAGCCTCATGCCCAACCCAATGCTGCAGATGGTTCGTCCTTGGGTATTGTCTTTATTCCTGGAAACGGTCAGAAATAAAGATGATTTGGGTATAACTGACACACACACGGCCCAGGGCAAACTGGATGCCAAGATGTTCAGCTCAGACAGACAACATTGCACTACACCCCCACTATATCTGACCTCAGAAAGTTGTATCATATAGTTTCTTGAATGCTAACACAGTCCTAGGAATATAGTTAAGGGGAAGCCTAAGCTGACCCCGAAAGCAATACAGTTGCTTTCCGAAACTAGTACCCATGGCACAGATGAAGAAGGTGCTGCTTGTAATTCCCCCTGGGAGCAAAGAAGCTTTGGGGAAAGACTTGAGAAAGGAAAGGAGGGTAACTGTTCACTTTCTTAAGAATAACCCAGACAGACAGCTCCTCCTAGCTTCCCGGAAAGGCTTAGGAAATTCCAAGTTAAACACAGGCTATTAACAGGACATGAGTGCTCCCCAGTTCTGAGATACTGTGCACAACTGCCTTCTCACCTTGGGTAGCAGCAGGTTAAGCCCATCACGGAGGACAATCAGATCCTGAAAGAAGCAAAGAAAGGAACTTTGGGCCATGTCTAAAGGGCCAGACATAATGTTTGTCTCAGACAGGATACATATAATTAAAATATGCTTTGTTGACTCAAGTCTCTTCTTGAAACAAATGCTTTGCTCTCCTTCTTGTAACAGAACTTGCACTGAACTTGCTTATGACTGGATCCATCATTGCTCCTTTTATACTATCCACAGAAAGTCATGAGTGGTAGGAGACCTGTTTCCACCAACTGCCTATCAATGATTATTTTGAGATAGTCAGGACGCCCATGGCACGATAGACTAAATCACAGTCCCAAGCGGAAAATACAGGCACTGTAAGCTAAAGACAGCAGGAGAGTATGGGGACTGATGTGGCACCAGTCATCTTTACTCCTTCTTTTCGGACTGAGGTACAGCTAGGTCCAAGTGTCACAAGGAAGGTGATATTACCTAAAAGCCAAACAGGCTTGCAAAGGGGTAGAGAAAAAATAATCACACAGCAGCTTCTCATACAGCAAAAGCATTGTGAAGTTGCAATGGCTTGAACAGCAACATATACTGAGAAATTAGGCTTAAGTTTGTACTAAGTTTTAGACAGGTTTTTCACAAATGTTTTACAGTTCTGTAGAATGGTGGTATTTCCTTTTTCACTTAACACATTTATCCATTCCCTTGGTCACTGAAAAGCTTGTTTTACCCTGAACTAACGCAGGGGTTCCAAGCAGCAACTGGAACCTCGTGGGCCTTGTTCTGTAAGTCAGTGAACTCCTGTCACGGTGGTGTAACTGATAATTCACAGAGTTCACATGTTTCTGCATGTGTTTGCAACTCACATCTCTTATCTCCTTGAATATTTAACATGCAAGCAGAGCTTAGGGAACAATTAGGTTCCAGACAGATCTTGCTTCACATCAAAAGAAAGAAGGCAAGAGGAGTTTTCCTTCCTAGGGTAGCTAGGTCAAAGGGGAATTAACTTCAACAGTAGAAATAATAAAAATGTCTGAAAATCTATTTAATATTTTATAAAGAAAAGTTTGTAAACAGCTATCAAATAAGCAACTGTAGCTTTGCTTTGCCCAGCTCTGCACACAGGAAACTGAAAATACCATGTTACCGTGTTATCCCCTACGTAACAGGAAGTTGCTCCAAGGTGAATGATGGCTGCAGCTTTTGGACAGCAATGGGCGAAGGTGTGAACGTGGGCCATCACATCATGACGCAGCTTCTTCTCCTCCTCTGCTGCCATCTTGAAGTCAATGTTGTCCAGATTTGCTTCCATCTCCTGTATCTGCTCATCTGTGATAGGAAGCCCAAGTGACTGCAAAGGGAAAATAACTTTCTATTGCCTTTTTTTTTACCAATCGAACTGAGACAGAAGATATTTAGATCAATTACTCCCACATGACATCTCACAGAAGCATGGCAATTTGGCATAATCAAGAGCTGTAATTGCAAATGCTTCTATTCTAGGGCTCTCCAACCTTCCAACCTTTTCCAATAGAATAGGACAGTGTTCATTCTTAGGTGTTCCTTTTGGGCTTCATACTTTCCTCAGTCAGGTAACATTCTTGTCACAAGTACAGAAAGTAAGACACATGGGAAAAAATTATATAGAGTGAGTATAGTTTAATCTTTTTTAATGAAGTTTACCCTTTGGATAAAGAAAAATTCAGCTACTGTGTGACTTAACAGCTTGTGTCAGGAAGAACTCTTTGGACCACATCTAGACCTATACAACTGTAAACAGTGGGCTTAGAACATAGGGAAAGGTGCATATGCTTGTACCTTTCCAAAAGTCCTGAAGTATCTCATATCAGTCTGAATCTGAAACATTGTGAAATCAGTTATTCGATCTGGAAGCAGGAGATGAACGTTCCTAGTTCATGTCCAAAAATAATTGCTAGAGCTTTTCAGCGAGCTGACTTAAAAACAAAGATAGCAAACCACAGAATTATACACTGGTATACTCTTGCACAAGCTAACTAAAATGAGAAAACCAGTCACAAGCTAACTGAGGAAAAATGTCTTTTCCTGATACCGAGAATTTAAAAGTCTCACAATGAACGTGGCATTACTGCCTTTTCCAAACTAAAATGCTATTGTTCTGTGCAGTAGTAATGAGAAGTCACCAACAAAGAGGCTTCCAGGATTCAATGTGCTTCAAAAGCTGGTTCTGCTCAGAATAAAACTGACTGAAAAAATGTTTTGCAGTGGAACCTGGAACTAAAGACAGCAAGTGAAGCAGAGGTGTCCTCAAGGTCCTCAGATAATCAGTACCCAAACGTATGATGTTGCAAGTGCATACATGACCACGAGTGGCCAGATAAATGAGGAAAATCACCTGGTCCCAGACTTCTGCCTTTGATGTGCACTGATACAAACTGCCTGAAGGCACAAAGGCAACTTAGCAAGCAATACACTCCTGTGCCCAGGTTAAAACCTCATGTCTTGTTCAGACATCCACGATTCATTGGGAAAAGCCAACCACAGTATGCAGTCGTAGAAAGAAGAAATGACCTGCAAAAAAGGGGACTAGTTGTTACAGGAATACCTGCAAGGTAGGGTAGGCAAGACAAATGATGTCCCCATCTGCCCACAAACAACATATGAGGCCTCTTCCCTATGAGTTTTTGCTGATATGGGCAGTACCTCAGGAAGAAAACAATCAAACGTCCTTCAAACCTGTGTACTCAAGAAAACTAAGTAGGAAAATTATGCGAGGGAGAACATGAGGTTTTCCCCAAAGCACCATAGTCAGTGATGTGCTCTCTGGACTGAGCTTGTAAGGTGTCATTCCTCCGAGACCGTTCCAATATTCTGATGTGCCACTATGAAAGCTATGACTGTTCATCACTATCCCTAAAGGGAAGAGCAGAGCAGGCAGATGATGTGGCAAAGCTCCTGCAAACAGATTGAGAACACTGGGCTGCTCATCTATTAAAGAACACATGACAGAAAAATAATGAAATGTAAATTGGACAAAAAAAATTGACAGAGGCTATCTGTCAATTCTTAAGAGAGAAAACATTTGTATTTTACATGTGCAAAACATATTGTAACTCAGTTTGATGCTATAAGATGTCAAAGCTACTTCTATGAGAAGGGAGACCAACATGAAATTTGTACTTGACTTTCAAATAACACTAAGGTCAAGAACTCAAGATTAAAAAGTGATAACAGAAGTATTATAATACAAATGAATTTACGCAAAAAAATAAACTAGAATTTTGGGATGGATATGAACTCACGTGCTTCAGCTCTTAACCCAAACTTTGACTACTGTCAGTTGGGAAAATATTAGCTTCTTTTACTAATCATACACTTTGCTAAGTCTCCTCTTTCAAACTCCTGGTATTGCCTGCTGAAAGGAACAAAACACCCTATAGACTTTCTGTCAAATTCAGTTTCCAATGACATATTTTTTCAGTTCTTATTTCACATTTTCCAAGTGGATTACTCGAAAATTTCTTCTATTAAGTAGGGTGAATACTGAAACCATTTGCCTGGCCCCGTGCTTTACCTAAAATTTTATCACTAAACTGCATGTCCTCTCTTACTGCTTCTCTGCAACTCTGAGAAAACCTATGGTTAGATCTTCCTAATTCTGATTTACTGTAAGACAAGAGCAACTATTGCCCACAGTTCATTCCTTACTTTTTGTTTTTTTTTCAATGTATCCAAAAAGAAATGCTATGTATCTTCAGTAAGGATACCTGAATAAGCCACATATGCTTATCTTGAAATCAGGTGAGTACTGCAGTAAATAGTGTAGCCATAGTTCATTTATTATTTGGTGTTTGGCTTGGGTTCATTTTTTTTCCATAGAAATACTATGCATCTTCTATAAGAAGCTTCTTCAAAAGAAACTCTTTGTATCTATAACAAGCTGATCACTGACAGAGCTAACAGGTGCTGAAAATAGCTGGCTCTTCCTCCTTTAGTCCAAGGCTGACATTTGATGACAAACTGGTCTGGAACGAGGAGAGAGATAAAAATAGTAGTCTCCCTCTTCCCACTAAGAAAAGAGAGAAGAAGTTTCAAGATCTGTCTCTACTTTCTGGGGACAAAACTCTAGGGCGGCAATGAGAGGGAAAGCAAGGGTCAAGAGACAAGGGAGCCATGAGTTCAGGGCTTGGGAGTGGAAACCTAGAAGTCTCACACTGGTTTTTTCAAGCAGATCACTTTCTCCTATTGGGCAACTTGCATATTTTGCTCTTGAACAGAAGAAAAAGTGTTGGAATTGATATATGTTTATATTGTCATGTTTCCAGCATGCAAAGCTGCTTAAGCATGTTTTCATGGTATTGGCACTTCCTATGCTAGATGACATTTGCATCAATTTGTCTGCTCACTCCAGCATCTGAACTACGAGAAAATCAAGCATGTGGTACTTCAGAAGGTGACTCCTATTTAGCACAGCTGTACAATTACACCTTCACCTTCTAAAAAAACCAGCATACTATTGATGAGGCAGCTGTAGCAGTATGATCCTTGAATGGAGAAGGAACACGTTAATGACACTGTGCACTGTTGTTCATTCTTCAGCAAGGTGCTTCTCTGCCCTTACACTAATAGTAACAGCCAGACCCAGCGCTTGGATTGCTTCCTAACAATCCCAGTACTTCGAAACTGGAAGCTGAACTCCGCACAAAACAAACGGGCAACTCTTGAGTCTGAAAGCTAAAGCCATTCTGTCAGAAAGTGGGGTGGGTTTGTGTGGGTTTTCTTTGTGGTTTTTTGGGGCAACACATTACAGCTTTTTCACTGTCAAAAACCTGGTAAGAGTCTTCCTGCCAGTCACAAGGAATCAAGTTAGTGGATCCTCAAAACTGATTGTGTCTCTCTTAATAATCGCTGTACACATATCCCTAATTAGGATCAAAGTCAAAGTAAGAAGGTTTAGCTTAAACTACATTTAAAAAACGTTAACTTCATAGACTCTACTAACACAACAGCTTGCAATCATATGGACATACTCTCAGTTGCTGCTATCTAGTAGTTGAATTAATACACAATACTCAGTCTTTTGTGGTATTTTTTTTTTTTGGCACTCAGCTTATCAGAAACATCACAAGAACTTCTGGGGTAACTGTTCGGCCCTCTTTGGCCAAAAGTAAACTTATCTCAGAAATAAGATCTATCTAAAACCAACTGGCTGCAGATGTAGGGGGTGGTTCAGTTGGCATGGACTGACAGCCATCGGATTGAACAGGAGAGAGGACCTCACCCGTCACACCTCCTGAAAAGCAAACAGCCGAGTGCTTCAGAAGGACAATGATGTTTGCTCAAAGGCAATCCCTCACCAAAAACTGCTTAGCAGAGCTTTCACAAAACTAATTTCACAAAGGCAAAAGTGCAAGGGGGAGCATATGAGACGAGAAGAGGCGATTTGCTGAGGGGCGATAGGTGCGTGGAGGATTGTGTACAGACAGTTGGGTAACCCTGACCCCCCACCCCCTGCGTCCCTTTCCCCCCTGAAACACGCGAAGGGGCTCCTAAAAGTTGTTCTGGTCAGTCTTCCGCGCTCGGTCTCGTTTCCCGAGGGCAGCTCCGGGAAGGCACTGTTCCCAGCCCTCCTCTGCCAGGGCCCTGAAGGGAAACGGGAGGCGAAGAAGCCCCGACACCACGCTCCCCCCTCCCCAGGCCGCTCTGCCCTCAGCGCCCCGTCCCGCCGTTACCTTCTCAGCCTGGGCGAGGTAGAGCCAGAGGCGGCGCCAGGTGCCGAACTTCTTCCTCTCGCTGAAGTTGTAGGCCATCTCGGCGCTGGCGTACCGCGACACCAGTGGGGAGCGGTATCGCGCCATCACGTCCTCCTCCTCTCCGGGGGCCGCCATGGCAGCGCCTGCGGCACAGGTCGATCGCGGGCACCAGGCAGAGCCCCCAGGCAGCAGCGGATAAGGGCGGGCGGCGGCCCCGCCCCGCGGCCCTGAGGCGGCCCCGCCCCCGCCGCCATGGTGGGCCCGGCCCGGTCGCTCGGCGCCCCCTGGCGCTCGGAGGCCGCCGCGCCGTGAGGGGCCCCGAGATGGCCGCGGCGGAGGGACACGCGCAGGGGACACAAAACGGGCAGAAAATACGAGCTTTAAATGCTTAGCAGCCAAACACATTTATTAGTCTTTTTTTTTTTTTCCAGGAACCCAAAAATAGTTTGTAGTTATAATGTAAGCAACTGAGTTGCACATAATACAATCATATCTTTCAAAAAAAAAATTAAAATAAAAACGAAAAAAGCTGTTTAAAAGCCCAAAAAAAAAACCTTCAGAAAACTTATATAAGTATTACACCATCTCTCAGTTTCAATGAAATGACGACGACTTAATTCCTTATTACTCTTAACTTGTCACACTCCAATAAAACATCACCCTTTTTTTTCTTTTCTTTTTTTTTTTTTTTCTAAATCCAGCATGAGAAATACAGTACCTGCTATGGCAAAAATACACAAAAAATGCAACATTTCAGCTTATTTGTACATTAGTAGAGTTTAAACATCTTATTGGTTTTTTTTCTTTTTAAGTGAACCAGTGATCTTAAGTACCACTATACTAAAAGTAAAATAAAAATATAGAAAAGGAGGAAAAGGGGGGCAGCCAGCCATACAAGAGCACCTTCTAAAGTGCTGAGTTTCTGTGTCCATGGAAAACCCTTAGGAAGTTTAAACATGTCTTGAGAATGTGGGATGGAAATTAAGATGAAACCTGGATATGCAAGGCATTGTGTCATCTCCTCTACATTCTCCCCATTTGTCTTGTAATTTTCTTTACTGCACACTACAGTAGGAGGGGGGGAAACCAGAACTAAGGTGAGAGTTTAGTAAAGAAAGCCATTTCAAGTATAAGAAAAAAAAATAAACACTTACAGGTAACTTGCAAATAGCATCAATATACACACAGCCACTATTTTTATTATTACAATGTCTGCTTCCGGGGGACAGTGTTTCAGGCAAGAGGACTTTAGCTGTACCTTCCTGTTACCTATTTATGTGCAAAGTAGAAAAGCTGCCTTTTCTAATTCAGCCATATTGGACATCGTTGATTTTCTGTTCTGCCACTTCATTCCTCCATTTAGTAAGGACAGAGGAAGGTGGCATTATTTTACCAAGAAGACTAGATGAAATGAATCTATTTCTCCATTTCCCTTCCAGACACACCCTTCTCTCATTACTTGTTCACAATGAAGAGAAACTCTCTAAACTCCTGATGCCCACCAGTAGCCAGTTTCCTGAACAGGTAGAAGGCATTTACCTTTGTAAACATAATCCCTTATGTTTGTGGAACTCAAAGCAGCATCTCGTATCTCCAGCCAAGTGGTGGAGATGAAAATAGATCAGAACGCTCCCCTGTCACTGCTTCTCCTCCTCTCCTTCCCTCCCCCGTCCCCAGAAAGATTAGATTTGGTTACTTTTGTTAGAAGGTGGGGGTTTTTTGGTTCTTTGGGGAAAACACTTAGCATTTCACTCTGTCAAATGAAGTAAACATTACAGAATTACCATCAGAGTCATACTGCTGTTTGTTCTGCTTTCTAGATGAGAAAGAAAAAGCACTGTGCATCAGATGTTCTGTGTGTTTTAGAGCAGGTGTGGCAAAAATCTAAGATACAGATGTGTGCAAATCCCACAGATGCACATGCATCATTTCAGCTTCTTTCTCTGCAGAATCACTATTTACACTTCATCTTGATTACTGGCAGAGATGGAGAGGGTGGCACAGGGCAACAATGGAGACATGTTCCTAAGGCCACGGGGAGAAATGCAGGACAGAGAGGACCAGGGAGTGTCAGACAGAAAGGTTGCAGGTATAGAAACCATATTCTTGGTATATCAAATGCCAAATTCCAAAAGGCATGGGCTCATATGCACATCCCTGAGACGCACATCCAAGAAAGAAGAAGCAGCGACCACATGATTGAGAGGGGAGAAAGCAGCAGAGGTTCCCTGACAGCTGTGGGATTTACCCAATGAAGACCTCTTCCCCCACCACTCTCCCAGAGACATTCTAGGAGAGCTGTAAGGCATATACACAAGCAGCATCTACTATCATTCCCTCTGTTCCTACGTTTTATTGGCAGGTGATGGCTTCTGTATATTGTGGTCAAGAAGAGACACTGCATTTGAAGTGTGACTGGTAACACACTGAAATTAACTCAGGGAAGTAAACAGAAAGCTACTCTGCCCTTTATCCCTGGAGCAGCAGCGTAAAGGAGCAAGGTTCTTCATCTCACAGTCCCCTCTCTGAAACTACACCCACCACCTCCCCTTCATGATGGCAGGATAAGATGTGTCTACTTGAAAGATGACATTACCAAAAACGCTATTTAATAGCAGGGAAAAGTACACAAACTTATTCTGATTTGGTGATCTGGTGAAAGAAGCAGCAAGCTTAAAGTACTTCAGTTTTGAAGCTTATAGTCATGTGACCTGTAGCAACACTGGCACAACTATATAAAAAAGAGCAGTAGAAGGAAATAGGCATAAAGAAGGAGGAGTTTGAGTAACTGAATCTCCATCAACTTCCATAATTTAGGATCTGAGTGTTTGATGGCTTTAACAATTAAGAGAAAAAAGGGTTATCTCCCTCCGCACAAGCAAACAACGTGAAAAGAACAAGCGAAACTTGCTGTGAAAACCTCATAATACTTCTATCATGCTTTTTTCTTTAAAGCACTTTACAAACATTACTAGTTGATCCTCACAAAACCCCTGTGAGGTAGGTAAGTATTATTAACAACCCCGCTTTACAGATGAAAAAACAAAGGCAAAGTAGTTAAATGATTTGCCCAAGGCAAGGGAAGAGTAATGGCCAATGTTCGAATTCAGGAGTTCCAGGCTTCAAGTCCCGTGCTCTAAACCACAAGTTCAAACATCCTGTTAGAAAGGAGATAACAGATGGAAATAAAAGTCCAACAAGTATAGAAGAAAAGGTAAGATTAAAAAGGTTACATTAGAAGGAAGTGTACCACGAGGTATCTTAGTGAGTGATTTTAAACTTCAGATTTTTTTTTCCTTTTTTTTTTTTTTTAAAGGCAATCTGACAGAGTGGAACCCTGATAAGATCACATCTGCAAGGCAGACACAGATGTGAGAGGGATCATCAAGTCTATTACTTATTACAGTACTGTGAATGTCAACAAAAATAACATTGCTGCATGAAAACACTGAATACAGGCAGATTAATCTGTTTATGATATTACACCTAAGATAATGCCAAGGATAATGCAGGTACCATGGTTCACCATGGACAAAGGAAAAAGTCAAGTCAAAAGGTCCCTATTACAATAACAGAGAGGGCAATGAGATCTGCATTTTTCTGAGGAGACTGCTCCTGGAAACTCAGCAAGCTTCAAGGAACATACATAATCCACAATGAGTGCATTTTGGAGACATGAGGAGGTAAATCCTTTTTTATGACCATTATGACATCACCTCTTAGTAAAAACAGGATAACTTCTTTTAAATAGAGAGGACCTGGTCTACATGTCAATCTACTGTCCCTAGAATTTCACACACTGCCAACATTAATGCTAAGTCACTAGCAGTAACATCAGACAACAAAGCACTGGTAGCTACTGATGTTGAAAAAATGCAGTCCTCATAGTCGGGCTTTGATCAGCACTAGAAAGTAAGTACCATCTCCGCCATTTTGTCCACAGCTGTGCCGTCACTGTATGAGCTGTGCCAGAAACAGCAGCAAAGAAAACTTTAGGGAGAAGGAAGTGTAGATATCAAGGACCAGCTATGTTCTAATTCTCCTGGAAGAGCACGAGGACTGCTGTGATGGAAAACTAGCAGTAAATCGAAAAAAGACAGTGCCCATGGCACCATGTTTCCTGAGCTTAGCAAGGGCCAGAACACAGGAGGTGGTAGATAGTTCCCCAGGTAGAGCTGGTGTCCCATTCACCCTTTCGGCCCTGGGTTAACACTGCGTGGCAAGAATTCACATCCCTGTGCAAGGCTGAGAGCTGATATTGTTTTGCGCTCAACGTTAGTTTTTCACATCTCTGCTCAGTTACCTATTGGCCAATGTCTGACAAAGAGAGGTTCTTATCAATTCCTTATTTCAAAGTCATCACCTCCCCACTTCCCCAAACTATAATGGATATACCATGGACACAGAAACTCCTGAACAGTTTAGCAAAGTATCTTTGTCCCCTACACCCCCTTTGCAGAATGCATAGTTTACAATTCACTTACAAAATAAAGAAGCAATGCTGACCACATATGGGACCTTTTTTTTTTTTTGAAAAAAGAACAAACAACCTCTTCTTAAGTTCAGTATCAAAATTCACATTTGCATAATAATACATTTCAAGGCCATTAGAGAGGAATGAGAGCGAAGCAAAGAAAACTGCAGAGTCTCTCCTCTCTTTGTCTTCCTGAATAGAGCTGAGGGATCCCACTGGAGTTTCTTTTCAGGGTGGGAATTAGGAAGGGCTACAACAACAGCTCTTGATCTTGTACACCTCATGTTTTGGGTGGGACGAAGAGGTGAATTATTAGAGAAAAAAAAACAAATGGAAGGAGACACTGCAGATTCCCATGTTTAGCTACAAACAGCTTTGAAGAAACAAAAAATTACTTCAGATTTTTTTCCTTTTAAACACTTCTACCTCACCATTTCAAAAACTCTTTTTTTTTCTTCTTGTGTAATACCCTGTTCATTTAAATGGCAACATTAAGTGTGCTGGAAGTTGAAAGTTGAAAAAAAACTTTTCCTGTTTTGCTTATCAGGACTCGGGCAGAGAGGGTAAAAGTGTGCCTGCACCCACTATTTAACAGAAGCTACAAAACATCATCTTCTCTACATGTATAAATTTGTCTCAAACATCACTGTGTTTCAATTCTCCAGTGCTTACAAAAAAACAAAGCTACACACACTCACACTCATGCACACAAACATAAAGAGAAGCCACAAAATACATATACAAACTCAACCTGCAACGGCAGACTAGCCTAAAACTATCAACAGCTTCTGTGCATCACATGACATCCCTTTGCACCCCCCACCCCAATCTCTACCACATATGAATACGTATTGTGCAGTGTAGAGACCAGCCCAAAGATGATGCTTGTCAAAAGGGACCAGTGGGCTGCAATCTCGATGTCTGACCTCTTGAAAGAATAAATTGACCATTGTCTTCCCTCCAGCCCAAGTGGTCTCCTCAATTAGACAGTCACTATACTCACAAAGGCACATTCATAAATACCACATTTAACTTACTGCTTGTAAAAACATAGGAGGAAAATGTGAAGCGCTTATACCCCGACCCATTCCTACTGACCCAGCAAGAAGTATCACAATAATGTATCACTTGGTGAGACCTTACTCCACCTTTAGAAGGTACATAATAAAGAAGTCTTCCAACACCTCTTTTAATTTTTTTTTTTGCATAAATGAATGCTTTTTTTGTTTTTGGCTTACATATTTTGGAATACAGCACACTCACTATAAAGCTCTGTTGTAAGGCTACCCCCTAAAGTAAGGCTGTTCTACCTTGGCTTGCATTTTCACTTCATTTTGCTTCTTCTCCACACGTTCCCAAAACAAAACAAAAAACCCCACACAAGCGCCTTATACAGAAAGGGTAAGCCATATCTGGCAGGGAGAGGGAGGGGAAAGAAAGCACGTAATATCATAACCATGTCACTAAAACAGCTATTCTAACAAGCTGTGCAACCTGCTCAACAGTAAATGATAAAGAAAATGTTCACTTCTGGTTGGTTGTGTTTCATCTGAAACAGGAGGAGCTTCCACTTTCTCTCAATTAAAAAAAAACCCCAAACTTAAAAAAATGAGGAAGTTAGTTCTGCGAATGTAACAACACACACCAATACCCAAGAAGAGGCATTTCTTGCCAAGCAGTGCCTCCTTGTATTGCGCATTCATGCAAAATTCTCCAGTCTCTTCCCCTCCGCCCACCACAGTCAAGAATGTTTGCTGCAAAATACTTAAATACTTAACGCTGGCTGGCACAATGCATTCTTCCCTTTTTTTTTTTTCTTTTTCTTTTTCCCTGGAGTGCTCTGTATTAATTTACAGAAAGGTTGTCAGAGTCAAGTCAAAAAACTCCCTTTCTCGCTACAAAGTTAACAGGAACCCTAACACTGCTGCATGTTACCAGTCTCAACTGTCACACATACAGGGCAAAAATGGCTCTTTTGCAGAGGGCACTTGATTTGCTAGAAGCTTGCTTATATAGCACAGGACTCTGGGAGACTTCTAGAGAAAAGCTTTCCTGCATAGCTTGATGAAAAGCAACACGCAAGCAAACCATGGATGCAAACGGTTGTTGTCTGCTGCGTGCCACAGATGAAACGGCATCTATTGTAGCCTGATAAGTTTCAAAAATAGGCTCCAAACCACCAGGAACTGTGGTGCTTTTTGTAGCACAGATGAAACCTTAAATCACTTTTCATATAAGCATTAGAAGCTATAGTTACTACATCACAAAGTTTAAAGTCACTAACGCCACAGAATAGAGAGCTGTATTTTAAACAGGACCCTGACTCAGTTTTAACAGCAATGTAGACAGACCCTTGAAGTAGGCAAAGTTCTGCTTTGTGAGTCATCACAAAATGGACCTGCTTTCTATTATCTACTGCAGGGGAAACTTTGGTAAAATTCAGCAACACTGGTATTTACAGTGATGGGACACTTAGGCAAAACATTATGAAGGACATGAACTAGCAAGGTTGCTAAAAGTCTCCAGTTCAGCTCCTACTGTATAATCCAACCAACAGCTCAGCTACAGCATAATTGTTGCTCTGTGTTTTAGGTTTGGATGTGAATTCAGGACAACAGGGAAAAACAGCTGTCTACATTGGGAAACTTCACATACTTCTTCCCATTACTGTTAACATCCTTCTGCCACAGGTGGAAGCCTAGTACTGGAGGTCAAGGGAAAGAAACAGTGTGGGTTTTAGATATCTGTCTTTCAATCACAGTGGGAATGACTGATATGACCTAACAGTATCAGTTCCTACAACTGCAAAATAGCGGCAAATAAACTACAGAACTGAAATGATATTTTGTGCAAAATCAATTCAGACAAACCAACAGATTCCGTGTATGTTGCTTCACATTCAGGACCAAAGTTGCATTTTAACAGCATTTGTTTGTTGTTGGTTTTTTTTTTCAGAATTAATTTCAACGTAGTTATCTTGGTATTACCTTCCTGCCCACAAAGCATGCATGCATATTTACAATTAAGAAAGCTGCTTCTGTTAAGGGAACCTTACATCTTTAGAAAGAAAAACCTATCTTTTACTCAATCAGGACTCGTACCCTGAGATGCTAACCATCCTCCACAAAACCTGCATTTCAATCCACTTGAGAAACCTGGATACCAAAGTCACGTGATTTACAGCGACTGTGATATATGCAACACAGATGTTTGCTGCACTGGAAATACAACAGGTCCTCATCTGCTACCTTGGCCCTGATCCAGCTAAGGTTTATTTATACAAAGAGCCCTTACTCGAGCAGTATGCATTTAAGGTCAGTAGGACTAATTCACACGAGGATCACTCCTGATTTCCCGGACCAGACTTGGTCAAAAATTTGGGTACCTCAGATACACAAACAGCGCTCCTCTTAAAGTCAACAGGAAAACAATATGCGCAAACAGAATCAGAAACCTAAGAGTTAAACATAATAAAGAATGAATGAACAAAAAAACTAACCAAAGCAAGAAAAACCCCTGCAGTACTATTTGGATACATATTTAGATAAACTGGAATATGTGGCAACATTTTTAGGAGAAAAAATACGGCAAAAGTTTTAAGGAATAAATGCTTCGAAATTTCATGGTGGGAAAAAAAAAAAAAAGAGACCAACTTAATATAAATGTTTAATTGTAACTTAATCTTTGAGGTGGTTATACCACCCAGTTTGTTGAAAATATCCTGTTTATATTGCAGAGGTAAAAACATACTTGGCTTAACATTCTTGTTCATTACACAAGCCACTTAATGTGAAGCACAATAAAAAAACTTGTAAGAAAAACCTGACACCCTGTGATTGTAAAAAAACCTCAAACCAACAAAAAACCCACTCTCACGACTGCTGGGCACGTGTCCAGGTAGAAACATAAAAACACTGGGAAAAGATGGCAATTCTTGTAAAGTAAATGTCAGAGGTCTCAACACAGGTTTCTGAGCTGTACCCCCCCTTTTTTTTGTCCTCCCCCTCGCTAGACTTAAGTTGTCACTGCTAAAATGAAATCCTCAAATGAAGCAAAAAATTATCAAACATTAAAAAACTCTCAGCTTGATAGACACTGAAGGGTAGGGTAAGCAAAGTGGCTGGATTTTTATCTGGAAGGAGATGCCCATAGTCTATTCCAAGCTGTGCTTTCCCCAGCCTCTTTTCCCTACCTTCCCAATACGTTTAAACAAGACACTGCCACTGATTCCCTCCCTGGAACAGTTTTGTAAAAGCCCCAAAGTACCCTACCATCAATTCCTGCTGACTTTTTGCTGTTATGAGCTCAAATGGTAGCAGAATTTTTACAACATTAAGCAATGGTTGTCCCCAGCAGACAAGTTTGGTTAGCAGAATGCTCAGACAGCACTTGTAATAGCATGGTTAGGAGTGCCATGACTAAGCCATACAAATCTGTCAACTGTAGTTGAAAAACAGCAAGATTAATGTTACTTTAACAATTTAGGGAAACTGTCACTGAGGAGACAGTCACTAAGGCTTACAGGACTGCACATGTAGGAAAGGAGGAGCAGACTGTTGTACTACAATAGGTTTGGACCCAGCAGACTGCTGAAACTCCAGACTGTCAACCCTTCAGCACTCAGTCACAACCCACTTCCAAGTGAATGTCAAGTCTGTTGGCTTTTTTTTTTTTTTGATTAAATTCTATGGTTTCTTTTGTTTTAGGACACTGCTGATTTGATAAAACACAGCTCTGGCAAAGCACTCAAATTCTCTCCGTAAAACAAACAAAAAAATAAAATCCCAAAGTTCCTAAGTAAACCCGCCTTCTACTGGCCCATGACAGGATTTTAAAGCACATTATTATTACTACTGATGCATTATTTTCAATAGACTCACATGCACACGCAGCACAACATGAAAACACTGGGCAACTGCTATGAAAAAGAATTTGGCATCTGATTTCTTTAATAATAAAATCTCAATTACTACTAAGTAACTCATTGCACAACATGCTTATGCAGCATGCTCTTTTTCCTTAAGAAGGGGTACATCTATTTCCATGAAGTGGCTATACTGCCTCACTTTGCCTCATCTTCCCTCCCTTCCCCTACTGTAGGGCATGTGGGTGCATGTAAAAAGGCACTAGCGCGGTTTTTGTGGTTTGAGCCTGGCCGTTTCAGGCGCAGTAAGCCCCTGACCCTTAGAGCTGGGAGACAGAAGTTGGCCATCCCAACGCTGAACTCTGAAGTTCAAGACTGTAAGCCCTGACAGCCAGCAGCAACAGGGTGAACAGAGGAGTTTAACAGGTATTTCCCTCATATGAAATAAAACAAAGACTGGGAGGAGGGGTGGGTGAGGAAAAGCAAGCAGCAGATCTCCAAGTGTGGAATAAAACTGACCAAATAGCTGAAAACAGCAAAGTTGATTTCCATTGTACATTGTACTGGAGTTTTTCATATTTTTTTTTCTGTACTGGAAAAGGCAGGATAATAAACCTACTTCATTACTCAGTATTCTGTCAGCACTGGTTTTCTTTAGCACTACTTAGAAGTGGTTCAAAGAAGCACCATCATGTATTTCCTGCTGGTCCTCCTAACTGAGGACCCTTTCAGTTAAACTATACTGCATTTTAATAAGGTTTATAGTTTCACTTTGCTTTTAAAAAAGGTGCTTAAAGAGTATTTTCGTTTAGTTTCAATCAAGAGGGAACAGTAGATTTCCATTCACACGCTTCTCCATGCAACTGCACACATGTCTGCATGAGTAATAAAGCACTATAATGATAACCCTTCTTCTCCCACAACTTGTTTAAGATTGCAATGAATTCCTGTCGCTGATATTGAGAAGTTTTCTTAATGTACTTTAATTTAGAAAGTCTTTAAAATTCTTGATCCCTCGCTTGACAGTAACATTTGGAGATTTTTTCTTTTTCTTTTTTTTCTTTTTATTTTTTTTTTAGCATTTTTCTTTTAAAGTAAAAACTTTCAAACATTTTGAAGATTCAGGAACTTGTAAAAGTTTATCAACAAGAAACAGCCATCTATCTAGGATAAGGTTAAATAAACCATCTTCAAAAAACTGGCTTCCTACCCTAGAATTCCTGAGAATGCTTGCAAATTTAAAGCAGGAAAATAAAATGTTAAAATAAAAACAAAAACACTGTTAAATGCTCCCAGAGTTAGTCTTCATCTAAAATATATATATGCACTTTTTGGTCTTTTTTTTTTTTTTTGTACGTTTTAATTTTTTTCCCTTTAAGCTTACAATGGAAGAACAATTTAGCTTTTCTTTTTAAATATTTCAAATCCCTCATTATGTCTTGTAAACAAGAGGGGCTCTAGCACCCGGCTTTCACCGTAGTATCGCAATGAACTCAACTAGCCCAAAGTGCAGGAAAAGGGACCTTAGGGCAGGTTGGGAGAGAGAAGTGAGGGTGGAACACAGCAATGAACCAGTATGTACAGCAAAATCATGTGACAGAACAGATACTGGCTTGCTCAGGCCAAAGGTGCTTCACTAGGAAGTACTGCTGGCACAGGACTTTTAAGAACCTGCTCTGTGTGTCCGAGCGTGGCTGGTCTTCGAGCAGAGACTAGAAACAAAGCTTTATGGATGTCTGCACGCAGGGGCCACTAGCTAGATAGCAGGAGTTGAAAGAGAGCACTTCATTTCTTTGTGCATGGTGGGATAGATGAAGGAGGAGTCATGATAGGAAAGTATATTCCAAAGGGGCCAGAGTATGCTGCACACTCCAGTTTACTAAACAAATACAAACCTACTCGTACTTTTTTACCATGTAACACTTTGCATACAAATCTACAGGCATGTGTATATGCAGCATTTCCCTCAGTCAGTCTTCCTTGTGACATTGGGTTTACATAGAAAGGGCGAATTAAAACAGCCACGTAATTCCCTAGCCCTTCCCTCCCACCCCCAGCACACAGGCACACACACAGGCACACATACACGCACACCCCCACTCCATTACTTGCATCTGCTTTGCCTTCTCCCCACCAAACCCACATGTAGAGTCAGACACGGTCATATCCTTCAGTGAAAACGCTTAAGAAACAGACTCCCCTATCCTCCCTGCTCCATCAGGTAATAAAGCCCAAGCACTGCTACCTCTGAGGGCTGGAATGGACAGGTATATGCTGGTACAGAATGTCGGCACTTTGTTAGACAGTATAACGGCCAGACAATGCCACATGGAGTCCTAGCACTTATGGAAAAAGTACCGGCATCTCTCTTCCCTCTTCTCCTGGCCCCACCCCCATAAAAGACTTTCTGCTTCATGTCAAGGGATGTGCCTTCAAGTCTGCTACAACTCTTTTCACAACAACAGGTCTTAAAAAGTTTTGTTCCCAGAGCACACACGCACGCACACACTGGCTATCACTGTGGATTATAGGTCACCCCTATCCTGCCCAGAGTACTACTACACTGATGCTAAAAAACCCCAAACCTTTCCTTAAATACAGAAATTAAAAAGCAACAGTACAGAAAAAGTAAAAACAAAAAAAAAAAAACAAAAAGGTGCAATACTTTTAAAAAAAAAGTCTTTGCTAGTTATATACTCCCTAAGCAAAACCACATACACAGGAAAAAACACAACACAGAGAAACAAAAGGAAACCTTTGAAGTACACACTGGTTTAAGAACATTCGTAAGTAAACGTTTCTGTCAGTGATGGTCTGGCGCTGTAATGACACCGAGGCCTGGCACAGGTAACGCTCACCATGAAGGACGCAGGAAGGAGTCAGCTGCATGTGCTTTCAGGAGATGAGGCAGGCCGGCCAGCAGTCTGCTGACACGATTTAGTTTTCTGTCAGTTTTAATACAAGCAGTAAATCAATCGAAAGGCTAATTTGGTTGGGCTGGACTTTCGAGCATTTGATGGATTCCTCTAAAATGAATATGGGTGCTTATTCAGGTTTGGGGGAGAAAAGAGAAACACTCAGTGTTTTTAAAGGTACTGCAAGAGACTGAATAAGAACATTTGTCTTAGCTGCACAAAAAATGGCAATGTCTTCTTTCCTCCTCTTTTCCCCTTGTTGGAAGAAATAAATGGCTTGCATTATATAACAAACATTCTAGGGTTCATTCAGTACAAAACCCCCACATGCAGACATAAATAAAGACACTGCTACTCAAAAGACAACATTGTCTCCCCTCTCACCAAATCCTTTGGATATGGCAGTGTTCTGCTCTACCACAGGGTTAGAACAAGGGCTAGGAAGCAACTATCCACTCTGTATGATCTGCAGACTTGAGATAGCACCCTGCTAAAATGAATTTAAAAAAACCTACCAACAAATTTTAATCCAGCCCAACTGGATTCTGCTTCAGCCACAGGGACTCCACCATGCCTGTCTTGTTTTCAGAATCAAGACATGCAGATGGCCAGCCAGCCCGTAGACCATCAGCAATGCAGCGTTTCAAGATTATATATAGAGAGAGAAAAAAATGCACACACACAAACATGTGCACACGCACTCACACAGAAACAAGCACACGTGGGCAGTTACATGTGCCAGAACACACTGGTACTTATGAACCAGCCAATCACAAAGTGTTGGTTTTTTGTTTTGTTTGTTTGTTTTTTTTCTGTTTTGTTTTTTTTTGTGGGTTTTTAAATTTTTTAATTTTTTTTAGGTTTTTTTTTTATTTTTTTTTTGTTTTTAAAGTGAGGCTCCGTCAAGTCTTCCCCTCCCCCCCAATTCTCTCTTGAACCCCTCCCCTACCCCAACCCAACATGGTAGACCTAAGGACGGAAACACACCCAGTGCAAACAAAGTTAAAAAGCTATTTTTTCAGTATATATGTTTCTTAGCAACAACTTCCGTATAACATGAAAAAGTGAAAAACTAGAAACTAATTTTTTTAATTTTTTCTGTTTAAATTTAAATGGTATGTGTACTTGCTTCACATTGTCTTTCTACGTTGGCGTTCACGATTCAAGTATTTCAAGAGTGATATGTTCTCTTTTTTGGATTCATATTCCAAACGAAAAAACTGAAGTTATATAAGGGAGGCAACTATGTGCTCAGACAGTCTGTCAATGACCCACCTTTTTTTTCTTTCTCCATTTTCTTTTTTCCTTTTATAAATGTATTTATTGCAAGTTGAAAAAAACGAAAAGGTCAAGTTAGTGCTGCTGCTGTTCCAAAAAAGGTCACGAGGTCAGAGTTGAAAGTTCTAAGTTCAGATTGAATCCGACCCTCCTCCCAGAAGGTCTCCAGGTAGTAAGGGAGCAGGGCTGCCCATTCTGTGTGGATCCTCTACGCTTGGGACCCCCCACAAGCTTGAAGAATAGTTTGGGGGGCCCCACAATGAAGCGCCAGTGAGATCACCCCCACTGCTGCCACCGCCGCCACCACTGCTCCACTGCCCAAGCCCTGTTGACCCACCAAAGAGATTCAAAGCAGGTCCAACTGGATCTGTCTGGTTCTGTCCTGTCTCCAGGGATTGCCAGCCTGCTGCGGGTGCACTCGGGGTTGCTGCAGGTGTAGGGGGCTGAGCTTGTGCCAGAAAGCGACTAACCTCTTCATCGGTGGCAAACTCAGCCAGGATGGTAGTGTTTCCCAACACACACCTAAAAGACAAGATACATGCAAGTAAAAAAAATAGAGTCAGAAGCTAAGGGTAAGGGATTCAGAAGCACAGGAACAGTACTATTAGGTGCCCAAACCAAAGGAAATATCGGTTACATCGCTATAATTGAATGAACATGGAAAGCTTCAGCTGCTCTTGACAGTGAAACTGACCCTAAACACAAGAACTCCCCATTTTATATGGGAAAAAAAAACCCTGATACAAAAACTCCAACCCCCTGGCCCAACACTCAGTTATGCCTGCAACAAATCCTTTCTAAATTTAAAATAAGGTCCTGAACATGAACACCAGGAGCATTAAAAGTGCCTAAGTGTAGGCAAAATGGTTAATGCACATATGCCCCCTTTCAAACAGAACAGAGGAAGAAGAACAGGTTTTAAATGCAGGAGATTAGTATAGTTCAAAAGTTTTCACTGAGTTTAGGGGCTTACACCATACCCCCCCACACTGCCTCCCCTAAGATTTTGTCTCAAAACCTCACTTACATGTGCAGTGCAGTCTGGGCCTTGGCCGCCTCCTGTTTGGTGTTATATCGGATAAGGGCGGTGCCCTGGGTCAGGTTCAGATGGAATGTCAGCAGTGGGCCATGCTGCATGCAGATCGTCCTCAAGGTTGACCCATCAATCTGAGGAAGAATAGCCAAGATAAAACAGATGTTTGTAACTATTTCTCCAAATGTACTTCAGTCCTAGCTTCATCCCAGTAATTAAAAGATATTCTGCTCTCAGAAAGGAAAACAGGTGAAAGCGGTGGGAAGTAAGCAAAGGTGACGGAAGTTAATTTTCAAACAGGAACTGGTATGCCTTGACTTCTCATGATCAGATGGAGTTTGCTTTAGGGAATAATCTGACTTATTCCCATTCACTTGTAGCTTGAGTCCAGTGTTACCCTCTCTCACCGAGTTTCTTACACTGTCACTATCCTTCCGTTGACAATTTTTCCAGTAATTATATACAACTTGTACTTAACCACCACCTTCAGCCATCAGAATTTTACCAAAGGAACCAGAGTGCCTCAGTCTCCAGCATTCTGATTTCAGCAAAATTTAGATAAACACGAAAGGTTTTTGAAAAACTGGAAATATCTCTACAGTTAATGTTTTAAAAATTTATTTTAGTGCTTCTTTGTCTTTATGGGTTAAGAAACAGTAAGTGACAGAAACAGTGATATTCCTGCCAAACCCACCAATGTTCATTCCTCCAGAACTAATGTTTTCACAGAAGTTGTTGCCTACGTTCCTTCTGCAGCAGCAACAACTTGTTACTTACCTCCGATAATACCTGCTCTCCCAGGTGTTCTGTACAGACAGATTCCATTCCTGGTGTGCCACAGCAATATGCACACAGGAAAGGGATCTGTATGTGCAAATACTTAAGGAAGTCCTAATTTCTTCCTTCTCTCTTTCCTCCCTATTATATAATACTTCAAATGAGGGAAAAGGAAGTTGTGTGTGGGTACAAATATGGTCAAAGTTAAAACAGAGAACCTTGAAATGACAATACTGTTCCTTCCAACCCTAGCCATTCCACAAGTCTATGAATCCACCCTAACCTTTGCGCTTCCTCCTCTATGGAGTATTGACCTGCAATAAGTAGAGAATCTGTTATGAAAAGAGACAATTATAATATGCTTCTGTCTCTTTCCTACTAACTTAAACGCCTCCAAAACATATTCTTCATCCATTAAATAATTCCTAAAGCAGTATTAAACTCTCTTGCACAAGCCAGACTTAGAACTGAGTCTTCCGTTTCCTTCACATCAAGGAAAACAGTGTTTTCTATGAAAGGAGCACAGTTCACCATTTTGGGTGATCTGAAGGAGACTTTAGTTTTATCTTTCACATCAATCTTTTCTTAGACTGTAGAAGCACAATAAATTACCTTGCTGAACAGGGGACTCTGTCTAGACCTTGAGGTTCTCCTGATAATCACGAAGGCTTTTCCCAGTCCTTGAATTCAGGACTAATTGGGAATGCTGAAATCAGGATCTCCACAGAACTCATTTTGAATGGAAGCAAGCTCTGAGAATACTTGCAGAAATAACCTAACTAGACTGGTTTTGGCAGGAGTGTTGGAAAAATTCTGTGGTTTCACTATGGAAACACTAAAGTGAAAACTGGCAGTTACACCAACTTTCTTACTGACAACATCCCAAAGAACAGCTATAAACCATTCCACATTATAGTCACGCAACTTACCCTCACTTCTAAGAAAAAAACTTTCTGTTCCAATAGTTTTTTTGTAACTCTTAAGTAAAGAAATGTTTTAACAGTCACGTAGCAAAACCTGAACATCCTAAAGTTAGCTGAAGAGATTACAATATAGAAACACGTTACATATCTTGACAAATCTGATTTTGCCAGATTTTATTCAAAGAGAAACAACTGAAGAATTCACAAATCCTTGGTAAAGCAAACAAGTTTCCAGAAACAACCACAGAAAATACCTGTGGAGTGAGATTGTGAAGAACCAGCCAGTAGCTAGGACGAACTGAGCCACCATCACTCCAAGTAGATGCTGCAAATTATAAGACAGAGCAATGAAGACAGATTTGATACAAAGAAAAACCATCTTTCTTTACAGTTAGGTCTTTCAGTCTCAGAAAAATTCAGTGTTATCAGTCCTGTTAACACACGAAAGCCTAATATTCAGTCCTGAAAACAAAACTACACCGTTCCTCACATTTGACATCAAGATTCATTTTACTAGAGTTACTTGGAGGAGTTTCCCACCCACAGCAAGCATCTAGTCTTGAAAGACCCCATGTAGTAGGTATTCTCTCCTAGCAGCTCTCAGCCCTCTTCACTCATTCCCTGCAGCAGGACCTGAGATTCTATCCCCCACCCGCCCCAGTTACTGAGAGCAAATTTCCATTTTAAAAAGGAACTTTTTTCCTTTTACCAGACAACTACAACTTTCTTTCCTCCAAATCATTAGTGCTGTGAAACATACACTCCTCAGGTCTGATTAACAGTGCTATCAGTTGGTTCTTCTCACCAGAGCCAAGCCTTGAGTCCTGTGCCCCCCAGCCCCTGACCGATCGGGGTGCTGTGCTGTTCCATGGAGATGATGGTTTAGGGTTGGTCAGGCCAGGAGGTGGGCGGGGCAGCCCTGTAGTGTTCCTTGAGGAAATATGGTTTTTCCACATCTTGTTGGAGAGATGAGTGGGATTGTGTCCTATGGGATCTGGGGACCACGTTGATTTGTAATCACTGAATTTTGCTAGAAGATTAAAGAAATTGTATGTGTTAGAGAAACTGCTGAGATTAAATAACTGTCCTATCACAGTAAACCTTTTGACCACGTTTGTATCGGAGACAAGCATGAAGCACAGAACCATACAGTAGTTAATTTGCCATACTGGAAAACCAGATGCTACAAGTAAGTCAATCTTTGATTATTTTATATAACCTGACAAAAACAAATTAATACACCTAGATATATATGATAATGTAGAACACTGCAGTATGTTCCATCATTAATAAGATGAATAGCAACTTTCATATCCGCACTACATTTCACCTGAGAACTCGTTACAAGTTTGGGCACTACTGACCTTTAATGAAACTGAATCCTCTTTAGGTACAAATCCTGCAGAGAACTGAAATGAATATTTACCATTCTTGGCCTACTAAGGTAACGTGGAGGTGCCATTTGGAGGTACCATTTGGTCCTAAAGATCAAAGCTTTCTCACGAATCACAGATCTCACACAATGTTGACAGTACTGTTACAACAGTAACACATAAAGGTGGCCATTTAGCTGTGTTACAGCTGGACTTAAACAATCTTGATAGCCCATTCTTTTACTAGAAACATTACCAGATGACTGTTAGAAGACCAATAGTGGATATCCCTAACAGATTTCAAGAACACTTCATGCAGAAGTTCAATAAAAGAGAAAAGTTAAGACTCTCCAAAATGTCACTATTTGCCATGAATATTTGGGAGCTCTTCCTAAACCAGTTTTCCTTAAGAAGGCAGACTGCAAATTCTCCCATACCTTCTGACACCAAGCGGCATTTCAAAAGTCAAAATTCCTTGAGTAACTTTTTTTTTTTAACTTGTTCTGCAGTGAACACCAATGAACACAAGCACAGCGATCTGGGGGAAAAAGTTGTGCCAGGAATGATCTTGATCATGAATTATCTTAATCATAACTCTTGTGTGTGTGTGTGTGAACATATGCATTTAACTTTATTCACTAACAAAAGATGGTAAATTACTTATTTGAAACAAAGTATAAAAATTCAGATTTACAATGTGCTAGAGCATCACAAAATAACACATTTGGAAATCAAGACCATAAAGCTTTCAGAAATAGAAATGTGTTTCAATTTACAGCTATATTTCCATGACACAGTAACAGTCAGTAGCACGCAGGTTTCAAGCACTAACCCATGAAAGTATATGGAAGTACTTAAAAACCTGCTTTCACTAGACTTTGTCTTAGAGACAGGTGAATTCTAAACCCTCAGTTCAGACGACCTGCTTTCTGACTGTGCATAGTTTAACAGGATGAACAGAAGATGTTATGTGGTAGTGGTCTAGTTTTCTCAATTCAATTTTCTCTTCAGTAATTTTTTTATCTCTTGGGTCTTTCTTACTTGCTAGACAAAATTTAAGCAAAGGCAAGAAGCTCACGCATGCCACTCCTTTGCCCAGGCTGTGAAAAAGAAATCTTTTATGCCACTGGAATGCTGCATACACAAACACTGCTTCATACCAAAGTCAGCACACAAACCAGCAGCAGGAGCACAGTTTTTCTTGAGGACTAAAGAGTATTTTTAACACATTTTGTGAAGATGCTGAGGTAACATCTGAATGCAGCTTTTATTCGGTAAGACGAAAAAAACAAAGTCTGGGCCAGATGTAGTGCTCAGTTCTGCTTGTAACCTCTGCTATTTACACCCAATTCTTCATTTTTAAGTAGTTGTCAAGACAATGTCATCTTCAGGAGAAAACTGATATTTGCAAAAAGTTCAAAATCCAAATGGTTTGCATGGAGCATTTTACTCTGAAGTGCCTGAAGAAACCATTTTTCACAAGAAAGATTTGGAGACGTTCCCAACAATCTAAGACAGATATTTAAGTTACTATTTACAGGTCAACCATTAAATGCCAGAGGACTGAAAGTCCTCACTCTCCAGGTTTCAGGGAATGATGAGTGTCATAAAAGGTAAGGTAAAAATGTTCCCTTCACAGTACTCCCATGTTCTAAAGTTAAAACAAAGAAAATTACTCACTTTTACTCATACATACAGGAGAAAGTGTCTTTTAAAAATTATGACAGCCCTGCAACTCTTTAACATGTCAACAGATTGTACACATGCTGTTTTTTTTTTCTTTTTGCATCTGCTGCTTACTGTTACCTTATTTTTTAACTTGCATAATGTGTTGACTTTGGCTGGGGTAGAGTCAATTTTCTTTACATTACCTCATATGGGGCTGTGTTTTGGATTTGTGCTGGAAACAGTGTTGATAATACAGACGGTTTAGTTACTGCTGAGCAGTGCTCACACAGCATCAAGGTCTTTTCTGTTTCTCACATTACCCCTAGCAGCAAGAAGGATGGGGGTGCGCAAGAAGCTGGGAGGGTACACAGCTGGGACAGCTGACCCTAGGTGTCCAAAGGGATATTCCATACCACATGGAGTCATGCTCAGCATATAAAGCTAGGGGAAGAAGGGGGATATGTTTGGAGTTTTGGTGTCTGTCTTCCCAAATCACTGTTAGGCCTGATGGACTAAATATTCCAAGTGGAACAACAATGAATGAATAAGCGGAAAATGCTTTGCGTAAGTTCTGGAAACCACATACCTGAAGTGCTATGAACGTTGGTGAAGGAATTGTCAGAGGCACTGTAGGGCCAGGCACCAGGTGAAGGCAGCGAGGTGTTGAGGGAAGAATTAGACCCTATCAAAGAGAAAAGGAGAGAGTTGTCCGATTTCAAGGATATTCTGGTAATGCCACTAAACCTCAAGAGAGCCACGACAATACCAATGCCAAGCTTCCACACGACACACAGCGATGGCGCAAAGGCACACAGCTTCCTTCCTAGTCAAATGCAACAAACGATTCGCTGTCACAACCAGAACATCAGAATCATCTCGAGTATCACAGTGACTCAGATAATCACACACTAAGTTCACTGTTTTACCTGTGGTGTTGTCCCGCAGAAGTTGGTGGTCAGTATCTACAATGGGAGATGTGGCTGTCCCCCCCAGCACACTTCCAGGGGTCACATAGGGGTCAGATTCAGGGTCAATGTTTTGTATACCTTTCCATGGCACTCCCGGTTGGAACTCTGGGACAGGAGGGAAAAAGGAATTAGATGCAATCAGGGAAATGTCCTTTACTAGAAGTAACTTTTGAAGGTATTTTAGGAGGGTAAATAGTTGTCTTCTATTCTGTTCCTCAGGAAAAAAAAAAGACTACTTTTTCCACTTTTTTGAATTATAATCTATTTCACATTTCTTCCCCCAGCACTAAAGCTCTAGTGTCTGAATAAGTCTACACTACACATAAAAAAATGGCTCAAATGTATCCAGTATCCCTTCAACTACTACTGCTTTACTACTTTCAGATGAGGTTTCAAAAGTTTTAATACATCATATATAAGATATATAAGATCAGATTATATATTATAAGATTAGATTCTGCACACATACTTCGTGTGTGTGCAGAACCCTTCCCCGAGGAAAGGCTACCTACCTTAAGAGTTTGTAAACACATTTGACACTTCTCACTGTAGGTACACACACACTTTATACATTACCTATCAACACTGAGGTAATGCTAAGGTGAGAAGCCTTGTGGTAAAAGCAATGTAAAAATACTCATTCGACATTCTTCATGCTTCACAGTGAGATAGGATATACTTATCATGCTTTAGTTTCAACTATAGCTCCAGGCATGCCAGAATTTTAAGACAAGAGGACGAATTATATCAAATATGGACATACAAAGACTCCAGTTACTGTAAGAAAGATCAGTAATCTGGTTCCTTCAGTGAATAAAAAGCTGTGGCCAACTTTGGAAGCAGTGATAAGAAAGTAAAACTGCCAAACACAAAAATAAGTAAAGAAGCTTCATATACTATGTGACAATTTGGGTAAGCATGAGAAGAGTGCCAAGGTGGCAGATTCATCCCCTGCAGATACAAGCCCAGGATACAGAATGGCACCTTTATTCCCAACCTGAAGTTCTGAAATAATTAATGATAGTTTACTTGAGTGTAATTAAAAAAAACATTATTAAAAGTGGGATCCAGGATGTGCTGTCTAGAATGAAACCAAGTAGGAATTATCTGGCATGGAAGGGTTTATTTCAGTCACCTTTTTAATGAAAAAGTATAGTCAAGACTGACTTTCACAGACAAACACAGAAGAAAATGTGATACTATGGATTCAAACAACTGACAGTAAGGGCAGTATTAGACTGTGATAATGCACTGGCAGGAGAATCTCAAAGACATAAGAAATGCCCTCCTGGGTCAGAACTGTGGTCCATCTAGTCCAGTATTTTGCTAACAGCAGTAGGAGAGATACCATTTAGGGACAGAACACAAACCTGGCCACTATCTGTAGACTACTGCCCTCACACTCTCCCAGCATCCACAGTCCTCCTATCTAGGATGGCAGAACTACCAAATGTTTTTCCATCATTTTATCCAATCACTGTTTCAGGCTAGTACAGTCTCAAGAAGCTCTAAAAGCAATACAATCCAGAAGTTCACCACTCCTGATGGAAAAAAAAAATCTCTCACCTATTTAAAATTTATATCCTCCTAAGTCCAACATTTACCATGGTCCTAGGATCACAGGATTCACAGAATTACAATTCTGCATTTATCCTGTTCACTGACTTCATGATTTTGTAAACATCAATTACATCTCCCAATCTTTAGTAATTTAACAAAATAATCCAGGAGGACCAGGTATCAACGCTTCTAACACTATGAGCAATCAGCACTGCATCAAGGAAGGAATCTGCTCAGCTACTGTCAAAATACTGCAATCCTCTGACAAACAGGACCACTGTATGCTTAAGGAAGAAGCAATGCAGCTCTTGAGTCTAGTCAAAACATCTCCTCTGTTCTGTGACAAAGAATCCACGAACACAGGTTAGGACCTCGAAATCAGAACTTGCTTAAAAAAGAAAAAAAAAAAAAAAGAAGTCCAAATCTTGTATTTGTAAAGATTTCTGGGAATTGGTGAGACCGAAAATTAAGTGCACGGTAAACTCTAATCAAAAGGTTAATAAATATACAAACAAGGCTCCAGTGATCAGGCATATTATTGCTTATGAACACATTCACTCATCAAAATAATCCTGGTCTGGAGAAGAGTTTTCCTTGAACTTCAGCATATTGACAAATTTCCAGACTATCCTTTAGAGCTGATAGTTATTCTCATGCACATTCACCAACTCTGTCTACAGACATGCTATTTTATTTCCAGACAGTAAAGAAAATACGAAATGCATTTCTCCACTGATATTTGAAAGGTCCTCTCAGAAACTTCAAACATAAGACTATTGTGAGAACCATGTCAGACACATCCAGGCCAGTTTGCCTGGAGTATATGACTGAACTGATCTTGAATGGGGAAGTTAGAGTCTAGTATTACCTAGGTATGCAAGTCTGTGTGACATAACCAAAAGACATAGTTCTCACCAATGCAGCAAAACTTGCTCTCACCTCCAGCTGTGATATCAGTTTGATTGGGCACCACTTCATTTATCTTTGTGCTGAACAATACTGCTTTCTTGAACGGCAGAATTTCTGCAGCAGATGGCATTTAGGAGGAAAACGCGAAAGGTGTTGTCAGGGTGAAAGCTGAGTTACCACCGTATTCATTCAAAGGAAAAATGCACCTATTTCAAGAGGTTTTCTCTTGTAAACTCATTTTTGTTAACAACTTATTTTCCAACGCTGGAGGAAAAATTCTATCTCCATGCCAGGAACTGACAGTGGGCCTCATCTACAAGCTTGTCAAGAAGAAGAACCTAGAGTGTAAAGTCATTTTAGGTCTTCATTCTTCATCAAGGGTGTTGATAAGGTAGATCATGATGTCAGCTAAGTTTTCCTGGTCAAGGAAGTCCATAAGGCAGACTGACTATGAGACAGTTCAACTGGCTGATAGTTCTGGAACAGTAACTTGTCCCAGTCTATTGACCTCCTAAGAGTGGGATGGCAATACAGGAATAATTGCATAAATGCTACATGCCAAAACCCAGGATCTGTTACGTGAAACCTGCAATCATAGTCTTGGGCTACTCATTTGCACAAGAAATTAGGGACTATGCTGATGATCTCAGTGAAAGTTTATGTTCAGGATTTGTGAACTTCACTTATCCTCTCACAGTCATGAGGCAGTCAGCAACAAAAAATGTTACTATCGCTGACAGTGGGACTACAGGTGTCACTAAAGAAGCTCTATGATATATCAACGAGGAGCAAAGAGTAGCTATCCAGCTTCTGTTAACTTCTGTTAACAGCCTTCTGGTACCAAGAATCTTGTTAAAGCTTGGAAACATGGCAGAGGTGATCCTCACATGTCCTGTAACATTCCAAGCAGTACTGTGTTTCTCATTATTACACAGGGGAATGGTGACTAAAGAAACAAATTCAGCAATGAGTCTATGAGACAGGTCTTGTAAAAGATTAAATTTTGGGAGTTCCTGGCATTATAAACAGTAACTCCAGCTCAAGAAGCTCAGTATTTAATATCCATACTGACAGAAATGTAACACAAATACACCTGTACAGAAGGCAGTGAACAGTATGAAAATTTGTGGGTGTGCAGATGTTTTTGAGACAACTAATTCTCTAACTCAGCTCCTCAGAAAAGTGTCTAATTCCAGTAAGAAAACGAGGGGTTCCCATATAAAACGCTTTAACTGCTTTTTCTAGGTTTCCTACAGTGTATCTGTCATACAGATTCCTAGGCTTCCTGGTGCAAGGTCTGTGCTACTGGTTTATTCAAGAGATGTACCTGAACTTTTGCTTTTTTGTGCTTGAGGGGACACACAGCAGAGGGTCTGCAGTTAGTAACGCTTTCCTGAAATGTGTCTTCCAGACAAGAGAAAACTCAAAGCATCCACTATTTGCTGAACAGCACCAGTGACTAATCTGTGCAACTTCCAGGACACGACTCTGTTTAAATGAATGTGTTATATAGAAAATTATGTGCGTATTCAAATTCATGTGTATTTTTTCCTAGATACTTGTGTTTTCTAACAGAAACATAAAATTCTGCCACTGAAACTAGAAAACTTAAAAAGTGTGATACAGCCTGCGATCCCAAAAGCAAAAAACTTCTATCCAATCCACAGGACTGCTGAGCATTACAGTGTTCTTCTACCCTTTATGCAACCCATGAGCTAAGGTCAACTGCCATAGTGTGACACACACACCCCATATACGTATCGTACCAGTAATTCTGGCAAAAGAGACCTGGCAGTCCACAATGGACCATATTTGTAAACAGTTGCCAGAAAAAAAGTTCACGCTACATAAAATACAAAAGTTCAAGAAAATCCTGTTCCCACCATCACCAAAAAAACTTCACTTTCACCTCTTTTGCTTTCTGATTCCATGCTATCTATCAGAATTTTTGCATCCCATGTCAGCCTAACACCACACAAATAAAGAATCAGTACAAGAGGAGGGAGCTGATGTTGTGCATTCTGTGAACATGTGTTTTCACAAAAATTTCTATAAATGTTAAGTCACCAAACTACAGAACATAGGAGTTCACCTAACAAAAACGAAACACTATTCAGCAAATTCAGCAGTTAGTTCATATTTAGCCCCGAAATTTTTTTTTAGAAATTCAACATTTATGTTCTGATTTAATGTGGAAGAAATTTATAAAACAAGATGGGCCAAGCCGAACAACTATTTTCTTTGAAACCTTTACTTAAGTAAGTATGACGAGGGAAGGTCCCAGCACAGCTACTCTAAAGCTAGGACATAACCCCTGCCCTTATATAATACCTGGAGGCCAGCTGGCATTGCTGGATTTACTTCCGATCTTGTTCGTTGGTGGAGATTTGGCAGGTAACCAACTATCACCAGCAGGGCCTGCATGGCCACCGAGTGGGTCACCCTGAATTATGTCAAACTGGTTGTAGGGCGATCCTCCGCGAGCCTTTCCAGGGGGCACTATTGCACCTGAAGCATTAAAAACATATATTTACACTAAGGAAAGGTTGGGATCTTTAGGAGTATGGTAATCTGAACCAAAAAATATTTAAGATGCATACTGGTAAGCAGAGACAGTTTCACCCAAGCTATTTCACCTCTGGTAACATGATACTACAAGGGCTTTCCCAAAATTGCCAGTCTCCTTTCTCACCATTTTTGTGCATATTGGCATCTTGTGAAGCCACAGAGGGCAGCCCTTCCATCATAGTCCACTGCTTAAAGCGGGATTCTGTTCCAGCCTCTTTCCCTCCCACCATGCCATAATCCATGCCACTTGAGCCAAAGCCTGTGAAACAAACAAACAAAACTCCATTGTCATTTGCTGGTTTGTTTTTAAGTGTCTTCAAACAGGGAGTCATTGTGATCATAAGAAAGGTAAAAAAAAACAACAGCAAGGGGTATATGTTTGAGGGGTATCTTCCAAGTAAGTGGGTTAGGTCAGTATGCTAAGACAGGCTTTCTTTTTAGGTTTGTCTTCTTCCCATGTAATGAAAAATAATGCAATTTGATTCAAAGTTGACACTTGTCATAACCTTTGCTCTAATGCTTATGCATAAATTACTTATTTCTGAATCCAGACATAACTAATACAATTATCATATTAATAGGATAACTACAAGCAATGCACCAAATCTCTTTCCACAGAGCACTTACCTGAACCGTATCCAGGTATTTGCCCTTTGGTCTGTAAATCTGAGAGACCCACATTCAAAGGATTGGGTACCATGCTGTCTAAATGTGGCTTAGGCCCAACAGGGTGGGATGGTGAATGCTTCATGCCAGGCTGCCTCTGCTGCTGCTGCTGCTGGAGGGCACTCACCATACGAGCAAGCTGCAAACAGAAGAGAAAAACAGAGTTCATATATGCTATACCATAACACAAAATTCCAGTAAACATTAAGAAACAGTGACTTAAAAGAGATCTGAAAGACCCTGCTCTCTGGAAAGTGCAGTATGATGAGAGCAGATGACATAACTAAATACAGCACTGTCTTTCTTCACTGTAGGCTGCATTTTCCCAGTGCACTTTATACTTCATATGATGGACAAAAACAGTGCCACACCTGTTGCTCCTGCTGTTGTCGCACAGCTTGAGATAACTTTCTCTGGCTCTGTAACAGCTGTTGCTGCTGCTGCTGCTGAAGGAGGAGCTGACATGCCTACAAGATAAGAGGGAGTGGGAAGAGTGAAAATACAGAGCTCTTCAAGGGAAATGGACCTTTCAGGAGCTAT
The DNA here is from genome assembly GCF_025592945.1 of Manacus candei. NCBI lineage: Eukaryota > Metazoa > Chordata > Aves > Passeriformes > Pipridae > Manacus > Manacus candei. Next base: position 6,260,170 of record NW_026138066.1, read on the forward strand.
TCACTAGAAAATGCCTAGCTCAGAACTTAAGTAAACTGTTTCTCATTCCACTCACTCAAATAAAATGACAATGAATGCATGAGAAGAATACTATATCCTTCACTTGTTTCTCATTAAACATCATGCAACAGAATTACTAGTACCAGCTTTGTTACTATCACTATGACAACAAGTATGAAGAAAACTTCATTAAAAATCAACAAATAACTGCCTTCTGTACCAAGACATTGCTTGGTTAGAATCATCATGAACTCACTGCAACATCCACAATAACTACACAGGCCTGTTTGGTTTATATGCTGCCCTCTAGCAGGGCTTCATTATCCTGTACAGTAGAGAGGGAATACTTGTACAAAAATAACTCAACATCAGTAGAACAAAACCAAACAAACATAAAAATAAAATTCTTTCAGTAGAAAATTTGTAAACAGTCTTATCTCACAAGATTACTAGCTACTTACTAATTGAAACTGGGGAATCTGTGGAAGCTGGCTCAGCATGGCAATCTGTTGTGGAGAAAGCTGGGGGCCCATATTGAAAAGACCAGGATTCAAGCCACTGTTGGGAAACTGTTTGAGCATGGAGGCTGAAACCTGCATGGAAACCAGTTACACATCCTGAAGAAATGCACTGCTATGAGAAAAGATGATGAAGTAGAAATATTTCTATAAAGGAACAAGTATGACACCAATCTTCAATGGTGTTCTGGGAAAGACATTACAGATTTATTAACACATCACATTTAAACATGCACAGTCTATGACTTGGGCAGAGTGAATACCTCACTTGATTGACAATATACAATATTACATGTGCAGATGCAGACACACACACAAAGGTTCCTTCCCCAACCAATCAGATGCTAGAGACTGCACTAAATTAAAATGCTGATATATATGCAGCTAACTAGTAATCACAGTACTGCATTGTCACGTTAAAAATGTACTGCTTGACAAGGGAAAAGAAAGGCATTCAGGCAGTCACTGGAGCAAAGAAACAGTGCCTCACAGGAAGAGTTAATCTCTTTGTACACTGAATAAGCTATAGTAAAAGACAGGAGTAGGTGGAAAAGAATCCCACCATTTCTCCCTGCATTATTTGAGAGTTACAGAAGTAGAATTTAACAGAATCTCAAGAAGAGTTCACCAAGTCCAAAGCAAAAGGCAAACTTGTACATTTGGAGACCCTGAGGTCTTAAGACTGAGCTCTGAAATGTAAATGCAACATGTAGCCCTTCATCAAACCTCTCCTTTGGGGGGGACAGGAAGCACAAGACGAGACTGCTTAAAAAATTAAGCAACCTGTCACACTTCAGAAAAACTTTAAGCTTTCACTTTTTTTTTTTTTCCTTTTTAAAAGACTTTGCAAAAGCCTCTGTAAGACACAGGATTCCCAAATCCACTTTGAGGTTTAAAAATACTGGTAAGCGAGCATTTACCATTAACTGCCTTGGAATAAGAAAGAATGCTAATCCTTCTGCATTGAGTTTTAAGTATTTTCAACTATGAATTTTAATTTTTTTATCTTCTCTAATTTTTCCATTTCTTATCAGCAAGTCAAGACTAAGATAGCTCTTTAAGTAACCTCAGTGATGTGCTCTGAAGGTTGCAGCTCTACTTTTACAAGTAATCAGTTGCTATAAATTCCTTACCTGGGGAGAAAGGAATTGGGGAGGCACTTGCGCCCGGATATTGGGGGAAGGATTTAGTGGCTGCACAGGTGTGTGCATGCCCCTCGATTGTGCTGTGCTGTTTCCAAACAAACCATGATTGCCACCCTACAAAATTAAAGCAGTAATGAGAAGATGAATCTTTCAGGATAATGGATTTCTATGCTAGTAGCTACATATCAATAACAATGAGGCAAGTACTGACTTAAACATTGAGTTCCCTTAGAATTACAGAGATGTTTGCTTTAAATCAGTAATATTCTACCTGGGTTAAAGCTTTTGTACTATATTTTTGAGGTGCAGGTTCTTTCTTAACACTGAAGGGTCATGTTTATCCGCTTATTTCGAAGCACGTAACACTAACATTTTAATATTTTGAAATTTACATGTGGGGAAATGGAAACTCGGAGTACAAACAATACACTCAAAAAACCCCATTCCATTGGCTTAAAAAGTATGGCAAGACTGCATCAACTGCATCAAGAATTTTGGGCCACCATTTTAGAGAAGACAGGTACTTTTTCTGAGTAGATTGTTGAGATACCACTCATGAGGTTATTATTTCCTCTGCGGGCCTTTCATTAACTGAAATTTGAATTCTAAAGTTGTATTAAACATTTTCCTTCTCCTGTGAAAACTTCAGCATTCTGGACTAGGGAATTTTTCTTTTCCTTTTTCCCTTCAGTAAATTGGAAGAAAATTTTCAAATGAGAAAAAAACCCAACTGTGTTGTTTTTTCTTCCAGTGATTTATTTTCTAACACTAAAATTCTTGCTGTTTGAGTTATTTTAATGAGAAGTATGTACTGTTTTATAAGGAACTTCTGTAATAAACCCTACTGCACAAAAAAAGACCACAGAAAATTCGGTATTATGTTTCATAATTTCAGCCTCTGAGCAGACTGTCTTTTCTTGTAACATCTTTCAAAAAAAGACAAGAAATGTTATGAACAGTCTCCTACACTAACAGTCACACTCTTGCTTCTAAAACCTGAAGCTCATATTCCAAAGCACCCTTATGTGCTATGATTGTCCTTTCAGTTTCAAGACCCTCAGAACTTCCCATCTCCTGAAGTATATCAGGATGTCTGTAATCCTCAAATACCTGGGGTTCTAAAGAGCACATTTTTCACTCCTCACCCATCATTCCCTGTTCTCCCTCTGCATGCCAGTAAATTCGAGTTGTACTACAGCTGTACCCAACAAATCCATCATTCCTCCAAACAGATTGTGCAGGCCTTCACCAAAACCTTTCCTTCCCTTATATACCAGGATTTCACAAACTCTGCCTTCCTCTTACTGTAACACTGTACATCCTCTGCTATTCTTTTGCTCAAACAGAAGTCTCTCATCCTGCTTCTATACTGGCAGCACTATGGGTTGCCTCATTCATCTGCATCACTCTCCACTTAATGTATCTTCTCCTTCAGAAGCAACTCAAGATGTCATACTAAGCACACAGGAGGATAAACAAAACACCCAAGAGATGAGAGTTTTTATTCTGGAAAAAACTGGCTGGGGTCAACTATGCATGAAAATTTCTGAGAAGTCTTGAAGCTGCAACTACACTTCCAGCCCACTTCATAACTTTGTACAGAGTTCTGCACACTGAGACCAAGAACATGCCTGCAATTTTGGACTTAATCTGATGTTCAACACTGTGTCACACAGAAACAGAAAGACAACACAAAGAAACACCATCGTGTTAGGCATGTGACTACATAAGCTAGACCACTTGCAATAATTAGTTACTATTCTTTAATTTCCTGGTATTCCTGTAACATTTTCTTCTAGCATAATGCAAAACATAATAGCCAGAAATTCTTCCAAACTGCAGTTAGTCACTTCATTCCTTCTGCACCATTCCCCTGTACACAGAACAAAAATATTGCTACTTTAAGAGTTTTTAAAGGCTATGAAATCAATCCTTAGTTTGGGCTGTGGGGAAGGGAGAAGGTACAATGCTAAAACCACTGAAAATTTTTGAAGGGACATTTCTACGTACAGGGTCATTGGGTGGAGTCTGAAAAAATTCAGTGTTGGGGGGTGATGGGGCAAATCAGCCTCTAACTGGGTTTTAAACCAGCAATTAAAATAAAGGAGACCACTAACTTCATGACTTCTGAAAAGCACATCAACCTGCTGTTGCACTGTGATTCAGGAAGTAAGAGGCCAACAAAACCAGGCAGGATACATTTTGATGCTAGGAACCAAAGTGGACTGATTCTCAGTGGCCTGATACAGCTCACATTTCCCTTAACAATATAAATTTATTTAGCAGAAAAACAAATGCAAGCAACCAACTAACCAGGATTAAGCCCAGGTTGCAGCCTTATAACAATGCATCTTATAAGGTGGCCTGCTTACTTGTCTAGCAGCGAAGTTTTGGGGACTGAGCCCTGAGCCGATTGCCCCAAGGCCGACGTTGGATAGTGTGGAACCAGAGGGAGACAGCTTGTAGCTGGGAGAAGGGGAGAAGGGAGAGCAGGGAGCCTCATCCCCAAGGCACCCATCTTGATTGGAGAAAGGCAAAGTCAGCTGAAGCAGCAGTTAGCCAACAGCAGGAGTTGGTTAGTGAAGCAACAGAATGTAAGAGGAGAGAAAGAGGGATGGTGAGTGACTAGGAAGAAGCAAAGTTACTTTGTAATAGAAGCTACAAGGACAAAACTTGTGACTCAAATGATCACTTGACAATTACAATTTTGGTCCAAGGAGATAATCAATAAATTCCTAAAGGTTTCTCTTTACAAATACATTTTGAACTCTCATGAAGTTGATTTCTGATAGTGGCTATTACCACTATAGAAACAAACAAATGTTGAATGAATTCCTAATATTAGCACACACCTACCAACATAATTTGTTAGGAAACACATTAGCTCTGCAAGTGGTATTTATTAATTAGGCCACCAGAGGGAGTTGACAAAACTGCTTTTTGGCCCGTTATACCAAAATGGAGGAGTTAAAAAATTCCTTGACAGTTAACACGCCTTCAGAATTTTTAAACCACATTTATTTTCCGTTTCACATGCGATAACTATGTTTAAAAAAAACCCCAAACCCTAGAGCATTCCGAATCTATTGGACACTCTCCAATTCATAATGTGAAGCAATTAATATTTGATAACAACGGTGAAAGCTTCTGTTTAAAATCAGCAAGAATATGAAAGGAACGCTACCATAACATACAACAGATGTCACAGAGAAACAGATGTCATACAGAAGCTTACAGTACACGGACACACAGCATAAGGGGTTGTGGAATTTAGAAAGGGTGTTTCCGATAAATGCCAGACATGAAAGAAGAAAAAAATCTAGAAGACTGTGATTACTTATATTTACTTAGAGCTAAACCATCTTTTTTTTGGTACAGTAGATGACTGTAGTTAGTAGCCAAAAGGATCATCGTGATGAAGTCTATAATAAATTTCATTGCTACCCTTCCATGGGAAAAAAAGTAATTTCTTTCTGTCTACATCAATAGCAGTCTATTCTAGAATAAAAAGCCTTTTCTCCCCAATTTAGTTTGTCTATTCACACATGACACCTGTTTTATACACACATTCATTCTACAAACATAACTCTCTCACACCTTTTATTACTGAGCTCATCCAAGGTTCTCAAATTTTGAGTACTTCCAGAGAAGTAGGGTAAGAACTAGGACCTTGAACACAAAGGTTGATATTAATTCATCTAAAGATATTTCTCTCACCTTCTCAAAATAAGGCCCACTATCTGTGGTTCCCATGTCTTTGGAATTAGGTGGACGGAACCCAGATCGATCCTTTCTCATCATCTCATTAAAATCCCCGAGATTCATGGTTCGTTTATCTACATCAAACTTCTTATCTGGGAGACCACCTGTAAGAAAAGAAGAAATTAGTGCAAATAATCTCTACCATTTTTCATGACAGCAGGTTCACAGCCAAAGAAAGGATCTTTAAGATGAGGGTTTAAATTATATCTGTCTCATAATTTAGTATAACTACAGTTGCTATTAAAAGTGTTGAAAAATTAATGTAGGAAGTTTCGTTTTTAAGACTGAACAAGCTGGTTTACTTTAGAGTTTAATGTGAAGTATTTCTCACCATTTATGTACAGATATAAACATATGCATTTTTAACTAATTATATTAATTTATATATAATTCCCCAAGTCTTCCAAAAATTGCACTGTTATTCATTGATATTCAGTATCTAGAAAGATACATCTATGTAAGTTCTCCATGTATTCTACTTAGACTTTATGGGGTTCGAAATTCCTTGAGATTCTTCGAGAAATTTGGTCATGTGCACATAATTTGATCAAAACTCTCCTGCAGTCATGTGAACTTAACTCTTGAACACAAGAAATCAACTGGTATATCCTAACTTCCAGACAGACAACCAATCTTCCTCAGCCTGTACACAATGACAACAGAAACAGTAACAGTGACACTTCTCAAACACCCCCTAAAGTCTGACACTGTTTAATGAGTAATCTGATGGAGCACAAGGAAGAGATGTCAATAACAGATGATCAAACTGTAACATACACATTGAACAAGAGATCAACTTTCTCTATAAGCTTATCATCAGCAAGTGCTGACTGAAGGAAGTTTTCTACCTTATACACTGAACTGCTCCCAAGGAACAATTGGTTTTGGTCATATGTGGCACCTGTAAGGTATCGATGCATTTTGTTATGCTGGAGTAGATGGAAAATATCTTCGTTTTAAAATATGGACATGATAGAATTGAGCTTTACTGGTATTTTTAGTTTTAAAGAATACGGTTTAGTTAGTAGCACAGATGGTCTTTTCAAGAACAGTTTAAAAAACATGTCACCACAATTAACAAGCAAATCTATAACTTTTCCAAGGGAATTTGATGATATCCTACCCTACCACGGACAAAACGCTAAGCTTTTATCAAACAGAGCAGAGAGTTAATCACTCTAATACCTTCAAAACACTGTTACTTGAAAAAGCTTCTCAAATCCAGCATTCCTTCTTTATGTCCAATCGCAATCTATTAAGATTCCTAGCTATGCTACTGCCAAGAAGCTACCAAACTGGCCACAAATTACATGGGGTTTTCTTACTGGCTCAGCTTCCAAAGTTGATCCAGCTTCATCCTCTCAGACACCTTCAACATCATTTATTACAAAATCAGTTGACAAATCACCTACATATCTTGGCTTGTAACTGAAGTCATACTGACCTGGATGAGTCTGTGATTCTATGATCCCTTTCTAACACACCCTAAAAAGCTAGAACTGGCTCTGCAAAAGCAGTCATACAGTGTCATGCACAGCTCACTGTTGTCAGTGCCTACATCAAACCACCACACAATGCCAGCCATGCACCACCAAAAGGCTCACGTGCTTTAACCCCACACCGGAAGCCCTGTCCCTTAGTTGCTTGAAAAGAAACTGAAAGTGATACAGAGTTGCATCACTATCTGAAATGAAACTGGGTCAATGCCAACACAAGATGACTAAGCGAGAGAAACACCCTTCTGTCTCTCCAGTTATCCTGATGATCCAATCAACTACTCAAACATTACTGAATGGTGCCTTGCAGAACACACAGAGCATTAAAGAGCACCTTTAAAGGCTTCAAGCACAGATATGCACGTCACTTAGTGCTGAGGCAGCTGCTTAAACTTCGGTATAAACAAGGCCTTGCTAAGAGAGATGGTGGCATTCATTTATCCCATTCACTGAAAATTCTACTGCAACCTTGAAACCTGTCATGTGAGTCTGTCTTTTGCACTTGGTAACTAAAGCTATAAATAAAGCCGGTGGCTAAAGAATAGCTTTATCTTAAGTACAAGACAACAATTAAAATCTGATAAGTTTGAATTTTACGCTCTGCAGTAGGCAAAAACACTTGTGCAATTCTACATGCAGAAATGTAGAACAGGGTAAAGTCCAACCATCTCCGTAACAGAAGACGCTCCATCAGTTCTTGGATTTTTCTCACTATTAACAGTTGTGTAGGAAGATGACATTCACTCCCAAGTGAGGAAAGAATCCTATTAAGAACACATTCCCATCACATGCACACAGTTTAAAAGAAAATCTAATTCCATACAAAATTACATATCATCTTGCACTGGGAAATAGGAGACAGAAACTGCTGCTGAGCAAAGTTACCTAAAACATTTGCCAAATAGAGACAACACAGTGAAAATACATACAACCAGTGGAGTAACCCAAACAGAGAAAACCCATTTGAAACATTTTCTGCTTGCCCATGAAAAGAAAAACATTTTAAATATACTGGGTTTACACTTTTGTCTTAAATTTACATCATCCAAGCCTACTGAGCAAAGCACATATCAAGGTGTTTCACCTGAATTTAGGGCATTGATTTAGGGCTTTGTACATATTTACAGCAGACAGATGTATAAACTACACTTGAATCAGTAGAAATTTCAAATTGATTTCCCAGTTTTTAAAGGTGACTTGAGCATTCAGTGATCTGCAGAGGTTTTAACTAATACATTAAAAAAAAGAGACAAAGGTGATTGTCAAATACGGGAAAGGAAAATACAAAATGTCAAGCAGTTCTGACAAGCTACTTTACCGTAGCAAGCTTCATGCCTCGGAACATACAGACTAGGAGATATTTCAATGGAAAAAACAAGCCATATATTATTTTAAAATTAGACAAGCTATCCATTAAAGAGATTTGATAGAAAAAGAAAAGAGGAAGTAGATCTGCCTCAGGCATGTTATTGATCCATCTCTTTTCTGTTTTGGTCATCAAATAAAAGTATCACTCCAGCACCTTGCAATAAAAGGAACACATTCTTCCAACAAGGAGACCGAGACCAACGTAGTAAGAATTACTTACTGACAATACCTGATGATCAGAGACAAGGTGCTCCAAACATATCAAAGCCAAAATTTTCTTTGATATATGCGATCTCCAAGCACACATTTAACTGTGCATTTTATCCATTAACTAGGAAAATATGATACTGGCAGAAAAACCTGGTATGTTGTAATCTTGACTGAAAACCAGTTGAAGAACAAGCCTACCTCATAAGTAAGTTCAACTTTTGAAGATTAATAGTAGAAACAGGCTGAGCAAAACAGCTTATAGTTTTTCCACAAGCAACTGCCCTAAGCAACAAGAGCAAAACTGCTAAGCAGAGAAGTAACAGAAAAGCCCCTTGAAGATCTGTTACATTCACAGTCTTTGAAAAAGAATACAAACTATTATAAATGGTTCCACCTCAGATCAAGGGATGCTACCCTTAATGGGCACACTAAACTTAAAGAAGTGCAACACATGAAGATAAAGGATGCAGCCTTTCTGTACCCTTTCACAGGATATTCTGAGCATCAGTCAACTCCTCAGAAGCTCTGATGGTCTCAAGGTCCTTGACAGCAGAAAGTTTTAGAGAATCCTTAATTTGGAGATAAAGAACTAATCGGCATAATCCAGGCTACCATCCTCCTCATTTGTATATTCTTATTCTTGTATATATGCTCTTTACCAGCAGCACCTGAAGGCAGATGAAAACTGAACATTCATGAAGACAACTGATCTCCATCTAGATGATCTTTAAGAGAAGCATGATAAAATCAGAACCTGAATTCTAGAGAGGCCGCACAAGGCTGAAGTGGTGAGATCAAAAAATTCTGTTACCTCCCCCAAAACTGTGCTGTACTATATGAATACACATTTTAACATCTTACTAGGGTCCTTAACTATTTCAGAGGAACACAACAATTTTGGGAAAAATGAACTACTGAATCCCCTGTGAAATGTAGCAGACATTTTAAGAATGCAATGGATTTTAAACTGAGACACTGTATCTGTCTGGATTGCATTAGAATATCTAATCTGGAGATGGTATTAGATGCAGGTAAATCTTGATTACGACAGCTCTACCTTTGGTACCAATAAATATTGGATATTCCCAATAAAATAGGATTTTGGTGAGAAAAATCCTGACTACAGCATCACACAGAAGGTTACAACAGTGGCAGATGAGGATGTGCTAAAGCTGGTGACAAGAGGGTCAAAAGAACTTGGCCAAAGAAAGTCATAACAAATTCAAAGGTGACTAAATGAGATTAATTCAAGGGGTCAATTCCAACTCTCATTTAGGATAGTGTTTCCCACACAGCTCATCACGCTTAAGCTGCGTAGCATTTGTGGTGAGGCTATCAAGAGTGAAAAATCTAGTTCTACTGGGCAGTGATTTGTAATAGCCTGAGGCAGGCAACTGAAGAAATCAATGACAGAAGCTATTCCTCACATCATCTCCAGAAAGCTGTGGTAAATGGGATGTCCTACTGCCAAGAGCTAAAACAGTCCCCTTCCACCAAAATGAAAAAGGATTTTCACTTTCTTGAAACAGTAACAATAAATACAAACTACGTAGATCAAAAACAGTCTTAAAAGATGTCCCTTCCACAAGTTATATTTCTGTTCTGTACAGATATACATCCCAATCTTGCATGTCAGAACCAGCTGTGTAACTGTGCTTACAGACAAGAAAGAGGATGCTTTTACTCTGTCTTATTACAAGGAGTGATAAAAGTAAGGATCAAACCCTTCTGAAGTACAGCATGTCATCCTCATAAAAATACTACACGTGATCTTGTATTTCAAATGAATTTACATTAAAATATACGCACCTACAGACAAGTCCATCTTACTGCCTGGAATGTCGTCAGTTTGACTCTGGGGAGGAAAAAGAAAGAAAAGAAAAAAAATCAAACAATTAATTTCTGACTTCTATGCAATGATGAGAAATATTTCAGAAAGGTGGAATGCAGGAAGGACATGCTTGTGCCTATGAAAGTTCTACTTTAAACTAAAACTGAATACAAGGATTCCTGATATCACCCTGGACACACCTTGCCTCAACCCACTTGCCTCTAAAGCTGTGTGTGGCACCTTTACCCATACAAAACCAGACATGGGAATTCAACAAAGAAAGATGGACATAGAACTGCTCTATGAAATGAACCTCTGTTCTCATGTTCCAGTGGTCGAGTGACAAAACACTGAAAATAGTGGCCAAAATGACAGCTCATCCTCATGACCTGTCACGCCATCAAGTCTTGAATGTGCTGCCAAGTGATTCTTCAGTTGGCAGCAGGGGACAGGGTGTTCCCATAGCTTTCAGAATCATGTACAGTCTAGCAAACTGAATATGAGCTTGGGAGCCAAAAGACATTACAAACTAATCCTAAACATGTCAGTGACAGCTTGTGCAGCCCTAGACTTCTCACAGAACCTCTGCATTATTATCTTTTGCTTGCCGGTATTACATACTATTCCTGTTTCATAGGATGACAATTGGCACAATATTCTGCAAAATATTTTACAAATTAGCTTGTCAGAAGTTGCTATTTTTAAAGCACTTCTCTGCAGCTCTGTCTTTTTCTCTATGGTGTGGCTTATTTATTCAGTTTCCCAAACAATCTTTACATATGGATTCCTAACAAGCCCTTTTTGCTCTAAAAAGACCCTGCTGCACAATATTTAAAATGTAAGTAGCCAAGACAGACATAGGGCTGTAAATCTCCTCTTCTGATAGGTGGCTGAGATTCCGAATAAGTAGCCTTGGACTAATCACAGATGTCTGACATTACATCCAGGAGCTGAGGCCTCCACCTTTAGTGCTCAGCATGCTATGAAAATTAAAATAAAGAAAAAAAAACTACAACAAAACCCCAAAACAAAACAACAAAAACAAACAAAAAAACCCAACCACCCCCCAAAACCCCAAAAAAACCCCAAATCCCAAAACCACAAGAAACCCTTCTTTTCACCCCTGAACCCATTACTTGCAAGGAAACTGCACTCTCAGAACAACAGTTGTTAAAGTAATTTTAAGAATCAAAGTAGATTTCGGGTTTTTATGAGAAGCCGTTCTGAGCCAGCTACTACAGGTATTATAATCAACATGTCAGCATGGAAAATGCAGATAAGTAACTGTGAAACCGCTGATCTTTTGACTTACTTAAAGCTTACGCATTTTTTCCTAAAGTTGGACTTTCTATTTAACAAAATTTACTTACCAGCAAGCCCATATTTGAAAACTGTTTGGATAAAGGGTTCATCCATGAATCACTATTTCCTCCTTTTAATGCGCACTGAGAAAAAAAAAAAAAAAAACATTTTTAAGAAGCTTCTTGATTTCTCAAATTCTGTTTTATCCTTGAGATGCACAAGTGTAAAATGAAAATCCTGCTATCAGATTAACCTCCTGAAAAAATTATTTTAGGTATTCGTATGTTTGGAAACATTCACCAAATATTCTGTCTCGTACAACTGCTCATTGTTCAGTCTATCAAGCTGGATGAGCACTCGCCCTGTAGAATGTTTATCATACCTTCAGTTTCAATCTCCAATGTTTTGTGAATGTTGTTTATTTTTCCTCTATTCTTTAATCCATTCCACACAGAGGCAGATTTCTTTCTTGGCTTTCTTCCCTTTAGTACGGTGCCTCTTGCAGGGGCACTGCGCTGACCAGGCTCTCTATTTGGCCTTAGTGTAATTTACAGATTATCAAAACCAAAACTAACCCAGTTCAACAATGAAGAAATTTTTCCAGACAGTTGCTTTGGTGGTTCAAATAAAAAAGCTTTAAGTGAGAAAAAACTCCCTAAGGTTAATTTCTGCAAAACAGGAACTGTAAAACTCCCTACCATGTCAAACAGTATTTCCACATCCTAGGAAACTGCTCTGCCCTTGCCTTTCGAGTCTGCCCTACCTATTTGAGGAGAAGCAGACAAAGCACAGTCCTTTTAATATTAATACAATAACAACTGTTACTGTACTAGAGAACTTTAATGCAAACAAACCTTAGAAAAATTTACTCGGGACTACAGCCAAGCTCCTGCTCCTGTTTGAGGCCAAATGTCAATAACAACAAACACAAGACATAAATCCAACAGTTAGTAGAAATAAGAAGCCCATGTGCCAAAGGGACAACTTCAGCAGGCTATGCAAGAACAACAGCAGCAGCCTGAACAGAACGATGTGTCAGCAAGAGAAGAGAAATAGCCTTGGGATACTTATTTTCATTTAGTAATGGCTCTGCAGCTTACATACCAAAAAAAATTGACACCTACTGGCAGATTTATTAGTCACAACAGGTGTAATACATTCAAGCAAATCCAGAAACCTCACATTTTTTACAGTGCTGTAACAGGCACCTTTCTGTAACTCTGTAAAACCTTTTAAAAAAAATAACTATTATAATGTTGTAACATATCAGGCAGACTGTTTTCAGACAACACAGTAGTTATGAATCATTCAAGCACTTTACCTTCATTTGTGTTTTCTTTCCTCCTTGCCCCCAGCTTGTTGAGTTGTGGGAGGAACTGCTTCCCTGAGAGCCTGCTGTGTTCCAGACTCCTCCCTCCTCCTCCTCTTCCCAGCTGGAATGACGTGTTCCTGTCACTGGCCCATCACTCTCTCCCCAGCCATCTTGCATAGATTTAGAACCTTTAGAAAAAGAAAAAAAAGCTCAAAAGAAGTCTACAATACCATGCAGTTGGTGATGTGACACTGCAAGATCAGCTGAATCATCAGAATCCCAAAGGAATAAAAAAAAACAAACTTCAAAGAAGTGTGTTCACTAACAGCTGTAAAAACTTATGCATGAATCCCAAAACTCAAGAGATTTGGTGGTGTGTTCGCATGTCATGTTTTGCAACTATTTTTAAAGAAATGTCAAACCTTTAAAGATGTAATAACACTAGACCTCTTATACAGATACAGCTGCATTTCAAAGGCAACCTTTTATTTTCAAATGCAAATGAAAGCCTTCAAGCACACTTAAAAAACCAACAGTGCCCAAGACTCTGGTTCAGTTATTTATCAATTATTTCCTCTCTCCCTTCAAACCTTAATACTTCCCTTGCACTGAACTCTTTCACAAACTAACAGAAACAAGGAACTTCTAGGAACAACTAAGCAGAATCTGAAGGAGAGGACCTGACTCTGCTATGCATAATTCCAAAAGTAGTTTAATGTGAATTAAAAAAACCTCCTGTACTTGAATCTCTGTTCTTAAAAATGTCACTAAAAAGGCTTATTACTTACACTGTTTAAGTATACCAGAAAGCTACAACCATTTCATCATATCAGTTCAGACTTTTCCCTGTTGGCTTCTTTTCTTGCTGGTACTCTCTAGCATTGTCAGGTAATTTAGAATTCTGACCTCTACTGACAAGCCAACAAGAGCCCAATTCCTTATCTTGTCCACTGTCCAACTGTTCTTCCTGCTGTAACTCTTCATTCTGCATATTTATTCCGTTAGCATTTATCTCCTTTAAAAAAGATTTCCATCATCATTATCTTTGTAATAACTCATTCTTCAATTGACTGGGGCTTGAATGTGGAAATCAGGAATAAGAACATTAACATATATAGCAGAAAATCTGCACATAGAAGTCAGGAATTGTAATTATTCTATCAAGGGGATCTCTACCTTGATCATGCCGAAAATAAGTACAGCAGCATTTCATGGTGGTTTAAGAGCTACCTTAAAATGCATCATAAATAAACCCCCAGATACCTCAAAGGAAACATAGCCTTTTAAAGTAGATTCATTTGTGTACCAAAACTGAGGGTTGATAATTAAAAATACTGGTCCAAGTGCAAAAAATCTACCTCTTGACCTTTTCATCATGCTACTTATACAGAAAAGGCTACATTTAAGGATTATGACCGCAGTCAAGAAATATTATAGAAATATTATATGGGGTAGTCCCTGCAGCTTTAATTTATTTCTGGTGACAATATTTAAATATACACTATGATCCCAATTTTACCTACATGACTATACATTATTTTTCTGCACTGACAACTCTCAGGTTTAAGATTCTTAAACATGAATACAGAGGACAATGGTGTAAAAAAGGACTTGTCTTTATAACATCTGCTTAATTTTTTGCATTTGTTGAGTGAGGAGGTATCAACAGCTACAGCAACCAAATGAAACTTTCAAGATACAGGCAAAATAATGATATTACAGAAAAGTGAATTTATTCCTACTTCTGCCAGGAAATTCCTATGCAGTGCTGATAGAACTATGTAAATCTGCCTTTTTAAACAGATGGGTAATGATCTATGCTTCCCTTCTTTGGCTCTAAACTCCTCCTTTTTCTTTTCTAATCACTGCTAGTCTTGGTATCCTGTCCTCACCTTCAACCATAAATTATGCCTTTGCAGGCTCTTTGTCCCAATTTCTTCTTCTAACTTATCCAAGACATTAAATATCGCCCCTGACCCCACTGAATAACATAGCTTTTTTCTTCACTCCTTCTGGGTGCCAACTAGAAAGGAGTTCAGAGAGCAGTCACAGAACACCATAGAATGAAGATCTCTGCTCTTAACACTGTTATGGTAACCTACCATAGCCCAAACTGGAACAGCCATCACAAGGAAACTCTCTATATTTTGCTCCTCTGGAGCTGGGGACAGCTTACATACAGAACAGCACATGTCTGTTGCAGTTCTTTGGTTATGGCACATGTGCAGATCAGTCAAGGATAAGCAAGTGATCATGTATAAAGACTATATTAAGCATTAGCAAATCAACAGAATTTTCAATGGGTCAATATTATTTCAGAAGCCCCTATTTTGTTCATATTTAGGTGTCTTTTTACAGGTACAAGATGTCCATCTAAAAGCAGCTTAGCATTCTCAGAAGAGCCAAGTTTGGGGGGGGCATGGGAAGCACTACAGCCACCCACAAAAGCCTGTTACAATGATAACACTAAAGAAGCAAAGCTTTTTGCCTAGTTTTGCTTCATAAATGGCCAAATTATTTAGTTGGGGTGGGACGAAGGGAGAATGACCCAATAGCATACAATCAACAGAGCACTTCATTTCAAACAATTACATGTTGCAAAAGCAACTTTTTACAGTGGGCATCATCAGTCAAGTTCAGTAACAATTGTGTATTATCAGTAGTTCCTACAGGAAACTTCACATCCCAATGTTATTGACTTTGGCAGTAACATTGCTTTTGTTTGTCGTTCTTTCCTTAAAAAGACTGAAACAAAAATTGTACAAACAGCTTACATCATGAAGAATAACATCCACAAAAAAAAAAGTCTCAATACAGCAAAATTTTAACTTTGAAGTAAATTTTCAAGAGATTTCAACATCTCCTTCATGAAGAACACTGCTGTAGGCATCTAGGTTCAACTATAAATTTCAGTTCTTAGTAGTTACAATTTTTCCACACTTACACAATTAAAAAATCCAAAGACGAATTGCATTATCGAAGCATAGATTTGTTTTATATATTGTAATGGCTTTCACAGTGACATTTGTCAGTACTGTGCATTCCTTTTCCTCATATGATCTGAAAAAGTGACCTACCATGTAATAAGTTTATACACCAAGTTACAAGTGGGCAGCCAGAAAAAAAGAGAAAGATACACATTTCCTCACTCAGTGTTTCAGCACTTCCAGAATCAGAGCTGCCCACTAAATTGCTTAGTAAAGAAATTTTTTATTACCTTAAAAGACAAAGTTTCAGTCATTTGTAAGCACTTCATAATTCATCCATCAAAACCTTACAATGACATTCCACATTGCTTCTAGGCCTCAGATAACTCCTCCAGTATATCAAAAGGCCAAACAATAAGAACCTGCAGGTCCATTGCAAAGAAACTGGTATCTGGCCTATACTCACTAGATTTCATGGCATTCGGGGCGTTGGAAGGTGCATTCCCCCAGCCTGTTGTCGATGCTCCTGTATCATCTACTTCACCCCACCCGGGACTGGTTTCATTTGGCTCACCCCAGGCGGACGTACCATTATCTGGAGCAGGTGGAGTGCTTTTGCTCCAGACTGCACAAAGGAGAGAGAGGTTTCAGTACAGACCGTTAAGACAACAAACTATTTACTGCAGCGCAGCACCACGTCATTAATCTACTGCTTCGTTCTTTTTGTTGAGATTCCCAGTAGCGTAGGGGCAACAGAACTGCCAATCATTCACATCAAGTTTAGAGAGGGCACTGACCTCCAGGGATGAAAAGGAAGAGAATGCTGTGATGAGCAATACTCTTCTTGCAGGTTAAACATGAATCCCACATCTAATACTGTCCTCCTATCTGTGAACTTCTGTGACTAATTACAAGCATCTAACTCAGGGCTTTTATACACTGAATAGAGAGAAAGGACATATTCGAAGTACATATGAAACCATGATAGCATTCTTTAAAGTGTCTTTGAGTCAGAGAAAAGAGTATGTAACAGTAATATCTTAATATATTTCTAGGCTATGCAACTTTTTCTTGTCCTTATTCCGAAGAAGAAAATA
Organism: Manacus candei; assembly: GCF_025592945.1. Taxonomy (NCBI): domain Eukaryota; kingdom Metazoa; phylum Chordata; class Aves; order Passeriformes; family Pipridae; genus Manacus; species Manacus candei. Next base: position 6,277,138 of record NW_026138066.1, read on the forward strand.
TTTTGCTAAGTATTCTTTATTATACAGCAAAGCCAAACTGAACTTAACTAAAAACTGAATCACAGACTTGCTCAATTTCAGGTGTTAACTGAGTGTTTCAGAGCAAAAGGTTTTTGACTAAAACTAAAAAATTTCTCCCCATTTCTCTAATAAATAAATGTAAAAAATGTGGTTTAGTCCAGAGAAAAGGAGACTTGGAGGAGACCTTATCCTCCTCTACGACTACCTGAAAGGAGGTTGTAGCCATGTGGGGGTCAGTCTCTTTTCCCAAGTAACAAGAAATAGGACAAGAAGAAACTGCCTCAAGTTGCACCACGGCAGATTTAGACTGAATATTAGGAAAAACTTTTCACCAAAAGCATTGGAAAAGGCTGCCCAGGGAAGTGGTTGAGTCACCATCCCTGAAGGTATTTAAAAGACCTGTAGATGTAACACTTAGGAATATGGTTACTGAGGCACAAGCAGCAGAGGACTGGCTGATTTAAATTCTAAAGAAACTTTAAACACAGAACCAAATATTTAAAAAGAAATTGGTTTTCTCTATAGAATAAAACTATCAGGAATTGGAGGCTACAAGAGTATCTCTTATGCATTAAGGTTATATTCGTATACAGGAGCTTAATGAAGAAAGAAACAAGACTAGTACCTGATGCTTGTGATTTGCTAGTCATTGGAGTAGGCAGGCTCTGCTCCCGTGGGGCCTGTCCTCCTTGTGAGTTCTTGTCCCATAGATTCACATTCTTGTAGTTATAACTGCTAGGATCTCCCCATGCTGAAGTGCCATCATCGATATCCATTTTTCGACTGATTGACTGTGGAGAAGGTTCTTCCCAGCCACTGGGCTCCTCCTCTTTGGGGGCAGCTGGCTGTGGTCCGCTGTTCCAGTTCGGGTTTGGAGATCGCCCATTACTTGGAGTTTGGGGCGGTGGGCCCCAGGAACCAGAAGACTCCTGCTGTTGCTGCTGGTGCTGTTGTTGCTGCTTGTTCCAGGAGTTGGGCTGTCGACCCGTCTCATTCCACGTTGAAGTTCTTTTACAATCATCCCATCCACCCTTTGAAGCAGCGCTTGTATTTGCACCATTACCCCAAGTTCCAATCTCATTTTGCCCACCTTCGCCCCACCCAGACACTGGCTTGTTTCCTGCACTCTCCCAGTTGCTGTTTTTTGTTTGGTCAACTTCCTCTCCCCAACCGTTCTTTCCAGAAGACCATCCTTGATTAGGTTGCCGTCCACCCCACCCCTGATCCTTACTAGAGCTATCATTCCAAGAGGAAGATGACTTTTCTTCTTGCCTTCCTCCTCCCCAATTAGAAGAATTGGAGTTCTTATAGTCATTCCATCCTCCAGTATTTTTGGGGTCCTTCCACTCTGTTGGGGTTGAGAGCTCACCCCATCCAGACTTGTTTTGATTGCTTTGGCTGGGAACATCGCCCCAGCCCCCTGAGTTCTTTGTCTGTGTGGCAGAGCTCTCCCACCCCTCAGTTCCTTTATCAGACTTCCCCTCGGGCCGTGGCATCTCTTCAATATCCCACACTGTATCTTGCTTAATTTGAGTCTGGCCCCAGCCAGTGTTTGAAAGCACTCGGGGGTCCAAATCAGTCCTGCTCAGCAAAGTCTGCAGGACTGCCTGGCAATCAGGATGCGTAGGCCTATATGATCGGCGTCCAGAATTGTGACTGTCACTACTTCCTGCTTTGTGGTTGCTTCCAGTGCTTTGACCTCCAACCTCACTTCCTGCAGAGCTGGAAGATCTTCCCCAACAGGGAGCCTGGGAATTGCCTTGGTTTTCAGGAAGAGGGTGGCCTTTTTGATTGTCCCATGCTCCAGTGCTAGAATTTGGTTGGTTTGGACCACTCCACTCTCCAATCTTCAGTTCATCAGACCCAGACAGTTGTTTCCATTCTCCCTGAGAGACCCCAGATGTTAATTTGTTCCCTTCACCCCACTTGCTTTCATTTGCATGCTGAGGGCCAAAGTTCCAAGACCCACCACCCGTAGACCGGTTATTGTTATCCCAAGAATCACTTCTTGACCCATTAGGTTTTTGAACAGAAGATCCTTTCCAGGAGTCCTCTCTATCCTTTCCATTGTTCCCGTGGTTTCCAGAATTGCTCTGCCCAGAGACTGTGTCAGTTCCAGAAGACGCCCTAGCTGTACCCCAAGATCCAACACTCCCAGTCTTTCTTTCTCCAGTGCTTTGTGAAGGGGTGTCAGTGCTCCTGGAAGGGTTCCCCAAGCCCATTTCAAAGGGCATTCCCTTATTCTCCATAGGGTTTGGTGAACTTAAGTTCAAGGAGTTAGTGTTTCCATTTTTTGGTCCATCAGTGTTATGAATTTGAGCCTGTTCTCTGCCAGAGACAAAGTTAACACCCGCATTTTCCATCTTTGACTGCTGTTCCCTAGAGGTCTGACCTACTGTGCTAATCTGTGCATTGGAGCTACCACTATCAGATTCCAGAGTTCCTTTCCTAGAATTGCCCTCTTGAACCAGTGCCGGCCAAGCAGATGGGTTGCTATTTGGGTTAAAGTTGCTGAAGCCAGAACTGGGACTGATTCTATCTTGTCCACTCAAGTTCCTCCAATTACCTAGTCCGTTGTTACTCTCGGCAGCAGGGTTGGAAGATTGAACAGATTTAGCCTTGGGATCAGATTTCCAGGCCCCAAGATTACATTCGTTTCCAGCGCTTCCAGACTGGCACTGGCTTCCTTTTCCTTTGTTATTAGTGGTGCTTCCTGGCAGAGTGTTCTTCTCCAAGCCAGGGTTCGAGGCACTGTTGTTATCGGTGGTGTTTTCGGAAGAAGACTCAGCATCTTTGCTGGCAATACAAGGCCACTCTTCCATGTCAGACCCGTCTACAATCACCTTGTCCCAGATGTGAGTTGGGTTGGCGTTGGTGCCGCTGTTGGAGGAGGCTCCAGGACCCCAAGTGGAATTTGCATAATTTGAAGCAGCAGCACCTCCAATTGCTGAATCTAAAAGAAAAAAAAAACAACCAACAACATAACACCCAGGGAAATCATTAATAATCAGTATTATTTACAAGTATGGAACATCACCAGTGATTAATGCTTTCATAAAAAAGAACCCTTCCCTCAAATGTGTAACAAAGTTGCTCTGGAAGAACATCAGGCTGGGAATATCACTGAAAATACTGATAAAAAATTACAGAAAACTCCCCGAAAGCATTTTGTGGGCATTTGAAATCACCACTGACTCACTACTTCTGCCAACAGTCCAGCTTTAAGTTCAACACAGTTAATGAACACTTTTGATACTGGTCGTAGACTTTTCAAATACACATTTAAAATTATACTATATATAGAACAAGAACATGTATGCCTATTCATAGGCACGTGTGTACACACAGCTGTTGGTTTGCTCTTCAGCTGACTCAAAGCAACTACAATTTATTATAGATCAAATGATAAAAGATTGAAGATGGAAAGCACATATGAATATATGAAGCTGAAGAAGTTTATCCTTCAGCTTCAAATATCTTTTTCAAATCGATTTTGCTATAGGGTTTTAGTTTCGACCCTTCGCAAAACAAATAAAATTAGTTCCAAAAGCTACTGTACGTCAAGAGGCCAAAGCTACGCAAGTTACAATTTCTATGTAGTATAAACATGCAAGCTATATTCAGTGTGTAACTGTCTCCAACTTTGTCACTGCTTTATTTACCTTAGACACCATAGTATGTGGGTTTGTGAGCAGCGAAGCTCATCTCTCTGCCACTGGACGGAGAGGCCAGTAAGAGATCTCACTTTTCTCTCTCAGCAGCTCTCAATTCTTCAAGTTTCACCTCCCATTTGTGATGGCAGTCAAGCCATTTAACTAAGTCAACTGCATTCTCTAACTTAATGCAAAACTGTCCACTTTTTGACAGGTTAGGTTTTTGCTGGCTTAGCACATTGTACGAGGTAACCTGCAATTTCAATGAGCTTTGGAATCACTATAAGGAAATGAACAGAATAAATAACAATATACAGAGTCCCTTTCTTTCATTCGTAGTGAACTATTATTATGTCCTACATGGTATGACATCATGTGCACGAGATATTTGTATAGTTTTAAAGAAGACATAAATTAATACAGTGTCACAATAGATGAAGCCTATGTCAGTGCTGACAGCATGATGTCTACATGTATGCAGACACATTATCACTATTTAGTTTAAAACATCAGCCAAGATTCCCTTGCCATCCACATTATTACCTGATACTCTAAATAATTTAAGTCCATTAGAACCTCAGTGTTGTTCTCTATATAGGGTTCCACTCATTTTTCCTCTATATTTTTAATCCAAGGGATCCTAAACTGCCCTCACAAGTTCCCAGTGATGAAGACTAAACACTCGTCCTTGGACAAAACCACATACAGAACCATAATATATTAGTCTTATTCAGTTATTCCACTTATTTTGCAGAGCACAGACTCCATAGTAACAGCTGCAGCAGCATTCATACCTGGATATATACTGTTACTACCAGTACTGGTTCATATGACAGCTTCCAAGCAAGCAAGGCAAATAGCTTAAAAAAGTGGATAACCCTCCCTGCCTCAATTACTGTGTTATATAATAAAAACTGACAATTTCTGGTTGCAAATACTTTCAATAGAAGATAAGATCAGCTTTCAATGCCTGTCTGAGGCTTTCAGCTCATTAGCTTAAACAATCAACATCCACTGAATGCCTTCCAAATCCCCCTTCACTGAGAGCTACCAGTAAAGATCTAGACTTTACAGCAAGGTTTGAACTCCCTCATAAGCTCTGAATATTGATGAACAGTAGTTTGTCTTCACCCATTAAACCTCAGTCACCAAGATCCAAAAGACCAAGAAGTTCCCAAGTACATTCTGTTCCTTCTGTTGCCTTAACCTCAAATGCAAACTTAACAATAGCAAGGAAGTATGACTCTACCGATATTTATATCCGTCTATCATTTAGCACAGAGTAACCCTTTTTTCTCCTTCCAATTAAAAAAACTGTGATTAGACTGATCACAGGAAGAGTTTAAGAAGAACAGCCAAAGACAAGCTCAAAAGACTGCAAGGTTGCTTGCTGTCCACTGTCTTTTGAACTCACAAATGATTCAGCAACTAAATGATGCATGAGCAGCTATGCGCTCAGCAGGACCTACAAATCAGTGACTTTAACAGAGTATTTCATTTCTGTGAAAACATTCTAAAAGTATTAAGATTGGGATGCTAACATAGTGTGCTAGATCACAATTTAATGGATTGTTTTATAAAACCAGCATCCCCTTGCTATATTTGACAGTGGCATCAAAACTTCGGCGCTCTGGTTTAGTTTAAAGATAATGGGCAAGGAATCTTGGTTCTTAAAGGGACTCTTCCTTAATAACAAACATGCTGAAAATGAAGCTTCTGATCTGACTGAAATGCAGAAAGTTACTAGCAAATGGCTACTTTTAAGGAGTCCTGAAATCAAGTTGCAATTTTGCTGTTAGAGACGGTGGTGGAATGTTGTAATTACTGAAAGACTTTCACTACTAAAGTATTCGTTTTATTGTCTAAAACTTTCTTGCATGTCCTGAATTATTGGTATTAGAAGAACTACACAGAACACCTGTCACCTCATCCCCTTGTATTGGTACGAGACAATAGTAACCTTGGTGTCATCTTTCAGGGCACTGGTTTTGCCATCTTACAGAAGGATTTCAAAACTACTAGAAAAAGATGTATGTAAAGAAGGATTACATGTTGACTTTTTATATTAGGGCCTCATCAACTCCATCTGGGGCCATCTGGTGAATATAAGAACACGAAGGAGTAGGTAAGCTGCATTATCTTCGCCTTTCTTCAGATGGGATGAATTAATCACAGTATCAGTGCATATATGCCTGATTGAATTGGGCCCAACCTGAAATTCAGTTTGTCAACAGGCAGGATCTCAGATGGGATAAATGATGTGCAAGACAGATAGCAATATTGTACTTCCATAAGCACTTTGAGGGAGCACCAAAAACGACAGCCTGGTCTTTTTCTTGCCCAGCTGCTCATTCCCACTCCTCTGGCACACCTACTCTCACATGCTAGCACGTATTTCCCACTGATACTCAGTTAGGTGAATTAGTAACAATCAGACTGAAACTGGGTTTAAAGAACAACTTGATTTAATTTAATACAAATCAGATCCCCAGCCCAGTTAACTGCATTACAGTGCAGAAATGTGGATGGGGTGAGGCAGGTCTGAAGGACACATACCTTTCTGGGCACTCCTGACTTAAATCAGGATAAAGCAACTAACCATTGGCTAATACAGCCATACAACACCTTAGCTGTTAAAGCACCATTAACCTAAATATAAAAATATGAGAATTCATAATATCAAATTTCAGCCTCAGGGGAAAAAAAATTAGGTGTCAAATAATCACATAGAACTCCAAAATGGTCCTCATATAGTACACCCAACAGCAAAAAAAATGCTGCTCATGATAAATCTTGAAAACTTTTAGAATGCTTCACTACCACAAATTCTCCTTAGTCAGTCTACTACAATCACTGTACACCAAGGTATACAGAAGGTATACCAATGCTAGGACTTCATATATAAAGGAAAGACTTTAAGGTGTGTTTTTTTCTCCCCTCTTCACTTTTCAGGTGATTTATCAAAATCAGTTATCTCTAAGACATCTGTTTCTAAAGTGATTAGTTAAAACTCTGCCATTCTAGTTTGACATTCACTCCACCCTTTATTAAATAGTGAACAAAGACAAATAATCTGTCAAGTGGGGATTTGCTACAAAGGAATTCAAATACTGAAACCACAAAACAAATTGAATTATTAATTTTCCTATAATCCTTTTTAATAAGGACAGCCATCCCATCTAGTGTATTTGATTCCAGAGCTACAAGCTACCTCTGTTTTTAATTCTCAGCCACAGAGAACTCTATAAAAAGTTTATGCTCTCTAAGACTGTGGTAAAAAAATCACCATCCCATTGATCTGGCATGATTTTCAAAGGCAAACTCAGAGATACTGGTATTGTTATCCTTTTCTTTTTGGTTTTCAGGTATTTGTTATTTCTTTTTTAAACACCCTTATTATTAAAACTGAAGTTGTCCTTGACTTTTCAGGTCACCTAATTCTCTCCTTTAGAAGGCAGATATCTTGAGCAGAATTTTGTTTTTTCTGCTATTATAATTTAAGAAGAAATATTACAGCTACTGCAATTCCTCAAGGGTATAAAAAATTGAGGAGCAGCCATAACTTCCCCATGCTCATAAGACAATCCTTAAACCAATGAATTTTTTGAAATTCAAAATGAATGGAAAAGTAAAAACAGGACAGTCGCCATTTGTATAAGAATGGTTATATAATTAGAAAACACAAGATTACTACTAAAAAAAAAGTCATGAGGAAAAGGACCTTCTTTCTGTTTCATCCAGATCAGAAGTGACAGACATCTGCCCTTCACAGACCTGGCATCTACACGTCTGCTATACCATCTACACAGATGACACAAAAACATGACAAGATAAGAAATTCATGTAAAGAAACTTTAAGAACTAATCAGTGACAACCATAAAACTGTTTATTCACGCAGTGTGTTTACTTTGCTGGGGATCATTTCCGTCACCCATTAAAACCACGCAAAACATACTTGAAAAAAATTAACTCTTTTTCTTGTTCCATCTAGTAGTAAAAATTTTACCAACTGCTGCCAACAGCAAGAGAAGTCAGTATGCTAAAATAGCAAAAGCTTGCTCTCCAAAAGCCATCGGAGGAGTTTCATTATATGATGATATGCCCATGCACAATTTTAGTCATCCCTTTTCTGCCACGCACAACCACTTGCTCATTCAGCACTCTTACTGTTACTTGCCTGTTGCAGTCCCACTGTCGCTCTGCAGCAGTGCTCCTGTCACTGGTTGTGCGTTGTTTGGGTTTGCTCCTGGTGCTGTTGGGGGCGGAGGCCCTGCTCCACCCCCAAGGAGCATACAGGATGGCGGAGGGGGCTGCCCACGTTTCAGTAACACTTTGTGGTCCTGCTGGCAACGGAATCGCGGCGGCACCTCCCGAGGCATGTAGCGGGTGGCGCTTGGCGGTTGTCCGTTCGGCACTGCCACCCTTTTGGCATTGTTGCCACCATTGACTGGTGGCGATGGAGAGTTGCCAATTGGGCTGGCAGCCACTGGTTGGCTTAAACTTGGTTTCGTCACTTCGGGCACTGAAAAACAGGGAGAGTGAAAATCAGAAGTTTTTCCACTTAAACCTGTGTTAGCTACGAGAACTCACTGTGACTCTTTTTTTTATTATTTAATTCCTCTCTGAAATATGGTGCAGCTTCAGTCTTATCAACAACCAAGAACAGGAATAAGCAGCAGCAGCAGACTTCAGCTTCCATGTGCAACTCTGTAGTCAAGGATGAAACTGTGCCCTCAGCAAGTATTTCACTCTTAGTCCAAAATTTCTTGCAAATGTAAAGTTGGCAAAGAATACCTCCCTAGACAATGAGTCATTTTAAAATATGAGCAGTCAAATGTAACTGGCCCTGCCTCCCCTCTCTGTTCCCTCATCTTCAGCTGGTTTTTGGATTATTATGCATCACTTACTAGACTACACAGCCATCGCCTAAACAAACAAAAAGAAGGGAAATAACCCACCTCCTCTTGGATTCAGAGTTAACAATTTTGAGTTCTCTGTACTGCTCTTAAATAAGGCAGTAATAGCTGACTCTCATGCCCAAGGCACTCCTACGTACAGTGACTGTACTGGGCTTGTTTAAAGTTTCCCAGCTGGTCACCAGGTGCCCCTATAAGCAAGGACCAGCTGCTTCTGAGGGCTATTAGGTATTGGAGAAGAAGAAAAACATAAACAACTCCTTGAAGTGCTAACACCATCAAAAATTTGCTTAAGAGACTCTAGACTCATGTCCCCTTACACTGGCCATGTGTTTTTTTGGAAACACAGAAAAAAATTCTTAGCCAGGCACCTAGAAGGTGTTCAGACATCAGACTCTAAAGGCAAGGAAAACTTAATACACCTATTCCAGCCTTTGTGGAAGACTCAGAAAGCATTGTCCAGAAACCCCTCCCTAGAAAAGTAAGAATAATCAGTAAGACTTTTAAAACTGTGAGATCAACACAAGTGAGCCTCTCTTTGTCAACATGAATGCATTATTATTCACATTTTATTTTTATAAGGGTTTTCTGATTTCTCTATAATGGCTTCATTGCCCAAACCCCAAAAGGTATTGTTAGCTGTAAAATCAAGTTATTTTAGTCCTTTTCTGTCAATAATGGCAGTTTTCCCTCACAATTTACAGAAAACTGATATGCAAAACAAGATTAAATATACTTTTACATCAGCTAAGTTGTTTAGCTTAACTTTCAGGATGCTCACGCATCAGTCCTGCATTATCTGTTGGACTTTTATGTGCTTGAACTTAAGTTTTCAGCAACAAGTAATGTTCACCCTTTTTGGTACCTCACCAGAAGCAGTACTTTCTTGTCTTTCATTCAATTTATACAGGCAGTTTCAGCTTTCGGTTACTTGCCTAAAACCTCTGCAGAACTAAATATTTCAGCTAACTTATCCACAATCCTCATTCCTTCTTCATGTATTTTGATGCTGACAACACATGAGCAGAATAGTTTCAAGTTCTCTATTTTAATCACCTTAACTTTCATTTCTTCTGAATACTCATCTTCAGTATTTCGTCTTGACTCATAATTCCCCTTCCTTTTTCAATAGTTTTGATCAAGATCTGAATCTGAGCTCAAGTCAATAAGAGTACTCCTTAGAATCAAAGATTCTTACCTTTGGTTTTTTGATCTGTGACCTGCAAATTAAGAGCAAGAATGTAAATAGAGTTTTCAGAACCTCAAAACAAACACTGAAAAGGTTGTGCTAAATCAAAACCTTATTGTATGAGCACAAGAACAATATTTGTTGTTGAATGAAAATAACCAGTTGATGAACTGCAAGTCTAAACAGTAGCTGTAGTTATACATACATAAGTTTTTGAAAGTGCTAGAACTCCTGTAATTCCTTTGCCCAATGCAGAAACAGTAATTACTTCACTCATGATGATTTTAAGTATTCATGCCCCTCCTCGTCCCAAACATGGACTTCCAAAGCACAAATAAACATGTGCTATAGCACTACAGTTCTTTCAGGTTTCGGAGGTGAAGTACTGCAGCCAAAATGTAACAAAACCTTCCGTCTATGAGAGTATCCATCCTCACAGAGAACTGTTGGGGCTGGCAGGAATAACCACAGCAGCAGTCTGTCTCTCTGCCATCTTCCCATTTCACCCTTCCCTTAAAATCTTTTCCAAGAAGAAATCCTAAACCTTACTGGATTCATTGCCACAACTATGAAATGTACCAGCAACACCTATAAAGGAAATCTATTGAATGCAACAAGAAGTTAATTACTGCAATGAGCATTCATGCTGGCCAACATACCCATTATGGGTTTTGCTGTACTTCTACATTGTTTTGGCATAGCAGATTTCAAGCTTGTAGAGACAAACACACCACTGTTATATTCTCTGGAATCATGTGTATTGTAGCATGTTTTGAACCTGTCCATCAGGAGTTCCACTGCACAATAATGAAAAAACCCTAAAGATCATCATGTGTCAGGTTCTATGACACCTATTCTTAAAAGAAATTGCTGAACCAGTCCATAATTCTGGAAAGTACACAGTGACAGTATAGCATAATGAAAGCACAAGTAAAAAGCAGTTTATTGTTGAAATCAACGAAGCCAGAACTCCTTTGTATGGTAAAGAATAAAAAGACAAACTACACTGAATTGCTATGGCATCATTTACTTTACTCATCATTGCAGATGAAAACTGCAATAAGCAAAGTGGAACATTCACTGTAATAAAAAATCTTAAGCATTGTAACTTCACAGAATTACATAATCCAAAAGTCTCCAAGATCATAAAAATGCATCTATACCAAAACTGCATCTGTAGCAAGCCAGACGTTAATTTTCAACTTCACTTATGAAAAATCCATATATACATAATGGATACATCCTCTGTGACACTGTTAAAAATTCTGCTAAGCACTTATTGACTCTGATGCTCCATTACTAAAGGAAAAGGGAAAAGCTTATTCATTAACACAATCTGGTAATGCTGATGGGTTTACTACAGTCAACAGTAAGCAATAAATTAGTAACTTGTCTACTTGGGAAAACCCCATTTTACCAAATCTTTCAAGAATTCTACATGAAAACCACAGTTTGATTTTGGAAAAAACCACAAACTACTTCTGCCTATCCTGTATCTCTATCCTAGTCAAATTGATCTGGTTTTTTCTAAAATTCAAAAGCTGGAAAAATGTGTCATTGTCTCAGAATTACAGCTGTCATCTCTCTGCGGGCAACCTATGAGCATCAGCAGGTGAGAAGCAGCTACAGTGAATGAGAAGGTGGAGTCAGGCTCAGCCTTCTGATAAGCTACCAAACAGTCCCCTGGACAACAACCACAGGAATTTAGGCTGTGAATTTGATTGCACAACCCCTTTCGAAGCCATTTTTTATTTTATTTTTAAAGTTTCAGATGATCCAGACATAAACAACTGTTTCATGTTATACAAACTCTGTTTGAAAAAGGCACCCCCAAAACGTTGCTGCTTATTTGGTGAACACCTTCACAGTCACTAAGAACAAACACACACATTTATGTTCTGTCCATTCAGTTGCCTGATTTGTTATTCTTAGGTACATCCAAGTATTACTCTTAAGTTTAGCCTCTAGGAGATTAACTTAGTCTTTACCCTTCCCGAGAGTTTGGCAGAATATCATAACATCCAATAACACTGAGTAACTTAGTAGGAGAGAGACCACACAGGAAAGCTGGCAAATCTTGTATTCAAAGCACCAATTCCTCAGTAAGCACAGCACTGTTATCAAGATGATCAGTACAACCTTTTGAAGTTTCTCTTTTATCACTGAATATCAGCACATGATCCTCAAGTCACTCCTCTTTATTCATCAAGGTCTGCCTCCTCCTGGTTCCTACATTCACTTTTTTACCTGAACATCAAACAGCAGGAACACTGAGGCAAAAAGGCACTGAAGAGACCTTATTCTGTAGCTACTGATCTTTTGCACTATTACTGGGAGCATATCAACACAATGACTGCATAAAGACAACAGAAACACATCAGTTTATCAGCATCTAATTTAAACTGATAGACTCAAAATGGTGAAAAAGCCAGATTAAAAAGCACCCTGTATAAGTCAAAATTTAACTGAAGTTGGTGCTGCCTGTTCTCAGCAGAAAACTACAGAATCTCACCTTCTGTAGGATCTGTTCTTACTGAAGCAACTCAGAAACAAACTACAGAAAGAAAGTAAAGCCTTCTGCTCTTAATTTCATATAATCACTGAAGTTGGAAAGGACAGCCTCTGGAAATCTAGTGCACAGTTCCCACTGCTGTTCCCCACCCGGCCCCAAGAGTCTCCTCAACTCTGCAAAGTCATCAAAACTAGATTGCACAGGGCCACATTCAACACATTTTTCAGCATTTCCAAAGACAGAGGCACCACAACCTCTCTGGGAAACCTGTTCCAGTGGTTGCCCAGCCACACACATCCACAAAAAAATAGTCTTTTTATGATTAAGTAGAATTTCAGTATATGCATGATGCCTTGTGCTTGTCACTGGGCACCAGTAGAGAAGAGTCTGCCTCCATCTTTTTACTCCCTTCCACAAAGTATTTACAGAGGTTGGCAAGATCCCCCAAGCCTTCTCTCCTCCCTGCTGAACAGTCCTAATACTCTCAGCTCCTCCTCATTTGTAGATACTTCAGTCCCTTAATCATCTTAGGGGCCTTCTGCTGGACTCACTCCAGGAGGGTTGCATCTGAACTAGACAGAAAGGATTTTACCAGTAAAAAGCATGGATAAAGCCATTCATAAGTCAACTCCTAGAACAATCTACTAGATTTTCTGCAAAATAGAGACCTTCTAATACACCAAGTTTCTAACCCATTTTCTGAGCAAAACCAATTTTTGGTGACTTATCAATTCTCCGCGACTCAGACTTGAACTGAGACGCTTCAGCAAAAGTGCTACAGAAAATGTAAAATGTAAGCAACACTTGGCAAAAAATAAAGGGAACCTCCTTCATGTAAACTTCCTTAAGCACTTAAAAAAGACAAAAAAAAAAGGATCTTCTTGCTCTAGAAAATAGTCAATTTTACTGCAAGAATTGAAAAGGCCCAGCAGTGTTTCCATCTCCAAACACCTCAAACCATCAGGAGTGGCACAGAGAGATCAAAAGAGCCCATATTAAGTAACTTAAATAGTTTATATGAAAAAACTTTTACTTCAATAAACACCCCAAAGAGAAGAAATGTCCAAGTTAAACACTTTAGTTTCAGAAAAATGATACAAAAATACTCTTTCAAGAAGCATCACTCTAATCTAAGCTCTAACACAAACAATTTAGCATCTTTATACCACCAATACTATTTATGTTTTACCTGGATAGAAGAACTCAAATATCAAAACATACCTTCTGAGCAGAGTCCTTCTTTTTCTTATCCTCTTTCTTCCTTTTCTTGTCTTCCATTAACTGTTCTTCCCTTTCTTGCTCCTTCTCTCTGCCAAAACATGAAAAACAATGAAATGAGCACAATCAAGCTGTGTAAGAGCCACAAGTACTGTATGCCTCTCCCCCCCAAGAAAGGCAGTCAAGCAGCTAGATTATTCTTATCATACTCATTTCCATTTGAGGGTTTCAGTCTAATTGTGAGAAGAAAAGCACCTTCAAGCTCAGTATGGCCAAAATCACACCACATGTTGCACAAAGGAAAATTCCTTTATTCAGATCAGGTCTCTTATGGCAGTTCCCTATATAAATTAACTACATGCCTGAGAGTAGAAAATATATTCAAGACGTTTTGGCCAAAGAACCCTTATAATTGGGTTGTGCTATTATTTAACAAAGACTCTCATGAATCTTTTCATATGGTAAAAAAAAAAAAGGAAAGTTGTAATTTAGTATAAGATGGTTTGGTCTGATACAACATTTATCTTCACAAGGGGAAGAGATCAGTCTATTGCCTGTAGCTATGTCACTTGTAAGAGACTTTAAGTGTCACATCAAATCAAACCCATCATTTATTATACAAATCTCTAATTTAATTTCTAGGCTATTGTACCCACCTACTGAATTTTTGTGATGAAACTTGTAATATAAATTAACTTTCTGGGGACTCTATTTTTTTTACACAAGAACATTCTTTCAAGAAAGTAAAAAAAAAAATACGCAGTTGCTATTGTTGTCAAGCTATCATCTTGTTGCTATGTTCTGTATCAAATATGAAAGTACCATGAAATAGTTGATGTACTGCATACATGCTATTGGCTGAGCTGTTTCTATGGTGAATCACATTTTTGTTAACCAATTCTCTTCACCTCCTTAAAAATAAATTTAAGGCCAAGTTTCCAGCTCACTTGGAGTAATTTCCTTTTACAGGGACAGAGTAAAACAAAGACAATTAATGTAAAAAGATGAGCTGACAGATAAGGGATAGGATGAGAGACTCTACAAATGGGAAACAACTAACAAGTATAACCCATAATCTTTCAGAAGAAAATTTTATAAAAAACAGAACAGCATTACAAACACCACCGCAGTTTATAGTAGTACTGAACTATTTCTTATATTTATGCATAAATCAAAGCTCTTTTCTGACCACAGTTTAAAAAGTTTAGACTTGAGTTGACTTTGCTGTTATATCACTCAGACTTTTCCTTCCATTACATTTATACGGTACAGGTAATACTTTTGTTTTCTTTTTCTCTAGATACTGCCAAGCCAGTGTACAAAGTGACATTTGCACAACTAATTGATTCCTACAAAAATATTTTGAGATGCTATGTATTAACAGCTTCCTGATTGAGGACTTCAAAGAATTCTCTTAGTGACAAAAGGTTCTATGGAGAACAACAGAAAAGTCTTCCTTGTTTCCTAAAGTCAGGCTCGCTCTCTTCACGCATCGATAAAATTGATAAGGGCAAGATGAGTCCTTCGTAACAACATCCCAAGGTTACCATCAAATGCAATTATTACACAATGGCAAGTTCAGTCTGCATTTAACAAAGTTTGAGGCAAATGTTCCACATCATATGGAACAGTGCTTTATGCACTCTGTCTGGTATTGCTTAAGCCAATTTGTCCTTGCTTTTTCTGTTCCCAGTAAAATGTCAAAGCATACTTCCCAGTACTGAACTCTAACAAGAAAAAGCCTTGCAGGTTTTTCAGTGAAGGACTGGGGAGGTTAGTGTACTCTGCACTGTCCGTCATAGCAGAGAGACAGAATTTTTTGTTTTCTTTGAGTCACAGATTGTAAGCCACACGAAAAAGCTCTCTTGTGACACCTTCGTCTTTCAAAGTTACTGTAACCTCAAATTACTCTTACTACTATTGCACTGTTGAGCTACCTATACCTTTTGGGCTGCAGTGTCAGCTACAAATACACTATTTCCAAAAAACTTCCTTGCAGCAGGCAAAAGTTTAGAGAGCTGTCTTAAAAGAGCTGCTGAAAAATGGTAGGATCAAAATACAAAATGACTTCCAGTAACTGCTTGGAACACGCACAGCCTTCTACTTAAAAGAACTTTCCTTAGCTTTGTGATCAGAAAAGCAGGAATGGAGAAGAATGAGGAAAAAAAATGTCAGAGCTGAACCTATGGCTTACAATGACATGCAGCACTAAAAGGAGTCAAGGATGAAAGATCCATAGCCTGGAAGTAATCACCTAATTATGGTCTGCCTTTGTGGTAAATTTAGGACATGGACATTGCTACTGTTGCTGCCTGTTTTCCAATCTATATGGACTAAGGCTGCTAAGAAGTCCTTTGTTTTGCATGACAACCTCCCCTTCTGCTCTTTTAGTAGAGATGCACATTTAATATTCCATTGGGCACATCACCAACAACCACAATATAGCAGCAACCAATACTTAGTCTACTTTATTTACCAAAACTGTATTTAGGCTTCAATTCATGTAAGTTCTACTGAGGTGGAAGGGATCTGTCTGAACACTTGGGCTACATCACTCGCACAAGATCATAAAGTTCCTGACAAAGCGCTGAGTGAAACCTCACAAACACATAGGAAGTATGAAGCTGCACTCCCCAAATGACAGAGCAAGAATGGATGCTACAGACATGTTAACAAAGTACCACTGAATGAGGGGGGTAAACAGCTTATTGCTAGTTTGGGTATCACACTCGCCATCTTCCCGATTCCGCCCTTTCACGCATTTCACTACTATTTGCTTTATGATCAATTATTTTCCTTTTCAGCTGTATGCAAGAAGCAAGTTTAACTTGCAGCTGCCTATTAACCATCCCTCATTTGCCAAAGGATAATCCTTCCTGGCCTGGTCAAGAAAACTGGGAGATCCATCATGTACATTCCAGCAGCCAGCTGCTTACACTGACAAGATGAGCAAGGGCAGAAAACCCATCAACCCCCAGCAGAGTGAATTTAGAGTAATACAATGGGGTGTGGTTCCGGTTTTTGTTACCAGCACACAGTAATGGGAACACAGACACACCACAACCCTGAAGAGGAAGTTTGCTAAACAGCAATCAGCAGCCAGCTTTTTACTTTAGCTTTCTTCAAGAAAGCATGTGTTGGTCTTAAAAATATGACCTAATTACACTATATTTCCCATAAATCTTAGAATCAACATTGTGGAAAAGTATTTAAGAAGTGTATTACAAATTTTAATTCCAAGCACTGTTAAGTTGCATTTCAAAATGTTATTTTATTCATAAAAAACCCCAAACCCAAACAAACCCAGTAGCTATGATGCATTACACTCAATACCTTATTTAAGTTCTTACAACAACCTCTTCTGGCTAAGTCAAAAGAAATCAGTTCGGAGAAAGGAAGTTTTTTCAGCTCGTTAACTAGAGACAAAACAGACAACACTTGTGAAGTCCATGTTACCAAAGCATCCATTTCAGGAAAAGATAAGAAAAAAAAAAAAGAAGAAAAAACAGACATTCAAGAAATGTGCCCACCTCCAAAACAATTTACCAGTTTTGGAAATTGTTAATTTCCTATAAAATTCTAATATTCATTTTTCAAAAAAAATCCATTTTAAAAAGAGTTGTTCTGGCAACATTATGGGCTCGAGGCACAGGGAAAGGACAGAAATTCCTAGAAACTTAAGCGTGGCACTTTAGTGCATGCAACTTCCATTTCCTTCCTCAGGTCTACAGGGTGAGAGTTTGAAAGTTCCTCGTAAAGGTGTGGACTAGATACCAGTACCCTGAGTCATCTTCCTTCCTCCTGACCTCATACTTCACTTAATTTCACTACAGCAAACTTGGTTTACCTATACTACGACACAGCACAGGAGAGACAGTAACTTTCTGTAGGTGCACTTTGTTCTTCACAGCATAATAAGCATAGAGTGACTTATAAATCTGCTTCCAAATTGCGAGTCAAGTTCTGCATCTTTGTTCAGAACACACAGGATTCTGAAACTACACTTGTAATATCAGTAGCACTTTTAAAAAACAAGCTTTTATCTATATAGCTACAAGGTCATGTTAACAACTGTTATATCCTTCCTAAAGGCTTTAGCCATAACTAGCCAGAGCTAAAGGCCACCACCATGTGGAGAGAATGACACTTGAGCTGTTCACTAACTTTTTCTTACAGACAGGCCTCTAGTGATCCAAAATACCAGACTAATCTTTCATAAATAGATGCAAAGACTCAAAACTTGATGGACTAAACCAGAAATTTAATTTACAGTAAGGTATCCAACTTTGGCCAAGATCTGAGGTAAGAACCATTTCCGGTGAACCACAAGCACCTAGGTTCTCAGCATTTCTGAAACTTCCCTCAGTATTTCGATAAATTATACAGCCTGCAGATCAGCAGAATTTAGCATCACACATTAGTGTGTTGGATGTGTTGCAAAACACCTTTATAACAAGCTTAAGGCCAGATGCAACTTGCAAGACAGAAGCTCCTCTCAATCAATACAAGGACAAAAACTCTTCCAGAAAAAAGTAAAATGTCTTCAACAGCGCTATTTCATGAACAGCTTGCTGCTGCCACTGATAAGTATTTTTTCTTTTGTTCCACTTCATTTCTCTTCATCAGGCTCTGTCCCTGACCTTCTCTTGGCTTGAGCCTTCTCTGGAACTCAGCTGATCATATGGGAAGCAAATTCAACACACAAACACTCACCTGGACCACACCACTCCTATACTCAACACTGTTTTGTAAATGGAATTGGCCTCGAGTATTATCAGTTAATCACCACAAGTAGCGTGCACAAGCATCGAGGAATCTCCTTTCCAAGTAACATGCTAGACTGGTTGCAATTGAATCAAACTGCATCTTACTACATTGCAACACCTCTCACAGAGCACCCAGGTCAAACTGTATCATACAAGGGTCTACTAACAAAAGGGAGTGTATTTGCTTTTGAAACAGACTCCTGTGATGTTCTCATATATTAAGGAGAATGTTTCCTCTGGGTTGGATTTAGTCCTTTATCCCATACTCCTCATGTTACCTGAGCATTGTCACCTGCACCTGAGCAACTCTCCTAACCGTAACATAGGCTTTACTGGTGCAACCCTTCAGCATAAGAGTATTCATATATAAATGCATTAAAAAGCATGAGCTGATTAGAACTAGGGGCCATGAGCAATGAAGAAAAAGTATACTACAACTCTTAAACGAGTTCTCTGAGGCACAAGCCCCTCTTGCTGCAGCAACAAACACTGGCAGTCTGCAGCTTGAAATGCTCCAGATGGATGAAAGCTTTTAAATCGTATCTGGAAGTTGGATGTCAGAGACTAAAAATGAAGCAAAATTAAATGCACTGCTACCAGAGCATAGAAATCCTTACCATTTTACTTCACTTTCATTTAACATATCCCACTTAGCAGACATGCTCCATTATTTGAACAGCATGAGAAGAGTACAGCATGTCCAAACACGCAAGAGCGCTCCAGCACATTTAAAGAGAACATCAAACAGAAGCAAGACATAACACAGCATTGAATAAATCCCAGGGCTGACAGACCCTAAATTCCTAAAGGTAAAATTACTTCCACTAGACTAAATCACGTAAAGAGTTATGATCCTGCTGATCAAAAGAGTCAAAATGAGATTAATTCATTTTATAAAAAAATGTTAAAATGCTCAACACATCACAGCCACCTTTCTTGTTAAACAATGCTTGCATGCATAGACTAGACAGCCATAAGCCCTACAAAACCTGGTTACAGAGGAGATAGCCATTTAGAAAGTCAGTCTTTAGGTTGAATGTAAAAAAACCAGAATATGAAATTACTTTAGGCCAAATGACTTCTGATGTTTATAAGGAAAAACAAGTGAGTACTGATGTAAGGGATAAACTATGCCGTTAAAAATCGACCACTTAGTAAATGGATGATTGTCCCACACTTTCTGAATGTAAGTGAAATCAAGGTATCAGAACTCAGCCCTTCAGTAGAGTATGAAATTAAGACTTCCATATTTTCAACACACGTGGAAACGTAAGACCAAAGTGTGTCATATCTCTCTCTCCCAAGGCAAGCTGTGGATTTTATACACCACAATATATACTCACCACCTATTAAATAAAAAGACTTCAGAAAGCGTGTTTGTAGAAGTGCTCTGTAAAGCAGCATTTCCAAAAGACAAAAGATTACTCCAAAGAGTTAGAGTAAGCTGCTTTTTCTTCTCTTTGGCTGAAAACCAGACCAGTGTCACAGCCAGAATTTGCGTACTTTAAATAGCATATCTGGCACAACCGATAGGGCTTTATCGCAGCAAAACATCGGTCATTTGACGTTGCTCTAGAAAACAACCAACTTAAAAACATCAGCAAACAGGTTTTGCTAAAAGTACACTTTTCCAAAGAAATATTCCTTATAGACTTACTGCAGTTGTTAACAGAGTAGGATCAATTCTTCGTGGGGTATTTTATGTACATATATACACATTTATGTGTGTGTGTGTGTGTACAATGGATTACATAATAGAAAGAAAACAACTCTGACCATAAAGGGCTGCTTACTTTAAAGAACTGGATGGTATAAGCTACACAATACAACAACAAATGCTCATAAAAGAGGTTCGCTCTCAGCTCTTCAGCAACTGAAGGGCAGAAAGGGTCAACTGAAGGGGGAAAATGTCAACTTCAATTTTGAGTCTCCTGACAATAAGAAATCCTTGGAATGTGTTAAAAAGATGGAATTGAAATGTTTTTAATATTCCATATTTCTTGCTTGCACTCCTTTACATTATTACTCTTTCCAGTTGTATCATTTATATACTTTAAGAACTGACTTCCAGGTACAATCTGAAGTTCCTAAATGTTAGCCATTTGGTAAGAAGGAAAGTTTTAAGAATATGGAGAGCTATAGCCAAAGTCCTAGAATGTTAAGAACTGAGCAAGTTTTTTCCTCGACTTGTCTTCAAACACTTCAGAGCTTTTCCAGATCAGTAATTATTATTTCATAGCATGCACACTCATGCATACTAAAGACACAGATAAAGTGTGTTTAGACAACTGTGAAATGTGGTAAAAGTAGACCAAGAATGGTAAAACATTAGGTTAGAAATCTGCCTGTAATTAAGATGTCCAGTAATGTATCATATCAGAACATTCCTTCAGCAAGACACAGTTCTATTCAGGACTTCAAGGTCTTATGTGATTATCAAAAAGCCTTCCTTTCCTCTAAAAACTACTCCACATGCAGGAAGCTCCACTATCTAAAACTGTTTACCAAGGAAAGTATCTTTGCCATCCTGAAAGCCACAAAAAATACTTACAGAAATGAATGCCTAACAAAAACATGGACCACTAAAAGGATAACACCTACCACAATAAAAATCAACCAAGAACCTGTCTCTCTTACAGGCACAAGTCAGTTTTTTTGACAGGGGAAGGGCTAGCTGGCAGTCCTCAAGAAGTACACTTGAAATCTCTGTTCCACTACAAATGATCTATCCTGGTCATATGTACTCTCCAAAACCCTAATTCTCACTAACATCGTAATTTCAGCAGATGACAGACAACCTGGCAAAATATTTCTGTCTTCCATTAAGTGAAGTCCTTTCATTTCTGCACTTATTGTGCATGTGTACGTGAGAAAGTAAAGCTCTGGAGAGATGACCACTCTGACAGAGCTGCAGCTGAACTTTCCTTTGCCTATGAGACACTTTTTCACTACACTATTCAAAAAGAACATTTTACCTACCTCACTGTGCATACAGAAACATTAGGCAGCTGAAGACAGCAGTTAATATTACCTCCATAGCCACCTACTTCTAAGGCTGAACAAATCCAATTCCCTCAGCCTCTCCTTGTGCAAGATGTGCTCCAGAACACTAATCATCTTAGTGGTCATTTAATATGTCAGTGTCTTTCCTGTATGAGAGCCAAAACTGGATACACTATGTTAAAAATGGACTTTTAAGTGTTGAATCCCTTCTCTTGACACACTGGCTATAGCCTTGCTAATACAGCACATGGCTGGTTTCTTAACAGCAGCGACACTCTACTGACTCACATTCTACCTTTTCTTTCTCAGACCTTCAGGGGGTTTTTTTTCTGCAGAGCCAATTTCTAATCAGTGGATGCCTAACCTATGCTATAGCACGGGGTTATTTTGACACAGGTGTAGTACTTTTCATTTACAATTGTTGAATTTCAAGAGATTTCTGTCAGACCATTTTTTCCAAACTACTGTGTTCGCGTCCTGAGGGTACATCCTATCCCAGCTGAGCAGGTCACTAATACAGGTGTTGAACATCATCAGCCCAGCACTGACTCCCACAGGGCACCACACTGCCCAGCTAACAGTGGACTTTGCACTGCTGACAAACCAGCTCTGGACCACTGACTGGCAATGCAGCTCTGAGATACTTTTTCCAAAAAAATGTATTACCTTAGAGTAGAACCAACATATATTTCTGTACACAGTGGTCCAGCAAGCAGGAAACTAATTACAGGTATGTCCTCTGCAGAAGAACTGCAACAGGAGCCTCTAAGTGAGCTCCCCTCCCCTCAAGGTGTGAATCAGTAACACCGCTGCATTTTGCAGCCCAGATCAATGCCACACATCAAGCTCAAACCTCTACTGGCAGCTCTGCCAATGCTCCACTGCAGCTTTGAACAGGTTACAAACTGTGACACAAGTGAAGCTGGTGAGTATTACTGCCACCTTAATAATGCATTCTTGTTGGTATATATGAGAAGTGCTATTCAAAAATATTTACTATTAATCTTCTGACTGCAGTTAAAAAGCAAAGGCTAACTTCTGACTATGGTGCAAACTCAAAATTAACAAAAGCAGCTCTGTATTTTCTTAGATTACAAAATTCTGTCTTAAATGCCAAGAATAGAATTATTTTTTAACACTAAAAAAAGTCCCAAGAAACTAATCTATTTGCTATGGTAACTATGCCACAGTACACACACAATTATGATACTTGTTTTAGTGTCAGAATGCGACATTTCAGGAAGAATAGTGAAAAAGTATAATACAGTTTCATCAAATGAAACATCTTCTGCCAGAGTATCATTTGTGGCACCAGCACAGGCCATACAGACAGTAAGAAACTGGATTATACAAAAACTGTGACAACAGAAGTAGTTAAATTTAAAATAAAGCTTAACATTTTGTGGATTATGACCGCCATTTTTATGTATTTGTGTTTCTCAGTCATAAAAAATCCCCAGACCTAAAGGCCACCCTGATAAAGATTCAAATTATCTACAGATACTGGACAGAATTTTAGGGGAAGCTGAAAATAAAGGACCACATAACGGTGTTATTTGTTGTAGTTCTTAAACATACTATAAAATACTGGAGGTCTTCTTAACTTTCACAATATGGCACTTTGGAAGGGATCAAGAAAAAAACTGAACTATAAGTGAAGCTATTTACTGAAAGTTAAATTATAGCGTGGGGAAAACAAAACAAAACAAACCAAACAACAAAACAAACCAATAAACTAAGCCCATACAGAATCATGCTCCTTACAGGCAGCTTCTACTGAATGATGAAGTACTTGAATTCTATTTGCCTGGGGATATTATATGGATACCATCATAGATTCATAGTGCTATAATTTATATTTCATTTTAGGAGGGAACTAATTGTTTACTTTTAGCTAGTTTTCAAAGAAACACTCTAAATTTATATGCTGTAAAAACCAAAACACTTTACACAAGTTAACAGCCTAACAAGCATATTACATACCTCCAGATCTGTGTAATATTGTAAAATTTTCCACATACAGTGCTTCAGGGCATTGTAGTAATGAAAATAACATTTATCAAGCTTTAAGTCATTATTTTAATTATACTAAATCAAACTACTAAAGGAAGAATGTATTTAATTTTATCAGTGGGAAGTTAAGAACAAGGTTTTCCACACAAAGTTATTATTCATTGGTTGTAGGTCAAGGTGAAAGAACCAGCAAGTTAAGGTTGTTTTTTAAAGGTATTAGAAGTTCAAACAACTCTGTACAGCTGGCTCAGATTTTCTTGGCAAAGGTATTTAAGGTTTGTATTTTCCACTCCAGTTATTACCTGAGGCAATGTTTATTTTTAACATGTAAGAAAATTCATTCAGTTACTTCCTGCAAATATACAGTTTCAAGACTGTCATGATCCATATCAGAAAGTCTAAGTTAAGGGCAGAAGGAAAAGCAACTAACATATTTTGCAGGTCTGGGAAATGCTGTATCAATCTTGTCAAATTACGGTATCTTCAAACAAATCTACCTGTATAGGTTCTGTACACTCGGCTGGAGTTGGGCAGGTAAATTCTTGATGTTCCATTACTGCTAAGCATGCTCCATAAATTAAGGTTTATAACTAGGGTTATAGGAAGAATGGGGTTTTTTTATAATTGCTGTTCTTGGAGACAAAACCCATTGCTTATCTTCAGTAGGGACACATTATTCTCCTTCATCCTTATGCCAGCTGAGCTGAGAGCTGAAGCAGGACTGAAGGCAAGTAAAAAGCCCCCAGGAACAAGCTGTACAACCAGGCTATAATAAAGCAGGACAAATATCTAGGTGCTTTCAATTTGAATCCACCTTACTGCACATGCACAAGCCAGCACTTATATTCAACTATGCCTCACAATTCACTGGACAAGTTTTTTACCTCCCTAAAGTACTTTAAACAGCAGTTTTGAAGCCCCTTGTTCTAAACCATACTTACGTGTTCTGTGCAGTGAGTAAAATGCAGATGTAGCATCTTGTATGAAGCAAAAAACTGAAACCCTCTATTTACATACATGAAGGATGGCAAATAGCTCCATTTAATGTCACTGTGCTTTATATAATTAGACAAATGGCTAGCTGGCTAAGTTTAAACAGATGTATACTTTTGAAAAGGTCCTCAGTATCTTGCAATTTTAATGACAGTATATAATCATAACCTTCCTCTGTCAGTTGAAAGGAAACCCACACAAAGGACTGATACTTATATTGCTATGCAATAACCAAATACAAGCTGCTACAAGAGCTGATTATCGATCTTAGCAATCACTGAACTCAAATACAGTCTGAAGAAAGAACTTTTTTACCAGCTAAACACCATGGATTAGTGAGTTCTTAGAATGCAATAAAGTTTATATGTAGATCCTTCACAGTGAAATTGCAGTCAAGTACACTGTATACTGAACCTACTTGAGAGAGATCTTTAACAGGCACAATTCAATCTGGTCTATGACTAGGTAACACATGTTCAGGTTCTGGTGTTGGCTCTGAAATGCAACTGTTACATCCACTGCCTTCTCACCCTCTGCCACCTCTAATGATCTATTTCCTTAAGAAATACTTGCTATGCTTAGCAGCTCAGTAAAGTTGTGCACTTTTTTTTTTAATTCTCCCCCCACCCTGAATTGACTTGGGGGAGGGAAGGATGACATTTAATAACACATGCTGCACAACACAGCTTTCCCAGGATATGTTACAAAACAAGAGACTGCGTGACCCGCTCAAGGTTGCAGAATGACTCCATTGCTCACTCTGCATTAAAAACTGGTATCCTCCTGACTCCTCCTGTATTTTCACTAATAAAATAATACCACTACTGAGTACTTGCAGAGCTCCTTTCATCACAGGATGTCAAAGGCCTTTATAAATATTAATTAAGCATTGCAACAACACTAAGAAGTATGTAAAACTTAATTCTGCACATGAGTAAACCCAAGCAAAGAATAAATAACCTGTGTTCAAAGCCAGAGGACAAGCCAACAGTATAGACAGAAATGGCTCTAGCCATTAAGGATCACTCCATTACAAACAAGGACATAATTAATACTCCAAATGTGATGTGAAGAGCCCTTGATCACCAATACATTGCTATAAAGCCTTGGTCATGTGCAATCCTGCAGAGACCACACTAAATTTCAGGCAGCATTCTCATGAAGACCCTTAAGTTTGCCTTCCTCCAAACACAGAAAACAGTCCTCATGAGATACTTCTAAAATTCTGTGTTTCTTATTTGGTAACTTTCCTTAGCAAAGACAGGTATGAATATGATATTCTTTGGTACTTTTACAAAATTAACAAGTAATATTGAGCTGAGACACTATTCAAATATGAATTCAGACCTCGCAAGTGAAAGTAAGCTAGGTCTTAACAATCAATCATGTATTCCATAATTAAGGAAACAAAGTACCAACTTCTTTTAAGAACTCAATATCCATTCTCAAAAGAAACGACCACAAGTCCAAAATTAATGTTTTTCACTAACTATATTGTAGTCATCTCTTAATTGAGTACTTCAGTGATCTTACAACTTGAGATAACACCTCCACACTTGACTTGCTACAAACATTACTCTTTTACAATTGTTTCCTCTTTCCAATGACTGTAACTGTCACCAATCTGTAACACTGATAGTTTTAGTGTGAAAGCCAACCATGCTAAAACATAGTGAAGTTAATTTGCTTCTATGTGCTGCTACATTTGCAGAGTTTAATGACAGGAGTGAGACTAATTTTTATATTTCTTAAAATTGCTATTAACCTGCCGAAAAGACCCCAAAGGTGACCAGCTCTGAACTCCTGCAAAAATTCCCTTTTAAATACAGTTTGAGAATCTGACACTAATATGACTGCAAAAAATACTTTTGCTTGGGAGAAAGACTACTGCTTTCTATAAAAGACAAAACAAATCAAGTTGCACTAAAAACATTTGTAGATTCACTCTACAGTGAAACCTGTGTTAGAAAAGGGAACTTTGTTATTGCAATGTTAATAAAGAAATTAAATGAAAGATTGTGTAATTCATATTTCAACCCAACACCCGCTCAGGTTTTTCATGAGTTATTTTTTAAAACTTTCCTAACAGTTCAAGGACCAATTTTACTTCTCACCAAAATAACAAGGCTGATAAGTAGTTAACTGAATGAAAAACAGGTTTTTGTTTTGTCTTTTTCATTACAAAGTATGTTTTTCTTCTGACTACGGAATAAATGCCTGGACATCGTGGTTTGGATTTTTTCACCCTTTCGAATGGACATAATCTGCCAGCACAAACTTACTCTCTGGGCAATGAAGGTGCATATCACCATTAGAATTTTATCTCAAGTTCTCTTTAAGAGTGCAAAACCAGAGAACAATTAAATATTATATTTGGTACATGGCTTTCATCACAGGAAGCAATTTTTCTTCCTTCTTACATAGGACAACAGCTAGTTACATAGCTTATGTTATCATTAAGCATTATGCCTTCAACAGAGGACTGATGAGATTTAACAGCCATGCTTTAATAAATGGTATTCCACCCCCAGTAATTTTTTGGAAATCAACAGACAGAAGTTGCTGAGTATTCCTGGATGGAACTAGTCACTCAACCTTCAACAAAAGTCTTGAAGATCCTGATCAACTCATTGCCACTCAAAAGTAGGACCAAGTTCAAGATCAAATACTGCTGAGATGAGTCCAAACGTATTTGGAACCAAAGAGGGAGCAACCTTTCAGTCTGCAGCCACAGAAGATTTACATTAACAATGTGCCCTCCAGACACACAGACCTAACACACACCTAACCATCAGGCACATAACTCTCCAGGTCTGGAAAAGCACAGATACGTGATCTTAGCCAGTACTCAGAAGAGGTTCTTTATATTCACAGAGCTGCTGATCCCTAGCTTTTATCTAGTATTATGTATAATGGATATCCCATGCAAAACATCTCACTGTATTGCAGCACAGAGTCATACTTTTTGAGACACTCCGTAAGTCATGGAGGGCTGCACATGTTATACAAAGAAAGGAGTTACAATTACACTGTTTCACACCATGGTTCTACTTAAGGTCAGCAAGTTCCACTGTAGAGGGCAATAAAGTCAGGACTCACTATGCCAGTAGTAAAGAGATACAGTATTTACTGTATCACTAAACCATCTTATTTTATAAAGTTACTATGCAATATTTGTTGTCTGTAGGTAATTGCAGGTGATAAAAAAACTAAGATCTGGTGAAACAGCTATGCTAAATTTTAAACGAGTTGTTTCACAACAACGACAACAAAAAAGCTTACATACATTACCACTCCAAGTGTGTAATTAAAACACTGTTCTGTCACACATCAACTCTGGCCTGCATTTCAAAAATTTCTTTACAATATGCAAATATAAACTTCCTCCCTCCCTACTTTATTATGAAGATTTAAAAACTGATGGAAGTTACCTTGACAAATTAAATCACAAACTGTGTCCTTCAAATGGCTTCTAGAATCAGAAGCACACATTCATACCATGGAGTGATATTTTTAAGGTGTATACCTGACACCAAAGTGAGCACTTTGCTAACAGACCGTACTCTCTTGTTCTGAGGCTTGCACCTGCTGCTAAGGCAGACAGGCAGGGATCAGGCCTCATTTAATCCTCAATGAGGATGACAGACTGCAGACCCTGCTCAAGAAACTAGGTAAATCACAAGGGAATTAAAGTCCTCTCCTTGCTGCATTGCTACAGACTTCCTCAAGGCCAAAACATGAGACTTTGTCCTAAAACGTGAGTGAATAAATGGAAGGTGTGGGGTTTACTATGGAATTTGATACACTCTCAATCCAAAAAGAAAACTGAACTCTATTCTAGGAACTTAGACCAAAATAAAGAGATATGCTAGACTTGATATCTACTCCTAAAGCAGTAAGACCTTGGGGACACTGAAAAACAACTGTGTTTGACTCTTCTGAACCTTCAAATTGCTAAGCACGCAGATTCTTTGCAGAGCCTGGTCCATTTATTTGCCAGATACGAGCTTCTCACCCTTCTTACTGCACCCAGCTGGCTATCCTTTTCATTAGTCGTTTTTGGTTCAAAAATTATATAGATAAATTATTATTCAGAACAACACAACTCAATACTTTATGTCATGACTCATGACTAATTAAAATGTAATCTGAAATTATTCACTGGCGCACAGAATGAAAACTAGAAAAGTGTAAAGAAACAGGAAAAATGAAAACACCACCACAGCACAAGCGCAAGACATGACTTGTTTTGAACTCTAAGAAACTAAAAATCCTTCCTTATTAAGCCACTTAAGCAGCCAAAAAGTTCAAAGCCTCTCCAAACTTGCCTCCTCATATAATCACTTGAGTTTTGAGGACATAAAGATGTGCTGATTTGATCTGGCATTCTAAGAAAATGATTACCTAAGATCTCATAAAAGTATAAATAACCAGATACCCTCACCAAGGCATGGCAGCATCTACACACATCACTTGCACTCATTACCTAGAACCTTATTTTTGTCTATCTGCAACTGTGAATTTGTCATTCATGTGGAATGTTGATCACTGTTCTGAGTTAAAAGTATCATACCAAAGTTCTTTGTAATCCAGGGGTTTGCTATTTGCACAAGATATTGTAAAAAACAGTAAAAGAAAGACATAGATAATCAAAACGTAACAGTGAGTCAAAGTTGCATTGCTGTAGGCTTTCCTAAATTTCAAAGACTTAAAATTGCTGCTGCATTTCTGAAGAACACTGGATTTGACATAAGCTGTGCAGCCTTCTTTCCTCATGATGAACACATTCTGTAACAAAAAATCTAAAGGCAAATGTTACATTTCTAAGCATATTACATCACATGTCTACATTTTATGATATGGTTGAATATGTATCAAGGAAAATGTCTTCTGTTTTAGTAATCTCGTAGGAAAATTTGTACAATATAATTCAGAAAAGCTAATAAACATCAGTTGCCACATTTAGCAAAGAAAAAGCCCTATCCCTTTTCTCCTGTATATAAGCACAATGTATTGGCATGTAATGCTTGTACAGAAATGTAGAAGTGCCTCACCATCTCATACCCTTTAATCTGTAATTTCTCCTCATGTTTTTGGCAAGGTATGTTTGGAAAGCTAAGACAGCTGTCAGTTCTTCATAGGAAGCATTATAGGAAGGATATTAGAAGTTCATTCAAGAGATTTGTAAGACCACATAAAACTGCAACTACCTACTAATAAACATATTTTTAAAAGGAGACCATTCCGAGGATAAATCAGGTTAACCCCACATTTAACACTAGAAATATTACTGTTTATTCACACGGTTTTGCTAAAACTAACAACTAAACCAGAAAGTTATTGGAAACCATGGAACAAAATCATCACAAGTAGCAGCCACTGCACTACAATAAAGTACCATCACCTTAAATTGCACCCCTTCCTGACATAAATGGGAAAACACAAGCCTCTGCTTAACACATTAGTGCCACCTTACTTGTAATCTGTGCACAGGACCTGAGACACTCCCACAGCGGTAACTTGGAAAAATGTGGAAATGTCTCTTTTTCATTCCAAAAGAATGAAAAGGGTAGAAAACTGCATTCTGCAGGCCATATAATACTTGTTTAACTGCCTATTTAAAATTAACTAGCCACAATACTTAAGAGGTAGAAACAAAAGAAGCTCTAGAAAACAGTCCATGAATAGGCAGAGCTGATTGCCACCTCTCATGGTCAATAATCTGATAAGAGATTTTTGATTCATCCATTTTTATAGTCCTGATAGTGTGCACTATTACCTAGCTGCATTTTTAAAAAGTTAACTTTATTTCATGCCTTCTGGAAATAAAGCATAGATGAAACCACATAGTCTAGACGTAAAACTCTTATTAATTGCTAAGTAAACAATCATTTCCTTATTTCTTAAGCAAAGACATTAGAACATTTAAGTGAAACCTTCACTGTGTCCTCAGGCATTTGTCTAAACTAAGGACAATCTCCCACCAGGGAAAGAATTTCCTTTAACTGTGCTGCTATTCCTGTGAAATTGGTGCCTGCCCAATCTCAGCAGTCAAGTCATCTGAGAGCTTTTCCTATTTGCACTGAGTGCAGCAGACAAGATTTTTGAAATCTTGATTGAGGGTTATCATTCCTTGTCTCTTTCCAGGAATTGTAATTTACAGCTCAAGTGATGAATTTTACTTGCTGCTTATGTCATTCACAGATATAGTACCACATCAATTTCTAACTTCAATTCTATTTAAATATCTCTGGCCTTTGAATGCAGTAGCTTAAGGTAACTTAAAAATTTTGAAAAATAGTAAATAATCAGGTTAAGAATTAAATATGTATCTCGCTTGGAAAATCTAGTGTCCATTCATACTCAAAGAAGCAAGATGAAAGCATTTTAAAATTAACTACACATTACTACCAAAGAAGAAATTTCTCTTGTAAACTAAGTCAGCTCTAGAATGTCTATATTCCAGAAAGCTTGCATTCCTTTACCTCATGGAAATCAGCATCAGAAAGATGCTTTAACATACAAAAATTTTAAGATGACAGGAACTTGCAAACCACATACAACATGGCTATGGTCAGTCAGTCTTCCAGACACACACCACTTTCTTTTTCTGCTACAGAAGAGCAAAACAAACTGTAAAGCAAGACATAACCTAGAAAAGGATCCAAAATGAGGAAGCCACTGAACTGCCACCTAAGAGATTAAAAAAGAGCACCACCACAATGGTACATAGAAAAAAATGTCACAAAAGAAAAAGTGAGGTGGAAATCATATTGATATAAGTGAAATGTACCACCAAACGTGTTTCTAAAGTACCAAGATTAAAATGATTTGTCTTGTTAAATTCTAAATCCAAGTAGTGTTTGCTGTTTTTAGGTAACTTTTGCCTTGTTGCATTATGCAAGATTAACAGCTTGTTTTTAATCAAAACCACACATTTCTCATGTTCAGAGATGATGTCACGAGACACAAAAAAAATGCATAAAACTTGCAGACTATAATCTTCAAAGAGTAATGGACATCTTTTACTTCTGAGTGGCTAAAAATATGCACTCTTTTCGAGCATCAGTCCTAACAGAAACAGCTAAATCAGAACCATCTGAAGTATTCAGCACATAGATCCATGTAAGTTCTGTGTGTTTTCAGAGACAAAAATAATTTTGACCTCTGCTTACAGTAGATCTGAAAATTTCTCCTACCTTTAATTAATAGCTACCTCTTCCTATTTACCACCCATAAATGTCCACTGTGTGTGGAACACACCAGTTCGGGGTTTTCTGGACACTATGCAAAACCAGCATATGATATATGACAAGAAAGTAAGATATTCACTGTTCCACAAAAACCTGCACTTGTAATGTATTCAGTTAAATCTTCTCTCTATCCTCTTTAAGAAAGGTAGCTCTGGATAAAGACAGGTCAACTCTTTGCTGCTATATAAAGTTGAAGGTTAAAATACGTAAGCTGATGTGGGAGACTATTTCCTGCTGAAAGAAAAGCCCTTTAAACACTAGAACCTCAAATCTAATTTGTCAGCTTATTGACACTTCCATGCATACTGCCAATGCAAAGCACCTGTCTTTCCATGAAGCCACTGTTCTGGAAAAACAGTCAATGCTACCTAGTAAAAAGGTTAAGCATGACCTTATAGAAAAAGCAATACAGAATTCAATCACACACATAAGCACTTAAAATTCCACATTTCAGGTGAAGGACCAGACCTTTAGCTTTAATCAAATCTATCTGCTAAGCTGGAAGTGCCAGCTGGACTTATGGTCATCAGTAAGTGTGATTTACACTTGACTGACTTAAATGGGGAAGTGCACCAAGTAAGAGTCACCAACTTTTTTTTATGCTCTTTTTTAGAAAGAGTATAAAAGAAAAAAAAATTCATTGGGCTTCACTGGAAACAATATCCTTAGTTAAACCAGCCTTTGATAAGCTCGCTCTTAACACATTCTTTTAACAAGAGAGTTGGAAAAACTTTTTTCAGCCAATGAAGCCATTGCTACCTACTTAAATTAGGGGACAGCATGGCTCATGAAACACGCTCAGCTGGGTCTCCCACTCACCATGGCAAGAATGAAGCCCATAACACCTTTACTGGTGGCAACTAGGTAGCAACTCCAAACCCAGCTACTCAGCTCTATATGGTCACAGTATTTCTGGAAGACCTGCTGGGAAGAACTATACAATTTAATTACTGTAATAGGTGAATAAAGCAAGGTCTGCCACCACAATGTCAATCTTTAAAGTGGTCCAGGCTTATTCAACAAGCCTGACAGATGTGCAGTTTAAATGTCTTCTGAAGCCATAGCCAGGCAGAATCGGGACTTGCAAACACTCAAAGAGCTGAAACTGAAAGGGAAACTCAGAAAGCTCTGGCTCAGTCAGCCCCTGGTTCGGAGCAAGCGGCTGTGTGGTGCCTGGCGTTAAACCACGACACTGCATAAAAAAGGAGGGTGAATAAAAAAGCAGCCCACTATAATGCTCAAATTAATTATTCTGATTTTCATTAACTACCAGTGAAATTTTTAGATGTGTCTTCAAAGTGCACACCACTCAGTGACAACTCTTTTAAAAGAGATACAGTCGCACTGCATACACCAGGAGAACCGAGAGCTCAAGTGCTTCAACCCCTGAGAAGTGAAATAATTTATTGCTTAGCTTTCAACACTTGGATTTCTTTATAGAACTATTTAACAATTTTGTTATTTTTAACACACAAAATGAAAATTACTTCCTGGTAAACAAAAAAAAAAAACCCCACCAGGTGTTTTGTTTGTTTTGGGTTTTTCAGTTTGTATTCTCTAGCTAGGTTCCATTTTAATAATTTAGGAAAATAACCTTACTATACATTTGCATAGGGACTCAGCAAGAAACAGTACACAGATAAAGGTACCCCTGGAAAAAAAAAACAAACAAAACTAAACATATACTCTACTTTGCTGCTAGAGCTTGGTAATAATGACATTTTGCCTGAAAAGGAAAGTTTCTTTTACTGTGAAATGGACTTACGAATCTCCACCGAGACTTTTAGCAGTATAGAAAAATTATTCATGATGGTGATGTTCATTCTATAATAGTATTTTAGATCAAAACCTCCTTGTTAAGGGAAACTCCTCAAATAACCAAAACTGACCATACATTCAATAAGAGCTACTCAACGCTAAGTTTTTACTTCAGGAAGGAAGAAAATACCAGGCAGCAAATCTACAGCAGGTTTTCTCCTCTTTCATACTGCACTGAAGGATAACAATATTTAAAGCCTCATTAAAAACTCCACAAGTGTTCAACATAAAATCTGAATTTCAGTTTAATAAACAGTCAGCTTCAGGCAGACTATCTCTGAACTAGGTTTTCCCTTCTATTTTAAAGCATCAAAGAAAACTATCAGGGAAGTTTTTTTTATAACATTAGTATTTCTCAAGGTATCATGCAGAGTGGCTTTTAAGCCCTGAATTCCTCCACACTCAGAAAAAGCCCTTAGTCTGACCTCAAGACACCACACTAGAATTTATGACCCAGCTACATTAACCATGCTCTTTGGCAAGTGGAAACCCACAACTGCTGAACCAAGTGTTAACACCAAAGTTTTAGCATTTGAAATTTTGAGACAGGTGAATTAAACAATTCCATCTTTTTACCTCCATTACAATTTCAGTTAAATCAGCTTTTTTCCCATAAATCCATAAAGGAAAAAGAAAGCATCATTCTATTCACAATTCAATACAGCTGTGTCTGACTGGCTTCAGCCCCAGGCCACAAGCCAGGAACTTCTGAGTTCAAGTCTGGCTCTGCCACTGACTTTCTGTGTGGCCTTCAAAAAGCCTCTGAATTTCTTAGCTGCTCCTCTTACATCTGTACACTTACCTTTAAGAAAGGCACTTGCTTTGTTTCTGCAGGCTTTTCCCAAAGACAAAACTTGAACTGACTCTGAGAGCAATTTTTACTATGCCTTAAACGTCTGAGGCCTACCAAGAAGTCTCTACACGTCAGTTGATACGTGGTAGTTTTTAACTGCAGTAACTGCCAACCTGGACATGTTACATACATGCTTACACATACCCATATCAGACACATACATATATAAAAAGATGCAGTAAGCAGGAAAATAGATAATTATTTCAAAGTTTGTTAACAAACCCAGTAAAACAATGAAATTGAGTTACACGCTGTAATTAAACTCACAACACAGAACAACCTGTAACCTTGTTCTTATTAACCCACTGAGCCAGCGATGAAGTTTTTAACAGCTTAACATTAAATGCATAGGGCACGCAATGCTCAAAGCTAAAACGATTATAATAACTAATATTTAGAGTATTACATTAACAATAGAAAAATGGCCTAGGAACGTGAAAGGAAAAAAGGATTTAAGCCTAACCAAGTTATCTAACATTAACTGAACGTCATTTAAAAGGTAAGTTTTCTTAAGAAAAGGACCAAGGAAAGTTACATAAACTTAAGCTCCCTACTTGCAATCTATGGTAGTTCACGTTATCCAGACTGAAGCAGAATGTAACAGAGTGACACCAGCTAACCTCAGCTCTTTCTGAACACCAATCACACAGATACAGCTCATCACCTTTCAAACAGTATATATGCTGCTTTTAAATCCACCTCTGAGAAAAAAAAACCTTGTCCCCAAAACTTCGTCAAGACAGGCCTGGCTTTCCAAAATTTAACCAGTTTAGTTTCTTGTGGCCTAACCATTGCAAGCTATCCTAAAGAACTCAGCAACTGTAGCTTTAAGGTATGTTAAGCTGCCAAGGTAAATTCTATACTCTCAAAGTTTAGCCTCCACCTGCTTTCACCTTTTTCATCTTGTTTTACCTGAAATCTGGTAAAAACACACTTTCTACAGTTTTTCTGTATCAGGATATGTATTTTATAGTAAGTGCCAAATGTAGAGCACAACTGTCTCCTAATTAACAATACAGAAGAGTAAATTAATTCAGAATAATGTGCTATTTTGTGATAAAAACAGTCACTCAAGAACTTAATCAGAAGTCACTGTTCCAGAATAGCTACCATGCAAAGATGAGATGATTTAATGCAAATTCAGACAGCTTTTGCACAAGAAAAATTAAACTGGTCCAAACCACCGAAAAATTAATTGCACGTAAGACTTTGACCTGGGATGGGAGAATCCTTACTTCTAAAAGACAATGGCTTTCAAAACATATTTTCTGATTAAACCTTTAAAATTTAGGAGAAATACCTTAATGAAGAAGTACATCTAACCAAACTTATCAGGAATATTAAATCTCCACCCAAACGAGATTTTGTTTATAGTTTCCAACATCGTGCCACCATCAGCGTGTTTCCATCAGATGAAGCAGTCATGAATACACCAATACAGGCCAGTGTATTGGTTACCTAGCATTCCTGCCAGGGCAATCTAGATCTGCTCTGAATAGAATTACAGCACATAGGCAAAGACAAAAATAAAACAAAAATAACCCTCATGCCTTGTCCACTTTCTGAGCATTGCTTGGTCTGGTTGATACGTATCAAACAAATAATCTGAACATTACCTGCAAAGGAGCAGAAAATTTATTTGACTCTGTAACGCAAGGCTATTTAATTTAAATTTCCCATTAATATTGCTATATCTGACTTCTGTAGCACCAGCTGGTGCTTTTACATTAGGTTCAAAAAAGCTTTTGGGGTTTTACTTCAGGTTAACCAAGTATTTTTACAGGCAATTTGAACCTAATCAACATTTAGGTTCCAACTAGTGCACATGAACTTGTAATGACATCCACAAAAGAAAACAGAGCTAGATATAGAGTGACATATATAACCTCAATAGGTTATCTTCTGTTTCCACGTGCTATATTTTTTAACCATCTGGGGTCTTTTTTTTCTCCCCAGTATTTACCACAGAAGCTTCCTTGAATAAAACGGGGGGTATGACACTAACAGTACCCAAATAAATAACAAAATAGGAAAGGTTTATTTATACAGTCTTAACTAGGATATAGAATTCATTTTTAAAAATTCACATGAGAATTACACTACCTAATTACTATTTTCTGTTTCACAGGACAACTGGTTTTTGATGCACCTATGAATAAGCCAGGAAAAAATGTTTGCTAACTTTTGGTACCTTCTGCTCTCTGCTCCCTGCATACAGAAGGTATCCATTTTCCTTTTTATTGTCCTCAAACTCTGTCCAGTAAGAGGCAAAATAGCCTGGAAAAAATCCAAGAAAAGCTACCAGATTAGAATTTCCAAGCATTAAAATACCACAATTCACTTGTATGCTGTGATCAAATCATCCTCACTATGAATTGTTCAGCAAAAGGCTGAGCACAAACACGCTGTATATTTAGCTGGCAAAGTGACATATCAGAACATATCAACTTCACTGCAGTTGATGAAGTTCTCAGTAGTAGTCAACCTCTTGCCAAAGAAAGCTGTTTTGTAGTCAAATATATCTAGAGTACCAACACAGAATTAGAACCATGTGCTTTAAATCAGACCCTGAATCTGGCATGATTGCTTAAGCAAAATTACATACAATTAAAAATATAAATGCTAATTGACAGAAGCTGCAACAAGAACAGGAACGCTGCTCCATTAGCACTATAATATTAAGTTGCAGTGTCTTCTACTACAAACAGTAAAATTTATACCAGGGGAAAAAGGTGGAAGAAACACTGAAGACTTAATTTAAGGAAGGTTTAAGTGACACAGGACACTGCATCCTGGAGAACTGGATGGCTGAGGCATCCAAGTTCACAGACACACAATGAACCATGATGACAACACATTTCTGTATATTTGCCACACAGCACATGTAAAATGGGACAATCAAGCTCAACTATAATTAATGGTTAAGTGGCATTAACAGAATATATATTTAACCCTTCCTGTTTTTATACAGGTCAACTAGCTCAAAAAGCTCAAAATCTAGAAAAGTTGTGGTGTGTACGTGCTTTAAAAAACTCAGATTCCAGCAGTGTCACTGCAGCTTAAGTTTTGCCATGTCCTTGTGCACACAGAGGCTGTGCCCAACAGCCACTGAGGTTATACATGGACAGCAGCTTACAATTGTGCTGTTCAGCAAATGCTGTGCTTAAAAAAAGAAAAAAAGAACACAAAAAAATCCACTGAGAATACCAGCAGTAATTTTCCCATTGTTTTATTTTCCAAAGAAATACTTCTTCTCTGATTCAGAAATTAAGACAATGTTCTGCTTAATTTCAAATCACTTCAGCTGTTATAGCCACATCTGTACTTCAGGAAGCCCCACCTCTGCATCTACCATGTACACTGAGAAAGATGAGCGTGCTCCCCTTATTTCAAAATTTAAGTATGCACAGTGGTTTTTTTAGTTGCTGAAGTAACTATGCTGTTCCAAGCACATCCAACTATGATGGAGCTCCATGTCAAAGTGATGCTCTTCCAATGCAAATTAAGACAATGTTTATTTGTTTGCAGAGAATGTATGTATCTATAAAAATAAATTTAAAAAAAAGCTGAAGTGGCTTTTTGCTAGGCTACCTCCCTCTAACATGTTTCACTGCTCCTATTTGAGTTACCTCAAAATTTGTTGATCTCTCCTACTGTTAAAATGTCGCCTCACACGTCCCATCCTAAAAAGAGAAGCACTTCCATGCTGGCACGAAAACAAACAATTTTATCTTGATGCTTTGTCTTGGTTTTCTTGAAGTAAATTCCAAGGCTACATTTCACTTCTAAAATTCTCAATATAGCACAAATTTGTATCAATACACCGCTTTATGCTATTAAGTATTTTTCCAGCTATCAAGGTACTTTTAGATAATTTTCTCTGCCTGACACACAGAAACGTCCATTTAATTGAGTTCAGACAAAGTGTAGCACTGAAAGGAGCAGTAGTCAGCTTTCATACTTACTACCTGGGGTTTTTAACAAGACTCCCCTCACTAGTTTCTCTCCAGGTGTATTAGCACACATTCTTCCATGGTGTTTAACCCCTGGTTTGATTTGTTCTGCCTTTAAAGTTCACCTCATGTTTTATTAACATATCTTCTCTCAAGTACCTGAAAAAACTCCAGGTTTTGTATCTTGTGTTGTTTTCCCATGTGACTAAACAGGCTAATTAAAGCACTTCTCGAAGCACAGTATGCTGCAAGAGAGTCAAGGTTTGTCCTTCCATTTGCCCATACTGTAACATCCAAATATCACATCAACCAGCTCTTAACACATGACTTTTCAGAAATGATTATAAATATATTTCTAGTAGCACCAGCGCATTTCAACCCTGAACTATAACGCCAGTACACTGTAAACAGACAGGAAAATATATTGCCTTTAAAACGACAGCATCCGTAAAACCTTAGGAACTCCTTTCAGAAGTGTGTTGATGACGCCATGTATAAAAACCAAAACCCAAAAAACCAAACACTATTGCGTTCCTGAATAGAAAGCCTATGTGCAAAGGAAAATTTAAGCCGTGGCAAGTGCTAAATGTACAGCTCTGGAGCTGGAATTAACCACAAATACAGAGAGGCACCATTTCTTTTGTGCCCTGCAAAACAATTATGGCAGTATCACTAAAACAAAATAGAGATAATTTTAATATATAGTATTTTTTATCTCCATGATGCCTCCATATTTGCCCGCAAGGCTGAAATGGTCAAAAAGTGTTATCGCCATGCCCAACTTCAGAAAACTTGTTTGACCAATACTTGAAATATGGCACATGTAATCATATCATGTAACCCCACTAATGCTAATGTTACATTAGCAAATAAAGCTTTCAGAAGCAATAAATCTTTTTATTCACCCAACATGAATTTTACATATGTCTATCAAATTAATTCTGCAGCAATAATGTTAGCCTAATATTTCAATCAATAAGTTTAGCTACCTGAAATCTAAGGTAACAACACTAAGAACCCTGATACCCACATCTGACCCCCTTGACAGGACATGAAATACAGCTCCTTGGAGCTAGACATCCTATGTATCTTACTTTCTTGCCTCAAATCTTGAGCTGTTTAAATAGGAAACCAATGCTTAAAAAGCTGAAAAAGCTCTGAGGAAGGCAGTAGGTGGTTTCTTATTCAATCAAAGGAAAAAAAGCCAAGAAACTTTTCAGTTATAAACAACAGAGTACCAAAGGTGCAGATTCCAACAAATATTGTTCAAAACAAACTGTAAATTAAACTTCTCACCTTCCATCCTGGTCCAAAAGGACTGTAGATCCACAATGACCAGAATTAAAGAATTCTGCTTCAAGATGCAAGACAAGTTTCTGAAGGGGTACTAGGAAAGTTTTGGTTAAAATTCTCTTCAGCAATATTCTAGTTCTACAGATTTTTCTTTATTATAGATTTGGATGCTTTCTCCTCTACTCTATCAATAAGTAAGAAATGAAAGTCTTAAAAGGTTAAGTTTAGCTGAAATCAGCCAGCAAAAGACTGTACATTCTTACAAAATTTCGGTTTTTTCCTTCCCAGCAGGAAAGAAAGAGGCTAAAAGAAAAGCAGCTGAAACTAAGCATACTGATCTTTCAGTCATTTGTTTTCCCTGAATTTTTTCCCATTAGAACTGCCGACTCCAGTATATTGAAGCTTAATGTTAATAAGGCTTTTCTTGTCAATTATTTCTCAAGAATCTCTTAGATGTAGTGCAAAAAACTCCAGGGGCTCAGCTGACTACAGACTTCACTGAAGCTTTCAACCTACTAAAACAGTCTGCTTTGTAAAGTCTGATTCCTGTAGATACCAATAACAAGTGATATGCAAATGCAAACAAAAATTAAATAAAGCTTCTCAACTCGGTGTCATCACTGTAAACTGAATGAAGCAAAAAAGGTTCCCCTGCCTCAATGCTTCTGTAAGCTTCATATTGATCTAGAAACTGCAACTCAACTCAGGCCTCTCAAAATTAAGTATTTTGTTCCCCTTGTACTGCAGGAACATACTGAATAAAAATAGTACTGAAAATTGCCCAGATTCACACTTGAAATTCTATGGTTTCATAGGCTGCACAGTTCTCAACACACCTTGCACTAAGGTTTGAGGGATCAAAAGCATATTATAAGAGGAATTATTTTAATTGGTCCTTCCTGTTCACAATGTACTCTCTCACAAAGCTGCTTAAATGTCTGACAGACTCTTTACCTGGAATAATTTCTATTATTCTCAATAGGTGCTTTTTGTCTGACCCATGACAGCTTCTGAAGCTCTGAGCAGCTGCAGTTATTAGAAAATACCCTGTATCCCACCATCTCAACAATCAAGCTGTATATACTAACATTTACACAATCTGGAAGTGTGCAACATAGGCAATAACACATGTAGGCAAAAAGACACAGAAAAGGTGAATACTTTTCTGAAGTGCAGATTCTGCAAAGCCTATGTCCTACACTACTGCCAAATCAGGACACAATTTAGTTTCTTTTTTACTTCCCCAGTTCAGCCATCCCATGCTACAGCAACTACCACAAACTACATAATTGATGTTTCGGTCTAGTAAGTACCAAATCTGAGAAATACTCCTACTTTATACTGCATTTGAAATCAGTTCTAATGTCTAATTATTGTTTGTCAATCAACAGGTAGATTCAATATATTCTGGCTACATGAGGATCTCCACCCAAGAAGGGTTTGAATAAGAAAAGCCATAAGGGTGCATCTGACACCCTGTGTCAAAACCAGAACGTTTTTACAGCATTGCCTCACACAGATACATGCCACTACTACGAAGGTGGAATCTAATAAGTTCATTAACCCTAACCAGGGAGAGTGTGTTACTTCATATATGAACTGGGTTATCCATTACTGTTAAATGTTTAAGAACCAAAATTATCAGCAAAATACATAATGTAAAATTTGAGCAGAGTTTTTTTTTATTAGCTTCCTCTAATTTAAAATAAAAGCCCCACAGCTTTAATTTCCAGGAAGATCTTAATATACTGAAGAATTAATTCAAATATTTGCTAGCCAGTGGAGGAAAAAAAAAAGTCATGATATACACAAGACTAAAATGAAGACAGACAGATATGTTTTCAATAAGTTTATCCAAATTTGTCTTCTCCATTTGTTTTTAACTGTATGGATGTGAGGCCATAAAGCAATATAAAATTGAACCAGCAATATAAAATTGAGCCATCTTGTAGGTTTACAAAGTTGACCTGCTACCCACAATCACTGCACTGATACACTGCAAAGTGAAATGCATTCACACGACTATTTGCAGAACTATCTGCTGCTAAAATATCCAGCTACAAAAAATATCACACTACAACGTCTATGAGGAAGGGGTGAAGAACCGTGTATACCGCCACTGAAATTTTTTCATTTAACCTCACAGAAAGGAGCATTACATCACACTCTTACAATGCAGGAGGAGGGGCCTGTTCTCAGAAAGCAAGCTCCAGCTATTTCCCTTTAATTTTCTGCTTCGTTCTGGAGGGAGTTGCAAAAATAACTTGGATTTAAATTTTTAGTAACACAGAAGGGTGAGGGAGGGGGGAGGGAAGGTGAAAAAACACAGCTTTTTCACCGACATTTACTAACATGCAGGCGAACGCTCGTTTTCCAGAGACCACACAACATGGGTAGCGCCCAGCATCCCGCATTTGCAGCGCGCATTCCTGAATACCTGCCGCACCGTGGATGGGTCGGCAGCCTCGGCCGGGCCCGCGCAGGGCCCCGCGGCGGCGGTGGGCGCTGAGCCCGCCCGGGCCCCGCCGCCCAGGGACCCCCGGGCCCGCTCCCCGGAGCCGGGAGGTGGGGCCGGGCTGTCGGTTCCCTTCGCCCGGGGAAGGACGGCCCGGCGGGAGCGCTCCCCCAGCCCGTCCCCTGCCGGACCCAGCAGCAGAAAGAATGCGAGCCCGGCTTTATGCATGCAAATTTTTGCAGCAGATTTAAGAGCTCCGGGTGCTGTGGGGAAGGAGTCGCTGTTTAAAAAGCCTCTATTTAAATAAAACAAGATTTTCAGCACTATCTTGTACTTCACCGGCTTGGAAAATACAAACAATCTTCTGTGATTTGCCTAGGTGTTTTAAATTACAAATATCTTCCAAATCCACACCACAATTCTACGGAGAGCTCCTTCTAAAAAGCCCCAAAAATCCACTAAAAGTGCCGTACACGTACAAGCACACAACACCTGAAGCAAGTCTTTGTGCTAGAAAAGACATCCCTGCAAAACCACGGATGGAAACGGTCAACTCAGGCTCTTAAAAAATCGACCGATAGGTAAAAACAATAAAATATAAACGTACCACTAACCTCATAAAGTGCAGCAGTGCTTAAATCCAGCGAGTTGAGGCATACAAGGTAGAAATGGAAATGAAAAAAAGATCCAAAAATGGTTTTGCGTTTTTTTTGTGGGTTTTTTTTTGTTATTTTTTTCTCTTTCTATTTCAAACGTTCAGAAACCAGCAGAGACTCTGTCGGCCATTTTGGCTTGAACTCCCTCGCTCTCTCCTCTCGCTCCCTCCCTCTCGCTCCCTCTTGCTCTCTCTAAAGGAAGCAGCTTTTTGTGACCTTCAAATAGAGGCGGCTCATGTGACTCGGGGCGGGCTGTCACTCACCACCCGGGCCCGGCCCACTGCCCGCCTTAAAGGCTCCGCTCCCCCCGCCGAGCCGATCGCCCCGGTAGGATCCCGCTCCCCGCCCTCACCGGGAAAGGGTGATGCACACAGCGGGTGCAGTGGGGGAGCCGTGACAGTACGGAGAGCAGCCCAGCCGGAGCTTCTCTCTTTAGAACCGGCTAAAAAAGCCAGCAGCCAGTTATGCTAATTCCACATTAGGGCTGCGGAGCCCACAAACGGTGAATGGCGAATGTTAAGTCCCACCGGGAACACAGACCCCAGCGCTTTCTTGGAGAGAACCCCCATTTTAAGTACCACCCCGTCTTCACTCAAGGACAAGAAGTTCATCCTTAGACCAAAGTTAATCCTGCCTACAGGACATGCACACATAAACTCGAAATACAGGTGCAGAGACAGAACAACAGAGCAAACTGGGGCTCTCCTGCTGCCTCGGCTGCTTCAAGTCTCAGGCTGCGACTCGGCCATTAGGCAGGCACCACCACAACCCCTTCCCACAATTTCCATACATAAACGCTCCAACAGTTGAAACAGAGAATCCCAGCACCTTGTAACATAACATAAATCTGCAGGATGCTTCCAGACGTTACCTTGAATGTGCAGAAACAATAAAGAACACAGTTCAGAAACAGTATATGGTGACGGAGGTATGATCCTGCGATGAGGAGACTCGCTCTCCAGTCAGTCCCACACAGGTAAGAACTGCTGGGACTAACTACGGAATTGAATGATGCCCGGTGAGGGAACTGACAGCAGCTTGCTCGGGAAGATCCCAGGAGCACCCTCATGATCAAACCCTTAAAATATACAAGTTTTAAATTCTGTACAGTTTTGCAATATAACTATGTAGAAAATGTGAATTGCTTTAAATACCCTACAGGA
This sequence comes from Manacus candei, assembly GCF_025592945.1. Classification (NCBI taxonomy): domain Eukaryota; kingdom Metazoa; phylum Chordata; class Aves; order Passeriformes; family Pipridae; genus Manacus; species Manacus candei. The sequence goes on from NW_026138066.1 coordinate 6,320,867, forward strand.
AGTATAGTATGAATACTGCCATCTCAAATCTATAGTTATATTGCTGCTGGCTTTTACTAACTTCTACTGAATCATTCTGTAAGTGTAAAATTAGTCAATGATTAAGTGCTGCTAAATCCTTTAGACATAAAGATCAAGTGTGAGGCTAAGTTTGGAAAGCTGGTCCACTCTGAACCTCATGATTCAACAGGAGGTTCACCCTTTGCACTCTTATCTTTTCATATCCCCGTCTCTGCACAAATTTCTTCAAATTGATTATGATCTGATTTTCCTTTGTATGCTTCATTTATGTAGAAAGCAATAGAAGGAACGTTCTCATCAAACTCTGCTAAATTGTGCCTTCACAAATTTATATGAAGTCCTGCTTTTGCCAATAACTACAGAATGTTCTGTAAGAACAGAATGTTCTGAGATGGAAGGGACCCACAAGGATCATCGAAGTCCAGCTCCTGGTCCTGCACAAGACAGCCCCAAGAATCACACCATGTGCCTGAAAGCATTGTCCAAACATTTCTTGAGCTCTGTCAGGCCTGGTGCTTTTGCCAATACCTTTGACGGGAATTCTTCAAGCAATCTAAATCTCTCATTTGTGACATCACCATGGAATGAAACTAACTTGTAAAGGCAAGGTAGGGCACTCCATAGGAATTAACTCGAGGGGGGCAGAAGCTGCACATCTTAACGAAAGAGAATAAAAATCATTAGTATATATTACACTACCTAAGCCATTGGCTAAACATTACAAGAACTCATCAGGAGACCATGAAAGGCTAATATGGCTCAGGTTTTGACATGCTTTGCTCCTAGTACCCTCACGACAGGGTACAGAAACTCAAATCGGGATTCTCCTAGAGAGGGGATTTCTTCAACAGGACTACAGCATGCACTGTAAATAACCATCTATCTCTGCAGGCCCACCAAACTGGCCATAGCTAATGCGAGTAGCATTTACAGGTACTTATAAAAGCAGCTGGGTGCTAACTACTCAGGTTGCTCTGTCTAAGCAGAGAATCGGCCTGCTGGATGTAGCAGATTGGGAGTGTTTTGTGGTTATGCTAATCCAAACACAGCAATTTAAGACGTGGTGAAAACACAGGGCACATCTTACTTGTGGCAAGACCCGAAGAGAACACCACAATTGCTCTGAATCCCTAATGACAAAATCCAAACCAACTGCTAGGCATCTGATTGACACAAAGTCTCATAAAAGCAAATATATATGCATATCTATGAAACAGCTATCTCCCTTCTGAAAAAATACATTGTCTTGCAGCTACATGTTCTATACATGTTCACACCAAATATGACAGTATGCACTAATAAGCTACAGATAATTTTATTCCCTCTGAAAAGCCAAATTGTTTTACTGAGACTTATAAATCCTCTTACCTTCACTAGGGCTTGCCAAGTCTCCATTCTGAAGTCCTGGAAGCTTTTACTTCAAGGAGTTGGTAATACTGTGATGACTTTCAGAAAAAAAGCACTCACTTGAGTTGCTGTGTATCCAAGTGTAAATTACTGCTATAAAATTTCACTCTGTCAATATTCTACTGACAAAGCTTTTTTAGTCAGAAAACAAGCAAATAATCAGTGAACCAAAAGTATTAAGAGGCCAGTATGGGTAATTCTTAAATAACTGTAGCTTTAATTGAATTTTTTCAACTAAGCTAACAACTGAAAGATATCCACTCTTTACCTATTCTTGTTGGTCTATTGATTAAGATAGCTAAGGAAAAGTTTTAGGTTTTTTGTTTTGATTAGAGGACAGTTGTTAGGTTTTGTTGGTTTTGTTTGTCTGTTTGTAATGCAGCACAGCAGTTAAGAAAACAATGGACTAGAGCATAAAAATACACAGCATATACAAAATCTACAGATCCCTTTCAGAGGGCAATTGGATTTCAAAATCCTAACCATTAAGCATTCTGATGCTAACAGCATTGCTAATAGCTGGTGTTAACAGGTTATATCCCTGTTATGTGCTACTAACTTATCTGATTACAAACACTTCATTTCTAAGCTCCTTCCATCTGAGGATAATAAACCACTTTGAAATCTTTAATGAAGCTTCACAGTGCTCCTATGAGGACAGTATCCACTATGAGCAGACATATACGTGCACATTAAAAGAGATGCTTACAATCATGGATTCCCTGTGCTGGTATCTCAACTGAGAAAGGAGACGAGTGGGTTTTTTAATTCATAATAAGCTGCATTGTGGTTCTAGTAACAGTTCACCCTTTCCAATGACCTTTTGGTAAGAATCAAGCAATTAGGCTTCAACATTATATACACAGGCACGTTCCACTGTCCACTAGGACTGAGGTATCAGCATTACCCTCCAGTTGTCATCTCAAAAAGGAGACTTTGTCTGTCTGATCTGTAGATCTTTACTCAGTTTTAAAAGGATTTGAGTTCATCCAGTCTATATGCAAAACTCTCTGTCTCGTGAGCTGGCATTTTGTTCAGGCTCAAAGTCCTACTGTTTGATGCTGTATCTTACTTATTTTGAAGGGTCATCATCTGAACACTGGACTCCACCCACTGGGCTTTATACATTGCCTATACACGTGGCAATAAATTTAAGACTTATTTTCCCCCCCTAGAAAGTTCTTCATAGCTGATACTATGAAAGTGAAAAGTCAGTTCATCTCCTCCTAAGACAACTCTTCACCAGAAACCTCAAATATCAACAAGTTTCTCACAGAATAAATGCCTTCTCACCAACTGTCCTTTCTCCTGGAGTATTAGAGGAAAAAAGGCAGATTTTACTGCCAAAGTGAACTGAAGCCTACATGTCCTCTATCCTACTGCAGTTCATCAGTTAGATTTCCCTAGATCTCCCTCTCCCAACCCCAGAAGTGGGGTGCAGTAACAGATGCAAGATAATTGGAGGCAGAATACTCCCCAGTTCCCCAACCAGTCACCAGTAGTCCAGTTGACCTGATCTACAACCCTACTGAGCATATGTCTCCAAGTTAAGAGGGATCAGAAAAGCGCCTGTCTTCTGAGATCAGGCTAAAAGCATAACTCAGGGTAGGGACAATTATGCAAGGACTACATTGCATAGTTGCACGATTTCTAATAATAAAGGGGAAGCAGACAACCCCTTAAATTAAGGTACAGAATAAAGTCTTAAATATTCCATGTGTGCTCTAAAAACTGCCATATAATTTATCAAGAGAACAATTAAAAACATTAAGGTTAAAACCAGGAGGTCAAAGCATCTTGCTTCCTACACTTGGTAACAGCTGGAAACTTGATACAGGTGTCTCAGTCCTGGATAATGGATAGTTGAAATCACTTTTAAACTATTTTCTCTGAACAGAGGGATGCAGAATGCCCAACACTTCTGAAAACTGAAGCTGACAGCTAAATCCGGCTGTACCAACATACTATTTTTTTAAAGTCTTCACAGCAATTTCACATAACCCATTGTGCAATAGTGATGACCTCTCTGCAGAAGTGCAAAACCTTCAAGTGTTCAAACATTTTTCAAGGACAAAATACTCACTCCTAAGGATAAAAAGGGGTTTGCTTTGAGGTCCTTCTCTTTTACACTTAGTGAAGAGTAAGACATGTTATGCTGCAGAGTTTTGAAAACAGAGCTGGCAGGGGTTTTTAACTATAGTAACCAAAAGTATAATTTTTCTTCAGGGAAAAATACCATGATGAAAAGCATCTGACAAAAGAGAAGCCTGTTTTCTGAAAAGGTTACAACAGCTTTTGCATCCCTACACAAAGGCACCTATCAACACATTTTAGGAATTAATATTATTATTCAAAACTTAATTGCAACACTGCTTTGTAGCCATACTAAAGTTTAGACCTCATTCATATTTTTCCAAGAACAAAAGAAAGAATACAAGGCCTGAAAACTTTCACAGCATATGAAGTTTCAGAATGATACATGACTTCAAGGCCAAGTCAAAATTCTGACACTATACATTAATTAAGTGCTTGGGCAAAGATAAAGAGTCCGAAGGAAAACTTAATTCACCAAGCTTTGCAAACACTCATCTTTCCACCTGATTTTTTTCAATCTGCCACAATACTTTCCCTCACTGTTCAGCCTATAAATAGTCTTTCCCTATGCCTCCACTTCTTCCATTCCCCAAATGCCCTTTCCAAACTGGAGAAAGAGAAAGCTTTCAAGCTGCCTTTTAACTAAGTTGTTCAGTGAACAACAGAACTGAAAGCTCATTTCCTACTAATCTCTGTCACACATCACTGAACCTCTACTTTCCACACTAATCCCAGCTTCCTGCACAGCCAGTTCTCCTTTGATGCCAAGGTTCTAACAGCATATTGAGCCCTATGCAGATCTCTTCCCATAACTTTTTTTCACCTCTTCCAGAGTGTGCAAAAAACTAGCATATGCTGTAGCTAATCCCCAAACACATGATGATTAGCTGTTAGAAGACATAACCCAGATCAGATAATAATATGTTTTGTCCTTTCTATGAGTGGGGAAATAAACTTTGGTCTCTCCTCCAGGCAGTTATTGAAGTTTAATGTATTGGTAACTATAACCATATTATAGTTTCTTAGCTCTCTGCCTCACTTGACCAAAACTGGACAAGAGCCTCCAAACATACTTGGGAAGGATACGAAAAGACGTGAAAAGCCACTGCACGAGACTTAACTGCTCTCAGAACTGAAGAACTGACTCCAAACGTCATCTCCCATTCAATCAAGTCCACATCTAAATGCTGAGTTTTTATATCCATATCCTTGGAAATTAAACAAGTACTTTCCAGTAACATAACATGCTTAAGGGAACTTACTCTCAGAATTTCTTTAACCTGCTCCTTACTATCATCTCAGAAGCATCTTGATTTTGAAGGCTATAATCCTATCCTAACAGGGCTTCCTCTTCAGTTCCTAAAATCCTATAAACTGCCAAAATATCAATGAAATGGGAGACATTTATCCATTTTATGCACTTCTATCTATGACAGTGAAAAAAGAATCATAGAATGGTTTGGGTTGGGAGAGACCTTTAAAGATTGTTTTCCAGCCCACCTTCCACTAGACCCGGTTGCTCAAAGCCCCATCCAGCCTTGCCTTGAACACTTCCAGGCATCTTTCAAATAAATACATGTTCAGGGAAACGGTATAGTATGTTCTTCTACCTATATATACAGCAAGTGGTTGCTTTCTAATTGTTATTTACAGCATATTAATTACCATGCAAGTTACATGATTTATTCAACTGACTTTCCATCAACCATAGCTGTTACTATGAATTTCAAAAGGAGTAATCATTTCATTGGTCAAATCCTTCCTTCTCCCTGTTTAGACCTTGGAGCTTTAAACATTTTACTATAGCAGCAGCTTTTTCATCTGACCAGGTTAGAATATTTAACGAAAAAACTTATCTTTCATGTCTACAGACACTTTACCAAAACAGGACTCCTTCTTTATATGGTGCCTGTAGACATGCTTCTGCTGAAAGTCAGCATACTCTACTCAAAGCAGATTTCTTACAAATACTTTTGGAAGGTCTTACAACAGACAAGGAAGATTTTTGGACCGAAAAACTTCATCTTATTCTAGTTCAATCTTCCCACACACACACCTAAAAGGAAGTTATACTGCACTTAGGTTTCTTAAATTTTTTATATTTTAATTTATTTATGGTGACATAGGCCAGTACCTCTTTACAAATTTTTCTGAACTAGTCTTTAGTTTTAGCATAGGGAATTCAATCACTGGGCCGGAAACCTCTTGAGCAAAGGAATTTCTGGCATCTTGGTTGGAGCTGGCACCAACCCATTTTCCTTTGTTTTCATTAAAGGAACCATAATATGCTAAGTTAAATAATAATTATAAAAGCAAGCCAGCCCAAAACAAAACAAAACCCCCAAAGTAAAAGCAGAATACAAAAAGAATGCATATTCAGTGGATTACTGTAAGAGATTTCCCTAATTTGACCCATTTTTCTAATAAAAGCATTATTTATTGCTGCAAAAATCTGTAATTTGATCTTTCCAAGTGACTTGAACATCTTCCCTGCGTAATTTGCCTTCATGTACAAGTCCTTCAGTTTGAAATGTCAGGAAAGGAACAGCTGGCTATCCAGGCAGAAAATTCTACAAGCTGTAGCTGTCACAAATATTCAAATGCATGCAGTAACCTAAAAACAGTATGACTCCCAAATATGAACAACTTTAACAAAGGGCAAAGAGTTCAGCAAATTTCATCTATTTAGGTAGGAGGAAAAGAAATCATGCCAGCTCTCCATATCACAGCAGGCCAGAGGAGCGATGCAGCTTAAGAGCTCCAAAATATCTCTGTAAACAAGTTTTTAATTCATACCATGTCAACCACATAGTACAGTATTTTTAGTCATACAAAGTTAAGTCATATCTTCTGCATGAAATAAAGAGCTTGCTGTTTTTCCTTCCCTCCCCTTCTTTAACCAACACTGGCCACCCCATGAAGGGTCTAAATAGGATCTGCATCTAAGAACCAAGACCTTTCTATCCTTTAACCTCTGGTATATCTAAGCCATAGTGGATAGCCATCAAAATTTCTATTTTCTGCACAAAGGAAACAAAAAGAGCACAAACTCTAATATAAAATCATTAGAGGTTTTATTACTTTCCCTCCTTCATCTCCTCAAAAGGAAGATTCAACCATTGATCTGGATGTCCACACAAAAACACCAAAGACTTGATGAATGCATTTATTCTTTGGAGAGAATGAAGCAGAGAAAAAAAGCACTGAGCATCTCAAATTGGAATCAAAAGGAAAAAGGTTTAGGACTGTAATTTGTACACATTTACGATGCGACTGACTCGTGCTAACAATCCAAAATGTAAATTCTTAGCAAATCAAGATGTGGCACTAACTTGGTGTAGATACCACAGAAGTTTGTCTAAATTAAAATATATTTTTACATTAATAATATAGACAAAATGTTAATTTAGAGAGGGCTCAAAATTCTTAACAGCCCTTACAGAATCAAAGAATTGTTTTAGGTTGGAAAAGACCTTCAAGACCATCAAGTCCAACCATAAACCCAGCACTGCCAAGTCCAACACCACCTTAAACAATTATGCTTGATGTTCTTTAAGTCTGTTATCTCTCTCCCATGGTAGATGTCCATCCAAGAGCTGCCATCTAAATAGTAATGAAATGCTGAAAAGAGAGTAATGTTCAGCCATCCATATAAATGACACATCAAAGGGCAGTTACCTCAGGCATGTCCTGAGGACGCTGGCAACTTTGGGAGAGAGAAAAGGAACAGCCACTAATCAACCAGACCTAAAAAAGACTTATTGGACAATGAACCTGAGATGTCAATAGAGTGTCCAGTAAATAGTTTAATTCCTGGAAAAGGACTGGAGGACAGGGGGTGGAGGGGTGATGGTGGTGCCTGAAATACAGAGGCTCTGGGATTTCAGGAATTTGATCAGTATGCAAATGCTCTCCCCTTCAAAGTACAGTAAGCTACCACAGTGGTAAATCAAAATGCTCTCTGTTCTACCAGCAATCAGAATTACTACTAACTGTAATAGCTACAGAAAGCAATGGTATCAAGGATAGTATGTGACACTGTCACATACTGGGTATTTTGCAATATCATATTTATTAATCAAGTGAGCTAGGATGAAAAATATATTGTCTCTTGCTTTGCAAGACATGTGGAAAGCAGTCTCTTGATTAGATGAGACTGCAAATTCAGAAGCAGTCTCTGTGCATGTCCTATGCAGGACAAATACAGATCCTGAGGGGGAGAGGAAGAACCCAAACAAACTGGCCTGTTCTTACCACAAGACATCTGGAAGAGAGCACTATAAAATCCTACGAAAGAGAAGTGCCAAAATATTCACACTTCGAATGTACAAAATATTTTCCTCTCACAATGTTCAGCAGCAGTGTAGGCTAAACACATTGTGATAGTAAGTGGGAACTTCGCTTTCAAAGTTGACTTTTTTTCTGTGTGAGCTCCCTTTCTTTTTATCCTTAACGGTAATCTGGCTTCTGGGTTTTTTCCACATATTGAGAAAGTATTTGCAAAATAACAGTTCACTGAGGTGTAGGTTAGCTGAGGTACATGCAAAGTCTGTATTTGTTCACGATTTGAAAGGGAAAAAAAATAAAATTGCTGAGGACATGAAATGGGGAATCTTAAAAATCATGAACTGACAACTGAAAACAAACATTTTCAAGACTAACTTGCAGAAGTGGACACCTAATTTTAAAATATTTTTGCTTAAAATACTCAGAAGAGAGCTTTCCTATGGGTAATACTTGTAATTTTAAGTACAAAAATGTCAAAATATTTAAGTATAACCTTGAACTGGTAAAATGTGGAAGACAATGGAACTTTTGGCATTTTAAAGTGCTCAAGTGTAAATTCTGCATATTGTTCAGAAGTACTTCATTGTAAGGGTGCAAGTTAGCTTTAGCAACATTATTGACTTACCAGTCTCATGGCTAAAACACAGTTGCCTCTACAGATACACATTTCACTGCTGTGTCATCCATTTCTACCCACTCAATTGCACAACAAAGGGCAATTGTTTTCTCGATTTCCTCAGGGCCCCCTTAAAACACACAGGTAGACTTGCCTTCAAATGCAAACTTGTCCTGCCTCACTCCACTGTATGAAATAACTGTAAAATACATGGTGATGAAAGTATTCCTTAATCCTTAGTTGGACCAGTTTTCATCCTAAACTTTAGTCTAATGATCTTGCACCCTTAAATATCCTACCAAATCTCCAAGGACTTAAATGAAAAATACAGTTTCAAAGTTACAAGTCTCCTACTCATGTGCCAATGCCTGGGCCTATCACTGGGTCTGAAGCACTGCAATATCCTGTGACAGAAGTGTCTGGTATGGACACTACAGACACTGCCTGTGTCTCTGTGGTGGCTCCTTAGGATGCTGGACAGAGGACTTAAATGTTTGGGGACATTTCTCTAATGGGCTACTTATTCTACATATGCCTTTATATCATTCTTGAACATAATTCAAGAAATCACTTACCATGAGTTCAATGGAATTTGGGGTGATACCCAAATTTAGGTGCTCAATTCTGAGTTGATAATCTGATTTAGGATTTGGAGACTTGCTTTGAAAATCCCAGCATGAATCTTGTGGGGGAAAAAAAAACAAACCACAAACCCAAACAATTTCTGCTTAGGTCAGTGCTGTCAGTAAATTTAAAAAGTGCAACGGCACCCAAGGCAGGTCTCAATATCTTCTGTAATACTGAATGTCCTTAAAACATCAAAGAAACCCCTTGTTATGCCAGCATTTACTGTTTACTTCAAATTTGTTAAGAACAATATTTTATGTTACAGGGACAGAAGCTATGGCTTGGGCCTTTCATGGAACTCCAACCCTTCAAAAGAACACTGCACTACTTCATAACAATGTCCCTCATTCTCACCAACCAAATCAGACAACTTCAGGATATACCACTGCAGCCTTTTTATACTTTCCAGAAACACTACAAAAGAATAAGATCGGTCCCTTTATGCCACTGTGGCAGTGATGTTCCATGTGCACCCTGCATCAGCAGGCTGCTGAAAACAAAGACAGACTGGCCTGTTAACTGGCTTCTTGATTTTGCTTAATTTTAACATGACAAAACTAAACCAGGGAGAGGGGGGAGTTATTCTGCTGTGTAAGCAGACATAGAAGTAAGTTTTAATGAAGACTGAGCCAGACTTTCAAACGCTCATGTTTAAAGACGGTAGGCAATGGACATAAACTCTTACTGAATATTAGGAAATTTTCTTCACTGTGAGGGTGATCACCATTGCAACAGATTGTCCAAAAAGGCTCTAGAATAATTCTGAGAAGCCTGTTAGATCTAACCTTCAAATCTGGCCCTCCTTTGCACATGGGATTGGACAAGATGACTTTCAGAGGTCCATTCCATTTTAAATTATTTTAAATAACTTTTTTGTCCAGCTTAGGCTATTTTAGCTACTAATTTCTTTTAATTGTAGTGTCACACAAATTCAGGAAGACACTGAATGTTCCTGCTGAAACGTCAAAGAAAAATGTAAAATACTATTACCAAATTTAAAACAATTTTGTGATGCTCACCAGTTCCAATCTCATGCTGGTATTACTGAAAATTTTGAGGCTCTCAGTAAAATCTCTTGCCTCAGAATCTCTACATTAAACTATCAAGCCAGGGAAAAGGCTACCCAATGACACTTTCTAAATTACAGAAATGATCTTGTGTTGCTATCTTTCTTACAGTATGAATCACTTCCAGATGTACAAATTGCCAAGACAGTTGAAGACTTTTCTCTCCCATGACTGTAAAACAGCAAGTGGGGATAGCCAGCTGAGTTATTTCAGACAGCAGTAACAGCTTGGCTTACCTTGCTACTAAACCCAAGTATGAACTTGGCTCACTTTTTGTCTGAATAGCTACTGTTGAACAGACCTCTCTGTGTATCAATCAGGAATAGTAAAACATTTACATTTTTCGTATAAAAAGGAATAGTTTTTCATTATCCAGTCCCATTCACTCACAGATTAGGGTGCATAAATTTCTGGTTGTGACAGCAGGGGATAATTTATTACCACAGGCAGAGTTGCTAATTAATACTCCTACAGCTAAGAGCATAACCCCAATTTAAGGACCTGAGCAGAATTCTTTTTCCTGCCCCAAAAAAGAAAAGCTGCTCTTTGCTCATCAACAGAAGTCTGACTGTTTTGGAAAGATGATCAAATTTGCCTCTTAATCTTTGCTCCAGCAGTGAAAAAGTAAAAGCCCTATTACACTGATAAGGGCGCAATAAGCTACTGCCATATAAAATATAAGTATTTGGAGGGGAGAGATAATATTTACTCCTTAAGCATGCCAATTCAGGTCAACCTCTTCATAATGGATGAAAATATGAGGGAACACCTCTAACAAAATAATTAATTACATCTGTAATTAAGCATAACGATACTGATCTTTCTCTGAACTTTGCTTTGGGAGAGAGGAAGGGGGTTTCTTACCAAACCACATTAGCCACATAACAAAATAACGTGACCAAGCGTAACAAACATATCCCTGGCCAGAGCAGGGAGAAGTTTACAGAGTACTTAAAAAAATGAGAAGTAACAATGGACTCTCAAGGAGTCCATTGGCCCTCTGCTGGAGTAGAAGCATGGTCCAGGATGGCCACTATCAACTCCAGTATTCCAGGTAAACTCACTTCTCTTGAAGTGCAGGTTTTAGAGTAAGTGGCAGCCATTGACAGCTCTGTGACATGTGCACTGTGCATAAACTGCAAATCTTTCACAGGACTTGAGGTGAGTATGCCCTTTCAGTATCTTACTTGTACTAAGGATTTTGCATGGGTAACTTCTCCATAATTAGCTTCAACTGAAATCAATTATATTTATGTTTTAAATGATCTATTGAAGATTTCTGAAAACCTTGTATACAGTCTAACCAGGTAATTCCTTCCCACAAGGCAGATAGCAGCAGATGGCAGTTCTCAGGTATCACCTACAGCTCAAAAATCTTAAAACACTGTAACTTTAGTACAGTAAAGTACATCCAAATGTACTTTAGTACAGTACATCCAAAACAACTGTTCAGTACGGCAAAAGAAAGGCTCAAAAGGTTGAAGCAAGGTTGTTTGTTGTTTTGGGGGGTAGTGGGGTGTGTGTGTGTGTGTGTTTAATACTAGAAGGCACTCTTAAAATGCCAAGCTTTTATCCCCAAGTGAAACTTAGTTGAAATGAACTGTTGCATAAAGTGCCAGAAGCCACCTATGGATGCTGGTTCCTCATATTCCATTATGAAGCTGTACTTTAGCAAAAGAAATTTCACATGAAACTGGTGCTAAGTAAGAACTATTGCATCCATTGAAAGTCTCTCAGAAGCGTCTTCTTATTTCTCTTCTTTCATTGTCCACTCAAATTTTGAGTCCCTTGGAATGCAGATAAATGTCAGGACATTTGCAAGGCTTTCCTAGGAGGTTAACACTTACAGACTGCTCTGGCACTCTGGTGCAAGTTCACTCCCTTGCAGGTCAGTTGCTGTAACCATATCTTCTGAACACTTACTTCCTCAACAATCTCAGTACAAAGTCACCCAGATCAGGCTGCCTAATGAAAGGCAATTAAATTAACATGGCCAACTTTTCAGGAAAGTAAACTAGAAGCAATCAAAAAAAAATTCCATCTGCATAGCTGTAGAGGCAGTAAATCCTAGGAAGTCTAATGACAGCTGGAAATGGAAGGAAGCATCTTCAGCAGTGCAGCTATTTCTGTCAAGAACATCTGACTCTACATTCAAACTTAGAATTTACTTTTTACTAACAAGCTCCAATTTTATTTCAGACTAACTAGAAGGAACACAGTAGACACAGGTACACCAAATCACAGAATCATTGCAGATGGAAGAGATCACCGAGATCATCAATCCCACCCCGTTGTTCAAAGCATGGTTAACTAGAGCAGGCTGAAGCAGGCTTGGGGTTGTGTCCAGCTGAGTTTTCTGACTAACCTGTTCCAAAAGTATAAAGAAAGAATTTTTTTCCTGATGTTTGAGTGTAGTTTCCTGTATTTCAGTTTATGCCAATTGCTTCTTGCCTCTCCACCAGGCACCACTGTGAAGAATTTGTCTGTCTTCTCTAGTCCCCTCATCAGGTATCTCTACAAGTGGATAATAAGATTCTCCTCCAAGTTTTCTCATCACAAGGCTAAACAGTCACAGCTTTCTCAGCTTCTCCTCTGTCAGAGAGATGCTCCAGTTCCTCTCTGTTGTTCTTCACAAGACCCAGTCCAGGATATCCAACTAATCCCTAATGCAAGGAAGTGATAATACAAAGCGGTAACTTCAGATTTTTTTTTTCCTTTTCTTATACCAAGAGGTAAACTCTATCAAGGTAGACAATTTCGTTAGTTGAAAATTTGAGATTGTGGGCAGAAAAAGTTTCAAGTGATTGAATAGAATTTTGCTGGCGTTATTTTACAAGTTGTGTATCTTCAACTCTTTGTTGCATTACTAAAGTTGCACCTTTAGACTTCTATAAAAATATTATTAACAACATTATTAGAAATGATACTCCTATGGCAGGATCCGTATGACGAGATTCTGCATGCCACCTGAACACAACTTTATTAGTTAAAAAAAATTAAAATCCTGCCTATCACTAATCTCATATTCTCTTTCTAATAACCACAGTTTTGGGGAAGAGAGCTAATGTTGTAAGCCACTTGAAAAGCTCTAATTAGAAATCAGGTCAACTGTAAAGTAATTCTAGGTCCACTTGCACCTGAAATAAGACAGCAAACACAAAGCTACGACAAATCCAATACAAAATCCCTTATATTACTCACTACAATAATGTATTTCACTATACTAGATATCTAAAGAAACAATTCAGAAGAGCACAAATCTAACTCCTACTTTTTATTTCTGCACTGATTTTTCTTCTGGAACTTTCTGAAAGTTTCTATTTCAACAAGCTTTGTATCTCTTGGTACCACAGTAAGTTGCCCAGTCTGAACAGAAAGAAATATCAACAATTACTTTGAGAAGTTTGGCTCACATCCATGATGCAAAGAATGTGCATGTTCAGCACTAGAACTTTGCTGAACTCAACTTGTCTACCTCAGAAATGGCTTCTAATTATCACAAATGCAGAGGACTTACAGTTGCTAGCTTATCTAGAAGGCAAGGAAGACCTTTACCCCAAGTCAAACAAGTGTAGTGCAGATCAACGAGAACTTCTTCTTGTGAGGAGACATCAAAATAGGCATAGGAAAAAAAGAATTCTGTGATGTGGATTTCCCAAAGATCATGTTATTGCTTGCTCCAAAAGGCAGGTCAGAAAAAAAAATTAATTATGATATCAAAAATGAATCACCATCGCATTAACTAATGAAAAGAATGTGGAATACAACCATTACTGCAACACGTCTAGGACAAGGCTCTGTTCTTCCTATCCAAACAAAATCTCAGGGAAAAATCCAACTGTTACTGGATTTCAGTTTGAAGTCATATGAAAAAGCTTTTTCCTAACAAAAATCTGTCATTTTCTTCCCTGATCAAGCTGGTTTCCCTAAAGCACTGCATACCAGCATCTTAAATTGTTCATCCTTGAGTGTTTTGTTTATAATTTTGGATCCTTTATTAAAATGCATTCTATAGAAACAAAGCTCGTATTTCAAAGAGGACCAACCTACCATATGCACACCAAAAGGAAGGCACTGGTTCCACCATATTTCACATTATTTCAGTGCAGAGCAGCTGTATAAAAACTTCATGTACAAACTCACTACCTCAGTGCCAAGCTTCCAGAATGATTATCCCTTTTACAACCATTTCTGATTAACATTCTGAAATTGCAATGCACGTTTCTCTGCTTTTACATTTAAGGCAAATCAACATCCTGCGTCTTTTTTTTTTCAGCCACCATCCACTATTACATATGGATATTTAAGGAACCAAAAGGGTGAGCACCAAACAACCAACCAATGCTCCCAGCACATTTAAACAAGAGTGCTTCACACCATTTACTATGGTAAGGCCCTTTTTAAATAAATGTGTGACTCACTGTTTGTTTTCTTCACCAGGAGGTGGAGTCTTGCCATGCCCCTCCATTACAAAATCCTCATGTTCCATCTGCAAAGGCAAGCATTGCAGGTCAGAAATCGGTGGAGCAAAATGCACATCACCTAAAGTGGCCCTTTTCCATATGCGACAACTTAAGGCAGCCACTTTATCACAGTGGCTGGTCCAGAACAGATCATTTAGTTTCTTAGCAACATATGTACATCTCCAACCCCATTGCTATGGTATCATTTCATAGCACAGATTTCAGAAGATCTTACATGGGAAAAAGAACAATTTAATGGCTATCAGTTAGGCTATCTAGATTCTAAGTTTTGCTCTGTTAAGGACTTCCTCGGTCATTCTAAGTATTATTTCTACCACTTCTTCCTTACGTATAAAGCAGGAATTAAAAAAAAAATAGGTCTATCAACATCTCTGGAGAAAAAAAAAAAAATCAGAATTTTAGAAGAAATGTATTAGGCACAGACAAACTGCTGCAAAAGCAGAGTACTTCTTGTGAAAAAATAACTTTTCTACAAAAAAGAGACTCACTGCACACACAGAGCTTAGTTAGCAGGGTAAAAAAGAGGCCTAAGGAAACCTCAAATAGATGCTGTTCCAATGACAACATAAGGTAGGCATTTCCTTTGGCTCACTTGTTAGAAGATTCCAAGAGCAGTAAGGAAGTTTTATGTTTAATTGTTTGCTTTTAAAATGTCAGTTTTAGCATACATTTTCAGCAATTTCTTTGGCCAGAAAGAAGAATTGTATTATATTTTATTGTTAATTAATTACTCGCTCTTCATTTAATGACTTAATTCAGTCAGAATTTCTTGCAAAAGTAGCAAAATATTCTTCTCTTTATATAAAAATTCTACACATGCAACTAGTATTTTATATAAACACCCAGATACACAGTTAGCAATGCTCTATTTCATGTGATGCCAGCAAACAGGTCACACTGCAATACTCAAACCATACAACAAAGCAACTGAATCATAATCACGCACAAATCCACGATCCACTACATTTAACTGGAAAGAGGAGAGAAGCACTATTCAGTCTGTAAAGATAACAGTTTAGTCAGTCTTTGAAGGGGCAAACCTCCCCCCCCCAAAAAAAAACCCCAAACCCATCCAGCAGCCACTTCCCACTGCACCCCTACCCTCCCCCCAAAAGGGTCAAGTTTCCTCATTTGTACCTTGATCCTGTTGACAGGTCAAAAATACTGACAAAAATCATAATCTGCACAGTGACATCCACCAAGGATACTGGAAATTATGCTATTTGACTGCACAGACACGGCCTTAAGCAAAACCACATGAACTGACAAACTGATGAACTATAAGGTGCTAATGACATCCAGAAGACAAACAGCCAATCAAATCTGTGTAAGGTAATTTTACATTTGTAAATACGTACTCACAGGACTCACAGGCAACATAGTATTTTCAAGGAAAAGCCAAGTTTGAAAGCAAGAAAATTTTGATTTACAGCTTTGTAAATAACTTGGACTTCTATCCATGTATTCCCACCATATCACATACTGAAACCTGTAGATACCTCAGTCCATACCTGATTCACAAGAGCTCTAAGAGCTAGACTCAAAACTGTCTAGTTGAAGAAAAAGATACTCATTCCACTAATTCTGTTGTTGAAAATGCTAAAATGCAAGTGTGTCAATGGGTAAAACAGCTACAGATGTGTGACCAAATCGCATAACAGCATGATGGGTTACACACTCTTACACAAGAGGATTTTCCCCTATTGATGGTTTAAGACACATACAGTTCCAATGAATGGTAAGCATGGAACAGTTTGTGGCCAGTACTGGGAAGAAAGATGAAAGGGAGACTTTGGGAATAAAGAAGCACTACATGCAGCATATGTAGTGCTAAACTAACAAAACTCCCATGTAAAACAGAATTTTGATTTAATGAAGCTATAGAAGACGAGGTATAAAAAATGAAGTATAAAATGCAATGATTTTAAAACCAACAAACACTTAGAAACGGGACATTACCAATTAGATCATAATCAAGAAATCTGAATAAGACCTGGAACATCTAGTACACCACCACCAGGAAAAGTCAACTGATGAAGTAATGCCAAAAAAACTGTTGCTTTATTATGAATTTTATATGAAAAATACTAATGACATCACTGTTCCAGCAGGCTTATCTACCAAAGTCACTTCCAAAGAGAAGTGGGCAAATAATGACAAAGTGCCTGAGCTAGGAACAAGATTGTAGGTCCAGGCACAATCTGTGTTAATGCAACTAGAAAACCCCAGAGGGAAGTATCTGAAATCACTGAAATCTGCATCATAAAAAACTGCAGAAGATACGGTACAATGGTCCAGACAAAGTTTCTCACAGGAAGTTTACCAACAAAATTAGTCACAGAGTGAGGAAGTACTCAGGAACACAAAAACTTACTGTGTTGTATGCTACCTGGAGAATGGTATCAGATGGAGTGCTGTAACAGTCTACCCAGGACAAGCCCATTAAACACTTTTACCAGTGACTTGCAGGGCTGGTAGGGTATATTCTGCTCAGAATTTTAAGATAAACTATCTGGGGTGAAGAGGTTCAGTCAACACATCCAAAGGCAGGCATGCCATTCAGATGGACCGAGACAGGCTGGAGGAACAGACCCAACAGGAGCTGTATCAATTCAGACAGAATAAACACAAAACACTGCACCTGAGAGGCCCTGGCAATGATTCAGGCTGAAGAATGGCTGGGGAGCTGTTCTGTGGAAAATGTCTTGGCATACAGCAAACTGATCGTGAGCCAGCAGTGTGCTCTGTCAGGAAAGGTCAACAGCATCCCAGGCTTTATTAAGAGCCTTGCCAGTAGATGAAGGAACTGATTGTCACCTGTATTCAGTGCTTATTATTCCAGCTATGGTCTAACGTGCCCCATTTTGGGCTCCACAGTACAAGAAATACATCCATAACATGGACACAGTAAAGCACCAAGATGCTCAGGGAGCCAGAGCAGTTGTCCTGTGAGGAAGGACTGAGACAGCTGGGCTTATTCAGTCTGGAGAAGACGTGGTTTTGAGAATACCTTAACAGCAGCCTGTCTGTATCTACAAGGAGGTCAGCGGGGAGTCAGGCTCACAACAGGGGTACACTGTGACAGGACAAGAAGCCATAAGTTGAAACAAGGAAAGTCCAGACTGGATACAAGATGACTTTTTTTCACCATGAGGACAGTCGAGGACTGGAACAGATACCTAGAGAAGTTTTGTACTCTCCTTGCTTCAAGTTTTTTAAGGCCAGACTGGATAAAGTCCCTCAAAACCTGGTCTGACCTCATAGGTGACCCTGCTTTCAGCAGGAGGTTAGACTAGAGATCTTGCAAGTTCCCTTCCAACCTGAATTTCCCAGCAATCCTATAAACATGGGAACAGATTCAGTTTAATATTGAGAGGTAATATACATGATAAAAAAACCTACCAAATTCCCAACCCAGCAAGAGTCTGCACCTCCGTCTAGAAAGGTCTAAGAAAAATATCTTAGAAAGCTGCCTAATCAAAACAAGCCCTCAAAAGAAAACAACCTCCAAGAAAAACTAAAGTACTCTGAAGAAAGAAATGCTGAAATTACTGTAACAGATCCATACTATGTCTCCCTCTTTTAGAATACTGTTTATGAGTATAGACAAAGAACAGTCAAAACCCCTAAACACCCTAAAAACATGAGAGCTCAGCATAAAGAAAGGTGTAGGCAGAGGGAAGATTTCACATGAATAAAATCTAACATTTGGCCTGCAAATCTTCCACAATGGAAGACAACACAGGACCGAGGTATACACAAAAAAAAAAGCACAGTTTGAAAGTATTGTAACAAACATCACCCCTTTACTACCACAATATAAATAAAACCCAACTCACTCTCAAAAAAACCCAAAAAAACCTGTAAGAGGATACAGAAGGAAAACATTAACAGAGAAAAAATTAATTGAACAA
This sequence comes from Manacus candei, assembly GCF_025592945.1. Classification (NCBI taxonomy): domain Eukaryota; kingdom Metazoa; phylum Chordata; class Aves; order Passeriformes; family Pipridae; genus Manacus; species Manacus candei. The sequence goes on from NW_026138066.1 coordinate 6,339,384, forward strand.
ACGTTGTACACTGAATTTCACAAGTCCTTGAGGATTTTATAGTTTATGTACCTATAGGTACGAAGATTTACTTGTATATTAGAGGATTAGAAAACAACAGCAGTACAAGCTTTTCCATTTCTGGCAATGACATAATTTTTACAAAGTGAAAGGGAAGTTAATATATGTAAGATCATTTTACAGGCCTGATCCAGTGCAGCAATTTCAGCATCCCTCTTTTTGCAGAACCTTGACTCTAACTTTCTTTTGCTTGCCTGCACACATTGAACAATTTCGTGATCAGTAACCTATAGTTTTCACTCAGAAGTCTGCAGTTTTAAAAATTTTTGCTAGAAAATGCTACACAGTTTATTTAATGTTCTAAAAAGTCTAGAATAAGCTTATTGAGTAACATCCTTTTCCATCTTTCTGCGACATTTAAAAGTCACTTTATTGGGTAGTTCTTAATTCAAAGAGATATATATGACAAAGACCCTTCTGAAAACAATGAGCAAACTGCCCCAGTAAAATTCCAAAGGCACTGTTTACATTTTCATAAAATTTTTTCTTAGGCCCAGTTATCTATTAATGAATTTTTTGAGATTAAAAAACTTAAAAATTAAAATATTTAGGCCTTATTTTCCCAATTACAGTAATGACATCATATTGCAGAAAGGATAAGAATATGGTATTTTAAGTTTTTGATTACATGACTGAGGATGAACTGAAGAGACGAACAGCACATAATAGTCAGAATTATTATAGCTGAAAATACTCTTCTTTCTCTTCTCCACCCACAATTCTACAATTCCTATGCACATTCCTTCCCCACAAGTCTCTTAGTTTCCCTTCACTCTATCATCACCATATCATGTTTGGCACTCTTTTTGTCTTTTTTTTTAAAGAAAACTGAAGTCCAGAGTTCTCACTAAGTTTCAACCACACACAGCATTCAGCAACCTCAACAGATCTGGTGAACTGCAGGTTCAGTGCTTTTGAAAAAGCACATTCTAAGTCTTTATCTCTCTTGACTCACAGCTTACATTGGAAGTGCAGTTGCCCTGAACATGTAGAAAAAGAATGGAAGGTAAAGGCAAGACAGAACTCTTGTATCTTGTTTTCCTCCCAAGGAAAGAATAAAAGGTGGAAAAAGGCAGAGAACTCAAAACACTTAGGCTTCTCTTAGAAGGACTGCAGAGGGAGCCATTGATTCCAAGAGCAGAAATCAAAGGAAGAGCACTCTACACCTGTTTCTCCTGGCAAGGGATGGAGAAGGCTTCAAGATTCTGGCAGCTGGAAGCAGAAACCAGAAATAGACCCCGAAACAGCAGGGGGGGAATTCAATAGAAAAACTCAGGTTTCTAAAAAAAGGGAACTGCAAGTTGCCAAACTCCATATTTTATTATTTCAAAGATTTTTTTTTTCCTTAAAAATCCAGGCACCTGTGAATATCCAAATTTTGACAAAAATTTATACATCAAGTGTACTAAATAATAAAAAACAACTTGTTCTATCTAAAATATTAGACATTCAATACTTAACTTTCAGGAAATGAAATATACCAAGATCTTAGATGTAATAAACTATTACATATTTTTGGTCCAGAAGTGCAACACCTGTTACTACAGTTTCAGACTACTCTTTCTAAAAACATCTTCAATGAGACCCTGATGGATTTGGTTAATGAGTAAACTTAATCTGGAATTCCTAGATAAAGTCAGCAACACTCTGAAGGGCCAGAAAGTTTCAAGGGCAAAAGCCTCATCTTTCCTGAATCCTGGTGTCAGATATCACATTTTCCTAACAAGATTCAACACTTTCATTAGCTATCCTAGCCCACCAAAGCTGAACTCGACTGAACACCTTTTCTCACTCATTTCATACTTTCTTTCAAAGCTGTAATTTTTTTCTTTTCATTAAAAAAAAAAAAAAGAAAGAAAAAAAAAAGAAAAAAAAAAGACTGAAACCAATCAGAAAAGACTCCTCTAAGGGTTTTCATTTGCTTGCATCTCAAGCAGACACGAACCAAAAACCTTATCTTGTGTACAACTACACTCCAGTGAGGACCAACCAAGGCCAAAAGCTGCTTTCTGACAGTGCTTCACATTAAGTGATAATTTTAACACAGCCTACTGCACACCCAGCTAAAGACTGACAAATCTGGTGTTTTGTCACAACAACTGCTTTAAACACCAGTGGCCCTCCCAATCCTCATCAGCCACAGTGCTACTGTAAACAGGCCATCAGCATTTATTTTGCCTTGGTAATAGTTTTAAGGAGAACTGCACAATTGAAATCCAATTGGTTGAAATCCAAGCAATAAGTCACTAGGCAGTACTGTTAACAGTGGTGGAAGCCCTGTTCTATAAAAGAAATCTCAGAGACCATTTGAGGTCTAACAGAAATGTAGTCACTACTACAAATGAAAGGAAAGCTGAGTCACCTCTCTGCCTGACTTTATTATAAGCACTTTGGACAAACTGCATTGGTGAAAATTTTACTCATTAGAAACAGATTAATTAAATTTTTAACTTAACTTCTTTTAATAAAAATGCAAATTAGCTGCTAACACTTTAATAATTTTTTAGGAATAAATAAGAGTTAAGCTGACATCTCAAAATATGCATAAGATAGCACAAATTGGTTAGCAAAATTAGTCCCAAAATATACTTTTAAGATGAAATCTTAATTTCAGTACACAAATAAAAGCACTAAAAAACCACTTTAGGATTAGTACTTTAAACTTAAAAGAAAGAAAAAAAAAAAAGCTCCTAAAATAATAAAGCATGAAGTATTTTTCTGAATCAAACAGAGTAGTCTTAGAGACAAGGTATGCATGAAAAATTGTCTCAATTTTTGGTCACTTGCAGGATTTTGTTGTATTGTACAGCACTGCGAGGTTACTGAATTTTCACTCAAACCTATTTCTACCCTTTTTTTCCTCTTAATTTTGCCAAAGCATAGTCTCGGCATATAAAAAATGCCAACAAAATCTGTGAACCATCCCCTAACCTGTTCACTATTTTCTTGAAGCTTCTCAGCAGCATCTACATCGAGTATTTCAATGTTATTACCATACACAGTCCTAACTGGTTTTCCTGTTAGTAAAAAGAGAAGTGAAAGCTCACTAATATAATCCTACTGCAAAGTCACACATCACATTCAGTGCTCCCTGCTAAGCATTTTGAATGCTAACACACTTAGAGCACATATAATTACCTTTAAAAATTACTAATCTGATACCGATGTTCGTTATGCAGCCTAATGGTATTTTAATTCCTGGCTCACTGAACCATTACAACATTAACTGGAAGAAATGCCAACATGTTAACATATACCATTATTAAAACATGCATCATCCTGATAGAGCAGCAGGGCAGATTATCAACGGAGCTCAATTAATCATTAGGACTATAGAAGCTATGTAACTCAGAATATATGATTTATGTTACACACCTAAATAAGCACAAAACCTGCAGCAGTGGTTAAAGACTAAAAGTTTTGCCTTTAGTTTCAGCTGTCACTAATTAATCACATGCAACTGGAGAAATAACCTATGGCCCACTTTCTATGTAATATTTAAAATGTTTGTTATTAATATTCTGTGAAATAGCCAGCTCTTAACATGATTTCCCTGGTAAGCTTAAAACAAACAATTTTATGAATATCATGAAAAGGACAGTCACACTTTGGAAATCCTAAAAAGACTGTGATCCCAATCACATTTCATACTGTACAGATAAGAAACTTTACTTAATTAAAAACATTATTTTTTTAACACATTTCTTAGCTACAAAGTATTTCAAACACAATAGCTTATATATATATTAAAAATATAAACGTATATATAATATATACATAACAATTCATCTAAATCTTGCTCTGAAGCAATTTAAACCACCTAGTTTTTTGCAGCAAGATACCGTTTTGTCAGTAACACTTCAACACCAAAGATGTTTAAGTCACTCAAGTCGTGGTATGACAGGATATCTAGAAATACCATCTGAAAACTTCAACTCTGAAGCTGCCAAGGAAGCTTTGAATAACAGCTCAGCAATCTCGGACAAAAAATGCATAAAGCATCCTGAATTTAAGCAGAAGTGCTCTCCCTTTCCTGTACCACAGTTGATGATCCATTTTTTAGTGTGTTCCATCCATGCACTCCATCCATTTTTCAGTGTGTTTCACACATACGTAGTATGGATGGATCCCAGAAAAATCTGAATTTAGTAAGACACAAAAAATTCCTATATTTTCTTTAATTAACTTTTTTGTATTATTCTTCAGCTAAAGATCATGAGCATTTCACAAACCATGAATTCTTGCTAAATTCAGCAACTGTAAAAAAAGCCTTCTACGCTTTCATAACAAATCTTTTACACTTTCCATTTAGGGGAAAAATCTGACCCAAAAGCCCTTGAACTGAAAGTTCACCCCCATCACTACTTTGAGCAGCCACTGGTATGCAACCTGGTGATTCTATTTAGCCAACTCATTTTACAGTCAATTTACTATTTATGGTGCAGACACACATAAACGAGTTATAGCAGTTTAAACTGACATCTGTAAGTGGCTGATATTTTGACATACACATTGTTAACCACCCTGACAGAGAAGAGAGAAAACATGTTAACTGCTTTCTCCCACTTAGATTTGGAAATCAAGATGATGCATTGCCACAAAAGGACAACAGGCACAAACAGCGAAAAGGATTTTCAAAGTCTCAAGAAAGGAGATGATAATCAGAATTAAAGAAAACTAAATTACACTTTTGCACTGTACATTTAATCAACTTCACTGCCACAAATGCTGTTTAGGAGTGACTGAAAGTGACATAAACCAGGCACACATAAAGAGGTGCCGAAGTTATTCTGCCTTAAGAGATCTGACCACTCAGGCAACAAAGAGAAAGAAGAACTAGCTTTCTGTTCTGTGTTCACAGAAGAGAAATCTATTATGTGGCTTCTAAACTCATAGAAACTCCCAGTGGCCCAGAAAGCTCCTGAGCAACAAACAGCTGGAGCCTGAAAACAATTCTGTTATAAGCTTTAAGCATGTCCCAGGCATCCACATTTCACCACTGTCCAAAAGTTTCTCCAGTTATTAGAATACAAATCCAAACTCACACTGCTGCTTGCTTGTATAATCTTCCAAAATTAAGCAAGATTATTAAAATTATTAAATATCTGACAGATCACCAAGCCTTAAAACACCCACTTATCTCTGGAGCAGAACCTGGGCTTTTCTACAACTTTCCTCAAACAAAAACCCTTAGAATGCCATGGGAATAACTTAATTCCCTAGGAATTACATGTATAAACTCCATATCTGTTGAAACCCACCAATACGGTTTCAGAGTACTTCTGTAACATTTCTTAACAACCTAATTCCACACAGGCTTACTGCATCTGTAGACACCTATTACCTTCTCCCCTCTTATAATACACTCTCTTGTTTACTACTCAAAAGTTTCAGTTATTTTAAACAAGTGACAAGAAAAGTTTACATGCTTTTAATGTTGCCTATGCCCTGTTGCTTTTACAGGGGAACTGATACTGCGTTTTTGCAGAGTTCAAGTGTCCTTAGTTTTCCAGTCACCTTTTCATGTACTGCAATGATGAAGACCATCACTACTATTTTTAGTGTTAAAAATAAAAAACCACAGTCTTCTCATCAAACCCCACATCCACTTCTTCCACACCCAACAAATGAAGAAAAATTTTGAGGAATTGAAACAAATTCACGCCGATCTAGTTCACAAAATGAAAAGGAAATTGTCCTTGCAGGGTCATGCAAGTGTATGAAGTCTTGCAAATGTATGAGGTCAACAAGACCAGCAAGTTTTACATCTTTCAATGACTCAGTCAAACTAAACAGACTACAAACGATTTTTAGAGTAAATCTAAAATTTTTAAAGTAGGGTAGAGTAAGCTTTTACTGCCCGTGGCTTAAATTTCTCCCCAAATACCTATCACCTCAAGTCTGTCATAAGACAGTAAGTCTGAAAACATTCATCAATACTTTCACATCTATAAGATTTTAAGCAGTTGATGATATAGAACTGTCACATTCACATGGACTACAACCACTGCCAACAATTCTGTAAAGCCAATACCAAATGGAAAAAGGTCAAAAGGCAATATTTTGAAAAGGCAGAAAGCCCTCAAGTTGTGTGCCAATAGTACACGTGCATGAGAAGAGAGACTTTGTAAGCAAAGCCACAAAGCAATGTCCCCAACTGTCTCCAACATCATAGTGGGACCATACCATGTAAGCTCTCAAATGCAGAACTCCAGTTTTTTAAGCAAAAATTTGCTTTTTTTGGTCTACTTTGCAAAGTATTATAAACTGCTATAATCAGCTGAAGGAATGCTATTGGTTGAGAAAAAAATCTAATGAGAAAATATTTATGAAAAAGAAAGAACCTTTAAAAGAATGGAAAAGGTGAGTTTGAACTGAATGGTTTCTTAAGACTGAAGTGTTTTCTTCCTCAGAAATCACAAGACACACACCTATTCATTGCAATGACATTCCAAGCCATTACATTGCCTCTACATGAACTGTACATATGAACAGGCTGGATCAAAGGACCATATGGTGACCATTCTTACAGATCTCAAAGTCAATTTGGCAGACAATGGTATTTTCCAGGAGAAAGAAAATACATCATTGTGTTAACCTTCTCTTTTGTGATTCAAAAGCACTTCAGGTTATTCTGAGATCAGAAAACAGAGAGTCATCTTTCAGTTTGGTATCTATATTTTAGCAGTCTTCACTATGGATAAGTAGGTTTCAGATGAGCAATTCATCTTCCCTCTGTAGAAAACTGTACGCCCAGCTGGCAAAATCTTGTTCTTGATCCTGAATTTCTTTTAAAACGTCCAAGCAGCTAAGCAATCAACAGCATTCCTTTACAATAGTTCGAGTAGCACTGTCTGTTTAATTCCATGTTCTTTTTTGCAAAGTTCCCAACAATTTTACCTTATTTATAACTGCTGTTTTATAAAGCCAGTAGACTCTGATAACATACTACACTGGTTTTTGCTGGAATAAAGTTAAGTTTCTAGACAGTAGCTGGTGGAGGACTATGTTTTGCATTCATGCTGGAAACAGTGTTGATAACACAGGGATGTTTTAGTTACTGCTGAGCAGTGCTCCCACAGTATCAAGGCCTCTTCTGTTTTTTCACACCACCCAACCAGCAAGTAGGCCAGGGGTGCACACGAAGCTGGGAGGGGAAAAAACCAGGACAGCTGAAGCCAACTGTCCAAAGGGTTATCCCATACCATAAGGCATCATGCTCAGCATTAAAACTGAAGTCAGGGCATGGGTGAGGGTGTATGTGGAGGTTGGCAGGGGCTGCCATTGCTCAGAGACTGGCTGGGCATCAGTTACTTGGCAGTAAGCAATTGTTTTCCTTTTGCCTCATTTGTTGTTTTGTGGGGTTTATTTTCCTCACTCTTTGTTTTTTGTTTGTTGGGTTTTTTTGGGGGAGGGGGTTTGGTTCTTTCCACCCCTCCCAGCCCCCCCATAAATTACTACACTGTCTTTATGTCATCCCATGTTTCCTCACTTTTATCCTTACAGTTCTCCCCCTCTCTCTCACTAGGGGTGCAGGGAGTGGGTGAGCAGTTAGTTGCTGACTATGGTTAAACCCCATATCATAATTATAGCTCTTTGTTATGATGCCTTGAAATTTCGAAATTCGAAGTTATAAACTCACAAGCAGGTTTGCCTGGGATTTCTTTTCCCCATGTAGAAAAGTCCAACTGTGTAGTGTTTTGTAGGAAAGCGTTTTAGATTATTTTGCTGGCCAGAGTGTAAAAATTGAAGAGAAAAACTAACCCCAAATTTCTGATCTCCTTGATGGATTATGTTAATTTATATTTAAAAGAAGAGGACTATGTCATAACGCTTTTACAAGCTCTAATAACATGTCACTAAGAGTGAAGGCTTTATTAACTTAAGATTTAAAGTAATTTCACTCTTTACTGAGAGTTTAATGGATTTTTTTTTAAAAATACATGATATGCAAAGATTTTAGTTCTCAAATTACTCTCCTAAGGAAGTTCTCAAATTACTCTCCTAAGGAAGTTCTCAAATTACTCTCCTAAGGAAGTTCTCAAATTACTCTCCTAAGGAGTTGTAGCATTTCCAGGTCTAAAAAATTAAGCTAGCAGAGCATGATGAAGATGACATCAAGTCTCTGTTGTGAAAAATTATCTTTGTGCTCAGACTAGTTCTTAAGCTGCTACCTTTTGGGAGAAGCATTAATTGTCTTGTTAGGCAGAATACCTTTCTACTCTTAAAAGACTTTACAATATACTTCATACAAAGACTCCAGGAACTTAGTATAGTTGCAAGTCAGCAAGTCAGAAAGACTAGCTACCCCTACAACTCATGTTCCAGAAAAATGATGGAAACATACCCTGTACATCAGGGCACAGAAATGCTGGAAGCTCCACAACTAACCCACCAGCAGATGTCAAAAATGAATAAACTAAAATAAAAAAAAACCCAAAGCCTACTTTCCTGAATCCAGTGGAAAGGCAACAGCCACATGAGTAAACTGAAACCTACTCTGACTTGTCAGGTATTCACAAGAAAATACACTGAGGTTGAAAGCTCAACTCTCGTAACAAGCCAGTATTTTCCAAGAGTAGCAGGGATTCATACTGCAGAAAAACCATCGCCTGAAAGCACTGTGTACTGGGTCAGTACTAGACTGGAAAACAGCTTTTTTAAAACTACAGCCACAAAGCAGTCTGGTAGTTTCATTACTGTCTAGGCCTTCACGCTGAATGTTTTAAATTATTTAGTGCCATCTGAATAGAAACCCAGTTCCATATCACTAAGTAGGATTATAATCCCCAGAGGTACAGGCATCAAGGTTTTGGATGCTGCAAGTTTAACTACTCAATTAGGATCTTCTTTGCACCATATTAATTCTAAATTGCACAAAATGAAAGCACCAGCCTAACTTTTGCACTATTGTCATCTTTATGCAACATCCACATCAGAAACTGAGCATAACTTACACTTAAATGCAGTTAGAGGAACATTTATGCTTTTAGAAAAGATACCTCCTGATTGGCAAGACTCTCTCCTAACAACACTTCCTTCTGAGGAATTTTAAGATTCTGCTTAAAAATATAAAACCACGTAGCTTAACAGATCAAATAGAAATACTACTAAGACAGGCTCATGTTTCTTTATTCTCAACATATATGAAGTAAAAGCAAGACATAAGATACTCGAGCAAGACATAAACTGTTTAACCTTATCATCATCTCTGTGTGAATGCCTCAGGACAAAAAAACCAAAACCAAAATCCAAGAACACCACAACAAAACAGCCAGTGCCAAGAGAGTTCTGAAGAGTGATTCAAAGAGAAGGCAAGTGCTAGCTCACAATGAGACACCAAGAGGCAGGAAAAGAATTAACCAGGATGAGAACTGGTAGGCAATAATGTAAGGGAAAGATTCATGTTGACAGATAAGAACAGGGCAGCAACTTGAAATAAAACAAGGATTAACAGAGGACCTCAAGACAGCTTGGTAAGTGGCAACAGGACAAGCCTCAGTGTTTGTGTCACTGGTTTTGAAAAAGCCAGAGTATGAAAAAGTAGCCTAACTTCTAGTCTACCTATTCAGTTCAATAATGGCTTCTATAAATAGTACTGAAAACTTTGAATAAAAATACACTTCCCCAACACCATACAATACAGACGCTTTTCCCTTTTCCTGGACTTACTAGGAGTTGAGCATTATTACAAATCCTGTGCAGTCGCATTTTTTATCAAAATTTTGTATACCTAGCATTAAAAGGGCAGAACTAGCTATTTTTCCTCCTTTCTCTTCTACAATACTGAATCAAAACAACAATTCATAAACACCTTTCTATAAATTACCTTAGTCAAAGTGCCTCCCTCCCTCTGAATTCATAGGTTTTTACTTTGAGAGATGAAGGAACAACTACGAGGCGAAGGGGATATTCTACATTTAACATGAGAATTTTAATTGCATTTTTTGATAAAGAAGGTTGCTACATAAGCTCAAACTCCTGCCAACATTGAAAGAAATCTAAAAATGCTTCAAATCAGGCACAAAATTTTAGCTTCCTTCTGCAACATTTTGCAGCAAAGGAACAACTGAGAAACCAAGTTTTAGTGTTGTCTGTGCAGTAATTCCTAACAGATGGATGATAACAGCTAAAAAGAAATCAGTCACAAACAAAAACCTCAGTGCTTGTTGATATTTTCAGAGTACTGAGGTTGTTAATGGAAAAAGCCAATCAGTCATTAGTGGCAAATTAACCACCACAAAATATAATTAAAAAACAAAATCAGAATCCAAATAACAGTAAAGGGTGGGGGGTTCCAAGTAGAAATACTGTTTTCTTTTCCACTCAGTATGATGGACAGGTAGCAGATTTCACTTTGGTATCATGGAATCAGAATGACTGAGTGCTTTTGGCCTCCCACCAGCAGCCCCAGCGAACACCACTGGGGAGAACACTGTGGGGGTCTTGCTGGTATTCCCAGTTCTGAAGAAATCAGTCCTACAAAATTCCCTGTACTGTACTGTACTGGTAAGCCTTTAGCACCTCATGGTGGTGTTCAGTGAAAGGTTGGACTCAATGGTCTTGGACATCTTTTCCAACCTTAACGATTCTGTGATTCCTTTTTTTGTGAAATGATACTTCACTGTATGATATTCACTAGCAGATCACATGGATAAAATACACCAAATACTACTACTAAGACTTCCATATCTGCCAAAACTAACTACATCTGAAAAAACTCTATGGTCATTTGAAAAAGCTTATTTCTGCAGAGTTGCTTTCCTCCTTTGTGGTACTATTAGATAATTACTGCAATCAAGAGCATGCTATTGACAGGTGCCAGCTGTCTTTACCACGTTGATGCCATTTTAACAGAAAGAGTATTTTCTGTTAGTCTGAAAACAAGGAAGAAACTGTGAGATCAGATAATGGAATCAGTTCATATGAAAAGCCCCAGCCACAAAACTACCAAGACAGTAAGTTTCTCCAAAAGCAGCCAGTGGGGAGAAGGGGAAAACACACTGGCACAAAACACACTCTCTGCTGGAAAGCAATCCGAAGAATGACAAGAGGATATGCTGTCAAAAAACTAAAGGGAAGAATTTTAGAAATTTCCCCAAATATGCAAAATTGAGAGAACACAATCACACCTCAACAACCACAATATTAAAAAAAAAAATTACAAAATTAAAGTGTATGCATTAATAACAGTGATAAAAACAAACATCAAAGTGAGAACTGAGTCCATCAGTAACTCTCCTTAAGTTTAATTACCAAGAAGTTGCCTCTCAGTTTCTGTTATTCATTTCAAGAGTGGCAAAGACAAGCATGAAAGCTAACTCTGTAACAGTGTTGTCAGGTTGCTAGGAGTCAAGCAGGAATATCACTCTTCATGATGTCTGACTGCAGAGATTAAATTTTCTAATCATATCTTCCACATAATAGTTAAATAAACTGTTAAATAGTTTGAAGGACATAAATATTTAGTCTTTAGGATGACTTGTTCGGTTCTACATGAGGTATGATTTTTTTTTTTTCCTTTCTCAAAACCAGAGGAAATCTCCTTTTATCTTCAAGGCTTGATCTTGATGCTTCAGAATGCTATACAGTCTAGGATGCCAGAAAATATGAAACAGTTGTAGAATGAAACCAGTTCACAAGGCATAAAGCACAACAAATAATTTGTTTTCCACTATATGATAGAATCTTCATGAGTAACATTTTAGGTTATATTCTGACTGGCACCACAATAAAATTAATTCTTGCAGTATTTAGATCTTTATATCCTGATATTCTTGGTATCTCTGTGACAGGTGATTTTGATGTCATCTCTGACACTCCAGAATACTTCATTCAAGTATACTTCAATCTACAATAAACTGGGTTCCTCAAGTTATGCCATTGTGATTCCAGAAGAAAAGTACCAAGGCTTCTTAGTGGTTAGGACTGCTGACAGTGTTAACATACTCTCTTTTCCCACACTACTGGGCAAGAACATAAAAAGCAAAGTGAATGACATCTATTAATTAAACTTCCTTTTAACTGAAGATTCTGGAAACAAATACTGATAACTGGTCATGGGATCCACAGTCTGAAGTAATTGAGAATATTATTCTAAACACTGCTTTTCCAGCGACATGTTACTAACAGGAACCCCTCTTGCTTTGTCATTTTGTGGAGTCACAAGAGTCAGTTATTAACACCATGACACAGAGAACTATATGTAGTGAGACCTGCTCTTTAAAAAAATAAGTTATGAGCATGACTTTCCATGGTTCTAAATAAAAGCAGAACACCTTGATATCAATATAACAAAGATATGTCTACAAGCTAGCATATTTACTTTCTTTCCTTCAAGTTTAATGCGTACATATGGAAACTAAGACACATCGATTTTCGACTTGAGATCAGTTTATGACAGTGTCAGAAGTGATTATTAGGTGACACTTTGGCTAAGACTCTTCTTGGCAAAATATAACAGCATGGAAAGGATTTGGCTACAGAGTCTAGAGATAATTTTCTTGCCTGTTCAAGTGCTTGAAGTGGTAACAAGAACATTCTGCAAGAGGACCAAATGGAGGTTTCCCACTTTTTGTCAAGACTAAAACTGAATAAGGGAAATTCTGAACTGTGGGGAAGCACCTACCAGACCCCTGAGCATCTTGCATTCTGAAAAGAAAAAAAAAATGTATCAAACCAATCACAGCAAGGACATTAAATACTCAACAGAAATGCTTCAAGTGCAGCTGACATAAAGGCATTCCAGTATGTAGGCCTGGGCTTTTGTCTTTTGGTCATAAAGTGGTTTTTAACTTGCATTTTATGTTTGTCTTAAAATACAAACAAAAAAAAAAGTATACAAATACATTTTCTACAATCTTTCCACCTTTTGCAACAATAGCTTTAATACTGTTGCTGAAGTCCTATAAGACTTGAAGAAGTAACTTCAAGACAGAAAGTTTGCCCACTTTGATTCTGAGGCAGCCAATAACAAATGCTACCAATCACCCTAAACAGTAATTTCATTCTTTGTATTGCATGTAAGGATACATTTTTGGATAGAAATTATTATGAGCAGAGGGTAAGAATAGGAAATTAATCTGACTTATCACTAAAGTAGCTGGAATGAGCTTACTCAGCATTTACTACTCCTGTAAGATCTATGAGCTGCAGACTCAACTTATACAATGTTAAGAAGAGCTTCAAAGGAGCTGCTAATCTATGAAGTGTTTCAAGTCCTTGGAACACTTGGAATGTTAAGCATTCATAGGAAATAAAATGCTAGAAGACAATGTTTATAGCTCAAAAAGTATTTCTAGTGAAGGCAAAAGAACAGGTAAACCATGGGATTTTTGAGAAGAGAATGTAAATTCAGTCCAAAACTACTGCTGTTACTTAAATATGGGTGTAAAAAACCCCAAACACCTAGAAAAACACAGAAGAAAAGATCCACTAATCTGAACAATAACTGTTATAATAATTATATAATTCACTTTTAGTTACGGATGAGTGTTTTTTGGAATGAGTAAAAGGAGAGAAATGAAAAATCCAAATAGAATATGAATAAGTAGTTATATTACTGTCTTCAAAGCATAAAACCTCATGTTTTTTGCAAAAAACCTCATGTCTCCTGCCTGGAAGAGTTGGGATGGGCAGGAGGAAGGGATGTCCTAACAAAAGGAAAAAAACCGAAATACATTACTGAAGACTTAAAAAAGATATTTCTTAGAAAAATATATCTTTATGAAAATGGGTCACTAGATCATGTAAACATTTGCAAATCAAGAGAATAATTTTAATGGCACTAGACAATACAATGGAATATACTTTGCCTAAACTCTTCTAGGACAAATCCTTCAACTGTTATAGCTATAAAACTCTCCTGGGACAAGGGAAGAGAGGATAATCATTTATAGACTAAAGAAATACTGAAAAATAGACTTCAGTGTACATCACAGGATGGGGAGAAGGACTAGATGTAGTCGTGACTCTTTTTTGTTTAATATATACTGATCCTATCTAGCTCTTCATTAATAACTCTGAATACCAGATGCATGATTCCCAATCTCCCACATTCTCTAAATAGAGAATTGTCATTCTCTAAATGACCATTCTTCCTAAACAATACTGAACACACATTTAAGTATTCAAAGTCAGTACGTATGTATGTATAGATATGTATATATTTTTTTTATTTTTTTTTTTAAATTTAAGCTCACTCAACTTTTTGAGCACCTAATGCTGGAGCAGATATAATATTTGCCATTACACCCAGAACTAAGCTTGCCAACGAAAAGCATACACTTCATTGAAGAAAAAGGCTAAGTTAAGTAAGTTGCAAGACAGTTACTTCAATCTACTTCAGGTCACAAGGACAAAACAAAAAAGAAAGCTATGTATCCATAAATATACACACAGACACCTGTTTGTATATACATAAATATGTACACACACACAGATCCTCTCTGTGAGGTGAAAAGTAAGCACCAGTAACCATGCTAAAAATCAGTAATTAATGGCACCATGATGTCTCCTCTCACATGTCTATTTCCCACTGAACCTGTAATCACATCCTTGTCAAAAGATGGATTCAATACCCTAGATGGCTGCAAGTATGTCCACTGATATGTTCTCATTTGTCAGCTCCTAATCTAGAGCCAACCTTCCTTTAAAGCTGTTTAAAATAAACATAATTCCTAAAGTACAGGCAGCACAATTGCCAAATCCTCTCTCTAATAATTACCTTGTAACTTGGTGCATACAGTTTAAAAAATATTTTTTCTTAGACTCTAAAACAACTAAAATATCTCCCAAAGGTCCACCTAAAAAACAGATTTCCATTTTAGTCCTATAGTTTTTTTTTGCTTTTCCAGCCTGTCTTTTACACAAAACTACAAGCAAGCTAACAATGATTCAGATTTTCCTGGAATTCTGGAGCCATGTTTTAAACACAGATCAGTTGCAGTGTTAACACTAACTCGTTGAGATAGCCAAGACTATAAACTATATTTATAAACCTACTGAAGAATATGATAAGGGCTATGTCATTATGCAAACCAAAGTAATTTGTGTCTCAACATCTGCTTCTTCAGGAAGTAAGCAAAGAGCACTACACAACCAACACTGTATTCAACAGCACACTTTATACCCTCTTGTCCCAACGAGATAAGCTGAGAATCAAGAGGTACCTTTAAAAGCAACGTACAGTCCTGTCTCACAGCAAAGCACAGGCCGGCAAGCACAAGGAAACAAGAATCAGAACACCTTCAATATAGGTCAGTCAGCAATCCAAAAACACTGACGCCCACACCTAAGGGCCCACATGTCTAATTCTTTGAGAGGGTAGGTGGGTAGGATACAAAGCTTGACAAGCCCTTTCAGTTCTAACAAATTAAATGCAATCAAGGTTAGTATTTTTGTACAAGTGTTTCCTCTCTCCTTCTTGGGAGTGCCCAAAACCACAGGTTCCAATCCTTAGTGGATGGCAAAAAACCCTGTCTTTCAAAAGGCTTTTTAAAAGGTTATTTTTTAAGTATCTCCATGGTAATATATAATAAATATATTCATGCAAGTATTTATTAAAAATACCACTACCAATCGATGGTCATTCCCCTGTATCCCCCATTTCACGCAAGCAAGCTCTTGTTCCTCCAAAACACAGTGCCATTTACCTCACTAACCTTGGGACTGCCTTCCTCCAGTATTTCTCCCTCATCAGTTTGCATGGGAACAGGATCTGTGCAAAGCTCTGCAGAAATGCAAAATACTGCCTAAAAGGTAAAAAAGAAAAATATATTTTAAAAACAGTGATTTTTCTGCCTTTAACAGTATTATGTGAGATTGCAGCACACATAAAGAGCATTCTAGGCTATGACCTTTAATGTTGCCATTCTGCACATATTCACTGAAATTATATGTTTTACACAAAGAAGTAAGACAACCGTTATTCAGGATAGGACATAACTACTTAATTAAAAGAAAAAACCCCAAAACAGTAAACAGGAATATACTTTAATTTTTAAGTGTCATTGCTGAGTATTTAACATAGTCACTGTTTTTACTCATTCAGGCTACAGTCTTACTAAGGAAAGATCACACAGACTAGAGCTGAGCAATCCTAGCACTCAGAAGGAGATAGCTTTTGTGCAAATAGAAGCTTCGCATATTCAGTTTACAGACAATCTAAAGGTTATTAGTTTGAAAAACTGTTAGACTTCCAGTGATGCCACAGTACTTCTGAAGTCTTACTTTAGGGAATTTTTCCCTGACTTCATTTTAAAAATAAATACATTCTAGAATCTACATGGTTCAGGGAACTGATAAAGTCGTTCACCTTCAGGTCAACATTTCCAATCTAACCCAGGTCAACAGCTCCCAGGTGTTTCCAATATTCAACACCACCTGGTAACTTATTTTTAAATTTGTTTGACAGTATCAATGCAGTTCCAACTGAACAAAATCTACACACCCAAAGTCTGTTCTTTGAATTACAAAGTTACTTATGGAAGAATGCAATATAGTTAGAGAGATTTGGGTTACTAAGA
This sequence comes from Manacus candei, assembly GCF_025592945.1. Taxonomy (NCBI): domain Eukaryota; kingdom Metazoa; phylum Chordata; class Aves; order Passeriformes; family Pipridae; genus Manacus; species Manacus candei. Next base: position 6,355,970 of record NW_026138066.1, read on the forward strand.
TTAGAATGTCTTTACTCCAGAGGATAAGCCATCTTTCAGAAGTAATGGATCAAATTAGTCAACTTAGGAGATCAAACGCACCAGCATAAATTCAGCTGGAATCTCTCACTCACAAAATGCAAATGTAAGCCATGAGCAGATCTGTAACATCTCCAGGTATGTTGAACATAAGGGCTCACACTGAGCTGCTGGCCTTTAACAGCTGTCCCTCTCAAGATAGTGTAACTCTTCAACTGCACCAGCATTTAAAATCCATTTCAAGTCTCTCCATTTCTGCACCTCAGCTCCAGAGCTGCTGTCTGGCACCCTCACAGCAGCAATTCTAAGCCTGGAAACTGATGGCTTTGGGAGTGCAAACAGCAAGGAAGTCAAAAAGACAAAGCTTGGTGCATCATCTAGATGCACCTTCCTCATTTCAGTGTTAAAGCCTGTTCATAGGGTAAGGCTGTCTGCACTGCCAACCTCTTCTGTATGTTGCACACAGCTGGACAACATCTGTCATGGCCATTAAGTTGACTCAAGGAGCAAAGAACACATTCTACAAATATAAAGGGCCTGAAACTACAAAATGTTACATATAATTCATTAAGTCTTATAAACAACTAACTGTTATGTTCAGTAATATCGTACATTCTCATGCAAAGCATGGGAGCTGTAAAGACTTAGTGTAGTAATTTCTGGGAAAGGAGGAAAAGGGAATGAGGATAAAAACTCTCACCCAAATCCTCACTAAATATTCTGCCTGCAGCATACAATCAAAAATCAGAGGTATCAAGTGCTAAACATGATCTCTACACCAAGATCCTCTTGCCTCTAACAAATCTTTCTGTTCTGTACCCGCAGTGAGGGAGGCTGGGCCAGGCAGTCTCTGTCCATGGTACTTCTTCACCACAACAGGTTTCTGAAACCCCACTCCAGAACTTCTGGAGCTGGGAGTTTTGGAGCATGATTTTGCAGTATCAGAGTCAAGTAATTGGGAAGCTGCACAGAATGTAAGACAGACAGTTTGATGCCTAATGGCCAAAACAGCTTTGGCCAGAAGGATTGCTGTGGCACTGAACCAGCCCCAAAATCAGAGATACGAGCAAGACTGAGTTTGACCTATAGAAACATTAAAAAAAGCTTATAAATAAAACAAGACCACTCAGGTCTGGCCAAGAGCACTACAAGGAGAAGTGAGTTTTCATTCAGAGTGCTGGAAGAACTCAAACACGGCAGTTTTTCAGAGATTCGTGTTTATCTTCTGAGATATCTCTCACTACCAGAGGAACTGTCAGTATTTGATACGAGTTTTTATATACTACTCCTGGGAAAAGACAAAAAACTACATCTTCAAGGAGGAAAAAATAAAAGGCAGTAGAACTAGGAAATTAAAAAAAAAAAACAACAACAAAAAAAACCCCAACAACAAAATTAAGCAAGCTCTTCCACTGAGGTCAGATTAAATAGACTGGAATTATCCACAGCTCAGAGATAAGGAAATAGAAAAATAAAAATTATAAAAAAGGAAATGCAAAAGAGAAGAAAAAGAGTTTTCACTCTTTACTTGTCCCACAATTAATATTTTATCAGCTTTAATGTTTAAAATACATACCATATTATTTCATACAATATATGAAATATATATCAGAGTGAACTCACACAGGATGGCAAGAAGGTAGAAGCTTTAACAGGCTTAGTAATTTACCAGAAAACTTGACATGGGGAAAAAAAAGTCCATGAAAAAAATCTTGTAGCTGGTGCAGGAAAACCCTAAGCCACAGACTACAAGAGGTGTTGCAAGAGGAAGGTTTGCTGAACACTATCATTTTATTGGGTTTGGGGTTTTGGTTTGTTTTATTATTGCATTTGCTTCTGGGTTCTTTCAGGGGACAAAACATCAGGCAATAAACTATGAGCCCAATTCAACACTATAATTTTTATGTTCTTTTTGCATATATGAATCACAAATTCCCTCAGCCACTGGCACAAGAGTGCTGCATCGCAAGTTTATTTATTGCCAAAAGCAAACATTTTGAGATTCCTGAATCAATGGGAAACTTATCTCCATAGCAGACTTTTATAGTAGTCATTTATAACCCAGGGTGATTTCTCAGCCAACAGAGCAACTGCTTACTGACAGCATGTGAAGAAATAACATCATTATTCCAGTTGTTGACACCACCTCTTCAGTTCACTAGCATCTGACCAGAGGGCTGAAGGTCATACACAGGGTAATTTATTTTATACATGGAGGACAGTAAATAACAACTAGTGTCCTATAGAATTGGGAAAATGTCAAAAGCGTAAAGGCATTTATTCACTCATTTTCAATGCTTATGTGTTATGCCAGGTTCCCAGGTGATAAAGTTTACAGATGCCCATTTAGATTTTCAGATTCAACACTTATCGACAAAGTCACTACTGGAAAAGGTCAAAAATAAGATGATTCTCTTCTTCCACTTTTGCTTATAGCCATCAAAACTACTTCAGATGTTACTGAAAACCCCCAATCTTTTTATTCACTTGATATCTTTCAGAAAAATTAACCAACTTCAACTTGAGTGAGAACGCCCAGGAAGGTGTGACCAACAGCAGTGCACAGGTATGTCCACATACAATGTAGTAAATGCATGTCTAAACTTAGGAACAACTTTTATTTAAATCTTTAAACTATAATACACTAATAAGAATCTACTCTCAAAAGTTAAAAGATACCTTAATATGAACTAGTTGGATTTCTTATGAACTTTAATGCCTACTACACTACTGTCCTGTCATAACAATACGATTTTGGGACAATCCAGTTTAATATTTAGTCCTATTTATGTTCTGTCTCTTTCTGCAGTAAGGATGTACACATTTTGTTCGGTGGTACAAGCCACAAACTCAGTGCAGGCTGAACAGTGCAGACCACCTATCTCTTCACTACTGCATTCTAACACACTGTGTCAAGTAAATCCTGAGCCAAATTTCCATACACTTATAAATCCTTACCACTGAAATCAATACCAGTGAACAAGGTACTTCCTCCAGGCCTAATCTTCCCCACACATAGAAAGGTCCGTCATTGAAAAACACAAGGTCGGTCCTCACTAGCAAGAGAGTTGGAATTCACATTTCTTCAAATTTGTTTTCATCAAACAGGCATTGCTGGGACTAAGCACCTTATCTAATACAAGGGCCTCACATGCAACAACACTTTCTTTTACAGATCGCCAGCAGCAATGAAATATGGACTAAAGAGAAAAACAGTTCCTCATTTGATAAAGAAGAAAAACCTGTTTCGAGCTTCTTAAGAGTCCAGCTGCAAGAGAAGCACTTATTAATGTGAAATCAATTGTTATTCCTGTGAATTCTCAAGTCTAAGTTGGATATAGTCCACTGAAAAGCCCTGATGGTCAGTAAGGCTGCACAAACTATCACCATTACAGACATGAAGCAGAAATGGAAGGTAGGTCCCAAACAAGAGCACAAAGCAAAACAGGCACAAACAGGCACACAAGTGCTCTTCCAAGGTGATGATCTTGTATACACGGCAAACTTTAAAAAAGAGCAGTTAGAACAAGGTAGTACTTTACTCAACTGCTCCTTAAATGAGACAGTGCTTATTTGACAGAACTGTATCAATACATGATTGCTATCACCAGTCTCTGGGTACACAGACAACAAAGTGTTCATTTTTAACAGATGATCAAGCCATATATTTAATTGCTAAGCTTTATATTACATTGAGTCTGTTGAGAATGTACAAATGCAACATTAACATGGAGAAGAACCGAATTTTTTTTTCATCTCAACTTTAAATGCAAGTTGAAAGCAAGAGCACCTAGAAGAAAAAAGAACTTGAATGTTAACTTCATTACTTACAGGAAATAATCACCAATTCCAGTGACTTTAAAAATCTCACTGTAAATTAAGTAATTTTTGAAGATTATACATCATACACATCAGCTTCAGCTGAAAAAAATCAAATCACGCCACACAGTGAAATAAAAAACTTCACACCCAAAGCCACAGGAAATAACACACTAGAAAGTCTATGAAAACAGCAATATACCCTATAGTTGGTTAAGAACTAGTACAGGCAACTGTTCTCACCTCCAACTTTCAAGACCGCAATATTGAACTTTGGTTGATTTTTACCTTTGACAGTTTCCAAGGGCTGCCAAAGCCCACAAGGATCCGTCCTGGCTACATTCAGTGCAAAAACGAAAACCTAAAAGGAGATAAAAAAAATTTAAGACATCAACCAACTGTGGGCATTAGTAGATAAAAAACATAAAACCAAAAGTTAACTGTCTCCAAAGCTCAGCAAATCTTACTACCAAAGGATTTAGAAAAAGCCATATTCATGTCAGTAAAATCAAGTAGGATAAACAAAAATTTGAAGGTCAAAAGAAGCAATACAGTCCCCTCTCCCTCCTGTAATTTATGCAGTACTGGGGAGATTCGGGAAAGAGCTACAGTTAGATTATGGGTTCCTATTCCTAATGGAAAAAAGCCATGTGCCAGTATCTATATAACTTTTAATAAATATAAGACAAGAACAGACCGATCATTCTTCTCCTGTTACTTCAACAAATTTGGGCCTAACAATACAATAACGATGTTAATTAGCAAAGAGGCACAAGAGAGTAGAATCCAGTGAGAATAATTTGGATTGAAGACAGGACACTACCTGTAGCTGAGCAGGACTACTATGGTGTTACAGCAAGGAGAATCTCAGTGTCTGCCACAGTAGAACAAAATTTAAATATCATGCATGCACCTCCCCCTAATTCAAATCCTCAGAGTAAAGATCTACTGTCAGCAGCGAGGGCTTTACAAAAATGCATCAACCTGCTTCTTGCCTGGACTGAATAGGAAAAATTTTAGCCAGCAAAGCAGATACACTTCTGTTAGGTAGCCAGAGGGGAGGAAAAGGAAAAACAAACAAGAAATAACCCATCCACCAACAATTTATGCACCATTCCTCTGACAGAACAAAGTGGGGGACCACTCCCCCTTCCTCCAAGTACTGTGACAGTTCCCAACCAAGTATTAATCAACTAACTACAACACTTATTTTTGAGTTCAGGCACTCAGGCAGACAGAGATCTGACTTGGTCTCTGTTACCTTGCAATAGCAGAAACAATTCATTGTACCTACAAATATATAGTCCTGCTCTGACAGGCTAGAACTGTATGAACAGACAGTGTAACACTCCAAATATTCTGTATGTATTTCTGGTTCCAATATAATCAAGTGCAGCAATTTTCTTAGCCAGGTTATGAAATCCATGAAGCAGCAGAATATCCTGTACAGAAGCAGGACTCCTAAACCAGCTTTTTTTCCCCATCAAGTATTTTTTACAGTGCTGCACATTATTTCACACTTGCTCACCAAATTCTTTACCTACAGCAAACACCACCTTTCTGGTCACCTCACATACACTGCCTCTGCAGGAAGATCAAGATATCTCAGGGGCACAGAACTGAAAGACACAAGTTGCCATCAGGAAAATATTTTCTTAAAATTCTCCCCTCAACCTCCCATCCAAATCTGGAAAAACAGTAAACACTGGTAGCATGTGTGACAGAATCTCCTACTGAGATACAACAGAACAGTAGGAGGCTCTAAAAACATAATTTCTATTCACAACTGGGAAAAAACATGGGGTAAAACTGGTTTCTTGTATAAGAACTGAGAGAACACACACAAGTGCATTCAAGGAAAGTGATTACGTAATCCTACAATAATTCCTGAATACTGAATATTGTGTGTAAAAATGAATCTCATTACCTACCAAAAGTCGGGTATTTAATCCTATTTTGAAATAATAACATAGCAGCAGCACTGCACTCGCTAGCACTCCAGCCCATTTCAAATCATTCATAGTCTGTCTTAACCACAGCTATCATTAAATACTTCAATTTTGGTTTTGCAAAACACAACCAATTTCCAGGAATGAAAAGAGGTCCAGAACTACTGGCTTACCACTATACATCCAAGTTAACATCACTAAACTCCAAACTATTCCATTAGTTGCCATTATTCAGGCACCATAAGAAAAGGGTTTGTTGTGAAGGTAATGAACAGGTGGCATTTTTCTAAATTCACTGCATCATCATCTTGGCTAATACTCACGTTTAATGTATAGCAATGACAAACTGCTCCTGTCTTTGGACTAGCTGCCATAAACTGAGTATTTTTCTCCTGATCTTCTAGCATTAACTAAGAGCTTTCTGGGAATGATTTCCATTCAAACAAGTTTTGATTAGAAACAGTACATTAGGTGATAAAAGGAAGTTTTTGCTCCCACTGTGATTTAACTGTCCCTTTATTAAGTGGGTAGATGCTTTACAGAAGCAAACTTTAAAATGAAACTTATTTCTGACTTATCTGTGGGATGATTCTGATAAGGCAACCAAGAGCACACTCTGCTCAAAAGGCCTCAAGCTGTCTAAAAACAAACCAGCTGCTGACAGAACTACACAAAAACATCACATATCCAATTAGGATATTGGGAAATTGGCCTAAAGTCACTCACAAATTCAAAAAAATACAGAAATATTTCATGTTTTTCCATGTACAGCACACTGTCAGTGTAACTGCCATGATTTATTATAAAAATTATTCAAGACAACCCAGGTCTCACTATGGTAGTTCTTTTCTGCTTTACTTCACTTTTCAAGACTTTTGAAGAGGGAAACATAACTCGTAATCAATTAGAAATAATTTGGTAGAAGGAGACTGGTGTTTCAGAGAGGATTTACAACCTCTTTATTTCACATGGTTTAGAACAATCTCTTTGCATTACTTAGGTGGAAGAAAATCCAAGAAGGATTAGTACTTCAAGGAAAAATGAACTAAAGATATCACTCTAAACAAAGCAGCTGGGAGGAATGGGAAAATGCAGAAATCTTCAATCTCTTACTAAAAGAAAAAAAAAAAAAGGCAGAGAATGGCATTGAGGAATGGCAGTCACATACTCCACCAAACGACTGTGGTGTTCTACAGCAAACCATGACATGGGAAAAAGCGTCCATTATGTTTTAATTCAGTGTTAGCTGCACAGATTCATATTTTGTTCAGTATTCATTCTCTGCGGTGATGTTTTTGGTAATACATGCGAAATGGTTCAGTGTTAATGTAGATGTAACACAGCCAGTTTTAGCAAGATAAATAACTGTAACTTGGAATACATATCATATACATTAGTCTGTACTGCTCTTCTAAGGCAACATGAGAATAGAAGGACTATACTGAAATTAAAGACAAAACACAAGTCCCACTTCACAGCACCAAAGTCTTTTTACATCAACAGCTCAAATATAAATTAGCAAACCACTTCTATAAAATAGAACTCTCCTGAAGATGTCAGGGTTTTTCTTCTAAATGGACAATTAGACAACATCATCTGCTCAAGAAAATACAATCATTAGTGAGTTTGGGGGTTTTTATCATTAAAAGATGTCTCCATTTTTGACTCAGTGTTAAGGAGGAGATGAGAAACATGCAAAAGGATGCTTCTCAAATGGTCCAAAAAATCAGACTTTTTATTTAGAAAATCCAGTTTCTAGCCTTTGAGTCCAAAGACAGTTTTGAAACATACACTGGAGACAGAATATTGCATTGCCACCTTCCCAATGTTCCAAAACATTTACATAAACAACATTTAAGGTGCTAAATGTTCCTCTTCCCACTAAAGGAAAAGAAAATTGAAAAGTCTATTTTTAAAAATGTTTTGTTTACACCTTTTTGCCACTTTCTACTGCACAGAGCAGCACAAAAATCCACTTCTCTCCTGCTCATACTACAGGAACCCTTAAAGTTTACAGTGAAAATAAAAGGTATTCGTCTCTGCTTTGCAGCAGCAGCCTATTGTACACTACACAGACTACACATCACTTCTCGACTGTGATCAAGGTTATATCCCAACTTTAATCAGCCCAAGGCTGCCAACTGGTTAAGTTTTCCAAAGTCCTTTATGCTTTGTCCCACTCTGTCTTTTCATTGTGACTGAAGCATATATACACACACTTTGCATACATATACACATAATGTGTGTACATACAACATATATATGTAACAAAACGTCCTCAAAATTATTTCTGGGTTGGCTTTTTTTATCTTCAAGGTCTTCAACACTCTAGCACAACGCTTATAGAAACTATCAAACAGAGGCTGTTGGGAGTACCTTACATCTTAACTGACTGGCAGTGTCTTCTTGACAGTCAGCACCACAGCAAGAGTTATGGTGATCAGGACTGGAGCACTAAGGAATTAAAACATAGTGCGTTGAGAATTGGCTGGTTTTGCCACTCCATATCAAATTCTACCCAGCCAAGAGATTTTTTTCGACAAAGCTGGAAACATACTATCACTATAGAAACCCCCGCTCTTTGCAATTGTTTATCTTCGATTCTATCAGGTCTTGCAATACATCGGTTTTCAGGCACAAAAAAGGGCTACTTCACACTGCTAGTGCTGCTTCTACTTGATAATGGTAACGATGCTTGGAATCGCAGTGGTACAAAAGGAGGCATTACCATAAGTATTACGACTATCACGTTATTTGATGGTGCCCCAGTGGCAAAAAATGGGAGGCAATCAACATACTCAAAATGCCAGCAATCCATGTATACCAGCATTCCTAATGATTCAGCACTGCTGCAGCAACATCAGTGCAATGGCAGCAAGCCTTTATTTCAGGACATATGCAAAATGACAGAAAGTCTTCAGAATACAGAAACCCAGAGTTTTCCAGAGGACAGATGAAGAGAAGGAGAGTGGATGTTATACTAGACCAGAGAGTTGAAGCATTTTTCTCCATCTTAAGCAAAATGTTGTGATGAGAGAGAAGCCTACTTCTCAACAGCTCAACTTTAAACCTGAAAGCTATAAATAACTCCTGTACTGCTGATAATCCCAACAGAATCATCCCATCAGATTATTCATACCACGAAAGTCAACTCAGGATCGAAGGTTTCCTTTTGAACCACAAGTAAGTCATCAAGTCCTACACAGCAGTGCGTTTATCAAAACCAGCAGTAGTAACTAAATTAAAACTGATAAGGTAGTAAGCAGACACGTGCACAGGAAAGGGGGAAGGGTGGCTTCCTCAATGACAGCAGCAATTACGAGAGTGAAAGACAGCACTACAAAACCCATTCACAGGTAAGACAGGATTGGAAGATACTGGGCCTTTCAAACTCTTCAAGTTCTTACAATATTCCTGTATTTAATGAGAAGAGTATCAAAGTATACTCTGTTAAACCATGCTTTTGCTTTGTTTGCTTTTACAGTAAGAGCTGTATTGATAAGGAATTCACACCAGTGAGGCAATACTGGTGCTAAGTCCTCCAGCAGTCATAAAGGCAGACAGGCATTCCCTGCTGCCCAGAGAGCTCTGGATCCCGGCACTGAACCCCGTAAGGCAGCTTCGGGTAGAGGATTATAGCCAGACTGAGCCAGGACAGAGCCAGGAGGGAGGCCAAGGAGGTGTGATGGAGAAGCAAGCTTAAATCGCAATTTGCCTTTCCTTTTTTTTTGTTTTTTTTTTTTAACTTCAGTCTCCTGTAAGTTTACACCCTGAAATTTCCCAAATTAATGTTCCCTACTTATCACATTTTTAACAATTAATAACAGAGGGAGTTGTTTTATACAAAGATTTTGACTTCCCGCTAACATGATTATACATGCAGAGAAGTCCAAGATCTTAGCACTATTATTCTCAAAGAAAACAAATGCTGAGTTGTTAAGCAAATAATTCTAAACTATAATTGCAAACATCAACTTTCAACATAACCAGCTGCCAAGTAGAGCTTCATCAATATTTATAGCTTAGCATCAGTCTGAATTGTACTTTTCAGCTATTTCTGCACCTAAAAAAGGAACAAGAAGCAAATTTTCAAAAATCTGGTTTATATTCAACACTGTTTTTCAATCTTCTTCAATGAAATGAAGCAACACGCTCATTTTTATGGCTATTTTCTGTTAAATTTAAAACCACAATGAAAGTTATTACCAACACAATCTTCGACACCGCAATCTTTGATAAACCACTGAATTTGGAACTACTTGCAAGAAGAGTTTAACACCTGCTCAAGTATGTGTGAGGTCAGGGCCCTAAATTTTCAGTCTTTTGGGGTTTGGCACAAAAGAGTTCTTCAACTTTCTCATCTAATTTCCTCTGAAAGTGGAGGAGTTCCCTCTTTCCTTTAAAAGAAAAGTAACCAATCTTTATTATTTTCACCAAAAATACATATACAAGTCTGCCTTTGGGCTACCTACTTGAAATCTGCTACAACTCATTTTCACAGTCAAGCTCTCCCACCATATTTAAAAACCTAACTCTTGAAATTTACTCCTAGGTTTGAATGTTCATCCTTTATTAAATCTGAAAATGCAGTAATAAAAATTACCAGTTATTTTTTGTTAAAACTTTGTAAAACTAAAGTTACTTTCAGTTTATTTACACACCCAGCTGAAGCAGGGGCAGGTTAAGCTGATACAGGCCATCCATACATAAGGCAGCACCAGTTTATCTATTTACCTAAACTGGTGAAAGCAACATTATCCAGCATTGGTTAAGTACAGGGTCAGAGCTGGAGACAGAACAGACCAATTATGTCACTGTATTCTTGCCCTGAGGCCTCACTATCTAACACTGTCAGGAGTGTTTTCCACTGCTTATTAGCCAATGTTAAAAGTATTTGATACAATGGGATTTCTACATTTCTTCTCCCCCTCACACACTTCTCCACAAAGCTAATTTACTTTTCAATCAACAGGAAGTCTTTCTCAATTTGAGTCCATGAATCGCCAGGGTCAGGGAAAAGAAAGTTGGACTTTGAATACGAAAGAACCAGAAGAGTTAACTTCCAACGAATTAGAATATTATCAGCCAGTTTTAGTTGCTTCTCTGAGTACTCCGAAAATTAAAATGGCCAAGCAAAAAGAAAATTAGAGACAGCTAATTTACTGCAACTATGGAGTTAAAAAAAAAGTGTGAAAAAGCCTAGCTGTGCAATAAAAAACATTTTTCCCCTTTCAAGTACCGTTCAGCAAAGTCAGTGCCATTAGAAATGTAGGTAACTTTCCTCTAACCTCTTATTAAATATAACAGAAATATTGAAAACCAACTAAAATAACCTATTCTTCATGCTGTCACCACACCAGTTGCAGAAAGTAGATGAGTGGATCCTGAAGCACCGAAACATTTATCCAAGCAAAAAGCACAGCTATGTTTAGAAAAACTCAATTTTAGCTTTAGTATCCCACTTTACTTCGAAGGCCTAGGAAATACGTGAGGTGAGCCTGTATGAAGTCACCACAAAACAAAAGACACTTATTATGAGGGCAGGGGAATACTAGTATAAAGACAGGATCAATATTAAATGTGAGAAAATATTAAATTGATTAAATTATTATTTTATTAGCTTTTTTTTTGCAATGTCTGAAAAACAGTCTGAAGCTTAATGAACAGTCCCAAACAAGCACTGTGGCTTGATTCTTTCTTATTCTTGTTCTCATCAAAAGAAGACTCGTCAGCTTTTTTAATTTGCAAGAACAGACATCTGGTATAACACAATTCAAATCTGACAAGGCAGAATCTCAGCCATTTGACAAACAGAAAAAAATAGAAATTTAATTTGAAACAAATTTTTTTAAGAACCCAAATACATACGGAAGGATGTGAATTTAAGTTACAATGGCTGTAACAGTAAAACTTCCTGTGTGGAAACACATTGTGCCAAAGTGCCTTTTTTTAGCTTCTTACTTAGAAGCAGTTAAGTGAAATAAAACAAACAAACAAACAAAAAACCAAAAAAACGCAACTACAGCTTTCAGAATAAGCATATTCCCAACAAAGGTAAATTGCTACATTTACAGTAATATAGGAATGTTACAATAACACCAACATATCTGAGAAAAATCTCAATGCATAAAAATCCTAAAGAGGATCACAAAGAAATATACTAAAAACCATAAAAGTAGCTGACAATGTTTTAAAGCAACTAGTTCATGCAACATGTATTATGTCCTTCTTTCTTAAAGAGATTTTCAGCTGCTTCAGATCAAGGATGGATCCTAATTCATTTTGGAATATAGTACAGTTCGGTTTCTGTAAGAAGCTGGAGTGAGGGGACACATTCCCTTCCTCTATCTCAGAGACAAAATTTTTAAATCAAAACATTATACTAATGCTTTCTCCAAGTTTCTCATTGTTCCTCATGTTAGTTGCACCCACTAATACTATTAATTTATGGTTTCTTAAGTCAGTGTCCAAGCAACATATATATATGAAATTCAAATATCATATATACATGATATTTGAAATACTGTGATTTAATCTTCTACAAAGTCTAACTTTTTAAGTCAATGTTTCTACAAATCTAGCTTTTAGATCACAAAGCTATGGTACCGCTGTATAAAAAGTCGATTCTACTGTCGGCTGTAGTAAGAAAATAAAATGTACTCTATGGCATTTCCATCTTCTCTAGAAAGAGTCACCAGATTATTTCTAAGAATGCCCAAATGTCCCAGGAGAGAGTTAAAAGATTCTCAAACGTACAGGAGTAGAGCTGGACAACCTCAACCTGTGTCTCTTCAGCTCATAAGACAAAGTTTATAAGTAGAGGATATTGGCATGGGCCTGCTGAGTAATTTGTATCTCTTGGCTGTAAGAAGCAGCAAGACAAGAGGGCCTACTCCCACTGGATTGCCCCAGGGCCAAAATATATTTAGTCCACAGTAGACTGGCAAATCCCTGAAGAGTTCCTTCAATCCCCTAGAAGTGAACCCCTTTCCTACCACTCATATGATACTGTCATAAAATTTATGCAGAGAGGTCACAGGGCCAGAAAAGTCAGCAAGGACTGCCTTGGAGCAGCCCGGGCATTCCTCAGTTCTGATCATGTGGAGACTTAATAGACCAGTCTTAAAACAAGAAGGCTGGTAAACAGCTTTCCAAACACTTTGCTTCTTGATTTTAAGTCATGCTTTTAAATTAACTTGTGAAACCTTCTCACAAAGTCTACTTTTGCCACGTGAAGAACACAGTAGAGAACTTCAAGGTACAACCCAATGTTTGCTGTAAGGAAAAAAGAACCTTGAGTAGGGAAAAAACCCTACAACCTTAGGATACAAAATGATCAGAGGAACAGGAAAAAGCATTTTCAGCTAGCAAAATAGAGGCTAGAATATGAAAATCTTCAAATGTAACAGAAGAAAGTGAACAGTATTCATAAAAACTATGTTCTTTGTAGACTGCTACTAAGTCCAAGGGCATAAATTTCTCTTATTACAGAACAGGCTTCGTTCCAAAAAATTTAATACATTACTGAAAAACTGTTTATCACTAAAGTACTTTTTAAAACTCTGTCAAGAGTCATGATAAAATTATGAAAATTAAATGCAAATAAAAATGTCAATGACTTTTACTTCACCACTCATTTAGATGGATTAGAAGGCTTCTCCTCACACAAGCAACATGATATTATTGTATCACCTTTTGACTAATCCTCTGTCAGGTTATCTAAAATTATCAACTTTGTTTTGCAACTTTGCTTCTTATCTTTTCATCCGCTAATCAGCTTTTCAGCCTCCCATCTTCTGCCTGATAGCATCAAAATATATTGATTACCAGTTTATATTTTACATTTATTCTGACCAATGTACTGGAGCACACAGCATGACTGCTGCCTTATCGTACCTCCCATTTCTCCTAAGAGGCAGTATTTTTCTCCAGACTTAAAAGCTTAACTGGGCAAGAACTGCTTTCAGATCCATTTTACTCTTTTAAATACATATTTTAAAATTTTAAACAATGCAAGTCTCGGACAGAACATCAACTTGCTTCCCACATTTTTTCACAGAGGAACTATTGTGTTTTTTCTAATACACAGACATTAAATCAGGAAATACATGCATGATATCCAATTTCAGAACTACTAAACCTGGCAAGGCCCAGAAATGCAATCTGTACTGACTAGCTGAAACTGGAAAAGGTCATCTCCATAGCTCACTACATAGTAAACACGGAGAACATCCAAGCTCCAAACACAACCCGTACACCAATGAAAACTCAAAAACCTCAGAACATTCCCCTACAACATGATGCAGACCATAATAAGTGCAAAAACACCCTCTCCTTCTTACCACTATAAGAAGGCAAAGGGAAAAAATAAATTTAACGTACTCACTGCCTACTGCTTCTAAAGGAGAAAAAAATACACCAACGCCTCGCAGCAAAGCATGTTTACATCCCAGAAGAAATAAAAAATAATGAGTAGAAGTGCAACACAAAGAAGGGATGAACAGTAGAGAAATGTAAGGAAGTATAAGAGTTCTACTACCTGCTGAAAGGGACAGGGAATAGCAATCAGAGTATTCTGATTACCATTACCCCTTGTCACCTCGCAAGCAGAAATACCAACAGGCTACTACTTGTCTGACAGTGACAGCTGGCTCAAGTACCAAAAAGTACCCCTATTTTTATTAGCAGATAGTAGCAGAATGTTTAGCTTGGATTCACAAGAAATTAAAACTAATTCTTCAGCCTATATTCCACACACTGTTTGCTGAAAGAACAAGAGACCTTCGCATATACATTTTATCTAAAAAATGGAGAAAGACCATAAATGTTGAGCTAAGGAAGACTATCAGCAAGAATATGTGTCTTATTCTACCACACCTGGCCAATATATGAAATATATGTTACTAACTGTTTGCTCAACATCTCGGCACTAAGTTCTTGCTATTAGAACTGAAGACTGGCATCACCTTGCTATTGTTTCCCTAAGAAAGGGCAACATTTCACAAGCAAAATTATGAAAATGCAAGAAACAGATCATTGAAAGCAATTGCAAGGCAAACACATTTTATAAGCACTGAGGTGACAGAGAACTTTTAACTTTAAAGAAAGCCACTGGTATATACGTACTAGTATCAGGTACTTCCCTCCCTTATTTATGTGCTAAACATATTTAATTTATCCTGTGAAGACAAACAGTGCCAGTTCTTCGCAAAAGACACATCTACTGATCCAGAAATTCCACACAGAAAAGGGCTGCGTGGAAAGTAAAACCCAGCGATGAAGAACTGAATCGCTGTAAGCTGAGAGGTACCTTGTAAGTAGAAGTATTGCAGAATTTGTAAATTTTCAGTATAGACAGAGTTTGTGAATCTAATAGCAGCACTAGAGAGCAGTTACTGAGGAAAGCTATTGCCAAGAAGCTGGAAAATGACTGCTAATTGTTATTACTGCACAAAGCAGACAATATCTATGTATAAAAAGACATTCCAAGAAAATATAGACAATAATGTGACTAGAAGAGACTTTGCATCCAAGCATTCTGCAGAAAATAGAGAATAACATAACTGAATCATTAAGCAGACTATTAATAAACCCATTCAAGTCAATAACTAAGCTCCTTAGACTTACTCTATGATCTCCAGTTCATACTACTTAATTGTAAATCCAATCTTTTCTGCGAGCAGAAATACACCAGCTTTACTCGAGGGGAAAAAAAAAAAAGAAAAAAACCACTCAACCCCCCAAGAGAAGAAACCCCATATAAACATATTTTCAAATTTTTAATTCTATACCAGCCCTTTAATTCTTTCCATCATTCTGGATGCAGCTATTCATCCCATCGTTCTAGATGCAGGTATCTCTGTATGACTTTTATTTTGCATTACTTCTGCAGAAAAAATGAATTTCTCATTTCCTACTTCCTATAGCGGCAGACCTAATGTAAAATACACTACCTCAGAACTATGCAAAATTCCCTCCTGAAGCTGTCTCCTCTTAAGTCACCCTCCAACATCAAGTTTTAATGATCAAATAGGCATTACCAAGCAAAGCCATGACACACATTTCACCTAGATGTTTTGTTGGACTCATCAGTCACACAAACTCCGGCAGAATACGCTTTTTTTCTTTTAATTCTCAGTTCCAAGATTTTTACTTCCAAACATTTGAACTTATTATTTAAATGAAAGAGTAGATTTCTAGCTAAATTTGCACTATACAGAAACTGCAGTAAAGCATCAATTCAAAAGCCTGTATAATTAAAAAACACTGACTGGTTTACCATTAATTTTTTTTCCAGGGCTTCTATATTACAGGATTAAAATTATGCCCTTTAAGCATCCCAATAACATAACCAAGACCAAGTTCACAAGAGAAGTATGCACATCAGAATTTTACCAATTAGCACTGAAACTTCTGAGTTAATTCTCTACGTATGAATAGTTTTACATAAAATACTGTATTTACAAAACACTGACACGCAATATAGCTAACCAAGAAGAAAGTAAGAAGTTTAATGATCACCTCACCTACCCTCTAAAAAGAAAGATGTGCCTGCGCCTTACTGACCCAGAACTTCTCAGCAGAAAAGCCAATACACACTTAATACCGCTCTGGGCTCCCTTCCCCCATCCCCGGCCTCAACCTTTTGCAGGGACATTTCTTCGCTGCAGAACTGTCCAGTTACACCTGCAACTCAGTTAAACTCAGGTGAAAACTCACCCTTATAAAACCCTCCCCTGAGGTACATCTACATGGCAGACCCTGCAACAACCGTGGTAGAAAAGCTGGACCTTATCTTTAAATTCGGGACCTTGGGTAATGCAGCAGATGAGAGCATACACTCAGCATCCCAACAGCAGATTCCAAGGGATCTGTACCATTAGAGAGAGTCACCACAGGAGAGGAGGGAATTGCTGAGCAACTTCAGTGTGGGTAAACTAACTACAAAGCTGCTTGAACTTGCACACATATTTATTAACGCTACAAATCTAAGCTACTACCTCTACCACTCTTGTAGCAGAAACTGCAATCCCATACACATGGATAGCGATATTACTGGAAAATACTACGTAAACGTACCCTTCAAATCCGGAGCTATACCAACCCCAAAGACCTACTCACTATTTTACAGCAAGATTCACAGCTTCTGTAGAGGATGTAAATGCAACACTGAACCCTAACAAGTCATGATTAAAAAACAGTTATTATGAACTTTAAAAATCCCAAAAAGTTAACTTTACGAAGAGATATCTTAACGAACGTTCTTAAGGTTAGTGAAACGTTAGCATGGAAAACTGAAGTAGCATTTACGGCAGTAAGCACGTCTGCTTTAGTCAGGAAAACACTTTTGTTGATACTCAGCCCTATGCTGTAGTAGATACTCCTACATGCACTCTCATAAAGCAGATCTGAGCCTGCAAGATATCATGCTGCAAGCAGCGATTATATACAGCCAGCGAAGCGTCTCCAGAAACAAACATTCCCTCATTTTGCTACAAACAGCTGGGGAAACTTTTTTTTTTTTCCGCCTGGGACACACCTCTGAGCACGGTCCCTCCTCCCATCCACCCACCGCATACACACATTTTAACCAGCATCACGTTCCACTCATCCAGCGAGCGCGGTTTGCAGCGCTACCAGCGCAACCTCGGCTCTGTCCCCGCGCTACAGCACTATTCGGGTTTTTTTCCCCAGTCACATCAGGGCTCCTGGGGGTCCCTCCGCCGCTGTCTGCTTTGCCTGGCCTGGGTGGTCCGGGCCCTGCGGGGAGACCCGGCGGGGGCTCGGGGGCGCAGCCGCGGCCGCACGTGAGGCGGGGCGGGGGCGGCGCTCGCCCGGCTGTGCCCCGGGACAGGCGCTCGCCGGGAGCGGGCCGGAGCAGCGGCCGCGCCGCCGCCGCCGGGGCAGCGCCCTTGAGCCGCCGCCGCTCGGGGCCCCTCCCGCCGGCCCGGCCCCCCCGGCCCTCCCCCGCCCCGCGGCACCGCGGCCCGGCGCCAGAGGCCGCTCGGAGGCGGCGCGAGGGTCCGCAGGGCGGGAAGGGCTCTGAGGGAGCCCCGCGGCCAGAGCGCGGAGCGGGGATGAGGGGTAAGGGGGGGGGGGGCCGTCCCGCACTCACCGCCGAGGCGCCGCCACGGTGAGCTGAGCCCCCTTCTTCTCGGTGCCGGGGGCGGCTCCGCCCGCCCGGGAAACACGAACCCCAGGAAGCAAAAGGCGAAGGAGCTGCGGAAAATGCCCCCTCCCCCACGGCACCGCCGAAAAAACGCCACCGGGGGAGAAAAAAAAAAAAAAAAAAAAACCACCAAACTTTCCTCGCCGCCGTCTCTCCCTCCCCCGAGGAGCACGAACCCAAACACACCGGGACACGCCCCCGCACCGCCCCCCGCGCCGCCCATTGGACGGCGCTCCGCCGACCCCCACGCTGATTGGTCTCTCCGCCTGCTCGTCTTGTCCCTCCGTTCCCCTTTTCGCCCCTACACGCTGCCCATTGGGAAGAGCCTCGGCGATCTCTCCGCCCATTAGCCACGGCCCACGTCAATCAGAGCGGAGCGCCCGCCCCTCAGCGCTTCCGATTGGGCCGTTGCATCACTACGCCCTCCCTGATTGGCTGTATTTGCTGGCTGTCACCGGTTAACGTTGCCCCCTTCGCACCCCAGACAGACTCCCGCCCCTCCTTCCTCTCTGCCAGTTGGCTGCGAGATTTGCCCCTTAAATGGGGCACTCGCTCGCCCGCCTCTACTTGCCCCGCCCTCCCGCGCTACCGATTGGGCGCGGGTCGCAAACTCGGACACCACTGGAGAAGGGACGTGCCCGTTAGGCCATAACAGCGCGGAGACCCGCCCACCGAGCCGCGCTCCTCAGCGGCCCCTGGGGCCCTCGTCAGCCGAGGCGGGAGGCGAGGCTACGTCAGTGTGTGCTCTCATGTGCCGGCCCCAAGGGCGGGGCGCCGTTACGGGCACAGGCGATTAGCGGTGTGACAGCGGCCGTGGCCGCTCAGCGGTGCCGCGACACAGCACCGACGCCACAACCGCCCGCCCGCTCCAGCGACATTTGCACTTCGCCCCGCCCTCCCGGGGGCACGTGAGACAGCTGTTGGGCAGGGGGGTGTCAGTCGGGCAGCTCCCGAAGCCCATTGGCTGGAAGCCCACGCCCCCGCAGCCAACTGGCGGCCGCCCCCCGCTGTCACCCGCCGGATGACACAGCAACCGTAGGCTGGGGGGCGGGGCGGAGCGGGGAAGGAGGGGCGTGCCTCTGATTGTGTGGTTTCGCTGTCAATCTCTCCGCAGCACGGGGATGGGCGGGGCGATGGTGCGTGCCCACCGCGCGCCCCACGCGGCCCGGGCCGCTGCGCACGTGACGGGGGCCCGCGGTGAGGGGAACCCGCCGGAAGGGCTCTGCGGCTGCCGCAGTGTCAGTCGTAAATGTGATTGTTACAAATAAACTTCATTGACTTGGATTTTCATTATCCGCGGAGTATAAAGGGATAGAACCTGAGAAACAGGCTATCTCTTTCTATCTGAAAGATATAAACAGGGCTGCGGGGACCGGCAGTGGGAAGCTAGGGCAGGAGCTAGCCGGGAGACGCTTTCCTGGGAGGTGATGTGAAGCCGGGGATGAGCTGCAGCAAGTGTTAACCCCGGGGCTGGAAGGGGCTGGAGAGCAGGTCTGGGGCAGCACTGCCGGATCTGAGGGAAGGGAAAAAAATGGAAGATGTATAAGCAGAACCTGCATGAGACAGAGGGTTTAGGATTAGCATAGCAGAAGAGCGGGGCCAGGGGAGCAGCAGGTCTCCAAAACTGA
Organism: Manacus candei; assembly: GCF_025592945.1. Classification (NCBI taxonomy): domain Eukaryota; kingdom Metazoa; phylum Chordata; class Aves; order Passeriformes; family Pipridae; genus Manacus; species Manacus candei. The sequence goes on from NW_026138066.1 coordinate 6,375,553, forward strand.
CAGAGAAATACCGAGGGGAACACATGGAATAACAGAAGCACGTAGAGGATAAACTAGGAGAGAGAGGTTATCCTTGATTGTACCAAATTTCTATGCTTGTTCTCATTTTCCTTATTCTCCAGTATTTTTGAAGACTGCTGTTACATTAATGAGTGTCACTTCCTAACCTCACCCAGGGCTGCATGCCAGTGCAATGTTTTCATTTGATCTCCTCCGGAGAATCCTGTTACAACCTGATCAGCAGAACAGTGCAGCAGCTGAAAATACTGTTTTGGTGGTGAAGAGAGAGCCATAGAGATATGGTGTGCCTGTCACGTTAGCGAACGGGTCTGTGGGTGTTCAGCGAAAACGTGCTCTGTCCTGGAGGAGCCAAAGAGCCCTTCACAGGTTAGTCATCACCAGGAGGGACAGCTGCCAGCACAGCGAAGCGATGTGCGCTGCTGGCACGGACAGCAGACAAGATCCATGTGAACTTGGGCTACACAACTCAGTGAAGAGCAATGAATCTTTTGATGGCTTCTTCATTCAGTAATGGTAATAGATTTTTACATTGATTGCTGGGGGAAAGAGTGCCATTAATATGAGTAAGACTTTATATTGGGTATTTACATACTTGTTACTGTAGTGCTTTAAGGAATACAAAAGGCACTGTATAAATCAATATCAATTAGTAGTATAAATTTCGAAAGCACTTTGCCTCTCTTCCTCATAGTTTATTCAGTGAATACAAACTGACTGTATCCTGTCTGTATCACATGTATTTTTCTTAGTGTAAGCAGAAATCACTAATACACTGAGAGTACAGGTTGCATGCTTTGGGAAAGAAAGATGTGTCCAAGATGCTGACCTTGTCCTTGCTATAAGTAAAAAAAATAATAAAATCATTTCCCTGTTTGAATTCCCTTTCCCCTTGTTGGTGTTCTTTTGCAAGTTTTCCTTCCTATGTTTTGCTCAGGATTTTGGTGCACTTGTAGCAGGACATCGAAAGCAAGGTGAAGCAATATGATTTATTTTGCATAAGCCTAGTGAACCAAATATTTTCATTTCAGAGGAGCAAAGATACCACACTCCATTGTCCCTGTATTTTCACACTACAAAACAAATTGAACTGTAGAAAGCAAGCAGATTTTGTTGGTTTGACTGAAGCAATAATGGATGACTCAGGAGTTCTCACTCAGGTTTACATGTATTTGGGAGGAATCACAGCTCCCAGACTAATTTCTGGTTCTTGTAAAGTTAAAATGCTTATGAACATAGTAGTTCTTCCTATTTTTTTCATATCTCCTTCACTGCATCTTCTGTCCAATTTCACCAAGTTGGATAGTGAAATTTTTTCATCCACTGGATGTCAGTGTTACACTACCGCTGTGGTGCCTTTCCAGGTGCTGGGAAAGGTTGGATTTCTTTGGGATGAGGACATTTCGAAGATCTCTCTTCTGTGGTGGCAAGTGCTGTGAAAGACCATTGCAGCTTGGGGGAACAGGCTCCCTGCAATATGAATGTGCCCTTTGGCTCCTGCAGATGCAGGCTAGGACCCTGCCTGCAGACATCTTAAGTATCAAACCTCACAGAGACTGTAGCCAGAGACAGACAGACTTCACTGTTGGGGTCAATTCCGTTTGACTGTTCCAACCTTACATTGTGAAAATACACAACTTCTTCTTTTTTATAATTAAGTTTACTTGTTATATCAGTGAGACAAATAATACTGCATCTGACAGGGATACAGTCCAGAAAAAGGCTGCATAAAGAGACTTCTATAAACAAATGAAGAGTGCTGCCAGCTTGGGACAATTCTGAATGCAGGAAGGAGAGGGGACAAAACTTTAGAAGCAGCTTTGATATTTGGAGTTGAAAGTCAAGAATTTTTGAGATCTGACACTGGTTTATTATTTCCAAAAGTGCCATGACATTTTTTATAGGCTTGCTAGGTTTTTAAATCAATGTATCTGAATGAACTCTGGATACCCAGTCACTAGAAACTAATGATATTTTTAAAAAAAGTCTTTGCTAACCCTGCTTTTTTTCTGCTTCAGACACCCTGAGCAGCAGTTATCTGTTGAACACAGAAAGAAACCAGTTACTTACCTGAGTTGCGACTAAGAGATGGGTTACTTTTTGGAAAGTCACAGTAAAGCTGTGCTCTTTATGGTGCCTTATGTTTAAATATTTTGATATGAAATGTGACATTTAACATATGATATAATGCTGTACTTTATCTGTGACTAAAATGCAGGCGGCACTTGAAAAGAAGATTGCCGTTGTTTAAAAGATGGTTCATAAAAAAGTAATGAAAGAATTGATGTTCTCTTGTTATCTATAAACACAGGCCAATTAGATTATTCTCTTACGTACATCTTTCCCCTGAAAGCTACTTTTTAATCTATCCTTTTCCTAGAAGACTTCAGGGAATTTTCAGCAGGCATATGGCATCAATGTACCAGGAGACTATAACAAATATTTGCAAAGATTTTGATCTGTATAAAATACCAATTATCCTTATTTAAAAGTATTTATCTTAATAATCACTTTCAGCAGAGACACCTGTTAGGAATTCAGTGTTTCCTATTTCCTTCAGTCGAGTGGAAAGAAGTTTTCTCAGCCATTTTCCTGTATCCTTCACAGAACTTTTCATGGAACAAGCAAAGAGAGGAAGTAATACTTCATATGCCTGGGAACTGTAAAAATGAGGATAGGAAAAAGGAATTTGTATTTAAATTAGAGAATAGCAGATTTCAACACAGTGATTTTTTTTCCCTTCTAAGCCACTTGTAACTGCAAAAAACAAACACAAAAGAGCCATTTAAGGAAAAAAAAGTAATGAATACTAGAATTAAATTAAATAGCAGGAGGAAATTAGGGAAATATCAGATGTAATTTTCAAATTTATATGTTGATCACGTGATTTGTGCTAATATTCCTGCTTTACAAAGAAAAAAAAGTAAAAATATCTTTAATGACTGTTAGCGTTCAGAACCTGAGCTTTAAGTTCCAGTCAGACATCTCCACATCTATAACTGTTCTTAAAATAATAGGCTTATTTTGACATTACCTATTTTTATGTGTCATACCCAGGAAAGACATGCAGTTGCAATAGAAACACAAGCAGTTTATACATGTCTTGGGCAAAGTGCTTAGCATGTTTCAATTTGTTGTGCTGTCATGCTCACATAATGTTGGAAGGAAAAGGGGGAAAGAGAAGGTTGTCAGCTCTCAGCCAAAGGGAAAAAATTACTAATATGATGGCAGTGTTTTTAAATGGAGAATAATTTATAATGCTGTTTTGTTTTGTTTCTCCTGGAGGCAAAATTAAAACAATGCTTCATTAACATTATTTGAAGCTATTTTAAATATAACCATTTTCAGCAAAACAATGTTAACATGTGTGGGGTTTTTTAATGAAAAAAAGACAATTAGGAAAACGTTTTGAATAATATTGTATTCTTTTACCTAAAGTCTTTTTTTTCCAATTTTTTTTCACTATGTTTAGTCCCGAAAGTGAACCAGCGTGCATGTAGGAGTTATTGGCTAGCAGTTATACTGAGGCTAGATGTCATGTGGCTCTTCAGACACAATTTTAACTTTAAACATACCCATTCCACCAACTTGGTTAGAGCTACCATACTCAACACCAACTTGTGCAAAACTGTTTTGAGTCACCTTTAGCTGGATCTAAATGAAAACTTAAGTATAGGAGGGTGAAAGCAATTATAGCATTTTACTGTTGCAAGTCCACCTTCATCACCAGGACAGCACTAGTTTTTTACAGCAAGACAGAGGGTAACTGCTGCAGGCACTTTCTTCCTCCATTCTCCAAGGTTCAGATCTACTGCAGTTTTTATTTCTCCCAAGTTAGCCGATTTCACGTGTAGTATTCATTTATGTACCAAATTATGTCACCCAACTCCATCACAACAGAAGAATCAGGTTTCAAAGAAGAAAGAGGTCTGGGCACATTCCTGCCAGCCTCTTCCCTATGCCAGAGGAACTATGATATGTAGATGCCCTTGCTCTTGCAAAAGGGAAATAAGGAACCTACATCTGATAATACCACACGTACCATCAATACCGATGCTGGGAAAGCTCCTACCCGTCCTTCTATCCCAAATTCTCATTAGGACAGCAAGACCATATGGTTTCTTTTTGTTTCTTAAATTATTATTATTTTCTGGGAGTTGTAGCTACATAGTAATTTAAGATGGCAGCTTTCCAAGGCTTTGCTGTGGTTCTAATTAATCGGGTATGCTGTTTAATTTTTTAACTCAAGCTTTTTCCTCATATTTAAAAGGTCTCACATTGCCCTTTATTATTAATGACATCAAAGCAAGAAGAATGGCTGCCATTTCTCCTTAGTCTGTGGAAGTGAGACTATCTGTAGTAAAAAAGTGCAGTGTCTGCACTTGTCAGCGGGACTGAAAGCAATACCATTGGCAAAGCGTCTGCCTTTCTTTGGTCTAGTGAGCTGGAATAATGCTCTGCCAGAAAAACAGATGAGAAAACAAGGAGTGGGACCTACCTGGAGAACAGGGGATAGACTGAAGAGTTACTATAGGGTGGGGCAATGGAGTGTGCAGAATGCAGGGCAGAAAATCTGAGGAGAAAAAAAAGTTTCCTTTTCTAATGTGTGGAAAATTGTGCCTCCTCCAGGCAGCCCAGGTGAAAAAAAAACACAAACAAACAAAAAACCCCCACAAAAGTTGCTATCAGTTTTGATTAGGGATTTAAAGACACAATTTGACTTTTTATACTCTCATACACTCTGAATCATGGTTGTATGATTCCCCCTTCACAGGCTTTCTTCACAAAGTTTCCAAAACTGGTGTTTGATGGAGAAGCATAGCAGTTATATTTTTATAAAAACCAAAACAACAAAAAAACACTAAAACCCCCACACATATACGAGTTTCCACTGGACAGCTCACTGACACTCGCAGAGGGGCCAGAGTCCAGCGTGGCAGGACCCAAGGACAGAAAGTAAGAATAATTCAGGAAGAGAGCATCATCAGCAAGAAAGATGGGATGAGAAGATCAGCTGAAAGACAGCACAAAACTGTGACTTGTAAAAAAATGTGGTTACTGAAAATCTCAGTGCAAGGCAGAATGAGGATGATGGTTGGAAAAATGTGGGGAAGATCTTATGTCCCAGAGAGCGGGAAGCTCTTTGGGAGGTTTCTTGGATCGAGGGCCAGCATTGCACACAGAAGGACGTGTTTTGTCCCTCACACAGAGCTCTCATCAGTTGCAGTCTTCTCCTCACACTTGCATCATCCCTGATCAGCTGCAGGGTGTCCTTGGCAAAAACCCTGCAGAGAGAGCTGCCTAGACAGGCAGAAGGAGACCTATGACAGCAGTGGGCTGTGAGCACTAGGAGGAAGACCTGTGAAGGAGAATGGCCCAGGGTCACCCTGTGAGAGGTGGCGTGAACCCTGAGGAAGGCAGCAGGAGCTGCTCCCATGACTTTGCCTCCAGCAGCTGCAGGAACAAAGAACAGTCACGCTAGGTAAGCCAAGCTCTTTTCTCTGTACTACTCAAACCTGTTTGCTTGCAAACCCCATGACTCACTCACTGCTCCAGCTCTGCTTCTGCAACAGTTAGCAGCAAAGTCAACCCAGGTTCCTGAGCACAGCTTTCTGTGTCACCACCTCAATGGAAATCTGCCAGCAGCTTCCCTGTGGCTGCCACCAGGTCGGTTGCTGGGAGTTCAAGGTGGGGCTGTGTGGGTAAAGCCCTGAGGCCGACACCAAGGAGCAATTATAAGACCTCTTGGTACTGGGAGATAATCTCTTAGGAGACACTGATAAATTGTGTGCAGGCACCACTGCAGAAAGAAGACTCATTTGCTCAGGGGCTACAGCAGTATTTGGCCTACTGTGCTATTTTGTTCTCACATGAGGAAAGAAAGATGATCGAGATTCCAATGGATTTCATCAAGCACAAAGTCCTTCTCAAAACCCCAGGTTCTCCCTTCAGAAAAACACAAGGCTTTCCTCCTAGTCCTGCCCTAAAGAGACTCATGGATTGCTAGAGGAAAGTCAACATTTTGTTGAGGATTGCTTTCTTTTGTTTCTGAAAGAGAGCAAAATGTTCTTTCTTTTATGACTGCTGCTCTGGATTCATGGACCTTGCTAAAAAGAAAGCGTGTTTCCGCTCAAGAGCCCTCAGCAGCTCAGTTCTAATCTGTTTGCTTCCACTGCTTGGACCACACTTGATTTCTGCTTCTGGATTACTTATTGTCACTGAGGATCTTACAGGGTGTAATCCATTCCTGATATCTATTGTAACCTACAGTCCTGCTTCCACAGGGTAGTGCTAGTGCACAAAGAGCAAGGCAAATACAGATTGAAGCTGTTTTCCAAGATATTCAAGACCAGGGCTGTGTTCAAGAAGACAGGGAGGCTGTTTTTATCAAGGGAGCCCAGCTCCTCCAGAAGACCTTCTGTTGCAGCAATTGCTTTTGCAACAATATTCTATGCAAAGACCCTGCAGCTTTTTTTTCCAAGGGTGTCCTCATGTTAACAATGCTGCCATGCATGGATGAATTCCCAATTACTTACACCAAGCACTACTTATGTGGAAGATTTTGAAACAAGATGGAGCCTGCCTGGAACAACACCCTCATTTTGGCTGCAGGGTGCAGCATCTGAAGCTGGCGCCTGTGCTTGTCTGTGTCTCTCTTTGTTCTTGTGAGTCTGTCTCCCTGGATGCAAAGAGGAAGCTGTTGGTCATACTGGGCCGTCAGTAACTCCAGTTTAAATCCAGCATAACCCCACTGGGTGCAGAGAAATTAATCTTGGTTTGCAGAAGCATAACTTTATCCCTGTAGCTGAATCAACATCTTTAAAGATGGTTTGGAAATTGGTAAGAAACCAGTAGAGATCGTCCCAACTTTTCCTTCCAGAAAAATTTTGGTTTATTGAAATGCTGCAGTCATAAATACAGAACAAAGGAAGTGAATATATTACAGTGTCCTCATTGTGAAAGGGCAATGGCAGATGCTTTGATAAACTAGGAGACAGGTCATTATTTCAGCGCAATGCCTGTCAGAACATCTGCCAACTGTAGCTCTCCAAAAAATTATTTTTTAACTTCCTTCCTATGAGATTTACTAGACTGTGAAGGAGAATCTCAAACAAGTGGTAGCATAATTTACCAAGTCCTAGAAGAGGTACTTTGGTGAATTGCCTAGCATTGTGCTGAGGCAATAGACCAGATGACCTAGTGGCCTTTTCCATTTCTAATGTCTATGATTATTGCAGTTATACCTCGGGACACTAAACAGAGATATTTTCTTCCTTTCAGTGGTAGCAAAATGTCACTAATGGCCATGCTAAATCAGAGCAATTGATCCTTCTGCAGATGTGTTGTGCACTTAGCAAGGCAGCTATAAATGATCACACTTTGTTTAGATTTGCTATTTTCTGTTTTTGTAGTGCAAGTGCTCTGCACAAGGGGACTGTCAGCCAAGGGAAAGATTTTCTGGTAGGAGATTAAGGATAACTAAGGAAATGATTGCATGACCTATAAAGAGCGGATCATAAATATTGCAACAATAAAACCAATAGCTCCTTCAAAGTTTAAATAGCTTTTCTTTTCAAACAATTGAGGTAAATGCCCTTTTCCCAAGGTTGTCTAGCACATGCACTTTGAGATTTCACACACAGTTTCACCAAATATATTGTACTTTCTCAGGGAAATACCTTTTTCTTTTCACTATCTTTCTTTGTGGAAGCATCCCCTCCACAAAAGTTAGATCCCAACTACCTGGAAGTTCCTTATCACTTCTTCTAGCACCGACGTTTCAAAATAGCCCGAGCTTAATGAAAATAATAGCCCCTGCATTAATAATGAAAATAGCCCCTGCATTTTTTAAGCACAAACCCCACCAAACAATGCAAGAAGGGACAAGTATGATTCTGCCCTTTATAACCAAGCAGCAGCAATTACCTTTCATGCGTCCCAGGAGGAGCCTCAGACAGAAGGGTCTGCCTACATAACATTTATATTCCTCACAACTCCAAGTGTGTAAAATCCCAGTCCTGGGCTGTTGCAGCTTGGCTGATACAGACAACTGACATTCCTTTTTCACACACCCTGACAGCACACAACACAGCGTTTGTTTTTAATGCTTGGTTCAGGATCCTGCTCTGGAGTAAGCAGCTTGCTCTCTTGTGTGCTCAGTCTTTTTTCCCCATTCTCCATGCTGCCATTAGTCTGTAGCCAGGTCAGGAGAATCATAGACCAGTGTGTTCCAGCAGCCATGTCACAAGGATGCAGATCTCACAGAAGCATTCCTACTCCCTTGTCACCCCACGTTCTCCTGTACATTTAGCTCGTATGTCTTAGGCCTTGGCCTGGGAGTACCGCTTTAGGCACTTTTAAAAAGTACCACAGTACAAAGGCTGGAGCATCTTAATATTAGTGCTGCATCCTGCAGTCAATCAGCTATTGGTCTGGCTGCAGAGAGCATTATCCTTGCTATAAACACCACTCCAGTTTGGTAAATCAAGCAGCTGAAGAAATATGGGTGTTCATTCACCCACAGCAGGCATGTGCCAAATCCACCCCCAGGCCCATGCAAAATGCTGATCACTCCACGGGCCAGTGGTGCAACATACTTTTCTTTCTTGTACATTGGCAATTTGCAACTCAGAAGCTATTTTGCTTTAAATAAAGTAAAAAGGCAAAGGATCCCCTGAACAGAGTCAATGCTCACAAATGGAAAATATCCTTAACCTGACCTCCCTGATCCTTCCCTATGCTACTGTATGTAAGTGCATTAAAATCAGCTCTCATTTTTATGTTCCAGGTTTCAGGCTCTCTGTAATAGCTGCAATCCTCATTATGCAAATATTGTAGTTTGCCTCTATGCTTTCTACACAAATTCTTTTTGTTGTGTTTTCCTGGTTATGTGCAATTTCACACAGCCAGTGAAATTTCAGCATCTATAAAAAATTGTCTGGTGTCTACAGATTCATAGAATCAGCTGGGTTGGAAGGGACCTCCGAGATCATCAAGTCCAACCCTTGATCCAGGCACTAAGTGCCACATCCAGTCTCTTTTTAAAAATCTCCAGGGACGGAGAATCCACTGCTTCCCTGGGCAGCCCATTCCAATGTCTGACCACCCTCTCTGTAAAGAAATTCTTTCTAATATCTAACCTAAACCTCCCCTGGTACAACTTGAGACCATGCCCTCTTGTCTTTGCTGATAGTTGCCTGGGAAAAGAGACCAACCCCTACCTGGCTACAACCTCCTTTCAGGGAGTTGTAGAGAGTGATGAGGTCTCCCCTGAGCCTCCTCTTCTCCAGGCTGAACAGCCCCAGCTCCCTCAGTCTCTCCTCATAGGACTTGTGCTTGAGTCCCTTCACCAGCCTAGTTGCCCTCCTCTGGACCTGCTCCAGCACCTCAATGTCCTTCCTGAACTGAGGGACCCAGAACTGGACACAGTACTCCAGGGGTGGCCTCACCAACACTGAGTACAGGGGAAGAATCACTTCCTTGGACCTGCTGGCCACACTGTTCCTGATACAGGCCAGGATGCCATTGGCCTTCTTGGCCACCTGGGCACACTGCTGGCTCGTGTTCAGCTTCTTGTCAATCCAATCTCCCAGGTCCCTCTCTGTCTGGCTGCTCTCCAGCCACTCTGTCCCCAGCCTGTAGGGCTGCATTGCTTTCAGCACTCCCAGTCATCTAGAAGTTGCTGTTTTCTACCTGAGGCAGGCAGGAGAGAAGTTTTATGCCTGCAGTTCTCCTACCAGTGACATTTCTAATGCTTTAGAAAAATAAAACCTAGCAAGTCAGATGAAAAGGCAGAAGTTGATACTGCAGACAGACAGGCTGGAAAGGAAGAAGAAGTAGAATAAGAAACATCTCATTGACACATTATATTAGGAGTTTAAGATACAGCAGCTACTGTGCCCCTAAGTTCTTGTGCAGAGACTTTCAGCTACTCACTTACCCAACTTGCTGAAAAGCATGGCAAATTAGCTCACATTGGGATGCTGTGGTTTTCTGTAACCTAACTCCCCAAGTACACATGCCCAGACTTGCAAGAAAGGTCAGAAACACATGTGCAAAGAGTTAGGTAAACATCTACCACCAGCCTTGCTACATGCATAAAGGCTTTACCATTTCATCTGCATCCATAGGTTTCTCTTCCAAGATGTTTCCTACAGTCACCGAGTGTGCTTTTCCTAAGCCTTGCTAATTAATGGGAATTCCCAAATTTGCATTTCTTCAGCAGGCTAAGGACAGGGGATGTAAGGTCTAGGGAGACAAATAGGTCATTCAATTCTGGACTGCTCCTTGATTTTGCAAGGTACAGACAAAAGTGTCAAGAAACAAAAATGTAATATTTAAGTAGCAGTGAAATGAAGGGAAGGACAACTTTTTCTTCCTTTCCTCCCTAAAACAACTGCAGAAGAAGAAAAGGCACAAAATGATGGTGGTGCTAATGCTATGAAGAAAGAAGCTCAGGTGCACAGAGATACCCTGCGAAACAAGCTTGGATTAGACAGACTCCTAAACAGTACAAATGCAATTGCTACAGGGATTTAAAAACACTGAGAGACGAAGATTTTGTTTACTGCAAATACTTTTTTATGTATCTTAATGCCCAAAAGTAAAATAGAGGCTGGATTTATTCTGAAACATGGTCAGGAATTTTAAAACAGGCTTTTGTACACACAAACAAAGGGAGCATGGGAAACAAGAGCTTGTGAGTTACTTAAATGTCAAGGATTACATCGTACCAGGTAAAACTGAAATGTAGCACAGGAACTCAGTTTCATAAATGAAATGTCATTGCTGAGGGGTACAAATTGTATAAGAAAGATGGAAAGGGAAACCGAGGTGGCACTTTGTCAGATGCATTTACAGCTGCAGTTCAGCTGCAAAGTAGTAAAAAAAAAAAATAAAGAAAAACTGAAGTGGTCATCTGCTACAGCCTACTCCAGCAGTGAGAAAGCAGGAACAAATAAATCTCTCTCAAGTTACTCAAAGCCACAGAACACTGTATTTGTGGGGAATTCAGCTGCCCCCAGTTCTTTTAACAAGTACTGCCAAACACTGGCCAAAGATGTTCACCTGTAACACAGAAAGCTGCTCTAATCCAGACAGTACAAGTCCTTGACAAATAAACAAGAAAAATCCCCCAAACTGAGGAATTTAAGCAGAGAAAACTGCAAGTGACACCAATGAACAAAGTATCTAAATTTAACACAGTAGTTTATTTGTTTGACTTAGAAAAGGTCTCCAGCATAATTAACTGGACACATATACATTAAATATACAAATACATACCAAAAGAAACCCAGAGGGCACACATTCAGCCAGGAGTCTCATTCTGAAACACTCACTGTTTCACGCCAGAAATAAAGAGCCGTGAGCCCCAGCTTCGTAACTTTCTGTTCAAAACCAGGACCACAGTTGTAGGCCCCACAGATCAGCAAACCTGGGCTAACAAGCCAAGGAGTAAAAGAGATGCAGGGAACAGGCATCCTCTTGAGATTGTACAGGGTCAGGACACAGATGCCAAAGACAGTTAATCTGATTCATTTTTTTTAGGCAAGGACGAAATGACAGCTTATTTGAAGACTGCTGTACCAGAACCCCTAACCACTGCTCTTTGTCACTCGGACTCCCAGCACCATCAACCACATTTTATCTGGAGAGCGAGAGGGGTTCATTTTACAGGTCACAGCCTCAGATTTCTAGCACTCATTAAGAACCACAATTAGCAAAACTAGTCAAAATAAATGTGGTCACCTCACCCAGACTCACTTCTGTTGCCATAGGAGCAGCCAAATAGTCCAAGTTCAGCTGATCTTATCTTCAGGGAGGAACAAGTTCCACCAGAGCCTGAAACATCCACTCTGGATCAACAAGGCTTCATGCATCCTGAGAGTCATGATGACTAAGAAGCAGATTTATATCATGCAAAAAAGTAAGTTTGTTCTCTCAAATTAAGTAATTAAGCAGTATGTGATAAGCCTAAGGAATTCTACTAGCCTCTGGAGTCAAGGCATGAGACTGACTTCCATGGAAAGAATTTAAAAAAGAGTGAACACTACCTTTCAGGAACTGATGTGGCAACAAAGACCAACAGATGAGCAACTCTCTCCTGTTAGTTGACAAGGTTAAAGAAAAGTGCTCTGACGTCCATCACAGGAAAGTAAAGCACATTAACACATAAGCACAGAAGGAAGTGAAATCAGCCTCTCGGACTATTTGTGAAGTCGCTTCCCCAAGATGAAGTAACAAAGACATAAACACAAAGAGACAGAGGACTGCCTGGAAAACCTGACCATATATATCAATGTGGTACTAATTAGTTAATTAACCTATTGCACAATTAAAAAAATAAATATTCTGAAAGCCTGGGAGAACAAGGAAGCACCAGTTGACAATGTTCTTATCGGAACAGAAAGTGGAACAACTTTGGCCTGATAAATTTATCTCTGATCTCTGCTAACAAAGTGAAATAAATACAAAGAGAGAAAAAAAGAAGTCTCCAAAAGTCTGGAGAGTAATCAAAGTATGGCAAAAATCAAGCCACTTTCAACATACGAGTAGCTTTTGGCACACATGAAGTCAACAGGATAACTCAGGTTTTAAGTTACTTCTAAATCCAAATGGCGGTGTCATTTCCAACACCTTTTTTTCCCCATTACCAGAACAATTTTATAAAACACTGCTCATAATATGAGCTGACAGACTCAGCTGTAAAATTACAACTTGTTCCCAGAAGGCTATATATAATATTATACAGACTAGCAAGTATTTAATCCACTGAGCAAGGATGAGTATGTTTAACAGAGGGCACAATACCTTTGATATTTTAGGGTCTCGAGACACTCTGCAGGGTAAACACAATAAAACAGACCTGCTTGCTGTTCAAGTTAAATACACTTCCAGGAAAGGCAATTAATCAATCAGTCAGTCAGTCAATCAATCCATTGCATTTTATCATCAACTACAGACAGCTGTTTGAGTGTAACAACCACTACTGCAACCCAGCACCTGGAAGAGTCTTTGGAACAGCTTATTCTGTGTTGGGAGTGTATCAACTGCCTTTGCTGTGAACTTGTTGTGCAATGAGATGGTTTCTCTGAACAAAAAGTAAGAAAACTAAACCTGTGTTTTTCTGATGTTTGAATATTTTTTTGGCTAGCAGGTATGTTAGCTCTCAGGTGTCTTCTTACAATTAGGATCTATTTTTCTTAGGTATCACAAGAGGGCTTATTTATGACAGCAGAGTATGTAATTTAGATGGCAAGAAAGCAGAGTGAAGCATCAATCTGCACACTGTAGAAACAAAAAACAACTCGCTTCTCCACTCTGTTAGTGAGTAGAACTGGAAAAGGGCTAGTGAACAAGAGGACAGAAGTGTCAGTCAGATCCCATATAATGAATAGCTACAAGTACTGTGAGCCTACAACTTGGAAAAAGTGATGACTGAGGACATACATGATATAGGTCTGTAAAATCACGAGTGGCAAGGGGACAAGGAATAGGGTTGGTCATCACCATGTCTGACAGTGTAAGAACTGGGATCACTCACGGAAATCATCAAGAAAACTATTAAAACAGCCTGACAACAGTTCTTTTTCGTACCACACAATGAACTTGGGGTTTGTTGACTCAGAACAGTGTGGAGGCCAAAAGTAGAAAAGGATTTTTAGAAAGGGACTAAGTGCGTTAAGGCCAGGTCCAGAAGGAACTGCCAGTTCAGAAAGTCCATAGAATGCTAGAATGGTGTCAGAGAAAGATCTCTGTATACAACCTTTGTATTTTATGCTTCTGTGATCACCTGTTACTGACTATTCTCAGAGACAGAATAGCAGATGAGATGGCCTTTGGTCTGATTGCACACAATTCTTCTTATGGATCAAAGCTCTCAATTTTAGCATGATTTAGAGTTTGGAAAGGTTAACTTTGAAGAAAAAAAGGCCATTTGAAAAGCTTGCATGCCTCCTCTGCTTCCTCTTTCAGCTCTCAGAGATGTGCTCCTTAATAATTTGGTTTCCATGAATGGTAAAGTACTGCTGAATTAGGAACAAACAGGATTTTCTAACAGCCACTGTAGTCTGCATTATTGCTCCCAGATTCTGCCCAGTCCCCCTGTGGTGGTTTGGGCTAGGCCTTCCTTGGTGACCAGTCTGTAACCAAGGAAGTGCCCAGATTTACCCGGTATTCCCTACAATTTTTACGTAAGCCAGGCTATAAGAAGAAAGGAGGAGAGGCCTTCGCTCTCTTTCCTTCCGGTGGCTTGGAGGTGCAGGTTCCCTGCTGTTGGGTCTGTCGTGTTGGGGAGCGAGGCCTGGTTAGGCCTTGCCGACCCTGGGAGACGGAGGTTGCCGGCGATCGTTCCGGAGCGACTCTCGGTTGTCCCAAGGAGAGTAGTGAGCTATTTCTTTGCTAACTCTTTTAGTTACTAGATCTCGGGCTACTGATTGGGATATATATATATATTTTATTTTGGTTTTGTTCCTTTTCCCTTCCCCCTTCCCTTTCCCTTGTGAAATAGTATATTTTTTTAATTGTATATAATTGTAATATAAGTATAAATATATTTATATATCTCACTTTAGCTGTCTCTCTCTCGTTTCGGGTTTTCTTAGTTTTTTTTCTCCCTCTTCTCCCTGAGGTTTTTTGGCAGGGGGGGGACTTCTGGTGGTAAGGTTTGGAGACTTGCCAGGGAGCCAGCTTCAAACCATATCACCCCCTTATAAGGCACTTTTCCTGACCCAGTCTGAACTGGAGTTTGAACATTCCCCTGTATTCAATTTTTCCTCTTTACTACATTCTTGCTAAATCACTTTGTTCAACTGCTATATTTATGCTATGTAACAGTTCAGATACTAATCTGTTGGCCTCTTGTTAGGTAAACCCTTCCTCCAGAGCACTCATTTCTGCATTGGTAATTGACAACAGGAATCTACAGGAAGACTCCTAGTGGACAAAGGATTGCTACACTGTCTGTAAACATCCTTATTTCACCCAGAATTTGCTACTTCGATTGGATTTAGCCTTCCAGCCAGTCAGATCAATACATTTTTGCAGTGCAGTAGAGTAAACAATGCAATACAGTGATTCCTAGTCTGTAGCTAGACAGACTGAAGTAGCAGCACAAGTCAGTCAGAAAATCTCCTGCATTTATCTGGACACAGAGCGAGCTCTGAGACCAGTCATCACAGTTGTTTTTATATGTAAAATATGTGTGCACACAGACATATGGACTAATACATTCATCACTAACCCTCATTTAAGGGACCGACCATCCAAAGTCTAAGCTTCACCCAGAAATGTGCTTTAGCTGGGGGTGCCAGGTGCATCCAGGACCATGCAGAGGCTTTACAGACCACTGCATGAGGATATGGCTGAAGGTTCTAAATCAATTAAGAAGTTACTGTTCCAGCTTGTTCAGTCTTCAGTTCTCCAGACAATTCTTCCCCATCAAGATAACACACAGGTAGATTGTTTGTTTTTATCGCTCATAGTGGAGTTTGGATTCAAGTTACCTGGAATGAAAAGAAGTTAAAGTAAGGTTAATGTTAAGTAAACAAGATCTGGATAAAGTTTGGACTCACAGTTCACTCTCATTATTTACTGTATATCTTATGTTAGACCTACATTACTCTGTATTCTCTTGTGGCTTTTTTTCCTACTGCAGTGTAGTGAAGAGACATTAAAATAAGAGCAAATGTGGAGTCTACTGTGGAGAAAACTACTGGAGAAGTATTTCCAGGTTTTAGCTTGTACCCATGTTAGCCTCAGTGGTATTCTCATGTCCAAGCTGGCACTGAAAAACAGTCTGGCCATGCCTTGGGTGGTAGATTTTCCAAAGAGTGAGGTATAGAAAAAACAAACAAACAAACAAAAAAACCAAGTCAGGTCATCTCATCCATTTGATACCCACACACATTTTCAGTAGATTTTTTTTTCACATTTCATTTTAAACATCTCAAGTGCCACTATTTCCACCATTGCTTTTCCAAGACAAATCCCAAGGCCTCAGTTTGCTGCCTCAGTTTTTTATAATCTTTTTTTCAAAGCTTACTCTATGAATTTCTTTTGCTCCCAGTATCTGTACTTTTCAATGCTTGCACTTCTCTCTGGTCTCCTTCATTACAGCCAGATGTTGGTCTGGATGCCCCAGCATATTTTTTTCAAGCACTGTACAAAAGTGTGTTCAGAGGCTTTTGCAAGTAAGGGAGTTCATCTGTGCTCTGAGCTCAGCAAAGCTTACATGACCAGGGCAGTAGGTACTGAGAGGGGCTGCCATATGGCTTGCAATCACTCTGAACAAAGGCAGGCCCCACTCATGTATTTGTACAGAAGGAAGCTGTATGTGTATCTCCCAAGCAGTTGGAGCCAAATGCCACTTCTGAGTGAGAATAGGGAGGGAAAACTACCACAGGTCATGGTGATATGCCACTGAGAAGTCTCAGCCTTACTAAGTTTAGGGAGCATTCAACCCAAGCACCACCTCTGAACTGGGCTTCGAGTGAATAATTTTTAATGTCACTCTCTTGTCAGTATTTGATCAATTTTGTCCTTACCTGCAGATGATGGGGAAGAGAAGAGCTCTCTCCTCTCCAACTCCTTCTCTTCACTCTCTTCCACACTCCATTTTCTTGATATTCACATGGGAGGTTGCACTGCAACCTGCCCTCACTTCTGTGGCTGCTCTGTATGCTACTGCCTCCTCCCCACATCTCCCCTGGGCATTTCCTTCTACCTGTCCCCACTCTGATGCATTCTGCATGTTACTACTAAGTTTATCATAACTCCTATCTCTTTGCTATCCCTTTTCCCCTCCCTGTCTGTATCACATTCAGGACCCTCGCATTTAGTTTCAAAGGTGTCTGTGCTCCTCTGCTTAATTTTAACTCCCAACTCCTTTATTTTTCTCACTTTTTACTCTTGTCTTCTAACCTTTTTCTACAGATCCCACTACAGTTAGAGCAAATACCCTCCTTGTACGTATCAAGGAGGTACATACAACGTTCCCCTCTTTCTTCCAGTTACCATCCCTCCAGGATGTCACCTTGGCTGAAAAACACTGGGGAGAACTATGCAGCTATTTCAGTAGTATTGCAGTACCCACTGTAAATACCATTTCTTATTGCAAGAACCACCCCAAAGTGAAACACAAAATCCTGCTATTAAGGATATAATCGTTCTGCAATCGTCACTCATGAGGAGTGAAGGCTGATGTATGAAGCAACTCAGAACAGCAGACCCTTCTGAATGAGCCCACTTTGCTTTTTTCAAGGGAGAACACAAAATGAAAAGTCAGCGCCTTCCCAAGGCATACAGCTTTCAAACCTTTGCAGTATTTCCTAGAAACTGCACACAGATGTCAGTGTCTTTGCTGATCACAGTCTGCCCAGCACCAGCTTAAAATTAACAAGATTCTGGTCAGGTTCAGAGCTGCTCTTGTGTTCCTGAGCGGGCAAGAGTGAAATTCAAGAGTTCTGTCAATTTGATGACGCAGTTTAAGAAAGCCTTGTAAGACGTAGCACCGTCTCCATGCAGTGTGCTAGTACAAAACCTGAGGGTGTGGATTCAGATACTTAGTTCGGGACATTATCTGTAGCCCTTGTATTTTCCAGACGCCTAATTCTGACTTGTAGGTATCCTTTTCTAGCATGTAAATACTGCATCAGATTTTTAGCCTCCATCACAGCACACACTTTCATCACTTCCCTTCCCAGTTCAGATTCTCTTTGTCACTATTTGCTCCTACAAGACTGAATCTGACCTTTAGCCTGCTTGAATAGTGTCTTTCAACTGCTCTGTGAGCTACTGGAGGTGTGGATCTGGTCTCTCTATGCATTTGCAAGGTGGGATGTGTCTCTATGGTACTACAGAATTAATAGTGACTTTGGAGGATGTGTGCACAAGAAGGCCCACGGGGCTTAAGTGTGCTGTTTAATCTTTACAAAAGGTAAGGGCAGCTATTTCAAACTGTGAAGCTCTGAATAATTGCATCCTAACCTGCCTGCATACCAAGTACCTTCTCCTTCATTTCCACTTCTCCCTTCTGTCACCCAGAGTATCACAGCATCAGTTTTTACTAGCCCTTAAAACTAAGTCAGCCCTACAGTTACCCAAGAACAAAGTGCCTCCTATCTTTATTTTGAAGCTGGAACTCTATTCCATGCCCATGTTCAGGAGTTTTTTTATTAAATTCTAATGATGTATGTGGTACTGATCAAGTAACTACAGGATCTTCTGGATAACAAAATTTTTTCTGTTCCTCATAAGCCTCCATCTTGCTAATGTGCCCTCTACCATCTCTCTTCACGTGCCACTTTGGGACCATTAGACTAGAGAAGCTTTCTCTCAAGAACAGTGATTCAATTCAAAAGCAACACACAAGCAGTGATCTTCCTCCAGCCTTTTATGACACCACGTGACTGAAGTCTACTTACACCATACTTCAAAAGCTGTGGAGTCTCCTGCTGTCACCATGAACAGGCATTCTCAATTTGCATAAACCAAAAATACTAGCAAGGACTCACTGGAAAGATTTATCAGAAAAAATATGGCAGGGGGAAGGGTGGTGAGCTGGACCTCAGCATCCTCCCTGCACCTGTTCTCAGTCCTTCCTTCCCCTTTATTGAAAGAGGTGACAGCCCACAGGAAGTAATGGTGGCAATAAATAAAACCTGAACATAATAGCATGATAGTGTCTTTGTGGAAATGGTCTAGACTGAGCATCAGACTGTCTGGCACAGATACTCTGTGTTAAAAGAAACAGGGACATTCCTGCTGCCCGGACTGTGCAATGCTCTAGAAGGGTGCAGTGTCCCACTGTTCAGCTGGAGACATCAATCTCTTTCATGCCTTAATTTGGGCCTAATTTCATCACGACACTGCAGGGATGGCAGGCTGTGTGCTTTAAAACAGCTGACAGTGAGAAATGCAGGGAATCTCTGATGAAGTGCTGACAAATCAGAGATTGCACAATTCTCTACTTCTGTCACTAGAGGGTAGTGCAAGCCCTCAGGTCCATTCCTCCAAGAGGAAATGCCCATACATCTCCCTATAGGTCTTCACCGATTTTGTTTTTCCTGGCTGTGAGTAATGGGGACCACCAGCACATACTGTCTGTGCTCAAGACTGTCATTGTGACAGAGAGCCTCTTGATACCAGGGTTTACTTCTGCCTCCCCAAATGCTAAACACACATTCTAAAATGGGTCTACTCTAATCTTAAATAAATTATCCATGCCTTCTTCCACCCTTGTGTTCATTTGGCATTTTGAAGTCTGCTTCATTCAGCCAGAAATATTTCTAAGAACCTAACCAAGCACTGTTGCTGACCTTCCCCATACCCTGCTTTTCTTTTTGGTCTCAAGAGAAGTCTTTCCATTTCACATCATGGTAAGTTGCAAGGGAATTCAGTCTCTCTGTGCCTGCATTTCACATTCATCAGATCACAGAATGGTCTCTGGCCAGATAAGTTGAGGAGAAATTTTCTCTCTGCAAGTAGTTTATTTTCCTGCTGGTGCAGGATGTATCAACACCTAACCACAGCTCACTGAGAGGAAGACAACCAGGCTGAATTAATCCAAAGATTTACTTCAAACTCACAAAATATGTTGGGGAGATAGCTATGAACCCATAAATTGGTAATAATCTTTATCATTTGTGTCTTCAACTGACTGAAGCCTTGGAAGGACTTGATGAAAATATCAGTCTTGTGTTAGCAAAGAAAGAAAAGTTAAGATCTAGTGATCTACTCTGTAGCATCTGTTTCCATGACCTTCTCCTCCATTTCAGAAGGTGATAAAGGAGCAAATTAAAAAGATTTTTGCACCCTTTCCTCCACTCCTTTTCCCCTCATCTCAATAAAAATATGTTTTTCTCTCTTCTCCACCAGAACTTGTCACAATAAATACACCCAACTCTAACGAGGAAAGGAGGGGTTACACTGAAAATCTGTCTGTGCCCTGCTAGCTACTACAATAGTGAACGTTCTCTTTGTCCCATACCCACTTGAAGTATGAGAAACATCTAAATGAGAAGTACCAACTTTACAATAAGACTGCCATTAAATTGCTTTCAATTTAAATTGCCTGTATCATTTGATACAGCTTCTGCTTTTTGATCTTGCTCATTTTGATACAGAGGAAATAACAGGATCTACTCACAGGTGCCTATAGTGAGTATGTTTGTATCAATCAGCCAAACTCATAACAAGGGACACAAAAAGCAGAGTAAGCTGGTAAAAGGTTTTACCTGAGATGCCTCCAGTGCTCCGAACGCTAGCACGGCCAATGCTAAGCCGCTCATATTCCAGTTTCATGTTCCCAAGGTCTTCTCCTGAATGTCCTTCACTGGCAAAAGAATTGGCCTCAATGCTTGAGCCTGGAGACCGTTTGGCCTTGCGACTGAAGAGCCCACTGGCAAACCGTTTTCCTTGCTTTGAATTGGTCAGTGCGTCTTCCTTCTTCACATCACGAATAGATTCTCTGGATTTGGATTTATTTTTCAGGTCCATGTGGAGCCGGGACAACAGTTTCTGAGGGCTCCGATTCAGCTTGTTCACGTTCTCCAGAGGGGGATCTATTTCTGGGAATACTTGCTCCAATGTGACTAAGTCATTCAGAAACTGATTTAACCGCTTCTTTGACTCACTTGTTTCCTCCTTTTCCATGTTTCCCTGATTATCTTGCCTGTGTCGTGAAGCCCAGAGCATCATATCACCACGGGTTGCCCCTGCAACTAAACCATACTTGGGGTTGATGAACTTCCTAGCCACAGTGGAGGAATGAAAGCCTGGCTTCCCAATTCCAAGAAGGAATGGATTAGCAATACCCAGTTCCTTGTATAAATTAACTTCCTCTGAGATGGCATAGAGCTCACGAAACTCAACGTCAAACATTTCTACATGCTGTCCTGTCAAGACTAGCAGGATGTTTCTGTCGATGTGGGATGAAGTCCATGTGAAGCTAAGAGGAGGAAAGAGAACCAATGTTAGAGTCGTGGGTGCATACTTGACCCAGCCCACCTAACAAAACCTAAGACACTACATGGGAATATGCATCGTTGTGCCATTCGCCCACATCCTTGGCAAGATGGGTCACAATAGATACAACATTATTGTCCTTTAGGTATGCAGACCAGATCTGGAAGAAAAGACTGTAAAACTCTGAAGGACAGTTTACGCTTCTAAAAAAGCAACATTGCATCAGGAGCCTCCGGACTGAAAACCTCACTGAAGAGAACTGAGCACAGTGACACCAGTGGGGAGTCCCTGCAGACTCCCACCTGATGCAGTGTGGAACTGTCTCTAGCCCACTGAAATGTTCTACCAGCATGCTTATGTTCTACTCAGAAGCAGCTTGGTATGCCACCTTCTCTGTCATCCCATTCCAGTTTCTACAGATGCCACACAGATTAGAGGCTGGGATAAGAAAGTGTATGACATGAGAAAAATACTCTCACGCAAAGTCATGAACCATTCTTTACATAAATGCCTTAACCAAGTGTGACCCACCTGTATGATCCAGTGGCCACCTTTTCACCATCCACCATTAGGAATCGGGAGGCCAGTGTGCCTCTGATCTTCCCTGACGGCATGTAGAACCCAACTCCTGTCACAGAACGTATGCGGATATTCTAACAGGGAGGTGAAAAGAAAAAATGTCACAATAAATAGGGCAGATAATTAGATAATTGCCAGCTCCAAGTCTTAACATGTCACTCATGTTATTTCACTACTTCTGGGACTACAGCTTATTTTGTGTAAGCCAACAGAAGGCCTACAGAAAGGAAAGCATTGTGCCATAAGACCTGCTGTCATCCCCTGTCTATGCTGGTCACTCCCCTCCCTCAGTTTATAGCCCTGACCAACAGGTCAGCCTCTTTGTAACCCAGCCTGCTGTCTTCAGCTATTCATCTGAGCCCACTGGCAAGACAATGCTGTCAAAATCAAGTAATTCTCCATCCCCAGTCCTGTGCTGTAGCTTGGAAGGCCCAGCCCACTTTAGAGGAATGAAGAGAAAGCTCTTGAGTTACACCTGCACTCTCTGAATCCTGATCCCTATTCCACAGCACTTGTGAGCTCTTCTCCAGATTATGGTAGCAGAACCACAAAGCCAAGGAACTCCACAACACCTGTGCAGCACAAAGGACACAGTTACTTGGAAGGTAATGTATGAGACAGGTCTGCATTAGGTTATTTTTGTGCTTGCGTTCTGATTCCCAACCACACATGGTTTGACAAAACTGACCAAATTAGAAGAATGGACAATTTAATTATTAGAGAGGAGGAAACAATTCAATTGCTCAAAAGATAGATGTTTCCTAACAAAAGGAGAACCTTTATAATTTTGCTAAGAACCCCAAATAGTTATGGTGTCCACCCAGCTCCCCTGTTGTTCAACAGAGAGTGAAAAACACAGAAATTTTTTTGAACAAAAGGAGTAGGATGAATGTCTCTACCAATGTCCTGAATAGGTCAGCAGAAAAGAATTTCTGACGAAGAGGAAGGAAAAACTTTTCATAAAATGAATAGAAGTAGTTAGAAAAAGAATACCTCTCCCCAAACCTCACATCTCATACCCTTTGGCCAGCAAACCTACAATTAATAAAATAGACCACTACCAAACACAGAAAAACACAAAAGTTAAGGTTACATGATTTTCAGCAATAGATGTTTGCCCTCACATACTATAAGGACACATAAGCACATTGGACTGAGTGTTACTCTGTTCATGGGTCCTGGCTGTGCAAGGCTGAGTTGCCAAACTAACATAAAACATCCTCCCTTCCCCCCACCCCAAACCCAAAAGCATTTATTGTAAGTTTGGAGCAAATAATCTTGTCACTCAGATACACAAATCTAGACAATTTTCTTCACTCCACCATCTGTTTCTGTAAGGATTCTTTAACAATGAAAATTCAAAAGGTACTGTGAACTGGAGTCATAAATCCAGGGTTGGGAGTCAGTGTAATCACAGTTCTGACACTATTCCCTGTGATGTTCTGGGAAAGTCAATTCACGTTTGCCTCATTCTTCCCTCATCTGCAGAGCAGAAGAATCAGGAGGATTTGGCTAATGCTAGCACAGCCTCAGATCCCACAAAGAGCTAAGTCCTATTATTATAAACCTCACTGACAGCTTAAATATTGATAGGCTATAGAAATCAGCATGCAGGAATGAGTGATTATAAGAATGCAGATTTCTTTCAAAAGCCATTTTTTCGAATATAGCTCTTACCTTTTCAATCTGCTCCTATTTCCCCCACTAAAATACAGCAGTTGCAATACAAATTCTGACTAACAGTAACTGATGATACTACTGTTTTGCATTCATCTATTGCTTGATCTGTCTGGAGTCCTGTGTGGGCATTAGCTAATTAATGCTCCCAACACTGCTGAAAGTATTATTACCCTGTTTTAAAGATGAGGAGCCTAAGAGAGAAAAAGATGAAGTGACTTGCCCGAGGCCTACCAGTGAGTCATATGTGTGGGATGCTGAATGCAGGTTGGGTAGAGCACAAGAGAAAGGGTGCCCTTTCCAGTAGTTAAAATAACATTTGCAGTTGACTGGCTGATCACCTGAGATAATTTTTTTTCCTTGCTGATTAATGTTAGATGTGAGATTTGCCAAATCATGGAGTATCAACTGCAAGTGAAAAGAAGGACCTCATTCTTCAAATCAGTCAACAGCTCTGACGTGACCTGTACCTTTGTGAATCAAGAATTATAAGCCTGTGTGAGCAGAAAGTTTCTTAGCATCTAACAAGAATGGATTTTATTGTGTTTGTACATTCTATCACCTTCTTTCAGTGGAAAGAGAGCACACTTGAATTTCTGTGGTAACTGAGCTGTACATAACACTTAGAAAGGCACAGAGGGGATAGAACTGAACAGCTGCACACGTAAACCTCCTTGAACGAAGTAGGTACAGGAGCACATAAATACATCTTGAAATGCAGAAAACAAGCACAAAGTCATATAAACATCAAGTCACTTAACAGGTTATTTGTATAATGTTTTCTGCCTTCAAGCATCTTGGAGCATTTGTAGACTGCGATATCAAGCTGTACAGAGGAAGATCGAGCCTGGGTTCATGCACCAAGGGCTGCACAATAATAGAAGAGGAAAGGCAAATATAAATGAGGTGATATTGCAGCCATTTTGGGGGGGCACTAGTGTTACAGTAGTAACAAATATTTTGGGTAGAGGACCAGTTAGCTCACTAGATAGAAGTGACCCCTCCAGATCTCTATTCTTGCAGAAGCCTGATTAAGGTTTGTTTTGGCTTATGGAAGCTGCAGTCTGCATTAAATTTCCACATTTCCTTTACACACACTTGCATCACTCCTCATCAGAAGCAGTGACTAACATCTCCCTGGCTCCAACTTAATACAGACTGGTAACAGTCAAGCCTGACTGAGCATCCTAATACAAACAGTGAAGGAATTGGTCTTTCTTGCTTTATTGTGACACACTTTTAAACCTCACCCTGAACCCACAGAAAGCTAAATTAGACACAGTTTAGAAAGTCAGTAATGCTGTGACTGACACTTGGTTGTCACTTGACAGACCTGGGCAGTAGTGCTCACAAACTGGGGTTGAGTAGGGGGGAGACACAAGAGAGACCCTAAAGGAAGGTGTTTTAAGTGCTTCCACCAGGGAATCCTGTATGTACCTTCCCTCTTAGAACAACTGCTGATATATATACATATATATATATATATATTGCAAAGCAGGTGGGGATCTCTATTTCAAGTTAGGAGGGATGGCACTAACGACCTCTGTAAACTAACAGAGGTGAAACAGATTAAAGAGAGGCAACAGCCAAAAGCAGTAGCTGAGAGATGATAGTGACTCAACAGTCCCTCATATTGTCTGTTTTTCAAAATGTGGAGATCCCCATTTTGCTGTCCCTGTGAAATTCAGATCCCTTCAATCAATAAAATCTCTTGGAGTACCTCCTGTCCTTTGTTTCACCTGAGTGTCCTACTGCTTCACTTGACCACAGGGCTGAGGGGGAGGCACCAGATGCCCATTATTTCTCCCTTTAAATCCTAGATGGAGGTACCACAGAAGGGGGGAAATGAGAAAGATGGGATTCCTATGGACAAGACCACAGTAATGGCAGTAAAGGATTTCTTCTTATTTATGGTCTGCAAGAATATAATTTCTAATGATCAGACTTCCAGGTCAGAGAGATGGATGACAGCAATTCATCTTACATAGGGACACAAAAGCAACCACAATCTGGAAGCATACTCAAGTAGTGATAGGAAATACTGTGGATTTATTCTGCGTGTTTGCCCTGAACAGTTGTGGAAAAGGCATGCTTATTGACAAAGTAGCGTAACTTGCAAGTATTCAAGTAGAATGGGATGGAACGTGGTTAGCTGTGACCTGGCCTACCAAGATCATTACTGGGTATTATTTATTTGTGTCTTGGCAAAAAGAAGGCCTTGTAAGCTCCCATTTTCAGGAGGTCACAAGCAGACTAGAAGAATTCTGTAACAGATAATTAAAAAACCAACAGCACTGCATCACATCACATTCAGCTTCTCCCTCATCTGAGCTAGGAATCAATGAAGGAAATGAAATGAAATTCTGAAAGTTTTTTAGGCAGAAACTTTTCAGACTTCCTGGGGTGAGGGGAAAAACTCCTTACATGTTTGGAAAATGAATGTAAAAAATAACACACAGGTGAACTTCCTGCAAGTAAGTAATACCCTGGGCTTGTTTGGAACTCTAGGAGAACTCTCTGTCTTTGGGAGTGTCTGTTATTAACAGAAGGATGGGGAGAAAAGCACTTATCTAAAAACTGGGGAGAACATTAACTCTCAGGTCAAAAAAAAAAAAAAAGGAATTTTCTGGAGGGGTTATGAATTTTGTATCTATGAGAACTCTGATTGACTGTGATCTCCAAAGAACACTCTTGTGTCAAATATAACAGAAGTCTGGCAAATCATGTCCAGTAGGCTCAGGAAGCCATATGACTCATACCACACAGGACATGCTCTTACTAACAACCCCTGAACGTGCTGATGGTTGAATTTAAATGCATTCCTAGTGAACTCTGGCCTTCAGACAAAAATTGAGGTTTTCTCATTTCATGCCTGGAGTTGGTAAAGAACTTTTACTCTTTGCAGAGTCAGGTACTGTCTTCCTACAGCAGTTTCCCCCCTTGAGACTGTCAGCAGATCATGATACCTTGCCATCTCACAGTAATACAATAGCCAGGAATTTTTTGAAGATGCCCAGCACTTTACACATACAAAGGGCAAAATCCAATGTTAAGAGTATATCTCCCTGTATTAGAACTATTGAAGTATTCACTCTGCATTGGATGAACAGGCGATGGAACCAAAAGAGCAGGAGTCACAGAACAATATGAGTATCTGGTAGTGACAGAAGACAGAATAAAAGCATTGTGACCCTGCAGCCCATGGTAGTGTGTTATCTCTCTCCCACTGGGATCAGAACTTGCCTCTAAACCTTAAAGTTACATCCCACATGGCTGCAACTTTCTGAGAAAAAAAGCCATCCTCTATATCTTGCACAAGCATTCCAAAGGAAAGGTGGGAAGAATGGCAGGAAAGAAGAGCATGCAATTCCTTTGCTGGCAAACTGTATTTCACTGGTGAAAATCTTTTAGAAGGAAGCAAAACAGTAACACAAAAAGACTCTGGAAGGAGATAATGTTTTACCTTTAGAAGAAACTCACATCAAAGCAGTTGTCAGGAGAAAGACATGTCATAGATAAGAAATGGGTGAATGACAGAGTTTACTGCACCACAGTTCTCATTCTTCCTCAGCAATTCCAACATCCTCCATGATCAAATAATATGGGACAAAATGATTCTGCCTGAAGAAGACCAGAGGCCCTTTCTTGCTTTAAATCTAGCTCTTCAATATTTGGCATGTTACATCAATGAGGTAGGGCTGGGGGCAGTCCTCAAGGAAGCCTTAACCTTGCTTGAGCTTCCTGGCATATCTAAACTCTGTTGTCAGGTGAATCACTATATGACGGTTCTGCTACCCTGACCCAAGCAGCAGCATGTAAGATATATCCAAAGCAGCCATGGGTAGGATTCCAAGAGAGCATATTCCTTGAGAGGCAAATGACATGTTTCCCTGTTCCAGGAAGAATCTTCTCAGTCCTTCCATAGTACCATATACAGGAATTAGCTGCACTGGCCTTAACAAGATTAGCAAAACCCTTAGCTATACTGGAAAGGGAATAGAACAATCTTCAGGGGAATTTAAGATACAGTATGAGATAGCTAGGAAAAGAGGGGGAAAGTTGAAGGGCAGCATTCTGTGGGCTGGAGCTCTGCAGAAGAGTGAACAACTAGGTCAAAGGACATTAAAAACTTCTTCTCAGTAGACTTTCTTTAGCTCAGCTTGTATTTGTACTTTTTTTAGCTGATGGAATCTAATGCAAAATGTAGCAAGGGCTGCTGTGAGAGAAGGGAACCACAGAGGGACACAGAAGAGTTTTCTCCTGCTTTTGATGGCATCAGTTTCAAACTCTGTCTCTTTGGAAAGGATCATAGAAATAGACTGCTGCAGGACCTAGGCACTGCTGTAGCATGTCACTGTGATGACTGGTTTAGGAGTGTAAAGTCTGTGTAGATACCTATGGAGAAAGAGATAAGAGGAAGAGCAGAAGACAACCGCTTACTGTTTAGAGACTGAGAAGGCAGACAAAAAAGGAACTCACCTCTCCAGTAGCATCACAACTTTTTCTAAAATGCCAGGGCATCTTTTCATTCACTCTATCCAGGAGTTAAAATATGCACTACTGAAGACATCATTCCCGCACGTGATGACATGATGAGAAAAGTACTGGGAAACAGGTACCAGAGCAAATGGAACTACTGCTGAGATTTCTCAATTATGTACCGAAGAGACTCGAGCCTAGGCCACGGAATACCCCTGACACTTGAAACAGGTCTGTTATAATGATGTCTGTGTCTTGCTTTCAAAGACACCAGAGGAAAGAAATTTCCATCTCCGATTTGGAGAAAGATGAGAAAGCTTGTCAGCTGGATGGCTTTTTTGATGAAACTCAGAGCAGAGTGGTAGTTCACAGTTCATTCAGATTTAAGATGGTTCTCTTAAAATACTGAGAACAGTTGGAACACAAAGAGGGGCGAGTCTGGTATCCTAGAGCTTTTGTCCAACTTAGCAACTTTTTCAGCAACTTATTTGGAATAAGCTTGTAGTAGTGACAGTGATTAAAAACACATGGAAAAAAGGAATACCATACTAACTAGAAACACACAAAGGATTTCAGTCTGTGTGTAAGGGAGTGAGATCCCTCTGAGGAGTGAGATCCCTTCTGCCAGCCAAACTAGACTGACTACACTGCTGTGCTGCATGCACTATATGAAGGCATATTCTGATATGGGGCTAGGCAGCAGCTATGCCCCTCAATCCCTTAAATTCTCATGCAAAGGAGGGCTACAAGCTCATTCACTCCAAGATGATCACTGCTGGATAGGAAAGTCTTGATTTCACAGAGGATGTGTGTCCTATAACTGAGATCCATGCAGTCATCTCAAAGAGCTACTGTGGGCTGTAGTTTGAATCTTCACACAGAAGACCCACAGGAATTTCCTCCAACAACTTTCTTCCCAAACAGGAATTTTTAGGTCACAAAAGCCAAGAAACTACCTAAATCCCTGTCTTAGGTGAAAGACAAAAAATCCAGATCTTTCCTTTTTCTTTCCTTCTGTATTATCAAGCCACTCTCTTATCCCTCTGTGTTCCATCAAACCCTGTCTAAGAGCTGTGATATGACTTTAGGAAGGAAGAGATGTGTTTGCCTGTCCAAGTGAGTTCCAAGATTCATTACAGCTGGAAAGGGCCATTGATCTGCAGGAGATAATAGTTCAGTATTGAATATCTTACCCGGATTTGCAAGTCACTGAGGTCAAGACACCTGCACATTTCCAGGAAAAGCTTCACACCCTCCTCATCCAGGATGATATAGACTGGGATCCAGCGCTTGTATGCTGCATCAACGATATCGCGGAAGATGTCCCGGTCTGTAAATACATCCATGACCACTGCAATAATCTGGAAACAAGAAGACAGTAGACAGAAAACTGAATAAAATATTAGGAACTGGAAGGGAGGCCCCATCACACTGGTGCAAAATAAAGGAGAGCACTGATGCCAGATTACAGAGGAGAAGGATATAGGGCAGAAGGAAGTACAGGGATGTACATGTCCAAGCACTACCAATAATCTTAAAATTTTCTTGCTTGCCTCCTGACACACTTTGGAAGGAACTTAATAACGAGAGTTCTCCTTCTTCTTGGGGAAAATTACTTATTTCAGCAGCCTGAGGAATGCCAAAGCCAAATGCCTAGTTTTTCCTTTGTAAGAATCCACTTAAACAAAGGAGAACACTGAAAATAGATTGAAAAAGAAGACTGAAAACACAACTCTAACATTTAACTTGAAGGTGTGTAATGGAAGAATGAATGTGCAGAGGAATCAGAGCCTGAATCCTCAGCCCCGGTGCATAGTGCAAACAACAAGAATTTAATTTCCCTTTTTTCTCCCAATTCCTTGTGAGAAGTCTGCTCTCAGGGCTGGCTTCCCAAGGAATGATTTATGGAGTTCAAACGTAAACACCTCATATTTCTTAGGAAGGGACTGGAGTGTGTTCAAGATTTAGAGGCAAAATGATCATTCCCTCTCTTCACATGCAGTGTTTTTCTGGTATAAAACTCATCCCTCTTTCTGGGCATAGATTTTATGTAAAACAAAAAGGTTTAGCTGACGTGAGAGACAAGCCCGAACATTCATAAGATGAGTAACGACAAAACCAAGAAGGTTATGGGCAACTTTAATGCTGATCTTACATGTTTTGTCTCCCTTTCTGTATCTTTTATACCATTAGAAATACCAATTAATTTTTCTGCCTGAAATAGTTATTCTTCCCAACATCTGAAAGGTTATGAGTGAAGGAAACTCCTGTTTTCCTTGTCCCTCAGTGAAACATCAACTTGCCAGGTCAGAGCTCTCATGCTGACAGTATGCTGGGAATAGAGTTGAGTAAATTTTAATTTCCCAGGTGCTGAGGGTCACAGTAATGAGCCAAGCTGTGCTGGAAACGGCATGTACAGCTGTGAATGGAGCTAAATACTGGATCAAACTGTGGGATTTTCTTCTCTTGATATTTGGAAGAGGTGCAGCTCAAGTTGCAGGAGCCCCCTAAGGAAGGGTGAATAATTCTCCACAGGGACTTCTTTTCTTTGAAAAATATTCTTGAACAAATGGCTTCTGGGCAAGTGATGCCACAGTAAACATCCCCCACTGTGTTTGCTGAGTCTCTGCTTGTATGGCCAACAACAAGTAATACATCTGCTCCATCAGGCTCCTTCTGTCAACAGTGCTTAAACAAGCTTTTCTATGTTTAAAAAAAAAAAAGAGCTGACATTGTGTTTATGCTCATCATTAACATATAAGTTCCTGATACAGGTGAACTCTGGTGGAGCTACATCATACTAAGTCCCTCAGTAACTTCTGCTAGGCAGAGCTGCATGTCCAGTCCTGTCTTGGTTCTCACTTCCCAGCAAGATGCAGGGAATGTTACCAGAACCTCTAAAAATCAAAAAACAGTGAACTTGTGCCACTTTATTCCTGAACAACCCATATACAGGCAGATTATAATTAAAGGCATGAAGAGTTCACGCATTAACTCAGGCCTGCTATGCTCCCATTGTAGTATGGATGTAGTTATTTAGGAACAAGAATGCCTGATAATATTCATTTGAAGTAAGAACATCTGCACAGGGAATTGATCAAGAATGGATAGCAAAAGTGTGAATTTGTTTTCTTCCCATCCCCTCCATTTGCAATGAGTCTAATGGCTGCAGAACCTACCCCACGTGCTGGACAAACCACTCATTGTTACTGTTCGCTTTGCAATATGAACGGATGGTTCCTTCCAAGCTGTGGGGCCCTGGGCCAGTTCAGGCTAAACTGCAAGACTCTGGACCATGAAAACAGCAGTTCTGTACAAAAAAACAGATAAGCTGCCTTGCAGATGGGACTTCCAAGCCAGCAAATGTGCTGTGGGCGATGCCTGTTGTTATGTTCACTTTCTCAAACCTCTGTCACAGCTGGTGATCTGTCAAGATCACCTAGGAACGTTCTCAAGTACAAGTCAGAGCATGAGTGTCTACCCCTGCAAGAGGTTTTCCCCATTTCTCTACCTATCCTGTGGATAACAAACTTATCTGTAGGGCCCATAGGTGTGCCTAGCTCTTCACAGGAATTTAAAGATTGGCAAGTTAATGCTTGCCAATCTCATTGCAGCACGGTATCTTAATTAATGTATGTTTGTAAAACAGTGAT
This sequence comes from Manacus candei, assembly GCF_025592945.1. Classification (NCBI taxonomy): domain Eukaryota; kingdom Metazoa; phylum Chordata; class Aves; order Passeriformes; family Pipridae; genus Manacus; species Manacus candei. The sequence goes on from NW_026138066.1 coordinate 6,406,923, forward strand.
GATAAGCCACCCACAGACATAGCACATATTACTAGTATCTGTTTAGACCCCCTTCGAAAAAACCAAACCCAACAAACCCCCACTGTCATCTGCTGATTGAAAAGCTGCTACCTGGAGCCGGGTTTTTACCAGGGCCAGCTCAGCTGAACACAATAGGCATAGTTATCTATGAAAAGGACCATTAAACACTCGAATGGCTGTTAAACATGAAACCAGCTTTGGGCTGGGAGGGGCACAGTTTGTCCAGTCAGTGAAAAAATAAAAATCTACAAAGGAATTAATTACTTCTAGGTGCCAGGCACAGCTACTGAAAAAAACCAAACAAACTTTCCCATTCTTGCATGGTCTGTAGAGGCATTTGTAGCAGTGCAGAGGATGTGAAGTTGCACTAAATCGGAGTGTAAGGATTTTACAGCTTCTGGGTCTTCTAAATGACTGACCACACCAGCCACTGAACAGTATTACAGGGTGTGCGTGACTTTTCCGAGCAGGGAGCTGAGGAGATCACACACCAGAGCAGTGTCTCTATGGAAAGTTTGCTGTGTTTCCCAGCAGATTTGGTTTTAACAAGTTTGCAAAAGTTGTGCATATAGTGTGTGCTGACGAGGGGAGCAGGTGGAGGAGGAAATAACTGCTGAATTAGAATGCAGAAAAACCAGAAAGCAGCAAAACTAAGCGCAGTTTCTTACATTGTTTACCCCTTTCCCCATGGGGCTTGTCAGCTCTGAAGGGGATCTTTTCCTAGGCGGTCTTCCCTGGAAACTTCACCCACATCCAGGGTGGGTGACGAAAAACCTCATCATTGCCTTTACCTATTCAATGCAACCTCCTGTTGCATCATGGCTGGCTTGTTTTCTTGCCAGAGGTGTCCTTGTCACTAACAAGTCATTTCCAGACAAAGATAAATAGGAGGAACAGCTGCGTATTGTCTGGACTCTGGCTACTTGCAGTCCAGGCTGGATGGTATTTGAGACCACAACAAATAAACCCGAAAAACACCACCCCATAAACAAACGCACTGCCCTGTGCTCAAGTAAGGATACCTGCACACACAGGAGAAGTGGCTGTAACAGAATCACAACCTGCCTTCTTCTGAACCTGGGAATGAGACCAGGACAGGACAAAGCGAAACACAGGTAGAGAACCCCAAGTATGTGGGAACAGAGTGCGGTGTGAAGGGGTTTAACCCCATCCCAGGCATCAGCTTTAGCAAAGCGTAACATGACTGGCAACAAGCCGCAGGGAAAGCCCTGCCTGGTGGGTGCCGACCAACTGGATGGCCAACACGCTCCTCCTTTGGATTGAGAGCCGTGGCGGGCTCTCTCTTGCCTTCCACCCACATCCCGAGCCAGGCCCGCCTGCCCCCGGCCGAGGCGTGAAGGTGGGCAGGGGTGGCCCGTCGAGGCCGGGCCGTACCTTCTGCGCCTGCTGGATCATCTCCCGCACCACCTCCTTCAGGTGCGGCGCGCTCTCCTCCTTGCGGGGGTGCGTGAAGAGAGACACCCGGCTGATACCCCGGTAGAAGGTCTTGTCGGTCCAGCCCAAGTCCAACGGGGGCACCTCCGTGTCCGAGCACTCGGGCCAGTAGGCCAGCGAGAGGGTCTCGCCGCCGGGCCCCCGCGCCACCTTGCCGCCCTCCCGGGGGTCGTCGTACCCCCGCCATCCGCCCCGCAGGTCCTGCAGCTCCCGGCTGGAGAGGAAGTCGCGGAGCTGCTCCTTCCTCAGCGCCTCCCGATACGCCGCCTCGCCGCGGGTCACCAGCGCCTCCAGGGCTCGGCGCTGCTCCTCGCTGTAGTAGAAGCGAGCCTGGGCCTCCGTCACCTTCTCGTTGACGTGCAGCTCGTCCAGCAGGAGCACCTGGGACTCCGCCATGCCGCCGGCACCCCCAGCGCAGCGCCGGCCGGGAGGGAAGCAAAGAGGCTGCGGCAGGAGGGAGAGGCAGGGCCGGGACCGCCTCACCTGGCCTGCCCGAGCCCGCCCCGACGGGTGGGGCGGCCGCTCCCCCGGGCCCTGGGGACACCGCTGTCCCCACCGTCCTGCCCCTCTCCCACACCCCGGCGTGGCCCCGGCCTCTGGGGACGGGGAGCACAAGTTGGGGAGAGAACCGTTTCTGGGAAAAGAAGAACAACTTGACCTAAGGGATGCAGAATGCGGTGAAGGGGAAAAATGGGATAAAGGGAAGAGACTGGTTATGTGTCAGCCCACACCAGCTTTGGAGAGATGTGGGTTAGAAATCTTTAACTAACTGGAGAAATTGTGTCCTATGAGTGAACTTAGTGCATTAAAATGGGAAAACACCTCCAAGGGAAGACCCTCACCCACTGAACACATGAATTCAAAATGCCCTGTACCTTTAAACGGAGGGCAGGGAAAGTGAAGGCAATAGCAGCTTAGACGGGTAGTGATGTGGATTCATTATGCAAATGTTACCTGAATAAAATTGTATAAGTATGCTTGTATATGTATACATATATATACATTGTATATGTATGTATAAATATGCTTGCTAGCTTTGTAGATTTGCCACTTAGCACCCATCTCTGCTCAGACATGAAATAAAAGCAAGTATCACTATTCTGTGTGTGGATCAACTTCCACACTGGGTGAAAGAACACAGATTTAGGACAACACACTGGCATGGCCAGCACCGGCATCCCCAACTGCAGTGCTTGGAGGAGAACCAGGCCTGGGCCACAGGTGTATTTTGGGGTGCAAATGCAAAAGTCTATTGAAGACCTTTTTTCCTCCCTTTTTCACACTGGGCAGCCACCTGTGGGGTGCTCATGAGGAAAGGGGGGGATTTGAGTGGGGCCAGGGAGATGGGCAGAGCAAGCCATGGCCCATCAGCTGCAATGGGCTGCTAGCTGGCCCTCCCCAAATCCACTGGCAGCTCAGTGACTCCAGAAAAGCAGGCGGCGTGGGTACCCAGCTTACAGAGGGGAAGATGACAGAGCGATGTGCCTGAGGCCGCCCAGCAGGCTGGTGTCAGAGCTGGAAATAAAACAGCCTTGCTTCCAGTCTCTGGCTGGGAGTCCATGAATAAATACCCCCAGCTCCACACATGCATCCCAGCTGAGAGACCAGGGGCTGTAATGTTAAATTATGATTTTTGCAGAGTATGTGATCGTTGCTAGGGGCCCTAATCAAGATTCAGGTCCCACTGCGGTTTGCAGTACATACACAATGGATAAAAAGCAGTGCTTTCCCATTGCAGCCCAGGGATGGAGCTGGCAGGGAATGAGCAAGGAAACAAGGATAAAGGCAAAGGCAGTGGTGAAATACAAACATTCAGAGGCATTTGCAATGCTTTACATGTGTGATTAGCCCTAAGTGCTCACATGCACAAAAAAATGTAGGGACAGAGCCACTGGAGCTGCTCTTTGTCTCCTCTCCCTAAGCAATCACCTGCCCTCAGTGCCTTAGTTTATAAAACCAAGGATAAGGTGGGGCACCACGGCTCTTTCTGTACTGTTCCTCTCTTTTAGATAAAAGGGAGAATTTTAGTATTCCAGACTGTTATCAATAGCGTTTCCTAGCATGAAATTCACTTAAAATTTGAAATTGCACTTTGCAGAGGTCTACTCCTCTGCCTATCAAGTCTCCTTTAAAAATTAATTTCCATATAGGTTCTTTTAGCCTGATTTCTGATGGAAATGAGATTTACATGGTCATGGTGTCTGCATCTGTCTGCCTGTCTGTCCTTTTCTCTAATAATTTTTGAGCCCACTATCAGATCTTGAACAAGTTTGGCAGAAGTGTAATTACATCCCTACAGATTTTGTGAAAATAACCAGCCTGATAGCAAATAAAGGCTCTATCACAATCCCCAACAGGGTAAGTTACAACGTGGGTTCATGTCTTATTACATTTCAGATATTCCATAAAAGTGAGAATACTAATAAGTGCCTGATCTGTAGGAAGAGCTTCAAATTAATTTTATGCCATCTTAGACATCCTAGTCAATCAACCACAATGTACAAACACACAGGAGATGCGGCTTTGTTAGTTCCAGTGCTCACTAAACTACTTGTTGGTTGTGTTTTTTCTGTACCAGAGGCTGCCATCAGCTCTGCTATTTCATGTGGGGCTAAATAAAATCTCTTTAATCCTAGGTGCTCTACTCATTCGTAGCTGTACAATCATTTGTGTTAAACTAAGACTCCCACATGAAAGCAACAGTAGGTTCACAAATATACGTATAGTTTTATATTTAAAAGCAAGGGAGCATTTTCCACATCCAAGTAAAGGCAATAGAGATTTGTTTTCAGCTTATTGTGATGAAACGTTTGGCCCCCATCTCTCACTCTGGAAGACAAAGTGTTGTCTGTGTGTTGATATGATAAATAGGGGCAAGGAGTTTTGCAAAAGCTGAGCGAGACCCTTTCCCAATGCAAACATGCGTCCCATCTCATCCCCCTTCCCATTCTGACAGCAGTACATTCCAACCAAATCTATTTCTTATATGGAGTTTTTATAATGTCTGATGATTCAGTTCCTTTTGATGAACCCTGACCCTCTGGCTGACAGCCTCAACTCACAGGGTGGTAAAAGGGCTGTGCAAACAAACTACCCTCTCTGTCACAAAGTTAACCCTTTGTGACTGGACAAAAAGGAACTTGGCAGGCAGGGTGCAAGGAAAGACTCATGGCTGGCCCTGCCCCTCTGGGATAGAGAAGTGAATTCCAGTTTCCACTCTAAAAGAGAGTCATAATTGTTTGAACTCAGGTTTTCCTCTCTGCCCTTAGCACTGGCTCTAAGAGAAACAAGAAGGGAGAAGGCTGCCTCTGAGTTGGGCTGAGGCAGCTGCAAATCCACACAGGACTGCACTATCTCTTCTTTGATTTGTTTTGTTCCTGGGGATTACTTGCTGGAGGGGCTTCCTGTGCTTAGGAAGGGTGGGGCCTCTTTACTTTTCACCTTTGTTTGGGTGTCATCCCAGCCAAGTCCTGGTTAAGGTCTTGCTTACTTTTCTGGTCTGGTCCAAAATATTTTCCTAAGGATGTAAACTAACCTATCAGGAAATATTACCTCTTGTTGTAACCCTCCCCCAATGCATTACAGTGTTTTAAATCTTCTGCCTTCAAACACCTCCCACATATAATCTGGTTATTTGGGCCTAATTGCTTCACTTTCCTTTGTGAAGCAGTGCAGGTTGTGCATTAGATAAAGATATGACACCTTATATTTAGCATTAATTGTAGCTGCACTTGTCCTGAGCACACATCTCTCTTGCCAGTCCTTCCAATGTAATTTCAGTTCCTAAATAGCCCACCTTATGATAAATTCTTTGATAAATTTCCCAGTGGTATTTTTCTTGTGACATAAACTGCTACAAGCTCTTGTTATAAATGTTTGGGTGCTCATCTCTTCAGGAATAAAATTCTGATGCCTTCCCCCTCACCTACATCTTATTTCTCCCAAGAGCAGTCACCATTTACATGCAAAATAGGCGTAAAAACAAGAGCAGAGATAAAAAATAAAAAAAGGCATAATTTTGTGATAAAGTGGTTGAGAGCTAGTATAGTAGAAGTTTTTTTGTGAGGGGTGGTATCCTCCAAAACAAAACAACAAGATTTACCAAAATGTCTTTGATTCAAACACACTAACTTTTGGGTTGTTTTTTTGTTTGTTTGTTTTATTTTGATTTGGTTTTTGGTTTTTTTCTCCATAAAAAGCAACAACTGGTTTAAAATTAGTTTTGCAAAGACAGTTCGTTGCTTATGTGATGGAAGATACAAGAGAGTGTTTTCTATTTCTCAGTGTCCCAGCTATAGGTTAGCCTGAGGTGATGGGTCTTCGCTGTCTTGAAATAGAAGAGTAAATAAATAGGAGCCCGTGTCATGGTTGTTATTAAACACTATACTCTTTCCCTGTGCTGGCTGGCACCACAGCAAGACTCACAAAAGCTTGGTGGAGATTGCATCTTCTTGACTCTCTTCTCTGCAGCAGGATCCAGGAGTTTGTGGGGAGACTGCTACGTGCACGGTGAGCTGTGCTCTGCTTGTCCAGAGTCTGAAATTTCATTTGCAAGGGCTGCCAAGCCAGCACAGGAATGAGTGCATTAGTCATGTCCAAGTATTGGCAGAGCTAAAAAGCTTGAAACAAGGTGATTTCAGGGTGGAGAGGAAGAAGCTCTTGCCTTCACAATTCCCCCTCCAGCGGCCCAAAGAGCTGCAGGCGGTGGGAGGTAGGTGTGTCACTTCTGCAGCAGCAGTGACAGACTGCAATCTGGAGGATGAAGAAATGCTTTCAGATGCTTCCTTTCTGTCATATTACACTGCCTCAGGGAGAAGACCTAGCTACTGAATTGGAGAATTTCTGCAAATGAGTCAAGTGCTTCTGGCTTCCCACTCAGTTTTTCAGCTGTTGTTTCCATGTAAGAGTAAATAGGTAAAAGAGTCCTCTGAAGACAGCAGAAAGGAACAACTGTGTTCGTGGGCTCATGTCTTGCAGCAAGGTATTTGCTGACTGAGCATGCACAGAAAGACCTTTAGCTGTTTTCCCTGACTGCTCCCATTCACACAGAAGCAGTCTGAGGCAGTTTCCTGTAAGAAATAGCGCTGACCCCAGCCTCTTGCTTAATTTTTCAACTCTTATACAGGCAAGAACTCAAAACTGGTTGCAATTCAGCTGAGCTACCCTGAGGGCCTTTGGCCAAGTCCTGTGCTGTGCCTCAGTTCCCAATCTGTAAAATGAGGAAAATATGACTCTATGTCACAGGACTGTCATGGAGGAGAGCTTAAAAAGTAAAACCCCAAACCAACATCACCTACATTTACTTTGGTTTCTCTTGCAAGGGTTGAGGGGAGAAAAAAAAAGGCAGCTGTAAAGTCTCTTTACACACGAGCCAACCCCTGAATGGAAGCTGTTGCTAAACAAAACAGTGAGGAATCAGCAATGCAGTCTCCGAATAGGATGCTTAATTGCAGCTATAATTATGTAGCTCTCAAATCACAGTGTGCTTTATAGACAAAGGAACACCAGGAATAGGGGCACTGAAAAATTAAGGTAGCAACAAGTCTACAGCATCGTGTACTTACTTGTGTACTGGCCACCTGTCAGTGTGCATTGCTATCAACTCTCTGGAGAAAATGCTCAGGTGATAGCTAAAATGAAGAGGAGTAAAGGAGAGAGGGAAGACTGGGGCAGAGGAAAGTCTGCCTAGCAGTCCCAGGAAGAAACTGAAGGGATGAGTAGCAGACTGGCAGGAAGTAATTAATGGGACAATCTTGACATTGTGGAGCAGACCAACAGCCAGTGCAGCAAGATCAGGTGGTAGATGGAATTATGTGCTGATGACAAGGATAAGATGTCCTAATGTTATGTGGTGGGTAAAAGGGAGTCAGTGGAGGGGATGCAAGAGAGACATGATGCGTCCAAGAGTGAGCAAATTCATTTGAGAAACTGCATAATCAGTGGAGGAAAGTAGTTGGAAGCAGAGTTGGAAGGAGAGCCATCGTGGAAGATGCCTAAAAAAAGCCATGGCAAAATAGGAAACTCTGCTTTTTATAAGAAGGGGAAAAGAATATAGCTGTGGGGCTTGGGTATGGGGGAGAGAAGTTAAAAGTTGGACCTAAAAATACAAAAATTAACAGGTAGGAAGCAGTTCGTCCCCCACAAGAAATGCAAAACTGTGTGAAGGGAGTGGCACAGGAAAGAAAAGGGAACCCTCTTGAGGGGAGGTGCAGAAGGCTGAAGCATAGGCTTAGACCTGGAGGTGGAACAAGTTGATCTGTGATTCATGAACATACAGCTAGGTTCTAAGATGTGTTAGAAGTGTGTTTATTTGGTTTTGAAGATGCCCTTTGCATACACTGACATACATTGGCCTCTGATGTGTACTTGGCTTAAAAGTATCCAAAGAGGCAGTGCAAAGGAGAAATCAGCTTCTCATGACCTTATCAGAAGCATTGCTAGCTCCAGAAACTCCCTGCCTTTTACTCGCCAGTGCCTCTGGCCAGCAGTGCCACAGTGCAGGCAGATCAAGTGGGTGCAAGTGATTCCCATGAGTCAGAGAAAGCAAATAAAAGGAGCCAACCAGACCTCCCTCCGGAAAGGCTGTTTCCAGAGAGACGTGTTGTAGGTGTGAAAGCAAAACTTTACAGAAAGTTACGCTTGAAATCTGCTGTTTAATTTTTTTTTGTTTAATAAGTGCAGAACTAAGGCCATAAAAAAGCCACCAGGTGACACCCCCTGCCTCTGTTCCAGCTGCTCTTTCTGTGGACAAATCAGCCTCCAGCTTGACCAAGGCACTGTACAGCAGCATTTATCCCAGGCTATAACATTGCTCTGAGTAGGGGTGCACTCTGGGCATGCCAAAGCCACAAAAAGAGAAAGTAGCGTAGTGCCTACACTTTGATACTGGAGACATTACTACCAGTAGGGAAAAGCTTCTAAGGCAGCCATCCAGAGGCATGGTGGTGGCCTTAGTCCTGAGGCAGTGTCACAGGAGCAGTGACTCAGGTTGCCCCTCCCTGGGTCTATGGACACCTGAATTCAGGCTTAGAATATCATATTTTCAGATCAGCATTGATGGAAAGATCTGGTTTCCAAAAGCAAAACCCAAATGCATAATGCACTTATGTTCCTCCCCTGCCTGTTTTTAGATCTATTTCTTTTGCAACTCAATTAATCAAGATTTTGCTGCTCATTTTAAAATAAATGGCATTTCTCTTAGGAAAGTTTATAGCTTTCAGTCTTTGAGGTTTAAAAATACTCAAATGGATTCTGAGCTAATCCCAATTCATAAGCCATTCTCATCTGTTAATATCTGAACACTTTGATCATCATATTTAAGAGATTCTTTTCAGCAGAGGGGTATTTTTCAGACAGATTGTCCCCCAGTACTCTTTATTTCGAGGCTGCAGTAGGTTACAATGATGCACACTCATGCAAAGCACATAGAAGAAAGAGAGGGGGAGGAGAAGATGCAGGAGAAATAAGCCACGGCTCTGAGTTTATCCATGTTCCTTTTTCCCTCTTCTGACAATGAAGAATCTCTAGATCTCTCCTAGTGTTTAGTTTATCCTGCTCACCTGCTCTTTTCTCTCTGCCTTGCCATCCTTTGGTGAGATCTTTTAAAATTCTTCCCTTGAGAGTGACCATGGGCATTTTAGCTTTTACTCTTCTAGCAAGGCTGACTCAGGAACAGGTTTCTGCTTGCCAGATCCCCACATCTTCTTCCCCACCCTCCTGTATTTATTTTCTTCTGTGGGAGAAGCAGCTGCATCCCCTGGGGAAGAGTGCAGCCTGTGGCAGATCCCCATCCCTACCAGAGTATCTCTGCTCTGACAAGCAGAATGAAGGAGTCCAGCATTCATGGCTTTAATTCCACTCTGTTGAGGCTGTCAATTAGTAAAGGAAGCAATAACATTTTTTTTTCACTCATGCTGACAATTGACCTAAGTCACAGTAAGGCAGGAAATGCTATTAGACAGCGGATGATCTTGGGAACGACTGCAACTAATGGCTTAGCATTTTGCATTTCTCACAAACATTTAATTTATCCTTGTGCTCTTCATTCAAGTTGCATATAGGATGCAGTGGGGTCACTTCAGTGCTCACGTAAAGTAATTGCCTTGCGATCCTCTTTCAACGCTGCAGAGCAATGCGAATAGCAAATCACAACTCAGCTGTCATTCATGCCAATGTTTGGGGTCACACTGTGACAAGCAGTGTGAGGGATGTACTGGTGGCCTTGGTCACCAGGTAGCACAGTGGCTTTCCAGCTTTTGAGGGACATTAGCTGCAGCAAGGCTCTTTTGAGCTTGGGGACAAATCTACCATGGCAAGGCAACACCACAGCCTCTGTCCACCACTGCTAGGAAGCTCTGGCTGGCACTCAACATTGAGGGACAAAAAGCTCCATAGGTAAGTCCCAGCGTGGGAAGCTGGGTAGCCTGACATTTACAGTGAGAAACACATAGGCTCCTGCTCTGAGTGTCTATCTATTGCTGTGGGACTACACAGCAATGCTGGGCAATTAAATCAGTCATCTGAAAGAGGGTGAGTTTGGATTGGGTTGTTTGTCTGCAGCACTAGGTAACCTACTTTGTGAACACTGCCCTGGCAAATTAGTTAGATCAGGGTGATTCCCTGTCTTCATCTACTCAGAGGCCTGCCAGTCCCTTTTGTTCTGCACTCATCTGCATTTGGAAGGTAAACACGTGGTACACCCATGTCGACCTTTAGAATTAGAAACCTTTACGGTTTGCATAACACTGCAGATACATATGCCATGATAATAAATAAGTCAGAGCAATTATGGAATAAATCCTTGCCCCAGAGAGATACCCAGGTGTGAATGGTGGAGCATGCTGCCAAAGTACTCAACCAGAGGAGCAGTACTTTATGTTTGGTTGCAAACACACAGTATTTTCCTCTTTTCAAGACAAGAGAAGAAAGCCTAGTAAACATGAGCAGGCTCCAAGGGAAAACTGAAAGAAGTCAGAGAACCAGAGGTGATGAGAAAAAAAGTGAAGGAGATATTTAACTACTGTGTGAGGGTGAGGGCCCAAAGATAAGGGGCGAAAGAGATGATGAGAAATGCTATGCTGGCATAAAGGTAGTCATGGAAAAGGAGGAGGAGCTTTGAGTCTGACATCCACGACTCTGCCATTGGCTTGCTAGGCTACCTTTGGCAAATCCCTTCACCTTCATCTAACTTCCCTCCTCCTCTTTGTGTATCTTGGCACTCTGACTTCCACTTTCTTTGGAGTAGGACTGTAATTTCTGTAGGCATAGGAACTGCCCACTGCAAACAGGGTCTGATCTCTGTGGTGAAGAACAGGAAAATCCAAAGGAAGATGAAAAGCTGTTGCACAGACTTGGACAGAGGCAAGTTTTGGCTGTTACCAGGAACCAACAGCCCGTGCTGTGGGGATGAAGAAGAACAGGGTGCTGGAGAGAAGAGGGGAACACCAACCACTGAGAACACAGCTTGCTCATGGCAGCAGGATAAGTGAAAGAGCAATGAGGAGAAACAAATGTTAAAATCATGATATGTGGGTGGAGATGGGGAAGAGACAAGCATTGGTTTGGTAGAAAAGGCAGGTGCTATTTTAGTCAGACTGGGTTAATTTCAGCTCTGATGTAATTCCATTTACGTCAGTTTTAGTCAGTTGAATTACACAAAGGATTAATTTAGGCCAATGAGTTGAGATAAGAATGATTCAGCCCAAAATAAGTTTTGGGGTACAAGGAAGATCTATGAAACAAGGACCAGGTGAAGAACTAGAGCCATCTGGATTTGGAGAGATGTTGAAGTAAGGAGGATGAGGATGAGGGAGGGTGAACAAGAAGGAGCAAACAGGCCACAGGACCCTGCAAGGATGTTGGCTAATGATTTCCATTCCAAGCCAGGACAATTTGCAAAGAAAGGCAGTCTGCTCCCTGAACTCTGCAATGTACTGGTCATTTACTCCTTACTCTTCTCATGGTCCACCTCCCCTTGCCACTCCTCTGGGCAGCTCACACACCAACCTACCATACTCACCGAAACAATTAAGATTTTGTTTTATTGTTTTGGTTTAATCACAAAACATTCCAGGTTTAACTTGAAATACACTTTGATCAGGGTTTCATAGGGCAACAGCTACATTTAGCAGTGAGAATGGGTCTGATTCACTCCCGGTACAGCTTCACTGAAGTAGACGGAAATGCATTTGTTCCATTAATTCTCCAGAGACAGCATGAAAGCCAAATGAAACCAGACAGGGCCATTCTCAGGCCGACAAATGCATCCACACCTTAACTCTTACCAACCTACCCATGGAACACATGGAAAAAGCATCTGAAATACTTGACACCATCTTCTAGGTTTGCAGAGAAGTGCCTCTCAACAACACACAGGAAATAAAAGAATGATGCCATTACACTTAACGAAGTGAAAACAAAAAATAATTAAGCACATCTCTTGCTTCCTTCTCATTCCACTCCTTTTCTTTCCCAGCATATGCTTTCCATCAATTGTTTGTGATGCCTCTTTTAAATTGGTGTTTACTTTCTCATAATTCCGTCTACTGAGATAATGTAATACCATATGTCCCTGAGGTTTCTTTTCTCTCCCTGTTCTCATTTCTCCAGACTTTATTTTTCCATTTGGTTTTTTTATATTTTTGTTATTTGAAATCATGACCTTCAATTGTATTTTATTTTCATTCCCTTCCTCTGTAGCTTGGCCCTATTTCATCCCTCTGTTCTCTTGTTCAGCATTAGCTTTAGTTGAGAGAAGAAGAAAGCCCGTAGGCTGTAAAGGTTAAAGAGGAGCTTTAACCATTTCTTTGACACCTACCCCAAACTTAGCTCCACCAGTTTCCCACCTTCCACAAATACTTAGTACTGCACAAGAAATAAATAGCCACAAAATGCTTTCGACTCATATTCAATCACCATAATAAATACAAACTCTCTTCTGTAACATTCAATCATTATATTTAGTCTTAATATCATGCTTTTCATCTGCAAACACCCACACAAGCATTGGTTAATTTGTCCTCACAGCAGCCCTGCAAGGTAGGTAATTACGTGTTATTATCTCCATTTTACACGTAAGGAAACTCCAGGAGAAATTATGAAATTCCTAACAAGCACACATACCCACAAATCTAAGCAGGTACTAACTGTATCTTTATAGACACACACATACACACAGTAGTACACGTACAGTTTAGTGTACATTGAAAATAAGGGGCCCATAAGATCAGTGTAGGACAGGAGAGAGGTGCTTGACGCATTACATCCAACAAAAAGGAAACTTCTCGGGCCACGAGATTGCCCTGGACAGCAGAGAAGAGGTGCAGGAAGCAAACTGTAAGCTCTCTGCAGCACATTCAGTATTTGCTGGGCAGCATTTCATGACCTCCCTTTCCTGCAGGTGAGCAAATGTGCAAGGTGAACTCCTCCTTGCCCCCAAGCACCACCAAGGTTTGATTTCATGTTTGCAGTTTCACCACCGGTGACTGCCCTTGCTCTTATCAACACTTATTTCTGACAAGGAGTTGGGAAAACCCAGTCATGCACAACCCCCAAGTGAGCTCCTGACCTATTTGAATGTTAATTACCTCTTAGTGCTATATCCCACTCCTTCTACTGCCTATCAAGTTGTCAGGATGGGAAGATAATAGACCTTCTGGACCACAGGCAGCTGTACACACAAACCCACAGAAATATTGAAGAAACATTAGTGGGAAAGTCAGAGAACAAAAATGAAGACATGAGTTATTAACTTTGGTCCAGGATGTCAACATTCCACACCAGAGTATCCTGTGTGCAGCAATTCCCCTCCACCACATGACAGGATGCTCTGTTCCCATCCCACGTGGTACTCCCCCCACAGCAGCCCTTACACAGCAGGGGCTCCAGGAACACTGGCAAAGTCCATTTTAGAGGGTCAGATCCTCAAGTCCAATTGGACATTGAATTCCCACTTATGCAAGGGAGTTCCACTGCAACTAGTGAGCATTAGATACCATTAATGGGCAGTAGATGCCATTAATGTAATGAAGTTGGATGTGAAAATAAAAGCCTCTGTAAGGATTCAGGTCTTTGTGATTTCCCATTTCGTTGTCCTCCATTCAGTGTGACACTGAGGCTCTCATGGACTCATGAAGTCATGGTTCGGTGAAAACTATCCTCTTCCCCCTTTGTCAGTCCTCCTGTCTTATTTTCTGAACATATCACAGCCTTTCTCAGCATGGATATATCCAGGTAAATGATTTCCCTATTGTTGTCCTTTCACTCCTGGTGTTTTGGGTGTGACTAGGGACAAAGCTATAGGACAGAGTTTGCAAGGACTAACATACATTGTTTATTCCATAAAAGCTAACTCAGGGCCCCATGTCTTCATTGTATCAATTAAAATGTCGTTAAGTCTGTATCATTGCTAGAGTTATTTCTATTCCAAATTTTTTTAAAATCCTTTACTGTTTTTAGGTTTTCTAGTCAGGGTTATGTCCTTGATGTATTTAGTTTTCTGTGTCAGTCAATGTAATTTCATAATTTCTGCTTTACAACAATTGTGGTCCCTTTTTTTTTTTCCTCCCTGGTTGACATATGTTACTTTTTAATTTCATATTGCTGCCTGAACTCTGCCACTGAGCCAGCACAGGCTGCTGCTTCCTAAAACTTTGACATTGACGCCAAGGCTGAAACTCCACAGAGTTCTGCCAAACCTGCTGACTTGGATTCCCACATCACAGGGGTTCTCTCAGCTCCATCCCTTATTAATTGGAATCAGGCATTCATTCCACAGCAGCAACCCAAACTTCCAGACTAGTTTATGACCTGAGAGCATCTGTGTGCTCTGCAGATGGTAAGGGAAGGCCAGCCCTGTCTTACAAACTACGAGTTGACAAGGTGAGACAAAATGATTGTTCCAGGTAAGAACTGTGGTCCTACATAGATGAGCAGACTCTCTTTTAAGGATTCTTCTTTCCTTGGTGCTCTTTAGTTGGGGATAAGAGATCAGACCCCCAGCAGAGCACCTGTGCTGGGCAAAGCCATGCTTAACTGACAACCCATGGCCTGGCTGCCCATGTCTGTGCATGTCTGGAACAGTCAGCTCCCTCCCTGCACCATTCACTGGATGTGAGGTAACCACACTGCTTCATTAGGAGCAAAGCTGTGAGAAGGAAGCAGAGGGACCACTGACAGTGGAATTACCACTTGCAGTGGTGCTCCTACTACAAGCAAGTCTTAAGAGGGATTTCAAGTCAGAGAGGGAATACTTTACTCAAATAACATGCACTGAGATGCTCAGATGAGTCAAAAATTCCTGCTGCTTTGCCCATCGCAGTGACCTATCCTGCCTCATTGCTTCCTTGCCCTATTCCTATCTACTTGCTTGTACACCTCTTATCACTAGCTATAAGCTGTAAGAACTCTGGGGCACAGCCATAGTGCCAGCACTAAAGATCTTGGTCTTGGTCTGGATTTAGCATTCCCAAGCACTTATGGCAACTTGGGAATAGTAAGAATAAATACTAAAATAACATCTTCGAAACTTAAAAAATAAAACAAACCCCCCACACACAAAAAGAGAGTGTACAAGAGAGTACACTCATATCCATGACAGGTGTAAGGAAATTGAAAGCAGATCTGCAAATCTACACAGTCTCGAAAGAGAAGGTGATGGGGACGATGAACTTCAGAAACACTGTAGAATGAATTCTAGGATCATAATGAAGCCTTTAAGCTGTGGATGCAGGATGAAGATATTAGATGATGAAGACAAGAGCTTCCAGCTAATGTGGGAGTGCAAAGAGAGACTGGCAGGATGCAAATAGGAGGCTGATGTGATTGCAGTGCTGAGCCAGTCAAGCCTTGTCTATACAAGCAGTACACATGCTATTAGAGAGTTTTGCACCCACACTCAAAGTAACAGGATGCTCAACATAAATTTGAATTTCTCATGTACAAAAAGACAGCTGCATTAAAAATGGTTTTGTCAATCTTGGTTAATGGTCTCTGAACACAACACGTGTCTTGTATACGCTAGGCTTCAGCCTCCTTGGGCATTGTACTCCTCAAAATATTAGCTCTTCTTTACATGGGAAAATCATTTCTGTACATTTACAACATGGTTGTGCTTCAGTGACTCCCCTGTGAGGTCTGTTATTCTACATCAGCTGGGTCTCCATGCAATACAGCATCCTCCTGTTCTGCTGTGTGGATGGTGTGCATCCATGCAGGGTGCTGGGCTTGACCACTTACTGTGAAACAGTCATGCCACTGTCACTAGCTGGAGTGATTTACTGAGCTGAACCAGCTCCTAAGTTAACCAGCTGTTTTTCCTAAATGACATTCCCTGCATAGACATGGTTGGGAAAAAAAAACCAAACAAAAAACAAAACAACACACAACCTTTTTAGCAGCTTTTTCAATAAGCTGGAGGTTGCAGAAATAAGGAAGGTAGAAACAATAAAGTGTAATATGAAGAGTCTGTTGAGAAGAGCTTTGGAGCTGTGGTCAGATTTGTCTGAATCATGAGAAAAGAAAACCACAAAGCTTTGACCATATTAGACTGTCTTACACAGGTAAATATAAAGATTCTTTAAATAGATGAAAGATTATAATTATAATTTCAAAGAGGAGTAAATCATTACCCACACCCTTTGGCTCCCTACTTGAAGATATTATCAGATTAAAGTATGATCTCTTTCTGGAATAATGAGGCAGGACCACAGCTGGTAAAAATCAGAATAGCTCCATGGACTTAAAACATACAACAGCAATTTACTCAGAGAAAACTGAGTCGCACTTGCCTACTCAGTTGTCTTCTCAGGTGCCCCCCTCCTCCCAGAGTCACACTCAAGCCTTCATGTGCCACAGCCGTACACTCCAGCTAAAATAGGATGCTGTTCAGAGACAGCTTCTCCAGGCCCAGGGAAGCCAGCACTTCAGAAAAATAGGCTTCATATTTAAATGTATTATAAAGACAGTAAACACCACTAGTCTTTTGTTAGTAATGGTATCTCTCATCATTGTGGTTGTCCTTCAATTCACTGACAGAGCCAAAGGCTTCAGAAGACCAAAGGGACGGTTGTGACCACGGACTCCAGCTTCCCATAACCAAGGCCAGAGTATTTCATCCAATAAACCTTGTATACAGCCCTCTTGTCAGCCTTGAGCTGGAGATGGTATGGTAGAGACCACAGCAAGCTTGCTATGTTGTTCAAGTGTCTACAAACCTTCTCTTTTAAACATGCACTTTTTATTTTTAGTCAGAATTTGTCCAAAGTCAGTGCAAACCACCCATTTGTGTGTCTTGAAGCCTTACCTCTTATTTTTGGAGTCCTGAATTCAAGGTGTTCATGACTGGTGTTCCAGAGTGCATTCTGCTGCGTAAGTGCTTGTGAAATGTCTATGCTCTACAAGTCATGCACATTTTAAATGAGAATACACAGCTATCATTTTGGTCAGCTGATGCTGAAGATTTAAACTGGTAAGCACTGGTGTGCTTTCCAACCTGATAAACATGACTGATACTGCACCCCACCCCAAAAGAGAAGCATCAGCAACAAGTGGCACTAATTTAGGTATTTCACAGGGCAGCAAGGTGCTTCTCACTTTTATTGTTATTTCTCCTGAAAACTGTCATGTATGGTCCCTTCTCCTCAGAGTCAGTGCTGATAATAGTTTAAATGATGGAGAGTTTTACTATTGTGGTCATGTTAAGAATTATTTTTTCCCCTGCTTTAATTTACAGTCCAAACCCCTCCCTCCCAAAAAATCCTGTTACAGCTTTGCTGCTTAACTGGAACATCTGTAGGCTTCCATGGAGATGTACTGTTTGTAGCAGATCCGAGTTCTTTCCCCCTTTCCTGCCCTCACTCCTATTTCCCAAACAAGCTTTAAAAAAATCCCCTGCTCATGTCAAGGCTTTATGTCAACCTCAATGTCAGGTAGGTTTTCATTTTGCTGAGTCCACAGCCTAGGACGAGGTGATCTAATAGCTTCTGCTGCCAGGACAGGGAGGTTCTGTCTTACCCTTTCCTCCTCCTGGCTGTACATTCCCACTGCTCACCCTGCGCTGGCTCTGGGTCTCCTTATGCTGCCTTCGGTGAGCTGACTCAACTCATTAACCCAGCAAAAAACAAGTGGATGGTTTTTTGCAGGGCGGTAGCTGAGATGTTTGGTTGACTCACCAGCTGTGATGAAATCACGTCCATTGTTATTAGCAGATCATCTTCTTCCGATAACAGGCAAATAGCTGCCATCACAATGGCAAGATATACAGATACACAGCTACAGAGAGCTGATTCTTTGCTGCCACATATCCCTCTTATTTCACAGCTCTGCCAAGTGAGTGTGAAAAGCTGCTAATTCAGAACGAGCTACACATGCATTCAGCTCTGAAGAAAGTGACTCTAGAAGGGGCAGGGCAAAGGGTGTTTTCCAATCCTTTGGTGCTGGTAGCAAACTTGCAGTTGAAATTTTTTTCTCCTTAAATTTTGATGAGACAAAAAAAAAAATTAAACTGTTGGTGCAATCTACTTCTAATTCAGCATTTTGCAACCAAACTTCTGGTGTGCTGCACCTGACAGAAAACATTCAGCCATGAGAAGGATCACCAAGGACTGGTTTCTGCTGTGCTGCATCTGACAGAAAACATTCAGCCACAAGAAGGGTCACCAAGGACTGGTTTCTGCTGTTTATTATTATCTGTTGGCACTGCAGTAGTACCCTTCTTGGAATTTGACAAGGGAGAGGGACTGTCGGTACCACAAGGAAGTTATGACACATTCAGTACAGCAAAGACATAAAAGATAGATTGCAAATGACCTCTAGATTAGTAGAGAAGGTACCTCATATTTTTTGCGGGTTTTCTTTTTTCTTTTCGTTATCTGTGTTTGAATATAGAATCATAGAATTCGTATATGTGCATGAATCATAGACATCACTGAGAAGTTTCCCAGAAGCTCCACTTAAACAGAGAATGGAACTTCAGTCATGATATCAGGACATTGCCACCATTTTATAGCTTTGAGTGTACAATCACGCCATAAACTGCATTTTTTTCCCCACTGTTTTGCTCTCATTTTCATTTGTGACAAACAAACTCACCATGGCTGTATCTTTCATAAACCCTGGTGGAAATGAACCTGCTTAGACTAGCGGGGAGAAGCTGCAAGATATCTAGAGATCTTTTAATTTGTTTGTTTCTTCTTCCTCCCTTTGTTGCCTGAGCTAATTTTGTTTCTGCATGTCTACAACGATCCCTGCATGCCTGCCATTTTTGAAATTTTGCATTTCCATGTTGGCAAGCTTAACACCAGCCAAGCACCTCTCACTTGCACAATGGCAGTAGACAATGTGCTTTGAATTTTCTCTCCACACAAAGGTCGGTGACCTTTCCTTATTCACTTGCCTGTTGCCCTGCTGTCCTGTAGCTCACAGATAAGTCATTGACTGTTTTCTACTGTCAGTTCTGCTAATGTAAGAAGCTTCTTTTGTGTTTGATGTGAATTAATGCTCCTGAGTTCTGTCACATGAAAGTTGCCTCTGAAAAATTGGAGAAAATGGCAATGTTCTGCCCTCTTCCTCAGGGCTATTAAAGGCTTTATCACGTGCTCAGTTCATCATTCCCCATTGAAATACAAAATTTTCAGCAGCAAGGAGTGGCTGGGTGTAAGGAGCTTTTTAGTCCATGAGTGCTTTTTAACCAGTAAATGTTACTGCCTGGATCATCTAGGGAACACTAATGGGTTCAACTGATCTCTATGGGGTTTCATTTAAAAGCACCTAAGCCAATTGCTTTGAACAAGTATTTGAAGTGAGATGTCTGCAGAGCACTTTCTATCAGCACGGAGGCAAAAGTTGGGCCCTTGGCTTTCCAGTGCATGTAGGAGCAGTGAGGTGATGGGCTGCAGCTGCAAGGAGGTGCACATAGGCTTCTGGGGCTGCATTGGGCAGGGGCAGGCAGCACTGCCAAACAATTCTCACACCTCGTCTGGTGTAAGCCAGGCTCCTTGGCAAAGAGCGGCAGAAGCAGAGCAAGAGTCTGGCACAGCCCTAGCCCAGATGGCCACGTTTCTGTCCCACCAGACTTCCTTGTTGTCCCTGTGCTGTGACATGGACATAACTAAAGACCTGTTGCTTCCTACTCAGAGATCACCCTTCACCTTGTGGCTGGACTACAGCTGCTGGGGTGTTGCTCCTGCAGTGCAACATGTCCCAGCTGATACCACATTGCTGTTTAGGGCTGATTTCTCCTGACTATGTGGTCCTGGCTGCTGGATCTTTCACTTCTGACGTCCTTGCTTGCTCTCCACAAGGGCTGAAGGCAAAATGGCCTTTCAAGAGCCTGCAGCAGCAGGATCCCATTGGGGAGGAAGGATGAGAGGTGCTGCTGAATAGAAAAAATGATGAACAGATGGCTGCTGTGAAAAGCTTCAAATTTCCTGCACAGCCCACTGAAATTGAGAAGTACTTTCTATTTAAAAAATAACAACAACAACCCACAAACTTGTTGTTTTCCTGGTACAGGAGACTGGCCCAGCAGTCTGACCAGGTGCTGACTTTGTGGCAGCCCTGAGGATCATTTCCCTGGTGCTCTTCCCCTGTCAGGAGTCAGATGGGAACCTGCCGTGATCCCGTTGTTTCAGCAGTGTGCTCCAGTAAGCACAGCTGTTACAGTAAGCACGTACACCAAGACAGAGAGACCTTCTTTTTGTGGCACAGAAAACTGCTTGGACATCATCTGCATGACAGGAGATTTCCATTTACTGTTTTTAGCTCAGCCTTATTAATCACAGAGACATTTTTAGACAAAATATGGATCTGCAGCAGAACATAGGCAAAAAGTTACTTCAGACAGGAGAAAGCACAGCTCAGCTGTTCTCATCAAACTTATTTTTCCCTATGCAAGTCCAGCTTCCTCTGTTTCATTTGTTATAATAATGTTTGCCTTCCCACATACTTTTCCTACTTTTATCTCTGTTTACAATCTCTTTTCTCATGAACTGTCTTTCTTACTTAAGACAAATAACAAACAAAATTCCCTCTTTATTCCTTCACTTTTCAGTTTTGCAGTGGACCTTCTTGGGATGTTTTCCAGAGGTTTCCAAAACACTGGTAAATGTCAGGTGAACTCAGTGCACCACACTGTCACCTTAAGGCTCCAGTCTTAGGTTGCTAACATGTGCTTCTGCACGGGCAATAGAATCTGAGGCTTTCACAGCACAGGTGTAAGTGAATCACCACAATATTAACAAGGACTGTGTTACAATTAAAACCTGTTGGAAGAAGGAGCTGGAAGGTTGACAGGATATATGGGTGGAGGAGGAGAGTGTCTCTTTCTCTCTCTCTCTCTCTCTGCGTATTAAGTGGCCCAATTTATGGGAGAGAGAATTTCACAGGGAGAAAATGGCATGGGGCATGGAAAACAACCTCTCTCCTGTGACTACAGCACCTTCTATGCCCACAAAACTCCCCACTTTGCCTCCCCTTGTATCCAGAGTCTCCATGGACTTGGGAATAGCTGGAGTTCTTTGTGCTGTTGTTTTGCTGGGAGGAAAACAACTTTTACTGTGGGAGGGTACAAAAATGCCGTCTGATGCCTGTGCCTCCCAGCTACTGGCATGTGCAGTAAATGCAGGTAACACTGCCTCTGCTCTGGGGATCAGGCAAGGACAACAGCAGAGGCAACAGAGACTGGGTATGGCAGACCAAAGCTTGGCCACTGCACAAGGCGGTACAGAACATGGCACTAGTGTAGTTATCACAGACGCCATGATACTTTCGCCTCCTAGTAATTTTGCTGTCATTAGGTGCTGCTCATAATGAGAAATCATGATTTTACTGTGGTTCTGGTATGTTGTCCATAATTAGCGAGCAGCCCTTTAATACTAATTACCTTAAGTATTAATTCCTTAAACATCAATTAAAAAAAATCACGTGAAAATTTACCTCTTCCTCAAATGAATCATGAGTTAACAAGGGGGTACTTACAATGCACTACTTAGACTTGCTTAATTAGTTAATCTCTGTAAAGGGGTTTCAAATGTGTGAAGAGCTGTCAAACTGCTAAGTGCATTATCTTCAATTAATTTTGTGCAACTACATCTTCACTACCAAGAGGGTCTTTGGAGTGCTGAGGAAAGGAAAAGGAGACATTGCTTCTAGTTTTAAACATAACTAATAAAAAAAAGAAATTAATTGAAAGATGATTTGACATGATGGGAATAATTGTGAACACACCATTTCTTCTGTTTCAGTCAGAGCTGAATATGAAAGATTCATCAGTTTTATCCCTCTTCTGCCTTTGCTAGTCTCTGGTTTCTTTGCATCCATCTTCCCCCTGGTCTCTCTGACTGAATGTTAACACTCTCTTCCAAATTTGTTACTACTTTAGCAAAAATCAAACTAACAAACATAAAGGTTAAAAAAGGGCAAATCACAACAAAACACTCTTCAAACTATGCAATCACTGAGGTTACATCCTCACACAAATAATAAGGTATCTCGTTCCAAAAGAAGAGGTATCTCACACAAATAATAAGGTACCTCTTCCCTTCAAAAGAAGACACTAAAGGCCCAGAAAAGAGCTTCTGTGAGAGAACAGGGCCAAGTCCAGCCCTGGCAGCCACATGGTGTCTTTCCATTTCCTGGACCTCCCTGGTAGCCAATGGAGGTAAGCTCTTAATGTGTCTTTCAAAGTTTTCTATTCTCTTTAGAGTTTATATGCTGTGTAAAATATTCTCGTTTTACTTCACCCATGAATAATCTGATTCTGGTGGAGTTCTCTCAAAATGGGTTCTTTCTGCTAATACTCTGTCTAGCTGGCAGCTTTGTTCAGGCCAACTACACTGAATTGGACGTTACCTAAAGAACCTATTTCCTGGATTATTTTTCTCCCACTGGGACTAGAAAAAGATAAATACAATTTTTTTTATTGCTGAGTCTGATTTATTTTTAGAGTTTTTCACTTGCCTTCTCTTTCTTTTTCAAGAATGATTAATCATCACTTCCATGCTGACTGCTGAGGTCCCACATGTTGTGAAAAATTCAGGCAGTTTGTTTAATATCAACTTGCCTGAGCAGTAGTTATGAATAGTGTATCCTTCACAGAGTTTGGTTCATTTTTAATGTGCATTTGCAGTATATTTCTATCACATCTGGGCATTCACTCAGCAATGATTTGAAAACCTACTTTATCCAAAAGAAACTGGAACATAGAACAGACTGTTTGATGGCCACAACTTTATTCTCTGCATATGGTAAAGTAACAGCTTAACCTGTTGGATGAGGCATTCCACTGGTAAGGCAGAGTTGTGTACACAGTGCTCCTCAACACCCCAAGTTCTCAGGGAAAGAACTTCTGCCACCAAACCAGTAAAACCTCTTCTCTCTAACCCCTCCCCAGTTCAGTTTTGCAAAATGAACCAGTGAGGGATATTAATTGTTATCCAATCCAGTGGATACTAATTTAGCTGAATGGCCTGATCTGCTCTAACCAGGCTATCTAGAAGAAGTGTAGATACCTAAGAGAGCAGCTTGAAAATGGTGTAAGTTGTTATGGGGTGTGGAAAGAAGACCAGGACTATCAGAAGCAACAAAGAAAGTACGTTCTTGCCCTCCCATACCTTCACCACTGGGTTTTTTTTGTACAAAAGCTCACAGGATCCTTTCCCTTCATCTGGTATATCCATACAGTCCATACACACAGTAGGAGATGGGTAAGCCAGAAGCTATTTAGAAAAATACAAATTGCCTTGAACCTCAACCTAAAGCCCCTTCACTTTCCTTTCCTACTTGAAGGATTGATGGGATTACCAATGATCATTTAATTCTTGTGGGTGAATTCCAAAAGGAAGGGGAAGGATCATCTGAATACTGAACCTGAAGTCTGAGGGGCTTTTCCACAGAATAAACCTAGTTGCAGGAAGTTATCAATCATTAGCCAAAGAGGTGAAAGGGCAGGGAGGATCCAGCAAGGTCTCAATGAACAGTCCTGGATTTTTGCTCCTCCCCTTCATGAAGGTGAAAAATAGGGGGAAAAAATAATATTTTCTTCAAAGGTTTCCCTTTCATACCAACATTTAAAAAAATAAGTTGCCAATAAATTAAGACAAAACCAAAACCAATGTATGTCCTGGTGGCCAGGGAAGATGCACTCCTTCTCTGTCCCTTGTCATGTCAGAAGAGCAGCTCCAGCTTGGCCCTCTGGGGCAAACTGTGCCCTCACAGGAGCACTGGTGTGACGTAGTTGGCAGGGAAGAGACCCAGTTCCCCACGCAGACGTCCTTTCCACCATGAAGGGTTGGAGCTGTCCAGGACCTCTAAGATGTCTCCACTACGGAAGCCCAGCTCATCATGCTCCACAGCATCAAAGTCGTACAAGGCACGGACCCATAGCGTTCGCTGGAAAGGAGAGAGAGACAGGCAGGGAACAATGAGCCAGAACTCTTAAAGACCATCTTCCTGTCACCCCTCTTAACTCCCAGTACATATCTTCACTATGAGAGGACGAGCAGTAATGAAATTTAGACCAACTTGCAATTAAACCAGGAAGTGGCCAAGATGCCAGGAAGTAGGAACCAATTTACTGGGACACCCAAGGGATGGTGCTTGGTTTCTCAGCAGCCTCAGTGTATTCGTGGGTGTTTGCACGATAAGGTGAAAAGTCAGACTGAGAGCAGGTCCTTAGGAAATAGTGTTCTCATGGCTCTGTCACCTCTGCCCTGGAAGGGCAGCCATGACAGCCATGTCAGAAGCCAGTTATGGGAGCACAGAAAAGGGCTCCTGCCTGAGCCCTGCAGGGCTGTAACTGTAAGTGAATGGCTCTGGAGAGCTGAGCTGGTGCTGGTACAGATATCAAAATGTGTCCTTGGCCAGCAAAGGTCTATGAGAGGCAGCACACAGGCAAGTGTAGTCAACATTGTGAAGAAGATACTTGCTCTTTCAGGCACTTCTGGGGCATAGGGAAGGGTCTTAAACCTTCTTTGCACTCTCCCCAAGGTCAGTCCCCTGAGATCAAAAGGATTTAGGATCTGTTTGGGTATATCAGTTTATTTTGGGTTTGCACTTTAATGTGCACTATGGTTAGATTTTTTTTTCTTATGAGAGCTTAATCATAAGAGACTTTGCAGTCAGTCTCCCATTTTGGCCAGAAATCAGATTTTAAAGGACATAGCATGAGCTCCTTTCTTGGAAATTGTTGGTGCCCACACCACAGGGCATGGATAATTTGGGAGGTATATTTTGCAGGGATAGGTTGAGAGATCAGTTTGAAGACAGACTAACTTCTGATAAATCTTCCATTCAGGTCCCTGCTTAGACCTGGCTCCTAATAATTTGGTTGGACATATAGACCTTCCTATGACTGTATTTCTGGCTTCTAGATCACTGATGAGATGTGGCAGGCAAGGGCATGTTATTGATTGCCACAGCCTCTGAGGGATAAAAACCATTGTATTTTGAGCTGGATTATAATAAAGATTTAGGGATTTTGCCAAAACCAACCAACCAACCAACCAACCAAACCCCCCCAAACCCCAGGAAAGACATGTCCCTGTTTTTTAGTTTGTTCCATATTTCCTAAACCAATCCGGTCACTTTCTCTTACACTCGAGAAAGGTCTGCTGTCCTTCCCTTCTCTCCTTGGATCTAGGTTTTCTGGTTGTTTTGGGCTAATCTGTACATTTCCTCAAGGAAGAGGAGCATTCCTTAGGTCACACTGAGCTGATGGAGAAATACTTTAGAGTTGGCAGTGGAATCACAGGCTGAGGCGGAGAAAGACACCATATTCTATATGGGCATTCACATAGTAGGAATTTGCAGAGCAGGTGGTTACTTAAGGTTGACTGACAGGTATGGATCCAAGTAGGGCAGTGGTCTGAGATGTCTGCAGATAATAGCTGGATCATGCCCACATCCTCTGTGTTAAGCTCTGACAGCTAAGGGTGTCAGGTAGGTGAGTCCCACTTTGATGGCATAGTAGGTCTGAGGATGTGCCAGGTATAGACAAGTAGAGCCAAATGATGACAGGCCTTCTCAGGACTGAGAAAAAATTAGTGGAAGAGATAGTGTGACTACAAGTGCATTTCAAGACAGAAAGAGTACTGCAGCATGGCACAGCATCATGAGGCAGCTCTCTGTAGAACTTAAAACATGTACAGCACTTCCAGCTACTGAGCTTAGTCACAGCCTGGCTGGGGTGGCAAAGGTACTTCATAGTCCCTTGCATTGATGGACATGAAGCTCTCCTAGATCATTAGGCTTTCAGAAATGTCTTCTGCTGTCTTGTGCTCATGCCAGTGTCCCAGATGTCTATTTAGTTGAGCTCATGCTGAGTTTCCTCTTCCACTAAGGCTGCATGTTAACTAAGGCTGACCTTGAGAGCAGTCCTAGAACTATGCTCCTGTAACACTGTAGTCCTACCCTCAAGAGTACCCCAGAAGCAGATTCAAGTGGCTGGGATAGAGTCTTGAGACTCAGAAACATCTTTTAAGATATGTCCTTAATATAATATTCCTCTGCAACCTCCTTGCAGGTGACATTGCCCAGACTGCTTGGCCATTGCTAAGGAGCCCAGGCAGATGGGACCTTCCAGGTATGTCACCTACCGGTGTCTGCTGGTGCAGTGGGTCTGTGTGTCTCCGTTGCATAGCTCCTGCATTTCCTTGGCCATGATCCCTTAGTCCATGCAGCACATCTTTCCTGTCCAGACTCCCACCATATCTTTCCTAGAAGGAAAACAGCGAGAAAAAAGTCACGTTGTCCTGGTTTTGGCTAGGATAGAGTTAACTTTCTTCCTAGTAGCTGCTACAGTGCTGTGTTTTGTATTTAATATGAAAATACTGCTGATAACACACTGATGTTTCAGTTGTTGTGAAGTAGTGGCTCACTCTAAATCAAGGACTTTTCAGTTTCCCCTGCTCTGCCAATGAGTAGGTGCACAAGAAGCTGTGAGGGAGCATAGCCAGTACAGCTAACCTGAACTGGCCACAGGGATATTCCATACCATAGAATATCATGGCAGTATATAAACTGGGGGTAGTTGGCCAGAAGAGGCCAATCAGGCACTGGAATATGCTCAGGCATTGGAATGGGCTGCCCAGGGAAGTGGTGGATTCTCTGTCCCTGGAGGTTTTTAAGATGAGACTGGATGTGGCACTTAGTGCCATGGTCTAGCAACCATGGCGGTCGTGGATCAAGGGTTGGACTTGATGATCTTGGAGGTCCTTTCCAACTCAACTGATTCTATGATTCTATGATTCTATGATCAGGGACTGGCTGGAAATCAGTCAGTGGGTGGTGAGCAATTGTATTGTGCATCACTTGTTTTTGTTGTTTTATTCTTTTCTCTCTTTTTAAAATTTCCTTTTATTATTATTATCATCATCATCATCTTTATCATTATTATTATTTTTATTTAAATTATTAATCTGTTTTCTTCTCAGCCCATGAGTTTTACCTTTTTCCTGATTCTCTCCCCACTTGCACCAGAGGGAGGAGGAGTGAGTGAGTGGCTACATGGTACTTAGTTGCCAGCTAGGATTAAACCACAACACATATATATGCTGAGATGTATAAATGAGGGGCTTTAAGAGTCATTGGTGAGAAGGGTGTCAGGGGCCAGCCCTCAAGTAAATAATTTTAGATATCTGCTTCCAATACTGTCCCAGTGCTCCAGTTCTGCAAGCAGTGACCCTCATGGAAGAGGTCACCTTTGACTCTTCTATTTTGGATTTTACTTTTTAGAAGTTGAAAGTTGAGTGTTCTTAGATGTGTATCACAGCTGCTGGGGAAAATGGCCTTTTTTGGTCTCTAAGACTTTTGGAGAAAAACTAAGGTTGTTTTAACTCACAGATAAAAAGCCATGCTTGCCAAGGGGACTTTTGCCAATCTGGAGTTATTATGACCCAGTGCTGCCCTCTCCTTGCTTTTCCTCTGTCCTATATGCTGGCAGGATGACAATGATGCTGATGCAGCTGACTGTATCTGAGGACTCTACTTTTTCTTGGGCTGCTCCATGTTGCAAAGGACCGCAAGCAAGCCTGAGAATCTAGTAGCCAAATTAACCAAAGAAGAACGAGACAAAATCAGGTTCAAAGAAAAGTAGCCATATGACCACACATCTGAAGTCATATCAACACAAATCAACCCAGACAGATGGAGAGAGGAAGTAGGAAACATCTAGGAAGCAAGTTCTCTTTTGTGTGCACAGCTGAGAGGTGCTGAGTCTCTTTATCCCCCTAGGCCCTTAGTGCAGGCACTAAGCTTTTGTTTTTATGATAAGGGTGTGACAGAACCTTAAATCATGTTAGCTCAGATTGCAGTAGTGCTTCAGAGACACAGGGTCTGATGAGCTGTGTCAACAGTGGGGAGAAAGAACAACAGCTTGTGCTTGCTGTTGCTTGTAAACAGCTTTTGTCCTATCCCTCTTGCCGCTTCCTTTCCTATAGCATTCCTCCAAAAACTCCCTTGGTCTCACATGTGCCTTTGTCAGCCTAAAATGTTGCTGAGGCTGCCTGAAACTGGAGCACAATTTGCACCTCACCTGTCTCTGCCAGAAAGAGGGTGAACTCAATGTGGCTTTGCAGTCACAAGACTTACTACATGGGTGCTTCACTCCTATGAGTGTTTCTGCTCCATATAAAATGTGACTCATGAATAGACTGTGCTGCAAAGGGTGCAGGCACTCAGCTTTGTCAGAACCTGTATTATTCCACCAGCAGTCCCTTAACAGGCCACACAGCTTGTCTGATGAGAGAACAGCCATTTCACCATTGCCTCTGGCTTTGCTATATGTGAGCTCTCATGCCTTAAGGGACATTTTGGATTTCTCCCTTTAGTAAGAAAAGGCCTCTCCTTGGATGATGCTACGCTGACTAGCTAGAGACATGAGCCAACTCCAGGAAAACTATTCCCCAAAAATTAACCAGGAAGAAATTTGAAAACAGCACCAGGTACTGCTGTTGTTCTCTCCATTTCTATGCAATCAAAGGAGTAAAGAAACATCACACATCAGGGAAGCAACATGATGAAAGAGTGCAGAGAGGAACCAGAATACGGCGGAGGAGAAGGAATGTTCTGGAGGAAACCAAACTCTCCTAGGATTACTATAGTAATTTCTCATCCCTGTGATGTGTTTTGTGGTGCTGAATGTCAGTAGCATAACTCAGAAAAAAGAAACAGACAGCAAGGTTTCATTCGTTCTATAGACTAGAGACGAGTTCCTGAAACCATGTATGTGTGTGCAGTGCAAGATTTGTGAGCATTTTCCTACACACTCTCACTGGATGATACTTCATGTCTTTTCCTAAGCCAAGTAAGAACATGACATCATTGCTTGTTTTCCAGTTTTTAGGATGGGGCACCAAAACCACCTGAAGGGTACTCCTAGGTTCCCAGTAAAAGGGTCACTGCACACTTCTATTTTTTCTGGTTTGTCAGTCAGTCACAGATTGCAGAACTAAATAAAAGCCCACATATTTATTACATATCAAAAAACACCCCTAGGCTGAACCATCACTGCTGCTACTCCTGTAAAAAGACCTAATTCTGCTTCCTAAAGCAGGTTGAGGGTGGCAGATTTTTGATAAAGCAACTGTTCACTTGCTACCAAGCAATTAAAGCCAATGTTTCCTGTGTCTGGGCTCGACATCCCAGCCCCTTGTTTGTGGCAGTACCTGTTGCTGCTGCAGTATGGGGATAGCATGCTCGACATATCTCTTGGATATAGAAGAATGATCTTCTCCAGCTGCTCCACTTAGGTGGAATCCTTCCCGGCCCATCCGTTCCAGGCTCCCACCACGCCTCTCCTGATGGAAGCAAGATCGCAAAAGTGAGATCAGCTTTTTCTACCTACCACGTCCTTGACTAAAGCTCAGCAGTCATTGCACAGTGATCACTACCACTATCCTCTACTTTGTAGGCTCTTTCAAATAAACAATTCCATCCCTCTGAACAGGTCAACAAATCAGGAATCCTATATTTTAGATCTTTCTCATAGTCATTCCCCATCTGAAGACTGGGCAGTAATGGGAGGTGCTGGGCTGAAAATGTTGGTGTGAGGTCCAGCACAGGAACCAAGCTATTTTTTGAAATACTGCCCTTAGACTTAATTTGTCTCTGCACAGAAATCTATATATTATGACTATTTTATCATATAGCTGTAGCATCTAGAAATTTGAATTGTAAACAGAAATCCCACTGTGATGAGTACTAAACATACCCCGCTGAGCCCATCACCATAACAAATGTACAGAGAGTTTACCAAAGCAAACTTGACTTCTTTCATTTGCGTGTCTGCATCTTGGAGCAAATGCATCTCTTTTCCTTCCTGATCACAGTCAGCCCAAACAGGTTGTTTTACTGATATACATGCATACAGCCTTGCTTTCTCCTTCCCCAGACAGTTCTTCACTGTGATCTCTCTCACAGGTCCCATAGCCTCTATTTTGTATCTTAATAATGCATTTTAAAGCTCTATATAAGTGGTCTAGAAGGAGACAGCAACCCAAGCCCCTTCTTCAGATTGAAAAATGCATCTTCTCATGTTTGGAGCCAGCAAGAATGACCCACATGCAGCCTATAAAACTTTATTGCTGCAGTCAGCAAGTCACACACCTTGCCTGTAACTGCACATCCTGGTAATTTAATACCAGAATCCGTTTCCCAGTGAAGCAGGACTTTGGTTACTGCAGTGACCAGGTGTGTTTGCTCCCAGTACTGTGAGTGCAATGCGTAGCAGTCTCTACTATGTCATTTGCTTGTTCCCCTGGCACAAAACCAGGCATTCATTGGATTGGGATTTCTCTGCCTTCTGAAACACCTACTACACCTTCCCTGAAGGCACAGCTTGTTCCTGTATCTGCTATGTTCTTCTCAGTAGTACTTTTCAGTTCCTACCAGGCACTGCTCTGGGTTCTGCCCTGTGTTCTTCCACACTTGTTACAGTGTTTGCTTGATAGCAGAAGATGGACGATTCTTCTGAGCAGACAAACTTGCGGTTGTAATTTGCACTCTGGGTGCATTCAAGGACACTGAGGAAACCAGACTCAAATTCTTCTCAGTCACAACTACCAGTCAGCTCTGTACCTGCCCTTATGAAATCTAGGCATTTCAATAAGGTAAGTCCTGCTTTTCTTGGCTTTGTAAGGCATCTTAGAATTTCAGCTCTGGGATCTTAGCACACCTTTAACAAAGCACCTCTATGCAGATTTGCAGTACTGTCTATTGCTATCCAAAGCAGAATCAGAACATTCTGCTCAATTACATAACTCTACATACCACTGAATCCACTAAAAATCTGTGTTGCAGTGGCCACCAGTGTAATGATGTGGCTGTGTTTCCAAGGGCAGACTCTCCTCCCCCCATGCCAAGACATTCTCATGGGATCAATTCCTTCCACAGAAAGGTTTCTTACTGAGAAATTCCAAAGGATAGTTTGTGTTTACCTTCTCTTCTTGGCTGTTGTCCCTTAGGAATATCTGTTTCTGCCTGGAGATGGAATTTGTCTTGTAGTAGTCCACAAGCTTGTTTAGGGAGTGGAATTTCTCTGTCCACAAGTAATAGTTACCCTTTGAATCCCTCATCACTTTGAAGTGTTGCACATCATCTTCATGCCTGGATCCAATTGGAAAAGTAAGAGATCATCAAACAGATTGCATTTCTACCTTTTTGCAAAAAGTCCTTTCCAGAAGGGTACCAAAACTTCTTGCTTGGCCAAACCTAGACTTCTGAAAAGTCAAGCCACCGTCAGTCCTTGTGCATCCTGGACCCAAATGTGGCTCTATTTCAAAAGACTCATCAATTTACAAACACAGAGTGCCCCAGGGCTGCCCAGTCACAAAGCACTATCAGAACAAAGCATAGGGCTTTAAAGCCTCTCCTTTGAAATAAAGGCCAGAGGAGCTTCCAGGGTGAAGAGGTGCAGTTGTAGTCTACTCACCAGCCTCTGCAGGTCTTGTTAGCATCCAGTCTGAATTGGCTATAAGAGATTTATTACACCTTTATACACCATGGGCATCGCCAATACATGCAGACACAGTCAGGTGCAGCCACACATTGAGTTTTATAATTGTATAAAATCTAGTGTGATATCATTACTACCGGTAATTCTCCCTACCCAAAAGAAAAAAAAAAAAAGAAGGAATTTTCAGATGATGACTCCTGTCCTGAAGTGCTACAGTTACACAGGCTGTTCGTGTTAGCATGGTTTTGATTTAAATGCAGAAGCTCTCCCTTAGATAGTGCTGGGCTGTGGTTAAGGGGACAGAACGGACCAGGAACTGTTCACAGTGAGCTGCTTGAAAACAGGTGTTCAGTTTGGTGGGTGAAGAGGT
Organism: Manacus candei; assembly: GCF_025592945.1. Lineage (NCBI taxonomy): Eukaryota > Metazoa > Chordata > Aves > Passeriformes > Pipridae > Manacus > Manacus candei. Next base: position 6,438,716 of record NW_026138066.1, read on the forward strand.
TTTAGCCATACAGATCTGAGCTCTGCCACATTGCTTGACTTCACAGCCAGAAAAGGAGCCTCCCTGTACTTATTGGTGTTGGTATAAATTGGTATAAATGTAACCAGAATGTTTTCCTGCATTCCTCCCACATACTTTTTGAGCTTCCTGAATCAGAAGGTACATACTGCTTGGAAAAGGCATCGTTAACCATGACTCTAATTTAAAACTGATTATCAGTTGTTTGACTGAAAATTGGGAAACCAACCATCATATAAGAGCACTGTTCTGAAGCATATGCTCTGAGAAGGGCTGGGCTACACTAAGTTGCTGAAATGCAACTGGGCTGCAAGCAATGAAAAACCATTCCTTGTCCAATGGCTGTTTAGTGACCTGTGGGAAATAAGTTAACAATGTAATTGTAATCTCTTAATAGGTAGTAGCTGAATTCTTGGTTCAGTAACCAGAGCTGTCAGGGAATTAATACAAATGAAAGACACATGTTAAGCACTGTGGGAGACGTTCTATGTACCACTCTGCTTTGCTGTGGCTCTTTCAGAGAAGCAGGTCACCAGGGGATGCAGCTTTGGAATGGGGCATTCACTGTGTCACTTGAAAAGAGGCAGAAACACTTTGGAATCAGATGCCTAATTTGTTCTCATTCACAACAGCAGCACTGCCAAAGACTGGCAGCATGCAAACTTCCCAAGAGGCTACGTCACATTAGCAATCCTGTCAAGAGGAGGCTAGGGACACCATTACACAGAAGAAGAGGCAGGAATATGCTGTGAGAAGCAGATACCTGACAGAGATGGAAAAGTCACCATGAGAATTCTGACTGGCACGGACGATGAAGGAGCCAACTCCTTTGCTCATGAGAAGGTTCTCTGCTTCATGGCGGGATATCCTCTCATCAAACCAGCTGTCAAGTGGGAAAAATCATGAAAGTGTGAATAAGGATGTGAATTAAGGTGAGGAATAAAAAAGTTGAGGGTAGGGAGAATGTGAATAAGCAGGGTGGAGGAAAGAAAACAAAAGGATCAGAGGAGCCCACATGGCTACTCCCAGTGGCCATGAGTATGCTAAGGTAGAGGGTTTTGATGGGTGCAGACCATTTTCTTTGAGCAGTAAAAGCACGTAGATGCAAAGAGAACAATGTAAACTTTGGCCTGCTAAGAAGCAACACTCAGCTGAAACTGTAATTACAGGCACAGTACAATAAGGTGTTAGTCAAAGAAATTTTAAATTACAAATGTGTATGTATACATACATACACATAATTCTCAGACATATACATCAAATTGCTTTTTGGTAAACTGATTGAAAATTACTGGGCTGTGATGGATATATTGCCAGGGACACACATAAATTTTTAGCAGAAGCGAACCATGAAAGTTTTAGTACTAATAAATTGGTTCCTGCAAGAGTTATAATACCATAAAATCTCAGAAGCACAGAATACGTAAGCACACTTGTGCAAATTTAGCTAGGCATAACAAACAATAGTATAAGGCATTGGACTAATAATGAGAAAGTCACCATAAAAAGTAAAAGAATACAATGTGAATAGGAACTTTTCAGTAGACAAAAAAAATCATCACGTACATATGCATATGTCCACTCCACAGCTAAGAAGATCTACAATCTGTGATCTGCTTTTATGTAATGCTTAATTGCCTATATTGCATTAAAGTTAAGGACTGATAGTTTCATAAGCTCTGTGATTTCCACTTTGGAGTTTCTTATTATCATCACAGTTTACCTATGTATCATTAGCAAAGGGAAATCAGACTTTAATGAGCCTTGATAATCAATCTCAATGATTACTTGACAAGAAAAAGATCGGCAAAACCAACCCATCAAAAATAGGAGGCAGCTTTCTTCCCTACATCTGGTTCTGGTATCTGGCCTGAACTGCTTCCAAGTGCAGACCTGCTGCTCTTAGAAAAGCATCAAAGTGGAAATATTTCTTCACAGCTCTTGCATGGAGAAAGCATCATGAGAAAAATGTGTGTGAAAAAAGAAGCTGCCAGTGTTCCTGCGTGATGCCACAGCCCTGTGAAAGAGCAAACAAGAACAACTGACTGGAAGATCTCATCCCCCTGAGGCCCAAAAGTACAAGCCCATATTTGCACAGCAAACTAATAACGTCCTTCAGCTCAGCCAAGCAGGCTGGCTTATATCCACAAAGGCCAGTAAGTGCCACCTCCAAGGGGACAGAGGTGCTTATTTGTAATCTCAGAATCCCCGTATGCTCCCAGTAGTACTGGGAGCCAGCAGTACTGGGCTTGGTGCTTGTTCTGCCTGCTTGTTCCTGAAATGCTGCAGCACTTTTGAAAAAAAGAGGACAATGAGAGGAGTTTCAGGGAGCATTTCTGCCAACTGAAAGAAAAAGGTTGTAAAAATCCCTCCACTGTCATATTTATGGCATATAGCTGGAGAGCACATTTAATATGCATTTAAACACCCATCAGACCTTTCCGAAAGTGCAAGTGCCGTCTCCTCAGCGGGAAGAGAGAAATGCAGGTACACCTGTCCTCTGACAGATCTGTGTTTGGGTGTGCAGTCACGAAACGTGGAGCGTGTGTATGTGTGAGCGGGGCGGCATGTCTGGTCTATCATCTCTGCCGATCCATGAGTAACACCAGCTGTCACATTCGCGCAGCATTGCACTGACCTCTAGTGCACCGAGAGAAACACACACGTACTTGGCGGGGGGAGGGAATGAGGATGGCAGGGTGGGAAAAGGGAGTCAATGTAGTTTAGAGTGGAAGGGGGAGGGAATTACTTTTTTTATAATTCGTTTTCAGAAAGATCTCTTGCTTTTTCTTTTGTGCTCAGCCTCTATCTCTGTTGCCAAGACTTCACATCATGACTATTCTCCTTCTGTCTGAGGAGATCTAAATGCAGTTCCTGCCACATCTCAGTGACATCCCTCTGAGCAGCAGTAACAAAAGAGTCACTTGGGAGTGATAGAGAGCATCGAGAACTATTCAGCTCCGAAAGAACAGAGGGTGCTTTGGGGTAGAAATGTGCTGCACTGGCAGAACTGCAATGTAGCATTATGGCAATCCTTGCCAGCCTCCAAGTGTTACAGCCAGTGCTTCCTCTGTCCTGTCTTCCTCTGCACGCATTCGCACCCATGCTCCTGACAGCACTCTGAGGAAATGAGCAATGGTGGTACACACTGTTTCTGTGCCACTTACGGGGGAACATGAAAATCAATGAAGTTCTTAGGAACGTAGCCTTCTTGACTTCTGAGCTCAGCCTTGTACCACTCTTCCTGGGAGCTCAAAACCTGCGATGGAGAGATGGATGGAATAAACATGTCTCTGGAGAAAGGCAAAAGTAAGCACGATTCTGGCAGAAACCTAGAATTTCTTGTAAGAAGAGAATGCTACACATGCTGTACTTCCCAGTCACTGTGGAACAAGGTTAGTGGCTGATGACCACTTCAGAGCAAACAAGCAGTGAAAAGCCCAAGTAGAATTAGACAGATTGCTTGTTAACCTTATCCCTTCATCTGTGCAGGTGGCTGGGGATACTGTGTCTCTGATGCCTGTGAAATGGAGAAATTTCAGCTTTGAAAGACTTAATAGGGGTTTAAGTTATTCTCTGTGCTGCTTTTAATAGTTGGTACTGGAGCATCTCAGATTCGCAAGGGAAGAACAAATATCTGTGCAGGATATGGAGGGATATGCAGCTATATATGCGTGTGTGTGTGCATTACAACTGCACAGATGTTACCATGTGCTCTCACATGTCATTTCACAAGAGATTATTTAGTGGGTTAAGTCTTCAGCTGCCCTGAGCTTTGCCAAGGTAGATGAAAGAAGGAGGCAAAAAGTATTTTAAAGATACTGTTACACTTAGGAGATTGTAGGATAGCAGGAAGTCAGTCCACAGCACACACTGGAGCAGCTTCAAGTGTGCTCACATTAATGTTAACTATAATGGTCCTTAGGAACTTCCCTGCTGACCAAGGGCTGCCCAAATCCACTGCTCCCTGGCTGATGGCCTCTGATACAGCCCTAAGCTAGAGGAGAGAGAACAGGAATACAACCATGCTGTGATTTTACAGCAAATGTTGTGGTCTTTGGTGTTTTGCTTGACATTCCAACTCCTGGAACAGAATTCCGCTTTATGAAATAGAGCATGCTTCTGTTCTTTCTGGTTTTGGAGAGGCGCCTAAAAGCATAAGCCATGACAGTTTTAAAAGGAGAAAGCAAGTGGAACAGACTTAATTTAAAATCTATTGTTAACAGTAATAATACTTATTTCGTGAGCCAATCTCATGGTTTTGGGAGCCTAAGGCACATTCTAACTGCTTGGTGTTGGCAACAGGATGTTACTGTCTCTGGGGCCAATTCTGCATTGCCTTCCCTGCCACGTAGGCCTTTTTTAAGCATTTGGATTCAGAAAAGTTAGGGAATAGAAAGCTGTGGAGTTCCCTACTTGTATAGTCAATGCTTTCCTCATGCCTGGGTGCTGGATTAAAGGGTCTTTTTTACTGCTGTGGCTGAACAAAGGGGATGATAGCTACCTCCTGCTCATGCTCAGGCCCTTGCTCTGCTGGAAGCAAGGTTTCCACAAAGACCCACCTGCTGTTTGTCACTGCAGGGCTGGCAGGTTTCTCTCAGTGTGTCATCCTCCCAGAGAAGGATGTGGGGGGGGTGAGAGGGTGGATTTCCTCCTGTCACGGCTGGTTGAGGGCCTCATGTTTCCTGTTTTCTAATCTCTACATCAGTATTTCATCTTATCTCCTTTATAAATCAGCAGGTTGTTGCAGGCAGCAGGAGGGGGCTCGTGATGGGGCATGAATGTATCTGTGCATATGCCAGAACAGAGCTGTTACTCAGGCTAATTTACTGCTACTATGGCTTGGGTGGCTAAGGTGTTATTTTGTTTGCCTCAAGGATATTAAAGAAAGAGGCAGTTTGATTTTTCTGGTAGTAAATTCTCTGTGCCAAATACTACTACTACTACTACTACTACTACTGGCGTGTAGTGTTATTTGACACTTTTCATCATTAGCTTCCAGTGTACTTTGAAAAAAAGCTCTAATTTATAACGATTTTACAGGAAGGGAAACTGAGGAACAGAATGAAAAGTGATTTGGCCAACACCATCAACCCAGCCGGGGACTTGATGGAAGCCTCCTGAGAATGGTTTCCTGAAAAAGAAGGTATCAGTTTAAGGTCACGGGATAGTAGTGATGTACTGGGGAAGAATTAGGAATAAGAGTTTTTATCTGTGCTGAAGAGAGGCAGTGATTTCTCCAGAACCTTCTCACAGCTCTTTGGAAAAATCTGGTATTAATGAGTTTGGATGCCACTTTGTTCAAGTGTCAAGAATTAAAAAGCCAATAAGATAAAAAACGGTGGTGATGGAAAAGACAAGGCTGAGACCCAATATCTGATTATTAATTGGAATATCTGGGACTGCACAGGGAGGTAGCAAAGGCTCCCTGGCCTAATAAGGGTTTATATACTATTGCCCTTTGGGCAGTGGAGGAATTAAGGCCTTAGAGAGGAGTAATACTGAGGCATTTCCAACTGAAACAGAACAGTTGGGGGCTGAGAAGTAGATAAATAATTAGAGTGAAACATTGAGTGACCTAATCTGTGGGACTTCAGTAGCGTTAACAAGAACTGTTCTACCATAACACATACAAATCAACTTTAATGAGACTTTCACATGCTCTGTGTTGTATATGATCAACTCTACTTTTGCCATTCCCTCCATTGCCAAATTCCTGCAAGACCCTATATAACACTCTTGTGTTATAAAGCCCTTGTGTTATAGAGCCTGGGACCTCTTAAACTCTTCCATTATGTGTGTAACAGATTGTCTCATAGACTTTTCCTCTTCTATTTGCAATTGCCTAAAATCTCTGCAGCAACTAACAATAATTACTAACAGTGAAAAGTTAGATATAAGTTCTATAATGGATGATAATTATCTTTTATATAGTTTAAGAGCTGGAAATAAGGAAGATGGCAATCTCTCTGGACTGCACTCATCCTGCCTGCCTTTAGACATAGACATCTGAATGTACTCACTGTGGACTACTTATGTAGTCAATGAAAACAGACAGGACCCTCAAAATCTGTCTACCAAAGAACGTGATCTCTGCCTCAGCAAAGGTATTTATCCTTCCTTGCTGAGTACCAGAGAACTGCAGGGCAACTAAATCCATAGTTTACGGACATAAAATCAGAAAGTGGACACAGACTCAAGTAACCTGGGAACTATTGGTTGACCTACTGCAAACCCTATGGGAGATGAGTAATCTGCATTTGTATTCTGGCTTATAGATGTCTGTCTTCATCTGTTTTGTCAAGGCAAATGGGAACCTAGAAAGATCTGGCAGCAGTCTCAGAAATGCTGTTTAGTCAAGCCTGAGGCTGCACTTACCTTCAGCATATCCCCAGCTTGGAAACTCAACTCGTCTTCTCCAGAAGCAGTGAAATCAAACTTGGCGATGGCTTCCATACTGTGTCTTGGTGGCAGAGCAAAGCTGGAAGAAGTATATACTTGTCAACACTTACGAGCTACTGAGACTGCAGAGTCTAGCCTCTGGAAAGCTTATAGGCAATGCTATGATTTGTATATGGATGAGCATGCACCAACCATTGGTAGACATTAGTTACTAGACATGGAAAGACATCAGCAGGTAGAAGAGAGGGCATGGATGAGGCTGTAATTAGCTCAAGTCAGAAGTTCAAACAACCTGTTGTGCATGCTTATTCCAAGAGATCTCTTTCTCTGCAGCAATCTCATGTGAAAAAACTGTATAGACCAACCACTACTCTGCCAGAGTTCCCAATAAAGCAAGTGACTGTCATGCAACAGAAAAATGCATTTGCCCTCTGCAGTGACTTTTTATCTCAAGAGTGAGACAAACTGTGGACAAAACAAACAGCCTGCAATAAATTCTTTTTTTTTCTTGGACAAGAGTCACATTACTGAAAGTTGAAAGAGTGTCTTTTCTTTGTGATGGCTTAGCATGGGTGACCGCAACTTTCAGCTACAAAAAACTGTTTACAGAAAGGCTGTATTCCCTATGATGAAGGAGGCAGAGAGTTAGCTTACCTCAGTGTTGGTAATCCAGGAGCTTGAAATGTATTAGACAGCCTGCAAACCAAAGCCTGCAATGTGTCAGGGGAAGTGGCAAGATGAGCTTTGCTTCTTTACCACTTCCTGCTCATGTAACTTGGATGTACTCCAGCAGGACCACTTCTACAATCGAGAGTTACTGATTTCCCATGGCTGGCTCATGGACCCTATTGCCAGTGGTGAGGCTGCCAGTGACAAGATGAGAAATAGGTAGGCAAGTGCACTGCCGGTAGATGCTCTTGCAGCCCAGCTTTTGAAGATGATCAGGCAGCACTAATATAGAAGTAATTTTTATGATTACTAAGCTAGGATTATCTGGCAACAATGATCCTGAAGCCACAGGTTCCATTACCTAACCTCACTTCTCACCAAAACACCCAGAATTTATGGCTTGAGAAGAAGTGCCAACTTGCCTGAACCAAAACATTCTTAACCAGAAAGCCCTAGAAAGAAACTGTATGAACAACCCTAGGTAGGGTTAGATATTTCTCGTCTCCTATTAGAACTGATACAAGATCCCCAAAAAGTGCTGATACTGAGCAAGCTCCAAAGTTATGCCACTTTAAAATCAAAAGGCTACTTCTTTACAATACAATTCTCTACAATACCTCCTGTAATCTTTTGACACACAACCCAGGGATTTAACTACCTGTGTAACAAGGATCCAGGGCCCAGCTCTGATACAGTGCAACTTAAACTGCTAAGAGTGAGCTGGGAGCAAGTCTGCAGGGCAAAAATTGTAGACAGAGGTAGGGCTGTTGGGACTGCACCAGCAGTAGCCCAGGGATTCAAAAGGAAAGCCACCAATGTATAAAATCTCCGGGGAAAAAACAAACCCACATGAGGTTTAACTGGGACAGTCAGTCTAGCTGACAACTTGTCATGAATCATTAGGGTTATTGAGTTGAGTTGTCATTGCCATCAGAGCTGACCCAGCTGGTGACAGATGGCAACCATGGAGGTTGACTCTTCACTTCTGATTGATGCCTGTGAAGAATCTTTGGGTGCCTCTACAAAGATGAGGAGTATGCTAATATTTAGCCTAATATTTCATTAAATCCTAACTAAGTTCTGGGTGTGCTAACTGTAGAAAGCAGTTATTTATTGGCTAAGTTGTCTATTTCCTGCTTGCAGAGTTCCTTTGCACTTGACTAAAGATGCCTGGATAAAGTGATCCACAGGAGGGGTGGATAACATCGCTGGATATTAGTTTTGAGATTTGTTACAACTAATTTCTAACTATAAAAATATCTTTACATGCTTCCTATTGGATTCTGTTAACACCCTCTTTTTTGCTGCATATAGATGAATTCGTACTCATGTGACTGATAAGAGCTATGCAGAACCAAGGCAAAGTTTTTAGTGGTCCATAGAGAGCTCTGCTTGTTCAGCATGAAACTGTTCTGCAGCAAAACTGGGGTTGCTGCAGTGTCGGGGCCTCCCGTGTAGATCTGAGTCAATAGCTCAGTTGAGGTCTGCTGTATGCCTGCTATTCCATCTTGTTGCCTTAGGCTTCCAATATACACAATGCTGAACCATAACACCCTAAAGCACATTGGTGCTTTATTTTCAGTCTTCAGCTTTCCATCTATTCCAAACACTTTCACTCCCTGTTCTCTCTGTTGACTTACTGATGCTCTTTAGTTCTTACTTTGGATAACCTTTGCTAATTAGGTCCGCCCTCTGATTGCCCTACTCTTATTCCAAGGCATTGGTGTAACTCTGCAGGTGCAGCTCAGGCCTGATTTGAGAACTGTCCTCTATTCTTGCATAGACATTTTTGGAGCTTCAGTCTATAAGCCTCCATAGCCAGTATCAGCCCCTTGCACACTAACAGAGCACAGGAGTATTAAATTGAAGAGGAATTAACCCTTGAGGGAACTGATTAAATAATGATACTCTTTCATGTAAGATAACTGAAGAAAAAGACTAAAGGAGAATTACTTTACTAAGGGCTGTTTTTCAGTATTTTATTTTGCAGTGGTGGCCTGCTGCAGAGAGATCAGAGCCAACAATGCAGATGAATCCTGGAACTCCTAAGTGCAGACCATTAATCCCAGCTTGAGGAAAAGAACACAGTTAAAAACAATAAACTATTTTCATACAAATCCTCTCTTTGATTTCTGTGCCTTAGACAGAGAAGAGACAGTGGGGGTTCTCTCTGGAGGGGATAAGAGAGTAGAGAACCTTTCATTTTTCTATATCCCAAATGTTAAAGGGTCTATTGCAAATGTGACCCCCCTCTAAAGGAGAACAGTTTGTGAAACAGTTAAAATCTTCCCTCTCACCTCCTCTTCAATTTCAGCAATCTCAACCTTGGAATAGAGACTGGGAGACAGATACCTCTTCAAACAATCTAACACATGGATTAAATGTGCTTTTCATTGCCGGCGGCTGGATTTAGAAGTGTCTCAAATACCATACACAGTGTTGGCTGTGTTGATAAATCAGCACTGCAGTAATGCTCTGGCCTTAAGCTTTTCTCCCACCAACTACTAAAGCAACACTAGCCAATAATTCTGTCTTTGAACTCCAGCCTACCACTTTTCATCACCTGAACTTCAAACCGTTTCTGTTTTTCTGATCCTGTTTCTCCCTCCATCTGTAACTTGAGAATCCCCACTCCACATGGGTCAGTGCTGGGCCCTCATGAAAACTCCCCTGCCAAGAGCCCATTCTTTCCCTCTCTGCATGTGCGTGACTCCGAACACCATCCCACAACACAGACAGAAATTTTTCACTATTATCATAACTTACATTTCTTAAGCACCTTTTATCCCAAAGGACAGTGCTGCCGTTTGCAGACAGAGCACCAGATTCTGCTTTTAACTGCCTGGTACACCTTCTTTAAGCTTTTGAATAACCAAGGACAATTTTAGACTGCATAATACTTTCTGTGAAAATGCCCTTTTTACAGAGTTTAGCATGAAGCCTACACAGTGTTCAAAGCAGGATTTTTCAGTTCTGAGTGTGAGTTGACCAGTACCCTCCATTTTGTACTGGCTTTCTGCATGGAGTGAATTTTCTCCGTAGTTCCCAATTGTAACAGGGCGGATCTAAGGGGCATAAGGCTACTGCAGTTCTGTGGGACTGGTGCAACAGAAGGTTCACAAAAGGAGGAGTGAAAAGCAGCATGGCTTTCAGAGCACAAGGCAGGCATTTTATTTTGGCAGAATGACATTCTTTGAGCAAGAACATCAGCATCTCTGTTGATGGAAAGTGCCAAGGCCCAAATCATGTCAGGAAGCAACACAGTCTGACAGCAGCATCCCAAAGAGTTTAATACTGTTACCCTTTATCATGCTGGGTCAAAATTCAGCAGTAACAATGCCAGGGAAGGTCACCACCTACAAAGAGTTTTATCACTCAGGAACTGCCCAGGCTCAGCCCTGCTCAATCTCACATATTAACATCAGAAGGAGAATGTAGTTATAACAATGTGCTCACTTAAAGGAGCTATATGAACAGAAGGTTTTTTTTGTATGCCTGTAGCATAAAAAATACCACACATTTCCAGTCTGAAGCTTCATCCAGTGACGTTTTGCGCCAAGATATACAGTGCAAGCTACTGTGTCTTTGTTCGGCTCTGCAAGAACAACCTATTGGACTGATGAGCAACTGGGGACAGGATTCAACCCTGAACATCTGTACAGAAACTCCAGATGACATTTCAGCAGAAACAATGGAGAAGGGACCTGTTATCTAGAAGAGCTGTGATAGGTAACAGCTTTGTTTTCACCAGCTAAGCCACATACAAGCGGCATGGGAATATTTTGTTCCAAAAACGCAAACCTCTTGCTATGGAGTTAACGGTGCAGCTCCACTGACTGTCAATGATAAGAGGGTTTAATTTATAAGGGAGAACAAGCCACTGAAACATTCAGAACTGCTGCATTTAAGTCCTGGCTATCCCGCCATCCAGAGCAATGCATAGCATTTGGGCTGAGCCTGTGTGCAAACAAAATAAACCTCCTAGGAACTGGATTCACAAAACAAACAGACTTTCAGGGCTCTATAACCAACAGCAGTCTGTAAGAAATGCCCCAGACTAGGATGGTGCTTAATCTCCCTGGGGAACCTGGATCTTCTGTGCTAACTCCAGTCACGACTGAGTAGAGTTGAGCAGCAACATGGGAAGCCGGTACAACAGCAACCTTAAAGAGAGTAGCACAGTACTGCCTGATATTTTGAGAGTAAAAATTCACAAATTTTTGCTGTGCTGAAAGAGTTGGTGGGGAGGACTAGGGTGGTAGGGAAGCACCTCCTTCTGTTTGCCCACCTCCTCCCTCAGTTTCCAGCTGGTCAGATTTGGCTGAGGCACAGGGATTTGTCCTGCAAAAGCACTGCCCTGTTGCGAAAACTGATAAACAAGATGGCCCTGGGATCCCATGGTCTTTCCCTACTGCACAGTACTTTACTTCTTCTTCCAAACCCCCCCCCCTTTCCTCCTTAGTACCTTTTTCCACACAGCTCCCCCCACTCAAGTCTAAGAACCATGTTCACCCCGTACCTTGTAGCAGCTCTCCTCTCCTCTGGCACTGCTAGAAAGCAGGAGGTGTGTTACCACCTAAGGGACGGGAGAGAAGGAGAGCTCAGCCCGAATCAGGCTCCTCCCTACAGTGACAATGTGCCACATCAGTAACGGGTCCACATGTGTGGACAAGGACAGTCAGGAGTGGGCACGGGGGACAGTGGCACATAATAGTGTCTGTCACAGGACACATTGAGGCATGGACAACTATCGGTCTCCAATGCTGGAAATATTTGGTATACTGCATATTTAAAATGGTAGTGTCAGCTCAAAAGGACCTGCCTTTTGCTGCTGCTTCAGCCCAGGGCGGTTTAACAGATGAATAAAGGAGGGTACTCTCCCTCAAAAAGTGCAAGTTCTACCCAAATAAGGAAAACAGAAATAAGCACAGATCTCCTAAGTTAACTGAGAAACCATAAGTCCGTTGAAAAGCATATCTTGAGGAACAAGTAGCTGAAGACATAAAAACATGCAATAAAATTATTTTCAAAGACAACAGAAGCAGGAAGCCTGCCAGAGTGTGTCTGTAAGGCTGACGGATGATTGAGATGTAAAAAGAATGCTCAAAGAAGATAAGAACGAAGCACAAAAACTAAATTAATTCTCTGCATCCATGCATCTTCCATAGGGATGCAAGGATGTTCCCACACTGGGGTTTTCTTTGCAGAAAAGAGCCAGGAGAACAATTTCAAGCTAAAGAATTGGAAGAAAAGGTTTTAGGAAAAAAAATCAGTAAATGAACAAGAGTAAATTCAAAGATTCTATATTTTAGAAATCTTGACTGAAATCTAAACTGAACATGAAATAGTAAAGGCTCACAATTAAACTGTGGCATGCAATGCAAGACCTAACTCAGCCTTGGTATTAGAAGAAAAAGCAGCAAACACAATGCCAGTGTTTGGGAAGTGTTTTGAGGGGATGCAAAAGGTGCAGGAGGTCTGATTTTTTATGTCTGAAATTGGTAGAAAGAATAATGAAGAAAAGAATTACTGGCCATGTGAGAGAAATAACATAGCAATTCCCCCTCATATAGCTTTTGTAGAAGGAAGTCGTATTGCACAAACTGACTGAGTTCTTCAAAGGAGCTGATGAGCATGTGGATATAGGTGATCACTTGATACAAAACTTGCATTTCTAAATCCTTTTTGATGAAGTCTCTCACCAAAGACTTAAAAAAGCCCTTTAAGCTCTCAAAGAATAGGAGGGAAGGTCCTATGGAGGATTAATAACTGATTAAAAGTTTGGAAACGTATTCATAAATGATCTGGAAAACATGAAGTGACAAAACTTATTGATGAGAAAAAACTGTAGGGTAATACAAATTAAATCACCACTCTGGAAAGACACCTTTGAGTTGCTGTGGATAGTTCTATCAAAGTGTCAGCTGAGTGGAAGTCAAAAAGGCAGGTTAGGAAGTGTCTGGAAAGTGACAGGGAACAAGCCAGAAGGCAACATCATGTCACTGTACAAATACCTGGGGCACCTGCTTGAATATTTGTAACCTGAATGCAGAAGCTAGTTCTCATGCCTCCATCTCAAAACCAGAGACAATAGCATTAGAAACAGTAGAGAGAAAGTAATTTAAGATGACCAAAAGAACGGAAAGCTTCTGAACAAGGAAGGAGTAACTTAGACTACGATTCTTCACCCTAGAAAAAAAGTTGTCAGAGGGATAAATGCAAAAACAATGTAGAAAATAACAAGAATCATGGAAAAGGTAAATAGGAAATTTTATCCATCATTTCTTATAACATAAGCACTAGGAATTCATTCCCAAGAGTGTTGGGATCTGGGAGGCCATAAGGGAAGAAGCTTTGACATTTACTTGTCCTGCTCTTACCCTCCTTCCCCAAACTGCTGTTGCTGGGCACAGCATCTCCCGCGCTGTGTGGAACTGTAACTTGACCCAAGTCATACTTTCTTATGAGCTGTGGTACTTCACCAAAAAACACCCCCATGTGCTAGTCCAAGACAATCGGTCCAGCAGCAGGCTGGTAGGTGGTAGTCCCCCCCCACACTGCCCTTTGGGGAGACAATTATCTCCCTGGAATATCTGTAAGTTAAAACACGGGGAGTGTGAAAATTATGAAGCACTCAAACCAGTCAGGGGTAGATACAATGAGAACTCCCTTTGAAGAGGATAATCTCCAATACATTTTGCTGAAAAAATATACAGTTGCAGAAAGCAGGGGGCCATAAGAAGAATACAGCAGCTAGCTCTTGCCATGTCATGAAAAGTTTTACATGTGCCTATCAATACATCAGGAATATAAATTTCTGTACAGGCAGGTGGGACACCAATCCTCAGAGTTTTCTTGGTTTTAAGCTATGTGCATTCTTGTGGTCTGTGGACAGCATGACAGATTACATTATATTACACATTGGAACGACCTATTTTCTCTGTTTCTACCATGATGTGATCTAATGGGCCCCCCAGCAAGAATGCTGCTGTGAGTTGTCACTCATGCTTGCTGCCTGACAATGTCACAAAACAATGGCACTGCCTGGATTCCTGTTGTGTATCCAGAACCATTCCATTATAATATTAAATCTATTTAATGTCAAGCCATAAAAGATGTGGCTTTCTATACTATAAACAAAACACTCAATAGTGGCAAGCTCCCAGTAATGAGAAAGGATAGGAAATAGGATAGAATAGGGAATAACTCTCTTTTGTTTGTTCTCCATTTCTGTGTACTCCTCCTCTGTCACAGTTATGGTAACATGTTAACCTCTTCACCTTGCAGAATACATTCACCACAGCTATGTTGAACCATATGAAGGAACATCCAGACATTTCAGCCATAAGTAATGGAGATACCTGCTTTTGCACTTAGGTGAGTGACCCAAAATAAATGTGTCTGCAAACATGCCTGAAAACTGCCTAAGAATACATTGTCTCAAAAATTTTAGTAATTTCTTGCTGGGCTGAAATTTTCAAGAGAAAAATCGTTTTCCAAGACACTTTATTCACTTTAGTTTCTACCTGGGGGCAGCTGGAAAGAAAAGGGAAAAAAAGTTATTTTCAATAAAATGCATAAATATCTTGCCTACTATGAATTATTTGAGTTGATAATATATGAAGAATTAAGTGGCCAGTTTTTGTTAGTCCTCAGTGCAAACTAATTCCCCGTGTTCTAAATTAGTTTGCCTCCAGAAAGGCAAATTGATAATATTGATAATATTGATAATCTAATACTGAGAGAACTGTAAGATGTCCCTCCATTTGTTATGGAGAGATGAAATACATAAGGATCATTGAGTCCAACTCCCTGCTGCTCACAGAGCATTGTATGGATGAACCTCAACAGACTTGGTGCTATGACCACTTCCCTAGAGAGCTTGAATAATAGCTGAGAAAATGAAGAAGAACAATAAATTGTGTCCAGGAAGTTATAAATCATAAGAGAGAGATATAAAACTTATTACTATTTTAAAAAGCATCTTGCAAACTAAGAGATGTGGTTCTGCTTCTCCACCTGTTATGCCAACAAGAGAAACAGAAGTCAAAGTGTGGAAACACGGGAGATTTCAATTGTTGTAAGTAATTGTTGTAAGTAATAACTCAGCATCTGTGGATTCAGGAGCATCAGGACTGTAAATCCACATAAAGCTGAATGTTATGAATGGAAGCTGTCTAGTCTCTCCCAATCTCCCATCTATTCCTGTTCCCACGTTCAGATATGCTCCTTACAGAGCAATTCATCCTCTCGCTGCTTTGCTCTCTGCAAACAGCTGCTCGGGCTGTCTGCAGTGACAGGTCATTAGTCGGCACTTATTTTTTTCGAGACTGAGTGCACAGGAGGGGCAGTGCTATAAAAGCTTCTCTGCAGAGCTCCATGAACTGATCTGGAAAGAGCTCTGTCCCCATTTGCTATGCTTCCTCCTAGCAAAGATTGCCTTGAAAGCTCTGTACCTTGTTGCTCACCTGCAACAGCCCTCTTTGATCATGTTCCAGGATTTTCAAAAAGCTCAGTCAACAGCATCAGTTGCACAGCTATTGCTATTCTAGTGCTGATCTCGTCACCATCACCCTCACAAACCACAGTCAGTTTAGCTGATATGACTACAGACTACTGCGCTTGCACATGTGGTACAACTATTTCAATTAAAGGTGTGAAGCCATTTCTCTTACAGGAATAAGCTTTAACTGTAAGAGTACCGTTCCAATTCTATGGGTGCGCCTGCACTAGGAGAGTGTACAACTTTAACTGCCTGGTCCCATCGATGTAGCACCATTTATTGCAAGGAGATGTGGCTTTAATCCTGAACAACAGTGTTAATTTGCTATTTAATTCATACAATGCTTCCTGTCATTCTGCTAATTGATCTCCAAATATACTCCCTACCATGCCAGCTGAGGAGCATCTCTGCACTTCTAAGAGATTTTTCTTTGGAAGTATAAGGCTATGATCCTCTACTTCAGAATTCTAAAGAAGTACTGGCAAACTTGCTGTCATTAGATATTTTCTTCAAATTCTTCCAAACCTGCCAACTTTCTCTTCTACATTCTCTACTCCATAAATCCTGCCACTGAATTGTTAGTGTCTCACTAGCAGCTTTTTGATTCTTGTCAGTCAGGTTTTCTACCTTCTACATTTGTATAGTGATTACATTGAGCCATGCTTGTGACATCCCAGATTATCATCTTGACAGCAATTACAAGATCACAAGAACTGAACTGTCATAGAACTGACTGGAGTTGCAGAGGAGAAAGGAGTAGATTACAACAGAGAAAGGGAAGCTTGACTTATTTTTCTTCACTAACAAATGATTCTTCTAGATTTCCATAGACTTACTTTAACTGCTGCAATGCTGCCCGAGAGTTCAGGCATGAAAAACCGCCTTACAGCTTCTGTGCTGCCAGCTGCTGTGAGGGTACGTAGCCAAAGCATGTCTGCTGTGTTCTGTAGTGTTCTGTCAGCCTAGGCCCATCAACTGTGTTTTAAGGATTGGC
The DNA here is from genome assembly GCF_025592945.1 of Manacus candei. NCBI lineage: Eukaryota > Metazoa > Chordata > Aves > Passeriformes > Pipridae > Manacus > Manacus candei. The sequence continues at coordinate 6,455,302 of NW_026138066.1, forward strand.
CATTGAGATCAAAGATGATCCAGCTCACTGTCAAGGAAACCTCTGTTCACCACATAGCAATTTGTGCCTTCACTTGGAAATCTAGACGAATCACGAGTTGCATGTGCTGCTGATTTTCTTCTTTGCTGCATGCAAGTGGTAGAGGAAGAAAGAAAGTGAAAGAAAGAAGAAGACTCTTCTTCAGTGATTGGAATCCAATGCTGGAGTGTTCAACAAAACATTTAAATTCTGCCTTTGATGAGCACCTATTGACTCAGTGGGATTTGCTAAGCTTCCATTTGAAGCTAGAGAAAAGTAATCTTACTCTTCATTTCCTCCCCCTCTCTGCACTACACCCCTCTAATCATGATAAATATATCTAAACATGCCTGATTAAGCCAGACAGACGATGTGCCCCTAATCTGAACTGATCAGTGCTCTGGAGCTGCCAAAGTGAACCTGCTGTCTCTCTATCAGACAGAACAATAAGGGGTCCGTAATGCAGCTCCATTAACTGCTTCCCACAGAACGAATTTTCCCTGACTGCTCTTAAAGAGCAGACACTTGAGGAATGCCGCCTGATGGGAAGTTGCTTTGAATCGTCTCTTTTGGCACAGTTGTCGAGCAGCTCCTTCTCAAGCTGTCCAGACAAACAACTAAAGTATGAAAAATGTAGCCGCTTCCTTCTATGCTACTTTCTTTTAAATCTCCTCATACCTTATCTTGCTAACTGCCTCTCAATTTTTCTCATCTTCTCTTGGTAAGCTTGAGGACTGGCTGATATGTGTTGCACTGCAAGTGTGTGGTTATCAGAAAACCAGTCCTGTTCCCACTGTGCATGTATGTGTATGTAAGCAAGGGAACTGCTTCTGTGTACAGGTGGAGCTTGCACTCAGTGAATTCACAACATTTAGGGCTGCAACAGACCACTGTTATCAACACACTATATCAATATACCAACGAACCGTGTGTGTTAAGCATATTTGCATTAATATTGGAGGTTCATTGGAGGATAAATGGATGTAGACCAGAAAAAGAGCAAAATGTACATCTCTGAATTTGTTCTGGAAGGTATGCACACGCCTATGCGCATCTGCCTTTATGCAGGTGTAGCCCTTTTCAATCTTCATCCTCTGAAAAGATCTACTCTTACTAAAAGACTGCAGTCAAGAGGGATCAAGTGGGCATCAGACAATGTTTGGGCTCTGTGAAATCCTGGGACTACTTATCCTAAAACTGGTCTTTGGTATAATTTCAAGTACCTTCAAAGCTTCTCCGAATCGCAGGAGCTGTGAACAGCTCTGGGGAATTCTGCTAGCTGCAAGTCAGATGGAGAATTACACTTCTCAAATCAATCATACAAGAGATTGGGATGAGGTGTGGCATTATATTTCAGACATATATCCTTTCAGGGAGGACTTTTCAAAAGTCACTTCTAAAGCAAAAGAGTCAAAACAGAATCAAGAATCTGGTACTATCAGACTTGATTAAAAACAACCAACCACAGACAGTAAAACCCACCTACAATTAGATCAAGATATTCCAAGGTGCTTTCCTTGTATTTGGGTATCTAAATATGGGAAAGAATACTCAAGATTCATTATGTCCAACTTTGACTGTCAGAGAGAGGATTCCAACATCCTGTTCTGTAAATCTGCGCTCTTGCACTGTAACTAAGAGCTGAGGAATTCTGGTGTTCATAGGGGTCTGCATATGAATACACACTGGATGTGCATGTGAATGGTAAATTCCCTTTGTGTACGTGCAATCACGCACTTCGCAATGTGAAATGGAAATCTAGGAAAAAATCTGTAAATGTTTCTGCTAAAATACAAGTAAGTTCACCTTATGTCATTGATTCATTTCCACAGCATTTAGCAAACTCCTCTTTTCTATATAAAAGATGAAAGATGCAACAGAAGGCTATAATTTTTTTTGCTTCGGGGCATAGCACAACCTAGAGAATTCATCACATTAAAGTATTAATCCAACCTAGTAAAAATAGTTTTTAATCTTATATTGGACTCTGTATTGGAGCAATACATTTGAGTAGGGATTTGTTAACAAAATGTTATGAAAATCTGCTAGTATATACTGCTGGGTACATAATACATGTTTCTTTGATAAGGTCAGCTGATTAAATTTTCTGTAAAATGTGAAGAAAAGTAAGATCAGTGATGAAACTACCATTTTTCTTGCTATCTTTTTTAAGATTAATCTTGCCATCACAGATAATTGTGCAAAATCTGGAATTCTAGTACTAAAATGACATTGTGTGCCAACAGGTATGATTTTGCACAAAAGTAAAACCTACAGTTAGCTCAATAAGAAAAAGTAGTTTCTTTGTCCTTTTAACCATAAATCTGTTCTAGTGCAAAATCGCATCTGACTGCACAAGTTGTGGTTTTTCTGCTGAAAAGTTTGTCTTGCCTCTTTTCCCTTATATATTTTTCTTCTCCTCTTGTGCTTTTATGAAAGAATGAAATACAACTGTCTAGTTCAACGTACAATTAGCTATGATATTGGAAACACAAACATGGGAAATCTGATAACTAGGTTTTTATGGCCCTCTTATCTTGGACATGTTATACATAATTTCAGCTAACAACCACCTTTGTTCTGAGAAGAATTGACACACCGATACACACAGAAAGCTTCACATTTAAGTAAGGACAAAGAAATTGAAATGCCACTAGTGGTATCTGCTTTGTGGTATAATAAGCACGGTTGTGATACCTTCATTGCATAATGTCACCACTTGCATATTTTACCTTCTGAGCTGCTCTGTTGTATTAACTGTTTTTTCTGCTTAATGGGTCATCACAGCTCAACTTCCATTTAAACACAGTACCCCTTTTACAAGACCTAAGTGCTACAAAACAGTCTTTCTATAAATTGCCGTTAGCTCATTGCATCCTCATTTGGGAATGGTTCTGAAAGGGTTTTAAAAGAAATCAATTACAATAATTCATACATTTAAAGATGCAACTCCAACAGTCAATCCAACTTTTCTTCTCATTATAAGACAAATGTGAATGCCAGCTTGTTACTATTCCTGGGGTTCTCTCTGCACAGTGATCATATCATTTTAAGTAAAGTGTGGAACATATTTCAGGTTTGTCAATGCATTTGGATTATGATACCTCTGAAATATAAGCACAGCAGCAGTTCCTGAATGATTTAACATGCAGACATTTTTACTCTGAATTAGGAACAACACATTCTTGTTTATCTTAATTCATAATTGAATTATAAAAAATTGGAATGGGTTCTCATTATCTGGAATAAAAATATCTGGGTCATACCATGATGTAAGAATATTGGTTACTGAAACATGCAGACTGAAACTTAATTAAACACAAAAAGTTCCTTATATGTTGATCAAGTCTGACATCCTACATTTCCCCTTCCCACAGTATGAGCACCATCATGTCAATGAGGCTCACTGGAAGCTCTCTGCATAACCCTTGTACACCCTGCAAAAATAATCACAGTCCTACTCCTTCAGTGCGCAAGTAATCGATTACTGCTCTGCTGCAGGGAACCACACAGCCTTCAGACTACTCAGTAGATTGCATGTGGCAAAAAGGGAACACTCTGCAAAGGGTGTGAATGAGTCATTCGACATTTCAGGTTGACTGAAGTAATTCTCCTACATTTATTTCTAATCTTGACGTGCTATCCATATTTGCATGTTAAGCAGGATGGGAAGAAAGAGATTTAAATTATTTGTTACAATACATGCAGGGAAAACAGCGGACTGCATGTATGTGAGAATGTGGTATTTACCTGCATTAGTGGGTGAACACAGTATCCTGTGAAGTGCCTTTTCTGCCCTCATACAAGAGTAGGCATTCTACATGCAAGCCTGAACACATCTCAGCAAAAGTATATTTGAACATGTGTACCTCTAGGGATCTGATTATAAATGAAAGATGTTCATTTGCAGTATGCCTGAACAGAGGAACAGAGGTCCCATGAGCATACTTCAGGTGACGTGTGTGTTGTGTTTTCTTTGGCAAATACAAATCTGAATGAGCTGGTCTGTGTACACTTCATGGGTACGCATGTGTGCTCTGTGCATGTGGGTGACAAGGATCACCTATAAGCATGAACAGGTGCCAGTGGAAGCTGGAATTTATACACTTGTCAAACATCATTAGCAGTAAGCCAGCTACTTAAAGATTTCCATGGAAAGGATACATGGCACCTTCTCAAAGCATGATCTGGCCTAACACTGTGCTCCTTCACTCCTGCTCATACTTCCAGTTCAAAGCGCAAGTTTGCAGGGAGTCTGACTTTTTATAGCTCACCATGAAGTCTGATTGATCCTTGCATATCCAGTAACTTTAAGCATTAAGCCATTTTAATGTACGAGATCACCTCTGAGGCTTAGAAGCCCCAGTTCAAGCACTTGGGTTTGAAACTTTGGACAAAGATGCTCACTTAGCTCTCATTTAAAAAAAATGTACCTATCCATGTGGAGACAGATTCTGCTGAAATGCCTCACAGAAGACATTTTCAAGGCTGTAGAGGCAAACATAAGATACTTCATGAGATATTCAAGGCTATATCATAAGGACTCAGTGCTTTAAACTGAAGATAGAGAATCTTGCTGTGAATATGGAATCAGTGGGCCACACGTGAACTTATTCTTGAGGAGATGAAATATCAGTTGGGTGGGGCAAGCAGAGTGCTGGTATCTTGCCTCAAGTTAAAAAGATAGTGGTTTGGTTTTGTACAGAGCCAATGATGTATTTGCATCCAGAGGAACAGACTTGCAGCATGTTGCATAGGTAAAGGCCATCACCAAGATCTGCACTGATTTGTCTTTTTTTTTTTTAAATGTCCAAATTATTGTGTCCTTGAAGTTGATAAGATTTGCTAACTGCATAAAGCACTGCAGATCCTCCCTCCCACCCCCAGTCTGCAAGTTATTGATGCCACACTCTCAATTAACCCTAGTGAGAGAGTATAGAATGGATGTTGTCTCTCTGTTTCAGTCATTTTTTGCTCAGTAACCGTTTACATACAAACCACTGAATGGCAGAACTTAAATCTCCAAATAAAAGTGCTTTAGTGGAAAAAAAGGTGCACATTCATGACTTTTGTATTCATATTCAGCCTGGTGTGCTTCGTTATCTGAAAGCCTAAACATTGGACCTAGTCATTGCAGATTCTGTCCCATTAAGTAGTGAGTGCAATTCTAGTTCAAAAAGTTTAGAGAAAATGTACTCTTACATTTGTTTGTGTGGCAACTGCAGGTATATTATTGTAATTCCAACTTATCCACTGTGCTTGTATTGGCTTTGTACAGAAGATAAAATGGAATGAGATGAAAACCCAAATTTTGTTAGTGAGTCCGCTCCAAGGCACACTTACTGAGGTAAAGGTCTAGCAGCCATTGGAACTGGTGATCAAATTAGGGGAGACAGCTACAAACCAGTTCACAGATCCCCACCAGCTCACTTAACCATGAGAGTATGATTGTTTTACCCTGGTTTTGTTGTCAGGCTGAGACATGGGTGTGTACATATTTAAAGCAGTCAGCTGTTGCATTCAACATTACATTAAGCTTTATGAGGGGAGGAAAGTATGCTATTTCTTCCACAACACAATAAACGTCATGCACATTTGTTCCTACAGTTATGCTCCAGAATATGCTATGCTGACATCAGTGTTGTCATCTAAGAATCATCTAATGAAGAAGAGTTGAAAGCAAAAAAAAAAAAAATCAAGGAATTGATATCTTATTGACAGTCTGTTGACTAGTTGTTATAGCTCTATGATTTTCTCCTTACTCTTTCATTGTCTTTCCTATTCGTAAGGCAAATTACGTGAAGCAAATGGTATTCTGAACAGAAACCAACAGGTCAGAGCCATTTATAGAATCATACAATAATTAGATTAAAAGGGATTTTTGGCAATCCTGCAGTTCAAGCCCCTGCTCACAGCAGAGTTAACTTTGAAATCACACAAGATGAGAATGTAACCTCATTTTTCTACAGTGACTACTCTAAAAAACCCACAAGTCTCATTCAGGCAATTATATAAATTATGCACACACCTAGATCAAAGACATATGGAAAATAATTTAGGTAGGAGATCTGCAGTAAATGATTTGAGATTTCCTTTCAATATACATTCATAGATGATATTGACTTCAGTGCTAGACTCCAATTATACAGCTGCATATTATCAAAACACACACTAAAATGAGGCTATCTTTACAATCATTATTTCTTGACCTCTGTGTGCTTAAATATTCTCATTATGTAACTTCAGAAAACTGATTATTTGTAGATGGAATTCAGAAAACAATACAAAAGAGGAAAGAAGGGGAAAATTCCAAACTGGAAAAGAAAAATTACTTTACTAGGCACAATGGAAAACACTATGTGTCATCTACCTCATACAGCTTTCAAGAAGGTGTTCCTCTTCTACATACTTTAGAAAATCTGCAGAAGAAAGTTTTGAGAGCTACAAACTGTAGGAACTGTGCTTCTCTCACCCTTCAAGATGCATTGTGAACGTTGGTAAGGGTTCTGCAACGAGAAAACTACCAGTGGCAAGAATTACTCATCACAAGATTTAAACAAGGCCTGTGCACTGCTACAAGGAGATTTACCCCTCAAAACACAGATTAATATGATTACTTCCATGATGAATGAGGTGAATTTTATCCAAATTGAATACATCTAAAAATATTATCAACACTACAATTCTGCTTCCAGGTGAAAAAAATCAAAACCCCATTATGCTCACTGCACTTCCATTTTCTGCTGTGGTTTCTATCAGTTTGTTCTGCTTATATCTAATTTACTTGTGATCAGATTTAAGGACTACAGTGTTCAGATTCATTACTATTGCATATCTTGCTGTATTTGATTATGGTAGGCTATCTTGAAGATGAACCTTGCTTTTTAGTTTAGCGTTACAAAAATGATTATATTTAATAAAGTGATCATCATTGTAAAGGAAGCTAATCTCCAAATATCCACAAAACATTCTTTGAATTTTGGAATACTGTTTTCTTGGTTGTGCTCTCTGAAGGTAGTTGGACTTTGCTCATCTCTGCAACTTACAAAGAAAAGAGGTAATGCTCAGCGTTTCTGAAGCTCAAGTCAATTAAGTATCTAAGATTGCAGAGCAGAAGTTGATGCATTCAAAACCACTTCCTTAAAAATGTCATGCCAAGATTTTGACTGAAAAGGGGAACAACATTTCAAAAGAACATTCTGCTCAAAAGCTAAAGAGCGTTTCAAACAAAAAAAGTAAAATTAAATATACAAATAGAAACTGTTCAAAATAGCAGTAATTCATTAAGAAAATAACCACTGTTCACTCCAAGAGATTCTCAAGGAATTTCATAAATCATGAATTAAATTCAGACTCACTTTAGACTTCTGATATCCTGATAGGCTCCAGTGGGGGAGTTTGCAGCAGTGCTTGGCAGGGGCCACACACTGCTGTAGTTCCTCCCTGGTGTGTCTGAAAGGATTACAGCTGCTGCTTTGCCTTCTCTTGCTAAAACTACCTAGCACTTTAATTAAGAAGGTCTGTTATGGTTCTTGGGGTTTTTTTGCTGCAGCTTCACTGAAAATAACACTTCTCTGGACACCCCTGGTATAAGTTAGCTGAGTTGGTAAGTCTGAATGTTAAAATATGATGATTGTGTGCTTTGACTCCAGCTTTACCCTAGAGAGTACTTCCAGTTTGGCTGCTGCTTTTCCTGACCCTGTATCCATCCCTTCACCTAACAATGAAATTCTTTCTCCAGTACTTTTCAGCAGTGCACAGCAGGTTAGGAGCAGCAGCAACAACTGCCCAATTAAAATTAAAACGTCAGATGTGCAGAAGGCAAACTGTACTCAAACTGATCTGCCTGGGCCATAAGGGCAAAATGCCTTTAGGCTCATGCAATTAGCTGAAGGATAATTGATGGCCACAAGCAATCAACCTACAGTTGTGGGTCTCATGTGCAAGAAATGTGCTAGGGCATGTCACTCAGTATTGACTCAGAGGAAAGGGCTTAATTCTGTCTGAGTCACTAACACCATCTCCTGAAACACTGAGGGTTTCCTTAGAAATCTCCCTGAAATTACCAGCTGAAATCACAAAGTGCTCAGAAGACTCAAAGCAGTGGCTACAAGTGTGCTACCATTCCCACTGTCTCTATAAGTTATAGTATGCAAAGAATGGTAAAAACTGTTTAGCTGGATGTGGAGAGGAAAGGATCCTTCAAGTGAGAGCAGCACCCCTGATGATTTATTAGAGCAAGACAGTTATAATACAGGTAAAAGCAGGTGTGGAGAGTTTTGAGGCACTACTGAAGTGATAGAAATCATGCCAGAAAAATGAATTCTTATTCTGGAGTACTAATGGCTACCTGAAGAACTGTCCTGAAACAACTCTCTGGGAGAGATCCTCATTCAAACAAGCCCTTCATCTTTCCTCCCTTCTACTTCCTACCTTTCTTTTTAGAATAGAGCTTGCTGAGACCTGGGTTTTCTTCTGCTATGATGTTGCCTACACCTCAAGAACTGATGTGTTTAGTCTCTTTTTTTTTTTTTTTAAATTTTTAAATAAAGACAGCTACTGCTTATTAAATTCCCAGTTAAATTATTACCTTGATGTACCTGTTAGAGCTGCTTTCCGAGGAGGTATATTGTATTGACCACAGCTAGCCACAATGCTATAAAATCCCGTATGTTTCTCCTGCCTGAGATGGCATATTGAGAAATATACCTGGAGTAAACCGCTTGAATATTAAAGCACTGCTTATTTTTGGCAATGAAGACATAACCTCTGTCAGTGCAGAGCACCCACTGTCGACAGTGTCTGAAAGTCAGTTCAAGCCTTCCTGTAAAAAAACTAATTAATAATAAAGCTCAGGATGCTTAAAGAGCTGACCCTCAGAAGCCCTGGAGATTTAGGAAAGTATTTCTACACCCATTCTGCATTTGCAGTTATTAATGAATGATTAGTTTCTACAGACATTATCTTGTGGTTGCTTCAACCCTGTTTGCCACATTGACCTCAACAGTTAAGGGAAGAAATCAGAACAATGACAAAAACTAGCTAAAAAATAAAAATAAAATTAATTGGTATGTACTATGGAGGCACTTGGCATGTCCGTGTACTAACAGCTAATTTGAGTTTTGCACTTAAGATACAGATTCGGTGGTTTTGCTGTGTATGAAAAGCACAGCATACATTAAGAATTACAGCACTTACTGTAAGGGCAAATAATTAATTTCCTGAGAAGTTACAATTAAATCTATTAATTAGTTTACTAAGTAAAATTATTCTTAAATATGGTTTTTTTAAGAAACTTGACACTTTGTGTTTGATATTTTGCTTGTTTCTATAGCCTTAATAATGGATTAGTTAATCCAGCTTTTTATTCTACTTAAAGATCACAGAAATCTTGCGTAGACAATGTAGGAAGATTTTTCAAGAATTTTTTAACTTTATGATATTTCTTACAAAAAAATCTCCCTTCAGAAACCCCCCAGTGTTTAATTTATTCCCTCAGATGATGCTACAAATGGAGACCTCAAGACACCTGAGCTGCGGACAGTTAGAATGGTCCTTTTGGAATGCTTGTCACTTCACACTTGGATTCTCAGTAGATAGTAGAGCCTCCACCATCTTTCAGCAGGGACAGTTGGCTTCACTTCTGTTGGAAACAGAGGGAAGCAGCTGCTGCTCAGAATGATGAAACTCCCATTGTGAGCAGCAGTGTCAGCCCCACTGAGAACTGCCTTGCTGAGATGTTGTGGGAAAGGAAAAATGTTTGCCTGAACATCATTTTAAGCTAATCTGACAACACAAACATTCAGAGACTTTCATTATTGAATGGGCTCATTACAGCAAAAGGAGAAGGTAGCGTTAAACCATTTGGGTATGTAGTACATGTGTCATTACTTAGTATACAGGAGATAGCAATATATGCTGTATCAAATCAGTAGGCAAAAGAGGCAAGTGCAGCACATGGCCTCTGCTGAAGGTAATGACATGATTATGACAACCTGATGTAATTTTTGGCAATGTAATATTGCATGTCGCTTCGTCCCTTTCTACTAAGAACATGAAAGTACTTGATGGCTTCAGTGTATTAAGATTCACCTTCTGTTCAAGATGGGAAAGCGTTTTCAGACTAGATTCAGTTCTTTTTGACAGCTGAGAAGATTGGGAGATTTGTTTTTGTTTGCTTTGATGGATTTAATCTCAGAGATCTGTTACACTGTTAGAATTATCAAGAAAGGATAGTCCAACCAGTGTAACGATAATACAACTTGAAACTTGATAATACCACTTGAAACTGTAAACTAATCATCCTGATAGAGTTAGAAAATGTTTGTTCCATCCCCGTGTAAAGCTCTGCACACTTGGTTGACAGAAGGTTTGGTCACCTTTCTCAGAATCAGTGTTTTGACTATTATTTGGGGAGCATACTGGATGTGACAGACGAATAGTCTGATGTGGTTCAGCAAATGCCATATACAAAGACTCAAAGAGAATGCCTCTAGTGTCCTGGCTTTATACACTATGTACTTTTACATGAAAAACAGTTACCAGGGCACGATTATGCACAGAGGCAATTTTAGAAGTTGTTTCACATCCCTGTTTAGATTGCAGGGTTATGGAGTGCTTCTCCAGTGCCAGAACTCAGCTGTATTTTGGAGTGCCTATGACCTGGAAACATGATGTTATTTATGTAGCTAGATTTTAAAAATAAAAAAGGAATGCCAGAGCTCTGGGGGTTTATGTTTGTACTGTAAGTGTTACTGGTGGATTTTTCATGATGAGATAATAAAAAAAAAAATAAACTAGAAGGAAAAAGGAAAAACTAGAGAACACAAGGCATAGAGTGCCTCGGGGAAAAAATGGTATGTTATTAGTACTTTACACTGCTCTGAAAAGATAAAGCCATATGTAAAAAAAGATTAGAGTTGGGGAGAAGGAGGAAGGATGGATCTTGGGAGTTCCAAGAGAGGTAAAAAAGAATTTCATCATGTATTGGCACATAATGTTCATTTAGGCATTCGAGTAATTTTCTTTCATCTCATAATATTTTGCAGTACCAACCTCTGATCTTAGTGCCAGGATAATGTGTCCATTCTTAGCAAGCTTATTCCTCAAAGGTTAGTCTCCCCTGCTTAGATATTATTTAAATGGTACTTTAGCATGGTTCTCTAACCAGCAGAACAATTAAAAAAAGTTATGGCTACAGGAAGAACTCAGACCCTTCCAGGATAATTTTTTTCATTCTCATGTATCTGAAATCCTTCTAGATACAGTATTTACAGCAACTATGCTTCAGAGATAGCATTCTGGGCTAAAGCAAAAGAAAAGAAGATGCCCTTCCTTTCTCCCAGATTATCCAGCTGGGTTGAGTTAAATATCCCTGGGACAGTAGTGATCAAACATCGAAGCATTTGAGTACAACATCAGCCCACTAGAATGGTTGTATCATGGGATTCAGTTTGTGTTTTGAACCATTTGTTAGCCTAGCTGATGTGACTACCAATTCTACTTGTGTTCGTGCAAGTCTCTCTCCCTCATTCAAAAAAAGTGCTCATTTAAAATAGTATTTAAAATTAATTATCACTATAAAATGCAGAAACAAGACACCCTTGTTTGGTGATGAAGAAAGATTAGGAATCCAGTTTCCAAGCCCAGCTCAGCTAAAGTTTTGCTGTGCATACCTGGGCAAGTCACTTCACGTCTCTGTACTGTAGGATGCATTGAAAAAGTGCAGCGCAGCCATACATGGAGATATTTAAATGGAATGGGGCACCAAAATCCATAAAACCTCCTCATCAGGAGACCAGTTCATTTTTGCAGATTGTCAAGTTAGTTTGGCTGGTACGGCTTTAGTGCTTCTGTCATCTCAATGTCATCACACTCATGTACCTGGGCCTGATTACAGTTATAAAGTGAGAGCACTCACACTCATCTGTCTTAAAAGCAAATGGGCAAAATGCCCATCAATAGGCAAAAATGTCTGTAGACATTAAGATGAAAGGCTTGTGCAGGAAAAACAGTTACTGCCATATAAACCCTGATGGTAATATACTTCCTTTCCTGCTGCCCAAATGTGCAAAGAATGGTGGGAAATGAAGATGAAAAGACTAAGAAGACTCCTTCAATGGAGTTCCAAAAAAAAGATTTTTGAAAGATATCACGGGATTTATGGATAAAATTTGTGCTGACTGGAATATGGTTGGTAGTCAACCCTGAGCTTTAGATCAAGCGTGTGACAATCATTATATTGAACATGTATGTGGCACTTAGGGACATGGTTTAGCGGTGAACATGGCAGTGCTGGCTAAATGGTTGGACTCAATGATTTTAGAGGTCTTTTCTAACCTTAATGATTCTGTGATTCTATATAGTCACTCGAGGAACCGAAAGAAGATAGAATTGTTACGTTCTTCTTAAACCAAAAGCAGACTCTGGAGAGAAGAGAAGAGAAAAAGGTAGTGGAAGTCGGGGCCTTATTATATTGTAAAAAGCTAAAGAAACTAAAATGACCCCCGAAGACCCAGGCATATCAACTGTTGGTAGCAATATTTCCTTACTTGTCAAACATATGGCATTTTATCTGCCCCAGTAGGTAAGTTCTTCTAACTAATATCAGAGACTGAACTTGCCAGTGAGTATATTTTAAGGTGTGTGTCTATATACATATATCTTACAGCTCCACTAAGAGGAGAATTTCAAGTGAAAATACTGTTAGGGAAAGAAACTTTGGGAAGAGAATGAAGACCATTTTCATTATGTCAGACAGTAAAAATAAACCAGAAGAGACTGCCTACAGCAGTAGTTCCAGATCTGTAGCTTAATAGCAGCCTCTTGCCTGCCAAACTTTTAGATATTGCTTGTGGCTAAAGAGAGCTGCTGTCAAGCTGCAAGTTGATGGGGAGAGCAAAGTATAACATTGTGCAGAGGACATTACAACCTCACTGCTGTTGCCCTGGAATCAGCAAAAACGGAGGGCATTGGTGTATGGTTACAAGAGTAGAATATAATCCTGAGGGAAAAAAAAGAAATTCCATGTGAACAGGTAAAGGAAGACAAACATGAAGAGAAAAGTAATGGCTATAACTTATAAAAACCAGACAAGCTTGCACACACGCTACATCTTATGGAAACTAATGCAAGAAGGTGCAAGAGATCAGGACAAAAAACTAACTTGAGCAGCAGAGCCCTGGCTTTCTGGAAGTTGCCTGTTTTGCCCAGACAGATCCTTCAGTCTTAGTTTAGGAGATGTGTGCAGAAGGGAGCGCTAGAGATGAAAGCAACTCCAAAATCCAGACAACAAAACTATGCTAAGTTTAGATGTGTACATTTCACATTGCATCTCCATCCATCTCCAGGTTATTCTGCTTTCTTGATAAAAATGGGAATGACACACCCTGCTATTTTGTGCTTAATCTCTTATCCGTGGGATTGTCACATTAGAATGTAAGAAAGAAATAGAAGTAAATGTCACTAAATAGGAAAGTAAAGAGAATTGCTTCACTGCAACATTTTTTCACTGAGCTGCTACTAAGGAAACATGGTTTCTCCATATCTGTTCCACAACTCATTTCGCCATCACATCATAGCCAGATTTTATGTCCTATTCAGAAACTTGTGAGAAGAGGCTAAAGCATGGGCCTCTCTCTCTTCCGCTTTCAAGTGGATGGCTGCATCACCTACAATCTTGCACATCAACACATAACTGATGGGTAACTCTTTCTTATCCCAAAACCCAGCTCCTCCTGTCATGCCCATTTACTAAAAGCTCAGTCATTATAAAACCTTTTTTCACCAGGCAATTATAAAAGGGACAGATTCTCCCACTGCTGTTGAAGAGAGTTTAGATTATTGTTTTTTCTAAGAAAATTTTGTACTGATAGGATGCTACTAAAATGTTTCTTATAGACTGATGTCCTTTTGTTCCTACAAGACAACTATTATGAACTTTATGTACACAAACACACATGAAACACACACAAGACCTTGCTATACAGCTCTATAGCACTGCAGTCTAAAGAAATGTCTCATAACGATATTGCATATTAGGCTTACAGTGCATCAAAAAGCTTTACAAGGACATTAAAAAACAATTGAGGAGAAATTACATTCATGCCTGACCCCTTAAGAAACCACCACATTCCACAGAAGACACCAAAAGGAGGGTCAATAATGCCAGATCTTCAGCTGCCAGAAGCATTTTTCTTTCTAAGCATCTTGCCCCTGTTGGTATGATCACAATGGGTGTCTCAGAGATACAATAGTCTGATCTCTGCCAGAGCAACCTTAAAGTTTCTGGGAAATCTGGATATCTCTTGTGCTCCTGACTAATACAAAGAAATTTCTCCATTCACTATTTTCTTTGTTCTGTTCCAATAAATACACTCCTCCTGAGCACAGTCCTGATCCCCCACTGACAAGGCGAAAAGCCTGATGCACCTGCGGTGGAAAACACACTGAATCTCAAGCCTTGCAGCTAAGACCTTATTTGTTTAACTCCACAGAAAATGTGATACTAATTTACTCAGCATATTTACCCTTAAAACTTCATAGTGAAAGAAGGAAGCAGCCAAGCAGATCTGTACCTTTGAGGCAGGTGGTTGCACTTTCCTGTTTCAGGTTCTGTGATGAGAGAAAGCGATGGGGGAATGGCACAAGTCTCATAACAACCTGTCTTCAGCACAAATGCTTAGCAAGGGCCAAAGTCTGGGGAGCCATGTGGGACACACAAGTCTTCACCCCAGCATCTCAGCCTCTCCCTCCTGAAGCACAGCCAATCAAGCTAGTAGGGTGCAAACCACAAACCACGCAGGAACTCACAGGCACGGCAGCTCACCGAGCCTGTGAGTGGCTCATCAGCTTAGAGTGGTTTTATTCTTTTACTGTGAGGGAAACTGCTCTAGAGCAGTTTCTCTGAATGCTACAGCTGTGCTGGGGCACCTCATAACTTGCTCGATGCTGAGTTCTTTAATATATCTGTCTGGAAAACACTGGCCCCTTTGGACAGAAGTAGTGATCCCCAAGAGCAAGCCATCAAAGGTCTAAAATGCACCCTCTTTTCTGTTATGGGGGGACAGCAGTGGCCATAAACTATCAGCATCTGAATTCGTGAAGCACCTCTCCTGCTACACACCCCATTTGATGCGACAGAATCTATGGGTGTATATGCACGGGGCACCCACATGTGAAGATGCACTTGGATCTGTGTAAGCAAACACAGGCAAATGCAACAATCATCTTGTGCCTGTGTAGGCACAGACCAAGAGAGAGTTGATATATCGAGTGTCCAGGATTTCATCAGATTGAGGGATTAGTGTGAACCAGGGGGCTGTCTTCAAGCTGTGAGAAAAAGAGTTATGAAAATCTGATTCGTACAAGAACACAGAAAAGGCACATTTGCCTATTTAGTTGCTGTATCAGTTGGGTTGCCAGCAGGGTTGTATTGCAGTGGCCTGGACAAGAGTGACTGAGGTCTGCCCAGCTGACTGATGATTTGTCTGGGCTGTGCACCTTTCAGATCTGTGGTAGTATCTTAAGGATATAAGAATAGAACTTTCTTCTCCTCAGGTGAGCAATGGCTGAAAAGACACTGCTGGGTTACTGCACTAAACTACCCCCCCACCACTACAGAAAATGGAAGGGGTCTCCCATTCCTCACAGCAGGGGCTGGAAGATGGGGGGGAGGGGCCTGATGCGTGATTGACAGCCCCTCTGGATGCAAGCAGCCTATGGGAGAGGGGAGGGCTGGTTAAAAGCATTCTGATTGGATTAACAGAGAAAGGGGTGGGGCATTTGCAAATGATTGGCAGCAGTTTGAAACCTGGGGGGGGGGGGGAGAGAGGGGAGGGAAGCTGATCCCAGAATCTCTGCTGTTCCCACTGCTGGAAGAGGGGATAAATAGAGGGTGGTGCTGGTGGTGTGAGTGCATCCACCTATATCAGCCTCATGGTTAACTCCAAGCATTAATTACACAGTTACCCCTGCACTATGCTCATCCTGCTGGGGCTTGGCCTCTGGAAGGCTGTTTCCTCCCACCTTCCCTGCCCTCCAGAGCTCCCTTCTCATGCCTAAGGGCTGCCAGGGATCAGCAGGGTCTCTGTGGGAGGAGGAGCATGGGTGGTTGGAAAAATGATTGCTACTGGAGAGCAGAAAGCCTCTGGCCTTAGGAAACACAAGCCCTTGCCCTGGCCCATGGGCTGCCAGGTGTGGTGCCTGTGGCTGTTAACATGAGGCATTTCAGAGAAAGTAAAAAGGACTTGACATCAAGTTAAATTTCTCCCTGCAGCCACCACTCTAGGACCACTTAAAATCATAGCCTAAAAACATCATCTAAATTCTGTCGGGGAGCTGTAAGCCGTGAAAGGGCCGTTTGCTGCAGCTGAAATAGATTCATAAATTATCAAGTTCTTGAGCCAGTGAGATCCACATGCCCCAAGTTCTTGAGGCCACTTTTCTTGACTTTGTACTGTTTCCTTGAGTATGGTTCAGCGCCTGGCCAAATGGTCCGTGCCTTTTCCATCCTATTGCTCAAAAGCAGCAGAAAAAATATTTTCACTCCTAATTATTGTTGACTTTGTAGAACAAGCAGCCAGACTGCTCAGGTTCAATCTGTGTTCTTCAAAAGAGCACAGGTGTTACAAAGAGAAATGGGCAAAATTTTATTGATAACATTGAACTATCTAATATTGAAAAAACTATTCTTAACTGTATCTTTTGTCCAAAAAATTACAAAGAACAATTAAGATGTTTTATGAATTGCTATTAAATTACTCTTTTGCCATTTTTAATGGTTTAAGTACTTCCAATATAAAAGATTCTGGTTTTCCATCTTAAACCAGTTCTTTATCTCAAAATCTACTTCGATTTGAGTAAAAAGGGTAAAAACAGATTAAACAATATACAATGTTTTGGGGAAAAGCACAACTTTCCATTTGATAAAGATAAAAAATATTTTTTCTTTTGCATTAGGGACATCAATCTTGCAAGCAAACTGAAAATCAGTTATATATGCAGCATTGTAGCATTAATCACATGGAGCTGGCTGAAGAACAGAGACACAGAATGCAAGAATCAAATGCTGATATCTTGTTTACTAATGCTAAGACCTATACAGTGTTCAGCTTCATTTATATGGCACAATTTGTCTGACATTACCTGACAAACAAAAGCAAAAGACTGGAAATTAATGCAGGGCTGTATCCAGTCTTCAGGCTTTATAGTCTCAATTGATCAATTTGAATATTATTTAAATACAAACATCTACCAAATTTTATATTTCAGGCTTTTTTTTTTTTTTGATTGTGTTTTGCTTTGGTCAGAGGAAGATCTTTTAGGCTAATAACTTGTTTTAATCATGATTCAACTCTTTTGACATAATGCCACCAAAATACTGGTATTGTATTGCTATGTCAGTTAGTAAATTCTTTTTATACCTCTGGAATATTCCTGAGCTCCTGAAGTGAGGGGGAAGGCTATGCCAGCATTGTTCATGTTGTTCTTTTTGTATATGTATAGAACTTCAAGCTGTCACTCTTGGACTTTTCACCACTTACTAAAAGCAAAGAAAGAGAAGAAAGCATTGCATACTCATCAAAATCCTAGACCTACAAAATAGAAACCATGGGGGCACCCAGATAAGGGAAACATAGGTACCAAGTTTTCTGTAAAGCAAGGTATGATTGCAAGAGGATTAGCTAATCAATTTGTAAAACAAAGCAAATCAATGTATGCTGCCATATAACCAATGTCACAGTGCCACTCTGACAGAGAGAGAAACATACAAAGGGAAAGGAGGAACCTCATGATTGATGTTTTTAATAGCTTCATTGAAACACATGATAAAATCAGATTCTCTCAGCAGGAGACAGACAGATATAAATGGACTCCATCTGAAGCGCAAACAACAAAAAGACACAGGGAATTGTAAAACATACAGCACCCTCCTCATAAAGATCTCAATTTCTCTCATCCAAGTGTTTGCAACTGTTTCTCCCTGTGAAATCCTAATTAAACCAGTATTTTTCCCGTTTAAGTAATTTGAAAATGTGTGTAGTTTGATAAAAAGGTTAATTAGCTCTATTCTTTAAAAAATTGAAAAGGTACCATTTTGATCTTTTGCTTGAAATTCATGTCTATCCTTGCATTAAAAGTATTCCTCAATCTGGACTGTGGTAGCTCGCAGACAGGAGAAACATACTCATAAGGGGGGGCTGTAGGGAGGCGCCTCAGATGGAAACCAAACATTTATCATAAGTTTTAATATTTTTACTTTTTGTTCTCCTAAAGTGTACTACAGATTGTTTTTCTTCTGGAGGCTGGGTGTTTTTCAAGGCTTGAAATCAAATTGATACATGATGAAGATGGACCTTCTCTGGTGACTTAGATGGGAATTGCACAGAATTCTATCCAGCCTGATACTAACCAATAAAAGCAAGGGATAGGAACAGGAACATCACAAAAAGCTATGAAATGACAATTCACAGGCATCATTTAAATCATTTGGAGGCTGCATTCCCTTTTTATGCTGTTGCTGACCAAAATGCACTTCCTATTGAGTGTACCAGCTGTGAAAGATGACAGATCCAAGCTGATTGGTCTAGAAAAATTGTTGTTACTGTTTAGCAGAGCAATTCATAGACAAATGGAAGTTCTTGTTTTAATTCCTTCACCTCTCTGCTCTGGTTTAGAGCCCTTCAACAATTCCTTAGACAGAAGGATTGCAATAGATTGACATGAGACATTTCCTTCCCTTCTCCCTAGTTGCAGATATTGTCCTTTTGCTGTAATGTAACTTTCACTGACTCTGACATTGGCACTTGGATCTTGTTATAGATATATGCTATATATTGATATATATTGATATATGCTCAAAATGCTAGCTTTGTTAGCACCAAAGTCAATTGAAGCAGTGATTTAATAGTTGAAAGTAAGTTTAAACAAACTTACTGGAAAATAAAATTATCCATTTCTTCTTTTACTTGCTAGGGCTCCCAGTGCTCTGGGTTGACTATTCATTGTGTTTTCAACCTGTAAATGTCAAAGCACTTAATTATTATCGCATACATTATTGAGTAGAACCAAGCCACTTTCCTTCTAGTGTAATATCAAACATGATATCTTGCCAATAGGAGAGGCTAGGCATATTTTCTGTATTTTCTCCTTGGGTCTGTTATGGTTGCTGTATTTTTGGTTAAGGTCAGTTGAATGTGACCAAAAGGTTATTGCAGAAAGTAATCTCCAGTCCTCCTGTTCATTAATTTTGCTACCATGGAATCCTGATTTTGGCTGCCTTACACAGATGAGAAATGGAGGATGAAATTATTTCTGTCTCTGTTTCTTTCTCCAGAATTTTAAGTGTATGATATCACAGAATCGTAGATATCATGAACACTTCTGCCAGCTCCGTTAGTATCCCTGAGTGGATACCATCCAGCTGCAGAGACTTGAGTGTGTCTAGGTAGTGTAGCAGGCCATTTCCCCTTGTGTTATGAGGGACTTAATTCTGATCTCTGTCCCTGTCTTCCAGCTCGGGGGTATGGGTACCTGCAGGCTGAGGTAAAGAAGGCATCAAGTATCTCAGCCTTTTCCTCATCCTTTGTCACAATGTTTCCCTCTATGTCCAAAAAAGGCTGGAGGTTCTCCTTGGTCCTCCTTCTGTTGGTGATGTATTAATATAAACATTTTTTATTGTCTTTCATGGCAGTAGCCAGATTAAGTTCTGGTTGGACTTTGGCCCTTCTAATTTTCTCCCTACATAACCTCATAACATCTTTGTAATCCTCCTGAGTTGCGCATCCCTTCTTCCAAAGATCATAAACTCTCCTTTCTTTCCCAAGTTCCAGCCAAAGCTCTCTGTTCAACCAGACCAGTCTTCTTCCCTGTTGGCTCATCTTTCAACACATGGGGATGGCCTGCTCCTGCCCCGTCAAGGTTTCCTTCTTGAATAATGTCCGGTCTTCCTGGAATCCTTTGCTCTTTAGACCTGTCTGAAGGGACTCTGAAAACTCTTATCATTCCATGATCTCTGTGCCCAGGATGGCCTCCAACCATCACATCACCCACCAGTGCTTCTCTGTTCACAGACAATAGGTACAGAGGGTGCTTTCCCTAGTTGTCTCAGTCACCAGCTGTGTCAGGAAGTTATCGTCCACACACTCCAGGAACCTCCTGGAGTGTTTCCTCTCTGCTGTGTTGTATTTTCAGCAGACATCTGATAACTTGAAGTCCCCCACAAGAACAAGGGCCAATGATTCTGAGACTTTTCCCAGCAGCTTATACAATATTTTGTCTGCCTCTTCACCTGGCCTGTAACAGAATCCCACCATGATATCGTCCTTGTTGACCTTCCCCCTCATTCCTACGCATGAACACTCAGCCCTGTCACCGCCATCGTTAAGCTCTAGACAGTCAAAACACTCCCCAACATACAGGGCAACCCCACCACCTATCCTCCCTTGCCTATCCCTCCTGGGGAGTTTATAGGCATCCATTGCAGCACTCCACTTGAGCGAGTCATCCCACCATGTTTCCATGATGGTAACTATGCCACAGCCTTCCTGCTGCTCATTGGCTTTCGGCTCCTCCTGTTTGCTCCCCAGGCTGCATGCGTTGGTGTAGATGCACTACAATTGGGCTCTTGATTCTGCTACCTTTTTTGGGGATAAGCTCTAATTCCTAACTCATGTTTGAGCTGTTATATTTGCAGAAGTGTGTGGAGTTTTTTGATGAGATAAGCACCGTGAGAAGTGTATGGCATCACTTCCTGACTCTAGATGCAAAGTAACTATTTACCTGCGACACTCAGGATGCACATGAAGGACGTTATGAAAAATTGTTTTGAGGCCAAAATAAAAGTCAGAAAAACAGCCTCCAACAATTCTTAAGGCCCCTCAAGTTCATTAATGTGAGAGATCAATGAACTAACATACAGTGAAACAAAAAGTTTCTCTCTGTGAGATGATGGACATGGAATGCCACCAGATGAACGTCTGCAGAAAGAACTGGAGGCATGTATTTAAGTGCTTCACATGGTTAACTATTTTATGAATAATGGATCAGAGAAAGTCAAACACCATTGTCAATAGGGCTTCTTCAACATTGAGGCAATGAAGAATTTTCAATATCTGTATAACATTGAAAGGAATTCAGGATGACTTGAAAAGGACTGTCAATTAAAATTAGTAAGTTTGAGATGGATTATTTAAACTAATTGCTCAAGGAAAAATTAACAAGTAATTATAGCTGCACAAAGAAATCAGAAAAAGAGTAAGGAAAACCAACTTCTCCCTGTTATTTTCAGAAAAAGTACTTAAAAATATCAACACCTTTACAAGTAAGAACTTAGGAAAAATGGTATAACTGCTGATTTTGGGATTATATATCAGTGGAAATATTTTTGAATATGAAGACAGATGAACTGAAATGTTGAAAATTGAGAAGAAATTAGCATCCATTTGGCATTTCTGAAAACTAGTGACTGGAAAGTAAACAAGACAAAATAATATTTCCTGGGTCTAAAATATGTACTAAAATAGATTGCTGTTTATATTACTCTCCCATACCTGTATTTTCCTAGATTGTTGAAGGGAATTGAACCAAAGGCAGTTAGAAGGAATTTTTGTATATGAATTCCTACTTATATGAGTACTAATATGAGAATAGGGTAATTATTGTGGCTGTCTGGGGCAAGGAGAGCCCAGACAACTTAAGTTATTAACCAGCACTCCAGGTGTATGTCAGCTGGGAAGCGAGTGCTGAAGCAGTTTCAGCCAGCAGGTTTGCTCATTCTGCAGTTCTGACAGATGCCACGGGCAGAAACAAGTCAGTTTTGAAGCAAAAGTGATTTTGCCAAGAAATCATCCTAAAGATGCCATAATGCACAGAAGAGCACTACAATAGTGTACAGAGTCAGGCAAAAGGCCCACCTGGCCCAGTGCCCTCTAGCTGAGAGGGCAATAAGATCTATTTAGTGCCAATAAGATCTATTTACAGAAAATGATCAAGAAGAAAGGAAACAAAACAAGCCTTCTTGACATTCCTCCCAGGAATACTTCCCTGCAACAAGCCTGACTTGACTTGTTGAGCCAGAGATTGTATTTGAACAGTTATATTTAAGAGACATTTATTTTCTGTACATTTGTCTGTGTTTTTGCCCTTTACTACACTCTGTGGCAATAAATGCCACAATTTACTTAATGCACAGTGTGGAAGAACACTTCCTTCTTTTTTATTTAAAACTACTACCTGGTAATTTTGATAACGTAGGTTTGTTCCTCCTGGAGAAGTTAGGTTACACTAACTTAGTGGACTTCAAGGCCGTAGTCCAATGAAGTTTACACTTAGAGACAATACTCAATGTTTACCACTCAAATATCTTTACCATTGGCTTTTAAGTAACTTTTTCTATTTCATAATTAATAAAATTGGTTGAGAACCTTGGTAGTTTAGAAAATATGTAACAGCATATAAAAGGTGTTATCTTTATTTTCAATATAATATCTAGCCATTGTTTTCAGCTCTGAACCTGCAAGAAGTTCTTGATAATTAGTAAGATCTTCATAAAGAAAAGAGATGGAAATGCCAATCAATTCATAGCAGAAAAATATCCACAGTACAAAAACAAGTGTCCAGTTCATATAAATTATTCCACCTGCTGGCATACCTCACAGGGAATCTGAATGTAAGAGGGAACATGGAAAACAAACTTCCTATTTTTCGTCCTACTGTGAAGTGTTTCTTCTTACACATTACTGGTACACTGATGGAAGAACAAGAGTCATATTCTATTCTCACCCGTATGATAATTGGTATCTACTAGCTAGAGGAGTTGTGCATTTTAGATACTGTCATCTGGCATATCACATCAGAATCCAAATTTTGAAAACTTTTTGTTAAGAAATTTTTTTCTAAGAGAAAGGAAGAATGAAGCATGATCAGAGCACCAGAGTTTTTGTTACAAGAGAAATCAGGGTAGTTGTTGCTGATATTTTCCATATGATGAACTTAAAAAGATTTAAGTAACATATCCTGGAACAACTATCAAAGTCAAAGCCAGAGACAATCTTCTTTTCCCTTCTCCATCTTCACTGAAAATACAGCACTCTCAATTAGAAGTAGGGTTATTTACATAGGATACAGAATTGCTTATCAAGTCAATTTGCATTCTGAGGAACAAATAGATGGATTACAGTATTATGTATAAAACTTATTCCTGCTGTAGTGATCCATGAAATTACAGTTAATTTTGCTGAAATGGACCATTATATTTTTAAGTAGAAGTGAAAGAAAATGAGAAGGAGGAGGTAAGCTGCTAGGAGCTGAACTTCAAATACAAGATTAAATTATTAGTAGGAACACAGCACTGCTGGGAACAGCGTGAGCTGCCTGATGAAGCCACTGACCTGTTGGCTTTCAGACACAACCAAGTATCTGCCTTGCCATAGTAAATTAGATAAATTATTGGTAGTGATGGGCCTGTCACATTGCACATTCATGTCCCCAAGTGATGTATGTAAAAGTGAATTCCTGCTGATACAAGCTCCATGCAGCTCCTATTGGCTCTGACATGCCAACAGCATGCATCTGTTCTGTGCAATGAAAAAGCTGCACTGTGATGCTTTTATAGCACAGCTGTGAGTAATGATTTTGCTTGATTTTATAATGATGGATAAGATTAATTCAAGACCATTAAGTGATTGCATAAAAATCTGGGGGCTATGAGATTAAAGTAAGGAAAACTCTAACTGTACCATAAGAATTTGCATTTCAATGCCTTTTTTCCCCTCTTTCAGCGAAAGAAGGCATGTGCTTCCACCTCCACTGCATAATTTGAAAGTGGTATGTGGTTTAATGTGGTTTCAGAGCAAGTCAGAAAAAAACAACTAACATTTGGTCACTCAGTTCTAAGATGTGTGTCACTGTCTTAAATCACTATTGCCCTTCACTTGGATTCTGATAACTGACAACATATGCAGTCTTACTCCGTCCTATTTGTGAACCAAAATATCTCAACTTCAAAAGCCCTCTGAAAAGCAATTTGAAAACCCTGTGCTCATCAGTGCCATAAGTAACCACCTGAACTACCAGCTGCAACTCATTATATTTGTCCGTCATGTCAGTCTATTTAGCTCACCCCAGACCAGAATTCATTAGTGTGATGTCAGATTCAGTGCTTGTAAAACTTATCAACAATAGAAACCAGGAATGAAAGAGAAAAAGAAATAGAGAGAAGGAGATCTCAGCACTAAATTTTCAGGTTTATAATTCCAAGAGAGGAGGAAGCCAGAGGTCTTTCAGAGTCTACAACCTGTCTCTTGAGGCATTTTATAGCAGATGTTAATGTCTCTGCCCAGCATGCCAAGCCCAGGAAAAATCTGCCTTATCTTCCCTTCGCCACGGTTTCTGACAGCATCAGGAGAAGTAATATGACAAACAGACATCAAGATAACTAAAACATAATTAGATGTTGTATCTCCTATATTATGCTGTCCCCTAAGAGAGCTACTATCAAAGGCTACTCACCAACATTTAATTTTTTTTAGCTCCTACCAGACTTTCTCAACACATACCTCAGCCATAACAGCTCAAACTTATATTTTAAGAATATATTTGCTGAAAGTTTAATTGATTAAAAATGAAAAAGCTTTCCATGATAAGAAAAGTGCTGTCTGTTAAAACAAATGCTAAAAATCCACACAATGCAAAAAGTGAAAACTGTACATCAATGGCTTTAGAAAAAGGGGGAAATGGAAGTATTTAGGAATAAATTAATGAGTCTGTTAGAGTACTCTTGTGTAGTCACAAACAGGTTTGTATTGTAGGCATTTAAATGTAGCAAACATTTCTCTGTCTCAGTCTGTTTTTTCTATTGTCTTAGTCCCTGTTTGATACAACCTGGTTTCACCAAAAGATTTAATTAAAACTGGAATAGCAGGGTCTATTAATGGTTGGTCTTAAAATAGCTTGACAGAAAGTGCATTGGGATCCCACAACCAGGAAAACAAAGACTTGCTTTGGGTCAAGACTGAGGTGCCTGTGCAGAACTAGGAAGTGGGGAGCATCAGTGGGGAATAACAAGTAACCAGTTTAATGGACTCTTGTTTGAACTGTGCAATAGCATTGGGACTG
Source organism: Manacus candei (assembly GCF_025592945.1). Lineage (NCBI taxonomy): Eukaryota > Metazoa > Chordata > Aves > Passeriformes > Pipridae > Manacus > Manacus candei. The sequence continues at coordinate 6,480,436 of NW_026138066.1, forward strand.
AAAAGTACCAAGACCAATACTGGGAGAACAGGCATGCTATAGATTAAATGCTCTGAAAATATAGGTAAAGATCAATAGAGTGGTTACAGCAGATTTGTAACACAGCTTTCTTTGTACTTTATTCTTGCATAATTTAGACTACTGGTATGCACACAAACTATATAGGATATATAGTCAAAAGGAGAATTAATTCTTTGGGTTTTACACAGAATTCAAAAAAGTCTTCCACTTTCCATGCAGATCACTACTTTCAGAATAAAATGTCAGATGAAATTCACTGCGAAATAACAAGGGAATAAGATGTCTGTACTCTAGCGTTAACTAAATCAGTATAGCTCTGTGCCACAGAACAAAGAGAAATTGCCTACTGGTAGCATAGTTTCCATTATTTTTGTGCAGCTTTTACATAGATACTACAGAGGTCTAAAAAACATGAAGGCTATTTATTTATGAGTAACTAATTCTACATAACATTTAAACTATAAAATGGAAGGAGGAGAAGCTTGTGAATAATTAATATTAGCAGGAGTTAATTTTGTTTGGATAATCTTCTAAAATGCTATAAATTTAATTTGAGGTGAAGTTGCAGTAGGAAACTTCACGAAAGAATCCCGTGTTTAATATCAGAAAAAATTACTCAGAATTTTTGGCTTGTTTTTCTAGGCCTTAAATGCCAGATATTGAGTACAAAGTTACAGGATATGACTATTCAAGTTGACATACCGTCCAAACCAACCAAAGTCACTATGTACAGCATTTAGTCTGTTGCTGCACCTTTGAGCCTGACCCATCAATCCTAAATATTTTTGCATTTTAGATGTAGTCAGATGCAGTCATAAAGGTTGTAATGTTGTCTATTTCATCAAGAGCAAAACAGAAGGGCTGCAATTTTTAGACAGGGTGACAACAAATCTTTTGTGATGTGACAAACTAATTTCAAACAGAAGATTACATCTGCTTTTATTGGTGAGGATGTATGGTCTACTTGCTGCAGCTATTGTGAAAAGAAATTATATGAAGTCCTTGTTGGGCTTTCCTCTGTAATAATATCTATTTGCATAGTAAATCCAGGTGCAGGGTAGCAGGATGCAGCTCCATGTTTATGTCAGCTATAGCGTATGGTCAACAGTTGGCAGTCATGCTGTGTTTAGGCGTTGTGAGGTCTTCAAACACTGCTTAATGTTTCCATACCATATGTACTGTAATATCTAATCACCATGGGAATAGAGTCTAATGTTTCAGCACAGTTTATTTGTTGGCTGGTAAAAAAATAGCTAACACTCAAAATGCTATTCATTACTAGTCTTTTTTTTTCCTTTTTTTTTTTTTTTCCCCCAAGACAGAGAAAACCACTATTATCTGCAGCTTTTCTGTTTTCTGCCTCCCAGGGTTGCTTTCTCCTTCTCACCAGAAATGAGCTGTAGCCTTTTCCCTCTTCCAGAAGACTTAAACATTTTCAGGCAATTAGTTTCAGCTGATCTGTTTCTCAAATATTTGGAACACTGTGTAGCTCCTAACAGAAGAAACTTAAGAAATGAATTTTCTATAGGAGATTAAATAATCCAGATATAAAAGAAATTCCTAACAGCTTATATTCTTTTCTTTTTTGTTGTTGCATTTCAGTTGTTCCATATTGCAATATTAACTTCACACAGACTTGCATGGGAATCGCCATAATCTTTGAAATTATTATTTTTTTTCCCCACAGTAAATTCTGTTCACAGTTAACTGGGGAAAAACAATAATCTTCCAAAACTAAGAAACTGAAGAATGAAAGCACCTCCAATGTGTGCTCCATGATGCCTTAAAGATTATGTGTATCTCACTCATAGCCCTGTAACTTTTTTCTTTCCAAAGCAAATTGATGCTGAAAGATACATCTCTGCTCTTCTTAACACAGCAAAGGAAGGTTTCTTTTTTTTCCATTGAGATTCCTGTGACTATTTGGAATAATCCAAATATATTAAAACTTCTTAAGAGATTCATCCCATTCCTTCCTCTCTGCTCCAGCTATGCACTAATGCAGGAAGTTGTACTCATGGAACCCAGAGGAGAACCTAACAACTTTTAGAAGGATGAATTGGTTATTTTTCCATGATGTCTTAATCTCATGGTTGACATTCTAGGGAAATGTGCTCAGGAATCCATGATAGGAAAGAGGGAAGGAGAAGGAAAGCCATGAAGTTGTCCACTTCAACCACTGTCAACCACTGGGTGCATTTAGCTGTAGTACAAATTCACACCCTTCTACACAACTCTGACATGGATAAAACACTTTAGAGTGTATGTAAATTGCACTGCCTTTGCATGCATTCTAAGAACATTTTCCATTGCCAGACCTATGGGAAAAACTACGGTGCAAATAAGAAATAGACCAAATACATGTACTGTTGACTTCAGTTACCTGTAGCTGCCTTTGATCGATTGTCTCTATGGAAAATGTGCTGGTTAAACACAGTTTTATTCCATTTATTGAGAAGGCCTAGAAGGCAGTGAATTTAAGCCTTTTTGATCAGTGGAGTCCTAACAATTGTACAGTTAAGTTGCAGTCTTCTGCACAGAAGAAGTAAGCATGATAGAGGTAGTCTTATTTTTCTGAGCTCCCAGATCCCTTAGAAGCAGATGATGCAATTGGTAGATGTACCTTGAGAATATGGATGAAAGCCTGAGAACCCTTTATTACAGCAAGTTACATAACTAATAAACATTGCATCAACTTTCTTCAGTGTTTTACAGCAGTTCCAATATGGATGTGCAAGTCCTAGTATAAAAATCTCACTTAACCATATTGAATGTGGTTACAAGGTCGTTCTCACTGGTGGTAACATAAGTAATGACAAATGCTCAGATCATAGTGCATGACAACAGCCCCCTTAGGACAAAACGTGGTCAGCTCACCCAGCAATCCCAATGACTAAAAGTTTATCAGAGATAACACCTGTATACAATCTTAGCAATGTATGGTTAAAAGCTGAAGGAAAACAGAAAGTGTGAAGATTTTATTTAAATAATATGATTTTTGTCCTTAATTTTAAAATATTAGTAATTCCTGTTTAAACTCCCATTGGAACAATAAAGAGGATTTTTTTTTCCTTTTGTATGTTTGTTACACCTGTATTTTATCAATCTGAAGGGCTTTAACTTCCTGTAACATAGGTGTTATCATCTTCACTGCATACAACTCTTCTAATTCCTCATAAAATGACCACATGAGGACAAAGCTCAAAATACAATCTGAGTGTTTTGGCTTTTTAAGACTGGCTGCCATCAGAGATGCCCAGCAAGGGTTAGCTGGAAATACATTTATAGCATATATGGCATTGCCTTTAACCAAAACCCAAGAACAAAGGTAAATTTTCTCTGACATAACCAGAATGGTATAGCCCTCTCCATCTGTTCTTGGGGGGAGTCTCTCATTGTCTTTGACTATGAATTATATCAACAGCCCTCCCTTATTGCCTTTCAATCCTGAAAGGAGACTGGATGGTGTTATGGTTGAGTCACTCCACTGGATACAGGCCTACTTTATTATTTCTGCCACAGATTTCCTGTGTAGTCTTGGATAAATAACCTCTTTATTCCTCCAATGGTGAAATGAGGCTAAAACTTCTCAAACTCATAAGGATATTCTGAAGATCCACCGATTAGTCTTTGTGAGATACTCTGATATTAGTGAACAGATGCTTCAAAAAAGTCAGTAAATATATAGTGATCTTTGGTTTCTGTTCTTCCACAGCTTTTGTTAAAAAAAGTTTTCCACTTAATAAATCCCAGCTGAATGACTATTCTTTTTTTTACTCACATTTCTCACATTACTATTCTAAGGTGGAGTCAGTTTTCTTCCCTTGTTTTTGGAGCTCCTTACCCTTTGCTGATTTAGTAAAACATACCCTTTCCAAACGTATTTATTTGCTGGTTTTTATCCTCACATTCCCAACTGTCTTATAAATGCATGTGTATAAAAGATTTCAAACAAAAAAATAAGACTGCTGCAGGGATACCACATAGCAAGCAGATAAACAAGCTATTAAATAGTTAGTTGTCTTGTTCCTTCATTATCATGTCCAAACACCCACCATGGGAAGTCTCAGAGAAATACTATATATTCTACTGAAACTACAGGGAGGAACTTTTAATTGTTTATATGTAATATTATCAGGGTAATAAAGTTAATTTCCTATTATTTTAAGTTTAATTTGGGATAATTAACCCCTCCAAGTAATAAGGGTTTTGGATTTTATGCCTTATCCAGAGTTGGCTGCAAGGTCAGCATCTTCTATGGATGTTGGCGTAGGAGAAGCTTAGAGAAGTATTCTGCATACTAAATTGTCATAACCCATTTCAACAAAGTTCTGCTTGGAGACTCCTAGCTTAGAACTAGGTGTAGTCCTAAAATATGGAGGCAAGAATCCAAGATAGGTGTACAGACAACCTATGTCTACACTGCTATACTCCTGTCTACTGAACTCAATTCTGCAATGAGGAAGTATATGAGAACCTTCTACCTTCCCTAGGAAAGACATCATGATTCAGAGCACTGTCTGTATGGAAAAAATTATTAAAAGCTTTCATGCAGCATAATATGAAGTAGTCAACAAAAGAAGATGCATACACTAAATAACACCAACATCTTTTAATTTTCCTTCTATATTTTTTCACATTTATCTTAGGAATAAAGATTTCACTCAGGAAATTGCATCTTTAAAAATTAGTTTTTCAGCTGCTCCCTACTCTCTTGTTTTGCTTCATGTGTTGTGGGGCACATGTCTGACATAATGCCACAATAATATTCATTTTAAAGTTGTAACTAGAAGGGGGGGGAGCAGATGCTGATCCTGGTTTGCTGGATGTTCACTCATCTGTATATTTTTTACCTAAATGAGCAAACCAACACAGCTTCTTATATTCACATCTCCCCTGTTAAAAAAGGAAGCAGGTTGCAGACACTGGGAATATAAACACAGAAGGCAGCAGGTAAGAACAGGAGGGCTAGGCTGAACTGTGAATCTGTCTGGCTATGTCTATTACTGTAAAGAGTTATAAAATCTGTTAGTATTCAAGTCCAGCCACTGGTGGTTGGCATTGCAGTTAATGGACCGAATGATGCCTCAAAGGCATTTTTCTACCCGATTAATTCCAGGAAATTTAACGTCTGTGTAAAAAATATCACTCCTCCCCTCTGCTCTCCCCTGCCCCGATAATTAAAAAAATATTTCTTAGCACAACATTTTTCCAAGGCGGCATCCATGTCACATCAAAAACAGCTTTCTCCAGCATCTAGCCAAGCAGCAGTGGCCCAAGACAGACAAGTTCTTGGAAAATGTGAAATCACCAGAGGCCTGCTTTATAGGTAACAGCGATGTATTTAGAAGGGAAGAGCTAATGGATATCTAACAGATATATTTTAATCAATATTCTATTCCCCCACCTTCCAAGTAACTAACAAATAGCAAACCAATAGTTAGCAGTCAAATACTGCAAACGAGGATGTTTCTTAGGGGCAAAGCTGTGGGACCCAAAAAACTGAAAAGGAAGTAGTGATTTTATCTGTTATCTTTTTCCTCTGGTATAAATGCAGTAAGAACTAAAAGTTAGCATGTCTCGATGAGTGACTACCGTATTACCACAAATGAGGGACCAAGGTAGTTTCTTACCCAGCTTCCACTGACAGGAGTCAAATGTGTATTGCAACAAATGTACAAACTACCATTTAAAAGTTATGTTGGAGTTAAAGCTCCACAGTTTTTGAGCATTAAAGCTGTCTCTGGGTCCTGTGTTGCTCTGTTGGAACTGCAAAGAATGATGTGCAGCTCAGAATACTTCAGGATATGTTGTACAAAGACATTGTGGTATCTTGGGCTAGAGTTCATTTTTTCATATTGTAAAACTGTAGTCCGAGATCCCAGTGAGACACCCATTTTGAATTGTGCCATGTACTCATCATGTTTAATACCATCTTACATCACAGTAATCCTGTTTAAATCGATCAGGTGCTGCCTAATACGAATAAAATATCCCAATTTGACTCAGCAACATAGACAAGGGATTAGGCAAGTTGACTAATCTGGTGCCTGGCTACCAGTCAGCAGAATTGAAGGCCTGTAGAATGTAAAATGCTCTCTAATTTGCAGAATTACATTTAATAATAGTGAATAAATGCATAGTAATATATGTCTATAAAATTGCCTGGGTATTGCAGCACAAAATTCTTTACTCAGTTAATGCTGCATTGGATACCTGGCTGCTAGTTTCTGCACAAAAAAGACTATTTTTAAACTAGTTAATTAGTATTTGGTTAACAATGTCTTACATCTGCCAAGTGTAAGAAATATTTCACCTAGGTAGTTAAAATGTTCAATTTAGAAGATGTTTTATACATAAACATATTATCCATATTACTTAAGGTATGTGTGTAATAACAGAGTGCTGAAAGATTTCAAAGCACTGAAGAACCAATAGTTGTCATGGTAAGGCAAACATGCCTGCACTCTTCCCTTAATATCAGAAATAGGGAGGACACTGGTATGACCTATATTGAAACGGGCAAACTGAATAAAAAAAATAATAAAAAAAATCTATTAAATTATCAAGTAGCTACTCATTCCTTAGAGTTTACGGTAGAGAATACAGACCATGGCTGGGTCTGAATTCAGACACTGGGTAAATGAGATTTTCAGCAATTGAATTGCAGAGCAGCAGGAAAAGAGAGGAATGAAAAAAAAAAGGAAGAAAATTCAAACCCCAAAGATTTTATCTGTCCTCAGAGAAGCACTTTTTAGACAAATTGTAACCAGTCATAACTTTATGCTATGACTCTGAGGATGTGTTCTCCAGCCAATGCAGCTAATTCTTTGTGCACTCAGAAGGGAAAGAATATGCCCCCAAATATCTTACAGCATCTTATGAGGAAATGGAGGGCAGAGTCATCTCTGTATTATTCCTACCTACCTGTTATGATTATTTCAATGGGCTTTGTGAAAACCTGCCGTAGCTTGAAGACCTGCTGTCTTCTTGAATACAAATAATTTCCTATAAATTGTGCCTTCTGCCTTTCAAAGAGGTTTGGAAATTATTTTTTTTGTTTGTTTTAAAAACATTATTGTATTATAGCAATATTCCACCACATTCTTGCCAAGTTTCTCATTAGTATCAGCAGCATCCAACACAATCTACCTCTTCCCTCTGCTCAGCAAGCTGCCTTCTCAGTGGATGATGAAACTTGGCACGGATAAAGAGTAAATCTTATTAGCGATGCCCACACATGCTGTGCAAGGGCTCGTGTGTGATCTATAGTGATGGAGGAAGACGTGCAAACTGATTACAAAGGGGGATTTTGTAAAGGGTTCACCTCTATGGTTGCTCAGTCAGCACAGCAAAGCTTCCACATCTGTCTTTTTAAGTGGCTTGTGACAAAATCTGCTTCAGTCCATTCTGATTTCTATGCATAGACCACAGGAATTTAGAAAAGCAGGGTTTTCCTTTTTGTACGTTTTCATGCTTTGTAATACTAATATTTAGCATTTAGAAAGCACTTTACTGTTTCAACTCACTGTCTTATTAAATATCGCTGTGAGATGCTAACTCCCCTAAAAATATAACAGTTATTCAGGCAGAGTACTGCACAGTGATATCTGATGTTTTGCACTTCTGGTCTAAAAATAGGGAATTGCTGTGATTTCTCACAATATGATAGCAGCAGGGAAACATTGACTTTTTGACAGTAATGACATTAGGTGGTACTCTTTCTGAGGTTAGGGGCCTAGTTTGTATTGAGGGGAGCACTGCTGTAAGGCAACAAAAAGAGGTTTTTAGGTGTTTGAACACTACCAGGTAGTTTCATTCCCAGTTTTGCATTTTGTGCCAAGTTTCCCAGCTGCCCAACCTGCTTGCAGGCTTGTAAGCTCCAGCTGGAACCAAATGCAGTTTTCCTTGTAAGGAAATCTGATCACACTTTAGATATGATTGTGGACCATGTCTAGAGCAGCCTCTTCTACTGCATTCCAACAGTCCTTCCTGGTATGGCTGAGAGCATGTGAGTAATACTGTCCTCAACAAACTGTAAAAATACAATCTTGGTAAACTAATATCAGCCTTCACATTATATGGTCATCTATCACAGAATTATGAAATGGTTGAGATTGGAAGGGACCTCTGGAGACCATCTGCTCCAAACCTATGCTCAAGCAGAGTCACGTAGAGCTGACTGCCCAGGATCATGTCCAGATGGCTTTTAGGTATCTGCAAGGGGGGAGACTCCACAACCTCTCTGCTCAATGTGTGTCAGCTTGGTCACACTCTCCGTAAAAGAGTGTTTTCTAAGCCTCCTGTGTTTCAGTTTGTGCCCATTGCCTCTGGTCCTGTCAGTAAAAGGCGATGGAGTAGCCTGCAGTGAGTCAACTAGCTGGAAGCGAATCAGGAAATTCCTGTTTCTAACTGTAGAATATGGCACAGGGCTATCCCTCACAAAATCTTGGATTAATTTCAGGGAAAGAAAGATGCAGTGTTGTGGCTCATGCTGAAATTTCCTCAGCTGAGGACATGAAATGTATCAGTCACCCCTGGATGCAGGGTTTGGCATCAAACATGTCTCTAATTCCAAAGGTGTGAAGTGTTCCCTTCAGTCAACTTGACAAGATTTGTTTCTGCCAAAATTTAGCCTTCAAACCCATAAATCTCAACAAGTATCACCTGATGACAGCAGTAAGGCTGCAGCAAAGCCAGTGCTGCTGTGCTTTCACTGCCGCCAAATGTGTGGCACCAAAGCTTACACAATACAGCTTGCCATGTGAGCGTGGGTCACCTTCAAGAAGAGCAATGGGATTAACAGTGCATTTGTAGGGTTGTTTGGCCATAAAGAGAGGAGAGAAGGAGAGAGAAGCAAAACCTTCCCCAGATGCAGTATTGATAATTGCATGCACTTAAGGAGAGAATCCTGTACACGTGGGACCAGATTTTTGACACCCACCAAAGTAGCTCTGTTGAGATCAGCACGGTGCTGCTTCATACTGTACAAGGATCTCCCTATCGGCATAAATCAGCCTTTAGAAAAACAGGCTCCCATTTACTTTGCTGAGTCCTGCCTCAAATACACTGACTTTTTTTAGCAGAGCCTTCCCTATCTCTCTGTGGAGCTGCATGGTCCTATGACCACTAAAGAACACAAGAGCAATTACTGCTGCAGTGGGAAAGATGTAAAAGAAAGATTGAAAGTTACTACAAAACAAAACCAATTAAACTTGCTAATTAATGACAAACCATAACTGCTAACTAAACCACCTTGCCTGTAGTTAAATTGCATCACACCAACTTTTAATCCCCAACAAGAATGACTGAGAGCTCTATACTTTGGAGTTTTATAAGACAAAACCAGAGCAAGGAAAATAACTCTGCTCTGCTCAACAAATGTATGCAAATAACCACAGCAGGAAACTATCATTAATAAAGCTCAGTTAGAAAAACATCTCCCAGATCACTCATGCTTACTTCATGTTCCATTTTATTGTTGGGTTTTAGAAATCTAGCCATCTTTTTTTCAATACTTCACACAGGCAAAACATTTCCTGAGACCAGTGGCCCCTACCTTGCTCAAGACCAACATTTCTGGTTTGGTGAGATCAAATTGTGTCCGAGGAGATGAAGTCCAAGTCTCCAGGAGATAAATCACTCACTACACTTCAATATAGGAATAGGTTTCTGAGTTTACTGTCAAATGACATCACTCAGAGAATATAAGAATAATTGTGCAAAATTAGACCAAATGTTCTCCTAGTTCAGGATCCTCTCTTCAGCAATAGGAGAACGTAAGTACTATTTTGGTAGGGACTACAAAAAGCAGTATAAATTTGGGGTGATCTTTTCCTGAAACAACCTTGTAATTTCAAGTCATGTAACAGCTTGAAAGAGCTGACATAAAGGGTGAATGTAGAGCATCATGTTCAGCAGCCACAAATGTATTTCTCCTCTGAATTTGTTCAGTCTGTTTCTGACCCCCTTTCTAGCCTTGGCCTCTTCAAAATCCTGTAGTGCTGAGTTTCAATTATATACTGTGGAGAAATGTGTTGTTTTGAGTTTGTGTTAAAACTAATTTATTATAGCTTATAAATTCACTGGGTGCCCTTTACTTCCCATATTGCAAGAAATAACGAGTAGTCATTTCCTACTCACTTTCTGTGCTCCACATGTCTTTTATAGATCTGCATAATAGCTCCTGCTTTTTTTGTCAAGCGAATGAAACCATTTAGTATTTCCTCCCGTATAAACCACTCTATACCTTAAATCACACTTGCTCTCCTTCTCTGTATTCCTTCTAGTTCTTTGTAATACTCAAGGCTGAGAATGCACCAGGAATTTGTACAGTAGTACAATGATGCTTTCTGTCCTATTCTATTAATTTCTTAGTAACTCTTAACATTCCCTTTGACTTTTTCACCTCTGTGCAACACTGAGCTGATAATTTGTATTGTAACATGGACCACTGGGGGCTGACACTCTTTATGATTGGACTAAAAGTGATGAACAAAGGAAGAGGTGGAAGATTAGAGAGGACAAACAAATCATGGTGGGAAAGGTGTCAAGAGTAGAGATTATTAGAACAGGAAGTATCAGAGAGAACATTTTGAACAAATTGTTTATACAACATTGTATCTTTAAATATATGTACCAGGTAGGGTGACTAATTAGCAGTTCTTACTTCCGTAACCAGACCGAAATTTTTCTTGATCCTTAATGCGTGAAAAGAATCTGGAGCGTATTTTACTGGAAAAGTGATATATGAGCAATGCAGAGCACGAGTGAGCAAAATCATAATGTTGCCTAAACTACCAACAACAAGCCATGAAATACTCATTTTTAAATATCTTGGAGATGCTCATTGATTTAGCATAAAACCCCCCACTTCACCAATGCAGGTCTCAGAATACAAACTGAGAAAGTGGAAAAAAAAAAGTGCAAGTGCACAAACCCAGTATTCCAGCTTAAACATTAAGATTTGAAGGAACACATTTCATCCACCCAGTGCTGGACCTCCAATATCACCCATGCTGACACTGAATTTGAAGCAGATCAACCCTTTTCCTTACTGTCTCGAACATGCCCTTGCTTTCTTGCTGGAGCCTTCAAAAGTAAATGGCTTGAGAATCTCTGTTCATCATGGCCAGTGCTCAATTTTTTTTTCATGTGACTCTAACACTCTCATTGACCTTAGTGTTTTGTGTAAATTCTGAACTAGACCAATACTAGAAGGTTATTTTGCCACAAATGTGGAAACAGATATCTTGGAACACACATGTGTGACACCTAGATTTCGAAGGAACACAAATATATAGAAACATGAGCTTGTGCTTTGTCTTCTCAAGCCAGAAGGGGATGAGACAAGATATAGCGGACAAATAGGAAGGCTTCGGGCAGGAGAACAGAAATAATGCTAGGAAAGTTTTGCAATGAGAGAGAAATGCAAACGCTGACAAGGCAACTCCAAAAAGAAGCCTTCAACAGACATTTGCAAGTTTAAGCAAAACAAATTACAGTTTTGAACTCAAACAGTTCAAGTGCTCCCCAACGCATCAGTCTAAATGAAAGCAATGCTACTTGATGGATGACAGGGTACTCCACAGCTCTTGACAACTATTCACTCCCTGACAAGATCTTGGAAAGGAGAACTGAAATTGCAGGAAGATGTCTTTTTGGACATGGGAGATATCATTGCTATTGATCTTCATTGTTTACTTCTGTAACTGGCTTTGCAGCTTCTGCATACTTAAAAAGCTCTAAGAATCCTTTCGCTGGCTTCTCAGAATTCATCAGGTCAGAAGGAAAAGTCAGAACTTTGGACTTAAAATCTAGAGAGTTAAGCAACTAAAAACATGCAGCAAATGAAAAATTTAGACATCGGACAAAATATCAACTAAATTTGTCTGCAATCTATCATCTTGAAATTATATCAGTTCTTTTGATTGGTTTAACTACAACTGCTCTGCACTGAGACAGATCTTAACATACAATGCCATTTCAATTCCAAACATTGTTAATTTACCTTCTTTAGCCTTGCATAAAAGTTGCAGTCTCCTTTGTTTTTTTTTCTTCCAGCAGATTCTGACAAGCATGGCCGTTGGAATAATATGTCTATCAAGTGCAGCCTGATTCTCATTTAGAAACAAAACAAAATAGCAAGTCATTGTCTTAATTTGGAATTCAACCTAAACAAATAATTTTAGAGACTCAAGAATGGTCTGTCAGTTTTTCCAGTCATTTTTCATTTCAAAGTTCTCTGTTTTCTTTTCAGTGTGAAACAAAACACAGAAATGCTGAAAAGAATTTTTTTCTCCCCTAGTAATTCTGGTCTGCTTTTTCAAGTCTAAGAGAAGTGGGGAAAACAGAGATCAGCCAAACTTTTGGATGCTTACATGAATTGAAATACCAAGACTTTAAAGTTGTGCCAGTGTGAGAGCAGTGTGAAAGAATTTGGACTTCTGTGATATGCTCTTTCTTTGTTGTGAGAAAAAGGAGCAGGCAAGGATGCAGGCTATTCTTTTCTTTTTTTTTTTTTTTGGCGGCTTTTCTTATTGTTGTTATAATTGTCTTTAAGAAAGATAAACAAAGACAAGACAAGTATGAATTTCAGGGCACTTCCTGAAGAGCTTTGTGTTCAAACTTGCATCCTGTGCATCATCAAGCAACTGCTTTCCACTCTACGTGTCTGTGTCTGTGAATCCGCCCACATTGCAATCCTATAAGATCATACACATTTATGTCACTCACAGTTCTGCTGCTTTCAGCCATATGTCAATCACAGTTATTCCCTGTCTACCCTGGGTGGCTGTCAATCTGTTTGTTACCAGGGAAGAATCACTTTAAACTGCTCTAAGAATTTATACCTTTCGTCATGACTGTAGTACAGAAATATCCTCTACTAATAACTGGTGTTAGCAGTATAGAATCATAAAATGGGTTGGAAGGGGCCTTATCCTGACATACATGTGTTATTTAGCATTGCTTCAATTGTATTTTTTTCTCACCATCCTCCTTTAAGAAAGTTACTTTTATTGTAGTGTAGAAAAAAGCGTCTTATTTCCCTGTTAAACTGCTGTCAGCAGTGCACTGATAAACCCAGCCTATTTAAACAACTGGTGTCCTGCTGTAGATTTTAAGCCTTTTCTGTAAAGGGAGATAACCATCTTAAACACTACATGCTTGGATGGTAGTTTTGTGTGTTATCAGCCAGTATACAAGCAGAGAAGCCTGTTACCAATTTCTGATTTCTAAAAAATCAAACCAGCTTCAAGGGGCAGTCAATTAGAACTTCACCTAATGAAAACAGACACAAATTGACTGACTTCAGTGGTGCAATAGCCACTTATTTCACATGAAGACCTGGTCTACATTTTAGACAGAGTTAAGAGAGATCAGACTGTTCTCTGCATGACCTCAAACCTATTTCATGGTCACATTACAAAGTTTCCACATCAGCTATAAATTTCCTGATGAAGGCTTTATTCCCTTCCTTAGGTACTTGGAATGCTCCAGGTGTGACTACACAGTGCCTTCCTATTCCAGATATGTCTAGCCCTTTCATAGCCTATTACACAGTAGTGCCATACAGCTCATTTAATTTAATCCCTAAGTGCATTAACACGAAGGATATGATAAAATACAAAGCATTAATTAGAAACACTATCAACAGAAATAAAACTGTCAACTGGATAAAAGATAGCCTGTATTAAAACATAGCTTTTCAATAAAAGTTATTGAAATGCATTACAAGTATTTAAATTTTTTTTGAATAAAGTTTTTTCTAGGCATGAAGGTTCTCTTTTAGTTGATCAGCTCTACTACATAGGTCCTCTACTTTGTTTTAAAGCTGATCAGAGAAACCTGTGAGTGCTCACTGAAGGGTAGTTTTTTCTTTTTCTAACAACACAAAGAGGATCAGCTCTAGTTGCAACAGAAGCACTGGTGATATTACTGCCTGCTGTGGTGAAAATATTCTACTCCTCCCGAGCCCTTATGCAGGGGAGAGAAAGTAAGTCAGGGGTTTTTTGTGTTAAATATCTGCTTCTAATCATCTGAATTTCTCCTGGTTACACATGCAATCATCTACTGTCTTAAGCATTTTAAAAACATTGGCACTTGAGCCAACTAGTTCATTACACTCCAACACCAGTCAAATGCATTGCAATTTGGAACTACCTTGCCCTTCTTCCTCCTCTTACAACTTAAAATTAATGAAAAAAAATACCCTCATAAGGATCAGAGTTACTTGTATATGAACATTCACTCTTTCATTTATCATTTCTGTATTTCTTTTTCTTCGTGACTTGATAGTGTTCAGTGAAGATGAACAGAACGCCTCCACTACCACTACATTATCAAACTGTTTTGCCAGCAGCTCTGCAGATGAATGACCACTAGTGGCTAACAGTGCTGCCAGTGATGCCTGGAGCAAACGTATGCTGTTGAAAATGTGCACAGCTTGAACAGGATATATATCCTGGTTAACACTGAATCTTCAGCTTCCTGAAGTTTATTAAAGTAAGTCTGTTTTCAAGCTTATTGCTTAGTGAAGTATTAGTATAGATAGCAAAACAGGTCCTAGCCCGTATATTAAGATATCTATTTAAAATTAAACCCCAGTTCACTGGGAAGAAATTATATAAATAGGAATTTTGGAAGAGGTTTGGTTTGATTCAGGCAACTATTCAAAAGTGCAGATAGACTTTGCACCTGCAGGTTTTAACTCCTTGTTCTTGAAATTGCTACCTCATGGTGTTAAAGTCCCACATAGAATCATAGAATAGTTTAGGTGGAAAAAGACCTTTAAGATCATCGTCCTACCATTTCCCTAATGCTGCCAAGTCTACCTCTAAACCATGTCCTTAAGTGCCTCATCTACATCAGCATTACCTTGTTGCATAAAGACCTCTTTGCTTGTTCATAGGCATCCGTTATCTTTACACTTTCCAGCTTCTCATGTTCAAAAACCTATTACTACATTACATAATACAAAATAGAGAATAATACACTGGAGTACCAAACGCAGCCTCTAGAGACATTCAGTACAGCAAGGGGGGCATTTTGCAAAGATGCTGAAGAGTGGTTTTGGCAGGATGTGTAGCAGGGTAACTTTTTGAAGCAGACAGTTGTAGGGAGAGGAACACAGGACAGAAAAATAGAATCAAGGATCAGAACCAGCGGACATGAAAGGGGATTTCAGGCCAGGAAGCCTGAAAGAAAAATTCTTAGGTTTATTGAGAAGAAAATATTGTTAATATTTTTAAGATCCATTTTGCATAATACTGGCAAAATGGAAGCAGTCCCTGAAACTGAATTTTCTGTATATGGGTTTCTAACAGCTGACATGAGCTTAAAATATCTTTTTATGTAGGAGCAGTTCAACTTCCCCCCCAATATGTTCTGTGCTTCTCTTCCTTCTATTTCGCTGGGAAATCACTGGCTTCTTTGAGGACAGTCCACCTCTGCCTCCTGCTACTGCGTCTCCTGCACCTCCGAAGAGAGTCGTCTGTAACGTCACCATTGATGTCACCAGCAGACGGCTAAGATGATAAATATAAGGCATAGGGTGAAAGAAGTATTTGTAGTGGGAACAAGTCAACTATCAAGAAACCAAGAGACTATTTTCATGGTAAAACGAATGCTTGTTTCCTTAGAGATGAAAAATGAGGAGGAGTCAAATGAAGGAAATCTCAGTGATTAGAAAGTAAATTGAGTTTAGATTTTTTTTATGTATTCCGTGATTTTAGTAACTCTTTACATTCATAATGAAGACATGAAATTGAAGACATGAAGCTGAAGACTTAGGTGTAAAATTGGTTTTAGGTATGCATATAGGAAATGTATACAGAAGAAAAAATCCTAGTGAATTTTATTCCTTTCCTTTGACTATAAAAACACAGGAGAATGTGTTACTATTAATTGTGCATATAAAGCAGGCTGTAAATTTTTTTCTAAAAAGCCTGTGAAAAAACTGTGGGTGGAGGTGGTGGTGCTGCAATGACAAGAAGGTTCATTTTTACTCCTGTTAATGCAATAGGTCACCACAAAAGCTGCTGCAGTAAGAACCAATTACGGAACCAAAAGAATGGGAAAAGCTTAACTATACATAGCACTGCAGTCCCCTTGCACTTATCCTGAAGAGAGAAATAATCTTTCTGTTGTATTAGAAAGCCTCAAATAAATTTGGGAGACTTGTACTCCTATGGATATGGGGTCTGTCCCACAAACCTTGGAGTAATGGATACAAACATTTTAACATGGTCTTAACAAACTGTATTTCTTAAAATACAGTGAATTTCATGCAGGAAATTGCCACTCTGTTTTATACATTGTTGCTTATCTCTGTTATTGTCAATTTGACTATCACATACAGATTCTTGCTCTCACCACAGATGAGAAAAGCATAGAATGGAATCCAACCAGAGGAAGGAATTCAACATAAATAAATCTAACAAAATAATAAAAAAGCAAAGCAGTAACAGGTCATCTGCATTAATTATACTCTCCTCATGCATCTCCTATACACCAAATTTTATATGTTGCCATAACTTAGTATTAATTTAAAACTGTATCATCACTCTCATAATGCTACTGGTTATACTATCAGCATCTGGAAAGCAAACAGCTCTGTATTTAACTGCTAGATACATATTCTCCTGGCAATAATATCAATTAAATTAAGACAGTATCCTCTCTAAACTGTTTGTTACTGTCTTTTTGGTGGAGATTATGACCTGTATATTTCAACTTTGCAAAACAAAACAGAATGAATACTTTTCATATGCTTCAGTGTGAAACCAGCTCATTAGCTTAAGTAGACGATGGTGTTTTGAGACAATTTAGCTGACTTATGAATATCCACACTTGAAATGTGAAAAGGTGTTTTCATGTTCCTGGGAATAGGGAGATTTTAAAATATTTTAAAATTATTATTATTCCTTTAAAGCTAAAACTTATATTTTAGCAGATTGTTATAAATTAGGCTATTGGTCTTGATTTTCTATCCTGATCTTCAGTAAACCTTTATTCTATCCATTTTGCTCCTGATTACCACTACAGAAGGAGAGCAAGAACTCTAGAAAAAAAGCCAGTGATGAGGAAGCACATTTATTTAAATAATTACTTGTGCTGTGGTAGCACCTAGAGACTCCTATGAGGTCTTATTTTGCTATCAGCCGTGATTTAAAAATCAGTCTCTGAAGACCGTAATTTTGTTTTTCGAGAGGGCAACAGGCAAATCATGATGGGAGGAAGGGAGCAAGTGACACAATTTTGATTAGATTCATGAACAGCAGAATTGTCTGTGACTGCCTGAACAGCTCCTGCCTGAGTTGCAGCTTACCAGCAAGTACTTAATTTCATTTCTAGGAACAAGAACACTACAAACAACAATACTTTTTTTCAGTCAGGTTTTTCCTGCTGACAAAATGGCGGAAAACTAGCGGTGCTCTCAGTTAAAGTCATTCTAGCTTTGCAAAAGCAGCCCCCAATACCACTCTTACTTGTGCAGTCTAATAAGTGTCGTGTGTATTTCCTACCTACAAACTCAATTTCAGAGCTGCTCAGAACCTCAGCTATATCCCTTAAGAACAGAGAAAAGGTATAGTTCAATTTTTAATAAGCAGCAGCAACCTGAAATTGGTGCAAGCTGCTTAGCTCCAGATAAAGCTACAAAAGTTAAGCTGCAGTTAAAACCCTGAAGAGAGAATGGTTGAGAATGAGGAGTGCATCCAAAAAACCTGCAAATTTAATTGACTCTCCTGATACACTGTAAGCAAGGTATGACTACAGTCATATGAAACTTAAGTAACCTTTATTTTGTTTTCTAGATTGTCCTGTTCTTTGAAAACACAATTACTTTTGTTGTTCACATTTCCCATGCTGGAGGCTTGGCTACCTGCAGTGCATTGCAGTAAAATTCGAGTCTGGCCTCTTTAACGGAACAGAAAACGGGTTATAAATGAAACTGTCTTATTTCCTGGTGGTAACTTTTGCAACGGATCTAGCAGTTTACTTTTGCCTTTCACTGGCACCAGCTGCTGCCAGAAAGTCTCCAGAACACAGTTCCCCTGCCTTAAAATAGCCGTAGCAGAGCACTTGAATTTTACTTTTAAACTGTCCTGCCCTTCAAAAAACCCAACCATGAGCACTGGAGACAGCCCTCAGACATGATACAGTGATAGCATTTTTTGATTGGTTATGTCTAAAGAGGAGACTTCTCTGCCTCTAATTTTTTTTCTAGCATCTTCAGAGATTGCTCTGTAAAAATAGCCCTGAGTTTGCCAGTAGGCATCTCTTTGAAGGGAGGAATAGCCCTAAAGCATGGGCCTTGGAATAGAGCTGCAGTCATTCCCTCAGCTGCACTTAGAGGTGCAATTTTTTTCACATACTAGTACACTGAAGAACTAATTCTGTGTTTGAATATCAGATTTCTACCCACTGCAAGTCAGATCTGCAGCCTTTCCTGTAATATTCTGCTCAGACTCAGCACAGATGAATTATGGTAGTCAAACCACTGGCCTGGTCTTCCAAGCTTTTTCCAAAACCAGCTAAGTTTGATGATAAAGTGCTGCTTTTTTCAAGGTAGGCAGTGACAGTAAGATTTTTTTCGTCTTTGAGATGTCCAGAGCAACTTGACTTTTCTCTGGCTTAAACCAGATTCAGCTAGTCAAACTTGTAGTCTAAATAAACCCACTGTCCTAACATTCCCCTTGATCTGATTCTACTCTGGGTTTTTTGTTCTTTTAAAAGCTGTCATAGATTCTTTAAAAATTTTTAAAAATTTATTGGGACGTGGGGGGGATTTTGAGCATGCAATTATTCCTTAATTTATTTTCCCAGCTCATGAGATATTAAGGGTGCTTGAAGACGGCAAGTATCAAGTTCATTGACCAATGTACCAGAACTGCTCACAGCTTTAGGAGCAAGAGACACTCAGATTCTAACTAACAGGCTGTACTGCAGTAGTGCAGCAATAAGAGAACTGCATAAAGCAAAATTATATTGCTTTTAGCTTCCCTATGTTTCCTTGCTGGCATCCAGCCCATTTCTAAGCTATGTCAGAACAATTTCTATGACTTAGTTTTCCTTGATGTCAGAGTAGCAGCTGAGCAATTAATTCTTTTTTATTTCATTTTGGAAATGAAAAAAGGTGAGTAGCAAACCCTTCAACTACATTATAGGCAGTTTTGCAAGAAAAGTAGTCAAATCTATTTCTGTTTAGATAAAACAGAATATATTTCTTTTGAGGGAGAGCAATGAAAACAGACAATAAGTGATTTTTAAACATTAACTGCCTGACAGTGTAAATGCAATGAGCTGCTCTGCAACTTGTACTAGGAAGCATTTAGAATAATTACCAGGTACCTTTGAGAGACAGAACTGAGTCTAAACTGCCAAATGCTTCCTCAGTGTTGGGGCAAAAGATGCATTTTCAGATCATGTCCACAGCGCTGTTTCTCTAAGAAAGACTCTCCTCAGATAAACCTTTTGCTAATCTTTTTCTCTTAAAAAAAAAAAAAAGAAAGAAAAAAAGTCTAATATTACTGTTGAGCAATATTTCACAGCCAAAGACAGAGCCAAGCTTTCCTCTAGTGTTAACAGGTCTGTGAAATGCAGAGATCTGGTCTGCAGAGAACATTTGTTGGGCCTGCTGACTTCCTGTCGGTGTTTAGGGATCTGCATCAGCATGCAGTGCAGGGTGGGTTCACCAGCCCAACATTGCACTGTGCAGACAAGCTAGTGAGGATCCAAAAACAGTAGTGTCACATCCACAAACAGCTGTCTCAGGGCTAAAGGACCCAGCTCTTTCAGTGCAACCCTCCTATGCACAGCTCTGTCTCTTCTGGGTGTGAGCTGGACATGAGGAAGCAATTAGAACAGTGCATACAATCCAAATGTGAGATTTTTCTCTATAATCTCTGTCCCTGCATAGTGAATTCTTGCTCCACAAATGGCAGGCCATTGGAACACGCCTGGCTCCTAAAACATATTTGACATCATGGATCATGTCAAATCATCACTAGCTAAGGATCTTACAGCCACAGAGTGTTTAGATTATGGATAAATCCTGTTCTCCTCTTCTTTCTTTCCCCCCAGTGGGCTGTTACTAGGGTTGCATGAACAATTTCCGCCAGCTGTTTTACCATGCAAAACAAAAGAACTTTCCTTTGTCTGATCCAAAACAAATTTTTTCAATTAAAAAAAAATATTAAAGGAGTTCAATTCAAACCAAAGTATTTTGTCCTTGTTTTAGGCATCTTTAACTAAAAATAAAGCAAAGGAAGTGAATGACTATGAATCTTGCCAAACAGACATTCACTTAAGTGTTCACAACTACACTACAGTTATCCCACTTCCCAGGTGAGTGCCGGGCAATTCATCCCCAGTTTTTGGCTCAGTGAATATTTCGGTTGTCCCATGCAAGGCAGAAAAGTCAAAAGAGGAAATTTCTGAAGTGTATTCTGATCTCATAGAGCCTCTTCCTCACATCTAGGATTTCCTTGTGGGTCTGATACGTAGAAAGAGTTGGCTTAGGTCTTCTTGGATAACAAAAGGATTTTTCTTTTTGTGGATGATCTTAGGCAAAAATGGAAAAAACTAATTCCTTCAAGTTCCCTTCTCAGCAAATTCAATGTTAATTCTTGAGTCACTTGGAAAAGACAAAATTAATTACTGAACAAAAAGTCATCAAACCTCTGTCTCTGTACTCACTAGACAACAAAAAATTACCAAAGAGGAAAAGTTTCAGGGAACTAACATTTGTAGTGTATATTGTCAGTAAGGTTAATTTCATTACCTGTGGGAAAACCAGTAATTTATGTCAGCAGACATCCAGCTTTGTGTTCAAGTAGTAAGACTATTGTAAGGAGTAATTTTTATTCCTGATCACGGATAGGTAAGTTGTGGCAGGCTTCTCTTGTCAGTCACGATATCATCCACGCCTTGTGGTTAGTTTTAGCTATTGCTCCTCTCTCAGACAAAAATATGTGATCTTTTCTTGCTCCTGTGGATCATGGTCACTGACTTCTGCTTTATTTGAACACATGGACATGCATTATTTTTAGCACCTGTGATGTGCACACCACCAATCTCCATTCTTAAAGACACTGTTACGAAGACTCTGCTTCTGTTCTGCTCAAAGAGGTGTGAACAACCAATTTGTCACTTATTACCTCAGAACTGGAGCCTCTTTATTATAGCTTCTAACTCTGTCCATTAGACAGCTTTTCACAGTCAGGTTGCTCATTTGGATGGGTAATTTGGGCAGAAAGCTACTTAGTTCAGCAATCCAGGGAGTCTTGCCTTCCCCCCTTATTTGTGAGGCAAGACAAATTGACAATTTTGTTAACACAAAACGTATCACCAAAGAACTTCACTACATTGCAGTGTGGAGGGTTTATGTTTTTGTTTGTTCAGTCCAAGGCAGCTGACTCTGAACACTCCAGAAGCTGCCAGGAGTCTCTGCTGAAGCCTCAGTAGTACCTGCAACAACTCCAAGGCTGTTTGAGCATGGGGCCTGCCTTCGGGGCCCACACGGGAGCAGCACTAAAGCAGTAGGTGATGACAACATAGCAGTTCAAGGGAAGGAGGCAACACTGGTGAGGTCTTTGCCCAGAGAAGGGAGGGCCCTGCGTGGGCAAGATGGCAGAGTGCTATTTACAAGCACTTTCACACTCCCAGCTTGCGATAAATAAACGAACCTGTGTTTCTCACAAGTGGGGAGCATGTGAACGTACTAGAAAATAGCATCTGAGGCTTCACGTGCAGCAGGAGACTGACAGCAACTACCCCAAAGCCTGCCAAGAGCCCTTGGTAAGGCTCTGAACCCTTTCTGTTCACACTCCCATGAGCTGCACAGCTCACAGAGCAGCAGGTCTACCCAGCTCCTCCTGAAGCTTCTGGCTTGAGAACACCTTTTCTACTGAGAGAGACAAAAGATGCTTCTTCAGTGAAAGCGCTTGCATCCCTTTGAAACAACTTCATGTTTTCCATGTTATTTGCTTGTTATTCTCAAAAGAGGATATTGCTTGAATACTTTCAGGTAATTTAGATATTTTTTCCTGATACTACAACATACACCTCTCTTTTGCTTTGTTACGTATCCCACATTTTGTTAAAATGGGTGTACTCACACAAAATTTTTTTTATTTCACTGCCTATAGTTGTTTTCCAATGCCCCACTTTGTTGGCTTGTGCTCCTGCCTTTAACTGAAATGGAACACACTTCCGTTTGATAGCCCACTAATCTTCTACTGCAGCACTGTTTAACGAGTCCCAAAGAGATAATAGCACTTGCGCTTTTTGTTTATGCCGAGTACACTTTGCCAAAATTAAATTCCTGCCAAACCACGGAATTTTTAAGAACCACAGTTATTCTTTTAAAGGCAAGGGATTCTCTTGGCTTTTTTTTGTTTGTTTGTTTTTCACAGCATAAATAGCTTTACATGTTGAGGGGTTTTTTTGTGTGGACTCTGCCTTTTCCATTCTCTCCAAGATCTTTGGACTTTCTTGAGAACTTTGAACTTTCTTGAGAAGGAATGCCCAACCTTTTCTTAGCAATGAGACATTAAGACTAAATATGTTGTACACATAAAAAATGCAACAGTCCAGACTTTGCTCCATAGATGTATGTTTGAGATTGTCTGGGTCCCTCTCTCAAACCACATAAAATCAACTTCTCAAGTACATGGTCCATAAGCTGTTGTATGGACTACCAAACTTCTGTTTGGCAAATTCTCCCCTTTCTAACTATTAGCTTTGGTTGTCTGATGACTGTCTTTTCCTTGGCTTTGAAACTTTATTACTGCCTGATTTTTCAATAAGGACATCAAGAAACGGCAAAAAGTACGTAAAAACACGGGTTGCCTCCTCAAACCATTTGCAACCCGCCCTTGGATCTCCAAGACTTTCCATCTTTGTACAAATGTAATTTCAAATTTCTGGTACATGGTTTCATAACTGAGTTTTACTGTTTGAGTAGAAACTATCTAATATATCCAGTGCTTCAAAATCATCTATTATTAGAAAATAAAGATCTGTTCTGATTGCCTTCCATTTCTGGAACCCATTCCTTGCAGCAACAAAGTTCTGTTTAAATCCTTTCCAACTGTCTTCCATAATTCCAGAAAAAAAGAATAATCATCTCAGATGAGTCTTTTAATGGTGCCATTTTTCCATTTGGTCTATTTTTAAATTTCACTTAACTTCTAGTACTATTGTCACTCATCTGTCATTTAATGTCTAATACCAGGTCTGCTTCATCGAGTCTCTGATTAGAATTCCATACCCCAGGCTGCTGCAGAAGAAAAGTGACCTAATTGTTTCAGGTGGCTGGGCCAGAGCTTCTTAACTCACTACAAAATCAAGGTTAGAGGGCAGCAGAAAGAATAGCAGAACACTCTGCCATTCCCCACACTACTGTCCACGTTTGGATCACCCAAGTCAAAGGCACTGAGTCCTAACATTTCCAGCTTTGTACACTGATCAAAACATACCTTTTGTTCTTTTTCAGAAGATTTGCAGAAAAACAAAGTGAGTAGTGGCTAAACTCCTCCGAGTGCCCCCCCACCCCAAACCCCTGCCATGGAAGCCTAAAACTAAGTGCCCAAGTGTTTATACAAAACCAGGAATAAATGGACTGTGACCTTTCAGAAGTAGTTGGCAGCCATCGACTCACCCAGGTGCAGTGTGCATGCCATGGTCACCTCTGCAGTGCAGGTCTCAGGCTGCATCCCGGGGTGAGGATGGTGCTACCTATAGTGTCCTGCCCAATCTAGATGTTGAGACAGGCTCCTTCCCTGCCTGGGCATACAAAAGGGTTCTAGTTCTCATCTAAACGCGCAGCAGGAGTTTGAATACACAAACTATGCTGTAGAACCCACCTGCCTCAGCTTCAACAAAAATACTGAATTCGAGCACTGCCAGCACTCTTGAAAGCCACACAGTCTCTTGAAAATCCACAGAAGAATTTAGCATCCCAACTTTCAAGCATTTAGTCTTTAATAACCTTGATATTTTCACAGTAGGTCTGCTCCCCTGCCTGTAGAAGGTGACAGCTGCCACCTCCTTTTAAGGGCAAAGTTCAGGAGGGTCCCACACAGAAGCTGTGGCCAGAACTTCACATACAATCTGTATGTTTTTTTCTTCAGGAGGTTTATAGAGCTTGATGGAATGGCAGGAGCTTAATGATAGCACGTTTGCCTGTGTAACTGTCTCTGCTGTTTTCTAGTATCAAAGGAAATGAGTGTTTGGGGGGAGGGAGGAGGAGGAAGATGGAGGAGGAGAAAGGAAGGAGACAAGTTAAATAAAGGTGAATAATAAAAGCAGCAGTTCCCAGTATTAGATCTTCCATAGGAAAGTTTTAGGTGGGTAGGCCAGCATATACAAAGTACTAGCATGAGAACTAGAGTCCAGTGAAGAATGAGAGCCACTCAAACGACAGGAGATGAAAAGGATCGGCACCTATGGCATTTCTTGGGCAAAACTCTGCTTTACATAGGTTATACTCATCCACTTCACAACAGATTCCAACGTGAGAAAGCCAGAAGGAATCAGCTAGCGTATATGTATTTTTATCTAAGTGGAAGACCTTTGGATGTGTTTTCTACTGAGATTGGAGCATGAGGGTCCCAAATGCAAACATCTACCCAAATTTAAGATGCTTAAAACTTTTTCAAAATGTATAGATTCATATAGTCATTTCATGTCTTTCCATTACTGGAGAGATATTATTGCCTATTCTTTGTATAAGTGGCAGAAGACAGAAAAAGGGAATTAAAAACCTGTCTCAAATAGGGTGTCTGGCAGAACATTTGCAGTCATTGTTAAAGGACACAGCATATCTACCTTTAAATCAGTTCATTAAGCAATTCAAATTTCCCACTGTATCAACTGTTTAGTACTACAAGCAATTACTACACTGGCCTTTCTATTATCTCTGAGCTCTATTTCTTTCAGCGACGTAATTACTGAAGGCAAGATTTTCTTCACTTGCACATTCTCAAATCAAGATATAAACTTAAACTTTCTTTCTTTCTTTCTTTTTTTTTTTAAATCCCTAGTCATACTTGCTGGCTCTGTTTTGTAATCTTTAATGCGATATGGCATATCAGGCTACTGGAAAAATTGCTTGCAGAGACAATCTCTGAAAAAAATCTAGCTTTCTGAAAGAAAGCTCTGGTTAGCAGTGCATGAAGAACAAGACAGTATATTCCTACAATGAAGAGCTAAAGTAAATCAGCAATCAAGAGGAAACGGTAGTACAGGTCTGTCTAAACTGCAGGTACAGGGACTCACATGGCATCAGCTTGTGCAGCCCAGAATTACACTGCAGCTATTAGAAGAAACTCCACAGGATTACTTGTCATCTCTTGTGTAACAAATTATGCTATTTCCCTATACAGAACTCTTTCTCATAATGCTAAAGTGGCCATAATCTGACTGTAGCTCTGAGTCACGTGCAAATCTACGCTTTGTACTTCTGTAGCCAGAGTACCCCATGGACACAACCGAACTGGACCACAGAAGATGCAGTTCTGCTACTGCAGTGGTGCATAAACTAACAGGGGATATTCCATGTTTGGAGCTGTCAATGGAAGGTCTGAGAAACTCTTTGCATTGGGGCCTTCTGCACATCAGTTGTGGCAAGGCTGTACCTACAGCCTGTACCTCTTACGATAGCTATATTGTCAGAACTGACATGAAAAAGTGACTGAGAGAAACCAGTAAGGGAGAGGAGCCACACTAACAGACTTCCTACCATTTAAAGAAAAGAAGGAAAAAATACTACCATATGCTACATGGCTCTTAGATTTCTGCAGATGGAACCTTCTGTTGCACAGTTGAGAAAAAAATGGATTTTACTCAATTTTTACATAGGTCCTACAAAATTTGTGCACATCCCTTGTATGCCAAGTGTGTGTGTTTGCTCCTCTTTTTAATTTCCCATGCTTTCTTTGCGTGCCTACCAGCTGCACATTGTGTTTTATACTCTATGACAGTGAGACAGCACAATGCTGTGGGGCAGCTTCTCGATTTATATATGGCTTTTTAGTCTTTTTATGTAAGCAGCTTCCAATGAATCTAGCTTCGGGAGAGTTTTCTGTGCAGGCTGGAAATCTCTCTCTACCTTTCCTTCTCCACATAGCTCTGAGTTTGGTAATGATCACATTTAAGACCATTTGCTGCCAGCAGCTAACTTTTAGGGCTGCTCAGTGAGTATGCTGTATCAATGCAGGATGAGTGGGTGGAATGTTTTCTACTGTTTTACTTTTTAGGGGAAAATAGAACTAATCTAGTGGTTTTAACAGTTGTGCTGTCACTGGTACGGACACAGTGATGATGAATAAATTGTTCAGTCTTGACAAGATCTTCATCAGCAAGATTGCTCATTAGATTTCACAGCATACACACTTCAACTACTTCTGTGCATCTGTGGTACTGCCAACTGATTAGGATATTTCTTATATGTATGTATATATACACACACATCTTCTTTGACTTCAAGCTTTGATGTTTGTGGCTTAGTTTATAAACAAGCAGGAACCTGTCTCAACATTTTACTTCATTGCTAATGCATAATACTCTGTACTCTGACTGAGACTTAATGTGTTGATAAGAGTTGCTCCATTAAGAACCACAATAGCATCATCAGAATAACTTCTTTGCAAGAGGCTGTATAAAATCAATTTTACTGGTTGATTTTAGTTCATTATTTTCAAACTAAGATGGGTACTTGTTTTCATGCCAAATATTTCTGTAAATCACCCATATTATGATGTATTAAAGCATTTAAAATTTGATAGTCAGAATTAAAAGTAGCCAGATAACTAACCAACAGTGCATTACATTAATTAGTGAGAAAATATATTGTGCCTTTTCAGTAATAACACGTCTGTTAAGACTATGAGAAACTTTCTTTATTGTTTCTAGGTGTTCTTCCTCCAAAATTCTCTTGTCACATAAACAATGACAGCCAGTCAGTTCAGGGCTTACTGTGGATGGACAAAGTAACATGCCATTTTACAAATGCTTTCAGTGAGGGCCTGCAAAATATCTTCTCAAAGAATAGAACAAACGTGAGGCATATCATCATCCTCTCATGTCATGAGTCAGAACTTAACATTAAATAATTTCTCAAAAAAAGTTTAGACACTATTGTCTAGAGGAGCAGCAGAAAATATTTTCCCCAGGAAAAAATATAAAGCATATTCTGTAATCCCATGGGTGCCTACAAATACTAGAATGAATGTTTTCAGGAGAAAAAAACCAGCTCTGAATAACTTCCACCTTCTCCTGAGATTCAGTTGACCTACTGTCTTTAAGCCAGTTACCAACACATGGCATAAATGCCACTAAACTTTACAAGAGAGTTATTTTTCCTGAAGTTTCTGGACAGGTTCATTGCTCTCTTTCTGATATAAAAAAGAATTGAATCAGCTGTCATCCCTGTTGTCTGACCAAGACTAACACACTTGTTTGTTTCATAAGATCCAAGGATGATGAATCATTAAGAGATGAGAGGCCTGTGTTTAGAAGCTACAGATTAATTTGCAATAATTTGATCATTTCAGCTCACTTCCTAGAGCACTGACCATGAAATCCCAGAGTACTGACATCATGCAAGTATTTATTTTTCTTACACTGAAATACATGAGGAAAACCTTTTTTAGCAACTTGGGCACTATATTTGAACACCATAATGGCAATACTGGTTCAACCACTAATGAAAAATAAGGCAACATGATTCATAAGGGGGTTTTATTATACAGATACTAGGTTGCAGCCCTATGGTAAGTATCTAATCTGTTGCCAAATTGGTTAGGTTTTTACATTTTTTTGCCAGATGCTATTGCAAGAAAATTTTCATAGTTTCAGTGGTCAGGAACTTTAAGCATCAAACCATCCTCCAATCCTATAAAAAAAGATTGTCTGAGAACATCTTAATCCATTGTGAATGGATAAAGAGTTTTCCTTATCTTGACAGTGGCATACTGATACTGGATAGTAAAAATCAACTTCAACTGTTATAAAGTGTTTTTAAAAAGTGTTCAAATTATAAAACAATGCAGTTTTCAGAAGCGTTCTACGACTCTTGTTTTGTAGTTGTGTTTGATTTATTTCCTACCATTCTCACTGAGCTACTGAGAGTTAAATAAAATTACTGAGATTCCTATCTTTTAAACTATATTTACAATTTTCCCATGACAAAGAGACCTTCATTGTCCTCCTGGACATAAACTTTGCACAGTTCTGTCCTAGCTCAAATGTAATGAAGCCATCAGGGTCTTCCTGACTGTAACTAAGTTACAAGAAGAGGAGTCTCCATTCTCTATAAACACAGTCAACTTAGCAGGAGAATAAGACATTCTAATCCATGACAATTTAGTTATCTTAAATACAGTTGTTTTATCATATTTTTTAAATTCAGTAATAAAAAAAAAATCTCAGAGAGTGCTAAGCTATTCTCAACTTCATCAGAATTCACTAAAAAGAGTCTTTTTTCCTTGTTTCAGAAGGAACCAAGAGTGCTGGCTTGATAAACTGCTCCTATTGCCTTCTTGTCACCCTCACTTAATTTTTCCAAATTTATTTGTCTTGAGAAACTGTAACAATTACCTGAACACAATGTTTCCCATATTGTTATGGATTGCCAAAGCAGATTGGAAAGTGATGTGTCCCATTGCTGCACTACTTTAAATTTTTTTTTCTTTTACTTACCTCTTCCATCAATATCACTGTTTGTAGCTAACTTTTTGGCAGCAGGGCTCTTTAGACTGTGCAGCAGTCTGAATACATTTCAAGCCTTTCTAACTTTGTTGAACTCTACTATAACTGACAAGACTTACGTAATTCCATTTATTAGGAAAGGCTTCAAGTAATTTATCTAGCCAAGCCAGAAGACTCAGTGTCCTAAATTTCTGAACATGCCGAGGGTTATTGCAATATCCCTTTCTGATGTCAGTGAATAGCACTCATTCACCTCCCTATTTTTAACAAAATTGCACAAAATTCTCTATTGATAGCACTGAAGTTATAGCAAGTCAATAATATATAAGGAATAATTATTCATTTTAATCTCATTTAATATATTTTACTTTTCCCCTGTGGGGTCAGTGACTCTCTGGCTGGCAGTCTGTCTTGCAGTTTTATTCCAGTCACACATTTCACACCATGTAAATATCTAAGTGATCTTAATGTGCATCACTGGAGAAGACCAAGGAGGAGATGTGGGTCATTCACAATGCCACCTGGGTTCACTTAGTGTTAAGAAATTAGCCCTTAACAGTCACTCTAGAGGGAAGGGAGTGACATCATTATAATATAATACAATACCACATGGTTTATCAGCAGATCAAGCTTTATCCTCTCGTACCTCTGTTCATGATTTAACAACACTTTTTTTTGTTTCAGAATGATTGTATCAGCAAGGAGATGAGATTCTTCTGAGTTAAATTTTTTAAAATGCAGAGCCCATTCTGAATGCATAGAATAAGCATAAAATTAAGATTATAGCCATGTAAACTCTATCAGTTAAGATAGTTCAGCAGTTAATATTTATAGATGAGCCACCTTCACTCCCCATATATCAGGACTGTCCTATGAATTGCAGTATCAAATCTCATTTTTCTTGGCTAATCCAGCACCAGACTAACAAACTTTCTTTTTGATTCTTGATGTTCTATTAATAGCAAATAAGCCCAGATTTAGCAACTTATGTGCCATTTGCTATGGTGATTGCAAATTGCTATTCATCACAGTTTCCCTTAAATTATTCTAAAGTTCTTCCCCAGTTGTGGCATGGCACAGCTGGAGCACTCTCTGTGGGAATCTTGAGTCTTCCTTCTCTATAAATACAAAGGAATTCAACAAGATCTTCAACTAAGATTCTTAAAGAAAGTAACCTGCCATGGCATAACAGTCCTCAAATGACCATGTAACAGGTAAAAGAGAAGAAAAAAAGGGGATTTGTAGTAGAAGGTGGTCACCAAAAATGTCCCTTTGGAATCTGCACTGGGACATGTCCCATTCAACGTACATAGAAATGATCTAGAAAAAGAACATATCATGTAATGACAGACTTCTCTGAGAAGCATAAATTAATAAGGTTATTAAAGACTAATCACAAAGAGTTGCCAAAATACTGAACAGAAGTGTTATAAAAAGGCAGGAGGGGTACAGTGTAGGTAAAGAACCACCCATAGGAAAAACCAGCGACTTAACGCAGACTGTGAGTAGTTTTGAGATGACAATCAACCCTTTGAAGCAAGGGCTTAGCATCATAAGAGAACTGTGAAAATGTCAGTTCATTGCTCATCAGTGGCCAGAAAGCAAATTTAATGGCATGACCAATTAGGAAAGGAATAGAGGCCAAAGGGAAGCATAATTATGCAACTGTATACATTTATGGTGTGCCCACATTTACAATATTGCATTGTGGCCTGATGTGTCATTCCCTCCACCCCAAACTATCCCCAGAATTATGTAACAGGACTGTGAAAGCTAGAGGTAGACATCAGACCCCTAAAAATCACAAGTAAAACTATGAGAAAGTGGATAGGAGATGACTTGAATACAAAAGCAAACAAACAAAATTGACAGATTGAAAAAAGCCCAAAATAGTAGTCCTTTCACTAAGGCAAGATGAACTGTGGAACTCCTTGCCAAAGTACGTTATGAACACAAGAATTTTACCTACATGCAAAAAGTGACTGAACACATTCACTAGAAATAGTCTAATCAGTATCACCGTATCTAAAAACACCACCTCTATATGAGGTCTCTGAGCAGTAATCAGGCTGGCTGGCCTTTGGTTTGTCAGTTCAGACGGTCTTCTGGCACAACCCCATTTGCAGACGACATTGGAATGCATGATCATTTTTATGCTGAGCCGTTTACACTCTGGCCCACATAATTAAAACACCCCCTGCCCCCCATCTGTGATACTCCTTTTCTGTTACATTATTTTCATTTGTTGCCTTGCAGGTGTTGCTTCCTGCCTTTCAGAGACAAACCAAACTACTTCTCAAGCAGGGGGCTTAAACAGCAAAGGAGATAATACTGCCTCAAACCCAGCTTCCTATGTCACCCTGAAACCTCCTTCCAAGAAACAGTTAGTTAGCAAGCAAAAGAAAGACACAAAACCCATCTTGCTTGATCCCTGATTGCCAATGCCAAAAGATGTCACAAATTTCCATCAAAACCCAAAGTCATATCTTTTTCCACACAGTAGCAAAGCTTCTGTGAAGACCATCTACTTTACTTCATTCAATGCCTCTCAATCTCTGGGAAACACTATAGTGTGCAATGTGTCTGGGACAGTGTCCAGGCATCTGGCAAGTCTCCCTATCCATCTCCAGGGCAAGGAGAGTTTACACAGTAAACATTATATGGATTTCTTAATTCTCTCCACTCCCAGTCTGCTTCCTAGTGCTTGTGGGATGAGCATGCTCTGATAGCTCAGCTAAGCACATTAGCCCTTCACAGTTTAGTGTCTGTTATCAGCATCGCCTTTTGTGCTGCAATTCTTATCGTCACCCCGGGTGAGCACAATATTGAATATGACACGTTGCTTCAGTGGAGTTCAGGCTGTCCAGGGTTTAAGTAATCATTATAATTTAAATCATCATTATTCAACAGTAGGTCTTCTTAGTAAAGGCTAAAATCTAATAATGAAAATGAGTAACAATCTTCTTTAACAGAGCATTTCAAAATGCATTCACTTAGATGGTTTTAACTCTGGGTAGAGGCTCTGGCTTACCAATCACAAACTCAAACCTCTTCAGTTACTGATACTACACGAGCAGCCTCATCAGGGACACAACAAGCCTTTCCTTGTACCAGTCCCCTCTGTCCTTGAGGGAATTCAAACCTTACAGTTATTTCTAGACATTAAACAATTACCAAATTAAGAATTATCATTTTAAACATTTTCATAGTCAGAGAGATGTCCTTAGATCCACATGAAAACAAAAATGCCTTTGTTAGCTGAGCTAAAGGAGTGACTCTTGCTTTTGCCTTGCCATACCATAACATCATCCTCCACTGGGGAATGGCAGTGGCATTCAGAACATTTGTGCTGCTGAAGGAGACAGCACTCTGACAGATAAGTTTCTGCATCCTCCAAACAGCTGTTCTGCAGGATGTAAAAAATCATTTCAGAGCACCCTAGGGTGAGTGGCCACTCCAAAGATGCTGAAAGATGCACTTTATTCCAATAGAGAGACATTACTGCCAACAAGAAAATATTGAACATACCCAGAATAAAACAGAAGCTACTACCATAGAAGTAAAGAGCAGAGAAACTTTTCTCTCAAATAGACTGTTGTAAAAAAAAAAAAAAAATCCTGCATCATTACTGGCACTTAGAAGTACACAGTCAAAAAGCCAATATTGCTTGTTGCAAAAAGCTCATATGCAACTGTTTAAATTTCCATATCCCTAAAATATTTTTGAAATTAATAAACTGACTCCTTTTTAGTTAAAGTATGGGTGCTATTTTCAGAGGCATAGTATAATTTAAAAATACTAAATGTAATGTAAAAAAATGATTGCATCTTATCTGCTTTCTCATGCTAGTTGGACCGGTGCCTAGTTAAGCACTGGTATCTCACATCAGCATGTTACAGTGTGACAAGTAAAGGGCAGATCATTGCCCACAAGGACTCTTTGTCATGTCTCCTGCTGAAAAGGAGTCATAAAACTTTTCTGAAAGAGACATCACTGCATTCCTCCACAGACAGGGAATTATGATGGTTCCAGATGCACTCCTGCATCCCAAAGAAGAAATACACGGAACGGTAATAAATGACTGAAGGGTTATTTCAGAAGAGCATAATTAATTAGCTCAGAGCCTGAACACATCCCCAGCTGGCCCTAGGAAGCAGAGGAAGCATATAAAGGTGGTGTTCCCACTTGCACAGTTAGTCCTCAGTGTAATCCTGCCACTGGATTGCAAGGCAATGCTCGTGGGAGTGGTGTAGAAGGTAAAACTCTCAGGTGGAGAGGGAGAGGAAAGCATATGTGACTCAAAACCTGCAGCTGCTCTGCCTGTAAATCTGCACCTAGATATGCTACTGTTTAGTATGCTGTGGGCTGGGTAAGTGCTTTCTGGTACACTGATGAGGCCAACATGAAGCCTGGGACTGTGCCAAGGACACCATGGCACATTGTGACATGTAAGATTCCTGTACTTGGACTTTTTGAGGATTTTGGTTTTGGTTATTGTTTCTGTAGGTGAATGGCTGTTCTGGGAAACAGAAACCAAATCCTCCTTAAATCTGTAGGCAGTTTTACTGAAATCATCTCCCATTTAACTCTCAACCCTCTTTCCCTATTCAGATACCCTCAGGCATCCCTTAAGAGATGAATGTTTCATTGCTCTCCAGTGACAGGCCCTCAATCCCACAGCTGTCACCAGTTGGTGGAGCAGCTCCACCTCTGTCAAATTGCATACTCCACCCTGGAGGTTACAAAAATCCATCTGAAGAAGCCTGTGAGTTGCAGAGCTCCCTCCTTCCACCTAGAGGAACACAGAGAAGGTTTCTGCTGTGGCTGCTGCTAGAGAGTTGTCTAAAATTTTTTGCATTTATAAGATATGACCCCAACGGAAGATTTGTCTGATGAGAATTTGGTCTCAGCCCCTCCCTAACCACAGAGGTGCCTGAAATAAATCAAAGTAACCCCCATCAAAAGGGCAGGACACAGGGATTGGATGATGTATAAATGATGAAGATGAAGACCAAACACGCACAGAGATAATTACCCCCATCTTCATTCTCTGTTAAAGTAACAAGCCAGATGCGGTTGTGCAAAAAACCCCCACACCTAGCCTGTTCTTCTGCAGCATATATGGTTTTCCCCTTCTCATGTAAAACTACTGGCAAATATTTTTGTTCAACATTAATCTTTCTCCATGACCCAATTTCTTCCTCCTCCACAATTTAGGATATTTTGGCAGACGCCTGTAATTTTTATGAATTAAAGTAAATGTCAGAAGGGAAGCTGCTCCTCCCATTCCTCTCAAAGAGCTGGAAATAAAACCCCATGTCTAAGGTTATAAAGCTCAATGTTCCATTTTTGAAAATTGCTAGAACAAGTTCACTTAGCAGCTCCACATTAAAAAATGTTTCCCAAAGAGTTTCTGAATTCCCTCAAACCAAATCAAAGAACAACACAAGTTATATCCCAATATAATTTTTACAAATGCATTTCCCACAACAGCTTCAGTCTGCACACTCATTTTAACATCGGTGCCTTAATATTTTATACATTTTCAGATAGATTTGTAACTGTAGAAGTCATGAAACAGAATTTTAAAAGTCAAACTGGTTGCAAGCTGAACAAAATGTACTGTATCGATCCCAAACCTTAAGACTGGATAAGGAAAGAAAACTATTTAATGGTTGGAGGTGCAAAGCAACAAAACAGGTGCAATTTCATACCCATTCTTAGGAGTCTCATGGGGCAGAGATGGACTCTCTCATAAACTGCACTTTTTTTCTTTTTTGAGTTTCTCTTCCAAACCAGTTACTACTCCACAAAATGCAACAATGGCTTTCCCCAGCTGGACAAGAACCTTGTACACCTTAACCATTTGCCCCTTACAGGCAGCAGTTTTCTCACATGTACTTTCTGAGATCCACAGCAGTCCACTTCCGATGTCTGCAAATGGTTCAAATGGCCTGACTTTGGCTCCTTTTTATTATGAGAGATAAAAGACTTAGGAATGGCAAGAGGAAAAAGTTAAAAGACAGAAATGTTTCCCCAGACAATGTGATGGGACAGGAGGGCACATACCCAACCAAGAATTACAGCTCTGTAACTTATCTGGGGGTGTTTCTTTCTTTCTGTCCCTTAACATAGTAAGCCTTATATGCAGCCCTTGATTTGAAGCTCCCAGATGAAATAACCACTTTGGGATGCCTCAAGACATTATAGTGGGATAAATTATTAGAGCGGTGACATATTACCATTTTTTCTACATAACTGTAGCTTCTAAATGCTTTCAAAGAACAGGGATAACATTTTAAAATAAAATGTGTATTTTGAAATTCTCATTTAATAATCTTGGGCTACAACTTTTGAAAAAACCCATTGAGTCTGCAATACCAGATGAATATTTCTAGTCTCAAGATTAATTATGTTAATGGTCTAAGCAAAACTAATCTCTCCTAACCCAGACAAATTAGTGTTTCCGTGCGGCTCATTAATTCCAGCTTCTTATCTGAAGAGGCCATGTTGCATAGTACCACTCTGTGCAAAAGAATAGCACACCAGGAAAATCTCAGATTGGAAGTGCTGAAAACAGTAGAAGCATTACCTGACTTGATCTAGACATCTCTAGATGTCCCCTTTCCTCTCTCTGCCTTTCATTTATCTGCCCACCTCTGCTTTAAGGATGCCTGGGGTATACCACCAAACGCTGTGATCTGCAATCCCATTGAGACTAGAAACTGAAATTTAACAAACAGCCATGTACTGTACATTTCATCAGACAAAGCTTCTGCCACCATGACAAAGGAGGAAGGAACCAGCATCTGTAAATGTAATGAACTTGCTACCAACATTCATTCATTAATAGAAGTTAAGAATCATCTTGCTGATGGAACTCCATGTATTGTTTCAGTAAAAGGAGACAACTGAAGAAACTTCTTCCCAACCCTTTCAGTCCTTCTTCATAGGTTAGACTGACCTGTCCCTGTCAGCTCATCCAGGTACCACTCTCTGAGTGAGAAGCAGCCCAGCATCGAGCTCAGGTTCACCTCCAACCAGCTGCTGCCTACATTGTGCCTCTGTGTACTGAGAATGTGCCCAAGTTATAATCCTCAGCTGTCAGTACCAATGCAAGCAGTAAGCATGGGACCACTCCAGGTGCTGCCTGGGATGGTGCCAAATTTACAGTATAATTAAGTTACACTTGTGATAATTCCTGATTTGAAATGACTTTACTGCTCTCTCGAGGTATTTGATCCCTGAGGCCTGAAATCCTCGGTGTGGGTGCCACTGCTTGCAAAATCAATTGTTCCTGTCACATATGATATTGATTCCTGTGGTGCAGTGCCCACAAGCAGCAGATGCAAAAATGCCAATTTCAATTACTAAGCAAACCAGAAGATTTGTGATTAGATGACAAGAGGAAGATTACAACTAGCTACTTTCTGGGGAAAGAAAAAAGTCCGACGCCCTTGCTTTGCAAAAGATGCAGAAATCGACACAGATACTAGATATGTCCAGCTACATTGTTTCTTCTCCCACATTGTTGAAGTAATTGATAAATATATGTATAAATATACAAAAATATATATGTATAAATACATTAAAAATATAATATATATATATACACAGAGTTATGCCATAACATAACCCTCCGAATGTAGTTCAGACTAAAAAGAAAAGTGTAACAAGGTAATTTTCCTGTACATTCCCTGGAACTCTCCTGTGCTACACAAATTATGATGAATTTTAATCATATTCTTTTAATGCCCTTCATAATCTCTGTGCCATCACTGGCATCATTGAATTTAGCCTGACAAAACACTTCCATATAGGAAGTGTACCTCATTGTAAGCCTGGGGAGATGAGTGGAGCTGAAAGAATAGCTTCAAGAACAAGAGGGTTGGGTGTCCCTTTGGCAAAGAGAAGAACCATGTCTAAATTGTCAGGCCCCTGATGTCACCCTCTCTCAAAGAGCAACCCACCCTAGAAGAACCGCATCATCTCTTGGCAAAGAACTGAAGAATGATTTCTTTTCTTTTCATGTTTTGGCCACTTCTCCCACTGATATTTTTTCAGCCTTAGCTGTGCCAACAATGATGACCTTCCCTTAGGAGCCCTGTTTCCCAATATCCGGGCTCAAAGGACTGTGTTGCACCATGTGACACTGAGTGCTGCAATGAGAGAGCAGCCGTCAGCCAATTCTCTGGTGACATTGTCATCCCCAGAGAAGGGAACAGCAGCAGCACAGACTGGAATGAAACCTCTCCATCTTTGGCCCAGCCGACTCTCTTTTCATGGACATCTGCAGATGTGGCACAGGGTTGTTCGTCTCCCTATTTCTCTGTGTCTGCCTGGCCTGCAGCTGGAGGTGTGACTGCAGCCCATGTGGGCTGGTTCCCAGAGGTAACTGTTGTGGGTGGGAAGGCACCCAGGCACCGTCAAGTGCAGCCAGCTGACGGTAGGACACCTGCGGAGACGGCGGTGCCTCCGTGTTCTCATCGCAGACACTTCCCGTCTGTGGTTTGATCTACCTCGTGCACGTCTGTACAGGGTGCAGCTTGGCTTCCTCCCACTGCACAGAGAAATCTCAGTTAAGTTACAGTGAGCGAATTGACATGCTGTGAGGTGAGTCACCAGTGACTGACTGACCACAGCACACCAACCACTTCCACCAGCAGCAATGTGTTGGGCAAGAAGCATTAAGCACAGGTACTGCCAGTGGGGATGTCCTCTTGGTTCTTGAACTGGTGACATCTGCAGTCCCTGTCTTTGGCTCACATGCCATACCACAAGCTTTTTCTATCATCCCCTGTTTCCTGGGGGGAGGGGAGACTGTTCCTGCATCTAAACTCTTGTACTGAGATGTGAGTGGGCAAAACAGCAAGATCCAAGGAAGGCTGCAGGGCATTATTCATGGAAGCAGACCTACTCAATTTCATATTTTCTCTTCTGCTGGAAGGGGGGGAGGTAGGGAAAGCAAGAGAAAAACAGGCTACATATGCTTCAGGTCTTATTAAGAGAAACAGTACTCCAGGCTGCTTTCATACAGCTTCTGATTCAGCTCAGAGCACAGCTGTAGGGGATGCAATGCAGTGCTGTGAAGGGCAACATCTGAGGCATAAGAGATAGAGAACACAATCTGTACACTCTCATACTTTCCCTTCCTCTACACTCCCCTAACCATCTTTCTCCAATTTAGTCAATATATTCCTGGCTAGAAGCTGGTGCATGAGAGGAAAAGGAATTTTTTTTTCCCCTGCAATATGGTTGTTTTTGAAAATAACATTGCTTTTGGTCTAGCAACATCAACAAGGTACACTATCAATAACATAGCAAAAGACAATATTTTCATGCCATTGCAGACCCTTGTGCTGGTCCTTGCACTGCAATGTGAGTTGAAGTTATTTCTAAGACTGTTAAAGCACAAGGATTATTTTCCTGAATCCATTTTGCAGAAAAATAATGTGCAGGACATTAGTTTAGAGACCTAGAGAGATCAGCATTCAGACATTTAGACATTTTTCCTTTGAAGATATCATTGATATTAATTAAGACAATCTTTTGTGCAGAAGGGATGTCATTTGCAATTACAATGGGCCAGGTGCTGTTCCCAGTGGCACCATCAAAAACAGTCCAGCTCCAGCTTTGGCACAATGGACAGAGCAAAACTTTGACATGTTTTGTGTCACTCCCACAGGTCCTGAGCTACAAGAGATAACTAATCTTGCTTTTGGAAGGGTAAATCCCACTTTTCCATAGTTTGAAGTGACTTCAGTGGGCAGAAAAAAAAAAGAGCTAAATTGCATTTGCTTGTTTTGTTTTACTTTATAAGAGTGTCACATTCCCAGATTAGCTGACAACATTGCAAAGATGCACAGAGTAGGTTAAGAAGGGGTGCAATCTCTTCACAGAAGGTCCAGATCCATGGTTCATGGAGTGTGACAGACAAGTCCCCATGGATTTCAAGCAGCTTTTACTCAGGCCCAAGGGTCAAACCCTGGGTCAGATTTCAGCAAAGTAACATCCTGGTGGGACCCCATGTCATTATTAATGCTCTTCCTCTGCATCCCTGTGAAAACTGAAGCTTATAACTCATTTTACTCAGAAGAAAGGGCACGTTTAGTTTGCCTTTCTGGAATTACTTGTACCTCAGATCACAAAGAACACTTATTGCCGTCAGATCAGAATATCAAAGCCAAGCAGTCTGACAGAGAAGAGAGCAGACTCCTTGATTTTGCAGAAATCAGCAAAAGAAGCCCCAGCTGTTGCCTGAGTGAGCAGTTCTAACCTCTGTAAGGCAATAAGTGAGTCCTATGAGGTGCCTAAAATGTGCACCAGAAGTTTAAGAAATTCCATAGCAAAAGCTTCTTAAATAAATACCTCACTTTGCCAGGACTGCTTTGGCATGTTGCGATCAGCAAGAGCACAGGCTGAGTCTGAAATATAGCTGTTGTTATATATAGTGAATGTAAAACTTGACTAAGGTTGTTTACAAACTCCACTTGCTTCTTGGGCACAGAGTAGCAGTCCCCTGTCAAGGCAGAAGGGCTCAGCTAGAGCTCACCAAATTTACAGGCAGTGTTATGAGACCATATAACCAATTTGGACATGAGTGGTTCAGCTAGTGGAACTTAACATTAACTATCTGCAAGAGTGCAGCTCAAACAACTACCAGCTCTGTTAACCAAGAGGCAGGGCTTATGCAGTTTGGGAAACTCAGTCTCTCTTCCACAGCCCAGCACCACCAGCCTAGTGTACACTTTTGGATAGGGTTCAAGGAGGCATTGCTGTTTTCCAGCCTTTACTCTGTGGAGATCCGAGCAGGTGTGAATCAGAAAAGTTAGATAAGTGCTGGATGTTCTGGAAAATTCTGTCTTTACAGTCTGCAGCCAGTGAGTACTGCATTTCCTAAGCTGATCTGAAGTCATGCTTTATGTCAGCATATTGTCAAGGATTCTTGCAAAACAGAGCTTCTAGGCCAAGTCACTATTGAGATACAGCCTGAGAAGGAAGCATTTGCAAAAAGCAAACAGCACAGTTAATATTAGGATTTCCTTTCATCAAAACAGCTTTTGATTGCCAGAAATATGGTTTATTGGCCACATATCACACAAATAAACAATCAAGAGAATGGACTTTGTTACTGAAGGGATTTAGAAGGCTTCAAAATTGGATTCAAAGCTAGTTAAAATTATTACCACATAGGCATTGCCAATTCTCCATGCTGTATGCACATGCATACCAGTTGTGTAGTCATAAGGGCTATCTGGCTGAAAGAAGGTATAAGACAGTATTCCACTTTTGCAGAATTGTTTATTTCAGAGGCACAATATGTTCTCCTGACAAGGAAGGATTATACTACACATGATTAGGAGTCTCTCGTTACACTCAAATTTGGATATTGCAGCTCTTATAAAAATTGGTCTCTGACAACACCCGAGTTGTTTAATAGCACTTGGCATATTAGTAGCACACACAGTATTAGCAGGAGTGTAACAGTCGTTGCTAAATAATCTGTGTAGCTTTATCAATGAGCAAACACTGCAGATGCATGGCAACAAAATCTTTATACAATGTGCTTCACGTATGTGAGTCTGAATAATATTTTCAAATCTTCTTTCTCTCACCTGTGACAATCCTCAGAAGATGGACGTGCCTAATATTGGTGGAAAATGCTTTTGCTAAGGGAAAAGGCTTCTTTTCTGATAAGTCTGACATTTAACAGTGTGAGCAGTCCTCATTCAAAGCATAGTCTGCATTTGTCCCCATCTATATGAGTTTAACAATTAGACATTAAGCAGTATGTTTAAAGGGCTCCCACTTTCAAATCGCTTCAAGTGAAGTCCATTAGGGAGCCGTTTGCAAGACTGAGTCAATCAGGATTCTTGCCTAAAGAACTGCTCAATATCTGTTTGACATACATGCTTTGGTAGGTTCAAGACATACATGATATAAAGGCAAAGTAGTCCACTTTTCACTTTCTGAATATCGCTGGGAAATGGTCCATTTAGCAAGACTTGAACCTATTTCTGCTAGCCTAAAGACAACCTGAAGCCTGGGTCTACCCTAAAAGAGGAGGATTTACATTGTGGGACCACATAGTAAGTATCTTCAGTTCACAGAGTCTTCCCTGTGATGACCAGACTTGCTGTAGACTGTAGCACTTCATATTGATAAAATTGATGTCTGCACTGGGAGACTTGAAGAAATGCTAACAAGCAAATCTACCCACATGACCTACAGCCAGCCAAAAATTAAAATACACTGAAGGGGTGTGAACACAATACCATTCAATGAAAGATGCAGCTTTTCAACACAAAGGTTCACTCAGTAATACTACTTTTAGGTGAATATCATGGATTGGAGTTCGGACTGGATAAAGAAGATAAAATAAATTCTAAAAAATTCAATTGTATCTTTTTTAAACTTAAGACACTACAGAGATGACTCAGAGCATTCTGGAATGGGTTAAGAGGTGCCCTAATCTGAGCTTTGCAACCTGCCAATTGACCGAACTGCATCAAAATGGAGTCATAGTATTTTCAAACTGAAGCTCTCAGTGACTGTTCCATAGCACCAGCCATGGATCATCACAGGAGATGTATTGGCCCATCGTTGGCCTGGACAGTGGTACCTTAAGGTACATCAAAGGTTTATACCTGATCTCCCTGGGCAAGTCAGCCAATGCCCTTACATGGAATATCATTAGCCCTTGGAAATATGACTTCGCACATTGGGAGACACACCGATATTGTTGTGTGTGGTCAGATGAGCTCATTCAGGGCTGGAGTACGAAAGGAAAAACTTTCACCATGACGGTTGGGTGTGTGCCTGAGCCCACTCCTACCAAGCCAAGCTGGGAGCCCCAGCTCTGTGCTCCCTGGTGCTACCAGCGAGGGGAAGCCTTTCTAGTTCAGACCCCCAGATTATAGGGAAAGACACTGTCTGTTTGAGTCCAGACAGTGGAACGCTTCTGTACTTGTGGGAATCATTATCCACATGAAGAACAACCTGCCTACCAGGTGACAGAGCACTGCCTGTGCAGTGTCACAGGAGGAAGGGCAACAATATGTTCCTCTCCACGTCCACCAGCTGAGCAGCACTATGGCCCTTGTATTCAGCTACTCTACTCCTAGGGGCATATTGAATGCTATCCTACCAATAAGAGTCCTCTAAGTCAAATGAAAAATCCAGTGTCTCCTTTGCCTTGCCCTGCTGGCCTTCTCTCTCCTTCCCTCAGTAATGTGGCAGGACACTGAAGGCCAGGTGTTCCTTGACAGCCGGTGACATGATTTACATTTCCATGGCACATTTCACACTAATGGATACCAAAGGACACTTCAAACAGTCTTTCATAGAGCAAGTCTTATACCTGAGTTATGATAAAGCACTGCAGCACATAAATATCACAAAGTAGCCTTATGACAAGCAGCAGAGATGAGTATTAAAAGTAGCTCCAAAGGGAATTTCGTTACGTGAATAGAGTTTCTTACAATGGTTCTGGCTAGAACATCAGAACCAATATTATCCCCATTCTTACAAATAGTGGCACAGAAGTCTCCATAGCTACAAAACCTTCTGTCTCGGAAGATAAAGTGTCCTGAGACAAAAATCATACAGAGAAACTGGAATTAGTAATAAATCAAAAATAAATGAGTTCCATTTACTGGGTCAGTCTTCACCACAACCTATCATAACCCTATGTCTTCCCTTCAGCACTGTCTCATCAGGCTCGTAATGACTTGTGATGAGATCCCAGCCCAGCTCAAGGCAACATGCCTGGATGCAGAGGGCTAATCCTTTGCTGATGTA
The DNA here is from genome assembly GCF_025592945.1 of Manacus candei. Classification (NCBI taxonomy): domain Eukaryota; kingdom Metazoa; phylum Chordata; class Aves; order Passeriformes; family Pipridae; genus Manacus; species Manacus candei. The sequence goes on from NW_026138066.1 coordinate 6,522,973, forward strand.
CCCTGACTAGATGTCACTGAAGTTGATGAAGTGGTAGCAATTTACAGCAGCTGAGAATATATCACATAAGGTAATCAGACTTAAAAGAAATATGATGGCAAGGGTCCTAAACATTCTCAAAACACTGCTGTCAGAACAAATCTCAGCGTACAAAACCCTTCTTTGAGAAGTTGTTAGAGACCCAGATGGGTTACTAGCTTATTTTATCCTTCCTGGAAGGAAGCCAGTGCCCTGTGCTCCTTTTCAGTCATTATTATTCCTGTACCCTACACCCCAACTCCGAGGAGTCTTTGGTATCACATCAGCCCCAAAAATGAGCTTAAAATTAGCCAGATATTTTGCTGAGCTTTTTTTCCCTCCCTGCCCTGGTAGCTAAAACTTTAGCTCAAAACATTTATTTTTCATTCAGTCTGTGAAACAAGGAGTTTCTAAACAGATCAAAAAGCAACCTGTAAAAGGCAATTAATAAAATATGCCAGTGGTCCCCAAAATATTCAGAACACTTCATTCAACAATGCGTTGAGACAGAACAGCGGCAAAGCTACTAAATAGCATATGACAAAGCAAAACCCAGGAAAAAGCAAAATACTAACTTGGATTTCTTACCATCTTTTATCCAAAGTGCTTTGCAGACATATCTGCATATTATATAGGATCATTCATCTAACTGAAATATAGCTGGCTTCACATCAGAACTAAGTTGTATAACAGCACGTAATAAAACTATATAGCAGATTCAGAGAGAGGAAAATGAAGAGTAACTGTTCTAGTTGAATTACAGAACAAACACCAACTCAGCAGAATACTACTTTCCCTGGGTGAAATTTAGAGGAACATCGAGGATTGCACTCAAACTTGTGTGGAAGACATTGCAGCATCACTAACAACTAAGCATTTGGGTTTACCTCTAAATGAAAATATACTACCTCTGGCAGCAAAACGTGTCTACTAGTGTTAGAGAGGGCTCAAGTGATACCCAATGAGTGATCAACATTCATTTCTGAATCATCTGCATTTCCTCAAAGGTCTCCCAACTGAGCATCAATCACTGAAGCCTGATGAAGACTAATATTTCTCAGGAGCCAGTAGAAGCATAAACCCAGCACAAAACTGTTTTTAACACTTCTGTTAGGCCAGGAGCACTCAGTGGGGTTTCTGAGAGAGACCAGTCAGGCTACAGGACATGGTTGCTTTTACTCTAAATACTGTGGTTAACAGTATTTATGAGAATTAAGTCCCTCATATACCAGTGTGATTGCATGGGGAAGGTAGGACTATACTTCAAGCTGTGAACCACATTAGCTAGTTAAGGTGCATTATCCCCTTTAGCTACTGGAGCTTGGAGATCTGCACAAAGGTTGCTGACAGGCCACTGCACTCATGTAAAACTACAATGCTAATTGTTGCTATTCATATAGAAATTTGCTATTGTATTCTTCATCACAAAATGCATGTTAGAGGCAGGAGCCTTGCTCTTAGGTGGCTCTTCATTTTCTTCATGGACTGCAAATGGCCAGCTCTCACATATCTGCATCATAACAAATTTCACATATTCAAGTGATGAGGTTTTTATTCCAAAATCTCTAATGATGGATATCTGGGGGAGTCAGCTCTGCTCAAAAGCCTTAATTCTGATAATTTGCCATATCAAGCCTCAAAGTGCATTGAGTTGTAATTGGTTCCCACATAGAGGTTTTCCTTTGCAAACAAAGGCAGAATCTAATACTGCAGAACCTAATCTATTTCACAGACTAAGGGTAGTAGCCCTGCATTGGGGATTTCCTTTCTTTACCTTACAATACACAGTACTTCTCAGTGGCCTGTCACAGCACTGGAACCAGAACTCCTCCTATAGGTAGACCCATGCCTCTTTACAATTTCAGCAGGCTCAAGAGATTGCAGAAATATAGGACAGTAGAAACAAAGTATAATCCATCCTTCCTCCCAACCAGAGGTTTGCCAGGCAAACTAGTCTGCATGTCTTTTCCCCAGAGAAAGTTGCATATTTGGTGGTGAGAAGTGAATGGGATACCTGGGCTGGTGTTTCATCACCACACTCCTGCCTCTGGAGTGACTTCTGCTGACTCATAGTAAGGTGCATCCCCTGCTGAAGCAATATCACTTTTTGCCACTTTCATCCCTGTCCTTGCCTCCTCCAGCCTCACAGCACAATTACAAGATGGTTGAAGGTATACTTGCCCTCTTTTCTTTACAGTCTGTTTCTCTTCCTCATTCACAGATACATCAATAAAGTGACTGTTTTCTGTGGTTAAAGTTATATCCCCAGACATTTTATACCTGTAGTCAAAGTAGATTTGACTAGTCTGAATTCACCTTTGAAGAATAAATAGGAACATGGAAAAGTGCTGGAATCAAAGCTATAGCAATCAAAGATTGGAGATCTCTAGCTATGTTTTGAGAGATTTGCTCTGGATAGAATATAGCCCTTCCAATTTAAGGAAGAGCAACTACTGTGGGACTCTTTTACCTCCAAGTCCTCATATGATTTCTCATCTCCATGTAGCTTTTTTTGTTCCTAAAAGCGATCCCTTTCCAAGCTATGGTATACCATCCTGAACACAGAAAATAATTCCCCAAACCAGGGAGCTTACTGGGATAGACAAGTCAGTCAGCATGAACTGATAAGGAATAATTCAATACAGTTTATTCTGCAGCCTCTGGCCCTGGGACACTAATCCAGAGCCTAATAAAGCAGTAATCCCTTGCTGATCCACAGGCTGTTTCCCATGCTCAGCCTGACATCATTACTCCAGGTTATATCTGCTCTCACCACCCTCAATCTCTTTCCCTCCCTTCTCCCCCACCTTGTACGGTCCTCGCTGGTGTGAGATCGTTACAGATACCTTTCAGGACCCACCTGATGAGACATTGATATTTAGTTATTTCAGCCTTCCCTCCTGAATCTTTGCTACCCCAAAGCACAGGCTGTTTTGTTTACTTTTTGAGCTGGTGGGGTCAAGATTGCCTAAGAAATGTCCCTGGTGCCCTAGCATGGAAGCTGTTTTCTGGTTTCCAGGGAGCTGCTGAGAGTCAGTACGGGGAGCACCATCACCTCTGAAAAGGGTTCCTCACTTCCCCAGGCCCTGCGACCTGCCCCTGAGGGGGAGATGTACAAGGTCCCAGATACAACTTTACAATCTCTGTTTACTCTGTCAGCTGCTCACTCATCTGTAACTGGAAGCTCTAAGTCATGTAATGAATCAGCCAACCCTCCAGTTCACTTAATCTTCCTGTAAACATCACTAGCAGGCACAAGTGAGGAGGAAGCAAGGGAAAGAGTCATGCAACTCCCTGGCAAAGTGTGGGGCTACAGTCCCAGGTCAAGTTCTTTATACAGCTTGGTCTCCCTGTGGCCACTTGCAGATGACACAGAAAAGGTAAGTGATGCAGAAGCATCGATCTTCTGTGTTAGTCTTATCATGCTCCTAATAAATAGAATTGCCCGAGGAACTGAAGCACAGGGTTTAGTGTAAGATCAGTAAATATTATTTATTCTGAGACCTCTGGATTTTCTCAGTCAGCTCTCACATGTCCAGCACAAACAGATCTTGCAGAGATCTTGCTTTCAGTGGTGTGCTGGGATGGGGAGTTAGCTTTACAGCATGCTTTTACTTAGCAGTGATCTGGAGCTTAGTTCCAAGCTTGCAATCTTTTAATTTAATCAGATGTCCCTTGAATAAGATGCTGTATTTTACACATGCCAAAGAGGCTGATATAGGGAGACCTGAAGTGCTGTTCCTCTCTCACCTTCAGAAAAGTTCACCACTAGAGTTTATCCTGAGACAAAAGAGTCAAAGAGAAAAGAAAAAAGGACCTTTAAAAGGATACAGGAACACAGATACCAAATGCTCCCAACACCCATTAACGCACAAGCACAAATTATTTGCTTTCAGCAAACAATTTCAGTCTCAGGATGTCAAACGCTTTTACTAGCTGTGAGTATAAGGGTTGGAGGGTACATTACTGGGTAGGCTGTTGTGAGCTCCCTTGATTTTGGAGATAAGAAAGGCTCTTCATCTTTCATGTGGATTTAACTTTACTCCAATGTTTAAAAACAAAGCAGCATTTAAAGTGATCTGTGTGCTTCAAATCACAAACAAATTCATGAAACACAACAGAGCCACAGCAGTTGCTGGTTGGTAAGGCACTATTTAAAGAGAACTAAAGCTGACTATATTTTCCATCTGTCTCTCCTGCATCCCTTTCTTCTTCTCCACTCTCCAAATGACAAGGAAAATGGATGCACTATAAAAATCAACAAACTGAGGTGTTGCAGCTGCTTGTTTCCTGCCAACTAAGAAGGAATAGAAATTCAAAAGCAAGTACACAAGTCATCAGCAACAGGACTGCCATAAAGATGTGCAAGATGTCTCTTATGCCACATTCACAATAGCTATGTATAAACATTAACTGTGTAACAATAAAATCTCTTGTCTGAAGGGCCTCCCTCCCTTGGTGAAGCTTCTCAGAGCTGCCCATTAGAGGTCACCATCACCCAGTCACAGCAGGAGCCCCTGCAGATGAAATCCCTAGCAGCAGACCTCCAACCAAAAAACTACCTCCAATCAAAAAGGACAACCACACAGAAAACACACACTCTTCTTCAGCCTATTGTATGTGAAAGGAAAACCTTAGTGGGAAAAACTGAGGTTAGGAAAATAGGTGCATATGACTTTGCCACAGGTTTGAGGAAGGGTGCCTCTGGACCCCACCAGCTACAGAGATGAGCAAACTTCCCCTTGCGGTGTTCAGAGCAGCCTCATCCAGCACTCCTGGCAGCAAGTTCAGAGAAGTCATGACTTCTTGGACAAACCCAAAGATTTAGGCAGGCAAGCTATGCCCTAGGTATTAAAACTACCAAGCCATTCTGTTTTTAATTTCAGCTGCCAAGAGTCAAACTGCAGAAGAGCAGCAGACTGATAGACAGGACATGGGAACTGCCTCTGTTTCCCATGGAGAGCCATGTCCCTGCTGTATCCTCCTGCCCTCCATCCCTCCCATGCACAAGGGAGCACAGCCTGTCATGAGAGAATAACCATGCTGTGACAGTGAGATATAATGCAGCAGCATCTGTCTGTCCTTCCCAAGAACTTACTGCGTCTCTCAACCAAAACCCATCCCCCACCCTCCCAGGGGGATAAGGACACAACACATCCCCGATGGCCCAGAGCTGAGTCGAAGAGAAAGCTTGGTGACCTGGGACAGTGTGGGAGCACAGGCAAAGGGACATCACAGCATCTCATGGCTCTTGAGATAAACAGAATAAAAATGTCAAAATATCCCCAGACCTCAAGTTGTCACCTATTTGATAGGCTCTGTGTCTAATAAACTGCCTATAAACACTGCAGTTACATTGGATCCCAAAGCAGGTGGCAATTCATCAGCCAGCTGCATCCCTCCCACATGCCACTGTTTTCTGTCCTGCAATGAGGAGAATTTTCCACTTGTCTCATTTCTCTGCCAAGCACACAAGACCCTCATGGCTCCATCCACAGAGCTCCTGGCTACCTGTTGGCCCTCAATGTGACACATCTGTGTCTGATGGCACTCATGGGACTGAACATAAGGACTGTGATGCTGCTGTGTTGATGTCTGAAGATGTAAAAGTCAGGCTGAAACCTCTTCTTGACCCCATTGCCCACTCCTCCCTCCTACAGGCCAAACCTGTGACAGCAATGCAGTCCCTCCCCATGAACACCTTGCATCAGTCCAACTGCTCCTACCCTGGTAGTAGCTTGTCCTTAAGCACCTGACTAGCTCATTTGAGATTACAAGCATATGTTTGCCACATCCCTGTCTATAAGCCCTTTATGGACTTCCAGCAGCATGGAGGTGGAAAGGGGTCTGAGAGAGGGGAAGGATATTTTAGTGCTGACTAGGCTGTCGTCCTGACAAAGGACAATGATAACTCAGGATTCATCCTCTGCAGCTGCTCCCTTCTAACTGCTTATGATGAATATTTACAGAAGGGAGGGGGGGAAATATGAAAGATCTGTCGGGATTTCTTTTTTCAGCAGGTTTTCTTTCAGAGAAGAGGCCAGTCTGACAGCATCTAGGTTGCCTCCAGCCAACTGGCAGAGGCACTGCAAGTTTGTGGGAAGGGAAATCAAAAATGTGAGAGAGCTTATTTTGCTCCTTCTTTCTCTGTCTTAGCTGCACATTCCCTTGTAGAGATCTTTTATTCTTTCTTGCTGTTTCAGATTTTGCACTCATAAGCATGTTCTTGATCTCCAGACTACATTTAACAACACTTTGAAACAGTCCTCAAGGGGAAAGCTGGGCAGCCTGCTCTACTTAGCCCTGCGGTTTGGAGAAGATGCAAGTTTATTTTGCTGAGCAGTCCCACGGGAGCAGCGGGAAGCAGCCCACAGGTTTGTTCTGCCCTCAGAACCTGCCATGATATTTGGAGTTTGGAAGGAAGACACTCCTACTGGAGGAGCAAATAAGCAGCTTCTCCCCAGCTTCTGAGCTACAAAAGTCTTAGCCCCATGAGAGGGTGGCAACAATTCTCCAACAGGCTGAAATACAGCTCCTTCAAGCTCCCACTCTTATCTTGAGACTGCCACGCAACTCCCCCTGCTCTCTAGGCATCACTGAACACTGCCCATCAGGTTTTTCCACCTTCTCTCCCAACTGTGGAGCCCTCTGTGAGCACAGGCATTTTGTGCAGCCACTGATGGATGCTGATGGTTGTGAGCGGGTGACTGAGCACAGAGAACCCCTTCTCATAGGTTCAGTGGCTTGGAAGAGTTCTCCTCAAGGGGAGAGAACACTACAAGCACAGGATTGTCTCTGTCAGACGGCTCATTTTCCTTACCCCTGTCCAAGTGAGCAGGAGAGTGTTGTCTGCTTGCATTACAGCGATTGCATTGTTGATAAGTTGCAAACAGGCAAAGAGTTCACTTGAGGGAAAATGCAAAGCACAGCAGAAGAGGAGAGACTTTTTTTAAACATTTTTGTCTTTTTTTAATCACAGTTATAAGACCTCTGGTGGAAAATCTATACCTAATTAAAAGTTTAGCAAGCCCAAGGAGATATTCAGGGCTACTGAAACCAACTGGTGGGAGCCTGAGACTTACCAGCCCTTAATATGTTAATTGACAATGTACTTGAGAGAAGAACATGACCCAGAGCTTCACAGAGTAGCAAAAGCATTGCTGCTGGGAGGATCAGATGAAAAGTTTTCAAGTTGTTGGCAATAGCAACCATTGTTCTTTCAGGAGGAAAGAGAGAAAAAAGCCATTTTAGAATAGAAAATTACAAAAAAAGTCTGCCCGAATCAGTCCTACAATCACCAAGGCTGGTCAGTCTGAGTTTCTGTCGTAAGCATTTCCACCACGAGCTTAAAGCAAATGGTAAGGGCAATTTTGATGGAGGGGTGCAGAGAAAGATGAGGCAGCAGGTTGGGAGAGGCAGGTAGGAAGCCACCACACACAGGGTTAGCTAAGGCAAAGCTTTGGCTGTGTAACACAGGCTAGAAGAGATACTTGGAGTTTTGGGCAGCTGTGTTCAGGGGAGCATGACTTTATGTATGTTCCTTCTCAATAAAGAAAGCTGCACAAAAGACAGACTATGCACTATCAATTTCTTATTAAAACAACCCTTGCACTCTTGAGCCTGTTGCTCAGGTCTGGAGGTGGTACTGGCTACTGAAAGGGTTTCAAGGAATGCCACCTCTTTTGCGACAAGCACCATGAAGCAAACCCCAGCAGAAGGGCTGGTAATGCAACTCAGGGTACAGGGGAGACAGAGGTGCCACTCAGAGTCATAGAATCACTTGGGTTGGAAAAGACCTTTAAGATCATTGAGTCCAACTATTAACCCAGCACTGCCAAGTCCACCACAGCTATGCATCTTTTAAATACGCTTAGCATCTCCAGTTCCAAGCCCAGGGCACACAGGATCACAAATGCAGGTCAACAAATACAGAAGAGTAGTCAGAGGATTTAACTCTGGGCCCCACTAGTCCAGACATCCCCACCTCTAAGTCTCTATGAGGCCATTGGCAGAGGTGCACGCAGGTGATCGGCTCCTCCCACCCCCCTAAAAAAAACAAGTCCCAGCACAGCAATCCCATGGCCTAGTCATGCACATATATTGTTGGGGGAAAAAACCCCAAACTTGGTACTGCTTGAGCACCCATCCCTGAGTTATTGAGGAGATACCATAGCCTGAGCAGTAGTGCTTTTCAGTCCTAGCAATAGCAGGAGGCAGACAGAGCATGGGGGAAGGAGACTGCCAACCCCCTCCCCTGCCACCCCCGCAGCACAGGCAGACACACAAACTTACCTTTCACTCCTTCTTTCACTGACTGTCTTATCACCATAGCAACTGTAATCCTAGGTCATACAGCTAGGAAAAAAAAATAAATATAGCACAAATGAAGATATACACTATCGCCAAACACAGCCTCAGTGGTAGAATCTAATTTTCATTAGAGGCATAACAGTGGTTTTGCATAATTATACATATATTAATGCCAAACATGCCCATCTTCAGTTAAAATTCATTAATTCAGTTCTAAATAAAAAGGATTGCTCATTGCAGGATAATTTCTTTTTTTAATTATTATTTTAAAGCAGAAAATATTTCTAAAAGCTCAAGTCATACTTCCACAGCTTTTTCTTAATCCTGAGATTAACAGGGAAAGGAAAACACAAAGATTAAGCCAGCTCTCAAGTAGAAACATGGCATAAAACGTAATAGGAAACTTTGCTGCTTTTACAATGTGAGGAATGAGAACAAGCAATAAAAAATTTGGCCAGATGCTGCACTGTACCTGGAATTGAGTCCCAAAGGAAAAGCATCTCACAGCCTTTGGTGCTTGTGGTGAAAGCAATACAGCAGCATCATACTGAGAAGGAACACACTGCTGCAAGTGACTGAGTGCAGGTTTGGCTGGCACCAGAATTTACTACACAGCTTGAGGTCAGCCTTTACAAGAGGAGGCTTATTTACTCTGACAGCACAGATGCAAGATACCAGCACCAAAGGACAACCCTAGCCAAGAACATCCTGTAGAGTGAAGAAGCCTTTCCTCTGCATCCTTCCTTCTTTAAGTTGCTCCTACTACCTTCAGGTTCCTTCATTACCCACTAAATACAAACACCCTGAGGATGGTACTCTATACCCCTCTTTATTACTGTTTTCAGGTGGGTCTCATCTGAGTGATGGGGGGCCCTTGGTGCTGGTCAGACCCCGCCTTCCTCGGTTCAGTATGTGGGGCAGTGCCTGGAGAGTGCTTATTGTGATTGTTCACGTGGCAGGTACCTGGGCGTGCAGGTGCTCTGAGACCTAACAGTGAGCTCTTGCATTGCAGGCATGCATGTGGCTCTAAGGAAGCTTCCAAACCCTGACCTGCTGCATGCTGGGCTTGATATAAAAGTAAATGCCTTAGGAGGTGTCTCTAACTGCATCGATATCCTAGCCAGGAAATCAAGAGAGAAGCTACTATCTGGGTTTGTCTCCACAGAGGCTTATTTAATTCCTCACTTACTGAAAAGGCAAGGAGAATGGGGACAAAAGGGAGAGGAGGACTTAGCTTGAGGGAAAGATTTGCAGGTGGAGGAAGGACAAAGAGAGAGATGGCAAAAAAATGGAAAGACAAAAGAAGAGATGGAGAGAGATCTGCCCTAAACAACAACAGGAATCTCCCATGGCTGTCGATCTCCCGTTCCTCTCCTCCTTGTGTTGTCTTTAGTGCACAGCAGGAGGAATAGAGGCTGAGCTCCAAGCTCAGACAGTGAGAAGGAGAAATCTCGCTTCTCACCCATGCCTCTGAAGGAGGGAGATGGATCTCACTGCTTATCTGTCCAAGCCTGTGTCTGCCCCAGCCAGGGTCTTGCTCTCCCTCTGCAGCAGGGAGCCCTCAGTGACACAGACTTATTGGGATGTGCAGTGGATCCAAATGTGGCCCCTTCACCCTGCGAGCATCTCCTGCCCCTGCCCACATATCTGAGCCCTGGAAGCCCATTTGTCCATAATAAAAAGAGAAATAACAGCTTGCTTCAGATGCTGCTTGTCACAAACTTTTTTTTTTTTTAATAATGAACATACACCTCTGGCCCAGTTATGCTTGCTCTATCTGTCCTTCTTTCTTGAGTGCTGGCCCAGACAGAAGAGGTGCTTTTTAGGGAGGTCAGATAGGGCCTGACAGAGAGTCCTGCTGGGCACGAGCTGTGAGTTCAATGGAGGGAAGAACCCACCTCCTTTCTAACTATTTTATCCTCCATGTTGTCCTTTAGGCTGGCCCATGTCTGGGAAGCAGAAGGTCATAAAGATGTGTATGCATATCTTGTAGCCCATTGCTGGGCAGAGCCTGCTCTTCTGTAACTGTGATGTACAGCTGTCCTCCACACACAAGGCAACTTTGAGCTGCCCAGCTGCCCAGCAGCTGCCCAGCTGCTCCAGCTGCCACGCTGGAGGTGTGTGTTTGCTCTGGGTTGCCCATACTTACCAAGGCTACCCAGCCTCCTGCAAGACCAGAGAGAAGCGGCACTGCTAAAACTTCCAGGAAAAACAGGGTGAGTGTTCAAATGCCTGAGATAAAATTCACTGGTAGGAACAGGACAGGCATTGAGATATGGTGACTAATCCGGTTACAGGATTCAAAATCTTCTTTGACCTGGTAAAGAGAACCAAACCAGCTGCTCCTCTGATTTTTGTGTTGTCTGTAATTACTACCTCTGACTGCCGCAAAAACTGGGTGGGCAGGGAAAAAAAACAGGGAAACAAGACAGACAGGGACTTGCTCCATCCCCAGAAGTGTTCAAGGCCATGTTGGATGTGGCTTTCAGCAACCTGATCTAAGTGGAAGGTGTCCCTGCCCATGGTAAGGAGGCTGGAACTAGACGATCTTAAAGGTCCCTTCCAACCCAGGCCATTCTATGATTCTATTAAATGATCAGGTAGAGAAATGGGGAGTCAAGGAGTAAGACAGATATGAGACATGTCTTTGTGGTCTCCAGCGTAGATCTGCAGCAAGTAAAGTCATCTCAGGCTAGTTTTTTTTTCATGCTAGCCTGGGTACACAGAGCAGGGAAACTACACTGGCACAGATTTATGCAGTTCCATGTCCCACATGCAGATGGTGAGCTCATGCTCAAGCCTTCTCCTTCCACTCTTTCACAATTAAGTGTCCAGACCACCTATGTTAAAGCAAGCTTAGGTTTGTCTTTGCAATCCCCTGTGGCCCACAGCCCTGCAGGCTGAGTGCATCCCTGCCTGACACCTGGCACTGCCTCCTCACCCTCTGTTCCTGACCTTGGACACTGGCGTGTCCTGAGTTTGGTGTGCCCCGAGTCTGGTTCCTGGGTGTGTACCACACACCCAGCATAGGTTAGCTAACTTCTCCTTTTCCCTTCCCAGGTCTCAGAGGTAGCATGAACAGAAGGTTTTCTTCTCAAGACAGTTGCAAGAATGCTCAGAACTACTGGGAGTAGCTGTAGAAGGAGTATGTTTTTTTCCCACACTCGTTCCTGCCTTTTAGCACTTGCAATGTGAGATGGGCTGTGAGGAGACATGGGGTCCTTCCTATGTGTGGGACGGCATTGGGACCCTGAAAGTGACTGGGGTGGTTCCTGAAGGGGACATGCATCAGTCCCTTTGACAGAGGATGTAGCAGAAGTGATGCTGAAAGCTGGGGGTGGGACTGGGGGAATTGGCTCAGCATAGACGTTCATCTCAGACATGGAGCATTAACACAGTGATGACTCCTAAACCTGAAAGGGGACTAAAAAACATGATTGCCCATGCTGAGGAACACAATGGTCTTAAGGTGTGTAAGGAGACCGACCTGCACAAGCAGCCCCCACATCAGATGACTGATCTCCAGGGAACCGAATACCTGAACTTAGGAGAGAAAGGGATTAAAAGAGGAGAAGGGAGCTTAGGAAGGAGTTGGGGTACATTCAAGGACGAGCTGAAATGATGACCTAGGAAGCTTGTCTCTGCTCCAGAAATATTGTTACCCCCTGCTTCCCTCCCACTGGCTCCTGCAGTTTTGATGAGTTTGATCTCTCCCTAGATGTAGCTTTCCCGAAGATGCTCCTGCACATAGAAATCCCTTGACATACGGCAAAAAGTGAGGAGAGCCCCAGCCCCCCTCTCCGCTCCATCTATCAGTGGGTTTTTGCCCATGTCAGCTGCTGTGACTCTTCCAGTGCTGTGGCAGCAGCAGGAGGAGGTACAGCTCTGCTGGGGACTCCAATAGGGTGATCCCCTCCCCACAAATGTGATCACTGAGCCACATGGAGGGAAAGCAAAGCAGCAAGGATTCGTCACAGCCTGTGTTCCCCTTTGGAGGGACATTTAAGCCACCTGGAGAGGCAGAGGGGATCTGTGAGCACATCCAGCAGCACAAGTTTTATGATTTAGGCAAACAGTGTGAGTGCTTAAGTACTTATATGGTGATATCTTTCCTGGCACTTTTACAAATAGACTATCCTGCCCACCTGTACAGAGCAACCTCAGATGCTGTCTCACAGCGGGGACCTATGTAATTTCCTCCTTCTGCCTATAGGCACATCTGGGAATCTCACCTGTGCAGTGTGGCCCTCTCCCTCTGCCCTGACTCCCCATTGAAGGGGACAGGCAAGTGATATTCAGCCTGTCTCAAAATTGGCTGGGGACCTCAGTGCTGTGCATGGCACCTTTGAGGGTGGTATCACAGGGTATAAACATGAGGCAGGGGAGCAGGTGATTTGTTCCAATGTTTTGCTGAAGTCGTACAGCAATTCCTGACCAGATGGAGATGTGGAAGATGTGGCAAACCTGCACTCCCCAGTCCAGCGCTGGGCTGGAGTTGATGTACCCACGTACCAGGGAAGGGTCTCTCCTGCCCATCATGGGCTCTCACATGTTCCCACAGCAACAGCAAGGCAATCACACTCCTCCTCTCCCGTGCACACCGATAAAAATCATGCTCATTGCAAGTGCATCAGCTCGAGCACCCAGCCCTTTAATTGCTGCAATGAAGGATACGAATGTAGGCGATTCTGAGGCCAGCAAAGCAGAAAATTAGCATTTAGTGTGAAAATGATACCACTGCATCATCACAAGTGCAAAGCAAACAACACAACCAGCCAGGTTGCCTCTTTTCCTCCCTACGTACATGCTTGGTCTCATCCAGTCTTGCAACAGCCCCATAGCTTCCCGCACATGTGGGGCCTGTCCCTCTGAGGCTGCCACCAGGAGATCCTGGACAGGCAGGGTCTGCAAGGTGGCATCTGCTTTTCAACTCTGGTCCTTTGATGAAGCAGATTTATACACCCACTTCTAAGATAATCCTCCCTCAAATGTCAAAAGTACCACATTATCTACTGCATTGATTCCTGAGGTATTTACAGAGCAGAAGAATTCATCATCAAGTGAGGGTGAGGCTGGAGGGAAGAAATCTGCACCCTCAGGGTGTCCCTCAAGGTGAATCATCTGTCTCAGTTTCAAGCCAGCAGTCAGATCTTCTCTTCCAGGTACCCTTAATTATCTTTCTCCATCACTAGGGCAAGTTCCTCTCAGGCCTTCTCACCTCTTTGTTACCTAGGCTGCTTAGACGCAAATAAACATTAAAATGCTGTGTCCACACAAGCCCAAAAGGAAAGGCTGTTGGTTTACCAGTCAGGTTAGGAAGGAGTCAGTGCCCCCAGCCCAGGGATTAGCCTGCCACTGGTCCCACCAGATCAGGGTGTTGGAGTTAGATGGGTTGGAGGTGAATGGCTCAGCCTCTGTAGTGGTCACTGAGTGGGAGTATGGATGAGGGCCAGAGGGATCACTCTGGAGCAGGATTCAAAGCCCTGGGCTTAACTCCTTAAGTCACAGAACCAGTAGTTGCACAGGCACCCTTCCTTTGTTATGAGATTTTGGGCTATTCAGACGTGCCCACGTCAGAGGTGGCCAGGACTGAAAGCAAAATTCCAAGTCAGACTTTAAACAGGCTCCAGGATGTTGGGAGTCCTGGTTCCTTTTGGCTGCCAGCATTGTCTCCATCTCATGTGCAAAACCCCATGCATGAGCAATGTTCAGGGAGGTGATAACTAACCTTGCAAAAATGTGATCAGTGCAGGGGTGACTGCCATGCTTGCCCACCCCAGCCAGGGCCCTGCATGCTGGTGATTTCTACTGCAGAGAGAGCTGCTGTTTCCATGGCGTCCCTCGCGTAGGTACCAGAACATCCTTTCCAAAAAGGGAGAGTATTTCAACATGTTTTGATATGGACCTGTGACCTCTTTGGGTTCCTGAGCAAATCACTGATGCCGAAGCGCCACAGTTCAAATTCTGAATTGCAGCTGGAGTAGCAATGTACACGGTGCGAGGAGGGTACTGGTGGTCCCCAACAATGCAAGTACATGCACATATGGACACTTGTGGTGGTTCCAACAGCCCCAGGTCCCTGCGTGCCCCACTGTGTGATCTGCTCCAGCTCCCCACCAGCCCCAACACCCCTATTTCCCCTGCCCACAGACACTGGCTCCCTGAGTGATGGCTAGCATGGGTTGCAGCTAAGTTGTGCCCCTCAGGCTGCAACACTTCGAGGTTGCTCCTTGCTCCAGGCCCATGGTGCACGGCTAGAGGGGGCTTACTGCCCTGGAGCAAGCAGAGACCTCTGCAACTTGTTACAGTGTTGCCCAGACATTGACTGTATCAATGCTGTGGGAACTGCTGGTGAGCAGTGTCCCAGGTCAGCAGTTTGGGCTGTTTACTGCTTTAATACACTCTTGAAAAAAGAGACCAGTGGGAGGTCTGGTTATAAGCCACAGGCACCCCGAAACAGGTATATGCCTACGCCCACACACACGGAGAAAGCATCAGTGACTATGGGAGCACAAGAATAAATATTGAGCATACACTGAGGGATTTTCAGAATAGTCTCTCTTTTTTTTAATTTAATGCCATGTTGTTTGTTGTAAGTTTCTTTTTTATTCTCCTTTTTTTTTTTCTTCCTGATTTATTTCCTATGCCTGGGTTTACAATAACAGCAGAAACTAATCAGTGGCCAATGATTAACAGTCTCTCATGTGTTATTAACTCTACATTCAATGGAAGGTAATCTCAAAAATTTGTGCCAAGAAATATAAACATACAGGGGGACGGGTCAGTTATATGTATATAGAGGGACTATACACACAAAAGCAGATATTTCATCCACATCACCCCATTTACATTGCACACAGCTTTTTTCTTAGAAAGATCTATTGTTATCTAGAATGTGTGTAGTATTTCTGTGCGTAGAACAAATCTTGAAACAAACCCTTAATACGGTTCAGATAAGGAGGTGGGAGAAGTGTGTGAGAACATAAATTAACTGTGTTGGTGAAGTTGTAATTAAAAGGAGAAATGGGGTTATCTGCTTTCATTGTTATCAGCCTAACAATTATTAAATGCAGCTAAGGGTGATGGTGGTAGTTTAAGAGGAAAGCTTACCTGATACAGCCTGCCCCATTTGTCCCTTTTTTTGGAGATGAGGAGCATCTGGGGGATTCCTCTGATACTTCATCTCCAAAGCTGTGATAGTTTGATAGCAAGGCTTATGCCAAGAACTTGCAGGGAAATAGAAATACCTGCCTGTGCATGGACCACATACCTTGGGTTCTTGAATGACACTTCTGTTTGTGTGTGGGTGGCTCTCTCCCTAAGAAGGCACTTTTCAATGTAAGAACAAAAGCTTGGATTAAAGATGTTTCACTGAAAAATATTTTCTCTTCAGATTGTCATCCTCACATCCCATGGTATTGCTGAAATTTGTTTTGAAGCAGCATCTTAGCTCATATGTGTTTCTGATTGAAGGAGGGATGGTTGCCCTGCTTGCTTGTGCTGGGTGCTAGCCCTCTTTTTGGAGATACTCTGACAGTCTCTGACAGACTCCAGTGAAGGAACATTCAGTGCTATTCCCTTAGCAGCAGTCATAAGAATGCAAAGAAGAGAAAGAAAGTGGTGGCAGCAGGGCAATGATAAATCCCACTACACTGTGGTCAGCACAAGCAGGTAGCTTGCAGTGCAAAAAAATCATCCAGGGTGAGTAAACTGGAGGAAAGAGAGGGGAAATGCTGCAGAAGGAGCTTCTTTTTTTTTTTTACATGGTGTACTGTGTGCACCAACACTGCTGCAGCAACCAGAAGCAAAAAAAAAAACAAACTCAAAAAACCAAAATAAAGCTACAGCACCTTTCAAAGTTTTCCAAACTAATACAGATAATTAAAGCAGCATAAGACAGAGGGTTAAAGTGCTCTGGTCTCCAGGAAAATGTCTTGGAAAAACAGTGCCTCTCTTACTCCTATCATTCTGCTCCGTGGACCATGAGACGAAGGGAGAGCTGTATCTTCTGACTTTGGTGACTACAGACAACACTGCTAAGGAAAAAGATTTGTATTCCTCTGTGCCCACAGCGCTGCACAGCAAAGAGGGAGTGTGAGCTGGAGCCTGCAGTGCTTTACATGGCAACAGCCCAGCTGCTCACTGGAGCAACTTCATGAGGTGCTGAGTCCCCCCTGCTCTTACTAATGTCACGAGCATGAAAGATGCTCAGCAGCTGTGCTGATATGCAAAGTGAGAATGAACCCAGTCACAAGGTTCATCTGTGCGATCCCATCGCTGCCATAAGGGGAAGGGCAGAGCCCTTATTGCCACAGCTGATGCTGGAGCAAAAGCAGAGGCATGTTGCAACACAGAGTCTGGTTGGCTGGTTTTGGTGGGGGTGAGTGCTCCTTACTTGCAAATTGAGCACATCTGCTCTAGAAGTGGCCGGGAGGCATAAATATTGAATAGCAGATTGCCAGCTCCTGCTCAAAGCGTGGTAGGATCTTAGTGGATGCAAACGGGGCTTGGAAATATGCAGAAGAAGGAAAAATTGCTAGAGAAGAAATATATATGTCTAAATGAGATGAAAAAAATGAGTGGTAACTCAAAGATATGGAGGTAGTGAGTTCCTACTGGAAACCAGTCCCTAGCAAGGAACAAAAATAACACGAAAGAAAAAAAAGACAGAAGTAAGGCCGATCTCATAAGATAAAGTATTTATGATGACTAGGGAAGGAGATATTTGGAAAGTCAGGTCAAACTGGGCGGCACACATCCAGATGCCTGACTTTGCAAAGTACCAAGCTCTTCCTACAAGTGTTTTGTATCTTGGCTAGTTAAAAAATCAGTGGGGTTTAGTTTTTTTCCTTCTCTGTGAAATTCTTGTGATAAAAACAAGTGAACCAAAGCTGCTTACCTCCTTATCTTCCATAAGAAATGTTATGTTTTTAATTATATTGGCTAAAATTAAGTCTGCTCCTGAGCTGGTGTTACAAAGACTTTTGCCCTCATTGCACGGTGTGTGTGCAGGGCACATCTCCTGCAGACACCTCACTGCCTGGGGACCAATCTTCAGTGCCCTGTGGGTGGATGACTGGCCTGGTGTCTCAAGGATTCAGTCACCACGGCCCAAACAGAACACAATACCTCTGTGATGCCCTGTGGAAGCATTTTGAACATGAGAACCATTTTGGTGGGAATCCTTTCATTTTCAGCTAAAAGGAAAAATAAAAAATTCTATTCCTTGAACACTTCGAGGATTTCTGCTTTATGTTTCTTCTGTCTGAAAAATTATTTTCCTGGTCAGTAATGTTCTCAACTTCTGCCTTCCCCCTCCCCCAGTCCTGCTCAACTCATTAATTTCACAGAGGATTGGTGGTATTCAGTCCTTTACAGGACCTGGCCTCACAAAAATCCCCAAAATGAAACAAAAAACCCCAACCCCACAAAAAACCCCCAGAAACCCAAATGCACCACACCGTCAACTTTCCACGAAAGAAAACAGTGGTCACACTGGCAATTGATTCCTATATACCTAATTTCATAAGGAACTTTTGGTAGTAGTAAGGAGGACAGATGAAGATTGAGAAGCCGTGAGAAGCACATCTAGTGGTATACTTCACTCATTTGACTGTGCTGAGTCAGAGTCTCTGGGTGCAGAAGAAATACTGAATACTGGTGTGTTTTCCATGGGCAGGTTGGAGCAGTTGTGGATTCCATGTGCAAGAGAAGGTGGGAAGCACTAGGGATGGGCTCTGCTCTGCAGCTGCAATAAAAAACACTAACAGGCCCAGAGGTCATGGTAGAGGAGGAAAATTTACAGGGAGAGTTCAGAAAAAAAGACCCAGAAAACCACCTGTTGAGCCAAGATGAAAAGAGCAGCAGCAGCGAGAGCAGGACATGGCAGCAATGTGTGAGCTCAAGGAGGAGCTCAGTATCGAGCAGGGAGAGGTACTGCTTTCAGTGGCAGACGTGGGGGAGAGCTGGGCACAAGGGTAGTGTGGCAGCTGGACAAAACAGAGTGATATCGGGCTGATGACAGCAAAGAGCGTCCTGGCAGGAACTGCCTGCGATAGTCTCCAGTAGGAAGTGGGAGTACAGGAGGCTGAAAAGATGCCTGGGCAAATCCTGGGCTACCCTCAGGTGTTGTCTGGGAGGTGGGTGGGTGATGACAGAGGTTTTTGTGTGCCAAGAGCCAAGCATAGCTGGGAAAGGCAGCTCTTGACAAGAGAAATTGTACAACCTGCCCCGCTACAGAAATCCCCAGCAAAAAACCAAAGTGTTTGCTGGGGTTTAGTATTCTGCTTCCTTTTCAGAAAGGATAGATGTTTCTTCAAACTGTTAGTAAATAATTAAAAGAGAGAGACAAAATATTCTCCAAAGATAACCTAGTCTTCTGTTTCCATGGCAACCTCCTTCCTAAGCCAGAAGCCTTTTGCTCAAGTTATATGGCAGAGAGTGAATGCCCTTTTGCAGGGAGATGGGAGAGCTGGCATGACCCTGATGGGAGGCAAAGGGGAGACAACTCTCAGAGCAAAACGACTCCCATGAACCCCAAATCATAGGAGAAACAAAGATGTTTTTCCTTGCAAGTCACTTCCATGGATAACCAAGAATAAGCTGAAAGAGCATCCATCGTAGGGGCTGTAGTCCCCCCATGAGGTCATCACCACAATCTTCCCCAACATCTTTTGATAGTTCTTCCCTCCCAGCCATCCCAAGTGCAGGCCATGTTTCTCTCATGATCAAATATTGGGGTATTGTCTAGCACTGCACTGATCTCACCTTTCTCCCATTCCTCCACTGAAACATTTCACGGCCCACACAACTACCAGGACAACTTGGAGTCCCATCTCCATTCTCCTTATGGCCATCTTCCAGGAAACACTCTGCCTTGAATTGTCCTGGGTTTAGATAGGTTTCAACTGTTTGGGGTTTTTTTGTAAGCCCGACCTCTGGCTTCAAAGCAGCTCTGGGTTTGGGTCTAAGCCTTGTGCAACCCAAGTTCATTGTTCAGCCATTTGGGGAGCGACTTCCCTCCTTCCCTGAGGATGTGAAACCATGTGTCTTGTCCCTCCTCAGGACAGCAAGCATGGGCAACTCACCCAAAGAACCATCAGTGCAAAAAAAGCATTTAAAGATCCTTATTATTGCTTTAATAAAACCAGATTTGCATCCTTTCTGCAAGGACAAGGACCCAGGCTCTCCTCTCCTTACAGGTCTGACCTCCCTGCAGTCAGCATGCACACTTGCAACATAGCAAACACTCCTTCCAGCAAATAAATTAAGTTCACACAGTAATTATCCTTTTCCTGGCTGTTGGTCCCATTTGTTGTGCTCACTGTTTACAGCCCCGGTTTGTAAGATGCAGCAGCTGCTTTAAAGTCAGATGGGTCACAATAATACCAGAACATCTGTTTTGTGCTGCCCACTTCACAATGCTTCGTATGCCAGCTGGGAGACCTCTGTGAGGGCTGCAGGGGCCCTCTTGTTCTGATGGAAAAAATGGGACAGGAAGCCCTGAGGGAGCCCTGCTCCTTCTCAGTGCACCAGCCTCCAAACCTTCACATCTCCATTGGGTGGCTGGCTTCTCCCCGCTGCCCTTCCCACTCCACCTTCTCTGACACACCTTAGTGGAACTTTGCTGGGGTGGCAGATGATGTCTGAACTTCCTTGTCCCCCTCAAGTAGCTGGTTTTCCTACCCACCTGCAAATCTGGAAAGGGTACAAAACCTTGACATTGCTGCAGGAGGAGATCCAGGTTGGCCCTGCCAGGAAGGAGATTTGTGCAGTTATACCTCTGGAAAAGCAAGGAGGGATGCAGCCTCTAGAGGCCTTGCTCCAACCACATTGGGAAAGGATTATGTTCACTGGATTGCATCCTGGATCCTGAGGCAGGTCACGGTTAGAGGAGTTGATCTGCCCTCGCCCTCCACAGTGTAGCTCTCTCCACTCACACTGCCATGCAAGGCAGAGACAAGGAGAGATGCAGTTCTCCTTGTCCCTCTCACCCGTCTCTCCAGCTGGTGAGCCAGTCAGCCTGGACAGAACGTACATAAACACCCTTACAATTGTATGCACACACACACCCACACCCATCAGTATTCCCTGCTCTCCATGTCCACAGTTGGCAGTGAATAGGACTCTGGTCCCAGCTACACTGATGCAAAGGATGATGCTGGAGAGGAGGCAGAGTCACCACTGAGTTGAGACTGTCCTTGTTGGGTCTTCCCACTAGAACTTGGAACAGGGTTAGCCCTCGGCCAGGGAACTGACTGAGTTTTGTGTTGTTGAAGCCCCCTTTGCTTTTATGTATTTTTTAATATTCTAGTTTTTGTTTGCTTTTAATATATATAGCTATAGATACAAAAATAACAGATAAGTTTTTCTAGGGTTGATTTTTGCACCTTTGGGCTTCTAAAAAAGGAAATCACAATTACTGTAAATGAAAGGAGGAAAAGTTCAATTTGCTCTCCCCTTTTTACCTCCCACCTTCCTTCCATCCTGCCTCTCCCACTTCAAATTTCTCCATGAGTCTTGTAATTTTTTCCCTTAGCAGTTTTCTTTCTTTGGAAAACGAAAAAGACAAACCCAACAAAACAACAACAAAAATACGCCATGTAGCCTCCATCCCCTCCTCCCATGATCATGCCTGCTGTGTTCACACATTCCTTTCAAAGTGAGGCTTTTCACCTCAAAATGTTTCTCGTGCTCCATGGCTGTTTGCTTTTCCCTGCTGCTGGGGCCAGATTTTCACCTGCTGTAAATCAGCGTGAATCCACCTCGAGCCAGAGCTCTGCTGCTTTACACCAATAGCACACAATCATGTTTTGCCAATTTACACTTGCCATGAAGATCTGGCCCACAATTTTTAACATTTGAAACAGAAGCATGGACAATAAGGAAGTTCCCAAAAAACAGGCAAGGCAAGCTCTTCCCTTGCTGCTCACCCTGCTTTCCTTCCTTTCCCTTCACCCCCACCCTGCCTGTTTGGTGTAGCAGCTCCTTCGGCCCCTCTTCGCTTGTTCCTCCTTAGTGCTTTCTGAAATTCTTAATCTCTTGGTAAAAAAAATAAATAAATTGATCTCTCTATATATGTATATGTATATAACTAAACAGCTGCCACGTGGCAGTCACCTGGCTGGAGGGGCCTGTCCCTACAAGCCCCGTGGCCTTTTCTTGTCACTATAGTCTCTGTGGTGATGGTCCAGGTCTTGCCTTTAGGCAGGACCATTCCCGTATTGCTTGCACTCTCCCACGCCTCTGAGGTACAGTATCAGAGTATTTATTATATATATATATATATATATATAATATATATATATATTTACGTATATATATATTTATATATTTTTGTTTGCCTGTTTCTTTTTCTTGCAAATCCTTTGGAATTGCTGGAGAGAAGCTAGTGAAACATGCTCCCCATGCCAGCGGCCGAATGCTCCCTCCCTGCACCTCAGGGACCCTCATCTGTTTCTCTTGCTGACACCGTCGCCCAGCTCCAGCTCAGAAGGGAGCGGGGAGCTGCGGTCCCCTGCCCTCAGTCTGCCGGGGCCGTCTGACTCCTCTCCTTCCCTGGGCGAGGGGGTGTCCTTGCAGAAGTCCGTCACCCAGGAGGGCATCGAGAGGAAGCCCCGGGGGTCAACGGTGTAGAAGGGCTTGGCGTGGTGGGTGGCGGGGCGGCGGGGCGAGGGGCTGGCGTGGAGGCTGCTGGTGCTGCTGCACTTCTTCACCACGGTCAGCCCTGGTGGTGGGGGCGAGAAGAGGGAGGTCAGCGAGAGGCTGCTGAGGGTCTCCGAGGGCTCGCTGTTGTTGCCACCCCCCCGCAGGCTGCTGCCCGCCCCCTCCTCATCAGAGGGGTCCATGGAGTCATGGTGAGTGCAGCCGGGACTGGTGCTCCCACCGCTGCTGTGGCTGCGCTGATGACGACACATACTTCGCAGGTTGAAGAGCCCCCGGCCCCGCAGGCTCCGGCGGCGGGAGGCAGGGGAGAGGGGAGCTGCCAGGGGTCTTTGGTTGTCCGCAGCTGGCATGGGACACAGAGCCACCGGGAGATCCAGGGTGCACTGGGGAGAGTCGCTGAGGTTGAGGCTGTCCTCCAGCGTGGTCTGCAGGCTGCCTGCTGAGCTGCTGCTCCGGCTGTCCAGCGAGGTATCGCTCTCAGGCGGCTGGGGAGCAGGAATATGAAAACACAGTTCTCAGGAAGTAGATGGGCAGTGGGCAAGAGACTTTGCCTTATTTGTTTTAGGAGTACTTTGGGGTGTGAAAATAAACCACAAGAAAGGGGAAAAACTCCGATTCCCCTCTCACTCTCCTCTGCTGGGAGGGGCAGCTATAAACCACATAAGCAATGTTACAAAGCACCAGCCGTGTAGCTTGCTCAGGGGATTTCCTTCTGGGTAAGGAGGAGGAAAGGTCTCAATAGTTTGAACTGATTTCATTCTACTCCAGGATGGACCTAGCCCTCCCATGTGAAGTGCTCCACCAAAGGGAAGGGAAGCTGGGGAGTTGAGAGCTCTGCAGCCCCTGCCACTAGGCTCTCCCTGAGCACTGATGGTCCAGGGGGCAGTGGAGCAGAGGTTCCTCGTGGGTCCTCTCTCATGGCTTCCCTATAAACCTGCCATACAGGCTATGAACACATCAAAACTATCAGCCAGACAGGAATTAGGGGACTTCTGTACATTGAGCTCTGTTCATTAAAAAATCAGTGACATTTGGGGAGAGAAGAGAGTCCCCATGGTTCTTCTGACCAGCACTAATGGCAATGATGGTATTTAGGGCAGAAAGGTTGGTTCCCCTTCCAGCAGGAAGAGGAAACAGCCTTAATTTCCTTGTATCAGGTCTCAGCAAGTTAAGCTGCATTTCAGTTGTTTCTAGGAAATTGGTCTGCACTAAGAGATTATCACTGGGACACTGCACTGGGAATGATACATGTAGGATTGGAAGCAGTTTCCTGGGCCACAGTTATTCAACACAGTCTGCATCACATAATCAGAGGTTTACCAATTTCTCCTTTACAACAATTCAGTACTTTTGTCCCAGTGGTATGCCAGCTCCAGAGCTCTTCCTCTTTGTGTCTTAACTTATACCAAAAGTTTCAACACTGCAACAACTCAGTGGTCTCAGATGAAGGCTTAATTTATCCCTAGTGAATTTATACACATTTGTATTGAACCAACAGTGTCTGTCACATGTGGCTGGATACCATCTGATTTTATTTTTTAGTTTGTCTGGAATAGTGTCCCTGTTCATGGAGTACCCTCCAAGAACAGTAACAGGGATCTCTACTGGGCTTTCATCTCTGCCTCCTCTGCTCTTTAGAGACACTTGATCTTCCCCCAATGCTTTTATTTTTCTCTTTCATTAGTGAGAAATGGCTGCTTTTTCAGAAAGAGATAGCACCTTCCTGGGATGTGAGAGCTACGTGGGCAGGGGAAAACAGTGAGCTTAGGGACACAGTGTGCGGATGTGGTGCTAAGGGCTGTGGAGGATGTAGGTGGGGTGAAGCCTGTTCCAACCAAGAAGGTGTGTGATCTGGAGTCATGGTGCTAGGAGGACCCAAGGAGGCTGTGCAGCTGTCACCTCCCTGGCTCACACCGTGGCTGCTGTGCATGCAGGTCTCTGCAGCACACTCAGTGCCAGGGACTCAGGGGTGAGCTACAAAGTGATGTGATTTCATCTTTATGTGGGGCTCACTGCAGCTGTCAAACTATTTGTCTGTCCAAAGCAGCAGAACGTATGGACTTGATGGGCTAAGAGCTGTACAACACCCCTTTGCTATACTACCCTCTCTTTTCCCCAACCCTCCTGCATTCTGCAGTCCACTGTGCCCCTCCAACAGATCCAGGTTACCCAGCCCATAATCACAGTCTTTCCTTTGCCCTCCTCCTCGTTCAGCCCTTTCTGTTTGGGTGTGATGTGAAAACTGAGTTCTCCTAGCAGAGGGAAGAAGGGTTCCTCACCTGATGAAGAAGCGAACAGTTCACACTCGGAGATCTCAGTGATGCCCATGAGCCTTGCAGAGAGATCTTAGGAAGGCTGTGTGGACTCGAGACCTTCTCAGGCCCTGTCTGGGTGGCAGACATGGCTGGGTGGAAAAATTCTGCTGGTACAGGTAACAGAGGGCAAGATGCACCTGGAGGGAAAGGGCTAGGAGGGACTGACAGAGCACCAAAGAAAGGGGAAGAGAACAGAAATAGAAGAAAAAAAGGTGTAAGAGCCCTCTGATTTGATTTGGTGCCTTTACTGCTGTTACACTGAGAGTCCTCAAGTCTAGTGTACAAAGGATATTCAGTGACACACACTACTGGCCAAGAAGTCTTAGTCTGGTGTTACGTGCCCATGACCATCTGCACAAAAACCTGCACCAGACCCACAAGACCTAACACAGCTCAGAGTCATAAAGTAACAGCCCAGCTTGCCCCTGCTGTTGCTCTCGAAAAGTATGTATCACTGCCATAGGATTTTCATCCCAGGTCCTGCAAGGGTTGAAGGGAGATAAATAAAGTGGTGCTTTGGGAACCTGGGGACCACAGGAGACCAGAGCATGCTCTAGAGTAGAACTGGAGCACTTCCACCAAGGACAGACGTGTTACATGTTCTCTGAAACTGTGCCTGGTGGCAGGGGACAGCAGTGTTTTTTTACTGTGCTGAGAAAGCACAATTCATCCAGCTGGCATGTCAAGGGAATCCGTCCCTTCTCTTTTCTGACTGTTCATGGGAACACTACTGTGAATGGGCATCAGCTCTTTTACAATACTTCACACAGTTATGTCTGAGGGAAGATACAAGATCTGGCAGCTAAAGAAGGAACTGCTCCTCACACCATTCCTGAAGACCAGCAAACTGAAAGGTAATTCTTGGTTAGTGTAATCCCATGTCACATTAACTCCATTCCTGGTATAGGGGAGGCAGGGGAAAGATAGAAGAGCTGAACCAACCCACACTTTCAGTAGACCTGGAGAATGATGAGAACTGTGCTCACCTTTGGTACTTTCATGCTTTAGCCAAGACTGGACTGAGTTTAAGGGAGTATTCTCCATTTCACACAGGTAACTGTCGGGGTTTGTAGAGCCATCCTCACTGGATATTGGGAGCAGGCATTCCCCAAGATTGTCTGCCCCACTGGAGTCAGGGCTGTCCTGGCCATCCTGCTGGAAAAAATTAGCGAGGGCAAAGCCTTGTGAAATTTAATGGCAGATGGTAGAACAGACTTGTCAAAACCTCAGAAAAAGCTGATTCTGATAATACCTTCAAGCTAGCTAAGAGATGCTCAGTTTTCCCGCCCAAATCCCCTAAATTTAGACTCATTCAGAGGAAGTTATTAACAGTAGTGAAGAGAACTTCCAAAAACATATATCCTTTTGTTCTCCTCAAATCCTTCTCCATGGTATGTCTCTATGGAGAAGCTCTTGAAAAATGACCAGAATTATATTCCTCAGCAGGGACACCTGGATGAATATAGTGCACTTGAAATGAGCAGGGGCATTAATACAGTGTACGGTGTAACATGCCCAAGACCACCTGGGGCTGACCTTGATCTGCTTAGGACTCAGCTGAGAAGTGTTTCGATTGTCTGACTCATCTCCTAGAAGGATGGAAGAGGACTTGTCTGAGTTGAGAGATAATCCTTCCATTTCAGCCAGCTGGACCTGCAGGAAGGGAAAGGAGCTATCACAGGTCATGCCTGACACTCACATTTCAAGCAGTCACACTGTTTATGGTGGATAAGTGAGAGCCTGTAGACCCGAGATCAATTTTAGGTTATATTCCCTTGGATACATCAGGAACTGCCTAACCCAGACCTGGGCTGGGCAGGAGAATTCACTTTTTAAGGAAGGTCAAAAATATGATGATCTGCAAGCAGCCCACCACCAGTCCATGCTCCTCTAGTGCCAGAATTGGAAGAATGAGTCCTGAATCTGTCACAGCAATACAGTTGGCCCAAGGCCCTGCAAGTAAAGCCAGGCAGGCAGAGGGTTCCCTCAGGCCAATGACAAGGCAGCCTGATCTGCTGAGGGATGAGGAGTGAACCCCTCTCTCTGAAGGCACCACAGACAGCCCTGCTTAAACATGAAGGTGCTTTCATTCCAGGGATAGTCATGCCTCTTGCAGTTCATGCCAGTATCATGCGTTTCATATTCTCTTACCTTCATTACTGAAACCCTGTTTCCCTCCAGCTGTCCTAGGTCTTCCCTATCCCCTCCCCTCTAACCTACCCAAGACTTCACCTAACACCATCTCCCATTCTGCTCTTCATCCCTAAACTCACCCCTCCCGCCCACTCTTGCTTTCTGAAAGCAAGTCTGCATCTTTCTTATTGTTATGCCTCTGCTCCAGACCCGTGTCTGACCTTGCTTAATCTTTTGGCCTGCTTCATACCACATATACCCCCTCCCATCCTCTTTCCTCCAAGCTTTCAAATCCCCTCTGCCTGACAACTGTCTCACAAGGCCTGAAAAACAACTGCAGTTGCTTTGTCCCTCCTGTGCTTGGATTTCTGTCACTGGTCTCTAGAGTCCCATCAGTTCACACCAACAGCAGCTAACTCTTGAAAGCTGTATTCTGGGTTGTCTCAATGAGGACAGCTTGCTTCCTGGCTGTGTCTCTTTCTGGCCATGTGTTTGTGTTTGCAAGAGACAGGTACAGCTTTTATGCCATGACAGCAGGTGAAACATTTGGAGAGAAGACTCTTTTGAGCTGGAAGTTTAGCAGCTTGTGCCAATGCCAGAGAGTCGAAGAGGTCTCCATCTGAGGGATAATGCACTTTAAATAAACAAGATGGAAAACCAGAGCTGGATTTAGACAAAGGGCACAAATGACATCCTTATTTGAGATATCCCGACATAGGAACACGGTGCCGTTCCACCATGAAGAGAGCGCAAAACCAACAACTGCTGCTCAGAGCACCAACACACAGAGAGCCCACAGCGAACTTACATCAAGCACGCTACACAAACACCAGTCAGCAACTACTTGTGTAGAGAAACACAGTCTTCATTCAGTCCCACCTAATGTGTGCACTTATCTATCACTTGCCTAAGAGGTTGTTACACCGGAACAGCCTTACAGCTGTGCTTGTAGAGACACGAGCGTGAAACGTGGTAACATCTGTGACTACCTTCTCCATCCATAAAAAACCGATTTCAACAAAAGCCAGAATAGTCTGTTTGTCACTGCTTGAAAATTCTGGCCACCTGGGATCTACACAAAAAACATAATCAACAAAGTCTTAAATATATAAACTGCAGGTGTGGAAACACTAGTGCTCACTGACAAACTCCTAAAAGTAGTTAAATGCACTTGAGCCACCAATACATAAATGTCTGTCAACCATCCCAAGAATGGAAGGATAGCAATGACAAGAGAAGAGGTTAGCACCATGAAAAAAGGAGGTTTTGTTCTTATTGATTCCCTTACTGTAGAATATTTTAAAATCTGCTGACTAAAGATGAGGAACAAAAACGTTTTAAAAATTGCAGTGGGGGGAGAAGGGGCTGTTCACTAGATCACAATCCATGAAAACTGCCAAGAACATCAACCTGAGACACTGAACCATGTACATATATCCCTCAGAAAATAACTAGTTGCAGATATAACTTTAAAAACAGACCTGTGATTGCAAAAATTCTTAATTGTATAAATAATTGGTTTGAAAATAAAGTGTCAGGAGCATAACTGGGAAACGTGCTAAGCTCAATGCCACAAAAGGCTTAGCACATATTACTAAGTCTGAGCATATGTTTAAATGTTGTGTCCATCCACTGTGCTCAGCATCTTGGTTAATTAAATCACCAATGAAATCAGAGTGAACATTTTTGGCTAATAAGTGATTTTTGTCACAAGGGCAGAGTTAAGGGTGATATGGTGGACAGCAAGCATACTGGTTTTTTTGAATACATATGTATTGAAGAGGACTAGATAAAAACTATTTTTCCTATGTAACTTGCTCTCAATTGCTTTGAGACAGTACAGTTCTGTCTGTGTGTACAATACCTATTTGAATATGTTGATGTAGCAGGGTAAACTCTAATGACTATGTGCATTCCTGATGTTAGTTATATATCCATATAGTGATTTCCTGTTCAAATTTCCTCAGTGTTTTTTACTATGGAATATGAAGAGAAGGTCACAATCAATTATGACTTAAAATCCTGAGCTGTAGTTTTGATTCATATCATCAGACATAAAATATCTACATTTTATTACTGAAGTTATTCTTGCATATATAGATAATTTCTTCTTGAATCCATATTTTAGATGTATTTAAATGTCGATTTTGAAAAATAATTTATGGCTCTATAACAACCATTAGAAAATATAAGAATCATTCTTCAGTTGTGATTATTATATCAAACGCTGCTGTGGCTGTGGGTTGCACTTGAAGATTTTGCTATCTACTTTTTTTGATGGAAAGGTAAGAAAACGTGGTTGCCTTCATTCCTAAGTGGGATACGGAAGACTGGAAGGTTTTAAAATGTAGCAAAGTAGCTGCAAATGACTTAATTTTGGGGTAATCATTCTGGAATGCCTTAGGAGATCTCATTTGCTGAGAAAGCTGAGCACCAATTGCTGAACATAAGGACTTAAGTAAAGTAGTGGAAATTGCAGTTAATTGAAAACTAGTTATTTGGTTGCACTAATGAAGCAACCATTTGTGAGGTGTTGCAATAATAATAAACTACAGCAATGTTTGCATTTTGATACTTTCAAAGGGAAGCTATGGGGATGAGCAGATAGCTGAAAAACTGAGAAAAAATTAGAACATCAGAACTAGGCATCTGAAGCCAAACAAAATAATGCTTTCTTCAAACATGGATAGAGTAATTTGCCAATAAGAGCTCATTTCCCAAGTTTCGTTGTTTCTTTATAAGCGATAGCAAAATATCAAGTTAGTTATGGAGAAGGAGAAAATGAAGATTGCCACTGATGCACCAATTTACTGTTAGATAAGCCACACTACTGCTACAAGTCTGAGCACACAAAATGGGAGCACTTAAATCCAATAAAATTACTTCAGATATAAAATTAATTCTACTCCTCATCTAACTCCTCCCAGACTACTTTGTTCCTGAAGTTTCACAACATGAAAAGACTAATAGCTTAGGAAGCAGTTTTCCAAAGCATCTACCAACTTTAGAAGCTCAAGTCTAAGCCATTTGGTGTCCTGCTCTTAACAACAACCCATTTGTCAGCTAACAAACTTTCTCAGTGGGCCCATTTTTATTTAGTTTTTGCTCAAACTAATTAACCGGTTTTCACTACAAACCAATCCTTGCTCACAGAGGCTGACTCTACTCAACAAGGCATTTAAACTTGTGCTTAATTTATCGACCTCAACATGGAATGAGCAAGCACGTGCTTAAGGAAAAAACACATGCTTAAATCTCCCACTGAATTGCTTCTGAGTGCTGTCATTGGGGTGAGATCCTTTGAGTCCTCCATACAATATGAGCGTGAACCTAGCCTTTTCTTGCAGAATTGAACACAACAAGAGCTGCCAGGATGCCTTCATAATCATTTCTCCACAGGTCATTCAGTCCCTCCTGACCTGTAGCCGGTCACGTCTCACTTTTCCACCACCTCAAACATCCACCTGTGGCTGAACAGGGCAGGCCTGTACTAGAGGCAGTATCAGCACTTCACGACAAATAACAAACACAGGTCAACAAGGTCTACTGGCTACACAGTCTACAGTCAGGAGCACACATCAGATGACCTGTGGGCATGTGGGTATGGGTGTGCAGGCCCTGGGGGGAGGGTCCCCTCACACATCCTCGTACGCAGGTTACCTCTTGCTTGTCATGGTTACACTTCTCGCACATGGCCGGCGAGGAGTAATGGTGGAAGACGGAGCCCGATAGGTTATCGATGATCATTAACTCCCCGTCGAAGGAGTCCTTAATAATTAAAGAGACACTGTCCAGCCATAAGTTCTCCTAGGGGACAAGAAAGGGGGGAGGACGGGAGAGATCATTTTAAGAATGTCGAGTTTTTTGCTTTAAAGTTTCATGTGAATTTGGGGCTGGGTTCTCCAGCCTGACTCATCTGGAGCAGCATCTTGTTCTGCAGGTACTTGCACAGGGTCACTGGGGGAACACTTGCTCCATAGGTTGTGTAAAGATGCCAGAGTTCAATGCAAAAAAAGAAAATAAAAAATGAGGGACAGTCTTCACTCACTTTCAGTGCATCACAGCACTGCTCACACCTCCCTTTCAGCTTTTCTAGAGTGCCTCACTCGATCTGCCATTTCCCCTGCACTCATCTCCTGAGCTCCCATCTCAAATTTGCTCCTGTCACACCTTTAGCTAATCTGCTCCATCCCTCCTCTGCTGGCCCTTAGGTTCCTGCACCATGATGACAATAAACAGGACACACTGCTGTCACAGCCTTGTCCCTACGTGATGCTACCAACTCAAAAGTCTACTGCTGAAAGCAAAACCTCTGCTCCTGAGGTGGAAGACACTGTCTGCTACTGCTAAGCCCTCAGTCATCTAGGCTACCCGGCTTCTACCCACAGCTACTTGCTGCAGTTTGGTTAGTAAGCTCAAAGTTAGGTGTACTCACCTGGGCTGGAGAGTAACATCTCGTGCACAGATGTCCTTCAGGATCTGTTCTACCACCATCTCCTCCTGTTCCTGCTCCTTTTCCCTGTCCTGAATTTGGAGAGCCTGACTTGCGGGAGCACAGCCCATGAGCAATTTCCAGCTCAAGCTCAGCATCCATCTCTGCATCCTCCTGGGCCTCTTTGTTGCTGTCGTCGAGATGTTTCATGAGCACGGCTACCACCACATTGATGAGAACAAACTGGGCTGTGAGCACAAAGCTGACAAAGTACAGTGGGGAGATGAACTGCAGGTTGCTGAGGCAGCTCCGGTCATCGTGGCTGCAGTCACGCAAAGTATCCTTGAGGGGAAGTTGGGTTTGAGAGGGAACGATGGAAGGAAGGAAAAGCCGAAGTAAGAATAAAGTATTGGTTGCTCTTCCTGCCAAAAATCACGGATGCCAATGGAAGGAACAAGGAAAACACTTCTAGCATGCCATACCCATTGGGATAATGAGGTCCCCAAAGAACCTGGGACACTATCTGTGCATATGCTATCTGCTTCAGAGGGAAAACATCCAAAAGCATATGGAGCAAACACTTTCAGACCATCGCATGTTGCTGCCACTGTAGCCCCACGCATGTGAGCAAGACCAAAAACGAGCAGTCTGGTACTGTCTTCTCCCCTCCAGACTCAAAAACACCAAATGCAATCAAAAAACTTGCCTTTCTCTCTGTCCTCTGAAGGAAGTAAGTATTTATTTTGGATTTTCCTGGTACCTCTGCAGATGGGTGCCACGTCTAACACACATGTCCTGTGCTGAGCTTTGATAACAGACCTTACTACAGTGAATATTTCCTCTTAGCCTGGACAGTCTTCTTGTTCCTCCCAAGGAAAATTGGCACTTTCTCAATCAGATGTCTCTAGGACTAGATGAGCCCAAGGTTTGAGTTACCACGTTGGGGAGAGAGACTCTAGACCAAGCAGGGTCTATCTATCAACCCAGCTTCTGTGTTCCTTCCCTTTGCTAGCCCAAGCAGTGCTGAACAGAGCACACATCAGAACTTCTCCTCCCCATAACTAGGAGATTATTGTCCCAAAGGCAGTTACCTTCATGATCCCATTCCAGTTGTCACCTGTGGACACCTGGAAAAGTGTGAGGAAGGCCATCCCGAAGTTCTCAAAGGTGGCGTGGCGGCTCATGCCCTCACAGGGGTTCTCATCATTGCATACTGAAAAAAAGGGGATTGCAGCACTCAGTGGAGGACACATTACCAGCCCTGAGATCAAGAATACAAACTCATAGCCTGAAGACCTCAGGTAATGGCATCAGCACCTTGCCCAACAGTTGGCTGTTGGACATCAATACAAAAAAATGCCTGATGACCCAGCCCTGGGATATCATGCAGTGTACTCTGTTTCTCAGGAGTATCCTCCGAATGTCATTGAGCTGCCTTTCTCCTTGATCAATGTTCCATGGCAAGAGATGTAAATAAACTTTCCCTAACTTTTTCTTGTAATCTTAAAGGCAACATCAAGGCATACAGTGCAGGAAAAGCAAATGTTTAAGAATATAAGAGAAACTAGAGGCTGCTTTTATTTTGTTAGACTGTTAGGACTACAAAAATTTAGAGGAAATTCCTCTTATATCAATTATGCATAAGAGAGAATAAAGTCCATCAAATAATCCAGTCTCTTTATTGAAGAGTACTGATTTTGAGAAACCTTAACCAGCAGGTTTGTAGCTCACACTGGAGCATGGTCTGCTTGAGACTTACCCAGTTTTCCAAAGAGCTCCACTCCTAGAGCAGCGTAGATGAAAAAGAGGAGCATGAAAAGAAGTCCAAGGTTTCCCACCTGAAATCAAAGGGCATGGTCAGCCTATCCCAAAGCTTATTTCAGCTGTACAGGCAAGTGTTTCTGCCTTTCAGAGCCTGAAGAGAACAGCAGTGAATTCCCAGTGTACAAATGCAACCAAACAATTGTTCAACACTAGGGAAATCATCGGTCGTGGCTCCAGTTGCAGCTGGACCCTTTATCCAGTTGCCTTCATTCCAGCACAAGTTCTGGCCAGAGCTGACTGAAGTGTGCAGTTTCTGGGACAGGTGGAGACAAGCACATTGGAGCAGGGGCACAGAAGGTGAAGCCAGTTTGGCTGGGTGAAGGACAAGCTGTGAGTCAGAGTGTGGAGACATGTCCTGCAGTGCTACGTGCCCCACCAAACTGCCTAAATCCCTTGAAGTTATGATCATGTGAATAGTGCAAGAACAGTGTTCCAAGGAGACAGGGACACAGGTACACCAGCACCAGCTACAAGTGGAGGTTACATCAAGGCTTGTGGGAGGAGTAGGCAGGTGGGAAGGAAGAAGGGTAAAGACGTATTTGTAAGATGTGTGTAGAGAAGGAGGAGAAGAGAGGGGACTATGAAGGAGTCAAGAGAGGAAGCAGAGCTACCTTTGCATCTCATGAATACTAGGACAAAGCCTGACTTCTAGACCTTCAGTGGCTGCTGTTGGGAAACATCCCCACGAGAGGATTGCTTCCTCATGGTGCAAAAATGCAGCAGCAATATGGGCACTGCCACCCAGTCCTCACTCTCCCAAATCACAGTTTGCCTCTGAATCTCCTCCCCACCCAGCACATGGGGCAGTCAGATTATATGTCAGGACCTGGAGTGGGTTTTGGAAGAAGCAGGTTGAACAGTAGCAGAAAATACTAGTAATGGTTAGCATAGTGTTGGTGGAACAAGAGAAGTCATGGAAAAATTAGGTACCTAACTGGCATACGGGTGTTTCTGAAGAACGGAACAGTTTCTGGTCTGAATGCATGTGGTCACTGGGCCTTTGTTAGAATCATCCACTTCAGGAGTCTAATTTAGTCATTGTAACTGCTGTGCCATCCAAATTCAGCAGAGAAATAAATGATTCAGCCCACCCACTCCCCCGAGCTGCCAGATTCTGGCTCCCTACATACTCAGTGAAAGAAATTATTTCTGATTACTAAAGTGGACACCATAGTTAATGCTGTGAACACATACCACTGGGTCTGTGTCTACAGGGCATTAAGAAAAAGAAGTTAATAAAACTTAGCTAAGGACTACATTTCCAAAGGGCTCTTTAAAATTAAAGCTCTATTCACTATTAAGAATTGCTGCAGTATAACAAAGACAGGAAGGGAGTTGAAACGGGACAACTGGAGATGCCTTATATGACGTTAGCAAGCCAAAATTCCTGATATGAGTCTGTGCTCTACGAACAAAAACAGAAAGGTCAAGAAGAGGAAAAAAGCACAAGGGAAAGGACAGCTTATTTTAAACTGCTTCTTTTGGCAAAACCAATAAATCTTGGAGAATAATATTACAGATAATGCAATTGTCCCCTAAAGATCCAGTGTATAAAATATGGAGACTAAATTTATTCTTTTAAGAGTGAAACTGGTGGATTTAAGCACTTTAAGTGTGGATTTTTATACAACCATGGAGTGATTTTTTATCCCTGTTACACAACTTCATTAAACAAAGCCAAACTGTTACAGGAGGAAGTAAAAGCCAGTCAATAGGAAGTATCATAGGCTTTGATGCTGGAGGGATTAAGTACTGCTTGTTATTACCTCCCAGGAAATACCTAGAGGCTAAACCTTCTGACATCTGCTTGTTTTGGGGCAGATATTAATGACCTCCAAAAGACCTGACCTACCAACTTGGTGAGCAAAGGAGATGTATGTAAACTGGAGAGAGAAAAGTCAGAATTTACAAAGTATGGAAGAATATGTTTGTGGCTAGGACCAGAAGCAGGGATTCATAGGTCCCAGCCATGCTCTTTACAAAAGACTTTACTCTCTGATGACTCAGTTTCTCCATCTACATGACAGGGATATGAATATTTCCTAGTCTCTTATTTATGCTCTATATTTTGGGGATAGAAGTTGAGTCTCATCATTTAGGTGCAAATATATTGCAGAGTCCTCTTACCAAGGGTTTATGGATACTATTTCATCCAGTTCTGTGTGCATCTGTGTGCATTTATCTGGGTTGCAGAATAAACATGCCACAGACATGCAGATGCTGGATCTGAAGACCTGCTCCATTCCAGACCCTTGCCTGAGAAAAATCATCTCTTGTGGCTCCTGGAATGGAAAAGAGCAAGGTGCAAAGAAGCTTTACTGAGTCAGCCTGGGGCAGCAGAGCCAGAACTAACAAATGTTACTGGTCCGAATCTGCCTGCTATAAGAACATCCTTAATCTCCTGTTCCTTTCATTGTCCAGTGTATCTCAGCCCACAACTACCCTGAATTATGATATTATATATCCTACATATGAATTATTGTTATTATTACTATTATTATTACTCAAAATTAATTATTGTTTAATAAAAAGCACGAGCGATCAGACAGAGCTCAAGATCCATAAAAGATGACAGAGTTCCCCTCTCACTTTTGTGCGATCAGATTCCTCTTTTTCAGATTGACGTTTGTTGTCACCAACATCAGAAGTAAATTCCTTGGGTAACTACTCATGCTGTTTTCAGACTGAATCTCAGCTCATCATCACTCACCAGCACTGGCACATTAGCTGATAAATCGACTGACAAATGCCTGTGCATTTTGATATCATGCAATATAGTTGCCTTCTCAGGGCCTGCCAGGGGAATGGCCTGATGTATGATCAGTAGAGCCACTTGGTGCCACTACTTCTTGCATAACAATTCTCTCTTAACAATCCAAAGGGAAGGGGACCAGACTCCCTGGCTGCTCATCCATCATGGAGGATACTCACAGTGGGTTTGAAGCCTGTGTAAAGCACTGTGTCAGCATCTCATTCGGGAACAGCTGCCGCTCACAGCTCATGAAATCCTTCTGTCTAGCTGTCTTGCAGTAGACACTTAACTGCCGGCTGCGTGAGCCACAACAGAGCATGTCACTGCTTCTCATATATGAGAGGCTCAGAAACACAAAGGGACCCAGGAGGAGAAAAGAAGAAAAAGAAGGAAGGGGGAGGCACTTGCTAAGAAAAGAAGTGCTGAGAGCGTGAATGAAAGAGAAGGGGGAAAAAGGGGGCATATGCAGGGAAGGGTGAGAGGGCCAGTGATACGAAGACTTCCTTTCCTCCTGAAATGGCTGCCAGTCACTCTTCCCTGCTTGTGGAGAGGAGAGAAAGGAGCTGAGGACTAACTGCAGTTAGACACTAGCTAGACACGATGCGAAGAAATCTGCCCTTATCCAGGAGTCAAACCTTATTTCATTCACCCACTGGAGAACAGAGATGTGAGGTGAGCTGCACCCCCCTGAATGACATGAAAACTTGGACATAACCTTCAGGCAGTTGCCTGCACAACACAGTAGGCACTATCTTTGAGACTACACAAGAATCAGCCCTTCGGAAGAAAGGGACAGCAGAGGAGTCTTTTGGGAAGCTGGTCTGTTTTACCTGTGGCAGGGCTTGGACAACGGTATCCAGCAGCGCTCGCATTCCCGTGGCCATCTTCAGTAGCTTCAGGACTGTCACAACAAGCACAAGAGAAGTGTGGTTCAGACTAAGCTCAGAAAGTCCGTCCTTTGTGTGACTTATTAATGACAATAGCACAAGATAGATGTCCTGTCTCCCCTTGCCCTAGAAAAACTGGATTTTCCCCCTCATCCTCCTTTTCCCTTTTGACTGTACAACCCTAGTTGTTCCTTCTACTCCAGTCCACATCCTTTTTACTAAATACTCTGCTTCTATCACCCATGCTTATTGGACTTCTGGTTCACCCAGGCACTATAACCAAGTGCTCCTTTTCTCAGCAATGTGTACCCCAATTGTCCCTCTGCTTGGATTTCTCCTTCCATCAGTTTCTCTTCCTCCAGATACCACTGTTAATCCAGTTTAGCACACTTTGGCCACCACCAGGAAGATTCAGGCCCCTGCCTGTGCAAACTTCAACCTGCTTTGTGGCCTCTTCTTCACACACCGTTGCCATGCTTGCCCCATAAATAAGAAACAGAGAAAGTTCAGTTCTCACATGATCTGCCCACCCTCTTAGTCCTTCACCTCCAAGGGAGTCAGAAAGTCTTATCCTCTAGGCCGTCCTTCATCACATCCCAGAAGAATCCCTGCTGGGTTGTGACAAAGGACACCCTAGAGGTTCCTCCAGGGTTGGGGACAGGGTGAGCCCATGACTCTACAGCCACTGCTCAATGAGTCATGGCACCAAGTCCCACTCCATGGCCACATGTACCCTGCCTTCGGCCAGTGTCTCACCCCGGGCGATACGCAGCACCCTCATGATCCGGATGATAGTGGGGTTAATTGGGAGAGCAGCATTGATTTCAATCTCTTCCAGTGTGATGCCCATGACAGACAGCAGCACAATGGCCAGATCCAGCTGGTTCCACCTTAAGAAGAAAAATTGAAGACAATAAAGGAAGATAGAGTTTTTCCATTTCCCTGAAAAACAAAGTGAATTGTTTCCACTTCAACCTAAACATTTCTTTATGTATGAGTTCAAGGCCTCACTCTGAGTTGGCCTATATGGGTTTTTGCAGACAAACAGAGATTCACTTTGCACACAGCCTGAGCAGCCAGAGGCAAGCCAGCCTGATTTGGAAGCATGGAGCTGTGTTACTGTGGCGCTATGCATTGACTAATGGGCTCAGCTTTTTACAGCCTTACTACCTCAAATCGACTTTGTTATGTATGTTCTGCTTCAGAATGCTCACAGTTTGCCTCAAGGGCAGGAAAAAAAATGTCTCTCTCTAACCTCATCTCCTTTGCTTTCTAGCCTAACCAGCAGATGCCAACGAAGAGGCAATTTTTGGACAACTCTCACTATTGCCTAGGCATTGTAGCTCAGGCAGACTGAGGTGAGGTCCATGCTGTGCAGAACTGGGAGGCAGTCAGGGCACTCTGCCACCACCTCACACTCTAGATAGGGAATTGTCCTCAAAACCTCTACCCCAAACCCAGCTGTTCTACAGTCACGGTTGACGACCCCCTGCTTACCTGTCTTTGAAGAATCGTCGCAGACCAAATGCCACCAGCTTGAGGACTGCCTCAAACACAAAGACAGTGGTGAACAGGTAGTTGCAGTACTTGAGGGCGGTCTCCAGGGACTTCCAGCAGAAAAAGAGGGTAAAGAATTTAGGCAAAAGCAACATCAAGCACAAATCTCCTCTGCGCGGGGACTCTCCTAAGTGCCAGGTATTCATTGTGAGGTGGGGAAGCTACCCCATGCTTCCTACCTACTTGAATGTGGAGGCTGCCTACTAAGGGCAAGCACCAGCTGGCCTCTCTGCCCCATGTTCTTATCAGGATCCTTTCTCCTGTACTGTTCAGCATAATGGGGAGGAGGAGGCTATTGCAAGAAGAATCCACAAAATACCATCAGCCTTCTCTTCTGCCAGTAGCCTGTGCCACCTGGATGACACCTTGTTAGTGGCACTGGCATAGCTATCAACCAGGAGTGAAGAATAAAGGTTACTCTAATTGTGGATACAGGTCATCTCTGATGGGAGGAAACCCTGCTGTGCCTTGGTCTGGGGCCAGCGTGTCACACCTCTGAGCTGATTGGCTTTTGGTTCTTTTACATGCTGCCCCTTCTCTACCACCAAGGACTAGTGTGAGCAGTGGGCGTTTTGTACTGGAAGGGTTTGAAGAGCTTTGATAACATTGTTTAACAAAGCCTGACAACAGGCTGGCATGGTTGGACCTGTGTTCCAGGGAAAGGAGCTGAGGAGTAAGGAAGAGGAGTGACTTGTTCAGGAACAAAGGCCTGATGCGAGGATGCCAACAGATAAAAGTTGAGGGTTCCTGTAGAGTAAAACTGGGC
Organism: Manacus candei; assembly: GCF_025592945.1. Lineage (NCBI taxonomy): Eukaryota > Metazoa > Chordata > Aves > Passeriformes > Pipridae > Manacus > Manacus candei. Next base: position 6,561,632 of record NW_026138066.1, read on the forward strand.
ACTATCAAGGGCAAGATAAAAGCTGGGCAGTTGGGCAAGATAGGCAAGAAACAGAGGAGCCTGGTGGTAGATTTGAATGACAGACAGATTGAGCTGCTGCTCAAAGCCTGAGCTACCTTGGACAACCTGTTCAGACATCAGAGCTGCCAGCCTAAACCAAACTGAAATGCCACTGGGTAGATGTCATGATGAACGCTTTTTCTACATATGGAGGCAGAAGGCTCCTCTGATCTGTGCAGCATACATTGTTTCCATCAAAGGTATCTAGAGCTTTGCCAGGAACACTGAGGTACATGGTCTTCCCCAGCCAAAGTGTAAAATTTATTTGGCCTCCAAGGTGCTGTATTGGGAATCATCCCCTGCAGCTGAGAGAGGCTCTACTCGGCACTTTGGCCCTACAGCTTCTCTCACTAAAAAAAGGTGGCTTGGTAAAGACATCCCATCCCATGACGCACAACCAGCCACTCTAATTTTCTGAGCTCAGGTCATATGGCAGGGGAATTGGACTGATATTTGGAAATCTGATGCAAAGCCTGAAGCTCCCAGGACACTGCTGCTTCCACCACTCCTGTTAGGATCCAGAGGAACATAAAAAGCAGAGCAGGGACCTAAATTTGGGTGACCCACAAATCCACTTACTAATATAAAGCACGGAGACTTAATTGCACCATGTTTTCTAGGGGCCTGACTCTTGTTTAGATGCCTTCTCTCTATTGATTTTAATGGCTAACAAGTGTCTGAGTAGGAACTATCTTTCTGGACACCTGTGAGACTCTTCACCCAGCTTCGCCTACTATATTAAATCTTACAAAATTTTAACAGTAGTTTTTAGAGACAGTCAAGTGTCCTACTTATGCTGGTGGGCAGTGGTCATCAGAGAGCTGTAGCAAAGTAACCTAATGTCTAGAGGCAGGGCTTATCTCCATGATCTCACTCACCACAGGTTGGTTGTAGTGCTCCAAGGACATAGTGACCACGTTGAGGCAGATGATGAAAGTGATGAAGATGTCCAGATAGTGGCTGGTGCAGACCGAATGAATAAGGAGGCGTATGGGGCAGTAGGTAGCATAGTACGGCAAACGCTGTGCCTCTTCAGTGGAAAGAGGGATATGGGCAGAGGAAGAAAGAAAGAAAGAAAGAAATGGGTAAGAAACAGAGAAAGAAGAAGGCATAAGACTGGTGACAGGTGTTGAAAGAAAAGGGAATGAAGGCGGGAGAGAGAAAAAACAGAAAAGGATAGGTAAAAGATAAGGGACATAGGAAGGAGGGGAAGGGAAATACAAAAAAAAAAAAAAAGAGGAAAGAAGAAGTGGGGAAAAAATAAGTAGAAAAAAGATAAGGAAAGGAATGCTAGAAAGGAAATCTGTTAGTCTACGTTTGTAGGAATGGTGCTAAATCAGCATTTCGTATCCTAACAAATTAAGATCACTTTTGATAAAAGGGAGCAGATGGTTCAAGGAGAGGCCCTGGGGTGTCAGGGGAGAGAGGGGAAAAACTGGAGCACAGAAAGGGAAAGCATGCCCACAGGCTGTGAATGTAAGAAAACCCTCAGTCTGGGTAGTAGGGATGATTTCCAGGGGCAAGGACGCTTTTGCACTTTTTGTCTAAAGGTAACATAGAAGAGGACAGAAACACCAGGAAAAGAGAGTTTCTTTCACCACAGAGGATTTGGGATACCAAGGAGTGACAGTGCAACACTGATGGAAAGAACCAGGAACAAAACACAGTGGCCTTCCTCTTTTTTTTTTCCCCTCCTTCTTCTTTAAATTTAGGGTTAAACACAAAGGATGGTCTCTCCAGGTCTTCCTTCAATCACCAGCTGAGTTGCAGGAAGCCCAGGTGGGACTGTCCCAAGGCCAGGAGGTGTATTGATGTGTGGATGCTCTGTGTCAACAGTGCTCACGAGCATGTGCACAGGGGTATTTTTGGTACATTATCCCCTGAGGAGCAGGGTGCTAAAGCCCCAGTGGCTTCCCTAGAGTCCCAGCAGACTTCATCAGTCACCCCTCTTCCCCAGACTGCCCTAGTGAGGTGTGTAGTGGCACGGCAGTGGTGCAGGGAGGAAGGCTGAGAGCACGGCCACGAGCAATGTATTTTGGAGACCAGTCCATCAGGAAAGAAAAAGAAGAGGAAAAGGTTTTTCTCAGAAAACCTTGGCCTACGAACCAACCAAACACTTAGGCTGTGCCTTACTCCTTCGCTTCTTCTCCAAGCGTCGCAAGCGCTTCTCCTCCCGCCGGCGCGCCTCCTCAGCCTCCTGGTGCTGTCGGCACTTGTGGAAGTTCTCCACCACCACCCCCACGAACATGTTGAGCACAAAGAAGCTGACAATGAGGAGGAAGGAGATGAAGTAGAGTAGCATCCAGGGGTTGTTGTTGGTCACTGGCTGGAGGAAGGGGGAAAACAGAGCTGGTCATGGTCTTAGCAGTAAAGGAATAGGGATGCAGTGGGCAGCAGCCCAACAGTTCCTGCTTTATAAGGCATTAAAATAACCATCTGTGGGTCAGGAAGGAGCCAGCACACCCAGAAAACCACAGGGCATGGTTGCTCCATCATTATAAATAAGGGCCCGCTGTAAGATCTAAGCTGAGTGGAAGGTATGAATTACTACAGACACCTACTAAACAGGCACAGCTGCACCTCCCTGCATGAACTAGGCAAGTCCATGGACCTGACCCCTTGCAAATAGGTGAGCAAAGGATTCAGAAGGGCCCTGGAAGGGAATCTTGTTCTGAGGGAGGTATCTGAAGCAGGATGTTAAAGTATACTTCTGCCTTACTAGCCCAAGGAAAGTGAAAAAGGTCCTTTCACAAGGAAATCTTTGTACCTGCTGGTCAACAGCTACAGCATCTAGTCCATTATACATAATATTGACCCAGCCATCCTTGGAAGCCAGAACAAAGAGGGACATCAGAGCCTGCAACATACAAAGCAAAGCAGATGTGGAGCAGGTGCATCTGGCAGGCAGGGAGAAAAAAATCATGAGTTTATGGCCTAACACACACAGCACTGAAATACTCTTCCTGCCTGTGTCTCTGCACACATCAAAACCTGCTCCCTCCCATGCAGAGGACAGAGAGGGGATAACAGGAAGCCATGTGCAGTCAAACTCAGCAGAGGAGAGAGGTTGTGAAGACCATCTGCTTTGTGGCAGGAGAAAAGAGAAAATCAAGCTCTCTGCTGCTACAACTTTTCTTTCCCCTACAACTTGTAAACATTATCCTGATACCAACCCACTAGTGACACAGCTTCTGCATGGATACCCATACCAAATAATCACTCACTCTGGCCCAGGGATCAAGGCTTTCCAGGCAGTGTATCTGTGCCCTGGAGAGGAGTATACATATAGGAGGAGACAGAGGCAGGGGCTGTGACACACTCACCTGTCCCAGGTTGTCGAAGTTATACTTGTGGTGTACCCACTTGTAGTTGGCGGCCATGCAGTCGGACCGGTTGGTGATGTTCCTGATGTCGACTCCCAGGCAGTGGTAGAACTTGCCCTTGAAGAGCTGCAGGAGGGGAATGACCCCATCAGCGCCTTTCCCCACAGGGTTCCCCATGCTCCCTGGGATGTGCAAAAGCTCCCGAAATGCTGGGTGGGCTGCAAGACTGCAAGCCATGTGGAGCATAGCAGGGACACCACCACCACAATGTAGAGCACAGGCTCAAACATTGCTAAGGAGCCAGGACCACCCTTGTAAACTCACACCTGGCTTTTCAGCCTCCTCCACCCCCCCAGGCCAGCAGTGACTGTAAGTCCTTACCATCTGACAGCCCTTAGGGAAGCCTTTTTGGGTACAAAGGGAAAAAGTATCTTCTAATCAGTCCCCTAGAGTAATCTTCTCTCCCTGCTTCCCAGTTACTGAGAGTGCTGATGGGAAAAGATCTCATCTGAGGGTAAAGAACCAGAAAAAGCCATCCTCTTCTCATTTACCTCTCTTTTTTTTTTTTTTGACAAGACTGCACTGCACTGCTGTGGCTCTCCTGCCCAGGGCTCCTTTCCCCATATAGAAGGTACTGGATTGTGCATTTGTACAGATGCATCAGAGCAGACTAAGTATAGCACATTCCCTGAGATGGAAGTAACGCCCACACCCTTGCTCCTCTGCAATGCAACAGCCAAAAATAAAGAGGATTAAATAAAAAAATTAAAAAGAAGGTTGTGGGTGGATTTAGGGCTCAGAGTGAGGGGGAGAAACAGAGCTAACTGGAGGTAGGGTTCATGCAAGCAGGCACTGAACTGCTTGCCTCTGTGAGCCGACATGGATGTGGCCAGTGAGCCCTATGCTGTGCCAGCCCTGGGCTCTCCCTATAATGCTGACCCAAACTCTGATCCAGCTCCTGCCAGGTGCGTCTACTTCTTTCTCTCACATCCAACAATGTCTGCCCTTGCTGAGCACCTGTCTGTCCTTGCCAAAGGTTATAGGTTCATTATGTGGGAGACAGCTTGTGGGGGAAAGCTGGTGCAGAAAATTTCCTGGCTTGCCCATCCCTCCTGTTCTGCTTTGTTCCCCACGTTTGTTGTAGGACCTGGGGGTACAGAGGTGCCCATGGTAGTAGGGGTGGGGGTACAAGGGCTGTTTGATGGACAGTAACAACCTACCTGCACACCCAGGATGCCAAAGATGATGAAGAAAGCACAGCAGATGAGGACAATGTTTCCAATGGGCTTGAGGGAAGAAATGAGTGTCTCCACCACCAGCTTCAGGCCAGGGGCTCGACTGATGACTCTGGAAGAGAAGGAAGGGGAAGAGTGATAGAGGGGCAGGGCAGGGATGTTTGGCCTAAGCTAAGCATTTTCAGCAGCAGCAGGCCCCTGCTCTCCCTATGCAGTGACCCATCAGTAGAGATGACCCTCCCGTAACCAAAAAGCCTCTTCTCTCCCACAGGTTTGTTGTCTGATGAGGTACCTCTAGCATCAGACCCATATGGCTAAGGGGGACCTCCCCGTGTCAAAGACAACAGTTTGCCTGGCACAGCTGGATCTGACTCTGGCACCCTTCCTGGGGAGAACCAGTGGGAAGAAGGGGCTGAGCAGGGCTCGGTGGGATTCTGACCGGAGGGGACGTAAGGTGCGCAGCAGCCGGAGAACTCGTAGCACCCCCAGGATTTTGGCACCACCAGCAGAGGCCACTGAGACCACAATGTCAATGAGAGAAACGAAGACCAAGAAGCCATCCAAGATGTTCCAACTGCTGCGGAGATAAGCCTGGTCCCCAAAATACAGGCCTAGAGAGACTACCTGCAAGAGAGGGGAGAGGGGAGGGGGTGAAATGGCTCCTCCACGTTACCCAGTAGAGGGCAACTATGGAGAAAGTTGGAAGGTGGGGAATAGTTATCAATTCCTCATGACACTGAAGTGTATCTCATATATTTTCCTTTCACCTGGATGTCTGTGAAGGAGAATGTCTTTGGGGAAAGTGGTGGCACATGACTCCAGAAATAATAGGGCCATGGCATCTTCTCATCTTTTTTTCTACTTCCCTGAGTAACAGGGAACATGCAGGAAACCTTTCCCTGCCATACCACAGACCTGGGGCAAGTGTCCCTGTTCAAAGATTACCTGGGAGGTAAAGTCAGGCACCTAAATCCATACTTTGGCTCTAAGGGAGTAGCTTTTCTTGTCAGCAGTTCTCAAAAACAGCAGGTGCTACAGAAATTGCTGGCCATGGAGAGAGCTTAACACCCTGGAAATAATGGCCAAAATTCAGGTATAAATTTTAGGGGTTTAACTTCAGGCACACACTTTTAGGGCTCTTCCCCATTCACAAGAAGGGAATAACATGGTTTCCTGATTGTTGCAAAGTACTTAGACATCTATTGAATAATTATGTCATTTAAGAACATGTTATTAATATTGTTGTTATTTCCCCATTCTTGCTCCAGAAGAAAGGGAATGGACATTTAACATCATTACAAAATCCATACCTAAAGGTCAGCTACCCCTCACGGATACTAAGATCCAGTTGGATCTAAAGCCTAGGATAAACATCCCCTCCGTGCCTGACAAGATGGGACTCAACCCCAGGCAGTATCTGCCTTTGCCAAGATAGAGGAAAGGCCTGGCACACTGAAAAGAGGTACAGATTTTAAAAGGGTGCTGAGCAAATATGAACCATGTTTGACATGGGAAAAAGGCCCTGAGTTGCTCAACTCCAGTAACTTACCTTCAGTGTCATCTCAGCTACAAAAATTGCTGTGAAAATGTAGTTGGACACAGTGAGAAAGATCCTCTCCTAGAAAAAAAACCAAAACAACAAAACAAAGAAACAGATAAAGATCTTAAATGTATCTGGACTTCTTGTTACTCTGTCAGGCTTCTCTGATAATATCTTTTGCAATCCTGTGAAGGACCTGAAAGTTGGTGAAATAAGGGAGATGCCCTTGGCAGAGGTCAGCGCTAGGCAGCTTTCAGCTCATACACCTTGGCTCAGCCCTGTGCCACAGCTGGGACAGGATCCTGTCCATCTCTGGAAGAGCATAGTGGATGGGATTGCAACGCATCCTGCAAATCTGGTTTCAAGGCACTCTCTGCCCTGTTCTACCAGTGCTGCTCAGTCCTGACCTGCTGCGCTGACCTGGGACTACTTCCCAAAGAGCTGCTGACCACTGACCACAGATTGTATCCAAGTGCAGTGGAGTCTGGGAGTCAGCTAGGGCAGACAAGCAGAAAAAGTAATTTCACTTGCCAGCTTGAGCCATCTCCAAAATAGCTCAAGAGTAGCATACATGAATGATGGCATGCCATTTGTACAGGATGGAAGCTGCTTCTATCTTTCGGTTCCCAGTCCTTGTCCCTTTTGCCATTCAACTCTTCTATGCAGATTCCTGAAGGACTCTCTTACTTTCAAACACAGAAGGAATCAGGATTTCTGTATTATAAAATGGGTTGCCCCATTATAAGACCCTGCAGGGGAAGCACACGCTATGTTAATTACTAATACTTGGGTATTGAATAAATGAGTGGGAGCTGGTGTTTAATGATGATGTTCTTCCAGAGGTCATACCAGTGTTGGGAACACTTAAGAACTACTCTTAGAAGTTATGCTAAAAAGAAGGTGGCAGGTAATTGTGCTCACCGTGCTTCTGTGCTCAATCTGCGGTCTCTCCAGGGCAATCGTGATGCAGTTCAGGAAGATGAAGGCCAGCACAACATGGTCAAAGAGCTTGTGAGCAATGATGGTTTGGCAGAGGAGGCGAAACCTGTAAGAGAGTTCCAGTAGGCATCTGTGCCTCAGGCAGAGCAAGTCAAGGAGCTATGAGGACAGAGAATTAAGAGTTCTGGCCAAAACTGGGCTCTGACATAGCAGCTTTCCTATCACTGATACTGATGTCTGTTGATATGGCAATATCCCAGGACGGTCCACAGTCATACAAGGAGTCTGGAACAGTGCAAGGGCATCCTAACCATTATGACTGTGCTCCTATCTTGCCTTGTAAAGAAGAAGCTGTGTTTCAGTTTTCCTCCCAAACTTACGCTTTGTACCTACCCATGGCAAAGAGGCCACATGCTGAAAGCTGAGGAGTGGCAGGTAGGTTGTCAGTCATGGGGACCACACTTCTGTCCACTCCGAAAGACACTGTGCACATTAACACAGGTGTCAGAGCAAAAAGCTCTCCCTTATGATCTACAATGAAAGCCCTTTCTTTTCAAGGGGTGATGCACATCATTGAGAATACTGTTGGTTGGGGTACATGGATGTTTTCTACTGGTGGGAAGACCTCTTTAGTAGGAAGAATTTAACCCAAATTTCTTTTTTTTAGGCAAGAAGAATACTAACTTTACCCTAAAAGGTGTGATATGACTGCTGATAAATTGGTACTGGGCCTGTAAATGAAATGGAGAGCCTGTTCTGGTACCAGGGGAGGAAATATCAGTATAATGGAGTCATTAATAATACATTCTTTATCCTTTTTGGGTTAACATTAGTATTCCCTGCCTTGCTTTGTTATAAATATTTATGATTACACAAAATAAAATTGGGATGCTCCAAAGGGAGGGAAGATCATAATAGCTATTTAGAATGCTCAACCTTTGTTTCATCTCCAGAATCTAGGAAAAGTTGTTTGGCTGTAGAAGGGACAGTGGAGGAGAAAGTACTTCCCAGCTGGTAAGTTTAAAGTCACAACCTAACATCAGGGGATGTGGCCAGCACAGCAAGAGAATCTGCCCCATCTTTTCAACCTTCTCATAGCAAAAACTGCACAAACCTGTTTTGTGGAGAGAAGAGATATATGGACCAGTCTTCCCGTAACTCACACCAGTCTGGCTTATAGACTTCCATCATCTTCTGGATGCGAAAGCACAGGCTCTGTAGGGGTGCAGAAGAAGCAAGTGCCTCTGGTTACGTTCCCATTTACCTGAGAGACACTCTTCCTTTCACATCTGACCCAGAAACATCACTACCTGCAGTCTGCCAGATGCACTACCTGCCTTTAAGCCCCTGAATGAGGAAATCAACTCAAAGGCAACAAGTCATGGAAAAGAAGGTAGAAGCTGCTTTGCCAGGGCCTGTTTACTTCTTGGCATCTGGTTTCTCCTCCAGATCACAACAAACAAAACTGCTGGTGTCCCTTTTAGATCAGGATGTTGTCCAAGACACCTTCTCAGAGCTGTTGGAAGGGCTTTGTTAAATTAGGACAACGTTACCTCCCTACCTCAGCTAAATGAGAAGCCAGGACAAAAAGGCCTTCTGTTGGCACTTGGGCTTGGAATTTCATACAGCACATACGTCTGTCCAAAATTTCTACTGACCCTGCCTCCACTTTTTCCATCCTTTGATTTGCTCACAGAGTGGGCGTTGCTGTCTCCCACACTGGCACCACAAAACTCACTTGCCTTGTCTCTGGTGCCTGTGTTTCCTGCTCTGGTCTGCTGACGTTCGCCATGCAAAGCTCCCACTGCTCCCACAGCCTGACTTCTCCTATCCTGTAGAGATCACTGGTTGCACAACTCTGAAATAACAGCTCCCAAATGACCATGAGCACATCTCACATCTGCCTTCCTCCTACCATCCACCTGTACAGTTGCCTTGCAGGCAGCCTCACAATGTGCTTTGAGCTTGTCTGTGACAAAAAGGTCCCATCTGCGCTCAGCGCTGTCCTCCAGCTTTCCTAAAGCATCTTGGCAAGCTCTCCTATCAACATACAAGGAGAGTGAAACTTGAGGATGGATTTGGTGTTTCCCACAACATTGCAGCGTAATCCCACGTTCCCTCCACCAAATACGCACATAATCTATCTCTTCATCATCCTCTCCCCGCTCCTTGCGATTGTTCATCTTTGGGAAGATCTCCTTGACAATACTGGGCATTTTGCCATTGCAGTCCTGATGCTCGCTGGCTCCAGGCAGTGCTCCCAGTTTATGGGTCACTCTGTGGCCGGATGGGACCGAGGTCAACTCCAGCAGGTCACAGGAGCCTTTATTATCCAGAGAGAGTGTCCGGCGGTGATGAAATACCCTTCCTGTCCCATCCGTCTCCCCATGTGCTGCCCTGTGAGCTTCCCCAGGCAGGAGGGACTCATGCTCGGCTGAGGGATGTTTGTGTTTCAGGCTGTGTCCCCGGGCCAGGCTGTTCCAGCTGGAGCGACGGCTCCCCCAGGCTCCACTGCGGCCCCAGGCACCATAGTGGGAGCTGCGGGAACTGGACTGTAAGAGAGTGGGATGGAGACACAGTGACTCCAGGCACAAGGAGAGAGCATGTGATGCTATTTCAGATCGCACACTTCTCCCTGGGCCCCTAAGCCAGAAGGTTACCATTTATCAGATGTTGAGCAAGTTGCACGGTGGGAATTTAGCAGCAATCTCTGTAAATCTGACAATAAATTGATAATGAATTAGCAATGGTTTTGGCTGTGATTACTTTATAGCACCATCTGTGTGCAAAGCACTTTTGGGGAAGGTAAGTAATAAAGCCAAAGGCCAGGTGCCTGATGTTGTTACTTACACCATCACAGAGCAAGAATAAAGCTCTCAAAAAATCTGACTGGCAGCTTTTTACGCTGCCCTGGGGTAAAGGATAACGCAAAGTACAGGGTGATGGATAATCTGACACACTGTCTTTTGAGTACAGTCTTAGTAAAAGGAAGAAATGAGAGAAACAGGCTTGTTGGCTACAGTTTAGTTCAACCACATAAGTAACTTATCATGTAGTACGTGGCTGCTAGCTCTTCCTGTTTAGAAATAACAGGGGCATGAACCCTTTAAGCACTGATACACCCCTCAGAGCTGTGTACATCAGTGGGTAGAAAGCCCAGAAGCTAATGTGACAAGGTGGACAGGTCTGAGATGCACTGGTTAGACAGCCTGTAGTGTTTGGGGAAGTGCCACGGGGCAGCAGGATCTCCTACGGGGAGCTCCAAATCAAGATTTTTCTCTTCATTGTTACAAAGTTCACAGAAAACCCACCTGTAATGGGACTAGGCATTACCTAGATGTTTCTGTGCTCTTAACTCACTCAAGGCATCACTTTGCGTCCTGCACTCAAACAAAACAAAGAAAGGGGAAGGGGACAAAATGTGTTTCTCTCAAAGAGGGAGACTGTCTTTTTGGTGTTCTCCCTTTCTCACACTTAATGGAATATAGATATATATGTCTACAGATACCTAGAGAGAGAGGGAGGGAGAGAGAGACACAGAGAGAGAGAATGGAATCCCACACTCAATGCAATATAAGTAAGCAACCTGGAAATAGACTTCAAAAATCTGGAAATTTAGATAAGTAATGTGAACTGATCTGGATTCCAAAGACAGGAAATGCACTTGTGTTAGAAGCCTGCAGCAGCAGTGAAATCCTTCACAGCAATCTCCAGATGATGAAAGAAAGACAATGTAGTGCTTGGCCTTCAAAAGAAGGGTACGACACACTTTTATACTCAGTCACTCACCAAGGACCGCTGGTCATGGGTCATTCTCCCCAGAGACATCACACTACTCTTCCGGGATCCAACAGCAACAAGGATCTGGTCAAGTTGCAGGGAGTTGCGTGAAGAATTGGTGACGCCCCCAGCAGCCACTGGTGGGTTGGAAGAGGGCAAGGATGGGTCCAAGTGTCCATTAGGTGTTACAGGAATTGCACAGAGCTTGGGATCTGAGTGGAAAGATGAAGAAAGAAGAATGAGAAAAGAAGAAGGTGGGTTCCTCACTATGCAGTGACTGCTTTGATGTTTTACCATGTTAACAGCAGCTAACAGAATATTAGCTCTTTAGCATCAATCAACATCAATTCCCCTGATTTAGGGTGTTGTGACAAAAGCAGTGCAAGTTGGGAAGACTCTTGTAGAAAGACTTGCAGTCTGAGGAAAGACTTTGAGGGATGAAGACGTTACCAGGCAGTTTGTAGGCAGACTGTTCCAACTGTTAACTATCTTTCCTTGAAAATATGCAGCTTTTTTTCAGCCTGAATTTGTCTAGCTTAAGCTTCAAACCTTTACAATCTCATTATGCTTTTTTCTGCTCAATTAAAGAGCTATCTACCATCAGAAATCTCTCCTTATGGTCTGCAATTACAGAGCGAGTGATCAAGTCATTTCTCTGATTTCTCTAAACTTCATTACTCTCTCGCTGAGGCAAGACTTCCAGACTCACCTGAGTTCTTTTTAATGTCTAGGTATCCCTTCTACAAATGTGGGTCCCATATTTGGACACACTGTTCCTGAAATAATGCCCCTGAAGCTAAGCAGAGACAGTCTCACTTCTGACTTCCAGTTGCTGTTCTGGAGGTCATTCAAGAACTGCTCCACTTAGCTACCACATTCCTCAGGATGCCAACATGTCTCTAGTTTTTCCACAGACAGCAACACAAACTACCATAAAATTCAAAATGACAACTGGCAAGTTCTTGGAGATGAGAGTGAATTTTCTGCAGAATCTGTTTTTAGATTTCTCACCGAACAGCAACAGGACATAAGCAAACTGTTTGAGCTGTCGTACCTGGGCCTTCCTGGACCTCTTGAAACTGATCAAACTCCTCCACGTTTGATGAACTCTGGTCTTCATCTGAGTACGACCGGTTGGCATCCCCCTGTAACACACAAATTTAGAATTTGGGAACTCAAACAGAAAAGACCATGTGTTCTTGTCTTTCATTGCTGGAACAACTGCAAAATTGTCCTTGGCAGTCAGGCATCCAGTGTGATCACTGGAAAGAATCTTGTGTGATTTGGGATGGCTGATGTACTGCGTTCTTGCTTTTGGAGGGGTAAAGAACTCGCCCTAGGGCAGGGGCTGTTGTGGTACACAAGATGAAAATTGTGAATTCCCTTTCAGAGAGCTTGTCTCTTTCCTTACAAGGGTTAACACTGCCTTTTTTTTTCTTTTTTCCAATTAAAGAGCACCCTAACTTCAGGAGTGAAATGACAGAGGTGTGATACTTTGGAAGTCATCCAGTCCAGTATCCTTAAAGTGTCCCAAAGTTTACCTTTTTAGCACCTCTATTCCTCCTCCTGAGGAGGCCTTGGTGGCAACTTACCTCAGCCTGGAACCCTTCCACGAGAATGGCCACCAGCAGATTGAAAAGTACATAATTGCCAAATGTCATGAGAGCCACAAAGTAGAGGGAAGCCCATGGTGAGGTGGAGGCCATGCCATTATAGAGTACGACATTCCAGTCCTCCTGGGTTAGGATCTGCAATCAGAAGCTAAAGTCAGATAAACGTGAAGGAAGAACACAATGGGGGTTCCCAGAAAAGGACAGTGAATACACATCAGGAGCACATCAGGCCTCTTAACTTTCCCATAACCACACACCCACTGTCATCATCCAGCTGTGGTTCTGCGCCAAAAACATCAGCTGAGCAAGAGGAAACGAGCAACAATTAGGGCAGTAGTGAGATTGTAGTGTTAAACTTGGGAGTTGCCACAACAGGAGTGACCTTTGCAGACTGTCCCCAGGGAAGGAAGGAGCTCCCCTGTTAGAGATATATACCAGTTGTTTGGTTCCAATATGCAATTGCTCTTCCTCCAAATATCACATGACAGAGTGTTTTATGCAGCCTTTTGTGCTGTCAGGAGTGACTGCAGTGCTCTGCAATGAGGAAAAAGCATCTCTTGATCCTCTTCACTTTGCCCTGGTCCACCCATAGAGAGCAAAGTGGGCTCACCTGGAAGACAGTGACGATGGCCCAAAGTAGGGAGTCAAAATTCTTTCGGTCAGGAACTGTATCTCCTGTGTCTGTCCTGAGGCTGAACTTGCAACCAAAGATGTGCATTCCTAGGATGCTTTGGGACAAGAAGTGGAGATGGTGTCAAATATAAATATCTCTGGTACCACAATGAGTTCATCAGAGTAATTCTCTTTTTCCTCATGAAAATCTAATGTTACAACACAGCAGCAAGGAGTATGACAACACAGTCAGACTACTAGGACCTACTTGTGAAGAAGAAACTGAATATTGCACCCCTGTAGTTCACAAAAAAATTTGGTTTCCATCTGTGCTCACTCAGAGCTCACATATTACCCCCAACCTGTCATTCACATCTGTTCTCTCTATTGTTCTTGTTTGCTGTCATATTTCTTCATCTTATTATCAGTGCATTGGATGCACAGATAAACTTTCTTGGTTGCTTCCTGCTGCCCTTCTGGCAGTCAGCCTCCAGACTGAACTGTTCCCTGTAGCCAGTGTTGATTAGCAAGAGACTTGACCTATCCCGCGATGGGACATTATGCTCAACATCCACATTTGGTGACACTATTTTGACACCCCATCCAGGCCAAAATCTTCAGCAACTGAACCCAATTTAGTGCGGGAGTAAGTTCAGCCCTTACAAACAAATGGTTGTCAGTGCTGCCTTAGCCTATAAGAGCAACGGGCAAGATGAGTTACACAATCATGCTCTGAAGCTCTGTCCCCATGAGCCATGCAGTGCCACTCCAAAACACTGTGAACCAACTAACTGCCTCCTCACCTGAATATAAAGATGAAGAGCATGAGGAGCATGCAGAACGTGGCTACGTTGTCCATAGTCTTCATCAGCACCACAAGCTGGCGGCGCAGCGCAGGCATGAAACGCACCAGCTTCAGGACCCGAAGGAGTCGGAAAGTCCTCAGCACAGAGAGGCCTCCATCTGACTGGCCGATGATCTCCCAGATGCTGTCCAGAGAGGCACAGGGAGCATGAGGGACAAAATGAAAGACAAGTGAACAAACAGAAAAGAGGGAGGAGTAACAGTGCTGTTTTCATAGCTGCACTGGCAGCATAAGGAGTTGAGAGAGAAAATCTGTCTGAGCAAGATAGAAGTATATAGTATGGGTTTATACTTATGTGTAGAAAGCTGCATTTATGCCTTAAGAACACGAACGTGGCACTGCATTTTGCAGGAATGAGGGAAGGATTTCAGCATTAAATTCCAGCAAGACAAGTTCTTCTATCATATATTAAACCTTTGTAGCTTCCTCAATTTGTGCATTTTAAAAATATTTCACAAAAATATTTGTTGTGGACTTAACAAGGCAGCTGCAATCGCCTCCATTCTACAGAGGAGAGAACTGACGGACAGAAATGCTCTGTAGCTTGTGTTGCACCAACACAGAGTGTTGGAAAAAGACAGCTTGGTCTCCCAGTCCTTGATCTTGTGTTCAGCTCAGATCCTCCTAGAATAGCTGCTAAATCCTTTTTCAAAAGTGCCCAAGCTCTGTGGTATGCTTCTCTATATCTATTTCAGTTGATCCCCAAGGCCCTGGTCACCTGATGATGACGATGATACTGTCGAAGATGTTGTAGGGGTTGCGAAGGTAATCAAAGAGACCAAAAGCAGCAAGTTTCAGGATCATCTCCAGAGCAAACATGCTTGTAAAGACCACATTGCTGATCTCCAAGATGTTGGTCAATTCCTCTGGCTGGAGAGAATGCAAATTCAGAGAGTCAGAACTGAAACAGCCCTGAAATTATAGGAAATAAAATGCCACCCTTCCCAGAGTATAGGGTTTGTTGGGAGTTGCAAAGCTTCCATTGGCGAGATTAAAGTGAAGCTGAATAGAACCACTTGCACTCCAGTTCCTTTGAACTTCTGCTACCTTCATCATGGATTATGTCCCTAACAAATTTTTTTACTAGAGGTGGTCAGGAGCCCCACAGCCATTCACACAGACAAGGTTGACCAAGTGTCTCCCACATTCCCCTTCATATCCCATTACCTCAGCTAAAGCTGATTTATTTTGTGCAAAGGACTTGAGTATTTTTTGAAACAGGGCAAAAGTGGCTCATTTGCCATCAACCTTTTCCTTCAAGAATTTTGTACTCTTAGGTTTCCACAGGGAGCTGACACTTTTTTTTTGCAGAAATTCTGAAAATATTTGAATGACAGGAAAACAGTTCCCCATCTTCCTCCAAATCTTTTTTTCTGTTACATCTCTGATACAACTTTTACTCCCTGTCTTCCCCAGCAGAGACGGGTGTGTTTGTGTGTATGAGACAAAGTGTTTTAATGATTCCATCAGTGGAACAAGTCTGAACAAATTAAATTACTCTTCCTTTTGTTTTCCGAATTAATGACCTTTTCTTCAGTGTGTGTGCAGCCTTGGAAACTTCTCTGACAAGGTCAGGAAAGGGTCTGGACCATTTCCTCAGGAATGATGAAACGAGGGACACAGAGGTTGTGCTGATATCATTGATGAGGGATGCCAGCAACCTGCCATCCCCTGTGAAATGGAGGCATCTCCTGAACTGATTTTGGGATGGATTTATGGGCTCAAAGCACCTCTCACCCAGGGACTAGGACTGCACCAGACAAAACAGCAAGGGCTGAGGTCTCACACAAGATCAGATGCATGAGGGGTAAGACATGCAAGCCTGTCCATGTTTGCACATACTCAGGCACACACATACATAGCCCAGGAAGACTACCACAGCAATGGCAAGGTACAAAATATTGCCAGAGTGAACAAAAAATCCCTCCCAGGGTAACGGGTTGCATCTTGGGCCAGTCTAGACAACCCATAGCCTTCAGGCTGCATGAGACTTCTAGGGCAATCAGTTCTGGTTCTGACCCTCTGCCTGAAGCTGGGGGCTGCTTTAACCCCTGCTCTGAGGCCCCCATGGGCCCAGATCCTCCCAGGTGTGTGAACTGGAATCTGCTCCTCACGTTTATGGCTTCCCGTGCCCTTTGCTAATTTCTTGCACTCCTCGTTGCAGCTTCTTAGTCCATCTCTTTAAAATGAAAAAAGGGGAGATGGCTCAATTTCCATCCATAATTACATCTAAATAACAAAACCATCCTAAAAATTACAGGGAAAGGAGGGGAGATAAAAGTGAAGAGAGAAAGAACGAGCAAGGGTACATGGGAAGAGAGAGATGAAGATTACTTCAGGGAGACTCAGGCAGTAAATGACACTTGCCGAGAACATGAAGTCTATATGCTAAACAGAGATGCCAGTTTCAGTCTGAAACAAATGATTATGTTAGTGAAAATGAGCAATGTAAAAAAGCAACAGGTTATGATGGTTGATTTACCCATCACACTTGGAGCGTCACTTGAACAAAACTGTGGGAGCCGAATATTGGGGCGAGGAGGGTGGCTTGAAGGGGAGAGAGATCCCAGAGGCAAAGCATGCCCAGAGCCACATTATGATGGTGGATTATCCTTGTCTTTGCTTTCCATACATTCTCTCTTGTGCTTTGTAGTGAGTAACTGATGTTTGAAAAGCCATGCTTGCCTTTGCCTGTGGAAAAGGTCACCTGTTCCTCAGTCTCTCCTTCCCTCCTTAACGTCTGTTTCTACAGTCCAACCTCACCTGCCATCTGTTTCTAATGGGCCATCAATCAGCCTCAGAAAAGCATCTTTCCTAGAGAAAGGAGCAGGAAAAACTGGGCAGAGAAAGAAAAAAGAGATGGACAGAGAGAAAATCAGCAAAAGAGAAATGAGAAAACAAAGTTAAAAAAAAATAAACTCACTGGCATCCACAATAAGTAGAGAAGAAAAGATATGTTTTAAATGGAGTAGGAAAGAAGTAAAGGCTGGGGAAGGAAGAGCAACACAAAACAAATGAACTCAAGAAAAAAAGAGGAGATAAAGAGAGAGGAGCCAGCTGGAGAAGCACTATCACTGTCTAAGGGCAGATCCAGCATTGCAGTAGTTTCTGGAGATACCAGTAATTTGACAGAGTGTAAAGAGTCATCAGCTGGGGGCCAGGGCTGCAGGGTGGGAGCCACCAAGGGTTGTGTCCTGTGTGGAGATGCCCTTGTTCCTGGGTCAGTGTGGCCGTGAGAGACAATGGATGAGGTGGGTGGCTGGAATACTACTGGTCCAGGGGACTCTTCTCTGGCCAGGGAAGTGCAAACTTGATGAAGAGACAAATGAACAGAGAAAAAGTGGTTCTCTCCTCTTCTTCCTACTGACATACAGTATCTCCAACACAGTGGATGTGTCACCTCACAGTTGTGAGGGCTCCCCAAGCTCCCACACACAACACTCAGGCATTCGTCATCAAAACCCTTGGCAAACCTTCCTCCTCCCAGGTTTACCTAGAAACTCTAAATTGAAGCATCCACAAGGAGAGGCCTGAACTCAAGACTATTTTAGTCCAAGAAAAACCAAAGAACACTGAAATCTCCCCACAAGCAGTCTGTTCGTATTGCCAAGACAGTATAGATTGATTTATCAATCACACTTAGAGGGTGTATTGAGCTGAGTATTGAGGTAAGGAGGGTGGCTTGAAGGGGAGAGAGACCCCAGAGGCAAAGCATGCCCAGAGCCAGTGTTTGAAACAGAATGATTCACTAACTCTGTGTACAGACCTCTTTCCCAATCCATGAAACTATCTAATTCACATCTTCAGAGCATGAAGTGTTTCATCTCTAACAATGTAGATCAAATACTGAGAGTGAAATATATGATTCGGATTTACTTCAGAATACTTGTCCAGTGATCAGAAACTAGAACTGGGGCAATAGAGGGCAGCAGCTCAGCTTTTTCCTCCTTTTCAGTTTCTTACTAACTTTGGAGTTCTTTTGTCAGATTATACTGAAAATGTAATTAGTACATTATCTGACAATAGCCAGAAAGTCCTGCACCATAGGAAAGGTTAAAAAGATGCAGATCACCAGGAAGCCCCTGCAGGAAAAGTTTCTCCTAACCAGGAGTAAATCTGCATCTGTCTAGAAACTGAATAGTAATTGATGTGATCTATGCAGACCAACCCTACCAAACTGCACCTGCACAGCACTGCCTCTGAGGACACAAGAAAGAAATATTCCATAAAGGAGTCTCTCCAGCCTATTTCTACTCACAATTTCAAAGTCACTTGACAATAATTAGAAGAGCCATAGAAATCAGCCATGAAACACACCAAGTAGGTGTTTATAGTTTAAACACCACCCCACAACCAATGCAGGATTTCATGATGGCTTGTTATACCCTAGTTTTACAAGACTGAAGTAATGTGGTTTCATCTACTACCCCAGGGAGACCGTTCTATCATTTACTAAATGTCAGTACGATGAGTTGGCTTGGACATTTGCTGAATGTTTCTGACAAGCAGCAAATAGTAAAAAGAGAAGCAATACCTGTAAAATATGAACTAGTGAATGCAATAAATGCTGGTATAAAGGGAAATCACACAAGCTAAAGGATATGAAGATACTGATCCACAGTGCGGGTCTAGTTAGGAAACAAGGGATCATCTTATGATCCACACAGACAGACGTCATAAAGTATTGATCTGATGCATGAAGGAAAACTGTAAGTAGATACTGGAGAAGATAAAACAAGTTACTCAGCAATTGTCTAAAATGGCTGCTAATGGCAAAGAGGTTTGAGTCCAACAGACCATTCAAAAAATACCCAGTTGTGAAAGGCAACCTGGGACATTCAGCTGGGACCAGCCTTTCATCTTCATGCTGAATAAGGGAGAAAAGTGGGCAGCACCAGATCTACTGTGAATATTTAAAAAAAGTAAGCCTCTTAAAAGGATCCTTCTGGACAGCCACAAGAATCTAATATTTTCTACATTGGATTTTAAAAATAGACACTTCCAAATAGAAGCAGATCTGAAGAACTGCAAAAACTATTTCAAGCAGGACAAAGCTTGAAATGATGGGTTTTGGCTTAGGCAATGTCTCAGCAATATCTGAAGGCCTAATACTGAGAATATTACATGGTATATTGCACACTGAAGATTTGTATAAAGTTATCTATTTACAAGTGATAACTTGTGATAAGATCATGGATTAAAAATGACTCATAGCAATGCAGTTTCTCCCAAAATTAGTTGATTTCCCTCACAAGAAATATATAAGGAGGTGGGAAGCTGCCTTGGCCACACAATCAGGACAGGACAAAGGAATGGATGAATAAGATAAACAAAGCCAAATTCCAAGGTTATCTGAATCCAAGTAAAGTTGTTTGAGTTGTTAAGTCTCCTCGAAGAAAAACATTGTGAGTATTAAATCCCTGGATTGTAACAAACAAATAGTTTTAATTAATGTTTTTCTATCTGTTGGTGAAGACTTGGGAATTGAAGGTGAGACTCACACATGGGCTCTGTCCCTTGGATTCCCGTGTTTCTGAGCCTGAACCTTGTGCCTCACTCCTGCAGTCCTTCTCACCCCTTGACCTAAGAGTTGTGCATGCTTTGGTGAGCTCGCCTGTGAATAGTCCATGGAAAAGTGGAGCATCAAGGAGCTGATGCACACACCATGAGCTGTTCCCAGGTCTGCTCAAACCTGTGACACCTTCACACATCCTGCCCAGCCAGAAATGACCTCAGAGAGTGGCTGGGGTTGTGATCTCCCATGCACCAGAAAATAAAAGCTCAAGAGGTCTCTATATGCCTTAGCTCTGGGCCAGAAGACATTCATATGATGAAGTAGCTGAAGCAACAGAAGCTTTTTCAGTAACAGGGTGGTGTCACCTGGCAAATCACAGATCTTGGTGGGCAGAGGGGCTTTTCCAGATTTCCTACCGTGAAAATTTGTGTTTCTGGGAGGAAAAACAACAGGAAAAAGAGAAAGGAAGGAGAGAAAAGGAGGCAATGAAGTACCAGCCTGAGATGTACTGATAGAATGGTTTGAGAAGAATTGAAAGAGAGCAAAGAAAAGGACAAATGTCTGTGTGCTTCTGAGTTAACTGTTGAGTGAAAAGGACCTGAGTATGGCCTGGATATTCTTGTGCCAGGGAAACAGAATTCAGTACATGTGTTTTAAATAAACAGGTTATACCACATTTTTCAGTTATGATCAATTTGACTGACATCTCTTCTAGTAGAAACAACATGCAGGGTCACAAGCTTTTCCTAGCTACTTAAGGATAAAAAGTGATAGCATAATTTTAAGGATGTGTCATTAAGAACCTGCTACTAGAAACCCCAAGGCTGTAGAGGCAGATCCCACTGCTGCAGGCTGTACAAACACAGCAGAGGCAGCCGAGAAAGGCTTAAATCTGCACATACAATAGCCAAAACATGAGAGTGAATTCTCTACCTCCAGCTCAAATATTCTTCTGTTAAACTGTTAATTCATGCTGTCTCTAATAAATCAGAATGAACAATGGCTCTCCCTGCTTGGTGTTCACATCTTTAAAACACCAGTGGGCAGTTTTCAAGTTGTCCCAGGCTCCAGTCCATACTCATCTCTCTGCTGTGTGATAGACACATCATTCTTCTTTATCTATTTCCATGAGTTAACCCCTCCAGCCTCTTCTTCATTCTCCTCTCTTTTGAGCTCCCGCCAGTATTTTTCTGGTACTGAAGCATCCATTGCAATTTTGCATTCTGGGATCAAATTAAGGTTTCCCACCCTTGTATCAGAAACTAGCTGGGCTTTGAAAAATGGTCTAAAGCTTGGCACGTGGGTGGGATCCAGACATCTGAGGCTTCAAATACCAGCTCACACACCGTGTTGCCTCAAACAGGGAATTTAAGAGACAGTGAATCGCAAGATATCTCCATCCTGATACAGCACAGGACAAATCTGGGTGCCTTGCTTGAACCAGGCACACTGCCTGTCTCTGCTGTATAAGACTGTGTTTGGGACTAGACTTCACCTTGGCTCCAAAGCTTCAATACAGTCAGCATCTCAGTAGCGCAGCAATCTCCTATTTTTGTGTTTGGGGCAGACACATGGAGCAAACCATGCTCACATTCAGACTAGAAGCATACATCTAAGACATGGATGTACAGCATGGACTCTTTTAATGGAAAGTGCAGCAGAGCTACCCAACAGCAATGCAGATCCAAGGTCATGGACACACTTGACGCTCTCTGAAGTTGGCTCTGCACATCACAAAGTAGACACAGTTTCTGTTTCCCAGTTATAAAATAAGGGCACACAATTCTTCTCCATTTCACAAGTCTGTCATTAGGATAAAGTGCATGACTGATTCAGAGCTGCCTGCAAACTATTGGCATGAAAGTCAAACCTGTGCCCACACCTGCTGTTTGTGTCTGACCTACCTATTACTTCTTACTCACAGGGCAGAAGAAAGGCTCAAGCTGACTGCGCCCCCAGCATAACTGAAGATGGGAGGTGGTGCCTTTCCTAGCTTTCTTGTATAGACAGAATGTGCTCAGGCACCTCTTAATTAAGTTGGGAAGGCTAGCAAGCTAATGGATTTGAATTGAGATGCTGGTGAAGTGTCTGTGACGTCCCCAGAGGGCACATTAAATTAACCAAATAGACTAAGGATTCAGTAAGCTCATGAAGAGAGACATGAGTGAGAGAAATGGGGAAGATGGAAGAGATGAGGGTGAAGGAGAGACAAGCAGATGGAAAGAGAAGATAGGGCAAAAAAAAGAAAAACAGAGGGATGAGCAAGCAGGGAGGAGGAAAAGAGAGGGGTTGAAAAGAGGTGAGAGGAAAATACATGGAGACAGTGAAAGTGATTAAGTGCAGGAATAAGGAAATAAGAGACCCTACAAGATTCTGAGGCTTTCTCCAAAGCCATGCTGGGACCATCTGTGCTGCAGTCTGGGGTCCAAATTGCTCAATTTCTGCCTCCACCGAGTTGCATCAGCTGCTTAGCGAGGCCATAACCCCCAGCAGGACTCACCAGTCCATGTTTCCCACTTTGTGCCCTGAGGTGCCTTACCTGTTCATGGTGCTCGATGCCCATGCTGATAGTGTTCACTAGGATTGCAATCATGATCCCACGATTGAAATACTTGCTGTCCACAATCACTCGGAGCTTGACCCTCACTTCTCGCCACATGTCACTGCAGAGCTTCAGCCGCCCTCCTTCTTCCACCTCCTCCTCTTTCTCCAGTGCTGAGGCACCCTGGTCCTCTCTGCTGTCCTCTCCTTCCCCTTCATTGGCTCCTCCATCCTCCTGGTCTGAATAAGTACTATCCAGGACAGAGAGCCTCCTGGATGCTTCGTGCTCCTCGCTATGGCATCGTGGGCAGTTGGTGAGATCTGAGGCTGCTGTCACAGCAACAGGCTGGACCAAGCCCGGAGGAGGGCAGCCAAGAGAGTTGTGCTGCTGGCAAAGCCCTGGAAAGAGAAATGGTTATGCTTAAAGGAGAAGGCATTGAAAAAAGACATTGAAATTGGACATGTGTTTGGATTTTGGGTATTTAAACAGGATAACTGGGCTTTTTAGCTGTAAGAATGATTAAACATCTCAAGGTCAGTAATAAAAATCATTGCTGTTGGAGGCTCTACACTGATGAGCTGTGTCTCCAAAAGGCATAGTACTGTTCAGCTTGCCAGTGATTAGGCTCAACAGGAGTTCATGTCCACCAGAGAAAGAATTGTCTAATGCAGAAATTGCAGCTTGAGGCTCAGTAGCTTGTGTTAAGTGAAAACTGAGGGGAAAAATGATCACAAGAGCAGATTTTGTCCTGAACTGCTACAAGTGGGGCCCAAGAACATCCAGGTTGAGTTCAACTCTCTAAATTAGAGAAACTACATTAGCAAATCATCTCAAAAAGCCAGAAGAGGTAGCACAAGAACACTTCCTCCTGATAGTCTGCATTCTGAATCAGAACAGAACTCCTGACTTCAGTAAGAAAACTTAATTTGTGTTCCTTGATCCTCCATTTGGACCTAGAAAGTTAAATGGACACTGGAGGAATGAAACAATTAATTCATTAACACCATGCATAAAGCCTGTAGAAACTTTTCTCTCAGCAAGTAAAGAAAATGAAAGTCTGAGTATGCAAGACCAGCTGAAGGAAAATCTGCTTTTTGCTTGCTAATGGGAGTCAGCAGCCAGTTAATACTAAGTTTGTAAAACCACTTTCACAGTGACTTTTCTGGCAAGGAATCCGATTTAAATGATATCTCATATGATATTTTGCACAACATCATGTGCTCCTGTCAAAAGAAATTATTTCTGCTGCCCTTGCATATCAAACAGACTTCTTCAGCATTGCCCCCTTAGGTTCAGAGGACACCCTACTGCAATTCTACTCTCTTTGCCTCTTTCTTGAGGTCCCACAGCAACTCAGATTGGGAGGATAGCTCTGGAGGACCTGCTGTGTCACCAAGTCCAATCCTTTGTCTGACTTTGTCATATCCCCCTAAGTCTTCTCTCTCCCAGACTGCTATCATCACCCGGTTATACCAGACGTGGAGCCCTTTACAAGCCTCAGATGGTGCCTTTAAGTTTATCTCTTTGTTGTCTCTGGATTTCAGACCTGGATAACCCACATTCCCTGCTGGTTGCCCCTGTTTTATTCCCATTTTTGGCTGGTCATCTCCACCTTGCTGGTCTGGTGTGCTGGCCATGGTACCACGCTCAATGGCCGATGTTAATTCTAATTCTGTGCTTTGTAGGCACAGGTCCTTTGGCAAGCTGGCACACGAAGATGCTCCCAGTTACTCTCACATTTACACTATTGGCATTTCCAGCTTTACCAGTGCAATCCTTACTGTAATGCCTCTGTTTTTTCCTGTTCATGCCTAGTTTGGCATCACTCGGCTCCACGTTGCCCTGGCGCCAGCTCTGGATGCTGTTGTACAGCCCAAGGGTGCGGCGCTTGGCTTTGCGCACGATGTGGCAGACGTATTGGAAGATCTCCTCGTAGCAGTCTCCCGGCTCCATGTAGCTGGCAACAGTGCTGGAGGAGAGGTACCGGGCCCTCTGCTCCTGCATCAGCTGGTGCTCCCGCTGCTTAGTCTCCGAGAACTGTGTGGCGATGACCACCAGGCACAGGTTAATCATGAAGAAAGAGCCCACCTAATAGCAAAGGAGAAGAAGGGATGGTCAATGTCAGCATGAGGAAGAACATGTGGGAGGGGGAATATAAGAGGAGAAATTAACTGGAGGCAGAGGAATGGGAACGAGTCTGCATGTGGAGAAGCGGTTTCAGAGAAAGCCAGGAGTATGTGACCTTGGTTTTGAGATCTCACTAGACACCATTTCCATGCAGAACTTAGAGCTATGAACTGAAATTCAAGAAATACAGGTCCAAACTCTGGCTCTTTTGGTAGGCTTTGGGACCTTTAGCAAGTCACTTTGAAGTTATATACAAAGGGTTTAATGAAAACTGGACTTTTTCTTTCCCTCTCCTTTGCACTAAACAGAAGGTGGGAAGTAGAGAACCAGCTTAGTAGTTTTTTGCTTTCTCCTCTGTTTATTCATTTACTACTGGAAAAATCATGCACTGCCATTTATGATCTTCAGCTCTTGGAGGACATGTCAGTATTCTCAGATCATTTTACGGATGCATCAGTATACCTGGAGCATATTATTAATTTCTACATTTACACCTTAATTCACCATACAGGGAGATGGCACTTTTCTGAAATGAATGAGCTCATGAAATCCAAGAGGAATTTACAGAAACTAATGACTCTGAGAACACTGAATGCTCTGAAAAAACCATGCTTCCTAGCTCATTTCCTATTCTTCTGACACAAGACCTATTATACTAGCTCTTATTTCACTTGTCCATCAGCCTAGGTAGGCTTTCCATTTCAAACACAAAAAACCTACACAACTAACTCTCCCAATTTCTTAGGAACAAACCAAATAAAATGCCCAAGTTCTCCTTGTTCCATACAGAAGCCAAAACATCTACCAAGCTTATTTTACAACTTTGCATGCTCCCTTTAAGCCTCAGTTTTTCTACCTGTAAAATGGAGCAAAGATTTTTTGATGCTGAGAAATCTGGGGGTAAAATTATCTCACTTTGTGTTACATATTATAAAATTAGAAATGAAACTCCACTAGCAGATCTATCCATAGGTAGAGAGATTTAGGATAAAACCTGGACTTCAATATGATGAGAATTTCATACATAAAAGGGCTAGTAACACATTCAAAATCATTTTCAAGAGCTATAATGCCTTGATTGGTGCCTACTCCCCACAGAGTTGTAAGTGTCGATAGGGCATTGATAAAATGCAGAGTCTGAACTCTGAACAAAGACCACACATCTGCCCTGCTCTGAAACAGACTCTGCAGGACAGCCTCTGGGAGGAGACAAGGCACGAGGTCAAGATTTCTTCTTCCCCTGGACCAGTGAGCATCCCTGCTAAGGAACATCCTCGCATCATGTTTCTCCTGTATGAACCCACACAGGACCCAGTCTCACCTCACTATCTCTCCTTTACAAGCAAACAGCCCAGACAGAGAGCTGGATTCAGTCCTGCCCTTATCTTCACACGTGTCCTCCCCCCTATAACCTTTCCAGCAAATGGAAGAGAGCAAGCAAAGGTGGTGGTAACCTGATACCAGCCCTCGTGCATGGAAAAGGTGTTTTTTTCAGCAAGTACTCCAGCTTGTTTTACCTATCCAAGCAGCCTTCCCCTCAGTTCATAGCCCTTGCCACCCCCTCACCAGCTTGCTCCCCTGGAAGTCCCTTTCTCTTGCACACAGGTGCCCAGTAGCTCTGTCCAGAGGCTCAATACAGTGGCTGTGGGTATTTCAAAGGAAAGGAGTCCCTGGTAGCACCTCAGTAACCCTTCGAAACATGAAGCTCTTTCTGACCAGATTCAACATAAGGACAATAAACTATCTCCAAATAAAGGGCTTTTTCCCCCCCTCCTCCTCTCAGCACCCTTCAAAGCTGTTCTAATTTGGTTTCCCTTCATCACTGAACTCTCCTCTTCTCTCTCCTTTCCCCCACATTTCAGCCTATTTTCCCTTCAGTTTCTAAATGTGGCCTTGAAAATTAAAAAAAATGCCTCGTTCAGATTCTTTCACTTTCACCCAAGATTGTCCCTAGTCCCTGATGTCTTGCATGTTCTAACTGATGAGAGTATGACTGTAAGTCCAAATTCTCTGATGGACTCTCCTCAGCAACACATGACACTCACACAGGCTTTCCCTTTCAGTTATCTCCCTCTGCTTACACTGAGTGAGGCAGTACTGGGAGCTGGACACCACCTGCATGAGCATTGCTGAAACACTACTTGTGACACTTTCCTGTACTTTGTAACCTCCTACAACTCCACAAACAACAAGCAATTAAGACTTGGAACACCTTCATTCTAGGCTAGAAGCAGAAGAGCTGAGGAAATATGAGGCAAGAAGATGTCCTCATGAGGATCTCACTGACAGCCTGGGGTTGAATCTTGAGTGGGGTTCAGGTTCACATCAACGAGTCCTGTCCTCACAGGCACCATTTGCTCTGATCTACCACCAGATGACCAAAAAGGGGAGGAGTGAGAGGACTGGATATGGTAACTAATCCTCAATCCTTATCCTTTTATCTAGGAACATAAAACGCAAAACAAAAAAGCTTGGTTAATCCTTAAAACCACAGGCAAGACTATAAGCTCTCAGTCTCTGTTGAGTTTGACAATGCCTCCCAGCTAGGAGAAGGACAGGAAGAGTCCCAAAAGGCTCCTAATTGAGTGATCCATCTCAGTTAGCTGAGCAGGGAGACACGAAGTGTCTGACATGGAGTCAGACAAAGCATCTGACAGAAGCAGATGGAGACCCCTAATTCAGAGCCCCAACACAGGAGTCCCATTCAGTCCTGAGACTGAGCTCTGCTTTGGTTAAGCAGATCTTGACCACATTCAGCCCAAGGTTCAATCCCTATGTAATAGATTAGTAGTAGTAACGTAATTTACTCATCAAATTAGTAGTAGTAAAGTAATTTACTCATTCAGTGGTATTGCATGTTATATTTCTATATATATATTACTGTAATCAATGTTCTGTTAAGGCTGAAAGACTGTAAGTTGCAAAATGGGTAGTTAACCTGTCAGTACTATAAGCTGATAGTCCTGCAGTTGCAGTTCTTAAGATGACAAAACAAGTTATTATGCCTTACTGAATAAGTCTTTTGTATATTGTCTAAATGGGTATGCCTAAAGCAATGAAGGGAAGGACAAGGATCAAAGGGTCAAGTACGAAGACGATAAAAAGGATCCAAGATGGACATCTGGAGAGATTCACACAGTAGGCTTCAAGGATGAAAAATTACCTAAAACTATGGAAAGGGAAGTACCTGGCAACTGAAAGCGAGTTTGCAAAAGAACCAACCAGAACCAGACTTGCGAACTCAGATCCAATAGAAGGATAACAAGTGACTATGGGAAGGGAATTGACAATGGTATAAAGAATACTGGTTTTGCCCACTGCTTTGCTGGCTGTGTGTGGAGCAGGGGTCTCCCTGGCAGCCCAGCGCGCTGTTTTGCTTATTTGCATTTTATATAAATCTTTAATAAATTTTTGCTGCTATATTTCAGCATAAGTTTCATTTGCTTATAACACCTATCTCTGTAATATCTAATAAAATCTGACTAGTGCTGCAGATGCTGACTTACTAGTCAATTATTTTTATTGTTTATGCCTGGATATCCAGCTTGTCTTCTGAAGCTCACCTGTGTAAGCACAGAGCACTTCAAGGAGGCCTCTGAGTGCTACACTGCAGATGCTAGTCTGAGAGTTCAGAAGAGCTTGCTCTAGTCCAAGAACCATAGCAGTAGCCAAGTAGTTGGAGAGGTGACAAAGAGACAGCTGGACCTCAAGCAGGAAGACCAAAATGAAACACTGGCTCAAGAGCAGAAAGCAGTCCTTCATGTCACCTCCTTGATCTCTGGTCAAGTGGGGAGCTATTTAAAATCTGCTGAATGTATAAAATTCTTTTACCACGTTATTCTACAAGACCACTGAGTGCCAGGGTCAGCCAGCACCATTCCCCTCAGAGAAGCACCTCTGTGCAGGATTTCTAACTGTGCTGTGAATGTATCCAGGTGGTGGAGCCTTCTTCCTGCCATATGAGCAGTAGCAGGTAATGCCCTTATGTAGGTGTTTGAAAATATCATTATGAGGGAAGAAGTCGTGGATGAAAGCACAGCTCTAAAGAGAAGCTGCAGAGATCCAGGCCCAGAAAAACAAGTCTGAGCCAAGGCTAGAATGTATATGGAAAAGCAAAGAGTCAGGGCTTAAAGTATGACTGTCAGAGCACTCCTGCTCAGAAACCCGAGCTTTTCAACCATGGAGAAGGAGGGAAGGATAAAGGCTGGAAGGACTGTCCTTCATGAGACTTAAAGAGGGGGTGTCATTTCTATAAGAAGACTCAGACAGAAAATGCAACCAAGTGATAGCAAGTTTGCACTGTTGTGTAGCTATGTGCTACAAAAGATGCATCACACATGCCAAGAAGGTAACAGAAAGGCTAAATACTTTCTTGGTGTAACTCCATCAAGGGTAAAGGAAATATCCCACCTAGCATATGGCTTCTCTGTTCTGAGCAGTCCCCAAAGTAACTTGAGATTCATATTCTCCTGTGTTTGATGGAAATAAACCTATATGGCTTCTGCAAATGAGGAGGGAGTGTCTAGAAATGTCAATGACACTCTGCAGTAAAATCTCAGGTGGAGTGTTTAATTGAGGGTTTTCAGTGCCTGGAAATTCAGAGAAAAAGTTTGAATCACTGTGAAACCACATGAGGTGAGCCAGTGCTAGAAAGATGCTTAGAAACCAAAAATATACTGACAGAATTTATGTGGTTTGAAATGGGAGGTGACGGGCAGTTTTTGGAACTGGCCTCCAACAGACTGGGCATGCCCACTCCAGCAGTTAAATGCTCACCCTGCACAGTCCTTCCTGGCTCTGAGAGAAACTGTGGCTCTGGGATAAGGAATAAATTCTGTCTTGAACTACATATTCTACAAATCTGGGTATCCTCACCATGCTGCTCAAGGTGAAAATGCAAGTGGGTACTAAGCATCTATTGCATTGTGGGATATATGAACAAACTTCATGGGAAATAATTATTTTCTGAACTCACAAAAAGCAGTGGTTGTTCAGTTTGCCTTTGAGAACAGAGCACATGGGAACTCCACCCCTCGCTACCTCATCCTGTGCAATCACATCTCAGCACTATCTCTTTGGGACTCTCCAGGCTCAAAGTAAAAGCAACATCCCTTAAGATGTATTTCATCTCTGCTGTCAGGGCTCAGAGACACAGGGACAGAGTCCACATAGAGTAGGTCATCCTTCTGTTTTTCTCTCCTTGTCTTTCCCTTGTGATGGTAGAAGGTGATAAGGCAGGGTGAAATCAAGGATATAATATGTTTTTCTTAAGGTCTCTGAACTGAATGGGATTGGTTTTTGTGCCACCTTCCATATGCACATGCTGCAGAATTTCTCACAGAAACTGGATTAAAGTTTGCTTTCTCTTAAGTCACAACATGTCAACTTGAATTTAAACCAGATGCTAGGTGAGTCTGTTAATGTTACTGGGTGACTGTTTCTAGAGATCCTATTTCTAGGAGAGCACAGCCCTCCAGGACAAGTATTAGGTGAAGATCAGAGTCTTAGCTAGATCCATTTGTCATCCCATCCAAATGCATATAGGCCTTGGAGATAAACACTGAGGTCCTTACTGACCTCGGTCAGTGACCCAGAACTACATTGCATCTATCCTGTACAGATTTTATACTTCCTGTACAGATTTTATACTTCCTGTACAGATTTTATACTTCCTGTACAGATTTTATACTTCCCATAATTCATCCTACGTCTTTCCCTTCTGTTCTTCACTTTGGTCCCCCTACGAGAAAAGTGCAAGAATCTTCATAAAAACAAAACCCTTCCTTGTCAGAAACAGTATATTCCCTTGAAGAAAATGCAATTATGTGAGGAGGCTTGAGGAATGGAGAGGCAACAGCACCATGTTTCTCACCTTTCTTCCCAGGTACAGACAGCAAACATCCTAACAGAAAACCAACCTTCAGACTTTATTTGTGTAAATCCACAGGGCTTATAAACTGCTTATTAAGTTCTCATCATGGACACACTTCTCTCTTTCCATCCCCACCATCCACAAGGGATCTCACACAGCCAGTTTATTTTGGACTGCTGACACTTTTGGAGCAGCAGCTCCTTTTCTTTCATGGTGAGGAAGTAATTCAGTGTGACAGACCCTGAATCTAACAAAATGTGAATCTGAGACTCTGAACCTGAGAAATCCAGGTGCTGCCAAAAACTGCTGGCTCAACATGGTTCAAAAATTACTCAAGAGCTTAAAATGTATAAAGAGACCAAGTAGAAGGGCAGATGAAGAAATTGTTTTCTGTTCTTTTGAGCCAATTGGTTTGGGGAACTTACTTTGCAAGAAGATCTGCTAATGAGAACATTATCCTACACTGGGTACATAGAACTGCAGAAATCAATCCTAAGGATATTTTTGGAGTAAAAGATAATAACTTGTCTGACAATTATGTTTGTGATTCTGCCACAGACTCTTGGTGAAAATCAACTAGCTGGATTTCTGAGATTCCCAGAAGTTTGCTTCCCCAGTATGTATGTTGATCTCAGACCTGTTATTTGTAGGCTCTTAGCCTGCATTGCTGACATTCATCAAGTCTTATACTTACGATTATCAACAAGATAAAGTAGATAAAATTGTAGAAGGAATGTGCATCCATCACATAGTACATGATCTCCACCCACCCTTCCAGTGTGATCACCTGCAAAGATAAACAACAACAAGAGAAACAGGAGGGAAGTGGGCTTCCAGAGCTCATTCCTCATTGTATACAGACAGATACTGGTAGAGCTGTTGCAACCCAAGAAAGGTGAGAAACAACAATTCATTTCAACAAAGCCAAATTTCCATTTCAGGAAATCAGCATGGTACTGCTTGGTGACACTGGCATACTGTCAAAGCCTGTGAGATCATTCTAGTCCACAGCAGGAATATTTCATTAAAATAGTTCATTTCCCTGGATCGCAGCGGGGGAGAACCTGCAGCAGGTTTCTGTGCCCCTTGGACTGGACACTGCGTACAGCCGGAGGAAAAGTAAAAAGGCATGGATTTTTAGCTCCCATCTGCAACGCACGCTGGGAATTTAAAAAAAAGGAAAAAAAAAAGGACTCCTTTACTATAGCAGTTTGCATTGAAGGGGAAACTTGTACAAGTCAGCCTGAAGAGCGCAGATTATTTTAGCAAGGGTCTGTAATTGCTCTATGTCCCTCCCCATCTTCAGGAGCACCGTTCATGGTGTGCAGGCTGTCTCCCTTGCTAGGATAGTTACTAGACCCTTTAGTCTCTGCATCTGTGTCACAGGCTGCAGAAACCACCACTGGAGCCCAGAACTATTGAGTCTGAAAAAAAGAAAAATAGCTTGAGGCTTGTTAGAAGGCTAACTCGGACTTACCTGAAATATCACAATCCAGGCATACCCAATGTTGTCAAAGTTGATGGCACCCTTGTGCGGGTTGGCGTTGCCGGTACGGCACACGTTGTAGTACTGGTTCCAGTTGACACACATGCCACTGATATTGAACTCTTGCCGCACTGAATTGTAGTAATAATAATCATCCTTGTCCAAACAACACTCATGGCCTCGCTCCTTCAGTGGGGGTATTTCATGACAGCCCATAATTCCATTGTCTCCTGACAGTGAGCAGATAAAGGGCATCTCGTCATCCTCCTCAGGTTGGTAATAGGGGGGCAAGACAACGTCACCTTGTCTGCAAGAGTAAAAAAACCCATGGTCATAAATTTTCTGTGACAGACAGTTTCCCATCAGTGACACTGGTGAAGCTGGGAGCTCCCATTCTGACACAGAGACTGCACTGGGTAAGGGATTTTCAGGTTTATGGGAAAGGAAGACAAGGCTCCTGAAAAACAGGAAATTTCCAGGGTGAGTCCCCAGTTTTCAGAGTTTTGTCTTCCATCAGATCATCTGAAGCCAAATTATACAATCTGCTTGCATGGAGATGAAGAAAAGCTGGAATGCAGAAATTTGCAGTCTGATCACTCTCTCCATTAGCATCAAGCTAAATCAGAGGCAATGATATTAAGGTAGTTCATCAGGCTTTACGGTGATGTGCTCATATATGTAACTGTTGATAGACACGTTCTGTAACATTTGGCAGTGAGCCCTCTGTACTTCTAAAAAAAGAAAAAAATCCAGTTCGTGCATAATTAAGGCTGCACAGATAAGCCCTAAAATCTGGAAATGCAAAGTTAAAATTGACTTAACCTTAACTTTGACTCTTCCTTGGCAGTTGGCATTATGGGTGCAACGTTTCATGACAAGTTCACGTGCCTTTTTCCAAATAATGCAAGCACCTTCCAAATGCACAAACAGTTAAAATAATCTATGCTTGCCTAGCTGCAGATGAGCTAATGATCAGGAAAGTGAAAGGTGGAGATTAAACTTTTTTTGATTAAACTTTATCTGGTGTAGTCCTTGCACTGTTACAATATATAACTTTCACACTTCGTGAACGCAGACTTTTGCACTAAATGTCACTGGAAGAGGACAGCTGTTGATGAAAAAGACAGAAAGTCTTTGATTCTAAACTAATCAGGACTAAACCACAAAGATCTGTCGTAACTCATCCTCATAATTGGTGAACTAGGTACCTTCAGAATTGATTTCTCTAGTAATGGTCAGCCAAAGATTTTCTAATATCTGTCACTTTGAAGGCTGTGGCACCAATTCACTTCTCAGTTACATTAACTCTGCACAGATTTAATTACACTCATTAAAGTAGTACTACTCCTGATTAACATAAAGGACAATCATCCTACACATTAGTTTCCCCCAAGGAATAAATAATCACAGGAAATGCCTGCTTTAAGCAGCTCCTACTCTCCAACTCCACTCTGTTCCACAGATTGTATTTTCATACTTTTTTTTTCCCCAAGCTTCAGAACTGTTTAATCAGTCTAAACTGATCTACAGTTCTAGCTTTTTTTTAAAGCAGTCTAAACTGATAGCACATCTGGGATTAGCATAGGATTTTAAGAAAACATTTTAAAGCCTGAGATCTGCTAAAGTCAGAAAGTCAACAGGAGGAGCTGTACCCTGAAACTGGGTAATTGGAGAATTCATGGCAGGCAGGAGCTTTACTACCCCACTGCCTGTGGAGAGGAGTAAAGCTGTGTTCTTCAGACTTACCCCTAAAACCCCAGATACCTGTAGTTGATCCCCGTGTGACTTCAGGCTCTGCCCAAACTGTGCCCACATTTCCCCATGAGTTTTTTGTCCCATTCAAACAGCCATTCTTTGCATTCAGATGTTCTCACTTCTGCTAACCCAGCTGTGGGATTTCTCTTCCCCCAGCCCTCCATACCCTCCACATGGCACCACTCGCATGTACTTCTACTCCTGAAGCTTTCCAATAATTTCCCAGTGTCCCTCTAAAGTCTCCAAAGGTAATGTACTACTGTTCAAACAGTGACCTCAGCTCTATCTTGGAGGTGCCAAAGATGATCCTGGAAGCATCAGGCAGTGCTATGGCTTTCTGTAAGATTCCTCTGTGTGTTGTTTTCTGAAGAGGGAGCAAGTTCAGAAGAAAGACAGCACGGCTGGTGTTTCAGAGTTTCAATTCTTTCTGGGTGTAGGAGCAGCATCTTGTATTACTGGACATGGCTGGAGGAGGCAGCCATGCTAACCTGTGCCTTGATCCAACCCAAATGAGACCAGCCTTGTTCTTCTGTGAACCGTGAAGACAGATGAAAACCAGCTGTCTTTGCCTGCCCTCCCTTACCACTGCAAGACATGACCAACACTCTGCACACTATCACCCTACAGCTTTTTGGAGTAAGTGATACACAGAGAGCCAGGCAGTAGAAGACAAGAGTGGGAAAGGGGAAAGAGAAACATTCCTGGAAGAAAGGAAGGAGACACTGTCTCCCAGTCACTCACATTGTGAAGTTCTCCTCCATGAAGCAGCGGTTGCGGAGCAGCCCAGCCCACAGCTGCACCCCGATGATGCCGAAGATGAAGAAGACAAAGAAGCAGAGAAGAAGGACGTTCCCCAGCATGGGCAAGGTGTCCAGGAGCAAGTTCACAAGGATGCGCATGCCTGAAAAGGAAAAAGAGAGCCAGAAGGAGCAAGTGTGGGACAGAGAAAGAGAAAGGGAGAGAGGAAGGGAAGGAAAAGAAAAGGAAAGAAGTTTACAAGACATGCAGAAAAAAAAAAAAGCCACATGAAGATAAAAGCAGAGTGTCAGAAATTAGCTACTGTCCAAACCAGGCTAGATTTATGGTTATTGCCCTTTCTTGTCCTAACCTTTACTGAGAGGCAGCCTCCATCTGCAGCAGAGAGAAGAAAGGGGAATGAGACTTTTGGTGCCATCAGCTATCTGACTGATACCCCCTGCTTCTCCTTTCCCTGCAGAAAAACAACAGAGTGATGACTGTCCCAAAGACACAGCTCAATGGCCCCATCCTCAGTCTAGGACTGAAAGCCATCCCAGTTCAACAACTGCATGCTGCAACCTGTGAGAATTGTACTGACAGACTAAGGCCAGCCTGTCAGTGGGAGGAACCTCTCTGTCACATATAAACCAGCATATATTGGTTTTCTTCGTGGCAGTATTATCAAGAGACAGTTCCCTGGCTAGTCCTCCTGCCCCAACAAGACTGGAACACAAAAGTAGCAGGCACAGCCCGAAATGCTGCCAGCACAGAACCTCTGCCCAAAGCAAATGTTTCCAAAAAGCCATTTTTAAAAAAATTTCTAATTACCTAATGAATTATTTCTGTGGTTTTATTTTGCCCCTGGCTTTTCAGCTCACACAGCTGCAAGTAGGGGTAGAGATAGGCTCATTTCTCCGTGGAGCTAATGACTTTTCCTCTGCTCTCTGGGGATGGTGAAAGTCTGGAAATTCTTCTGAGCATCCCATATTGCCTTTACCCCTGCACACACCTCATGAGGTTGTCTCGCCTCCATGGAGGTCCCTCCCCCAAGTGCCCAGGGACTTCCTTCACTGAAGATGTTCCATATAGGCCAGAAAATAATTAGCTAATTAGGTATTTATAACCAGTTCATTACTTCAGATGGCAGAAGAAGGGGAAAGAGGAGGGAAAGATAAGATTAGGATTCTCTGACAGCCCTTTGAGGCACAGGATAATCCCCCTTGTGTGCCCAGCATCGAGTAATTAGCCACATGATGCTACACATTATGTTCCATGTCTATTCCCCGGACTGCTCATGCCACAGAGAAGGGAGGGAAGCGGTGCCTTCAGTGGGGTGTGCAGGCGTGGGATGCACACACACTGAAAGGAGAGGGAGATGTGGGACAGATGTGGGATATCAGACTGGTTTATATTAGCAGGGAAAGTTTTGGGGACAAATAGGGGTGGAATAGACAGGAGTTGTAGGCAGTGTGTAGGAAGAAGATGCTTAATGATGGCTACACGAGATCATGAAGGACAAGGAACAATGGCATTAGTTCTAAGGTCAGGGAGTGGAGCAGTAGTTAAGCTCTGCTGCATGAGTGCCCAGGTGCATCACTGGTCACCACGTAAGGCAGCTTCCAGACAAGTACATCAGTAACTCAGTAGTGCAGGGGCACAGCTCCAGTCACTCGCTGGGGATCATGGACCTGCCATGAGTCACTGACAGTTGTCTGATCTCTCACCACACAACGTCCAACAGCAGAGCCACAGCACTCTGCTGCCAGTCGCTGTGACCTGTCAGGCCCTGGAGAAAGACTCTGGATAGCACTTTGACTTCAGGACCATGTACCCTCACTGCAGTACAGCATGTTCCCAGCATTAACGTTGCTTCACAGCATGAACTCTGTAGTTCTCATAAACTGTCCTGGTCAGTACATTAGGGAGAGCCAAGTGACATGGGAAGCTGTGCCAGTAGCACTGCAAGGGGGGTGATGTTTTTCAGAACAATCGATGCTAGCTCCATTTCAGAGCTGGGTAATGACAAGAAGAAGACTGTCCTTATGCTGAAGCACAGAACAGATAAAACAGACATTGTCATCAGAATTTTACAGACAACACACTTGCTGGGTCATAATTTGCAAATATTGATTTTGTCCATGTTCCAAGAGAAGACAAATGACTCATGAAACTTGTCTGCCTTTCTCTTGGAAGCATCCCTGCCTACCCATACGTTGTCCATCCTGACTCTCAGAAGGATTACTGATGGTACAAGGTTATGCTAACCACAGCACCAAGATCATAGCTAATGCCCTCATGATAGGCCCTCTGGGTACCTGGGGCCATGACCCAAGAACTGGCCGGTGGACCCATCACTTGGCATCTTTTCTACATCACAAAAACTTTCAGCATTGATAAGTTCCACTTCTAAGTCTAAATGAAACTAAATGTCTATTTTTTTAAAATCTCGTTGTTAAAACAGATTCATCTTTGTCTTCCCATTTATGCTGACTGTGGATATGAGACTGGCTCTTCCACAAGCAGGAATGCGGAAGCTACACCCATCCAAACATCAATTGCAATTCTCCTATGGGCCAAGTATCTCTAAAACAAATCCATCACTTCACTTTATGCAAAGCCTCTTTTGCTTCCTGACCTAAACTACAAAGCAACTGCTCTGAGAACCTGTTTCTCACCAGATGCATCAGTTTGGTCCATCAAATGGACCTCCTTGGCTGAGTTCACCCAGTTAGTGGCAGTACTTCAGCTTTTACTTCCACATAGATGAAAGGCACAGTGTAAATACAAGCTCAGTATCTTTCTTTCCTTCCTTGTTAGCCTCCCCTGCCACCTGCAATACTCAGGCCAGAGACCCTGAGCCCAGTCCTCTGCTATGGCATTTTGGTGCTGTGCCTGTATGTCACCATGGGAACTCTGAGTGGAAGGTTTCTCAGCCTCCCTATTCACTCCTGAGCCAGCAACCCAGTCAGTCTGTGGCTAGTTCTTTGCAGTCCTCCATCCCCCAGGAAGAAACGGGCTGGTCTAGCAGCCAAGCTAGGACATCTGCTGCAGGTTTCCAAGGAAAGGCCCTCACTGCCAGGTGTCTGAACACCTTCATGGGCAGGAGGGAACGCACCCCACTCAGGCAGGACTCACAGTGTTTCAGGGTCTACGCAGCCTGACTGGAAGCAAACAGTTGCAAACAGTCCCTGGTTCCTCAAACACTACAAGGGAAAAGAGGGAGAAAGGCTGAAAAAGCTAAGGATAATAGGGAAGGATATACTGTAGAGCCTGGAGGCCAAAATAATGAGGTCTTTAAAGCAAGTGCTGGGCAACAGAAATGGTCAGAAGGCATATTTGTCAGTGGAGCTGCGGGAGCATTCTGTTTTGGGGAACTGGGATGCCTCCCTTTTTCCAAAGGGCCTTCGCTGGACAAGCTGTCACCCACAGCAACACCAGTGCATCTTGCATGACAAATTCTGTAAGGTGTTGGAAAACCAGTTCTTCAGCAAAATCCTTCTGCTGCCTCTGTCACTTTACTTTTCTCTTGCTGTGCCTACAACTCCTCTCTGCCTCTGTGCTGCTCCTCAGCTTATGTGCACACATTTCCTGGCCTCCCTCCCCAGTGCTACCTTTACCCACATCCCCATTTATCCTTCACCACTGGCAGAGCAGAAGCCATGCTGGCTCACAGCAAGGAGGGGATATGAAAGGGACAGTGACCTTTTCCTAAGCATCCTTTTA
This sequence comes from Manacus candei, assembly GCF_025592945.1. Taxonomy (NCBI): domain Eukaryota; kingdom Metazoa; phylum Chordata; class Aves; order Passeriformes; family Pipridae; genus Manacus; species Manacus candei. Next base: position 6,599,357 of record NW_026138066.1, read on the forward strand.
AAAAAAGAAGACACTGCTCAAGAAGAGAAAGGAAGAAGGGCTGGGCAGTCTGGAGGAAAAGCAGGGAGGGAGAGCACCGATGAAGTAACATTCAGCAACCAAACAGCCTTCCAGGGCATCAAATATGAAAAGGTTCTGCTCTTCAAGGGAAAGAAAAGCAAGAAACATGAAATATTCATGAGTGCCAGGTGTGGGCTCTGAAAGGTCTTTTCTCCACTCACTCTCACAAGGAGACCAAGGGAAAGAAAGAAACAAAATGGCCTCAGCTGTGGGCATCCAAGGAAGGATCTCCACGAAACAATACCCACATAATGCTTCCTGCTGCTTACCCATGCCCTCGGGCAAGGGGTAGAGAAGGGTGCTCGACTATACCTTGCTGGTAGGGCTAATCTTGATAGGACATCCTGCAGGAGCAAAGCCACCACTCAAACACAGCAGTAGATGGGGCAAAGTATGTTATAGGGATAAAAAATGGTGGGAGGGTGAAAGGAGTGCCAGGAAGTGAGCTAGCAGCAGGAAGCACAGGGCTGAGCTGTCTTTGAGCTCCCTCCTGGGTCTGTAAAAAAAGGAAATCGTCTGTCTCACCCCGGTAGCATCCAGAGGCCCTTCCTGACAAACTCTTCAGTGACCCTCGCTCCCTCCAGACACTTGCCATCAACCCTGGTTAGCCCGGCCGTCACAGCCAAGCAGACTCGTCTGGCACGTGGCAGCCCCGGCACAGCGGCCCGGCGGGGTCGAGCAGCCGGGGCAGGGCTGGCGAGGAGGCTCCGGGCAGCCAGAGCCGGCTGCGCAGTGCAGGTGTGCCCGGAGGCACGCCCCGCCGGCCCCTGCCCCTGCTCAGCATCGCTCTGTCACTTCGCCTTCTTTCCACCTGCCTCTTTCCCAGAGTGAGGGCCGACAGCTGAGCTGATTCACTCCCTAGTGCTAATCACACTGTGATCTGAACGGGGGCCTGGCTCAGGAGGGGGTGAGAAATCCTGTTGTTTCTGGTTTCTTATATCTCACTCACCTCTGAGGCTTTCAAATCCTACCCAGCTATAGAGTGAGGGAGAAAGCTAGTGCATGTGAAGTCAAAAGGAGATAGCTGTTTGAAGCATCATTCCCCTGCTCTGAGTAAACCAGATGGAAGAGAACATAATTCTCAGCACCCATCTCATCTGCATCGTGAACCAAGCCACCCATTGTCATTTTAACTGGAGCAAAAGCAAATCTACTTCCCATCAGCACTTGTGACCGTAGCTGGCAGGATATTTTGCAGAATGCAGAGAGTGAAGTGTCATTATGTTCCTCGGCCAGGCTGCTTGTCCAAGCGTGCCTTCTTTCCTTCCTCCCCTGCCCCAGGACACATGGCAGTCCATCCCGCTAGCATGTGGTTGGCAGGATTTTCCTGTGCGTGCTCCGTTATGGAAATTTTCAGAACTGAGGAACCATTCCAGCAGATAGGTTATGCAGAAAGTACACTGAAAGAAATGCACCTTTTTTTTTTTTTTTTGCAGCCAATGCCTGTAGTGAAAATAATTTCATTTTTTGTGCACAGTGCAAGCTGGTGCTCCAGCTTGTGGCCCTTCTCACTAATCTCTTGCTGATCTGAGGTTTAGCTATCATTTCACACATTACATTCCTGAACATCAGCTAAACTGTGGAGCCAAACTGCTGCAAAGAGACACCAGTCAGCTGTTTGTCCAATAGTAGACACACTGCCAAGCTCACTGATACTATAACTCACAGCTTTCCCCGCCACACAGACCTTTTCCCTTTGCTGCATTCCTCCTAACTGAGGCCTCTCCTGCAAACAACAAGTGTAAGGTGTAAGTGAAGTGAGCTCAGCTGGAACAGCTGGTGCGCAGCTCCAGGTGCCTTGTCCTCAAGCTGCAAATCCAGCCTCATTCACGTTGCAGACCATCACCAATGCAAGAGAGAGCATGTCCAGATGGATAGCCAGACCCAAATTAAATGAACTCTACGGAAAGGCAGGTCCAGTTGATGATATGAGACAGTGAGAGACCTTAAGCCAGCTCTGCTGCTATGGAAAAACTGCCCCAGACACACTGGCCTCACTCAGATGAGCAAAGTCTTCCCATTGATCTCTTCATCAAGTTCCTGGTGTTTGCTGTCTCCCTTGCCATGTACCCTTGTAGGATACATTTAGAGCTGGGGGTTTTGCACTTGCAGATTTTCAGCATGATCCATAGTTCAGGAGCACTGGTTAAGTTCCTCAGAAATTCCTCACTTTTGCCTTACAGTCAAGCAAAGCCTTCTAGCAGCTCTGACTGGCTTAGACACATCCTGTACAACCTGTTCATGACATAACCTCAAATTATTTTAATCTTTGTCACTCCTCAGTGTGACCACAGAAAATATCAAAACATGACATTTGCAGTACTTATAAAGCTTCAGCCAGTACAAAGAACTGTTGTTCATTTTCACAGTAACATAGGCACATCAAGCCTCATCTTGGTACAGTGACTTCCCTTAGAATACTGAATCAAGTTCAAGAATTAAGTTTCCTCAGCCCTTACCTTTAAAGTATTCCTCAAGTTAAGCCTGAGGCAAAAAACTCCAGAAAAAAACTGTTGGCCAGAGCTTCCCCCTGCTGGGACAACAGAGCTTTCCAGAGTATGTTTAGAGTATACTCATAAAAGAGAAAGAACTCTCTTAAGCTTTCTCCAAGGCTGTAGAAACAAATCCATTGTGATCCAAGGACTAACACAGACCTCACCTCTTTTCAGTTGGAGAGCAAGACATGGATCGGGTCAGGTCAACATAAGGATCAAAAAGCAAAGTAAGAGGGGAGAAAAAATACACCACTTAGAACATCTCCCAACAGACATTCAGCTAAAACAATTGCCAAAAAGAGAGTGCAAACGAAACCAGAGATAAGCAGTTTTCCTTGGGGCAGGGGGAAGATGAGCAAATAAACACATGGGTGCTGCATAGCCACAGTGCTCAGCAGACTGCCAAAGGGGGCTCAGGTGGAGCTTCCAGGTGTTTTGAAGAAGCAAGCTCAGAAGTGAAGCCTCCTAATTGCAGACCTGACCCCAGGGTTACAGTGGCCTCAAGAAAGAGGGTGAAATCCAGCGAATGTCTTGACACCTAAATGCTGACATCTCTGGAAAAAGGATGGCCCCAGTCCAGGCTTTTCTGTCATCCACAAAGGAGACATCCAAGCTCTGCAGCAAGCTACACCTTGTTATGGGTGCTATGAGCCCAGTTGAGGTTTCATGGATAACGACAGAAAGCTCCTCCACCAAGAGCATTCACATTCAGTATGTGCCACCATAGCATGGTTGGTAGCCACATAATCGGTGACATGAGCAGAAACAAATGCAGGCAAAGGTCTCAGTCAGCAGCCCTTTCTTCACTCTCTCTCCATTATCACCTTGCAAGCTTTGGACTGTTAAGCAACCTTGTCTTGGAGAGTGATGACAGGTGTCAGATTAATTCTTAGAGAGGTGTCTCTCTGGGGGATTGCTGTCGTTCTGTTCTTTTTTGTAATACTGAACATCTAATAAGCAACACCTACTACCACCTGCTACAGTAGTTCATTCACTGATAATCTCATTTTTTCCCCATTTATCACTGCAATGATGACTGCATTCACTTTCAGTGAAGAGTCTATTAAAAACATACAGCACCAGCTTTTCTTTCAGAATTGCTGGGGTCACCCAACACCAGGCAAGGTAACTCCAGTGCTGTGGCTGTGAGCCACTTGCCTCCATTCTATAAATATCCTCAAGTTCTTTACACATCTCTAGTGCTGTGTAAGTGGGACAGAATAATGCAAAATATTATGTAAAACAGTGTTAATGCAACTTCTGGTTCAGATTTAAGGGAGCTGATTTCCTCTTGCTGTCACTGGCATGAATCATGTTTCTTTCTACTGCAGGCAGTGACATGATGTTAGGTGAAATGAGTGTGAACAGGAGAATCGGGCCCCAAAATGCACAAAGATAGAGAAATTTAAGGTTATGGTTGTAAATTGCCCTGCCCACACACACAAAGTGTAATTTGCATTAGTGTAATATGACATTATCTTTCACCCCATAATACACTGTCATTATTGCTCACATTTCCATGGTATCCATTTCTTGATAGGTCCCATGGGACAGATTTTGCAAAACAGCTCAGCTCCCATTTAGGCAGCAAAATACATGGCTGGGCTTTCATGAGTGCTGTGTACACTGGAGGCTGAGCTTGTTTGAACAGGCAGTAGAATTGTCACAATGGGAGCTGTGAGGCAATGAGCATTTTTTAAAATTCTGGCTGTGCAGGTTCTCCTCCGGGAGAAGGAAGAAATAAAGATTCCGACAAAGGTCTTTTTATGATTTTGTTTTGTTTTGTTTTTTTCCAGGTTTGCTTTACACAAACTCCAAGATGCTGTTACTGACTGTTGTGATTTTTATTGTGAGTCTTGGGAAGCATGGCAGAAACCTTTAGGTGTGAAATATTGTTATGACTTGACAATGCCAGATTACAGCAAAAAAAAAGAAGTTTCTATTCCCCACTACTATGGGGGGGGGGGGGGAAGAGGACTAAAAGATCTGAGTCACAGATTTAAGGGTCTGAAAGCCATGGGAAAAAAGAAATATAATCTGTGATTGGTTTTCCTTTTGCTTTTTCAAATCTCACAGCTTTAAACCCGTCTGATAACCTACAAGCACACAATTTGTGACTTTTGAATACTTGCTAATAATAGTGAAATTGAGTGGACTGCTTCAGAGAGGGAAAGATTACTTTCTCCCATGATTACCTGGCAACATATTACACACTTGGAGTCCACATGAAAAACAGCACTGAGATCAGACAACAAGTAAATAAAATTGCAACCTGTCTTCGGTGACTGAAGACTTAAATTAGATACAGGAAAAAAAATCTTTACTGTGAGAGTTGTAAAGTACTGGAACATCCAGAGAAGTTGTGGATGCTCCATCCCTGGAAGTGTTCAAGGCCAGGCTGGATGGAGCTTTTAGCAACCTGGTCGACTTGAAGATGTTCATGCCCATGGCAGGGGGGTTGGAACTAGGTGATCTTAAAGGTCCCTTCCAGCCCAAACCATTCTATAATTCTATGAAGATTTCCTCCATCACTACAATATGTGGGCCTCTGATAGACCAGTTTTAAACAGCTCCAGAGAAGCATCAATTCACAAACTCATCCAGCATATTTATCTGAGAGTCAATAGATTTTCTTTATACTAGTCCTTGATTTTGTTTTGGTTTTGATTTCCTTCTCTCCCCCCCCCCCCCCCCCTGTCTATGCATTATCCTACACACAGAGGTGCATCACACCTTCACATGCTGTGCCCGGCAAACCCCCCTGTTTGCTTCCTGTGCATTTCTCTTTCTAGCCAAGCTCCTTCTCTGCTCTCATCTCTATTGATCCTCATTCTGCTCTGCTCCCCTTTGCACTGCTCCCTGTATTCTGAGCAAGCCTGAGCATTTAGGGCTTGACTGACTTGATAGAGAGCTGCACATACAGGATACTGCAGCTCTGAATACGTTTCCATCTCTGATCTGTACCCTTCTTAGAGGAAAGACATCCTTTAATGGCCTGCTCCAGGCATAAATCACATTGCTCTATTGAGTGCTTTGCTCCATTTGGCTAGGAGATTGGATTGGGAACAGAGGACACAGACTGAACTTGACCCCATTGGTCAAGTCCATTCCCTGTCAGCTTCTCTCCATCCTTTCACTGCCCACCTGTCTGGGACAGAGCCTACAGAAAGCTGGCAGCTTTGCCTTTCAATACATTTGTGTCACACAGCCTGACTAGGGAATGAAAAGTGCTTTGTGACCTTTTTCGGTGAGAGAACATCACTCCTGTACCTGTACTAACCTGCACAAGACTTTGGCTGCATGTGGATAAATCTGTGTGTATACACATTTGCACATTTTGGTTTGTTTGTCACTGAGATGTGATAATAAAGATTTACAGAGCAGCTTCTACAAAGAACTGTGAATGAGGTAAGTCTAAATATTTGGAAAATATAACAGTATCTGATTTTCAGTTATTACTTCACAAATAAAGCTGAGAGGGGAAAAATATACTTCCAAAAGAGTCAAATAGAAGAGGACAGTTTTGAAAGGGAATCAACGTTGGAAGAGAACAAGCGAGTGACAGTCCACTTGCAAAAAGATGGAAGCATCTGAAGCAAAGACCCTGGGGGGGAGGGATTTAGAAGAGGAACTTCATAATCCCTTTGCATTTCCAACTGCTAGGGCAGGACTGTGCCTGTCAAATGTGCTTGTTCTTTGTCTGATCTAGCTTTAAAAGAGATTGTTTTGCAGCCTAATATATCTCAGTCAGAAGCTAATTTCACACACACTCATCAGTGAAATTAGTCCTTCAAAAACACATTTAGAGAAGTAAATGTCATCACTTTTTCCCCATGCCAAGTGCAGGGTTCATGGCCAGATTGCTCTATCTTAGGCACTGTTACAGCACTAAGCACAGGTAGCTTGGTGTGGAATACAGATTTAAGGCAGGCATATAAATGCAAAACATCTGTTTTTCCAACTCCAGGATTCATCTGCTTTAGACTATTTTTATATTAGTGCTTCAGTCTAGTGAGATGAATGCAGAGCTAAGAGTTAGGAAATGGCAGTTGTATTCCTGAGTCTGCTGATGACAATCACTGGGTCTCATTCACCTGGTCTGAAACATGAGAAAGACTGAAATAAAAAATCTTGGTTTATATCTTTAGGATCTTGATATCTTCAAGAAGAAAAGTAGAAAACTCCAGTCTATTTGGACCCATGGAGCTACTATAATTACAATCATTGATAAAGAAAAATGGAACTAGATCAAGATTTTCCTACACAGCACATTTACCAGCAAAAAATATTATTTCATTGAAATAAAAATGATGCAATAGTTATTAAAACATTTAGCAAAAAAGAGGACAAGATGAGAGAAAATCATTTTTATACTAAAATGGCATGATTGAGGATTTTTGATTTTTAAACTTCTTTGCCATGACTAAGTGTAGGAAAAAATCAAAAAACCAAACACACCACCTAAAATTAGGCAGCATAAGGCCATGTTAAAATGGATGGGAAAAGATTATTTTTGTTGTGACTAAAAATAAACCACATTTAGAAAAAGCGGAACTCCCCACAAATCTGAAATTCTATTTCCTGCACAGCTAGTAATAAACATATAACATATTTCTAATGCTTATAACTCCACATACATATTACTGCACTTACACACCGAGTATTAGCACATGTATACCCTTTCTACTCCATAAAGTTGCTATGCAACACTGCAACAGACTCTTCAGTTTCATACAGTGTGGTCAGCTGAAATAATCTGCTTCCAAATGATGAATCAGTTACTAAATTATAAGAGGAAACTCAAAGACATCAAACATAATGCAAGGGCTTTTCTTTGCATAAGGCCTTGGCAACAAGAAAGAATAAACTGAAGAAACATTTTCTGCTCCAATGTCAAAAAACTTAATAACAGAAGTGCAAGAAATTCAAATTATCAAAAATGAGTCAAAAGTAGGCAGAAATAAAACCAAACCAGCCTCCCCCTCCAGATCTTGTGCCTTGCCATGAGAAGAAGCAATGAAAGAGCTGCAAACAGCAATGTTTCACCTAGCAACCTGACACACAATCACAAAATGATAATAACAACAAATGGATGGGGAATTTCACCCCAAGACTAGGACACAGACATGCCTGGAGCAGAAAGCAACTACCCCTGACAAGATCTGGAGGGTATTTTTTTTCCTTTTTACACTTCTTCAGTGACTTGCAGGGCTTGTCAGACCAACTCACTGCCATGGAATCAAATCACGTGCTAATAGGACCAGAACTATCTTTAATTTTTTCCCTCACATTTTCGAAAAAAGCCCCAAAAGGCTGAGTTCCTGGGGTTGTAATCAAGAATGCAAGAGATAAGAAGGCGTGATACATATTACAAAACTAGGGCTCCTCATGTTTTCTCTAGTACACTTCAAAGATGACATGAGAATGGAAATGACATGATCAAGTGTGGCAGAACCCCAGGCTTCTTCATTCAGAAGGGAAATCTGTCAATGATCTGTAGCACATCCTGCTGAGAACTGCAAAAAATGCAATCAGTTGCTTATAACCAGTAGCTAAAGATCAGCTCTAACCCTGACATAAGAAAGTTGGAAATCTAGAAGTGTCTCTGTGTGAGCTCTCACAGAATCATAGAATGGTTTGGGTTGGAAGTGACCTTAAAGATCATCTAGTTCCAGCTCCTCTGCCATGGACAAGAACCACTAGTTCCTCAAAGCCCCCATCCAACCTGGCCTTGAACACTTCCAGGGATGGGGCTTCCCCTGGAAAATCCCATTTTGCTTCCTTTACTTACACAGTGCATCTTAGTTGATTTGAGACTGGAAGGACTCCCAAAGGCAGAGAGTTTTACAGCCTAATTATGAACTGGGTGGAGAATGTCATTCTTAATGGACATTTACCACCTTTTGATTACACTGGATGTCCTTTTCTTCTACTGTCATGATTCAGAGAGTCTATGCATCCCTTAAAACATAGATAATGAGCATGGCACACACAAATAGCATTTGTCAGCTCCTTGCGTGATATTGTTTCAAAGCCTCAGAAGTCTCACTGTGAGGAAGGGCTTTCAGTAACATGTTAAGAAATGAGCATAGGTAAGCAGTATTTAGACATACCCAATTTGGGCATTTAAACTTCAGCCTTGCCCACCTGCCAAGAGTATAAGTTTACTTAACTTATTTAACAGGTGACACTTTTTCCTCTACCATGTTTGCTACTGTTTCCTTAGAAATTCCTTGTGAATTTCCTCTCTTCTAATTTTCTGACATCGTTATTTTTTTTCTGTCATGTAGTATGAAATTTCTCTCGAAATTCTCCAGAAATTTTTCACTTCAGTATGTGGATTTTTCAAACACTAGCTAATTGGTCGAGTGTTACTGTTCTTTGGGCGCTAAATAATCTACCCCAACAGACACTTGAGCATTCTTCCACTCATACTGTAATCAGTCAGGTTCCTAATCACTTTGTCCATTCTCCTAATAATAGTCTGCCTTTATTCAGTCCACATAGCCAGACTTCTCTGTGAAAATCTGTCCCTACCCAGGTGCCCACGTGGAAGCCTTTGAAATGGCCACTGGTGAACACTGGGCCACAATGTCCCGTCACAGCCTTTTGGACGTGGCTGAATATCTGCCTTTGAGATTAACCCTACCGCCTCTCTCCAGATATCTCACACTCACAACCATGACCTCAATCTCCCTCTACCTCCTTTTGTCTGATTTCCCACTTTCTTTGTTAGCACCTGCAACACCTCCAGCTTGGTATCATCAGTACATCTCACTAATAGACTTTCCTCTTACTTCAGATCTGTAATGAAGAACTTTAAAAAGGCATTAAAAAAAGATTTGTGGCCAAAGGTCCCATTAATTATGTTTGCTGTAGCCCACTAGGCAGCTCCATTTATCACCAGCCTTTGTTTACAGCCTCTTTGCCAGTTTTCAGCCCTCAAGTCAATGCTTCCTCTCCCAGGGAATCCAGTTTGGGTTTGTTTTTTTTTTTTGTTTTGTTTTGGTTTTTTGTTTTTTAATTAATGACAAGATGTCTTTCTTCCAAAACATTCTCTGCATATAACCACAGATTTACATAGCAAGAAAAATACATAAATATTTAACCACAGAGTGGAAATTAAAACAGCATCAATTTCATACAGGTAAAGTTTCATACTGATAAAAGGAGCAGACAGGTAGTGTCATGGCAGGGACAGCCAGAGGAAATTCAATGGCCTCTGCTCTGCAAAGGTCAGGAGAGATGATGAAAAGCATCTCTGGTGCCTCTGCATGCATGGAGCAGGTCCCTGATGGGTCAGTTCTGACGTGGCTCACACTACTCTTCCCTGGGGCATCTCTGGCTGTTCCAGAAGATAAACAGAAATAGAAGAAGGCCTTGATTTTCTGTCAGTCTTTGCTCCTGACCACCAGTGTCCATCAATTAAAATGGCAGACACCTGTAGGAGGTAATTGGATGTCACTCAGGATGTTTCTGCTCTCCATCAGGGTTAAGTCTACCCTGTAACAGGGATCAGTCTCAAAGTAGTCTGAGCACAAACTCGTGGGACTCCTGATGAAGCAGGGAAGAAAGGAGGCTGCATAACACGAGGATGGTGTTGCTCTCACATAGCTGGCAGTACGCTTTCTGCAAGGGGCTAGCTTGCCATGCACAACCTCCAGCCTACCCCTCACAGAAAGGGTGCCTCCTGACACTACAGTGCATACCCACTGCCAGGACCAGGACTGGTTCCCTGTCCTCTCCCCCCTCTGAAGAAGTGCCAGAGAGATGGAGACAGGCTGGGGGAATTGTTCTGCTGACAGTCAATAGCCAAAAGCTTGTGTTGACTCCCATCCTTATCACCCCATGATGGACTTGTTACATTCCTGGGTGTAGTTCTCAGTGCCCCAACCAGCTGCTCTTCTGCCTGGCATCCTCCTGCCGTGCTGGGCACAGAGGACTGTGCCTCAGTTTCTCCATCACACCTTTCAGCACTCTCTGCTCATGGCTGTTGCTCAAAGTCAAAAGTGTACCTAGGAAGAGGGACAAGACTCTGTTCTAGAAGGGCTTTGCATGGAACTAGAGACCCTCAAATCCACCTCCACAACATGTTCAGGAAATAGGCGTCATCATGGAAGTGACTTTAGCACAAGGAAAAGCATATGATGCAGACTGGGTCAACTGTGCAAACTCCCTCAGAACTGGAAAAGAAAAAGGAGCATCTGAGCTTGAGAGAAGGATTAGGAGAGCTCTGGTGAGGTCTTAGCCACTGCATACAATCTGATTAGGGAGATTATGGGGAAGTCTCATGGGGCTGCATGTGGGAGCTGCTGCCTTTGCACAGGGAACAGCCAGAAACATCTGAGTGACACGGCAGGCTGAGTGCAGTGCTCTCGCAATCCCCTGATCTCAATGGCATGCATCCTGTCTGCCAGTTCACTTCCATACACCTGGATACAACCATGGAAAAACCTGAGCCACCTGCATGTTTCCTGCAGTTCAATAACAATAGCAATGCTTGCTTACTTGCTTCAGGATTGCAAGAAGAGCACCACTGATGAGAAAAAGAAAAACAAGGGAGACAAAGGAAGGGAAGGTGAAGGAAGAAGTTCAGCACCACCAAAAACTTCAAAGCATGGTGAAGAGGGTGGTCTCGTCCCCATCCTCTGGGAAGGGAAGATGCAAGGGTTATGAATGGACCACCTCCACTGTGGGTGCAGTGCACGTGCACGGATATGCCCGAGGGCTACAACATATCTCTGGTTTAGATGCAGACCTGAGCTGAGGGCTGTATGTCAAACTAAAATGGTGCTGGTGAGCAGCAATTTGGCTACTGACACATCCAGGCTCAGGCACAGCCCTGGCATCCCCATTCCCAGTAGTGCTCAGCCTGGCTCATACACATGCCAGCTCACAGCGGGGATGGTTGGCACAAAAGAGGGAGTGCAAAGTACAAGGCAAGGAGGAAAGAAAAAACAGTCAGTATTACACGACCCTAAGCTGTAATGGCATGAAAATTTTTTAGAGGAGAGGATCTGGAAAACCATGTGAAAGCCTGAGCTAACCAATTCTTCCTGCTTCCCCAAGCTCATCCCTCTTTAGACCTTTCGCACAGCCCTTTTTGAGGCTGAAGACATTGTCAAACCTGCAACGCTCTTCAGCAAAGGGAAGAAAAACCCACTTTCCTTTACTGCACATTGTTCAACTTCAGTTCCTGTACCATCAAAATGGCTGTGCACAAAATGCCCATGACCAGATATGCTGGGAAACTCTTGTTTTCCTGCCCATCCTATGACACCTCTTGGCCCTTTGATCGGTAAAAACCTGCACATACCCTGCAGAAGCCTCCACTCAGTTTGTACCCGAACCCTGCCTGGAGAACACCACCACATGCAGCCTTATTGGTCATGTACTCCCCAAAAACTGAGCTGAGCAGGTGTGACAGGGAAACATGACTTACTAGGCACACGGTTGATAGCTTTCAGGGGTCTCAGGACACGGACAGTACGGATTGCAGACAAATTAATGTTTTGGAGATCCAGGGAGTACTCCACCATCCTGCAGAAGGGGAGAGAGAGAGAAAGAGAGAGAGAGAAAGAGAGAAAAAGAAAGTTTAAAAGAATCCAGAATTTTGACTTGAGCCACAGATTTATCATTTCTTCATTGAAGAGTTTCTGGAAGCCATGGGGATGAAGTCTGAGTTTTTGGAAGCAAAATTGGAGTCTCCATTAGCTCTCCAGGAACAAGACCAGAGCCCACAGCTCCTCTGGCAGAAAACACAGTGAGCAGTGAGAGCGCACATGATGCAGGCCGGGAGATGTGATAACACGTACCTGCTGTGACCATCAGGAGGGGAAGGAGCTGCATGAAGATGCACTGACAAGAAGCATGTGCTGCTGGTGAGGGCACACACATGGAGTGGCCATTTCACACAAGGCCAGGAAAAGAGGGCTGTGTAGCCAGTTTTGTTGAGTGTTACCTGCAGCACAGTGCGGTGCTCCCCGTGTTCTCCTCATCTCACACTGCAGGATACAGTCCCTGGAGGCAGCTTCAGCTAACCTGTTTTATCTCGCCTAGAAAATAACTCTCTTACTTAAAATGGTAACTGCTTTGACTATGTGGAGAGGCTTCCCCCATACCTGTGAATCACTCCTTTCTGACACCAACCAAAAGGGGGAAAGCCTAATTTTAGGGCATATGCTAGACTTTAGCTTCCCTAACACAACAACCTGCTATCTAAATAACCTCAAAGTGCAAATAGGTGTGACTAATGCATTAGCTTTGCTGTGAGAGCTGCAGGTGCAGGTGACAAAAAGTGACCTGGCTCAGCATCCCTTAGCCCAGCGCTTCCCTCCTTGCCAATATGGCAAATGTCCTGCCTCTTTGAAAGCATGGTGAGAAACCATTACACTAACCATTTACCCCGGCCAGCAGTTTCTACTTGAGGATCTCAAAACATTTTACATATTTTTGTGAACATAGGTGCATGAGGCCTCCAGGTGGACATGGGCTGTTGTCACCAGCTTCCCCTGATGTGCAGATGGGACCAAGGGGGTAACAGAGTTGGTGGGTGAAATAGCAGCAGAGTCAGGACAAGGACTGCTTCTACTGAATCTCTTCTCAGACATGAATAATGAAGCTACAAAACCTCCCATTTCCTTGGCCTTTTAATAAGGCTCAAGAGATAGAGAGGGACTGGGGACACAGCCTTTTGTTACTGCACCCCTTCTCAGAACAAATACATTGTAATTTATACAGAAAGACCCACAAGTCAACCTAACGTTGACTCAGATCCATCTGCTGAGGAACCACTGAAAAGTGAATGAGAGAGCCAAAGTGAGATATCAAGAGGGAAATGGGGTACATCTAGTTTGTAAAAAATATCAGGGAGAGGCATTTAGTGAAATGGACCAGTGCACTGGTCATTCTATTGATTACCCTCCACTGAAGAGGACCTCAAAGAGCTAATGCCTGGTTATCTGTCTACACCTTTCACAAAGGGGACTTGTCAGAGTGAAAGATTTTCAAACACGATGGGGTAAACCTGTCGAAGTGTTGTGATTACTCTCTCTCATGCTCTCTCTCTTTCTCTCCCTCATTCCTTTCACTCTGTTCTCTCATGCACTTTTAGGGTAATTGCATGCAATAATTTTTCCTCTGAAACACAGTGGCATTCATTTACCTCCCTGGAGCTGTCAGTTCCACATATGCCAAATGCAGAAGGAGAGACAAGGGATTTCATGCAGATAATCAAAATATTCACACCCCAAAAAAATGTAACCCAAAAAAACCCCACCTTAAATCAAGCAGCAATATTCAACTAGCCTAGAGAAAACATTAGTGACAGACAGAGGCTTAGGATCTATCTAGTCAGATCAAAGTGGGAAGTGGGTATAAAGGAGGAATGCCCACAAATATAAATGCATAGACATGACTACAGAACATCATACAAAGGACATACCTGTGTGGTTCAAAGAACCAAGGGTTTTTTGTAAGCACTGACCAACCTTGCTCCAAAAGCATAAAACAACATTGCCTCATCAGCATGTTGTTACTCCTGAATTAGACAGACCTGCTGAAACTTTAGAACTACAGTTATGGACAAAACACCCTATAGACATAGGTGTATTGCTCCTAGGACATGAGCTAACAGCTTTTCACAGCACAGACTTGACATGAAGAGGTAGCTTCATGGCTGAAGGAGTCCCTACACTGCAGTCTGTTACAGGGGGTAGGTATATGCACAGAAACATAAAGATGTCCAAGCTTGGTGAAGTCCCACAGAACTTTCCTCTCCTAAAAAAGTGCATCCACTAGAGCACTGGGTTGAGATCCAATTTCTGAAGGCAAAAAAAATTCTTTTGGGGCAACAGCAGAACAACCTGAAACAGAATCATATGCCAAGTAAGCAAATAGTTCAAAATACATTTAATTCCAAAAAGTGGTCTTTTCTGAACTGCAAGGAACCAAATGAGAAGTCCTGAAGAACATGGTGACCCTCACAGAAACTGAACGCAGGGGAAAAGTAACAGGCTGACAAGAAATCAGTGGACAGAGGTGACATCTCTTCTTAGCCTTAACCATGCAAAATTATTTTTAATATAGAACCGCTGTTTACAAACCATTTAAGTTTTGTCCTCTTGTGGCTACAGCCATGTTGCTAGCCTTACAATGGGAGTAACCTTAACCAGGTGCACATCATTGCCCTCTCCTAGCTGGAATGAGTTTGCCACCTATGTAGTACAGTCCATGTGTCACTAGAAAATTACTAATCATCAGAGTAGTGACTGTGGGTCCTTTCAGGGCAAGACAAATGCTGTCTTAGCTGCAACTGTGCGGTTCAGACAGCAGCAAGCCAGCCTCCTGCAGCCCTCAGTGACTGCAGATTTGCTATGATTACATTCCAGTATAGCCAGACAAAAAAAGCCAAACAGACAATCACACTGCCAGTGAAAACACCAGGCTGTTCCCAAGGATGGGTTAGAAAAGGGCAACTGCTAAATTTTTCAGAGATCATCTACTAACAAAAATGAACTCAGCCCTAGGAGGCCCCAGGGCTTCAGTTCGATGAACAGACCCCTTCTGCCTACAGTTCTTCCTGAGACCTCCTGATCTTGGTTGTAATAACAGAGAACATCCAGGATGCTTGAATCCCCATGGATGAGTTATATCTGTTGTAGTCACGCAAATTGTAACCAAAACAACTTCAATGCAATTCCAGTGTATTTTGTATTAGAGCCTCTTGTTCTTGCATTTTCATTCTTAGTGATGGCTTTAGTATCAGCTACCTTCACACTCCTCTTTGTGCAAGGCTGGCAGATGACCAAGGTGAAATGAAACTCCATTGATTAAGGAAAAACCAAAACATCTTCTGTATAAGTAAAACTGATAAATTCAAATGTTGCCTCCTTCCTCTAATGAAATGGGATCTCTAAGTGACTCTGCTGGAGTCTACAGGCATCTGCAGCATTTCAGGGATTGTTAGCCCAGCTCTTCTTGTTATTATCATTCTCCAGCCAGCCTTGTTCTCCATTGCCTGGACAGCCTAGACACATAACCCCCTCTAGGTCTGGGCTGCACCCGATCTCCTACTGCCATATATGGAGGTGGTGTTGGGTTGACAGAGAGTCAAAAGGGATTATCACAAAAAGTGATCAGTCAGCAACTGGCAGCACATTTATGCCAGGAAGTTCACGTTTGCTGTGTCTGTGTCTAAAGATCTTGCAATGGTGAATCAGGTGTACTGTGCTTATTTGGACTCTCAGGCAGGCACTCAACCCTCAGTGCTTGGATCCTTATCATGCCAGCAACCTGCAGAACCCCACGTTTGCTCAGTGTTTGTAAACCAAGAGCAAGGAGCATTACAGCTAGTACAAAATGGTTGCCTCCTTGTTGAACTCCAGGAGATTTCCAGGCTCCTTGTTCTTGCTTTGTAGCAGCTCAGTGCCACGGGCAAGGGTAATCCCCACGTCCTGACTACCCTTCATCTAGTTCTCCCACCTTTATTGGCTGCTTAAAGCACATCTTGTTTGTAAACACCTTAGCTTCTTTAACATCCAGGGGCAGTCAGGCAAAGTCTAGGATGCGGGAAAAATTAAAAAAAAAAAAGCCCATGCTGGTTGTGAGTCCTTTCCCTTTATCATGAGGGGACAGGGTGGAATGCACCTCTTCTGAGGGAAACAACACCTCATTTCTGGCACCACTAAAGTATTCTGTGGCCTCTGGTGTGGGTGGATGAGTGGAGGGACAGGTTCAGAAGCTTAAACTATGCTAAATCAGACAGAAACTCCTGATCTGTGATGGAATTTGAGTGCTGAGCTGTCAAGACAATTGAATATATACAATAATTTACTTCTTCCCTCGCTGGAGATTTTCTTCTTTGAAACTTTCTATATGAAACTCTTCTAGAAGGAGAGGGGATTGACACATGCACTGTCCCGACATCACACAGCTCAAGACTGATGCATGTTGGGAACGCTGTCAGGATAGGAAATGGGATAGGGACACCAGCTGCATGTATGGGGTTCATCCTGCAGAAGCCGGGAGATGCCTGGCAGGGAACACCTTTCCACTCGAGCTCTGCCTCCCTCCCTACTCTCAAGGTATCCCACCTGTTTCCTATCCTCTCTCTCTCTCTACATCACTCTGATTCATGCCTGCCTGCAACATTTCCACTTCGCAATTTAATCTTTCATCCTAATTTACAGTTTTGCCACTTGTCCCTTGACTTTCCTTCAGGTTTTTCCACTTTTCCTCATATCCTTCAATTCCCTTCCCAATCCATTATTTTCTTTTCCATCTTCATCTTTATTCTTTTTGTCCCTTTCCGTACTGATCATCTTTCTGCTTTCTCCTCCAACTTAGTCTCTGCCTTGTTGATAAACATTAGCCTATGTCCAGGTACGTCTGCTCAGCTGAGCACACAACAGACCTCAGGTTAAAGAGAGATGAGACCAAGCTAGCGCAGGGAGTAAGTGAGCAATTTGTTAGCACATTGACCCTGTCCAGAAAGTATCTGGTCTCCTGTAGCTCCGCCCCATGCCAAGCCACTAGAGCAGACAGCGAGTAAACAGGGATGAGGGGGCGTGCAAACCACTGGCATACAAACCTTCAGTGCTCATGAGGCCTCAACAACAGCAGAATAGCTTCATCAACTACAGCCTGGAATTTTGCTCCTCTGTACCTGTGAGCTCAAGCGTGGGCTTGGATCTGTCTTGGCACTCAAGAAGAGCAGTGCTCACTGTCCCACAGCAGAAATGCATGGCCAGAGTGGCTCTGTGCCAGACACAGGAGAGCAGACTGACCAGCAGGATGGAGGAATAAAAACTAACGCTATTTAAAATAGAGATTATGAAAAACATGTAAGGAGTCCAGAAAATTCAGACTTTATCTTGCTGCACATGAAACCCAAGATAATGTAGTTATGCAATGCCTGGCTACCTGCTACCTCACAATTACATTCAATGAAATCCATTATTAAAACACTTCAAACATTACCATTTACATTTTCATATTTACATCTCCTTATACCTTTATTAAACACTCATTAACTTTCCTAATCTTAGCTTCTGAACTTCTGTTTGCTAAAAATTAGAAGCCAAGAAACAGTATTTAAAATGTATAATGGAAGCATTCATGAAAAATACCAAGGCAGTATTTTTCTTATGACACAAAGCCAATACGTTTTGTCAAATTCAAAAGCTGCCTAATTCCCCTTCTCTGATAGAAGTTTTCAATTGAAATCTAATTACCTGCAGTCTAATCAATTCATATTTCTTTGTCAAATAAATTTGAGGTTGGCACTGAAGCCAAAAACTTTAAGGCTGTGACTTCCTAGCTGTAATTTTGGACTTGCTGTGAGTGTCTTTGGGAAGTGAAGCTTTTCCTGCCTGTGGACTTTTATTTGGTTCTTACATCTATGAGTATCTGATATGAACAAGGCAGAAGACTTTAATTGCTCTCTGCTCTGAATTCCTTCAGCTTTTCAGCTATGTCAGGGGTCTAAGACTGGCATGCACCTATGCCATGACTAGATGGGATTTAATCGATGTCTTCTGTGTACAAGAATGTGCCTTTCCATCCTCGTCTCCTTGATTCAGCCATCAAATTTTACAAAATAATTTCTACCACTTCCAAAAACATAGGATGCATAGGAAAAACATAAGACTAAGTCTGTCAGCTTTCCCTATCTGAATATTTTATTCAGATATCTATGCCAAAAGTTGGAGCTGGCATCTTTCCGTTTACCAAAATGTCCACCCCCTTGATATATGAGCCATCCTACAGCTCAAATCTCCCACCTGCAGTTTATGGGGTGGTGGGAGACTGATTTACCCCTAAATACTCCCACTTCTGTCATACACATCAGGATGAGAAGTAGGTCCTGCTACCTTTGTTCTGGCTTCAAAGACTATGGCTACAACACAAAGAAGGAGCAAAGCCCGTACTCCCAATGGTCCTGTATCTCCACTGTTATGTTATTGAGCCATTCTAATGAAAAGAAATTTAAAAGCATGTGCATCACTATATCCACACAGTCCTGGGTCCTTTGTGGCTGGAGGTGTAGCAATGTGCGGAGAACAGGGCTGGCTAGGCTCCCTCAGAAGCTCTTTGAGCTAAATCTCTGGTGTTCCAAGGGAGGGTAGGCAGTAAAATCCACTTTCTGGTGTCCACAACTGTCTGGATAGTGGAGGCTATCTGCATTGGAGCAACAGCAAGGAGGCAGGAGGAAGATCAAAGAGCTGAAGAGGTAGAGCATGGGGCATGTGTGACGTTCAAGACACTTCCAGTCATCGCTTGCTAAGGTTGGATATGCCCAAGTTTGTACGCAAGGAGAGCAGGGCATGAATCCAATCTCTTGTAAACCCATCTGGACATTTTAGAAGCAGAGCCAGGAGATTTTGATGAGGCCTGCCCAGATGTTGGGCAAGAGAGGAGGGCTACTGCTTCCACTCTGAGTCTGCAGCTACAGGATGCACATGTACTAGTGGATGCAAACTTGCCTGCCCAGCGGGACCTATTTTTTTAAGACTGTTGCACCATGCCTGCCCTTCTCCTTTCCAACCAGAGCCACATCCTCACTTTTCTTAAAGGTCCTGGGGGCTATGGTAAAAGTTAGACTCTTTCTAGGTGTCCCTTTTCCCCTGGTCAGTTTTGAGTTGTGGCCCGTGCTCCCATTGCCTTTACTTGCTCACAGCTGCAAGAAAGCAGAACATGTCCTGGTACATTGGGAATAGGCAGCGGCAAGACTGCATGGACTGTGCTAAGCACATGAAGCCCTCAAGTCACATCAGGGCTGCAGTCATTCATGGATGACTCCTTAAAAGTGTTGTCTTCATGGATGCTCTGACTCCCAACTAATGGGTTATTCGGACCTGATTTTTTGCTATATGGACATCGGTTGCTCCATGGTGCAGGAGGCACAGGGCTGCCAGGCAGTCCCCAGTACTGACCCTGCTATCAGATCACTTGAGATATACTTGAAGAGCAAACTGTGCATTTGCCCCCATTTTGCACAGTTTGGTGCCTCTGGGGCCAGGCTTCAAAATCCATCCTAAACAGCTGATTTGAACTCCTTTCAACACCTACTATAGAAAGAACAGAATAACATCATATGGGGTGTGGCCAGACATTACACAGTAGGCCTCCAAATTGCTCTGCAAACCACAGTATACTAAGCTAAGTAGTCCTGCTTATCTCTTTTAAATTTAGAGCTCATTACTCTGCAAAATGACAACTCTCTGCTGACATAAAAGCTGAAAGATAAGTGAAGAAAAAAAAATCCCTTACTAGTAAAACGAGAACTGCAAAAATTATACCCTTTTTTTCCCCTTCATAAAAAATAATAATAATAAAGAGAGTATAATTCTGTTAGTAAAAAGACATTTCCTCAGGGAATGTTAGATCAGTTGCTAATTACACAGTCAGCTCCAGAGCTGTGATGCTTTGTATTCTTAAAAAAAATAACCTGCAACTGTCCCCCCCCTCCAGTGCAAAATATTTCTTTTTTTTTTTCTTTTTTTTTTCTTTTTTTTTTTTTTTTATTGCTGCGCAAGCAAAAGCTGCTGAAAGCTTCCAGAGCCTGTGAGCCTGGTCCCTTGCTGCCTGGAATGTGATTATTTCACACCCTGGAACACTCAGATTTCTCTCCAAACTGTGTACTAGGAGAAAATGTCAGAGTTTCTTAATAGTTTCAGAGACATGATACAAAAAGACATAAGCAGGTTTTCACACTGTGATAAGAAAGCCAGAAGGAGTCGCTGAGCTCAGATGACTGAATACGAATGATGGGGCCTCACTTTTAAAAATCAAGAGTCAGAACACAGGCTCTGAGCTCTGTATTTCATTGCTTAGAGAAGGAAAAAAAAAAGAAAAAGAAAAAAGAGTATCTGCATTTGGTCCTGTGAGCCTGCTGGTTTTGCTTTGTTCTTCTGGGTTTTAGGCTTTTTGGGTTTTTTTATGTGTGTTTTGTTTTTTTAAATAAACCTAACATTCACAGAGTAGGGAATTAGCTTTTAGGAAGGCAAAAAAATCAGAGGCAATAATTGAGAACTACACGTTACACAGAGAGGGTACCACTCCCTCCTTCTTTTCTGGTATGATTCATTTAATTTTGATGACTGCTTTCATTTCAGTATGTTGCACATCTAGCAATAGTTTTACTAGGAGAAAGCAAATGAAATAATTAGTATCATTAAGGATGGAAAAAAGAGTGCATGTTGGAGGGAAGGGCTGTTCTACTGATATTTCTACCCTTGGTTAAGATGCTATTTAGCCTGCTGCTTGCTGATTTCCATCTTTATCTGATCACTACTTGAAACACCTAATTGCTATATTTATTACAGTTTTCTTTAACTTGCCATAATTTTATAGAAACTTTTATTTGGCGAAGAGTGTTAGCTAACTAAGATTTTCTGTGCATTCCGCTGTTTACACTGCTGCTAATAAGTATTTAATGATCTGAGATTTTGAAGTCATAACTATGCAAATTCTGGCCAGGTCCCTGAAGAACCATAGTTAATTAAAAGCAAAGAAAAAGCAGAAGACTGGCAACACACTCCCCCATCTTGTGAGATTAAGGCCAATCAGTGTGTTTCAGGCTAAGCAACATCTTCCCAGCATGGAAGGGCACCACGCAGAGACAATTTTGTTTCCTGGGAACAGGTGGGCATTGAAGGCTTAGAGGCTGGTACCTCACATCCTTCAGAGATCTCCCTTTCCTGGACTGAAATGTGGAGGATAAATTTGGAGCCATAAGTGCTTTCCATGTAAGGACACAGTTGGTGTTCAGAGGTACACACAGTGATGCTGCACAGATTTGAAAAGAGTTTGGATGGGTGAATTTGGGGATCATCATCACTGCAAGTTTATGGAAAGGATGCATTACCTAAGGAATTATGGGAAGCAGAAATCAAGGACAGTAGATAACTATCAGAAAAAGAAAGTAAAAATAATACCTCAGGTAATATCAATACTGTCCAGGCGCCCAGTGTGGAAGCTGCATAAAGCACTCCTGAAGAATCAACTAGCCAAAAGGCAGAGGGAGTGAGAAGAAATGTTCTGCTCAATCTAAGGGACTATCAGGTTTGCCTGAGATCTTCAGCTGTATAAAGATGCCAGAAAATCCTCTCCGAAGGCTGTGTAACTACTCAGAAAGGATGCTTTGGAAAAGAAATGAAGATATCAGGAGAGCTGTGCTGCCATACTATAAGTGATATGAAATTTAAAAAGCATATTTAGGAAGGTTTTCCAGACCAGAAGGACAGTATTTAACCATGATGATGTTTTGAAACTAATAATTTTTCTTATCATGGCAGATGTACTACACATTATAGACTTAGATTTATGTCCATTTCTGAAGAAGATGGACAAGAAATATTCAACTGAGCTCCTTAGTGGCACATTCTGGACAATAGGCAAAAAAGGTGATGGAGGAATCTGGTGATAAACTGCTGGCTTGACCAGCCACATAGGGCATGAGACTTGCAAAGCAGTGGGCTAATCCTGTGCAGAAATATTAACCAGCATTTCATTAGAAGAATAATTAGGTTTTGCAGAACTGAGAGAGAGACACCAGTCAGGAGATTGTTAAATGAAAGAACAAAGGGGAAAGTGATGAAATTAGGAAAAAAGTTGGTTCTACAGAACCTCCATATCAAGAACAAAACTAATCAAGGCACTAAAAGATGTAAAGAGGAGAAAAATAGTGTCATCTATACACCAGTGCCAGGGGCCTGAGTAATAAAGAGAATAAGAATTGTCCATTTTATGAACATAAATAGCCTAAATGACATTAGGGTAGCCTGCTGGGAAAATCTATATGAAAGGAATATTAAAATCAAGGATTTTAACCTAGCTAGGGAGGTTCAAGTGGACAGAAAGGGAGGGGGAGTAACATACTCTGTCAAAAATGTCATCTTCTAGTACAGAATCAGTGACAATTTGGAAATGAGTACTTATGGATTAATTTTCTGCCATATAAAGTACAGAATTCTTCCTGGTTGAGAAATGGAGCCTCAAAATTCAACAGATGAATACAAGGTCCTGCATCTGTGCTGGACTGACCTGCTGGCCAAGGATTGATGGATAGTGGTGCTGCTGAAAAGGACCTGTTAGTCCTGGGGGACAGCAGGTGACACACAGCCCATGCAAGGGGGGCTGATGATATACCAAGCTGCGCCAACTGGAGTGCAGCTGGTAGATGAGGGAGGGATTATCCCCTTTACTTTGCACTTGGTAGACCACATCTAGAATAGCGCGCTCACTTTTGGCCCTCTAACAAAAGAAAGGTGTTGATAAACTGGAGCAAGTTCAGTGGAGAGTCACCGAGGTGCTCAAGGGTTGGAGCATTTGGTTGGTGAGGAGATGCTGAAGGATGGGGGTTTGTTCAACTTGGAGAGGAGATGATTTTGGTGGGACTTAACAGCAGTTCCTTGATACCTGTTAGGCAGTCACTAAGGAGATTAAACCAGAATCTTCACAGTGTTACATGGCAGGAGAACAAGACACGATAGACATAAATCCAAAGAGGGAAAGGAGGTTCAAACTACTTACAATATACATCAACACTGGGGCTGGGGTGTGGAAAGATGGGGCAATCTCCATCTGTGGTGGTTTTCAAGACTTGACTGGACAACTCTGAGCAACAACTTGAGTTTGCTGTTGACCCTCCTTCAAACAAGAAGATTGGACTCGAGACTCCACAAGGTCCTTTCCAACCCTGATTACCTATGATCCTCTGAATGCAATTGGGTATGTCCAGATCACACTGAAAAACAGACTGACTAGCTTCTCTTGATATTGGTCTATAAATCATAGAAGAAAAGCATTCTCTTCATCCATCTCTAAGAGCTGAATTTGGGCAATGCACTGGGGGTATCTAAATCTCATTGCAAGTTCCCAGCCTTACAACTCACAGACAACTGCATTCAAGGATGGAAGATATAGAGATTGTCTTTTAAGTGTTTTCGTTTTAACAAAAAAATTATTAAAGAACTTAAACACCTGGTTACATATGTTATGTACAAATCGAGTAAGATCATCAAAATACTAGATATATTCTGTGGATTAGAGATCATATTCATGAAATTGAAACGACATAGAAACAGCCCTAGAAACATGGAGTCATTTAGGTTGGTTAAAAACTTTAAGATCGTTGAGTCCAACCGTTAATCCAACGCTGCCAAGTCCAACACTACATCACAAGCCAGTCACATCTACACATCTTTTAAACACCTCCAGGCATCAAACCAGACAGACTTCAATTCATGACATATGCATGACAGTCAAGCAGTGTTTAGGAATATTTATCAGGTATCCAAGAAGCTTTAATAGAGACAAGAAAGGTGAACAGGCTAAAAAGAGAGTACAACACAAGGGAAAGTAAAAGCAGCAACGTAATAGCAGGAGAAGGGAAGTTAATACCAATGAATATAAATTAGGAGATAGAAATTGTAGAAAAATCGTAATAGAACTGAATGAGCACATAAAACTGTACAAGTTAATCCCTGGAACAAGAAAACAGAATTGTCATGAACAGTGTAAAAAAGCAGAAAATGTCAATTAAAAAAAACGTTCTGTGAGGAAGGTCAGATGAAATATGTACACCATAGATCATAATGAGCTAATTTCAGCTCCAGCTGTGATCAAATATTTTAGGCTGTACCTAAATAGAGACACTGTAAGATAAGCAAGCCTGGAGAATTTGTTTGCGAAAGTTTTTTTAAAAAAGGCCAGAAAAGATCTGGACCAATACTGATGATTTTTGATTAGACTCAGAAAACTGGGAAAGCATCCAAGGGTTGAAGGAATTCTAATGTTGCACCAGTACACAGTGATCTCAATAGGCTGACTGGACTGATGCTCATCACAATACAGTAATAAAATTGCCAATATGCTGCTTTGATAGATTATGGATTAAAAGTGGATAATAAAATTAACCATAATCAACACAAGTTTAAGGAAAAATCGACGTCAAACTAATATGCTATAATTTTTTACGAGATTACAAGTCTAGTTCACACGAGTAATTATGTTGATATGGTCGGAATGATATGAAATCATCATGACATACATTAGCTGGAGACAAAAACCTGGCTAAGTAATGAACTCCACATGCAGCACTAAATGGGAACTCATTTGTGCGCAGATGTACTTCTGTAATGCACAATTCTTGCCACTCTGTTCTTTATTTATTTATCACAACCTGACAGAAAACTAAAAAAAGTCACTGATGGATTTTGCAGTTGAAGTATATTTTTGGGAGAAGAGAAAAGAAATGAAGAGGACAAGTCAGTGATAGAAAAGCATGAACTGCTTTGGAAATGCAAATAATACACGTTCCAGTATTCCAGTGTGAAAAAATGAAACCAACATATATCTGGGGACAAAGTTTCCTGCTCCTACTAATTGGAAGGTTTTTTTCTCTCTTCAGAAGAGGAGACAGGAAAAAAAACCCAACGAATAAAGCTTGAGCCAATGAAGAAAGCAGCTGAATTAATTGATAGGGAGATGCCATAAATGACTGGATGGGATACCGCAATACTTGGCTGTAGGAACCAGGAAATTTCGGGCTGGAATAGAGAGACGATATTACCACCAAAGGCACTGGAGCAGTTACACAGAGTACTGTGTCTTGTTCTGATATCCACCGCTTTTAAAAGCTGTTTAAGAACACTGAAAAAATATCTCAAAATGCTAGGATATCCAACATACCATTCCTCTCATCAGAGGCAAGGTCAGGTTGAGATTTGACCGCAGCATGAAAACTACATGGCAAACTCCACAGCGATAATGGGGAGAGGTAAAGACAGGGCATTCTCTGAAAGGTAGACCAGCATCTCCTTAGCCATTGGACTCTAAGCAACAAGTAGTTAAGGAAAGATTTTGGGCATATTTTGGGGACACACTCGTAATCACAGTCATACCCTCTAGCAATGTAGTGAAGTCCTCTCCCCCTTAACCTACCTATGTACCTACCTACCTATTTACACAAGTAAATTGTATACCAGGACATGTTCCAGGAATGCCACAGAAGAGGGCAAAGACAGACAAAATTCCCACCATAGATGGTTAATTACAGCACTTGGCTCATGAGAGGCAGAACAACCACTCCCTCTGTGGAACTCATGCCCTCAAGGCTAGGGGGACACTTGGGCCAGTGACATAAAGGGATGATGTCTCCCTTCCTAGAGGAACAGTGGCATCATCTCCAATCACACTTGAACACAACTGTCTCACAGAAGGGTGAGTAGGAGAAATTGCTCACTCTTTTATTGCTGGAGAACTGCCTGATTTAAAAAGTTGATGAGTATGGGCCCAAAAATAAGTGACTCTTCCCTTAAATTCACACACATATAGACTCTGGCTGACATTTCCAATGTGATTAGTGTTCGCATTATCTCAACTTTCAACACGTAGCAGGCTCTCAACTTTAGGAAGCTGCCCTCTGAAGTTGCCTCAGATCAAGCTCTTCAAATGCACCCATCACTGTGGGAAACAAATGATGACAGACAAAACCTAATCACAAATGCAGGGGAAGAGGGACTCCCACCAGGACAGCTGGTGATGAGCACAGTCTTCTTGAAATGCCTGGGAACTTGCAACCTCCTGTCACCAACAAGCAGTTGGAAGTGGAGTATTGACAAGCTGAATCTGCAGCCCGGTTGTTTGTGCACACAAGGGCATTGACATTCTTTAAACCAGATTGCCTTGCATGGTTTTAGGAGCTCTGAGAGGAACAGTGAGGTAGAGCGTTGACTTACAACTGTTGTTTTGGGTTTTTTCTAATCCTTTAATTAAAAAACCTGTTGAAGGTGGTTGGGGGAAGGAGTGTTTGAGAGTGGAGAAAGTTCTGATGATGTCATCTCCTATTGCCATGGAAACTGAACAGTTTTAGTGACAATGGAGTCTTCCTGCTTGAGCTGCTGGGTTGCGTGGGGAGCAGAGGTAAGCAGGGCAGGGGCACATTAGGGAATTCAGGTAACTAAAACTATAGCTTTTGGCTTTACAAGGAAGTGAGGAAAAACTACAAATTATTGCCTGAATACATTGCTTATGTAGCCAAAACACCATCTTGGGCAATAGCAGCAATTGTTGTTATGCTCTTTGATAAAACCTGCTGTCACGCAGTGAGCCAGAGGGAGATATCTCAGCTGCCTGGGAATGACTGGCAGGATGGTCCCTTGCCTGCACTTCACTTTTCCATGCTACAGCTTATTCTTCCAGCCTTTGCTGCCTTGGTGTTCATTTGGAAAGGGAGAAGAACGGGCTGGGAAGTACACTCCTTGTTCTTGAAACTGAGAGAAGCTGTGTGTACTCTAGGCCGGGCATTACTTCCCAACACCACGGACATTTTCTTAAGAGTGAAGTTTATCACCTCCCTTGCAGAAAATGAGAATAAGACCATGAAAAGGATAAAGCTCTTAGAGAAAACTGATTAGCCTCTGATCAAGATCTAACTTACTGGCATGGAGAAAACATATAAGACCTAATGCAGGCTGTCCTCTCTGAGTCAGAACACTAAGGCAGCATCTGGACCAGCGTAAGTTGAAGCCATGATCCAGGTGTGGAATCAATAAGGATAAACCTTGGGGCTTACATTTCAAGTTAAATAAAAGCCTACAGTACACAAGGGCAAGTTTAAGCCTTGGATTTGATTTAAACAGTGCAGACAATTTTAATGAATTTCAAAGAATAATGAATTAATAACCACAAGCTTTTTTAACTCGAAATACATTATATAGTCATTAGTTCTATATAACTAAATGGAAAAATCTTTCTTTAGCAGAAGTCTTTTGAGATCAGATATTCTAATGAGATTACTATCATTTCAGCCTGACACCTCATGAAGACAATTGCATAGATATCAGGAAACAAATTTCTTTCCGTTTTGGACTTGAAGTGAAAAGTCCTCCACACTGATTATTTTATATCTAAGGAGTTGATACTAAGTCTCTTTGGCATTGAAAAGAGTTCAGATCTGAGTTTTTTTTTCTAGTACTGCTATCAGATGCACAAAAGAGCCTCTCTCTCCTCAAAATTCTGCCAGCAGTGGCAACTGAAGGAAATATGTAAATCAAATATTCTCCCTTCTTGTCTATGTAGTGTGGATTTCATTTATTTTCTGCATGAAGTACTTGAGCTCACCCTCTTTCATTTAACATTGTACCACTGATTTCATCATCTCTTCAGACAGCATCACTCACATACCATGCTTGCAGAGACACCAAGCAGAGCAAGACCTTGAGTTCCCAAGCCTTTTACTTCATGTGAGTCTTTCTCCCAACACACCGCAGCATATCACCCACGCAGAGGAGCACCATGGGCTCCAATGTCCCCATTTCAAGCATACCAGTTCTTCCCTTTCTTCCTCAAAGGTTGCTCTGCTAGGGTCTTGCTTTCACTGCATCCAGTTTCCAGCAATTTTGCCAACAGGAGTTCAGACTAGAACATACAATGATCTGGTTTTTCTCATCGCCATGAGCTTTAACTTTAGCTCACAAGTCCTCGTGTCAGGCCATTTAAAATCAGATGCTAATCGCAGCAGGCTCAGCCACAAGAAAGGTCTTCCTATCTCACACATATTGTGTTAATTCAGAAAAGACTACAGCTTTCATCTACCTGTCCTCCTTTCATGCACTACCTGGCCAAGAATCAGCCTTCAAACTTTTACAACTGCACTGAGTTTGAAACTCTCTGCTCCTCCCAGAAGCAAACAATTATAAGCCCCTCTAGAGAGAATGACTTTCAAGCCTTGCTGTAGAAGAACTGTGTCAAAAGCAAATATAAAGACAGTGCTGCTCCACACCACAGGGGAAAACTCTGCAAAGTGAGCTCAAAATCACTGCTAGCTCAGTCAGCAATACTTGCACTTCCAGACAACGGTGGATGCTAGTAATTCCTCACTGGGAGGAAGAGAAAAGTGAGGGTTTCTCTCTGAAAGATATTTGCTTTTTTACAGTGAGAACAGCAATATTACATATTTATTTCTGACCTTTTTTTTTATTGTTATTATACCACAAGGCATTCTAATTGAAAATTATAATTCCAATAAAGCACATCCCACTGATATCAGAAATGGACATTTTGCTGTGATTCAAAAGGCAAATCCTGATAGACTTTCCACTTCATATGTGCAGAGGGGCAAATCAGAGCTTCACCATAGCAACTTTTTTGTAAAAAACACTCTAATGTCAGCTTGTCCTGATAGTAGTGTGGATAACCCTGGTGCAGTACAATGGCAAAAAGCCCATAGTAACAAAAATTACATTCCTACCTTTGAAACACTGCTGCTGGAAACAGAAACATTAGCTTCAGTTTGGTTCTGGTAAAGGTTACACCTCTTCTACTCAGACATTTTAAAAACAAAACAAAAAAAAAACCAGAAAAGTTTCTGGGTTAGCTCTTCAGCTGGTACAAATTAACACCCTCTGCTGAAGTTGTGCTAGACAGATGGCTTCACATCAGCTGGGGAGCTAAGCTACCTTGTCTACTCTTTCTTCCATAGACTGCTAACCCCAGCATGCCTGATTCCAGTTCGGCAGATGTACTGGAGTAGCACCAGAGTAGAAACTTCCCTTCAGTTACATCATTTCTGTTCTATGCAAGAATCTAGTAAACACAGAACAAATAAACCCAGAAACTATCAACCTACCCAGCCATGACAATGAAGAAATCCAGGCGGTTCCAGGTATCTCCAAGGTAACACTTCTTGCCGAAGATCCCCAGGGCAACCATTTTTAAGACCATTTCCATGGCAAAGAAGATGAAGATGAAATCATCAAATACCTGCCAAACAGAAACCCAAGAGCACATCTGATAAGTGTTCCCAGCCTTTGACTTTAAAACCCAGAATGCACATAAATACAAATTTAAGTACTTCTGAAAATGAGTTAGAAGGGCTGGAAATCTTCTCCCATGCAGCCCTGGCATCACAGCTTCCTGCTGCTCAAGTTTGCAGAAGGTTTCTGTAGCTTCTTTTTCCCCTATAGGTGAAATAATTGATGCAGACTCAGAGACTCCTTAAACAGACTTGAAAGGAGGTGTTGGCTCAGCACCAGCAGGTCCAAATCCAGCCAGGAAAACACTGTTCTTCTGAAGTCCCCCAGGATGGGCTCCTCATCACCCTGCTGCAAATAGCTGAGCTGAGGACATAGTGCAGCTTCATGCAGAGTTTGAACAGCACATACTAATCACAGATAAAACCTTCAGATATCTGAAGGTCTTAGCCACAACAATACTATGAATGACATCCTTTGCTGTCACCTTCTCTTTGGGGAAGCAGCAAGCACAGCTAGCTGGATGTATTCATGGCCCTTCTAAGCATTCCTCTTATTCCCTCTTCCTTTGAGCATCCTAAATGCCACAGTACTTGTTGAATCAGTAATACTCTTGGCTCCTCAGCAGAGCAGTGAATGCAATGGGGGCTGCTGTTCTCTCCTGCCTGCCTCTTGCTGGCTGAGCTCTGAGCTATATATCTTGTAACTGTCTACATCAGGAAACTCCTGCTTATGTGCAGGATCGGGAGGATTAGCAGCTGTTCTGTATTGCATGGTCACAGGTAGACTTCATTCTCTTTCTCACCCTATTCCTCTCCTCAAAGCAAGCTTTTGTCACTTTACAAAAGGATAGCTTACTGCCAGGGACAATCTTGCCAACCTCTCTGGGAAGGTATTGCCCACACGCTGAAGGAAAGCATGCGTGAAAATTTGTGACTTGGACCGAAACACCATCACAACAAGAAGGAAGACCGCTTACCTGCAAGATTTTACACCTGTCAGAAAGGCAGTCCATATCCTCACATGGCTGGTACATTCCCAGGGTAACGCAGTTCAGCAAAATCACCATCATGCTGACACACTCGAACCAGGTGGAAAAGAGTCAAGGAAAACCGCAAAAGCATCGTGACTGAGACAAGCTTGCTCTAGGCTTGGGGTAGCAAAATAGGAAGATTAAGGGAAAGAAGTGTTGGAAGGCTGATTCATTGCATTCTTACATTTCCCCCCCTCAGTTCATCCCTACTCCACTCCTTGATTAAACCAAAACTCTTTTAAAAAAGGGAAAGTAGAGGTAGCACAGAAGGCCTAAGGCATTTATACAAGTCAAATTATTGCTATGCTTAAACAGATGTTTGCTCCTCTCCAGTTGGTTTGCTGAGCCTCTCCCTTGATTGGTTTACTGAATTTTCCAAATACGTGGAGGAGACTTTTCCATGGTGACCTGTACCAAAATGCATCAAAGACCTTTAAGATCTAGGGATCTAAATCAAAATGGACAGACTGATGTCTATTTAATCCTGGCGATTATTGCCCTTCTGGGAAGCAGGTACAACACAAAGCTAGAAGTCTCCCTCTAAGAAGAACCTGGGGGTAGAGTTTCCAGTGCTCCATCTGGTTATTCTGCTTCCAGTAGTAACCCACTATGGATAAAACTCCACGATGTGCCTAAGTTATTTAGTAACTATGGGGAGAAATTGTGTTTCTGACCCCAGCTGGTGATCTATTTATGGCCTAAAGCATGAGGATTGATAGTCCTTATAATTGTTTTCTCAGCTACACTTGTATCCCTGCAGATGCTTTGCTTATTCATTTGAATCCTTTGTTGATAATCTTGCTAAAATATCTGCTTTGATAATAGTTGGCAGCCCTGAGCTACATTGGCTAATTATACTTTACATTAAAAATTGTTCCCTCCTATTTATTTTTAATTTGTTGCCTTTTAATTTCATCAAGTGCTACTTCATTTATATATTAGAGAAGAGGATAAAAATGGTGTATTTGTCTGACCTTTTCTGTGCTTTCCACACCCTCTATCTGCCCTCTCTTCACCATCCCTCCTCCTTAAGACTGAAGGAGTTTTAAGGTCTGATAGACGCTTGTCCAAGAACTCATTTACAGAATTTTAGCTCTGAAAGTGGGCACGTGATACTTTTCCAGTGTTCCCCTTGAGACCTCCAACCTCTGGCAGAACCATCATTCTTGGGTATTTTACATACCTCACAGCAACATATCTGCCCAGTTTCCACTGTCAGACAACTTTCTTCTATTTTTTTTCAGTAATGAAATCCATGAAATTATCCACTTAAAATACAATCCGCTGAGCGCATCCTTTTTCAGTCCTTGCAGTACTGCATCTAAAAACAGTGGCCTGTATCTTTGATCACTTCTGAAAGACATTCAGCAACTATGGTTTGTTCTGAGCAAGTCTTCCATGCTCGTTCTCTGACAGTGATTTATGACTAACCTGTACAATCTGATCAAAAAGATTATTAATTCTTTCTTTTCTCCCCCAGCTGTTTTTCGGTGAGCTACATTCAGTTGCAAAATCAGACAAGAGCAGGGCACTAGTTCTACCGTACCAATTATGCCATAAGGTGATTTCAAGAATGTGTTATCATTATACCTCCCAAAGTTTATCCCAAGTGCTGTACAAAGCAATGCACATGGAGGCCACCCTTGATGTAGGCTGGCTTCAAAACCAGAGACCTTTTCTGAGAGGACTGTGCCAAAAGGGGGGCAAAAATAAAGTATTTGCCCTCAGGGGTCTATATAACACATCTTCAGCTTTTCGCCTTCTCTCCCTTCCAAGTTCCTTTAATGATCTGATCCAAAGTCCAGGAAAACAATTTGAGATGTTTCCATTAGCTCACACAGGCTTTTCAGATAAGACTGCAATTCTCCTCTGGACTCTTCAAAATCTGTTTGGCATCATCATTCACAGAATTACAGAACCACAGAATGGTTGAGGTTGGAAGGACCTCTGGAGGTTATTTTGTCCAACTCCCCTGCTCAAAATAACATCAACTACAGCAGATTGGTCAAGGTCACATATAGTTGGTGTTTGAATCTTCAAGTATGGAAGCATCAGAACCCCTCTTGGCAACCTGCTCCAGCATTTGAGTATTTACTCATAGAAAAAGTGTTTTCTTATGTTTAAATAGGACATCCCACTGTTCAGGCTGTGCCCATTGCTTCTTGCCCTGTTACTGGGCAAAACTGAGCAGTCTCTGTCCTTTGCTCCTCCCATCAGGTATTGATACACATGGATAAGATCTCCCTGAGCCTTCTCTCCACCAGGTTGAGCAGTTCCAGCTCTATCAGTCTCTCTCTTTTTCAGGAGGTGCTTTGACAGTTGCTGGAAAGGCAGCACCAGTGAAGTGCTGGTGAAGGGAGCAGTGCTGAAGGACATTCTGCAAGGGACCAAGAGTGTCAGAGTGGGCTGAGCCAATGGTTACAAAAGTCCCTCTCCCTAGGCATGAGGAAGTCAAAAAATGGACAAAACCAGGGCTTTAAAACAGCCCTGGATGAAATTAATACATAAAAAAAGTGGAAAGCAGGAATTGTTTTAACAGTCAAAGTGGTTTTTTTTATTCTTCAGAAAACATGACACAAGAGAACTGAAGGCAAAGAGTACTACTCTTTGACTGCAGCCAAACTCAGGAAATTCAGGCAAAGGGGCTGAAAGTCAGGAGTTTTTACTTAATGCAGATCGACACATCTATGCACATGCTTTGGCAGCAGCACTGTATGGATGGTGAGGATGGTCCCATGCCCCTCTCACGCCTCTTGCAGTGTCCCCCCCAATAACATGCAGACCAGGGCAGAGTGCCTTTGGGCAGCTAGCAAAACCCCAAAGCACAAGATCTGACCAGTCATAACAAGTGCTCCTAAAAAGGCTGAAACTTGGGCCAGATGTGCAAGGCCCTCATCTTCTTGTTAAAAAAGCTGTGGCCATCTATACAATTTCTTCTTCCCTGCCTTTGGGATATCAGCTCTCAAAGTTTGCCAGCATTGTCTATGCTTTCCAAGGACGATGCTGGATTGCTGGCCATTCCCAGGCTATCAAAGTGATATTAGGAAAAGTCACTGCCCTACTGCTTTCCTTTTGGAGCAGTTGGGAACCTTGAAAAAACACATCCAATCTGCAGCAGAAAGGAAGAAAGTCCAAGGAGAAAACCTGAGCAGCTCCTGCCCCAAGTCAAGAGGGGTTGCTGCCTGCTTGGGTTGGTTGAGGGGGTAATTAGAAGTACCTGCTTCCTTCAATCTGGCTGCTCTCAACCATAGCTACTGCCTCCTGTCACCACAGCAACAGCCTGCAGCCAGGTTTATCATCTTTCTCTTGGTGATGCCTCCCCTTTCCCACATCCCTCACCCCCCTCCTTTTCCCCGTGCCTGAGCCTGTAATTAATTGCAGCTGCTGACAAAGCCAGTCTTCATAATCTGCATCATTCAGTCAGAAGTTTCATTATTAATTAACTTCTTTCAAAGTTTAAATCTACTAATTACAAGCAAACCCATGCACATGTTCTCCCCACCCCAGCCCTTCCTCACTGCTGTTCTCCCTTCCCACAGTGTCACTCCCAGTATCTTTCCCCGTGAAATTTGAGGCCTCCAGCAGGTTTTAAAAACTAAAAGAAGACACACTCAATTTCTGCCCGTTCTCATCATCTCCTCTCCTTGGCC
Source organism: Manacus candei (assembly GCF_025592945.1). Lineage (NCBI taxonomy): Eukaryota > Metazoa > Chordata > Aves > Passeriformes > Pipridae > Manacus > Manacus candei. The sequence continues at coordinate 6,633,354 of NW_026138066.1, forward strand.
ACCAGAAGGTGCCTCAGAGGAAGGTACCAGAAAACCTGCAGCAATCTGCTATGTTATAACTTGCCCTTAAAGGGAGTGTTTTCACCTAACAGTGACAGTTCACAGTTGATTCAAGCCCTTTCAGATAAAAGAGTCATGGCCCTCATTTGAAAAACAGAAAAACAATAAAAAGTATTTCCTGACTCCTTTTAACCGTGGACTATTCTCATTGTGCACATAAATATCTCTGCCTTGTAAAAGTCCTGTTAAGCTCTTGGTTTCAGTACTGTCTTGTGACATCAAGATCCATATCTAGGTTAACTATATTTTGACTAAAACACTTGTACTGTAGTTGGTGCCTACCTGTGGCAATAACACTTTTCTTTGCTGCTGGCTGCCATCCCTGTCCTGCACCCTGAGCAGGACCTCACCTGAGCAGCTGCTGGCCAGTCCACTGTCTTCCAATGGACAGGGCAAGTCTGGGATGGAGAGAGACTCAAGAGGGATATGCATCACCAGCACATGCCAGGAGAGACCCTTAATCCACTCCAAACCATCCGGCACATGCCAAAAACCACAAGTTGCAAGACAGTTAAGGTGTTTCTGGGAGCTGGACGTATTGTGGTAGTGCTTGATAACATGACTATATATAATGGAAGATGATGTTCGAAACAGATGATAGGAGACAGGCAAAGCTTTTGGGCTCGATTCCTGAATGACAAATAGCAGAAGCAACGTCTGCTATGTTGGAGCTGTAAATAGCTTGCACTTAAAAAACTGAGTACAACAACATTCTTGGGATTGGCTTTAATCTCTATTTTCTATCACGGACAAAAATACAACAGAGCAAAATAAAAAGTACTTTTGGGTCCCCTCTGCTTTTTCTCTATCATCAGCTGAACGGTAAGAGTACAAGCAGGCATGAAGAGCTCCCTACTGGCTGGCAATCCTGAAACCACAGAAAATACATAAGCTTTACAAGCATGACAATCCCTCAGTCTTTCCTGTTGCTGTCCACAAACCACTCCTGGGGTCCTTGTGCCAGTTAAGATCCTGAATATCTCAGACCTGGTTCATCTGCAGTAGAAATGCCTGAGAAGAAAGCGCTTACGGCAAAGCAGAAAAGCCAGCCCTGTGGTATGGCTAATCACAGTAGAACCCGCTCCTGCCCCAAAATGGAGAGAAGGGCAGTTCAGTCACTGCAGTGGAAACGTGAAGCCCCGTGCAATGCATCCCAAACACCAGCCAGCCATCATACAACTCCTTGTGGCCTCCTGCCTCTGAGCTTGTGCCAGGCAGGCTCAGCTGAGGGCAATGTGCAGGTGAAACGTCACACCTCCATCACTCCTCTCTGCCTCCCCTTTGAGCCCTACCACTCATCCTACCATCCTTCCCACCAGTTAAATGGCTTCACTCTGTCATTCCAGTCTGCAGTGATTACATTTTCTTTCCCTCCTTTTTGAAATGAGCTAAGGACAGAGCTGTGTTCCTTCCCTACTTTCCTCACCTGCTTTGTGACTGTCCTGCAAGGAGCCAGGAGGATGCTGTACCTGCAGCAGGACAGTTGATGTTTCGTTTACAGTGGAAGGAGTGATTTCTTATAAAGATCAGAGAAACAAGTAGCTCCAAGGAAAGGGGGTGCTCATTTTCTCTACCTCGTTGCTTTTGTCTTTTGCAAATGCTCTCACAGGCAAGTTTCATTTTTTGCCCCCTCCTACTTTTTCTTATTACCACTTAGCCTTTGTGGTTTTTTTTTCTTTCTATGCTGATACATAGGAGTTTCATTGTCTTTTTCTACAAAACAAACTGACAGAATCAACAGGGTTCTTTCTCTTCAGCCTCAATCTGCTAAGCTAACTCACTAGAAAAAGTTGAATGTAACACTTAATGTTCACTCAAAGAAAAATACCTCTCAAAATGTGTTTGTGTTCAAATAGATCAAAACAATCAAAACATTTCTCAGAACAAAAAGCTTTAAAAATCCTATTTTGGAAAGACTGGAGCATTTCGGCTTTGTCTTTTTTAGAGCAAAGCATTACAGAAAAAGGTTGGAGTTTTTTGACCTACATAGAAGACTGGTTTTGAGTTCTGAGTCCACTGGAAATCAAATGCCAACATCCAGCATTGCAATGCTGGGGGCTTTCATGGTGGCCAAGCCACAAGGGGCAATTTATAAAGCCTTTTTGCAAGTACTCGAGATAGACATGCTCTAGGTGTTCCCATGTCACGTAATCTTGTACATGTTTGCTTTCATCACATCATCGTTTACACATTCCTCTCATGAAAGAGGAGCAACTGAACTTTAGACACCTGCCATATGCATCACTAAGGTCTTCAAGTCTTCAATAATATTGATACCAAAGAAAGGACTTTAATGCTGCCAACCACAGCAAGACTTATATGTTGATTTGAGAGGCACTTTTCATGGCCAGGCTTCGCGAACGAATATTTGGGAAGGGCTCTACCCACGTTTGTTACAAGCACGCTGGCGGCTAAAGAGGCCAATACGAGACAGGTACATCTGGTTGCATGAGAGGCACTAGGGAAGGTTTAAATAACTTGTGATGATGTTACTGGGAGGCAGTATGGAGATTTTAAATATTTGGCAATGCTTCTATGTTTCTGCCATTTGGAAGGGACTTTCTATCAAGAACAGATTCATTAGAAAAGAGAAAGACTGTTGTATCCATGTTAAATCAGATAAACCCCAACAAAACAGAGCACCATAGGTCAGCCTCTCTGATCTAACTTCCAAGGACTGCTCAGAAAGTGGGTCCTGTATGAGGCTATAATGGGTTTTGGCTGCATAGCTCAGTTTTCATTAGGCTCTAAGTTTTATTTGAATTAAAGTCAGTTGTTTCTTATGCACCACGTCATATTCCCCTGCAGAGTTAGGCAAGGATGAAGATGGCTTTTGAAAAGTTTTGTTAGGGTTTTTTTTTATTATTAGGGAAACAAAAACTCTTTACATAATGATTTACTTCAGTTATTCTAACTGGATCCATTAAAATCTCAAGTCCAGTAAAACCAAAAATAGAAAAAAAATTTCTGTCAGGAAAAACATACAATAAAGATTAAGAAGCTCAGAAGGAATCTGAAGAACAAATAAACAGATGTATTAACACAATGAGACAAGTCTTCAGATATTCCAGAAACAGGAAGACAATGGGAGATCTCTGACCTAGTGTAGGGCCACAAAAGGCCACAGTAGGCCCCTAATCAAATGGGAGGTTGCAGGGAGAAAGCAAGGCTTCTTTAAGATACTCTTCACCACAGCAACCCCAGGACTCACTGGTACTAAAACCAGCAGAAGTTACACCAAGAATTCTGGTTGGCTGTCACGGTACCTGGATGGATAACTTGGTCTTCTAAAGCAACCTGGTGTTTTCCTCAGAAGAATTATGCAGATCCACTGCTAATTATTCAAATATCTCAAAAATGCCATGCATCTTCATCAGTGCTGCTACACAGTCCTGCTATTAATGATTACCTCCTGCCTGTAGCAGCTGAGCCCCAGAGCTTCTTGACTGATAATGACCCACCTCCAAATTGCATTTAGCTTTCAGGGTACAACAGAGCATCTGTTTAACAGTGTGTATCATTCCTACAGAGCTGTTTACTGTAGAAAGCATGGAAAAAATATAGTACCTAGAAAAAAAACCACCCAAGAATCTTTTTTTAGGTCAGAAGAAAGTAATTACCCAAATTTAAACTTAAGCAGGGTATTAGAGGTAATGACTGTTCCTGGAGAAAGAGCTTTTTAATATCCTCAGATGGCTGGGATTGTGGCTGCCTGTCTTTCTTGCCAGGAAAGCAATACTCCACCATGCTGTGGAACCAGTTCAAGACTGACTTGAGGAATCACACCTCCCGCTGACTCCCAAATGGTGCCTCCTGCAGCATTCTGGCTCTGCCTTAGAGACTGCCATCCAAAACCTGACCCAGCTTCACATTAGGAGCTTCAACAAGGTCACAGTATGAGGCAATAGGACTGCAATAGGACTGGAACATTATTGTGCTATATGACAAGTGAAAGAATTTTGCTCCAAAATCTCCTAGTCAAAGTGGCAGTTTTAGCAGTTGCTTCCTGCTGCAGATGGAGCTGTAGGGGTAACAGATATAAGAGAAGGACCACCTGAGGAAACCCCCTGAACCACAAAACCAGGGTCCAAACATTAAAATCCTTACTGTTTACTGGTATTTCACCCAGCAGAGGCAATTCTCTACTGGCATCAGTGGCAAAATACAGACCTTAGAAGAGTTAGTCTTTGATTTTGGACTCAGTTGGACCTCTGCTCTAGAGAAGAGCTGAAGTTGGCAGCCAAAACAGGAAGGAATTTGCAATCCAGGAGTGATTTGAATTAGTAATGTGCTCCAGAGTGACAAAATCTGAATTTGAACAGTGTAGCTGAATGCTCTGATATATATATATATATATGCCCCATCATATATGACCCCAGGAAGTGACATGATCAGAGAGACTGGTGGAGTTACCGTTCTTAAACCAGAGCCTGAGCCATGGAGGTTGGGATGAGCGTTGACTTTTTATCAGATTTAATCTGGATGTGGTCAAGCTTACTTGGTGGAAATTTCCTTCCAAAAATGTAAAAACAGTGTTTTGAAAGGAAAAAAAAAAAAGTCAAAATATCTCCCAATCCTCCCTCCACTTCATTGCCCTGCCTCCCAGCGACCCCATCCAAAGTTGTGTAAGTCTTCCTTAGCATTTGTCAAACTAAAGCAACAGTCCTGACATGTTTGGTGGTACTGAAGTTCCTTCTTTTGCCGTCATGTCATGATAGGTTTGAATGGGGTCTTTATCTTGACTGGGCCCACTAGACATAACCACTAAATAAATACAGTCCCATAATAGCAGTGTTTGTGTGACCCAACTTCAAGAAAGGGAGAGGAACAAACTAGTGAAAATGGATTTAGGAGGGCAGGGAAGACAGAAAAAAAGGAAAGTCTTGCTTTTATACCTCCCTATTGCTCCTAATGTTCTCTGGTTTGTCTGGGGTTTTTTCTTCTGCCTTGGTATCTCTCTTCTGCTTTCCAGATCTCTCTTTCCCCACTCTACCAAAAAGAAATGCTTAAATATTTGGAATGAAACAGCATAAAGGGGGGAATAAGTGTTTCTTCAGGAACAAAGAACAAAGACCCAGGTTTTAGAAGACGTGCAGGTCCTTAAGAATGCAGAGGAACATTTTGGGACCTTTGACAGCATATAGATCCCTGCCTCCCCACTGACATTGGTGAGACCAAATTGTCCCCCTCAAACCTACAAGATGATCTCTCTGGTAGCTCACAAACTCAAACAGGTGCAAAGAGGACACACATGGAATAAGGACAGTTGGCTGTAAAGTGCCCTGCAACATCTAAAGCAAGGTCAATTCCTTCAGTTTCCAGCAGAACTTTCACCTTCCCAGTAAAAGGTTATCTTCTTATCTTCTTTTTGATGCTATATAGGTGTGGAGTTTGTTCTCTTGTTGTGGGTTTAAGGCTTAGCGGGCCTTGGGAAATGGTCTGTGGGGCATGAAGATATTCCAAAGAACCTCCTGAAACAGGTACTGCTGTGCAGCTGCCTGTCAACTGCCAGGTTTGGAGGACTGGGAGTCACCTCCCCAAGGTGAGGGACAGACAGGTGGAGAGCAGACAGATGTGGGTCCTGGATACTGAACTTTACTGCAAATACAAGGAACGATGGAAACATTTGTCTTTGAATAAGAAGCTGTTTCTATGGAAAGGGAAAAGAGCAGCAGAAGCCTCACCAGCACTGAAGGTCTAAAACCCACTTAACACTCATTGTGTTCCTGTTCCTTTTTCTTGCACTCATCTCTCGGTTCATAATTGCTGTCTTTCTAGTCCATACTAGTCTTCAGATGTTAAACATTACTTTTTCCACTCTCTGCAACTTCCCACCTATCCTTGTAAAATGTCACACGAGTTCAAGCTGAGCTTACAGGGACGTACAACTCAAATATCTCTGAAGGGAGTACAGAGCACCTTTTATTAAAGGCCATCTTACCTTACAGGAATGTGAAGATGACAATGAAAGTACAAAGGACAGGTTATGGATCTTCTCACAGTTTTAAGAGGTGTGTGTGCCCTTCTGCACAGGGGCTCTGCTCTCTGCAAGTGTCATGGCAGTACCCTGTACCCCAGCACATCACTTGGTGAAGGATGTGGAAGTGAGCACCTTGCTCCCCCAGACAGCCCATTTCCAAGGCTAAAATATCCTAGAGGGTACTCTGACTCCCTTAGCAGTACTGCACTGGAGGGACATAAAGACACTTTGCTTTTCTCCCTTCTCCCAGGTAGGTGACTCTTTCAGTGGATGCAGCCTCACTAAATCCTATGCTTGCTGCTTGGCTTAGCAGGCTTTTCTGATGAGTGCTTCAGTACAGAAAAGAAAGTCATGTGGTGACAAAGCTTTGCAGCAAAGTAAATAAAGATTAATTCAGAAGTGTAGGGAGTGCTCGGTAAGGTCACTCAGAAGAAATTGCATACAGTCTAAGCAAAACATAGGGCAATAACAGAAAGAGCTGGGTATGAGCTCCTGTTGGTTTTTTCATTATTGGCTGTAATTTAAACAATTTTCAGAATTTAAGTTGCCACCACCCTATATTTTGAATGCACATTTTTCCCCTAACAGTTTTTATTTTTTGAAGGCTTGTAGCTGGCCCCTCTACCCTGGTTCCCAGAATATGCTGCAAAAATTGGCACTGATGGCCTGCAGGACACGTGTCTGGAGAAAAGACTGATTGCAAATGACTGAGCCAATCTGTCTCAGCAGATAACTGGAAGCTAGGAGCTTCAGCCAGCACGCAGGATCACAGCAGCTGCTGGAACCTCCTCGAGGACACAAATGGGCTATGGATGGACTCCTGAAAAGGAAGGTCCTGTTGTATCTGTGTGACAGAGATACCTGCGAAGGGTAGGAATGATTTTCATTATTTAAGCTTCTCATCTGAGGAGGAAAATGGACCCTGTGGTGCATGAGCAGATGTGTCAGCACTCCTTGTACATCTGGTCTCTTTCTCTTCCATCCCTCCTCTTACATCCTGCAAAGAGCAGTCAGTGAAAATGAGATTATCTAAATTGTATAGTCCTTTCCTTCCAAACGCTGTGTAAATTTTCATTAAATTCGCTAAATTAGCACATATACCCCTTAAGGTGCATAAATACTTCACCTTTGTTACTGATAAGAAGGCAAGCAGGAGATGAGTAGGTTTTTTTAAAAGTGTCCCTAGTCTGGGTTTTCCAATGCACAAGCTTCACAGAGACTGGTTTTCAGGAGTGTGTAATACTTGTAATTTCTAATACAGCCAACAGGATTTGTGAAGCTCCAAGTCTCTGGCTCCCAACATATCAAGTCAGATGGCAAAAATCAGAGTTCACTTAAAAAAAAAACAAACCAAAAACATTACCCAGCAACAACACAGTAAGTCACTGCCTGGGACTGCATTAAGATTCAGGTGTTCCTGACACCCAGTACATTTTCACTGAAGACCTCAGCTTTCTGGCTAGTTGACAGATTGCACCATGCCAGGGAAAGGAGCCAACGTGACTCATGCTCAATCACTGCGATGTCGACAGTATTGAGTGCTGTTTTAGGGGGAAGTTAAATGCTGTGAATGTGCTAAGCATTATCAATATTAAAATGTTATTAGTATTATTTATGAGGTATCTCCACGTGTCCTAGATGATGGTAGCCAAGATCAAATTATGCAAAATGTTACATAAACATGCAGTATAACATGCTGCCCGCTCCAAAGAGTTTTTAATCTAACCGAACAGGACAGACTAACGATGCATTATGATCCCTGCTTTGCACACAAGAAGCAAGAGCACAGAGAAATGAGTGCATTTACCCAAGGGCAGACAGGAGACATGGGGCACAGCTGGAAACTGAGCAAGAGTCTCCCAAATTCTTTTCCAGCATCTTTGACCTAAGATCATTCTCTATCTCAGTTACAACTCCATTTGATGAAGACAGTGCTCACAGGGACAATGGCTCTCCCATAGATCTTTCCTGAGAACAATGGGAAAAGTGTCAAAGTTCCACTTTGTAGAGGCAAGTAATGTACTGCATATAGATTACCATAAGTGTAGGACCCCCTAGAACCCAGAGAGGTCTCTGGCTGTTCAGGTGTGCAGTGGATGGACAAGCAAGAGCCAGAATACCTAAGTTCTCTACCTCCATCTTCCATTGATACCTTCACTGGGACCTCAAGATAAAATTCAGCCCGTAGATAGTTATGATAATGTAACACCTAAAGCCAGTCTAAAACCCAACACACCTTTCTCTTTTTCCATCTGCCAAAGAATTTGCTACCTCCCAAGGGCACTCCAGGTTTCTTTAATAAAAGTATGCTGTATCATCCTGTGTAAGCACAAGTTGTCAACATGTTGACTGCAGAATGGCCATCTCTGAAAAAGGCAGCTCCTACACAGTGTGTTGCTAATAGCACAGGCTAGCTAAAGTCTCCATCATCAGTATAGCAGAGTTCTGCTGCCTCTTTGATGTCTTTCTGCCTGTTGTATTCATCACCTCTCTTCAGGTTTAGGACTGGTACCGCATTTGTATTCCTCTGACCTATTTGTTTTCATATAGATTCAACTTCACACTCTATTTATTCTAGAGTTTTTGACAGCCTCTGGAAATACATGCTTCTTCCTCTTATTTACAGTCTAAATTATTTTTCCCTACTGTTTCCACTCACAAACTATGGATGTGTGTTAAACCCATTTTATTTTGGACATACCAGTTGCAGCTCAGCCCATTACCCCATCCTATCCAGCCATGCCAAGTATTTCCCTTTCTCTCTTCAGAGAGTCTTATGAGCCTATTGGTTTTGTTTTAACTTTTAACAACCATCTCCAATTCTGTGTGATTCTGCAGGAGCTGCTCCCTTATTGGATTGCTCTTCACTGTCTCACAGACATCCATCTTCTGTCACATTAATTACTGAGCACCAAAGGATCATATGCATTTCCGTTGTGTCCCACAGGTTCCATTACCTTCCCTAGTCAACTATCCTCAGACTCCTGCCTCCTCTCCATAGCACATACTGATTCAATACTGCCCACTGCAAAGGTATCCCTTCCCACAGCAGGCAGGTTGAAACTAGATGATCTTTAAGATCCCTTCCAACCTGAACCATTCTATGATTTTATTGAGGATGGTGAGGCACTGGAACTGGTTGCTCAGAGAAGGACTCCCAAACCTGGAAGTCTTCAAGGACAAGTTGGAGGAGGCTCTGAGCAACCTCATCTAGTGAAAGATGTCCCTGCCTATGGCAGAGGTGTTGGAACAAGATGAGATGTGAGGTCCCTTTCAACTCAAACTATTCTATGACACTTAACTATGTAAGTTCCAGCAGAATGCTTCCCTTTCACTTATAGCAATAGAGACTTTGCCATGAAGATGGAATAAAGATGATTATTTTGCTAGGACATAGCTAGGACAAAATGCTGGTGAGCAGAGTACAAAACCCAGTCATCATCCCCTACCCCAGAGGAGGGCTCAAGTAGGGTCTCAGCAGCCTGAAAAGGTCTACTGCAGGGAAGGCTGCATCATGATGCAGACATTTCAGCCCCTGGATCAGTAGATCACCAAGGCAAAGAGACACCAAATTATTGATAACCTGTCCAACTGAGCAAGATGAGACATTGTCACCAGGGACCAGATATACATGATAAATTCATTCTTTGTAGATTAGAATGGCTGATTCATGCCCAGTGCAGCTCTGTCAAAGGGCCCATCAGGAGCAGTAGCTTCGTGTGCTGTTCTCCAAGAAAACGCACCAGCTACTACCAGACTCAGGGTACTTGCAGCTGGCAGACCCATCAACTTCTGCAAATTTATTCTCCAAACCCTTACATGCAGTATCCTTTTTCAAACAGATTTAGTAGTGACTTAACAAAGCTCATCTTCTCTACATAATCTTTTTTTTCAGCTGACAATGATTCTTCCTGTCCAGATACAATCAGACTTGGACCCAGAGGTGTACTAGAAAAGACTATCATAGAAGCTTTAGCTTTAGGCTTTCTTGCTAATAATCTACCTTTATATTTCAAGACTTACTTCCTGCAGATTCTTATATGCCTGACACTAAGCTATACCATAACCACAGCTGTCTCTAATGTACTCATATACCTTGTGTGATTTGACACCCTTGTATCCAGAAGGCAAATCACTTTACACATCTTATGGCCATCACACATCCAGCTGTCTGCGTGGCAGACAACAGAATTATCTCCTCCCCTCATAACCTGTTTGCACATCACACCTGCTCAGCTTACACAGCCTATATAGTGACTGTCAAAGGCAAACCAGAAGCTGTCTGCACTACTGGAAAGCCAACATCTCTTAAACTCAGAATGACACCTGACTGGGAAAGCAGCACAGATGCAAACTGACTAACAAATTCATCCTCCTCATCACAATCAGCAAGGATGGGAGTTCTGGAGAGGAAAGCTGGGAGTTGGAGGGAAGAAGTCCCTTTGTCTAGTTGCATGTCTAATAACTCTGCTGATCACATGTGCTTCTCCAAGCAGAAGTAGAGCACAGTCCTGGGCCTGTCCCGCTTCAGCTTATCTGGAAATGACAACTCAGCAATGACAGGACTTGACAAGGAACGTGAAAAAAAAAAAAAAGCAGAAGAGTTTTCTTAGAGAGTCAGGATGCAGATAGAGACCTGAGGGGTGAGAAGTCATTGCTGGGACCTGAACACACACTGCTTCATGTGCCCATTCCCATGGGATGCCGTGCTGTGTAGGAAGGATGTCTGTTTTGGTCTGAGTCAGATAAGGGTCAGAAACATTTTCCCTCAAATAGTTGCAGTGACCATTTATCAGTAAGGAGATTAAAGGATGGTCCCACCATAGCACCTCTTTGAAAAAGGAGAAAACTCCTCTGTATCACCAAATTTTTCTGGAAGGAGTTGCCATACCTGTTCCTATGGCAGGAAGCTGAAGCAGGAGGCATCTGCGCCTCCACAACATGTAAAGCACAGCCTCCTCTTAGGCACGCTTTGAGCGCCCACTTCGCTTCATCACATTTAAAAACCTTTCATATTTATGACAGTGAGTGGAAGGAAAAGAAAAACCAGAGCGTAGGTCAGGATAGTAAAAACAGTCTTGGCACGCCTGGAGGAGACAGTCACTGTGAACCCACAGTAAATCTCAAAAAGCAACCAAAAGAGTTCCCATCACTTTCCCAGAAAGAACAGCCTGTCCCTAAAGCCATTTCTATTCCCAACCCCTCTACCATCAAGAAGGATGACAAATCATCAGCCAACAGCAAGATAGCTGAGTTCCTGTGGTCCCATGGGGTAAGGGACTCTTGCCAGGGAGTGATAGGGGCCAGGGCAGCCACAGCATGCCAGGTCAGGAGCGAGCCATGCACTCAAACCCCTGCATGCTGCACCAGGCTGATAAAGCAATTTCCCCCACACCACTCTCCCTCACTCTGCACCCTTCCCACTCACCTACCACTAAAATTGGGGAGGAAGGTACAAAGGAAAATCAAATTTGCGCTAATATTTTGTGCATGGTGACCCCTATTATAATTTTTTTTTGTTTAAATCTAGCTTCATTTCTCCAGGATAATTAGTGCTAGCAACCCTTCAAAAAAAACTTTTCAGCCTCACAGAGCCGTAAATTTCCAAGTGGCAATTGTCATGACAGACTGCACTGTCACGTACAAAGCTTTTACTGGTCCTGTCTCACTGGGCTTTAAGACCATTTCCATGAAGACTCCACACACACAGCTGATCCTTTCCTCTCCTGTTAGCAGTCACACTTCTCTCTCACACTCTTCCTTTCAGGTTCCCATATGCTGCCTGACAGAGTTTTGTTTGAAAGTGCATTAAAAAAACCTCACAGACTAATGGCCCATTACAGGCTGCTGCATTACAGTTTTTCAAAGGAAGTATGCCCAGGCATGTGTAACATGCAAGGATAGAGACCACATACAAAGGACAATATCAGCTGATAGAGCTCTTTCACTGGGGAGTCATGTACAGTCAGGGGATTCAATGGTCTATCAAGTGTTTTGTTTCTTCCCATAGAAAGTCCAGGCGTTTTGATGATACATTCGATTGGTCAAAATCCTCAATTTTAAACCACTCATACCTACTTGGAAAAAAATCTCTTGAGAAGGCCTTTTCTTCCCATGTTTGAGAATTCCCCCACGTTTTCCAATTAACCCTAGTTTAAAAGAAACAGAGAAATAAGAAATCATTATTCTCTCTCCTCATTGCACTGAAACCCTGTGCTCTGCATAAGGAGCTGCTGTGATCCTTTAGCACCTTTTCCTGTAACTACCACCATCCAGGTCCAAAACAAAGGCACTGAAGCCAGCAAAATCCTCCACATTACACAGACAGGGTCCATCTGTCAGCCCACAGCCTAGAGAATTTCTCCAAACACAGATTAAGCCTTAACAGCTTGAGTTAAGGTCAGACAACCATTTCCAGCTCCCCTTCCCAGACTCCATCAAATCTTAGCTACTGCACCTCTAATCTCAATAGCACATAAATTTGGCGATTCATATTTATTTTGGTACATAATACATAAAGCGGGACCAGCATGGACATGCATGTTCAGGTTTGTCTGCTTGTTTGGGGCAAGAGTAGAACTAACACATTCCCTTTCCCTCCAGACACTGTGGCCACTCTGGGTCAGGTTTTTGCTTCTTGTTTCTCCTCCCAGAGCACTGTCCTCACTGACAGTTCTACCACAGCACAAACTGGGATAAAATGATCAGGGCAGAGGAGAGCAGGAACCCATGAAACACATCATTCCTATGGAAATGCAACCAGTTTTGTTCCTGATCCAGGGGGAATCACCCTTGCATAGGAAGGAGCCTCCCCACATTCTAGCAGTTCTTCTGCTTCCCTTCTAGTTTTGAAATGGCTCAAAAAAACTAGAAAAAGCAGTTTAGCATGAAAGTTATCATGGGTTATCTTTTAGGAACAGAGATGGTTCTTTCTGGCCCCAGCAGATGGAAGCTGATGGCACATTACACACCTGACCCTGGCAGGGACAGAAAAACAGCTGCAGGAGAACAGATCTGAATTCCCCAAGCCCTTCATAATGCAGCCGCTTTTTAATGCACTTTAGAGGATGTGATGCTGTGATGGAAAGGTTTTATTAACACAGAACCTGCATAATTCAATTGTAGGTTTTAATCCATTCCAAATCACGTCAATAAAGTCTGTCTGCCTAATCCCCATTCTACAGCTGGAATAGCAGAGAATGGTGGCTCAGCTGAAGGAAATAGAAACTAGGACAACTCCAGTGCTTACCACTCAGTGGCTTTCCAGCCAGGTCCTATTATTTGTACAGGGGCAGGAATTGTCTGTGACTCCATCAGTCAGTGGAGCTCTACACCCATTTACCTGTCAACATAGCATCATATCTTGGTTGACTGTTTGGGTTGGAAGGGACCTTAAAGATCATGTAAGTTCCAACCCCCCTGCCATGGGCAGGGATACCACCCACTTGATTGGGTTGCTCAGGGCCTCATCCAATCCAACCTTAAACCAGGGGAACAGAAGATGGCAACTGCTTTAGTCTTTCAAGTGTAATCCAATGCTACATGTGGGACAGGACCACACAATTATAGTCAAAAGCAGAGCTCAGATTTGTTACAGTTGATTTATTAGACCACTTGCACATAAATAATCACATTTTCTGCAATGCAGAGATAACGTTGGACAATCAACCTGGTTTTGAGACACACTAAAAACTGCAGAAAAAGCAACCTCATAGCAAGGCTGGGATAAAGATATCTCACCCGTGGGAGCTGGGCTCTGCAAGAATGTTTAAATGGAAGTAGACAAACACCCAGCACGTATTGTCTAGTTAGGAAAGCTGGTTGGTAAGCCTGAAAAGACCTGTCTCAAGTCTAACATGGAAGACAGTGAGACACAGGGGTTTTATCAGTTACTACAGTAAAAGATGGATGGATTTGGTGCTTGTGACAGAATAATGAAGAGAGAAGCCAAAATCCAGGGCAGGGTTTGCACGACCAAATTCCATCACTCAGAAATGTCACTTCTGATTTCAGATTAAAACTTCCACCTCTTGCTATAGCAGCACCTCCAGCTCACCTAGACCTATGCACAGGCTGGTGAAACATTTAGCTATGGTTGTACGAGCAAGCTTTGGAAAGAGCTCTCTATGCTGCCAGGCTCGTTTTGCTGGTGTCGTGTGGACAGGGTCTCTGTTCAAGCATTTCTGCTCTTTTTCTTTGCCATGAGGTTACTCTGTTTCTAGACTACACAATTATAATCATCATTCTCAGCAGCAGTACTATTTATTATTAGATGATCAAATCTAGAGAAAAAAAAAGAAATGCAGATCCCTGTAATGTTGTTGGATGTGTAGGAAGGGAAGAACTGTTTATTTTTCACTGACCCTTTAAAACAAATGTTTTCCTGTCTGGATTAGAAAACATGCCATGTCTGAGTAAAATTTAGCTCAAATCTCCTTTCTGTTTTTTTGTTGATCCTCAAACAGGGAATTTCAGACTGTTTCACTGATGAGAAAAAAATGGATTTGGTTTATTTCAGGAGTGGAGGTTGTGCCTTCGTTCTCTCAGATATATGAAACATCCCTTGATTGTGCAAATGCATCCTGATGGTGTCTTTGTGTTCTTGTCACTCTTGATTTATAGGGGCCTTTTCTCCACTCAGAAAAATAATTTGCATTTCGATTTCCATTACTTGTACATCTTCCTGCAGCACTCCAGCTCTGGAAGGGAGTTTGTACTCTGTTTCCCCCCAGTGCCCCACATTGCTGTGGGATGGGGGAGGATAAGAGAGTAGGGGTGGTGCAGGCTCTGTTCTATAGGAACAAGCTCGTGCTGTCATGGTATCTGGTGAGAGCCAGCAAGGACAACTGACATGTTTGGTCCTGTATCTCACCCCTTCCTCCATGCCGTGATGAAGGGGGAAGGCAGCAGCCCTGTCTCCTGCCTAATGTCCTACATAGGCCCTTGTTTGCTCTCCTGTCCCAAGAAACAGTCAACAAAAGAGCAAGGAGGACTAGGAATGCTTACCCCTGCCTTCTCCCTTCTTGCAGGGATGGCAGGAGGACAAGCAGGAAGCTCTCCCTTTGGGAGTCATCCCTTCCTTGTTTCCTGCAGGGTTGTCCCAGTTCTAACATAAGCTTGCAAGCAGATTACTATCCAAAACCAACTGAAAGCAGAGCAAGTGTCCTGGACAAGTGGGTTGAACAGGAATCCGAAAGCCACTATCCCTCCTGGGCTTCATCCTTAACCCCCCTGCAAAGCCCAGTGCCCACAGTAAGTTTCTGTGCCAGCCCAAGTGCTGCACTCTCAGCCCTGCACTGCCTCTTCTCATTTGTGCAGTCTGGATGGGCTGTCACAGGCATCCTGAGCACAGTACAAACCCTCCAAGCCTGCACAGGGGGTGGGCTCAGAGCCAGCAACGTGTGGGAAACCACATGGGCTGCATTGCAGACCCCACTGTCCACATCACAGCTAAACTTGTGCTTTGACATATGTAATGAAACATTACAAGCTTTGAGAGAAAAATTATAAAAGATAGCTTCAGAAATAGAAGGGTTGCCAGGATGCATCAAGCTTTAAAGAAATGCTTTGTAGAAATGCATTAAGGCTCGTTCTTCAGAGCTGTCAGCCCCACAGCCACTATCAAAACTAAAGTATTAAAAATAAGAGAAACAAACTGAACATTGAGTTTGTTTGGACATTAGGGCAACACAGATTCCTAATAGGTTGTTGGAAGCCAAATGTCATGCCATGTGCTGTAAGCCTGTGTTGTCTTAATTTGCAATGACCAAAACAATATATTCAAAACTACATTTTGCTTTGACTTGTTTGAAGTACATTGTTTTGACCTAAGGGTTTTGACTGTCACCATGTTGACTTTTACATTAGCATATAAAGCCAAAAGAAACACACTGAGCTGATTAAAACACGCACATAGTTTCCAGGGGGTAGAAGGGTGACAGTAAATTAATGCTGATTTCATTGAATC
This sequence comes from Manacus candei, assembly GCF_025592945.1. Classification (NCBI taxonomy): domain Eukaryota; kingdom Metazoa; phylum Chordata; class Aves; order Passeriformes; family Pipridae; genus Manacus; species Manacus candei. The sequence goes on from NW_026138066.1 coordinate 6,649,361, forward strand.
AACAATTTCCAACTGAAACCAGTTCCAGGACAAAGTTCTCCAGAGCATCAGCGGGAACTCATATGCTGTCCCCTGTGTTCATCTGAGACACTACGCACATCTGGACAGATTCAAACATTCAACTTTGGCCCCTTTTTCTTCACTGAGCTTCTTTTTTTGGGCTTTCAGATGTTTGCACAGAGTGCTGAAAGTCATTACGTTCAGCAGTATCTGCTCTATTTATCCAGCTCCCAGCTGGCTGCAGAGTAACTTTTGTCAGTGGGTCTGAACTCACAAATGCTGACACAGATTATCTGCCCTGTGAAGAATGGTTTAACCGGATTAATCTGCAGGAGATCCCCTCAGCCCCTTCCCTGCAGAGCCCTACAGCGAAGAATCAACATAATCTCACAGCCTATGCTGTGTGCCCCCCACCCAGGAAGAAGCCACCACATTCCCCAGGACACCCAATCCTGTTCTCCAAACTGGGCTTGGCCCCTTTGCAGTGCCTGCCTTCACCTTCAGGGAAGGGCCAAGCCAGAAGGACATGGGAGGCTTGCAGTGGTATGGGGCAGGAGATTGCACTCATTTTTCCTACCCTGGAGGTAGCAGCCTTGCTCCCAGCACCTTGTATCATGCTAGTAGGGGCAGAGAACCAAGCCAAATAGCCCTCACCCCTTAAACCTATCAGGTTTATACAGCAGAGTGAAGTAAGGGAATTACTGACAGTCCTTTCTCACCTGCTGACTCCAATTTGCTTGCTTTCATTACAGTAGATAAAAAAACATAAACCAGTTAGTCGGCAAGCCGAAGGCCAGAAATCACATTCCCTCAGCAACTCACACAGTTTCAGAGGAGACAAGCTGGAAAGACAGACAAGTAACATCTTACACAGACTTAAATAAGGGAGGAAGGTTCAACATTAGCATTTCTACTACTGCCTCATTTTTGTTCCTTTACTCCCCTCTCTCCCCTTCAAGCCTAGCTTTAAACATCTCAAAACAGGCTGATTTTAAGGTGAACAAGAAATCCTGGCAATGGATGATGACTAATACACTATGAATGACAGAAACTTGGTGGAACACTAAAAAGTGATATTATAATACCTGGCTGCAAGTTATATAGCAAAGTGCATTGAAGCCAAAGGGTTGGAGGAAGAATGCAGTCTTTTCAATACCTCCATGGAGTTAACTCAGAAACCTTAAAACTCTTAAGGGGGAAAACTGCGTGCAGAAGATCATACCATCAACTCTGTGTGAATTCACAACACCAGGAGTTGCAACACATTTATAATTCCATGCTGCACATCTATCATTAGGGCTCTAGCTAAAGATAACTGGTGTACAGTTTTGAAAGAAACACACAATTTAAACAAAAAGAAGATGAGGAAATTTACCTGTAAGCTGGCACAAAGGACACAAGAGCTCCTCAGTGCTTTAAACAACTGCTGCTTGGAACAGCTAATTCAAGCACCCACAAGCAAAAGCAGATATTCCTGACTTAATTTCAGCAGCATGCAGGAGCTAATTCAAGAAGTGACAATATCTGAGCCCTTAAGTAATAGGGTTCACAATGTAATTAAGTACAATATCCTAGGAGGAGGTAGTGAATGAAGAGATGCACGAATGACACTAGACTTTAGAAGAGTGTTTGGAGCACAGTAGGAGTCATTCAGAAGGACATTAGTTCGGAGTAAAAGAAGAAAGTGCTGTGTAGATGGTTTGAATAATATATAAGTGATGTGGGAAGAAACCTCTTGGTCACGTCACAGTCTGAAGTGGATACAAGTTATTTTGGATAGTTCAAAATAGCCTCTCAAGACCAGAGAGGAGTCTTGGGTGTTGGACTGAGTCTTAACCAAAGTAAGTCAGATGGCTAATACAATGGTGATTGTCAATAAAAACAAACTGATTTTCTTGGAAAACCCACATTCAGGTTGCTACAAGTCATCTCACAGGATTTTGAGCAGCAACAGCCTATGCACAGGAGTGGGGTCCCTGTAACCAACTCAGCACTCCTCAGCCAAGCACAGTACCATCAGGCAATGTCTTCAGCTACAGAAGGACTGAAAAGGAGAAAGCCACAGATAGCAGTAGGTAGGACTGGTCATCTCAGGTTGCAAGCTTTTGCAGAACCTAGGGAGAGGTGGTGGTGTTCAGAGGAAGGTGGCAGAAGCAATGGACAGCCTAGGAATACTGTTGTCTCCAAGCAGGGGAAACTTTGGGTTGGTTTCTGGTCCCTTTTACCAAGTAAATCCTCCTCCCCACTACAAGTACCGACTACATTAGCAATACCCTGGATTCCTGCCAGGCAGGGATACCACCACAATATATTACTGTTTGAGATTTTTGATCTGCTAGTGGATTGGTCCTACATCTACTGTAAAGCACACAAAAATATTTCACAGCCTCTGACATAGGAGATTATGTTTTGGCAGCTCATTCTGGACTTAACAGCACAGTGGCTCATGATTGCAGGGTGCTTGGTAAGACAACTCCAGCCATCCTTTTCGGTCCCGAGCTCATTCTGTGCCCCCAGAGCAGGGCCAAGAGGATACTCCGTGTCACTATAGCAAGTAGCAAATCCAAAGCTGTCAGATATGAAATTTTGTTCTGCTCCTCCCCCTACCCTTCTCTGCCCCCAATTTCTAGATATGATTAAACAGCAGAACTCACTGTCACAGAAGGTAGTAAGACCTTTATTCAATACAAACTAAGTAATCCATAGGAAGATAAAACCAAATGCAGAACTATCATTAGAGAGACTCAAAGCCCCAGCACTTACACCAATTTCTAACCCACACACATGGGATAAATCCCCACTTGTCTACAGCAAGGTCTGGACACTTTCTTGTGAGGTGCTCCCTGCTGTGCTTAATCACCAGCAGTTATGTACTGGACCAGCCCCAGCTCAGCCATTCCTCTTTCATCTGAGCTGGATGACATTTATAATCAAGGCAATCAAATTTACTCTTGATTTTTTTAAGTACCTAAGCATATTGGAGTCATAGGCAGACAAGCAGCAGGTTTCATCTCCAAGCTGGAGCATGGAGCAAGTGAGGGGCAGCTATGAGTGGCAGCAGATAAGTGGGCATCAGCATTAACTTCTGTGATGATCAACTGGGTTTTTTTCTTCTTCCAGGATCAGTTTGCTCCCATCATTTTGAGTCAGACCTTCATAGATCAGACCAAGCAAACCCTCCTTAACACCCCATTTTCAATTTATAAAAACAATTGTTTGCACTAGTACAAGCTGCTGTGATTCATGCTAGTTAACAGCCCAGAATGTAGAGACACCTTTCAGGCAGCTGTTACCTTCCCCACTATTCACTGTCAGAGAAAAGCCAGACCAACATATCAGACTTAACCCAACACTAGAGATGCTCAATATCCTTATCCTCTTCACAGCTTCTTCTGTAAGGTAAACAGGCAGAGGAATGTCTGCTTAACTCAGTATCCAGAGAAATACAGCTACAAGATGGTATTGCACTGAGAAATGCTGAAGAGACACAAGCCAGTTTCAGAATAAGTAGTTTGGTTTGCCAGCCAAATTTTTTTTGCAATGCTTTATCTAGCTCAGTTAGCCTGACTGCCAAGTGCCCAAACCTTCTCTGTGTTCCAAGCTCCTTTTCAGGCGTGGCACTTGACAATCTTTTCTTTATGTATTGCCAGACAATCTGGACAGTGCTCCCAATTCCTAATTAATTTGCTACTCATTTCCTTATCACTGAAAGAGTGTATATATGCAGGATTGCAGCTTACACGCATGTATTAGGAGCAGCTAGAGCATGTAATTTCCTTTCAATGTAAGGAATGGTCTAAGTCTCAATAATGTTGCTCCCTGCTGCTGCTGCTTTTTACTGCTCCCAGGATATTATTTATTCCTTCTCACATCACTCAGGGTATTCCTCATCTCTTGTTCCTTTTGCACCACCTCCTACTCCTTTCCCCCCCCTCCCATTTCCATGACCCCGTGTGACAATTCCAAATTTCTTCTCCTCCATGACTCTCCTACCACCTTGCTACATGTCACTACATATATTCCCTGCACAATTCCACCTTTGCCCTGACATATTCTCACTTTGCAGCCCTCTATCTTCTCAGGGAAGCGGGAGGGGGAGGGGTGGGGGAACGCCACTTTCATTTTTATACGCAGTATAAATTCAGCCTGTTTTTAGATCAGGCTCTGGCAGTTAGAGCAGTGGAATTGCCTGGGATAGCTAATGATCTCATCTTTTGCAAATCATGAGATTTTCTCTTTGCTCATTCTCTTTGGCCTTAGCACAGCCTTAAAGTTGAGTTGCTCCATCCTTCTGGAATTCAACATTGACATCTCTTGTTCCTCCCCAGCTTCTCCTCATTTTTCCTCATGCAGCTGCTCTTCCTCTTTTTGTAGGTAACTCCTTTTCTGCAGAGCTATCTTCATACACACTTTTGCCTGCTGTGGCCTTCTGATCCCCTTTTTAAAAGGAAACCATAAATGGTCCCTCTTAGACTGCAGCAATACTAGGGACTGCTGCCACTGTGGATAGGGATGCTTCAGGCCTTTATCACTCCCGATAAACCAGTAAAATCTAGGACACTCTTGAGGCCTGTAGGGTTTGGCTAGAACCAGGGAAACAGTGATAGGGCTTCCAGTCTGATTGATTAGTAATTGCCATGTTCCTTCTTAATTTTGTGCTTGAGCTGATGCTTCTCTCCCTAGAAATATGTGAGTCAGCAGTGACAGTCACACGCAGCAGCCAGGTCTTTTCTCTGGGCTCTGACTTGAAGGATCCTAGCAACACAGTTTGTAGTGCATTTGAGCTGGGTTGCAAGTGTCACAAGCCATGGGGCATTCATCAGCTTAACACCTTCACAGGCATGAAGCTCTTTTGAATATTCAAAATATTTTGTCCTTTTCCTCCACCATAAGCCTTCAAGCATTTCTACAGCCTTCTCTCTATCCCTGGTACAGAAACTTTTTCCATTGTTCTAAATTCCTTCCAGGTTTCCCTTTGACTCCTTGCTATGTCAAACAACCCACAAGTGGAACTTTCATTCTCTCCTGATGGGAAAAAAACAAACAAACCACCAACAAAAACACCAGTAATCCTTCCAGATCCTTTGGTATTTTCATTGTTTTCTCTTTCACTGCTCTTCCCATTTTACTTTTTTCAAAATCCCCCCAGAGCCCAGAGTACTTAACATATAATGACCCAAATCACACAGGAAAAAGAACTACATGCCAGGTCTACAGTATGATGTCTTATTGTACATCTAAACAAACTCTTTAAAGCAGGGACCATTTTCTCCTCCTATGATTATACAAGGTTTACTACAACCAGTTCCTGATCCTACTAGGATCCTAGTGAGAGCAAGGTGCTCTGAGCTGCAGAATTTAAGCTTCTTTTATGATTTATGTCTTATCCCTCCCAAAGTCCCCTTTTCAGGAACAGGTCTCTTTCCCAGTGCTTCAGGGGTTGACCCTTCTTACTGCAGGGAGAGTGGGTTTCAAGGCATGGGATACAAACATGAGGCATCATTGGTTATCCTGCTCACAAAACTATTTCCTTCATCCTCTTTGGGTTTCCCCACCTTCCAGCACATCTCAGGTCAACTTCTCATACAACTCTGCACTCTGCATCACACCACAGTGTTTTACTTTCTCCCAGTGTTCACAACATCTCCTCAACAGTTTGCCACTATGCCTGGGTCCATTCCTTGTTCCCACCAGTGCAACCTACTCAGCACAGTGTGCCCTACCAGCAGAACAAGTGGCAGCAGCCACCATGGCTGCACCTGCACTGCACAAGTGCTGGCTGGCCATCAGGCATGGCAGGTTGACTGTCCATGAGCTCATTGCCTTTCAGCAGCTGGTGTACCAAGCAGACTATATGAGATCTCTGCTCTGCCCTGCCCATCCTTCCTTTGGTGAGAGCATTAGTAGGACTGCTCTCCTCCACCCACCCACCTGAGACTCAAATCAGCCAAAAGGTTCTTACAGGGGTACATCGATCACCTCCATTTCCTTAGGGAACAGAGCTAAAAATAACAGTCGTAATAACATTAACAGTGCAGTTCAAGACTGCATTGAACTTTTCCTCTGATACTTTGATTTGCAACTTCATAGCTAATTTACTTACTTTTATTATCTGTAGGACTTTCTAAAGGTGTGCTGCACATCTGAATGGCTTTTAGATGTACAGGTGAGAACAGTTATTTAGAGAAGAGTCTAATTAATCATCATTACAGTTTTCAAGTCTGCTTTCACTGCAACCTTGATCCACACTTTTATTTCTTCTTATCCTGACCCATTTCCCTATTTTGCCTCAAGTCCCACTTTACTTGACCATGCCCCTAGTATCACTCTCTTACTGTTCACATTGTACAAGGAAAAACTATCATCTTTCTTGCATTTGAATAGCTTCATTAATCTCCAATATATTTAAAAAAAACTAGTTTAACATTACCCCTTTAAAAAAATTGTGGCCTCTTTTCCATCCTTCTCTGCACTAAAAGTGAAACAATACCTGTGAAGATTGAGGGGCCAGGAGGAGAAGCAGCTCAGGAAGAAACCAATATGGTAAAATGCAAAAAGCTTCTACTCCCAAAAATTACACCAATGATCTCTAAGTGACTTGCAGCATGCAGGAACTGCACCACTTAATAATTCAGTAGCATAAACCAAACTGGGGAATTAGCAAGGCAACACTTTGCAGCAGGAAAGCGTCTCAGAAGCCAGTCTAGAAGTTTCTATACAAGGAATTATTCAATTAAGGTCCAGCAATTGAAACAAAATAACCTCAGAAAGTATAATACCTAAACATCTGGGAGAATATGCCATGTCAAACTGTGCTTTTTTTTTTTACACATACTCTAAAGAAGATTGTGTCTTGCCACCCCTCGAATATTTCAAACATGACAAGCTGGTGAACAAATAAAATCAGTCAATGTATATATCCCAGTGTTTAAATCCTTACTATGGCAGTGAATTTTGAGATGGATAAAGATTCGTTTCTAGGTTGTGTCACATTATACTTAAACACAGTTAGCTGGAAATGAGGGCACCCAGTGAGTGACAAAATTGCAGACAACACCAAGTTATGTGAGGTAGCCAAGACCAGAAGGAAGAACCTGAGTGAAACCTAAGCAAAGAGACAATGTGATAATAAGTTATATTCAATGTTGCTAAATGCAAATAATACCTCTAAAAAGGAGAAAACTGTACATTATTCACACATCTTTCAAATTTATGAAATAACTCTCTAACCAAAGAAAGGAATTGAGATGGCAATAGGAACAGCTGAATGCTGAGCTCAGCTTACAGTGCAGCTATGGGGAAAAAAAAACAACAACAAACCAAACGCAACAAAACAAACCAACAAATCCAAAAAACCAACTCAACTAATGCCAGAACACTGGAGGAACAGGATGAAGCCATACAAAGACTGCTGAGATCTCTGTAGTTCAGGGTTGGGATCACACTGGGATTATTACATGCAGCGCTAGTCACCATCTCAAAGGGGAAAAAAAAGGCAAAAGACCCTAAAATGGGGAGGGGGGGTAAAACGAAGCTGTGACCCTGATCACGCTACAAATTTAGGAAGAGATACACTGACAGCTCTTGTAGATAGAGTACCCATCTAGCCTAAGGCCATTCCACATATCCCTACCTTCTGCACTGCATTTCAGGCAAAACAGTCACCTGGATTTCCCCCCATGTCACTCTCTACCAAACTGTTTCCCCTGTTTTAGGACTGGTGCAGAAAAATCTGCCTTGCATTGAATTTAACTCCTGTGAATATTAAAGCTCATAGCTGGAAACATCTCTCTCATTTTTTCAGTGGTTGATTTCTCCCTTCCCTCCGCTGTTGCTATTATTGAATTCCCTACTTCTGTTATGTAAAGTAATTTGTGCTATTGTGTTCGGAGAATACAGCCAGCACGGTAGATAGCTCACAAAATATGATGATATTGTATCACTTATCCGAAAATCTGTGCTTACAGCAGAGGAGAAAGGAGGAGAGAGGGCACCTACAGGAACAGTGGGTGGGGGGTCTGTGAAGGTACTTTGACTAGAGCAACGAGGTGGGCACTGCCTCGTGGCACTGCATGTGCCACTCAACAGCAAGCAGCCGGAGAGAAGATGGCACATATGTGTCACAGACCCTCAGTTCCCACCGTCCCAGGCGATGCTCACCACGGAACAGAGCAGATACATGCAGCAAAAGGGATCCTCCACCCCTCCCTTCCTATGCCAAGGAAACAGCCTGCAGCAGCACAGGCTCCTGGCAGCTCTGGGGGTTGCCCAGCTACTGGGTCCTGATTTGTGTGCCTGAAAGAAGAACTGTGGCAGAAATGATAACACTCCCCTCCTTTCGGATGAAGGAAAGGATTTTGTGGCATATGGGTTTGCTTTGGCTAATTAGAAGCACGAGGCCATGCAAAGAAAGCAGCGCTTTAATAGCTGAAAATAGCTGGAATTAAAACTAATCACAAGCGTTTAGCGTGCCACAGATAAAGATGTTCAAATGTGTTTCAGCTAGGGGCCTCTGGGCTGGCTTTGGATAGCTACAGGATAAAAGGTACAGTCCCCTGTCAATGCAGCCTTTCTGCATCACCTGTGTCTTTCTTTGTCTATGTTTTGCCGCCTTCCTTGGGGGCTTCACAGTCCTACTAGGAGGGCACAGAGAGTACCAGGGCTCCACTCCTTGAGCAGCAAAGTTCAGCTCCCACCATGATACAGTCACCTCAATCCTGGATAAGCGAGTCTCTCCAGACTCTCTGTCAACAGGACATGGAGCAGGAGATACCAAAAGGCAGAGGAAACCACAGCACCCATTTCCTGCTGCAGATCATTATTCCCTGAAGTCATGACTCTGCCTCCAAGATCTTCCACTCTTTACACTCAATGGTGGTGCATTAGGGCTGTCTGGTCTAGTGCTACCAAAATGGCTCCAGTAACAACAATCCATCACCCACACAGTCAACCTTAAAACACTCTGTAAAGCAAAGTCCATCACAGCCCTGAAGTATCTAGTGAGTGTTTTCCTTTGCAGCATGGAGCTGGACAACCTCTAAGCTCCTAAGCCAACCAGCCACATCAGATAGCCAAGAGCCACCATGTACCTCTCTTTCTCATTGAGAGGGTGTCCAAATCACCCCAGTCTACCTCCTACTCCAACCTGAAACCACAGCTTGCCCAGAAGCTCTCCTGTCATCCACACCCCAAGAGGGACCCCAAGACCCCAAGAGGGAAATCACTTTAAGCATGTGAACATTCATACAGTTCATGGCCATCAGTTGGACTATTTTATTTATTACTGGGGCCTTTTCTGCTACAACACTAAATCCTTGGCTCCATTGGAGATTCCCCCAAAGGGGGGCAGAGCACGTTTGAAGCAAAGTTTTTATTGATTTCAGGTTACACCAGGACAGTGCACTCTTCTCAGCTTCCTAGAAGTTTCCTACATCTCCATTTTCTAGCATCCTCCTACAGACCCTAATCATGAATGATTTATAACCAAATTCAAAAGAAATGAGACTCAGCTTACAGTTCTGAATGGCCTCTCCTTAAAAATTATCTGTTACTCCTTTTGCTGATTTTCTACTGTATCTACTGAATATTTCTGAATATTCAAATTGCTTAGGAAATGCCATGTAACTCATTAATACTATATTACAGCTGTATAGATGCAAAGATGTACAAGTGAATAATTCTAACCCATAACCACATGGTCATATAAAATCAACATCGGAAACAAAACAGCTTTTGAACAATCTACTGGAGGTTATATTTTCATGAACCCATAGTTCAGTGGTCACATCAAACCACGTAGGTGAGGATGCCTACTTCCATGAAGAAAAGTGTCTACCGTGTTAATGGAAAGGTCTATCACAGCACACTGGGACTCAGAATTTAAAGTACACATCAGAGTCCAAATAGATTACTTGAGCACCACTTTCACAGACATGTTTTCTGCCCTTGACCACACTCAGAGAGGCCTAAGACTGCTGGACGACTGAAATTATTTAAACTGATTTCTTGTGTGACAGATGGACAACATGACAGTTACCTTCCAGACCTAAACAAGATCCTACTGTTTTAGCAGTACCTGGCAACACATGTTCTTCCATATGAGTACCTGGCCATAGAAATTCAAAGTACTTTGTTTCCATTGGGTCTAATTTAATGCTGCTAAATGATAGAAGCTAAAACATCAGTATTTCTAAATGAATGATTATGACAAGTGGGGTTTTTTGTTTGCTTTTCCCTAAAAGAGGCAAGCTTGTCCTTATCCAAGCAGCAGATCCCTTTACAATAGCTTCCACCCACTATCAAATTCTCCCTTTTTTTTTCTGATGGCAAGGTCAGCAGTTCCACCTTACCTTCAGAACCCTTACCACCCTCAGGAGACTGTCTCTCCCACATGCCAAATTCATAACAGAAATGATGAGCCATGTCTCTTCCCTTTGGGACCAAGATGGGTGGCAGTCAACTGTCAAGCAGGGTGATCCCCACTCAGCTCCACAACTGGCCAAATTGGACAGCATGCTTTAAACCAAAGAAAAGTTCAGGAGTATATGCTCTGCCCCAGCAGCATAGGCAGCTAAGAACACATGTTTATTTCCGTTCATACGGTACTTACTAGACCATACATGAATATTTGGCTCAGCTTTGGATCTGTTAGCACAAGAAAGATATTGATAAACTGGATCAGGTTCAGCATGGGGTACAAGATGCTCAAGGGTCTGAATGACCCACCCTGGAAGGAGAGGCCGAGGGACAGGGGTTTGTTCAGCCTAGAGAGAAGATTTGAGGGACCTAATAGCCCTATATCCAGTACGCTAAAGGAGATGAGGCCAGGCTCTTTACTGCAATACATAACAGGAGAAAAAGAAACAATAGTCTTTAAATCAAACAGAAGCAAAGAGTTTTCCGTGTGTAGGTAGTGCAGTTATAGCAGTCATTGCCCAGAGGTGTGGTGCAGACTCTGTACTTTCAGGTTTTCAAAACCCAATCGGACAAAGCCCTGAGTAGCCTGGCCAGAGTTCAATGCTGACCTTGCTTTGAGCAGGAGATCGAACTCCTGAGGGACCTCCCAAGGATCCTTCCTGAAGGATTCAATGAGGGGTTTTGCCCCTCAAAACTACAGCACCATTTTCCTCAACTTTCCAATCCTATTCCTGACATTCAAGTACAAAGGACATCTCAACAGCTGAATAAAGTGGGACAGTTTTGAAAAACTAAACCTGTTCCTTAATCACACACACAAAATCAATAGAGATATCTGAGAGAATCTTCTCTCCATTCACCCTTCACACAGGCAGTGTCCCTCTGTCCTCCACACAGAGCATCCTTTCCTGAGGATGGATGTTCCATTTGATCTTTCACTCTTGTTTATTAGGTTACAGTTCTGTCGCTACCCTTACTCTAGGAATTGACAGCCTTGTTTTCTTGCCAGAGAAGGAAGAAATTTCTCTGCTGTGACATGAAGAGATGTCACTTCTGTATTCCTGTCATTTTCCCCAGATGCACGTCACTCTTCCAGTCTCCAAGGGAATGTGCATATTCATACAAAGTTGGAAACGAATATGCCTGGATCAGCCCCCAGACCAGGCATGCATACACAGCCTTGTGCTAACACACCCACCCACTCAAAGATTAACTAAATTTTGACCTGATTGCATCCAATTAACCTGAATTTCTCACTTTCTTGCAAAGCAGTTTCCTTAGCAAGCCCATTGGCCTTTACCTTGTGGCTATATTATAAGTGTGATGCCCTAGAAAAATGTGATGCAATGAAAGAAAAACAAAGCAACAGAGAGCACTAATGGGAAGAAAAAGAGACAGAAGAAGCAGGAAGATGTGCAAATAGAACAAAGAGAAAAAAGAGAAAAGAAAGTGAAGAGACATTAAAGCTAAATAAGACACAGAAGCAAAAAAAAAAAAGGTACTTAAGGTTGGTGAAAAGTCATGGAGATGCAGCAGATGGAAGAAAAGGTATTGAAATATATTTGGACAAAGAGAAAAAGGCTCCGGTCTGGGCTAATTAGAAGACAAAGAAAGCTACAAGCTCAGTCAACACAGATTGAGTTCCTGCAGCCTACACCCCACAGTGCTCCCCAGGCAGAGCCACCGGTCTCCTTCACTGCACATGCATCTTTGGCACAGCAGATCCAGCCTCAGCTGGGGACATCATGTCCCAGTATGCTTCCAAAAAGTGGTTATGGTGACATAGCAGAGAGAATGGGAGAAGATGAGGATGAAAAGAGAGTAAAACCAGAGGTGGTATTAAATGAGACCAAGTCCATTTATCAAATTAAGTAGGAAAGAAATGGAAACTTATTTTTGGATAGTGCTTCTGAAGTGAGTAACCCTGCCCCCTCCCTGCTTGGTCTTGTAGCCCACCTCCCTCCCTCAGTTCACCGGTCTATTTTGGGTTTAATTATACACTGTGCACAGGGACTGAACACATCAAGATCTTCCCTGGTGCAGAATTTAAACTGTTCTGTTTTACCTTTACCCCTTTTCATTTCACACAGACTTATTAAAAGAAGAAAAAGAAATAATAATTTTGTTTCTCAGATGAGCAGGAATACCATTTGTTTTTCCCTCCTTCAATCAGGTTCATTCTCTGTGCCTCAGTGTTGAGGCAGCTCTGTCAATTATGAGCAGAGGTTTTACAAGGTCATTTTTTTTTTAGCTCCTTTCAAAAAGAGGAGATAGTCTGAAAGGGAAAAAATGCAAACACCTGTGAACATAAAAGCAAGGAGCAAAAAAGAGAAGAAGGGGGAGAGGACACATTTTCTGTAAGAAAGCAAATGGTCTAACCCAGATACTGTAAACCATTTCTGCTGCTCTGGGCAGGTCCCCCCAGTACCACTGGATGCCACCTGGCAAGATCAGGTAGTCACACTTGGTGCAATGGCAACATGTGCTAGGTCTGGTACATATCCTTGTCCAGTGAGGTGGGAGGTGGAAGTAGGGAGAGACCCACAGCCAGTGACAGGCCAGCAATGAGGTCTGGGCAGAGGTGATGTGAGGCTACAGGAGCCCATTCCATATGGAGACCATCTGGCATCAAGAGACCAGCACCCTCCCTACGGCCCTGGGCTGGCTCTGCTACAGGTACAGACCTAATTTAGAGACACCCTGACACAAGGAAAGGAGAGCACCAGTTTTGGGGACAGCACATAATGAAGACTATGAGCAGACTAAAACAAATTAGCTCCTCCTATGCCACAGGTCAGAAGTGCCAAGAGCCCTCACAAATTTAAAAGAAAGCTGACAGCATCACAAAATCTGCGCTGATGGCACTCAGGATAGACTCACAGTTTCTAGATACTTCTTGTCACAAAAAGCCTTCCTCTGCCTAGCCAGCTGGCTCCAACATGTTCCTCTGCTGGCTGAGAGCTTGCAATTGATGCTACTGATTGTTTGCACAACTGCAGTGGTTCCATGCCCCAGTCGAGTCAGGGTCTATATGCCAGGTACTGCACGGACAAAGGAAAGAGAGAGCAAGAGAGTATCTTCAATCCACCACAAACCACCAAGGGAATCGCAGCAGACACGGCATTTGAGGGAGCAATATGAAATTAGGATGGAGGTGGTGGCTCTTTCTCTGCAACCTTTAAGGGCAAGCAACACAATTTCTTCTTGCAGCACACTCCAAGCATAGCAGGCATACAAGGCTTTTGATGAAGGGGAGGATGACAGAAAACAATACACAGGGCACAGACAGATGCCAAGGCAAGGAACCTCTTCCATGTAAGCGAGTTACTGGTGTAGAACCTTCCTCCTTTAATCTTCACCAATGGAAAGATGAATCAGTAGACACATATGACAGACTTCAAGCTTAAATATGTCTGTTTGAGGAAATACAGTTCTTTAGTGAAAAGATTAGGCTTGTACACAGAATACAAAAGGATTGAGCAAGTCAGACTCATGTGAAAAGCTGATTTAACCTTAACCCAAGCCAGAGAGATTTTTCGGATTCTGTGAAATGCAAATTAATTTTACAATTAAATGCAAATTTAGACTTGAGACAGCAGAAGCAGCTATTCCAGGTGAAATCATTGGAAAAAAAGACAGAGAAATCCTCAGGGCTGAGAGATGCAAAAAACTAAAGCAAAAATCACAGATCCTCAAACCAGAAGTACAAAGAGCCAACTCCACATCTCATCACTGCCAAGAAAGATCCTCTGATGCCTCTGCTACAGCTGTAACAAGCCTTACACAAACAGGAAAATAAAAGCTAGAAAACACTTCACATTTAGTCAATTATGTCATCAGCACTTGCACACAAGAAATGCTTTTTCAAAGTTACATCACAGCTAAAGACAAAGCCTCCTGCATGCTTCAGCAGCACCGGGATAATGATCCACATCTTTTTTAACTGCACTGACCACCGCACAAACTGCTTCAGGAGCTGGACTTCGATGATCCTTGTGGGTCCCTTTCAACTCAGGATATTCTATGGTTTTATGATTGCAGCTATAGCTGAATAGAGACAGAGCTCTAACTTGTTATGCCAGATGCTGGTGTTCTGGGCAGGATTAATTCCAGAAAATAAATAGCATAGCTAAGGAAAATGCACAGAAATCTAAGGCAAGGTATGCTGATAATTCAGGACTTGACATACAAGGGTAAATAACTATTTCCACCCCACTCAAAAAGAAAGAAGAAAATAAAAAACAACAGTGGCACTTGGTGACAGCTCTCCACACTGTGCACACAGATTAATATATTGTAGCTGAAGGCCTCCCTAACTGCAATGCCAGACACAGGGAGTTTGGCTGCAAGTGTCTTCTGGTACAGCATGGCTGCCTCCAAGGCGCTGCAGAGAAACACAGAGCTCCTCTGTCAAGCTGCTCTCCCATCATGATCTGCATTAAGATGGAAGGTAATCACTGGTGAGTCATTCAGATGGGACAGGAAAATAAACTCCAAGCAGGAGGAAGAGGAGGCAGAAGCAACCTTCAGGCTGGATGTCAGCTGTCAGAACCATTTCAGAGGCAGAGCACCCAGGAAAAATAGTTTTTAAAAATAAACTGGAAGAAAATCTCATCTCCACTGTGGCCAAATATTCATCTTCAAGGTGCATGGGCAACTGAGGGGTGAGGATTTCCATCACTCAACGTGAATGCAGACAAGTAGTGAATTCCCAAGGCACAGGCTGGGGCTCTGCAGGGAGCAGGGTCTCCCTTGAATGCATGTGTCAAGGCTGAACAGCCACCTGGAGTCCCTGATATCTGATAAACAGTGAGTGCACACTGCAGAATTTCTGCTGTAGAGGCCTTTGTATGGCCTTTCAAGCCTACATGACTTCCCTGTAATAGCTTTGCTTTGAGACCTGTGCTCCTCTGTCAAAAGGAGGTTCAAGAGTTCAAGAGACAGATGGTGCAAACACCTAGACACTTTCCTTAAGGAGACAGAGGTAAAATCTGGATTTAACCTAATATGCAAAAATCATAATAATCTGGAGATTTGTAGAAAAAGTAAAGTTTCCCATAAAACCAGAGTCTACGGCTGTTACTGAAGGCCACGTTAAGAATGGTTATCCAGTAATACAAAGGATTTATATAAAGCCATAAAGTATGAACATTGCCTGAGAAAACCCACTGCTGAAGAGAAAAGCCAAGTTTGCAAAAGACACAGGAGATTATATATGCAGGTACGTACAAGCATTTTGCCAAAAGGAAGGATTAAGCTTAAATTAGCGATGGTGTGCATGTTCAGATGTTGTGGAAGAGCTCTCTACCTGGTTTTAAATCTCCTCTTCAGGTCTTGCAAAGACTAACTACTTAGATCATTACAGAATTACAAATTAGTGCATTTTAATTATTAAGTAATGCATTGCTAATTAGAGTAATCCATTAAAGGAACAATTAGAGAACAGGGTCTAATTCTCCCCATGTTATTCCACTTCTGCTAGATTCTGCCATAAACAACGTGACATAACAAGTGGTGAAGAGCACTCTACAGAGAAGCTTTGCTGCAAATATACATGCATTAACTAGCAAATGTATTAAAAGCACTATTATAATAGAAAAAAGCATCTGCGCTCCACAGTTGAGAATCCTGGGATGAAGCAGCTTTCAGCAAGCCAGCCAACTGCACAACTCCGAGCCATATCACAGGTTTCCAAAGACAAGTTTTCTGCTGTTCTCTAAGGTCACTCAACCTCACCTTTTCAGATGAAGGTCACAGACAAAGTATTCTGCTACAGTAACAAATCTCAGTGGCTTTAGCTTAGCATACTTCACTTATCCATTTATCTTCAAACTACAGAGGGGTGAAATTTCCTGGTCCCAAGAGGTGTTGAACCTTCACTTGTGGGAGAGAGGATTTTAGGGGAAAACTGGATAACCACTCACACGCCTCATTAAATGCAGAGAACCTCAGCATGCCTGCATGTGTTTTTGTGCTGCAATAGTCACAAACAGGCTTTTAAGTCTTTTCCTGTGTTCAACTCAAGCAGCCCACATCTAAAATCATGAGCTATGGGCTGATCACAGCTGTGCTCGTCCGTGCGAAAAACCAAAGTGAAGAAATGCGTATTTCACATGATATATTTTTGTACAGGGTGTGCATCTATACACGAAAGCAATCCTATTTCATGGTCACGTGCACAGAAAAGCTAATACAAATGGACAAATATTTATATGCAAAGCTTTAAGCATACATTTCACATCTGCCAGAGATTAGAGATACAGCAGTACCTTGGTAACAATATGGACATTTGTTAGTGTTGTTCTCTGCGGGGCAAACAGTTCATCTCTGCATATAAATGACAATTCATCTTAATTTCAAGAGCCCAGCTAAGGACAAACTTGCACGCACACAAGCTCCTGATAAAATACAGGCAAATACTACAGAGGAGGATTTTTTACCTGTGTCCATCTAGAAGCCAAGCAACTTCCAAGCCCTGGATCATCCCCCTTTTGTAGAGAATTCAACTTGCAGTGGCTTAAAAAAAAACCCCAACAATTAACAAATAAAAGCTATGGGGAAACAGCCATACCAGAACCTAAATGTATCCACAAAGATTTGTAAGTGATACGGATTTCATGAAAAGCAATGCAAACCTGCTATTAAGCAGTAAAACTGCTTCAGAAAAGTTCTGGAACATTGCTTGCCTCCAGCAGCTGTTTTGAGGGGTGTAGAACAGTTAAACACACTGAACAACAGGCCAACTGTAAACTGTTACTTAAATAAGTCAGCTGTACTGCCAGCAATTCCCCCCACCCCCCCAAAAAAGATGCAGAAGGCATTTTGCCCCTTCAAGAGCAACAGCCAGTTACATTTGGATTGCAGTCTCTACACAGAGCCAACAGAAACCACATCCAGGTGTTTCGTAATCTCGCTTTCAAACATAGTATTATATAGAAAAGAGAGAGAAAGCTTTAACTAGATGAAAACCTTTTGAAAGGCTGTATGCCCTTTAGCTTGGTTTATTTTATGCCTACCTTTTAATACAGAATAATAAATTCCCTGATCTAAAATTACAAATCTCATAAATATCAAACAGATGGCTACGAGCTCCTCTTAAGAGCATGCTTTGGAGCAGCACCTAGACTACAATATACGATGCCAAAGCTGAAAAGATGATGGAGCTTGTTTCACCATCAAATCCACTTTGCTTTTCTAAAAGTGACTGTGTAGTGGTGCATTGGAGGTAGCAAAAAGTTTCCCTTTATTTCCAGGTAGAATACAAACTGGGAAAATTCCAGGTTGAGGAAACAGATTGTCCTCCTCTGCTCTCCTCTCATAAGACCCCACCAGGAGTTCTGTGTACAGCTCTGGGGCCCCCAACATAAGAACATGGACCTGTTGGAGTGAGTCCAGAAGAGGGGTACAAAGATGATCAGGGGACTGGAGCACCTCTCCTGTGAAGACAGGCTGAGAGATTTGAGATGGTTCAGCCTAGAGAAGAGAAGGCTCTGAGGAGATCTTATTGTAGCCTTTCAGTATCCAAAAGGGGGTTTTAGAAGAAAGCTGGAGAGGGACTTTTTACAAGGGCATGTAGTGATTGAACAAGTGGGAATGGCCTTAAACTGGAAAAGGGTATATTTAGATTAGATATTATGAAGAAAATCTGTACTGTCAGGGTGTTGAGACACTGGCACAGGTTGCCCAGAGAAGTGGTGGATGCCCCATCCCAGAAGTGTTGAAGGCCAGGTTGGACAGGACTCTGAGTAACCTGGTCTACTAGAAGGTATTTCTGCACATGACAAGGGGGTTGGAACTAGATGAGCTTCAAGGTCCCTTCCAAGCCAAACCATTCTGTGATTTTATGAAAAAACTGAGCACACCACACCAGCATTGCTCCAGAGTGACATCCTTCAATATGCAGATCACAGTAGACCAACTTTTCCCACAGAGGGAGTGAAAGCACTTTCACAGCAATGCTTGGACTCCCAGTTCTCATCCAAGTGAGAAAACTTGCTATCTGAAAGGAAGTTTCTCCTCCAAGCAATTTCAGTGTAAAGTCTTGAAAACCAGCACCATTATAACCAAGGAACAAGAATTGCATCTGCATTCTCCAAAGCATAAGGTGGATTTTAGGGTTTATTACTTGTACGCATGTTACATTTCTCAGAACCAACAGCACTTACATAAACATGTTTTCGCAGCTTTGTGAGGACCAAAACCTGCACTGGTCTTGTTCTTGCTCAACTCTGAGAAGTTTCATACAGAAATGATGCACATACCAAGCAGTGCACACCCCACACTTGTGCGCAAAACCAGCAGGAAGCTGTGACCACACCAGCATGGCACCAAGCCCAGCATAACAGCTCTGGCCCTCCACATGTTTTATGGCTTTATTGCAGTGCCACATGTAATGCCAGTTCAAAGTGAACAGTTCAATCAGAATTTGTGGCTACATCCAAACGATGGCACAGTCACAGCCTTTGCAAAGCATCTGTCTCTCCACATCCAGATGTGCAACATTTCAAGTTGAATGACAAAAGAGAACCCTTGTTTCATATAAGCAGCAATTAGCAGTTTCCCAAAGACGTCTTGCAGCAGAAGCAAATTGGGATGGTGTTGGCAACTGAGGGAAGAAATCAGTGAGGGGAATGTTCTTTTAACAAGACCAATTACTCCAGCAAAACTAAGAAAGATGACACTTGCTCAAATTCAGAGTGGTCACTACTGCCTTGGAAAAAAATTGCAGGTAACAATGGTTTAATTTTGCAATGGGAAGAAAAGCTCATATAGCACAATAGATAGTTTTCTGCAAATACAAACACAGGAGTCCAATTCTCAGTTGTGAAATTTCAGAATAACACTAAAACACTCATTTCACCCTTTTACCTCTTCATCAAGATGCGCACAGAGAACCAGGCATCCCACTGGACAGCAAATATACATGACTAAAATAAGTTAAAACTGACAATAAAGACCTCTGTCTATCTCCGCTGGATCCTAGAAAGACACCAATGGAAAGATTAGATTTCCTATTACAGATGCCAACAAGGAGAAAAAGAAGTACATTTATCCCCCACAACACATCAGTTATCCAAATCTAAGCAAAAACCAAATGTGCCTTCATGCTGGAAGAGAGGCAAAATAAACAAAAATTTTACTATGACATATAAAACCATCATTTAGACAATCATCCAGTATGGTTGAGATCAAACAATTACAGCTGGAAGTCAAAAAGTAAAACTGCTAGCCCTGCAAGAGCTATGCAATTACATACTGCAGGTCAGAAAAACATTTCCTCACCTCCTCACAGAAAAATCTGTACTTTTGGCATTAAATAAAAATACCAATTACAGAAAAAAAGATTAACTGTTTGAAGTTTGAAATGTTGCCCTGGGGAGCTCTTAGCCACTTGCTCAGCACTCAAACTTTTCTCTCTCCATTGGACTCCCTGTTCATACCCCTTTGTAAAGCAACCAGAAGCAGCAAATTTAGACAACCAGGCATCATAAGAACAGGTGTTGACCTGCTCTGTTATAATAAGGCAGAACATATTCCAGAACTTGGATACTCAAGGCTTAGAGCAAGCATCGCAGGCCCTGTGGTGTTGGGCTTGTTGCCCCAAGTAATCGTTTTATGTGAAAATGAGACACTTTCCATGGCAAAGCTTCCATGAAATTGAGAAAACAATTTTCTGTTGAAAGAGAAGCTCTCTGAAAGAGATCAAAATACAACAGTACAAAAGAGTAAATAACTAATATTTACCTGAAATACCCAAGACAAAGCAGCCAGAAGTTCAAACATGTAGCTAGACCAAAATGAGATTCCCTTAGAGGAACCATATTTCTCACATGGGAAACTTACCTTATCAGAACATTCTCATATTTTCCAAGTATTTCCCATATGGGAAAAGCAGAGCCCATATTTCCCTGCTTACAAAACTGGCAAAATTTTAACACAGGTGTTTGGCTCCAAAACAACTAATTGGTGGATGCTCCCACCAAGTGCCAAGGCAAGATCCCACTGATCAGCTGTCCCGGAGGAAGCTGCAGCTTCCAGCCCTGCTGAAATTCAGCAAGAGCAACACAGCCAAGAGTCTCATGCCACTTCAAGCTGAGGGAGCAGCTGCCATGGCATCACCTGGAGAAAAACATTGACATGATCCCAATGTGGTGAGAAGCATCAAGACCCAAGGCCCAAGTCCTCGCTCCTCTGGGAATGGCTTTTGATACTATGAGAAGGGCACCTTGGAAAGACTTTATTCCAACTTTGACTGTAGAATGAAGCTGGTGAGGGGTCTAGAGATTAAGTCATATAAAGAGTGGCTGATAAAGCTGGCGGTGTTTAGTCTGGGGAAAAGGGAGCTCAGGGGAGACCTTGTCACTCTCTACAGCTCCCTGAAAGGAAGGTGTAGCCAGGCGGGGGTCAGCCTCCTCCCCCAGACAACTAGTGACAGGACAAGAGAACATGGCCTCAAGCTGTACCAGAGGAGGTTCAGGTTGGACATCAGGAAGATTTTTTCACTGAAAGGGTGGTTAAGCATTGGAGTGGGCTGCCCAGGGAAGTGGTGGAGCAACCATCTCTGCAAGTGTTCAAGAAGTAACTGGACATAGCACTTAATGCTATAGTGTAGTTGACATGGTAGTGTTTGATCAGAAGTTGGACTTGATGACCTTGGAGGTCACCCTTAATGATTCTATGATTCTAAAATAAGTCACTTTAAGCAGGTGGTCACTAATTTTGTTATTTTTATTATGCACTGCAGACCAGAAATCCCAAGTCCAGCTTGAGGAATGCCTGACAGCCCATTTCTGCATCTGAAGGCTCCACACCTTGAACACAGCAAGTGCTACACTCCACAGACTCTGAAAAATGCTTAGCCCCATGCATCTCTAATTAGGATTTCAAAATTACTGATTTCAGCTGTGCCCACTGCCATCCCCTCTGCATAAGCAGGGAGCAAAGAAAAGCTCTTTCCTCCCAAGAGTGTTGTAAAGATAAATTAACATTTGTGAACTACCTGGGTTCTATAGTGATGAACACTCAGATACTACTGTGACTAAAAAAAAAAAAAAAAAACAAACCACAGGCTATGAGAAAATCAATAATCCCATCTTCAGAGCAGGACTTAAACAGTGTGTTGTCAATAAGGCCCAGAGCCACACATTGAACAAACACAGGAAAACAAAGTATAATCTGGCTGCTCATTCAATGAACACCATCCTTTAAGCACCTGACAGAAACAAGAGACTGATGGGAAAAAATACGATCTGGGAACAGGTAAGAAAATACACTGGCCAACTTAATTCTGCACTTGTGAACAGTGGAAGACTTAGTTCTGCAACTGTTCCTCATATTTCCATCCTCCCCTTTGTCTCAGCTTCTTCCCCAGGTGGTAAAGCACAATCATTCATATTTTCAAATGAGCAAGAAGTATAGAGGAGTCCAGAAGCAAGAGGTTTACCTCATGGGGAAGTAAGGGAAGAATTTGGATGATTTCAGCTTTAAACTTTCACTGCAGGACAGCTGTCCTGGTTTTGGCTCGAATATAGTTAATTTTCTTCCTAGTAGATGGTACAGTGCTGTTTTGGATTTGGCATGAGAATCGTGTTGATAACACAGATGTTGTAGTTGTTGCTAGGTAGTGTCTTACCCTAAGTCAAGGACTTTTCCATTTCTCATGCTCTGCCAGTGAGAAGCTTCACAAGAAGCCAGGAGGGAACATGGAGCTGACCAACTGGCCAAAGGGACATTCCACACCATAGAACATCATGCCCAGTATATAAACTGCAGGGAGTTGGTCAGGAGCCACCAGTTGCTGGTCAGGGACAGGCTGAGCATTGGTCAGCAGGTGGTGAGCTGTAGTATTGTGCATTGCTTGCTTCTTTCAGGTGTTAATCCTCTCTCTCTTTCTCATTACAATTATTGTTATTATGATAATTAATAATATTAGTATTATTATCATCATATTTTACTTTCCCAACCCACAGGTTCTACCTCTCTCCTCCCTGAGTCTCCTCCCCAGTCCCCTGAGTTGGAGGGAGAGTGAGCAAGCAGCTGCCTGGTACTTAGTTGCCAGCTGGGGTTAAGCCACAACAAAGCTCATGCACTAGTCAGATCCTTGACTGAAAGACCATGCTTGTGCATAGAAAAGCTGTAATGATGATGCTTTCTGCATCCTGATTTGGACAAAAAGGAAGAAAAGTTAAAACTTTAATACTGACATATTCTAGTAAGTCATAAGAGAATGAACAGCTGAGCACTGATAGTTGTTTTCTTTCCGTGGAAAACCATCCTCACGGCATTTTAAAGTGGCATGTCCAAACAAAACTGAGTCCATAGGTCCAATACACAAATCCAGTGGACCCAGAATTTAGCACTGCAACTCTTGCCTGAGCTGAATGTGCAAATCTGGAAAGTCTTGCTCCGCAAAAACAGTAGTCCAGGTTTTGCTGGGCTGCTATTCAGACAGAGTTGTTTTTTATATCATGAATAAAATTAGGAGGATAAAACAAAGCAAAAAAGGAAAGGACATTTCCCTTGATCCTGGAGTTGAGGAGCAAATACTTTCAATAGGGATAACGTAGAGTGAGTCTGTATGTGCCATGAGATAGCTATTCACCAAGGAGAACCGCAAATTAGAAGGAAAGTGCCAACAGCCACCGTGCCTTGGATTAATGACAAGAAACAACATCTTTATGTAATAAGATCCAGTGCGTCTAGCACTGTAAACTGCAAGGAAAAATTGAAACATGTACAAAAAAGCTGGAACACTTCCAATTTTTCTTGCATTTTTTCAAGCCTTGAGCATACTGGGACACCTCTTCCTGCCAAGGCAAAGAATAGAGAGAATCTGGGGAGTGAAGGCAGAGAAAAGGCAGCGGCAGAAAGAGCTCAGGAGTCAGAGTTCCTCACGTCCCTACGCCTGAGGAGCAGCCACATATTCACACCCACTGCTCCACTGACAGCCCCATCATCTACTAGAAACCAGCACCAGAGAGCAAAGCACCCAGATGCCTGTGCTCAAAATGCCAGTCTCATCCCTGATGAGAGCACCCCGTGAGGACAGTGTGCCATTACTGATGTGCGCAGAGGGATGTAATATGGCTGTTAGCAGTCCATGAGAGCAGAGCTGCCTGCTGCAAAGCAGGATAACAGCCAAATGATACACGTTCAGCACAGATAATGACAAAAGAGAACCCTTGTTTCGTATAAGCAGCAATTAGCAGTTTCCCAAAGATAGCTCCCACACACACACCTTGATTCAGATTCCCTTCATGTCCCTACAGCCAGTGGACAGGGAGCCCACAAGAAGGTAGGGATGCAGTTTGAGTTGGTAAATCAGGCTCCCTTTCTAGTCATTGATGGGGTACAGGCACCTCCACGGGCCATCCAACTCACCTGCCTTGGATATCAGCAACTAGACAGCTCACGGAAGATATTTATTTTCTTAGCTCACCTCTACGTTTCTCCCCCCATGACAGGCCTGTCTGAATTTGAGAAATCAACTTTCAGCCAAATAAACCTGCTCCCAGGGGATCAGGCTCTCTGAAGTGACTCAAGTCTACCAGCACAGCGCTCACCCAAGCTCAAGAGCCACTCTAATGCTTAGGGCACACACACTATCAAGCCTGTAGATGTTCCACAATGAGGTTGCAGCCAACCACAAGCCCTTTTCTATACAAGCAGTTCTTGTTAGCACTTCTCCTGAGGGGTGCCCCTGCAGAAGAGGTCTGCTCAGGCTGGAGACATCTAGGACTCTCTAATTGCTCTCTGCCTCTGAGGTGAGGCTGGCTGCTCAGACAAGCCACCTGCTGCAGGTGGATAGCAAACCATTCTACAGAGCAACACCATCATCAGCTGCCCTCCTGCCAGCTTCACATTCCTCTGGCGAGTTCCCGGTCACTCCACTTAGGAAATATCAATCTGTCCTCAGGCTCCAGACAGCTTTAATCTCTGCTTGTTCAAATTTGCCTAAACTTCTGCTCTCATCATCAAGCCCTCTCTCCATTGGACTCACAGTGTTTCCTTGTCCCTTAGCTGCCGTTCAAAGTGCTCTTGTGCACCAGCACCTGGAAGAGGAGATGCCCAGGGAGAGCCAGTGCAGGAGCAAAAGGCACACTACTGCAATATTTCTGGGCATAACCTGCCATGTTGTGGGAAGCTTCTGACTCCCATAAATTCCTTCCTTGCATGAACACAGAGTGGAGGTTTTCACATCTGTTTTGTCTTTGCCACCAAAGGTCAGAGCTGACTTAAGTTACACAGGGAGCCTGGAGGGGTCTGTTCCCAATGCAGGGAACACCAGATGTCCAGCTCCTCAGGGTACTACAGCTACACACTGTATACTTTTAATCCCTTTCCAGTATCCAAACAGTGCTTCCTCACCACTGCTCCAAGGCAAAGCAAAAATGTCAAGTGAGGTTGCAGTGCATCAGTGAGGGGTGGGAAAAAAATACCATCAGGTAAAAGATTCACTGAGAACAGTAAGAGACAAAGGAGAGCACCCTGGGGAGGTGATATGAAGAGATTAGATGGATAGAAGCAGACATACTTAATAAGGTAAGAGCTATCAAGATGATAAAACATTAGATAAGAACCAAGGTGCCTAAAACATAAAACAGATGGAGAGTATGATTTGGGAAGAAGGCAAATACATTTATATTCTACTATGAGATACTTCAAGGTAATGTTGCACGTACACCTGAGTGTTCTATCTACAAACCTCCCTCTCTGAGGAACACAGTATTCATCTTTCCTCCTCTTCTAATCAGGGCTCTCTCATACAGTCAACTTACCTTCTGCCCAGACAGGAATACCCACAAGGGAGAGCTCAAACAGATGCTAAATAAATAAATCAACAACGTCCCTACCCAATTGCCCATCAGGCTGCGCCACCCACTGGCAAGTGAACCACCTCTTGAACTCCCCTCTGTGTTCTCAACATCTGCTGAACGATCATTTTCACCCTCTAATATTTAGCCCAATGTAAGAGAGAATTTTTACAAGTTGTCATTTTCTTTAAGCAACCTTTTAGGCAAATTAGGCATTTTTAACCAATTCCAATCAATCTCTCCCTTCAACATCTGTCCTGCCCCCATCCACCCTAAATTCCTCCAAAACTGCTAACATCAGCTGTATCCAAACATTTTTTCATTTTCCCTTTCTACCTATTTAGATGCACAGGGTGCTTCTATTAAGAAATTGGAGCGGATCCACTGATGATCCACTCCTCCAAAGCCTTGATCATCTTTGTCTCCATTAGCATTAGGCTGTGTTACCGTCATTATAACACCTGTGAACATAGACCAGCTCCCAGGGCTTGAAAGCAGACTTCACCCAGGCAAATAGTATTTTCTCATCCTTTCATTAAGTTAAATAACCACTCCTGCATGACCCTCAGTCCTTTACAAGGTTGTTTCTTGGATGCCCATCAAAGCTTGAGTTCATTAATTTTTGTGCCTTCCTTTCAGACTACTTCATTCTTCCAGCAACTTACTTGGTGTAGTCTTGGAAATTAAGCATGGCTTTAGAAAATCGCTTACTCAGTCTTAAAACCACATACTATGCTGAGTCTAAAGAAATAGGTATGGGAACAGCCCCCACAGCTAAAGCCTTTATAAAAGAAACATGGGGCTGTGAGGGTAGGAGGAGTATTTCATATAAAATAAAACTTAACTAACTCTGAATATGATTTTAAAAGAGAAGTGAGAAATAAGAAGTGTTTCTCTCACACCAATACCCAGTCAACAGTAGAAACAAAACCAGTTCCCTTTAAATTACCTGCAGCTCCTGCTGACAAATACTAGTGTTATGACTAAATATGAACTTCAACCTGTGGGAGCTTGAGCTGTTGTGAGAGTACAGAAAACAGTGCAGATCTGGTCTGAAGCCACAAATGGGAAATACAAGAGTAATGCAACAGGTCTGGGCCTTTGTGCAGTGAAATGAAAACTTCTGCCCAGCCAGTGCTTTCCTTCTGCAGCCTCGGGCTGCAGAATTGCCTGTGATTGCTGTGCTACAGGTTTGTCCTTAAATGATCTTCAAGACATGCTTGAGCCTCCAACTAGTCAGTAAGTTGGTCTAGATCTTTCTTTGTAACTAGGGACTGTCCTTATCACAGCCTAGAAGGAAAAGGTCATTGTAATTAAATTTTTACACCAAAGGCTCATATACACTCAAGGAGGAGAGGAGGAAGATGAACATAAAGCAAACCATGAAGTAGAATTGAGTGTGTCCAGGTTAATCAGAGCCAGGTTAACCTGTCCAACCAAGGGAGAGATAATATCCCCCTTGGGGAGCATCCCATCCTCTCGAAGCAAACAGCTCATCTCTGTGTTGCATCTATTTTCATAGCAGAGGACAGTCAGAACCCATATTCACCTCTCTCCTCTGGGGGAACTGTTACTCCCAATCTGCTTTTAGCAGGAAAGGTGGAGGATGGCACACCCCAGGGCCTGGGCAGGGACATTTTGCCAGCCTGCTCCTTCAGTGCTCTGGTCAGCAGGTAAACATGGGGTGGGTGGTCACCAGCAGGTGCTGAGACAGTAGTCTCCAACCACACCCCAACAGTTATGGATCATCAAAAAGAAATCCCCACCAAAAGGTGTTGACTGGAATAGCTCCTGTTCCCTCCAGAGCTGGAGGTCCCATGCCCCTCTAAATGGGAACACCCATCAAAAGGACAAGTACCTTGAAAGAAAGAGGAAGGCAATAAGGATTAAGCAGAAAGGATATTTAAAAAAAAAAGTTACCTAAGAGTTTACAGACTATCAGAAAGCCTACACAAGTCAGGGAACAGTCAGAGGACCATAACAAAAACAAATAGAAATGAGCATCTCAAGTTGGACCAAACATCTGTCCAGACTGGGCTACAATAAAGCTGCCCAGGGAAGTGTGTAAAAATGGGATGAGCAGGCACAACACTTCTCTTAGGCACTCTTCCAGCTGCCAACCGCTCTCAGCTCGAGGGTTTCCTGAGCCAAATCAGGTTTCTTTATTTTTCACTCCTCCTTCATGGATTCCTCCTAATGAGGGAGGAATGAGAACAGTCAGAGAATATTAACACTTGAGGAGAGCTAAGGTAGTGCTTGATATCAATCTTGATATAGGATTATAGAAATACAGCATCAACATGCAGGCTTTCCATGCGTAATCTACTCAGATGTGAACTGCCATACTACTCTTGCAAATGCAGATCCATGTTTCACATCTTTGAAAGAAATTGGATTACATGCTGCTGTCTTGTACTGTGGATGTTTTATCAGTAGCCTTAATCACACTTTTCAGTACCTGGCATCCATTATAAAAATGATGGGGAAAGAAACCCGAAAGCTTTTCTGAGCATTTTCTATCTGTGAATACCAAAGAACAGCTCAGGCTTACTGGACACCATCAATCCTAGGGAGGGATGCTAGTTCATTATGAAAGCCTGTTATTTTGTCATCTGAGATAACATTTACTTTTTATTCATTCCTTCACTTTCATTAACTCATGCTGGTATAACCCTGTAGCACATTCTGCCTTTAAATACAGTAATATTTGTCTGTGTCTTGTGATATTTTCTGATGTCAGACAGAGAGGAATCAAGAAAACTTGGACACCAGTCCCAGGCTCACTTGCTTCGTGAACCATGACAAATGTACTTCCTATCCTCCCTTCCATTCTTGGCCCTCTCCAAGAAAACCCCAACATGCGCTTGCTAACCTGTCAACTGCAGACCTCAGCTGGGACAGCAGGAAGAACAGACAATTCCACTACCTTGGAAAAATCAAGCATGGTTCACCAGGAGGGAGAAGCAGCAAACAGAAGGCAGGACACACACAGGAAGACCACAAAAGAAAGATGCAGTACCTGTCACCTCTGAATGAGGTCTCCAGAGCTAAAAGATTCAGAATTAAGTCTGGCTTCTTTTCTACATTTGAAAACAGTAGTTGCTACAGGTGTTGAGAATTTTAAAATAAATTTACGTAGTAATTTACATCAGGCTTTGGTTAACACTGGATTGGGGAGCAGGGAAGAAGTGGCGAGCGAGTGTAGTTATCTATTGCATTTGTTACCTTAGTAGGCATGGGTTTCTCTCCCTTCTAGATTTAGTTCCCAAACTAGGTCATGGTGATTACACATATCCAGTCTGAAGGCAATGCCTCTCTGTTGCTTGCATGGAGGGGAGAGAAGGGAAGCAGGAGAAGTAAAGGGTGATGGTATTGCATGTGAGAGTGGTATTCATATCTAGACAGATATGGTATTCATATCTAGGCTAGTACACAGTGGTCCAACACTCATTGAGCTGAGACAGTCGAGCTTTCTGACTTCTCCTGGGCTATGCCAATACCTGGATCCTTAGGCACTCAGTGACACTCATTATGCTTCAAGAGCTTTGCTTCTGCCAGCCAACATGGGATAAGGTCAGAGAAATCCTTGTGGATTCTGCTCCTGCATCACCTCAATTGAGCTCAAAGTTTTGCTGAACTGGACACAGGTCAAGTCATCCCACTCCAGAGCAGATGTCGAAGGGACCAGGCACTGACTGGGGAAAGAAAAGGGCCTGAGAGGTGACACCTCACCTGGTGTTTCCAGCTTCAGCAAAGCAACATGGAAAAAGACACATTTGTGCCTAAAGGGGACAGGGCTACATCCTACCCCAGCAGTAGGAAGAGGGGAGCAAGACCCAGCTAGTCTGAAGTTGGTTACTGCCTGACAGAGGCTATCAGTTTGGGGAATGGGGAAGAGAGGTAGAAAGTCAGGAAATATAAAGCAAAAGCAAACTAAAGCTTCAAAGGTTGAAGAAACCTGTCCTTATGTCCAGCATAACCACACAGCATCTCACCTTTGGAGAAACTAAGATCGTACAATGACTTGAGATAGAAAGGACCTTAAAGATCATGTAGTTCCAACCCCCCTCCCTTCTCTGCCTGCATGAATGCTACTCACTAGATCACACTGCCCAGGGTCCCAGAAATAAGAGGAGAGATATAAAGAAAACAGTTGCATGTTGTCAGAATATAGTTTTTCGATTTCTTATTAATCAGCCAAATTTTTCTTGTCCTCTCCCACCCAGCATCTTACCACAACTGAGAAGTTAGTTTGATGGAGCATCTTAAATATTTCATGCAGCCTTCAGACTCTCAATACTTTGCTTCATGTCTGCTTCAGCCTGGCCCTGCTGAAATCTCAACAGGCCCATGGCAGACTGCCTAGGTGAGGGCTCCTTTGACTCTCCTTTCACTCAATCCACCTCTGTCCTCTCTTACCTATTAAGCCTCTCATTTTTTTTCCTTCTCTCTACTCTGTCTGCGGGGAAATCAAGTCCCAAACTGAATTTCTTCCTCATAGTTTTCATGTTTCTTCCTCACAGTTCCCTTTTCTTCAGCTTTAAGCCTCTTCATTTCCTCTTCTATTAATTTTCAGCTTTATTTTCCTTCTTAATGAGACATTGCCTGAGGTTGGGATTAATAACTGGCACTTCAGACACCCATTAATCCATCAGTAATCAAGTGTGGGCACAAGAAATCTGGTAGCCCTCTGTGAAGTAGGGTGACCCATTGGCAAAGCTACATGGAGGTCTGAGGACCCCACAGAGCTAAAAGGGGGACAGAGATCAAAGGGGAAGTCAGCCTGGGGCAAAACAGTAGGAGGGTTCCACTGGGGGATGTCACTTTAACAAGACTTGAGTCCAGATTTTACCAAGCAAAAGTGTCACTGAGCCCTGACAGCACAAAGGTGAAAGGTCTCTTTTCACTGAAAGTACCTTTGGCTAAAACAGGAGTATTTCTGGCTATCGTGAAAGGGGACCTGGCATGGACAGAGAACATCTCCACGAAAAAGCAACAGCTTATTAAATAAAAGAGAGACTCAGCATGCTGTACTCTGAGAAACATGGTTGTTTCTTCACCAATTTGGAGTTGCTTCCTCCTGGAGCAGGGGTTTGGCTCATTCAGGAGCCCCTGAGGCAGCTCCATGCCACTGAAGGGAACCCACCTCACCTGAACTGCTCATGAACCACAGGATGGTCACCCCCATGTAGAGGAACAGCAGCAGCTTCTTCCTCTGTCACCACTGTTTCTTCTTCAGAAATTACTACCTCCCTTCCTACAGATACTGAAGGAGTAGTGACCCAGCTGTCTCCCCATCAAAACAAGGGGAGTGAAAGAAGGAAGCCATTTTGCACGTGGAAGATGACAATAGGCACAGACAAATAAGGGCCATCCTGGCCCAGGGAATCCTGCACCACAGCAACTCAGAAACAAAAAGATCATGGCAGGTAGTAGGGCAAGACATTGAGCCACAATCAGAGGGACTAGAGTGAGCAAAATGTTGAAGGGCAAGGGGTGAAGGCCGTGAGATTTGATGAGGCTGGTCGCCAGCACCCTGCTATGAAAGACAACATGGCTTACTCAGCTGAGGGGCCGAGGCAGGGACAGCAAAGACACCAGCAGGTAGGAGGTCGCAAGAGGGGTGGGTCACAAAGCAATGTGAGGTGGATGATGGCAAGAAAAGCTTAGAGAGGAGACACAGAGCTAAGCAAGATGGACAGGGTTAGAGTGGCATCCTGTGTCTCTTCCTTGCTAACTAATCTCTACTCCATGTTACCTATAATATCCTGTAGTCAAGGATCTTTTGACATTTCCACTACAGGACCATTAACTACTCAGTAACAACTGAAGAGGAAGCTAAGTAATACCAGACCTCCACTAACACAGTTCTGCTCCTATTTACCTTAGTGGGAGTATTGCCATCAGTTCTGCTACTTTCAGTGTTGCACCCACACTCTTGGCTTCCCAGAAAGGTCCCTTCTCACTCTTTGCTTTGTTGTACACCCAGAAGCTGTGGCAGATGTTCTCCCAGGTTCCCACAATGTGGGAAAGCACTATATTTGCCTAGGGCAGCAGGTACCAGGGAATCTGTTTGACCCAATCCATGTGGGATAGTGAGTTGTAGAGAAGCCTGGGTGGTGAAGAGTGCAGAAAACAAGGAGAGCATGCTGCAGCAGAACACAGAGTGCCTTTGCTCTGCATTGTTTTTAATCTCCTCACCATTCCTCTTTGCCTGAATGGAATTAAAAAAGCAACAAGGGAGCTTCACTGCCAGGCACACCATGGCAACACATCAGCTTTACAGACATACCAGCTCCTAGGAGCACTAACACACTTCTTCCTCTCATCCCTCAGGTCCTCTTTCCTACACTGTCTCCATGCTCCAGCCTGCCTGGCCATCCCAGGAGGTCTTCCCTAGCAGTTCTCCCTCAGACAGACAGATACACGAAGGACTAGTAAAGTACCCAAACTGGAAATCTTCACAACACTTGGACTTGCTATCACCTCCTCTCATGGACCCTCCTCCTCTTTCCCTCCAGCAAGACCTGCTGCATGAGCAACCCCACAGAGCAACATCCCACCAATGCACAGGCAGCAGCGAGGCACAGGCTCCTCTGGGAGCTCAACTCCCTGCCTGCCATCAGAGGAGAAGGCAGATGATGTTCTGCTTTGTCTCCTCTTCCCACTGGGCCTTTGTGAAAGAGAGAGAAACAGCTGCCTCCTTGTCTGGGGGATGGAGTGGGAGGTAGGAGCGTTTGGGGGAAAGGAGAATTTATCTGAACAAAGCACAAGCCAAGTGAAGCTGAAATTCAAACTCAGCTTTCCAGCTTAGATTTCATCTTCTTTCAGTAAGCACCTGGTTCAAACAGAAGCATGAAAACAGCAAAAAGGTTGTTTTTTATAGTATATTCAGCCTAGACAAGGAAGGTGACCAGAGTCTTGCAAGAGAGAGCTTGTTCTCTCTTCTAAAATTTACACACTGCTTTGAGAAACCCAAGAGGCCCTGAACTGGTGTTGACAAACACAACTCAGTGGAGTGGTGCCAGTCATGCCACAGCACATGACTCAAACACTTGAGCACTTACCTACACTGACACCAGCATCTTTGGAGGCTCAGCCCACCTTGCATGCAGCCAGCTGGTAGGGGCAGCCTCATACCTACCTCTACCAAACCCAGGCTCTTATTATCAGCCCATTGCCTGGGTATGAACTTCAGTCCCTGTAACACATCTAGTTTTTCAACCAAATCATACCTCCCATCTCTCACCTGCTGCCTGGATATGTCAGCCCACAGGTAGGTGCCTAATAAAGAGCCAGGATGGCTCCACTTCCACCATCAACACAATTTCTTGCACTGGTGATTGACTGGTGTGTTGGGATTCCAACACACTTGAATGACATTTGGGAGCTCATTGATTTTAACTGTCTGATTCATTTCAGTCATTACCCTCCCCCCTCAGTGACCTCCAGATGCCCCAAAATACAGCAGCCCTCTAGATTTCCTCCACCATGACCTATTCTCTCCTCCACTCTTCCCTCTACAATTTGAACAGTAACCACAAGTTTAAATCTTCAGCTTCCTGTCGAAAGCTTTTCAGTCCCCTCAGGATTTTAAACACCAGTGAAAGGGGTCCCTCTTTTCCCTATATCCCTCTGGCATCACCTAAACACATGGACAGGGGAAGGTAGAAGTCTCTTCCAGAAATAATTGCAGTGGAACTCACCAGTAGGTCAAATATTTATTTAAGTCTCATCAATGCAAATGTCTTCTAATCCTCCCGTATCTTTCAGGGATGGCAAAGGAATGGTGAGTACATCTCTGATTTATAAAGATGCATATAAATTAATTTGAGTAATAAAGAACTCATTTAGATGATTTATTGTGTAGTAATTGCATCACTATTAGTCAAATATCTTTATAGTGTATTTGTATAAATATAAGAGTTAATAGTATAAAAGCAATACATACACTACAGTAACAGTTCCTGTACTTTCTTCTACCCAGTTCTCAGCGCATTTTGATGGTCTGACTACTGCTTGCACACATTTCTGCTGAGAGCCATACTGGCTCCATGAAATTTATCTCCCAGGATGCATCTCAGCATGCATAGGTTGGGAGTGAAGGGGAAAGACTAAGACATAACAATCTTCTGACAGTGCATGAGGCCTCCAAACAATTTCCAAGCACAAGTATGTAGCTAAGTGCCTGAGGGCACCAAGCATAAGTAGCATAGTCGGTAGGGAAGAGGTGCAGAGATAAGCCTATAAGTACAAATCTTCAGTGCTGTTAGGGGGAAGTGGCAGGGTCTCAGAAGAGGTCATGCAGTGGGATGAAATAATCCAGGTGTAGGTACTAAATCCATTAAGTAAAGACTTTGCATCGGACTGTCTATTGGGAATGTCTCTCTATTTTTCTAAAAAGCTACCCAAGACCCATGTAAATGCTAATCGTCAGAAAGGAATAATCCTCCATCCAGTGGGGAGAGGTGTCACAGCAATAGAGGAGGAAATCCTTCATGCACACAAACAAGAATGTCTTGTACCTATGGCATCTCCCAAAGTCTCAAGTGCATGACATTAATCACCTTAATCGCACTCAAGAAGTACCCAGAGAAGTCAAGTGGCTGGGGAAGGAAACAATCACTTCTGTGCTCTGCTGCTAGAACTGTCTAACCTGTCACCTTTGCTTCCACTGACTGGATCACAGACATCCTCAGTCCTGTGGAGGACATCCCAGGTCATTCAGCCACCAATCCCCTCACCTCCATGCTGAAGCTGACATTTTTATTTCAAGTGATGTCCAGCACTTTCCTGTTTTCCCACTCAAGGCCCTCAGTGACAGCTTACCCCAGGGCTGTGCTCCTCAGTCCCTAAGAGACTCTGCCTGGAAACACCTTGACAGCAGCGTGCCTGTGCCCACACATACCAGCAGTGAGGACACTCTGGCTGCTACTACAGCCAAATAAGCCTTGGGCATTTTTATTCCACAGAAAGTGAGGAGTGTAACTCCCAGGTTGAGCGCAAGAAGGGTGAGCCAAGTGCCACAGGCAATCTTTTGAAATGTAAAGCTGAAAGAAAGACTTTTCTGTCCCAACAGGACAAAATAGGGATTGCTGATGCATCTAACTACTCTTCAGGAGACACCTGGTATTTATCCCCTCTACATCTGTCTCAGCAAAGGGGAGATGTTGGCAGAGGCATTAGTTTCAGGAGCTTGCAGCAGTTCCTCTGCTTGAATTCCATCCCTTGCCTCTCTTCTATGTTGCAGGGCAAATGACAGAGGGGCCTGCCCCAAGCACGATGCTCCATCTGGGAACAGGAAAAACAGAAAATGCAAGGATGTGATCCACCACAGCATAAGGACAAGGGGACAAAAAGCTGCATTCAAACAGGGTAGAGAGAAGAGGAGTCAAAACAGAGATCAGGCCCCTGCAAACACATATTTTTGACCAATACAGCGATTACATATTCCCTAAACCACAGCCATTCAATGGTGGCCTGACATATCTAAAATGACTGCAGCCCTGGCATTTATGACTCCTCCCTAGGAGTCAAATCCAGCAACACACAACCCTGAAGTACGAGCTCAGGAACCTGGGTCACAAGTGTCAGGAGTTCCTCGAAGGTTTGAGTAACCTCAAAGCTGCCACCTTCTTCCTCCTCGCAGAGAAAGATCCAAGTACACACTTAATGCTATTTCTGTATCTCCAGAGCATGCTGAAAAGTCTCATGAGTCAGGATATCCTAGAGCAGACCTCCCTAGCCTAATTTCCCCCTTTATAGACCTCAGAAGATGTTCTTCCATGGGAAGTTCCCCTTCACCCAGGCAAGGGAGCACATCTTGCCTTGTGCAGTCTACATATGATCTGGATTCATGTCTCACACTCAGACAGAGAATCCCTAATGTGACAGCTCAGGAAAATCAAATGAAGTGTCAACCCTCTTTCATTTTCCAGTAAAATAACCCCCATATGGGAGAAAACACAGTTTCCCCAGACATCTGCCACACATTCCAGAAAAATGCATTACAGACATGCCACTAAGTGTGAAATAGATTTTTAAAAGTTAAAAAGCTACTGGATATTTAAAGGATGTGTGACATATCACAATATGCTGTAAATGCATTTTAAAGAAATAACAGCACCTCAAAGATACTGTGGAGAGATACAATTAATTCTGCACTTTGAAAAAAATCCTGGGTTATGGTTCTCTGGGGAAGGAATGTTTTTTTAAAGTATCTACATTAAGAGTTAATTATTGCATTGTAGGGGAAACTTGAGGCTTCAGCGAGAGCTGACCTATATGGTGGAAGGCTGAGTGCAGCCACGCTGATAACACTAATTTTAATTAATCCTACCACAAACTCTACTTCCTTCCAACAACCAGTCTCATTTGTTTAGAGCTTCATCTGACTGGCAGCTTGAGCTGAAACTTACATAGCAGGTACGATTGCTATGGTGAACAACTAAGCTGAAGTTCAACAGTTGCAAAAAAAAAAAAAAAAAAACATTGTTTGTGCGTAAGAATTCAAGAGTTGTATTTTTGGGTAGCTCTTGTTGCTGGATACTCTAAACACTGCTTTCACACTGGGCAGCAGGGTAACCCAAGGCCTCTTTTACTCATCCTCTAACAACCCATTCAAATGGAGATAAATTAGCAGCTGCTATGGGAGAAAGAAAACTGTGCTTTCAGTATGCTCAGTAGAGCCTTTGATGTGACTCAATCCAAGAAATTAGGACAGAATTAAGGATGAATGTGGAATCTCAGTTTCTCCCTCCCCACATCACCATCACAACACAACCTTTCATTGCATGCTCATGTGATCAGGTTTCGGGGTTTTTTCCACAGGATCCCTGGCCCCATAGGGAAGGATGGCATTAAGTGAAGACAGTGATGTGAAACCTGTTTAGCCAGTGGGCCTTACAGGAGTTTGCTGACAGTAGGGAAACAGAAATAAGCAGGAATGCAAAACATGCAGGCTCTAGGGTAGGGACATGACTTCACCCCACTACATGAAATGCTCCCATCTCACTCCTCCTCACTGCAAGCTGAGCCCTCCAGCCCTGCCAGCCTGCCTCCACTCAGGCTCACTGCCCCAGCCTTTGCCTTCTCAGCCAGTTTCTTCCCATCCAAACCCTCACCTCCCACACCCTGGTTACCTGCCCCTCCATTAGCCTCACCCAGCCCACTCTCCAGGTTGCTCGCTCATGCCATCACTCCCCAGTCCCTTCACTCTGAAGGCAAAAATACCTGGTGATTGAGCTTTCCACCTCAGATCCCTGCTGGCTGCCTGACCCAGTGGGTTTATTCCTTGTGTGTGTGGCCCTCATATGAACTGTGCAACTTCAGAAATCCCAATGGGCAGGAAAGGAAGGAAAAACACTACGCAGCACCCAGCAAAGAAGAAAACATATATTAATATAAGGAGTTTGTCCATGTAGGGAAAAACAACAGGGCCCAACCTGTGAAAAAAAGTGGGAAAAATTGGGAGGTTTTAGCATGGTATTAACAAAATGCTACAAGGAAACAGTGAGAAGACTGCTGTCTCCAAAAGCATTTTCTGTATAAAACAAGAGGGCTATTGTCTAGGGCCTCGTCCACTCACTGAAATCCCACTTCCAGAGAGGGCTCTAGATGGGAAGACAAGAGAAGTTGCCAGCACAGAGACTGCTAAACAATAGGTAAATAAGCACAGAGAAGAGAGAAGCAAACTCCAAAGCCAGGAAGAATCCCACTCCATCCAGGAAATTAATCAGAAAGGAGCCACAGGGAAAGAAAAAAAGTAAGTAAAAAATTGCCTTGAGGGAAAAAACCATCCTTCACTAAGAAATATCACAGCTGGCCAGTGGCACTGAACATCAGGCGGTACCAAAGGCAATATATTATGACTGTTGCATTCCCATAAGCCTGTCTTTTTTAATACAATTCACTTATGACAAACACTTTCAAGGCCTGGCCTGAATCTTACACATGGACAAAGCAGAGCCTGCCAGAATCTCACACAAAACCTGGAGACTTACTCAAAGCAAAAATTACATCACAAGCTGGTAAACATGTGAACAAGAACAATTACATACAAACTGTAATATATCACAAAGCATACTTTTCTCAAATATGTTTTAGCTTGATTATTGTTAACAATTCTTGTTAACAGCATCTTTTAGCTGGTTGGTAAATGATCTGCAGTACATTTTGTAGCAAATAAGGACAATGTATTCAGAGGGTGACTTACTGTCACACTAGAGTGCAGAGTTCTTGGCTGAGAAGTAAGATGCAGGATACAGGTTAAGACAGGAAGCATCTTTTTGGGTTGTGTGAATTATGGAGCAAGACGGTTTTGCCAAGTACACCTTTCATGAAGTTTCAGTATGCTTCCAAATAATAAGCAGGGCTTAGAAGACAAGCAGATATTTTTGATCTTTGTCTTGAGAGACTATCAACCTCTGCATGGAAGAAAATATTTCTCCACCCTCAAATATTGAGCTCCTGCATCTTCCATGAGAAACAGAACAGCTGCTGTTTGTTATGAACTGCCTGTTTCAGTAGGGAAGCTAATATTTTAACACGTGTTTTCTTTCCCTCCTTCCCTTCTTGCCTGTTGAGGCAAATCTCATAGCTAGCATTATAAGCACTGGATTCAGCATCTTTCTCCTGGATGAATTTGTACTTATGTTAGCCCTTTTCATCCGTGACTCTTAAAGAGGAGAAATCCCCCAAGAGGTACATTTGGTTCACTCCGCCTCTCACGACATCCAGTTACTTCAAGCTACAAGCAACCTGAAAGCCCTTATGGTATTTAAGCATTTTTTGCTACTCTGGGGAGGTAGTGATAAAAATTATACCAAGTTATTAAAGTAAAGATGAAACAGCTCTCACGAAAGGTTCAGGGGTCAGGAACAAGGCTGAGACAGCAGTGCTGGTTCAACTTTTGTAAGCAAACCCTTGAACACCTTACCCAGCTTTCAAGCTGGGGCGCAGGGCCAGATCATCACAGCCACACAGCTCCCAGCCAGCGTGCTGGGCTCACATCTGTCTGCATCTGCCGACAAGAGCCCGCCTTGGTGAGCGGGGATTAGCAGAGAGCCAGTTACACCACAAGAGAAGGCCAGGGCCAGCTGATCCAACAGCAAGTTTCACCCAAGCTGGCTCAGGGAATGCACACCTACCAGCACCCTGTCCCTGCTCCCAGGGTAGATGCATCCCTCAGACTCTGCCACTCAGAGATAAGTACAGTGCTCCTACACACTGACAGCTCAGGATGGGGGTGTCAGGGGTGCCACTTGCATGTTAGAGGGCACAGGACAATAGCGGCTGACCTGGTCTTGGAATAAAATGCTTTATATGGGGATAAAAGCAGTTGTGAGTACAAGAAAGCAGCAATCCCACCCCATCACATAGCAATCCCATCTACAGATGGGAATATCTGTGCTTTCTGCAGATAAGCTCTGACATCTCTGCAGAGTCTTGACCTTTTCCCTTATTCTAGTTAAGCCAGTGAGTAATGTCTTCTGTTGAAATCATACCTCCAGATCTTCCCTATAACTCCTGACCTTCCAGGAAGCCTGACCCCAGGAAGCTTGTTGTCCACAATACTGGCCAAGAGATGCACCTTGCAGAAAGAGCCAATTCAAGGGCAGGAGCAATCAAAGCAGAGAGGCTTCTGGCAGCAAAACCTGAGAATGACAGCAAGGGAAATAAAAAAAAAAAAAAAAAAGGGAAAATGACAGATGGCCACAGACAGAGAGGAGAGGGGAGAGACAGGGTGGCTAGTCACAGTGGAGTCTACTAGAGGAATTACAGGGACTCAGAAGCTCCAAATCACACTTGAGGAGGAGGAGCAATGGCTTCTTTTATAGACTCAAGCACAGTAGGTGATGACAAGGAGAGAAAGCTAAAGGAAGAAAGGATAAACAAAGAGTGTGCTGTTGTATCATTAGAGAGGACAGATTTATATTTCCTCTTCGATGAATTGCAGTATGTGAGTGTAAATGGCACCATTGTCTCAGGGGACAGATGGTCCCCTACATCACAGCCCTGTGCATCCCCTGTCCCGCCTGAGGCAGTTTTTCCCCTCCCCAGTCTGCTCTGATGCAACAGACATGGAGAAAGCTGGAGAAGGGAAAGGCAAGGATGGACATCTTTCAGGCAGAAAGTCCAAGCTAAACTTTCCATCTCCATCCCCACCAGCTGACTTTGCAATCAGATTTGGGCATGTGAAAGCTTTTCCAGCCACAGCACTGCACTCAAACTCCAGCCCCCAGACTAGCCAACCGATCCAAACAGTTATGCAGGTCTTCTAGCAGAAGACTTACACTGCCATCACACCACCTTCTTATTTCACCAGCTCTTGATGGCAGTCAAAGATCAAGCACTCATGTTGATTGTCTCAGCTGCTTTTGATACTATTGATTGCAAGGGTTTGTTGAGGTGCCTGCCAAGCTCAGCAGGGCTTTGCATCATCTGTTCCCAACCTAAATATCCTCCACTAATAACCCCCCATCAGTTTGTCTTACATCTTCATCATCACACTTCATCTCTCCTTTTACAAGTCCAGCTGCACTCTCATCTGCCTTCCTTGTGCATCTCAGCCTCCTGCCCTGGCTGCTGGTGTCAACTTCAATGTCTTCTCCAGATGGAACAAACAAACCCATCCCCATCAGCTAGCTTGTCCCCTCCAAAGCTTTTACAGAGATGATTCCAGCTCATTTCCACAGCAGAACCCAGCATACCCCTCCAGGGAGGGAAGGCAGATAGGGCAGCAAAGCCAGCAGCAGTCCCTTCCTGATGGAGAAGCACAGCTGACAGGAGGTAGCACAACACAAACTCATAGCCCAAGTAGAGACAACAACCAAGAGCAAGGCAAGCCCAATCAACCATTGGATCTGTCCTTTAGAACAGCCAGCCTAGACTGGTAGCCCTTCCCACCACTGCTCAGCCCTCATCCATTTGCCCCTGCCAGCAAGAGGCTGCAAATCCCATTTCAGAGAAACACATGTCAAACAGGACCTCCTTCAGCCCTGCCCCTCAGCAGACAGTGAGGCACAGGAGAGGCAGTGGTAGAGATGCACTCCAGGAAGGGGCTGACCAAGGTGTCCTGGGCCAAGCAGAACCAGCAGGCAAAGCAAGCACAGGACAGAAGTGGATGCAAGCTTGAGCCTGGTCCATCTTACACCAGGCAAGAGCCTTCCCCCGCCATCATCCAAAGACACTGTTTCTCTAGGATGATAAAGATCTTTCCAGCTTAGAGGTTGTAATGGGCCAAGTTTTTCATACACTCCTCTCTTAACCATCCTGGGACGAGCTGCAGGCCATTCGCAGCAGAAGAGCTGCAGCTCTGTTAACTATTCCTCACCTGAAGCAGCTCCTGTCAAGTATTATGCTCACAGAGCAAAGCTCTAGGCCCCTTTCCCATGGTCTGGGATGGGAAAAGTGCCAAGTCCTCAAATAGGCACCTGGTTGATTTGTTAGTGGTTAATTGCATTAATTCACATTATTATAGCAGGACATGCAATTAGAGGTCTGGTCAGAGTATTCTATAGGTCTTGAACTCAAAATGAGTACTTTTATTGCCCTTTCTATTCCTACAAGAGCCCCTCTGGCTCTCTCACACACCCTGCTCCAGTGTTCACAAAGGCTGAAAAAGGCAAACTGACCATTTTCCAAAGAATAAATGGTTCTCATCTCCAAGGCAAAATATATTCCAGTGAATAAACACAATATGCTCCAGAAAGGTTTTTCAGCATTTGTTTCAGTTCAGCAATGCACTTTGCAGAGGGATGAGAAGGTCCCCCAGAGCAGGCACCACTGCCATCCCTGCATTTGGCTGAGCACATCATCCTCCTCTTCTGGTCTAGCACTACCAGATACCCCCAGGCTGCCACAAGCCACACCGTCTGCGCTGGATAACATGTTGCTGTATAACAAGACCAATCTCCCCAACCTTGCCTGAAGAGCAATAGCTGCTGCATATAGGTCTGTTTTCACTAGATATGGCAGAACAACACTGATTTACACCAGAGAAAGATGACTTTCATCCTCTACTCTCTCTCACCTGCTTCCCTGCACCCTTCGCATTCATTGACAATAAATCCAGGGACTGTATTAAGACACCCCATCAAAAGTGAGTCCTACTTCCACTTTCCTGAAGCATCAGGGCATTGAGGTCTAGAAGATCTTTTATTGGTTTTGAAACATATTAGGTAAACAGGGCAGTAAAACAAGCACACAGCAGAAATACCCCTCTACTAAACCACAGGCTCCTCTCAGTATTTTGTGGTTAGCTCTTCCTCCAACAGCAGGAATCTATCCTTCAGTAACAGGAAAAATGCTCAGAGCTTTGAATGAAGACAGTAAGGAGACATCACAAATTTTCAGCCTTATTTCCAAATTTGGTAGACCCTATGGACGTTACATCTTCAGAGAGTCAAAGCCCTGGTTTTGTCTGTGCTGTTGTCCTGCTTCATTTCCAAACCATAGTCTTTGACTTCTCACTATAAAAAAAGCCTCCAGGGAATAAGCATGGATGGAAGGCAGGGATTTATCCTATTTCAGCGTTTGTGCTTAGATGCACAGGGCCAGCTTGCAAGATAGCCAAATTTAGACCTCATCCCTTTATATCTGCCCACTTCCCTGGAATGCATACATCTCACATACACACAACCCAGCCAGTTTCTTACAGATCTCAAGCATGCAAATCCCCTTCAAACATGTCCATCCCTTGTGTGCTACTAACGACAATCCATGAGTTTAAATTCCATTTAGACCACATTTGATTGTTCAAATGATTCCTCTAAATTTCCCATTGTAAATTTGCACATCAGATGACCCACACAAATGGCACTTCCTTGTCACTAGCTTTGCAGAGACAGCTTCCTTACCAACTACTTATGTGGGTTCTGAGAACTATACTGATCCCCCTGCCTACCAATTATAACCAGGAAACAGGGTTGCTATCCTAAAAAAAGCTGGAATTTACAGAATTACTTTTTCCCAATCCAGAGTCCAGGTGGATAGTGTGTCTTTCCTCCCATAAAAATGCAATTTCCCAGTATTTCATTATGGAAACACTAAAAGGTTCAGTCTGCATGATTTCCAAAACTAAACCTGCTCCCTACTTTTCCATTTGCCTCCATCCAGAGCATCTGGGAAACCAAAAGGCATTACAACCCTAAATGCAGCCCAGGATGCTAGCCAGCAACCCCTCCAGCCTGCTATCCAGAAACTCCTTTGCTAAAGAAGGAAGAATAGCCACTTTCTGAGAGCTCCTTTGACCTCTGAACAGAGAAGTTAAATTAAGCATGCTGAATTTCCTGCTACAGTGGCAGTCGGTCAAGTGTATCCAGAGAAAGTCTGAATGGCTGGTTTTCAGACAGGTAGAGTTAGATGGGGTGAAGCCCAACCAGCTTTCCAAGAGGAGAATTAACAGGGAAACTAAGAGTCAGTTCACAATCATAGGAAATGTCTGCTTTCAGGCACACTGCTAACATAAAACAGGAGTTGATGATAGATTGCTCCTGGGAAAATGACCACATTGGTCCACTGCATTCAGTGTCTTCAAATATTAATCAAAATAAGGGTCAATTGACTTATTAGAAGTCACCCTTATTTGCTAATAGCAAACTTCATTCCACCAGCAGGGAGCTTGACAGAGTGGCAAAAAACCCAGCAGGACCTAAAGCAGTCTTGCTCCCTTTTAAAGCTTGAAAATCATCTGGCACACACGCAGGGGAACACCAATACCACTGACACTGCATGTCCATTAGAGAGCTCTGGACCAGTGCAGTTTCCCTTTGCAACAGGAGCAACTTCAAAGTTGATTTAACATATTGTGGAGTCCAGAGGGGTTAGATAACCTCTTACAGGGAAAAAAAAAAAATCATCTTGCCCTTGGTGGATCTTAGGTATATCTTCCTTGGTTGGAAGGAGGTCTACAGAGTTGCGTAATCAACAGAAATCAATAAATTACTAAGGCCACAGCAACAACATCTGCCTGATTACCTAGAATGATACAAAGCTGTCACAAGTCCTCAGATAAGTGCCAGACTCTTCATGTGTCTTCTGAGATAGATTTTCTAAGAGAGACAGGAGAGATCTGCCTTTAAAATGGAGACACAAGAATAGCATGTTTTACTGTTTTTCAGGTATGCACATAAAAG
Source organism: Manacus candei (assembly GCF_025592945.1). Classification (NCBI taxonomy): domain Eukaryota; kingdom Metazoa; phylum Chordata; class Aves; order Passeriformes; family Pipridae; genus Manacus; species Manacus candei. The sequence continues at coordinate 6,692,727 of NW_026138066.1, forward strand.
CTGAGACTGATGACCCCAAGAGCAGAAAGCCATGATCCCCGGGTTCTCAAGATTAATGAATGTTGCTTAAAATCCATAAGCGACTCAATTTTTGATGTATTATTACACCTTCTGATTCTATTTTCAAACTTCTTGCTACCTCCTAGAGATGCAAGAACTGTTATTTTTATTTATACACACACACAAATAAATATACACATGTGAAAAACAAATGAAAGATTCAGAGGATTACAGGAGCTCAAAGCTTAAGACAGTCGTCAATTACTACAAGACTTGCAATAAATTTCCAGATCATGTTTGCTTATTAAATAACTACATCCGGTTGTTTTGAAAACCATGTCCAGGGTATAATAGTACACAAGGCAACAGCTTAAGGCAGAAACAAGTACAACACACTACAGAATCTGCACATAAAATTCCCCTTGGACAAAATCAAATTACCCAAACTGGTATTTGACCAGGGCATAATAAATAACACACTTATTCACCCAAAGCTTATTAATGAGCAAAAGATTTGCTGGCCCCTTGACCACATGTCACTTGAAAAGCAGTGGTTTTGGGAGCCCACAGTCCCTATATACCATGGCATCACCTACCCAATGTCACCTAGAGAAGTATCAATTACCAATCCACACACATGTTGTTTACTTTGTTCCTCCAGCATTTGATTCTCCACTCAGCTCTCATAGGGCAGCACCAGCATGAAACACTACCGTCATCAGCAGCCATCCTATCCTGCATTGACTCATGCATAAATGATGTCTGTGGCACCAGATGGGGGTAGGTGGGGAATAAGTCTGTAGGCTTTCTTGGTTTCCCATTAAAAATGCCCTAGGCCAGTCCTGTTTCCTCGTGCACCAAGCACATAGTCCAAACTGATAATGCTGCCAGTAAAAGTTATAGTGAAGGTACCTCCAGAAGGTAGGTACTTTTAGAGGTATGTATGTTGTCAAGTGGATCTTTAAAGCCAATGAGCTGCAAGGCAGCTCCTCAGTACACGCCATCATACCAGCATTAAAAAGTCACCCTGCTTAATACTCTATAAAATACAGCTCCCAGCACTAAAACTTAAGTGCATATATAAGCTTTTGCACAACTGGGACCTGACCTGCTGCTCCTACACCTCTGAAATCAGCTGGAAATGCAACACTTCACTGCCTGAGACCAAAACAGAAGCCCAAATGGCCAACACACTTCACCAAGGGGTTGGTATATAACAAAAAGCAAGAAAACGACAGAGTGGTGAACTGCAGAGCCTATCTCATTACTGCTACAGTTTTAGCATCGATTTTTTTTTTTTTTTAAATGGTACACTTCACTCCAGCTCTCACTGTCATGTCAATATTATAGATACAACAGCAAAGGGAGGTCTGGGCCTCCTGGGAAGAGTTTCTTTTAAAGAAAGGCTCAAAGGACAACCCAAATCCATCGCATTTGACCCTGAGGATGGACGAAGTGTAAAGTCTTTATGGAACCCCAAGGAGTCAAACAGCATTGAAGACATCCAGACATCTCTGTCATAATCTTTTCATGATTTGCAAAGTGCATGAGGATCAATTTGTAAGGTGCCATGTGGCATACCCATTATTTAATCCCAAACGCTTTATAAATTCATAAATAAATGCTATGCAGTTGTTTTGGAAACATTCACGCTTTCCACCTTATTCCCCATCCAAGCTTGATTTTAAATCCTGTTTGACAGAGTTTAGGGTTTATAAAAGGAAAAAAAAAAAATCTTACAGCCATTCTCACAACCATATCTCAGATATTGACTGTGTTAACATTGTAGCTGCAACAACCCCATGGTCTGTAACTCAGAGTGGTCCAGCCTTCGGTTCATCAAAACAGAAACCAACCTAAGCAAACCAGAGAGCAGGTTGTTCACATGCTGCATCACACCAGCTCCTTTCCGACAGGCACACTACTCAGCAGACAAGCCAGGCTCCAGGTGTGCATTGCATTGCATAACCAGCTGATCACACAGCACTTACCTGCATCTAACAAAATCTGCTCCTCAGTAAACTAAGGTGATTCAAGCATTCATTCACACTGTATGTAAAACCATCTCAGAAACTCACAGTCACCAAACTTCAAAGTATCAGGCTCCTTTTCACCATAAGCCACAATAGCAAAAGGCACAGCAAATAGTCCTCGTGGGGACAACTCCTCTAAGTTTCACATGGAACATAGTCCCTACCTTAGAAGGGTGTTAAGATATACGATTTTTGCAATGACAGCATTACACATTTATATTCTAATATGTTTCTAGAAGTGATTTTAAAGCACAGAAACAAGTGGTTCTTTCTCCTCTTACTGCACTGCAGCAAAGCAATATGGCAGCTGTTTAATAGCACAGAACAAAATTGCAGGACTGCTCGTAGAAGAAAAAATAAGCTTCGGGGGAGGGAGATTTAAATAGGTAGAATGCAATTACCTAAATTGAAATTTGCTGGTTAATGACCTCATGCTTAGAAAAATTGCTACATAGTCCTTAACTATCAGAGCATCCATTTTAAGTCTCATTGGCAGTACTTCCGTAACAGTGATCACGAAGCTCTAGCCTAGTAAAAAGTCAATGAGAGGATTAATAGGCATTTAATTAATGCCCTATCTTTTTGCTGAATCTTCAGGAAATGCCAGGGGTTGACCTATGACAGTGACTCAGCCTGTCCCTGCTTAACTTAAGCACATTGGAGACCCAATAGCTCAGTATGACAAGAATTAAAGACTTCAGACAAGGGAAAAGCAGGCAAGCATATCAATTCTTAGAAGACACAATTTGACTTTCACAGAAGCATCTTTTATAAAGGGTCTCATTCCTAGCCAGGGATGAGGCCACAGCAAGTGATCTGCCACCAGGCCATGGAAATGTATCCTTTCTATAGTGCTGTTAAAAAAAAAAAAAAAACAAACGTGATGCCAAGAACATATGATAACCTGCAAGAAGCCTTCGAGGTGCAGCAACAAACCGACATCTTAAAAAAAAAATAAGTTACGGGAACTACTTATTGCACGATTCATTCAAAATGAGGACCATAAGAGGTTAAGGGGAAATCAAAGGAGGAGCTGAATCCACTCCACTCAGTCTCCATTTGTCATACAATCTCCCAACTTCATGCAGCTGAGCTGAAATCTCAGGTCTGAAACCACCCTTTCAAATGGTTTCCAGCATCACCACCATTGACCTTCACCCCCTGGTGTCACATGTAGCCAGATATATCATCAACAGGTGATCAAATGCGGCTTTTCCCTTCTTGCTATAGTTCTTAACAGGAAAAACTTCTTTTCTGAGTTAAAGAGCACACATCTGAGGATTAGAACCGAAGCAACATTTTAACACTAAAATGGCTATATAGTGCCCAACTCCTTGAATAACAGCTCAAACAACTTAAAATCAAACTCCCTGCAAAATACCAAATTGGAGGGAATATTTTGACTGACTTTTTAGCTAGAAATAGGGACAGGCTCCTCTCATCTTCCCCCATAACCTCCTTCCCCCATTCAAGGGCAAATCTTCATCCCAAACCCAAGTTATTACTTATCTTTAGTTTCCCAAATCTAGTCTTTTTATTGAGACACAAATGTCTGGTGCTTTACTCTGAGCCTACTGCATGCTGAGACAAGATTCCCAAGATATAATAACTAGCACAGACACACAGTGAGACACACAGTGATAGAAAAGCAATGCATAATTCAATACAAAATTTTAAAATTTTATGGAGCAGCCAGTAGAAAGGAAAGCAGAAAATTTAAATCTCCAATGTGTTCTCAGCCATAACCTGGTTTTGAGATTGAAACGCCTCTTTAAAGATTTTTGAACTTTATGACAAGAGCTTTGAGCTCAAATACAAACCTTGACTCACACTTGAAATCAAAACAGATCTCCAGATTCATCAGCCATCTAAGGTCATCTGTTACTGCTGACACCACCTCAAGACTTCAGCCAGGGTTCAGCTCCTGAAGCTGAAAATACTCTTAGAAACACTTTGCTAGTCTCTGCTTTGTGCCCAGACGCTCAAATTTAATCTAGAAGCCAGTGCATCAAAACCAGAACAATCACCTTTATCAGTAATATTCACCTAACCAGGAACTAAGAAACTTCCAGGTAGAAAGCACCATCACTTGAGATTTCTGACCAGAAAAAGGGTCACATAAAACTTCAGACCAACCTCTCCGATGACTCATCTTCTCCACTTTCTCCCCTCCACGAATGGTTCCACAGTCCAAAGAATAGCAAATACTCTCCACCTGGTCTTCATATGGCATCACACTGAGGAGCCACAGAGGCCGTTGCCCTCTTATTAGGCTCAGAGCTAACGAGCCATGCAGGTGGCCATCATTTGCAGTGATGGGTTGCAAGGGGCCTCCCTGCAATCAAGGCACTGAGTATGAATGGTGATACATGTATGTGGTTGCTGACCCATGGAAAGGAAGGATGTGCTTATGTCCTAGGGATCTCTCACTGGGTGTATGAAGCTCAGCATCAAACTCTGAATAGATTCTCCCATTTGTTCCCAGTCAGACATCACGACGAGGCACTGGCAGGACAGTGACATGTGCTAGACGGAAAGGCAAGGGGTTGCCTAGGTATCCCTCCAATCGAGGTACAGGAGGAGTGGTGGTTCCCTCACCAAGGGCAAGATGATCTCACTAAAGCCTGTATGCTCAGACACCCCTGCCACTCATGGCAGTCTCTGACAAGCTCCTGGGCTAGCAACTCCTGCCCTGTCCCTGGCAAAAAGGAAGCTGAGAAGGGGAAGAACAGGCCTTTCTAATATCCCTCTCTTCACATCTCCACTCTCATCTCACCCTGTACCCTGTGCCTGGGACTGTCAGCAGCTCTCTCTGAAGTCCTTCTTTCATAATGAGTTTCTTTTGAACACACACTAAAACAGCGGACATTCTGTTAAAGTGCAACTGATGAATGAACAAAGAAGGTCATTAAATATGTAGGAAATGTCATTCCTTGCCTGCCAGGTGCCCTAGAAGGGCAGTGTGAAGACAGGATGGGGCAGGAGGGAGCCAGAGGTGGGGAGGGATTAGGGGCAGCTCAAAAAGGATATGGGTTGCACACCATTTTGATGCACCAGCTCCGTGGGCTTGTGGTCTGCTTCAAGCAGAAGAAGACAACTGGGGCCAAGTCAGGGTAGGGAACATCAGGATCTGGTGGGGAGGTGGCTTCTTCATCTTCACCCAGCTCTGGGGAGGACGGCGGCTGCTCCGGTGGTGTTTGTTGTTCTGAGATCCCCAGATCCACAGGCTCCAGAGGGCAGAGGGCAGAAGTGTGAGGGGGCTGTGGGCCTGCAGGCCAGGTGGAAGGAGGCTGGGGGACGTACTCTGCCATGCCCGCCGCAAGTGATAACCCCTGGAAAGAAGGAGAGAAAGAGAAATTAAATCCCATGAGGAATCAGCAGCAAAAGCACAGCACATCCGTGCCCTCTTAGAGAGTCTGGAACAGGGAAGAGCTGCAGGACTGACAGCTCTGACAAATGATAAACCACATTTACAAGTTGTGCTGAAGCAATTTTTAAGTTAAACTGTTTTCTGCCAGTTGCTCTCTCCATCAAGATTCCTCTGGCTAGTCCTCTCCATCACTATTTAAACCATCCCTGTAGCCCCTAAGACACCCTGTCACGGTGCTGCACCATCTCAGGGGATGGTGCCAGCTTTTCTGGAGACAGCCTGAGCTCCTTAATGGAGCACTGTGTTTTGAGTGGCATTGCCCCATCCTGACACAACAGAGCAACCCTGCCCTCACAGTCCCTTACATGGTCCTACCAACTCTGGGTTCAGCTCTGCTGCCCCAGCTCTCCCATCCAAGGGCATGCGTGGGCTGTCCCCGTGTCACACCATTGCACAGGCTCCTTCAGGCTGACACTGGCAAATGCACGCCAAACCCATGCACAGCAGTCACCCACTCAAACAGGGGGAAGCAAGCCAGAAGTGGGATTAAATATTAAGCACCCTTCCCCAGAGTTTGTTGAGCTCTCCTATGCTGGGACTGTGGAAACACCATGAACACAGGTGGCAAAAGTTATTCTACTGAATGGAATGGTCAGAGGTGCTCTGGGCGGCCACAGGAAGAGCAGGTCTCAGACTCAGTGGCACCCAGTGCTGACTTTGGCTGGAGTAGACTTAATTTTCTTCTTAGTAACTAGTATAGCCCTGTGTTTTAGATCTATGCTGGAAACAATGTTGATAATAGAGATAGTTTAGTTACTCCTGAGCAATGGTCACACAGCACCAAGGCCTCTTTTTCTCATATCACTGCACCACCTGGTAGGCTGGCGGTGCACAAGAAGCTGGGAAGGGACACATCCAGGAGACCTAAATGGCCTTGAACCTAAATGGCCCAAGAGATATTCCATACCATATGACATCATGATCAGCATATAAAGTTGGGGGAAGAAGCAGGAAAGGGGGGAGCATTCAGAGTTATAAGAGTTTGTATTCCCAAGTCAGTGTTAAGCATAATGGAGCCCTGTTTTCCTGAAGATGACTGAACACCAGCCTGTCTATGGGAAATGATGAATGAATTCCTTGTTTTGCTTTAATTGAGTGCACGACTTTTGCTTTATCTCATTTTTCTGCCTTTCTCTGTTTTACTCTTTTGATTTTCCCCCATGCCACCTGGGGGGTAGTGAGGAAGAGGTTGTGTGTGGCTTAGCTGCCAGCTAGGGTTAAACCACAACACACCTGAGCACTGCAGAGTACCATGCTTTTGCTAAAGAATGTCCCTTTGCTGCCTGGGTGCACTTTACAGCAGCCTTGTTCTGAGAAAATGCAAAGCCAATGTTGCCAATTAAATTACAGAGTAGAAGTTGCTTGTCAAAGTGAGGGAAGTGAAATAAACTCCAAGGCCTGATTTTGGAGGGGTGTTACAGTGGCAGTCTAAGGAAAGAGTGCTTGGTCAAAGACTGCCCACTTTCTTCCCTTCACCCTGTTGGCTCAATCATCTGGAGTGTCCTTCCTACAAATACAGGTTTAAAAGCAACACAAGCGCTCTCAGACACACTGCAATACAGAAGGGGATGATCAGCAGTGGGAAAGAATGTGTCTGTCTGTGGCACCTCATCTTCTTCCATACTGGCTGTACCAGAACCCAGACACTTGTCTCAGTTCTCTTCACTTTAGGATCACAAAGCCTACACGGACCTCTGTTGACACTGTTTTGCCTTGGAATGGCTGCACCCTTGACATTTCAGCTCGAGATCCTTTTGACGCCCACACTGCTGGACCCATGATCTCCAGTGCTCTCCATAGCACACATCTGTCAGGCGCTCGCCAGCCTTCCCACCTTGGGTTGCAGTGTCCCCTCATTCCCAGCTAAGACCTTGAAAACTCTGCCTATCCATCCTGTTCTCTCAGCCTCCTGCTTACAACACACACTGATCCAAAGCTTTGCTTGTTCTTCGAGGCTTGGTATTTGTCAGAAGAAAGAGCAGCAAGCACAGGGGTTTAAAAAGCAGACATAGTGTCCCTTGGGGGATAGCAGAGAGACTCTTTGAATTCATTATCTCAAAGGCCAGAAGCTATTGGAAAGAAACAAGTACTATGTCTCCTGACCGGCTTTGGGATGCTGTTCTTAATTTTTTAAGCTCTGTGAAAAAATTGCCAGTGTATCCTTCTCACCACCCAGCACCTCTGTTTTCTCTTTCACCAGGTTTTTGACTCTAGGCACCCAGAGAGCTACTTGTACCACCTTTTCCAGCCCCTGTTCCCACCAGCTCCCCGTTGCCTGCTCTGGGCTGCTCCCTTGCTGGCTCCCAGGCTATTAACATGCAGTGGCTGAGCCCAGCTTCCCTCCCATAACAGCACAGAGGAGAAAGATTAGCAGGGACAACCAGGAGGAATTACTTATTACAGTGCTCAGAGCATGCACACTGACGAGGGCATGGCAATTCCAAACTGCGACGTACAAAGCTTCGTAATTAACAGTACAATTGAGCAAAGGAATGGGAGAAACAACCTCACCAGCATTTCCCTGCTTTCCCTTCAAGCAAGCATCCAGGGCCTCTTCTCCATCTCACCACTGCCAGATGCAGCTGGGACTTTGGGATGCTACTCTGCCCATGTCAAACACATATGCACAAACTGGGTAGTGGCTGCATCAAGAACAGTTTATCGCTCCAGTTTGGGCAGCTCAAATTGACTCATCAGGGGTTGTACGGACACAGAGCCAGGTGAATCCCTTCAGAAGTCCTGAAGCTAAATACAGTCCTTGAATGACAGCTGCCCCATTGGAGATGTGAGTAATACCCCTTACGTTCCTGAGATTAAATCCCATTCTGCCTCCCAAAACAGCCCCAAGGCTGTGATAACGACGTATTTCCTACATTAAGCAGGATTAATATTCTGTGTCAAAAGAGAGAGGGAAATCAAGCAGTGGGGTACTTCCGAGTTCTTTATGCAGTCAGCCCTCCCGTCTCAGCTTCAGAAAAGAATAGAGTGGTTTAACTGCCAGAGACAGGCCCAGGGTCCTCACTGCTACCGTCTCAGATATGGAGGTTGGAATGAGCTATTTCCCCTGTTTTGGTCAGGTTGCCATTCATGCAATGCTGCTATTTTCTCTGAGATTGCAATCACTGGCCTTCCCATGCTGTAGCATTGCTGTGTAACTTGGTTGAAGTCAGCCTGTTACAATATTTCAACCCAGGGAAGCCCTATTTAAATCAAAATGACCAAGAGAATGAGTTTGGCACACATACACATCTGCATACACAGAAAAACATGCATGAATGGAGAGGGTTCCTACTCAGATAAAAGACAGTAATAGTAAGACCAGAGAGAATTAAAAATCTCCAGAACTTACCTTTGGGATATCTCTAACCTCCCCTTTGTGCAAGTGCACCTTACGGCAATGAGGGCAATACAACAGGACAATTAAATATTTTTGGGGTGGCCAGAAGCACATTCTTCTCACTCAGTCTTTTACTCAGATGAGCCTAACTCCAGCTGGTTGGTGGCAGGCCAGACCCATCAGTGAAAATCAAATCCTTCCCACCTCAGACTTTTCTGGCCAAATGCCCCCCAAATACACAAAAACATTCCCTTGCAAAAGTCACATACTACTGGAGGAGCGATGCTACACCAGCTGCACCTCCCTCTCAGGGGAAAGGAAGTTATTTATGGGCTGGCAGCTCCTGCTTCTCTCTCTGCACAGCCTGTGCCAAAACCTTGTGTGGAGCCAGGTCTCAAGACTGCACCCCTCCTCTCACCTCTGTCCATCTCCAAGGGCCATTTAAAACCACCACCATCCCAAACTGAGCACCCACTGGTCCTGCATCTGGCACACACACCTGCCCTGGACATGTGTGCTGGCAAGGAGCTCAGTGACTTGGCAAGTACAGGAGAAGCTGACAGCCTCTGGCTCAGCCTTTCCCCAAAAGCACCTGGTCCTGCCAGACTCTACTGAGGAGGAAGGGAGAAGGATACTCTGAAACAGCAAGGGAAGTTGTGGACTAAATAAGCAGTGGAAATTGGTTAGGAGAAAAAAGAGAAGATGTCACAATTCAAGAGAAGTTCTACAAATGAGAGGTGTCTGTCCCCAAAGGTCAATGTCACCTTCCGGTGTGCACTGCTCAGAGAGGTCCCTGCTCAGACATGCTCCCCTCCAGAGCTGCAACTGGCATCCCATGTTTATGCCATGACCTGCCATAAGCAAGCCAGCCCAAGGTGTCTTGCAGGCATCACACCCCCGCTGAAGCAGCATTCTGGCTCCTCCAAGAAGCTACCGCTTCTTGGCAGGGCTTTGGTCAGAGAGGGGCCAACAAGGGCCATGGGTGAGGGAGGACTGATGGGACCTTTACAGTGCTCATGCAGACCTTTCCGGACTATTGCTTCTTGACAGTGAAAGAGCCTTTTGCAGCCAGCCAGGAGAGGGAAATACCAGAGAGAGGTTCCCAGAGTACCATTCCTGTGCTGGAGGCAATCCACTCAGGGTCCAGTGGGATGATGACTCCCCTCCCATGTGGGAACATCCTCAGAGATCATCTTCCTCACCACCATCCCTAACCCTGTATCCCTTGCCAGCCTACACTGCCCTGGAGCAGTCTCTTCCTCCCTGCATACTGTTCACAGAGGCAAGACTGGAGTCCACATCGGAAATGAAAGTGCAGAGTATAGTTCCTTTACGAGCCAACCTATGTACATACAGCACCTCCCATCCTGAGGGCACACAAGCTCTTTACAGACCATCCCTCACCATCAGTCACCCGTTACTCAGAAGCAGCAGGAAGCACAGCAGCCACTCTATCCTGCTAACACCCTTGCAGAAGAGAGACAAAAATTACAAACTCCGGCTGGCATCGCAGGGGAGGGCAAGATAGCCCCGTCAATCAGAGCAGCACCTGAGGCACACGTATTTATTTATCATCTCCAAACATGCATCTTGGGGCACGGCTCTTGTGGACATCTTTGTACAGACTCAGACTCATTTAAGGAGGTCTCTGACTGCGTGGTATATTGATAAATGCATGTGGGTGACCCCGTTCGGTGGGTGCGTGTGTGCGTGTGCCTCCCAGAGTGGTCTGCTGTACACGGCTGTGAGCCCCCACTTGTTTGTTGCTATAAATGGCAAGTGTTAGCTTTGATGTGTGTGTCTGGCTGTGGGGATGTGTTAGTCATACAGGTTTCACATTCTGAGTGTTTGTCGTGGTACAATATAATTAGTGGTACATGGCTCCCTCTGTGTTTGTGTTCATCTGGCATCGGTATGTTTCTCTGCCTGTTCATGTGAGGCAGCGCCTGTTCTCATCTGCTTGTGTGTGCGTGGAGTTGTACAAGTGCCAGTAAGGAACAGGGTCACTTTTATTAGCAGTTAGTTTGAAAGACCATCTTTTACAACTCCATCATCTCAGCACCTCCAAATGCAAAGGAACATGGCAGAAACAAAGCAGATGGTGTTTCAAATAGTGCCCAAATCCACTGCTCATAGGTGATGGTGTGCCTGCACCAGAACCAGGGTCTCCCAGCTGCCCTGCCCTAGTCAAATGCTCTGTTGCCTTTCAGCTGCATGCTGGTTGGTTGCTGTGCCTTATCTCCACACATGCTATTAAGCTCTGCTAAATTTGCTCACAGCCTCACCTTTTTCAGCCTGGTGATTTTGTATCTGTCCTCCTGCTCAGGGCAGGGAGAAGAAGAAATTCTTGCATCCCACTGAGCAGGGAAAGGAGTAGTCCAGCCAGTACAGGACAAAATAAGCAAACTCTCTGTCCTGAAGCCTTAACAATACCCTGCCTTCAACCTGTACTGCGGGCAGCACTCTGCAACTCTAGGAAGAGTAAGCCCAGATCTCCTGAACACTCCCATCCTCATCATCACAGCCAACGTCCACTCCATCTCTTCCCTCTCATGTGTCTCAGATACCCTCATCCTGTCCATGCCTCTGGTCCTCACGCCAAGCATGAAGGAGGTGTTTTGGAGACCAGTAAAGATGTTGCTGGAGAGATGGAGAAAAGATAATGAGAGAAGAAAAAGAATAGGAGAAATATGGTCACTTTGGTGTAGGAGGTACAGAGAAGAAGGAAGTTTCCCACTGGAAAATCATTACCTGGCCTTAACTATTTGGGGCATTTGAGACTCAGAGGTGAGTGCTACTGAAGACCTTGCCTTATCCCACTGCTCCCCAGAGAATGTGCATACTTGTTTTCAACAAAACATTTTTGGTGTCCCGAATAAACAGACACAAAAAGTCTCCTTTTGGAGATGACTCCATACTTTAATAGACCCATCTATGTGGAGATTCTGCCCCAGAGTCAGTGTTTTCCCTTTCAAACCTGCCCCACTCACTCCCTGTGGCCCTCTTTGGTCTGCACTGCTCACAGTGATGCTTCCTTCTCAGGCACACGGACACCTTTCGCTTAAGTGGATTCCTGTCATGTCCTCTCACTTAAACCACCGCTTAGCCAAGCTACACATCTTTAGCACTTAATCCTTGCTCATAAATTAATCTCCCCAGCCCCGTGGTCCCTTCGTGCAGATCCGCACTGAAAGCCACCTCTCGCCTACCAGTGCTCTGCTGATAATGATGTGCCAAGTGCCGCCTTCCCGCAGGGCTGGCACCTGGGCTGGCCACAGAGGCGAGCTGCCATCGTGATGTCTCTGTTGCTGGCCCTGTCACACTGAGAGTCCACGTCTGATGTGCTATTTACTGTCACACCTCGGTCTTGTGGCCCGTGCTGCCCCTTCTTCATCCCTCAGCAGGTCCTCAGATCCCACGTTTCAGACTGCATTGCCCCCAGCTTGCATTTTTCCTAAGATTAATCTCATGAAGCTATTTTCTGCCCATCTTTCTGACCTCGCTAGTTCCCTTTGTGTTATTTGCTGCATTCCCACTGACAGGCAAAAACCTGGTTTGTCTTCATCCAGGAAAGTCATTAATGTGCTGTTTACTCCCTCCTCCAGATCAGCAATGGAGATGACAATTAAGATGGGTCAGATGAGGATGATGAACAGAAAGATAGTCGTGTTGTAGGCTACTAGCAATGATGGCTTTGGGGCTTTCCTCACATCCTTAGCCCTCAAGCTGGAATATGAAGGGCTTGCAGGAAAGGCAAAACATGCAAATGACTCAGTTGTGCCTCCCAGAGAAGCCCACACTGGGGGAACAGAGCTTTGGGGAGCATCAAGAGTTGTAGCTAACACCTCTCCTCTCCCTGTAATTTACTGCTCTCCCCTCCATCCCTCCAAAGGAGATAATCTGCATAAACCCAGCTACACATTTGGAGCAAGCTAACTCTTAACAAAAACAAAAACAGGAGAAGTGATGTGGAGTGTGGTGATGTCCCAGGCTCTGCCTTTAGAAAGGAGAGGGGATATGGGAAAGAAATGTAGCTATGAAGATGGGAATCATCTAGAAGCAGAGAGGAGACAATGTTTCTAGCTCTGCTGCAAAGGCCTACATGCTCTTCAATCTCAGGTCAATAGATAGGTCAGGACGTTGTGATGGCTCACTGCATCACACATGATTTGACTACTGACACTGCTACTCATTTACATAAGTACTCTTCTGTCCCTGCTGCCACCAGGAAAAGAAATCAAAGCCTGGACAGTTCTTCGAATAAAGATCACTGAAAAGCAGCAAAGACACCAGTGCAAGTGTATCTGACCACAGACCTGAAATGGACTCCTATAGTTCAAGCCAAATCCTTGCAACCTGACACAAAACCTCAGTTTGAAGGAGTCCATAAACAATTACCATACCCCCCCATTTCCCACCACCCCCACAGGTAAACTCATAGTAAGTTCTGAAGGCAAAATACGGGGAAAAAAACCAAGGAAGATAAACAATTGAAGTCATCATTGCTGCTGAAAGTCACCGCTCTGGGAGGAGACCTAAGATGATGCTAGGCACACATGCACATACTTGCACACACACATACAGCAGCAGAAACAGGATCCCATCAATTTCTGACAGTTTGATCTGTAGAAAAATCCATTCCTAACCTTTGTCCTGGAAAGCAACTTAATTGAGCCTGTCAGCCAGACACACTAACCCAACATCTGAGAAATGTTTAACACCACTAACCCTGCCTGCACTCTCCATACAGTGCTGTTCCTCTAGCCATGGCCAAACTCTGACACTTCAGAGAAAGGCAATAAAAACCTTCTCCCCTCTGTCTGTCCCCCGCCAATGATCATACTAGACAAATACTTTCAGCAGTCACATCACAGCAGCAAAATCCCTGGCACTTGCCACTTCACCAGCTACCAACGATGCAGGTCAGCAGCTCCTCTCCATCCTGTTCAACTCCACTGCCATAAGTCCAACTCCAGTGGTTTCACACCGACATGCCCCTTGCTACACCTCCCAGGATGCCCCTGTGGAGGTTTACATGGAGGCACGATGGAACAGAATGTGGTGCCTGTGCTGCAGACAACAATTGTGTCAGAAGCAGAGACCAACTGCCCTTGGCTTGGGGTACACACACATACTAGCTAAGAGGGGAACAACCTTTCCTTCTGCAGGCACCCTTCTGATCTTGCCTTGATCACATGGAGATAGGGCTTCTGTACTGCACTCTGTGGGTGCTGGGAAGCACAAGCTACTGCAGAAAACACCAACAAGCAGCATTTCACACCAAGACCCCACAGCATGTCCACTTGCCTACAGACTGCAAGGACTGGTATTGACCTGAAAAGGCCCAGAGACTGAGCCTAGCTTAGCCAAGAAACCACCTCCCTCCTGCACCACCACAGCAGCACACACCTCCAGTTCAAGGCAAGTGATAAGGCATTTTCTGAGATCTTCTCATTGCAATTACTCCCTGATACACTGGGCTGATTGCTCTTCAGGGCACACTGCGGTGCTTCAAACACAGGCGCCTGACAAGTACTGGGAGAGTGAGGAGTTTGTTACCAAGTTAGTGGGTTGATTTATGCTGTCTCAGTTATGATTAGAGGGCTTAAATAAATTTTGTATCAGTATAAGACATTTTTCAAACCACTATGTGATTTCTAAGAGCTTCAAGGTATGCACTTCAGAGACAGATGAATAAACTAAATAAGCGGCCTATATTAGGTCATAATAAACAGTGATGTACCTCTGCATAAATGGGAAGAAACCTCTACTTTCCAATAACAGTTTAGGGTTTTGTAGCTCTTGAACACTCTCAAAATCAGCCCTACATTATCCCATCTAATTGATTTCTTGAAAAAGCTAGGAAGTGGTACTACATGATCTTGCAGATTCACCTGTACCACTTGATTTCTAAGCTTATCTGTGGACACAGCAGTTTTACTAATGCTCTGGGCAACTGCAGACCTTCATCTGCTTGTTTGAATGTGCAAGTTTAGGACTTCGATTTAATAAAAAATCAAATTGATTTTAAATCAGTAGTCTGTTCTTTTAAAGATTCCGAACACTGTGTGTGCATTTCATGAGTCTACAGCTGCAAATACTTGTTCTCTTTGAGAAAAATGAAAAAAACCTCGGTTTCAATGGGTTTTTTTCCCTAGGAAAAACGCTGACCAAGCATATGGCTTCCTTGCAGCACAGCCCAGAATTGCAGGCTTTTCCAAAAATCAGAAGTGGCCAAGGGCTCAGCATAAGCCACTCTGGTCTGAGACATCCTTCTTGGTGTGCCCTGCTTTGGATAGGACAGGGCAGGGCTCTAACATTAAGGTTAGAGGTTGGGACCTGTAGTTTGGGACCATGTCACACTGGGCATGGACATGTGTTTTCCAAAATCACATCAAGCAGCAGTAATGTAGCCAGGTGTGAAGTGTGTTGGTGGAATGAAGGAAGGAAGGACTCAAGGGAGCTCAGGAGCAGAGGAGATGCCAGAGCTGCAGCCTGGGATACAGGTGCATTATTGGGCACTTTGAAAATGCTCAGGACTGGATCAGCAAGGAAGGTGCCGCTCTTGGTGGAGACAAGAGTGGAGACATGGGAAAGCCCACCCTGCATGGTAGGTGCACTCTGATAGACCCCAGGGAGCCCTTCTGGTCTTCTCATGTCACAACTAAGGCCACTGCACTTACCCAGAAACACCACAGGCAAGCAGTGAGCTCTTGTGAATCAGCATCCCCCTCCCATAACGCTTCCCCTTGCTCTCTTGACGGCTGTGGATGCACTGGCCCTGCTTCAGCCAGGTCCACTGCCTGAAAACTCTCCTGAAGCAGCAACAAAAGGAGATTTTGAAAGATAAAACATGAGAGAGGCTGGCATAACCCCCCTTTATAATAGGCACTGTCAGATTGATCCAGGCTTCATAAGGCAAACCCCTTAGATGTGGCAGATCAAAGCTCCTTCCTTGTCCCCTTGACTCTCATCTGAGATATTCACTACCAGATCTCCTGGTAAGGCACATGCGCATCTGCTGGTGCATCGAGGTGGCCAGTGCTTAGACCCATGTTTTTCAGTAAGATCTGCAGAAAAACTGCTTTTCACCACCTTCCTGCTGCAGCCAGGGCCAAGGTTTTGCCAAACAGGTACTGCACCCTCACCCAGCCAGCCTGATGCATACACCCCGCCAGTCAGCAGGGAATCCAGTGTGATGCCCAGATTCCATCCCTGCCTGCATCCCAGCTCACCTGGGAGAAGATTGTGGCACTAGACCTTCGCTGACAGGCATGCACTGCTGCCCTTATGAGGAAGCTCACATCCAATGTCAACACCATGAAACTATTATGTTATTTAATGGAGAGAGGAGTAAATGCTCTCAGTCCCTTGCAGGTAGCAGGGAGCTGCCTCTTGCCTGAGGCTGTGGACCTGCCCAGACCTCAGGGTTGGGGCAGTGCTGGTTAGGGGAGAAATGCTCAGAAGATATCCTTAAAATATGAAGGGAAAGGTGGGCAGAAACAGGGCTCTTGGATTCCCTTCCCAGTGCTCTGAATTAGAAGTTTCTTTGCATATAGGGCATTGAGAAGATAATGTGCTTGCGGATTTTATTCCACTGATAGAGAAGTTTATGTGTCAGAGTTAAAACATTGAAGGAAGAGGGGGTGGAGGGACAGAAAGCCCCTTCCCTCTTTGAGACAATAAATCCTCCAAATTTAAGCCCAAATTTAAGACCAAGAGCTCTGCAATAGCACATGGAAACAACTGACAATTAACATAGCAGTCTTCTAAGCGACAGAGAACCACCAACAACCCCCAGATGAATAAGAAAAATTCTTCCTATTAGCAGAGAGAAAATGCAGAACAAGTTCTGCTTTTTTATGTTTACCATTTTTTGATACATATTGGTATTTTTTCTTTCTGGCTTTTTATATTTTTAAAGGTTCTGTTACTTTTCACACAGCTGCTGTTACAGAAGCAAAATGTATCCATCAAGAGTGTTACGAAAACCAATATTGGCAGAAAATATGCCAGATAACTGCTGGTTAACAATGTCTAATACTATTTCTGTTTCTCTCTTTTTTTTTTTAATTCTTCTATTTCTTCCCCCATCCACCCCCTGACTCCAGCCAACAGCTTCCAGTGATGTACAGAAGATGATGCATTTGCTATATTAAAGTACCTCCTATTCCCTGTCCCTTTTCAGACACTTCGGATGTTGCACATGCAATAATAACCATAAACAAACCAAGAAAGGACAGTTTATGAAACCTGAATCCAAGACCCTAGTCTTGCTTTGCAAAGCAAAAAAATACCCCAAACCCAAGAAAACCCTAAACAGCGAGAGGGTTTAAAGAAAAGTTACATATTTACAAGTCTCTGGCAGTTATCTCTCCAAGGAGGAGATTTTGTAACCCTTCCTCTTTCCCACTACTCTTCCCTATCATAACAGAACAAACTAGCCAGGGCTAAATTGAAATTCTTGCAATTATTCACACTCCCTGTATCATTTATAGTTGTATATAAAGAGCTGCTGATTATCTGTGAGATACACGTTCCCTGCTGCAATCGCTCATGGACATGAACTGCTGGACATACAGTTGTTCCCTCTCCACCACCACTGCTGCCCAAAACACACACCAAAATCAATTATTGCTACTTGTTGGGTAAACAGAAGCAGTCTCACATATATGGGCAAAGAACATGCATAGAGAAATAACTTTCCTCTCTGGAAAGACAGCAGAATTATTAACATTACAGACATGTCTACCCTCAGCTTTTACTTCTGCCAGAGAGAAAACAGGTATGAAACAAAACAGGAATGATGCAGGTACATGGGTGGGCACAAGTTTTCTATTAAAAGGACAGCAAAACCAAGCAAAATGAGACAGACACAAGGTTAGCCAGGTGTGCATGCGTCTCACCTACCTTTGCATGGAAAAGCAGTCTCCAAGAGAGAAGTGTCCAAGTCAGAGAATCAAAATAAAATAATAATGAGGATGCGCTGAAAAAAAATCCCTCTACCAAGAAAAAAAAAGGCCCCCCACCTCCCCCCTTGCACACAGGCACACTCACACACAGATACACACACCTCAGTGCCCGGGGAGGGGGGGGATAGGAAAAAAAAGATCAGGATCAGCTGAGTGATGGGGAGCAAAGAACCTGCCGGCGAGAAGCGAGGAGTTGTGTTAGATCCGTGCCTGCAAGGACTGAGCGTGTGCAGGAAGGAGATGGTTTAAAAGGGGAATACATGGTAAGAAATTGTAGCTGCTCAGGCTGGAGTCTGAAGCTCCAGGGTCAGAGCAAATGAAAAGAGGTTTAAAAAAGGACCTATTCCTTCTCAGGAGGGTTTGGGGGGGCTTTGTCTGTATGTTTTTCCAGGCAGGCGGTGTTAAGAAGTGACTGAAGCTTCCTGCCAAAAAGACCAGAGAGGGTCAAAATATTTGTGGGATGCTGAGAGGTGATGGAGGTGTGGGTAAGGGCAAGGTTAGCTATTCCGTGATGGGAAAGTGAGGAGGAAGGGCTGGTATGTGGTTTCTGCCTGTCTGTCTCTCTCTCTCTCTCTGTCTCATGATATGTTCACCAACAGCTTATGGAGCAAACTGCACGGTGAGAGAGCGAGAATAACTGTACAGGCAGAGAGGGAGAGTGAAACGCCGTCCTTACAGTGACACCAAATGTCTTCTGGGGAAACCTACAATTAGAGGTAGAGAATGCAGGAATTCTAGTAACACTGGGGGAAAGGAAGAAATCTCCTTGTACACCATCACACGCTCACATCCATGGTGGGGTCTCAGGACAGCTGATTTGTCCTTGCCTTCAGCCCACTCATCATTCCTTTTCTGATGGACACAGGCTTTCAGCGTGCCTGCCTTTCCCTGAACTTGTAAACATCTGTCCCTCCACAAGTCACAGATCAAGCAGGTTAGAGAATTATCCCTTGGGAAGAGTTAAAAAAATAAACTAACAATCCCCCCCCCCCAAGTCCTTTCCTCAAAATCAGTCCCTTCTTTCCCCCTATCCTACTACTAGATCTGTTATGGGAACTCAGATGGTGGGAACAATATTTCCAGGGGGAAATGAGGGGGATGGATAACATGCAGGGATCCCACCTTCCAGTGCCTAAACAGAGTACAGCTGCCCTCAGCCTCATCCAATGGATGGCTAGCCCAGCATCTCCTCCGCAGGTCCCATTCCAAGGCTGAGCAGCCCTACCCTGTGTCAGCACAGGCCCCTAATTCTTGGAGCATTTTTCTGCTGGGGACCCCTGAGTCAGGTCTGGGAAAGAGATGAAGCCATCACAGTCCTCAAGGCTTTTCATGGATTTTGCCTGTTCAGACAATAAAACCCCTGGTGTTATGAGAGATAGACACTCCTGTTTCTGCTGTGGGTATATATTGTAAATAAGGAGCTAAAAATTGCCAAGTTACCAGTTGAGGTATGGTACAACATGCACTACAGCCCAAAAGCACCTCGGCTTCCTTGCAGGGATACACAAAGCCTCTCCAAACCAAACCTTCCTTGCCACGACGATATCTGCACCAACTATCACAGCTTTTTGTGCATGGCCAAAATAGCTGGGTCAGAGTAATTAACACATCTAAACTACAAATGGCTGGGAAACCAAGCACTTTAGTCATACTGTGAAACGGGCCCTCAGACGTTAACTCTCTGTGGGAAGCCAATGGAGCAAGCCCACCTTCTGGTAAAGTCAGAACCACTCTGGTTTTAGCTCAAGGTAGCTCACATGTCTTCACCATTTAGGGTGAAAAACACCCAGTAGATATCCTCTCCTCTGCCATTCATGTCTGTGTGGCTTGGCTTTGTCATGCCAGGGATGTGAGGCAGATGTCAAGGAGCCTCTAGCCATTTACATCACATCAGCCAAGCTCCTTGGAGCCTTGGAGCAAGGTGGTTGGCATGTCACTCTCTCTCATGAGGCCCTTAAAAGTCTTTTGAACAAAGACGATGGCTGCTGTCCGCTTTTAGCATAACACTTTTGTGCTTAATAAAGTGTCTAATCTTGTTACCTCTCCTGAAAGGCAAACACAGTCCTCAGAGGATCCTCAGGCTACACCAGGACTGCTAAAAAAAAAAAAATAGCAATGTTGTAAACAATGGGAATGTTGTGAGCATCAAATTTACCTGATTAACAGCTCTCATGAAAAACAGCCCTTCCTCAGATAAGTACAGCCTTTCTTTTTCCATGTCTTCTGACCAGGGCCGCAGTTCCACGGTGAACTTATGCATCTTCCACAAGATGGAAAGAGATTTTTTTTCCAAGGAAAAAAATTTTTGTGGTGGTCAGACTTCTTCCCACAATGGGTCAGAGCCTGTTTGTATTGAAGCTGTGCAGGACCTGATCACTTTTGGCCCCTGGATTCACTGTCCTGTATGAGCTGGAAGGCTCCCATGTCGAAGCAGGGAGACAGCAAGTGCCCATCCACATCAGGAAGCCCCTCAATGTGCAGGATGGGTATGATTTTGTGACATAACAACCTCAGCTTCTCAGCGTGATGGAGATGTGGTGCTGGGCACAACTCCAGACCCACAGTAGTTTGGGGTAATACCAGAGCCATGTAAGTGTCCCAAAAGTCGCCTGAGGCAGATGCCCAGGCAGATCTCTAGACAGTGGCTCTAAATACCCTGGTGCCAGGCTGCTGACACCCCACCGAGACAGCTCCTGCCGCAACCAGTTCTGGGCAGCCCGCTAAGAGATATTACCCATCCCTAAGTGCACCACTAGCACCACACGTAGCAAACATGCCAGCAACCATGGGCACTCACACTTCATATGCACACACCTATGTGTGCCTTACACCAGAGGGGCTGGTTGACCTTCTAGTCCCCTCTGCTAGCAAGTCCACCCTGTGCTGCCAAAGTTAATTCCCTTGGCTTCTTCCTCACCAACCACAAGACACTCACTACTCCCTCTCTTCATGAAAAGCATCTGTTATTCCTTCCTGAGAAATAGAAGGGCTTCAATTCTGTCCCCAAAATGATGAATCTGAGCATTATATGATTTCAGATGCTGGCAATTCACCAACAAGCCCCTTCAGGGGGAACAGGGAAAAATGCAATTGAATTTATTCATGCATGAATATCAAATGAGAAAAAGAGAATGAGGAGGAGGGCAGGAGAGAGAGGGAGAGGGTGAAGCAGGATGGAGAAACAGAGCAGCAAGGAGAGGCAAAAAAACTAAAATGGTAAAGGAAGAGGAAGAGTACATGCAGAGGGGCACAGAAGAACAGAGACACACAAACACACACTCAGGATAATCTGTGGGTCATCACTCATGTCTACATTCCAGGATCATATCTGTTTGTCTGTTTGCTTGCCCACTCGTGGGGATAGTGAGACATTTGAACTCTCACTCAGACAAACCATCCAAATCAATAAAGACAGACAACAAGCCTGGAAGGAGGGGAGAAGGAAAGGGGCCGTGTGGGGAAATGGAGCCATGCCGCTCATCACTTCACAAATTTGGAGCTGGTGAAAAAACCAAGCCCAGGGCAGCTCATGCTCCAGAGCAGAGCCCCCTCATCTCCACACCCCTCTGCATCTGTACATACTGAGGAGGATTTCCTTGGGCTTGCTGGTACCTACACCACAGGCATTCCCCACAGCAGCAATTTCAAGCCTTGGGCTGGGAAGCCACTGCCCTTCCTGAACAAGACCCTCCTCTCCACCATCCGCAAGGGAAGAGACTGAAGATGAATGTCTCCTTGTCCTGCAGCTCACAGTAGTCACAGGGCTCCATCTTCAACCCCCAAGGCACTTTCAAAGAGCTTTGTCATATGCCCTGAGTGATACAGGTGGGCTCTCTTGGGAGAGATCTGGGGGTAGATCACACCAGAGGTGAGCATGGCACAAGCTGGTCCTACAGATGCATCCAGAGCATTTCCAAAGGTCCCTCACTCTCCTCTCTGTGATTTTGAGAGGAACAGGAAAGTTCACATTGTCCCTGTCACTATCTGAGCCAGCAGCACTGGCTGGTGGGTTAATAGGGAAAGTATGTGATTCACTGCAACTGTTTCAGAGGTTAGACCAGGGGAGAGGGAACAAACACAAAAGGGGGAGCCATATCAAAGCATAGAGACTGCAGGAATAGCCTGGGGAGATGCAGCCCTCTCTTCTGCAGGTTTGCAGGTGGCTGTGGGCTGAGCTTACCAGGCAGCAACCTACACTGGATTTATAGGCAGCCTCTAACTGGGTCTCACAGGCATCATCCTGCCTCCTGCCAGGCTGACCCAACCCAGTCCTTCCTGCCAGCCCTGATGGCAAATCCTGCTCTCCTGCACAGCATACGGGAGCCAAACACTGACCATCGCTGAGACTCATGTTGCTGTTGCCCCCAGGAATGACTGTGCAGCCCATCCCACTCTCCAGCTCATCTGCACAGCGCACAGATCCCTCAGAGCTCAGTCCACTGCATGCCCAGGTTATCCACGGCTACATGTTGGCTGAGCTCATCCCCAGGCATGCAGCAACGAAGAAGAGCAGCCAGACAGAAATCAGGCTTTGTCACAGTGCTCCCAGGTAGGGCATCAGGTCCGGCATCTGTTGCTGTTGTGGGTTTATATTTGCTGCTTCCAGGAGATGGTGCTCAGCTTTTCCCACACCCTTCAAAATAGAAAGAGAAAAATAAAATGAGAGAGTGCAAGCTCTGACGTGAACCTAACTTTAGATCCAAGGGCTGATGACTCACTCCACTGGGGGAGAAGTGGCTGAGCTGGCTGTAGGTTTCTGTTTATATACCTCACCGAGCTAAATATATAGACTGAGAAGTTCTTCTCTTCTGGCCCAACAACTTCAATCTGTATTTTATCCCTCTAAATCTTAATGTTCCCTTCCCTTCTAAATCTTCCTCTCTTTTTCCCCAGCATTGCCTTCATAATCCCCTTTATGTTTGCTTTGTTGCAGGAAATTGAAGAAACACGTGTCCCCACCTTCCACTCTCCCCAGTGTTTATGGTTAGACTGACAGGGGATTTCTGGAAAATGATTCAGTGTTGTGCCTCTTAAGCACAGCTCCTCTCACAGAGCTGCCCATGCATTTCAGACCTGGCCTGGTGCTCCCAGCAACCATTCCATGCTGGCAAACAGATCCCATGCCGCCTCCTAATCCACTGATCCTGATAGTTACACAGCTCTCAGGATGGACATTTTTTCCCTCCCAGAGGTCCCTTGTCCCATTGTTTCAGTATGAAGGTCCTCTCTGGAGCCCAGCCATGTGTCCCAGGGCTGGCAGAGAGCATCCCTGCCTTCTCCAGCCCACCGCGCTGGGGCACAACACCATTTTGCTGACATGCCTTAGGACCTACCTGTCACACTTGGGCATCAGGTGCTCAACGAGGAAGAGCTGATAGCCACTGCCAGCTATTCTCCTCTTTTGCTTCCAGAAAAAGGATTTTGTTATCAACAGAAGACATCCGGATGAGACCTGCACAATTCTTTTCACCTGTGATCTGCCAGAGCTAGGGATTCACACAGGGGACCCGCATGGCTGGCACCCCACAGCACCCTCCCTCACACCTGTGCCTGTGTCTTGCACATTGATGGCATAATGGTGCCATGGTTACTTTCCCATTTGTCAGTCATCATGTTTCAGACATGGGCTGTAACCTGTCCATCAGCTGCACAGGAGGTCCAAGAGCCCATTGAGAGGAGTCCCACACATCCATTCCTCCTCTCTGCCTGGTCCTGCCTTCCTTTCGCACCACCTGATAAACACAGCATCATCTTACACATTGGAAAAGAAGCCCCTCTAAAAGTTTAACATTGGAGACAGGGAGTGCACACATACATGAGGCTGCAGGACATGCACAAACCTGTCTGGGCTTCCCAAAATTACAAGCCCAGAGTGGTGTAGCAGAGCTGAAATAGACGGTTGAGCACACAAGGACCATTTCTGGTTACACTGAAAGCCACCTCGGATCCATAATATCTGCAAGCTGTGAGATTCCCTGAGCTCCCCCCTCCTCATCCGAAACAGTGGAGAAGGAGATGGTAAAAAAAGAAGAGCTCAGCAAGAGGCAAGAGGGGAAAATATAAATTAATCCCTACAGTGGAGGAGAGAAACAAAGAGAGTGTAAGGGAAAAAGGAATCTCTGCCCCCAAAGGGCATCTCTGAGCTATGGTGGCAGACAGGTTTCTAGACGGGAGACAAAAACCATTTACAAAAAGGTGATTTGCTGTGAAAAACAACAATGGAAAAGAAAAGCATAATGAGAGGGTGTGCATTTGAGGGAGAGGTCTCCAAGCAATGGAATTTAATTTAACCCAACAGCTCAGTCTAGGAAAGGAAGATCACCTTTGCAGTTCGCTTAGCTGCTGCTGGGAAGGGGAACATTGTCTTCAAAGGTCCTGTATAAATCTTCTCTAGACGTAGGTCTATGAGACCCAATGATGAAACCCGTATCTGAGGTTCCCCAGGGCATCCCTTAGGTTTGGACCCAGACTGAGGTACACCCATCTCTAGGAGACTGTTTCATACAGTATCTGTATGTCATCTTGCTCAAAACCTTCTCATCTTCACTCAAAATATTAGTGAGCTGGTTTTCCAGCTGGTGGGCAAGCAGCAAAGTTGAGCCATCTTGACCTGCTTCACCCCCCTGATCATCCAAAGGACAACACGCAAAGCCTGCATAGAGCAGCATGATCATCCTCTAAGCAAGAAGGACCAGCACTTCATTTGGAGAGCATAAGCAAGTTAACCTCAAGTGTGTAAGCGTTTGCAAAATGTCTGTTGCAGAAGGACAGGCTCTATTTAGGTTGAGGTCAACAGCCTCCAAGAGATCTGTTACCCTCTTGGCACAGTTGTGCTCCCTGGCTCTTTCAGGCAGCCCCTGCCTGCCCTCACACGGAGGGAGGCCAGAGCAGGCAAGAGGCATCCTCCAATGAGCAGCTACTCCAGGGAGCTGAGACAAAGGCAGCAAAGGGTTATTGAGCACCCCAGAGTAGACTGGTGTCTCCTGTCAGGCATGTTCACCGCTCCTTAAAAAAAGAGAGAGCAAACCTGGACCTCAAATAACAGATAGTCCTTCTCATCACCCATCCATCGCTTTGGTCTTAACTCTTTGAGGCTCTGTGCCATGTTTTGAACAGCTGCTTTATCTCAGCTGGCTTTGGATCCAGGGGAGCCTCCAGGAAAACCAGAAAAATGTCTGCAGTCAGCTGCGTGGCATGGAGCAGCAAAGGGTTGAAAAACAAGAGGACAACTGGGGCTAGTAAGAGAAAATGAGGGAGATTTGACAAAGACAAAATAACAAGAAAGGCGGTCTTGTGGTGCCACCTCGTGATGGGTTTGCACAGCATAGCCTGGGCCAAGAAGTCCTGGGACCAGGGGCAGAAGTGGAAAAGTACTGAGATTAAAGTCTATATGCAGTAAGATCGACAAAAAGGTGAGACACATTCATGTTTGCTATGGCTCAGGAAAAACATCACTTAGACTGAGACACTGCTTTTCCTGAGAGCATCACAAGCACAGAAAAGGCAGCAGATAATTTCCAGCTCAAATGGTAGAGGACTCCTAAAATGTGGATAGATTCAACCTTTTTCCATTATACTGTACCCTCTGGCAGGGAAGCTTGTGGACTAAAGGCACAAAACAATATGGGACTGAAACGGAAAATTTGCTTTTTATTACAGGACTCACCACTGCAGTAGAGGGGTGGCTGCAATGATGCCTTTTCCTGAATCAAAAGCATAAACTGGCACAACATGAAAGATTTGAGATTCACCTGCCCTCTAACATAACTGAAAATTTATTTCATCCAACAGTCCTTAGTCTAGGCTCTGGAGCAAGATGAAACAAGATCAAATCCCCATGATATAAGCTGAGAGGAACCTTTCCCATTGGGGTGATTATTTCCCCGACATTATCTCTTCCCAGGTCTATCTGAAGCATGGTGCATACTGATTTCCCCCTCATCGGGGGGAATATACCCTTCCATGTACTTGATGCTATCAGTGAGGAATTTTCCAGGTCTAGAGACAGCTGAGGTACTTTCTGTTTTATTGTACAAAACAAGGCATCTCCTCCAGCATTTTTCAGCTGGAGAGATGTTATATAAGCACTTGATGAAAGGGAACATCTTATTAATTCTCATTCTAGAGACAAGGAAACTGAGGTCCAGAGAAAGAAGGTGATCCATCCAAGATCACCCTGCAGAGTGGATGCAAATCGAGGTCTGCCCGGTCCCAGCTCAACATCCACACAGTGGGTCATCCTGTACCAGCACCTAGCTGGAAAATCTCCTGGATACCAAATATCATCAAATGGAAAACAAACCTGACACTTCAAGGTGTGCACTGCCATGGGGAGAGTAAGGAAGGTGTTTCTCATCAAACCTCCCATCACAGAACTGTATTTTTCACTGGGATGGGCAGTTTAATTTTTCCATGAAGGTGAAGTATAGGCAGAAATTAAGATCTTGGAACAGATCAACTGATCTAATGTGGCATACACTGTGCTTCTAACTCTTCCTAAGTCCCACAGTCCTCTTGAGTATATTTTCCAAATAAGAAAGAAAATAGAAGAGACAGAAAGATATAAATATTGGAGGCTAAATTTGAGCTAAAGCAGCGCCTGAGGGAGAATAAAAAAAAACAAAAAGGAACACAAAAATAAAAAAAGAAGAATCAGAGAACAGTTTATCAGATGCAAGGTTAGGAAGGGACGGGGGTTATGGTTAATAATAAACCAATTTGTTGTTCTGCTCCCAGGCTACAACCAAGTCTCTCACTCCCCTCCCCCAGCTCCTTCATCACTCCCATCCTGCCTCCCACCCTCCCTGTCGCTCACTCTTTCTGCTCCATCACTTCGAGTCAGGCTGGGAATTTGATGCAGGGTGCCTGCCTCTTCCCATGGCTTCACACCACTGACCCGGCCATCAGCATGGGCGCACCTGCTCCCCAGGCTCCCCTGCCAGCCCTCTGCCAGAGGGTGGGAAGAGAGTGCTTGGAGCATACCAAAATTGCAGGGGAAGAGTTCTCCATTTGCTGAGGATGGAGCAGGAAGAATGATCTGTCTGAGCACTGAGGGCCGCACAGTACAGCTGGAGCTGAAGGAGATCCATGGAGCCACCACACTTGGCCAAACCAATCTGTCCTGCTGACACAGCCACTCCAGTGCTGGTAACCAGCTAATATCTGCATGGCCCTGCAGTGTGCCTTATGCATCCCCAAGGGCTGCTCAGGAGGCCTGGGCAAGAAGAGCAGAAGTTATCACAAGCTTGCAGCACAAGCAGGCTCCATGTCTCCTTATCCTACCCTCTCTGCTGTACAGGCTTTGAGGGAAAAAGCATTCTCCTTCTCCTGCTCTGTATGCGGCCCACTGGGACACATAGGGCAGGGCCCAGCAACGTGCAGAGCAAGCAGGTGCTTGTGGGTTGGACAGGAAGGAAAGGACTCCAGTATTAGCAAATGGGAGATGAAGAGGAGGAAGAGTCCTATGTGGAACAGCTCCTCACAACAACACAGCAAGAAGAGACCCATAAAATACTCTGTGTACATGAGGGTAAGAAAGATATGTGGCTTCTTGTCACCATCAGTACTCCAGAGCCACCAAACGGAGCTGCCTTGACGTCAACTGAGGAGCAAGGCTCAGGTGAAAGTCCCAAGTTGGTCACAAGCGTTTCAGAATGATTCCCTCTCATCTGCAATTCAGGCCAGTGCAGCACCAACCTTACCAAAAAGGCTGCCACACAAAATTCCTGGGAGAAGGCTGCTTGTCTAAGACATGTGGCTGTTAAGTGGGCTGGCTGCCAAGCTAACCTGGGCACTCCGAGCCCAACAACTCTCAGGAGCCAGCGCTGAGCTGGGATAGAGCCATCATTAGCCAGCAAGCTGCTGTGACATAGCAGTCACATGTTCTGTCTCCCAATAACTCCCAGACTCTGTGCTGGATCAGCCCCTGGTGACCGTCCATATCCCCCTTCCCTGGCCACACAGGAGTGTGAAAAGTAGCCAAGCAGACAGCCCAGCTGTTGGGAAAGGCACTATGGCCAAGAAATGCCTAGAAATGCCCTCCAGCACTCACACATCTGCCTACACGTGTGCACAAGCTCTCACAGCCAAAACAAGGTCAGCTTGTGCCCACACATCTGCATCTTCACATGCACGTACATCACCTGTGGGGGGATGTCTCTCAGGCAAACACACCCAGAGACAGGCAGGACTGCCTGTCTAAGTAAGGAGAAGGATCAGGTGGGGATTAGACTGCTTGCACTTTCCCCCAGCTTGGGCAGAGGCAGGCTGGGCATCCCTGTGTGAGTCACCTTGCCCCTCTGCACAGGGAAGGTAGTATCTCCATCATTTTGCTGAAGTGTATTGAAGCCCAAGGCTGAAATGCAGCCTGTAGGAGCCAAGTGCTTATTATATGTCCTGAGCACACACTTACTGCTTCCGGATGCATCACTGCATGTGAGTTGACCTTTGGTAGAGTGGGAAACAAGGGAGGGAGGGAGGGCATGGGAGGGAGGGAAGAAGAGAGGACAGGTGACATTTCAGCTGCATTCAGCAGGAGGGGGAGTGGTGAAGAGGTAAAGGCAGATGGCTCCCAAAACATGGGTGCCAATTAGGGCTCTTGCAGCCACTCAGGTGAAATTGCAAGGGAGCAAAGCAGCAAAAGCAAGCAGGGAAGAAAACATTTTTAAAGCTGAGAGGGTGAATGGGAACTACAGCAGTCAGAAGGAGATGAGACCAAGGCTGAGGAGAAGACTTCAGCCAAGGCAGATAGGCAGAGCCTCTAACCATAAGTACCAGAATATTGTGATCAGCTCTGAGGCCCCCAGCCCAAAAAAAGGCAAAAATTCACTCAAGCAGGTTCAGAGAAAGGCCACGAAGATGATCCAAGGGCTGGAGCACTCCCTTTTGAGGAAAGGCTGAGAGAGTTAGGGTTGTTCAGCCTAGACAAGAGAAGAGGTTTTGGGGAGAACTTAACATCAGTCTTCCAGTACTTAAATTGGTCCTACAGAAAAGATGAGGAGGGACTATTTATCAGGGCATGTAGTGAAAGGACAAAGGGGATGGCTTTAAATAGAAAGAGGATAGATTTAGATGAGATATTAAGAAGAAATTCTTCACTGTGAGGCTGTGAGGCACTGGAACAGGGTTGCTAAGAGAAATTGGGGATGCCCCATCCCTGTGAGTGTTCAAGGCCAGGCTGGGGGGGGCTCACAGCAAAGTAGTCTATTAGAAGGACTCCCTGCCCATGGAACTAGACAATCTTTAAGGGTCCTTGCAACACAAACCATCCTATAATTCTATGATTCTATAGAATAGAATCATAGAATATAGGTGGGTGGAAAAAAGATGAGGACCAGGTGACAGGTGCTGGAAGAAAACAAGAAATCAGAGGAGAAGGAGCTTCTGATAATCTATGGGCAAGACAGAGCTCCTGGTCTTCTAACTGTAGGAGATAAAAAAAAACTGGGGAAAGGAGAGATTGGCAGAATTTTGCTATAATAATTTTCGTGAGCTATTTTGCACCCTGGATGGAGGAAACAAATCACAGCCCCATGGGTGTGTTGGCTGAAGGGACCTGAAGGTTGACTTCAAGGGCAGCCACCCAGGGAAAACTCATCTGCTTACAGACTGCAAAACTCTCTAAGCAGTAAAGTGGTTTTCCACTGCTGAGATGGTTTTCCAAGAAGCATGGGAGCTACAAGGAATGAATTGAAAGGTTCTCCACCCCTTAGATCAGCACTACAGAGAATTTTGAAAGGTGACACACACACACACAAAATCAGTTTGCCTCTAGACACCCTTTTGGCTCACATCTAAGGACAGATTTAGCTAGAATTAATTGCCTTAGTGAACAGCAATGCACTCCAATCCAAACCTTGTGAGGAAAATCTGATGAATTACTTCAGTTGTCTTGGAAAATGACATGCAGTCAAAGTCATACTTGAGGAGTGAAGGATAGTATGCCTCTCTGTAAGGACTTAAAGTTCCTTGGGTGATGGACAGTTTTTCTTCCATCAGCTTCAGAGTGATGGGGGAGGAGAGCACAGCACTCCTCCAAACAGCTAGGAGAATCATGCCAGCATGATAAGAGATGCAGAAAGCATGACCCACCAGTACTGAGCAAAATGAAGCTGTTTCGACTACAGAAGATTGAGAAGGGGCACAATAACAGTCTTCAAATACTTGCAAGTTTGCTATAAAAGGAGAAGAGTTCTCAGTTCTTAGCGTCCACAGTGGACAGAAGCAATAAGAGGCTTACACTGCAGTACAGGGCACATAGTGGTAAGGAAGACAAGGTGTACAACACACAGACTGCCTGAGGATGCAGGGGGATAGCCTGCACTTTGGGGCTTTGAAACCAGGCCAGCCAAAACCTCTTGGGAACAATGCATGCATTGATCATCTTGACATGAATATGAAATCGGTGACATCCTGAGGATGCTGCCAGGCCTGTCTTCTGTGGATGTCTAATCCCAAATGCCTGTGGCCACCACCACAATCAGGCATTGCTATTGTGGTTCTTTTCGGGGAGAAACAGCAGCTGTCTCTCCCCTGGCCATTTCTTCCTGAGCAATACCCATTTATTTTGTCTTCCTGAGAGTCTCACAGAGCCCAGCATGTGTTTGCAACACTTTGTGAATAATAACACTCATATATCTCCAGCAAACTAAAAAACTGGGTCAGCTAAGGCACATGCCTGTGTACATCAGGAGCAGCCAATGCATCTGACAATGAACCCTACAGTGCTGCAAAATATAACCAACCAGGCCCACGGGGGTTATAAGGCAGTGTACCTGTGTGGGGGAAAGAGGGGAGAGTTCAGCTATAACTGGGAAAACGCAACCATTTTGGTGACATTTAACAGGTGAAACCATGAATAAGACAGGACCTGAGAGACAGTTCTAACAAACTGCTCACGCTACTCCTGGCCACTGGAAGAGAGGGAGTGAATTACAATTACCCCAGCTCCAGAAGCTGCCTCCAGTGCTCCTGATTTTCGTGCGTACTCATCAGAAAGGGCAGGATGCAAATGAAGCCAGAGACACATATTTAACTGTAGTATGGAGGAGGGTGGCTGAGGAAGGACATTCAGAAGGAAAAAGTGAGTCAGGAATGCTGGAGAAGAGCAGAGACAAGATAAAAGCACAGCACATAGCAAAACATGCATTCTTTTAACTGGGGGGAGTTTAGACAGAAATGAGTCCTGTCTCACAAGCTGGAACAGGCTCCACACAGCTGGTCGGAAGGTCTCAGGCCCCTGAACCCATAGGTTCTCAACTGGCTGCAGCTTGTGTATATAGGTGCCAAAGCAACCATACTGCATGTGGAGAAGCTAAGGTTGGGATCTTGGCCCAGAGACCAAGATGAGGATCTGTCCCTCACCAGTAAGCAGGACCTTGAGCAACCTCGTGTATGCTCAAGTGCATGTGCACATCCATCCCTACAGGGCCAAAATCCAGAATGAAATCAGACCCTCTGTCAGAGACAAAGCTGTTTGCTGCAGCAAGGCAGCCAAAAGGGAGAGAGAAAAAAACCTCAACAATGGGATACACAGGTAGGAGCTGCCCAGCTGTTTCATCTGGTCATTTCTCTTTCCATATTTTACAAAGCCCTGGTGACCCCTGGTGAGTTCCCTGAAAATGCTGTGCTATGTCATCTCAGCATGGCCTTGCATTCTGCCCATTAAGTTACAGCCCCTCAAAGACAGAAAGCTGTCTGATATTACCCGTCACCCCTCAATCATCCCTGATCACCTTGGTGAAATGGCCTTAGGCCAGTCCCCCCACCAAGAAGTGGATGGGAGAAGTAGATGGGAGACAGGAGAGAGCAATTGCCAATTTTAATGTGTCCAGTGATAATCAGGCTGGCAAGGATGTACAGAGCACAAAATCAGGCAGCAGGAGTACACAGGCAGGGAGCCGGAAATAATTACCACAATACTGTAACCAGAAAACACAAGGCCAAGCTATTTACCATACTAATTAATGTTTATCCTTGTTTATGGCTCCACATGGCAGTGGGACTAGAGGCCTGACTGGAGGTATAAATGCTTAAAGGAACAAGCTCTGGATATTAGAATTAAACATCAGGCCAATGGAAAGCTTCTGATCAGCTGAGGACAGGGAGAGCTAAGCCACGCATCCCTCTCTTCCTCTACCAGAGCTTTGGAACTGCTGAAAGGAAGACTCAGATTGTCCTTCCAAGGCACAGTTATGGGGAAGTGCCCAGAGCCTGCTACATGCTGTTTATCAGCTAATGCATCTCCATATCTTCATCTACCTCAGATCTTTTTCTCCTACACTCTTTCTCTTGGATGCTGCTTAAAGATTTCTCTAAAGTATTCCTAAATGTTCCTCCTCTAAACTGAGTCTGTTTCAACAAAATAAGTTACAATTTTTCCTATATTGCACCAGAGTTATTTTTCCAAGGCAGTTTTCCCACATCTTCCCTCCTTCAACACCTTTTTCTTTTTTATTTCTGAACAGATTTAGCAGAGAGGCACTGGAGAAAGGGAGGGATGTGCTGCAGACTGCCTGCCTGCCACTGGCAAAGGTGAGCAGTAGGATGAAGATTCAGGAGCTCATAGCAGGAGCACCTGCTCCAAACCCTGGCCCCCTACTCCTTTCTGCGTGATCTCCCGCTGGGATGTTCTGCCCAGCAGCAGCCAGCCAGTCTCTGCTTCCCATCCTCACCACCGTCTGCTACAAAGCTTCCTTGACAACAGCAAGAGGTAGCTGAAACACCTCCCTAACCATTTTTTAATTTATTTTAATACTGTAGGCTGTGTCACAGGGAAATAAGTCTCTGGAGACACTGCTCATGCTAAGGAAAATTCTGAGTGTCCTGGCACTGGTCACTGCTGATCTCTCCAGGCCTGAGTCTGTCACCCCTTCCTGCAGGGGCTGATTCATTCTTCCCTTGCATTGCTCATTGCTCACAGTCTCCCCCCTAGAAACACTGCAGCTGGTCTTGTTTCTGCCCCTTGTGCTTTATTCTTCAGCTCAGGGATTAAAACAGTGCCTGCCTCTCATAAAGCTCTCTCCCAAAATAAAATCAAAAAGCAGTGTTGGCCCCAATCTGTCCCTGTGTTTTCACTCCATGCTACATTACCAGATGCTCTCAAGGAGCTGAGTATGTCCTATTCGCTTCCATCGAGGATGTGATATCTGAAAACCCCTGGGACGCAATGGCTTTCCAGTCTGGAGAATTTGCCTCCCCCAGCTGCATCAGATGTGTCAGAGCAGCATTTCATTTACCTTTTCCAGTGATTTTTATCTGTCTGGTTATTAATGAAGAAGTTTAACCCACTCCTGGGCAAATCTCTGAAAGTCAAACAAGTTACGGTGAGGGAGAACCAATCTGTGAGGGAAACTGTCATAAAGTGAGACAGACTCCAAGCAGGCACCGACCCTTCGGTGTATGAAGAATGATCCCCCTTCAGCTGATTCTGTCCCCTGCAAAGGCCTGCCTGCCACCAGCATGGGTTGCTGAGCACTAACCCTATCACTCTCCCCAGCTCTCCCTGCATCAAGCAGCCTGAGAAGGCATGCCAGCCACGGCCATCTCAACACAGTTTCCAAGCACAGACATGACCAAGTCATTGGTGCCTATCTGGGTGCCTATCTGGGAAAGACATTTAGTTTCCTTCAGATAAAAATTAATTCATAAAATCCATTTGAGTCTGTTCTTCTGATGACTTGCTTCTCTATTCTATCCTCTGCCTCCAGGATAATGTCCATATTTGCCCGGCACCCTGACTTTCACCCGTCTCACCCATATTGCCCCCACCATCACCACTACACAGAAGGATGCCACCATATGCCCTTCAGAATCCAGACACCTGAGAAAGTGCCATCATGAAAGTAAAATAAACTTCTCAAGGGGAAAAAGAGGCTACACCAAAACCTCACTCTCATCCTTCTTCCCCTTCAAAGGGTGCTGCTCTAAGCTGTACAAATTCCAGCATTTCTAAACCTCCTCCATGTGACAGACACAGCCATATCTATAGTGCTTCTTCTACCCCACTGCCCTTCCGAAACCACTGCTTTCATAATGCCAGAAAATACCACAAGTGCATCTGCATTTACATTTTGGCCACAGGTGAGGGGAACCTAGAGCTGCTCACGCGGTGTTTATGCTGGATATGGACTTAACCCGGCTCTTGTACAGCTGCATGAGCAAGCCAGGCATCTCCTCCCATCAGTCTGTACATGACATGCACTGACACAAAGCAGCTGTTGGCCCCATGGACCATATCAGAAATTTGCATGCTCATGTGTTGGCAGCTCAAGCAGTACAGACTCATATCTCAGCCTGCACCATGCAAGGGGCAGCTCATCAAAAATCAAGGGTGATCACATCTCTTGTTTATGTGTTGTTCCCACACTCTCCCAGTAAACACATGGTCTCTGGCAGATGCTGCTCCTGGAGATTCCTGACGTCCTACTGCTGCAACAGAGGCAAGTGTTCAGTGTCATTTGTTCCTAATGTTTGTGTGCATCTCGCAACCTTGGCACAGTTGGTTTAATAGCCAATCTCTTCTGGGAGGCAGCTTAGGGAGGAGAGGGAAAGAGAAAGAGAGAATCGAAGGGGAAAGCAAGAAAAAGAAGAAGAGAGCAAGATGAGCAGGAGCCTGTAGAATAGAAAATAACACTGCCAGGCAGAGCAGCAGCTGAATTGGCTGTGACAGACAGACTCTCTCTGCACCTGGGATTCAAACATAAGCTTATTTTTCTGGTTTCTTCAAGGGACAATGAGTCCTGACTACCTGTCAGCATGCACCCAGGAGATGTCACCAGTAGAAAAGGGGTCCCAGGTGGTCCTGACCCACATGACTGACACAGTTATGATGGTTGAAGTCAAAGGTTACATTTCCCAGAGAAGACTGGTAAGGAGCATAGAGGGAAAAGAAATAAAACTGAGCAACAGTGGTAACCAGAGATCCAGAGAGATGCTCTTGCCAGGATTCCTGCTGTTCCCAGAGGATTCAAGACAGTTTTGCCTCCTGCACACCTCCTGTTCTGCTCATCTGAGGGGCCAGGGAGCAGCCAAAGAGTGTGTGCCTTCAGGCAGACACACTTCTTCTTCCCCAAGTCCCGGCAGATGCACAAGGGAAGACATTCACTGTCTTTCCTCAGCTTGCCAGCTTGTTATAGGGCCATGCAGGACATACTCCCAGAGAGGGAAGGTCAGACTGAGCCAGGTCTCCTAATAGGCAAGCTACACTCTCAGCAGCCCATCAGAACAAGGGGATCAAATCCAGCTGTCCATGTTCGACCACAAGGGACTCATAGCGGATCACTTGAAGAATTTCACCCTGCGGCATGGCCCCCTTCCCCAGGACTGGCAGCTCATGGACAATCCCAAAATGAGGGGCCACTAGTTGGTTTTTTTGGCCTCCCTTCTTGGGAAGGAGCAGAGCAGGTCACCCCGCATCTCCTGGTGAGACATCCAGCCAGGAACCCGCTCCTGCACCCTCCCACGTGTCCACACAAAGGTGCCACCTGTGACTCAGCACCTTCCTCTGCCTCCTCCACATCATCATCAAACCACCCGCACACCCTTCACTGCTGCAAGAGGCCAAGTAGCTGCTTCCAATTAAAAGCTGCTGTTCTCACTGTTTTTTTAATAAGAAAATAGTAATTGAAATTTAATTTAGTCAATGACCAAGTGACAGTGTGTGAAAATGAGCCAGCGTTGGCTTAGGTTCCATCAGGAAAGAGCCTGAACTAAGAGCTGTGGGAGGGGACGGGGGTGTTGTCTGGGTTAGCTGAGGGGGATCTGTACAAGAGGCTTTGAGTCAGGGTCTCTCAGATCACTGCACCTCCCAGACAGATTTCTCATGTAGCCCATCCATAGCACTACATGTAAAGCCCCCAGGCAATCTCCTTCAATAATCCACATACTCCAGTGAAAACCCCTCTTCCCATCCCATTCCTGAAGCCCGCAAGGAGAAAGGTGTCTCTTTCCTGCCCTTATCCCCTCTGCTGTCAGCACTGCTGCAACCACAGCCCTGTCAGAGCTGGCAGCCACCAGCCCATCAGCACAAACTGCTGTCAGAGGGAAAGGGAGAGAAACAGAAGAATCTTGGGGGCCCTAGAACAAAATAGGACTCATGAGTCATCCCTTCTGCAAGCACATACCCACAGCCCCCACTGGCTACTGCTGAGCTCCAGGAAGATGCTGAATATTCGATGAAAGGGGTTTTTTTAGATGTGCTGAAAATGGCAAGGGAAACTCCACTGTCGATTGAAAAAAAAAAAAAAAAGGAAAGAGAAAGATCACAATCTCATCGCCATAGCCGGTCTTACACCTTCCCCGAGGATATGTTAGTACAGTCAAGGGTGTGAGAGGAAAGCAGCCCATGGGGATGTGTTTCTGGCAGGTTGAGGGAAGGGAGGATGAGGGAAGGGCTGCGGGAGGGTACATGTGCTGCCATCCCCAACAGGCTGGATGGATGCGGGTGCACAGGCAGCCTGGGTTTGGAGGTGAAAGGACATAGCATATGCCATGTGGAGGGAAAGCATCACCTGGCTCTGACACCTCTGCTAGAGGTCTCAGCATCTCTGCCATGGTTTCCACTAGAAGACCTCATTTGGGAAAGGCAAGCTTAAATATGACATTTTGCAATGCCAACCTGTCCAGCAAGGACAAGGCTCACTGGCTGTTTTCGCACAGTATCACATGAATCACTACAGAAGTGTGGGATGACAAGGGACTACACGGGGTCAGTGCGTCTGTCCGCTCTTCCCCAAGTCAGTGAGACAAAAATCACCTTTTGCTAATGTTAGCAAAGTAGGTATTTACTCCTTATTTGGAAAGCCCTTCATATCAGCTGACACAGGGTTAAATCTTCCCAGTCAGTGAAACCTCAGCCCAGTAAGAGAGGAAGCCTCTGGTGCACCTTGGTATGCTTTTCAGATGTGGCACAAGCTCTCTGTTCTAAAGTAGAGTGCTTGGCTGGGGGGATGGAGGGTAGGGTGGGAGTCTGAAATTGCAGGCAGGGATGTGGGACAGAGATGAGGAATTGCAGAGGTTCTGGGCTGAAGCCCCTCAGCTCATCCTCAGAGGAAACAGGAGTGTCACAGGATGGTACAGGGGAAATTCAAGTTTCTCAGCACAGCTGAGGAAAGGGAGGGTACTCGTGTGTGTGAAGGAACAGTGAGGGAGCAGGATAGAGAGATTTACAGAAATTTTAGAAATTTTCTTTTCTCCCACTCTCCTCCACACTGTCATTTTCTCTTCTCCACTTTCTCTTCTGGTCTGCGTCTCACCTTCTGTCTTTCCCTCTGTAAGCACTTATTGGCAAGTCTTCTCCAGAACAGTTATTTTGAATGTGTGTTCCTCTACATCCCTTACAATATTTGCTCTCTCATTCTCAGTATCTTCCTTGTTGGTGAAGCTGATCAGCGTAATGATGATAATATTGAACATGGTGAAATGGCTTCTTTCACACCAAAACCAGTTATTCCTTGCTGTGCTTTCAGGTATCAGCCATTTTCATGCCTTTCCTTGTCACAACAGATGTAGAAACTCAAATATCATCCTTTTTTTTCCTTACCATCTTCTCCATTTGGAAGAGAAGGACATTCTCCATCATATATTTTTAATCTGCTCTTTGAGAAAGCTTGAGATGTAAAATGGACTATTTTAGTCCTATCCCTCATTCCCAGACAGATGTCATTCTTGGGGAAGCCAATCTCCTCAAGTTAGTGGCTCGTCTAGTGTGGAAGTAGCAAGTGATATGTTCCTTGTCCTCATGGCATCTAGATCTCTGCCCAGCCCCCATCCCCATCACTTCTGTGCTCACTGCATAGACATAACCCCCCCCCCCAAAACAGAAGCTGAGAGTCTGCGGTAGGGTCATGCATTTTCCAGCAAAAGAAGCCAACAGATCACTTCTGCTATGATTCATCCTACAGCAGAGAACAGTGTGGGCTCCCCATTTCAATGTGCATCACAGAACCTGCCCCCAGTGAGAGCCCACCGATTGACTGGTGTTGAAAGGTATCTCTGGAGGCCCCCAGTCCAAGTCTCTGTTCAAAGCAGGGCTAACTTTAAAGCCATGGTAGGTTGCTCAGTGCCTTGTCTGCTTGAGTTTTGAGTGTCTCAATGGGGGCTGACTCCAAGACATCTGTGAATTACCATCTCACATCTAATCCACCCTCATGGTTATGTTTTTACTTTATATGGAATTGGAATTTCCCTAGCTGCAACTTGTCTCTACTGCCTGTTGCCCTTGGTGCACATCTCTGGGAAGAATCCAGTTCCATTTTCTCTGCACACATCCCCCATTACCTTATCAGTCAGATCCCCCTTAAATTGCTCTCCAGGCTAAACAAAGTCAGTACTCTCAGCATCTTCATGGCCTTCCACTAAACTTACCCTAGTTTCCCACTCTCTGTCTTGGGTAGGGGAGGCAGGGCAGGGCAGTGCCTGACTCTCTCTCTCCTTGCTCGGGATCTCCCTAGGCTGAACTACAGCCTGCTCTGAATGTTTCCTCCCTATTTCACTGTTAAATGGATGGTAACCAGGCTCCAGGCAACTCAAATCAACTATTCTCAACAGAAACTGCAGTTTGCATTACCAGGTTCATAAGACTGTATCTAGATTTTACTATTAGCAAATCAGATTCCCAGTGTACAGGAAAAAACAGTCCCCTGACAAAACCAGGATGAGGTATCAGATGATACCTCTTAACAGGGATGGGGAGCCAGAAAACAGACTTAGTCTTGTCTTTCCTGCCCAGCTATCAGTGTGGTTTGGGAATTAACTCATCATGCTTTATTTATCATCAAAATTTTCAGTCAACAGTCAAAACAGAGAGGCACATTTTTCCCCTGTAAAATCTGCTCAGCCATATCACAGTCTCCCTCAGCATTAGCTTCAAACCAGCATCCTAAAACCCCTCCACTTGATTCTTAAACGGGAGAGTGACAAGCTTCAGGTGTCCCAGCTGTACTTGGTAAAGGGAGGAAGAAGATACAGAGTCACACCGTCTTGCCGTACAAAACAAGCAGAGAAAGGAGCTGGGCCCCAAGACAGTGACACAGACAAGGTCTACTCACTCTGACTGACCAGGGGAACTCACTGCTGAAGGACATTACTGGCACAGACAGCTTGACTGGGTGTTTAAATGAGGGTGAGTGGGTTTAAAAGCATACACGGCACTTACATCTTCCAATAACTGTGGCAGTACCTAATGGCTTCCAGGTTGATATTTGTGAAGTCATCAGGGATTTCTTCTTCCTTCTTCCCAACCAGACACCTTAAAGGAAGCATTACAGGAGGAATCAAACAGGAAGGATTCACTTCCTTCTGAAAGACCTGTGCAGTGGCTCTTCCACTTTGGTGGGAGTTACCTGGTGTCCTACACACATGGTGGGTTGCCCTATTGTAACAACTCCAAGGACAACTTCAGTGAGGCCCCAAATTAACTAGTGGGAAAGTGCCACAGTTCCTGGGGAAGGGCATTGTGATTTCAATTACCTGAAGGTATTTCAGAGGGATTTCAAGAGAGATGCACAGTCCCACCTATTCCAATTCCCCTCCCTCAAGCTCCTGTTACCATGGCAATGGTACTGACAATTTCAATGCATAAACCCAAATTTGCATTTTAATGGTTCATAATTAGAATGCTGAGATAAACGATTCTTCCCCGCTAAAAGGTAACATAAATGCCACATCTCACAAATATGCTCTGCCAGCAAGTATTGCACATACACACACACACGCACACAGAGTCTATACATCGCTGGGCTGTGGGAGCTGGGAAGTTGCTTTCAGTTCCTTTATGCCTAGCTAGGAAGTTTTATATCTGCCACACAAAGACACAATTTCCAGAATAAAACATTAAATTTACCAGATGTCTGCTGCAAACTGATTGTATCACCTCCTGGCTGCTATCCTCCCATGCCATGCTTCCCCTCCCAGGTCCAGGAAGGATCAGGCCTGTTGTCCCAACACTGAACCCTGAGTTGCTCTCTGCAACAGTGCTGACAGCTCTAAAGAGCTCACTAGGAGCTCATCAGAGATGATGAAAAACCTGTCCCTCTCCAACTGCCCTAATATTTATTTTCCTTTTGTTTTTAGCTAAATTTGTAGCGAGATGTGTTCTCACTTGGTTATCTGCAATATGCCCAAGAGTTTATTCTCCAGCTCTTGGATCAGGAAAGGAGTACTGTGTTAGCACCTGTCCCACGCTGTCAGCAGAGAGGCCAAGTAGCTACAAAAGGACAGAAGGAGACTAAAAAGGAAATGTTTCCAAGTAATCTCTCTGTACTTCAGCAAAAGTCAGGGAAGAGGAATAGGGGGTGGGGGAAGAAGCTATTCTGCACTGAATAGGAAAGCAGAAAATTAATTTCTTCTGCCCTTGAAACAAACTAAACTCATAGCAGGCAGCTGGCAGCAGTGAATAGAGACAGAAGAGAGAAAGGAAAAAAAATTTAAAATAAAAAAGGAGAGAACAGGAGAAAAGCAAACAAGTGAATCATAAAAGCTGCAAACTGCCTGGAAATTTCATTTGGCTTTTCAGTTGAGAAGTGACATGATGCGTACTTGGGAAGGGACAATCACATCTGGGAGAGGCTTAAAGTAGTTGCAGCCCAGACCAGCTTCTCCTGACCCTGCTGAACCCTCCTGGGCCACCCAGTCCTCAGGGGACTTCAGGCAGCTCTGCGAAGAAGGGGAGGGCACAGAATTCAAACTTCAGGCAGCTCTGCGAAGAAGGGGAGGGCACAGAATTCATCTCTGCTTTGAGACAGAGTCCATCTGCCTCATCCCACCTGCCTGGGATGTGGAAGCAAAGGTACATGTCCTGCAGAGCAGCACTGACAGGACACCACCAATGCTGGGCTGCTATCTGCCAATGCATCAACTAAATGACACAGAAGTTGCTCCTCAGAACTCTGTGGCCTGGATCTGCCCATTTATTCCTGTGGAGAGCTTTCCAAGGGGTCTATTTCAAGTCCTGCACCTTCTATCAGCACTGGCTGAACAGACATGTCCACTCCACTGGATCTGTGTGATTAGGGCCCAGAGGGTTCAAGCAACTTCCTGCTCCTCCTCCACAGTGGTCAGCCTGGTGGAATCCTGATTCCTCCTCCAAGAAAATCTTTTAGTCCTACTGCTCTGGGCTGCACTAAAAAGAGCATGCCTCTCTCTCACCACTCCCACCACCACAGCTAGCAACCCCATTTAATCTCTCTGCCCTCCTTCGTGTGCCAGAATCAAATGTTAATTGGACTGCGCTGTGATAGAGTGAATGTTAATGTGCCTTGCCACATGAACAAGTGGAGCTGGATTCAGCCTCCAGTGCAGCATGCAGCTGGAAGAGCGTGGCAAGGTGAGCCCAGTGGAGGAGTCTCTGGGGCTCCCCACCACTTTGGCCAGCCCTAAAGACTGCAGGTCCTGGTGATTTGCATCCAGTCACTTTCAAATCCTCTTTAGCACTGATGCATGTGCACATGTAAGTGCACATAGCCAGATTGCACACAAAACCACACATTTACCTACAGCCACCCAAACCCCACACAGTGAACTGGTTGTACAAAATCAGCATGGGTGCAAGCTGAGGAGTTCACATGCTGTGCAGGCCATGGCACTGTTTTCATTCATGTAAGTAAACCCAGGTAGAAACTCATAATGGATGTTAACATGTAAATGGGGTGGGCTCTTATACCAATGTAAATCACGGTGTACCCAGTAAGACAGGAGGTCGTACACCTACACACAACCAGAGCCAAACACTTTCCTGGAGTTGATGGCTTTCCACATAATACTTGTTCCCTTATTTCTGAGTTGCAGTTGATTAACTTAAAGATAAAACAACCTAACTCTCCTAAGGACCATTTGTGCCACAGATCTGGTGGTTCATGGGGAATTTATTAGCCAGTTCCTGTCCCTTAGGATACAGTTTACAGGTTTTGCACAGTAGGGACCCCTCAGAGGTTGGAGGCATGATCCAATTCCCAATACAAAGTTTTAGGAACAAAGAGTGGAGTAAGGGAGGAAAATAAGGAAGAAAAGAGTTGGTCTTGTAATTTAGAGGAACTCAAATGCTGGGAGTCAAGATCAAGAGATAAAAGGCCAGGTCAAACTGTCATCCTCCCAGAAATTGCTGAGCCTGGTTGGAGAAGCAAGGGCAAGAAGAAGAAAGAGAGGACAAAGAG
This sequence comes from Manacus candei, assembly GCF_025592945.1. Lineage (NCBI taxonomy): Eukaryota > Metazoa > Chordata > Aves > Passeriformes > Pipridae > Manacus > Manacus candei. Next base: position 6,734,648 of record NW_026138066.1, read on the forward strand.
AGGAAAAGAGGCAATGCAAGTGAAAAGACAGCTATCAAAAGAGAAAGGGAGTGAAGAATGGAAAGCAAAATGTAAGAAGGAAAGAGCAATAAAATTGATCAAGTAAAAAGAAATTATAAAAGCATCTGACACCATGCAAAATGTGCATGCCAACTGTGGGACAGAAGATCATCTCATTCACCGTACAAGGAGATGTCATACAAGCCACTCGACAGTGACGGGGTCTGCCAGCTCCCACCCTCACCCATGCCCCACAGTAACAGGGACTGCGTGGCTGGTTTGTCACTTGGCTTCCTTCGTAAGAGAAAAGGCCAGCCCCTGGCAAGCCTCCCTCCACCACTCACCCCATCGGCTTTGGGGGCTACCACGGTCTGTTCCCAAGGGCTCCCTCCACAGTAGCCCTGTCAGAGAGGCAATGCTATGGCCACTTAGATGTGCTGCAGCCAGGGCCATGGATGGGTGATGGTAGATGGGGACAGTGAACAGTGATCCAGGGCTGAACATTAATTAGCAAGAGACTTGCTGCCAAACTGACATCACAACCAGCAGATGAGCACGACTCAGACCAAAGCCATGGTGGCTGGTCCACCCTAAGGCCCTGATGACTGTCAAATATAGGCTGGGGTGTTCAGAGGCAGTGGTATGGAGTTGCACCCCAAACTCCTGCATCTTGCTGGTTCTGTTCCCAAAATTTGCCAGGTAAAACCTACAGCAACTTTATGTTTATCCTGCAAACCTCTTCCATGCCTTCCCCCGCTTCTGGCAGTGCCTTCCTAAAACGCAACACCCATCTCAACACCCGTCTCTCCTGGCTGCTGTGCTTGTGGCAGGTGAAACCCAGCCTTACAGTGACATCTAGTGAGGAGAGCCCTAGTGGCACTAGGCACCCGTGCTAGTAATGGCAGCCTGGACTCCTCTCCTGCTGGAATTTGTTTTCTGGACTTCAGGAGACAGGGCAGAGCAGGAGATGTGACCCTTAAGGAGAAGGCAGCCTGGCCCATGGTGGGTGTCACGTAGTGAACATATGGGTGCCTGGTACCCAGCACCTCCAGGGCTGTCCCTGCATCCCAAGACAGTGGGGGTCTCCCGAATGCATGCCAGTGGATTTTCAGTGTTGTCTCAGTGTGTTTTCTACACTGTGCTGAGGAGAGATAGATGGAAAGGGAGAGAAACAGAGAGAAAGGAAAGGCAGAGGAAGGGAGAGAAAGGGAAGGGAGAAAAAGGGAGAGCCAAACATACAATTCAGATGGACTCAACTGCTGAGATTCAAGACAAAATGGTAAAAGGTCAGGTTGAACTGTCACGCTCCCACAGCCTCAGAAATTGCAGATCCTTGTTGGAGAAGCAAGGGCTGCAAAAAGAGACAGCAGTCAAGCAAACATGGAATAAGACAAGGAAAGACAAAATGCAGCTAGTAGGGAGAGCAAAGGAAGGAAAGGAAAAAGAAGGGAGGGAGAAAAAATTACAAAAGCTGAGTGCATGGAGGGAGGTCTGGCACTACATTAACAAATGCGGCATGCCAGCCACAGGACAGAATATCTCTGTGATCTGGGAAGCCTCACATGTTATTCTTTGTAGTTCTGAGCAATTCTGAAAAAAATAATCTCACAAACTAAAAACCATGAAGTGTGCATTGTGGCAATAAGCATCCAGCCTGCGTGCTGTTTGCAGCATCCATGATGCCACCTTGCTCTCAATTCCCACATCAGAAACAAGTGGGGAGGGGATCAGCTAATGTGGCTCACTCCTTTGTAATGCATGCTGGTGACCTGGCCATCCCATCCCCTGAAACTCCTTCATGACCCTGTTCCTCTTCTGCTCCCTTTGTTTTCCCACTGTCTTCAAATGGTTCCCCTCCAAGTCTGAAGGGACTAGGGAACTGGAGGGGACACGTTACACCTTTAGCAACCAAAGCATGGGCGTGACACACCTTTAGCCATGGGAAGATTGCACTGGTGCCAACACAGATCAGAGCAGGCAGGAGCTGTGGCGGCAGCAGGAATGATGCCCCCAGCTCCACCGACTCTGCTCTGCACCGAGCAGCACAGACGTCCACTAACAAGGCCTGCCTAAGGCAGCAAACCCGTGATGGCCCCAGCCCAGCTCCTGTCTGTCTCCAAACCCTTGATGGCTGGTGACAAGCATAACTAGCTAAACTTTGCTGCACTCTGAGCCAGCTCTGGGGCTTATAAACATTTTAAGGGGCTGGGAACAAAACATAAAGCCTTCCACCTCATTGTCCCTGCTTTGAAAACAGCCATGTTCAACAGCACTGACATTCCCCAATTTCACATCTGCACAGCATGGGGACACTTAAGCTCTCAGCTTTAATGCACCCTCTTCTCTGTGGATTTCCAAGCTCTTTACTTGAGAAATCATTAATTGCATCATAACCAGGATAAAATACATCTTTCCTGAAAGAAACAAGGCTTCATTTCATCAAAGGTCACAATACCTCCAGAACTGAGAACTACCACTGCCTTTTTACAAATCCCTCCAGTTAAAGAATGTTATGCACCAAACCTTGTCTCAAAATCCTGGTTTCCATTTTTGTCCATTTTCTGTGTATTCAGCAGAGGAATATTTTTCAGGGTGAATTTCTCAGATTCTGACATGGAATACCTATATTTCTGACTTAAACACAAAAGAAAGCCACAAAGAGCAAACCAAACAACCTAAGAGAGGAATAAAGAGTAACTTGAAAGCCAAAAATGAAACAAAAGAAGGTCAAATGTCAAGCCAGGGAGGTCAGTGTGCAATTGAAAAGGGAAAGATGAATTCTAGAAGCACAAAAGGAAAAAAAAAAGACAGGCTGAAATACATAGGCAAGAAAAGGAAAAAACCTAAAGTCAACAGGTAACAGTCCACCTACTTGAAGCTGATTTGAAAGGAAAACAAGGGTCCTGGTAAGCTTGGAGGCTCAGATACTTGTAACTGAGCTGTAAGTCTCATCAAGCTCATCACTAACTGTAAACTTCCAAAATAACAAGAGAAGATGTCCTGGAAGAGTCTTAAAAGGCTTCCACCAAACAATTCATAACTTTTGGAAGTTGTGCTGATCCAGCACTCCCGGTGACCAAACCATTAAAAAAAAAAAAAAAAAAAAAAAACCACAAAAAAAAACCAAACAAAAAACCCAAAAAAACCAAAACAAAACATACAAAAATCCAAACAAACAAAAACCCCAACAACAATGACAAAAAAAACCTAGTTGGATCCCCTAAAAAGCAAGAGAGGGGCCCAAAGCTCTCAAGTTATTCCATAACCCCCAGTGTGTACATATGGCAGTAGGTGTTGTCCACGCTTTACCCACCTTTTTACAATGCATTTCATTCAGCCTGGCAATCCCTAAAGCAAACTTGTATTCTCTTCAAGCCCCGTCTGCGACTCTTTCCCTTGTCCACCCACCGTCTGTTACACCCATTCTCCAGCATTTAGCAGTTCCTGGTCTGCAGCTCCCCTACCTTTTGTTCTCTCAGGCCCATCCCTGCTCCACCAAAGGATCTTTATCCTCTTTTCCAAGTTTGTTAGGGAAAAGGAAAAGCAATTACAGTGGGATAGCTTTTGACCTTCTAGACTGAGGGAAACAGTGGCAGTAAGGTCTGTCTCCCTGAGCCTGTTCTGTAGGAATGAAGTAGGTGAGGAGGTCAGGAGGAAGACCCATGTCTGTGGCCCACAGAAGGAACAGGGAAAAGTCAACTACTCTGAGCCCTGAGATCCTTCTAGTACTTATTGCTTTGAACATTTAAGGATAGTGGTGGGAAACAGAGAGGGAAATCGTTCCCCTTCATCTGCAGAGCCATTTTGCTTGCTCCACTCTAGAAGGTATACAAGACCAGCAGACGCCCTTCTTAAAATAATTTTCCCTTCAGGGAACAATAGAAAGTATGAGGACACTGAATGTTCAGGCATTTTTGTGAGTCTGGATGCCCAATTTTCTGACCACAAAAACCTTGTGACACCAACTCTGTATTATATGCAAAAATATTACTAGCAAAATGCTTTCTTCTGGTATTCTAAGCCCTGAAGACTTGTTTGGTTTTTTCCAAATAAAACATTTATGTTCTTAAAAATATTACCTCTGTCCAAGAAGTGGGCTCCTAGAGCATCAGCAGAGCTACTGATGCTTGTTCTCTTCCCATTTGGAGCAAAAAACCAGATGGAGAACAAGTATATGTTGAGAGTTGCTTAATCTTTGTGCCTTCTTATCTCATCTGTGTAGGAGGACACTAACTCTTGTCTCATTCAGGGTCAGATTTCATTTCTTACTGCAGTGTTTAGTGTGGTGGGAAGCTGATTTAATCTCAACCTTATCTGCAGAAGCTGTGCAAGGCAGAGCCAGACTCTTGGTGATCTGGAAGAGGTCACTGAAAAGGGAATGAAAGAGGTTGGTACCTGCACTGGATTTAAAACAAAAAAAATCAGAGTAAAAGATTTTCTGTCAGTCTAAAGTAACTAGACACTTATCCATGCAAGTGTGTGAACCAAAGCATTCTGCAGCCCTTGTTCGAATTCAGTAGGCCAGGAAGTCAAATTGCTTTTCAAAGGCATGTCACATAGTTAAAGGACAAAGGTTCCTGTGCACTCGAGGTACAGGGCAGGCAGTGACCCATGGCTCTTTGTAGGAAGAGTGACCGCAACACAAACTGCTTCAAGTCAGCAAACACAGCTAAATATTAATGACAGCAACTTTAGATATTGCTGCTCAAGAGAAAATACAGAATGTGGAAAGTGGTAAAATTGGACAGCTGCTTAAAGCAAAGCAGATTCCATAATCCACATATGAAGAAAAATGCTGAGGTGAAAATCTGTTATAAATCAGCTCAAAAATTGGTCTGATTCATTTTGGAAGAAAATATACAGATATATGTGTCAATATGTACAATACAAAGTGTTTAAGCATCAGGATCCCATTTCCCCAAATCATAAGACTGCTTTTTAAAAAAGCCCTAAACTAAATAAATGCTTGTGATTGTTATATTTTACTTCTAATGCTGCCCTCAGCTTCTGTTTTCTCATATTCTTCACAGTATTCCTTCAGACTGAGACTCCTATGTAACCTCCTGAATTGAGAAGCTGGAACATAAAGTAAGAGCAAACAAACAGCTATTATGAACTGCCATTGACAGCAATATGATTAGACATGAGCATCAGTTACATCTTTATTGGCGTACAGTACAGAGTGATAAAGTGGAACAAACCAATCAGACATCTTCCAAAGCCAAGAATAACAGGGAGTAGAAGTCACTCCAAGATTAACCAGAAACTCTATCAACATATTCAAACAGGAAAAATTCCCATTTTCTGATACCATAAGAAAGCAAGCAGAAAGTGAATTGATAATATTCACGTATGGAAGTTACTTAAAACTCCAACTGATCTGTGTGCTGGGTTATTTGTAATTGAAAAACCGGCTACCCACTGAGGAGTGAGATTTAAAGAAAGCTATAGAACATGGACATTAGTGTCAGAAAGCTTCCAAAGATAGTTTAACTCTTGGCAAGAAAGACATTCTCAATCTGAAACACAGCACCTGTGGATTTTGCCATCCAAACTTAGATTATTCAGGCTCTAAGATGGTGATTTATTTGGATGTTTTACATTTAAATGAAGACCATTTGACATTCATTCTGTCCCCAAAGCACTTCAAAGAGCTAACTGAACTGATTTTTGAGGAATTACAAAGTGATGAAATTTTAATTTTATTCATCTTGAATGAAATTTTAATTTGAGTAGAGGCTTTAAAACAGTATAATTAAATCCTGATTTTTAAATTTTTTTGGTTTTGTATAGACACAAGGTCTCCTAACATTAAATTTTTAATAGTATGTACTGGTCTGGAAAAAGGTATTTGTAGTGTCTGTTCAACTGCTTTCAACAGTGACTCAGTAAAAGAAAGGGATATTTAAATATATATATCATGACAGCATAAGGAGCATATCATCACTGAGAGAGTGATAAAGCCATAGAAGCTCATGCAAAGAGAAATATACCATTTAATATGCTGTGCTCAGCATAAAGCAGATTTGTCAAATACAGGTAGTTGACTTATTCTAAGGTCAGCAGAGGATATTTTACAGTTTATGACACATAGAAGAGACTATGTGATCCAAATGCCTAAATTCGACATATATACAGACTTAAAGTAACATATAATACACAGGCAAAGTCAGTTCATATCAAGAGATGATTATACATTCCTAATATAAGTAAGTCAATAAAATTATCTTGTTTAGCAGTGCAGGGAAAAGATGTTAGCATAATTCTCTATTGAAGCCAAAGAGCAAGGGAAGACTCTGCACCTCTGCCTGAAGGAACGTGACAGGTCTTGGTCACACCAAAGTCACCTGGACAGAGACATGACAGATGCTACAATCACCATGTCTGGCAAGGCCAAGCACAACTGCAGCCAGAACACAGTTAGGAGAGACATTCATTGATCATGCCCTGGGAAAAGCTGCCAGATCCTGTTAAAAGGAGCTGAAGAAATATAATGTATTAATAATATGTGCATGATTTCACAAAGTGTTAAAAAACCCATAGCCTATGTTAGACCACAATCTTTGGTAACAGACCCAAACCTGGGGAATGAGTCACACCACAAAGCATGCATACATTTAACTTCTTGGTGAACCAACCAGCTCCAAGAGCCTGACAGACTGAGGCAGGAGTCTTCGAATGCAGTTAAAGGAAGTGCCTTTCCCTCCCTTCTCAGCAAAGTGACCCCTGTGAGCTCATTAAACTTTATTCTGCAGGTAATTGCTGACTAAAATCACTGCAAGTCTGCTGGTCAAAGGAGGCATTGCCTGTATTAGGATTCCTTCCTACTGAAGGTATTTAATAAGAAGGGAGTCAGATTTTCTGAGAGACTTATATAACTGAGAGCTTTATTAATTGGCACAACAGAAATGGAAATGAGGTGGTACTGGTAATGGTTTACTTTTGAGGTAGAAAAGGGCACATATTTTCCATCAACAGAATAATAAATCAGTGCACCTTCTACCACACTAATTTGTTAAACATGTTTTGCAGTGTTGGTAGCAAAGATGTTTTTGCATCAGGTACTCGCATAAGGCAATTATGAGGTTGCACCGTTCTGACACAATGCATGTGTAAAAATGTATTAGCTAATCCTAATAAATGATACAAATGTAGTGTTTAATCAGTAGAATAAGCTATCTTGAATATTCTGTGCAATATGTAACCATGACCAGCTTACAAAGAACCTGTAAATTGTATTTTAGGGGCTGAAAGAGAGCATTTGACTGAGGAGGTATTTTTGAAAGTGATTCCTCCATGGTGAGATCACTGGCAGCTGTCATTTATCTCCCTCTGACCAAGATAAAGATAAACTGAGTATACAAGCAATAACAACTTTTCTGCTGACTAGAATACTCTCTATTGCTTTCTTCAATTTCACCAATAGGCTATTAACTCATGGTTTGTTCAGCTTCTCCGTTGCAAAACTACAATAGCCTCTTTGTAACTTTATGAGCTTTCACAAAACTGGAAGTACAAACCTGTCAGGGAATAAGAGCTAAGCAAGCTCTATGTTCCACCAGCTACAAAAAGAAAACAAGAAAATGGAGGAGTGCTCTGCTTTACATACCCAGTGACTGGCCCTCCAAATCAATCAAAAAAAAAAAAAAGGCTCAGATTACTGTAAAAGGAAAATTAAGAGTGAAAAGTGACAAGCAGTTAATGTTCTCCAGTTTTGAAGCCAGGAATAAACACCAAGTAAGTCCTGTCCAGAAAAGTGTGTCAGCACCATCAGCAGAAGCTGACACAGGATGCCGGGACCCATCCGAGGAGGGATTCAGAAGAGAATGAACAATAAAAGACAGGCATGGAGGTGACATCTGCAGGAGCTGGATACCAATTTCCAGAGAATGACTGCCTTTTAATAAACTGAGGTTTAACTGTTATCAGTGCCCGTTAAAAATCATGACTATGAGAAACAATGAGAGCCATTTGTATCACTTTCTCCCTGCAGGACCTGTCTGAGGGAGAACAAACCTCTCTCCTCCAATGCCAGCTTGTTACTGCCAGCACTGGCTATAATTGAATAAGCTTTATTCAAATGATTGCTAAATTTAGCAGACATTAGCATCAAGTCTCTAGAGGGGTGAAAACTGGAGAAGGAAGCATTAAACAAATAGACTAAAGTAACCCTGAATAGTAGATGCAATTTATGGCAGAGCAAGCCTTTCTGCCTGATGAGTCTAGCACAAAGTTAAACCTGGATTTAGGGACCTCATTGAGAAAAAACATGGCACCATTCCCTTTCTTCCTGGCCTTTTATTATCCCTGTGGTGGCGGTTGCCTCTTGTATTGTCCACAAAATAGGATTTGTTACCCGGTGTGCAACAAGCACATTTCAGAGTTACACAAGCCTGGGTGCTTGGTGGTATTCCACAGATCAAGCACACCCACTGGACTATCCACACCATTATTCATACACAAATATTCAGAGTTAGTAACTTTACACGTACAAACCCTCTGCTGTCAGTAATTTCCATATAAGTTACATAAGCCCAGCTAACTTTTATGCATGCTTGAGGGAAGGGCTTTCACTTGGGCAGGGGTCTTTTTGACCTCTAGGCAAGACTTTTAGTATTACAGTGAACATACTTGAGTTGTACTTGAGCATTTTGCCGAGTTAGCAATGTATACATAGACATACCTCATCTTTGAAGCTCGTTAGTTCCAGGATGTCCTCGAGTAAGGGATGCCAATTGCTATCTGTTCTAAAGACATACAACAACATTGTGATTTACTACTCCTTAAAGGTTGTTAATTCCAGGACATTCTTGATTAAGGGATACTCACTGCCACCTCTTCCACTGATTAGGTCTCTTTTCTTGTTGATTAGGCTTGAAAGTATACAAAGATCTTACATCAAAGAACATCCTGACTTGAGATAATCTTGACATATTCACAGAATCGCAGAATTGTTGGGGTTGGAAGGGACCTCTGGAGATCATCTAGTCCAACCCCCCTGCCAAGGCAGGGTCACCTCGAACAGGTGACACAGGAACGTGGCCAGGTGGGTTTGGAATGTCTCCAGAGAGGGGGACTCCACAGCCTCCCCAGGCAGCCTCTTCCACTGCTCTGCCACCCTCAAAGTAAAGAAATTCTCCCTCATGTTGAGGTGAAAGTTCTTGTGCTTTAGTTTATGGCCATTGCTCATCGTCTTGTCGCCGGGCACCACCGAAAGGAGTCTGGCACCATCCTCTTGGCACCTATTTTTGCCAAGTTAGCAGTGTGGTACCTAACATCCATCAACACCGGGATTTACTGCACCCCTAGAGCGTGTTCCGTCCCTCCGGGCGGAGCGGGGCGCTGTGGGGGCCGGGCGGCGGCGGAGCGCTGCGAGGGCCGGGCGGAAGCGCGGGGAGGCGCGGCCATGTCGGCGGCGCTGCTGCGGCGGGGGCTGGAGCTGCTGGAGCCGCCGGGTGAGCCCGCGGGGGCCGGGGGCTGTGCGGGCGGGGAGCGGGTGGTTCCCGGCTGGAGTAACTCCGTCCCTATTCCCGCTTCAGGGCAGGGAAAGGTGCCTCTGGGAGCCCAGCGGGGCCGGGATGGCGCCAGGGTCGCGGGCGCTGCGAGGCGGAGGAAGAGGGCGCCGGAGCCCGGCAGGAACAAGGCCACGGTCAAGGGGAGAGTCGTGAAGTCGGCAATAGGTGAGTCCCGGCCTCTCCACAGCCCTCGCACCGGGTCCCCTTGTGATGTCCCGCAGCCACCCTGCCGGTCGCTGTATCCCATCCCTTCCCATCCTCCCGGATGCCCTTTTGGTGTCATTTAAACACAGCCTGATTTGAGGGCGCACCCCTATCCCCGAGCTGTAGCGGTGTCTTTATCCCGGTGCCTCGCTGATCCTCCTGTGTGTCTCCTTGTGAGCTGCCTGGATGAGCAGCTGATGTGTTTTGTCCCGCTCTGCTTTGTCCCAGAGGAGTATCATAAGAAGAAGCCTGTGAATCACTTGAGGGAAAACCTGCAGTACATGTTGAAGGGACGACTTGTTGCAGACAAAGCCATCACAGAAAAAGTAAGACCAACTTCTCTTTGGGGATCTGTTTCCACTAAGGAACACACGTGAATGGGAGTCAAGTCAATTTTCTGTTTACAAGTTGCCTTGAGGAATTTCTGTGTGCACTGGAAAAATAACTTAGTAAGTTTTAAACTCTTGTTGATATGTAGTCCCCTGTTTTGTTCTCTGATACTAGTTAAGATCATAGAATGATAGAGTGATTTGGGTTGTAAGGGACCTTAAAGATCATCCAGTTCTAACTGCACCACCACGAACAGGGATGCCACCCGCTAGATTAGGTTCCTCAAATGTACTGACAACTGTTGGCTTTTCTTAATTACCAAAGATTTCATAGCTTCCTGTGGCAAAGAAGCCGTGGTTCAGACCTTCTCCTTATTGTCAATCAAACTGGCCCTCTCTGTAGCTGGAGGCTGTTTGATGAGGAACCAGGTGTGCTGCTGGCTCACGTAATAGGAATTTTGTAGCATCTTGAATGGTGTTTCTCATAACTTGAGAATTTTTGGGAAAGCCAGTGGTCTTTCTCAAAAGTAGTCCCATGCCAGGATTTGAAGAGGAGGATAGCTGACACTGCTAGTGTTGGGCTATTTTTATGAGATACAGGCTGTTAACTTACATAAACAAATCAGGTGGTTTAGGCCAGTGTTTCTAAAGCTGGAGATTGTGAAAGGAGGTGATGGTGTATTAGAAAATGCTGAGGGAATTCCACCACCTTGTTCAGTTTTCCAGTTGTCTCATGGAGAGAGATGATAAAAGAAGGTCATAGTTTCAGAAAGATCTGAATTGAAATCAGTATTTCTATGTCAGTGGCTGTTACTACAGAGAGAAGTTTTCATATTTGACTCCAAATACCAAATTGATATGTACTGTTGTCCCAGTGATCTGCTTTGGTTAACATCGGTGATTGCCTCTCACTTTTCTTTGGAGGCACTCCAGAATATAGCATGGTACTTGTAGAATAGCAGAGATGCTGCAGGTGAGCTTGAAAATTGCTATTTTGTGGTTTGGTCTGGATAACAATGACTGCTGTTTTTTCCATTTCTGTATCGACTGAAGGTTCTTGCTCAGAACAGAGGCAGGAAGTCCAAAGATCAGCCTCCAGAGAAGGCAGAAAAGAAGAAGCCCGAAAGCACTGTCTTTACTGAGGAAGATTTCCGTAAATTTGAGAGAGAATACTTTGGGATACCGTAAACAACATGACGGGAATTCTTGCAGCTCCGGTCTTTCTGCAGCTAAGTGCTCAGCACACAGGACTGGACATTTCCTCATTGTGTTTGAGATGGGACATCAGAGATGCCCTTCTGCCAGCGAGGACTTCCATGTCAGACTTGCAGGGCAGCTCTGCATCTGTGCAGAACTTGTTACTGGCCAGCTAAAGCCACGGAGGTTCTCTTGGCTCTGAAATGTGTTGACCTTATAATTATCTTCCTGCAGCCAGCAAGTCTTGCATTCTTAATGTTGAAGGGTGGACCAAGCCAAATACAAATCTTGTTCCCCTTCCTCAGGATGTAAGGCTTCTGCTATCTGTGTTATTTGGCAGGGGGTATTTAAAGTAGTGTATCTGAATGGAGAAGTGTTTGGACCAGCACTAATAAATCCCTGGAAGGGTAGGATGCTCTGAAAGACTGTTAAACCTGAGAAACCCTGCAGTTTCTGTTCTTATTACAACCCCTGTCAGGTCTTTCAGTCATTGCAAAAACTTTTTATATGTCATTTGATTAAATAATTGTTGCAGACGCTGTCTCTCTTTGCCTTTGTAATAGCAATTATTATGACAAGCTACAGTTGATGAAGACAAACTGTGTCACTGTTCTGATCCAAGCATTCCTGTCTTTAGGATGACTCAGTTGTGTGAATGGCCTCTCTGATTCATGTTGACACATATATTTAATCTTCTCTCTGACATGCTGAGGCCTTCAAAGAGTGCAGTGGAATGGAGATGACTTCTCCATTTTGCCTGCTTACGGTCTCCCCTCTCTCCAAGGAAGAGCTGTCAGACAAAGTTGTCCTTTGGATGCTTATACCAGAGCATCCCACCGAGATGTAGCCATGCCAGGAGGGCTCCCCTGCTGACTGTTGCCAGAGCTTGTAGCCAGGAGGGCTTGTGACCAAAATGTTAGTCTGGGCATCAAGTTAAAATCTGAACCTGAGGCTGTGCTGCTGGGTTGAAGGGAAGTTGTATTCTCTCAAACTACTGCCAAATTCCCAGTTGTAACAAACAAGGCCCAGCAGGTGGGAGTGTTGTTACAGAAGCTTCCTCACTAAACCACTAAGTGTGCTTCTGGGGAGCTCCTGCCACTGCCCTTTGCTGCCCCTTACCTAAGAAGATTGAAGTGTGTTTCCTTCAGAAAAAATCAGGTAAGGAGAAGGGCTAATGCCAAGCTTTACAAGGGGCTTGGCTGACCTGAGCAGCAGCTGCTTGATGTCAGCACTGGCAAGAATTCATTATCCCTTCCCTGCCCTCTTGATTCCTGGCGCTGTCCTCTTAAATCTGTGCCTCCTCTGTTGAGTTCTTTCCCACTTGTCTGCATGGGAGGGAAGGTCACTCAGATGTATGAGGTCCAGACAGGGGAAAGAGTGAACATACTGAAGTGTGTGTACTGGAAATTGTGCAATAGCACATGGGAGGGGATTTCTTGTAATAGGATCAAGTGCAACTATCTGCAGCCAAAAGTGGTAAATATAGAACAGTTCAAAGAGCAATTCCCTTTTTTTCAGTCTGTTCTTGCTCCCAAAATTTAAAAAGTGTAAGAAAAAAAAAAGAACTACAGCTTCTTAAAAGCTGATTGTGCCACAACTTGATCAAGAGGTATTATTTTGTTTTGAGCCTTTGTCTTCAGTATTTGGAATTTCCTGTGGTCTTACAGATGTCCTTCATGTCATCTCCTGCACCTCCTCTACCAGTTCCTCCTACACACCCTTATTTCTGTGGTTGTTTGGCTCCTGGGCCCTTCTGCAGGCTGAGGAAAGCAAAACCATCCTTGCTCTAGAAAAGAGCAGGAGGGTAATGAAGTTCATTCTTTGTACAAAACTCAGCTTGTTTGCTTGCAAACATAAACAAACAGGAAAGCTCTCCTTTCAGAGTCAATGAGGAACTTTAAAGTGAGGCCCAGAGCAGTTCTCCCTGAGGATAATAACACCCAGATCAGTGAAGTTTAAAAGTTGGATGGTAGCTCTCATTACCCTCTGGAAAGACTATTAGGGCCAACACAAGTGATCAACATACTTCTCGAGGCTTTTGCCATGAGGCATTATGTTGTTGAGGAGGGTGAAGCTACCTGACAGACTGAATTTTGCCATTTGAAACCAAACTTGGTTGTACAGCCAACAATATCCTCCAATAAATTATTTAGTAGGAGGAAGGAAAAGTAAGCAGAAGTGAATGGGTGGCTCTAGATCTGCAAGGGCAAAGAGCAAACGTTCCAGCCTTGACTTTCCCCCTGTCTGGCAGGGCATGAGCTCCTGGGAAAGAAGAGCAGTGCCATCTGCATACTGGGTAGATAAGGATGGGTGTTGGCCCCTGAGGGAAATGTCTTCAAGTGAGAAGGGAGAACAGGAATCAGCCTGAGGCACATGCTTGGTGGTGAGCTAAAGCTGAGCACCTTCTTGTACTCCCAGCTGTCTTATGTTATGGGCTAGCCATGCCCAGGGCATGCCAGCTCCTTTGTTATGCTGGAACCCCAGTAGGTGGCTACCTTGGAGCAACCTACTCATCCCTGGCAGTGTTCAAGGCCAGGCTGGATGGGGTTCTGAGGAACCTGGTCTAGTGGAAGATGTCCCTGTCCATGGCAGGGGGATTGGAAAGAGATGACCTTTAAGGTCCCTTCCAACCCAACCCATTCTGTGATTCTGTGATCTATCAGTTCTTTGCAGCCAGATTTTTCTGCCCAGTGGAAGAGAGAAGAGGGGGTTAGGGAAGGAGCAGCTGCCATAGCTTCTTTTTCTGGTTGTCCTCCAGCCTCAGTTTCCCACGCTGGAAGCTGACAGGCTGCAGCCCATAACCTTTGGACCTGCTGGACAGCATTTCATTCCCACGCATCTGTGAACAGCAGCACAGGGACGTGTCCCACTGCTGTGGGACGAGGGCTGCGTGCTGGCTGAGCTCATCAGGCTGCTGGCTCTCTTCCCAGCTCTGCGACACCAGCTGAGCATCCTGCAGCAGAAAATAGAGGTAGCTGAGCTGGAGAAGGAGGAGGTTGCCATCTTACAGTGTATCTCCACCCACATGCAGCAGGGAGCCAGAATGGGAGGTAGCAGCAGCAGCTTTAATATAAATGCAAATAAAAGCTCTGGAGTGTTATTAATGTGGTAGAACCTTTCCAGGGAAACTGTTTAGAGGAAGCAGAATAGTTCCCAGATGCTCAGTCTTGAGCTAGCTTAGTGTGAATAAGATTCATCAAGCCTGTTAATGGCCTATTGCTCCCTCATTATGTGAATGGAAAGCAAAAAAGGCAATTTGTTCCAACGGGTACAAGCTAATGTAAGCCCATACAGCCTCTGCTGTACCAGCAAGTCTTCACTTCCTTACCATAGAAAGCAACAACAGCTACTACCAGTGCTATATGTGCATCAGGAGGGGGGATAACTGCAATTGTAAACCAAGAAAACATGTTTGCTCAGGGCACTAACCAATTTCTTGCCTCTGAAATGACAAAGTGGTAACAAACCTGGCCACCAATGAACAAAGACAGACTGTAAAACTTGCTCAGGCAAATGAGATTTAAAACACTGAAAAAGCTGTGGTGGAAAACCAAGGAGGGGGGAAGGGTCCTAAAAACCTTTGGCAATCTCACCCTCTGGTTTGTTTTCCATGACTGCCTTCCATTTCAGCCTTGCTGATGATCAACACAGCACCAGCACCTGCAGCACAGACAGGCTACTGAACGCCTCAGGTAGGGGACTAATTATTGTAGAAATGGTTCACAGCAGCAGGGTCCTAAATAACCCAGAAAATAAAAGTTACAGCAAAGGAAGTTTCTCATTTTGAGACACAAAGACTCATCGATTCAACTAAAAATGAAAGAAGGCAGGCTGCCTAATGTGTGCTTACAGCCCAAAATGTGGAACTGCAGCCAAGGCAGACTGAAGGGTTAGTAGGTTTGAGACAGCTTAAAGGTTTGCATGTCTATCCATAGTTACATTAAATAGGATTAACAGTGCCAACCACTAACCAATGGGGGCAGGGGACATAAAAAGCATGAAGGTTGCTCTGCAGCTGTCTACAGAGCTACACACACCTTTTTCTGAAGGAATAAGCTTTTGGCAGGGTTAACCAGTGATCCAGCCAAGCTGGTCTGTCCTGAGCTGCACTGCTTGCGTGCCAGCAAGATCATTTATCTCCTTTAATGGGAGGCAAAGACTAGGGCTCTTTCTCTGCCTGCCTGTACACTGCAATGGAGATGCAGAGAAGTTACAGAACTAGGAGGCTCTCTGCCCTATATAAATTAAGCTGACGCATCTGCTGTGCCTGGAACTCGCTCCCTGCCATTTCTTAACAGGGTGTGTACGTGTAAAAGAGAGAAAAAGAGCAATTGAAGGAGAAATGAGAGGCAGCTAGGCATTGCTTGGATAACATGCACCTCTGTAATAGAGAAATTGGAGCTTGTGGGTAGAGCTAGCTTCATTCGGTGGCTTGTGACGCTGCATGAGTGCACCAAAAATAATGCAAAGGCAGCATACCTGGGATACCTGAGGAGCCAAAATAGTGTTGCCCAGGTCAGGGGACCGAACTCCTCTGTTAATTCACAGGGCCTGAAGCATTTCAATGGGAGAGTCAGCAAAAGTGAGCATTTCTGGCCCAGCAAGGGACGTTCATGGTAAGACCCCAAGACTACCTTTGTGCTAGAAATGAAGTGTAACAGGAGTTTATGTGCTGGACTGCACAGCGAGGCTGTGAACATAGGAAGAGGACAGAGGAAGGTAGGGTATCTCCAGACACTACTTGAACCATACTAAAAAAAATTAGTATGCACAAGATGGAAATTATGCTTGTAGGAAGGATAATATAGATCCTCGTTTTTTCCTGAAGGCCTAAGTCTATAGAAAGATAAAGAAAGCAGGTATTCTTCTGGCCAAAAATTTATAGATATCCCACCCCAAAAAAAAGGCTATGAATGGACTACCACTGTGTGAAATTGTTTCAATCAGTATAACCCACATTTTCTTTCTATAGTCCAGCTTGGGAGCACTGGAGGAGCATTCATTTCCCAAAGGACAGGCTGTCCTTGCAGCTATTTCTGGGCCTTCTGCCAGAGCAAAAGCTATTTGGAAGATTTTATCATCATTCTTTCTTCATTCTCCAACACTGCAGCTGTGGATTTGTTTCTGTAAGTGTGCTGCAAAGGTGTATCTGATCCTCCACACAGGCATGTGAAGAAGTTGTCAGCGGTCATGGTTTCCTCTTTTCATTTTGAAAGAGAAGTGCAAGTGCCTGGCTCTCACTAAAGGCAGGGTGAAGAGGAAGATGGTTATAAATATCATGACAACAGCAGAAACCAGCTCCTGAGAAGGGGCTGTAGGTTGTCAGAGCAGCTCAGTGAGCAGTGAATAGCCAGGGCTTGTTTGGTTTCGTGGGGGAATATTGGACTCCTGTTTACCACAAAGCACAAAATTTGCTAAGGGACCGGGAGCCTGAGGGTCACACATGCTGTGTGTGTGAACTCTACTTCACTGCTCTTAATTTAGAGGAAAAATAACTGAGACAGAAATCCCATCAGCTGTGCCAACTTCAGATTCAAATAGCTTTTTTATAATGTAGATTGGGGGAATTCTGCTGTGTCCAAGGATGTAGAAGAACTGGGCTCCTCCAGGGATGGGTAAAGCCTGCATTTCATGCACTACAATATATTTCTGGACATGGTATCATGCTGTATGCAAGCCACAAGGATTCAATGAGGCACATTTGTTCTGCGAGGCTGTGAGAGAAAGGAGACAACCCCTACAGTTTGCAAAATGTAGAATCAGTCACCAGCCAGGAGGCTATCAGAATTTTTATCCTGTGGGCTGGAGTTTATGTGACAGTGTCCTCAGTGTTCCTCGGCTCCTGCTGCAGGCTGGACAAGCTGCTGGGCTGCAGAGCCCAGTGGTGTGATGCTGGCTGTGCCTAACGCAAGCCTGGAGGAAAAGTCTAGATAAA
The DNA here is from genome assembly GCF_025592945.1 of Manacus candei. NCBI lineage: Eukaryota > Metazoa > Chordata > Aves > Passeriformes > Pipridae > Manacus > Manacus candei. The sequence continues at coordinate 6,751,828 of NW_026138066.1, forward strand.
AAACACAGAGGAAGAGTCAGCTCTAATCTCTAGCCCGTGTAAAATCTTAAATAAGTTTCTAAGTATGGAAACACGGCGTCATTTCAGCAGGCATTGCATAAGGTTGCCATATTGGCTGCATCTGCAAAGCCACGAGCTCGGAGGCTCAGCAAGCAGGGATGATGCTGACTGCTCTTCAAGGGCAGGTTCCTGATTCTCCTGCAAGGAGTTCTATAAAACGCACACACGGCTACAGAGAGCAAAGCAGCGTGGATGTGTCACGCACTCCTACTTGCCTGTTCCAGCTCTGATCTTCCTTCCCTAGAGTGAATGTAATTTGGTAAATTGGAGCTACATGCTCTCTGGAGGGTTGTAGAAACCAGAATCGTGTATTTACTGGCCAGCACAGACACTGTCTCATCTGCCTGCAGAGTATGGACTCAAAGAAAAATTGATTTTAACCAGGGAGGGCTCACAGACAGCACTGCCTATGTGCTGACAATCTTTTCAGGCTTCTGAAGAACTGAGTAAGGGCTACAAAATATACCCACCGTCCCTGCAGCCCTGGCTGCTGCCAAGTTTAAGCAGGTGTTGCTATGGCTCTAAGGGAAGTGGTTGCCCTGAGGTGGGAAAGGGTTATCAGTATGGAGAGGAGAGGTTTTCCCTGCACTCATACCAGTTATCATATTTTCTGTGGCTCAGCTGAGACTAAGCACATTGTCACCTCAGGTGCAGATTTGACCCATCAAGGCAAAGCCTATCCTGCTTATTGGGCTTTTCTGCCTCTAATTATCCCCATCCCCAGCCTGGCAGGTCCAGCTGATCTGAAAAAAACCTATTACATCTGTCTAACTCTCAAAACACAACAGTCCCTTGTCCCTGCATGCAGTCTCCAGTAAGCTCTGGAGAACAAAGCAGCACTTAAAGCAAGACCTTGGTGTGCCTGCCAGTTTGCAGTGCATCCCATACAGCACATGGTAGTCAGTGCCCTCTCCCAGGAGGTGAGAGACTACTCAAACACAGGGAACTCATTGTCTCATAAAACCCAAGGGGAGGGTCTTAGTTACTCATACCACTTTCAGCGTGGCATGAGCCCTAACTCCTGACACGGAGCCTTCTCACTTTAATTTAAATGGCATCCACATCACCTGGGCACCAGCTGTGAGCATGGGCAGGTCAAGACACCACGGAGGGCCTGGCTCGTTCCTCCCTCCATGCCAGCAGGCAGCTGCCTGCTGCCAGCAGTTACCTGCCTCACCTGCCTGCTGGAGGAGCCTTCACACAGAAGGTCCCTTAGCACATGGCTGTTATCCCATGGTCAGCTAATGGCTTGGACAAGTAGGGCTGGAGGACTGCAGCTCAACTCGAGGACATAACAAGCTCAAGTGTCAGAAGCGAGGACCCCCACCAAGCTGCAACTAGACAAGCCATTTTCTAACGCCTTTAAAGACCTTTTCCCTCCCCACTCCCAACACTGGCTGGAACCCTGTGTGTACGTGCCAGCCAGGCTGGGATGTCCAGGTGCCCCAGCTGGGTAGCTCACTGAGCCATGGCAGTGCAAGTAAGAAGGAATCAACTCCTTAGGAAAGGATGTGCACGTCCATGTGCCAGATGGACTAGGTGCTGTTAAATGGGGGTATCAGTGGCAAAAAAAAAAAAAAAACCTGAACAAAAAAATAGTTGAAAATGGCACATCCCAAATCTGAAGAAACCCTGACCCCCCCCACACAAAGGTGCTGCTCCAGCACACCAGCACCTTCACTGCACCAGCCTAGTCAGGACTAGAGCTGAACTCAAGTTGCAGCCTTGGTAGAAGACTCAAATTTATGCTTAGACCTTAAAATTTGACTTGTCAGTGGGCAGCTGAAGAAAACTCCTAATCTTTACTTTGGTACACCAGTGTCTTCCATCAGTTAAGAGTGCTACAGTAACCCCGCCTACCTGGTCCACCTCAGTATGACAGGAGCTCCTATGCCAACCCCACCAGCTGGGGCAAGGAAATACCTCCTGCCACTTAGGGCATTCCAAGACCAACAGAGACATGACAAACCAAAGTGCATTTGAACACCACCTCTGCTTGCTCTGGACTTGTCTTCCAGCAAGCTGCATATTTCATGTTTCTAGTTTTGGTTTCGGACCCTGGACTATTCTTCTGACACACTGTTCAAGTCTGAAAACATCCCTCCCAACCATGCAACATCACTGACCTTGTGTATTACCTAGGTTTATCTTCCAGTGACTCCCCCAGCTCAATTCTTTAATCAGGCTTATACGTTTGCTGCTCAAAAACCCAAGGTACCCCAGTATGATCCTCTATTTTAGTATATATGGAAATTAGAGGATGGCAGTTAAACTGAGACACTTTATCAAGCATTCAAAGCACTTTTGTGCACTTGTACAACATCCACTGCTCAGCAGAATGAGCAGCAGAGGTGTCACACTGCATTCTCTGCTAGACACCTAATAGATGATTGTGCTTGTACCTGCATCCAGGTGTGGTGCAAATCTTGTTTTACAGGTACCCATTAATCTCACATCATTGTACATTTACTATAAAATTATTTATTAGACAGCAATACACAGCTTTAGCATTAAGCTTATATACATGCACATCAACACTGCTGACTACTCTATTCAGGGACCCTAGCTCTTCTGCCCTTGGCCTTGCGGACCTCTTCTATCAGATCTTTTAAGTACTGAATTTCCTTACTAAGGGAATCTGCTTTCTCCTTCAGGGCCTGGTTCTTCTGCTCCAACTCTCTGCACTCCCCAGACAGTGCCTCCTGTTCTGCCCTCTTCTTCTGCCGGTAACGTGTGGCAGCAGTCTTATTCTGCTCCATCTTTTTCAGTTTCTTATCTATTTTCTTTTCTCCTTTCACCTTTGCTGACACTACCTTTTCTGCAGGATGATCGTATGGTTTGGACCGCACAGAGCCACAGGTGGCATCTGCAGGCAACTGGTTGCCATTGGGGGATCCGACTGAATTGGTGGGGCTATGTTGGGGGGTTCCCAGGTAGGAATCTGGGCTCATGCATATTCCACTATCATCAGAATGGTTCTCCTCCTCTTTCTCAGACTTGGTGATCACTACCACAACAGCAGGGCACTCCTGTTTTCTTTCTCCTTCCAGAACATCCACTTCACTACCTAGTTCTAAACTAAATGAGTGGTCTGGAGTGGAAGTCAGAGACCCTGGGGAGAGGGGTAAAGACCAAAGGGAAGCAGAAGCCAATGGGATCATTGGATCTGCTACAATTGGAGATTCGGGGACATGGGTGATTAGGTCATTTATCAGTGGAAGTTCTTTGTTGTGAAATTCCTGGATGGTAGCATTAAATAGGAGATCACACGTGTCTTCCAACGTGGCCATCAGCTCGTCTGGTGAGACGGTGGCTTCCAGATGTTCCATACCTAACAGGGCATCGAAATCAAATTCCTTCAGATCCATCTTCTCCACCATCCATTCCATGCCAGAGAAGGCATCCTCTGCACAATAAAAAAAAAATAATCACCTTGGTAAACTATCAACCAATGCAACTCAAGCTTTTGAAAATCACCTAGCAGCTCATCATTATTTAGCATCTCCTCTCTTATATTGAGAAAACCATCAGAAGAAAATACCCTGCCACTGAACTGCCAAAGACTACAGGGTACAATGTAAGAAGTCAGCTCTTGTAACATTCCAACCCTCTTACTCAAAGACCAGAAGAATTCAGGGACATTTAAAACACACGACCATGCTTTTTTCTTGTGACCTCTGCCAGGAAACAGTACCATTAGCAACTGGTATGTTACTAAAAGGGCAATAGAAGTGTCACTTTACCATAACCAGCAATTCTGTATTGTGTAAGCAGCGCGGTAAATGCGCTTTCCAAGCAGAGGTAACGCATGTGAGTTTGCCTTCACATTTATGAAAACCTAGCAATTTATTTTTAACCTGAACATTAATAAACTATTATGTATCACTATAACTGATGCACTTTATGCAAATAAATAATATCTTACCCTGGCTGCTATCTATGGTGTTGCCTAAACTGTCCACAGCAAGCCAATTGGAGGAGACTGCCTTAGCCTTGTCGCTGGAGAACCCATGCAAACCGAGGGGCTCGGCCACCTCCAGGTAGTCATCTAGGAGTCCCAGACTTTCCTCAGCCACCGAACACGGCTGGCTGAAGGGGGATATTGAATCCCCCAACAGCATCTCGTTGTTCAAGAAGCTCATCTTCGTCAGTTTTTAACGCTTTGACGTCAAAGGATGTGGTCAAGTAGAGGGTCTTTTCGTCGACTACAGCAATGCTGCTGTGCGATGCCGTGAAAAACCTGCCAACAGAACTTAAACTCATGAGTACTGGGTTTGACCAGCATAGTAGCCTTTTAAAGCTGTGACGCTTCGGAAACGCGGTGGTACTTCCCGTGCAGCAGGCTGAGCACAGCCGGGCGCGGGCTCCAGCTGCGCGTCCCCCGCCTCCCTCACGCCCGGGCAGGGATGGGCCCCGCCCACCCGCCGCCATTTCGCGATCCGGCCGCCATTTTGTGCCGTGCCACGTTTCCACCGCGGCTCCAGCACCGACCGCAGGCAGCCGCCCACCCTGCACAGGGCTCACTCGTGCCCCGTGACCAGGGCAGGCTTTACGCTACAGTACTCAGTTATTTGGTATTAGCGCTGCTGCCAGCTTGTTAACAGCCCTCGTTTATCTACTCCTGACTATAAACCAGAGTAGCACTGATACTCAAAACCCCAATACCTCCAGTGCCCCATTTCCCACCAGGTACAGCATTTCCCCTCGCGGGCGGGAAAAAACCCTCCCTAGGAATGTACTGCTTTTACTTAACTTCCCACGCAGCCCCCATGAATAAAAAGTTAAACATTTTGGAATCGAGGTTTCTTGAACGAAAGGAGACATGGACGTTCTTCGTAACTTATTCCGAAATGGCATTTCCTGCCATTTCTGACACCCGCCGCCCTCGGGATGTTGAGCCCCACAAAGATCCCTTCTCCCTGCACCCATTTTGGTATACGCAAGTGTTTTATAAATTATTCGGTATATCTCCCCCCGCCCTCCGTGAGATACCACCGATCACCACAGAGGTGATAAACCCGCCCCAGAAGCCCACTTAGAGGGGATAAGAAGAGGGTGACTATCAACACGAAGGAGAGGGAGCAGCCATCCCTCACACACAATACTCACGCCATGGTTGCAGATGCCGGGGATGTGCTGGGGCCGCCGCCGCTGCTGCTGCGCCTGCTGCACTGGCCGATGCCGCCGCTGGCCCTGCCGCCTTAAAGAGCCATGGCGGCCAGGGGAGGGGGACTGCTCGGGTCCGCGCCGCGTGGGGAGGTGCTCCGCACACTCACAACGACACAACTTCTACGACCGAAGACAAGCACACAATGAGGTGGCACCGCCCGCGCGCCGCCCTTATATAGGATCCGCCTTAAGGCAGACCAGATGCGATAGTGAGGTGTCCTTCCGCCAAGCGTCACCTGCCTCTCGCCAGCGCCTATCGGCCTATGTCCTGTCTTTCTGGGCTTCTCTCCTGTCGTTCTCCTATGGGTTAAACGCAGGAGCCGCCGACACAAAACCACGGCTCCAAGACGGAGTAGCCACGGAAGGACTCTATAGTGCACAGCTACGGAGGGACTATATGGTGTATATCCGCCGTGGCCGCCCCCCCTCGGCGGGCGCAGCCGCACTACGTGACCGGAGCGGCTCAGGACGCTCCCCCCGCCCCCCCCGCGGGGAGCGTTGCGGAAGGTTCACCCGCCAACAAGGACGCGGCGCTCGCGCGGAAGGCATCACGAGCCTCTCCACGTGGGAAGGCCGGCGCTCATTGGCTACTGGCGAGTCGTTAACCTGCACCGTGAGCTGTCATTGGCCAAGGCACGGAGGAGACCAACGCTGAGGAGGGGGAGAGGAGAAGGAGCAGCTGGGCAGGGAAATGGCGCCGGGCCGGGAGGGGGGAGCGGGATGGAGATGGGGCGGGAAGGAGGAGTTGGGCAGGGAAGTGGTCCTGTCCCTGCAACCCCGCGCCTTCTCTGACATGCCCCTCTCGAAGCAGCGTGTGTTCCCCACTTTGATTTCCAACGGCCCCTTTTGTTCTCTACACAAAGGCCCGCTGAGGTCGGGCGGGCACTGGCGGCGGCAATGGCGCGCAGAACGGGCTGAGGCGGCCCGCCATGGCCTTCTGCTCCCTCAGATAACGCGTCAGCCCAGGGCAACGCTGTCTTCCCTCCCTCCCTGCCTGCCTGCCTGTCTGCCTGCCTGCCCCACACATGCAGCGCTTAGATTACAGCTGCTCTGGCACTGTGTGTGGGGGGGCGTCTGCCCGGGGCCTGCCGTCCTTACAGCGGCCATGGCGCCGCACCGACCCGCAGAGGTTCTCGGCTGGAGAGCCGGGCAGCCGAGACCACCAGTCTAATTGGTGCCTTCAACCTATGCAAGGGCTGAAATGAAATTGTTATTCCCCACCTGAGAAATGAGAACGTCCTCTCCTGCCATGCGGTTTCATGCTGATGCAGTAGATTCTCTGTTCTCTGTGCAGATGTTACTCTGAGTAGTGTGAGCATTACTGGATCACCCACAGAGCCTCGCTACTGTAAAGGGCAGTGTCACCTTGGATAGTTTTTAAAGTGCAGTTTCATGTTATGTTTTATCTGATCCAAATCAACTTGCTGCTAGGAAAAAAGTGAGACATCTTCCCCCACCCTATTCCTGCTTAACAATTCCACCAGCTGGCCTGGCCCTCTCTGAAACAGCTCACAGCTAGCAGGAAGCTCACAGGGGTCAACAGTTTTCCACTGGTTTCGGTTCCTCCATCATCATTTCACTCTGGTCAGACGGGCATTGGCCAGCTCTGGTGAGCTGGGAGGTTCAGTACTGTGTCCTTCCTGTCAGAGTTATCTGGCTTCAAAAGGTTGGTTTTCCACATTGCCAGCCTCACAGCACCATCAGCTCTGGTGGGTCCTCATTCGTTCAAACATCATAGTCCTGTGGGTCAACTCGCTCTCAGCTACTTCTACAAAAGGCTCCACTATTTTCCAGTTACAATCTCGACAGTATTTGTGTAAAGCCATAGCCACATTTGCTCAGGTCTAACAGCCTGGAACCTCTTAAGCAGCTTGACTGATAATTGGCAAGGATGTGATGTGACACAATTTCTACTTTTAGCAGTCTGATGTTACCATCACTGCTACAAGCAGAGTATGTCACTCCACATCTGTATTTGGTTTGGTGGGAGGGGGTGTTGTTGAGTTTTTGGGTTTTTGTTTGTTTACTTTTTTTGTGTGTAGAAGCAAGCACATATTTTGTAATGACTCATTAAAATAGAGGAGGCAAAGAAAAATGTCCTCTAATGCCAAAAAACACCACAGTAGCAATCGATTGATCTAAGATGACTGCTCTGATAAATGCGCTACAGAGGAGGCAGATCTTGCTTCAAAGAAAAACTGAGAGGATGCATCAGCTTTTAAAGAAGCCAAGTGGGTGATTGGCTGGGTGGACAGCACCTCTATGTCCTCACTGGCTAAGGGAGAGCTCTCACATCCCCTGCTGTGCCTGCTTTCCCCTGCTTTAAGTGAAAAGGGTGATTTTATGACCATAATTGTAGCTAAATAAATAGTAGTGCTATACACACCCAATCCTTCATCATGAAAAGATAATTATAGATTTCTCTGAAAGGACTCTGGGTATGTGTGCGCAAGAATCACGTAAGCAAAAATAAAATATGCAATGAGGGACTTAACCCAGATCTGCCTGTTGCCTAGCTCCATTTTGTGTGTGAAGTAAGGTGGAAATTTGACTGCATTACTAGTTCTAGACAGATACTTTGTAACAATGCCCAACCCAGAAAGTGAAATCAAGTAACAAGAAGCCAGCCACTTAGAGACAAGCATATTTTTCCTGCAAGACTGCAGAATTACTGTTGTTCCATAATTTCATGAGCTACATCCCCAATTCCTTTATAAATGATCTTTCTTCTTTTGCACAAATTGTGTCAGAGATGTCTCCACTGTGGTTAGAGTTTTTGACCAAGGTAAAAGATACTTCTTTAAGCACAAGTAACAATTTCTTGTGAATTTTTCCACAAAAAAAATTACAAGTATTTTCTAAGCAGAGAACTACTAACTAAAAAATGTCTAAAAAGAGTTCCTTTACAGTATGACAATATATTTGTGGCTCAGAGACAGAGAAGTCTGGCAGCTCTGAAGAAAATTTAATTTACAGCACAGAAAGGTGGCGTCTGAAGGAAGATCAATTTGTGGGGGGGTCAGTAAATCCTGCTGTCACCTTAACAACTTCAGCACCATGGATGTTATTTTGCTGCCCTGGATACTGTACCACGGCAAAGAGAGCTCCTGTGGTAAGCGAGATCCATCCCGACCCAGAAGCGAGGGGCCAGCTGCAGGGGAAAGGAGCTGCTCGTGCAGAGCTCACTGCAGGAGAGAAGCCAAGGACCTGGCTGGGAAGCGATGAACTGCCCTGATAAATACAGCACGGCAGAGAGCCACCTCCGGCCAAACAGCATCACCAGGAGGTGGAAAACTATTACTCCTCCATTCACCCTCCTCCTTCATTAAGATGGAAGGTCAATGTATGTTCTTTAATTATTTCTTTCATTTTTTTTTTAAAGTAAACATTGCGAAGGAAAAGAGGCTTTCTTCTTCCACCACCAAGTATATAGGAAACAAACATTCTGAATGCTGTTAGCAAGTACACCAAAGACCAGGAGGACGTAAATGTTTCCATAGTAACATCCCCTTGCACAGTCTGCATAGGATGCTCTCGGGGACTGTCAGTGGCAGGGAAACAGGCCTCCGTAGCAGGGGAGCAAGGAAGGTGGGGAGCAGTGGGTATTGCTGGGGTCGGGAGGGGAACCAGCAAGAGTAACTGAGATAGAGATGTTTGCTGTTCCCTGGAGTGCTGGGAAAGCTGCAGCCAGGGAGAAGAGCTGGCTGACACTGCATCAGGAGGGACTGTGACCCCTACGGTGGCACTGGGCAGGCAGCTTTGGGCCCCCAGTGAGCCTCAGTGCCCCAGAGAAGGGGCAGATGGGCTTCCTGCTGGCCCTGGGTCCTGCTGGGGTGGCTGGGGAGGAGGGGTGAGTGTGAGAGCAAGTCCCCAAGGGAATTCTTGTGAGTGGTAACTTGAATCCTTTGAACCTTTCATCAGAAGGGACAGGAAGCCTTATCCCACACTTCAATGAACAAAGCATTTCCAGATACCAGCAGGAATCTTTCCGGGAGACAGGAGTGTTGAGGGAAACATAAGGGAGGAATGAGGCAAAGCAGATAGACATTTTGAGCAATTTTGAGGGAGAATTACCTACAACCTCTATGGCACAGGCTAATTTGCAGTGCTCAGTTGCTTCTGTCCTCAGTGGCACAAACAGATATCTGAAGGATCTTTTCTGCCAGATTCTCCTTGTAAGCTCTTTAGAGATTCCTTTATAGACAATCCATTTTGAAACTAGATTGAAAAGCAAATATATGTGATTAAAGATCAGGCTGGGAGGTATTAGCGTCCATCTTTTATTACCTACAAACAGAAAATAAGTTATCCGTATGCTCTGCCTCATTTGTTTTGAACTGGTACACCAAATGGAATCCCTAATAAATCATTCATTACATACCCACCCACCCCTTCACTGTCTTCTGTTTCCGTCCTGTAATGTAAATATCCCTGACATTAGAAATGAGACTAATAAAAAAGAGGATTAAATCTGCAATCTACATTTGTAACTTATAGTTCAATTATTTTAGACAGATATGGAAACAATTCTGGTTGTCCACCTACATTTTTCTTACTGAACAAACATGGGCATGCCAAGCACATGCTGATAGCTCACAAAATATGTCTCTCCAAAGGCTTAGTTACTCAGAATCAGCCAGGATGTGGCCAGCTGCCACAAGTAAAAACATTGTGTAAATCTGGTAAGAGTGAGGTGAGTTTTAACTTGCAACTTGCCCAAGCATGAATTTCCTGAGCAAAGCTACAACTGGTTGAAAATGATGTTTAGCAAAAAATATGTGTGAAGGAGGGGGTACTGGCTTTTGTTCAGACCATGGGAGATATTTTTAGTTTTCTCGTTGTCCAGCCTTGTTTTATTATGATGAATGGATTTGGGGGTCAAGAATAATCCCTCATGTGTATTAGCACACGTGGACTCAGTTTAGCACAGACACAAAAGCCTTCCCGTTGTCCAAGCAACAAATGAACAGAAACAAATTTCATGGCAACTATTGTTCTTCATGGGTCTATAGATGATGTGAGCCCCCTGCAAACTGTGTGCTCAGTGCATATCAAAATGTGTGTATCTGTATGTTACCAACACCTGCTGGAGTCACACGTGCCAGGTGTTTTGTGCCATTTTGTGCAAAAAGATGAAGAGGAGACTGACAATGCATGTTGATTTTTTTCTAGCAGTGTGAAGTTAGCAAGAGCTGAGGCCTGACAATCAGGTTTGGACTGTGAGACTGCAGCATCTTGGGCAGCCACGGACACCAGTGGCTGAGTTAGCAGCTCATCACCATTTCAGTGGATTTCTCTTTCACTGTGTCAGTGCCTCTTAGACTTGACAGCATGAGGACTTCTTGCTGCATCAACCCAGTGGCAGTTGCACTCCTGAACCTGGCTTCTAAACTGGCAGCTTCGTCTGGAAAAGTTATTTGAGCTGAGTTATTTCAGCCTCTGTGTTCAGTGAGGGGGGGGAGGGCACACAATCAAGGGCTGATAATACCAGACTATGCTCTGTGAGCCCCATCTGGGGATTTGTTTTTAACTTCACATCAATTCAGAGTGTTTTGATGAGGCCAGGAAGAAAGACTGTGAGTGGATATACTCTATGAACGAAGTAAAACAGAGTTCTGGGGATTTTTGGGGTGTGCATGGGGTCTCTTTTATTCTGATGCTGGCAGGCAGCTTCAGCAAGAACTCTGATAAACCAGGTAGTTCAGATGAAGCTCTGAAACTCTTTTGGGGATAAATCACTGTTGAGGCTGTAGCTGCCCAAGTCCCTGGGGATGAACACTGCAGCCATTATTCAGTAATAATTTTCCACTCTTCATAGGCAACAACTGCTCAGTGATTTACAAGAACACTTTGTTTTGTTTTCATATATACTTGTTTACAAAGGGGGAGAGAGAAATTCCTGGTGGATGTTGACACAGTTGCGATACCATTGAGTTTATAGCTTTTTCCTGAAGGAATGTCATTTTTTCTCCTAAGCTCTCTATGTTAGAGGATTTGGCAAACACTGTCAGAAAGAATATTCTTTCAGAGGACTCTGAAACTGTTCTTCTCCCTGCGCTCATACATGGGCTTGTGGGTGGCCTCAGCAGAGCCTCCTCAGATGCACTACAGGGCAGCTGGCCATGGGCAAGCTGGAGAATAGTTCCCAAAGAGACTTTGCAGCCAAAGTATCATACTGAGTAGGTGCTGTGGCTTCTTAACCCACTGACCCTCTTACTGCTATTACTGTGGTGCTTGGTGAGGGAGGTTTGCAGCTCCTGTGACAGGAGGAGGTTTCTGTGCTTGACTGCTAAGAGAACTAGTTTGAGACTAACCCCAGATCTGTCTGATCTGTCTGAGGAACCATCCACAGTAAACCAGCTCTGTTGGGGAGGTACTGTTGGCCTGCTTTTTTGGCACTGACGGGGTGAGACTTTGTTGAGGCCTTGTCCTGGCATTGTGATGACGGGACACATCTCCTCTGGGTCTGAGGCCACACAGGTGTTATTCAGGAAGGTAACATTTGAGCCATTCACCTTAGTCACCCAGTTTCAGTGAGACTGATTTGGATACACTTATCAGAAACACAGGTCTCAGACAGGCTCTGTCTGACTACAAAAGGGTAGGTCTGTCCCAGGACACAAAGCTTGGGAGCTACCAGTCTGCTGGTGACACCAAGCACCCTCCTTTGCAGTGCAAAATGATGGACTGAAGATGGATCACACTTTATTAATTATTTTTTTTAACGTAAGAAAGAAACTACAAAATTAAATATATATTAAAAAAAAAAAAAAAAAAAGAGAGAGAGAGGAGAAAGACTCCTAACCCAAAACATTAGCTCATTGTTCAAGAAAAGGCACCGGACTAGATGCTTTCTACTGTCTCTCTCATGACCACAGGCAGAGATTTGGAAAAGAGAAGGTCTGTGCCTTGGTCTCGCTCTTGCCTCAGCAGAAACCACCCTCTCCGTGAATGCCGGGGAGCTGGGCTCCTGCCAGCCTGCTCTCTAACAAGCAACGTGGGAGCTGCGGCTCTGCAGCCTGTGGGACCACTGTGTCTTGTACTACCTTTGCTTCAGTGTATCTCAGCCCTCTGACAGTGTATCACTGCTGCTGTAAACAATCAGCAGCTGAAAGAGTCACATTATATTATCCAGATAAGTGGCAGTAGTTATTGTCTCCAAGGCCATACATAACAATACTCCGTGCTTAATAAATTCAAGACTTTGAAGGCAAAAATGTCTTTCTGCCATACTGCCTCCAGGAATGATTGCTTCTTGCCTTTCAAAGGGGGTAAGGAGCCTGCCAGGGCATTACAGGTTTTGAAGTAACATCTGTCACGGGACAGGTAAAGAGCCAACACAGTCCATCATTTGCCATCTATGCCCTCGTGTCTGTTGTCTGTTAGGCCTTCCCTTTGCAATGCTAAGCAGAATGAGAGGAGAGTCTTACAGAACTGGGATCATTGTAGTGGGATGTTTTATGGGGCACTATATCACCCCATGCTTCTGTGGAACAACAACAATTCTACCACAGTGAAAGGCAGGGGAAGGGGTGGAGGGGTGGATTTGCACTGAACCAAAGGAACTGTTGCCTAAAAAAATAAAATCCGAAACAAAATCCAAAACACAAGCAAACAACTTTTGCTCATTATTTGTACAGAGAAGGCTTTTCATAAAGAATGTGTTTAGCATTGATATATATATATATATATATATATTTCCCCTGAGAAGCTTAGCACTGAGTGTTAATAGACAGATCAAAGAGCTACTTAGCCACAGGAGCCAGGGAAACTGAACCAGGGCAGCAAAATAAAAACCAATCTGGCTTTTAGTGTGTTTAATGTGATTTTGTTTAGAACTGACTTCTGTGTGAGGACTTAGGAAAGCTTGAGATCATGAGAAGTTTGTCTCCCACTCTCCTGCTCTTCATAAAATGACAAGAACCCTTTCTATCTACAGAATGATTTCAGATATTCCCTGCCTTTGGTCTCATCACCCTCTTTTGCCTTATCTATTTGCAAGAGTATTCCACCAGATCACATACTATAAAGATACGAATAGCCTGCTCACCACGACATTTCTGGCTCCATGACTTGTGAATAATGCACTCCTTCTCAGAGTATGCTAGTAAAAATTTTAGACTGTGCTATCCCTGACTGTGTAGGGGACACACTTGTTAAATGAGAGCTATTTCAAGAAGGTGTTGAATCTAAAAAAAAAAAAAACCAACAAAACCTGAGAGGGAGGACATTACTTGAATCCCTTAGATCATAAACTCAGATCATAACTGAGCCTGACAAGAGTAAAGAAGACAAAATCCAGATACCTCAAACAGTTCCCCAAGTGTCTAGACTTCAGCAGTTCTCCTAGGGCTGGAAGCCAATACTGGGTTTCACTGAAAGGAGGGAGAATTTCCCATTCCTTGTTTGCTTCATCTGTGGGCAAAGCCCAGCATTTCAAAATCCAGTCCCAGTGAGCCATGCTGGAGCCATTGAATCATACCTAGTGCAGGCAGTGGGTAAACATATTTTATCTTATCTGAAAGAGAAACTCCTCATTTAGAAGAGGCTCCTCTTTTTTTCCATGAGACTAAATGTAAAAAACAGCACAGCAGTGGTCTGCAGCTTTCCTGGAGTTTAAAATCTTAAAACTTAAAAAGACATGGATGCGATTAAGTATTTAGGAAAAAAAAAAAAACAAACAACATTCATCACACAGTTTAGCATGATAATCTCAAATTTGGGGTTCAGTCATCCTTTTCTCCCCAGCTTAAGATTAGCTACAAAATAGGCAGGCTGGAATTTATTTATTCATTTTTAAAAGTAAGAGATGCAAAAATAAATAAGTAAAATGTAAGATCAACTTAATTAATATCCAGGACAGGACTGTGGTTATATAACAGAGCAGGAAAAATATTATACTTTTTTCAAAATTCACTTTCCTCCTAAACTGTTCCTTAGGCTAAGAACAAAAGAGATTCTGAGTCTTTCCAGCCTGGAGTTCTGTTTATGCTTTTCTTCTTTGTGGACACTTGAAATAATTATCATCACTCTGCTCAATTATTTCTTCTCTCCATCAGTCACTTATCTTCTGATCTTTCCTCCCTATTCATGCCAGAACAGCTTGTATGCAAAGATGTAAACCACTGCATATATTAAGCATGTATTGTAGGCTCTAGGCATTCCAGGGGCTTTGACTTGAGGGGGTAATACTTGTTGCAGATTCCACAGGCAGCTGATTTTAGATGTTCCTGTAAGAGTCTGTATGGCATGAAATGTGTTTGATCTCATCTGAGCTGTTTCTACAACGGGACAGATTATAGGAAAAAAACCAAACAACACAAGCAAGGGGTATCAGGAAAAAAAAGAACTGTAGATTCCCTTTGTATCATAAAATATCTTCCAAAATAATTAAATGTTAATTAGAGTCCTCATTAAAACAAGTCTCACAGGACAATGTTGTCACTGTAGCTTATCTGCCCAGATTTAGGGACCCATTAAAAGCAGCATCACTTCATGCTTTATTTGATGTCCAGCATTTCTGCCACACCTTCCCAAGGGGGCACTGGGTCTTACTGCAAAGAGCTTCAATACATCAGACACAGGCCCCTGGCAAAGAAGTTTCCTCACTGCCTCAAGGCTGATGCCTGGATAAAAGAGGAGTGTATTTGGCAGGACAGAGGATTGGCACATAAAAACCAAGGTGTGACTTGAACAAGGGCGGGGGAGTCTGCACAGGAAAGTTTAATATTACAGAGGCACGGAAGCCTCTGAAGTCTGGGGAGCCACATGAAAAGCAGGTGCCTGCCTGGGCATGCAGGCTATCAGGGAAAGGATAGGGAGCCCCGCACCATAATTGCGCATCATCTTGTGACTGGTGCGAATGCTGCCAGGAGCCGGGATGCTGCAGTACCGAGCTGATTGCTCCCTCAAGACAAGCTGCAAAGCATGTCCAGAGCTGCAAAGGGAAAGCAAGTGAATCAGCAAGGGGCATGTCAGTCCCCAAGCACCGGTTAGGTGCAGAATCATATCAGCATGAAGATGATGCATAGAGATGAAAGCAGAGAGAGATGCTCCTTTGTTTATAAACACACCAGAGACAATCAGGTTACTGTGGAAAGTCATTTTATTTCAGAATTCCACGCACTCTGTCAGAGACCATGCACTTGGACTTTCCCCTTTGCAAATCCACAGCCTCCAGGCCTGGGAGAGATGGGGCATCATCTCTTCATTCTCACTGCGAGTTGCCCACATACTAAGAGCGAGGGCCCTGATGGCACCTTGCCAGAGGGCAGAAAGCAGCCTCCTGTTTCCCACGGGGGAAAATAAATCCATCTGACTTGAATGAATAGCAGTGGAGCTCAGCAGCAGTGAAACCCCACAGCTGAGCACATTGGTCCTCATCCTGTGGTTACAGGGAATAAGACAACAAGCTCACTGGAAGCTTGTGTGAGCTAAGCTATAGCAGAACACACCAAGACATTCTTGGAGCCCAGGCAGTAACCAGCTCAACACATGCCCTGGGTCTCTTACAATCAATCTGTCTCTGAGCCACTCTGCCAGGAAGGTGGCCTGGAGCTGCCCTTTTTACATTCAGCTTTAGGTTCTCCTGCTCTGTGCTACAGATTTGACTAGGAAGGAGCCTACCTATAGGTAAGACAGCCCTCCAGGCTGTACATAAACATGTGCACTGCATTTAATACTGAAAGGTGCCAGTTAGACTTTGCAACATTCTGTTTGACCCACAGGCTGGGTACAGCATTACTGTAAGTTTCCCGCATTCTTACCCTACACCTTCTTCCCTGCCCCTTATGCCTGACCCTGCTTTTAAAAGATTCCTAGTTGCAGTGTGTCCCTATGACCCATCACGTCTTTGGCCTTTGTTGAGACTGTCACTACCAGGGCAGCTATTGCCTGCTGTGGTGGCTGCGTGTAGGGAAGTGAGCATTTGCCTCCTGAGAACAGGCTTGTGGATAGCTCAGAGGAGGGCAAAATGAAGGGAAGATATGATGGAAGTGATTGAATTCAAGTGAAGTTGAGTAGAGTCTACAGAAAAGGCAAAAAGGCAGCTTCAGTCTCGATTTGATACACAAATTGAGCTCAATAGCAGCAAAAAATGGCCATAAAATATTAATTCATTAGGTTGCCAGGAAGAAGTAAAAGCTTTCATGTAAAAAATTCTATGTACAGATATATGTGTGACAACTGTTCTCAAGTCAGCTCAGACAGTGGTGTCTCCGTTCATATCTCACCTTTTTTTTGTATCTAGAGTTTTGATCACTTCCAACCACATTGCTGCTCATTTCTGTGTGAAGACCATGGTACTGGAATCAGCACCAAGAGAGCAGTGACATCATGCTGAAGAAATGAACTTTGGGGGAACTCCTGACAACCCAGATATTTTAATATTTTTGTTGACCTTCAAGTAATTAAAAAAGGGGAATTTCCCCCAGTAGCCTATAAGCTCCAAGTCCCATCTGTCTGCTTTTAGGGTAGGAAGGCTGACATCAGAAAGGCAATGGAGGCCAAGGAAAGGAAGAGGGGAAAAAATCTGGGAGCCAGAGTGAAGAGCAATCAACAGTTGACCAACACTGACTGCTGCAAAACTTACAAAACACAGTCATACAAATGGGATTTCTGTTAACCTCTGATAGACTATAGACTTTATATACACACACAAACTTCAAAGTACACATCTGGCAGTCTAGAAAATACCAGTACCCTAAGGATTAAATAATTTAAAATGCAATGTTGTGTTATCACTGTTTACAGAATAGTATCTGACACATTGGCTAAAATGGACGGATTGTCCGAGAAAGATGCTCCCTCCCTCATCTCACCAGCACTGCCTCTAAAAAAAAACAAGGGCAAAAGACTTCCCTCTGTGGTTCAGCTCCTGAAATTCACCTTGAAACTTCTCTGTCAAAGAAGGGGGAAGTCCTGAGAAGAAGGGAGGAGAAAAGGATAAAGGGATTCCTGCTCCCTCCAAGCCCTAATGTTGCAGTAGCCCTCTCCATTGGCTAAGGAGGCTGGACAGTAAGGGAGGAAAAAAGCTGATAAAGTTGGGGAAAGGCAAGTATGTTTCTGTAACAATAGCTATGCTGGTCCTTTGAGATACACACAGAGCCCAGACTCGGGGGGACACCCTCTCTCCCCCTTTTTGCAGACAGCAGGCCGGATGGCTTAATGCAGAGTATACAGAGTCGACGGCCTGACAGTAGCCATAAACAAGAGTGGGCAGAAGGTGTGCCCTCACCAGCTTTCTAAGAGTATTGTAAATTGGGAGCACTGGAAAGTCAGCACATGGGAATGAGGAAGGGAGTGGACAGCCACAGTTCTGGGGAGGAGACTAAAACACACACAGAGCAGATGGCAAACCCGATACATCTCTAAATGCCAGCTCTGTATATGTACCCTAATACCAGTGTATGGGATAAAACCTTGCTGATGACATCAGTTCAGTTCTATCACCTTCACAGACTTGTAGCTGGTGAGAATCTGGCTTGTGTGTGCTTATCACAAAGCCCGTTGAGGCATGCAGTCTTGTTTCCACCTCCTGGTAAATCAGAACAGCCACAAGCTCCTGGGGAAACGATGAAAAAAACTAATCCCCATTCCCATATGTGTCTCTCCCACCCCTCCGCCAAAACCCATCCTCTCTTCCTTTACACCACAGACAGCGAAGGAGTTGCCTTGTTCTCCCAAGGCCATTCCCAGCAGATCTGGCTAGGCAGGAATGGCAAGCCCTGCTCCTTTGGCCTCATCACACAGCCAGACCACAAAGGTTCCTTCCTCCCCTATGACAGCTTTGATGAGAATTGCCCATACTGGAGGTTGTGTTGCAGCATACCAGACAAGCCTTAGCCCTTAATCCTGAACCCAGCTTGCAAAGGATGAGAAGGGTCTGTAGGAGCAGGTGGTGTGGGAATTCTCCTATTCCAAGCTCTACGGCCCTAAATACTGCCAGTGCAATTATGATCCACTCAGAAATACAAAACACAACCCTATTCAAAACATCTCACTCAGTCTGCCCTGCATGACTGGGTCAAAGAAAGGAGACAGTTTGGGACAGCAGAGAAAAAGAAACATGGGGCAAAGTCACACTGGAGGAAATTAAATGACCTCAATGCAAGTCTGCTAAAATTGTCATTGGATTTACCAGCCCAGTTCCACCTTCTTCAGACCAAAATGGACTCGCTGCAGTAAGTGTACTACAGAAGAAAGAAGTGCATAGTTTGGTTTATTTTTTTGGTAGACACTTCAGCAGAATTTATGTGAAGATCTTAGAGCTGCAGTTTTAGCCTCTCTTTCCTAGCCAATGGGTACCTGTTGGGGCAGAGATGGTGGAAATGGACCAGTAGCACCAATAAATTCAGTGGGAGCACCAACTCCACAGCAGGAATTACTAATGAACCAAAAGGAGGGAGTGGTGGAGAGAGAGAAGATAGGGAGAAGTGGAGGAGACATAATTCGCAGTAATCAAAGTCTGCATTGGCTAAACCCTATCAACACTTCCCTAGGTAAGGCCCCATTACGTCTGCAGCAAGACCTCTGGCTCTGACAGAGAGCTGTAGAGGGTGTAGCCCAACTCATCCACTTCTTCAGGGGTGAGCTCTGAAAACAAGTTCACCTTGGGGTTCAGAGCACTAGGGAGGACACCTGCCTCCAAGTAGCGGATCAACCCCTTCAGTGCCTGCAAGAAGCGATCAGCCAGCATGTCCTGGGACCAGTCAGACTCCTCCTGGGATAAGTGCAGGATGACATTGGTGAGCTGGCTGGCAGTGAGGTGACCCAGAGCTGGGTTTAATTTGCATACTGCTTTGAAGATCTTCAGGCACAAGCAACGGCAGCCAGAATCCCCCTGGTCCAGGGCCCGGAGGCGAGCCGTTTCTGCTGGCCGCAGGCTCAGTCGCCACAAATTGTCATTCTGGGCCAATCGATGAGGTTTGGCAACAAGGACGATGTCACCCAGTGTCAGGGATGGTAGAAAGTCAATAAAAAGATGACGATCTGGATCATATTGAACTTCCAGCGTCAAATCTGCTGGGGGAGCAGCTGGACGGATCACATAGTCCAAGAGACTCCCAATTGCTGGCCAGTTGATGGAGCCAGCTACAACTTTCTCAAAGGTGTCTGCTACAGTTTTGGGAGAAAGGTAACCTCCCACCACACAGCGGTCCCAGTAGCTGCTCCCACGGGGAAAGTACTCTGGGTTTTCTCGACGCACCAAGTAGAAGCCAGGAATGTTCATGATAGTGTCCTCCCCAGGGATACATGACCACAGGTTCTGCTCCAGCATCAGAGGCACAATGAGCTGGATGTGGTCAGCTGTCACTACCTTTCACAAGAGAGAAAAGTCGGTAAGAACAAGCTTTCTCCCTCCACAGTCATTTTATTCACTATGTTTAGACAGCCTTCTGTCCGAAAGAACTTGGAATAAGGATTCAGCTGTCTCATTCTCCTCTCTGTGTGGGATTCACATCCTCCCTTTATTAAAAGGCATTCTGAAGGACTATTTTGGACTATCAGTGGGATAATATAATAATATAACCCAAGCTAGTGCTTACGTGGTATGTACTATTTAGAGACCTGACATGGACTGCATAAAGATGAATCATTTTGCCTCATATGCTGCCTAAGTCAGCTGCTCGGATGTGAGATGCAGCTGGCCTAGGGCACAGCAACGCTACATGACAATTTAAAACAGGAGGCATGAAGTATTAAGTTTCTAGACAAGCTTAGGTTGCCATGGTTTAATGATGCCATGCTACAGCTAGGTACACTGCCCTCACCTGGTCTGCCACATTGTTCAGAAATAGGTCATTAAAGATCCCTTTTTACCAATGTGATTAAGATCCCAGATTTAAGTTTCACTGGCCCCCTGACACTCCATTCCAGAGCTCTGACTCATACAAAGAAGTGTGCCTCTAAATCACTCACTATAGCTATGGGTATCTTGGAGATATTGTAGCAGGGACTGCTGGCCAATCTAGTCTGTCATTCATTTAAAAAAAAAAAAAAAAAAAAGGAAAAAAAGAGTAGGGAAGACAACACCAGAGCAGCCTGGTCATGCCAGTTCAAACAGCACTGCAGAAATCAACACTTGGCTCCACAGTGGGAAAGGGGACCTTATTTAGGGGCCTTATTACTGAGAAATGCTATGCTGAGCCAGCACTGCCAACTGGGAAGCCTGAAATGCTCCTGCTTAGTCAGCCTTCTGAATAAGGACCCAGCACAGGGCCTAGGAATTACCTGCAGGTCATCGTAGAGGCTGCCGCTGAGGTACATGTCCCGCAGGGGCATGTCCGGCAGCTTGGCACGGAGGAAGCTGCGCAGCTCCGCACAGATATCCACGGCTGCCTGCTTGGCCCGAGCCTGCTCATCCGCTGGGATAGCCACCTTCCTCCGGTAATAGGCAAAGAGCTTCTCTTGCAGAGACAGACGAAGGCGGGACTTTTTCAGCTCCAGTTGACTCCTCCTGGCAGATGGCTTGGGCTTTGTAGGTTGAAAGAAGTCTGCAAGACAGAAGGAAAACTGTTGATCATCCGCAGTATTTCACTGTGAAACGTTTCGCAGAGGGAAATCTGCGGCGTGGAAGTGCAGCCTCCTAGGTCTCAAAAAGCTCTCAGAAGACACTTTGCATGCTTTACACAGGTACCAGTCAAAAGGGAGGTGTTGAGAAACTTCAAAAGATGGTACTATGAGCATCAAAACAGATAAAACAAATTACTAGATTTGGAATTTCACCAGAATAAGATTAATATTGTGCACAAGGAAGTAATTTTAATGGCCATATGGGCAGCATCTCAGCTCAATTTCAAAAATTCAGTGCTATTACCAGTTCAGAATCTTTTAACATGATGCCAAACCAGTGGACAAAACACTCGTGAACAACCATCACGATCTCTCTAAGTTTTTAACATTGTAAGAGACTATAACAAATTACCAGCCAACCCCAGTCCTGACAGGGTATCAGATCAGAGAAGATCATTGCCACCTGGAAATGAAATAGTTGTTGGGAGTCTGATCAGCACAGTTATCAGGATGAGCTGACAGATCTTGGGGCCATCCCAGCTCAAGCAATCATAGCTCCAATGAAAACCTCCCTCAAACCTTCAATGGCCGAAGAACCAAGAGCCCACTCTGAGGCACAGTACAGCTACACAAGGCTTTATGCTGCCATCTGAGTTATTAAGCAACGTCTGACCTGCACAGAGGCTCTAAGACCCTTTTTTTCTGACTGCTTTCCCAAAGAAATAAGACAATGCTTTCTATCTGTCTTTCAGATTTCTCTTGGTATGGACCAAGAGTTTCAGAAGTTACCGATGAGAGTTAAGGAAGAGTTGAGGATCTAAGAGGTCTTTGGAAGGACTGTGGTACTTAAAGGGTGCAGAAGAAAACCCCCAAGTCAGTGGCCCCACTAAGGCAACCAGCTGTTGCAGATTCATTTGGCAATGGGTGTTTGGCCACAAGTGGAATGCTGACTAAGCTGAACACAGACCCATCTCGCCCAACCTCAGCAGCTGCTGCCTCTTGTCCCACTGAATTCTTTTGGAAAGATTTGAGCTTTCCTGTGAAAAGGAAATAGCCCACAAAACCACAGGAAAATGGATTTCATTGCCTGAAAAAAATTATTTTTCAATAGGGAATTTTACTTTACTTTTAATTTAAGAATGCAAGACACCACCATCAATGTTTCTATTCCTCAATGCTTTGGGGACTCCAATCAAATTATCTAGACCTCACTTAACACAGTTATTTAATGTTTCCTCAGCAGAAAATCTATTACTATCTTGAAGCTGGCTTGCTCACAGAGAATCTGAAAATCAAGCTAAAAGCTAGATTCTGATTTTTAGTTTAAATCTCCAAGTGTAAATCTCTTGAAGTGACCAGGGATAGAAAGTAAAACTGGTGAGAAAAACCAACCAAATATATAACAAACACTGTTGGACTCTAAATGACTTATTATTCCACTCAGAAAGAAGACTTTTTATAGCCTGATGAAGACCAACTCAGTGATGAGCAGCAGTAAACAGGGAAATGCCATTACGGAAGTTATTTGAAAGATGGTAGAAATAATATAGGAAATACTCTTATAAATTGCTAGTACATTCACAATGGGAATATTTCCCCCTTAAAAAGAAACAAACAAACTGGAATGGCCCAAAGAAAGGCAACGAAGAGCTTGAAAGGAATGGAATGGCTTTTTATCAGCAAAGATTGAACAGATTAGTATTCAGATTCAAAAATTAAAACCAGAGAGAGAGTAAAGCTTAACAACATGAAGTCATGAGAGAAATGAAGAATGCAAATAAATGATTATTATTCACTAGTTGCTAATGTGACTCCTGATTCCTGAAATTACCAGAGGAGCTGCTTAAAAGAAAAGTGTCAAAATCCTGGGACAGACAGAATATTTTCTTTCCTGCATTCCTTTAAACAAATACAGGATTTATGGGCCTGGATGGTTCTGTACCGCAGGAGTATGACCGTGCTCTGTACCTGCATCAGCAGCTGAAGGATCAGTGGGAAGAGTCTGCAGGGAGCGGCTGAGGCTGGTCTTCATGTCCTGGGTCAGCAAGCGTGAGGAGGAGCCCAGCCAGTTTGGCTCTTCCCAGCTTCTCTTTCCCGACTGGCTCAAGCGAGTGGGGCTGCTGGGAGCGCTGATTGCCCGGTCGTACATCTAAACCAACATTACCAGGAACAGTTTGAGTCTCTAAGGGCCCAGGACCTGCATTTTACCCCGTACCGTGTCTTTTTATTTCCCCCTCCTTCCTCCCAGTGCCCCGTGCTCCGGCCCCAGCGCACTGCCCTGCCCACTCACCCGCTTGACGGCCAGCGTGGCGATGCCCAGCATGGCTGCTCCGCCCACGCCCAGCACCAGCCGGGCGTTGGACAGCACGAAGTCGATGGCTGTGCCGATCCCGTTGTCATCCTTTTTCCCTTTGCGCTGCCCAGCGCCTGCCATTTTACCTGGAGGGGGCAGGAACGTTAAACAGATGGGTCAAAACACGCAGCCCTGACAGCTCACTCCCTTCTCCCCCACCTCACACCCACGGCTCTTGGGGTCTCAGCACAGAGCCATAGGAAGAGACCACCTAACCCTGCAGCCTCTTTAATCATGTTCCCTCAAGGAGCTGCTTGTTCCCAGTCATGCCAGGACAGTAGTGACCAAGCCCTGCAATGACAGCATTTCTTTGCTTCCAGTAACATTCATTACCTGAAGGAAAACATTCAAATTTGATATGGGGTTTCTAATCACTGAAGCAGGTTTAATAAAAGAATGTAGGGCTTAATTCCACAATATTTTATAATAAAATCCTGCATATTATGGAGAACTCTATGACCATTACGGTATTTTCCTTCTAGTTTGGACTTGTCAACAAAAGCATGGCCAATTTATTTACTAATTCTCTGAGTGTAATTTTGCTCACAGACAGGGAGATACAGGGATGGTTAGCTGCTTGTCTATAACAAATCAGAATCTTCCCAAGAGCTGACAGGTGGTCTCAGATTAATTTCTGCATAATGGCTGATCTCAGATACTTCAAAAACACCCAAGAAACAACAATAGAGACCATAATGCACCATAAAGGGAACAACTCCCTTGCTTTCACTGGACATTTATTCCTGCCCTTAAGGCCGGTGGGTTTTGACTCTCAGACAAACAATGTATAACATTAACACTAATATTTTCTTACACGTGTACTTTTGTATTCTTTGATTCCCAATTCACCTAACCTTGAGATTTAATTAAAGAGTCTCTCTGGCCAACACAGCCTCAAGCTGCAGCAAGGAAGGTTCAGGCTGGACATCAGGAGAAAATTCTTCACAGAAAAGGTGATCAGACATTGGAATGGGCTGCCCAGGGAGGTGGCAGAATCACCGTCCCTGGAGGTGTTTAAGGAAGGACTGGATGTGGCACTGACTGCCTTGGTCTAGCTGATGTAGTGGTGTTCGGTCGTTTGTTGCACTTGATGGTCTCAGAGGCCTTTTCCAGCCTAACTGATTCTGTAAAATCCACCTTGGCACCACTGTACCTGTAGGTGGATCCCCAGTCAACCTACATGAAAACAACCAGGAAACTCTTCCAACATGACTTGAGATCTATTTTCTGAGTCAGTTCCAAAGGTTCTCAGCCTGCCTGCTTGCCTGACTTGGGTGGTTTAAAACTGCCTCTTGGTTTTTCCAAATCCAAGCTACAGTCTCAGGAGGAATGTTCCTGCCTGAATGAACCAGGAATACAGTCACTTGTGATTGCCAGGCAGAAAACACAGTGCACCTTCACAAAGCTCGCTGTAACAGCAGCATGAAGAACACAGTGATATCATTGTAAATGACCTACCTGTGACCTAATGCATTTGTGAAAAGAACAGGAGAGCCCTCCTGGTGTGCCCGTGGAAGCACCTTCCAGGCTTCTTCAAGACAGTGGTGTGCAGTGAGTGTTAATCATCTCTTCTGCTTGGCGAGGTTGTTTTGGAAAGAAGAGGGAAGTAAGTGGGGCCAGTGGGAGCTGCTACGGGGAATCTCTACACCAGGCCGCCGAGCCCGCTCTGCAGGAACGCCTGCCCCTTCTCCAGCTGCCTCTCCTTGTCCTCCGGGCGCTGCAGCCCCTGGTTGCGGCGGAACTCGCGGCGGACGGTGGCCAAGTAGAAGTCGCGGTCGGTGTAGCGCAGGGCGCGGCCGCGGCGCAGCAGGGCCCGGTACAGCGCCAGCACCGCCCCGCGGGACCACGCGGCCATCGGGGCAACCGTGCGGCGCGGGCGGGCGACCTGTGGAGGAAGGACCGAGGAGGGATCCCAGTCAGCTCTTCCCTCCCCCCGAGAGGGACCGGCCGCCGCCTCCCGCTTCGTGCCAGGCCTCGGGAAGGGCCGGGGCCGCCTCTCTAACGACGCCGCGGTAACGGGCTCGCCGAGGGGTCCGCTCGCAGCACGTGGTCCCGGCCGGGGGAGGCGGGCGGCGGCGCCGCAATCACCGAGCGGGCCCGGGCCCCGGGCGGGGGTCGCTCCGGTGCCTCCCGGCGCCGCTCTCGGGGTCACCCGGCAGCGCGGCCCTTCCGCTTCCGGGGCCGCGGCCCCGCGCGCGCCAATCGCAGCGCGAGCCCCGCGGGGGCCGGGCCGCCCGTGCCGCGCGGCGCTGTCGCCCCCTGGCGGCGGGGAGGGAACTGCGGGCGCGGGGCACCCGCGGCCAGCGCTGCCCGCGCCGCTCCCGCCGGGAAGGGCCCGCTGGCAGCACGGGCTCCCCGGGGTGTCGGCCCGGCCGGTTCCCGTGTCCGGGGCAGCCGGAGCATCAAGAGGGTTTTCCTTTTGTCGTTCTGGCTGAGATGCGCCTGAATGCCACCAAATGTTCATGTGAGAAAGGGGAGCGCTGGTCGCGCCGCAGCGAGTGACACCCACAGCACAGAGCGCCAGGGCTGAGCGTGCCGGCTGCCAGGGGAGCGCAGGGGGAGAAGATTCCTTTGGTGCTCCAGGGTCACAGAACCACAGAATCAGTTAGGCTGGAAAAGACCTCTGAGACCATCGAGTCCAACCCATGACCAAACAACACCATGTCAACTAGACCATGGCACTCAATGCCACATCCAGTCTTTCCTTAAACACCTCCAGGGATGGTGACTCCACCGCCTCCCTGGGCAGCCCATTCCATATGTCTGATCACCCTTTCTGTAAAGAAATTTCTCCTGATGTCCAGCCTAAACATCCCCTGGCAGAGAGCAGGGTTAATGCTGTGTGTCTCAAGGTACCTCTGACTACCCTGATGCTTTCTAGAGAATAATTTATCTAATTCAAGCTCCTTATCTTTATCTCCAAGGAACCCCAAGGCCTAGCCTGGAAGTCTCAAGGGCTCTAGGAGAAGAGCAGTATCTGGCAGCCTCTCTGGGGTCTGCCTGAACTAATAGAAGGAGCCTCCTGAAGCCAGAACCTTTGCCCCCTCTGTCTGGGTGCAAATCTCCCTTTTCCGTTCTCATATTTTCTACTATATGGCTACTGTGAGGCATGTATATATTCCTCCTTAGCTGTCTCCTCCTCCCCAGGTCCTACCAAGTTATAAAACATTACCACATATGCCATGCCTCCCCTGGGAGAGAGGGTGAGAGAAAGAGCAAACTGTGTGTGACAGAGGAGAGCCACATCACTTCACACACTTCTCAGCGACACCAGATATGACAGTGATAGAACTGAACAGGAAGAAAACCAGAATCTCCGGACTGGCTCACTCTGTGCCAATCTCCTCTTGTTCATTTCCTTTCTGAGATAAACAACCCCAATCATTTTGATCTCTCTTTGTGAGCAAATTTGCCATGCCCCTAATCAGCTCTTTCTGAGAAAGGCTTACTTGAACTGCAGACAGTATTCCCAGAGAGGCCATGCTAGTGATTTACATAATAGCATTATCATATTTTCCCTATTATTCTCCCCTTCTTCTTTCTGCATGCTAATATTTTTTTAAACCTGCAGCTACTCACAGAATCAGGGGTTGTGTGACATCCAGATTCTTTCTTGAGTTGCTAGAGAACATCTGGAGCTTTGTAATTCTTACACACAATTTGTTTTCTGACTTTGCACGTGCCCAGTTAAACCTTGGCAAACGTGTGGTGTTGCCCATTTGCCACATTTGCATTTTACTCAGTCCTTTCTGATTTCCTCAAGAGTAAATAGCTTTGAGTCATTCTTCAAAAATGTTTGGTATATTGCTCATCTTTGTTTCCAGATCATCAGTTCATATACTGGGCATTCCAGGACCTCAGAGGCAGCGTTCATATTCCCTACCCTTAACCTGCTGCCAGAATGAAAATCAATCTTTGAACTTTCCTCCCAGCTTCTGGCCTCCTCCTTGGGTTGTTAATCCACAGAAATACTTAACACAACAGGGTTCTGTCACCTCTGGGCAGGTGTGCTGATGGGCCCAGTCTCCAAAACTCTCAAGTATGGATCAAAACTGGAGCAGCTCCATGTGGCAACCCCCTGATGTACTACAAATGGGATCTGCTGGATCAGGCTGCTCAGTGATGGACTTCCCTTGCTGCCCTCCTTGCTGCCCTGCAGCCAAGGACTGTGGGCCTCCATAAGTGCCCCCTCCCCAGCCTGGCCCCCTTGGCTTGTGCTTATTCTGGTGTTTTTCTCCGTTCTTTTCCCCCTCAGGCTGTCTGCCAGCTCCCGGGCCCCTTGCCAGCAGCTGCATGCGCGTGTTGTGAACTACTCCACCCACACAAAACTGCCCCAGCCCCTCCATGGAGGTCACTCTCTGTGCCCACTGCCCGATGTGGACTCCCCACGCCTACACTGAACGAGTGTTCAACCTGCCCCTCCTGCCTTGTAAGGAGGAGGGTGAGTGCAACAGCAGAGCAGCACATGACACCAACGCCATCCCAGCTGCCTGAGAGCGCCAGACCTCTGGTGACACGGTGGGCGTTGTAAACTTGAACTATGCCTTGAGACAATGAAGCAACATCCCCACTCTCTCCAGTGTTTCCCAACCCAGTCAGCTCCTCTGCTGACCCACTACATGCAGCTGTGCCAGTGAGGACACACCCAGCACCCCCAAAACTTGTGCTGCCCTGATGGGATACTGGCCCTAGCACCCCATTGCCTCCAGAACCCTGTTGCTTGGTGGCTTCTTTGCCCATGGACTCACTGGGAATGGGGTTCCCCCTGTAATTCCAGCCTGTGTTCCTGTAAGAAAGGGAATTTACTTGCCCCAGTGGGGCAAAGTGCAGAGAGGAGGGGGCACACCTCCACTGTGCTCCTGGAGAACAGTAACAACCTTTGTTTCCCCAAATGACTGAGTTTGTGAAATATCAAAGGCAGCATGTGTGACAGGGCACAGTAACCCATGCTGGTACTTGGGATAAAGCTAAGACATTCCCCCAGACCCTGCCTCCTTGGAAGTCTCCAGAGCTGCCACTCCTGTGACAGTCTTCTCATGATTGCAGCCAGTCCTGCCACTCAAGCAGCCACTGCCACAGGCTTTAATGGCCACCAAAAGCAGCAAATGGATGGCCCCAAGCCTGGTTTGCAGCCTCTGCTTCTGGGACTCAAGTGCCACGCCCATTTTGCAAGGGCAGGACCATTACCAGCCAGGGAGACATCCCTGTGCTGCCTGCCACCTCCCTTGGCAACAGAGGTGAATGTGACCCTCAGAGCTGCAAATGGCATCTTGGAGGGGCTCTGCGGGGATGGAAAACAAACTGTGCTTGGAAACAGAAGGCTGGCCTCCTAGAGGAGACTGAAAACAGTTCTAAAATGTGAGAGGGAAGATGGGTAGTGACCCACCAATGCCATCTAAACTTGGGCTTAACATCCTTAATATCTTTTAGTAAATGGACCTTGCAGGAGGCCTTTTGGCAGTCTCACCCTGTTCAACAGTCTTCTCTTTCATTGCAGCCTTATTTCTTCACTTTTCTCGAGAAATCGCAAGGATTAATGACATTTGGGCTCCTGCTCTCCAGCTGCAACAAGCCAGGAGGGGCAGAGGGCCAAGGGTGGCCACATGGCTTCATTTCCTGAACCCCCAGCAGCTTTGATGCTGAGTGCATGTGGAAAGGAAGATGGATGGTGAGGGAGGAGAGACCGCTGGTACGCAGCCACCTTTCAAGGAGCATTCCTGATTTACAGCCGAGAGCCAGATTTTAGTACAGACAGTAACTATCCACCCTGGGGAGCCATGCTCATGGTATGTTTTAGACAGGGCAAAGAAGGGAGAAGTCCTAGCCTTCCTGCAGCTGAAGTGGGTCTTTTCAGCTCCCCAGATTCCAGCCCTGCAGCCCAAGGTGCTCGAACACTGCCAGCAGCAAGTGGTCTGTGTGATGCAGAGCTGCTGCCCCTGCAAGGGGCTGCACAAAGTCACTGAGGAGGCTCAGTTTTATTACCCAACAAATTGAAATTGCTGTTGTGGTATTTTTACTATTGGTCTGTGCCCAGCTTCAGTCTTACTACAACTCATGTTTCTTCAACCAAATTTCCCCATGGCTGGGTTTGTTGGGGATTTTTCTCGTTACCCCCAACTAATAAAATTCCAACCCCATTTTTCACTTTGCACCAGCTGCATGCTGCAGGAGATTTACAGAGCCATTCAGAGACCCTGCTTTTGAGAGTGCTGTTATCCTTGCAATTCTGTGTCACTCCGACAGCCTCGTGGGCCTTCTACAGTGTGTGTGTCTGCAGAGATCAGAGAGCTTGCAGCTGGTGGTACCACCTCAGGCTTTCTTGTGCTCCTTCACATGCTGCAATGAGGTTCTCCCAGTATGAACATGGGACTTTGGTTTGTGTAAGGTGTTATCTGGACTCCCAGTATCACATAGGGTTTGGTCCCGTTTCACAGATTATTCTGAGCTGGAAGGGATCTGCATCCAACTCTTAAGGGAATGGCCTGTATAGGGATTGAACACACGACCTTGGTGTTATTGGCACCTCACTCTAACCAACTGAGCCAATCTCAGGTAGCAAAGAAGGGGGCACCCAGATTTGAGCCAGGGACCTCTTGATCTGCAGTCAAATGCTCTACCACTGAGCTATACCCCCCCTTTGTACAGACCTACAACCTGAGAAGGGGACAGCTACTATATCCTGCTGCTCCTCTTCTTTTTCTAGGTAAAGGCACCTATTGCACATCTTATCTCATTAAGTCACGGGTCCTTAGACAGATTTATTTCTGCCCCATTTTGGGAAATCTACCTGGTTTTGGTTTTGCAGTAGTCTGATATTTCACTTCTGGGTAACAGTTTGAGTCAAATGCTTTAAAAACACTGTGAAGCAAACAGAAATGGGTAGATGTTTTCTACCTTCTTTTATTTTTGTGTGTGTGCCTGGTTCTTAGTAAGTGTCTGAGGGGAAAAAAAAAGAAAGATATGACTGATGATTTGTTGCTCTTTCTTTGGAAAAGGTCCAGACTATAGAACAGGGCTAAAATGCCAGGAAACAGTTTGCTGCATAGAGGCAGGCTTATATTATTTGATTTTATACATTCCCTGAGTAGCATATTTTCTTTAATTTGAGATCCTGGAGAAGTCATTTTAGATCTTTATTCAACACAGCTTATTTGCTCTTCTTCTCAGTTTTCCTTATTTTTAGAAAGGTGAAGCATGTTCCCAAATTAAATCGTTTCTGGGATGGACCTCAGCCAAGAGGATCCATGGTTCAAGCTGTAAGGCACAGGAAACATAAGAGTAAAACAATGGAGTTTTATATTGTGTTTCGTTTGGCAGGGTGAGGAGAGATATGGCCTTGAAAAATTTGCAGTCTTACATAGCTATAGTATATTTCAAAAGACAGTAAGGACTACTTTCACTTCTCACTTCGCTTAAAAAAAATAAGCACACCCAGAAATGCTAGAAATGTGGGATTGCCAGATTCTCCTTAGTTCCGAGAAAAGGTTTGTGTTTGGGGATCTCGGAGATGCTTACAGTAACATCCCAAATATTAGCTAAAGTGGGCCGATCCTCTACCCTTTTGCTGATGTGCTTGTCCCTGCTGCAGCTACCAAGGCAGAGCTTGCAGCAGCCTGGCCCCAAGCCAGGCTCCTCTCCCTAGCGTCCATGGATTATATTCCTTATGTCAGCCTCTCATTTCAGTGACCCGGAGATCCTTCTCCAGATGGGACAGTTTTGCACAGCTCCTCTGAGGTTGTTTTGCAGCGACAGAGCAAAGCCCTGCAAAGCTCGCTCCCAGGTGAAAGTTTGACACACGGTGCCCGTGAGCCACAAGAAAATGTGCCACTGCCAGGGAGCAAGAACGTGCCTCCCTTCTGCCATGGCTGTGGCCAAATCCCCTCTGTCACAGTGCTCTGGAAAGCAGGGCAGCCAGTGCCTGCAGCTGCGGGCATGTGAGCATGAAGCCATTTGCTGGTGACGCTCTCTGGGGCTGGGATGACTCTCCCTGGCTGCTCCATGGGCTGCCTGCCAGCCAGCTGAGACCTCACTGCTCCCCCAGCTGAGCCACTAAAGCAGCAAGATTTAAAAACATAATATAAAACTGGACTAATAATTAAAAATTAACTGTCCCTGCTAAACAGCATATTAAAATGTATCCTTACACAGGGAACAAATGTCTCCGAGCAACAAAAGCAAACAACCAGCAAGCCAGGGTCTGGTATCTCCTTTCCAGCTTTCTGAAAGGGTAAGTTTATATTGAAGTCACTTTTTTTCCAAGCACCCTGGTGTTTGGAAACAGCACGTCAGTTTCTGTACCAGCTAACCTGCTGCAGGCATCGATTGAGAGTCAGCTGGAGCCAGACCCTCCAGGAGCCAGGGATGGAGAGTCCGCCACAGCCTCGGTTCCCATCAAGCAGTGTCGCATGGTGCCCGTGATGAGCACCACAAATCTCTGAACAACGGTGAGAGCTTCAGGGGAACAACTTATTTCCAAGGCAGGTCACGCCAGAGCTCCTCCATGATCCATCGCCCCATCTGACATCTGTTGGGGCACTGCAATTCTGCAAAACACAGGATTTACGTAGCGCTGGATGGTTTGCACGCTCCTGGTTCAATTTGGTGCTTAAGGCTCCATATCCATATCTAGGATGCATCTAGATCCCTTTTGGCATGTTGAAGGACCCTCTGAGAGATGGTATATAGGGCTGGTGGTGGAGCCACATGCTCCCTGCACTCCGCAGACCATCAGCACTGCTCCTGCAGATGAGGGTCTCCACAGCAGACTGTTTGCCCAAGAGTCAACCCTTCTCTCAAAGACTCCTGCAGCAAAAGCTTGTGCTTTCTGGGGAAAAAAGTCCTGGGTTCAGTCAATGCCTTCTTTTAAAACCTTGCAAGAAATGAAAGAAATGCCATTTAGGTTACTTCTTAAAATAATATAAATGTCAGTGAAGATTTTGTGTTGGAGGCAATTAAAATAACGTGGGAGAACCTTTGACCTAGTCATGTCTCATTTTTTAAACTCTCTCACTAAACTGCCATTGGTCTATACTTTCCCTCTTGAAAAACTGAATTTCAGGCACATTGGCCATTATCTATTTTTAGATTATTCCCTGTTCAGGCACAAAAATACAGTCATTGCTGTGAATGCTAAAAATTCTTAATAGAAAATTTTGTTAATTTTGGGTGGCTTGTTTATTTCAGGCCCTTTCAGCAATGCTCAACACAAGCCACTAGTTTGGTAAGAGACCCTTCCACAAGAGGAGAATTGAAAACATTAGGCTGACATGGAAGGCAGAAAGAAGAGGGGGATGCACTGGAGCTAATGTTTATGAGGAAACTAACCTATGATGTTTACAGTCACTATCTTAGAACCTGAAGTCTAAGACACTTAAAAGGTAAGAAATGAAATGGCAGTAGATGGCACATGAGCTTACCAAAGGCACTTTAGAGGCTGGATGTTTAGAAGGATTCAGAGCAGGATCAGGCTTTGATACCAAGTAATGGGAACAGCCAAAACTATGTTAGACAGGTTTAAAAATAAACTAAAACAAGGAGGTCATGTGCCAGAGAGGTATTTCTGCAATGGGGAGGTTTAATTTGGGGCTTTAGGATTTCCAGTGCTTTACTTAGAAAAAGGGACGTATCCAAGGGAGCAAAGATGGTGTCAAAATACCATTTCATGAGCAGGTGACGTTGGTTCTCCCATCCACCAGCTCTTCAGAGAGCCACTTAGCAGCCATTGTTCCCCACTCTTATGCCTTTACATGTTTATATTGACTTAACATGCAGAAGATTAGGTCTGACCTGGGCCCACAAAATCAGCAATCAGTCCCCAAACCAGCTGGGCTCCCCCTTAATCTCCCTTCTTGGGAACAGTGTTCCACTAAGACTGGGAGGCTCCCTCACTCCATTTTCCAACAGCCCCTCCACGAGGCAATCAGAAATAAAAGGTGTCACACACATCCTTTCATACTTTGTAAATTTTTTTATTTTTATTATTATCTCCTCCTTTTAAGCATCCCTTTAAGGGTGAAATGAAATCCAACCATTTACAGAGAAAATGATTTCAGAATGTACATTTGATTTATCCTTACAAAAAGTTCATTATTACTTGCTGTTTATAAATTACAGAGTGGAAAGGAGATTTGCAGATGCTCTTATTTTTTCTTTTCTTTTTGTTTTTTTGGCAAGTCCACACATTCTTTTTCCAAAGCAGGGTGTTCTGGAGCCACTCCAGGGGCAACACCACCAGTAGGTCCAGGTCGATCCCAGGCTCAGAAGTGCTGCTAGACCACCTCCAGGATGACACTGCATCATTATCCCCACAGGAAGGAAAAACCAGTGGTTCGAATTCTTAAGAGTCTCAGAGCATTTCAGATCCCTTCTTAATCCAATGTATATAGTCCCCAAAGCTTTAAAATTACAGTGTATTGCATTAGAAATGGCTCTTCTTTCTTGGTATTGGATCTGAGCCCCTCCTGTTACCCCCTTACTCTCCAGCTCCCCTTCTCTTCCTTCTCTTTCCATAACGTGAGTTTGTCCAATGTCTCAGACATCAGAAAGGAGGGGTCTGGGGAGGGTAGGGAGAATACAATAATGGAGGGATACAGGATCCATTTTCCCACTCATTTCCCTCCTTTCTCGCCAAGGTTAGAGACCAATGAAGCCAGGACTAGTCATCCCTTCCTCTTCACCACCAGTGTTCACTAATCGCACCAGGAGTGACCCTGGACACGTGTCTTCACAGTGCAGAGGCATAGCAGCCATGGAGATTGCTGGCAGGAGCTGGGAGACAGGGAGAGAGCCTGGGGGATACTGAAGAGGGGAAGAGACACTAACAGCCCACAAGGACACACCAAGGTGAGCGGAGGGGAATGAAGACCCTCCCTCCATCACAACTCACGTTACCTGGAGGACACAAAGTTTCCTTGTTTACCTGTCACAGAGACACAAAGAACAGGCTAGCCTGAGCAGCACAACAGCAAACACCTTAGCAGGATACAGGGATCAGAGAAAGCAACAGCAAGAGTGGGCTTGAGCGTGTCATCCTTCATACCAACCACACAGGCACAAAATCACCCTTTCTTTTCTGTCTGTCACTTGGGCATGGCATTACACACAAAGGGGCAAAGATGTCTAACCTGCCCTACTCCCCCTGCTTTAGCAAACTCAGCTGCTGCAGGTCCTTCCCTTCACTCAGGGCAGAGGAGGAAGATGGGTTCTCCGACTAAAGCCATGCATGGGCACGTAATTCCTTTTTCAGGTGGGAAGCACTAAGACAACAGAAGATAGGCAGGCAGAAAGAAATGCAAGGCTTGGGTGTGCCACTCACTACTTCACCTACTACCTGGCCTTCCTTTGCACCAATTTGAAGGTAGAAACATCTAGGGAAAGAAAAAGCACAAGGCTGAAGAGGGCTGCAGGAAAGGCTGGCGATGCATTCCCTCCTTCCACCAGAGAGTTTGCTCCCAGAGAGACAGCAGGTTTCACTGTTTATGGCTGCAACAACCCACAGACGTCAGGCTCTGGTTTTATCCAGCCCAGAGGCAGGACAGGGTTATTGGTCCTTCTCAAGCCTCAGTACCTGGTTCAGATAAGATGAAGGAGTCTCAATACTCAGAGTTCAGCACTGGGAAACGAAGATCTAACAGAAACCTGCCTCTTGCTTTGCCATTCTCCTGCCTCATACACCCACATGCTTTTGGGTTCCCTCTTGTGGTGGTTGTCTGGGGGGTGGCTGTCCCCTCCATGCACTGGTTGCAGAGGTCCTAGTACAGCAGCACAGGCAAGGCTGAACAGAGGGCAAGCCACTACCTTGGAAAATTACTGTGCAAAAGTCAGCTTGCTGGTGTCTGTTCCTCCAGGGACAAAAAGGAAGATTTTTAATGACAAGCATTCTAGCTCCCTAAGGATAATAAACACAGGGCTAGCCAGACAAATTAGACAGAAACATTGACTAGTTTGGCCTTATATCAAAAAAATGTTTAAACAATTCTTGAGAAAGAGAAACAAAAAAGAATGCATTTCATCTGTAAAGCCCCTTCCTTCCACCACAACAGAAGTCTGGTTTAAATTTAATTTCCTTAGAGTAAGGAAGTGAGTAAGTCCAGAAGGCAGACAGGGCCAGAGTCCTACAGAAGAACCTGAGCATTGCTATTCCAGTAGGACCTTCTCCTCCAGCCTAAGGGGGCAAAAGGGAAAGACAAATCAGAGGAAGAAGAGGAGAATGATGGAGCAAATAATGGAGAAGACAACAGGCTGTACTTCAGGAATAGGAGTTGCAGATACTGCAGCTGTAGACTTATCTGAAACTCCCAAGAGACAAGGGCCATACCTCAACACTGAAAACATGATTTGCAGTGCACTAAAAATCCCTGAGGACGGCCATGCATGAGAAGGGCTGGTATTAGACGAGAAGCTGCTCCCACTGTGGAAGATAATGAGGTGCAGTCCCAGCACACAGGCACTTCAGCCCCTGCTTCACAGGGCTCCAGTGATGCCAAAGCACCCATGCAAAGACTGACTTGTCTTTCTCTTCTGTCTCCAGCAAAGCCTGGCATTGGCCTTGTGTTACAATCACTAAGACAAGGCAATACCAAAGGTCCAAGAGCAGATCTCAGGCTCCCTCCTATGAGTAAAAATGAGAAATAGCTTCTTCCTGCTATACTTTTCAGCTGCTGAATCCTATGAGCTAACACACCTGCTCTCCTCCTGCTGTCCCCAGGGAAAGCACACTCCCCTTGTGCTACAGCCTCAGTGGTACAGCTTTCATCTTGCTCAACACAGGCTCCTTCTTTCTCAGCTGGGTCCCCATTTCTCTACAATCTTTCTGCACCCAAGACCTCCACACAGTTGCTTGGCACCAGGACCCCGTGACTATGACAAGAGTCCCTCCTGCTGCATCAACAAGTCTGGACTTAGAAGAGCCACAACTTCATTGTGGGAGAAGAGCATTCTGCCTAGCAAAGCTTCTCACTCCACCCAGTTCCCAAGGGGGCTTTCTGCCTGAGGGGAAGACATAACAAAAGTGAGAACAGTGATTTAAAAAGACAAAAAACCCCCAATAACAAGAAAAGAGGTTCCTTCAGTTCTTATAAGCAGGCATTATGGCACACAAGACATGAAAGGAGCTAAGATGAACTGCATCTCAATTTGATCAGAAAAAGACGTTCATCTTTACTCTGTTCCAGTCTCAGCCTTATTAGGCAACCAAGTTACTTTTGCTGACATTTTTCCCTTCTCTAGAGAGGGATTAGGAGGGAAAGAGAGAGTCATGGATAGGAATGAAGCACAAGGGTGGCACATGCTGGACAACACAAGAACGCAGAGCCCTGGTGGAGTTAAGGGCAAAGGAAACCCTGCTTTAGAACAGCTGGCCAAAAGGGCCACTTCTTTATGCCAACGTTTTCCTCTTTCTCCTCCTCCATATGATCTCTGCTTGGAACATGAGTCAGTCTTTCCACTGCAAGACTGAGAGCAAGTTCATCATGTTTTTCACCCTCTACCTGCTACGGCCCAGGGTCTGGGCACCCTGTCAAGCCATCTGCTAAGGAAGGGTGGAGACATGAATCTGCCTCTTCAATGAACTGAATCAATCCAATACAACAGGCCAGATCCTCACTACCCATCCCTGGCAAACTGAGCAGACACCAGCCCAGAGCTGCAACTAGCGTCCTCCTAGATCCCCTCACCTCTGCATGGTCCAGGCTGGAGATGTGGGCTGCACACACTCTCTGGATTGCATGGTAGTCCCAAAACAGTCTCTTGGCCCCATGAGAATCTGCCCACGGCCTGTTTCTTCACGAGCTCACTCACACCCTAAGAGCAGACAGATGGATCCTGTGCCTTGACCAGCTCTGTTTCCCCCACAACAAACTCAGAAGTTTGCCCTTCATCTTCTCCCTTTCACTACCCCATGGTGAGAAGGAATAGCCAGCACGTGTAAGCAGCAACTCTGCAGCAGGCACTGCCTGTGGGATTGCAGAGGCAGCCAGAGAGGTATGCAACAGTCCGACATGTACAGTACTGCTATGCAGAGCCAATGCTATCCCTGGTCCTCTTGTATGACTTCCTCAAGAAGTCATCCATGCCAAGACTGAGTTTGCAGCTTCTGGATCCCACTGTTTCCTGAAAGCACACACAGCCAAGCCCAACTACGCCCCCTTCCCCCCCAGTACTGGTAACGAACGCCCACGTGCACATCAAACCCATGCATGTTAGCACTCATGCACATAGGAAACCATGCACTTACAAACACACACTCTCACCATCTGGTTGAGTGCCCTGCAGCTTATCCCAGCCCCAACTGAAGCACATACTGCAGGGAAAAACACTTTGGCTTCTGTGGGACAAGCCAGTGCAGTGTCATGGGGGCAGGGGCAGAAAATGAGTGGAAAAAAGCAAACAAAAGCCGGCTTTCTCCTCTGCTTCCCATCTGCCTGCTCCGGGACTGGTAGAGCGCTGGGACAACATACAGCCCAGATGCATTAAACCTGTAGAGGGGGATGCATTTTGGGGAGGACACCTTAGAAGCAAAGGATTTCCCTTCCCCAAAATACTCTCTGAATATAGAGGTATACAACAAAACAAAAAAAAAAGCATTCTGAGATGTTTCTGCACATTCACTCATCCAAAAAATGCTAGTGACACACATCAGACATGGCCACTTGCATCAGTTTGTGTCTGCTGACTCACATGCTCACTGAATAGCCCAGGCTTGCATCTGTGCTTGCTCCAACCCATGAAGGATGAGGGTGGATGGGAACAGTTGCCCACTCTCCCCATGGTACCCTCCCAGCCTCTCCCGGAGGAAAATCTGCCAGCTGGCTGCAGAGATTCTCTCCAGGCAGCAGGAGAGATTTGGAGGATGCAATAAAGTCTTTATGCTACTGTCAGAGTAGGTCTCCAACATCTCTCCTCCTCCTGCCCATGTGACTGAGGAATTCAGGTTCCCAGGCTGAAGGATGAAGGGAAAAAGAAGAAGGAGGGAGGGAGGGCAGAGACCCCAGAGAAATGGCACACCCTGCCCGTAAACAAAGGAAACAAAAGAAAGAAAAGGAACAGACGAAAACACCTGACTCTTTCCCTTTATTGTGAAGTTCTGAATTCCCACATGAGCCTGAGTCTCGTGGCCTCACCCAGCACCCTCTGCTTTTTGGTAGGGGTTCTCCAACAAGTAGCGGAACCGCTGGTAGTTCTTCAGCAGGTACTTGGGAGCATACATCTGCTCCTTGGGGTCAGCAGGGGGATACTCCTGCGTAGTACCATCAAACCAGCCACCAGTCCGGATCAGCTCCCGGATATAATTGAGGTCTCGTTTATCCTCATAGTCACCCCAGCGGGGGAAGTCCCCATTCTGGGCTGACACCAGTTTGAAGTAGATCCCCTCAGGGGTGAAACACCAGGAGCAGTGCCAGCCAGCAAAGTGGAGGGGGCTGCCCAGCGACCACTGCACCAGGATATGTCCTGTGCTGTTCTCATACTGCCGAAAACCAGGCATGGTGTAGTACTCACGGCGTCGCAATCGTATCCCGTCAGTAGCATAGACAGCCTGGAGCATCCCCATGGTGCAGCCTGAGACCACCTCCAAGGTGCCTGGCTGCTTCCAGAAGAAGCCATAGAGTGACTTGCGCATGTGAAAGGCGAAGGGCTCTGTCCAGCCGTCATAGAGCTTGAGGAAGAGCACGCCATCACGGGCCGGGATCTCATCAGCATCATCAATGATGAAGACGTCATCCGGGCGCAGGTTGTGGAGGCGAGAGACGCCATCCCGGGTGAGAAAGGTACGTAGGTAGTCGTCAGCAATCCAGCCGTCCTGGCGGCCGCCGGGGGGAAAGTGGTCCAGAAAGACATAGAGCACCTTGTGGCGGATGTAGTCAAAGGAGCCGTTGAGGAGCATCTCGCGGAACTTGAGGGGCCGTGGCTCTCCATAGGCTGTGAAGTTTGACTCGCACACCACGAAAGCATCCACCACGTCACCCAGCTCGTGGAAGCGGACGTCCAGCAGGTCAAACTCGTGGTTGACGTTGATAGCGTTGATGACCCGCCGGGGGATCTCCCGAGGCACGAGGCGGTCCTTGGTGGGCAGGTTGGAGTACTGGACCACAGTGGGGACGCCGCAGCTGGGGCCGTGCCAGCCCGGCAAGCACACACACTCCACCCACTTGCGCCGCTTGGCCCCGCTGGTGCTCAGTGGCTTGCGAACCGGCCGCCCCGAGGCCGCGCCATCCGCTCGCTCCTCCAGCCGACCTCCCACGGGTGGTTTCTCCAACACCTTGGTGCCTGGTTTAAAGCAAATGCCACCAGCTTTGGTACGGACAAAGTATTCTGTTGTGTCTTCTGGCAGCACGAACTCAACTTTGTGCAGCTCTTCGCTGGCTCTGCTGGGAGGGAGGGGCTGGAGCAAGGGGGAGTGAGAGTACAAGGGTGTGCGGAGGAACTCTGCACCCCCTGGCTCAGGGCTGACCTGAGGTGTGACAGGGGCATTGTTCCAGAAGAAGCTGGAGACGAGATTGGGACTAAGCGAAGCCAGCTCCCTGGGGAAGGTGACATAGGAAAGGGCCTTGAGGAAGTGCAAGAAGGAGATGAGGCAGAGACCAGCCATGCAGAGAGTCAGAAAGAGCTTATGGCGTCTCATCTTCATCCTGTGGAAGAGCCATGAAAAGGAAAGTCACATTCAATAGTTACTGAAGTGCAAAAAGTTTACCATCGTTAGAAAAACAGGTTGGGGATGGCAGAAAGCTGGTCCAAATTCAGCATGCATCTTCAGATACTTGAATCCAGGAACTACTCCCCCCACCCCCTGCCATCTTCAGTGGGTCTTCTGCCTCAGCTATATTACACCAAGCTGAACCTCTGCTAGATCAGTCACAGTCTCATAAATCCACTGAGACAAGAAAGGCACTGGCAATGGGGTAGAAAGACAGGAAATGCAGAGTAACGGGAATTCATGATCCAATGAACTCACTGCACTTGGCAGATTTGTCCCCTATTCAATGACAGAAACAAAATGAACATAGACCTCCTCAGACTGTGCATCACCAGAGGGTTGGGGGAAAATGGAGAGAGAGGAGGAAGGGTGAGAGTGTGTGTGTGGGGGGGCATGGTTGAAACATGACCAGTATGAGAGAGGCAGTTCTAAAGGACCAAGACCATTAAGTCAGACTGCCAGAGGCAGCCTACGCTCCCCAGATTTTCTCAGTGTTTGCTCAACACACGCCCTAAAAACCCACCCTTGTTCCTAGGAAATGCTACCCAAGTTCACATGGGGAATTGGAAAACAAAAATAAAAGTTTAAGATCCTCTCACATTAACTCTTCTACCATCCTTCTCAAGTCCTCTATATCTCCAA
This sequence comes from Manacus candei, assembly GCF_025592945.1. Classification (NCBI taxonomy): domain Eukaryota; kingdom Metazoa; phylum Chordata; class Aves; order Passeriformes; family Pipridae; genus Manacus; species Manacus candei. Next base: position 6,792,255 of record NW_026138066.1, read on the forward strand.
ATGTTGCCCTTTGCCTTTCATTTTCTGTGCACCAAATGCTGAGGGTTTTTTGCATCTGAATTCAAGGTGACTAAAATAAACACCTCACTGTCTTTGCTGGTACTACTGTACCATCATGATGGATTTGTGTCAGGCCAGGAAGAAGCCAGCAGTGCAGAATCCTTCCCTCCAAACGCCACAAAATATTGCCTTCATCCTTCCTTACACTACCTCCCCACCTCCAGCCCAGGCAAGGAACACAGCTGCTGTCAGGCAGAGAAGTGATTGAAGACTACAATCCAGAAAAAGGACAAAAATAAAAAAAAATAAGATTAAAAAAATCTAATCTCACACAATGCTCCACCAAGGAAAAAGGAGAAAAGGTGCTCACCATATGCTGTTTAGGGAAAGGAAAGTTGGGGTGAAGCTAGGCATGGCAAGATCATCCAAGAGCCCTTTGCAATCCACAGGCTGTCCTTTGCTCACTGGAGCACGAAACCCTCCCTGCAGTGACAGGCAGAGGCAGAGATCCCCATGCACACAACATGTACCACTTTGCTCCCTCCACAACATGCTCCTCCCTATGGTGGCTCTCTGCCCCCAGCAGTCTCCCTTTCTAGGGCCAAAGTTCCCGAGAGACACCACACCTATAAAGCTTCCACATGGCACATAATGGTGCCAGCAATGCCTTCATAGGAGGTAGTCCCTGCTTCTAGGAGCCACAGGGGAGCTGCCCCACACCCCCAGCCCCACAGGCTGCTCCCCTGCCTAAGGGCTCCTCAAGGCTGGCACATGGGCAGGTTGTGGGAGCAGAGGGAAGAAGCACCCAGCCTGCTCCCATCGCTTCAGAGGGTATTAAATAAGACACAGAGCACGTTTACTGATTAACCTGAGGGGAATTTAATACTAACGTGAAAAGCCATAAAGCATTTAGACAAACAGGAACCACCCAAAGGAAGGCATCTGGCTCTCCACAGATGGCTCTGACAGAGACTTTGGTGGAGGGGTTGTCCACAGTTGTACCTCACAGCTCAGCAACAAGCATTTCTGGACACTTTGCAGTCATGTTTTTAGTGAGAGTAACCATCCACTGACATTGTCCCTGGCACTCAGGTGGCAGGGCAAAGAGTCCCACCTCAAGTTCTGACAGAAGGACTGCAAGCCTGAAGCTGGTGGTAAAGTTACAGCACGGTCATGGGAGAGTTAAAAATGAAAAGAAAAATAAACAAGGAAAAAAGAGACAGCTTAATTCTATTGTTTAATGTTTAGTACTGGGTTTGATATACTTCGACACAGCACAGGTCAGTGGCAGGGCAGGGTGCCGGCTCTGTGCACCCCCGGGAGACCATCTCGTCAGACAGGTGGGTAGGGAGGAAATGGTGGCTCTCCTCAGGGGGCTGCACCAGGGCAGAGCCTCACCTGCACCCACCCAACACAGCTCTACAGCCTGACCTCACCCACCTGGTCATGGCCCACCTGGTGGGAGGTCACACCTTTGTGGTGATCCAGCCATGAAGGGGCTGGATATTCTCCAGTCAAAAGCCATAAAGAATCATCTTGGGGCTTGCTGTCAAGCTTCATGGGAGAAAAATAAGGGGCTGCAGAAAACCCCAAGAGCATCTCATGTCCAGGATTTTTTTTTTCCTGAAGTCTCTACTAATGTCTCACAGAAGCAGCAAGATCACTTGGAAGACAGAGTATTCAGTGCCTTTCCCTTGCATGTCACCAGCTTTTGCTCTGTGTTGAAGTGTGGGGAAGAGAAGGGCACTAGAAGCCAAAAATACTAAATCAGCCGTGACTGGCTGTCAGGAGAAAGTGTCCGCCACTGGTAAATGAGTACAGCTCATGTCCTGTGCCTTCTCCAAGGCACTACTTCCAGACATCAGGTTGCTGAAACCTAGGCAAGATAAATGGCTGACCTGCTCCAATATGGTAATCCCAATGGCTGCCAGGTAACACTGGTTTCGCTCCAGTTCCTACAGGACACACAAATGCAGGGCAGCCAGCTTCCTCTGGGCCAGCCCAGGACTGAGGGCAGGCGCTGAAGGAATTGCATAAGGCACATCATTTTCTCAGATGGCTGTAATGCTCTGTGTGCAACAGTAAACTCCCAGACAAAAAGCCATAACTCTTGACATTCAACAAACTGCTCCATTTTCTGAGATGTAGTGCACCGTGTCAACATAGCAGGACACATGGTTTTAGGAAGCAAAGCATATTTTCCTCACTTGACATTTGCATACATCAGTATCTGTCAGGCTCAGCACACGGCTCTGCAGCTCTTCACCCAGTGGCACAATGAGCCCTGGGCACAGCTGTGCTGCCTCCCCTGCTATTGCCACCTGTGCCTGGGAGAGCCAGGCTGGTGTGCACAGCCCCTGCAGCTCTGCCAAAGCAAGCTGACCCTGCAGTACCCTCTGCTGTTCCACTGCTGACATGTCCCAGGAGGCCATTTCCACTGCTCGAGTGGGAGCATGAACATATTTCCTATCCCCTCCTAAAAGGGGGGGAAGGAAAGAAGCAAGGTGTGTCCTCTTCAAAATCTCATCCCTGGGAACCACCTTCATTCTCACATGCCAGGGATTCCTCTGCCAGGGAGTGGAGAACACTCGCGCACCCTTACGTGAGTCAAGAAACTAAATAACATCAGTCACGTATCCCTTCCCATATCTTCTGATCAGCCCTGCAATGAAAGATGTGTCTGAGTGGTAGCTAGTCGGAGACAAAGGCCAGCAGAGAAACTGTTATTACCCCCCCTCACCAAAACATTTACATGTGGTGGAAATGAGAAAGGAGGTACCAGTCAGAGAGACATCTCAGTTTGTCATAAAGGAGCCCAGCTGCTCTAACACAAAGCAGCCATCAGTTACCAGGAACACAGAAAACAGCAAGACAATTTTGAGTGAGGAGAGGGAAAAAAAAGTCAACTTGATCTCCAGGAGAGTGATCAAGTTGCTGTCAGGTTAAAAACAGCAGTATAAGAAAAGCTTTAATGTTCAAGTAGAAGAAAAAGCCAGGAGTATGGACAGTCAGCTCTATTAAGACAAAGCTCTTTCTTTAAGAAACACAAACTGCTTCAGCAACACTCAGTTCTGGCAAGACAAGCTGAAAGCTTCTTTTTGTAAGGGATCCCTTTGATATTTCCGTGTTTAAAGTTCTGTGTCTACCATGCAGGTGAAGGGCTTTCAGAGAAGGAGGAAAGCTAGAGGTCGTACGCACATGAGTTATCCCCAGGCACCTGTTAGCATTTTACTTTGCCATTATATCAAGTGACTGGTTGATTTATACCATCCTGAAATCATATACTTATTTTTCAGGAAGCCAGAGAGAAAGATATGCACCGGTAAGTACTGGCAGTTCACCAGTCCTAATGCTCTCTTCTGGAGAACACTGGCAAGAGGCCACTAACAAGCTGCTGGATGCATGCTATGCCACACTCCATCTCATTAGGGCATGGAATGCAAGACTCCTTAGACTTCTCCACAGCTCCTGTGGAGAACAAATCAGAGCAGAAGCTTCTGTTTTTCCCCAATACCAAAATGCTCATCTCCTCAGCCTAAAGTTATCCCATAACACCCATGCAGTAACATATTTGCCCATCACTCAGACACTTCAACACAAAGCTCTCAATTCACAAATGTGAATTGCTTTCACATGGTAGATTAAAATCCAGTATGACTTCCATCCTCCAAAGCAAGGGCCCAGCTCTCTCCAGCTAGAGACAAATGGGATAGTGCTTCAGAAATGCAGAGCCTATCTGCCATCCCCAGGGAACAGAAATCTCAACAGGCATCAGAGCCACAGTACTCTAAACGCTCTTAAAATATCAAGTTACTTTTGTTCTGCAAACACTCACTGAAGGAGAAACTATAAAACTTATATTTGTCTATGACCAAAGCAAGCTCAGGGACAGCAGGACTGTGCTTTGCTTAATGGTAGGAAGAGAAGATTATCATACAAAGCTGGACAGCAGAAAAAGCGTAGAGGAGCAAGATGTACCAGAAGGTAGCTAGGGCTCAGCACTTCTCTCATGTGAAGGATGTCATGGTGTTTTCAGGGACAGCAAGCTATGAGGACGTTAGCAAGAAGTTCTGGCAGAGTCACAGCACAAGGTGGTTTGAATGTAAGCAGGTCCATATCGGCTTCCCTTCACGTTTCAAGGACGGGATACAACATTCTCCCGTGACCTTCACCAAGAGCTGCTGCCCACAGCACTAATGCAAAACACCAATACCTCGTGCTCTGTATTTCCTTTGCAGCTTTGAGACAACTGACCACAAGGTGCCACTGACTTGCTGACAGCCCAAACAGCTGGAGCAAGCCATCCAACACAGCCTGACCTTACTTAGCAACTAAGGCAGAGTGAGGCTCTGTAGTGAGCACCTTCCCTCCATTTCCACAGGGAGGTGAGCAGAGATATAAGGTGACCACTCAACAGGGTGCCACCATAATTCCCAGAGCTGCCATCCACACACCATTAGTAGGTCTCATCAAGCCAGGAAGAAAACTCGATTGAAGAAGAAAAAAAAAAAGACAGCTAAAGGGTGCATCTACACAAGACTAAGGTGAGGTTGGCCAGGGAAGGCTAATAACACAGTGCAAACAAAGGCATTGCCTTCCCCTTCCCAGGGAAGGCAGACACATTATGTAAAAGTCAACCACAAGACCTTGCTAGGTCTCAACAGACCAGCAACATCTATGGTCAAAAAACAAACAAATCAGATGTCTCTTCTACACATTCTTCTAGGAAACCCAAGTGCTCCACACCAGCTGCTACCATCTGCTGTGTACAGAAGCTAAGATGGATGCAACACAAAGCCTCCAGTCTGTGGCTGCTCACCTCTTCAACTCTAGAAGCACAGTACCTTTGGACTCCACGCTTTCCACGGGCTTTCATTGTTTCAACTGTTCTCTCAAGTGTCTTGTCCTGATATTTAGTTATTTGGTTATTTTAGATGCCACATCTCCAGTCTCAGCAAGGCAGCTGCACGCTGTGGGACAAAGTAGCTCTTAACCCTCTCCACAGAACACACAGGACCTGGAGGTAAAGTGGTCTTTACTGACAAGACTTTGGCTCAAGACTGATCTTCCAGAAATCAGCAGATTAGACCAGCATCCGAACACCTTCAGAGTCCATTATAAAACCCTCCACTCGAACAGACTGTTCTTACCGTAGCTACCATAAAACTAATAGCAGCATAATTATATAATTCTCCAACCCCCAGTTTAAAAGAAGATCTTCTCAGAGAAGACTAGAAAACACTAGTGAAATCCAGTAATGGCCTACGAGACACCAATTTAATTTTATCCAAGAAGTACTTGGACATCACAAGGGTGCAGTACTGCATACTAAGGAAAACTAAGCTGGATTTCCAACTCCACTGGAATCTGTCAAATATTCTTCTCAGTATCCTTCAGCTGTACTGGGCTCCCTTGTAGCTAATCCCCTCTCTCCAGCTAAATCCAGTCTCACCATAGGAATTTTCATGGCTTCAGAGATGCCTCTGCACACTCTAATCCTTCATATACTCTCAGAAGCCAGTTTTCATTTCTTAGCACCACTAGTCTAAGTGCTCTTTCTGCTAAAGGAGAAGCAGCACCTCTCTCCTTCACTTACGCTTGATATCCTGGGAGGACTCTTCCTCAACCCTGCTTACTGCCTCCTCAAAACATCTGGTTCCACAAAGTCTGCTGTGATGGCCCTGGAGATTGCATCACCACTTGGCTCCATGGTTGGGTCTCTCAGGACATCAGAGGGTGAGCTGAGGCTTTGCTGATTGCACTCAGCAGTGCACACACACACCAAGGATGTGAGAGGCCCCTCTCCCAGCCAAACACAGTATTGCTTCTGCTCCCTGCTCCCAGAGCACAGCGGTCACAGCAGCTCAAAACCAAGTTGGCTAGATTTTTTTGCTTATTAATTGTGGTATCTTACAAGGGAGGAATACTCCATCATGAGGAAAAGGAAAGAAAAAAGGGACAGAACTGCACACAAAAGCAACTTATGTCCTCAGACAGGCCATGGGGTAATCAAAGAAGTATGCGAGACCTCCCAGCTAGTCTTTGTGCCTTGCAGAGATGGACAGGACAAAAACAGGTTGTCCCAGGATAAAAGAAAATCATGCTTTCAGAGACCACAAGCGAGGCATGCGGCAACACAGGATGTTTTTTCAGAGGTTCTCTCCCCTCACTCACCACCTTCACAGCTCACCCATCCCTCAGTTGTCAGTTATATGAATTCAAGTCGTCAATCATATGGAAGTCTGCTTTTACAGCCAAATCAGCAGCAGATCTAACTGGGTTAAAAATAAACTTCAAGAAAACGCCTAGGCATGGGAAGAAGCAGCTGACCAGCATAAACTTTCTAAATTATTTCACCAGTTTGCTTCTCATAAAAACCGTGGTATCAAGTAGATACATCCTCTCAGACAGTCAAAATTACAGAACTTTAGACACTGTTCATCTAACTAGATCTCAACAAGGCCCCCATTCAAACACCATGAGCTCACTAATTCCTCCCAGCAGCATCAGGGAAGGAGCACATCTCAAGGAGGGAACTGGAGAAGAACCAGCAGCAGGTAACTGCTTTCAATGCAGATCCTGGCAGGCACTCCATGCATGCCAAGCAAGTGGAGTACAAGTCACAGATCCTGAGAATAGCTCCAAGGTGAACAGTCCAGATTATGCTCAGAGCTGAGGGTTCATGGATGAAGACCGTGTGGCAGACAGGCCAGGGAATGTCACATAAACCCTGTGCAAAAGAAAGCAGGAGAGTCCCTGGGGACTGTGTAACAGCCCAAGCAACAGGGAGATGCAAGTTGAACAGACCAGAGGAAGGTGAGGCAGGTGCCCTGTGGGCCCAGAGCAAGGCAGCTGAAGGAGGAAGAAGGCAAGAAGCACATGATGCCATGGTGATGGGTAAAGTGCACAGACCCACGCAGGCAGAAACCACGTTGCCTTCAGCTATTTTTGAAGTGGGTGGCAGTTGTTTGTGCATCCCCGGGATAAAAGCTCTCCAAGACAGATCAAAACCTTAGAAGACAATAAATAAAGAGAGGCCGTGGAATAGCAGCAAGATCCTAGTGGCCATGGAGAAGAGCCGGCCCTCCATCCCCACCCTCTTTCCTCCCCCATCCATCACCAACTACTTGGGGTTTGGCAGTGTGCTCACTTTCCCACAGTAGCTGATCTATTACTGTTTGGAAGAGCATTCTCAGCCTCTTCCTTCCCCTCCTCCCCCTTCTTTCAGGCCACAGGGGTCCCACTTGGCAGCCCCCGAATCCCCCTCTTCTCCGAATGTCTGGTGACCAGCCAATCCCATGCAAAGAGCATTAACCCCTCTTCACCAGGAACAGCCAGAGAAACCTGATGCCATGCTGAGAGGTTTCTCCAGGGTGTCTCTCTCTCCTTCTCTCCTCCCCTTCCCCAACCCCCCCACTCAATTCTCTCGCCTTTTTCCCCCCTTTCCTTTTATTTCTCAAAAACTAACTCCAGCCCAGGGAGTGTCACATCTTCCCGAGAATGTTACACAAGCCCATGGGAATTTTTCTTGGACCATGAACAGACCCTTATTTATTTGTCTCTTCTGCCTTTGTTCTTCATTTCCTCTTTCAAGACTTAGGCAAGACCTCAACACAGTGCTGCCTGGATCCCCCGCTGCCACTTCATTTTGTTATTATTTTGGTAAAGAAAGTGCTGATAGGCAGAGAGCTCTTCAATATCTTGCCCTGGGGCAGGAGTAAGTCAGCCCAGACCCTTACCTCTGGGGTGGACAAAGGGCATGAGCTCAGGGGCTCTGCAGAGCACCTCAGGCTCTGGCTTGCAGAGGCAACCCCCTGCTTATGCTATCCTTCTGACTGCAGCATCACAGCCCCTCGGATTAAATCCACACAAATCAATTCTGCAGTAACGGCTCTATGCCGGTAACAGGCATATGGTACCACGGAAAGGGGCAGTTTCCCAGAATGAAATCAAAAGCCTCCTAATGCACTTAACTCAGGGTCACATAAATCTCTCTTCTGCCTCCCACAGACGACTGGATCTTGTTTACAGACAGTGCAGCAGGCCTGGGTCTCAACAATATGTTTACTACTTCTGCACAAACATTCCCTTTCATTAAGCAAAGCAGTACCTCGATCTCCAGATTAAATCAAGCAGAAAGGACTGGGAGCAGGTCTAAGGGAAAAGAGGGAGAAAGCTAGTCTTCATCAGTGAAATCACATGGCATCCCGGATATTACATAGATTTGGGGACCATTTGTCTTCACATTCTTCCCTTAGATTGCCTTATTTCTTGAGAAGAATGAGGAGAAATGTTGCATTTAGCCAATTGCCAGTGTCCCTGACAAGAGGTAAAACATTCGGTGAAAGAATGGGCTTTGTTTCATGCTGCAGAATCTGAGAACCAGGACGGGGCAGCTTGTCCAGGGAACAACTAGTGTTTGCCTGGCCAGCTCTTCCCCAAATGCAGAAGCCACAAACACACTGTGCAGTTAAAAACAGGGAAGCTGAGTATTTCTGCTCAACTGTACAGCAGACAGAGCAGTTTACTGCCACAATCACTTGATTACAGGCCAAGTTTCTTTCCTTCTCCACCCTCAGCCCTTTTCCTCCCCTTTCAGGTCTTCAGTAACACAAACATTTATATTGAACTGTGTTTCTGAGAAGTCAGCTGCCACAGACAGGTCAAAAAGGAAGGAAAGGAGAAAGACAAAACTGATGTGTAAGCACACCATGAAAATCAGTAACGAAAGAAAGATGTGCAGTGCAGGTAGGGGAGCTGTGGTCATGTTGAAATCAACAGGACAAGCAGGGCAAGAGTGAGACAGCCCATCTGAATGGTACAGCAACCTGCCAGAGTGAGGCAGAGGGACAAAGAGCATTAAGCTCATACATAGCTGGGGTGGGTGGTCAGCCCACCCAGCTCATCTTCATGATGTTCTGCTGCTGCAAGAGCCTTAACAAACTGCCCCAGTCTCCCTCTGTCCTCAATCGGTTTCTCTTCAGGGTTTAATCACTGAGAAGTGATGGGAATTGCAGTTGCACAGTTTGCTGCTCAACCACCTGATCTATCAAATGCTCAGGTCCTGATGATCTCTTGTAAAGTTCAACGGACCATGGCATACCAAATCTAAAAAACACTTTGGCAAGACAAGATGGGCCTTCAAAAGAAAAAAAAAATGCTTTCAAGCATCTGAATATTTCAGAGGACAGACCCGAAGATCCCTGCCCCAGATCCACAGAACAGCACAGTAATTGAGTGAGGGACTAAATCCAAGCACAAGATTCATTGTCTCCAGCTCAACAGTCTTGCTGGAAAGACAAGGCTCTGAACTCAGGAACATCTTGCACAGTCCCAAGCCATGAAGATGCTCAGCAGTATCACACACCTGAGTGATGCAGAAACCAGAATGGGATTTTCAGGGCAGTTCAGTTGCACAGAGGCACATGCGAAGAAACATGGCAGAAAGGAAACCCACAGCACTTCCTCATCGCTAAGTGATAGACTCTGGATGCCTGACGAACTCCCTTTCCCTCCCCCCCAGGCGCTCACGGGAAGCGAGAAGACTCTGTTCCAGAGCACAACTGCACTATAAATAATTCAAGGGACTGCTAAATTATGCAAAAGCAATCCCATCGTCCCCCTGGCCAAGCTGAATGCAGGTGTGGTCAACCCTTTCCTCCAAAAGTTGCTGCTAGATGGGGATTCTGAGGCCACAGAGGCTCTGTGCCAATATCCGAGAGCACAATGGCCACTTGCTCACAGCCAGGCCCGCACGGAACAACAGCACGACAGGAGGTATTTGGGGACACAGGGCTGACGGGAAAACAGCAATTCCTTTAATCCACTTCTTCTCCAGAGGCCTCACACGGCCCTAAGAGAAAATGCAGAAAATTATGTCCCTTTCAAGCAAGGCTGCTCGGTTGGTCTTGCCTCCACCAATTGGGTTAGCTGGCCAGCACTCGCAGAGCAAGGTGGGGAGGACGGGACTGCTGGGGCAGTCCTGGAGGCAGTAAAGAAGGAACAGTTTTGCTAGCACAATGTATGGGGAAGGCTGAGCCAAAAACAGAGAGAATCACAGTCTGTTTTTCTGCCCCACTCCTCTGCTTTCAGGAGATATTGCCTCCCTGAACATCAGGGCTACCGAGGTTTGCCTTGGAAATGGAGTCATTAAGCAACAGCGGGCAGCTCACGCCAATCACTCCAGGGCACCGCTCTCCTTGTTTGCCCTGCCCTTTGCTCTGCCTCAGAGCCAACCCTCACACTACAAGCTCCACAAAAACGCAACTTCCTCACACAGCAAGCACAATCCACTCTCAGCCCTTACACAGGTTTTCTTCCAAAACCCTACCTTTCCTGGCTGCTGCAGCCTCCCAAGATCTGTCCGTGCCCAACATGCTCAGTCTGCACAGGCCTCCATCCTCCTCTTTTTCCCTGCTATCCAGCTAGAGGCATTTGTGCCAGAGGAAAGAGGAACTAAAAGCACTACTGTAGCCCTCTCTTCAGCTTCAGCACAACCAGCTTAAAATCTCAGGGCTCTAGCTTACCTTCCCCTTCTTTCTTAAAGGGCTCAGTATCTAGGAGAGAGACTCCCTTTCACATCTCTTTGCCATGCTGTCTCTCTCCTTTCTGCTCAGTTCCAGTATCTGCATGCCAAAACAGGGGATCCTAACACAGATAAAGTCAGCACAGCAGATACCTGTGCTTAGATCACAGGTTTCACAGTTGCGAAGCCGCTATGCAGCAGGTCTGATTTGCATTAGTCTTTCAGGTATGCTTGAAATCTGCTTGCTGCAGCTTTGCTATCATGCAAGACACATGCAGCAACAACCTAAGATAAAAATTACCCCAAAGCTTAAAGAGATCATGGACTTTGATTCTACTCACTAGCCCTAGCCCAAACTGTATGGATTTACACACAGAGGGGAAAACGATGCTCCAAGGGATAGACAGCAGGGAACTGGGATTATAGATTAAGCAGCAGATCAAGGAGGAGGTGATATCTATGGAGAAAAGGGCTGCAGGATCCAAGCAGTGACTTGAAAGTTATTGGTAACCCCTAGCTCAGCACACACACCTAGCTGTTCTCCAGGGTTCCCAAGACAGGCAACAGCAAAGCAAGTTGGGGAAGCATTGCACCCCAGTTGCTGCTCTCCTGACGAGCCCTTGCGTTTACCACTGGGCAAGGCACAGCCTTGCTCCATGCCTCAGTTTCCCTGTATGGGAAATATGAGAAACTTTTCTACTCCAAGGGCTTGCCTAATTAAAAGCAGCTTAATGGGTTGCTTCAAGGTTCTTGGAGAAAAACCCTGTCATAAAACATGAGACACAGATGATCCTCAGAAAGAGGAAATGCCCCCGCTGCCTTTCTTCCTCTGGTCAGCCACATTCACCTCTCCTCACCTCTCCTGCTGCTTACAGCTTGTGCATTATGGGATGAAAAAGACTGCTGGCAGAGCTCTGTTTGGTCATATCCCACAGCCATGGTCAACCTTTTGAAAAAGCCTGTTTAGACATAGACCTGCGCACTCCCCTGGCTGGGGAAACAGGGAACCTTAACTGAGCTCATCCAGCTGCCTATTCAGCTGGGGGGGAAGTGTTATCTCAGTGTGAGAGACCAAGGACCCCACGGCAAGCAGCTCATGTAACTTTTGGTCTCCTAAAGCAGGGAATAAACACTTCCTAAGTCACAGCTCTAGAACAAGCCCTTGCTGTTTGTAAGGCAGTTCCCTTCATGCTGCTTCTTCCCTCAGCCTGCCTGATGAAAGCTCAAAGTGCAGTGCCACACTCACTTTCTCCTATCCCCTCTACCAGGCAAGTTTCTGAGCACAAAAATACACCCACCCTGCTACAGGTGTTCAGAGGTTTGAAGAGCAGGAGGTACCTGTTGTGCTTCAGGAAGAGCTTGGGGGAAGTAAAGGGTCTGCACTGCAAGGAATGCAAAGAAGTCAGAAAAAGAAGGTAAAGAAATCATGTTTCTGCCTTTCCTTCGGAGTTCATTTCACACAAATGCAGGCATGGAGTGCTCTTCTGCATCCTACACCACTGCTCCAGCAAATGGCATCTCTCTTTGCATCCCCCAGGAGAAGGGGGAACTCACTAGCAGGGCAACTCTGCCCTGGCCCCTGGCACAAGCAGTTGGTCCTGGCATCTCACACAGCACTGCTACAGTGGCACAGCCCCAACCTGCACAGCCCTGACCTTGCAACCCACTCCTCTGACTACCAAAGCACCCCAAACCTGACCCAGAGCTGCCCACAATTCTGGGCTTGGTCTCTCCATGCAGCTCTGTCACAGTTCCTCAAGGCCAGCCTGCATCACTGACCCAACAGCACAGTCCACATGTGCACTGCAGATATATCACTGCCTTTCCAAGAACATCCAAGGTGGGGAACAGCAGGCATTCCTCAGACACCCCTCCACATCCCCTTGCATTGCACTGTTCCACGCACCCACCTTCCCCAAATTTTAGATTCCACTGTAATGCTTCATTGTAGTGTCCTGATGACGTGATGGCATTTTGTGCCAAGTACAATGCAGCCTGACCTTTTGTGCAGAACTGATGGGTGACAGTAGGGAAAAACAGGTGGGGACAACTACCCACACTCTTCTGCTTCTATAGTCAGGGCTGATAACATGAACCAGCCCCTTGAGGCACCTTTCACTGACCAAAAGACATGAAGACATCTCTTGTGCCAGTCAGTACACCCTCCGCCTTCCTCTCTGCCAGAGTTACTGTCAGCTGTACCAGTGTTCATTAGCACCACCTCCTCCAGCTACATCCCACTGATTGGGTCACAGATTCCAACAATGTACAAAGGGCTCATTTTAGAGCAACTAACCCCACCTAAAACCTAATCAGCCTTTAGGAATGGACCAGCTTGCCCTATCATTCAGTTATCAAATTCCCCCATTTCCTTCCTCCACTTTTATGATCTGATGCAGGGGCTGTGTGTGTGTGTGTGTGAATTTACGATAGCAGATGTACCTTAAAGATGCTACTCTCAAACTCAGGCACACCAAGCTGAAAACTCAGCTATAAACCCTGCCATGAGACTGAGTTTCTCTCTCCTTGCTGACAGGTCAAAGCAAGGGAGGGACAGAGAAAGAAACTTGTCTGTCCTAAGGTGCCCTTCACACACTGAGCGTGCACAACATCTACGTGCACTGTCCTGAACAACTGCCATGTCCATGATTGCTTATATGCTCCACACCTACTGCAGGCATAAACTCTGCAAGAGTGAAGGTGTTCCATGGTAAGTGCACCCAGCAAACAGCCACCCACGTTTGTCACACAACCATCCCTTAAAAACATGCAATAAGCGTGTTACACCAAGCTGGCAGGCCACAGTGTCACACTGCACTTAACCAGTTGCACGTGGGAGGAGGAGGAGAAAGGTAAACATAAGGCACATACACGAGCACACAAACCCCATAGGTATGCTCCTCAGGCAAGTACACCGAGCGTATCTGTGCCTGCCATGCAGCCGGCAGAGGTTAAACAGGCTCTGTGATCACAGCACAGTCCCAGCAACCCTCCAGACCAGCTATCCCCATCTCATGTTGGGCACAAGTACTCCAGATAAGTTTACAGTTGTGAGCATCCACCAAAGCCAACATCCATGCAAATACACACACTATTTTCCACCCCTCTTCTTGACCTCCTTGCTAAGGCAACCTCTGTGTGCCACACAGGCAACTCTCTCTTTTCGCAACCTTACCTGCGCTTGCAGGGAGGGAGGGAGGCAGGTGGCAGCTCAGCCCCTGAACCCAGTTTGGAAACAGTCCCTCACTTTCCGGGCCCATGTGATGGAGATGAGCCTCAGCAGCATGTACAGCCAAAGGTATGCTAACCAAAAGACAGCAGCTGGGCCACCAAATTAGAAACTGGGCAAGAAAACACACCTGCAGCTAGCCAGAACCCCTCCCCTCTCCTAAGGATATAATTTCCATATCCAGGGCATTAATAAACAAGCTACACAGGTATAGCAGACTCCTCATAGGGAGGGAATGTTATACCTTGCAGTGGATTTTTTACCACTTCTGCAAAATTACCTGAGGGCACAGAGGAGCTATAAATCTTCAAGGGACTTTTATGACATGCAGTAGAAGAGAGTCACAGCTTCATTTCTTTTCCACAGTATGCAATAGCTTTCATTCAATGCTTATTTTATAATGGTACAGGAAGGCTAGAGGCTCCCCAGGAACAGCTCAAAGAACTGCTCTTCTCCCACTCCAGCTTGGAAGACACATTCCTAGCACTACCACTGAGGCTGAATCACAAGCACAGGTGCTACAGCTCTGTTTAGGGGGGCTTTGGAAACTGAAAGTTAGCTGCAAGGTGGGAACACCCATAGTTTTCCCTCCCCTCTGAGATGGCTCTCTGCTCTCTGAGTGTCCCGCTTGATTTCAGCTCTTCCCTTGAGGAGCTGACAGCAACCAGGCTGCAGCAATAGGAACTTGCAAGTGCTTCCAAAGTCACAGGCTCCAGCTGGACTCAACACCACTTCTGCATGTAGGATCCACAGGGCACAAGAGACACCCTTTGGGGAAGGGATGCGAAAAGTTCCTGCTGATTTGTACCTTGCTACCGTGAGAGATACATAAGCAGTAGGCAGGAATTTGAAATTCAGTTTGCAGAGAGGCTGGAGGTTCCTGGTGACTCAAGTCATATTTGTTAGCAGTGGTGCCACCAAGTGTTTTCACGGGCTTGAACTTCCCACTCAAGGGGAGGGATTTGGAGTTAACTGGAGGGCCATTCTATGGGAAGGAGGGTGCTCAGCACCCACACCGTGTGCAGGAGACAGGGCAGGCTAGCTCCTGACTCAAGCTCTGCCCTAGGGTGGAAGGGAAAGGTGCAAGACCACAGCTTCAGTTCTGGGAAACAGGCACGGTTCCCGCACGACCCAGGCACGGCTCACAGAAACGCAGTCTGTGGAAATCCCCACAGGAAAACCACGGGCTGAGGCACTCCATCCCACACCACACTCTCTCCCTTGCTGAGCTGTCTGAGGAAGTCTAGAGCTGCAGCAGATGCTGTGTTCCCCATCAACCTTGTCACACTCCCCAAGGTGCAAAACTCTCGCAAGGACTGAGCTACACCAGCCTGTGTCACTCCAGCAGGACATAGAGCTATTTCCAGCCCGCAGACAACACGAGAGCCCTGCACCAGCGTGGAGAACTTGGGTGCCCACAACCCTTTGCAGCCAGCCCCCAATGGGGGGACTATAGCCATCTGACATGGAGACAGAGCAGGGCAGAGGGGAAGTATGGTGATGATGATACACATATATTTGTATGGATGTTTTCCCTCCCACGCACGCACTCCTGTTACTCCTTCTCGCTTGCTGCAGGCTTGGCACGCATCCCCAGCCCGTGCCCTCCTCGCAAGTCGAGCCCGGGCAGCAGATGGGCCTTCGCTGCAGTGCCCCGGCCGGAGGGATGGTGCCTCCACCCTCGGCGAGCCCTCCGCGGCGGGCAGGGGGCTGGCAGCATCACCTCCCTCCTCCCCACAGCCGATGCTCCCTAGCAGGGGATGCCGGGATTATGGGGGGGGGGGGGGGGGGGCGTGGGGAGGGGGAAAGAGAAAAAAAAATAGCACTAATATAAATAAATAAGGACCGGGAAGGTGGGGGCTCGGCGGGGGAAGCCTCTCCAGCAGCGCTCGCAAGGGATGACGCCGCACCCCCGGGCCGAGGCGCAACTTGCAGGTGGCGGCAGCAGCGGCGGGGGGGAAGGACCGATGGGGGTCTCACCGCCGCTGCCCCGAGCGCCCTCCGCCGCGGGGCGGGGGGTGTGCGCTGCCCCCGCCGCCGCCCCCTGCGCCGCCGCCCCCCGCTCGCTCACTCACCCCCGGCCGGCGCAGTGTCGGTGCCCGCCGGGCCCCCGGCGGGGCGAGGCTGCCGCTCGCCCCCGGCCCACCCGCCGCCCCCCGGCATGGCTCGGCGCCGGCCGCGGCGAGGCGAGAGGCGAGCCCGGAGCCCGCAGCCCCCCGCCGCCTTCCTCCGCCTTCTCCTCCTCCG
The DNA here is from genome assembly GCF_025592945.1 of Manacus candei. Taxonomy (NCBI): domain Eukaryota; kingdom Metazoa; phylum Chordata; class Aves; order Passeriformes; family Pipridae; genus Manacus; species Manacus candei. Next base: position 6,808,256 of record NW_026138066.1, read on the forward strand.
CCGCGGAGCGGCCCGGCACCTCCTCCCGGCCGCGGGAAAGGATGCGCTGCGCTGCAGAGCCGCGGCGAGCAGAGCCCCGCCGGCAGCAGCGGGCAGGGCTGCAGCAGCCCCTTTTGTGCCGCCCTCCCCGCCTGTCTCCTCCCCCGGCGCGCCCGCCCGCCCCCCCGGGCCGCCGCCGCCGCGGGCCGCCCGCCCCCCGGGGCACGGCCCTGCCGCCCCCCGCCTCCCGCACAAAGGAGTCTCTTGGATGGGGGGGGGGGGGGGCTCGGGTGGACGCAGCAAGGCCGAGGGTGGTTTATTGAGCGAGCTGCGGTAGCGAGTGCCGGGCCAGGCGGTGCCCCCCAAGGATGCTGCGGGGCCGAGGCAGAACCGCCGTGCCGCCCGCAGCCCCACGGCAGAACCGCCCCGGCCGCATCCCTGTCCGCGCCCCGGCGGGCGAGCGAGGGCAGGAGCACTCGTCGTTTGGCGGGAGGGAGGCAAGGCAAGGTGGAGATAGGTGAGCTGCCTTGCCCAGCGACATCAGGAAGTTTTGCTGTGGTGCCAGAAATAGAACCTGCGTCTGCTGACTCCCGATCGTGCGCCCCTACCGCAAAAGCTGCCTTTTCTTAATTCAACTTTTCCCTGCCTTCTTCCACATCGGGCCCATCTTTGGAAAAGAAAACAAAGCCAAGCCAAACCAAAACATCACCACCACCACCACCCTGCCACACCCCCCGCCCCCCTTGGCTGAACGGCACCGCTACAAACATGCTGAAACACAAGCGTGGGACCTCACCCCTTGCGGCCAAGAGAGCGAGCGAAAGGTCAAAAGGAAGCAGAACCAGGGTACACCCTTCCTCGACATTTGATGGGAATTTAGAAAAACAGCACATTAAAAACAAAGCATTGGTGCCAATGCCTTTCCAACCTGCCATTTATCAGATGGGCGAGCTGGGCGGTTTGCTGGTGAGAAGGTGAGAAGTGGCTCTGTTTAACTGCAGCTGCCTGTTCTGTTGAGCAGCACTTGAGGCAACCCAACGGGAATGCACAAAAGCGTGCCCTACGGACTGATCTTCTGCCTGGCCAGCACCAGAGAGGGTTTCCTTGGAAAAATGCTGTCCTAATTTGTAGTTTTAAGGCCAAGATGGAGATCGCACAGTCAGGGCTCAGGCAAAGAGACAGCATAATTGAAGGGGAATTTTCCCCGCTGCAAACTCAGCTAGAAGGATGAGTAAAGACAGCCAGAGGTCAGCTGGATTCAGAAGTGCCTCAAGAGTATTGTAGAAGTACTGAGGGAAAGGAATGAGGATGAAGGAGGAAGACAACAATCCAACAAGGGAAGTTCTCATGGTATGAGGGAGGTTGTTTTGCAGCAGACACAATACCACACCAGCACAAGTCCTTGAGGACACTGAAAGGCTCCATCTCAATGACAGCAATAGCATATTGGTGGGAACACACTGGCAAGACAACAACATCCCCATCTCTATGGGTCCAGGATAAAGTTGCTCACCAAGACTATGCTCTTGAAGACAGTCATGAGTCCCCAGAAGAAAACTGGGCTTGAAGGGAACCCTCAGCTCCCACATCCCCATGGAGAATTTGGCAGCTGGGGTTCAACCTGCATTGAATCCATGACTGCCTTTTTTTTTCTTTTTTTTCAAAGGGCTGGGAGGTGAGCCTTGGATGTCTGGGTGATTTCAGCTCTGGGAGTATAAATCCTATTAGGGATGGGCAGCAATCACCAATTCATTTCCCCCAGCCAGCGAACACCCATCACAGAAGGGATGGTTGGCACTAACAGGAAGAAACCGTTGCTATTTTGGACCTCCTTCGCTCATAAAACATTATCCCTTTGCTTCAAATATTATCCTTGGGGTGATTTGGAGACAGCTAATGCTTTTCCATGTTAATGTGATAAAACTAAAGGCTTACGGGCTCACCCAGCAAGTGCAAATGTTCAAGAACATCAGACCACAAATCTAGAAGCAGAATAACATCCTGCTCACGGAGAGGCAGCTGCAATACCACAGCTCCCCGGTCCTGTGACAAACCGTGTTTGCCACACTGAGCACTCCTAACTAGAGAGACAGGCTCCTGCAGCCTCCCCAAATTGTTTGCTCCTCTGTTACTGTGCAAGAATGTGGAGGAGGGGTGGGATTTTAGCCTTGCCTTTCAATCTTTGAGTGAGGAAAGACAAGACTTTGCTCTTCTTTCCCGAGGTAAGCCCAGAGCAGAATGATGCAGAAGGCTGCTGTTTCAGCGTACACTAGTACATTGCTGAATGTAATATCGTACTGGTACCTCCTTCACCCCAGTGCAGCTGCATCTGTACCTCCTCCCAAGTGGGACCTTGTTTCCAAACACATGTAGTTCTGGATTTGTGAGTCCAGACACAGAAGTTGAGGTTATAGTAGTATACATAGTATACATGTAGTATCCGAGCACCTCATGATTTCTAATTTACTCAGTCATCATCCTCTCTCCTAAAGGTAAAACCCCAAAACCTTTTGCTCTGTTTTACGTAAAAGAAACAGAGGATTAGAAGTTATGTGATTTGCCAGAGGCCAAACAGAGAGGCTGTGGTAGGGTAGAAACTTGACTGTGGATCTCAAATTAGCACCCTAACCATTGCCGTCTGTGTAGTGTTTTCGCTCTGCTTTGCATACTTCAGTTTGAGACATGCTGGACAAACTCCCTTGGGATAAGGAGTCATTTTTAGCCTGATTCCTTACAGAAATGAAGCTCTCACAATCATGTTGTCTATCTGCCTGTCTATCAGCCGCCTACAGCACAGTTTGAATTCACCGGCCAATTTCAACCAAACCCAGCAGCAAGGAAAGGATTTTACTGCAGAACAATCCGGATGAGCTCCATGATAAGCAGAAAGTGGGGAGGGAAGAGAGGGAGAAAGAGAGTGCCCATGTGTGCCTGCGGGCTGCACAGTGTCCAAACACCACTTCTGGCATGGCATATGATGCTTCCAGCCCCTCTCCAGGGCAAGAGGGAGGGATTGAGCTCAGGTAGGTATGTGGGGCTGGTGAGGCCAGGAAAGAGCTGAGCACACTGCAGGGATGTCCCGGCTGTGCAGCAACCCCAGACTTGAATGTAGCAGAGATGTTCATCCTGCCGCTGGCAGAGCAGCTTCTGTTCTCCGTGCTCCCTAACCCCCGCTGGCTGCTCCTCCAGGAAAACATCCGATTAACATATTGCAATGAGTTAACCTTAAATGGTCTAAAAATCCAAACCTCTGCATGCAAATGAATTCTGATGGAAGAAGCAAGATAAACCACCACCCAGCCACAACCAAGCCTGTTTGCTAACCAAGACACTTCTGTGTTTGCATCTGAAGCCATGGTGGTGCTCTCAATCCTGTGATGATTTGCACCTCCCCACCCCATGCTACTGCCTTGCCAGGTGCAACGCTTTGAAACAAAATATTGTTCTGTGGGGGGGTTTTTGGTGTTTTTTTGGTAGCCAGGATCTGTGACATGACCTATTTTCTTCCTCTTGGCCAGTGCCAAAAGTGGGTGGTATGGGCAAGAGCCTCCAGGCGGGGTGTCAGGCATGTGCTGGGCTTTACAAACTCTGGTGGAGTTGGTAGCTCCAACCTGCCAGCCAAAGGCAGGGGATGGAAAGGCCCTTCTCCATCACTTCTGGGGGAACCCAGCTCTCATGCAAGAGGCTGTGCTCAGTTGCTGTTAGGTAACTTTTTTTCACCCTGTGGCTAGCGCTGATAACTGATTCTTGGTCCCTCTGTGTGCAAGTCATTGACATTTGGTTAACTCCTTCACGGAGTTACAGAGTAGGGTTAATGGTGGCAGGGCCAAACTTTCACTGTCACTCTTTCTTCAGAAGATCACCAAAAGGTCACCACTTTCCCCCCCCTTCGGGATTAGAGTCTTTTTAATGCCCTTTGGAGCAAACAAAGTCCTCCTTTGAGCCAACCAGTCTTGAAATCCGATGCCCTAGTTCATTTTGCACTGCTGGTGGCAGGGACGGAAACAACAAAGTGACATTTCTATCGGTCACAAGGCAAACGGCATAAGACAATGATATTTATCTCCTCCTTGAGTGTTCTGAGACCTTGTATCTGAAGAAAATTACAGTAACTGGCAATCACCTTTCCAGCAATCAGGCTGTAGTTGAGCAAGTGGGAAGATGAACAAGTGCTGGTACAAGTGCTCAGAGACTAACCCTAATAGCAGGATCCGCCCAGAAAAGATGCCTTGTGTGCAACAGAAACAAACAAATGCCTTTAAACTTGTACTGGTATTAAGTAACGTAAAACTTTGCCAGATAAGGGTTGTTTGCTCTCACTTTGGGGTTTCTGGCAGCCCTGCTCCTTGTATTATTTGCTGAAATGCATTCGGCTCTTTTTCAGTTTGTGATCTTAAAGGCAAAGAGATCGAGTTTCATCTTCATCTCCTACTACAGAATGATTCTGGGCAGCATGAAAAATCCAGTCTTTCTGCAGCTGGGAGGGCAAAGGAGGGCAGTGGACGTGGAGGCAAGGGTGTCTGCCACCAGCATCCTGACTGGTCCAGTTCACACAGGTACCTGCTAACGCTGTGCCTCTCCAGCCTGCAAACTCTTTAGCGTGGAGCTGTATTTCGTGGTATGGTTTTAGACCAATTGATATATCAGAGTTTCCAACACTGCCTCTAAGAATGACGAAAATACAAGTAATAGCAAGTCAGGGGTGGCTTCTTAGAAGGATGAATGAAAAGTTGAGTAAAAAATTGGCCTGGCAGCAACTGAGTATGTTTCAACATAAGTTTGATAAAAAGTTCCATCATGCAGTCAACAAAAAACAGAAGGAAAAGTGTCTTCAGAGGCTCTACAGCTAGGCAGAGGAAGTTTTTAACAGCAATCACATATAAGCAGCACAGGGCACTGAGAATCCTGAAAGCACTTCATGCTCCTGTTCTGAATCACCTGTTCAGAGTATGACAGAAAACCCTTCTTGCGGAAGAAATGCTGCCTGGCTGGGTGTTTTCTGGTGTCTTCCCCTCAGGAACAACAGCAAACAGAAAAGGAGAATGTTGTCTGCCTTCATTTCTCTAGCTCTTGTCACTGCATGAACTGAGGTCAGCCTGCACCCTCCAGAATGCTGGGGGCCAGTACCTGCCAGCTCTCCCACTGATGGACGCATGAGCCAATAAGTAATTCCCATTTGGCCTTGGAAACCGAGTAAGCCAGAGGTTTTGTTTGGTTTTGTTGGGTTTTTTTTTTTCAGTGTGCAGAATTGAACAAAACAAAGATAAAGGTGAAGTCAAAAGGAAGGCATGTGTATGAATGATGCAACAGCAAGGGGTAGAAGGGCTCTGGGAATATGGTGGAAGCGTATGCTGGAAGCACCCCCAAGGGATGCCCAGGTGCAGCAGCCCTCAGCTGGGGATAGACAGAGCTGTTGCTGCGGTCAAGGAGAAGCAGATGACCTTCTGGAGGGAGGCAGTTTGCTCCTTCCCAGAGCTGAGTTTTGCTCTTCACACTTAAGAGCATTAATTTGCTTCTGCAAACATAATTATCACAACATGAGGAGAAAAAAGCCTTGAGAGAAGTGAACCACACTTCTCTCTCCTCTTCACACATAGCACCCCCAGCTATCACCTGTCACCCCTCTCCAGTCCCCACTTCACAATGTTGCAGACAGGTACACTGTATTTCTCCTCACCTAAGCAGACTCAAGTTAAGCCGCCCCACCTCCCTGCTTCTCTGAGCCTGCTGCCTGCCCATTTTATGTGCTCCTCATATCTCCCTGCAACACAGTTCTGACCTGCTGGGAGATCTGAGGGAGAGCTGAGGAGCACCATGGGGAAAGCAGGGGCAGCACGGTGCAGCAAAGGGGTTTTTCACATTTGCCACTTGGGTATAGTTTCCAAATCCCCTAAAATGAAGCTGTGCCATCAGAGAAGGAAGGGCTGGTTCCATGGGGATGCTGAGGGAGAGGACAAGACCATCACAGTCTCTCTGCAGCCTTGCCACCCTTCCAAACCTGAATTCCAGTATCTATATGTCAAGTTACTCACCAGTCACAGTGTCTCCAGGCACACCATTCCCTCCGAGCATTGTCCCAGGCAATAATTGCATCCAAAACAAGGATATGTTGAGAAACACCTTCTTCTTCCGAAGGCCCATCCAGCACAGCAGCAGCCATTTGCTTGGGCATACTGAGATGCATCCTAGAGTCACTTTACCAGCACAGTAAGGAAGGAAAATGGCATGCTGGTGTGTTTTGTCTGGTAGCCGTAATCTGGAGGTGTTTTACTTTGTTGTTTGCATTCACTCCAGATGAATCTCAACCTCCATAAGCTTCTGTGGTGCCCCCCGATGTGTCTGATGCTGCCCACATCCATCCACAGAGAAGGAAAAGCCCTGGTGCCACAGCACTGTAGTGCCATGTGCCTCTGACCCAGAGCCTGGTGCTCTCAGCTTGTGGTGAAGGGATGGATGGCAAACAGGAAGCTCACTGTGGGTACAGTGAGGCAGGAGTTAACTCCTTGGTGCATGCTGTGGGGGCCTAAAGTGTTCATCAGCAGCACAGGGGGCAGGAGAAATTTGCCTTGGGGCATCCAGGAAGGTATACTGGGCATTTTCTGTGGGAGTTGGGGCTGTTAGCCGGGACCAGGTGGGCTCACCTCCACTGGTGGGCTTTCTCTGGCTGCCTGTTGCTTGGGGATGGCCCCAACGCCTCTGAATTGTGACTTTTGCTCCCAAAAGTAAAAGGTGGGAGAGACACATTAAACCACAGCCACCCTCGTGCACTTGCAGAATTGCTTCTGGGACAGTGTTTTCCAGAGTTTGCTTTGAAACATTCCTCATGGTGTGGTTTCCACCACAGCCTCCCTGAAAGCATGTCCTTGCCTTGATGGTCTCAGGTGAGGCGCTAGTCCATTTATCCCTTTGACTTTCCCTTGCCCTCACCTCTTAGCTCTTGATGCTGATCTGAGGCTTCTTTGATTTGGCATTTTTCTCAGCATCTTTTCTTGTCTTGGTGGGAATACATCTATCAAAGAGCCACAAGCTGGACTTTAACCCATCCTGCCATGGAGAGACATGGCAAGTGGATTTGGGGAGGGAACGAGGGTAGGGTCAGAAGCCCTGCAGCCCCCTATAAACACAACCCCATGCAAGGTGAGGCTGTTCCACATTGTGGCTGACCTCCCCTGGGAGCACAGCAGGTGCTGTTCCCTCATCCAGCTTCTGACACAGGCAAAGGTACAATTGGGATTTGCGGCCGAACGAGTTAAAATGCTGCTGTGTGAATCTGCTTTGACTGGGGCCAGATCGATTTCCCCAGCCCCTGTGACTGATACAAGCATATCCAGCCAGGGAATGGTAAAGAAAACAGGTCTGAAAACAATTTCATTGCAACCAGCATGTGTTGATAAGGCCTTTGATAACATTGTGGATAGATGCTGGACAGGAAGGTACAGCTCCTTCACTGCTGGCAGAGGGGAGCTTACAGCACCCAAAAAACATCCCTTGCAAGTAGTGAGCAGCCAGGGCAGCCCCATGCCCTATGGCTGGGCTGGGGCAATGATCAGGACAAGGAGAGAGATCTCAGCCTGTCTCACACTGTGCTGGCAAGCTGCTTGTTCCTCCCTGCTTGCTCCTTGGGCGTATTAACTCACTCACATCTCTTCCACTTTTGGAGAAGATGGAGACTTGGAGCAGAGCAACATCCTGGAAGTACAATAGGTGCTTGTCCCTTCAAAGGGAACCCCAGGGAGGGGGCTGTTGTCTACATGTGGAAACTGGCAACTACAACACGTGGGCCATTTGCTCTCCTTGTGTGCCTGTCCTGTCAACCTCTCATCTTGTTTTATTGCTCTTTTCTGAAGTACTTGTGAGATACAGAGGCTTATCAAAGCATCCCAGAGAGAAACATTTAAACTGCCTTGAGATCGGTGATGGGTGCAGGCAGGAAAGCCAGCGGGGTCACCGTCAGCAGGACTGCCCTGACCCTGCAGCCTTTTATTTGGCAAAATTTGGCTGCATTGTCTTAACCGTGGTGCTCACCCGGACTGCAGAGAGTGAACCGCGTCTGAGGCATGAACCAGGCTCATTAATCTAGCTAAACTATTAAGCCCTGCTCGGGGTGATGGTTTATTGTAGGGCTAACGTGGTTATGCTGCAGCGAGCTGCTTGCTCTGCCCAGCCTGGCACACTCCTGTGGAGACCCACAGTCCGTGCCTGCACAGGGGGCTCACAGCCCCCCCAGAGCCCTCGATGGAGATTTACTCATCTTCCAAGCCAGGACAGATTCCCAATAGCCCAGAAATACAGAATTAGGAAAACACACTGAAAGCAAAACGAGACCTGGAAAGGAAATTACGCCAAAAGGTCTGATTGCATCTGAGCTGCCTGCAGCTGAGCAGGGTTAAAAGGTAACTGAGCCTGACGAGCTGTCACCACAAGCCTCCTCACTAGCAGGCTTGGCCTCCTCCCAGGCACTCTCAAAATTACTGGGTGAGCGTCTCCGTAACCCATTTTGCCCAAGTGGCTCAGGTTAACCACAGCCATTTCATGGCCAGCCTTCGCTTGCCCAGATCGTGTCGCCTGTGCCAGTGCAAGCAGGGCTTCACATGGGGTGGCTGGCCAGGAGCAGCGGAGAGGGAGGAAGCACTGGCTTTATGTCAGGGTGCAGCTGCCAATAGATGTATCCCTGTGGGTCAGTTAGGGTTGCAGAGAAGGCTTCAGTAGGTCTGCATGCTCCAAAGTGCTATCCAGGTCTTGCTCCATCTCACCTTCTAGATGCAGTCCCAGAAATAAATGTTGTGCTTGGAGCATCTCCATGGGAAGACACCAAAGAGGGTGCTGCATGTTACCCCTTAGACTGTGGAAGTTACCCCTTCCTGTGGGAAGAATATCTGGCTGGGAGCTGCCAGGTCCCCAACCAGCTCCCTGGTGGGGTTGAGCTGGGAATCAGGACAACAGCAGGCAGTTCATCCAACTTACCCTCCAGGTGTAACATGCACTGGCACTGCCAGGCTGCCATAGGGCTCCGAGTACATGGAGGCACTTTCCAGGCTTTAGGTCTAGTCACCAAAAAGCTCGTGAGTTTGCAGAGGGCTGTGTGCTCCTGTTCGTGGTGTTCCTGCCCGCCCTTAGGAGGGCTTTAAGGCTTGAGGAGAGCGTGGTGACGCTCTCAGAGGCACACACAGGGGGAGTGGGGTGGGTGCCCTGACCGGGTGTCAGAGCAGAAAAGGGGGCTGGTATCGTCTCTGGATGCAGAGTCATGTAACTTTAGCTCCAGACCATTCCTATTTGTCTTTGCTTCTTGCATGTTGTGAATAGATATTAGCTTAAGCTCAATGGGCTTCACGCAGGTCTTGGAACCAGATGATTCAAGCTGGGATTTGTTCCATATCTCGGGTTTCACATGTTTTCTTTAGCTGCTTTTTAATTGTGGGGTTTTCCTTTATGTTTGGTGAGATGTTCGATCCAGGTGCCGTCCTTTGCAGCTGTAAATATCCCAAATAAATCCCATTCCTGGATTATGTGAGGGTGAAGAGGAAGTACCCTACAACATAATAGGTTAGGTTTTTATCACAGCTCTTCATCTGGAAAGCCACTGGGAATGTGTCCACAGAAAATGTCTGGCGCTAGTCCAGAAAACAACGTACAATGTCAGCAGAGCCCTAGAGAGAGGACTGTAACATGGTTAAACAAAGCCTGGATTGAGTATAGCTCACCTTTATTTCCGTCTTCAACCAACAAACCTCTCCTCTGAATGCAGCTGAGCTCAGGTCCTGCTGATGATGGGAAACAAAATTCCCCTTGTTTTCCTAGCTGCCCCATTTTTTTTGAATCACTCCTGCTGCCTTAACCCATGGGCTGTTTCATACATCCTGAGCCATGAGGGGCCAGGAAGAGGCTGGTGGACAAAAATGAGATGGTCTGATCCTATGTGGACTTTGTCAAACCTCATACAATGAATTCCCATTTCCTGCTGCTTCCTGCGCCAACAGCCATTTGTTCCCACCAGTTGCAGTAGTTCTGTTGGGGTCGTGGAGCAGGAGAGGGGCTGGAAGGTACCTCCAAAGGGGATCCTGTATTTGGAGGACCTGTCCCTCAAAGCCAGCACCTTTTCCATCTGTGGGTTGGTGTTGGAAGCCCTCCTACTTTGCAAGGGGTCTTGCACCTGGGAGACAAGGATGCTCAGAAGAGCCATTGACTTCTTCCCTCAGCTGTTGTCCCATGCCAGGGCCAAAATTGCTCTGTTCCTGCTTACCACAGAGTGGAAAAGGCAGTAATACAAGTTGTGTGTGCTCCCTCTAAGGAGACAGCAGCATGTTTGGACCATCAGCCTAAGCTTTGCATTGCTGTATGGGGTCTCCATCCCATCCTGGAGCCTGCTGACGACTTGTCCAGGCACATACAGGTGTTTAAGAGGTACTGGTTTGACAGGCTGCTCCTGCCTTTTGCTAATTCCTGCTCTCAAACCACTTTGGGCAACTTGCCATGGGCTGCCCCATCTTGCCTGTGCCCCAGAGCTGGGTTTCCCTGGTGTGCTTACACACTGTCAGCCAAGGGCCAAACCACTGGGCTGTTTTAACACCATCTGACCTGGTATCAGAAGTGTCACAGCCTGGGGGAGTGAAGGATGGCCCCATCCCCCATCCCCAGGGGTGTCCCAAGCACAGCTCATGCAATGGCATCTGACTCGGGAAATCAGGGCTGGAGTAGGGGGCAGTGTATTTCTGGGATGCTGGAGGGTAAACTGTACCCTGCTCCATCTACCCTTGCTGCTGTGACCACCACATACAAGAAATCCTTCCCGAGGAAGGTGGGGAGTGAGGAGGGCTCTGCATCCCCGCTGCAAGTCGCCTCCCCTCTCCCCTGTGCCTGAGGTTCCCTTGTCAGTCCACTGGATCCTGGCTGATGGATAGCTGCAGGCAGCAAATTTGAGCAGCATCTCCATGCCAATTTAAATAAATAAATGAGTCTGAATGCTTCGCCTTGCAGAATGGCATCTCATTCAGCCTTTCAAGCATCAAATACCACAGGGATTCTTTGGGTCTCAATTTGCAGAACTATTTCCCTTTCAAGTGCTCTTTTATTTTTCTTTTTACTTATTTAAACCTGTTTTTCCTGTAGTGAACAATCCTTGCACGTGAAAGCAGACAGCTTTTGGATGTTGATGGAGCTTTCCTTCAAACTGAAGGGGGATCACTGGACTCTATTTAAAAAGGTCTTCCCCAGCCTCTGCTTCCCTGGCTGCAGCTGGTGGGGATGCAGAGGGATGTTCCATGGTTCACTTTTAGTTGGAATTCCCCCCGGCTGCCACATCACTCATGTGAAGCCCGTTACTCACAGCAAAGGCTGAGCAGATGTGCTGGTGCCACGGGGAAGCTCTTGTCCTGCCAGGGCCAAGTAGCAGCTGTGGGAGCTACTGCCAGCCCCCTCCTGAGTGCCTTAGATGGGTCACAGGAACTGGAAGGTGGGAGGAACATACATCTGTCCAAAATACCACAGATGCCTTAAGGACAGAACAAGCTCAGGCCTGGTGAAGTTGCAGTTAGTGTCAGTGGGATGGGGAAAATTGATGAGCTGGAGAGAAAGGTGAGGAAGTGATGTCCCTTGGCTGCATCCCTCCTGCTGAGATCCTTTAGCTTTTCTGGGATCTCTGGGCCATGGAGGTTGCAAAGAACCACCCGGAGAAGCTATCTGAGGCACCTCAGAGGCTGAAAGAGCAGAAGATAAATGGAAAGGAGCTGCTATTATTTTTTCTTATTTTGAGCCAAACACAAGAATATTAAGTGTTCTGATTCACAGTGTTTGAACACCTGGGTGTGATACACAGAAGAGCCTTCTCAGAAGCATGAGAATTTACCTGTGTATAATCTAAAACAAACATCTCCCTAGCCAATCTCTAATCAAGGCCTTATGGATTAGTGAATAAATTTAGGGACTTAGTAAAATTAGCAAGATTCATGTTGCTGGTGGTGGTGGTGGTGGTGTTTTTTGACTACTTCATTCTATCCACATACCCCCTTACACTGATCATCCTCTCCTGTCTTCGAGTGAGCTGCTCAGTACAGTGGCCAGGCATGGTGCTCCACAGGTATTTGGGAATAATATGTTTTGGGGCAGGACACGCATACAGGCTCAAGCTGCTGTGAAATAGCTGAGAGTAATTCTCCAAGCACAGTTTCCTTTTGCTGATGCTTGCACCCTCGTGCTGCTGCACCATGCTGTTGTGTGCAGCAGTGCTGCTCTTCTAAGGCTGTGGTGGCCTTTTACACCGGTGTAGGAGGATTGTGAGAAGCTGACGGCCTTTCTGAGGGCGTCTGGTCTCTCTCTAGCAGCAGTCACTGTGATCAAAATGCTGCACATCAGCCAGACCATAAACAAATGGCTTGGCCTCATGTTTTAGGCACGATTAGTAAATGGAGTGCAAACTCTGCTGCATCTCTTCAACTCCTCCATCTTCCTGCCAGCTCCCCGCAAGCCCCGGCTGCCTTCCCTGTACTGCAGGTAATGGAGAATTGACTTCATCCCTGTTGCTGATCCTCCCTGGGAGCTGTGAGGAGGATGCATTCCCTAGGGACCAATCTCCACTGGTCTCTCTCATTTCCAACCAGCCTGTGTGCTCAGTGTAGCTGGAACAAGGGAGAGTGAAAGTGTCTCTCTGACATGCCTCGGTTAGCCAACGATGGTGCTTGCTCCCTTGTGGGAACGCCACTGCTGCTGGAGTAATAAACTAGAGGTATTTGGGGATTTGAGAGGAGAGCAAGGGAGCCAGGGATGAGCAAGACATTGCTGTACATCTCTTGAAAAAGACACCACCACTGCACGGAGCTGAGTTCAGGAGACTGGGGAGCCCTGTCCCTGGCTCCGCAGAAACAGGGGGTTCTGCCACTGATGGGGTGGTTTGCAAATCTTTCCTCAGATCTCAGCTGTTAGAAGGGGATTAAATCCATTTTATAGTCCTCAACCTCTCAAGCCTGTGCTAGCACACTACAGCCCTTCCTGGCTGCTGGGCATGAGCCAGCTCTTGGAGACATTTGATGGCAGGAAGCTCAGGGCACCTTGGCCAACACTACAAGTGGCCAGGATCAGGATAAGAAGCACAGGAAGTCACTCTGTCCCTCCTCTAATTTCTGTGGCTGCACTGTCCCCCTTGACCCTCCTCTCTTCAGCCCTTTCCTACCCTCAGGGTAGCAAAATCCAGTTTTGCCCACATCACCACCCTGCTACCACCTGCACTGGCTCCTCTCCAGTTTCCCCAGTCCTCAGAGAGGTGTATCTCGCTCTGCCCCTTCCTGTCAGTGGTCCCTGTGAGGTACCAGCTCAGCAAGGCTGAACAGAGTTTTCTGCATCTTGCTCATGCTTCCCAGGCTCCTGTACACTTCTCCAGCCTGCTGTCCACACTAAAACCCCCACAGTGGGAATGACTCCAAAACCAAGCGCCGCAAGCAGCTTGGCTGCACGTGAGTCCATTCGCCAAGCCCAGCTGGAGAACTGCTCTGTCTGAAAAAATCCTCTTTTAATTTTTTTTCTCCTGGCTTATTTTTTAATCCAAATCAGTTCCTCTACCTGGTTTCCTCTGGTTCCTCCAAAAGAGCCAAAGGGCAGCCTGGGATTAAGCGAGAGAATGGAGACACTGCAGAGTTCAGCCCACCAGCAATAGAGCTGCAATGTCAGCAGTCCAAGATGAGTTCAAACACTAAACTCTGGAGCTGCTTCCTTCTCCTCTTCCCCATAGATCAGGAGTGACACCTATCCAGTGCCCAGAGAGCATGGCCACTGCTCTCAGTTAGCAGGAGCTGGCTCGGAACAGAAATTCCTTCTCCTCTGCTGCTGAAGCCCTTTGAAATGTGTTTACATACCAGGCGGGAATAAAAAGTCAGAATATCACTGGTGTTTGGCCAGGGAATCATTCCTATTTGAAAACACTTGTGTCACTTGGATTTTTTGATTGTGCTAGCAAAAATAAATGAAGGCACCGAAACAGGCATGGAGAAATCAGCAGATCAGGATGCTTGGACATCCCAGCTCCATAGGGCTTTCTCACTGGAGGTTGTCCAACGTGGGGCATCACACCAAACCGTTTTGATTTTGATGCCCATTATATTTTCCTAATGTCTCAGTGGTTTGTGCCCACCAAATCTACATGCCCTAGCCCACTTTTGTGCTACCTCTTGGCCATGTGCCTACCCTAGATGGTCTGCTTAATGAGGTTTAGTGAACATACCTTATAATGAGGCCATCATGACCCCAGCGTTGCTGCCTGGGAGAGTTTCTGCAGTGACACTGCTGCAGCTCACATTTCTCAGAGCCATTTTCCAGCATAGGGACTTCATCAGCCCTGGATAAGCTGAGAGGCTGTAGCAGCTCCCTTTGCCATCCTCCTTTGAACCCATTAGTGAAGGTGCCAAGGCTTGACTAGATATTTAGTTCGCTGGCACTTTCTTAGGCCTCTGGTCCCTAAATAGCACTCAGCAGTCATTTGTCATCGCAGTCCAGGTTCTTCAGGCAGTGCACTTTCGCATAGCTGTATTTATAGCCTTGTCAATTTTCATTCTCTTTTTCAGAGACACAAAAATGCTTATATTATCTGCTGAAATTTCCTGTCGAAGCTGCCACCCACCTGTGGTTCAATAAACTCCAGCCACCTGGAGTTGGTTGTGACAACACAATCTTCTCTCATCCCTCAAACCCCAGGCATAGCTGCTCTTCTTCTGGAAACTGCCCTCATTTCTCTGCCGCTGGGCATGAAGTTGGCTTTCCCAGTGAATGCAGTACCTTGCCAACACTTGGACCTCCCATCTCTCGCCTGTCATAGAGTAGTAGAATTGTTTAGGTTGGAAAATATCTCTAAGATCATCAAGTCCAACCATTAACCCAGGACTGCCACGTTCACCACATTTTGGTTTGTGTCATGGGGTTTGGCTGCCCTGAGGACACCAAAACCGGCATGCACCCATCTAGTTGTGAGGTGTGGGAGAGGCTGTGGCAAAAGGTTCAGTGCAGCAGCGTGCTTCCCAGCTTCCCTGCATGTGGGGTCCTGCTAAGTCCATGGAGGGTTTGGCAAACAGCCTGTGGAGCCATCCATTTCTCTAGGAATCACAGCCCTGCTCCAATGCCTGGGTTCGAGAAATTGGTCTAATTAGAGAAGAGTGAAATGCTTCTCCTGCTTGGAGAGCCTCAGGTCCCCAGCCTACTCAAAGCTCCACATAAGACCATTAGCACGATGTGTCTCCCCAGAACTACACATTTGCTCACACGCTTGGCAGGCGGCCGACCAGATGTAGCCAGGCTGTCTGAAGGTGCCAAGCATAACAATTAACAGCGGCTTTGTGGTGGGATCGGCAATGGCAGCTGCAAATTGCAGGCACGTTTGGCCGCCCACCTTGCTGCCAGGCACAGCACAGTCCTCCTGCACCCCTCCAAGAGGCAACGCTGGGGTTCAAGGAGATCACAGCGAGGGTCCCTTGGTGCCCAACAGCTGCAGGACCTCGATGACTTAGCGAGAGTGAAGTCCAATGGTGAAGAGCACCAGCTAATATGCACCTCAGCTAAATCGTTGGACATTGTACCTTATTTCTGTCAAAGCGCTGCATCTGTTTGGGTTTTTTCATGCTGATTTAAGCTGCAGTTCTGCAAACACAGAGTAACTTCATCCAGGTGAACAGCTGTGTGGAGTTTGAGAGGGATGCTGCCACGTTCCTTGCTTGCAGCAGCAGGCACAAGCTGCTTTATTAGGTCTTAATTACATCCTTGCTATCCAAAATTCTTAAATTTGCCACTAAAGGCAGATAGAAATAAAAATGTTGCGCTTTTGCAGCTCAGATATTTGCAGCCATGAATAATACGCTCACACACTCATTTACTAATGGATACACTTCTCCTCTAATTTCTTTCCCCCTCCAGACATTTGCAAAAGCTCTTTTCATTCCCATCACACCTTTAGTGAGCAGCAAGCCATTCTGTGTTTTGTTGCTCTTATCTCTTCTCTGAAAGCTTTTATTGACTGCATCTCGGTTTTGTTTCCTCACCTTTTCCGTTTCCCGTATACCCTTTTTTTTTTTTTTCTTTTGCTGTTGTTGTTTCAAGCCTTCAGATCACCAAGAAGTCCCTTGTGGAGCTATTTTGGATATTTCTCACTGCAGCAGCTGAGAACTCCTGGAAGAGCTAATGACAATAAGGAAAAAGCAGTTGGCTCCAGAATACATTTGGATTAGAGGGTGGGGAGTTCAGTAAATTATTGAATTACCTGGATGAAGAATTCATATTAAAACCCATTTTAATTCAGTGCCTGACTCATTTGTATTTAAGAGTTGTGAATGTTTTAGGGATGAGCTTTTAAGCTGCTCCTCTGTATGTTTCTTACTCCAAACAGAGGGATGACCCTCTTCCCTCTTCATGCAGCAAGTGGCTGCAGGTAAAAATTGCTGTGGGTCACAGAAGGGCTAACTGGGGCCAGTTTCCATGCTGAACCAAAGAGCACTGCCTGGCCAGCCCATTCAGAGATGAGTTTCTGTTTCTGCTATCACAGCCACCGTGCAGTGGCACCCACAGGAAACCTTTAGCCAAGGCTAAACTGTGTGACCCAGCCCGTTTGCTCTGCTTTGCCTAAAACTAGGCCCAGAAGTCTCCCTTTCCTGACGTGGGTGGCTGGTGCCCCTCACACAGGGATTGCACAGTGGGTCTGTGGTGGAGATCTGGTTGAGACAAGGCACTGGAGCTCTCCCCTCCTCCCACACGGTACTGTCTGCATGAGATAACTGCCTGCCTGGTTGAGCAGGACCCTGCCCACCTTCCTTGGAGGTGATGGATGCACCAGGTTTTTGGCAATTTTGCTGAGCAGGATTGCAGCCCAGACAGAGTTTGAGAGGCTCTGGCACTGACAAGGGCAGGAGGAGCCCAGAGCACACAGGCAAACCAGAGGGGCTACCTGTTTTGCTTCAACTGCCAGTTGCCGCTGGCTGGAGCGAGGGACTTTCCGAACCGCTGAGGCATAAAACCACTAATAGCTCAGCTTTGATCCCCTTACTTTGAAAGGAGTCCTGAATTTTCCAAAGCAACCAACTCTCATCAGAGGTTGGAGGCAGCTGCCTTTGCCCATTTTCACTTTGGTTGGGAGCTCTGCACCATATATCTGGAAAAGCCTGACTAAATGTAGGAACCTCAGTTTTGGATGATTGGGCTTTTGGCTGCTTTTGGAAACAAACCACCATGGCTTCCCAAGATATTTTGGTGGCTGCTGGCCACCTTAGTCCACAGTAACCATAAGGGCTTTGTGCTGAAGCATTTCTGTAGCTTCCACACTGGGAGGTGTAGTGTTGGCTGCCCTTCCAGAGCCTCTAGCTTTCTGAGCCTTGCCTTTCCTTGTTACCAGTCCTTTGGACATTAAAGCAGCTGGTTTGCTGAGGACCTTGCTCCACAGAAAGGGGCTGCTGTTGCACCCTGCCATCGCCTGATGTTTTTAAGGCAGAGAAAAGCTCTTTGCCCAGCTCAGGCAAAACCAGCAGAAGAAATGCAGAGTTTCCAAGTCACACTGTTCTTGAGAGATGAGGCAAAAAGCAATAACAGGTTAGAAGACTCTTGAAACATCTAGCAGTGAGAGGGCCAATACCAAGCATTGCACATCCCAGAAAACTGAATCCTCTTTCTTGTGGCTTGGAAACACCTCATCCGACCTGCATTCTGATGTGGCAGATCCCTTCTCACAGGGCTCTTGCTGTTTGCAGCCAGTGAGCCCATGGATAAGCTGATGCTTGTTTGGGGGAAGCATAGAAAGATTCACCTCCAAGAAAGAAGCCATACCACTAAATCCATCCTATCTGCTCTGCCTCTCCTGAGCATTTCCAGGCTTTTTCTTTCCATGCTCCACTGGAGTCTAATCCTGCATACAGAAAATTCCTCATGCATTTTGCTCTTATTCCTTCAGGGCATCTGTATTCTCTTTCATTCTGTCTGGCTGTTCAACAGCCTGAACTCAGTTACTCTAATCCCTCCATCTTCAGTGATGTTCTCAGCTCCACATAATAAATATTAACAGCTTACATGTATCTTGGGGTTCTTATGCAAGGGCTCCAAATAGCTTTATGGTTCATACGCACATGGGGCTCACTTTATTTGCCAGCAAAATGCAGCCACTGATCAGACAGCAGTTGTTTAGCAACCCACAGTGACAACACACAATAGTTAAGACAGGAAGTGAAGATAAATATCATATCCATTTGAAACTCCAGGAGGGGATTGGAGTTGGCAGAATACAAGTACTCATGCTGAATTTTAGCCAAAATGCTCCGAATAGCATTCCTATGCTTGCAGAAAGAGCTATAGGATTTAAAATACCTAACCCATCCCTGGTGGTTTATTTACAATTCATGTTAATGGCATGGATGTTTTAGGATGCCAACGATGCTCTTCACCCGAGAAAGGTGTCACTTGAGTAATAAACTATACAGGATTACTCTAAAGCCCTTCCTTACAAATTCTAAGGAAGGAAAAATCAGACTATTTTGTATAAACAGCTATCTATTAGCTATCAAATTAAAGGATACATCTTTTAGGCAGATTCACCCTTCAGCTATGGCTTTCTCCACTCTGCGACAACAGGATGCCAATTGTGGCATTTTTTCAGTGGTGCCACAAACCCTTCCGCTATCTCCTAATACTGTCAAAACCTTAATGTGGTGGAAAAAAACAAGGGGAACACATTCCTCCCTCTTCAGAGCATGGCAGCTGAGGGAGCAGAGACTCTGGTTGAGGACGCTACATTACCCTTGCATGGTGCAGGGAGCACTGATGGCACTGACATGGCCTTCTCTTTCAGACAGCTCTTTCTGAAGGTCCTTACAGGCAGTGGGGGGCTTACAAAGCCCTTTCCAGTCTTTGCTGGGTTTTCTTCACACTCCTGGTGTGCAGCGAGGCACACATAGCTTCAGTCCTCCCCAAGAGCATCTAAAGGCTTTGGATCATCTTCAGCCCTGCTGAATCCTCCACACGCCGCTTCAGCCTGGCTGCCTGCTTACCTCACTGCCTGCCCACAAGAACTGGGACCAGGACCTTCTCCTAGCCTGTCTCACTGGCCTGAGCACCTTTAATGACCCTCAGCCAATGCCCACAGCTCAGGGACATGCGGACATGCAGAGCATTCCTGCTGCTCACGTTCCAGGGATAGGGCTTCTCATTTCTACCCCTGTCTCGCAGGGGGATAGCTCTTGAAAAAGCAGATTAGCTGCCTTTATGGCAGACTTATCGTGCATAGTCAGATTTTAATTTGCCAGCTCCTCTCCAGCAGTCCTGTGGAGCGTAGCTGCACTGTTTTTCTCTCTCTCTGTCTAGGACTTTAAATTTCTAGTGGTTTTGAATTTCACTACACTGCAAAAAGGCCCCTGCTCTTGTTTCTCCAGATCACTCTGTCCTATTCCATCCACTCCTTCATTTTAGAGGGGCAGAGGAGAGAAGGTTTTTCCACTGATTTTACTGCCTGCATCTTCTTATCGCTCCCTGAGAACGATATTAAATACCAATATTCGCTCATGAGCCTCCTTCCCCTGTACACAATGTTCAGTTTGTTTCTTTGACCCAGAATCCTAAGCCATGGCTTATGTAGCATGTACAGAAAAACCATTTTCCTCAACTTTTTCCCAGTGGCTGTACAGACATAGCTTAGTGTGATCCACCCGCTCCTACCCACTTTATTTTTTTGTACTTCCTAAATTGGCAATGATGCCAAAGGATCAGTTTGTTTTGCATGATCTGCTTTATATAAGTGTGTTTGGCAATTCTTAAACTTTTATCTG
Organism: Manacus candei; assembly: GCF_025592945.1. Taxonomy (NCBI): domain Eukaryota; kingdom Metazoa; phylum Chordata; class Aves; order Passeriformes; family Pipridae; genus Manacus; species Manacus candei. Next base: position 6,828,004 of record NW_026138066.1, read on the forward strand.
GAGCATCCACTTGCTGGAATGTTTCCCATTGGAACTGTTCTCGGTATAAATTCGCAAATACCATAGATAAATGTGATGGGGGAATAAGCAAGAAAAACTTGTTTATACAGCTATTGAAATTTGTGCCAGGTTAGGGAACACAGAATAGGATAAAACCTTTTCAACTCCATTTTAGTCCATACCAGGATCACACTGTCCTATTAAATAACCACACAACAACCTGGAGGATACGGTCCCCAGGTCAAATGACATTTCAGAGCAGCTCCGCACAGCAAGGCCAGGCTGGGCTCAGATACCTGAACTCCCTGCTCCTCGCAGGGCAGAGGCAAGGGCAGAGGACAGGGCTGAGGGACAGCCAGCCCCTGCCTTGTTCAGCCTCAGGGACAAGGCACCAAACCTCACACAACTCTGCTGCCTTTGCCTCCACATCACTGAACGCCACCTCCCTGGCGGGGCTGGAACGGTCTTGACTGGAGGTGTCTGTGCTGGCACATTCAGCACACCCCGACTTCCTGGGAACTACAGGGGGGCAGGGAAGCACAAGCTTCTGCAGGCAGCCCAGCAGCACCCGAAACCCCGCAGGGTAAAGCCGTGCCAGTGGTACCTGGAAGGGGCAGTGGCAGAGAGCCACCCACCTACATGCAAGGGATTCCTGTTGTGCCTTCCAAGGAAACAGGCATTTCTCACAGCTCTGATCCTGCCCACGTATTTCTCAGTGAACTCAGGTCTTGCCTCGGGGCACTCAGTACTATTTCATTTATCCAAAGGGATGAATTCCCTTCTTCTCCTTTCCAAGCTGGCATGCCACAGGTGCCTTGAACCTGCACACATCAGGGTTTGGCAACACACTGGCCTTAACTGTAGCATCCATCCCCTGCTACATCATCCTTTTCCTCTCCCACTCCCCTTCTTCCTAAGGTGACAAGTCTGAAAACAAAAATACATCCCAGGAAGGTCAGTTCTTTCACTTGCCCCTTCTCCTCTATTCCCTCTAGCCTTCTCGTGTCTTTGCTTGGTGCCTCATCACAACTCCCCGTTGAGGTACCAGGCGCTGCGGCACAGCCGTCAGACCCCCCCAGGCCTCCCGTGTTTGCTGGGGAAAGGCAGAGAGGGAGGCGGGCTGAAGGGGACGGCTGGAGGAGAGGGAAGAGCCTCGCTTGCCGCCTGCCGTCAGAAAGCTGAACTGAAGATCGCTGTGACCCCGAAGCCTCCACCAGCTAGTCCAGGCCCCGGCTCACCCGACGTGCAGCCAGCAGACCAGCAGGAACCCCCCTCTCCTCCCTGCACACCTCCTCGCTCTGACACGAGGATGCGCATCTGCATCTTCAAGGCATCGCGATATGGTTGTGCATTCCAGCTGTGCACTACCAGGTGCCTGTACAGGAAAACTGCATTACAAACTCCACCTGCCCTATACAATTTTCCAGATGGCCTGCATTAAGGGGAAATAATGTGCATTTTACCTACAAAAAACAATAACCTGAATTTATAATTTAACTCCAAGCCATAATTCAGTGCCAAAGCTCAGCAAATAAGTAAGCAAAGAGCTTATGCTTTAAAGTCATCAGCAAGGGCTCAGGCCACTTTACAGCAGAAGCTTGCCTGCTGCAGGGTGCAACCCTCTGTTCTGGAATAGAGGGTTTCACCAGGAGCTGTCACACCCACACATGACATTATAAGGAAGAGAGTAAGCCACATGGGTGCCAATGACTGTAGCTATAAGTTATTTATTCTGCAAAATAGAGGTATCTTCTATGGAGTTGAACACTGGAATCACAGCATTATGAATTGAGTTGTGGAAACTTTATGACAACACACACACAGGCACACGTGTACACCTACACACACACACACACACACACGCAGCCTTTGTACAGGCCTTGCCTCTTGCACTATCCAGAAGGAGCCCCCTCTGCATCTTTATTTGCAAAAACCTGCAGCGAGGGTTGCATTCAAGACCCCTTCCCCTGTTCACAGGGCTTCCAAGGGAGTGAGGCTGGTCAGGATTGGGAGCATGGCACAGGCAACACGTGTGTAGTGCACAAGCTCCCCAGCCCAGTGTCCAGCACATCCTGTGTAGGAGTTAGCTCTGGGCAGAACACAGCCCTCAGTGGAGCACTCACTCTTTGCCTCAGTCTTTGCTCTTGCAGCCGAGTTTCAGGTGTCTGCAGGAGGCAGATCACCATGTTAGGACACAGTCAGTGCTCCCTGCTCGCCATGGTCCATGTTCCAAAGCCGGTAAAACTCTGCAAAATCCACGTAGGGCTCCACACGCCCATCCTCATCTGGCTGGAGTGAGTGGGCAGGCCGGGAGCGGAACAGACCTCCATCTGAACTTGAGCTGCTGCTCTGTGTGTGAGTATTAGTCGACTGGAGCGTCACAGTTGGGCTTTGGCTATGGAGAGAAAAAGAGAACACAACCACCTTTATGTTAGACAAGAAAAGCACCAGAACAAGCACCAGTTTCTTCACAGATCAAGCTATCCTAGCAAACAGTTGCAGTCACTTGCTCTATGAGAACACTAGTAGACTTGAGAGCTGATTGGAATTGACAAACATCAAAGATATCTGATTCACATTAACTTGAAGGTCTTAAATACAACCAGGCATCTGAACAGAGGAGAGGCAGCAGAAAAAAAAATTAAAAAAAAGTCCAAAAAAAAAAGGCATGCACTCTGCTGGCCTCCCCATACCTATAACAGTGCAAGCTTTATGGGAAGAGTCAGGCAGCAAGGAAAGCTATTTTTGTGTGGCCTGTGCTGCAGCCAAAGCAGCTCTGGTGTCAGCTTCATTGTTTCTGGAGCTACAGAACACAATACCCACAGCACTGCTTCACTTTGCAGTGTGTACACGTACCATCCTGTGACAAAGGCTCAACCTAAACCACAGCCACTAAGTAGTATGATCCCGCAAAGTGGATCCAAATAGGACCCAATTCTAAGCTTTATACACTTTTTTCCTGGCCTCTGAGGCAGTGCAGCCTCTCCAGCAGCCTTACAGGTGGCCTGCATAGTCTCTCTTCCTCACTAAAATGAAGGGCACCCACACTCCCTCTGTGCACAGTACCCAACACACTTGGCACACAAGATCCAAAGAGAAGGGCTGCTCGTTGCCAGTGCCCTCCATGAACAGCAGCAGATGCTGCTCCCAAGGCATGTTGCCAGAGCTGGCTTCAGAGCTGTTCACTTCACTCTTTCCCACTCCTCACACAATCACTTTCCAGCTAACACAATTTGCTGGCTGTCAATACTGCAGTCGGGGGGGCCATGCTCAGATAAGGGAATGACTGACGGGTAACTGACAGGTGTCTCTGCTTTGCAACCACTTTACACCGTGTGAGGTGCAGGAAAAACTGTGAGTAGCAAGAGAGCAGGACTTTACTTAGTGAGGGTAGGGGTGGCTTCATCCAGAGTTGAGCTGCTGTGGGCACCATTGACCATCTGGCCTTGGGAAGGCATTACAAGAGACAGCGTGACACTTGTCTTGCTTGTGCTTTGGGAGCTGGAATATGGCACAGAGACTGGGTAGACACGGCCTCCTGAGAAGGGAGAAAACAGAAGTTATAAAATGCAGTTGAGACATGAGCAACTGAGGGTGCAGCACAGCAGCAAAGAGGGCCCAAAGAACCCAAGAATTTATTAGAAAGTGCCTTTATTAGATGCTGTACTGTATTCTATAAAATTGTCACAGACTCCACATGTCAAAAGCCAATAATCTGTTTAATAAGAAAATTCCTTCTACCCCAAGTACCTCCTCTCCTGATATGAGGTCAGTTCTGGATCAATCAAGAGATCTTATCTTCCCCCCCTCCATTTTGTCTCATTCTCCCCCCAACACACCTTGCGTTGGTGTCAGCGTGGGCTGGCTCATCTCACCCAGGGGGTACCCAAAATTCCTCACAAGCAGCGTCATGTCTTCATGACGGGGACAGAACTTGGACCGCTCCCCACCACTGGCAAAAGTGTCACAGTGGATCCGCTTAACCCGGTCCACTACTGCTTGTGCCACAGCATCCAGAGACGTCTGCTTGGCAAACTCTGTGGCTATCATGGCTGCAATTTCCTGAGCAGAGAAGGAAAAAAAACATCAGAGGAAGGATGTTTAGGAGATTTTGAAGGAAACCTTTTCCTGCCATCTGATCTAAGAGTTTTTATGGTAACTCATCTGACTGTGAAGCTTGCCCATCTCACCTGCTGATATGTGCCCTTGTGCCTTGAATCATCCCACTCCCTTTTGATGGGCTACTCTTAAGGGACGGGCAGCTGCCTAGAAGAACTGGCTTGGCAAAGCAGCTCCCATACTATTATAGACTGGAATGTGGTGGCACAGGCATTCAACCTGGCCAGCACTGACAGGACATAGGAGGAGGACAGTCCATAAGGGAGCAGCTGAAGTGAGTCAATAGCCCAGGGAACGTTTCCTGTGTGAGCCAGCTCACCTGGTTGGCCTGCCCAGGCCCATGAGCTGCCTCCAGCGCTTTGTAGAGCCCTTCAGACATAAGCACCAAGAAGCCAGTCACCCCATCGAGCGAGTGCCCTCCGTGGATTTCAGGCTCTGCTATGATGGGCTTAGATTTAGCAGCACTGGAAAGAGACGGTGTTATTTAGCATTTAATGGTGACATATGGAGTGATGGTGTGAATGGAGTGATCATGAAGAAAAGGAGGGCTTGAAACTCCAAAGCTGAGTTTTTCTGACCTGAGCAGTTCAATGTCAGTATAGCCGTATTTGACTTTGTAATCTCCAATGCGTCGAGTGCTTTCCTGCCCACGAATAGTTCCCACTTGTTTTATTTTCCCTGCATCCAAGCCTGCCAGATTGAAAACCAAAAATGTTTAATTAACTTTGTGAAACTTGGAGAACTTCCTCTGAGAAAAGAAATATCTGCAGTTAAATAGAACTGTAATACAAAAGAAGATGCTGAAGATTCATCAGGAGCCATACAGGGAGAAAAGGAATAGCAGTTTGCTGTGTTCCAAGGGACACCTTTTCATTAGTTGTGATCCGGGAAGGAGAGAAAGCCCAAAAGGCACACTGAATGCAACAGTTGGCCCCGAGACAAAGCCCACATCCCGGTCCAAAGCCACCAGCAGCAGCTGGCCTGGGCACACAGGCATTTGCCAAAAAGCCAGGAGAACATCTGTGCCTGTCAGCTCTGGACTGTGTGATGGGAGGAGAAGGCAGGAAGGAGGAAAACATATGTGAAGGATTCTGCTTCTTCTTCCGTCTATTACTGATCCCTGTCCCTAAGCTCCATATGACAATTTCCCTAGTACACTAGACTGCAGAGAGAGGTTGTGGAGTCTCCCTCATTGGAGATATTCAAGAACCATCTGGATGCAAACCTGTGCAATGTGCTCTAGGATTGCCCTGCTTGAGCAGGGAGGTTGGACCAGATGACCCACTGTGGTCCCTTCCAACCTTACCCAGGTTGTGATTCTGAGATTCTGAGAAAAGGATAACTATCTAGAAGAGACACTGAATTTGCTCAAGTGCTCAAACTGATGTGGGCTGCTCCTAAGCTAAGAACACTAACCAAACAAATATTTATAAATTTAAGGGGATATACCCCTGGCAGGGGCTAGGAAGTAATCCCAGCTTGAAGAAGGTTCTAACAGAGACCATCTGGGTGCAGCTACTATTTGAGGCAGGACTCAGACCAGATGAGCCACTTACCTGGCAACCCCCCTTTCCTGGTTATACCTAGAGCTAACAGCCAGAAAACACTGAGATTTTATCTAGGGATGACTGTCCTCAGTACAAGGTGAAGGCAGGGGTCCAACTGAAACGCTCCCTTTGAGTCAAACCAAGCCTTGCTGCACAGATGGTTCCACACCTACCCCAGCAGTAAGACACAACTCCTCCATCTGCTGCAGACCACAGCTGACTCATCAACACGGCCTGGCTCATTTGCCAGCTCCGGGCAGGGGGGTACGTGCCATTGACAGACACAAACACAGGGAGGCCCAGAGCACACTGGAGAGGTTGTGTCTAAATCACTCTCCCAGAGCACCAAACAAGTTGTGATGTGCTGGGTGAAGAGCCACAAAGGCACAAGACCTCTCCCTCCCTTCCCCAGAGGGGTGACACAGGGGCCATCATGACAAATGCTATCCCCACTACCTCTGAATGCTGTGCTTCAACCTAGCCCTACAACCACCTCCTCTGGGCCCCCAAAACAGCCTGTGCACACTGTCCTGTTCCACAGGCTCTTCCTTCTCCTGGGACTGCAGGCAGGAGCGCCACTGCTGTGCCAAGTTAAGGTCAGTATATCTAACAGATCCCTGTCCTCCTATGGACTGCAGCTAAATTCTGCTTTTTTGGCAGTAGAAAGGCAATCAAAAGGTCTCCTTCCCAGGATTCCTTCATTCGGTCTTCTGTTTCACAGCACATATCCCTAGTGCAGGAACAGGAGTAAAAGAGGAAATTACAGAGAAATAGAATAAAGCAAGACCCAGCAGCAGAAATTACCACATCAACAGCCGCACCAGATAAGAATATATCTGCCAGGTGAACCTAATGAAGAATGCCACCTTAGATCTACCTAAATAAAAGTACAGAACCTAAGTATCTCAATAAGAAGAATTTGGTACTAGCTATCACACAAGTGGTCTGGGTTAGCTCTACACCAAGAAAGAAAACATGTCAAACACTGTAAAGGAAAAGGGAAATTGCCTAAAGCAAAATGTCAGCTCAATAGTTACTGATGTGAGAGCAGTAAATGCCAATGCTTGGCCTGCCTCTCTCTGAAGTGAAGCTGCTTTTTTGCAGCAGCAGCTTGTACAAAGGCATATTGAAACGTACCATCCTGAGGGTGCAGCATCACACAGAACTTAACCCAGCTCAACTGTGGTTTGCCTCCACAGGAGCACTCATATATTGTCCACCTCACTTCTACCCTCTGGCTGTGTGCTTCCACTCCTGCCTTCCTATTGACTCCAGCAATCACACAGCTGGAGGGCAAATCAATGCCAGTTTGGCAGCAGGACACTAAACTACCACTCAAAACTTGAATCAAAAGGATAGTTTTCTACTAGGTCGGTGAGCTGAGCTTACTCACTCTATAGCCTCAGAAAGGCACAAAAAGAAGGCACTGAACTTGTTATCTGAAAACACAGTAAGCTTCTTTTTGTGGCCATTTATTGTTTCCAGTGGCTTGAGTCATTCTTGGTGCCCCAGATAAACAGAGTCATGCGATGTTCTGCGCTAAGAACATGAAACTCAAACTCACCCAGCTGAGAGAAGCGAAAAAGTTCATCCTCATTCTCTGTCGTATGGTCCACGTTGAGCTGAGTCACTTGCAGCCCATCCACCGTGGACTTGCACAGCAGTGCCCGATTGGTACCTGCAGTGGGAGCAGCGAGATGAGGCACCAGATAGCTCTGCCGTTAAGAGGGAGAACATATCCCAGTGGAAAAGGAACAGACAGGAATAAAGACAGAAAAGAAGAGAAAGGCTCATGTACTGTCTCATCATCATCTTCAAAAAGTAGACTTGCTAGCAGCAGAGTAGGCCTGCTAGGCAGCTCTTCATCCAGACCTGAGCCAGTATCTCACAATAAAGTTCCCTATTTCTCAGTGAACCTGCACCACTTTTCTCAACCCCCTTTCCCTCTGTTCTTTGGTCATACAGCCAACCTCTGTAGGGATAAAGAGCCAGGCTGATTTCAAGTGCCCCTGTAGTAACAAGCATATCACTGCTTGGTCACAGACCAAAGAAACTGTCCCCCACATTCAAATTTCTTTTACTTCCTACTTCAGCTGCCATTCTCAGGAATGCCGAGTGAGCCACTGACAAAAACCAACTCACCCACATTGGCAATGTAGAGCTTGTTGTTGAGAACAACAGCCACAATAGCCATGGCTCCTCCAGAGATCTCCTGCTCTACAACCTTCAATCTCTCCACAATCTTCTGGTACTGGGAAGGGAGCTGGTGGTGAGGGACACCCTGGAACCCAAAATGAGGGAGAAGCTTGAACACACAGTCCACAACACAGAAATCACAGCTGAAATAAAAATTCAGTAGGGAAGGGACTTGACATGTCTTAGCTTTGTGTCAAGCTTATGCAAGACACAGTATTTTTTGTTCAATCCTAGCAAATGACATGGCTTCAATAAGGTTCTGGAGCAGCCAGTCCAGTACACCTGAAGAACAGAACACACAGTTGCCCAGATGCCATGCAAATTCGAGGCCTTGCCTCTCCTCTGCATCGTATGGCTTTGTTCTGGAAGAGCCACATGTACAGCCTGAACTCCTCTCCATGATACACTCAGTTCCTTACTCAGATAACCAATGATGGGTCTAAGTAGTGCCAGTATGAACAGTGGGAACTCTGGGAAATGGACCAAAGGGCTTGCTTCACTTCATGCAAGCTCGCAGAAGAGAACCACAGAGAAGTAATTTTCACTTACAGCCTCCCTTGACCAAACTGACTAATATGCCCAAACCTTATCCAGCAATCTGGAGCATGGGACCTCTCTATCAATCTCTGCTCTTAAGGTTACATTACCTCTGGTAGCTGGGACTGCAGGCTGGCCTTCTCTGCCAAGGCATCGTCAATGGACTCCAGGAAACTTCTTTCCACCACATCAAAAGCCTAAAAAAAGGCCATAAAGAAAAACTAAGCTCTTATCCAATGCCTACAGACCTTTGAAGCTACCCATCCCCACCTATCTAAGACTGGCTCGTAAGAGTGGATGATCACTGTACGTACAGATATTCAGGGATCACTACATCATATTGAAACACAATTGTTTCAGTGTGACTAGTTAACAGCTTGTAAAAACAGCCTGCAACAACTCAAAACCATAGAAATTACATTCACAGGAATGTCAGAGACCTATCTGATCTTGTGTGTTGATTTTAAGAACTTGCCTTTCACTCAAAAAAGCACTCACAAATCCATCTCCCTACACATTAACTTCTCCCTTTCACTCACTGTCATCTCCCTCACAGGCTGACTTGTTCCTACATGTCCAAGGAAGAGTAGCTGCAGCTTCTTGGAGAGCTCTCAGCACCATGCTGACGGAGCCAGAGGGACAGATGGGTTTGAGGTGGGAGTGAAACAAAGCACTACAGATGCTCGCCATGAGTGCAATTGCAACCAGCGGCAGATGTTTCCAACCCACACAGAAACCAGATGCTGCTCCCCAGATGGCAAAAAGAGGAGGCGGGTAGTGTGAAAAGCAGCAGCCGTTCCCACTCAAAGCTTCTTTACCTGCAGCAGAACTCGACGCACGTCAGCATCGCTGTGATCTGCATGTAGCTGGCCCAGCAGCAGTTCTGCAGAGAGCCTCTGACCCACAAAGTTGGTGACTCGGTTGCCATCATAGCCATTGAAGACACCATAGAGGTAGCAGTTGTTCTCACTCCTGCCAAGAGGGCAGAAGCAAAGAGGTCACAGATGTCTGTAAGACACAGACACAAGTAACAAGTTCCTCCGGGCACCTCCTGCATGCTCAGGTTCCACCCTCTTCTTCTGAGCCCTGTGTGACAAACTACATATCACTTTTACCTGCCCATGTGCATGCAGGAATCTGTCCCAAGTGCAGCCCACTTACCTGAATTTTAGCCAGTTATCCTCCAAGGGGTGACCCTCTGTGCCCTTGCCATCTGCACTGTACGAACGGTTCGGAGCAGAGCCCACCCCGGAGAGATGGCAGGATGGCAAGTCATCTGTCCAACTGGGCTGCTGTTCCTGGGAGACAGGAAGAGGAAAGAGACCATGTAAAACCCAAGCAGCTTGAAGCGAGGATCCTGGTCCAGTACAGGTTACAAGTCCATCCCCACTCTCTTCTCAACCCTTCTCCCTTTGCAAACAAGGCAGCACACCACACCAGCTAATAACTTCACATCCCCGTGCTGCAGAACAGGACCACTTATCACCTCCCTTCCCTCTGAAGCTGAGCTCTGGCTGCACTTTGTCTCTTGCTAACAAGAAACCTGAAGTTAAATTTGCATGGGATTACGCTTGATACAGCACTGCTCTAGCTTAGCTAGTCCTATGGCGAATCAGACCCTCACGCATCCCTGGCACGGGAGTGCAGGGAAGGCTCTGGATCCCCGCTGGAGTACTTACCCAGGACAAAGGGACAGGGGCCCGGTGCTGCAGCCAGCTCTTAGGGAGACACCCCTGGGGCCGCCATCTCCCTCACGGCCTGCAGTCGCCAGCTGCCCCCTCACACAGCGGGGCACCCCGAAGCCCGCAGCACTGGCACGGCCCACCCCCCCCTCAGCGACCTGTGGCCCCCCCAGCGCTGCAGAACAGCAGGTCAGCCCAGGGTGCGGATCGCTGACCCCGCAGAGACGCTCGCCAGCTGGAACCCCCTGCCCTCAGACGGCACAGGGGGCGGCAGGGCAGCAACCCACCGCCCCGCTCAGGGCGGACCTCCCCCTTCCCACACGGCAGCGCGGGGGGCGGGTGAGGAGGAGGCCCAGAGACACCCTCGCACCCACCTGGGGGGTGCGTGTGCGCGGAGGGGGGGAAGGTGCCACTCACACTCTGCAGCAGACTCCTCCTCTGCGCCGCCATCTTGCAGCAGGAGCGGCCGCCTCCCGCCCGCCCCGCGCCGCCCCAGCGCCGGGTCCGCTCGGGCTCCGCCTCCCGCGCTGAGGCGGCGCTGGGCAGAGCCGGAGGGAAGTCCCACGGAGCTGGAGTAGTTCGAAGTTTCCCTGTCGTTACACCTTCCTTCTTGTCGAGGGGGAATGAAGACATCTCCGTTTCTTACCCATGGCCTTCGGTTGTGTGAGAAAGAAGCACCTGTTGCCCGCCACTACCAGCGCGCGCGCGCGTGTGCGGAGGGAGAGGGGCGGGGTTGTGAGGATCATGGAATATCGAGGTTGGAAGAGACCTTTAAGATCATTCAGTCCAACCATCAACCCAGCACTGCCACTGTAACTAACCCCTACACGACTAAACCATATCACCCATTGGCAGATCCAGACACCTCTTAAATACCTCCAGGGATGGTGGCTCCACTATCTCCCTGGGCAACCTATTCCAATGCCTGACCACCATAACAGTGAAAAGAAATGTTCTAATATCTAATGTGAATTTCCCCTGTCTCAGTTTAAGGCCACTTCCTCTAGTCCTCTCACTGCAGACACGGTAGGAAAGATCGGCCCCCACCTCACCACAGCCTCCTTCCAGGTAGTCGTAGAGAGTGATGAGGCTCCCCCTGAGCCTCCTCAAGACTAAATAGACCCAGCTCCCTCAGCCATTCCTCATAAAACATGTTTTCTAGACTTTTCAGGAGCCTTGTTGCCCTTCACTAGACATCCTTCAGCACGTCAATGTCCTTTTTGAAGTGAGGGGCCCAAAACTGAACACAGTACTCAAGGTGCAATGTGTACTCTGAATCCTGAATCCTGTGAAATGGGGTCACCTTGGGTGCCAGAGAGCCCTGAGGGAGCCTGGTGTTGAAATGGTTTTCTTAGCAGTGCATTATGTTCCAAGCAACCTCCAGGGAAGACCTAGCCCAGGTACAACTCTCAGCTGCATCCTGCTCCATAGATGCCACATGAGGCATCAACGTGTTTCAGCTTTGAGTCTGTCTCCTGCCCTTTCCCACCCTCTTTTGCAGGCCATAACAAGGACATAGCTGGACCATGCCCTCAGGGCAGCAATGGGAAGGTGTCTAGAACAGCTGACAGGTGGTTCTCAATACCAGCCACGCTTTGGAGCAGTTCTTGGTGGTCTCGAGTCAGGCACAACAGTAAAATCACTTGTGTGCCTGCCTGAACAACACAGACAAAAACAGAGATCACTGATTTTGATCTTTAAAATCCTTTCTAGGCAGACACAGCCTGTTTCCATTGACTCGGTTCAGCTGGGGCAGGAGGAAAGACACGAGATTCATTCTCACCACTTTCTTGACATTCTAATTTAGCAGAAGAGCCCTCCAGGAGTGTGAGTGGCATTGGCTGGCAGTCAGGCTGGGCAGAGGGGGCTTGGGGAAGAATGTGTTTCCCTGTGTGAATCGTGGCTGAAGGAGCTCCAGCATGAGAGACGTGCAGTTTCAGTCATGAGTAGTAGCAGTGCAGTTGTGGTGAAGGTGGGAGTGTTAAGTAGTCTTGACTTCCAGCAGTGGCTTGATACTCTTTTAATGACATCTTTGTGGCAGATATATTTGATTCAGATGCACTTCAGAAATAATTGCCAGTTAATTAACCTCATTCTATGGAATGATGGTTTTTGCTGCAGGGGATTCTGCCGGAGATTTTGAGCTTCCTTTCCTGTAAATCTTCTGTCTATTGTTTTGTTACATCTCTTTTTCCTGAGTATACAAAGATTACAGATCCTTCCCCTTCACACAAGGCTCTCAAATATACAGCCATTCAGGCAGAGTTAGGTATACAGGCAGAATTACTTTTTTTGAAGATTATATTGGGCAAAGATAGACGAAAATGCTAAATTTAGAACCTCAGACTACAAACAAGTTTCCTCATGGTTAGGCTTCTGTATAAGCTTGGTCTCACTGATGTCATTTGGAGTATTCCTGTGGATAAAGCTGTGAATAGGTACAAATACTTAAAGGAATGGGTCTCAAATCTGTATTAAAAGTAGGGTGGACAGATTTTGTTCTGACAAAGATTTGTTTTCTTACCAGGATCAAGAATTCCCAGTGCTGCAGAAAAATGCAGAGCATAGCATTGTCCGTGCCATTAAAAATCTACAGGCAAGTGTCTTTGCTTTAAAACGCGATGACACTTTTTCAGCATTGCAGCAGCAGCTTATGGTTATTTAAAGCCATTGAAGGTTGCAGTCATGCACCTTGATGAGCACAGTCAGACCCTGTCCTTGCTTAGAGCACCACTGAAATCAGCAAGGCTTTGGGTGTGCTCAGAACTGCCAGCACGTATTGCACTGCAGGACTGGGAATTTAGGAGTAATTTCTGTCTTTTTCTATCCACAAGTGAGTGCTTTTGAGACCAAAAAAAGCAAGAGTCTGTGTGAGGGTGTGATAAGGCAGAATGTGAACTCAATGAGAGAGCAAAACAACTTTCCTAAAGATACAAGATAGAAAAGCTGCCACTTTCCTTGTTTATACAATGACTTGTCACATCTTGCAGTTAAAAATGTGCCCTGTTCCTAATTTAAATATCTGGCTTCAGCTCATAGTCACTAATCTTTGTCATTCTGGTTTATTTTTTTCTGCCAGTTTGGGCTGAACATAGACCTGGTGCAAAGCATGTTTTTCTTGATGAAAATACTTGTGCCAGATTCTGCCTGGATATTTCTGTAGTTCTGTCACTGAGCTTCTGCTCTAACTTTGAGTGAGACAATTAACTACTTGTCCTGGGAAAAAAGTGAATAGTAAGATTTAGCAAACAAGGCCATTTGCAGTGTTAAAGGCACATTTGTCCAGCATTTCAGAGTCCTCCAAAGGAAAGTGCTACTGAAGCTGGTGTGCTGCTCTGTGAATGTCTGCTCACAGAGACCAAAAGCTTTGTGCAGCACTTGGAAGATGAAATACTGCACCAACTGAGTTTTTGTTGGCTGTACTGATCAAGCTTATTTTATCTTTCACTTACGCTTCTTACTTTCTGTAAATCCTCTCAGAAATTACCATGCTTTATTCCCATGCAGCCAAAATCTCCCCAGGAACGCGGGACATTGGTCACTGAACCTCACCATCCATGCACAAGTAAATGAATTATATGATTCAGTGACTGCCAGATATACTGCTCCCTCTCTCACGTTAAACTCCCACATTTCTCGTTCCTCTTTCTCTCTCTCTCTCCCCCTCTCTCTCCTTTTGTAATTACTCTCATATTTTCTCTGTCCGCAGTGCTAGGGATTATACACATGGTATTTCTGGTGCCAAGCTGTACCGCTGCCTTCCTGTTTTTACCAAAGTTTTCTCTGCAGGAAAGGAAGAAGCGTGGTCACTGCTTGGCTGCTGGATGAAAGATGAACAGCACGACTGAACAACATGCCATGGGGAGCAGAGAGCTTGAGGCAGCCTCAGTGCAGTGCTCTTGTAGCCACTTAGAAACCGTACACAATGGGAAGCATATGCAAGATCGCTGGCAGAAGCCATCACATCACATTTAGTTTCTCTCTACTGATCATGTGTGAGATATGTTTAGAGAGATTTTTTTTTTCTCCCTTGTTTTAATGATAATGGAGGCTGGGGCTTGTTGCCTTGGAGTTTTTGATTCTTTAATTTTTATAGGTTTTAGAAGTAGCTATGTAGTGAATGTAGATTTTAGAAGTAGCTGTATTATATCCCTTACCCTTTAGCATAGTAGTTACACATATATCCAACCCTATTACCCCAATTCCATATCAGTTCTCCTAAATTCCAGTAGCATATTTAGTCTTCTTTTCAAGGTAGGCCTTCATTCTGTTTAAGAACATCTGCCCCCTGGCCTGGACAACAAGATATCACCCAGGACTTTGGAAAGCCTCCAAGGACTTTACGTGCTGCAAAGAAGAAGATGAGGAAGAGAGGGTCCCAAAACACCCCCAGACTCAATTCCCAAGGGGCAGGGTGGGGGCAGAATGGGGCAAAGGCCGGGGGATGGATGAGTGGGAATTGGCTGGACATCATTATAAAATTATAACGCCCGGGTCAGGGGGTGCACGCATGGTTTGTATCTTCATTAAAACTTTCCCTTATCTTACCACCTCCTTAAATTGCCCCCGAGTTTTTTTCTCCCTAAATCTTTTAGGTAACAGGCTGGAAAGTCATGATTTTTGGCAAGGCCTGCAGGAGGTAATATGGAAAAAAAGAAGGGTCTCTCTGACAGAGCCAGCTTGCTACACTGGCTCTGCTCCTACAGCAGACAGAAGGGTGGTGGAGAGGGTGGTGTTGTGAGTCCTCACACAGCTCCACCCTGAGGTCCCTCCGTCTACCTCTACCAACTTTAGCCTGATGCTTCCCACAGGCACAGGTGCCCTAATGCTCCTCACTTCTCTGCATGCCACTGTTTCCAGGCATGCTGGAATGGCAAAGAAACAACATGGGGCAATAGAGAGAACAAGTATTAAGGAAGGAAAGCTGGAAAGAACAGCTTCCTGCCTCCAGCATCCTCCAGAGAGCTGGAAAGCCAATGTGAAGAGCTACTGACAGGAAGGGGTAATGATGAGAGTGCTGATCCCAAGAGGGAACCAAATATCACTGCAAAACAGTTTGTACAGAGCTTTAGGCCAACAAATGGGGTTGTTTCAGTTGTGCCAAAATATATAAAATATATATATAAAATATATACTTTTATTGAATTTCTTGATACACTAAACAAAGTCGCATCTCTTTGAGTCCTGGGATTATGTGACCTTTTTTTAAAAAAAACCATCTTTATAATAGAATTATGTTTCTGGATGTCATGGCTACAGGGAGAAGCTTCAAAACATGACTCATAAGTACTTCAAATACCAGAAAACAAAATGAAAGAGATTTCAAATTATTAGAAAACACAAACTAGTACTGTTAAGAGTCTTATTCATCTGAAATGCTTGCTTTTGGCAACATCTTGTCTCATCAGTTTTTAACTCCACCAGTTGCCAACGCAGACATTTGCCTCTCTGTGGGCACAGTATCTCCACAACACATCCACCCCTAGAGCTGAGACTGTAGGAAGGGTCTTGTCCAAACAAAGATTAATCATGAAACAGATGAGTTGGTCCATCAACACTTTTGCATATAATTTGATGTGCAGTTGCAATGTGTGCTCAGTTGTGTCTCCAAGAGAAGAGACAGTTTGGAGGACTGGATAGAGCCTGTTCACCACCATGTGCCTCTGCTTACTGTCCTCAAACCCCACAGGGGTTCGTAAATGTGATATTCAGGTACATGGTGACAGACTCATTACAAAGGGATGAGAAGGAAGCTTTACCTAAGCATTAGTGTAGGATGGGATTTGGAGTTTCATTTTTACTGCAGAGACCGTTGAAACAAGATCCTTTTTAGTGGTGGGCTACCAATCACTGACAGCCACTGTCAGCAATGTCTTGACAGCTTGTTTCCCAGAATTTGATTATGTTTTGAAAACTTAATGCACTACACCAGACACTCGAGCAATGATCACACATAGATGAATAAAGACACATCAAGGGACTAAACAGATCTGCTTCCCCAGGTGTGGAAATAGAGGTGTGTATTTTCATATAGGTTTGTATCCTATATTCCTGCACTTCCCCCTTCCACACCTCCTATTGCCATATCCATTTCACAGTGAAAGTCCATTCTAACATGGCATGTCAGGTTCCTCATGTTTTCCTACTGATTAGGTGAAGACACTCGACGGTGTGTGATTTGAAACTCAGGCCAAGTAAAACAAGTAACCATTAGCTCCCCCTGAAACCTCTCAATAAGGGCAGTTCTTTAGGTCTCTCTCCCCTGTTAAAGCCACTGATTGTCAGTAAACTTGCCAGCTTGGCCATGGAGGAGCACAGGAGCCAATGCTCTCGTAGCAAACCAAGCTGAAAAAGCCATCCCTCCCCAAAGAAGAAAATCCAGACCATTTTTTTCCATATAGTTTGGTTATTTTGAACATCATAACTTTATTGAGACACCAGTAGTTACCACCTTCACTTTGTTAACCACAAATATATAGGACATTGTAAACACAGGTGCCGAGGTGGCGGGGTTCGCTGTAGTTGGATTTCGGAACAGACAGGGGCAGGGGAACAGGGAGGAGGGGTGAAGGGACACTCGGGCTTAGACAAGACCACTCAAGAGGATCCTGTATGCGGCAGGCCATCCATGAGTCATCATATATACGTATATATGTATAGCTTTATATTATACATCTCTTTAAATATATATATATAATATATATACTATACACAGGCAGTAATGTGGCAGGGGAAGGGGCTGGGCAGCCCAGGTGGTGTTACAAATGCCACACAGGCAGCAGGGAGTTGTCTGGATGGATGGTTTGAACTTGCTGCATGAGGTGGCCTCACTGGGCTCCTTGCCTTGTACCCGCTCTGGGGACTGGAGCTGAGACTCCTGTGGGAATCACCCTGCAATGCTGCTTTCCCAGGTCCTCCCAAGTGCTTGCGAGGGAGCAGAGACAAAGACACCTCCTTCCCTGACGGAACTGCCAGGAATATGGCGAGGAAGGGTGTGTGTGATGAGGTGATGAACAGGGTGGTGGTTAGGATATGGGTGAGCCAGGGATGGGGACAGGTCAGGAGGCTGAAGCCACAGATAGAACTGGGGCAAAATTTCATCATCCCTTTGCCCTTCAGAGCCTCTGCTTCCACAAGACACTCCCTTACTTGGGGGCTTTGTAAGATAAGAAGACATCAAGGGGACATTGTTCCCAACGGGGGATAGTAATCCTCTGTAATCTGGACAAATGGCAGAGGGAGAAGAAAGCTGCTTTATGATTTGCTTATACAGCCTTCCCTCTGACCTCCTAATCTGTAGAGTGGGGCTGATATCACCCACATTTAGAATATAATAGACATGTTCTAGCCAGCTGTTCAGGTCTTGCCTATGATAACCAGAAATAGGCAGCACCTTATCAGAAGCGCCTAAGATAAGATAACCAGCCCTTTGGGTAGGTCTGTATGTCTCATCAGCTGCAGAACAAGCCAAATGCCATTGGAAATTGCATTTTGCATTTTAAAGAGCTACATGCAAACAAGGAGACTCCCACCCCCAGGTCTGTCACCACCAACCCTCCACTGCAAAGGCTGAAAGCACATCAACCCAAGGAGCCGTATGTCTTCTGCCATGAGCAAAAGCAAGAAGTTGTCTATCTACTGTTGTAGTGTCCTCTGCCACACCAATGCCTTTCCTACAATGCAAAGCAAGGAGGAGAGGGACAGAGAGATGGGTAGTAACCCAGGATGAAGCCACCTGGCTCTGAGGGGGAAGCTCATACCTGCTTCAAGCCCATCTGAGACCATCAGCTGGTTACATGAAGGAAGCAAGCCAAAGAGGATAAAGAAAACCTTGCTCATTAGTCAGCCCCAAATGGTGTTTAGTCATCTACGTAACTCTGATGGGAACAGGGTATGTAAGATGTTCCTGCACCACGCCCTAAAACAGAGCCTCAGGTAGACCCCCCACATATTTTCCATACCTCTCCCTATGTGCCTGGTCCCTCACCCAGAGGGGACAGGCGCTGGAAAGTTCCATCCAAAAGGTACAACACATTTTTGTGCTCAGGGCTGGTTATTTATAGCATCCTCCTCCTCTCGGTTCCCTCCCCACACCCCAAATGAAAGCATGAAAGATGACACAGATGAGTTTGGGCGAGTACAACTAATTTCTCTCCTCCTCCACCTCAACATTTGTTTATTCTTCTCCCCCAGGGGGAGATGGACTGGAGGGAGCTCCCCCCACAGCCACAGTCATAACAAACCTCTCTCAATAAAGTAAACCCATCCCAAGCCTAAATATTAGGCTGAACCCACAGAAAATGAAGCTCAAGAGGCTTCCTTCCAAAAAACACCCCTCCTATTTACAGTATTGCGTTCACTCGCAGCCCCAGAGCAAGGGACCTGTACCCAGTCATTCCTGCTGTGTCCGTGGGGCTAGATGGTCCCCCTCTCCTGTCTTCACCAGTGGGTAACTACCAGCACAGTGGGGCAAGCCATGGGGAGGACAAGCCATGGCAACAGCCACCAGCAGCACAAGTCTGCTGGTAGGAGCAGGTAGAAACAGTGTCTGTATACAGCGGAGAACACTGCTCCACTTCCCTCTTGGGGGCCTGCTGCTCTACAGTCCCTACCTCATCCTGATCACTGTGGGGCAGATGGGAAGCAGTCACGCTGGGAGGAGGGAAGGACTAGTAACTCCAGTGTCCTCTAGAAGAAATGTTCACACAGCCACAGGCCAGACCTGTGTCTCATCCTCCTGACTCCTAAGGGTGCTACGAGGAATAGGCTGGATGCTCAGCAGGAGCATCTGCAGATTTTGGATCTGCTCCCCATCTCTGCTATGGGGACCAGTGTTGTGTCAAGCAGAGTGGCTTCCGGGGCAATGGAGCTCCTCATTGCTGCAAAGTAAACCCTGCATCTTGTGCTCTGAGAGATGTCTGTGCCAGGGACAATTGTCCAGGTAGCTATTGCTGAATTATTTCCCTTCAGGGGAATTCTGGGAACCTGTCTTCACACAGAGACCTTGCTTCTATCCTAGAACAGAGTGGGCTTCCACAGCTTTGTCTTTACTTGAAGCAAAATCATGAGGAGTGTGGAATGATATCCATATGAGCTCTATTGAAGAGTCACTGCTGCCACCTAGGCGAGGCTTTAAAGCCAGCCAGGATCTGAGATGCTGCAGAAGAGCACTAAGGTATGGTCTATGGCAAGTACAGAAAGACCAGTCCTCAGAGAGCTCAGTCTGGCCCCACCCAATTCTCTGCACACCAAGACCTCCTCCCCATCTGAGTGGGAGACAAAGTGCGGCTGTGCAGGGCAGCATCCTTCCCCACTTGGTTGCACCCCTGTGCAAGAGCCAGATGCATGCTGGCCATCCCAGCAGCAGCATTTCTTTCCAAGTAGTGTCCTGCTCCATTCCTGTGTGCTACAAAGATGGCATCAGCAAGAGGCTTTGCAATGTTGTAGCAGAGGTAAAGAGGAAGGTAAGGACCTGAGGAGCAGCAAAACTGTCTTTCTCCTCCTCCTCCTGCCCAGCATGAAAGGACAAAGCTCCCCTCTCCCCCTTGAACCAACCCAGCTGGGGTCAAGGACTCTCAGGGTGCCCAGAAGCCCACATCCTCCATCCTTCCCCCCGGGGCACTGTATCTGGGCCCAGGGACTGGGCATGGCTCCCCTCCTGCCTCATCAAACACCAGACTGAGAAGAGCAGTGAGCAGGATGCACAGCTGAGGGGAACTACCTCCATCTCAATCCTGGGGGGCTGGATCTCATGGCACTGCCCCTCTGCTCTGCTCAGTCTCTTGCTGTAACCTACAGACATGTCTGTGATTCCTGATTGTACCTGCAGATCTTTCCCTTCCCATTTTTTCTCTTTATGCTCCCCCGCTCCAATATCACTTCTTCCCGAACCGTCTAAAAATAAAGCACCCTTCACTCACTAGCATGTGGCAGAGAAAAGCCCCCATCTTTACTGTTCCTGCTGCTCTCCAGGCCCCATCCTCACACTTGTGTATGCTGACTCCAACACCACTCCCCTCCCTGAGCCACCAGGTGCTCCCGACCAATTTGGATGCTCCCACATCTACTCCAGCCTTTAGCGACTCCATCTCTTCTAGGAAGGTCCACAGTCCCTCTGATTTCTTCCCTTCTGCCTTCAACACCCTCTCCCCTACCCTGCTGGTACCATAGCCCCTCTCCTGCCCACCAGACACACTATGCCATCTGCAGCAAGGCAGGAGGGAGAGGAGGAAAGGGGGGACTTTCCTGTCACAATGCAGATTTTGGGAAAATTTGGTTCTGGCAGGTAGCTTGGGGGGAGAGGAGAAGGAAAAGGTGATGGGGAAACCTTTTTTTCTTTTTTTTTTTCCTTTTTTAAAAACAATAAATAAAAACAGATGACCCAGAAGGCTGGAGCATAGCTGAGAGCCATCTCTAGTACCACTATGCACGTGTCTGGTTTGTGCCTCGGCTTTCTGCCGGCAGTGGGAAAGGGGGCAGAAGGGAAAGGGGAAGGGAAAGGGGCATCGGTGGCTCAGTAGTTCTGTGTTTGGTACCCCTGTGTCTCGGTGTCAAAAGCATCTGCTGGAGGGGGCTGCTGGTATGTCCCCACCGCATCTGTAGCATCCTCCTCGTTCGTGTAGGGAGCATAAGGCATGCCGGAGTCCTGGCTTGGGTCCATGTAGTCCTGGGAGAAGAGGGCCGAATCGGCACCCAGCTGGAAACGCTGATATGCCAGGAATGCCTGGCCCACCTTTAAGGGAGGAGGTGGAGGGAAGACATGGGAAGCAGAGAGGGGAGGGAAGAGGAGAAAAAGAGGGGGAACGTACCGAAAAAGAGAAACAAACAAAAGTGGGGTTAGTAGTGGTTACGGATTAGTGCGCGAGGCCCGCCTGGCGGAGCACCGGTGAAACACCCCAAGAACATGGAAGTCCAGGCTGTCCCACAGAAAGCATGAGCCCATCAGGAGAGAGGAGCACTGGGCAGGGATGTCTGCAAGTGCAGCTGGCTGTGTGCAGCCTGCCAGGGCTCCCTGCTCTCTCTGGGATGTGATGGGCACCTCCTGCCTGGCAATGGGGTTTCACCAACATGGCACAGATCACAGAGGCTCAGTTGGCACATGCTTATTCCATTCTGCCCCTCCTGCCTGTGGGAAGGCAATATCTGCCTCAGCAAAACCACAGCGGGTTCAGCTGCCAGGCTGGATGTATGCTGCCATTTGGCTTGGAGCGGCCAGGAAGAAGAGCAGGATTTGACACAAAGTAGTGAGGTAGAGGTCACCCCCTGTAACCCCTTCACCAGTCAACATCCACATGAGCACAGACCTTGGAAAGGAGCAGCAGGAGGCAAGGTGGCTGCTTCCTAGACCACAGGGTGGTCAGCAAACAAAGTGCTGCCTCCTGCCCCAGACACTGCAGGCAGGACACCTTTTGGTGAACTGAGGGAGCCTGGGCATAGGGTTCAGCACTGTGGACCCCAGCAGGCATGATTTGTTGTCCCAGAGCATCGATGATCAAGGTGAGCAATCTAGCAGGTGATGGGGGGAGAGGTTTTTGGGGAGTGAGGTCTGGAAAGAAATGGAAGAGATAAAGTGGTGGGGGCAGAGGGCATCTCCTGGCTGAAGTATTAGGTCTGAGCAGTCATCTAAAGAAAGGCACAGTGGTGTTACAGAGCATTAGTTAGGGTATGGGTGAGGGAGAGAAGGGAGCAGAGGAGGAGAAGAAATTGCCAGTTCCAACTCTCCAGAGGGAGATCCCCCGTTCAGTGGATAACCCCACTCCAGTTCAATGGCCCATGTCTTCCCATCCTATGCCCTGCAGTGACCACACACCCATGGTCAGGGCACTGGAACCGGCTCTGCTCAGTGACCTCCTCCAGCTTCATCCCTCCACCCCTTCCCCCAAATTCTCCCATCAGCAAGGGGCACTAAGGCAGCAAGGATGGGGAGTTAGGGAACAGGGTATTGTATTCCTCCTGAAAATTAATGTCTCTGAGTCTCCGGAAAGCCAGAAATGCGAGGATGCCCTGTGAGGAGAGAAAGGGGTGTGGGAAGGAGAATCAGTAAGGTAGAGCAAACTGGTGTTTGAAATAAAAACCCCAAGGAACCAGGGGAAGAAGATGCCTGTTTAGCCACTCACAAGCCTGTGAACTGCAGAGGACCACTGTAGGTGATGGCACCTCAAAAAGGGTCCTGAGGGACCCCCTGCAAAAGCCTTGCTCCTTGTCAAACTTTCTGCTGGAGCTTGCAAGGGGATTTTGGCAGCACTCAAGTGCAGGACACAGCTCATGAAGGGAACATACACACTGATGTTCCTTGATCCTGCTTGGTGTGACCTTCCTCTCTGGCAGCTCTGTGGTCTTATGGTACCCTTTCTATCTGGACCCTGCCCAATGTTAAGGCCTGTAGGAAGGGGAGAAGACAAAGCCACAAGCACTTATGCATGGAGACAGGGTTAAAACGCTTTCCTGCTTGGAACTATCCTGTCACTTCAGAAAAAAATCACTTGTGCTTGGTGCTTTCAGAGGCAGGAGGAAATCATCAAGGACATTTATATTGCACACAGCAGTTTTTCCAGAAAACTAGCAATAAAGAACTGCTGGGGAAAGGGTAATCTTAAGACAGCACCATCACCTTCCTAAGAGACGACCCAGTGAGGCAGTGCTGCAGACAGACAGCCCAGAGGGACACTCATTGCAGCCTCTTGTGGCCAATGGTGACAACTCATATGACAGGAGCACAGCAGGGAGGGAGATGGGTACAACCCCTGGCCTGGAGCTCCCTTCTCTATTTAGTATCTGTGAGGTGAAAATGCTCTTGAAGTCCTCTGATGCAAAGAGGAAAAAGGTTAACAGGTTGTCCAGAGAGGTGATGGATGCCCCATCCCTGGAAACATTCAAGGTCAGGTTGAACTGGGCTCTGAGCAACCTGCTCTAGTTGAAGGTGTCTCTGCTCATTGCAGGGGAGTTGGACTAGATGGGCCTTAAAGGTCCCTTCCAACCCAAACTATTGTATAACTCTATGATAATGGTGCTTGGGGAGCAGGCTTGTCCACAGTCATACTGGAAGTCTGTCAAGGACACTACTTAATAGGATATGGGACTCTCTTTCCCATTGTGCTTGTAAATGCTCTAAAACCTTCTTTCATGTAAGTTTTTGAGTCCTTGTTTCCCAAGTTTACCTCCCAACCACCTCCCCTCCTGCTTTTCCTTCTCAGAAGCCATGTGAACTGAGATCCCAGAGGGAACCACTCTTAGCCAATCACCTTCCATTCCCCACAAGATAATACAGTACAGAGGACATTTGATCCAACATCATGACTCTGTACTCACCCAGGTGAAGATGGAGAAGAACGAGAACGTGATGGCTGCTCGGGCTGCATCCCCTCCCTCATTCAGTGGGTTGTCCTCTTCTTTTGAAGCTTGCCACTGGTTGGTTAGAAAGCAGAAGCCAACGAACCAGAGGAATGCCCAAAAGGCTGAGATGGACCACCATGGACATGCCAAAGGGGAAGGACAAAAGATGTGTGTGAGCAGAACATATACATATCACATTTCTCTGGAGATTTCAGTCCTCTGAGACCCACTAGGATGTTGCACAGCCAGTCTAAGCCCAAGTGAGCTGGTAAAGCTCACTGATGGCTACATTGTCAAGGTGACAATAGGTGTCTGCAGAAAGTACCTCTGGAGAGTTCATTTGCTTGTGTTTGGTTTGATCACGGGACTTGCATTTGGCCTTGGGAGGGAGCCTGAAGGGCTTCCAGTACTAGAGCGATCACCTGGGCTGTCTGAAACAGCCACTGCTTTACAACCTTATCCTGCAAGGACAAGCAAAGAGCAATTCCTTCCATGGGAGCTGCAGAAGAGTGGGAAGGAGCTGGTCTGCAGTTGCACAGAGACTGGCTTTTGTCAGCACAGCACAGCTCAAGGACTCGCATCAAGGAAAGGTGGTGAAGGACCATTAACATGCTGTGCCCCCAGGAAAGGGGTGAAGGTAAAGGGTAGCCTCAAGGGGGAACTTACTCTCTTTGCCAGGTGCAGGCAGATACCCAGCAGTGAGGGAAATGGACATTCCTAAGCAGCAGCAAAACAGGGCTCAGTCACTCCCCTTCTCTTGTCAGCTGTAAAAGGAACTGCCAGGCAAAGGGCTAACCGTGGACAAACCTGCGAGCCCAATGTCCTTAGCAAGTTCAGATGCTTCATCTGATCCTGCCCTCACTCCACTTATGGCCCCTCTGGCATACTCTGGGGAGGGCCTGATGTTGAGCAGTTTGCCTGAATGGGTGGAGTAAGCCAGGAGAGTGACTGAGGATGACAGCATGAGAGCAAAGCACCTCCTCATGGTCCTGCTGACTGGCCTTACACACACACATACACACACACTGTCACTCTGTCACTTTAACACGCTGCTGGGGATGGAGAGATCTGACTGTAAGTTGAATAAGCCTCAGGGATGGATGAGGTCCTGAACAGTTATTCATATAGGGAATGCCAGGTAACCTAGGAGGACTAGTTAAGTCAGCCTGCATGAATCCCTCAACTTTTTTTTATGTTCAATCACCTGGAGCTGGAAAAGGAGGAAGTACTGTCTCCAGAGGCATCCATACTTGGTCTTAACAAGCACAAGGATGCAGGGAGCCAAGACCTGCTAATCCTAAAGGGCTCCCTGAGCTACACCTATGGAGAACAGCTGAGAGGCATCAGCCAGATTGTCTGAGAAGAAGAGAAAGGGAAAGAAAAGGAGAGAGACAGAAAACCTGAGAGAGTAGGGAACCTAAAGGCCTCCTTGCAAGCAGGAACCTGACCTGAAGGGCAGCAGAAGCTCCCTCCCTCTCCCTTGCTGGCAGAGGAGAGAGGCACTACAGCCAACCAGCCAGGAAGCTCACCCGAGACTCCGATGTCTGAGAGCACTGCCTTCTTGCGGTCCTTGACGCTGCTGATCTGCGGGAAGTAGGCATCCAGAGCCAGGTAAAGAAGGCAGCTGAGGAAGGCGAGGACACCCACGGTAATGCCATAGTTGCAGGCATTGTGATTGCGGTTGAAAATGCAGTGCTCTTCTGACTCGTCCAGGCGGTTCACGTACCCTTCATTGACAATGGAGCCAAACACCACAATGGAGAATATCTGTGGGGAGGGAGGCAAGAGACATGTCAAGGCAAGACCCATCTCTCCGGACCAGCACAAAGGAGCAGGGGACAGACACTCTTTGCAAGCACATCTCTGCTCTGCTGAGCTCCCATCCTGCTCTCTTGCCTGGGCTGTAGCCACAGGGAATTTACTGGGGAGATGGTCTCATTTTATTTCTGAGGATTAACTTAAAATAGGACATTTTTAGATTGAACCTTTTTATCCATCTGACCTAAAGCAATGCAAAGCAGTTGCAGTCTGGAGTAAGGGTGGCTTCCCACAGACACACAGGGAGGCAACATGGAGTGTAAACTGGGATATGGTTTTGGTGCAGGTGCCTGCATAGAATGGCTTCAAGTAGAGGAAATCCTCTTAGTCTGCACTTATTCTCCCACTCACTCCTTTGCCGTCAAGGGATTAATTGTTTCTACCATGCATTTGTTCACTGATTTTATCTATCAAGTTACTATGCTCTTTTCCCCATCCACCCTCCCACAATCCACAGCCCTGCTTGCTCTGCAGCTCCATTTTGCTGGGCTCCCATTCTCCCCATCTCCCCACACATCATACACCTCTCTCCACCAGTTTTCCATCAGCCCAGTCCATGACACCACCTATCCTTCTACCCACTCACCTGTATGCCGACACCCTTCAAGCTTCCCCACAGATTTTAGGGGCCAAACATCCTTCCTCCAGGTCCACCTGTCAAGGCCACTGTGAGTCCTCCCTACTCATCGCCACCACTGCCACTGCATGTTATTCTAAATCAGGTAGAATTAAGGATGAGTCCAGGTAGAAATGCCCTAATCCGCAGTTGCTGGTCTAATCTTTGCTCATAGGCTTAGCCTTCGTCTCCTGCCACAAGGCTGTCCCTCTTTGACACAGCAGGTTCACCAAAGCAGAGAGCTATTTACAGCACCCCCAGTCCTGCATCTCAAATAAATAGCTTCCCCTTGCAGCCACAGGAGAAAGAGGGGAAGATCAAGGCAGCATGTACAGATTTTTCTTTGCAGGGCATCTGGAGACTCTCAGTAGGAACAGCCATCTGCAGGCTGCCTGCAGGAGTCTCAGGGAGACAGGAAATGGGACCTCAGGCATGGGATGAACTTACATCTAACAGGCACTAGGACATCACCAGGGCACTATGCCAGCCCAGGAGATTTCTGCACAACAAGACCTGGCACCCTTGGAACCACCACTCAGTCCCCAAGGAGCAGCAGCACACAAGAAGGTGAAGAGGCCAAGTCTCCTGCAGGGAGTGGAGCTAGGTCTGAATGTTTGCTAGGTCAGAAGGACTCCAGTACCACTTAACCCAACCAAGCACCAGAAGATAACCCAGAAAGCAGAAAAGTAGCTTTGTGAGTTCAGGGAAAATTGCTGATTAATGACAACCCAATACACCACTTATCATTGGTGGGGTTGGACGCCTGAGATCCATAACACAGACTTCTGCTGTTTGGCCTGTGGCTTCAAGAACAAGAGGAAAAACCTTACTCACAGTCCCCAACAGCCCTTGGGCAGATACTCAACACCAACCATGTTTCACCTGCCAAACTCTAAAAAGTAGCCACTGACACATATTATTTTTTCACTCCAAGACTCACACTTGCATTACTGAAATTGGGTGTATCACACTAGAGCAAACTAAAAAAAGCTGGGAGCTGGTGTTTCTAAGCACAGAGACTGTATAGGTTCTTTGAAAATTCATGAGAGCTTTTTAAGCTTAGAAGTAAAACAACTGATTTGTCTTCCTCCTTCTTGAAAATTGAGATTGATCATATTTTGCAGAAATTGCCTGTGAAAATTTAATAAGAATCTCTTCTGCCAGAATCAAAAAGTTGATCCTCAAAATTTCAGCCTGAATGGTTTGGAAAGCAGCAAAATTGTACACAATTACAGCCAGGCTCCTTCAGTGGGACATCTCACACACCTTCACAACAGGCTGGGCTGACAGGTCTGCCTGGGACCATTGACAGTAACACCCTGTTCCTCTGACCTGAGGGGGAGCTGACAGACTCCTGAAGTGACATCCCAACGTGAGGCTGTGACCAGCACCAATGCTGACACCTGAAGTATCAACCTCCATATATTGTGATTACAAGGTGGGTGCCCCGTTTTCTGCAGCACTAGACAGAAAGCTTATCTTCTCTTTGGGAGACAAGGAACAGCCTCAAAAGTGGTATAGTCTGGTGTTCAGTTTTGGTTTAGGGCTCAAAACTGGTAAAATGTTGATTCCCTGAGTCAGGTCAACCCTTGCAACAAGCTGTATTGTGAATCTCTGCTTACTCATTCGAGATGAATGAACTTCAGTAATGGCCTGTCCCCAGAGACACCTCTGTTTACTCAGCTCATATCCTGATACATATCTTCCCTCTACTCTTATCTTTGGATTTGCTGCTTGGCCTGGAAGAGCTCTCAACTGCGAGAAAAAGAAGCAAAATAATTCCTTTTTGCATTTGATTTTTCATACCTTTTTATGCTGGCATGTCATAGAGGCGCAGCTCAGAGTCACAAGACCAAAGGAACATCTCCCTCTCCCTAATTTTCAAGCAGAGGTGGCAGTCCTAACTTCCTTTCTCCATCTTCAGTC
Source organism: Manacus candei (assembly GCF_025592945.1). Taxonomy (NCBI): domain Eukaryota; kingdom Metazoa; phylum Chordata; class Aves; order Passeriformes; family Pipridae; genus Manacus; species Manacus candei. The sequence continues at coordinate 6,855,777 of NW_026138066.1, forward strand.
AGCCAAAACACTGCAACTTCTCTCCTATGAAGAGAAACCTGTTTCACAGCCTGGAGGTGCCCAAGGTATGATTTACAGGCAAATATCTGATTTCAGATGATCTTACAAGTTTTCTGGGGAGATTCCACTAAATGTGTTCTCACTTGTGAGCAGAACAAGACACTGCAGATGCTTATCTTCTGTGTCCTGAAACAGCTACCCCAAAGTACTCTCTGTCCTTAGGGAAGCTTTCAATGGACCAAAGCACAGTAGCTTAAGGGATGTCTCCTTCTATCTGTGTGTTCCTCACCACTGGCATCAGCTCTGGTCCATGCTCCACTCCTCAGCACTGCAGAGAGGGCACAGAGAGGGCTTGCTTCCTTTGCCAGGCTCTCACCACCCTGACAGCACAGCAAAATGCTGTGAGGACCCACTGTGCACAGAAGCCTTGAGCTGGGCTGAATAACACCAACTGGGCAAGAACAGGCAAGCTCAAACCAGAGGTTCCAGACTGACAGGCAGAGCTGGACAGCAGAAGAGGCAATTGCTGCTGCTGCTGACAGGCAACATTTCCTGTTTTATTCCTGTGATGTCTATACACAGAAACCATTGTGACAAACAGTTTTCTAAAAAAAAAAAAAAATCATAATTATGAGAGCTCAGATCTTGCAGCCCTAAGGAGAAACTATTGCACACTTCGTCCATGGCAGCTGCTCCTTGTTGGTAAGGAAGTAGGTGGGTGGAAGCTCATTGATGTGGCAAGTCATCTTAGAAAGAGCAAATATTTTTTATTTCCTTGATTTCACAATCTGTGCCCTGCAAAGATGATCCAAGCTGCAGGTGCAGCATGAATGACTGCCTGGATTATAAACAAAGCACCAAGTTTTCAAGAATGAAGCATTTACGTTCCCATTCCCATCACATCTGCAGCACTTCTGAAGAAATGCCAGCAACAAGCAGCACTGGCACAAGCCTCTTACTGCCCTGCATTATCACTGCTTGTTTCTTCTCCCCCCATTTGGCATAGCCAATCCTCGCTGCACAGAGTCTTGCCTATGGCCACTGATAAAATGGTCCAAAATACGCATCCAGCTGCAAAGATGAGGTGAGGAGAAGATGGCAGGAGTCATCTTCTGACTGAGCAACAAGATGCAGGCAAGTGGCTTGTCTGCAGGCTGACAGGAGGCATCCCGGGGTTCCCATCATTTCAGTCTGCTGAGGGAGGTGCTAGCCACTTTCCTGTGCTCAGTGATAAAAAACAGCCAGCCAGCCCCAGCTTTGGGCACTTGAGAGGCCTCATTTCTTCAGCGAGGCTGCTGAGGTCAGCTAACAGGGCTTGAAGTAACTAGATTTTTTGGTTGAGATTTTTAGGTTTCTTTAAGCCTCCAAGAGGAGTGTTAATTGGGCGGATGTGCAGGGACAGAAAACAGCACTTGGAGAAGATCTGACCAACTCATTCCTGCTCCTGAGACCCAGCTTTTCTCCACTTCGCCTCTCCTTAAATGTTATATCCACATAGGTTGTTGCAATAATTTTCCTTGACTCCTGTTTTATCCAAGAGCTCCAAAGACACCAAGTGAAGCCCAGAGCCAGGTGCACTGCAAATCTGACAGAGACAGAGCAACTTGCCAAAAGACGCAGCAAAATGAACTTAATGCTTAGCACTGTGCGGAGGAGACGGGGAGAAGCTGAGAGGTTTCCTCTCCTCATTTCTCATGGGGCTCATGCAGCCCATTACAGGCATGTAAGGGCTTATTACAGTGAGAAAACTGCAGAACAGGCAAAATTCTACACCCTACCAAAACATACTTTTTTTTTCCCCTCTTGCTTAACTCGCTTATCTGATTTTGCCAAAGCCAAAGGTGAGTGGCGAGCCCTCAGAGGAGAGGTTCTCCAGTCCCTCCCAACCTCCCCAGTGCAGGCTCAGCCCTGCAGAGAGCTGGGCAAAACCTCCTGAGCATCATGTGAGGCTTTCCACCACACTGCCCATCCCCAGCCGTGCATCAGATGCTCCTGAGCATCATGTGATGGATGCAAAACACAGCCAGCCTCTGGCAGTGCACTAGGATTTTCCTGCTCCTCATCCCAGGAGTTTGTCATGCTGCCTCCTGACTTCATCCCCAAGATCCCCAGGATGGCTGTGGTGGGGATGAGGCTGAAGAGGGTTTCTGCTGAGCTGGCTGCCTGGGCTCACTGCAATGCCTGCCGGCCACAGCCTCTGTTGCATTGCATGCTGCCTCTCCCTCTCTCACCCCCCCTTTTTATCCTGTTATAGAAAGGAAATAGTTTGGTGACATAATATTCCTTGCGGGACTTCAAATCAAATACCCCTCGGGAAGAATGAAGCAATAACCTCTTCTGAGTCTGATCTGGTAATGACCAGGAATAAATCTGTTTAAAAAGAAAGCGAGAGCAGGGAAGAACGCAAAGGATAAACTGGCAGAGATGATCTGTCTTTCATTTTCATTCAGCCTCTTGCAAATGGAGCCTCTGGAAAGCTTTGGAGTGCCCTGCACAGACATGGATTATTATTATTATTATCATCATTAAATCTACTTGTATTTAGTTCATTTTGAAGAAAACATATGCAGCTTTTGAGACGCATGGGACTGGCAGCTTGGAAACAGGCGGCCTCTATTTATTCCCTCCAGCCAGCACCACACAGGCAGCAAACAACTCCTGCCCACGGTCTCGACAGTGTGTCTGAGCCCTGTGCGGGTGCTGGAGGGGGCCAGTCTCCCCATACACAATTCCCCTGAACATGGGACAGGGGAAGAGCACAGCTATGCCAGCACTTCCCTCCAGTTCACCCTCTGGCCACCAGCCACATGGCACCAGCTCCCAGCTCACCAGCTGAGGCTGAGCTGGAGCAGGTGACTGAAGGGAGAAAGGCTCCGAATCCCTAATTCCTGCCACGGGATCTGGGACAGGCTTTCCTGGCCAGCCAGCTTCTTTTTTCACACATGGTTTGGCAGCTGACAGGCCAGCCATTAACCCTTCTGCCTCCCACCAGACCTGTGCCCAGGGTGATCTTCCCCACTACAACATCTCAAGCCCCAGGTGATGATGGGAGCAGCCGTGCCTGCAACCCTGGGTAGGAAGGAAGAACTCTGCCATTGGAAGATGCCCATGGTGTAGCAGGAGGCTGAGCCCAAGAGGACAACTTCAGGAAGCTCCATCCAGTCCCACAGGTCTCATGCTCTTCCCCTGGTGAAAGAGCATCTTCGGTCCCATCATGACTAATGACAACTCCCCATGACCACGTCTCCATGGTGGTATCCATGTCTTTTGTAGTCCCAACATTGCTACATTGCATCTTTTTCCATAAGGAAGAGTTCAGTTTTCTTTCTAGCAACACATCTCTCCCTCCTTGGCTTGGCTGTGCCAACCTAAGCAGAGAATTGCACCCACTGCCACCTGCACCTGCTCCTCTTGCAGCCTCGTGAGTCCTCTCTGCTGCCTTGTCCTGCCACAAATGTTTGCCTTGTCCCATCACTATGCTTCTCATCTGTGTGCCTCTCTTGTTTTGAAACAGCAGATTACATATGATTATGTTATTTTTTGTTCATGTTTCTGACTGTCTTTGATTCCTATGTGCTGCTTCTCAGATCTTTATCTGCCAATGCCATTAATGAGAGATTTGTTCCTGTTCTGAGATTCTTCCTGGAAATGCTATGCTGGTAACAACACGACCTTCTGTATCCAACCTGAATCACCAAGCAATTGTGCACACTTATTGTTCATCTTCTGACATGGTCTCTCACCTAATCCCAGTGATACCAAACTCCCAAAAACCCTTCTGAAGCAGACCTAGGGATGGGCATTCCCTTAAGGAACTGTACCTGAGGCTTGACTGAAAGCACATGCTTTGAACTGCTGTGTTTCTTTCATCATGCACCGATGTATCTCACAAACACACAGCCAGGGAGCATGGTGGCTGGGGCAAAAATCAGGTGGCCGAGAATAGACAGAGCATGAGCTATGGTCCAGGAACATGGGGAATATCTCAGTTAAATTTACTTGAGGCAGAAAGAAGGTGGGAGCCCAGTTCCAGCTGGTTTCGGACTAATGAGGCCCCCAAGCTCTAAGGCTCAGTTTAACTGCCATTGCAAGCCCACACTGAGTGTCCTTGGGAAGAGGCAAGTGGTGTCATAAGCCAGGCATGAGCATGGCAAGCCAGGCTGGCGAGGGAGTAGATGAGGCTCCCTGCCATGCTGTGACTTGTTCCCACCCTCCAGTTTGCAGGTGCCAGCCTGTTGTGGTGGAGCAAGGGATGTGGTTCCTGTCCTTCACCTACCTTGTCTGCTCAGCCAGAGCTGTTTGGGATGTACCATGCCTGTAGACACAGGAGACAGCACTTCCTGTCCTAGCTTGAAAGGTCTGCATGCTCCTACCAGCCAGGGGACACAGCGGCAACAGCAGCAGGTAACGGAGGAAAAGATGGAGGGCAGGCAGCACCTCTCCTCACCAAACCTCCCTCTGGAGGGGCAGTGACTGACCTTGGCATCAGAGGGGGCTCGGGACCTCAATCTGTGTGACAAATTTTAATGGGCTGCTTTGTTTGTGCAACTGTGGTTGGAAATACTCTCACTCAAACCCACATCCAAGCAAGCTGGGCCTGCTTCCAAAAAGCTAGTTACTTTTGCCTTGTTAGGCTTTTACACCGAGCAGCACATCAGTTTCTCCAGCAAGCAGGTTTCCAAGCAGACAGGAGCACCTGGAACAACCTGTTTCAATTAGCATTTTACTTATTTATGGCACCAGTGCTACATCCAATGCCTGCAGGTTGTGAAGGAGCCGTCCAGCTCCCATGTGACAGCTGTGGAGAGCACTGTGGGCCCAGGCACAACGGGACTCGGCAGGGATGTGCTCACACTCACCTGCTTCATTTCAAGAACAATCCTGGAGCTGTGCAACTGGAGCTTGGTGTGGGTCACCCAGCTCCACGAGCTCCAGCAGTAGCACCAGTAGCTCCAGCTGCTGGGTCACCTAAACGGGCTGAAGGCAAGTCTATATGCCAAAGTGGTAAAAAACCAACCCATGCACCCATGTCTCATCTGCTGTGGGGCACCAGAGTCACAGGGTACTTTGAGTAGGAAGGGACCCACAAGGATCATTGATTCCAGCTCGGGGATGGACCCCGTGACCTTGGCATCATTAGCACCATGCTCTTACCAGCTGAGCTAAACAGTTGTGAGATGCAGCTCAGCTCTGAGCACGTCTCTGTGTTGCAGCTGGCAGCAAGTGAAGTGGCACAACGTGGAGCACTGCCTTGAAATACCAGGACTGGGAGTAAACTGCAGTGGCAACATTGCAACAGAGTAAGTTGCTTGACTTCTCTTGACTGCTGTTGCTGGGAATAGGGAGGGAGTTGTTCTGCTCTTCCCTACAGAGGTGAGGAAGCCTCTGGGATCTTCCAGCAACACACTGCTTTTGTCAGCAAGCTTCAGTTCATCTGAATCGGACAAGTCCCCTCACTGCAAGATCCAGATGCTGTTGGAAGCACCTTCAGCAGAGATGCTCAGGAGGGATTGCTCCATACTGCTGTTTCCTTGCTTTGCTATTTCATCCTGGCAAGCACATCTGGGGAAGGCAGCAGCAGAAAAATGGCTTGTGCTGAGGCTGAACATCCAAACCTGACACAGGCGCCCTGCAGGACCACTACTGCTCACCAGCACCCATAGCAGGCAACCTTTATATAGGGAGATGCATACTTACTCCACCATGCCCGACCTTCAAAGCACCCACAAAACCTGAGCTGCCTCACAGCACAGTCATAGTGAACTGATGCTCCAGAATTGCTAACCTCTTTCCATAGTTCAGCATTCTCCTTGTCAAATTTATCTTGTCTCCTCTTCAGCAAGGAGTAATATAAATAATCTTCGGTCATCTCATCTGCTCCTGATCCTACAGTTCTCCCTAGAGATTTGCCACCACCTCAGTTGGGCTGCAAACTCCCTGGGCAGGAGCCAGTTTTGGTTTCTGTTGGTAAAAAGCCATATGCACCTCTGTGCCATCATGAAGTCTGCTAAAAGGCTGCATGACCCGAGCACAAGGTCACTGCCTGAGGAAGCGATCACGAGAATTTCTGCTCTCAGCGAAAGCTCATCATGTGAAACAGGCCAAAATGAGCCTTTAGCTTGCCCTGGGGAGACAATGGACCAGTCACAACATGAGCAGGATAAACGCAAATGAGATTTCAGGAGATGGCGGGCAAAGTACTTCCAGTGTGTGCAAGAGCAGGTGAAAGGAAGGACTCTGTTCACCGAGACCACAGGGAGGGAGAGCCCTTTGCCACCAGAAAACTTTGGCTCACAGAGCATGGCAATAGGAAAGCTAAGTACAGATGCAATCACGGTCTATAAATACACTCAGGGGAAAACACCAGGGAGGGAAAAGCACCATTTAAACTGAAGGGCACAAGATCACAAAAGCAAATGGATAAAACCCTAACCATGAATAGATTTATGGTGGAAGGCCCTGACCATTGGAACCACTGAGCGCTCTCCCAGACAGAGTGAGAAGGCCAAAAAAACCCATGAACTAGTCTTTTTTCCAGCAAAGTTCAACCAATTTATGGAAAGGGCCATAAAGGGTATGATGCTTGTGACAGCCTGAGAGAGGACTTCACTGCCCACAAGGACCTGTCTTGGTCTCAAGTTAAAAAAAAGACCAAAACTACAACTGAATATTTGGTGTGAGCTTGTGGCTCCCCTGTTTTGTGAAAGGAGAGAGGACAGACAAGACCAAGACAGTGGAAAAGCAAGAAAAGGAATACATAGACTTGCACCACGATGGCCATGACAGCCTCCCTCGCTGGACCACTGACCTGGAGCACCTCCAGCTCCTGCAAAACAACTTCAATTTCCACGGCCAAGTGAAGTGCCTGGGGTAAATCCCATCCTGTCCTCTGTCAAGGTCAGACGACCAGGGGGAAACAGCACAGGGTCCCAAGGAGATGCCAGTCCCTGGGAAGTGCTTCTTGCCTGGGGAGACCTTGCAAGGCACAGAGCTGAGCTCAGCAAGCAAGCCAACAGTGTACTCTGAAGCAGACTAGGTGCCTAATTAAAAACCAAACATATTTCTTGTTCTCTCTCCCTCAGTGGTGCCTCTGGGAAGCCAAAATCCTGCAGTGTTTGGATGAAGGGAAAAAAACCCACCAGACAGAGTGGCAGAGAGAGAAAGAGGAAATTCTGCCACAGAGATTAGCAGTGGGAGAGCCTTTGTAGGTCACATCACGTCCATCATCCCGGGGCATGCAGGCTGGCTCCACTCCAGCCACCCAGGAGCAGGGGGCACACATACCCCCTCGCCTGGCCTCCAGCCACAGCCAGCCCGCTCCTGGCGTGATGTGCTGTAGTGTAAACAAGCTCAGGCACATGGACAGACAGACAGAATGCCCGCATTAATCACGTCCTTAGCTGTCTTGGGGCTCTACAGCTGCCCTCCGAGTCACATCACCCGGAGGGGACATCACCCACCCACCCAGCTGGGAGGAAAAGGGCTGCCTCCCCACCACCAGCAGGGAGACAGGCCACCTTCCCTTTTCCTCCTCATTTCCCCCACCTAGCACTGCTTTTATTTTCCCAAAGCCAGCCTGCCGCCTTTCCTCTCAGCTTCCATGCGCATGTGTCTCCTCCACTCTCTCTCCCTGCCCTCCCTTCTCCGCTACCGGCCGAGACCTCAATCTCTCCCCCGCCAGCTCAGTGCTGCAGCACTCACTCCCTTAATCCCAATGACCTTCTTGCACATATGCGCCGGCCTCACGGGCAGCCATGGGATCGGCATCACGGGAAGAGGAAGAGACCTTCTCCTGACACCCCCATAAGACCCCCCTTTCCCTCTACCCCCTTCTCCACAAATTATGGAGATGAAAACATTACAGAGAAGGGAGCTTTGGCGGGGTGAGAGGATTAGGGTAAAACACAGAGCAACACTGAGCCCCCCATAGCCCCTCCAACTCACCTCAGCACGGCCTGAGCCCAGTACCCCCAACCCACCGGGGAGCCATCCTAGGACTGCAGCATTCTCCCCTCTCCCAGGTTTCCCCCGTCACCCCACATCCTGCTGCCTCCCAGCATCTGCCAAAACCCCACAGGCATGGGAGGGTGAGAAGACACCCCACCACCACCCCCAAACCAGCAGGGATGGAGATGGGGTCATGGTCATTCATGCCTTCCCCCACAGAGAAGAAATCTCCAACCAGACTGCTCTCGCCCCATATGGCCCTATATCCACGCATCCAGATATGTAGCTGTATGTGTATGTGCACACATATATGTGGATATATATGGACTTTTATACATACATATATATAAACCCAGATCCATATATCCAAACATACCTGCACATATATATTTTTATAAAAAAAATATATATAACAGAGATAGAGCCATAAACGGTTATGGAAGTATATGTCCACATCTGTGCGTGTACTGATCTAGGATGTGTGGAGACATATCGACATACGCATACAGCTGCATATATAAAGCATATAATAATAAATATATAATATATAATAGCATATTATTATAATAACATATAATGATATGTAACATAGGGCATAACGATTTTTTATATATGTGTCTGCGTGCGTGTATAGAGGCAGGTGAGTAGGAAGGGTCGGGGTCGGGGTCGGTGGGGGGAGCCCCGCCCGCGCCCCCGCAGCCCGGCGGGACGCCCCCTACCCCTGCCCCGGTGCCGGTGCCCTCCCCGCGGGCGGCGGGGTCTTACCCAGGAGACGAACCGCAGCAGGGTCTGCGGCTGCCGGATGAAGGCCTGCGGGTCGAAGGCGCCGCCGGCTTTCCCCGCTCCGAAGGCGCCCCCGTCCATGGCGGTGCGGGGGTGGGCGGGAGGCAGGCGGGGGGCTCGGCGGGCGGTGCCGGGCTGCGCCGAGCCGAGCCGGGCTGCGCCGAGCCGCGCCGAGCCGAGCCGTGCCTGGCAGCTCGGCGGCGACGAGCCGCGCGCTCCCACCCACGGGGACGCGCCGCGCCGGGAGCGCGCACCCACCCCGTCCACGCTACCACCCCCCCCCGCCCCGCCGGCGCTGCCGCCCGCGGCACATCGCGGCGGTCCGGGGCAGGTCTGGGGCAAGGCGGCGGTGTCCGTGGGGCTGGAGTGTGCGCGGGGTGCTGGGGGCGCGGGCACTGCGGGTTGCAGCATGGGGGTCTGCGGAGGGCGGTGCGAACACCTCCCGGTACAAAGGCAGCCCACCCCAGCGCCCCTGGGAGAAGGATGCAGGGGGCATAGCACGCTTTGTTTTTGTAGGTCCTAGCAGAAGCGCGGGGTCAGCCCCCAGCCACTCACACTCTCTTCTTGGCCCTAATGGGACCACATCTGGAGTGCTGTGTCCAGTTCTGGCTCCTCAGCATACTGACTGAGAGGGAGACAAGGAGCTGCTGGAGAGGATCCAGTGGATGGCCATGAAGATGCTGGAGAGTCTGGAGTATCTCATGAGGAGAGACTGCAGGAGCTGGGCCTGTTCAGTCTACGGAAGACTGAGAGGGGGTCTCATGAATGCATATAAATATCTCAAAGGCAGGTGCCAAGAGGATGGTGCCAGACTCCTTTCAGTGATGCCCAGTGATTGGACAAGGAGCAATGGCCACAGACTAAAACACAAGAAGTTCCACCTCAATATGAGGAAGAACTTTTTTACATAGAGGGTGGCAGAGAAGTGGAACAGGCTGCCCAGGGAGGAGACATTCAAAACCCACTTGGCCAGGTTCCTGTGTCACCTGCTTGAGGTAGTGCTGCCTTGGCAGGGGAGTTTGATTAAATGATCTTGAGAGGTCCCTTCCAACCCTAAACAATTCCGTGATTCTGTGATGCTACCCCATAGAGGCTCCCACAGAGGGGTAAGGCTGGGCCCTTGGATGTGGCCCGTTATCCCAGAGGTGTGGTCAGTGCTGCTCCCCCACTGGACACCTGCCCCCAGGCAGAGATACCTGATGAGCCTCAAAATCACACTGCAGCGAAGTCTAGGGCTCTCATTTGCAACATCCCTCACCCAGCCCACACCGTGTCCCTGGGAGGGGGCAGCAGGAAAAGGCCCTTTGTGAACACGGGGAATCCAGATTTTGGGGAGAACCCCCAACTCTGGGAGGCAGAGACTGCAAGATACACACCTTGCACTCCTGAGGCTGCAGCCTTGGGAGTCACCTGGACTTCTCTGGCACCCACAATACCACCAAGGTCACCAGCACAGCAAGGAAGGGATGTGTGAGGACAAGCTATCTAGCCTTAGGGACAGTTCAAGCAAATTGGCCCATGCCTTCTGCGCAGAGTAGCTGCACACCAGTGGCCTACTGGCTGCTGCAGAGTCCCTGATAATCTGTATTACATGGACTGAAATGGAAAGCAAGCCCTTGGATTGTAACATGGTTCCCTAAACTCAGCAGTGGAAGCCAAAACCACGCAAGAGCTAGAGAAAAAATGTATGGGGGAGATAAAAGAGCATTTAAAGCTGGCCTATGGTCACCCATTTGGAGCTGCGCTCCAAAAAGTGGGCAGCCATTCTGCATCTTTTGTGGGGCTCATTTTGAGGGGCAGGCTGGAGGTAGAGGATGGACACTGCTCCATCACATCCAGCCATAGAATCCTAGAATGGGACCTTAAAGGCCATCTAGTCCAAGCCCCCCGCAATAAGCAGGGGCATCATCCCCCTTTCTAGGGAACCAGTCTGCCAGGTTAGAGCAGGCAATGAAATGTCCTCCAGACAAAGCACATCTTGGTCTGTATGGGCTTTTTCATGCAGGTTTGCACACAGATCCCTCCAGCAAAGCCTCCAGCCTTGGGTTTTACTTAACCTGCAGGGACCGGAGTGGGGGAGGGAGGGTGGAAGGTCTCTGGGAGTTGAATAAGTGTGTTTAACAGCTGGATATGCCCTCCTTAATTATTTCACACTAGGTGGGTGACCAGTCTCCCCATGCTGAATGGCTTATCCGTGTTACACCAGTGCAGCTGGCAGTGGGATCTGGCTCTATCATCATCATCATGGCTAGGCTTCGCGAATGAAGATTTGGGAAGGACTCTGCCCACATCTGCTACAAGCACGCTGGTGGCTCTACAGGTTGGTGTTGTTTAATTGATGTCTGCAGTTACTTGATATAACCGTAATGTGCAGCACTACCATTGCATGTTACAGGTCTGCATCCCCGCGGTGGGAATTCTGATGGTTGTGGTGCCACGGTCCCTGGCAGGGAGGGAGGAGGCAGGGCAGGAGTCCTCCCAGGGGGCACCAATCTTTGCATAGTATTGTGTTTGTCAAACACATCCTCATCTGTAAGCCCTAGGAGACAGTGCGGGCAAACTTTGGGTGCCCCATGTGTGAGAAGCTCCAGACCACCCAGCTCTGGGTTCCACTGTTGTTGTGGCCTTCAGTGTGCATCCCCTTTTGTACCACAGGCTGTGGTGGATTAAGGCCCATGTTTCTTATAATAAGGCAAATTTATCTACTGATTCCCAATTTATTCAGCCTCTGGATGTCGTGAGGCTGGATCTTACTATTCAGCAGTTTAGTTATTTTCCACAGACTGCCTCGTGGGTGCATCTAATACCATCTCAACCACCCAGTATCAGCTTCCTTGCTTTGCTCATGTTCTGCATCCTTAACCCAGGCTGTAGGTAGCAGGATGTGGCTATCAGCTGAGCTGGCCAGGCTCTGAGGTTTACCAGCCACCTGGATGCCTGATGCCATGCCTGTTATCTGAAGCCTGGGTTCAGCCCACCTTACTTGAGCTGAGGCTCTCGGGCTGACCCAGAGGCAACGTGACACCCTGACGATTACAGCGAGCGGCCAGGAGTTGTTCCTCCAAAGGCATGACTCCTCTTCTCTTTTCTCTTCTCTTCTCTTCTCTCCCAGCTGACAGGTGTATGTCCTGCATCTCCAGTGATGTGAAAAGTTGGGTAAGCACTTTGCATGTCCTATGCTAACCCGTGGTGGTCCTTGAAGGGACCATGTCTCACAGCATCATTTTCTTGACACTTCCTCACCTGGTCTTTAGCTGGGCAGGCAGCTGGGCAAAGTGGGCAGCTCTGCTCAGCCCTCTTACCCTCTCCTGCCCCTCAGACATGGGTCCACCATTTAGGGTGGTCCTCCTTCCTCTCCTCGGCTGAGAGATGCAAGATTTCTGGCTGAAGATAAGAGCTGCTTCAGGGGATGTTTCAGCCAGAGCTGTGCAGCACATCAGTTATCCTGTAAGGGTGCTGTGCAGTTCCCAATCCAGAGAAGTCTGAGAGAGCTTCTTCGGCCGGGTCCTGTCTGATTTCCTGGTGTTGATGAAAGGAGAGTGAATAATTTATCTCCTGTCTCTCAGCTCCTTCCCTGTTCAGGTTTCACCTCAACTTTGCTTCACTCCTGCCCAGAAGATATGCAGCACCAGCTCCCATGCTGGCAAGTTTCTGATGTGGTCTAAGCTATCCAACATCTCTCAGAGACACAGCTGGTCCTCACGGTGCTCATCCATGTGCCAGAGCAGCAGTAAATGGAGCAGGAGAAATAACAGCATGAATAGCAACTAGTCCAGGCAGCTTCCACTGAAAGCCTTATTTTCAGTTTCTCTCTCACAGCACAACTTCAGCATGTACATTGGTTTTATTGTTTACTATTAATTCAACTGCAGCACACAGAGGCCCTGATTGAGTTTGGAGCTGCACTGTACCAAGCACTGTGGGAATATACAGCCCCTGAAAAACATGCAATCATGTCCCTGCATGAAGGAAGAGAAGTTATTTGATACCTTTTTCTATTTTGAGATACACGCAAAAATTGTGGGATGGCGATGCTGGCAGTGAAGCCTATTTTATTTAATTAATTTTTAATTTTTTTCTCTCTTTTTAGTGTGTTTCTTTACACTACCTAACATCATCTTCAAGCTGCGATGTAGATTTGTCAGGTGCCTTTTGCTCAGGGTTCATCAGAGCCTCCCATGGCTGTAGAGCTATTTGAGAAAACCAGTCAAACACTGCATTGGGACACCCCATCCAGGCAGGCACTCGCTCCCAGCTTGGAACCAGCATATTGTTTTCGTGGAAAGGAAACCCCTGGCCTGTTCGGGGAGGGAGCCTGCAGTGGGACACACTGTCTGGCATCACATACATCTGAAGGATGACACGGGGACGTCATGGGTTTGCATAACGCGATAAAGAACCACAGCCAAACGTTTACGTGTGGTTTACTACGTTCCTACTTTACCCTGCGCTCTTTTAAACCCCAGTGCCACATTATCTGTTACGACCCGTGAGCGTGGGCACCGAAGTTCTCGACGAGCCCCAACACACGTTTCTATCATTCTGTCTTTCCGCGCATCACCGCCCGCGTACCTTTCTGGCCCCGTTCGCCGCCCGTAGCAGTGCGCGCGCACCACCCACCCTCTCGCGAGATCTGGAGCGGGGCGCTTATAAAGGCGGCGCGTGGTTGGAGCGGCCCTTCCGGCAGGCGCGGGGACAAGATGGTGGGTGAGAGGGCCCGACACGGCCGCGCCGTCCCACTCCATCCCTCGGCATCGCCGCCAGCCCGGCCCCGGCCACCGCACGGCCCCGCCGCCGGCGCATCCGGGCCCTGCGCGACGCCCTCCGGGGTTTATTTTGGGGCGCGGCCGAGACGTTTCCGCGGGAAGGGAGGCCAGGGGGGCGCGGGCGGCCGGGGGGGTGCTTGATGCTGCTTTTCCTAGGAAGGGGTAGTGGTGGTTCTCTGGAGAGCTCCCACAGTAATGTCGTTTTGGGGCTGTAAGCTTCGCTTGGCGTAACGCGTGTGAAGTATTTTTTTTAAATTAAGACATACTTTTTATTAGCTCCGTGCTTAGAGGTGCAATATTTACTTTAAATTTGGATGTGAGATTGAATGCATAGTTTCTTTTTGGGGCTGAGAGTTCTCCAGATAAAACCTAGCCTTACATGGCGGTCAGGTTGCAGAGAGAGGCTGCAGGGGTGGGAATCAAGGGAAAAAATACTGCACTTCCGTCCAAAATGACAGACTCAAAGGAGGATGTTAAAATGCTGTTTTATTGAAGTTTTTGAAACTGGAATTGCTTCTGTAACACCTACTTTTATACTGATTAGTTGAAAAATGTTGTGAAGTTTTTTGTGCTCGGTTTTGTAGATTTGTGGGGTGGACTGAAATTATGGCGGCTTGCTGTGGCCAGACTGCAGCTTCTGTGGTTCCTCAGTTACAGTGGGACTTAAAATAGGCTTGTAAGGAAAGGGATGTTAAATGTAGGAAGGACATAGTTGGGGCATGAGGATTACATTCTTATAACATAATGGAATTCAGGAGCCACACAGCTGATAGTGAGAAGAATTTCTAGAATGCGAGTTGTCTGGTGTGTACATGATATTCGTGTTTTCAGGCGAGGAGACAATTGACCCTTGAGTGGGTGTAAGTGAATCCCTGTAACAAGCACTAAGTGTTTGTTTTCTCTCCGCAGTCTCACCGCAAGTTCTCGGCTCCACGGCACGGCTCCCTGGGGTTTCTACCCCGCAAGCGCAGCAGCAGGCACAGGGGCAAAGTCAAGAGCTTCCCCAAGGATGATCCCAGCAAGCCTGTCCACCTCACTGCCTTCCTGGGGTACAAGGCTGGCATGACCCACATCGTCCGGGAAGTCGACAGGCCTGGGTCCAGTATGTATCAGTGCTCCTCCTAATGGAGGAGGAGCGTGTGTTAATGGATGGTGACAGGTGGCCTGTTCAGTAGCAGCTCTGGATTTTAGCCCTGGCTTCCGTGCCCTTGAGCGGGTGGCGTATGAAGCACCTAAACCCCTCCTTCTTCCATGTGAGTGCTGTTCCAGCAGCAAGACTTCCATGTCTGGCAGCCTGTGGTTAACAGTTCCATTCCTGAGCTGCACAGTGATCTAGTTTGGTTTAGCTGTAGGATAACAGGCTCCTTAGGATGGCTCTTCTTGATAGAGGGACATCAGTCAAGTGCCTTTGGCATTTTTTTGCTGATTGTCCAGTCCTGAATGTGGTTCAGTTACTCACTTCCATCCATTTTGCCTGCTGGAGTTTGCTGTCCTTTCTACTGAGCTAGCCCCTAATTTTTGCAAGGCGTTAAATTACCATTTAGAGTTGGTTACTTTACCTGTATCATCTCTGTAAAGAGAACTTGAACCATTTGACCTTTAACATGAAGGGCCTGGGAGTGAGAAAGAACAGGTGATGTTTAGTAGCTGATGCTGGTGTTAATTGTGCTGAATTTCTCTCTTCCTTCAGAGGTGAACAAGAAGGAGGTGGTGGAGGCAGTCACTATAATAGAGACCCCTCCCATGGTCATTGTGGGCATCGTGGGGTACGTGCAGACTCCCCGTGGTCTCCGTAGCTTCAAGACCATCTTCGCTGAGCACATCAGCGATGAGTGTAAGCGTCGCTTCTACAAGAACTGGTAAGAGAGCAGGGCCTTGGCTTGTTGCTGTCATCTCGTGCCGTGGTTTTTATTTTTTCTGCTGGGTTGCAGATGATGCTCGTACAGCTTTTTGAGGAGGCTTTTCAGCAATTAGTGTTTGGCCTTGATGAACTGACCTAATGATACAATAGACTGTAGGGATTTCTCAGTGAGGGTGACAGCATGATGTTCGTGCCCTTCTTAGCATGGGGGTGACAGTTCTGGTTTTTGCCTGAGATGTCCTTAACAGGCTACACGTGATGATACTTCGACGGGCGGACATAAGGAAATCGCCTCTGGCGCTTGTTGTTGAGTGTCGAGTCCTGACTGTAGCCCTGTTTTCTCAGGAAAGGGGAAGACAAGTGTTACTTCTGATTGCTGTTCCAGGCACTGTTGTTGTGATTAGAAGTATGTGCATTTGCCTGAGTGTGGCTCCAGCGTGTCTAGAGCTCACAGCCTGTTTATGAACTTGGCAGCCTGAAAAGACGTCAGAGTTGAGCAGTAAAGATCTCAAGGGTGTTTCAGTAATGACCTTGCTGTCGGGCACACAAGGGGGGGAAATTGTGGTATTTTGAAGCAGATGGCAGTCACTTCACAATTGCTTTAAAGGTCTGGTTTTTTTTCTGTTATTGTTTGACATCTCTCTACAGTCTTTTGTCTTCTGTACTCTGAATGTTAATCTGCTTTGGAATTCATGGCAGCTCCGCTCAGCTTTGGCAATTTTGCCACTGTCTGATGAGCTCCAGGCTCCTCTTGCCAGTGGAAAAGTCATTAGAAGCTGGCAATGAGCCAAAACCAGCTAAGGTGGCAGCTCCTTCCGCTCATCCCCGGTTGCCTGGGGATTGATGAAGGGCTTAGCCAAACCTTGTCTCTGCTCTGCTCCTGAAGGCACAAGTCCAAGAAGAAGGCCTTCACCAAATACTGCAAGAAATGGCAAGATGAGGAGGGCAAAAAGCAGTTGGAGAAAGATTTCAATAGCATGAAGAAGTACTGCCAGGTTATTAGAGTCATGGCTCACACTCAGGTAAGTGTGTTCAGGACTGAAGTATGTTGGAAACAGCTGAGAGCAAGAATAAAATTTGATCCATCTCTAGGGAGATTTCTGCCCTCCCCTGCAGCCTGATGGTGACTGTTCAGCACAACACAAATTCATTCTGTACAGAGCTGTGCTCAGAGGATGCTTGAGCAGCCTTGAGGGCAACCGCTGGCAGTCTTCTGAAGGAGTGTCCAAAAGAAACTGAACTGTAGTAGGAATTTCTTGGACTCAGTCCTTTCCTGATGCCATGTAGACCCAGACTTTCTTAATTCCACCTAAAAATAAAACCAGGCTGAACATTAAACTCTGGGGTTTGTGTGCTCAGCACCGTTTCAGGCTGCAGTCTGTCTAAACTGCAAGCACTCAGAGACACTTGGTGGCTCCTCTTGCTCAGCTGGAGGAGGTGTACTGCTGAGTGGTGTGGTGGTGTCTCCCCAGCTGTCAGTACTCTACCTGGCTTTCTTGGGAGATGGAGTTAAGTCTTTTGCTGTAAGTGCAATAAAGATGTCTAGTTATGGCATGGCCGATTGTACTAGAATTAGTTTTCTGTATTAAACAGCAAAGGTAGTATTGTAGCTGCTGTTGATACTCTCACCAGTCCCTCTGTGCTAAATATAGTGGAAGTAACTGTAAATGTGACCTGACCCAAAGTGGCCTTTGGTGTGGCAAACGTTGTCACAGAATGGTTTGGGTTGCAAGGGAACTTACAGATCATCTTGTTCCAACCTCCCTGCCATGGGCAGGGACACCTTCCACTAGGACAGGTTGCTCAGGGCACTGTCAGAGATGACTGAACACTTTTAAGGGAAGGTGCATCCACAGCTTCTCTGGGCAACCTGTGCCACTGACTTACCACCCTCATAATAAAAAAATTCCGTCTTGGATCCAGTCTAAATCTGTCCTCTTTCAGTTTAAAACAATCTGTCCCTTGTTGTCTCCTGTCCTTCCTTGGTGGAGTTTGGTTGGTGGTTGTGGGGTTAGAGAACTCTCTGGTCCTATGGGTGGCATATAACTTCCAGATGCAGTGAATTGTCATTTCAGTCACAGCCTTTCTCCATGATGTAGGGCCTTGTTGAAGTTTTCTGTATTGGAAAAGGATATATATATATAGTAAGAAAAACTGATTAGGCTAGGACTAGAAGGATACTTGACTTATTAATATAAGGTCCATCTTGGAAGAGTGGGAGCTGAATTTCATGCTTTCTGTTTTCTAGATGCGTTTGCTTCCCCTGAGACAGAAGAAGTCTCACCTGATGGAGATCCAAGTGAATGGTGGCACTGTTGCAGAGAAAGTGGATTGGGCCCGGGAGAAGCTGGAACAGCAGGTGCCTGTGTCAACTGTCTTTGGCCAGGATGAGATGATAGATGTCATTGGAGTCACCAAGGGCAAGGGATATAAAGGTAAACACGTTCTTCTCTTTGTGATAGGATACAGTTTTTAATGAAATCCTAGCCTTGAGTTTTCACAAGCATGTGTGCCAAGGGCTGGAGAGGTAGATCCATATTGCTGTCACAGTTCAATGATGAGA
This sequence comes from Manacus candei, assembly GCF_025592945.1. Taxonomy (NCBI): domain Eukaryota; kingdom Metazoa; phylum Chordata; class Aves; order Passeriformes; family Pipridae; genus Manacus; species Manacus candei. The sequence goes on from NW_026138066.1 coordinate 6,873,697, forward strand.
CCATGGAATGAGCGCTGGGCACAGCGCCTGACATCTGTGAGGAGTCATTCCATGCTGCCTTCCTTCTGAGAACACAACCCAGGGACAGCCGGGGGGGGGGAGCTTCACCAGGAAATTAATTCCTGGGAAGCTGGATCTGGGCTTCCCTTTGGTTACCTGGGGACTGCAGCTTGAAAGGTGGCTTAAACTCTGGTTTGGTGACAGCTTGACAACACTGCTTTGGTTCGTTGCAGGCGTGACCAGCCGCTGGCACACCAAGAAGCTGCCGCGCAAGACTCACAGGGGCCTGCGCAAAGTGGCCTGCATTGGCGCCTGGCACCCGGCACGGGTGGCCTTCTCTGTGGCCCGGGCTGGGCAGAAGGGCTACCACCATCGCACCGAAATCAACAAGAAGGTTTGTGTCTCTGAGCTGCTGGGAGGAAACGAGAGCTGGCTGATGTGACTTGCTCCGTGACAGTGAACGGAGTGGAGAGATTTGCTTCGCATGTTTTGCTGTGTTAGAGTGTCATCCTGGGGACAGTAACCACAGTCTGTTGTGTTGACTAACTGTAAGATTCTTGTTCGTTTTTAGATCTACAAGATTGGCCAAGGTTACCAAATCAAGGATGGAAAGCTGATCAAAAACAATGCATCAACTGATTATGACTTGTCTGACAAGAGCATTAACCCTCTGGTGAGTTGCTGCAGCTCTGCGCTGAGAGTCTTCTTATGACCCGCAATCCTAAGGGGCAAATGGGCCTGGTATAAGTTGCAAAATAACTGAATGAAGAGCTCTCGAGATAAAACTCTACTGTGGAAGGTGTTGTTGCTTAGTCAGTTTCAGTATTGACTTGCATATTGAATTTGTGTGGCAGTAGTACAGAGATGTTACAAACCTGGGAATTGTACTTGTAAATTTAAAAGGAATTAACTCAGCAAGGAGAGCAGCTTTTGCTGTTTTGTCAGCTTCTTCTGCTGTTCTTAACAAAAGTCTTACAGCAGCAAATAAATTGCTGTATCAAGAAATTTGACTTGCGAAAGGCAGTACTGGAAACAGGATTGCAGTAAATGTGGGAATGGCCGAGGTCCAGAAATGGGACAAGAATATCAAACTGTAGACAGATGTGATCGCTGGTCCTGTTTTGTACGGGCACTAACTGTTCTCTCCTTGCTCAGGGAGGCTTTGTCCACTACGGTGAAGTAACCAATGATTTCATCATGGTGAAGGGCTGTGTTGTGGGGACTAAGAAGAGAGTCCTAACCCTGCGCAAGGTGAGTAGTGCAACCTGCTGTCACGTGGGCTGGAACAGCTTAAGTGAGCTGTACTGCCTCTGGTGCAGGCGTGTTTGCAGCTGTTGGGAATCATACAGCCTGCTGGAAAGAAAAGCCCCACGTGCACAAACCCACCTCATAGTAATGACCTCGGGAGTGTCATGAGGTCCTTTCCCTGGTTAATTCAGTCCAGGATTGTTTAGGCTTAAGAATTCTTAAGAACAATAAGGACACTGGCAGCCTGACTGGGGCTCACCTGCTGCAAGCTGACCGACCTCAGAGGCCAAGGGTGCAGGATAGGATAGGTAATTGTCAAGTAGTCCTTGCACAATGTCGCAGCTAAAGTCTGAGGTCAGAGTGACTGAGGAGGCGTTAGACATAGAGGTGACAAGAAGTAGCCAAGAGTACTGGCAGTCTGGAAGGATGCTGCTGCATACTCACCAGGCATCTCTCTTTGTAGTCCCTGCTTGTGCAGACCAAACGCCGGGCCCTGGAGAAGATTGACTTGAAGTTTATTGACACAACCTCCAAATTTGGTCATGGCCGTTTCCAGACAGCTGAGGAGAAGAAGGCTTTCATGGTAAGGGCACTTCCTGGTACCTTTGTGTTGTATACCACCATATTGTGTCTAATGGCAGCTGACAGCTTGACCTTTGGGCTGTCACATGGCCAAAATTTCTGTGAAAAAAAGTGTGTAGCTTCAGTCAAGAGGCCTCCTGTCAACTTGGTCGTAACTGTAGCTGGCCTGGGGTCTCACCTCCTCTATGACAGTACTTGGTGTCTGAGGGGTGTTGCCATGTTTGGGCACAAGTTGTTCAGTGGCGAAGCGTGGAACAAGCAGTGCTCCAGTTCCTGTAGGAGCAGCTCTGGAGGATGGTGCTTGCAGTGGTTGGCATTCCCAGTTTGTCACTTACTGGAGAAAGCAGCTGGGAGTGGGGCCCTTGTCAGGGTGGAGCAGTGCTGTGCTCGGGCCTGCGCGGGAGCTTCCCCGCCAGGTGGCACCAGCGTCGCTGCTCTGGCGCATCCAGAGTCATCCGATCGGTGCAGTGCGGCTGCACAGTTTCAGCTCTCCCTGAAACCTCTGCCCATGGGGATGGGGCTTAGGGTTTCCAGTGGGTTGCAACATGGAGGGCTTTTTTTTTTTTCTTTACCTTGATTTCTTTGCAGCAAGAGGAAGAGAAATTATATCATTGTAATTGGGATGTGATGTCTTTGGTGCAGAGTGCTGTTTACATAGTTTGGTTTTCATGGTTTTTTGTTGGTTTGTTTTTTTTTTTCAGGGACCACTCAAGAAGGATCGTATTGCAAAAGAGGAGACGGCTTAATTGGGTCGAATGGTCCTGTGGCCTGTGTGCTCTCAGACCAAAAAATAAATATTTTAAACAGGTTAACTTTGGCTCTTGGTTTATACATGGCTGTGTCAAGTCTGGTACTCACTGCAGGTTCTATCTGTGGGACCAACCAAACCAAAGAAGCAAGTAAAGCTCAAGTTCATGAATATCCACCTTGTAGCAGGGTTCCTCTAATAAGAATGAAGCTGCTATTGCTGGTTTTGGAGAGCAAATATTTTGGGGCAGAGCAAGGCTTCTCCAGTCGTGTGAAGTAAAGCAGCAGGAGCCCTAAATGTGTTTGCACTTACTGAGGTGTTACCCCACATGTTAATCCTCTGCTGGATGGCTGGAGAGCTTTATGTCAAATGGGTTCTTAAACTGCTCCAGACAGTTGAAACCACTATATTTTAGTTAGGTGGCTGGCCCTTGTTGCCATGGAAACCTTCCAGTGTCTGTATGACAGGGGTTGTAACCTGCAGGTTTTGCAGATGCAATTTTTTTTGCTATTCCTGAGAGCGGCAAAAGGCAGCAGGTACTGTGACAAATTGGAAATTCTCAGCAGCTGGCTATTCCTGAATCCATATCCTTTACCTGCTGAATGGTGACAGGAAGCAGACCTGCCTGACTGGGGAGGAGGATGACTTCTGTATCCCACCCTCTGAGAAGGAGGGAGAGCAGTGAGTGCCACTAGTGTTACTGCCTGACTCAAAATAATAGATGGTTTGGTGTATCTTTCACTGACCATAATTGGAGATGTGGCCACAGTTGAGGCAGGGACTCCAGACCTTCCCACCGAAGTGTAGTGCAGTCCTGAAACAGACCTGGCTTTGTGCTATTTGCTCTTCACTGAAGTGCAGAAAGGTGGGATGTAGAGATTTATTTCCTGTGGAGATGCATGAGAGCCTTCTAAGAGTTAAAAGGTGGCAAGAAGGAGGAAAAACATTTACCTTGTTTCCCTAGAAACCAGACTGGGTGACTGCTCAAGCTGGCTGCCTTTCTGTCAGCCTCATTTAACACATGAACCTGCTGGCTGATTTCAGCCATGTGAAATAAGAGGTCTCACCTGCTAAATTTTTTTTTCCCTCTCACAAATCTCAAATCAGCGGGTACATAGAGAATAACCTTGAATTAGTATTTCCCTGATGCAGAAAAGTGGAATTCCCAACCTCTCTCCATCTTGAGGCTGCACATTTATGGGCAGCTCTGAGGAATGAGGTCTCTCCCCCACCTGTTAGTGAGCCTTAGGTGGGCTTTTCAAGTTTTTAAAGCTAGTATGTGCTAGGAACAGCATGCCTCTGAGCCAACCCTGTCTTCCACTGTTGCTTCTATCACACCATCCAAGGGAATTGGGATTATCAGGATAAATGGATGTGTTGGGGGGTGAGCATCCATGACAAACTATGCACTACTGTGGTGAAAATCTGTAAAAGCACCTGATGTTACCAAACGACACCTTGTGATGGGAGCTCTGGGGAGACTGGGGAGGTGCTGATTGTATTTTGAAGTGACAATGGCAAAGGAGGTAATTTTTAGTCAAATTGGCATCTAAGTAGATGGAAGCAGTCCTGAAGAGAAGTCCTTGTTGAAGATGCTCGGCATGTCTGGAAGGAGGAGTTGCTTTGTCTTGGACTCTAGTGAAAGACTTGAGTTTGTTTATTCTTGAAGTGATTGTTGCTGACTGATAAAACACCGGATGGGGGAAGAAAACCCACAAAAGCGGTTTCCTGGAATCCTGGGGACATCCAGCGTCAGGAGGTGGCGCTCCTCCCTCTGCAGATGGCATGTGAGACACTTGTCCCGGATGGCTTGCTGGTGGGACTGGCCTGGAGAAAAGTGCTGCTTAGCCGAGGCTGGGTCATCTGGGCTACGTGAGCCCTCTCGGCCCCTCTGAGGGCTCCCTGAAGCCCCACGATAACACCCGGGCACTTTGCTGGGGAGCTCCTGGGATCCTGATTTGGGATATCCCTGCCAAGCCACGTGGCTGAGGAGCAAAGCCAGGGGATGCCAAGATGGCTTTGACAAAGCCTTGCGCTCCTAAAACCTGGGTCCACCCTGCAGCCCTTGTCCCCTCAGCCTTCCTGCTCCTCTGTTTTGGGGACAGTCCCCAGTGCAATAGGCAGCAATTGTTGCAGGTCAAACACTGGTCCGGAAGCTCCTGAGAGCTAAGAAATGGTTTGAGGATGACTGACGTTTTTAAATGACCTTCAGCTTTTACTCTTCGGCACTGTCATCTCATTCCCTGCAGCTCCACAAATGCCTTGGTGGTGCTTCTTGAGCTCATCTTCCCTGCTTCAAAATGTCCAACAGCATCGCAGCCTGGTCAGAAAAGATTCTTCACCCTGGTGAGACTCAGACCAACCCGAGAGGACAGGAGGACAGGGACAGCCCTGACCCTGCCAAAATAACATTGGGTGCCGTGGGAACGTGCCCTGTCCCAGCTGGTGGTGGGAGGGCTGCGGCTGGGAAGTGGGACTGGGTTTCACCCCCAGCACCCGGTGCTCCCCAGCTGCCAGCAGCTCAGGGGCTGGGACCCAGGGCTCCTGGTTGGGGGGCCACTTTTCCAGCAGCATCTGGCTCCAGCACTGCCTCTTTCCCTTCCTGGAGATGAAACGAGATGCAGCTGGGATGCTGGAGCGGAGACCTTAGAAGTGTGTTAGGATGCCTGGGAGGGGGAAAAAAATTGGGTTCAAGTTGGAGGTCTTGGCTCCCACAGTCAGCTTCACAAGTGGCCCAGCTGACACCCTGCCTCCCACCCCAGCCCCTGCCTTTGATCCCAGTGACAGGCAGGGAGCTTCAAGTATGCTTGATGGGGGAGAGCGGCTGACAAAGGTGCCCTGGGGGAGCCGTGGCTGGGTTCATGCACTGCAGCAGCTTTTCTGCCAGAGCAGCTCTGCTGGGCTTTTTGAGGGCCGTGTGCCTTTGATTTGCAGCCCCCCCTGCCTGAGGACTTCTTTTGTACCTGACAACTTGCTGGCTTCTCACCAACCCTTAGATGTGCCTGTGAGACCTGGGGGGAGGGATGTGGTGGGGAGGTGGGTCCCCACAGAGGTGCTCTCTGCATGAGGCAAGGGGGTGGCAGGTGGCCCTGCTCCAGGATTGCAGCCCTGTGGGCACTCAAGCTCCCAGCTTTGGCAAAGCCAAAGCCGAAGCTCCCCCATTCTCATGACCACCAGAACCTCCTCGACATGGGGACATCAGTGGTCCCGGGGCAGCGCTGCTCCACAGCTGGGTATGGGACTTATGGGAGCCCATGTGAGTTTTGGGAAGTCTTTTCATCCTCCCCCCAGTGTGGTGCTGGGGAATCACATGTTTCTGTGGCGACCGACGGGTGCAGTGGGGAAGACTAAATTTATCTTCTACAGTCTCTCAACTTCCCCAAAACACAGTGCGGGGCTGTCCTCCCATCCCAGCAGGGACAGCCCCCATGCCAGGGTCCCCTGGATGCCCATGTGCCACTCAGCCCCCCACAAGCCCCAAAGAACTTCAGTGTTGGGTAGCACTCTTGGTAGCATGTGTGGTACCAAATTCAAACCCAAGGATTGAATCAGGAAAAGACATAGGCGCAAATCTGGCCCGGTGACCTAAGGGATACAGGGACACCTCTCCGAGGCTGTCCACTAGGCTCAGGCATCACTTCATACCCAACTGCGCCATCACAGGCCTTTTTAAACATATATTTTTTAATTTCTTTATTGACACCAGCAGCAGTAGAGACTGAATTAAGCCAACAAGGGCTGTTCCTTCTGGGCACAGCCATGCAAGGAGAGGCTATGCCCACATACATCATTCCACAGGGATAATTCCCCCTGGTTTTGTGGCTGGAGCTGTCTGCTGTGTGCTATGCTCCTGTCTGCTGCCATGTTCAAGGGGTGGATGGAAACCAAAGTTCATTTTTCCCCTTGGGAATCAGCCAGTAACTGGGGCTCTGGCAGACCAGGTCGGAGAGGAGCTGTTGATGGCGGGAGGTATTTATAATCTTTGTTTGGTTCCAGCAAGGCTGGACGCCCACTCCCGCTTCCCTCCATACAATAAGATCAAACAGCTCCGGGACATTTCCTTGCTCCTTGCAGATGAAATTCTTGCATCTGCCGACCTGCTCCGCCCTGCCTGGGACTGCAGCCTCTTCCTTTGCTTGAAGACCTGGAGGGTTGCTGATGCTGTTTCTTCTGCCCCTAAATAAGGGAATTTTCTCATTTTTCCCACCTCACCCCCCTCCATTTTCAGAGCTCATGAGTGACGGGTCAGGACTGGGACTGCAGCACCTTCTCCATCTCACCTTCATCCCCTTTCCCACTTTTGAGGGTCCTCAGCCAGGTCTGATGGCTCATGCGCAGGCTCTGCACTCTGCGCATCAGTGCAGACAAGTGGCAGGCAAGAAAGCAGGAGTGTGCTTGCTCATGGCAAGGGCAAGGTGCTCAGCAGGAATTTGCTTCAGTCCCACATGTCCATCTTCCTTGGTGCCTGACCCTGGTGATAAGCAGAGCCAAGGAGAGGGTGAGGTCCTAGGAGTGCAGTACAGCTGTATTGGACAGGTTGCCTGCATCCCTAGTGATGTGGAGGCAGGATGTACATCCTTGCTGTTGGAATCTGCTGCTGCTGGCCCCATCTCAGCCAAGGGCCCTCGCCATGCAGCCATGTTGGGGATTTCCCCAGACTCTTCCCCCAAAGGCCATTTTGCTCTGGGAATCCCTCCCAGGTGCTCAGCAATTGGAGACCACCACCACTGCTGCCAGAGATGCAGAAGCGACAGAGCTCAGCATTCCTGGGGAGGCACTGAGCACTGACAAAGGCCATCTGTCCCCCGGGCTCTGCTTGGGGCAGAGCGGAATCATGCCCTGGCACTGGCAAGCAAAGGGGGTGGTAAGCAAATGTCAGCCCAGCTTCACTTGCCTCCCCTCCAAGAGGAGCTTTCCTGTGGGGCAGGAGCAGGCTCTAAGGATACCTGCCAGTCAGCAGAACCTATGGCTGGCCATATCCCAAGCCAGGTTGTGCTTTCCTGTCCAACTCCCAAGCAGGGATCCACTGTCCTCTCCCAGCAGGAGCCTTCCCAGGTGTCTCTGATGTCAAGGGGCTGCTGGTGTGGCAGGGGGGCCTGGCTGTGGGTAGGGCATGCAGCTGCTTTTCATGTCCCTCCTCACAGCACGGCTCACACTTAATCTTTCAGCAGGTCCCTGTGATCTAGGGGTAATTATGGGTGCCAGGTTTGGGGCAGCCAAGAGGGAGTTTTAGTGGTGGGGAGATGGCAGGGAACAGCATGGGGACAGTAAGTGACTGGGGAAGGACAGAGCAGGGTGGTTGCTAGCCGGCTTTTGGCACCTTCACAGAATCTCTTCCTGAAGCACGCTGGGGTTTCAGGCTGTGCTTGGAGGGCCAAACATCACCCCCACTTGGAGGGCACACATCACCCCCACTTCAAGCCTTCGGCATCCTTTCTTCTTCAAACCAAGCCTTCATCCCAAAAGGAAACCCTAGGTAATGTCCCCCATGCCTTCCCGCTCCTCCTCTTTGCCCCAGGTTGCTGAGCTGGGTCTCTCCACTGCGGAGGCGTTGGATGTGTGCCAGAGGAAACAGGGGAGACAGCGGCAGGGCAGGGACCCAGGTGCAAACCCACACAGGTAGCAGGGCTGTGACTCAGCCATCCGAGAGAAAGCGCCGCGGTGCCCCAGCCGTCGGCACGGCCGTGGCCGGGAGGGCTCTGATGGGGAAACCAGACAAGCCACCGGCCTCACCGCTCACGGGTGTTTTGCTCCAGCAGCTGTGCTTGGCTGCCCCCAGGGCTGTTGGGGTGCAGGAGCACCGAGCTTCCAAATTTAGCTCATTTCATTTCCGTGGAAAAAGCACCTCTTTCCTCTGGAGATCCAAGATACGTGTACCCCAAAACTTTTCCACTGATCTGTCCAGCCTAATGTCAGAGTCTGATGGGGACCAGGCATGGAAACCCTTGCTCCTTGCAAGAACCTTCCCTCTTCCTCCCGTTTCTCTGCAAAGAGTTAAATCTCTCTCCAATTCAGCACTTCTCCCCTCCCTCCTGCCCCCGGGATAATGTTTAACCGAGCTCATTGCTAATTAAATATCGATGACCTCAGGCAGGTTTTGTTATCGTCTGGAAACACCTGATGCATGTGTCACCAGAAAGAGTTTTTCTCATCTCAAGTACACCGGCAACCCTTGAACTCACGTTGGCTTTTCCCTTCCCACCCTGCCGCCGGCCGCCCCTGCCTGCGGGCACCGAGGCCTTGCTGGCTGCCGAGTGACTCGTGTGGGCTTGTTGTCGCCACTCCTAATTGCAGGGGACAAACATGGTGGGACGGAAAGGTTTATTCTTCCTTTATTCCACGCCACTGCTGCCTGCCATCCACAGCTGAGCAGGCTCAGCTTGAACTGGGTGAACTTTCTTCTTCTGGGCTGGACCTGTGCTTTCCCACCTTCCGTGAGCATGGGGATGGCCCACCTGGGAGCTTGGCTCTCCAAAATATCTCCTGGGCTTTCCCAGGGAGTCAGCAAAGTCCCACAAGGAGAACTCCTCACCCCCTCTTCCCCTGTCCCCCAAGGCATACTTGAAGCAACACCACCAGGCTGAGCAGGCTGGAGCTGAAAGCCTTAAAGGCTGCAATGGCGAATGGGATAGAAAAGAAGGGCACAAAAGAGAAAGACAGTGAGAAAGGAGAGGCTGTAAAGAGGTTGGAGATGTTCTGGGAGGGGGTTGTGAGTCCATTTTAGGCAAGATGGACTTTTATAGGGGCAGAGCCATATCCTAGATGGGTTTGGGACAACTGTCACCCTGAGCTGAGTGCATGAAAGTAGAGGGGACTCGTCGGGAACTGCATGGCAGCTGGGGGTTCCTGCCAGCTTCCCCAGCCTTGTGAACAGGCTCTGAGCCTTGCTGCTCGGGATGGTCTCTGCAAAAATTCTCGAGGTAGGTTTTCTTTGTGGTGAAGAGCAGAGGCTTTGCTGACATCATTTTCACACTCTGTGGTATAAATAGCCAATCTGAAAAACAAAGGAAAACTCCCCATGAAGACCATGTAAGGCAGAGCTACAGTTGCACCATTTATTTATTCGCTCACCGTAGCTATTTCCTGCCTCTGTTGGTCAGAGACCTCCTGTGTTGGCCAAAAGTCAGCTTTTCCTCCCTCAGTGGGATTTTATGGATCAGCAGCACCACTGTTAACCAGGGAATTACAACCTCCTGGCCCTGGCAGGACAAACTCACACCTACGGTTGGCCTCGCTCCCACAGCTGCTCCAAGGTCAGGTACATCTGCTGGACATCTACAGGGCAGTGGTCATCACCCATTGGAGCAACAAGGTCAGGGCTAAGGCTGGAGGGATCAGTAAGGCTGGAGGCAGCATCCTGCTCCAGCTTTGCTCTACAAGGCTGGTGTTCACTGGGTGTTGTAGCAGGCAGGACTTCTTCTTCCTCCACCTCTAAGACACCTCTTGCATTGCACCACCTCCAAGGCACCGACAGCCCCAGTGGGAAGCAGATGCCCTGTTAGAGTGGGACATGGCTCCCAGGCCACAAAGCTGGGGGATGACACTCGAGCACACCCAGACTGTTTTTGCTGCCCCTCAATCTGCAGGTCCCTGTTAGGGATGAGCCCAGCACCTGCGAGGGGGAGGGTGGTGCAGACACTCATGTGTGCACAGAGCCAGCTTGTTCAGCAAGCTGGAGCGAGGCTACAGATGCATCTTCTTCAGGCTCCAGCTGCACTCCTGCTCTGCAGCCCCTTCCCAGCACTTACTGCCTCCAGACCTGCCAGCAGATCAGTCTGTGCATGTGCTTCCTAGCTGGCTTCAGGAACCATCAGCCAGGCTCGCTCAGGCCCCTTCTCCCTTGCCTGAACTGTGCTGGCCAGCTTTCCATGGAATGAAGTGAGCAGTGCTTCCCCCATGGCTCCACCAGCATGCTGGGAGGGCAGCAGCTCCTCAGCAGGAAGCAATGGCCAGCAGCTGGGGGTGGGACCTCCTTCAGAAGATCTAGACAAACATTTTGGGCCATAGGTGAGGGTTCTCTGAATTTCAGATCTCCATTTGAGATGGTAAGCAATCCCAGCTCTCCCTCAGGTGTGCCCGAGGTGGAGAAATGGACACAGAGGTCCAGGGCTACTGCTGCATGGGAGCATATCTTCAGGCATCAGATCCCTCGCTCCTGCCTGTAAGCCAGATCTGCCTTCAGTTCTGTTCATGGATGAAGCCAAATTGCAACTGCCCTTATCTGCTCTCTGAAAAGCTGGGAAATGGAGCTGGGCTGGCAAGGGAGAGCGTGGCATGGTACCTGCTGCTCTGCCAACTGCTGATGGGGACAGGAGAAGTTGTGGGGACAGTGTAAGAGTTGCTTTGCCCTGCCACCATGGCCAAGGTGTGGGGATGGAAGGACCTGCTGGCAGGGAGCATTTTCCCTTTCTGAATCATTCCCCTGCCTGAAATCCTCCCTGTGCACCAGCAGCCCTGGGTAACAGGGAAGAGGGGGTGACAAAGGTTGGTATAAGCTGTTCAGAGGTTCCACTCTGTCTCATTCCAGGGAGGGTCCCGTCCAGCGGACTGTCTCCTTGGTCATTGTTATCAGGATAATTCTCCAGCAGCTTGAATCCTGTTTTTGTGTTGGTGTTGCCTGGCTCTACGGGAGTGAGGGGGGAGAGAGAAACACAGGAAACGGCAGCGACGGAAGCAGAATCATCTCCTGGAGGGAGCGAAGAGCTGCTGACGCCACTGAGGGGAACAAAGACTGAGATTCAGAAGGACTTACACATGAGCTTGTGCTGGAGACAGCCCAGAAAAGTAGTATCAGTCCCAGTCCCACCCCTCCAGCATGCTGCACCTCCATCTCCCCCAGCCCGAGTCCCTCACACTGAGCTCTGGGGTGCAAGGAGACCTTGGGGTCCCCGCTGGGGAGAGGAGGCAGCTGTAAGCTAACACTGATGTTCTTGGCATGGAGAAGCCCTAGGGAGGGTGACCTGGGGGATGTCTTCTGCTCTACCCCAGCGGCTGCAAAAGCGTTGGCTGGCATGGCAGAGCGAGGGCAGCCATGGGAACAGCACAGCACACGGTGGCAGCGTGGGCGCCAGCCCCGCTGCTGTCTCAAAGCTGTCCCTTCCACCACTCTGAAATGCTGGGGGGGCTGTCCTTGTGCTGCCTTGCACGCACAACAGGCCCTCTGTCCTGCATCACAAATGGAAACTTTGAGTAAAAAGGTCAGAGGGCTTGGCCATGTGTGTCACCTGGGGCCGGGAGGAGCATGCATGCCTCTGCCTGGCAGAGTCACAAACTGCCCCTCTCCTCATCCCCATCCATGACACCTTTCATGTCCTGAGGAAGCCGCCTTTTGCTTCCTCTATTGAAGGTGCAGGTCAGGAGTGCTGCATCCCAAGTGCCAAGGGTTCTTCTGCATGGCTCTGGGGCAGAAAACCCACTCTCCCGGCATGGGCCAAAGCCCTTGGGTCTCCCAGCTCCTGGCCCTGTGGGATGCAGGTGTCCCAGCCAGGCTGGGCTGGGGAGCTCGGTAAGTCCTGGCCTTGTGCATGACAGTGGAGAATGGTAACAGTGGACATAGCCTTCTCCACAACACACTTGTGCCAAGGAAATTCCCCTCATCCAGTAGCCATACCCCTAATTCTAAGAAAAGAATGTGTACCACAGCTGCAAGCGATAAAGACCCTATTTTTCTGTTACAAGGGGCAGCATTCACATCTCAGACCCTTCTGTGGCTGAGGAGTAAGAGCCTGTCCCAGTCCCATCAGATGTAGACCCCCTTGGTCCACAGCCCTGTCCCCATGGCATGTGCACTGCCTACTCCAGAGCCAGGGAGGAGGATTTCCCCCATCAGCTATGCCACGAGGCTGAGTGATGCTGTGGGGCACTGCTGACACTTGGGAGAGCACTGGGACCATGGAGCCATTCGGGGTGGCACTGCTAGGCAGAAGCTTACAGCACCCCTTACCCTGCTGCCTGCAGGAAGGGCAGCACAATCAGGATGCTGCTGCTGCCAGGAGTGCTGCTAATTCCCAGAGTCTGCCTTCATGAGCTGTGTTTGTGGCTGGAACATAAGCACCAAAATGTCATCAGTCCCTTATCTGCAAAGTATCTGGGTCTTTTTGGTACCCGCTCAGCCTCCAAAAATAGCCCAGCAAAGGAAAAGAATACATCCCTAAAATAGCACAGCCACTTGGGCTCTCCAGTGCTGGAGCTGACACCTGGTTAAATGCCCACTGCGGCTTTGCAGGGAGATTTCAGGTCTATTCTTCCATGCTTTCCCAGCCTAAAATAGCAGCCACACCTCACCACACTGGGAGGGTGGCATGTGCTTTCCAACTTTTTCCCAAAGCAGTGCCGGCTGCTGCCCAGCTGCCCTGTGCCACCCCACGGCACCACTGGCAGTTGCCTTGTGTGAGTCCCAGGCAGGACCCCTGTGCCCACACTGCCCATGGTGCCCAGGGCAGGGCAGGGAGGTGAAGCCCTGGAGCACAGAAAGGGCCAGGAAATCATCCCTAAGGATATAGTCAGAGATGCAGGAGGAGTGGGCCGGCTGGCTACCTCTCCTGAAAAGGAGAGCTGCCAAGGAGGAGGAAGCTGGGAGGAAGGAAGGCCTTGTTTGTCTGTTCCCAGAGCGGTGCAGGAACTGCTATATGAGGAATTACCTGACCTCACTTACATCTCCAGATGCTTTTCACCAGCTTCCTCATTTGAGCCTCCCCCAGTAATCTTGCCCTACATCATGGTGCTGCTGCTGCCTCTCCTGAGCTACCCAGCACTGGCAGCTGGTTTCCTCCAGGCTGCAATTCCTTTTCCGTCTCCTTATGCTCTAAATTTACCTACACCTGCTATTCCTCCTGTGTGGTCCACATTCACTCCCCATAAGTAGATCCAGGAACCTGGCTCTGCTGGTCAGGCAGGGCTTGGCCACAGGGCTCTGCACATCTGGGAAGGCAGGGAAAGCCATGGTGAGTGGGTAGTTTGTGACCTTCACAGGGAGGATGCTGCAGGTGTGGGATGTCCTGTGGGATGCTCTGTGGGACCCAGGTGAGAAACTGGGGGACTCAGGAAGAAGTAAATTGAGGCTCTGCATCGATCACTGATGCATGTTGTCCTTTGGCAGCACATTCCGATTCTACATTTTTCTTTACAGAGAGGGTGATCAGACATTTTCTTTACAGAGAGGGTGATCAGACATTGGAATGGGCTGCCCAGGGAAGTAGTGGAGATTTTTAAAAAGAGACTGGATGTGGCGCTTAGTGCCGTGGTCTAGTAACTGCAGTGGTGTTGGATCAAGGGTTGGACCTGATGATCTCAAAGGTCCCTTCCAACCCAGCTGATTCTATGATTCTATGATTCTATACATATCTCGTGTTTCTCCCTGTGCAGCCCCTGCCTCATGCAGTGTCACACAGCTGGACTTCTCAGCATCCGTGAAGGATGAGGGGATAAGACCATGACGCAAAGGTTTCATGCTCTTTGTAGACTATTGCTTCCTCTCTTGCCCAGCCCTTTAGAAGATCTGGGCAAAGATGTTTATGCAGAATACAAAAGGTTTAAGGATGTGTGTTAGATACTGGGGGATGTAGCCCGGCATGAGATAAATACTGATGTGGAAGCAGGATCCAGCACTGCTGCTCTTCATATTGAACAATGTTTCCTGGGGCAAGTGATGAGGAGGGGTGAGGCTGTTGAGTTCAGGAGGGCTGGGAATCATGAAGATAAGGCACTCCCAGGGAGTAGGATATAGTCAGGGGCTGGTCTGTCTTGGAGCAGGGATGGAGGCATATTTTGCTGCAGAACAGACCTAGGACTGTCATGCATGTCCAGGAGCAGGGCTGGAAAAGGAAGCGTGGAAGAGTGTGCAGAGGAAGGGGACGTCCACAATGGTGTGTGCTGAATGGTGGCTAGAACAGGGATGTTTTTGGATCAGGGAAAACTTCTCTTTCAGGGACTGTGCTGGGAAGGGAGTAGATGCTCAAAGTACCTCCAGAGGCAGAGGTCCCCCCAAAAGCAAGCTTGAGGGATAGAGGCCAATGGAAATGGCTTGCTGAGGTACACGAGAGAGAGCTGGGAAGGGAGGGAGTGGCAAAACCTCCCCACCATGTGAAAAAGCTTTGTTTTCCTCCAGGGAGGTTCTGTTCAACTGGAGACTCTCCAGCTTTTTGCGACCTCATAGCACCATCAACCATGAACCACCAACCCATGGTCAAATTAGGGGCTGAGACCTTCCAGGCTGGGGCAGAAAGGGCGATATGAGTCAAAACAGCAAAACCAGCACTCTTGAGGAGGCCAATCTAAAGACTGGGAAGGATCTTCTAAAATAACAGGTTATTTCTAGACTTAGGAAATGAACCAAGTAACCCAGTGGCCCAGAAGGGACCATTGGGAGGCCTCATATCTCTGAATTTAACAACCTGCTGTGTGAGCTGAAGTCACTGGTCATTGCAGAGGACAGGAACTCAGGGAGAGGAAGAGGAGACCGGATGCTTGGCCAAAATACCTTAAGAAGTGATGTTAAGGATATCCCCTCTCCTCCAGAGCCAAGATGTGACAGTACCTCCCCAGGGCTCAGTGGAGAGCAGTGGTGAGGAGGTTGCTTGCACCAGGTGTTCCCAGGAGTGGGTTGCCCCACACCTCTTCCCAGTTCCATCACTTTTCCTAGCCTTCCTCTGACTGTAGTGCTTGTTTTTCCCTGCTCCCCTTTTTTTCATTTTGACATGAGAAGCAGCAAGTGAACTCCTCCAAGCCCAAGCAAACAGGATACACATGAGTCAAGACTGAGCAGGGAGTGGTGTAGTGGCAGAGGCACAAGACTGCTCACCTGGGAGCTTTGGAAGAGACAACAGGCTTCTGCTGCTGCAACAGAAGAAACAAAAGGCCAGCTTGAACGTCATGCTGAACACCATGAGAAGGGCAGACCCTTCTCATCTTCGAGGGCCTTACAAGCATATTGGCCTGTCCAATTCCATCCGAGTGGAATTTTGTCATTGCTCAAGTCAGCTGTGAACCCCAGCAGTGTTTTCCCAGGGAGGTGTGCAGAAGTCCTGCCAGCATGGGAATCAGAAGTCCTGCAGGGCCGTGCTCATGCTTCTTGGCCTGCCTCTGTCTAGCAGAAAACTCATGGCTGAAGGACTCATGTTCCCTCATGCAGGGGAGGTGGTACAGCCCCTTAGAGTCTCTCTGGTCACATGATGCACAAATGTGACTATTTGAACCTTAAAATCCTCAGTAGACCCCTGTGAAATGCCGATGGTTATCCAGAGAGAGTGGGCTGTGGTCATGAGAGAGAACGTGTCAGAACATGAGAAGAGATGCACAGCTTTCCTTGTTCCTGGGAAAGGAAGCCACCATCTGTTAACAGAAAGAGGAATCCTGATGGAAGAGCAATTTAATTAGACAATCTCTCTAATTAAGACAGGTGACAGGCTGCAAATTTCCTTCCTCGAGAGACCTTTGTAGAGACCTCAGGCAAGGATGCTCCTGACCTTGTCCTTTCAGTCAAGGCCAAGTGCCAGAGTGAGAAGAGAAGCTGCAAGTCCACAGCACCCTCCTTGCTGGTCCCCAGTACTTGAACCCCTCTGGAGCCAAATGGGACTGCTCTGCAGGCCTGGCTGGTCACCAGCCCCTGGGGATCCTGGGAACCAGTATTCAGACCAAAGCAAAGCACCCCATATCTAGGACAGAGAGATTCTACAGCAGAAGGCTGGGCTATGTGCAAACCTGCTTTCCCTTGCAAGTCAACATCTGCTGAAGGCCCTTACTCAGACTTTGCTTCATCCTGGCAGCTGTGTCATTCTTCCCTTCTCCCCAACCCCCTTTTTCCCCTGAAGAAATTCTTTTAATGGGCATTGTCTGTTTGATCCCTAGCTCCTATCCAGGCCAAACAAGGCATGCATACTGGAGACAGGATAGAGGACTCTTGGAGTTAATAGTTTTCTCCATTGTCTTTCAAATGTGTGCTGAGATGTCTGTAGCTGGGGGACCCATTGTGCTGCCTTCCTGCTTGTTTTTCCAACAGTCTCCAGTGAATAAAAGCAATGCAGAGCTTGTAATACACTTTCCATGACCTCTAATCTTGCTGTACGATCTATCTCAATTGCCAGGTCAAATACAGTATTCATTAGCAGTGGTTCCACCTCCATCTCATCTACTTCTCCAAAATTCAGCCCCAAGCTATCTCTGGCTCACTCCAGCTTCCCTTGCCTGCACCACCATCTCCACAGCCCTCATCTGTACTTTCTTCTCCCTCCTCCCTTCTTGCCGCTCTCCCAAGCCCTGTGTCTTAGCCCCTTCCCCACAGCATTTGGTCTCTGGAGGTGCTGGCAGAGGGGTGTGCGGTGGGAGGGAGGTGACTGATCCTGGTGAAGGTATGCCTGCACCTTTGAGAACATGCTTGCTGAGGACCATGCTATCTCCTTCTCCCACCATGAGTGGGTCGGGGCAATGCCACATAGGAGTTACCAGCACTGGCAACACAACAGGAGCCAAAGCAATGGCTGGAGGGGACTTCAGGGTGGACAAAGCCTGTGGGCTTGCCTTCTCACCCTGGCTATGAGCTCACTCTGCTGCGTGGGCTTGATGAGATTCCCAGATGCTCAGACACAATGCAGCAGGGAAACCCTGTTCTCCTGCAGTTATTTTGCATGGCTTTTCTGGGAATGTTTGCCCTTCCTACCGCTTTCCTGTGACGCCGGAAGTGTTCAGGTGTCCCTCAGCTAGGACAGCCACCTGGGCTTTAAGGATGAGTCACCCCCTCTTCCCTTGCTTTCCTCAGTCTTCTCTTTGGCAGGGACTGGCAACAAACAGCAGGAATGAATCAGAGACCAGGACAGCTGAGGGACCAGAAGCCCATCCCTGGGCATCCCAGCATATGTATCCCAGCGGTAGCACCATGGGGGACTGGGCATTGCCCATCACTGAGTGACAAGGACTGGTGACCCCAGGGGACAGAGAAATCTCCAAGTCATCTCACTGGAAGCTGTGCTTAAAATGTCCCTTCCCAAAAGTGCTGAATTCCAGCTATGGTCTTTTCCAGCACCAAAGGGACACCCCTGGAGCTTCCTCTGGACAGAGGAAGGATCCCTTCCTGCACCAAGGATTTGTGCCCAGGCCAGGAATAAAACACCATCTCCATGCTTTGGCCTTCTTGCTCCATTCATCATCCAGCCTTTTCTCTTTATTTTTTTTTTCTCTCATTTGCTTCTTCACACCAAGGTGTAGACCCTGGCCTGGATGTCTGTCCCCACTTTGAAGAGCTGGCAGGTTATTCCTCTTGAACTGCCAGATTAAATGGCCAATCTCCCTGCTGTTGTCAAGGGGCTGTAGGCAGGAAGGTGTGGAGCTGGGGCACCACCACAGCCCAAATCTTCAGCCAAACTCTTTATCAGTCACATCTGCTGAGGAGGCAAGTGCTGTCTCGCTCTGGGATTCCCGAGCGCTGTGCAGCTGAGACTCTCTTTAGAAAATTGGCACTGGCCTGAGCCTTATTGGATCTGACTGCTAGCAACTCTTCTGACTTATTCCCACTTCCCAGAGAGCCCATGACATGCTTGTACCCCATGTGCCACACTGCTAGGATTGGTCACTGGAGGCATCACAGCCACAAAAATGTGGGCTGGGGAAAAAGTTCGGCAAGCAAGATTTTTTGGACTGTGTCATGCAGGGGACAAGAGGATTGGACTAAGCCATCAGAGTCGTTGTCTTTGAATTTAGAAAAGGCAGCCAGAAATCAGCCTCTTCTTCCGGAGATTGTTCAGATAGTTACAGAAGGTACTCGTGGTTT
Source organism: Manacus candei (assembly GCF_025592945.1). NCBI lineage: Eukaryota > Metazoa > Chordata > Aves > Passeriformes > Pipridae > Manacus > Manacus candei. The sequence continues at coordinate 6,892,035 of NW_026138066.1, forward strand.
GGTAGTGCTGTTCCTCTGTGCCTCTTTTCCCAGAGCTCTGCTCATTTCAAACCCATCAGGTAGTAATGCTTGTTTCAAACCTATCACATAGTAATATTCATCATCATCACATCTGTGGAGGCAGGAGATGGGCTCAGGGCCCCTGAGAATTAAGAAGATGGCCTGGCTAAGGAAAGCCTGCACAGCCCAGGCTGGAGACAGCATGGGCAGGAGTTCAGATGCTTCCAGCTCCCTCTCAGGAAGGTAGTGCTGCAGTGAAATGCTACCCAAATATTCTGCCATCTTTATCAGCCTTGGCTTTACTACCCATAATCTCACTCCCCTTTTCCGAATTGCTCCTCAGGTTACAGCCACTCATGTTAATCAGTGGGTTGTCATGCAAGGGGACCCGAGGACATGGGTCAGATAGTGAGGAAGGAGAGGGGGCCATGGCTGGGCTGCTCCTGTGGGAGCCCACCAGAGAAGGTGGCAGGTGTGGGTACCTGCCCAGGGGGATGGGCACAGGGGTGGCTGTGGCTGACCCTTCTGCAGGCAGCTCAACATCCCGGTAAGGTGCCCAAGACTCACATTATCTCTGATGAAAGGCAAACAGTAAGGGGAAAGTGAGAAGGAATTCCTCACCTGAGAGGGTTCTTATCACCTTTCCGCTTCCCTTGCCCTGGAGAGATAGGGCAGCAGCTCAATGCTCTGTTGTTCCTCAGCAGGCCTCTCCTCCCCCACCTCTATCCACATGGGGATGTGATGGGGGCTCCTGCCCCCACAGCCCACCAGGCACCCCTAGGCACATACTCCTTGCTATGTCTGAACCTCTGCCCTTACCTGCGTGTCCTCAGCACCTTTAGGTTTTGCAGCTCTCATCGAGCACACCGGCAGTCCCCGAGGGAACAGAGAGCCTTTTGCTTTGCTTTGGGAGTACCACGGTTTTGTGCCGGTCCCAGTACACTTGCAGCTGGGTGGCCAGCATGGACAATGCACGCTGACCCCAGCCACATTACAGTGATATACCTCACTGCAACCTTGACCAGCAACACATAAATGAGGCTGAGAAATAAAACTCAGGCTCCTATCAGCCCTGCAGTGAGTGGCGGTGTACTTACACAGTAATCAAAAGTAATTAAACCTTTGACAGAAGCAGGATGGATCAAGCTTGCTGGCTGAGGATGGGAGGAGGCAGCTGCAGGTGGTTCAATGCCCCTATAGCAGTGAGGTCCTCAAGGCAGGCAGAAGAGCTGAAATAGTCTGTGACACAGTGTGAGGGAGAGGTAGAGATGAGGGAGACCCATGCTCTGTTCTGACAGCAGCAGGAAAAAAATGCTGGTCAATATCATTGTGAAATCTCAGGGCTCCTTCCACCTATCCCTGTAAGAAGAGTACTTGGGAAAGATTTTTGCAGCACACCAGCTGCCAGAAATGGCAAAGCTATTGATCATCAGGTTACAGAGCTATGGCATAAAATCATGTGAATCCAACGAGTGAACAGATGGCCAGTCTGAGTAGGGATGAAATTATTTTGTAGCAGATCTGACAAGCAGCTCGATTCAGTGTTAGTGCAAGAACCAGATTTGATTTGGCAGAGAAGACAGGGTGCTTGCAAGGCTTGGTAGTGCCACATTTATTCAGCTCTCAGATTTTTATTCATCCTGAGGTTGTTATGCTCGAGTTGGGGATGCACTCACAACTCAGCTGTGATTCAATGCATTTCCCAAGTATTGGTATCCAGTTTCATTTTAGATGCACTAGTGTATGCTGCCTGGCCTCCAGCTGCTACTCCAGACGGGTCTTGGTCCCCAGTACATTCTGTGGCAGATCTGCCAGCCCTCTTCATGTGTCTCAGATACCCTAAGACATCTCAAATGGCTCTAAACTACTTAATTTTGGCAACAGGATCCCAGGATTATGTATTCATTGAAGAAAGTACTTAATTTTGCTTAATTTTTGTCCTTTTCTGATAGTGCTTTGGGGATTTTGGGTAGCACAAGCAAACCTCTGAAGAAGTGGTCATAAGGCAATCAGAATAAAAGGGTCTGTTCAGCACAGGCATGGGGGACAAAATCTTTGTAGAGCCAAAGTCAAAGAAAGTGCAAATATTTCCACTCAGTTTTCTCATGTTGGAGGTTGCAAGGACCCTTTTCTCGGTGACTGAGGGCTTTCACAGAAACATGTCTCTGAAGATCTTGAGAGTTCAGAAATGCCTGTGGCTGACATGCTGATTTGGAATAAAACTGATCAGAATCATAACTGGAGCCTGAAGAGGAAATCAGCCAAAGAGAGGAACTCTGACCCAAAGAACAGCCACTGAGGCTCCTTGCAGAGTCAAGCCCTGTGAAGGTAGACGGATATTTGTAGCTGAGAACAGTGTGTTTCCAGAGCTGTCTCATTCTGGTACTGCTAAAGGAGAATGCCTGGGAAAGTCCCCTTATTTTTTCGTTGCAGAGGAGATGGTGCCAATGTACAGAAGCCTGGCAAACTGCAAGGGCAGGTTCAAGCAGGTTGAGTCAGGGGAAGTTGGGCTCTGGAGGCTTTACCAGCTCTGTGCAAGCAGAGAGCTCTGCTCTCCTGGGGTTTTCTGCTGGCAGCATGCTTTGGTGGACCTCCTTCTGGAGGCAGAGTTTGGAAGAGTAGGTCTGCCTTACCCCTTTATTCCTTATTCCCCTGCCTTACAGAGGAAGGATACGGAGAATGTTGGGAGGCGAGGCGATAGCTTTTGTAGAAGGATCCCAAAACAAAGGAGTCTCCTGGAGATTTGCAGACCTATCCAGGGGCACAGCAAGGTTCCATAGGGTCTGAGGCAAAACCCATGTCTGTGATCTTTCCTAAATGAGGATGTCTCATAATGTAATGAGCCAGGCCTCTCTCAAGAGGTACCCAGGGGCAAACTGCTCTCACTTTTCTTTCTCCCCTGCTGCCCTGCCCACCCTCCAGCTCATCCTGGGCATGTTAAATGAATTAAAATTAAATGAATCTCTAATTTATCTCCATTCTATTCTCCCTGGAGAATGGTTGTCCCAGGGTGATCCCTCAGATAATGAGAACTTCTTTTGAAAATTAAAAAATACTTGTTACAGAAACCCCAAAACCAAATGCCCTGAGATTAACGAGGAGAAAAAAATCTGGTAAATGCAAATTTGCAGAGATTAGCAGCTGTTCAAATGCAAGATGATCACTCAATGGCATATGCTTCCAGAGCATTGACTAAAGCCCTACAGAACTATGAATAGATTAGGAAAAAATGCTGGCAATTGCTTGACTTCGTGAGTGGTTTCATGGATATCCTCGCAGACACCCACCCCGGGCTGGTGAACCCTGTGCTACAGAAACCAGGGTGGGACTCACAACCCAGACATCTGATCATGAAATTGGAGGAATATTTGTTACTGAAATTCCAGTGTATTTTCCAGAGAACAGAGATGAGGGGAAAGGAAATGACTGCCAGAATGGCTCCAGCCCCGCTTCTTTATGAAGCTTCAGTAAGAAGCACAAATGACCCAATGTTAGCAGGCCAGGGAGAGAAGGTCTTGCTCAACAGGTGTAAAAATCCTTGGCACTGTGAAAGTAGCACCTCGTTGGGACGATAAAGGTGATGGGGTCCTGTGCAGAGGACATTCCTTCACCATGTGGCACTGCAGGAGGTCAGACATAGTAAATCACAGCACTTGTCTGGGGACTGGGACGTGTAAGAGGAGACTAGGTGATGTCGGTTGTAGGTGTGGTGCTAAAGTCATTAAAGCTGCAAGTGCTGCCGTGTTCAAGATGGGAAGAAGAGAGAATAGCCAGTATGGGAAAAGCAGATTGCATAGGAAAGCCTTGAGCTTTCTGGTGTTAGATAATTCCCTACAAGGGTCCAGGTGCTGCCCACACAAACGCAAGCTTAACTCTGTGGAAACTGGCTGATTCCTCACTGCATACAGACATAAAACCTCCCCCAAGCAGGAGGCAACCCAGACCTTCTCCAACGTCCTTGCCCCTTCTATTCTCTCATCCCCCTCTGCCCTCTGTTCCCTCTTCCCTTCCCCATGCTCAGTTGTTCCAGCAGCAGCCTCCACGCTTGCTGCAGCCTGCGTGCCTGGCTTGGGTGACCTTTCCCCAGGACAATGGCTGCTATTGACTCCGTGCAGGCATGGCCAGCAATGGCACAGAGCTGCAGACGCAATGGTCCCATCACTGCAAAGCGGGTCCTGCCCAGCACAGCTGGGAGCGGGGGAGGCTGGCCTGGGAAAAAGGCTTTAGCCACGAGACTGCCTTTCATTGCACTCAGTGGCTCGTGCGTCACACGGATGGCTCCGTGGTTAGATACGCTTCTTAGCCCATTTAGTCCCACTGCGAGGTGCCAGAACCTCAGCACGAGAAATTAAAGCCCATAACAAGGCTTTAGGAGCTGACAGTGGTGGTAAATACCTTCCCATGTGCCCACACACCATAACAGCTTTGCTAGGGAAAAAAACCACCTCAGATAGCTTCAGAGAGATGGATACTTTGATTCACCAAATCCTTTGTAGCTGGGGTACCATGACAGGGTAGTTGTCCTTTTGTAGGCTTTTTCCACACAGAGTCTTGTGGATGTGGAACAAGAAGGCAGGGACCAGTTTATCAACAAAACCCCACTACTGACTCTCTCTGCAGGGCTTGGGGTGTCTGCTTCCCCACATCTGCTGTGAGCTAACAATTCCTCCCTGTCTCATCAGGGAAGATAAATGAGTCAGTGCACACACAGAAATTTCAAGATGGAAATTGATATCTGAATGCTGTGGTGATGATGAATATTGCTATTGTTGCTACTATTGCTAGTGCCAGACAGGACCAAAGTATCTGTTCTGTATAACTCATGATCCCTCCCCCAAGCCCCTTCCAGCTTGCCCGTGTTTTTACAGAAACATCGGCCTGAGTTTGGCACTTCTACCCAGCACTACCTCTCGGCAAAAGTCACAGGTCTTTATTATTCAGAGCCCATTGCTCTACCCCTTCCTGAGCTAAAACAGGACCAGAGAACACCTTGCTGCCACCAGCTCCTGATAAGCCCAGTCCTCAGCAGAAGGAGGTCAGCATCACTCCAGATTTGAGCTGCAGCAAAGGTGCAAATGAAGGGGAAGCCTGCTCCTTCAGCATGCTAGCTTGAACATCAAAGGCAGAGGGAAAGACTCTTGTAGTCCCACCCACACTCTCAATCCGGAAGAAGAGGCAGGAAAACAAATACATAATATTAATATACTGAAGTCTTTAGATTGGTAATTTCCATCAGTGCTAAAGGCAATGTCTCTGGAAACATGTGGAGTCAGGCAGGAACTTCAGGGCAAACCTTGAATGAGGAAAGGCACCACATTAGAGACATGTACTGATTAGTCCGTCATTGGCAGATTTTAAAAGGTGTTCACCACCCCTGGCTAAGCCAGTAGCTGGAGTGCCCCTACACTGGCTCTGTTCCTGGGTAGAAAAGCTCTAGAAGGAAAGGAGCATCCTCTGTCCAAATCCAATTATTTATTCCAAGCCAATCAGCCAGGTCACCCTTCAGACCACCGGTGAACCAGCCTGTCTGGGGCCAGCAAACACCTTGCTCTCAATGCCTGAAAGCTGTCACTGCCGTTATCTGCTGCTGCCCTCAGGGGTTGCTGTCTGTTGAATGAAAGAATCCCAATTACACAACACTACCTCTCCCTCCCCCTCTTCCTACCATCCTCGGTGAGAGTGGCAAGTGACTCTGTGCACATATGTGCAGTGAGTTTAAAGGCCCATATCAACCAGTCCTTGACCCGCAAGCCACTCCAACCTGAGTTCCCACACATGTCCTTGGGAATGTACCTCCCTCAGAGGGGAGAACAGATACCTGAGATTTGCTTTGCCTGCTGGGACAGTTTCCCTAAAGAGGCGGGGGGGGGGGGGGGAAGGGGGATTAATTCAGGATTTCATTAACCTAACAGTTGATTGCAACGGAAACTTGTCCTATATGGAAATTGTGTAAGGAAACAGGCTGGGGAGGGAGAAGACAGTGGGTTACTGCAACCCTGATGCTTCTTCCAGACTTGTTTCCCTCAGCCGAGTCCCAGAAGAATGGAGCAGCTTGTGTGCATTTGGCTCCTGGCTCCAGGCTCATCAAACTCCATGTGGGCAAGGAAAAGGCAAAGCTGTGCATCACTGCCTCACATAAGAAACACAGATGATCTCACAAGCACAGATATGGGGACATGTGTGAGTCCATAGAGAACCTCCAGTCAATGCATGGCATTGATTCCCATGCAAGAAATTACATGGCAAAAATCTCCCTGCACACACTTATGTGGCCTTCTGGAGATGTGTGGAACAGCTCTTGCTTAGAGACAGAGCCATAGTATATATATATATCCCATGTAGCTGCAGAAATACTCCCCAGCATGAAGGGATTGGGAGTGAGTGGTTTTAAGGTTGGTTTCCACTGACCTTAGCTTCTGCTGTCAGCTAAAGGGCTGGTGCCTCCAACCCAGCCACACCTTCTCCAGCTTCCTATGTCAGGAAGAGTGAACAGGTAGCAGGGTGGCAAGTTGGAGCTGATCAGGATGAAAACAACCCCAGCAAAAGGAATGAACTGGGGAAAAAAAAAAAAAAGAAAATGCTCAGCTGAAGAGAGAGAGGAGAAGGCAGGAGAGCTGCTTTCTGCAGAAGCTTTTTTTCCAAGTGACTCGCGCCAATTTTGAAACCACACCCTCAGTCACAGACAGAGATGTAAATACGTCTGTTCCCAAGCAGAGCACTGTCGTGGGGACACCCCTCCTCCCCAAAAGCACCCCCTTGGCTGGCCTGCATGGCTGAGGCCAGCCATGCTGGGGGAGGAGGGCGGGGGAGAGGTTTTGCTCAGGAGCTTGTGGAAAGCCCTGGGAACAACTTTGGGAACATGTGAGAGCTGCAGAGGTGGAAGGAAGATTGGGGGAAGGAAGGACGAATGAGGGAAGAAAGGAAAGACCTATTGTCACTGGAGAGGGCTTTGTGTGTCCCTAGGCTTACCTGGGACCACTACCATGGCCCTGACAGCCCTGCAGAGAATCCTGCAGGGAGCAAGCAAGGGGGAAGGAGAAGGAGAGGCAAGACATGTTGGCAAGAGGGTCTGCACCATTCCTACATCTGTGTTTTCTTGAGATAAGTCTGACCTATTTGCAGTCACTCTGAAGGAGCAGCAGGAGCCGGCCTTTACGTCTGACTTGACCTTCTATTGTGGTTCAGACATTAAAGGAGATTAAGGCAGTAATCAAACAACTCCCAAACTTTGAGGCATACCCAGTATGGGGCCACAGCAATGCAGAGAAGCCCGGACTTGCCAACCACTGCCAGGTCCAAAACAGCCTGTCTGGCAGGTCCTGTCTTGTGGACTTGGGAGTCTGGGGTGTTTGAAGGGGTCTAACTCGCAGCATATGCATCTAGTGACTGTTCATCCCAAAATCCTGTAGGACATCTCTCAAAGCAAAAGCCAACCACCATCAATGGCTTGAAGTCAAGTCCAGGTCACTGTGGCAGCTGAGCATGCCAGAAGCATCCAGCATGCTATTATTTTCTGCTTAGTTAAGACAAGTCCAGATTCAGGTCATAAATAATTGTGGAAAGAGGAGAGTATGAGAAGGATGGCAGAAAGATACCAAAATCCATGTTTCATGTATCCCTGGTTGGCTGCTTCAGTGGAAAGGACGAGGTCTTGTTGAACCTCGGAGCACAAGCCCCTTCTCAAACTGAGGAGCATTGGTGTACAGTATGTGTGTGTGATGAATTCTGTCTCCCACTGCTCACACAAATACCTGGGCAGATTGGCAAGGGTGGAAAAAAGAGGATGTGTGCTCCTTCATTACTTCTGGACTTTAGGGACATGGGCAGTCAGTTCTGGCAGGCACCTTTCCTCAGAAAAGGGGACAGGGGAAGAAAAGCAATGCCTCCAGTGAATCTCTTCAGGGGAAACATGGAGAAAACACATTTTACGTGTTTCAATAGAATTTTCAGAGGCGTGAACAGAAGACCATGTCCCCTTGGCATGCCTCAGGTGGATGAATACTCACACTGTGTTAGACAATCCTAATGCAGTGACCGTGGTCCTCTGCTGGCATTGCTGGCACTGCTCACAGCAGGGTGTGAAGGGGTACAGGCAGCCCCGTCCAGACAGTGCAAGGCCATGGGGAGCTCTCAGGCCTCATTCATCCTGCGTGAGGTCAGGAGAGTTGCTAGTATTTGGGTGCAGAAGGTAAAGACCTGCAGGCTGGGCTTTACTTCAAGTCCAGCCAGAATTTGAGATGGCTGGTATTTTAAAAAAAAAAAAAAAAGTGTTTGGTTTTTTTTTTTAACAGCAAGAAAGCATCTTTGGATCCCAGCTGGGTCTAAGGGCCTGTGAGACGTGAGGGTATATCTGTACCACACTCCTTTATCGGGATTTTTCCATTCTCTGAGGTATCTCAACCCTCTGTCTGCCCAAGATAATGGAGAGGCAGCCAAAATGGCATTTTAAACTCTTGGCTCCCTTTACCAACAATTGGACAAAGCAAGAGGCAGGATGGGAGAAACTGGCTTTCTGGAAACTTCTGTTAGATGGCAAGGGGTCACACCCCCTTCCATAGAGATTGGAGTTGGGGGTCATTTTACATCTGTCTTTAATGAAGAATGGTGGGAAGGGAAATTTAGCTCCGATGAGCTAATTAAATATATATATATTTCCACTCTGTTAGCAAGGAAAAAAAAGCCTTGGAGCAGCTGCTAGGTCATTGTTTGCGAATTTAAAAATAAAAGTTTCTTGGCATAGATTTCAGAGATGGAGGCAGTATCTTGCGTTGTCATTCCAGAGGGTAAGGGAGAGCAAGTAAAAGAAGGATGAGGCCAGGCAAGGATAGTTCAGCTTGACTACGTGTTGCTCAGGTGTGTCTTGGCTTTTGAGCCTCTTTTCCCTCTGGCTGGTTTAGGTAATCAACATCCTGCCCAGATGGTGAGCCTCACCAGGGACAGATTTACAGGCCCCAGACCCTAAAGAGCTGGGAATATCCTGCCACAGGGATGGCTAATACTTGGCAGTGCCCTGAGTACCTTGTTAGGGCTAAATGGCCCCAACTAGGCTCACCTGGGATCACCACCTAGTTTAAGCTCCATTTAAGCTCAGGTCCAGGTACCTGCTCCTGGCCTGAGCTATGTGTATGTGTATCTGTGCCTAGCCTTGCCTCCAGTTGTCCTGGATTTCTGACTGGTTGTTCCAAGTGGACTCCAGTCCTCAGCTGGTGGTAGCTTTGTCTTCAGGACGCACCTTAGACCTGTGCTTCAGCCTTATGTCCAGCCCTGTCTCCTGCTCCTCCTGACTGGATCTTACCTTGTCTAAGGCTGTGACTGGAATTTGTCCCTGTCATGCCTGAGCTGGTGTCACTCTTGGCTTGTCCTCTCTTGTGGGGCAGCCCTGTTCTTGCTACTTCCTCACACTGATCATGAGCCAGACCATGGTAGGAGGCCTCATCTCCAGTGGCCTTGATGCTGGTTTTTCCCTTCCCACCCTGCTGTATCCATTAGTCTGATGCTTTCTGGCAGCAGCTGCACATGGAACGGGAGACCTGAACTTTTCCGTTCCCAAGCCTCCAGTGCTGCCAATCCCTCTGAGCTGGGAATGGGCATTAAACTCACTCTCCACCAGCAAATAGGTCCTGGCTCTCCCTCTCATTTCTTGAGCACCACGTGCCGTTCACCCTTTCTGAGAGGGAAGGAAGGGGAGTATTCCCCTGTGCCCCAGCGGGTCCAACCCTGCTCGCCTTCTCTGCTGGCCTACAATATGTTGGCTGTGGCTGCTCTCCCCCTCCCTGTGAGCACCTAGTGCTGCTCCTTCCCCTCTCCTGTCCCACCAATGGCTCTGGCACACTTGGTGTTCTACCATTCTAAAGAGCCTGCCCCCAGATTCTTGGCAAAATGGAAATTAATAACAATAGTAATAAAAAAGACTTATAATCCCCCCAGACAGATTATGCAGCCAGGGAAAGAGAGTGAAGCGGGGGGGCCAGCTGCCCTCAAAGACCTGTTCCACCTGCTCACCAACTCAGCGACCAAGCTGGGGAGGGTCAGAGGAGGCTCTAGGGAGGCACTGTTCAAAGACAGAGGAGGGTGGGAAAAGTTTTCCCTGCTTCTGAGTCAATCCCCCAGCTCACCTGCCTGGATTCCATTATTTGTAAGGATCTCCAGACACCTCGCAGATATTTTGGCAAGCTTGAGTTAGCTCCTGGTGTCCATCCCTGTGTAGCAAATGCTGCTGGCCCATGCTGCCCTTTCCACTGACATGGAGCAATGTGGTCAATGTGCACAGTCCAGGCTTTTTTCCTCTCCAGGAGCAAGACAGAAAGGCTTCCCGTGCGTGCACTTAAGACAAGTCTGTTTGTCAAGAGGTGTTGGCTCCCTTCTCACTGTGGTTATGGAAAGGCCTTTTTGTTTAAAGAGGAAAACAAATGAATAGATTCCCCTGACACCCAGACTTATCAGGCACGAACCCAAGGGAGTCCCTTGTTTAAACATTGGGAGTACATTGCTGGATAACACCCCTCCTATTCCTCTCCTCTTGGCTTTTTTTGGTTTTGTTAGGCATTTTTCTGCCTCTGTTTTTTCTGAGCTTCTGGCCAGACCTGGGGAAAGTGGGAGGGCAGTGAGGGTCCTACAGGCCAGAGCTTCTGGGCTGGAACAGCACAGGCGCAGCACTGCTCCAAGGACTTGCCGTGGCAGAGCTGTAGGAGAGGATGCCATGAGCAGATTGAAACATATGGACAGTGTTTGGGGCATGTCAGGGTCAGGACAAGAGGAGGCTGAAGTGGGAGAGAAAGTTTCCTCTCTCGTGATCTCAGGTTTCCCTCTCTTCTCTGCACATCTAAGCTGGTGAGGGAAAAAACGGTGTGCTCTCCTCCTCCCTGCCCTACAAAAACAGAGACTAGAGTCAAACTTGGAATTCCCCTCTGTCTCATCACTGGGGAGACAGGGTCTTGGTGGTGATCTCACCCCATCAGAAATCTTTCTGTGCACAATGCTAAGCAAGCAATGAAGAGGGAGGCTGGGGAGGAGGAGGGGAGTTATGGCAGGAAACCAAGAACACATCAGACACTCTAAATTTAGATCTTTTTATTCAGCTTGGACAATATTCCTTGATTTCTCATTGTTCAGGAGAGGGCAGAGGGCAGGGGACCTATTGAAAGGCTTTGTCCTGAGAGATGCCACTTAGTCTGGGTATAAAGGGGGTGGAGGAGCCACAGATGGTGTTGCTCTGGCATGGGCGAGAGCTGCATGTCCTACATTTCCAAATGGCCTTGGGATGGGGTGGTGGGTGGGCACCTCTGAGCAGACCTGGGACCTGTGAGGCAGAGCTCAGGGCTCCCCTCAACGCTGCACACCCAAGGTGCACTGCAAGGCAGTGCAAGGACCGGCACGAGGCCCCTCACGTGACCGGTGAGCGGTGCCTTTGCTTTGGGGCAGGTCCCCGTGCCAGCATGCCAGCGGGACGTCAGGCACAGGGTGTGTAGGATAAATACACACCCGCTCTATACGTCTCACTGCCTTTCCGGCATTGCAACTCAAAGTCTATTTTTAAACTCCCTCCTTTATTACACAGGCCAGCAGATAGTGGCAGCCTGCCTCCTGCCATGCCAGGCGTGCTGCTCTCCCACGCACCCCAGGGAGCAGGGCTGTCCTCCACACCACACGGGGGGCACCCTGCCCGGTGATGGAGATGGGGCACAGGGTGGGCTATGGGTGGGCAGGAGCTCCCTCATCTCCCCAGTCACAGGCTCAGGCCATGGCGGGTGCTTGGCTGCCTTTGTGCTGTTGCAAATCAGCTGCTGGTACAAGGGTGCCACAGAGTATGTCATCCCACTGTATTGATGGGATGTTGGTTTTGTTCAAGGCCCATGGCTTAGGAGAGGTAAATGAGCTGACAGTTGGGTCTCAGAGCATCAACAAATCAAATCCAGTGTTGGCACAACCAGAAGAGTGCAGGCAAGAGTACCAGCTCTCAGAGGTACAAAAGGTCTTTACAGGTGGAAAGATCTTCGCAGGTGGAAAGCACACGAGGCTTTCCACCTTGGCCAATGCCCTCACTTCCAGCATTTTAAGTGGGTTTTGCTCTGTGACGTGAGCAGCAATAGCTGGTGGTGGGGTATGGGGAGGGGAGAGCTGCTTCTTTTGGTTTTCGACCCTCATCTTCATTTCACATCATGAGTCATGTTACGTTCTGAGCTGACTAACTGCTGGGGCTATTTTTATTTCAGCTCAGCAAGCTTCCTTCTCGCTGCTGCCACTGCCACCGCCACCACCACTCGCTGCAGACCCAGGGGCAAAGGATGGAGAGATGGTGAGTGGCAGAGGGTGAGGGCAGGGGAAGCAGTGTTTGGGGTGGTGTCAGTGGAAAGGGGGACCGCTGCCCACCTAATCAATTTGGAAACAAAAATAGTATATGCCTTTTGAAAAACAACAGATGACCTGCGATGTGTGGTGTATTCACACACACATACGTATATATTTATTATACTGGGAGAGGGGAAGGGGGAGGGAGAGAAATTCCTTTCGAGTGCTATTCACCAGTCTGGAAAAATAAAGAAGGAAAGCAGAACATTTTTTCCTTTCATCAAAACAGGAAAGAGAGGGGGAATGGGGTGGGGAGCATATCCATAGACATAATGGATGGTTGCCAGTGTAAGGAAATTGTTCCCTTCTACCCTAAACTTGGGGGTTGGGAAGGGGGAGAAATAGATGGTAATATGATCAGTGAAGGCTGCATCCCCTCCTCCCCACTCGATGTAGGAACGTGTATGCACACAGGAAAGTGCTGAGAAATCAGTGCCCCCAGCTTTGCCTTCTCTCTTTGAATCCTGCTCGAGCTGCACATCCGCAGAGATGTGAAATGCCTTTGCCTTCTCCTTCACCTCAAAGCATGGGGCAGCAAGGCATGGCTGGCACAACCCCTCTCCCTCTCTGCTTTTGTCAGGGACTGTGCTCTGCCCTCTGCACGTGTCTGCCCGCTAGTCCCCTTCCCCGTCCTCTCCTCTCTGCCAGGTTTCTGCCAGGAATGGGTGAGATGAAGGAGGTGGTGAGGGGCTGGGGGAATCCCTCTGATGGGGAGAAACAGGCAGAGGGGGGTGGTTCCCAGAGGAAGCCTGGCAGGTCCCATCGAACTCCTGCTCCCCAGGTGACACCTTCCCTTTCCCCTGAAGCCGCTGGCTCTGTCAGGGTTTTACTCATCCTTGGAAAGCATTTTCCCTGCCAGGAGAGGGAAGGAAAATTATGCAAGCCCTGGGTACCCTGAGGCTCTGCCTTTCTCCAGCACAAAATACAAACACCATGGTCCCTGCCTGTCTCTGTCTCCTTCCTTTGGTCTCTCTTCTCCTTTCCTCCTTTTTCCTTCATTAGACTGAATTCAGTCATTAGGAAGTCAGGGCAACTCCCATGTCAGCAGCCTCTGGGGCAGATGGTGTAAGCCATAGCCTAAAGCTACGTATGACGGCTCAGCTCCATTCTGATCACTTGGCTTGAGACAAACTTTGCACAACAAGGCGATGTGGTGTAAAACTGATGCGCCTACAGAACAGGTCTCCTGGTGAAAACTAGGCGTAAAACTTACTCTAGGTGCTTCATTTCAGTGTCAGGGCTGCTCTGCTCCCCTCCATTGAGGGCTGTGGCAGCCCCGTAGCGTAGGCGTAGGGATTGCTCATCGCTCTCCTGAACTCAGAGACCAGAGCAGGAGCAACACCTAAGTTAGATACCTTGAGTGGGCGGGCTGACTACACGTCGGCTTTCAACACCTACTAATTTATTTCCATTGATTGTTTTTCAAAATAGGACTCATCATGGAGAGGCTGAGACATCTCAGCTGTTCAGATTGAGTCTTGCTTTCCATTGTAAGCCCTGTTTTTCTTCCTGTTGTTTCACAACTCTCTCCCTTCTCTAAAAAAAATGCAATAAATAAATAAAAAAAAAAGAAAAAAAGATATCACCCCTCACATCATGCCTCTGTGGATGGTAGCTAGTAGCTAATTTTTTCCACAAGATGAAGGGAGAGCAGCCTTGCAGCAAGGAACTGCCTATTGTCCTCGGACAAGTGTTGCTCTCCTCCCTAGTGATAAGAAAATAACCAAGGAGATGAGTTCTGCTGTTCATAGGTTTGAGAGCTCTAGTGGTGGTGAAAGTGTTTTAATAAGAAACCCTGCTACAGGCTCTTAGGAAATCTGTTTTTGTTGTGGTTTGTCTGTGGGGCGGTTGCCAGCTAGCACAGCTGTGACTAGACCTTGTCAAGTTGTCAAGTTGTGATGCTCTAATGGAACATTTTTATGGTCCAGCTACTTCAGGTAGCCTTGAAACATCTTCCTAATATATGCAGTGTTGGTTTCAAACTTTTCCTGTGACATCTGGGACACCAACAGCCCCGCAGGCCTCCACACCTCTCCCACAGGCCAGGTGAGGGGAAGATTCAGTCATCCCCATTAGTTTTAGGGTTTTGTGGGACAAATGTAAAGCTAATTTCACAGAAGTAAGAGAATCAAAGGAGCACCTGCCTGACTCAAGGTACAGCAGTTTTAAGGACATGCATCTCTATTGAATGCTATGCCAGTGAGACTGGTCCAGCCTTTAGTGAGTCTCAAGACCTCACTAGGGAAAAATCTGTCTCTGTCTTAAAAACAGCAAGAGTAAGAAAAAGAGACTGAAGCTTGAGTGGCTTGAATATCACTTTGCTCTATTTCCAGGCAGGGTCATAGGTAGATGATTAGTCAAATTCCAAACATCCTCTTCCTTGCTGTCTGGAGGATCAGCAGGGATTAGCTTTTTGTTTCTCATGTCGAGCTTCTAAAAACTGCCCAGCATCATCCACATGAAAATAAATAACTCTATTTCTATCCCAGCTAAGATGTAATGTAGCTGGTTATATTAAAAAAACAATACCCCACACCACACATATTCCCCCCCAAAATCAGGCCCTGCAGCAGCTCTTGTTGCTACTGAACAAGACATACGCAGCAGTCCCTGCTAGCTTTCTGCTGAGTCCTTCTTCTCTCCGGCAGCAATATCTCTCCCTGCTGAGGAGTTTGATCAGCCCTCCCACACACAGGCTGTTCTGTCCTGGCCAGGCAGCCACTACAGCGTGGGGGACCCCCTACACAGCTTGAATCAGGTGGCATGAAGGTGGTGGAGCCACACTAGATTATTTGAGGGCAGAAATCCTTAAAATGCACCTTAGCTTCCATTGACCCTTTATGAGCCTTAAACACATAATGGGGTCATGGACATTCGGGACCTAGCTGCCCCCAGCTCCTTCTACCCAGATAGAAGGGCTTCCAGAAGCTGGTTTGGCCATCTCAAATCCTCAGCTTTCCCCCTGCTGAAAACCAAGGAGCCCAGGGCTACAGAGTTTCTTTGGCCGGTGCCATCTGGAGTGAGGAGAGATGGACCCAGATCCTTTTAAAAACTTTTTTTGAGGCCTCCTGAAGATTTCAGAAGGAGTTTCAACACCCAGGTAGACATTAGGGTAGCAACTCCACTCCGCCTGGGGGTTAGAGAAAATTATCATCACTTGAAATGGCTGGTACGCTTGCTGGCGGGACAGGATGGAGAATGAGGGGAATTCTAAGAGCGTTCTGAGGAATTTGGGGTGGGACAGGGCTAACGTGGCTGGAGCATCTAAGATAAAGACTTGTTAAGGTCTCCAGCGGTAGAAATGAACAAAGGTATGCCTTGCATTTCCACTTCCTCCCCCTTGAGCTCCAGAATTGAGACCAAGCCACTTTAGACTTGGTTTGAGGGACTCCCAGAACACTCCTTATCTCTGCACTCATGCACCTCAGACGGCCTGGGTGTCAGAGCTCACATGGCTCTGACCAAATCCCCACCTGTAGGGAAATCTGCCCCCTGTTCTTCTGGGTTGGGGTGAAGGGCGGTGATCCCTTGTGACTCAAGAGCACCTTGACACGCTGCCCCACCATAGGACCTTCCATTTCGTGTCTACATGACCTGTCTCTGTGATGGGAGGAGCAGAGGAACTAGGCTATTTTAAGAAAGCTAAGAGGGACCCCCAGTCCTCCTTGTGTCCCTGTGCTTTCTGACCAACACCCACATCCATGAGACCAAAGTGCAGTTCGGAGGTGTAGCTAGCCAGCCTGGGAGGTGTTGTCAGATGCCTACAACAGAGGAGCTGTGGGCTGCCTGCTGCTTAGTTCTGGTAGCTGCTCCTCATACCTGGGCACTTGGGATGGTGCATATGCAAGTGCTGGTGTGAGACCATGTGTTTTAGAGAGGGTTTGGCTGCATGAGACTCACAGGCACCTAGATAGTGTAAGGGAGCATGTGTGATACTGCAAGATGAGGCCACTGGTATGCCAGTGGGTGTACGTATGTGAGAAAGGAAGAGAGAGGGGTAGAGTGAAGCAGAACACATGGATGCCCAGGGATGTGTGAATGAGACAAAATTTGCACGTAGCTGTGCATGCGAGTGGCTCGAATAGGAGCGTGTGCGTAGCATAGAAAAAGCAGGGAAGATGCTTGGGATTCAGAGTGAATGCCTGCCGAGTGCCTGCGGTGCATGACAGTGCAGGAATATATCGGTGGATACGAGCCTGCACAAAGATGGTGCAGAAACCCCTCCTGGTCGTGCCTGGAGTGTGCTTTGCGAGTGTGCAGCCCCACGCTGGGAGATCACTTGTATGCACATGAGAGGGTGTGCGTATGGGTGTTTTTTCAACAGGATATGACTCTTTCTTGAACTCACCTGTTAGCAGCCTTCCCCTCCCCATCCCTCTCCCCCCACAGCAAATATCTGCTTGCTTAATTTCCCTTCAGATGTTTATTACATCGTGGAGATAATCATGCAGCAAAATACCTCCGGGTGCCACGAGCAACACCAGACTGTCTTATAGGAATGAGTAAATTTCTCTGGCTTCTTTTTTTTCCCCTTCACACAAAGAGATGGAAGATATTAAAGCCGCCTCTCTCCCTGGAGCTAGTGCTGTAGCAGGGCAAAGAAGGCGGTGAGGGGAGCTTAGAGAAATGGGCTCCAGACTGAAACAGTGAGAACCTGGGGCCAAAAAAAATAACAAACTACCATGCCGGGAACTCCTCTCTTCTTATCTCTTGCCGAGGAGGCAGGAATTTCTGTCCCCATTCCTCACGCGATATTAAAGCCACATTATACAGGTTACTGCAGCATTAGTCATTTTTAATTAATTTATCATTTAAATTAACACACTTTTTATTTTGTCAGCAATGGACTGCTACTCCCTCACTAGATTTTTCACTTGATACCCAGCCAAGAGGAGGGTGGCAAGTTATGCTCCACCCATCTCCTCTCCTTCATAAAAGGAGCAGCCCTGAGTGCCAGTTTAGTCTCTCTTGCAGCTCGCAGACTAAAATAAAGCCCCATCGGCTCACTCACCTCTCCTGCAATTTTGCCTTTTCTGCATTTTTTTGGTTTTCCTTTTTTGTTGCAACAGAGTACAGGAGGCAGCAGCAGCAGCTCTGCTCTGAGACTTGTCAAGGCTCAGTGCACGTGCACACACACACATGCACACACGCAACCCAGAGTGAAAACATTTGCTCTCACCTGTCTCCAAACCCAAAGTAAACCTCCTGTCCAAGCAAACTGCCAACACTTGGAACGAGACGGCACCCGAGCCAGAATCTAACGTAAGGCGAAAAAATTCAATGTACACTAGCAACTTTTTGCTAAAAAGCAAGAGGACAAAAGGAAGGAAAGGAGCATTTTAAGAAAGGACACCTTAAGGAAGATTTCATTTTTTGGATTTCACACCAAACTTTGGAAAAGTTTTTTGGTTTTGTTTTTGTTTTTGTTTTTTTAGTTATTATTCTGTTATTACCATCTTTTTCTAAGAACATTGAGACATTGTTACCTGCATGTAAAAGCTTTTACATATATATATTTTTTTTTTTAAAAAAAAGGAAGAAAACCAAGAGGAAGAATAGCATGTGGACCACCTAGCCAAAGGCACCACTGAAGCATCCCTTGCAGCGAGGGGGACGTAGACTCTGGATGTGTGTAATTCCGAGGGACTGCATTTTTTTCCCACCGGGCTTATGAGATAGCGCAGAGGCAGGCAAGTCATCGAGAATTACTTCTCTCTCCCCTCACCACCACCACCACTACCACCACCTCCACGTCCTCTTCCAAGGGCTCCTGCGATTCTCCCACCGCAGCCCGGCTTGGAGGGACATGGGAACGCGCGGCGCCCTCGATGCCTGAGGCCGGGCGGCCGCGGGGCTGTCTGCGGGAAGCGCTTCCCTGCCGGGGCTCGCCGTCCATGTGCCCGCAGTCGGCGGGGCCTGGAGTCGGGATGAATTTCGGCGTGGTCTTCGCGTTCATCCTCTCCCTGCCCCTGGCCCGCATGGAGGTGAGTTTCCGCCGCTGGCAGCGGGCGGTGCTGCCGAGCTGCCAGCCCCGGGATGCGGGGAGAGCCAGCGGCGGCGGCGCTCCCGCCCCGCAGGTGCGGCGGGGGAAGCCCGGGGGTGGCCGGGCGGGAGCGGAGGGCGCGGAGGGGGCGAGGGGCCCGGGCAGGCGGGCGATTCCCGGCCCCTCTCCGAGGGAGGGACTGCGGCCGGTGCGCCAATGGCGGGCAGCGACCGCTGGAGCGGGCACCCTTCTGGAGCGGGCACCCTTCTGGAGCGGGCGCTACCCTCGGGACGGGGCCGCCGGGGGCGCTTCGCCTGGGAATACATTCACCCCCGTGTCTGTAGGGACGAGGGGCATACCAGGCTGAAGCGCCCTATGGTTAATATGTGAGAAAGAATGTTGCTGGGGAGCCGCAGGGACCCCGCAGCTTCCCGCCCTGCCTCGCCCAGGGCTGTCACCCCGGGGCAGGTGCCGGCTCCATCGAGCCTCTCACCCCGTCCAGCGATTTTGGCATCGCTGTAGCGTGCGTGCAGCAGGGACCGAGGCCCATTTGGCACCCCTGGAATAACACACAGTGTGAAACCCACCCTGGCATTGCCAAGGGGCTAGTGGAGAAAGGGCATGGGGGTTTGGAAGGGGCAAGGAAGAGGCCAGCGTGGGTAGAGGCACCAACACGGAGTGGCACGGTTGTACAGCAAGGCGTGCCTACAGCTAGGGTGATGGGAAGAGGCAGGAGGGGAGTGTCTGCTGTGCTTCCACAGACACACAAGGATCTTGTCCTGCAATCCTGAATGCTCTGCTCAGAAGGAAGCTGGGCGGAGGGTGGGGGCCAGGTGGTGGATTTGAACAAACATTCCAGCCCTCTTCAGTTTCTCTGAAGCCTCATCCCAAGCCATGGCTGAGGAAAAGGAGCCCTAAGCCCCCAAATCCTTAGCCTCTGTCGCCATGTTTCATCATCTGATGGTGTGCAGATTGAGGGGACCAGAAAGCCCCTAACATTCCTACACAGTGCTAGGTTCCCACTTCAGCTCATGGCAAAACTGTGGGTTGGATCTGCAACTTGGTTGTCAGGGGCAGGACACATCCTTCCACCAAAACTTTCCTCCCTTTGCATAATTTCTCTCTTTTTCTTCCTCATTTTTGGGCAGGGGAGTGGGTGCACCCCTTGTGGGGTGTCAAGGAAGAGGTTGGGTGCGAAGCATCACGTCACCTCCCTATGGGCCCATTTTGCCCTTGCCCAAGCCACAAAAGGAAGCAGTTAAAGCTGTGGGCTGCCCAGTGGTTATGTTTGTTTTGGGCAGAGGATGGTATTTCCTCTGCGGATGGCTCAGATCTCTTCTTCCCATGCAGCATGAAACATCAGCTATGGTTGGTGCTGGGGAAGGGTGAAGGTAGAAGTGCCTGATCCCAGGGAGCTGTTGTTCAGTGCTGTAATCACACTGAAATACTGCACAGCTCTATGATAGACTAGTAGGGTTAAAGTTTGGGAATTCTGGCCCTAGGTTTCATAGGAGGAATTGTGATATTTGTCATTGTATGACCAGAGAACCAAGAACATTTCTGCTCGGGTAGATGCTTCTGCCTTCAGCCAGTCCCCACATCTACTTTGAGGGCAGTGTGTTGCACCCTCTGCACCAAGCACACACAGCAGAGCTCCTACCAGACTGCTGAACCATAATTGTCCTCTGAACAGAGCTTGCACTTCTTCCCAGCCCTGTCAGAGAAAGTGCATGAGAAGCAGTAGCTCCTCAGATCAGTAGAGGCCTGAAGGAGGAGACGGAGCCTCCTGAGTCCCTCTCCCTCTGTGATCACACCCACCTGGAGCTGGAGGGCCCTGGAGCTCTTCCAGCCAGAGGGAGTACAAGCCTCAGCGGGAAGGTATTTGCCAGTTGGGAAGCAAGGATGCTAAGCCTATTTGCATTTGCCCTGCGGGCTATAACAGTTGCCTTGCAACATTTACAGAGATGGGCTGAGCCCATCTTGGTTGTGCTGGGGTGAAGCCCCACTGGCAGGCTTTCTGGAATTCCCAAGGAATGAGGTGCGGCTGGGCGCTTGCTTAAAACCTCGGCCCAGGTCCCCATTGCATCTTCCTGCTGCCAGGCTCCAGCGTTCTTCTACAGTCTTCCTAGAATGAGGCAGTGACAAGGACAAAGCAGTGGAAGCTGGGATGGATGACATGTCTGGGGTGAGCTCGTGGAAGGAGCCAGGCGAGTCGTCCCTGCCTCCCTCTCACCATCAGCTGATGTGAAGCAGCAGGAGAGAATGACAGGGCTCCTGAGCTGTTTGCAGTGCTGCCGGTACACAACCAGCCCTGGGGGTGGAAATGCCTCCAGCCCGTGCAGGGGATGTGTGGGGGAAGTGTGGAGGAGCAGCGGAGTCCCCCTTGAAATGGGAAAAGGGTGGGTAGGTCTGGCTGTATTTTAGGAACGTGGGCTAGATCAAACATTGTTTGATTATTTTAAGGAGAGAAAACATAACCCTCCATCCCACGTGGAAGGGGCTGATGTGATGAGGGTTGTGCCTGCTGTGGGGTCCTCTGGCAGGCAGATGTTGGAGTCCCCTTGTAGCCCAGAATGAAGCTGGAAGGGTGGAAGACCTGTGCCAGGGGAGGGCTGGTGGCAGGTGCTGCTGGTCTTGCTCTCTGCTAGGGAATGCGGTGGAGTCTCCCCTCAGGGTCCTCACGTCAGCTTCAGAGGGAATTAAAAAATGCTGTTTATTTGGGGTTTTTTGCCTAGCTGATCATTCGAGACTCTGCTGCCAAGATTCCTTGCCATGGTCAGTGTGGAGGTGCTCAGAAAGTTCTCCTCTCCAGGGCAGAGGAGCGGATAGCTGGATGCTTCCCTGCCATTCCCAAATTGGTAATGCTGCTACCCTTCTGTCCTTCTGTGTGCAGTCACACATGGGTGTGTGTACACACACTAGCACAGAAAAGGGAACTGAAGGAGTCATCACCTTGGGAGTATCCTTGCCTTGTTTCTTTGAGCTCTGAGGGTCTGCCTTCCCTGCTGGTTGCACAATCTTTGCTCCCTCCTCCTCCGTACCTGCTGTGCTACCAAGAGACTCACTTTCAGGCAAGGCTCTGAAACCCTTGCCCAAGGGAGGACTGGAGCACAGTCCTGCATATTTCCTGCACCACCTTGGCAGCAGGTGATGGCAAAGGGACCTTTCAAACATCCCTGGTTCTCAAAAGCATATGTTGGCAGAAAACTCCAGAGGCAAGAGGTGGTGGGGTTAGGGAGGAGGCAGGTTTTGGGGGATTGCATGTGTGGGGAGAAGGGACAGGGGAATGTCTTGTTTGCAGGGTGTTGCTGCATCTATGTCGGTTTGCAGTGGCCAAACAGCGCTGCTGGATGTCTGGAAGGAGAGAGGCAAAGCTACCAAGAGACCCCAGCATCACAGCCACAGCACAGGGCAGCTGAAGGCAGGCAGAGCCCCTGCCCAGGTGCTCTGCTGGCTTCTGTCAGGTGTGCTGTGGTGCTTGCCCTTCAAGCACCAGCACCCAGCTCAAGAAGGGGAGTGGACGTCCCTGCCAAGGGATTGGTAGACTGGGGGGTGCCCCTGCAGCTCAGGGAAGAGTCAGGAACTGGGGGGCAGAGGGAGGGAGGGAAGAACAAACTTACTTTCTTCTAAGAGTTCAGGGCCTCGCAGGAATATGAGGCCAGGCCTTGGGGCACTTGACAGCCAGCCAAGAGTCCATTGAGACAAAAGTCTTCTTTGATCTGCCGCACAGTTAAAAAGGGAGACTGTTAACCTGTGTTAGACAAATAACTCCAGAGGAGCTGCTAAGCAGGAAAAGCACCAGCTGCTTGGGCTAGTCTGTTGGGGATCCCACCTCTTGCTATGCTCCTCCATCTTCTGACCCCATGAGATCAGGTGGACATGGCTGATGGACTTCTGCTTCCCTGTGTCCCATCCCCACAAGTGCCCCAAGCCTGGGTGTATGCAGTGCCCCGATCTCAGAGCCTCTCAGGCACAGGGCTGGGAACCAGAGGCATGGCTGTTCCCAGGGACAGACCCCAAAGGGAGCAAGGACAAGGCATGGCAGCTCAGGTTGTGTAGCTGTTCTTAGGCCAGATTTGGACTTGGTTTTTACTACAGGGATAAAGGAAGGAGCTTCACAGGCTTGCAGTTGTCACTAGCAGAGTTGCTTTACAAAAATGGGGGAGGAGGACAGGATTATGAGCCATGTGGGCTGGTGTTACACCATAGCCATGCTGGTAGTATCTGCATCAAGAAAAAATTGGCATCTAAAACTGCTGCTGTGAGCAGGGAGTAGAGCTTATTCCTACAGGCAGTCCCCAGAAATCCTGAGGACCTGCATTTGCAATCCCTGATTCGTATCTGTTTCCCCTGCTCAGATAACAAGGTGACACCTCCCAGCTCGCTTCCAAAGTCCCCGAGTCTTGTAACACCTGCCCACGCTCTCCCCCAGTGAGTGCCAGAGTTTAAAATAAAGTTCCATTTCCTACACGTATTAAGTGTCAGGAAGGACCAGGGGCATCCGTGCAGAGCAGCATTCGTACACAAATGCATTTAGCTGACAGGTGCAAACATTAAAAGCCTGCAATTTCACTACCCAGCGCTGAGCTCTGACTGCAAGTACTGGGAATTGCAAATGATCCCTTTTCCAGTAAATGTGTGTGGCACAAGGCAGGGAAGTGCTGCAGGACCTCTCCGGCACTGGGTTGTTGGTCCCCCTCTCCCTCACGCAGCAGGACTTGTCAGAAGGCATCTTCATTTCACAGCTATTCAGTGATCCCTGAATTATACAAGTCTCTCTCTTGCTGCGCATTCATCACTGATGCTGCTTCCCTCTCCCTCAGAGACTGAAGAAGTAATGCCTGGGGATGTAAAATCTGCTTTTTGCTGCAGGCAGACAGCCAGATCTGTGGTGAGATGTGACAGTGACAGGAATGGACCGGGGCAGGAAGGCTCGATCTGACTCAAGCTCTCTGGGGGATCTGGCTGCGGAGGTTTAGGACACTAGTGTTGTCTGCTCTGCAGCTCTCCCATGAGGTTTCTGCCCCATGACTTGGGCTGCAGCAGCCTTCACGCCACCATGTCCTAGTTTAATCTATAGTATTAGAGGGTGGTCTGGCAGGGCTGAGGAGGGACCACTCCTGTTGCCCTGCTATAGAAGTGAACAGCGGGTGTCCAAGGGACAGGCACATGTGAGAGAGTGCCAGGCTCAGTCAGCCATGCAAAAGTCCTCAAGCTTTAAAGCCAACGTTTAGCCACCTGCCTGGTGGTTTTTCTCAACTCCGATCGGAAGGGAAATGTTCTGCACTGAACACAGGCAGGGAGAGAATGGCTGCACGCTAGAGGACCACACACATGCCACCATAAAAACCCACAAGAAAATCTCTGTGTTTCACAAGCACACGAGCCAAGTTCTCCTCTCAGTTACAGAGGCATATGTAGGGCTGTGGCTCAGATACCATCCAGCACCCAGCTGAAAGAGCAGCTTTTCCGCTTGAGTAGCCCTGAATGAAGAGAGCTGGGAGCAAAGCAAACACTTTGGCCAGTACTTTCCTCCATCTCTTTTTCTAGTCTTTCGGAAGTATGTTTTAATCAGCACTTGCTTTCCCACACCGCTCCTTTGTAGTCTTATTAAGTGCTGTCACTGGGGCCCACTCAGAGTAAAATTCCCAAGATGCTGATGGCATTGCACCTGCCTGCACAAACTCTGAATTTGGCCCATTGTCTGATGTTGCTAAACCTGCTAATTTAGGGTTTTTTGGTGCTGGTATGCAGGGACATCCAAACTCCCATATGTTTTTTTGCTCCAAATCAGCTCCTCAGCCCACCACTTCCCTGTAGCCTTTGTGGTTTCACTGCGAGCTCATACCAGAGCAGCCTCAGCTGTGAAGGTCAATCTTCCTCTCCACCCCTCACCTTTTTTTTTCTTTAAAAAAGAGTATGCAAATGATGTATATTATTGGGCCTCTGTGGTTTGAAAACACGCGCACGCACACGCACATACACACGATAACTGACAAAGCCCGTGAGGGAGTTTCATAACAGAGGGAAATATTGGGAAGGTTTTATCTGATAGCATAAGGGAAGTCTGTTAAAACGCCTTTACTGCAGGCAGCAGGAATGAGAAGCCACCTGGAGAACTCATACAGCACCGGAGAAGGAAGCCTTGTTGGCTGCTTGCATAGTGTTCAGGGCTCTGGTGCACAGCCTGGGTACTTTTTGGCTTTTTCAGTCTCCAGACAGCTTTGTGAGAGACAGCAAGAGGGACTCTCTTGCTTTTGCTTAGGTTTCAGGCTTGTGCCTTCATGAGGCATAAAGCCCTCAAGGTTTAAAAGCCAACGCAAGACAATGCATGTCTTTGCATTTTGCTGGTTCTGTTGTGTCTCCTCCGTGCTTGATTCCCCCCATCCCACTCCATGACATAGTCAGTATTTGCAGATCACTTCTCTAATGCTTGTTTCTCCCTTTCTTTTCTTTTTTTTTTCATCTGTCAGGGGGACCCTATACCCGAAGACATTTATGAGATTTTGGGTGGCGGCTCAGTGCGTTCCATCAGTGACCTCCAGCGTGCCCTGCGGATAGACTCCGTAGGTAAATCTCTTCACCAAACACTCCTCTATTTTTTCTTTGGAGGGTTGGGCAGGGATATTCCATTTTCCAGCAGGTACACTATCAACAGACCTCACTGTAAATATAGGAACCATTTAGGAGCCAAGACCTGGCTATTTACACACCTAGTCCCCTTGAAACTTGTGGGAGTTAAAGGCAACTAGATGCCTTTCTAGATCTCCTACTAACTGGTCTAACAAGGGTCACTGGCTTACAAAAATAATAGGAGATGGGCAAGGTGAGTCAAAGAAACTGAGGTCAGCACTTTTCACCCAGGCAGGAGGGCTTAAAGTGAACAAGGATCAGGTTAGGAGGTGGCAAAATGGGAGGTGGGAATAGGGTGACAGAAGAGGGAAGGGCTGAGTGGGTTTTCAGGTTTAGCATCCACAAAACCCCATGGGGTCCCACAGGCTCTTAGGATAAGGGCTGCAGAGCACGTGTCCAGGGTTGAGATGCGGGACAGGGGCTAAGTCAGGGTACCGTCGCTTCACCTTCTGCCCGTAGATAAGGGCTCCGGGGGCTGCAGTGCCTTAGGGTCACTTGGCCAGGGCTGAGTGCAGTGAGCAGCAGGAGCAGCGAAGTGTGGAGGGGTTGGCACGTGTGGGAACTGGAGCACGCGCCACGGCGGCTGGGCTGGCCCAGGAATTTATTTATAAACGGTCTCTTCAGAGCAAATTCCTTTCTATTCTAACCCTGCTCCCGCCCGTCGTCCCCCAGCCCCCCCAGCTCGCCTTCTCTCTCGTGTTTTGTCTGTTTGGAGCTTTGTAATCCTTGCCGAGACACTATCTACGGGGGAACAGAATTTCCTGCTTTTGTTTCCTATGCCAGTCCAACCACTGGCGCAGTCTCAAAAGCATTCCCGCTGCCTTTCAAAACGGCCCTGGAGGGGCAGGGGGGGAAAGCGAGGGGGAGGGCACCAGCTGTGTTCAGCTATTGTTTGTCTTAGAAAGAGGCGACGAGGCTCCCCACCACTGCCAGGGCCACTCCCTGCCCTCACCAGTTCCCTCCTCCTTGTCCACGAGCCACACAATGGGGCAACTTCCAAAATTAGCTGTGCTGGATTGTCCCAGGCTGGTCCCCCCCACCCCAACTGTCTTCAGTGCTGACCTGGGGTGTAGAAGGACAACCTAGAGGAGGGAGGGACATGGTTTCAATAGGAGATTCCTTTCCAGTCAACAGTTGTTGCTATTTTCCTCTTCCATTTCTGTCCTCTCATCAACTCAACCTGTGGTCAAAGGGCAGCCCACCCCCCCCACTTGATAAAGTGCCAGGTGGCACAGGATGGACAGGTGGGGAAGGAGTGGCTGAGAAGATGTGTGCGGTCTGTCATGGCCTGGTGTCTAAGGAACAGATACATCTCTATCACAGTTACTAACCACTCTCACGGCTAAGAAATAAAATGGGCTTCTCTCATTGTCTTGAGATGCCCAGAGGTATGGGAGAAGTCTGGGGAGCTTTGAGTCACTGGTTTCACTTCAGGTCTCAGATGGGAAAGGCTGGTGAGGAAACAGAAAGTGGTGCTGTGAAGCAGTTTCTTTGTTGCACCCCGTGGCTCTCATCTGCTCCTAGACACTGACCAGGGCATTGACATTTGCTTGCCCTGTGTGGAATTAGAGTATTTGCTAATTAGTATGTTAGCAAAATAATACCAAAGTGTCTGGAGCTATTCCCCGTGCTGTCCGTGCACCCTGTATGTGCCACAGCTGCTTCTCTCTACCAGCTGCACAAGGAGCCAGAATGAGGCAGCTCCAGGAGGCAGATGAGCTGAGATAGTGCTCTCCTGACCTGAGACACTACTGTAGACCCAACAACAGAGGTGTGTAGAGTGGGAGTCATCTCCCTTAACTGTGGCTGCCTGCAAAACATCTAAGCCAGTCATCCAGGCATCTTCTCCAGTCCCAAAAGAACTACAGGCCCTTCTTCAGCATGATCAACCAGTTCTCCTTTTGGGCATCTGCCTCAGGGAGAGACAAATGGCACCTAGAATTGATCACACCTCTCCAGCTACTTTAAAGGATGTCTGTCTGTCTGTCTCTCCACCTCGTGTGTAGATGTTGACTGCTCAGGCATATACGATTCCCGCATCTGTGCACCTATCCCAAATCCTTCAGCAGCTGCTTCAGAGCTGAGCAGAGAGCAAAGTCTCTGCTCCCCCTTATAAGAGGGCTGCACTAGGGTAGAGCTGAGGAAGAGGAATGGGACATGATGGGTAAGGGAAGTCCGCTCCACCACGCATCTGATAAACAGAGATCTTCCACTGGCCCCAAATTCCCTTTAAGAAAATTGCTCCCTTGATGCTGACGTCCATTCAGTTTCCTTCAGCTGCTAAAGCAGGTCAGAGAAGGAAAGAGCTGTGGCTGGGTGGGAGCTATCTTCGAGTGCAGCCATTGTCCAGAGCTCAGGAGTGGCTGCGTGTTGGAGTGCTCCATGGGGATTATGGGCATTTCTCTATTCAGCACTTCCTATGGGAAAAGGCAGTGGGGTGGGAGGGAACCGCTCAGGGCTGGCCTGAATGCTATCAGTCTTCCTCTCCCATCGCTGACTGAACCACCTCCAGATCCTGCCACTTACCTAAGAGTAGTATAGAGGAAAAGTAATTTTAATTCTATTTTTCTGTTATTCTGTCATAAAACTGCTCTAACCTAGAGTAAATAAGGTGTGGTGGGAGGGAGAATGCAAGCACCCCACCTCCCACACATCACCTCCTTCACCTACCCTCTCATCTCCCAGCTCTCCCAGTCCCAAGCCACCCCAGCAAGGCACCTCAGTGTTGTATACCAAATGTTCTGCTGGTCTCATTTGGTCTTTGATCCTCCTTGCTGTATCTTGGTCTCAGCTGGCTGATCTGAATCCCTCTGCTACTCCTCTCCGATATCAAAAAGCCCTGGCATGGGCCTTATCATTCTTGAGCTGGAGTTTTCCTCCCCCTGACCTGAGTGGGACACCTCTTTCATGATAGGCTTGTTGCTTTGAGCTGCGCAGTCTGAGCCAAGGGCAAACCTAGAGTGTGCTCCAGCACAGCTGTGACCTTGCTGGTGGGTTTACACCTAGTGTGACATTCTGGGGCTGTGGCTTATGCCATGTCCCTGCACTTTGCCTAATGATCTGAGCACAAGTGCCTGCTGTCTTCTCCTGCGTGTACCTGGTACTATAAGGTCATGTCTTTCCCTTTGCAGAGGAGGATAGCTCGAGCCTGACCCTGAATGCAACTCAGCCTGGTGAAAACCCTGTGGCCCTGTCTCGAGAGCGACGAAGCCTGGGTGAGTTGGGGGTCTTGCACCTTGTGGTTGTTGGGGCACTTACCTTAGCAGCCATGGGTGGGTGCAGATGCGTGTCTGAGATACAGATGTAGGGGTAGAGGTTGTAGTGAGCGTGTGTGTGTACACAGATGAGAATGAGGGTCTGGGCCTTGAGTAGGAGCTGGGTGTTACACCCTGGGAGGGCAGGAGAGGGAGTCTGGAGCTCTGCAAGCTGCTCTGCTTTAAATCCTGCCGGTACTGATTGGCTCTAAAGAAGTGTCATGTCCTGCCTAGGACTGTGCTGCTGCAGTGAGAATTATTCTACTGGGGCCTCCTCCACCGGGCATGGCTCTGTACAGGGAGGGAGCTGGAGGGGTGGGAGAAGGAGAAAGAACATGTGTGTGTGTGAGAGCCATGCGGGGTCTTTCTCTTCCAGTAGAGGTGGCTGCAGTGGGATGGTAACAGCTGCAAAGCCCATTTCATCCCCCATTCTTCTCTTGGCCCTCCACAGACGCTCTGGCAGCAGCAGAGACAGCTGTCCTTGCGGAGTGCAAGACGCGGGAGGTGGTCTTTGAAATCTCCCGCAACATGGTGGACAGCACCAACGCCAACTTTGTGGTGTGGCCACCCTGTGTGGAGGTGCAGCGCTGCTCCGGGTGCTGCAACAACCGCAATGTGCAGTGTCGCCCCACACAGATCCGTGTCCGGCACGTCCAGGTAAGGGAGATGCCTCCCACTGCTCCCTCCTCCTGCCGCCCACTGCCACCCCAATGCCCCAAAACCAAGCCCACAGCGCGTCTCAGATGCAAGGCTCACACAGCTGCCTGCCTTGCACCCCCTCTGTTGTCACAAACTCTGCATTGGCCACGCAGCACTGCAGACACTGGCACGGGTCACGTCCATGCCAGCTGCTGGGAGGGCTGGTGCTGTCCAGCAGCTGGGGACTGTCACCATGCAGAGCTACAGGGCACCATCCCCAGCTGCAGCTCCATGCCATGGGCCTTTCTGTGGCTCAAGGCAGCCTTGTCTGCTGTGTTAGAGCAGAAGAAACAGGGTGCTTTCCTCACAGGAACTGTTTTTGATGGAAAGAGAGGAAGGCTTGCAGTGTCAGTCTCCTTGCCCCCATTGCTGCTGCAGCTTCTTTCCAAGATGCACTGAAGCAGCTTCTCCCTCTCAGCCAACAGTTACCTCCTGACCTGCTACAGCAGCCAGCAGACACCTGATAGCTAACCTCTTGCTCTGATCCTCCCCTCACAGCTACCAGTGATCTCCTCACAGCTTCCTCCCAGACAACTTGTTTAAAAATAATGTTCATCCCATACTAATCCTCTGCCTGAGCTGCAAGAGACTCCCCCGGGCAGGCAGCAGAGGTTGGCTGGGAGAGATTGTATTCACACAGCCTTTTTCATCAGGAAATTCCTTTCTCAGAAAAGCCAGGCTGAATGAGGGGAAAAATAGGGGGGAGCAGGAGTTGTTTTTCTGGAAAAAAACAAGCGAGAGGTCAAAAGCCAGCCTGAAAAAGTGACCTGGAAATGGTTTCTTTGAGGACAGAGGTCTCTCTATTGTTTGGCTGGAAGTGTTTGTCTAGTGAGCAGCGTGTGGTCTGAAGTGTGTGGAGTGGGCTTTCAAGGAAAGATAAACAGCCTGGCTGCTTCAGCACTGGCTGAGGGATGCTGCTGGGGGCAGTGGGTTTAGAGGAATTCCATCCCAGACACACAGCACAGTGAGTATTTATAGCTTGCGGAGCACTTCAGGGACTGCAGTCTTGTTAGATAAGCTGAGTAGGGTCAGACCTGGCTGCTGCTGGAGTGGGAGGACCCTCTAGAAGGCTTGTGCCCTGTGGTGGGATGTGGAGCAATGTGTCTTCCTTCTGAGTCAGCACTGGTGGAGAGTCCGAGGGAATTTCCAGAGCACCGCCTTTCCCATAAAACATAGAGCTGAGGGCTTCAGCCCTGCGAGTTATTAAAGAGCTTGAGACAAATTCAGACAGGCCTCAGCAGAGCTGGTGAAGCTATGTTAGCTTGCATTGGGTCTGAGTTTTTCTCCTTTTGCCCTTCCTGTAATTCGCTGCGGGAATTAGTTCTGGTTGCCCCCAGGTCTCCACCATCACATCTGTCAGAAACAGGCTAGCCAGTTCTGCATGCTCCATGTTTCTGTCTGTGATCAGCCAGTCATCCTGCTTAAGCAGCAGCAACAGTTAGGAACAGGGAAACCAACCAGAGACATCCAAACTTGTCTAGTCTAGGTCTGCTCTGCTGGTATGTTCAGAATTATTTGCCATACACACCACCCCCAAATTTGAACCATGCTTCGTGCGCTGCCTTCTGACCCTTTAGGAAGAAAGGCAGTACTGAAGAGCGCTGACAGTGATTATTTTTACAGAGTGGGAGCTGCAGCTGTATTAATCTTTTGCTTGCTTCTCTCTTCCAAACAGGTAAACAAGATCGAATTTGTCCAGAGGAAGCCAAAATTCAAAAAAGTTGTTGTGCCTTTGGAGGACCATGTGCAGTGTCGGTGTGAGGCCGTGTTCCGACCGCCTCCCAGGAACATCCGTCCAGGGCCACGTGAACAGAGACGTAAGGATCTTGACATTAGTAGAATAGAGGGAGGCATGAGAAGAGAGGCTGAGGAGAGAGGGAAGAGCCCTCCACTGGTTTCAATCTATTTAGCTCCAGTGAATCCCACAGGCCTTCACTGGTTTATACCAGCCGAGGGACCTTTCCCAGGATGTCTGCCTGCCTGCAAGGGGCTGAAAATGAGGGAAATGAAGGAGGGGAAGGTGAGAGGTGAGGGGAAGGGCATGGTGGGAAAAGGGAGAGGGCAGAGACTGTGCAGAACAGAGGACAAGGGACAGAAGAACAGAGAGAAGCCTTGTGGCCCTCCTATTGCAGAGATCTTTGTTGACAGTGTGTGGAGAAAGATATTTCAACATGAGCCGGCTGCCCCTCGCCGTACAGACACTCTCCCCTCTGTTTTGGCAGGCTTGTCGCCATCGTTCACCACAGCCGCTGTCTCTCAGAGGCAGCGAGTACGCCGGCCGCCGGCACAGAAGAGGAAACATAAGAAGTACAAGCATGTCAACGATAAGAAAGTGCTGAAAGAAATCCTCATAGCATAGAAGTGCTGGCAGGGGAGAGAGAGCACAAGGCAGGTAACAGCAAACTACTCTTCCAGTTGGGAGAGATGTCCTCCCGGGACATGGCATCTTGGACCTTTCCCACAGCACTGGCCACTTATTCA
This sequence comes from Manacus candei, assembly GCF_025592945.1. NCBI lineage: Eukaryota > Metazoa > Chordata > Aves > Passeriformes > Pipridae > Manacus > Manacus candei. The sequence goes on from NW_026138066.1 coordinate 6,923,433, forward strand.
GCTTGGGGCTACTGCAGGATCAAACCTGGGTCTAAGGAGGGAGAAGGACTAGGTTGGGTGCCAACATGTGCATCCTATTTATGCCTTTAAGTTGGAAGGATCAGGCCATCCTTGCTCCAACTATCCTTGCTCTTGGGCCCTGCCCTCTCCTTCCCTGCCTCCCTTACAGGCAGAAAACAAGCCTGACTTCTCTACACCTAAATCCCCTCGGGGTCCATGTAATTCATCTCTTCTGTGGAGCAACTCCCATCCTCCTTTGTCTATTGATTCTCCGTTGAAAGCAGAGAATTAATGTTGCTCTGGGGATCCCTTTTCCTTTTATTTCATTAGTCAAGTTAGCAGAAAGACTGAAAAGGAGCAACACTTTCAGTTCATCACTCTCCTAGCGGGAAACCTATGTGCATAAGAAAGGTCATACCAGGGAAAAGGAGAACTGGAATCTCTGTCAAGAGATCTGGACTTCATCAGGCCAGGGTCTGATTCTTCTCTCCATGACTTGTGTAAACAGGAGTAATTCCCTCATCATCAGAAGAATTTCACTGGTACAAGGGAAAGGAGAATAAGCCCTGGTTCCCCATGAGAGAGAAAGGTACAGAAAAGAGAGAAAGAATAGTCAGGGCACAGATCAGGAGGAGCTGAATTTAGAGAGAGGTGACACAGTTTAACAGAGAGAGCCCTGGCCCATGGCTCAGTGGTTCCAGCTCTGCTGCAGCCCTTTGAATGAGCCCAGGCCACTCACTTCACATTCACTTCCCCTTACCTTGGGAGAGGAGATGGCGGGCTTCCATCTGTGGCATTTCAGGAGCCGGGGGCAAGGGGCACCTGGCAGTGCCTTGGGATTGGGATTCCCATGCTTAGTACTACGAGAGCTCAAATTACCCCAGGATTCTGCTGGCCAGCCTGAAGTTCCCAGGGTGGAAAATGATGCAAACCCATGCAAATCTCAGCTCTGGCTCAAGCTGTTCAGGGTAAAAAATAGAGAAGGTCAAAAGTCCTTCCAGCCTTCTAATCTGGCATTTTGACACAAACATTTCCAGAGGAGAAAAGGGAATAGAAGGGTAGTTGCAGGGGGAAAAGGTTACATATTCTAATGCTGTGTTTGGTTTTGTTTCACTTCCAGGTTTATTTAATATATTTGCTGTATTGCCCCCATGGGGTCGTTGGAGTGACAACTTTTCCTCTTTGTCCATCTGCCTCGACGTCTGATTCAGACGGCAATTGGTGCTTCCCTTTCCATCAGTGGACCTTCTCCCACCAAAGCCTCCTTTCTTTCATTTATTAGCATAATTTTAAAGTTTTACACACACACACAAAAAAAAGGACAAAGATGACCTTTATATATATATATATGAGAAAAGAACAGAGTACAAAATAAAACCATGAACGCCAACAGCCACTTGTGACAAGGACAGGACAATGCCTTCCCTGCTACAGAGGACAGGATGGAAAATGTGAAAAGAAAAGTGGGTCCAATTTCTTCTAAGGAAAGGAGAAGACCACATGGACAGAGGCCAGAAAGGGAATATTCTCCCTTTTCCTCATGCTTCTGGTAAGGCTGGGGGGCCTGGCTGAGATCTACACTTGCACTGGACCTATATTTTGGAAACAGGCGTGTCTCAGATTGCAAGCAGCGACCAATGATGGAAAATGCACTAAGGACTTTTATCAGCCTACCTGGACAGATATATATTTTTAATGTGCGTGTGTATATTTTATTTTAAAAAAGAAAAACCAAAACCATTAAGATATACAACATCTCTGGGAACAGAACAAACAAGCGAAGAAACAAAACAAAAACAAAACAAAGAAGCCAAATGCATTCCCCCCCTCCCTTCCCCCTCCTGCTCCTGGTGCTGACTGGAAGGTGTTTGGATGGTGGGGAAGGAGCACATGGCGGCAGAATCGTCTCCACGCCCCTGGCCCCTGCCAAGAGGAGCCATCTTTGCACATGCTTGTGGAGAATTCAACTTTCCAGGCTCGGACTCAAATTATTTTTTAAATTTGCTCTGTATGTGTGCGCGTGTATATGTGTGTGTGTGTGTGTGTGTATGTGTGCGTGCGTGTGTGTATGTGTATTTATACATGCATATATAAATATATATATATATATAAATATGTTCTTAAATGGGTTTCATTCCCCAGTGGCAGGAAGCTCAGAGGCACGTGCACGCATTGGCTTCACTAGCCTGGCAGAAAAGCACACTGTTACTGCAACGTGCCTGCGAGGCCCAGGATGGGGCAGGCAGAGGCATCATCTGATCTCTCTCTCTCTTGTTGCCCTTTTCTCTCGATCTGCAGCATCCCCCCAGCACAACTTCCTTGCAGGAGATGAAGTGGCACCACGACAAGACCAAGGACAGCCAAACTTAGAAGCATGACTTAATCTCAGTGAGCTGTCCTTGCCTGCTCTGTGGTCCTGAAAGCAGAATCATGTTCCCATGAGGTTTTTAACCCCTTCTTGGGTGTCCTGCATGCCATGCTTCCCCTTATCTCTCCCTGCCAGTGTTTCTACATCTCCCATCATTTTTCTCTCATTTTTCTTCTCAAATTCCTTCTTGGTCTCTTTGCCCATTAGATGATCCCAATCCACGTAGTTTGGAAGTTGATCCATGATGTGGGCAGCTCAATGTAGATATAGAGAAAGAAATGAGGGCAGTCTTTGCAGTTGGCAGCAGCCGTCTGAGACAGAAATGAGCTCTTCTAAGTGAGGAGGACTTGGAGAACAACTGGAGAGTCAGTTGTAGAGTCCCTCCTGGGCCAGTGCCTATCTCTGAGGAGGGAGGAAGACTGTGTGGGCAAGGGCTGTTTCTGCACAGCTAATACTCAGTCACCATTAGCAGCAATGTTACATATGATGGAAATTCCCAGCTTCACCTCGGAGTCGTGGTCTCAGATAGTGCCATGCTGGGTGCTGCAGTTACTCATGCAGAAAACACCTGCCAAGAGTGATTGCAGCAGTCCCCCTGTCCCTCCTGCCTCCAGCCACTTCTCCCCTCACCCCCCCCACCCCCATTGCAGGGCAAAGCCCTGGAGGGAGACTGGGGAAGAAGCCAAAGCCACAACCTGGGAGCTGTTACAAGTTGTGGAGGAACCCAGTCCTCACCTCCTGCAAGCCCAGACCACTTCTTGTACCACTGCCAAGGTGGCACATTTCTCCCTCCCTCTATCCCCAAGCCCTCAAGTCTTAAGATACTTTGTTTTGCTGTTCCAAAGTAATTTCTTTTGGTTTGTAAAGATGTTTTATTTTAATTTTTTTGCTTTTTTTTAATGTAAGATTAATTTATACTCAGTACTGTATTTAAAGCTGTAAAAAAAAAAAGAAAAAAAAAGAAAAAAGGAAACCACCTCTCAAACAGCATTTTCTCTTTCTTTTGTGAGCTAAATGAAAAGCAGAGGCCAAACCAGTTCACTGCAGGGCACAGCAGGATTCCCAGGGCCTCCAGTTTCCTTTTCAGGACACTTGTTCTGAGATTGCAGAGAGAAGCAGCCAAAGCTGGGAAAGTCCTGAGAGCCCGGCCCATGGCTGGCTGTGCTGTGCTCCTCCTTCCTCACTTGGGCTGGTTTGAAATGGCTCAGGTGCTGGGGATTTTGTCTCAAAGAGGTCCCCTTCTCCTTAGCGGCTCTGCTTGGGCACAGCCAGAATTTCCCTGTGCTTTCATCCTACCTCCGGATTCCTCTGCTTTGAAGGGCTCTGGACAGTCAGCACTGTTTACACTCCCCAAAGCTGTACAAACAGTCAGCCCCTTCCCTCCTTAGTCACCTCGTCTAGACAACAGCAATCCTTCCCTCGGTCGGAAAGGCCGCTTTGTTTCCCTTTCCTCCCAGCAAGGGAGGTATCGCATATCTGGCACTTGGATGCGAGGCTGTGAGGAGTGAAGGCAGCTGCCACCCTGTGCCTCAGTATCGGGGTCCCCTCAGCACATGCACAGCACCTGTAGTCCATGGCTCAGCTATGAGGAACGTAGACCCAAGTGGGGACTTGTGCTGAAAAAGGTGAACCCGGGGACCTCAGTGGGTAGGAGTGCTCCAGGCTGTCCTTAAAGGGCAAGCCTGACACTCCCAGGTGTGCAACCTGCTGGACATGGTCCATTTTGGGGTGATGAGATGTTTTCCCTGATCCTCCAAAGGGAATTGGAGTGGGGGTGAGCTCTATCTGCCCCCAAGGATGGAAAGCACAGGCAAAATCACAATGAGGATAGTAATCACATTCCCACTGATTTCCTTAGGATAATCTGGTGAAAAGAGAGATTTTTGGCATGAGACTTCTTTGGGCTTGAGGATCTGTCAGCAGGGAATTTGGGAAACAAAGGGTGCATAGAAGGGTACAAGGCACAGAAAGCATGGGTCCATCATCCTGTACCAGGAGTGGGAGGAAGGAATTGGCATCCCCAGGGTCCAGCACACCAACGCCATCTGCAAACTCATATCTCTGCTTTTAACAGCTCGAAAGTAATCACTGCTGAAAGATGCCATGGGCCTGGGTGCCTGGAGCCAACACCTCCATGGTGCCCAGCACCACACGAGTAGCTGCTCCCTCAGGTGCAAAGTTTGATGCCATTTGCTTTCCGCACAGGTCAGCACGGGACATGGGAAGGAGGGCACCTGTGCCACTTCTCAAGGCTGGAGCCAGAGGTTTGCATCCACCCTACGAAGCCAAACTCAGGAAATAAATCCTGGGGGGGCTGCAGTACACTGCCAGAAAGCATCTCGGTGTGGGGATGCCAGCTTGGTGCACTCAGTGCTACAGGTGATCTCAGAGGAGCCAGGGAGTCTTGGCAGCTCTCCTTGATTTAATTGCTCAATTGCTACTTCACCTAAAGGCCCATTCTTGGGATATGTCATTCAACAGGAGGTTCATCTTTTGATGGAGGAAATGCATCCAGACTTCCAGGCAGTGGAGAGAGGCTTCAGCAATAGATGCTCCTGTGATAGCACTGCTCCCGAAAGCAGCAGTTGGGGGAGAGCAAGGCTATTCAAGTGCAAAAGTAAATCCCTTTGAGTTTTAAAGCCAGACTTTGGGGTTTTTACCATCAACAGTTTGCAACACTAAAGCTGTTGCATGGCTAAATCCAGTGAAAAATCAGTTTGCAAGAGTTTCCTCATCAGGCCTGGGAAAACCCTTGACTGCTTGTTTTGTTGGCGTCTAGGAATACGAACTGCTTAATCTCACCCCCAGGCCTGGCTGTGGCTTCAAGGAAGAGCCTTCTCCAGCCCAGCCACGTGAAATGGAGCCCACACAGGCATTCTCCTCCCTGTGCTCAGCTCGTGTCTCCCTTGCATAAGCTGTGCCCCCTCTGCAATGGCCACCCTGTCCTGCTGCCCAACCTGCCCACACTCCGGACATGGCTGGAAGGGGCTTGGTGGAAACCACTGGCATCCCTCTTTATCCCAGGGTGGAATAAGGATGTGTTGGAGGGTGGCCCCATCTCACTGTCCATGCACCAGGATCTGGTGGGCCCTGGGGGTGGAGAAGCCAGCTGTGCCAAGGGAAAAGCACGTACAAAGAAGGAGGAAAATACGAATCATTAAAAGCTATTTAGGAAAAAAAACCCCACAACAAAAACCCGTTTCCAGAGCATGCAGCTGTTCCCCACTCGCCTTCACACAGCCCATGACCAAATGGTGCTGCCCCTCCCTAAACTGTGATCTACCCGTGACCAAGTGAACTTGTTGCAGGCTTGGGAATTTCCCATCTTAAAAGACATTGTGAGGAAGCCAGGCAGCTTCAGCTGTTTGTGGAATTCTTCACAAGGTTAAAGGAACAATAGAGCCTCCCAAACATTGAGTGCTAAGAGTGTGTGAACTGAAGGGAACCCCAAATACTGGAGTGTGCCTGCAGGTAGTGTAGACACTGGGTTAATTAACAGTCACAGCAGTGGATCCGTTGGGCTCTTGGCAGAAGAGCCAGGAGGTCAAAGATACCAAATTATAAAATGGTAGGGCTCACCTACCATTTTCCTACCCCAGCCAGGCAGAGACCAAATGAGATTCTCTGGCATGATGGACTGCCTTGGATTCACAGCAAGGGCTGGAGTAAAGGCAGCCCCAAGGGAAGTAATCCCGCCTTTTTTATTACTTTTTTATTACTATCTCAATAAAGCTGTTTGCAGGGAATTAAGCAGCAACCCAAACACAGCAGGGACCTGGGCAACGGGGAGGTTTGTGGTTTGACAGTCGAAGCGCATTTCGAAATGTTTGCTGTGAATTTTTTTTGCACATGCTGCAAAAATTCAATGGATGCTGCAGAAATGCCAGGCAAGAAGCTCGGCCATAGGTCTTGCCCCAGCAGCTTTGGAAACTCCCAAGTTCCCAAATGCCCCAACCTTTGGCCCTGGCCACCGCTGACTGATGCAGTCGGTGAAGGCAAGCTCTGGTCCCCAAACCCAGGCCCTGCTTGGATGTTTTCTGCATGAAGAGAAACTATTTTTCAGTAGGAATCTCGGCACAGACCCAGGGAATAGCAGAGGAGATGGTGTCAGCTACCACTGGTCTCTTCAGTGCAGAGCTGGCTGTGAGCGATGACATCAGAGTCAAAAGTAAATGAGGTCAGTGGAGGAAAAGTGCTGACAACTGAAGCAATGTGTACTCCCAGCAAGAAACTCCACACCTGCACTCCCGGTGTCAGCCCAGGGCACCCAGGAGGTGGCTGATCAGAGGGCAAGTGATCATCTCCCTCAGTGACATCAGATGTTGCCCCACGAGGGTCTGGCACACAGACAGCCCAGTTTACATGCATGGGGTCACATATGAACCACACCACACACCCATATGAGTGCTTTGGCTGCCCAAGTTAGGCAGGGAGCTGTAAGGAGGTGCTCTGCAGTGTGCATGGCAGGCAGGATGTTCTCTTTCTCCTCCAGTGGGCAGGGGCCAGGGACCCCTGAGCACAGGCAGGGCTGCACAGGGGCAGCACAGCTCAGGCAGGTGTATGCAGACGGGTGCAGAGGAAGACCTGGGGAAAGCCATCTCCATGGAGGGGATTTCAGCACTCCCCAGGCTTTGGTTGGGGATGTCAGCAGGCTCCATGGATATTGGCAGGTTAGGAGGGTGCTCAGGAGAGCTGACATTTGGGAATGCTGTGGTGTTAGCTGCTCCCAGAAAGGAGGGCAGGGGGGGTTGCTGTGACCCTGTACACACTGGCTTGATGTCTGTGAGAAAAATCTGTAAAGTGCCTGCATTTCTGCAGGGTGCCTACAATGCCTGGGCAATACCTCCTGGGTATCTCTCATGAGGGGGAGGGGGTGGGCTGTGCAAAGGGTCCTGTGCCTTTAAAGTCTGCAGAGATATTACTTAGGTGGAAAAAATGTTTCACCATGACCATGGATATTGTTTGTATTTCAGTAATGGACCAAGGAGAGACACACACACACACACAGAGAGAGAGAGAGAGAGAGAGAGAGAGAGAGAGAGAGAGAGAGAGGGAGAGAAAAGACCTTCCTTCCCTCTGACAGGTTCAGGAATTTTTTCCATTAATTAAGAAGAAAAACAAAATGCTTGCGCTGGGAGGGGGTTGGGAGGAAAAGGGGGTCTCCCTGGTGTCCCATAAACCTGGTAGCCATGGACAAAACACCACAATTGCAGCATAGCCTTGCCCTGGAAAGTTTGAGGCAGTGCTGGCCAGCGGAATGAAGCAGAAGCAAACCTCTCACTCACAGAGGACCTTGCTTTGGAGCATCCCAGGCTGGATGAGGGGCAGCTCACTTCCAGAAGGATGCACAAATCCAGATGAAGCTCTTGATCTGTGACAGGCAGGATCAGTGCCTGCTGCAGTAAGGTGAAAGCCAGTGATGCAGGTTTGTCCCCTAGGAGGAGTGGGGGATGCTTTACACATCAGAGCATCCCACTGGCTGCATCAGATGGTTGCAAAAGACTGAAATGGGCATTCTTTGCGTTCAGGTTTGGCTGGGATAAGGCTCTCCTGGCTCTGCTGAGGCAGGTATGAACAGCCAAGTAATTGAATAAAGCATTTTCCCAGCATGGCCACCTTCACGTGCATTAAATGAGACAGAAAGGAGCAGCTGAAAAGGATTTGCAGTTTTTTCCCCATGATACGTATTTTCCCTTTTCCATGGATAGTCCCACTGGGTACGCTGTGACCTATTGTTGTACTTATTTATTTACTCAGGTCTTGTAGACAGTTTCAAAGCTCATGGCCAGGAAGGAGCAGACAGATGCTGCTACTATGCAGGACAGAAAATCTGCTCTAGTTCCTCACTTTGAACCCAGATGCAGAGCCAGGTGCAACCCCAAACCCAGGGCTGAACCCTGTTCCCTTCCCTCCCTGCTCTAACCTAGAAAGTGGGATATTCCATTGCAAGTTGATCCTGTGTGGTTTTTTTCCAAGCAAGAGGTTAACTGGTTGGAGTGGTTTGGATTAAGGACCTGCTTCTCCTTTTGGGGAGAGACCTGGTTTGGGGTGGATGAGTGTAGGAGCAGCATTGGAGCCTGGAGACTTCCTGCTGCCTTACACCTCCAGTCCCTGAGGAAGGACAGCCAGCAACAGGGGATTTTTTTTCCTAACTGGAAAACATGAATATTTATGAGCTTGGATTAAAAAATCCTCTAAAGAATCTGGGTGCATGTGAACACTCATCCAAGAAGTGGAGGCCCTCGGGCAGTAAACATTGGGAGCTGGCACAGTGCTGGGTGCTGCTGTGCCCACCGTGGTGCAGCTGGGGAAGGATGTCATTGCTGCTGACTGAGTCTCTGGCACTTGGGGCACCAATGGCTACAAAGCCACAGTGTCACAAGTGTGAGCTGTGGGTAAGACAGCTGTGGGTCCTGAACCTCAAATGTGATGAGTCCTTATTGAATTGGAGTGGAGGGAAACAAGAGCCTTGTGAGAGCCAGATGTCTGCGCTTGGCTGGAGCATCTGGGACTTCTGTGGGCTAAGGCAGGTGGTCACTGCAGTGTTTGAACTTGGGAGAACAAACTCTGCTGCTCCTCAGTACTGATAAGACCTGTCTCCCTGTGGTGTGTGTCCCTAGGGTATGTATGTGGATGGGAGAGGTCACAGTGCCAGGTTTTGACAATTAGCAGAGGTGCTTGGATATGGGCATCTGCATCTCAGGTCTCCCTCACTAGTATGAGGTGCCAATAGTCGCCATCCACAGGTTTGAAAAAGGACCTGAGAAGTTTGTGAGAAGCTGACAGAACCAATTACTGAGAGACAAAGGGAACTTGTAAAGGAGTAGGAGGGTGAAGGTAAGCCCAAAGGAAGGATTTGCTTTTTGGGAACTTTTTCTTTCACTCCTTTCCACCCCTCACCCAAAGACCCCTCCTGCTTGCCAGGAAACTTGGTTGGGGCAAGCATTTTGCCACCTGGCTTATGCACGCACCAGTCAAGGAAACAATTCTGCAATTGAAAGAGGAAATCTCCATCCTGGCTATTTCCAACCTCTATTGTTTGTTACCCAACTCATGCATTACACAGACCAGTAGGCAAGGCAGCAAGATTGCAACACTATGCATGTGCTTTCAGACACTTAATTTTAGCATTGCATCCTCTGAATTGTGGTACTAAAACCCAGTTCTAAGGAAAGAGGAAACCTGTGATTCTGACACTTGATTTTGACCATAAAAGGAAGCAGATCATTCGAGTGACCTAACAGGTTTAGTCATTTAGACTGTAATCCTCTGGGAGTCCAATGAATCCCTGCTGGGGTTTTCCCATCCCCAAGGTTGCTTGGGAGCCCTGGGCAGGGCTGAAGTCCTTGAGCAACTGGAACTTTGTGTGTCAGATTGAGCTCCTGATCTTTGGACCTTTTCTCTGGGCAGTGCAGGACTCATGCACGTCACTTCCCAAGCAATATTGGGATGGGACAGGCTTTGCCAGCTATTGTCAGACCTTGACAACGTTTCAACTACAGACTCAGATGTCTTTGTAAGGTACTTGTCCAGGTGTTGCCCAAATCCCCCTCCACGCAGAGCCAAGGCAGCTTAGCTGGTGCTGACTGCAGTCCTACAGACGCCCTGACCCGGTCTTGTGGGATTCCCCCAGCAGCAATACAGCAAAGCAACACACAGATCTACCAAAATCACAGTGGCTTGTGGCCACCCCCCAACCAAGCAATAGGAAAATCCCAAACCTCACCAGCTCCTAACCCCATCATTGCCAGGGCAAAGGCAGCAGGAGCTGGGATGAAGCTGAGATCTCTCCTGTACACCCAGTCATGGGTAGAACCTACACCCAGCATGCCCCAATTTTCTCCCCAGCGGCTGCAGGGATGTCTATCACCAGGATTCCTGTGAGAGCTTCCCACAAGCCTGCCCAGGCCTCAGCAGGGCTGCGTTGGCCACTTCCTAAAATGCAGAAGCATCCTTGGTTGGTTTTTTTTGCAATCTTGCAGACGTAACATGCTTTCAATTCCTCAAAAATAGCATTTTGCATGTGACCAGAGGCACTGTCCTCTTTCCTCTTGGTTCCTTCCCCTTCCAACAACACGTGTGTGCAGCTGGTGATGGGAGCCAGGGAGTCTCCTTTTCCTTCTTTGCAAGCTGTCAGTGGGGCTATGACATGTGCCTATTTCATTGAGAAAGTTACCAAGCCACAGAAGGTTGTGAAAGGGTAAAGTTAGAAGCTGGAGAAGGTGGAACAGGGGTATGCTTTAGAGGAAGAAAGAAATCTTTATTTTTTCCAAGTACCTGGTTGTGCAAGACCTGAAGATTGTGATTTGACTGTGAGACAAAATCATCATGACATAGCTTTGGCCAAGGGTCAGCATTGGCCCTGTTTGGTTTGGTGTGTCAGTGAAAAAAAAATAAAAAAAAAAAAAGAAAAGAGCTCTTCTCACTGCATCTCTTGAAATATCTGGGTTGCAGATCCTTGCCCACCTCTGCAAGGATGGAGGAGCTGGGAGCAGGTCCAAGCAGCCAGCTGAGTGGCACTCTCTATGCTTTCTTAGGGAGTAAAGTAGGGCTGTGGGTGTTTTCTTGCACCCCCAAGAGCTGAAGCAATGCTGACAGAAGGAGGGTTTCCTGTGGGGTCCTCTATTACCGTGCTGGTTCCCAACAGCTGCTTTGGATCAGGGGAAATGCCAAGCATCCTTCACTTGTCCGGACCAAACAAGAAGCTCAGTCTGGCTGATGGGTCCAGAATTGTGGAAGAGGAAGGAGCAGCAGAAACATGCTTATTGTGAGCTGAATTCAACTGCTCAAACCAGGGTAACTTCTACTCCTGTATATCCCTGCCCTCCCCATGCACACACCCCAGTAGGGAAGGGAGTGGGGCTTTCTCATCCAGTGAAACCCCGGACTGTGAGACCTGAGCACAAAGTTCTCACAGAAGTTGGCCAGGGTAGCCAAGGGCAGGACACAGGGATTCCACAAGGCTGTATACAGCCTTTCATCCCACAGCAGGTGCCCCTGACCTCCCAGTGCAGGTTCACGCCAGTGTGCCCTCTTGCAGGGCTAGAGCATGGGGGCTGTGCCAGAAAAGACACTCTCAGGACACTGCCAGGAAGGTCAAACTGAGGGGTAGGTGCTGGAAAAGTGGCCAAGACCATCAGGGATAGAGGATACAGAAAGTGGGCCAGGCTGCTTCCATCTGGGGACCTGGTGGCTGCAGAGGGGTGGCACAGGCTGACCCCTTGCCCTGACACCACAGTCGTGGTCACCACGAAAGCAGTGATGGAGGCAAAGCATGAGCGTGCAAGTGGCTGGGGTAGCCACTGTGGGTGCTCTGTCCTCCTTGCTGGGCTGTTTGGCAGTCACAAGGCCAAGACAGGAATGCCAGGAATGCGAAATTCCGGTGCACTGCCCTGTGTCCCGTCCCAGTCCATCCCCCATCCCCCGGCAGCTGCCCCCCGCTTCTCCGACCCGTTGCAAGAACAGGATATTCACCCGAGCGACATACACTCACACACGTCTTGTTATCAGGAAAAAACACTCAGTCAGCGTCTGGAATGGGCTCTAATTAACCATGTGGCCACCGGGACTTCCTCATGGAGCCACAGGGAAAGCACCCGCTCAAGACGAGGTATGGGCAGGTGGGCAGCAGTGGGTTGGAGCTTCCAGGGCCACCAGCATGGAGAGGCTGGAGGTGAGCACTGAGTGCTGCCACAGCCCTGCCATCGCCCAGTGGTCCCTTGCCTCCAGCTCTCCCTCCTGGCAGAGCCACAGGGTAGTGGGGAGAGCCTCTATAGATCAGAGTATCCAGCCCCACTGTGAGGTTTTGTCCCCTCCTTGCCGCAATGAAGTCAGGGCCCTCGAGCTGAGAGGTGCCCCCAGCCCATCTCCCTGCTGTGGCCACTCTGAGTCATGTCAACATGTCCCTGCTTCCAGCACAGGCTCTGCAAAGACGTCCTGTCTCAGGTAAACAGGATCTCGCCGCGCTGTGTGACCTTGTTTACCTCCGTGAAAGAATTTGGCTGGAATTTTTTTTCATTATTTTTTTTCTTCCTAAGGGTTGGTGAGTCACCCTGCAGAAATGTGTGCTGCCTTTCCACACTGACTGACCTCGCTGCCCGAACTCCTGCCTCTCCCTCCTGCCCCCCAGCTCTGGGCCAGTCGAGAAGCCCCCACTCTCCTGGTGATGCAACCCGTGCACCAGAGCTGGTGCCGGTGGTGGCCGTGGCAGTGGCATCTCTGCCACAGGAAGGACAGACAAGTGTTTGGGCAGTCCCTGTGCCAAAACACAGGAAAAGCACTGAGAAATTACCCCGTGCATTGTCAACTCCGAAAACACCAAAGAAAACAAAACAGAGCAAAAAATAACCAAAAAAATTGGCCTCGCTAGAACAATTGCCCAGAAGAATAGAAAAGAGAAAAAAAAAAAAAGAGGCCAATGGACCTGGCCCAGCGCCAGGACCCTTGTTTTCCTTTCCCAACACAATGCATGTTAAATAATACTTCCTTCTCACAACAAGGCCCTCCTGGGCTGGTTTTTGTTTTTCTCCCCCGTTGTGCGGGGGTCAGTCAGTGCAATTGGCTCCCGGGAGCATCGGCACTTCAGGGCTGCTGCTCTTCCCCACTGCCATGGATCACCTGTTCCCAGTGCTGCAGAGAAGTGAGGGCCCTGCGGTTGGGCTGCCCACCATCCTCCAGCTTTTGTGTGGGAAGCAGGGGACTCTTCAGTGCTTCTCCTGACCTCTCCCACCCACTGGCATGATCCAGGTTGAGCTGCTTTGCAGGATAATGTCTCTTCAAGGTAAGCTAGGTAAGCTATCCCAAGCCACCACCATAGTGTAGCCATACTCAAGCTATGAAAACATCCACACAAACTAATCACGGCAGCCACATCGTATATGTCGATTTATTACCAGATTAAATGTAACAGAAGAAGAAAATTATATACAATACGTGGGGGATGAAAAGTTTCATGACATTTCTAGCCAGGCTTCCAGACTGTGATGAGGGGAACCCCCGTTACTTGCACCTTGGCTCTTCAGTTCCCATTTGGCTTGTACTCAGTTTTATTTCCTTCAGGATTTCTCTTCCCAATGAGAGTGTCACTGGCACCCAATCGACTGTATTTAAATGTCTGTGTTGCAGAGAAATCCAAGTAAAACTGGTTTTGTTTTTTCTAACTTCTCTCCTGAGAAATTTAACATCTGAGATACCACGCCTCTCATTTGTTGGCAGTGTCAATGAACAGTCTCCAAGGGGCTGATCATATCCATATCTCTTTATCTGAGAATTACTGGGATTTCTGATTAAATAGCACGTGCAAGAAAGAAAGGAGTTGTCCTTCTTTAAACCAAACTGAGGCCTTTGTACACAAAATGACATCACTTTAGCTGTGTTGTATGTGTCTCCTCAGATTTCTGCTTTCTTACATGAGGACACAGGCTGCTGGGAAAAACGGACCTAGTGGTTCTTGGGTGCTCACAGACAGGGCAGGTCTCTGTTCCTGACCAGGCTCAATGCTCAGTCACTAGCTCACACAACTGGCCAGCCTTGTGCTGGCACAAGGGAAGAGGGACAGATGCTGCAGTGGAGCAGCAGACGGCAGGTCTAAGTAGGCATTTGGCATACTTGTCCACTGACGCCCGAAGTTGAGCAAACTCATTTGTTTCAAGGATTGACTTTGCGCACTGACGTTCCTGGGGCAATCCAGAAAAGCCAGATCCAAAGACCCACCTACTTGCATTGTCTCAGCTCAAACGTCAGTTCCTGCCTTGGGCTGATGGATTTGTGTGCTGGGTAATAATGCTTTGTGAAAGTGAGATCTTCTTGACACTGTCTTGGTCTGTTCTTCTCCCAGCCAGAAGATAAGCATGTCCCCTGCTACAGGGTGTATGTGGTCAGTCACATCAGCAGTCAGGGTAACCTCTTGATCAGTGAAAGACGATTTCTGAGCAAAGTTAACCACGTAAAATTGGTGCTGGAGATGGATTAGAGGGAGGTTAGGAAGAAAATTAGGGTGGAACTGGAACACGGCACACCCTGCAGAAGGCTGAGTGTTTGTATTGCTTCTGTGCTTGCTGTGTCCTCCATGCATTCCCAAACTTGTTCATGTGAGGTGAACAACGGTGGGATTCACCTGACAACAGATGTCCAAACATTGGCTCTGAAATCTCAGCCAGATGTCTCATTTGTCTCAACAGTTGACAGAGTGAAATGGGCATGTCCAGAGAAGAACTCAATGCCCTGGATTAATTTTTTTAAGTTTTGGATGAATCATGCTGTGGCAGTGCTCAACACTCTTTTTTGTCTAGAGAAGGAGACAAGGGCTGCTAGTGTTTGACTGCTTCATTTTCAGTCAGCTCAATTTAAGGTTCCTAATTTTTAGCTGGCAAACACCAAGAACAGTGAATCCCACCTCAGGAGAACAATGTACCAGTGTATGACAAGCAGCAGCAAGTCCAGGAACACAGGTCCTCTCTTGATTTATTTAACAGCTACAGTTAGTGCTTGAATTTGATCATGTGAACCCCTGTCTCAGCAAAATCCATCTTGCTCAACATGCAACAGTATGCCTTGTCCTCCAACAGTGCTGTCAAAGAATATGTCCCTCGGGGACCTTGAAACACATAGGAAAGAATTGCTGGAGCTAGCAACTTGCTTCTGAGCGTGGGGTTTTCCCTGGATCTGGCATGGCACTTATTTTTATCAGTGCCAAGCCTTTGGCAATTCACCAGCTCCTGATAACACAAGTAAAAACCTGGAAAAGACAAACCCAAACACTTAGCCCGAATCACTGCGTATAGGTGGCCTCATGCCTGGAGAGAGCAACCAGGTTGCCTATATTTGCCTCTATGTCCAGGTCAGCTCCTGGACACCAGGTCCCGGTGATGAAGAGCAGTGCTGCTGTCAGAACTCCCTCCTGCCAATGAGAACTTGGTGGAAACTTTGATCCAGGAAAATGTTTGTTGCTTGGCCTCCCCTTGTAAGGGAGTAGATGCTGGAGGTTGTTTCTCTAGCTGATGAAACAACTCCCAGTGTTTTCTGCCAGGTGAAGACCAGCTTAAGTCAAGCCTTTTCAGCTGCCTCGTCCCTACAAGACCATTGAGCAGTAGTGTTCAGCAGCTCACTTACTACCGAATATTCAGATTTGAGGTGCAGGGTGTCATTCTGGCCATAGCCCTAATGAAAACCTTGAGTTCACCTTAGAAATGGCTCTTGAAAACACCAGACAAGTACAATAAAAAAGGGGAATATTCAGGTCAGGCTGTGAATGTGCTCTTCAAACCATTTTAGTATTCTTCAGGACTTAAGCTTGAGGTCTGTGTAGATAAGTGGTGGGCTTGGCTGGTCATGGGACACCTCACTTGTGAGCCTGTTGAAGGCTGTATCAGTGCCATGCCAACTCACCAAGGTATTTTCAAGGTGACTATCAGAATGATCACTTCCCATAGCAACCTGTCAGAGGGAATGTGATATTTTGACTGGGAAAGTCCATTTCTAGCTCTGTTTTCTCCCCCACTTGCACCAGGTACACATCTGGGATGTGTGATGAAAACCTGCCAAGCTGATCTGTATCATAGAAAGTGGGAAGCAATGGTGGTGACATCAGCCATGGCTGATTGATGAGAAGTCATGTGAACATTTTTAAAAGGCAATGTAAGGCACTACTCCATTTGTTTGGTATCTCCCAGCTCCCTTCACTCATCTCCTGCAGATGATGCCAGCCCCACTAGTTCAATGATCTACCAATGTATGACCCATTGCTGCTCTGACCTTTGGTGAACAAAGGTGTTACTGGAGATACATTACTACTTAATGTTTTCATTACCATTTCTTTTGTACATTCCCTTGCAGCAAACTACTCACTGCCAACACTGAAAGAGGATCGATTTAGATTAGATATAAGACTTTTTTTACAGTGAGGTTGGTGAAACACTGGCACAGGTTGCCTAGAGAGGCAGAAAATGCCCTATCCCTGGAAAAATTCAAGGTCTGGTTGGATAGTTCTCTGAGCAGCCTGATCTAGTTGAAAATTTCCCTGCTCATTGCAGGGGGCATTGGACTAGATGATCTTTAAAGGTCCCTTCCAACCCAAACCATTTTAGGATCCTATGGAAACCACTGGCCATGGTTGTGCAGAGCTGCAGCAATCTCCTTCGGGATGAGGCCCATCCATAGTGACAGCTTTATGGGGACATCTATAATGTTGGTTGTCTATTTTTTGTTTATTTTTTTACAAGTTTATCCTACAAAATGATTCTACTCATTGGTAACTTTCTTGACATGAACTTCCAGATGTTATGATGACTCTACAGAGTCCTACACCTTCTAAGGGGGTTCAATTATCCATTTGGCCAAATTGTACCAAGAACCATCTTTCTGTTGGGTTTTGCAAGTAGACAGTGTTGTACCTGTGAGTAATGCTGAAACAACAGTTTTCCTCAGCAACAAATCTAACTATGCTGCAATTTCAGCTTCTTCCTAAGAAAATTTTTTCTGAAATACAGCGTAAGGCTGTATAATTTCATATGGGAAGTGTAACTGCCTACCGAGAAAAACGGGAACATACACTCCATTTTAAGCCCATTACAGAAAGGAGTTAGAGAGTCACGGGGATGCAAAGCTAATATCATTCTCTAGATAGTAACTGCTGCATCTAGTACTGCTCAGCAATGTGCAGAAATGGAAGTAGACAGAAATCCACCCAGACAAAAGCCAAGATTTTTTTTTTCTTTTGTCATTTGGGTGCACAGACTGAGCTCCTGAGCTCCTGGAGCTGTGAACATCCCATTGGCCTGACTGTTCCAGCAGTCTCTCCTTGCCCCCATTCTCCCAGACACCTGCAGTTTTCTTTGAAGCAGGGACATGGCAAGCGTTTCCAAGAGACATGTCAGGACTCAGAGGGAAAAGCAGAGAGATGGATTCTATCTGTCAAGTCACGATGAAATACAGTGACACCCCCCTCAGTCCCAAAAGAAAGATCAATTTTTTCTAGTTAAAAAAAGTGTTTGGCTCAATCCCTAGACCAGCTGCTTCCTACATAAGTAAGAGGCATGCACAGTGTAAAGAAAAGAATATTTGACATTCCTAATCAATTAGATAAGGGGAAAAAGCAGTCCATTTTCCTGTTCAAAATAAAATTATCTTGGTTACTTCAGATTTCAAGGGCATTTATCTTTCAGCTTCAGACAGAGGGGCACTGACTAGGCTGCAGGTTACTGACCCAGGGCTGGAGAATGACTAAGCTGCCAGCTGGGATGGAGAAGCCCAGGCTCAGCTCCAGGCTCAGCTCTAGTGGAGCACTGGGATGGGAATAGCTGTGTCAGCTGTCAGCAAAGTCAGGTGTGCCTTAGTAGAGCCAAGACTATGCCAGGCTGGGAATAACTGGCAGCATGGGAAGAGGGAGTTAAAACACCTAAAACCAAATCATTTAAGGGAAGCACTCCCACATCTTGCCTGCACACTCCCTGGCTTTGAAAACTTGTGTAAACATTTAACCAGGAATATGGTTTCCATGTGCCAAGGAAATCAAGGTGAGGAAGAAGGTGGCTGGGAGGCTGTAAGAGAACACAGGCGCTTTCCCAACCCCAGTTCACCTCAGGATGTTTCAGTGGAAGAGGCACAACCTGAGATATATTTGGTATCTTCTGCTCAAAAGCACAGGAGGCTCCAGGACCCAGGGCAAGTGCCAGTCACCACTGCCAGCCCTGCAGCAGAGGCAGAAGGCATAGGCACAGTGGCATGGTGCCCTCTCCTTGAAAAGCTCGTGTCTCTGGATCACCAGCAGACTTTGAGACCTCTCCACAGGCCACTGGAGAAAAGATAAGGTCTTTGAGAGGACTGGCTCTGCTGTCTCCCAGTTCAGGGGAAAGCAGCAGTCGCTTTGCACTGCCGTGGTGCAACCAGGGCAAACAGGTGGGCTGCAGGTTCTTAGTAAGGGATTTACCCCAAGCAACTCCTGCGCAGCTCCTGGAGACTTCCATCCTGGGCAGATCTATCAAAAGTGTCGATTGCTGTTGCTTTACATTTGCAATACCAAGTCTGTGTTCTTCCAGTATTTGTCAGGACAGCATGTTTCCCCAGGAAAAATATATGCAAACAGGGCAATGAAGTGTCCGAGCCTACAAAGCCCTTCCCAGGCACAGGGGAGCCCTCTGGAGACCGAACTCGCCCGTGTAATTCTGGGCCTGTAGTGCCACCTAATGAGCAAGCGCCACTTAGAGCCCACATGGATGCTGTGTGCAGGGAAACCAGGCAAAGGTGCTTGTGGAGGCTTTCTTAAGGCACTTCGTTACTCTAATGCCTTTTGTCCCTCTCCCAGTGCTTCAAACATTACTTATTTGATCCCTGAAACCCAGCTGTTAGGTAGCAGATAATACTAACCGCGTTCTGTGGACAAGTTGTGGAGGCATCCCAAAGGACAAACTATCACCTAGGGCAGGGAGCTGCCTTGAGGCAACAGGAAGAAAATGTGGCAGAGCTCAATCCCTCCCTGGAGTTTAGGAGTTAGGGCTGTGCATTCCTCCTTCTCCATTACTTTCTTCATCATCATCTCAGGTCAGGCACCCACCAGAGCAGAGGCCTCTTGTAAAGGTGCTGTTGCAGAGCACAGCACGCGTGTAAACATCAGCCATGTGGTCAGAGCCCTTCCCCAGAAAGCAGAGGGTCTGAGTTAAATGTTCTCTTCAGCCTGGAGGGACTGTAACACACTTTCCACCAGCCTAGTCTGCTCTACCCCACACGGGACGGCATGGCAGGGCATAGTTTAATATGGTAGGTCTGTAATATGTGTGGAGAGCACCTCCCAGGTTCTGCATCCCAAGGGCATAACCCAGACGTGTCCTGGCACGAAGGCTGGGAGCCTGCTTCTGGCACCAAAGCAGGAGATCTGATCACAAATGCCAGTCATGTCACGACTGCACAGATGCTGAACTCTCAGCTAAGTGTGAAACAGACTCTGGCCCCCTACCCGGTTTTTTTAAGTCTTTCAAAATTTTCAGAGTGCTTCGGGGGTGAAGGAAGTGAGTGCTGCCACTCCAGCCCCTTCACAACAGAAGGAACAGGGGACATATGCTGTCTCTCATGCAAATAGTCCTCTGTGGAAAGGAACCTTTTTAGGGCTGGATGTTCTAGAGGCAGGCAGTGCCAGGAGAGGATCATATACGAGAGTGGGAGTCTTTGGAAGTTTTAAGCAATGAACAGCTGAAGAAGTTTCCATAGAGCATGTGGGAGCCAAGGCTTTTCAAAGACATATCGTATGTCCACAGATGGGCAGGCTTTCACTAAAACAACAAAACTCAAATTAATTGAAACAACACAACTCAATTTCATTGAAACCACAAAAATATTTTTAAAGAAAACAAACCACAAAACCACTTATTTTCTCTTGCCCACCCACACTTCTAGTCTAGGCTTCGGCGCGATGAAAATCCTACTACAGCTTCCTGTAGAGGAATTTATCTCAAATGTGTGTTTTGTGTACCAAACCAGCATGGTTCACTGTTGCTGTGACAGTCAAAGTGGCCCAGAGAGAAGGAAGACTGATCTTTAGCTAAGTGTTTATCTTGGAAAGCAGAGATCAGTGTTTCAGCACCGTCACTAGGACACATTTAGGTATTTTGCGTGAGTCAGGCACTGGATAATATGTACACCCAGCCAGGGGTTGTGGTCAGGACACTGATCTCCTCTTGCCCAGGAAAAGGACCATGTTATAGTTGGTCCATAGCCCAGTGAACTCTGAATTTGTCTTACACCAAGAGAGACAAGTTCAATGGGTGAATGTGTACTCCTCTTGCTCTTGAAAAAGAGAATAATCCGGTGTTTGGGCCAGTCTCCCAGAAGATGGGATTTTATGGCCCTGAAGACAGAGGAGGGACTGGACCCTCATCAGCAACACTGCTGGGTTTGTACATTAACTGTCCAGCTATCATTTAACAGGTAAGAAAACAACAAGCCCTCTTTCAGTGGCATTTGAAAAGAAAAATGGTAGCTGCTATTTTCTGCACTGATCTTGCTGTGGGAAGTAGCTGAGCTCTTCAAGGAAGCCTGGGAAGAAACACCTACCTGGTAATTCCCTGTCCCACCTGGTTGTGAGCCAAGGTGCATAGGAAAACAACTGCCCACCAAGTTGAGCTGACTCTAAAGGACCAGTGCCATTATGTGGCATTGAGAGGATCACAGTATGGGATTCTGTGCTTATCATTCCACTAAGATGGTACTCCCGGTGCCTCAGAT
This sequence comes from Manacus candei, assembly GCF_025592945.1. Taxonomy (NCBI): domain Eukaryota; kingdom Metazoa; phylum Chordata; class Aves; order Passeriformes; family Pipridae; genus Manacus; species Manacus candei. The sequence goes on from NW_026138066.1 coordinate 6,944,014, forward strand.
CTGAACCCAAGGCATGTCCACAATGAAAGAGAAATGCTGGGTCAACCAGAGCTCTCAGGGGGTCCTATGCTTGGGCTACATGATCTTTCCTCTACCCTCTAGGACCAGGTCCTTTGGCCAAGGCTGGGCAAGTTACACATTTATTTTCCACGTCTGTGTTGTGTAACAATGGGAGACAGAGCACTACTTTGGGCTGGGGCTCACTGGCCATCCAGTGTCAGGAAATCCCTCTGGTGGAAGTAGATCAGAGCCAGGTGAGGAGCACTCAGCAGAAGCACAGCTTTAAACACTGTAGTTCTGTAGTTCGCTGGCTGGTAGTGCCAAGGGCTCCGGGTAAACCGCAGAGCTGCCAACCGGCAGCAGGGGGCAGCTGCATTCTTTCCGTGGGTTTAAAGAAACTAACCTCACAAGTACTAATTGATGTGAGCATACCGACAGGGCAGTTATTCTGGTGCCCTTGGGCTTAACTGCACTGATACTCCATGCATCCTGCCTGTGCCTTCCCGTGCTTCCACCATCTCAGGGGGTGAGGGGGCTTCTCCCCTGAGCCAGGGCAGCACTGACTGTGCCCGCTAACTGCTCTTTATTTCTGTGACGTGTCAGGAGGCTGCCGGCCGAAACCACAGCCTGCCCATGAACCGCATCTGCGCTTGCAGAGCAGCACGGTGAGTGCCATCTACTGATAACTAAACAGGCAGCAGCGCAGCGGGAGAGGCCGGTTCAGGCACCGACTCGGTGATAAATCGCAACCGGCCCGGACAGCACTGCTCTGCACGGCTGCCAGCTCCGTGACATTACGGAGTCGTGGCAGCACTCTACTCGCAGGCTGCCAGGCCTGGCTTCTGCTGCGAGGTCGTTTCTTGAAGCTTCATCAAGCATCATTTCTTCCGGGATGTGCTGGGTGGTTTTGAGCTATGCTGATCTTCGCTGCAGTCTTCTGGGAAAATAAAAAAAATCTTTGGCAGGATTAGGATTTGTAGAATATAAATGACCATTAATAAATTTTTAGTGTTAATGTAAGTGCTTGTATCAACTGGAAGCTGAATCGTTTAATCAGGCTAGCAGCAATTAAAATGGTAATTTTTTTTCTGTACTAGATTCTGCTTGCAATTTTTACTGAAGTAAAACTCTTTGAAGTTAATTGGAATTTTGATTAAAGCCTCCTGGATCTGGGTCTCTGAATTTGTACTAAGGAAGGTTCAATATTTGCTTTGGTTTTCTGCACATGGAGTTCACTGCTATATATTAGTGTGACTGTACAATTAGTGGTAACAACTCCAATAAAGATTTCTGTAATCTAGTTCTTGATATACTTCAAAAAAGGTCTTTTATCACAGAATGGCTTTTAAAGTACTGCTAAACAGGCTGTAACATCTGAAAAACTTGATTGATTAAATTGTTTGTCTTAATTATTTACTATGAATGGCTTAGTAACATTCACTTAATGGTAATTCAGAACTTGGAATGGGGTGGGAGGAAGGGAGATGTCCTTGCTCTTCGGATTCAGGGTTCAGGTTTTGGTTGCCAATGCAAAAGAGAAAACCTACTCAAATTACATTATAACTACTAGTAGAAAGATAAGTAACTGTGGTGTAACTGCTTTTAAAAATAACATTTTTGTCCAAAATATTGCAAAAAAACCCCAAACCAATTACTCTGCCAAAAACTAAAAAAAAAAAATAAAAATCAATCAATCAATCAATCAATCAAAATAAAACCCCCACAAAACCCTGACCAGACTGGCACGAGGCATTTTGTGAAAAGTACAACAAGCCCCAAGCAGCGTGTTCTGGTATGAAAGGCACTTGAAGAGCCAGGGGAGTGTTGTCCTGATTTATGCTGGTTTCACTGCAGCTAGTGCGACCACATGGGAGAATAAAGGTCTCCGTGAAGGAGGAAGACTTGAATGGAAAAACTCCCCAGCAAACAAGGGATACTTATTTTTGTTGTGTCGTGGGATTTGCCTGGAACTTTGCTGCATGCTGATGTCATTTTTGTGGACACATTTCATCCCTCATCCTTCCAGACAAAGGAGTGCTTTTCTGAAAGCTGCAATATAACTGGTACAAATATTGCTTAAATTTCACTTGGGTCAGTTGCTGGTGTGGAAAAAGCAGAAAGAAAGAAGGGAATAATCAGGCGGAAATTGTACTGATAATACCAAGTATGTGGGTTCTTATCGTGTGTCTCTGTTTATAACAAGAGTATTATACCTTGAGATCAAAATGCAGGACAATTTGTTTTGAGAACTCCTTCGGCAACTATTAACAAAGGTTCTTAAATATATATATATATGCATATATTCTTGATCTTAAAGAGACATATATTAAATAATGAACTGTAAATATCCTAGACTAAGAAGTGCAACAGTTTATCACTAATTCAAATAATAATAACTCTGAAATTTTGTTGTGACAGTGGGTTTTATTTATTTCTTTTATTTCATCCTAATGTGGTCATTGCAGCATAGTTTCTTCCATTTTCCAGTTTTACACTGCAACGAGCAGATTCAAGCATGAGGAAAACAAACAAAACCAGATCCTTGCAATTCAGAGAAGTGTTCTGATCTTTTGTCTCTACTTTTTCTGCAGATCTTAATTTTGAGAAACAAAGAAAATTTTACTTTAAGTATTTTTCTCTATTCCCTCTAAAACACAAAGAATATGAGAAAGGAAGGATTAAAAAGAAGATCAAAGCTTTTATTATTAATTTTGCAATACAGTATAAAATACTTGAATATTCAACAGCTATGCTATTACAGTAACAAAACCATGTTACAAACTGCTTAATGGTTATCCTAAGGGTCATGATTCCCTGATAGTGGACTTTGAGTTCTTAAATGGCTGCAGCAAGGATAAGCACCACACCAGTTACTCAATCCCAACCTGTGGACACAGTATGTTGTGTGAAAATGAACACTTTCAAACTAAATTACTAAAATTACCACACTTACTGTATAATATTTGCCATTTCTACAGTCAAGTTCACCCCATCTCAGACTTTGCATTTGAACAGCACCCAGTGACACACAGTCACAAGAGAGGAGCAAGTAAGTACACTCCTGGGAGAAAGGTAGTTACATATGTAGAAATAAGTCCCTGCTCTGATGTAAAAAATGTCCTAGGAGACTTAAAAAAACCCAGTCTGTTGTTTAAAGCAGCGATCGGGAAGCAAAAGCACATTTCTGCATAGCAGATTGGTGCACAAGGAAGCCTGAACACCTCACAGGTGTGAATGCCTGCTCATGATGTCCCTGTTTTCTTGTGCCCTACCCAAGATAGCCTTGGTCACTTTGAAGAGGTGGCTGGAGGTCCTGCTCATTCCATGAAACTAATAGCTACATGTGTGCTACACACAAAGAGCCCCTCGGCACTTGTAGAGGTCCACAGGTGCCCCCAGGACATGTCATCAGCCGGACTGATGCAGCTGGATCGATTCTGAAACCAGGACTGGTGATTCTTCTCTTTCCCCTCTCTCTTTTTTCTTTCTCTTTCCCCTCTCTCTTTTTTCTTTCTCTTTCCCCTCTCTCTTTTTTCTTTCTCTTTCCCCTCTCTCTTTTTTCTTTCTCTTTCCCCTCTCTCTTTTTTCTTTCTCTTTCCCCTCTCTCTTTTTTCTTTCTCTTTCCCCTCTCTCTTTTTTCTTTCTCTTTCCCCTCTCTCTTTTTTCTTTCTCTTTCCCCTCTCTCTTTTTTCTTTCTCTTTCCCCTCTCTCTTTTTTCTTTCTCTTTCCCCTCTCTCTTTTTTCTTTCTCTTTCCCCTCTCTCTTTTTTCTTTCTCTTTTCCTTTCTTTCTCTCTTTTCTTTCTCTTTCCCCTCTCTCTTTTTTCTTTCTCTTTTCCTCTCTTTCTCTCTCTTTTCTTTCTCTTTCCCCTCTCTCTCTTTTCTTTCTCTCTCCTTCTCTCTCTTTTCTTTCTCTCTCCTTCTCTCTCTTTTCTTTCTCTTTTCCTCTCCTTCTCTCTCTTTTCTTTCTCTTTTCCTCTCCTTCTCTCTCTTTTCTTTCTCTTTTCCTCTCCTTCTCTCTCTTTTCTTTCTCTTTTCCTCTCCTTCTCTCTCTTTTCTTTCTCTTTTCCTCTCCTTCTCTCTCTTTTCTTTCTCTTTTCCTCTCCTTCTCTCTCTTTTCTTTCTCTTTTCCTCTCCTTCTCTCTCTTTTCTTTCTCTTTTCCTCTCCTTCTCTCTCTTTTCTTTCTCTTTTCCTCTCCTTCTCTCTCTTTTCTTTCTCTTTTCCTCTCCTTCTCTCTCTTTTCTTTCTCTTTTCCTCTCCTTCTCTCTCTTTTCTTTCTCTTTTCCTCTCCTTCTCTCTCTTTTCTTTCTCTTTTCCTCTCCTTCTCTCTCTTTTCTTTCTCTTTTCCTCTCCTTCTCTCTCTTTTCTTTCTCTTTTCCTCTCTTTCTCTCTCTTTTCTTTCTTTTTCTCTCTTTTTCTTTTCTTTGCCTCTCTTTCTTTTCTTTCTCTCTTTTTCTCTTTCTTTTCTTTCTCTTTTTCTCTCTTTCTTTCCTTTCTCTCTTTTTCTCTTTCTTTCTTTTCTTTCTCTTTCTCTTTTTCTCTCTCTTTCTTTTCTTTCTCTTTTTCTCTCTCCCTCTCTTTCTCTGTCTCTTTCTTTTTCTCTCTCTTTCTATTCCTTCTTTTTCCTTCCTTCCTTCTTCTTTCACTCTCCCCCCTCTTTTAATTCATCTCTTCTCTCTTCCTTTCCCTCTTACCCTTTTATCCAAAACCCACTGCCGTGTGCTTATATAGTAGGTCAGGGGACTAACGTACTGATTTCCATTCCAAGTGTGTAATTTAATAATAAAACCTTCCGGTTGCTTGCGGGCCCTCCGGCTCTTGCCGTTCCTTTCCGCCGCGAGCACTTATGAACCTCGGGCATTCCCTTCCCCTTCAGGGTGGGTCGTCACAGGCACATCGCTGCGACGCACCTGCAGCGGGTGCCCGGCCAGAGGAGCCGAGCCGGGTTCCTGCCGCAGCGCTGCTCCCGCCCCCACACCGCCAGCCGCCGCTTCCCCAGCCGCCGGTGGCCGTGTTCCCGCGGAAAGCGCCCGCAAACGCCACCGCTCCGCTGCGGCGGGCAGCGCTCCCTCACGGCGCTCCCGCGGGCTGCAGGAGGGCAGAGGCAGGAGCGGCGCCCCAGGCGCCTCCCGCCGCGGCCTCGCGCACCGCCTCCCTGCCTCCCTGCCTGCCCCCCGCTCCCGCCCCCTCGCGCGCGCGCCGGGGAAAACGTTGCGCAGGTTCTAAAGCGGCGGCGGGGGCGCGGCCGCGCGCGAGGGGGCGTGTGAGGGGGAGCGGTGGGGAACGGCCGCCGCCACAGACACAGCCGCAGGCACAGCCCGCCGCCGTCCCTCCCGCCGCATGGAGCTGTCGGCCATCGGGGAGCAGGTGTTCGCGGTGGAGAGCATCCGCAAGAAGCGCGTGCGGAAGGTGGGCAGCGGTGGGGCGGGGCGGGGGGAGCGCACCGGGACATCCCCCCCGCCCCTCCCGCCGCGCACCGGGAGGGGGGCGTGGTGGGCGCGCGCGCGGCCGCCCGGTCCTCGTCCCTGTCCCTGTCCCTGTCCCTGTGCCCGTCACGTCCCCCCACGCGCCGCGGGGGCACCGGCACCTGCCCGGGGCCGGCGAGCGGGGACACGTGTGTTGGCTCGGGGGTCTCAGGGGCAGAGGGGGAGCTGTCGGTGCGGGGGGGTTCAGCCTCTGCAGGACGAGCGCTGGTGACACCAGACGGAACAGCCCAAACCGGAGAGCGTTTGGGAAGGCTCCCGTGACTCCGTTTCCCCGGCCCTGGAAGCCCTCCGGGCCCCGCAGGGTGTTGCAAGGATTAACCTGCAGCGTGTAGAGGTCCTCCGGTGGAAAGTTCCTTATAGGGCAGTGTTTTCCAGTCTTGGGAGGCTGATGAACGAACCCCCCCATGAGGAAAACGAAACCGGTTCTTTGGCTGAAGTACCCGAGCGCTTTCCTTGCTGTGCTCTCCTGTAAAGGTGTCTGCGGCTGCAGCGGTGCCTCTTGGAGAGTGGTCGTCCTACACCACGGAGGCCTGTGCCGTGCTTTGGAAAGTGCTTAACAAACCCCTCAGCGTAACATTAAACATTTTGACAGTTGTACACATTGCTCACTGAGCCCTTGAGCACGGTTTCCAATCACTGCAGGTTTTTTTTGCTTTTTGTTTTTAAATCTTGTACTTGGAGTGAGCAAGTAAAAGGATAGCTCTGAACTTCAGCTGTGAGCTCAAAAAGATGAGTTCCTGCGATGGATGGAACAGGGTTTAAGTAAAGCATGTAGCAAATGGAAAGGAACATGTCAGAGATGCTTCATAGGTTCTGAAGCACTGTGTTTCTTCTTTCTGCTTAGAAAAAATATTCATCTGACACTTGCTTCTGGCATACATCTGCCTCTTGCATTTATGCGTGCTGACTTCTTGTAGGGTTGTCTGTAAATGTGGGAAAGGTTCAGTATTACTTTCTGGTTGACTTTTAGTGTTCTGCCTGCAAGACTTCTGCAAAGCTGTGCTCCAAGCTGATGGGAGTGCAAGCATGCTTAAACACCACTGCATTCTAGGGAAAAAAGTATAGCAAGTGTAGTTGCATGAGGAAGCGTCTTTGTTTTGAAAATAAAGTGATGGGAAACGAGCTTTTTGGTTGCGGAGTTTAGTCCCATTGATTGGTTGCATTTCATACGGATCTGTTTTCTTCTTCCTTTTTCCACCCTCAGGGGAAAGTAGAATACCTGGTGAAGTGGAAAGGATGGCCCCCAAAGTAAGTTGTGTTTACTTGTCTTTTTTGACTTTAATATTCGGTAATAGCTTACACTGTGTCTCTGCAATTGAGCATCTCATTCATGATGGGTAATCGCTTGTGCCTCATTTCAACAACAATAAACAGAACCAAAGAGCCACAAACCAAACCCAAATCTGTTTGTGAATTGGCAGCTAAGGAATACAAACTGCCTGCCAGTCTATTCAGACTGGTTTTTGCCACCACTGAAATATTTCATTGAGATGCTTTCTAGATACAAATGTTTTTAAATTCATTATGAGTTCAACAAAGAACCCAGATTCTTCTGAACTTGGAATGACTCCTTCTTTTCTGAGTCAGCACCAAGAGGACCCTACTTTATTTTTAGAGCTGTCTGAAGTCTTTTAAAATAGAATACATGTTGATGGTCTTGTCTGGTTGTCCTACTGCTTTCCTTCTGCAGTTCACCAACAGAAAGGGGCCATGTTTCGGATTTATTGATTGTAGCCAAGTGCAGGTGATCTTTGCCTCTTGAACATTACCGCCATGCCTTCATTTCCTTGTCCGAAACCTTCTGTTTTTATGAGTGCCTTTTCTGCTTTTACTTTGGTTGCTACATTGCAAAAAGGGGAAAAAAAAGAGGCATTTTTTTTCAGCATTGCTGTGCACTGTTTACAGATACTTCTCTTATTCAAATGCAGCTGCCTCTGAAGAAGAGTGATTGGTCTGTGCTTAAACAGTCTATAAAATGCTTTGAGATTAGAAAGATTAGGTAACTGGAGAATATTACTATGTCAGCTAGCAGCCTAGTAGAAAAGCCTCCTGACCAACCCATATGGGGCCCTGTTTTTGCTTTTCTGTTTGTGATTGTGTGTGTACATACACAACGTGGGTGGGTTCAACAGCGTTACACATGCAGTTGCTCTGTGTGTTGCTAAGCAAAGGGGGCCGCTTGTTACGGTTTGGCCTCACAGCTGCAAAGCGGGGCCCACTAGGATGGTTCTGACAGATTGTACCTGGTGTCCAAGAAGCTGAAATGTGTTCCTACATGCCTAATCCTTGTGCCTAATCTTTATGCTTATAGGGCATATGTAAATACAAGCAACTTCCCCTATCTGGTGGTGGTGGTGGGAGAGGGGACTTTATTCTTGACTGTAAGTCCTGCTGTTGAAGTAACCTTGTGCACTTGTTGAGCACCAGCTGCCATGTAGTGCGGGCCACTTCTTGGACTGCTTCAGCCTTAAGGAGCCAAGTCTTATTTAATCGGTGATAGAGGGTGGGACATGTATTTGGAGCCTGTGAGGCCCCATCTGCTTCTGGCCAGAATACTGGTGTTTATCCCACTCGCCTTTGAACAAACGCATTGAGGTCCTTCTCCTGTAAAGTCCCTTGTCAAGAAGGTGAGCTGAGGCATGGCACAATGTTTCCTTGGACAGAGCAGCCTTTATTCTTAACTGCTGCCTTTCCTTGTCCTGCACCTTGGAACTCTGGGGGAGACAGAAACTCTTCTGGGAATTTAAAGCACAGCTCCTCAGGGAGCAAGGTGATGTCAGGGTTCCCTACTTTTGATGCTGTGACATGTCCAAGCACCTTTGCTCTTCTCCCAAACTCCAAATGTGAAGAGCATTTTAACTATTTACTCAATGGTTTGAGTTATTAACACTAAGATTCTCAGAGCACTGAAGTCACTTTCATCCCACTAGCAGTCTCTGTTCCTTGTTTCTGCATTTACATATGCCCAGGATAGCATGCAGCACCACAGGCTGTTTGCATCTTTTTGTCTGTTTGCTCATCCCATGTCCTGTTTCTCTTCATTCCCTTCCCCAACCTTGTTGCATTGCTCTTTGTAATCTCTGTACCTATTATCCCACTGGAAGCATCATAGAAGGAAATAAGGATAGGTCGGTAGTTTACTGCTTTCACGTGTAATTCATATTTCACTTTTCCCCCCTCTTTTTAATAAAAAATTCTTGTTCATGCCCTGCACCTCAGATTTCTGGATTGCACTGCTGGAGTGAGGGAATGGAGGAGTGACAACCTGATTCTAGCTACAAGCTTGTTTACAACTTGTCTTGGAGTTAAGAGGGGAGGGGGAAGAGGAGGAGTAGAAGGAGGGGGAAGGAAGATCATATGATCTATGTTTTCCAGAGTGCCTGCTCTCTGCAGTTTGCTGCAGCCTGGGCTGTGTGTACCCATATATAAAGCTCTGTGTGCGCGCGCGCGTGGCAAATTCAACCATGTTTTTTTTAAATGCAGTGTTTTGCTACTGCAGCGAAACCAGAATCTGAACTGCGGAGAAAACGGCAACACCCACCAGGGGTTTTTTATAAGCAAATCCCCTTTCTCCTGCCTGTGAAAAGCAATCTGATGACTTTTTTCCTCTCTCGTGGTGTTATTTTTCTTAAATTTGTAGGATGAGTGCCAGAATCCGTGCAGCTGGGAGGAAACCTTCCTCTTTTCAAACATCATCCTGGCTTTGACAGCTCACAGTCAGGTTGCTGCAGGAGGCATGAGCAAAGGAGGGAGGGAGAGAGAGATCAGCTGGTTATGAAGACATGTCTGCTCTTAACTCTCTGATGTACAGTGCACCTTGGAATATCTGAATTTCATATTTTTGTTTCTCCCTTTTGTAAAAGAATTGTATTTTCATTTCTAGACCCGTTCTCCAGGAATGTTCCTGTTTTTCAGTCCCTTTCTTCTCTCTAATAGAGAGATGAAAGGGAAAAACATTCCTAAACCACCTCCCCCGTGTACATATAGGCATGTATCATGTGCTCTCATGCGCAGCCTGTGCTTCATCCAGAAATGTAAACATCCTGAAATGCTTTCTCGCTTTTAAAGGCACTGATACAAATGCACCTTTGCACACCTGGAAGTGACTCTTTTCCGGTCCTCCTTCCTGGGGTCTGGAAGGGGCTTTACCTCCAGGCCTGGACCTCACATTCCAGGAAAATTAGTGTTCTGAGGCATTTTGAGTTTCGGACTTGCCTTTTTGCCTTAGAGTTTGTACAGTAGAGACATGCCGCCCATCTTTTCTGTGCAAGCATGACCTCTGAGAAGCAAACATGCCACAGGGACCACCTTGTGATCCTTTCGGCTTCCACAGTGGGAATTTTTGGCTGCCTCTCCCTGGTGTTAAGTGCAAGTGTGCTCTTTGGCGACCAGTTTTGGAGTTGCCTGCTGGATGGGGTTCAGTCCTTTCCTGAGATCTGGCTCTTGTCACAGCTGTCTGGCTATGAAGGACGGAGCTGGGGCAGTGAGTGATGCTGTTCACAGCTCCTGTCAGAGCATGAAGCCTGTTTGGAGCAGTGCTGGTGGCCCTGCCCGCAGTGCAGATGGTTCCTTCTGCGCCGGTACAAAGTACCGATGAGCTCTGTTCCGTAGGAACAACCCACAGGGGGAGCCAAGCTGGAGGAGGAGGCATTGGCAAGTGGCCATCAGCTTGCCCCAGAGCCCAGGTCTGAACATGTTTGGTTGAACGCCATCAGTGGAGAAAAATTAAACTCTTAAATGAATACTTTCGGCTTCAGTGATTAGAGGTAATTAATAATGCAGGTGAGAAAGCGTACTTACTCTTTGAGCACTCTAAATTAAGAGAGACCTATTTTTCAGAAAGCAGTATCAGATCACGTCTCATTGTTCTATGGGGTTTTTGGATTTGAGGGAATGCTGCAGATGAAACCTTCTTTAGGCATGGACTTAAAATCAGTTTGCGAGTGTCTGCACAGGCTTTGCGAACAGTGTAGAGGGGGCCCTGGGGAGGAAAGTCTTCCCTGTTTTCCTACAAAGAGCTGTTTGATGGTTGGCCCTGCCTGTTTTGGGAAGGGGAGGTGGTGTCTGTGGGAAGTTGGGGAGGGAATGGCTGAGATTCCTCAGAGCTCTCGCAATGTTGTGGCAGGCCCCACCGACCCTGGTGAAGACAGTATCCAGGGCTGCAGCACACTGGTAGCAGGCCTGCGGAGAGAATGTTTCATTTAAGTATTGTTTACTTTTTATTCCTTATGTTTTTCTTCAGATACAGCACATGGGAGCCAGAGGATCATATCTTGGACCCTCGCCTGGTAGTGGCTTATGAAGAAAAGTAAGGCCGTGTGTTCTTTCTTTCCCTGAACACAGGAAAAGAAATACCGTCTATTTCATTATATGCATAAAGTGCCCTGTTGTCCCTACGTAAGTCAAAGATGAGATGTATAGCAATGAATCCTGCTTGATTTCAACCCTGCTGTTGGTTGAAACAGACAAGACAAGGTTAAAGCAGCTTTGATTGGCACTGTTCAGGAAATGAGGCAAAGAACTGGCAGCATTGAGCCAAAGAACCATCAGTCTCAGGTTTTAATCAGGTTCAGAGCTGGACTGGAGCGATGTGAGGCAATACGTTTCTCTAACCATCCCTCATCAGCTGTGTCAGAGAAATTCCCCTATTGCAAGGCTTTCACTCCTACAGGAAGAAATTCTGGGATGTTTTCCAAGCCCACCCTGGTCACCATTGGGTTTTAGTGAAGGAAACTGAGGAAGATGTGCTGCAAAAGGTTGAAGTCCTAGCTAGGTTTTATACTGTGATATTTAGTATTTAGTTTGATTTGTGTTCCTCTTTCACAGGGAGGAGAGAGACCGTGCATCAGGGTACAGGAAAAGAGGCCCCAAACCAAAGCGCCTCCTACTGCAGGTAGCCTCTTGCTCTTCTGTGTGTTCCTAACTCTTAGCTGCTGTGCTGCTTCTCTGCTGTCAGGGATGTGGGAACTGTCTGTTTGCTGTTGCATGGACAGAATTGGAGGTAACAAGCAAACACACCACCATGAAATCAGTGGTTAGGCAGATAATTTTAACCTGTTAGCTGAAGAGCTAGCTAATTTATCTTTAAAAAAGCCAAACAAAATAAAACAACAGCTCTTGCTCTCTGAACTGGAATTTTATAAAGTAAGGGCCCGAGCGATTGCAGGTTACCTGGTTTGTATGTTCTTTTAATTTTATGCTGAGCTTGAACTTTCCATCAAGTCAAAGATAGCCACTGTTTGGAAGCAGAGTTTCAGCATGTTCCCAAGCAAAGCAGCCAGTCCTGGGAAGCCTATATTAGGAAGAACTTAGATGGCAGTTGAAGAGGTGAGAGAAATGGTGTTGTAGAAGCAGCATACCTTAGAAGCAGCTCATCTAGATGTTCAGGGGCTGGAGCAGGGTGGAGCCCTGCCTGTGTGATCAGATGTCCGCTCTGACCCTTTCTGTGCTGATGTCTTGGCAGCGGCTGTATGGCATGGACTTGAGGAGTGCCCATAAGGGAAAGGAGAAGCTCTGTTTCTCTCTTGCACGGAGATTTGGAGGAGGAGACAGTAGCCTGCCAGGGGCCAAGACAGGGCAGGCAGAGTTCCCAGAGAAGACTGGGGGAGCAGTCCTGCCATTCTCTCTCCGGAAGCAACGCAAAAACCAGAAGTACCTGCGACTGTCCAGGAAGAAGTTCCCCCGCATGGCGAGCCTGGAGAACCGAAACTGCAGGCATGAGTTTTTCCTGAATGATGCAGTGGGCCTAGAGGCCAGGCAGGGCCCTGAGGACTGGGAGGCCATGCAGCACACCAGCAAAGAAGGTAAGGCCAGACACCCCTTGGCTGTGAAGTTCTGGAGCATGTGAAGGATAGTCTGTGTTCTTTCTCCTCGGTTACCTCCTCCTGGGATTGTGCTTTAGGTCAGGTTCTCAGAGAGGCTCTCACTGGCTCATATTATGACCCTCTTGTTTGCAAGGTTTCTTTCTTGTTTGAAGAGCACAGATTAATCTGGGTTTTTTCGATGCTGTTGCCTCTGTAGTTCTACATCCATGATACCCCTCCCAGTGTTAGAAAACATGCAGAAGATACTGCAAATTTTTCCCCTCTTACAGTTTCCTCCCAGCAGAGGTGACACAGAGGTGTGATAGTGATGAACTCTGCCTCTGTCCACATATCCACACGTGCTCAACCTGCTGCTTGGCTCGAAGGAGCTTGGCTGGTAGTGAACAAGTTGGGACACCAGAACTCCTCTCATAGTGGTGGTCTGAGAAGCATACAGAAATGCCACTAGGAACCCACAGTGCACTCCCCTGCCCCCTCCTTCCCTTTCCTCTCCACACCCCTCTATAGTCTCTTGCTGTAGGGCTATGTGAGGGGGGGATGAGAGAGATGAAGTGAGGATGGTAACTCCTGCCTGATCCCACTGAGTAGGCAGCATGAGTGTGGGCACAGGAGATGTCCAAGCACATTTGGCATTTTGGGGAGGGATACCAGCATCTTGTGCAGGAGGGCTGTGGGATGTGTGTGTTGCTCTCAGTTACCAGGGAAACTCTATCCTTGCGTTATTAGAGCTTCTGAAGGCGTAGCTTTCCTGAGGAGTGGAAAAACGGGGCTTATGCTGCTTGTAGTAGCTGAGGGAATCCTGTTACTCCTTGCTAGGAGTAGCTGTTAGCCAGGCTGGATTAGGCAAGATTTTAGGGAGAGGGCTGTGTTCTGGGAATCAAAGCTATTCCTTCCTTTCTGAGAGGGACTGGAACAGTGCCCAGAATCCAGGGAGGCAGCAATGGGAGTAGCACAGAGGAGCCCAGTGTTACATCCTGGCAGTGGACAAGTGTGTGGGGCTGTTCTCTCCTAGAAGCGTGGGGCTCTAAAGCACTTTGGGATCATAAGAGTGAGTGGCACTACAGAATTGTAAAACTGTTTTTGTTCTCCCCTTGACATATGGTCTGCACTTATTGTTAGGGGGGATTATTGTTATTGTTCTGAGGTGAAAGTAGGCACCCCAGGTGCTTGAGACAGAAGCCAGGAAATATACTCTTAAGGGAACTTGTTCTTTACCCAGGTTGGGATCACAAGGGATATAGTACAGGTAGAATGACAGGGAGAGGATGTGTTTTCCTTCCCCTTTCTCTGTTCATGTGGCAGTCTCTGGAGGCTGGGGGGAAGTGGGGCTTTAGGTGGCAGAGGACTGATAATTATTCATAGAGTGAGAAAGTGCAAGAGTGCTCGGGTTTCCTGTATGGAGCTGTCTGGAAGCAAAGGAAGGCTATGAGAAAGGGAGATCAGCCTTTCCACAGAGCACTACTGGCAGATTTTTGAGAGAATCACACCCAGGCTGCGTTGCAGGTGCACTATGAAGGCAGACCCTCCATTTTGGATCCCTTTGGCTCCTATACGAGTTTCTGAAGAGTGTGTGTTAGAGTGTTTGATTTTTGACTTTTCAGCAGGGTAGGGCATTTAGAAACAGGTGAGCTCACAGCAGGATGAGTGTGCTTTGGTGACACAAAACCAATTAGGGGTTGAGATGGGGTGAGAGGTATCAGGGAATTGTGGATGGTTAGATGAGCTGAGTGGTTTTGCAGGTCTTTTGACCTCTCTGTGGCTGCTGTGATGCCGCTGTGTGTCTGGACACATTTGCTGCTCTTTCCTTTTCCCATTATGTCCTGCCATGATCCTCCCATTTTCCCTTAGCCTCTGAGGAGAGGGCTTGCACGTGCTCTTTCTTGCTTTGTAACGTGCAGACTCAGGCTGATTTCACCTACTGTTTGTCAGAAAGGAGACCGTTTTTCCATCCTTCCCTTCCCTCTCTGCTTCCTCCCTCCTTCTCCCTCACCTTCCTCTCACTAACATGCTCTTATCTGCCTTTCCTTCTGCAGCAGATGTGGATGCCAGTCTCCCTTGGATCCCCACTGTGCCCCCCAGTGAAGTGACAGTGACAGACATCACGGCAAACTCCATTACCGTCACTTTCAGAGAAGCACAAGTGGCTGAGGGCTTCTTTCGAGACCGGAGTGCACAGTTCTGAATCTCTGTTTGCAGTGCTCCCCAAAAACAGTGCTTTTAGGGTGGGGCTAGGGAAGGGTTATGTTATCCCTTAAGAGAAAAAAAATATCCAAAATGTCTCCTCTTAAAATGTTTACAGAGACTTTTTTTTTCTCCTTTTCCCCCTTTCAGATACGCAAAAAAGGGCAGTGTAGGGGGTGTGTGTTTGTCATTGCTTTGTCCAGCTGAAAAACTGACAGCCCTTTCCCTGGCAAAGACTCCCCTCCTTGATGTGAAAGCAGCAAGCCGAACAATTCGCCTTTTATCCTGTCAAGTGGCGGCAGCTGCATTTGTGGGGAGAGGGCATGTGGAGGTGGAAAGAGAGCTGGATCTCTAGCCTGCTGCCTTGTTCTGCAATTGATATCCCTTGGATAAAGATACATCTCTGTGCGTTGCTCTTCCCACCTTCCTCCTCCCTCTCTTCCTGCAGCAGTGAGACGCAATGGATCCTACCTGTGTAGATAACTCCAGCCTGTTAAGACTTTCTCTCCAGTGCTGTTTTCCCTGTGGCCTGCTGTCAGGACTTCAGAATCCTATTTGCCTGTCTGTGGTAAGTCAGTCTTTGCAGCACGGGTCCGTATAGACAGCAGAGGTTTCTCCCTTTGATTGTTGATCATGCAGAAAGACTGAAATGCATCTCTGAAATCTAAATTGGCAACGCAAATTCAATTTGCCCTCATTAAAAGCTCAGAAACCCAGCACAGTCAAGACATACCATTCTGTATATGCTAAACAGGATTTCCAGGCTCGACTCTGCTGTGTGAGGAATGCGTTATGGAAAGTGGGGTCTTCTTACCCTTTGCCAAATTCAGTATTAATAACAAATGCTGCCCTGAATCTGTGGTAATAAGTTGGTTGAAAACTGACTCCTCTCCCCTGGGAGGAGGGGCTAATAGGACAACTGAAGCATTGCCTGGCACTGCAAAGATATTCAAGAAACTGGCACAGGCCCAGGACACAGGAATTGGGCAGAACTGAGCTAGAAATGGACCTTGATTAGCAGCAAATTCTGGTTTTGGATCCCTTAGAGAGATCCAAGGTAAACAACATGTTTACATGTGAGGAAGACGTATTAGATTTGAAGAGGGGAAAAAAGTTCTTAATTCTTAGCAATGAGAATTCTTGGATTGTACTGCCTGAGTGATATTCTTCCATGACTCCAGTCTCCTCACAGTATCTGTGATCCTACTTTGCTGATAGGAACTTCCCCTTGGAAGGCTTAAAAATCTTTGCCAAGGAAAGTGGTCTGCATTTCAATAGACCCTGCCTAATCTTGCACTTAAAAATGCCTTGTGCTGGACTGCCTGTGACACTTTGAGGTTTTTGAAGAATTGCTGTATTTTGAGTTGGTAGTTTAGCATAGCATCTGTTCTTGCACATGCATGTTCTCTTCCATTTTTAAAAGCAAAATTTATTTAAATAACTTAATTTTTTAAATATAGACCTTTTCCTATGGAAAGCAAGAAAAGTAAGCTAGTCTGAAGTGGGAACTGCAGAACAGAGTCTGCAGGGTAACATTGGCTATTGTCGTGATTTCTGTACTCAAATCCTTTGTTTCCTCACCCCACCCCACCTGAAGCATCTCTTATATGCTGTATTTATTCTAAATGAAGTTATGAGCCTTCTGAGCTGTGAGACCACCTGTGGAAATCCTTAGTGTGTTCCTATGAGGGGCTTGGCTGCTGGCCTGCAGAATTTTGGAGCTCTGAGGCTTCTGGTCCTCCAAACATCTACTTTTTGCAAAGTTCTTGGACTGCCCCTGTGGTTTTTATTAAAAGCAGGTTTTATCTCAGATGGGACATGGCAGCTCAGTGTAGATTTAGTATTTGCCCTTCCATCTTAGAGCTGTTTGAGCAAGCCTGTCTTCCACTGCATCACAGCAGTTTCAGGACCTCTGGGAAGGTCTTGAATTATTGGGCTGACCTTTTGTCTCTCAAAAGACATAAGATGGGAGTTTTATTATGGAGAAATTTGAGAGGGTGAAAAGTGGAAGCTGGGGGGGGGAGGAAATTACGAGGTAGGAGGAAGAGTGAGTAGGAAAGAAGCTTGCAGTAGCTAGCAAGGGCAAACTGATGAGGTAAGCATGCAGGCACAGGATGTTTGTTGAACGTGGGTGTCCAGAGTGAGGCTTCTGTGTCTGGAGTTGCACCCTCTTTTGCAGGATGTGGGGTCAGACAGTGTTGTTATCGTCACCCCCCCACACCCACCCTCTTCCCAACAACTGCCAAATGTGCTGAATACCTGCATCTCTTTTCTGTTGTGGCCAGTGGACACAGCACATGGCTGAGTCCACTCCTGTGGGTTGTAGCGGGTCAGGTAGTGATGGTTGCAGAAACGTAATATTTTAGCTTTCTTTAAAAAATATTTTGATCTGCAGCTCACCCTGCTTGATCTTTGTGGCATTTATAGGATCTGGTTTCTCTATTCTAATTCAGCAACTGATGCCATCTCAAGAGTACAAATACACCAAAAAAAAGCTTCCTATTTACTAAGTTCCTGGCTTCTGCTGACATCGGAAGCAATACCAATCCTGCGGCAGGAAAGAGCTTGTCCTAATAAACTAGATTTCCATCTTCTGCTTTTCTTTTCACTCGCCAGCTGACACTTCTCAACGCTTTGTTTTGGCATTTTTCTTTAAACATATTTTCTTCCTCTTACAGTGGGGTTTTCAAAGACCTGTGGTGGTCTTTCAAAGAGGATCCACCCACAGCTTCATATCTTAATCATTTTTTGGATCAGGCTAGCTTGTGTTCTGCTGGTGACTAATCATCTCACTGCACAAAGTGTGGAACAAAGTACCTGGCTGCAGTGCTGCTTTGTGTCAATGAGGAGTTAACTATAATCGAGTTAAGACGCAACAAGCTGCATGTGCGTGGGTTTGGGGGAGGGGGGTGTGAAGAGGAGTTTGTGGTAGGAAACTAAGCAGTTACTTCGTTGGTGTGGACTTTTTTTTTGACATTCATGAATTCTTGTTTATCTTAAAGATCTTTTTGAGAAGATTTTTCTCCTGATCTTTTTAAAAAAACATGGCTCTGTTCCATGTTGTCTGGTGACATATTGTTGTAAATTTCCTTGGTAGAGCTGGTCTTCAGGGAGTTTAAAATTAGCTTTATTCCATCTCTGCAGGTGTAGAGATGTCTGGGGGTTTTAGTAGTGATGGCAAGAGAGGTTGTCTGGGTTTGTCTCTTCTCCCCAATACTGTCCATCTGCCAGTTCAACCCAAAACATGAAAATTGAATTGGGACCTCTTGTACAAACATATCATGAAAATCAGATACTGCGCTCGAAGCTTTGTTAAGCATTCCGTTTGATTAGAAGAGCCAGAATAGCATCCAGCTGAAGCTGAGTTTAATAATTCTATTTGAAGCACAAGCTGAGAATAGAAATGGGCTAACTCTCCCATACCTCGTTTGGCTCCATGGCTGTAAACAAGAAAAGCAAACTTCAGCCAGTGGAAATTACTGAACTGTACACAAGAAGCAACCTTCTCAGAGAAGAACAGTTCTAATAGTCATTCTTAGAACTGTTTCCATGTGAGAATTTACCAGCAGCATTTGGGAAACAGAGGTTTTTATTTCATAGATCTCAAAGTGAACTCACTGTATATATGACAGAACTGAGGGGCTTCATGAGACTGGAAAGCCTTTATTATTAACACTGTGTTTAAAAAAAATACATGGAAAGTGAGGTATATATTCCTCTGTCCTGAATGGTTATAAACTAGATGTTATTGCTCTGATATATAAGTGATGCCTTGGAACAGCAAGTTTTAATGCGTAAATAGTGGCATTAAGTAGCCTCGTAGCTCCTGCATGCTCCATATTGTCTTGCATTTGCTTGGGGGCCCTTCTGCTTGTGAAGTTAGACCAAGGTGATTTTTTTTCTTTCTTTTTTTTTTTTTCCAAGCAAGGCCAGGATATTTTTGTGAGAACACCCAAAAGCAGTTCCATTTGCCAAAATAAGCCCAAATTTGTTCGTGAATTGACTCTTGTTTATGTCAGAGCCTCAGACATAAAGAAGCTTATTGAGAAATGAATGGCTTTTTTTTGTTATTAGTGTTGTGAAACTGTCCGGAATTGTTCCTCTGGTGTTTTGTGACTGAATGTATAAAATTGTTTGTTCACCTCACAGGAGGCCCTTGGCCCCAGTATTGTTTCCTGCTGTACACCAGCTAGTGCTGCTTGATGGTTTCTCTGGAATAGAGAAAGGAGGCCTCACACAGGTCAAAAAATAGGCAGGGTAGCTCATGCAGGACCCTCTGTGGTAGCCGCAACAGAGGCCAGGGTGCGGAAGACAGGGGGGGCTGTCAGCCACATCTGTGTTTTAAGCAAAGCAAAGTCTACCATCACCTCTCCACCCCTTCCTCTCCTCTCTAGCTTTAAGCTTTTTGTCTTCTGAAGTAGGGAAAGTGCAAAAACCTCCTTTTATAAAGCTAGTTGGTATCTACCCATCTTCTCTTCCTCCCTGGCTTACCTGCAGCCTAGGAAGAAGAGGGCAGTGGGCCTTTCTGGGAAGATAGTAGGGCAGCTTCCGGTCAGGGAAGATAGGAATAGAGTTGCTTCGGAGTTGCTCTCACTAGGTGATTGAGGACAGGCCTTTGGGTAAGCTGGTAGTTGAGAGAAAAGGTGTGTTAGAAACAAAGAACTTGTCGTGAAACTGATCCCTTGCATCTGCTGTTGGAGTTCTGCGAGGGCCTTGTGGAGAGGAGGTGATGGTTGCTATGTTTATGTATCTGTCTTCTACCATTTGGGAATGCAAGGGAGATGTGTACATTAACAGCTTGCATAGGGTAACTTCTACATGGGAGTGCATAGCATTGGCACATACAGGTAAAAGGAGCGTGTTGCTTCTGCCATGCCTGTCATAAAGGTTTTCCTGAAGGGTATGATAAACTTGTTTTGAGACAATAGCTTATGATCAAGAGGCTATGTTGTCCTCTGTCTGCTGAACTTACTATCCTCACAGAGGAAGTATGAACCTTCTGGATGTTGAACCACCTGGATTCCACCCAAGCAGGTGGTCAAGATGGGAAGACCTGAAAACAGTGCCCAGACAATTAGAAGGAGAGAAGCAATCACTTAAAATGGAGTTCAGACCCTTCAAATCCTTTCCATGTAACGAGCACTTGCTGTAGTGATGATCCCTTTTTCTCTTCTACCTCTTTCACTCTTAATTGCTTAAAGTACACTGGCTGAACAGGGAGCAGGTAGGAGGTGATCCCTAGTTAACTGATAGTTGTGGAGAGGTGCAGAGCTCAGTTGGAGCACATAAGGGCTGACAGGGAGGGGATGGATTGCTACAAAGTCGGGTTGGAGTAGAAGCTTTGCTGCTGAGGTTGCCTCTGTCTGCTGTGGGCTGCCCTGCAAAGATGGTAGGGGTTCTTCTCTGAGAGTACCAGTCAGATGTTGAAAGGGAGAGCTGCTAAGACTGCTCAGAACCTCTGTCACAGCTTATCTCTTTCCTGGGGTAGTAGAGTTTTGGCTGGGAGGGGGATTTTGGAGGAGGAGGTGGAAAAACCTTTTATTATTATTATTATTGGTTTTTTAACCAGAAAATGTAGTGTCAGCACAAAACAGCTTTTTGCAAATCTGTCAAAATGTTAAGTAGCTTTTTTTTGCTTTTAAATCTGAAGTATGTTTTGAAGCACTTTGGAAATGCAAAGCACTAGGAGTGCTAAGTACTCCTTATCGTCTGTCTAAAAGTGGCATTTGAAAAGCAAAAGATGTATCTGTTTCAGGCTGCGGGCTGCTCCTTATCATTTTTCCAGAGCTGCCACCCAACCCTTTGCCTCCCTACCATGGCTGGAGGGGAGTGTGCTCTGCCATGCCAAGGAACGGAGGGCGCCTTGAGGGAGTGGGGGAGACCTGCTAAGTCCCTCACTCACCTTTGGGGTGCAGGTTGGCTTCCTCCCTCCCCACCTCCTTTGACTGAGGAAAGGGAAAAATGAAGTTGAGTTTCAGTTGGTGTGGTCCTGGTCTGGAACTATGACCATATCTCGCAGCTCCAGAGACATCTTCATAGTTTCCTGTCTGAAAAATTGCACCTTATTAGCTTAATTGAAGAACGGGGAGATGTCTGTCCTTTTGCAGGGAGTGGGGAGAGGAAGGGAGGGTGAACCAGGAGCTGTATTCAGTAGCTGCTGGATTTTTCCAGAGGCCATTTCCTCACCTCATCTCCAACAGAATGGCAACAAAAGAAATAAAATAATTTAGATGAAGCTTTTGTTCTGTGTATCTCAAGAACCTTTTGAGCAGGCTAAGGAGAGTCTCCTTACCTAGCCAGCTCTACAGCATGGGGGGACGACACCCTAGTTCTCTCACTGAGTTTTCAGCACCAACCTTTTCCTTCAGTGTATGCACATCATTCAGACTCTTTAGCACACTGATTTGGTGTGCTCCCTTTCTGTTGGGGGGGGAAGATGGGGGATGACAGGGTCAGTTAGAGGGGAGGGTCCCCGATATTTTTCTTCCTGTCTCTTCAGTTGTTGCTGTTGTTCTGTCAGCACGCTAGAGTATTGGAGTCTTTGCACACAGAAAGCTTCCTTTTTGCACAGAATGAGCTTCTAGCTTTTGTACAGACTAATTGAATGTATTTGGGGAGGGGGGGAAATAGGGAGTAAACCAATTCCAAACAAACCAATCAGAGTATAATGCCTTTTCTGAGCAAGTATGTGCTGTAAAAGGAGATTGTAATAGCAAAGGGAGGGCAAGCTCAAGTATAATTTGACACAAAGTGTGGTTTTATTTTTGTACTGATATGGATAAGAGACTGTACAGCATCTATTTATTTAGATGATTTATGTGGTAAATGTTGCAAACAAAATTATTAAAATATTAAATATGAGAACTGACATTTACCTCTTGGTCTGTTTGTGTGGTCATTTACCTCTCCTTGCTTTAATTCTACAGCTGAATTATTTTCCACCAGTCACTTCTATTGGTATAAACGTGCAGTGCAGCTGGAAAAAGAATGGAAAATGTGCATGCATGCGTGAGAAAGATCAGTAAAAAAGGATCGATGAAGAATGGAGCCTGCAAAAGGCTGTTTCTGACATTACTCATTGCTTTGATTGGAGGAGGTCAGGTTTTTATTAATTTTTAACCCACTGGGTATGTTAGAGCTGTACAGAGGTGACCTGGGACGGTTGGTCTTTTGATGGATTATAATTTGAAGAGGAGAATGCCAATGTCAGGGTGACTGCTGCTCTGGGTTTGGGGAGTTCTCAACATCCTTGCACAAGGCTGTGGTTCCAGGACAGCTCTGCTAGCACCAGGAGAGTGCTGATGTGTCCCATCTCATGTGTTTCTTATGGGAATGGAGAAAGTCTGAGGCAAGGCCTGGGCTGCCAGGCACGCTCCACACTGGTTGCCAGCAGGGAAGCAGCTCTCCTCCATGCCGAAGCCTCTAGTGGGTTGTCCTGCAGGGCTTCCAGGGACCTCTTCAGGAGCACAGCTGCTCCTGGGCAGAGTTTGACCCCTGGTTCACCCCAGGTAATGCAGGGCTTAGCTGAGGAGCCCGTGTACTGGAACTGCTGATACTCCTTGGAGAGAATCCCAAATGTCGGGTTAGTCCACTTCAGTGTCTGACTTGCTCCCTCGAGGAGTGTCCCTCTCCATCCTCTGTGGAGGGGCAGGATAAGCTGTTTATGGAGGTACCTCAGCAAGCGAATGGGGCTGCCCGAGATGCCTTTGATAGGCGTAAGGTGGGGGTGAGCCCTGCACCTGAGCACAGCTGTGATGTCAATCACAAAAACATGCAGAGCAAAAGCAGGGGGGGATGGGGTGCATTTCCTGAGTTGGTCATGGCTCAAGGCAGTGTGATTAGGTCTTGCCCATGTTACCAAAGCACAGTCAGCATGCTTGCTTCGAGCCAGGGCGGCTGGAGCTGAGTGATGGCATTGGAGCAGGACTCCAGCCAGCCACTTACTCTCTGGCAGCAGCAGCAGCGAGCGAGTCAGGTAAAGTTGGAAGAAACTGCAGTGCAGAGTTACGGGAAAGCCTACTCTGGAGGTTGTGCCTTCCTACCCCTGCCAATGCTGCAGAGGGTGGCTGGCAGTAGAAACTCACAACAGCTTGTCCTTTCGCATGCATGTGTTGGTTGGATTAAAGGTTAATCTGAGCAGAACTTCTGTTTTTTAATAATCTGTTGCTATGCCACCCCTCCGATCCGTGCAGTGCAGCTGGCTTGCCTTGCACGGCTCTCCCCTTTGGATGCCTCAGAACAAGGCCACTCGGCAAGAGGGGAACCACACTGTTTGGGCAGCTCGGTGTTCTCTGAGAAGCACAGGGTGAAATGCAGTGCGTGTGACCCCTGCAATGGCACCTCCTGTCCATTCAGTGCCACACATCTCCCCTGTTCTTGGTCCTTCTCTTTCCAGCGTTTTTCTCACCAAGCCACTGTTTTCGAATCAAGAATGCAATAAACCTGGGGGACTTGTGTGATGCAAGCAGCAGCCTGGGCAGCTGGGCCTGCTTTGGGCCCATAGCACCCCAGCGGTGTAGGCCCAGCACAAACCCCATTGGCCTTCTCCTCTCTCTGCTACATCAAAAAGTTAGTGGGCTGGAGGGATGGTTGTTCTGACCACTTCTTGGGCCATGCTGAGCCACCTGTACCTGGTGTGTGGGGAGGTACATGGTCAGCTCCGAGGGATCTGCCTTTGCTTGCATGTATTCCAGAGTTGCAGCAGTGAAATCTCAGCCCATTTTGACCTGGATGACCACAGGGTTGCTGGGTGCGCGCAGCTGTGTCCATTCCTGGGGTAGGTGAGGGAGTGACCGTTTCCGTGCCAAAATCTGCTGCTCCTGACAGTGACCTCCCTGGAGCAAACAGCAGTGGAGTCAGTCGATCAACCCTTGGAGCTGCTCTCATGGAGGTAAGTGCTGCTGTTCCTGACAGGTCCGTAGGAAATGAGCCTGGAGGCAGCTGCTGGCTTTGAGCAGGTGAGTTTCCCACTATCAAGTGCCATTTAAAAGATACATAAAAACATTCTTGCACCTGCTACTCTCTTAGTATGCCCGTATGCCGCTGGGCAGTGGTTCTGGTAAGAAAGGTGGTGTTGCTTCCCCAAAGCTTATTGCTTCCCAGTGCTAGCAAGAAGTGCTACAGTGTATCCTACGGCACCAGAGTCTTGCAGACAGCGAGGTGCCAGAAAAATGTTTTATTCGGTGTCTGTAGTGAACAATAGCTTTTCCGGGAGAGCCATCTTCCCAGGTGGGTTTTTTTTTTTTTAAGTGTTTTTCTGGAAATGTGAATGAAACAAAGGAAACACCCAACAATGCCCTGAGCAGCTGGATATTCTGCTACTATTTTGCTTTCTGAGAGTAAAAGTTAGATGAAAGTGTTAGGCAATACCTGTGCAATGGCAGCTTGCAGTGATTTGAGCAGTCGCTGTGGCTGGAAAGAAGGTTCTGCTGACAGGTAGAAGGAGAAAATAACTAGAAAGAGCACATGGAACTCTGAAATGCTACTGCCCCTTCTGGTCCATGGATCAGGAGTGCCTTGTGCTCCTGCCCCGGGGCAAGGTGTGCTGTTCATGACCCATGTGTCTGTTGGGGGACAAGACCGTCAGTCTTGGCTGCTGCACCTGTGTTTGTGTAGCGATGTAAAGACTTTTACCCCTTTTAATTTAGGGGTGGCTGCTTTTTAGGGTGGATGATATTGCTGGTTGAAAGTTCGGTTACTTGACACTCAGTTACAAGTGTAAAAGCAGTCGTTTAAACAAAGTGAACAGTAACAAATACGCTAATTTAAATGTGGATGGTGTTAATGAACACTTAATGTGCAAAGTTAAAAAAGTGAAAAGCAAAACGCAATGGGTGTGATGGACTTGCTCTTTTGAAGTCACCTTCAAGCTATGAAGAATTGAGATTAAAATAAGCGGGGTCTGGGGAAACAGGGCAGTTCAGAAGAACTTGTCCCGCTCTAGGTGAGAGTCTCAGGTTTTGTTCTTGCCTGGCCCATGAAGCCAAATACCTGAGAAAGGGCCTCTTACAGCCTATTCTGGAAGTGAGAGATATGACCTAAATGCAGAATTATCAGTGGTGAAGCATGCTGTGGTTCAGTCCCTGACCACAGAAACACCTCAGTTCTCTGAATTGTTCGCATCTCGTGGACCGGGGTCCATGTGACTGTCCATCTGCTGTCTCTATCAGTATTCAGCAACCTCTCTGTTCACCCCCCTTCAAATGGGGACACAGTGGTGAGGAGCAGGTCCTCTCCTGAATCACTTTTCCTCTAGGCAGGGAGCTTGTGGTGGCTGCAGCATTTCAGCTGCTAAGGTGAGAAAGAACAAAGCACTCTGACAGATCTTGGCTGAATTGCAGGTAGTGAGGAAAACATTTGTTTTCCTACCTGCCTGTCTTGACTTTGGGAATTCCATCTCTGCTAGTACTGATGTTATAGCCATAATATAGCCGTTTCTGGAATATCCTCCTCCTGGGTGAAACACCTGAGCCGGAGGTGGAAAGGGAAGGTGAGTACAAGTGGAGAAAGGGTTAGTGAAGGCCACAAGGGCTGTGAGTGCTTACTGGTAGGCCAGCTGAGGAATAGGTAGCAGAGGAATGCCAGTGCTTTGCAGGTACCTGCTGATATCATGATGGGGTGGAAAAAGAGCAGCAAAAGCAAGTTGGCCATTGCCTACGGCCCTCATCACAGGTCCCACTTTTTCCAAAGGGTATCTGAAATGCACCCTCTCTTCACCCAAAAAACAGATGAGAATTAAAGAAGGAGAACAAGCTGTGCCAGGTGGTACCTCCAGGTAAGGGAGGACCCTGAGCTCCACATGACAACAGCTGCAGGGCTGTAAGCTTCCATTTTGAGTCCCAGAGAATGATTTTTGACTGAGTTTTTTGTTTCATTGTCTTTATAGCACCTGCAAGAGAGTGTAAAGCACGCTGCAAATTAATTAGGGTTTTGCAGAAACAGTCAGGGCAGGAAATTCCTCTAAGTGACTTAACATTTTTCTGGGTTTTTTACAGGTTTATGTAGCATGCTTGGCCCATTTACCTTGCAGTACCTTATACTGGCTCAAAAACCGGACCTTATACTGGCACAAAACCTGTACCTTGTGCTGGCACACATGCACGCCGGCCAAACAGAGAAAAGAAATAAAGATAACGAGGATTTAAGCGCCTTTATTGCTGATTTTTGCCATTGGTAGGTGCCTTGGGGCTGTCTGCTTCCCCGCTGGCGAGAGGGGGGTGACGGTGCATCTGCAGCGGGAGGAGAGGCGGCTGCCGCCATTGTTTTAAGTGAAAAAAAGGCCCCGTTCGGGCGGGAAGGGGCAACGCCGCCGCCACGCGGGGGGTCTGCCCGGGCGGGATTCGCTCCCCACTCCTCCGTTCCCTTCCCTTCCCGCTGCGCCGCCGTCCCGCGGGTCCGGGGGCGCGGCCCCTTTAAGGGCCTTTCACCGCGGGCAGTTGGGGGGGTCACGCGCGGCCGCGGCGGGAGGGGGCGCGCGGGCGTGCGCGAGCCAGCGGCGGCGGCACGAGGAGGGCGGGGCCGGCGGGCAGGGGGCGGGGCGGCGCGCGCGGGCGGGCGGGATTATTATGGGCTGTGGGCGCCGCCGCCGCTGAGGGGGAGCAGCAAGATGGAGCTGTCTGCAGTGGGGGAGCGCGTCTTCGCCGCCGAGTCCATCATCAAGCGCCGCATCCGAAAGGTGAGGGGCCGCCCCGAGTGGGGCCACGGGACCCCCTGCCCCGCTCCTCGCTGCCGGGCCGCTCCGCTGGCCCGACCGCCGGCCCCCCGCCTCAACATCTCCCCCCCCCTCCCCCCCATTTTCTCCCCCGTGTGTTGCAGGGGCGCATCGAGTACCTGGTGAAATGGAAAGGCTGGGCCATCAAGTGAGTGCATCCCGCCCGGGCTGCGGGGGTGGGGGGCATTGGCTGGGGCAGAATGTGATGGGGGCGGGGGGGAGGGTGTCCCTGTGTACAGCTCCGGAGGGATTTGGGCGCTAACTCCTTCGCTTGTCCTCCCCGCTGCTCCCGCCCCGGCAGGTACAGCACCTGGGAACCCGAGGAGAACATCCTGGACTCCCGCCTCATCGCCGCCTTCGAGCAGAAGTGAGTGCTCATCCCCCGCCCCAGGCTGGGGGGGCTGCAGCAGCAGGTTTGGCTTTGGGTGGGCGAGCGGGAAAGAGTGTCCAGGCTCTCCTTGTTTCTTTTTTATCTTTTTTTTTTTCCTTTTTCTTTTTTATTTTTTTAAATCAAACTTGTATACTTCTGTTTCTCCTTTGGGAAAAGTTTTAACTTCTTGACAAATTTGACTCCCTAAAGGGAACGAGAGCGTGAGCTGTACGGGCCCAAGAAGAGAGGACCTAAACCTAAAACTTTTCTGCTGAAGGTAACTCTTATTTAAATAACTTGGGCCTAGCCAAATGTCTCTCAAACCTTTCCGGTGCATGCCCTTGGAAGGACTGGACTTTCAAGTGACTTGTGCCTGATGCCTGGCTCTGGGAGCGCGGGGAAAACCGACAGGAAAGGGGGAGGGTGGGCAGAGGCACAGAAGCGTGTGACGGGAGAGCGAGTGTGCGTGCGACGGGTGCCTCAGCAGGACGATCGGCACACGCAGATGTGCATGGTGAGGCTGCAATCTCTTTTTCCAATATCCTCTCTCTCTCACGGCCTTCTGCTGCCGCAGTGGAGAGCTAGCCAGCCCTGCTCCCTGTTCCTTCAGCAGCCTGTTCCATCCAGCCCATGCTCTGCAACTTAGCAGCACGCTGAGCGGTCAGGCAGCTGAGGCGGGAATCCCGCTGCCACTTGTACTCCTCTGGTTGTGCTTCAGGATGTAGGTGCTCCATAGGAGTTTCATGAAGGGTTCATGTTTTGATCTATAAACTGCAGGCTTGTTTTGCATTTGAGGAGGGCAGAAGGGGGTGGGTGAGGAGGAGGAGGTGGAGTGTTTTACCTCTGCATAGGATGGCAGCTGAAGTTTCCAGTTCTCCTCTTATAGACTTAACATCTCTGCAAGAAGATGTTGTCATAGCATCTCTGCTCCCTTGCAACGAGGAGCAAGGAAGATAGTCCCTAGTGCAGGCCCTCCCTGTATTTTTTTACTTTCTCTTCTTAAAAGCACCAGTAGCTGTGTGACTGCTATGCGAGCTTTGTGTATTTATTAGTTTACAGACAAAGCACCTTGCTCTACTCCTCTCTTCCCCCCTTTTCCTCTCCAACTGTCACAATCTCAGACTTCAAATGAGCATAGAAGGAACACAGCCTTGTATAGTTCAGACAGATGAGCAAGTCCACAGCTTCCCTGGTTTCATTCTGCTATAAAGCCCTGGAACAGCCGGTGTGGACCCTGTGGTAAGGCATCGCTATCACCAAGTCATTCTGTGGCTTTGGGCAACTCATTTAGCCTTTGTGTGTGTTTCCCCATCTGTGAAACAGGTTAATACTTTCCTTTGCCTGGCAGCAGTAGGAGCTTTACTCAAGTCAGCGCAGCACTTTTAACTGCATGAGCACTGGAAAGAGGAGTGAGGGGGTAGGGTGTCACCTCTTCTTTGCTTTGAGAGGATATAATGAAGCACACAGAAGAAATGCAGGAACAGGCATATTCTGATGCTCTTCATAAAACCCATGAGACTGTGGTAGTCCTCGGAAAGTCCTGCTGATGGAACTGTCCTTCTCCCTCATTGCCTGTTTTTCTGCTTACAGTGTTCTGCGTCTGCAGACTGAGAATTACAAACGTATCTGATACGTACTAGCTCTTATGCTATATTCAGGGAAACCAGACTAGTTGGCTTTTCTCTTTCTGGCAGTCATGCATTAAATGTAACCCTTGTGTTTAGATTTCCAACAATGCAGAGGAACACTTAAAGGGAAACCACCAGTTTAAAATAGTTCTCTGCCTGAATTAAAAAATACTGATATTTGTAAGACCTGACACTGTTCAGAGCTGTAGAGAAATGATTATGCTATGTGTAATCAGTTTCTTTTATTTTTGATTCTGAATGTGATACGGCAAAATCCATTGCCATATTACTCATTTAAAAAAAAAAATCAATCATTTTCACTCATCTAAAAAACCAAAACCAACCCCCAAACGCAAAACCCACTCATTGCTTCTCTTCTCCCCTTGCTCTTTAAAACCCCCCTAAACTCGGAACCTGAATTATTCAACAGTATCCTTTGAATCACGTTGGTGACACGTTTCTGTGGCACGTCTTCCTTCTGCCAACTCCTCAAACAGTAATGAAAACCTGTAGGTTTGTGGAGCTGGCTCACTATTTTGTAGAAGGTGGATCGTGATGGAGGAGCAAGATTAACTCTCGTGAAGGCTGGTGCCACGTTGTGGGAGAGGCTGGCAGGGCAGAGCGCTTCCACTGCCACTTGGTTTGCACCTCTGGGAAACAGAGCTGGCGGAACTGTTAATGCTCTGACTTGCTCTTCCTCTGTGACTTCGGATCCTACCCTAAAAATAACACCCCAGGCCAGGCAGCAAGAAGTAACTCTATCTCAGCCAGCCCTATCTGAACTTGTTTGCGCTCCATTCAGGCAAACCACAATCAACACAGCTGTGGGTAGAATTGTGACAGAGACACTGTCACATGGTTTGCATCCCTCGTCAGTCCTTCTGACCCACTGAAGGTGCACGTTTGACCTCTGCCAGCCCCGCAGCACCGGTGCTGATATGGGAGGAGTGGGACTGCCTCACGCATCGCTAACAGTGTTTTCAGTTCTTTCAGCTGCAGAATCTCTCGCCAGTGAGAATTTCGGAAGCGAGGGAAGAAATTTGATTCTTGTATCCCAGAGGGAGTATTTGGAGTTGGCAGTTAGAACAATATTCTTTTTGATCTGTTAACTGAACAGATTAGATCTGGTTGCAATGATTTTTAAGCAGAAGTCTGGCCTAGGACCGCTTTGGTAGACTAATCTGCCCTGAACTTGGTGGCTCGCTAGGATTTTTCATGTGCTTAAACTTAGGCTTCTGAGTCTCCGGGATGGCATCAAAATAAGTGCCCTGAAACGCTGCTCAGTCCCTTGGGTTGTGTGGGTGTTTTAGCTTGCAGTTGGGGCTCGGTTTATCCTGGGATTAGTTCTCAAAAGTTGCAGATAGGCACCCAGAGGGATTTGCAGAAAGCATTCCAGCAGGTTAGTGGCCCGCGCCTTTGGAAAAGCTTTGAAAAGCTGCATCTTTGGCCACCTGCTGCCTTTGTAAGCCAGGCTCCTGTTTCTAACACTTGCCCTTTCGATCAGACTGCACAGGCAAATTACAGTCCAGATTTTGTAAGATCACTGTCAAGATGGCCAATGTTGAAAGCAACCCCTGCAAACTTGAACTGCAGAGTTTTGGGCAGGAAGTGGGTCTTTATCCTCTGCATACTAGGGGCAAACTTTCCCACAGCTGAGATCAGGCTTGGCGGGAGGTTGTAATTCTTGGGAGGCTGCTGGTATGCTGCAGCCTTGTGCTGAGCGGTGGGAAGTCGAGTCCTTGGTCTGAAAGAGGCAGCACTGTACGTAAGGCTCTTACCTTACTACTTAGGTGTCTGGCAGAAGTCATCCTTGAGGACAGGCCCTTAGGCTGCAGGTCAGAGTGGAAGCTGGTGTGAGGTTAGAAAGAGGTACAGCACATGCTGGAGTGATCTTCCTCCTCTTCTTTTCCTGCTCAATTTGCTCTTTTTATTTTGCTTTTCCCTAGGCACTCTGCTGTGCAGAATGCAAAACTCACCAACTCATCTAATAAAGTCAAGCAAGTGCTGTTCAGAGACAGAGCCTGATCTGCAAGCTCAGTGGGTGGCTGGCAAAGACCCTTAGTTGGGCTGGCCATAAATACTAAGGGGACAAGGGTGGAGAAGGTTAATGGGAAGGAAGAAGTAAGGGAGAACAGAGTAAAGGAGATTCTTAGTGGGAGAGTGGGGGAAGAAGGGGCTGAGCAGCGTGGTGCTCTGTCACTTTGCCCTTTCTTGAACTCTAAAGTTGGAATTGGGTTTCTTTTGATCTCCTCCCTGTTCGTAAATTATCCCCGAGCGGTTTGAAAACAAACCATTCCCCTTTGTAGCATTTTGTTCCCCATCCAGAGGGAAACTTTAGTTTATGGCAGTGTTGCTTGGGAGAACTGTGCTATGAACTGGCTTGCTTTTGCCTTGTCACTTGGAAGACTGCAGAAGAAAGAGGGTGATAAAAAGGCAGAATGGCAGCCAAAAAGGGGAAAGAAGAGCTCTTGCGAATGCTGTTTGGAGCAAGGACTGTGGGAATGCAGGTGGAGAATAAAAGACAAAGCAGACCCAGTAATTTATGAGAGAATTGTGCTGCTATGGTGCAGCAGCACTACTGGAATTTGCTTGATTTTGAAACAATTAACTAGAAATCCATTTTGCCTTACAAGATCTTTGTTTTGGTTTGTTTTTTTTTTTCTTCCAAATTGGAGAGATTTGATACAAATCAGGTAAGAGAGGCCTTTCTAAGCACATGTCTGTGTATGTGCTTGTGTGTCTCAGTGTGTTAAGGGAATAAATGAACAAATATGCTTTCTGGGCCTCAAGGGACATTTATTCAGAAATAGTAGGGAATGGGGGAGATACACTAGTTCCCGGGGCAATGAGGGAGAGCTGTACAAGATAAATAAAGGTGATACGTATCCCAGAAGGGAAGAGGGGGAAGGGAAGCAATCCTAGCAATTGGCTTGCTCTCGTGACAGAGCACTGCAGCAAGCTTCCAGAAGCTGCATCCTGATGTAGGCTGAGCTGTAAGCAGAAAGTGAATTACTTTGTATACATGCTGAGTACCTCTTCAGCGGTGAGCACATCCTGCGGGTGAAAACAGCAAAACCCAGAGACCTAGCTTCCATTTGGAAGACTTGTGAGCAAAGTAGAAAACTGTGGTGACACAGCTGAAAGGATTGAATGGGTTTGTTTTTTCCAAGACCTTATGCTCATATGGCTTGTGAGTGTGATCGAGAAATGGATCCGTAGCAGGGAGAAGTGTGCTTCCAATAGATAAAACTGAATGCTGAATCTTCTCCAAATCTGAGGTAGCAAGTTACTTAATGTAAAGTTGGAAGCAGGGGAAGGAGAGCCCAGAAAATGTGCTGTCCTCTGCAGTGAAGGGATGAGTTTGCATAGTTGATGTCTGAATAAACCTGATCCTGTGCTTCACAAGTGAGAGGGCTCTGGGGGTTGGTCTTAGATAACACATCTGATACTATTTTTCTTGAAACCTTACCTGGAAAAACAATCTCGAGGTAAGCTGAATATTTGCATCTTGCTCTTTGGAACTTGCATTGAAGCTTGTCGCTGGGGATAGTAGTGTAGCACCAGGGGAGGACTGTTGGGTCCCAACTTATCCTCTCTCTTAATATTATCTGGCCAAAGGTATTGATGCCGCTTGCAGTCTACCTGGAGACTACTGAAACTGGAATTTAATAAATGCAGACAGCTGAAACACAAGTTAGAAGCAGCTTCGGCCTTGAGGAAGTGCCCCAGAAGTAACTGGAAATGCAGATACATAGCAAGTTAAGGAGACCTAGTGGTTCTGGCACACTGGAGAAGCCCCAGCCCTGCACCAGGGCTCTGCACTAGCTGCTGTGCAAGCGCAAAACCAAGACAGGTCTCTGTCAAAACAGGACAAGAGCTGATTAATGTGCACAGGCAGAGAAAGTAAAATCAGCAGGACTGTGGAAGTGGCCAGGCTGTGACCATCCCAGCATCATAACTTCATTTGATGTGATTGATGGGAAGCTTTGCTGAAGAATTTTGGGGTGTCCAAGGAAACTGAGGGTGTTTGTGACTGCTTCCCCCTCCCCTGTGAGAAGCTGCCTTCTTTCCCATGGGTAATGGATGGCGGTACTGATGGAAGGTGGCAATTAGATTTGACTTGGAGCAGAATGGCACAGAGGGGGCAGAACTCACTCCAAGGCATGATTACAGGGTATGGAATTAATCTGAAAGATGTGCAGTGTTGGCAGCAAGAGAGGCCCTGAAAGATACCTGTGTCTATCTGCTGAAGCTGTAGATGAAGGATTTTCACTAGTGCATCTGTCTGCACCCTCTGCCTGGCTTTCCTGTCCTGCATTTGTGTTACACTTTGCTCTCAGCTGAGCAGTGGTAAATTGGTGAGAAGCCCAAAGCACAAGAGCAGCAATGCTAGAAGGGCTAGCTGTGATGGGGAAGGGGAGGGAAAAGAATAAATTTGTTAATTCAGGCTATGCTGATATGTAATGTCAGAAAGCAAACTGTAGCTTGTCCTTGTGTCTGCCATCTGCTTCAGAGGGACGTGTGAGGAGAGGGAGCAAGCACAGCCTGTGCCTGTGACCTCCTGACAGGATCTGCGGTGTCTCCAAGTTATGTATTGATGAGATGGGATGGGGAGAGTTGTTGCGTGGCCTGGGGAGTTCATCTGCTGCTGCTGCTGGGCTCCAGCCTGTAGGATGCCTGCAACAGGAACTGTGTCTAATTATTTTCTCAACAGTTTGGGCCATGGAGCAATGTGCAAGGCTGAACAAAGAGAAACTAGTTGGACACTGGGATTCTTCCTGCTATGGCAGGATGTGT
Organism: Manacus candei; assembly: GCF_025592945.1. Lineage (NCBI taxonomy): Eukaryota > Metazoa > Chordata > Aves > Passeriformes > Pipridae > Manacus > Manacus candei. The sequence continues at coordinate 6,977,009 of NW_026138066.1, forward strand.
TTGGGTTTGTGTGTGCTGGGAACACTTCCCTCTAGCTAGGTGGAAACAGCCCTGTTTCTTAATGTGGAGAGTGTCTGTGCCTGCCTTGGCAGTTGTGTCATCTTGTCCCTATTTCTTTGTCAGTCGGCTAACGCAGAGATCCTGGTCTGGGTGAGCCTTCAGTCTGTGTTTTTATGTACAGCTCAAGAAGGAGGCTTCATTTTTGCAACTGTTTTAAAGCCAGGATACAAGGTAGTACTGAAGGCCACGATCATCCAGCATTAGCCAGAGAGGAACAAAATGTCTTCACGTCTCTGTTCTCAGCTAGTTTGGGATCTTCTGCGGTTCCCATAGGGATCTTGGTGGGAGAAGAGGGGCACTGGGTAACAGCAAAGCTCTGAGCTGTGGGGCCAGGGCTTTGAGCTTTTTGTGCAGGGGCTGGCTGGGCCCCTCGCTTAGATCTGTTAGATCCCGGCCTTTACACACACATTTTTTTCCCTGGGCGTTTCTCTGGTAGGAGGCACAGCCTGCAGGGTGACAAAGGAGATGGAGTTGAGTGCTAAGCTCTTAGCTGGCAAGAAGCCATCCCGATCTTGGCGTGTGCAAGGGGCAACGGGATGGAAAAGTTAGGGAGGAAAAGCAGCTGTTGTCTTCCAGCACTGCAGTTCTTGCTGTGCCCACGAGGTGGGGGAAGCTGCTCACTGGATGGGAAATCGCAGGGGGGCTCTCCTGTCTCCTCCAGGCCTTTGTGACTTCTACCTATCACCACTGCTGAGAGGGAATATGGAAGCAGGCTGATTTGGGCCAGTAGCAGGGTGCAGGTGGGAGGCTGAGCTCTAAAAGCAACAGTGCTCTGGTGGGGTGTGATGTAAGAATGCACTCTGGGTTTCCATGCCCACAGGGTCTTCAGGTCATACAGCACCAGCTTACCAATGAAACTGTTGTTCCTGCTGCCAGAAAATGTTCCTGTCTCTGGTACATGAACCAGGGCAGGTTTTGGAACTGTCTCCAAGCACCAGAAGAGCTTAAAAGTCTTGTTCCCCTGGCCTGGCTCTTGGGGAGAGCTGGCACAGCACAGCTGAACTAGTGCTGTTCCTGCTCTGATTCAGTATTAGGTTTTAAACAAGTGTGGTGTTTAAAGGGACAAGACAATCTCTTCTTTGGAGATGCAGTTAAAACTTGACTTGAATTCCAACTGGCCTAATCTCTGGCTTTAAACACTGGACCTTGCTCGACAGCACAGTAAGGATGAATGACTTGCTTGTGGCCCTAATTAGAAATGAGCTTCAGATCTCTGCATTTCTGGTGTTTAACTAAGACAACTCCATCAGACCACTCTCACATGCCTCCATCTTTGTTCCTCAAGACCCCCTTCTACCGTGCTTTCCAGAGATGATTCTGGCTGTGGGAGGAGAAGAGGAAACTGAGCGCATTACTCTTCCTCTCTAGTACTCATGTTATACAAGATACAATCCCCAGTCTTGGGACTAGTATGTAATTTTGAGTGCTAACTCAGCACTAACAGCCCCAGTTTCTAGGAGGATGCTGGCTTGTTTGTCTGACAGTGGAGGGTTGTGTACGTTTGCTGGCGATGACCTGGGGGGCCTTGGAGACCACTGACTGTAACCGTGAAACATGCCTGGGGAATTGGCAGTTTCTCCCTGGGGAAAGCACATGTCTACAGGAGCACAGTTTAGGGAGACATCAGCTGCCTGAAAAGGATATAGACAGTGCCTCGTGCCTACCTGGGGGCTGTGCCGTAGCTATCAGTAGCCTGTAGGTGTGTACCCATGCTTATCATTAATGTTGGATATCAATGTGACATAGCATTGCTGGTGAGTGCTTGGCCTCAGGTAAGCAATGCCTGGTTTGAGATTTGGCTGCACCTAGGCTGCCTCTCTGACCCTGTTTGTTTTCTTTCTCCCCACCACTGCAGGCTCGGGCCCAAGCGGAGGCCCTCCACATTGGGGATGTACACTTTTCTGTCAAGCCTGGTTCTAGTACCTCCTCTCCCAAGCTCCACTCCAGTGCTGCGGTGCACCGGCTCAAGAAAGACATCCGGCGATGCCACCGCATGTCCCGGCGCCCCCTGCCCCGTCCAGATCCCCAGAACAGCGGGAGCATGGGTGGTGGGGCTGGCATTCGTCCTCCCGTCTCCCCCTTCTCGGAGACCGTCCGCATCATCAACCGTAAGGTGAAACCCCGCGAGCCCAAACGCAGCCGCATCATCCTCAACCTCAAAGTCATTGACAAAGGTGGGAAGCCAGCCAATGGGACCGGGGGCCTGGCTCGGCCCAAGATTCCGTCCCGAAACCGTGTCATTGGCAAGAGCAAAAAGTTCAGCGAGAGCGTCCTCCGCACCCAGATCCGCCACATGAAGTTTGGCACCTTTTCCCTCTACAATAAGCCGTCTGCTGCGCCTACCCCCTCTTTGGAGGGCAAGGGGGAGGCAGAAGGCTCCCAGGCAGCCTCCTGTGGGCTCATTATGGGCTCCACCCCCTATGATGCTCCCAGCTCCAGCTCCTCTGGCTGCCCATCACCCGCTCCCCACTCCTCCTCTGACCCAGATGATTCCCCTCCAAAGCTGCTCCCCGAGACCCTCAGCCCAGCCATCCCCGACTGGCGTGAGTCGGAGGTCCTTGACCTCTCAATCCCACCCGAGTCGGCTGCCACCAGCAAGCGTTCTCCCTCAGGAGGGTGCAGCGGGGGGCAGACGCCCTCCTTGTCTCTCTCCTCTTCTGACCCAGAGCAGGAGGCCGGCGACTGGCGTCCTGAGATGTCCCCTTGCTCAAACGTGGTGGTCACGGATGTCACCAGCAACCTCCTCACCGTAACCATCAAGGAGTTCTGTAACGCAGAGGATTTTGAGAAGGTGGCGGCGGGTGGTGGTGGAGGAGGCAGCAAGTGAGCGGCCAGGTCCTCCCACTCGAGGGGCGCGGGGGGAGCTCTACCTGCGAGAAGTCGTGGTGTGAATGGCTGTCCTTAGTTCTCTCCTTCTCCCCTTGGCTGTCCCTCTGCCCTCACTGCCACCCTTCCTCCTTTCCTCCTGCCCACTTTCTCTTGCCTGGAGGCTGGAGCGTGTCAGTGGGGGAGCACCCCCTGTTCCTGGGTGTTAGTGCCGCTGGGAGGAGGCAGGGAGGGTTGTGGTGGGGCTGGGGAGTGATTGTTTGTCCTTGAATGTGGTGTTGTCCAACAGGCGGTGGAGCCTTTGGGACTGAGGGATGGGTGAGCATGTGTCTGTGTGCCTGTGCAGGTGGTGAGGAAGGTGCTGCTCTTCCTCATTACCCTTCCATCTTTGACAAAACTGAAGGGGAGCTCCAGACCCTTGAGGGAAGGATGTAAGAGGATTGGAGCCCTTGCCCATGTCCTCCAAATCTTCTCCCACAATGTGCATGCAGTCTCTTCCATTCCTATGTTTCCCCCTTGCCATGAGTACGATCCTGCCATCCTTTCCCCTCTTGGCCTGTGGCCTGGATCTGCCCTCTCCTCTACTGTCCTCATGGCAGTTGCTGATCCAGATGCCCCCAGAGTGAGGGGAAGAAGGGCAGGTGAAGTGTCATGCCTGGAAGGTGCTTGAGACAAAGCTGGGGCGGTAGGGGTGCCCCATGCAGCGTATACCCCATATTGGCTTCTCCTTTCCTTTGACTATTGGTGCTACCTTGGCAGTTGTATGGGTGCTTTCAGGTGCCCTAGTCCCTCCCCTTCTCCCGCATTTTCCAGCTTGCTCAGCTCTGCAGGAGAAAGGGAAGAAAAGAGAAGAGGAGTCTGCTTCCGGCCCAGATCTTCCTCCTGATGTTCATCACTTGCACTTGATCAGGGGAGAGGGCATGAAATGCCCTTCCCTGGCCTTTCTGTGGTGGAAGTGGGAGTGGGCTGTGCATCCACCATTCAGTTTGGGGGAAGATGACGCCAACAGCACGATGCTGCCCCAGCCAGGTGAGGCTGGTCTCCTGCCTTGTGCGTAAGCTTCCCCCGACCCTCTTTGCTTCCTCTTGCTCCCTCCAAAGGAGGGAGGGGCGGATGCTAAGGCAGGTCATTTGCTCTTCCTGCTTCCTTTTGCTTCTCCTGCTCTCCCCTCCCTGTGGTGGGTGGCCTGGAAGAGGTTTCCCCTCTTGTCTTTTCAGCATCTGAAACAGCCCTTACAACTGTCAACCAAAGGTGCTCATAAAAAATACCCGTCTCTCTCACACCATATGCATGTGTGCTGGGATCTCTTTCCCAAAGCTCCTGTGAGCTGATCTAGAAATTCCTTCTCTTCACCCCTAGCAAGTAGGAGGGAGCAAGACCACAGCTTGCTGTTCTTTGCCCAAGCTCCCTCTTTCCTGACCACCTTTGTTCACATCCAAAATAAGCTCTTTTTTACCTGCCGTTTCTGGCTTGCTCTGTTTCTGTGTGGGTCCTAAGCTTCACGGTGAGATGCCGTTCCTTTGCTCTCTACTTCCCTCTACTCTCACAGGACTCGGCCTGTAGGGGCAAGGAAAAGAGGTGCTGTTCAATCAGTGGGAGAACCTCACCCTTTCATCCCTGTCCCTGGATGGGGCAAAGGGGTGTCACTTCCACATAACGTGCTGTAGAGGTGAAAAGGGTGGAAATATTCCCCATGCCAGGGCTCATTTACTTACAGACCTACCTTGGGTGGGTAAACACAATTGGAATTGGCCCCTCTGGTGCTTTCACACAAGGATGCTCAGGAGCTGCTGGCTTCAAGGAGTGCTCTCATGTGGAGTAGCGATTTTGTGGTTGCAGTGATCTGAGGGTAGAAGGGAGGCAATTTGTGGGAGGGAAGTAATATTTGTCTGCCCAAGGGACATCGTCAGAATGGTAGAGGGATAGACCGGCTTCTGACCTTAATTAGGGCTTCTGTGCCCAGAGCTTGTCTATTCCCTTCCTCCAGTGCCTGGGTTGGTGTAATAAAATCTTTGCTGTCCTCCCTACAAACCTTGTCTCACAGCAGGTGGCATTTCAAGCTGTGGGTCACCGTGATTTTACAGCAGTTGCGGTTGGGTGTCTGTGCAGACAGTCCGAGGGGGATTCCAGGTGCTGTTAGCACCACCCTTTGTACACCTCTTTCTTTTTCTTTCCTTGATTAAAGAGCATAGTGGACTCTTTGGGGATGTGCTTTCGTTCACAGCTAAAGCTAGGGGCAGGGAGAAAGAGACTTCCCTGATCCATTCACCAAGCTAAGGCTTCCTATAACTTGTTGGACTTGTGTGCGTGTCTGTATTAATACCTGCTTGTATTTTTCGTGGGGGTTGGGGTTTTGGTTTTTGGCTTTTTTGTTTGTTTGTTTGGGGTTTTTTTCATCTTTCCTGTGCCTGGCACACCCAAGGATCCCTTATTTTAGCATAGCCTATCCATTTGACTGCAGCTTCAAAGATGAGCAGTTTGTAGGCATAGGGAAAAGCTCTTTCTTAGAAAAATAGCGAGGAGGTTCTTCTCTTTTTCCTCTCCCTTCTGAACAAGAACTAATCTGTGGCTGCAAGATAAGAGGAGCTGCTTTGTGGGGTGGATGCAAACCAGCCAGTCACTTTAGGTTGTTAAGTTACTGTTTGGTGTGTATGTGGTGATGTGTTTTGTTTCGTGGTATCAAGGTTCTGAAAAAATATCGAAGCGTTTAAGTGGGAGATAAAAGGGAACTTTAATAGGAAACTCTTGATGTGTTTTGGCCAAGATGTGTTGCTTGGCAGAATTCTTTTCCCCAGTGTCTCTTGTATGGTGTTCTTTGGGGGCAAGGGGCAGGAATTGTTTAATTGAAGGGGTTTTGCCTTTCTCCAGAGTGACAAAGCAAGGGAACTGTCTGTGAAGAGGAAAACAGTGGGTCATTGTAGGGATGCTCCGCAAGGACTTTCTTCGTGCAGTGAGGAAATGAGAGGACTTGTTGCAGCAGAGAACTTGTGCAGTAGATCCTCTGTGGAGGAAGAAGGGAGTATGATCCGGCTTGCAGACACAACTCACCTGCTTGTGTGACAAATCCCTCCCTGGGTGGGTCACCAGGTGGGAACCAAACCCTGAACCTCTGGATCCGAAATGAGGATCCTGTGCTGTTTTGAGTTAGAGGTTTGCTAACTTGAATGCAGCAGCAACCTCAAGTTCCCTCAGGTGGACAAGACACTTGAGGCTGACTAACCCTACCTTCGTATTCACGTGGGTGATGCTCCTCCTTCTGAATTTTTGCCCTTGCTCCTTATGGTGGAGATGGGAAAGAAGATTCATCCATGCCTTTTAAAAAGGGCATGGAATTGAGGGAGGAGTTTATTTGAAAGTATCCCCTTCCCTTCCCAATAACCCCTAGAAAAAAACCCAACAAAAACAGGGAAGTATTCTCTGTGTCTGTGCCATGTTTGTTCTCGTTGTCGTGTTTTTAGAGGAGATTTTATGATGGAGTGGAAAAAGTGAAATGATTAGTTTTGCATAAAAAAAGAAAAGTTTTAAAAAAAATTTCTACAGGGAGAGAGCGAGAGAGAGTTTAAAAATGAATAATAAATGCAGTGATTGCACAAATTGTAGTGGTATTAGATGGTCCTTAGGGAAAAGAGTATTTTGTAGTATCGAAGCATGTATGTCTGGGATGGTGTTTGGCTTGCTTGAACTGGAGGGAAAGGCATTCTAGGACTAAGCAGCGATCTCTGAGCTGAAAAGGCAAGTTGCATGTTGGAGGAACCCTGTCTACAAACCTTTCCCGTCCTTGCCTCCCAAGTGTTGGAGTGACTTCCCTTCCCTCCCATACCTCTCCTGTGAGCTAAGGTGGAGTCTCCAAGTGGTTTTCTGGCCGAGCGGCCCTCAGAAATGGCCAATCACGTTCTGCCAGAATGTGAATCGGGCCATCAACATGGAAACAGTTGACTTACTTTGCATGCACAGCAAGCTGCTAAGATTTGGGGTTGGCATGTACTTTTCCTGCCAAGTTGCTGTCTCTTCTCTTTTCTGTCCCCTGTATCCAAGCAGAATTAATCACGGTGGGCTTATTTCCTGGGAAGCAGATATGCCTCCCCTCTGTAGGGTCTCTTAGCTTCTTCCAGCATCAGGTGGGGAGTGGCATTTTTCTGTATAGAATTCACCACATCAGGACAGAGAATGGAGTCCCATTGGTATCTAGTCCAGTGTCTCTTCTCCAACAGTGGCTGGATCTTCAGAAGTAGATGAGAGAGCTGCCTTGTGTGCTCTGAAGGTGTTGCTGAGTGAGGTGTACCCTCTTCTTGAGGCCAGCAAGTGTTGGAAGTCTTTGGGATGGGGAGGGGAGATGAACACCCTGATGGGACTCTGCTCAAGTAGGGCAACCTTCTGCTTCAGCTTCCTGCAGGGTGGCGGAGCAGAGTTGCCCGAACGTTCCTTCAGAGCGAAAGGGAACTCTTGTGTGCTGGCTTCCTCATCCAGGATGTCTGCTGGGTGTTCATCTGGTGTGTGGGAGTGCCTGGAGGAAGAAGGAAGCTACCAGATGTTGGTGTCTGAACAGAAGGTGGCAGGCAGGGACATTTGGACAGCTTTTCTTCTCTGGACTTCTCTGGACTTCTCTGGTGCCCTGGGCTTTGCAGTGGCGGATGACAGATGTCTTGATGCCTCCCATAGCCTGGGCTAGTTCTGGGAACTTCTCTCTTTGCCTATTGAGCTCTGTCAGTGCTTCCCACAGCTTTTTACTTGGAGCAGCAGCCTCCTGTCTTGTGCCCTCTTCTCACTGAGCAGAGTGGGACTGGGGAGGCGTGAAGCTAATGAGATACAAGCTCCTTTCGGGATGGAAAACAGAAATAGTGTGGTGAGCAGACCCAGCTGTGGTGAGCCTCTGCTTAATTTCTGTTTTCAAAAGAGAAAGGGAGCATTTCTCTGGGTCTCCCCTTACTGAAGTTCCCAGGGAGATTTTATGAAATAAAAAAAAAAAAAAAGAAAAAACCACAGTTATGCTTTTTACCAGGTAGGAGCTGTCTCTGAGCTGAGTCTTCCTAGGGATTTCACTCCCTTCTCCAGCCCCTCTTTGTAGAGGAGGCTTTGGCAGCTCCCAGTGTTTGGAGATGATCACCTTCCTGGGGACCTCCTGGCAGAAGGAGGTTGCCATGCTGAAGGATGGTTTCCTGAGACCCTCACACTTTTGCCAATTCCAGGTCATGGCATTGGTGGGGCTGCTCAGGAGCCAGGTCCTTCTTACCAGGGGGGTGTAACAAACCTGGAGTGCGTGTTTGGCTAAGTGCTTATTTTTCCCTTTGCCTCTCTCCCCACTTTCTGACAAGACTTTTTCCTCCTTGCCTGGCGCATCCTTTTACTCCAATGTCGCTTGCTTTTGCTGCATTTTTCAATTGCCCAATAATCACGCAAGAGCTGGGACCTTATTTACTTTTTATATATAAATATATGAATATAAAAGAAACCTCCCTCTCCCCTCTTTCTCCCCTGTGCGCAGCCTTCCTAATTTCCGCTCTGAAGGTGGTCTGCTGTAAAGGGTTAGTTTGAGGTCAGGGATTTGGTGTCTCCTGGGTTCTGTTCCTTCTTGGTTTGCCATGGCCTTTCTCTCAGCTGTGTCACTGCTCTGTGTCTCTGTCTCCCTCATGGGAAGGGGATGGGGGTGGAGGGGGCCATCCTGCTGAGGGTGCTGGCAGCCCAACTCTCGAGGCATTTGCACAGAGACGGAGTGCTGAGCATTGCTTCAGAAATCCCCCACTCCCTGTCCGTGCTTCCTTCCCCAGGTAACTCCAGGAAGTATCTTCATTTCACCAATGCTTTGGGGTTGAGCAAATAAGTGTCTTTATTTTCTTTTTTACTTACATTTTTTATGTCCTTCCCCAGAGTGCAATGTGTGTGATTTCTTTTTGGGGGGTGTAGATGGGAGGAGATGTTGGAGTCTGTCTCCGTCCTCACCTTGGCCTTTCCGTCCTCTGCTCCTTTCCCATTTCAGCGTTGCCCTCTGTCAGACTGGTGTGGTCAGAGGCATTTGCACCCTTGTCTGTGCAGTGTCAGCCTTGGCACCAGAAGCTTCGTGTGTGTTCTGCGTGGTGCATCTGAGATGCCCTGTGTTCCACCTGCCTCACCTGTAAGGATGTGGCAGGGCCCTGAGTTCTTCTTTCTTCCTTTCTCTAAATTTTTCCTTCCAGGAGTGAAGGGAGATATAGTCAGTTCCCCTTCCTGGGGTGGTGGGCCGTCTCTGGCAGCTCTTCTGTCCCTTCCAGCTTCTCTGTGGTGGGAAATTATGTTTCCAGGGCCATCCAAAAGCACAGTACTTGGAGTGAGGGTCCTTCTACTCCAGGTAAGTGCTGTGCTTTGAGCTGGCTCTCTCCAGGCACTGGTAGATGGCACTGTGATGGAGGAATGGGGATACCCTCTGCCCTCCTGGGCTGAGCAGAGCTGGGAAGGGGACAGCAAGCACCATGCTGTGGCACAGGGAAAAGTCAGGTGACAGAAGAGCAGCAAGATGCAGTCAGGGTGATGCCACCTTCAGCAGTGGCTCAGAAAATGTATCTGGTGGGAGGGAAGGGCCATGTTTGGGACATGCAGACAAAGTGTTAATTCCCACTGCAGGGCCTTGGTTCCTCATTCCTTGCTCAGCTGAGTACTTAGAGCTCACACTAAACCTCTGGAATGCAGTTGGGTGGGTCAAAACACTTGGTGGGGCTTCAGGGCCTCATAGGACTAGTGGGGCCCATTTATGCTCCTGAGCAGCCCCTCAGCTGCTCTTCAGGTTGGTTGCTCTTCAGCTGCTTGGAAGGAGCCTGCTGGTTCTGGCCCCCAACTGCAAAGGGGGACGGAGTCTTAGGTCAAATTCTCAAACAGAACAAAAAAATTAATCATTGTGATGACTTTTTTTAGAAAAGAGTTGTCATGCCTGCTCCTCCCCCAAGCAAATCAACTTTGTGTGCTGTCCTCCCTCCTCTCCTCTGCCATTAAGCCTCGTATGCTCCCAAAGAATAGAGGAGACTCTCTATTTTGGGATTTTTTTTTCCCCCGTTTGTTTTCTTTTTGCAAAGAAAGTTGTCTGCTGGTGGTGAAGGACAGGGGCCTGCCTCATCTGTTCCTTCCTTTCACCTTCCCCTGTGCCAAGCTTAGGCTCAACTCCTGCAGATTCCTGCAAACACTGAACTTGGAGTAGGCGAGTAACCCCACTGAGTTCTGTGGTACTTGGGTGCTTCAGATTCTGCCTGTGCTTGAGCTTTGGCAGCATCAGAGCCCTGTCCTTTCTCTTGGAGAAGGTCAGCCCTGACTCATAAGAGTGCTGATAGTTCTGGTGCAACCCATTTCTCTCTTCATTTCCCCTCACTTGGCATACAAAGTGAAGGTGGTAATTTTTTTTTAATTTAAGATAAACCTAAATATGTATCTTGTAATTTTTTTTATTTTGAAAAAATGCATTTAAGGATTGTGCACGGATGAATTGTATATCTATATATTATTTTTTTTGTCTTGCAATTTTCATTTTAAATATAGTGTTTGTTTTGTTTTGTTTTTTAATCCAGTTCCCAGCTGGCTAAACTCTGTCTAGAGTGGATGGGTGGGAGGCATAGCCATTGGAGGGGTGATTGAATCACCACTTCCCTTGGTGCTTCCCACAAGAAAATGGTTTGCTCCAGGTTTGGGGGTGGGGGTTGTGCTAATTACTCTTGTATTCTTGTACATTTTGTTCTTTCTGCTGCTCTTGAATATTGTATCAATGCCAGAAATGGGGAGTTAAAAATTAAAACAAAAAATTAACCCCAATAAATTGTTACATTCCAAACTCTGTTATTGTTTCCTTGGGTGGGCTGTGACCTGTGGAGTGGGGAGCAGGGGTGCTGAAACAGCTGCCCTGAGCCAGCAGGGATCAGCTCTGCAGTCAAACACAAACACACTTGGTACCTTCCTGGGCACTGTGCATCAGTCCTGGTCTGAGTCTTTGGATGTTTCTGGACACAGAGAAGCTCTGACAAAAGTCAAGAGAATTCTGGAATGTTAAGGGAATAGGGAGCACTTCACGAAGGCCAAGATGTAGCAAGCCCTGCTTCCAAAATGCTTTGGAGAATCTCCCATGGGTGTCCCACATCCTTTTCTTTTAAAAATGAAATTAGATCCGAGTACAACCTAGCACTTGGTGGCTAAAAATTGCTTTAGGCTTTTCCAAACTCCAGACTGTGTGCTTAAGCGCAATGTATGACATGCTAATTTAGGAAATATGGTGAAAAATACTCTCCCTGTGTGTAATTGAAGCCCCACATTCACTCCGTTAGCCTCCAGCACACAGCAGCTGCATAAAAAGGCTACAGTAAACCTTCAGGTGGGGAAGTGCTGGTGGTGGAGATGCGACAGGCTTTGGGCAGCGATGCTTTTCAGGCAGGTGGGAGAGAAGAGCAGGAAGGTAGCACTTCTGGGTGCTGGAAAAGGGCAGTGTTTGGGCTCAGCTGTGGGGTGTCACCAGCTGGCTCCAACCCAAATACCCTCAGGGCTGCCCTTTAGAATAGTGTGATCTGGTCTCCCCCCGGATGGAAGAGATAGGGCTGAGCTAGGGCTTCCTGAGGGAGAGTTGCTTTAGATACTTCTGCAGTGTCTGAGGTTTGGAAAGCTACAGGAGAGCCCTCTCCAGTGGCGAAGTGTCTTGGCTGGCTGGGAGCAGGGAACACTGCCCACCAAAGCCAAGCACAGCCAAGGTGTGCTATTTGTGTCACAACACCAGGCTCACCTTGCCTCTGCCGCGTGCCAAAACGCCCATGAGGCTGGCACTCCCTCCCTTGTCCCAGCACCCTGGTTTTGTTCAGAGGCCAGTGGGCTTTTGGCTCGATTCGAGAACAGCCAAGGAAGCCACCTCTGACCCATACTTTCCGGAGTAGGACGAAGGCTGGAGAGGCAGATTCCAGCCTGGCTGGACACATCCAACGAGGTCCTGCACCAATGTGCTGGTGCAGGTAGGCCATGTAACCAGGGCAAGGTGATGTGAGTCACATCTGCAGGGCTGAGAGACCTGGAAATGAGAGAAATCAGGATTTCCATACTATATAGAGTCTGCAGATCCCCAGGCAAGATGGACTGAAGGCTCCTGGTCTAAGGAGACTGGAGCTGGGTCCATGGAGTGGCAGCAGCAGAAGAGCCCTTTTATGTCATTAGGGTGGCCCTGGGAGGGAATCCCCCACCCCAGAGGCATGAGGTTACCCTCCCCTGGGAAAAGGCTCTCCCCTTTCCTCACACCGACCACTTTGCTGACCTGAGCATCCTGAATGGGCCAGGATTTCACTCTGACTAGGGTGGGGCTGCCTTGTTCCTGCAAGGAGGGTTGGATGGGGGCAGCCTCAGAGCAGCAGGTGTCCTTTCCCTCATGCCAGCAGTCCATCCTAAATCTCCCTCTCACACAGGGGCCACAGCGGGGCAGCCCCTTGTTCTGCCTTGCCCTGTGAGCAGCCACCCCTTGGGAACAGCTGCCAGCCCCAGACTTAATTAGATGGAACAAAATCCCTTAGTAGCTCGCTCCCCGTCCCTCTGGGCTGAATCCATGAGTTCTTGTTAAATCCAGCTTCTGTCACCAATCCCGTTCAAAACAGGGCTCCCCAAACCCTGGCATTGCCTTCCTCCAGCCTGTCACCTGCTGGAGGGCAGGGTTTCAGCAGCACTGTGTCCTGGCCCATCCAGCACCTCTGAATTGTTATTCATGGGACAGGGAGGTTGCTCTGGCTACTCACCAGTCTGAGTCATCACCCCTTGTGAAAATCTATTTTTGCCACCTCTTTTATCTCCAGGAAGAAGTTGTGGTCCCTGCTGAGGGAGAGGTCAGGACCCCAGGAGCAGTGAGCCATGCCCTGCTGTGATACCCAACTCTTCCACGTCCCAGCATGGGTGAGTGGGTCAGGGCTGGTGCAGAGGGGCTCACTCACCCCACTCACCACCACAGTGGCACCCAACAGAGGTATAAACCTTGCCACCACAATCCTGCAGCCTTTGGCAATAAAATTTGGATGTCCAGGACAGTGCAAAGTCCCCAGCATAGCAACATTTTCCCCAACTGGGGACACAAAAAGCTTTGTAGAGGTGTACAGCACTTTTCTTCACAGGGATGCAGGCAAAGGTTGTCCCTCCCCCCCGGACCTGCACACTCTGAGGCAGGGTGGGCTGGTCCAGCACTCACATGGGTTCCTTTTGAATCTGCTCCTGCCCGGCCACTGCCAGGGGTGGGCATGCTGCAGGCAGGGGGTGACTGTGGGGGGTGCAATCCCCTGCCACCACTAGGAAGGGGCAGGTTGGAGGCTGGTGGCCTCCCTTCAAGCTGCGGAGTGCAGGCTTCTGTTTACTTTGCATCCCACACCAGTGCCCACTCGTCCCAGCACACCAAGCACTCACTCTCCCGAAGCACTGGCCTTGCTGCCAGAGCCAAACACTTGTTGCTTGGGCTTTCCTCACACTCACCGGCTCAGCCTGCTCCATGTCCACCTCCACCTTTCCTCCTCATGGTTACCTTCATCTCTTTCTCTTCCTTAACCGCCCCATCTGTCTTCCTCTCCTCCTCACAGCCTCCCAACACCATGAGTCTCTTGGTGGCTCCAGGGATTTTGATGGGCTGGGGCACAATGTACTCTATGGGGAAAAAGGGTGACTGTATCCTGCCAGCAGCATTCCCCTCCGTGCTCCTATGAAGCCAAATTTGAGAAGTCTTTGTAGCTCTGGCTCCCTTGCTATCCACTCAAATATGCCTGGGGGGAAAGAAGATGTAATCTTTACTGGTGTTTCATATCCAGCACTGGAGCTGTTTTAAACACACATGCTGCTGATTCCCTGCTGGCTAAAAAGGATTTCCTGCCATTACTGAGCAGAGCTTGAAATCAATTTTGTTCGCTTTCCCTCCTGTGTTCCTGGCTTGGCTGAGCTGTGTTGCCAAGGCTCCAATGTGCCTGGGGAACAGGAAAGGGCATGGCACAGCTTGTGTCTCATGGGCAAGTGTGGTGTCTGAGCAAGAAAAAAGTGGTTATCTGAAGTATCTCCTTTATGAGTGGTTTAGAACAGAGCAATGGTGGGGGAAGATTAAACATGGGCATTTATTTCCCAAATGGATAGCACAGGTGTGCAGGTTGGAGGGTGAGGCATCCCATGACAGAGGGTGAGGCTCTCTGCAACAGTCCTGTTTGAGGTGGGAGAGCAAGACAACCACTCTGTGCCCTCCCAGAGAGGCATTTCCAAGAGCTGGAAAGTTGCTGGTTTAATTTTTAAGAGAAAGGCAAGGAGGGAAAGGCCCAAAAGACCCTCCCAGGGAATGCCTGATTACGAGGCACGAACCCTCGGAGTATCGAGGGGCCCTTTATTTTCAGCCTAGGCATCTCGCAGGGAAAAATCCTCCCTTGGGCTGTCCCGGAGGAGCATCCTCTCGCCAGAAGCTCCCGCCGGGCTGATTTCAGCAAGCCCGAGCCAGGGCTGGCCCCGTCCCCAGGTGCCCCCGGGGTGCCCCCCCTCCTCTCACCGTCTCCGGGGCTCGTTGCCCGCTCGCCTCCCCCCGCCTGGACCCTCGCCCTTGCATCCCGGCGAGGGATGCTCGGGAGCAAGGGGGATCGCTGAGAGGGGCACGGCCGGGGCGGGGGCGGCGGCGGGGGCGGTGCGGTGCGGTGCGGGCGGCGCCGCCCGGCACATATAAGCGCGGCGCGGCGCGGCGGGGCCCCGGCGCCGGTGCTGCTGCCGGTACCGTCCTTCGCCGCCGGCTTCCTCCGGGCTGCCCGTCCATCTATCCACCCCTCCGTCCGTCCTTCCCCCTCTCCATCCCCGCCCGCTTTGTTTTTCTCGCCGTCCGCGGGCTCGGGCCCCCCACGCCGCTGCCACCCTGAAGTTTCTGGCGGTGCTGCTGGCGGCGGGCATGCTGGCTTTCCTGGGGGCCATCATCTGCATCATCGCCAGCGTCCACCCGGCCGGCACCGCCGCGCCCGCCGCCGCCGCTGACAATGACTCGGCCGCCGCCGCCCTCCTGCCCGCCGCCGACAAGGGGCTGGGAGCGCTGCACGGCCCCGCCGAGGCTCTGGCCAGCGCCGGGCCGCGCCTGCCGGGGGGGCCGCCGCTCTTCAGCCGCTTCGTCTGCACCCCGCTGAGCACCGAGTGCCCCGCCACCGGCACCGGCCCCGCCGCCGGCCCCGAGGAGCTGCTGGCGCTGCGGAGCGCGGCGGCCCAGCTGCGCCGCACGGCGCTGGAGCAGAAGGAGCGGATCCGCATGGACCAGGAGACCATCCGGGAGCTCACCGGCAAGCTCAGCCGCTGCGAGGGCGGCCTGCGGAGCCCCCCCGCCGCCGCCGCGCCCCCCGCCGCCGCCGGGCTCCGCGCCGCCCCGCGCCCCGGCACCATGGGCCACCCCCCCGACGAGCCGCCCGCCGTGCGGGAGCTGGAGGAGGCTGTCCGCACCCTCCAGGACCGCATCGACCGGATAGAGGTGCGAGGGATGCTCCCGCGGTGTTGGGAGGGACGGTCCCAGGGGAAGACGCTCCTGGGGATTTGGGAAGGATGCTCCCAGGGGATGATGCTCCTGGGGCGATGCTCCCACATGTACCATTCCCCAGGCATGCAGCCACACACACCCCGAACCAGCTCATCCCTCTCATGAGGCTTCAGGAAGGTTGTCTGTGCCCTGCTCTTCCCTGAGGTTTCTGCTCAGGAGCAAGGGGCTTGCCCTCAGCCCACGTCTCTTCCCTCTGCACAGGGTTAGTCCCAAGGGGCCAGGGCTGCTCTGCTTTCCCCCCTGTCTGCACCCAGGTAGGGCACTTTGCTTGCCCCATAGCACCTGCAAGGACTCCTCCAGAGCAGGTTGGCAGCTCAGGGCCAGACTCTGCCCTTTAGCAGAAAGGTAAATCCCATCTGATGCCATCGCAGTTATGAATGGGACTGCTCACAAAGTGGAGTGCAGTGCAGAGCCCAGCACCTCTTCCCCATATAGTCCATGGGAGCCGGAGGGAGAAGGGTGCAGCTGCAGTCACTTGCTGTGCCCATCCCTGCGGCATTGGGCTGTTGGCATTTCGGATGCAGACCCCTGATCCCCACTCTGTAGTGGCTGTGCAATGTGTGCCCAGCAGGCTCAGCCCTGGCCCGTCCACAAGCCATTGGCACTAAAGGCTCTACCGTGACATCTGTGATGGGGCACATCATGGAGGGCATGTGAGTGTTGATTTATTTGGGCTCAGCAGACCCCTGAGCTCTGCTAGGTGTCAGAGCCACCTTCAAGAAGCCTCCTGTGAGTCCTCAGCCTTCTCATCTTCCTGTTCAGTTCCCTGTTGCCCTCTCCACTCCTCCATGGAGTGTGGAGCTGGGAGTGGGGCAGCATCCCATGGAGTCCCTCTCCTCAGCTTTGGGCTTCTGCCTCTCTCGCTATAGCCACATGCACGCAGTGGCAGCAGGCAATGGGTGGGGAAATTCTGAGCCACTAAGGTCACAGGCTGGATGAGGTTGGGAGAGAGTGTTATTGTAATGGATGGAGATACGAACAGGGATAGAAAGACAGCGAAAGACAAACACATGCATGCAAGATGGAAATGAGCTGGAGACTAGAGGAAGCACCTGTGAGCTGCCAGGGTAACTCACACACAGGCACAAGAGGAAACACAGAGGCATGCCAGGCATGTGCAGGGAGATGGGAATGTGCAGCCTGTCTGAGCATGTTGCCCAGAGCCAAATGCAGCCAAAGGGAGGGACAGAGCCACCACAAAACCCCCCCTGCAACCCCCAAAAAATGATTTCCCAAGAGTGGGATAGTGCTACTGGTGTGCTTACCCAGGAACAAAGGGGAGAAAATAAGTCCCTGCACACATATACCTGTGTGTTTTTGAGGACCGGGTGATGCATGGCGGAATGGTACCCAGCACATCAGTTTGTATCTTGGGAACCATCAGACCTTTAGCTGTTCTCCAACCATCCTCTCCCCCTCCTCCAAGAGGAAGCACCATCTCTGAGCTGCCTTGGTCCCTGTCCTGGGTTTTCTGATGATGGCGGGAGGTTTGGGGTGGAGGAGGGTGATGCTCACAAGGGTCGGAGCAGGCTCTTCTCCCCCAGGGAACCTGAAGCAATGCTGGGACGAGGTTCATGCACATACTGATGAGGAAGCCAAGTGGCACGTGGCCAAAAATGTTCTTTTTTTGTGCTGCCGGGAGCCTGAGGGTCCTAAGCATACTTCGCAGGGGAGACACAGCACCCCGCGGCTCAGTGAGCCCTGCCGGATGAGGAACTAGGGCAGCGTGTCACAAGTGGGCTGGACCTCAGCTGCCCTGGCTCCTGCCTGGTATGTGCCACCTGTGTGAATCACACCCCTGGGAGGGATGGCCACAGCCCAGCCGGCCAAGCCCTGGGGTCACACCTCAGCCATCCAGTGATGGTTGCCTGTGCCTTCCCTCCCTGGATTGCCTCCCCCTGCCCCAGGAGCAGGCACCTAAAGCTTCGTGGTGGGGTACCTGCACACCTCTGTCCCACATGGCTGCAGCTGTCAGCCCTGGGAGCCTTCCTGGGGTACCCCATGACATGGGAGGCACCCCCAGCCCCCACAGCTATCTTGGATTCTGGCAGTGATCACCCCAAAAGGTGACCTGGATGGGGACAGTCCCGGGGTGGCTCCCAGTGTGCTGGAGGCTCTGTGAAACCCATTGGGGAGGAGAGAAAATGCTGCAAAGTCTGTGGTGGCCTAATCTCAGGAGAGGGATGACACAAAATGCCATGTGCTGCCTTGGGAAGGCTGCATCCCAAGGCATCTCCAGGTAAGATTGCCAGCAGGGATTACTGCTGGAGGCTTTGGAGTTGGTACTGAGAGGAGGGGGTAGGTAGAAGATTGCTGTTCTAATCCAGGCACTCTCAGCTCTGTCTGTAGGGCATAACAAGATTTATTCATGCACTGCAAAACCTATTAAGACGTTTGTTTCTTAATTTTGTCAGCATGGCAGCAAGACTTCCCAGGGGAGGATTCAGGGAGGGACCCCACAGTCTCGCTCTTTGTCCCCTGCCATTTCAGCAGGGATGGGCTTGCATTGTCACAACACTGACATGGGGACTTCTTCCCTCACCTCTTCCCAACCCTCTACAAGGATTGTTGTCCTTTCCTCATGCACAGTAGCCTAGTTAGGCTTTTTTGTCTTGGTTTTGAGGGTTCCCCCCTTCTCTCAGCATGTGCTCATGTCTGTATGCTTGAGTGCATCTTGGAATACAGAGCCAGGGGGCTCAGATGGTCCTTTTCCATACTTCTAGTTATTGCTGCAAATGGAAACAGAGCATGGAGGAAATCACCTTGGCTTTCTAGGCTGTGCCCAGATGCAGGTGCTCCCTTTCTTCCCATCATCCCTTGCAGGAGATGGAGCAGGAGAGGAGACAGACTGGTGGGCTCTGTGGAGAACCTGGCAGAACTGTAACAGCCTGTTTGCTCCTCAGCCAGCATGTGGCTGTGCCGGTGTGACTGGTGACCTGGCTGCTGGCAGGAAACCCTTGGCTATGAGAATGGGAATGGTAGTGACCTAGCTGCCTTCCTTCTGTCTCCATCTCCAGCAGTGTGGGGATGGAAATCCCCAAATTCTGATAGTCCCAGGCCCTGAGCAAGGTTTAAGGGGAGCAGGATCAGTGGTGAGCTCTTCCCTTGTTAGGAGGAAGGAGAGGCTGATGCATCCCTGCTTGTCTTCTACCCCATGCACTCCTTCTTGGGGTTTAATGAACCCCAAGGATTTGCTCGGGTCCAAAAAGGTGGCAGGGTCCAATAAAGAGTGGTGCAGCAAGTGTGCCATCCTGCAGCAGTGAGCATCCCGGGGTGGCAGGCACAGAGGAGTTTTGTGCAGCCTGGAAGAATTCCTGGGTCCAAGGAACAGAATGGGGCTGCTGTGTTCGTGCACCCAGGTGACCATCACGATCCCTGGGATGTGCTGAGGCAGCATCCCGTGGTCCTGCCTGCCCTGTCCCAGCAGCTAAGGTGGGCACTTGTGTGCTGGTGGCCGAGGGGGAGCAGCAGATTTGCTGGTGCATTAGTAAATGAGGCTCTGATCTCCTTATGTAAATCAAAGTGCATTTGCCGACTGAGGGCTACAACCCCAGCGAGCACACGCCAACGGGGCTGCCGCAGACCCCCAACCCCACCTCCCCCTCCCCAGCCCCCGGCAGCCGTTGACATTTGAAGTGATTAATATTACCTGGCATCTTTCAATCTTTTTTGCCCGTTCTAGTGGCCAAAAAGCATCAAACGAGCCTCCCCCGCACCCGCTGCCCACTCCCCTGCTGCCTGCGCAGCAGCAGATGGGGAGCCGGGTGCCTGCCGAACAGCCGGGGAGAAGGCGCTCCCCCCTTCTCGTCCCCCCCAAGGCTACTGGTAAATAACAGCTGCACATCTACCATTAATAATTTTACAAATAATTTGGTTTGGGAGAAAGATGCTTGAGCGGCAGCTTGGAGATGAGGAGGATGGTTTAGGGGATGCAGCCCACCTTTGCACCAAGGGGATCACCCGGCACATCTCAGCTGCATGGGGTAGAATGGGGTCCAGTCTCCTGTCCAGCCATGGTCTGGCTGTGGGGGTGGGAATGGTGTCCACTGGGATGGCCCTGAAACTCTGCCAGATGAGGCTACTGGCTACATTCCTTTCCAGAAGGAATAGGGGGTCAGCAATGGTTCAGTTGGCCGTGTGGATCTGTCTGTCCATGCACTGGCTGCCATGCTGGAGTGGCCAGCAAGATCTAGAGAGAGGGCTGAAAGGGGAAAAACTCAGGGAAAAGGGAAGAAATTGAGCAAGAAGGGAGAGATAGCATGTGTGTGCACAGAGGGGAGCATCAAGAGGAGACGCTCCAAAGCCAAATAAGTGAAAAGGCCATAGGGAGAAAAGTTACAGAAGGAAGAAAATAGCAGCAGGGAGAAAAGCAGGAGGAAGAGGGAGGTAAAAAAAGCACTCAGTCACTACTGAATAATGTAGGGCAGGCTACTGGGGGCTAGTGAGAGTGACAAAAGCTCCCAGCCTTTTCTTTTTTCGTCATTAACAGATGGAGCCGTGCATGAAGCAGGGACGTAGGCTCCAAACCCGCAGCTCGAGCAACCAAAGCGTGCAGCAGACAGGAGCGTACCAGCCTCCGCTGTAGCCGGGTGGCCTGAAAGGATGAGGAAAGCTCTTGCAGCCCGTGCGATGTGGACACAGAGGCAAAGGCAACCCCATCCCACCTCTGCCAACCCAGGCAGCTCTGCTTGGGTACAAATGCAGGCATCCACCAGTGGGAACTGTCCCTGCCAGGAGGATGAGAATTAACCATTTCACTCACCTTTCCTTCCCTCCTGCCAGCCCTCCCCTGCCTTTCATCCTGCCTCACCAGCAGATCCCCAAGTCTTCTCCAAAAAAAAAAAAAAAAGGCGAAAGACCTAAAGCCCCTTCCCCATTGGCTAATCCCTCCCTGTTTTACAGGGACTAAAGGTAGGATGCCCTTTGCCAGGCACCTTTCCCTTCCCAGAGAGGTTCTGCTCTCTGCAAGAGCATCCTTAGTGCTGCTGGAGCAAGCCGGCAGCGAGAGCTGGCGTTTGGTCAGGGCTGACAGATGTCCCCTGCACAGCCTCTCTTCCCATGCTGGGATTTGCTTCTCTGGATTGGTTTTCCTCACAGAACCTGTGGGTTTGCCCCAACAGACCCTGCTGGCACCTCTTGCAGACCCTGGGACATCACAGCCTCCCTTTTATTTGTAGCCTGAGTACATTGCAGCCCAGTGCAGGTACATTTGTGCTCACACCAACACCATGCTCTTGCTTTTCCTCCCCCTGCAGTTCCCATCCACCAAGGCTGTATCCTGCCCAGCCAAACCTGGCTTTCCTCCAGCCTCTCATCTCAGTTGTTCATGATGGATAGCAGAGATTGGGGGTGAAATGGGCAGGCATTCCCCCCTTCAGCTTTGTGTGCATGATTATCAGGTCCTGTTCAGTTTGGAAAAGCAGGATGTAGGGAAGAAGAAAAAGCTAGAAGCCATAACCACAGCTGAGCGTGCTGACCTCCTCCAGGCCAGCTCTGAGGCCGTGGGGAGGCTGTTCATACCAACAGGAATGGCATCCCCCCATGTCCCTCCAGTGTAAGCCACGTGAATATCCAGGGCTGAAGAAGCTGTGCAGAACTCTCGGTGCTGGAGCACCCAAGGCAGCTCCAGCACCTTTGGGAAGGTCTGGAAACAACAGAGAAGGGGGTCACCATCTTTCTGAACCCGTGGCAGAGAGACTAATGTCCCAAGGACATGGGGAAAGGAGAGGGCTCCTATTTACAGAGAAACCCCACAAACATGGCAAAGGGTCACCTTCTCCCTTCCAGCCTGATTTTCTTCCAGCTAGGATAGAGTCTTCTGGTAAGGTAGGATCTGGGGTCTTTGCAGAGTGTAGCAGCAGCTGGGAGCATATTCACCAGGTGCCATGTTAGAATTGCCACGGGAAGAGTTTTGGTCTGGGTGTTAACCCTGATGAGACAAGACATGCTTGATGTGCCCAGGTGATGGGTCATGTCTTGAGAACAGACACACACAACAGACTCACCACTGGTCCCACTTCTCCATGGCATCCACAAGGCCTGGGAGAGGCTGGCTTACAGAGAGCTACCTGCCCAACCTGGGCACGTGCACACACCCCCGCATGCCAGCTGAGCTGAGCTAAGAGGATTACAGCCCCATTAAGTGATGTTAATGTGCCCGACATAGGTAAGCAGCCTCACGAGCAGAGCAGCAGGGGTGGAAGTTCCAAGGTCCTTCCCACATTGTTCCCTCATCGTGAGAGGCTGCCTGCCGGAGCAGAGCCAAGGGATGACCCAAACATCCCATCCTTGCTCTGTTTCTGAAGCAGCAGAAAGTCATTAAGAGCAGCCAAGCTTCATTTTGCAGTAATGATCTCAATGGGGCTCTGAGAGGGGAGGTACAAAGTCAGCTGGAGGCTCTTGGAGGAGACCCCAGTGCGGATATGGGACTGTCATCTCAGCACTCCCTGTAGTGCTGCAGGCTGGGCATGTCCTTATTTAACCTCTTACAGTGACACCTCCCTGAATTTTCTCTTTTCTCCCTCCTTTCCCCTCTGTCGTGGCTGCCGCTGAGTGCAGCAGGAGCTGCCAGCCCGCACCAATGGATCAGCACCCACTGCCCCGGCATTTGCTCGCGATGCCCTCCACACCAAGATGGAGCAGCTGGAGGAACAGCTCCTCTCCAAGATCCTGACCCTGCAGAAGGAGCGCCAGGCCGCAAACACTGACCACAGCCAGCAGCAGCACAACATCGAGAAGGAGCTGAACTCCCTCCAGAACCGGGTGACGGAGCTGGAGCACAGTAAGTCCTGTTCGATGGGGATGGAGGTGGGGCAAGGGGGTCCCTAGCCCAAAGTGTATCACCAGGAGAACCCCAGCACAGGTCACCCTCCACAGGTGCTGACCCTTCTCTCTCCTCCCCATCCTTGGCACGTAGGACCGCTGGGTTACAGCCCTCCTGATGCCTTCAAGGTGACCATCCCGGTGCAGAACAACTACATGTATGCCCGCATGAAGAAGAGCCTGCCGGAGCTCTACGCCTTCACCATCTGCATGTGGCTGAAGTCCAAGGCCCTGGCAGGGCTCGGCACCCCTTTCTCCTACTCTGTCCCAAGCCAAGCCAATGAGATTGTGCTGTTGGAGTGGGGCACTAACCCCCTGGAGCTGCTCATCAATGACAAGGTCAGCTGGGTTGCGGGAGGGGCAGGAGAAAAGTCCCTGCTCTCATGTTCCCTGTTTCAACCCACACTGGTATGGGGGAGCTGGGAGGAAGGGCCCAGGCGTATGGGGAGAGGGAGGAGAGTGGGGAGGATGGCTCACTGAGGTGGGTTTTGAGAGGCAGAAGCAGCACAATGGGACGTCTGTAGGTTTTGGGTTGTCACCGCCATGGGAGTGCGCCACTTGCTTTGTGAGGGGCTGGGGAGACACTGGGGTCCCCCCGCAGTCCCACTTGCTCTTCCCCGGAAGGTTGCCCAGCTGCCGCTGAGCCTGAAGGACAAGGCCTGGCACCACATCTGCGTGGCGTGGACCACCCGGGATGGCAAGTGGTCGGCATACCAGGATGGTGAACAGCGGGGCACCGGCGAGAACCTGGCCTCCTGGCATGCCATCAAGCCCCAGGGTGTCATCATCCTGGGCCAGGAGCAGGTATGTACCAGCTCGACACCGAGAACTGCCAGTTAGCATTGCTCTGGTGGGAAGCTGGCTGGGGGGAAAAGCCCCCAAATGGGGCAAAGGCAGGGGGTGGTGTGGGCACGAGTGCTCAGCGTGGCATGTTGGCTCTCCTGCCTGCTCATCTGACCTCCAGCCTGGCCACGTGCACTCATTGTCTCCTCTTCCCTCTCCCTATTCCTCTGGCCTCTACTTGCTCCCTGTCTTATCTTCTTTCATCTCCTCCACACATCCATCCCCTCCCCTCCTTGCCACCAAGCATCAAGCTCTGCTTCTCTCCAAACTTTTCCCTCTCCCTCTTGCCCTTTTTGCCCACTGGGTGCATGTTCCTCCTCTTGTGCTCATCCCTGTCCAATCACCTCTCCTGCTCTTTCCCAGGACACTCTGGGGGGCCGCTTTGATGCCACGCAGGCTTTCGTGGGGGAGCTGGCGCAGTTCAGCGTGTGGGACCACATGCTGGCACCAGTGGAGATCCTGGGCTTGGCCAACTGCACCTCTCACCTCCAAGGGAATGTGATTCAGTGGGACGACCAGGCGGTGGAAGTCTTTGGAGGTGCCAGCAAGGCAGGCTTTGCTGCATGTGAGGAAGGGAAGAAGGCATGAGTGGCGCCGAGCCCTCTCCCCAGCACCGAGGAACCCAGTGGCAACCACAAAGCAGGGAGCCCCTTTCTCCCCTCTCAGACCAGTAAGCCTTGTCAGGGTGATGCTTGAGCCCCCACACTGGTGTCCCAGGAGAGAGAGGGGACCCTGCAAGCCTCCCTGTTACCCCTGTGCTGGTGGTGTGGCTTGTCCCCACCCCTGGCACAAGCCTGCTCCTGGGTCTCATCTTGCCCTGCTTCTGTTTTGAGTGGATATTGCTGTACCTGCAGGTGTCCCTGGTACAGCGAGGGTCCTCACCTTGTCAGCCCCAACAGGGAATGGGAAGGAGAACTCTGTCTATCCCAAGTGCAGTCCAGCCGCAGTGGGATGCCAGGGTGCAGGCACTCCCTGAATATATCCCCTTTCCTTATTTATTTCTAGCAACCCCACTGTCTGGTTTTACGAGCCCGAATTCTAGGATCTCCCCTCCAGTCCCATCCCCTCTTCTGCTGCCCTGGTTTTTCAAGCATCACCCCAGGGAAGCCAAGGGAGAATAGCAGGGAGCCAGTGGGCAGTACTCACCATTCTGCACCCCTTCCCCTGCCTCTGCTGCCTGTTTGGGCAGGGCTGCCTGAGGGGAGCCAGGCTTTTGAGGCAGTTGGAAAAGAGCATTCCCCACTCTCTTCCAGTTGGGTGGTTGGTCGGCCACCAAGGGAATGGGGGAAATGGGGCAAAGCATGTCCTCCAGTGCAGGCCAAGGGGGAAGGAGTGCAGCACTGCCATCGAAGGGAGTGAAAGCAAGGAAAAAGGAGATGGAGGATGGTGGTGGTCAGAGGAGCCCTGCCACCCATCCCCCAGTCTTTTGGTTACCGGATCAGGTTGCTGCCCTTGGTTTCACCCAGGCCCCATCCTTTAGCTGCTCCTGGCCAGGAACAGGGCTGCCACTGGCCTTGGAACTGGGAGGGTGATGGGGTGGGCTGGTGTTTCCCCTGTGGAGTGCCTGAGAATACTGTTTCCGTGCTGCGTGGTCACCAACATTTCAATATGTGTGTGTGTGTATGTGCACATGTGTGTGTGTCTGGGGTGGGGTGGGGGGGTTATTTCAGGGCTCTCATGGTTGCTCAATGCAGTGTCCAGCTTGCAGTGCTCCCCCCTTACCCCAAGTCCCACTTTGTGCTTTGGGCAACAGCCACCCCCGCCCCTGGGGGAGGCGAAGCTGGCAGGAGGGACAGCCCTGCCACCCAGCATTCCCCCCAGGTAGGGTCTCTGCCAGCGCTGGGGTGGCTCAGCCTGCTGGGGAGGACGTGGCAGGGATGGGGTGCAGCCTTTGTGCCAAGTGGGAACACTGTGACCTTTGTGCACCCTGACGAGCTGCCCCTCTTCCTCGCTGGCTTGTGCGCTTTCTCTAATGCACGTTCATGACGGGGCCCCTGACGCGCACCTGTGGTGGGACATTTCTTTTGTAAAGCTGATCGTGAACAATAAACGTGATGTTTTCTGTTCGAGCCTCCCACGGGGTGCGAGGTCGCTGCGGGGGTGGAGGGGACTGACCAGCCCAAGCCAAGGTGTCCTCCCCTGGGATGATTAGGGTTGCATCCCTGAAGGGAGATGGCTGGGCCCATTGCTGGCATTACAGAAATATCATTGCAAGGGTCTGGTATCATTGCTCCAGAGGGGCAGGGAGATGGTGTCACAGTTTGGGTACTTCTCATCTACCACACTGCAGAGCAGCATGGGGTACAGGCTGCTGCTGGTGCGGTATGAGGTCTGGGGGAAGCACCTCTCCACAGAGGAGGAGCCCCCATCTCAACAACAGGAAGCAGAAACCAGTGAGAAATCATGGCCTCTAGGTCAGAACGTGGTGTCAAGGAGCTCATGTCAAGTATAAATCTAATTAAGTACTAGTAATGAGTTTCTGACCTAGCTAGGCACAAGATGGTTCAGGCACGGCCCTTGGAGCTCCTGTTGTAGAGCAGCTCGTGACCAGGTCTGAATGGTGCTTTTGCCCTTCAGTAGGTCCTGCCCCTCCTGGGAAAAGCACAATCTCACCTGTATTCTGGGAAAAAAAGCACAAAGCTAGAAGGCCCAGTATTCCCTAAGGCCCTGAGCCAGAACCGACCCCACCAGCTCCCACTTCTGGAGGGTATTTAATGCCATAAAACAAAGTCTGGTGCTCTCACCTTCACCACATCTCCACAAAGCTGAGGGTTTGTTTTGAAGAAAAAGTATGTACTTCAGCTGGAGCATAGGCTCAAGGGCTTTGCTGAGCTTGAGGCTCACCCCCACATCACTAAGAGGAGGGGGTTCAACAGGTGACAGGTATCTGCTTGTGCTCCCAAATAACAGCAGCATAATTAGGAAGGGCAACACTTTTTAGAGGAGAAAATGTCAAGAAACATTGTTGGGGTCACAAACTTAGGAGGAGGTGAAATGAGAGGACTGGTCTGGAAAACTCTCCTATTAAAACTGCAGAAGCCCTGAGAGAGGGCTCTTGGGGCTGCTGGCCAAGGCAGGAGAGATGCACGAGGATGAACAGGGATGGAAACAACCTGGCCACTGATGTAGGCTATTGGCATAAATCTTGTCTCCTCCGCAGCCCAGAAACCCAGCCTATGCTGAAACTGCGTGTAAACGCTCTTCAGAAAAGCAGAAAAAAGGGGGCACCAGGAGATGCTTGAGCAGGGCCTTCTGTGCTGCCCTCTTTGTCCCTGCCAAGTGGCGCTGGCATGATTCCAGCCCAAGCCATGTACCTGAGACGTGTGGATCTGTCACTTCTGGAACAGGAGAAATGGGGGAGCCCGGCAGCACAGCTTCTGCAGGGAGACCTCCTCTCCCAGAGAGGTTCACAGCCAGCTGGGCAGACCAGGGGGCACGCAGGAAAACTTGACAGAATTTTCCCAGACCTTTTAAAAGCTTCCAGCAAATGCCTCTGCATAAGGCTCTTCAGGAAACAAAGGCATTTGGGAGAGATTAGAAACTGGTTGGGAAACCCAAAATCAAGAGCAGAAATAAATATTTGATTTCCATCCTGCCCTGGCTCTCTGCAGGAAGCAACGTCTGCTTCTCACCCATCTCAGGAGGAGGAGAGCAAGATTGAGACCATTTCTTTTCAGTAAGCTGAGTCTTGCAAGAGCAGCAAACCTGCAGCAGGGCTTTAAAGGTAGAGGAGATGACAAATCAATGGCGTTGCTGGCTGGAAGGAGTAATTACAATGACTTAACACATATTGCTTGCTTCTAAATTAACCAGGAGCACTCAGGAGAAGCCCCACATTCTCTAAGGGCAGCTGGCTTGAAAACAGTGCATCGCACTCAGAAGAGATGAGGAACAACAATATCACCCTTGGGAGGCTGGGTATAGAGGGGAATTTTAAAAAATGGTGTGAAGAAGGTTTTGTGGTTGTGGTGGGTGCTTCAGCTGGGTTGCTGTGTTGTGTCTGGATATCCAGAATGGGGGGGAAGAAGGGACTCAAGAGGTGGGCAATGCAGAGGCAGGGGCACCGTTGGGCTGTAGCAGTTCAGCAGGAGCTGTCACAAGAGGAGATGGTGTGGGAGACAGGTTGGTGCGATGGATACCACCTGTGTGCCCTCCTCTCCCTGCCCAGGGGCTGTTAACATGCTTCGAGGAGTGGAGAGGGACTGCCATTTTCCTTCCTAATCTGCAGGACTCACAGCTGCAGGGCTTTCTGCAAGCCAAGGGCTTAGCCAGACTCAAACATACCCCCCCCACATCCTCCAAGGGTTTTGTCCAGCAGCAAAGAAGACCAAATCAAACATGGCAGTGGGAAACCTTCAGGCCTGATGACTGTTAACTAAAGTGCTGAAATTCTTGAACCCCTCCAGCCCCTGCCCGTATTTCCAGAGGGCACCACTGGCCATGCAGGCTCTGCCTTCCCGGGGACATGGACAGTCCTGGGACCTGCCCGCATTGCAGCGGGCTTTGGGAAGCTCCTGTGCTCCCCAACACCTACAACCTGAGCTTTGGGTTTGCATGTCACAACTCCCTGCAGTGTGTCAGCCTCCTGGTCCCTCAAATGAGGTCAAGCCAGCCCATGCTTGTCCCCAGGAGGTGACTTCCGAAGTCCCCATTTACCCGCTCTGCCCTAGTGATGGGGCGCTGCCTTAATTGCATCCTTGCGCTTCTCTGTCCTGCTGGGAGCCTCCTCTGCTCCCTCCCAGAGCCAGGAAGGCTCATTAAGACTCGTGCAGCACTTGCATAGGGAATGTGCCATGATTCCAGAGCATCTGTCACAGGAACAGCCCCCGCACGGCTGTTAGTGCTGAGGCAACAGACCTTACTAGCAGTAGCTGTTGTTACTAGAGGTAGTAGCTGTGGGATCATATGAGGGTACTGCATTTCCCAGCAGACCAAGGGATCCAGCTGTCCCAGAGCAAGTTGCCACATCCTCCAGAGCAGAGGGTTGAGCTGCTTTTGTCTGCCTCCAATTCCTGATCATCAGCATCCCCATCTCTGCTTTCCCTCAGCTCAACACAACATGGTGGGGCTCTGATGCCAGTGAAATGTGGCTTCAGCATCTCCACAGGGCCTCCTGAGTGCTCCTCCTGCCTCCAGCAAGCTGCATCTATACCACCCCGCAGGGTGGTATACAGCTGCAGGGTGGACCTCAGTGTGTCCCAAGTCCCCAGCCTGGGCCCTCTGATACTACCCAAGGCAGTGTGGAGCAGTGCCCAGTCCCTGGGCTGTGTCTGACAGGCTGGACAGCAATCACCAGGCCCCTACTTTATCACAGGGATGTTGGGGAAGTCCCAAAACATGGCCTGAAGCAGGTAAGAAAAGAAAGAAGAGAAAGAAAAGAAAGAAAAGAAAGAAACAAAAGAAAGAAAAGAAAGAAAGAGAGGAAAGAGAAGAAAGAAAAGGAGAAGAGAGGTGCTTTCACCTGATGAAGAGTCAACCTGCTGTCTGGTCAATAAAGATGGCTAAAAGAAAGCATGAGGCAATATATATGTTATATATATGTGTGTATTTTGCAGTTGGTGCTTGCATTTCTGTGCTCAGCTAAGGAGTACAATGCACCCTCATGTCAGAAGGCAAATGGCACTTTGTTTTAATGCTTAATGCTTTCAGCAGCCACAGTGAAGTACAAAGGGCTGAAAGAGTTACCATCTGTGAGTAGTGGCAAATAAGGAAGGACCAGCCAGAGCACAGCAATGATTCCAGCTCCTTACAGATCCAGAGGGGTGAATTGGACCCTTGCTCTGGACTTGCTTTCACCTACAGTAGGGCACCTGGTTGCTTGATATGGAAACTAAAGACCAGTACCTGTTACCTGTGTTGGCCCAATAAGACTCTGACTGGCTTGCAGTGTGGTATAGAGGCAGCCTGCACTTGAGGGTGCAGAAACCAACCCAAGTGCTCACATTTTGCTAAGCCACAGTAGATGGAGACAAGCCAGCAGGATGCTCTCCTTCCTCAGGAGGCATCTCTGCCTTGCAGCCTGACCATTATCACCCACCACAATCACAAAACCCACATTGTTCCTATCTTTGACTTCTGGGGTTGGCCATTTTCCCTTAGCTTCTCACCTAGGAGCTGCTGCTGAACAATCATCACAACCAGTCCCAGCATTCCCTGAGGGAAACACCCCCTGGGGTCACATTGATCGGAACCAAAGCACATTAGTTGAACCCAGAACTGCGTAGGCACGCATGCTGCCCTCCTGCCCCACGCATAGGGGCATAGGCACACAAACACACCAGCTCGCACTGACTTGCTGCTTGGTAGTAAAAGTGGGTGAACTACGCAAGGATTAAAGCATTAAAACACAGCAAGAATACGATGTTTGAAAGAGCCGTGTCCCTGGAGAGATTAGAGTAGCTGCCTGGAGATAAAGCAATGATGATGGAAAGATCTACTTCCTCGCAGAGATTCTACTCCTAATTATCTCGTCTGAAAAGAAAAAATGATGATCTCCCAGCTTTTATCTGCCTCTTGACAATTTTAGCTCTGCGCCTGCCTCGTTGGAAGAGGCCGATGCTTGCTGAAAGGAAGAAGGGGAAGGAATCAGCCCAGGGGGCAGGAGCAGTAGGAGAATGAGGGGCACAGGAGGTAGAGCTTCATTTCTGTCACTGCCTGCAGCGGCGGCAAAGGGAAAGATGAATGATCACTGCAGTGTTGTCTTTCCAAGCCCAAAGGCATCTCTGCTGCCTCCAGCACTGGTCTGTCAGGCAAAGGACAAGCAGGAGATAGGATTCACTGCTTCACGAGCAAAAGAGACAACAAGGCCATAGGGCATAGCTCAGTACTACAGTGTGAGAACAAGACTCATGAGCTGGCAGGGGTAGAAGAGTGCCCAGCTTGTTCCTCCCCTGCTCTTTTCCTTCTCAGACAGCAGAAAGCAATTCTTTCAGCAGACAGCCAGCAGTGAGGACATTTCAAACAAACACCAGCCAGAAGGACCATGTGAAAGATCAGGCCCATGAGCCACTCTGTGAGACAAGGATGGGCACTGATGGAAGCCCAGGTGTCACATCCAGCATCTGAGGCTTTTCATAGAAGTCTTTCCCCTCGATATTACCCTGAAGCTTGCTGCTTCTCCACCTCTATTAATTTCAGATTAATTCAATGCTAGACCCCCAGGAAACTGTTTAAGCCCTGGCTTAGAGGTAATTGGTGTTTGGCTAGCAGGGTGGAGGGCAACAGAGGTTTCCCAGCAAGCCAAGAGGCAAGGTAAACGTGAAAGCAAAGAGACATTACAAGCTCAAAGGCCATGGAGGGCAGGAGGGGGGCTACTGTTATAGGAACTGCTTGAAAACTCATGATCCATCCTCACAGCACCGCTTTCTCCTTCTGTACAGTCATACTGACATGCAAACGTGGGCGATTGCCTCTCCCACACAATGAGAACTGTGTCCAGATCTGGGCCCCTCAATTCTGGAAGGTTCTGGAGCGGATCCAAAAAAGAGCAACAAAGCTGATGAAGGGTCTGGAGCACAAGTCTTATGAGGAGCGGCTGAGTGAGCTGGGGCTGTTTAGCCTGGAGAGAAGGAGGCTCATGGTGATCTTATCACTCTGTACAACCACCTGAAAGCAGGTTGTAGTCAGGTGGGGGTAGTTTCTTCTCCCAGGCAACTAGGGACAGGACAAGAGGACATAGCCAGGGGAGGTTCAGTGTGGACACCGGGAAGAAATCCTTCACAGAAAGGCTGATCAGACATTGGAAGAGGCTGCCCAGAGAGGTGGTGGAGTCACCGTCCCTGGAGGTGTTTAAGGAAAGACTGAATGCAGCACTGAGTGCCATGGTCTACTCATCATTGACACGGTGGGTTGGTCACGGGTTGGACTTGATGATCTCAGAGGTCTTTTCCAACCTAATTGATTCTGTGATTCTATGATTAAAAAAACCAAACCAAAACCCATGAATTGCCCCAAATCGCTCCTTGTTCTTACAGTTATCCTTGTTGTTAAAAAAAAAAAAAAAAAAAAAAAAAAAAAAAAAAAAGGTAGAACTGGGCCCCAAAGGGGTTTTTAGGCAGAACAATACTAAGTTGCCGGATACCGGGTGCTGGGGCGGGGACTCGGCTCAGGCGCCTCGTGGCCACCCCAGAGCCGCTGCGCCCCAAGGCCCCGCGCGGCGCCCGCCAGCGCAGGCCGCCAATCAGGCGCGCCGGGCTTGCGCTCCGCCCAATGGCCGCTGAGGTGGGCGGGACTTCCCGCGCCGGTTGCCATGACAAGCGTGGCCTTTCCTTGGCAACGGTGCTGCGGCAGCGGCCGCGCAGGTGAGGCCGCGCCCGGAGCCCCCCTGTCCCTTCCCGGGCTTCGCTCAGCGCCGCTGGCCGAGCTCGTCCGCCGCGGCGCCGAGGGCGGCGAGTCGGCGGGGCGGGGCGGGGCGGGGCTACTTCGGGTGCGCGGCCCGCTCGGACCGCGTTCCGCCGCCCCGCACCTCTTGGGCTGTGGCCCCGGGCACGTCTCAGGCTGCGGATGGGTATGGAAGTGGCTCCCGGGGTTTGCCAGGTGTCAGCCGGGCGGGGGCTCTGGTCTGCGGAGGTTGTGGTTTGGGACTGCCCCGTGTGAGAGCTGGTGGTCTGCTTGACTTGGTGCTTCAGCCAGCGGCTCTACATACTTGGCATAAATGCTTGGTCTGTCGCCTGACGTCGTGTTTGTTTTGCATTGCCTTTAATATGGGCTCGCCCCTGCCTCCGCTGGGTAGGAGAGGAAGATGCTTTGTTCCGAGTGAGGGAACCAGCGGGAAGACCACGGTGAAATGCTCTGGATCTGTCAGTCAGTGCTGTGCCTCTGTGTTGCCAGAGTCAGGTTGGTAATTAGGCCCAGAGGCACGGTCCAGAGTTTTCCCATATGGTCCTCCCCAGCCGACAAATGCTCAGGGATCTGAGGAGCAAGTGCACAAACGAGACCAGGATGTTCCTGTTAAATGTTACGTTCACAGATCCTGTGTCTAAAATACTCCTGCCCTTTGCTTGTCATGTGCTGTTTGAAACTCTGGCAGATAATAGTGCCCTGGGAAAATCATTTTGGAACTAATCAAGAGTTGTGGTGGCTGATGTATTGTTCTCCCCTCCTCTGTCAAAAGCTGTAGCCTGGCTCAGCACTTCCCTCCAGCTCCGTTGGTGCTTCTTGGAAGTGCTGTGTTCTTAAAGCCTGGCTTATGGAAAAGGATACATTTTTAAAAAATTTGTTTCCATTAATGGTCTGTGAGATAACACTCTCTGTGCGTGGGATGTGAAGGCAGTGTTGAGAAAATGGCCAGTGAGTGAGATAGCGTGATGTTCTCGTAATAGTTTTATTTGCCTCTCGCTTTAATTTAAAGCTTTCTGTCTCTTCCTCGTGTTTGTTTCTGTTGAAGCAGTGTCCTCTGGGCCAAGAAGCAGCTCCTCCTGCTGAAGCTGCTCGTGTTCACAGAACTGAGTTCCTCTCAGCTTTGCTGAGCTACAGGCAGCCCCTCTACCCCTTCCCGGGGTCCCTGTGGAAGGACCATGGAAGAGACCGAGGAGGAGAAAAAGGATGAGGCTGATTATAAAAGGCTTCACAGTTTTCCACTGATTAGGGTAAGAAGGGGGATGGATTGCGCATTTACCAGTGTCACAGATATGAAACTCTGCCTTTGTTCCTACCAGCCTTCTCCCACTGAGTAGCTGCTGTGAGAACATGAGTACTGATGGTCCTGTGGAGGGATCCTGGTTGTCACTGCTGCTTTCTCCCTATCCTTGACCTCTGTCAGAGAAATCTATTAACACCGGTGTCCCCCGTGTCAGCCGGAGGAAGTCTGGAGCAAAATGATCCATCTAATAGATTGAGCACACTGCCTTTAGAGCCCTCTCCTCTGTTCTGGATGCACCTTTCTTTTTGTCCTAAGAAAGCTGGAGCAAAAGGTCTTGCTAGGCAGCCAGATAGCAGCAACAGAAGAAAAGGCTGTGTAATTTAGACTTTGTTATGCTTATAGCAATAATTAAGGACTGTGGTCCAAGCAGTATTAACATGCTTTCTCTTTATCTTAGAGCAGAAAAACTGACAAATGCCTTGATCTCCTTTAAGCTGTGCTTACTTAGTGCTAGTCTTCATGTAGGTAGACAAGAATTCCGTGTTGGCTGCAACAAGGAATGAATGAATCAATTCTAATGCAATAAACTATTTTCATATTTACTATGTCTAAGCCCCAACTACAGCCAGTGCAAAAGTAAGGGCTACTTACTGTTGTCTCGTGTCCAGCTCTTGTTTTGTTGTGTAGTTCCTCTTGTTTGTTTGCCCTTTCCAGCACTCGGACATGCCGGAGGAGATGCGTGTGGAGACCATGGAGCTGTGTGTCACGGCGTGTGAGAAATTTGCCACCAACAACGAGGTACTAGCCAGATCCCAAAATGGCCAGCCTGCTGTTGATGCAGCTCAGGGGACCTGCAGGAGCAGGGCTAAGGGTGCAGGGCAGGGTGGAGTCAGGTCCTGACATCCTATTACTCTCTTTATGCACTGAGCAAGGGTAGAAGGAAGCAAAGAACTTGGCTAGATCTCAGATTCAGTTCTCTTGGTCTGCAAGATTCCATAAGAGCACTTTGCTTTCCTGCAGGAAGCAGAGATTAGTAGTGACCTTATCTCCTTCCTGATCCTACGTTCCTGTGGTGTGCTTCCACTCTGTTCATAAAATGCCCTGTGTCCTGAGGGCTTGGCTCAGAACTGTGTGGAGACTCCTGTTTTGGGGATGAGTACAGGAAAGTCTGCTAAGTATTCCTTCTTGGCTTTAGGACCAAGGATAAAGGGAAAACACACCTTGCTCCATGCCCCTACAAAATCTTCCTCTCTCCTTTTTTGGATCAAGCAGGGTGTGATCTGGGAAAAGCAAGCCTTTTAAAAGTCAGCCTAGTTTCAGTGTTTTGGTAATTAGCTGGAGAAAAAAAATGGACTCCTGTAAAAAATAGCCACAGCTTAGTGACCTGAATCTCCTCTTGTGCTCACCGCACCCAGCATCTAACTCCAGCAGCATCTAAAGCAGAGCTCTTGCTTCAGGCTGGGTGAACAACAGAAGGGGTTGCTAGATGCAGTTCTTTAATTTCTTCTGGCTGCTGTATTGGAGGCTGCTGAGACCTGTTTTACCCTTGGGTGTACCTCTGGGCAGCTCCCTGTTCCTGCAGTGCAGCTGCTATACCTGTTGCTCCTGGCTTGAGTAGTCTGTCAAGGGAGAAGACTAGGGGGGTGTTTGCATAAAACATCATTGGTTGCTTTATCTCACCCTATCCTCTCTGCCTTAATGTTCACCAGAGTGCTGCCAAGATGATCAAAGAGACGATGGACAAGAGGTTTGGGTCCTCCTGGCACGTGGTGATTGGGGAAGGTTTTGGCTTTGAGATCACTCACGAGGTGAAGAATCTGCTGTACATGTTCTTTGGTGGCAGCCTGGCCGTGTGTGTCTGGAAGTGTTCCTGACTCCTGTCTGTGTCCCAGACTTGTTGAATACAAGAGATTTGTCCTTCTCTTGACAGGTTTTCTACAATCTGGAGGTGGGGCTTTATTTTTAATAGTTAAATGTCAAGATTTCTCTTTTTCATACTGATGTAACAGTTCCGTAGGATACATATAGTTGGTGCGTGTGTGTGTGTGTGTGTGTGTAAACTGGCTAAGCTGTCCTGTCCTAGCTCGTGGGATTTCTCATCTGTCTGTGGCTCTTTCCTTGGTGTTTGAGCCAAAGCAGAAGGGAAGTGGAGGATAGTTAATCTCATGACATGCTGCAGAGCCACAGAGCAGCACTAGCAAGGGTCAGCAAAAGAGAAGAGGTGCTATCTAGCCCTATGGTTTTTATAACTCCCACTTGTTCCACATCGTGTTTTTTCTCTTCTGCTTTCCCCGCTACCATGCAGTATAGTTCTGACCAGCACCTGTCTTTCATCTCTCTGACTGCTGCTCATACATTCTTTCTCACTTCTAATATGTCCATGCAGACCTGGCAGCACCAAGGGTCTCCGTTCAGGCTGCCGGTGGAGGTGTGAGCCACAGGGAAGCAATCCCAGCTCGCCCTTCCCCGCTGCTTTTGGGAGGGTACAACAGCTGAGCTGCCTGGGTGTAGGAGGTTGCTATGCAAACTGCCCCCTCCTTTCTCACCCACAGTGCACTGAGACAGCATGAAAACACAGGCGGCTGACGATGCCTGGGGAGTGGGTGAGAGCTCTTTTTAAGGCTCAAATGCCTCCCCGTCAGTTCCTGGGGGTGTTGCAAGTGCTGTGTACTTTCAGCATCTTGTTTGGGGCTGGCAGAGGAAGGAGGCTCCATGTGAAATATAACTTGGTCATCAGAAACCTAATGTCTTTCTGGACTTGCGTTCTTTTAGCCTGTTTCATTTTTTAAAGCTGTCGGTGTTGGAGGATGGAATGAACGTAACTGTATGTTACGTCTGTGGCTTATTTATATAAATCTGGGGAACTGTGTTTTTACAATAAAAATTTAGCAAAATGTCTGTGTATGTGTGTTTGTGTAGGAAAAGTAGTTCAAGAAACATGGAAATAAGTACGCAATGGTGTAGCACAGGCAGAGGACAGTGACAGATCTCCATCCTGCAAGTTTTCTGTGTGCCTCTCATCCTCCCTGTTCATTTCCTTTTACCAGTGCAAATCACTATGCTGAGGCAGGATGCCAGGCCCACAGTGCTGCTGGACAAATCCCCCAGTCTACGCAGCTGTCTAAGCAGTAGCAGCAAGGGAGCATACCTGTGTCTGCTGGTCAGCTGGTGTGCTTTGGCTCTAATCTTCAGTGTCTCATATTTGTGGCTTCCTTATTTTCAGATTTCCTCTCAGAATGTTGCCAGCTGGCACCTCTAGTGCATAGTTCAAGATGGAAGGATCTCTTTGCCTTAGTGCCTGCAGTGGATCAAGCTGGTGGAGGGTCTTTTACAATTCCTTTTGTTCCTTTTCTGAACCTCAGTGTTACACTAGAGATGTCCTTCTTCCATTTCGTGTCAGGAGCTCTTCTATAAGCCATAAATTGGAGTAATATGAAAACAACTGGAAATTATTTCAAATTTGGACCGTGTGTGCTTGGCTGGGACTAATGTCCTCTCACGTAATTCCTCACTGATCAGGTGAGAGTTGTGAGGTGGGAGGGACACAAAACTACTGTTATAAGGTAGTTAGTATCATGATACCTGGCCTGTGGTCAGGATTTCTGTGCTGCGTAGAAGAGCCCAAATCCTTTGAGCTGTCTCATGATGTGGTTGCTCTGTCTCACTCCAGCTGGCTGCCATTACATGAAGATAGTGCTATTGACTGGTGCTTTCTGCAGCTGGCAGGTGGAAAAGATTATTCTCTCTTCCACAGCTTTCTATCTCCTCTAGATTCAGAGGAAAAGGTAAAGCCAGTGTCTTTGGAATGCCCAACATTGGAGCATGATGATACCCTTAGCCATACCACAATTGCTTTAATCATGCCTCTTTCAGACTAATGAATAATTAACTGCTGTGTGCATATGCACAGACATGCTGGTCATGGGCATCTCTGCAGGGTCGCGGTGACCTGCAGATGACCACAGGGAGCTGTTTACCTGAGTATGCAACCTCTTGGCTGCTGCCTGTTTGTTATCTCCTTGGCTACCAGCTGACCAAAGCTAGTGTCTTTGTGACCTGCTTCGGCAACAAGGTAGTGGTGACTGCTCCCCAGCCTTCTCGAAGCTTCCTGTGCAAACAGATTGAGTTGAGCAAGGTGCGAATGTGCAGCAAGGCAGCTCCCACACTGCCACTCCCCCAAGGTAAGTGCAAGGTGGCTCACAGGAGAGTGGCAGGCTATTTTTGTTTCCAGGGGTAACAGCTTTCCCACAGGAAGTTACCATGAAGAGGCCACCCCTTGTTAGCTGGTTTCCAGGCCTGTCATTGGCTCTGTACATGAAAGCACAAGCCTCAGCCTCCCAAAATTCAGCTGCGTGTGTCAGGGCCCCTGCTCTGAAGCAAGTGTTTAAGGTAATAAGATTGATTGTCCTGCCTGTTGCAAGTTGAGCCATGCTGTGCTGGTCCCCATGTGCTAGAAGAAAGACTTTTGTCCTCCTTTTGCTGTAGATGTGGCACATTTTTGGGCATACCTATAATTTTCAGGGGAGTAAGGTTTACGGATCAGAAATGGTCCCTTGTTCTGTGTTTTCCACAAGAGACTCCTCTGTGGCTGATGACTTGCTGGATCGGGACCAGAGGAGGCCATTAAGATGATTGGAAGGCTGAAGTACCTCTGGTATGAAGACAGGCTGAAAGGGTTGATGTTGTTCAGCCCGAAGAAGAGAGGGCTCCAGAGAGACCTTATAGCACCTGCCAGTACCTAAAGGGTGCCTACAGGAAAGCTGGAGAGGGACTTCTTCACAGGGCGTGTTGTGATAAGACAAGAGGTAGAGGCTTTAAACTAAAAGGGGTTTGTTCAAGTCTGAATATGGGGAAGAAGTCTTTTACAGTGAGGGTGGTGAAACACTGGAACAAGTTGCCCAGAGCCATGGTGGATGTCCCATCCCTGGAAACATTCAAGGTCAGGCTGGAGAGGGCTCTGAGCAACCTGATCTAGTTGAAGGTGTCCCTGCTCATTGCAGGGGGCTTGGACTAGATGACCTTTAAAGGTCCCTTCCAACCCAAACTATGATTTATGGTGGAGCCTCTGGGGCCTCTCTGCTTTTGACTATAAAAGTGCAGTCTGTTGCTGGAGGATTTTACCTTATGAATTTTCAGCAGAAAGCTAGGAAAGTTGGCAACAGTTGGCTTGCTATTGTGTTTCCCTCTCATTTCTTGCCCCCTGCATATTGCTGCCATTACCCATTAAAGCATCAGAGTGAGTCAGATGTAGAAAATGAGATAAAAACCGCAGGGTGATGCATGGGTGCCAGCCAAATGACTCTTTCTATCTCCCCGTCCCGTAAAGCTGTGATAGCAGCTCAGGGGGCTGTGCTTCATGACTTCATCCCTCCCTGCTGAGGGGAGATGGGCAACATCATTATCAGCTGCCAGGGAGTCCTGACTTGGAGCCTGCAGTGAAAATGTCCTCAGATGTAGGGCTCCTCCTCTGCCCCAAGGATGACTTGAACCTGCTGGGAAGATGGAGGAAGAGCTGGAGGGGGGAGATGAGAAGAAAGAAGTGCAAACTCTACCGCTTCACTGTGATGATGTCATGGCAACAAGGTACATTGATGTGCTGTCAGGAGATTGGGCTTTGAAGGTCTCCAGCTCTTCCCCGTTGCTGCAGGCTCATGTCTGACTCGCTGAAAAATGTCTTGGTTAATATTTTATGCCTCCACTGAAGTGCTAAGGGTGGCAAGTGCCCCACCTAAGCCCCCTGCCTCTGCTTTCCAATGGGATGCTAAATCGGGGAGGGGGGTAGGATTGTAAGCTTCCCTGGGATGGGACTCACAGTCAGTAGGGTGGCTTCAGCCCATAGCGTCCCTGTGCCTGTCTGACTCTAGGACATAGGAAGGAGGTTTCTATCCCCTCCAACCCACTTTGGAGCTGGTTTGGGACACTGGAAGGAGGGGGGTCTCCCTCTGTCCTCAGTCTCCCAGGGCTGGATCTGGAATAAAGAAATCTCTGGCCCTGCTCTGGGAGCTGAGCTCAGCTCCTTTGATGCAATCAGTTAGTATATGGATTTTGGTGGGGGTTTTGTGGTTTGGGGTTTTTTTGTTTGTTTTTTGTTTTTTTTTTCCACCCTAAGCAATGACCTAATGATCCCATGTTCCAGTTACCAGCTACCACCCCTCTTAGGTGCCTTCTTTCCAAATCGTGCATCTGGACTGGATCCAGCAAACTTCCCAGAGCAAGACGCCGTGTTCCCTTCCCCAAGGAAGCCATCTGCTTCCCTCCACTCAGCTCCTTCTGTGGGGCTTTGGGCTCGCCAGCCGGGCTGGAAAGCTCTCCTCCTCCTCGTTTGCCCCGGCTCTCATCGGCCATCTTGTCAGCACAAGGCACGGGGAAGGGAACACGGGGCTGGCTGAATCTGGGGCGGCTGATGGTGTCAGCCGGAGGCGGTTTCCAGGCAACTGTCGCGCCGTGGGACACGCGAGCCAAGAACACCGGGAACACCGCGTTCTCAGCGCACCGCCTGGGAGGGGACCGAGCCTGACACGGCACAGCGTGGTGTGGAGAGGGCAGCGTGAGCGAGAGGGTAGTGCAGGGATGGCAGCAGAGGAAGGGGTCTCCAGAATATCCCCCCTGTCCACTGATCATCATACCCTCTCTGGCTTGGAGTGAGAATTTCCAAGCTGGCTCCTGGTGCAACACGCAGCAAGGAAGGATCGCATGATGTATGGGATTTCACATGCCTTCTGCATCCTTTGGGAAATCAAAGAAAGGAGAAACATAATGCCAGATTCTGTACCCAAGCCCCCAGGCTTGTTGCAGGTGGTCCTGTGCTTCTCTGTCCTTTAACAAATCCAAAGTTCCCTCCCTACAAGTCATGAGCCATTTGTGTGCACGCAGCCCAGCTCTGTGTCCCTGGGTGTCACTGAGAAAGGGAATTTCTTGTAAAGTTGGGCTGCCCTTCCCTTCCACAAGCTGCCAGTGCTCCCCATGCTTAGTAGGTCCCACTGCCCCTCTGCGGTGATGTCCAAGGCAGCATCCCCACTCCTGCCTACCTGCCTGCCTCCCCCACCTGCTTTAGAGGCTCTGGGAGCATCCCAACCCATGAACCTACCCTGCTTGGTAACCCTTCCTTACACTGCCAGCCCACCATTTCCCTTCCCGGCAATGCTGACACTCACATTCCCTTTGTTTTATGCCATTTGAGTGGTTTTTGATAGGTGCATTTAGTACAACTGATTTTGAATGGATGAAGGAGGGTGATAAAATTGCTTTGGCTAAGCAGCAGGGAAAAGATTCTCCTGGATTCTGAGTGTGAGGCTGTGATGCACATGGAGAATGGAGCTGCATAGTGCTTGGCAGGGTGGGTGCTGCAGAGGGGCAGAACTGCTTTAATGCCGTGTATGCCAGGAAATGTTCTGCAGCCCCTTGTGGGTGATAGCACAGAGAGACAGGACAGTGAGGGGGTCAACTGCAGCCAGTGCTGCCCCTGGGCCAGCTTTGCAGCTATTGATTTGGAACTTGCCCTGTTCACCCTAACCTTGGCAGTGCCAGCTTGACCCTTATCAGCACTGATAAACCCCGCCACAACCTCCTGTCCCATCCTGGTGGTGTCACTCTGTGAGTGCCGCACTGGCAGATCTGTCCTGTGACTCCGCTCTTGCACCAGTTGCTCTCTTGCTGCGATGCTCTAAATCCAGGACATCTCTCTTTTATTTTTACACAGGGGCTGTGGCCACACCAACTCTTTTAACCCTAGGTGGGTGCCTACCCCTTGCTGAGTGTTTTGGGCAAGGAAGGATGTGGCGCCGGCTGCAAACACTTTTCCAAAGGAAATTTAAAATCGGTCTTCTCTTTCTTCTGCTCTTGGCCCTCCTCATGCACCTGGTGATGGATTTTGCTCTCCCTGCAGCCCACAAGCCCTGCAGCTGCGATACAAAAGCAGCAAAAGCCACAGGTGTCCCGTCAGGCAGCCCCATGCTGTCTGGCCTCAAAAAGCTGAGCCTGCGAATCCTTCAGGATTTCGGTGGCAGCAACAGCTCCTTGGAAAAAACCTCTCAGCTACAGGGAGCAGGGCTGCACACAAGGACTGGAGAGCTGTGGGTCCAGCACCAGCAAGAAGGCGGCAATGCGGGACAGACCAAGGAATCAAAGCTGGCGGCACTTTTTGAACATCCTCTTTACAACATTCCAATCCCAGAGATGACAGAGAAAGATAAGCTGTTTGTCATCAACCCCATGGAGAAATTCAGCCTGCGCAGCAGCAGGAGTGACGAATGGTGAGGAGCAAGCTCAACCCTAGCTTGCTTTTGGGGGATAAGTGGGTTTGAGGGGACAAGCAGTGGGAACCAAATATGTACTTTCCCTACGGAGAGCAGCATCCTCCCCTGGAGGGGCCCCCACTGCTAAGTATGCTCTTCTCATACCTCAAATCCTCTCTTAGCCCTGAATTTTTGGGCTGCTATTCATAAGCCTGTAGCACATGGCAAAGCCAAAGGAGATTCTTGAATTATTCATTGTATTATGTAGGTTATCTATTGGGTGGTCTCCTTCCCTTCCCCAATGCAGACTAGCCTTTGGTCCCTCTCTCTGTATATGAGGAAGTCCCCAGTCCAGATTTCTAACCAGTTTTATCCCCTCTCCCGATATGTTGAAGATGCAAAGCCTGCAATGTGGGTTATCTCTAACAGTGAGACCATTCCCATCCTGCATTTGGCAGAATATCTCCTGACCTCTTTAGGCTCGGCTGTATGCTGAGCTCACTGCTGCCGGCTGCCTATTTTTATCATTGGACTACTAACCTCTAATTAGAAGGGAAGATATTAAAAGCTTTAGCGTTGTAACAGCTTCCTTATGGAAAGCACACCTTCCAAAAGTGATGCCTGCTAAATTTGGGAGAGAAGAAAAGCTGGTTTAAGAGCTGGTTTCCACAAATGGCATTTGCCTTGTTTCTGAGGACCATCTCACCTATGGAATAACCTTGGGTCTGGTTTGATGAAATTGAGGCACAGTCTGTTTTCCTAGAGAGAGACATGGATTTGGATTATAGATGTCCTGGGCTAACTGTCCCACTGCAGTGCCAGTGTGTGCTAGCACAGAGGGGGGGACAGATACTCCCACAAGCTCCTTTGAATGCCAGCTAACTGCCAATTTGCAGGATGCACAGAGACAGGGATAGTGCTAACCCAAACTTATCCCCCTGGGAAACCAAGGGTGTGTGATAAACCTGTCCAAGGGGAATGGGTTGTTGGGGGTGGGAGTTCAGGTCAGTGCTGGGGATGGCTGGGAAGCCTGTGCTCTGGTTTTGCCACCATGAAACCTGGAAATCACACAGAGCTTGTGCAGGGCCTTCCCCATGGCTCACCCTCCACACACTGGCTCCTGGGAAGTGCCTGGGGACTGAGGACAGATTCCATTCCACTAAAAGCTGTTGTTGTTGTTGGGTGGTGGTGGCTGTCGGGCTGCAGGGTCAGCAGCAGTAAAGCCGAGACGCTCCTCCCGACAGGGAAGACGGCCTATGACACCTACCCCACCTGGCTCAAATTCCATGTTGGCATCAACCGCTATGAGCTGTACCCCCGCTGGGACCCCCTGTTGCCCACACTCCTCCAGGACTTGGCCACACAGAGGATCATCAGCTCAGGTACCATCTCCCTGCCCACACCCCTGCCCCACTGCCTGCTGCCTGCCTC
Organism: Manacus candei; assembly: GCF_025592945.1. Classification (NCBI taxonomy): domain Eukaryota; kingdom Metazoa; phylum Chordata; class Aves; order Passeriformes; family Pipridae; genus Manacus; species Manacus candei. The sequence continues at coordinate 7,019,301 of NW_026138066.1, forward strand.
TCTCATCCCTGTGTGCCTCCTTTCAGTCCAGAAGTCTGGCGGGACCCAGCTCAAGCTCATCATGACGTTCCCAAATTACGGGCAGGCCCTCTTCAAGCCCATGAAGTGAGTAAAGCCTGGGACAACCCCTTACCCCACCCACATGGTCCCATTAGGTAGCAAGGAGTGGCCAGAGGGGACTATGGAGGAAGAAATGGACAAATGCTTTGTGCACTGCCTCGCTTCAGCACCTCCATCCCAAAACTGAGGCAAGCAGAATAGCCCCCATTCCCTTGTCTTCCCTGGCTGCTTATGACAGCCTGGATGCAGCTTGTGATGGGGTAGTGACCTCCAGTGGTGGAAAGAAGAAGGTGGTCCATGAGGACTATCCAGGAGCCTCCAGTCCATGAGGCTTCCCAGCCCTTGTGTTGGAAGCAAGGAGTATGTGGGAGCCTGGATGGGGTTTTGGAGTGACACCACCCATCAGGAAGTGACTGGAGGAGACTGGGTCTTGCTGTGTCTCCAATGTCACCAGGGGACACAAGGTGAGGTGTGATTTGGAACCAAGCCCACGCTCAGAGTGACCCCCACCCTCCCAGGCAGACCCGGGACCAGGAGACTCCCGTTGATTTCTTCTACTTCTCGGACTTTGAGCGGCACAACGCAGAGATTGCAGCCTTCCACCTGGACAGGTGAGCATAAGCTTTACATCCAACCCTGCCTTCCCATGCTGGCAGAGCAGCAGAAAAACTGCTCCTTCATCCCATCTCTCCCTCCTTTTTGTGAGGGATACCTCTTGGTGGGTTTAATAACTTGCTGTGAAAACCAGCCGGGGTCGATAAGAAATGGTTCCAAGTTCTGTATTTCAGGATCCTGGATTTCCGGCGAATCCCCCCAGTTTCTGGCCGTTTGGTGAATATAACAAAGGAGATTCGTGACATCACCACAGACAAGAAACTGGCTAAGACTTTCTTCATCTCCCCAGGTGAGCTTTCATGTTATCCATCCTCTTCTGTGGCCACCCACATGGAGCTCAGCTGGACCTGTCTGCTCCTGCCCTGGGGCAAACTATCCCTCTGGGGACTGCTCCAGCTCCTGTGGATCCCCTGCCACAGGGTTTTGCTCCTCACAGCCTTCCTTGCCATTGCGTTACCAGTGGTGCATGGCCACGGTGCATGGAGCATCCTCCCCTGGCTGCCTGCCAGACCACCCTGCCTGGGGGTCACAGGCTTGTTGCCTTCCTGTTCTTCATCAACCTTTGCTTTGTCCCCATGGCCAGCGGGTAACATCTGCTTCTATGGGGAGTGCTCCTACTACTGCTCCACCGAGCACGCCCTCTGTGGCAAGCCGGACCGGCTGGAGGGCTCCATGGCTGCCCTGCTCCCTGACAAGACCTTGGCCAAGCGCCGCTCCTGGCGCAGCCCCTGGCGCCGCTCCTACCACAAGAGCAAGAAAGCTGAGTGAGCCAGGGCATGGGGGGTATGGGGGGGGGCATGGAGCAGAAGAGCTATGGGATGGGAGGGGGCTGCTCCATGGCCACTCTCAGTGGCCCCCGTTCCCTCCCCGGCCTCTGCCAGCAGGTGGGAGCTGAACCCCAACTACTGCGCTCGGGTGCGAGAGACGCCGCCCTACGACAGGGGCCATCGCCTCCTTGACCTCATCGACATGACGATCCTCGATTTCCTTATGGGTGAGCCCCTCCATTCTGGTGCTGAGGGCTGTGGAGCTCCCTTGGGACAGAGAAGCCCAAATGTCTCCGTGTCCTACAGTGCTGTGCCCTGTGAGGCTTGTTGGCCAAACTTGTTCAGGCTGCAGCTAGCTGCAGTCTTACCCAAAATGAGAGGACAGGGCTGTGCCACTAGGGCAGAAGTCAAAGGACAAGAGATGCTGGGGAAATCCCAGCTGAACACCCCAGACTCAGAAAGCACCTTCCAGCATACTCCCACATGCAGCCCCTGGAAAGCAGAGGCAGAGGTGATACCCAGGGCTCTGGCTGCCTCTCCTGCCCCTGGGCTGCTGCTTCTTCCCTGCACTGTCCCCTCACTATCATCTGACTTGGAGAGTTTCCCATCTCCTCGTTCTTGGCCACCCAGCCATGCTTTTGCCATTACTTCTGCTCCATTTGCCACTGTTGTCCCTCTGTGGGGCTGCTGGGATGAGAAGGGGCCTAGAGGCCGGTAGGGTCTCTGCTCAGTTCCCCTCCATGGCCATGGCCACCAGATGGGCACCTTAGAGGTGCCTCCAGACCTTTTCCCCAGCCTTTGGGTTTCAGTCTCACACCAGGAGGGTGCTCTGTGTCCCTGCTCCCATCTCCCATCCCACAAACTGATGGCAAATTTGTTGGCCCATCACAGGCAACATGGACCGGCACCACTACGAGACCTTTGAGAAATTTGGGAATGACACTTTCCTGCTCCACCTGGACAATGGCCGCGGGTAAAGCTGGGGAGGGGACAGCAAAGGAATGGGGGGAGACTGCCAGTCTTGCTGAAATGCCACCGTGACACCCACTGGTGGGCTTTCCCCCATTTCCAGCTTTGGCACACACTCGCGTGATGAACTGTCCATCCTGGCCCCCCTCCAGCAATGCTGCAGGTAGTTAAAGGGCTGCCGCTGCCTGCCCCAGATCTGCTGTCGGGGAGAGGCTCCCGCTGTTGAGACATCTCCCTCCTCATCTTTGGCAGCATCAAGAAGTCAACCTACCTGCGTCTGCAGCTGCTGGCCACCCAGCCCTACCGCCTGAGCGACCTGCTGCGGGAGGCGCTGGCCACAGATCCACTGGCCCCCGTCCTGGCTGAGCCCCACCTGCGGGCGCTGGACCGTCGCCTGGGGAAGGTGCTGGTGGAGGTGGGACACTGCCTGGCCAGGGCAGCCCACCCGGATGAGGTGCTGGTGGATGATGTGGGGTCATGGGTGTGATGGGGGGCTGGGTATCCTGCTGGGTTGGAGTGTGTTTGGGTGCTGCCAAGGATGATATGGGATCAGCAGGCAGCTCTGACTTTGTGTAGTGTTGGCCTTTTGGCAGTGCCAAAGCTGGTGGTGTGATGTACCAGGAAAGCAGGTTGTAAGGATAGCTGGGACAGGGAGAGATTTTAAATAAAAAGGTTGGCCTAGTGGAGATGACATGAGCTGAGATCTCCCGACCACAGCTACCTTCGCAGCCGTGGCCTATCCTCACATGCCTGGACATGTCGCTTTATCCCTCAAGAGCCTTTCAGGAAAGGGTAGGGATTTTTCCTGCCTTTTCCAAGCAAGAGCTGCCAAACTGGAGCAGTTGGCAAGCTCCTTCTGCCCCACCCCGTCCCCAGCATGGTGATGCCCTGGTGACTCCCAAAAACAGAGCTGAGACTCCCCACTGCTGGTGTGGGGAAAATGAGGCAAGAGCTCCCAGCCACTCACTACTTATCCCTGCCCTGCTCTTCCCTCATCCGCCTGAAAACCCCCATGGCTCTGGCATCACCAATTCCTCTGCAGCACCAGGGGTGCAGCAAGGGGGACAAGCCCCACTCTCCTTGGAACACCTCAAATTGCCTGGGAACCACTGCCAACTCCCTTACCACCCAAAAAAGTGGCTCCTGAGAAGGGGACGGATTGACCCGGGGCCATGCACCCTATTTAGTGCCTGGTGGCTCAACACCCAGCTTATCCCCTGAGCCTCCCGGGGGGTTAATCCATGTGCAAGGTTACATCAGCTGGGGCAGGTGCCATCACAAGGGCCACTGTCAGTGTCCCCAGGATGGGGCACAGGCTTGGCATCGGCATGGCCAGAGATGAATGTGCTACCGAGTAGGGGAGATGTCCTCTGTCCTAGTCGGGCACCCACAAAGGGATGGGAAACCAAGAGGAAAGGGTGAAAAAGGGTGGCTGGCACAGTGAGAGATGGAGCTGCCCTGGAAAAGCCAGGCAGAGATTTAGGCTGGAACAAAAAATGGGCTCAAAAGGAAGGAAAAAAAAAAGAAAAGAGAGACAAAGAGGATCTGTCTGCGTTACACAACGGGGCCAGGGCCACTGAATCAGGGTTTGTTGCAGTGTGCCCCCCCAGTGCTGGCGGCACGTCCTCCTACCGCTGCTCTGGCTTGTGCCCCAAACCCCAGCACAGGGAGGAAAAGGTTTTGGGGCTGTCTTACAACAGGTTCTTCCCCTTCTGCCAGCTTCATATTATTTAACTCTTTCTATAAATACCTTTTTGCTCCATAAGCAAAGCCGAGGGGGGGGGGCATTCCTGCACCATGCCCCATGGACGTGGCCTAACAACCCTGTCCAGACACAGGCGGCTGGTTCCCCCCACTCACAGAGCCCTGCCCGGCAAATCTTTTTCTGAGGTACCGTGGGATTTAAAACACAGGGCGTGGGAGGGCAGCTGTTTCTTCAGCCTGGTGAGTTTGCACAAGGTCCCAGCTGTGCTGCCGAGGTTCAAGGTCCCGTGGGAGAAGCCTGGTTTGGCTCACACCCTCCTGCCAAGCCGGCCCAGCCACCCGTGCAGGAGAGCAATGGTAACGGGCTGTCTGAGGCCACGGGTCTGGGGAACAGCAGAACACGCCTGCCCGGTCAAGGCGGTGGGGCACATGGGCGTTGAGCAGGGCTGCCCACGCCGCAGGGATAGGTTTGGTTGTGTCCTCGTGCCAGGTGGTGTAAGGGGTGTGGGTATTTCCCACCCCACCGGGACTGGCAACCCAGTCACCCCAGCAAAACCCAAACGGGGCTGGAGTGCAGCCCTAGATCTGGGAGCTCCAATTTTGGGCTGGCATCACCTACGCCCTTGTCTGGCAGTGTGGGCTCACTACTGCCTATGGTGGACTTGGTGAGGGGGAACCCAAGGGCTGAGGTTCTAGGTGACGAGGTCCTGGTGAACACCAGGGGGTGGGGATGGGCCCTCGCCATTGGCCCCCCAAAACGGTTAAAATAAAATAAAGTAAAATAAAAATAATATGCCAACAGCGATAATAATAATAAATAACAACGATGATGACAAAGAAGGGGACATCGAAGCGCTCCCCAGAGGCCGGGGGGGCCTGTGGCTGCCCCCCCTCCGCGGCGGCGGGCGGGGCGGGGCGGCGGCGGGGAGGCCCGGGAGGAGGGCGGGGAGGCGGGTGCCGCCTGCCCCCGCAAAACAAAAGGGAGCGGCAGCCGCGGCGGCGGCGAGAGCGGCTGGGATCGGCTAGGATCGGCCGGGAGGGACGGCGGGGGCTCCTTCCCCGCCGCGCGTGACTCGCCGGTGGGTTTGCGTGGAGCGGGGCCGGGGGGAGCGGGGGGAAGTTGCGGGAGGGCCGGCTCGGCCCGGGGCTCGGCCCGGGCGGGGGGAAGGTGATGAGTCGGGCCGGGAGTGTTCGGAGGGACCGCCGGGGCAGCGGCTCCACGCGCGGGTGGGACCTCGCGTGAGTGGGAGGGGAGAGGAGAGGAAGAGTTTTATCGCCCTATAAGGGGAGGTGGCTCCATCCCGGGGCACCAGCTCGGGAGGGGGTTCGGTGTGTGCGGGACCCGCTGTCACAGGGGTGGGGTCCCCGCCGGCGGGTCCCTCCTACTGATAATTCCCTCTCTTTTCCGACATCCCCGCCCGCCCCCAGGTGAGCCGTGCCCTCCCCCCGTGCAGGCGCCATGTCCCGCCGCAGTCAGCGCCTTGTCACCACCCGCTATTACCCCGGGGACGACGATGCCACGACCAGCAGCAGCGGCACCTCTCTGCTGGGTGGGACACAGCTCCCCTTCAAGGAGACCGCCGGCAGGTTGGTGGGGTGCAGGGGTGGGGGAGGGCCCCCCCCCCAAACCTGACTGGGGCTGGGCACTCCATCCCAGCGACACCAGGGACCGGGTATCCTCCCGGGTGGGGTGTCGGGATGGCTCGCAGGAGGGAGCGTGACGGGGAGCCCGGCACATTCCGGCATGGCCGCCGGCCGCCTTGGCACTGGTTGTGCCCCTGCTCCAGCGAAAGCCCCGTTCGCCCTGTCTGGGCACCTTTGCCCCGACGCAGGAGCTGCCGTGGGTGGCTGGGTGCCTCCTCCCAGCTGCAGCTGCCTCCGACTGGATGGCGGGAGGCAGAGAGAGAGAGGGAGGGAGGGAGGTGCGCTGTTAGTGCCGGCCGGAAAACCGCAGCGGTGCGAGCGGAAGCGATGCCCGTGGACGGGCGGGAAGGCCTTTTGCAAAGCAGAGGTTGCACCCTCCGAGACCTGCTGCCGTCTGGTGCAGAGGGGAAGTGATGCCGGTCGAGGGATTGGGGTAAATTCCCCATTTCTCCCCCGTGGGTGCGCTGTGATCCCCCACGCAGTAACCACACATGTCTGATGAGCCTGTTCTCGCCCCCGGCAGGACGATCAGGAGGAAATCGAGCAGCACAAAGCGCCTCTCTCCCGCCCCCAGCACCCAGACCTCCTACTACAGCGAGTCCATGATGAGCGAGTCCTACCTGGGGGGCAGTCGGGGCCTTGCTGCCCTGGGCAGCTCCATGCTGGATGATGACCTGGACAGTGGCACGTACTGGGGTGAGCCCTCCCGCCCTCCTGCAGCACGTGGGGGGAGGTGTTGGGGCAGCCCCCCAGGGTGGCTGACTGGTTGCCCCCTGTGGAAGTGGTGGTGGGTGGTTTCTCAGCGGGACTCTGTGTTTTGGGAGCAGGTGGGGAGCTCTCTACCAGGAGGAGAAGAGGCACAGGGGACACAGAGTCCAGTAAGATCAACGGGCTGCTGGAGAGCAAGACGTACGACACCTATGCCTCTTCATCTGGGTACTCCTCAGAAGATGACTATGCTGGTAGGCATCACCAGCCTCTTTGTAGTGGCAGGGATGCAAGGAGACATTCCTGGGGGACTGGCTCGGGGCCTGGCCATACTCAGGGTGCTGCCAATCCCCCCTGCATGCCACCTCCAGTGCAAAGCCTTTGCCCTGGGCAGTGCTGTGGGATGCTGGCTCCGTTGGTGACTTGCTTCTTCCTTTCCAGGTCACTTTTACTCAGGCCAAAGTAGCTCTGGGTCAGGTCTGAGGACTGCAGCCTCCCGAGTGGGCTCCTTCCTCTGGCAGGTGTTCACCTCCCCAGGTTAGTGGAGGGCTGGCAGGGGCGTTTCCAGCAGCAGCTTTCTTGTCTGTCAGTGTCTCTACTCCCTAAGTGCTGTGTGTGCTGTTCCCTGATCAGGTGAAGGGGTTTTTTCCCCTTCTAGGATCATCCCTGGGGGATGGAGGGGACATCTCTGCCAGGACCCCTCCTGAGGCTTGTTTTTCCTCCTGGCAGTTCGGTTCATGACATGGCTGTTCTCAGGGCTGGTAGGTGCCTGGCGCCGCCTCACTGGCACAGCTCCCCGCCTGGACAGCGTCCCTTTCTCCAGGTGAGTGTGGTGGTGGGACACCAGGAGGGGGGAGGTGTGTTGAAAACCTGCAGGACCCTGGAGCAGGGGTGTGTCTGATGCCAAAGCCCATCTGGACTTTGCTTTCCCTCGGCCCCCATCCAGAGGTGGTGGAAAGGTGGCTGCAGTCCTACAGGTGCCTATTCCTTTTCTATGCTCCAGGCGCTACCCATGGTTGAAGAAGTCCCTGCTTCTGCTGCTGCTCCTCCTTCTCCTCGCTGCTGCCGCCTACGGTAAGCCAGCCTGACTCCACGTGTTGCCCTGAGGTCTGGGGCAGTGCAGAGCATGCCACTGCCATACCTGGGGGATGGGATGGCTCCCAGCTCAGTGCTCATGGCTCCTGGTAACATGGTCCATCTGCTCCACTGTGCTGGGACCTCCTGGTAATCCCAGGGGATGCTGATGGCTGAGTCTCTGCATGTCCACCCTATCCCCGGCTGTGGCCCATTAGCAGCCTGTGGCTTTAACCATCTTATCCCTCTGCATGTCCAGGAGCTTGGTACTTCTACCCATATGGGCTGTCAACACTCAGCCTGCCTGCCTTCCCGTGGTGGGGAGCTGGGAAGTTTTCCTCCTCTGATGTGCCTGGAGCAGGGGACCTGACCATGCTGGACCAGGTGAGCTTCAGCAAAGACATGGTGGTGGCCCAGGTGGGATGGGTGCCTTGCAGGGAGAGCTGGAATGATGTGGTCCATGGCTGAAGGATTGCTTCTAGGGGATGGAGAATGGTGGAGAATGGGGCAGATGTGGAAACTGCCCAGATTGTGACAGATTGTGGTGGAAATGGCTTTGCCAGCTTGTGGCCATCTCACTTTTGGGCTGCCCCAGGAATGGAGCAGGGGCAAGTTCTGCCGTCTCCTGGGAAGCAGCAGATGAATAAGGTGTTAACTGACTCTGGGGAATGAGGGGTATGGACCCCTTCCACAGGGGTGCTGTGGAGCAGGCACCTCCTGGGGGGGCTGCATCTCACTGTGTTTTGGTTGCTGCAGGGAGGACACCGGCTCCTGGCTCGCTTCCAGTCCCTGGAGAAGCGCTTCGAGGCACTGGAGGCTGAGCTGTCACGGTGGCAGCTGCGTCGGGGGGCGGCAGCCGTGACAGCAGGAGAAGAGCCACCCCCAGGGGACATCCTGGTGCTGCTGGAGGGGCTGGTGAACCGCCGGGATGCAGGGCTGAAGGAGCATCTCCGCACTGACGTGACCAGCCACCTCCAGGTGAGGGGTGCAGGCGGCACATGGTGAGATGGGGGTGTGCAGGGCCAGGCTCTGATATTCCACCCTGTTCCTCATCCTGCAGGGTGAGCTGGATGCCTTCCGAGCCCAGGTGCAGAGGGATTTAGACGGGCGCCTGGGGAAGATGGCACAAGCCTCTCAGGTAAGGGAATGAGCATGTGGTGGTAATTGGGCAGGACCACTACCAGCATCACGTCTCACCCCTTCCCCTTTTCCTGGTAGGAGATGGAGGCGCGCTTGCTGGAGCTGAACTCGGAGTGGCAGAGGTAACGCTGGCTGTTGGGCAGAACCACTGCTTGGTTAGGGGCAGGCAGGAGGCAGAGTGAATTCCCCACAGCGAGGCTTAGGAGGGGCTTCTAGGTCTGGTTTGCTTGGGACAAAAGGAGAGATTTGGAGGTGTTGTCTTGGGGGGAAGGAAGGGATGGATATGTGGGTATGTTGGTATGAGCCAGCAGGGGCCCTTGTGGCCAAGAAGGCCAGTGGTATCCTGGGGTGCATTAGTAAGAGCATTGCCAGAAGGTCAAGAGAGGTGATCCTACCCCTCTATTCAGCCCCAGTGAGGCCACACCTAGAGTGCCGTGTCCAGTTCTGGGCTCCTCAGTACAAGTGACATGGAGCTCCTAGAGTAGGTCCAGCAGAGAGCAACAAAGAATAAATAAGGGACTGGAGCTTGTTCTTTGTAAGGAAGGGCTGAGGGAACGGGGCCTGTTCAGCTTTGAGAAGAGACAACTGAGAGGGAACCTCATCAATGCCCATCAGTATCTGAAGGGAGGGTGCCAGGAGGATGAAGCCAGGCTCTTCTCAGTGGTATCAAGCAATGGGACAAGATGTGACAGGCAGAAACTGGTGCACAGGAAGTTCCACCTGAATATGAGGAAGAACTTCTTTACTGTGCAAGTGACCATGCACTGGAACAGATTGCATCCAGTAAGGGAAACTCCACAACCTCTCTGGGCATTCAAGAACTGTTTGGACACAATCCTGTGCAATGTGCTCTAGGATGGCCCTGCTCAAGCAGGGAGGTTGGTCCAGGTGACCCTCTGTGGTCCCTTCCATCCTGACCCATTCTGTGATTCTGTGGCTAGCACCAGGGCTACAAGGGTGATTGCAGCAAATGACCTGTGCTGCTGTCGTTTTGCATCCCTGTGAGGAATGTGGCCCTTCAGCCAAGGGGTGAGCTGTGTATGCTTTCCCACAGGATGCAGCAGAAGATGTCACTGCCACAGGAATTAAAATGTTCTGGGTCTGGAGATGGGGTTGAGCATAGGCAATGTGGGATGAACCTCTTCCCTCAGTGTGCAGAGGGGAGCTGGGGCTATTGTCACAAAGTGTTGTTGCCTTTCTCTCCACAAAGCTCAGCAGAGGAGAGCCTACGAGGGACCTTCCAGCAGGAGGTGGGCAAGCTGGAGCAGGAGGTGGCAGCGCTGAGGAGGGAGCTGGTGGGCCTCAAATCAGACCAGGAGGTGATGGGGAAGCATGTGGAGGGGATGCTGGAGCAGCTGAAGACAGTGCGGGCTGATGTGAGTCCCCTGTCCCCACCCTGCCTGGCAGAGAGAAGAGCGAGGGTTCCTGCTCCCGGACTAAGCTCTGTCCCCACCCTTTCAGGTGGAAATGCAATTCCCAGTGTGGATCAGTCAGTTCCTGTCACGGTCCCGGCAGGATGGTGCTGCTGGCCTCATCCTCCAGCGGGAAGACTTGCAAAGAGAGCTCCAGGCTCTGGAGCGCAAGATCCTTGCCAAAGTCTCGGAGGACCGGAGACTCTCGGCCCAGGATGCTCAGGCTGGTAGTGGAGTGGCCCTGCAGCACGGGGGGACTGCAGGGGTGACAGAGGAGGTGAGTGCTGGCCTGAGCCCCAGGGACGTGATGGTGACCTCAGGTGTGAGACTGGGGACTGTGCCTTATTGTGTGTGTGCAGAGGGGCTTGCACGTGTGCCTGGCAGATGGCAGAGCCATTGGAACAGCCCCTACAGTTGGGATATTGATCCCAACCCACCGGGCAAGAGCATCCCTGAAGCTCCTTCTCGGTCTGTACCTGCACTCTGCCCTGGAAGGGGTCACAAGTGGTGATACTTGCACACCTGTGAGGTTCTTGCTGTCTTAAAATCCAAGCTTCTGCTCGTGCATCCTTGACCCAGAAAGTAGGGCGGGTGCCAGCAAGGATTCCATGGGTGGAGCATCTTGCTTATCCTCATTCTTAACAGCACTGCTGAGTTGTTTGGTGCAAAGCATTTCAGCAGAATAACACCAAGGGGAAAAAATGAGTCTGCTTGCTTTGGAAAGAGTTGTTGGCAATTCCCTGTGGAGGTAGTGGAGGGAGGGATCAAGCTGGGATTAGCAGTCCCTGCAGTCTGTGCAAGCTTTGTGCACTCTATAAAGTTTAGACCTGCAGTGGTGCTGCAGTGTCCCAGCTCCTTTGGCTGGGTTTGGCTCCAGAAGGATTCTCCAGCCAGCTCCCCCTTTCCTGGATGGGGAAAGCTCCCATCAATCTTGCGGGAAAGGACAGGAAGGACCAGCAGGTGATGCTGAGGAGAACTGGGTGGTGTGGAGTTGTATCTGGTACCCACTCCCCTCCCCTGGGCACAGCCTCTCTTTTGGGGACGGGCAAGCCCAGCATGCCTGGGGTATTTTTAGCAACCTCTAGCAAGGCTTCCCAGCCAAATACGTGTCCTCTCATTTTTGCCGTGGTGATTCATTCCCCGGCTGTTCTGTCCCCTAGCTGTTTTGTGGGAAGGTCTTTGTGCCCTCGCTGCCCCTGCAGGGTGGAGGTTGATGGGGGGCAGGATGCCTGTCCTGGCCCTTCACCCCTCTTGTGCCCTCTGCTCCTGCCGCAGCAAGTGCATCTCATCGTGGGCCAGGCCCTGAAGCGCTACAGCGAGGACCGTGTGGGGATGGTTGACTACGCCCTCGAGTCGGCAGGTAGGTGGTGGGGGACGAGCCAGCTGTCCTGGGGAGGGGACCACAGGGTGCTGGCATGCAGCTTACCTGCTGCCATCCCTTCTCTGTGCCAGGGGCCAGCGTCATCAACACCCGCTGCTCGGAGACCTACGAGACACGGACAGCGCTGCTGAGCTTGTTTGGCATCCCCCTGTGGTACCACTCACAGTCCCCCCGTGTCATCCTGCAGGTGGGCACCCTCGGGGCAAGACCCCACTGAGGGGGAGGACTGGCTGGGTTTTATTGGGCTCTTGCTCATGTGGGTTTTATTTGGCTCTTGCTGTTGCTCCAAGCCAGCAGCTGAGCTGATGTCGGGGGGAGAAAAAAGGCGCTGATGGTGATAATATTGCTGGTGTCTCACTTCCATGCTCATAGCCAGACGTCAACCCTGGGAACTGCTGGGCATTTCGTGGCTCCCAGGGCTTTGCTGTCATCCGCCTCTCCAGCATCATCCACCCCACAGCTGTGACACTGGAGCACATCCCAAAAGCCCTCTCACCCCAGGGGACCATCCCCAGTGCCCCCAAGGACTTCACTGTCTATGTGAGTATCCCTGCCCCTACCTGAGGGAGGAGTGGGGGGACATGGTGGGAGGGTGCAGGAAGGAAGGGTTGATAAAGCCCATACCTGGCTGTGGGGTGCTCTGAAGGGGGTTCATCTTACCCTGAAGAAGAGGAAGAAGCAGTACTGGTGGGGAGAGGGGCAGCATGGGCTTCAGAAAGAGTTTGGAGGGACACAAGGGGAGAGGGGATTGAGTAGGTGTAACTTCTGGTCTTCCTCCCCCATCCCTCCCCGCTGATCCCTGTCCCCATTTGTCTGTTTTGGCCTGGAAGAGCAGGAGCGGAGGCCAAGCACGCTTGTGTCTCCCTCTCTCTTCTGCCCTGGGTGTGCTCATCACCTCTGGTCTCCCTCTCTGATGACCCCTGGTTCTCCCTTTCTGCCTCCCTACCCCTCCATAGGGCTTAAAGGAAGAAGGAGAGGAGGAGGGCCTTCTCCTCGGACAGTTCACCTACAACCACGATGGCGACCCCATCCAAACGTTTTACTTGGAGGTAAGCAAAATGGCCCTTGGAGCACCTGACCCCAAGAAGAAAATGGGGTCTCTGAGCCTTAGAGAGCTCCCAAGGGCTCACGTTTTTCTTTCCCCTTCTCCCCAAGGGTGACTCTGTAGGCACGTACCAGCTGGTGGAGCTGCGGGTGCTGAGCAATTGGGGCCACCCCGAATACACCTGCATCTACCGCTTCCGCGTGCACGGGGAGCCGGCGCACTGACCCCCGGCTCCCGAGCAGGATGAGGATGCCGCCAGGCTGACAGCAGGAGCGGATTCGTCTGGTTCACCGCTTCGCACGTAGAAATCCTGGGATCCGCCAGCAGCTGCCCCAGGAAGCTGCTCCCCTGCGGGGAGGAGAAGAGCTGGTGTTAAAGGGGTGAGGCTTTCACTCTTCTAAGGACTGAGGTGGTGAGACAAGAGCATCCCATATGGGTCCTAGCGCAGCCTGGCTTGTTTTCTGTGCATATCGGACTTTTTAACTTTTTGAGCTAACTTTTTATCGGGTCTGCGCTGCCCCTTGTCCCTGTTGCCCCGCTCCTTTCTGATGGTGTGTCTAGCATTGCCAGGACTTGGGAAAGGGGTGTGTAATTTTGCGATGTGCTTCATGCGGGCTTGGGTGCGATACGGTTTATGGGACTGTGGTGCCTGGCCCGGTTCTGCCGGCGTAGGTGGGAGCCACCGGTCCACACAGTGGAGTCCCCTCCACACAGGGTCACTTCTCTTGCCTTGGCGTTGGGATGGCTGAAGATCTCCAGCCCTCCAATGCTGGTCTGGCAGAGAGGAAATGAGACAGTATTAATGAAGTATTAACATAGAGCTAACAGTTTGGGGTGGCAGGAGGAGAGAAATGTGGCACATGTTGGTGGCAGAGCCCGCCTTGGTGTTGCCGTCCGTCTGCTCAAGCCCTCATGCTGCCAGTGGCTGTGCTGGGTCTTGGTGATGCTATTGGCCTCCCAGGCTGGCTGCCTCCCCAGTGTTAAGCTTGATGATTCTATTGAAAATTCCTGTTGCCTGCTTCTCCTTCGGGGTTTGTTCTGGGTGTTTTTTTGGTTGTTTTTTTTTTTTTTTTTTGAGGGGTGGGGAGGGGCATTATTTTACAGTTGGGGTGTTGGGGTTGTTTTTTTTCTTTTTTTTGTAGTAACAAAGGGAAAAAAGACTTTTTCCTTGCAATTTGTACTTAACCGGAGAATGTTACATGGTGCCACTTGGGCAAGTGGCTTAGATGTGGAGAGGGCTAGAGCTTTGTTTAGTAGCAGAATAGCGCACATAGTAGAATAAGCTAGAACAAGAGCAGCAGAGCTGTTTGAAATATGGGCCTCGTTGTTGGGGGCTTGGTAGCTGGACCTGGGAGATGGGGTCCTCTGTAGACTGCTGCTGGTGGGGTGCTGGAGGCATTCCTGCCCTCCTTGCTCCGAATGTCCTCTGAGGCTGCAATGGCTGGCTGTGGCCTTTTGCCCATGGCTGCATCTGTGTATACATGACTGTTAGCAGCAAGCAGGAACTGCTGCTTCAGTGCTCTGCAGGTCTCTTGGGTGGGAGATGGGGCAGTCTCCAGGGTTTGCAGGTGCCAACATGCTTCTGCTCATTGGGGAGCAGCAGAGTCACCCCCACCTGCAGTGCTCTGAGCTGCCTCCATCAGCTCCCAGTCCCTGATGGCAGATGGCTGGTGCAGCCTGACCTCCTTTCTCTTGGAAGGGCTGCCTTTCCCTCCTACCTCTCCTCACAGGCATTGCTCTGTTCTCTGAGCCCTGGCTGTGGAGGACAGTGCTGGAGCAGGATGGGGAGTTCTGACTGCAGTGGGCATGTAAGTCCTGCCTGTGCTAATGTTGTAGATGGGGGGAGCCACAGCAGGAAGGATGCACAGAGAGCTTCCCTGCCTGTGCCAGAGCCATCTGGCCCCTCCACCTCCTGGTTCCCTGCATCACATGTATTTTGGCTTATGTTCTTTTAGCATTTACAGCCTCCACCTTTGTCTTGTGTTTTGTTGAAAGAAAAGCTAAAGGGCTCACATTTAGCGCTTCATCCCTGTCTGATGCTGGTATCATCCTTCCCCTGGCACCATGAGAGCACTGTGTACTGATTCCCACTCTGGTGGTCACTGCTTGAAGCACTGTAGGCATAGAGGAGGAGGGAAAGGGACTGAGGAAGTGTCTCCCTTCATAATGCCCTAATGTGTTGATCAACAGGCAGAGATGCTGAGCCCTGCCCCCCTCCATGCCACCCTGAGGGGATGAGGATGGTGGCAGCACATCCCTTCTGGAGGGGTCCACTTGCTCCAAGCAAGGGAAGTGAGCCCAGAGGCCACAGCCCCATCTCCAACAGGTTAAAATTACCCTGTGGAGCCTCCTGCAGAGCTGGGAGGCCCTGCTGCAGGGAGAAAGCTGACCTGTAGCCAGATCCAGTGACTATAAATTCTCTCCTATATTGAGCATAGTCTTAATTCTTGGCATCCACAGCCAAAGTTATTTTAAACTCATCTGCAGCTGCCTGCTTGCCTTGGAGCCATGTCCGTGAGTGCCCTGTGCACACGGAGCTGTGCTTTTATCAATGCCTAGACCTGTTCTGGGCTCAGCAGAGCAGCTCCTGTATTTATTTGAATGATAGAGAGAGCAGAGATGAAGCTCTCCCTTTTCCCCACCTCTCTTTGGCTTCTGGAGCAAATACCATAACCATGAGACTGGGAAAACCCCTTCTTTAATGTTTTTTCTGGCTCCCTGGTCTCTGGTTTGGACTATCAGGGCAGACAGGGTCTTTGCCCAAGAAAAAATTGTTTTGTGGTAAATCATGCATGCTGGTAAGAGGTGGGAAAAGGGACCTCTTTCCCTGAGAATAGAATTGCAGCACGGTCTCTGCACCTTCCAAGGGGGTGTTAGCTGGTGGCTCTGGGTTAGGGAGCATTTGGCTTTACAGGGCAAGCTTGCCCTGTCCTTTGGAGATGAAAGTCTCTGCTGTTCTGAGGTAAAATCCTCTGGAGACACCAGTGAGAGCTCATCCTGGGGCTTTATGCTCTTCTCTAGCTGGTTTTAGAGGCCTCATGGTGCTGCCTGTGTGAGGATCCCCAGGAACATATGCTGAGGCTACATGTAGTTTTTCAGCCCCCACATTCAGCATCAGTGCTGGGCTGCAGCCTGAGTACCTGTACTGAATGCCCGGGCAGCTGCCTTTCCAGCAGCCGCTTGCAGGATTTCTGCAACACTTCCCAGAGCTACAAAAAAAAAAAAAAGGGCACATAAAACTGCTGCTTCAGCATGTGCATCTCTGCCCAAGGGTATTTAATCCTAGAGCTGATGCAGAAGATGAGCCTGGTGAGGCAGGAGAAATGCAGAACAGCTGTGGGAGCAGATTTCCCTTATTTACTTCATTTCCCTCCTCTATTTTCCCTCCTTCTGAGTTTCCCCTACACAAGTTACAAATTAACCCTGCAGAAACAGATGGTTACAGGCAGGAGTTTGTATTTGATGCTGTAGCCTGTCGCAAATGCTGCACTGTTTTGTTCATTTTATTTTTTAATCAACAGATTGTAATTTATGCCTATGCAAGAAAAAAAAAGACCAAGACAAATAAATTATATCAAAACTGTCCTGTTTTGTACGTTTGGATGTTTTGAAAGTGAATTTGCTGTTGGAAATGATGCACAGCTAGTAGATGGACAAAGCTATTCTTGTAGCTCTTCTGTGTAGTCTCATGGCAAATCCTTATTTTTCAGCTTGATGTGCTAACTCTAGGGTCAGCAGTTGTCACCTTGTCATTGAGCAGGCTCTGGGATGCAAAACTCAAATTCCTTGGGACTTCAGTGACTTCTACTAGACTTAAGTCTGTGATGGACCATGGCTGTGTCCATCCTGCAGTGACCTCCAGGCCCTCCCTGGGCATCAGTCCATCCTCTGCCTTATGAGCAGAGCCTGGCTTGGCCCTCAGGAGCAGCAGGGAGAAAGCCTGACACAAAGCACAATTAAGGGTAGCTGCAGGCTGCTCTTTTCCCTAACATGGGTTGTAAATTACTGAGCAGGCAGCTAAGAGCAAGTAGAAAGGAAATATTTAATTTTCCTCAGCATGAGAAAATGGCGCAAAAAAGGCGGCCGCAAAAAAGGGAAATTGAACTCGCTTGAGGAGGGTCACAACCCGGTCTGCTTAACCAGGATGGGCTTGGAGGCAGGCTTGTGTTGAGGAGTACCATGCAGCTCCTCCCAGGTCACCTCAGGGCCAGGCTTGCTCTGTGCTGGCCCTGGACCAGGCATCTCCAGGATAAAGGCTCCATGGGCCTCTGCTCCAGCTACCACCAGCTCCCAGCCCAACACTTACCTATGTTGGTAAGTGCAGGGCGGAAAAAGCGTTTGCGAACCTCTGAGATAAACTGAGGCAGAAAAAAGCTCATTCCACACACTGGGGAGTCCTGCTGTATTTGCAGAAAGAGGTGAGGTGCAAGTCCTAGCAAAGGCCCAGGGAGCACAATAATATCCAGGCAGTGCAAGTGCTGTGCTAAAGTTGCATTCTGCAGCAGAGGTTCTCTGATGGAGCTGGCCCCAAATGATTTGCTATAGCTGCTTTTCACACGCACTCATACACATCTCACACAGCTCACACCACACATTTAACCACTCTACCACCAAGGGGCACTAAATCTTGTTCAGAGTAAAAGCTGTCAGGGCTGTGCAGAGGCTCAGCAGCAGCTCTCTTGTGCCATGGCATGCCCTCCCCTGCCCTCACTGTGAACACAGCCTCCTTTCGTAGCCAGGAAAGGAGACTGGTGCCAGGCAAACCTGCTTTGTCTGGCTTTCATCCTGGTTTTCCAGAGGGACAAAAAGCAACAAGACACACTTTAACTTGGAACAAACTTTTTTAAAATTTATTTTATAGATCACACCAGCCTGAGTGATCTTTAAATGCTGGTCACAAAAGAGAGATCACACCGCCTCCTTTGCACAAATTGAAGTGAACCTTCTTTCATTCTCGGCAGTCTCCTTCATTTGGAGCACAAGGAATGGAGAAAGAGAAAACCGCCTGGAGCTCCCTGCTCCCCTCAGAAGCAGAGGGCAGTGAAATCAGATGCAGTTTGATGCTGCTACAGGGTCAGAAGACAAAAAAACCAGGCCTTCATGCCCTGCTTAGCCACACCTCACACCCCCTCACAATGTGGGTGCTATTAGTGTTGTAGCCGCCTATAGTTCCTCCCTCGCCAGGAGAGTGCTGGTATTTAGGCACATAGCTTGGAAAAGGACTGTCTGACCTCCCCCTCCCACCCACGCTCAAGCCACTGAAGTCTCTAAGGCAAAGTACCCTCGTTTCCAAATCACGTTTCTCACCTCTCCCGTGCCGCTTAATGCTCTTGGAGTGCTGGTGTTGGCATCGGGAGATGCACTGTGGCCCCTGAGCCTGCTGCCACTCAGTCGGTGTGAAAGCCTCACCTCGAATCACAAGGTGAACTGGAATGAACTCCACACAGAAGCCACAGAGTAAGAAACAGGAACAACCCGCTCAGGAGGGACAGAAGCTTTACAGTCTCCCTCTAATTAAAACAGAAGTCCTTCATTGGAGGAGGAAGCCCTCAGAGAAACCGAGGCTGACCACACCTGCTGGGGAGAGCCATGATTTGCTGAGGATGCCACCTCCTCCTCCTCAAAATGCTACCACGCTCCCACAGCTCACCACAAGCTGGCAGAGGATAACTCCTATCCTCATCGGAGCCAAGCAAAGGGGCAGGGTTAGAAGGGAGATCAAAATATGCAGGGAATCGATCACTTGCACAACTCAGGGTTAAAAAAACATTCTAACAGTAATTTGTAGACTATCCTTGCAGGGCCTTCCTGGAGAAGCAAGAATTTGTAATTAAAATAAAATACAATCTTAAAAAACAATGAAATTAAAAGTCACAAAAATTACTATGTACTTCCAATCCTGAAAGCACTTCTATAAATTTGGTACCAATTCATCACTGCCCTCTTTGGTCAAGAGGAGAGAAGACAAATCCTACCTCTGCCATTGCAAAGTTTGGCCACTGAGTTCCAGGAAAGATTTTGGAAATCTTGGAGTAAACAAAATTAAGGGGAGGTCATGTTAGCCTGGTGTCTCTGTTCCAAAGGTATATTGCCACCTGTGACCTCTGTCCGTCGAGGTGAGAAGGCTTCCTCTGGCTCAAGGGACGGACTGAGTGTTCCTGCACTGTATTCTTAATACTGTCAATTGAGTTGCTGCAGCCTTGAGAGGCAGGTGAGATTTGCTTCCATGTGCACTGAACAAACACTAGGAAAAGCAGCACAATGGGAAGGGGAACAGGATGGGCATACATCTGCCCACTTAACTCTGTTACTAATTAAAATCTTAAGTGCTATCAACATTATTTGAGAAGGAAATTTAGCATAAGATCCCTGAATTTAATATCAAGAACTGCTTTCCAATTTGTTTCCCTCTTAGATCTCCAACTAAAGAACTTTCTTACCATCTTCTTCAAACTTCAGTCACACTACAACATTAAATTAAATCCATTTAGAAATAGTTTAAGAGAGAGGGAATCCAGAAACATTTTGGCACGGGGCCACTGCGGTGAGGAAACAATGCCCCATGGAGCCATCCTAAGCAACGTGTTTTAACCTTTGCAAGTCTGAAATTTCAGGCGTTCGATAACCCCTGGATCTGAGACAGCAAATAGAGGGAGAGCAGCAAGTCCTGTGGACAGAAAGGGGTGAGGGAGGAGGGAGGCAACTAACTGGCTCTTCGCAGTTCTATCCAGACTCTCCTCTCATCTTCATGCACACAAAATATAATAAAAACTAATAAGAATAAAAACTAAGCCCATGATGTACAAAAATGTGTCAACAGGTGGAGGAGGAAGGTGTCAGTTACTCAGTTCTCTGTGTCTTATCACCTTCATTAGCTTATAAATTATGCTCCTCTCCATCGCTTCCTTCAGGGAGGAGGGACGATTCTTCTGCAGCCAATCAGCTGGGATGGGTTTTGGTTTAAGCTGCTCTGGATCTTTTGGATAAGAAATGAAAGGAAGGGGAGGAATTCCTCAGAGAGAGGAGGAATAAGAAATTCAGCAGCCACTGGCAGGAGTCACACAGGCTCCCTGAGATTTCACTTTATGGCGCTGACCCCCACGCCGCCGGCCTCCTCCTCCGACTTTTGACTGAAAAACAAGAAGACTGACTTTAGTGCAAAGGGACCCCTCAATCAGAGCATCAACACAGCAGGAGTTCAGATGGATCATGTACACATTCAGACAGCGGGAGGGCAGTTGTGACTGATTGGCTTCCTACCACTGCAGGAAGGAGGTAAGGCAGACAGACACACCATGAGGGAAGGAGGAGAGACAGATGCACCAAAAAATTCTGCCTTTCAAGCTGGGAAGGATTTGATTTCCCAATTTTCTGAGTGCTTCACTCCCAAGAGAGCCAGCAGGTGCCATGGGCTTCGGCATTCAGGAAATCAAGGCCTCGGGCTCCCTTGACTTTGTGCAGAATGGAAGGAGAGCCCCCCACCCCCCTTACCACAGCTCTCTTGCTGACCTGACTCTGTTCCCAATCTCAGGCCAGCAAACCCACTGTTCCTCTTTGAAATCAGCCAAATACCTTATTGCCCTCACGGATGTGGGGCTCTTCGTCCAGGGCAGGCTGAGTGGAAGCAGCAAGGAGAGAGAGGAAGAGGTAAGCAAGAACAAAAGCAACAGAGTCTCGGGCAGGGATGAAACAAAACGCAAGCTGGGAGTGCTACTTACAGCCACAGTGACGCTACAACAAGATAAGGAGGAGATGGAGGACTGGTGTGAAGCCCCAGGCATGTGCAGAGGGAGAGAACCCCTGCCACAGGGCTCTTTCACCAGCCAGCATGGCTAAAGATTTGACCAATGGCAACTAATATAGCTAGAGTTAAGAAGGGGAACACTGACCAGGTCTCTTGACAGAGTCAGTTCCTGAACCTTTCACTTACTAGGTAAATACACTAAAAGGAGAAGATCTTTCTTCTGTCAGTAATAAAGCTGATAAATAGCTCCCAGAACCTGCAGCTAGAATTGAATTTCCGTTCCTTTCAGGCCAGAAAGGCTAGGTATCCTTCATTAACAAGCTGAGCTGAGAGGTCCTAACCAACAAAACAACCTGGATAAATTTCTCTAAGAAGAGATAAGCCTTTGCTTCTCCTTGGATGTCTCCATCCTCCTCCTTTGACAGGGCAGATGACCTGTGACTTATACTCAGGTTGTAATTTCTCTGGCGTAAGGATATTCTACATCTCATTCAGACATCAGTGACCCATTCTGTGACTGGTTGTTTGATGCTTCACTAGTTGAGCTACTGGGTATTATGGAGACACATTTTCCCTGTGAGCACAGTCATACTGAAACAGCTTGCCAAGAGAGGCTGTGCAGTCTTCCCTTGGAGGGTTTTAAGACATGACTGGATAAAACCCTGAGCAACCTGGTCTGACCTCACAGCTAATCCTACTTGGAGCACGGGGTTTGACTAGACATTTCCTGAGGTCTAACCTGAATTGTTCTAGGACCTTCAGCAGCTGTCTGCTGAAAGGTCAGCCATAGGGTCAGTCATCAGAGAATTATGATTTCTGCTGTGAGACTACTTATATTTCTATTTGTTTCCGTGGCACATTGAATCCCAAGGAGAGTGCTATGCTTGTGCTTTAGAGTGCCCTTCCTCCAATGGATGAAATCAGGAGGCAAACAGCTAGGACTGACATGGTCTTTTCCTCACTTACCAATGGTTGCAGGGCAGTAGCTGTCAATGCTGCTGCAGCTGTTGAGGGGGCCTCGTCCCCAGCTGGTGGGCCTCCAGCTGCCGTCCCAGTGGCGGGAACACCATCCTCTCGTTTTGTAACAGCTCCCTTCTTAGTTGACTGCATCTTGATCTGCTGTGGCTTGGAGTTCATTGGCGAGTTATTGGTGGTCTGGAGTAACTGCAAATTGCAAAGGGAGAGGCCAAACTCAGCATTAAAATAGCTAGTCTGATCTGGCAAGGTTCAATGCTGCTTTTTAACAAAAAGCCTCAGGAGAATTTATACCAAAAGCCATCGAGAAGACTGCAGCAGCAGCAGCTATTCAAAGAAACCTAGGCCTCTGAGTTGCCCTCAAGAATTCTTACCAGGAGGAAAAGGTCACTCAACCCTCCACAACATAAAGGGACCGGCTACAAGATGTCTGAAAGAGACTGAGCCTTAAGAACCAGAGGCCTGGTTCACCCCCCACCTTCACATTCCTTCACTCGTACCAGCTAAAGACGCACCACATGACAAAGCACCAGAACCCATGTCAGGGCTGATGTTTGTAATTGAAGGACAGCCTCTTCCCTCAATTTTCCAGAGCTACCCAAATCCTCCTGCTGGCTTCTCAGTGTAAGAAGTAGCCAACGAGCAAAACCAAGTTGGACTCTTCAGCCTTTACCTTAGTGATGGTGCCCACAGCTTTGGTGCGGCCTTCACGGAAGACCAGCCGCTGGTCTATGTGCAAGTATTCCGGGGTTTTGATGAAGCGAAAGTGCACTGTGGCTTTGTCCCCTGTTCGCAGGCAGTCCTTGTCCATGCTGAGAATCGTGGCTGTCTGGCGGATGCTGCCACAATGCACTGCAAAGGTAATGCACAAAGGCTTTCAACAGCCAGTGCCATTAGTGGAACGAGCTCCAGACAGACATCGAAGGCAGTTTGTTGCCCTACAGCAAAGACTACACGGGTCACGCAGCTGCCTTTGTTCAGTCCTCAAAATGAGAACACTGTGATCTAGAACAGTTGCCTTCAAATGGTGCCTGTCCTGAAGCACCCTCAACAGAATCCTACACACCAAGCAGCTCAGCTAGAGGGCAGGACCCAAAATGAGTCTTTCCATCAGCATTTGAAGGTGAAGAATCTTTGCACCATGGAGATCCAGCTCAGGCAGGCTCCAAGTACACTTGAGGGCACACATCTCCTTTTTACCTCCTCCACTCTCCTCTGTCAGCTCCCTCCCCTCTTTCTTACACATTGCTGGGAAAGGCAAAACCAGGAACTATGGCATATACTCATGCTGACAGAGCCACCAGGAGCAGAATTATCTCAGGCTAGAACTGATACCAACTGCTACCACTGAGAAACAAAGATGAGACAACACTGAGGCACATACCCATGGCCTGATATCGTGGGCTGATGGTGGTGGGGTGATGGAGCACCAGAATCTCTGCTTCAAACTCCCACGATGCTTGTGGATTCAGGCGGGGTGACACCATTACCATGCCTTTCCGGATGGAAGAGCGCTTGATCTGGAAAGCAGAGACACAAAAAACCTTAGCATGATTCTCCAGGGAAGAAATTTACTTCTCTGGCTGACTGCATCCAGAAGGGTCCTAGGGGATTTCACAGATATTATCTCATGTTTGCCAAAAGGCAAAGCAAGAGCTGTTAAGCAGCATGTTATATATCTGATGTTATGTAAAGGCTGCGAAAATCAAGTTCAGCTGAAGTTTCTAAGGAAGCTTTAGTTAGAGTGCTGGGAATGCTGGACACTGACACACATACCTCACTGCTCCTTTAAAAGCAAAACATACATTCTGGTTACACATTACCCAAGCAGATGATCTCCAAAATCACGATGTCTGTTAATACAACACAATAAGCCTGAACACATGAAGTATGGTGTAGTTTAAACTATATCCCCTTAAAATAATTGGAACTTCTATTGACAGAAACCTTTTTGGAAGAGGAATTTCATCAATTTTTGCTTATTTTTAAATCCCCAAACATGCAGCTGGTCCTACAAGCCAAGACGAATAGTGTAAATATACTGCTCAGGACACTAATGCAGTTCCAGCACAAAAGGAGACTTTTCTTGCAGTACCTCCACTTTGTTAGACATCTCCAACACTATTTGTCATTACCTAGGGGCACTGCAATGGCCTGGCAGCTCTCAGGAGGAACAACCAGGATGTAGAATCCACAGAGGTTCTACGGGATTTTATTTCGCTGCAAAATGAGGCAGCTGAGGTTTGTAGAAACAGTCTTATTGTAGCTGATCTCTGAGAGCACTTGAAAATTAGAGGGTGGTTTCTTTTGGGGGGGTCTAGAGCAGATCATCTCACCTTCTTCAAAGCAAAGGAGGCAGTCTGGCCTCCCCGCACTTCTTTGACAGGCATTCTCTTGCGGTGGATGGACTTGACAGCAATAGGCAGGAAGTTGCCAAGGGGATCTGGCCCCAGCAGAAGGGTGTCATTTAGCTTGATGAGGCCTCTCAGCGTCGTCCCAGAGACAACTGTTCCTACGCCCTATGCCAAAGGAGAAAAAACAGTAATTGGGTTACTCAAGCAGGCTGACAGAATAGCTCTAGAACTCCCCTCTCTAGAGAAAATACCTTCTTCAACCTGAAAGAGGGAACAGAACATTCTTCCAAAAACCAGGCCCCTTACCGGGACAGAGTAAGTATCATCTATCTGGAATTCTGCTGGCTCTTCTTCCCTGTAACTGGTCCGTGGAGACAAGAGATTAAGAAACATCTTCAGCAAATCTAGGTTCTCCCCGGTGACATTTGAAATCTGGAAAATCGGGCACATCCTGTAAAGGAAAATTGATGAAAATGGAGTTAGTTCACCTTCCTACCTAGGTTTCCACATGTAGGGAGACATCCAAAATCTTGGGACTTGAATTCAAAACACAGTGCTAGGAAGGGAGAGCCTGGCAAGAAGTCAGATGCACAACACCCCATGTTTGAACACCTGCAACATTGCCTCTGCCTTCTAATGACATTTGGAATAACGTGTAAGGTTCCAGGACTGAAGGAAGCCGAATGCCCTGACGTCTTCTGCAGACTGCCCAGAAGCAGCCTCTCATTTCTGTCTCAGAGAGGGGAACACAAGCAGGTCAACCTCAAAATCAACACACTCTTATGGAATCAACACACCACATGGCAGATGCAACCTTCACACATCTAGACAATGGGACTCTCTTTCTGAATCTCCTCACCCAGTCTCCAAATAGGATTGAAAGAGAAATGATTCTCCTCTACTCCCGTTACCTCTCTGAGCTGAAGTTGGAGGCTGTTACAATGACATCATCCTTGCTCTGAACCAGCACGGGAATCTTCCTGCACCCTGGGGACTTCAGCAGTCGCTGTAACAGCTTCAGGGTTTCTTAAAGGGTGAAATGAATATTGTTAGGGCAGCATCTCCTGTCTTTACAAATCACTTTTGTGGGGTCTCTCCCTGAAGGGAGACGGGTGCTCTGGCCACAAATAGACAGGAGAAGATGGCTAAAGGTGAGACTATGAGTTTGCTGCAGCCCAGGTAGGACTTAGGAGCCATTCCATCTTTCATTTCATGCCAGCTAGCCTGCTGCCAAGCGACACCATACACAAACAGACAGACAAGTTTGCATCTGCAAGTGCAGTGCTGTGAAGTAGACATTTTATAGCTGTCTATTAGTAGCTTTAAGCAGTTACAAGGTATTTCCTCTTCCTATAAAGGATTTTTCATATTGAATTAAATGAAAACCATCAGGACTCAGGAACGGAAATATTTGAGAACATGTGATTTAGAAATCAATTTTGACCAAACACACCTCAATACATTTTTCATGGAAGTCAGCTTGCCCTAGGAGGCTGGAGAAGCATGAAAGAGGTGAAGATCATCATCATAGACTAGAACAGTGTGGGTGGACCAGATTCGGAAATCATTGTTTTGGGACAAATCTCATGGCTCCCAACTTTCATCTTTTGCCTCTTTTTCATGTATTTTCTAAACCTGGTATCTATGAGCCAGCAGGGGCATTACCTGATGCAATGGCATCAGCCTCCTGCAAAGTGCCTTACAATAAACAAGGAAAAAACAAAAAAGGCTAGTAAGGACTTAAAAGAGAAAAGAATTTATATTCTACAATTGTCATCCAATTAGATGGGTTTTTGTGAACAAATGATTGCCTATGGGAAAGTAATGTTTTGGATACAGAAACACAAACATCTAATCATGCCATCTGCTCTTCACAGATACACTTGAGTCAAATCTTGTGTCTATTTACTTTAAACAGAGCATGTCATGGGAGTGGCTTCTCCCAGGAGCAGCTCTTTTCTTCTCACACCGAGCCAAATGTTCTCCTTCCTTCCCAGTTATTATCTTATATTCAGGCCTTACATTTATTTGCCAAATAACTACTACAGAGACATTTAGATTATCTTCTGTTCACATGCTTCTATTTACCTTAAATATATTTGGGATTTTTACAGTAATGAACTAACCTCAGTACTGGGAGCATTCACTTCCCAGATTCTTAGGACCGATTATCAAAAAACCTGAAAACATTCTTCCAATTAACTACAGAATATTCCTGTGGGTGTAAGAAATGCTTAAAGAGCATTTCAAAGGTGAGAGTTGGTCACTGCCTGAAAAAATGTCAGGCATGGGTCAATGGGTCACTGCTGGGGTTAGAGGTACTGCTTTAACTGCTGCTGAGAAAAAAAAAGAAATCACTAGCCCCTACTACTCACTGCCATCCCTGCCTGTGTCTAGTCCTGTCTCCCATCCTGCTACCATAGCCCACATATGCAGCTGCTTCAAATCATGATTTATTAAGTGTTGGTTGTTCAGACAGAGGAAGGAGCTGCTGTAGTTATACCAGAGTACCTGAGAAGTGCCCAGGTGAGCAGGATGTAACAAGCAGCTGCCCCTTCACTAACAGCTGCCGGAGAACAAGTCCAATCACAGCGTAAGATCACACTCAAACTATGGGCAAGGAGGAAAGCAGCTTTCAAAAGAACTTCCAGACTTTTCCTCCAGGTTGAAATACCCAGAGAGAAAGCAAAGCCCCAACCCCAACTGTATGCTGCTCCTCTTAGTGTAGGAAACACTTTCAGGTTGCTCTGCTGAGTCCCTCAACATGGGTAATTTTGACATGGTGACTCCCAGTGAAGCACCTGCAAAATGG
This sequence comes from Manacus candei, assembly GCF_025592945.1. Classification (NCBI taxonomy): domain Eukaryota; kingdom Metazoa; phylum Chordata; class Aves; order Passeriformes; family Pipridae; genus Manacus; species Manacus candei. The sequence continues at coordinate 7,045,705 of NW_026138066.1, forward strand.
GCAAGGGAAAAAGGATAGATTGCTGGAAGGTGTTTAGTATGCAGTCAAAATCAGATAAAGCAGCTTTCCTCCAGCAGTAATTCCTGAACCCAAGCAGAGGACAGCAGCACATACAGAGGTAAGAAACAGCCCTGGAGAGAGCCTGGAGGACTCACCTTGCAGGATGTTGGCAGGGCACATGTCAATCTTGGTCACCACAACAAAGACGGGAACATTAAGTGCAAGCGCCAGGCCCAAGTGCTCCTTGGTCATGCCAACAATCCCAGCATTACTGCCAACCTACACCAGGGATATAAGACACAGGGATGTAAATGTTCCTCCTGCAGTAAGCTGGGTTACAGAGAAGACCTCGTGCCAGATGTGCAGTGGACTGTGATCAGGTTGTAGATGTATCACTGTGACTGTATGAGCAGTCTCAGCTCATCTCAAATGCTGTTGGACACTGACAAAGGACTAATTTCTCCCCATTTTTAACAAGGTTTTGTAGAATTTAGAAATCTTCCCATTTTCAAGAATCACAAACCTTGGGACTGTCTGGGACTGACAGCTTTGTGGCACTTGCCTCAGAGTCCTGGGGAGATACCCACAGAGGCTTCTGCTCCCCAGCAATGTGAGATGCTGCCTCCCTCCATAACCCCACAGGGACTTTGCAATAGGAAAGAAGTCGAGGCTGTTAAAGCTGTGAACAGACCCACTCCAGCTGGTATGGTACATGTTTCTTGCTACCTACCATAAGCATGCAGAAATCAGGTAAGTGGCCAGTCATGCCAAAGACGGTCGTTTTCAGGTACTTTTCATGACCAGCCAGGTCAATGAAAGTAATGACCTTGGTGGATTTCTCACAGATCTTTGTCCATTCCAAACTGCCGCCGTGGCTGTCGGGTTTGTTCACCACGTTGCCCTCGCTGTCGAAGCCCAGGATGTCATTGCCCACGCTGCTGGTGCGGCCTGACTCAATCTCGTGCTTGTGGCGGAAGAGCTTTTGCCGAGCAAAGCCTCGGCCATTGTCTAGCTCGCCGTGAGTCAAGACACCCAGCAACGTGCTCTTTCCTGCGTCCACATTGCCAACCACTGCTACCCTGGAGGGGAAAGGAAAAAGGAACCTGGTAAATGACAATACCTGAAGAAACAAACAAACAAGCAAGCAAAAAAACCCTGAACATCACTGCTCCTGTAAATAACTTTTTTTTTCTTCCTATCCTTTAAACAGAGATTAAAAAATGTTAGACCCTCACAGGTAGAGCAGAGATTCTTTTACAGTTATTTATTAACAGTGGAGATCACAGGCTCTGGGGACTGGGATGCGGAAGACTGTGGAAACATGTCACTGGCGTCCAGCACACAGTCAACTGAACCTGACATTGCCTGATGCCACACAGAGTGTCTCTCTTCTGTCTCTGCAATCCAACATATACACTGCAGCAATTCAAAAGGAAGACTAAATCACAACTTGGTCTAGAATACCTCTGCCTTTCTCACATTCCTCACGTTGCAATAGCACCAAGTGCTAAGTAGAGCACAAAAATTGAAACTGTTGTTTCCAGAAAAGCTCGAATAACAATAAAATATTTTAGGAGAAAACCATCTCCTACAGCAAGCTGTTTCTTTGACTCTGATCAAGGTGGCTATTATGGCTGTCAGTAAATGTTGGAAATCCACTCCATCCAGGTCTGGGCAGACCCTCAATCATGTTACATCAGGTAGTATATGTCCATTAAAAGGTGACTTGGATCATCACAGTCCTGGAACAGAACTGAATCCTTAGTCAAAAGCATTGTGTTCCAGCACTGTGCATATATGCACATGCATACTGCCACATGGGCACATGTGACTCCCTTCTGAGATCCCACCATACAAAAGATCCCTAAACTGTGAAGCCCTCACCCAGACAGCAACAGCCCTCTGCTAAACACAGGCAAATTTTCACCAACAGTTTGTTCACAAAAGAGACAGCAACAACAACAAAAAGGCAATTGCATTAGCAAGGAGTGGTCAGGCTCAATTCCCTTTGTTGGGTAGCTACAACACCCAGACTCCAACCGGCGTTGCTGGCTCAGCATCACGGACTGCTCACACAGTAAAAATGCAGCTGAGCTGCTGACTAACCCTGTCTCCACCTGGCTCCTCACCTGACCTCCAGGAAGTCGTTGTCACCCACGCGCTTCCGAACGAGGTAGTCGCGCACCTTGCCCCCTGCCTCCTGGTGCTCCCGCAGGAGGATCACGTCTGCCTCGATCTGCTCCGCCATGCTCTTCAACGTGGCGTAGGACGCTTCCATGTCTGCCTCGCTCAGACCGTACTCAGTCCCGTCTAGTGTGGTGTGGAGACAAAGAAGAGTCAGTGAGCACCACCTTGCAACAGCCAGCAGCAACATCATCCTGCCTGGGACCTTCACAACAGTCGGTATTCATACATGGACTGGAGGTATCAGCCACGTACACAGAACAAGCATCCTTTACCCAAAATAAAAAGAGATGGTCTTCACTGTGAGTCTTAAAAGACACTAGAAAAGCACCATCTTTCATCTAGAGGAGTTTTCACAATTTTTACAGGCAAATACTTATGGACTGGCAAGAAAGACACATTTTTGTCTAATTCCCTTACTTCACATGCTGAAGGTACTTTGTGTCCTTCAGTCAGAGGAAATATCTCCTCTTGCATTGCAATAAAGGGTAAAGCATTAACAAAATGAAAGCTGTGACTAAAATATCACCACAATTAACCAGGGAATGTGGGACCAATGTAAACAATCAGCTTGTTTTATAAAACCACACCCCAGTACACACTTTCTGCAAGTCTGGCCGGCACAGCAATTTCTTCAGCTCTCACATACTCCAGTTAAAACAATGTTTTTGGCATGTCTCACTGCCTTCATCCTGGCACTTGAAAAAAAATGCTGACAGCACATCAGACCAGAAAACACCAAGGAATTAGTGCTTCCTCAGAACGGCTCACCCAAACAAAGAGCCAACAGTCACAGCAAGCCAGTGGCAACTACCTACAGCTTCAAGGCCACCACAGCCTCTCTCCTAACTCAGGTGCTGTGAAGGTACACAGATTTCAGGCCAGAATCTCCTCTGTGGGTAAAAAAACCCCACAAAACAACAAACAAAGGTGGAGGACCACACTGCACCTGAAGACCAAAGCTATTGAGTGTGTGCGTGTTCATATGCATGGCTGACTCATCACCTGGTAAGCAGTAACTGCAGTTTGCACGAACTAATCAGCATTTTAACTACTGCACAGCTCTGAAACTAGCAGTTACTGGGTGATTTCCAACCTAGCTCATAAGCTGGCTGAGAAGCTGTTGAGATGGCGAGGAAAACAAAAAGCCTCATGGCTGGAGTCTTGGGTCATAGAACGGGAAAAAGAAGTAGGGGACAGGAGAGGGTAAGAGCCAAGGGAGAAATGGAAGAGTTGCCACTGGTGAAACAGTGAACTTCCCGGCAGTCTTCATTCACTTCTCAGTCTGCCAAGTTCATTATCTGGGATGATCAAAATCACAGACACTCAAAGTGAATTAGAAGGAGAGACGGCGGCAGGGATACCAAGATTCTCTGTTATATATCCCCATCTTCCTTGACTATGCAGCAACCCAAAGTGAAGTCAGAAGTTTAAGCTCATATTTTAAGAAACAAATGCCTGCTTCTAAGTACCTCATTGCAACAACCGCCAGTTAACACCCTCACAAGGTATCCTTGAAGAAAAAGCAGGTACTAGCCTGATTAGCTAGATCTCCACTGTAGATGTGGTTATCCCAAACACCAACGAATCAGGCTACATATGGGAAGCTTTCCTGAAGGCAAGAGCATTATCCCTGTGATATTTATTGGCTGCATGACCACTGGCTATCTAATTCTGGCTTCTCTTCTATGTTGGCTGCTTTGCAAGACTCCAAGAAAACCCAAAAAGACACAGTTCTGAGGTAACACAGCTCTCTCCCTCCATTTTCTCAGCCAACCCTGGTACCCACAACCAGAATTCTGTATTCTTCCTCAAACACAGTGAATTGCTGATCATGACAACTTCATATCCATCAAATATCTAGTATATTTGAAACATGCCTTTAGCTTTATGATAGTCAATTATTTTATATTCAGAAAAGAAATTTTTATTTCAAAGTAAGGCCACATTCAATTTTATTTTACCAGCATCAGATGAAAATATTCAAATTGTCAAAAAGAACAAAAAGGTAATCTGTGCTAAATGCTAAAATCCGCGAAGACAAATGACTGTGGTCACACACAAATTAATGTGGCAATAAAGGCCTCACATTGAGAAAAGGAAAACCTTCCCCTCCATAGTACAGATACACGCTAACAAAGAAAGTCAGCAGCATATATTTTGGCTATCTGAAGTACCTCTAATACATTCCTGTGGGATGAAAATATGTTATTTCCAATGGAGCAGTGACCAAAACCAGACAGAACAAGACCTTTGTACACACTGAGGAAGTCTCTACTAAAACTGTTAATATGCATTTAGACCCTTCGTCTTTTCCTGGTGTGCTCAGACAAGATATGCCTTATTTCCAAAAAAGAACTTGGATGATTTTATACAAAAAATATGTTTAGCTCTGCTACGTAAGACAGCTGTTGGTAGGAATAAAAGAAAAGAATCTGTCCCACATATTCTGCTATACTTTATGGAGGTTTCCAAATTATTCTGGAAAAGTAAGCATTACCTTCAGCAGATAAACTAGGTTTTTCTTATAATTTTTGTTGCTTTCCTGAAGAAGCTATACTCACCTGATCCTTGCCCAATGACATAGATGGTCTCCCCACATCCCTCATCAATCCTCTCTGACATCTGCTGGAGCAAACTGTCATACTGCTCTGAAGTCGGACTCACCATCACCAGCTGGAAAAAGATTAAATATCCATTTGCAGGTGCCAAGCTAACAATTTCAAAACCAGCTTCAGTTACAAGGACAATCAATCCATGTGCTTTATTGAAAGAGAAGGGTTCTTTTTCCAGGACTGCTTTCTGGTGGTTTTGTTTTGTTTTGCTTTTAAACCAGTTTTGCTGTCAGCTATTTCCTTGTGACACTACACAAGGTTGTTTGTCTGAGCTCAGAGTTCATTCATGCTGGAAGATACACTTCAAAGCAAGTAAGAATACCAAGCATCTCATTCTGATGTAACCAATATTTAAAAGCCACATTTAAATGAACACTCCAGTATGTTTCCATGCAAGGAAAACAGAAAGGGGAGGAGATATTTTCTCCACAGAAATTTCTTAGCTGGGTACTCCACGGTCTCTGCTCCCCCAGAACGTGATGGGACAGACAGAGGAAGCCAGCCAGACCTCACTGCAGAGCACAACAAGGCACTAAAATCAAGAACATCTCAAAAGTCTTTCACATATTTGATCTCCTCTTTTGTTTTCTGAGGGGGCAGAGGAAAAGAAGAGAACATCAATAAGTATTATTTTCAAACTCCTAAGAGAATTTTAGCTACTTTACACTACAGTGCTGAGGGACAGACATACAAAGCAGTTTGTACAAGCACATCTGCAGGTTCACGAGTGAAGAGCTGCAGTTCTGCAAGTCAGTAGTTGTGCTACCAATAAGCTTTAACTGCAGCTATTGCAATAACCACAACTTCCTTTGCCCTGCAGAGGCATCAAGAGAATGAAAAAATAAGACAAAGCAGAAAATGAGGCCAACAAGACAGTGCTTCAGGAACGATTTTTCTTAGAACAGAATGGTGTAGCACCACTTCTGGCAAAAACTCGTATTGCTCACACAGTACAGCTGAGGACACTGGCACAGAGCGGCCACAATGGTGGTATGGTAGTGACAGACCAAGGAGACCTCACATCACCAAGTCTACTTCCCCTCTGGATGCCCCCATGGTTGCAGACCTGTTGGTGGCTGAGCATCCTGCTACAGTGGCTCGATAGCTGTAGCAACTGAGATACACATTTCTGTTAAAAGGCACTTTTAGTAAGAGTCGTAAGGGTTGTCACCCACCAAGAGCCCCATGGGTAGGCCCACCTGTGCCATGGTACAACACTAAATGACATCCATGCTTTCACTAGCTGTCCCTACACACACATTCCAAAATCACATCCTAAAAGATGCACTTCCCTTGGCTACACACTAAGGCCAGCCTGAAATCTGTGCTAGATTTGCCTAAAACACACAGTTTACAGCAGTTCACAGTATCATCTTCAAGTCTGCCCAAGATTCTGTAACACAGCCTGACTTATTAGCACAGCTAACACAATGTGCATTCAGGGAGGAACTACTTTTACTACCACTATTACTACTACCACTGCATAGTTGATAAAGGCCTTCATTGGAAACCTGGAGTGTAAGGGAACCCCAAAACACCATAAATAACACTTAAGCAGCTTCCAAATCCATAATGATGCATCTGGGAAACTGAAGCACAGACAGCAGGTGCTGGTTAGAAGGTTTAAGGCAGCCAAAGCAACACTTTCCTCAGATGTTAAGGGTCCCACAGAGCATGAATGTGTCTGCAAGGGCCACACAGCTACAAGAGAGACAATCACCTTCACGTGCCTCTTTTGGACAAATGCCCTATCTAAGCCTTTTAACTACTTGGCATGGTCTGCAAAGGGTACTAAAGCACTCTGAGCTGGAAGGCCACATAGTCTTTCTATTTCATGCTACACAAGACTGAATTTTGCCTTTATTAGTTTTTCTTTCAGTTTTGTTTTCTTCTTGAAGGAAATCACTGGATGTAAATGCATTGAGACGGAAATCAGCAACTGTTCAGAGGCTTGATCTGGGCAGGAATGGAAGGCTGTGTGTTAATGTCTAGGGTTTGTTTTGCTCTGCAAGTACTTTCAGGAGTTCCTGGAAGCAGAGCAGACAGGCTCACTGCTTAGGCCAGTACACTAGCATAAGTCAGGGACTCGGGAAGATCTATTAAAGAGGCTGTCACATACATAAAGGTCAACAGAATAAGAGGGGCCACCAGCACCGAGGCACACTAACTTCAGTGTCTTCAGGTCTCATCACCAGCTTTATTTTAGTCTGAGTTCAAGTGCTTCAACAGTGTGAGCAGGTACGGTGTGTAACAAGTATCAAGGGACATTTCAGCTGAGCAGCTCATTGTACCCTTTCTTCATGTTGCCAGGCAGGAGGGCTGGGGAGTTCAAACAATACCAGCCCATGCATATCAGCTCAAAATACTGTTCTCCCACCCTGCTGCTTTCACTGCCACACAGAGGTGCTGCTAAAGGGTGTTCCATTGGTAGACTGCCTTCAAAGGTTACTCTGGGGCCCATGAAGCTTATGGTTGACATGATGTAGTGGGACATCAGGAGAAGTATGTGTAGATCAAATAGCAGATTTCATGGATCACACTTTTCCATTCTGCAGCCACAGCCTCAGCCAGTTCTAGCTTCCTGGGCCACTGCAAGACTTGATGTGCTGTTTTGAAGGTCTCTTTAGCTTCCTGGGCAGAGAGAGTCTGGTCTTTGCCATCTCCTTGGTCGGAGAGACGTCCTCCATTTTGGCCCCTCTGCTTTTTTTGCTTTTCACCTTTGAGCAACCCCCTCCATGCTTGCACTACGTATTGGTGTGTTTCAGGGGTTTTCACAAAGTCAAAAACGTTCACTTTTGTTCCTTCCACTTTGCCAGGCACTGAGCAGTTATCAGTAGGAGCCATGTGGATCTAGCAAACTTCAGATTTCCTACAGGGCAAAAAAGTAACAACCAGTTATTGTTTTATTCTTAAGACAGCAGAAGGAAACATATCTCACAAGTTTGAGATGCCATTCTCTAAAGTCCCTTCCCAGTCTCTGGGGAGAGGTGGCTTTGCCCGCCTTTCCTCTGATCACTTTTGGGATTAACACACACCAGAGGTGGGTAAAAACTACAGTTGCCTGAGCTTACTCCTGAGGGACAGATTGGACTGTGGCATTCTGCACTGCCCAACAGCAAGCAAGAGGCCATAGCCTTAATTAACAGCAATTTCAAGAGACCAGCAAGATGGAGCTCAGGTTATAGCAGCACTAATACAGGTGGTCCTTACAAAAAAGCATCCTATATCCATAAAGCGGACAAACTATTAATATTGAGGGCAAACCAAGTACTATGTGGTAGGTAGTGCTGCTCTTTATTGGCAAAACAGAGCCTGACATTTTGCATGGCTGGAAAGCCACCACCAGCCATCAGGAGGTCAGGGAAAAGGCACCTTCTGTAATGTCATATTTTGATTTCTATTCCCTATGGATATACACAGTTCAAGTGCTATTAATGTTCTGCTGTCAATGTAGATCTAATATAAGTATCAGTTTCACTAATAGTCGTGTGATTTGGTTTTTGACCTAAAAGTTGATTACTGCTGCTGTGTGTTGACACTAATGGGAAAACAAACACCCATTAAGATCAACATGACAATGAATTTGTGCTGATGAATGGAACTGTTTGCTTGACCAGCAGACAAGGAGTACTCGATAACTGAATCCCAGTGTTCCTCTCTAAAAAGAGCTCACCTTACAGTGAATGAACTGGGAGGTGACTGGGAGACAAGTATGTAACAGCCAGGGGGTGTAGATCAGACCAGGACAGAAGTAGCAACTAGCAACAAACTGACTGCAGTGGGAGTTCCCATTTTAAGCATGGATTGGAGGGGAGCAATTCAGCTGGGAAGACAGAATAGAAGAGGGGGATCAGGGGGTAGATGTTAGCTACTGCATTCTCACCATATGGGATTGCTGTTTTGAGTACACAGTGGGAGACTAACTTGGAGAGATGCAGCAGAGCTCACAGTTTTAGCTCTCATACAAGATGGGAATGAATGAAAGGTCCAGGGAAAAGAAAATAGGTGCACAGTGCTGAATGGAAAAGTAAATTATAATAAGGTCAAAAAAAAATGCTTACCTACCACCTCCAAAGCGCCTGCAGATTTCTAATAGTGGAAGACTGACTGACACCACAAGTGGAGTTTGTGGGAGAAAAGCATTCTTCTTTCTTTGACAGTGTTTTGGTCAGGTTCCTGGCTGTCAAGAATCAGTGATGCAGTCCTCGGCATCCTCCTTGGCCCTCTTCCACATCAGTCACATCCAAGACAAAGCACAGATCAATATTGGCATCCTGTATAAAAATCTTGTCCAGCTCATTAAGGCATGAACAGGTGGCTTAATAGATACTGCAGGTTTGACTTCTGTTCTTTAGTATCTTACAAGACATCTCCATAATAATTTGTTTTAATACAGTCCCACATTATAAAATATTCAATCGTCTCCTCAAAAAAAAAAACAACAAAACCAATCACATTTCCATGTCCACACACTCATTCCTCTCTCTCCACTTTCCTGTGCACAGAGTATGAGAAAGTCCAGGACTTTGGAACAACTTCAGTTGAAAGCATGAAAAGGAGGCATGGCAGAAAACTAGGAGGAAACACCAGCTATGCTGACTTCTGGGTCACATAATTACAAGTGGACCAAACTAAGCTTTCAGGAGACTTTAATGTGGGAGACAGCACCACAGTACATCAAACCCATGGCAGCAAAAGGTATACAGTTAAAGAGATCAGCCAACTGGGAAAAAAAACAGGAGACAGTGTGGAAAGGCAGCTAATGTAGTCTGTGGCAGGCTCCAGCACGCATGTATTACTACAATGTACCTTCCTGCAAGATGAAAGTGAGAACTGGTTCTGACGGAAATAAGACCATCACACAGTTCTATCACTGGGACCCTAGAAAGGAACTGCACGAGGTGAACCAACCTTTTTACATTGAATTTAACCCGTGTGCAAGAGCCAGGCACCCCTGTCACTGAGCCTTTGCACTCAAAAGTTATGAGCTCTGACCTTCTTTTAAGATTGCGAAGAAAGCCCCAGGAACTAGTGCAACTGGCAGCAGAGATAACTAGAGAGCACCAGCGCGGAGGGAAAACGTCAGCGGGACGTTGCAGTAGCTGTCAGCTCCAAACCCCGCGCTCGCTGAAGATGCTGCACCGGCCGTGGGTCGGGGATCCCCCCAGATTGCCGCGATGCGGAAAGCGCCGGGCGGAGCAGCCTGCCAGTACCCTCCTGTCCCGGCCGGGCCACGGCACAACTTTACTGCGTTTCTCCCGGCCGCCTCCACAGGCACCGGGCTCTGCCGCCCGCCCCGGCGATGCTGGGGCAGGGGGAGCCCTGGGGGAAGCCTCCCGCTCCGGCGGAGGCAGGCGGGCCCCGGCCTCTCGCTCTCCTGAGGTGCGGCCAGCGGACAGGCTGGGGGTGGCAGCCCTCCGTGGCTCGGCGGCCGCCGGAGAGGAGGGCAGAGGGGGCCCGGCGGGGTGATGGCGCTCGCCGCCGCCCGCCCCCCCGCCGGGCCTACCTTGCTGGTGAGGTCGATTTCGGGCTCGCCGTTGAGCGCCTCGCCGTCCTCGCCGTCGAAGGCTGCGCGGAGGGGGCAGGCGGCCGCTGCCACGCGAGGCCGTCCGCCCGGGGAGCCGGGCTCCGGGGCGAACATACAGGCCGGCACCGGGGAGCCCCCGGGAACCGGGGATCGGCTCCGCTCTGCCGCCGCCATCTTCCCTGCCCGGCCCTCCGCTCCCCCCCCCCCGGCCCCGCCCCCGGCCCGCCAAGGCGGCGCCCGCCAATCACCGGAGGCTGAGCAGCGCGATTTGCATGTTGCCATGGCGGCGGCGGGCGGGGCCGTGGCTATTCATGCCGCGAGGCCGCGCCCCCGCAAAGCGCGCGAAGCCAATGGGAGCAGCAGTGCCAGCTCGGCTTGTTTGCTACACATACAGACACACACAACACAGCCGGCGCGACGTGTCGGGGAGCGCTGTCCAATGGGAGGGCTGAGCTTCGTGACAAACAACCCCGACAGCCAATCGGATACGGAGACTCGAGTGACGGGGCGGGACTAAGAGGCTGCCACAGGGCCCGCCCCAGTGGGTGGGCTTTCTCTCAGGTTAGCCAATGAGAAAGAGGCGATTTTTCACTGACAGTTTTGTGAGCCAATGGCACGGGGAGGGCGCGCTGGGTGTCTCTCCAGCCCGCGGGACTGGCTGTCCTGGGCCGGCGTTCCACCACAGCCCCCGGCGTGGGAAAAAGGCTCCTCCGCCCCGGGCTCCTGGCAGAAGGCCTCCATGCCATGCGAGCCCACGGTGTTCAGACCGCCTGTGGTGCCCGCCGGCAGGCAGGACGCCAGCGCCAAGGAGGAAACCTCTCTGGCTGAGGGGCTTTGTGGGCCGGCAGGTGACCCCTGCGGAGCGGCAGGGAAAGCCGTCCGTCCTCGTCCTCCGCCTGGTCGCACGTCCACTCCACCGCCGCACGCTTCAGCCCGCGGCACAGAGCGAAACCGGGGGAGGACTGGCGTTTGTTTGTTCACCTGGCGGTGAAACCGCTCTCAGCTCTGTCCCGGCTCGTTTTGGCGCTGACGTCAGAAGGGGTGGGACCGCGCCTGCGCGCGGCGGTGGCCGCGTGCGGTGGGCGGGGGTGGGTTCCGCGCGCGTGTGCGTGCGCGAGAGCGGCGTGAGCGCGGTTCGGCGCGCGCGTGCGCCGGTGGGGGCGGCCCGAGGGGCCGAGCGGGCGGTGAGGAGGCGGCGGCGGCGGTACCGGCCCGGCCCGGCCCGGCCCGGAGGGGCCCTCCCGAAGGGAAGGGCGGGCGCCTCGGCCCGGCCGCGAGCCCCGAGGGACTGGGGGGGTTCAGGCGGGGGCTTCTCCTCAGCGCGGTGGGCTGCGGTGCTCGCTGGGCCTCGGCAGCGGGAAGCGACCGCCGCCCGGGTTGTTGTTGTTGTGGTGGTTGTGAGGGCGCAGGGTGGGGAGGGCCGAGGTGGGAAGGTGCGGGGCAGGCCGTGGGGCTGGTCCCGCCTGTGCTCCCCTCCCTCCCACGGGCTTTGTGCCGCCTCCTCCCGTTGCTAACGGAGACTTCCCTTTGTCGGAGCGCAGGGTGACCTGTGAGGAATCGCCTTCCCCGCAGCCTGGACTTGGGCTTCTCGTGGCCTAGCAAGAAGCGGTTTCTTTTCCCGAGCTGTTGGCATCTTCCTGCCAGGATTCATTCGTTCCCAAAGGAATGGAGGAATGCAGCTGATAAGTGCTTAACCACGCTGTGCCCCCATAGGCAGCACCAGGCGCTGGCTTATCGTCACCACTTTGGCACTTTGGGGTGGGCTTCTCCTTCTTACCTGCTCTGGGTACCCTTTTACTGTCACTGTAGACCAAAGGAGATGGAAGAAAAGGAGCGATGTGATAAATTCCAGCTGGTACCTAGACGCTAAGGGGAATTGTATATTTTGACTTTTTTTTTTCCCTTTTTTTGTTTTCTGTGAAGGGGAGGGGAAGTATTTTATGGGGTATGGGAGGAGGGAGGAAAAATATGCTGCAGATCTTCATGTGGTTTTTAAAACCAGCTGTCAGAGGGAATTACTGAATAAACTGAAGCACAAGAGGAGGGTTTGTGAGCTGGAAGCAGCGCTAGCCCACCAAAGAAAGGGGCAGTGAGCTGCTGTTGTGACTGTGGAGGCAGAAACTTCAGCCTCCTTCATTTCTCACCAACTACTCCACATCCACCCATCGAGAAAATGAGTTGCGTGCCATGGAAAGGTGACAAGACCAAATCAGAATCGCCAGAGCCACCCCAGCCACCACCACTGCACATTTACCATGAGAAGCAACGCAGGGAGCTGTGCGCCCTCCATGCCCTCAACAATGTCTTCCAGGACAGCAATGCCTTCACCAGGGAAACCCTGCAGGAGATTTTCCAGAGGTAGGATACTCTCTGTATTGGTGGTAACTACCCCTTGTCCTCTGTTGATTGGAGGAATTTTCAGGTCTTATTTGGGCAAATGTAAAGAAAAGGAGGGATTCAGACTATGCCACTGCTTTGAGATGAATATATCTTCTTTTTTTACACCCGGTCTTTTTTTTTCTTCCTCCATGCAGAAATTCTTTCTCTTTTTACTTGTTTCTTAACCTACTCTGGCTGCCAGTTTTGGGTCCAAGGGCTTTATTGCAGATGCTGTCATGGGGTTGGACTGCTGTCTTCTTCCCTACCCACCTTAATGCCTCTTCTACCCATCTTCCATGTTCCCTGACTTGTATGTGTTATCTTGATGATAATAACACATTTAGGGATTCCCTTGGGAGAATGAAGGCAGCAGGAATGACAAATGGGTCATCATAAAAATTCAGTATCACAACACTTCTAAGATTTTTGGAAATTAGCAGCTTTGCAAAATGAGTGACTCCTTATTTGAGTGGTTCAGTGAAGGTCTTCAAATATTATGTTGGGTTTTTTTCCATGCAGCAAGACCCTGATTTAATTTCAGTAGCTGGACCCCTTTTTTCTGTGGCATTGCTAAATGTTTCCCAACAGCTTCCGATAATTAAAGTGGTTAATATAATAATAATTCCAATAATTAATTCTGATAATTAAAGTGGTTTTGAGTTTTACAAGGATGAATGTAAATTATTAACGTAGCCTGTGCAATAGCTGGTGCTTTGCTCAGTGTTTATTTTACACTGTTTTGATGCTTTGTGGAAATTGTCCTGTTCGTGCCTTTAAAAATTCTGGTGATCTTTCATTGGTGGAGCTAAGTGATCATATAGGAAAAGAGGTCTCCTTTGATGCTCAGCCTGCAGATGTTGTAAGTCATGTAGGTTATGCTCAGCAGTTGACAGCATCTTGTGTTTGTGACAGGTAGGAAATCCCACCATGGTAGGAAATCCCATGGTTATGTAGTTATTGTGGGACAAGGCAGTCGGGGTGCCCTGTGCTGATGAGCAGGGAGCTGTGCACCTCTGTCACTGCTCTCCTGAAAACTGGCAGATTTACAGAACTGGTACTTGACTCATGCCTGTCTTTGGCAAAGATAGCAGATATCAGATTGAAATGCTATTTACAATAGTGTTGTAGATAAAACTCCTGCTGGTCCATGGCAGGCTCAAGGCACTCTTTGTCCAGTGTAAAGACACTGTGGTTTTGTTCTAGAGCAGCAATTGTCAGAATCTTAATCACAGCTGGATTGCTCTTGGCCTGAAGCAAACAAAGGCAGTTCATGTGGTAGAAGGAGTGTGATGATCTAATTAGTTGGCTTTTGTTGGGCTTGGTGAGACGGAATTAGTGTACAGCATGAAACCTCTCAAAAAGAGATGGGATGTTAATCTTGCTAGACCTCTTGCCATAGAAGGGAGAGTTTGTTTTTGAGTCCAACCTGGTGGTGTTCCATCCTAATATTCAGATGAAGATAGATTGATTCAGCCCTATGGTAGTATGGAGGTATACATGGAAATTCCTCTTGGAAATGGATGAGCTATAAGCTGTGTGTAAGAATTGCCACTGCCTTTCCATTTCTTTTGGGTTACTACTTTTGTGTAGCTCTTTGATTTGCCTTTAAAAAGCGTGGATTTAGTTGCCTTTTATATATCGCTTGTCTTTTTTGTGTCTTATCATATTCTGTATGTTGATAAAAGACTGATGAATATTTTTAATAAGCTACAAAAATGTTATGGTATGATTTTTAAACCCAGTGTTGACAAGGTAATGACATCACAAGTAAACTTAAGCTTTCTGTAGCTTTTACCACATCCCTTGGAGAATGATTGAACCACATCGCTTAATCATTAGCTTCCGTTTTGCTGCATCCTATTGTGAAAGGCCAGTTTTGATGATTATCATCTCAAGAGTATGCCAGAACTTGTTCCAGGCACCCCTCTGATTTTGTAGTCCTTCCCTTTTCTTTAATACCTTTTTGATGTTCTTCTGGCTTTTGTTGCAGGAATTAAGATTGCCTGCTCCAAGTGTTGCGTGGAGATACAAACAAAATCACTTCACTGGAGTCTGTGTATTGAGACCTGATTGGGAAGGACAGCTGCATACAGGAATCTTGGAGCCCCTTGTGTTAAGACAATACGTTGATGAAAGTTTCTGACTGAGATTACCTGGATTTCTGTCCAGCTTTGTCAGTCTTTCTCAGCTCAGTGTCTAGATAAAAAAAAACACCAAACGAAAAAACCCCAAACACCCCCCTCCCCTGCCAAAAAAAAAACCAACTAAAAAAACTAAACAACAACTTTGGGGAGGCAACTTAATTCCTTATCTAGTAGAATCCTTCAGCTGATGATTGTGGACCCTACTTAAGTGTGTGTGTGGATAGCGACATTGAGGCAATTCTTGGTGCAGGTTTGGTCACAGGTGCCATTTCTTTGAGACTGTCACCTGTGCTGGTCTCTTAATCTCATTTCTGGAGCTCTGCAAGTTCCGTGAAGGAACAAAGATAAATGTGTTCTTTCAGGTCTCAAAGTTGTATCTGGAGTATGGTGCAAGGAGAGGGTGCTTCTGTAACCCAAAGGGCTTTCTTGATTGTGAGGCTTTCCTAGCTTTCTGGTGCTCATGAATTAGGATGAAGCAATGATTTTGAGGAATTAGTTGTAGCCAAGTGATCTTACTTTATGGAGATGCTGGAAGAGCTGTGACAAGCTACAGTTGCATCTCTGTGACCAGTAAATGCAGCAGAGCTTTGAGACTGGAAACCGTGAATCTCTGAAAATGTGATTGCCTTACTCGGAAATGCCCTGTTGTGGATATTAACAGCTTTTCCTCTTGCCATGGTGTTGTGGACTCTTCTCCATTCTATAGTCGAGTTCTCCCCACCCTCCTGTGGGGAGAATGCTGTTTTGCTGCAGTCTGCTCCAGTGCAGGAAAACACAGCTGAAGCCAAAAGCTACCTGTCTTCAGACCTTGGTTGGTGTGAAACTCCCTACTCAAACCACTGCGTTCTTCTTCTTGTCAAATGCCTTATGCTGTCAGGGCAGGAATGCAGAAGGGCTGAGGGATTTTCACTGGATGAAATATGCCTGCAGAATGTGCACTGTGCTAAAGGCCAAGCAAAAAACGTGCAGGAACATTAGGAGTTTTGGGGGATGGAGTTGACAGGTGGGAGAGGCAGGTGAAATGTGGGTGTTTGGATGATATGAAATCTGAACCTTGCACCAGCAGAACTAAGGATGTCCTTACCAATCAAAAGAGCAACTCATTACAACAGAACTGATCTCAGGCTTGACTTTCTTTAGATTGGCATTGCATGACCTTGCTGTTCTCTGCTCCCAGTTTCCCCTGTGCTTGGTTTTCCAGCTGTCATCTTCATCATAATACATCCTATCATCATTTTCCCTCCTTACAAAATTTCTTGGGCAGGGGGGAAGCATAAAACAATAAAAGTGGATAACAGGGTTTTTTGCCACATATCTCCATGTTTTGTGTCTCACATCCATTATCTGAAGCTGTCTTCTATTTTTGCATGTAACCTCATAGCAGTCCACATCTTCCTCACAAGGGGAAGTGGAGAGACAGGCACTGATCTCTCCTTTTTGGTGACCAGTGACAGGACCCAAGTGAATGACCTGAAGTTGTGTCAGGGGAGGTTTAGATTGGATATTAGGAAAAGGTTCTTCACTCAGAGGGTGATTGGGCACTGAAACAGGCTCCTCAGGGAAGTGGTCACAGCACCAAGGCTGGCAGAGTTCAAGAAGTGTTTGGAAAATGCTCTCCAGCACATGGTGTGATTCTTGGGGCAGTCCTGTGGGGGCCAGGAGTTGGACTCGATCCCTGTGGATCCCTTCCAACTCAGGATATTCTATGATTAGATGAACACAATAGAGTGCGGTTCTGCATTTTCAGATGCTGTAGTAATGGAAGTGATGTCTAAGCAAGCTTATAGGTCAAAGCTGAAGAGATTTGTTCACAACAGGATTATCTGTTTAGTTACCTACAGCAACAGTTATTTTTTACCATCTAGCAAAAGCAGTGCTTTAGAGAGCTCCCAGCTGCAAATGTCTTCACAGCTTTGTGTCTGAATACTTCTTTCATTTACCAGTGAGAGGGTGGGGAGAACAACCTTTTCTGCATCCAGCTTCCCCTGCCTCTTTTTCCTACCCAGTCTTCGAGACCGGTGTTGACTGTTGAACTCTCAAAATTGTAATAGCCATTGTCCTAAATGGCAAACTGGCATTCACTCCAACTGTGAATTGAGGAAAAATCATAATTGAAGCATCCTTCAAAAAGTACCAGTTCAAGGGAGTGGGGGGGGAAAGCTTTTTGGTCTCTTTTTGCATCAAAGGTAGGACCTTTGGAGGTTTTGTACACCAAAATTATTCTTAATGCATTACTTAGTCCCCTCAGCCCCTTTGATGAATGAAAAGGGGGAATGGAATAGTTTGTGTTTAAACACAAAACCCCCAAAAATGGCCTTCAGGTTGTACAGCAAGTAGCCCTTTGTGGCTGTAGAATACAGGTTCAGCAAACGCCTGCTAGAGCAGTCCCCTGTTCTGTTTGCAGGCTGTCTCCCAACACCATGGTGACCCCCCACAAGAAGAGCATGCTGGGAAATGGGAACTATGATGTGAACGTGATCATGGCAGCCCTTCAGACCAAAGGCTACGAGGCGGTTTGGTGGGACAAGCGCAGGTACTGACAACTTGTGTAATTCTGGAGGTGGCTGCTGTTTGTAAATATGAGAAAGAGATTGAACTGAAAGCACCAGAACATAATCTTACTGCTGTCTTGTTCTCTGCACTCTTTCAGGGATGTTAACGCCATTGCCCTGTCTAACGTGATGGGCTTCATCATGAATCTGCCCTCCAGCCTTTGCTGGGGCCCCTTGAAGCTCCCCCTCAAGCGACAGCACTGGATCTGCGTCCGGGAGGTGGGAGGCACCTACTACAACCTCGACTCCAAGCTCAAGGTGCCCGAGTGGATTGGAGGTGAAAGTGAGCTCAGGTAGGATTTCCTCAAATCTTTCCCTGTTGGAGGTGAGAAATATGTCCTTAAACAGTGAGTGATTGAAACATGTATGGTTGACCTTCAGTAGTAAATATTTGAAAGTAATAAAGTTCTTGTGCTTCCACTTGGATTTATGCCTCGTTTGGAGAGAGCTAAGGGAAATGCTTTCAGCAGCAGCAATCTCTGTGAGCTCAGGAGAGCCTGACTTGGCCTCTTAATGTGTCTGGCTCTGTCATTAGTGGTAAAGGCAGAGGCCAAGTCTGGTATTAGTGGGTGACCCCTGCAACAAGATGTGCTGTGCCCTGCTCCCTCCTTGAATGTGAGAGTCTCAGCATTCTTTGCCTCTTTAGTAACTGTATGTTCCCAATAAAAGGCTTTCCAGACTAAAAGTGCAGCCTTATCCCTGACAGCAGTGAAAGCTGTTTGTTAGAAATCACTTTCCTATGTAAGCACTGACTTGGCTCCTCTTCCCTCTTTAATCTTAACATGAGATAGTTGCTGTAAATGCTTTATAAAGTCTCACCTGCTCTTGGTTGTTGTTTAGTTTCCATTCCATCATGTTGTGAATCCTACTAGCAGCCTTGCTGTCTTGACTAGACTTGTGATGAGATAGGGATTGCACATCAGCAGTATTTGCAGAGCTGACCATGCCATTGAAGTCTTGGTAAAGGGAATGTCAGCCTTCTGTGAACTTCTGGGATAAAGCAACACTGGAGTGTTTTTATGGAACTACTGTGCAGAGGTTCTGGTGGATTTTATCCTGTGTGTATTTTTCTTCAGCAGTAAATATGGGCTTTCTGTATTGGGAGTTTTGGAAATCTGGAACAAAAGGTATCAGAGAAAACATTGATTTGACTTTCAGATTTATTGGAAGTAATCCAAGTTTGGTATTAGAAAAAGCTGAGGGGCAGAAAGGGGCTAAAGAACCATGTCAAATGACCAGGTGCTATGACCTGGGATAAGCACATCTCAATGATGGGCTGTTTTTTTCTGCAAGTGTTACCAGATTTGTTGGAATTATTTTAAATTACAGTGGGATTCTTGATCTTGGAAATCTGAAGAAATTGAACTTGGTTTTAATTCTATTTTTGCTACCTTGGAAAGTGACATCTATATAGACTTCTCTCTTCTGAGGTTAAGATAATGTCTGTCTGATTCAGAGAGAGTTTTCTGGGCAGAGCTGTGTTGAATCTATTGGGACAAGTTTAATATTTGTTTGGGGGGTTTTTCTGTTGTAAAATAACTAAAGACTTTGGGCAGGGTGTGTTTCTCCCATTTCTTGTCACATCTACATAGTTAGTTGCATTTAGTTGTTGTAGAAGATGATAGAGTTCTACATTCAGTAGCACTTATTTCTATTTCTCTTTATGATAGGAAATTTTTGAAACACCAGCTGAGAGGAAAGAACTGTGAACTCCTACTGGTGGTGCCAGAGGAGGTGGAAGCACATCAGACCTGGAGAGCTGACGTGTGATCTGGACCGACTGTCCTCCAACTACAGCTCTTCCCCTTTACCAAACTCCTGATGTCCTAAAACCTGGATAATGGATGCCCTGACTCTTCCTGTCTGGAATTTCCTTTGTTAGGCTCTTCTCTTCCTTCCTTGGTGCAATAGGGCAATGGCGCAGGACGTTGGGGGTGGTGGGTGGGGAAGAACTGAGGCCAGAGTGGAGGAAACTGGAAGCCAATCACTTTAGTTGCAAGGTGGATGAGCTGCGTCCCTTTGGCCAGCGGGAAGGCATCGTGCTCTTTAAAACTGGGCTGGGGGCGAGGGTGCCTGGAAACCTCCGGCCTCCCTTTCCCCACGTGGCTCAAGGCCATGTATGGTGGGACCCTGCCCTGTCCAGGGCTTGCCAGGGAGGAGCAGGGGCCGAGCATGCTGCCACCTCTTCACAAGTCTCTCCCTCCAAAACAAGTCACCATGAAGACATTTGCAATTCCTAAGGATCTCTCAGGACACTCAAAACACTAGGAATGGTACGGTGCTCAGCACGACCCTCTGCTTCTTAGGGCTGGTTTGTGCCAGAAATTAGGAAACAATAATAAGAACAGTGTCATCTTCCAAGAAATTCTTCGGGTAGCTAGAGGATTCTTCCCCAGTGTCTCCAGGGATTTATGTATGTGGTGAGTGGTTCTTTGGCAGCGTGTGGCTGGCTAAGGTGACATGGAAACAGCAAGCACAGGCTGAGGAGTATCAAGTTTCTGGACTGGAGAGAGGCCATAGTCTGCTTGGGTTTCTTCGTGCTGTGGTGCAGGGGGGGGGGATTATTTTGTTTTATTTTTTAACACCTATTTTGGTTTTCTGCATGGTCACCCAGTTTAGAGGCTGCTTGGAGAGAGGAATAAAGCTGAAGAGGTTTTGAGAGAAATTTCATTCCCCTTTATTTCCCTCTTCAGAAGCCTAGCCCATAGTCAGGAATGTCATGTGAAATGTCCCAGAAACGGGTCAAGTTACAAAATAAAAATGAGCTGAGGAGAGAAGCCTTCATAACAGGTTTGCCCTTTCATAGTTAGTAGCCACTGGCGTGGGAGCTGCAGAGGGTCCACCAGAACTTTCAGGCATTAGAGACACCCTGACTTGGTAGTTGAACCAATCTCCCCTTTAGTGTTGGCCCACAAACATTCCATTAATGGATGAATTGCTTTTTCCTGCCTTCTGTGGGGAAGAGTGACTAGACATGGAGACTCTAAGCAGAATCCCTACCGGCTGTTCCCAGTCACCCAGATGAGCCGTAGCTCAGCCATGCCTTCCATGGCAGGAGGTGGTAATGCTGAATTTGGAACAGACTTCATTCTGTTTAGCACTTCCTGGCTGAGCTGCTGTTTGCTTCCCTCTTTACATGTCTGAGTTGAACAGCAGCCTCTGGTACCTGATGGAGCTCGAAGGATCCTGCTCCATCGTGCAGGAAGGTCTCATTACTGATGTTCGAGCTGGTGAAAGGAGGGCTTGTAATGATCTTTTCTCAGTTATTTTTCTCTTCAGAGCTCTGCAAATGCATGAGTGGGTGCTCGAAGCTGAAAGACCACCAAAATGGCACCTTCCCAGCAGAGAGGCCATGAGAGGACGGGATGATGGTGTTCACTGCCCCCTGGACATCTGGCAAGCACTGTTTTGCAGTCCTTTGAGCACAGCCTCCCACAGTAAAGGGCAAACGGCTCTTACGTTTTAAAAAGTCGTATTTCGTAACACATTCCAATGACCAATACCAGCTGGCAGAGTTTTTAAACACTTTCCAGGCAGGATGTGCAGCCTGCAGGCATTCTGCTCCTGACTTGAAGCCATTTCTTCAAGAGGGGTAAAAATATATCTCAACAGCAACGTTTTCTATGCTGATTGAAGTTGCACTTTGGAGAAAAACCGTTTGCATGGAAACTGCAAGCCAATGGACAGTGCACAATATGCAAAGATGTTTTAAAATACTTTGGGGCTACTCTCCTCTCCTTGTACATCAGCTGCTTCCCATGGGGGGGAAACAGTGTGATCCAGCTGCTCAGGTAAAGGGAAAGTGTACGATCACACCCCTGTGGGAGGCGAGGCTGCCGTGCCCAAGGGTGGGTGAGCCGGTCCACTCCCACCGCTCAGGAGTGGGGAAGCCCCTGTTTGTTTTCTTGCTTGTTTGGTTTTGTTAGAGCCTTGTCTTGGGTTTGTTTACAGAGATGTATTTTGTTTAACCAAATATTAAAAATGGAAAAAAAAAAGTTTCCATATAAATGTCCTATCACTTCTGTATGTTCAACTGAATTGTTCTGTAACAAAGTATGTAAAGGATAAATAAATTTTTTTCTTTGGTTATAAAACCACCACCTTTCTGTGAGTTTAGAGCCTTGAACGTTGGTCACCAGTGCTGAGCACCTCCCTGAGAACTCCCTTAAGCCATGTAAGGCTTCCCCCCCACTCTGAGGGTGACAGAGCCATGTCAGTCCCTTCCCCGTTGCCAGGAAGTGCATGAAATGGAGAGGTCCCTACACACAAAGCTCCCAACAGCTCTGAAAGAACTGAGCCTCCCTCAAGGACATCTATTAAAATCACACTGCTCAGGTTGGATTTATTTAATATTCCATACAAAAAAATACGCAGCTGATATCTGAAGTTCTACTTTATGAGGCAGAGAATCTGCGTGGATGTGATCGTCTCAAACCTGGCCTGCTGCTCCCTCTGTTCTCACACACACACAGAGCTACAGTGAAAGTGTTTCTGCAGACACATCTTCCCAAAGAGTGTTTTCCATGGGGTATGGATTGCCACCTGCACCCCTCCTTCCTCTGCTGCAAAAGTCACTCCTGCCACCGGTGTCCTTCAGCTCCGAGTCAGGCAGGAAGGAATTTGTCCTCTCTGACTGCTGCTTTTCAAAGCTTGACCTGTGCCCCAGGGTGGTTCTGGGGGGGCAGGGGCAAGGAAGCTGGCAGAGGAGCTCCCCCAGTCCAAGTCAGTACCTGGTTATGGCATAGTGATTGAATAAAAGGAAATACTCATGATTTCTACAGGAGGGGGGATGCAGACAGGAACCGTCATCAGGTCCAGAGGAGGGGCTTCCCCCCCTCGTTGTGAACAGGTCAATGTCCCAAAGGAGAACCAAAACCAAAAACAAACAAAAGGAAAAAATGCCCTGACCCAACAAATCAACAGTTCAATATATCATAATCGCGAGGTCTTCCCACTTGATATGAATCCAACTCAGCTTCTGCAAATTAGATTTTTCCAGACAGCGGAGGCAGGGCCCCTGGCATTCCCCCTGAGAGCCCTGCGTTGGGTCCAAGGAGGATCTGAAAGGAAAACAATTGGTTGAGTGGCTTCAAGGACACAGGAAGGATTCCCACCCTGTCCCCCCTCCTACAGGTACTGGCAGTGCCACAGCCGAGGTCAGTGTCTGACCACAGCCCCTGTTTCAGCTATTCCAGCCCCTCAAAGCCTATCTCAGCTGGAGAAAGCCAGGTTGTGCTTGCCAGATTGTCCCACTGGAACATCCAGCTGGAGAATCTGGTGGGATGAGTGAGGCCACAGTGTGTAACAGTGCACTCCTCTCCCGCAGCAGCTGGTCACAGGGGGAGGCACTGGCACTCCCAGCCGACTTTGCAGGGCTAGGAGAGAGGGCTGGGCTGTTCCTGCCTCACCTGTCGCTGCTGCAGCTGCTGCTGTTGCTCCATCTGCAGTTTTTCCGTTTCAAAGACGACAGGAAGAACCAGAATCATGAAGGAGGTGGTCCCAATCCACAGAGCTGCCCTAGAGAATCTAGCAAGGAGAAAGAACATTAGGATTTAGAATCAGTTCTTTAGTCACTTCTTACCCACTTCCCTTCCCACGCTTCCCTTCTGCGCCACGGGCAAAAACCTTCCCCCAAATCCACCCCCGAGCTCCAGGTGGCACCTTACCCCCGCCCTCCTCGCGCCGCCCAGAAACAAAGCGCGGCCCTGCCGCTGCCCGCCGGCCCCGCACTGCGCTACCCGCGGCCAAAGCCGCCCCGCGCCAGCCGGGCCCGCTTCGAGGGGCTCCCGCCGCCCCCTCACCTGTACATCTTCTGCGCTACCGTCAGCGACAGGTCGAACGTGGCCCCGGCCGCCGATCGCACGCTCTCGGGGAACATCTCCGTGAGCCCCCACAGCCGCTCCGCCAGCGTCTCGTCCAGCTGCGGGCGGCACCAGCGTGTCAGGCCCTGCCGCCCGGCCCCGCGGGGTCACCGCGCCCGCCCGGCCCGCCCGGCCCGCCACGCCGCCGCTCGCCCTGATACCTCCTCGTCGTCCTCCTCTTCTTCCTCCAGCTCGTCTTCCAGCTCCTCGGCCTTGCCCGCGCCGCCCTTGGGCAGCAGCTCCTCCGGGGACAGGGACGCCGCGGCCGCCATCGCCACCAGACAGGACGGAGGGGAGCGGCGGGCGGAGCGCCGCCGGAAGCGGGGCGGCCCTCCCGCCGCCCGGCCCGGGCGAGGCAGCGGCCCCTGGCGGCGCGGAGGAATGATGGCCGCCCCCCGCCCGGCCGCCCCAGCGCAGCGCGACCCGACACAAACACCCACAGAAACGTGTTTTAAAGGCGAGGTTTTATGTAGATTATGCAAAACCCTCGAGAACGAGCAACTCCAGCATCCCGCTCGCCCAAGGCAGGCGGCGAGGCTTGTACGAGCCTCCGCGGGCTCCCCATGGGGGGACAGGCTGGAGGGGGCAGGGGTTTCCCTGCCTTCCTAAGGCAAGGAGGAGCCCGCACGGAGAGGGATCTTCTCCACCGCCCTTGTCCGGCTGCCTTGGAGAGAAGGGTATCTATGCTGGGTTGCTGCAAGGTAAAGTGCTCTGAGAAAAAACGTGTTAATTTTAACAGTGCTGCGGTGCCAAACCAACCATCAGCAACATCACGGCACCGCACAATGCTGGAGGCATCTCGTCACTCTTGGTCCCATGAAACAAAGTACCTACACACAGTACCAACGTGGCTGGGAGGCCCAAGCTGGCCCTGGCATCCTGTGTGCCAAGACCCAGAGCCAGCCCCATTCTCCAGCCACCTCTTCTTCACTTCCTCCTCCGGCTGTGCTGCTTCAGCTCCTCCAGCTCCTTCTCCATCAGGTGGGACTCAGCGGTGGTCTCGGAGAGCTGCAACGCATAGCAAATGATGACAAGAGTGAGTTAAAAGCTTGTGAGGCTTCTCTGACTTCACAGCACAGTTGAAATTTGCCACTGCGAGCCAGGACCTGCAGAAGGGAATTTGTTCCTATTGAGCAAGGGGGAAGCTGCCATGTCACACTTCACTGAGATCACCCGGAAAACCTGGAGAACAGCTAGGGTTTCTGCTCAGTGCTCCAGCCACAAAAGCCACTTGCCAGTTTCAAAACATGTGAAGAGTAAGGAAGGAAAATAAAGGAATGAGTATTTGTCCAGACTGACATAAAGGCTAAATCACTTAATAGACGGAGAATACACGTGTTCTATTTCACTGAAAGTCTCTCCAGATTTTAAGCACAAAAGTTGTGATCTTAGGATAAGGCTGAATTTTGGTTTATTTAGGGCTTGGGAATTATTTCATCCACAAGTTTAAACACAGAACAGATGTCATGTCCCTCGTGACAGCAGATGGAAGTTTTAATCCTCTGTGACCAGAGAGGGTGGTTATAACTCAGTTTCACAGTTAGGGCAGAGGCCAGAGTGGCAAGAAAAATGCCATTCTCCGTGCAGAAGGGGAAAGAGGAGACATGGCGCTTGCAGGCGCTGCCCTCTCCTCAGCCACAGCATTCACAACAAGCTCTGGTGCAGGGGGAACCTTTCTCTCTCCTCACAGAGCAGATCAGCCTCTACTCCCACAGTCACTTCACTGTTACATGAATGCTGCACAGCAGGGTAAGGCAGAAAGCAAGGTGCAGTGGGAGCAGCCTCCTTCAGCAGTCCCAGCACCCTTCACTTGGCCCTTCCCCGAGGAATCTCCACTGCTATGGGCAGGCAGGAATAGGGTGAAGACTCACCATGTCCAGCAGAATATCCACCTTCAGCCGAAGGAGGTTGTTTTCTTCCTCTAGCTGCTGGTTTCGTTTGCGCAAGCGCTGCAATTCCCTGCGATCCCCCGTGAAGCTTCCTGATTCTGGGAGGAAAGAAAGAGGTCAAAATATAGATTGTCAGCCAACCGTGGCTACTTCAGACCAAAACAAGCTGAGCTGCACTCTACCTGACACCCACTGGCCATTTTCAAACTTCAGGTTCTGGCCAGCAAGGTTCATGGAGGGGGTGCCGTACTCCAGGCCCAGCTCAACCTCACGGGTGGATCTATCCATCTGCAGGGAGAAGATCACACTCAGCATTCCGCAGAATTCCAAGCCACCCCCTGCTCTCCCATTTCTTAGTGACTGGCATTAAAATGGAAGATGCTGGTCCAAATGGCCCTGGATCCTGGAATCCTGCTTGGTCATGTACTGCTGCAGTAGACAACTGGCTTCTCACCACCATCCCTGCACTTTCTCCCACCCAAACACACACTCATCTCCCTGGGTTTGAAGACCACTGGTGAGGAGTTTTCAGTGAAATGGTTCTGGACTGCATGTAGGGTAACAATGATCTTTCCCTGAGCTATTCCATTTCTAGTTTTATATATGGTCACCGGTGATCAGAAATGGGGCTGCACTGCAGGAATAGAGCAGCACAGCTGGAATCATAGAATATCCTGAGTTGGAAGGACCCCACGGGGATCGAGTCCAACTTCTGGTCCTGCACAGGACAGCTCCAAGAGTCACACCACATGTCTGAGAGTGTTGTACAAATGCTTCTTGAACTCTGTCAGGCTTGGTGGCGTGACCACTTCTCTGGGGAGCCTGTTCGAGTGCCTGACCACCCTCTGGGTGAAGAACTTTGTCCTCTCCCAGAAGAAGCTGGGAGCTCTTGTAAGGGTTACGGTACTCACAGCAGGAGCCACCCACCCCGGTTACCAAGCAAGTACTCCTGCAGCAAACCATGGGCACTGGGACTCACAAAGTGCAGGTTGGAGAGAGAGACCCATTTCCTGGGGGGGGTCTTCTTCGGGCTGAAGGAGTTCCCAAACAGGGGCATCACGTGCTGCTGGCCGGGCTTCCAGGAGGCTCCCTGAAAGAGCAGGAGGGATAGGGCTGGTCTGAGGCTGTGGGACAGGAGCAGTGATGTGACAAGGCAGCTACGTTGGCAGGGGAGAGGTTTGCTTCAGCTGCCCATTTTCCAGCACTGACGCTGCCCGGTTTCCACCCAACACCAGCCCTCGCACCCTTTCTCCCCAGGCAGTGCCCCCCTGGCTCTCAGAGAGGCTGAGATGGCGGTTTGGGGGGTACCTGGCTGCCCACCCGCCACCACTGCCCGGCAGCACCGGCCCTCCACGGGCACCTCCGTCGCACCTCTGTTGCCACGTGAACAAGCTGGGATGGGGGACAGAGGGTGCAAAGTGTCACAGCCCCCCCAGCCCTCACCTGTGCCCCCTCCCAACCAGTGCCCTCTCCTCACCTGTGTCCCCTCCCTGCCCGCGCCCCCTGCCCTCGGCCGGTATCCCCCGCGCCGCGCGGTATCCCCCGGCACCGGCTGGGCACGGGCCGTACCACCCTACGGGCACGCCGAGGAGCTGCGAGAGGAGCACCGCAGGGCGTTATTCCCCGCACGGGCCGCCATCGGGATGCTCCTTTGTTCTGTTTTCCCTCCCGGCATCTCACTGGCGAAAGCAGCGGGCTCGGCGAGAGCAGAACCGACGAGGAACACCCCCGCCCCGCAGTGGTAGGGTCAGCCCCGCGCTGCGGGGGCGGTTGGGCCGGGCTGTTCCATCGGGCTTCGCCTCAATGACGGGGGGGGGGGGGGGGGCCGCACCTCTCCGTTGGGCCGCGCTGGCTCCCGGCGCTCCCCGTCCGTCCCCAGTGGGATCCGCCGCGTGTCCCGGGAGCAGTTTGCGGCCGCCGCGTTGCCGTGGCGACGGGATCCGCCGGTCCGCTCCGCCTCCCGTGGTCGGGGAAGACGGGGGCGGAGTGGCTGGGGCGGTGGGGATGGGGCTCTTCTCGCGTCAAAGTTGTGATGTGCTATCCGCGCTTTCCCTGGCACCCTCCCGAAAATGCTTGAGTCGGTTGGAAGACTTTCTAAAATTCTTTTGGGTGGGTTTTTTTTGTTTGTTTGTTTGTTTTTCAGATAAATACCTATAAGACGTTAGGCAGAGAACCCCTCCTTGCTTGGGAACATGGGAGAAAAAGTGGAGGAGGTCTGGAGTCCTGGACTGCGTGTGTTCAGGGGATGATGGGTGAGGAGCTGAGGAGGGAAGTATCCCACAGAACCACAGAATCAATTAGGTTGGAAAAGACCTCTGAGATCATCGAGTCCAACCCATGCCCGAACTCCACCGTGTCAACTAGACCATGGCACCAAGTGCCACGTCCAGTCTTTCCTTACACACCTCCAGGCACAGTGACTTCACAGGAGCAGCTCCTCACATGCCTTTCTCTGAAGCAGTCCCAGCGTCCTGATTTCCTGCACACGTTGCAAAGTCCTCCCTTTCAGCACATGATGGAATACATTTAGTTTTATTGTGTTACTTGCTGGCTTGTATTCCACAGGAGGTGGCTGTGGCAGTTAGTTTGGATAATATTTTAAATGAACAGCAGGGGTATGTAGCAGATATCACCAGTACTTTTTATATTGCAGGGGCAAAATGCCATTCCTAAATTATAAAATAATTCTCCAATATGTTAGAATTTAGTGATCTGAATTTACTTGCTTCATTGTTAGAAAAGCTTCTGTTGAGGACTTCCTGGGGCTTTCCTGAAAATTTTAGATGAATGAGATACTAAGATGCTGACTTTGGTTAAAAGGGAACAGTAAAGAAAAGAAGAAAAAAAAGGGGGGGGCCCAGGCAGATAAAAGGAGAAGAAAAGAAGAAAATCACCAACCTTTTACTTTGGTTTGTACATGTATTAATACTCCAGGGGAAAAAAAAAATCCAACAGTCTTTCATTCTCAGAGTGCTTAATTGGCACCCTGCCTGAAGTGAACCAGAAAATGATTCACTTGGAATGAAAATTGAAAAGATACCACAATTAAACCCGGTGTCTAGAGACAAGAAAAATCTCTGGTGCTGCACTATCTTCTGGTAGTCCAGTTAAGCAATGTCTGTTTCTTGCAGGATACATGCTATAAACACAGTGGCCTTCTGACCTGGTGTACCAGAGTCTGTGCACTGGAAATTAGTGATTTTTGCAGTAAGAGAAGTGATTATATTGTATGTGGGGAAACAAACACCCTTAAAAGTAGACTAAAAACTTGCCATTCTGAGCAAAGTCTTTGTGAAGTAGTCATGGCTTCCATCAGCATTTAATACCCATTGGATAAGAAATATGAAGGTCCAGATAAATGAGGGCAAGAGTCTTGGAAGAAAAGCTGAGAGAATGTAGAATTAGAATTTTGAACTGAAAAAAAAATGCAGCTATCCTGGGTGCTTATAAGAGCCAAAGACCACATAGGATAGTGAGGGGCTGAGATCTTAACACTCACTTTCTTCTTTTTCATTCATTATATGCACTGAAAATTTCTGAGTTTCCAAACAGATACTCAGACCTGAAGAGCTCCAGGTGAGAGATGCATCTCCCTGAGTTGCTCAGAAACAAAGGCACATATGTTTCCTTTGTAAACACTTAAGGGGTTTTTATTGCGGGGGTGGGAGGGGGACCAATGACAGATGTCAAGAAGCGCCGGTCAGGACATGCCCTGCCAATAACACAGGGGGAGTATTGTTCACCTTCCTAGAAGAAACCTCTATGTTTCAGCCCACTTGTTGCCTGAGTTCTCCTTGCACTGAGCAGGATGAGTATTGAAGTAATATATTATAGTTACTGTAAAATTAAACTGTCTCATGTATCCAGGGTCTCACCGTGATTCCCTGACAGCCTCTTTCTGTGGAGCAGAGACTCTGAAAAGGCCAGGCAGCCCAACCCTACTACTTTGGCACATGGGGTGAATGCTTCCTTCTGTGTGTGCCTGATGGCTGTGTGCATGGTGGGTAATACCTGTGTGAATAGTCTCACAGTTGGTAGGGCTTGTGAATGAGAGTTCAGAAAGCTTCTCCTGGAGACTGAGAGAAAGAGGTTCAGTGTCTGATTTCCGCTGTGATTTGCTTAAGGAATCTTTCTTCTTTGGCATGGCATTACTAAGTTTCATTTCTTGCCAGACTCCATTTCCTTGAAAAATGCTGTGGAATTTCCTTGCTGCACCAACCTCCTGGGCTATTCTGGCAGCAGCTTTTCATAGTTGTTTCTCTGCTCACATCAGGTAGATACTGAGACAAGAGCTGACCATTGCTGTTTCAAGCATTGCCTCTCGATGTATTGCATTGTTCTCCTGCCAGGGGGTAGTTTGACATATGATTTTGAACGATGCTAAAAGCATCATGGCATAGCACAGTGCATCCTTTTGTGCCTGTTGCTTTGTGGGGAAGTGAATGCCTAGCACACACACTCTCTGCCGGGACAATAACTAGAGATCACTTAGGTCCTGCAAAAGCTCATTAAATGGTGAAGAAACTGCATATCACAGTCATTGTGCAAGGAAGCTGTGTATGTTCTCACGAAGACATCTTTGGGAACACTGGTGGAAGGCTGGGAGATTGACAGGATGAAGATAGGGCTGCAGCACATGGCAATGTGGAAGTTTTGGAATAGACCCAAGCTGTTCTTGGTAGCCTAATTTGGAGCATCTTCTTCAGCTTTTTTGGTTCACAGGCGATAGAGAATCTACAGCTTAGGTAGTCTCAGAGCTGCTTTTAACTCCATAGTGTTTCTCTTGCCTTTTTTCATATACACTATGGGATTATTATTGTTCTCTGTTATATCAATAATTTTAGGGAACCCCCACTGACTGGTGAGTTCAGTAGGCTTACTCTAAGCTTACTCTGATGTAAAAAAGAGTATTTATTGTAATTATTGCTGCTTGAAACTTGCTACATTGCCTGGTGGGCTAAATGAGACTGATTTTGAGACCTATAAAACCTATTTTGGGATAGTGAAATTAATTCCCTGCCCAATTAAATTTTTTTCAGTAGTGAGGTAATTCCTGTTGCCTCAGTGCTCTGCAGTTAAGGACATCCCTTCTTTTAGTATCCTAGATATTAAATACATCACCTATATTTTACTGACAAAGCAGACACATCTTTTTCTCTCTGTGTTTCTTCTTTTCATTATAGCCAACTCAAGAGATAAAAGAACAGCCGTTTCACCGCTTTGCAAAGAATTGTGCTTTCCTCCTGCTTGACTGCCGCCGATTCCACCACCAGGAGGCCCTCGTTCCAGTGCTTACGGCTAGGCAAAGAAAGCACAAGGACAGCAAAAAGAGGTAGAGAAACCTATCCCCACAGGAGTAATCTGAAATTAATACTTATCTATAAACATAGATTTTCAGAGTACTGTGCAGGCACCTATTATTAGAATCTATTATTATTGCAGGAATCCTAATATCCAACTATTAGTTGTACTGTAACTTCTGGGAATAATGGAGTGTCACAGATGGTATCCCTGCATTGAATCCCTCAGTGACAGCCAGGAAAGTTCATGCCTTTGTCTTCTGGATAGTAAAGCTCTTAGTGACTTAAGTAAAATAATAAAATGAAGTAAAGCACAGGTTTGACTTCTAGTCACTCCCGTCTGCCCTCTATTACCCAATGAATATGCCTTCCCCTTCTTTGCCTCTGCCTTCTCTCTTTTAGTTACTTATTCCTGGGTTCTTAATTTTCTTTCACTTTTCACAGCTGGCTTTTATTGTCTCCGAAAAGTTCTAAATATCTGCACTAACAGTCTGTCTGATTGTTCTGTTTTGCTAACATGACCTTTAAAGAAAGGGGGAAGAAATGTTTTCATCCTTTCTTTTTTACCAAATCATGTACTTCTTTCCTTAATTATTGGCTCTTCAAAGCTGCAGTCATTGCTTTGGCTGAAATGTAGTTTTTGTTATTCAAAAGAACAGTGTGTCCATGATCTCTTAACTAAAAAGTATTTAGAGTTGCCTTTTTTTTCCCTTAAACCCTATTTTTTTCTCTTCATTGCTGAGTCAAGCCTTGTATATCTGCTTCTGTGCTGTTTTCCCAAGATCATGTTTCAGTGCTGATGAGCTTTGTAATGCAATTTCAGAATGGATGATAGGTGAGAATAGTTTTGCTCCTTGCAGGAAATGCGGCTCCTGCAAGCTGTAGCCCCTTCTCTTTCAAACCCAGTTCCTGCCCTCCTTCCCTGAATTCACACATATGCATTTTACATGTTTACATTTGTTTACTTGGACCTTTTCTTATATGTACTAATGTGTAAAACACATATCCTCTGCTCTAAGAAGCAGAAAAAGCATAAATGAAGCCATGACGATGTATGCAAAGTTCCCAGGCCTCTGAGGTTTTCCGATCACCACTCACCGTTCTGGCCACACTATTCACTTTAAAGAGTTTACACAAATACACAGGCAGTTGAGCCACTCACGCACTCTGGAAAGAATCCATCACTTCCTGACAGAGTTTGCCACGAGGCTGTCCTTAGTGACTGGGATACTGAAGGCTCAGAGAATACGTGCTGCTCACACAGCAGTGAAAACTCGTGTTAAGCTCTATTTCACTCTGTTCCTATTACCTGGCTACTCTTTGCTTGCTTCCACATCTGTATTTTCCTTCTTCTTTTTGTCTCTTACTTTCACAGTCATCTGTTTCCATGGATCACTTAACATGTCCTTTCTACGAAATGATGAAATATTAAACCTCCAGTCTGTAAGTTCCTGATGAGCGGATGCAGGGAAAGGGAATAGCAGTGAAAGGGTCTCAAGGATCTCTGCGTATGCGTTGGTGTTTTGTGCTCTGTTGTAACCCTTCACAGCTGGCAGATGCTGGAGACAAGATGTTCAACCTTCAGGCTTTGCTGCTGTGTTGTTTATAAGGGAGAGCAAACAGGGCCTGTATTCTAAATCCCCTTCTAAGCTGATTTTATATCAGGCCATAGGTGAACATCAGCTGTGCTTTGTCCATACAAACAAGTGAGATACTGTGAAGCTCAATGTGTATAGCACACTATGGAGATCAGAAAGAAGTGCTAAATATTCTTTCTTCTTCCATGTTCTTTCACTGTTCCTTCTATGCCTTCACTTAGGCATCAACTCCAAGAACTGGAGACTATTCTCAGCTGGAACCAGAAAAATTCAAGATGAACAATCCGCTGTCACCAAAGTCATGGGAACACTGATGCAAGCATTCTCCCTAGATCCTGCTATTCAAAATAAGAATTTCATACCCAACCTGGGTGGTCATTTTTCTCCCCAGGATGCCTTGATCTATAGGTCTTAGTCTGCACTAATTCTTTGTGTCAGAAAGGTATGCCTATGGATAGCCTCTTACCAAAAGCAAAAGTTGAAAGTAATGTGGTCTTTAGATGATGTGGTGTCTGCAGCAACATGACAATGGACTGTTTGGCCCAGTCCTTTCCAGTTCTGGGTATCTGCTGTCAGCTCTTGTGGTTGCTTTTCAGGCTTTTGAGGAATGCAGAATACTGTTCACCAATGGTCTGTGCTACCCAAGGGACAGCAATTTAGAACCCATTCCTATGAGGCCTGGGAAGGCCAGGTATAGTAGTATTTAAAGCAGTAAATGTGAGATTTGGTTGTTTTTTGTTTCCTGTCTTAATTCTGGGTTGTTTCCTGGCGTAGCAAGGGATGCAAATATGAGACATACCAGGATCAGGTAGAAGGTGGTCTTGATAGCTCAACAGTTGCCATGTAAGTGGCTGTACCTTGTCAGTGTGTTCAGCAGCAGTAAAGCAGGATCTTCATTAGTTCACAAGGGAAAGCAAACCCTGAAAATAAAAATTTTGAATTTGCATTGAATGCCCAAGCATAATGAGCCTTAATGGAGGGTGGTCTCTCTGCATAAACTTAAAATAAAACATAAACTAAGTCTTGGATTCTAAACTTAGGAACTGTGTTTTTCACTCTGCCTCCCTTCCCCAGATTCCTTCAAGATGACAAGCAGTCCAGAGAAGACTGGTAAGCACTCTGTACGAGAATGCAGGATAAAAATATATTCACAAATATGTGCAGCCAGCAAGTGGATGTGTCACAGAAGCCAAGGCTTTCATTAGAAGGAGTCATTACTCTTAAGGAAACTTTCCAGTCTGACCACTCAGGACCTACTCTGTCAGTCACACTTGGGCCAAAGCCCTTTTGCAGCGGGCGGCTCCACGGAGTCAATGGGTGCCTTGCCTGACTCCCTACACATCCCACACTCACACAGTCAGACTAGGTTTCCTTACTGGCTCAAGCCAGGGTTTCCCATAGCAGAGGCTCAGACATCTGGATCCTTAAAATAATTTAATCTTCATGCAATAACAGAATGACAGCTTGAGTGTGGTGCCTCCGAGGAGGGACCCCGAACAAAGGAAGCCCTGGGTTTTTATCCCCTCACAGTCTTCACAAAAAAGTCCTCAGCAGGTGTTTATTCATCTTAATTTCAAACACATGCCCCACAAGCACCTGTTGCACTTCACTTGCTCTTCAGGGATTTTTGCTCATTGAAGGTCATCAGTTCCCCAGACAACACTCGCTGCCTATATTGTACTCTCCGGCCAAGATCCAAGGTACCGCAGACATTTCCTTTCGAAAAGAAGTAAGAGAAGAATGTGATATAGGGAAATTTATACTTAACTTTGTGCACCAAGTGCTTAATATTGTAAAGAATCTCATCTTTTTAATGGGAGGGAAGGCATGTCATATTTAGAAAGTGGCTCCCAGCTCACACATCTGTGTAATTTGATTCAGTTTGGAAATAAAAGCAGATGAAAATCTGAGTCTCTGAAGATTTAAATCTTGTCGGCCTGAAAGAAAGCGAAATTGTTTTCATGGGTCAGCAGACAGGCTGTTCTCACAATTCATTCATTCATTTACTGCTGAAGTAATGTGCTACTTCAGTTCCAAGATTAAACAACTGGTAGTGATAACTTGTTGTCAGGGATCGTGTCAGGGTGTCAAGCCTTGTGTAGAACACAGGAAAGCTAGTAATGGAAATTGAGACAGGTGAGCCAGTGTGCAATGGGCTGCAAGTAGCGATAATCAAGTCAGTAAAAAATGGGGATTGCAGCATCCAAAACAAATATCCAAATTTGATATTTAGTCACCTAGATAAGTCATGACACTCTCCAAAATGCTCCATAATAAGCATTTATCTTGCAGGCAATTGGAACTGCAGGCACTTAAGCTTTTGCTCTTTAATTATGAGCATCTAATTTAATTTCTGGTTTGATTTCTTGGGACCTGGATGACCTAGATGATGGACTATAATGCAACAGCATTACCACTATACTTGGATACAGAATAGCAAATTACTTTGAAATGTCTAACAGAAATTCACTGGATCTTTAGACATGGTTTTTGTCAGTGGTTTAGGAGAAAGAAAATAATGCTTGTTTGTCAGACAAAGAAAGGAAAGGTTCTAAGCACAGAGAGCAAAGAAAGTAAGGGAGAAAATAAAAAAAACAAGAGAGATAGTTGGGCAAACTGGCATGGAAAAATTATGAGCAGTGGAAGAAGTGGTAGTGGATAAAGGTACACAGAGGCTGCATTGAATCGGAGGCTGGAAATGCTGAACTGGATACAGAAGCCAGTGAGATATTTAAAGCCAGTGTTGATAGAGTCAGTAATTTATTTCTCTACAAATGCTTTGGAAAGAAACTGAATTATATTGCTCCTAAATTGAAGTTAAGAACAATGCCAATATTGTTCAGCACTTTGTGGTTTTCTGGTATTGTACATGGAAGTGAGGAGGGGAGGTGGGATGGGGAGAAAAAACAGGTAATCACTCACAAGCCTGTCTGTTAAAATCTAGAACCTTTGAAAACAAGCTGGCAGGAAATTAGTTATTCTCCCTAAAGTCTGAAATTAGGTATAGCAAATATTTTCTTCTATAATTACTCACGCTGCAGATGATTTATCTTGGCATAACATACAACTTACTCAGTTTGCAATTTGCTGATTTCTACATATTTTTGTAATGGAAGTTTGTGCTGTCACGTCTGTCAACAAGTGGAAGCAACATCTTCTGCTTCTCTTGACCAAGCTAAATTGAGTTTGGTTTATTTTTTATTTTAATAGACATTATTAGAGCAATGCTGCTGGAATCCAGGTCACTTTTTCTTCTTTGGAATTCCTGTCTGTGCTTATATTTAAGTATGATCACAGTGATACTGCCATGCTGCCAGTCACATTCCTCCTGCCACAGTCAGGGGTCTTGCCATTATAGTGTTAGAAAACTCCCCCTTACCAGTGCTGCTTTGTCACTGTGGAGTGGCAAGGGGAAAACACATTTCACTGAGGAATTATGGGAGAGATTAGTTTGCTTATAAAACTGGCTTAGAAAAATACAGTAACCATGTGATGTTAGAACCGTTTTTTTACCCAGATCCACACACTGAAACACACAACTGTGTTGTGCTTTATTAATTTTTTTAAAGCAGTTTATAGAGTCAATACATCTTGAGGGAAGAAATGTTCCAAAATTGTTTCTGTTGGAGACAGCTCACTTGGCTGTGAGTTTTATGAAATAGTTCCATCAGTTACTCTTTACTAGGTAAAGGCATTACCCTGGTGTCACTGCTATTTTGGAAGCCTACAATTGCCTTCTATGACCCTGAAATTTCTCCTGCCATTTCAGCAGGAGAGGATGTTTTTACTTCTTTTCCCATGACTGCAATGTGATTCTGCTAGCATTACTGGCTGCCCTAGAAACAGCTATATTTCACTTGGGGATGGGCTAGACTTTTTAAAAGGAATACATGAGAATTAAGGAATTAATCCTACCATCGTGGTAAATTTCTGAAATTTTTTCTGCCTTTCATTTTTCTTGAAGAAACTGAGCCACGGAGAAGCTTCTAGCAAGTACCAACCTCATCAAACAAGCAAAGTGTCTTCCAAGTCCAAACAGGTTAAACACAAACCAGTGACTTTTCCATGTACAGAATGGAGAAAAAACGGTAAAATACTATTTCTTTTACTAAGAATTTGCAGGCTTGTTGTTGTGAAGACCTTTGCTATGCTATAATATGTGCTCACCATTTGAGTGTGTGTACATGGATGTGTATGTGTTTGTCAATCCTAGACCCATCACAGCTGGGACCCATCACAGCTGCTTGTGTGCACATGTTCTTTTGTGTGCCTAGTTAGTGCAAATAACTTCCTTAGGTATTCCTTGGATTCACTGACATGTACTAGGCAAAGGGAATAGGGACTGCTGACATTTAATATTTCAGACCTCCACACCCAAGATGCAAAGCTTGAAATGGATAAGAAGAAAAGCGTTTGGAAGCGGTCTCAACATATGCTTGAAACGAGAAGACTAAAAATAGCACCTCATTCTAGAGAGGTGACGCAGTGTTTGGAGAAGGAGATGATGTCATAGATGGAGTTAATTTTTCTCTCTCCAGCGGACATAGCTGATCTTGTTGGCACCCAAATATGCCCTACAATACAAAAAAAAAAAAAGATTCTTAACGGTAGTTGCTCATATAAAGGCAATGTGGAAGTGGGATTGCTTTGCACAACTTAATGTTGGGGTTTTGTCAGTTTTTCTGCACAGATTCTGTCCCTAAGCCACTAAGGTCCCTTGCCTGTGCCCCCTTAAAGCCTTTTGTCTTACTGGGAAGAATGGGTGAGAGGACTTTACTCCTTTTGCTGGAAGCAGGTCCTCTAAGAGAGCTTAAACAACTTCTGTTGCATTGAAGGCAAGTACAGCTTCCAAACCTTTGTGCTTTGGATATATTTTTAGACTTATAATTATGACAGTTCTGAAGACTTTAGCTTTGTTTGCTTCTCAACAGGCTTCCTTCACCAGTTGTTCTTTGGGAATTTCAATACAGTGTTGGTGACAAACTATATACTGCTTACTTATTGTGCCTGTATCAGGAATTTCCTTCCCTGCCTTTTTTTCCCTATCAAATATACTTGAGTTCCTCCTGAAGCAACACCCAGAAGAGTCCTTTGCCCAGACAGTTCAGACTCCTGAGCTGGTTTATAGGTGCTTTAACTTTAGAGAGAGTTCTTCAAGGCCACTCAGTCGCTTCTTACAAATGGCTGGGATGCAAGACTGTTGTTGCTCTCTTCAGCTTCTTATCTCCAATTTGCTGATCAGTTGGGGACATCTCATGGCGGCAGTCCAATACTGAATACTATTTTGAAATCAAATATTTGAGTGTTGTCTGATTTCCTTCTTGTCTGATACTCACTGCCCTAAGAACAGAGGTCATGTGTGAAATTTGGCATCAGAAACTCTGACCTATTCCTCTGTCTTGGATTGCCTGGCTGTTAAAACAGGAAGTGGTGCCTTAATAATACAGTGGAAAAACAACAGTGAGGGATAGACAAAACAGGAAGAAAGATTGCACTAGGAAATACTGGGATATATTGAACCCCAGTGGGATTTGTTATTGAGTGGTAGTTGTGCATCTGCACAGAGTTTCAAAGACACAGGTACATCATTTATAATCACCATTCAGCAAAAACACAAGGAGGAGAGATTAAAAGCCTTTTTTCAAATATGGACACAGAAATGTTTAATAAAGAAACTCTATTCCAGTAAGGCTGATAAAGAAACCATGGTAATGAAAGGAAAGAAGAACAAGGGATTAAACAAGAATAATCAGGCTAATGGATCTCTGAAGTTTAAAGGTTCAAGACTGAAAAAATTATTAGCTTGAACATTACTGAAAATTAAGGTTTTATGTGTAGCAAAATCAAGGAAACACAGTATTTTAAAGACCATTACAATTCCTGAGACCTTTAAATATTATTATAAAGTAAAAATAACTGTATGATGATGCACTCAATGCCTATCTAAGTTTTGGGATTTGAAAAACGTACTGCTTATGATCTCTTCTGGCCACTAGCCTGGCGAACATATGGAATACAAATGGAGCAACATTGGTTTTTTTTTTGTAGTTTACACACAAACTCACTTGCAGAAGCAGCAGGCAAAGCCAAGAGTAGAAAACTGGCCAAATAAGAGCATGTTCAGTTCTGAAATATGATTGGTTTAAAAGAAAAGCTGATACTGACTGAGAGGCTGAACTAGAAAACCTTAGCTTTTCCAAACTCATAAGGAACGTGGAGACACTGCGAAAATGATTCATTTTTCAAGTAGAGGCTCTTCAAAGTTTGGAGCTTTTTTTTAAATGAAGAAAGGTCTCAAATACTAGTGCTGAACCTCTTCTAAATGTGAATTTAAAAATGTTTTTTTCCTGTAAAATGCCATTTTTTATGTGACCAGTGAATTCCGCTGTGACCTAGAAATTTAAAATTTTCTATCAGCTGCACTTTAAATACATTCTTCTTTCTGAAGCATGCCAATGAAAAAGCTGTCCTGAGTACAAACAGAGCAGTGTACTCAAAGTCATTATTCACCCTACTTGACAACAGAAGCACTCAGTTTCTGTGAGCTGGAATGCATTAAAGGGGAAAAAAAACATTCAATGATTTATGCTTTTTTGAGCTGTAACACTGAAAACTCTGCTGTCCTATGTTTGGTGGACAAAGCTGCTTTGCTTCATGTCTTTTTCAAATTAATTTTCAATTCTGGTGTGTGAATAAGTTAGAGAAGCACTGATGCTTTTGGCCATAACAGTTAAGACAGTATTTGCAGTACTTCCAGCTTGTTTGTATTAGGAGTTGGAATTTCTTTGGTGTCAAGATTAAACACACAGTCCTGTGTTCTGCAGCATGGCAGATGCATCCGTGAACAATTTTCTTGTTTTAACTCCCTTTCTGATGAGTTATTGCAGTTAAATCAAGTTTTCTGACTCAGCTTCCTGCTAAAGTAGTAACCCCTGTTGCTTCTCTCATTTTCTCTCATGCACTAATGTGTTCAGCTGCCACCAGGCAAATTCTACCCCCTGTATTTGCATTCAGTCCCAGAGAAGTCTCTCTGTCTAAAGGAATGGTGAGAGTCCACTAAATGGCAAAACTGATCCAACACTGTCTCTCTTCCCCATCTCCCAGCTGCCTGATCTCATCTTTTCTTCTTTATTGTTGAGATAAACACCTGAGGGAATACAAATAGGGAAAATGCAAAGCATAATGCCCTGCTGGGTTAAAGCAAAGATCTGGCTCACTCTGAGGGCTGGAATGTTGGGTGTTAGGGCAGAGTGGGAGCCTGGCCATGCTCTGTAGTCTGATCAGGCCTAGCCCTGGTGCCAGACTGGCCTTGTGATGTACTTCATTCCCTTGGGGGATGGCTTCCCACTTAATCTGCGAGCAGAGGGATATTTAGCCAATTCTTCTGTTTTACTTAGTGAAATTAAGATATTCACCCATGGACTTTAACCAGGCCTATGACTGAGCTTTAATTCAAATGCAAGCTTGTCAGTGTCGTTGTCACCAAATTTGAGGACTGATAACAGTTTCATATCAAATAAATTTTACTATTGCTTTCTTCATCCTACTTTTATCTGATCTTGGAGGTCAATTCAAATGAAAAAGATATATGTAACTGCAATTACTACTCCCACTTAGCTATATATGTGGGCAGTCTTATTTCATAATTAGTCTGTTACTTCTGTTTATCATAAAGTTAATATCAAGCTGAAGTAGAACAAAACAAAAATCTATGTATGTGGAGTTAGTCAAGAGCAGTTATTTTGGCATTTGCAACAGCTGTTTAGAAAGCTCTCACAGTTTAAAAAAAGACCTGTACTTCCCAAAGTATACATTTCATGATTCAGACTAATATATTTTACTGACTGCATTTCATTTTTTTTCAGTAGAGATTTTTGTGCAGAGATTGATAAACTGTAGAAGGTCACAGCACCGGCCTCTCAAGCAGAAAGAAATGTTGAACATTAAAAAGCTGCTTTAAAAAGATATATTTTTAAAATAAATATTAGCATAGGTCAGAAATATGCTCAGTGATAAGATTTTTAAAGGACTGAATTTTAGCTGCAATCAGGCAGCAATGCACTGGCAGCAATGCACAGGCAGCTGCAACCATGCACTTAATCCATGTCTGTCCATTCTGCTACTGATCTGCTTGTTAGCTCAGGTAATCCTTGAGTTTCCTCTAATTTATCAGCTAATAGTGAAAATAAGAAGTATGTCAGACACTAGTTAGTGACACTCAACAGTTTGCTCCTGGGCAAAGAGGAAGCACACCTTACGTATAATTAAAGTCAGAAATTTATTGTTAGTGTAATTGAAATCTTGAGAGTTGGATGATTATTGATCCAGATACAACTTATAGAAAGAATAACAATACAAGAGTACTTCTATAAAATGGTAACACATACACTTCTTGGATTCTACCTCTTTTCCTTGTATTTCACTCATCTGTCCACTCTTCCTGTGAGTCATAAGGTTGGTGGTTTCTTTCTGGTGTGTGGGTGATATGGGGAGTTGTCAGCACCTGGAGTCCTTTGCTGGGAGAATATGATCTTCATGTTGGTAGTTTCTCCTTCCTTGCTCTAAGATACACTTGGTGTCATTTTTTATATGCTTGCTAGCACACATTTACAGCTTTCTTCATTGCTCTGCAGTGCCACACTATATCTGATTTTATGGTATGTGGTGCCCATTACATATGTTAGCTGTTATTTTTTTTGTTCTCTTTGTTACCCCTAAATCTAGTTCCATGTCAGCATTTCTTTGACTGATCACTGGTGAGTTGTTCATAGCCATCCTGTCTGCAGAGCCAAGCCTGTGCCTCACCTGTTACATTTACATCCCTGTACTCCTCTGCCCACCTTGTGTCCCCACTTTTCAAGGCCTCTGCTATTGCACTACGCCTGTATTTCTCTACACTGCATGCTTGTGCTAGTCGTAACTCTCTTTCAACACAGAATAACTGTTTGTTACTTCTATTTATATAAAATGATGACTGTACCACACACAGATAAACAGAAGTAAAACAAATTAGCCATAGACCTTGTTAGTTATGGAAACTGCTGTCACAGCTAACCAAGTAAAAGATACAGAAGGGTCAAGAGAAGTTCAAACAAAGCAAACCTGACAAGCCCCAGTCCTGAGGCCTTGCAAATTCAGTACAAAGGTTATGGCAAATTACTGTATTACAAGGCTGCATGGTTACAGGGTTTTAGACTCAAAAGTCATGAGCAGGTAAGAGCAAGCTGTACACACTACCACATCATCCATCAGGTTAGGCTGTTTTTTTTAGAACCGTTTAGAACTGGTTATGCTGGCATTTTTTCTCTTTTGGGGAAGAAAAAAACATGAATGCAAGACTTGGACTCTCAGTTATCTGAAATTTTAAAACAAGAGGCTAGTTCAAAGAATACTGGATATTTTTACAGATAAAATTGCATGGCATAGTGAAGTGGAGAAAATAAGGGTAATGGCAAGGATAGCCAAGCAGTGGAATTGTCTGATTCTTCCTCAAAAGATGAAAGAAAACCCACAGCTTCCCCAGGCAAACAAACATCTGATTCAGCTTTGAGCTAGATAATCTCTTGATGTTGCTTTCAGTCCTATTGTTTTCTATGACTAGTCTTCTTTTTTTTACCTTAAATAAAAAACTCCTTGTGCGTTCCCAAAAGGGACAGCTTTTCTTATGTCTTTTGTCTTTTTGATAGACCATATGTGATATACTGATGCATGTCTCCATAAATCCTCTAACTTGGCTTAGGTTTTGCAAAGCTTAAGAGTGGTCTTATTTTCCCAGTTTGCTTTTTTTTTTTTTAATAAAGAATTGCTAATTTCATAATCTTCTATTCAAATAGTGAATTTTATGGTGCTTGGACTGCTATCACTTACTGTATTTGTATAGCTGACATACAGATTATTTCTTTTTCATTTACAAAAATACCCATTCCTGAATTCTCTGGTTGGTGTTTTGATATTAATATTATCTTTGGCATCTTTTCTTCTCCAGTCACATATAATTTGTTGTGTTCCTGACTTGACCTGGCACCTGTTTAATATCAATGGGCACAGCCCTCTAATTCATCATTTCCTCCATAGCTGCAATTCTGAACCATGATCTGGACAAGACATCTTGAGAAACAGAAGGGAGATCTCTAATCCTATAACATATCCTTAGTGATTAACTCAAAGTAAATTAGAGGCAGCAAAATCTGTGTCTTTTTAATGCAGGATCACTCTCAACACTGTAGGATTGAGTACTTTTTCAAGGCTTTTTTAAAGATCTCAAGATTGCAACAGAGACATAACTGTCTCCCACTACCATATCTATTCCTTCCATTAATTGCATTTTAACAATAGAGCTCTCCTGTCTGAACGGTGAAGCTTGGCTGATCTGATATTTTTGCCAGTCCCCCTGAGACCCATTGTATGCACACAGCTTTTGCAGTTCATCTTAGTTCTGACCAAAGAGAAGGAAAACACAGGCAGAGTTATTTCCTTCATGTAAAACCTCAGAGCCTACCCCAACATATGCAGGCACAGTTTCAGTCATATTCCCAAGATGGACATGGAATTCAAGGAACTGTACCAGAGAGACTGCAGATAAACGAGGAATTTGGACATGAAGCAGCAGGAAGATAAGCAAGAATTGCATAAGTACAAAAAATTGTGTGGATTCATCCTACCATGTTCTGATAACCTGAATTCAATTCTGCTATTCTTCTCTTTTGCTAATCTGATATGCTTTTAGACTATGCTAGTCTAGTATACTTTTGCCAGTATAACCCATTAGCTACCAGGGGTTTTCAGAAGAGCTTTCAGGTGTGAAGAAAGAGGAGAGAGTTGCAATCTGTGGTGTGAGTTAATATAAATTCCATGGGGCACATTTAAACAAGGTGGCCTTTCCCTGAGACTGATCAAGATGGAATCTGTGTTTGTGCTTCCTCACAGAAAGTTTTTGGCAATTTTTTTTTTGAAGCAGTGATTGTTGACTATGATGTGACTAAGGGAGTAGCTGAAGTGACACAGCATTGCATGGCTACCATGATTTCTGGATTTGGGTAGTTTTGGGAATATAATAGCTAACCTAACTTCCAAGGTGGTGCTGCTATTTACTCTGTATATTCCTTTCCTGTAAGAGAGTTTTTTGCCTTGTTAATATTTGGATTGTCTTTGAAATATTCAGTATCCTTTCTCCCTCTCTCTTCTGCTTTCCCTCCCCACCTCTCACCCCCAACATGGATTTTACAGGGGAAAAAATCCAAACAATGGCAGCTAGAGAAGGGAGAGCTGAAGAATATGAAGAAATTGCTGCACCTTTGCCCGGAAGCATTCTGCAATTCTGGGAAGATTTCAGATATCATATTATTTTATCCTGGTTAGGAACAGGCAAACTGCCAACTTGAAAGTTCAGAGAAGGCATTAGCTCCTATATTTGACTTTAGTCCATTTGAGCAACATAAATATGGATCAAAACCAGGTAATCAAAAAAGAAAAAAAAAACAAACCAAAAGCTCAAACCCAAACAAAACCCACCACCACCAACAAAAAAGCCCTCATGATTTCCCTGTTCTGGATACCTAATACTTTTATGGTAAGGTTTTGACTTGGGTCTTATCTTGTCCAAACTGGTACACGATCCCACATAAGAGGCAATGCAGATAACAGTGGGGTGTCTCATTGCCAGTACCTCACTCCCAGCTGCAGACACACTGGTCAGCAGCAGAACATGTAAAAGGGAAGGAGCAGACTCCAGCACACCTCCACTCACTTGGCCGGTGTGTAGCAGGATGGGGTATGTGGGGTTATTGCACAGCACCAGCTGGAAGCCAAATGAGCAATTAATGATCACACAACATTTTGAAGCTGTAGAATGGAATTTATTGCCCAAAGTAGCACTTCGGAGTGGGAAATAATCTTCGGATTCTGTGCGTTCATTGACCTTTCTGGGAACTATTTTCCAAACTAAAAAAATAATGAAGGGAAAGTTGTTTACAGAGACATTAGCTGTAGCAGAGGTGCTCTGTAAGACCAGAAGGGTCACTCTCTGCATGTGCATTCTGTTCTGGAATAAAAGCATACTTTGTGAAGGAATTCGCCTTTAAAGGGCTGCCTGCCTAAGTGCTCTTCTGGAATAGCTCTTGTGGAATAATGCAGTTTTCAAAAGCAGTGCCAGCCGGTTCCTCAATATAGACAAAGCCTCAGGGCTCCCAGGATTAGACTTTTGGTACTCATGTAAATTGCTTGATGTCTCAAATGGGGACCCTGCGAGCACTCCTGTGGTGTGCTGATGATTGCTGAGGGCTGTGGGGTTTGTTGCTTGGTTTCCTGACTTGGCTAAGAAACAGCTTGAAAAAAGTGCCCTTAACCTCCCACAGACGAAGGGTGGGTAAGTTTTCACAAACACCTTGAAACAGGCTGAGAATGTTGCTCCCATCCCTTCTGCCATTTCAAACCCACACAAGGGGTGGCCAGGAACTCCTCCTGCTCACAGGAATCCGCGGATGTCTCCTTGACATGCAGTCCCGTACTGACTGTGCTACCAGAGGCAAGCTAAAACGGGTAATTGCTTTCCACATACTGCCTCCAAGAAGACTGCAGATGTCTCAAAGTGTTCATATACTAAAAAGCACCTTTTCCATCCTTTTAAAATGGCAGATTAAGTCATGTGTGTGACTCAGCCTCATTTT
The DNA here is from genome assembly GCF_025592945.1 of Manacus candei. NCBI lineage: Eukaryota > Metazoa > Chordata > Aves > Passeriformes > Pipridae > Manacus > Manacus candei. The sequence goes on from NW_026138066.1 coordinate 7,090,419, forward strand.
CTTGTCCTGTGACTTCAGGCAAGTCACTTCTCTTCCAGCTCTCTGACGGGTTTTGAGCATCCAATCCAAAACCGCCGTGTGCCTTGTTTAGGAAGATGCGTGAGTGGCACCCTGGAAAAACAAAGGCAGAACGTGTTGAATTGAATATCCTGCTAATCAATGCCATTCCATGTTTTTCACTAAGGCTGCCTTTCCCAACTGTAAAACAAGGGCGATGCAATATTCCTTAGAGAGAGAGCGAGTATATATTTCTTAAATCACAGATGATGAAGTGATTAAAGACAGTGGTTAAAATGTATTTCAGCGCGGGACGGGGCTGAGGGGAGGGACGGCCCCCATTCCTGCCAGGAGCCCGTGCCCTCCCTCGCGGCCCCGCCCCTCGGTGCCGGCGGGAAAGCGGCGGGTCGGTGCCCTCAGGAGGAGGAGGGCGAGAGGCTGTGGGGAGTTCGGAGCCTTCGGCCTGGGTACTGTACCTACCCGCTCCCGGAGCTGCCCGGGCGTGAGCTGGGGTTTCGTTATTGTTGTAATTTTCGTGGGGAATTACGGTGCTCGGCGGGAGAGGGAAATTCTGCGGTGCCTCACCCTTTGGGAACAGAAATGTACATCCTACGCGAAGGCAGCTGGCAAGGAAAAAAACCAAATAAATCCGTGTGTTGATAGGCGATTAATCACTTATTTTCCTCTGAGTCAACAGATGTGAGATCACACACACCGTGGTGCCCCTTGGGGCAGGTCAGATCGCCTCCTGCCCCTGGCCCAGGGGGTCGAGCTCTGCTCCAGCCATTTTCTGTCAGTCCAAAAACCCAAGGGGAACTGCTGGGAACTGCTGTCACACCCGCAGCCTGGAAGGGGTGCAGCATCCAGGTCTTCATCACCACTCTTGGGCACCTGAGGTGGCACAAGATTGATGGTGTTTCTTCATAGATTTGCTCTTTTGTCTCAGACTTTTACCCTTTTATCTACTGCGTGTCAGGCTGTGGTGACTGAAATCCTTCAGGTGCGCCAACACACCAGCAGCAGGAGGACCCTCCACTGAGCAGGAGGATTTTGTTCATACCTAAATTTTCTAGTGGGGTGAGGTATAATTTCTCTGTTTTCCCTTGTAGCCTGCAGGAGGGCACAGGTCTGGGTCTGCCTTGTTTTTCTGCTGTGAGATGCCAATTGCCTCAGGATGGGGAGTAGGAGAACAATCCCGTGACCTGCTGAGCGTTATTGAAGTGCAGGATTATGTGCATTTCAGGAGGATGTTTCTAATGAAGAAGGGGATTGTAATATAGTTTTAATACCTTTTGCATTACTTGTTTTTCTTCCTTCAGTATTTGAAGGATTTTTAAAAATCTCTTATTTTTTAATTAATGTTTTACTGTACTTATGCAAAGGCATGGTTTGTCATTCCGTAATTGTCAGTGTTCTGAAACAGAAATGAAATATAACCTGACACTATCAGATACAACTGATTTTATAAGAATATTTCCATTAAATATTAACAGAAGATAATACTAAAATTCTGATATTTCTCCCTTTCCAAGCCTCTGTATACAGAAGATTCTTGCAAGCAAATTAGGCAGACCTTAAATATCCATTTAGAAGCTAAAAAAAAGGCTCTTTGCAGATATTTAGCCTAAACTATCCTGACCTCTGTTAGACTCCCAAATCTTACAGTTAGAAAGGATGAGCAAGTAAATATATACACATATCTTTATGAGATGGTTTACAAAACTTTTGATCAGCCATAGATAGAGCAGCAAAGGTAAACTCACAATTAAAACAGAAGCAACTTGCCCATTTACAAAAGAAAAAAAATGATTACAGGTTATAAGGTCATATTTCTAGGGAACTACTTTGTATTTATTTTTCTTGCATTCATACAATTTAAGGAGGTCATATTTTGCTTCTTGTTTAGCCATGCTATCACTAAGGGCCTGTTCCCCTTCTAGGCCTTGCTTATAGGAAGTCACATAGAGAGGGCAGTGAAACAGTGGTGAAGCAGAGACATGGCAAGTTAAGCATGAAAAAACTTGACATGAGCTCTCTGTACATGGTTTTGCATAGTAAAAGCCTCAGATTTTTATTACCCTTCCTTTATTCGTTTTATGCAAGCATACTCCTTACAGGCATTACTTGCATGTCTTCAGCATTTATTGGTCATTCTGAACCTCGGCAAGAACTTCAAAACAAATAGAGCTTTAATAGCCTACTCTCAAGATATATCACTAAGGAGTTGTAGCCTTAGTAGCACTGTTTTGTGGGTTTTCTTTCACATAAAGATGGGGAAGCTGAGCTGTTGCACAGCCTTTCCATTAACCATTCTGTCTGTAACTATGCTTACTTTTGCTATAAATATACAGACTGCCTTTAGCATTCTTACCAGAATAAATTCCAATAATGATAAATCATTTTAAATGTTTCCCACTTCCAAAAACTCGTCTCTGACCCAAGATTCTCACATGGGAATGAGATCTCTTTTACTAATACCTGTGAAGCTCCTTTCTAGCCAAACTGGTTCATCTTAGAGTGAAGCAGTAGATTTTCTCCTTTTGGTCTGATATATCAGATAATGAAGATTTGGAAGCAGAATCCAAGTTTAAATCCATATATGATGACATACTGACAAGTTTCTGTAGTTCAAGGATTTCTTAAAAGTACTTTTACAATCATTTACTCATTTATTGCCTCCCCAAAACTGTCTTTGTTTGCATTTCCCAGCAGTGATCAATACTTTCTTGCCTGCTCTTTCACAATGAAGGCCATGGAGGATCAAGTAGTCCAAGAAGAACCAGGATACCAGGATGATGAGGTAAATTTAAGGTTGGTTGGAAAATATGAGCAGCAGATGTTGTTTGAAAGTAATTTGATAGTGTTAAGAAATCAGTGGAGAGACAGGAGATCCCCAAAGACCATCAGGGAGTTCAATGTGTTTAAAATTTTGCTCTAATCTATTACCAAGAAAATCTCATTCTCTTAGTCCCTGTACAACCTGGCTCTTCAAGTACTCTTCGTTAACCTTTCAAAAGCTATGCACAATTTTTAATGAGATTATCGTTATTTCTTTATATTTTGTGCTTCTCTATTAAATGCAAGGGGATATCGGTTAATCTTATGCTTCCAAGGAATGGTCATCGCCATGAAAAGACTGAGAAACTGTGGCAGAAAAGCTCTAGATGATGATGATGACAACACAAGTTTTATTAGCATAGCAGAGGATTAATTGCCTGTGAAGTTACACTTTATGGAGAAGGTGATAGGAAATATTAAGGCCTTTTTGGCTCGCTATGGCTTTGCCTATTTCAGTTGCCCAAGAAGTTAAGTATTATTGAGGAAAATCAACAGAAGTTTACAAATTTGAAACAGACACATAATGAGATACACATAATAACAAGAAAATAACAAGAAAAACAAAAATCTATTTTTTTCCTGCTATTTTTTTTTAGGAATCCTTTTTTCAGGATATTGACCTTCTACAGAAGCATGGAATTGTAAGTATTAGCAATCACTTGACCACACAGAGTTGTGTATGTAAAGATGTTGTAAGGTTATTTCCAAAACTGTATGCACATTGATGCAAGTAGCTGAAATTCCTCCTTGCAGTACATTCTAACTCAGTCATGTGGAGACAAATTTTGCCTCTGGTTATAAGACAAATTTTTAGAAAATCTCGTTCACATCAGATTCCTAAATAAAGTGGCAAGACACTCAAACTATTTAGCACCTAGCACTCTTGAAAAACCAACTGCTTGCTAATTTATTTGAAAACTGTGTGATAGATTATTTCCTGTTCCTGCCAATCTTTGTAATTACTCCTGCATTTCTGGTGCCTGTGAGATTACACTGTGACAATTGTCGCTATACTATTTTCAGCATGCTGGTGAAGGGGGGAGAGTAGGAGTGAGGAGAATATTAGTAGCTAGAGAAATAAGTGGTTTTCTTCATCAAATATGAATTCCTATCATTGTTATCATTATCATAATTATCACATAAACATCACCTATTTATTTGAATTACTATTATATGTTTATCTAGGAGTCTGGCTCATGGATTGGAATCCTATTATATTCAGTTATAGGAGCAGAATAAAAGGTTGGGTTTGCCTGAAGTAACATAAGATTTAACTCTAATTTAAATGACTACAGGCAAATACAGATGGGAAGGACACAGACAGAATGAGTCATCATTAGTCAGCACTATAGCTACTGGGCTGAGCATGTCAGCAGTGTAATTGTTGACAACTTTTTTTATTGGCAGTTTCAGAGTTCTGAAGAAGGATCACACGATTGGGAGCTCTAACTATGGGGCCACACAGGAAAAATACACAAATTATTGCGTTAAAAATTTAACAAGTTGATCAAAGAGGCTGACCTGAGCTGGAAGGGAGCTGTACTAGCCTGTCAGTATTAAATAAGGCACAGCATTCACATAATGATATGAATGTATGAAAGATCTTGAAAATAAAGGATAATGACTTAGGCTGTTTTTCTTGTTTAACAGGGCTATTCTGCTCCTTTTCATTTTTTTCTTTCTTCCAAGTGGGTATTCTCACACCTCAGGGGAAGGTTTTGTTCTCAGCTGTGCCAGTTAAAAGCTTTGTGTGAACATATGATGACCCATATCTACTAAATTAATTTACTTCAAGAAATAATTTTTGTGGATTTAGATTTTTTTTTTCCTGAGGAGTAGAGAGAAAAATATTTACTAGATCTGACATGTAGCCACAAAGAGAGTCAGAATAGCACAACCGAGGTTGTGGTTCGATGATCAAAGGTGTTTGGTTGGAATTAAGGTGCTGTGACCCCTCAGCCTTTGCTGAGTGTCATACACATATCACAGGATGAGAAATAAGCTTCCAAATGAACATGACTGATTTCTCACACAACCCCCTCCCTTCTTATGCTCTATGCACTCCCACACTCTAGATAAATAGATGATATGTCCAGTTCATAGTTTTTTTCAAAGGAAAATCTTGGCCAGAAATGGTAAATTGATGTATTATCCCACACCTTTCACACAGTGTGTTTTCTTGTGAGTAGGCTGTTTGTGCTTTTAAATTCCCAGTGATGCCAACATCATAAAATGAGGTGAGAGGAGGCAAAATGTGTCAGTAGGGTGCTGTCTGAAGTTGTGCTGTTCCCAATTTATGAAAAACTCCAGTAGCTCGTTCCATCCCAAGGTATCAGTTAGATCTGGGAGATACATGTGTTTTAAACTGGACATAACTGTGAACATGCAAAACCAGCACAGCATTTAGACTCAGCTTCCAGTGATCCTCATGTATCGGCTCCCAACTATCCACCCTCAGATCATATGGTTTACAGATTATCTGTGCTAAGGGACCAAGGGCAGACTGAGTGTTATAGGGTTTCCTAGGATGGGCTCCATGCTATCTGTAATAATCCATACTGTTTCTTTACTACCAGCTTGGATCTAGAAAAACTGACACTGAACAGGGACAAGTAAATACAACTGGACCCAGACACCTTTCTCTCAAAACCACCAGGAGCTGCTCTCTGCACCACGATCCCTCACACCAATCTTACTCAAAATTTTCTTTTGTTGGTGTCACAAACTACACAATGGAGAGTTTACTGTGTAAATCTGTTTATTTCTCGGTGAAAACCCACATGCATATGAATGTATAGTACAGTATGTTTCAAACTGTTAACTGTCTGAATACTCACAGAAGGGAAATTTCTTTACAGAACGTAGCAGATATCAAAAAGCTGAAGTCAGTTGGGATCTGCACAATCAAAGGAATCCAGATGACCACGAGACGGGCGCTGTGCAATGTAAAAGGGCTTTCAGAGGCCAAAGTGGACAAGATTAAAGAAGCTGCAAACAAGCTTATTGTAAGTCACTTCCCTGAGAGTTTAAACCTATGTTGGCCTCTCCAAAATGCTGTGCAACATTTCTCTTAACAGATTTTCCACCACATCATTAAGATATTTTTGAAAATTATTCTGTTTGTTACTCTAAAGGGATAATACTTTATACTCCACAACAACCAGATAGTATTTTTCATACCTTACCTGTGTGAATGAGGCTAGAGCGGAGAGAAGATATTTATATGGGATATTGCACTATAACTTCAGGATAAAGCTAAAATAAACCTCTCATGTTGTCTTTGGTCTTCCTTAGGAGCCAGGCTTCCTGACTGCCTTTGAGTACAGTGAAAAACGGAAGATGGTATTTCATATTTCTACTGGCAGCCAGGAATTCGAGTAAGCTTACCTCTAAAATCCTTCCTTCATCCAAATGTTTCCAATGATTATATTTATCATCCTCAATGAGACACAGAAATATAAGGGAATAAATACTCACATAGGACAAGTAGGTCCCCTTGCATTTGGAGCTAGTGCTGGCTCAAAGATTCCTGCATCAGTAAGCAACAAGGCAAACTCCTTTTCTGAGGGGAAACTGAACTTTGTACAGTCACTGTAAATAAACATCAAGAGTTTGCATCCAAAAATCCTGAATGTATCATCATTTTTTTTACCTAGTCAAAACAACCTGCAGGTCTCAGGTCAAACTTACAAGTGTTCAAGATCTCCCTTGAGATATTTATCTTTTCAAATGTTATTTTTTCCTCTTCTTTCTTTCCAGTTACAATTTCTACAGATCTTTCTCTTACACATAAAAGGAGAAGTTAAGACAGAGTTAATTCTTTATGAATCAGGGATCATTTAGTGCCCTGCACTTAATGCAGCAAGTGAGGGGCTTTAGGGCAAAAATTACTTTTCTTAAAGTAGCAAAAATGTATCTTTTTTTACTTTCCTCTTCTGATTTTGTGGGTTTAACTATATCATAATCCTCTCCCTTTCTCCAGTAAACTTCTGGGTGGTGGGATTGAAAGCATGGCAATCACTGAGGCCTTTGGAGGTGAGAGAACCACATTAAATGAGTGTTACTGAACAAAGACCTGAAACTTAATTTAGATTTTAATTCATAAAAAATTGATTATTTCTATCGAATTTACCATGTCGTACTCACAAAGATGAGGACCTGCATGAGTGCAAGAAGAAAGAATCCACTTCTCTTAGTGTTTTCTCATTTTCCCTCTTCATTTGCTTGCAGACTAAGTTTGAGCTGAGTAATCATTAGACTTGGGGCATATCATTATTAACACTATTACTAAGGTGTCAAAGTTCTGATGCAAAATGTTCCTTTCCAGTAACACAACTGCCACAAAAGGTATGCACGCTTAGTGTACATTGTATTTCATGTAAGATTCTGAAATTACAATTAAGCTACTATTATAGTACACTTGATTAGTTTGTGCTTAACACTTCAACAACAACAACAAGAGTTCATAAAACACAGCACTCTTCCCTTTAGAAAAGATAAACTGGAGACTAACATGATTTGATGTAGTGAGATGATAAACTTGTAAACTTCTCCTTGATCATTTTACTGAAAATGAAACTGGCCCAGGTCAATGGAATCAACCATTTCTTACCCCACCCGTCCTCAGTTAACACTTTACCACAGGTGCCATGTGGTTTTAACTTTTACACACAAGGGAATAAATGACCTTAGCAATCTAGTGCGATAAAATTAAAGCATTTCAGATTTTGCTTTTCATGTGACACATTTCTCTTGCACAGAATATGATTTATAAATTGAGGTTAAATGATTTAAAAAGATAGAGATAGAAGTGAGTTTTGTAAGTAAGAGTGTTCCTAACTGCAGTAATGCCTGAATCTGGCAAACTTGGAAAAAGAGACCTTGACTTTTTTTTCCCCTTTTCTTTATTTAACAGAGTTTCGGACAGGCAAAACCCAGCTATCTCACACTCTTTGTGGTAGGTGTAATGCCTTAAAAGAGACATGTTTCTTCTCAGTGAACCCATTCTTTACCCCTATGTCAGAATTAAACACATAGAGACAACTCAGAATCTTTTATGTCCAGAAATACAGTGTAACAGACCTTGGTGACTCTTACCTCCATTAGCTGTGTTTGAGTAGAGAACTCATAAATGTTTACTTTTTAATACTGCTCACATCCATGTAAATTTTGCCATAAGGAGAGAGATGATAATAGACTGCCTTAGATAAACCAGTATAACACACCATCTGGAAAAGCAGAGCACAAATATGGGTCACATGTAGATGGGGGGCATTGCTCAGAAAAGGGCAAAGATTCTATCTCAGTATCTCTTTTACTTTCCTGGTTTCCAGAGGTTTTGCTGAATATGACATTCTGGAAGGGCACTGAGAGGATACTACTGGCTGTCTGTAACTGGATAAACAAATACTTTGGCAGTTGCAGTATTCGGGCAGTGCCAAATACAGCAGGACTCTGATTTCCCAGAGATATCTCTCAATGTGTAAATAGTAGTAAAAAATAACTAATATAACTATTAATGCTGCTGGAATTACCAGACACTGCGTAGGCAAATTCCCTTAAATGAACCCTACATTGTATAGTGAAATATGGCATGTTCTGGAAAAATAAGGCCTCTTCTAGTTAGTACAGTCTAATGGCCAGCAGAGTCATACCCTTTTGCATGAATGATTACAACTGGATTCAACATTTTAGCTTATTCACTCTAAAGAGATTAAACCCACAATCAATAACTGTTCATGTATCAGGAAAAATTCATACCCAAAGAATTTTTGATCAGATGAGTTACAGCTGGAAAAAACCCTACTAAAACAATACAATCAATTTGGGCAGAGGATTAAGACAATGCCTTGTGTATAGGAACTTATTAATAATATCCTTAAAAGATACAGATTTAGTTAGGGTACTCAGTAAAACACAGTTTTGATAGCATTTATTAAATCTCATCTGATCTCCAGTCGAGAAAAGGGGCTTGAGTTTATACTCAAGATGGCAGTAAAACTTGAGATACTCCTCATTTCCACATTGATTAAAACTGGTGGTTCTTTGTGATATGAATAAGCAGTTGTATTTTATTTTAAAAAATAATAATAGAAGGAGCAAGAAAATATTTTCCCCACTTTTTCATGTTGATCTTCTATGATTCTCTGCAGTAACAGCTCAGCTCCCAGGACCAAATGGCTACACAGGTGGAAAGATTATCTTCATTGATACTGAAAACACTTTGTATCTTTTTGACTCTTAAGCTACAGATATGATGAACTTGAGAGACAGTTTATTTTATTATATGGAAGCAGGAGTCTCCTGATAGCTTCATATATGTAAAAAATTATGACTGGCACAGAAATCCTGAAGAGCACAGTGTGTAGTGGCCCACAAGGAAGTGACTTTTTCCTCTGTCATTTGATGTAATTCAACCTGGAAAAATTAGAGTTAGGATTCAGATTTTATTTTAAATGAGTTTTGCTTGTGTGTGGGTTTTTTTGGTTTTGGTTTGTTTGCTTGGGGTTTTTTTGGTTTTGGTTTTGGTTTTTTTTTGTTTTGGTTTTGCTTTTGGTGGTTTTTTTGTTTGTTTTTTTTGATTGGTTGGGGGTTTTTGTTTTGTTTTTGGTTTTTTTTGTGTTTTTTGGTTTTGTTTTTTGAGGTTTTTGTTTTGTTTTGTTGGGTTTTGTTTTTTGGGTTGGGGGTTTTTTGGTGATTTTTTTTTAAGATCTAATAGGCCTCCTACGGGTGATAGCAGCTTTTCTGTTCAAGATAAATTTATCTAAGTACTAAACACTATTTTTAACACTTCACATCTGCGATAGACTGTGTATAAACAGGTTTTGCTCACAGCTAAATTCCTAGAGCACAGATATTCATGTGCCAGCCCCTCCCCGCCTCAAATCCTAAACACAAAACAATTATCATCGTGAGCCTTAAACTATCTTTAGGGTACGTGGGACAGCATGAAGAGAAAAAGTCAGTCTTCTCTAGGATCGAAATAAGTATTCTTCTTTCCCACCCCATCCCACCCCTAATTCTATTTTGGAATGGAGTTTTATTATTTTCAGGGCCTGGTTTGTATAAAGAGAAATCCTTAACTCTGACTAATGTCAGCCGACCAGACCGTCTCCGTGACATTGCCGATCGCTTCAGCGTTGACCACGAGGCAGTACTTGACAATGTGCTGTACGCACGTGCATATACTAGTAAGAACAGTATTGAAACTGGCATGATATTTGTGTTTTTTCTCCGAGGTACCCATTTTAATATTCTCATTTTATCTACAGCTCCAACACACTGTGTCACAAGACACTGCTTTAAAACTTAAGAAAGTTTTAAATGGGACTTTTACTTTGAGAGTGCAATATAAATACGATGAAAACAATTTCTGTGTGTCATTTAATTCAACATTAAGTTGAACTGTTTATATTGCTTTTCAGTTTCTTAACACGAGAAAAAAAGTTGTCTTCTTGCATACTTTCATTGTGAAGCTTTTCACAAAGAAGTGTTGTGAGATGGGCAAGTGGAAACTGGAGCCTGCAGAAGCACAGGCACTGTTGGGTATTGTAGATTGTTACTGGGCACTGGAGTTAAAACTGCTGGCAGTGAAAATATAGACAGTGCAAACATTTAAAGTGGGATTTTAAAATTCAGGCTTTTGTTCCTTCAGAGCTCCTTCTGGTCCTAATTTCACTTGGCAACTCTACTTCCCACCAGGTGAACATCAGATGGAATTGCTTGACTATGTAGCAGCCAAGTTCCATGAGGAAGCTGGTATCTTCAAGCTATTGGTACAAGACTTTTTGGTTTTGTATGCTTACTGTTTCAGAATAAGTTTTCCTATTTTCTTTCACTATATTTACTTATCTAGCATAATTACAATGCAGATCATTGACTCCATAATGGCACTTTTCCGTGTGGATTTCAGCGGTCGTGGAGAGTTGGCTGAACGACAACAGAAACTAGCTCAGATGCTGTCAAGGCTCCAAAAAATATCAGAAGGTTGGTAGCACAACCACCTAGTAGTCCAAGTGTATTATCAATCAGGCACTGGCCCAGGAATCTTTCCTCACTTTACACCTCTGTCTGTTACCAAAAAGATCAAACTGAAAATATATTAATTCAAGATGACAGATTGAGAAAACTTTAGAACTCTTCAGCATTTAGAGTTTTTCTAGAAATGCTGTCAAATCCTAAATGAGAGAATACGTTGTCGATCTGGACAAATATCCAGTAAGAGAAATTGTCTTCCCCAAATTTCTACAGTCTAAATACAAAAGAAACACAAAGAATAGAAAAAAGGATGAAGGCACAGAGAGATAAAAAAGCCCATCACCGCTTTCCTAGGACTTTGCAATGCTCTGAGGGATGATGACAGGATGTTGATGAGGAATGAGTAAATGCTTTTTTTCTGTGCAGTAAAAAAAAAGGCAAACAGAGAAAGGGAGGGAGAAGGGGCTGAGGGCAGGGTGCCAAGAGAGAAGATGGGAACTGAGAAAGACTTGTTCACTGGAATTCTGAAAAGTGCTCATTTTTGGTGTACCTCAGCTGAAGCCATGCAGGAGCAAATTCAAGTTGACTCCTGATTAACTGCAGCCATCAGCCATAAAGAATATTTGCTGCTCGTTCATTTGAAATGTGAAGTGCTTCAGCAGCAGCCCTGCTTTTACTGTGAATGGGAGAATATTTTGGCATTCTAATTGGATGTAGTCTACCTTCTTTCCATTGTTTTCCATTGCAGAATATAACGTGGCCGTGTTTGTGACCAACCAGATGACTGCTGACCCAGGAGCAACTATGACGTAAGAGAATTCTTCTCTCTCTTTTTAAAAACTTTCTCCTATTTTGTAATACGTATTTAAGAGAGAACTGAGACTGTATAGAGCAAGTGGCACTGAAATGAAGGTTCAGATTTTTTTATTGGTTCCTGTGGTATGAGGAATCGTTCATGGATGACACCTCTAAGTTTCTCTCAGTTTTTGTAATGTTTTTTACGTTTATCTGCTGCCTGGTATGACGGTATGATTTCACTGTGACTTGAATGAAGACAACGAGCTACAAAAAGTATTGAAAAAGCATCCCATTTTCCTTTGGAAGACCTTATATATGATGTTTAAATTGTGCATTTCTTGAGCCTCTTGAATTTAATGAGAGGCAAATGATGCCAGCACTGACCATCTGAACATCCTATCTTGAGGCAAGTGTGCTAAAGTATTTTTTTAATATATTGACCTATTTATCATTTATTACTGAGTTGAATAGGCCTTGTCTGACAGTTAATCACAGTATTAACCTCTGGAATTTGCACAGTGAATCGCTGCCATTTTCTTGCTAATTCAGCTTTCAGGCAGACCCAAAAAAGCCCATTGGGGGCCACATCCTTGCTCATGCTTCGACTACCAGGATCAGTTTGAGGAAAGGGAGAGGGGAGCTGCGTATTGCAAAGATCTATGACAGGTAAATGACCTTTCCCTCACAGCAAGGAAACTGCATTATGAGCAACTGTAAAGTGACCAAGTTCAAGGTACTGAAACTTTCTGCATGGTAAATTGGGAGAAAATCTGAAAGGACAAACTAATTAACAGATTAAACAACTAATTAAAGTTGTCTTGCATATTACATACATTAAATTACGTGTTCTTTCATTATAAATCCTACTAAGATGCTCGGCTCTTAAAGAAGACCATCCAATAGTTTGGTAGGAGTCGTGCTCCAGAGCTGTGAAATTACTGTTTTCCTGACATAATTATTTCACTTTTTCGGATCGTGCTGATATTGATCACGTTTGCACATAGGTGTAAAGGCACTGAAGTGTTCCAGGTCACTTACACCTACAACATTTTGGGGACTGTTTCACAACTGCATTTAACATGGAGAAACCCACAAGTTTCTTGGTTGTTTTTTTTCTCCAGCCCTGAGATGCCTGAAAATGAAGCTACATTTGCAATAACCATGGGAGGGATTGGGGATGCCAAAGAATAGGTAAAAAAACAATGTAAATGTACTGCTGGGCAAGTTGGGATGAAGATTTGTGCGTGGCCACAACTGCCTGGCTTCACTTCTAGCTTTTGAGAACTATTTGAGATATTTTGGGAGAACACTGGGATGAACTCTGTACAGTTCAGTTTTACTGAATTTGGTTCATTCAAGGTCTTTGTTTTTCAATTAAAATTTCAGCAGACAGTGATTCAAGAAATAAGCTTGTGAATTGTTCTCAGAATCCTTTTCCTATGTTTTGTGAAAATCAAAGCTGTTCTTTCACATGAGATTAAATATACTCTTTCTTAGTTTATTTCAAAGAGAATGTCTAAGTCGTAGGATTTAATGCAGCAAAATGAAGAATTGGAATAAACTCAGTTATGAAATTACCATAAATAGGTGGAAAAGGCAGTGGGAGGAGCAACAGCCCAAGAACTTGATGGATTCTCATGTACTGCAGAAGAACAAGTAATTTTAAAAATATGTTTTTAGGCATTTTTATCTTGACTATTTTTATCTTGATAATGCTTACATTTTTATTTAGCAGTTTTTACTTTTTAGAAAATAATGTTTTAAAACTGTTCTTATTAAAGTTAAAAATAAAGACTAAATTGGAACAGAGGTCTGATTATGTTTGAGTGCTTTGAATTAAACCCTTCTCTCAATAATCCTGTTGATCTTTCACGAGAGAAATAATCCGGGTGCAACCCAACATTTTAAACCTATTGTCTAGTTCTCTAACGGGACAAACTTTACATAATTGGCTTGTCATTCTTCTAACAGAAGTAAGAATACCAAAGATTACTATTAATGATTGTTATCATCATCATTATTAAAAGGAATAAAACAATCCCAGTGGCTACATAGGAGAGAGAGGCACTGGTACTGTCGCTTACACTGAGGGAAAGGCATTTAGGAATCAGTTTGCTGAGGGAGCACAGCTCAAAACTAGCCAGAGGTGTGGGTCATGGGGTACAAAAGAAGAAGCTGGGAATAACGAGAGAAACAGGGCACTGGGGGACAAAATAATTCAGTTTGCAATACCTCTGATGCTCATGGAATGGCTTGTTTTAAAATAAACTCAATAATTTATGTATTTATAAGGGAAGGTCTTACTCTGTCCTCTGGTAATGAGAATGGTTTAACTTTGGCCTCTAACTTTGGTCAGGGAGTTTGTTCTCACTGGCACAAGAATTTTTTTCATTTAGATTAACAAATGCCTGTAGAATAACATGAAGTAAAAAGGCAGTGATGACCAGAAACTCCTCCAAGAGAAGCCTGATGCTGTAGCCAGGCTTTTCCTTGTGAAAGACCTAGAGGGCTTGCCTTCCTTAAGTGGTTTCTTTACAGAGAGCTGGTATTCTTCTTGACGTAAAGCACAATTTTTCAGTGGAGAAAAGTCTAGAGAGACAAAGGCAGGGAGGCTGGCTGATCTGGGAGAGCCAGGATCGGATCGGCTATTGTCATTTAATGCAATGTCTAGTCCTTTGCATGTGTCATTCCCACACCAGGCATTCATATCCAGTGGCCAAGTACCAGGTATCAGTGAGAGTGCGCAGTGTCACTTGACTCCCTCCCACCTAGAAAGGCCCAAGTTTCTGTCAATACTTTATTTTAGGCACCAAGATTGCTTTTTGCTTTCTCACGCGTGCCATACATACATACATACATACAGCACATAAAACTAAAATGGTAGTTCGTGTGCTGTTCCAGCCTGTTACTTTTATTCAAGGGTCTGGAACTAAAGGGGACTCACTTTCTCTTCTGCCAGTACAGCCGGTTTTTGATAACCTGACGGCCCAGTAAGCACCAGTGATAGTGCAGCCGCCGTTTGAGCCGGGGCTGGGTCTGGCTGCTGTGACCCCATCGCCCACCCAGCACGGCCCCTGGTGCCAGGACATGCTGACCTGCCCCTTGGCGATATTACAGGCACGGCACAAAAGAACTTATGGCCTGTGCCACGTAATCGCCTCATGGATTATTCTTTCATTCGGCGAGGAGTCCCTGGTTGATCTGGGGAGTTCTCTCCCGGCCTGCTGGTGCTCTGGCGACACCAAACATCATGGCCGCTGTCACTCTGCTCCTGCCCCAGCTCCGCGCCAAGATTCCCCTACTAATCTAATATGGAAAAACCTAGACACGTCAGAGCCGCCACGGAGGCCTGAGGGGCCGCTCCCGCCCCGCCGCCCCTCGCCCCATTATTGTCCCTCCATTGTGTCCCCAGCCCCGCCGCCACCTCGGCGGGGCCTGCGAGCGCGTAGGCGACAGGTCGTATTCTTCAAACCCGCTGCACAATCAGCGTAGCCCTCCGGCTGTGCCTGTGCGCTCCGCGAAAGAATGTTACACCAAGCGCACGGGCTCTTCCCGCCCTACGCCGGCCTGAGTTACGCACCTGGCGTACGCCGTCCGCTTACGTAACGTGCGCCCGACCCAGGTTTTGCCTGCCGAGCCGAAGGCGTTACGGAGCGCGCTCCTTGCGCAGTAGACTTTGGGGAATAGCGTTTCTCTCCTTCTCCCGCCCGCCTTCCTCACGCGGAGCACCGGCTCTAAGTGAAGAACTCCACGCACCTTTCGTAGCCCGCCTGCTGCTGCGCGGGGCGGTGTTTCGCCGCGCGCGCTTCGTGCGTAGCTGGCTTCCGTGAATAGGCGTAGGCGTCTCGGAGCGCCGCGGTTTGCGCAGCGCCGCGCCGCCCGTAGCGTAAGCGGAGCGGGCCGGGGCGGCGGCGGCCATTTTGTGCCGGGAGCGCGGAGGAAGAAGACGCTGGTGTCTCCACACCGCCCGGGCCCTGGAGCCGACCGAGAGCCCCGCCGTCCCGGCCGCTGACGCCCAGCGGGTCTCGGACCCACTGACCACCTCTTCTCCTTTTGTGTCCCACCAAAGAGGCGAGGTGGCGCAAAGCGAGTCCTCCGAGGCGCAGCCGCCCCTGGCTGGACCCTCTCCCCGTACCCCCAGCCCCTCGCCGTCCCCACGGCCGGCGTTCCGCTGCCTCTCGCCCACCCCTCCGGGGGCGATGAGAGGCTTCGGGGACCGGGGCCGCGACCGAGACCGCGGCGGGTAAGGGGGGGGTTCGTCACGGCCGGGAGGCGATGGGGGGAGCTGAACCACCGCGTTGGGGGCCTGGGGAAGGCGGAAGGCCGGAGAGAGGGGCGTGCGCTGTAATAGGGGTTTTGGGAGAGCGAAAATCCCATTTGTTGGGATTTTCCCCCACGAATTCTCGTGGGGGGGTGGGGGGAGCTGGAGACTGAGCTGACAACAACGTGGGGTGGTGGGCTTTGAGGTGGGCTTTTAAAATTTTTTACTTAGCTTTTCTGTCGTTCGTATGTAATTGTGAGCCTTGCTTGCAATTTTAAGGCCTGCATCCACAACCCCCCGCCCCCAATTATTTGCTGCCAGCCCTGCGACCCCCGTGCCCCCCCTCCGCAAGCTACGAAGGTCTTGGTGTTCCTATCAGGGTTGGTTGGTTCCTCTGCCCTTCGGGTTGTCATTGCTCCTTCTGGACTTTCTGGAAAAATGGCATTGGGGGGAAGATCTCTCTCAGTTGCGCTCCGAGGCTTATCGTGAGAGGAAGTGGGATTGGAAACTGCTGCCATGCGGGGGACCTCGATACTGGGGATCACACTTGCCAAGCTTATGTAGCACAACAGGGATTGTTCGTGTGGCACTGTAGAGACCCTAGTATCTTGAATGTATTATTTAAGGGAAGTTTGGCTTGGAAAAGGCTTTTGCAGGTTTGATTTGATGTGATTTCTTGTTTCTGAGAAT
Organism: Manacus candei; assembly: GCF_025592945.1. Lineage (NCBI taxonomy): Eukaryota > Metazoa > Chordata > Aves > Passeriformes > Pipridae > Manacus > Manacus candei. The sequence goes on from NW_026138066.1 coordinate 7,106,980, forward strand.
GACAGCGATAAATAAATACAGTGGCATTATACTACATAACTGGATTGAGGCTCGAGTTTTTTAAGAGCTGAAAGTAATAAGGCATTTGTGCCAGGCCTTTTTAAAGAGAAAGTTAGAAATAATTTTGGAAAGTGGCATTTTCTGTCCTTCAGATCACGAGTAGTTAGGCCTCGGTTCTCAAGGATTAGCAATAAACGTATCATGCGGGTTCTGTTATTCTTAATATGGCAGACTAGATCTCAGTTAATAAGTCTTCTCTCGGTTTTTTTTTCTTTTTTTTTCCCCACTTCCTTCTCTTCTTGTTTTCCCTCTCCACAGAGGGATTAAAGAATATTTTGCTGCATGTTGCAATGCACTTTAACATTTAGTTTCTGGTCGTCTGTGAAGGGAGATAGTTATATCATTGCTTTATCTTACACCCACATTTCACGTTCTGAAATTAAAAGATACTTTCATTTTTTTTCTCCACAGAGAGGAGGGTTCTGGTGTTTTTCCGCTATGAGATTTCCAGCTCAGTTTAACACAAGGACATTGGAGTAAGCGCTTTGGCAAGTCTGAGATAGGTCAGACCCCAGCTGTTTTTGGAGTTTAGTCAGTGAGTTTTAGTATGCAGATTTATTTACAGTTACTTAAAAGAATACTGGCCAAAGCGTTGACACGAAACTTGATGTGCCTTAAAATTAGTGTAGCCTCAGTTTATGTAAAGTCTTTGATTATAGTGGATGCTTCTCTTTGATCAGGGGCTTTGCATGAGTAAAAGGAGTGCCTACATGCTTTTTTGTGAAGGTTTTGGGCATTTGCACGAAAAATCTTTTTTTTTTGGCATATTATCCTGGAGGTTTTAATGCATTGGAATTCAATTTGTTGTGTATGTCCTTTTAAGGTGTGAAAATATTTGTAACCGCTAATAACCATCATACTTCATAAATAAACTGTATAAAATTTCAGGCCACCCAGTGTGCTGGTTCAACACCATTTGAAAGTTTATCACCAGTTGTTTTGTAGGCTAATCAAATACAAGTTTCTGGTTTCTTCTTGTCAGGAACGAGTTGTAGGTGACTACTTAGGATGAAAAATTACAATGTTTTGCTCTGGAATGTATCAAATTTAATCGGTTCTGTCCCAGAAATGATGGCATCAGTAATATGTCAGAAGAATGTTTTGAGCCAGATGGAATTTACACTTTAAAGAGAGATGTTGGCAAATCGGGGTAATATTCCTGGATTCAAATCAGTTTACTTGAAATTGGAATCTCATTTTACTTGTAGTCAATGTAAAGTGTCAGTTACTGCCAGTTCAGTAGATAAACCTCAACAGGTAGGTTCAAGGGCTGCTGTAGGGCTCATGTCTTTCAGGACAGTCTCTGGGCATATTGTGTGTAAGAATGGAAAACTGAAACTATGTGACTTCAGTGCAAAATGCATCGGTTTTTCCCTCTGGATAGCTGCGGGACAAATACAGTACCAGCTGTTCCAGTGTCCAGTCTTGCAATCAGCCCTGTCATATGTTTCCTTTCATAGGGGAACTCACTGACCCTTTGAACCTCCACTGGACTTCAGTGAGACTGTGGGTTTTGTAGGGACTACTTGGATACAGAAATAGTTGCCATTTTGACCAGTTAGCAAATAAGGGATATTTATAAGAAATGGAAGATGCTTAATGCACAGTTGCAACAGAGCAAGCATTTTAAAACTTAGTAGGTTTTAAGTTAGATTATATCTACCATACTTACCTTTTTCAACAATTTAACCCCTTCTTCCTATTAAAATGTCGATTTGAGTTCTGTTTTCTTGGTCTCTTAGTCACTATAATTTGTGGTTTCCATTGGGAAGTGATTTAAAGAACAAATGCCCTTAATGTTTGAGGGGGTAGACTTGTACCTAAGATAATTCAGATCTTGTTTATTTTTTAGCAACTCTTCCTCCCCTTCCCCCACAAGTTATTCCTGTAAGAAGGTTGCTTTGGGGTTTTCGTTGCTTTCAGTTTGTTTCATTAACAGTTTTTTATTTACTAGTGGACTACCTGGGAAAGATGCAGACACTTTGGATTTGCTGTCTAAATAAGAGTTGTTTCAAATATGCATGTCTCATGAATTCATGTTTATCAGAAATCTATAGCTTTAGGACAAAATTTGACCTGATAACATTTGGAAAAGTACCTTCTGCTGAGTTTGTATGATACTATTAGAAAAGTGTAACTGGTTTTTTTTTTTGTGGAATTTTAAAATATAATTCATGATGTTTACAGTAAAAAAAACATTTCATGCCACTGGGTTTTTATTTACTCTTACAACTTATTACCATGAGCTCATTTTGCTTATTGCATTAGCCAGTCATTACAGTTAGTTCTTAACCTTTTGAAGTGTATGAAATAACTTGGATTAAAAAAACTCAAACCAATAACATTTGAATTGTTATGCTAGTTGGAAATTTTTTTGTAAATGTGAGCTTCTTACCCTTTTAAGTCTTTGTCAAAATACATATGAGAGGGATGTGGTTTTCCCCAGGTACTTTTTTGGCTTTTTTTATTCCTGTTAGACTGTGTTTTAAAAATTATTTTTAATTTTTTATTTCATTGGTTCCAGAATTACAGATGGACTTGCAGACTTGGCTGGAGTTTCTGTTCTTTACTCTGTTTTTCATTTGAGACATGCTTTTTGATAAGAAAGGAGATATAGAGGGGGAGATAATGAAGTAACTATTTTGTATAAAACTAACTTGAGAGAGATAGAAGGAACTTGTAATTAGAGATTTTTCTCATCCTTTTGATCTAATCATGTTGTTAGTGCACTGTCACTTTCAGGACAACCTGAAGTTGTATAGGTAATGTAAGTGCTGTAGATGTACCCACAGCCATGTCCTCGAGACAGAAGCTTTGAAGGGGTGATGTACAATAAGATGATTTGGGGTTCAGAACTGATTTAAAGCGGTTTTATGTTATTTCAAGAAGTTTTATACCATCACAGTGATTTGAGGGAAGTGACTTTTGCTAGAATATTGTGCTCATGTGTCAGCTTGGGGAAAAGAGAATGGAAAATGGTTAAGAAACCTGCAAATTCCAGAGTGATTTTGAAATAGTTTTTAAATATTAAGTATTTTTTTTAATAACTAACATTAACATTCCCAGGTTTGGAGCAAGTCGCGGGGGTCCTCTTCCTCCAAAGAAATTCGGGAATCCGGGAGAACGTTTGCGTAAGAAAAAATGGGATTTGAATGAACTGCCCAAGTTTGAGAAGAATTTTTACGTGGAACACCCAGAAGTGGCCAGGCTCACCCCAGTAAGTTCTGAGATTCTGTCTGTTCCGTGTTGCCAACAACTGAAAATGTTGCAAGTTGAAAAACTTGTCCTAGGAAGTCTGGGACAATATAATAGAACTGCCTCTTCATTAGGCTTGTTTGATGTGTGTACTCTGTAGGATACCAGCTCTTGTTGCCTTCAGTATTTAACATTAGCAGAGGTGATGCTTCTGTTCTTAGATATTTTATATTTTGTCATTTGTAACTCATCATCATAGTGCTTGTCCGGTCTAGCAATTTGTCCGTGGAGACAAGACTTCAAGAAATGGAGTTACAGTATTGGAGAGGCCCTGAGACGACATAAAGTAATGAACTAAAAATGGCAGAAATACATGAGAAATATTTACAAGTAGTATTTTATCGTAAAAACAATTTGGACTGAAAGAGGCCATGGGGAGATCTCTAGTCTAAGCCTCTGCTCAGAGCAGGGGAAACTGCAGGACTAGAGCAATGCCTTGTCCTTTAAGTATGAACCCCGGGGATGGGAAGAATTTATATCCTCTCTGGGTGGCTGTCTCAGGGCTTAATGTTTCTCATGGTATTTTTTCCCCCCTAATAATTATCTGCAACATTTTCTCTACAGCGACCCGTCTGGTCGGAAGTGGTTGAAAATAGCAGTTAAATTGAAGGTTGAAAATGGTTGAAAGTAGCAGTTAAAGGTCACTGTAAGCCTGTTTTTTCCCGAGCTAAACAAACCCAGCACTCCCAGTCTTTATTCATACAACCTGTACTCCAGCCTCCAGCTTTCCCCATGTAATTGGACATGCCCTGTTAAAACAGTATCCTGTTTACACTGGGGGCTCAAAACTGGGTGCAATACTTTGTGTTTACTCTGTAGTTACAGTAATCTTTTCTTCCTACCTGACTTCAGTTTAGGGACTTTTATTCTGTCTGTAATGCATTTTTATATTAGAAATTTAGAGATTTGTTCTTAACACGAGGCAATAAAAAGTGCCTGTTATTGATGTGTATCTCTCTATTGATTTCTCATGGGCATTAGAATAAGGTCATGAATTGTGGAAACATGTTGCAAAGGGCAGTTGGGCTTGGAAGATAAAGTGGGATTTTTTTGTCTAGATTTTCTAATTCTAAAATTACACTTCTGTGGATACGCATTTCAGAAGTATTACAAGGAGTTCTGTTACTTAGAAAAATTGTTAGGTCTTGGGTTATCATTATGGTGCTATCTGGGCTTCTTTCACACAGAAATAAGTGTTGGCTCCGAAACAGTTCCAAGCAACATTTCTGAGGTGCAAGTTGTCCAGCAAGAACTCTGTATTTGGCCACCTGTGGCATGTATTAATTGAAGGAGAAGGACTGTCCTGCCTTTGGTTTATTGTATATTAGGTCCTATTCAGTTTGTTTAATTCTTAGCATTGCCACAAAAAACATGTTTCTTATCCTCTGTTTGTAATCACTTTTGAAGCTGTTGGTCGTTTCTGGCCTTTGGAAACAGTATATTTCCTAAAAATAATCTGTTAATATACTTTTCATTAAAAAGGGCTGGTTATAAGAAGACAGAGACAGTAGTCCTTCTAGGCTTCTTAGAGAGCTCATACCTCTAAATGTAGCAGAAACTGTACAATAACTCAGTCTTAAAATAAAATCTTAAGGAAAGTGGTTTTTTTAGATCTCTGTTTCAATTCAGTTCTCTAACAAAGCTGTTATCCAGAGGTGTGAAGAGACTTAGCAGTTAGAATTATGCAATTTAAGTCCCTGCTGACATTTGGCATTTTCCTTTTTTTTCCCCCCAACATAAATAGTATGAAGTTGAAGAACTGCGAAGGAAGAAAGAGATAACAATTCGAGGAATGGAGGGCTGCCCCAAACCGGTGTTTGCCTTCCACCAGTGCAGCTTTCCCCGTAAGTATTTTGCTGTTCGTTAACATCATGAGGATTACTCAGAACATGCCTAAACAGTTAGTGGGTCTGTTTTCTAAAAGGTCTTGTAAAACCTCAGTAATCTTTTAACAATGTTTTTCTTTTCTGCAATTCTGAAGAGTATGTGATGGATGCCTTGATGGACCAGAACTTCACAGAACCCACTCCAATTCAGTGCCAAGGCTTTCCACTCGCCCTCAGCGGTCGTGATATGGTGGGCATTGCGCAGACCGGCTCTGGGAAGACTCTGGCAGTGCGTATTCTTTCCTTTATTTAGCTAACTTTCCTGGTTACTTTGCAGAAATTACCTACGTGTTAGTAGTTTTTAGGCTTGTCAGTACTAGGATGAAGTAAGATGATTATTACAAGTTTTTAAAGTTTTCTGTATTGCATCATGGGGGAGACTTAAATTTCAGGTCAGCTAGCCTGTTGTATTCACAGGCTGTTGTGACACAACACATACATCACAGATTATGCACACAGTATTTTGTGTGTGTCTTCGATTTTGGATGCTTAGTTACTTCTCTTTGGTCTATATTTGCCTTGCACTTTAAAAAACAGGGTGTTCTCTTTAACATGTGTTTCATTAACCAGGCAAGTTAAAAGTCTTCAAGGTATACATTAATTTAAACTGCAGTGTTCAAAAGGATTTTTATCCTTTGTGAAAAGCAGTTGTTAGGGCCAAGATTGCTCAGTTTGGCTAACTTAGACTCCAAATTGAAATGAACCTCCCTTTCAGTGGTGCTGAGCAGCTGTATTTTGTGCTCATGTCAAAGCAGATATGGTTGGTTGGCAGCTTTGAAAATCTTCTATTCTGCTGGATAAATGCAAGTATATTTTTTTTGCAGAATCCTGATTTTTAGGTATTATGTAATACTGTTTTCTTCTGTTTCAGTACTTGTTGCCTGCAATTGTTCACATCAACCACCAGCCATATTTGGAGAGAGGGGATGGCCCAATTGTAAGTGTTTGTTGATTCTCTTCCTTTTTGTGCGTATGGCATGGCACCGTTAATGAGATGTGTGCTTTATTTAATTGATGTATCAGAATAGTAAGTGGAAGAATGTTTACCATTGCAATGTGAACATCCCACTCAGTTGAAATTCTGTGCAATTGCTAGAGATTCTGTGCATGTTCTAAAGATATTTAAATGCTTTAGCTAATAGAGAGCAGATGGTCCAACTTTGCTTATGGTTTTAAGTTAGGGATGTGTATGCAGCTTGACTATCCTGAATCAATTCCTTTTGTAGTGTCTTGTTCTAGCACCTACTAGAGAGTTGGCCCAGCAAGTGCAGCAGGTGGCTGATGATTATGGCAAGTGTTCAAGACTGAAGAGTACCTGCATATATGGAGGAGCACCTAAAGGTCCCCAGATCAGAGATCTAGAAAGAGGTAATTTTAAAGTGGGTGTTTGCAGTTTCCAGAGGAAGTGATATTGTAAAAGCTCTGTAAAAATACAACTCTTCTCAAAATCTATTTGGAAGGCAGTGAGAGTGAATGAGTGGCTGGCTCTTTCTCCTGTTAGGATGAGAGTTCATGAGGTAGTTCTCTTCTTTGTTGTATAGTGCCTTGGATGTCAGATTTCCTTTCTGTTTTCTCTTTGAACTTCGTCTTGTGAAGGTCATCAGGATGTAGGAAGGGGAAAAGAAAACTTCCCAGAAAGAGAACAGTTTATTTTGAGGAAATGCAATACCACCAAGTTTAAGGAAGGATTTTGCATAAGGCATATTTCAAGTTTCCTGCCTAGATTTGTTCAAGTAATCAAACTTAGCTTCTGAACATGTAGAAACTTCTTTACACGGTGGGAGAGGGTGTGTTTCTTTTTCTGGTTGTGATTTTTTGAAATTATTGTTTGTTTTTTAAATTGTTCTTAAGCGCTAAGCCCTATTTCTCTTCATGTACCCTGTAGTGTTCTGCAAATGTCTTTGTGTACATAGCACGAGACTGGAGTTGGGAATGGTGAGGAACTGTGGTTGTACAGCAACCATTGTAGCACAGTAGTGCTGAAGTGTCCCAGCCCTCATTTCAAGGGCTGGTTGCATAAAATTTCAAATGCAGGAATGTGATGATGGCTTTCATCTTCACTAGATTAAAAAAACGTAATAGAACTATGTGAAAAGATGCAAGAAGTATTACCAAGGTAAGCTTATATATACAGATCTATTCAAGACATCAGAAAATTTCACTTACCACTGCAGTTTGCAGAGTCATTATTGAAAACTGCAGTGATGGGATAAAGGCATGCATGGTAGAAGTCTGTGGGGTAGCTCTGAGAAAACTGTAGTGCATTCCAATTCAAAAGTAGCATCTTAATGGAAGAGTCCAAAGTTACATGAAGAATCCTTGGGAGGATCAGCTTACTGGGTGTTTGTACACCTTTCTGGAGTGCTGTAAAGTAGATGTTCTGCTTATGAAGAAAACCTTTTTCATGCCCCCTACTTCCCTAAACTTGCCTTCTGCGGACCTTTCAGTAACACTGAAATACTAACCTGAAAGATCTGGGAATTGGTGGAAACCAGACCCTCCTTTTAAGGAATGTGTGAATTGCCAAACTGGATATTAGTTTATGAATATTTAAACTCTCTTTTTATGCTCATGAATACAGGCAGGATGGTTTTCTCTCACTATTGATGCATAATTGCTCAGTATTAAAGCCCATGCTTTGGCTTTACGTGTTTTAAAAAAAAGTGGAAGTACTTTAACCTACAGAGCAGGAGGAACACTTCATGTTTGATTAACGTGGGAAGTTTAGCTGGAGTTAGCTCTGATTTTTCTAGACACCTCTCTAGACTGCATAATTCTGGATGAAGATGGGCCAGGATTGAGTAGAATTTTATTTTACTTCTGATTTTTGGACAGCTCTTCACTGGTGTTTTTCTGACAGTAAGCTTTTAGCTTCTGTACTGCATTTATTATTCTAATGGCACTGTAACAGTAGTTTCAGAATGGTAAAAAATATTAAAAGAAACTAGGGCTTCTACTGAAATGACTCAATCTTGGGTACGAATGAGGGTGGTGCTTTTTTTTTTTGAAAACAGTTTTGCTCTGGAAGGTGATTCATTCTGACTAAAAATACCAGTTGACATTCAAATGAAGAACCTTACTCTTTTTCCCTATTCTATTCTGAAGGTGTGGAGATCTGCATTGCTACACCAGGTCGCCTGATTGACTTCCTTGAGGCTGGAAAGACCAACCTTCGTCGGTGCACGTACCTGGTGCTGGATGAAGCAGACAGAATGTTGGACATGGGGTTTGAGCCCCAAATTCGTAAAATCGTTGACCAGATCAGGGTGCGTGACCGTTGTAAAAGCACAGCCTCCTTTGTTTTCCTATTCCAAGCCCAGTACCTTTAATAAATCCGTTTTCCTTTTTTCTTAGCCTGACCGACAGACTCTGATGTGGAGTGCCACCTGGCCAAAAGAAGTGCGCCAGCTTGCTGAGGACTTCCTGCAGGACTATGTTCAGATCAATGTGGGAAACTTGGAGCTGAGTGCCAACCACAATATCCTGCAGATAGTGGATGTATGCATGGAAAGTGAGAAAGACCATAAGTAAGCTAATTTTCCTACCATTTCACTTTCTCTGGTTGTATTTAAAAATCCACATTGCTTTATAAGCCAACTAAAAGTTTCAAATAGTAAAGTACTTGTAGTATTATTTAACCTTAGAGCGTTACAAAATAAGTAAGCCCTGTGATTGACTAATCTTTTGTGTGTATTCTGACCATACCATTGTACAACCAACTGAAATTCTGTGTGATACTGACCTGTGTGGATGTATGTTGTGTATGTCCTCAATGTATTCTGGTACATATGGGCATACATCTTAGTTCTCAATGTCTCTTTTAGACTGATACAACTGATGGAAGAAATCATGGCAGAGAAGGAAAACAAGACTATCATCTTTGTGGAGACAAAGAGGCGATGTGATGATCTCACTCGAAGGATGCGCAGAGATGGGTGATTAGCTTCCTCCCTCCCTCCACTTTTTTCTAGTGGGAAACAGAAATTGTAATCAAAAGCAGTAACGTCTTAAGTGTTCATGATGCTATTGTTGGGAACAACTTGTCCATTATTTTCTTGGCTGAATTCAGTCATTATTTCCCAGAAGATTCCAGTCCATCAAAGCATTAGTGCAAGAGAGAGTATTTGTAAGCAGTGCAGGTTTGTTAGTGTATTGGAATCCTGATATGCTGTTTGGGAGTGTATCAATATGGGAAATGTGATTTGGCTTCGATGGTTGTTTATGTAGGTAATGGGTTTACAGTGCACATGTTGGGTAGATAGAGGCCAGAGGAGGATAGGGAATAAAATATTTCTTAGATCTTACAGTTTTACATTTTAAACAAAATAAAGCGTCCTGTTGCCTTTAATGTCTGTGCTTTCTGTCCCTACTAATGTACATTTCTGTTTGGCAGTTGGCCAGCTATGTGTATCCATGGAGACAAGAGTCAGCCAGAAAGAGATTGGGTGCTTAATGGTGAGTCCATAACTGAGGGGAGAATAACTTAGGCTGCTGTACCTAATTTACCAAGACATGCTTTTCTCCAGTCTTTTTTTTTTAAATCCAGACCCAATAGATGCATTTAAAAGAACTTCCTTTGCCTTTGTACTCTTTAATTTCAGTACTTGTATTTGCCTTTTTTTGTTTGTTTTGACAAAACACAATGGGAAAATTTGTTAACCCAGAGAGATGGATTTTGAAAAATAGTTGAGGCGTTATATCCTGACTTGCTGGGGTTTCTGGGATTGACCCATCCCACCTAGCTTCTGGAAAATGAGCATTTAGTGTAAATCAAGTTCAGGTAACTTTATCTTTTTGAAAAATCTTTCTTCATAGAATGCTTTGTTTTACAGAGTTTCGTTCTGGAAAGGCTCCTATCCTCATTGCTACCGACGTTGCATCTCGTGGGCTAGGTTTGTACACATAGACCACTCTTGCCTACTGCTGCGTATTTTTCTTCTTTGGACTGAAAAATGTTTTCTTTAAAAAAAAAAAAATTCAAAGCGTGATTTTCCCCCACATGTGAAATACGTTTTTTAACATTAATCTTTTTTTTTTCTTTCATATTCAAAGTCTCTTCCTGCTCCTAATGAACAGGCTTTGGTCTGCAGCAAGGCCTAGGCATGACCAATCGATCGCCAAGAGGGAGAAGAGACGTCCAATTATGCAACCCAACCCTTCCACCACACTCACTTCTTCCCCAAATCCAGCTTTTGTTGCTGGATAGTAGGGATGGATTGCTCTCAGTTCAGAGCGTGTCAGATAAAGTTCAAGTAGAAAGTTGTGGGAGAGCATTTCGACAGCAAATAGCTAACGTTCTCCCCGTATGACACACCACAGATTTGAACATACCAACCCCAGTGTACATGCATGTTTACCCTGCAGATGTATTCACATCTGAGAAAGCACTGCTCCAGATCTTTGGTCTTGACATGTAACCTTCCCTCCTCTGTGTTCCTTCTAGGCAGGACCACTGAGATGATATATGGCCTTTAACAGACGTGTAATTGAATCAAAATAGCACAGCTCTGTTCTGGTGGTATGAAAATGATCTGTCTGGATGCATCAGTTGTGCCCCCTTTTATAATAAGCATTTTTGTATTGTGAAACACGGTGAGCTGAGCACAGTCCTTTTACATATGCCCACCACAGAAGAGGAGGATGGCTTCTGAAGCGCTCCGAGTTTTAATAACAGACATTGAATACTCTGCCCACCTTGGGTTTGGTAGAGGATAAACTACTTGGGGATCAATGTCTCACTGTAGTAAATTTTAGACAAAATTACTGCAAATCATTGCAGATTAACTCGGAGAATAGTTTGTTAAAAGCCTCAGTTACCTGAGCGTTCTTCATATGCTGACAGGGTGGCTGTGCTGTGCATCATATGGTCACTTTTTAATACAGGCAGACCATTACTTAGACTTGGCAGCCTTTGTTCACACAACCTTCACCCCTCCTTCCCCTTCCCCCTCAAAAAACATCCGGCACTTCCTCAGGAAGTGATTATATGGACTTCAGTCTCTGCCCTCTAGGGTCATGTCTGGACCTGTGCAGTTAGAACTTGGGCCTGTTGGGAGAAGGGACTGAGGCCTGAAACCAGTTTGTATGAAAGAGAGCTGCTTTCTCTAGCAGCATTTTTTAAACAGGCTTGCTATGTGCTGGTAGCTTCTTTGTGCATCTTGCCTAGACATTTAAAACAGCCTCACCCCCCTCAAAAAAAACCAAACCACTCCCCCCAAAACGACTCAATTGGATAACACTTCAGAAAACAGTCTTCCCACTTCCCATCCTACACTTCACCTGAGCGAAGGGGGAAAGGTCTCAGAGTCTGTTTCTTGTTACTGAACAACATCTCTGCTTGTTTTGGGGCCCTGAGTTTGCTGCTTAAAATAAGTCACTTAACTGGCAAACTTCTGGACGACTTCCTCCAAGATCCTGGAAAGTGAAGGCTTCTACCTAAATAACATAAAACAGGGGCGCGCGCCTTTTGGCTGAGTCACCAGGGCTTTCCCTCTTCCTAATGGAACATTGATTTCAAAAAAGCTTCTTCCAGGTAAGTTCTGAGTCCCGTAATAACTTCTTTGTGATAATTCCCTGGAGTGAGGTCCTCTCTCTGCACTGATTTTTTTTTTTTTTTACTTTATTTTTTTTGTTCAGTCTATTAAACTAAAAACATTGAATTTGTTTTGTTTTGTTTTCTTTAACAGAAGCTTTGATATCAGCTGCAGATCATTCTCAGTGCAGGGGTGGGGGCACATCTACAGTGATGGTCTAAACACCTAGACTAGCATGTTTGCTAGTTTATGTCTGTCCCGATTGATAATTGGAGACTGTCTGTGCCATAGGGTGTTCTGATGGTCTGACAAAGGGAATGTTTCCCAGGTAGCTGTCAGAAATGATTTACAGTCTCAATTCTTGATCCTGCTGCATTATCTTCTAAAAGTGCAGGAAGATTGTGAGTGTGTGCAGACACTTTGGAGCATGCTAGACTGGAGAAGCTGAGTCTTGTACGCGCTCTGGTCTTTTCTTCAGCGAGCTGCGTGCTCTACCAGGACCACTTTCTAGTCTGGAAAACACCCTTGCCTCTTCCTCTTCCTGCCTTCCCATTCTTCCTGCTCCTCCCCAGTCAAGTCAGTTCTGTCTACATTGGTAGCTACAATTCCCTGTGCTTTCTGCTAGGAAAGCACATCCTTGTATCCTCTCTGGTAATTGAAGTCACTTACTACTGGATGTGCAAAACGGGATTGACTGAGGACCATGCAGCCTGGAGCTTGTCAGTCTAGTTACACTCTGGCTGTGAAGATGCAATCTGTCACACGTACTCCTCTCTTTACTCCACTTTCCTTTTTTAAAAAAACTGTTGCATCAAGGACCCTAGCTGGAGACTCGCGCAGCCCCCTGTGAAACCTGCCTTCTCACTCCCTTTTTTTGGTGTGATTCAGGACTTTGGAGTCAGCAAAGACTGAGGAGCCCCCCCTTTGCTGTAATAAGAAACAGACATAAAGTCCCCCTCTTGTCACTACAACCCTCATGTTTTTATTTTTCCTACAACCCCTTTGAAATTGATGCAGTCTGGGCAATAGATGCAGTCTGACCCTTTGGATGTAATTTTTGTATCTTCATTTTTTTGACAATTGCCCCTAAGAACCCCAAATAGGGGACAAAAAGCGTTGGAGGACCTGAAACTTACCTGAACCCAGGTTCTCCGGCGCTTCACAACCAAATGGGGCTACAGAGAAGCGTCTAAGCCAGTTCACAGAGCGAGCGTGTGTGGGGACTTCTCGCTGCCACGGACCCTTGATGCATGCTCCCCGCGCTCCAGTGGTCCCGTGTCAGAGGGCGGAGTTTTCGAAAGGAGGCCGCCAAAAATAAAAGGCAAAGAGACGGGATCGGCTGCAGCGGTTTCCCACAGGAGGAGGGAGTGTGCATCGGTCTGGTAACAAACAGAGAATGTTTCTCTCTTTAAAACCAAAAAAAAAAAAAAAAAAAAAAGGGAAAGGAAATCACAAAAATCTGTGTTTTATCTTGGATATTTTCAGAATATTCTTGTTAAAATGCAGATTTTAAATATTTTTTTATGAGCTGTTAGGGCATTTACTGTAAAGCTGCATTTGAAAATATTGTACACTATAGTAAATAGGTGCTTTTGGTACTTAAGGTGCTTTCACTGAAGCGTTACACTAACATTTACTTGATTTCTGTCCCGCAAGTTTACAAAGTCTGTCCTTCTGTAAAGCACACAATTCTGATCTCCCAAATTTTAATACTGTTTTGCATACAAAGCCATTTTGATCATTTTGTTTCCTGCTTCCATCTGACACTGGAAGTAGGAAATTGCTAACGGAATTCAGGATTGTCCAAATTATGCAAGCTTGCCAGAGCTGGACAGAGCAGCACAGTGAAATGTTAGTGCAATGCATTCTGGTGATAACTACAAAGCTGAGTTAAGATATTCTAGGTCTGCATAATTTTTAATGAGTTGACTGAATAATACTAATGTAATTGGAGTGTCTTAAGCTTTAGGCTAGGGAAATTAGTTCACTGTATTCTATTAGGATTGTAAAAGTAAATATTTTTAAGATTGCCTTTTATTTCATGTTACCGAGTGGAAGGTAAGTGATCTCATTACCGTTATTTTTTGTTAGACTTCTCCCAACAGAGTAAAAGCTTTACCATGGCAGTTCTGCCCTTCCTCCACCCTAGTTTGCTCTGTCTGTTGGTGACATTTTCACTTTACAGATTGTGTTTAAAAAGAAAAACCCAAAATTCAATTAGCTTATTCACAAACACTGGTGTCTTTGATACAGGAAGACAGAGAAATGCATTCTGGGGAGGATAACTTTGAGTGCAGGGCAGAGCTGCTTTAAAATTATGACTCTCTTTCAGGACATTGACCTTTCTTCCTGATAGTCTTAAATTTGAGTCTTCTGCTCTTTTGGGATGAGTCTGTCTTGTGTTTATTCCATGCAATTACTAACTTTGCTTTTTTTTTTTCTTATTACTGTCACCTGCATTCGTGCTCCCCACCTTTCGTTGGCACGTCCTCTCTTCTTCTCCCCTTTCCTCAACCCCACCCCTTCACTGTGCTTCGCTCCTGGGCACTTCACAAGATGTGGAAGATGTTAAATTTGTGATAAACTACGACTATCCGAACAGCTCCGAAGATTACGTGCACCGTATTGGCCGTACCGCACGTAGTACCAACAAAGGTACTGCCTACACCTTCTTCACACCAGGAAACCTGAAACAAGCCAGGGAGCTTATCAAAGTGTTGGAAGAAGCCAATCAAGCCATCAATCCAAAGCTGATGCAGCTTGTGGACCACAGAGGAGGAGGAGGTGGTGGTGGAGGTAAAGGCATATGGGTGAAGGGCCGCACAGGGATAGGTTCCCCATTTTTGAGGGAGGGAAGATTAAAAGAGGGTAGGGAAGTGGTAAGTGCAAGTCTTAAGATAATAAAGCTGTTCTGTACTGGAGGTCACAACACATTATGTAGATGTAGTATATCTACATAATGTTCCAACAGAGAGGCAGTCCCCTGTTTTAAGAATTTTATTTTTCTCCTGATAAGGTCATCACAGGGCTGATTTCATTTGAAGTAAGTAATTCCTTATGGCTCCTACCTAAGCACACACAACACTATGCATGTGGATACCCATGCAGAATTGAAATGAGTAAAGGGATGCACTGACTTATTTCGGGGACTGAGACTATTTTTGCTCCCATCCCTTGAAGGAATAAGAAGTTTCCTTATATTTCCAAGTTAGCCCTGAATTCCTTCCATTTCTTTGTCTCCAAGCATGTGCATAAAGAATCCTCGTTGAACTTTGTGTTTACACTTTGAACAAAATGACGAGGCGTATGCACAGCTGTGCAGGGAAGTTACAGTCAAAAGAATGTGCTCCTTGTGGGCAAAATTGGGGATGTAGAAGGGGAAAAATAGGGGCACAATTGTTCCATAATTCATTTTTTAAGACTTGTTCATGGTACTAAATCTTAATATATCCATCGCCAGGAGGTCGTTCTCGTTACCGAACGAGCAGTTCAGTAAACAACCCTAACCTGATGTACCAGGAAGAGTGTGACAGGAGGCTCCGGGGAGTGAAAGAGGGCCGGAGAGACTCAGGTGGCTTCAGAGACCGTGAGCGTGCTGACAGTTATGCCAACGGAGCCAACAAGACCTATGGCAGTGCCTACGGGAGCCCAAATTCTGCTTTTGGGGCAGCACAGAGCCAGTATGGTTACACTCAAGGGAGCTATGGAGCAGCTGCCTATGGCACGAGTGGCTATGGCACTGCAGAGTACAGTGCTAGTGGCTATGGTGCCAGCACCACAGCTGCCACCGCTGGGAGAACCTCACAGAGCACTACCCAACAGCAGTATGCAGGGATGGTGGGGCGCTCGGGCCAGCAGCCACAGCCGCTCATGTCACAACAGTTTCCGCAGCCCCCTGCCACTAATGTGATGGGCTATATGGGACAGACTGCCACCTACCAGTACCCACCCCCTCCCCCGCCCCCGCCCCCCTCCCGCAAATGAGACCACTTGGTGACCAGTGTAGACCTCTTGCATTTAAAGGAACCTTTTCTTTCTCTTCTTTCCCATTGTGATGTCTCTCATGCAGGTTAGACTTAGAATTCACCATTCAAATCACTTGAGCCCATCAAAAATGGCCCCCAGTCCACATTAATGACCCTGTCCTCTTTGGTTTTTTCTTTTTTTTTTTTTTTAAGAGGTATATATAGTTGACTGGAAATTCATTATTTTTATCTTGCATGTTGATGAGTTTGGAAATTTTATTTTCTCTAAAGGAAATGGGTATAAGGCAGATAGGTCCCAGGTCGATCATCTTGGTGTCTAAGGTTTGTGTGAAAACTTGCTTTTGAGAGGAAGAAATTTCTATTCTGTAACACGTTAACTTAATTTCAGGAAGTATCAAGAGAGGTGGGAAATGTCGGGGAGCCAAAAAGCACTTCATTTAAAATATAAATGCGAGGGAGCAATGCTCACTTCTCCTAATCTTATTTTTTTTTTAAGTAGCTCACTATTATTGCTTGTAATCTTGTCGTAGATGACTTTCTATAGGAAAACTCTGCTCATTTGTCTGAGCTGGCAGTGTTCAGAGTAATGCCTTATTGTCGGCATTTTCCACAGCTCTGGAAGCCCCATCTTCTCATACCTGTGGCAGCCAGCGGTAGGGAGGTTGGAATTAAAAATCCAGTGTCTGAGACCAAACCTACCTTGGATTTGATACCTGAAAACCTGATAGTTGCTGTGGGTACCACTGCTAAAATACTCAGTCAAGTAAGTTATTTCATGCGGAGCCTGGTTATTGTTAAATTAGTTTCTGCTCTTAAATTCCTGTTGTTGAGTTTATTGAGAGAAGTCATACTTGAGAGCCAAGAAACTAAACAAGTGATGAACAACGTATCTTGTTCGTCTGTCCTTCACAAACTCCCTCCCTTTTGCCATAGGGAATGTTCTGAATGCCACTACGCTCAATAAAATGTGACAGAGTTTTCCACACTTGAATTTAAGAGGCTTGAATAGAGTGGGCTGGGGGGGAGGGCAAGGGGGGGGAGGAAGAGAGGAGGAGGAGGAGATTGACTGGGATCTCCTTTCCATGAGGTAAGCAGTGAGCTGGTTAGTGCATCCTGATTCTGAAGCTTTATTTCTTTTGTACCTTGCTCTGACTATTGCTTTCTTTGGCTTTTGAGTGCATTTCCCTGCTCCATTGGTCCCTTTGAGCTGAGCTCTTGCAGGTAGGTAGTATTTTAGAAAATGTTAGAGAAGAGTGAAATTTTAGTAAATACGTAAATAAAACTTGTTTATTTTACAGGCTAAGGTGGGTGTGAGGGGGGTTCCCCTCCTTAGTAAAGCATGTTGTTGACTTGTTATTTCTAATACCAGACGGTTCAGAGACAGTAGATGATAACAGGAGTTGGCTGCTCTTGATCTGATAATGTGACAAAAGAGTGGATACGTCTCCTGGTTTGAGGCATGCTCTTTGCATTATGAGAATGCAGGGAGTTGTGGGTTTCTTCTGTTGGCGTTCTTGCATATGGATGAACAAGGCAGCCCACTCCTTCTGTAGCAGAGTGGAACTTCTTATAGCCCTGGGAAAGAGCTTGCTTATACAGAAATGATTTCTTTTTAAATTTAATTTCTTACCAGAGTAAAATTTTGGGGGTTGAATGTGCTGCCTTTTTTTTTTTTTTTTTTTTTTTGGGTGCAGTACGCAGGTAGGTTGCTGACAGGGAGAAGGGAGAGATCTTCCAGAACCTCAGTTCCTTCATCCCATTTTATAATTCCAGTGCATGGGCAGGAAGTTCCTTTGCTTGTGTTAAGTGAAAGCCAGAAACATTTTGTTTATCCAGGCGCTGACTGATTTGTCTTTGGCCTCCCTCACAAGCAAATATAGAGCTTTTTTTCTTTTTCCTTTCTTTGTTTTAAATTTGAGAGTTGAATGCAGAAATGTGTTTGAGGAGTGTAGGAGTAGGACATCTCACTGACTGGCTTTAAAAAGGGTCTCTGGACCACCAAAGCTGCCTTATAGTCTGTTATAGCTTTCACTTCTTTTGGTGGGGACTTGTGCACATGTAAACATCGATGCCAAGTCTTGCTTTATTGCCATTGAGGTCAGCTGAAGTCCAGGGTCTCGGTTCAGTTCAGAGTGTCAACCAGACTGTTGAGTGCATAAATGCACCGTGGCATGTGCTGCCCCTGTCCCACCTGGTGCTCACTGCTCTGTTCCATATACCAGCTGGAGGGCCCTTGTGGATAAAGCATTAGTCTCTAGTGTTGTTTGCATTGTTTTCAATCTGTAAAAAGTTTGTGGGAGTGTCAGATGAGTTGGGTGTCTCCTCCCCTCCCACTTCCTGAAGCAATTTACTGTTTGGACTTCTCTGAACAATGGAAGGGTTAGTGGCTTTGTGTGGGATCAGCATCTTGTTTCACACACCTGCTGGTCTCTGAACACATTCCTGTTGTATTAATAAAGACTTGAATTGAGAGATTCATAGATCTGTGGTGTTCAGGCACAGGATACTAAGAGCTATGTTACTATTCTTAGTTTGTAAATTGTCCTTTTGATACCATCTTGTTTTCTTTTGTAGGTATAAATAAAAACACTGTTGTCAATAAACTGTGAACTTTGTCTTTATTTATGAAATGTAAAGCCGTCTTTGCCCCTGTTCTTCCCAGTTCTTAAAGTCAAATTCAAGGAGATGGAAACACCTCTTGGCAACCCACTGAATTTTAATTGAAATTGTCCCCATCTGTAGGATATGAGGAACTGAAAGTGAGTGAGTGGGGAGGATGTTTGAATACTTGTGGAACTGGAAGATTCATATCATTCAAAGGGAATGTGTTTTTCTTGAATGTTACGGGACCTGAATAGAGAGAGGGTCAGGCAGACTTTATTTTGAAGAGGGTGTTAGTTCATACAGAGTTAAAATAACAGTTTGTAGCATCTGCTGTGTCAGATGTGGCCACCTGTGAAATAGGTCAGCGGCTTTTGTCTGTGCTATCAGACTTAATAGTACCGTGGTCCCTTCACCACAGGGACTTGCCAAAGGACTAAAGGGAGTTAAAAATTCCCTTATACTCCTTCTGCTGCCGCACGTTCAAGGTAGAGGTGTGTTCTGGAGGTAGGTGCTGGGAAGAGCCAGGAGAGAATAATTTGCACTACTTTGGTATTGGCCAGCACTACTTAGACTAGCACCAAATTCAAGTGAGAAGAAATAAAAAAATGGAGGGGAAGAGTCTTGTGGATGAAAAGCATTTCAGCTTTCCAAGCCTTGTCTTCCTGTCACCAGGTTGAAACTTGGCTGAGCCATCCGTTAGTCAAAAAGGGCCAGGGAAGGAAAGCTGTGATCTTAAAAGCTTTGTCTTCAGAATGTCTTGCGTTGTGGAATGTCTTCAAACAGGCATGGGGAGACTTAGCTTCTTTCCTTTTAGGACTATGCAAAAGAGAAAAGGTAATGAATGAACTTGGGGGAATTCAACTGTTTTATTGTTTCAACAATTTTATTTTTTCTAAATTGCTGTGTAGAGCATGGGGTAGTGGGATGCCAGGTTTGCAAACTGCAAATGGGAGACAACCACTACAAAATTGCTGCTAAGAGGGCAGACTCCACAAGCTAGCTATTATCCTTTATGCTAAAGGAAAAGGTTCCTGTTTCCTTTTCCATGGTTACTTGCTCTCCCATGTGGACCCTTTTAACTTTTTTTCTAATGATGTGCTATCCTTAGTGCTTTCCCCTTTTGATATAGACCATGGCCTGAATAAATGGTCTGTGGCCAGCCCCTCCTAAGCCTGCCCCACCCTGTTTGATCTGAAACTTGGGATGGCAGGGATGCCTCTGGTGGGGTGCATGGAGCAGCAGCCGCCCTGGATGCGTGGTGGTTGGCAGGGCATGGTGGCTGTCGGCCTGGTATGGGGGTGCACCCTGGGGGTGGGTGCTGGGGCCTGTCTCTGTTGGGTGCCAGAGGGAAGGGCAGTAATGTGCTGACAATGGACCACAGAGGGTAGTGAGTGCCTGATGCACCAGGTGGGGCCACAGGGACTGTGCCAGGCTGGAGAAATGGGCTGGGGGGAACTCGTGAGGGTCAGTGAATACAAATGGATGTCCTGCCCCTGGGGTGGAACAACCCCAGGCACCAGTAGGTGCTGGGGCCTGCCCAGCTGGAAGGGGGCTTGGCAGAAAAGGCCCTGTTGTGTGCTGGTGGATGCCAAGTTGAACGCAAGCCGCCGATGTGCCCTTGTGGCAAAGAAGCAAATGGCCTCTGGAGCTGCAGGGCCAGTGTGGGGGTCCTTCCTCTCTACTCAGCCTCGGGGAGGCCACAGTTGGGGTGGTGGGTTCATCTCTGGGCTCCCAGGGCATACTGGGGCAAGTCACAAAGGACCACAGGAGCATCTGACGTATGAGCACAGGCTGCGAGCTGAGACTGTTCAGCCTTGAGAAGGCAAAGGGGGATGTCACCCATGTGTACAAATGCCTGATGGAACAAAAAAGGAGGCAGACCCAGACTCCGCTGAGTGGTGCCCAGTGACGGAACGTGGGGCAGTGGGAAATTCCACTTAAATATCAGAAAATAACATCTTACAGAGGGTGGTCAGACACCGGCACAGGTTGCCGGGAGAGGCTGCATCCTGTAGATAGTCAAAACCTGACTGGACAGGACTTTGAATAATGTGCTGTGAGTGGGGGCATGGATTAGATGATTCCCCCTCTCCTTCCCCTGTCTGCTTCCAACCCCAGCCATTGGGTGAAACACAAGCTTTGAGGAGCTGAAAGCTTCCTTGGGATATCTTTCATGTCCTTGTGTTAAACAGAAAGGAGCTCATCTAGTTTTGAAAACAAGATAAAAAGAAGTAGCATTCTATAAAAATCCCTTCGCAATGCTTTGGTATAGGCTCTGAAGTCTTATTTAATACATTTCTTTATATAACACATTTTTGCTTTTTTTTCTTTTCTTCAGCATTACTGCCCTTTTGTCTGAGTTCTTCAGTGTTAGAAATGTTTTGAAAAGTTGGGGTTTTTGAAAGAATGTAAAAGAGATGCAACCTGCTATAATATTGCTGGCTCTCATAAATGACTGCAAAGCATTTGCATATCTTCAGACCCTGTTTCTCTCCCATGATCCAGAACATTTGTGTAAAAGAAAAGAGGGGAAAAAAAGCAATTCTCTTCCTGCTGTGATGTTCCAGGGACAAATGTTTTTTCTTCTGCCTCCTGTATCATCTAAATTTTGCAGCTCTGTCACTAGCGGTGTGAGACTGAAAGCCAGCAGTTGTGTTTTTTCCCCCTTTTGTTCCACCATCACAGCTACAAAGGGTATCGATTTCTCACAAAATACAGGACACATGAATGGAGCAAAGCTAAAATGGGAATTAGTTTTGAAAAGGAAAAAAAAAAAGGAATTGACGTGGAGCACCTTGATGGCAGTTTTACAAAGTCATTTTCTGGCTACAGAAATATTGAATGACAGAAGGAAGTCTTAATCTGCCAAGGCCAGCCACCTGCTCAGTGCTCCTGTCACCTCTCTGTCAGCAGGTACAGTGCATGAAGCTACCAAAAATCCATCCCTTGAAACATCAAACATGGGCCATCACTATTGCTTTTGGCAGACTAGAAAATGGTTGTCCACTCAGGCAATTTCATCTAATTCTGTCCTCCTCAACAGAAAGGTGTTTTAAAGGTGTTTTCAGCCTTGGCAAACCACAGTGTGTTCTACCAGGATTTATGCCCTCGGTGCACTTGTTAGCTCTGGTATGTAGCCATTTACCAAACACAGCACTGAAATGGAAGGGGCATCTGATTTTGGAAAGTGTCTCTTCTGTGCAGATGCCCATCTTCCTACAGAATTAGTTCTTGACAATGTTACATCTTTCCCATCAAAGGAAAAGTAGGCTTAATAATATCTCCATATGTCTGCAGTTGCCTTCTCAGGTACATTGTCTGCCTGCAGCTATTTTTTCCTCCTGAAAGTTTTTTTTTTTTTTGCGTGATTCATAATCTTTCAGAATGAATGTAGAATTTAAATGTACCTCAGTTGTTAACTTCCCAAGGTGGGGTTAAACTAGGCTTAGCTCTGGTTTAATTTCTGCTGTGTTTCACACGCGCTTTAGAGCTTTGTGAGCAGTCATGCCCACTTGCATTCAACAAATGGTTTTTTTAAACTGGACTTCAGGTGCACAATATGCATCACAAATACGGCGAAGAATGAAGCCATGGCAAGCTGCAGCTCCACTGTGCATTGCAAGAGTGCTGAATAAACATTTTAGATTTATACCAACCTATTTACCTACCTTTGGTGACGTATAGATAGAAGAAGTCGCAGTAGAAGATGGTTTGTACCACCCCAGAGACTACAGCGATCTGGTCATAGAAATTCTCTGTGTGGTAGCGCCAGACCCAGTTGGCAATGTAGAGAGCACGGTAGAGGCCCAGGAAGAAAAGGTAGTGCGTCGTGATGGTCTCTGCTTCCCCTGTCTTGCTGATCATGAAGAGCTGAGGAAGGATAGCCACGGACTCCAGGTAGATGGAGAAGGTCCAAAGTATCTGTGAGGTGCAAAACGAAGGCGGTGGGGAGTCGGTGCTGGTTAATATGTGTTAAGGCCCAAAGCTTTTCCTTTGGCAAAGCACTGATGTGTAAGTGGCATGAGTAGTGCTGCTGAACTTGGGGGAAAAGAGCCTGCTGTGCTGGGACTGAGAGGAGACAGCACTGAGCATCTTCAAGGCCTGCCAACTTTGCCTTTCCTGCCTGCTTTTACTGTTAAAAATCTCAGTTATTCAACATGCTTCTCCCTCTGCCGCCTGGTGTCAGGCTGCTGCTTCCCCTCCCTCTTCCTGATTCAGTTTTTCCTTACCTCCAAGGGGGTGAAGCTGTGGTTCTCCAGAAATGACAGGCCTGTGACAGGGACCAGCAGGAACTCGAGGCGAAAAGAGTCGTTCTCACTGTCAAATGTTTTCCGGAATTTCACGTAGATCATGTACACGGTGACGTAGGCACATATCAAAAAAATGACCTGGGGGAGAGAAGGGAGATGGCAAGACCTTCCATGCTTAGAGGACGTCTTTGCCAAAGGTCTGTAAACCTGGTTCTGGTGTGGCCATGCCAGGGTCAGATAGTGGTGAATGATTTTCCTGTGCTGGTTTATGGATTAACTTCTGCTGGAGATACTCCAGTGGTCAAGTAAAGCTTGCTCCACCATGAGGATCACACATGTTTGAGTCCCTCTGGGGCTCTGTGTGAAGAGGTTGGCTTGGTAGCAGCCTTCTGTTAGCATTCCTGCTGTGCAAGGACATCCAGGCTTGGTTCACAGCATCTCATTCTAGTTTTAGTGGTACTAAATGTGACTCAGCTCACTCACTGGCTCTGGTGAGGTGTTTTTTTTTTTCAATGGAGGGCCAGTGACACCAAAGGAAGCATCTCTACCCACACTTCCTGGCTGAAAAACCTCACTTAGTGACCGTGTACCCTCACCTCCTTGAAAAACCACAGCGAGCTGAGGGGAACCTCTTCTGCTGCACTGCCCTTTCCTTACCTTCATCACAGTGTTATAGACAGAGATGAAGTTTGTGAACAGGTCCAGATAGCGGGTTGTGAAGACAAGGGCAAAAAGAATCTGACTCTTCCCAGAGATTCCTGTGTGGCAGGGAGACAAAAGGAAGGTAAAGCAGATGAAGGAAAGGACCCATAGGGTGGTAGTTTCCCCTTATGCCCTCTTTGGAAGCATTTGTATATATGCATGTTGTTTTTTGAGCCAGGTCTGGTGTGCAGGTGCTGATGTAGCTCTAGACCTACCCCAGGACTGGCCAGAGACCCCCAAGTAACAAGGCAGGCTCCTGCTGAGCCATGCCTGTAGGGACTGGTGCCCAGTGGGCATGTCCACTGCTTTGGCCAATTCGGTCCTTACTGTCATCAAAAGGCCTTTCTTCTCCCTCCTTTCCTCCTTTGTTGCCCACCTCACCAGGGATTGTGTGATGTGACATCTGACATAGGAGGGAAGAGCTGTGGGACCAGCCCAGGGATGCTGATGGAGCTTGGTCACTGCTGGCTGGGAGATGCAGTCAGGCCCACCCATTTCTCTACCAGTGATAATGGTCACAGCTCCAGCAGCCCAGCCCCAAAATCTATTGCTGGGAAAACTATGAACTCAGCAAAATCCTCCTGCAGGAAGCTGTTGTCCTAATTTCCTTTCCCCAGGATGGGGCAGCCTCTGGCACCTGTCCACCACTGGCAGGACCTCCAACTTAAAACAGCTTTCTCTCCAGGTTGTTGGTGTTGGTGCTGCCACAACTTCTTACTCTCATTTTCCACCTCCCTCTGGCCTTGCTGCCCTCCCCTTCACTTCACCACCCCAAGACCAACACCTGCCCGAGGCTCTGTGCCTTGCCACATCACATCCTTCCAACACAGCGCTCTCCTTCTGGCAGGGACACCTTCCAGAGGAGGAGGGTGACTTCCCTGCGAGAGCCCAGTGGGGAGGGCTTCCAGTTTGTATGGGCTATCACTAGTCTTTCCAGCACCCATTTTGCTTGCACCCTTCATCAAGCTGCCCTCCAAGAAAGATCACCCTCCTTCCCTGGGGCATGGAAGCACTCACCGGCACAGGACTTGGACTTCAGGATCTTCAGGAGGAGAATAATGATGGCCAGCAAGTGGGAGATATCCCCCAGGATGCGGAAGATGTTCATGATGCTGGTGGGGGGCTCCTCTGGGGCGAAGGGAGTGTGGCACTTTCCGCAGTCAGGGAGGGCGAGGGCAGGGAGTTTTTCTTCCCTGAGCCTCAACTGAGTGAACAGTCTCCTCCGGCTCAACTTTCCTTTTTCCCTGAGCACAGAGCCCTCCCTTCTTGTGGAGCAAAGTTCAGGCTCTTCTCTCCCCTGGTTGTGGGTGTCTTTCCCCTTCCAGGCTGGATGTCTCCCTTAATTACTTTTCCACCAAGGTGTATTTTCCCTCTCCCAGGCTAGGGCCTTCTTCTCCCTGCTTTAGGCTGAAAGTTGGGGTTTGTCCCCTGGAGAGCCCCAGGCTGAGCAGCCCTGAAGCCAGCGCTGGGTGACGGTGACGTGGCTCCTGGCTGGCCGGGGAGGAGAGAGAGGAGGAGGCAGAGGCGGGAATAACTGCGCTACTTTTCCCTTTTTCTTTTTTTTCTTTCCTCTTTTTTCTTCCCCAACTTGTCTCAAGTTACATACGGAAGTATGGTTAGAGGGGAAAAGGCAGAGGGAATGGGATTCCCATCCTCTGGCCTTGAGGACACACCCTCCTGCGGGGCCAGGCTTCCCAGGGAAGTTCACCATGGTGCATTAACCTCTGTCCTGCTCCCAGCCAGCAGCCTTCTGCCCTCTGCCCTTGCTGGCCCCATCCCACCTCCCGACACCTTCTCCCCAGTGCTCCACTTTGTCTCCTGGAGCAAAAGAAGTCAGGAGAGATTCGAATTACCAAACCATTGCGGCTCTTCCACAGCAGTTCATGCACAGGCATTCCCTGGTGACTGCCCCACCAGGCAACCCTGCCTTCGGGTTTCCCATCTGGAGCAGCGTGGATCCCAGACCCCAGCCCAGGAGGAAAGAAAAGATCCTCCCAAGAGCTGGTTTGAAACAAACTTCACTGAAAATATTAATCTTGGAAGCCTGCAAGTGTGTTACAAACAACGTAGTTTATGCGGTGAGTGAAAGGAGCACATGGGCACTGCTGGTTTTGTAGATTTCACAGAAAGGAGCTCAGTAGTGACTGTTAGAAAGTTCTAATATATTTGAAAACAGCTCTGAGTGACCAGCCTGGTTAAGACAAACCTTGTCCTTGGAGAAGTGGTTAAACAGGGAGATCTCATGGCAGCGGTGGGGGGACATCTGCAGCAAGAACCAGCAACTAGATATTCAGTATCTAATCACTTTGTATTAAGTGCCTTAATTTTTTGAATATAATATAATATAAATAAATATAATAAATAAATTAAATATAATTTATTTAACTTTATATTAAGTTGTTTTAATACAACCAAATAGATGTTTCAATTTGTCACCTCATCCCTGAGCTGTGGGTCTAATTTGGTTACTCTTGGGTTATGTGATCCTGCCTCCTCTTGCCCCAGAGTCGGCTCTAGCTGCTGCCCTCCCTGTCCCCTGCCATCACCCATGGCTGTCTCCTACACATATGTCTCTGTCCTTATGAACTTGCTTGGAGTAAAATCCTTAAAGTATAAAAATATTATTCCTGGTGCTTTCTGAAAGGATTAACAAGCCTATTAGCATCACCGGATCCCTTTCTGAATATATTTGCATACATTTCCTCCCTGCCCATTAGGCTGGCAGTTGTGTTTTCCCTCTCTGATGCTCTAGCACCTGCATCATCAGGCTTTTCCAGATGGATTCACAGGCTGTGTTGGAAAACACCTGCTCAGCCCCATGAAACTGGGGATGGCCCTGCCAGGGCACCGAGGCAGAGGTTGGTGCGATGGGAGAAGAGTGGGAGAAGACCAAACGACAGCACCGGCAGAGGAGCGACAGAATAGGGACTGGCTGAAATTGGGTTTCCAGCCATCAGAGCGGTGCTGCCTGGGATTTCAGCAGGGCCATGTGGGTGCTGGTGAAAGGAAAGCCCCAGCCCTGGTGGCCCTGCAGGGCCCTAGTATCCCAGGTCCTTTTGCAGGTGGGCAAAGAGAGGTCTGAGCCACGGAGCAAGGATGGAAAGCTTAGAGGAAAGAACAGATTTGGGGTCTTCTCTTCCAGTTGATCCCTTTCCAAGCCTCTGGAGCTCAGTGTCCGAGAGCACTTGTCTTTCTCTTGTCCCTGCTCTCCTCTTTGCAGCTTCTTGTCTTGCCCAGGGAAAGAAGTCCCCTGCAGAGGGGTAACACTGTTGCGGGTGGCCAAGGTTTATTCTCTTAATCTTGCACCTTCCCAAGAAGAACTGATGGGTTCCAAGTCATGGCATTATCTTCTGCTGTGGCACCCGGAATCCCCAGCTCAGGTGACCATCAGAGGGACTTCCTGGGAGCAGCCCAATCGAGCTCACCCAGCTGGGACGTGGTGGTGGGGCTGGGGTTTCCCCATGGGACATCCCTGTGTGGCACACATGAGGGCCCTGGGAAAGCTGCCAGGAGGCCAAGGGGCAGCCAGGCCCTAAGAGATGAAATATTGGGCACATGAAGTGGCAGCAAGTAAAAATAAACCTTCCCTCCTCCCTCCCTGCCACAACACGAAGTGCCTTGTGCCGGGTGTCTCCCTGCCTCCCGAAATAATGCTGGGTGCTGCCACCACCCTGCACTGCGATGCTCTCTCCATGCCTCCCGTTTCCATGGTGACCACAAGGAATGTCGCCAGGGTGACAGGGAGGCAAGTGAGCTGGGATTTGGCATTAAAATCAAGAATTTGGGGTTGTTGGGTTTATTTTTCTTCCCCCTCTCCCCCTCCCCCTTTAGTTCTATTTTTGGGGTTTCCCTCTCTGCCTCTGCTGGTCTGGAAGGCTCCTCCTGCAGAGCCTCTGGGCCAGGCAGCAGCAGCTCCATCCAGTGCTGTTCCCCACTTCTGCCTGTCCTGCGAGGCAATGGCGTTGGGATAAGAGGGACAAAGGGGGTTTCTTCTTACTAAAACATTTGTTTCCTGCTACCAGGAAGGCTTCTGTGCTTTCATCACAGAGGTGCTTGGCTTGGTGCCCCCCTCCATTTCTGCTGTAGAATGTGGCTCAAGCTGCATCCAGACCTCCTGGGAGAGTGGGCAGCCTCAGGGATTCATCCAAGAGAGGGAAATGATTCAGCATACCTGGAGGGACTGGGAAACATGGTGGGATTGAACACCATGAGCCACCTCTGTGTCTCACCATCTCTGCCCCCTGTGACCAGGTCAGTTTGGCTGGGGCGGTCCTAAAGCACTGGTGGGGGACAAGGATGGGATGATTGCAGGAGAAGCGTAGAGGGAGCCTTGCAGGTGCTAAGGAGTCCAAATCTTTGTTGTCTGGTTTAAACACTCAAAGTCAGAACTGCCCAGGGCAGAGAGTGCTTGAAGGTTTGTGCTGGCTTAGCTGGTATCACAGGAACGTGGGACCATAGGTGTCCAAGCAGGGGCTGCTGGCACAAAGGTAGCACTTGTCTTCATCCCCAGGCAGGAGAGGGGTCAGGCAGCAGTTATTCACCTTCCTAGGAGCTCTTGCTTTTCCCTCCCTTCCCTCCTCCCTCCCTTCCTCTCTCCCTTCCTCCTTCCCTCCCTCCCTCTTTCTCCATTCATCCTTCCATTCATCCCTCCAAATATTCCTTCATTCATCCCTCCAAACATTCCTCCATCCATCTCTCCATCTCTTTCCCTCCTTTCATCTATTCCTCTATCCATCCTTCCCTTCAACCCTTTCATCCCTCCATCCTTCTATCCCTTTGCCTCCCTCAATCCCCACAGCAGCATTGGGAAAGGTTGGCGGAGTGGGGCTATTTTTGGGAGCGTCTCCCTGGCAACGGCTACCACCACCGTCTGTGGTGGCTTTTCCATAGGTGCTAAAATATTCCACGCTTCTTATTAAAGACGGTGCTGGTGGAGACGAGCGGGGGTGGCGAGTGTGAGCCACCCCGCTGCTGGGGCCAGTGGCCATGGGGCGGTCAGGGCGTGGCACCTTGGGGGCACAAAGACAGCTGGGGGCCAGTGGCATCCTTGGTGAGACATCCCCTTGTCCCTCTCAATGGCTCCAGCAGTACCAGCTGCCTCTTGGCCATACCAGGCTGCCACGCCATGCACGAGGTGTAGCTATTCATCCTCTTGCTGTACAGGTGAAGGGAAACACGGTAAGGCCTTGTGGGGAGCCAGCAATGAGGAGCAAAAGGCAGAGAAGAGGAAACTCAGCCTGAAGCCGAGATGACCACAGGATTGTGCAGGTATTTGGTGGCTTTGCCCACTCCAGGAAGGAGCAAGATGTCTCAGCAGCATCTTCATCCCTTTACTGCACGGAGGAGAAAGGCCTGTCGTGGTGCCAGAGGGATGTCACGCTTTGCCACAGGGCAGATGGGCAGCTACCGGCCTGTAGCTCTTGGGAAGCAGCCCCATGGGCCCTAGGGACAGGGCTTTTGGGAAAGCAAGTACCCCTATGAACCTGAACAAAGTTCCCATAGGGATGGGTACAGAGGGCATGGACAGGCTGGCCCCATTCCATCCAGGTGCAGCAGCTCCCGGGGATCCCGCCACGGGAGCAGGAGGGAGGAGCCATGAGTGCACTGAGATAAGCTGGCCCATGCAGGAGGCTGATGAGCTCGTGCTTTGCAGCTGCTCATCTGCATGGAGCTACCAAACTCACCCTCTGCTTCCCTGGTGGTAGCTTTGCCAGGTGGGAGCGGGCTTTGCTCACCACGGCAGTGCTTGCTGATGCCAGTGGGGGACAGCAGGCCCCACAGAGTCTTGTGCAAGGGGATCTTGGGATGATTTTAGGAGGGAGGGTTGTGATTTTTGCAGGATTGGAGCCCAGAGGAGACTCAAAATGGTTTTTTTTTTTATATTTTTTGACTTTTCAGCACAGGCCTTAACACTGAAGACAGCAGATGAGACACCAATATGGAAACCATGTCCTCAAACCATGCTGTCCTGGAGCAGGGCTGTCCCCAGGAGCCCATGCCTGCAGCCACTGCCTGTGTGGTCAGGGCTCTCTTCAGCCTCTGGCTTCGCTGCAGCAGAGTCCCCTGGCCTCTCATCACCAAGAAGTGACTTCTTCAAAGCCTCTGAGATGCTGCTGCCCATGGAGACCCAGAGGAGGTTGCCTGGACATGTTTCCTGGCAGGGTGGCTGTGCACTATCCTGGAGCCCTGAGGGCTGGTCCCTCTGTGCCCACGCTCCTGTCTCCAGCATTACCTGTCCCAGAAGGAAATCTGGGTCTATAGAGTGGGGAGGCAATGCCCCACAGCAAACGCTCTGCATCAGCTGGGAGAGCCTGGTCCTTCCTCAGAGCGAGGTGTCAGCCCAGTACCCCAAATCCAGGTGGGGAAAAAACTCTGACAGTGGATAATTCATCCCTGTGCACCAGCCCAGCAGGAGGATTCACCCCCTTGAGGGCATCTGGTGGCCCCGCCATCCCTTCCCTGGTGCTGATGGTTGCTCTCGTCTCCCCCATGGTGGTTCCGCAGCTCTGAGCTCACATGCGAGGATGGGCTAAAGTAGCGGAAAGCTGTTGGATCCTACCACAGAGTTACTGACTTCTCAGCTACAGACTGCATAGCAATCAGCGAGGGGGAGAGGCAGCCAGGGAACGGGAGCAGAGCGCAAAGGGAGGAAGAGTGGAAGGGAGAGGGGGGATCTGGGGACTAGAGCAGGGAGGCAGCAAGAGACACGGGCAAATAATGCCAGAAAAGGAGGGAATCAGGCAGGAGGGGGAGACCTGAACCCATCGCCGAGCCACGAAGGCACATCAGCACTCCGTGGGATGGACGCTCCTGGGAGCAAAAGATTCTGAGAGGCAGAGGCAGGAGGAGAGCACTGGCGTGGGCAGGGCAGAGTTAGGAGAGGAGCAGGTCGCAGCAGAGAAGTAGCTCTTCGAGGGGAAAAAATAAACCTAAGCTGGAGGCGAGCGAGGGCTGCAGAGAGACTTCCCTGATTCCTCCGGTCTGGCTGAGACATTTCATGGTGAGATGGAGAAAACGTCCGCTTTCCCCTTCCTCTGATGTTGGCTAGGCACGGCTGGAGCAGGCAGCAGCCCTCGGCAGGACCCGGGTAAGAGGCGGTGCCGGGGCGCGCTGCTCCCCTCATCGGCATGAGACCGGGAAGGGTTTTTTTTTCTCTTAGGAAAATAATGTATTGTTTCATTTGCGTTCACTCTGAGGAACAGCTATAAATATAACTTAGGGAGAGATGTGTGGCTTCGTGTGACTGTGCCAGTGAATAATAAAGTTGCCTGTGTGCACGGCATATGCACGTACAGCTACCGGGGTGGCCGTGGGCCGAGGGGCAGGGGTGGGCACCTGCCTGTAAACCTCCCCAGCTCCCCTCCCCGCCCCTTGCCACCCTGACTTTGGTCGCTTTCAAGTAGCTTCTTCGTTTTTACAGCTCCCCATGTTTCCTTAGTGTCTTCTTGCTCTGGGCTGGGTCTTGCTCACCTTTTTCCCCTGCTCCATGTGGGCAATGGTCCCAGACAGTTTACAGGGAAGAATGCAGCTGGAGATCCATTTTCCAAGCGCTCGGGTGCAAATGGGGCTGAAGGGGATGTGTTGGTTCTCCTACTGCCTGTGGAGCTTTTCGGGCTCCAGACCTGTCCCTCCCTCCCTTGCCTTCCACCTTTCCTACTCCCAGCATGGCTGATCCTGCTGCTGGTGGTCCAACATCCTCCAGATAGCTGCAAAGGGTCTTCTGCATACTGGGTTTGAGTGAAAGGAGTTCAAGAGGAAGCCATGAGCAAACTGCCAGAGAAACTCTGCCTTTGCTCCCTGTTAGCAAGGTCAGCATCCCCACCAGGGCACGAATGGGCAGGCAGGTTTATGTGGTGCTGGCAGGTCCCTTTGGATATTCCTGGTGCCACCTTCAGCCCGCAAGGCCCTCTCTTCTGGGCCAAACACCTGGAGTCAACCAAATCCCTCTGCCAAGAACCTGGAGATCCTGTCCCCGCTGCCCCATCTGGACTCCATCCATGGCAAAGCGAACAGAGGATCTGAGGCCTCTACCTTTTCCCCTTCCTCTTTGTGGGGGGTTGTGCTGTGAAGGGCAGACAGTGACAGCACACACAGGGGATGCATGGTGAAGGTGATGTGGCTCCCAGACTACCCTCTACCCCTGCTCTGTGCTCTCCTTGGCTTCTCAGGAGGAGGCATCCACAGGGGGTGGGAGGTGTGGAGATGAGCTTAGGGTCTGGGGCCACCCAGAGCCTGGGAGACGACAGGTGGGTGCATGGGGAACACATCTTGATGCAAATACGCCCCTTCTCCATTCACCATCAGAAGTGGCACGCACAGAAACCTGAGACACCCCGGCATGTGACCACCCCTGTTTGTGGCCACTGACAGTAATAATAAGTACAGGGGAAATATGTGCCTTAGGATGGAAACATGAGTCTGGTGGGGACAGGGGGTGGTGGGGAAGAGGAGGGATGGTGAGGTCTGACCACAGACAGGAGTAGCTGGAGAGGGCTGGTCCGGAGGGAAGTGGGGCTCCCACTGCTCCACCTTTCTCCTCTTCCATCTCTCCTCCCATTCGGGTGCCAAGATCAAGTGCCCCAATGTGTGGTGCTGACAGGGGACTGGCAGGGGGACTGACAGGGGACAGGGGACTGGCAGTGGTCCTTGCCCCTTGCAGCCCCCCACCGTGATTTTCAAGGAAAGCCAGAAAGTGAGGAGGTGGCTGGGGAAGGATGGAGCTGTCTGGCAGGATGGATCCTCACTGGTCCCTCTGGCCACTTGGCCACCCCAAGCTCAGCTACTGGCCACCACCCTGGGAACGGCTGCATTTCTGGGGTGGTATCACTGATGGGAGGGTGGCAGCAATGGGGAGGAGGACATGGTGATGGATACCTGTGCCCGCTGCGTGCTGACATCAGTGCAGACCATAAGCAGAGCAGTTAATGGCAATCTGCCCTCAGCATGTTCCCCTGTCCTGTCTCATTATTGCACTAGGTTGGCTTAACCCGACAGTGCAGCCAGGAATCAATAGATGGATGCTGGCGTCTTAGCAATCGATCCCTCACTCATACACGCGGCTCCCAGCCTCCCGCTGGCGCTCGTTTTTCTGTGAATGGCAAGGACTGAGTGAAGCTGTCTGCACTTGCCTCGCAGCACTGCGAAACTGAGTCAGGCTAAATTCATGCTCCTTCACAGCACTGCCTCTGTGCCCCAGGAGGCACCGGCGCTGGTTTTCCTCCCCAAACAAGGTGGCTTTAGTGGGGATGGTTGGGCTTGAAGACTCTTCTTGTGAGAGATGTTGATTCTCTGTCTTGGGACAG
The DNA here is from genome assembly GCF_025592945.1 of Manacus candei. Classification (NCBI taxonomy): domain Eukaryota; kingdom Metazoa; phylum Chordata; class Aves; order Passeriformes; family Pipridae; genus Manacus; species Manacus candei. Next base: position 7,139,558 of record NW_026138066.1, read on the forward strand.
ACAGGGGGTGCCTTTGAGCTGGTTCTGACCCTCAGACCTCTCGGGCTTGTTCTCCGGCAGTGAAGATGGTGCCAAGGACCAGGCAGATGAGGGATGTGAGCTGGCTGCCGTGTGACCCTGCCCCAATGGTCCCAGAGACCCATGCACCTCCATGCCTGTCCTCCTGGGAGCCTGGAAGCAGGCAGCTTGCTTCAGGGACAGCTTTGGCATTCACCCACTGGTTTATCTGGGGAGAAGATGCCTACCATCTCCTGGCACCAGCACTGCTGCTGCTGTCATCGGAGATTAGGGAGCAGAGGGTGGAGAACAAGGTACCCTCCAGTCTGGCACTGCCCCATGCTGCCAGCCAGGGACTCCTGCAACTACTTTGCCCATGCCTGCACCAGCCCCTGCCACCACGGCAGTGGGTTTGCCCCTCACGATCTGGACGTCTGTTTTATTTCTATGGCAACATTTCTCCCAAAACACTTCAGAGGGAGCCTGGTGCTGTGCGAAAACATGTGAGGCAGCATCCCCCATTCTGTCCCCTGCAAAAGGTTCAGAAAAATGACCTGACACTTCCCTTTACCTCCCTCCTCACCTTCTTTCCTCCCTGGTGAGCAGCACCAGCACTGGTACAATGAGCTGCTGGCCTTGTCCCGGCTTCCTCTCCGCTGCCTGTTCTCCTTTTCCCTGCCTTCAGCTTCGCTCTCCCCTCTCCTTTCACCCGCTCCCTTTCTGCTGGCAGCCTGCCTCAGCACCCGTGCAGAGGGACCAGCTGAAAGTAGTCTTATAGAAAGTGGATATCAAAAATTGCTCTGCTATAGAGGAGGTAAAGCCCCATGAGAGCTGTATAGATTGAACCCACCAGCAGCGCGGTGACTGCGGGGGCTGAAGGGCACCCGGGATCCCAGAAGCTGGACAGACAGGCTCTTCATCCCTCTGAAAATCTCGATGGCATTATGAAGAGGCGGTGCTTGCCACGGGAGTAGGCACAGCGGCCCCAGAAGTCCTCTCCTCTCCTGTTCCCATTTTTCCCACACCATCAAGAAAGAGCCTCATGTCTGGGTGGAGGTGACCAGGCAGAAGCTGCAAGCAGCACCGAATGCCAGCAGGTGAGAGGCAGGTGAGCAGGCAGGATGCCAGCAGGAGCAACTATTGCAGCCTGGAGGAGCAGGGGTAAGACAGCAACCTGTAGAGATGGCGGGGGGATATCGCAGTCATAGCAGTGTGCAAATGCAGCCACCGTGTCCCACTTCAAACCATTCTCCCCAGTCCGATCCCATCCGCGATGGCAGCCCCTGCCGTGCTGGGGACCTGGGGGGCAGGTGAAGGAAGGGGCAATGGTCCTCCATACTGCGTGAGGTGGGCAGCACTTAGGCTTGACATCTTCTAGATGCATTTGTTAAACAAGACCGATCAAGCTGCAGCAATACAAGTCAACAGACCTGAAGTGAAATAATTGATCCACTCGCTGCGGGAATGCAGTTTTCCAACTTACCTGGGATGCTCCCTTCGCTCTGTTTCTGGTGCTTTTCAGGCATGGCTGAAAGGGAGAAGCGGGGACCCTCTCAGGAGAATCGTGGCTCTCTTGGGCTCCTTGGGCTCCTTGTTAGCATAGCAACAAAGGGTTTGAGGGGAGGTTGTTTTTCGCCTACAGCTGATGGGTTAGTGCTCAGCAGCCAGGCCACGCTGGGAACTCAGCTCTTGTACAGCGGCCGAGTGCAGAGCAGTGGCTGTCACCTCTCTTGATCAGGGTCTTGGTGTGGAGCAGGCTGTGCTCTGGTTACTGCTCGCCCTTTGCTGCTGTCACTGTTGTTGTCATCATCCATAACCCATTTGCAGGCACCTGCCTTGCTGGGTGCTTGGCAGAGGTACTGCCCTGTCAGGAGTGCAACCGCAGCGGGCAGGCAGATGACGTGAGCCACCCTTGCCGCCCTTTTGCTGCACACTAATAATGATCCCTTTCCCCTGAACAAGCCAAAAACCATCAAGAGGCCCTGCGTGGGCAGCTCTTCTGGCCAGGGACTCTGTGTTGCAGAGATACCGGAGGTACAGGAGTGCTGCTGGGAAAGGCCTTTCATCAAGGCTCCCACAAGGCAGGGTGCTCAGTGAAGGATGTTCCTGGGATGGGGGGGTTAGAAGAGATGTCCTTTTCACTGGTGCAGTTATGCTGGGAAGCTGGAGGAGGCAACCTGGGAGCACTGAAGCTGCTTGGGATGTGAGGATCTCAGGGACACCACAGCGCCTTCAGTTTTTCAGTTCTTGTGGGTTTTGCACCAACCCTTTGGGGGCTAGTCCGTAGTTTTAGCAGGCAGGGTGCTGGGGCATGCATCAGTCCACATGTTTCCTCAGGAGCAGGTGGGATGGGGTCTGTGCCCTGGCTGCCAAAAAAGCTCTGCTCCTTTTTGGCCAAAAAACCACCAAGGGAAGGCCAGGGGCCTTCTGACCGTTTAATTTTCCCTGTGATGCCAACTACAAAGAAAAACACCCACCTACCTCACTCATCAAGAAGGGATTTCTCCCCAGCTGCTGTGCCAGCAGCATCCTTTCCTTACGATCCTGCTCAGCCAATCCCCAGCCCCTGTGTCTTGTCCCCCCCAGCCCCATTTTGGCCAGAGAAGAGTAGGTGAAGACCAATGCCAGTCCCACCAGCTCCACCAGACGGGGTATCCCCCGTTTACTCCAAGATCCTGGGTAGCAGGCAGCTGTTCTTGGAGTGCCATTGCCTGGACAGTGCAACTGGAGCAGGGATCGCCGGGGTGGTGTGGGAGCAGGCAGGAGGTGATGCTGTCACCTCTCTGTGCCTCTTCCTGACTTTGTCATCCTGGGGACCTTTGTGTGGTTCCCATTTTTATCTGTTTTTTCTCCCTCTCACTCTTTCTTTCGTTCTCTCTTCGTTTCTTCTCTCCCCCTCCCATCAGCATGTGGGCTGATCACTGCTCAAACTTTTAATTCAGATGGTAATTGGAATAATAATACGGGCAGAATCCTTCTGGCTCCGTTGCTGCAGCTGGCTTCAGGGAGCTATGAATAGCTCTGAGTCACACACTGAGATGGTTTAATTTCAAATGATTTTGTTTTGTTTTCATATTACCCATCCTCAGGCTCCAGAGCTTCACAGGGGGGTAAAAATATCCCCCCTTCTCAGTCCATCCCAAAATGTAAACCAGGCAGAGGTACATTACTAAAATCTTTTTTTGGAGAGGGAAACTGGTCAGCGGATCATGCCTTGAGGGGCAGATGGGGACTGTTGGCACTTAATCTATTTATAATTATTGAACGAAAAGGCAGAAGTGTGTATATAAAAATGGTATAGAGTTGATTACAGCTTCCTCCCCTCACCTTCCATATGTCACTTGCCTTTTTAATATGGTAAAACTCTCCTGCACGGTGACTGTGCCTTCGTGTGTGCCCATACAGTGCCTGGCACCCAGCCCTGCTGGCACGGACGAGCGAGAGCTCGGCCACTGACTCCTGTGGCTGGACAGCCCCACGGCACTGAGCTGCCTTATGAGCCCTGACATGAACCCCGGGAATATTTGTGAGGAATAGGAGAAGAGATGGAGTTACAAAGATAATGAAGAGGACAAACCAAATGCTGTGGATCTGCGAAGCTCTGCAAAAGGGCAAAGAGGTCCCCTCTCGGCTGCGGGTGTTTCCGTCCTGACCCCCAAGAGGCGGGAGGCTCATCTGCTGTGTTGTCACCGTGCCCAAGCTGGCAGGATGAGTCTGTGGACGCTGATCTCAAAGCCAGCCAGTGCTACACCACCTGTAATGGGGATAAAGGCACAAAGTGGAGCGCAACCAGCGGCTGCGGTATTGACCACAGACAGAAGGGAAGCATTTGCCAGACAACTCCAGATAAAGCAAAGACTAAGAGTGTAAAAATACTCTGGGATTTTTCCACCGTTGTCGTTCACAGTGTATGTCCCAGAGCACCAGATATGGTTGTTATAAAAAGAGAAGTGGGGGAGTGCTTCAGCATGGACTTTTCTGTTCTGTTTCATGAGACTCTTCCACTGCAAATTTAAGGAAGGATTGACAATATATGATCCACTCTGGCAGGGGCTGAAGAAAGACTGGGATGTGTGAGGCACCTCACCGTGTACTGGGGATGGAGAAAGGGAGGCATTGTGTCAGCACCAAGTGCCTTGACATTATTGGCCCACAGATCCCTTGGAAAAGGACAGCAACAACCCATCCCCCTGTGTCTACTCAGGGTCAGAGCAGAAGCGGGGTGGCAGTGTGGGCTGGTGCGATGGCTTGTGCTGCTGGAGCACAGTGTCACACGGGAAGGTGGAGATGACTGCAGCATCATTGTGGTGTCCCCAACATTGCTCAATCTAGGACACAGGAGGGGAAAAGTGGTTGGGAAGGAAGGAGGGGCAACCCATGCTGTGGGGCTGGAGGCGAATGTTGGTCCCTGGAGACCCACCTGGCTGACATCTTCAATGCTGCAAGACAGTGGCTGTGATGCCTATGCTGCACCAGCTTCCCACAGTGCTGCCAGGGCTTCCTCAGGCTATGAAATATATGGGTATTCACATACACCAGGGACAGGGTAGCAGAGGGATGAAGAGGCATCTCACCGGATTGCAGTATCCTGCATCTCCCAGGGTGCCCCATGCTGCACCCACTAGCATGGTTTCATCTGGCTCCCCAGGAGTTGCCACTGACCCCACAGCTTCCTCCTCCATGTGTGGGTCCCAGGTAGTAGAAAGATCCTTGGATACGCTCTGAGATTTCCATCTCTGTCCTCAGCTAGGCTTTTCTCCCCCTTGTCCATGTTACAGGCAGTGTCTGTTCAGAATGTGTCACCCCCTTTTTCTAGACATCTCTGAGCCTTCCCCTTTCATCCAGTTTGTGTTTCAGGTTTCCAAGCTGCAAACTGTGTTTCCAAGCTTCCAAACTGTGTTTGCATAGGTTTTGGCCTCCTGGTAGGGCCTCTGGCCTTGCTGAGCTGGCAGCATCCATTTTGCAGGCAGAAGTCAGTGGTGGCCCTGGGCCACCAGCTGCTGAGGAGGGACAGTGACATCTCCAGGGGGCTAATGCAAATGTTGGCACCAGTGTGATAGCAGTCCCAGGCTCAGGGCTTCTTGCCTGCCTGTTTGTCCTTCCCATGGTGGCACCACGCACTGTGGGGGTGTGTTGAGGTGGAAGTGGGAAGTGTGTTTATTTTCGTTCGTCTCCTGGCTTGTGCCGCTCTGAGTTTGTGACACTCGGTATTACTAACACTTCCCTGTGCCAGCTGGCAGCAGGGAATGAATCAGATTGGCAGCACCACTGTGTGGACCCCTCATTGGCCATCCAACTTGGAGTGATGCCTCTGGCTGGTGATATCTCTTGCCCCTGCCCAGGGTGAGCCCTGGCACCAAAATGCCAGTGGCCTGAACTTGATAGTGGCAACATCTCAGTACCCTGTGGGCAGAGTTGTCCCCTCTGACCCATGCTACCTGCCAGGGGCTGGATGGTCCCTGTCCCTCCTTCATGCTGTAAGTCTCAGGTGGCTTCATGACCCGCTCTCTGCCCACTGGCAACATCCCCAAGTTGGGGTCTGCTCTGCAGCCAGTAGGATAGTTTATCCTCCTGCTGTCAAAAAAAGGCTTTGCAGTTGTTGTGGTTTAACCCCAGCTAGCAACTAAGTTATCACTCAGCTGCTGGCTCCCTCCCCCTGTCCTCAGCCCCTGTCAGGAGGAGAATTGGAAAGAGAAGGCAAACCTTGTAGGCTGAGAGAAGAACAATTTAATAACTGGAACAACAACAATAACAACAAATTAATAATAAGAATTGTAATAATAACTAGTGGGAGAGAGACTAACAGGATCTAAGAGAAAAAAGTGATGCACAACCCAGTTGCTCACCACCCATTGACCAATGCCCATCCCATTCCTGAGCAATGATTGGCCCCTTTAGGTAAATCCCCCAGTTTATATACTGGGCATAATGTTCTATGGCATGGAATATCCCTTTGGCCAGTTTGGATCAGCTGTCCTGGCTATGATCCCTCCCGGATTCTTGTGCAGCTCCTCACTGGCAGAACATGGGAAATGGAAAAATCCTTGGCTTAAAGTAAGGCACTACTTAGCAACAACTATAACATCTGTGGGTTATCAGCATTATTCTCATACTGAATCCAACACACAGCACTGTACTGGCTACTAGGGAGAAAATTAACCCAGTCTCTTCCAGAATCAGGAGAGCAGTTGATTGTTTCCTCCCCCCCCTGCACCACCCCCTCCACTCCCACTCCTGACCACTCAGTATCCATGGAACTCAATGACATCACAGACCTTGGAATGTTGGTTGTTCCAGCTGTTGTCCAGAGCCAAAACATAGAGGTGTCTGGTCCTCCACTCTCTCCTGAACTCCCTCCTGTCCTAGACGGAGGGATTTTGGTGGCTGCCTCTTCTCCCGCAGGCATCAGTGAGGCTGCAGAGGTTGACACTGCTTGTCAGTGTCACCGGCCTGCGTGATCTGGGCTCCAGGAGGATAATTTGGATTCTCCCACTTGCTGCAGCCCAGAGCACCCTGAAAAATGTCATGGCCACTTGGCATCTCTGGGCCAATGGTGAGTGTCTTACCAGAATCTCAAGGCTTGGAAGATGATGATGATGACGACAGTGACAAATTCAGGTACTCCTGCCACTCTGCGCATACTTCACCCCCGAGCAAGAGCAATGACAGCTTAGATGACAGTCAGACAGAGGATCTGAGAGAACCCATCCCATTTTCCCTAACTCCCAGGCACTCTAACATGGTGGAAGGTGAACAAGTGGAGCTTGAGGCAGAAGATCAGGAGTTTCAGGAACCATTTTACAAAGACCATTTTAAAAAGTCTGACAACTCGTCTGGAGATAAGGAGCCCAGCCCGACCCAACATTTTCCTGGGCATCGGGGGTCGCCTGGTCTCCAAAGGGCCAGTATGGCACCGTGTGGCTCCCAAGACTCTTTCCAGAGTAACACAGACCAGCACTTGGAGATGGAGGCCGCTGCCCCACAGGCCCATGCCAGTGACCCCTACGTGGGGCCTTCACAGTGCACCACGGGAGCAGAGCCCCCCATGCTGCACAAGGAGGCCATCTGGGACAGGGATTTCCCATCCCTGCAGCTGACCTACAGCATCCTAAGGGAGGAGAACAGCATGATCAGGGAGGAAAACAAAGTGCTCAAGGATAAGAATCTCGCACTCGAAGAGGAGAACTATGTGCTCAGGGAGATTTTCTACGGGCTCAGGGAGGACAACGTTGTGCTCATGGAGGAGAATGTCATGCTTAGTGGGGAATACAACATGTTCAGGGAGCAGTATGACAGGCTCAAGGATGAGAATGACTCACTCAGGGAGGACAATGCCACGATCAGAAGAATGTTTAAGAACTTCCAGAACAGCTTGGAGACCCAGGCGTGCATGGTGTCAAGCCTGCAGGAGCAGCTGAAAACTAGCCTGGTTGAACGGAAGAGGGAAGCCCGAGAGCTCGAGTCCGTAGTCCAGCAGACTAAGTGTAATCTCCAGCTAATGACCCAGCGGGCTCTGGATGCAGAAGGAAACATGGAGAGGCTGAAGCAGAAGATCTTTATTCTCCAAGGACAGCTGGAGAGATCCAAGCTGGAGAATGAAAACCTGAGAGCAGACCTGCCTGGGAGCAGCGAAGCACGACTTGGACTTCACGTGGCAAAACCCCCACAAGCTCATAATGGGCGCAAATGGCTCCATCAGGCAGCTCCTGCCTCAGGAATGAAGGTTCTGCCTGTTATTGCTGAGGTCCTTGAATCTACCAGCAAAATTCTCAAATTGTAAGCAGAAAAAGACCTATGAGTGCAATTCTGTGTGAGTTCTATGGATGAATGTATGAATTGAGATCATGGGTCTCCTACTTGCAGCTATTTGCTGTAAATAAAAGCATTTGCTTTTCCATTCTCAAATGTGCTCAGACTGGTAGCCTTTATCCTTTGTGGAGATACTTTCCTTCTGATTAAGTATCAGTTGCAGGTAGTTGTAGGTACTGCAGAACCAGCAGCAAACACTGCCCAGGCTCTGAGCTGCACGGTCCAGCCGTGGTGGGCTCTGTGCAAGAGGCTGTGCCACAGCTGTGGCTGACATGAACTCCTGTGTGGGAGCCAGGAGGAAGCACAACAGCACAGGATGCAACACTCTTAAACAGTGTGCTCATCCCTTCCCATAGCCGTACCAGCCACAATCAGAGATGAGCAAAGCCCTTGTATTTCATCTTGCTTCCTTTGCCCCTTCTTGGAGATGTGGGAAGGGTGAGGAGCAGAGATCCAGATGCTGTTGCACACGGTTTCAGTGAGCAGAAGCTCCTTCCTTCCTCTTTCTTTGGAGCTGGCTGCTTTCTGGGCCACAAATCCAGTCTCTAGAAATTGTGCACCTGTTCCTGCATCTGGGGAAAGAGGGTTGTCGGTGGTGAGAAACCTCTGGGAAGTTGTGAAGTCATATATGTGAGCTGTGGCAGTGCCTTCCCTCCCATACTGATGTCAGTGTTGGATAAGGATGACCTTGGCATATGCAGGCTGCCTAAGGAATGTGCCAGTTGGAGAGGATGCCCTTCCTCTCTTGGCTGGGGCTGGCATAGAGGGGTGTACCTACACTGCCCAGAGTCATATGGGAGCCTGCGGCCCAAACTCACCATGTAATCACTGAGGTTGCATCTTAGCTTTATCTGAGCAGGATCATCTGTGGACATGAAGTGACCTTTCTTCATCACATCAACATTTCTGATTAATTCAGGTTACCAACCCCAGGTTCTGCTGTAGGTTTACCCAGCTAACAGCAAAGTTCCTGTATCTGGTCAAACTGACCCTCCTTAAAGACTTGGGTGCTGTAGGGTAGTGAAGGGGTGGGAGCTGGCAGAGTTCAGTGCCAAAGTGCTTTTTTCCTGATGGGAATTTTTGGGCAGCTGCTTACTTTTGCCTCTGTATGGTGAGTTGTGGATTACAAGGTTGTTGTCTTCTCCTGGTCCCATAATACCCTTGGTCTGAACAACCATGTTTGTGTTGCCACAGAGTTTAAACTGCCTCAGTAACCAGGAGGAGAAACTGCTGGTTAAACTTCATCCTATCAGAGGTGTTGTCTGAAGTTCCTTTCTTGATGCCTTCCAGTCTGTGCTCCTAACTGGGGAAAGCTGGTGGGCTCCCTCAGCCACATGAAGCCCCATTCTGCAGCACTGATGACTGAGACAAGGATGGTTCTCACCAGCTTTTCCATCCTAGACAGTACTTGCTGTTCCTCTCTCCTATCCATGCATGAGCACTTACAAGCAGATCTAAACTTTAGATTTGACCCCCAAATCTTTGTATTTGTCCCATATCTGGCAAACACTAGTTGCTCACCAGTGAGGCTGGGAGTAAACAAATTAGCTGGCTCTGTCTGCATCCTGTGCTCTGCGCTGGCTGCTGTAATCCAAAGGCTACATAGCAGGATTAGCATGGGTGTACAAAGCCCTTCCTAATCTGTGAGTCATTACCCCTTCACTTCATTTCACTTCCCAGCAGCTCTGGGCAGACAGATAGGTGAGCTCTTGAGTCTGGTTTCCGCATTCTTCCATTCTGGGAGGACTGGATCGAGACATAACACCTGCTGCACCTCCTCCCAGGACTCTGCTGCTGAACTGCTCCTTGGATGCTGTACACAGGGCATGTGCAAGGTTTGTTTGCTCTAACCGGCTTCTCCTTGGCTACCCCTAAGCCTTTCAGTTCTCGTTTTTGGCTTTACCACTTAATTTTCTTCTTTTCTTTGAAACAGGGGGGATGTTCTGTGCACTCTGGAAATAAATCCCCTCTGGGTCAGGCTGAGTTGATGGGATCCCTGGGGGCTTCTGTGCATGCCCATGCTTTGTTAGCCATTGTGTGTGAGGTATTTAGCCTGGCTGAGCTCTCGTCCTGGTGTAAGCTCTGATATTAATATAATGGCTCAGGGTGAGGGCCCTGTGAGCTGCTCAGCTGTTGTGCCCTTGGTCTGGAGAGCAGTGACCAGCCAGCCCTGCTCCCCTGCTGGCAGTAGATGTTGGGGAGGGCGGGGTCTGCGGGCCGTGTGACCCAGTCTGCACCATCAGCTCCTCACCTGACTAAGCCAGGCTGTGGCACAGTGCCCACGGAGACCTCCAGACCCACCCTGAGCAAACAGTTGTGAGCGCTGTGTCCACTGCTCTGGACTGGGATGGGTGCTGCCAGCAGAGGTTCTGACTGGGCTTTGCTTTGTCCTTCTCTGCCAGGTGTGTGCCAGGAGCACTTGCAATGGCAATGCCAGCCCCAGCTCACCAGAGGTGAAACCCGGAGCCACCTCGTCCCATGTGAGTGCTGCTGCATGAGTTCCTGTGCCATTCCAGCTCCCGTGGCCCCCTGACATCTGATGATACAGTGAGCCATGGGCAGCGTCCGAGTCAACAGGTGAGTAACCCCCCTGTCAAGGACTGCTGCTGCCCTGGGTGGCCTGGTCCTCATCATCTGGCCCCTCAGGCCCTACCTTCAGCCTACCTTTTGGTATATTCTTCTCAAATTACCTGTCAGGGTCTTTCCCTTTCCTGTTCCAAGGTGTGATTCCTCTCTCCTACTCCAAACCAAAACATGCTGTACATAGGGGTAGTGCTTGGAGGAGTACTATTGAGGAGAAGCAAAGCACTGCATGGTGCTGGACCAGAAATTACAGATTCCAGGAGGGCTGCAGAAGCCACATGTCCCCAGGAATCACAACTCCAGCCACCAGATCTTCCCTTCCTGTGAGATGTGGATGGGTGTCTTGAAGCCCATGCTGGTGGACTCCAGCTGATGTGTCAACACTATGGAGTGGTAGGGAGACACTTCCAGGGTCCTGTGAGGCTGCAGCTCAGCAGGCATGAGGGCAAAGTGGTCTTGGCAGTTCAATGCACTCTCTCGATTTCCTCAGTGGTCAGAGCATCTTCTACCATCACATCTTTAAGGAGTATCTGCAACTGTCTCAGCATCACATGAGGGGCAGCGTCAGAGCCGCCTGCAAGGGAGGGAGCCAGAGGGGTAAACGTCTCCCAGAAAGCATGTGTAGCTTCTGCCAAGGAAACTGCCAGCACTTTGACTGTTGATCTCCAAATTACACCTTTGGCCTTGGATACAGGATGCTGGAAGCCATGCATGTTGCTGTGGCAACAGAATTGTCCTGAGTGCAGGAAGTGTATAAACACTGTCAGCACACACCATGAAATCAGTGAGTAGAGCAGAGGAGAAAATAGAAACTCCCAGCTTCGCATAGTATCAGGGCCAAAATGTGGCCATGCAGTGGGTGCTTGCTCCCAGGCTTCCTGGCTATCCCAGCCACTGTCAGGTTTCAAAGACTTGTAACTCTCCTGACCACAAGGGCTGGAAGGTACCACAGAGGACAAGCTTCTGCTGCTTTGCTGCCTTGTCAGGACTTTGCTAGATACAACCTCCTGGAAGTAAGACTCAGCAAATATTGCAGCTGACCTCCACCAATTTGGTCAGAGAGGCTCCATGGTGCAATAACCAGTAAAATGTGCTGTTGTGAAATTCAACAGTACTCTAGCCCTGCGAGCCACCTGCATGTCTCCTGCCCTTGTTGTCTCAGTGAATATGTGAAGTTACTCTTCACATATTTCTGATGGAAATGCCTGTTTCTCCTCTTCCCAGATACAGCATCGTCTCAACTGAAGAGGATGGACACAAGGTCTCTGCACTGGGCAGCATCAACGGGCACAGCCGGAATGGGAAGGGCCACGCTCCCCAGCGGAAGCACCGCAACCGTTTTGTGAAGAAGAATGGCCAGTGCAACGTCTACTTTGCCAACCTGAGCAACAAGTCTCAGCGCTACATGGCCGACATCTTCACCACCTGTGTGGACACACGCTGGCGGTACATGCTCATGATCTTCTCGGCCGCCTTCCTGGTCTCCTGGCTCTTCTTTGGCTTCCTCTTCTGGTGCATCGCTTTCTTCCATGGTGACCTCAATGCACCGGTGGTGGGAGGTGGTCCCTCTCTCCTAAAGCCCTGCATCATGCACGTGAACAGCTTCCTGGGGGCTTTTCTTTTCTCGGTGGAGACACAGACAACCATTGGGTATGGCTTCCGCTGCGTGACTGAGGAGTGCCCGCTGGCTATCATGGCAGTTGTGGTCCAGTCCATCGTGGGCTGTGTTATCGACTCCTTCATGATTGGCACTATCATGGCCAAGATGGCAAGGCCCAAGAAGCGGGCCCAGACCCTTCTCTTCAGTCATCATGCAGTCATCTCCGTGCGGGATGGCAAACTGTGCCTCATGTGGAGGGTGGGCAACCTGAGGAGGAGTCACATCGTGGAGGCCCATGTCCGAGCCCAGCTGATCAAGCCCTACATGACAGAGGAAGGGGAATACCTCCCCCTGGACCAGCGGGACCTAAATGTGGGCTATGATGTGGGTCTTGATCGTATATTTTTGGTCTCACCCATTATTATTGTTCACGAGATTGATGAGGAGAGCCCACTCTATGGGATTGGCAAGGAGGAGCTGGAGACAGAGAACTTTGAGATTGTGGTTATTTTGGAGGGGATGGTGGAAGCCACAGCCATGACCACACAGGCACGAAGCTCTTATCTTGCTAGTGAAATCCTTTGGGGTCATCGTTTTGAACCAGTTGTGTTTGAGGAGAAGAACCACTACAAAGTGGATTATTCACGCTTTCACAAGACCTATGAGGTAGCTGGCACACCTCGCTGCTCAGCCCGGGAGCTACAAGAAAGTAAGATGACTATCCTACCTTCTCCCCCACCTCCCAGTGCCTTTTGCTATGAGAATGAGCTGGCACTTGTCAGTCAAGATGAAGATGAAGATGATGACGAAGTGGGAGTGGTGTTAGGGGGCAGCACCAAGGAGGAGGGAGGTATCATCCAGATGATGGATTTTGGAAGCCACCTGGACCTGGAGCGGCTCCAGGCAACTCTGCCTCTAGATACAATCTCATACCGCAGGGAGTCAGCCATCTAATTCCTCCAGTCTCCCCATTCCATTCCTATTGCCCACAGTCTCCTCTGTTCTGCACCCGTACACTGGATAAGTTCCTTGACCACCAAACGATGTCTCCCATGACTGCCTCTCAGCCCCTGAGTACATCAAGGCCTGGAGCTGCTCTGATATACTCCCTTTCCTATGAAGTCATACTGCTTGGAAGAGGAGTGAGGATACACTACTCTTCCCAGGTATGCAGTTTATACTAGGATCCCTTTCCTGCCCAGAGACAGGAGAGCAGCAGGCCTGATTTCTTGTCTCTGGAGAGGTGACAGGAGTCCCTGCCTTCAAAGGACAGACTGGGACCTGCAGCAAGTGCATCTGCTGCTGAAGCAACAGCAGACTTTCTGTCCCCTCTCAGTACGGGTAGGCCCAATGGCTGTCAGGGGTCATGGCCATCTCTAGGAGAGGAGCAATTCCTAAGCACTGACCAGATGAGGATGGAAGGGAGAGTTCAGGACTCCTGGAGGGAGTGGGGAAGGATCTCAAGGGACAAGTTTACTTGCATGTTTGTTGCTTGTTGCACACGACTGTCTCTTTGTATATAAAACAGAAGAAGAAATGAAATCCGTATTCTTCCACTGCAAATGTGAAGGTAGGAGACAAGGACATACTACGTAGCCTACTCTTGGCTTTTGGTATCTGTCACCTCCAGAAGCAGCTCACCTCCACGGACTCAGACCCAGTTCTCCCAGTCCTCTTGAAAAACACATCCTGCTCCTCTCCTGAAACGCCTGGCGGAGGAGGCAGGGCCCAGTTCTTGCCACACTCAGACTGCTCCCTGGCACGGCACAGCTAGGATGACAGACAAATGACCTGACTGAACAGCAGACCCTCCACTTGCTCCTTTCACCTCCTTCATTCTTCTCCCTGCTGCCATCAGCTGTAAAACTGAATTTGTAACTATTTATTTTTAATAAAGTCTAATATCCCAAGGGGAGGTTTGGAAGCAAAGGACAAACCCCACAGCTGCAGCCTGGTATAGAGACTGATGAGGGTTATTAGCGCTAATGTTTGCTGTTTATATAGTGTGGGAGCCTGAAAGCTCCAGCACAAGGGCTCCCTTGTTCTGGGCCTCTCTGGTAAAGACCCACAATAAGACACTCAGAGAATTTGTTAGGGGAAGAAGGTCATACAAATGTGTGTACAGAGGGAATCATTTGCATTAAAATCACCAGTAGGATGGGTCAAAAAATTCTGCTTGCTTTGGAGATGAGAGTTTTGCCCAGGGAAAGGTTACAGTTATGCTTGATAAAGAGGCAGAGATGTGCAAGACATTGGTCTAGATGGAAGGCCCAAAAAACCCACAAAAAAGTCAAAGCCTCTTTTTTCGCTAGAGGCAAGTAGAGGGGAAATTAGGGAGGTCATCAACCAAAGCTAGACTTGTAACATCACTTTGCTGTGATTTCACAAAAGAAGTGAAAACCTGATGAGCCTTTTCCTTCAGGAGCAGCAGAATCACCCCTTCAAAACTTCAGATGAGATGAGGGCAGAAAGACAAGCAGGGAGCTCAGGAAGCTGCTCTGGGCACCCAACAGATGTGCTAGAGGGGGAAAGGCTGAGGGAATTATGTCCCACCCAACCTCTGACCTAAAAGCAGAAAAACAGCATCTCAATATCTATCTGGAATTGGTTTAAGAAGCAACAGAAAGAGGGGAAGAAGCAGAAGGATAAGGAAGGAAATAGCAGGACTGAGAGGAAGAAGCAGACACAGCAGGCAGGTGGCACAGGAGGAAGGGGAAAAGAGGAAGAGGAGGTGAGGTAATATGGAAGTGCGTTTCAGAAAGAGCACAGATAGATTAATAAGACATGTCTAGACCCAGTCACAGCCGTTTCTCACCACAGAATGTAGGTTCTGTGGGGAAGCAGCTCTCCTGTCCAGGTTGTTCCATTCACTGGAGTGACTCCATTCAGCACCACTCTCCAGGCCTGGCTATGCAGCCAGTCTTCTACCCAGAGAACAGTGCACCCATCCAAGCCAGACAGTTTCTCCATGAGAATGCTGTGGGAGACAGTGCCAAAGGCTTTACTGAATTTCAGGTGGACTATATCCACAGCCTTTCTCTCATCCACTAAGCATGTCACCTAGTGACAGGAGATAGGAGGAGATCAGGTTGCTCAAGTGGGACCTGCCTTTCCCAAACTCGTACTGGCTGGACCTGATTCCCTGGTTGTGCTGCACATGCTGTGTGATGGCAAGGTGATTTGCTCCATGACCTTTCCTGACATTGAGGTCAGGTTGACAGTTGCCTGGATTCTCCTTCTCGCCTTTCTTGTAGATGAGTGTCACATTGGCCAACCTCCAGTCACCCAGGGCCTCTCTGGTAAGCCAGGACTGCTGGTAAATGATAGAGAGTGGCTTGGTGAGCTCTTCTGCCAGCTCTCTCAGTACCCTTGGGTGAATCACATCCAGCCCCGTTGACTTGAGAGTGTCTAAGTGGTGTAGCAGATCACTGAGCATTCCCTCCTGGATCATGAGGGCTCTGTTCTGCTCCCTGTCTTCCAGATCAGGGGAAGAGGGTACCCTGAGGACAACTTGTCTCACTATTAAAGACTGAGGCAAAGAAGGCATTCTTCCTTACTCTGTAGCAATCCTTGGCTCCAGAGCGCATCCGCCAGAGCAGTTTGCCTCAGAACCTTCACTGAAATGATGGATACACCTGGTTTTGAACAGCCACCATCTCTCCCAGCTCTGCCAGTTTTGAGGCAGAGCTGCCTCTCCTCAGAGCTCCAACGTTCCCCACTTGAGAACTGGGGTGCCTCTCTCAGGGCTAATTTCAAAGGTTTGCTGGTTTAGGAAATGAAGTCACTCCCTCCTTTCATTATTTACTTACTTTCCCCTGAGGGAATAAGCAGGGGCTGGTATTGATCTGGCTTTTAATACAGCTTTCAGAGTTGGGTGCCTGCCACTGGCCATGGCAGTGGAAACAAACTAATGGACCGAGAGAGAAGGACTTTGCGTGCGAGGACACGGGCATTCAGGACACAGGCTGAGGTGGTGGCCTCCAGGAGAGGAGGAATCCTCATGCCTGGGCACCCTCCTCACTGACATACAGCATCCATTGGAGGCAGATGGCAGTGATGGGTGGGACAAAGTGCCCACTGCCCATTAGCTCTTGGGAGGCTCATCACCAAGGAGTGAGTGTCCAGAGATGCCAGGCAAGGATGGTGCACCAGGGCCATGGGCATGCACAGCTGGAGTGGCTGAGGCAACAAAGAGGTCAGCACTGCTGCTCCTCACGTCAGCTGGTGTGGCTCTTGGGGGAAAAATGGGAAAAGGTAGGTAAAGCTGAGCAAACCAGCATCATGCAGCCATGCTGATGTTCCAGCCCCCTCCATGCGTCTGAACCTGCTGGCCCTTTCCATGTCATGTTTGGCATCACAGTGGAGAAGACACTGAGGCACTGAGAAATATTCAGTTACCTGCTGTTCACAATAAAATTGTGAGAAAGCTTTCAGTGCTGTCAGATCGTTAGAGAGGAGAGAGAAAAGGGGGCTGAGAGGAGGGGGCGGAGGGAAGAAGAGGAACAACCAGAGTGCAAGAGAACAGAGATGATGGGTAAATCTCTGCCCACCACAGACTCTTCACGCAGCTGTGCTGCTGTTGCCGCACACAGCTCCTCCAATGACATGGTGCAGTCACTCCAGGGACTGTTTCTGCAAGTTGCACACATGTCCACAGGCTTTGCTGATACACAGCTTCTGCACAGGAACTTCTGTACCTGCACACTAAAATCACAGAGTACTCATGTCCAAGTACACATTGCACGTACCTACATGTGTGTGCCACACAATGGGGCATAATCCATCCTCCACCACAACTTCATTCCATAAACACCCAATGCCATACACAAAAATGCCACACAGCAGCAGCATCTCAACAAAAGTCTTCTATGCTGGGAATTCTCTTACGTGCCTGTGAAAAGCCACCAGGATAATCCATCTTGGAAGGCTGTTTGCTATAGAGGAGACTCAACATTTTTAAGGATTCTTCAAATCAACACTCCGAGACATTCATAATCATAAACACACCAAGTATTTTATCTTTTGCATACAGTATGTGTAGCATCATCTTTCAGGTAGATGACACCTCCTCGCCCTGTGCTCTCCAGAGAAGATATCTCTATCGAATGACAGAGCATGATGTCCTCCAGCTTCCTCCCTCCTCCAGGATCTGATGGAGGGACCACTTTCTCAGGACCTGCATCTAATCCCAAGGGGCTGGCAGCTTGCTTTTCAGGAGGAAGACACTGCTTCTTTGTTTATTCGACCACAATCTATATTTCTTTCCTCTCTTCTGAACTTCTTACTTGGCTCATTATTGAAAGCTATTCAAATACCAGAAATATAATGGAGAGAGGAAGGACTTCTTCCCTATGAATAAGATCCAGGCACTGGTTCAGTTCCTCTACCCCTTGACAACTAACCAAGCTGTTGTCACTCTTGCCAGCTTTCAAATGAATGTTGTTGTTTGAAATGACACTTGAGAAGCTTGTTTCATGTTTTATTTTTGGTGACACTTTTGGACAACCCTTTTAAAAAGAAATCATCATTGGCACCTTTCAACTCACACAAAACTTGCTCAGTGAAACATTTTGATACACACTGCAACTAAAAATATTTTCAAGAAACAGAACAATAATCTCAACTGGGGAGAAAATGGGTTTGGATTTCCAAGGTTAGGAAATGGTGTTGAAAATGTCTGTGCTACTGAACAAACGTGTCAGTTTTCAAACAGCTCGGTTTCATTCCGGTTTTGCCCAGGAGTGGAGCAGGGCACATGGCACTGCCCCAGCAGCTGCGCGCAGGCTCGTGTCCTCTGCAAGAATACCTCCTCTGTTTGCTTGGGGCTTTAGCATCTCTTCTTTGCCTTTGCAGGAAGGCCTGAGGTCTCTCCCAGCTTTTGGACAGTGGCCACGGTTTTAAATATCACCAAAAAAACCCCCAATCCGGTAAAAAAAAGCCTTACCTTCCCAGGCCATTAAGGGCTTGCTCTTGCCCCCGCGAAGTCAATGGGACTTTGGCACTGCCTGTGATAAGAGCAGAGCTGGGCCCTAATGGAGCACCACTATTGGAAAACCCCGCGGGCGCCGGCCCTGTGCTAAATCCGCAAAGCCGGGACGGACTATTGCTGCACCGCAGGAGGGGGAGAGGAGGGAAAGCAGCCTACTGGGGTGTTGAACGCATGGGGTGGGGTAGGGACAGCTGGGGCAGCCTCGCTGGGGCAGATCGACGGGACAGCAGAGGGATGAGGAGGCAGGGAAGGCAGTCTGTCTCCGCAGCCACCTGCGACACGGGATCCCACGGCCGGGGTTGTCACACCAGCAGGAGATGAGATGGCAGCCAGTTCTTGGAAAGGCTACACAGGCTTCTCCTCCTGCCATGGTCAGCAGGGTGGGGGTCCTGCCCTACCCAGCCCCGGTGTTTTTCCGCCTGCAAGACGAAGCACAAGGAGAGTGAGTGGCACTGAGAGACTGTAGAAGCCCGGGCATTGCCTGGCCTCAGAGCACCATCTAGAGCTGAAAGCAAGGCTGGCATCCCCGCGGGTCCCGGCGTCATACAATTGTTGGAAAAGACCTCTAAGGTCACCGAGTGCAATCGTTAACCCCGCACTGCCATGTCCACCACTAAACCGTGTCCCTAAGTGCCACATCTACATGTCTTTTAAATACCTCTGGGGATGGTGACTCCTCCGCTTCCCTGAACAGCCTGTTCCAGTGCTTCACAACCCTTTCAGAGAAGAAGTTTTTCCTAATAACCGAACTAAACCCTCCCTGGTGCAACTTGAGGTCATTTCCTCTTGTCCTATTGCTTGTTACCTGGGAGAAGAGACCGACTCCCAACCGGCTACAGCCACCTTTCAGGTAGTTGTACAGAGTGATAAGGTCACCCCTGAGCCTCCTTTTCTCCAGGCTAAACAACCCCAGCTCTCTCAGCATCTGGGGTTGTTTAGCCTTGTGTTCCTCCCTACAAGTCCCAGTATCCTTGCAGCTCCTGACTCCCCGGGCTCACCCAGTGCTGCTTCTGGCCCCAGCACTGGGGACACTGTGGGGCTGGGGCTGAGCCTGACTCCCCAGGCAGTGCTGTGGGGCGCAGCTGGGGATCAGGGGAGGAAATATTTGATCTGGAGGGAAAGTAGTGTCTGAGAGGACCAGCACCCACCATCAATGCTGCACCCATAACCTGCAATAAGGGTTAGCCCACCTGACAGCCAGGCCATGGCTTTCATAGAGCAGCCACTTACTCTGAAAACAGTTTAGATATGTGCTACCACTTTCATTTCTTCTTGGGGAGAAGCCTACAAAGCTGTGCCAGCCCTGGGAAGGTAGCCAGAGATGACCTTTGTTCAGAGTCAGGCCCTTCTGGTTGCCACCTTGATGCCTGCTCGTCCTTCAGTTGTCTCTCAGCTCTGCCTGGTTGTATGTGCTCAGTGTATGAGATTTGCTCTCCTTTTTTCCTATTAGTCAGTTCCTCGATGGGACACGTACAACCTATGGCTGTAGCAGGGTGCTGCTGCCTCTCCCATGCCACAGGCCAACGTGCTCCCATGGTGGAAGAGGGGCAGTGAAACTGCATGGAAGTGACAGCATGAGGGCTGTCAGATAGAGGGTTTCCAATGCCCCGAGAGCTCTTTGGGCAACCAATCTTTTCATACCCCCTTGGGATATTCAATAACAGCAGCCTGGCTTGCAAACTGTAGGGAGCCTCAGCTCCTGGACTTCTTCCAGTTCACGGGGAAAGCGACACCAGCAGAGCAGTCAGTGGGCTATCAGCACAAAGCTGAGCTTTGACTATGTCCCCTCCAGAAGGGTGCATTTAGTGTGGGAAATGCCTCTGCCTTCTGGGAAGCCCAGGCACACAGACCCCAAGTGACTCACTGTCAAAGTCAGGTCAGCCAGAAAAGAGGTAAAGTGGAGTGATGTGATTTCACTGCCCCAATGCCTGCAAAGGAGTTCACGATGAACACAAATACCATCCTGAAATAGTCTGAGAGATACAGGATATTTGAGCTTTAAAAGGTTTTTTTTTTGCCTCTGAAATTAGCAGGATCATTTTGGTGCCGGCCCCAGATTTGAAATAGTACGTCTTGAAACTTGGGACCTGGTAATATTTGAGTCCCTGGCTGTAGTACACTGATAGAGTTGTTTGAATGTCCCAGCGCTGACAGAGTCAGCTGAGGGCCTGTAAAGTACAAAGCCTTGTTACAGAAACTGTGCGACCAAGAGAATGAGGAGCTTGAAATTGCTCCTTACAGGTGATTAGATGCTCACCCAGCAACAGCCTCTGTGTGTCTATCAGGGACCCAACACAGGCCTGCGCATCACTCCTGGGGTATCGAACAGAGGAGGACAGGCTGATGCAGGAACTCCAGAGAAGACTTTGAAGATATATATAACGTGACCTGCAGCCTGCACGTGCTTCTCTCAGGGATGAAATAATGAATCAGTAGGAGAGTGGGTGCGAGCACATGACAGGCGAGGCAGACCCATAGCAGAACGCTTGGTACCACATAGAAGGATCTGATTAAATGCAAGCAGAGCAGAGCCACAAGCCTTCTGGGTTATACGGTGTGCCTTTTGCTTTCCAGGACACAGTGTTGGGCTCACTAGCAATGAGGCTGCCTTGAATAGAGAAACTTATGTGACCCTTCCAGTGTTGCATGAGGCAGTGATGAAAAACAGCTGTGGAGTGGAAGGCTGCAGACATAGGATGACTGGCTGTACCCATCGTGTCAGGGTTAAATAATAGGGTGCCCTGGAGTGCCCAACGAGCCAGCAGTGCTCAGCAATCTGATAGGTGCTGATGGGACAGGGCAGTCTGAGGTCAGTGGAAGAGGCAAGTCAGGGTGAGAATAACTGGCAGTGGTTGCTGCAGAGGAGGTACAAGGTGCACTGGTGGAGTTGTACTGGCCAGATGAATCTGCATGTTTCCTGCTGCTCTGTTTGATACACAGCTCTCCTGTGGCAGTCAGATGGTCTCATGAGCTCAAAATTCATTGTTCGTTGTTAAAATGCAAGAGTAATTTGTGAGAAATGTGGGATTTTCTGAGTCCTTGTGATTATTTGGTGCTTTGCCCCATGGAGAAGCCTCCAGAGTCCTCATGTCTTTTGTCTCCATTCTGCTTGCTGCTGCAGTCACAAGAGAAAGGACAGCTTCTGTTCTCAGCCAGAAAGCAAGCAAAGGGGAACATAAGTGGCTGACAGCAAGGGAAAGTGACTTGTCCAAGATCACAAAGCAGTCAGTGGCAGAAGGACAAATTTAACCTTCCACTGTGGGTTGAACCTGTCACCTCCCTGTACAGCTGAGGATACTGCAAGTGATAAATGAACCAAGAGCAGCTCCTAAACTCGGTCTCTGCCCATCCTGCATCTGCAGCTGCAGTGAGGCCGTTGCCAGGACATTGCACTTCCCTGGGTGTGTACACAACACCCATCACCTTTGTACCACTGCCCACAATTCCAAGCAGCAGTTCTTGGACCAAGTGCCATGCACATTCTCAACTCAGACACCCCTGCCCTCTAGATGTCCAGGTGTAGGAACTGGGAGCCATTGGGCCACAGAGCTTCCCCAAATATAGCCTACATGGGGCCTTACAGATACAAATCACAACTTCCAAATCATAACCAGAAATGAATAGGAGGCCATGGCAGGCTCAGATGAGCATGCCTTTCGGTCCCTGATGAGCAACAGCACAATATGAGGCAGAAAGGAAAATCCACAACCTCAGTCCTCGCAGAGAATGAGTCCCAGCTGCCTCTCACCCTTCTCTGTGTGGGACGGGTGGTGAGATGGCCTTTTGTTAATCGGTGCCCTGTGCCTGGTGTTTAGCTGGCAAGGACAGACTGTCCCTTCCAGAGAAACCCCTTGCATAAGAATTAAAGAGGAGCTGGGCTGAGATGCTGAACTAATCCACCAGGGCATGTCGGGAAGATGCATTTTAAGCCATTCTCCCTGCCCTCCTGTCTTCCAGTGCATTGTTTATCTCTTCTGTCCCTTCCAGAGCAGTTTGTGAATTATTCTCACTGGGCCAGCTGGTTTCATAACTGCCTGTGTTACATCCCGTCCCTTCACCCTCAGAGTCCACATGGGAGATGCTCATACATGGGAGGCTTTTTAGCTATCACCAGTTTGCACTGCTGAGAATAACAAGCCCTCACAAACACTGCTCCCCCCCAGCCCGCAGCGGCTGCATGCTGCACACACATTTCACTACTATGGCCATGTATTCTCTCCCCTGGCACTTGCATGCATGCTCCCACCATAGTCTTACATGACAAGCTCCTTGCAAGCTCACTTCGCACATGTGATGCCCGGTGAGCTCACTGGAACGCCCAAAAGTGGCACAGTTGCCACAGGTGTGCTCCTCACCCATCACCCATCATATCTGTGATACCTTGTCCACCGTCAGCTACACCCTTCACACAGAATTCAGGCTTGCAGCTCACACTTGCCACGGACATGTGTGTGTAGCACATACCTACCTGGCACATGCCAAACACACACTGTACACAAATGGGCCACTGCACATCATAGGATCAAAGGATAATTCGGTTTGAAAGACCCCAGAACATCTCTAGTCCAGCTTTCTGCTCAAAGCAGGGTCAGGAAAGAGGTCATATGAGGCTGCTCAGAGCTTTATTTTCTTCTAAAGTACTAGGATGGAGACTGTACAGCCTCTCTGAGCAACTTTTTCCCACACTGCCTTTGAGGACAGAAAGATCTTCCTTTATTCAAGTTGGACCTCTCTTCTTTCAACTCATGTTTGTTGTCTCTCATCCTCCCACCACACACCACTGTGAAGAGCTTGGCTCCATGTTTCAACAAGATTTACAGGTCCTTTCCCATACAGCTGCTCTGCATCTATCAGGTCCCCAGCCATATTGTGGCCAGGGCTTCTTCCTTCCCAGGTACAGGGGCTGTGCATTTGCCCTTGCTGAACTCCCGGTGCACCTGCAGGCCCATCCCTCCAGTCTACTTATGTCCCTCTGATAGCAGCCTTGCCCTCAGGCATTTTGACTTGTTTCCCATCCAACTGTCACCTGAAAGCTTAGTGGAAGTGCACCCCATCACCTTCTCCAGATCATCAATAACCATGTTAAACAGGATGGGTCCCAGGACAGCCCCCTGAGGCACCCCACTTGGTACCAGCCTCTAGGTAGAGTACAACCCATTAACAATTAATTACTCCCTGTGCCTGACCAGCCAAAAATTTTTTTACCCATCTGCTTGTTTACTTAATGAAAAACACCACCTTTACTTGGATATCAGAATGTTGTGGGAGATGGTATTGAAAGCCTGGCTGAATTGGAGATAAACAATTTCCACTACTCTCCCCTCACCCATAAATCCCATCATTTTATCAAAGAAGGTGATCAGGTTGTTCAGGCATGATTTACCCATGGTAAGCTCACACTGGCAGTTGCCAGTCACCATCTTCTCCTTCATGTGCCCAGAAATGTGTTTCAAGAGGACCCCTTCCAGGGCTCAGATGAGTCTGACCAGCCACTATCAACATTTTGGCCTTTTTTAAGAAGAATGGAGGACCTCCTCTGACCCATAGTTCTGTATCCAGCATCTCCTCCAACCAGCCTCCCAAACACAAGTAATTTCACAGCGGCGTTGCCTCCCACCTGACCAGCCCAGGGGAGCAGTGTTTGTGTGGGCTTTTTATTCACAGCCTTATATTTCATTTGGTCTGACCTGCAAATCTCCCCAAAGTGGTGATTGTGGCTTTTCAGTTCTTCACTGCTGTTCCTAAGAGAGATAGAGAGAGGGCTGTGGCTCTGAGCCTCAAGGTTGTTTCTCTCTTCCTTGAGTTGCACACCTCAAGGCTTTAAGAAGGTGTCAATACTGCCTAAATCCATCCCCAGTGCCTCCAGAAAGAGAGGAGGGTACAGAGCATCCTGATCCCACCCCACCAGGAAGATGGAACGGGGCTGCCCTAGCTGATGGCTCTGCCACATGATGTTGCCATGGGGCAAAAGCCCAAAGAGAGAGAGGGACCAGATCAGCTCCTTTTCTCAAAGAAAAAAAAACCAAACAAACAACAAAAAACCAAGGGTTGGAGTATTTTAGAGGGAGATGTGCTGCTTTCAAGGTAAGGAATAATCCACAAGACTTTGCAAGGAAGACGTGGTGCCTTCCCTGTGACCCTTCATCTTGCCCAGACTGCTGGGCCAGGTTCTTCCACCACCCCCTAGGCACTCAGGTGCCATGGTGCCCACTGAGCACTCAGCGTGCAGGCGAGCAGGATGAGGTTACGTGTCTTCAAGTAAAATCCTGCTGATTCAGCCTTGAGTGCAGCTCCTCCCAGAGAACCTTGTCCCTGTCCTGTGGTTCTCTGCTACGTCTGCCCTGGCCTGACACAGCTGTGAGGGTGCACCTAAATATCCCTTTTCTTTTCCTATTAGGTCCATCTTTTTTTTTTATTCCTTTTTTTCTTTTTTTTTTTTTTTACCACAGCAAGTCAGTATGGGTATAATAAAGAGAGTCAGTTGCAAACTGACAGAGGCTGGGAATACCATGAAGATAAAAAAGGCAAGGTATATGGAAAAAAGCAATAAATACCCTTAATTACAGGTGTGGCCAGGAACAGCTCCTATTATTGAGGTTGCTGATACTTCCCCTTATAAGACCCTGTTTTCACTTGCTTATAACTTTGTCAAAGTTTCACTGTTGGAGCAGAAATTTTTCATAAAGTGATTGTCTCAGCTGGAATTGGGCACATTTATTTAGTTCTTCTTGAAAACATGGGCCCACCACTAGGTTTCCTGGGCTGAAGGAAGTATATATGAGGCCCAGAGGATGAAAACTGTGGAACTTCTGGGCTTCAAGCAGGGGCTTGGCCTCTGGCAGGATGTTGTTTTTTGTGTCACAGAAGCTGTGTTTTCCCAGCTGCCTGAAACATCCCTGCTCTCCCTCACCAGTGTGGACAAATTACATGGTTTTGTTAAACGTGGAAAGAAGACTCATCACAGCTACAAACTTTTCAGCCTCTGCTAACCTGCCCAACCCTTTCTCGGCTTCTGAGGCTGACATGACAGCATATGGGCTTTCCCAGGTAGGAGAAGTGCTGAAGGAAACTGGGAGGGCTTTCCCTTCTGGGGAAGTGACAGTCATGCACTGTCTGAATATCTCAATGCTTTCCCTTGCCCTGTACTTCTGGCCACCTCTCTTGCGCCTTCTGGGAAGCGTAGTGGAGAAAAGTCCCTGATTTGAATAGGGAAGGGAAACCCAAAGTCTGGGGAAAAGCAAATGAGACTGGGAGGCAGATGAGACTGCAAGCTGCAGGGAAATGCCAGGTCTGGTTTGCAAAGGGGCTATTGCGTGAGAGCTGCTGGGGTGACTAGGGATAGCTGACCAGGAAAACCGGGAGCAGGAAGCAAGGCTGGCTGGGGCAGTGAGATGGGAAATGGGAAGAGCAAAGGCATGGTGATTAGAGATGTGGAATGGGAAGAGCAGAGGAGGGGTGATTGCCAGTGCAATAGGAAGAGGGGGTGGAAGGGATATGGGCAGCACTCAGATTGTTTGCCTGGGGAGTGGGAGTTTCTGGTAACAGATGGGGACTGGTGATGGAGGGGAGTTCCCACCAACCGTCTATGCAGGAAGGCTTGGACTAGTGATAGGGAGCAGCTTGTGTGGAGGGGGCCGGCATGTGGTGGGAAGGCTGCGGTTGACTGGCCAAGGACACACAGCTGAGCCAGACTGGTATGTCTGGGCAGGAGACTCAGCCTGGGCATACAGAAGGGGAAGAAACAGGGAAGGGCAGGTGAGGTGGACCTGGGAAGGGGCAGTGGCTGAGCCCAGAGCCTAGTGCTGTGTGACAAGCCTTAAGAAAGAAAACCAAAAACGGGAAAGCTTAGAGGGGACAAGGGAACAGGGAGGATGGCTATATCAGCTTGTGTTTCTCTGACCAGAGACTTCTCCAGTGCCCTAACAAGGGTCTCCTCCCAAGTCTTCCTCCCAAGCCTTACTGTTCCTGTACTGGTACCCTAAATGCCACCCAACAGCATGTCTCACCTCTTTCTAGTGCTGCTCCTTGCTGAGGACAAGCAATTGCTGCTCTCTATCAGAATACACATTTCTCATCACTGAGAAATGTCAGCACCAAGGCTGGCTGTGCAACTGCCCTTAAATGTCCTCATGCATATGAATTATGGTTTAGTCTTTAATTATGTGGCTACAGATTTATTTTCCATGGGACACCTGCAGCACACAGGTTAGATGGTGCTCTGGATGAGTCTGGGCTATGTCATGAAAAAGGCTCTTTGCAGGGACTCAGCATAATTTGTTTTTTTGTTGTTTTTGTTGTTGTTGGGTTTTTTTTCCCCAGAAAGTGTGAAGAAAAAGGAGTGACTCATTGTTGAGCCAGTTTTGTGTTGGCCTGGATCCCTGCCCTTGCTGCGGATTTCCTACCTGATGCTGAGCGAGTCACTCACAGCAATCTTTTCAGAGGTAGCTATTAGCTATGTTTTATTTATTTTGGCATTTTGCTTTGTTTTTGGCCTTGTGCTATCCTAGGATCCTGATGTCTCATTTGCAGGAGTATTTATTTCTCCCTCCTGCGATGGGGACTTGCACTCGACTCTAGAAAAGGCTTTAAAATGCAGAGCATTCTGGCAAAGCACTCAGATCAGCATCCCCACCTTGCAGGCTGCATTTGACCTTCCCTCCGGGAGTGCTGGGTCTTCTCTAAAATGCTACTCTCTTGCTTGGTATGAGTATTGAAAAGACAAATCTATTATTATTTGGAAAGTACTGAGAAACTAGAGTGTATATTGTGAGAAGAAGACCCTATGTACATCAATCATTTTTTTGGGGGTGGGGGGCTGCATGTTCTGAATGAACTGTGAGTTAATGCTTTGAAGAACTCTGTCAGCCCTGTTGGATGTGTCAAGCCACAGGTACCTGCCTCCTCAGGTACCTTTGCTCTTGAATTGCAGGTGGCAATGCGTTTGTTCTCACTTCTCATCTTTTCTTGCTTTCACTGGCCTTGCAGAAGTAGAACTTCAGCACAGTGTCAAAGTTTTCTCTGCTCTTTCCCTGATCACTCACACTTCCCTAGCACAGGCAAGTCTCTCTGTGGCGAAGTGACTTTGGTCTTCAGAGCAGTATGTCCTTCCCCAGATAGTGGGTGAAATGAGATTCTGCTCACTGTGGATCAGGCAGAGCTGCCAAATGCGACCTGGCAGTTGGCTGAGGTCTGCTAGGTCACTGAAGCTCAGCTTTCCCACGAGTTTTATTAGGTACTATGAATATCATATACCGTGATTCTGGAAGGCCACCCAGCCATAACACTGTGAATAAACAGAGCAACTTTAGTCTTTCTTTTCCTTTCCTACCTGAGGAATGACATGGTGGGCAGTGGTGCGGCTGGCTGGATGCACAGTGAGGTACAGCCCCCCTGGATACACCAGCCCACATGACTCAGCTCGAGACAGGTTGTCATGGGTTCCCTCTACAGTGCTGCAGCTTGACTGCTGGGGACAGCTTAAGGACCTTCCCATGTGAACAGGACAGCAGCCAAATGTAGCCCCATATAGCCCATCTTCCGCTTGCCTGCCTTCAGAAGCAGCACTCCCTGTATCATCTAGGGATGCTTTGACCATATCTGAACCCTGGGAAAAGTAGGCATGAGGTGTCCCAGGTGCAGGTCCCCCCGTTGCTGAGCTAAGGGGCTTGGACTCTCTTCTGTGTTTTTACAAAGATCCCTTCCAGGCAAACCAGGGAGACAGGATGAGGTAAGGCCTACAGGGTTTTCATCCTGAGATAGGGTTCTGAGTGCAGCTGTGTCTCACTGCTGGATCTGGGAGGTTAGACAGCCTTCCAGGTGCTGCTGTTCGAACAGAGTCTTAGTGTAAATCGGTTGTTGTATTGTGGTGCTTCATTAGGGCTAAACCTGAGGGGGTGTTCATCTTTGGAGAAGTGCACAGAGGAGAAAAGATGCATGTGACTGCAGCTGCACACCAGTTTAATTACTGGAGAGGAACAGAGATGACCCAGCACAGATTGTGAGCATGGATTCTGCTTGTCCCACAAATTTCTTCCCTCTCCAACCGAACCCCAACCTCTCTCTAGTTGCGGTCCTGCTGCTTGTGTTGTATATAACACTTCCCTTTTTCAGACACTGGGGTAGGAATTACCTGTTGCATCACTGGAGCACTGACATCCCTGACGCAGACAGGGTCCCCGCAGTACTGGCTGCTACACACATTGCCAAATCAGCAGCACCTGGACCAGGCTCCCTAATAAAAATTACTCTATAAGAAGAGGTGTAACTAGGCAATACTTGAAGAAAGGTGGGTGTTATTAGATCATGTGGTTAGCCAGCACTAAAAACTTGATTACAATTCAATTAAGGGAATGTTTCTAATTAAAGAGTTCTTATTTTAAGCTGTAAATGATTAAAATAAAGGTAACTGAAGTGTCCATGTGCACACTCAATTTAATCCCCCAGGACTGTATCTACATTTGGGATTCTTTCAAATTCCCTCCCACTGCCTCAGCCAGCAATAGGGGGAGAGCTGGCATGGCCATTGTCCTCACAAACATTACACTTGCCTGCCAGTCAGTATCACCCCAAACTTTGCTCCCACCACCCATACTGAGAGCTGCCTCTCCTGGATTCCGATTCAGATCTATCCTTCCGGGCTCTCTGTCAGAGCTCACCTCGCTCAGTGCCTGTATGAGCCTACCACTCACAGCAAAATCGTGAGTGATGCTGTCCTCCAGCAAATCCCCTCTTGACTGACGTGCACCCACCCAGGGAAGGAGGGTAACCCAACCCTTGGCTGGATCTGGCAGTGGCTCATACTTTATTACCTGCCTTCCCATCTGCTCACTGTTACATAAGCTGTGAAACGACAGAGGTTCAATGGAGCATGTGTAAGGAAATGTCATTACTACAAAAAACTCAATTAAATTTTAACTTCTCCAAGTGGAGGCAAAGTTCTGTGATAAAACTGGCCCAGCAGTGAGAGGGAAACACCACTGGTTCCCAAAGGCTTGCATAAGCAAGGAACTATTCCCAGGTCTCAATGGCCCAACAACTCGGTGTGGGCACGAACTGGTAGCGAGATATAGGTCATTGAAGTCCACCATTTTGGTATGGCTTGAAGCAGAGACTGCTTTCTGTAATGCAAGCTGCCCACACGGCTGCAGCTTGGGCCTCTTGGTGCCAACAGCTCATGTTTATGTTTGTGTATTTGGAAGTTGACACTGGGGTCCTGGCTTAGATGCACCCAAGGGCTATACTGGTATGGGGGCTCCTGAGCTCTTCCCTATCGCGCTTATCTCCTCCTTCAGGAACCATGGTTCTTGACTTTGAGATGACTGTGCTGAAGCATCTCCTGTACCCTGATGAGGCATCCCTGCCTGTGAAGTTGGACATCATCTGGCTCTAGCCGCAGGTCCTACTGCTATTCCCTTTCCACTCACCCTACACTGGCCTCCAGTCTCTCCTACAGTCCCGCTCCCAGAGATCAAACAGCACTTCCATCCTCCTTTGTCCATCCAGCCCCAACCTCCCAGGAGCCTGCAAATACTTCCCTGTCCTGGGGTCTGCTCCTACACCACCATACAGGTCTGATGTATGGCTGCTCCCCTAAATCAGCTGGCTTTCAGAGATGCTCTGGGGCTTGCTGTGGCCACCTGGCCCCCAAACACCCTGGGGGCTGTGGGGTACCCCCAGCTTTGCACCTATCTGCTGGTGGGTGCCCCATGGACCTTGTCCATCCAGGTTAGGGTTTATATGTGTGCTTCGTCATTCATGTGGATTTGCAAGTGCTCCACCCAAGGCGTGTTCCTGCTCCTGAGGGGTGCGGGCTGAGGAGCCCTGACCCTCTCTGCGGGGTTAGGGTGGTTCTGATGCCTCACTGGCCTTCCTGGTGGACCCCTGCTTGGCATCTGCTGCCAATGCGATGGCACCCAGCACCCAGGTTTGATCATCCCCATGTGGGGCTACCCTGCTGTTGCCCCAATGAGGAGAAACCTTCAGCGGGGTCGCGCCCCCCAAAGCCCAGCCCGTGTGTGTGTTTGTATGTGTGTTTGTATGTGTGTTTGTGTGTGTGTTTGTGTGTGTGTTTGTGTGTGTGTTTGTGTGTGTGCCCCCTCGCCGAAGCTGAGGGCGGCGGGCGGGAAGGCGGCGGGAGCGGCGGCGGTTGCGCCTTTAACGGCGGGCGGAGGAGGAGGCGGAGGAGGAGGAGGGCCGGGGCTGCGCTGGGTGACATCAGTGGGTTTGGCTCCGGGGCTCAATGGAAACTGGGTGAGCGCCGGGCTGTGCCGAGCACACGCCGGCTGGAGGGGACGGCGAGCGGGCGGGAGGCGGCAGGCAGCGCCGCGCCGCGCCGAGCCGAGCGAAGGAGGGACGCGCCGGGCACGGCCGCCACCAGCCCTCCCCAATCCTCCGTCATCCTCCCCGCCGCGGCCGCCTGGCCCCCTGACAGCCGGCGGAGCAGCATCCCCACACGGCCCCCTTCCCGTCAGGGTGGGTATGGGGGGCGCCCGCCCCCATCTTGGGGCGCAAACCCCGGGGGAAAGGCGGCCCCTCCGGCTCTTTGTGTGCGCGGAGGGAGGGGGAGGGGGCGGGGGAGGGGAGGGCAGGGCGCGATGCGCCGGGCCGGGGGGGCGGCGGGGGACAAAAGCCCCTTTGTGGGGGCGCGGGGAGGGGGTCGCCCCCTCCGCCACTGGCAGATTGGGGGGGGGGGAAGGCTCCCCCTTCTTCCCTTTCTCCGCCTGCCGGGGCCCTGCCTGGCTGCCGGCGGGGCCGATCGGGGAGGGGGGTGCCGTGTGTTCTCGGCGGGGGACTGCGGGGGTCCCGGCAGGGGGCCTCCCCCCGGATGATTTAACCCCCCCCACCCCTTCCGTTCACTGATGCTCCTTGTCTCCCTCCCCAACCCCCGTCTTTGCTTGTTTCGGGGGAGAAGGGGTGTCTGCGTTTGGGGGGAGGCTGTAGGGGTCGGCGTTTCGTCTTGTGGGGGCTCGGTACGGGCGGGGGTCGATGGCCGCGGCCGGGGCCGAGGTGGGGGGTATGGGGAGAAGTTCAGCGCCGTTCCCGGGGGTGGCAGCTTTTTGTTACCTACCCGGAAAAATAACAGCCCGGGTACGACTGTCTTCGCGTAGTGTTTTGCCTGTAGGGGGTGGGGGTGTAAGGGACATATTTTTTTTTTTGTTTCCCCCTCCCTCCCTGTTTTCCTGTTGCGGCTATTTCTTCCTCAGATGTAGTCCAAATGCTCTGTGCATGGCGTTTCTTTTCTCCCCCCACCTTATTTGCTGCTCTCCTTATTGTAAGTGTGAAAGGGTCTGGAGGGGTTTGATGTTTTGCATTTCAATCAAAACGGTGTTTTTTTCTTTTTTACATGCCATTTTTAAGCCAGTTCAAATTACTGTTTTACCAGCCTCTTCCTTTATTTCCTTCATATACCCAGCCCCCCCGCCAAAAGAAAAAAAAAAAGGCCGTGTAAAGCCTCCATGGTCTATGAGCAAAGCAGCCCCCACTCCCCACACTTCCACTGAAAGCCAGAGCAGTGCTGGGATCGGCAGCCTCCATTATGGAACCGTGGGTTTGGTTTTGCGTGGCCTTTGCTAGACAGGGCATCTTCTCATTCCTGACCCCCTCGGGTGGGACAGAGGTGGCCCTCCTGTTCCCCAGCCCCCTCCCCCCGCCCAAGATGTTCCCTGCATCTTTGGTCGCCATCGTATCTGGCACAGCAGTGTGGTATCAACTCTTATCGTGTGTTTATATAATGGCCTTTGTGCCTGTACGTGGGTATTTTATATTATATAAAAGGGGCTGGTGCAAAATGGTGTGTGTGTGTGTAAGCACCGCTGACGGCTGGATAGTATTATTATTTTTCTGAGGCTGTGTAGTATTGGATATTCACGTATGCAAACGCTCATGCAGAGCACACACTCGCTTTGAGGTTGTATGTGTGTTAATCCCTTATGGAAAACTAAATGGTTTAACTAAATGATTGCCTTGCAGCCCCTGGGAATGCTGCCTTGGCTGTAGAGTGCAGGAAGGGTGGCAGGGCTGGGGGGGTTAAGCCTGCTGGGGGGTGGGTAGGGGGGATGTCTTAGATTTTGCACATATAAATAATATATAGGGAGTAATATAAATGTCACATATAAGAATATATATTTTATATGTAAAATTTTCTTTATGACAGTAGACCTGAAGATCAGATTATAGGAGTGGAAGCTGTAGATGGTGGGGGTGCGTGTGTGAAGTAGAAGCAAATATGATAGGTGTTTGAACTCCTGGAGCAGCTGTTGAGGGGGTGGGATGTGTGTCCTGCCCCATGACCACGAATCCAGGCTGTTGCTCCCTGGCTATCCTCCACCCAGGTTTTCTACGCACACTTGTGTGTGTGTGCTGGGGGGGGGAGATAAGGCAAAATGACAGCTGTGCGAGACCATGATTTTTTTACTCCATTATCCTGCTTCCCGCTTCCACCCCCGCGCCCCAGAGCATTTTTTAGATTCCCCTTTGGAGCCTGTTGCTTAATCAGCTAGAAGGGCTGCTGCCTCCATGTGTGAGAAACTCTTCTTAACCTGGCTCCTGTCTGTCCCAGAAGGGTGGGACTGAATTTAGGCTTGGGGCTGTGGTGTTGCAGAGCAGTATCCACTGTGCCCTGGTGCAGAGGAGACCCCGCAGAGACCTATTGCCCAGTCTCTGCCGTGTGCTCGGTTGTGCTCGCCCCAGCTGGGAGTTGGACTCAAGTGGAAGTGTTCAGGGTTCACAGGCCTGGGTAAACACACCATGAAGGAAGGAGGTTCGAGAGCTGTCTTCTTGACAGTGGTGTGACAGGTTCCCGGGGACACAGACCTTTGATCGTTTATTGGAGTAGGAGTGTAAGCAAGTCAGATGTATGTTAATGTGGTTATACAGAACAGCAGGCAGCGGATAAAAATCATGTCTGTTTGCTGTGCCCTCGCCCAGGTCTGCCTGCCTCCTGGTTTGGTTCCCAAGGCTCTGCCTACATTCCTTGTAGTAAGAAAGTCAGAAATAGCCACAGGGTTTTGTAGACTTTAGATGCACAGAAACCCACATGCATAAGTAAATACTAGGTGAGGAGACTCCACCTCTAAGTGTTTTGTGTGTGGTTTCTGATGACTGGAGCTCTGCTTTCAGGGTTCACAATGTCCCCTGAATGCCTTGATAGGATTATTTCCCTGTACATCTCTACAGTCCATCCATTCTTCTTTCTGTAATCCCATCTCCTGGGGCAGGAGAAGCAGCTCTGGGTTTATAGTATGCCCAGAATCCTGTAGCTGGGATTATTTTTTTTTGTACTTCTGTCTCACAAGGCCGTTCCTCCCTTCTTTCCTTCAGTGATGCTTCCTTCCCACCAAGCTCCAGCAAGGGAAAGTTCCTCTCACCCACTTGTGAAAACATGAATCATTCCTCACCTTTCCTGTCCCCAACAGGCTCTGTGTCTGCATTTTGTATGCTAATAATGTGGCATTGCATAAATTAGGACTGTGGCAAATCCCTCTAAAAGAAGACGCACTGGCTGTCTTAGGAAGAGATGTGGTTCCTGGAATAAGTTGGTGGCCATAAGAAGGGGCGAGGGAAAGTGGTCTGCTAAGGGTGAACTGCTGGAACTGTGTTTGGCAGAGGTGTTTAGCAGCAGAAGTTGAGATTGGCAGGGAGAACAATCTCTGGCTGTGGTCCTTCCACCTAGTTGGTTTTCTGTGGAAGGTGAGGAGGCTAAGCCTGGGCATGTTGATGGGGTATATCAGGTCAAAGGGTTAGCTAATCACCTCAGGTAAAGGGATGAGGAAAGGCCCGAGCTGCTAAAAACAAACAGCCAGCACACCTAGGTAGGCAGCAGAGATGGAAAGGCTCACGTAGACCAAAGGAGGCTGTGATCCCATCAGCAGAAGCCTGTGCAGATAAGCAAGTGCTGTTCCTAGTCAGTGCCTCGAAGGGTTCAGTTCAGCAAGATGTCTCCTCCCTGTCCCTTGTGCCAGCCTCTGCCTACGAGTGATACAGTCTGTCTGTCTCTTGCAGCTCTTGAGTCCTATGCTTCACCACCACTGAGTGGTGGTTGGACTAGGGCTGGGCCAGAGAGCAACTTCTTCTCATAGGGTTTATTATGCCTGTCCTTTTTGGTGTCTCATGAGGTTACTTCTGTCCTGGTGCCAGGTACTGTAGGGTACAAGGAGCAGTACCTCTTTACAGTGGTGTGGCATGATCACCCACTGAAAGCTTAGAGGAGATTTCCTGATCCCCTCCCCAGTCTCTGAACAAAATGATGGGGAAGAGATTGAATTCTTCTTTCTAATAATGGGAACATGGAAAACATGCTTGAGAGGGTTGTGTTCCTGCAGCATTTCTAGCTCATGCTGTCCCTGGATGTTCAGGAGATAGGAGAGGTGATGGAGGCCATGTAGAAAGTGATGTATTTCAAGATTTGAAACTGTACTCAGCCTCTGGGTGAAGTGGGGAGGTCTCTTCTGTAGTGTTACATGATTCACTTCCTGTTTCTGCTCTGACACTGTGCTTTCTGTGCTTCTTTTCTCAGCACGACTGAACCATGGAGCTTCGAGTAGGGAACAAATACCGGCTGGGCAGAAAGATTGGCAGCGGTTCATTTGGAGACATTTACCTAGGTGAGTGTGAGAGTCTGTCCTTCTACCTGCCAGGTTGTTTTTCTCAATTGCATCATTGTTTCGGGGTTGTTTTTCTTGCCTGTTGGTATTTGTGGGCACCATGTAAGGTTGGAGGGGGTGGAGAAAAGATCTTCAAGGAATACTGCTAGTTGCTGCCTGTCTTCTGATGGCAAAGAAAGTGGGATGAGCTCAGCTTTGCCTTGCAGATGCTGGAGACATGGTGGTAGTTGATTAGACTGATTTAGATTTGGACTGTTTGGGACATATTTGACATATATGCTGCTCCAGCATTCTCACTTCCTTTTCTTGAGCTTGGATGTGTGTGGGTATTAACTCTGTAAAGAGTGGGTGGTGGAAAGGGAGGGCATAGCTGTCCCTTCAGGGGTAGAAGGAATAAAGTTTTGGGAAGATTAGTAGTGGAAAAAGTGATCTGGACCTTTAAGAGAGAGGTCAGAGACCAGGAGCTGTAAAACAGGTCGGAGAGCCTGGTGTGGTTGAACTCCTGGGCTTTAGATCTGTTAGATCTGTAATGGGATTTAGAGTTAATGTCTGGAATGACCTGAGCTGGGAGCTCAGTGGACGGAGCCCATGAGGCACTGGGTTTCCTGTTACTGCAGCAGGTTACCTGGGTAGAAGTTCTTCCAAGCCAGTGTGCTGATGTGTGCTAATGTTCCCTGATGCTTTGCCTGCTCATGTTTTTATTGGCTCAAACCATGTGGGGCCAGAGTGGCGAGACTACCCAGTAGCCTGATCCCTCCATGAGAGTTGATGTGGCTTTACCTGTCATCTGGTTCTCCCCACTACCTTTTTAGTTGTAGTCCTGCAGGCCAGCAAAACAACTGCCCTCTCCCTTGGTGTCTGCAAACTTTGGGGACTTACGGGTGTGTCATGTGCTCCTTGACTGTTTGCTTGGTTGAATTGTATTTTGCTTCCCAGTACATCCACCACTCCTCACTTTTGCTGCTCCTTCAGTTTTTCCTAGTTTGTCCATCTGCTGAGCAGCTTGGAGCCAACACTGCATTTGATGTGTGGCATTTCCAGTGCCTGGCAATGAAGGACTACCCTCCAGTGATCTGTAATGTGATGCCTCTGCATAGGCTTCTTTGGGTCTCCTTGGCTTCCCCCATCACCAACACTATCAGGTTGCAGAATTGGCCTTAGCAGACTGTCAGCTATATTGTAGAAGATGTCTTCTAGGATCTCCAACATCTTCCCATCCCTCCCTGAGTCCCTTTTGTTGAATACCTCTGGTTCAGATTACTTTTTCCTGTGCTTGTAAATCACCGTCTGTTTTCAACCTCTGGCTTTTACCTCCAGTTCCCTCTTGCTTTATTATTCTCTCTTGATTGGTGTTGGCAGCCTCTCTTGATTAAGTGTCCTGTGGGAATCATCAGTAACAGGCTTTGTTGCCACCTTTATCCAAAGCATGAACAAAGATGATAAATAATGGATCTGGGATCCCAATTCCACTGTGTGCTGCCTTCCTGCTGCCTACTCCTGTATGCCACTCCTCTGTGACTCTCCAGCCAGTTAGTGTCTGATAGCCCAGACACAGCATTTTCCACCTATGGTAGTGCTTGAAGCCTTCCAGACCCTCTGTAGGGCAGCATAAATTGCCAGGATCTTGCAAAACATCTGGGGGTACACGTGGGGTAAGAAAAGAGGTACTGAATGGAAAGGCCTGATCCTGTGTTCCTCTGCACCACGTAACAGGTCATCCACCTGTGCAGAGCAGGCGTGGAAAACAGGCTCTGGTGAGGGGATTGTGCCTGCCTTGCCTGTAACCAAACAACATGAGAGGCAAAGGAAGCCCCAGTGCCCTAGTGTGGTGAGCACAGAGGGATTCAGCCAAGTTACTTGAATGCAGTATCAAAGCCAATGATGTTCATTGAGGTGCAAGCCAGCATGTTTTGAAGCAGTGATAGCGAGACTTCTTGGAGCCTGGGTGACTCCCCAGCCTGGAGGGATCGGGCATGTACTCTCTGATGGTGCGTCTGGAGGACGCTTGTGCTCATGCTGTACTCTCACAGCCTGCTCTGCAGACAGAAGGACTCATTCACGAGGACTTCTCTCCTGCACTAAATTCACCTCACAGTTCTCTCTCTCGATAATGGTGCGGAGACAGAGCAAGGACAGACATGCCTTGTTTATCTCTGGGGATGAGCAGGGGCTGTATGGTTTATCCTCAGCTTCTCTCTTTCAGGATGTTACTACCTTCACCTGCTCTGTAACCAGTGGGTGCTGCGTGCTGTGCTCTTCGGGATTTGTTTTTGTTTTTTTTCTATCAGAGGGAAACTTGGATTTCTACATGGGTAGACACAAAGGATGGACTGTGTTACTGCTCAGCTGAGGCTTAAAGCACAATGCCTTCCTTCCATGCGTACTTTGGGGGATAGATGTGCTGCGGGGATATTCTCCCTACATTGATTTGGGAGGGTGGGAAATGAGATCATGCTACCGAGGGGTCTTGGCTAACCCATTTACCTCTAAAATTGCTCATTCAGAAGAGCAAAATCAGTTTGCGGAGGAATTGCCAATACTTTTAGGCTGTCGGAGGGAGGTGCTTTGTCAGAGGTG
Source organism: Manacus candei (assembly GCF_025592945.1). NCBI lineage: Eukaryota > Metazoa > Chordata > Aves > Passeriformes > Pipridae > Manacus > Manacus candei. The sequence continues at coordinate 7,176,714 of NW_026138066.1, forward strand.
TTGGCCAAGAGGCAGGGCAGGGTAGCTGGACCTGGTAGGAATCGTCTGGCCGGGATGCACACTGGTGGTGAAGAGGAGCTGGGCAGACAAAGCATGCTGGGACCTGCGCTGGCTGGGGACAGTTCCTGGTGGCAGGCTCCTCCCTTGCTGGGAGGGGAGTGCCTTCCCTTTGTTTCCTGGCCTGTTAACTCTCTCTCGCCCTATCTGCCTTCTTCCATCTGTTCCCAGCCCTCCATTCTTCCCTCGACAGGCTGTCAAGAGGGGAGCGGGTGGTGGGGAGAGTGGGGGCCCCGGCCTGTTGCCACTGTGCACAGGGAGGGCGGTGTTTATTGTGTCAAGCATGCAGTCAGGCTTCCACTCTGAAAAGATCCTGTTCAGCCGGTGACATCCTCTGTCCCCGGGGCCCCGTTTCAAAGAGCTCATGATGAATGAGTTGAATTTGTGCAGCCCCCACAGCGGAGCGAGACTGGGGGTGGATGTTAGGAATTATCCCCGATCCTACATACGTCTCTCAAGTGGCTGAAGCTTGCAGACTCTGCTGCATTTGTCTGAAACACGGTGTTTTCCAGTCTAGAAAGAGAGCAGAGAACTGTTGCTTTTGTACTTGTATCTTTAAGAAAAGATGGTGGTTAAAACATGGAACAAAGGACCAGAGAGATTCCTGCCCTTGGATTCCCTCCTCACTTGTGGTGGTCTCGATCTGGGTGGATCTCTAGCAAAGAAATGGTAGAGGGAGCAACCTGTAGACACAGTGGGGTTTGGGGATGGAGCAAGCCTAAAGTGTTCAGTCAGAGAATAGCTCCTCAGTAGGTCTGATTGGTCCAGAGAAGAACTGTGAAAATGGTTAGAAGGATGGAGCATGTCTCCTATGAGGAAAGGCTGAGAGAATTTGGATTGTTCAGCCTGAGAAGAGAAGGCTTAAAGGTGACCTAATTTTGTCCTTCCAGTACCTGAAGGGACCCTACAAGAAGGATGAGGAGAGACTTTTTGCAAGACCATTTAGTGACAAGACAAGAGGGAGTGGGTTTAAACTGAAAGAAAGCAGGTTTACATTAGATACCAGGAAGAAATTCTTTACTGTGAGGGTGGTGTTGCAGTGGAACAGGTTGCCCAGAGAAGTTGTAGATGCCCCTTTCCTGGAAGTGTTCAGTGCCAGTTTGGATGGGGCCCTGAGCAGTCTGGTTTAATGAAAAGTGTCCCTGCTTATGGCAGGGGGGTTGGAACTAAATGACCCTTCCAAACCAGGCTATGATTCCACCTTTGTTTTTCTAGGCCACAGGGTTGTCTCCTCTTTTTTTTTTTTTAAGTTTTTTTTAAGAGACTAACACCTGTGTTTGGGCTATGGAGAGTGTGGGGTCGAGAGCCATCTGAGCACATATAAGTGGCACGTTCACATTTTGAAGAATCGAAGTCTTCTTGATGCCTACCCCTGCTTTCCCTTTTCGAGCTTTATGTGCCCACAGATAACACTCCCCACCTGCAGACAGCCTAGTAGATGGATGCATCATCATCATCTTCCTAAACACCCATGGTAATGTAGAGATGAGAACTCATTCGTGTTTCCACTGTTCAACTTCTGGGGTAGCATTTATTCAAAATGGTAACGCTACCAAAAGTCAGAAAGACTCACCAAATTTGTGTGTCAGCAAATGGATTAGGAGAGGGAAAAATTTCCCCTGGGAAATGGACAAGTGAGCTGCTTCAGAGGATTTGGAGGAAAGTCTTCACAAAAGCAGGGGAAAGAGAAAGGAATGAGGGAAGGAAGCACTCTTACCTTTTTTGGGTGTCCTGAGTGTTTCCATGCTGACTGAGGGCCAGTGATTGAACACTAATTTAAAAGACAGATACTAGTCCCTTTTCCTGCTTTTTTCCTCCTTGTACTCCTGATGCTTATAAGAAGGGTCTTGTGGTGCAGTGAAGGAAATGTACAGACTTGTTTTTCTGGCCAGGAGTTTTTAAGTGGAAAATGGCAGCATCTTTTCAAAAGTAACCATTGGCTCTACCTCTGAGGATGGCTTTTTGGCTTTCCCTTCTGCTGAATCCTATGTTAAAATCCTTATTAAATTAATCCCATTGCTCCTCCTTCCCTCCCTTATAGCACCCTAAATAATTCCTCTCCCTCCTTAGTGTTTACAGCCTTCAAATATTTGCAGACTGTTGTCATGTCCCATTCTTCCTCCCCACCCTTCTTGGTTGTATCTCTTGTCTATGTTACATATTTAGCTCTTTTAATCTTTCTTAGTAAATCAATCCCTCTAGGCCCCAAACAGTTTTGTTGCTCTCTTACAAATTCCTAGCAGCTTGTCTGTCTCGACCCGGCGCTGTAGCATCTAGATTATGTCTTTTTGCTAGCAGGCAGCTCTTGGCTAAATTTGTGTACAAGCCAGAACTCTTCAACAGGAGATCCTTAGGATCCAGGGGGAGAAGGGATCCAGTTGTGTGAACAATTCCTTTTTTTTCTTTTGGTCCCTGGCTCTGGAGGAGGTGTGGGAAAGAGGATAAATGGAGAGATTTATCTGCAGCTGTCCTTGTGGACTCTTAAAGTCTTATCACAGGGTTCAGGAGGCACAAATTAGCCAGACCTACTAAAACTAGCTATGGGATATCTACAAAACGTCACCTTTGACTCCAGCTCATGTTTGTCATGCGTGTTCTGGAGTAGTTTATTTTATGACAGTGTTCACAAGCCGCTCATGATCAGAGCAGCTCTCTGATTTGTGTTTGAGTGCAACTTCTAATAGTTCCAGATACGAGGAAGGGCTTGTCTGCGTGTGTGTGTGAGGCCGGCATGGCGGGAGGGGGAGAGAAGCAAAACTTGAGTGTCATTCCCGTGACCTGTGTACAGATATTCATTCTTTCCATTTTAGGATGATGTGAAACATCTGGAATCCTTTCAGCTATTATGAGGGAGAGAGCAGCCTGTTCCTTCTTTGACAGTGCACTTTGGGACCAGAGTGCTGGCTTTCACAGCTGGCAGCTCGGTTGTTTTTAGAGAGAAGTGTGTGGGGTGGTGGTTTAGTGTCGTCACAAAGTATCTAGCAATCCCTTCAGCAGAGGTGTCTGGGCAGCTTAATTCAGGACTGGATTCAGTTTATTTCTTCACGCTTCTAATTTAGGATATAGCAAATGTTTCTGTGTTGGCAAAAGATAAAGGTATTATTGAAGCCCTCAGGAGAGGGAGAAGCTGGGGACTTAGAAATTGTCTGTATCGAGCAGGTCAGGGCTGTGGAGAAAACAGATAGCTGGGAATGTAAGTAATGTCTCCTCCTGAACTAATTGGCTCTGTTGAAATGATGTAACTGAGGTAACTAGTAATTTTGCTAGGGAAGAGATACTCTGTATCACTGCCTGGGGGTGACTTGCATTCAGGGTCTGGGTATATGATCAGAGGCAGCTACAACTTCCCCTTAGCTTAGGCACTGTTGATACGTACAGATTGACCTCCCAAAGTCTGGTACTTTTTGAGATAACAAAGCAGTTAACATGTTGCAAGATTGTTGTTCTAGCCTGGGTTGTAGGGTCAGACTTGGTTTCCTATTCACGTGCCTTTCTCTGGCCTTGTGTTTGCAAATGGCAGCGCTGGAAACTCTCTATGAAGTGGCTGAATCTCGTTTCTCTCACAGAGAACAAATTTCAGGGCAAATCATAAGGTTTTGGCATTTTTACAGGCCTTGTTAAAAGTGTTTAACTTCAGTGGAAGCTTGCGCAATCTTCATTTCACTTCTCATTTCTATGCAGGAGCCAATATTGCAACTGGTGAAGAGGTGGCCATCAAACTGGAATGTGTCAAAACCAAGCATCCCCAGCTCCACATTGAAAGCAAGTTCTACAAGATGATGCAGGGAGGAGGTGAGATGGGGAGGAGAAGATGGGGCCGGGGGAGTGGTTGAAGAAGGAAATTATTCTGGAGGGCCTTAGGAAAGAAATGATTTGGTGTTACATATGATCTTCTCAGCAGGGGATGCAGCATCTAGTCTCTGTTCCAAGGGCTTAATCTTTCTCTTTCCCCAGTGGGTATCCCCTCCATTAAGTGGTGTGGAGCAGAGGGGGACTATAACGTGATGGTGATGGAGCTCTTGGGGCCCAGCCTGGAAGATCTCTTCAACTTCTGTTCCCGCAAATTTAGTCTCAAGACAGTTCTGCTCCTGGCAGACCAGATGGTGAGTTTCCTCTGAAGCATTTGTGCCTACTCTCCTTTTCCATGCCTTTTTTTTTTTCCCTCCCATCTCCTCTGCTTAAGAACTGCTATATCCCAAGCTTTCTTCATTTAGTGACAAGTGGCTGCCAGCTTTCTATTTCTTGAGGAAGTTGGGGGCCTGGAACCTAGACACTGATGACTTTTCCCGATCTCCATCTCTCTTTCCTTCCCCTGCTGCTCACTCTGTGTTAGTGTTGCACACATAGATACTTTTACCTGCATGATGAATGATTGGCATCACTACCTATCTCAATTCAACTGCCCAGGCCCTGTGTTTAAGACCCTTAGCTCTTGTGGATGGACCCCCTACCTTCCCAGCCTGTCTAAGTTTGAAAGCTGACAGCTGTCAATGCTGAAGCTCAAAGTTTTAGTCCATGCAGATTTGCTTCCCACCCTTCCTTGTGGCGTTAATGATGACCTCCCCAGAGTGAGGACTGGGCTGGTGTGCAGGGTTGAATTCCATCTACAGATCCTGCAACCTCCAAAGGGTGTCTTTTCCTTGGTTGTCATCTCTGATATTCTCTGTGAAATGTCCTTTTCCCTACTCTGACAGGTCAGTGTCCTGGACAGGGTACTATTTTTAGCAGATGCAGTTAAGGTAGGTTTTTTCTTTCTTGTCTCACTATTTATTTATTTATCCCCCACTCCAGATCAGCCGTATTGAGTACATTCATTCCAAGAACTTCATCCATCGGGATGTAAAGCCAGACAACTTCCTTATGGGCCTCGGCAAAAAAGGCAACCTAGTATACATCATTGATTTTGGTTTGGCCAAGAAGTACCGAGATGCCCGGACCCACCAGCACATCCCTTACCGGGAAAACAAGAATCTGACTGGCACAGCCCGTTATGCCTCTATCAACACTCACTTGGGAATTGGTGAGCCTGCTGTTTCCCCTTGGTGGGGCTTTCTAAGGGAGGTAGTGTGTCCCCAGAAGGAGGGAGTTGGGTTCTGTGCCTGATTCCATTACTGACCTGCCTTGAGATGGTGGGCAAGTAACTTAAATGCTACACCTGTGTTACCTCTCCTGCCTTTGGTGGCACTTCGAGCTTCTGAAGACAGAAATTGTCTTATCAGTATGTGTTTGTGCACTCATCACTTAGTGCAGTGGGGCCCTGTTGAGCATCAAGACTGTGACCTCTGTGACTCTGCGGCTACTGAATCTGCCTTGCACAATTTTTGCAGGCTGATTAGATGTGTAAAGGAGACATTCACAGGCACTGCGCCTTTAGGAATGTGTGCAATTGAAACCTTTCTTGTTGACTCCCAAGCACCTTCATCAGTGATTATTCTGTAGCTGTCAGAGCTGGAGGATACAGGCCTGCTGCAATATGGTCCACCGCTGAAGGTGGGGCCAGCCATTTGCTGAAAGTGTGCAGGAAGCTGGAATGAGGGAAGGCTTCCAGCTGGCTGGACATCCAGGTTTTGTGATTGGGAACTGACTATCATGGTTCTTCAAAATACCTGTGTGTCTGTGAACCACACTACCCTGTTCACCACTGAGGCAGCTTTAGGGAGGTAGGGCTCTGCCCTCAGTGTCTATGGTTAGTACCGTGGTAATGAAACTAGGCTGGGAAAGCATGCTGAGAGCTCAGCCAGGTCTTACACTGGTGCTGACCATCATCCCAGCTTTTGTAAAAACCTTGACCAGGTTAGTGCCCACCGTGCTCAAACCTCCTGAAGTCACCCAGATTCTTGTCCTGGGAATCAGCCCCTGGTGGGTGTGAGGAACACAGTTGAGAACCTCTTGCAGTTTTCTCTTCTGTTCTCTGACCAAAAGCTTCTTTCCAGTGTTTGACCTCCTTCCTCTGCTAAATTTTTGCTAAACTTTGTTCTCAGTATGAGGCTTCCTTAGTTACCATACAGTCTGTTCTGAGCGGGCTGACTTGGTCCTGCTATTAACTGGCAAATCTGAGGAGCAGAAACACTAAAGCTGTCTTGCCTGTGAACCCAGGAAAATAGCTACTGTGTTTGCAGCTCAGTTTGTGTCTCTGGGAGACCTTCTTCTGAAATGTATAACCTGAGAATTTGAAAGTCAGAGTAAGGAACTCAAACCTTTTAAACTAGCAGCTTCCACAGGATTCCATGACCTCATTTTTCCTGCACTCTCCCCTCTTGCAGATATTTCTCAGATATCTGGAGTCAATATTTGACCTGCAGAAAATAAAGTGGTTTCCCACTGTCTTCTTTGTTTAATACTATATAGCTGTAGATGGAAAATGCTTTATTTATATAAAAATGGGGAGTGTTGTGTGTTGAGAGTGGGCTGTGATCTCCTGACCTCCTCCATGCTGTAAAAATACTTCTTGTAGAGCTTTCCAAGTTGGCCTTCTGTATTTTGGCTTGACCTGCATATATATAACTGACTCTCCGTTGAATTCTCAGTCAAGATTTCCACAGCCATGGAAACTGCCACAAGGAGACATGCACAAAATAATTATCACTACTCTGTCTGTCGATTCTTATGTGTGTGCCTGCTCTGCCTGAACTGATCACGAGAGGCTAAATGTCTGGCTGTGGTTTTCAAATGACTTCATTATTCATCCCACCCCAACTTAGCCCTTTACTGCTGGTGCTTGGCTTGTGTATCAGGACGAACAAACAATGTCTAAACAGTAATCCTAGGGCAAATTGCATATGCCATGAGTCTGAGCACAGCCACCGCTCTCTTCATGCCCTTTGCTTCGGGAAAGTCTGGGTGTGAGTTACTTGGCACAACAGGTCTCAGATGTATTATCTCCACGTTGCAGATAGTTCCCCTGAACAGCATAAAGGTTACATGACTTGCCTGGAGGAAAGGGGATGAAGGTGCTGAGGTTTCAGCTGGAGTTCCTGTTTCTCAAGACCTCGCCACAGGGTATATGACAGGCACATTTGTGAGTTAGCAGCATTGCCATGGGAACCATGACTCTGAAGTTTTTGACTTTTCAGAGACTAAACTCTCTGTCTTAATGTTACATTAATGCGCTCTACGGAGAGGGAAGGAACCAGGTGCTGGGGTATTCGTGTGACAGGAATAGCAAATGAATAAATGCCTTTATTTGAATGTGCAAGCTAAGGGTTGGACATTCCAATGTCTGGAGGAAACACATTCTTTTCCCAGTGACTGGGGAAAAAAGTAGGAGGCGAGATTGGGGAGGGTTTCCACAGCTGGAGACTTGCCGATGGGGGAGTCACTGGTCTGTGCAGGCTTTGCTTCACACATTCCAGTCAATTTTCACATGCTCTAGGGATGAGAGTCCCCTGCACCCACTGTAGCTTGTAAAGTCTGAAATAGATGCCCAGGGTGCCCAGGAGACAGTCTTGGAAGAAGCCTGGTGGACTCTGTCTGGGTAACAGGAGGTGGGAGGTGGGGGACAGTGCCTTCCCAAGTGCGTGTCCTAGATGGCATCAGTGTAGGCTGTGCAGATCATAAAGTCCTCCTGCTCATCCTGCCCTCTGTCACCCATTCCAGATCTCTGTGTATGTTTTTAAAGGCTGTTGCCATGCAGTGGGGAGAGAAAGGGGAACTGTAGTGCAACTTATGCAAGATCAGATCTGAGTATGTAGTGAGAAAAACATTGCTTGATTAAGCCTGCTTGCAGAGCTGGGCTGGCTCCAGGGAAGACAGCTAATTTCTAGGGAGTCCTGCATGGGAGCAGCATCACTTTGAACAGAATCAGAGTGGAGGGAAACACTCTCTGGACAGAGGGACCAGAAGGCAGTTTAGGTTGCGAAGAAACATGCTTTGTCAGGAACTTTGTGTCCAAGACAACCAGTCCTCAGTCTTCTGTCTTTGCCCAAGCATGTCTTTTCCTGTCCTGCTACTCACCCCTGACTTGGCTTTTGAGGACCCTGCTTTGTGAAGGGAGTGAGGGTGTGGGCTGGCTCGGATCCTCACTGGGAGTGGGAGGAGGGAACTGGCAGGAGATTGCTTGCAGAGTGAGAGGTTGGGTTTGAGGGGTTGTACTGGCTTGTGTGGGAAGATGACCTTGTGTTTCCATTGGAAGAGGTTTTGGGAGGGAGGGAGGAAAGGATGAGTGTCTTATGAAAAATATATTTTCATAAAATTGTCTTTCAAACCTTCCCCCCCCACCTCGTTGTAGGAAAACTGAGAAGCTGAAATAAAATGGAGAGAGGAAGTATCACAGGTCATGACTGTAATCCAGCTTCTGGACTAACTTACTCTGAGCATGCATTCACGTTACTTGTATTTCTCTTTCTCTTTTCAAACTGCCAAGTGAGATTTTTTTCTTCCTGCATCCCAGGGATGGTGTGAGTGTTAGTCACTGATTGTCAGACTTCTAAAGGTGGAAAGTAGTGATGCTAAATAGTATTTCTTTGGTGTGTTGAGGTAAAGTTTTATTTCTAACTCTTTACTATCTAATATTATCTAGTATCCTGGGAATGTTGGTATATGAGGCCAGGGAAAAGAATAATTAAACTTGGGAGCTGTGTAATAGTAACTGAAGATGAAACAAAGAAACGGGATGTAGGAACTATTGTCCTTCACAATCATCCAAGATTTAAATCAGGATCTTGTAGTTAGGGTTACAGATGAAAGACTGCTACAATGTTTTGAGGTAGCTGCACATCTGTGACCCATCGTGTTGATACTTCAGGCCTATCATAGATTTGAATCTCAGTGAAATTGTTTAAGTGGGCTACAATTGCCACAGTACGTGAGGTACTAAACATTGGGGCTGCAACGCAGTCAAACACTTATTCATTCGGAATTTTAATAATTAGGTGTTTTGCTTGCAGTTGTTTTTCCTTGATCACGTTGCTGTGTTAAGGCATAGTTAAGGTGTGTTTGCATGCATGTAATGGATACTAGTTAGCTTCCCAGTTTGGTTTTGTAACCCCTCTCATCACCTTCACTAAGGCCTTGTAGCATCTCCCAATGACTTTAGGCTCCCTAATCTCAAGTCTTTAATTCAGGCCTTCCCCAAATCGCTAGGACTGTGCCCGGGCATATGTTCACAGAACATATCCTGTTCTGGATAGGGTTGGTGACTGTGCTCAAAACTGCTGTGCTTCACACAAGTAGAGGTGTGTTATTCAGCCTACCCTAAGCAGTTTGGAGTTCAAGCAAGATTTTGGAGGCAAGATCCTGATTTATTCCTGAAAGGCTGATTTGCTTGTTCAGTAGGTTTCTCTGGTTCCTGCCCTGCCTTTCCTTACTTCTCTTGTCTAGAGCACTACCATGCTCTAGACAAGAACCCGCAGTTAGACACTTTAAAGCTACAGCATGGATAAATCAAGGGCTGCCAGATTGCAGGACTGAGATTACCCTTGTCTCCTGTACTTTCAGGCCCTGGGTGTGCCTTCTGACTCCACATGCCTCCTGTCTAAGGATGTAGGTCATTACCAAATATTGTTCGGTTTTGTTTATTTGATATACATGATGAGTAATTGCAGCCCTCTGAGAGTACACATATCCCAACCTGAGGCCAAATGCAAACTCAGTTTCTTTTCTCTGCTCCCTCCATAGCATCTAAGCATCTCCCAGACAATCATGTAATTATCCTTGGCAGTAGCCTGATAAGATAAGGAGGTATTAGCCCCTTTAAAGTGGGCAACTTGAGGCAGTACATTAGTGAGGTCAAAAAATGCTGTTATTTCTGCATGCTCAAAGTAAAACACTTTGGGGATCTGCAGGGCTGCTTTCTCCTCTACTCCTGTCTTGGAATTTGGGGGTTTTTATGGTGTTTCATGTGCTTTGACCCAAAGGCTCTCTCCTCTCAGTTATGAAGGAATAAGACCCTTTTCTTCTGCAACCCCTTTGCTTCCATTTTTTTTTTCCCCTCTCAGTAGTTTTAACTTGCCAAGCAAGCCTCCAGTTCTCAAAACCACTAGGAGATTATGAGAGAGATGCAGGAAGAAGAAAGAGCCGTGTTGACCCTCAGGAGCTGGACATCTGTATCTGTGACCTGCTACAAGCTACTCTTTTGTCAGGGTTTAGCTCAGCTAACAGAATAAGGGGTAGCTGTAATGATCTACTGGCCTTTGAATGGGGCAGGTGGTAGCATGTAACTGATACTGACAGTTAACCCACAGACCAACACATAATCTGCAGCATTTTCCAGGATGTAGCGCTGAATCCAGCAAAATGTGCTGTAGTAGTGAATTAATCTAATAGGTGATTCTCTTTAGTCTTTCCTCTATCCCTGTGCTCTCCCTCAAGCCATATTTTGCCTGCCTGTTATCTGTGTCAGTGGTTGTTCTACTCGAGATGTAAAGTACTTTTTCCAAAATGCTTATTTTATTTGGGAGGAAAACAAGGGCAAGGGCTTCTTGGCAAGATTTATAGATGAATTTGCAAGCATGTTGGAGGAGCTGGGAGGAGTTTCACAAGTTAACCAGTCAACATTTGCAGTTGTTGAGATTCTGCATCAAATCCATCTTGAGCTAGCTTGAAACTTAAAATGGCTTGGCCATTCCAGAGAACAAGTTCAATGTGAAAGGGGGTTTTTTTTGTGAGGCAATTTTTTTTGTTCCATAAGTAAGCATCTAAAAGCAAGCCCTTGCAATAGCATATTAAGGGCAACCCTTGCTCTTAGTAGAGTTGGTAGTGCTGCCATTTACAGTCATTTCCTATTTGGAGGGGAACCTTTTGTTCAAAGTATGCCCCTTTCCTCCACAGCTTGAAAAATGCCACCAAGCTGGAAAGACATCTTTGCACAGTATTACATGTTAGACTCCTCTAAACAATTAACCAAGTTGTTTACTACTAGAAGGGGTCCCTAGTTCCTTGTTTCTGCCCTGCCTAAAGAGTATCAGCAGTTTAATTAGAAGATGTGTTTGAAAGGGTTGTGTTGGGCTTACCTCTGTTAGACTTGTCTTTCTGTGACTACCTCTGTCATGACTAATCCCTGGGTTGAAGAATCATTCTGGGTGGAGAAGTGTAGGTGCCCTTCCTCTGGGACTGGGAAGAGCAAAGTAGGCAGTGTTGCTGCAGCACTTATTGAGCTGTTAAATTCTTGTGTGAATTAAGGCTTGTCCAAGTGAGGAGGTAGTCAGAGTCATTAGTTATGAAGTGGGTGGGGCCATATGGGGAGAGGAGCACTTTAACTCTTGTAATATGACCGTCCTCACAGGAATTTGCACTGGAATGTCTTCTACAAGTTTGTCTATCCATAGAAATGTACCAAAGAAGAGAGAGGAGTGATTGTTCTGTTCTGTGTTTAGCACCAAAGCTATGTGATTGCCAGAGTACTTTTGATTGCTGCTCACTCCTTGCCCCTTTGTAACTTCTCACAGAACAAAGTCGCCGTGATGACCTGGAGAGCCTGGGTTATGTGCTCATGTATTTCAACCTGGGCTCGCTGCCCTGGCAGGGCCTCAAGGCTGCCACCAAGCGCCAAAAGTACGAGAGGATCAGCGAGAAAAAGATGTCAACGCCCATCGAGGTGCTCTGCAAAGGGTACCCTTGTAAGTGCTCTCGTCTTGATGGCTGTCTTGTCTGCTGCTTGGCTTGTTCACCTGCTGAAACCCCATGGAATCTTGAATCCTAAAGAGCAGTGCCCGGTACCCCAGACCAGGATGTGCTGCTGACACCAGTGATGAGAAGGATAACAGGTGGTACAGTTCTGGTTCAGAAGTGGGAAATGTGTTTTTGTGGAGAGTGAAACCTTATGTTAGTAAGGGCGTGAGAGTCCTGAGAGGGATAGAGGGATCTTTAGGACCTCAGTAGCAGTTTGGAAGCGGGATGGACAATGAGCTGAGAAGGTACGCTGGTGATCCTGAGTTTTTACTGGTTAATGAAGAGTCCCAGAAATAGCCAGGCAATGAAGTGGCAATTGGAGTTCTTTGTAGGTAAACATGGGTAATATGTGTGAGAACAGAGAGAAGTCTTGGTCCTCACGTCATTTGCACAATAGTAGACTCCGACTGACCAGTGCCGCTCATCAATGAGCTGTTGCAATTACAATAGGTGATTCTGTGAAAACAGAAATTTTGTGCACAGCAATTTTGTGCAAACAGTGTGCATAAGCCCATGGCCTGTTTGCACTCTGCATGCACTGTGTAGCTCTGGTCCATCCCGGATGTGGTAGAACTGGAAACCGGTCCAGGAAAGGGCCAAAAGGGTAACCGAGGTGAGGTGATTTCTACACAAGTAACAAGTTTGCTGGAACCTGGAAAAGAGGTGATTAGAGAGATGATAGAAATCTATGCACTCGCTATGCCTGCAGAAGTCTGAGTGGGAGACAATTATTTGGTGGCCCCAGTTTTTGTATTGGAAGAGAAACAAAGCTGGTTTCTGCTAGCTTCAAAACAAAATGATGCAGTTCTTCACACAGCTGGTAGTAGACCGTAATAGTAGTATTGGAACTCATTCCCAGAAGTTGATGTGGGTACTTAAAGCTTACTGGAGTTCAAGGAGAGATGGGACAAGTACATGGAAGAGAGACTCGTGGAGAGTTACTAATTAGTCAGAAACCACATCCAGATCAGTTCCTGGAGCTGAAAGTAGGTGGGAGCTGGGCTAATGTTAATAGAAGTGTCAGACATGCTTGCTTCACGCTTTCTCCTCTGTAGCTGTCTACTTCTGGCTACTGCTTAAGATAGACTACTGAACTAGGAGGACTTCTGATTTGAGCTGAATTTCCCAAAGCTCACCTCCACCTCTTCTTTAGGCCTGCATTCTTACTGTCCTTCAGCAGGCTCTGCAGGACTTGCTAAGTCTTGCTTGGAGAAACCGACAAAGATGCGTGAGCATTTTCTGTGGTAAAAATAGGGATGGGGTTTTCTTAGTGGCCGAAGCGCTGCAACCAAACCAGCAGGCTCAGTTTTTGTTACACAGCTCTGTGTGTGTGCTGTCCTGGTCCAGCAAGCCACTGCTGAAATGCTGCAGTGGCTCCATGGCAGGGCATGGGAGGTTGGATGGTGTTCAACAGCCAGCTGTTCTCTGCTCTCTCCAGCTGAGTTCTCAACATACCTCAACTTCTGCCGTTCGCTGAGGTTTGATGACAAACCTGACTACTCGTACCTGCGGCAACTCTTCCGCAACCTCTTCCACCGCCAAGGCTTCTCCTACGACTACGTCTTTGACTGGAACATGCTTAAATTTGTGAGTGTGTGTGGCAAAAGGGCTGGAGAGGAGTTGTTTTTTATCATGGGGAGGGGAAGGAAAGTTGGAAACTGCCTGCTGTTTGTACTTAGCCCTGGTGAACAACTTGACAAAGGGTAGAGTGAAGAGAGGCAGAGTTACTTGGTGCAAACTGGGGGTATAGCTACTGTTGTATTAGTGAGTATGTCTGATCTGTAGCTATAGGTAGGTAGAGATAATTTTTCAGGAGAGGACTATAATTGGAGGTGGGACAGTGGATTCCAGTAACAGCTGTAGTACCATATGCTTTCTTCCCTGTTTCTTCATGGAACAGAATGAGGTCCTCTCTTGGTGCAGTGGAAGATAGTGGGGGGAGACCATGTTTTGGGGATGGAGCTCCACTTCCTTGGCACGATGGAGTACCATGTGTTTTCTGTCCGGGGCTGCTGCTATCTTTCCTGCCTGACAGCCATGTGTGGTGTGGGGGTTTCTCTCCTCAGGGAGCAGCCCGGAACCCTGAGGATATGGATCGGGAGCGGCGAGAGCATGAACGAGAGGAGAGGATGGGGCAACTCCGAGGGTCAGCCACACGAGCACTGCCCCCTGGCCCGCCTGCTGGAGCCACTGCCAACCGTCTTCGCAATGTCACTGAGCCCATGGCCTCCACCCCCACCTCCCGAATCCAGCAGTCCGGTGAGTGGGATGGGAGAGCTTGGGGAGGGTTCCACCCCTGCTGTCAGCTAGAAACCAAAATCATTGACTGATATTCTTGCCTCGATGGTTCTCTGCCCTGACAGGCAACACGTCCCCCAGAGCAATCTCAAGAGTGGACAGGGAGCGGAAGGTCAGCATGAGGTTACACCGAGGAGCTCCTGCCAACGTCTCCTCATCTGACCTCACAGGGCGGCAAGAAGTGTCACGGATTTCAGCATCACAGGTGAGTCCCTGCTGCCATGTTCATGGCCTTGGACTGGATATTCCAGAAGTACTATGGGCCCCAGAGTAGTTTTTGGCTGATCTGTTGGAGCTGACATGAGCCTGAAGCTTCTAGTGTGGTGAGGGGAGTGGTACCAAGTTACACCTTCACTCTTCAGTTACATATTTTCTGGAGGCCATGCTCAGTACTGTCATCTTAGCTCTGCTTTGCTTGGAGTAAGACTTTGTCTGGTTCTCTTCCAGACCACAGTGGTTTGGAGGAATGGAATAGTAAACTCTTGGGAGGAAGGATGTCCTGAAAGAAACGTGCAGCCTCTCTGTTTTGGTGTCTTCTTTTTCCTCTCCAACCCTTAGCAACTCTTTTTCTTTTGTAGACAAGTGTGCCATTTGATCACCTTGGGAAGTGAGGAGCAATTGCCACTGGACCAGTGTTTGCTTAGGTGAGCCTGTCCTATGCCTGGGAACCCCCAAGGGTGAAATTGCTGGGAAAAAAAAGCCTTAGGTTAAGACTTTGCTGATGTTGTGGGGGATTGGTACATTTCCTTTCCTTTCATCTTACTTTGAGATGTTTTTGGCTTCAGAGGGAAGAGTAAGGTTGGCTGCCAAAACCTTGAGGGGATGGATTGTCTTTAAGTGTGAAGGTAGCTTCCATTTCTCCAGGAGGGTAGGGAGGGTGGATAAGGTGCTGGGCTGGGGAGCCATTTTGTTAGTTCCTCATGAATGCTTTTCTGGCAGTGTGACAGTGTTGGGGAGGAGGGTGCTGAGCATGTAATCAAGTGTGTGAGACTTTGCACAGCCAGTGAGTGCCTCTTGTAGAGGAAATGACAGTAGCTGGGCAAGGTAACTCCAAGGGGAGGCAGGAGTGTAGAAGAAAGGGCTGATACGATTTGTTATGCTCCAGCTGGCATTGGAAGTGCTGGGAAGAATCTTTTCACCTAATGTCTCTTCTCTCTTTTGAATTCTCTTTCTAGTGTCTTCACTGTATTTTTCTTTTAAAAAACAAAAAACCCAAAAAACAAATAAAAACTAAAAAAAAAAAAAAAAAGACAAAAAAAAAGAAAACACCAAACAAAAAAACCCAACAGAATTTCTTTTTGCCAACGATGAGGAGTCGAGCTGTGCCCCCGCGCTGGTGTGAGCCGTTTCCGAGAGGGCCACCTGCGTCCCCCGGCGCGACGCCTCCGAGGAGCTGACAACGCGGGAGCCGTGCGGGAACACCTCCGCTGCCCCCCCAGCCCTGACCGCCGCCCCCACGGGCTACCCCCAGTTCCTTCTCCTGACTCTCTGCTCCTGGTTTTGATTTTTTGATTTCTCTATTTTTTTTTTTTTCCTTGGGTATCTTCCCCTGCTTTTTTTTTTTTTTTTCTTGTTAAATATTATTTTGAAATCATATGGTTTCTAGCCATATAAATTTTAACTTTGCTCTCCTTTTTATCTGAGGGCAAGGGATGGTGCAGGGTGGGGGGTGAGTTTTTTGTTTGGGTTTGTTTTGTTTTTTTTTTTTTGGTTTTGTTCTTTTCAGGAGCCTTGTGGGCCAGGAGCGAATCAGATTCCAGCCACACTTGATGGTAGAAGTCTGATTTTTATTATTATAACAGAATTTATTTTCTTGAGCATTAAACGAATTTTAAGCTGTGAGGGGAATTGTGGCAACAGCCTAATCATTGACTCGGGCTTCCTTTCCTTGGGTGGCTTCTCTGCGGTTTCTTTCTTGGATGTTGGGAGAAGTGCCAGCCTTCCCTGAACCGAGCAGTCCTCACACACGGAGGGATCTCTATGGAGAGGCACCTGGTGCCATGGAGGATGGGATCGTTGGAGCTGGAATACAGGGAGAAATATACTTCTCATCCCTGCAGCGGGGTCTTTTTTTCGTCTGGCTGTGCGTGTTTTTCTATTTTTATTTTTTAATTAAAACTTGTTTTAATTCCTGCGGAGAGAGTGTGGGACTTGAGGAGAAGAGAGGGGCGCACAGAAACGGGAGTTTGGAGTTCTATCAGAGCGATGGCTCTTGCTCTCTCCTTCCCTCATGCAACCCCAAGTAAGATCCACCAATACATGCACAATCCCTTCCTGCCCTCTCCCATCCGTCTCCCCCCCTTTCCCCCCCACTTTAGTTGTTTTTAAATATAATTTAGGAATACTCAAGCTGCTTTGTGGCACTTGGGGCTTTGAAACACAATGATCACCACTGCGACCTATGGCCTGTAGCAGACACACTGTCACTGTAGTGTGGAGCCGATGGGTTGTTGGCAGGGCGGGGAGGGTGGGGTTAGTCTTTGTTTTGTTTGTTTTTACCCTTTCTATTTAACACTTCATTTTTCCTCCCTGTTTTTTTCCTAATTTATTTACCCCTCTTACTGTCTCTCTCTTTTTTTTAATTAAAGAGCAAAACTTTTTATTACTTTGTAATTTAAAAAAAAAAAAAAACCTGAAGAACTTTGGGGGGGATTTTGTACTTTTTTCCTGTGTAAATATTGGACTTTTTTGAGCTTTATCGTGGTTGTTAATTTGAAGTAATAAAGTAGAAAATGATAAAGTGACGCCAGCATCTGTCATTTCTTCCGTCACTGGCCCTGGTATCTTTGCTGGGAGTCACATCTTACATGCAGGAAGCACTGTCTTGCAGCTGAACCTGTTTCTGAGTTCCAGGAACAAGTTTGATCAGAATTACTGGAAAAAAGGCACAGGACTGGAGCGCCTAAAAATAAACCTGAGCTGATCTCTGCAGTTACAGCCTTGGAACAGGCAAGAGTTATGTGAAATCTGATTCAGGATCTCTTGGTTCCTGGATTTGAGCCTCTGGCGTCCCGTGCATCTGGCCTTCAGCAGGAGAGGGATGGGACTGTCTGCACTGTTGGCTTTGGGTGTGCACTGACTTCAACAGAGGTGGACCCTGGATTATGTGTTTTCTTGCTTTCTTCTGTCTTCTTACTTAAATCCTGAAGGAATGGGAAGAGGAGGGGCCCAGGTATCAGCCCTGAGCACCTAAGACCACCACTGTGCCTGATGAAAACAGGCTGAACTCCCTGCGAAGTGGCACCTGCTGCTTTGGTGTCTCTGGCAGTGTGGTTTGTTTGGGTTTCCCTCCTTGGTTGTCTGACCTGTCTGACAGTAAATTACTAAATTTTAATACTGATTTACTTCTAAATCTCTGCTCCTGTAGTTATGCGTCCCTGCATTATCCAGATGAGAGGCCTGTTACTGCCAGGCTTTCTAAAACTCTTGAAACTGATTTTCAGAAACACCTGCTGAGAATAAATGGACAGATCTTGGTGACTTCAGAAATTCCTTCCAAGCCTGTTCTCTGCCAGCTGAGCAGGAAGAGCTGCTCCTTCATTTCCCTGCTGTGTGAGGCTTCCAGCTTCTGGGATGAGAGAAGAGTAGGAGGGTAGGGAAGAAGAGGGTAGTTCAGGGGTATTGTACTGCTGCCTCTAAACTGCATTTGTCCTGCCTCCATTTTGACTGTGGTTTTGATGGATCAGAATGAAACTGGACTTTTTTCCTTTGTAAATCCTGTTTTCAGTGAGAAAGAGGAACATTGCCTGTGTGGAAGACAACACCCCCATCACTGCAGCGTGGTGCAGGCAGCAGAGCCATGATCTGGCTGGATTCAGGAGTGATTGCCGGGTTTCGGGTAGGAATACTGTCTTGTGACAGAGGGGAAACATACTGCCATTTTGGGAGGTGTGGGGTAGCAGCTCTACGGGTGCACCTGTGTTTCGAGAGGACAAGTGTCCTAAAGCAGTAGGAGAAAAGGAGAAAGTCATCAGGCATATCTCAGGCGGGATGTCACCTCCTCTTGCTCATGCAGCCCTCTGTGCAGGCACTTTTTGGGCTTATTAAAGGTTTTAGGGCTTGGTTTGGGGCTTTTAATTTTTTTATTTTTTTTTTTTTTTAGGTTGAAAATGCCTTGTTTTGGCTCGAATAGAGGCACCACTTTGGTTTCCAACACCCGTATCTATATGTACGTTTTTTTCCTTGGGGAGTTTGGGGGACGTTCCCAACAGCTCTGTGTTTGGTTTTTTTTTTTCCCTCGGAGTGCGGGCGAAAACAGCGCTGAGATAGAGGTGGAAATATGCCTCGGGGGGAATCTTTCTCTGGGCAGTGCTGTCCTTAGCCGGCCCGGTGGGGGGAGAGCGCTGCTGGAGCGCCCATCTCCGGGAAGCTCGTCCCTCCTCCCGGCGCTGCGGCAAACCCCGAGTCACCCTCCCGGCCGGCCCCGCCCCTTTAAGAGCGAGGCGGTGACGTCACCCTGCCCCCCTGAGCGCGGGCGGTGGGCGGGGCGCGCGGGGCCGTGCGCAGGCGCGGAGGGAGGGCCGGGCCGGGCCCGGCGTCGCCATGGGCTCCTGAGGCCTCCGCGCCCCCGCGCCGGTGCCGGCGCCGCCCGCGGGGCAGCGGGGCAGGGCTCGACCCGACCCCTCCTCGCCCCACCGGGCTGGGCCGCGCCCGCCCGCCCGCCCGCTGCAGGGTAAGACGTGGCGGGGGCAGGGTGGCCGCCGAGCCGAGCCGGGGCGCGGGGGCGGCTGCGGGCGGGCAGGAGGAGCCGCGCTGGTGGGGGGGTGGCTCGGTACGGCCCCCACGAACTCGCTCGCATCGTCCCGGTGTGGACGCGATCTCCCTCCCGCCCCGATCCCTCCTCCCGCTCCCCGGCGTCGCCCCCGCGATCCCCGCCGTGCGCTCCCCCCAGCCCTCCGCCCGGTTCCCCCCGGCGTGCCCCCCCTTCGTCCCAGGGTCGCCCCCGCCGTTCCCCCTCCGCGCACATTCCTCCCGCACGGTCTCCGTGCCGTCAGACACGCGCGTCTCCCCACAAGCTTCCAGTGCAGCCCGCACAGCCTTCTCCGGATAGTACACCCCCGAGGGGATAGTCCACCTCCCCCGGTGCAGCCCACTCAGTTCCTTCCCCCGCCCGCCACATGTCCTTGCTTCAGCCCACCCTCCCACTCCCCCTGCACACACACGTACTGGCACAGCTCCCGCGCTCCCCGGTGCTGCCACACTCCTGGGTGGCATTGGGAGGATGTCACTGTCCTGGCGCTGGGTGGGCTGGGAGCACAGTGGTGGGCAACAGGTTTGTGTTTGCTGTGCCTCCTGTGGTTCAGGCTGAACCGACTGACAGACACCGTATGCATGTGCTGGTGTGGTAGGTGTGTGTGAGCAGACTGTTGCTGTGCCTGTGTTCTCTTGCGTCTCAGGTGAGTTACAATTGGTCTTGTTTGGATGCTCGTGGTGTTTTGAAATTTCAGTTGCTCCATGAGGGCTAACTCAGCCTTGACAGCTGCAGTGTGTAGTGGAAGGAGGGCTTTGGAGGAACGTGTGCGTGACTGGGTTCTGATGAATTGTGGAAAGGGACTAGAGTGGTTTCAGGCACAGCTTTATGAAAGCTGCCTGGAGCACTGTGAAGCTGTCAAAAGTGGGAGGACAGGAGGAGTGGGAAATCTAGAGGAAATACTGAAGATGGTTCCTGCTTACAGAAAGTTTGAAACTGTTCTTGCCATGTAGGGAGCTTGAACAGGAATAATTATTGACGGCATAAAGACAGGTCTCCCCAGAAAGAAGACTGTTTACCTCTGTCAAAGATAAAAATAGAAAGTATTGATCAATAATGGAGCGAAGGCTAATAGGATGAATAGAAATGTCTTTCTTATCCTGCGAGAAAAAGAAAACAATCGATGAAAACGTAATAAAGCATACATCCCACTAACAAAGACTCGCCTCTTTTAACACAGCAGTTAACTGTGCCTTTGAACTTGTGTTGCTGGATGTTACCCTTGACTCTAAGAGCTTAGCAGCCTCCTTTAAAGGGAACACAGATTTCTCTAGAAATGTTCACGTCATTCAGGTTTCTAGTACTAAAGGTCTGTATTTGTGTGGTACTGTTGAAAAAAGTAAACTCTCATGCTTTTAGGATGTTGGCTAAGTGCTAAACAATAGGGCTTTAGGGAGAGCTTTGGTATTCTCCAGAGGCCTACTTCAGGCTTTTTTGCACCATTGTCCCCAAGAAAATGGGCTTCAAATCTGCTCTGGTGGAGCAGATACCATCATTGTTATGGTTGTGCTGTAAACCTCAAGTGGTATATATGCAGCAGGTGGGTACCTCTGTGTCTGGAGCAGGAGTGATGTGTTCTTGCTGTAAAATGATCAGGAAAGCTTTACTACTGAAGTCAGTGCTTCTAACCAGCTTGGGGATGTGGGCAGATGTTTTTCTTTGTATTCTGTGCAGGTTTCTACAATCAATTCAGAGCGCTGGACAGGTGGTGTTTTGGAAATGTGAGGCAAGAGGAAGAGCACCTCCCAGCCCCTCAGACAACTTTTGTACTTTTGCTTGTCTGTCTCCTTGGGACGTGTGGCAGTTAAAAGGGGAAAGTTCTTAGATATGCACAAGCTGGTCAGAATATGAAGTTCAGTGTGACTGGCTGGTTTGGCATAACAAAAACATTCTGAGCTGCCTAGTCTCCAACTATTTGACAGAATCCAGCTAGAAATCTGCGTTGTTCTCTGTCAGCTTGTTTGCCTGTTTGCTGGTAGCAGGCTCAGAGTTGAGCTTTTGCGGTTTACAGTTGTGGGATTAGGGTTCTTCTCGTGGATAAAGGAAGGGTGGGGTGGTTTCTTTTCCAGTTCAAATTAACTTTTAAAACACTATCCCCCTCCCAAAAAAATAAAAAGGTAGTCCCTAAAACTAAAACATCTAATAATCATATTTTGATGTAGATGACAAACCTTTAATTTCCATGTGACCCTTCACTCCCTCTCCCCTCCTGTTTTTAGTTCGTGTTTAATTGGCTTATGTTTGCTGTGATGGAGACAAACTCTTACCTGCTCCTTCTAGCAGAAGTGCCTGTTTCATTTTCCAGCAGCTCAAAGGATATTCTTTGAGCTCTTGCAGCTGTGGGTGGTGGGTGCAGTGAATTCCTCAGGAGATGTTTATTGTTTGGTCCTAGCCGCTTCAAGAGCCCAGTATTGTATTGTTCAGAGTACCGAAGTTTGAGGTGAAATACGAAGTTTCAAATCAGACTTGTTGATTCTGAAGAGCCACTTCTATGACTAGTTTTCTCAGTGTTTTCATCCTAAAATTGAGGAAGCCAAGGAAAGCAGCAGTGAATGTACAGGGTAGCTTGTCTACAAAATGACGAGGATAGTGCAGCCTCAGAGAGAAATTGCGCTTAACCTTTGTACAGTCGAGCTTTTCTAGTCCAGGACTGCTGCTGGCTCTCTGTGTAACAAAGCAGCTGTGTATTATTGAACGGCCAGGGCTGGGGGCAGAAGCTTTTTGCTGTTTTAGTGGTTGTTATTGATTGTGCTTGCCGAGGCCCTGGAAATTTAAGGTGCTGTAGAGAGCAGCATTGTGTTTGAGTTTTGAGTGCTGACTTGCCCAGCTGTTTGCTTGGAGCAGTGTGTGTGTTGTGTGCTGTTCTCACTTCTTCCCAAACTCTGTGGGGTTTGCTTTCTTGTGGTGGAAGAGTGGTTTCCTGCCAAGACATTACACCCTACCAGAGCACCTGAGACTCTGAAAGCAGTTTGACACTGATAAGATGGATTAAAAGACTTAGGTAAAATAACTGTAAAATATTGCTGTGAATGGACTGAAAACACCCTTATGGAAAGGGTTTTGATGGTGGGTTTTTTTTATGGACTACTTTTGGAGAGAGCAGCTGGACATGCTCTCAGAGCAGCAATTCCCCAGGATGGTTTTGGAAGGGAAATTCTGCCAGCTAAAGCAGTGAGTTGCAGCCACCCTCAAGGAATCTCATCTCAGAGTCTCCCTCCTCTAGGGAGAGGCAGGGCACTGGAGTACTTGCTCATAGCCAGGTTCTGTCTAATCTAAAAGTCAGCTCAACTTCCATTGGGTTTTTGCGATTGTGTAAGTAACATGTCTGGAAAAGCAACAGAGCAAGCTGTCTCCAGGGAAAGTGCAGTGTGTAGGCAAGCTGTTCAGGAACTGTGCTGTATCTGTGTTTGACCAGGTCTTTACAGCCTCTGAGGGGCATAATTGACAGGAAACCTGAAAAGGGAAGTAACTGCCATGCTCTCCTTGCAGCATTAACCCCCAGAGTACCTGGATATTTGTCTTGCCACTATTAAGTGTGTCTCTGCATTGAAAGGATGGGAATATTGCTATTATTATCTTATAGTCATAGTGCCTGGGAGTATGATGATGCTGAAAGGATCAGCCATTTGAGGATGTTGTATAATGGAGGGTGACCAAGAGCATAGAGAGATGGTGTCATGGTCTCAAATTTTTTGTGTCTGACTGGAAAGTGTTCCTCTCTGCCCAGGTATGCTGTACATGTGGCCCCTGATCAACTCTGTAGCAAAAAATTAAAAAAAGGTCCTTCTGATTCACAAAGAAAATGACTGCAACATGTTATGTAGTGCAGCAGTGAGGCTTCAAGAAGATGAGATGGAATAATACCTTAAAAGCTGACCTTGCCGAGCCAGTGTTCCCTCCCCAGGCTGCAGAACATGTCATGGATGCTATTGGAGACTGCTGAGCTGATTGCTGGGAGCCTGCAGCTGCCTGGTCATCTCCAGCACAGATACAGCCTAGGAAGCAGTAATGAGCATAGCTGTGCCCCTGTCCAGGTTGCTTAAAATGAACCTGGACAAGTCAATCACCTGAAGAGGCAGATTGGAAGAGTGAATTTCTCTTCATGGCTCACCACACCTTGTCTCCTTGCCAGTTTTGCTAGGAAGGGCTGGTTAGTGGTGGGTGAAGCTATTTGCAGCTAATTGTCCCATGGGAGCTGGGAGTGACCTCACTCCTTCTCCAAACTCTCCTTACAGACTTCCTTCCCCCCTCCCAATGACTTTGTGATGGTGCTGATTTTACAAGAGTCTTAAGATAGAAATTATTTATATAAATTCCCGTTTAGGCAACTTCCTGCAATTGGGTAATTTAATGTTTCAGTGTCTGGAAACATTGGGTTGAAGTTTCATCTTTTTTTTTAAGCGCACCCCCTCAGTTAGATGTGTGGAGTATTTCTTTCTGTATAGAGAAAATGCCTTGCTGTTGATGGCTTTTGGGATAGAGAGGGCAGATGTTGGAATCACCTCGAACTGTGTTTTAGTAGCTGTTGGCATCTGTCAGCTTCTAACAGTACCGGTGACTTCTCTGCAAATCTCTGTGGTCAGCTTTGGTGCTGAGTCAGGAAAGGGGGAGCAGCTCCTAGCCACTCCTGTGCTGTAAGTAGCCTTTGGAAGATGATACTGGGCAAGGTTTTCCCCTCTGATGCTGCCTCTTATTCCTGTGCTTTAGGCATCAAGGGTGAGAATGGTTTCCTCCTCCAGGCACTGCCTGTGAACTTCCACAGGTAATCTTTCTGTAAGAGAAGTGCTGTATGTGGGCTTATTCTTCTACTAGCAAAGCTGTAATGCTGATATATCTAGGACTTGGCATTTTTGTGTGGGGAGGAACACTCCTCTCCCATGAATCCAGGAATACAAAGGTTCCAATCCTGCTTTCAGAAGTTTGCCTCTGTAGGATTTTTATTTATCTCGAGGGAGTAGTAGGACAGGAGAGAATGGAGGGGGTAATGTCAGACAGGAACCATGAGACTATGCGTCCATGATTTTTGGGAATTAAGAAGGATATACGTGCCTAATGGTCAGAGTTAAAAAAAAAAAAAAAAAAGAAAAGCAACAACCCACAAACAAAAATAAGCCAACCAGTTGTTATTTTAGCAATAACAGAATGGCTTCATGGAGAGTCGCCTTGGATGCTTTGTTGAGAATCACTGTTTTTACAACACTGCTGCATGTCTGCGTCAGAGAATGATTGTTAGGGAAGTCAGATGTGCCACTGCCCTCAGTGCACCGCTGCATGGTTGCCTGGGCCTGTGATAAGATGTCTGGGTTCTTCCAGCGCATTTGCTTGGTACATTGAAGTATTGATCTAATCTGAAAGATTCTATATGTTATATTCTGTGTGGAAAAGTATACTCCAGTATATTAAAAAAACTCCCTTTGCATGTGACTTCCACATGTTTAATACCTTTCCATGCTGCTGTAGAGTTTGACTTCTGATTCTTCTTAGAGTAACTGTATACCCTGTGGCAAATTCAAAACTGTTCTCTCCTCTGTCTTGGCATGCAGAGGTGGGGAACAATGAATGCAAGTGGTGGTGGAATAAGTTCTGGTTTGACTTTGTTCTTGAGAATGTTCTTGGAAAATGAAAAACAAACTTCCTCTGTCATGCTGGACACAACTGTTTACAACACATCCTTTTCCTTGTTGTCTCTTTCCCCTCTACCAGTTGCAGAATATCTTTGTAGGCTTACTGAGTTTCTCCCCTGGGAACAGGGGGCTTGACTAGTTTGTGTGGAGTGAGGCTGCTGGGAGTATGGGAAAGGGATGCAGTGCACGG
Organism: Manacus candei; assembly: GCF_025592945.1. NCBI lineage: Eukaryota > Metazoa > Chordata > Aves > Passeriformes > Pipridae > Manacus > Manacus candei. The sequence goes on from NW_026138066.1 coordinate 7,201,240, forward strand.
CCTAGGTGTGTTTGATCCTGTTCTCAAAGGAGCGGTTGGAAGGTTGGGGAACATGCCTTCTCCTCATCTCCCTCCCCCTTTCTCTCTTTTTCCTGTCCCCTTCCAAAAAAGGGACTGGATGCTGGATGTTGACCCATCACAATGTTGGTCAGTCCACAAAAAAAAAAAGAGGAGGAGGAGGATGGGGAGAGGAGGGCTGTGCTAATACAGTGAGACAACAGAAATTAATAGAGCAGAAAAAAACTCTGGAAAGAAGAGTGCATGGCTCAGGGTAAAAGGGTTTTATTGTTGATTCTGGGTTTTTAAATGGGCACATGGGGAGGGGAAGCTGCTCTCTCTTCAGATGACTACAGCTTAGCAAAATGGGTGGGGGCTGTGTGAGCTGCAAGTGGAGATTTTTGTGATATTCTCACATATTTATTTCCTCAAAATGAGAAAAGAAGTGGTGTGACCTTGTTGAAGGTTAGATTGTTTATGTGTAGGATGTGCTCTTATGTGCATCGGATCATCTCTTGAGTATGGCTTAGTGGGTATGTACCTTGCCCTGGAGTTTGGTCTCCCTAGTGGACTGACTCCTCTACCTTCTGCTTCTGAGGCTAATGTTTCTGCTCGTGCTGATGCTACTGGTTTTATGTCCCAGTGACTCTTTTCTCTTGTTTCACTGACTGTACCGACAGCTGTGAAAATTGTGACTGGGACATCTCTTCAGCGTTCAGACTGCTCACTCCTCTGTAGAAATAACATTGACAAGAACTGCATTTGGATCGGAATTTGTTGTGCAGACAGAGCATGACATGAAGCGCAGTAACTGTAGATTCAATCACTTCATATGTTTGTAAGTCTTGCCTGTCTTCTGGCCGGGCGCAGCACTGCTCACGTGCGTTCGGAGTTACGTACGTGTGCCTTTGTATGAAGTGTGTGTGTGTTGTGGGGTGACTTTCACTGCCTCGACGTTCAGGAAGCTTTGCCCAGCATGAGTAGTAAAATGTAAATGAGTTGTACTAGTTAAAATTGCATGCCAGGTCACATACTTAATTCAGATTGTTTGGGGAGTCCTATTGGAGAGCTTAAAAATACACTGTTGGGACCTTTTCATGTCTCATAGCTACGTAAACTAGATGCCACCCCAGAGAGCAAAAGCAATTTAAGAAGTAATAAATGTAAAAGCATTTGTTTTTTCTTGGATTGCTATCACTGACTTGAGCTGTGCCAGTGATTCTCTTACTGTGTAGAGTTATTTCGTCCTCTTCTCCTTTTCTACCTTTTGCCATATCAGCTGGTGATGCCATACCTTTGGGTGTTGAAAAGACCATAAATCAATTATCTATCAATTACAGAATTTATCATGTATGCCTAGCACAATGGAAAGAGTTGATCCCAGTTGGCAATTCTAGGCATTTTTATAATTAAAATAGTCTAAAATAAACCTTGAACCATTTTGTCCTGTGGTTTTTTTATTCCTTGTGAGTCTAGGGCACATTCTGAAAAAACATTAAGCTCCTGCTTTCACTAATATAAAGCTCTTGCTCGTATCCTAATAGATGCAGAAAGTTCGGACGTTGATTAAGCTACTGCATGGAATTTCTGTACTGGTCTTTTTGGATCCAGAATAAGCATAATTTAGTGGAGAAACTCTTGCAGGAATAAGGATAGTTTAATGGAGAAACTCTTGGAGGACTAAGAACTTAAGAGGGGAGTGGAAAATGGTTTTGTGGTATATCTTAACAGAAACAAAAGTCATCATGGTGGATATTTAAAGCTGGGGTAAGTGTGGAGTAGGTTTTAAGGAGGAACATTTTCTTCTCTCGTAGCTCTCCAGGAGAACCTTGCAGCCAGGCCGTGTGTGTTTTAGTGGATCGTGTCTTGTACAGCAGAAGGAGGCTTAGCTGTTAAGACTCTTTCACAGGATAGCTTTGTGTATCATTCTTTGCTCTCTCAGCAGTTTAGAAATTAAATACTTTCAGCCTTGGATGAGATGATCTATTTTAAAAACACAGATTGTGTTTGCAGATGGGACAGAATGGCTTCAGAGTCATGTTGTTTGGGGTTCTTTTGCTACCTGCACCACGGTAGGTCTTGCTCAGAGCAGCCAGCCACCTCCTGCTTTACTAGACTGTGGTCGAATATGTGTTCAGAAATACTCCATGGAACTGAAGGACCAAGCTGGAATCTTTCTTCCCTCCTCTTACACCACTTTTGTTGCGTCAGAAATGAGGTTTCCGTATTTATGTTTGTTTATGTAGAAATAGCTCCTCCTCAGTGGTAACATTTTCCATGCCTTTATGCAAGCCAGAAATGAAGTTTTTTGTTTTCACTTGTGCCACATCGTGTCTGTTTACTGTTCTGAGTTTATTTTCAGTGGAAGAAGCTGCCATGTTAATGTTGAAGACAGAAGGTCTCTATTTCTAAAAGATACAGGACTGGCAATCTGCTCCTGGTGGAGAATTAGTACACTGTTGTTCTCCTGTGGATGCAGGCCATGTGGGCTGCTAGCTTTATGTCGGTTTGCTGTCTCTAACAGAATCGGTCCCCATGCAGTTTAGAGCCTCTTCTCTATCAAGAATCCTAATAACAGTGCTTTTCATCTCTAGGTTTTTATCAGGATAGTTATCTTGATAGAAATAGCACATGCTTTGTTTTGTTTTCTTTTCCCCTTTTTGCATTGAGAGCAGCCCCTAATACTCCTAAAGTGCTTTCAGAAGATCTGTTAGATAAGTTTAAACTGGTACTAAGGTTGGTGTTTAAGCTAATGCCCTGGCAGTACAAGGTCCTATCTTGCTCTAATGTGCATAACTTATAATGATTTCTGGGCAGGAACAGGTAACAGCTTGTAGGGGATGGGAGCCTTCCACATTCGAGGTTTTGGGGTATAGACCTCACACAGAGCTAGGCACTGCCTGAAGCTCATGTAACCCACGTAGAAGAATCGTACAGCTCTGATCCAAGTTTCCTGTGGCCATCCTGAAATACACCTAAGCCTGCGTCTGAAAGCCCTGGGGGTGCCTAGATGTACTTTTATGTGTGCATGTTTCCAGAAGTTTGTCACTTTTCCTGGCACACTGGTCTCCTGGTCCTGTTATATTTCAGGTTACCTCCGGGGGGAGCAAGGTAGTCAGTTGGAGATGGGGAAAGCTCCAAGAGTGAAATTTAGAAGTGTTGAAATATTTTCCTTTGATATATTTAAGAGTGTTCTCCAGAAAGGGAGAATAAGTGTGCAAGTAACTTTATTCTCCCTTGAACTGGAAGCAATGAGGTAGAGATGAAAGAGTGGGCAGAGAAGACAGGATATGGCAGAAGAGTAAGGAACTCTCCAAAATCTATTATGCATTAGATTGGTTTGTATTGTATTGGTAATTCATGTTTCTAAATGCCCCTGATTTGACATATGGTAATGTCAAGCGCCTTCCTCATGGTTTAGTACCTTGCAGTGCTGGGAACTGTATGGGGCAGAGAACAAAAAGGCAGTTGTCCCAGGGAGCTTAAAATGCGCAAGAAACAACAGAGGAATACAGCCAGCTGGGAGGAGCACTGGAAAGAGATCACAGCCAGGGGCCTGACTGATGTCAGGTCATTGCACAACTGGAGTAGCAAAGTGGAAGAGTGGAGAAGATGGAGGTGAATAGGGAATAGCTTTGTGGCTGTTGGGAAGTATCTTTTTACCCAGGTGTGAGAGGAAGCAGGGAAGTATATTGTGGCACTGACTTGGGCTGTGATGGAGGTAGGTGTCCAAGAAACAAGTGCCAAAACACGTTCACAGTGTCAGGTAAGAGGGAAGCTGTTTATGCCAAGGTGCTTGATCTGTAGCTCGTCAAGGCAGCATGTTTGCTGTGATGTGCTCGCAGGCACCACCTCTATTGGAAACCTGTTCTAATGGTTTGCTAGACTTGTGTCCTGTTGCACAGGGGAAGAGGCCTCTCAGAAGAAAGGCCTGCTAAGTGAGTTAACAGCCCACCCTCGTGATGTTCTTTTTAACAAAGCAAAAGAGGAGCTCAAAGGCTGAGCTAGTGGTAGTGAATGAGCTGAAATCCACTCACCTGGTTAAGGCTCTAACCGTCTGTGCTGTTAGCTGTTTTTCTGAAGTACAGACCAGATTTGCTCTCACAGCTTCAGCTTCTTGCGTACGGTAGTCTTTTGTAACAGCTTTGTGCACTGCTTATACCTGTCACTGTAGCTGTGATGCGTGGGACTTGAGAAGATTAGAAGGGATAATTTGGAAGGTGTATGTTAATTTTGCAGATTTGGGAGTACAGTATTCCATCGTGTTTCATTAGCAAGGAGAATGAACTGCCAACTGATGCACAGAACCAATAAAAAGTATCAAGTGAATAAAAAGCTGTCCTCAGGGGCAACCCTGAGGGGCAGGGGGGGTGAGGTGAATTGGGTTTTGGCATAGGAGGAGTGTAACTCTAGTTTGTAAGAAAGTTTGTATGTTTTCTTTCAGAACACAGTGCTGGTAAGAGTTATTAATTTCAATGACTGTGTCAGTTAAAGGGGGTTAGATTAAGAATGATAGACGATCATGTAATTAATGGTGGTTGATGTATAATCACAAGGGGGCAGTGTTAAGGTTACATACACAACTTGAACTTATAAGTGACCCTGCTTCTGAATACATAACCCTTGTCATGTCAAAATGCTTGTTGATCACTTTTTGCTATTTCCCCTTCTTTTAAAATGAGTGCAGAAACACAGAAGAATTCCCTTTCAGATCTTCACTTCTGTTGATCTTACTGACACTGTATTTGGCTCTGTGCTATTGATGTGGTTTGATTAGCTGGAGTGTGAATGTCCAGGTCCTGTTCCTCCTGCCACTTGTGGTCTGATGTACAGATCCTCTCCCCCATGAACTTTAGGAAGGGCTTAGCAGCTTCCCCTCTTGCATATCTCCCAAAGTGCACTAGGATGTGCAAGGTTGCAGCTGGCTGGACTTTATTTAGACCTAGGTTAACCACAGATGCATCTGCTCTGATTTCATTCTAGATGTGCCCTTTATGAGCTTAGTGGAAGCACTCTCTCAGCACTGTGAGTGTTCAGTTGCTACCTTGTGACATCCTCATCCGGCCTTCATCTCTCCAAATGTTTAGAAATAGTATAGGTAATGAAGTGTGTGTGTGCGTATGTATGTTTTGAAGCTCAAAACTGAACACTTGTATTTCCTGTACTGATCAGGACTGGAAAGGAATTACCCTGCTGAACGTGTGGTTATGGAAAGTTGTAACTCAGAGCAGAGCTATTTTGGAAAAACAACAACTGGAAAGAACGAAGAAAAGCCAAGTTTGACAATTAGTTTGTAAATTAAACTACAGCAGTTGTGCAGGTCCATGTATAGTAAGATAATATCTGCTTTAAAAAGTCTGGGTATTTCCCTGGATTTTTCTCTTTCCCCTGTGGAAGAAAACAGAAATGAGGTAGACTGTGGCATAAGTAACATCAGAGTGCTGCACACCATTAATGCAAGTGTGTGTTTTGTAAAAGCCTGTGCTGGAGGGGCCATTTGCACACCTTAGTGTGCATGTGGAAAGGACTTGCTACTGGCCCTCTGCTTTTACTGGGTACCTGTCCCCCAGTTTGTGCTGTGGCTTCAGGTGAAGCAGAGCTGGGGCAGTTCATCTGCAAGTGTATGCTCTTGTTTGTGCTGTGTAATGACCTGTCAGTAAATGACAGATGTGTCCTTCCCTGCTGCAGCTGCAAACTGTGGTGATGGATTGTTGGCCTTTCTAAAGCCCTTTCCATCTACTGATCATAAAGGCCTGTGTAAGAGCTATGTCTCGTGCTTTTACACAAAACGCATTCCAAAAAGTATGAGGAGGTTATCAGAAGGAGGCAACATTATGCTGTTCCCCTTGATAGGCACGTCTCTACTGCAATCACATCAGAAGCAGCTCTTCTAATGGGTAGAACCAATGGCTGCCTGCTTGTGATCTTGGTTTAAGTGGATTATCGTCCTGCAATCCAGAGGTCACATTAGAGCCTGCTTACAACCAAATTGAAAATAATAGCTACTTTAGATCTTAGACCTTCAAGAATTTGTTCCATTGAAAGAAGATAGCTTTTTATCCAGGAAATGGCCAAGGGTCATGCTGCTTTGAGATCTTGCATGTTCTGGGTCTTTTCATGGGTCAACTGGCTTTTAAAAGCCAATCAGGTTAAATTCACATTGTGCAGAAAATAATGCTAAGTTAGTAGAATTACTAGCAGGCTGGCTAAGTGTACCATGCCATACAATGTTTGGTAGAAGCATGACTTCCATGCTCTCAAAGCAAGGAAAGCTTTCAGTACATATCCTTCCAATGAGGGTGCTTTGCACTGAGTGTGGTTTTCAACATGGCAGTAGGAGAGGGGGGGATTGCTTGCTGAAGGAATAAGGATACTCTTCCCCTTGCCCCCCTTGCTGCATAGTGACACTGTGGCACATGTTGTTGCCTGTTGCTGCTTGGCAGGCTAACCATAACACTAAGACACAGCAGAATAGCCCATACTTTTATGGAAAGCAGAGCTGTTAACTTAGTTGTGCCTGTCATCTTCCAGTATGGATGATTTAGATACCTCCTTCTGATCTTTTTACAAGGGCATGCAGTGATAGGACAAGGGGGAATGGTTTTAAACTGAAAGAGAGTAAGTTAAATTAGATGTTAGGAAGAAATTCTTTACTGTGAGGGTGGTGAGGCACTGGAACAGGTTGCTCAGAGAAGTTGTGGATGCCCCATTCCTGGAAGTATTCAAGGCCAGGTTGGATGGGGCTCTGAGCAACCTGGTCAAGTGGAAGGTGTCCCTGACTATGGCAGGGGGGGTGGAATGAGATGATCTTTAAGGTCTCTTCCAACCCAAACCATTTTATGATTCTATGATCTCAGGTAAATGCTCTATTCATCTTGTGCTGAAATTATTGCAGTAGGGAGGTGACAATAGCGGTGGCAGTGTTTCAGGATGTCAGGGAGGATGTGAAAGGTTCCTGAACACCACATGATTTGTTGTGTCACGAGGGGTGGCACTGGCAGACTTATCTAGGTCCTGTTCCTAAAACATGTGAGCAGCCTGGTGAAAGGCATGTGAGAGATGCAAAGCACTGTTACTGTTATGCTCCTGACTCCTTTCAGCTGGGTTCAATTGCTTTTTGGTCCTCTTCCTTGGCAGGTCTTGGCTCGTGGGCAGCTCTTCAGCAATCCCATCTGGAACCTCACACCAAAAGGCACCATGATAATGATGACTGATGTCACTGCAGCCCCCAGATTGGGGTCAACTGCCACCACTCCAGCTGTGGCTCCTAACTTCTCCCGGATGCCGGAGGATGGCAGCCCCACAGCTGTGGAGCAGCCAATATTCCTCATGACCATTGCTGCTCAGGCTATCTCAGGTTTCTTTGTATGGACAGCTTTGCTCATCACCTGCCATCAGGTAAAACCCCGCCACTCGTACTTCTCATCCTTTCCTTTTCCCCACATGGAGGAACAGACCATTTCCGCAGTATGAATGGAGAAGAAGCACACTCTGTAAAACATTTGGCCACCTCTTGAATGTTTGCAGTAAGGTGTGTTATCTCAGGCCATCCTTTCACAGGTCTTGTATCTGAATCCAGCCATTTTGTTATTGTGTCAGCTGTTGGCTAAAAGATTGTAGTCACCTGTTGTTTGACATTCTTCCTTTGATCTCCTGTGCCAGTGGATTCCAAAGGCTGAACTCCACTACGGAAAGGAGTAGCAGGAAATGTTTTATTTTGATTTTTCTCTTCTCCCCGCTTTCTGGGCCAGTTGTCCTGGGAGCCAGAACAAGTCAAACCCTGCATCCTGTTCTGTACCTCCCTTTCATGCAGTTGTCATGTGAACTAAAAACCACAGTAGGGAAACACGAGCCCTGTTATTTATCAACCTGTGTTTTGTACCTGTTGGATCATAGATTCCAGAGTGATGACTAGAATCTAGAAAACTACAGCCTATTGATGGAGTACAGGGGCTAGTGAAGTTAAAACATGGATTAGTCACAGATGAATAAGAGTAACACCTGCAGTTTCACCAGCTTGAGTAACAATTGCAAGTGCCATGGATCCTGCTGTCAAATTGATTGCCTACTGAAGGTAGGAAGAAATTTTCCTCCGCAGTATAGCATTGCACAGTTAGGCATTAATGTCCTTCTCCAAAGAAACTGATGGAGGTCAGTGCCACAGAGACACTGTTGATTGAAATGTGCTGTTGTCCTCTCACACGGCAGCAGCTCCTGTGCTCTCGTAGGCGCATGGATCACAGGGCTCTTTTGACATCCCAAGGGCAAAGCTTAGAGTCATCTGAACTCCGGTATCAGCTGTCCCTGTGCTGGGTGAGATGTGTCACTGGGATTGTCAAAGGGCAAAAATATCCCTAAGGTTTGTTAGTTTATTTTCAACCTGTTCTCCCCAGGAAATGAGTTTTTTGTGAGCTCCTCATGGGTTAGGGAGAGGAAACAGAAGTATTTTTGAGCCCTTCAGTTGATTTTGACCAGATCTGGCCAAGAGGCAGGGAGGGATAAGCAACAGACTGCTGGGGAGAGAGAGAGACAAGCCCCTCTCCCTTATGAGGGAAAGGTGAGATCATCAGCGTATGTTTTGTTAGATCCTGCAGAATCCTCACAACATCCCCAAATGCAGGGTGAAGCTTCAAACAAACACTTGTGCCTCTTCAGGCAGCAGAATCAGTCAGTCATGAGGCACGTATGTAATAAACTAGCTGTTACTAATTCCAGCAGTTGGGGCAGCAGCTCGATGAGAATTGCCATTCAGAGGCTTTGCCTCTGCTGACTCCATGGTCAACAGAGCGTACCCACAACTTACACTGAAGCTCTGGCCTGTGTTATTAGGCCATTGCAGGAACTGTACTTATCTTCAGGGTGTGGTTGTGGTCAATGCCTTTTTCAGGAGGTGGGTATTCTGTGAAAAAGCATCTTAGGTGTGGGATTTAATCATGGCTAACAAACTGTGAGGGGTGGGAGCAAGTAAGGTGGGGACGCTGTGCTCCCCCAGCCCGTGACTTAGGGGGATTGGCATGTGTGCAAACAGTCAGACAAAACAAACGCTGTGGCTCTGTGGCTCCTTTGAGCACGTTGCATGACCTCAGCACTCCCTTGATGGCTGTCGGTTTGTGGCTGTGCTGTCACCAATGCGCAGAATGACACTTTTTGAGCATATAGGCTGTGGCTTATCAGCTTTTTGGCTGTGCTCTGAAGGGCTCTCTTAGGTTGTTTCAGGTGAAAGTCTTCAGGTGAAAGCATCCAAAACTGCTTTCAGAGAGTGTGTTCACAAAGAGCACGTGCTTAAGCGCATGCACCTTCCCTCTTCAGAGAAAAGCAGCCTGCAGTGGTGTGAATCTTAGGTACTTAAAAGAGGATAGCAGGAAGGTAGGACTGATAACTGGAAAAAAGATGTGAACAAAAGAATGTGGGCAAGGTAATGTAACAGTAAATTAATTCCCTATAAGAAACTAGGTTAGAAATGCCTCCATTTCCTTTTCCTTCTCCTTCCCCCTCTCTGCAAACCAAGGGTTGCTATATCAGTGTCATATGATAACAGTGATTTATTTTTTCTTTTATGTTCATCACCTTGAGGCTGCTGGAGGCAATCAAGAGGTGATTTACTGAATTTGTTTTTCCTGGTCCAATTGACTCTCCAGTTCTACTTTCCCTCTCTACTCCATATTCCGCTGATCCTGGTCTCCCCTCTCCGTCCTCTCAGATCTACATGCATCTTCGCTGCTATAGCTGCCCAAACGAACAGCGCTACATCGTCCGGATCCTCTTCATTGTGCCCATTTATGCCTTTGACTCATGGCTCAGTCTCCTGTTCTTCACCAATGACCAGTATTATGTTTACTTTGGCACAGTGCGGGACTGCTATGAAGGTAAGGAGGGGTCAGACAGAGGTGGGAAGTCTCTGCCCTGAGAGAACTTTGTTTCTGGTTGAGAACATGGAGAAAGCATCACTGTCACCTACTGAAGCAAAGTTTTGTGGTGTGCCTAACTGGATGACCATGACTTGCTTAGTGACTGAAAATCATAGAATCAAAGGATGGTTTGGGTCAGGAAGGACCTGTAAAGATAATCTAGTGCAGCACCCCTGCCATGGGCTGGGACAGCTTTGCTCAAAGCCCCGTCCACGCTGACCCTCTTCCTCATTGGCCTCTGAGCAGGACAGGATGTGTTGAACCTTCCCTTTACAGTGTTTTGTAAAGACCAAGTTTATGGTTTTCTTGGGTTCTTTGTTTCAGGAAGGTCTAAAGCCAAAGAATCTGATCGTATCTGGGTGTTAGAAAGCGAGGTGTTGCTTAGCTCCTGGCTGTTCTGACAGCACCTACTCAGCAGCCAAACACTTGCTTTGTCCTGTTTTGCTGGTGCAGTGTGTTAGCAATGTATTCTTCTGGTCCCATCCTGTGGCCACTTGTGTGCTTGCACAGGGTAGCACAGCCGCCACATGCTGAGGCTGGTCAGGTGTAGTGCTTTGGGGTCCTGCAGGAGAGAGGATACCATGTTCAGGATGAGTTACCAATGGCTTGGTTTTGGTTGTCTGCTGCAGATAACATAATACCACTAATGCTGTATGTGAGGGAAGCAGTTACTCTCCAGTAAATGCTACCTTAACTTCCCTCCTGATCTTATCCTGAAAGAAGCCTCTACCCACCCAGCAGGAGAGACTGCACTCAAGCAGTGTATTTTTGAGGACAATTTATCACCATCCCCTCATTAAATCATAACTCATTGGTACAGTTATTTTGGTGAGATCTGCATTGCAGAGAGGTGCCCCTGGCCATGTGATCAAGTTAATCAGCTGAAGGGACCAGCAGGCCCTCCTCGCATCCACAACAACGCTCTGAGATGCAGCAGCAGATGGCAAACGTGCACACGTGATGCAGGAGGCATCTTTGTTTGGGCCTGGTTTTATAGTTTCCCTGCCCTGTGCGTGTGTAGGTCTAGCAGGAAGCCTGCTGCTCTGGGAAACTCCTCTCCTAGCAACAGCCAGTGTCCCTCTGCCTTGCTTGCTCAGGGAGTTTGCAAACATTTGAGCATCTGCTCAGGAGGCAGCCCGTGCGCCAGAGTTCACCTCGGCGCATTGGCCTGTGTGAAAACTACAGGTGGAGGTGAAAGCACCTTTGGAAAGCAGGTTCTGTCCCTCACTTTTTCTGGGGATCACTTCAAAACAGCCTTTTTGTTCTGTTCCCTCCCTTGACATCCACCTTATCCTTTCTTTTATTGAGAAGATTTTAGGTTGTGAGGTGGGGAGGAGCTCTATTAGGGAATGGGGGGAGAAGACTCTACTAATAAATTTTGAAAGCTGTCTTGAGCCATATGTAGACTACATTTCATAGTGTTTTGGTGTTGCTCTTTCCTGTGACTGTTTCTGTACAAACCTGAGTGTCAGTGACACTGACACAAGTAGATTTTTTTTTCTTTTACATCGATATCATGAGTATCATCTAATGACTGTGGATCAGGAATGGGAGAAGTGTTCTTTTGCTGATGTGATGAGTTTTGATCGCTAGCACTTACTTCTTTTGGGGAGGGACAGGCAGATATTTCTCCCTCCCTTTTATTCCTTTTGTTTTGTTTTGTCTTCTTCCTCTGATGTCATCTCTTCCCTAGTGCTTGTGGAATGGCCTGGTATTGTAATGACCACATCAGAGGGCAGGGGTCACTGGAGGACAATAGGAAAAGCTCAGCTTTTCTTCCTCTGAGTACTGGGAGCTGTCAACTAAGTTGCAGGAAAATTGAAGGCAAAAGGGGTTACCACAGTTATTTAAATGAGTTTTCCGTGGTTGGTGTTTTGTCTCCTAATTAAGGCTTTGGTAAAGTAGTTACTGTGTGAACTTTGTTCAATAATAACGATTACAGGTGGAGTAACAGTATACCAATTACATATGTAGAAGCAGGTATACCATTTACTTTTAGGTGCCATAGCATTCTTACCAGCTAGACACATCTACAAGCCATAAATACAATGTTTTGAGACTATGAGAATTTTGGGAAGTGTTGAGTACCTCTTTGCCAGGGCATAGTTTGGATGCTTGTAGAAGAATTAGAGTTGATGTCTGACTTCAGAAGTTCATCTATGTGGAAAAATTGACCTCAGGTCTAATAACCGGCTGCTTGAGGAGATCAGCGTCTCTGTGCTGTATGTTATTAGGCTTCTGTTCTTATTTCAGAGTTCCTCGAGACTTCTGTTTCTATCCTACATTGTTTGAGGCAAAAAGCAGGATTTGGGTGTTGTCATTCCAGGGAATGTCCGAGTACAGATGACCGTAGAAAACAATGTTGAAAGAAAGGTCATCTGGTCTGTCCTTTTGCCCCAGGGCTGTATGTAACACACTCAGTAGTACAGTCCTTGCCCTAAGAAATCTCACAACTTTGAGGGTCCCACAGCGATTTTAACAAGTCGAGAGAGTATCAGACAGGGCACATGCAGGCTTACTCCGTGCATTAAAGTGGGTTTGGATCCCATGAAAAGGAAATACATCTGTAGTTGTGGAGAACTGAAATGGGACAAACTATTAATGGCCAGTTCAAGAAGGCTGTTTGCTGTCAAGAAGGCATGTTGCTGGGGAAGGCAAAGTGGGCCAAGGAGAAGTTTATTCAGTAGACAAGAAATTTCATCATTCTGAGGAAATGAAGCACAGTCTGTTTTTCCAAAATCTCCACTAAACATGAAAACAGCGTTTCACTAAAACCCCTCTGTTTCTCCAGCTTTTATATCTGTAGTCTGGTTACCTGGCAGAGAGAAACTGTGTTCATCAGCTAGAAGGTTAAATACAGGAGATAACATATATCTGATCCATTAACCCATATCTCTCCCAGATTATTTAGTACCAACGTAATGTCCTAGAATAACACACAGGAACCCTGTAAAGAATGGCATCTTACAGATGCCAAGTAATACAGAGACTGACTACAGTTTTAAATGGTTCTGTGACCCTTTTGGCATGAGTCATGGAACTGGCGTGGGACCATGGCCAGGCTCCAGTTCAGATAGTCTTGTGAGTGCTGAGGTAGAATGATAAATGCAGTGAAAATAATCTGGAGTGCTTTGAAGGGGAAGGTGCTGCATAAGCAGTCCCTGCTAATGTTTGGTCTGTTGCCTGTACTCTTGGTCCTTGCACCTGTTTTGAAGTTGGTTGTCATTTTACTCTGATTGATGTCTTTGCAGCCTTTGTAATATACAACTTTCTCAGCCTATGCTATGAGTACTTGGGAGGGGAGAGCTCCATCATGTCTGAGATCAGAGGGAAACCAATTGAGTGAGTATTTATTGTGCTTACAGCATGACGCTATCCTCCTTCTGAGCCCATCCACTTTTCCTCTTATCCCTGCCCTGAAAAACTGTGTCATGTGGCAAATGTCTGCTGAGACTGGACAGTGTGGATGGTGATGATTTACCAATACCCTGGTCTGAGACAGATCAGGTTGATCACATCCTCTTAGGCAAGCTGGACTGATACACAGCTTTTCTGGACACCTGCCTACTCATTTGTTTATTTTCTTATTTCCTTCTCCTTTAAATCTTTTCTATCTTTAGTTGATTGTGCTTCCTTTGGGATCTGTGTTTCTCCCCATGCTACTCGGTTAAAGGAAAAATATAATTGGAGTGTATAGTCAGGATGTTGGTTTAGACATTTCTCTGAAAGAGAGTATGGCTGTAACTTTAATTATGGTTGGAGGAAGCACCAGTCCTACAACTTTGCTACAGAGAGATAGATAAAGAGGGTAGGAATCTTGCACTCCAGCCCAGATGTTGCTTGTGAACCCTGTCATCTTGTGTTGGCTCTTTCAGGTCCAGCTGTGTGTATGGAACTTGCTGCCTGTGGGGAAAGACCTATTCGATTGGATTCCTGAGGTTCTGCAAACAGGTATGGGCTGGAGGGACTGTGCCATCCTGCAAAAATGAATGAAGTGTGTGTGGGTGGCAATGGTGCCTTTTGCTGCTGAACTTCTGAGATGAGCACTCCTTTGAGGGGGATTATAATAGCATTTTGAGAGGCCTGCAGACTGCTGAGGAGTTTCAGGGCTTTTTTGTTTTAAATGATTTTAATGTTTTCTACTCAACCCTGCATCAGGACAGCCTTAGCAAAAGATGCAAGTTATCTCCTGGAACTGATGTTAACCCTGAGAAGAAACATTTCCCTTTCTGGATTGCAGAGATCCCAACTTTAAGAAGCTGATGTCTGTGTTGTGTCGCAGACACCTCAGTTGTGTAACAGCCTCCTGAATTCCCAGAGCTGCTGTTGTGGTTTGGAGTTGAGGAGGGGGTGGAGGTTAAGCATGACACATTGCTTTGTAGGAGGAACTGAGTATTGCTCATCATGTGTGTCTGTCTGTGCTGAACTGGGTACGTCGAGTGGGAGGGCAGGAGCGAGGGAGATCTAAACCTCGATACAGCCCTTGTCTGCTCATCCCAGGTCAGTCACCTCTGGCTGTCACCAAACAGCAGGTGAATGTCAAGTCTTTGCTCACTTGCTGAAATGAACGCACAGGGTTTCTTTGGAGACAGCGTGAAGCAGGTCTGGTTCTTTGAAGAGGCTTAGGTCATTGTAATTCCAGGCACTGGGTCTAGATCTTTGCCCTGGCTTTTCCTGTACATCATGACCTGTCTTCTGTGTTTTACCAGTATGCAGAAATATCAAAAGTAAAATGCTGTCTCAGTAATATCCAGTGCAGCACAAGTGACCATTTCCAAAGGATGACATCTTTTGCTTTTCTGTTCTGTTTGTCCCTGCCCCATATTTTGTCCTTACGGCTTTCCTGGATTTTTCCCCTGATACTTTATTTTCTACTCTGCGTCCATTATGCTGCTTCACCTGTTTCTCTTGGGTTTCATTTGGACACCCTATGGTTGATTCACTGCATTACCTATTCTTTGTGCTTCTAATGTTAACTTTTACCTTTCAAAGATGTCATAAGCAAATGAGTGCTGGAGAAATAATTTCCCTTAGACCTCTTGTTTCTCATGTCCCACAGCCTCTGGCAATTATCGCCACATGGGTTTGGCGATGGCCGTGTTTGGAAAGTTTGTTCATCACAGTGAAGGCTAGAAGCATTCTTTGGGCAGGGGGAGGTGTGTTTTTTCTGCTGGCCTCCACAAATCCTAACTCATTTGGTAACTCTGGCTAAGGTGGATAATTTGCTTTTCCCTTGCTGCTATCTAGCAGCATTTCTTCTAGTCAGGCCTGCCCTTTGCTAACTGCTAAGACTGCTGTGGAGGCTGTGAGGGAGATGTCTTGCAAATGGATGTTTAAATACTTCTGTCCTTTTTGGCTTGGTGAGAAATTGTTGATGCCAAGACTCACTTTCTAGTACTTCTAGAGTTTCAGGATTGCCAAGGAAGACCCCTCAAGGCAAATTCATGGGAAAGCTGGTGCAAAAGAGCAACAGAGCACGTGTCAGTGCTGATCTAGGCAGTATCCATCATCATGATGATCGGGGGAGGAATGTGTTGGAAGGAACACCTTGCCCTTTTTAGCCTTGTTCTCAGCATCTCCAGCACTTCTGTTGCCTCCCACCCCACCTGCCCATTTTCTGCTCTTTCCAGCCCCTTTCATCCTGAAGGAATCTGTACTATAACCATTCCTTCTTTCCATCTTCACCTCCGCTAAAAGCTTTTCTCAAGCAGGTGCCTGGTTTGGGTCAGTGAGTCTACCTGTGTTGCCTGTGGCCCTCCAGCAGTGTGGTGGCTGCAACGTAAAATCCAAACAGCTTGTTTCCTTTAGGATGTCTTAATTAAGATTCTTTACTGGGCCTGTGTCTGATGACCCTCACACATGGGTCACACACCATCCATGTGCTTCCCATATGCTGTAGCATCTTCTAGGGAAGCAACTAAAAATAGTACGTGGTGGTTTGGATTGCAGGGAAATGGTTAAAACATCCCAGATTGGAAGAAGGGGAAGCTCAGAGGATGGAGTTGTTTACCAATTAGCTTGACCTTTTCCAGTTCACATATTTACAGTGACTCACTAACTGGCATGTGCTGGGGTTTTTAATCTCCTTGAAGTCTTATGACCACTAACAAATTGCATCGTATCCAAAGCAATTATTACTGTTTGGTTTTACCTTCTTTCTTTACATAGCCCTCCCCACATGTGCACAGGTCAGCACCTGCCAAGGCTCTTCCAGCCTCCTTCAGGGAGACATGGATCGTGTCTTTTCAGGGAAACATTTTTAGGGTCAGAAATCTTCACTCTCTTAGGACTTTGAAGTTCAGCATCTCCAGAAAGTTGAAGAATGGGGTGGCTTTCAGAGAACATTTGTTCCAATAGGAGCAGTGGTTTATACTGGCAGAATGGATAGAGTTGATCCCAAGTGCCACAGAATCTTTGGGGAGATTCAGTAAAGGTCACATGGATGACAGCAGAACAGGTCTTAACTTCTGTCTGTCAACACACATCTCTGTGTATACAAAACACCTTAATATCGTGGCAGCTGTCAAAAGTTCCTCCTCAGAGAACTAAGTTCCCCTCCGATCCAGGGGACCTTCTTGCCTAACGATGACAACTATGGATTGGCTTTACTTCCCCAGTATGCCTTTGTTAAACTTGCTGTGTCCATACCATAGCACAGTGTGGGATTTTTTGTTTTTCATACAGTTGCCATGCATAAATGTGCTGCAGCACAGCCTGTGAAAAGCAGCTCTGGAAGAGAGGACCTGAGCAGCTTCTAGAAGCAACCCTACAAAGACAGTTTTTTTCCCATTCTGGACAAGTAGATAGCACACATACTGCTTCTGAATCTCCTGTATCTCCTTTTGGGTGTTGCAGTCATCAAGCACAATTGATTAGGAAGTGGCAGGATCAGACTCCTTGTTGGGGCTGGACTTGTGTTGCTTTGCTGAGTTGTCCTAGTGGACACTACATCGTGATGCTGGTTTGGGGACTTGGCCCCTTGCACCTCCTGCCTTATCATTCTTCCTCTCTCATTCCTGTAGGCTACCCTGCAGTTCTGTGTGGTGAAACCCCTCATGGCAATCAGCACAGTCATCCTTCAGGCCTTCGGCAAGTACAAGGATGGTGACTTTGAGTAAGTTTATTTGTCTGGCGTGCAAGACTTGGCTGCCCATTCTCTGCCTGGCTTTGCATGTTGTCCATGTGTGTGCTGGGCCATGGGAAAAGATGGGACAACATGGGCTGATGCACATGAGAGAAGAGGGCAGAGGTAGCCCTCTTAGTTTCAGGTTTTTTCTACCTAGTTTTGGGGGAGGGAATGGGACAGGGAGGCAGGAAGGAAATGGACTCTTTGAACTCCCCAGTGACAGTGGCAAGGGGAAAAGATCATGCTGAAGTTTCAGGCATTCATATATCTTCTCTTTTCAGTGTGACCAGTGGCTACCTCTATGTGACGATCATCTACAACATCTCTGTCAGCCTGGCACTGTATGCCCTCTTCCTTTTCTACTTCGCCACACGTGAGCTACTCAGTCCCTATAGCCCAGTCCTCAAGTTCTTCATGGTGAAGTCTGTCATCTTCCTGTCCTTCTGGCAAGGTGAGCTGCTTTTCCCTTCCCTTGGTAGGCACAAAGAACTCTCTGCAGGGCCTCAGACACTAGAGTGAATAGAGCAGATGTTGATGAATAGACAGAATGTATTTCTGTATTCTATTTGTTTTATAGTCATTCACTGCTTTTTTCTGGGAAACCTGTTTTGCTCATTTTCATTTTGTTTCTATGCTCCTGAATCCTCACTATCACTGTGTGTGTGTGTGCACACGCATATCTACCTGGCAAAATCAGCTGATAGGGTGAAGAGTCCTTTGCATTCCTGGAACAGTCATAAAGCACAATCTGCCAGCATTTTATCTCATGCTGCCATTTTATTGATTAAAGCGGCACATCTAAAAATTTTTAGTACTTTTTTCAGTGCTCTATAAATAAAATTTTAATGGTATGTCTGTGATTTATGTGAAGCAGCAAGCTGGCTGAGTGCGGTGTGTGCTGCCACAGACCCACCGCTGAGCAAGACATTCAGAATTCATGCGCATGACGCAGAGGCACATTCGGAAAGTTGAAATTCCACCTAAGCTTAGTGCCTCTTACTAATTGGCTCTAAGCATTTCCCTGTTCAGTGCCCTACTTAGGTTTACTGAGTTGCACTTCAAAGACTAATTGAGTAGGAACTTGGGTGGAATTTAGGCTGTTGGAGTATGGCCCATCCTCCCTGTCTATGGACAAACTAATAAGCATCTGTTTTATCATCTTGAGCCATTTGGTCACATACTTTGTCTTCTTTGGAATTCTTTGGCCACCATGGTTTTGTACAGGGAAAAACTTTTTTCTTGCAGTGGTTTGTCAAAAATACCCTATGCTTAAATGAAAAATTCTGTTACTTGAATTTTTGCTCTAGCTAGTCAAAGTGCTGATGTTGCACAATGTGGAATATGTAAAAATTTTCTTAGGGATGTTCTTTGATGTTTGATCTTTGTATACTTTCAAGTCTAATCAAAAAGAAAAGAGATTTAATCCATGAAACAGAGAGCAGCTAACAAGCTCTAACTGATGTCCAGGTGTTAGAAAGACGAATCACTTGTCTATAGAATTACCTTGTTAAGGTTTCAGGCTTGACGTGTTTCAGATCTCAGACCTAGGGGGAGGTTAACAAAGCTTGGGAAGAAGGATGTACCACTGACAGGGGACACAAAGAATGTAGAATTAACAGGCACCCAGGTCATTAGGCAGAACCCCCAAGATAAGGAAGAAACTAAGACAACTCAGCAACTGTGTTGAATCAGCTCTGACTGGGTAAAAGGTAATTCTGGCAGGGGGAGATCATGACCACCAACCCAAAAAACCCACTGACTTGAAAGAAAAGAAAGACTGAGCATGAAGACTAATTGGTATGAGAAGTGAGACAATTGATAACAAATAGAAGATAAAATACTAATTAATAAGAGAACTAGGAAACTTGTAGCCAAGGAACATTAATGGCTTTGTTTGCTAAAATGTATAAACGATGAGTTTTGGTAGTCATTATGCTGGTTTTGTGGCTTTACCACCCAGTACCCCTTTCTGCACAGAACTGTAAATAAATCGAATACATTGACTGTGTGTGTGGATTGCACACCATGTGAAAGAACCTATTTTAGGACAACACAGATCACAGGAGTGCTTGCAGAAATACCTGACTGCTCTTACTGTTTTGGACTTGAATAAGTCCTGCAGCACTTAGTTTCACAGTTTATGCAGCAGTTGAGAACAGAAGAGGGTCAGTGTTTGAACATGCTTTGCTTAAGCATATTTATCTCATTTTATTCCTCTTTTCTCTGTTGTACAAGTGGCTGTAGGTGGGTGTACGTAGCCTGCTCTATTTGTAGCTCCTGTGTTGTGGGGTTGCATCTAGGACATACAGCATAAACAGCTATTCTTGACAGTTACCATGCGATCATGTTTTCTGTACATTTACACGAGCTTGTTGCTTTGTTTAGGGATGCTGTTGGCCATCTTGGAAAAGTGTGGTGCCATCCCCAAAATCCACTCTGCTGGTGTGTCTGTGGGTGAAGGCACAGTAGCTGCTGGGTATCAAGACTTCATCATTTGTGTGGAGATGTTCTTTGCAGCCATTGCCCTGCGCCATGCCTTCACATACAAGGTGTATGTGGACAAGAGAATTGATGCCCAAGGTAGGAAGTATGCCAGTGCATATGGCTTGTCTCTTTGGTAGTGAGACTGGGTGGAGACTGGTCCCTCAGGCAGCCAACACACTGATATGACTCCCAACCTGAATGCTTGGAAAATGTCACATCCCCTCCTCTGCGGTGTCTGAACAGATTCATTGTGCAACAGCTCTGCAGGGCAGAAACCTTGCCTGAATTGCACTGTTCCCTTTTCAGTTCCCCAGTATACCACCCACAACAGCTTGTTGCAGACCTGAGGGCTGCAAGAAGTTGCATCGTTTTGGTGGAGTGGGTTTGTCCTTCTTCCTGTCTCACCAAAGGGGAACTCCATTGCTCCAGGTTGTGCAACGGACTGAAGGCAAGAGGGACGGGGCCTAAAACAGGCTCTGTTTTGAATCTGGCTTGGGAAGATGAGCCTCTGCTTTGGCAATATGTTTGTCATGGAGGAGGAGGATCTCCCTGTAATGACTTAGTGAGGGTTGGGCTGCTAGAAGTCTTATTCTACGGAAGAGGAAGGTGGATGTTATCTCTGGGAAAAGGGGGTTTTTGTGCCCAGTCTATGCATGTACATTCAGTGTTTTCCAAATAAAGGGGTTCTTTCCTGCTATGGGAGATCTGTGATGAGGTGTGGGAGGATAGCAGCCTGTAGATGACCTCTCCATCCCAGCCAGCCCCAGAGGCTTTGGAAGGAGAGTTGTTGCAGTGGGGAGAGATGAGATCTGTGGGTGATGAAAGGGTAAACTGCTGGCAAGTACAAGTGGGGAATGTTTCGGTGGTGGGCCTTGTTCAGTTCTTGTTATTTCCTCTTTCTCTCTGTCTCTCTCTCTCTCTCTGTCTCTCTCTCTCTCTCTCTCTCTCTCTCTCTCTCTCTCTCTCCTTTTCCTTTTATCTCTCCCTTCTTTGGCCACTGGTCCCTGATGCAGCTGTTCCATCATATGGGCCATACGGTAGGTACAGCATGCTTTGTGTGTTTGTCTCAGTTGGCTTTTAGCTGAGATGCTGTTCTCTCCTGATTCCCAGCTTGCCTACAGCCTGTCCTGTCCCTTGTTCCCCCTTCCTTGTAGATCTGTAACTCTGCTGCCTCACACAGCTGCTTTAGGGTCGTCTGGGTTATAAGTAGTAAAATGGCTGTGTGGGCAGTGGAGTAACACGCAGCTGCAGAGTGTTCCTGTCAGCTGTGCAGGCTCAAAGGAGCTGGTTTGTGCTCTCACCCCAGCCTCTCCTCACTTTTGTAATTGCCCAAGATGATCATCATACTTTGCTTCTCTGGGGAGCTCATCCCCAGGCTTGAGCAGAGCCAGAAACTCACACTGGAAATGGAACCTAAAACCCATGAGAAATGGCATTTTCCTAGAAGGGGATGCTGCCTTCCTCTGTGCTCAGCACTTGAGTGGGACAATCTCCAGCTATTGCTTCCTTCATGGTGTCACTGTGACACCCTCTACACAAGGGGTGGTTCTTCCTCTAACACTGCTTGTTCCCCTCCTTTCCCTCCTTTGTGCTGCTTTCCCACTTGTATGGTCTCTTTCCTGTGGACATTTTGATACCATCCAGCAGTGTAATTTTCACTGAGTGGGAATGGCAAATGACATTTCTCCTAGAATTTTTAGAATTTCCTTAGTTTTTGTCTTCTGAAACCCTTTACAGGAGTACCTCCCTACCTGACTGTCTTCATTGCACATTCGAGCCAGCACTGGTAACATGTAGTGGAGGTTGTCACTGTGGGTATGTCCCACTCTCATGGTGTGTACCCCATTTAGTGCTGAGGTGGATTCAGTTGGCTAACAGCATCTGAATTTAGGAGCACCACTGGTAAAGCCATTTGTGTGGCATTTCCTCAGCAGCTGCTTAAGGAAGTCTGTAACATACCGTCTGCAGGACCTAGGATTGCATGTTCCCCGTTCTCCTTACCTTCACGTTCAGGGGCATGGGCGAAGGCAGCAGTGTTCCTCACTTGTCCCTCCCTGTCTTACCCAAACAGGTCGCTGTGCTCCCATGAAGAGCATCTCCAGCAGCCTCAAGGAGACCATGAACCCTCATGACATTGTCCAAGATGCGATCCACAACTTCTCCCCAGCCTACCAGCAGTACACCCAGCAGTCGACGCTGGAGCACGGTCCACCCTGGCGCAATGGCAGTCACGTTATCTCGCGCTCCCACAGCTGCTCCGGTGCCCGTGATAACGAGAAGACCCTCTTGCTGAGCTCTGATGATGAATTCTAGGAGGGGAAACTGCCAGCACAGGCTGTCAATTTCCTCCCTTTTTTTTTTTTTATAATTTATTAAAGCAGAAACACGCAAGTCATATCACTTCCTAGAGAGTACAGATTGCAGAAGTGTGGGCACTTCCCATTAGCTTTTGTGGGTACGGACATGATGAGCAGCGTGGAGGTGGTGGAATGGCCAGGACTCTATTCTCGAGCCCATTCCTTACAGCAGCAATCAAATTAATTGAAGCAAAGCTCCAGGATTTGGAGCTCTGGCTTTCCACACCTGCCCTACTTGGTGTGGAGCGTCACTGGCCAGAGCCTGGAGTTGTGGCCAAAAATGTTTTTGTTTTTTTTTCCAACAGGACAACCTGACTCCTTTGTATTCTTTTTCCTGAATGGTTGATGTAGGCATAGTTTTCTCCCCAACTCTCTGGTACTAACATCTCTGTGATCCTTGGGAAATGGGACTGGGATGCAGCGATAAGCATTCCTGAGGATCAGACCAGAGACTGGTCTATATAGCCATTGCCTTTAATGCTAAGTAAGGAATATCTGCCCCCACCCTCCCGAGCACCTTGTTTTGAGCCCTGGAGTCAGAGTCACTTGAGTGAGCGAGGGGGAAAAGGACAGGACTTTTTTCCTTTTCTTTGGCTCCCTACATCCCCTGATCACCATCAAAGCTGATGCTTGTTGAGGCTCAGTGGGGATGGAATTGCTTTCTCACAAGGATGGAGTTTTCTAATCACTAAGTGTCCAAGCTTCCCATCTCCCTTGTGTTCCTGTGGCTAGAAGCCTCCCTGGAGCATGTCTCCTGCTAAGAAGATGGAGGACTGCCTGTGATAGGCAGTGGAAGTTTGTAGAGCTCTGGCCCCTTCAATCCTCTTTGGGAAGGGAAGATATGTAAACACAAAACCAGTTTTTTGTTTATGTTTCCTGTCCCCTAGCATCACAGCTGCCCCTCTTAAAGGTGTGGGTTGCATCAGGTAGCTGCCAGAGCAGGTCCTGGTCTCTCACAGGTATCTCTCCCCATGCTTTTTATCACTGACTTTCCCTGTGAGCTGCACAAATTTTACTCTTAGGCTGGAATATTCAGAAAGGAATGTTGCACACTCCTTTGTTTTTTATCTCCATAGCTGTTCTGGGCCAAACTGGAGCAGACTTGAAACCTGACATGACCTGGCTGGTCAAAATTGTCCCTTTTATTCTCCCAGGCAGCAGTTGCTGCTGCTGCTGCACACTTCACAGACCCTGCTGCAACTCAGTGCTATCAAGGGTGGAACCAGCATCCATGAAAGTGGGAGAAGCTTTCCCTTGCTACTGTTGGGTTTCGGATGGGCCCATGGGTACTTAGTAGAGCCACAACAGAAGTGATCCCTCTGTAGATCTATCCAGGGACCAGAAAATGCCTCTTGCTTACTTAAAATTATCTAGGGGAAGAGTGGGCAGCATGCTCAAGTGCTACAGATCAGATGCTCCTACCTGCAAGCAGGAAGCAAAACTGAGAGATTGGAGCGAGCTGCTGTGTTCTTCTCGGCTGTAGTTTCTCTGTTCCTCTCCCACTTGCCTTCCCTGCCATCAGCAGACCTGTGTGGTTCCACACTGCCCCTTGTTACTCTGCTAGGAGCACTGGAGGCTGGTTTACTGCCTTCAGGTTACCTCTCCACTTGTTTCCTAATCCACCTGCTTGTTTGCTCAGTGTCTCAGGAGTGACAGTGAGTGAAGAGCTTCTCATTTCCTCAGCACCCCTGCCCAAGCTGGGCAAAAGGGCTTAAGGAGAGGCAGTTTTGCTCCCTGCTGTGAGAATAAGATAAAGAAAGGGCTTAAGGACAATGTCTCCTTCTGTACTTGTGTCTGGGGGGATGGTGAATCAGGTGGGAGCAACAGTGCTGACTGTTGAGGGAGCTGGAGGCAGGATCAGTGGATCCAGCAGCTTCTGTGCTGTTGGATTTCCCCATTTGCACACATCCTGCGATGCCATGCTGTTAGTTACTGCTTTTCCTAAGTCTGTGTCTGCTTAAATGGACATGCAAATACGCTCTGCCAGGCTTTGTGTGGGCTTGGTGTAAAACTTCCTCATGCATAAGCTGCCTGGAAAGCAGGGCTGAAGATTGAATGGGCTTTCCTTCTGTCCTCTATGGCTTTGATTAATAGTCCTTTAAACGTGAGGTACTTATGTTAAAGTTGCCCTCTCTCTTAGGAAAGTAGGGTGTAGGACATGATCCTACCCTCCCCTTTCTTTGCATTTGCAGGTCTTGATGATGTCCCAGTCGCCCACTTGGTGACTGTTCCCAATCTTTGTTGCATTTGGGTGGCCGAAATCCAAAATCTCAGTTATTGCCTCATTGAGCATGAAGGTGGTCCAGGCTTGGAGAAGCGTTTCTTAGAACTTACTTTGAAATGTCTCCTGCATATATATGCTGTGCAGAGGATCTGGATATTCTCAAAGCATCCTTTATGTAGTGGTTTCAATATAATCCTTTCGCACCAGCTGCCTTCAGAGAAGCCTGATGAAGAACTAGTGCCCAAACAACAGCCAGCTGCCCTGCTTTATAATTTTATATACATATATATTTTTTAACACCACACAAAATCATCCAGCGCAGAGCTTGCTGCTCTCTCTCCCGACAGGCAAGTGCCAGAGCAAGGATTGGCTCTGAAGCCGCTCTGGCTTGGAGGAGCAAATATAAGATTCAGAGCTTGAAACCAAGAAGGCCAAGGTATCTGTGGTCTTGCAGGTCTGCTCATGGTAGCCCAGGGCCCCAAGAAATGTGTCAGTTCCAGGAGTAGGCCCTTGGAGCTGCTCTCCCTCACCTGCTTCCGCTCTTCTTCCTTCCTTCCTTTTTGTTTACCATGTAACATACCCATGGGATTTGTTTATTATTTTTCCATATAGAGTAGTTCTTTGTATATAAATGACTGAAAAAAAAAGTATGATAAATAAGACAGAGTCACCTAGTTTTGTACCTATTGTGTTTAACTGATGTGAGCTCAGCGACAAGCCGCTCTCTCTATTTTGGTCTTTGTGACGTTATACTCCGCAGAAATGAGCAAATATGATGACAAATAAAAAATATAGAGATAATATAGATTGTACTTAAACTGCCTCTGTGTGGTGTTGTCTGGGTGACTTCTCTGAGCTGATTTTAAGCTTTTGCTCAATGCAGGGACAGATGCTTGGTGGCTTGGGATGTTTTGTCCTCAGAAGGAAAGGTCCAGGTGTCTGTAGGAGCTGTTGGAGCAGCATTACTACAGCACTCTGGGCTGAGACACCACTCATGGCTCAAGGCATGTGTCAAAAACCTGTAGAAATGAATCCTACCTTAGGTGCTCAGTGAGAAACACCTCTGGGAGAGAGGGGGCTGCTCTCTGACATGGGCCCATACAAACAGTGACTCTGGGCTTTTCTTCCATGAGCAGCCTTGGGGCCAGGGCAGAAAGCGACAGAGGGAAGGGGAATGTTAAAACCCCAAAACATCCTGAGTGCTGCAATCTGCTGGGGACCAGGCCTACCTAGGCATCAGGGGAACATGCTCATCACTTCCACCTCAGCTCTGAGGAAAGGCGGTTTTCCACACAAGGAGGTCAGGCTTCAACTCTGGGTAAGGTGCCTGCAACATTTCCTTCCCCTTCTGCCATCCACAGAGACAAGCTCACTCCTTTCCTACTCACTGTTCCTGAGTCAGGCAGTGAGGTCACTTGGCAGGGAAGATTTTGGGCAGAGCTGCCCTGATTGTACCTGCCTCTCCTCCTGCATCCAGTCTAAGGGCAGCCCAGAGGGAATTTTTCTAGTGAAAAGCATTATTTTTCCTAGGAAAATCTTTATTGAGCATAGCTGAACTGCTCCTGCAGTGATTTGGGGAGTGATGTTCAGCATTAAGCTTGCTTTCCAAGCCCCTTTCTTTCAGGGACTATAAATCTGTCTTATTCTAAAGAGTCATGAGTGGTCCCCCATCTCATTTTTTTGGGCATGTTCTTGAACACGTCCTGCAGCAAAGCTAGAGGGAGGTAGAAAATCTGGTCTCACTGAAACACAGCTCTGTCCCAAGTTCAAGAACGACTAAACACACTCTCCCTGTGGAAAAAAAAGAACTTGCTTTATTTGTAAAGTCTACAAAATACAGAGAAGTCGGGTAGGACACATACTGTAAGTCAGAAAATAAATAAGTTTTTTTTTGCTCTATATAAGTATAAGATAAAATGTGATTTGCATATATAAAATATAAAGTACGGCTCTGTACCAACATCCTGGCTGTGCCGAGAGGCGGAATGGCAAAGAGGACGTGAAAATAACTTATGTTCGTGCAATAAATAAACCCAAGGGGAGTTGGGGTGGGGGGATGCTCACCACAGTGCCCTTCCATGAGTGGCAGGCACCTCTCTCTGGGGAGGGATGGAGGCTGCAGCCGAGGGTGGCTGGCGTGGCAATACCCAGGCAGGGGCAGAACGGAGGGGCAGGGGAATCATCCACAGCAGCAGATGCCAAGACAGGTCTACCTCTACCTCCCCTGTGCTGCCCATATTTTGCAAACCCGGCTCTTCCCCAGCATTTCAGCCTGCCGAAGAGCCCATTGTCCCACACCAGTGTCCAAGCTGGAGGAAAACCAAAAGGGAGGAGCCTACCTGCCTGCTAGGCAGCTCCCAGGAGCTCTCTGTCCCTCCTTCCCACCTCCTGCACCTCCACCCCTCTCTCTGCCTCCGCAGCTGTCTCTCAAGGGCCAGAAGCACCTTTCCATGGGCTTTGTAGGCGGTGGGGCACTGGGGAGCGCTTGGTGGGGCCGTACAAGCTGGCCCGTGCTGAGCAAAACAGTGTTTATCTCTGCTCCAGCTGCCTCCGCTTCCTTCCTGCCAGTGCTGCTGCATTTCAGAGACACCCAGCCAGGCTGAGTGTCCCGTCAGCAGGAAGAGGCGTGAAGGATGTGCGTGATAGGGAAAGATAAAACAGCACCACTGCTTCTCCCCTTTGTGGAAAACAGCCTGAGCTGACCCACTCATGTCCCCCAGCTCTCTCCTGCCCAAGGGACCCTGAATCACTGTCACCTCCCTGCACCACAAGCTGCCACAGTGCTTTCCCATTCCATTCACCCGTACCAGACATCAACCTGCAGCCACTTTCTCTCCCGCCTTGACCTACCAACCTTCCCTCGCCATCTCCATCCCCAGAGACTCCAGCCATGCTGCCACCTCCCTCCCTGCTCCAGCCATGGTCCAAGTTGTGTGCCCAATGCTGATATCCCTCTCTTATGCCTTCTTCCCCTGCACTGCAAAACCTCTCTCCCCTCCTTTCCCTCTCTGGCTCCTGGGACTGCCTGGCCTGCATTCAGCTCTCCCATACCCTCTCCCTAAAAGGAGGCACCTGGTGTTTTCCCGCCAGCTTGGAGCCATGAGATACTTCCCCACTGCTGCCTGTGTGGGTTTGCTCTCTCCTGTCTGCACCTCCAGGAGGGGAGGGGGCTGTCGGGGCCATCAGTGGGGTCATGTCCTCTACTCCAGCACCCACACTGCAGCAGCCCTCCCCACATGGGGGAGCTGGAGGTCAAGGGAGAGGAGAAGGAGGATTTTGGGTACAAGTCCCAGCAGGGAGGAGGCTGAGGAAGGGCTGGGAGGCAATTCATGGGGGAAGGCGCCCCGGGGAGGTCTGTGCCCAGCCGGGGGACGGAGGCCAGCACTAGGAGTAGGCAGCCTGGTTGGTGCCGGACTTGACGATGGTGATGACACTGGCGGTGGCCACCTTGGCAGTGGGCCCATGAGTGGCCACAGTGCGGGCAAAGCCCTGCAGGGCCTCGTACTTGCCACGGAGAGTGTCGAGCTCCAGGCGCATGGCAGCGTTCTCCCGGGCCAGCTTGTCCACCTCCCACTCCAGCTCCATCTTCTGTTTCTGCAGCTCTTCCTTCTGGCAGACGCGCTTCACCCGACAGCTGGCAGCGTAACCCCGGTTCTTCAGCGTCCGACGGCGCTGCTTCAGCCTCGCCACCTCCTCCTTGGAGAGGCCCCGCAGGTGGTGGTTGAGCTCCCGCACTGAGAGCCCCATCAGCTCCTCATCCGACAGCAGCGGCGTGTTTTCCCCCAGCTCCCGCTTCACCTGCCGGAGAGAGGGGCGGTTGCCTGAGGCACCCCAAACCAGCCCCCTGCCTCCCAACCCCCTGTTCCCACTGGCACTCACCTTCAAGGCCTTACTGGAGAGCCCGTCTGCAGCCATCGTTCCCTCACGCTGGCCCTGTTGAGCAGCCAGGAGAGAAGCTGGTTACAGCCAGCCCATGGCCTCACCACGGAACAGAGGACACCGGCCCTGCTGGTCCCCTGCCCACTGCCCACATGCTCCCCCACCCCGGGCCGTGTGACTCATTCCACTCGTTTAAAAAAAGTACGTAGTAATAATATTAATAGCAACGATGACTGCAAGCAATAATAATAATAGAGGAAGGCGGGACTTCCCATCCCTCCTTCATCCCATCCCGAGATGGTGGGGATGCTGCTCTGCCCAGGGGACCCAAAACGCCCCAGCCGGCTGCTGGGACGCCAAGGCTTCCCCGCGGGGAGGAAGCCGGGGAGGGATCCGCTAGAGGTTGAAGGGAAAGTAAAAGTAGCAGACCCACGGAGTGACACCGTGACGAGGCCACCCAGCCGGGACCCGCGCGGAGGTGCCGCCCCTCCACCCCTGTGGCCCGGCGGGCGAGGGCACCGCGGCTCCCGGCCCAAGGGGTCGGGCATCCACACGCTCGGGGGACGAAGGGTCGGGGCCACGCAGGTGGGCGGGCGAGAAGTGCCCTCCCCGTGATTCAGCAGCACAGAGAGAAAGTCACCGAAGCAGCGCCTGTCCCTCGTCGGTGTCCGGTTCCTCCCCGTCCCGGGGCTCGGAAAGTGGGAAGGGGTTCGGGACCCCAGGCTGCAGCCCAGGAGCCTTTCCCCACCTCGGGGAGCTCCGTCCTCGTCAGGGGAGCCCTCGGAGGGGCGAGTGGGGCCGGGGTAGGGCAGGGAACGCCCCGCGAGGGATGAGGGGCTGGAGGGGGGCGGCGGGGAAGGTGGAGCCGGGGCAGCTGGAAGCTGATGCAATCCGGGCCGGGGAGCCGCCGCCGGAGCCGGGGGAGCGGCGGCAGATCCCCCCAGGGCGGTGGCTAGGACCTGGGAGGAAAGCGCGGACGGCACCGAGCGCGGACACCCCCACCCCCCCAACCCGTCCGATCCCGTCCCAGCCCCAGCCCCAGCCCCGGTCCCCGCCCTCGGCGTAGGCAGAGCGGCCTCCAGCCGGTGCCGGACCCCGCCGCCCCCCTGTCCCGGCCGCCCCGCAGGGGGAGAAGCGGAGCGGGGAGCAGGGAGGCCGCCCGGACGGCGCTCACCTGGCGGCTGCGGCGGTGCCGCGGGGCCGGTGCCGGTCGGGGCGTCGGGCGGCGGCTCCAGCCCCGCTCCCCACGATTACTCACCCGCGGATTCTTTTCATTCATAAAAACACAGTCATGCGGTGACGTCACCCCGCCGCGCCCCCTCCCCGCCGCCGCCGCCGCGCTGGGCGGACGCTGCTCTTAAAGCGGCCGCTGCCCCAAGAGAGCCCCGGCGTGACCGCCCTTGTGGCGCACTGCCAGCGTATTAAACACGTCGCGTTACGAACGCAGCCAAGCTCCAACGGCGCCGGTTATAACCCTAATTCGAGGACTACGCACGCCCGGTGAACGGCCGTACCGGGCGCAGAATGCCGCACCGCAATGGGCCACTGCCGCTTTAAGGGGCGCGGCTCCGCCCCTACCGTCCCACCCCTCACAAAGATGGCGCCTCCCGCCCTTCCGCCCTCCTCTCTTCGGGAAAGCGGCGGGTGTGGCGCGTACCCCGCCCCCCCGGCCCCGCCCCGGCAGCGGCGCCGCTGATTGGTCCGCCCTTGGGGGTGGTGCCGCTGATTGGCCCGTCCCGGGGGGCGGCACCGCTGATTGGCCCGTCCCGGGGGGCGGCACCGCTGATTGGCCCGTCCCAGGGGGCGGTGCGCGCCGGGGATTGCGCGCGGGGGGCGCTGGGGGCCCGTCGTCCTTTGCCCGGCCCCGTCCCAGTGTCCATCCCCGTTCCCATCCCTGTTCCCGGCCCCGTGTTACCCTGGCAATTCTGGTTCTCCTACTCAGGCGCTGAGTCACACAGCCCGTGTAAGGGTAGCGGCCGGCCGGAGCCGCCTGAGGCTCCAGGAAGATGCAGTTCCTGGGGCGGCTGGTGAACACCATCAACAGCGTCACGCAGATATTCAGTAACCCGTACCGGGTGAAGGAGGTGCCGGCCGCGGAGTATGCCGGTCACACCTGCCTGCGGGAGGAGGGCAGGGTGGCCCTGTACAAGAACAGCATCGCTCGCTCCTGGGACTGTCTCCTGGTGAATCCACAGAGCCCGCAGGTCGCTTTCCGGTGAGTGGCAGACCTTTAGCCATCCCTTCTGCAGAGGGAAACCAGAGGCCCGGTATGGCTGATCCTGGGACTGGTTCACAGCTGCGGGGTGATGTGTTTGAGCAGCAGGTGGCTGTGCGGGCTGGGAGGCCCTTGGGTAGGCGGGTGGCCAACGAAACAGGACAGGGTCCAAGCACTGTGACAACAGGCAGCTCTGAAATAGTTCAGGGCATCCATAGGTACATGTACTTCTACTCACACCTGTTACGGGTTCAGCATCTGGAACATAGGGTACTTCGGACCAAAACCTAACATTCCTCAGGAATGGGACATGCTCTCAGCTAGTGAAACATTTTCCGTGCTTCTCTTGGAACAAGCATGGTGCCAGTTGAGGAAAAACAGGAAAGTTCCCAGCACTGCTGTTTCGAGAACTGTTCCTCTCAGAAACATGGGGTCAGGGTTGTTCCTTTGAGCAGGACCGACCCTGTGTTTGCCTTTCCTCCAGGCTCTTCCAGCTGGACAACGAAGCAGACGCCCTGGTGCTCTTTGAGCAATATGCCCGGCAGCTGCGCCCTTTCTACGAGAGCTCGTGCCAGCCCTTGTCCCTGGAGGAGCTCCAGCAGCTCTGCGACCTCCTCCGCAGCCACCCCAGCTGGTCCGCGGCACATGTCGCTGTGGAGTTCGGCCGCCGGGAGAGCTTCCGGCACAACCATATCCTGAGGCAAGGAGCAGGGGGTCTCCAGTGCTGGGGGGGCAGGCTGGGCCAGGCCATGTTAGAGTATCTCTTCCTGATGTGCCAAAGCAGCAGGGGCTGCTTCTTGGGGTAGCTTAAAGCCTGTGGTTCCTGCAGAGATGAGTTTGGAAGTGCTGGCCTTGCTACACCGTGCCTTGATGGCAGCAGTGGTGGCAGAGGGCCCTGGTGGCCACTGTAGGGCTGCTTGGTGGGTTTCAGGCCCCTGCTGCAGAGCCCAGAGCTCTGGTGTTTGAGGGAAAAGGTTGAAGTGTCCTGCTAGAGATGCTGGTCAGATTATCACAGCGCTTGTGGAGTTGCTCTTTGGAGGGGCTTGTGGCTGAATTTGTAAATCACAGGAGGACTGTCTGGCAAGTTTTTGGCTACAAGCCCTTGCTCTGTTTCCATAGAGAGTTCACTGATGATAGGGGGGACTAGTGAGGAGTTAGGGGACTGGAGGGCACCACTAGGTTGCTGACTCTAAGCTGTCTCCTGCCTGCCTTTGTGCAGGGGGAACCGATCCCATACGGAGGAAGAAGCACCAGGTCAGGGATAGACTCCAGGGCAGGACTGCCTGATAGCCCTTCCCTGTGGTTCTTCCCTGGCAAGAGGCTGGGCTTTTGTGATCCTCATGGTTCACACCAGATGGGGCAGATAGGGCAGGTACCTCTGTATCAGCTCCTGGAGCGGCTGCACGTCCTCCTCCTCGCAGCCACTCCTCGTCCTCACACCGACTTGTCTCTTGCAGCTGTGTGAACAGCACGGACAGCGAGGATGGCTGCACCCCGCTGCACCTGGCGTGCCGCAAGGGAGACATGGAGTGTCTGCTGGAGCTGCTGGAGTGCCATGCGCGGGTGGACATTACCGACAGGAACGGGGAGACTGTTTTCCACTACGCTGTGCGAGGGAGCAACCCCCAGATCATTGAGGTGGGGGCGATTTCTAGTCTGGGGAAAAGTGGGACCAGAACGGGTCATCTCTGTGCTGTGAGGAGAGAGACAGGAAAACAGCTGCAGACGGGGGGAGGAGAAAGTCAGTTCCCCCTGTCTAGTTAATGCTTGAGTCTGATATCAGCCTCTTATTTCCTCTCTTTACTGGTCTTGTTTCCCATAAAGGGGCTCCCAATTCCACCCTGCACTGGAACAAGGATATTAAGCAAGTTTCCTCAGAAAGTGTCCTTTACTGCTATTTACATTAGACCTTCATCCTGCCTTTCCTCAGGCCTGTGGCTGTCCCTTCCCTCTCTCCTCCCTGCAGGGTATTTTGTTTCGGGCAGAGTGCTCCCGTAGGGAAATGTGTGTTCACATTGCCCTGGGGGATCATGCATTGCCCACAGACTGAAGGACAGTTTGGAGCTGCCCTGGGCTGTCCTGAGCTGCAGGACTTGTTGTTTGAATTGAGTGGCTTTGCACAGGGGATGGCGATCAGCCTTGAGGCAGAGACACTCTGAAGCCAGACGTGTTCTCAATTGCTGAGAAGTGCTGGGCAGAGTGATGGGGTTTGTAAGGGTGTGGGTGGCTTTACATGTGGTTCCTGAGATCCGTCAGCTTCCCAAGACTCAGTGGGAGCCCAAGACTGACTCTCTGCTATGGCTGCAACTTTGACGTTTGCCCAATACCTGTTGTGACAGCCCTCCCTCTGCCCTCCAGATTGTGCTGGGGTTTTCTAATGCATGATGGTGGAGGAATGAGGATGAGGGCTTGCCACGGTGTGGAGCAGGGCAGTTAGGAACTTTGTGTTAAAAAGGTGTCCTCTTTATTTCTCTGAAGGTATCAACTTGGCTCATTGTTACAGAAATACTTCCAGGTCTGATCAGTCTCTTGTCTGTTTCTTTTCTCAATTGATTTCTTGCTAAACCAGAGAAAAGAAACTAAAATCCCACTTCTCTCTCTTGTGTGTACCAGGGCTTGCAGGGTTTCCCCAGTACAGCAGTGGGATGTTTTCAAGTAACAAACCAGCCAGCAGGCAACAGATCTAAAATTTACAGGGAAAATAGGAAAATTCCTTCAAACATACTCCCACATGCATGTTTTAAACAGAATCCTGTTTTTGTCTGAAAGCAGCAGTGGGTTTGGAGGGGAGATTGAGCTCCTGCCAGCTGATGGGGCTGCAGCAGGAGGGAATGCTGCTGTTTTCAGTTTGTGCTGTCAATTGGTTGGCCCGTGCTTGGCTCATGGTGAGATGGTAGGAGTCTGCTGGACTGTGTCAGTCAAGGTGGTGTGAGCCCTTTTTGGCCGAGGGATGTCTCAGAAGCACCTGGGCCAGAGGAAGAGGGCACGGAGAGCTCCCCTCTGGGGAGACAAAACAAGGAGTGCATCCATATCTACTGTGTTGCAAGCAAGTGTGGAGAGAACACTCTGTCGCATCATGAGGAGACCAGTGCTCCAGAGTCTGTCCTCGCAGCTCAGGAAGAGAGACAGTGCTCTTCCATGTCTCTCTGTCTGTTTGTTTATCTACTCTCTCCTCTTTCCAGCTCCTGGGCAGAACCCCAACTACTGGCTTGGACCACCTGAACCATGAGGGGCTGACCGCTCTGCACCTCGCATGCCAGCTGGGCAAAGAGGACATGGTGCGCTCCCTGCTGAAATGCCGCGCCAGCTGCAGTGTTGTGGGCATACTGGGATACCCCATCCACACAGCACTCAAGTTCTCCCACAAGGGGTATGTAACTGCCTGGGCTGCCAGAACATGGCTCTCCCTCCAGTCTGGGAACCTGTCTGCTGGCTCAGCACTGTCCAACACCGGACCCCTTTCAGGGCTGTGCTCAGTAGGAATATGTCTTGTGCAGTCTTCTGCTGCATCACTGAATTGGCAAATGAACAGGGAAATGCTAGTGTGGGAAAGAAAGAAATTCCTTCAGAAAAGAAAGGCTTTTCCGTGAATTAATATATTATTCAGTATTAGACATCAGGAGAAAGACAGACTTCAAAAAACCTTTTGTGAAATACTTTTTCTCAAAATGAGTTGTGAGAAAATGATTCACTGATGCTTAAATAGCATTGCTAATTGATGCACCTCTGCCTTTGAGTGCTCTGATCCTAATAAGATCTCATTGCAGAGCCTATTTTTTCCCATCTCCTATAGGCCAGAAGTACTCTTGACTCTTAATAACACACTCTGGAACTGAATCAAAAGAGGCACAATGTTTACTCTCTGTTTGGTTTTCCCTGGAGAAATTTGATTTGCTTTGTGTATACTTTACGATACTTAATGCTTATAGGGTATCTGAGCTCTGAAAATAGGGCTCTCAAGCCAACACTAGCTGCAGCTAGGTGATTTTTCAGCATTTTAAAAAGCAATTTCCAACATTAGAGACACATTCACAAGCCCAAAATGTGCTTAGGTCCCCGAGTTTGCACTGAGACTTGATCTCTTGTGCAGGGTTTGTTTGGTGGTGTTTTAGAGAGGAGAGCATATGCTTATATTTTCTAAGTCTACCTACCCCACTTTCTAGGCATCAGATACTGGTCTGTTCACAACAGGTGTGATTTTTCACTCATAGAGAAGTACACAGACTCTTAATTTCAGCAAGTGTTTAACTATTTCAGTTTTATCCCCATGTTTCCATGGAAACAGAGGAGAGAAGAATTTCCTCTCAGGTCTTGAGAGTTTCCAGAAATGCCATATTCCTGTATCAGAGAAGCACCCAGGTGTTGCTCCACAGCTTGAAATTGGGAAGAGATTTTCCTGCTCTGAACGCTGTACTGCTTGTATGCTTCCTGTTGCACCCACCCTTTCTGTAAAGAGCAAAATAAAAGTGCAGCTGAGGAGCTTGCAGGTGTTGCAGAGACCCTGCTGCTGCTGAAGGGTTTCCTGGTTTTCCTCTGGGTGGAAGGCAGGTACTGATGTGGGCAGAGGTCTTGAGTGAAGACAGCAGCCACCCCTCCCGTCATGTCATTGTCTGACAGGTGTGCCCAGGCCATCCTCGAGGTAGATGCCAGCCAGGTTTCCTCCAAGGACCCACGCTATGAAGCTACTCCACTACACTGGGCGAAGAAGGCAGAGGTAAATGGAGCCAATCCATGGTGAGAACCTGTGCTGCCACCCAGCATGCAGTTAATTCCTCTTGCTGCTAACCTGTCCCTTTCCAACTGCATGTGCAGAGCCCTGGAAGTGTCAGAGCCCAGCCAGCCCAGTGTTTGATTCCCTTTGCCCTGTGCCAATCAGTGCTGTTTGCCACGGGGGACAGAGCAGTGGAGCCTTGCAGTGAAATAAACTGGTGGAGTCATCCCTAGTACTTCATCTGTGACTGTGAAACTGCCAGCTTGTCCCTTTTCCCTTTCGTTGAGGAAATTGCAGCACTGTCCCTGAAGCACAATTGCCCTGGGAGGGAGCTCTTTTCTCGTTACCTGACAGTTTCCTGGAAGCAAACAAATCAGTGCCTTAAAGACTGCAGGGGAAGTGTGAGGTGGGGAGGGGGGGTGACATGTGCATGACGGTCATGTTCTACCAGAGATGAGCAGGTCAGTGATATGCCATGCTGGAGCCACCTAAATGGTGCTTGTTGCAAGCAGAGGGCTTTCCTATTACAAGACTCTTCTCCCTCCTCCAGTATCACATCCTGCTCAGAAATGTCCTGTGGAGTTTCAGAACAGACCTAAATTTGCCTGGCTTATAAAGAGAAGTTCAGGGAGAAAACTTTTTCCTTCCAGTCTGAAAGGATCCTGGCCTGAGTAAGAACTGTTTTTTTCTCAGTTGATCTCAGCCAGTCATTACAGTTGCATATAAATCCCAAAGCATCCAGAAGCTCCAGCCAGATTGCAAAACCACCAGCTAGTTCTGTGGTAAAAGACCCAGAAACCCCATCTCCAGTGCTTGGAAAATTCAGCTGGCATCTGCCAGCCAACTATACCCAGGCTAAGGCTCCCTCCTCTTCCCCTGCTTTGCTTGCATGAGATCTGGATGGTTTGAGCACCCAGGTGTTTATCCTTACGATTGCTTTATCTCTTCCTGACCTGGCACCTGCACGTTGGGCACAGATGACACGGCTGCTGCTGGAGTACGGCTCCCAGGTGAACGTGACCAGCCGGACGGCTGACATGGCTCTGCACATCGCGGTGCAGAGGGGACGCTTCGACTGCGCCATGGTCCTGCTGACACACGGCGCCCACACCAACGCCCGCGGTCAGAATGGCAACACACCCCTGCACCTGGCCATGAAGGTGAGCTTTCTGCAGAGGATGCTGGGAAGGAGAGAGAGGGTTTTCTTGAAGGGCTGAAACAGAGACAGACTCCTTTGAAATTCTGGCTCTTGCCTTCCATGTGGTGATCCCCTGTGGGCGGATCTGGCTAATAAAAGGAGGAGGGAAGGAATGAAAAATCACGTAGTGGCTCTTGAGCTTTCTCTTGTCCCTTAGCACGACCACCTGGATATGATCAAAGCGATCGTCGTGTTTGGAGGAGATATCGAGATCCCCAATGATTTTGGGGAGACACCAGGACTGTTGGCAGCCAGGAGCAGCAAAGGTGAGGGAGCATGTCAGCAGCCTTACAGGGTGAATCTGGCACCCTGTCTCCCCTTGGTGGCTGAAACGGTGGCTTGGGAAGCAGTGAAAGCCTGCCACGCATGGGTGATGCCTCTCCAGTATGCTTTTCCAGTATGCTTTTGTAGTCGCTCACAGGGTAGGCGCTTCCTTTGCTAGCGGTGTAGGCTTTGTATTACTAGCCCTTGATCGGTTTCTCTTCTGTGAGACAGAGATGCAAGAGGAAAAGCTGGCATGCACTTGCACTCCCCCTCTTTCACACCACCACGTCAGGCACTGCAGGCTCACAACAGGATGACGCAGTGCTGCTGAACTGCTCAGGTGGGAGCAGACACGGGTGGTTCTTCAGTGGCAAGAAGTGTGTGGCACACACCTCCTTTGAAGCAGCACAGCGCCGGGTACTCCTGCTGTGCACAAGTCCTGCTGCCTGGTGTTTGGGAGAGATACCCGGGATGTGCTTTCCCCTTCCTCGGGTCATCCCAGAGGTTTTGTGAGGCTCAGACCTGCTATGAGTTTGGCAGAGCACGTTATCCCCCGGTGTGTGCGTGCACTGATTCTCTTTCTGATCTGTGACTCCCCCTTCCGTCACCTAAGGTGCGAACCGGAAAGTGCTCTTAGACCTGCTGCAAACTGTAGGGACCGAACGCTGCCACCCACCACCCAACCCTGACTCCCCAAGCCTGGCACCATCTGCCGCCTCCTTCCTGGAAGGCCAACCTTCCTCACGGAGCAGCTTCAACAGCTTAGGTAAAGCCTTCCCTGGCCCTCTCTTGTTCTCCTTCCTTCATACTTCACAGTGCTGTCTTGGATCTCTTCTTCAGATGGGCCATGCTCTGGGAACTGTCTTAGCTCTCAGTATCTGGTGACTCTGTCGTGACTCTGTCCTCGTTCAGCTGTTGCAGGATCCTATCTCTTTTCTCTGCTTTTCCTGTGTGTACTCTAAACTCTCGTACTCCAGACTTTTGTTTTATAGAACTGACAGATGCAGCTCTGTAAAAAGGAGCAGGAAGACTGATTCCTTCACCCTTCTGGAAGAGGTGTAGCACTTAGTTGCTGGCATGTACTTTATCCACTGGGTCATGTACTTAGTGGTCTGCCTTGAGGACCACCCAGTGTTGTACTGGGCACAAGGGGATTTAGAAGTGTGACTTTTTCAGATCCTGGAGGCCAGCAGCTGGGAGAGGGAAGGGGTGAAGTCTGAGGATAAGTAACCCGGGTCACAGGTTTGTTATGTAGAGGAAAAGCCTACTTTAGGACATGCAACTGTGTCGTAGCTTGTGCTTTATACTGCCCAGACTCTGTGAATAAACACACGGGTCTATTTTAAGTGCTGGGCTTTCCATCTCCATTGAGCTCAGGCAGAGGCAGCGGGAGGGGTTACAGAGTAGTGGGTGAGTTGACTTGAAGGGAGGCTCTCACCCTCATGAGAGGAGCATGGAGGCAGCTAGCAGCTTCTTGTGGACCTCTTCCCATCTCGGGCTGGAGGTTTCCTTTGCAAAGGCTTTCCTATGAGGCTGGAGGACAACCCTGGAGTGTGTCTGTCACCACAAATCTCACTGGCTGCTGACACCAGGACTTTCTTCTCACCATGGCGTGGTGAAGGCAACCCCTACCCAGTTTCAGCTCTGATGCAGTGACAGAGCAAGACCCTTTTTTGTCTTGGACTCTGGCCCTTGAAGAAACTCCTCACCACATTCATTGTTTCCATGTGCTCTAGACACAACAACCTTCCAGCCTGGGTGCTGGCAGGAGTATGTAACTTCTCTCCCCCTGTTCTTCTTTTGGTTTTGTAGGCTGGCTTCTCACCTAGCCTGGATCGGTGCCCTGCACCCAGGGCAGCCTGGGTGAACATCAGCTGAGGGGTAATGACAAGCCACTCTGTCTCCACAGCTCTCCTGCCTAGGTTACCTCGAGGAGTAGATTTAGGTTTTATCTTAGCAGCTTGCAGTAAACTGCTTAGTGGGCACACTGCTAGGCTCTGCCTTCTCTCTCACCCACTGTGCTCATCTTCTGCTTCTACAAATCATTTGTCTCTGCCGGTGCATCTCCAGCTGCACACTCTAAAGGATGGTGTTGCACTTCTTTGGTGTGGAGTTTAGTCTGGGGGGTACCTGTTGGCTGTGGGTAAGATGGCTCGTGTCTCCTACAGGCAGCTTTATTCAATGGGGAAGGGAGTTGGATATTCTCTCTGTGATTATGGTGGAAATCATTCACCACACTGATGGTCCCTAATATTTCTTTCCTTTTGCATGTTCATGGCCCTGTAGGGTACCAGGATGTTCTGTATGTTTCCGCAACTCTCGGACAGTTGTTGAAGGCACCAGATGTTGTGGACATGCCCAGTGAAGACAGAAGAAAGTAAGTGAGGAGCAGCTTCTGTCCAGGCTCCCATGCAACTTGAAAGTGAAATCTGTGTGTGAATTCTCCCCTCCCACACCCGTGGGGGTGGCTTCCTCAGAGCTGATATTTAATGTCCATTGCTGTTGCAGTTTTTGCCAACACCTTGCGATAAATTTCTGTTTCAATAAATGACCACTGCCTGTCCTGTGGGCAGCCCTGGAGCTGCAGTGGAGCCTGAGCTCAGCAAGTGAAACCCCTGCTCTGTCCCTTTCCTGTGCCACTGGGCACCCAATGCTGCTTTAGTTTTGTGATTACCCCATCTCCACACGCTGCCCTGATGCTC
The DNA here is from genome assembly GCF_025592945.1 of Manacus candei. Taxonomy (NCBI): domain Eukaryota; kingdom Metazoa; phylum Chordata; class Aves; order Passeriformes; family Pipridae; genus Manacus; species Manacus candei. The sequence continues at coordinate 7,240,305 of NW_026138066.1, forward strand.
GCCCAGCTCCTCAGGACCTCATCTTGCATGGAGTGGAGGAAGGGTTGGCACTGAAGTGCTGCTGGCAGGATTTAGGGCTATCTGCTTTTTATTTATGACACAATACTCACTGGAGTGTAGTAAGGGACTTGGGTGCGGTTTCAGCTGGTACTCTCTGGTGCAGAGGTTAGAGATGGCTATGCAAGAGCAATGGGTGTTGCACCAGCTCTGGCAAGGATTATTGGATGTGTCTTATTTGCACCTGAGAGACCACTGCTGGATTTCTTAATTCACTGATTACTCTGCAGCAATCTAGTAACTGGCATAATTTCCTGCTCCCAAAGCCACATTCGTATGCAGTGTTCTGTGGTTTGTAATCTGTCCCACAGTTGCTAGTCATCTGTGTCCGTCTCTCTCCAGTCAGGACCGCCTCCTGTGCTTGGATGGAGGGGGCATCCGGGGCCTCGTGCTCATCCAGCTCCTCCTGGCTATCGAAAAAGCTGCGGGCCGTCCCATTCGAGAGATTTTTGACTGGATCGCAGGGACTAGCACTGGAGGGATCTTGGCCTTGGCTATTGTACATGGTAAGGACAGTGCAAACAATGGGCCCCTTCTCACTGCTGTGGGCCTGAGCACACCTCTGTGGGGAATGGGTGTGGGGTGGGAGCTGCCTCTCTGAGTCCTGACTGAGATCTTTTGTACCTGCCTGCCAAAGGAGGGATGGGATGTTTGTTAATGAAGGAAAACCTAGACCTGGCTTTGCGCTTGCTTCTTACATCAGCTGAGCAGCTTTCTGGGCTTTGGGAAGTGAGTGGTGACAGAGTGCAATATTCCGTTCTTCCTATGCTCTCCACAGGGGCTTCAGAGCAAAGTGGTTGACACTTTCTGGTGGTGGGAAACTGTGCTCCAAGTTTGTTCTTCCTCTGTAATCCTTCCCAGTCATGCTGCTGAGGATGAAGCAGATGACAGGCAGCTTGGGAAGGGAGTGGGATTGGGAGTGATGCCTCCCATCTCCTGCTTGTTCTGGAAAGTCCTAGCTCTGATGTGCTGTTTGTTCTGCCTACCCTTCCTCTTGCTCCTGCTCCTGCCAACACTGTTGCCTGTCTCAGGGAAGTCCATGGACTACATGCGCTGCCTGTACTTCCGCATGAAGGACATGGTGTTCCGGGGGTCTCGGCCCTACGAGTCAGAGCCCCTGGATGAGTTCTTGAAGAAGGAATTTGGGGAAAACACCAAAATGACAGATGTCCGAAAACCCAAGTAAGTCTTGCCTGGGACTATGCTAGTTGATGCTGTCCTGCATGTGCTCTAGAGATGCTCAGCCTCTCCTTAGAGCAGATCTGCAGGAGTGTGATGTGCAGGTTGTTGAAGCCTAAATACTTTTTTTTCCATTTTACTCTTATTCTCTCATGTCCTTTTCCCTAGGGTTATGGTGACCGGGACGTTGTGTGACCGACAGCCAGCTGAGCTCCACCTTTTCCGGAATTACCCTGTACCAGAGACAAAAACCTCCACTGAATACAAGACAAGTGCATCTTTCAAACCACTCACTCAGCCAGAAGGTAAATTATGGTGCACAGAAGTCCGTCTGGTTGGCAGAGAAGGTTGACAGGGACATATTTAATGTTCTTCTTCCATCACTCTAAAAATCAGGGCGTCCCAGCAATGGCTCATCGCTGGTCTTGACTTATAGTTTGGTCCTAATGGTGCTTGGCTTTTCTCCTTTCTCTTCCTCCCCTGGCTTCTCTTGTACCAGGAACAGGGACTGGCTGGCAAGGTTCATGAGGAAGGGGTCTGCTAGAGCAGTCCTGCATACAGTCAGTACCTTTCCCTGGGCTCTCACAGAAAAACATGGAAGAGCTGTGTAACTGAAGCATGCAGCCCCCTCCAGCTTGCTGCTTTGTCTAGCATACACAACTGGTTCACTATCAAAATAGCAGCAATGAAGCAGATAGAAAGTGAATTTGACCCAGGATATGTGGAAAGTTTTGAGAACATCTTTTAAAGTCCCCCCAAATCATTCTGTGCATCCAAGCAGAGGCCCTGCTGTTGGGAGAAAGAAGCAAAACTCTGCAGGGCAGAGTTTTCGGGGACTGCAAGCCCTCCTGCTTAGTGCTGGTGAAGGCAGTGTGCTCCTGGTGCACAGCAGAGTTGCTGCAAGAGGCCTTTTGCTTCCTCCCTGTCCAGACCAGCTGGTGTGGCGCGCTGCCCGCTGTAGCGGTGCGGCTCCCACTTATTTCCGGCCGATCGGCCGCTTCCTGGATGGAGGGCTGCTGGCCAACAACCCGACCCTCGACGCCATGGCGGAGATCCACGAGTACAATAAGACGCTCATCAAAAAGGTGAGGGAAATCCTAGCCTGGTAACTGGGGTGTTTTGGCCCCACTGAGCCTCCCTTGAAGAGGAAATGGATTTGGCAATGGATGCATATTAGTGGATAAACTAGGTAGCAGTGCAGCACTCTGAAAGGAAGTGTTTGGAGGGGAATATGTGTTGGGAATGGTGGCTGGGAGGGGAGATACCTCTTCTGACAAGGGTGTGAGACATGGAGACAGCCTCATCAGCCTCTCCTTGCTACTTTGAACAAGGATGATTCAGTTGATGGTTGTGTGTGGCCCTTGATGCAGCTCTGCAGGGCCTTTTTCTGCCCAAAAATAAATGGAGAAGACTCCATTTATTACTCCATAGGGTACTCTGTGAGGCTGAAGAGGGAATGCCTTCTGTGGTATGGCAAGTTCTTAAAAAAACATGAATAACTACTGGCAGCTGTTGTTCCCTGTAGTTGAAAGGGAAGGTGTGTTGTCAGAATGTCTGAAAGTTGTACTGTTTCATGGTCATCTGGTCCCAAGACTCATCTCCAGGGTGTTCCCATGAGTTTAGGTGCAGTCAGGGGGATAAGGGACAGAACAGTGCGACTGATGAACTCCTGTGGGTTACACACCTGTCTCACCAGGCTGTACTTAAGGGGAGAGAAAAGACTACTAAGCCTTTTGCCTTGGCTTTCAGAGCTTCCCCAGGACTGCTGTGAAAGACATGCTCTGCCTTCGTTGTTGGTTCTAGTAAACAAATCTTTTGTTTGTCCACAGGGTCGGAGGCAGGAAGTAAGAAAATTGGGGTTGGTGGTCTCCCTGGGGACAGGGAAGCCTCCGCAGATCCCAGTGAGCTCTGTGGATGTTTTCCGCCCCTCCAACCCTTGGGAGCTGGCGAAGACTGTCTTTGGGGCCAGGGAACTTGGCAAGATGGTGGTGGATTGTGTGAGTACTGGGAGGAGGGGATGGGGAAAGACCCCTGGGGTTGCTTGCAGGGAGGGAGAAAAAGTTTCCAGTCTTCAGCTTCTTCCTTTTGGAAGTAAATTCTATTTCCTTGGAACTGCTCTGACCATGGATGTAGTGGGTAACTTAAGAATTGCGGGAGCACAGCAGGTCTGAAGACCTGTCTGCTTCTGTGGGATTTTGAGTTCCAAGGCAGGTTCTTGCAGCTGAAAGGGGCTGAGGACAGGATGGTGGTCAGTGACCCTTAGGAACATTTGCAGCATTGATTACCATATGAGCAACCCGGGCCAAAAAAAAAAAAAGTCATTCCTTGGAAAAGAGCAATTCATTTTTCTTTAGAAAAGCCTTGTTGTCCCCACTGGGGAAATCAGTAAACGCTAGAGAAGTGGAAGAGTCACTAATAAAAAACAGTTTTTGAGAGCTGTGGTTAGGAGTGTGTAATAGGAATAAGAGCTTGCATGTTTCAGAAAGATCATGAACTGTTGTGCATGAAAACACTCCAAATGAATGAAAGCCAGAAGGATCAGAATGGAAGTTCTGACTGTGATCTTAATTCTGTTGCTTTATCTCCTTTTTAACTTCCTAAAGTCAGAAAGTGCCTGGAGTCCCTCTGCTTCCCCTGTCTTTTATTTCAGGGCTCTCAGGGACCTGTGCCACGATAGTAGTAATCACAGGCTGTGCTGTTACAGGGCTTGGACAGAATGAATAAAATCCCAAGGAGGCTGTCATTCATGTCCTCCTGGAAGTTTCTTTAAGGGAGTCTACTCAATGCTGTGATGTATGGAGGATCTGTAGGGTGCAATTCCTTGTGTCCCAAAGATCAGGAGCACTGTTCTTACGTTAAAAATAAAAATAAATAAATAAAAAGGTGCCTCACTCTTGGTGGCAAGCAGGGCCATCCAGGATGAACTTGCTCCTGGTTTTCCTTTTCCCTCTGCAGCTTGTGCAGTTCAACTTGGTGCCAGGGAAGTGTCTTGCAGGCAGGGGAAGAGCAGTCAGGCTGTAACTGTGGGCCTGTTTCTCCTGCAGTGCACTGACGCAGATGGCCCAGCTGTGGATCGTGCCAGGGCCTGGTGTGAGATGACGGATGTCCCGTATTTCCGGTAGGAGCTTCCTTTCCACTGTCTGCACAGATCTATTTTTATCCCTCTCACTTCAGACCTGGCTGTGGCATGCGTCATCCCAAACAGCATCCCCTCCAGAGGCATGCCTGCCCAAACCTGTCCCCTGCCTGTACCCTCATGCCTCAGTGACACAACAGAGGATGCCCTGGCCTCTGCATGAACTGATGCTCCAAGCACGCCTGGTCTGGGGACACTTAGTGGAGGCTTGCGGGTTGCTGTCTTGTGTGGTCCTTCGGGATGTGCATCCTGCCCCATTCCACCACGCACAGCCTGGTTTAGATTTGTCCCTCATGTGCTGCGGTTGCTGAACTGTGGCTCTGCAAGTCTGACAGATACAGGGCCAGTGAGCATCTCAGTGGCAGGAGCCCCTTGGCAAAAGTCTCCTGCTTGGCAGGCTTGTGCCTGACCACCTCCGCATCTGTGCCCAGCTGGTGATGCTGTCTTGGTGTCTGCAGGCTCAGCCCTCAGCTGCACACGGAGGTGATGCTGGACGAGGTGAATGACACAGTGCTGGTGAACGCTCTCTGGGACACCCAGCTGTACATCTACCAGCACCGGGAGCAGTTCGAGCAGCTGGTGCAACATCTCTGCCGATGACTGACCTGGAGGTTCCCATTCTGCATGCCAAAGGCAAGGGGCAGCAGACACTGAAATGGCTCAGATTTGCCCTTCAACCAAGGTGTTGAGCTGGGGGAGGGACTAGTGATAATTATGAGGAACTAATAATATTTAATAGACAACAGTGCACATACACATGTATTCCTGGACAGCTATGAAATGCTGACAGTTATCCTTGTTCTGTAGCCCTGTCTCTGCTGCTGTGCTTGGTTTTGCTGCCTTGCTGTCTGACTCAGAATCCAGAGCCCCCACCTACCTGTCTTGAGTTGTAGCAGCTGGAATGTCTCCTGTCTGTGCAGTACCTCCACTGACAAAGCACCGTGCACCTTCCCACGTCACAGAATGGGCTAAGACCTGATGACAGCTTCAGGGATTGCTTGGCCCACTGGGGCCAAGTTATTTCAGAGCGTATAGTATGGGAAAAAGGGATTATTTTTCCTTCAACACACCCAGTTTGAAGGGAAGCAGAAATGCTTCAACTTTTTGGAGTAGATATGACACAGAATGTTGCAGCTGGCCTTGGGAGAAGGGCAAACCTTTCCTGAGGCAGGTTTTCTGTAGCAGCTTCTTTCCCCTCTGAGATGGGCTGGCAACATAGGTACTGACTGTGCCTAGGGTGGGAGCAGACCCCTCCCACCCAGGGCTTTTTGTGCCACCTGATTTGCTGTGCTGCTCTTTGCTCAAGGGCTGAGATGTGAAAGCCTGAATTTACTTGCTGCAAGCTCAGGGTAAGGGACAAGAGCCTTGGCTTAGTAGAGAGGTCATTTATCTTAGTATGGAATTGAAATGCTCTGAGATCAGTTCCCTCCAAAGAAGCTGACCCTGTGACAATTTGGGTTTACTTTTTTTTACTACTGGAAATTTCACTGTAACTGCTATACTAGTCATTGTTTCTATCGTAAATTTTGCATATTTATAAATAACTTATGTATGTATTTGGAGGCATTTTGAGGAGTACCCCAAAAAATTGAATTTTTAATCCATTGCATTTGACTGAATGGACTGCTGTTGCCAACAGGGCTTCTGTGAAAAACTGACATGACCTGAAATAAAGAGGGATTTGCATTTGTTTCTGATGTCATGCAGTCAATGGTTGTCCTCTCTCTCTCTCTCTATCCTGCAAGTTCCCAGAGGGCTTCTGAGCTTGCGGCCTCTGAATTTCTTCCAGGTACACAATCAGGAATAGGGCTCCTTGAGACACAGGATTATACCAAGAGGTGAATGACCTGTCCTTGCAGACAGCCCTGGGAGCACATATGTGGTGTGAGTGGCTGATAGTTCCACAATAATTGCAATGAGAGGAAAAAGGCTTTGGACCAGCTGCAATATCAGGATCCTCTTAGAGCTGGCCAGGCCCAAAAAGTAGAACACTGAAACCCTTTGGGATACAAAAGGCTGGAGATGGGGCTTTAATTTTGGTATCCCCAAGTGGTTCCCTGACAAGGTAACTGCTGCAAACCTGCTGGACCTGCTGCCCAGTGGCTCCTACAGGACACCAAAGTGCTGAGTAGGTCTAAAAACTGATTATCTGCCTTCTGATCTTCAATTTCACAAATGAGATTGTGGAATTAGGAGGATTTTAGGCAGAGTAAAAGTCTTCTTTTCCTGTATAACAGAGGGCCTTAAGTTCTGTTTTTCTACAAGAAGGTAAGATGGAGAGACCCTAAACTCCTTTCTGCTTTTTGCCCCTGGCTTGCACTCTGCCCCCCCTCTTTATAAGTCTGCAGGGACTTCCTGGAGCAGGTTCCTTGTATGCAGATGGGGAGATCAGGAGGGTTGCCACGTTAACCCCAGATGGCAATCAAGTACCACCCAACCACTCACACCTCACCACACCCCTGCTGGGGAGGAGACTCAGAAAGAAAAGGTAAACCTTGTGGGTTGAGAGAAGAACAATTTGATAATTGAACCAAAGTATAATAATAATAAAAATGATAAGGAGAGGGAAAGAGAGTAAAGGACCCAAGAGAAACAAGTGGTGCACAACCCAGTTGCTCACCACCTGCTGACCAATGCCCAGCCCATCCCCAAGAAGTGATCGACCCCTCCAGGTAAATCCCCCAGTTTATATACTGGACATGATGTTCTATGGCATGGAAAATCCCTTTGGCTCCTTCAGATTAGCTGTCCTGCCTGTGCTCCTCCCAAGTGTCCTGTGCAGCTCCTCACTGTCAGAACATGGGAAACTGGAAAGTCCTTGGCTTAGAGTAAGCCACTACTTAGCAACAACTACAACACTGGTGTGTTATCAACATTATTCTCATACCAAGTCCAACACACAGCACTGTACTGGCTACTGGGGAGAAAATTAACCCAGTCCCAGCCAGAGTCAGGGCAGCTCAGGGTGAGTGCCCTGCGAGCTGCTCAGCTGTTGTGTCCTTGGTCTGGAAACCAGAGGAGCATCCCTACTCCCCTGCTGGCAGTAGATGTTGGGGAGTGCAGGGGCTGTGGGCTGTGTGACCCAGTCTGCATCCATCAGCTCAGCTGCCTGAGCCAGGCTGTGACATGGAGACCTTCAGGCCCGTCCTGAGCAAACAGTTGTGAGCCTTTTGCCTGCTGCTCTGGACTGGGATGGATGCTGCCAGGGGAGGCTCTGACTGGGCTTTGCTTTGTCCTTCTCTACCAGGTGTGTGTTAGGAGCACTTGCAATGGCAGTGCCAGTCCCAGCTCACCAGACATGAAACCTGGGAAAGGGTTCAGACAGAAGCCTGTTCCTGCTGTTAGGGAATCTCTGAGACTGGGTGTGGGAGGGAGCCTGGTTAGAGGGAATAGTGGGCAGGGAAGAGTTTAGATTTGTTTTGAGCTTTCCTTGCATTCTCCCTGCCTGCTGCTATTTGCTGCCTGCCATTGCAAGGTGATGGGGATCTCCTGACTCCCAAGGTGTCTGCATGAGAGAGACCTGAGGATGCTCCACTAGCACAGCAGGGCTGGACAAGCCACCTCCGAGCAGTGGCAGTGACGGAGGCAGCGAACCATAAGGCGGATACTCAGGCAGGCGGCTGGCCCTGCAGGTGTCAGGACAGGGAGAGCTGGGTACCAAGCTGGCAATCAATAATGCAAGGAGGCGGTCACATGTCCTTACTGGCTGTCACAGGATTCCTCTCTCCCCAGAGTCTGGTTACTTCCAGAGATCAAGTTCCAGTCTCTTGGCTGGTGAATTATTAAACTCCATCAGTGCTCCCTTTGTACCACATCTGTGTCTTCCTGCTGTCCTTTCTTGCCAGTGACGGGCTCTTTCCATCTAGCTGGCTGTGCAGAAGCAGAGCCCTCCAGGCCATTATAGCACCTGGTACTCTCCTTTGCTCCTTGCTTCTCCGTGGGAAAGGGAATAGGCTCCAGAGATGGATCTGTCCTACAGATCCACCATCTCCATCTATAAGGTGAGTGCTGGCATCAAAGACTGCTCCTGTTGGCGCAGGGGAGACGTATGGGTAGGAGAAGAGCTGTTTTCTGCCAAAGGCTCCCTTGGGTGGACAGCTGAGGGCTGAATCCCTTTGCAGGCAGAACTCCAGCAGCTCCTGTGGGCTCTGAGATGTGTTTGTGAGCAGATGGCTGGCAGGAGGAGATGATGGTGTGGGTCCTAGAGGCAGATTTGGGAAGGAATTGCGCAACCGGGGTGGTTGGGGCATGGAGCATGAAGGGTGAACCACCTTGGTTGCTCGTAGGAAGAAGTTTGATCAGCTGTTTTCCCCCTCACTGGAAAGAACTGTCTGATCTTTATAAATGTTTCCTTGCACACTTTAGTGCTGAATCAAGGTGATGGGGGCTGGCAGAAGGTGGAATTGCTTATTCGAATCTCTGGTCTTCTCTGTAGTCAATGAACACCTTTGATAAATACAACAAATAAAAGCGGAAAAGCTGGTGTGAAGCAGTCTATCCCTTCTCTTACTAAGCTCCTGAGTCTGGCAGTGCACCACATCCTGGCCAGGAAAGAGTTGTGTTTGTGCCTGGGTAATAAACAGTGACTCTCACCCTGGCCAGCTCTGGGATGAGGGGAAAGGCTGTTCAGATCCCCTTGCACTTACTCCCCTGCCTGCAATGGGTGTAGGACCTTGGGAGAAAGCCATATTCAGTCAGGTAACCCCTTGGCTCTGCAGTGGGCTACCTTGCCCTCTGGCACTGCTCCTCTCCTGGAAGACTAAGGGCAGCCAAAATTCCTAGCCACCTCCACTGCAGGGAGCTGACTTTGTGCTCGGCTGTACATCCCCACAGCCAGCCTGTGCTGTGGCTGGGGGAGCTCTCATCCAGCCAAACTGCAGCAAGGGGGCATCAGCTTGCTGAAGTCTCTGGGGTGTGGGGAAGAACAGCATTAACGTGCTTCTGCCTGACCACAGAGTATCCTGGAGCAGTTCAACCCTGCGCTGGAGAACCTGGTGTACCTGGGGAACAACTACCTGCGTGCCTTCCACGGTGAGTGGGGTCCTGCCCAGCCAGGGCTCCAGACCATACTGCTGCATCCATCCTGGGCATCTTCTGTGCCGTCACCCAGGACAAGGTTGCTGATCCGCCACCTCTGACATGTCCTGAGCTGCCCTTAAGTACTCTTCTACTCCAGGACCTGCTGCTGATGGGGAGAGATGGGGTGCCTTTGCCTATAGGCGACGTACCAGGGGGTGGCTGTTCTGTGTGCTGCTTGCTGGAGCTGGTGATGGTGGGAAGGCAGGCCAGACCCTTATCTCCCTCCTCTCTCCTCTTCTCCTCACAGCATTATCCAAAGCAGCTGAAGTGTACTTTAAGGCAATTGAGAAGATTGGGGAGCAAGCTCTGCAGAGCTCCACCTCACACATGCTGGGTAAGGCTCTCCTGCACACCATACTCTGTCCTGTGATGAGCCACAGTTAGGTTTTTTTGGCCTTCTCCCTTAGCTGGTCTCTTTCCAGGAATAGAGGGAAGAAAGATAGCTCCTCTAAATGGTCTCACCACACCAGGCCCTGTCCAGGTGCTGAGAGTCAAATTTATTGTGTGTCCTTGAATATCTCTCACAGTCTCTGTATCTCTCTGAGATCAATGACTGAGCCCATCTCTTGGGATGGACCTCCAATGATGGGCCTCTTATGGAAACCAGTCCTTGTTGAGTCTTCCTTCCCTGAGAGTTGAAATTTTCGTTAGGGAGGAACCATTTTCTTCCTCCTTGCAGGTGTGGGGGAAAAAGCTGGAGAGCATGCACTGACAACAGTTGATGAGGTCTTGTCCTCCTGAGCCTGCAACCAGGTGGAATGGCAGCTTGGGGCTGAGGGGCTTACACTCAGCAGTGCAAATAACTCTGCAGCCTAGTGGCGACTGCTGAAAATGTGCTCAGGGAACTGTCTGCTGCTGAACATTTTAGTGAAAAGCTTCCAGCAGATGTGTCCCTTCTGCAGACTCCTGTTGTCATATGCACCTCCCAGCTAGCTCCTCTGCTCCCTGTCCTCAGTCTCTTCCTTTCCTGTTTTCATAATACTGACACCAGTGAAACAGGACCATGCACAGCATCAGCAGCAGGTCTGTGGCTGCTTTCCTATAGGGCAGCCACAACTGTGCACAGCAGCTGGGGTGCCACTGGCATTAGAAATGGCACCTGTAGGGCCTATGGCAGAGCAGAAACCCAATGCCCAGAGCCCATGGCAGAGGCGAGGCTGCCTGCTGGCACTTGGTGCCAAAAGAGAACACTGGTCCCACCACTTCATGGGCTGGAGCAACCCCGTGTTGTCAGTGCCTGGGGAGGAAGGCTACCACCCTCTCTCAGGGTGCAGAGAGCAGTGCTTTGCAATATCTCTTGGACTTTCATACCTGTGTTTCGTCAGCCTGAGTTGCATCATGCTGGTCTGCCTCCTTGGGCACACAGGGAAATGGCCGCAGGATTTTTAAACCTTCTCCTGTCTTTTTCCTTGAAGGTGAAATTCTTATGCAGATGTCTGATATGCAGAGGTTACTGAGCTCTGATTTGGAGGTTGTGGTGAGTGGTTTTCCTGAGGGCTGGTGGAGGTGGGAAATAAAGGCACTTCCTTAAGCACAGCTTATCAGCATTTATTGCATTCACCTGCCCTCATATGAGCCCGCAGGCAGGTGCCTGCCTCCCTGCTATCCCACGTGACAGAGGAGTGTTACAGAGCTGCCACTGCAGCTGGGGTGGCAGAGCCTGGCAGGTGCATCCAGGTGGCAAGGGAGTCTCTGGCACAGCAAGTTTTATGAGCCACCCCTCACCACAGTGCATGCAACACCCCGCTTGCTGAAGGGACAAGAGTGATGGCTCCTTCACCCCTTTCAGGCTCAGACCTTTCACGTGGACCTGCTGCAGCACATGGAGAAGAACAGCAAAATGGATGTGCAGTTCATCAGTGTGAGTGATGAAGTCCCTTCTCCTCCTCAACCCTCCTTGTTTTCTTCTCCCATCTACCCAAGGGTTTTTGCTTGAGCACTTGAAGTGTTTCCTTGACTTTTCTCAGGAGGAGTTGGGGTGGCTTTTCTTCTCCCACCATGGAACAAACTCCTCTTGTTTGGCTGATGATGGAGAGCTGAAGAGGGCAGGTGGCTGTTCTTTCCATAGTGAGAATTGCCAAATGCTTCAGTGGGGCTGAGAGACTTGGCATCCCAATAGCAGAGTTCCCAGCTTTCCCAAATCGCAGCCTCTGCATAGCTGTGGCTCCTCTGCCATTATGGCCCAGCTGGCCATGTTGGTAGGTAGTGTCATGGAGGGAGATAGAGGCCTGGGGCAGCTGGGTGCCAGTTCTTGCTCCTGAGGTCTTGAGGTTCATCAACACTCTGAGGCCATTCAAAATGAAAAGAAAGGTAAAGAAAGACTTTGTAAGAGGTCCAGGTGAAGCCTGACTTCAGGGGGACTCAGATGTACAACCACACATCAGAGCAGAACCCTTGCTGCTTCACAGTGTGTCTGGGTCTCTGGTTCCTCACTGAGCCTGGTTTCTCCCTGGTAGGAGAGCCAGAAGCACTATGAGCTGGAGTACCAGCGCAGAGCCACCAACCTGGATAAGTGCATGGCAGAGCTGTGGAGAATGGAGAGGGCTCGTGATAAAAACACACGGGAGATGAAGGTAAGCAGTGATTCCAGGAAGGGGAGCTGGAAAAAAGAACTGGATGATTTCTGTGGAACCAGGGCTGATTTTTCAGTTACCTTAGCCACAGAGTTGCCCCCAGTATTCAAAAGGCAGCAGGTTTATCTGTAAAGTAGGAAACTCCTATTCCACAGGGTGCTACTGACCTGTGGTACTCACTCCTGCCAAGCCTTTTCCTCACTTAGGAAGCCTCAGTGTGCAAGGACTCAATCCCTGGCACTCTGCTCTATCACCTCTGGTGCTCCAGCACTGCAAGTGAACTGGGAAGCTCATTGACATGATGACTCCTTTCAACCCTTCCCATGCAATGTGTGAACCCACTCTGCTGGATTTTCACTGATCCCTTCCTCCCTTTTTTCCCTGTGGTGCAGGAGAACGTGATGCGACTGCGCTCAGAGATGCAGGTGTTCGTCGCTGAGAGCCAGAGAGAGGCTGAGCTAGAGGAGAAACGCCGCTACCGCTTCCTGGCTGAAAAGCACCAGATGCTCTACAACACTCTCCTCCAGTTTTACAGCAGGGTATGGCCCTGACATGTGGGGGAGCAGAGCTTGGGAGCAGGCAGCAGGGCTGGAGAGGGAGCATGTGGGCAGAGGGAGCCAGGGCTGAGCTGCCCCTTGGGTGAAGGCAGCATCTGTGCACAGACTGGGCAGGAAACTCTATTTCCTTTCTTGCTGTCAGATTCAGGCTGCCTGTATTAGGCTGGGAGAGCATGGCTGGGGCTGAGGATGGTGCTGACACAGGGTTAGTTGGGTGTGTGAGTGATGGAGGAGAGAAGGGTGATGTGTTTGTAGCAGTGTCATTTGTACCCCAGGATCTCTGCCATCCTGAAAATTCACTCCTGTAGGATACTGTTTGGCTATTCCCACAAATCTAATTGTGGGAGGACCTGTTCCCTAATTTAACACATGTGTCAGCCCTAGGGTCCCTTTGTAGCTGTTCTGCCCTGTCCATCACTCCCTCTTTTCTCTTTCTGCCCAGGCTCGGGGCATGATCCAGAACAAGGCACCACGGTGGAAGGAGCAGCTGGAGGCCAGCCGCAACCCCTCAAACAGCCACTCACAGGGGCTGCTCACAGCCTCCCACGGCCAGGGGTATCCATCAGGACGGCTCACACCCACTCACCTTGAGATGGTGAGGCGCCCACAGCTTCACCTTGTTTGATGCACTATTGGAACAGGTTGCCCAGAGAAGTGGTGGATGCCCCATCAAGGTCAGGCTGGAGAGGGCTCTGAGAAACCCGATCTAGTCAAAGATGGCCCTGCTTATTGAAGGGGGTTGGACTAGATGGCCATGGTACTTGCTGCCTTGTCCAGCTTCCGTGGCCTTTCCTGGCCAAGATGAAGAGAAGCATGCGTATGGGCTGCAATGGGGGAATGTGCTATGTTTGGCTTTCTGAGTGGAACTTCAGATCTCTCAGAGCATCATCTGCCTCACACAGCCCCTGTAGATGTGTATTCAGCCTCCTTTCCTTCCAACAGCCCCAGAGACCCCTCGGGGACTTCGCCTCTTCTATGACTGGCAGTAGATCCAGCATCTTCTCTCCAGACCCTCCAGAAATGAGACTGTCTCCTCAGCCGGAGTCCCCCAGGCAGCCACTGAGGAGGACACCATCAGCCAGTATGACCCATATCTGGGAGCAGTGTTGTGGGGAGACACAGGGGTTGGACCTCTCTGGGAAGAGGGTTGGGTTTGGGAAGGGACTACCACTCTATCAGACCACCAGTCCTCAGCCACATTCCTGGGCATGGTAAGAGCAGAATGCTGGGAGATGGAGAGGGCAAGGCTGAAGTAGAAGGTGAGCTCAGCCTCCAGGGCAGAGTCCATCCAGGGCAAGGCCAGGATTCCTGGCTGGCTGTATGAAGTGGGGGACCCACAGATGTGCAATTTTCAAGGCTCCTTGGACCATAAGAGCTGGCTCTTGCTGGAGTTCCATTTTAGTAAAGCACCTTCCCTCATGCTACAGATTTAATATTAGCTTGCCCTATGAAACCCAGCCACTTGCCTCATGACACACCTGCTTTTCCTTCTGGAGAGATTTCAGCTTTAAGTGTTTAAAAAAGTAAAAAGGGGCAGGGGGAGATAAAAATTACCCAAATAGTCAGTAGCTCTAGCAGGGTCAGGAAGAGGACTGTCAGGCAGGGCATCAGCTGTGGTGTGCAGTGTCTATGTTCTAGACATTTGGCAGAAGAGGACACAGTGCAAAGCAAATGGTTTTGACTTCAGTTGATTTTCTCCTGCAGGATGCTTACCATTCTTTGCCCATGCTATGCCCTGTTCTCTCCCTGAGAGAAAGTCCATCTACTCCTCCTCTAGAGCAATTACTTGCCTGGGGAAGCACTGGTCCCTTTGAGGCAGTGTGGGTCTTACAGGAGGATGCCAAACTCCAGCCAGACTCTTTGGATGCCTCCCTGCAGGTTTGCTCCCTACAGGCCGTACTTCCCGCTCGGGTTCCTTCAGCAAGGCCAACAGTGGCAGCGAGGGCAGGAAGAGGAGTGGCATGGCAAAAGTGCAGGCTATCGTGCCCCACGCCACGGGTGCCAACCGGACTCTGCTACGGTTTGACCCTGGGGATGTCATCACGGTGCTGATGCCGGATGCACAGAATGGCTGGCTGTATGGCAAACTGGAGGGCTCGTCCACGTATGTGACTCTGATGCTGTAAATTGGCCTGATGCAGGCTTGTTGGGTCTGGAGCTGGGGGGGTTAAGCCCAAAATTATCATCCATCCTCCCCTCCTGGTGTGGCCTGGGCACTATGTCTCTCACCCACCATCTCAGTGGGACATCACTATGTCCTCAGGAATGGGGGCTCTCCAAGCCAGGGAGATGGGGTGGGGCAGGGCTAGCATAGATGAGCTGTCTGAGGAAGCTCCAGGGGCTTTGAGGAAGAGTCAGGGATGCAGTGACCCTCCTCCTGGCTTGCATGACTGAGTGACTCTTGTCATGGGATCCAGCTCAGGGCCATGAACTGCTGGAGTTACCTGAGAGGCCTTAGCTCACACTGCAACTGCTGCCACAGCCTCCAGCACAGGCAGGACATGGAAACTGCTGCACCCACCGCTTACTGAATTACTCCCTGTGGCACTGCCGGCCAACATGTGTGTGGAAAGCCTGCCCCATTTCACGAGGGATCCCTGCACCAGGCTCTGCAGGAATGCTCAACCTCAGATATGAGATGAACAAGAGCAGTGCCTCTCTTTGTGAGGGGGGTTTCTGGAGTGGAGTTGATGCAAAATCCCAGGAAGAGGTTTCCACAGCTTCCTTGTGATTGCAGTTAGTTGGAGTGTCTCTTCCTGTATTGTGACAACACTGCTCCCAGGAGCACAGATTTTGCACAGCCCCTGAGATAAGCAAGTCCTGCTCCAAGCTCAAGGTCTGTCTCAGAATAACACCGTGCCCCACCTATGGGTGAAAGAAGTTCAGGACTCCTGTCACACATGGTAGTGTCAGCAGTGGCTTGGTTGATATGTGGGATGGGTGTAGATCAGGAGTGCTGGGCAGCTGGATCTGAAGAACCATAGACCATGGTTACCTGGGCCTCATATGTCTGTTTCTGTGCCCTAGGTGTGGCTGGTTCCCTGAAGCTTATGTCAAGCCTCTGGAGGATGCGCGGGAGATGGAAGAGCCAGACACCAGGTAATAGGAGGGCAATTGGCCAGGCAGGAGGTGGAGTGGCTCCTGACACATTAGTATATGCCAGTGGGGTAATTGTTTAGGGTGTGCCCCATGGAGAGCTGGAGGGCTCCCATGCTGGAACACCTGCCAAGAGCCTCATTACGCCCTGAGATCTCACAGGCTTCCCCAGGTGGCTCTCCCAACACGTGCAATGTCTTCTCAAAGGTGCTTGTGAGTGGGCCAGTCCAAGCCATGTGTATTTCCTCCGGAGGCATCCTGTGTTGTGGCTAGCACTGGTGGTACTCCCTGTTCCTTGCTCTTTGACTCCTACCCCACTGTCTTCTCCTCTTGCTCAGGTCTTTCCCACTGAGAAGCAGTCACAGTATGGATGACATCCTGGACCGTCCCAACACTCCCTCCTCTAGCAATTACTGGCCTGCTGCTGCCCAGCCCAGTGTGCCGAACCCACCTCCCCTGTCGGTGGGTGCCAGCAGTCACCAGAGTGGGGCAGTCACCCCAGTCAGTTCTGGCTCCAAGGTGAGTGCAGGAGGAGTGACTGGTGGGTGTGTATGGAGTGGGCCACACTGACTTTCATCCTCCAAGGCACACCTTTTCTACTCTGCCTGGTAGAGAGAGAAAATCACCTTCCAGATGTTGGTGAAGGACCTGCTCCCTTCCTGAGTTAAGGGGTCTTGTTAGCAGCAGCCTTTCTCACCCAGTCTGTTCGCATGTCACCATGTCCTGATGACCCCTGCCAGCTAGCCTTGTGTGTGCAGATCCTCAGTGCCTGGCTTTGCTCCCACAACGGACTGCATTTCCACCCCTGCCTTTCTCATTTCTCTCTCTTTTTGCTCACCAGGGACCCTTCAGTTCAGTCCTTTTCTCCATGACTTCCCAGCCTGATTTCTGGTGGCTCCAGGGCAGCACCTCTTTCTGCTAAGAGTAGGACCATGGAGTGATCAGGCTGGGCTGGGAGTGGGTGACCAGCTAACAGAGATGCCACCCTTCATCTCCCTTCAGAGAATGGAGAGGAGTTTCATAGGGCTCCTCTTCTAAGTTCAGGCAAACATTGAGTTAATGTCACAGCTGGGAAAGGGAAAGACTGGGAGTAAAGGATGAGGGCACAGCCATTTTTGAGAGCCTCAGAACAAGTTATATGCAACCCATGGTTTATGGATGGCACACTAAGAAGGAAATCGTCCACTTAACACTACTTCCAGTTGTGAGGAATTGACTGGGGAGAAAAAAGTTAAAGACAACTAAATGTGAGGACCTGAGAGGGGGAAGAAGGGTGCTGCCCATGGTCTCATGGAGGACTGGAAAACTTCATCTCTGATCCCTGGTTCCAGGCCAGTGCAAGGTTGCAAACAATTGGGTTGCTCAATGATCTGAAACCCACAACATTTAATTACTCTTTTTTTCTCCTTTGTGTCCTGCTCTGTGGTTTCAGGTAGCCTCAGGCTTCACAACACTGGGGAACAGACTCGGCAGCCTCTCTGTCCCTCTGGGTCACTGGTTTTCATCCAGTCCCAGAGCTTGGGTGTGGGGATAGACCTGGGATTGAGCAATGAAGTGTGTGGAGCATTTGAAGTGGCATGGCAGAGTGCTTGAGCCGCATTAGAAGTTTGGAAAGAGTCAGCCTTGCTTTAAACATATTCCTGAGACATCCCCCAGTTGAGCCACCAGCAAATGGGTGTTCATTTGACTTTGCAACTGGATCACAGATAGACACATGTGGCTTCCTTGTCTGCCACCAGCTACAGAAAGTGGTGTACTTTAGCAGGCCAGTTGCCACTGATCCCTCACTATCTACTGACCAAGAATAAGGGCCACAGGGCACAGATCCATCTGTCTTTATTGGGTTTGTCCACATTTAAACAATATGTGGTGTAGGGTAGGGAGGTACAGCTCTTGAGTTCCCCATGGATGCAGGAAGCATGTGAGGGCACTGACGATAGACTCTTTGCCAGGGTGTGTGGGCAGCATGAGGGGGGCATCTCTGGCTGTGCTGGCAGGGTGAAATGTAGCTCAGACTGTCACTGTTTGCTGTGCTCTTCAGACAAGGCACTTCGGGGATCTGAACTGTCTCCTTTCTTCCCTAAGACAAAGGGAGGTGTCCTAGGGGAATAAGGAACCTCTGGTGTAGGGACAACCCCCCACCACAAAATTCAGGTTCTTTTTTTAGCAGGGAATTTGTGGGCTTTTGCAAAGCTTGAATGAATAAGGAGTCAGAACCCTGTTAATAGGACTTGGGCTCCTAACTCACTGGAAGTGTTTTGTCAAATCTTCCTCTGTGTGCTGTGTCTCCTGCCCCACTTTTCTGTCTCCATTCCCTGCACCAGGTTGCTCACTGCTGCTTTTCTTTTCACTGCAGAAATCAGGAGTATTTGACCAGCCCCCTGAACTCTTCCCACGGTGAGTGAGATGTGAAGCTCTGCTATGGAATCTTAAGACAAGGGGAGCATTATTACAATGCTATTATTATTTAATCTTTTGGGTTATCAAATGTGGGAGGAACAAGGAGGTGTCTGGAGGAAAGCAATGCATAGCCTGCCTTCCAGGACAGGAGGCAGAGGTGGTCCATTCTGGCCTCTGCTGACTGGAAAGGCTCTATCCTAACTCTGACAAAATGAGGTAGGCTTGAGCACCCTGAGCATGTGTTCAGACCTGTGTACTCTCTCCCATCCATTTTGCAAGAGCCACAATAGCAGCTCACAGCCTGAGTGTGGAGCTACATGACTGGGGAGCTCTGCCAGCTTGGGAAAGGGCTGAGGCAGAAGGCTTTTAGTTTTGATGAGTCAGGTCTGTGGAGATCAGACTTGTCATAAATCCCTGCTTTCCTTCCCCCTGCAGTTGGGTTGGTGTCTCCATGTTTCTGGCATGGTACTGTGGCCTTTTTCTGCTCCCTGGCTCCTTTTCTGGAGGGTCAGGGGGCTACAAGTAGAGAGTGCTATTGGGAGGGACAGCCATGTGCTAATGTCTCTTCTTCATCCTATGGAAGGGGGAGGGTGAGAAGCCCAAGGAGAACCACATGGGAACTTGCAGCAGGGTGTCTTAAGGAGGGCGAAAACATACTCAGCAAACAGCTTTACCGCACTCTCCTTGGCATGGAGGTGACTGCCCGGCAGGACTAATAACCTTTGCTTGGTCAGAAGGATCCCTGCATAGCATTTGCACATTTTTTCATGGTTACCTGTTTCCTTTCCCTTTCCAGAGGTACCAACCCCTTTGCCACAGTCAAGCTGCGTCCCACAGTCACCAATGACCGCTCAGCACCCATCATTCGATGAGGCAGGGTTGCAGATATTGAAGAATTTCAGCAGAGAAGGAGGAAGAGGACAAGGGCTACACAAGGACTGCCCAGCTGGGCAGCAACCTAGTGCTACCACTCATGGAGTGACCTCTCTTTTCCTCTCCCTTACCTCTGGGACACTGGGACCTGTCTCACCTGGGTTTCTGGTGTGCTTTAGCCAGCAGAAGATCCCTGCTGCTCTTTTTGGACTGATCCTCATCCCCCCTCCCCATGTGGTGTTACTGTACTTGAGTGGGAAAAGTCTGGTTTTACAAGTGTTGGTGGCCTGGGAGAGGGGATGCTGTTGGTCTGGGAGGCGGGGGATGGATGGGAAAGAACATCTGCAGCACAGGGCACTGCTATTTTAATATTGAAGGTGAAGCTTTGCTAGCCCTGCTGTGGGCAGAGAAGGACTCTCAACAAACAGTTCCTTTGCTACCGGAAGAACGAACCCCAAAAGGAGGAGGCTACAAGGTTTCCGGTGACGTGGTCTGGCTGTCGGGGTTTGTATTTAGCTCCTTTGGCAACCATGTCCTTTTGTAGCAGCACCTGCCCCTTCTCACCCCCAGGGCAGCCCCTTGCCTTGCTAAGCAGCCCTGGGGCAAGGCAGGAGAGGGTGACAATGTCCAGCACTGCTGCTGTGCTCCCTCCCTCACTGTCCTGTGGAAAATATGTAGTTTTTTTTAAATAAAATTGAGAACATGGCTTGTGTAGCCATTCCAGCACCTGACAGAATGCAGGAGGAGGAGGACGGGTGGTGCCCACCAGCACTGGGGTCATGACAGCTGCCCATGGTCATGGCATTGGACACTGCAGTGCTGTAGCTCCAGATGGGGCAGCTGCCAGTCCAGGGGTCCAGAGTGGATGTGGAGGGTACCAGCAGGGCTGCACTATGCACTGCACCAACAGCTGCCCCTTGGGCCCCCCTGGCTGTTGTGCCACTGGATGGCAGCAAGGCCCCACTTCCCGGCTGCCACATGTGGGCAGGGATGTCCTCCCTGGGAGGCCATCTGCTCCTCGCCCACCCCAGCGCTGCTCAGTGCAGGGGGAAATGCTCCCCTGGGACCTGTGGGGGCCTCACCAGCCTGGGAATACCCTACGTGTGCTGGGGGAGCCCTCACGGGAGAGGCAGCGTGAGCGAGGGAGAGAGCGGGAGCAATGGCCGAGGCTTAGCTGATTAGCCTTATTAATAGACATTAAACCCCAGCCGTGAGTGCTGCCAAGTTCCTGCAGCCCCCCCACTGAGAGGCTGAGGAGGTTTACAGCCCAAGCCTTTCCCTCCCCAAAACACCAGCTGGAGTGAGCCCCAGCCCCCTCCCTGGAAGTAAATGGGTTCCCCCACAGCTGCCAGATGTTCTTTGTAAGGCAGCCACTGAGGGGGGTGTTTTGGAGGGGATTGTTGAGATGCCAGGAGTGAGCTGGATCAGGTAGTTTGAGCCATGGTTGGTGGTGATTCCTCAGCCGGTGCACCTTGTCTTCCTTTTCTGCTGGGCACATGCCCTGCCAAACCTCTCCAGCTCTTCTTCATCCTTCTGGCTGGCAGTTGAGGAAGTGGTGGGATGCTTCAAAAGCAGCACCTTCCCCCACTTTGCCCCTTATGGAAGCATGAGCCCATGCTCTCATCCTCCACTGCCCCCTCCCCAGTACTCTCACTCCTCGCTTGGTCCATCAGCAACACCCCCCACCCTCACTCTGCTTCTGCCTGACTTGATCACTCTGAATCTGGCCCTGCCAGCCTGCCCCACTCTGTTGGGGGAAAGGCAAGGAGCCCCTGGGCAGCAGGATTACCAAGGGATTCGGGCTGCGGCAGGCAGCCACCTCGTCCCCATTGGCTGGAAAAGCCTCTTAAAAGTGCAGAAGTGCTTTCTGCCCGCTCAGCACCTGCTGGTCTCTGCCGACCTGAAACCATAAGCAGCTGCTGACCCACATCCACATTGGGAGTGCTGTAGGCACTACTTGCACGCACAGTAGGCAAGGGGGTCCCCCACACAGAGCATCCTCCCAGACTGGCCACGGGCAGCTTTGCTGGACATCATTGGAACTGGAGGAAAGCAGGCTGAGAACGGGATTAGCTGTCTTGTGAGGACATATCTGCCCTGAAGGAAGAAGTGGAGCAAAAGAGACTGCTCAACAGGTGCTAGATTCCTGTAGGCCCACCATTCCTGTGCCCACCATGGAGCAAAGATCCAGCAGGACCATCTAACCAGGTATCTTCATCTAGAGCTGGGAAGTGCCAGCCAGAGGGAGAAGGAAACACTGCTGACGGGTCTGCCCAGCCCTTGGAGGCTCAGCTTGTCAGGAGGTCATCGCTTCATTGCACAGGTCAGTGGCATGGGGAAATGCTTGCATCCTCTCTCTGACAGCCTCTGGGACAGCTTCACCTAGGCCTGCACTTATTTAATCCTCTAAGAAATGCTTTCCCAGAGCATTGTCTGTAGGCTGGGGAGGCTGGTGGCATGAACTGTGGCCCATGCACTTGATAAACAGACCCCCCCACCCCATCCGTACTGTGTGGAGGCACTAAGAGCCATCCTAGCATTTTTGTGGATCCTCCTGGATGCAGCTTGTCTGGCACAGTGGGGCTTTGCTGGGCACCATCCTGCACTGGCTGCACTGTGCTCTGTGTGTGTCCAGGGACTGGCAGCCACATCTCAACTTGCTGTGGTCTTCCTCCTAACCTGGGCTTGTGACTTCTGGTGCTGGTGCACATCTTCTCCTTGCACCCACTTTAGCAAGCTCTGTGGCAGTGCCAGCTCTGTGGTGCACTGGAAAGGATAGGTGTCTTGTTGATGAGCTTTTAGGTGCATGTGAACTTATGCATGATATTTTTACCTGTGAATAAAGCTCCTTAACTAAAGAGAAAATGATAGCAAGCTGTAGAGCGCACAAAGGCAGGTGCAGGGTACCTGGTGTGTCCACTGTGTGCAGCCTAGAGCTGAAAAGGATATGTGTTGTGTTAGGAATAAGGCAGCTCTGAACTGCCTGGCTCAGCACTGGGATAAATCTCCAGCAGAGGTGTACTACAGCATATTGGCCTTGGAGGCATCTCCACAGGTGAGCTCCTCTGTTGCACTTCAACTTTTTCAGCCAACATACAGCTGCAGGCAGGTAAAAATGCTTTAATCCTTTGCTGTACAGTTGCGTAGCACTAAGCAAGTGGCTCCTGTGGAGGTACCCATCCAGCTCCAAACTCAACAGCACTGATGGATATTTGTCTATCCTGCTCTTCAAAATGAGACACCGTGAACTCATCATTGACAGGCAATGCTACAGAAATCTCTGAAGAGCATGTCACAGAGAGACAAATATTTTCTTGCTAGGAAGCTGGTGGAGGGCTGTGGGTTTCAGGGAAAGATGAACAGTAGTCATTTGATTCATTTGATTTGTGGTGTGGGGTGCGATCAAGAAGAGCGAGGCTGGGAGAGGGGCTTGGATAAAAAGTGTCAGGGTGCATTTGGTGGTTTGGCAGTCACTCTTATTTGAAGTAGCTACGTGCAGCACATAGTGCAGTGGTGGAGCACCAGCAGTGATTGAGAAATCAGTGTGCTTTGGCAGCAGGTCACCTTTTGTACAACCGGATCTAGTTTATCAGTCAAGTGGAGCTGGGAGACGAACAGCAGGCAGGTAATGGCAGAAGCTGAGGAGACTGTTCAATCTGGTTGTCAGGGTGCCAGTGATCCAGAAAACACTGGGAAGGGTGTGAGGGGGGAGTTGGAGGTACGGGTATGGTATGGGAGTATGGGTAGCTGGAGAGTGTATAATTATTCTTTTCTTCCTTGTAATTATTCTTTGCCTTAAAAATGTCCTTATAGCACTGTGTTCTCAGTTCATGCCTTTGTCCCTTGCCACAGTCTCTGAGATCTGGGATGGGAGGGAGAGAGTGAAGTAGCCTGTGCCAGCCCCTGTTGTTCAGTCTGAGAGCTGCAAGGATATGGCTATCTAGAAGAGTTGCCCCAGTCCATGCTCAGAGCCAGATTCTACTCCATTTTTTTATGGCTGATGGGGTCCTGAAAGTTTGGGGAACTTTGGTGACAGGCATCTGGGTGCTGCACTGAATAACCACCTCTGTGTTTTCAGGAGAAGGGCCTCCTGTGGAGGGGAAGGAGGGATACAGCTGAAAGTGGCTGATAGGGTAGGTTCACCTCTTGCCAAGCAAGGGCCCTTTATGTGGCTCTGCCCCAGCTTTTGCCCTCTACACTTTTGTCTAAAGGATTTGCACTTGTTTGACATGCAGAGCAACAGCAGCTATGGGAATCAGATCAAGTTGTCCCCATTGCTTGGAGGACACTAAAAACAGGTACTTCCTGAGAAATGCACCCAGATCCAAAAGTACCAGGTTCTAGCCATGTGTGTCACATCCACAGGACAGTCCTTGTCCCCTTAGTAGTCTCTAGTTGATGTGTGACTGCTGGCATTTCCCACGACTGCCAGTGCCAAGGGATGGCGACATTGCTGCTATCTCATAGTCCTTCAGCCAAGGGAGCTGGGGAGGAGGGAGGACCCATGTTGGAAGTGTACTGCCAGAAAGATGGTGACGATAGAAGACAAAATGGACCCAAAAAGCCCAGCTCATGCATGGAGAATTCTTGTTTGATCTTACTCAGGAGCATCTATAATCAAAGTCCAGTGATGGTTTTGCATGCAGGTGTGAAAATAAGCCTGAATGACCAAGAAACTGAGGCCAATGGTGCTGGAAGGGGCATGGCAGAGACCTGGAACCTAAGGGAGAAATGAAAAACATACCCACAGCAGCCAGCTGGAGTGAAATTCCTGGGCAGCTTAAGAGCCCCGAGAGCAACTCACAAGACATCCCCTTTAATTCCCTCCTTCGCCCCACTTAGGCTTTGTTCCGGTCCCTCCGTGTAGGTACAGAGCCCTAATCTCTCTGGCATGCAAATAACCACCGGTTTTCCGTTCTCTCCCCCTTCACCTATTTCGAAAATCTGGCCCCTGGCAGCGGGGAAGCGAGGGCAAAGGAGAGTGCTGTGCACCGGGGCCTCCTAGAGGAAAGTACAATGGGCTTAATGGATCTCCTTGCCTCACTGATGGAGGTTTCTGTAGCAGGGCAGGTCCAGGAGGGCTCCCAGCTGGAGCAGACCAGCATGGGAGAGGCTCAAAGGAAGATTTTGGGAACCAAAAGGGTTCACATTGCTGGTCTTCACCTCTCACCACCTCCAGGCAAGGCTGGATATGGAGCAAGTGGGGTGCTGCAGATCCTAATGCCACATCAGATGCAGCTCTCCAGGCTCAGCTGGGAGTTGTGACAGTGATCAGCTGTGCCTGGCTGGAGGTTATGGAACTGTGGGCTGCCCCAGGTTCAGGGGGAACTTCCCACCTTTGCCCAGCTGAGGCATGACCTTGCACCCAGAATTAATCCTGCCTTGCCTGGCAGGATGAAGGTGCAAAGAGCTGATGCGGTCCCTCTGGGGAGGCTCTCAGAGCTTGGAGATGGTGGGCATGGAGACAAACCTTGTAGTAAATGTTTGCCTGCTCTGTTTTTCTCTTTTCTTCTTTTCTTTCAGCCCCTGCAGATTTTCTCTCTCTGTTGCCCTACTTCCTTCCTTCCCGCCTTTCCCTTCCTAGGCTAGACGATGGGGAGACCTGACCCAGAGGAAGGGCAGCTCCCAGCTCCCGTGAAGCCCCCGGATGGTGGCTGGGGCTGGATTGTGCTCTTTGGCTGCTTTGTGATCACCGGCTTCTCCTATGCCTTCCCAAAAGCCGTCAGTGTCTACTTCAAGGAGCTCATGAAAGATTTCCATGTTGGCTACAGTGACACAGCCTGGATCTCCTCCATCATGCTGGCCATGCTCTATGGAACAGGTGATGCTTGGACACACTTCCCCCTCCCCAGCTTGTGCCTTCCCTACTCTGCCATGGGCTCAGACCATGTCTCCATGGACCCTTCTCATGCTCACTGGCCTGGTCATGAACCAAGATGCAGAATACAATTGTCCCACCACTTCTCTTCTAGAAGTGTGCTGCATTTCATGTCCCTGTTTCCTCTGCCACAGAAGACCTCAGGGGTCACCCCACCTGCCTCTTAGACAGTTGTTTGCTTCCACTGCTGAAGTGTTGTCCCTATCACACCATACTCCTCTTGTTCCCAGGGAACAGGGTTCTGAAGGCAGAGAAAAGCAGAAGTCTCCACACCACAGCCTCTCTCCTTTGGCCAGGCCCCTTGGATGTATATCTAAGCAGCCAAGTAGTGATCTCCATCATTACTGTTTCATCTTCCTCAAGTGCCCTGCTTCAGCTACCTGCCCTTTCCAAGTTGTCCTGTCTCCTTCTGATCTCCTACTCTTCTCTTCTTCTTCCTTCTAGGACCAGTATGCAGCATCATGGTGAACCAGTTTGGCTGCCGGCCCGTGATGCTCATTGGCGGGCTGCTCGCTTCTGCAGGGATGATCCTGGCATCTTTTACCACCAATATCATTGAGCTTTATCTGACAGCTGGTGTGCTGACAGGTGAGAGTCCCAGGAGTTGATGGGGGACAACACAGACTTACCTGGGGAAGAGCCAAGATCATGTTGTATTTCCCTTTAGCATTGCCATGTCTAGCATCAAAGTCTCCCCTCACCTATTGGCACATGCTAGGGGAAGCATCTAGTCCTGAATGTTGCACTTGTGAGGGATTCATCTGCTGGATCTAAACAGGCAGGGCCTGTGGTTGAGGGGACAGAGACAGGAGAAATGTAAGTGGTGCTCAGCAAACATGGCAACTGGGGTGGTGTCAGTATGTAGTGGTAGGGGAGAGAGGCAAAGCTCCTGTGTAAGGCACAGGTCCTGCCTAAACATGGCCACAGTCACCTGATTCAAACACACTTCAGGCAAACAGGCTGGTTTGGCCTGTCTTCTGCAGGGGCAACCCACCAAGGCACAGAGGCTTGTGAGGAACACATTCATGCCATCATGGCACTTCAGACTAGGATAGTCTGAGGGGAGTTTTCAGCTTGTTGCAAACCACACTCATGTTCTTGCACTCCCTGTCTCCCTCCTGGCTCTCACTTTCATGTAGGTCTGGGTATGGCGTTGAACTTCCAGCCCTCACTGATCATGCTGGGCACCTACTTTGACAAGCGTCGGCCTCTTGCCAATGGACTGGCTGCTGCTGGGAGCCCTGTCTTCCTTTCTTCCCTCTCTCCATTGGGGCAAGTGCTGCTGGAGAAGTTTGGTTGGCGAGGAGGGTTCCTTATCATGGGGGGCCTTCTGCTTAACTGCTGCACTTGTGGGGCAGTTATGAGACCCCTGGATATGGGTATGAAGCGGAAGATGGGGAAAGCTCAGGACAAATATGAAGCCAAGGAGATGCTGCCCATAGGAGGGAAATCAGAGGAGGGAATCAGCACCACTGATGGAACCAAGAAAGCCAAGAAAGCCAAGAAAAAGCCCAAGAAAGGAAAGAAGCTTCTGGATTTTAGTATCTTTTCCAACCGAGGGTTTATCATTTACACTATTTCAAAGTTCATCCTGGTCTTGGGCCTCTTTGTGCCCCCCATATTGCTGGTCAACTACGCCAAGGACACAGGTGTACCAGACACAGAGGCTGCATTCTTGCTCTCCATCATTGGTTTCATAGACATCTTCGCCCGCCCAGCCTGTGGCATGGTGGCAGGGCTGAAGTGGGTCCGCCCGCACGTGGCGTATCTGTTCAGCTTCTCTATGCTCTTCAATGGCTTGACAGACATCTGCAGTGCCAGGGCTAGCAACTACACAGGGCTGGTCATCTTCTGTGTCTTTTTTGGCATCTCTTATGGCATGGTGGGGGCACTGCAGTTCGAGGTGCTGATGGCCATCGTTGGCTCCCAGAAGTTCTCCAGTGCCATCGGGCTGGTCCTACTTATTGAGGCTTTTGCTGTGCTCATCGGTCCACCCTCTGCAGGTAGGTCTTTTGCTGCAAAACAAAGGTGATTCATCTGGCTGCCATTCCACAGTATTGCAGGTATTGGGCATGGACACACTATTTTGAAGAGAGACCCTATTTCTCAACTTTAAATTTCCTCTGGAAGCTGAGAGCTGATCTCTGCCTTCCTTGTCAGTGTTGCATAAAATCACGTTATGGACAGGGTCAGGCACATGCTGCAGGCAAACCTTTGAGAGTTTTCATCAGGACAAAGCAGGGGTCTTTCAAGTTTGCCGTGTGTCTACGGCCTTTTAGTTGGTACTGTAAATAGCAGCGTCAATTTGTGATGGCCCCAATCCCACAACACAGGTGTTTTGGTGTCAGTCAAGTCAAAACAGTTTGTACAGCCCCCTGAGGCATTTGCTGTTACTTTTTTTTAAGAGGATTAAACACCCACAGCTTTTCAGCCTGTCTAGTCTAGGTCACAGTTCCTGGTAAGGTCTGTGCCCCACAAACTGCCCATAAACTGTTGAATGGAGAGACCCTTCACCCAAAAGGTTGGTATAGGTTAATGTTAAGTGTCTGATTAGGTCTAAGAAAGCCAAATCATGCCAAAGGCTTATTTCCAAATGAAGTGCAGTTTCCTGCATGTGTGATTTGTGGGGAAGAGTCAGGGACAAGACCATGGGCAAATCCCTAGGCAGGAACTACTCCATTGCTTCCCACACTCCCTTCCTTCAGCTGTTACACGTGGGCTAAAGCCCATCAATGAAGACCTCAGTGTGAAAGGTCTATATCCCAGCACATATCACCAGTTATGAGCAAAACCTGCCCTCAGTAACTCCACCCAGCTCTCAGGTAAAATTGGTGGCCAAGAGAAGACCCTGTTAATGCTAGCAATAATTCATGTCTTACCTTATAAGCCATGGGGCAGTTGGCAGTCCCAGGCCAGGGAGGGTCTAGAAATAAGTGTCTTGGAGTCATCTGTAGAGAGATCATAGGGGGAGAGGAGGATTTAACAGTGCCTTGCTCAAAGGAGCAAGGCACACCAGTGAGTGGTGACAGGGGACATCCCTCAGCCCTCCTGCCTCAGTTCAGCTGTGCCTTGGTACTGTGCGCACACACACTGGGATGCAGACTGTGCAGGGCCACTGAAGAATGGTGTTGGGAGCAGCCAGGTCGTGGTTCCCACCTTCCTTGCTTCTGCAGCACCCCGCTGGTGCAGGAAGCTCGACTGTGCTGACAAACCTGATGGCTTGGACTTGGGGGGAGCAGGACTCAGGGGGAACAGTGCTCGGCTGGGAGAAGGGGGTTGAACAAAGTGGCTTTGTTTGGTGTAATCCTCCTGAGCTGCTTCCTGGTGGGGCTGAGGGAGTTTGGCACAGGATAAGCTGCACACACACACACACACACATGCACACACACACACACACACACATGCACACGCACACACACATGCCCCCTTGTGCACACAGGCTCCTCACTCGCCATCTGGCTTGGGTGAAGAGGGGCACATTCACCTGGGGGGAGGATTCGCCACGTGCCTCCCATGACTGCTCCAGGAGGCACCTCAGCATGTCCTGGGGCTGGTTTCAGGTCATGCACTGTAGTGCAGCAGGGACTGGGGATCACATGCACAGTCAGGAGCACGCAGGATTGGGGTGAAGTCTGCAGTCCCATGGCCACATCCTGACTGCAGTAGGGCAGCTGCTGAGGCTCCCCAGCACCAAAGACTGGGAACCCTCCCTCCGTTGCCAGCCCCAGTGCATTCAAAAGATACACTGAGAACATTTCTTTGGCAGAGAAATCATCAGGTGTGGGCCAATCAAAGGGATTTCTCTGCCCAAGAGAAGTTTCTTCTTTCCTTCAAAATGTTTTCCAGATGTAATAGCTTAAGAAATAGCAATGCCTCCCAAATTTTCTTTTCTGAGACTTGACCAGCCAAGTCATGAGAGGCTTTGCTCACCTTGGCAAGAAGAAGGTGGCCCACCATGGTGTGAGACCATAACATCAGTGTGTCACAATTAATTAAGCTTCTTCAAACATGGGAAAACACCATCCCTGCACTCTTATGGAACTTTCCCTGGTGGTACAGTGCGGCTCTTGCCCAGGGTGATTTTTAGACATTCAGGCTTCTTGCTCTTCCATTGAGGAATGGGTCCTCAGCCAAATGCAGGTTCTGCCTACCTGTGCTGGGCTGTCTGTGCAGAAGTGTGTGGGCTGAAGCTGACCCTCTCATTTTCTCTCCAACCACCAGGCCGCCTGGTCGATGCTCTCAAGAACTATGAGGTGATCTTCTACCTGGCAGGCTCAGAGGTGGTGCTCTCTGCTCTCTTCCTGGCTGTCGCCAGCTACTGCTGCCTGAACCGAGGGAAGAAGAAGGAGCCTCCCCCAGAGAACAACCCCTCTGCGGGAGGCGGGAGTGACACCGAGGAAGCAGAGTCCGATGTGCAGGAAGCCGAGGAGCACAGCAGTGACAACCACCAGCCGGCCCACAGCACTGACAACACCGTGGTGGCAGCCAACGAGGAGGCCAACCATGTGGCAGAGGAGCAGAGTGGGGAGGGAGGCGGGTGTCCTGCGGGGGACAGGGAGGTGTTGGCACGAGACGGCTGCAATGCTGACCAGACGGTGGAGAGGGACAGTTTCTAGCCAGGGCAGGGGAACAGGGATGTGTAAAACTGGCCTTGTTTGCATGCACCTCAGCATGGGAGGGTAGGTGGGATATGGGGAGGAGAAAGCTGGGACAAAGGCAGATGTAAGAAGTAAGAGGGAGAGGTATAATAGCTGGTCCTTAAGTACATACGTCCACACACCTACCCAGTGATACATCTACTTGCATCCTGCACTCATGCTGGTACAACACAGGCTCAAAGCAGCCCAAACACCAAAAAGAAAAAAAAATAATCTTTCCTCACTTTCAAACCAGCCCTGGAGAAAGTCTTCTGAAGAGGCTGCCAAGGACTCTCCTTTTCCTTCTGCATTGTCACAATACTGAACACAAACAATTAGAGACTCTTTGTAATCAGATCTGGTACGCTTTGTTCTGGTGTCAGTGTTTCCTTCACCCCATTTCCAATCGTTGGGATAGCGTCAGTCTCACTGGCAGTGGGTTTAGGAGGTGGTGTAATTCATAGCTATTACCTGGGCCACCTCCAGCTGCCGCCAGCATGGGGGTAGACACCACGTTCTCTGCAGTATCTCCCTCGGGTGCTGCCAAATCGGGGGCCACCAGCTCCGACCACTTCTGTCTGGTGCACCTTTTGTGGATGGTAAAGTTGGGGCAGTGACACATGATACTGCTTTTCCAAGCAGTGAAGTGCTGTGCTAGAGGCTGCTGCTGAGGTGTAAGGAAAAGACATCTAAGAAAAGCTAATGCCATTAGGTGTGCAGCCACAATACAGAGCCTTGCTGACAGGAATAGCACCAAGCCAGCTTTATCTAGGCTCAAGTGAGTCCCATTGACGTGTGAAGGGAACAACTTGGCCCCTATGGGGGTGGGGGTTTCAGGGCAGGTAAATAACGGTGTCCCAAGTGATTATCCACTGACTAGGAATGGCACCAGATGTGCCTGTGTTTTCCTTTTAAATAGAGAAAACCCCCTTACATAAAGGAATCAAAGGTAAAGCAGGAGGACAAGCCCCAGCCCCTGGGTGCCACTAAAGAGAGTGTTGGAGCACGTGGTAAGGCAGGCATGACCCTCTCACCCCCCACTGCAGTGGTGGATTCAGAGAGGACAACCTTCCCTGGCATGCTTAAACCACTTCTAATCTGCTTTAAGGACTGGATCTTTTATAAACACCCCTGACCAAAGCTCTTTCTTCCGGTTTCCTGAACTGCTTCACCTCAGAGACCCTGGGGAGAACCTGTGACCATAATGAGGGATCAAAAACTAAGCAGAGGGCTACAGGGAAGGCAGCTCATGGGGCCATCAAAAGAGGTGTTTCATTCCACACCAGACTGACTGCAAATTAATTGGTAATTGGCCTGCAGGACCTATAAAGCCATTTAAACACAGCAGGAGCACGAAAGAAAGGGTTTCATTATAGATGCTCCCAAGGAAAGAGCAGTAAACGATGAGCAAAATAAAGCTGTTGAAGAATGTCAGTTTAAGAAGAGACAGAAGAACTGAAAATTGGAGGGGAGAAGGTAAACCCCATGGGGTTGTACCCTGCCCCACCTTGGGTAACACTTGGGTAGATCTGATTTTGAGCCAGTCCTAGTGGTGACTTTGGGCTTTATCCCATTCGAACTCACTTAGAAATATTGCAATCAGAGTAAGTACCATGATAAACCCCAGATGCAAAGCCCTATGAGAATGAGAGCAGCAGCAAGAGTGATAGGGTCCTGTAGGCCTTCATTCACTGCTTTGCAAGCTTGTTCTCCCTCCCCACAAGGTAAGATCCATGTTTCTGTTCCACCAAGTTGCTCTGCAGCTCTTTCCCCAGCCATCCTGAACCCCTGTCCCCCAGGCTGCATTTCCCTTATTCACTAGTGCCTCCTCCAAGAAGGAGCTCACAACTTCCCAGAGGTCCAAGGTCCACAGCATGAAAACAACTGCCCTTGTCAGCAAGGCAGGTTGCTAGAACAAGGTCCCCTCTGTTTCCTTGTCACCAGTCAACATTTCCCACTAAGCCTCCCGCTCTTAAATCTTCTCTCAAAAGCACATAGAAGTCCTTAGGGTATCAGATCTCACTACAGATGGTGCTGCAAGATTCCCAGAACTCTTCCTAAAATCCTGGCTATGCTGCCTTCCACTTTGCCTTGCTGGCTTTTAGACAGGCTCTGCTGAAGCCTGTTCCTCTCAACTGCTCCATGTTTTGGCACAACAGCCAGCTTTGAAAGAGGATCAGGGACTTAAGCATCAGCTGAAGCTTGTGATGCAACAGCTGAGCTGTGTGGAAAAGCTGGCCCTGGAGGGGTGCAAGGATGGCACCTTGGCAGGACTGAGGCAACTGGTGGCTTTAAAAGGCTGGTGTTCCCCTGGGAAGCCAAGATGCAGAGAAGCTGGTGTTACATGGAAGACTGCCCTTGCTACAGTTTTTATAAGCCTCTCCCTCGGGAAACCTGTGCTGCAGTGACCACCACAGCTTGGTATAGGGATTATGCACCACTATGAGCAAGGAAAAAAATGGCCAGCACATGACACCCATCTTCCCAACATATACCCATGAAAGACAGGAAATGGAATGTCACATTTTTCTTTATTAGAGACAACAGTCAGTACACTGGAGTCCATCTAAATTTTTCAGAGCAGCTTGACCATGGATGGCTTTCTTGCAGGTACCCACTGAGATGAAGAAGCTCCAATAACAAATCAAAGAGAAAAACCAAATCAAACCATCTTGACCATAAATTAATGCCCTTAAATAACTTCTCTCATGACCACTAGAATGTAATGACAGAGAAGTCAAAACCCTTGCCCCGAGAAGCACACCACTCCTGGCAGTTGTGCTGCCCACTAACAGAGAAAGTGCCATCTGCATCTGGGGTATGCCCACAGGGATGGAGGGAGGGGAAAAGGAAACAAGCAGCCTCACCTACCTCAGGTTTCCTTTTCCTTCTTCCCTTGTGCTGGGGAATGGGATGTTAGCTACTGTTGATGGCTAGTCCAAAGGCAGCACAAAATGGTTGTGCAGAGAGGAGAGCTTGGGGTGGCACACTAGTAATGCTTTGCACTAAAAAAATCTCAAAGCCTCTGCCTAAAGTGCACGTCTTCCTCTCTCCTCAAGGCTTCCCATCTCTCCTCTGTAGTTTAAGGATGGGATATTTCCATCACAGTTCTAAGGTGGCTCCGTAGAAGGAGCTTGGAGACAGCGAGTGGTGGGGTGAATAAAACAATGCTGATGCTAACACTTCCCAGAGCACAAGGGGAGGACAGAGCTCCAAATCATTAGCTGGCTTCCATGTGCCAGAGGGGAGGGTGTTTCCCACGTGCTCAGCAGAGTCCTGTCTGCCCAGAGTCACATGGCAGTGTGGTAGGGAGTTTTCCTCCCCACACCTCGCTACCCAAGTTGGGTAGTAGAAGTCTCTGGAGGCAAAAAAGAATATCCAGGCAAACAAGCAAAGGAAATGTGAGGAAAGCAGAGGTTGGTTCCAATCCAACCAGCTACCCTCACCCAAAGCAGAGGAGGAATCCCAGGCTGGACATACATTGGAATCACAGAGGATGAATCGCCACGTGAAATACATGTTTTCATAACAGTCTGCAAAGTCTTTCCTCTGGCCATGTCGGCACACTCAGGCATCATCAATGAGCTTTTCTCCATTTGCATCCTCCTTCCCGCTACCCTCTCTCTCACTTTCTCCTTCTTCTTCTGCCCCGTCTGTGTATGTGTCCTTTTGCCCATAGCTGAGAGTTGTGCGGGCAAGGTCCACCTCAATGGGAAAGACATCTGCGTCTCGGAGCACGGCATAGCAGTCGTCGTAGTACTTGGACATCGTGGAGACGAAACGCTGGAGCTGGAACACGATGTCCTGCACTGTAGTGGAGACATGTCAGGAAAAAAAAAATCATGTGAAAACCCTCTTCCCAAACAGTGTGAAGGCTGTGATCAAGCCTCCCTTGCCAGCATTAGATACAGTCTCCTACGCACTAATCCCTTTTGGCCCCCGAGGGTGGATGTCTGGGCACAGCCACAAAACGGTTCTTCAGCAAAGACTTCTGAGCCAAGAGGAAGGAGGAGCATGAAGGCCAAAGCTGTGTCTGCCTGACCCCTTCAGGTTCCAGACTCACCGTGTTTCTGGTCCAGGAGCTCTATTTTCTCCAGCACGTCCTTCCTCATCTTGGCAAAGCGCGTGCGAGCCTCCTGACGGCAGCGCAGGATAAGGCGGTACTCGTAGTTCCCAGTGCTGACCCGGTAGAGGGGTTCACCCAGAGCCTGCCAAAAACACAGCACCATTTTAGAGACTCCCACAACAGTGCTTATACACAGTCTGCCTACAAGTGTGAACTCACAATGACCTTGGGTTATTACAGAACTCTCAGGCTCATGGGAACTGCAGTCAGGAAGCAGGAAACATGAGGAACACTGAGCCACATCCACGACTGGCACTCAATTAGGTCATTCTGAAGGCCAAATACACATCAACCACAGTAAAGAAAAGCACCACTACTAAGCAACGACAGGTACCTTTCAACCCAGCATGGAGAAGTGGCACGGCTTATCTGGACTATTAAGACAGGCATTATGAACAAACACGTTTATATCAATCACACAAAAAATTGTGCCCTCCTCTGCAAGCTTTGCCCTATGTGCACTGCAGAGGAAACCCCGTGGTATCTACAACCATCCAGACACAATGCTGGAAACCATATAGGATGGGACCTATATGTTGTCCCACAAAACCCTCTTGAGTAAAAGGGGTTAGGTCTGTCAGCAGAACAGCATTCTGCCCCTGCACCTGTAAATATAACATATGTAAAAACCCGTGTTACGCACTATGGTTCGCTAATGCACACTGCATCTGCCAAAACCCAGAAATGTTACTCTGCTGGGCAAGGCTGACATTCTTTCCTTCCTATTTAGAAGGAAAGATACAATGAAAGATTGTGTTAGGAAAGTTTTATTCCTTCCTGGCACTTTGTAACCAGGCATTCCAAAAAAACCTAATGCCTGCTCTGAGATCCATACCTAGGATAAAAAAAGATCTTACTTTTATGCAGGGAAACTGGGATGTATGGGACACCTGTAGGTATCTTAAACAGAGCTGTCAAGGATTAAAGTCATAAAACCCTAAGCTATAAAAACCCTATTGTTAAGAGAGAGATCCTTTAATCAATTTTCCTCACTTACAAATGCAGTTTCACATGAGTTTTGCTGCAGAGAAGCTAAACCTCCATTTCTCAGAAACAAGCCCAGAATTAATGATAAGCTGTACACTACACACAAATGGAATCTGTGAAGATAACACCTTAATCCTCCTTACATAACCTAATCGTACTTAAACACTCAGAGAGGCAGCCACTGAGAGAACAAGCTACAGAGATGTCTGTTCCTTCTACTATTCCACAGCACTAGTGACTCATGGCAGTTTTTGGCAGTGCTTCCCAGGTAGCATTTAAGGATCCCCAGTTTCTAGTATATTATGAACAAATGTGTGTAAGTCTTAGGATGCATTAACTACTTTGGGTGCTGACAGGCACAGGAGTGCTTTTGCAATTTTACTGGTACTCACAATGCAGCTGTACTCTTCATCATCCATCTCTTTGACTTTCAGGCAGTAAGACTTTGCAGAATTTAAAATAATTTAAAAAAAAAACAAAACAAGAAGGAAATATTAAAAATCAGAGGCAATTTCATCATCACCCATACCCATAGGGTTGTATTGTTTCAAGAGTATCATTCAATGCTAGAGCCACTGAGGAAAGCACAGTGGGATCAGAGTATATTAAACATCCAAGGTGGAAAGAAAATCTATTTAGAGAAAGATGCGGAGAGAGAACAGTGGGGGAGAGAGAAGGTGCTTAGCATTTTTATTACAGAGGCAAATACTTTATGTAAGTATAATCTAGTAAAAGAAAAATCCTGTGTTCATCTGCTATCTGGGAAAACACAGTACAACAAAAGTATGAAACAGGAATAAATAAAGAGGGGAAAAAAAGATTAATTGCAGGAAGGACTGAGGTAGGAAGAGATGCTGCCATATTCTCTTGCCTTAGGGTTGCAGCTCCAAATATTTCTCTCAACAAGTAAAAGGAAATAAATTCTTAAAGTTATAAAACAGGTGCACTTAGCAACCTTACCCTTTTTTGGGTGTAAAAAACAAGGGGGGAGTGGAATGAAGAAAGGAAAAAAAGGCATGGTCTAAATGAAAGCAAATATGGCTTGACAGTCATCTACTTTGGCTAAAGAAGACTATCCAAAATTACCAGAAAACTATGGACTGTAGATCTATTTAGAGGAGTTCAAGAGCATAAGTTGCACAGGAACTCTTTACAAATAAATCAGGAAATTATTTCATTTAGAAAATAAATCATCTGAGTTCTGGGAGATCTTTCTTACCAGTGAGAAGTATTAGGTTAAAAGCAAGTGTCTGAATCTGAGTAATCTGGCAGTAAACAAAGAACTGGAAAAAATAATGCATTCTCTCATGGACTGTGGAAGGACGGATATGTGATTGTATAGGCTACATGTGACTTTCAGGATGATTCTATGAAACTTAATTTCAACCAGTACTTAAGAAAATCCAAAAGCAAGCAGCTCACCAGATATTCGAACTTGACATCCAGGTATTTTTTGATAGTCAGCCTTGTGTCAGGAATGGCTTTATTCAGATACGTATTCAAGTCAGTAAGCATCTGCAAGGGAAACACCCTGTTGCTGAATATAAAAGTATGACTACAATTCATCAAGTAACCTTCTACACAGAGCAGGTCATGAGACTGCCTCAGATTAACTCTTTTTTGAACTACAGCATATTTGAAAGAAAATGTTTGATCGTGACTCAGAATTGCCATGATTACAGCTTCCATAACTGTCACTGGCAAGTGGTTCAAGCGTTAGAAATGCATTACTCACTTCTAGTCTGAATTAATCTGCTTTTGACTTGTCTTGTTTCATTTTCAGCTGGTCCTGAAAACAGCTCTGCTGGACTCAAAGTCTCACTACCCAACACTGTCCACCCAACATGGAACTGAAAGTGGTGCCCAAATCAACACCCTCTTTGCTAAACTAAGTGGATAGATCCCCTGGAGACTCTCAAATATATTGACTGAAATCCTTAACTTGTTCCTGGATAGCTTATCTAAACTCTTTGAGTGACATCTTTAAATTATGGGTACCAATATCACTACTGATCAAACTACCCCCTCATTCCCAAATGGAGAGGAATATATTCATATGCAAAAGTCACAGGGACAAGATTGATACGCTCACTATGTTACCTCTCACACTCTTTTCATTATAAAGAGTTCCCTGAAGGAAAGCAGACAAGGACTGTTCTTCCCACAATGAATAAGCTTTCAGATCACACCTTCAAAGACAGGCTTCTGCCTTTCTAGATTCCCCTCTTCTCCTGACCCTTTACTCCCATGGTTAAATTCTTTACCGGCTTAATTGTTTTCAGAAGGTGAATCCCAAACTTCTCAATGTTGCGATGGGCATCAGCAAATTTCACAAAGGCTTCACTGGCAGCTGGTTGTGGCTCCCTTACACCAATGACAGAGAAAACATCTCCAAATGCTGGATGAGCAGAACAAATACAGACAGATAAAAGAAGAGGTCAGCTCTGGAGAAAAATCTTGCCTCCAATACTACAACTCCCTCCCATAACCTTACAATTAGCTGGGGAATGATGCTACATATTCCCTAAAGACCAGAGGTTGGCAGGGCACTTTTTCAATGTCTCATGTGAAAGACAGGGCCTGTGTTAGCACCATGACTGCTAATGCAGGCGAGTGGCCCTTCCCAGCTCATTTCTGCAACTCTTTGTTTTTTCTGAGTGTGGGAATCATGCATCTAAGTACTGACTAAAACTCCCAAAACTGGAGGTCGGAGATTTGTGCTCCCTTCGCTCAAGATTCTTTACCTCTATGTGTCTGAGACAGCTCAAAGAAAGCCCTGAGAAGACTCTTGGTGTGCTCTGTCAAGCCTGTGAAGGAAACCAGAAAAAACATTTAAGTCACTTCACTGAAACATAACGGAGGCATCCTTTTCTCCCATCTGGTGTCTGACAGAAGATGCAATTTACCTTTGTATAACTCTGCAGTCCTCTCCAGCTCCTCTAATCTCTTCACTAGCCCATCTGAATAGAAACAGAATACAGAATTACAGCAATCCAATTCAGGACACAGTTAAGACCCAATTGAGTGGAAAAACACCAGTTTAACATATTTGCTTCAAATTTCCCTCACCCCTTAATGCCTGTCCTGTAGTACAACAGCAGGGGAAGCTTTTAAAATATCTGCAATTTTATTTTATAGTGTGGGGTCATCACCTATTGGCATTCACTAATGGGTCCCTGCTTTAAATTAATTTGACCTCAGCTAACATTTAAATTGCCCCAGTGACAGGTTATATCACTCAGGAAGGGCAGAGGCAATCACAACAGTGAGACAGAGCAGAATGCAAGAGTTATAAGGAATAATGTGGACCATGCAAGTTACAATAGAAAGTAGGTAAACATCTGAGGGTAAGCTTTCCCTTAAGGAAATGTCCTCCTAGACAACACTTACCATTGCAAAGTATGGCTCGGCTTAACCCCAGGGCATCCGCTGTGCCTGAGCTCATGTTCTCCACCAGTCGATGCTTTACCTTCTTCAATACTAAAGGCCAAAAAAGAGTTGCAAACCAGGATCAGGGTCATTTCTACAGGCATGAAAAGCTCACTAGCACACTTCACTGGTTTCCCAGGCACTGGATAAAACTGCACTTAACCCAGTATTGAGGTGGCAAGCAGAAAGAGAATACCATAGAAACAGGACGTTCTGGTCCAGCCATGCATGACACATCTTCTAACCTGCCTATTTGTTCTGTTCTCACATCCTGTGTACCTCAATCAGTAGAGCTGCAGCAATTCTTTTGGAAGACTATTCCAATCAATCACTTTGCTAACACCAACCTAACGTGATATTTGGAACTAAACTTTGCTTGTGCTACCCACTGTATTACTCAAACTGAAATGAGGAGACGAGGCTAAAAGCAAGATAAACAAGATTTCATGCTCAGTGTTGCCCCTTTCCTTACTTTTATCTTTTGAATCCTAGTTAAACCTTTTCATCACCTCTTGATGTAATGGTGCAAATCATACCCTGCAAATTACTAGGGACAGTTATGCCCTCTTTGGCATCAGATGACTCAGCCACATTTATTTAGAGGCAAACTTGCGGTGCCTGCAGATCCCAAGAACTCAACTTAAGCCACAGTGTTCAGCATCTCTGGAAAATTCCATATTCTCGCCACACTTCTGTTTCCTCAGAAGTCCATCTCACTACTCAGGATTTTCCTGAATCCCTGTCAATTCATTAGCACCATAATCACCATGAAAAGAAATGAGAACAAACAAAAGAGATGGATTTTTTTGAAAAGTGAGAGACAGCTGTGTAGGCTTAGTTCAAAACAAACAGTTTGTTTTATCAATAAAGGCTCCCCCCTCTCCCACAAAATCTATGTTTGTACAAAACCCAGTGTAGACAGGTATTTCATCACTGTTCTCCAAGCTG
The DNA here is from genome assembly GCF_025592945.1 of Manacus candei. Lineage (NCBI taxonomy): Eukaryota > Metazoa > Chordata > Aves > Passeriformes > Pipridae > Manacus > Manacus candei. The sequence goes on from NW_026138066.1 coordinate 7,279,260, forward strand.
AGAAATTGCCACCAGTGTTTTTTGATTGACACATTGCTGTGTACAGTTAAAAATCTCCATAAATCAGCATAGCTCACATGTATTAAAAATAAATTAATCAAACTATGCAGTTGAGATTCATCATCCATGCTAAACACAGCACAGAAAAACAAGCCTCCCACAACAACAGTCAAGCCTCTACTTAACTTTCAAGACTATCTCAAGAAGTTAGGAATGGATTTTTTTAAGCCTGTAATTCTCTTTGACAGTATCCATTTGAAAACAACTGAGTCAAGAGCAAGAAAGGACACACGAAAACTTTTGTTTTAGCTGGGACCAATTTTTCATCCCTCCCCATCATTTTAACACTGTAGAGTGAGAGGAACCAGTCTTACCAATATCCAAAGACTTGCCCTGCTTTGGGTCAGCCTGAAGCTTGTTGTAGTGTATAGTCACTTCTCCCTGTAGAAAGAGCAAATCCAAAACTGCTGTGCTGGAAGCAAGTAGCAGTGGCTTCCTTAATCCAAGGACAATAAACTGTCAACTACAACCCAGAAGCTCCAGTGGCCCCCTCCTACCTCTCACCTTTACCATCTGTATCATCTTGGCCACCTCCACCTTGGTCTTCCCTTTGACAGACTTCCCATTCACTCCTGTGATTTCATCGCCAGCTGCTACGGTGCCATCTAAGGCTGCTGGAGTGTTATCAAACACCTAGCAGAGAGGAGAAAGAGGATGAAAATAGAGTCTGGAAGCAAGAGAAAGGTGAATGCAGGGATAAAGAACGAAGCCTGAACAATTACATTCCTCCTATTTAACTTAGTTGTACTTTGTTCATGGTGAAGCCACAGTTTTCCCCCTTCCCAAGCTAAGAGGTGGGCTGATCATCTTGTTCTCTCAGGAAGTTCTCGCCTCCAGCTTATACCTCCTCAAGTGTATGATTTCCTATGTTGAGAATGTCACGCTGTTCCTCTGTGAATTCTAACGTGCTCTCCAAAGAGCAGGATAACTCCAGAAGTCTTACTTTAATTCTTCCACACCTATTAGGTACTATTAGGTACCAGGATAAGGAAATCTTATTCACTGTAAAGTGAGATGTCATCTCCCACTTTGATAAAAACATACAGCATAGGTTTCTCCATGCTTCCCATCTCTCAGGCCAACAAAGATGGTTTATTCCTCCTCCCCGAGTGCCTACCTGGACAATGTAGAGACAGGGGCAGTACTGTGCTCCTCCCCCAATGCTGATCCCAATCAGGTTCTGAGAGTCCTTCTTCAGGGTCACTGTCCCAGGTACAGTGGGGATGCCCCTAGAAGAAAAAAGGAATAAATGAACACATAGGCAGGGCTGCCTGTGTATGAAACAACTCCTGTATCTGAGTTGATACAAACCAAAAACATAACGGGCACTGCGCATTTGAATTCATCTCTTCATCTCTGCCACAGAGTCTATCAGCACTGACCAGCAGGAGCACCTTCTGGGCTATCTTTTTTGGGACCTCATGTAAGGATTAGATGTGGGAGAGACACCCTCATCTATTGCTAGGCACTGAGGAAACACTATCATTTAGTGCTGGAGTGAGATGAAAACTTGCACAGCATAAAAGAGATGCAAATCAAGTGCTCGATGCTAAATTAATTGCTAATCTCATCAAACCCTTTACTTACTTAGGAAATGACAGTGTTCTCCTCCTTATAGACCAAAGGACTCTGGAGTTTCCACTTATTCTTGCCTCTTGTTATCTTTCCTCTATTGTAAGTGTTTTTCAATCTGGCTAAGGCCAGTAATTTACAGAAGACCTGTCAGCACTGCTTTGCAATCAGAAATGCAAGGCAGCCATTGCAGAGCAACACAACCTTTCTCCTTTGCTCACCAGCACAGCGATGCCTCATCCCCAATCTCCACACAGAGCAAGAAATCGGGACTGAACAGCAAGTATGATGTGCAGCACACAGTGACAGGAGCAGGTAGATTCATCACCTCTTGTTAGGTTCTTGGCTGCAAAGACTATTTCTATTGTTAGAAAAAACACGAAAAGACAAGTGAAATACTCACAGCTTATCTTCCTCAATATCATAGTCCAAATCTGCAAACATTGTTTTGGTTAAGTGGAACCTGTTTGTCTGATGCTGCTTATTTCAAACTCCCTGGGAAGAAAGAACAGAATAAACCCCAATAAATGAGTGCTCTCAATAGAAAACTGCAGAGAACCAACCTGTCACCCTTACCGACCTCCTTCTCTTTGGTTTTGTTTTCTGAATGCCACATTGTGGTCTCTGCTCTTATATCAAAGATGACAAACATGTCAAATGTCTCTGGTTCTCTGCTCTGCATAAGACAGGAGAAAGTCCTCGAGTTTAAATGCTGCATGTTTCAAACCCCGCATGTTTAAAAAAACCCTGACACACATGCAGTATTTCCAAAGCACAGAACAAAAGGTGGTCCTTTCTGGAAGCTGCTTCTTCCCACGTTCGACCTGCACCACGGCTGCTAAAGACATTTACAGTTCTATCCCCTACATCCATCACACATCTCCATGTGGTTCCTGACTTCGCAGTCAGTCATGTCACTTTTTGACGTTCACCTCCTGTAACGGGAGGCCGCGCTAAGCTTTTCACAGAAAAGCCACATTATTTTTCGCGTGCACAAACACCGTTTCGTTTCCCATTTATATTCGGGCAGCAATAAGCAGACAGCCTTTGCTTGTGGCCTCCTAATTGCACCACATCCGACCCCAAGGGGCCAGGGCTTCACCGGCAGCCCTCCGTGCCGCATCCTTCCCGGCGGCCGCAGCGCACGGACCCGGGGCAGGGGAGGGGCCCGGGGCACTGGCCCGGCCGGGGAAAGGGGGGTCGCAGGACCCCCGCTCGCCCCACAGGGACCGTCCCGGGGCACCCGCGGGGGGCGTCGCTGAGGGGCCAGAGCTCACCGGAAGCGGCCGCGCGGCGCCGTCAGACCCCGCCGACACGTCACCGCCGGGGCCGCGCGAACCGCGCGACGGAGCCCCGCCCTCTGCGCGCGCGCTCACCCTGTTGCCATGGGGATGGGCACCGCCGCGCGCCCGCCGCCATCTTGGGAGCGGCGCCCCCGTTCCTCCCTCCCTTCCTTCCTTCCTCCCTCCCTCTCTCTCTTTCTCCCTTCCCTTCTTTCCTTTCTTTCCCCCTCCCTCCCTTTTTTCTTTTCTTTCTTTCTTCCGTCCTCCTCTCCTCCCCCTTCCTCCCTCTCTCTCTCCCCCTCCCTCCCTTCCTTCCTTCCCCTCTTTCTCCCTTCCTCCATTCCTTTCTCCCTCCCTCCCTTCAGCGTTGCCCTCGGGTTCAGTTCGGAGCCGAGCGGGAGCTGCCCCGGCTGCGGCAGCAGTAGCAGAAAGGGATGGGAACTGCGGAGTTGAGCAGTTTTTGTGGCACAGCACTTATGGGAAGGTGTTATTAGTTATCAGTGGATTGTGGCATCACCACGATGTCACTTTAGGTGCCAGCACCAGGAGGGGCATCCAAAGTGTGCCCATCTCGAGGAAAACACGCTGTCTTGCACTTGCCACTTGCCAAAACAAAAGAGCTTTTACCTCTGGAAGGTGATGTACCCCACACAAACACCTGGTGCTGGCTGGGTCAGAAAGACGTTTGTGAATGTGAACATGTCCTGGACTGATGATTCAGGTGACAACAGGGACACAAAGAGCTTTGAGGTTCAACAAGACCAAGTGCCAGGTCCTACACTTTGGCTCCCAACAACCCCCTGCAGTGCTACAGGCTGGGGGCAGAGTGGTTGGAAAGCTTTCCAGCGGAAAAGGACCTGGGGGTGCTGGTTGACAGCTGCCTGAACATGAGCCAACAGTGTGCCCAGGTGGCCAAGAAGGCCAGTGGCATCCTGGCCTGTATCAGAAAGAGTGTGGTCAGCAGGACCAGGGAAGTGATTCTTCCCCTGTACTGGCATTGGTGAGGCCACACCTTGAATCTTGTGTCCAGTCCTGGGCTCCTCAATTCAAGAAAGATGTTGAAGTGCTGTAGTATGTCCAGAGAAGGGCAACAAAGCTGGTGAAAAGTCTGGAGCATAAGTCTTATGAGGAGCAGCTGAGGGAGGTGGGGTTGTTTAGTCTGGAGAAAAGGAGGCTCAGGGGAGACCTCATCACTCTCTATAACTACCTGACAGAAGGCTGTAACCAGGCGGGGCTCAGCCTCTTCTCCCAGGCAACCAGCGATAGGACAAGAGGGCATAGCCTCAAGCTGTGCCAGGGGAGATTTAGGTTGGACATTAGGAGGAATTTCTTCACAGAAAAGGTGATTAGACTTCGGAATGGACTGGACTGCTAAGGGAGGTGGTGGAGTCACCATCCCTGGAGGTGTTCAAAGAAAGACTGGAAATGGCACTAAGTGCCATGGTGGTGTTGACTCATAGATTGGACTTGATGATCTCAGGGGTCTTTTCCAACCTAATTTATTCTGTGATTCCATGAAACTGGTTGACACAGTCACCTCTACTGCTCACAGGCCCACAATGACCTGTGGAAGCAGTGATGTGGGAGCCAGTCAGCACAGCCGTATGAAAACCACTGCGCTCCATGTGGGTGGCTGTATCCCACATTTTTCTCCTCTGGGTTGTGTGTGGGGGTAGTAGTTGGGTGTTTTTCTTCCTCCATCAAGACATCACCATAACTGGAAGAATGCTTTGATTTCCCAGAAGCATGTGGTTGCCTTGTTGCATTATGTGTCATCTCTTCCAGCCACTGCTGACTTCTGAGCAATTACCGGGCTGCCAAACCCAATTCACTGTTACAGATCAACCCCCCCCAGCACTGAACTTTTTGAACTGGAAACACCTCCATAACTAGGAACAAAGACTGGCCGACGATGATGACCTCTCTTGCTGTCTGAGAGGGTGGTTAGTGTTTGCTGTGTGCAGCCCCATGAGCCTCTTTTCTGCATACATCAAAAAACTAGCTGAAGCCACCCACAATGCTGGAGTACAAGGGCGAGAGCGTGTTGCGAATAATCATTTTGAAGTCCTGTGTCTAAGAAGTGATTTATTTATGAAGAGAAGCTGAATGAGAAATGCAGTCCTTCAGGTGGGAGCTCTGTAAAGAGAAGAGACTGACATCCTGACCCTGGCCACTGACAGGAGTTTTACATCAGTGAAGCTCTAGAATTGATGGGCCAGGCCCTGATCTCTGCATGAGGAGCTCACTGGGACTCAGCAGTGCAACAGTGCTTGACTGTGGCTGAGGATGATACAGAGAAGACAGAGCCAACCTCTTCCCAGAGCTTTTGCATAGCAAAACACAAGAGGAGGGGGTTGCAAGTTGTAAAATGGAATTACAGTACAATAAAAGGGGGGGGGGGAATCACTGTGAGGGTGGGTAAACACTCTTATATCAGCCCATAGAGGTATTGGAATATCCATCCCTAAATACAGTGAAAATATAATTGGTCAGTCTGCCATGCTGTGGTCCTGAGAGAGACCCTGCAACACAAGCAGAGGTCACCCTGCAGAACCCTCCCCAGAGCTGACAGCTAATACAGACGAGAGCTCATTAAGCAAACGCCACACGGCAGATCGTCGGCAGAAGCACAACTCGAGCCTGCTGTTCGGTGCGGCGGGGTCCGCCTGTCCCGCGCTGTCCCTGCGCTGTCTCCTGTGCACTTTGCAGGGTCGCTCCCCTGGCCACCAGCTGCATTCCATTTCTAAGGGGGCATCGCCACCGTGTGGGCACTTCCCGGAACTGCTGCTGCGGGAAGGGGCCTGGATTCAGGGTTTGCAAAGTTGGGATATTTCTCCTATTTTATTGCAAGGAGAAATAGAGTAAAAAGAGTTTTCCCCCGCATCTAGAAGAACACCTGCATAACGTAAATCATTTACTTGTGCCCAAGGGCATTGTTCAGGGCCTTGTGCATGGCTGGACAACAGTCTGGTTAAAAGAACTTGTGAACCTCATTTCTCCTGCTGTCCATTTCTGCTCCCAGAGCTGCAAGGGAGAAGAACGAGCAGTGAATGTCTCCTTTGCTGGCAGCTCCTGCCATTAGAAAGAAAGACAATACACAATACTAGCCTAAGGTGAAAAACCAGACTTGTTGACACTGACAAGGCCAAAACCTGTAGGTCTGATGTGCCTTACTTTTGTGCTCTTCCAGTGATGTGTGCACGTTGTGCATGTCCTTCAGTATGTCCCTGAACATTGGCCTTTGTATGTGTGTGCTGACTGACCCTGCCTTTTGTGCACAGCTGCCCCAATGTGTCCAAGATAGATTGGATTCTCTTTGTGTGAGATGGAGAATGACTCCGCATGTGCCCTACAGCCATGTCTGTCTCAGTGTTAGAAATCCAGCTGATTGCCTCCTCCAAAGGGAATAAGTAATGAACTACTGATGAAAATGATTATCTAACATCCAAAAAAATAAGGCTAGCCAACCTGTAAAAAAAAAATCACAGGAACCTGTTAATTTTCAAGAATAGGTCTGAGTAATTGCATAAAAAATGTGAAATGCAGCTTTTTCCTGGAAACTGGGCTCACTCCTTACAGTTTACCAACAAAGCTTGGATCAAAAGCGCTCAGTTTCCACGTACAGACATTTTTCCACCCCCAAATACACAATCCATGAAAAGTTTGACTCTGAGAGTTAAAACTCCCTTCTGCTTGTCTTTCATCATGTGTAATAAGGAGTCTGCAAGCAGATCACACGTTGCATGACTGGCTAGCTTCTTGGCACTCAGATGCATTTCTGTGTACTGGGGCTGTGCTGAATCTCATGTTTCTGGCTGCTTTTCTGCTACTGTTTTCAGTGTCAACACAACTAACTCTGAGCTAACATCCTCCTTGATTGCTGTCCCTTGAGCCATGTTGTCCATTTCGGGGGCAACTTTCAGTGAGTAAGTGTGAGGATTTTATTCCCTGCCCACCACTCCACAGCCCACTTGCCTTGTCCCTGCCCCACTTCTGCTGGGTGCTCCAAACACCTGCAGTGGCCTCTCTGTGGTGCAGGTGGGAGACGGCCTTAATGAGGTGGAATAGGAGACTGCTTTCTCTGGGTATTTTAATTTTCCTTCCTCTGAAATTTCTTGCATTTAGGATTCTCAGAGATTTACCCAGAGGGAAGTTGGGTGAAATGGACAATGCTCTGTGGCATTTCCACATGCACCAAACACGTTTCAGTACCCCACAGATTTCTCCTCCTAGCCAAAGAGATAGATCTCAGGAGCATCTGTTCTTACCCACTGCTAAACACTGCTCAGTGCTGAACCCCCAGAAGGTACAACTGTTACCTCTATGAAAGCATTACTTGCAAAGGCAGTATTTGCAACCTGAAAAAACCAGCAACTTAAAGCCTAATAGGTTTTCTGAGACCTTGCGGGTGGAAAGTATGAGCCCTGGCTTGGTTGATGGGTTTTTATTTGTAAGGCAACTTTCAGCCTTTCCATACCAGAGGCATGACCACACACTATTGCACAGCCCGGGGTCACTGGTCTGGCAGGGTGCTATCAGACCTTGTGGTCCTTGGGATGAGCCCTTGGGGTGTTGAGCTCCACAATGGAATGGCAACAGGGCATGTGGGGGACCACATCTCATGAGCACTGGCAGAGTGAAGGGTGAGAAACAGGCAGAGACTTGCCCTCTTTATGCATAGGTCTAACATGACCAATTACTCCATCCTCTCCTCACCTCCGCAATGTAAAAGACTCTTGTTGAGAGTGGTCATAATTCATGGTGAACACCCTGCCTCCCCCTTACTCCCTTCACACCCACTGCTCTCCATTTTCCTTCCAGAAAAAAATGTGTCTTTGATGAAATGAAATGGCTCAGTCAAAGAACCCCTCAAATGATTGGAGACCCCTGCAGTTGGCCACCCGTGCCCACTTCCCAGCTCTATTTCTGGCCGAGTTTGGAGTTTAAGTGGGCTGACCTTGTGCCCTGATAGCCCTGGGGGTCAGTGATGAAAGCGGATGGAGGCTTCACAGTCAGGTCTCTTGTGTGTGACTCTTTTGTTCCCTGGACAAGGGTGTGCAATGCCTGAGACAGTGCTTAATTGTTCAGGGGCACTGCTTTACCCGTCATGCCGTTCCCCGGGTGGCCCCAGCCCTTCTCGCTCATGCGTGGGAGGGGGGCAGCTTCCCTACTCGGGGTAGGGAGGAGGAAGCAGAGTCTGCATTGCTCGACATAATTTCTGGCTGTTTATCAATCTGGGTAATAAATTTTGTGGAGTTCCTGAAAGCAGAAAGAGAAAGAAAGTAAAAAAAAAAAAAAAAAAGAACTCCTCCCTGGCATTTTGTGACTCCTGCCTGTCACTGGGTGCATCCTCCATTGTCCTGCTGTGGAGGTGATGTTGTCACCTTGTCCCGGCCAGCTCCTGTGTCCATCCATTGTATTCCATGGGATGCACCTTGTCACCAAGAACTCCCTCTGCCTTTCTGCAGGTGTTTAATGAGAAAAAGCAAAGTGTCAGGCCTGAGGCACTGGTCTTAGTCTGAGTGGAGGCAACGTGTTCACACCAGGGAGTGCAGAAGCTTTGCATTGGTATTGTGGAGGAACAAGCCCAGGGTTGGGTATGCTGAGACTCCTGGAAAGTTTTGCTGGACCTGAGCTGGGCACCACACCTGGCACTACTCTGAGGACATTCAGAGGAGTGGTGGGTTTTCTGTAGGTATGCTTGGGCAGGGGAAGGATGCTGGGCAACCTGTGGGTATGATGATAAAGAACTAAAGGTTTACAAAAGCCTTGCCTGATGGAGGTAGGTCAGCAGATCTCAGCACCTTGTACCACTCAATACCTCTTTGGCAGCCCCTTCAGCATCTTTCTTTTCATAGAAAGTCCTTCCTGTGCTTTACATCTTCATTACAGCTGGAGACTGGGGCAGGAGCCTCCACAGCAGGCCCTCCCCTCTACCATTTTGGGGAGTGACTGTGCAGAGGAAATGGATAAAAGGAGCCCAGGGTCAGGGTTTAATTACCCCATTGCGTGCAGAGACAAGTGATGAACAGAGACTGTCAGTGGGTCACCGATTAGCTGCCACAGAGCAGACAGAGAAGGGGGAGATGTGATGAGCCCCTGGGACAGACCAGTGCTGGGGAGAGCTGTGAGACATGGAGATGGCAGCTCGTTGCGGGAGACACTTTTTCTTTTAGTTGTTTCCCCAGTCTTTCATCCCACTCTTTGTCCCAGCTCCATCAGGAGCCCTGTGGGCTCAAAAGTCTCCTCTAAGGCCCTGGCTGCTTCACTGGTTTGGGATAAGTGGGGCTGGGGTTGCAGTCCCCTGGGGGAATGGAGAAGAAAGTGAGATGTCTCCTGCCAACTGTGCTGAGCTCTTGTCTCCCTGTGGAAAGGTGGTGAGGAAGGAGGGAGGGAGGGAAGAAGGGAAGGAGGAACAAACGGATGTGAGGGAAGGAAAGGGAGAAGGCTGAAGGAAATGGCTGCTGGCAGGTGAGGTGTAATACTCCTCTCTGTAGGTGTGAAGGTCTCCTGCAGAGAGATCAGCCCAACCAAAGTGGAAACCAGACTGACTGCCTGTCTTCAGCCACACTGCCTCACCACTGCCTCCTCTGGACACAGCTGAATGCCTCAGGTAATAAATCTATCTGGCATCTGCTGGCTCTGGGATGGAGAGAGATAAGGATTATTATCTTGGCAGATTTGGTGACCTGGTTTTGTGTAGCTGAACGTAGAAGTAGCAAGTTTCAGCAAGTCTTAAGTCTTCTGCTCCTAACCCCATAGGTATTTCCCCCTCCTTTCCTTCTCATTGTCATATCAATCCCTGTTCATCATTCCACCACATTGCCTCTGAGCCCAGGCTCCCTTTTCCTGCATTTTGACAACTCAGTCAACTCTACCCTGACCTTCCCTCAGTCCTGCCATACAATGTCACACCTAACCTTCTTCCACTAGTCTTCTTACCCTTGGTCTCATGACTCCTCTTTCTTCTCCTTTTCTCTAAAATCCCTCTACATATTCTCTTTTGGACTGTGACCTCCAGAGTCTACCTCCATTCACAGTTGCCCTCCAAGGTCCTGATTCCCATGTACCCTCTCCCTGCTACTTCTAACCTTTCTTCTAATCTTAATTCTCACTCATCCTCTTCCCCTCTTTCCTGTCCCCTTCACCCCTGATCTCCCAGGGTTGTTTGCATGAATCGTTTCTGGAATCATGAGATCATTGTTTTTTTCTGTCTCTGTCAGTGGGAACATCATATTAAGTAGCGTGGATAAGTGACCAGGGGCCATTGGGGTGACTCTGGCACCCCCTCTCCCCACCCTCCCTACCCCCTCTTCTTCTGTATCAAAGGAAGCTTTGTTGTCCAAAAGCAGAAAGAGAAAAGCAGATAAAAAGGCAGAACATGTGATCTCATTGGCTTTATTTAGCCATCTAGCTATCCCTCCTCTCTTTTCTTGATTCATCCCAAATTATCTAAGTAAGAATCCATAATCCATCCTTGGGCTTCTCATCTGTGAAGAGACGGTGGTAGATTTTTTTTCCAAGAGACTTCAACAGCTGACCTCTTGGTCTCCATGGGGTGCAAAGATGACCCTGACAGGGCTCTCTAGACAGTGTAATGCCTTTGACTGTAGTAGTGTTCACTTGGGGAGTGTGGGATCCCACCCTGTGAAGGAGAATTGAAATCAGGGAGAAGGAAAACCTTTTCCTTAAAGTTTCAGCATTGCTTAATGCGGGTTTCCAAGAGGATCCGGCAATGCATGGCTTCATCAGGGGCACTGCTTGGTGGGGAGGTTTATGTTTGTAGCATTAGATGCACAACATTTGAATTAATGAGTTTCCGGATTTTCCAGAGACTTGTTTTTTTTGACAAGAGTAAAATTCTTCATCTCAGTGTCCTTCAGTTGTCCTTTGTGATGGAGATGATGATTGTTTATCTACTATGGCTGACTGCACACTCCTGGCAAGCACTCTGTACATAGAGCTTCTGTGGGAGTGGTGGGGCACAGCTGGGATTTTAGTAAGGATCTCTGTGTCTGTATTGGGATTCATTCAGATGCTATCAAGCCAGGAGGCAGGAAGAAGGATTATTATATGTGCCTTAATTGTTACACATTAGATGAGTTTGAGGCTTTACAGTGAAAGCTGCTCTGCACGCTGTTTCAGAACAGATATGTTTGACTAAGCACAAATCTTTATTGTGGGCAGAGTCATATGAATATAAAGAGTTGGTCAGTGCATCGTTTTCATGATGTTTTAACCAGCTTGGTTAAAATCCACCAGACAAGAAGTCCTTCTAATGTGGGAATATAATGGCCCTTTTATCTGTATAGTCCATTCCCCTTCGCTACAGGAGTAAAAATTCTCCGCATAACGCCTTACGTCCACAGCTTTGTATCTGTGTGTGCGGGATGTTGCTAAGGCTGAAATTTCATTATTGTTTCTAGGACCTTTCAAAACAGTTAAGGCACTGAATGGGAGAAGAGTGCAGAAAGCTTGGCAGATGGACCCAAGCAGCATATGCTGTGTTCACCTAAAGCATGACATGGACTGAAATGAGCTCAGGACAAGGGGTGGTCAGAGGAGTCAGGAGGATGAGTAGAGAAGGTGAGCAGAAAGGCAAGAGGATTTGCTTCAGGTGAGACTGAAGAATTTTATTTTTTGCAGAAGACAGTATCAGTGAAGTATATATCCAAATGCTGTAAAAGGCAGGGAGGTGGGAATGTGGCTAAGGAATTGTTTCTGTTGCAGAAAGGTCACTGTAGAAGTTGCAGTGACTTTGGTGTCATGTGATCTTATGCATATCTGTGTACGTGTGAGGTGACTCAGTGGAGCAGCATGTGCAAGGAGACTGTAGCTAGAAGGATGCCTATGGGAATGCCTGAGGTATAATTTCAATGGGGTGTGGGAAGACAATGTTCCTGGGGATTTGCCACAACTTTTCTGTGGTAGATCATGCACAAGAAGATTTACAACAATAGTGCAGAGAAACCATGGGACTCTACAACCCATCCAACAAAGAGTGATGGCTCCAGCTTACAAACAGCTGAATCAGTAAATGTGGAGGCAAGAAAGTGACTTTTTTGTACCTCCTATGTATTTTTTAATAAATGCCAAGTTCCCATAAAAATCTAGACCTGCTGAAGCTGCCACTCGACTCCTGCCAGTTCTCGGTTCCTATCATTTAATTTTCCTGAAACAGACATCATGACTCAATTCACGAGACATTTCCATTAGCATGTTGGGCTGATTCAACTTATATCCTGCCATGTTGTGTCTGACTCATTTTTCCCCACGTCTAAGAAAACCCCGGGGGAAGGCAGAGGGCCCTTCACATAGATGCTCAAGGTCTCTATCAGATAATAAGGGAAGAAATATTTGCCATGACCAAGCTATGGCCATTTTTTGCCATTCCTTAGTCACTTGGCAGCCAATGGAGGGAAGAGGCGAGAGCAGGGTGGGGGAGAGTAAATGAGACAGGGAGATGAGAACAAAAGGTCCTTTTGTAGTAATGAGAGAGAGAAAAGGGAAAGCATCACCAAATGCCCAGAAGCCATGTTTGTAACAAGAGACCTATTCTCTCAGCTACTTGGAAAACAACTTGGAGTAAAAGGCCCTGGTTGAATTAACCCTTCATGGAGGCGATTTACTGAGCATGAGGGAAAGAGGCATGGCCATGGGAGGCATAGTCTGTGTGGTGAGGCAGCGGTCTTGGCTCTTGGGCAATTTAAAACAAGGTTTGGTTGTCTGGGAAAAGGATGTAGGGATGATGTTGGGTGGTTTGACCCTACCAAAGTTTTAAAATGTCAGATGTCCTTTCTTCATAGAAGCCTTGGTTTTGGAAAAGATCACTGTAGAGATTTTTGCAGCATATGAAACGATTACTCTTTCCCATTGACATTTTTCCTAGGGATGCTGGCAGATAGGACTGTGGAGTAAGAAAAACACTGCCCAAAAAATAAATGGTTTACCACAGATTAATCTTGTCCCATCATGGCCTCTGTGAATTCAGTTTCTATTGCTGGCCTTCAAAAGGTCTGTTCTCACACATTTCATCTCTCTTGCTCATGTCTTAGTCCTCCCTTTGGCTGAGAAGAACAATTTTACTGGAATTAGGGTTTCTCTGTACAAATGAATTGAAGATAAGCCAAATCCTCCATTTCCAAAGAAACAACCATCTTTATTTAATAGTGAACTCTCTCCCTTCACCTCCTCCCTGTTCTTTATAAGGAGATTTCCTCTTTTATTGAGTGGATCTTCAGACGAAAGGAGACTTTTGTGATGATGGTACCAGAAAAAGTTCTACCCAAGGAAACAGGATCTGCACCTATATGAAGATGGTGGATATAGGCATAGGCTGTGTTAGTTTGAATACGAGCTTGCTTCTAGGTGCTCTACAAAACAGAAGAAGCAAGACAGACAGATCTGAAAGAAAAGCTTTTTCTACTTATAACAGTACAGAAGGGACAACACCCTACCTCTGGAGCCTCCTAACACAGTGCCAGGCAAAGGGGTGCGAAGAGCAGTCTGGAAATGGAAAGGCAGTTCTCCTCTCTGCTTCATTGTCTCAAAAGGTCAAGAGCAGTGTCCACTCATCGTGGGTCACCCATCCCCCTTGGCCTGATGGCGCAGATGGGGAGGATGCAGTGGGTGCCCGTGGAGCCCGCAGTCAGGTGGGCTCTGAGCGGATGTGAGCTGCACACAGCTTTACAACTGTGCTTTCGTAAATAAGCGATCACATGGGCCTCGTGTGTGTCTGTTAGAGCAGCGGTTTGAAAACAACCAGGAAAATCATGTGGCAACAGAAATCTGCAGGCTCCCAGCCCTCCCCCACCATCTGACCTTCTCCCTCCCTTTCTTTTCTATCTCTCCCTCTGTCTTACTGAGATGGTAACCACAAAGGCTGGAGCTGAATTTTGCTCCTGCTAACCTCATCCAGGGCTTTGGGGTGTTTGTGTTGGCACTTGGTCTTAGAGTCCAACCTACCTGTGCTACTTAGACCACCTGTGCTGTGTAATGTTCCCTGCAGTCCTGCCAGGGAAATGTTCAAATTCAGTCTCCTAAAGGGATTGGAGGACATTTACCCAGAGGGGATACTAAATATGATTAAACTCATTGCTCAATGGGATTTTCACTATTGCATGTGTGTCTGGCAAAAATTGACTTTTTCTTGGCATTATGGTTTTAATACCTGATTGGCACTTACTGGAGTTACTGTAAGGTCAGAAGAGAGAGTTCTGGAGTTTGAAATGAGGTTTGAAAACTAAAAAACTTGAAGTTCTCCACTGCTGCCTCCTACAACTCATTCACAGTAGCACAGCAAGGCAGGAGTCTCAGAGCATTGAGATCTCAGCTGAGCTACAAGCAGGTGATGTTCTGTGTGGAGCAAGTGCTACTACACTGTCAGTTAATGCACATCTTTGAGCCTTGTCTCCATTCACAGCCTCCTAGGTCCTGGGTGCATATGGCTACCAACCTTGTTGAGTGCAAAGAGCTCATGGAGTCAGGAAAAAATAGAGGGATTTATTGGACTGTGCTAGGTGAGGCTCAACCTGTCCCACTGTCCTAGCACTTGGGTGGTGCTGTTGATTACACCTTATACCATACAATTCTCTAACTATCGATTCCTCCAAGCTGGCTTTTCCTGACTTAGAAGCTCAGGATCTTAGTCCACAGCCCATAACCTTTTCCTGTGCTACATGTTCCACCAAGTTCCACATGTTCCACATGTTCTCCTCTACCACAAAACCATAGGGAGCAAAGTGATGGACGTGTTCTGTGTAGTCTAGATTTGACTGGGTTTGCCTTAGACTGTGTTGAATTTGGATCTGAAAATGGGCCTGGTTTGGACTGAGTTAATATTTACAGCAGATGAGAGTGGGCTGATGGAAAGAATTTTACTGGATACAGTGCTGCTAAAATGGTGAGTGAATTTACTGTGGCTGTTTTAAAAGCCTTGTTTTGCTTATACCAGAACCTGTCACTCCACTTGGGAAGCAGTTTGCTGGACAGCTTTCTATGGATAGGAAAAAGATTATTCAACAAGTGTTGAAATGGGATTCTCAAAAAGTGACAAAAGTCTTTAATTCCTCAGTGTCCAGCTGCTCCAGGCTATCTCCTTCTCCCACAACCTGTGAGTGATTCATGCCAGAACATCTGAGTCTTCTTCCCAATCTAATGCACCAGACCAAATCTTTCATCACTCAGCATCTTAGCCTTAAAAAGGAAAATCTTCCCATCCCGGAATCATAGAATCATAGAACGGTTTGGTTTGGAAGGGACCCTAAAAATCCTCTATTCCCAACCTCCCCGCCATGGATGGGGATGCCACCCCAGTAGACAAGGTTGCTCAAAGCCCCACATAACCTGACCTTGAACAGTTCCAGAGATGGACAGGAATGGGTATCCGTGTTTGAAGTGCGAAAATAGAACCTGTAAACTTCTCACAGGACTTACATTTTGACTAGGTTTTCTTGATAGGACAAAATTTCATGCATTCTAATATGGTGTGTGTAACACATTGCCCCAGTGTTACTTATCAAGGGAATATAATAAATACTTCACTCGGACACAGGATTAAGCCCCAAACAAAGGAAAATTAAGACTGTTTCTAAATAAACAATGTCTCAACACAAAAGACTCTACCTGGAGGATCTGGCAACTCAGTCTAGGTGACAGTGCTGCCAAATCCCTTCCCTCCACACTTGTTCTGGCTCTGCTTTAAAAAAAAATACAAAGCAGAAAGAAATGTGTAGTGACGAATAGGAGATGTTGTGGTCCCGGGGAGAAGCAGAGCCTCATCTCTTTGCACAGTTAGCAGAATGGAGCAGGAGAGCGGAGGGTAGCACAGTGCTGTACAGCTGCAGGGCTGCTCACAACAGGGCAGAGCTCCCAGAGAATGTGCTCTTTGTTCCCTGCCTTTAAAGGGTAAGAGAAACACTTATGCATGGCAAATTAGCCCAAAAATGTATTTCTCTAAAACACCCGATTGTCTGGCCAGCTCTGCAGCTGCAGGGAAGTTCCAGCGAGAGAAGGGGGAGGCGGCGGGAAGGAGGAGGGAGGCAGGGAAGGAGGATATTGATGGCTGGGGGGGCAAGGCAAGATGATTGTGCGAACGAGGGAGAAATTCTCATGCCTTGATTCAAACAGAGCTGACCAGTGAGCCAGGGGACCCCTGACAGAGGGGCCACGTTGGTAGCCAGGGGACCACGGATACAGTGTTGTCCTCTGGGGGATAGGGAGAGGAGGGGACACGAGGCAGCTGTGCTGTGGGCAGCGTGGGAGCAGGCACTGGTGCAGCCGGTGGTGCCGGGGAGTTCTGCTGCCCGCCAGGTTCAGCTGTGCCATCTGGGCCGGGATGCTCAGCGAGCAGTGCCATGCTCCTCTAGTCACCGTGTCACACATCCCGGCAGGCTATGACTCCTTCCCTGCTCCTGAGCAAAGTGCACAATGTTGAACTGTCTCAGAGGTACAGGGCCCGTGCTGTTCCCAAGAGGTGACACTTAGATTTAAAACATCCCAAATGTACCTCTTGATTAGGAAATTGATCTGGGCTTGTTAAGAATTTCCAGCTTAATGCTGATACCCGTTTAAAAACTCCCAGACTCTTTGGCAAGTGGTTCCTTGAACTTCCCTGGGGTTTGGGAAACAAAACCTAGTGGCAAAATTCTTGACAACTGCTCAGACTGTGAAGTTCATAGTGAGTGCCACAGTCCTGTCCCTACCCCAAGGGATGCCCCTGGAAGCAGTCAGGTCCACCATGAGCACAGCTGAGACCTCAGTGTCCAAGGAGTGTCTTTCACGTGGTCTGGGATGAGACATCCTCTTCGTGTACATGATGAGAATTTATTTTCTTTTCTATTACCTGCTCATGTGGAAGGAGAGGTGTTCCCTACTGCAAACTGCAGTGCTTTGCAGGCACAGCCTTGAGACAACCTGACTCATCCTCATCACTGCCCACTGAATGCTTTTAAGGGCATCTGCAGTGTGATCCTGATGCTGCCTGCAGGGAGAGCAGCTCAGGCTAGACTTTGCCTTTGAGGACACTCAGGGGTACACTTGCTTGCTATAGATCCAGGTCCCAGTGCTCTGTCCTTTCTGTCACATGTCATGACCTACTCTGGGCCGACACTAACTTCTCCTTCAAAGCCACAAGTGCCACCTGCTATGAGGGCTGATGAGATTGAGAGATGGCCTTAGGTTGGGCAAAGCTTAGACTGCCCATGGGAAAAAAGAGAGCCATGAGAGTCTCAGAGGGGATTTGGCTTTAATACATTCCTGTGACTGTCCAGCACAGGTGAAGGGTTGATATTGCCACCAGTTCAAGTTGGCATAGGCAAACCATACTCTGTTTCCAGTTTGCTGTTATACTCATCATGAGACTAAATTTTTTCAAGGAAAACCCTGTAACTCTCTGAGTTTTTAATGTAGAAGTCCTATGAAGTCCCCTCTCACTGGACTAGAGGAAGAGAAGGACAAGTGGACCTGAATGTTTTATCTGAGCAAGTAGTGATACTGACTGATGCTGGGAATTATTTACAGAATCATGGAATGGGTCAGGTTGGAAGGGACCACAGGAGGTCACCTGGTCCAACCTTGCTGCTCAAGCAGGGTCATACTGGAGCATGTTTCATAGGATTGCATCCAGATGGTTCTTGAACTCTAATGAGGGAGACTCCACAAACTGTCTTGGCCACCTGTTCCAGCACGCGGTGACCTGCACAGTAAAGAAGTTCTTCCCCATATTCAGGTGGAACTTCCTGTGCATCAGTTTCTGCCCATTGCCTCTTGTCCTGTTGCTTAGACAACTGCCTATTCATTCTTTGAATCTTGCCTATTCATTCTTTCTTTTCAGAGGAAGATGCTTTAGCTGACACTGGGTATGGAAGTACCTGCTGGATATGGAGCAGGATCTGACTGGGGGAAGCCAGAATCAGGTTTGATAATTTCTTATAGCGAAGAAGATCATCAGGCTTCTGTTGAAGAGGTGTGATGGGCAGAAGAGGAGGTGGGGAGCTGAACCACTTTTTAAATGAGGCGTTGGGAAGCTGCTGGCAGCTGTACAATCTGTCATCACTACCTTGCATATCTCTTTGTGGCCAATTCACTCTCTCATTTTATGTTTACGTGGGAGAAGAAAGTATGAAAAATGTTAGCTTTAATTAAGTCAGCAATATTACTTAGTTTTGACACACTTCATTTTCCACTCGGGTGAAAAGGGGTCCCTCGGCATCCACTGCTATATATCCATGTGATGAGGGATAGTCTGTCCTGTTCCCTCCTCTCAGCCCTTCACATCCCTGCCACTCCTCACATGTTGCTTTAGAAACACCCTGAGCTGCAGCTGCACAAACATCTGTGGCCACATTAAATGAACTGAAGCCTCTCATTTTTAAGGCCATAGAGGTACAGCTGTGCCAGTGCTGGGCTTTACACCTGACCTGCAGGGGGTAGGTGGCACGGACTGATGGCAGGCCTACCGTGAGTTCCAAGATCACCTGTGCCAAGGTGGGACTCAGGGAAATCAAGAACCCAACCACACTCCAGCACTTTGTGGAGACCCTGAGAACTCCCAAGAATGGCAAGGATGTGGCATCATCTGAATGTGGGAATGACTGGTACTAGGGAAGCAATTATTAGTAAATAATTTACCAAGAAATGGGACTTCAGAGAAATGAAACCAGTTGCAAATCCAGACATAATCCAACAAGCACTTTTGACTGGAAAGCGAGTGTGGGACATAAATTTTTAAAATATCAAAACATTTCATTTCAAGGCAATTTTCCTGAATTATTCTTTTCTAAATGCCAAAATGCTGTGAATGGACATTTTCAAAGTGAATTTCTGACATTTCATTTCAAGCTGGCATTTTGCATTTAAAACTTGACCCAGATTGAAAGATGAGAGGTCAGACACAAGAGCCTAATAACCACAAAATAAAACCTGCTATTTCAAGTTCAGCAGAATGTTTCAATCTCTGAGTCATGCCATTTGAAATAAAAAATAAAAAATCACCACAGAGCTCCTGCGTGTCCAGGTCAACATGCCCCTATGTGACACCTCTGAGGTGGTGGAGTCACTGGAGCAGAAACAGACGGTGTGATGGGGCAAAAAACCAGCCAGCAGTGGCCTGAAATGAACTAGAAAGTGCCCTTGAGCATCCCAGACAGAATTTCACTCTTTTATCAATAAATTTCACTTTGATCTCAATAAGGCTGTTTATGGTGGAATATGCACCTCTTAGGGATGTTTGTGTATGTTCAGCTTCATGGGTAGCAACAGACATGGCAATGACGAGCAAAGCCCCTGTGGCTGTGGTGATTTTACCCATGCTGTCACCTAGCTTTAGTCAAAGTGGCAAGCAAAGCGTAATCACCTTCCAGCAATCCCTGGAAGCACTGCCCCACTGATCCCCATGAAAATCAGTGCAGGTCTTCATGGTCATGTGTCCATGGGCTGCTGCAGGGGAAAAAATGCAAGTGTAAGCAAGGTCTGGGCACAAGAAAATCTCTGCTAATTTGGGAAGTGGCCCTGTTACTTACTATAATGGGTGGGTAGGTTGGGGGACAATAACCAAGCAGGATGAAGGACACGGACAATGCTTTGAGGACACTGTGCCTCCCAATTGCCAACTGTAGGAAGGCAGGTTCAGTCTTGAGGGACGTGAGGATTAGCCTTCCTTCCCCTTCCCCACTGGCCCCAGCTCCTCACTCCCACTGCCCCATCCTCTCTGCCATGCACACGTGGTCCCAGCTGGCCATGAATAGAGTTGGCACGAGTGGGCCCAGCCTGAGCCACTGGGGATCACGACTCTCGACCTGAATAAGAAGCATAAAGGCACAGAGCAGCCCCGTCGCGGCTCTGTCCCGACCCATCCTCCCCAGCTGCAACAGCATCCGCTGTGGGCCCAGACCAGCCATTCTTACCACGTCCTTCTGTGCCGTTTGTCTTTCTCTCCCTCTCTTGCCTCCCCCCCACCCCCGCCTCTTTTTTTTTTTTTAATCCCCTTTTTTTCGAACATATCATTAAAGGAGCAACAAAAAAGATGGGACAATACAGCCATTGATGAACTGCTCTCGTCCTCCAGTCCCGATCCCCCCCACTCCCTCCCTCCCCTTCTCTGGTGCGTGCCAACACTCTTTCCACCCGCCCAGGGCTGGAGCCAGCGCCAAACAACCTCTGCTAATAAACAAGAGGAACCAGATAAACCAGGAACACAATAGAGGGATTTGTTGCACTTTAGTGATGGTGGGAACAATGTCAACTCCGTGGCGCAGCTGCATGGACCCCCTCCCATCCTCTCCCCCCAACGCCTTGTGCCCCCCGTGTATTTGCAGCCCAACACTGTGATTTATGAAAGGCCAAAGGTCATCATGCATTAAAGGGCTTCTTTCTTGCATCATTTATTAACCCCTCTACGACAAGGCACACTCATTGTGGTAGTGGTGGTGGTGGTGCTACAGGGAGTGGGGCAGGAGTCTATCCCGGTGGCACTATGGATCTTTCGGAGGATGCTGAGATGCCAGGCTAGTGCTTAAGACTGGTTATACACTAACCTGGTATGTGGGGAGAGAAGGGGAGGCTTTGGTGGGATACGTTTTGGCCAGCAAAATCTACTCATGCACTCCAGCATGGTTCTGTTTGCATTTCATGCAGGTCACCGTCTGCCCAACCTACACTTACTGCCAGGCTGGTAAGCTTAAGTTGCAGTCTGTGCTCACACCTGGAGCTGACACAAGGGCTGCCCTGAAGGCCCTCTAGTCCACATGGTAGAGCTGACCACATTGCATTGTCAGAGCCTCGAGTCTGTGCTACCACACGTTGTCACATAGCTGCCCGTGATGTGGCCAGGTAGAGAAGAGGCAGGGGGTCATGGTGTAGGATGGATCACTCCAAAGTCTCCTTCTCAGGACAGTAGAGATGTGGCCAAAGTCTCTTCTTTTCTCTCCAGAGCTGGTTGTCATTACAGGCAATGCTGCAGTGTCACTGTGCAGCACTTTCAAGCCTTCCTCTGTAGCCATGAAGAAAAGCCATGAAACAGTCGCATGACAAGTCCTTAGATTAATCTTTTTCTCCTGAAATTTCAGTGACCAAGGCAGTTTGGGTGAGACAATGCAACAGCAAAGGCTTCAGCACTGAACTTTGTAGTTCCCTAAGCTACAGCCTGCTATCCTGTGATTGAGGGCTCCCTGGAGACCCTCTCCATGGGCAAACTTGATTGGGAGGACAAATCTGACAGCCATTATAGGCTGGGGGTGATGAGTGAGCCCTGGAAAGGGGGTGCCTCCTGCAGTTCAAGTGCAGTGTGAGGGCAGTGGGGTTGTGCTGGCGCCTGGTTGCCTGGCACATCCCCCCAGGCTCAGCAGAGGGGAGGCTGTGGTGTTGACGGGCTTGGACATCTCATCCCTCCTGGGGATGAAGTGATGGGTAATAAGAGACAAGCTTAGGAGCTGTTGGGATCCCTTTGAGTATGAGCGTCAGGGTGAGATCCTGCACAGGGTAGAGGGCACATGGAGATTGGGGTGAAGGGGAAGATAGTCCCGCTGCCCAAATACTGGCTGGTAACTCTGGTTACCAGCCAAACTGCTCTTGCCCTGGCTCTGGTGCCTCGGCCTCAGGCCGTGCTCTCTCGTTCACTCTCCCTCACATTCCTCCGGGAGCTGATCAGGGCTTGAATGACACCCCAGATGACTCTTTGCTATTAATTCCTGTGAAGAGAAAGGGCTCCTTGTTCTCCCAGTCCTACTCTCTGGAGGAATTACAGGGGCCAAGGCAGCAGGCTGAAGCCTTCGCAACTTAACCCTTCCCCCGGCTCCCCAGGAGCCTCCCTGCATTAAGAGGACCAGCAATAGGTGAAGATCGCTCTGGAGCCACCTTGACCACTACTGAATGAGCTCACTGGGATCACTCAACATTGCTACCACCACAGGTCCTGTTGAGAGGGTCCCCTTTTCTGCTTTTCTGGTTGTTCTGCCCAGTCTTGTACAATTCCCTTCCTTTCTGCTCTTGGCATCTCTCCTCAGCTGTGCAGACCGAAAGCATCCAGCTCCCTCCATTACATAACACTAGATATGCCAGACTCTGTCCAAGAAAAGGCAAAATCTTTCTTTCTCCCTCAACTCTACCCCTTCAGTGCATGCTTTTTGAGATCAGCCTTTTGGAAGTACACCTGTCCTCTCTGGCAGGAGACGAGGGGGTTAACAGCCAGGCAGGCTCAGTGCCACCTAACAAAGCAGGTAGCAGACAGACATGCTTGCCCCGTTCCTCTTTGATCTTCCCAGACCCCAGTAATGCAGGAAAATTGTCCTGTTTAGCCCTCACAAGTCCTTGTCATGCACATGAAACATTGGATTGGCCAAGGTGACGGGCTGGGAGCTCCCTGGGATATTTGCAATGCTCAGGGATGATTCTCCTCTTTACTCTCCATGAGGTTTTCCCTACACCTCCTCTCTGGCACAGCTGGTGCCTTACTCTACTGGTTTAGAGCAAAAAGTGCTGCTCAGCAAAGTCTGTTTGGCCACATCAAGGCCACACACTAGTGGCAGCAGTGGTATGGTATCCTGCACCTGTGGGAGCCCTCATCATGTCTTGGAGAGGGAACAGGTTTTCTCCTGCTCTGAAGCCAGATGGGACTCTGCAACCATGTCCCAGACCCAGTCTCCAAGAAGTTTCCTGAGGGCTCCCATCCAGTCCTGGGGTGATGGGAGTGCAGGGCCATGCACTAATCAGCATCATCCGGGCCTTGTTGCTCATGGGGAATGATAATCCTTAAAGAGGTCGGCCACTGCGACATTTCTTTTGCTGCCCTGTGCAGGACACTGCGTTGTCAAACAACTCATCCAGCAATAAATGACTCCAGACATTGCCTGCCTTGTGCTTCCCCTGATACCCCATGACAAAACCCACTGCACAGCCCCTGCAGCTGTAACTGTCCTGTAACCACACAGACGCTGTGCGGTGCTGCCAAAACTCAAGTATGTCTGCAGGTATGGTTGTGCTTCCTGAGTGACCCACACCACTTTCTTTCTCCTTAGGCTGCCTTGTGAGCAACCAGTTCACCAAGGCCCACAGTTGGAAGCTCAGAGGTCTGGGAAGGTCTAGGACCAATAGTGGAAGCTTCCGCCAAAAACGATGCAGGGTGTTAAAGACCAGAACCCAGCAGTGGTTTCTGTGCCCAGCTCCCTGTTGGGAGGATGCCTATGACACAAGGCAAATTGAAGGGCTCTTTGGAGATCATGGAGAATCCAGGAGGGTGACACAAACACTGGTTTCTGGGCCCCTCTGCTTCTCCATTTCATGGAAAGGCCTTGAAAATAATCCACACACTGGGAACCTGGGAGAACGGTCATGACATCAAGATGGGAAAGGACTTTGGAGAGAAGGGCATGAGGAAATGGTGGAGACAGGGCTGGGCTTGGGTGCTCCAGCAAAGGGTACGACCTGGTCCTGATCTCTGTCATCAGTCATGTCCCGTGATGTCTCATGAGTGGGACCATCTGCAGATTCACAGATTTTCCAAGCATTATACTGACCTTTCCCTTTGCTCCTCCCTGCTCTTTCTCGGAGCATCACACTATGGCAATCATCAAATTAAAAGAGTAATGGTTTGAAATCTTTTAATTTTTCCACCAAGCCCTCCCCTCCAGCCATGTCAGGTAGGACCAGCAAGCTTCATATCGGCAAAGATGCAAATCCCACTAGGGAGGCAGGGTAGGTCAAGGGCTTGGCTTTGGTGTGGGAAACCTGGCTCCCCTCACTGGCACGATGTTGGTAAGGTCATTCCCCATCCTTCCCACAGCATCAGAGGGGGATACAGGCAGTGCAAATCCACACCAGCCTGGTGCAGTCAAGAAGACAGCAGGGGCAAGATGCCCTCCCACCCCCAAATGCCAAATCTTGCCCCCCCCACACCCCACCTGCCCCTCATTGCCTCACGTGCCCACCGCCACGGGAAGGGGATTTTGCAAAGAGGAGGTGGCGCCTGCTCGTCCGTCCAAGTGGCCGTTCTCATCCTGACCACTGCTGCCGCCTCAGCTCCTCTTAGCCCGAGCTTCCTCTCCCGTCTTCGGGTCTGGAGCAAGCTGGACGCTCTTAAAAAGCTTTTTATGTGCGTGCGTGTGTGTGTGTGAGTGTGTGTTAATCACATGATTGTCATTCACCTGTATCCTGAACAAAGACGGTGCACTGTTTAGGGCCCAAACAAGAAAGCCAGCAAGGGAAGGAGGGGGGTTGTTGGGAAAACTGAAGGGGCTGTTGAGAGAGCGGGCGCGCGCGCGAACAAATCCTTATCAAACTCCCAATTCATGGGTCTCCCTTTCCCTCAGCACACTGTGGGTATTGTTTGGCTGGGGGGTGTGTGTATGTATTTTTTCGAATGTCTCTGTCGTCCCCTCCTCGCTCCCCAGCTCTGACGTTGTTTTACTGTATGGAAAGATTTCATGGAGAACCCCTCCCATTTTCCCAGGCAGTCCTGGGACAATACCGGTCCTGTGCCCCTGAGTTGGGCAGGGGACAAAAGCTGGCCCTGGCTCTCATGCTGGGGATCCTGCTGCTCCTCTACTGTGGACAGGCTCTCCCCTCTTACTCCTCTCTTGCTACAGAAGCAGAGGAATAGGTGTCATCTGGCAAAATCCCTCCCCAGAAACCTCAGTGGTCCCACCTGGGTGGTGGAGGTGTCCTACCAATGTGGTCCCCTCATTTAAACCCTACTGAGGAGGTGCTGCTGCAATGATGCACCTTGCTCTCCAAGCAGTCAGCCTGGAGCAGGGTGTCTTTCCTACTACCCTTGGGAGTGATGTGGACACAGAGGTACCTGATGGAACATCTCCATTTCCCACTTGCTTTTAACCATTTTCTTCCTCACATAGCTTTATGGTGGAGAAGTGGCATCCTTCCAGCTTTCCATATTGGGGACTGAGGCCCAAGGAAAGCAATTCACTGATGTGTCATGGGAAATTTGTGGCTTACCAAGGTGTCTGGCTTGTGAATCCCTTCTTTCACAAAGGACTGTCCCTTCTTATGGACCTGTAACTCCTCGTCCATAGAAATATAGGCTGAAAAGAAGGGATGGAAATCCGCTATCTGAGCATTCCTCCAGAGATCAGTTATTGGGAAAACTTGCATTTAGAAAGACCACTTCTGCAATGTCAGCTTCTGTGGTCGGCAGTAGCATTTAGAGGGTCCTCCAAAAAGCCCCCCAGGACTGACTCCCAGGAGGAGGAGAAAGAGACATGCCACCCTAGTGATTCCTGAAACAGGAATGGTCTCTTCTCCTTCCCCTCTGCCTGTCTTCTCACCTCAATCGAAGAGAAAGATCATACCTCTCCTTGCTACAGTAGAGTTATATTTTCCACAGCTCTCTCTCCTGCATCTGCCTCTTTGTAACACAAGAGAAGAGGCGATATATGAACAGAAGAGACTTGAAAAAGGATATACAAACACTCAGTGCTGTAGGAGGGATCTGGAAAAAGGGGGGAAAGGGCTGCAAAGAAAGAGAGTTCAGAAAGTGGAGGCTGGACCAAAGGAGACAAACCCTAAGAACTGGAGTAAGGCAGAATGAAGGAAAAAATCCCTTCCCTGTCATTTAAATATGAGCAGACACTGGGACATCAGATTGCAGGGACAGCGAGGCTGGTACATACTCCTTTGACCCTCTGCAGCTGAGGCACCCACAGCTCTTCCAAAAAGGCATGAATGGGACTTGGGTCCTGTCTGGCAGGTGGCAACAGTCCTTGACAGGGATGGTGAGCAGTGGGACAAACACTGATCCAGAGCCCTGGGGGTTACTGAAATCCCTTCTGGGTCTGATTCCTTTCTTATCCAGTTGGGAGTGGCAAATAAATCTGAAGGGAGGGCAAATAAACATGGTTTTCTGGCCATTTTCTGTGTCATTGTTCCTCCCCAGCCCGGGTTGGAGATTGGCTGCGGACAGGGGAACAAGCAGGGCAGCGTTTCTCAGCAGTGGCTACCTTCCTGAGGGGCAGGAGACCAACTCCCACTCCACTTCTCCCACACCTCCTATGCAGGGCCCCTGCAGATTGGGTGGGGGAAGATGCCATGAGCTCTGCAGTATCACTGACTCTGCATCCAGTGGGCCATGGACAACTGTGTACAAACTGACCTTGCCCCACTAGTTTTTGCTGGTTATCTGTCCACCAGAGAGAGGGTGATCTGCCAAATTGCTCCTGTCTGTGCTGCGAGACCTCTTCTTGTGACAACTACAACTGAGGTCTCTCTTGGTGAGAGAACTCATCCCATACTGCAAGACTTGAGGTTGACCAGCTGCTGATTTGGCCGAGGAAGCGGGGTCTCGATATTTTGCTAGGCTCTCCACTAAGTTTTCTTGTCATCACAAGGTTTCTAGAGTGAGTATCTGCTGTAGGAGTTGAAAATGTTCTTGAAATCCCTTCAAGCTGGTTCCCTGGATCACATCCTTTAATCTTGTTATATTTTATGACTTAGCACTGAAGTGTCTTCAGGTTGGGTCTCCAGCAAGCAGCTGAGGCCAGAGCTAGGTTCATCTCATTGATAACTCAGGAGGGCCTGCAAAGATCAACAGAATTTTCATGGGTGACTTCTCATGGTTGAAGGGTTGGTGTTGGTCTATACTAGCCCTGGTAACAAAGAAAAGTAAAGAAATCAACTACCAGAAGCACCTGGGAAGGAAAGCAAGCTAGAAAATGGAAGATGTAATGGACAACATTCTAGTACATTGAGTGCTAAGATCCTCTTCATGTCCCAGTGCACTAGCAGCAAGAATAAGGGTGAGTGTGAGAGAGTCCTCATCAGGAAACCTTCCTTTCTTTGTGAAAGACCCCACATTTACCTTCAGAAGCAGCTCAGCATGTTGGAGGAGGCAGAGCCTGCTTGTCTTGGGAAGATGTCACAGAGATGAACATGTTGTGATGAGCCCATCCCTAGATTGCAAAAGTCTTAAGAAGGTTCAAATTGGTATCCACTGTCCAGCAGCATGGTATTTTCCCTAGACTTGATGTCCTCCACCCTCAGGACACACCCGATCTCCTGCATCCCCTTCCCCACCCTACAGATGCAGGTCTGAATGATGCTCTTTTAGCACGAAAGGGTCCTGGGCCAACTTGTTGCAGCACAGCAGGGTCCTCATGAGACTCTGTGACAAGGACTGGGGACTCATTTAGCACATGGGGAGCACTAGATCTCTTGGGAGTAACCATGCTATCAGGGAAAAAGCGTGGGACTCCTGTCCTGGGGATGCACACCCACCTCCCCAAACCACCTAGATCCCTTCCAGCATCCCACCACCCCAGCTTCTCAGGGGTGAATCTTCCAGCACCATCTCTGGGGTGGTCATGCCACCGAGAGCAGCCCAATGCCAGCAGTTCAAGTGAAGAGGCTGGCACCACGGAAAGCAGGGAACGTGCTGGTGACTGAGGTGGGGTGGGGGGCTGCTTGCGTCCCCTCCCCGCTGCCCCTGACCGACTGTATTCTGGCTCTGAGGAGTGCTTGGCTCCACCTTCCGCCCTTCCCTCCCCCGGTGCTAAGCAGCAAAGCCAGCTAGAGACATCCAGCCGGGGTATTAGTAAAAACCAAGCCTCCCTCCAGGAATGGCACTCGCTTGAGAGCCTCCCTGTGCTGCACGCCCCGACGCCGCTGGGGCTGGGAGGGAGAACAGGGGGACTATTGGGATACAAATCACAGCCCTCGCAGGATTTGCCCGGCACATCGGCCAGCAATGTAAGTTTTCCTACCTGAGCTCGCTTGCACACGCGCACACGTTTGTTCGCGCTTTCCCCCCCTACTTTCTCTTACTTTTTTCATTTTCCCCAATGAAAGTCTGTGTTGCCCTCTGAAACTAGAGGGATAGCCGCCCTTGCTCTAGACTGGCTTTTTTCTTCAGTTAAGTCAGGGGCATGCTTTTCTAGCGCTTCTTTATTTTTTCTTTTTTATTTCTTTCTTCTTCTCTATTTTTTTTTTTAATTCCTGAATGGGAAGGATAGCAAGGCCTTTATTTTTAGAGTGTTTCTTTCTCCAGAGGGAAATTACTGCATGGCAGCAGGGACTTTTAGAGGTGACTACAGACAGAAGGAGAGAGGCGGAGTGTGTGGGGCAGGCAACCCAAAGCTTTGGCTTGTCTCAAAGTTAAATTTGGTTTTGTTTGTATCTGTATATTTATAGATATATGCATGATGTGAGTATGTATATGCGTATATACACATAGACAGGAGTGTGTGTGTGGATGAAGTGTAGATGTATTTTAAGTCTTTGGTTTATCAGCTGCAAGAGGAGGGTGAGGGATGAGGTGTTCCCACAGAAGCACTTTTCTATAGTTGAGATCAGGGTCTCTGAGTCTGGACCCAGGGCCTGGGCTGATTCCCTTCACAGTGGTACCACCCGCTCAGATTCCCTGGCAGCTGGAATATAGGTCCCTTCTGACTTATCAATACCGTGCTGGCGCTTCCCCTCTCATGCCTCCCCCTAGGAATTTCATTGTACATCTTTGAAAGAAAGGAGCACTTCCCCACACAAGTTTTGTGGCTGTCCCCCATATCCCACTCCCCTGTGGGGTGCTGTGCCCAGGCAGGATGGTCCATGTCTCTCTCCTTTCAGGTCCCCAACCTTCCTTATCCCTTTTGCTGTAGGCCCTTCTGCATATGTCAGTTCCACACAATTGCAGAGATAGGGAGCAATATGCCAATTAATCAGGGGCCCCGACCCATCCCCACCCCCATCGATCACGGGTTTTGTGGTGTGCATGGCAATTGCTTTGCTTGCGCTTTTAGTGAGCAGCCCCTGACTCGTGGTCAGCTCTTCAGAGACCTTGGAGTACCTTTCAGCTTTGGTGGTTGCTTCTCCTTTTCTCTTTTCCCCGCTCTTTCCTTTCTTTCCTTTGTTTTTTTTCTTCCTTCCTCCCCTCCCCAGTGAGAAGAAGGACAGCGAGAAGGAAGGGAGAAGGCTCGAGAGCAACAATGGCTGATGACCAAGACCTTTCAGAGGTGGAGATGAGCCCAGTGGGCTCTGAAGACCACCACTGTCTCTCGCCAGGACCCTCCATGGCGTCAGAAAACTCCCCACATCTCACTGGTTCTGGGAACGGGGAGATGGGGAAGGTCAAGAAGGAACAGCAAGACACAGAGGCAGATGATGACAAGTTCCCAGTGTGCATCCGTGAGGCAGTCAGCCAGGTGCTGAGTGGCTATGACTGGACCCTGGTGCCCATGCCTGTCCGGGTCAATGGAAGTAACAAGAGCAAACCCCACGTCAAGCGGCCCATGAATGCCTTCATGGTCTGGGCACAGGCTGCTCGGAGGAAGCTGGCTGACCAGTACCCGCACCTCCACAACGCCGAGCTCAGTAAGACCTTGGGGAAGCTTTGGAGGTAAGAGCGAGCGGCGGAGTGGGATGTGTGAGGGTTGAGGTCCGGAGGTGTCCTGTGGAGGACTGTGCGGTCATGTGGAAGGATGGAGACTTAGCGGCATGGAATGCATTTCACTTGAGGGGACTTTCCTTCTCTATGGGGAACTTTCCTTCTCTATGGGGAGCATAGACGTTGACTGGAGCAAGAGTAGTGGTTGAACGTAGTGAAGGATTCCTCAGCAGAGCTCTCCTCTATCCTAGGTGGCAGACCTTTTCATGTGTTTCCCACTAAGTTTCCTTGTTGTTCCCAGCCAGGACAATTCTGGTCCTCCCCTGCCTGACTGCCTGGAGATCTCGTTTTCTTGGCTTACCCTCCCTGCTGGGCCAAGTTGTGCATAGCAGGAAATGGGCTGAGCTTAAGACTTAAGCCCTAAGTCACTGGTGTCTGCCTCAAGCCTGTTTGAACTCATGTCCCAGTGCCAGCAGGGTTTCGTTTCTGAGCAGTGCCACAAAGCAAGAGGGAAACCAAGTTACAGCTAAGGATGAAGGTCAGGGGAAGAGAGACAAGCAGTCAGAGCCCCACATCCATCCTTCCCAGGATGGTCCCAGTTTTTGCAGGTCATGCAGGTTCAGCAAGATGGGCAAGGAGAGACCTGGCTAGAAAGTGGGGTATGAGGCTTAGCAGAAAGGAAGAGACTTACAACAGTCCCAGACTTAGCAGGCTCTCTTGGAGTATGCTGACTCAAATGAGCCACATCTCTCTTTGCAAATGAGCTGAATCTCCCTTTGCACCCAGAGAAATGCCCTCCCTTCTTGCCAGCACACACACGCTTGTCCTTCTGGCCCCATCCGTTTGTGTGGCCATTTTCATTTTGTCTTAGTGCGGATCCTGGGTCCTTGATGTACCCTCTGCTCCTTCCTCCAGAAGACTGATGGGCTGCCCTGATTACAGCTGGCCTGTGAGTGTGCAGAGAGCTGTTGTGCCCAAGCCAAACGTGTGCGGCTGGCCGTGCCACTTCCATCCCATCTGACAGTGTCTGCCTATAACCCCACCAAATGGTTACGAATACTTACTGACACAAGTGCCCAGCACAGTCCACTGCCTTGCACCAACCAACGCAAACCAAGGCTCATTCTCTCTCCAGCCCTGAAAGCATTTCATAGAGGAAGCCTTCAGTCTTGGGTGGGCCAGGAGACATTCTTCCAAGCAGAAGCAAAACATACTCCGTATAGCAGCTGATAGTGAGGTCTTTTAATTTTGGCTTCAAACCTCCTTGCTTGCAAGAGACCAACCCCTTGGGCATTAGATTGTGCCTCTGCTATGTTAGCCCATTTACTGTAACTCCTCATTGCTTAATGTAACCCCAGAAAAGAGATTTCTTTGGGAAGTCAAAGGCAGGCTGTTGATTGCAGGTGTCTAATCTGATGCAATTTCCTGCTTTGACCCTCTCTGCCTTCCCTTCCCTTTATCATGGCACTCACTCCCACCTGGGGCTCTGCTGCCAGCCTCTGGACTGTGAAGCTGTGCTGGAAGGAGTGAGTGTGTGTGTGCGTGCGTGTGTGTGTGTGTGTTTGTGTGTGTAGAATCCAGCTTTTTTGTTCCAAAAATGTTGATTTCAAGGTATCATTCCTCTACTGCAAAATATTGCCAGATTTTAGAGAAATGGTCTCCTTCCAGACACTGCATTTTCCTTGAAAATATAGCAGAGCAGCACTACTCCACAGGTATTGCATTCAGAGTGCAGGGAGACATAGCCACCAAATGTCCGTGCACCCAACTGCCTCCCTGCTCCAAGGGCATGGCTCCCGCTGCTGGCCGCATGGGACTCAGAACAGTAGGACACTGCTGCTGGACAATGGTCAAGGTCTCGGTGTTTCTTAGGGCACTGTACAGCCAGGAGAAGTTTGTGGGGTCAGGCCTGGTGTTCTTGTGTGCTGCTGAGTTTGCCACTTGGGTGCTTTGCTGAATGTCTCCCCTCTGAGTGTCCTTAGTGCAGGCTGAGGTTCTCTAAGCTGTGCCAGAGCAGAGTAAGCTGGGTTGTGGGTACAGGCAGTGTCTGACCTTGGTAGGACCTCATGTGTGTGTCTTTCTGTGAGGCTGAAAAGCCACAAAACTCCAGGGAAGGTAGCCCAAAGGCTATAAGGGTAGTAGCCTGGAGACTTGCCTTCCAGCCATGGTATGGTTGGGTCTTCTTCCACTGAGGTTCCCGCTGCCATAATCTACACTGTTCCCACTGCCATTATTACACTGTTCCCACTGCCATTATCTACACTGTCCCACATGTATAGCTCCCACACATCAGTACAACTGCAAGCAGCCAAGATTTTTTCCGGATGGCTTGGTCTCAAACTTTTGACAAGGGTCAAAACTTTTGACAGGGCCCTGCAAAGGGCCCTGGCTCACTCCTACAGGGTGGCCACCCAAACCCTACAGCCATGGCTTGTAGCTCTGGAAAATGTGGGTTACTACTATTTCCATGCGGGCTGCTCTGACCTTATACAGATAAAGGGCATGTAAGGCAGAGAGGCAAATGCAGCTGAGCACAGAGACTGCCTGCAGACCACTGTTAAACTGAGCGTGTCCCCAGCAATCGTCACTGAGAGGGGCTGGGAAATCTTGAGAGGCAGCTAGCAGATGGAGCGGTAACCCCAGTGCCATCCCATGTGCCCCTCTGCAAAATGGGATGCAATGGCCTGGACTTTTTTTTTAAGCCCAGAATATGCTCCATCTCAGTGCCACCACCATGTCCCCTATAGGCCCCAGTCCTCATTTGAAAGGATATGCCCTGATGGCCACACTACGCACCTGACCCCAAATGTGGTGCTAGGGGGCATTCACCTTCCCAAGTCTGTACCCACTTAGGGTGTTTCATGGGTGCAGACACCAAGTGGGAGGTACTAAAACTGAAGGGAATGTTTCTGTGCTTCATGGTCAGGAAATCTCTCCTAGGATGCTTTCCTTCCCCAGTGTGGGACAGGGAGCAGATCTCAAATGGAGGCTGGCTGCTGAAAATGTCAGCATGACTATTAGCCAAAATGCCAGCCAGCACCACCTCTGGGGTGGAAAACAAGAGAGACAATGGAAGAAGGGGAGGAAGACTTAATAGGGAGGAGCAAGGGTCCCCAATGAGGGTATCTTTGCATGAGGGTAGCAGCACCCAGGGAGTTGGTTCACGTGCACAAAATCTAGGGCCGTGGACCCGTAGGAGAGAGCCTGCCTGGCTGCCTTCTGCTCCCAGCCAGCCCTTGCCTTGCATCAGCCCCAGCGCCCAACCCCATCACCGCACTGACTCATTGCCAGCTGAGTCCCAGCACAGGGTCAGGCCTCTGGCTGAGCCAAGGTGCCTGGCACGCAGGGCGGCGCAATGCCAGGCAGCAGAAGGGGAGGCTGCAAGAGGTGGGCAGAAAGATTTTAGCCCTTCTTTCTCTTCCCAGAGTGCGGCGCTGGATGCTTGCCCCTCTCCCCTCAGCTCGGGGGTGAGCATTCAGTGTCGGGCTCGGATAAGCCCCATGAAGGGCTTTGCTCTGTGATCCATAACTTCTCTGCCCGTGCGAGATTCCTTTGCATTATGGCCTGGGGACCATGAGGGCAGGAGGGGGAGGGCAGGAAGCAAGTGAAATCCAAATCCCCCCAAATCTCCTGGCCTTTGCCTGCTCGCACCAGTTTCACTTTGCTAAAGCCGATTTGAGTTCTGATCCCGACAGGAGGGAGGAGGGAGCAGGCAGCCTTAGAGACCAGAAGACAAAACTGCAGGGAGTGGACTTACCTCTGTCCTGCTGGTGGCACTGCCCGTGAGCTGCTGTCAAGGGGAGAGGAGATGAGGCACTTGAACATAGCTCACAGGGCAGGGATCTGACTCCTGCATAGCCTCCAACAGCTCTGGTTCACACCATACCCAAGATGGATTTCAGAGGTTGAGCTTTGCAGGTTTTGCTTCTATTCTCCATATCCCAAGTTCTGCAAGGATCAAAGTTTTGCCAAGGCAAGGTCACTCCCAGTCCACGATGCCTACAAGGGCTGGCCCTTGGAGGGCCGTCTGGAGCAGCACAGGCTGAGGGATTAGAGCCCTCCAGGACGTGTGAGTGTGGTATACGGTGGCAGGAGGGAGACAGGAAAGCTGGTGTTGGATTCATGGTGGCTCAATTGCTTTAATCTCCGGGATTAAGGCAGTGGAGGAATGTGGTGTGTGGCCGCGACCTGCTTAGGCTGCCCGGAGTGAACCCAGGTCAGCACTATGATGGGCTCCAGCCTGTGCCATACACCTTCTGGCTGCCAGATGAGGGGATGCACAAGGAGCAGGAGGAAAGTGGGTGCTTAGGAACCAACCCATTACTTGCTGGTCCCCTCTTTGATCCCCCACCAGATTTACCCGTGTTTTCCTTGAGCCATGCCTCCTCTTCATCTTCAGTTTTTTGGGCCAGTTCAGGCCTCTATATCTTCCTCAGAGCCTACAGCTTAACAGAATTGGTCACATTTTAGTGCAAAGGGCTACAGGGGTGCCAAGGTGCTGCCAAAGTCCCATCCCATGTAGTTATTTTGCTGGGGACATAACAAATGAAATTTTTTTTTGCTATTTGTGAGCGCTGCTATTCCTTAACAGCTGTGGAGAATTCCCAGTCATGGGAAGACTGGTCACTTCTGAGAGCACTGGTTTTTGGCTGGACATAGAATGACCTTAAGTCACAAGAATATTTGAGGAGGAAAACCACAAAATGAAATTGAAGTGCTTCTGGCTGAAACGCTGCTGAAGCCTTGAGCTATGAGTTTGATCTCATCTTCAAATGCTCTGAGCCATCCTTCCTGTGCACTTCACCATTTCCTTGGAGAGCCTATCTTAAACTAGAGCAGCTCATGATCTGGCAGGAATACAGAGAAGGAGCTTACATTTCTGCAGTGCCTTTCATCCAGAGACCAAAGCCCATCTATTTCTACAAGGAACATAGAAGCTAAATTTTTTACAACTGCTTGGCCAAGTTCAAGAAAGGCTGGCCCTTTGTGCTTCAGCCTTTTGCATTATCCATGTCTGAGGTGAGCGGGAGCTACAGCAATAGCAGAATACACTGTTTCTGCCCCTTCCAAAATTTCTTTGAGTCCCTTCTAGGATATTGCAACATGATTAAAGGCCTAGCAAGCTCCAGACAACAACATGGATACTGTGGAGCCAACACCAGTTGCTGCCATTTTTGCTCAGTAGAGTCTCAAACTTGGAGTAGAGCCTACGGAAGAGTGGGAGGTTAACCTGGAACAAACAGAGTCTGGGGAAGAGCAAGAGTCATGGGGAAGGCAACACTACAGGTAGTGATGGTGTACCACTCTACCTTTGTCCAAAGGATGATCCCAACTGCCCTTAATTTGCACAAGGTTTTTGAAAGCAGCTCGTCCAACCTTATTTTACACAGCTATGAAAGGCTGCTCTTTGCCCTTTGGCAATATAAGAGAGGGTGTTGAACTTACTGAGGTGAGAAGCATCACACAGGTGGGGAAGGGGGACCCAACACTGGCACCAACCAGTGTCAGAGCCTAATGAATAATAATGAGTAGGAGGAAAACATTACTGTCTCCACTGAAACACTCCAAGCTTTTCCTGTTGTTCTGGGAAGTACCCTCAGTGGGGCAGCACCCTGGCATTTGGATTTACACACTGTGTCCCATAGTGCTGTGTATAGGTGGTTTTTTTTCTGACATACTGCCCCACTCCTTCCCCTCTTCTCCTCTTTACCACCTTGGTCTCTGCAGGCTGCTGAATGAAAGCGACAAGCGGCCCTTTATCGAAGAGGCAGAGCGGCTGAGGATGCAGCACAAGAAGGACCATCCTGATTACAAGTACCAGCCCCGTCGGCGGAAAAACGGCAAGGCCACACAGGGTGAGGGTGAAGGCCAGGTGGAGGGGGATGCTGGCGGGGCTGCTGCCATCCAGGCCCACTACAAGAATGCCCACCTGGATCACAGGCATCCCGGTGAAGGGTCGCCTATGTCTGACGGTCATCCAGAACACTCCTCAGGTGAGTCCCAGGTCTCTGTGAATCTACTGATCTCTTAGCTACAGTCAACTCAGAGGCTCAAAAAAGACAAGTCATCATGGTGAAAGCCTTGGCAAGGGGGTTCACACCTTGCACAGAGTTTGACCCAACAAGCTCTGCTGGTGTCAGCAGTTCTGGGATGTGCCTGAGTTTTGTAGGCACTTGCATTCTTCTGGTCTCGTTGCACCCTCCCTTTTTTCCACAAGATGACATAAAAAGGTTTGGTTTAGGCTATTTCTTTCTCCCTCCACTGAAATCTCCAACCAGACAGCTGTTGGCATACTGGGAAGAACAGAGTTATGTATAGAGCCAGACATAAAGCAGTAACTCACCTCTTCTCTCTCTTTCCTCCTCAAAATCTTCTTCACATTGCAGGTCAGAGCCACGGGCCCCCCACACCGCCTACCACTCCTAAGACCGAGCTGCAGGCAGGCAAAGCCGACTCCAAACGGGAAGGGCATTCCCTTGGGGAAGGGGGAAAGCCACACATTGACTTTGGCAATGTGGACATTGGGGAGATCAGCCATGAAGTGATGTCCAACATGGAGACCTTTGATGTCAATGAATTCGACCAATACCTGCCGCCCAACGGACACGCCGGCCACCCAGGCCATGTCGGGGGCTATGCGGCAGCGGCGGCTGCTGGCTACGGCCTTGGGAGCGCCCTGGCTGCAGCCAGTGGACACTCTGCCTGGATCTCCAAGCAGCATGGAGTCTCCTTGTCCACTGCCACCTCATCAGTGGTGGATTCCAAGGCCCAGGTGAAAACAGAGGGGTCCACCCCTGGAGGTCATTACACTGACCAGCCCTCCACCTCCCAGATAGCTTACACATCCCTGAGTCTGCCCCACTACGGTTCGGCCTTTCCCTCCATCTCCAGGCCACAGTTTGACTATCCGGACCACCAGCCCTCGGGACCCTACTACAGCCATTCCACTCAAGCCTCTGGCCTTTACTCTGCCTTCTCCTATATGGGACCTTCTCAACGTCCCCTTTACACTGCCATCTCTGACCCTGCACCCTCTGTGCCACAGTCCCATAGCCCCACACATTGGGAACAGCCCGTGTACACGACTCTCTCCAGACCATAGGGAATGGGAAACGGTGACCGAAGCAGCGATGGAAAGGCTCCGAAGAATCAGCATAGGCAGAAGAGCCTCTGAACTCCAAGGTCACTCAGTGCCCATCCAGTCACCAGAATGCACTGAGTATACCGAAGTGCCTTTCTTGACCCCAGCTATCATTGGCACACTCGCCTTGAGGAAGGTTTATCATCCTTTTGCCCTTTACCACTTTCATGCAGGCCACACGACTGGCTTGCCACACCTTATTTGCCTTCTAGATGAGGAGGATTCTAGACATGGAGTGACTGGTCTGTGGTGGGTTTTGTGTGCACCATGGACTGTACAATGAGAGAGACTGTCCTTTCCTTCCCCTCCCCAGATTGCTCCAGGGAGTTAGCAAGTGTTTCCAACAGGCTACAATGGCAAGCACTTTGTCACCTACCGAAAGTGAAGGGTGGTTGCTCAGCCTTGGTGGATGTGTAAGAGGAGCAGTAGGGAGGATGGCATGGACGGCTTCCTTGCAATCAGCATCGTGCAGCAGTCCTGCCTAAGATTCACACGTGCATGAATCTTGAACCACTTGGAAGACCAACCTACACCTGCTTCCCTGCTGATTTCCACAGCTGCACCCTAGCTTTTCTCCCCACCTCCTCTCTCCATCCTGTCTCTGTTTAATCTTACACTTTTTCCAGCATGGGGATTTTAAGCCTTGCCTGAACAGTGTATGGGACTTGGGAACAGCGTTGTCAGTCTTAGTGTAACTCATATTACAGCCTGTGTGCACATGTGTGTTCATGAATGGAGGTGGAGGAAAGGTGGGGAAGGACCAGTGAATCACTACGGTGTTGTGGGTGAATCCTCTTCTCTTAAAATTACTCTGTATCATTCATTTATGTCGGGCATTTCTGGCCTCTCAGTCTTTTCTAATCTCTTCAGAATCCCAAACAACCTCTAAGCAAACTTGGTCCTTGCTCTTCCATGTTTGACTGTGCCTTCCTGAAATGAAGAGGCACCAAGAAAGCTACTATGCACTTGTCAACACCCTGAGGTGATTCCAGTGCTCTTTGAACCCCCACTCCAACACCCAGAGGTGATTCCAGTACTCTTTGAACCCCCACTCCAAACCCAGGCTGATGGGATCTGTGTCCCCACTCATTTGTTCATCATGTCTCCCAGTCAAGTCAGTCAACACCTCTCTCCCATCTACACTGAGGATGGAAAGATACTCCTGTGGCTTTAAGCAAGGTAGATACAGACCCAATCTTGGATGGGTGTAAAGAAGCCTATTTAGGTGCAAAGGAATCTATTTTCCCCTTTGGGTTTCAAAGTCAAAGCAACCAGCTCTCCCAGTCAGACTAATCTTTTTCAGTCCAACACCTGAGGACAGTCTGCTTGCTTCTCCTTTGTCACCTTCAGGACTGGGGTGGTTTGTCATGCCAGGGAGTGAACTGGCACAAAACTCACTGCAGGAAAAGATGACTCCTGCCAATTGATCACAGAGACATTTGTGGGACTGTCCAGTGCATATTCCAGTCTAGAAAGAGACTTTAACCAAACGTGGACTGTGATGGGCGCTGCTGTATCCCTCTGCTGATATGACTGTCAGATGCCTCTCCTGCCTCCCTTAGCTACAGATGACTTATCCTTGTGGTGTCTGAAAAGATCACGTAGAATGTTTGCTCCTTGTACGCATGTAACTTCTTCCAGCCCTGTCCCCTTATTTATGCAAGTAGCACCTTCCTCCCTCACCTCCCTTTCCTCAGTCTCTATGCTGTCCTAGCACCATTAACTCTGCATTAAACATATGGAATAATAAACTTAAAAGTTTCATTTTCACATGTCTGGGTTTTTTTGACGTCTTCTCTTCAAGTTTGTTTTTCCCCCCAGTAAATGTATGATGGGTCACATCACCACCATAAGGATCCTGTGCACAGCCTTCCTCTACCTTTCAGGAAAAGGACACAGGCAGAACTCTGGCTGACCAGACTCTTTCATGGAGGTGAAGCTCATCTTCTGCTCACACCCCAGCTCCAATCACTGATTCCGTAAGAAGTGCACTAACACTGATTTCTGTTCTTCAGCTGAAATTCAGCACACGCAATAAGGAGCACTATTTTGCATGTGCTTCACCCAAAAATTTCTTAGTGTAATTGTTAATGCTCCCTAGGATAGAAGTGTGGGATTTCTCATCTTGGTTCCTCATCACCAGGTAGCAGGTAACATACCTTCAAAAAAAACTTCCCCACATACACAAACGTTTGTATTTTGGAAGCAACCTTTAGTTTCTCTGTAGAAACTCAACCCCTCAGCCTCTTGCCTTCCACAAGCAAAAACGTAAATACAACAAACACTCACACACACAGAGTATATTCCAGATTAGATGTATACACCTTCTTACTTGTTGAAGACATTCTGGGTATAGTCAGATCTGAGAGGGTATCTGAAGTTTCCAGAAAGAAAATGTGTAGCAGGTATCACTGTGCTTCAGAACATCTCTTGAGGCTAACAGCAGGAAGGTAGGAGCCCAATTAACAGACTCCACAACAATTACAGGCTGATTCCAAAGGGTTTCAATGCTGATGCACGTGAGCAAATACAGTGAGTTTGTGTTCACTAAACACTTTATGGGCAAGTAGAGTGAGCAGAACATCTGGGAACACATTCAAAACTTTTTAAAAAGCACAGCACTATTTGGATGAAGTTCTGTATGGGGTCAAGAGCATCCATAGCAGAATGGCTTAATGGATCTAATAACAGTGATGCCAGCTAAAGAGTTCTATGCAAAATAGGACTGACCATTTATGGAGAGGAGAAATCTCTACCCCAAATGACAGGCTTTAGGAAGAGCCCAGGAAGGAACTACTGCAATGCTGATGAGGTTAGGAGTGTGTGTGGGGAAGAAGGGAAGCCATGATGGAGTTAGGGGTATGAGAGCTGATCACAGGGATGTGAGAGAGAAGTGACACGGCATGGATGAACAGAAGAGTGGAAACGAAGGTTTGTAACTACACCCAAGTACCCTTCTCCAGCTCCTCATAAAGCAAATTAAGAAAGCAAGTAGGCTCTGCCTCGACCATTCTCCAGTGGAAAGAATGCTTCCTCTCATGTAGGAGGATGCTCACAACTAAGACAGGACTGAGAATGCCACTGGTAACAGAGGGGTTAATCACTCGTCTTGCAGCCTAGCAGGAGCTGGCCCGGCATCCTTCCCTATCCCTTTAATCGTATCTGATACAGATGCAAGGCTAGGGAGGGGAGGCGGGTAGGGAACAAAGAAGCCATTTAAAAAAAAAATCAAAAAAAAGGACAAGAAAACGACCCCGCGCTCCATGGCAGACGCCAAAATGATTGCACAAAGGCACCATTTCAGGGCTGAAATTTCACCGCACCAACCTTGATTAAAAGATTCCATGGAGGGTGGGGGGAGAGGGCTGAAGGCAACAGTGCTGCAAATTAACCTTTTCTTGGTAAGGATGGCCTGGACTAGGAAGCATTTGTGTTCCTCACAGTCAATCCCCTTCCCACACCTGCAAGCACCTCCACATCCCCTTTGACCTGTCAGTTTTGGCCAGGACCCATTCAATTCTTGCATTATTGCCTTGAAAACCAGCCCCTCCTGTGCACATCAACAGAAGATGCTCAGACTGGTGCTTTTACAGGGAGCAGTAAAAGAATGACATTCATGGTTGGTTATATGAGCAGAGTTCCCAGGCAGGTGGGTATAAACTCCCTTTGGGACATGGATGCTCATGTGCAGGTACTGACCACATATGCAGCATGGAGAATGAACACTTTATATATACAAGCACAAGCTTTAACACGGATTAGCTGGAAATACTCTTTCTAGGCCAGTGAAAAAAAAAAATTAATATAAGGCAGAAACCATAGGTGAGGTGCACCTTCCCCCTTCTTCTCTTTAGAAATAAAACCTGAAAATTCTGAGAGCACTTTTTAGTAAGAAAATTAAGAAAGACTTCATGTGTTCTGCCCAAGAGCTCAGATCTTCCTCACGTAGAACAAGAATCTTGATGCACACAGAACAAGAAATGAAAAGTAGGTAGCTGTTGGCTGGAAGCCCTTGCAGATTGTAAGGCATCCACCCAAATCTTCACTCGAGCATGTTACCTCCCTGCGCATCAGAGGTAAGAGTGCAGGTACCTAAAGGGGCCAAATGACTGATCTTCCATCACACTACAGATTAAAGGAACTTCAGGATTTGACTACTGTTGTGCCACTGTAAGAACCACCAGGGTATGTACAAGTGAGATGGCTGGAGAGCACCCACCCCTCCAGACCATCAGTTCCACCGCGTGTCAGAGAACGGCTGCACAAGGAGCAAGCGAAACAACCACCTACAACTGTGAAGCTGGTGGGGCTGCAAGTGGCGACTGCGCTTCCGGCTGGGGCAGTGCCACTGAAAGGGGATCCCCACTTCTGATAAGCAGTGGGAGCAGAGAAACAATAGGTGATTTGATGAGAGTGCTCTACGATACTCCTGAGAAGCCCCACAGTCAGCACTGGCCAAAGAGGAAATTGGGAGTTTCCACAGCAACCTGCTCAGGGCACAAAGGCCCAACTGTCTAGGGAGAAGCAATGGAGGTGTCTCAGCACTCTCATTTTAAGAAGGAACAGCGGTGGAAGGCTGGAGTCTTTCTGAAGTCAGTGTACCTGCAAGATCATTTCTGTACAGCAGGAGTTTAATTGTATATCAGTCCTATAACCAGGGAGGAGCAGTGCTGGAGGAGGAGGAAGTAGTTCCTGCAGACTTTAGCCTAGCTAAAAGATAAGGGGGAAAAAAAGCTGCAAAAAAAGCATTGCACTTGGGTCCCTAATTTTACTAATACAGCCCATGACACAGAGAGAAAGAATAATAGCCAAGCTGTTACACAGAAAGTCATCTCTGGGGCATGTAGGACTGAGATGAAAGAGGAAGTGGGAGGGGAAAAAACCCAAACACATTTAACTTAAAATGAGGAGATTTAAAATTTATTTACATAAATACTAAACAAAATTAGAAACATTCCTGAAAAAGAAAAAAAAAACAACTGGTGGCTGGAGTCTGATCAGTCTGTGATAATTAACTCATCCACACCCCAGTCTTCATAGCTCCCATCTGGCAGGTAACGACGGATGATTATGGGGATTTTGCGTGCTCTGCAGGGAAGACACAGAGGTGAACAGAAATATCAGAGCCTTCACTTTAGCAGGCAATGGGAACTCACATGCTTGGTGGCTTCAATAAGCTCATCATACTTAACTGAGGGCTGTGTAGCACCAGTGATTTGATATGATATAGCGAAGTCCCAACAACCTTTTGTCTTTTGTAGGTGCAAAGCACTGAGCGCCCTTAGGCTACAAACACCAAAGACCCACAGGTCAGACCTCTGTTGCTAGTGCAGGAATTGAGCCCTGTGATCTGAACCCACTATGAGACAACATCAAGCATCTAACACTGATACAGGGGGAGAAGCAAACTGTGGGACAGCAGGGAGCTCTGCTGTGGAAAGGTGGGCCTGCAAATGGTCATCCAAAAGCTGCCTCTGCTACAGTCAGAAAGGATTTATTTACCTTTCTGTAAGCAGGGGCCAAGCACAATAAGCCAAGCACGCAAGGGTGCAGGAAACACACATTCTCACCAGACTGACCCTTATTTTAATTTTTGCCAGGACTTCATTTGAACACAGGTCTGTTCAGATGGCTGCTTTGAAACAATTCCATTTGGGGAATTAAACTGAGTCTGGAAAGATGAGGACCTTGAGTTTGCATCACAGAAATAAAGAACACTGGGACTGTGAAGTAGAAGAGGTCCAGAGCACTCCTAATCATCAGTATTTGCACAAGCAACTAGGATGGAAGAGAGCAGCTGTGGAGAAGCTTCAGTGTGAAAAAAGGGGAAGGCAACTATAGAGCTTACTGAAGGAAGACAAATTCGTCTTGGAATAAACTGCTAAATGCTGGGATGAGGAGAGGATTGCTGGCTTTATGGGAATCAATACACTCACCACCAAATCTGTGACTTACTTGAGTTCTTTCATGGCAATCAGCAAGGGGTCCGTCTCTCCTTCCAGCTCAACCATCACAGGGGCACACATCCTGAGAAGAACATCAACAACCACTTAAATAAACACACAGAAGAAAAAAAGGGACAGCTCAACATCTGTCTGCCTCTGTCACCTGTACAATGGCCAATAAAGGAGAAGGGTGAGACCGGCAAAACTGATTTGCTCTGTTATGCACTTCAAGAAGAAAATTCTCCCAGCTGGCTACAGAAAGAACTTTTACTTGAGTGTTCTTCTTGTCCCATCCCTCAGCCTCTGCTGACCAGCTCATGCTCAAGGACTGGTCAAACCCACACTCATCTCCCTCTGCTGTGCTTAAACATGAGGAAAAGAGCAGTTCTACAATTAATCCAATGGAAAGGGTGGAACTGCTGTATATTGAGCATGCCTCCTGCAACTCCAGCACATCTCTTTGTTCTGACTTGCTCACAGCTTCCAGGCTTTTATCAGGGGAAGAGAGGGGCTGGATTTACAACATACTTTACCTCTAGGAAGCAAAAAATGATGCATTTTGCAATGGATTGTGATGACACCCATCTACTGGGCAGTGGCAGCAGAGAAACCTCACGTTATATGTGGGTGAGGCCACGGGGGCTGCTCGCCTGGGTTCAGCACCAAAGGCAGAAGATGCAGGTGAAGCAGAACCAGGTGGCAGAGTGCTGTGGATTAAACGCCTGGCATGGGCCCATCTCATCTCCCCCCATCTTTCTGGCCTTCTGCCAATTGAAAGAAGTGCACAAAACAGGTTCACAGAGCAGAGGCTGTGCAGAGAACAGCTTGGAAAAGTTGTAAGGAAAGATCTGATCACCACCTGCGAGCTTCTAAACAATACAGAACAGAGGCTTCATTTCAAGGGTGGATATAACCAAGATGAAACTCAAAAACTTGTCACTGCCTAACAATCTAATTCAAAACGCAGTTTTTCCAAAAGCACAAAATTTTTTGATATTTATTATTATAATAAATCTAAATAGGAAAACTGATTAAATTGAGAGCAGCAAGCCTTGACAGCACTTAAAATAGGTAGGTTCTAAATGTTATTACCTATTATGAGTGAAGCCTTACTATTGCACATTAAAAACTTACAAGTGCAAACATTATTGCACTTTAAAAAACTTACAGCTCGCCACAACAGAACTGCATTTAAAGTCAATTTCAGGTTGGTTTCTCCTGTCCCAATTCCTACAGCCCTGTGGTATCAACTGAACACATTTTGGAGCATCCTGCTCTTCAGGCTTTTACATAACAGTTATGAGCTTTCCAGTCCACATTGGCTCTCTTAGGAAAGACAGAAACCAGAATCGGCATGTCCCATTCTGTACTAATTTTTGCCTGTGACCTAGAAAAATTCACTGAGGCTAATAAATGCTCCCCTTCTCTAGGCACAAGTAGCACAGTCTCAGCCAAAGAGAGACACAGAGACTTCAGGTGCAACTAAGAGCTCCACGGTTCCGGGCATCAGTGTTGACCAAGAGGATGACATGCAAGCTCAGCAGCCATGCAAAGGATCCGGGAGTTTTTAAGGGAAGAGGAAAGCACGTTTCAGTGCAAAGGGAGGCGCAGCTGTGGCGGCGGTGGGGACACAGCGGGCAGTACTCACGCTATCTGGAGAGCACGGGTGCCCAGGACTCTGGCTCGCTCGTACTTGGTCATGTAGGGTGTTGTAATCCGCTTCTGGTTCGCCTGCTGTCGCTCTCCCGAGGGCAGAATTTCCACGTTCTCCTGTCCTTCCTGGT
This sequence comes from Manacus candei, assembly GCF_025592945.1. Lineage (NCBI taxonomy): Eukaryota > Metazoa > Chordata > Aves > Passeriformes > Pipridae > Manacus > Manacus candei. Next base: position 7,323,365 of record NW_026138066.1, read on the forward strand.
AGAAAGCAGATCGGCACCGCAGCTCAGCTGCGCCCGCCGCCGAGGCCCTGAGGTACCGGGAGGGCCCCCGAGGCCTCCCCAGCTCCGGCCCAGCGGGACCGGCAGAGCCGCGGGGCACTCACCTCCTCCGCGTTCTCCAGGTCCTCCAGGCCCTCATCCTCCTCCACATCGTCGAAGTCGTCCCCATCAAAGCTGCGGGGGAGACACGACCGTCACACGCGGGGCCGCCGCCTCCCCCCGACCAGCCCTGAGGCGCGACACGCCACTGCCGCCCGCCCTCCGTGCCCCCGGTCGCCCCGCTCTCACTTGTCCTCGTTGTCAGACATGTTGCCCGCCCGGCGGAACTGGGAGGCGCTTCCAGGAGCCACTTCCGGGCGCTGCCGCGACGCTGCCGGAACCCAGCCGGTGCCGTTGCCATGGCGACCGCCTCCGTGTCCTGTCTGCCAGCCCGGTCGCGCCGCTCGCCGCCCGTCGCGATGGAGGCGCTGGGGACCGCGGGCCGCGGCGGGGGCTCGAGGCCGGGCAGGTCGGCCCAGTACAGCCCGGGCACCCGGGAGCTGCTGAGAGGTAACGGCGGAGCGGGGCCCCCCCGTGCCCCCGCGCTCCGGCCCGCCGTGCCTCGCCCGAAGGAGAGCGTCCCACCGTGGTCCGGGAACGGGGCGGGCCCGTCGCTGGTGTCGCCGCCCCGGCTGGAGTCTCCTAAACCTGCATGTTCCCCATTGGGTTCGGGTCGTGACGGGGGGTGGCCCCGGGGCGGGTTCCCCAGCCCGGCCCCGCTGCCTCTTCACCCACACGTCGTGTTTTTCAGCGATGATGGAGGAGCTGAAGCTGACACATTCCCAGAGGCGATACCTGATGGACTGTGTGAAACGTGAGTGAGGCGCCCGGGCTCTCCCGACCGCTGCTGTGCTGTTGGTGAAGAGCTTTTGCCGCTCACCTTGAGACGGGGGCGTTCGTCCGCAGCCTGCTTGGATGAGCAAGTGCTTTAAAACAGCAGCACGGCAGCTGCTGACACGCTGGGATGTGAGGGGTGAGGTGTCCCTAAGGGTCATCCAGGAAACAAGGCACAACATGGTGACTTGAACCACAGTCTGTCTTGTACCAACGACCAGGGTGAGGCATCTGTGGCATCTGGAGTCTTTGCTTGTGATGCTACAGTAGATCAACAGGCAGGTCTTCTGCTGGCACTAGGCCAGGATCCTTGTGGTCCCTTCTGTGTCACTTACTGTTATTTTTGGTTTCTTCCCCAGGAGGAAATGCCCTGCCCCTCCAGTGGCCCTCCACATCCAGCAAACAGCCAGTGCCTGCTTCCTCCCCACCAGCCTGTCAGCCAAGCAGGCTTCCAGCTAGACCACATCTCCGACCTGCCAAGGTGTGCCAGGCAGGAGATGCCTACACTCGAGAGAAGTTCAAGCCACAGCCCACACGTAAGTTGGCAAACATTGCTGATAAATACACAGTGACCCCTGGACCCTCTCTTCCCCTTCTGTCCATCCCCTGCCTGCAGTCTCAGTAGTGGCAGAGTGTATCTGAATTGCTCCATGTCCTCATGCTTTTGGTCTTTAGAGACACTTTAGAAATGGATCTCTGACAGAACATCTACTTTAAGTGCTTGCTGACTTCTGCCCCTCAGCTTGGGGTGGGGACAGGCAACAGGGACCTGCACAGTCCTTGAGTAAGAAGGAAGTACTATGTGACTTTCTAGCACATAAATGTGAATCAAACCTCTGATGTTGGTCTGATTGGCTCTGTCCACCTGTGTGGTGCTTCAGCAGTTCAGTCCCGGGATGGACTGATGTTAATGTAACACCTCCTCTGTGACTGTTAGCAGGGGAGTGGTGTGGCCAGGCTCCTCCCTGAGGAGGCAGGCTGATAATAAATTCCTTTCCCTTGGCATTCACAGGAGATTTGGAAAAGGAGAAGCAAAGACTTCAAAACATCTTAGCGACAGGGAAGGAGGAGGTGGAGGATGAGGTGGAACGGGTGCCGGTTCGGACAAAGGAAGAGGAAATACCTGAGCCTGACCGGTTTGAAGAATGTATGTCTTTACATCCCCTGGAGGGAGGCAGGCAGGAAGCCTCGGAAGCCAGCTCCCTCCAAGGGCTGGGGTGGCAGGCTGTGTTGCCAGTAACCTGGAGCCCATTGCAGAAGGAGGCACAAAGCCCAGTTTCCAAGAGAAAGGCCTTGCTGCTGTGCTGCTGAGATCCAGCCATCCTTGCAGAGCCTATACTGCTGGCAGATTAAAGCTCCCTGGACTGCCTGCACAAAATGAACTCTGCCAGCAGGGGAATACCCTAAGGATGTGCAGGGTGACCTGGGCAGCAAGCCCAGATACTGTGTGTCTTTCCCCAGCAAGCATAACTCAACATAGATTAGGTCACTTTCCAGCCTGACTATGGTTTGGGCTGTTTCACTCTAGGATCACAGCAGTTACACTAGCAAAGCTTAAATGTTGAGCAAAATTTTAAGCAGTGAAAAACTTTGGCCTGAAGAGTATGCTGGGATAGCAGAACCCTGCCTAATACCTCTCTGAGCTTGAATCTTCAATGTATGTGTACGCCCCAGCCAGCCCTTCGCTAGCCAGGACAGCACAAAGATGGGCAACACCAGAATAACGTGTACAGCAGGTCCCTGCTGCAGGGAGCCAGTGCAGCTGGCATCACACAAGCTGAGTGTTGTCCTTCGCACATCTTTGACAGGATTTGGATCAGCTGGCTGCAGGTCTGTGCTGCAAAACAGCAGCTAATGTTTCCTGCCTGGTCCTGGGAGCAGAGATGGTTGAGATAACTGGGTGATGTGTGTCAACTAATGAACCTCAACAGCAGGTTCTCTCTCCATCCACAGACTGGCTAAATTGCCCACAAGCAACAGAGAATTGTCTGTACAAAGAAAACCAGAAACCTACCATTCCTGGAAGTTGGGGAGGAGGAAGAAGTTGGGCAGAGGGGACATTTTCCACTGTGGAAGGGTCTACTGGGGTATTGTGAAGATGTGCAAAATGAGTGTTAAGAACATCACCCTGCCTCTGGTGGGACTGCTGTTCAAGTTGAGCTAGGAAATTGGGGGTTCAGAACTAGACAGAAACATGTTTTCTTGCCTTTTGGTTGTATCCTGTTTCCACAGTTCTTTCTCTTATCCATTAGTGGTGAATGAAATTCAGGACAGGAGGGAATTCCTGGCGCAGATGGAAGCTCTAGGACAGGACAAGGAGTATAAAGGGATTGTCCTTGCTGAAATCTCACAGGTACGCAAGGGTCTTGTCTGTACAGTAAGTGGAGGGAATGCCTTGTGTCAGAGACCATAAAGCAGAGACCTCTGGTATCTGAGCAGGGGAGGGGACAGAGAGCTGTTTCCCTTCATGGTACAGCTCAGGCGTGAATTTGGGGAATGGTGGGTAGAGGTTTTTAGCCTTTCTTTTCATCTCTGCGTGTAACTCAATCAGGGAAATTGAACTTTTGTTCTTGAGATTGGCAAAAGAAGAAAAAAAAAAAGCTGATGGCTTTCTCCCTGCTCAGCCCTTTCTCTTTGTACTTTGCAGAAAATGCATGAGATGGAGATCATTGACAAGAAGAGAAGTGAGGAAATTAGAAAGATGATGACAAAAGACTTCCCTGGTGGGAACAAATCTGATCTCCATGATTAGGCCAAGGACAAAACACGAGTGCAGTTTGTTCCCACCTTTTCTTCCCAGACTCTTGGCATCGGAGTCTTAAGGACTGGTCTTTTCCCAAAGAGGGGGCAGCACCATCTGTTGCCCAGCGGGCAGGACCAATTTGTACATAAACGGCAACAGAAGTTGTTGTAAAATCCTACCCACACACCGGATCCCCTCTTGCTCAACAATATTAAAGACATGGAAACACGTGGCAATCAAAACATGACAAAGCAGAGCCTCCTTTGCCTATGCAATGCCTCAGTACAGCAATCCACCCGTAGAAATGCCACTCCTTCCCATCTACCCAGAGGTGGAGGTTTCTCATGACAGCGTGATGCTAACACACACACTGCTACCCACACCTGCAGCCCACTCGCTCCTGTCCCTCCTGACTCAGGGAACAATTCAGGAACGGCTCTGCTGGCAGAAGGCAGGGAGGAGGATGCAGCTGTGTGGTCTTGCGCAAGCATGAGCCCCCCCGACATTGCTGCAGGTCAGTGTGACTGTGCATCAGCAAAGCTCTGGCAGCAGCTGAGCTGGGCAGTCACTCAGGAACACAGCTGTGCCGAGCAGGGAGAGGGGATTTCAGACCAGTGCCTGCTGCTCTTGGCTGTGGGTTTGCTGTGGTTTTTTGGTTCCTGAAAGCACGGTATGCAGAATAGCCATCAGCTTCCCACAGAGCCTGGAAATGGCTGTTTGCTTACCTCAGACATACCCACACCTTTGTACTCTAGCAGGCTGAAGCATGAGACTGAAGCATGATGCCTTGCTTTTCCTGTGCAAATCCCAGCATAAAGTCCAGTTTCCAATTTCCTTAAGATCCCATCCTCTGCTTCTAAGCAATACTCTTGTCAGCCACTCACCAAAGCCAGGCAGCATGCCCTGTCCAACATGACTACACAAAGGAATCAGAAACCTAAACCAAGATCATTTTTTAAATCCAATGTTTCTTTTATTTCTGTTCAGGTGAATGGAAGTCATGGAGTTAGTACAGTATAATTTACAAATCAATCTTCTGACTGGGCGTGGGGCCAAGGGGTGTCAGGCTGCAGTGATCCCAATGGCCTTTGGCAACAGTGACATGACAGCAGGCTCTAAAGCAGGTCTGTTTCTCCTTGGAGAAGGGTTGTGCTTTGGGATCTCCCCTACCACTGCTCCTCATCAGCCTGCTGGGGTAGGGAAAGGCGAGATGGCATCACCAGCGCAGGGCTGAGCTGGCCAGCTCCCAGCCACGGGGGCCACACTGGGGCTGAGGAGGGGCTTGGGTCCCTCTGGTTTTGGGAAATGAGGATCCCTTTCCAGAATGCCATGCCAGCCACCTTGCAAGGCACTGCTCTGAGAGCATTTTGGCTAAAGCCTGTTGGGTTTTTAGAAGGGACTGCAGCAGATGGCTCAGGGCTGGTTATGTCTAATTTGCTAATGAGAAGGCATGATGAACAGCTGACCAACCAAACACCCATGAAACTCTACTTCTGGCTGATCCAGCAATTCAATAAATAATTCTCCTCGCCTTGGAAGAGAAGGCAGGAAACAAAAATGGAAGGAAGAAGGGATGGTTGGAAGAATACCACCCCCCACTCCCTCCTCCAATGTACACACACGCACACACACAACAAATAAAATAAGGGGTTTAAAGTTTTAGGATGGGTTTGAATTCATCTAGTAAAGGAGGTGTAAAAAATAACCAGCCAACACCTGCACACTTTTAAAGTATACACCGACGAAGCTGGGTAATGGTCAGTTGTGACCACGCCTCTCTCCACAGCTGCTCAAGGGTGGCACTGGTGAGCAGGGACACGGCCTAGTGCCCCTTGCCAGCGCTGAGTCAGTCTTGAGCTTTTCTGTCCTTGCCCGGAAAAGGGACGTTCCTCCCTCCCCAGGAAGGCAGCAGTGGTGTTTAGCAGCAGTGGGGGTCCTGAGTAGGGTGTGTGTGCTATGTCCCAGCAGCTGTACACTGTCCCCTTGGGTCCTCTCAGCCTTGTGACAGAGCCCACCCAGCCCTGGCACTCAAGGGAGGGGACAGCTCAAAATAAATAGGGCACCAGTTATTTTTTTGGCTATGGCTCTAGAGCCTTGTGACATGGGAGTGTTTTCTTAACCTTTTAGTTTAGGCCAGTAAAACCCAAAGAATCCTGATTCTAATGTCAGAGTTTTCTCCCGAAGTTAAAAACGGGACAGAAAGGGCACAAGAGCGGGCAGTCAGGGAGGGACAGGGAGGCCCAGTCCTGGCAAAAGTCAGAGGCACATGGAACTGTCACAGTTAGAGCAGGAGAAAGGACGGGGTGCAGTTAGTGCAAGTTTTCCCACAAACACAAAACTCCTTGGCTTGCTTCTCAGTTAACGACAAGAACGCGCAACGGGGTAATGTATCTGAGAAGCAAATCCATCTTCTCCCCGCCTCGTTAGCAAGGCTTCATGGAGGGGATGGCCATGCCCCTCTGCAGCCTTGGGAAGGGGAGCACTTTGGTCAGACTCCCCCACTCTGGGCTGAGGGCTGGCGTCTCCCTGGGGAGGGAGCAGGGAGAGAGGCGAGCCAGCTGCAGAGAGGCCAGGGCTGTCTGGCAAGCACTTCCCTCCCACTGCTGGTGTTCCCCTGCTCTAGCTTTTCTCCTTGGGTGACTTGCTCTTGGAGTCATGCTTGTTGCCCAGCAGCTTAAGCACCTTCATGGGCTTGAATTTGCCTTTCTTCTTGCTCTCAGTCTCCGTCTCCCTGTGAAATTCTGGGATTGCAAAGGGAGGTTGTTACTTTGGGATGTCAGTGGTAGTACAGACACATGCATGACAACAGAGCCAAGAGAGCCATGAGTCAAAGCCCTCCACTGTATGCACACTTCTTTCTCTGATAACAGCAGGGAGCAGCACAACTGCGGCCCTACAGGAAATTCTACCGAGTTTACAGAGAATAGATTCAATCTCTCCTGCACACAATTTCACAAATGGCTCGTGCTGCCCCTTGCTGGGGTCAGCAGTGAAAACATCACTCCAAAAATCTTCCCAACTGTTTCTTACCTTTCCTTTTAATCATGGCTTCCAACATTTTATCCTCCTCCTCTTCTCTGAAAGAAAGAATGGGAAAGAGGTCAGCAATTCAGCCCTGAAAACAGCTGCTGTATTGTTTAAGGCTAGAGAACCTCCTGCTTAGAAGCCACAGAGGGGCAGATCCATCACCGTCTTGTGAGCATTTGCTACCAGCAGGTTAAATCCCACATGCTGCACTTAGTGACCTGTCTTTCCCACATGAAGCATTCAAAGAGACAAATATGGGGAAGCCTGAGAAAGACATCAGCAACATGGACATCTTGGGACACCCCCACAAGTTGCTCATGTGGTGCTGAGTCAGATGGGCTATGCTTTTCCCTTCTCCTCCAGCCCACCCCACTCCTCACTCACCTCTGCCGGTCCTCATCCAGGCAATTCACAATGGCATTCCTCTGCTCGATGATGGTCACCAGCTCCTGCATCAGCACCTTCTCCCTCCCTCGGTCCTCGTCAGTCCAGTCCTTCTCTACCCACCCAAACCCCAAGGAAGGACAGGCAATTACAGGGCTGAAGGAGCGCTGAAATTCAGAGCTTTGGGGCAGAGATCCCCAGCATGATCCCCTCTACCCTGCCATGTTGTGGAGCCAGTTGAGCTGGCAGTGCTTTGGGGACAGAGCCCTGCATGTGGCATCCCACTGGGACAAAAGGAACGTGTCCCTGCACAATGCTGGGGCACACAATGAGATGGGACAGCGGCTCTAGACCCAGCTGATTGTGCCAGCATCCCTACAGATCTGCCTCTCTTCACCTGAGACCCACCTGGACAGAGGGGAGATGATGCCCAGGGGAAAAATGATCCTGGTGGGGTCCCTTCTGATTCAGAAAAAGGGGTAACCCCACCCAGAGTGGTGCTTTACCTGGCTTGTTGAGGAGGCACCGCAGTTCATACTCCACGTCTGACTGCCGCTGCTCCAGATTCTGCTGCTTGAAGCTGCAAGGGAAGGAATCACTGCAAGGCTCCAGAGAGCAGGAACATCACCCCAAAGTATGGGGTGAGCTTGGAAAGAACCACCCAGATGCTGATCTTGTCCTGCATATCCAGGGAGCCAAACACCAGCAATGTGGGAAACGACTGGATGGTAGGCCTTGAATTTGAGCAGTTGCAGCTCTGAAGTTGCAGAGGAATGTAAACAACTCTAAGGAAATATTTACTGCAATGCTGGATGGAACAAAGGTAATGCAGCCGAGACCAAAGGTCACCAATCAAAATGTGTATAGTGTCACCAATGACAGCATGCACAGTGTCTTCAGTGTCACCAATGAAAGTATGTACAGTGTCTTCTGTGTTACCAATGAAAGTATATACAGTGTTTTATGTTTGAGACTTTTAACCAATTATGTTTGTAGCACAATAGTATACAAAGAGTATAAAAGAAACATTTGAGAGGAATAAAGTAGCCATGTGCCTTTCCCTGCTGAGTGCATTCTTGGCCGTTGTCACAGCCCTGGCTGCTCAAGGAGATACTGCTGGGGCTCTGGTGACTTGTTGTGGATCAGTTGGGTATATTTGGAAAGATTTGTCTGCTTACCCTTTCTCCCTCCCTTCTCTAGGCAAGGAGGCCCTGTCAGGCTCTCCCTTGGAAACACTGTTTCAGGAGGGCTGAGAAAGGGCTCCCTGAAAGAGGGTCAGTGCCTCTCCACACACTTGCATACACTTACATGTAGATGAGCTCCGACTCGTGGCGCACTAGCATGTGCTTCTCATGGATGAGTTTGAACCAGTCCACAAGCAGGCTGTCCTCAGGGTTATCTGCCAAGCAAAGGGACAATTCAGAGCCATTCTCAGCCCTGGTGATGCAGGCACCCCATCACACTGCAGCAGGCTGGGCTCTGCCAAGCCAGGAGACGGGCACTAGGCTATAGCCAACCCAATCTCAGCCTGTTCCTGAGTCCCAGAGAGAGACCTTAGCTTTTCTCCCACCTGTTTTAATTCTAGGGACATCTCCATGTCCAGGGTATGGTTGTGACCAATCTTGGAGCCCAGCACATCCTCTTTTGCTCTTCCAACCCCAGCATCAGCAGAGAGGAAGTCATTGCTGCAATCTCCTTGGCTGGAGAGAGGGCAGCTCTGAGGTCTATCCTGCCCCACACCCACAGACAGCTCTCCCCACATACCATTCTCAGCACTGCGAAGCTTTTCCTCCAAAGCCACCCCACGGTGCTCCAGCTGGTCCAGCTGATGCTCAATGGCATCCATCTCCCCATAGATATCTTCTTCAGGGATGTACTGATCTGTCTGCACCTGCCAAAGCATAAACCACCAACCTCTAGATTCCAGCAGTAACTCTAGATTCCAGCTGGTCAATACTAACAGGGCCAGAAGAACAATAGAATATTCCACCTAAGTGTGGATCTGAAATCCCCACCCCACTCTGGAGCAAAGGGAGACCATGGTGCTGCCATGAACAGGGTCTAGTCTACACACCATCCTCCCCAGCCACAGCCACCCGCTGCGTCCCTGCCCACAGATGCATCAGCAGGGTGCATGTATACTGCTACAGCCCTGGGGGGTAGCAGAGAGCTGGCTTTTCCCTCCCTGATTCTAAGGGCCCTTTTACCTTGCGCTTGATCAGTGGGAAGCCGTGACCTGGTGCAGGAGGACGCACCGGCTTGGAGCCCTTGGGAGGTTTCTTTGCCGAGGGGGAGGCGGCAGGTGATGGCTTCCGGTTGAAGGGGTTCTCTTTGCAGGAAGACTGGAGAGGAGGGCCAAAAGGAAATACATGGGAATCGAGGAAACAGAATGGATACAGCATTCCAACAGCTGTGAATGAGCAGACAGGGCAGCCCTAGGGTTTATCCTGCCCCACATCCTCCTAAAGGAGGAACACAGCACTTGTCTTCACCAGCTGCTAAGCCATGGGGCAAAAAGCCAGCTGTGCTCCTGTTTGGCATCAGTTCCCCAACTTCTCTCCAACAAGCACGCTGAATTATTTTCCTTCACAGTTCCCTTCCTATTTGCTCTGATCACATGACATCCTGCCACTTCTCTAGCATGGGGCAGGCAGAGTACAAGCAGAGACACCATTTAAAAAAAATACACTTGAACCTTGCTTTGAGGGGGTCACACATCAAACCTACCAAAGGGGCAAGCTTGGAATCACAATCCCCCTGTGACTGAGTGATGGATGGGGAAGAAAAGCCCTCTGATCTGGACGGGAGGAAGGTCACTATCTCACCTTCAGCTGTGGTTTGGGTGAGGAGGGTGTCTTGGGGCTTCCAGCTCCCCCCTCTGAAGCCAAGAGGATGGGTGTAGGGCTGGCCCCAGCTGGAGGCTTGGGGGGCAGCCGGCTGGGGCTGGTCTTTAAGCTGCCAGTGGAGACGCTCCTGCTGGCATGTGGGGTGCTGGGCTGCATCTCCCCACTGAAGCTGGCCAGCTCGCTGGAGGAGGAGAAGGAGGAGTTGGTAGAGAGGCTGGCTGGGGCAGCAGGGCTTTCACTGGAAGAGACACTGGCCAGTGGCGTATCAGCACTAGAGGTCTTGGCAGCTGTCGGCGTGTGGACAGTGGGCTCGGAGGAGCTTTTGGGCACTGAGGCCTCATCGGTGTCTCCCAGCACCTTGGCTGAACTCTCAGAGTTGATGCTCTCAAGGCTGAGGGCTGGAGATGGTGTGGAGGATGATGGCTCAGAGTGTGACAGCCTGGAGATGGGGTGGTGGGCTGCAAAGCAAAGGGAGAGCTCAGGAAGGAGTGAAGGGAGAGCCAGGAGAGAAGGGAAGAGTGGTATACACTGGACACAGGGGTCATCACAAAAGTCTTGCCTGCAAATGCTGTGCTCCAGTGGGTAGAGAGGACATGGCTAGTGCAAGTTTTAGCACAACCATCACTGCATAAAGGCCTGGCCTGCCAGTGATGCCGAGGCACCTGGGAAGGGGGGGCCTCCAAGGGGATGCACAGGGGTTGCAGAGGAAGGATAAGGGAGCAAGGGGAAGCTCACCTAGTGGGGAAGCATTGGGAGCTCGTGGAGCTGGCCGCTTCTTTGTCTTTGGGCTGCTGGTGGGAGTGATGCCGTACCAGGGGTGGAGAGGCTTGGCAGCAGCCTCGCTCTGCTCCTGCTCAGGTGTGCTCTTTTGGGCATCTGCACTCTCCTCTTCCTCCTCATCCTCTTCCTCAAAGGGGTTGTAAGGTTTGGGCTCTGTGGCATCAGACCTGCTCTCCTCACTCCTGACTTTCCCCACCTCCTCCCCATCCTCCTCCTCTGAAGTCCTACTTGGAGTCTCATGGCTGTTGCCTGGGGGAGGAGGGGGAGCTGGCTTCTTCTTGGGCTCTGCTTGCACTAAGGCCATCCATGGTGGGTCCTTGGCTCTTGCAGCAGCTCCACTACTGGTAGAAGAGAAAGAGAAGTTGAGGTGGCAGGGAGCAGAGACAAGCAGGGATGGTGAGGCACTGGAGAGGGACTTAGCTCTTGGGGAAAAGGACAGATGGAACAGGATATCTCCCATGCAGAAGCAGCTTTACTGTCCAATGAGTCTTCCCCAGACACAGTGTCTTGCTCTCCATGGGCAAACCTATGGGCCTGAGGGAAGCACAGCCTGCCTGACTTGCCTGCTGGACCCAGTGTTTTGGTTTCTGAATATTACTACCTCCATCTGCTAGGCAGTGGTAAAGGCTGAGCTTTATGGGCATAGCTGGTCTCCCCTCCCTGACACCACTACTACACCCAGCTCTGCTCCTCAAGCTGTGGACAGAGGGGGAATTGAGATGAGATATATACCCTCTGTGGCACATTCCTCTCCAACATGCAGAGGGCTGTTCATCCAAGAGTCCCAGGGATGCACTCTTCTTTGCTAACTCCTGTGGCTGAAAACACTGCTGGTCCTCTGGGGGCACAGCCCACACCATGGCTCAGTGAATCACTGCTGGTCAGGAAAGTGGCCACCACTTGCCGCACACACCTGCTCTTTGACCATTGCAAATGTGGGATGTTTGTACAACCTCTGTCCCAAAGGCAGGCAAGAATGAACCAACACCAGTGGGCTCCTGGGTAAGAGCCCAGAAGGTGTAAAGGTTGCAGCCAGACACTCACAATGACCCTGGACTGGACCTTTCCCAGGACAAACCCTCCACAAGGCAGACAAGCATCCCCTTCTCAGCACACATAAGCAGAGCCATTTCAGAAGGCACTTGGCCATCTGCACGTGCCACAAAAATGCCTTTATGAAGCCCTCAAACACTTTACAAACCCTAAGAGACAAAGGGCCTGGGAGGTATGGACAAACACTGTTAGCCTGACCATGCTGGGCTGGCACCTATTAGGAAAGGGACATGGTCAAAGCCTACATCCTCCTAGGAACAGGGGCTGATGGCGGTGGTAGAGAAAACCACAGATGTGCTGTTACCATAGCCCCAGCTTGCTATGGATTTTTCAGGGATCTGCAAGCAGAAGGACGTACCGATCAGAGGAGCAGGGTCTTCCTCGAGGTTTTGGGACAGGGGGACTGGGTTCAGGTACTCGACCTAGAAAGACACAGGGTCAGACTGTCACAACACCAAAAGGACATGAAGAAAGAGGTTAAATCAACACAAGGCACCTCTTACACATATTCCTACTGGTGGGCAGCTATTCCCACACTCTGAAGACCTCAAGGCATTTCTTCTGCAGCTGGTGCAGCCAGCTAACCCCAAACATTCCCTCTGACTTTTTCTCCCCACCTCACCCTCAGAGCTGCACCTGGAGACATGATGTGCCCCATTTATCCCCACACCTGCAAACTGCTCTAGCACTGCCACCTTCCCTCTGCACTGGCAGCAAACTCTGTAGAGCTCTGGAGAAATATAAGGGAACAGGCAGGCATGAAAGCTAGCCCTACTCTCTCTGCTCTAGGGATGGCTGGCAATGGCTGGCAGTCAAGGGCTCAGTGTCTGAGCCCAAGATTTATTCAGAGGTAGAAGAGTGTTGTGCTGCAGAGAAGGAATGAAACTCATCCAACCTGCAGCCGACCACTTTGGCTGCTGGGGATGTGGAGGGTAACCCCTGCCACCACTGTGCCCTCTTACCGTTCACTATGCCAGGCCCACCCTCGCTGCTCTCACCCTGGAGAGTGGACCTGGGCCGGGGGACGGGGTGAGAGGTTGGAGGGGAGAGGGCCGAGGCATCGGTGGCCTTCCTTGGGGCAGGGGTGGGGCGCGAGTCTCTGAGTTGTCCATCCAGTGAGCTGGCTTTGTCCTGGGTGAGCACCGCGGGCTTGCTGGGGAGGGGAGGTCTGGAAGGAGTTTGGGAGATTGGTGTCCCACTGCCTGTGTGAGCAGGGGGCATTGCTGTCTCTGCTTTGCTGGGTGTGCTGTCCTTCTCTGCTGGGCCAGCCAGGCCCTCTGCAGGCGTATGGGTCTCTGCCATGCTCTCCAAGGAGTTGCCACTGTCCTTCCCCACCTCTGCTCCTGCAGGGAGGGTATCCTCTCTCGTGTTGTCAGCCCCAGTCTCAGTTCTTAGCTCTGGTGACTGTCGGTCTGGGCTGGGCCTCCTCTCTGCCTTCCCACTCATGGCCAATTTACCACGATGCTGTGTGCAGACAAAAGTCCCCGCCTCTGACCCAGGCTTGTATGACCCTGGGAGCAGCGTGCTGGAGCACTCCTTACACCTGCCAACAAGAGGAGAATGCTCCATGAGGTGGGGGATACCATCCTGCCCCTCATGGAAGGCAAGGCACCTGGGAGATCCTTGCAGCGACATGGAGTTAGTTCCCACCCCTGCTACTAAATCCTAGTGTGGTCTTGGGGGAGTCATTCAGAAAAGAAGAGGAACAGAGAAATGTCACCATGCCACTGTATCAGCCCATGGGGAGTTCACAGCTCAAATACTGTGTGCATTTGGGTTCCTCCTTCAACTCAGAAAGAATTTAATAGATGTAGAAGGGCAACAGTCAGTATTGGCATATGGCATGGTTTCCAGACGTGGAAGGGGGAGAGGGATCAACCATTCACAGACATGAAACAGGGAGTATCAACTGGAATTAGGGAGCAGTTTGTTCCAAACTGGCACAGGGAAGCTGATGGGCTCCTTTGCAGGGGCCAAAGGTCCAGGTGGGTTAAAGAACCATCAGACATGTTTGTAAAACAAAACCTCACAAACTCTGATTATTAAATAAAATGACATCACTTCCAACTCGGGAAATTCCTGCTCTGGAGGCTTCAAGAGCAGTCAGGAGAAACAGCACACAAGGCTGGCCCGGTCCCATGCTCACCCTCACTAATGCTGACCATGGCACCCAACAGGGCCACAGCATTTGGCTGTAAGGACAAGGGAATTAAGCAGTGGGCTGTTCATACACTCTGCCTTGCCTGTTGAAACTGGGCTAATAGCTTCCCTGTCCTGTGCTGTCTGCCACATCTCCTTGGATCATCCACTCTTTCCCCACTGAGCCTCTGAATGCTTCCTAATGAAGCCCTTCAGGCACAAGTGTAATGCACAGCATTGGCAACTAAATCAGCCCTTTTCCACCTGGGAAGGAAGGTGGATAGCATACATGAAAGACAGCCAAGGGCAAGGGCTGATCAAGCACTCCCATGAAAACCAAGCTTGTTCCTTCTTGTCCAAATACCTGGTACTTGCAGCAGCTGGTTGCCCTACACTGCAAGAAGATAGTTTTGGTGAGGAATTCTGCTCTGGGCATCCAGTTGACTGGGATTTCCTTTGAAATGGAGAGCAGAAGTGTGAGGACACAGAGGCTCTAGAGAGAAGGGGTATGATGAAATGAAGAGTGGCAAGTTTGGACAAGAGGAGAAAGTGATTTGCTTTGGATTTATCTCCATCAGCCCACAGAAAATGCTGCCAAAGGGCTTCATGACCAAACAGCATCCATGAATCAGCACAGGAAAAAAAAACAAAACTGAAAAACTGATAAGAAAAGCATGAGGAGGCAAAACATTTGGGATAAAATTACAAGGATCTCACTGCTCAGTCTGAAGGGCCATCAGCTATGCTATGGCAGATATGGCACCTCTCCTACTCCTGGCCCATGAAGACAGTGGAAATGCTGCACTTGCACCCCAAAACTCCTGCTTTTGCCACAGGTGCAGACGGGAAGCTTGATGGGCCCCAGCTTAGCTCCCCTCCTGCGATGCTGTTTCTATGGCACATCCCCAACTGGCTTAGGCAGGTGAAAGAGGCCTCCTGTATCTTCACAGTGGCTCAATATTTCTGTCCTGAGATGCCAGCTCTTGTCCTGTGGCCCATGGGAGAGATCTCATCCCTTCATCATCAGAGCAGTGAAAGCAAAGTGAAATGATTTCACAGGTGCTACAGGTAAGGACCTGCATGCAGGAAGTAACCACAGAGCTGCTGACGTCTAAACCCTCATTCCCCAGTTTGTTAACAGCTGCAGCTCTCCAAATGCTCCCTGACAGCTCAGCACCACCCAGGCAGCATGGAAGCCTGTATATCCAGTTGAGGATGTGGAGTGTAGGTGGAATGAGATTTGTAGGATGATGTCATAACTTAGACCTCATTGAAAAGTGAAGTGGGGGTGGTCCTGGGTAGGCAGGTGGTAAAGAGGCAGAGCATCCTTGTTCATGTGACAAAGGAGAAGCTCAAGAGGCTGGGATCCCAGAGGGAAACCACAAGTCAGCAAGTGAGGCAGGGAAGAAGGGAGGAATGGAGTACAGGGTTGGACACAAGGGGCTAGCCAGACCTCTGGGACAGGGCGGGTGGCAAGAAATGGAACATCTTCAGTATCATTTCAAGCACTGTTGTTGATGCTCCACATTGCCCAAGGACACAGACAGGCAAAGATGGGGTGCAGCTGGCCACAGACCTCAGTTTGCCAAGGAGAGTGGCCGCCCCACCAGGCCTGGCCATGACATACCTGAAGCAGTGGCGGTGGTAGAGCTTGCCCTCGGCCAGGTAGCGCTGGACCAGGTGGACGTGCTGCTGGCAGGCTGTGCAGGTACTGCTGGGCGTGGTGCGCTGGGACCGCTCCAGTGGCTCCGAGGGGGCATCATCCTGTGACACAACACACAGGAAGCTCAGGCTGGGGGCCACAAGCTGCTCCCCAGACCACAGATCCTCCAGAGCAGCTGCTCCCTGGGCAAGGCCCATCGCTGAGGGCTTGTGGTGCAGTTCAGGGGTTGACCTCAGGGGCTGACAATGCACAGAACAGCTGCCCCCGAGGCCAGGCACAGGCAGGCTGCCTCTTCCCAAATTAGAAGGGGCCACTTCAAAAAGTGCCTTGCCCCCATCTATGGCTGAAGGGCTGTGGAAGGGACTAATCTGTACCCCAGGCAGCAGGGCCCTGGAAGACACTGAAAAATGTCCCATCCCAGACATCTGCTAAAACCTGAAATAAAAGGCATCTTTTCTGCTCTTCCAGTCCCATATTCCTGCTCTTGCCTTATCTACAGGGTTATCTTCAAATATGAAGGAGTGTTTGTGCCCTGGGTGGCTCAAGGAACCAATTCAGCACCAATCTGCCCAACCTCTTGCCTGCCAAAGACCAATTACAGTCCACAGACTCCTAGAGAGAATTCACTCTCTCCACTGGATCCCCCAAGGAACCAAAATCCCAAACACCCCTCAACTCCCAAAATACACAGGCAGCCCCCTGCAAAGATCCACTGTACTCTGACAGGCTCTCTCTCATCTCCTCACCCACAGTGCAGGGAGCACCACTGTCTCAGGCTGGCTTTGAATCAAGAAATTGGGTACCTGTGGTGCTGAAGGACTCTCAACTGCAGCCACAGGCTTCTTGTGGGACAGCAGAGGAGGTGAGGAGGCAGCAGTTGGGTGCTTCATAGACGGAGGGACGCTGGCTGGAGGCAGAAGGGAAGGCGGATCAGGCACTGGGAGCAGCGGTGACTCACACCACCCAAGTGGGGGAAGGGGAGGGGAAAAAAAATAAAATCATCCAGCCTTGTGACATAGGATGGGACTTGCCGCTCCCAACACTTCAGTGCTTATTTTAAGTGGAAGAGACGAACACAGTCTAATAATGGGTCAGCTGTAAGGCTGCCAGAGAACCTGGCCCTGCTGTGGATCCCCTTCTGTGGCCCAGGGATACCAGCCTCCCACTGTGATTTTATTTACTCATCAAATGCTACTTGGCTTCCTTGTAATTGACTCCCTAAGCAATGGTTAAAGCCCAGAGCAGCTGGGGTAGCTGCTGATGTATTATTGTGACCCACTGGGGCCCAGGGCTTCCAGGCTGTCAGCAGGTCTGTGAAGCATCTCTTGCTGTCAGGGCTGGAACTCACATACCAGGCCCAAGCAGGATTCCCTGGCTGGGAGACCAGCACCCCTGGAGAATTACATGCAAGTGGAAGAGATTTATCTCTTGTAATGTGGCTAGAGAGCAGAACAGAGGAGACCTGGAGCCCTCTCTGTGAGCTCAAGTTGCCATTGTAGGGACAGATGAACTGATCTGAAACACTTCACCCTGGCTCCACTCCCTCTGGCCTCCAGTCACTTTACATGCACCAAGGTGATAAAAATCAGCTGCTTTAGGTGGGCTCCTATCTAGCTTTCTCCCATTTTAGTGGGTTAGAGCAGATCACAAAGGGGTCTAGTGAGCACCAGGGGTGGTGGCCAAACCCAAGCAGCAGGAATGCAGGCAGAGGGAGGAGAAAGGTGTTTCTCTTTCCACAGCCTGAGCTGTTACATCACTCCCCACCTCTTGTGAAACCTCACCCTAATGCACTCCCTCCTCCAGGCCTTCCTCAGGGGCACCAGCAAGATGCAGGAGAGGCAGGTACTACCTGCTCCTCTCCTCCTCCACAAGCACACACAGTGCCCAGTTGCCACAGGAAAGAGGAAGCAAAGGGTAACGCCGGGTTTCCTGTACTCAAATGGGGGCAAACTGGAAGCCAGAAGGGTGGGAGGACACTCACCTTGGCTGGGGTTGTTGAAATGGTTGTAATACTGAGACACATAAGTCATGATGCTGAGGCAGTCAGGGACTTTCATGGAGACCATATCATTAGGATCTAGAAGGGCTGGGATGCCCAGCTCCCGCTCTGCCAATTCAAAGGCCTGGAAGAACAGCAGAGAGGTATTGAGAGAAAATCAGTGCTTTACAGAAAGTAACAAAGAAATTAAGCTGGAAGGACCCTGTAGAAGTAGCAAACCTATGGCATCCCTGATGGACAGAGGCTCCAGACATGCCATCTGGCTAGAAAGGTAGCATCAGAAGTAAGGTTCCTTTCAAGTTTTCATTGAATAAAAACCCCAGTGTTTTTTCAATCCGTGAAAAGGGCACACCAGCAATGCCCTCATGCAAGAGCCCAGCAGAGCCTTGGCTGGCACCGCGAAGGGCGGAGGGCTGGCAGACATTTCCAGCAACAGAACCAAACACCAGCTCTACTGAGCAGTGTGCCCAGCCACCCCACGGGCTCATCCCACAGAAATACTGACACTGCCCATCCTTTCATGCTCTGGGGGGCCACATCTTCCCCTCCCACTAACCTAGCCATCCTGACTCAACATCCAGCAGCCTGCCATGCACAAGCCACGTCAGTACTTTTCCGTGTCTCAGCAAGCAGAAACAATGACATTGTGATAAGAAGCACACAACTCCAATTGCATACACAGCTACCTGAAAGGAAGGAAAGAAGGAAGGAAAAAGCTGCTTGAGAGCTTCCCACTTAGCAGTGTATGTGGATTACTGCCTATACACTGTGCCGAGGGCAGCATACCCACATTCATCATCAAGGGAGCAGGGGTGCAAGACTATGGTGGGGACTGAAGAGAAGGTAAGCCAGGAGGAGATAAGAGTTGTTTGGGCACTGAATGGTGAGGTACCAGGTGCACAGTGTGGGTAAAGACTGAAGGTGCCTCAACTCTGGGGCATGAGATGCTGTGCAGGGTGTGGGATCTAAAGAAAAGGGATGGAGAAATAAAAAAACCTGGATATTTGCAGTTACTAGGGGTAAAAATGCCACCTGTTGACACCCTGCTCTGCTCAGCCTGGCTTTAAGATGGTTCTCTGGACTGAGCCTTGCTGAATACATGGCTGCAAGAAGCCAGGAGCAAGGAGAGATCCCACCTAATAAGACAAGATACCCGTGGTATGGGTCTTGAATGGAAAAAGATAGCTGCTAATGGCTGAAAGAGGCCAGCTGGTCTAGGAAAGGATGTGCCAGGACACAATTGGAGAGTCCTAATCCTATAAATCCAAATCACAGAATGGCTAGGGTTGGAAGAGACCTTGGAGATCACCTAGTCCTACCCCCTGCTAAAGCAGGTTCACCCAGAGCAGGTTGCACAGAGTTGTGTCCAGGCAGGTTTTGAATATCTCCAGAGCAAAAGACTCCACTTCCTCTCTGGGCATCCTGGTCCAGCTCTGTCACTCTCATAGTAAAGAATTTTATTCCTTGTATTCAGATGGGAATTCCTGATGGAACTTCCAGTTTGTGCCTGTTGCCCCTTCTCCTGCCACTGGGCATCTCTGAAAATAGTCTGGCCTCATCCTCTTGGTATTTGTATGTAGCTCAACTCATCTTGGAAAGGTGATGGGTAGGGTCTCTCCGCAGACTACCAGATGGAGCCTGTAGCAATTAGGTCTTTCTCTCATTAACAAAACCAGGGCTGTTGCTGCTCTGTCCTACCAATAGCCTCTGGAGTTGGACACCTCCCCATTCCCCACTGCCTGCTTCTGCTACTGGCTCCAGCTGTCCCAAGCAGCAGGGTAACATTGAAGACCAGGTTTCCAGCATGGCCTTCCTCTCTGCTTATGCCTGGAACAAAACTAGCTTCCATTGCCTGCAAGTCCGGAACAACTGATGTCAAGATGATGTTGCACCATTTAAATCTTCACCTGAGATGTTGTCTTGACAACTGTTAGGATAACCAGTACAGGTTGGATGCCGATGTTTCAGATTCCCTTGTTTCCAGAGAAGCTCCTGCCTGTCACTTACAAACACGGATTTTTCTTACACCTTCACCACCGTCACAAACTCCTCCCACACTGCATGACTTCCATCAAATCATTCTCATGTCCCTTCTTCCTTCTGTTGCAGAATGGGGACTTACCAAGCGGTTATTCTCATAGACGTCATCCTTGGAGAGAGAATCAAAGTCTCTGAAATGAGAAAGCACAAAAAAGCCACATGAGGTGCAGAGCAAAAGTGCCCCTATGCCATTGTATGCAGGTTCCCAGGACAGCCAACCTTACAGCAACTCAACATGTAAGACTCGAGATAAACAAAACCTTGACAAAGCACATTTCAGCTTGCAAAGGGACAAAGAAATCAAAGGGAAATTGCAATTAAAAAAAGACAGCAAGTCCCAAATGGGTGGTGATCAGGAAATTAAAATGTCATTCTTGTCTCTCGTTACCCGCTTCTTCTGCCCTTGAGATTAAAGGCTGCAGAAATACCAGGACCATGTTTCAATCAGCACCAAACACTGCTGCACTGAAGGGTGCACGACATCACCCCAAACCTGCTCTTCCAAGGCCACTGGCACAACAGCGGGAGGAGGATGGGGATGCAGATTCTTTAGAGAAGGAGCCACCTGTGATATATCTGCTCCTCCAACAGGGTCCTTAGACAAACCTCCTTGCAACACCTCAAGGGATTTAAGGTCACTCCAGAATTTGGGGTGACACAGAAGATCTTAAACTGCACTTCTGTCCTTGCTATCTCCCCCACCTTTGCAGTGCACACATCCTCAGCTGCAGTCTTTAGAGCTGAATGCAGGGTGCTCAGGGCACAAGGGGGAACCTCAGCAGTTCCCAACCCAGGCACGTTGCGCATTTCCCTTGTATGCCTGGATTCCTTTGGGGGATCAAGTCAGTCAGGCCACAGGGACTGATTAACTGCCTTCACCAGAGGAGCAGAGGGCAGAGAATTACAGTGGTCTGCAAGCTTTCAGTAGAGGGGGAGCAATACAGGAAGGAGTAGTTATGCCTTTCGTATGTGTATGTGGGTATAATGTGTGAAAACAGCATCATGCTGAACTGCTTACAGCCCCTTCCTGCCAAGGATGTCAGCTTTGTTACCAAAAAAAAACCTTCATGCAGCAGCTTGGTGTGCTGCAAGCTGGATTCACAGGGGACGAGACAGTCCAGAGAGGCTGAGGGTCAAGTGAAGCCACCCCAGTGGCCCACAGAGAGGTGCCAAAGCCTGGGACACTGGCCCAGAGACACAATTCAGATTAGAGGTGGGGAGTGTGAGCCTCACCCCAAAGGTGGTGTGTGGGAATAGGGCAAGATGGTAAATCCTCAGCCATTCACCCCTGAAGAGGGGCTACAGAAACCTCCCTTCCTCTATCCCCCTCTGGGTTTTATTGCCTTTTCCTGTAACATCAACACAGCCCATCCCGGTGTCACACGGCAGGGGAACCAGCCCCTTCTCGAAGCCCCTCATGCAGCTTTCCCAAAGATGCAGAGGAAGTCTGTGATGAGCTCAGGAAGATTTTCCCAGCTGCTTGCAGCACCATAATATTACACTTCCTCCGTTCAAAAGCAAGAGGCTGATGGTGCTGTTTCCTTGCAGATAAACGAAGCTGCAGCCGCTCACTGCTGTGGGAGCAGATGCAGCAGACATGCAGAAGATGGGCTGGATGTTCAGCTCTGTCACCCTTCTGAAAGCTGATGTGAATACATGTACAGAGCTCAGCCTGCTCAAAATATCACAACTTTTCCTTCTCTACACACTAGTGGGTAAAGGCTTCAGCTGCAGCCTTCGCTTTCATGTGAAAACTACGGCCTTTTTTGTACTTATAAATAGTCTCCACTGGGAGACTATTTGTTTTTTTCCCTAAGTTTTTGTTTTGTTTTTGCCTAGAGAATGCCTTTAACCTTGCTGTGTTTTTCTTTTAAAGAAAATGCCAGCTTGGAACACAGGAGAGCAATGACAACCCAGTTATATATCAACTACCCTCTAAACATTCATGACCTTCATTTTGAATGCCCTCACTTTCAGGATATGGGAGTGGTGTAGCTGGAAGCGTGAAGACTCCTTGGTGGGCTGAGTTGGGAGAGTATTTTCTGTCAGAGAAAACAACATGTCCATTCCACTCTGCTCCAGCACACCAGAGCTGTTTTAGTAAACCAAGGTAAATCCACCAGGGAAAGTGGATGCCAGCAGAGAGGATGTGAAGCTCAAGAGGTAAAGAGGGGCTACCAAGCAGCAAGGCATTAGAAAATTTTTTCCACTAATGTAGGATTGCACACTCTCAGCTTTACCCGAGATATTGAAGTCCATCAACACAAGGCCCCAGGGATCAGTTTAATTCAGTTCCTCTCCACTGCGTTTCCCAGCTCCCTCTCCGAACAAGCCAAGCAGGACCATGCTGACCTGCATCACTCCCCACATGAGCACTCCCATATGCCACTCGGTCACGTGGGGCATCCCTGTGGCTCCAGGCACATTCCCTGTACCAACGCAGAAGGAGCATGGGCTCTCAGGCATGGGGGAAAGCCACCCCAGACATATCCCTGTCCTCTCTATAAACTGCCTCCTCTGTAGAGAGCCCAGAACTTGCCATTTCACAGTTCTGTGACATGTGGCTGCATGTCACATTATTTCCTTGCCCTGATCTCAGCAATCTTTCATCCAGCCATGCTCAGGTTCCTCTCATGACAACACACTGGTCCAAGGGATCAGATGTAAGAACAGGCAAGACTCTGGCTATCCCAGCTGAACAACTGTCTTGACTCAGCAAACCCCAGTGTCATACCATATCCTGGAGTAATATTTCTATGCAAATAACATCCCAGGCACTTACCTAATTAGATACATGCAGAGCCACTAAGCACTCTGGGGTTTAGGGCAGCTGCCAGGCAGCACAGCAGACCCGGGGAAGGGGGAAGGGTGTGCCGTACAGCTAAAACCAGAGCAAATTCCTGGATTCCTCAAACATAAATCATGAGCATTGTAATGGCAATGCCGCATAATAAGCCATTCAGCTTTCCAGGTCTTGTCAGGGAGTACATGGGAGGGAACAAACAAGATTTGTGATCCTGCCTGTAACCAAACCCTCGGCTCTAGGGACACAAAACAGCGTTTCTAAAACAGCTCTCATCTCCTGTTTTCCTCAAGTCTCCATCTCTCCCAGCACTCAAAAGGCATGTGCCATGCTCTTTTATTCTTCTCACCCCTGAATGCCAAGATCCTCCCCTGAGCTCCAGGGAGGCTGTACAGCTTGGGACACTGAAAGATGCTCTTTGCTTCACTAAGCTGCAGCAAATGCCCTTGTAAACACTAATTTCATGCTTCAGATTTCTAGAGCATTGAGCAAACAAACTCATTAATCCCCAGAGTCCACTGTCAAGTTGGTCTGGATGTTTCCAGTTTAATTGACAAGGGAAAAGGAGAGATTAAATGTCTCATCTTGAGATCACACAGCCAGCAGTGTGGTCAGAGGCTAAATCCAGGTTTCCCATTTCCCTGACTGAGACAGTGAGGCTGTGAAGTCCAGCGAGGTGTGTACAACAGTGAAGCTAGAGTCAGGGGCTTTCATCTTCATGGTTCAACACACAGGTCCCACACGTGTGTACCTCAGCCTTGGTGGTCACTTCAAGGCACCTTTAGCTGGATTCAGAAGATGCTGAGCATTTCCAGTCTATTTCTTTAAAAAACCCCAAACCTACATTGTTTCCAGGAGTTCTGTGGGACCTGCTACAAAGCTCTACAGGGCAGCATCTCTCTGATACCATTTGCCTTATCCCGATGAAACTGTGTTCAAGTCAAGAATCATGCGGAAAACTGCCTTCAGTCTCACTTACCCCTATGGTCTTTCATGACAGCCTCTTCCTCAGCCTGTCCCCTACCAGCACAGCAGCACAGTGTGGGTGCATCTGGGCAGGGTCAGACAACCAGGACAGGCCAATGGCCACCACAGCAGCAAAAGGCTGGGGGGATCAGAGTGGTAGAGGAGTGGTGTCACACAGGTAGAGAAAAGAGCTTCAGCTCAGCTCTTATGTGGATGAGCCTATTCCTCCCCTCTGCAACCCCAGGGGAAGCCAGCAGGAAGCATGGAAGCAGCTGCATACAGAGGAACTCCAGCCTTTGGGGAGCAGCGCAGCTGCCTTGTGCGGGCCAGGAGAGCCCCGCACAAAGGAAGACCACACGGGGCCAGAAACACACTCGCAGATCCCTGCCAAGTCCCATTACCAGGCTGACTGAAAAGCACTTTAGAAGAAAAGAAGGGCAACCACTTTTCCTCTGCCGTCAGGAGATTTACTGCCTCTGATCCAATCTTCCCACTTCCAAATCGGGACAGGCTGAAGAAGCTGGAATCAGATGAAATGATGCTGCTCTCCCGACGGCTGTCTGAAAATCCTTCTACAGCATGCCATGTCCTTGTAAGGCCCTGGGCTCTGTCTCTACAATTCAGCTCGTGCAGAGGACCTGTGAAGCCTGTAGTTAGGACGTCTGCCAGGAGCAGATTTAAGCCCACTGACAACTAAAGAGCAGGCTGCTGCTTAATGGGATGGTAAATATGGTTAATGGGAAACCACCATCAGGTGGTTTTAGTGGTATTTATCGTAAGCTTTTGCTGAACCTCTGCTTTTCAGTTCCCAGTTACTGTGCCACTTACAAAAAATATTAATAATTGCAAGTGTTCCTGTTGTTAGTTTTTGTCTTCCCCTCCAGCAGCCTTGCAACTGGGAGTGTTTTCAGAATCTCTATTCTAGGGTCAAAGAGAGCCATACCACCTGGGAGCTGTCAGGACACAGACCACACGGCTCCCTCAAGACCCAGGTTGCAAGAGGGATGCAAAGGCACTGTGTGTCTCGGCTCTCAGTGGTTCCAGAACATCGTGCTGAGGCTTTTGTGGCAGCCACCTGAAACTCAGCAGGCAGGAGTTTGTTTTCTAGCCCACCTGTTCAGCTCTTGTGTGTAAGGACACACAGGCCTGCTTTGCCCTCTCGCAGGCACCGCAGCTCCACAGTGGACTCATAGTCAATCCTCTGCCTGACAGAGGTTGCCATCCCTTGGCCCTCTCAGAAAAGAAAATTTGGTCAATTTGGGCAACCGCAGAGGAGGAACTGCCAGTCCCAGAGCAGAACATGGCAGGGGACACATCACCTCTGTTGGCAAAGGAGCACATGCACGCTGGAGGCATGGCAAGGTGGGGCAATGCCTATCTTCGTTGCAAGGGCTACCAAGGATTAGAACAGATGGGAGCCGGATTCCCAGCACTGCCGGGGCACACAGGGTTACAGAGGCAGGTTGGGGCAGATTCCTTGCAGCAGCTCAGCCAGTTTCTCCAGCCTGACACCGTGCCCCCAAGCAATCCCAAACTCACTGTCTGCCTCCTGAAACTCACATTCCCCCTCAGAGACACCCAAGCTGGGGGAGGCTAGTGAGGTTCCACACCCCTGCTGGCATTTGCTACCTCCTGCTTTCACTGCGGCATCTACTGAAAACAAGCTGGAAGCAAATGCAAGCAGCAACCTGGTTCAGGGCTCTACATGTTTCAGAGCGGCTGCCTCTGGCAGCTGGGAATGTTCCTGTGCCAGGCAGGGCTCTGGTCCTCATGAAGTGTGAATGCCCATCTCTTGCTGAGGCGAAACACTCCCACTCCCAGGTGCCAACACCATGCCTCCTCCCTGGCAGGCAGAGCTCTCAGTGGGGTGTATGGATCTAGCCCGCCTCCACGCTCTCCTTGGCCTTAAATCACACAACTTCTAACTCTGACCTTGACGGGTCTGCAGGACCAGATCAGAAAGCTGGTTTGCTTTCAGAAAGTTTTGTTTGCTGAAACACAAAATGACAGAACGATTTGGGTTGGAAGGGACATGAAAGATCACCCAGTTCCAACCTCCCTGCCACGGGCAGGGACACCTTCCGCTAGGCTGGGCTGCTCAGAGCCCCATCCAGCCTGGCCTTGAGCACTTCCTGGGAGCATGGCATCCTTTACCAATTATTTCAGAAGGCGACGGAGCCACGGCTGTGCTTTCTGCCCCTGGGCCCCTCACGTCCGTGCCCAGGGAGACTCCGTCCCTCCCTGCCAGCCAGCCTGGAGTCGCTTCCCACGGAGCCTCCATCCTCCCCAGCCCCCTGCGAGCCCCCCAGCAGCCCCCGGGACCGCTGCAAAGAGGCACGGGCGGCCCAGCCCCTCCAGAGACGGGGCTCCCGGCACCCCCGTCCCCCAAAACCCCCGCGGTCCCCGGGCGGGGGCCGGAGCCCCGCGGCGCCCCGTCGGGAGCGGCGGGCACGGCGCGGCCTGCACTCACAGGAGGTCGGGGCGGTGGCGGTGCAGGATGGCGCAGAAGGCCAGCCCATCGCGGAAGGAGGCGCTGAGGTCGCGGATGTCCACGCCGCGGTAGCCCTCGCACTGCCGGCGGCACCAGGCTTGCAGGGCGCCCCGCGGACCCGACATCGGCGCGGCCGCTCCCACCGACGCCGCCGCCGCCTGCCCGGGGCGGGCGGGGCCTAAGGAGGCCGGGCTTAACGGGGCGGGGCTTGGCGGGGGCCGGACACATGGCAGCCAGCGGGATCCCGGGCTCTCCGCTTCCCGCGAGCAGGGCAGGATGCTGGGAACAGCACCCGCTCGGAGAAAGCTGAATTCCAGAGGAAAGCCCCGGACAGACGCTGCAGCCTTTTTTACACTCAGTCCCAGAAGCAAGGGGAGTACTGCAGGCAGGAACTGGAAAACCCACCAGGCAACCTCATTTCTGGATCCTCCTCAGTCTTAGACATAGGCTGCTCCCCCTCTCAGCACTCCCAGGGGCATAAGCCGTGGCAGCGGAATACGTGTGGGACGTAGGTGGCTCCCAGGGTAGGCTCAGGGCCAAGGAGAGCTTTGAAGATAAGGACACTTGGAGTCACAGGCAGCGCTTCACAGGAAGCGGTGGAAGAACCGGAGGAAGAGTGCGATACAATCTCAGGAACCCATCGAGGGGATGGGTTGTCAGGAGAGCTGGCATGTATGCTCAGTGTGATGCTTTGACAAGAGGGAGGGAAGCACACTATTAAATGCTACTGTATTTTGCAAAACATTTTTTTCACTTCCAGTTTGGCAAAAGGAGGCAATAGCTCTCTCTCTGAAAGACCAAACCGTCACACTGATGTTGAGCTTGTTGCTGCCAGTTCCAAATCTGCAAGAGTCCCTCCTCTCCAGTCCTTTCTCTACTCAGATCTCCTGCTTAGCACCTCTCTTTCCTCTATTACACTGTTTCATTGTATCAGTTCACGGCCCCAGAACTGTAACAAGAAATAAATTCTTTGAATGGCTTGCACAAGCTGCCACTTCAGTGCCCCAGATAAGCTGTGGTGTAAATCACAAGAAAAACTACTCTGTAGCGAAAAAGGAAATGAAGCATTGTCTCAGTTTTGTAACCACTGAGCTGGCTGCTCTGCATCCCCCAGGGCTGCCTGACAGCGTCTTCCTGATGTATCCTAAGGGACAGAAGGATCAGAGATGTTTTCTTGACTGTCTCTTCCAGGTTCCATAATCACACTCACCCCCTCCACAACTGTAGGTCAGAGACAGAGACACAGAGTACATGACCCCATACTGTGGTTCCCTCTGATAAAATCATTTTGTCCAGAACCACTTCCACTAAGCAAACCCCGCTGCAGCAGGCAAGGCTTGAGCTCCAACCACCCCCCATCTCCCTGCTGAGTGCCTTCCCAGCAGCAGTGGGGTTCTGTTGATGCTGCTGAATGCCCTGCATTCCTCCAGCTTCAAGCAGTGCCAGGCACCACAGCTTACTGAGCCCATCCTTCCGCCCTGTGAGAGCTTCAAGCTCCTCCTGGCTCCGTTCCACCAAGTGCCAGTCCCGCTCAGTTAACCTTCGGCAGTCCCTCAGAGAAGGCATGGAGCCAGGGAGATCAGTGGAAGCTGCTCTGGCAGACAGAAACAAAGCAGCAGCATATTTACGCTACCTGAGATCAGCCTGTAACCACTGGAGCGTTTCAGATGATAAATATATGCATTAAAAGTCTGTAATTCCAACATGCTGACCACAGATTAAAACCAGACCAAATCCCAGTAATGCACTGGATTCCTTTGCTATGCTATGAACTATAATTGATCATGGAGATACCTGCCAGAGGTTCTCCTGTTGCGTATCACATCCACCTGAGCACATGTTCTGGGAAAGATTTAGGCTTTGGATAATAAGAAAGTAGGGCAGTTGCTGTTGACAGCTATGCTTACTGTGCTGCTGTTGGTAAATACACAGAAGCTAAAGTGACAACCCTAAAAACAAAAGGGAGCAGATTCTCCTTGGTATGAACACGGCTTCCATGGGATGCTGCAACGCAATGGCATCTCAGTCTTTTAACTTCTTAATGGTATGGCTGCCTCAAACCCTCCAGAACTGGAGGTAGTAAGTTCTTAGCATCCATAACAATAATGGCAGCAGCTAGAAGGCCAACAAGAATTGCCCATTTAATCTCACTCTGTGCTGCCTGTACCCTGCCTGTCCAGGATACTTGACTTTGTGGTGGAAAACAGTTTACTTTTGAGCAGTATCTAGGACACTGGAAACTTGACGCTCATTCAAACAGCATATAATCCAACAAAGGTTAATTATTCCCCACTTCTAAACAGAATCACACACAGAGCCAGACTGGGCTGCCAGGACCCCTCTCTCAGTAGAAAGGAACAAGAGGGAGAGGTACAGAGAGGCAGGTGGTGTATTTGAAATACGCTCTGTGTAGCTTTCCTATTACACATGCAGGTTTTCCTCTTGCACCTGTTTCCACCACTCAAACACCAAACTATTTAAAGACACCAAGAGGAGAGGGGAGAGAGGGTGTGGAGGGATGCGATTCATTCTTTGCATTCTCTTCCCCTTCTTTACACGTCCTTGATTTCCCTTTATGGGGCTAGTTTTCAACTTTTTCCTCTTTCAAGGCACTGCAAATTTGTGGCTGGAGAGCTGGGAAAATTTGCATTTAAAGAGTTTTAATAAATTAAAAGCCCTTAAGGAGTTTTCCAGAGAAACTGAATTCTCTGGAAATTCACTGGGCATCACTTGTGCTGAAATAAAACACAACCTCCAGCAAGGACATCTCATCAGACGAGATTTAATACTGGTTGAATGTTTACAAAAATCCTTCCCCTTCCTTCAAAAACACATCAATCCTTTTTGGAGTGTTTCTACATCTTAGCAACTAAAACTAAAAAGAGGGGTAGAAAGGCAAAAATGCAAACTTCTAGGAAAGCAGCTACAACTCAGGCTTATTTAATGTGTGGTGTAATAGCTCTTTCTGTATTCTGTGAAGACACTGTGGAACAGCTTGTTTTCTCCCTGTTAACCAGTTCTGCAGCCTTCCCTGTTTGCTGTGCACAGTGACTGTACAGGGCCCTGAAAGAGATCTGCTCCCTTCTGTTACCTGCAACAGCATGGACCAAAGAGAGCACAAACCAACAGCAGCTGCCCATGTCTCCAGATGCAGTTATATTCTTCCACAGAGGAAAACTAAATCAGTAAATCAGATACCAAATGCTCACCAGAAAAATTCCACCAATTTATTAGATGTCTTGTCCTTGGTGAGATAGCTTGAGCCAAACAAGTCTGCATATTTAAATACAAAAACCCTTCAGAGTCACAGGAGATTCCAGAAATGCCAGAACCCTGAGCTCCCTTCCCTCAACACAAAGAGAATAATCTCTCCCACCCACTTCTCTGCCCAGGTCTGCACTGCATCCACTGAAGTTTTAGGGTCTCTGGCCCATCTTCTTTAGGGTTCGGTTCAGCTGGAATTAGAGAAAGTAAAGGTCAGAAAAATACATAGTGATTCACATACACTACTGTTCCCCTCAGCAGACTTTATTCAATGCTTCTACTCCTCCAACTCTTTGACAAAGAGAGCAAGTGCAGTGTGTGAAGTAGAAGGGGAACAAGTAAAACTCTCCTCCTCTCCAAGACAGCAAAGGAAGATGTGGGGA
Source organism: Manacus candei (assembly GCF_025592945.1). Taxonomy (NCBI): domain Eukaryota; kingdom Metazoa; phylum Chordata; class Aves; order Passeriformes; family Pipridae; genus Manacus; species Manacus candei. The sequence goes on from NW_026138066.1 coordinate 7,352,837, forward strand.
GAAAAGAGGATGCAAACTTCTAGCACTGGTATCACAACCCTGTATTGCTCAAGTCCCCAAATCTCAGGATTTTGCTGTCTAAGCTTCCAGTGCACAACGGCCTCTGTTGGGAAAGTGGAGCAGTGACAGAATGTCACCTCCTGGCCAAGCACAATGCTGAGGTCATCTGTGCTCCTGGAATCTTTGAGGCTAGTTTCTAGAGCCATAGTTATGAGGTCAGAGATATGATTTTGGTTGTATTACTGACAGAAACACCGCAATAGTCTAGGGACAATGGAGTCAGTGTCCTTGGACAGTAAAACCCTCTTCCTTTTCCACTGTGGCTCAGATGAGCACTTCTCACAGAAAAACATACCATTCTTCAAAGGCCAGCAGCTGCTGCTTAGAACACCTGCCTTTGCCCAGTGCCTTGCAGAGCAAAGGCTCACCCCAGCAAGGAATCACACAGCTGTCTCACCCAAGCACAGCTACTCCAGGGCCTGCACAGCCCAGTGCTTGCTCCATGTTTCTTAGAGAGCCACACAGCTCTGCTGCCCGGGCCTCACCTCCTCAAACTTGTGGATCTGGCGGATGAAGAAATCTCCATAGCGTCGAGCAACCTTTGTGTCTGCAATATGGATCATGTCCTGGGAAGAGAACAGCATGAGGTCAGGAAAAGGACTGTGCTAGCATGGAGACAACAAGAACTGCTAAACATGAGGAGCAAACTAAGGGGCTTCGCTCCAGCCCTGGTTCAGCATCACACATATCTAACCTGTGCTAGTACCACAGTAACCACTCAGCTTTCTGTGGGCAGCCTTCCCTATACCTTTGCCTGTCATGGGTCCCCAAATCACATTGCATTCACATCTCACATTCTCGCATACTCTGCCTATTTTTGTCTCTCTTTGCAGCAGTTTGACAGTTCCAAGCCCAATTCATGCTTCCCTCTTTCAGCAGCTAAGAGTCACACTATATAACAGGAGTGCTAGGCTGAGACACAGCATGAGACCTTGCAGAAAGAGGTCTGCTCTAAGAGCCAAGAACAAGGGGCAACCTAGTCTCCTTCCTAGCAAAAATCCTAATGGTTACTGCTGTCTTCTCTAAAAATTAAGTTCTCCAAAACTCTTTGCTACACCCTCTGCTGCTGGAGCTCCAGTGGCAGTATGGTGACATGTCCATATACCTCATGTTTAGATTCCTTCTAGCCAGAGATAAATGCTCCTTCAATGAAAAGTGGATCTGTAACATGACCAAGAAACATCCCTGCTTCATCAAGTAAAGGAGAGATGTGGGGGACACCTATGAAATTGACAATTCCACCTGGCCCGCTGACAGCACTGTCACTTAATTGTCACCTCCCAGAAAACACTGATAAATAAACAGTTCTCTGTGTCCTGGGGAAGACACTTAGGACCTTTGTTTTTTAGGTATGCCGACTGCCAAAGCTGTCTGTGACATCCCATCAGTCTTTACCCATTGACTCTCCTTTTAAGCAGGACTACAGCTTTACTGTGGGCAGCCAAGCCCCTCACATGGCAAAGGAAGAAGGGATGTTTCACACAGGATGGAGCAAGACCAGGTGCTGCCAATTCCACAATTTCCTGGGTAAAAGAATTTCCTAGCCAGCAAGGGCAGATACCAACCTTGTCAATATAGAAGTCAACCTCAGAGGCAGACTGGAACTCTCCGTCAAGGGCAGATATGCCACTGGTCCATACCAGGTTCTTCATCTTGTGCTTGAAGACGAGCAGCTGGATACGAAACTCCTGCTCTGTCAGGTCTAAGAAGCCAGCCAGCTTCGCCACTGGCATAGTGGTGTAGAGCTTGAGGAAGCTACGGATGGTGGAGAGCTGGGCCTGCTGCTGAACCTCATCAGCAAAGACCTTGAGCTGCTGCAGGAAGGGCTCCTTGTGGTAGTTGGGGTGCACGTTGTCGTAATTGGGCACCACAGGGGAAAGGAACTTGGGGCAGGCGTAACTGAAGAGCTCCTCGTAGACCTGTGCGTCGCCCTTCTGCATGCGCAGCATCTTGTCCCCGTACTTCTCCCGCAGCTGCAGGTGAATGCTCTCATCGATGCGCATGGGGTACATGGTGAGGGCGATGGCCAGCAGTGCGTGCATCTGCTCATTCTGCTTGTTGATCTGAGACAGAGAGGAGAACCTGTCAGCCTGACAGTGTGCTCAGGCTCCAGGGTGCTGAAGGGAGCCGGGAGCTGCATTTTCCAGAGACAGACTTTTACCCGAAGCACTGATGGTTCTAATGCTCAAGGGGGACAGCACAATAAGCAGTACCTCTGGGCAAAGCAGACAGATCAAGGCTCTCACCAGTGAAAAAGAGGGCTGGACAAAAGGAAAGTACAGAGTGAATGCATCCAGAGCCATACAGAACCTGGATGGCCAGAAGCAGGTTTGACTGCTTTGGTGCAAAGAAGTGCAGAGAAGGGAAGGCAGATAGTTTAACAGCCATGTTCTGGCAAGGGATGGTTATCAGGGAGGTCAGTGAAGCAAAAACTGTGAAGGAAGATTTATCTGAGTGTGTAATGAAACAGACAGCTGTGTGGCTGAAAGAGACATATCAAATTTTTGAAGTGTCACGGAATTAAGACTGGCAGGATTCGGCTACACAGAGTTAGAAATAAATCATGAGGATGAAAAGAAGACAGCAGCAGGAGGTGGTAAAATAGGTACCAGAGACAGCTTAGGTGGAAGGAGAAAGGAACTTTTGTTACAGCCATATCTGTGAACGATTATCAGATAATGGAAATATATCCAACAATGGTAGCAACCTGAAGTGCAGAACTGGACTAAGAACATGACTCAGTCTGAAGAAGTGTCAACAAGAAGATCATTAGCAGCTGATATTCGGTAACAACCTTGCCTAGGGGAAGAGTGCAAATGGAGGTGGGGCAACAGTGTGGGGAACAAGCAAAGTAACTACTAACACAGCTAAGAGGAAATATTGCCACAAATGGCAAAGGAGTTCAAAGGATCCCTAGTCACCACTGCCAGCAAATAAGGCTGGACTATTCAACGTAGGCTATCAAGTGCTGGAGGAGGGGCAGGAAAGAAGAGCTTTTTCTTTTGGGAAGGCTAGTATATTCTATCTCTTACCATCTCATACTTGTAGGTCGTCCTCTGAAACATGCTCTTGGTCCTCTGGATGTAAAGCAGGATGTTGGCAAAGACACGGATGGCATCCTGGTAACGCCGCATCATAAGGTATGCGAAGCCCACGTAGTAATAGGTGGTCACCTGGCACTCGGGCACCCGGGAGTACATGCTCTGACAAGGAAGAATACACATGCAATGTTAGAGGGGAGACAACAATCCAAACAACTCGTTACCCAGAACCCAGCCACCTCTGCTTTCACTCCCTTCCCAAATATAGAAAAGAGAGGGTTAATTCAGGATACCTCACCTCCCACCCATCCCCGCAGCAGCTTCCTCATTGTTAATTAGATCATCCCATTTCCTATGTTTTCCAGTTTCAGCTTCCTGCAAGCAGAGAACTCATGCAGTGTGCCTAATTCCCTTTCCCCCTGTTTCATTCCACATCCTGTGCCAGACAGCACATACATAGATCTGTGCCAAATATTGGGCCAAGCCCATGTTGCTGCTGGACTTCAGTTAGCCACAAGCAGCACCCAATTCTAGGGCAAAACTACACAAGGTGGGAACAGGCATGGTGAGAACAAAAGCCAAAAATACAAGAATGAGCCACTGACAAAGACAGGAACAGTGTGTTCAGCTAGTTACCACTGTTACTGCTTACATTTCCAATGATATTCCCCGTAACAACACGGCCTTCCCAACACAGCAAACGCCCTAAAAAACTAGGCAATTGTGCTGCAACAGCATCAGGCATTATCATATGGCTTGATTTAATGCCAAAGCTCCAGCTGAGCCCAACTACAAACTCCTGACAACTACAGCAGATACAAACAGTATCCTCAGCTGGAAGATTCATTATGGCAATCTTTCACCAGCGTGTTTGAATAGAGGCATTTGGAAGACTGCAAGAGACGGCTTAGAACATGTTGTACTACCTTCTTGTTGAGCTCGATGTTCTCCAGCACCTTGATGGCTTGGTAGTAATCTCCCAGCAGAGAGTGCAGACGCAGTAGCCCAACCAGGCTGAAATAGCCCAGCATCTTGTAGAGGGAGTGGCGACCATATTCACCAGCCACGCTTTCAGGGTCACCTAGGAAAATAAGGAACCACGCTGACACCCTCCAAGAAAGCAAGCTTGCCTTTCAGCACCACTATGTTTACAGGCAAAAGGAGCAAGGCCTCAAATGTATCACCAGCACTTCTCAGCTAAGGACAACAGAACCTGGTCCCAGCCAATCCAACCCTTGATAATGGGTTTGATCCAGCTCCCAGCCAAGTTAACTGAGTTTGGTCAAATCAAAGCAAGGCAGCACAGACACCAGTGCTGCTTGGCAACACCCAGCTAGCTCACCTCCACTTGTATAGACCTCCAGCTGTCGGTTGATGTTGGATTTGTCCACCAGAGAGTGCAGCACATTAAGGACACTGTGGACGTTCCAGATCTTGGGGTTGGAGCGAAGGAAGTCGATTTCCTCTTCAGACTTCTTGGCTGTCTTACAGCGGTACTGGCTGAAAGACTGGAACTGCAGGAAAAAGCAGAGATTCAATGATGAACAGCTTGTTTGCAGATGCTCAGCTGAGTGCACTAGGCTTACAAGTTGCTCACACAAATGTAATATAGTAAAGTAAAAGTTGCATGAAAAAAATAAAAAGAGTTTCATCTGAGATCACCTGGAAATGAAAATGGTAAATTATATCACTTTTAAAGCACGTAGGGGAAAAAATGATACAGTACAAAGGGAAAAGGCCAGAAAGTAGATTGAAGCAGAGAAATATCTCTTAGACAATTAGGACAGGCAACTAAACACAAATTTGCTGTCTGAACAGGTAGCAAAGAGAATGACCAAATCAGAAGATGAGTCTGCATACACACATCTTTTTTCTATATATGCACATATCCCTTTTTTCATCCTTAAGCTTGACAAGACAGCATTTGAGGAATTACAGGCAGCTCTATAGTAAAACGTTACAGATAAAAGAATCTACAGAGAAAAAACAACAGCATTTGAGATCTGTACTGCTGCACTCAGAAAAATAAGTGTAAAAATATTTCCTAAGGTTAAGGTCTTAGACCAGAGCTTATTTCAAAGCAGGTCATCAATCTCTCAGTGCAAGCATAAAGGCCCAATTGACTAAGAAACACAAAACTTGTGTTCTGAAACAGAAATATCCATAAAAGTTCAGGACTCCCTAAAGAGCTCACCAAAGTTTTTTTTTTACGTGCAGTGTATCCTCACTATGAAAATCACAGCAAGAGAAGAGATGGAAAATTCATACAACTAATAAAGACAAAGCCACCACAAAATGGTGTAGACTTATAGCCACATACCTGGTATATGAATTCATCAATGATATCCCAGAGCCACTGGTTGGGCAGTTCCAGGGGAGCAGGGCCGTCGGCATCTGCAGAAGAATAGATGAGAGGCTCAATACCTTGAGCAAGAACAGTGGCAGAACTGGAGGAGTAGATAAATTAAAGAACACAAGAATTTCCCTGAAATGGGAGATGCAGCAATAGATGAATGAAGCTTCCATTAGGGGTGTGATATGTAGCTTCTACTACCTCAGCTGCCTTCACTTTCAAAGACTATGAACATGCACAGGGTTAATCTCTAAAGTGTGACGGCTCTGCAGCAGCAATTCTCAGAAGCTGTACACAGACTGTAGGGGTTTATCCCAACTGATCTAATCTCCACAAAAAGCCTGGCAGGGAGTCACAAACACTAAAATTTGCTCCAAGGGGAGTCAACAACAGTAAACAGTTGTGAAGACACTGCAAGTTCCTTTAGCTTAATTTTTCTTTAGCTTCATTTTAATTTTTAATAAAAGTAGATCAAGCAGTTCTCAGGAAGACAGAAAGCTAAATAAGTTTTATTCTTTACAGTGTTTCAGAAAGCACTGGGAACTATTTCTGCTTTTTTGGGTTTTAAATTCATGGATGCAGACTGCTCTTCATTCAGCAAACTCAAACATACAGAAAGCTCGTAGACTACTTCTCCCTCTGCGATCTATACACAAACATGTTGCAGTTCTTCTGACCCTTTCTCCAGCTCCACCCTCTCCATCCACTCTCCCTCTCCAAAAATAACAAACTAGACATGGATTGCAGCAACTCACTGAGGATGTAGTTGAAGAGATTGCAGTAGTTGTAGTAGGATTCAAATCTCTGCTCCAATGTGGGCCCCCCCTGCAATGAGAAGTCAGCACAGTCTGCTTTGTTTTGAGCACCAAAGAGGGAAGTTCATGGGCAACAGCATACAAAGGACACTGAATAGTCACAGCAGTGGAGGGTCTCTTTCAGAAGTGTTACAGCCAGTATTCAACTAGGACATCCACCAGCATCACCCAGAAAGCCTGAAATTGTATCACTGTTGTCCCATAGAGCAGGGCTGACTTTTCCTGTACAGGTAGCTTCTCCCAGGACAATCGAGCAGTCAAAATTCCTGTGAATATTGTGCATTAACCTTCCCTCTTCCCCTCTCTGCTGCCCAGACTTAAGAACCTCCTATACCTTCACCAGCGTTCCTTCCTTCTCCCTTTACGAGAGGCCTTAATAAATCAAGGATTCTGTTTCTGGACAGCATTTCTTAACACTTTGACCTACTGGTAAGGAATCACTCTCTTCCTAGAGTTATCTCTCTTGTTCAGCCTGGAGACACTGAGTCTGAGAACCACTAACAGCACAGTTTGAGAAACCAGTTTCTCCTGCTAAAGCCTTGGATTAACACAGCACTTTTTAAAGTGCTCATTTCTCCACCCTCTGGTCCATAGTAAAATTGCAGTTATTATATGCCCCGTAAGTCATGTGTCTGTTCAGCTTTTTTCCTTAAAAAACCAAGTACTGTGATTTTCTCACTGACTTTAAAGCAGCTTAAATAAAAAAAACCTGAGGGATTTGTTTTGTTTCACAGAGCATTATTCCTTCCACTTCCTCCTCCTGTATCCTTTATGGTATCCATACTTCCCTCTTTGCAAAGCACTCTGACCCCATGAGGGGTTTTTAATCACAAATAATGCACCTTCCTCTTGTGAAACTCCCCTCATCCACCTGCTCATCTGAAGAACAAAGAGTCACGAAGAAACACACAAAAAAAGCAATTAAAATGTAAATTCAATTACCTCCCAAAACCTCCTTCTTCCCTAACTCCCTAACTAACTCACTGAGCAGCACTGAATGTCAGTAACAAACAGCTTCTTGAAAACTCAGATCTGTCTTCCGATTCATTTGAGCTATCAGGGAACCCTGCACACTCATTATAACCAAGCCTGAAGAGACGGTTAATGAGCCTCAGACAAACAGTCAAGTCTTTCTTGCTTTCCAGCAATCAGTGAATCCTTACCAAACTAACAAAAGGCAAGAATTCTAAGTTTCCCTAGAAGCAATGTGACTTACAGCTCACAAACCCATAAATCCTGTCTTGCAAAAACTGTGGGACCACTGAAACTGTGGTGGCAGCAAGATCTGGCAAGTTTGCTGGCACAAAGAAACCAGCATTCAACCCACAGGAAGACAAAGGGCCAACACTCACGCTGACTTTGGCATAGATGTGCCTGTAGTACAGCTCCTTGTATAGGATGAGGAAAACAGCATCTGGAAAAGATGACAGAAGGGGACATGAGCAAGCCACAAGGCCTATTAGCCTCCTGCCACAATCATAAAGGGAAGCACATAAGGATACTTCGCAGTTTGACTCCTTGCCAGGCACTTGCTGAAGGAGTTGCCAGAGTGGACAAAGACAACTGACTCAGGCGGCAGCAACGCTGTGCACCTGCTCACTCACGGATCAGAAGGATTTAGTTCCTTCTCTCTCCAACAACCAAAGAAAAAGACTTACCGTTCCCAACCTGAGGGGCAATGGCCTCAGCCTCTGGCCATGGGGTGTTCTTAAAAAACCTTTCTGTCAGTTTTGTCCAGCTGAAAGACAAGCACACGTGGTATGAAAAACCACTTTTCAGTATGACAGTGATGGAGTCAGAGATGACGACAGAGGCGCCTTGGGTTTGATGAAGGCTGAGCACCACCCCCACCCCCTGTAACTCCAGTGTTGAGGCAAAGAACAAGAACTGCAAACTAAGCAGTTAGTCTTCAGTTTATCCCTCAGTCACGGAACAGCCGTGCATGTTACTTTGTTACTTCCACATTTTCTTTATGGCAAGGTGACACAGCTACAAGCAGGAGTGGAAGTGTATCTGTAAGGAACACACACAAAAGTTACACCTCACAGCTTTCTGCAAACTGCCTGGCTAGCATGACTGAGGTTCCTTTTTGTAGCCTCCATATCTGTTAGGCCAGGGCTGATATTCTTCTTTAGAGGGGTCACAACTCACCTATACTTATGTTAGCCTAGCAGGCTGGAAACATCTGGGTTTTTTTCCCCCCAGTAACCAAACCAAATCTATTTTTGAGAAAGCCCAAGTTTGGAACAACACAGGTAGCAGCAAGATTTGGCAAGCCTTTCCTTTTAAGGGCAGGGTGCACTTTCATCCCAGTTTAAACAGTGATTCCCACTTGCAGGGAGGATGGTATTGTACCTGTTCTCATAAATGTCCTGAATCTCGTACACCTTCTGGTCAATAACATCACTGGAAACTCGGCTGGCCTGGAGCTCGTACACCTTCTGGTCAATGAGATCTGACACGGTCTTGTGAAAATACTGAATGAAGTTTTTGATCACTTCGGGGATCACTTGGTAGGTCTGCTGCTCGTACTGGCGCTCGTAGGCGAGGTCTTGCTTCGGGTCTCCTGCGGGGAAGGTGGAGCAATGAAGCAGCCGCCGCACGGCCTGGCCCGGCCCCACAGACCCAGCCGGGCGCCGGAGCCCCCGCGGAGGCCCGGCCCAGGCCAGCACTCACCCGTGTGCATGTCATAGTCGTTGGAGTACGCGTAGGGGTCGTAGGCGGCCTGTGGGAAGAGGGCGGCAGTGAGTGCCCGCGAGCAGCCCGACCGCACCCCCCACGCCCCAGGCCCCCGACCGCACCCCCCACGCCCCAGGCCCCCGACCGCACCTCGTTGTCGTAGTCCTCCCCCGGGTAGGCCATGGCGGCGGCGGCGCGGTGCGGAAAGGGCCCCGGCCGGAAACGCGGGCCTGGGGCGCGCACTAGGGCGGGGCTCGGAGCGGCTGGCTGATCACTTCCATTGGTTAAAGCAACTGTCCGTCTTCAGCTCCCTGAGCCACCATGGGCTGCCTGTGGTCTGTCCCTCCCTCTGATAGGAGAACGCGCCTGCCCGTCAGGTTTTCCTGGTCACCGCCTCTCTCCTCGTCTTCCTCCTTGCCTGAGCCCTCCCCATTGGCTGCACGCAGAGAGCGAGGCGCCTCCCATTGGTCGAGCGGATACGGCCCGCCCTGTTGCTATGGTGACGCCCCGCCCCTCTCCCCGGCCCGGCCCGTGAGAGGATGGAGGGTGGCGGCGGGGCCGACGCGGCACCCGGCGCGGGGCCGGGGCCGGGGCCGGGGCCAGAGCCGGAGTCGGAGTCGGAGTCGAGGTCGGAGCCGCAGCCGCAGCCGGAGCTGGAGCCGGAGCCGGAGCCGCAGCCGCTGGTCGGGCTGCCGCTGCTGGAGCCCGGGCTGCCGCTGGGGCCGGCGGCGGGCGCGCCCCTCGGGTACCTGCACGTCCTGTGGCAGCGGGAGGAGCCGGCGGGCAAGATCCCGGCCCGCCGCCTGCGCAGGGCCGCCCGCCTGCACCGCCGGCTGGGGCCCACGGGCAAGGAGGCCCACGGTGAGCGGGAGGCGGCGGGGAGCCGCTGTCCCGCCCCGGGACAGCTCTGCCTTCGGCCGGCTCCGCATGGGAAGGGGGTCGGATCTGTTCTGGGGGGGACTTGGGAAGGCATCCCTGGTCCTGCCAGGGGAGGGTGCCGGTCAGGAGTGGGAGGGCTTCCATAGAACACGAGGAGAACTGTTCTTACCTGGTGGCTTGATCTCCGGCTTCCCCTTCTCCTGAGCCAGGAGCAGCAGTGCGATTTGGCCCCACAGCTGGGCTCGAGCACCAGGACGGGATGTTCCAGCAGGGAAACGCAGCTTTTTCTTCTGTGCTTCTTAGTAATTGCTTTCTTTTCTCCACAGCTCTGAAAAGGCTGCGTGAAGCTGCCAATAGCAATGATTTAGACACAGGTAAGGCTTCTGTCAGTCCCACTTGGGATCTCTTCCTGGAAGGGCAGTATGTCAAGGACTCTTATTTTAGGAGAGGACAAAATGGGTGCTGATAGTTTGTGGACGTGGTGCTTTAGATGCTTCAGATCTAGAAAATGCTCTTTTGGAGCCCAGTTTCATTCTCTGATCAGAGTGGGGCTGGTTATAGTGTTCACTTTTTCACTGCAGCTGGTTCATAGAGTTAATTTTCCAACTGCCTCGAGCTAAATCCACACTGCACTGTTCCAGCTGCTTTAAAATGTACCTTTTGCCCAGTTGTAAGCAGCAAGAGAGTAATGTTTTGGTTAAGGTGGAAAAACTGTGATTATCTAAGCCATGCCCTGTAAGATGAGGCAGTGTGACCCAGTAGATTAGAACCAGGACCAGAGATGGACTCTGCCTCTCACAGTGAACTCAGAGAAGGCTCATGGCCTATCTGTTACTCTCTTTACCTTTCTAGACTGTGGATTAGGTGGGGTTTGATATGAAGTGTCCTGCAACAATATCTGCCCCTTTTCATTGTCCCTCCTTAGACTGTGCTGTCCCCTCAGCTGTGCTTGCCTTTTATCAGGCCAGTCAGTGAACAGAATTGGAAACTGGTTCGACTTGTAGAAAATCCCAGTCCACCAGATCGTGGGGAGGTTTCAGGTCCTTCAGTTCCACAATTTGTTTCTTTCACAAACTAATGGGTAAAGTTCATCTGTGGGTTCTGTCGGTACAGAAGGGCTGGGCTTCAGTCAGTGAGTCAAGAGCAAGAATGAAAGAACGTGGCTTTATGGAAGTCGTTCTCAATCCATCTTGGATGTGAAAGACAGGTTCCCCTATTTACAATCCTGATGTGTTTTCTGCACTCTGCAACTTGAGAAAGTGCCTGATGATTAATTTATTCTTCATCAACAAGTAAACATCTTTGCTGTTTCCTGTGGTGGCATTGGGTGGGAGAGGTTATATCATTCCTACTGGCTTCAGGGGAGGACTAGCTAAAGTGTTCCCCATTAATGGTTCTCACTGGGGGCACTCCAGGCTCCTTGTCTTTCTTCTGGAGTATCAAACATCCCCTGTTAACGCCACTTCCATCTTTTCAGGTGTTCCTTTCAGTTCTGTGCCACACTTAAAGCAGGAGGTGTACAGGAGGAAATTCAACTGTGGCTATAATTCGATCTCTGGAAGCTGAGATGAACGGTGACTTTCAGTGGTCTGAGCTATCTAGTTTCTGTCTCCAGTACTTGACAGTCTTGGCTGTTGCAGGATATGCTGCTAAAGATCTCAAAATATAGTGAACCTGTCAGCATTTTTAACAGCTACGTAGCGAGCTCTATTTTATGCACTCATCAGGGTTACTCTGTCAGGGTGATCTCAAAACAACAGAAGTAATAACCCTTACAGTTGTTCTTACCCATGTTGCAACAGATGCTATTTTTATGTACCTAATCTTTGCAACCTTTACTGGTCTCTTTGCATTGCTCTTGTAGAGTCAGTGCACTCCCCTGCTTGCTACCCATACTGTAGCCACCATTCCCGTACTTTTGCCACACCGAGTGTGGCAAAAAACCAGGAGTTTCGGATGGATCTGGGAAGGGGCATAGTCAAAACAGGTGTGAAAAAATGGCATTTCTCACTAGACATAGTTACACTGTGAAACTTTGACCACGAGTCCATATTGGTGTGAAAACTTTACACAGGCACAGAAAAGGACCGTGCAAATCTATGGGGAAAGCCCACGGATGGGTAGTAGGCACAGGATGCTAACTCTAGCTTGGGAAGTGCCTGAGATACAAATGAGTAAAGCTGAGAGTTAGCCCCACATCCTTCTTGTCTTTTTATACTCTTCTCTAGGCATTTGCTGCAGATTGTCCTTGGAACTTGAAAGTTTGGCTAGATGGATCCTTAGCCATTAGGGTTGTTGGCTTATCTTTTGTGGCAACGTATGGAAGGTGGTAAAGGCTGAAACAGAGGGTGGAGGTTGTGCTGCCTCAGCTGGTTCTGCTGAGCGGGATGCTGGTTCAAGTCCCATTGACTTGGCAGCTGACAGCACATATATCTACCCCAGAAGAGCAGATAGCATTACCCCTCTCTGATCAGGTGCCCCTTCAGCTTACCTGCTTTCTTCTCCTCCTTGGTGCTGTCAGTGCAGCAACTGTTGGAGGATGGAACTGATCCCTGTGCTGCGGACGACAAAGGCCGGACTGCCCTGCACTTTGCCTCCTGCAATGGCAACGATCACATTGGTGAGTGGGGAGGGGGAGTTCTGCCTTCCAACCTCTCTGTGGCAGAGATTTCAAAGGATGCTCTTTAGTTTGATTCAGCATGTGACAGAGATTGCTCTTTTGTGTCAAAGTTGCCAGCTGAACTCTGGCCCCAGGGCTTCCCATGTCCCCCTGTTGGAGGGGGAGCAGGACCTCCCAGTTTTAGGGCTGTACTGATGCAGAGGGAAGGGTGTCCTTCCACCCCATTCTTCCCCTCAGAGAGCCCAAGGGCAGTGGCACTGCCTGACTTTGAGCTGGGTCCTTCCGCATTGCTGCACAAACCCCTGTTCCCTGTCTCAGTAAGGAAGAGCTGAAGAGAAGCACCTGTAGGCAGCCTGGTGGCTGTAGCGTGGACCTGTGGCCCATATGGGCCTGACCTGTGGGGCAAAGGGAAGGGACTGATGTGGTTGTTTCCTTGTTTCCAGTGCAACTGCTTCTGGACCATGGGGCTGACCCAAACCAGAGAGATGGGCTGGGCAACACCCCCCTACATTTGGGTAAGTGCCACAGAGATGAGTTTTGCATGAAGAGAGGTGAGGTGAACACCACCTTACTGTTCCTTTCCTCTCCACCTTCCTCTTCCCTGTGCCTCAGAGTATGCATCCCTAGATTTAAGGACCTAGAAGGAGCTCTTTGAATTTCACTAGCTTCACTCCTCACAAAGTTTAGGGTCAGAAAAAAGGTTTGAGAGAATCGCTTTCCCTCTCTCTGCCAGCCCCAAGGAGCGCAAGCTCTGTTCTAGAGGGAGTACTCGGGCTTGAGTGTGACGTTGTCTTAGCATTTGAGCTGTTCCTCTTTCCCATGGCAAAGAAGCCTTTGGGAAGCAGCAAGCTCCGCGCTTGAGCAGGAACTCGTTTTTGCTAGTGCCTCTGAGTTGTGTGTCCTGTGTTTTCCCTCCCCAGCTGCCTGCACGAACCACGTTCCTGTCATCACCATGCTGCTGCGCGGAGGTAACATTTCCTCTATAACAATTACAGCCTGTCCCTTTCCTGCCTGCCCTGTTGATACTCCCCAGGGACAACAAATCTCGCTTTCTGTCCTTGCTCGTGCATCTTACAGGGGCCAGAGTTGACGCCTTGGATCGAGCCGGCAGAACCCCGCTGCACCTCGCTAAATCGAAGCTGAACATCCTGCAGGAAGGACTGTCCCACAGCCTGGAGGCCGTACGCCTGGAAGTGAAACAGGTAAAAGAAACAGTGCCATGTTCTGGTAAGGTGGCACAGCCCCTGGCAGCATCCTGCACCCTTTATTTAAATACCTATCTGTAGGTTCTTGACCACTGTGGGGAGAGTTTGACTTTCCCTCCCATTTTCAGAGACCTTCCTTTTTTCCAATCTCTACTCTAAATTTTTGCAGGACCTCCCTTGGCTCTGGTAGGCCAAGGATGCATTGAATATCCTAATTCTCGGGCTGTATGGAGCACTCCTTTTCTTCAACCACCATGTAAGACAGATGCCTTGTGGCAGGAGAGGGACCGCAGCATGAGGCTGTAGCTATGGTGTGCACATGCAGGGACTCTGTATTTCTAGAACATTCTACCCTGCTCCAATATGTGGAGCCATGGAATAGGAAAGCAGTTGTGAGGTTGCGAATGCACACGGCATGGGCCTCACATCAGGAGCCTTATAGGAGCCACAAGGATTTTCATCCACTGTGCACAAGCAGATCCTGCTGGAGTGGGAAGTTCCTGCTCCTCACAGTGAGGGAAGCTAGCTAGCCATAAAGAGAAGCTTGATGCTTTCAGGGCTAAGCCTTATGCTGCTTCAGCTGGGCCTGTCTCTCTTCCCTGTTCCTAAACCAGACACAAGGATCACAAGTAGTCCGTCTGTGGCTGATGAAGGCCTCTGGTGACTCACTGGGCTCTTGTGCTGCCATTAGTGCTGTGCAGTTGCTTTGCATTTGTTCTTCTCTAAGGATCACGTACTCTGCCATGTGCTGCAGCATCAAGGCTGTGTACTTGGTGATCTAAGTGCAATTTAATTTTTCCTGTAAAAACGCCTCAGCTTGGTGCAGCTCTCTGATGTCTGCCTTGTATGCCTCTTGGTTTCAGATTATCCAGATGTTGCGGGAATACCTGGACCGTCTGGGGAGGCATGAGCAAAAGGAACAGCTGGATGACCTCTGTTCCAGGTTACAGATGACAAGCACAAAGGAGCAGGTAGGTGTCGTTGAGCTACTGTGACTCACCTTGTGTTGTGGCTCCTGTGTGTAGGAGAATGCAATTGCATGAGCAGTGGATGACATTAAAGACACGGTTATGGAAATGTTTTTGTTCACATTGGGTCAAGTGGGCAAGTTACATGATGACTCGTACTCCTTTAGGCTGGAATTGAAAATGCAGAAAGCATTGCTGTGCCTAGCAGCTCAGGAGAGAAGTTGAACATCAGATAGGCTGAGGGCACAGTCATTTTAAGGCCAGGATCAGCACAACCACACCAGGTTGCAGGGCGTTTGGTTTTTTTCCTACAAAGGATTGGCCCTTAGAAACAGGCTTAGAGGAAACAGCCCTGATACCACTGAGTTTTAGGTAATGCAGCAACATGCTTTTATTTTAAGGACTGGCTAAATCGCACAGGGTGGAGGTTAAGCATCGACCTCCTGAGGAATGAGGAGAACTCCCATTGCCTTACATTAGGGCTTGTTTGATCATGAGGATAAGAGCCCTTCTGCATGATTGTTGGGACCAAAGGGATCCTGTCCTAGCATAAGCTCAGCACGGGCATTACTGGCAACCCTAATTCAGGGGTAGTCCCTGCTGTGTCGCGGTTTATTCTGTGGTGGCGAGTGGCTGTACAGCTGCATTCCCCTGCCTAACAGCCAGCTGTATTCTTCTGTCAGGTGGATGAGGTTACAGACCTCCTGGCCAGCTTCACATCGCTCAGCCTGCAGATGCAGAAGATGGAGAACAGGTAATGGGCTTCCAAATCATCTTCCTGATGCAGCAGGAGAAGCCTTAGAGAGAAAAAAAGGAAGCTGAAGCTTGCTTCCCAGATCGCTGAATAAACATTGCTGCCAGCGGCCTTTCCTGCCAGACTGACTCTCCAGTGGTGCTCAGACTGTTCCTGTTGGTGCTGCCACAGCTGCCTCACGGGGAGGCAGCAGGCTTTGGACAACAGAGGCAAGAGACAACAGAGTGCCGCATCTGTGACTTTGGGGTAAAAGAACTGCTCTACTTTTTATCAGATGGGCTGGTGATGAATAGGATACCTTTTCCAGAGATATTTTGCCTTCTTCTAAGTACTTCAGCTTGATGTAGGTGGTGGCTGATGTCATGTACAGCCCTGACTAGTGCACTCAGCAGCTGGCCAGCATCACAGAAATGCTTGAAACGGGCACTTTTTGCCACCTCCATAGTGCTCAATTGCCTGAGAGAGAAAGTGAATACCTTGGACAACAGAAGGCTTTGTGCTGTGAGAAGTACACACGCTTAATTCTGCATGCTAGCAGCTGAGCAAACATACTGCTTTGAGAGACATGCACTGAGGCTTAATCCTCACCTTCCCCATAGCCTGTGGTCAGAGGGCAGAGAATCTGTCTGGTTACAAATGGGATACAGCTTTTGCTGGCCTCATTTTTTAAATCACTGCTGCAAGTTAGTGCTTAGATACTAGAGTGTAACACTTGCAAAAAATACCCAGGTACACAGCTAGCAGGTCAGAGCTGCCCTGATGCAAGAATAAGGTTTGGGGGGGTGACAATCTTAACATAGTTTTAGGTAGACATCTACATCTTGCAAAAAAAACCCCACCATAACTGACTTTTGTGTTTCCTGTTACTGGCAGTCTCAGGCAAGGGGTCCCGTTGTGACAGGAGGTGTTGCACGTGCAGCCGTATTATTGGGCTGGGATGGATATGGGTTTATGTCTGCCTCAGCAGCACCAAGCCCACTGGTCAGCAATCCTGTGTTTCTTGCTCGTCATGCAGAGCCTTAAGTGCAGTGTGAGAAACAAATCATGACTTTTGCTGGGAGTCTGAAGTGGTGCAGCTATGCAGTGAATTGATCTTTCTGCTCTCTCACTTCTGCCCCTGTGGTTAGTAATGAAGATTTAGATTACTTTGTTTTGGAGCAGGGATCATGAAATCCCATTGATAGGGTGCCAACAGCAGCAGGGAGCAGGAACATGCCCAATAATAATCTGAATTCCTACCTGTGTACCACACTGTGGTAGTGCTGGCAGCCATACCCATTCCACAGCTTGGGAATCACTGGTTTGGAAGAGTGCCTTATTAGGATTCAGCTTAAACATGCAGCAGCCACAGTTTGGAGCGTTCTTCAGAGACCTTTAGATCAGCATGCTCTCTGATATCTGCCTCTTGTCCAGGAAGAGATTAAGTGGACCTCTGTGTTCAAAGCTGAAATACCAGAAATAGGCATGGCTTTTAGATGAGTTCATCCATGAGGTGCTGGAGAACATGACTGGGACCAGCAGTCTTGTGGTTGGTTGGGCTGGAGCTGTCACTATGGATAGTGGTACTTCGTTATGATGTGCTGGATGGGAAGGATGCCGAGGAGGTGGGAGACAATCTGACCTTTTTGTATTTTAAACTTCAATAAAATCCTGTCAGCCTTTTAAGACTCCTCAGCCAAATTCTCTTTTTCAGAGCAGCCCATTTCTTTTTCTTTACTGTATGTTCCAGGCCCCACGCACAGCACTGGACTTGGTAACTGCTACTGTCATAGCTGGTACTGAAATCAGAAGCGACAACACAAAATTGTTTGAATTCAAACACTGCTCTGTTTGCAGATCAAAGTACATGGTTGCTGACTGACTTTTTCTGATCCTGACTCCCACAGACAAGAAATCCAAACTTGAAATCTAGGTATTTGCTGTGAAAACCGAACAAATAGAGGAGAGAGATTCTCAGCAGAAGTGCTTCTGCACTCTTGCAAAGGTATGGAGCTGGTGGGAAGGTAGTGGCTGAATTTGTGCCTTGCCCCATGCTGGATAAAATGGCTGTGCTGTGAAGAGGCAGCAAAGGGATGAGGGACTGGGGAGGGACATCTGGGCAGTGCAGAGAATTTCCAGTGTGGTCCCTGTGTAAGGAGCAGGTGACTTTCATGTCCAGCCTTTACTTACCCTATTTCTTCCTGTCTTCACAGCCTAGTCTTGGTGTCCACATACACCCAGCTATCAGCGCTTCTGCCCTCAACAGCCTTGTTGCTGAGGAGACCATTAAGGTGCTCAAAGAGCAGGTGGCTGAAATGCTCTTTAACTCTGCAGTTATTTTAGTTGCTGATGTTGTCTGCTAACTAGACACCCCTTGGAAGCTTACCTCAAAGCGGGAATACATCCAGCCGGGACTCAGAGTGAAGCTTTTAGCCTCGGCACACGTGATGTTGTCAACAGCTCTTCAAGCCTTAGTCTCTCCTGGCACTGGTTTTTTTCATAACAGCTCCTGACAGGGGAAAGGTGGGGGTGCTGCAGACAGCCAGGAGCAATTATCTTGCTTCTTGTGCAGCACTGCTCCTTCCATGGGAGGACAATCAATAATAAAACAAGCAGGGTTATAGGAAGTTTTGCCGCTGCTTTAACATTAAGACCAGGTAAGAAAGACAAAAGGGTATCTGGTTTTCAGTAGGGAAAAAACTGCATCATGTAGGAATCACATTCTGTGAATCACCACACTTAGTTCTGCTTTCCTGCCTTGGGAATGAAGCACTGGGCTGCTGAGAGCCATATCATGTGTTTGGTACTGGATGGAGAAAAGTTTTATGTTTCTTTGCATCAGCCGGTCATGCCAAAACCTTAACTACCCTGTCATGCTCAGCAGCTGTATCTAGAACAAGTTAGGTGCTGGGGAGGGAAAGAAGGAAAGAAGAGGTTCCAGGGGAGGAGGAGACGGTGGCTTCACGCTGCTAAGAGCTGTTCACTGGCACTGTCTGGTTTTTTTGCTGCTCCTGGCTTGGAGAATTCAGCTTCTCCCAGCAGCTATTCCCCCCATCCTTGCACCCTGGGCCACAGATTTCTGTGCACAGATTTCCCTGCACAACCCATGAGGCTGGTGGCAGCTTTCTGCATCTCCCAGCAGTGTCTGCTGCAGCAATGGAGAATAGAAACAACAGCACAGGTTTCCCTCTGCTATTTGTTTTGCCGTTATAATCAGTTCAACCTCCTTATTTTCTTTGTACCACACCATCAAACGCACTTCCCAGATCCCTTCCTGAGCAATGATGCATCCCTGTCCTCAGGGCCATGATATTAACTGGGACTTGACTCTAGGCCTTGTTCCCCCTCACCCCTACCTGACTTCCAAATACCCTCCATTTCCCCTCCTCATTCAGAGCATGGCTCTGCAGGGATGTGCTGAATCCCCAGCTACTGAACCCAGCAGCAACCTCCCTGGCTCTACAGCCGCTGCTGTGCTGTAAGGTGGTACCAAAGCCAGCGAGTAAAGACTGAAAACCTGCTTGTGTCTCACTGAGGACTCACAGCAGAAGCCCTGAACAAAACCTCCCAGCAAAGCCACATGGATGTTGCTAAGCAAAAGCCTTTCTCTGAAGCAGCCACTCACCCATGCAAGCGAATGTGAAGCGCGCACTGTAATGTGTGTGAACATCAAGAGTTTGTTCAGCTCTTCAGCGGCTGAAATAATTAATCTCTGACATCTGAATTCTTTTATTTCCTCCACCTTTGCCTTTCTAGCACACTCCAAATCCAGCACTGCAATTATCTGTGCTGCTAAGGAAGCCAAATGAAGCATCTCTGGCAAACCCCATGAAGCATCTTCGGCAAACCTCCCACCCTTTCATCTGCTTCCTCTGCTCACTCTGTGAACAAGATAGATCTCTTCTTCCTCACAGGAAGGTACTTACAGAAAGATGCCTTCTTCATGCGGTGTGCCTGGCCCACGTGGGAGAGCAGACCTAGGCAGCTGAGGGCTTAGGGGGTGAGTAGGTGGAAGAGTCAGTAAGTTTTGATTAGGAAGCTGATAAAAGAGGTATGGCAAACAGCATTCCTTTGGTTTTTTTCTGAAAGCTCTGAGAGGGGAAGAGGGCATGTGGTTGTTGGAAGAATTAACATAATCAGCTGTCAACCTGCTAAGGCCGATTAGCAACCAGCAGCTAAACCCAAAAGCAAGTAACCAGAATTCCCACTCCAGGACTGCCAGGTTTGCATGCAGGGGTGTAAGCACGATGAGCTTCTTGGCATCTGGGTCTGACACCTCCCAGCAGTGTTGGGCTCATGTCACACATGCCAGGGAGATGCCAGACACCAGAACCAGTGCACAGTTGGCAGGACTAAGTTGCTCCACAGAGAGGAGATGGTGCTGACCCCTAGCCACAAAGCCTCAACCTGCTCACACCTCTCCCATTTCATCTCTGTTTCAGCTCTTGGAATGGCAGTACTCAGCTAATGTGGCAAATCAGCCTCTGCAGGGTTAAAGATGAGCTCATCAGCCTGGGTGATGACAAGTAGGAAAGAAAATACAAGCAAGGAGTCATTAATTAAGGCAAGAAGCTAGGAGCAGAGACTGCAGAATGCTAATCAGTCTGGAGGGAAGGCTGCGTGGAAAGCAGCAATGAAGCTCCTTCAGCTTTAATTAAATCTAACTATATCAAGGATGTGACATCTTTGCTTCACCTCTGCTTTTGAGCTGAGAAACCGGTTGGAGCATGTACACTGCTCCTGGGCAGACAGGAATTCCCTCCTGGCTCCAGAGCCTTCCCAACTGAAACTTAGTGCCTGCCCATCCTGCTCACATGCTCCCCAAAATCAGGGCTTAGCACCAGGCAGAGATTAGGGAAGGGGCCTGGGGCTTGCAGCCACTTGTCACATTAAATGCACCCTCTCCTAAGGTCTTCCTTGTCTTCTCTGCCCTGTTTTATTTAGGCTTCACCCAAATGTGCAGCAGTCAGTTCTGAGATGATCTGCTTCCTTTGCAAGCTGGGACTAGGAGGAGCAGGATCGGGGTGAGAAACAGCCCAACAGCATCTGGGCAAGAACAGGCAGCATCCAGCTGTGCCACATCACTCTTCCTGACTCCTGTTCCCTTTTCCCTCCAGTGCTTTAGGCTGTGTAGTGAGTCTTCACCCACAGAAATGATGTAGGTATTTGTGTTGCCCAGAGGTGGGTTGAGGCCATGTGAGCTGGCCACCAGCCATGGCATCATGTGCAAAGGGTGGCTGTAGAACTTGCTGTCCCGGGAAGGTGGGTAAGGCAATCTGGACATGTTTCTGAAAAGCATCAACTGCAGAGGAGTGGCAGCCATCATGAAGGGAGGGAGCTTGGAAAATCACAAGCAGGGATAGGAGGCGAGGGAGGCTCGAAGTGCAGAAAGCAACATCAAGCACTTGAATGGAGAAAGAAAACTAATTCCCAGCACAGCTCTTCAGCTGGCCTCCACACAGAAAAACGGGTGTCCTTGGAGCTGAGCTCCAGCAAGGTCTACAACAGCTTCAGCAAGCGTTAGAAATACCACGTCACCTGGGAATTTAAGAGCAGGCAGGACAAAGCAATAAGGAAAGATTTACGCAAACGGAAGTAGGGAATAGAAAGAGAACAGAAATAAGGGGGAGATTGTGGCTCTGCTCACACACATCACAGCTCTGCAAGCTGCCTGATGTCACCCAGCCCTGCTGCACAATGTCTACAGCACTGACAGCATTGGAGGGCACTGCTGGGACCAAAACACCTTTACTTTTTACACAACCTCCAGCACCATGCATGGGGACAAGTGAAGACACCAGCAGATTCTGCAGGCCATGCAGGGCTCAGGACACCACCGATGGCAACTGCATAGCTTCCCACAACTTAGCATTTGATGCAGCCTTGTGCTGGCAATTGGCTCCCAATGATGATCTCTCTCCTCTCTGCCAGCTGGGACTCCTCAGCATGAGTTCCCTCGCTGTTTCAATTACCTAGAAAGAGAGGAGTGTGGTCCTTCCAGATTTCCAGGCTACAGAGTCTGCTGTAGCACCCAGTCCTTGCATCTCCACCTGGAAAGTCAGCCCATAGGCCTTTGCTGGGAGGGATATCTCCATGAACATGATAACTGTGGGCAGTGGGGTGTAGGAAAGTGAACTGCTGTGGAGAGAGAATGATCTGCCTTGTTCAGGGCAAAGGTGTTCATTCTGAAACCTACTGGTGCCATGACAATCTGTAGTTGTTTCCCATCTTCAGTGTGGAAGTCTGTGTGCCCCACAATGTCACTGCTTTCCACAAACACTTTTTGCCAAGCTTTCCCTCTTTCAACCTGCTATTAAGAAATTATGGGTGCAGATCTGCCTCATGTTAAGAGTTACATACTCAGGATCCATACAGCACTAATTAAATTCCATATGTAATTAAGGAAAAGGAGGGTTGTTGCAATGACTAAGTTTACTGTGAATGTTGTGAGTGGTGATGGCAGGTCTCAGACATGGCTACAGGATTGTGGAGGAGGTGGCTGAGGAGCTCTGGGGAACTTGAACTCAGTGGGTTTGAATGAGCGAGCTCATCTCTCACTGCCAACTTAAGACCATCTCAGTGGGGATAAGGTGTGGGTCTGATGATCCTGAAAACCCTTGTCATGTGGTCAGAAACTGTGATGCTAATGGATATTCCTTTCTTGCCTCTCTAGACCCTTTCTAGGGCTTCTTCCTGGTTTTCTTCTACAGCATGACCAAAAGCTCCCAGGCCACAGGACTGAGGCTCAGGGGCTCTATCTGTGCTGGCAAACAGGATCTGTCTTGCTCACACTTGCAAGTCAGGTGGCATCACACACCTTGTGTTCCCAGAGCAAAACTGTCTCATCCAACGGAGGGTGGCCTTGGGTGGCTGCAGTCACCTGCAGCACATGGACTTGGCACACTGGGAAAGCTGAGTATCCTGCTTGGTCCTCCCCTCCCCTCTCATGACTCATGTCATGGCCACGTGACAAAATGAGAGCTATGTGAGGTCAGCCAGGCACCGCAGCAAACCACAGCATTGCAGCAATGCAAATCCCACTGGCTCCCTCCCTCCTACATGTGCTAGACTGATCAAAGGCCTTGCTTGGACATTGTTTTCATTGGCTTCTCTGGCAGCCTGATGATGCAGAAAAATGCTGGAAAAAGATGTTGTGGGGCTGAAGTCCCAACACAACCAAGTGATGCTCACCCCAGCTCTGGAGCAGCAGGATGCTGCTAGTGTGCGGAAAAGTCTCCTGCCAAAACGGAAAAGTCTCCTGCCAAAACATGAGCGCTCTGCCAACACATTGCTTCCCATCTCCCTCATGCCCTCTTGTCCACCCTTTTGCCATCTGCTTGTAGCCCCTCACTTTGCACTACCTTCTCACCACCACTTTCTGTCCCTGGAAATGGCTCTCACCCAGCCCCACACATTTCTCATTTATATTGCCCCCCCCACACACCAGGTACTCTCACCATCCCTCCCTTTCCCTCTCTCTACTTCTGTCTCCTTCTATGACTCTCTTAAACACTGGCAGTGCTGGAGTCATATTAAAACCCTCAGCTTTGCTGCTTCTGGGCACTTTTGCAGTGTCTGCAAAGGCAAATAAACCAATTGCCGCCATGCCAGTGAGTCTGTGGTCAGATGGCTCATGCGGCCTACACCACCTCCAACCCAAACTGCAGAGCCCTGTGCACGGCAGAGATTGTATCCAACACACAGCAAACAAGGCAGGAGAAGGCAATTACCAGGTTTATTAAGGTCAAGCAGGGGAGAAATTCCAGCAACTTCTGATTTCTTGTCCCACCCTGCCATCCCCGCAGCACTTCCCACTGTCAGGCTGGGAGGATTCTTGGCCCTGCTACAGGGTGTCATTGAGCTGCTGCCACAGCTAAAGGTTTCTCTGCAGCTGCTCGGGGCAGCAGGGACAGAGCAGGGGAAAGCTTTTCTCCCAGATGGACATGGGTCCCACAGCTATCCCACAACAGTGGCCAGTCTTGGAAGATATCCCAACCCCCTCAGTGGTGTTGGCCACATGCTCTCCTGGAAGTCTTCTCCACCATGTAGAAAGGAGCACTAAGGACTGAGCTAAGTGCACATGGGGGTGATGGGTCTGTTTCTTTCTCCTTTGCCTCACCATGATTGTCACTTGGCTCTACAGCTCATTTTGCAGCTTGGCTACTTTCTTTTGCCATCAATTCACTCACCATCGTCATCATCACATAGAAAAAAAATGTCTGGCCAAGTGAATAAACAGTGCGTGTGGGGCTAATATCGCTGAATAACATCACTGCTCTGAGAGCAAGACGACCTTCAGCCCCAGAAGGAAGGGATGAAATTCCAAGTAGCAAGCAAAGATCAAAGAGGAGGCAGCAATCCCTCAGAAATTTGAGAAAGGCAAACAGAAAGTAAGCAGAGGGGTGGATCAGGTAGAACAATGCTGTGCAGATTGTGTCATCGAGCTGTTGGCACAGACAGCTGACTTCCTTGTGCACCAGTTCAGTACTGGCAAAGATCCTTTGATCTGGATGCAGAGGCGAGGGAAGGGGGCAGAGATGGATGAAGGCTGCCCCTGGCACATAGGAAAAGAAGGGCATGTGGGCAGGGGACAGTGTTTCTCCACTTGGGACTCTCAGGAAGAGAGGCTTCCAGCTACTCTTTTCAGACTCAGGTCCCTGTGAACTCCACCCTTCCCACCCATGCTCTGATGTGACCTTAACAGCCTGGATTTCCTACCAGGATATTTTCATTTTGGTTTCCTCCCTCTCAGAGTTTCAAGTCGTTGCACAAAATTAGCAAGTTAGGAAGTTGGGAAATGGAGTCCTTAAAATGTGTTGCAGGAATGCTGCTCAGGTCACTTGACATCATATTAACATGTCCTTCTATTCTGCATCTGGTTAGGTGGATTGTGACATTCCTAGGTGAATGCTGTGGGCCAGCGAGTGAAGGTGAATGGGGCAATGGGTTTACCATTGCCACAGGATCTTTTGGTGGCTCTGCTGCATCCATTCCCCTCTGCCTCACATTATTTGGCCTGTTTGGGAATAGAGTGGCTACTCACGGTCTGGAAAATGTGTTTCTTCACTTAGTTCATCTGTGGTGAACAGTCAGAAACTCCTGAGTTCCTCTTAAAGTGGTCATGTTTAGGGAATGGCAAGCTGTTGCCAAATGTTCCTCCTCCAGTATCCCCTTTTTAACAGAGACCATGGCATCTGGAAGCTGCTGAGTCCATGCTCTGGCATGACTGGCACCTTCATGGTCCCTCTTCCTGGTGTCTTCTGGGACCTGGGTCACCTCAGTGTTGCCTCCATAGAAACCTCTGGTGCTGTTGATGAAACCTCTGTCCACATTGACCATATGGAATTTCCTTCCAACTCTCTTCTTCTTCTTCCTGGTCTTGTTCTGGAAGAAGAGGCAGGTGAAGACCTGCTTGAAACGCTTGCGGAAATGCTTGGAGATGAGGGCGTAGACAATGGGGTTGAGGCAGGAGTTGGTGTACGACAGGCAGTGGGAAGCCAGGCGGCAAATGTAAGTGGCTCGGTTGAAGGGGAAGTGGCCAAACCAGAAGCAGAGGATGACCAGGTGGTGGGGCAGCCAGCAGAGGCAGAACAGGATGGCCACAGCCACAATCATCTTGGTGACCTTACGCTTGGCCTTCCGGGACTCTGAGATTCTTTCTATGGGGTCTACGGAGGTCCACAGGAACTTGACGGTCCTAATGTACACCAGGCTCACCACGGTCACGGGCAGGAGGTATCCAAAGACAAACGTGAGGATGTCCAGAACCTTTCGGCGCTGGTCCTCCCAGATGGGGACACAGATGGGCATACCGTGGTAGTGGATTGTCTGGTAGTAACTGAGGTAAGGCCCTGCGAAGAGCAGCGACAGTGACCAGATTGCTGCAATGGCCACTCCTGCGTTTTGGGAGGTGCGGAGGTCACGGGACTTCAGTGGATAGCGAATGGCCAAGTACCTGGCAAGGAGGGGAAGGAGATGGAGAGACCAAACACAAGATGGGTGAGATGAGGTATTTCTCCTGCCCTGTGGGGATGCCATCTGTGCACCCCTACCCATGCAGCCACCCATCCCTCCCCTCTGCCACCTCTTGGGAGTGAGGGTTACAGTGAATTCACAGCTATATCAGGGTCATTACAACAGTGAGGCTGAGATCTCCATCATCCACTCTGCTGTACTAGCTCAGGAAGGGCAAGCAGTGTGTCTCCTGAACCAGGGAAGAGAAAGATAGGAGCAAGACTCTACTGTTTCCCCTGAGGTGTGTTGCTGTCCCGGGGCTTTTGCTATTCTTGGTTATGCATGGTGGACACTCCTCCTTCCCAAGTGAGGGTCAGTAATCAAGCTGAGAACTTGGCTTCCTGGAAGGTGAGGGCATGGAGAGTTGGCTCTGCTGGCTCTGCCCCTGGGGAGACCCAACCTGCTTTTTACAGGACATTCAACAGGGCAGCCTTTCTCCCACCTCTTAGCTCAGGAGTGGCAAACACATTGTCTCTGAGCTGAGAGTCTCAAAGGGAAGGGGAGACTTACCTGTCAATGGAGACGGCAGCCAGGGTAAAGCTGCTGGCATACATGGTGAGGTAGATCAGGAAATGCACAGCCTTGCAGGCAAAGGCCCCAAAGAGCCACCCATCCAAGGTGTAAATGGTGGCCTGGAAAGGGACACAGCAGATGATGAAGCACAAGTCTGCCACAGCCAGGTTAAGGATGAAGAGGTTGGTGGTGGTGTACTTGACTTGGCCATTCTGCAGCAGCACAGCCAGCACCAGCCCATTCCCCACAGTACCCACAAGGAAGATGAGGGAGAAGATGATGGGCACAATAATCCCTGCTGCTTGAAGCTCCAGGCTGTCAGAAGAGATATTCCATCCCTCTGGCATCTCCCCACCTGACCGTGGGGACCTGCATGGGAAGAAAGAGAGAAAGCTCTAAGGTGCCTGATTCTAGCCTTTGACACCCATATTTCTCCAGAGATGCCAATCTCAACCAGCTGGTTAAATGATGACACTAAGATCCTCATGATCCTCATGGCAAGAATGTTGTTGGGATCAGTCAGCTCACACCTGGCTTGAGCAAAGCTGAAGCCCCCTTCTCCTGCCCAAATTCACATTCCCACCATGGCATCTCCTGTGCTCCCAGCCCCCTGAAGGATCCCCGCTGCCCTACCACTTGGCCTCCTCTATATTCCTCCTACAATCCCAAAGCTACTAAATCTCTTGGGATTGCTTGCTTTGGCAAGTCTAAACCCTGGCTAGTATTCAACCGGGCTTGTCCACGAGGCCATGGGGGAAGGGGGCTCCCATGGTCTGTGAGTGGTCCTGGCACACTCAGCCCAGGGCTGTGCCACCTCCGTCAGCAGGGACCTGATGCCTGGATCACACTCCACAGCAGCAGCACCCCAACATACTCTTATCACGAGGGAACTCCTTAAGCTGGGACCACCTCCACTCTAGAACTGGCTGCTCCTTGCTCCCGGTGCAGTAGCTATGCTCTGCAGAGAAGAGGCAATTAAGGGCACCTTTTCATGATACTGAGGGGTGGTAATGGGCTGGATGGTGGCAGCTTGGTGAGGAGCTGCCTGAAATACAACGACAAACACTGTGAAGAAGTGTGTTATTACCACAGCTCAAGGTATTGTGATCTGCAGCAAAACTTCCTCCAGCCCTGAGTAACACTGTGCTCAGGCAGGGAGTGCCAACAGCCTATCTCCAAACGAGCCTTCCCCTTGTTTGCTATCACTAGAACAAATTGTCCTTCTCCGAGCAATAACTGAGAGGGAAAGACACCATTATCTAGCTACTGTTGACATGCAATTAACTCGGTTTTGGGTCATGCAAGCTCCTTCACCCCATGCTCCCCCACACCTCAGCTCACACCACCTTGTTTTCCCAGCTCCTATGTGTATCACATCAAAAGACTTTCTCTGCCTCTCTGGTTCTTCTGTCCCCTCTGTCCTACCAATAACTATCCATCCAGCCCCATGAGATCTCCTCAATGAAGCAGAGGAGCCCGGCCTCCCTCTGGGCATGCATGGTCACCAGGGTGTCTCTTCTCAGGGAGCCTGAGGCCACCTCTCAGCTTGGGAAGCCGGCACTCACCTTTTCAAGGAAGGGCCTGAAGCTTTGCCACTCGCTTGGGGAGGGGGAGAGCTCTGGTCCAGCCCAGGTGATGGTGACAAGGAGGATGCAGACTACCAAAGAGTTTGTCCAGGCAGCTTGGTCACTCCAGTCACTCCTGCCTGGTGCTCCGCTGCCTCCCCCTGCCTGCCATCAGCTCTGCTCTCTCTCCTTCTGGAACTCCTCTCCTTTCTCTCTGTCTCCCCCTTTTTCCCTCCCTCTGCTCTTGCTGCTGAACCATAGATCTCTGTTGATTTTTTTTCCCCTTTCTCTGAGGTTGGGTTTGGAGTTAACTCCTCTCTGCCCAGCTTTCCTGCAGGCTCAGCTGCTCCTTGTTCCAGTGAGGAAGGGGTGGCAGAGAAAAAGCCCACTATTCTCTGGAGGGAGAGAGAGAATGGAGGGGGGAAGGGTCCCATGGACCCTGGTGGCCACCCCTCAGTGCTGAATGTTCAGGATGTCTTATCCAATACCTCCAGAGAACAAGAATATTCCGCCACAGCGAGCCTGATCCCTGTCCTGTCCTCGGGATAGGGCCCTAAACCCTCTGGAGCATAAGCAATTATTTGCTTATTAGTTTGCTATTACTGGCTGTTATTAATTATTGTTAATAGCATGGCTCTGAGCAGATTGAGCCTCTCACGCAATGTCTGACCTGGGGAAGGAGGAGAATGCAGGTTTTGGTTTCCATCCAGCCCAGATCTGCACACCACCAGTGCTGCCAGGGCACTGCAGGGTGAGGAGGGAGGACAAGCCACCAAGTGAGGCTATCTCCAGAGGTTCAGCTCTATCACAGTTGCCTGGGACAGCATGGGTGCTGGCTGATGTGCCAAGAGATGACAGTGACCCACACAGCCCTCCTGCCCTGTTGCCATGTCCACCCTGGTGACAGGACCTATACCCTGAGGACTTCCAGGTATGCTAAGACTGACTGCAGCTAGGTGATCCTTTCCCAGCAAGACTCAAAGGCCACCAGCTTCCCTTCGCTGGGAAGGTCCTGGATGCCTCTTCCAGTGATGGAGCAGGATGCGGAGAAGGAGGTGCTGGTCCCTTCCCCTCCACAGCAGCCCTGATAGCCCTCTGGGGTCAGTGGAACCCTGTGGCCTGACAGAAGGGATCATACAGCTTCTCGATCCCACATGCCTCTGTGGCAGAAGGGAGCATGGTGTCCCCGCCAGCTCATTATCAGCTGCTGTAACCAGGGAAAAGGGGAAGGCCATGTCTTGGGACGTGGTGATAACCCGGGGGATGCGGCGGAGCACAAGCCTGTACCCTGCCACAGCACTGCTCACCATGGAGGGACCACACCGCTGCTACCTCCTCCTCCTCCTCCTCTGCCTGCTCCCACCACTGGGCATTCCAAGCCCACCACTGCCTCTGGAGGAACCTCAGGATCTGCCACTGACACTGTCCAGCACCGCTGACCCCACTGCCCACCTACTGCGCGGCCGCCCCTCAGCCCCAGTGCGGCCCTACAGCCTCTCGCTGTCCCCTGAGGATTACCACTACTCCCCCAAGCCCCGGCATCTGCGCCCTGGGCGGCTGCGCCGGCTCCTAGGCTCAGCCTTCGACCCCTTCTGGATGGCGACCGAGGAGCCCCGGGGTCGCAACAGCAGCATCCTCGAGGAGAACCTGGAGTCCATGAGCAGGGACCTGGCAGAGGGTGCTGGGCGCTACCGCCGCAAGCTGTGGCGAGAGGTGGAGGGACTGGAGCTGCCCAACCTGCTGCCCCCTGGCCCGGGGTTGCCCCCTGAGCTACCTGGGGCCCTGTCCCGCCACCTGCGGCAGTGGCTAGTGGAACTGGCTGCCTGCCGCCTCACCTCCACCTGGGTTGACCTGGGACCCATCTTCTGGCCCCGCTGGGTGCGCCACACTGCTTGTGACACCAGACCCCCCGGCTGCTCCTGGCCCCCTGGCATGATCTGCCGTCCCACACAGCTCACTCGCATCAAGCTGCTGGCCTGGCACTGCTGGGTCCCCCAGCACCCAGGCCCACCAAACTGCACCTGGCGGCAGATCCCCTACCCTGTTGTGACTGCCTGCAAGTGTTCCTGCCGCTGAGGGGGCTGCAGGGGGCTATGGAGGGACCCCATGGTACCTGTTCTTGTAGCAAAAGGCCTGAAAAGGCAAGAGTCTGCCTGGATTCACCCTTGGATCTGGGGGGAATCCCCAAACAGAGAAATAAACCTCCAGAAAGGAAGCGCAGACGGCTGCTGTCATTGTTCTTTCTTGCCAAAAGCCTTGGGTGGGATGCCCCTTGCCCTCTGCAGGGAGGCATTAGCACCAGTGGAGGCCCTTGTGCAGCATTTATCTCCAGCAAAGGATGAGGAATGGGAAAATCGTGGAACTGAGCAGCAGGCTCAGACCCTGTTTGCATCAGCCCCAGATGACTCAGTCCAAGCTGGGACATCCCTGCCTGCCTGGGTAGGGGAGCAGGCAGGGAGCGAGGGCAGGGAAATGTCAGCAGGGAAGGGGTAGAGGGAGGTGGGTCACAGCTCAGGGTGGAATCAGTGGTGGTTAGAGAGACTGTAGGGCATCAGCAGGTAGAGGGGCAGTTTTGGGACTGCAACGAGGCAGCCTAACAAGGATAGAAGTAGGGGGTGGACAGGGACCCAGGGCTGGAAGCATCTATAGGGCAGGGTGCATATGGAAATGGGATGGGATAGGACAGTCCTCTACTGGGTAAGATACATGAACCCCCCACCTATCCTGTGATGTGAATGACAGCTCCAGACTCAGGACTGTCAGAGTAGCATGTAAGGTCTGAGGTGGGTCAGGGAGCCTAAGCTGGGAACTGCATCCTTGAAAAGCAGTGTCTGCCTCTTCATTCCACCCAGCAAAAAGTCCTCTGCTTTCTGGGCAAAAAGCTGCATGGAGCTGTAAATCACATCTAAGCTGGGAGGCCTTTAAGAAATAAAGAGCTGGAGGCTTTGCCTGGGATTGCAATATTAACATGATGCCTTGCAGTTGATGGGCACTGCATTATTTGTTTCCAGCATGCCATCATCTGACCCTCCTTCTTTCCCAGGGCTCCAGCGCTCCCCAGTCTGCTCCCCAGACAGCTCCACAGTCTGCAGCAGAGCTTGGCCTTGAAGCAGGCAGAGAGGCAGAACAGTGTAGGGAGTTGGCTGCCGAGGGGCCTGAGAGATATGGAGGAGACAGGGAGGTCGGTGCACCTGGTGAGGGGGGAGCCCCCATGTGCACACAAGAACAATTGTGTGCGTCACAGGAGGGGGGCTGCTGCTG
The DNA here is from genome assembly GCF_025592945.1 of Manacus candei. Taxonomy (NCBI): domain Eukaryota; kingdom Metazoa; phylum Chordata; class Aves; order Passeriformes; family Pipridae; genus Manacus; species Manacus candei. Next base: position 7,383,543 of record NW_026138066.1, read on the forward strand.
CTCTGGCTTGCAGCTGAGCAGCAAGACATCTGTATGGCTGTTCTCCCATTCAGGAGGACTTCAAAGCTGGAGCAGGGTTAAACTGTTTGGGTTAGCTGCCATGGACAGAGCAGAGACAACAGCAAGACTGCCCGCAGAAGGTCAGGGGAGAGGGGGAGACCAGGGCTGGGGACCAGCAGGAGAGAGGTTCTAGGGAGCATGGTACAGGTGTAGAGTGGAGGTGTGCAGGTAGGGGGGAGCAAAGGGGGGTGTGCACATGCATTGGGCTTAAAACAACAGTGATTCAGTTTAGGGTTTCAACCCCCTATACCAGATCCCATCTGGCTGAAGCTTCATCTCTTCCATGTTGCAAGAGGGGCCTGAGCACATCCCCGTGCCCTTTCCCCATTACATTCTCCATGTCAAAATACTGCCTGTTGAAAAGGGTTTGCAGCACTGTGAGTGTGTCTGGTGCCACAGAAGGGGAACTCTGTATCATAGTTTATCAGCAGGCAAATTAAACAAAATCAGCAGTTATGCTACCAGCTGTTCTAACAAGGTCTGGTTGCAGCCCTATCAGAAACACGTTTCTCCCCTGCCCTTTGCAACCCCGGATTAACTCCGGTATTCTTCTGCAGTTGCTCTGGTTCAGGTCAGGCATGCTATTGCCCTGTAGCTCACTCCCTGACTGCCCAAGGGCATGTAGCAATTTCAGAGCAGGTCTTTGCTGATGTGACTCAGTGCTCCAGCACCTAGGCACAGCACACTCCATTCCAGCTGGAATCTGTCTCCAGCTGCAAGTACTCATTCAGCACGTGGGCAGGTGGCAGGACACACGTGACTTTTAGAGCAAAACCGATGCAAACAAAGCAATCCTGTGATGCCCAGGACCCACTTGTACCTGCTTTAATGCTCAAATGCTACGCCAACACAGCTTGGAGGAACAAATCCAGAGATTCCTGCCTGATGGAGGAAAATTACAAGTTTCTGTCCCCTGCTCTGCCTCTGGCTGACACAGACCCTCTTGCCATGCTGCTGGCCTCTGCCCACTGCCTGATGGCCCCTCTGGGGCAAGATGCCTTTCCCAGGGCAGTTTTGGGAGCACCACAGCAACTGGCAAAGCCTTATAGCTGGTCCTGGGGACCAAGCAAGCCTCACATCTAACACCCGAGAGCAAGAAGGAAAGAAAGCAATACTGGAGTTTTGGCTGGCCCATGTCCTCTTTCCCTAACCAGCTGCTGGTGGTACAGATTGCAAAGGGCTTGGGAAACACCCCTGCCTTGGTGGGGAATTGCAACAGGCAGATCTGCCAGTGATGCTGCTGGACCCAGAAGAGAGCATAGAGGAAATAGGCAACCTCAAAGCACACCAGCAACGCTGTATTTCCATCAGCAGGAGAGAACAGGAACTGCAGTGCTTCAGCATCTGGACTGAGGCTTCAGGGAAGACACGGCAGAGTGTGTGGTCACACCACAAGAGGAAGGGGATGGGGTGCAGCTCCTGAATGAGAAAACAAGAGGCAGACAAATATCCACTGCACTGCAGGACACCTTTAATGACACAAGAGCTGGTTGCCAGCGCTACTGCCAGCACGCTGCAACAGCCACGGCCTCCCGCAGGCTGCCGTGCCTTGAGGATCAGTCCTGCTCTTGGCAGCGTGCTGCTCAAGCCCTTTTCCCCCCAGCAGAGGTGCTTGGTTGTGGGCAGGGATGGTGCCGTAGGAGGTGTTTGCTGGCCCCTCAACGCAGCGCTCCGTGTTTCCGTCCCACCTCGGTGAAGGCGTCCACACAGCGGTCGATGTCCTCGTCACTGTGCACAGCTGAGATCTGGACCCGAATGCGGGCCTTTCCCTTGGGGACCACGGGGTAGCTGAAGCCAATGACATAAATGCCTGGGAAGGAAACACAGGGAGAGTCAGAACTGGCTGGGAGGGAGAGAGGCAGGTTGATGGGTACTGGGTGATAGAACGGCTTTTGGATCCTCCCTCTCCTCTCAATAACCACTTCCAGCCTTCAGGGTTTTCAAGTGCCATCTTCTCCCAAGCATGGAAATGAGGGTTACAGCAAGTGATGGGGGATGGAGTCCAGCATGGCAGGACAAGAGCATCAATCTAAACCCCCTCCCCAGCAGAGAAAGAAGAAACATCTGGGGGAGACCAGGAGGATGTTTGCAGCTGGAGAGTGGAAGAGTTCCTTATGATGACTTCAATTTGAGATTTCATCCAGAAACATCCTCTGGAGGAGGGCTGGTGGTAGCATCACCAACAACTGTCCCTTCCCTCAGGCAATGTGCCTGCACACAGGGCTCTCCCCCCAGTTCACCTCTGTTCAGCATGTCCTCAGCCATGACCAAAGCCAGACGAGCATCCCCCAGCATGACCGGACAGATGGGGTGGTCTTTCCCTGAGATAGTGAAGCCAGCTGCCGTCATCTTGCTTCTGAACCTGGTGAGGAGAACAAGAGGATTAGTAAAAACCTCATCACCCCTGTCCTTGGGGACTGCTGCCTTTCTTTCCCCTGGGAGCCCTGGCCACTGGGGCTGGGTGAGTTTTGCTCCACTGTGCAGCCTCTGGGCAGGGAAAAGATGTCTCTTCCTGGAGTGACCTCCTGCCATGTCCTGCTCACCAAAATGGGACTGTAGATCCTTGAGGGGCAAATGTGTCCCAGCACACAGGGCATCCAGATATGACATACATGCCTGCACATCTGTCTGACACACACAGGCACATCCTGGAGCTTCCCCTGAGCACCTCAGAGCTCTGACTTGCAAGCTACCTTTACAGCTATCATAAGGGAGGTGGGGGTGAATAAATACACACAGACAACTCATTCCTAATGAAGCTGTCCCTGCTCCCACCCCAATATGGCCCTCTCACCGTTGGGTTTTGGCAGCCATGGACTGTGCAATGGCATTGCTCTCCATGAGCAGGTCCAGGGCCTTGGATGCACAGCCCACCACAGCGGGGGGTAGGCTGTTGGAGAAGAGGTACGGGCGGGACCGCTGGCGGAGCAAATCGATGAGGGGTTTGGGACCGGTTGTGTACCCACCTGCAGATGAAGGAGAGAGAATTGGACAAGGCACCCCGGGGTGACCTGTTGAGAGTGGGACTTCTCAATAAAGCCAAACTGGCTCCTACAGCAGGAATTTCAGTACAAACCAGGCCTAAAAATCACAGCTGATGCTTTTGACCAAAAGTTTCCACTTTGACACCAAAGGCAAATGCATGAGGAGGATGACAGTGGGAGGAGCACGTGCCAGGATCTCCCTTGACCCTGCAGCAGCGTAACAAACGAAGCCTCATGCCACCAGCAGAAGACAACACACATTCGTTGCTGTATCATTAGGTAGAGGAAGAAAACATAAGCAAATGCTGTGGAAGCTCTTAAGGGTATGCAGGATCTTGAACAGAAAAATGCATTCACCTGCAGCTCCTCCAAGAGCTTTTCCCAGGGTGGAATTGATGATGGTGACTTTGTCCATCACTCCCAGGAGCTCATCAGTACCCCTATAGAAAAAGAAATGTCACATTATCAGCTGTGACAGCACACACCAGGGAAGTTGCTTGATGCCTCAAGGGAAACAAAGTGCCACTAGCCAGGTCTCTGGTGTCTCCCCTTCAGGAAAAGGAAGAACAGCCCTTTGTGATAGTACCACACAAGTGTTGACCTTCCTCTCCTGCAGAAAGGCTACGCTGGGATCTTGTGAGATGAGAGCATGGGTTCTTCATCCCTTACAGATGGGAGAGTGCTCAAACTTCCCACACAGAAGTTTAATAGTCCAAACAAAGCGTCAGCTGTTGTAGGTTTCACTAGTGGAACCAACCAGATGTAGTAAATGTGCTCTGCAGCTTCATGTTCTCCAACCCAAAAAGGCAAGATGAGGCATGGCCATCCAGCTGTGAGCTGTCTTGAAACAGTGCTGTCGACAACACCACCACGTTCACACCCAGACTAGCACAACTCATGAAGCATTCAGTAACTGTTCCCTCCTCCTCAAGCCATTGTGCATTTACACACCTCAGTGCAGTCAGACAGATGGTTTTGCAGCTGGTGGGACCACAGAGACCACTGGGACAGAGTGACAAGATCTACCTCAACTCATGACTACCATGCCCCAAGGAAGGAAGACTACAAGACAAATAGATCTATTTGTCTTGTAGTCTTGTCATAGATCCTTATGATGACTTATATTTGAGAAAGTTCAGTACAACTACAGGGTCTGAAATATATTTGAGTTCTGCCACCTCTTGTTATTGATGAAGTGCCACCAGGAGTGGTATCCCTTCTCTTAAAAGATGCCTTTTGCACCACCATTTTGAGGGAGGATGAAACACCTGCTATGGCCTTGGTAAGAAAACAAGGCAAGTGTCCTTGCTTAGTTCTCAAAACAACACATGAACCATCTCTTCTTGGCAAACATCTGCATCATGTGCCCTGCTTGGCATCTGGAGGAGCTCCAGGCGATGGAGGCAAAAGCTGCCCCGAGGAAACTAATCAATCTGTGCAAGCTAGCTCCACAAACCTAAGAATTGGAAATTAATATCTGACAGGAGAAGGATTTGAGAATCAGGAAGTCCAACTGCTTGCCAGGAGAGGCAGATGAGATGGTCACACCATCCCTTACACACTGAGAAGCAGCTGTTACTTTGGGATGGGTCATCACTAAAGTATCTCCCTTCAAACCCAAAGGTGAGGTGCAAAGCCTCCAAGAAATGGTGACTCTGGGAGTCCCCACACAAAATATGTTGGTCATCAGCACCTTTGGCCTTGCTTCAGGATCAGTCAGGGTAGGGGGGGAAAGAGAGTAGAAACAGTCACTTACCGACCATTGGGTCCCAGGAAGCCCGTGGCATGGCATTCATCAATGAAGACCAGGGCATCATACTTCTGGGCCAGCTGGCAGATCTCCCTCAGGGGTGCAATGTCACCATCCATGGAGAAGGCACCGTCAGTTGCCACCAGCCGCAGACGATATTTCTGTTAGAGGGAAAGAGGCATCCCCGGGGGTGAGGATCTCACCCTGAGGAGAAGGGCTGGCAAAGGAGACCGGGACATACTCTTAACTCCTGTAGGGAGTCGACATATCTAACTGAAATGGGGGGGATTTGCATTGCAACCAGCTGCTTTGCCACCTTGTCTATCCATGCCTGTCTGTGCCTGTCGGCATAAACAATGCCTATTGCATGGGAAAAGGCAGAGCTCACCATTCAGGGCTGGTTACTGCACAGTAGCACAGCTAAGTGAGCGCCCTCGTGTTTGGATGGGAGCAGACCTCCATACCTGTGCTTCCTGCAGCTTGGCCTCCAGGTCCTGCATGTCCATGTGCTTGTAGCGGTACTTGTTGGCCTTGCACAGGCGGATCCCGTCAATGATGGAGGCGTGGTTCAGTTCATCCGACAACACTGCATCCTCTGGGGTCAGCAGGGCCTGGCCACACCAAACAGAAAGGATCATCCTTAGCTCTGTTGTGGCACCTCACCAAGATGTTTCAGCCCCTCTCGGCACAGAGGACAAGGCTGCAATTGATTGCAGCTGCCATGTCTCTCCTGGCACTGCTAAATTTTCCACTTTCCTTCCCAGCCACCTTATCCCCTGATTTCTTTAGGCCAGGTTCTTGCCTGTGGCTTCTGAGCTCAAAACCTCCCCCCTAGCAAGCCTGGGGGATCACCCATTCCCTCACCTACACTTTAAGGGGAAGTACAGATCTCTGAGGAAACAAGAGCCCTCCCCAAAAGCTGGAGCTGGCTGGGGACAGGGGAGGTGAAGGCTGATTAAATGCCTCTGCATGGCTTCCCCAGTCCAAGGACCCTAAGTCGGGGCTCTTCACCACCAGTCACTGCCAACTTTTCTGGCGCACACAGCTCACATCAGAGCCTCTGGAAGACACAGCAGGCACATTGCTGTCACCTCCTTCCTCCATGCACAACACACAGGAAGCCCTACAAACCTCAAAGATACCAGCATTGGCATCAAAGCAGCTGGCATAGAGAATGGCATCTTCCCTCTGGTGGAAGCGTGCGATTTTCTCCTCCAGGTCCTTGTGAATGCTCTAAAGGGAAGAGAGAGTGAAAGTCAGAGGTGGAGCAGCACAAGTTCTTGCTTGCCCACTGAGGTTAAATGCTGACTTGCAAGGGGAGGAAACAGACAGGTTTTATTCAGAAAAAGTGCGTGTGCATGGGAGAAGTTAGTTGTGTTCCCTAAAATATGATTATGGTTTTGGATGCCAAAACCTCAGCAGGGAGTTCCCCAAGCACAGGGGAGCAGCTCTGAGTTTTCTTTGCACTTAACCAGCCAGCGTTCTGAAAGGGCTCCAGCAGGGATAAACTGGGGTGGGTCTGATAGAGCCACTTCAAATCAGGTTGACTGTAATTTTGACCAACAAGAGAGGGAAAAAGACATTAATTTTCTGAATTCAGAGTGGTGTTTCGTTTCTTTGCTCTCAGGTGTTGTAATGGTTTAAACTGGCATATTTCCAGATCTTTGGCTAGTGGGGACCTAGCAGGTTCTTTTTTTCACCGAGCCACGTGTACCTTACAGCTGTGCACACATGCGAGTGTCGGGAGGGGAGTCTGCGTGGACACCCTGCGAAAGACTACCGCGGTGCAGGGGATGCTGCCCGGATGCCCGGTACCTGGGTACCGCAGATAAAGCGGACCGAACTGAGCCCAGCGCCGAACTTCTCGAGGGCCTCCACGGCGGCACGGATCACCTCGGGGTGGCTGGAGAGACCCAGGTAATTATTGGCACAGAAGTTGATGATCCCTGCGGGAACACAGAGAAGCGGGGACATCGCACCGGGGGAAGAGGAGGCCGAGAGCCCCCCTCGCCGCCGCCCGCCCCGCACGCACCGCCTCCGCCGCCCGCCAAGCGGAGGTGGGGACCCTGTCGGGAGGCGATGACCCGCTCGCTCTTCCAGGTGCCGGCGCCTCGGATGTCCTCCAGCTCGTTCTCCAGCCGCTGCCGGAGCCGAGCCGCCGCCGCTCCGGACGCGGCCCGGGGGGCGCCGGCCCCGCCGGCCCCCCCACCCCGCAGCGCCCGCACCGCCGCCGCCGAGCGCCACATCCCGCCGCTCCGGGCCGCCCCGGGGCGGGGCTACGGCTCCCAGGCGGCGGTAATTAACCACGGGTTAATTACAGACCAATGACCATTGGCCGCCGGGGCACCGCCCCCCGGCGGGCGGGGAGGGGAGGAGCCGAGCCGAGCCGAGCCGAGCCGAGCCGAGCCGAGCCGAGCCGAGCCGAGCCGAGCCGAGCCGAGCCGAGCCGGGCGGGGTGGGGCTGCTGCGGCTGCTGCCGCTCCGCCGGCTGGAAGGCACTCGGATACCTTCCCTGGGAGGCGTTCGGCATCTTCTTTGGAGGAGAGGCTCTGTCCCAAGGGGTTTAGGCAGCCCAAAGCCAGGCGATTTGGGATGCCCGGAGTCTAAAGAATCCTGGAGAAAAGGCACCCGTGGGATTTAGGAACTGTAAGGTGGTCGTGGATTAGGGCCTGAGGGGTTTGGGGATTTTGGAGCAACAGGGAATCATGGACTTTAAGGATCAACAAGCCCAGGGGCACTAGGTGCCCCCATCTAAGGGATTTGAGGTCCTCAGAACAAGGGACTTTGATCCTAAGTGGGTTATGGGTGCCCACCACTGTGGATAATGAACCAAGGGTCTGTAGGATTGGGTGCATCCAGCTGAGGGTCTGTTGGACCGAGAGGTTTAGGATTTACCAGGTAAAAATTAGATACCCAAGCCCAAGAAATTTGAGTGCCTCTGGCCAAAGGGGTTTGTGAGCCACAGGTCCAGGGGCTTTAAACACAAGGAGTCATAGAATGATAGAATGGTTTGGGTTGGAAGGGTCCTTAGAGACCATCTAGTTCCAACACCCCCAGCTGTGGGCAGGGACATCTTCCATTAGACCAGGTTGCTCAGAGCCCCATCCAACTGGCTGGAATACTTCCAGGGATGGAGCTTCCACAGCTTCTCTGGGCAACCTGTTCCAGCTGGACAAAGTATCTCCATCCTCCACTACAGCTGACTGGGGAATACTATGGCTAGAGTGGTTTAGGCCACTCATTCCAGGGCAATTAGGCACCAGGCTCTTGAAAGGCATTCAGGGTCTTCAGCTTAGGTGGTCAGGAGCTTTTGGTCCAAGGGTCTTACGAAAAGAGCCCTAAGGGATTAGGTGCCTCCAGGCCAAGGATTTCAGTACCCTGAAGTACACAATTTGGAATCCTCCATGGCTGAAATAGTCAGGCACTGTCTGCCCAAGTGATTTAGGAACAAGAGGCCAAAGGATTTGGGATCCATTGGGGAGGGTGAAGATGCTGGGCTCACGAGATTTAGGCAAGCAAGCCCAAGGGGATGGGGCACCGAGAGGTTTTGGGATTTCAGAGCTCCTGGCCCAGGTGTTTGGGAATCTTGATGTCCAAAGAGGTTAGATATCTCTACCAAGAAGGATTAGACAACTTCTGCCTGAAGCTCAGACCCTACTGAGCAGTGGGGCCAGCCCACAGGCTCCCTGCCAGCCCTAGCTGTCAGGATCACCCCGCCCTGCCCAGGGAGGGGCTCTGGCAGGGGCCAGGCAGGCCCTGGAGTCCTGCCAGCCCCCACTGGGCACAAAGCCAGAGCCCCAGGTGACAGCAGGGCCAAGCTCAGCAGTCCTGCCTCACTCTGTCCTGGCTGCCCATCCAAGCCTTCCGGCAGAGCTGGCCACTGCCGTGCTCGGGATGTTCCTCTCTAGGGAGCCAAGCCACTTATGGCCATGTTTGTCCTTTCTACCCAGGGTGATCCTGCTTCCCACTTGATGGGCACCTCCAACTCCTTGAGAGCCAAGGTGGACAGACTTTGGCCCTGTTCCACCTCCTCCATCCTGTCCCTGCCCCAAGAATCCCTGCCACCACCCAGCTGTGCTGAGGCAGCTCCACAGGCAGACAGGCAGCCCCATTGCCCAGCTGGCTGCTGGTTATCTCCAGCACCAGCTAGACATCACACCCAGCAGCCCAACATACCCAGGGCAGAGGAGGGAGCCACTTTTCCTCCTCCAGGGAAGGCTGAGGATTTTGCAGCCGTATGTTCCCACTTCCCCACCAATGTCGGCAGAATCTTTGCCTGGCCCCAGCAGACACATGAACCCCCAGGAATTGGGGCAGGATCAGGAACTGAAATCCTGTATGGCCCCAACAGACATACGGAATCACCATCACTCTCAACACACAACAAGCAGCCCAGCACTAAAAAAACCCAAGACATACACACAAGAAATTTCTGAGACATCAAAATGAAAACCAGACCAGTAACTCTTAAAAATGGGAACTCTCCATACTAAAGATGTTCCTTTTTTTCATTCATTAACTGCCTTATTTTAGTGATTTCCATTCAGCAATAGATCAATTCTTTATAAAATGCAATAGAAAGGGGTAAAAATAAAGGCAACAGCTATTTACAGAACCAACAAGGAGAGTACCGAAACGCCTCTAGACTTCTTCACTTCTTCTTGGGTGACTTCCGGGCGCTGGACTTGGCTCTGGGTTTCGACCGCTTTGCCTTCTTGGGTTTGGACACCTTCAGCGACTTGGCCTTAACAGTCTTTGGCTTCTTGGCTTTCTTCGGGCTGGACCTCGACTTCTTCCTGGCTTTCCTGGCGGCAGATTTGGGCTTCTTTGCTGGTGACTTGGCTTTCCTGGACCTAGCTCTTTTCCGGGGTGAAGTGGATCTCCTGGCAGCCTTCTTCCTCTTCTTGGCCGGGGACTTCTTTGCCTTGCTGGCCTTGGCCAGGCGGAAAGAGCCGGAGGCACCGACCCCTTTGGCCTGCTTGAGGACTCCGGCGGTGAGCAGGCGCTTAATGGCGAGCCTGATCTGGACGTCGGCGTTCTGGCCCACCTTGTAGTGGCTCTTCACGTACTTCTGGATGGACTGCCGGGATGAGCCGCCACGGCTCTTGTCAGCCCGGATGGCTGCCGTGATCATGTCCGTGTACGTGGGGTGGGCTGCTGGACGCCGCGCTGACCGGGCCCGCTTGGGCTTGGCGGCCGGAGCCGGGGCTGGGATCGGGCTGTCGCTCATGGCGAGTGCTTCGTTCCGCGATGCCCGCTATGCCCTCGCAGCAGGAAGCGTGGTCCGCCTGGCTGGGGACCCCCGCCCCCGGGCGGGGAGAGGCTGGGAAGGGAGCGGTGGGTGAGTGAAGCCGCAGCACAGCCGGTGCCGCGCTGCCTCCCGTGCCCCCGCCGGTGCCTCTGCGGCCGCGCCCGCCGCGGGCTCCCTTTAAAGCCGCGGTGCGGACCGCGGGGAGGACTTCCCCGCGCGCGCCACCCGCCGCCGGTGTCCCCGCGTGTCCCCTGCCACGCCCAGTCCCGACCCGCCAGGAGGGACAGGCAGGGACAGTGCGGGGGACAGTGTGGGATCGAGAAGAGTATTGGGGGGAAACACTGGGACAGGGAGGGACGCCGGTGGAGTCAGTGTGGGATAACAAAGGACAAGCACTTGGAAGGGACACTGAGTGGGGCATTCTGGGACAAGGTGCATTTGGAAGGATATTGAGTAGGCACGAGGAAGGACAGTGAATGGGACATGGTGAGACAGTGGGGAGTACTTATGGACACTGGGAAGACAGGGACAGGCATGGCAGGGATACTCAGGGCAACATCAAGACAGACGGGGGGACACTTAAGGAGGACACAAGGGGTGGGGGAAGGACACTTAGCAGGGACACAAGGAGACACCCAGGAAAAATACCAGGGCACAAGGAAGAACACCAGGCAAGACATCAAGGGGACAAGGAAGGACACAAGAGGAGACACTGAGGGTCTCACCAAGGAGAAAAGGGAGAGCACTGGGTGCAAAATCATCTCAGCAGCAGTACTCCACGGCCAAATACCTCTGCCTCCTCCTCTCCCCCTTTGCTTTCCACCAGGTGCTTTAGGGACACCAGCTCAGCCCTAGCATGTGTATGGTGAGGGGTCACAAGTAACAGCCTGGCCCCTTATTTTTAGGGGACACACACAACTCTTTGTGAGGGGACAGAGCAGGGACATGTAACAGTGGCAATCAGCCATCCTTTCCCCACTGGATGAGCAGTCGGCTGTTCCTGGGAGATTAAGTGTAGCCACTATCATCATCTTGCCAGTAGGATTTAGATGTTTTCCCCTTATTTCTTAAAAACATGCGGGTGCAGCCACCTGGTGCCCACTGACACGCCATGAGGTGCTCAGAGGTGAACCCCTGTGCCTCCAAATCCCGCAACGCCCCAGCATAGCATTAATGTACACAGCGAGCACCTCTTGGTAACTTCTATGTACCCTGGGTGCCCAGGGCCATGAAAACCACCAGCCAGAGACACACAGAAGTACACATAAAAATCAATATAGATACATAAATACAAAATATAAATACCAAAATAATAGAAATTGAAGTAATAGAACAAATAGAAATAGCAGAAATAGAGATAATAGAAATTAGAAATAGAATCATAGAATCATAGGATGGTTTGAGTTGGATCGGACCTTAAAGATCATTTAGTCCCAGCTCTCCTACAGAGACAGCTTCCACTAGACAGGTTGCTCAGAGCCCTATCCAACCTGGTCTTGAACACTTCCAGGGATAGGGCATCCACAACTTCTGTGGACAACATGTTCCAGTGCTTCACAACACTCACAGCAAAGATTTTCTTCCTAACATCTAATCTAAACCTGCCCTCATTCAGTTTAGAGCTGTTCCTCCTTGTCCTACCACTACATAGAGATAGAAATAGAATAGAAGCCTTTGATACTCTCTTCCTGGAGAATACAAGTACTGTGTGAGGGCCTAGCCCAGGAGGAGATACTCGGGCCTCTGATGCTTTCCCACAGATGGAAGGGCCACCGAGGGCATCTCCTTGTGCCTCCCTTCCTGGTGCAGCTTCACATGCCCCATTTCATTTGGGGAGTGGAAAAGGTTCTCAGCATTGGACTTTTTTAGGAGCAAATTGCTCCTAATGGTAGAGAGAAATAACCACCCTCTCACCTCCCCTGGGGTTTGCTTTTGTTTTAAGACCTAGCGAATACATGGCTTTTCATCCCATATGGAGATCATGGGCAGGGGGCTCTGGTGGCCTCTGTACAACACTTTGCCTGGCCAGAGGACGTCTCATTTTTCCTATCTGGGAATAAACTGCCAGCACTGGCTGCCTGCACGTAGGCAACCCAGGCACATGCAGATAAGGCACCATCTGCTTTTATTTGCATCCAAGTTTTTAACTGTCAGAAGCAGCTCACCCATACTCCAAGCTCTGGGGATAGAGGAGAAGGTTTAGGGGGGGGGTTAGGAATTGGCCCCCGAGGCTGGCACAGTGCCATGGTCTGACCGCATAACCTCCAGCCTTAAAACCCAGGCAGTCATTATCTATACAGTGCAGTGATGTGGGGGCAAAGGCGGGAGGGAGGGGAGGAAAGGAGACAGAGAGGAAGGGGGCAGATGCTTTACCTAACTTTGGACATCTTAGGGGTCTAATCTCAGCTGTTCACCTGGGCAGTTCCTGTAGCTGATCTGGGCTGCTCAGCCTCCTCCGGCGGGTGCCGCTGCTGGCAAACAAACACCCTCTCCCCCATACATGGTGGTTCTGGCCCTTTCATCTGGACTAGCTCCCTAACTTTTAGGCAGTCAAAATAGAGGGAAGATCCTGTGCCCCTGAGCAACTTGCTGGAGGGAAGGTAGACAGGTGGTCACAGCTCATCAGGCTGCTGTTGGCCTTGTACATGGTGGGTAACCTGGTCAAGGTAACCCCTAAGCACCCCACTTGATGCTGGAAAACACCCCTTGAACCTTGCACTGTTTTACCTATGCATCCTTAACACGAACTGCTCAAGACTGAGAGGATTTTCCAGCCCCTGGTAGGATGTCAAGGCTGGAGGTGGAATGCAGATGCTGCAGAGCAATGCAAGTCCTGTTGCTTCTGGGAAGTGGGGTCCAGCACTGCAGGCACCCCACTGCAGGTAGCACAGGAGGGCTCATCCAGAAGGAAAAGTTATTCCTATGGGCCAGCTTGGGCTTGTGCCTGTGTTTTTGGCCACAGAAACCTGCCACCATGCCCAGGACAGGGTGGGTTACACCCTGCAGTCACTTTTCTCCTCAGTAAAAGCTACCCAACCACTCCAAGCCTCCTGTGCCTCCCATTTCTGGCATTAGTCAGCAGAGATTGGGAAATACCACTTCTCCGACGAACTCCAGAGGACAGAGCCTGGCAGAAGAATCCTCTCTGTAATCCTATTTACCTTCTCCTCCCTCCCTGCACTGTGTTCAGCCAGACCCCATGGGGATTTACACAATTCCAGCTGCAAATTTTGTCTTAAATGGTCAAACTGTCCACACTGGATGTGCTACAGATCTGCTGGGTAACAGTCTCTGCCTTGTAGGGGCAGGACAGCTGTTCAGAGGCATCCGAGCGCACCAAGGCACTTCTGGAGATTATTGCCAATGACAACGTCTTGTTTTACCCAATTTCCATTTTCAAAGAGACTCAAAATCACCAGCAGTGGGACTTGGTCTTGGCAGCAGTCAGATCCAAGTGCTTCTGTCCTTTTTTAATAGCAAAACTGGGAAATTGGCTGATGTTCCAGCCATGTTCATCAGAGCTTCAGCCCTGAGCCCCCGACATACAATGCAGTGTGGTCAGCCCAGCATGAAGCTGCTCAGCCTGGCCAGTGCTACTGGCTTGAAAGATGCAAATAAACAGCAAAGGGGCATTGTCTCTGGCTGCTGGACTTATTACCACTGTTTTAAAAGATTTATGAGTTGGTTTTTAAGGGCAAGCTCCTTGTGGGAACTGGGATGCTGGCTCTCATGCAACCACAGTGCTGCACAGCTTTAGGTTTTCCCTGTGCTTGAGGCTGGGACGTTTCTCACAGCCACAGTCCAGCTGGGGGCAAGCGAATGGGGTACAGTCATTGCTTTGGGATGCTTTTGGGGCTCTGCCGGCCATCATGCCTATCATCCACGGGCATTTTGGTCACCTCCTCTCCCTGCCACTCTTCCCCCACCCGGCTCCCCTGCACTCAGGAGATAACGACACACAGACGACGGGGTGACCATATCGCCCCGACACAGGCGAGACAGGGGCAGCCTGATTAACGCCGCGCCAGTTTTGGAGGCGGAGTCCCCCATCACCCTGGGATGACGGGATGCTTGTGCCCTGCTGGTGGCTGATCTGCAGTCGCAGAGCCTCAAGGAGGGACAACTCTACCACATGTCACGCGCCCACACATTTCGCCTGTGCTTACACGACACATTTATCGGGGTTAAGCAGCCCTGGTCCGAAAGGCAGAAGAAAACAACACACTGCCCCAACAAACCAACCCAAACACAAGATACCAAACTTTCAGGGAAGGGGTGGGTGAGCGTTGTGCAAAACAGCAGTTTGCAGTTCATTCCTTGCTTGCCCCATGTCCCACTTTTGGGGGTTTTGTCTCCCAGATGTAGGTACAACCATGCAGACTGTTGTTTTGGTGGTTGTTTTTTTCTAAAAACCTCCCAGGCATCCCCCAACCTGCCACACTGTGCTCTGAACCCCATTTTTTTCTCTCCTTATTTGGTTCCTACCAATCCGCATGGCAAGACCAAGCCCTGCAGCCTGGAAGCAGCTGCCCTGACCTGCTCTATCACCTCTCGCCTTCCTTCCCATCCCAGCCTCCTGTGTGCCAAATGCTTGTCCCATCCCAAACTCAATGGCAACAGCTATGTCCTGCTGTGAGGCAGAGGAAAAAGCCTGGACCTTGAGCAGCACAGGGACAGGACGGTTTCTAGGCCAAGGGCAGGAGGCCAAGAACCATCTATAGCAAGCCCTGGTGCTCCACAGGTACAGCGGGGAGCTGAGCTCATTGCTTGGACTCTTGCACCATCCATTGGGTTGCCCAAGGGCCTTGTGCACTTGACCAAAGCCTGCCACCCAATTTTACCAGAATTTGTGACTTACGAAGAGGTTTGCCTTACCTAGGGAAAGCAGTTGTCGTAGCCCTTCTCGGTGAAAGAGTGGGCCTCTATTTGTCTGCACAGCCCAGCCCCAGGGGATGCCAATACCATGGCAAGGTGATCACATGCTGAGGAAAGGGTGCTGCCCTAACTACCCTCATTCTGGCTGCCACCATGTTCTTACACTCCGCTTCCATCCCCATGTCTCACAGTACTCCATCCTCCCAGCTGACACATCTGTTGCCTCTATCCAAGAATCCTCCTTGACCCCTTCGTCCTCTCCTCTTCAGATGTTGCCCCCAGCCCCAGCAATTACCTGCAATTGGGGCTCTTCTGTAAGTGCCAGCAGCCTATTTGAGCAATAGCTCCTGTTTACACTGGGATGGGGCTGAACAAGAAATAGTCACCCTCAGGTTCTCCACTGGGACAAAAAAGCAATATGTTTCATCCAAAAAAGAGGAGGAGGAAAGCATTCGAGATCCCTTTGATCTCCCCCAGGACCTATATATACTGTTTACTCTGCCAGTAATTTGCAGTGCCATGTGCCCTCCCAAAACTGGATTTACTAATGGAGCTCAGGCTCAGCTCTTCCTCCATGAGGTGAGAGTCCATGTGGAATTTTGGGAGCAGTGTGGTGAAGCAGATTACTACCCCCCTCAAAGCCAAAGGTGAAAACATCTGGATAATGGCACTGCAGGGCTCCTCTCGCTCTCTAGCCAGGGGCTGGGTGTGTTCCTGCTGCTTTCCCTTACCAAACCCTGAGGGAGGGAAGCAACTGGTCAGTATGACCCAAAACCTTGAAATTACCCTTCCCCTCACCCCTGTGGATTAGGGCCACATGGCAAACCTTCCCCTCGAGGAACACATTTTTCTCAGCGAAAGAGGAAGATTTTATTAAGTTAAAAGTTGAAGGGTGCAGCAGAGCAGCAGCAGCTGCCACCTTGGGGAGGTTGGCTCCGGCGGGTGCAGTAGCAGCCTCACAGCTCCTCTTCTCCAGAAAGGAGAAGCCCCGTGGCTTTGGGCTCCTGCCAACGCGGGTTCTTGAAGGAGCCAAAAGGGCAGATACGGAGAGAGCTTGATCATGCGGACTCTTGCCAAGGTGTCCTCTTTCAAATGTCCCAGGCAAGCACATCCATGGCAGGTGGCCCCAGCGTCTCCCTCCTATGGCTTGCATGTCTTCTCCGCAGGTCCTGGGGGGTGGCACAGGGAGGGGAAGCATGGTCCTTGCCGTACATCCCAGGGGACCGTGGAGACATTTGGAAGAGAGGGAATACATGCCAAAGGTGGCTGTGTGGCTGGGAGCAATGGGGCTGGGGAAGGGGGAAAAAAAAACAGATTCTCTTTTTCAGGTTAGAAAAATGCTGGTGATGTAGTAAAAGTTTTCCTCCTCCTCTTCCCCTTCTTCCTGTGGGGGAAAAATTCCTCTATAAAATATAATTTTCACATATAAAAATCCTGAAGAAGGTGCATGTAAGGAGCCAGTCCAAACAATGTGCTCAGGTATGCAGGCAAAAAGGGTTCATCCAAAAAGCTTTGGGAAGGGAGTGAGGAGGTTGGGGGTGTGTGGGATTCCTTGCCAAGGCGATAACGGATGGGATTCAACCTCCCTCTCCCCACAAGTGAGGAATGGAGCAAATACAAAACTAGAACAGATAACAAACGTAGAGCAGACCTAGAGAGAGAGACAAAACAGAAATGGTTTAGAAAGACTCCACTGAGCACAGAAATACTGACCTTCCTGCTCCCTGGAGAGATGGCTGTCTGGTGCCCTGCTACAGACCCACTCGTTTCAGTGCCCATCAGCAAGCGCTGGTGGAGCAGGGTGACCCCAATTCCAATGGCCATGGCATCCAAGCAAGGGCAGAAGCAGTACGGACAACAGGATGCCCTTGTTCCTGTCACCCTGCTTCCCTCCCTAGCCACGGCAGGGATATCTGCAGGTGAGTGTGGGAGAAGGGCTGGGTCTAGTCAGGGCTGCTTTGATGCAGACCTAAAATTTCCGTTCTGTGATAGGGAAACCACTTCAAAGGTGAACAGAGCAGAAACACAGCCTTACACGGGGGATGTGCAACTGCCCCCACATTGTCACCCAAGCCACAGGTCGAAGACCAGCATTTAGCTGGCTCCCACATCCAGCCTGGTTGAGCAGCACTTGGTGCTGGCTGCATCAAGAGCAACACAGTGAAAAGGGGGCTGAAGCCCTTGGCAGAATGTCAGGGACAACAGGAGGGCCAGGGGTGCAAGAAGCAGCGAAGGAAGAGGTTAAGCCTAAAGTTTCAACACTGAGTGGAGCAGTAGAAACTGGCAGCTTCCATCGCCCTGTCAGTGTGCAGCAGCCAGTCTCAGCCAGCTGCACCCGCAGGGGACATCACAGCACCCTCAGTGCTCACCGTTACTTGCCGACGCTGTTGCACAGCGACTCCTTCTCCTGCAGAGCCGCCATGGCCAGGCGCAGGTGCTCCTTCAGCTGCTCGATCTCTCGCTCTGAGCGCACCTTGATGTGATTCAGCTCTGCATAGACATCTTGGTATTTCCCTGAGGCAAATCTCTTGTCCTGCCAAGGGAGGGAGAGATTCTGGGCTGATATTAGGGAGGGCTGCGGCGAGGCAAGCCCAGCAGGTGAGAAGCAGAAAGCTAGCCCTGGGTTTGAAGCCCATCCCAATCTGGGCCATGCAGAAACTATTCAGAAGATGAACATGGAGGTAGCACTTTGCAAAACCTGGGCTAGGAAGGAAGGCAGAGACTCTGGTGCCGCAGCAGTGGGGATCTGCAGCATCGGATTGATGAGGCAATGTGGGCCTTACCATGGCTTGTGTACATGTGGAGGCAGCCATATGGGAAAAAAACCACCACCAGGGATGCAGGCCACTGAGAGAGTTGGGCCCAGCTGCTTATATGGCAAAAAACTTACATGAGTAAGTTATAATCTCCTTGAGCATCACTGAATCTCAAAGCCTCTTTTAGGTCCTCCTTTGGCAG
This sequence comes from Manacus candei, assembly GCF_025592945.1. Lineage (NCBI taxonomy): Eukaryota > Metazoa > Chordata > Aves > Passeriformes > Pipridae > Manacus > Manacus candei. Next base: position 7,401,421 of record NW_026138066.1, read on the forward strand.
GGGTCTTTGAAAATCCCTCTGAATGAGCTGCTGCCAGTGGAGGGAGCAGCAGGCCCAGAAACAACACCCAAGGAAATACATCCACCCAGAGAGGGGATAACTAAGGGAAGCAGAGTGCTAGGCAGGCTTCATCCAGGTTTCGCACTTGGAAAAGAAGGGCTCCTGGCCTGTCCATGCTTTATGTGCTTATATCTGGGTAAACCAGCAGTGAAGTCTCTGTGACACTTCCCTTCTACAAGGTAAGTCTATGCCAGCCCATGCTGTTTGGAGCTGCTATGTGCTCTGCAGTCAGCAACGACAAGGAGCACAAGAGGGTTTGTCCTGAGCATTCACTAAACCCAGCTGAACCCTGCTGATATGAAGCCCTGGTGCCCCCCTCCCTCCCCTCTCCTGCTGATTTCCCAGTAACTCCCAGAAAACACCACCTTTTGCATCATCTGCAGCTCCTCCCGGAGGCACTGCACCTCTTTCTTTAGGTACTGGAGCTCGTTCTCCTTCACTCGCAGCAGCACCTGGGCCAGAAAGTGGGAGAGGAACCAGAGGTGACTCAAGAGCCACCATCTCGGAAGGGCTGGAAGGCCCTGGCGCAAGCGCGATGGTGGGAAAGGAAGGAAGGACCAGAAGGGCTGGGGCAGGAAACGGTGCAAACAGCCTGAGAGAGCGGCAGAGGGGAAGCTTGCATTCCTGCTTCCTGCACCATCCCCGTTGCTCCATCCGGCACCCCACTCCCCACCTGCTCTAAGCCAAAACCGTTGAGAGGAGAAGATTCCCCAGAGCGGGTAGGGATGGAGGCAGTGGGGCAGCCAGGGGGACCCCCATACCTCCAGCTCGCAGGAACTCCGCTCACTGTTGTGCGAAGAGCGGTCCCCAGAGCTCCGTGACGAAATAAAGCTCCGCAGCTTCCCGATCTCATCCGAGAGGCGGGTCTGCAGCTCCTGCAGCCAAAGCCAAAAGACGTCAGAGTAGCCATGGCACAGGCCTCTCTACTGTCCTGACCCTTCCATCTTCATTCCAGCCCTACTCCAGCTTAGACACCATTTCGTAACTCCCTGTCCACAGCTGAAAGCAGCATCTACAATCTGCAGAATACATTTGCCATATTTAACACCACAGTTATGACAAGCCCAACTACAATCTCTCATTCTTAATCTTCTTCTGACGATAAGATCTCAGAAGGGAAGAAATATGAAAAAATAGGGGAGTTCTAACAGAGGGGCTGTGCTGTGTGAGGGAAAAACATGCTTCACAGTGTCTGCTAGCAGGGAAAGCCCTTCTCTTGCCTGATTTTTCCGGAGGAGGTCCTTCCCCTCCTGCTGACAGCGCTGCAGTATCTGCTCCCGCTCCTCTGCCTTCTGGGTGAGTTCCCCAATTTCCAGGCACTTCTGGGAATACTGCTCAGAAAGCACCTGCAGCTCCCGCTTCAGGGAATCCACGTCCAACCTGCCAAAGAGGCACCAGCTCATCACTGCCCCAAAACCCTTTCCAGCTCCTGGCCACCGGCATCACCCTCCCCCCTGCCATGGCCAGCCTCTGCCCACATCAGTCATTAGCACACGACAATGTTCTTTGTGGACCAAGGCTTCAGTTTCCACACTCCCACACTTGAGTGTGGTGCTTCTAGGAGCTTCAAGACATGCAGGAGATATCTAGGAGCTTTCCATAAAGAAAATAGAGGGAAAAAGCTGTAGGGAAGAGGGAAGTGCTACAGGGAAAAGCACCAAGTAGGAGACAAACCTCCTTGCTCTACAGCTCCAGCAGCCCTGGGATTCACCACTGGGTACCCATCACCCCCGAGGAGAGAACTGGGGAGGTGGCAGGAAGAACAGCTGGGGGCTAGAGCTGCAGAGAGGGTACAGTGACACTGGCACAAGGCAGCATCACTGGGAAAGGGGAGCAAGAGAGGTGCTTTCTTACTGGTGCTGCTTCTGGAGGGCTTCTGGGAGAGAGCTGCATTGCTGGAAGCTTCGTGTCCTGCCTAGCTCCTTATTCATTTCCTCCCTGTGGGCTTTCTTCAGTGCTTCGATGGCTGCAGAGGGGGACAATGGGAGATGGGGGATCAGGTTGTGTCAGCTTTAGTCAGGGAAACCACAACAGGGAACTGGCTAAGCTCTTGCCACTGCAAGTTCCCAGATCTATCTTTGCAGATTCCCCCTCCTCCTCTTCTGCCCTCAGGACAGCCCCCACCTTCTCCAAACCCCAGGATCACCATGCTGCCAAGGAGACTAACACAATGTGGGAACTTCTTACCACCTCTGTCAGCCCTACCCACCTACAAGAAAGCGCTGGTCCCCTTCCACCCATCCACAGAGGCAAGACACCATTTCCTGCAGTATCTTTACCATGCCATCTCCACCAGCACCACAGGTCCAAGGAGCACCAAAGCTCATGCTCCAAGAAGCATCGGTCTCACACCAGTAAGATCAACAGAGTAGCTCCAGATGACTGGAGTGACTGGCTTCTGGCAAGAGACATTTGGGAGAGGTGGGAGGGACCCAGCTGAGCAGGGGCACAGCTTGGTGTGTGCTCCTACCTGCTGCTGTCGCCGCTGCCTCCTCTGCCAGAAGCCGCTCCTTCTCCTGCCGCAGTCGCTCCAGCTCCCGCTGGTGGTGCCTCTGGAGCTCCTCCATCACTTGCTTGTGGGATGACTCCATCTCAGCCAGGCTACGCTCACAGGCCTCCTGTTGTGTGGAGGAGAGGAGGGCTGAGACCAGGAAGGAAGACAAAAGGGCTTGGGCCAGGACAAGCACCTGGCTCAGCTGATGTTTGCCTTTGCAAACCTCACCCAAGTCCAGGGACACTTTGAGAGAAGTAAGGCTACTTCCCAGGAGGGTCTTTTCCTTCTGAAAGTGAAGTAGCACTTTAATCTCTGAACACAACCATTTGAGAGGGACACACATCTTGCAACCCCTTGACACTTTACAGAGGAAGAAACATTCCTCTGGCTCTTAAAACTAAAGCAGCAAGACAGGAACATCCCTCTTGGGCCAAGAGTTGGGAATAACGTGCAACGCCACAGTCCTGACCCTCCACCAGGCTGCACTGCCTGGCCGAAGATCAACAGAGGGAACTGCATCTCAGTATCTGCCTTTTAAATGAAGCAGCATCTCCCGGAATCAATGAAAACTGAGCCTCTTCTCCTGAAAAGTGACACTCTGCACTGCCCTGAGGCCCGACAGAGGCTGTGAAAGAGCCCTCCCCACAGCCTAATGGTTAGGGATCCTCCTCACACAAATCGCCCTCCTTTCTGATAGCTCTGAGACCAGGGGGATAGTTCTTTCTACGCTGAGTGCCGTGGTTAACTCAAGATAGAGCAAAGCAAAGCGGTTCCCACCTTGGCACTACATCTCTGCTCCCCCTCCAGCACCACCCCAAGCCTCTCAAGAAGTATTTGTTCATCACCAAACCATGCCTTTTCTTTAAAAAGCCTGGGGCTCAAAGACAACAGCAGAGAGCTAGGAAGTCATCACATCCTCCCACAGCCCCTTGCCATCCCATTCCTTCACCCAGGACTAAGGCAAAGGCTGATACAAAGGACACTGCAAGACAAGTGTATGAATGCAAGTCCTTGCTGGCTACTCTTCTCTACTGAGATGAGAGAAGCTCACAGATCAACCAAAGGAGAGGAAAAGGTAAGGAATCAATTTGGTGATCTGTCCACGAACTGGCTGCAACCCTTGGCAGAGAGAACAAGTCCTTTGGGGAAAGGTCAAGTTTGGCCTCAAATGTGAAATGCTGGCCTTTTGAGAAAAGTTATTAGGAAGATAAGGAAGTTCCTCCCCACTGCTTTTGCTTTTTTTGACTATAAAGAGGCCTGTGAGATGCAAATATTAAATCAAGATGACAGAGAGACTGGTAAGTGTCCAGGCTGTGTGCCACAGGGCTTGTGGGTTTCTTTATCTGGGCTAGGTACAGCCAACCCACTGCAACAGACTTAGCCAGCTCGTTTCCTGCCCTGCCAACCTCCTCATCCCGGCATCTTTCAACACACAGGGCACATCCTGAAAACCCCGCTGCATGGTAGAACAGCAGCCTCCCCACAGGAAATCCCTATGGGATGTGACCCTGCTTACTTTGGATGAGTCTGTGAGAGGGAAAAATAAATAAACAAAGCAAAGAGAGAGGCTGAAGCATGAGCAAATTCTGCTTAGCAGCTCTCCCACGTGCCGTCCTCAACAAATGGCCTGTGTTGTCAAAGTGACCTTCAGGACTTGAGTGGTCCTGACAGGGATTAGAGCTCCCCAGGGACTGACTGACTGCTTTTTAAAGGCACTCATGAGCCCCTATTAGCAAGAACCACAGCAGCAAACCACAGGAGAATGCACCAGAGGCTCTGCAGAAAGCTGCTGACCTGCTCACGAGCTCACCCCCCAGCCTAGGCCAGGCCAGCATTGTATGCATGTGCAAAGTGGGGGACAGATCCTCCACCTCTCCCTTAACTCTTCTTCTCTTTGTTTATAATTCCGGTCCCTTTAAGGCCAGACAACATCCACCAGCCTTTATGTAATTAACATTGATTACAAATGGGCCCAGTTAGGGTCACCATGACAACCCAATGATTAGCAATACCTGCTCAGCAATAAGCTGAGTCCCAACAATTCCCAGTTTGGTACTGGGAGTGATCCCAGGGTCCTGTGTCCTGCATCCTGCTCACCTGTGAGATGTACCCTCGGGGCACATGGCTGTCTCCCTGGGATGTTGCTGCCTCTCGAAGACTCTCATTTCTGGCCCGGCAGGACTCCAGCTGTGCCCGCAGTGACTGGATCTGTGGAGGGAGGAGAGAGATGGTCAGCCAAGAGTAGAAAAGTGCCATGGTCTGACCAATACGCTGCATCCAAACCCTGGGCTTAAGGATGGGGAGGGCCATGCATGGCCAGTGGGGACGTCTGCTTCCCTGGTAGCCTGCCAAGGGCCCAAACTGGCAAAGCCAGCCCCAGCCTGGTGAGTGCTAGTAAGAAAGGGAGGAGACATCCCAGCTTCCAGAGGTGGATTCATGGTGGAGGAAACCACCACTGCATGGTTCCTTTCAAAGACCGTCAGGTGAAGTGCTTGTAGGCTTGGGAACAGCCAAAGAAAGGCTGTGCATGTGTTCTGAGGAAAAACATTCCATGCAAACAGTGACAACAAATAAATTATCCTGAACCAAAACGTGGTCTGGGGAACCTCTCCAGGTGTGTGACAGCAGGCCTCTGGCCTCACCATGTTGCAAAAGCTTCCATGCACTTGACAGGTGGCAAATGGAGCCAGAAAGAATGAACATCTTCCTGAACCTCTGCCTTGTTCTTCTGCAAAGCCTCCTGCTGCCAGGGACCACACCAAGGGGCCACCAGAATCCCAGTTTCAGAGAGGAGGGATGCTTACCTCCTTTTTCAGTGCCTCGTTGGTGTCTCCATGGCCCCCCTTGCTCTGGTTCAGCAGTGCTGTCAAGGGCACTCGCTGCAAGTCCTTCAAAGGCAGGCGTTCCAGCTCCAGCCACTTCTTCTCTATCTCCTCGTTCAGACGAATCCGCTGTTCCTCTGAAAGTGGTGGAGGGGGGAGGTCCTGCTCCCCGACCTTGCGGGAAGAGTCCCCTGCTGGGCCATCGCTGTTTGTGACCCTGCCATCAGGGGTCTCAAACCATTTCCGCCTCTCCTCCGAACGGATGGCCAGATCCCGCTCCAGCTCCTCATACTTGGGAGTTCGGTCGGAGATCCTCAAGCTCCCTTTTGTCCTCTGTGAGGACCCCTGATTCCCGGGGTCCTGTGGCAAGGGAGACAGCTCCACATAATCAAAGGCATGGCGCTGCCCATCTGCCTTCCAGTGACTGCCCTTCGAGTTCCCCTCGGAGCCTGAGCCCGAGCCTGGCCGCTGCTGCTCCTCCATCCGGAGTGAGCCTTTCTGGGGAACACAGTTACGGAAGGAGTTCTCCTTATCGCAGTCAGAGAGCCTGAAACCAGAGCAGCAACTGGTGAAGCAGAGGCACCGTTTGGGAAAGGATGCCAGCAGAGGCACTGCCAACTGCCCAAGGCTCAGCCCTCTCTCAGCCCAGCCTCATGAAACCCCACCCTGAGCATGGAGCTGGGCCTGTAGCACCCCATCCCTCAGGGAAATAGGTTCCTCCACAGGGTGGGGAAGATTGACCCTGGTTGCAGCTATGCTGGTGGAGAAACCAGGCTAAACTGATGTGGCGAGGCAAAAAGCAGTGCAAGACAGGAAGCCATCGGGCTGTCAATCCCTGTCACCAGCTGGTGTAACCAAGCCATTTTCAGGAGAAGCAGAGAGCAGGGCTGATCTGGGAGTGATGAGATTTCCAGAGGGGTCTTCCTGGTCCCTGTCTGCCAGGGTAGAAGGGCAGCAAGTGGGAAGAGGAGAAGCAGCACAGGGCAGCTCTTACTTGGTGACATCTGGAGCACTGACTGGGCGCACATTCTTCCTCAGGGCCTCGATCCAGTTGCGCCGGATGCCCGAGGTCATCGCTGACAGGGTGAAGACGGCATCCTTTGTCTGCAACAGGGAGGTGACAGAGGGCCCGTCAGTGCCCAGTGGAGATGCAGCAGCTCCCACTCACTCCTTGAGACCTACAGGACCCACTTCCACGGGTAGTGAACAGTGTTAGAAAGGCCATCTGCTGTCTCAGGCTCTTGTGGCCACGTGGAGGGGTGGGAGAGGAGACACACTGCTTGAGGGGAAGCTCGTTACACATCCTCTATGAGACCATCTCCAAGCAAAGGCAAAAGAAACTTTGCTGGCACATTGAGCCAGCTGGTGCAATCCAGCTGTTCAGGTGCTGGGAGCTGGATGCCAGCCCTGGGGTACAGCAGCAGGCCACAGGGAAACCCAGACCATGAAGTGCACAGTCCTGAGCACCCACCATTTTTTATGCTGCCTTAGCAGCTGCCTCCTGCTGCTACAGCAAGTAGCCAAGGACAGGACTGTACTGGGGCTGAACCCAGGGTACAGGCTGCCACTCAGAGCACAGTGAGCCAGGCTACACCAAGGTCTGTAGTGCTCGCCACTCCCTCCTTGCGGCTATTGAGAAGTTGTCTTGGCCAACAGGTCAGTTAAACACTCCTGGCATTTAGCTTAGCTCGTGGACTGCCTCCAGCACAGCCTTCTGCCAGCCCTGCAAAGCCTCTTTCTTCTCCTTCCTTTGCAGGCGGGCAGCACTTGTGTCCCTGAGCACTGCCACCCATGTGTCACCAAACCAGCCTTGCTGGGCCACCATCCTGGCAAAGGATTTGCTCGAATTGCCTCTCAGCATCTTGGCATGGGGAGGGAGCACACATTCCCACCCAGCATCCCTTGGTGGTACTGCTCTGTGCCCAGGCAGTGCCAGACACTCACGTGTATCTGGAAGCCATAGTTGCGTTGCACTGCAAACTCTGTCACATCCGTGCAGGAGCGGAGGTCAATTTCTCCGTCAAGGTCATCAGCCTGCAAGCACAGCCACCCGCGAGGACATCAGTGCTCACTCAGCTTTGAAAAAGCCTCCATCACTTGTCAGCACCCTAAACAAAGCGCGGGCCACCTCCGTCTTTACCCCACAGTTCTCTTGGAGCCAGGCTCAGCTCTCCAGAAGCCAGGCTCAGTTTTACAGCACACCTCTTCTAATCCAAGGGCAGCCAGCAGGGTGGAAAGCATCAGAAATGCCCAGCCACAGAATCAGCCCTTCTGCTCACCTCCCACCACCAGCAGTCCCCCCAGACTTCACCACCCCACATCACCCCTTGGCAAAGAGCAGCTTGCCACTTCCAGTGTCCTTCAGGAGGACATGATACTGCCACTTCTCCCTGGAGCACACTGGTCACGCCAGGGCTGTGCTCTTCTACCCCCTGGACAGGAAGGAAGAAAGGGCTGGAGAAAGACTGGCCATGCTTACCTCCTCTGCGTTCGAGTCCCGGTAATACCTCAAGCTCGAGTCGGTCAGCACGAACCAATGTTTCTTCCACTGTAGGCGGATCAGGCAGGGAGAGGGAAGGGAAAAGACAGGAGGGAAATGGATAGGCAGTTACCAGGAAAAGTGTAGGAACAGGGAGGGACTCTCCGCGCTATGACCTCTCAGCCTTCTCCTCTCCCTCCTCCCTCCCAGCTCCCCCTTGTGCTCCTCAGATGGGAGAGAGACACTCTGTGAAACTCTGTATCCACACATGGAGTGAGGCACTTTCACCAAAGGTTTCCCACTGCCTTTCCCAACAGGAGAGACCTCAGCAAGCATGGGGGAAGGAAATCAGCTGGCTCACAAGGGATCTCTAGCAGCGAGGGGTAGGGGAAGAAGCAGACTCATGTCTCAGGCTTACCTCTCCCGGCTCGTCCAGGATGGACATCCATCCCTTCTTGAAATTGAGGAGATCCGGCTGGAGAGAAAAGGACAAAACAGAGAGTTACTCTCTTAGAGCGACCCACAAAAACACTTTTTATGACAGGGGGTAGAAGGCGAGTCCCCAGTGACAGAACAACAATGGGAATATCCTGGCATAGTTTTTAGGAAACTCATGGGGGTATATGACCTGATAGCAAAGGAGAACTGGGCATAGCTCTCAGCAGCAGGCAGTCATTCCTGTAAGAGGGAGGAGGAGATAAGGAAAGGGGTTTTAAAAAAAAAAAGGAAAATATGCAGCAGGAAGGTTTCCACAAGGTGCCTCAGAGGTATTTATTCAGACACAGGGAGGCAGAGACAAGGAGAGTGGGCAGGAGGGAGTGCTCCACCACCACTGATGGGGCTTGCCTCAGAGATGGAGGCAAAGTCACAAAGAACCAGACACACCTTGTCCAAACCCTGTCTGTTTGTTCCGCAGAGCTATGTCCCTCCAGTAACTTCACTACTGATCAGTTATTAAAGACGAGTAGCTCTCTACAAAACAGCCCTCACCAAAAACGTATAGGAGGCAATTCAACAGCTGTGAAAACATGTTGCCTTTAAACGATGTGCCCCAGGGAAGAGATGAAGTCAGAGCCACAACCAGTGCTTGATCCTTCGTCCTGTCTGAGACTGAACCCCTTCCAAGGCTCAACCCTCTCTGAGATTCTGGGGGCCCTTCCCTTATTCAGCTCCTGCTCCCTCCAACTACAGAGGCTGCCTCCTGCCCAGCCACAGCTACTGAAGATGAGGATGAAGAGAATTTCACCCCCATTATCCCATGCCAGAGTTTCCCCATACTCCCTGCCTCCTCCCAACCTCATGCCACTGGTGCAGCATCCCAACCAGTTTATCTCCTTTCCAAGGTGGAGCACCAGGGAGCTGACTCAGGGGAACCTCTGTCCCTGGCTTTGCCCTCAGCCAAACAGGCTTGAGCCAGTCCCTCCTCCCAGTTCTGTTGGCTCCAAGGAAGTTGCACCACCAAAGAATTCAGTCCAACATGTCTTCTCCTCGAGAAGCCGGAGTTTGCCAACCTGCCCCTTCTTCTGCAGCTGAATCAGGCAGGCACAGTGTAGGAGAAGTGACAGCACCAGACTTGCCAGTCCCAGGGAAGCCACCAGCAGTCCCCATGTGTCACAACCATCAGCTGAGACTGAGATAGTGAGAAGGGGTGGCCACTTCATACTCCCTAAACAAGCCCAGTGGCTGGCCACAGCTGCCCCACAAGCGCAGCTCCCTGGTCATCCAGACAGGATGAGGCTTGCCCTGCTTTCATCTCCCTGAGCTGCTGCTCTTGGGTTACACCCAAGGTTATGGGGCAGCAAGAGCCGAGAATGTGCCGGCCCACCCTGGCGCTCCAGCTATTGGTTTGAGCAGGAGCAGGGAGACATGCCAAGGGGAGGGTCAGTGGCTGCTACAGCTTCAGGCCTGGCCAGAAGCATCCGGCAGTCCCAAGCTCCCTGAAAGGGAGGAAAACCAGAGCAAAGGACATAGGGGGCTCCCAAACCTCACCTCCTGCTGAGGTGACAGGCACTGCTGGCAGCTAGGAGATGAGGGGGATGCATGCATCCTCATCAACACAGACATCCTGGTGGCTTCACTGCTGCCCTGAGAAAGCACCCTGAAAATTAATTCTTTCCCCATGGCAGCAGCTCCACCCTTTTTCCCGTTATTCCTTCCAATCCGGTGACTTCAACTCCAAACTCAGAGCAGTGGGAAGGAAGGAAAGGAGGCAAAACATCAAAGTGCAACCTCCTCCCTCCTGGGACACATGTGCACTCAACAGAAGAGAGATGGGCAGGCTCCACAGAGGCGGAAAAACAATATAGGGAGAGAGGGAGCGAAAGGACCCCTGGCTGGGGCTGTCGTATGGATCAGCTGGGTCTCATTGAGGATTTACAATCCCAAAGCATTAGGTGCCAAAATAATTAATATTAATGGGATGTATGCCACTGGAAAAACTTCCACAAAGTCCTGCCAGAACCACTGCCCCTAACACAGTGCTGAGGCCAGAAAATTCCCCTGGGACGGCTTCTCCCAGGCAGATGAATTGCACAGGGCTTCTGCTCTCCCTGCCAGCCCCAGACACAGAGCCAGAGCTCTACAGAATCATCTTTGGACTATTCTTGTCATAGTGGGGCCAGTACAATAAGTTGAGGCATCAGTTGATGCTCAAAGTGCCTACAGCCATTTTTCTTCCTTTCCCCACAGCCAAATCCAGTTTCCTCATCCAGCATAAAAAGCGCAGGACACCGGCAGAGAAGAGAGCGGGGTTCAAATAGAACCCCTCAGAGGAAATGGCCCAACAGTGGGAGGAGGAAACATCCAGGAAAGCCAAGCTGCTGGGAGAGATCCGGGTGCCGGAGACACAGTGATGTGGCAGGATGCACCCCCAGCAAAATGCACGGCCCTGCAGCGCAGCTCAGGGCTGCAGATGGTGAGGCTTTGGCTTGGGAGGTGGCAGCAGCAATTTTGCCCAGTTGCATCCATTCCCGTCAGAGGTTTTATGTTCAGCCTTGTAGCTGACCAGTCGGAGGCACTGGAGGGGGTTTCAAGCAGCTGGGGACATAGGTGAGATCTGGAAAGACTGGCTTGCAACAGCAGGTTAAGGAGCAGCAGTTGCCTGCTCTGGTTGAAGAAGGGCTATAGGGGAGGTGATAACAGCCTCTAAGTATCTGAAGAATGTAAACACCAAAGAAGGAAAAGGGACAGGGTGGGAGCGAAGGAATGGCTCCTGGGTGGTACTAAGGCGCCGAGATGGAGAAGTGGAGAAGAGGCTGTGGCAGGCTGAGAAGGCTCAGTGCCGGAGCGGGCAAATGGGATGATCAGATGTCTCCTTCCATCACCAGCCTCTGCCATCACCGTGCCTCCTACTCTTCCTGCTCACAAAGGCTCCTCTGGACCCCAGGTCCTGGAGCACTGCTTTCTGTCATCTCCAGGAAATGGTGCAAGGGGCTTTCAAGCCTCCCGGAAAGCACAGAGTCTCCTCTTCTCCAAAAAGGGAACCCGCTCCACAAGGCGCGGGCCCCAGGCCAAAACACAAAGCAAAATCACTCCAGCTCAGTTTGGTGAAAGCAAAATCGCTTCCAGGCTGGGGCACACATGCAGCTCCCGAACCTACACGTGCAGCGAGAGCCAGCGGGCGACAGACTCTCCCTTTCCCACCGCCCCCGTGCGAAACGCCGGCGGGCACAGCCCAGCCTGTCACTTCCATTACCCCACTTTGCTCAACATCCTTCCTCCCGCGGCCGGCAGCCGCCTGTGCCAAGGAAGGTTCGCCCCAGGGGCGGGATGTTCCCTGCCCCAAACCGCATCTGTTTCCCACAGGGAGCAGGAGTTCCCCACTCCCGAAGGGATACGAATTTCTCGTCCGACTGCGGTCATCGGTGCGGTGAGCTGGCCCGGCCTCAGCCCGGTCCACGCTCCCGCTCATCTGGGTGGGGTGGTGCCCGCCGGGAACCGAGCGGCCACGGGGAGCCCCGGGGATGGGAAAGGGAGCCAAGGAGGCACCGCCACAGCCCTTGAGTCCCGGGGCCAGAGTCCCCGGGGAGTAGCGGCTCCAGAGACACCCCGAGCGGAGGGACCCCCGGAGCTGGCGGCTGACAGCTGGGGGCCCACCGCCCCCTCCCAGTCCCAGTCCCGGGCTGTGCCCCGAGCCTCGGGGGAGAAGCCCCCGCGATCCCCGCCCGCCAAGCCCCGAGCCCCGCGGGCCGGTCCCGACTCACCGTCATGGCGGGGGCGCCGCGGCCGGCGGGGCCGGGGCCGGGGTCGCGGCGGGGCCGGGCGCTGGCAGCCAGGGCGGCGGGGCGGCTTCAGCGGCCGGGCGGCTTCCACGGCCCCACCATGCCCGCTCCGCCGCCCGCCCCGCGCTCCCCGCTCGCCTCTTTCCTTTTTTTTTTTTCTTAACAAAAAAAAAAAAAAAAGGAAAAGGAAAGGAAGGGAAAAAAAAAAAAAAAAAAAGAAAAAGAAAACCACCCCCAAAAAACTTTTTTTTCCTCCTCCCGAACTTCCTGGGAGGGCCCGGGCAGGCCAATGGCAGCCGCCGCCACCGCCCCGGCCGCCCGCAGCCAATGGAGCCGCCGGGGCGGGCGAGGCCGCCGGTCCGCACGGAAAGGGGCGGCGGCTCCGGGAGGTGAGGGACGGGACGGGACGGGACGGAGGCGATGCTGGGGATGAGCAGTGTCGCCTTTCCGACCCCTAGGCCCGGGCAAAGGTGAAGCCCTGAGAGAGACGGGCTGAGCCGCTGCTGCCCCGGGAAGGGACCGTCGGGTGCCCAGCCCTTACCAGGCAGGGTTTGCTCTCAGGCTGGAATTTTTCGCAGGCAGGGATTTTTAGCAGTGCACGCAGTGGGGTTCTTGCCTTGGCTCCTGAAGCTGCTCGGTTTTATGCCCTGACCCCTCAAATGAACTCCTCTAGACTCTTGGCAGAGGTGGTAGCAGGTCATGTGGGGGCTGCTGGTGGTCCTGGAAAGGCAGTTGGCCTCGGGAAGGGGAATTGCTAGAGAGGGTCCCAAAGGAAAAGGGGCAGGGGCTGTGTATCACAAAATGCCAGGTTCTACTCTGCAATCACACCGAGGCTATGCTGTTTGCTGCAAGGCAAAGAGAAGGTGCCTGGCCCAGAGCTTAGTGCTGAAGAAACCTGGCACAAGCAGGGTGATCTGGCCTAGTTGTATGTAGGAAGTTCAGGGCTTTGGGCTCCTCTCTGGCCTGGGGCAGTGAAGGGAGGGAAGGGATGTCACCGGTTTCAGAGGCCTTTGGCAGCCTCTTTCCTCGCTGCAGTTTGTCCTTGTATAAAGCACAAAGCAGAGGACAACCTGGCCGAGATGACTGATGCACACAGAGGGGGACAGAGGCAGGAACTCAGGTGCAGCTGCCAGCTACATGGGCTCCCGGGACACTTTCTGCAGCTCTCCAAAGCTGCTCATGCCATTTCTGGTATCCCAGGAACACCAACACAATTCACCATATCTTCTTTCATGCCACTAAAGCCCACTTCATCCCTGTAAAACCCTTGGTGCCATCATAGCACCAGGCAATAATAAAGTGAAGGAAAGCAGCTACACTGAGATTTTAGTCCTAAGCCTGTTACTCACCCTTCTCTGGCTTTATAAACAGTCTCTGTGACTCAATGCCTTCCCCCTTCCCCTGTCTTCCCCAAGAAATGGGCAGAGGATGTAGTGAAGGGGAGTGTTAGTGGCCATGGTCTCCAGGAGGTCATGGGAAGACAGCAACATGCTAAGCCTGCTCAGATCAAGTGCTGGAGACCTAGGTCCTGCCCACAGTGTTCCCCAAGGAAGGGCAGCTGCCCTTCCTCACCATTCCCAGGGGCTGGCCCCTACCTTGTGCTTCTTACTGGCATTCAAATGTGGCTGCGGGCTTCCTGAGGAGCTGGTGCTGCTTTGCAGTGGGAAGGTGCTTCCACCCAGCTGGGGCTGCAGGGAAAAGAGCAGGAGCTGAAGCCATCAGGGTCTAGTCCTCAACTCAGCTTCCCAGATCTGAGCATCTGCTGCCTCCTGGCATGGCCCAGGACAGAAAGCATCCTCCCTCTTCCCAGTGCCAGCCAGGCAGCTCAGCTCCCCTGGAGAAGCAGAGGATCCAAGGGAGTCAGGATGCACAAAATGCAACCCAGGGGACCCACGCACTCTGTGCTTGCCAGTTTTATGCCTGCCACAGTCCCATTACCTCTGGCTCCTGCCCTACTCACATGGTAAATGAGAAGACTCTTGTTCCCCCAGTCACTTTCCAATGGCTTCTCTGGGTTGTTTGTGTTTCGGGTGTGCTCAGGTCCCTTCCAGTCCTCCTCCAGATGCTGTGCTGGGCTCTCAGGCCTTTTCCAGCTGTCATCTGGCCGTAGTCCTACATCCAGACCTCTAGTGGGGCTTTTCCAGTCTCTTTCCAGCTGGCGCATCACATCTGCATGGCACACAGTCATCTCTTGGCGCTTCCAGTCCTTCTCCCACACCTGTGCTTGGTGGACATCCCCCCGACCCTTCCAGTCTTGCTCCAGTGGTCGTGTTGGACTCGTGGGGCGCAGGGGCTTGCCTCGGCCTTTCCAGTCACTGTTGGTGCCCTTTCCAGGCTGGGAGGATGTCAGCTTTTCCCGGAGGCTCTGCCAGCCACATTCAGATGGCTTCCTGGGCCCTGAAATGTGCAGTGGCTCCCCTGGCTTCACCCGTTGCCTCTCTGCTCCCCGCACCAAACTGGGAGGGGAGATCTCCTTTTGGCTTTTCCTTGTGCTCTCCATACATCTTGCAGGACTGAGGGACTGTGGGGGTGGCCCTGCCCAGCTCAGCCTGCTGTTATCTGAGACCTTCCCAACACCTGTGGGGTGCAGGGAGTCCCCTCGGCTCTTCTTCTCCAGTGTTTGCCGTGTACTCCCTGCCTGCCAAGTGGCTCGGCCCCTTTCTGAGCTTGGGGGATGGCCAGGCTCCCCTCGGCTTCTCCAGCTTTTCTCAGAGCGACAGGGGGGGCTCACGGTCTCCCCTACCCTCTTCTCCAACCTGTGGGCTGGGCTTGCAGAGCGTGGGCTTCGACTGCCTCTCTCCAGCCAGCCAGGGCTGGCAGGGCACGGGGAGTCCCCTCGCTTTCTGCTGGCCTTTTCAGAGTGCCGAGCTGGGCTGGGGGAGCGCAGGGGCTCCTTGGGGTCTCTGCTGCGCTGCTCAAAGTGCCAGGAGACTCGCTGACTCTAAGGTCATTAAGGAGAGAGAGAGCAGAGAGTCCTCTTAAAAAAACCCCCACACTAGTTAGCAGAACAAGACAGGATTAGGGCTGGGAGGTGGTTTGGTCAAATGGTTGCCCAGAGAGCAATTGCATCCCTATGTATGGAGCCAGGTCATACTGAAAAGAAGACTCTTGCACCCAAAGGGTGAAAGGGCTCCTGCAATTTAAGAGCCAAGGATCCCAGTCTATGACAAAGGAAGGGCTGGGATTAGAGCGAAGGGGGAGCAGGGGAACGAAAGAGAGAAGCATGTGGCAGAAAGAGAAGAAAATGCGGCTGGAGAAAGCAACCCAGCTTGAAGAGCTGGGATGAAGTCCTGCCAAGCCTCACCTCCCTGGGCAGGCTGGGGCTGGACTGCCTCCGAACTAGGTGGCCTTTGCTGAGTGGCACTGGTGTCTTGCCATCGAGCCGGTCCACACGGCCCTCCTCCAGAGCTTGGAAGGCCTCCAGCGTCTCTGATTTCCTGTGGACACACACAGTTTGTCCAACTGTCACCATGCTCAGCTTGGAGGCAGAGCCCCTGTAGATCCTGCTCCACCTTAGCCTGACCCCACAGACCTCCACCTGTCTCAGACACTGTGCGCCATGACCTCTCCCTGTCCCCATCACTTCAGCCACCTCAGCTTTTGTATTCTGCTGCCTCACGCATGTTTTCTTCACACCATTCCTCATCTTCCCTCCATCTGGTCCTTTGCATCCCACCCACCTGTCCGGGATACTTCCCCAGTCTCTGTTTATGTCCCCTCCTGCCCCATGCCACCAACACTGGAGCTGCTCTTGCTTCTCCAGCCAAGACCTAACCAGCTACTATGTACTTCTTGGTATACCTCATCCTTTCCTGAACAGCATCTACAGTGGATGCTGGATCCCTGGGGAGGTACTGAGGGAACAGTGGGGCTGGGGAACACTGCTTTCCTTCCCTCTTCCCATGAGGAGCCCTGCTTTGCAGCACATCCTCCAGCTTCCAGAAGGTGACTGTGAGGATGAGGAAGGTGGGCAGGTCCCTTCCATCAGTGCAGCTTTTGCTCCACCTTTCCAATGCCTGCCACAATGGGTGAGCTCCCCAGGTTGGATGGCCCTGAGCCTAAACCCAATCCTTGCTTTAAGGGAAATGTAAGCACAGCTGAAAGCTGAGCTTTGCCATCTATCCCTGCTCTCCCTATGAGGCATGGCGATTAGGAGGTGGGGGCCCCATGAGAGCAGAGAGGGGCCCTCTGACCGCTGTGGGTCCCGTTGCTTCTCACCTGCGTTCGCAGCCAAATATCCTCTCCACCTCCACTCGGCCAGGGCTGAGTGTCCGGGAACCGTAGCGGTCAACAGCATCCCGCTGTGCGAGGCGCTTGGGCTTGGGCAGGTCTGCCAGCACTGTGTACTCCTGCCTCTCCAGCCCGTGCCGCCCCTCTGTGCCCCCACTGCTGGGGTGCCCACGGGACTCCCGCACCCGAGACCCAGCAGGGTGCCCACTGCCACCAAAGGGGTTGCTGCGGGCCGATGGGGAGCCTGCTGGGGCATGCGGCAGGGTAGATGCCCAGGGAGGGTCACTTTTCCGGTGTTTCGGCCAGATTTCCTCACGTTTCTGGCTGGCAGGACGGTGCTCTGGGACGGGGAGAAGGCCGTTACTGGGGGAGGCACGAGCGACACGGGATGCCACCACGTCCACGGCAAAGCAGGTCTTCGGAGGAGAGCTAGAAATGGTCCAGGAGGGGAGAGATAAAACCCAGACTCCCTCCAGGCAGGGTGGGAGCTCTGGGACACAGCACTGCGAGCCAAGGGCATGCCAAACCATGCAAACAGAGAACACCTGAGAGATCCAGGGTTTGTGGTCAGCACACACAGAGATGGACTCTCACATGGTGCCCATGGAGGTGTCGAACACCTTCTGGGACCACAACTGGATAAAGAGATGCTAAATCTCAATAGAGATCTGCTGTGAACTTCAGAGACCCCTGGGTAGAAAGCAAACCAGAACTAGAATCTCACACGGGAACAAGCAAGAGTACCTGCTTTCAGTGGGCAGATTTCTTTCCTAGACCCCTGGGCTTCAGCTCTTACCCAGGATCCAGAACGAACGGGCTGAGCCCACCTGGGTCTGTCTGCCTGAGGGGCTCGCGACCGCACCTCCTCCTTATGGCCCATGTAGCTCATCATGTCCCGTTTGCCTGATCCCAAAGTGTTGTCCCACAACCGGGTCATTTCCCCTTCCTGGGAGACAAAATAGGGCAGATATCTGCAAGGGGGACCAGTAGCTTTTGTGGGCTGGAAGGATGTACGAGCATATATATGAAAAGTTACAACCTGTTCAACCCAAAGCTGCCAGTAAAAAGGAACCAGAAAAGCAGCTGCGTGAGTGTAAGATGACCCCAGACCAACAATGACAAGAAACAGCATAGAAAGTCCACATGGGGAATCCAAGAGTGAATCTCATGTGCTCTTTAGGAGGAGAGCCTCCTTTGTGGGGACTAAGAGTCTCGGTTGATCCCCCCTTGCATCTCAGGACCTTAGAATCATAGAATGTCACAAGTTGTAAGGGACCCATCAGGACCATCAAATCCAACTCCCTGCACATGATGGGCTCCTTTTTCTTTCTGCGGGAGAGCCAGAGGGGTGAATTCAACCTGTCAGCGCGCGCAGAAACCCTCTGAACGTGCCCAGCAGAAGTGACATTGAAGGGCCAAAGGGACTGAGGAGACCAGAATAACCCAAACCGCAAGAGATCCCCATCTCACCCTGGCAAGCGTGGAGTTGGCATCAGCACAGGTGCTAGGGTCGGTGCCAGTTTCTCTGTGCTCACCCTCAGCTCCGGGGCTGAGTGGGGGATATCGCCTGCTCTCGTGCCAGCTGTGGGGCAGGGAGAGAGGACAGCTGGTGGTCAGCAGAGCCCGCAGAGCTCAGGGGCAGGTGGCAGCACTGGCAGCCCAAGTCACACTGGCTCACTCTCTACTGGACGGGCAGAGGCTGGCAGAGCCCATCCTGGGACCACCGGCCTTGCTCTGGAGGGAGTGAAGAAGGAGGACACTCTTTCAGGGGGCCCCCTGCCCTCTCCTGGGACAGTCAAGAGGAACGGTTAGAGGATATGATGTGAGGATTTCTCAGTCCTTTTTCCCAGGCACCAGTGTGCAGAGCATCAGGGAGAAGGTGTCCAGTTTCCTCCTGCTTGGCTTCCCACTCCCCCTCCTCCATTCTTCCCATCAAAGGGGCTGGTTGGAGCAGCACGGCTCCCAGCTGGTACTCACCGCTCTGTGCCCTCCACTGGGCCCACGCACACGTACACCTCGCACTGTGGGGCTAAAATATGGAGGGCGTCCCAGGGCTCTCCTGGATCTGGGTTGCTGCAGGCATCACGCCCTGTGACCTCCACAGCATGCTCCTGTGAGGAAGAAGGGGATGCAGTGGTGCTGTCAGCGTGTCAAGGATGAGGATGAATGGTGCCCTTCGGAAACGCCTGCTTCTTCTACCTCCTCTGAGAGCAGCCTGGCCTCCAGGGCTCTTGATATCTCATCCAGCCCACCGTTGAGATTTTTCTCCTATTCCAAGAGGCCAGAGAGGCCCAGCAAGCTCCTATTTGATGCTGAATGCTGCAGACATCCCAGAGACTGCATGTGTGGATGAGGGCTCAGGGAAACTGTCCCCCCATGTTGACGCTGATGCTGCTGGCAGCTGCTCTCCCTTGCCACCAGGGTAGCTCAGGAAGAGTCAGTGGAACCAAGAGGAAGGAAAATTTTTGCAGAAAAGGCTGTAGTCCCAGCCTCTGCCTCTGTCAGGGCTTGCAGGCGTCTCAGCATCCTCCCCGGCCCCGTTATTTGCAGGGCTTATGAGCAGCAGTGGGGGAGGCTCCAGGGAGTCAGCTGTCTGCACTGCCTTCCCTCCAGCGTCTCGCCTGCACTGGGATTCACTCAGAGGTGACAGCTCTGAGCAGATAGCGGGTGGAGGGCTGAGGTAACCTTAGAGGGCCCAGGGCCAGGACAAGAGAGGGAGAGGGTGAGAAAGAGAGAGGGAGGCTCATTACTATTTCATCATCCCTGGCCAGTCGCTCCTGGAGGACGGCGAACAACACGAAACCCTTTGTGAACATGAAACCAGCTGTTGCCCAGTCGGAGACAGCCAAGTAGCTTGTGCGTCCAGCCCCATCTCAAAGGACCATGTTGGATCAAGGTATCTAGAGTCCAAGGTCCCATGAGATTCAACCCTCTCATGCCTTCCCTGCCTGGAACAGCTCACTGCAGCTGCCCCAGGGCCAGGACTCAGCCCTGGCCCTAAGCCAACAGCAGAGGCCACAGGGAAATCGACCAGGACCATATTTAAGGTGAGGAAAACTGCAAATGCCAGCAGGCATCAAGCAGAGATTAATCCAGGGTGCATCCTTGCTCTGCCAGTCCCCACTTCCCTCCTTATAGCTTTGCACATGTGACAACCCTGCTTTCCCTTCCAGGATCTTTCCCTTGCACCCAGTGTCCATCCCTTCCCCGCTAAGGTGGTTCCCAGCTTTAGTCTAGGCACAGTTAAGGGGATTGCTGTGCCTAGAAAGACTCTCTCCCCATGCAGCTTTCCCCCCAGGACATTTAGAAATCCTGGCTGAGCCTTTTTCTTAGGGATTTCCATCTCTACAAAGATAGGTGGAGTCCCAATAGAGAACAAAGGGGCCCTTAATGAAGTATGCATAGTCTCCAGGTGGGATGGAGTAGCTCACCTCAATAGCATGCTGGTGAGCCCCTGCAGTTCGGAAACAGTGCTGACACAGGCTCTTTGCAAATATGTTGGCTTCAAAGTTCATGCAGGGCACGTCATCCACTGAATCAGACATGGTTCCATAACAAATGAAGATTTTTGGCTGCTGGGCTCCTGGTAGGGGGCAGCCAGGAGGAAAAGGAGGAAGGAACAGCAGCAGAAGACCAGAGCTTGGGGTCCCCCAGCCTCAGGCTCCTGTGGAAGCAGGGATGTTATTTCCAGGTTGAAGTTTCCTGCTCTCAGCTCTCAATACTGGAATCGAAGGGAACCCAGGTACAAGGTGATCAGTATGATCCATATAATTACAGCTAATAAAAGGGTGTGCTCTAGCAGGGACCACTTTTAGAAGGGGGTATTGCACCCTGAAATGACTGCTGACATTCCCCAATTTGGGAGTCCTTGTGAACAGAGAGAATGATGCGCATGAACTGCTATTGTGTTTGATGGAAATTTTCTTTCTTGAAGCTCTGTTAAAAGTCACAAAAAGAAAACCTTTCTTCTTAACTATGTTGCTCATAAAGAGATGGCTATAAGCAGCTTAAGAAATTTGGAAACCCACTGAGACTATTTCTAAACTTGTGCTTGTCAGGTAAAGCCCAGATTAGACAAACCTCCTTGGGAAGTGCTGTGGGTAGGCATGACCTCCTGTTGGAGCTGTGCTGGGAACACGGTGGCATTTAGCTCTCTCAGTGCCAAAATTTTCCCACTAAAATTTCTGAGACCTTTAAGATAGCTGATTGGGAAACTGTGAAGGGCAACAAGCATTGCTAACACAACAGCTGGGCTCCGCACTTCTGTCCTGATTTTTGTAAGCATCCTGCCAACTATCACCTTCTCTGTTCTGCAGGGTTTGAGAGTGAGTCCTTCGATTTGAGGATGTGATCTATGCTGGGTGGGCTCTGCCTAATTTGTTCGGAGGAGGCACCAACAGGACAGGAAGTCAGACCAGCATCCCTGAGGTGAACATGCCACTGCTGCCCTAAACATGGGCACTCGGGTCAGAGCAGCTGACCAAAGGCTGCTCCCCAAACTAACTGGGGCCAACCGTCAACACCAAAATCAAGTTATAATTTTTGTTTCTCAGAGCACTCATTTGCAATACAGCAAGTTGCACTAGTGCCGGTCTTGCAGCCTCCCTCGTCTCACTGAGGGATGTTTTCTGACTCGTTCACACAAAATGCTAGACAGGTGCCTAAGCAACCCCTGCCAGGGATGCAACACGAAACACCCCAACATCGCTGCCCTCCCCTGCCCACGAACTACCACCCGTGGCTAGAGCCCCTGATGGGCAAATCATTGCTCCCCACATCCCTCGGGGCCTACTGCCAGGATAATGCTCTGATCCCCAGGGCTCCTGGCATGCATGCATGCATGCAGCCATGCTCAGTGCTCCCAGTGCCCCCAGTACCTCAGCTTCCCTATGGCTCCCAGCACCTCGCCGCCCGCCGCGCTTCCCCCTCAATGAAGCTCGCCGTGGGAACCGCGGGGCGCCAGGCCCCGCCCCCTCCCCTCTCATTGGCTGCCGCCGAGCAGTGATTTGCATATCGCTCCCCGAGTGGCCGGCGGCGCGCGCGGCTGTGGCGCCCACGGGAGCGGGCGCGCACGTGTCGGTGGCGGCGGGCGCGCGATCGACCCGGCCCGGCCGGGATGGGATGGGGGGAGGCTGCGCCCGGCGGGGGCACCGGGCCGCGGGTCAGCCCCCCGCCCTACCCCTCGCTGCAGCTCCCCAGGGACCGCCCCACCGCCTGCCGACGGTCTGCCCCAGTGCTCCCCCGGAGGCAGCACCTCAGGAGTTAGCCCGAGCCCGAAACAGGTGCCAAAGCAGCGGACTCATCCGCGAGCACTGAGAGAGCCAAATGCCACCGTGTTCCCAGCACAGCTCCAACAGGTCATGCCTACCCGCAACACTTCCCAGAGAGGTTTGTCTAAGCTGGGCTTTACCTGACAAGCACAAACCCTGCCTGACCCTTGCTATTTCTACTGGAAGGTCCTTAACATCCTCCATTGCTCCTGCTACAATTCAAATTCCTTCTCTTCCAAATTCCTTCTCTTCCTGACCCTGGTAAGCAATACAAAAAATTCGATTTCACTTTTTGTTTGCTCATCGAAGGCAGTTCGCAATCCACTCTTCAAACCTATCTTCCCCATACAACCCCTTATTCAGCTCCCTTAGTCCCAAAAAGTTCTTGTCACTCTTCCAGTAACTTTTTTTCCTTGAGTTCATTTCTGGAAAACAGTGCTGGAAGCAGCAGTGTGGCTGTACTGAGTACAGCCTTGAGCTTGATATGCTACAAAAGCAATAAATACAGTGCACTTTCACACATCTCATGCACACGCTGCAACCATTCTTCCTTTGCGCTGCGCTCCAATTTTTCCCCAACTGTCTGACCTTTTTGGCTCTCAGTCTAGTTTTGATCCTCTGTAATCCCAATTATATTTTTATGTGTGCACGTGTGCGGAATCACAGTCTAGCCAGCGAAAGCCATCATGCATGGAAACCCCAGTGTGGCAGCCCACGTCAAAGCCTTGCATCTCTGTGCGTGCCTGGGGCACACGCACAGCAACGCGCAGGTGCCCGAGGTGACCCAGCTGCAGAGCCACGCGTAAAAAGCCTGTGGAAAAGGGAGTTCACAGGGAGCTGCTGGTCTCTGCTTTTCCTTCATGGAGCAGCAGCTGCACTAACATGTTAATATTTGCAGGTACCTTATATTTGGAAGTGGCCTCCTCCTGAACAGCTTGAACTTGTTTGTGAGCAGCTGGGGTGGGGCAGGGGAACCAGAAATGCTCAAATCCATCTTGAAAACAATGGGAAGCAGCAAACAAGAATTTTAAGCCAGAGTCTGGTATGAACTGTGATGCATCTGGCAAACAATTCACTAACTTGCATGTGGGAATTCATATCCAGGATTCAATATATCCTGGGGTAGCCCAACTGCACACCCTGTGCTTAACAAAGACAGTGGGCTAGGGCTGAGTCAGTAATTTACATTACAAAATAAAGCTTTAGTCGATCAAATGGAGAAATCAATAGTGCAGTGAACAATCCTGATGGTTAACGCAGCACAAGATTTAACAGTTATGTTCTCAGTTTTTCCATATGCTTTTTTTTTTTTAATATCATTTGAAAACTCATCTTCCAGCAGGAACTGGAAGCTTTCAAGGAGGCTGTTGGAGATTTCAGCTGACACTTGAGAAAGATGTTATTAAGGCCAGAGAAACAGCAAACTAAAAGTGAGATTTTTCCAGCTCACCTGGCAGCAAAATGACAAAAACTGAATTGCTGCTGAGGTCACTCTTAACATCCCATCAGGATTACCATGAGGTCATCTAGCACTGTCTCAGCTATCATGCCAGGCTGGCTGTCTACAGGCTGGGGAAGGCAACCGACCATATTCCAGAGTCCACACTCCAGCAGATTTCAGAGACAGATGGTGCATTTCCTTTACAGTGACCTTCCCAGGTCCAGAGCAAACTCCTTGGATGCGGAAGCACCTTCTGACCATGGTCACTCCACAAAGGCATTACGTCCTGGAGAGAAGGGAAAGCTGCCTTAAAATCCAGACCAATGGTGTTACACTCTGTCCTCTAGCTTTGAGCTGCAGTCCCCTTGGTGTAGTACACCTCTCCAGACAGAACTTCCCTCTCCTTCCCTACTCCATCCCTCTTAAACCAAACAACACAGAACACCCTAGAGCATGTAACTCCCAAACCAGAACAAGAAATATTTTATGCTCCACACATAGCACCTCTTGGACACTTTGGATGAGATCCAGTCCAGCATCAGACTTTTGGCCTTGCCTGAGTTTTGGTTTTGCATCTCTGAAACACCCAATGACCCCAAGTGAGACAGGTAGATAGATTACGGTCATGCATTAAAGCCCATACCCTTTCTGGAGTGGTCTATAAGGCAGTGTTTAAGAACTGTTTTGGAAGCAAGGAAACCACACACACTTTAATGATGTGACTGAGATTATGCAGCACTAGTGCCCAAGAACTCATCCCAGGATGGGACTTGGAATCCAAGCATACAAGGCACCCCTGGCACATGGGATAAGTGTCCACTTCCCCAGCATTTACCTTCTTCAGAAGGGAAAGGGAGGTACAAAAGGACCCCATTCCTTACCATATGCACGTGAGCCACGCAGCTCCCTTTAGAACTCTCTCTTAGCAGAAATTGTGTTGCTGCTGTCAGTGTTGAGGTTGTACTCTCCTCCTTAACACACTGAAGAATTTGTGTGTGCACACATAGTTTCTCCAAGAAACTATGGAGAGATACATGGAGGATGGTGCCATTTGCTTTAGTGGCTGGTGGCCATCAACACTGTTCTGATGTTCCTCCACAAAGCCTCAGGCACTGGTTTACTCTTTTCCCTCCCATTTCTGGCATGAGGAATCTATTTACTTGTCCGTTTCTGGGTTCCAAATTTTTTTGGTGTGGGTTTTGGACACAGAGGCCTTTTCTTTCTTTGTCATTTCCTTGCCAGTACACATATGGCATGGGAGGAGGCCTGGCTGACAGAGGCAGAACGGCCATTTCCTACAGATACTCCAGGACAGAGGCCAGCATGCTGCCTGGGCTCACTCTCCTCAGAGGATTCACTCAGAGTTTTGCCATCAGTATTCCTCAATCTCAGCCACGCAAACATTTTTTTCCCCCACCCGCCAAATGCAACCACAGTAAAAAACACACACTTAAGTCCTAAGAAGAAAGGCAATTAGCTGCTAACAACTGCAGCAGCCCTGAGGTAAAGGGCAAGGGCAGCCTCTGCCACTCCCACCCTGGAGAGGGCCACCCACATACAGCAAGGGCATTAGGGCATTTCATACTCCTCTGAGCTATCGCAGTTAAGATCGGCATATTCAGCAGACAATGGAATGAGCCATTCCTGCTCTGGCTGGCTCTGCCTTACCACAGAAATAGCTCCTAGCTATTCCATTTTCCAAGCACCAGTGGATTTCAATATCCTTTAAGCACCAGGAATTACCTCCCTCTCTTTCCAGCTGGTACTGGCATTAGCACAGCTCCTGTTATGCTTCAGATAAGTCACGAATGGTTTTTTTTTCTTAGCAAAAGACTTCAGATTTATTCAAAAAGTTACCCAACTTCACCTGGCACAGGTACAAAACAAAAAGCACGCCTGCATTCAGGTGTGGCATGAGACAAGATGACACCATGTCTCCATGGAAAAAGGATTTACTGCACAGCAGAAATGCCAGGGCACTGATGCAGGAGCGGAAGCAAAGCTCTTCCAAGTCTCTCAAATTGCCGTGATGACGATGTGCCTGTTGCACTCTGCCCTAGATCCTTTTCTTTGACAACGCCAAATATCAGCTCTGAAAGGGGAGGCCCAAGGACACAAGGGTTACACCAAATAGCAAATGTGACCCTCAGAAGAAGTTTTCAAGAGACTCTGTGGCACTCAGACACTTAGCTGGAGATCAATGCAGAAATAAATAGGAAGAGTGTCTAGTCATCCTGGCCAGTGCTCCAGAGGCTAAAGAAAGGCTGAACTGGGCTCACTGCTGGTCAGAGCACCAAGTAAACAAGCTGCTTGCCCACAACAACAGGGCCCCAAAGAGCAGCAGGCCAGACGTGGAGCACTGTCCCAGCTGGTGGTTTGAACATTAGTTTCTCCGTTAGTCTTGGTCACGGCCCATTTTGCCCGTCAGTCTCCGTCGCTGAGTCTTGGTGGTTCGCCCCGTGCCGGACTTCTGGATTTTCTTCCGTGGACCTTGCCCACGTTGGGATCTCTTTCCTTTCGTCTTTTTCCGGCTGTGCATGTGCAGCGTGGCAGTAAGAGCAGAGATTCTGTGCAGGGCAGAAAGAGAAAAATGTTTGGGGACTAAAGGCTGCAGAAACAAGGCGACACCACAACAATAGCAGAAGAGCCCTTGTGTGACTCTGCAGGAAAGGACGCCAGCCGTGGCATGCCCGAGAGGAACTCCAAGCTGTGCAGGAAACCTGCAAGCCTCCATGTGCAGTAACAACCAAAATTAATTTTGGGATCAGTGGGCTGCCCAGACACTACAGAGTTAAGTAATTTTCCACACCCTCAGAGTAGTAATAAAACCTGGATACTGAAAAATGTGGAGAATGCCAAAGCTTTCAGCTTTAAGATCTTTTGACCTTCAACCCTAGAGGGAAGTTCTGCATCCTGTAGTATGTGCCGAGACGAAGGACTAGGTAAAGAGGAGAGCACGAAGCCCACCCTCCTCCTCCAGCCGCTGTCACCGGAGCCCGCGGGATGGGCCCGGAGCGTCCGGGCAGCCCGTGCTCCGCCAGCGGCCCCTGCTGGCTCCTGCCCGCAGCGACCGGGCAGCACCGCATCCTCTCCTGCAGCCACGCCGCGAATCCGGAAAGCAAATCCAGTCCTCTGGATCAGCTTCCAGAGACTAACAGCAGCAAAAGCCTGAATGAATCTATACATACTTGTCAGACAGGAAGGGGTTTCTGGACTTCTTGGGCATTGCTCTTACAGGCTTGTTCGCTACCTCTTCCCCTTTCTCTTTCTCTTCTTCTGATCCATCACTTTTTCCCTTAAAAAGAAAACGGTTTTGTGGTTCTGGCATTTCCATTGACTTTTCAGTTTCATCCTATTTTGTGAACCATCTAGTCACAGATGAAGACTTTTTAATTCTCCACATCCCTTGCTATGCAAGTCTCAAGGTTTCTTATCACAGTCCCTTGGAAAGGGATGACCAGTGACCTATAGTAATCCACCCTAAGATCCTAAAACTTCAGCATGATCTTAATGGCCATGCAAATGAAGTCTGAATTATGAACCAAAGGTCTCAGCTTTTTTCTTAAATTACTATCAAGACCTCTTTAAGTGGATTTTCAGATTAGAAGATGACCTTACAAATGTAAAAGGTTAACACAGACACTTCCCCAAAGAGCTCAAATCCAGCCACAAGTCACGAAGATTAAAAGAGATCAAGTCAACCAGTACCTGAGAGTCTCTATAAAACAAATATAAGATCTCAGTTACAATGTATTTTGAGAATAAAAGCAACCACAACCAGAACTAAATGGTTTCCTTATACGTGGTCCAAGCACAGGACCATAGAGAGAGAAATCCCTCCTAACAGTAATAGTAATTTTTCTGGACAGGACACGGGAAAGAGCTTGAGGACAGTCCACACAGCAAAGTCTGAAATCTTGCTGCTTGTTGTGTTGTATCGGCTTTTAAAGTACTACAATGTTGCCATCCAGTCCTGTGCCACCTTTCACTTAATCAAGGTCAGGTGGAACAAGCAAAGGATTCCAGGGAGTTTGGAGTGAACTATTCACACAGGACATTTCCTCCTCTTTAGAGGCCCAACATAAGCTGTGGAAAAATACGAAAGTTATGAGTTTCCCTTTTCATCCCTGTTCCCAGCCAGCTGCAAGTCTTTAGGCATATTCAGGGAGCACTAGCCAGCCCTAAGAATGTTTACAGCTGATACAATCAGAGAGGTAGCAAGAGGCTTTACCACAGGGGTGGTCAGTCCCAGCTGGCGTGCCCCTGAGAGGTCGAGGTCACTGATGGTGGTCACTGTTACGATGTGGTTTGGGTGGTCAATGTTCACAGACTCTGTCCGAGATGTCACCAAGTGCTCCAGTTCATCAGCCTCATCTGGGAAGACAAAGAAATCCTGCACTGCAAAGTGCCAAACTTGTCACGATTTACACTGCTGTTCCTGCTGCACTGTGCTGGGGAGGGGTGACACCCAGCCATCGCAGGCAGGGCTTGAACACCAGCACTATAGGCATGGAGGGCAAGCTCATTCTCCTTGCTGTGGGGACCTGGGTGAACACCTTGGAGATGCCCTCCCGCCTCCTTCCCTTCTGTACAACCCACTTGACCTCCTGTCCCCCAGGGCCAGAGGGCTGTGGGGTCACCGCTCAGATCGCTGCCCAGCTTCCCAGGGGGACATGGGAGGAGCGAGCAGCTGCTGTTTCGGGACAATGTGCGAGCATCCCTGCCTCAGCCCTTATCACCCCAGGACCACAGGCATCCCTCTTTCTGCCCAGCACGTACCGAGCGCCTCCTCCCTCTCGCTCAGCATCTTCAGGTACTCCTGGTGCCGCTGAAAGATGGAACAGGTCACTGCGGCGCCTCTGCCGCCCCACCACGGCGGGGAGAGGCGGGGGGACACAAGACCGTTCTCTCACCTCCTCTTTCATCTTTCTCTGCTCCTCTTTTAGCTTCCGTTTGATCTCCTCCAGCGCCGCTTTCCTCCGCTCCACCTTCCGCTTGTGGAAGCCGGTCAGGTACTCCCTGCCGCCAGCAACACAGAGCCCCCCCCGCGGCTTTTAGCGACCGGGGGATGCCGTCCTTCCCCCCTCCTCGCCCTTGTCCCGCCCGGCCTCACCTCCGCCTCTCCTCGTCGAAAGTCAGCACCAGCCGCCCCTCACGGCCGCCCGGGCCCTTCTTCTTCTTGCGACCCATGGCGGTACCACGCTGCTGCCGCCGCCGCCGCCCGCCCCTTCCGCCGCCGCGGGGCCCGAGGGGCGGCCCCTGCCCCGCCCGACGTTTTGTGCCGCCCGCCCCCTCCGGCTCGAGCAGGGCAGAGTAGCCAGGGTCATGGGCGTCCCAAGCTCCTGTTCCCGGCCTTAGCATCCAGCGTAGAGTGGACAGGGGGTTGCGTCAAGCATGGGGACCTCCAGCTCCACTCCTCTTCGCTTCCCTCTTAGCAAAAGATTTTATGGCACTTCCCGGTGCGGACGTGCCAGTGCAGCACCCGATCTCACACCCTGAGATTTGTTCTGCCGCTCCTGAGTGATTTAAATCTATATCTCTTTAATAAGGGTCTCTTCTCTAAATAGTTTAAATTTGCAATTCTTCATTTGAACATGCTTCAATAAAGCTCTGAGCTACTGTCATTGCTTGGTGTTAGTGATGCCTGTGCTGCTCCTCTTAGCCAGGGAAAGCAATTGCAAGGGACGGCTCTGACACCGGGTATCCAAGATGCAGGACCTGGCTGGACTGCTGTGGTTTTTGTAGTGGTGGTGAAAGGTACTGGCACGAATATGTGGGGGCATCAAGACTGCTATGTTTTTGGCTGATGGCTAAGAGTGACTTTGGCTGAACTCTTGAACCTTTATTGCCCCCCTATTCTTGCCTTAAAAATGGGTGTAATGCCTCTGTGTTGGCCAGCTGACTTTGGTAGAAGTTCCTGAAGTGCTGTAGGGGCAGCCAAAGCCAACTCCCACCAGTCCACAGAGTGTGACAAGCCCTGACACAAGTCCTGTCACAGCCTGGAGGCCACTTGTCCAGAGCCAGCTCTCCTTTATCAGCTCACTTGCTGCTTGTGCTCTTTTCCTGGCCTGTCCTTTCGCCAGCAGAAATGCGGAAAAACCAGTTCTGTGGTTAATTGCTGCACTTCCCTCCACGCCCATGGGGCAGGTCTCCTCCTCCTCCTCACTCACAGTCTGGGTGCACTTCAGCCTCCAGCCTCTTTGCCCCTGCCTGTGCTCAGCCGGCTCAGGTGCACCGGCAGGCCTCCATACCCTTTCCATTAACCTTGAGGCTTTTCTTGCCTTCCCCTTTTCCCTCCGTCTGCCAGAGCTTGTCTCTCTGGTGGCTCCTTCTCCCTTGGGCAACCCACTGCGTTGGCCTGCAGGTGCATAAGGCACAGGCAGCTGCCTTCCTGGCCCTGTCCTGCCCTGCCTGCGGGGATACTATTAGGAGAGGATGGCCGGAGGAAACGAGCGGAGCATGAGGGCCCTGAAGGAGGTGTGGAAAAGAGCAGAAAACTCTTTGTGCGCAGACTGCGGGAAGCCAGGTGAGTGGTCGAAGGATGCTGGAGGAAGAGTTGGAAGCAAGGAGCTGGGGCTGGTCTCTAGCAGCTATTTGATGCTGGCTATCTGGACTGCACAGGAGCCTGGGGTGGAGAGGAAGGGAAGACATTGCTCTGGATATTCGTTTCCTCTCCCTGGAGGTGTGTTGGCAAGGGAGCAGGAAGGAGATGCTGCAACAGCACTGGTGGGAAGAAGGACAGGGATGTGGGAGTGCTAGATAAGCAGGGGCTGCATAGCTGCAGCACTGTGGGTTGTAGTCATGTTAGCTCTCAAATACAAATCAAGGTCATGCCCAGTCAGGACCTGACAGGAAAGCTCCCAGTGAAATCCTAACTTCTCCAGAAAGAAGGCATGATTCAGGAGGGCATTGTCTCCTCCATGACTCAGCTCTGAACTGACAACCTGCCACACTCGCCTAGGAGATTACATTTACTGAAGGGCTAGCCCTCTCAAAAGGGTACCCAGTTTGAGGTCCTACAAATACTGCTAAAACCCCCAAACGGAGCACTCAAGCCAAATTAGGACTGGACTAATTAGTACCATTTTATCTTATTAAATTCTTCCAGGAAAATTTTAGATTCAAGGTTGTTTTCCACTTCCTGAACAAGATACTGTTGAGGGTTTGCTATGATGCACTAAACAACTCCTAGAGTCTTTTCCCAGAGGTGGTTTTATTTTCATCTTGGGTGACCCTTTATGCAAAGGGAGCACTTTGAAGTTTTTCAAGGTATACATTAATAAAGATTCAGACAAAGTGGTTGAAACAGAGAGAATGAGGGACTAATAGCTGTGTTTTTTCCTGACTGGCATCTGTATCTTGGGTGTTAATTAATCAGCTCAGATGAAACTGTCATCACCCAGCTCTCTGTTTCTCAGGACTACATTCTCAGGTGGGGCATATCTGCCAGGAAAATTCATCACTTCTAGTCATATCCTTTTTTATACTGTCAGATCCTGACTGGGCATCCTCTACTTTGGGTGTCTTTATATGCCTCAGCTGTTCAGGAATTCATCGCAACATCCCTAGCATCAGCAAAGTCAAATCCCTGAAGATGGACCACTGGGATGATGCTCAGGTGCAGGTGAGATCTTTATCCCCATTGGTACATCAGGTGGGTTGGGTCTAGGCTATACACCAAGTGTCCTGGAAAAATTAGCCCTTTGACCTCACAGGGTTGGAGATGTAATCTGATTTAACCTGTTCCTTTTCTACTCATGCTCCTGATACTCAATCAGGGATAGCTCCCCATAACTCACTGGGAGCGGGAGGATGCAGTTGCCTTATGTGCCTCCCTGTGCCCTGTTACTTTATGGCAAAGGCAGAGCTCCTGCAATGTATCAGGCTAAGGGTCTTTGTTGCTCCAGGTTACTTATTTTCCACTTGCCAACACCATCCAATCTCAATGTCTCCTTTTGATTTCAACAGTCCAAGGGGAAAATCTTGGGCAATTCCATTCTCTGAGAAGAGTTTCCAGATATAATATGATTTTTTGAGAAAAATGGCATTTATAGAAACTTGACTTCTCCCCGTTACAGTCCCCTCAATTCGCTAATCTCCAGGGGACTGAAAATATTTTCTAGAGATCCAAAGAAAATAATCTGTATCTTGTTGCTCTTTGGAAGAGGACCGAAGAGGTTTGGAATGGCCTCCCAGATGGCGTTGCAGAGCTGTTGTTGAACTCTCCAGGAGATGTGGGGCATGGCAGCAAACCCACTGAATGTGTATGCATCCAGCCCCACAGAAGTGACATTTATGGCATGCTGTTGATTCAGGTGCAATCAGTGTAACGTCTGAGAGTAGATGAGACCTTTGAGACCCACCTCTCTGTAGCCAGACTGCTGGGATGTTGCAATGGAGAGGAAAGAGAATGCTCCATTAGAGCTAGATATGCCTCTAGCCCTGTAGTGGGTTAGAAAAGAAAAAGGTCCACATGAGTCTGCATCAAAGGCAAGGCACTAACTCTCTGTCTAACCCTACAGTTTCTGGCCAAGCATGGGAATGCTGTGACTAAAGCCACATACGAAGCTCACATCCCTATTTACTATTACCAGCCAACCTACAATGACTGCCAGTAAGTTGCTGCATACAGAAGGGGGAAGGGCAATTCTCTGTCAGTTCTTCTAGTTTGTTTCTGAGTTACCTGTCACCTCTCTCCTTAGAGTGCTGAGAGAACAGTGGATACGGGCCAAATATGAACGCAAAGAATTCACCGAGCTGGGAAAACAGCTACCATATTCTGATGGTAAGAGCAGAGCACAGCATCAAAATGTCCTGACTGTTGCCTTTGCTGGAAACTTCCCACCATCATGAAGTGTCAGTGTTGCAAATCCCACAAGTACTCCTGAGAACCAAACTGGTACTTACTGGCGTTGTCTTGGGGGGATTAAATTGTGGGAAGCATAGGCTGGCACTGGCACAGGTTGTGTCCAATCCTGGTATTACCAGCTGGAATTTTTTAAGGGCATTTGATGTCCTGATGGAGACAGACCTCTGCAGTAAGGAATTTCTGTCCTATTGCATGCCACCCTCTCTAACCATGGCTGTTGGCTTTGAAATGTCACTGCCAGTGCTGTGGCAAAGGGTGCTGCAGCCCAAAGGCCTGCAAAGTTAAGTGGGAAGAGTTCTGGTCCCACACCAGAGTCTGCATGGGCCAGGACTCTGGTGTTCACAGGAGACAGCTCTCATGCTGTCAGAGGCAGCAGTGAGAGAAAGACTAAGAGGTGGGAAAAATCTGGGAATGTCTTTTGGTGAGCGTTTATTTGGGCTGCAAACCCAGGAACACCACCATCTTCAGCTGTAAGTCAGAGGTGACACCTCTCAAGTGTTTGTTCTCAGCAGTAGTCCATCATATGTTTATCCCAGAGGGGTGGCTGGGACCCCTGGCTGTGTGCAGCTCTCTGATGCCTACAGTGCTCATGGGGGGGTGCTATTAAAAGCGGCTTTTCTGCTCCTAGGGGTGAAGGAAGGCATCCTCTGGAAGCGAGGTCGAGACAATGGGCAGTTCCTACCCCGCAAGTTCCTCTTGTCTGAGAGAGAGGGATGTCTGAAGTATTTCACCAAGCAGGATGTGAGTATGGTGGTCAACTCCCACCTCAGTGAGTACTCCACCCAGAGCAGCAGGGTCACAGAGATGTTCTGATTTCCTACGCATGTTTCTGAGGTTGCCTTACTTAGCCCAGCCCGGGGATGATAACAGAAATGTCACAGAGGAGAGGGGTGCCCTTTCCACTGTCAGGGGGACATTTCCTCATGTTCTCCCTCTGTGCTTCCCTCACCACTGAGAAAAGGACTGATCTTTCACCCTATCCGTTTCCCTGGATGTGTAATCCTGCACCATCCCTGGAACCAACCCATTGTGAGCCAAGTTGGTAAAAACCTGTTCTCTGGCTTGTTTTGAGAAGGGCTACTTTTCTGCTCATTCATCTCCCTGAAATGAGTGGGGCAAGTGCTAATATGCTGTCACAAAGGAGGGGATGGCTCAGGGTAGGGAGGAGCAGGAGATGTCCAGAGGGGACCTGGACAAACTTAAGAAGTGGGCCAATGTGGTTTAACAAGGCCAGGTGCAAGGTCCTGCACCTGAGTTGGGCAATCCCTGGTATCAATACCAGCTGGAGGATGAAGGGATTGAGAACAACCCTGCGGAGAGGGATGAGGGGGATAATAGATGAAAATGTGGTCATGAGCTGTCAACATGCGTTTGCAGCCCAGAAGCCAAACGTAAGCTGGGCTGTGCCAAAAGAAGTGTGACAGGCAGGTTGAGGGAGGTGATTCTTCCCCTCTGCTCCACCTTTGTGAGACCCCACCTGGAGCACTGCATCCAGCTCTGGGGCCCTCAGCAAAGGAAGGTCATGGACCTGTTGGAGCAGGTCCAGAAGAAGGCCACAAAAATGATCAGAGGGCTGGAACACTTCTTCTGTGAAGACAGGCTGAGAATGTTGGGATTCAGCCTACAGAAGAGAAGGTTCTGAGGAGACCTTCATGTGGCCTTTCAAGTATTAAAGGGGATTTATGAGAAAGATGGGGACAGACTTTTTAGCAGGCCTGTTGTGATAGGACAAGGGAGATAATGGTTTTTAACTAAAAGAGGATAGATTTAAACTAGATATAAGGAAGAATTCTTTTACAATGAAGGTGGTGAAACACTGAAACAAATTGCTCAGAGAGGTGGTGGACACTCTATTTGAAAAAGTTCAAAGTCAGGCTGGATTGAGGCTCTGAGCAACCTGATTTAGTTGAAGAGTTCCCTGCTCATTGCAGAGAGGGTTGGACTAGGTGGTCTTTAAAGGTCTCTTCCAACCCAAATGCTTTTAGGATTCTATGATTCAAAGAGTGGGCTCTTTCCTTTTGAGATCAGTTAGCCTTTAGACTGGCTCAGCTGTAAAGTCAAAAACACTCTCAGTGTTTCACTGGCACTTCCAGAGTAGGCACAGCTCAAATCTAAATTGGGTGGGTTCGGCCACTGTTTGGCCTTGAGCACACCACACAGTGAAGGGTGTGTGTGATACATTTTGTTGGGAAGGGTCAGTTATTACTTTTTAAGATCCTCTGACCCTGCCTTGCCCCACTTAGTCAATAGCTCAGGTCTCTTTCTTCTAGATTGCTCATGTGTGATCAATGCCATTCTGTTTTCAGGCCAAAGAACCCAAACTTAATGTTAAAATAGATGTCATCAATGCTACGTTCCAGCCAGAGAAGATTGGGAACCCCAATGGCCTGCAGATCACCTATCTCAAAGACAACAAGACCCGTAATATATTTGTCTACCATGAAAGTGGAAAGGTATCTGGTTTTAGCATCAAACACTGCAAAGCCAATGAGGTGCTTTGAGAAGCTGCTGATATTAAATAGTGTGAAACATGGGTAGGATGGGGTGTGTGAGTGTGAGTTGGTAACAGGGCGGGGGTTCTGGCTCTGTGTTTGTGTATCTGTGGGAGAGTTTTGCTGCAGGGAGCAGGGCAAGAGCACTGGCTGAGTTGGTTTGTGTGGGAGGAGCTGCTGTAGACCATGTGGATATGTGCTGCCTGTGCATGTGGGGAACGGGTCAGCCGTGCTACAGGCCTGTCAGTCTCACTCCAGTGCCTGGGAAAGTTGTATTTCAATACCTGGGGAGGTATTGAGAAACACCTGAAAGACAATACAGTCATTGGTCACAGCTAGCATAGTTTCATGAGAGGAAAGTCCTACTTATCAAACCTGATTTCCTTCTGTAACAAGATAACCCACCTAGTTGATCAAGGGAAGCCATTTGATATAATTTTTTTTTTATTTCAGTGAAGCTTTTGATACTGTCTCTCACTGTATCCTTCTGGAAAAAGTGTCCAGCACACAGCTGGATAAACACATCGTGTGGTGGGTGAGCAATTGGCTCACGGGTCAAGCATAGGGGGTGATAGTGAATGGGGTAACATCAGACTGGCAACCTGTCACGAATGGGGTTCCACAGGGCTCCATCTTAGGCCTTGTGCTCTTCAACATCTTCATAAATGACTTGGATGTAGGATTGGAAGGGATACTAAGCAAGTTTACCGATGACACAAAACTGGGAGGAGCCGTTGACCCCCTCGAAGGCAGGGAGGCCCTGCAGAGAGACCTTGACAAATTAGAGGGCTGGGCAATCACCAACCATATGAAATTCAACAAGGAGAAGTGCTGAATTCTGCACCTGGAATGGGGCAACCCTGGATGTTCATACAGACTGGGGAATGAGATGCTGGAAAGCAGTGCCATGGAAAGGGACCTGGGGGTCCTGTTTGATGGCAAGTTGAATATGAGTCAGAAGTGCCCTGGTAGCACTTGGTAGCTGGGACGACCAACTGTGTCCTGGAGGGCATCAAGCAAAGCATCGCCAGCTGTTTGAGGGAGGGGATTGTCCTGCTCTGCTCTGCACTAGGGCAGCCTCATCTTGAATATTGTGTGCAGTTTTGGGCACCACAGTATAAGAAAGATATTAAGCTGTTAGAGAGTGTCCAAAGGAGGGCAACGAAGATGGTGAAGGGCCTTGAGGGGAAGCCGTGTGAGGAGCAGCTGAGGGCACTTGGTCTCTTCAGCCCAGAGAAGAGGAGACTGAGGGGAGACCTCATTGCAGTCTACAACTTCCTCATGAGGGGGAGAAGGGGGGTAAACACTGATCTCTTCTCTGTGGTGACCAGTGACAGAACCTGAGGGACTGGCCTGAAGTTGTGCCAGGGGAGGCTTAGGTTGGATATTAAAAAGAGGTTCTTCACCCAGAGGGTGTTTGGGTGCTGGAACAGGCTCCCCAGGGAAGTGGTCACAGCACCAAGGCTGAGAGAGTTCAAGAAGTGTTTGGATGATACTCTCGGTCACATGGTGTGACTCTTGAGGATGGTGCTGTGCAGGGCTAAGAGTTTGTAGTTAACATAGGGCTAGGTGAATTTAGATGGCTCACTGTTGCTCTGGCTAAGCTTTCTATCCTGTCCTTTTCCATTTTCAGGAGGTAGTGGACTGGTTCAATGCCATTCGCTCTGTGCAGTTCCATTATCTGAAGGTAGCATTTCCCATTGCCAGCGATAATGAGGTAAGACAGCACTAGAACGCAGTGCTAAGTCTCCCATTGCTTATGTGATAAAGGAGTTCATTAGTTACTATTATAACCCCAGGTACAGAAGTGGAAATTGCAGTGTCTAGATAGAGGGATGAGAATGTATGTTTAAAAGGGCCTGTGGCGGTCAGAAAACAACTGCTTTCTGCTGTTTCTGGGCATTTTGGAAGCAGAAGTGACTCCTGGCTAGGCAGTTCAGGAAATATGAATTTAGAAGATGGCTGAATTTGAGGGAAGGTGCCTGAATTGGAAGGGCAGAGGGGAAACGAATAGCAAAGAAGCACAGCTAGGTGAATGTTACTCTTGCCTTTTTGTCAGATTAAAAATCGTCTGACGAGAAATTTCTTGAAGGAGGGATACATGGAGAAGACTGGTCCCAAGGTGAGCTGCTATGTTAGAAAAAATCTTAACAGGGACCTGCCAGAGAGCCACTGGCTTTCCCAACCTCAGTGTTTTTCTCCTGCTGTTTCCCCATTCCCCCCTGACTCTTTAGACACCCGTGGGAACAGTGTGTGTGCACCAAGGGAGGGGAGAATTAAAGGAAGGGGAAGGACACATGTGAAAGTAGATGAAGCCAGAGTCCCTGCTTTCTCCCAGAGCGACAGATCTCTCTGCATGTGTCTGTGTGTGCCTGACCTTACAGGTATTTAGCGTCTAGATTTCTCCTGTCTCAACTTTGGAGCCCTTCACCACAGTCCAAGAGTTGGGGACAGCAGCTGGGACTGAAAAACCCGATACTGACCCCCACTCTCAGCTGAGAAAGGGCGAGGAGGAGGTTGCAGTTAAGGCAGGGGCTTGCTTTAAGTGGTTGGGATGAATTTTGGGTATCCATTCGTACTGCTCACAGCAGAGGGCACTGTCCCCTTACATATGTCCCCTCTTCCCTTCACAGCAGAGAGAGGCCTTTAAGAAGCGCTGGTTCACACTGGATCACCGCAGACTCATGTACTTCAAGGATCCTTTGGTGAGGGGGAGATCTGACTGCTGGGCAGCTGCAGGCAACCGTGCTGAGGGCAGGGTCAAAGTGCAAACAGAATCTTTGCTCTTCAGTTAGGGTGGCTTGCAGGTTCCCCAGCTGCTCTGGATGGGCTCTGTGTCTTCCCCTTTCCATCCCACTCAGGTCACATGCTTTCTGTGTTTGTTTCACTGCCTGCAAACAATGGTAACAGGGAGGGCAGCAGTGTAAAGGTGGTGATGGAAGGGTGACATGGAGGGACAGGAGCACCAGTTTCTCTCTCAGACCTCTCAAGACCTATGCCCTTAGACATTCCTTTTCACTACAGTTGTTGAGCATAGACTCCCTACTCTTCTGAATTCCCTGACCACCTCCAAAACTTTTTGTTGCTACATCCCTGGTCCTCACACACTCTCTCCTGTTCTTAGGTGCATTGTAATTATTCCTTGATTCTTCTGGATTTCCATAAATCACTGTCTTTCCCTCCTGATCTGCAGGATGCATTTGCTAAGGGTGAGGTATTTGTGGGCAGCAAAGAGAATGGCTATAGTGTCCAGAAGGGATTGCCTTCAGGGACACAGGGCAACTTCTCTTGGCACTATGGCATCACCATTGTCACCCCTGACCGGGAATACCTCTTCACCTGCGAGACAGAGACTGACCAGCTGGAGTGGATCAAAGCCTTCACTAGCGTCATCAACCAGGCCATGACACCACAGGAATATGCAAGTAAGTGCCTGGATGCTGTTTCCTTCCCCTCCTGCCACTCCAGTTCAGAATATTGCCCTAGTTCACCACCTTTTTTCCTTTACTACAGTTGAAGCCTACTTCAAGTTTAAATCCTAGGAAACCATTCAGGAACTATGACTCCACTCTACCCGGTCCTGTGGCTGTCAGGAGAGGAGAGCAGATTGACATCAGAGAAACACTGTGCTATTGAAGCACCCTTGAAGCACTTTTGCCCCCACAGAATGTCCACTTGTTTTGAGGGCCCAATTAAGCTGCTTCCTTTCAAGTGCAAGACTTTGAGTCTGAATCTTCAGTACAACCTGTCCCTGTTAAATTGCTGTGATCTGACTGGATGCTGGCAGGTCTTGCCTATCAATCAGACCTTGAAAACTTTGGCACTTACTATGTTGGACATGGGACCTATCATCACTCCTGCATGAAACTGCAGACAGCCACCTACCTTACTCAAGAAAACAGCTGCCTGGCTGGAGCCAGGCACCCCAGCAGGTTGCAGGGGCTGCTGGACTAAGAGAACCTGTTCCTTTAAAAGAAATGTAATCTCTGCTGGTGACAGAGATGTGAAACATCTAGATATCCGATCAGTTAGAGCTGTAGTTGAGAAAGGTCACTTAAAAAATGTAACCTACCAGCCAAATGTGAGGCCTTGTTTCCTTCTGCTCTGTATGGGCTTGAAAGTTTCTTCAGACTGCATTTGTGTGCAGACCGTCCTCTGATTGCTACAGAGGAGATTAAGAGATCATCTAAAAATAATGTGTGAATATACATTTGAGTGTGTGGATAATGTGTGTGTGTGTGCGCGCACATAACAAAAAGTGATGGGAGGCAGAATACTGCCCTAGGGAAGATACTGTGAGGGATATTCATGCCACTGAAGTTCAGCTGTCAAGCTTGAGTCTCTACTCAAACCAATGGAGAGAAGTTGGGTCCTGCGGAAAGCAACTTATAGCATTTATAGAGTTCAGAGTCTGACTCTACTAGAGCCTGGGGGTTGGTGTCTGAATATAGTAATGCATGGATTTCTGCTCCCTCGTTCTCTGTATGTCAAAGGCCTGGCACTTTCATTAGGACCTACACATTACATACATTTATCTTGTATATCACACATACATATTATTTTATGCAGTAGTATAACAGGGAAATTGTATTTTCGCATTCTTCTAGTAACAGCCCAAAACACTACATCAATCCATGGGTCTTGTCTTAAAGCTCATCTCTTAAAGCTTCCCCTAGGAGAGCTGTGTTTCACATAATGGAAGGATCAGCTGAGTTCTGCTGGTGACTGTAGTGTCTGATGTGTTTAGTTTTTCACAAGCAGTGTGAGGGAAGGTATCTTGTGTATTAAGGGGAGCTAACTAGAATTAATGAGACTACCAGTATTTTAATTAGCTCTTAAAGAAATAAATGAAAAAAAATCCCATTTTAATTTAGTTTAACTTCCAAAACTAGCTGACCTGCTAACTGCTAAGATATGAGGTCATTTCTTGGAAAAAAAAAGCACAATCAGTCAGAGCAAAGAGCCATAGCTATTCATTGTATTTCCTGGGGCATGTGGACTGTGATTATTCCCATCAGAGGCAAATGGGCAAAGTCATGGTCCCCTGCTGATTCTCTGGGGACCCCTCTCTGTGCTGAGACTACCACAATCTGCTGGGAGTACCAACTTCCTGGATGAGGAGCAGCATCACTCATGCTGCTGCCATGGCACAATGGAAATATCCACCTAACAGTGTATGTTCACTGCAGTTTGCTGATCTCTCCCAGTTTGGAACATGACTTTCCTAAAAAACAAAGGCCATTGCACAGTGAGGGGAGTACCGATGGGATGCTTCCTTCTCCTGTTTGCTGCTGAGTTATTGCTGATGGAGATGAGCAGAGTCATTTGACTCAGCCACAACAAAGCTAATACACTAATGATGTGAAAGAGTGTGGCTAGAGTGGCCTGAAAACCCCTGTGAACTAACAGCAGAGCATATTTAGTATGATGCATCTGTCTCTGCTTTACCAATTCTGTCCCACCGTGTCTTCCTTGAGATGAGGAGGCTCAGATGTGGGCAAGGAAAGAGCAGGGTAACATTGGCATCGGTGTCACAGGATGACGTCCTGCTAGAAGGTGATTGTGCCTACCTAATGGGCTTCTGCCCCCTGCTGTGAGGGGATTGGAGGGAAGGAGAGGAAAGCTTAGAGAAGGAGGAGGAGAGGAGGAGGAAGTCTTTGTGGAGAGGGAGGAAAGACTAGGTTTAAAATATCAAGCTCTTTGAATCTTTAGGAACTTCCTGCTGGCTGGAGAGCAAGGGTGGAACAGGGCCCAGGACAGAAAATGTGAGATGTCCTACCATCTGATGGACCTACTTGCAAACTGGGGACTACATCGATTGTCTACAGCTCAAAGGGCCCTGATGTCCCTGAGAGGGAATGGGGGACAGACTCTCTCTGCCTGGCTTGGCTAAGGGCCAAGGAGAGCAGTGTGGCTGCTCCCTGCCTATTGCACTTCCAGGGCTGGCCCTTGTTTCCCTTCTAAAGCTACAACATCATGTGCTTTCTCCCTTTCCTTACCATATTACAGAGTCTCGTCTTTCAGTTGTCTCCTCTCTCAAATGAGGACAAGTGTGCAAGGGGAAATGGGACAAAGAAAGGGAAATAATAACAAGAGGAAGAGGGAGCAGGAGAAAAGTGCAGGAAGATATAGGGGAAGAAATCATGTCTGCCAGAAAGAGGAGGGAGCCAGCAGGGCTCCTCAGCTAGTGGCTAAAAGCGCAGTATAAATTGGGACTGCATTCGCACTGGTGTGTGAAGCTGTGAGTCAGACACATTCCTGCATGCAGTGGTCAAGGCAGCTCTCAGGAGTTGGTTCAGGGGGCAGAGCTCACCTCTCCAGAGTCTGTCTAAGCTGAGGCGACACAGACTTGGGAGCAGAAATCCGCTTATTCACCAAGTCTGCTGGTTTCCCCGGGCCCAGCAACAAATGAGGAGCTGGTAAAGAGAAGAGACGTTTCCTTCTGGCTGGC
Source organism: Manacus candei (assembly GCF_025592945.1). Taxonomy (NCBI): domain Eukaryota; kingdom Metazoa; phylum Chordata; class Aves; order Passeriformes; family Pipridae; genus Manacus; species Manacus candei. The sequence continues at coordinate 7,442,249 of NW_026138066.1, forward strand.
AGAAGTTATCTTGCACCTATTGTTCTTGAAGGGGAGGGCAGTGTCCCCTTCTTGGCCCTTTGATGGTTAAGGGAAACGACCGGACACAGCTTGTGATGGACAAGATCAGCAAAATGGACTGGGCAGCTGGAGGTGAGGAATAGACTTCTCTGGATAACCTGTCTATGTCTGATGAACTCTCGTCATTCTTCCCTTGACTGCTTTGCTGTTAAGGCTAGACGTGTCCCATACAGTGAGTGGAGAAGGAACAGGTCTCTGAGAGTTTGATTTGTTCTTGCTCACCCTACTCAAAGATGTCTTACAACCCTTCCTTCATCAGCGCAAGGCCTGGAGAGGATCCCAAGGGTGGTAGTTTCTTGGAGGAAAGCAGCGGTGGGGGTGATGACAGTAGTGTCCTGGGAGGGGACAGCCTGGTCACGGGGCCACTGGGTGCAGTGCTGCTGATCATGTGCCTCACTGGGATGGTGGGGAACATCTACACAGTGGCGGTGGCCTCTGGCAGGGTGGTGGGCTACTCAGCAGGCTCCCTGGGGGTCTATGTGATCAACCTTGCCCTGGCTGACCTCCTGTACCTGTCCACCATCCCCTTCGTGGTTTGCACCTATTTTGCCCATGACTGGTTCTTTGGGGATGTGGGCTGCAGGCTTTTGCTCAGCCTGGACCTCCTCACCATGCATGCCAGCATCTTCCTTCTGACCGCTATGAGCCTGGAGAGGTACTGGGCGGTGGCGAGGCCGCTGCAGGCCAGGCGGGTCAGCAATGCTTACCGCAAACTGGCCAGTGCCGTCCTCTGGCTCCTCTCGCTCCTGCTTACGGCCCCCATGATGGTGATGACCCAGCTGCAGGAGGGGGACAGGCCCCACAAGCGCATCTGCAGCCCCACCTGGACACCAGCAGCTTTCCGGCTCTACCTGACAGTGCTGTTTACCACCAGCATCCTGGCACCCGGTGTGGTGCTGGGCATCGTCTACACCCGCCTGGGCTGGGCATACCAGGCCTCAGCCTGGGGCCTGGGGCTGCCAGTGGCCGGCCGGGCCCCCTCCCGGCGGCTCTTCTCCAGGATCTCTGCCATTGTGGTGGCCTACTGGGCCTGCTTCCTCCCCTTCTGGGCCTGGCAGCTGGCTGGGCTGTACCAGAAGGATGGGCTGGGCATCGGCCCCACTGCCCAGGCCTACCTCAACTTTGGTGTCACCTGCCTGGCATATGGCAACAGCTGTGTCAACCCCTTCCTCTACACCCTGCTTGCCAGCAGCTACCACCGGCGCCCTGGCCACAGTGGGATGGGCATGGCACAGCCTGCAGCACCCTCCCAGCAGGCTGCAGGAAGCCACAGCCTCCCCCTGACTTTCAAGGAGTTGTCAGGGTCTCTGAGGGAAAGCGAGGGGTGAGCAGTGACCCAGGTCGGGCACATCTCCTGGCCTTTGTCTGGGGTCAGGTCAAGAAATAAAAGTGCATCACCTTCCATGGTAGGATGCAGTGTCTTCTATTGTTGTTGCAGTGCCTTCCCCTTTACATGGATGCTCATCCTGCTCATCTGTGGGGAGGGGGAGAATGCTTGTCTTGGGGTTCCTGACTCCATCCTCAAGTCCTTCATGCCAACCTCCACCTTGCGCAAGGCTGGGGAGTGGGTGGAAGGGAGCAGTCAGCTTTGATACATCTAAATTATACAGCTGGGGAACCCTCGCCACCCCTCACCTCCTCGCTAGCAACGGGCCAAGCCATAACAAAGTCAGGACAACAGTGAGTCATAGATTTCACAGGAGCAGTGAGTCACTTCAAGAAGCAGCCACGCTGGCAGGAGACCTGACTAAGGTTCATACTCCTGTGGTAAAGCTACCACTCAGCTTTCTTCATCCACCCTTCACGAAAAAATCTTTGAAGAGTTTTTCTAAAGAAAGACTGCCAAGTGCAGTTAAGAGGCATTGTGAGATCTCCACGAAGTACAGCTCAGGGAGGTCAGCACATTTGCTTAGCTTTCAAGATCAGCCCAGAAGAGAAAGCTGCAAGGAGAGAGCTCCACTCTGTATCCATTGTCACAGCTCTTGGTGACCTCACCAGCACCACAGCCCTGCTGTGGTCTACTAAATGTACCCCAGTCTGCCAGACTGTGTCAAGACCACTGTGTAAACTCGGCCAGGTCTCTTGCCTTGAGTCATCTAGCCTAGCATGGCTCAATTCCATACAACTAAACTCTTCTCTTCTCCACAAAGGATGGCCTCATCTGTATCACCCCATGGGAAGAGTCCCTAAGCTATACTGTCCCCCAGCTACGCCTATGCACAGGGTGGCAAATGTCAAATGTCACACGTACTGTTATAGATGAAGCCCTAAAGAGTGTGATGTGATCATCCAGAGCAGACTGGCTTTGGGCAACACAGGGCTTCAGTGAGATCCAGCTGCAGAGCCTCAAGTTGCTTGTACACCCCAAGTGTTCCTGCCTCTCAGCTCAGCTCTCATCTCTATCTTCCTCCTCAGCCCCACAATTCCTAACAACTTAGCCTCCCTCTGCTTGAGTACCTAGGACACAGCACCTGGCAGAGCCTTGTAAATTATGAAGTAGGAACAGGAGATGCTGCTGCTGCTGTTCTCCATCTGCTCTGCAACTCTTTAATGGGATTTGCAGAGCCAGGCCTGCAGGGAATCCTGTAGGACATCAAATTGTTAGTGCTTTGTGTTGCTCATGGCCAAGCCTGAATGTGAGGACACAAAAATTGGGCCTTTTTATCCCAGACTTACCTGGTAACAGCTGTGCACTGTGGAAACAGCAGATCCCACCTTTCCTATGCCCAGCAGGCACAGCATGCCCAACAGCAGTAATCATTGCTGCCAAGGTAGCATCAGACTGGGAGAGCCCCCAAGGCAGCTATGCAGTAACATCAAACATGCCTCATCATCTCAGACTCCTCAGAGTCTAGCCTCAGTTTAGACTGAGAAGTGCTCAGGCTCATTTGGGCTAATGTGAGGGAAGGGGTAACAAAAGCATAGGGTACACATCCTTAGCATCCCACGCCCCAGCTGGGCATTGCTACTTCTCCCAGCTCTGGATGGACCAGGCAAAGCACTCAGGGCAGAATAAAACCAGACTCCTCCAGGGTACTGCCCTCAAGTGCCACAAAACAACACTATTTGTGCTTCTGCAGCTATTGGAAGAAAGGATTTGGATGAGAAGCCCTCTACATACCCTGCCACACCCAGCAAGGCAGCCTTTTCTACTGCTGTCTCCACGCAGTAGCAAGAGGTCCCAAGATGACATAGGAGAGCTCTGTCATGAGTAGGACCCGCCTCTTCAGAGGGGTACAGCCAAAGCTAGTGCAACTGAGGACTTTCCTCTCACTCCATGCCCCACCAGGTTTACGTAGCACGGCAACTGAATGCTGTCTGAAGCCAGCCAGGGATGCTTAATTTAGGGAGAGATAGATTTAATCAACCAGTTTTACTCAGGCAGGGTAAGGTGTCAGTCCAGACCTCAAGAGTGGGTGACTTTGTTTAAGAGACCCTTTCACTCTCCCTCCCAGTCACAACTAGCCCCAGCGTTTCATCCTGAGGATCTCCTTGGACTTTTTAACTTCCATCTTCCATCTTTAATCCTCACCCTCTTCTCCATCCATGGCCAAGGATGACACAATTGCATCCATTTATAGTACCTAAAGTTGGCTACCTTCATCCACCCACTCCTCCAGCAAGATGCCCAACCCATGATGACTTGCAGGAACAAATTAGATTTTGAGACTGGCTAGACCAAAACTCCTGTTTATTAATTGTTTTTTCTGCATCTTTGACATGGAGGCATCAGAGGAAGTTATTCCCAGCTGAGGGATTGGAGCGTGAAGTCCCCTTGTGTATCAAAGTAGTCAAAGACAGCGAGACCAAGCCGGTTAGGGAATGTGAACTGGTGGCCTGGTAGGTGGACTGTCACATCGTTTTGGTTGACACCAAAAGTGATCTACAAGACAAACAGAAAAGTCAAAAGTTTCTGCCAAGACACCCTCAAGCCTTTTCCCTGTACCACCCTCCACTCTGCAGGGTGAACATGCTCAGCAGCATAACCTGTTCTTCAACAGTAGGAGTGTTGTTCTAGTCTCCCAAGAGATGCCTATTCCCTGCTCCATTCAATAGTAATATCCCTTTTAGCCAGATGGAGCTTGCACATTTGATCCCCACCCTCCATCATGCTCAGAGCCCTAAGTGGTGGCACTGGCCAAGCAGGAGAAGCCAGCCACCTCCTGTACAGACAGCCCTGAGACAGCCCCTGCAGTTGAGTGTCCTGTGTCAAACACCCTTCTTTCACCAGAGCATGTACAGAGTATATATGTGCGTACATATATATATATATATATATATATATATGCATGCCTCACCTCTGCTGTGCCCCCTTTCTGGAAAGGGAAGACAGTCTCCCTGTGCTCTGCACCCCACTCTTCCACCTTCTTGGAGTTGCACACAATGGTGTTCACATCACCATGAGCATCAAAACGGGGGTTGAAGTGAAGTCCGAGGTGAGTAGCATCCTTCCCCAGATTCATCACAAAGCTGCAGAGAAAAAAACCCAGACATCAACACTGCTTAAAAAAAAAGGTAATGAGAAACATGCTACCATAGTATTGAACGTTCAGCACACAGAGCTCTGAGTGGAGAGTTATCCTGCACCCAAAGCAGTTCTCAAGGTGTCAGTTGCTTTCCACAGATTTCCTTTCAGCCCCAAACAGTTAGCTGGTGCCTGACAGCCACTGTCTTCTCCCCATCCTGCAGGCAGCTGAAATAATTACTACATGGTCAGCTATCCCGAAGTATCCACAGCGGCAGTGAGAAGAAACTTCCTAGCCTAGCATCCACCTTGCCTCTAGGCCTCTTACCCAGATGAGAAGAGGCATATTATCTGGCAAGAGAAAGCCTGGGAGGCTTCACTCTGACAGTATCAAACTTCAAAGGCACTGGGAAGTGCTGGGACCTGTTTTCTGGAACACCGCTAGTGCTGGTACAGTGGCTGCTTCCTGCCAAGGGGCTCCATCAGCCACAGACCTGCACAAGGGCTTGAGACTGCTGCAGAGGCTTTGGTGGGGGCCCCAGGCACCCCAATTCCTGCACATTTAGGAGTATATTTCCACTTAAGCCAACCTGTCTGCTCACCACCTTTCCTCCTTCCTTCCCCACCAGCACATGAGATGCAACTCCATCATTACGGTGCCCCTGCTCCTGGGCCATCTTCGTGCAGGGCAAAGGATGTGGCTGAGTGGATGATCTCAACCCAAATCTCAGTATAGGCACAGCTTCTGTTTCCTTTACCCTGCACTAGAGAGGATGTGGTCACTGCCAGTGCGTGCAGCTGGAGCTTCACATCTGCTTTGGCTTAGCCCCTTGGCAGTACTGTGTGTGCAATGTGCATTAGGTGATGACTCACTGGGAAGCACTGATGGTGTTAACCCCTTCTCCTTTCCTACCCAAGGGACAGACTCCTTTTGTCCCCCCCCAGCAGAAGACAACTCAGTGTGGTGCCCTGGCCATCCCTGGGCAGCACAGCACAGCTTACCTCTTGGCATTTGGTGAGATTTTCCCTTTGACAGTGAGGCGCTGGCCAGGCTTGAGACCCAAGTTGGTGCACACTGGTCCCTGGGGAACATTGAGGCAGAGACATTAGCTCAGTACCTGCTGGCTCACTTGTTCTGACTTGGCAGCTCTCCCTGCTGCCTTGCAAGAGGATGCATTGCTTTGGACCCATGGAGAGACAGGGAAACTCCCTTCCTCCTGGGGCACTGCACCAGGGACATCCCAGAGAAGTTACCTCAATCACATGGGACATGTGACCAATTTCCCAACCTTTCTCCTGCTGCTCTCATCAGCATATCTGTATTTCACAGACATGAAGTGTAAGTACCTGCACTCTCCCATCACACCCACCCCATTCCAAACACACCCATGTGCCTTGTGGGTCTCGCATCATCCTGTACAAGTCTGGCTGGCATGGATGGCAGGGATGGAGCCTCCAGTCCCTTCCCCTAGCATGTTTTTGAACTTCAAGCCTTGCCCAGGTCAAAGGACTCAGATACCTTGTTTCCCAGCTCCCAAGGGCTTGGAGATTTGGGGGGTTTTTTGTAGCTTAGCATTTGCAAGAATATTCTCTTGCTCCACATACACATCTTTCCCCATCTTCTTTCTAGGACTAAAATTTCCTGGCAAACCTATTTGTATTCATTTGCTATCGCAGCAAAGGCAAGACCCCAAGAAAACTGAAAATCTTTTCCCATTCCACTTTAATGAATAAGTTTGCACTTGGGACAATACCTGCTTAATCACCTTCAGCCTCAGGAAAGATAAATTAATCAAAGAACTGTAATCACTCTTTTTCTCCAGCAGTCACAGAACGTTTGGGGTTGGAAGGGACCAACCTGCTAAAGCAGGTTCACCTAGAGCAGGTTGTACAGGGTTATGTCCAGGTGGGTTTTGAATATCTCCAGAGAAGGAGACTTCACAACCTCTCTGGGCACCCTGTCCCAGTGCTCTGTCATCCTCACAGTGATGAAGTTTTTTCTAATATTCAGATATAACTGATATTTAATTTTGTGCCTGTTGCCCCATCCCCTGTTGCACCTTCCCCTGTCGCTGGGCACCTCTGAAAAGAGCCTGACCCCATTCTCTTGACACCTGTTCTTAAGATATTTGAATGCAGTCCTTGACGTTCACAGAAGAACACTTCTGTAAAGCACATTCCTTCCAAGAAAGAGAGAAATAACAATACGGTGACTAATGAAAACTTCAGACAGGAAGCAAGCAGCACGGCTGCCCAGAGAAGATGCTCAGACAGCAATAAAGATTACTGCAGCTGCTTTCCCAGAGCCAAGCTGCTGCAGCAATAAAGATTATTGCAGCTGCTTTCCCAGAGCCAAGCTGCTGCAAAACAGGTTACCCCAGCTTAGGACCCAACCCAACAAGGACCCCCCCCAAGTACTTCCCTAAAGGGATCCGGCAGGGGCAAAGAACCACTCCTCTCAGAACACGAAATAGCAGCCACCCCTCTATAGGGGATGCAGCAGGGATCTTTTACCCCCAGCAGCAGGCACCCAGCTCTATCAGACCCTCTGGCACAGGGGCTGATGTGCAGGTGGAGTAGGATAGCACAAGCACCCTCACAGCAAGCCAACACATTCTCCACAGCCCCACTAATGAAGCACCACCTCCAGCAAAGCTGCCCCATCCCTTTCTCTACTCACGCAAGACATGGTGCTGCTCTGCAGGATAACGCTCCTTTCCACGGATGTGCAACAATCCCAGGCAAGTAGCTCTCAGAGCCCCACCCTTGCCTTTAAATAGATGGAGAACTGAGTTGCCCCAGCCCTTCTCCACCTCAGGCACCAATGGGAAGCGTGGAAGGGCTTGCTTTTAGGGGGGAGGGAGGGTCTACCAGGCAGAGCTGCCTCCTCCCACCCTCGCTCAGTCTCCTCTCCAAAATACTTAGCGCAATTCTTCCAGGCGGGCTGCGGGCCACTCCAGGAGGAGATCCAGCTGTGTGTGGCCATGAATCCAATGGAAAATAGTTTTACAATGAATGTTTTACTATCCAAGACTTTTATCCCACATGGAAAAGGGTCAGATGTATTGAGACTTGGCAGGAAGGGTCTGGGGGGAGGGCTGGGCTCTTCAGCTCAGGCTGTCTGGAACAGAAGAAATGTCACTGAGCACACACAGTGCCTCAGAAACTCTTTGTGGTCCAGGTGAAACCCCAAGAGCAGAGAACTGACTCTGGATCCAGGGTCACCCAGCTGCAGTATCAAGCCTTTCTGTCCCCAGAGGCCGTCCAGCTGCTGATTCAGCCCTTACCACCAGCATTTGTAGGTACAGGAACCAAAAGGAGGGAAAACAGTCCTTTTTCTACAGAATCCATAGACACCCTCAAAACTATGCAGTTCATCTTGGCTGTAGGGCACAGCAAACCAGGAGGAAGCTGCCTTGGAAGGCTGGGGAGGAATTATCCAAGAAAACTTGCTGCCTGGCTCTTGCACCTACCCTGAATGCAGCTGGGGGGCTGAGGAAGAAGGGGATGAGGGCAAAATGCTTCTGTCACAATAAGCCATAGGATCTATATGTCTTTTATCTGCCTCCATGTTCTCTTTGTGGCAAGTATGATTCATTCTGGCTGAAAGGATTCCTTTGGAAAAAGTTACCCAATTACTACATGGCTCAACTGTAATTACACTGAAAGAGGAGGGAAAAATTCAGGCAGTGTGCCAAGCCTGTGGCTTAGAGCTCTCCTTGTCTTGCATATTTTTCTCTAAATCACAAGACGCTCTGTGACTTCCTTAAGAGGCCCAGAACTGAAACTCACTGAAACACTTTCTCCTTCCTTTTCCATGGGGCTCATCAGTTCCCCCTCTGCTGAAGATGTGATAGTCCCCAGCCCTCTTACCTGACTAAGTATGACCTCAGAAGCTGGCACTCCTGGTTATTTCCAGTTGTTGCCATCAGTGCCAGCAGAGGTAGCAGCAGGGAGACCTTCCTGCCTGCTGGAACTGGGGAGGGCAGGTGCAGGATTCAGACTTTGGCCAGGTTGCTGATCACCCCATGACACAAAGGGGCTGGAGTAAAGGCCAAAGTGGTCTTCTCTGCTCTAACATGCCTCGTCCCTCTTTCTCCCTCTGGTAACCTGCCTCAGGGTTCAGCCTTTGAGCCTGATAGAGGGGTCATGTGGTGCAGGAGAAGAAGTTCTCCATACTAGCAGGAGAAAAAGTGAATGGAGTCAGCTTCCCTCTGCTCAGGATGTGTGTGTAATTAAATCAGTTCCTTTCAAATCCAAGATTTTTTGAGACCAAACCCCAGACATCTCCTCAAGTACATGAGCTGCGGCTGAAGTCATAGTCTAGGGGCTGGACTAGAAGGGACTGTTCCCTTGCAAAAAATGTTGGACAGGGAAGGGAAGTATGTAAATATTTGCTCACGTAGAGATGGAGACTGAGAGGGCCATTTAAAAGGTGTGGGGTAGGTTCTGTGTTTTCTGCAGCATTTCTGGCAGCTGGGCACTCCAACAGAATCTTAGCAGCCACCAGGTCCTTGAGTCATGCCTGTCCAGGGACCTTACTCCAAATGTTGCTGGGAAGATTAGAGACCATCTAAAGAACAACAGATGGTAACAAAGGAGAGAATGCCATTCCAGACAAGGGCTTGAAGGGCTATTCACATCAAGAAAATTCAGCCTTCAGTCTTAAGTCTGCCTCGGGCAGCCTGTGTTTGTCTGATAGAAGTCCAGGTGTCTCTGCTGGATTTCAAGGAACCTTGAATTAAATGGCATAAGCACAACAGGATAATACCACAGGCAAGGGGGCCATGGGATGTCCCATTGCCTGTAGGCCACAGGCCATCTCCATCAGGACAATGCCATGTCTGCCTTCTTACCTCTGGGTTGGAGACACCATGATGAGGTGACAAAATCAAAATCTCTAACATCAGTGTCCTCACAAGGTATGGCTGAATTCAGGGGACAGAAAGTCCCAGCTCACCCTTGTGGCACACCAGGCAGAGATGATGTCCCCAGGTGTACTGGCAGCTGCTCCACCACACTGAAGACACAGAGGTGCTTGTCTGTTATTTTCAGGAGCAATGTGGTATAAGAAGAGTCGCTGTGGGTTAAGAAGGGCAAGCCAGGCTGGCTAGAGCTGGCAATCCTCACCTCCTGCTACTTTGTTCCTTATCAGTGTGCAGCAGATCAGCCAGCTGGGGGATGTGCCAGAGGGTTAGCAGCCCATTCACTCTGCAAAGGGTTGAGGTGAGCAAATGAGGACAGATCACAAAGGATCTTGCTGTAATGGCCTTATCCTGCTATCTTGGAACTCAACAGTGGGACAGGGCTCTTCTCCTCACCCTTCCTCCCAGGAGAGCTCTCCTGCATCACATTGTGAATCCTAACTTTGTATTAGGGGGAGAGTCAGGAATCTGCATTGTAACTTCAGAATCGAAGATCTTTGCTGAGTCCAAAGGAGTGACTGGATGTGATGTTGTTGCTGCAAACTGTGCCCTTGTCCATGCCAAACTCTTGGCCAGGGGGAGCCATAAGTGTGGAGAGATGAGTAATGACTCTGAGGTAGTGTTTCAGCAGTGCCTCACCTCTGGTCATGAGGGTGAGGCAGGTGGTGTTTGCATCTGCATCTGCATCTGCTTTCTCCAAACGGGTGTTGTGCCCTGGACAGGACTGGATCAGGAAAAGGAGGTGTAGGAGAGCCAGCTGCCATGACAGGGACAGCCCAAATTCACAGCCAGCACACATGTGCAAGGCCAGAAATCACCCTACCAAGCATGTGGTATGCTAGAGGTAGGCATCCCACCCAGGTCCTGACCCTGCATGCCTCCAGTGTGGCCTGTGCTTCAGAGACAGCCTGGCTCCTGGGAGCAACTTGCTGCCCTCTCCCTAGCCTTTCCTTGCACAATATCCTATCTGCTCACTCGTCCTTGGAAAGTGCAAATTGCCCTTGTACAGTGAGCAATCCCAGATGGTCCTCAAAGAACTTCTGATGACTTTGGGGCCTGAACTCATCCCCCAGTGGTGGCTGTGACCCATCATTCCCATAGAAGGGACCAACCATCCCTATCTGTAGCTAGGGATGCTCATGATGTTCATTGTAGCTCTTCTCCCAGGGCGTCAGCCTTCTTCCTATACTCTCCCTGATACCCAAAGAGCCCTTGCTGATCTCTCCATGCTGAGATGGCATGTTTTCTCAAGCTCACAACTTTCCTCATGGACATCCTCACACCTCCCAACCTCCAAGCTGTAATGTAGCTTAGGCTGAAGGGAGAAATATGATTGCCAAAAGTGAGTTTCATCATTGTGAGTAGCTTTGATTTTGGGCATGCCTTCTAGTCTAGCTGATAGGCATTGGTATGCCTCAGCATACCCAGACTGGTCCTGCGTGCTGAGGGCTGGAGTCCAGCTACTGCAAGTTCTGAGGTTGAGTTGAAACACTGAGCTGAGCAGTTGAGTGGCTCTAACCAAAGTGGTTTGGCAGCTGCCAAAGAAGTAGCCCAGTCAGGCAAGTGTCTGAAGCAAAAGAGGGAAGATCTGCCCCCAAGTCTGCTTGTGAGGCATGCAGTGATAGATAGGGCATCCCAAGTGATGACCTTGGAGGAATGGGAAAGGGCCTGGCTGAAAAGCCTGTGGACTACGTGACCGAAATCCACTTGTATAGAGTGCTCTTCAGCTGGCAAAAGCCTGTTTTGGCTGCAATTACTCTTTCAGTGATTTTCAACATCTTTCCACTGAGAGAGAACCTTTGTACCTGTTCAGTCACTTAGTTTTATGTGGCCTGTGGTATTTTAAACTCAGGATTAGGTGTTCTAAATACAGATTTATTATCTTGCAGACATGGAGCCTCACATCAGGAACGAGCAGGATCTCCCAAGCTTTGACTGCTGAAACATTTCCAACCACATCCAATTTCCTGGATTAGGAGCCGTCTGTGAGGCTCCAACTTCTGCTGACTCCAGAATCTCTGCTTTCATTAAATCAGTATGGAAATATGTTCCCAAGTGGTGAAGATAATCCTGTAAATGTTATCAAAGGGTACCTGAACAAAGTGATTTATCTGGATGAGCCTGAAGTTACAGCTTGGGGAAGCAGGAATGACTCCCCACCCTAATGACGCTGGGATGTGTGCATCTTAGGAGTTCCCCAAATCCATACTCTCCAACTCCTCCCCCACACCCATGGCTGCTCGCATTGGGCTTCATCTCATCTCTGTGGTGTAAACCCTCCCTGGACACAGCCAGTGGGGCTTTGCAGGACTTGGGGAATGGACTTGGGGACTTCTTATCTGCTGATTGGGTGGTGTCCCTGTGGCTGCGCAATGGACCCAGCACTCTGGCCAGGAAGGCAGGGAGGGAGCTGGGCACTGGGCAGCGTGGGCAACATGGATCAACCTGTGTCAGCCCATGGAGATGGTTGGCCCAAGCTGCTCAAGTGCCCTTCTGGCATGTGAGAACAGTGAGAAGCCACCTACTGATGTGTGTTAGCTCCTCTCTCTGCTGGGGTGACAAGAAGGAGGACTCCTTGCCTGATAGCGCTAGAAATACTGACAACACAGCACAAAAGCCTTCAGTTAACTTGGATGTGAAGGATCCTGACTGTGAGGTTGGAGCAGGGCGGTTAGCAGATCTCTAATCCCAGCCAGGCTGTGACTGGTTGGGAAGGCTTGAGGCCATCTGTTTGTCAGTTTAAGGGGACTTGGCCCAGGGCTGCACAGCAAAGGCAAGTCAAAGAGAGGTGTCCTGATGCTTTAGGAAGCACGTTCTTGGTTTTGACACAGAGAGGTCGCTCTCAGTGACCAGACCAGGGACTTGCTGCACGTAGAGTATTTCCAAGAGCTGCAAATGCAGATTAGGCAAAGCCCTGCAGCACGGCAGGCAGTCACTGCTGAGCCAGAGGGGAACAGCAAACTGGGGAGAACTGGAAGGTGAATGGAGCAAATCTTAAGTTCTTCTGTAGGCAGAGTACAATTATGGATGCCATACAACTCTTCCACTCACTTTGAAGCTGATAATATTTTTCTTATTTTAAAAAAAATGGAAAATCAACTTCTGACTGGTGGCATGAATTTCTAATTTTCTTTAAATAAATCAAGTGGAAGAAAGAGAAAGAATGGAAAAGGTAGAAGTGCAAATGAGTTGGGGGGCAGCATGTGTTGTGCAGGCTGTGCAGGCACTGTAGTGAAGGCCTCAAACTAACCTGTAAGAAATTACATGTTTCGAAAGCAGAGCTGCAAGCTCAGCAAATGCTGACTATAGAGGGGAAAACATTGCCACCGCTTGTCTGGACATTGGCTAATGACTTCCAGAGGGCCTGCAACATAAGCCCAGCACCACCGCTGCAGGATAGAAAGGTAATATTGTGCTAAAATCTGACGCTAAGGATGATTCCTGTGCTACTCATTAGTGCTGGAAGTTCAAGAGCAAGCAAATGCAGCTCCACGCGTGAGGGTCAGATATTTCGTCACAGGTGTGCTGGAGCAGGAGAGCTGCAGGCTACTGACTGACTGTGGCCACCGGCTCTGCACTGCTGTAATACCCAAATTGGTGTCCTTGCAGTGCCATTTATTGAGTCTATTTCAGGCCTAGAAACAACCTGCTGAGGCATATTCCCTGTCTCGGATTTTTGTCTGTTAAAGAGACTTTTGAGATCCACTGGGCAGAAGTTTATTTGCTGTACTTAATATGCAAACTGTAAGTGGATGCTGTGTTTGAACATGTTACAGCAACCCAGATGCTGGTTTCAGCTCTTCCAACAAACAGTGCTCAGAAGTATGTTCATGAAACACAGGCACGTTCTCCTGCACACCCTTGAGACCGAAACTCAGCTGCATGACATTTTTCAGCAAGTAATGTGTGTAAAAACCAGTGTGTGGAATGATAATCCCGAAGAAAGGGGTTGCCATGAACAGGCTTTTCTGGCAGGAATGACAAGAAGCCTGAAAACACACGTGTGGGTTTGCGGGGTTTTTTTGTTGGTTTTTTGGTTTGGTTTGGTTTGGTTTGGTTTTTTTGTGCATGGGAAGTGGTACCCTAGGGTGTGGGCTGTGATATTAGTCTCCACACGTGGCAGAAACAGCACCAGAGATGCTCAGGAGGTGAGACTGGCAGGGAGCTTGGAGCATGTCAGGCTTTTCTTGCTGAGCCGTACCCTGCGTGGGCCATTGCATCTGCTTTGGCAAATACATTCGTCTGCAGCCAGCCCACGAGCCAGCATTAGGGGCATATCTCGTGCTTGGAGAGCATCCAAAGCACATGGGACCACATGGCACCAGCACAGCTGAGTGGAAGCCAAGGCAGGCAAAAGACCAACTTAGCCTTTCCAAGGGGGAATGGGGCCCTGCTAGGCAGGAAGGGCTGGAGAAAAGAGAATTGCCTTGGGCAGACATGCAGCTGCCCTCCATGGGGTTCTTATGGGTAGCACAGCTCATCATTCCCTAACAGGGATGCATCCTCCTGACAGGGACAGCGCCCCAGAGTCAGTGCAGCCTGGGACTCTCCTCCACTGCTTGACTGGGAACCCCCAGTCCCCCAGAACTCCCCTGGGGGTTTCAGTAACATGTGTCATCGCTCACTTGTGCTCCATACAGTTAGGTGGTAATGATCTCTGTTAGGCAGCTGTTGCCTGCCGTCCTACAGCCAGCTGGAACAATTACCCTAGTAAGCTCTCTGTTATCTGCCAGGATCGGCTGATGAAATGGGAGGGTGTTTTGGCAGGGCTTGGCACCCTCCTTTGCCTGAGGCTCATGCTATTTGGGGATAGAGCAGGGCGCTACTCTCTGATGCTATCATAGTTTGGAGGCTGTGGAAAGCACTGGGATGTGTCATCCCCAGTAATGCTGTTTGTTCCCACCCCCTTGCAAGGGGGCCCAGGCACCCTCTGGAGCTGGTGGACACACACACATCACTGCTGTGGTGAGGCTGTGTCACTCTTTTGGGAGTTTTTGCAAGTGGATCTCTCCAAGGAAGCCCTTTGCAGAGCCATCTCTACCCCTGTCAGCAAGCACGTCCACCCATCACCCACACCCCAGGGCCTGCTCTTCCTCACCTCTAGATCCTCCGGCTTCCTCTGCTTCTTAGGCAGAAAACAGGTGCTGAAGCACCCCACTGACACCAAAACTGGGCTTTGCCAGCCTGCAGCACTTGGGAAGAGTCAGCCTTTGGTGCTTAGCCCAGTCCACGTGTCGACTGTTCACACCTCATGCAAAAGATAGGATCCACACTTGGGATCTCCTTGGTTCCCTCCTACAGATCCAGAGCTGGGGCAGGTTCACAACAGCAGCTGGTGGGGTGGTAATGTAGGTCATTTGTCAGGAACACAAGCTCACACTCCCCCAGCACTGGCAGCACAGACACTCCCTCTCTTCTGTCATCTACTCCTGGGCAGAAATCGCTCAGGCTCCTCACCCTTTCCCAAACAGAGGTCCGTGTCATTTTTCTGGAAGAAAGCCAAGGACCAGCTCATGTCCCAGTAGAACTGTGTGACTTGAGAGAAGGGAAGGAAGCATGTTGATGCATTTAACACCAAAATAAACAACATGGCATTGTTCTACAGGATTGTAGTCTTGCTCTTGTTGTGATGGACATTGAGGCTGAACACTGACAAACTCCTGACATCTGCTGGAGAAAGGGTTGATCTTGACATGCCAGCTGACTGCCTGGCCATGTGCATGGGTGGAGAGCCTGTTCTGTGGGACACCTTTGAGGATTTTATGAAGCATATTTAGCCTATGGGCTACTGGCTGAGAGATGTTTTGGTAGGGAGCAGGATCACATATCAGTTTCTGCTTTTCCTCTTCACAGCTGGAAACTGGGGGAAGAGGGATGGGCATTCACTTGCAGCATCTGTGTGCCAATGATTCAGTGGCAAGAGCTGCTCACATGAGAATGAAGCCTGCTCTTCTCACCCAGCACAGAAGCTAAGGGACAGTCAGCCAGACAGGTATTTTTGGAGGTACCCTCTATATCCCTTAGGCAGTTAATCTGTGGGGCATGTCCATGTTGTCTGTTCAGCCCACAGCAGCTTCACCAGATACACTGTGAGGCCAAGGGCCATTGCACTGTTTGAAAGTTTCCTTGTGCAGGATAGGTTATCTTCAAAAATCATGGACATCTAAGAGGTACTGGCCTCAAGGCCCTCAGGCATTTGTTCCAGAAGCAGGCAACAGCTGGGATTCATCATTTGCATTCCCATCAAAGCAAACAGGGAAAACTAGGGAGGTTCTCCTGGTCTCTACACTGACTATATTTAGTCAGGCAGGTTCAAGTTGTAGTATAATGCACCTCCTCCCATTCAAAGGGAAGATGGGGAGATGAGAGTAGTCCCCAGGTCAAGTCCATGATAAGAATGTAACCTTAAAGGGAAAGATGTGTCTCTACAGGGTCTGCTGTTGTGTAAACTTGCCTTGAAAGGGACAGGACCTTTGCAGGACCCAGCCATAAGCCAAGCTCTGGGTGAGGCGTCCCCCATAGCAGGCAGGGTGAGTATCCTGGTCTTGTTTCACTGGCTCTGCTACCTGAGAGCTTGGATTGCAGGAGCAATCCAAGGGCCACAGTGGGGTGCAGATGTTGGGTTGGAGTGGCATGAGCTTGGTGCTCGTGCCTCGAGAGAGGCCACTTCTTTAGAGTTTTGGCATCCCACAAAGTGCCTGCCAGCCCAGGGGCACATGGAGAGGTCCAGAAACTGGGGCCTCCCTCCACACTCCTTGGCTAATCCCAAGCTGCTGTTTGTTCAGGATAAGAACTGTCAGGGAGGGAAGTCTCCCTGGGCAAGCAGGCATCAGCTGTGACTTTCTTGGAGAGAAACAAGCAGGGGGCAAAAGTCCCAGCCCTCCCAAAATGCACCCCTTCTTAACAATAGCACTGTCAGCAAGGACTTGTGCTGTGTGACAGAGCTCCCTGTAGCTCTCAGGGACTTATCTAACCCCTAACAAGATCCAGGGAGACATGCCATTCTGACAGTCTTTCCCGCCTGGAAAACAAAGGCATTTGTTTCTCTTTGTGGTGGTCTGTTTATTTGGGGGAAAGGGAAGGAAAAACAGCAGAGAGCAGAACACAGCCTTGCCCCACATGGTGTTTTATTCAGCTGCCCTGGGGGCACTAGCTCAGCTTTGTGGACAGGGAATGTTTTACCTGCTGAGCAAGTCCATGAGGACCTGTGCCCACAAGCAGAGATGAGCAGCACAGGAGACAGAGCTGTAGCTGGGAGAAGGACCTGTCAGGTCTGATGAGGTCAGGCTGCTGGGGGACAGTTCTATGAGTGGACAGAATCACTTCTCCAGCCATGAAGGTTTGGGTCCAAGGAGGATGGTCAAACACACAAGCAGCCTGCCAAAACCTGCGAAGGCACTCAGTCTTCCTGAGCTGGCTCCTCACTGATCGTAGGAGGTTACCCCACTTGGCCCAGGAGCCCAACCCACATTCCCTGGGGGTTAGTCCCCTCTCAGAATGGTCCAGCTAGTCTCTTGGCTTGGGCGCCACAGAGGAAACAGGGCTGTGTTTCCCCCTCTCCTCCTCCTCCTCCTGCTGTGCTGAAGGCTGTGGTGGGATGATTGCCCGCCAAGCTCAACACTCCCAGCTGGTGGGTGAGGGTACTCATGAACTTGCCTGACAGGTAAAACCTTCCCTCCCTGGGAAGTATCTCCCTGCATTTTATGACTTCTTACCTCTGAGCCAAGGATGCCTTTTTGGCAGCTCCAGGAGTGGGCTCGGCTGGGCGCGGAGAGCTGTTTTTCTCCAGGATTTTATTACTTGCTTTTTTTCTCAGGTGTCTCAGTTGGCCTTCCTTCAAGTTCACCATTGCTTCATCACTATCTACTTTTTTCCTTCCACCAGTCCTGCACAGACCCCACGCACGGCAGAGACACCACAGACACCACCTTGCACCTTCCAGAAATCTCTCTGGCCAAAACACCCACTGCTGAGCCTTGATACAGAGCCATGCGGCATCCCGGTGATGTAGCTGGTGGCTTGGGGAGGAGATGGGGGCTCATGCAGGACTTCTGCTGCTGCTGCACTCCCTTTTCCTCCTGCTCCCTGGCTGTGCTGGGAGCCTGTCACACCAGTGCCAACACTATCTCTTGATTGGCATTGGGGCTGAGCCTCTCACCCTGGTGCCAGGCTGCCCAGCCACATGTTCTGGGCTACCTGTTCCCGGTACCTCTGCCTCGGGTTTACTGCCTACCTGCAGGGACCCCCCAGGGCAAGGCAGTGGGTTGACCACCAGGTAAGGACCCTCCAAGGCAGGACCCAGCATCTGTCCTTGCTGCTCAGACCCTCCAAGCACAGCCCTGGACCTGAATGAGAAAGAAAAGAGCAGAGAGCCCAGGACTGATATTCACTTCCAGATATCTGCAGTTTGTGTCCAATGGCAGCCCCCTGGAAGGCCAGAGAACTGTGCTAGAGGGATCCAGTCTCACTGAACACCAGCTTTCATCTCTTCTTGCATTGTGCAATGTCCATCAGGCTGACACTTCCTGAAAAACACCTCTTCGTGTTCCCAAGACCAGTGAGGGAAGTCCTGTGAGCTTCCAATAGCCTGTCCTCTTCCAAAAGTGCAAGAGGACAAGAGGATAGGAACCAATAGTAGCCATTCTTGATTTGGGGCAACTCTGTCCTTTGGGAACAACAAACCTGCTGTTCCTGGGCCCTGCATGTAATGTCGTCTGCGCAAGGTCAGGATCTGTGCTGGGACTGGTTCACTCCAGGCAATGGGGCTTTGGGTTGGGGCTTTGGGAAAGGGTGGCTTTGGGTTGTCAAACTCTTGGCTGGTGGGAGAGACAGGCCAGATTCCTGCAACTGCTTGGTTAGGCTAGATGCAGCTGCATGGGGCCATGGGAGGCTGGAGGAGTGGCTAGCAGATGTCTCTGACCATCTGATCCCAAAGCTCCTCTGGCCTCTTGGGCACATAAAGGGATTTGGAATAAGGGTTAGAGGGTGGGCTGCCATGCCTATAAGGTTTGTGAAGCCTTATATTGTGAAGGAGATGGCTTGCAGGAAGACTTTATCTCTCCAAAGAACAATAACTAATTCTGAGAAGCCATCACACCCCATGTTTTGAGACACAGGAATGGGGGACAAAGGGAAGTGTCAATTAGCCCAGGAAAAAAAGGTCAGAGAAAGATGGGGATGAAATCTAGTCCCCAGAGACAGGGCCTCCTCCTAATGATAAGGGCCTCCTTATCTAATGATAAGTCCCTAGTTGAGCAAGGGTACTCCCAAACTCTGTCTGTACAGCTCTGTGGTAAAGCCCAGGGCACTGGGCCAGCTGGAGCAGCCCTGCTGGAGGAAAACTAACCCCTCCACATACACACCCACCCTTTGGGATCACAGGGTTGCTGCGATTTGGGTCAAGCCAGCCTCAAAACTGCAGGGCTCAACCTCTTGAAAGCATGCAACCTAAGTGAAGAGCATGACTGACCGAAGCTGGTGTGCTGCAGCTGCCTGGGAACACTCAAGGACTGGCCCTGGATGCTGACCAGCTCCCCATCGAGTTGCCATTTCCCCTTTGTAAAACTCGCTTTCCAACTGGAGAAAGGTTAGGCTGTGCCCAGCACATGGCTGCATCTTAGCTCAGTTGGGGGACCGTTGGTTTAACCCCTCAGAGTGAAACTGAGATGCTGGGCTCTGCGCTGCTATTCCCGAACAGAAGTGGGTGAGGATGCCTGGCCATGTTGGGAGCTGACCATCCCTCTTTCAGGCAGGAGGGTGACCATTGGCTCAGAGTGATTCTCTCCATGGGAAAACAGGACATGTTCCCAGAAAAGTAGGCTCTTGGCAAACAGTGCGCCAGGAGCACCCTCTGGGCAAGGGGTGAGAGCTGCTGCTGATGGGATGTCCTAATTTGCTGGGCATGTGCTCTCCCTTTTTCAGGGGAGACTCACACATGGCTCAGAAAAATTTGCTTCCTTTTTTTTTTTTTTTGGCCTGGCACAGGTCTGCCAAAGGCAGAATGACACCCCTGTATGTTTGTAGGGCCTTTCTCTGTTGAGTGCCCAAGGACGGGTGGCTCAGCCCAGCCATGCAGAACTGTGCCAGGGTGCAGGTACCTGCAGTGGGCAGAGAGGGATGAATCCCAGGGGAAGGCAGAAAGCAGGACATGTATTAGTTTCACAGACGAGCTTTTTTTTTTTTTTTTAACTTTCTGTGGTATTTCTAAAGACAGGATACTCTTTGGTCCCTCCAAGAGGCTGAAACTTGAAATGCACTGCTTTTGTTTCTTACTTTGTTTTTTAATGCAGCATTGTTCAGGCTTCTGGGTTGTGTGTGCACAATTCTGGAAACACCATGACCCACTAAGGAGGTTCGCCCAACACTGTAGTATCATAGACCAGGTCTCAGTAGCACCATTAGAGCTGATGGGAGCACAGGCTTAGGTGTGTAGCACAAGAGGCAGAGTCAGACAAGGCCTGGTCAGGGGGAGAGAGGACAGTGGGTGAACAGTGCCTTGAGATGAGAAGAGGGAACCTGGGACCTCTCAAGGCAACTCCTCCCTGGGGGATTACCATATTCCACTGTTCCTGCCTCCACCAACAATGGAGGAGGATGCTAAGGGCATGGCAATACCACTCCTTTTCAGTAGCCATAGCACTCTCCCCAGCTCTGGGTCCTCCCCATCAGCCCCCAAAGCAATTTTGACTGGACGTTTTGCAGAGTGCTAGCACGT
Organism: Manacus candei; assembly: GCF_025592945.1. Classification (NCBI taxonomy): domain Eukaryota; kingdom Metazoa; phylum Chordata; class Aves; order Passeriformes; family Pipridae; genus Manacus; species Manacus candei. The sequence continues at coordinate 7,462,413 of NW_026138066.1, forward strand.
TGAGTTTTATCACAGAAAAACTGGGTGCCTGAGGGAAAACCTGCCTCTCACTCACACCTCTGCAGGTGGCTCCCCTGGCTCCCACTGCTGGTAGCATCTCAACACCACCCAGTCCCTGTCCTACTCTGTCTGCAACCAGGACAAGCGCTGACAGGCCCCAGCCCTTCAGCAAGCCTTTGCCCAGCTGGTGTGTTCCAGCTCTGCGTAAAGAAGAGCAGTGAGCTCCCTCTCCATGTTGCACCAGAATGCCAAGCCCAACTTCACTGCAAGCTGTGCCTGTGGGACTTCTAACCGCAGCTCTGGCTTTCCCAGGGCTGGAATGGCTGGGCACACCGTGGAGGCAACCTCACTGGCATGGCAGCTGCCCTGCTCTGGCTGAGCATCTGTGGCCTCCTCTTGTTGAAACATCATCCCTTGAGGGCAAACCAACCAGGCACTGGTGAATGAGCTGGGATGAAGGTGAAAGTTGCCATTGCAATGCCAAGATTGCATTCATGCAGGTTCCCAGTATCCTGTCCCAGGTGCTCTTCTTGCCCCTGCCTGGTCAGCCCTGCGTCGGTGCAGAAGACAAGAGGCACTACCTGGTCGTTCTGTGCAATCTGGCTGCTCACCCAGCCTGGAGATCAAAAACTGCCTTCCATGTGACTCTGAAAATGGGCATTGCACATGGATTGGGGATTGCTGCACCCCTCAGAGGGGATTGCAGGTAGCACACTGTGGGTGGCTGTTTTCCCCATCCTGCTGCTCCAGACTTTGCGTCTGATTCATAGAGATTTAGCCACCTGAAGCTGCTGCTAAGGGCTTTACAGCAGTGCCTGACAGATTAGGTTCTCCTTCACTTTGACTTGGAAAGGCAAAAAGAACATGCTATGTTCTGGAAAACAGAAAATGAGATTCTTGTAGTGGTGCAGCTGATGAAGCAGCAAGTAAAGCAGCAAAGCAGGGTATCTGGCGTTCATCAGATGATGAAGAACTGTGTAAGACAACTGTTGAAGAGAGAATGATGTGCAGTCTGGAAAACATACATCTATAGCATGGAAACTATAGAGCGTAGGTGGAGGGCATGGTCCCGCTAAGGGGAGCTGGAAGCATGACAGAAGATGCCCGTCCCAGAAGGAGCTGATTAAGCATGCACAAAGGAGAGCCGTGACTTGGATGCAGACTGCAGGGCTGTTGGACACATTGTGTGCCATTTGCTTTCCAGTACACAGCCTTGTGCTTGCCAGCAACCAGGCCCTCCTGAGCAGAGACGCTTGCGTGACCAAGCCACTGCCAGCTGGGGCTGTGGGGCAAAGTGAGGATGAGCAGTGATGAGAAACAGCTCTGAAGCAGAGAGCTGCAGCTGCAGGGTTGCTGGATGCACTGAGGGGGCCAGCAGTAGTTAGGGGCCTTGCAGTGTCAACAACATCTAGCAAAAGAAGCTGACACTCAAAATACAGCCAAAATTGTGCTTGTAAATCCAGCTGTTCGACTCTCGGGAAGGGGGCTTGTTTAACAGCTTGGAGGAATGTAGGTTTCAAATGTGCAAAGGGACAGGATTTCACACTCTTTCCCCAACCAGTTGCCATTTATCACCTCATATTTCTGTGAGTGAGCTCACATCAGCCAGGATGACACTCCACACCATCCCATTCCACTCTCCAACCTTCAGCTGTTTGCCCCTGCCTGGCACAGCCTCCTCTCTTGTCGTGAAAACATTCCTGTTGCTGAGCATCAGACTGATGTGAAAATAACTGTGGGGTTTGCAGCACCAGCTTGCATTGGGTTTACAGATCTATGGAGAAACTCTGATGTGGAACCTCCCACTCCTTCCCTCCTACTAAGACACACAGACAGACAGGAGGCTCAGGCAACAGCGAAAGAGAGGTCTTGCTGGAAAGCAATTTCACCTGCACCTCTTTCTATCCAGTTGTATTTTTCTCTCTCTTGGTATCACCCACCTGTGTGTTAAAGGACAGGGTAACAACTGGTCCTTGTGGGTTGGATGGTAGCAGGGATGCACAATTCACACTCTGTTATACAAGGAACAGACAGGCAGTGGAGCCTGGTGGTTGTAATAGAAAGGAAAAAAGGAAAGAGAATATTTGACATGAATATTATGAAATGAAAGAAAAATCTGGTGTCAGTTCACTACAGCCAGCATAATGGGAACACAATACAGGAGCCTCCTACTTCTAGATTTATTTTCAGCCTAAAGAACAATAGTCCAGGGGATGGGAGAATGAGATCCCTAGACAGATGCCTTACTGCAGTTGTCTAATTTTCTTATTGGACCTGGCAGAGCATCCAAGTTCAAGAGACAAGGAGCAGATAAGGATGATCCTTTGCAGGTGTCTTACTCTTCTGCATTGCAGAACATTGCCTGGGTAAGATGAGGAAATATGAGGACATATGAGACAGGATGCCTCCCTGTTTTGAGCCTGTAGGTTTGCTGCTAGAAGTCCTACGGTAACTCACATAATCCTTTTCCAGGTAGTTGTATCTCTTCCTAAGTCACTATAGGGATCAGACAGATTTTCCTGCTGCTGTTTGTATCCCACTGCTGGAGATGTTGTTCTGGAGAGCTTACAACACACACAAAGGAGTAATGGCAGACGTTTGTATTGCATCAGCAGGCAGTACCATGGGGTCTGCCTCAGATCCTGCCACTTAAAAGATGTGCCTGCCAGGACCATGTGCTACTTGAAATGACCAGCCATATCCATCCCTGGGTTGACCTGAAGATCAGGTATGCTCCACTAGGAATGACTGTTCTGCTGCTGCTGGGTCATCAGCAAGTGACAAGTGACCAAGAGGAAGACTATGCCTGTAGAGAGTTCTCGTAAGAATCCTTAATATCATGCTGCTCAAACACATAACAAGAAAGCTGTTCAAAAACGTGCACCAACAGGTAGATTTCCAGCAACATTGGCTCAAGGGCATTCAGAGCTGCTTGTGGCCAAACAGGAGTCAAAATACATTGTGTTTTGCTCAATGACATAGGCTGTTTCACCCCTGAAATTGTTGTGGGAAGGTAACTAATGAAACTGTGGTGGATTGCAAGGCAGTGAGCATCGTGAAGTTCAACATAAGCACAGCCTACACTCTCCACTGAAGGAGTATGGCCACCGTGTCTCACAAGACATGTCAATCTCCAGGTTACCAAGGCTGTGGCAGGCACATGGTCCTCTAGTCATATTGAAGTGCTGAACAGCACCATACTGCCAGCCTTCACACCTCCACCCCCAAACTTGGCAAGTGCACAAATAGGGACTGCCACCGCTCTGTGCCACTCCTACACTCCTAGGCTCTGCCCAAAGTTAGCTCAATCAGCAGTCTCCAAGCATTAGGCCAGAGAAGGACAGCAAGTCAGGAACACCTCTGTTTCATGAAGAAAGGGCACCTTGCCAGGGCCACAATCAAGCTGTCCTGGCAGGTGGGAGCCCACAGTCTCAATTTCCTCTGGCTGCCACGCCACAGGAATAAATTACAGGCAGCTGTAGTACAACAGCAAAGTACACCTGGAGGAAACAGAAAACTGTATCTGAGTTGTTTCAGGTTGCTTGAAACAGGTGGAAGCAATTCATGCTCTGAATTTTATCCAGGTACCACTTTCTGTGCAGCCTCTGTGGGAACCAGGCTAGAGGTTCAGCAAGGGCTGGCGAACAGAAGGGCTGGCAAAGGGCTTTGGGTGACCTGATAGACAACCATGTCCATTTAAAAGACAGGTTTCTTTCAACCCTAACGCGTGAAGAGAGCATCTCAGTGCTCAGCAATATCCTATACAGACTGGAAACTGCTAGTTGCTGGAGCTGCACATCTAGCAGGCTAAATCACGGGGCAGAACAACCTGGATCATCACAGGCAGCTGCTCTGTGATCTGGGAATGTTCCTGGCATCACATCGCCCTTGTCTCCATGCTGGAGGCTTACAGAGCTGACAGTGCTTTGCATCAGCCCAGTGATGGTATACTGAGGCTACAAAACCCAGTATTACTCAAAAACCATTAAGAACTCCACCAATTATTAAATTGCTCTCAGCAAGTTCAGCTGTTCAGTATCTCCCAGGGATTATAAGGAGCACCAAAACAGCTGTCTGCCAGGGGCACTTCCAATACATTATCCACACACAATTCCCAGGCAGAGTCCAACCACACAGCAGCAGTTCCTAGATGTGCATAGCCATGTAACTCTCCTGGGCTGCCTGGTGAGTTTGCTGGGGTCAGAGTTCATAGAGCAAATGAGGCAGCAGTAAGGAAGATAAAAAACAGAAAAGGATAGAGGGATGGCAAAGCCCATGTTATGGGGTGGACGGGAGTAAGGAGTGGGAAACTGTGCTGCAGAGGAGGGACTTCTACCCACGCTGCTGCTGGAGGAAGAGCAAATGCTAGCTGCTTCCCCTGGGCAGGTAGTAACAGGCTGGTGTTCCTCGTCTTCTCCTCCTCCTCCCTGCTCCAGCTGCTGCGGGACAGGGTGGCGCCAGGGCTGCCTGCCTTGGCAAACGGGGACTCTCACATCAGGTTGGGCAAGTATCGAGTGAGTTCCTAGGATCATGATCCTTTCTTGGCTCTGGAGGCACTTTCCCATGCAAAAAAATCCTTCTCTGTCCTGCCAGTCCCAACACCTCCCAGTTCTATTACTTCCAGCTTCCCCATCAGGATGATCACTATTTCCTCATATTAAAGGCACCTACTCATCAATTAATATCTTTGGGCCCATTTGTTGACTTCCTGAAGTGCCAGTCGTTTGACCAACTTGATAACCTCCTGTGATGAAATGGCTGGCTTGGTTGATGAGAGGAGAGCAGTGGACATCTACGCTGACTTCAGTAAGGCCTTTGGTATTGTCTCCTGTATAATCCTCCCAGAGAAGAAAATGGAAGTATGGGCTGGGTGATGAAACAGTGAAGTGGACTGAAAACTGTGTGAACAGCTGGGCCCAGAGGATGCTGACCAGTGGCATAAAGTCTAGCTGGAGGCCAGTAATTAGGGGTGTCTCCCAGGGGTCAATACTGGGTCTGAGTCTATTTAGCATCTTCATTAATGAATTGGATGATGAGGCAGAGTGTACCCTCAGCAAGTTTGCTAGTGACACAAAACTGGGAGGAGCAGCTGATACACCAGAGGATTGTGCTCCCATCTAGAGGGACCTTGACAGGCTGGAGAAATGGTCTGGCAGGAACCTCATGAAGTTCAGTGAGGAGAAGTACAAAGTCCTGCACCCAGGAAGGAATAACTCCAGGCACCAGTAAATACTGGGGACCACCTGGCTGGAAAGCAGCATGACAGAAAAGGACCTGGGGTCCTGTTGGACACCAGGTTGAACACGAACCAGCAATGTGCCCTTGCAGCAAAGAACATTAGCAGTATCCTGGACTGCATTAGGAGGAATGTTCCCAGCAGATGAAGGGAGGTGATCCTTCCCCTCTACTCAGCACTGGTGAGGCCACACCTGGAGTGCTGGGTCCAATTCTGGGCTCCCCAGTACAAGAGAGTCATGGACATACTGGAGAGAGAGTCCAGGGAAGGGGCATGAAGATGACTAAGAGACTGAAGCCTTTCCCAGAGCAGGCGATGCTCAGCAGGTTGCTGCTTACATCATCCAGCCAGCGGTTGCCACAGTAACTGCACTTATGGATGAAGGATAGGAGATTTCTGGGGTAATGGAACGACTGCCACCTGCCTGGGTGTTGTCCCTGTTGCACGGCAGGAAAGGACTATGCGGTTTTCTGAAGATGAGAAAATAAATACCCTTCCCTACACTACACCAAGCTGGCCTTCCCATCTGCTCCACCCTCCCACGTGCTGCCACAGCTCTACTCTTCATAGCCCTGTGCTCCCTGGCAACTACACTGCTTCCTTAAACACACGACCCAAGAAAAAAGACTGCATTAGACAAGAAGCAATCAGGCTACCCAGGCAGGAGCCATCACTTTTTCCAGTTTCAACAGCAGATGTTCTCTGCAGACCCACCAGGCCTAACCCAGAGAGAACCAAGGCCTGACCTCCGATGAAGATCACAGACCCCTTATTGACAGTGGTTGAATGGATGTCTGACAGGTTTGGATGGAGAACTCATCGTACCTCAGGGGCCCTTCCAGTCTAGTTTTCTAATAAGATCTGCTCACACTCACGTTCATTACATGCAGGAGCAATAAAAAGCCTAGCAGACCTGATGGACCCCTACAGAGCTGCTCCGTTCCCATCCAAAGCAGGAACAACCCTGTGGACATTTACAGGACAGAGGTCACCCCTGCCTGGTGCCCTCACCTATGTGAAGAAGCAAGGGAAGGACAGGTAAACCTATTTCCCTTCTGCTCCAAGTCCACCTCTGCTTCATAGCAAAGTCCTCATGGAGAGCTGCACCAGATGAAAAGAAGCTATGTGGTCACAAGAGATAAGGATCAGCCATCACCTCTGGTGAGCTCTGTTTTCAGTCACAGGAGAAAAAAACCCTACACTGCAGTCTCGGCTTTTGGGATCCAAAGGATGAACTCCAAAGTTTCTTTGGAGAGGGCCCAAACTCTGACTAGCTACTGAATTCCCTCAGTTTACCAGTGTGCTGAGCATTCCCAGCTGTGGTCCCACGTCACAACAACAGCACTTCAAATTTCAGCCTGATACAATAATGAGAGCTCTGAAAAATAAATGAGTATCTCTAGATTGGCAGCCCAAGTTAGCAGACACATTAGGTCTCGATCTCGCTCTGCTTGATGATGCGAATGTTGGTCAAGTGCTCATTAACGGAGTTCCAGTTCTCTGGCAGTCTAATTGGACACGGGACAAAAGAGAGAGTTGGGCATATACAAAGGGGACTGATTAAGACAGGCAGTCTTCAGAAAGCTCTTTGGATTTTCTTTTATTTTGGAAGGCTGTTTCCTAAGTTATTTTGGAGGCAGGAAAAAAAGCAAAAAAGGTACTCAGCACCTGGAATTATCCTAGAGACAATAAGTTGCAACCAGTTCTATCACGTGAGCTGACACCGCACTAACTTACACTGAGAACGGTTATTGAGCTGAACAGCTGATCTCTCCAGTGAGAGATGTGGTGCTTGGTTACCATTAACAGCAGTTAAAGGGGTCTGACAAAGGGGAGGATTCGGCTCCCTTATGAGGAAGGGAGGCAAAATACATTTGAGTGATTTCCAGCTCTTCTTACCCAATCTGTTTTGCCCCTCCAGGCTGGGACCACAGCCAAACCCAGGGAGAGGATGCAGGGCATGGCAAGTTATAGTCTGGTGAAGGTCACTCCAGGGCTAGGGTCTCACTTAAAGCTGAGTGTAGTTGGGAGAGGTCACAGCAAAACCTTCCCTGGGCAGCTCTCATCCCCCTGCAAGCTATATGCAAGTGACAGAGATGGCACCTCACGTCTACCCTAGCAGAGCCAGACACTGTTGGGCAGGACCACACAGATCATCCACCTGGGATCCCCCTGGCTAGCAGTGGGCAGCCTTCAGGCACAGCACAAGAAGTCACTGTTCTCCATGAATCACCTGCACTGTGAAATGCAAAGGCAGGATCATATCACTCCCTGCTCCAATTCACCTCTTGCCCTACGCCACAGCCCCACCAGCCACCTCCACCCTTGACCCTGGTTCTGAGACACCAGTGAGACAGCAGCAAACAGCTCAAAGACACTGTTCACAAGACATTAGCGACTCGTCTTGTCTACCCAGCAGCACCCTCTTGAGTGAGGAAAGGTCTTGCCATGTCCTCATCTTTGAGGGCTCAAGGATACCTAGGGCAGTTTCATCTTGATGGGACCACACGCAAAAAAAGAAGGCCATTTCCAGCCTACGCTCACACTTTATTATATACAGAGACACGGTGAGTGTAAGAACATCAACATGGGACACAGACAGTATGGGAGGCCCAAAGGCACTGCCTCCTGTCCCCTTGGTGCAACCAATCAGCATACTTTATACAAATAATACAATATTTGAACAATAAATAAGTTTGAATAAATTAAATCAAGAAATTAAAAAACGTAGAAAGACAAAGCAGCAAGGAATGATTTTGAGGACTGTGACACATTCACAGCAGTGACAACACCATCACCATCTCACCTGCACACCAGCAGCTGGAGCACGGACCCCCATCAGCCCTTTTCTCTCACTGTACTATGAAGAAATCCAACTGAGGAGGGGGAACCAGGGAGTCATACAGTTCACTAGTACTGTGCTGTCATGATCTAGGAGCCCTCTCTCCTTCACAAGCCCCTTCAGAAAGGGTACTTGAAAACAAGGTACAACCGCAGACCCGCCGTGCGCAGTCACAGCTTGTCTGTTTGGCACAAAAAACCCTAAAACCAGTCTCTTCTGTCCTTCAGATAGACACTGGCACAGTTATTAACCGAGTCATGTCAGGGCAGTAGTGGGGGAAACATCTCTAAGGAATGGGGGGAGAAAAGAGATGAGGCAATCTCTCTTTCACTTGTGGGAGGCAGAGATGCTCTCGTTCATCACTCCAAAGCTCTGGCACACTCCTTCCACATGCCCTAGCACTGATGGAGACCAGGTGGGTGATAATCCCCCCGCCCCCCGCAAGGTTACCAAAAGGACTGCACGGATGCAGCTCAGAAGTCAAGAGTTATGAGCCAAAGGACAGCAGTGAAAGGCCACCACTGGTTATCCAAGGGAAAAATAATACTAAGACAGCCAGTCCCTAACTCCTGCAGGGGGAGAGGCCACACAGACACACTGATTTGAGCCCCCTGTCAGCCTCAAGACCTCCATCTCTCTCTCAGTGATGCTGGTAGCTGGCAATGAAGGAGAGAAGGACTCTGTCCATCATGGATAGCTCTCAGCAGAAAGGAGACAACTCAAAGCCTGTCTCCTGCCAACTCTGCTCCCATCTGCCCCCAAAGAAGGATGCTGGAATGTGAAGAAACCCGGAATTGAGGGAATAGGGCAGTGAGAGAGAAACAGGAACAGATGGAGATCTGGGATGGGGAACCTGATCCCTCTGCCCTCACACATACAGACTGCTACTCATCCAGGCCTGGTATCAAGTCTGCAATACTGTCCACATAGTAATTGGGCACCAGATCCTTGGCAGCAGCGCTGTCGCTGGCCATGTAGGCCTGCGCCTCTTCCAGGCGGGAAACACCTGTCAGGGTGAGAATGGTGGCAAGCCCGCAGTTCTTGCCGAAGAGGATATCTGTCTCCAGACGGTCTCCCACCATGAGGGTGCGGGACGGGTCGACGCCGAAACGCTCCACAATGCAATCGAACATGTACGTGTTGGGCTTCCCCACCACCAGCGCCTTGCGGCCCGAAGCAGTTTCCACCGCGGCTGTGAGGCTGCCAGTCCCTGCGGGGGGGGGGGGGGAAGGAGGAGAAAAAGAAGTAGCCGCGGGCAGCTCAGCACTCTGGGTCCAGCCCGAGGACAGGCAAGCGAGGCGCTGGCAGCACGGCTCCGAGAGCCGGCAGGGACGCGCCAGGGCAGCCCTGCCCGTCCTGGCGCTCAGGGACCTGCCTCGCCCGGGGCCTGGGACAGCGAACCCCACCCCAGGAGACCCCCGCCACCAGCCCCTTCCCCCCGGGGGCGGCGCGGGACGGGGCGCGGGCTCACCAGGGGTGCGCTGGCCGTCGCTGAGCGGGTGCCAGGGGTCGGGGTCGGTGGCCACCAGCAGGCACTGCGGGTCGCGCAGGTAGCTGCAGGCCTGTGCCAGCTTGGCGAAGGTGAACTGGTCGTCGTAGCCCACCAGGACGGCGCGCACCGGCTCGCCGGGCGACGGCTCGCCCTCGCCCGCCAGGCGCAGCCCCGCGTCGCGCACCTCGCCGCGCAGCCCCTCGCCGCCCAGCACGAAGACGCGCCCGGCCCCGCTGCCGTTCCCGCCGCCGCCCAGGAGGCGCTGGCGGAGGAAGAGCGCGGAGCACAGCGCGGAGCTGAAGACGTGCTCGGCGCGCACGCCGCGGAAGCCGAGGCGGCTGAAGCGCCGCTCCAGCTCGGCCACCGAGCGGCGGCTGTTGTTGCTGACGAACAGGGCGGCCTTGCCGCTGCGCCGCAGGCGCTCCAGCAGCTCGGGGGCGCCCGGCACGGCGCGCTCGCCCGCCCACAGGACGCCGTCGCAGTCGAAGAGCAGCCCCTGGGCCGGGCCCAGCACCTCGCGCAGCCCCGCGCCGCTCAGCCGCCGGCAGCTCGCCATGCTGCCGCCGCCGCCGCCTCCGCCCGCCCCGCCGCGCCACCGCCCTCCGCCCGCCCCGCCGCGCCGCCAATCACCGCCCACCGCCCGCGCGTCGTCGCCAATGGGAGACCCTGACGGCCTCCAGAGGGCGGGGCGGGGCCGAGGGCCGGCGCCCACAGTGACGATGGCGCGGAGGAGGCGGGGCCGGGGCCGGACGCGCTGCCCATTGGCTGGAGGCGCCTCCCCGGCCACTGCCCCCCGCGGGGGCGCGCGGCGGCACAGCGCCCCCTGCTGGCCGGCGGGGGTGAGGGCGGTGCGATCGCCATTACGGCCCGGCCGCTTGTCTCCGCTGGCTGTGGGCAGCGGCCGGCCCCCCGCCCTCCCGGCCCGGGGCTCGGCCGTGTCCCCCTTACCTTCTTCCCGCTGCGGCCGCGAGGGCTGCGGCCTCCAGCACCTGCTCACACCTGCCTGCGAATTTGACACTAGCTCCTCAAATAGTGGCAAACCGACACAGAATCAGTTAAGTTGGAAAAGACATCCGAGATGGTCGAGTCTAACCGATGTCCGAACACCACCACGTCAACTAGACCACAGCACTGAGTGCTACATCGAGTCTTTCCCTAAACACCTCTGGGGACGGTGGCTCCACCACCTCCCTGGGCAGCCCGTTGCAATGTCTGATCACCCTTTCAGGGAAGAAATTCCTCCTCATGTCCTCTCGCCTTGCCTCTGGTTGCCTGGGAGAAGAGGCCAACACCCACCTGTTTACAATCTCCTATCAGGCAGTTGTAGACAGCGGTAAGGCCACCGTGAGCCTGCTCCGGGCTAAACACCCCTAGCTCGCTCAGCTGCTCCTCACAGGACACGCGCTCCATATGTATAAATATATATACATATCTATTTGTATTTATATGTATTCGTCTGTATGTTCTTGGGTGGGGCAACGCGTTTTAAGGCAAAATGGGGCTGGGGTCATGGTTGAGCATCCACAAATGACCCCGCCAGGCCAAGCTGCCCCCGCTGGCCCAAAAGCTGCAGGCAGTGCCTGGGCCTGCGATGGAGGAGCTGGGCAGGGAGCTGGGCCCTGGCAGGGACAGGGTGGTGGGGGAAGGTGGAGGCGGGAGAGCAAGGGGAGGCAGGTGGAGCGTGCCAGGTGGTGTAAGCTGAGGGACAAAGGTGGAGGTGCAGGAGTCCCTCAGGCCACCATCCTGGTGTTTCCACAGCACCTGCTGGGTTCCCAGATGGACGCCAGACCCCGTCTCCCCAGCCTGTGATTCCCCCACGCCCTACTCAGTTCTCTGTGGGCTGTCCTGCTGGGGCCAATATGGCCAAGGGGCTGCTTTCTCCTGCAGGCAGAGTCTGCCCTTCATCTGTGGTTCCTGGGACACAGTCCATGGCAGCCTTTGTGTCAGCCTCACCAGTGGAAGGCTTGGGGGACAGCGGGACATCTCGGCTGTGACGGGGTGCCGGCTGTGGCGGGAGCGGTGGTGGGACAGAGGGGGCTCGGCTGGGTGCCATCCGTCGTGGCAGGGCTTTGGGGCTGGCTGCTGGGGCAGGAGCTGTGCTCCGGGACTGGGTCACAGGCGGTGGCAGCATCGTGGGTCGGGCTGGAGCCGGGCGCTTGCCTGAAAAGAAAGCTGGGCTGGGCTGGGGTACCCTCCTCTGGTGTGTCTCCGCAGGGCAGAGGCAGCTGTGGTGCCAGCCATGGGTCAGGCAGGATGAAGGCTAAACTACAGGAGGTGGCATTCAGGGGTGTTATTTCCCAAGCACTGTGCCATCTGGGGCACCCTTACCTTTGCGGCTGGTATCTTCAGTCATTGTTGGAGCTGCTGGCTCTGCAACTTCAGGAGATGGTTTGGTCAGTGCTGGGGATGCCAGCTGGGACTTGGCCTCGGGGTCCCTCGATGTCCTGCGCAGAGAACGAGGCAAGTCAGGCTTTGGTTGGGCATGGCGGTCCTGGCCTCGAGGCCAGGCATCCACCTGCGAGGCTATGGCCCCTGGCCATCCCATGGTGGGATGGGAGGAGAACATAGGGAGAGGTGGGACAGCCAGAGCCCCTAGTTCCCAGCAGACTTACGTCTCTCCATCCGGAAGGGTGGGAGTGCTGGCTGGAGGGAGCTCAGGGGTCAGCTCCTCCACTGGGGCAGCCTTGCTAAGTCCACTATTTGCAGGCAGTGTGAACAATCCTGAGACATTAAAATCTACCTCTGGGTGGAGAGAAGGGAGGAGACCCTGTGAGGAAGAACTTGTGGCCCAGAGCAATGACCCCATGGCAGGGAGCCAGAGCAGGCCCCTAAATCCCTCCTCCTGGGGATGGAGAAATGTCCCTTTCCCTTCCTCTACCCTTCACCATGTGCTGTGGCCCACCAAGTGGTGCCTTAGCCCTACCTCCGGGGAAGAGGGTGTCCACGTTCTGGATGAGGGCTTCCACCACACCCTGGATGGAGGAGACTGAGGCCAAGTCCAGTTGCATGGGGTCTCTGAGAGACAGGAATGGGGTAGGCATCAGAAAAGGGGTTTGGGGGGCATTAACCCCAAATGGCTTTTGGTGTTCATTCCTGAGGGGCCAGAGCCTGAAGGGAAGCCAGCCCAGCCGAGGGGAATGGCAGGGTGTGAGATGGGCCTTGTTCCCTGTCCTGAGAACCCTGGTTTGGTGTTGGAGGCCAATGGTGTTGAAAGCCATCCATGTCACAAGTGCTTCAGGTCTCAGCCCTTTCCTCTACTGCTTTACAGAGTGGCTAAGAGGACACAAGGGACATGCAACTTGGGAACAAACACAGGACTTGAGAATGGAAGAGGTGCAGGTGCTTCAAACCCGCCTGAAGGCTGCTGGATCAGCCTTTCCCATGGCATTTGTATTCACGGCACCCGAGCTGGGGCTGGGAATCTGCATCCCATCCCTCCAAGCTGGACCTTACCCTGTGCTCTGCTGCGACCACAGCAGGTTTGGGCCCAGCACAATGGCGATGTTGCTGGGGGTCATTTTATTCACCTCCTGGTGTTCAGCCAGCTTGGCTAAAAACTTGATCAGATACCTGCGGGGTGAAGGTATAGTAGGCATGGATTTGGGGAAGAAACGGCCACTACCAGTGATTGCTTGCCCTGCTCCTTGCAGGGCTAAGGAAGCCCTGCTTCAGCAAAACACCTCAGATTGTTGTAGCTCTCTTGGGGTAGGCGGCTGCAGGTGTCTCGCAGGCTCTGTACACGGCTGTCAACGTCCTTTAAGCTGCAAGAGAGAAGGAGGAGGAATGGAGAGCTCAGCCTGCTCCCTATGGCAGAGAGGGACACGGTGGGCAAGGAGGAAGACCAGCGCTGGCCACCCCATGTAGGCCATAGCCCTGGGGATGGAGATGTCCTGCTTTTATTGAGCAGCTAAGGTAGGCATCCATGGAGGAGCTGCATTTTTATACCCCTGACATGGCAAATGAGGCTGAGCATCCCTGCTTCAAGTGCTGGAAAGGATGGAGGGGGTTGATTGGGGCCTTTTTAAGACCAGCCAGGCATTTCCACCCCAGTGTCTGGACTCACCTGGCCACTTTGACCCATTCGTCATAGAGCTCAAAGGTCATCAAAGGCTGGGGCAGCTCCCGCAGGTAGGATTTCAGTGCGCCTGGGAGGGGAGGGGGAGCAGCGGGGGCTGATGGCAGCTGGGGGATGGCAAGGACTGCCCAGTGATGTTCCCCCACCCCGCCTCACTGGCACCCACCAGCCACAGCATGGGGGTCTGAGTAAAACTCTTCCAGGGCATTGGAGCCACTGGCCAAGCTGCTCTTCAGCTTCCTCAGCACTGACGCACCCGCTGCCAGCCGGAAGAGACCCTGGGATGAGGCAAAGAGGGAAGGGATGCACTTCGAGTTTGAGAGGGGTGCCTTTTGGGGGGGATAGTGGTGAGGGGGTCTGGAGCACTCCCTACCTCTTCCCTCATGCCAGAGGCCAGCAGCATCATGACACAGGCTTCAATGGGCAGTGCGATCTCCCGGCCCAAGCTCTTGAGGTGGGTCTCTAGGGACACACCATAGTACCCTGCCACTGGGGTGTCTGCATTGAAGGAGGGCTCTGGAAGAGGGAAGAGAATGTCAAGAGGGATGGTGGCCACTGGGGCCATCCAGCATCTGGCCATGGCAACATCTCACTCCAATCCAAACTTAGCTGGCTGGGGGCAGAGACAGGTTAGGCAGCATACCCAGCTCACCTCAGGCTGCGGTCCCCAACCCACCAGCCAAACACAGGAGAGAGCAGCAGATGTTAGGGAGGGAAAATGGGCCTTTTCCAGTCTTGCTGGCCACACTTATATCCCCCAGGCTCGGCTGCAGCCCTCTCTGGGCTGTGTGGAGAGCCAGCAGGTACCTGACTGTCTGTGGCTTTCCCTTAGCTCTGCCAGAGCTGTGTCCAGAGATTCCAGTGACTGCCGGTGGTACTGGGCCTGGATTTCCAGCAGCTGCCAGACAGGGTATAGACAGACAGCACTCAGTTTGGCACCAGCCCCTCTCAGAGAGACACCCATTACCAGGACACTGTACCCTCATGCAGGCAGGGCAAAGAGGGAGCTGCAAAGGGAACCCACCCGAGGTCCATGAAACTATATCTGTAGTGAGGGATAGAGGGTAAATTGGAGAGGGGGGTCACTGGGACAAGCCACTCTGTTTGCAGTTAGTGCTAGTGGCGGCATTAACCCGCAGTGCCTGGAGCAAGGCCAGCTATAGGCATCTGCTGATGCCTCAGTCTGTTCCTTGTCCTGGGTGGGGGACTTGGTGTGGATGGGGACAAGGCTGGGCTCAGACATACCCCAGGAGATGTTCACACACAAAGGAGAAGTGTGAGAAAGGACTTACTTTGATGAAGTAGCTGGCGTAGCTGTCCTCCTTGGTGGAGAAGTGGTAGAGGTCTGCCATGTACTCATCCTGGGAAGGGAGACACAGAGAAGAGCAATCTTCCATCCCCTCTGGCACCCGAGGAAGAGGAGACCCCTTCATGAAGTCTTTCATCTCATCTGTGAGTTGTCTAGACAGGGTCCCTGTGTGTGGTGGGGATTCCTCCTTGCCTCCACTGCTTTCGTTTGGGTAGTGGCAGCAACCTGCCCTATGATCAAGGTCCTGGCACAAGTGGCTCAGGGATAAGAGGTCCCTGCACCTTCAGCTCCAGTGAGCTCATGCTTCTGCCAGACAAGATACTGGGCATTTCAGAGAAACAGGGCAGAAGAGGAGTAAGTTGATGTGAAACTTTCCTGCCACCCAGAGCAGATTCTAGCTCAGCTGGTTCTCAGCCCAAGGAGCTCCCCACTATAGCCCCTGGAGCCTCCTCTAAAGCAGAATCCTTTACTCTTTGAATCCTTTACACTTTTAATTCCCTGGGCCTGGGGCATCTCTCTGTTTCTGCTTGAGGAGCCTGTTTGCTTGCAGAGGGCAGGACACGTTGGCTGGCTGCAACCCATCTCACCATGGGGTCACCTTGGACAAGACTGGTGGAGGGAAGCAGGTCTGCAGCCCTGGAGCTGCCCCTGGAGGAGAGCAGTGACATTCTCACCTTGCATTGTTCCACCTTCCTCTTTACCTCCTCCTCCTCTTCCTTCAAGATCTCCAGTTTGTTGGCAGCAGAAGATGCCCCTGGACCAGCACCAGCTCCAGTGCTGTTACTGGAGCTCTTGGCAGCTTGGTTCAGCCTTTGGAGTGGGAGAGAAGAGGCACATTCACGGCCTCAGTGCCAGGGACATGGGGTGGGACAGCTGTGCAGACTCCTAGAGAAATCTAGCATGGCACAGGCTGCCACTGGCAAGAGTTGGAATTGGACAATCTCAGTGGCACCAAGCAGCACTGGGACACTTTGCTGCCTTTGGCAGTGGCACTGCCCTTCTCTCTCAGGCCGTGGAACCAGCTCAAGCCAGAGCAAGGATGCACCTGCAGAGAGAGTCTGGCTGGGTGCTCCCAAAAAGCTGTTGGAAATTCACTCCCCAGGGCAGTCATCTTCCTCTCTCCCCCAACCTGTCAGGGGGCTGTGCTCTGTATGCCCTGGCCACCCAAGCTGCAGTGGGCCCCATACCTGCTCTTGATTGTGTTCCAGTCAGAAATCAACTTCTGGAGAGTCTTCTTGTGCTTCAGGATGATGGGAAGTTCCTCCTGGGGGATAGAGTGGCCAGAGTGAATGGAAGAGGCTTGGGAACACAGGAAGGAGTGGTGGGATGGGAGTTAGAAGGGCAGCCAGGACTACCTCACTGAGCTTGTTGAGTGGCTGCAGGACGTTGTGCTCCAGTGCAATCTCAAACTCAGCCAAGATTTTTGCCAGCGAGCTCTGTATACAGCAGCCCATCTCCAGAGCTTTCCTGTGTGAGGACAGAGGTGAAATGACTGTAGGCTGGAGCCATGCCCCTCTCTGACCCAACACCCTGATGTAGCCGCACCCATCTGGGACCTTGAGCCAGCCCCTGGCCCTACTCTGCAATGGGAGGCTGAAGGTGCTGGCTGTCCCCTCTCCCACTCCAATGCCAGTGTTTGCTCTTGGGACAGGGTTTGAGCCATGGGTGCTCCTGACCCAAGACAGTGTCACTGCCAGAGTCTGGCGTCTTTTGGGGTCACCCTGGCTCTTTTTCCCCACCAGTACTTACCCTAGGCTGGACTCTGTGTCCAGTTCCTTGAAGCTCTCAGCCATCGCGGTGGACAGAGCCATCAAGGGTAGCTTCTTCTGCACAGAGCCAAGGATTCGGGAGAGAAGTGGTGATACCAACTGTGCCTGGCCACACTGTGGTGCTGCTCACCACAAGGCATCAGTGGGTGCCAGAGATTCACAGGGGTTTGGGAAGGGGGATAGGCAACCAGGGCTTTGGAAGGTTGTTCAATACAAAGACACTGTCTCTCTTTCAGGAGTGTCCCAAGTTAGTGATGGTTGAAAGTGTTGCCCTGCACTGCTCACCCCAGGCTGCTGGTGGTCACTGCTGGCAATGGGACCTAGGCAGGGCACAGCTTTGGGCCATTCTTCAACAAATCTGGCAAAGCTGGGGCCTGGCATCCCATTTGCTGGTGAGGGACAGAGCTGGGGTGAGCACAGGCTGCAGTGGGAGGACTTTACTCACCACTCTCTTGTCCATCTCAGAGCCGCATTGCCCCTGCAGGCAGGCTTGGAGCCTCTTGGACACACTGTGAGCTGCTCGCTTGGCTGGCTCGATCCTCTGCTCAATCTGGGGCAGAAAGGTGGGACTGGAGAAGCCCTTTCATCAACCATGGGCACTTCAAGGCCATTTCCCCACTACCTAGCTCTGGGTGCAGGTGGCCTGCCTGCTACAGCCCAAAGCATCCCCGGTCCAGGGAAAAGGGAACATAATTCCTGGCCAGGATTCATCCCTCTGTGGGCAACCTGAGAAGCCCTTTCCAGTGGCAGAAGCCTGCCATTCCCTTAACGCCATGGTCCTGAAATCACCCTGCGGCACACAGGCGGATCCCAACCCCATGACTTGGATGTGCTGGCAGGGTGAATGGCAGGCAGGAGTGGGACAGGTTCCCACGCCCAGACACAAGCAGACACACGCCTGCCAGCCCAGCCTATGCCTTACCTGCAGCAAATCTTCTGACAGGAGCTCGGTTGCTTCTTGAGCTCTGCAGAGGAAGGAGAAAGAACCATCAGCAAATGGGGATGACCTCCACCAGCCTCCTTGGAAAGGCAGGTCCTTATGCATCCTACCTGCCTCTCTTTGGGCTCCTGGGAGCAGGAGACTTTGGCTATAGCCTGGACCACGAGACACAATGCTATGGGTAAAACAAGCCCACAGGGACAAGAGCAGCAGAAGCAGGGCAAAGGCAGCCAACCTTGCTGAGTGGTGGACAACCCCATCAGACAGAGTTTCCAGTTCAGAGCACCTCAGTAAAAATGCCCAGATGTGGCCTGGGTTTTGGAGATGGGGGCCACAACAGGAGTTGATCCTGACTGCTCACCTCTCCCCTGAAGGTGAATCTACACATCTTTGCAGGCCAGTGCAGCCACTGGCTATGAGACCACTTGTGCCAGAGCAAGGATATCCTTGTGGTCAAGCTGGGGTCTGAGACCAACACTAGCCCCTCCAGAAACACCCCCACAAAACCAGCTTTTGCTTGATTTTGCAGCAGGTGTTTGCAGCGAATCTGACAAAGGAAACTTATGGTTTGCATCAAATTCTCAAAAGCAAATTCAAAACCCACCAGCCACCCTGACCCCCACACCTCCCTGATGCCTCTCATACAGGAAGACTTGCTTCAACAGCCTGCTGTCATTGCTATGTCCTGGGAACCCTGTTTGCTTTCTCTCTGCTGCTGCTTTTTCTCCAGTTCATGTTTCTCTCTTTTCACCGCCCACCAAAGCCAATATGGGACAAGGCTGTGGAGCTGCAGGAAATGTGGGTGGTTTGGTTGAAGGCAAGCAAGATCACATGAGGTCATGGCCCACGGAGGAGAGGCTCTGCAGAGGGTAAAGAACTCTCCTGGACTCCATGAGCTGCCTGTCTCGCATTAAGCAAAAGGGAGGTGTGTCTAACACGGAGATGAGAAATCTTGAGGGAGCAGGGATTGGAAAGGGGGTTATGCTCCCCTCTGGGGAATGCAAGAAGATCAAGAGGCCACCAGGATATAGGAGCTGCTTCTCTGTGGCCGATCTGCTGGGCTGGCTGAATGACCTCTGTGGTCCAGAGGACATGATTGGTCCCACTCAGCCACCCAGCACTGGGGAACCTGTGGAGGTGGCAGTAAGAAAGAGGGAGTGGGGGGGGTGGGAAGGGAGGGCCCAGCTCTGTAATTTCAGTTCTTGGTTTTGCAAGGGGAAAGCTTTGGAAAGGCAAAGAGAAAAATAAGGAAGCGGGAGATGTAGGATGGGGACAGATGGATTTGTGTTAAGCTGTAAGTCCTCCATAGGTTCTTTGAGGATCCCCAGTCCTCTCCTCAAAGGGCATTTCGGGATGCCCATACTGCTGGGCTGCCTAGAGTCATGAGACACCCCAGACTCAGGGGGAAGGGAAAGCCCCAGCTCCTAACACCCTTCTGGTCACCACACAGCCGAGGACATGTGGCTGGAAGGTCCCTCCCCACTGCCCCATTGCCCCACATCCTGAGGAAGCCAAGATTGGGAAAGCCCTGTTTGCAGGTGGATGCAGCACCTGTGGGTCCTGGGAGAGGTAGTTGGGCTTGGGGATCAAATCACTGCTGTGCAACACCAGCGCAGCCTTCCTTCCCACTGCCCCTCAGGTGCCGGGAGGTCACAGCCTCTCAGCTTATGCTGAAGATGCTCTAAAGTCAGGGTTATTTCCCCCTTTTCCCGGGGCCACTGTCACTAGGAAGTCAGTACAGCCCCGGTGCAAACCCTCCAGAACCCATGTCCCTCTCCCTCTCAGCCCTCTGGTACAGGCAGTGCAGAAATCCTTACCGGGTGGCGATGTTGGGATGGGAGAGCTGCTGCCGCATTCGATTAAACTGTCTTTTCATCATCTTGAGAGCTGAGAGGAGACCAGGAGAGCCACTCTGCTTGACTGTACCTGCTCAGCACCCCTCAGTAATGCTTGGCATTGGATGCCGGCAGCCCCTCAGCTCCCAGGAGCTGCTTGGCTCTTTGCTTTTTCCTGAGGACCTTTCCCTCCTTACTCCTCTTCTTCCTCCTTTCCTCGTTTCCCCCTTTTTCAGTTTCCCCAGCTGGCCCCCTCCCTAGTCTCTCTCTGGGGATGCCCTGCCTGCTTTCTCTTCTCCTCCCTTGAACTCCCCTCTCTTGCTCCTTCTCTTTTTCTGAGCTTCCTTCTTCCTCCGTCCGCCCCTCTGCCGCAGATCAGGTAAGAGCAGTTCAGAGCTCCTGCTCCGTTCTGTGTTCCTGTCACCACCCCACAAGTAAAAATAACTTCAGCCAAGCCTTAAAGGGGAAATATTATTACAGCATACACAAAACAAGGCAGGACAAGCACATGCCACTGCCGAGCCCAAGCGAAGAGCCCACGCTCTCTTTCTTGCTCTCTGTCTCAGCTGGAGTGGTTCCCCCCCTTGCCTTGCCCACCACCAGCTGTGCCGCGGGGCAGCCCCTGCCGGTGCCAGCTGGCTGTGTGGTTCACTGGGTGCCTGGTGTACTCCCTGCCCTACCTGGTCACCCACACTCTGCCAACACTCCTCAGGCACCTTTCCCTGCTCATGGGTGCTCCATCCTCTTCCCCTGTGATGTATCCCCCCTGCCATTGCAAAAGCAGGAGAAGCAGCAAAGCCACCTGTGCAACCCCTCCTGCGCCCCTCACCCTGCTTTCCCTCCCTGCCTTCGCTGAGGCTTTCCGGAACCACAGCAAAGCTGTGGCAAACGGCAGTTGCCTTGTGTTTTGGGGAGGCCCCTTCCTCCCCGCTCCCCCTCCACCAGCAGAGCTCCTCCGAGCAGGGCGGGTGGGCCCAGTGCAGAGCAGCAGCACTTGCACAGTTGAACGGGGACCACAACCTCCCTGTTCTCAGGCTCGGGTGTTTCCTGCTCTCTGCAGAGCTGCAACAAGGTTCACACTTTTTTTTTTTCCTTTTTCTAAAAGCATCCCCCTCACACCACCATGACCTTTGGCCCTGGCTCTATGAAATGTAAACCTCGCTTGCACCTAGGACTTTCCTCCTCCTGCTCTAAGAGAGAGGAGAGGTTGCTGTTGGCTGGGTTACATGGCTGGCAAAGGAAGTAGCAAACGAAGCCCAAATGAGAAGCGGTTTGCTTGTGGGCAGAACAGGCAAGCAGAAAAGGAAAAAGAGGCAGAAGGGCCACTCTGCCTGTGCCTCAAAGCCTAAGGAGCAGTAATTTGTGGGCTGCTGGGCTGTGCTTCTTGGTAAGAGTCAAGTCTCCAGTGAGTGTATGGCAAAGTGGCACTGGTAGCTGTTTTCAAGCAGGTTATGGGGTGAGGGAGCACCACTCTCCCTGCCCAAAACACCAGGCTGCTCTAAACCTGTGGCAGAGCGCATCTGATCCCCTGATCCACTTCCAGCACCTATCGCAAAGATGCAGCAAAGCCCTGCCCAGATCCTCCCTGGCTGCCTCAGTCCGTGGCCAGGCCCTTCCGCCCCTGCAGTGTCAAGAGACCCACTCCCAGCCTCAGGCTGCTGTTTGCCAGAGCAGATCCCCCTCTTTGCACCCCTGGAACTGCTTCCAAGAGGCAGCCTGGGGGAAGAGGAGGAAGTGCTGCGACCATCAGTGGTAAAGCTGCAAAAAGTCATGTGGGGCATGGGAACAAGGTCAACCCCTGCTTCCCATGGGCTGTGGGGCACAGACCTTTGCCCACCGCCTCTCAGTGGGGAGGGAAGTAAGCAGCACCCAGTTTGCAGCCTAGAACTGATTGTTCTCAGAAAAGGAATTGAGAACTGTTGGGGGAATTCCACCATCCCAGCTCCCCGCTCACAGGAGTGGGGAAATCACTGCGGCAAGGTTCTCCCTGGAAAGGACCCTGGGCAGGGTGCAATACAGTTCCTCAGAGGTTAGGGAAGGTGAGGTGTGAGAATGTATTCCTTGGGTCAAAAGGCAGAGGGACAGGATCAGGAAAGAACTCTTTATTTCCCATAAATACAGCTGATTCTTCGCGCCGGGCGTCTAATTTTAAATGTTTGTTTTCTTCCATTTACAGAATTCTGCACTGAAAATATATACAAGTCTATTCAAGAACCAAACAAGATCTGCAAGGAAAAAACCCATACAAAACCCTTAACAGACCAGAAAGGGAAGTAAGACACAGCAGAACCCCAGCACAAAGACCTTGCTTCCCCTTGTCCTCTACTGCCTGCTGTGCCCAGCTTTGAGACACATCACCTTTGCTGCCCCGAGCCAAGAGTGCAAGGCATTCCACTTGTCTCCACCTCACAGAAGCCTCCTTCTGGCTCTGACAAGCCAACACAGGGCACAGCTTGCCTGTTTTCTATGCTCAGGCCCTCTCAAAACCAGCTTAGAAATGGGAAGCAGCTCCTGTGGTCTCAAGTCCCATGAGGAATCAGGATTGCTTGGGATGTGCCATTCCCCAGTCTCCTCCATGCCTGCAGATCCCCGCTCTTGTGTCACAGTGATTAGGTGGCTGGAGTTAGCCCCCTCCCTGCCACAGGGAGCCAGGCCTGCCCTCAGCTGTGGGCAAAGGTGAGCAAGGCACAGCTGAACCCCCCCCCCCCCCGTACGCCCCTGTGAAGAGCTTAGTGGTGATGGGCTGGGCTCCCGTCTCTCCCTGGCTCCCAGCCCATCACCTACCCCACTGCGAGAAGACACTGAAGAGCTGAGAAAGCTCCCCACACCTCCAAGCTCTCCAGTCCAGCCAAAGTGGAGGAAGACTAAGTGCTGCTTCCTCTCCCCATGTGTCAGGAGGCTGCAAGGAGACTACCCCATATAGTGTGCCCCTCTCCAGCCCCCGTTCTTGAAGTTGTTATGATAGATAAAATGTGGGAAGAGTGCGGGCCATCCCACTGTGGTTCAGAACTCCAGCTGAAAGGGGCTGGGAAGGCACAGAGCAAGCCCTTCCCAGCCCCCAGGGTCCCACCCTTGGGCTCACCTCCCACAAGCAGCTCTCTAAGCAGCTAAGACAGAGAGATGTGATGATCACTCTCCCTGGCCCCCCCAAAGCAAGGGCAGCTGCTCTCTGGTGCTGGAGAGATACCTAGCCTCTGTCCAGCCTTGTTCCATACCAGTGTGATCCCAACAGATAGGGAAACACTGGGGCCCAGCTCCAAGAAGGGGAGAAGGGGGGACAAGAGGGAGCACCATAGAGCACGAAGTAGCTGAAAAGCTGGGAAATGCAGAGGGAGCAGAAAAGGATCTTCCTTTGCTAGCCCTTGCCCTGTGCTGAGGCTGTTAAAGTTCCCTGTCCTTGTTCCCCACTGCACCTAGAGCAGGAAAGCAGGGTTAGAAGAGAAGCTGGACAGACTGGGGAGGGAGTGTCATCTTCGGAAGAGCAGGGAAGGCAACTGTTCACACACACGAAGCTTTCCACTCTGCTCCTAGTCTTGTGGGACGAACATCTCCTGGCATCTCTGCTCTCCTCCTCGAGGCACACTCCCTCGGGCCCTCGCCTGACTGCCTGGAGAACAGAGCGTGAGCAGCAGCCCCCCACCCACCCTCCCATCTCCTCAGGCTGCTCCAGCCCTGCAGGGTTGGCTTCCCGAGGAATCTGCAGTGTAGTGCCTGCAACATGTGGCTCTAGAGGTTTCCCCAGGACTCTGGTGGGGGAAACTGGTCCACATCCCCAATTTCATTGTAGGTTTGCTCTCCCATGGTGAAGGTCAGCTTGTACCGTAGCCTCACTTTTTCCTGGAGATGGAGGAGAAAGGATAAGCTGTCAGAAGGAGGGGAAGAAAGGCATGAGGCACAAACCATTTATGTCTGTCAGACAATGCTGAGAGGGAACGGGGACAGGGTAAGGAGGCTTTGCTTAGGCACCAAAACCAGCCTCTGCTCGTGCCCCAGGGATGATGCCATTACCTTCTGTGGGTTAGCGAGCAGCAGGACTTGGGTGATGGCACTGGGGTGGACAATGGGATTGAACGCTGGCAGCTCTGTGCCTGAGGGAGGCTGTAGCTTCACCTTCATTACCTAGGGAGAGAGAAGAGCATCCCACACCTGAGTGACTTGGCAGCCAGAAGCTCTGCTCCTATACTTGGGGAGCTTCCACTGTCTAGTCAAAGAGAAAAACATTGTGCCGGTTCCCGCTAATCTGAAGGCAACACAACTTGCTCCCATGCCCACAGAGCTCTCTCAACCCACCCTGCTTTTCCTGCAGAAGTAGAATCACGCTCTTGCTCAGTCTGGGGACCTCAGCCCCAGCAGTTCGCTCACCTTGGGGACGGCAGACTGAAAGACAATGTTGCGTATGGGCTGCGGGGCCGTGCTGAGCATAGAAATCACCACCACAAGCACATCAGGCCTCTCGGGCAGGGCATCCTTAGCAAAGTGGAAGAGGACACGGAAGCCATGTTGATCATACACTGTCACAGGGAGAATGCTGCCTGTGGGAAAGGCAGGGACAGGCAGCAGTCAGCCAGGAGGGAATTGTCCCCATCACCCAAACTCCATGCAAGTGACAGAGACAGCATTCCTCCTCAACCTCCACAAAATCCAACAAGCAAGAAGTTTCTTCACGTTCTTCCCCTCCATGTGTGCAGCGTTTGTTCCCCCCATGCCTGCCCCCCTCTTTGTCCCCAGCTCACTGGGTTTGATTGACTCCAGAGGCACAGTGATGTTGGCCAGCGAGATCTCCTGGGGCAGCGCAGTGGCAGGAGGCCGTGGTGGCACTGCAGTACTTCCTGCTGGTGTGGTGGCAGCTTTCGGAAGTGTAGCAGGGGCAGGCAGCTCTGAGGTCAGGGGCAGTGTGGGGTTAGGGGAAACACTCTGGAGCACAGGTGGAGTGCTGGGATTGTGGGCTGTGGTGCCAGAGCTGCTCCTGTTCTGCAAATCCCTCAGGGTGAGCCGAGGGGGTGGCTGCTGCTTCTCCCTGTAGGGAAAGAGCAAGGTGTGGAACAGGGCATTGAAGTGCTGTGTCCAGCACCCCAGAACGGGAAAAGATGGGGAGAGATGCGAGATTGCACTGCCCCTGCTTACCATCGCACTTGTTGAGACTCTGGAGGCAAAGACTGCTGCAGCAGAGTCTTGCCCAGGAGGTCCAGGTCATCCAGGCCACTGCTGCTAGGAGAAGGTTTGGGGGAGGATGCACCGGCATCTGCTTTGACTGGTGGTGTTGCTGTGATAGGGGTGATACCGAGCTCATTGCTATCTGATGACTGTAAAAAGAATGCACAGGAGAGCCCTCAAAGCAAGGTTGCATTTCAGCACCAACCATCAGATCTGGGATCTTTCCCTACTTCTTCATTTATTGCTTTTACTACCCTCCCCACCCTCTGCCATGGCTCCCAGTGCATTACCTGGAAGCTGTTCCAGCCACTGGTGTCACTGGCCTGGGCAGCATGTGGTGCTGGGTCATTCAGGCCTGCCAGGAGTAAAAGCAAACATGAAGCTTAGCTATCAAGTGGGTAAGAGCAATAAACGTGGCCTGAATAAAAGAGACGAAGCAGGGCAGAACCACCAACGTGGTCTCCATCTCTGGCCTCCATCCTTGCATGGGGGAGAGCCTGGAAGGTGATAGTAGTTTTTTCTGTCCAGAGATCCTCATTTGCAGTCTAGTTCTCACTGCAATTGGCAGAAAAGTGAATACTACTGGGCTGACAAGTCTGGCTGACCATGATGTCTACTTCATGCTGTTGTACTCAAAACACTTGTCTTAGCAAACAGACACCTTGGTGGGCAAAGAAGGACTCTAAAGCCTTCTAGGATTGAGTCCTCAAAAGATTTCCATGTGAACAGTTCTGGAAGTCCCATGCATCTGTTATCAGCTCATGACTTCAACACCAAGCAGTAAACATGAGGAGCTGAGGGTGACCCACCCTTGTGATCCCATCTGGGGATGGCCATTGCATCATGCTTGATTTACCTGCCAGGTCAGTTTTCCCAGAGCAAATCAGTGGGGGCATCCCTGCAGGCTCTCTCTGACTAGCTAGGAAAACACCTTGGGACTGAAGTTCAGAATCATAGCAGGGTCTTTCCCTCATGCTAAATGATGGACATCTCTTTGTCTTTCATTATTCCCCTCTCCCAGAGCTCTTTCTTATTAATGTTGCTGCCACAAGAAGAACCACCCATACAGACTATCCAGAGTCAAGGAGAGAATAAAGAGCTTTTGCTCTGGATTTCTCACCTAAAGACATGAGTTCATCATCCAGCAAGGAGACAGAGCCAGCCTGGTCAGGCATGGGGACTGCTGAGCCACCTGAAACGGTGGGCAAGGCTGGGTAGGAAGGGCATGTTGCTGGAAGCTCCAGGCCAGACAGATCCAGAAGCGCTGAGGTGCTGCCTGCAAAAAAAAAGAAGCTGAGAATCAAAAACTTTACCCAGTCCTTATACAGTGTGCTGAGGCCAGTTCCCATCCTTCCGCACACCTGGGAGAGGGAGAATGCCCTGCTCTCCCTTCCAGTTCCCTCTCTTCATGCATCAGTCACCCTCACATGCTGTTTTCTCATCTCACCAGCCCCACTCTGACCTGCTGCAGGTTTCACCTTTCCACTGCTCTCAATCTCCTCTTACACTGCAGGAAACCAGCAATAGGGTCTCTCTGCTTGATGTTCCTGTCCCCAGTTCCCCGAGTCTTCTCACCTCGAAGGGGACCAGCCACTGTCTCCCCATTGATCTCTTCTCCCCGTACAAGCTGCTTGTAGAGATTGATCACCTGTGTTAGATTGTCATTGGCTTGCAGGATCTCCGCTGAAATGGAATAGGTGGGAACTAAGTTTGAAAACAGTCAAGAGAGTGACTTTTATACCCTGATTCTGCCTATTCTGTCAAAGCAAGGCCCAAGGAGCTGCAACAACCCACTGCAGAGAGGGTGTTTGCCATTGTTGCTGCAGAATGCACCAGGGTACACTGACACCTCCACGGCAGTCTCAGCAGGAATGAGAAAGGCCAGATTTGTTTACCCAGAGCTTCATCATTGTCTTCTGTGTCACTGGCAAGGCGGAAGAGCATGGGCCTCATGCGCTCACAGCGCTGATACAGCTCCTGGAGGAGAGGAGAAAGGGGTGCTGAGGTAAGCAGCAGGACGCTCAGCTGGGGCTACAAAATAGGCAGGAGGACAGGGGGATAAGGGTCACCCATTTCTGCTATGCCCAGAGAGGATGCTGGGATGGCCTTCCCTCACCTTCATTAGGTCCTCATTGCTTTCTGTTGTCTCCCCCTTGCTGTAGTTTGTCACCATCTCTGTCAGCAGCTTCACATTGTTGTTCACCTCCTCAATGGCATTCACTCTCTTGGAGATCTTCTCCATGCGCTTCTGGTCCTGGAAGGGAAGCACATGGGGAAGGATGTCCTTGCTCTTGGCTATAACTTGGAGAGGAAGCCAGTCAACCACCAACTCCCCGGTCTAAGGCACAGCAATACTGCCCTCAAAACAGCTCCCACTCCACTGAAAAACTCCAGGTTATCTCTGGGCCATAACTTGCCAAACAGAAGGAACTGCTGCAGATCTAGTGCTGCAACAGGGCCTGGGCCACAGAATGCACCCAGAGCCATTCCTCCAAGAAGCCAAGGGATGGCAGAAACCACACATGGACACTTTAGCAGCTGCTACAGCAAAATTCTGGGCAGAAGCTCTGTATGTCTGCATGAGGTCACAGAGCCACTGCTCCTTTAGTGCCAATCATCACGACCCAGACCATGTCCCCCCAGCTTCTCTCTTTCCCAGCCACACCTCCTGAACCATCTCCTTGATGAGCTTGTTGGCAGCCCGGAGGTCCTCGGGATGGGAACTTTTCAAGAGCCGAGCCAGTGTCTGCAAAAGAGAAGGTACCTCTGAGCCCAAGCTGAGGGGCAGCAGCCAGAGTCACTCTTGCTACGCTAGAGCCAGTGGTTCCCCCTGCCCCAAACCTGTATCTGGCAGAAGCAGTGGACAATGCCAGCTGTTTAGAAAGCCCAGCCACAGGAGCTATCAGAGACCAGGCAGAGAAGAAATAAAACTGCCCTTCCTTTTCCCATTATGGTTCTGTTTATGTGAGATAGGTCTTTCCCTGAAGATTCCCTGCATTCAAACCCTGCTCCTACCTGCCTGTTACCCACCACAGAGAGTCCAGAGTGCAGCAGCACTAGCACTGAGATAGAGAAAGCCTGGTATGTGCAAGAATTACCATGGGATTGCAATGGACTCAGACCTCTTAACATGCCTCTGCAGGTGCAATTGGTGAAGAGGGAGAGCTCCCACCTTCTCTCCCTCTCCAAAGTCAGTGAACAGTCCCACTAGCCACCTATAAATCCTCATCTGCAGACTCTGATCCATGGAGGCAAAAGGTGTCACCTACAGCAAACTGGCTGCAGAACTAGACCCAGAGGAGCTCAATACTTGTTTAAATGTATCAGCACTGATAATGCAGAAGTTTGCCTGACACAATTCCAATGGAAAGACAACAAAGGATGAGTCCAGGAGGGTATAAGTAGTTAGGCAATAAGCAGATTGCAGTGCTGGGGTGGGGAAGAGATAACACCAGCAGCATCTGGGGCTGGATTTAGACCTTGTGGCCAGGTAACTCAGCTAAGTCAAAGGTCAAACAGACCCACATGCCCCACCTCTGTCCGTTTCCTTTGTCATGATTTTGGAGCAGTCCCTCAGCATTCCTGTGATGCAATTTTCTGAAGGAGAGCATGTGGAACAGGGGCCTCCACATTAGGGGGACATGAGATACTGGAGCAGGAGGATATTGCCTGCTGTCCCTCTCCTTGCACAGAGCCCTCACCTTGGATTTTTCTTCATCATCAAAGATGATGTTCTTGGGCCGAGGGGGTGGCGGTGGAAAAGGAGCATCATCGGGCAGTTTTGGGTCACACTTCACAATTCCTACAGTAGACACCAAAGCAGAGATCAGCAAAATTCACCCATTTGGGGATGGCACCGCCACCCAGGTCTTCTTTCCCTAGTGGCCCACCAAATTCAGCTGGGACTGACGGTGTGTGGGTTTGCTCCTGTTACCCAAGACCCTGGATAGTGTTTTCACAAGAACTCCCCATAAATATCCTCTCTTAGAAAATTCCAGCATCTACTGCCAAAGCACTCGTAGCCCTTCAGCCCCAGACCTTTCCAGGGCCCCATCTCCCACAGAAGCAGGCAGATATGTCCTCCCACCCAGCAACTTGGACCACCAGCAACTCCCTCTGCCCAGCTAGGAGCCCCAAGACACCCAGTCCTTCTCCTGACCCTAGGGCTGAGCCAGACTGATGGATGTCGTGGGTCTGGGCACAGGGAAGGGAGAGCTCATTTCAGATTCTGTCCAGACAAAAAACAAGGGAGGGCAAACCATCCATCCACCTTCCCCTTCCAGACCTTGTTTCTTCAGCATCTGGTAGGCTTCTGAGATCTTCACCTCGTGGGGCAGCCCTAGTGTCCAGCTGTACATCAGCTCCAGGATCTTTGACTTCACTTTTTCTGGTGTCCGGCTGCCAAGATACTAGAGGAACAGAAAAGAGGTGGCTTTAAGCTGATCTGAGCCGTTGCAAGCTTGGCCTGTTCCTCTCCTCTCACTCCCCAGGAGAAGTGAGACTATTTCCAACGGCACAAGGAGGAGGAAAGAGGAAGCAAGTAGGGAAGCTCATGAGGGCCTTGCAACACATCCTATGCTGTGCCTGGTTTCCACAACAGGAAAACGATAGGTGTGAGAAGTGCTGTAGCAGCAGCCCCTTAGCAACACACAGAGATAGGTGGGAAGGCTCAGGCAGGTCTCTGTCCCCTCCTTGTGAAGAAAAGGGTCCTGCCAACAGATGCTGCTCAGCAAGGGAGCCCTCGAGAACAGGGTACAGCAAGGCTGGGAGAGGAAGGACTGTGGTTAATGGTCTCTGAGGCAGGGCCCAGTGCCTGGCATCCTTTAGAGCAAGGTGAGCCCCAGATGACCAGTACACAGTAGGGAGATATCCAAATGCTACAGCTCTCCTCCTGCCATGCAATCATCCTTCACCCTTCCCCTGTGGGTCTGCTGGGAGTTCTGGTAACAGAAACAGTGCATGTGCCACCAGAGTCTAGTGGCTTAAGGCAGAGGACATGCTCTAGGGTGCCAATCGAGAGGACTTTAGGATGCTGCTGTCACTGTTCCTGGTTATTCATCACTGCAGATCACAAGCTGTGACTGGCAGACAAATGTTTTCCTTAGTCATAGTCTTTGTTCCGTTAACCCTACACTTGCTGGTGTTCACTGTCTTGACTGAATAGGGGAGCACACACAGCTTGTTCTGCTGCAGGAACAGCAGCATCAGCAGAGGAGCAGGTAATGACTTGGTCCTTCAGGAGGACTCGCCAGAACACTACTGACCAGGCCTGGGCTTGTCCTCCCTGAGTGTCTCAATCAGGTTGGGACACCCCAGAGAGACATGGTCAGATGTCAGAGCTGGGGGAGGTTCCCGAGCACATGCAGCACAGAGCCCAACAGCAATGCAGAGAAGGTGACTCCAGGCCCGCATGTGAGCTCAGCTGTCTCACAAGCGCTGGCTGCATCACGTCTAGCTGGCCCTCAGCTTCCTACATCAACAATCAGCCTGGAACAGAGGGGTGAAAATTCACCTTCCAACCAGGAAACTCAGCAGGGAACAAGGACTAGATCTCATACTAACACTGTCCTGTTTTCCCTACATTCCAGTGGCTGTCTGGCCTTTCTGCTCAGCCACCACTTTTTCCCAAAGCCCTCCTGTCACCAGGAGTCCTCTCAAGCACGATGCCCTGGGACCCACCTTGGGTGACACCACCTTGATGAGCTCATTGAGGAAGCGGAACTTGCCCACCTCGTCATGGAAGCGTTTGCCACAGCTCTTCATGCAAGACTCCAGCACCTGAGGAGAGGGGACAGGTGAGTCCCAGCATGGGGACAGCAGCAGGATCAGGAGGCAGCTCCCTCCTCCTTCTCCTTCACCAGGTGTGGGGCCTGTGGCTCCTGTCACAGCAGCAGAAGAACATCCCCTTCCCCCCATCCCAGGGTGGTCAAGCACCCTCCCACAAAGAAACAAGATTTTCCTCTTTGGAGCCAGTTTTTGCAGACATGGCTCAACAGCCCATGGAAAGGGCTACCCTTAGAGAAGTCACAGCAGGGTTTCACAGTGTGGATCCACAATACGATTAAGAATCATAGAATCATTTGGTTCGAAAAGATCATCAAGATCATGGAGTCCAACCATTAACCCAGCACTGCCAAGACCACCGTAACAAAAAAACAAAAAGCTTCCTATCAACAGGATACGATCTTAGGAAGTAACCAAGTAACTTTCCTGACTTGTGGAACCACCTTTGCTCCCTCTCCCACCCAAGGGCCCGGGTGCTCCAGGGCTTTCTTAGAGGGAATTCAAAGCTTCCCATACTTCTCCAGTAAAGCCGGAGCATCTCCAGGCCCTGCTCCTCCATCTAGTTCTACAAGCCTGCAGATGCCCTTACCGTGAGGGCCTGGATAGCTTCCCATTCTTGTGGAGATTGGATCTTGTGGGCAAGAAGTCGGGTGGCAAGTGGAGGACTGGAAGGAGTGAGAGGAAAAAAAAGTAGGCAGTTATTGATGAAAACCCTGGTCCCTGTCTTCCTGTCTGGGAATCCAGGGGTGAAAAGCATGTCGCAAGTTGAAGACACTGATAAGGCACCAAGACACCTCAAAACCTGGGGGGTACCTTCCATTAGTGGATCGGGACCCCCCCACCTACCCTTACCTTGAGGGCCTTTGTGCCTATTCAGCTCTTGGGACAATCCCACTGGATTTTACTGTGCGAGGGATCACAGCTAGGCCTGTGACCTGGAAAGGACGAAGCACTTACCCCTCCAGCTCCTTATTGAGCTGCTCGCAGAATGCATTGATACCATCCCAATCCAGGTCCTTGTTCAAGGGGTTTGTTGCTTTGTCTGCGGGCGGGAGGAAGGGACGGTAAGAAAAACCTCCCCAGGCGAGGGGCAACGTCGATCCCACTCACTCCCTCCCTGCCAGCTCCATCAGGTGCAGTGGCGGGGGATGGTGAGGGAGGAGAAACACGCCGGTGTGCACTCGCCCCTTCCCTGCCCTGTGCACAAACTCTCGCCCCCTCCTCCCCGCTGACCCCCACGCGCCCGCCCGCCCGCCCCGGGCTCCCCGCAGCCCCCGGGTGCGCCCACACCCACCCCCCGCGTCGGGCCCCGCACCTGCCCGGAGCCGTGCCCTCCACACCCCGCTACGCGCGACCCCCGGCGCCCCCTCCCTCACAGCCCCCCCGCCAGCCGCGCCAGAGGGAGCGGCGGGGCGGTCGCGACCGCACTCACTGATGCGCGCCTCCAGCGTCTCGGGCTCCATGTCGGGGGGCCGCGGCTGCTCAGCGGGGCAGCGCCGCTCCGCCGCCCTCCCGCCGGGCCCGGCGCGGCCGCGCCATGGAGGGCCCCGATCCCTCTGACCACTGACACCCGGAAGTCAGCGGCCCAGAGCGTCACCCCGCCGCCAGCGCGCCCCCTGCCGGTGCGCGCCCCCGCTCCACCATGGAGCTCACCCGCGCGGGGGCAGGAAAGGTGCGGGACGGGAAAGGAAGCGGAAGAGCCTCTCGGCGAAGGGCACGGAGGGCAGGCGAGCGCGGGGCGGGGCGGGGCGCCGGAAAGCGGCCGCCGCGCGGAAACCACTGGGCCGACCCTCCCCGGAACAACCCGCATACTGGCAGGTGAAGCCACTTCCGGCAAAAAGACCGGGCACTTCCGGCCGGCGGCGCGCGGCGTCCTTTCAAAGGACACGGGCTCGCCGGATGCGGCGCATGCGCAGTGCGCCCCCGCCCCGGAGATGGAGGGCGACCAGGTGCCAGCCCGTAATAAATATAAATATAATATAAATGCTACTAAGCGAGCTCCCCTGCCGTGATCTTTAAGTAGCGGGTGATCTCCTGACCTTCTGCTGAGCAGCGTGCGTGTGAGGGGATGTCGGTGGAGCCCTGGAGAGAGCTGGAGGGTTCCAGGAGAACAAACTTCGTTTGCCCTCGTTTTTCTCGTGGCTCTGGCAATCTAGGCCAGCGCCAGCTGTGACACTTGACACCGCCTGTTTGCTCTGTGCTCCAGTGGCCCTGGCAGGAGCAGCGCGTCTTCTCCCCGACTCGCTGCCTTCGTTGTTTACTTTCCTGCACTTCAGCGCTGGTGGAAGGGACGAGCTCGGCGAGCTTTGGGGAGCCTCAGCCTCCCCCTGTGTGAGGAGTGCCCTGTTGGGTTGTCGGCGGTGGTGTTTGAGGCTGGGGCTGCCAGGGAACGTCGGCGATAAGAGCACAATGCAGCCTATACAATGCAGCCTGTTCGGCGTTCCAGCTCTGATCCTGGAGACAGGCGTCTGAGCCGGAGCCGTCCCGTGCTGGGTTACTCATTTACAGTGCTAATCCCATGGCTGACGAGGGAACTGCCCTGTTGTCACACCTAATGGCTTTTCCTTATGGATAGCCATTGTTTCGGTGGGGATTTTTTGGCCATTAAAAAGCACTTATTTTGGCGCTTGAATGTAGTTCTTTTTTTAACTGTTACTGCCTTGCATCACAAAGCCCTTTTTAAGCACCTTTCATAGAAAATTGCAACATCCTTCCCTCTGCTCTGTTCAGGCACGTTTAACACGGGTTATTTTAATCTTATGAGTCAGCCTTGCCTGTCAGTACTACCTCTTTGATTTTTCTGAGAATCCTGAAGTCATCTTTAGGAGCCCTCCAGGTCATGTACCATCTGCATAGAAGGCATGCATGTCTCTTCTCCACCCCCCACAGCGATGCCTCTGAAGGAGGAGTTTAGCAGGCTGGTGTTTTACACCCTTTGCTCAGGTTTCGGTCTGTCTGAGTCTCAAGCTTGTTTGTTTTCCTACCTTTGGCAACACCCAGTAGTTAGCCAAGTCCAGGATGAATGGAAGGCTGCACCCACTTTTCAGCTGGTTGCAAACAATGGCGAGTGAACTCGTGCATAACAGTCCTGTCAGCAGCGACCTTGCCTTTATTTCTCATAGATTTAGGAGTCTCTTTCCCCTTTGGTTACATCTGCTTTTCATATAACAAGGACCCTAAGTGCAACTGAAGAAGAAAGAGAGATCAGAGTCTGAATCTTGCTCCCTGTAACAGTGGTTAGATGTTGTGAGGAAGAAGCTTTCTCACTTCCCTCGATTTATTTTTACCGACAGCTGGAATTTCCAACTAGGTCTGGACGGCGTGAGGCGCTCCATGTGGTAATTAACACCGCTCCAGAGGGAAAGTACTGGAACTATAATTAGCTTGTAGCCAGATGCGGAGGAAAGTGATGACGCCAAGCCAGAGGCCTGGATGAGCACAGCTCACGGGGACAGAGGGGTGCGGGTCGCGGGTTTGGCACAGGGATATAGGTCCCAGGTTCAGCAGAGGGATGCAGGTCCCGAGTTGGGCAGGCCTTGCAGCAGCCGCCCGCAGAGGGCACCAGAAGGCAGGGGAGCGCCTGCCTGAGTAGCCGGGCTCAGCAAACGCTCTTGCTGCCCGTGCACTTGAGGTGAATCGCCGAGCAAACCAAGCCCCAAGTCCTTCGGGAAGGGAAGGTGGCCTCGCAGGAGTGGCCGGGTCGCCTGGGAGAGGGGTTTTCCATCCATCAGCTCGTCTTCAGCCAGCCAAAACCACGCTGGCACCCCCTGCTCTGTCCCAGGGTTTGTTTGGTTTCTCTGCCGTGTGTGTTTATGTAAACCCTGCCATGTTTTTCAGATGCGCTTGTGTGGGGCAGCGAGAGCTTTTGTGTATTTCCTGCTGGATTGTCGGCTCTGACCCGTGACGTGAGCTTCCCTTTCCCCCGTCACATTCTTCTTTCTTTGGCAAGGCGTTCTGCCAGAGACCTTTCACTTTCCTGAAGCTTGGTACCGTCATCTTTTGTTCCCTTTTCTTGTTTTCCTGCTCTGGCTGACTGCAGCAGCCAGTTCCTGGGGGGTTGGCTCAGTTTTAACTCTGCTACTCTCTCTTGGAACAGGCTGGCAGTACCTCTTCTGACATCATCTCGGACCATGCACCTCTTTATGCAATCCTCTGGATTTACAGCCCTGCCATTCCTTGACCTTGGCTAATCTCCATACTTTTGCAATACTTTCAAGCATCTTTCCCAGTGGAAGGTTGCAATTAGAGAGACAAGTATAGAGTTGCATACTTCTCTAGAGGGAGAGCAGGTTTGAGCTCCTTTAATCTAATAGGAAATGTCTCCTTTCCTTCATATGCAGCACTTTCTTGTGGTATGCAGTCATCCACCAGGATTGCTCCCTTCCATTTCTTTCAGCAGTTTCCCTTTCAGCTGTAGGAAGACTTGTCCCCCGTGATCAAAGGCATCCTTCTGCAACTATAGGAGCAGAATGAGGAAACAGAATGCTGGATAAGGGATCAGAAAACCTGCTGGCTAGATCTCTGCAATTAGGCATGTCTTGGAGCAAGACTCAGGGAAATGCTCACCTATGCTCACTGCCTCAGTTTCCCTGGTTGTTAGCGTGGGGGTAATTGCATTTGCTTCCTTCGGGGAATTGCCTTGACCTCGGTAAACCAAATTTCCTTTCCATGTTGATTCTGTCATTAGAGCAACTGGCTCAGCAAGACAAGTGAGAGAAGCAAATACCAGAGTTAGAGGTGAGCTGTGCAGCTTGCTGCTTCCTGGTGTTTGAGTTCTCCTTCCAAACTGGGCAGCTCAAGGGGTGTCTCAATCCCTTGACTGAGCTGGCAGCAGTGCCCTTCTGGACAGTATGGGGAGTGAATTTGCCTCCTTACACCCTGGGGAAGGCTCACATGGGTTTACTGTTGCTGAAAGCTTCTTCCCAAGAGAGTCCAGGACATTCAGGGGATGCTCTGAGAATGTGGGAATGCTCTTGCTGCCAAGGAACATTATTGGCAGCAGGCAGTGATGAAATAAAACTGACAGAATGGAAGCCCTAGTCATAGCCATGTCTTGGGGGCTGATAGGTTATGTAGCTGGTGAGCCAAAACCTGAACAGGGAGAGGAAGACCTGCCAGGTTAGAGACAGCTGCTTAAATTTATGGGGCTGAAGTGGGCACTGCAGGCCCTGAGCCCGCAAGGGGGAGCCTCGGTGGAGTTATTCACAGCACTGCTGATGAGATCAGTTCCAGACTGGAACAGATCCGCTACCGATACTGTGCACTCGGGACTCAGGAGTCAACAGAGGCATTAGAAAACGTGAACAGATTCACCCATTCTTGCTCTAGCCCTCACTTGCTGTGCTGTTGCTAACAGATGGAAGGGGCATCATTAGAAAGCACAAGTATTGGGGGGAAAAAGTAGTT
Source organism: Manacus candei (assembly GCF_025592945.1). Classification (NCBI taxonomy): domain Eukaryota; kingdom Metazoa; phylum Chordata; class Aves; order Passeriformes; family Pipridae; genus Manacus; species Manacus candei. Next base: position 7,498,255 of record NW_026138066.1, read on the forward strand.
TAAGAGCATGAGTTTTACTGAGATATAGTTTGGCTCTAAAGAACAGCAGGAGGGAGAAGGAGAAAAACCCTACTGCAAAGGCATTTCTGAGGGGCATCCAAACATGATCTGAGCAGAGACTGGCAACAGGAAACTAGGCATCCTGAAGCAAAACAGGGAGCCCAGCTGTGGCAAATCCCCCAACCTGGATGATGAATACATCCCTGCATTGCGGTGACAGCAAAGTGTGACTTAGTGTTTGCTGGGAATATTTAGTGTAGCAGCTGCCCGGGGAGCTCAGAGGCACAGCCGTGTGCAGCCTCTCTTTCACAACGTGGCACAGGGAGGAGGTATTCCTGCTGCAGGGTGCCCCAGTGCTGAATGCATGTGTACTCAGCTGTGCAGCTGGCTCAAGTGTGGCAGCTGGTGAGTTTGAATAGATGGGTTTTGGCCTGGGCTTGAAAATCTCTCACTGCCAGCAATCCTGCTTTGGCTGCAGCTGCCTCAAGTTCCCTAGGAAACTTCAGTGCTGGCTTAAGTCGGGACTGTGAAACAGCAAGAGGAGGCAGTCCGGTGGCACTCTCCCTCCATCCAGGCTGCTGAGTCTCTGCCGCTTGGCACTGCAGCCAGCTTCTGCCCTTAGCTTTTGGTGACGGGTTGGTGACGGTGAGGATCAGCAGGGCAGAGCGATCCCAGCGCTGGGGCATGGTGGACGTGAAGCTAGGAATGAAAAGAAAACTGTGACCCAAGAGGAGGAGGAGGGAGACTCAGAGTCTGCATATGCAGATTTCCCAAGGACCTGACTTTTCACATGCTCCTTTTTAGTCCCTCTGGTTTCGTCTGTCCTAGTAAGCACTACAGGAGCATGGCTGGGCCTAAGCACTGCCTCAGGATGTTGGCTCATGCTGTGCAGTTGTTAGCAACCTCCCTGCCTTGGTTTTGGGCAGTGCTAGCTAGCAGTGCCACAGCACCCAGGCACAGCTGGGGGACAGGGTGGACTGGGGACTGTTCCCACCAGAGCCTTGTTGTCACCATGCATTTAACCCCATAAATGGGAGCTGCGTTCTGCTCCTTGCTTTTGGGGCTAAGAGTGAAACAGCTAAACCCTGTAAGCCCAGGTCTCTTAGAAGGCAGGCTTTTGAAGTACAGTTGCCTGCAGCCTGTGTATTTACCCCCTAATTTTCCACTGTTTCCCTCTTCGAAGATGGGAAATGTCATGTAACAGGTTGTAGGTGAGTGTGTGGGATGGGAGCGTGTGCACCAGACTGAAACTGGGAAATGCTAATGCTCTGTCTGCTGGTTACAGCTGAACACTGGGTTGTGACTCAGTGTCCTACAACCCATGCTATGGATCACTGTATTTGACCTACTGCCATGAGGGGTGGGAGAGATGCTATGAGAAAACATTGCCACATGAGATCATGTGGGTGTGGGGACCAGCTCCTGGATGCAGGGGATTAGAGAGGCCTGGACACACAGACGTGTTGAAATTGCCCCTCTGGATCTCCTGCCTTGAGCAGGCAAGAGAAGGAGCCTATGGAGCATGCGATTCTGCAAGAGCTTCCCATGTGTGCATACCTCTGTCCTGCTTCCCCTGCCACCCCAAACTACATCAGGTTTGGGAACTCAAGGAGCAGAATGGGGGCAGAGCTCGTGTATCCCCCATTTAATGAGTTGCTGACAGACATGTCCCCCAGCCAGGAGAAGGATCAGGTGAACACCTCTGGGGGTGTTTGACCAGCCTCTGCTTTGTATTTACCTGGAGGGGCTGTGTTCAAACAACACACTGTTCCCTTCAGCTCAGCGGCATTTCGAAGGCACTGTTTGCATGTGGGTCCTGACGCAACCATGTTGCATCTTTGCTGTCCCTGATTTGCAGCCCAAGCCCTTTCCTCTATGCAGAAGGAGACGTTCCCAGCAGAGGCTGCTTCTCTTTCCATGTCCCTCCTCGATCAGAGTAGCTTTGCATCTTGAGTAGCTTGCTTCCCTGCAGCGGCACTCTGGCTGAATTTCTGGAGGAGGATGTGCACTGGGAGTTGATGGGGTTAAAAGTGGTGTCACAGTGTGATTCCAGAGTGGGCTATTAGACTTCTTCCCTCTGCTGTCTTGCTGCTGTGCTGCTCCTGCAGCCAAGCAGCCACTTGCTGGTGTCCAGAGCTAGCGCGAGGCACTCTTCAGCTCATCCTGAGCCAGACCTCTGGGGAGCTGTCTCTCTGACAAAGCTGTTCAGGAAAGATTTCCACCCCTTTCCTAATGAGGCCGAGTGAGTAATAGAGATGTTCCTCAGGGATGGTCTTGTTAGGAGTGCTACGTGCGTGTTCAGGAGCAGAAAGCAGGTCTCCACTAGCCTTTTCCCGCTGTTGTGCAGCAGATGTGGATGTATGTCCCATCTTGACAGAAGAGATAAGCTATCTGCCTGCAGATGGGAACTTGCCTGGCAGTTGCCTGTCATCCTCACATTGTCCTTATCAGATCCCCTGGCTTGGCAAGTCTGTTGGCAATGTGTTTCAGGCTATTCAGCCTGGGATATGATAAGATTAGTCTGGGGTGAATTGCATTTAAAGCATTTAGTTTCTAATACTCTTTTCCCCTCTCTGGAGCAACCATTCTCCATCCAGGAATCTGACTGCAATTAAAGCCTGGTGTGTGCTCTGCTACTGGGGGCTTTCGGGGAGGGGAGGAGAGTGGCACAAGGAAACCTGGGGGCAGCTAGAGACACAGGCAGGTTCTGGCCAGTGGTGAGGAATAAAAGGACAGCAGAAAAGCCACACACTGGAAGGAATGGAAAGAGAACCAGAGAGACCAAATAGTCTGGCATGACTGTTGGGAATAAATATTCACTGTGGTCAAGTGAGGGCTTATGTACTACTGGATACGTGGATCAGAAAAGGGGTAGAAGTTCATGGGCGCAGTCCAGAGAAGGGACAGGATGCCTGAATAGGATGGGGTGTCCTTTAGTGCCCAGTATAGTGCTGGAAAGGGAGACCAGGTGTCCCAACAGTGCAAAGCAGCTGCAAGCAGCTGCTGTCCCGCTCCTTTAGGTACCTCGAGGAGATGAAAGATCTCTGGGCTCTAATGCTGGCTTTGAAAGCTCCTTCACCTGGTGGCAACTCTAAGCAAGACTATGGATGTAACTCCTCACTGGGAAGCAGGGAAAAAGTAATTTAACATTCCCTGCGCTGGTGGAAGCTGGAACCTCCTCTGGACATTGATTGTGCTTGGAGCTCTTGCAGTAGGTCAGGGTCAGTTCTCTTCCCTGTATGTTGCTCTGAAGGTCCATGGGTTCGAATATTTCTGGTGCCCTTCTCTCTGGAAAGTGTGAGGAAAGGAATACAGAGTCCTTCGTGTGGGCCTGATCTTTTCTTAGGTCTCCTTTAGATGCCTGCAGTTCCCTCTTTAGATGCCCATTTCCTGCACTGAGTCAATCATTTGGGGATTTGGATTCCCTTTTTTTTGGCAGCTTTTCTTTCCCATTTTCATCTGGTTTGGTTTTTACTATTTCATTTTGCAGGGCCATCAAAGGGAGTTTGTTCAAGCTGATTTTGGAGAAACAGATAGTTTTGACTTGACAACCTCTTCTTCTGCAGACCTCAGCCATGCCCTTAGATCCAGGGTAGGTTGCCTGTTCAGACCCTCTCAAAGCTGATGTGTGGTAAGGTGGCTTGCTGCTTCCCAGTGGGGATGAGGGATACTTGGCTTTAGTGACGTGAGCATGGGAGAACAGACTTTTTCTTTTTTTTTCCCTCCCATTCTTTCCAGCCCATGAGCTGTTAATTCTTGTGGCTTTTCAAAACTTGCTATTTATCCCTTAGCATTTCTTTCTCTCTCTTTCTTTTTTTTTTTTTCCAGTTGAAGAGCCACCCTTGGCATTGTGCCTCATGCATGTGACTCAGATGGATTCTGCTTGTCTGAAAGATTCCCGTAAGTCCTCATAGTTGTCCAACCTGCCTGAGCTCAGCACTGGAACCCGTGAGAAACACACTCAAAGCGAGTCATGCAGTGCCAGTGGCCTTGTTCTCCCTGTGTGGGATGGAGTGCTGTGCGCAGGGGCTCGGCAGTCACTCTCACTTCATGCCTTTGCTGTCCTGTGGGGTTGAATCTGGGATGGCTGTTTGGAGCTCAGAGCAGAGAGGTCCCCGTGGACCATTTGTGTATGGTGCAATATTTTTCTTATTGTAGTTCCAGCCAACTGGTCTCATACTGTCTCTGTTGTGGGAAATGATCCCCTTGCAGTCAGCAAAGTTGGGCTTGGAGCATCTTGGAAGTCCCCTGGCTTCCACTGTTGGAAGGCTTCTGTTCTTTGAATGCCTCTGATTTTCAGACTTAATTGGAGCCACCCAAGGGCTAATTTTTTCCAGAGGCACTGAATGCCTCAATACCTCCTGCTGGTAGTAAATGGTGTGACCAGAGATCAGCATCTCTCATACTCCAGCTGTATCAGCTAGGGGACCACAGCATCCTTTTAGGTTCTTGCAGAGGTTTGCAAAGAAGAGTTGGCTTTGGATGTGAATGTGGGTGTCTGTACCTCAATTTCATCATGTGCAAGATGAGGGAGCTGCTATCTGCCATACTCAATGGTAAGATAAAACTGTTGGAGATGTTAATCTTTGAGTGCAAGATGCAAGTGGAGCATAAGACCTCATGAAGCTGATCCTTTGTGGAGAGCTCTTTGGAAGATCTTTTTCTCATTAAGCTAATAATATCTCATCCAGAAGATCTGGGTAAAGCTGGGAGATCCCAAAAGTCTCAGAGAGGGGGAAGCTGTGAGCCTTCTATACATCTCTTTGCCAGTAGGGAAGCTTTCAGCACAAGTGCATTTTTATCTTCAGGCATGTTTTTGAAAGCCTTTCCCACAACCCACATTCCTGGCATGCACCCATGAGTGAAAGAATTACAGAAATGAAGTCTGGAAATGGAACTGGGTGGCATGTAATCAGTTTTCTGACCTCCCTTCCCCACCCTGTGCCAGTTCTGTTCATTCTCCTGCCCCTCAGGCAAGCTGGGGACTCAGAAGACATGACTCATCTGGCTGCTTGGGTTGATGACATGGCCCTGGTGCCTTATGAACCAGCTTCCTTGCAAACGAACCACCTTTATCCCCTTCCTCATGCGCAACTCATACCATACAAAAATGTTGCCACAGACTTCAGAGCTGCCTGAGAGAGAGGTTCCCTGCAAAGGTATAAGGACATAACTTGGCTATGGGGATGGAAACCATCCAGCAGAGCACATTTGAACTCCCCATGGAGATGGGATATGCCAGTCACTCTTGCACCACCACCTTTCTGATAGGGTAAAGAGAGAGATGGAGTCTGATGGAGTCTGTTCCCTGTGCTCTTGATCTGCTTTCTTGGTGCAGGTTCCCTCTTTCGCTGCTGCCCCTAGCCCTGAAGAAAGGTGTGGGTTTTTTCCACATTTTAGTTCTTTAGCTAACTTTTTCCTTCCTCCTCCTTATTCCCTACATCCTAAGGAAGAGAAATTGCCCCCTACAGCTGAAGGGGGATGATGTTTGTGGAGAGCCTACTGGATGCTGATGGCCTCTAATCTCTTGCCCCCAGGTTCAGAGCATGGATGCTACTTCCGTACTTCCCACTGTCAGGTAGCTGGGGCGGGAAGGGTGATGGAAGATTCTCTTCCAGTCCTTTGTTCCTTCCCATTTTACTTGATCTGAATGCAGAGGCTTCAGTGCTTTCCCTAAAGGAGCAGCCCCTCTCTGGTCAACCTCTTAGGCAGGAGCTTAGTGCTCATGGGCACTAGTTTCCTTGTGCTCATCATTGCTTTGGCTTCTCCTACATCTCCTGGACAGTCCTCTCCTCTACATGCCCTTCAGATCCACAGACCTACTTACCCAGTCTCTTGCTTACCTCAGTTTGGCTGAGGTAAGTACACTTTGTTCTCTTGGTTTTCCTCCGTTAGGAAGCTGGCTGGCTTTCAGAGCTTAGGGATCGGTTGGCTGAAGGTTGCAGCACTGTCTGCTGAGAGGCCAACCAACACCTCTTGACTAAAGGGGAAATCAGTTCTGTCAAACCTATCTGGGAATTTCTGTGACTGGAAGCTGGAGGACTGAGCATCTCCATCAGGAGGTGGTGGAAGCTTCTCAGTCGTGTCCTGAGCCCTGGCTGCTGAAAATCCACCCCACAGTCCTCTAAGGTAGGGGGCATTCACCCTCTAGGCCTCATGAATGAGGGACACCAAGGCAGAAACAGGGCTTAATCACAACTGCTGGGAGGAACCACAACCAGGGTCCAGATGAGGTCAGAGAACACAGTTTAAATCAGGTCACTACTTGATATTTATTGTGTGCAGTCTTTCTTTTTTCTTTACTCCCGCACTGAAATCTTTCCCCAGAGGCTATTCAAGGAAATAAATAGCCAGTGGAAAGGGACAATAGCTTGCTGTGGAGTACAAATTATATGAAGCTGTAGGAAATAATAGCAGTGTGAGCAGATGCTACTCCAAGAAAGAATGCATGGTTGGTCTCTCCAGTTCCCTTTGCCTTGAGCAGATGCTGATGCCTCGTCCAAGGCACAGGCTCCCTGGTGCCTTGAGTGCAATATTGGACAGGCACCTTATCCCCTCTGCAATGTTGTTGTCCTCCAGTGCTGCTTCTTTGGTTTCAAATTAGCACTGAGCTGAAATCACAGCCTTCCACGGGGGTATTAAGGCAATCTCTTTCCTCTTTTTGCAGAGCTTGGTTTGATGTGAGGTCAGTGGCACGGACATCCATGCACCTGGCATGGCTGCCTTGCCTTTCCCTCTCTTCCTCATTCCTTCTGGACTGAGCTTCACATCTGGTGATGACCATGTTGGTCCTGCAGGGGACTGTTCATAGCTCATGCTGTCTAGAGAGAATGTGTTGGCTGCCTTCCCCTCTGAGCCCCTTGCAGCCCTTCCTCAGAACACCATTGGGAGAGATGGTAGGGACAATTTTGGTGTGCTGGTGTGGATTTTGGAGGCTGCCCCTGCCACAAAAGGCCCTGAGAAACCTCTGACAGCTGAGACAGTTTGGCTACTTTGGCTGGGAAGTGGGGAAACCCGTGGTTTTCCTCAGGGCTTCACACCTAGCTGGCTTATCTCCTGCCCCAGTGAGAAACCAAAATAAATACTGCTGCCAGCAATGATGCTGCTGAGGATCTTGGCAGCCTGCTGGGGAGGGTGGCATTCAGTCTGTTCTCAACAGCTGTGTGGGTGCCCTGTGGTAGAAGTGGCAGCTCGAGGCTATGGTACATGAGGTACTGCTGTCTGGAGGATCCCAAGGATCCTGAGATCCTATGAATGCTCCTGGTGGCCTGAGATCTCCTTAGGACCTAGCAGGAAGGCCGGGAAGAACTGTTAACACTGAAATCTATTGTATGGGACCTCTGCAAATAGAGCTGCTGCATTTTATGGGGTGAAAATACTCTGCAGAGGACCTGCCCTGCCACCCTTCTGGCTGAAAGTCAAGATAATTGCAATTAATCTCTTCCCTCCTTAAAATATGGTTTTAGGTTTTCTTTATTTTCTCCATGCAAAATTGCAGACCTGCTCCCTATTGGAAACTCATCTTTCCCTTGGGTTGCATATGCCCCCACCCTCGCACTGAGTGACTACTTGTTTGGTCTCTGCCATCCCTCTGGAAATGCAGCAAATCCTCCTCTGGCATCAGTGATGTGAACATGGGTGTCCCACACTAGTACAGGCCAAATGCCCTCTGGTGTCCCACACTAGTACAGGCCAAATGCCCTCTCTGGGGCCCTGGAGGGGCACTCCCAGTTTGGTACCCTATTATAGGATCATCTCTGAGGGGCGAAGGGTTCCTGGATCCTTTGCACCAGTGGCTGCCAGCTTCCACAGCTATTGTTTATGTTTTCCTTACTGCACAGACCCTCCACCTCTTTTGCAGATGCTCTTTAGCCGGATTTCCTCTTTCTTTGGGATTTACATTCCCATGCTATCATTGTTTCCGCAGACTTTCTGCTTTGCAGTGTCAGCAGGGAAGTATCAACCTGCCCCCGCCACCCTCCTTTCATCATCCCAATTGCCACCTCCAACTGCAATGGAGAATTTTGGCTCTTCTGGGGTCCCTAAAATCTCATCCCCTTCCTATGTGGGGAGCACATACCCCTGCATGAGAGAGGCAATCAGCACAGGGCTGGTGTCTGACAATGTGGAGGCTCAACTCAGCAGATGAAGGAAGTTGCCAGCGCTGGCAGAGCTGCTGCCTGGTTTCCCACTATTGTTCCCAGTGGCAAATAAAAGGGGGGTGAACGCCCCTGCTGAGCATTGTAAGAAGGGGGTTAATGTAATCTTGATAAAATCTCATGGCCCTTCTCTGAGCAGCTCATGCCTCTTTCCTGCTCGTCTCCCTTTTGGCATATTCTCACGTCTGTGGTACGCGTGGCTCTGCGCACAACTCTCTGCGTGGGTAGTTTCCCTCATCCCTCAGACAAAATCATAGAATGGGTCAGGTTGGAAGGTACCACAGGGGATCATCTGGTCCAACTTCCCTCCTCAAGCAGGACCATCCTAGTGCACATGGCACAGGATCATGTCTAGATGGTTCTTGAATATCTCCAGTGAGGGAGAGTCCACAACCTCTCTGGGCAACTTGTTCCAGGGCCTGGTCACCCTCACAGCAAAGTTCTTCCTCACATTCAGGTGGAGCTTCCTGTGCATCAGTTTTTACCCATTGTCTCTTGTCCTATTGGTTTGCACCACCAAGAAGAGCCTGGCTCCATCCTCTTGGCATGCCCCTTTAGATATTTATACACATCGATGAGGTCCCCTGTCAGTCATCTCTTCTCAAGGATGAACAGACCTTGTCCCCTCAGCCTTTCCTTGTAAGAGAGATGCTCCACTTCCTTAGTCTTCTTAGTAGCCCTCCACTGGACCCACTCCAGCAGCTCCATGACTCTCTTGTACTGAGGAACCCAGAACTGGACAAAGTAAAAGACACATACTGCTCTCCCTCCTGGGCAGCTATAAGGAAAGGGATAATGACATTTGCAGTATATGCCTTAAACAGGCGTGGTGGTGAAACTTGGTGCAGAAAAAAAGCCATAGGTGCCTATGCACAAATCACAAAGGAAACAAGATTTTGGTTCTGGCCCTGCTTTTTATGTCAAAGTTTCACTGTGGTATGTGACGTAACAAGTGAATAATTGCACAAGTGCAGTAAGTGGGGTCACCGGTAGGACACTTGATTTTTGGGGTACTTTTCTTGCACAACCCCCAGAATAGATCCCAGACAAGCACTGAAACCATGCCTGCTCTCATCTTTCATGTGAATGAGGAACCGAAAGTCACTTGTACCTTCGCTTTTCAGTTATATAAGGGACTGCATAAAAATGACTTGGAGTGAACCGTTTTGGACCCCACTACCAAGAAGCCCGGGCACTGAAGGACCAACGGGGTGCTGCTGGATCCATGGCGGTGACTATCTTCTACTTAGATTATCTCTCCCCTTCTCCCTGTCTCTCTTTCTCTCTCTTTTCCCTGTACAATTAATTTTGTAAAATAAATTGTAAAATAAATTGTAAAATAATTGTAAAATAAAGTTGGCATTGTTGAACTGGCATTTGGGCTCGTTTGCACCTTAATTTGGGCAGAGAACTTTAACATCAAATCATAAGATTTTAATTGGCATCACGGACAGGATATACTGTTCTCTGACCCAAAGTGCTGTTTAACAGTTCCAAACTTTTGCTGTTCTTCTTCCTGCCTGGTGGGCACTGTCTCTCTCTGAAGGAGATTGACCAAACTTTTACTGTTACAAATTGTCTCCCTCTGAGGGAGACTGCTGCCTGGCAGGCACAGATTGTCTGCCTCTGAGGGAGACTGAAGTAAAATGGTTACCCAGGGTGACTAGTGTAAGCGTCATGTTTTACTCTCTCTCCTGGAGAAGTTTGATAGTCACCCCTCTCCCCTGGGTCGGAATGGGCACAAACTAATTGAGGTAATGTACAGGCAATAGCTGATCACATTACTAGTTTGCCTGCCGAATGAAAAAGAGGAAGAGGAAAAGGTAAGTTACTCATTAAAGGTAAGTTATTTGTGCAGTTTTGGTAGCTTGTTTATCCTGTGTGCAAAATGAAATCAAAAGCTCCCCGCCACCTGAAAGAGTTGCAGATGTAGAATATATGACTTTGAAGTCAGAAAATTAGGATCCCAAAACATGAGATGGGGACATTTGGTACAATGCTGATGATTTAGAGGAAGACCTTGACCCTATCCCAGCACTAGTAAAAGTTTGGCCTTTAATTAAAACTGAAACTGATGGTGAGGGGAAGGGAGAAGCCCACACTACTGTTCATACTGTTCCCTGGTCCCCCACAGAGTTAGGTAAATTGCAAGAAAAATATTCCAAGTGTCCAGGGAAATCAGAACCTGAGTATGTGTAGTGAGTTTCCCTTACAGGCAGAGACCAAATCTTGCTGAGTGAAGACGAGGCAGAAGTATTTTTAACTACTACTCCAGGTAACCATAACTACTCATTAACTGCCAGACCTCCTTATTGGGCTGGAGGCATAGACCCACAGGACAGAGGAAAGCCTACTACTGTTAAGACTACAGGATTCTCAGATCTGGCAGCCTCTGTGCAAAAGGCAGCATGTATTCAAACAATGTATGAAAGATGTCAGTTAAGGCAATCCCCTATAGTAGCTCCCATTGATCTGGCCAGATTAACTCCTCTCCTTTGTGGCCTTCCAGATAGCCTGAAAATATTTGTATCTGATGCCCAAGATCATGAAAGTTGCTGCTGCAGCAGCAAAACCACCTAGAGACCAAATTCACATACCTACTCGGTATGAATTTGTCCAGGAAATAGGATGGGTTGGAGTGACCTCTGGGAAGACAGCTGAAACCCCCAAGTGAGTATGTCAAATTTATACCACCACACCAAAGCCAAAAGCTAAACCACGATTTGATTATATACCCCTTACTGCAGGTGTTGATGGGTTGGTCACAAAATTAAAGCTTTCCGTGTCACCCTTGAGAAGTAAAAGATACTTCTTGAAAAGTCCATCACATTAGTATCAGATGGATAGTGCCCTCCTTTTAACCCACTGTGCACTGGTTAGACAGAGACCAAGCAATTCTGTTCTATGGTTTTTCCAGGTTATAGGTATCCTGCATGTTAGAAATCAGACTGAAGATTCTTTTATACCAACTCCAAGTGTCCACAGGGATTGTTTGCTTTTATGTGTAGTATATTTTGGGGGTTTTAATTGGTGTGTGTATCTGTAAGTTTTGTTTACAAATTTAACTAAGTAATTAAGGTTAACAAGTGTGGCATTTATAACCTGTGTTGGAAAGATATGCCTTGGTTTAATATGTTTATACTTAATGAAAATAAGTGATTACTGCTTACTTGCTTTTGCCTAAATCTGTAGAAGACCTCCTTCCAATGGGTATTCTTACAAAGACTGTGGAATACCTGGGATATCCTACAGATAGTGAATCCTTACTCCTCAAATAAAAAACAAATTACTGTGCAGTTTAACCAGCCACTCAGTTTTCCCATCATCAGTACCAAAATGCTACTGATTTTTAAAAGTCCGCTGAATAAGTATGTCTGGATAGCTGCAGATGATCACAATAAGGAACATAAAATTAATACTCAATGGATTATCCCATCCTTTTGAACCGGTTCAAAGCTGAACTGAGTTGTTTATTTGATCTTTTGAAGGTAAAGGCCAGGTGCCAAAAGGAGGAAGAGGGAATTCCTGCTGTAGTTTATGCCATAATATGTTTTGTTTTTCTATTAGTAGGAATAGTTATTATACTAGCATGTTTGTGCTGTTATGTAAATGATTATGTCCGCTGCTGAAACGGGGAAATCAACCCCAGGGGACAGAAGTGCTAATTCTATCAACCTCATATGAGAGTTTTGGGATTTGTATGTCTTTGGAATCGAACAGACAAAGGAATAAGTGTAGCTTTCCCTACATCAGCAGAGTAGGGCCCAAGATTTTTTGTAACACTCACGATCTACCAGTCAATTTAAGTGAACCCCCACTATGGAAATGATCTTATATTCTGGTACCTACCCCTTGGTGGTTAGAGAGTAAATTACCTTTGAAATGGAGGGCCCATTACCTATTAATTGAGGGAATATCTATAGTTTTTGAATGCCCCTGGTTCCCACACCAAGTGAGACTTAGTGATACATATTTTGCATACTACAATAACACAGAGGGACTTCAGGGTTGGAATATGTGTAATGCGTCACATCCGGAAGCCATCTCCTCGCTAAACTCTGAAGAGATTGACCTACCTGGGACGATCAGGGGAAGTCCGCTATTACCAGGGATGTCCCAAATCCCCGACTAATAGGATTCCTTGTCAATATTTCCCTTTTGATCCCATTTTTCATCTGCTAAAACAACCGGATTATTATGAAGCACCATACATTTATAAGTTATTTTTTGTGGTGTGTAGAAATACTCAGCAGGGTAGGAGTATTACCTATAGATTTTTCGATATGTGTTTTAATACGTGGCATGTGTACCTGTTGGGGATACTCCTCTATGGGATTTAAAAATCAAGACCTGTTGTGTAATTCTGTGGCTAATTTCAAGACGCATTGGGCCCACATCCAACGGGTTCAGTATTCTGGAATGCCTTGCACCTACTACCTATAAAAGAACATTCTGATCCTGTCACCTCCCCAAATGTACTTGATGGACTGTAACAACACCTGGACTTGGAGGATGAGCAGCTATCCTGCACCACTTGGATTAGCTTGAGGATGTTCTGATGGAAAGTTTTAACTTGTGGTTAAGCCTAACTCAGCACACTGGTCTAAGATGTGGGATGGTACTCCTATCCTTTTGCCCAAATCGTGTCTGTCATTATTTATTGGTGGGAAGGACATGATGAGAGCTGAGTTCTCCTGAACACAGCTGAGAATGGATCATTGATATACATGCCGCAGATTATTATATGGTAGGACAAAAGTTAGCTTTGGGATTTAAGATAATTTTTACACCTTATCTAGTTATCAGACAACATCAATGGGTGTTAGAAAACATAATATGGCAAGTGGACAAGGTATCTTTTTTGAGGAGTTAACTTGCAAGTCCAACAAGTGTCAAAAATAGCTTTACAAAATCAGTTAGCATTATTACTTAAAAAGCAAGGTGTATGTGGAATGTTAAATTTAACAAATACTGAATGTTTTATTAGAATTTATAATGCTTCTACTTCCATTGAGGAAGCTCGAGACAAAAGGAAAGAAACAGCTGACCAAACTGCAGAATTGTTCCAATCCACACAACCTAATGACTGGTTTGAAGGTTGGAGCCCCAACTCTTGTTTAATGTGTGTAGTCTGATCACTGAGACTCACAGGGTGGGGCTCATGGTTAGTGCAAATTGGAATGATGTTGTTAATTAGATTTACTTGGTGGATAAATGATTGGAATTGCAGTTGTTCAGTGTACGATTTCTTGCATTATCCCTTCTGCTTCATCCATCTTTTCTCCCTCTGTCTGCTACATGCACATCACCACTGTGGACAAAGACGATGATTGAAGGCAATGACTGCTGATTGATATTTAGTCATGGGGTAGTATAAGGAAAGGGTTAATGACTTTGCAGTATATGCAAAATTTGTTTCAGGAAAAAAGTGGTGGGTGCCTATGCACAAACCACAGAGGAAACAAGGTTTCAGTTCTGTGTTCTCCCTGGGATGGCTGCAGGGGAGCAGGGTGATGTGAAGGTGTGTACAGGTGTGTCGTGGACACAAGAGCGTGATGGTAAAGAGACCCAATGGCAGAAAACACCATCACCAGCACCTCTTTCTGCTGGTTCCACAATCAGCCCAGGGAGATATCACCAATGGTTTCAGTGTCCTCAACAGCAAACAAATTCCCCAAGCCTGCTGAGTTTTATGACCTGCTCATAGGAAACACCTCTGGGGAAGGAGTGCTTATCAGCACTTCTCCTTGCTTCAGGATGTTTTGGGGAAGGGCAGAAGCTGTCTACCAGCTGGCCGTGCATCAGCAGGATGACTGCACTCAGCTGCTCTCTGCAGGACTGCGGAGGGCGGCTGAGAGACTGCTGGTCTACTGAGACTTGACCTTCTCCTTCTTCTCCTTTTTCCACTTGACTTTTGGAGACTTACAAATCTGTGATACTGTCTATTGACTTATATCGTAGCTTTTACCTGGGAAGAAGACAGCAGGGGTGATACTCCTCTGTAAGGACAACATTCCCATGTCTCAGGGTTAGGGAGGATGGGGCTGTTGGACGTTATAAACATCGCTTCTCAGGCTAAAAGATTTAGGTCTTGATGGGGCTTGGATGGGAGAGATGCAGAGAGTCCCACATGTTGCTGTTGCAGTCCATCCAGCTGAGGCTGAATCTAGAGCCACAAGAAGGGAAGGAGCTGGGATGCCACTATGTCACTGCTGCAAAGGACTGTTCATAGTTTGTACCATCTACAGGGCATACATTGGTTGCCCTCTCCTCCAAGCCCCTTTGAGCCCTTCCTGAGAGCACTGTGGGGAAGGATGGTGTACACCATTTTGGTGTACTGGTGTGGATTTTGGGAGCTGCCCCGTTTTGTGACAAAAGGAAGGAGCTGGGATGCTTCTTTTGGCTGAGCTGTTACACACAGAAAAGGACTGAACATGGTGGTCACACCTCCATGACCAGCTGGGAAGATGCTTGTCCTGTGTGGTGTCTGAAGTAGCACCTGTAGGGGTTGTGCATAGTAGTCCTTCCACTGGGAGCCCACCAAAGAGGCTGGAAATTGGTTAAATCTCCTGAAGTCCCTAATGAGAAGTGTACATAAGGAAGCTTTTTCTTTGGATCAAAGTCTTCTGGCTTAATAGCAGCTGTTGGAGCTTTGCAGAGGCAAGGGGCATGTTAATGTGTAAGCCACAAGGAAGTCTAGGGATGTTAGGTTCTCTGTGCAAAGCATTTCTGGGCTAAACTGCCTCCCTGCCTGGTTACTCTACCCTCTGAGGAAGATGCCTGTAAGGGCTGCTGCTCCTGTCCTCTGTCACCCAGGGTCCTCAACTCAGCAAGGCTGAGTGAGGGGCCAGCAGGTCACACCCACTCTCACCACTTTCATTTCTTGGGCAACACTGACTTTCCACCAAACCCTGTGTAATGCCCCTCTGCTTTAACTCTCTTTGTACCTCTGCTGTTGTGCTTTTCTTTCCTTCTGCTCAGGACAAGCCTGTTTTCATCTCCTCTCTGATGTATTTTCTCTCTTGTGGGCTTCACTCGGCCCACTCTTCCCTCACTGTGAGAGAAGCTCATGCAAGACCTCCAGCATGGAGGTGTTTTGGCCATGAGGGGAGCACCAGCTGAGAGCAGTAGATGTTCACCTGGCTGGGGCACCTTCTCCAAGCAACACCCTCTCACTTACGGGGGCTGAGGAAGAATGGCTGAAGGAGCCTCACAGATTATTTTTCTCTGCCTTAGGATGCATTTGAAATCTTAAACCTCGATATGAAGCCTGGGAACACCCTGAAGATCAAGGGCAAAATATCTGCTGATACTTCTGGGTAAGTACAAAGAAAACACCTTGACTTACCAGGATTGAAGGTGGGCTGTAGAGGTAGGTGGTTTTCCAAGGTCCCCAGATACAAAATGTGTGAGCATATCTGTGTTAGAGGAACCCCTATGCCACCACCTGCCACGCTGTTGGAGGAACTGGGTGCAGAGATGTGTGTTGGATCTCAAGTCTTCCAAGACCCTCTCCTGTGCATGCTGCTGACCTTCCTTCTGTTCATCCACAGCTTCAGCATCAATCTTGGCTCCAGCTTGCAAGATCTGGCACTTCACTTCAATCCCCGCTTCAATGAGTCTGTCATTGTCTGTAACTCCAAGTGCTCCAATGTGTGGCAGAAAGAGCATCGTGACAACCACTTCTCTTTCTTCAGGGGCTGCACTGTCAAGGTGAGGAGTGTGTGCTGGGTGTTGGGGGGTGTGCATGTGGTGGGGGGAAACCCCTGGTTAGCAGATTCCCATACCCTAGTTTTCCCAGTCCCATCCAATACTTCATGCTTCCTCACAACAGCCTGTCATCCTCTGGTTTTTGGTCCTGATTGTCATTTCCACTCCTCCTTCAAAATCCCAATGCTGCTTCTGGGAACTTTGTGTGAGCCCTGTCTGTCTCAGGCTTTGTAAGTGCTTCCTGACCCCCCTACCTGCCCATCAGGTGAGTGTACCAGGGGCATGTATGAAGTTAAAAGGAGTCTCCAAGGAGCAGGATCTTTCTGCTCTCTACCTTATTTCTCTCCCTAATTCCATCCTGTGTAAACACAGGCTTTAAGGCAACCCAGAGTTTGGAGCAAAGTCCAAAAACCTCTCCATCAGCTCTTCTGTCCTCATTACTCCTGGATCCACGCTGCCAATCTGTCCTCTCTCTTCTCCTGCCAGGGATGCTGTCCTAGTTGCTGTCTCACCCCATCTGATGTCCCAAGTTGTTGACAGGGCTGAATTTAGGAGAAGTCCAGTTTCCATTGCTGTGGAGAGAAAGCTTGTTTCCTCAGGCATGATGGGCTCTTGGGGAGGGGGTGGTGAGATGATGGCTTTGGAGAACATTCCCTTTGGTTTGCAATGATCAGTGATGCATTCTCGTCCTGTCTGCTTGTGCGTGTTTATCAGTAAAGTTCCTTTTTCCAGGTCCCAGTGAGCTGCTGAGGGCATTGGGGGGTCAGGTTTAATCTGCCCTGTTCAAAGCAGTACAGTGGCATATACATTCCATGTGTACATGTACATTCCATAAAGACATGTAAAGACATACTTGGGTTTAGCTGCTCTGAGTTTACAATCTCAGTAGGTGAAACAGACTCAGGAGAGATCCTGTCCCCAAATCACAGTTTGTATACCAGCTTAGACCTTTGATATCAACTGCTCATTTCCTGAATCACCCTCAGCTCAACCCCCAGCACCTTGATTAAAGTTATAGTGAACAGGTTTGACCCTCTCAGTCAGGTCTTTTGCTTAGATGCTGACCTCTGAATACCCTCCTTGTCCTCAATTCCCTTTCCCAGTTCCTCATTGAAATGCTGACAGACAAATTCCGTGTGAAACTACCAGATGGGCATGAAGTGTGTTTCTCCAACCGGCACAGCTACCGCAAGATCAACTACATGAACATCATGGGAGGCTTCAAGATCACCTCCTTCAAGCTGAGCTGATGGATGCCACTTCCCAGCTCTAATAAAAGACCAAGCCAGTGGAACACTGCTTGCTCCATCTGCTTTGTCTTCTCTGAGATCTTTGGGTCTGCTTCTGTGTAAGCCATTGTCAAAGCCCAAGGTTTTCCCACTAACAGAAAAAGAGTCCTTGTTGGATGGCAATAGCTTCCAGATAATGCCAAGTGCTTTCCTGGTCAGAAGAGGATGTGGGGTTGAATGGGTAGTAGATAAACCAAAGCAGGCTGTAGGTGGGGTTCAGGAGGAGGAGGAGGTCACTATATGATTGCTTGGGAAATGGTTGTGTAATCTCTTCACAGTGCTCCCTTTCTTCCTGCACCTGAGCTTTTGGGAGGGAGGGATAGAAGAATGGGCAGAAAAGCATGGATGTGATTGATGTGGCATTTTGCACCACAAAAGAGCAACCTAATTAAAAGTTAGGTGATGTGGGGAGGGCAGCACAGGTGTGCCCCCAGCCAGCATTCCTGCCATAGATAAGAGAGTGTCTCCTCCACTTTCCTCTTTACCTCACCTCACTTATCTGCTGGCACATTCCAGTCAGGTTACCCATTACTCTGACATTTCCACAGCAAACCCTACTCAGGGAAAGTGAGGCAGGGGAGGCAGTGAGGTTTGGACTGAATTATGTGGCTCAGCACCTCCAAGTCTGTGTCCCTCGCACAGGACTACAGGCAAGTCCTGATTATTTTATGCTTCTGCTCTAATTGAAAAGTACCTCGCCAGTCTAAAGTGAAACTGATGTGTGACAGAAAATGTCAGGGCACTGTAGGCTGGGGGGGAGGAGAGCAGAGTAGAAAAGGATGTAATGGAGAGCCTGGGAAGGTGGCAGTACCCTTGCCCCTGCCCCTGCTCTCCACTTCCTTGCTGCCCAAGCTGGAGGGACTTGCTGCTGCCTGAATGAACAGGCTGAGGATGTCTGATGTCTGATGGGCTGGACAGGTGTACCTGAGCCAGCTTTGGGAATGGTACTGATCTGCTCCAGGCTGCAAATGAATTGTTGCAGAGCTGGACAGGAAGCTTTTCACCCTCCTGTATGCTACATGGGCCCAGATGGATAGGATGTTGCTTTATGTGTGCCCCAGAGAGCGGCACAAAGTACCAGGTTTATTAATCCAGGGATCCCAGAGGTGCTGGAAGATCCTGCTGAGGGTAAAGAGGATAGGATTTGGTGGCTGGGGCACCAGCAGACATAGCAAGGAAGACGATAAGGTCACGGCAGCCAAGAGGAGGCACCAGAGAAGTTAGTATCAAAACTGTTTTAATAAGGACAATAATAAGTGCATGGCATACAGAGTGGAGGCAGAAAGGATAATTCCATGGATGTGGGTCTTTGGTCTGGAGCTTGTGTTACAGTGTGGAAAGCAGAGGGTGGAGGGGAGCTCGTCCTGAGAGCCTGGGTCCCCGCCCTGGAAGTGGGGATAAGGCTGATCCTGCTGGGTATCAGTGGCCAGAGCTGGGGACTTCTTGAAGCTGGTGCCTGCCCCAGTTTGGTGCTGCTGGCTGGTGCAAGGCAGCCCCTCAGGGAGGCTGAGGAACATGGGCTTGCCCGTAGCCTCGGTGGCCTGACTGTGAGTGGCACTTGCATGAGCAATATGTGTGCACCCCGGAGCTCTTTATTCTGCTCTGAAGAGCTCCCTGCCAAAAGCAGCCAGGTCGTGGCTGAACTGTGTGGGAGCAGAGTCTTGCAGCCATGGCCCAGCATCTCCCCCCGCTGCACACCCCCTCCTGTCCCAGAGAACAAGGGGGGTCCTGTGAGGGTCCCTCTGGTGACCTCAGACCCCGAGCATGCTGGCTCCACACCATGGCACAAAGGCGCTTCTGTGAGGGCCAGTTTGCACGCGGGGCAGCGTGGGGGGCAGCTCATTCCAGGGTGGCTGCGTCGCCCAGGGCCACTTGGTGAGGGACATTCCATCGTCCACACTTACCCCTGGGAAGGGGTGTACTGGGAAGAGGGGTGTGTGCATGGGGAACGGGCAGAGGGGCAAGGATGGAGACACAAAATGCCTGCCACCACCATGAGGATGGTGGCACAAACTGAGTGGCTTCAGAGGAGGAGTCTCCTTGTTCTGAGGCAGGGGAAAAGGAAGGGAGTTTCAGGATTTGAATTGCAGAATTTGGTGACCTGACAACCTGCCTCTGCTTCCAACCAGCCAAGAAGTTTCTTCCCTCCCTGCAGAGAGGGGTTGGAGTCAGGAAAGAAGCCATCCTGAGTGATGCCCAGCAGCAGGAGGCAAGTGGAAAGACTCCTGAAATTATCTCTGTGCATGCTCTCACCTCCTGAACACTGAGCACACAGCTTTTTGGGAGAAAGGGGAAAAGAGGAACCTTAGGTCTTTGCCTGCCCCTTGGGTCCCCAGCTGACCTCCCCTAGCACACAGATGTGCTATACTGAAGGGTCTTGCACTAGCTGGAGCTGGGGAGATTCCCATCCCCTACATGCCAGAGCTATTGGTGGGAATATTTCTGGGAGGGCACCCATGCCAGTGCAGGGGGAGGTTGAGGGCTTCAGTGGGAGGATGGGGTATGTCCGCAGACATGCTGGTGGGGCCAGGCCAAGGGCTGGGAGAGATGGTACTGGGGAGAATGGGATGGGGTAGGAAGGAGTTTGGGGTTTCTTTGGCACATGGGAATGTCTCTTTGGTGTCTAATGGCAGTGAGGCCAGAGAAGGGGCGTGATGCCTGGCACTGCAGTGCTCACTGGCCCTTTGCAGCAGCCTGGCCCAGACCTAGGGAGCCCCCCACGAGATAGGCTCTCCTCCTGCCCCTCTCCGGCCCACCCAGTGTCCCCAGCTTGGCAAGGTGGTCACCCACTGTGTCTGCCGGTGACATTGGCACCTGAGGGTGGGGCATGGGGAGGCGGGCAAAGACCCCAGCACCAGTGTCTCTGGTGGGGCCTGTGATGGGAGGGGTGGCCATTCACACCTTGACTTCATCATCCTCTTCCTCCTCCTCATTGGCATACTCGAAGGAACTGCTGTGCCCACCTCGGACACCAGTGTAGCTTTCCTGCCGGCTGGAGAGATTGGTCTCCTCCTCCTCCTCTCCTTGGTTCCAGCTGACCTCAGGAGACTGGCTTTCCTTTGTCACTTGTGACCGCCACAAGATGCTGCTGGGGCTCTCCCACAGGGTCTGTGTCCGGGCCTGCCGGGGACCCTCGCCCTTCTCTGAGCTCCGTGGGGTGCTGGTCCCACCGTAATGGCGGGCCAGGACCTGGGTCGCTCGATCAAATTCTCCCGCCTCAATGGTGCAGTCGTTCCAGTGCCCCTGCCACGGGGTCCCTCTGGGCGCTGCCCCTGGCCCCGAAGCCCACACAGAGTCCGCTCCAGCACCTTCGATGGCATGTGCCTCTCCGTTGGCATGGACTGACAGACCTGGCAGTGAGCTGGCCCCTGACAGGTTGCTCTGCCTGGAGTGGTCCCAGAAGCTGGATGTTGACTTGTCCTCTTCGTGGGATGCACCCACTGCTGGAGGGACCCTGTCCTTGGTCCCCTCACCACACAAGAGGTGTGGGCCATCCTCCCCCACCTCATTCCCATTGGTTTCAGAGAAGCTCATCACCTGGAGGAGCTCGCTCATCAGGGAGGGCCCCAGGTCCAGGCGGAAGGACAGTAGGGAGTCTGAGCGATCCAGCTCATCTTCTCCAGGAAAGGTGCTCTCTTGGGGCTTTTCCAAGCGAGGGACACGAGGGATGGTGCAAAACCCGGACTCCAGCCCTGTGAAGCAGAAGGGATGGCTGGTGAGGGGAGGGGATGGCTTTGTGGGAGGAAGCCTACCTTACTTCTGCAGGGACAGGGGACACTTCCGCCACAGTGGCGCAGGTCACGCTCCCGTCAGTGGCACTGGCCTCTAAAGGACAGGCCAGTGTCTCTGTGGACATTCCCAAAGCTCAGAGTACAGCGCAGGGTATCCAGGTGCACTCTGGGCTTGGTAAGATGGCAGCGGGGGCTGAGCCAGACAGGTGGGACCAGGAGATGGCAGCATTGCGTCAGCTTGCCCTTCCCTCTGAGCCAGGCCACCTCCCCTGCCTGCTGCAGGCCCCCCAGATCAACCCCCCCAGACCCAAGACCTTCTACTCCAGACCTCCCTCCCTGGGGAAAACCTGAGCCACAGCCCAGTGCTGTGAGGCTGGAGAGGAGGCACATAGCTGTCCCATCCTATCCTTTCCACAACCCTTCCCTAAAGGAGACCCTGGCTGTGTGGGAAGGCTGGAGAAGGGTGGATGGAGTCCTGTGAGGAGCAGCACATGGAGATGTAGAGGTTGGCACTGCCAAGCAAGCGGCTAGAGCACCTGTGTGGAGGTGGAGAAGCCGTGCCATGAGTCTCCTTGACCTTGTAACCTTGGAGTGGGCACTGCTCCACGTCCCATCACCCTCTTAGCTTCCTCAGGGAGGCTGCTTATGGTAAAGGTGTAGGGCTGGGGCTAGATGGAGGGCACTGCCTTACAACTACTCCACACAGGCTGCCAGCTGTGTGGGGCTATGGGAGAGGGGGAGAAACAGAGAAACCATCCATGCCCCACTTTGGGGGACACCCTGGGAGGAGACCCTCCAAGGGCAGGAGCAAGGACCATAGTTCAGAGCAAGGTTAGGGTTATCTGCTCACAGGGATTATCAGGACTGGGGACTCTTAAATGTTCCATCTCTCCTGAGAGCCTGAAGTCCCTCAGTGGGGAGGAAACTGAGGTATGGAGCAATGGAGAAGGGCTGCAGAGGATGCACAGTACCGGGGTGCCAGCCTCTGCCCTGCGCTTCACTCACCATAGGCCTGGTGCGTTTTGGAGAACCTGTTGGATGCACTTTTGAAGGAGAACTTGCTGGTCAAGCTGCGTCCACCGCCACCATCATACATCCCCTCGTTGAGCTGCGGCAGGGAGATGGCGTTTTTGATGATGGGCGAGATGGCCGGGGGGGCGGGCGATGCCCCCGCCTGGCCCCCACTGCCCCGTCTCTTCAGTGGCGTCCGGCGGACGTGCCGCAGCGTCCGGGTGAAGAAGTTGTTGGCTTTGGCTGTGTCAGCCCCGCCGTGGTTGCTAAGGAAAGAGGTGTCCCCAAAGACGTCCCCGCCGCGCCCCACGTGCATGGTGTGCCGGAAGTCCCCCAGTGGTGGGCTGATCATGTCTGGCGTCAGCTCCGACTTCAGCCGCCGCTTGCCATGGGAGCCTGACACCCAGCTGAGCACTGGTAGCTTCCCCAGGCTCATGTTGCACCCTTCACCTCACCCTTGCCTCTGGAAAAGCCCCAAAAATCAGCCCTCAACAGGCTTCCAGCACTGAGGTGATCTGTCACATCCCTGAGCTTCCCATTGCTTCTGCACAGATTCTCTTGGGGTAACAGCTCATGTCACTTTGGCTTCCAGCAGGTTTCCTGCTTTTCTGCACTATGTCGCACTCATGAAATCACTCTCAGGGGGTACTTCCTCAGTGGTGAGGACAGTGGTGGCACTGAGGTGTCCCCAGGAGGTGTCTGGGTCAACCCCGGTTCTGCAGAGGCTGCTGGAAGCTGTGTCTGGCCGTGGGCTTTAGGGGTTAATCCTCTGTCTTCTGCCACTGCTGGGAGAGTGGAAGCCAGTCACAGATGAAGCAGCGGGTGACAATGGGAGCTTGGAGTGGACTGGCAGGGCAAGTGAGTTGGTCCCCTTGTTTCCCACCTAAACAAGGTAAGAGGAACAGTTAAAGCCTTGGAGAGGATTTTCCCAGCCATATTGACTGAACCCCCTGAACTGTCTGGAGAGATTAAAGGCAATGTATAAGACAATGGGGAGGTTGCTACTGGCTGTCCCCCTTGCCTGGCCTTCCTCTTGGGAAGGAAGAATAAGGCTTTCCTCCAAATCACACATGCTGTCCCTCACCTCTCTGACCTCCCTCAGTGTGCCTCAGTTTCCCCCATCTGCAAAGCAGCTTGGCCAGACCCATGCCACAACACAGGCTGAGGATTTCCCTCGCAGGCAGAACCTCCCAGAGTAGTGCCCTGCCCGGCTGCCCCGGCTCCTGAGGCGAGAAACCTCTCCCTCCTTTTTGCTATTCAGATGAACCCTTGAGGAGAGGGTGAGGCCTGGGGACTGTGTGCTTCTCAGGGAGGAGTGGTGGGACGCAAAAATGCAATATTTGTAAATTGCTTTGTTTGTCCTTCACTGGCTGGGTCCCCAGGTACGGGGCAGACGTGCTGGAGAAGCAGGGAGCTGGCAGTGTGGAGAAAGCAGCTGCTTTGCAGGGAGGGGAAACTGAGGCATGGCAAGGGAGGGGATTGCTCAAGGTTGGAGGAGAAGGTGGGATGGGACCCTGCACTCAGGCGGGTCCTGGAGGCACTGAGGAGCAGGCGGGAAGCAGCAGCTGGATGCATGATAGCAGGGCGATGACTTCCCCAGTCAGTGAGAAGGACACTCAGATGGGCAGATTCCCCATTGGCATGTGGGCAGGTGGAAGAGAGTGGGTTGGGGAAAAGAGAGGATTTGGATACGGAGCATCTCCGAGTATCAGTGCTCTGGGTAGCCACCTGGGGACATGTCCCTCCCTGGGGTCAGTTCTGGGGCCAGGGGAACAGGATGGAGCTGAGTCCCTCCATCAGGGCTGGTTTGGAGGACAGCATGACAAAGGGTGATGCAGAAGCCTCACATCCCTTGATCTTCATATGCTGGGACCCCCATTGCTGCATGGCTTTGTCTGTCTCCCCCTGTCATGTTGCCTGCCTCTCCCACCTGTCCCCGTGTCACTTCAGAGTATCCAGGCACTGCCAGGGTGGCAAAGGCTCTAGTGAAGGGGAGTCCTGGACATGAAGTAGTTTTCCTGGCTGGCTACACGTGATTTTGCTTTGCCCTGGCCTTGTTTGCTCACCTGGGGCCCCTCTTATCTGCCAGGGGTTAATGCCTGGGGAAGGGAAAACAAACCTCCCTCAGCAGTGCCCAGCACCATTGGCTGCCTCCCGGGGTGGCAGCGGCCGGTGGCACGAAGGGCAGGTTGGATTCCTGCTGGCCCCCAGCTCCCTGGCTCATGCAGCTCAAGTCTTCATCCTGCTCACAGAGGCCATGCAATGCTGTCTCACAGCCGGGACATGGCAGATGGTAGATTTGGGGTGGGAGGACGACTGGGAAGCTATTTCCTCTCTCTGGCAGAAGCCCACCCATAGCCACTGGGTCAGGGCTCTCCTGGAGTGCAAGGAAACTACTAGGGTGGTCCCTGCAGCGCAATGGGAGTCTTGGGACCACAGGGAGAGAGATGCAATCCCATTTTTGAGCTGTCCCCAGGGTCTCCCAGGAAGGCACATGACCCTGGAAGAGGGGATTAGGTGAGCTACAGCCCTCAAGTTTTCCTTTCCCTCTGCACATTGGAGCCCCTGAAAAACACAAAGTGGGGACTCTGCCCTTCAGCCTGTGCTGCACTGGCCAGGGCTCTGAGGGGTGAACTCCCCTACTTCACCCCAGGTCCCCTGTTCAGCAGAGGTGCCCTGCAGACCCTTGCGGGGGACATCACATCTTGGGATGGGGTGGCAAGGGAAGGAGGGATGTGGGAGGAGAACTTGCTCCCTGTCTGGACAACTATTGAGTGGGGAGCTTGGTGGAGGAAAGAGTTTCTCCTTCCTTGTCCCTTGGTCACCACAGGGAAGCAAGCTAGTACCTGGCCCCTGGCTCTACCTGCCTGCTGGCAGGCAACAGGCACTGGGAGGGGAGGGAGGGAGGAAGGGAGGGAGGGAGCGAGGCAGCTGGTGCCCAACCCTCCCTGGATGGCAGGTTTCTGGCAGGCCTGTTGGGTTTTTTCTCCTTCCAATCTCCTCTTTTTTCTCCTTTTCTCTGCCCCTGGTATGACTCCCTGAGGACTGTGCCCCTTTGAGCTCTCTCCTTCACCCAACCAGACTTCTCCGTGCCAGGGAAACTCGTGATTCTGCGGGCAAAGGGTGACCTGTGTGCTGTCCTTTCCTCCACTGGGCAAGGGAACCACTCTGCCTGGCCATCTGTCTGTCCAGGTGCCACTGCTTCCATCTGGCAGCCCTCTGTGTTCGCCAATTCTCAGCAGAAAGCCCACAGCCCATCACGACCTCCCCTTCCCCGGCATCCTCTCTCTGGCTCCCTCCTCGCCTCCTCTGGGAAGCCCCCTGCCCTCAAAGACCCACGACCAGCACCTCCTCCTCCTACTTCCAGCCTGGCCTTCCCCATTTCCACCCTGAGTTCAGCTGGTTACCACTGGTTTTCCACTAGCCAGGAATGGCCTGAGCTGTTCTGCTTGCTGGGAAGAGCGGAAACCAGAAAGGGGGGGAAAATAATCCAGATGTCTAGTTGGCTGGAGCTGCTGAAAGCAGCCGCTTCCCTCCTCCTCCTCTCCTTACACCCCCCTCTCCCAAAGGGGACATACTCCAAAAGAGGGTGAGTAATTTGGGGTGGTCTCAACAGTGGGAAGAGCGGGTGGAAATTGTTGTGGATGGCCAGGAAGGCTTTCCCAGCCTTCCCAAGTGCCAAAAAACCTCCCTTTCCCCAAAGGAAGGGAGGCAGAGGTTCCCCTGTTGAGTGACTGCTCTGGGATGGGGAAAGCCAGCAGGGACAGGCTTTTGGGGAAGGGGGAAAGGGGCTTAGCTGGCTGGGCTGGGCCTCTTCCAGCTTCCCTGGAGCCGTGCCGGGCAGTAGGCAGACGCCTAAATCCAACTCCTGTGCTGCTGGCTGCTATATATATCCATAGTGATATCTCTCAGTATAACAAGGATATTTTTCCAAGTAGACGTGCTGGGACTTAGAGGGAGGTCAAGACTATGAAGGTGGGCAGTTTCCAATCATCCCTTTCCTGCCCTCTTACGATAAAGTGCTCCCTTTCTTCCTCCATGCCTCCGAAATCAAGGCGCCACGAGCCTGCAGGGTTTTGAAGGATATCCAGAGCAGAGTTTGGGAAGCCAGTGTCCCACTGCCTTCCCCCATCTGTGGGACCCTCTTCTCACTCCCTTTCTTTCCTGCCTCTTTCCCCTGGCCCGCGTCCCCTCTCCTCACTCCCCATTTCCTGTTGCATTCCTGCCTTCTTGTCCCTTTCTTTTTTGCCATCCTCCCCCTCTCTATCCCCTTGCCACCCTCCCCCCGCCCCGCTTCTCCCCTCTCCAACCACCCTCTCCACCCTTTTCCTTCTGCTCCCAACACCTCCCCCTCCCCAGCTCTACAGACTGATGAATCAAAATTTTCAGGATTTACCTCTTTCGAACCAGAGTTATTTTTCCCCGTCCTCCGGACGAAAAGTTGCGAGACACTCCCCGTGGGCCCCTGTAACTTGCTCCGAGGGCTACTGGTGCTGCGTCCTGGAATGGAGGTGGGGGGAAACGGGAGGCATGTCCCCCCTCCCTTTTCCCACGGCTGTCCCCTCTAGGCTGGCTCTCCCAGGCTGACGCCCTGATGCCACGGGAGAGAGGGAGCGAAGCTGGCGGGGAGGGGACGTGGGAAGGAGGAGGGCGGGCTGCAGCACTGCCGAGCCAATCCTCGACTCGGCAAGAAGACCAGAGAAAATGAGATTTATTCCAACTATCCAGGACAGAAAACTTCAGGAACTTCTCTGCCGCTCCCCTCCTCCTCCCCACTTCCCCAGTGCCATTTCCCGTCTGCCGGCATTTGCTGCCTCCCGCTCCCGGGCGCCCGCTTCAATGGGTTTGGGGGAAGGGGGAAGCCCAGGTTGCTGGCTAACCTGGTTAGGGGAGCCTGGTGGGGCACAAAGGAAAGGGCTTTGACCTCTCTGTGTGTGTGACCCCTCGGGTATCACATAGGGTCGTCTCATCCCATATTGGATAGAAGTCCCCACCAGTGTCTGTGGTGTAGTAGTGCCAGTCAGGACTGGGGGGGGTAGGGTGGGGTGGTCATTCCAGGACCTGTCCATAGCATTGTGTTGGGTGTTAGCAGGATAACAGCCTCCCTGAAGGCCACGTGGGCCAGGCTGGCATTTGTTACAGAGTAAAGACGAGTGTCACAGGTTTGGGACAAGCTTCATATCAGTGGCAGTGCGTCAGACGAAGGTGAGGGGGTGGCAATGGATAAATGCAAGGAGGTGCTCTTTGATGGCACCAGGGAGAATTTCTGCCCACACACAGAACACCACATCCCTCTGGCATTTTGCTTCATCCATCCTTGCTGGTCACAGGGCAGAAGACCCTATAAGTGCCTATGAGGGGCAACCTGCTGGTGGGTGCGGATTCACCAGTGCCATCAGTGACCCTCATGGCCTTCAGGCAAGACTCAGTGGCTCTGCTGGGGACCACTTGGCCAAGCACAAGCACTTATTCAGAGCCCTTTGGAGGAGAAGGGAGGTGTCTCTGCTGGTGAAGGCGAGACAAGACTTGTTGGGGTTAAGTAGGGCCTGGCTAAAGGGATGACAAGATGTCTGCAGAGGAGATGTCAAAATGGAGCCTGGCCTCTTGCTGGGCTCAGATGGCTCCTACTGGGGTGCCCAGGCAGCAGCACCTTACTGCTCAAAGGTTTGCTAAGTAGTAGCGGGATTTTGGCACTGTTCTCAGCCTCTCAGCCTCAGGCTCCTCTTCTGTGAAACGAAGTTGGGTTTTCTGCCTTCTGTAGAAGTCTTCCCCATTGGGAATTAAGAGCATATGGACTGTGCATGTTGGTGGTACTTTAGTGGGTCTGTGTCTTGGAGGAAGATTGGAGCTGAGCTCTGATGGGGGAGCTCTGCCATCAGCAGGGAAAGGAGGAGAAATCATGACCTGCATTCTCCCTGCTTGTCAGAGGTATAGTAGGCATCCCTTCCCCCAGGTCCTGCTCAGAGGAAGCTAATGGGGGTGGTGAGAGAGGCAGGAAAAGACTCTTTACTTGGGTCTCCCCCTCTGCACTGCTGCCAGTGCATCTCCCCCCACCCTGCCTGAGGGGCTCCCCCTCACTCCCCTCACCTCCATCCCCACACCCTTGCAGGAGAGGCTGTGTCAGGGAGCAGAGCCCAGCGACAGCAGCCGTCTCCGCTGGGGAATGCAGAACAAATCTTTTCCAGATGGGACAGGGGCCACGTTCTGCTTCTTGCGGGGCTGCCGGCTCTCCACTCTCTCCTCCTCCTCAGTCCTGCTCCAAGCATCTCTGTGCTACAGGCCAGGATGGGCTCCATTTCCAGGAAAGCAGATGGAAATCCCCCATCTTCAGCACTCTTCCCCAAACCTGTGATCTTGTGGCCATGCCAGCCAGGCTCTGATTTTTGTCCTGAGTCTAGCCCTGAAGTGCTTTGGAGACCTCCATGGTGTGTGCCAGCTCCAGGTCTCCGTACCCATCCTGGCCTCTGGCTGCTTGGTTACACCGATACCCCCTTCTTTCATATACAACTGCCTGGAACGTGAATCTGTCCAATCCTCCCTCTTGGCCTAGTTATCCACCCTGGCTGGTAAATGAGAAGTAGCTGTGAGCCTGGACAGTGCTGCAGAGCCACTGTACCACTCATGTGTGCCCTGGGCAGGAGCTTATGCCTGGACCCCTCCCAGCCCAGCTACCTTGTTTACCTTCAGTCACTCCAACCTTTCATCCCGTCTGTAACCCTAAGCCCCAGGCAGTAGTACCAGTCTCACCATTACAGTGAGACTGGCCATTGGGCTTATCATGGAGCAGACAAGTGACCCAGCAGCTTTCCTGGATGAGAAGGATTTGCTTTGATTACCACAATATCAAAGACTGGGCTGTGCAAATTGCATCCTCTCGTCTTCCCAGAACTCATCCCTCTGACATGAGGTTGAGGTCTTATGGGTGTGTGAGTGTGATGAGGATGGAGAGAGGAAGGGAGGGATGTGTGGGGGTGGAGGTGGGCCTGAAGTCTCTGCCCCACACCTCCTGGTGCTCAGTCCTTCCTCCTATCTCACTTTGTAGTCCCTTCTGCTTGCAGACCCAATGCCTGAAGGAGGCTGATGCAGGACTCCCCTCCAGTGAAGAAAAATCCCTCTTCTCCCTTTTCCCAGTGCCTGAGGGGAACCAAGGGAAGGCAATGAGGGCATCCCAGCTTGCAGATGAGGTCAGTGGGAAGGGGGTGCCTTGCTCAGTGCACAAGAAGCAGATATCCTGTTGCTGCCCAGGGTCTCTGGCTCATATTTCCTCATTAACTGAGAGCGCTGCTTGTTTGCGGGTGACTTCCAGATGTTTCCATTCTCCTCACAGGGGCCATGAGTGTGCATACCTCGTGGGTATGGGAAATACTGCCAGCAGTGGGGTTGGGGACAGACTCCTGCCATGATGGAGAGGGGGCTCCCTTGTCCCACCACACATCCTGGTATGGCCTCATCCATCTACCCCCTCACCCTGGTGCTGTCAGGTCCCTCCTCCCTGCTCCCAGCCCGTGGCCCTCAGTGCTGCCTCCAGTCCACCTCTTGCTGCCCTGGGGATGAGCTGAAGGCAAAGCCAGTTTTAGAGTGAATAAGCCAGGGTGGTGGCAGGAGGTGACACCCTGGGGCAAGGGATAGGTGTAAGGCACCCAGCGTCTTGCCAAGAGCATCTCTGGTCTGATGCCAGCTCTGGCTTTGTAGGCACTGGACCCCTCATGCCCCATGGTTTCTTCATCAAGACGACTTCTCTCTGGCAGCATGTGCTGGGCCTGGCTCAGCCCACTTTTGGGACTGTGCTGTGGGTCACCCACACTGTGCCTGCAGCCTTTGAGATAACCAGGGAAAGAGATCAGAGTGGTCTGATTCCCAGCATGCTTGTGCTGCACTGGGGAAGGAAAGTGGGTGGGTTGTCGTGAGCACCACCAGGCAGGCAGCAGCATTGAGTTAGACCCACTCATGCTAGAAGAGGGGTAGACCAAGCTCTGTAAAAGCCCATTTCTAATTTCCTCCACTGATTCCTCCAGCTCCCCTCCCCTGGAGGAGTAGGAGGCTGAAGGAATGGGATTGACCATGTCCTGCTTGTGGGATTTGCAAAGGGGGAATGTGTGCTTTTCCCTGGGGAGCTGGGCTGGGAACTCAAAGTTTCAGGGTTTGCCAAAGCCCAGGAGGAGGTACGGATGAGTTCCCAGGCTTGTTGGCGGATTGCCTCCCTCCCTCTGCCCATCTCCTCCTATCCCAAATGTTTTCGTCTTTCTTCCTCCCCCCAGACTTCCCAGCTTCATCCTGGTATGCTAGTCCTGTTTGCTGGTCAAGGATGTGGGGTGCTGTAGGGGTATTGTGGGTTAGAGGATTGAGGGACAGACCCAGACACAGATCAGAACCCTGATCTATGTTCTCCCTCCGACTTTCCCCTGGGCACAGAGGAGAGGGAAGGGGGGGGGTTGGGACGTGGTTGGGAGGGGAGGGAGGATGTTGCATAAACCAGAAGCAATCCAGGAACAGCTGCCTGTGGCCTGGAAACACCTCTGTGATTTCAGGTTCTAGGAAAGGAGATGTAAATATGTATTAATATTTATATTTACGTATGTAGACTACATCTCCCCAGAACATCCCCTTTCCCCCCCACTTGATTCTCCAGTTACTTTTCATAGACCTTGTGAAAGTTTATGCAGGAGGGACTGGGGAGAGGGCTTAGATATCGGTTTGGTGCTTGGAGTAGCAGCTCTGTGTGTGTGGGCATCTGGGGGTCACTTCCCCCCCCCCAATATGTTCCTTTGGCAGGATAAGAAGGGGGAGCACATCTGCAGGAGTTTAAAGCCTTTGCAGGCTGGAGAGAGCTTGTTGTTGGAACTGGGAGAGAGGTTGTTGGGACTGGGAGAGAAAGGGGGAGATGTTGAGGGTAGAAGGGATGCGGTCGGGAAGGAAGAAGCACAGGGAATGGAGGTGAGGAGCAGGAAACAGAAGGCCTCTAGGTGGAAAGACCCTTTTGGAGATGAATTGCGTGAGGAGGTGGGAAAAGGTGTTTTGGGGAAGGGAGGAGCTGGGAGATCTCAAAGGAAAGGGAGTAGGTCCCAGGGCTGGTGTGGCATGGGAGAGGGGATGGTCAAGGAATGGGGTATGCATCCATAGAGCAGAAGTGGAGCGGGGTGCAGGGATGAGGAAGGGTGAGATGTGTGAAGAGAAGATGTGGGGATATAGGGAATGAGGGCTGGGGCTGAAGAGATAAGTCATCCATGTTAGGAGAGGGGGACTATGCTTGGGGAATGTGTCCTGGTCAAAGGGAAGAAGTGAAAACCAGGGGAATGGTTGGATACGAGGCCTGGACAGCTCTTTCATCATAATGATTTTGCCTGTCCATCCAGCCTGTGTATTTTTGGCCCACGGAAGGAAGGGGAGAGGGAGCTAAAAATAGGGGTGTCCCTGCCCATTCCCCAAGGCGGGCATCCGTCTGCCTGCCTGCCTGTGGGGTTTCTGCGGGATCTGGAGGAGGGGAGCAGGTCCAGCCTTCTCCCCATGGCGTCTGGCTCTGCTTTTGTTTGTCTCACAGCCCTACAGGGACAGGAAGAGGCTGCTGGGCTGGGGAACAATGGCTCATTCTCTGGGAGTCTGCGCCTGCCGAGGAGCGATAGGGGGGACGTGGGATGGTGGCCAGAAGGCGAGCACAGCCTCCTAGTGCCACTTCTGCAGGAGTTTTTACCCCAGAAGATGATGGGGTCCACTGGTGGGATGCAGGGGGACCTTCCCCAGCCCATTCCTCTTCTCCAGACTCAAAAGCACGTTCCTGTGCCTAGTTGGAGAGGGAATGAGAGGCTGACTCTGGTGGATGCACTTTACAGAGGAGACAAGGGAGGCAATACTGGCAACTCAGAGAGTGGTGGGAGCATGTCTCCAACCAGCACTGGGAAATGCACTGTTTTGCAGCCTCTCCTTGAGCCTATGAAATCTGGAGTGCGGTTGGAGCTTGCACCCCCCAGTGGGAATGTCCCCAGCTGGGGTCAGGGAGGTATTTATCTGGGAGCTGTATTGTGCCTCTGTCCTGGCTGTCACTGTGCTCCCTGAGGCAGTGCCAGTACTGCTGGTGGAAGCTCTCTCCATGCCCTGTGCTCCCTGCTGTCTGGGAGACAGCCAAGGGGCATGGATATGTGTGCATGGTGGGGGGTGATAAATTCTTTTATCCCACCTCTTTCTTCTCTAGACCCTCCTTTTGTGTCAGTGTCTCTCCTGGATGTCAGATCTGACAGCATGGTGCTGGAAATGCCGCAGGGAAAGTCTGTCCCCACACTTTTCCAGGCTTACTAGGGGTGAGAGGAGGTGGTGTTAGCACCTGAGGTAGGGGAGAGGTTAGGACATATTTTGCAAGGGGTGAGCAAGGAGGGGACAGAAGAACTTCCCTGTTTCCAACCCCCTTTTTTCAAGGTCTTGGATACTTGGGCTGAATGCTTGCCAGGGCTCCTCTTGTTTACTCAGCCGGGGAGCTGACACATCCAAGGTCTCTGCTGACTCCACTTTCCCACATGCTGCTGGCGGGCGCATTCCAGGGCAGAGTGGAGATCAGCACAGAGGCATACCAGAGGTTTCCATCTGGGATGCCATCCCCCCTCCCTGCTCTCCTCAGGCATCTGGCACCTCCTGCCAGGTTGTGAAGAGTGGGCATCACATCTGGCCAGCTTCCTGGGTCTTTAAAAGCCAGGGCTGGCACAGAGCCCAAGCATGGATGGGGACCCCAGAAACAGGGACCTACCTCTCAAATTGAATGCCTTCAGCAAGGCTCTGTTCTTCTTTCTCCTTCCCTCCACAGATCTCAGTCCTGTTCCCCGTAATGACCCATGGGAGATGTGTGGAGGGGCAGGGGATGCCTGTCTCAACTTAGTCCTCCCTAGAGGGACCTGGGGGAAAGGGGTGACACCCTCCTAGGCAGCAGTCCAGCTTTTTCATTTTAGGATGGGCACGTATTCCTGCGGCTGGGTTTAGCAGCACTGGGCTCTGCAGCTGCACACTTCTCCTGCAGGCACCGGCTCTGGTCCGTCCTGGGCAGCAGCCCAGACCTGGTGTGGCTGCCTTTGGTTTTAGGAAAAAAGGCCACAAAGCTTTTAAAAATAAGCATGGCCCTCACCCTGTCATTTAGGGTGGAGGTTTCTGTCCCAGCAATGCTCCCAGCTCTACCAGGGCAGCAGAGATCTTTGCCTCCTCCGACCTCGGGTTGCTGCTGTCAAAGGACCACCATGACCTTTCCTTTTCCCCCACAGGCCGGCCCACAGAGGCCCCTTTACGCCCAGCCCCAGCGTCTGGAAGAAGGGGCCTCGTCTCCCTCCCTGGCTGCCACAGGAAATGCGGAGCCTGGAGGTCAGGGGCCAGCTGGCAGCTCCTCCCGTGGAGGCCAAGCAGCCCAACGCTGGGGCTTGCATCATGTGGCGTCTGCCAGAGAGGAGGGGAGGGAGGCAGAGCCGTGGAAGGCGGAGGGAGAGGGCCAGGCTCTTCCTGTTTATGTGACTACCAGACCCCCAAGAAAGGGAAAGGACTTGGAAAGCTCATTGCTCTTGGGCGAGCTCCAGCAAGCAACTGTCTTAAGCAACTGGGCTCTTAGCCCAGGGATTGCATCTATGGGGCAGGGTGTGACTTCTTCCCAGGGGAAACAGGCATCCAGCTCCAGGGAGGGCTAGGGTTACATTCGTGGGCATTGAAAACCTCTGGTGTAGAGGGGAGGCTGCAGTTAGCTTCCTGGGAAGTGAGGGACAGCTCCTGTTACACCCCAGGCTTTGATCCTCCTGTGGTTTTCTCTGACTTTTGCTGATGTTGGTCTCTGGGATGGTCTGAAGGGCAAAGAGCCACTCAGGCCAAGATGAGGAGGTAGCTGGGTATTTTAGCTTTGGGACAGAGGAATGGGGAGCTCTGGGAGTGCCAGGCATGGAGGGGTGCCTAGGGGAGGGTTACAAATCGCAGCCTGTTCAGCCACAATGGCTCCAGCACAGATCCCATGCAGCAGACAGAAGGGCTGCAAGACCTCCCACATTATCTAGGGTCACATCCTGCAGGGCATTTGGTGTGGCCATGGTGGTATGT
The DNA here is from genome assembly GCF_025592945.1 of Manacus candei. Lineage (NCBI taxonomy): Eukaryota > Metazoa > Chordata > Aves > Passeriformes > Pipridae > Manacus > Manacus candei. The sequence goes on from NW_026138066.1 coordinate 7,532,206, forward strand.
GGAAGAGGAAATGAGATCCAAGATGCTGTTCTCTTGTCTACACCTCTGGCACCTAACTGCTCTGGCTTAGGTCATATCTGTACCAAATTTGTTGTGTCTCTGCTTTGGTTTGTAGTCCTTGGCCCACACTAAGCATGGGTTGAGGGGTGCTCTGTGCCACCTCTGACAGATGTCCTGGAGGACACACCATTAGACAACACTTAGAGGAGCAGAGGGGAGTTATAGCCTCTTTGCTGTCCCAGAGGTAAGCCCAGGCCTGGCTCAGTGCAGCAGCAATCTCCAGTCAGCTGTAGGATAAGAATAGCTGGGCCCAGTGTAGGTCATAGAATCATAGAATCACAGAATGGTTTGGGTCGGAAGGGACCTTAAAGTTCACACAATTCCAACCCCCCTGCCATAGGCAGGGACATCTTCCACTAGACCAGGTGGGTCAGAGCCCCATCCAACACTTCCAAGGATGGGGCATCTACTGCTTCTCTGAGCAAGCTGTTCCAGTGTCTCACCACCCTCACAGCAAAGAATTTCTTCCCTAATCTAAATCTGCCCTCTGTCAGTTTGAAGCTATTCCATGAAAAGGCTTGGGAAAGGCCTCAGCAGTCATGAGTAAGGAGCCCTGGCAGGTTTGCGTGGCAGGAACAGGCACAGCCCTTGGCTCCTCACATCCTTCCCTTTGCAAGGGCTCCAGTTTAAGGCCACGCTGACCCAAAGCGTTTGGGCTTTGCCCAACCACCTCCTTCCCCACGGGGTTGGATGGTGCGGTGGTGCCACCCTATGGCCCTGGAGCAGTGTTACAAGAGCTGGTGGCACTTGGCTGGTCTTTGCCCTCTCCAGAGAGGCTTTGTCCTGCTAGCATGAATTCAGTTCTTTTCTCTGTCCGTGTCCTGGACAGGTTTGCTCTCCAGTCAAGGGGAAAAGGTTCTAGTGTAGTCCTGATTTACTGAAACCCCAGAGAATTCTCAGCATGCCTCTCTCTCTTGCCACTGCATTGCCCTCCAAGGACAATCAGGTATTCCTGGGACTAGAAAACCACCAAGCTTGGGCTGGTTTCCCAAACCATGAACTACAAGACCAGGTTCACAGGTGAACCAGGATCTGCTCTCTGACAGTGGCTGCTGGAGCTTTGATGTACTGCAGACTGGAAAGCCAACATGTCTTCCCCCATGCACCACCAACCCGCGCCCTCAAAGCTTCAACTATTGTAGCAGAAGGGAGTTTTCTGGGACTTCATTTATGTTACCTTTTGCTTATGGAGCAAATTTGCTGATAAGTCTGAAAGAGCAGCAGCTTCCTTCCCTGACACATGAATCCTGTCCCTTTCCTTGGTATGGCACATGTTTAGTCTAACGAGTGTTGTGGGATGGTATGACCCCTCCTGCCTCTTCTCCATCAGCATCTGGCCAGTCTCAGCCTGACAGTGACTCAGAGAAATCTGGCAGCCAAACACCCTGGGGCATGCTTATGTACCAGCCCAGGAGAGGAGCCATACAGGACTTTGATTATCACAGAGAGGAGGAAGGGAAGATGGAAGCGGTCTTTTCTATCTATGCTTCTTCCTTTCCTCCTGTTGAAGCTGCATGAGGGACTAGAATATTTTTGAACTAGGCTGAGCAGGGCTCCCAGCTCAGCAGCTAATCCCTTGGTGGCAGTAACAGAGTCTCAATTCTGAGTGTTTGCAGGATCAACCCTCTCAAGACCTTTTTTCCTGGATAGTGATGAGGTCATGCTGTGATTAATGCTTTGAATGTTGGTTTACATGCAAATCTGCCCCAAAATTTTGTCCTAAAAGGTGGAAAACACTTCTTACTTCATATTTCTGTTTGACGTCCCAGTTTCAAAGGGGGCTCTGTGCAGCACCCAACAGCTGGGTGAGGTTGGTGTGATCACATTGACCTCTGGTGGCTGCAGCCTTGGCGTGCAAGGAGGCACTAAGGAAAACGGGGCAGGTTTGGTGAGCTGCTGCCTGCTGCAGTTGAAATGCCGCTGGGTTTATTGCTTCTCTAGGCTCCAACCCCCATCACCTTGCCTCTTGGACAGTCATTTGTTTTCTTCCCAAAGTAGGTGTGATTTACCCATCTTCGTGTGTACATCCTCAGTCCATGTGGTTCCCCTCCCTGAGAAACAAATTCTGCTTGAACATACACCACTAGAAAACAAAGGCGGGTCCTTTGTTGAAGAGCTGAATTCACTCCTGGTTTCTAAACAGCGTGGGTCATATCTGGAGAGAGCAGACACTGCTCCCCTGTATTCTCTGTAACCTCTGTGTGTTTAGACCCTTCTTATGCAGTGGAGGGCAGACTTTAGTGGTCCTCTTGTGAAGTGTGATGCAGAAGCAGCCAACCAGATTGGATTCACAATGAGCAGTGAAATGGACTCCCAGCTGGCCCATATTCTGAAGACAGAGGGAAAAAAAAGCTGGGACCAATCCAGTAGGGATAATGCTTTAAGAATAAGGCAACAGCTGCTGAGGTGGCAGCCAAGCACGAGACTTCCAGGCTCAGCCCTGCTGAGTTGGAACCCCTTTGCCAGGGCTAGGTGGGCAGCTTTGGAGTAAGAAAGCTCATCCCAGTGACTCTAATCCCATCATTCTGCTCTAATTCAGGTCTTCCTTGCCACCCTGCACACCTCTGATGCCCTAATGAAGACAGAGATGTGTTGCCAATACCTTACCAAAAAGATCCCACGTGCTTTTGCCTCCTGTAGCTCCAGGCAATGGGTGTGTTCATGTGGTGAGGGGGAGGAATGCTGAAGGAAATATTTGCTTGTTTTGCTATCTCCACACACAGATACATGCATTTCCTTCCTGCTATAAATGCCACTAATTTTTTTTGAGGGGAAACCTCATTTCTCCTCCCTTCTGCAGTCACCACTGTGAAGGGAATAAACCACTCTCAGTATGCCACAGTAGTCTTAAGTCTGCTATGAAAAGTGTTGAGGAGAAGACAGTCAAAGTCCTTGCAAGGGTTGTTAATATAAACATTGAGTTTGATGAGTGTCATTAGGAAAAGGGTTTTTTTCCATGTGCATTAACTAATCTGGTGTGAAGCAGCATATGAGCCGATTAGATCAGGCTGGAGTTGATAATTCTGTTTCACAAGTTCTTTTGCATTTTTGGCATTTGTTTTTGTTCCACACAGGAACAGAAACTGTAGAGAGTTTTTTCACTACACCAAATCATGTTGGGACAGCTATTGCAGGGTGGAAGTTATTATTAGGGGGATTATTTCAAACTTGCTTCCTCCAGCTGACTTGGGAAACCACCCTGGAGACCTTAGCAAACCTTCCCCCTAGAACTTCATTGGAAGCTGTAAGTCTTTGCAAATCACCAGGCTGCAAGAAGAACGGCATATTTTGATTAGGAAAAAAAAAAGAAAGCAAGGAATACATCACTGAAGATGTTCTGCGTAGCTCATGTTATGGACACTGTGTGGGTAGGCAGTATCACAGTAAAGATACTGTGCTTCCCAAAACCCAGGGTAAGACTTTACAAAGCATCTAAGTTCAGCATCTGTAGCTGCAGCTTGACCTTTATACTGACCGCATTTTAGCCACACAATCAGGAATTTACTGAATTCCTTCCCCGCCCTTCCTAAAGCTGTTTCCAGGAGGGGGCAAACAATGCAGTACTGTGGCATACTCAGCCCTGCTCTGAGCAGAACTGGCTCACTCACCTTGGAGGGATCCCACTGATCCCTTAGTGCCATCGGTCAGCCCCACACCGCAAGGTCCTGCAGAAAACCCAAAAGCCTGTCACACTCTGTGGGCCATGTGTGCTAAGCCCTTCGTCTGGTGGTGGAAAGGACATGGGGTTCACCATTTGCTAGCTTGTTGTAGGTTTCCTGTGTGAGCTGATGTGGCTTGGAAAGTTTTACCAGTGTGACTATTTTGGATAGGACTTGAAAAAAAGCAACAAACCCAATCAACAACTCAACAACAAAAAACACACCTAAACACACCAATGACATTCCTAGTATGAACTCAAGTGTGCCAGCACAAAAATGACTGCTACTGGTAAAGCTATTTTGGAACTGTGATACCTGGCTTGAGCACCTACAGTCTGATGGGACTGTGTATCTCCAACAAATTCAGTTTGTCTTGTACGACTGCAGGTTCCCTAAAAAGGGTGAGCATTGCATCTCTGTGCCTCCACACCCTGGCCAAAAAACAGGCATGGAACATATTCTTCCTCTCAGGAACTGTCTGTCTGATCTGTTGGGATCACCTACCCAACAGAGCCTTTAGGGGTGGTCTGCTGGCTCCTAGGGTACCTGCTGAGCTCAGAGACTCTCCATGAAGGAGAACAGCTAGTGGAGCTTGTAAGAAAATAAAGGACATTAGTAATTTAGTCAGTCTAAGGACCTGTCCTTATTGAGGTACCATTCAATTATTGAATTATTTATTTTTTCCTGGACTTGGATATCTGAGACCCTTCTGTGGGCAAGCTAGGGTTAAGATATTTCTTCAGCAGTTCTTGACATGGGACCTGCTCTGTCTGATGTCTGAGTGCTCTGAGTCACAAAGCATGGCAGCCATTGCCTGTGGGGTCAGGGTGGGTGGAGGAAGAGGATTTCTTTGTCATTAGCCTTGAGTTTGTCTCTCTCTTCGTGAATGAGAGAAACCAACTCTTGCTTTGGGACTTTTATTAGGATTGGGAAGATCTTATCTTCTGTCACCACATAATTCAGGAAATCTTTTCACTAGAGAGGGAGAGAGACCGGAGTTGTTTGCGAGACAATAACTAGCAGGCAAAAATCGACATGGCCTGAGTCAGAGCAGATTCCCAACAGGCAGCCTTGCTTGTACTTGCTTTTGATCTCTCAGCTGGCTGCTTCTGGCTGGAGGTAAGGGCTGGAGAGAGGAGCTGTGCACTGCTGCTAGTGGTCCTGAGTTAGCATGTGCTCTTGGGCACAAGCTGTGCAGTGCTGGGCTTACGAGGGAGGGCAAGGGGCTGTTGAGACCCCTTGCAGGGGGGGTGAGTCAACAGAAAATTCATGTGCTCAGGGTGTCAACCAGTGCCTGTTGGGATGGATGCCATTCAAGAGCAGTTTGCTGAGAGCCCCACGTGCGTGCGTGTGCCCAGTGTTTGTTCAACACCTTTGTGTATTTTGCAACAAAAAGGCCATGTGCTTCGTGGCATTGCACAGGTACACTCTCAGTTCTCAGGTGGTGGTTTTGCTTGATCTTAGAAAGAACTTAGCAGCACTGGGAAAGGGTCTTGCTAAAGCCTCTCTTCCCTCAAATCACCTTACTGAAGCTGGTGCAGGAGGCCTGTGGGGACCAGAGGGGATGAATCTGCCGCTGGCCCTGGAGGAGAAACAAATGAAGAGGTTCAACTTGGGTGCAGCAGGAATCCTTTAGGGAAAGGAGTCCAGTTCCTACCTCAAGATTGTTCCAGACTCCCCTAATTTTAATTTCTTCACTTATCTGAAGGAGGAAAGATTTTCATGCCAAGGTGGGGTCTAGAAGCTGCACTGTTGGGGTGCTGAGGGCACCTCCCTTTCAGGAGTGTGTTGGCAGGGGCAGGACCGATATAGGGCTCAGCAGTACTCTGGGCTACCCTGTGGGCTGACCCAAAGGCTGGGTGAAATTGGGGAATTACCACTTCTAATGAGCTTGATATTGCATTGGGAATTTCTTCCATAGAGCCTGCACTGTCTGCCCTGGCCACTGAGGTCTGACACAGCTGAGAGTGATAAAATAAGAGTGAGATAGGGTTGCTAGAGAAAATTAAAAACACCTTAGCCTTGAAGGGGGAGGCATATGATGTTAGGACTGGCCCATGCTGTCCAATTTCATCTCTCCAGAGCCCTCTATTGCAGTGGTATGCACAGATATGAGCAACTGAGTACATGGCAGATTTGGAGGTTACTCTGTGCAAACTCTTTGGGATGCTGTGTGGACACAAGTCCACTCGGGCCAGAGGAAGGCTTTCCCGCATCCCACCCCTGGGAAACTCAGTGCTGGGTCAGGCTGGGGGTTACAAGCCCCTGCATGTCCTGGAGTACATCTCTGACACGCTGCCCCGGGGTGCCTCCACGCCCAGTTCCACCCACGGACACAGCTGAGGACTAGAACCAAAATCTAGCCTGTGGGACCTTTTCTTGCCCTGGATCAGGCTTCTTTCCAGCACCCTCAGTTTTTCCCCTTGCTTGGATCCCCCCCTCCATCCAGAGCCTGCCCTACACCTGGGGTGATCTGGCTACAATTTCTGGAGCCCTTTAAGCAAAAAAAGCCCCTCCTTACAAACCTCTTCTCTGCAGGAAGAGCTAGGACGGGGGCTGCGCGTTGCCCAGAGAGCCGGCCATCCTGCCCGGGCACAGCCCCGGCCAAGCCGGTTACCCCCCACTTCCCCCGCCCGTCTGTCGGGAGGTGAGGCCGGGTGAGTTTCGGAAGAGAAGTGGCTAGCGAGCCACATCCTTCCGGGGAGCAGCTCCATCCCGGGGCTGGGGACCAAGGAGGGTCAGAAGGACGGGACACACGCAGAGAAGAACCCTTCCCCGGCTCGCCCAGGTGAGGAGCGGCCGGAGGTTTTCAGAAACCGGGAGTGGCCGACGGGGATCCGCCCCCGCCCCGCCGGTGAGTGCCCCCGCGACCCCCGGTGGGCAGAGGTAGGCTGTCCATAGCCCAGGGGTTTGCCGGTTCCCTCCCAGCCGGCTGGAAGAGGGAGGGTGGCAGGGAGGGAGGGAAAGAGGGTGGGAAAGTGCGGCGGGGTGGGGAGAGCGCTTCAGACACACCTGCCGGGCGGCGAGACGGCGGCGCGGAGCGGAGTGAGGAGCGGAGCGGGAAGCAGCCCTCCCGACGGCGGGAATGGCGGGTAAGGGGCGAGCCTCCGCCCGGGAGCGGGGTCCCGGGGGCGGCGGAGCCCCACTGTGCCCCCTCTCCCGCGGAACTGGCGGCTGTCGCGCCCATCGGCATCGCCCCAGGGCGTGGGTTTCGCGTGGGCTCGGGTTTGGGGTGGGGGTGGTCGGAGGGATGTTTGCGCCACTTTTCCTCTTTCTCGGCCACCTCCTCAGGAATGGCCTCCGGCTCGGCATTTCTCGAACAGCGCCTTCGGAGTGGCGAAAGGGAAGCGCTGTGTCCCTCCGCCCGCCCCGCCGCGGGAGAGGAGTACTCCGGGCGGGAAGGGGGGGTATCCCGGGAGCGAGGGGGGTACTGGCTCCTAGAACCTTCTGCCCGCCCCCACCCCCGCCACCCTCCCGCCTCTCCCTGTCCGCCGAGCCTGCCTGCCGAGAAGCTGGTCGCTGCTTCCAGTTTCTTGGAGAAACACTTTGATAGTGATAAATCTGTAGCCGAGAAGCGGAGTTCAAAACAGCGCAACTGTTTTGACAATCTGTGTTGCATCCTGCCGTTGCGTCCTCCTCCTGCGTACTTGTGTCCGTGTGGCAAGCGACCCTGTCTCAAATAAGAGTTTAGTTTCTGCAAGAAACGCTGTTTTTATTCAACCTTGGACAATCCAGAACTGTATCCGTATTTAGGCTCTTAAGCTCTTAGATGCTGGAAATGAGACACTTGAGTATTTTCTGTGTAATCAGCAGTTCTCTTTTCCCGATGTTCTTCATCCACCAGACCCCAAGCCTCCTTTGTTTGTATTTGGAGGATTACCTTCTGCACAGTTCTCTCAGCCATCCTCCTTGCTGTGCTACTTGTCTGTCTGAAATAACATGATATTCTCACCACAAGAAGAGAAAAAATCACAACCCCGAAAGCCAAAGAAAAGGACAAAGATTGAGACATTTCCTTCCCCCATGCAACGTGAACCTCTACACCGCCCCGGCGATGTTTGTGTGCCTAGGGTACGAAAGCTGGATTTGATGCCAGCACCAGAGTGGCAGGTGACCGTGCATGCTTTGGAGGAGTGATGGCTTCTAAGTCTCAGCAGATCTTTGCTGTGCTTTGCCTTGACAGCTAAAAGGATTTGTGCCGGCCTGTGGAGCAGATTTTACTTCTCAAGTGAAAATAGATAATACTGGTTGAGTTGATCCACAGCTGGGGAGAGAGCTCCTTGCACATACCTGCTCCATCACAGCTTGTAGAACTTAATGGAGCAGGTTCATCACGGCTCTAAGGGGTTTCAGCCCATTGACTTGAGGGTCCCTCTTGTTTTATTTGGTTGGCAGAGTGGTTGCCTTGTTGCTATGTATTTTCAGGACTCCATACTGCTATGTGGAAGATATGTGAAAGACATGCTTATGTGATTCCCCCTTGATTCCAGTACTTGTAGCCAAGCTGCTCTTTAGAATGGTGTCCCTGAGAACTTCAGTTTGGTCACTGATGCTTGGGGCATACACAGGGCAAGTGAATCCTGAGGGATTCATTCCCAAGCCTTTCCAGCCCCACTATGAGAGAGCACGTCCCAGGCTGTGAAAACTCTTGGTCCTGAGAGTTTCCCATTCTCAGGGATGGGGAAAAAGGGATGATGTGTGATGGTTGGGGGAAATTTAAAAATGCTTCAGGGATGAAGATGTCATCTTCCCTGGACTTCCTGCAGTAGACTTCCTCCCTTAAGGCACCACTTGCCTTCTGCATATCTAAGGCCTGAGGTGGACACTCGAGATCCTGCTGAACCGACTTGTATGTAAAATGTCTTCCAATGTATCTGAGTCCCATTTGCAAGACTAACAAATCATTTGCAGAATCATACCTTGACCCACGTTTTCCCATGCCTACTCACACCTTCTGTGCTCCTCCGTCATTTCTTGTCATTTTATCCTTTCCTTTTATCCTTCCAGCCGTGGAGAATGCCCCTCTCAGAGCCTGCAGCCTCTCAGAGCAGGAGGAGGAAGAAGACTCCATCTGGGAGAAGATCGAGAGTGCACGACACCAGCTGACCCGCTCCCTGAACCCAGCGAAGCTCACCCCATACCTGCGCCAGTGCCGCGTGATAGATGAGCAGGATGAGGAGGAGGTGCTGAACTCCTGCCGATTTCCTTGCAAGAGCAACCAGACAGGTGGGGGAAGACACAAACTTGCACTTAGTGTGGCTTGATTTGTGGGGAACAACCTGTTTTTGATGGACAATGAAGGCTACCCAGCACGTGGTGGTGGCTTTCTGCTCCCTCCCACTGCTCTGCTACTTCAGCTTTGTTGTTCTCTGAGATGCTCTGCACCTAGACCTCCCTCTCATCCTCTGTGGGCCTCCCCCTGCATGCACACAGATGAGGGTAGTACTCTCACCCCCATTTTCTCCTCTAGCCATTCCCATTTTTGTGGATGGAAATGGAACTGGTAGAGATGCTACTTTCATATCATGAAGCTAGGCTATGCTGTTTTCTTTCTGTTTTGCACAGAATTCATCCTAACTCCTTTCCTTTTTCCAGGTTACCTGATGGACATCCTTCGGCGCCGTGGAAAGCGAGGCTATGAAGCCTTCCTGGAATCCTTGGAGTTCTACTACCCAGAGCACTACACACGGCTAACGGGGAGGGAACCAGCCCAGCGCTGCTCTATGATCCTGGGTAGGAGCTGGTCTTCTGTTCTCCCTTCAGTTGCTGCTTGCATGGGGAGGGCCAGAAATCTGTGCAGGTGCATGTGCATGTGCCTGTATAAAAACCAGGTTCATGCTACCGGTGTGTGAGGAGCCCTGACAGCTCTGTGCTCTGCAACTGTCAGGAAGGGGGCCACATATACAGGTGTGACAGACTGTGGTGCTGTAAGCCTGGGACAACAATGGCTGCAAACTGACAGGAGAGCTTGGCACCTCTTGGTGAAAGACAGTGTTGGGCAAATCTGGTTTTTGGGGTTACCCCTGTTTCAGCAACCAGGAACAGATCCTTCTTTGTCTCCCCCCAGATGAAGAAGGCCCTGAGGGACTAACTCAGTTCCTGATGATGGAGGTGAAGAAGGTGAGGGCTCAACGGAAAGAGCACCTGCTGAAGGAACACCAGCTCCAGGTGAAGAACCAGGCTTTGGAGCAAGAGCAGACCCGGATGGAGCAGCAGCTGAAGGAGCTTCTCAAGGTGCAGGAGCGTTGCCAGCGGCTTAGAGAAGAGTGGGACTCCAACAGTGTGGAGCTGCTGAGGCTGAAGGATGAGAACTACATGATGGCTATGCGCTATGCTCAGCTCTGTGAGGAGAAGAACATGGCCGTGCTGCGAAGCAGGGACCTGCAGCTGGTGGTATGATCCTGAGGAGCGCAAGGGTTGGCACTGGGAGGTGGTGGGGGTCTGGCGGCTGAGAAGGATGCACACGGATGTCCCCACGTGGTGGCTCGTGAGTGTGAAGGAGCTGATGGCAGGAGGGACGTGTGTTGGGGCTCATGCCCCTGCTTTTGATGGGAATGTGCCCTGCAGAGAGGCCGAGTCATGGACACAGTGCAGGAGGCTCACCACTGCCCTGGGGCAGCTGGAGATACATCACCAGCTCCTGCCACAGCTGGAGGTATGTTACTTAGAGGAGCCAGAAATAGGGATGATGCCTTCCCTGGCATCTCTCAGCTTTCAGCCTGGCCACTGGTATCACAAGGTGCCCTGTCTGTTCCTGCCTGCACTTGTTGCCCTGTGCTGCCTGCTCTCTCCAGGCGGCACAGGCAGGCAGCTGATTCTGTCAAGCTGTGTGCTTGTATTTACCTTTTCCCTGGGAAAGGGCTTGCCTTTTCCTCTCTCTAGTGAGGATGGTGGCTGTGCAGGCAGCTGTGCTGGGTGCCTGTGTGCTGTCTGGAGCCGCCCAGCCCACCTTGCTGATCTTAGGAGCCTTTTGGCCCAGACTCCATCCCCCCAGCCACTCCCCACCGCCTCCTCGTCTCTCTCATGACGTTTGTAAGACTCATGCCCTGCATAGCTGAAGGAATTCGTGACACTGCACTCCAGCTGCCAAGCTCTCACCTCCAGCAAACATTCGCCCATTTCCTGCCTGGGCAAGGACAGCCCTACCCTGAACCTATTAATAGCTGACGTTTTTCAGTGCTCTGCTGCCTCCTGGCATTCCCCCTACCAGTCTAGGCCTGGACCTCTCACACAGCCTTGTGATTACCTTTCATTCGTTCTGTTCTGCCAGTGCTGGGATCCTCCCTTACCTTTTATCTGGTATTTCTGCCAATGCCAGCTCTCCGGGGCCTCTGTGGAGAAGGGAGGTGAATCACTTGTAGGTAACTTGGGCTGAAGAAATCCCCCTGGAAGCAGGGTCGCAGCCTGCCCTCCCCTCCTGACTCTGGGGTTCAGAAATGACTGGTTCCCAAAAGTCATTCTAGATCTTTTATGCAGATTTACAGAAGTAATTCAGTTCCTGAATCCCTCCTTGGCAATTTTGGCAGTGCTTCTTGGTGGCTTTGCCCCATTTCCTCTCAAAGCCTTACTTAGATGTAAAACTCCTGTTCTTTGATCAGTCTAATCAGTTATAGGTCTGTGAGGATCTCTCTTCCTCCTAACAGTGACTGACCTCCACTGTCCCCAGTGACATGTTGATGGAGGAGTGTGAAAGCAGGCCAGGGTGTGAGAATGCCTCTGTGGTACCCTGCAGCCTCTGGCAACTTGAGCCTCAAACACTTCCCAGGCCAGAGCTGGCCTCCCCACAATGAATAGCCTCCAGTGGATTTTTCTGCTGTGAATTTGTTTCTCAGCTGCTCTAGGAGCCTTTGAGACACTCACAACTGCAGGCCCTGGCAGCGCATCAGAGGTCCCATGTCCACACGTAGACTACCATGTCCAAGGTCACTGGGGATGCCCCAGGGTAGCGAGAGAGTTGTTGTACTGAGAGGATCCTGAAACTGTATGTGCTCACGGAAGTATATTGTTCTCCTTTCCCTGAGGGAAAAGCTTTCTTGTGCAGCTGTGCTGCTAACCCTGGCCCAGCGGTAGGATACTCCTTCACATGGTTGCCCAGCCTTTGCTTTACTCACCTCTAGGCCTGTTTTCTGCTGCACTCTCCCGCTAAGGCAGAGGTGCAGGGCTGTGTGTGTCAGACCGTGTTCCTTCCCTGGGTTACAGGTGGACCAGCTGAAATGCAAAGTCTCCAGCCTAGAGGAGGAGTGCAGCCTGCTGCGGAAACAGGCATCCACGCCGCCCCAGAGGGAGGCAGAGGAGCAGGGCCACCCCGACACTGTGTCTGAGCTGTGGGCTGAGAACCAGCGCCTCACAGCATCGCTGCAGGAGCTGCAGGGCATGTTGCAGGTACCTGGCAGGGCAGGGCAGGCTCCAAGTCACCTCCTTTCTTGGACCACCCCCTGTGCTGGTTACATAGGCACTGGAAAGAGGGGGAAATCATTATTTTGGGCTGACTTGTCCTGTCCTCTGAGCATATTGCTTGACTGTGGTGGCTGCCATTGCTTCTGGGTCTGGGTAGTGATGGGTCCTTGTTTCCAGCCCTGTAACTCTTGGATGTGCTCACAGGTGTGACTTAGTGCCTTGGAGTGCACAGTACATCAGTGCAGGAGTGATGATGGCAGTTGTGCCAATCTGCCAGTCGTTGCCCTGGTCTGGTACTCCCTTGGTGCTTGTGGTGCAGTGACAGTGCCTTCTCACCTTCTAGACACCCGGTGAGGGTCCAGTGCCAGGCTCTGAGCAGATCCTGCTGGATATCCTGGAGCATGACTGGAAGGAAGCCCAAGATGACCGGCAGGATCTCTGTCAGAAACTCAACTCCCTGCAGAATGAGCTGCAGTGGGCTGAAGAACTGAGGGATAAGGTAGAGCATCCATCACTGCCCCCATCACCATTCCCCGTCCTTGAACACCTAACAGGGCCTGGAAGAGAGGGAAGGGAGGGGGCTGTGAAGCCACAGCAGTCACTTTCAGGAGAGCTAATGCTCGCTGCTTGCTGTTACCAGTACCTACAGGAGGTGGAAGATCTGCAGCTGAAATACCGGACGTTGCAGAAGGACTGTGATCTCTACAAGCATCGTATGAACACAGTGCTCCTGCAGCTGGAGGAGATCGAAAAAGAGCGGGACCAGGTAAATTGCTTTCCACCTCCCAGCAGGGCATTTGTATCTGCTCTGGATACCCTTTCCTTCTCCAGTGAATCTTGTCCACCCATACCAGGGTGGGAGTTCTCTGCCTTTTCTCACTCTAGCTCCTTGCAGGCAATCCAGAGCCGTGATGGGATACAGCTACAATATTCCCAGAGCCTGATTGAGAAGGACCAGTACCGCAAACGTGTGCGGGCCCTGGAGGAGGAGCGGGATGAACTCCTAAGCAAGCTAAGCCAGGCAGAAGGGCTGAACAGTACGCTGGAGGCACAGCTGCAGCGGTGCCAAGGCAGCCGCATCCTGGGCAAGGTGAGAGTGGCTAGAAAGAAGAGGGAAGAGAGAAGGCAGAGGGGTCAGAACTCATTTCTGGGGAATATAATGGGATGATGGAGTCCCTTCTCTCCCAGATGTGCAGCTCTTCCTACTCCCTCTGCTCCAACCTCAGCAGCACCTGGAGTCTCATAGACAACACTACGACTGGACTCATGGATGCTCTGGGGACTTCTGTTACCCCATTCCCAGGGGATTCAGCTGTTCAGAGCATGGTGAGTGCTTGGCTGTGAGAGGCTGACCCTCAACATGAAGGCAGCGGAGACCCACACTGCTCAGGAGAGGCATTTGGAGTGGGTTCATCATGGGGCTGTGACTTGGTGGAAGGCTGGGCGTGGGATAGTGTATAAGGCGTGAACAGATCTAGGTTGCAAAGCTTTGCTCTCTCAGTCTCTGACAAACTGGCCTATGCTGCAAAGTGTGCAGCGCTCAACCGAGTGGGGAAGAGGGGGAAGGAAAACTCTCTTTGTCCTGTATGACATGCTAGAAATCAACAGCCTTATGTAATATATTATCCTCCCCAAAATACTGTTTAATCTATGCATGCTTGGGGAGAAATCCAAGCTCTTTTGAATCCTGTAGCAGCATCACATTGTTTTTAAGAGAGTCGGGTTCTTTCCTTTGACTCCTTGAACTATCATCCTAGAGCACCCACAAATGGGCAGTCCCACAGGTTACTCACACCTCTAGGTGCTCAGTGGCTAGAAGTGAAATATAAGGGCAAGACTGGATATTCTCTTCATCTGCTACTGCTCCCACAGCTTGTACATTGCAAAAAGATGGGGATGCAGAGCCATGGATCTCTATCTGAGCTATCTGCTTGGGAAAACAAGGTGCCCCTGGGAGTTTGGAAGGATGTAGGTTATCCCTAAAGATGGATGCAGTATCCAAGGAGCTGTTTGCAACCTGGCCTGATGGGAGGGGAGAGTTGGTGCTGGGTTCATGTTAGCAAGCATCTGTCTTTCACTCTGCCCAAGGACGTGACTCCTGAGAGTGAGAAGGATATCAACCGCCTTTCCACCTTCCCCTTCCCTCCTTGCGTTGGCTCCATCCTCCGTCGGCAGCGGGAAGATAGGTGCATGCCCTACAAAAGGTGATTGCTGGGAGCTACTTGAGTCTGGGTCTCCTCTGTGGGGTTTGTGGGGGCCAGGGAGAGCTGCCTGGCACGGTTAGGAGAGAACCTGGAGTGGGAACTGAGAGTAGGAAGGCTGGCTGGGAGCTGTGTGCTGGCTGTGGGGGTGCTTGTAGGTGGCGAGGGAGTCTGTGGAGGTGGGATTGAGAACAGAATGCAAACAGGCTTTGGAAAAGCTGCGGCCTTACAGATCCGTTTTGTGTTTCCTTTGTAGCTTGTCCTGTGGCTCATTTAGCAGCATTGAAGATGGAACAGGTACCAGGGTGGGGGCTTTCCACAAAGGGGTTAGCTAAAAAGAAGTGGTAGCTGTGGGGAGAGAGGTTGGACAACTGACCCTCCCTCACACCTTTGTGCAGCTCAGTGTGAGGGCTCTGCAGCTGTAGCAGGGTGCTATGGACCCACACATCCCCCCATGCCTTGTCAGGCACAACAGCTGGAAAAGCTGGCTTTTCCTCTGCAGAGCGGGTAGCTATGCGTATCAGCTCTGTTTTATTCATCGAAAACTATGTTGATGGTGTGGATTTGGGGGAGGAGGTAACAGGAGAGGGAAATGCCCTTGCCCTGGGTTGTTACTGGATATTTCCTTTGTCTGCTACTGCCTGGGTGATGGGTTGTAAATCTTCTGGAGTGAAGCTCCTGATGCTGGCAGGTCCTGTGGTGGGCACTGGTGGCTGATCTCTGGGCACATCCAGGTGGCCCAGGCTGCTGCTGCCTTCTGACCAAAATGCTGACGAAGGGAATGAAGATTTGCTTGTTGGAAAGTCCTTCCCATGAGGGTGACTGTTCAAAGCCTCTCTGCAGCCTCAATTTTCCAGTTAGATGCTAGAAAACAGCCAGGAGATGGTGACAGATCCTTGCCACCCTGAGAACATTAGCTCCCTGCAATGTTAGGAGAGGTGATGTGCTCCCTCTCTCCCTTTTGCTCTTTCCTAGGCAGCGGTTTTGCTAGCAACTTGCTTGGGGCCTCCTCCTCTTCTTCCAGCAGCACCTACACCAGGGTGAAGTCTGAGATCTGCTTGTCCACGCTTCCCAGCCACAAGGAGGTCACCAGGAGGTGACTGCTGCTCTCTAACCCAGGCACTCTGTTGCCAGCTGCTTGAGGGGGCATTTTGTGGTGTCAGGAGACCATGCCTGGGAGACCCTTCCTTTCTGCCTCTCCCCTTGCAGGCTCTTTCTCACTAGTGAGAGAGGAGAGAAATGAAGACCCTACAGTCCTTGCTTCCTAGCAGGACTGCAATTTCTTGTACTGTCCCATTTGTTATGGCAGGGGTGTGGGGATGTTGCCCTGGGCTGGACATGCATATGTCTAGGTAGGGAAAGGACCATGGGGGCCCAGCTTGGCTTCAGTGTTGGGGCTGGTGGGTTGGAAAGGGCTGTGTGGGTTTGTAAGCTCTGTGTGCCCTGGTGATGGGTACACTGTGAATCACGAGCTCTGCACTGCAGTAAATACCCTGTAGCTGGACACAAGGCATGGGGGACTGGTTCTTGGAAAAGGCAGTAAACTTCAGTTGCCAGACTTGGCATTTCTCCTTGCCAGGTCACTGGTGGTACAGCTCACTAGTGTGGGTCACCCCAGCAACCTTTCACCCCAGGAGAAGAGGCTCGGATCAGACATCTCCATCCTTGGAGGCAACAGGACAGGGATTTATGTCCAGTGGGTCAAGCCAGGCTCACGGGTCAAGGATGCAGGACTCAGGGAAGGGTGCCGGCTTATTGAGGTGAGTCTGGGAAGGGCTCCCTTCGTGGGTTTGCAAGGCACCTGGGATGTTGCGAGGGGTGTGAAGTGATCCCCAGTGCAAGCTGACCTCTACCCAACTTTAAGTCCACCTCCATTTCTCTTGTTTCCCAGGACTGTTCTCTGCCTAGAGCTTTATACAGCACAAACATCCATCCAGGTCTCATGGCACTCGAGTGTCCCTGTGCATATAAAAATGCTGAGACCTTCTGAAACACTTCCTTGAGCTGTGGGTGGGGAGAAACAAAAAGGAGTCACACGATTAAGATGTGTATGTTCCTGGAGTTGTCTTTCACCTTTTAGGTTTTCAGAGCAGTTCGCATCCTGCACATGCCCATTGCAAAGCAATCAATTTTGGAGCACGATCTCTCAGACCTTTGTGACCCTCCTGAGCTACAGAGAATAATTGCTCTGAAGAAAACTCCTGGAGGGAAGGAAGGGCATTTGTTTTGCTAAGAATGACACCACTTGAAATACAGCTACACTGCTTGAATTAATATCCCACCTGTAACAGAAAACAAACCAGTGCTCCTGCTCCCACACGCATTCATGCACACGCATTTCCATTCATGGCAGTCCAGCATCCAGAGTGGGTAGTGGCCGACAGCAGGTATTTCAGAGGCAGAAGAGGGAGCCAGAGGCAGACTGAAGATGCCTTGCCCTCAGGTATAGCTTTTCCCAGACCGGTCTCACTCTGTAACATTTCTTGTGTAACCCTGATGGGTGAGGAAGCTTGGGGGGAGCCTGCTTTTCCAGACCTTATGATTAACAGCATTGGGTCCTTGCTAGCTGAGGGTGCCATCGCTGAAGGAAGAGGTGCTTTCCCTGGAGAACTGCACACGAGAGGTTGCCTACCTGAGCCTGCTGCACTGGGATGAGCCCTCTAGTCTCATCTTCCAGCTGGACCTGGAAGGTAAGGTGCTAGCAGATGGGTCTCCTTTGAGCCTGAGCTCTCTGCCTCTCCTTCTAGACCCTCCACCCAGCCCTGGAGATAAATCTCAGTTATTCTCTCTCCTCTCCTGTTTGGTCCTAGGCCACCATGTCTGACACGGGTTGGCCATAGCTCCAGTAGCTTTCCCTGTCTGGTGTGACTTGTGCATTCTCTGAGTTACGGGATGGAGGTACAGACCTTCTGTCTGTTTGCCTCCTCTGCACCCCCCCCACCCCAATCCGTAGTGTCACAACTGTGCTGGGGACTGGCCTATCTTACTGATGATGGTTGTCTCCTGTGTCACCATCTGTTTTGTGCTCCAGGATACCAGCCTCTGCGAGAAGCCCTGGAAGAAGGGAAGAAATTTTCTGGAGACTCATTCTACGTACGCACCAACCTGTCCCTCCTGGAGCCATCAGACCCGTATGCACTGTGTGTGAAGTGTCGGGAGATCCTCCATGTCACGGACACCATGCACAAAGGGCGTCTGGAGTGGTACTGCTCGCGTGTTGATCCCTTGACCATGCGGGACCTGGACAAGGGGACAGTGCCCAACTACAGCAGGTAACTAGGGTGAGGAGGAAGGTGGGGGGTACCTGCTCCATTTACCTGTGGTGAACATCCCCTAGCAGTCATGAGGAGTGCAGACTGGCCTCTCAGTGGTGTGGGATGCCCAAGCCTTGCATGGGGACCAGTGCGGTAGTGTTTGGGAGCCCTTGAGAGACCGGGAGGTTGAGCGATATGCCTATGCTTCAGCAGGTCTATAGGGCTGGTGAAGAAGATCACAGCAGGCTATGGTCCCTGGGGCCTTTGGAGTTGCTTGAGTGCAAGCTCTCTGTCTTTTCAGGGCTCACCAGCTTTTGAAGATCCAGGAGAAGGGCCAGATGCCTGGGCAGCAGAGAGGCCAAAGAAATAACGTAAGCCAAAGAAGCAGGCGATGAGAGCCATGTGTGTGCTCATAGCCATCCCACCACCTCAGCATGCAATCTGCCCCACTCTTATGGTAAAGCAACCCATACAGAGGTGGCAGATGGGTTAGAAGGCAAAGCAGGGGCTTATAGCCCAGGCAGTGTTACTGTTCTGTGGCTGCTTTTCTAGCACTTCCCCACATCTCAGGCTGAACCCCATGGGCAGCAGATCCAAGCCCATACTTTTTGTAAGAGTGCTCCATACTTTTTGCCAGAGGGTGTTCTGCAGCCAGTTCTCTGTGTGTGTGTGTGTGTGTGTGTGTGAAAAGGTCAATGTTCTCAGCCTTATTCTCTTCACTTTCTCCTCAGCTAAAGAAACGGGCCTTGGACCAACTGCGCTTGGTGAAATCCAAACCGCAGAGGAGCCCAGAACAGCCCCCTCAGCAGCTGTGGCTGGACCCCTGCTCAGGTGAGCTGTTAGCCCTGCACCTGCCCTGTCATTCTTGGAGACGCAGTTGTGCCCTGTGGGCACTGAAGGGACACTGGCATCTGAGATGCCTCAGTCTTTCTGCCCAGGATCCCTCTTATAACTCTGGTAATGGAATTTTGAGAAGTTTGTGCATATTTAAAGTCTCTGCCCCTTTCCCCTGCTTTTCTGGGGCTTTCCATTGCTGCTGTCATTCTTGGGGTCATCTAACTTTTTATGGAGAATAAACTGGTGTGTAACTCAAGGGAGTCCCAGGAAATGGGCAGGGGGTCCACATCTAGGGTATCTGCCCATGAGCAAATGTTGTAACTGGGGTAGGATCTTTCCTGGCATGTGAGGTGGTTGGTAGGTACCTACAGAATTCAAGATGAGGGGGTGGCACAGGAAGAATGGGATGATCTGTAGGCTCGTTCTCACCTTTGGCTTTCTCTTCTTCGCTCCTGTCCGCCAGACCCAGACATGAACCTGAAGCCTTACAGCCTGGTGCGCCCTGTGGTGGTCAAGGCACCCCGTCCTGTGGTGCTGTCACCAAACTGCATTGTACCACGGCTCATCAGGAACCTGCTGGACTTGCCCACCTCTCGCCTGGACTTCCATGTGTGCCCAGCAGGTAGGCACAAATGAGTGGTTGGCACATCCAGGGCTGTTTTAGTAGCCTGTGGCTGAATGAGGTAAAGAACGAGAGTCTCCTACCTCCAAAGGCTACTTTCCCTTTTTATCTCCTGCCACTTCTTAGCCATACAGTGGGAAGCTAAGATGTTGCCTAAAGAGGACAACTCCCTCTTTCCTTCTTGCTCCTCACTTCTTCATTGCTCTCCTTTCCCAGTGTTTAGAGTTCTTCTTTTGCCAACTGCAGGACTGAAAAATGGGTCAGTATATTTTTTGGAGGGGTGATTATGAAGGTACTGAAAAATCTCTGTTTTGCTGAAAAAGCATGGCTCTGAAAATTTTGGCCACTGGGCTTCTTAGCTGAGTGAGTTGGCCATGTATCCTGTCCTGCTGAGCCCTCTGCAGGGTCCCTCTCACATTGCATGGGGACCCACTTTGATGCCTTTTACTGCAGATGGGAATTTACACTGAGGGCAAAAACCATCCTCCCCTGCCAGTTTTGCCTGCTTCATAGGAAGGAAAGTAATCTATGAGACCCAAGCCATACCTCTTTTCTTTGCTGCCTCTGTTTTCCTTTGAAGAACTCCTCAGCCAGCTGATATTCCACAGGAGCCTGCTGCCTGCAAAGGAAACAGGGCTTTGCAGGATCCATGTCTACCTAGGAAGTACCTGTGCCACCAACCAGAGGTAGCAGAGGATGCCCAGCCAGCCTGGGCCTTGGGATAACTGAAACGTGCTCTGTACCCAGTTCCAAACATGCCTTCTCCTAAATATATTACTTTATTTCTATCTTAGGAATGAGCAGCTGCTAAAAGCCTTATTATATTCCCTGCTTGTGTTTCCGTGGCAGTGTGAGCAGCTGCCTAGAGCAGCATGGTCAGCAGGTAAAGCCCAGCACCTGCTTCAGCCACACTGGGCTGCAGAGCCTGTGGCTCCCAAGCCAGGTGTGCATTGTGTCAGCTTCTGTTGTGAGTTACTGCATCTGGCAGTCATTGCTTTGACCACACTGCAGCTTGCTGTACTGCCAGCTCTGCCTGCAGTTCTCTGTCTCAGCATCACCTCTACTGCTCTCCTGCCTGGCGCTGGCTCGGCTGCTGGGTGCTCTCCCTCTGCCTCTGAGCAGGGGAGGTGGCTCAGGCTACCACCAGCAAAAGGAGGTTCAACTTGCTCTCCATCTTCCTCCCACTCTCCATGCCCGGATGCACACTCCTCTTACCTCCCCACAGCCGTGCTACTCACTGGAGTCATCTATGAGGCCATGTAGCTCTCAAACCTTGCAGAAAAACTAACTGGCAAAAGAGGGTGGTTATTTTTCTGCCATACATTGTTGGGAGGGTTGGGATGGTGGAGCAGTGGGGAGGAGGGTGGATAATGTCCGTGAGCCAGCTTAGGCTGCTGTGATGCAACACAAGGTGCTACTCTTGCCATGAAAGGTGTCTTCAGCTGTGATATCTTGTTTGTTCCATACCAGAAAGCTGCAGGAGATCCATGCCAGCACATAATGTTGTATAATTAGACTTGCTCTCCAGAATCCATAAACACTGGACTCAGTAAACACCTGCTCACCAGCAAACGTGCAGGATCAGAGGTAGAAAGTATTGCAAGAGGGAGAAGGGACTGACGTCTCCCTTTTCATATCTCCTCTTGGCTTGCAGAGAAGCTGGCAGGAGGAGATCCCAGCGCTACCCATGCTCAGGAGTACTCTGTGTCTAGAACTGCCCCGCAGGACCCAAGGGAGAGCTGGCAAATCCGCATGATCCGGGAGGCGATGGAGAAGGTGCTCAGCTTTTCATCTGCAGAGAGAGAGCTAGGATGGGTCACCTCATTCAGATTGGAGAAGAGGAGAACGGGGGAGGAGGGAGAGTTGTGTGGTGATAGAGAAGGGGCTGCTTGCTTGGGGGCTGTGTAATTTGGAGAGTGTTTTAGATCCAGGTGCTGTGGAGTTGTGGAGCAGCAGATATGGACATTTCCTTCCCTGAGTCTGATGAGCTCAGATAAAATAAATGGCAAATGAGGATTTGTGGGGGAGGTGGTGGGACATGCCATATGCAGAAATGACCTGCCTGCTCTCATATTCCTCATCTTCACCAAAGTGGCAATAGCTCTGCACAGGGCAGACAGAGAAGTGTGAGGCTGTGGGTGACAGCAATGACAAAGGGGATGTGAAGATGGGCTGTGGCTGAGAGAGGGGTCCAGTGGGCTCTTGGATCGGGTTGGCAGTGATGGAATGGGCGACCCTGCTATTTAATTCTCCCCTTCCCGCTTGATAGTGTCCATAAATCTCACTTTTAATGGAATTAGTATTGGAAAAGCAATGATATTACACAGTATGGGGTTTGATTTAATGTAATTGTCAGGGGCTGGGGTTATTTTTTCTCCATTTAAATCAGTAAATCTATTCAATTTCCCTTCCAGAATAAACACTGCCTGCTACAGCTGGGAGTTGAGGGTGTGAGGGATCTAATTAAAAGTGAAATATACCCCATCGTTATCCATGTCGAGGTCACTGAGAAGAATGTTAGAGGACTCAGGTAAGAAAAGACAGAGTGGCATGGATGAAGGGTATCACGGGACGAGAGATGTCCAGAGGCTTGGCTCTGTTCAGAGGGAGAACAAGGATCAGGTGAGAGCATTTGATATGTGTGTTGGGGTTGGCTGCTATGAGGGGAGCAAAGGCAGGAAAACTGGCTTTTTGTACATGTGAGGGAGTTCCTGGGTGGTTTTGTCACCCCATTTCTCTGTGCCAAGGGTAACATTTGTCCCTGTGTTTTCCCCAGGAGCTTGCTGGAGAAGGCGGGCCAGCGGGACTCTGAGGTGCTGAAGGTGTGCCGTGGTGTGGAGCAGGCTCTCCACACTCTGCCGTGCTCCTGGGCCCGTGTGGAGCCCCATGCCTGGACCCATGCTGAGGAGCTGCCTAAGGTTGTTCGTGGATGCATCTTTCAGGAGCAAACCCGCCCGCTGTGGATTGAGGAGGGCAACGACTGAGCTAGGGGTAGCAGAGCGGGTACTGCCAGCTACTGTCCCTAAGAGCTGTTCTCGGAGGTCCCTGCCTCCCTGAGCCCCTCCAGGTAGCATGTTCTTCTCCCTCAAGGGGATGCTGGCAGCAAAGGCCCCCAAGGGTAGCTTTTCTGGTCCCTTGAGGGCCACCAAGGACTGGGAAGTAACACGTACTGCCTCCCCCATCTGAGCCTTCTGTATTTTATTGGAGAGATGTCTTCTGCCATCACGGTGGAAGCCACTTTCCTGGGCTGCTCCCCATTACCTTGGGCTGCCCTTGTCTCTGGTACGTGGTCAGATTGACAGATAGGGAACGCAGGGGAAAAGTGTGGGATCAGGCTGTGTAGGAGCATCTCTCACACACATTTGAAGTCCTTCTCCCATCGCCACCATA
Organism: Manacus candei; assembly: GCF_025592945.1. Taxonomy (NCBI): domain Eukaryota; kingdom Metazoa; phylum Chordata; class Aves; order Passeriformes; family Pipridae; genus Manacus; species Manacus candei. Next base: position 7,554,626 of record NW_026138066.1, read on the forward strand.
TCCCCTGCCCTGTGGCACTGTGTGCTCTGCCTTCCTTCTTCCCCTGTCTACCTCACCTCTGGCCCCAGGGCACAGGGAGCGTGGCTTATATGCCTCACTGCAGCTGGAGTGACACTAAGATTGCAACAAACCCTCGTTTTATAGGAGCTGTACTCTTTATTGCTTGTAAATTATTAATGGAGCCTTTTATTGGCAAACCGTGTGTAAAGGAGAATTAAATACCATTCATAATGGGAATGGGTGGCAGGCTGTGGGCTTGTGTGTTACTGGGAAGGTATGGTTGATGCACAATGGAATATTTTTCTTCTCCATTAGGCCAGCCCTTTAGGGGAAGGAGGGAGCACTGAATTTGCTGTGGTAGGGCAGCAAGAGGTGTGGGCAGAGGACAGGCTAAGTGTGCCACAGACTAAGGGCCCTCTCTTTTCTACTTGCTCCCTGGCATTCAGTCCCTTGCCTCTCCCCAGCGCTGACGTTGGCCAGGTTACTTTAGGAAAGTCAGGGAAAAGCTCACTTGATGTGTCTGGCTGAGTCCCTAGAGGTTCACATCCCTCCATGCCCTGATTAGTGTTAAGTGACGAGCCAGTTACCTCATCCTCCTGAGGGACAACAGGGAGACTGAGCCCAGCCAGGCTGCTAAGAGAAGGGGGGATGGTGCCCCTGAAAGAGGTGGTTCTCACCTTAACACGGGGCCAAGCATGGGTTCAGACTGGCAGAGGGAAGACAGAGGGTTTGGGTAGCTGCAGCAGTGCTCACCTATGATTCCTGACCAATTGCCATTATCAGACCCACTGTGGGATAGGGGTGCCGGGATACCCATGCTGCGGAGAGGTGGTTGTAGGTGATCTTTCCTGAGGCATGCAAGAAGAAAATGAAATCTGTGGCTCTGTGAGACTTCGTGGGGCGTGTGGTCAGGCAGAGAGCTGGGTCCACTGATTCTGAGGTTAATGGGAGAAGATGGGCACCAGCACCAGAGTCAAGTCCTCTCTGTGTCCTCCTTGCCCCTGTGATTTGGCACTGCTAGTGCCATGCACTTTTAAAGCTCTGAGCAAAGATTAACTTGCTGATGTTCACGAGTCCCCTGTGAGGTGTTATTTCAGGCTCTAAACCAGTTGCCTGTGTCTTTTATGAGGACGACAGTGAAGGGGGGAGGAAAGAAAACGAAGATTTTAACTTGCAGTCACTAAAATGTAGAGCAAAATCCTAGGTCTGCCCTGGAGCCATGCAACTCTCCTCTCAGGGAAGGGGGAACTGGCATACACATAGCTCCAGATGAAAGCTCCCAAGTGGCACCCACTCTGGGGGATGCAGCCTGAGCATCCCAGCACAGCCAGCCCCCTGGGAGGGTACTTACCCTGCAGGCAAACAAAGTGGGACTCTTGTTGAGCTGATGAGAAGACAAGTCCCAAAACAAGCTCCCATCCATCCTGTCATGGGTTTGGAGATTAGAATTTGCAACTTTGCAGGAAAAAGCGTAGTGCTTGAGTATCCAGGAAAAACACTCTGTATGAGGCACTCTGACTTGGGGCTTGAAAATTCCAACTAGCCTTGCTGTCACTTGAGAGCCAGCCCCAACCCTATAGCCTAGGCTGAAGGTGGTAAAAAGCCAGCCCTCCCATTCTGGGGAGTCAGGCTGTGCTCCCAGCTTAGCACTTGCTGGTGCCCAAAGAAACATGTCCCCCAGCACCTCCCTGGGCCATCTGCTGGAGGGAAAGGGAGGCAAAAGAAGGTTGCTGGGAGGCAGGTTGGCACTGCTCAGGTAGCTGAGCAGCAGGAGGCACTGCCTTGCCTGCTTCCTGGCTTCTTCCAGGCTCTCTCTTTATCCAATTTGTCTTCCCCGAGGCTTTCAAAATCCAGCTTTAATTTGTTCTGGACACAGGTGAGAAGCGGGGCAGAGGTCTCCAAGGCAAACATAAATGCCTTCCCACTGCCCTGCACGCCCCAAACCACCTTCTTTGTACTTCTGGGGGGGGTGGCTGCCTGCTTGGAGGAATGAGTCATGGGTTAGGTAACAGGCAGAATGCAATTAGCAGCCCTGGGCACCAATTACCAGCTGTAACAGCCTTGTGCAAGCCTCTGTAAAGAGTCACCAAGAACACTATTTTTCCCTCCAGAGAGGGAATCGGCATGGCAGCATGTGTGTCACCCTGGGAAGTCACCAGCCCTGTCCATGCTGGCCCCCTGTCCCAGCAGAGCTTTCTGGCACCATGCTCTGTACAAGGTAGCTTTGAATTATATTTGTAACATCTTCTGGGGACATCACTAAGGCTCCTCTGCCTCTGTCCCATCTTTCCCTCCCAGATGATCTCCTAAGCCAGGCTGGGAAGTGCTGCAGGATGCCTGGGAGCCATGGAAGCTGCCTTTGCAACTGCCTGGGGCTGCTGGAGTGTGGCAGGAACACGTGGGGAGGTTAATTTCTGGTTCAGGAGCAGTGGCTAGCTGTGGGAGCAATCCCAGTATTGAGCATAGAGGCAGTGGATCAGTCACACCAGGTTCAAATCCCTGCAGTAATGTAAGGCCTGAAGGTGAATGACTCCTCCTCCCTGCCCCATGTAAGCATCACTATTCAAAGGAATCTAAAAATAAAACCTGCAGGGCCCCTCCAAAGGGATATGGGAGATGCTCTGGAGATGTTCTTGCTTCAGGGGAAGGCTAGAGAGAGACTTGGAGAAATACAGTGGGGGAGGGAAGTGGATTCAGTGGTTTCTTCCTTACAAAAGAAAAAAGTTGTACCCAGGGACAAGACTAGGGTGAAAGTGTGTGTCTGAGACCTGGGGAAACTGAGCACATGGTTTTAGCCCTGTGGGGCAATCTTCCCTGTGTGCCTGGAAAGTGTCTACGTCCGGACACACAGTGGGAGCGTGGAACAGAGGGACCCTGATCCCTGCCCTGCTCCAGTTTTCTAAGGTCCTATGGTCTGACATGTGCACAGGGAGGGGGTGCCCTTTTCCACATGGAGCCATTCTGCACCCCCACCATTTCTCCTGAGCCCCCTTCTTATTACTTTTTATTTTTATTTTTTTAGTATGCTGAGATTGGATGCCCACAGCTTGCAGCTCCCTGAGGAGGTGCTCTGATTTTGGCAGCTTATGTAGAGCACTACCATCCTGCTGTCCCCCTACAGAGAAGCTGGGGTGGGGGTAAGGATATCATCCCCCTCCTGGGCTGGTTGTCTCTCTGTACCCCCCTGGCTGCTCTGTAGGGTGGCCTACAGGTAGTGTGAAGGGGACCTGCATGGTCATCATCAACCCCATATCAAACTGAACCAGCAACAGAATGCAGCAATCCCCTCTGTGGTGGTCTTTGTCTTGGGAGGAGCTCTCATACCTTTTGAGGGTCTCTGATATCCCTATCCCTTGTTGGCAATCAGATGGCTGGGAGTGAGGGTGACACAGGGGAGATGCACACCTGTGTCCGATGGCGCAGGGGGGCAGTGAGGAAGGAGCTGGAGGTAACATTTTGCTGCTGTGCCTATGGGTCTCTGGGGTTTTCCAAAGAGAGGAGACACCCCCCTTCCTTGCCCAGGAAAGGGGAAAAGGAAGCTCCATCATGGACAACACAAGAGCCACAAAGGACAAGTTGCTGAGCTCAGCCCTGCTACAGCAGCAAGGACTTGGGTGGGATATAAACTCAGCCGTGAGGCTGAGCCCCATCCCTGGAAGTGTTCAAGGCCAGGTTGGATAGGGCTCTGAACAACCTGGACTAGTGGAAAGTGTTCCTGTCCATGGCAGGGGGCTTGTAGCTGAACGATCTTTAAGGTCACTTCCAACCCAGACCATTCTATGATTGAAAGGGAGGCAGCAGGCTCTCCGTCACACTATCTAGTGTACCTGTTCCTGTGAATGTCACTGGTTCTGCAGTCACCTGGGCAGCAGAATGTCCTTGGGCATCCTGTGGGAATGTGAGATGGAGTGGAGGGCGGGGGTTGTGTGGCTGGAGGCAGAGGAAAAAGGACCTTCAAGATCAGAGAGTATCTGGATCATGGTTTGGGAGATGGGTGTCAGAAGGGGGGTTCACACCCCAACTTGAGACTCTGGGGCATGGGGGGCTGGGGGGAGGCAGAAGAGGACACACTGTCCTGCTTTGGGGAGGCAGGCTGGGATTAAAGGGCAGGGGCAGCAATTCAGACCTGTGTCCAGAGGAAAAATTTGGGGTTGAGGGAATTCCTGGGGTAAAAAACGATCTTCCCAAGAACAATACAGGACCCTGCACCTTACCTTCACCAGAGCCCACGTCAATGCCACCGTCCCCTCCTCCTTCAGGAGCAATGGGCTGAGCAGGGCTGCAGAGATCGGGCTGGACTGAAACAGAGGAGCGGGGAAAACAGTCAAGCAACAGGTTTGTCCTCCCAGATCTGTTCTTTGTCACCTCGGAGGTGTCCCAGACTGTGGGGGACACAGGTGAGACGTCTGGTGAGACAAACCCACTGTCAGACCCAGGGCTCCCCGCTCTCCATCCTTCCCCCCGCTCCATCCTCTTCCTCCCCCGGGGCTGGCGCCCCGCCCCGTGCCCGGAGGCGGGACCGGGGCTGGCAGGGAGCAAGAGCTGCGGGAGAGAGCAGGTGGAGAGGCAGTCCAGCCGCACGCTGGACCCCCGGCCCCGTTCCTGCAGCCCTGCGTCCGCCGCTCGCCTGCCGCCCAAGCCCCTGCCTCGGATTGCTGGGCTGGTGTCTGCTGGGGAACTGATGCCTTCGGTCCAGACTTCCCGCCGATGGCTCTGATCTCCTTTGCCGGCTCCTCAACACCCAGCCTAGGACCCTCGGTCTCTCTGTTGGGAGCGGGGATGCCCACTTTCCTCCTGGCAGGCTGTGCTAGCCACGTGCCAGTCGCCTCGGAGTATTTTCCCATCATGTGTCCCTTGCCTCACTGGGTCATTGAGCCCTCTGTAGTCTGTGAAAATTCCCCCTGCTTGACCTGCATCCTCCAGGTCTGCTGCCTCTTTGGCTTCCTGGTCTTCACCCCCCTTATTCCTTGACTACACCCTGCTCAGACCTTGCTCTTGGCTGATCCTGCTGTGTCAGAGGCTTTGAGAAGAGTGGACAGCTTCACGTGGAGGTACAGGGAGAGTTTGTCCTTGTTCAGTAGGATACCAACTGCGGTGGGAACAGTTTGGGAGCCATGGGCCGTCGGCTCATCCATGGTCTCTCTGGAGCCGCAATCTTCCTCGCCAGTGTGGCTCTCCTTTCCGTGCGGCACCGTGGGGCTCAGGAAACAGCTCGGTATCCAAGGCTCAGGGAGGGGATGTTGGAGAAGCCAGAGCAACGAAGCAAAATGAGTGCAGAGAAAGCTGGTGGCAGGGGGCAGAAGGACCTCAAAGTCCATTCTCTGGAAGGATACAGGACTGAGAGAAGCCTAACACTTGGAGACGTTTTTATAGCTGTGAAGACAACCAAGAGATTTCACCAGAGCAGGATGGAGCTGCTTCTGGACACATGGATATCGCAGGCCAGTGAGCAGGTGAGCGTCTGGATTCGAACTAGAGAGAAGGTGTTTGGTAATGGGGCAGGGATGGAGTGTCAGGGTAGGGGTATAAAAGCCAAAGGAAGGGGAGGATGGCACTGTAGTCCCACTCAGCACTTTGCCTCATTTTCTGTAATTCTCACTTCTTTTCACATTGGAAGGGGGATGCTACCCAGCAAAATGTTTCACTAGTTTCATGGGAAAGGCTGGCAGAGAGGCCACACCAGACTGAGTGCACTGACCATTCTGGGGCTTCATGAAAGGGTGGTTTTCTACCTCCTAGTGCCATGAGTTTGCTAGGTTTGGCGCTGATTTGCTCTCCTGGCTCTCCATCGGGATGCTTGCACTGCACCTGGGCACTCGTTGCCCTGGGAAAGTGGAGTGCAGTGGGCAGGAGAACAAGGTAGAAGGACCTGGAAGACCTCCTAGAGTCAGCCCTGTTCGCTCCCCAGCACATCAGTGTAATCCATTCCTGCCTTTCTTGGGTGGATGCTTCTAGGTGCATGATCTTGAAGTGATGAGGGTGTATATTTGTTTTTTAAAATATTTCTTTTAACTGGGGGTCTGATGTTTCCAGCCTTTGCTAAAACCATGTTTGAAGCGTTTCCTTCCTGTTAGAGGAGCTGATGTGGGGCACCACATTAGTGGTGCTGTGCAGACTGGCTTGCTGGTAGGCAGGAGTACTCCCCAGAGCCCATGTGCTTTTTCTCCCTCCCTCACAGAGCTGCTCCTCAAGAAAAAAGAAATCCTGTGGCTGCCCTGAGGGGTGTTTTTTTTGCCTCTGCCTGTGTGTGATGGGTGCCTAGAAGGCACTTTCAGGCCTCAGTGAGGAAGGGGGATGGGGGCGGAGGTAACTGGGTAGGAGAGCGCTTGAAGCAATGCAGGGTTTTCTGGGTAAGGATGGTTTTCCACTTCATGGCACTGCAACTGTCTGGTCTGCTGCGGTCGTCACAGGAAGCCGTGTCCTATTTTGAGCACGCTTCCTCTCCTGTCTGCATGTCCCTCTCAGCATCTGAGGTGCCCTGCTTCCTCCTCCAGAAGCACTTCTCTCTATCCAACCTCAGCCCAGCAACTTTTGGAGAAACCAAACTCAACCACGTGGCTGCACTAGCATTAAGATATTGTTACTGGGGCCTTTGGAGTGAGTTTTTAAGGGACAGTTTCTTTCCTCATGTGTTTGACAAACCTGACCATTCTGCTGATGACAGGAATTAGATGCTAGCTCCCCATATTCATCTGACCCTCTCTGTTTGGCATGTAAGTGATGTCCAAACCTGGGAAGAGGTGTTGAATTTTCCATGCTGCTGCCAGCCTCTGGTAAACCTTCACAGACTGAGCAGGAAAATAGGAAGGAAGGATAGAGTGGGAGCATCACTCATTTTTAAACTGTGTTTTTCCAATGTTACCAATTTTTGTTGTAAGCTCAGCATTTTCCTTCCCCTCCTCAATTTTCCATGTTTTTATTGTGCTCTTTTTACTAAATGGCTTTGAGAGAAGGGGAACGGGAGCAGGAAGAGAGATAAAGAGAAGTACATGAAAGTCAAACCCCCCCCTTTTTTTTTAATATATTCCTGCTTGAGGGGTTTTTTGAAATTTAGGGGAAAAGGTTAGTTTTGAAAATTTTACAATACAGAAAACCTCACTTAGCAAAAAAAAAAAAAAAGTTTTCAGTTTGCAAAGTTCATGTAACTGTTGTGGGGAAAGGGATAGTGCACCAGACCTATTATTGAGTTCTTATGGAGAGGCGTTGGTTTTAGGAGCCAATATTGGAGAGATCCAGGTCTAAGAAGTCCTGATGGACAAAGACTGCCTCCTCCTAAGGCTGACCCAGCATCTTTCTGTCTCACTTGCCCTTATTCAAGGCGGGAGACCAATTCAGTGAGTCTTTCTCCATCAGTGGCCAGCAGGGAAATTTTAGCAGCTGGCCGCGTTGCTGATGCCCGTCCTGGCTTCAGAGCTCATTACCTGCGTGGTGTCCTCCTGGAGGAAGCAACCCAGACCTCATAGGTCGGGCTTAGGTGACTGTAACAGGAGGTAGGAACAGCTGTGGTTTTTATCGCTAGGACAGACTGTATGGGAGCCAAATTAAAAGTCCTCTGTGTTGGACTCTGTTGGGGTAGACACTGAGAGAGAGACATTTTCTCTGAAACTTGACTGCTTAAAGAGAAGATGTGCAGTTGGTGAGAGATGGGGAAGTGTGAGATGGGCACTCTTTGCTGGACCATGCTCTGCCTCTTGAGAACTGATCCATGACAAAGTCCCCACAGGAGGTTGACATGAAAGTCATTTTAGCAAAAGACCTTTTCCTCAGCAAAAGTTTAATTTAAATAGAAGTGTTGGTTTTGATGATTGTTTAGGCTGGACAGAATCTTGGAGTCACTTACGTTCTTGGCCCCCGTAGTTTTGGTGGAGGTATGTCTATCTTTCTGGTCTGAAATGGCATTTTGTTTGGTAATGTAAACCAATTCTAGCAACTCCCCCTCTTTTAGAAGCCCACATATCCAGCCAAATTAAATGAAACCTTTGAATGACCCATCTTGAACTGGCTTTCAGATTTTCAGTATTGTGAATGCATTGTAGATTTTGAGTCTGTACTCTGGGTAGGACACAACAGTAACCCTGCTGAGGTATTTGCTTTTTGGAGGGGGATTCTTCATAGGCAAGGGATACCCTGTGAGCCTGGGAGATGAACCTGGCCTTGGATTGTCAGGTTCCACATCTTTTTTTCCTTTTCCTATTTTTTCCTTGCTAGCCTGCTTCCCCAGTTTGGGGTCAGGAGGTCTCAGAGCATAGTATTTATCCATTGAATGGGCTCTTATGTTCATGAAGAGCTGCCAGGCAAAGCTGTTTGACACAGTGGCTCCATATCACTGCTTGCACTGCTGTTGAGCAGACATCATTTCCCAGCCAGACATCTTGTCCACTCCAGAATGGAGGGACACTTTCTGTACTTCATCTCTCATCGGGCCCAGATTGGCTGTCTTGCTGAAGCACTGACAGCTGTCCTGGCCCAGTCTGTGTGCAGAGGCACCACGACTGGAGATCCTGCATGGCCCTGATGAAGAACAGGAGAGTGGATATGAGAGGGAGGCTACTCCTGTCTAGCCCATTTGCCTGCAGGGGTACAAGTGACAAGTGTTTTTCTGCTCCCACATCCCCAGCAGGTGGAGTAGGTCTGGTAGGAGACCTTCTAAATCTCTTCCAGACTCCATTAGTATGGACAACAGTGACTGGTGTCTCCTTGAGAAGGAACTGCGTAACTGGGCCAAATGGTCTCCAGGCAGGGCTGTTTTCTCTCTCTTCCATCCCAACCATCGTGTGTGGCTTTGCTGAGGGACACATGGTGGTGGTCACTTGGATGCTGGCAGCAGCTGCTGTTCCAGGTTGCCCACTCTCAGGGGTGTGAGGGATGGAGAGACAAGGATGGAGGCAACTGCCTGAGCTATTGTGATCTTCTTTAGCATTTCTAGAGTACTGTAACCAGGTTTGCCATGGAGATCAGTTTGGAAGAGCCAGAAAAATCAGATTTGCCAAGTCCCCACACTCATAACTCCCTTTTTCAAGTTATTTTGGACAGTCTAGTGTTGCTCATGGTGACAGTGTACCTTCATCATTGGGTTCCCAAAGAAACATGTTGGGTGTCTGTAAAAAGACATTTCCCTTCTTGCATCAAGAGAAAAGTAGGAATCTCAGAATATTTTCAGAATTAGAAAATTTGGGAAAAGATGCAGATTGTTATTTTAAGTCAATCAGATGTGATGTTTGGTAGACACATGATTTCTGGTTGGTTTTATATCTGTAAGCAAGTAATTTCCAGCAACAATATTTCTTGGGGTTTTTGAAAATGTCAGAAAGTTTCAACAGTTTGTTTTTTCTTAAGATGAAATATTTGTCACAGTGGAAATTTCTGACACTGACATGCTGGCAAGGGAAATCCCATGACACTGACAATCCCTGCCTTGCCTGAAGGTTGTGATATAGTCCCCTGATCCAGAGCAACTCTTTTACCTGAAACTTAGCTAATTTCTTCTTGTCCCATGATTATCTTGAAAGTGATTTTAACTAAGAGATTTTACTGGTGGGGGAGGTAGGAATGTGTGCATGTTCCATTGCTGCAGCTCAGCTGTGGGAGAGTAGTTCACCAAGCCACTGTGGCACATACATCTGAGACCATGAAACCATCCTGCTGCCTCTGCTTGAGCCAGGTGATCTCTGAGCGTCCTTCATTGCCTTCTTTTCACGTACGGAACATTTCTCTTGCTGTGTCCTCTTGATAGGGATGTATCTCCCAAATGCTGGGTGGGTGTGGGGAGATGTAGAGACTCTTGTCTCCTTGCCAGAGCCTTTGGGAGAAATGATGGCTCCTGGGGCTGTTGTCTGCCTGCCTTGTTCCCTTTGTCCCTGTGCAGGTGCTGTGTTTAACCAGCCTGTGGGCAGCTGGTGGGGAGACTGTTTACCGCTCGCGACTCCTTTTTGATTTCATGAAAGCTCATTTTCTGCCTGAGGAAAGCTTTTTTCCACTGGCCCTGATCCTCGCCAGGCCCTGAAGAGGGGGAGATGTGCCACATAATGGCAGCGAGGGGGGTTAGAGAAGCCTGGGAGGAGGAGGAGGGGCAGAAAGTGGCGGGGGGCTATGCACACTTAACACACAGACAGATGTTCTCCTTTTAATCCAAGCATCATTTAACCACAATGCTTTAATTTTTCTACCACGGACACCTAAGCCAGGGCTCCTCACCCCCTCACTCAGTGTCATGGGCCCCCTGTTCCCAAGGCAGTGGGATGGGGGCAGAAATGAAGCCACAAAAGTGCTGATGATTGTGCTGTGCAGGAAGGGGGAGCATAGCCCTCCTTCTGTTCAACTGCTGTTTCAACTGCTGCCTGGGAGCGGGCTACAGCAGCAGAGGACTGGGTCGGAGTAACCATATCGTGTGTGTCCAGCTGTGGAAGAAAGGAGTGGGCATCCAGGAGCAGCACCAGTCCATTCCTGAGAGTAACCTCTTTTCCTTGTTTTCTCAGACCTACGTCTTCACTGATGAAGAAGATGATGCCTTGAGAAGGAGAATGGGTAATGATCTATCCTATAATACCATGTTTCCACCCTGCTTTCAGCCTCTGAACGGCCACAGCTTTGAGAAGGGGTCTGGCATGAAGGCTGGCTCTCCTGCACCATCACTGCCCATTGAAATATGTCCCTTGCCTTTCCTGTGGGAGGACCTCGAGCTGTGGTGGTGATGATTTGGTGTATTTGTCTTGCCCCAGGAGAGGCAACTGGAGGCAGGGTGCTGCCTGCCTTAAAGCTGTGGGTGGAAGCTGCCCATGACAGAGCCCCTCAACCTCTGCATCATGGTTGGCAGCGAGCAGGGTGGAAGTGCGGATGACAGGTCTTCTAGTCTTGGCCAAATTACTTGGCTTTGTCCAGGTTTCATCTCCTGGTGGGGGAAAGCTGGAACCCATGTCACCATGGACTGGGGTGCCTGTTGGGAGGCCATGAGGAGGCTGGCTGTGGACAAACTCCTTCCTTCCTGCCCAGACGTCCTTGTGACTGCTTTCCGTTGTGACAGTGCTTTCCCTCTTCTGGCAGGTGACCATGTGATCTTCACCAACTGCTCTGCCGAGCACAGCCATCTGGCCCTCTCCTGCAAGATGGCAGCTGAGTTTGACGCCTTCCTGGTCAGCGGCCGGAGGTGAGGCAGAGCTGGTGTGGGAAGCTCTTGCTTCCCTGAGAGCAAGAGGCACCTTCCTTGCCACAAACCTCTTGTGTTTTCCTATCTTCCCCAGCTGGTTTTGCCATTTGGATGATGACAACTACCTGAACCCTCAGGCCCTCCTGAAGCTCTTGTCCTCCTACTCTGAGACGTGGGATGTTTACCTGGGGAAACCCAGCCTGAACCGACCCATCCGGGCCTCCGAAACACTGCCAAACAACCAGACGGTACAGCCTTTGGTGGTGGTGCAGGGGCCAGTGGGTTGTTTTGGTGCTCTGGCTCATGAGCTGTAGACACACTGCAAGGAGAGACAGGTCCCAAGAGCAATGGGCAACAGCTGAACAGCAAAACTCGCCAGTCTTGTCTGAACATGGTTGTAGGTGTTGACTAAATTTGATCAACCTAGGGGAAGAGTCTCACATTGCTGCTCTGCCTTTGGCTGCCTGTTTGACAGCAGATAAGCCTGCCCTGGGTGCCCATGTATTGATACCAGCAGGAGCTTGGCCGTTCCAATTATGAGGAGGTCAGAATAAATGCTGTACTGCTTCTGGGCAGCAGGCAGGGGTCTGGGATGACAACAGGGCCATGTTTGTCCTGGCATCATAGCCAGGTTTCCAACATTACCATCTCTGGGAGTATAGTATCATCTGAGCCTCTGCCATTGATTTTCTCTGGTGTTTCTCTCCAGAAATCTGTGCGCTTCTGGTTTGCCACAGGAGGGGCTGGGTTCTGCATCAGCCGCAAGCTGGCAAGCAAGATGGTGCCGTGGGCCAGGTGAGCTGTGCAGCTGGTGAGCATGGGAGCCATCAGGGACGAGCAACATGGCTGCACATCAATTCCTGGCAGTGTCAGATCTAGATTTGTACATGTAGTGTTTGCAAAGATGCAGAGTGCCACATCCTACACATCTGAAAGCATGTGGGACTGGAGGAAGGATGTGGTGGGTATGTCTGCCCCTTGACTGAAAACAGGCAAGAGCAGGCACAGAAGCAAACATGATCATAGGATGATATACATCCTGTTCCTCCTCTCCTTTAAGCTCTTGGTTACTCCCCACATTCTTTCCCATCCCTTTCAGCTTCCTCTGACTCTTTTCCTAAGTGCTTTCCCTGTCTGCCTATCTCCTCTCCCCTTCATCTGCCTCTTTACTTAAGCTCCCTTCTAAGCTAATTTTCTGTTCCCTCACTCCAAACCCTTTTCAGCTTCTTAGAGTAGCCATTGTCATTTCCTCAACTTGATGCATGGAGAACAGAGGTATGTCCCATGGTATTGTGTTAGTGCAGCCTAGAAGAAGATGATGTATTCCATGATACCCTAGGTTATGTCACAGGCTGTATGCACATATACTGGTAGGCATTGGCTTTGCCAGCTGTAACCAGATCTGAGCATACCCAGAAAGACAGATCTGATCCACACCAGGTGGCTGGTTCAGATGAAGCCCGTGATACACATTTTATGGTAGGAGGAGGATGATCTGTGATCTAGTGTAAAATGAAAGTGGCACAGAGGATAATGCCTAACCTGGCAAAAAGTCTGCCACTGCTTTTTTAAAATGCTTAGAACACATTTGAACTAGCTGAGCATTGTTGTAGTAGACAGTGCTTCATGCTGCGTAACTGATTCCAGTTACAGAGGCCTTAAAATTGGGTATAGCCTATCATCAAAGGATGGCCAAACGTTGGTGTTACATTACAGTGGAGCCATCGATGGCTTATGCAAGCTGCAAAACTCTTTCTTCTTTCTCCTGGTCCTGGCTGTGTGCTCCCACCATTTCTGAGCCCTCAGGGGCTCAGCGCTGCTCACCAAACAGGAGGAGAAGTGACTCTTTGAAGTCTGTCAGTTCTCTGCATCAGCTCACTGAGGAGCTGGTACATATCAGGGACAGCACCTGACAATTCGTGGGACAGCATGGCTGCGAATGCTCAAAGAGCAAACACATTCCTGAATCTTTGCAGGTGGAACTCAGGGATTTCTTACCTAGTTCCAGGATTTACTCTGGTTTTCAGTAATCTCCCACCCAAGTGGATGCCTATATCTGCCCCTGCCGTTTTCCTAACCCACACAATCCTACTCTCTTCCAGTGGCAGGAACTTCCTGACCACTTCAGAGCTCATCCGCCTGCCAGATGACTGCACCGTGGGTTACATCGTTGAGTGCAAAGTTGGTGGGCAGCTGCTGCCCAATGCGCTCTTCCACTCCCACCTGGAGAACCTGCAGCTCATCCCCACCTCTCAGCTCATCCAGCAGGTGAGGAGGGGAAATGGAGCAAGAGGGAGGTGTGTGAGGAAGGCGAAGTGGAGGGGAACTTACAGGCACATTGCTCCATTGATGGCACTGATGTGCACTGCATCAATCATCTGCTCTTCTGGGGAGGCTTTCCTGACAAACGCTCCTTTGAAATGGAGTGGATGTTGCCTGCAGCACAGCTGCCAGGCACAGTGTCCTGGGATCAGTGGTGAGGAGCACAAGTATGGGGAGTGATGGAAGGATTGAGGGCATCCCTGGAAGAATGTGTCACAAGGACAAGCAGAAATGATGACTGACTTGGAAAGGGACTTTGACATGGCACCATGTCTGCCTTGTGTGGGGGTGTAGGGGGCTTGGAGAGGCAAAGGACTAGCAGGGCCCTCCGTGGGGAGGAAGACAGGAGACATATGCAAGGCAGAGGCCAAGCCAGCAGAGAAAGAACCAGAATGGGACTTTCTGTCACCCAAAGCAAGTTCCTTGCTCTTCAACTCACCTCTACTCCCTGCTCATTTCTCACCACCACTTTGTAGGTCACCCTCAGCTACGGTGTCTTTGAGAACAAACTCAATGTTATTGAGCTCAGCGGCCCCTTCTCGCCACAAGAGGATCCCTCAAGGTATGGGGCATGTGGTGTGAGCCCTCAGACAATAGGTTGGGAAGGGGAGGGCAGCCAAGCAGCATGCAGGAGGCAGAGAGTGAGGGGCAGAAACCTTACAGTCACATGGCTTATTGGGTGAGGTGCACACCAGCAGTAAGCTGTTTGTGAACGCTTACAAACTTTGCAAATCCTTTTGGGTGAGTGGGAGGAAAAGGAGCGTTCAAAACATTTTATTTGGACAATATCTAATCCAAAAGTATTGCAGTTTTTCACATTTTGAGGCTGAACAAGCTAACCTTTACCTCAGGGACAGGAACACAAATGTTCTTTTAAACTCAGGAAAGGAAATTCTGCTTGCTGTTTCATTTTATGCTTTGCGAGAAAACTGAAGGGAAAAAAGAAAAAGGTTCACTTTGGGCTGACTGCAAACAAAACTGTTCTTTGATTTACCTTCTCCTCTTTGAGTGAACAAACCTAAAGTTGTTATTTGCAGAGCACGGATAGGAAGATCCTGGCTAGAGATAGCAGGGGTGGGAAGCAGCTGGGTTGATGAAAAGAGCATCAACAGAACCATGTAGCAGGGACTAGTGCAGTACCCATCTCCCTGCCTGTGATCAGGGTGAGCTGTGGGCTTGGGCTCCATGGGCCAGAGCTGGATTTGGGTATCAGAGGGAGGCTTGTCTGCTTAGCTTTGCTGAGAAAAGACACCTTGAAGCGAACAACCAGTCCTGAGCTCTGTGGGGCAGGTTGGGCACCTGATGTGGAATGGGATGTGAGGAAAAGGTCTTCCATTTTACAGCTGTGTGCTGGTGTAAAAACTTTTACCTGACCTTATTTTGCTTTCTCCCCAGCAGGTTTCGATCACTCCACTGTCATCTCTATCCCGACACCTCCTGGTGCCTGCAGCCTGTTGGCTGGTGATGCCTGAGCCTCAGCTACAGTTGGTCCTAGTGATACCTATGCACCTTGTAGGGGATGGGACAGTGCAGAAGCTTGGTGTCTTCAATTTTGCCTTTTCTACAGTGGTCGTGGGGCTCTGTGATGGCTTTTTTGGTCCTTGCTCAATACTGGTGACACAGGACAAGAGACAGGATCTGTCCCAAAGATGGATAACATGGGCTGGACACATGGATGAGCTTCCCATCTGTGCTGGGATACATATAAGGGATGGGAGCAGTATGCCTTCTGAGCAGATGAAGGACCGAATAGTAACTGCTGGGCATCTTGGTAAAGATGAGGACTTGCTACTCTGTGCTGTGGCTGCATTTCGTTGACTAGAAAGTCCCTGGGTGTGTGTAACCAGTGCACAGCTGAGGATGGCTGGCAGCATGTCATCGCTCCGGACTCTGAGCAGGGCCTCTTCCTCCACATCTGCTTGTGCTTTCCCTACTTGCAGCCACTGCCCTGCTGAGTCTCTGCCTAGTCAAGGTCTACAGAAATGGAATGTGACCATTTCTGTCTTGAATGAATCCTGGAGAAGCATGGTCCTTGCTCAGCACAGGGGAGATGGACAGGAAGTACAAAGAATCAGGAATCCCTTGCTCTGCTGGGACAAGAGAGGAAGAATGAAAGGGAACCAGGAGAAGACTGATGGAGATGAGGACAGTTCCCGGATTGAACACTGAGGGTCTGATCTTGTGTGGTGCTGCATTATTCCTCTCTTTTTACCTTCTTGATGTGGGGTCAGGATAATCTCTTGCTCTAATTACCAACCTGTCGTCTGAGATTAGACTCCAGCTCCTATCTGTGAGAGGAGACATAAAGGATTAGAACTGGCTGAAAGAGAGGAGAAAGGAAGAGATGGAGAAGGAGCTCTCAGGAGCGGATTAGGGGTTACAGCTTTATAATCTTTTCTGTCCCCGACTAAAAAAATTAAGTCATGAAGGAATGGAAACAGCAAGGCAAAGAGCTTTTTATCTCTGCGTTTCTTTACTCCAGAGGCTAATAGGAGCTTTCTGCCTACCTGCTGTCCCTGCCGAGTGCAACAGGGAGAAGGAGAGGCCCCAAATAGGTTACAAGCTTTCTGGCATGTTTGTGAAGAGTCCTATGCTCAATAGAGAGCCTGGTGTGAAACCTGGGCAGTGCTGCTTGCTGGGGAATGAACTTTGGCATCATTTTGTCCTTATACACACAGTTAAACCGCTGGGGGAGAGCATTGCAGGGAAAGCTAGAAGGCAAACAGACTGTTTTAAATGGCAGGTGGTGCCACAAACAGGTATTTCTCTTTAAAGAGCATTTCAAAACAGACTGCTGGGATCTGTGAGAGGTCCTGTAATCTCCAGATGAAAGGACAAATGCCCTTTCTCCAAAGAACTGCTCAGCTTTGATGCTGCTGATGTGACTAAGCCTGCTGCTGGTGGGTTGGAAGAGCCAAAGGCAACTGTCACTGTGGCTTTGCTGTTTTGAAAACTGGCCACTCTGTCACCTCCTTCCCCCCCCACGCACCAGCATCTCCTACACAGCACACATGAGGTTTAAAGGAATGGCATCAGAAAGACGTTCCACCTCTGCAAAGGGGATCTAGAAAGGAACGAGCACTTTAATGTCAAGAGAAGCAGAGGGCAGCAGCCTGTAGAGCTGTTTTCCAGCCTGGTCATTCTTACTGGCATATAATCAGCTTGTGTAGCAGCAGAGACCCCTGCTTTCTTCTGTTGCACAACATGCCTTTGAACTGGAAATTCGTCCTGAGCAGGGGCAGGGGCCATCTGATGCCAATGGCCATTCCTTGAGTTGTGCAAAGCACTTGGCTCACACAGCTGAGCTCACCAAGGAACCATGCGACACAAAACAGACACACAGCTATTGGAAGAGAGATGCAACATAAAGAAGTCCTGCCCCACAGGGCAAGCAGTCGGGTTTGAAGAAGATGAAATACACTTTCATGAGAAGAAATGAGTCTTCAAGAGAAATCTACACTACCTGGATATATCCTTTTTCCCCATTCAGACTTTCAGCTGATGTTAATAGAGACTTTGAGTTAAAAAGCCAGTCCTATCTGTAGATGTCCTGGTGACAGTCAGAGCAAAATGCGATTCATGTGAGGAAACTGGTATAGCAGCTTCACTTCCCTGGGGAAAAGCAAAGCAGAGAAACTGAAAGTTTGCTTTAGATCCTGGCCTCAGCTGGTCTGAATTGACCTGGTGTCTTTTGCATGTCTGAAGATCAGATGTTTAATGGGTTGAGTCCTTGAGTGGCTGCATGGGGACCAAGACTGGGCTTCGTTTCTGGAGCAGTTAAGTGTCACTTTTGTGGAAAATGTCTTGTCTTATAAGAAAACAGAACAGATGAGATGTCTGGGGCAGGGCATCTCTTGGGCTATAGGGAAGCGAATGATAGAAAAATCCTGTTATGCCAGTGACGACAATATGCTGGAAAGAAAATAGCTTCTCAGAGTCGACAAAAGAAACCAGGTTTTCTCTACCAACAGAGAGACAGCTTAACGGGACATTCACCACATGAAATCTGATCAATGTTAAAACATGAGTTAAAATTAGTTTCAGGAATGGTTCCTGCCCCTGGGGCTTGCTGTCAGATGCTATAGTTTTACAGTCTCATTTTCCTTGTTTATTAAAATGTTTAGCTGCTTGGGAAAATGAGAAACAATCTCATGTGAAACTTTTCAGGGGACTGTCTTTTTTTATTCTCTTTCATGATTTTCTGATGTAACAAAGATTCTGGAGAGGTTCCACTGGGTCTATTAAATTTCTATTTTTTTCTTCTCTCTTTTTTTTTTTTAATATCTCTACCTTTCTCTAGCTCACTCTTCCTTTTCTTATTGCAGGAAAAAAAAAACCCACAAAAAACTCTCCAAAGAATGAAAAGGAATAGAGACATGGTCTTTATATTTTACTGGTAAAAATGGGGTCAAAGTCAAAGGTGTTGGCATGACCCTGCTGTTGTACAACATTAAGTGTAGTTCAAGGTTTCAAGTACAGAGACCTTTGCCTGCCCAACACCATAGCAACCAACACTATTAATGATGTTTAAACTGTATACTGAAAATTCAGAAAAAGGAGGAGGGGAAAAAAAAGCAGTTACAGTATTTGAAATGTAAAATATTAAGTGAGGCTTTCATGTTAACAATATCTTTTCTTCACTTTCCCCTTAGCGTGAAGAATTTTTATAAGAAAACCCCTATTTGACAGTGCAAAAAAAATGCTAATGACTATCCTTTCTTTAGGGGGAAAAGAGAAGTTAGTTGAAATAGGTGGGAAACTGCAGTTGTTGCTAAAGACTTGAAGGGGAGAGAGAAGAATAGCAACATTAGACAATGCTTCTGTCTCTGGTGCCAACTCCTCTTAACAGCTCTGCTGCCTCAGAAAAACAGATTTTTAAGCCACTGTGGGATTTACCCAACTTGTACCCAGATTGCAGCCTTCAGCTCTCTCCCCAGGCTTCTTGCTAAAGAAGCAGCCTTCAAAAGACAAGCAGTTTATTAGACAGAAGCCAAAAGATGAGAAATAGGAACAGGAAGAAAGGAGATTGGAAGGAAAGAAACCACTAAGCAGGGCCTTGGAGGAGAGCATGGGAATTTCAGCTGTGCATTGAAAATGGTGTTTGGGAGCTGCCCAGCAAGAACAGGAAAAGGGGTGTTGCCTGCCCCCACCTCTCCCCACTTCCCCCAGCTCTGGATGCTTTTTTTGTGATCAGGACAACTGCAGCTCACCAGTGCCACTGAAGATGCCAGCCTGTGAGTCAGTTCACCTTGGAAGGGGTGGTTTGGTTGGCCCTGAACCTCTTTTTTTTTTTTTTTTTTTAAATAACACTCCAGATAAGTCAATGTCTTTTCATCAATGTTATACTCAATTCCTTACAGCAGATTTAGCTTCTTAATTTTGATACTTCTATCCTTGCTTACAGTGCAGGCTTTTCAGGCAGTCCAGGGTGGGGTCAGCAGCTCCTTTCATTAATTTAATTTATTTCTTTTGTCTTCAGTCTCTGAAATTGAGATTGACAGCTGGCTCTACACACTTCTGTGATGGATGCAAAGCTGAGGGAGGGTAGGTGACTGCTCCATTCAGTTATTGCATGGTCACAAAGAGGCATGGACCATCCTTATGTTCTTCCTGGAGGAACCTGCTAGCAGTTGGTGCCAGAGATGGAATCTCATGCTAACTGGGACTTTCTTCTTTACCAAATCATGCTCATAATATGGCTCCACTGAAGAGGATGCAAGTGTTACCACAGATATAAACAAGACCAGGAAGAAGAGCACCATCATAAATGTACAAGTAATTGTGCCTGTTCTCACCAGCTCATGCAGGAATTTTTCCTGTAGACTTTCTACACAAATACCTGGGAGGTTAAAGGAATGCAGAGCTGAGCTGTTGTTGCTCAGATGGCATTGCCTCTTTAAGGCTGTCCCCTATAGGCCTGAGATTTTTGTCACTTCCTGCTTGATCCTGCTTGGACTCCAAGAAAGCTGAGAACTCCTCTCTCTCCCTATTTGAACTGTATGTGATTAATTACAGACCCCGAGAATGAGCTCCTTGCCTGTCTCTTGTGTTTAAATTGCCTTCCAGCATTTTGCAAGGCTAAGGAGCCTCTTCAGATTTTACATCTGACTGTGCCTTGATCAAGCCTCCCTTGGTTTTGTTGGGAGCTGCATCTGATCCATAGTGAACTTCAGGAACAAATTAAACTGTGTGCTTTGTACGTGGATTTGCTGGCCCTGACCCTTCTGATGCTGCTTGAAAAGAAGACAGTGTTGATTTTAGCAGTGTAGGAAAAAGAAACAGGACAATTGGATGGGGAGAGATGCTGCTATTCTGAAACTCTGCTTTTGCCATCCCACCCCCAGAAGTGGGGCACAGAGAGAATCTGCAGCTGGTGCCTTTGGCCATGGTGTATCAGATGGAGGATATGCCATGAAATACCCAGCAATTGCACTGGCAGGGAATCCAGCAGCTCTGGTTATGAGCCAAGGCCAGCTTGTACTTCGTGCTGGACAGGGTGCCTACCCTGAATTACTTACAAACAGAGATAGGATGGGGAAGGAGGGGAGGGCTTACATGATCCATGAGACAGTATTGTCATGTCTAAGCAGGAAGAACAAGATGGTCTTTGGGCCAGGGAGGGGCAGAATTCAGGAGCAGAGTTCCCTCTTTGCCCAGAAATACCATGAAGTGACAGATCTGAAAGATATTTGATATAAGCATGTGGGAAGGAAGAGATGAAGAAAGTGGTTTGATAAGAGAAAGAGCCAGAACAAAATCTACATCCTCTTCATGTCTGTGCTGGCAAATAATGAATGTTGGCCTGATGACCAGTACCTTGGGGCTTAGGGGTTCAACAGAAATAGAGGAAATCTGGAAAGAAAAATGCAAGTACTGTCTTCACCTACCCACACACTTAATGCTGGCTTGTAGCTTCTCACTCATGGCTCCCCCAGTAGCATAGGAGGAGGCATGGGGCTTGGAAAGAGCATCAGCCTCTATTCTGTGCTGCGTGTCTTCTGCCTGAGCATATCACACGTAAGTCAGCTTTCATGAACACCCAGAGAAGCAGCAGAATGGGGCAATGAGCAGAATGGATGTGCTGAGAAGAGTCTTCCCCTTCCACAGTGCCCCAGCTTTCCCACATCACCATCAGCTTTGGCTGGAGTAAGGCTGACTGCAGAAACTGGCCAAGCTCTCTCCACCTGTGGTGGTGTTTTTCCTACTTTGCAGGGGAGATCTCTCCTTCTGGGCTCTCGGACAAACCTGTTTCCCAAAAGTGTGATGTGGGGTGCAGACAGACAAGGTCTTGGTGCAGCTGGTAGAGAGAGAAGGGCCCTCCCATGCCCCCCTCCCTTTACCCTGTCATATTCAGCTAGTGTTGGACAGTGTCTGTTTTTAGCAAAAGTCGCAGATTCAACAGCTGAGCTGATTTTCCAAAGGGACATATAAAACAAACAGCCTGCCATCTGCTCTATTGTCCTGGAATAGCGGCTTGGAGGGTGGGGTAGAGGGAAGGAGGAGAATGAGGGGAATGAGAAATGGAGGTGAGGGAGAGGGTTGGAAGGAGTGGGAGCAGAAGAGAGGAAGAGGCAGAAAGGGGAGGTGGGGAGGTCAGGCAGGGAGGGGAGGATGAAAGTGAAGGTGGAGGTGGAGGCTGAGAGACGGGTGATAGAAAAGGATATAAAGAAAAAGGGAAGCTGTGTGAAAGTGGGAATTTGGTAAGGGGAGAGGACTAGAGTCAGGCATGGGGGCAAACATGGCTGGCTTGGGATCACCCTGGCTGGATTTCTATCAGCACTGTGAGTCACAGGGGCAGGCACTTTCAGCACCCCTGTCCTTGCTGAGCCAGAGTGTGACTGCAAAAGAAAAAAACTGGACTTAGTGGCCTGGATAATCATTCCCTTTCCTCCCACACAGCCCTGCCTGCTTGCCTGCTGCACACCCCCACCTCTGTGCTGGCTTTTGAGTGCCGCAGGGCAGGGATTGAACTCCAGGTTTGGCAGCAGAGTAAATAACAGCAACACTGGCCTCTTCGGCCCGGTAGGAGGAGGGCTGGTTTTAATCAAAGGTAAATAAAAGTCAGTATTGTCTGACCCTTAATCCAATTTCCTAGAACTGGAGAATTAAGTTCCAACTTAGACACATGGCACTGGCCCACTGGAGAGGAATGGCTACTCAGCAAGCCAACTGCTGGGCGCAGGACAGCCAAGGAGAACAGAACTGGGGGAGATGCCACAAGGCAGGTAATGTATCCTGGCTGACCTGGGGCTGTGCTGTTCTGTTCTGACTCTTTCTGGTTTATTCTCCTTGCTTCAGTCATCCCAAAAGATGGGGCTGGCTTGCTGACAGGTAGCACATCCCCATAAATGTGGACCCAGTTGATTAAAAGCTCCCTGATTTGCTCTGTTGATAAGAGGGTTGGAACCCAACTGATGCCCTGCGTCTGCATCCCTGAAGGTCATTTTGCCTTTCACAGTGACCTGTAGAATGGTGCTTATGAAGCATTTGCTGTTATATGGTCATGGAAAGAATCACTATGAGTTTCTGCTACATGTTAAATGTAAGCAAGATTTCAGTGTTGGAAAGAAGTGTTTGTGTTGTTGTTATTCTGGTAGCACAAGCATCTGTGTGACTAGAGAGTGTGTACTCTGACTTGGTCACATATTAGAATCACAGAGAGTTAACACGGTGGTGTTATTGAGCTATGAGGAGGTTGTCTAATCCTGCAGCAGGGCCAGTCTCCTTATACCGCTTCTGTCAGATGTTTTTCCAACTGACTCTTAAAACATGTTGTTCTGGTCCAGACTATTAGTGTCAGATTGGAAAATCAGGTTGCTGGTAGCAAAGCACTGGTACCAGGTTGATCTTGGAAAGACAGGTTTATTCTGCAACTGTGTCCCAACACCATTTGTAGATGCCCATTGAACAGCTCTGTCAGGGTCCTAGGCACTGCTTTCTCCCCTGTGGGGCAGCTGATTTGCAATTCTCTGGAACAAAAATGGCCTAGTGAGACTAGGACGGGTTTAGAAAGAGGCAGATACACATACTAGAGCTGAGGAGGCCAGCTCTATTCCAGCCCTTTCATCTTGCAAAATGACTTGGCAGTCCACAGCAGGGGCTTGAACTGCTGTGGGGACAGAGCAGCTGTCCACCCTGTGGGTGGACCATGGTTTTAAGACCTCTTTTCAGACTAAGCCTTTTGTAACCATGGAGTGAAACCTTCTCACCAAAAGCTTCCTTGGTGGTGGACGTGGCCCAACACACGCAGCACTTGCGTGACTGCCAATTTCTGATCATGTAATCTGGACAGATCAGGTGCAGGTGGTATAGCTGTGAGTCCATCCTCCCATTTCAATCTCTGCTCTTTCGGTGTGGATGCTGAGAGCCTGGGATCCAGCAGCAAAAAGGACAGAGAGCACCCAGACACACCCAGGGCAACACAGGCTAGGAGTGCTGAGAGCCTAGCCCGAGGAGGAGGGAGGTATGTCCTTCACAGAGAGGTGAAGACGATGTCCAATCTTTACATTTTACTACTGGTCATCCTGTCCTGCCCTTAGAAAAGGCAGCCCCACGGCTGAAATTACTGGCAGGAGAGAGGAATGGGAAAAATATCTTTTATATCTATTTATATCTAGTTGACTGTGTGTTTCTTTTTCCCCTGCTCAGCCCACTCCGGGAAGCACACTGCTTTTGTAACTGCCTGGAGTCCCTGGAGTGGCCCCTGCCCTCTGTGACGGGAAAGAGCCGGAGGAGGAGAGGGGGCCGGGGCTGGAGGCGGCGGGCTCTGGTCAGCACCCTGGACAGGGACGAGCCCCCCGCCCCTGCCTGCCCTTGCCTTGCCTTTCTCTACCTTGCCTTGTATTTTTTTCTCTTGCCTTGCCTTCCCTTCGTCATGGTCCAGGCTGGTGGGCAGCCTCCTGGTATGTCACGACCCCGCTTTGCCTTGCAACCTGTACCAGCTCATTTTTGCTCTTGCTTAAGAGCAAATACACAGTGCTGTGGCTGTGTACGCAGCTGCTCTGAAGCTGCGGCTTAGATCTGGGTTATTTTTGCAGATAAATCCTCTTTTCTATCAGATTTGACATCAGGCAATCCCTCCAGATCCCTCAGTTTCTCCCTGTCTGACTTCCCCCTTCCCTTCCCTGTTCTGTATTCTCTTTCCTTGCATCTGTGATCTCCTCTCTACGTGCCTCTCTCCTTTTCTTTCTCTATAGCCTCTCTCTGTGAATATCATTTCTGCTGCTCTGTATTTCCACATTGCCCTTTGTGTCTCTGCTGCCCTCAAATGGATGCATTTTTCTGCTTTCCTTTTTATATCTCTTTTTCTCATTTCCTCTCCTGGTTGTTTCTCTGTGGTTATTTCCACAGTGCTCGGGGTTTCTCAGAGAGCCCTCTCTGCCCTAAAGTGCTGCATGTTGAGATCAGGTGCAAAATACCTAGTGTGTTCTTGTTTTTTGGGACCCCGCTACAGCTACTGGAGCTTGGCATTTTCTGCAGGGGACTTAACTGTTTCACATATTGCCCCTTGCCTTCCAGCAGATCTGAGGAGGAACTTCCAGGGTGGTAGAAGCAGAAAACAATCACAGAGAAGGAATTAAAGCTGCAGGCAGTCTGGCAGACAGTGGGAGTCACTGGCTAATGGATGGGTGGATTGGATAGGGCTCTGATAAAAAGCATTTCCCATATGTCAGAAGAATGCTGGCCTTTGTTTTCCACATGATCTGTGCCCACACAGAACAACCAGCCTGGGAATGGGGCAGAAGACCATAGAGGCCTTCAGGGAAAGAAGCTTGCAGAGAGTTGTAGTCAGGGCTTATTCCAGAAATTCAGTGCAGATATCTGTCTCTCAGCTCTTCTCCTGAGAGAAGATTTGATGGCATAGGAATCATCGCAGACTTCTTTCCCTGGGAGCTCTGCAAACCCTGAGATGTCCCCGAAGCAGTTCTTCAACACCCCTGCAGGACACCGATAAAGTGTATTGACTTATTTGGTAGGAACTGGTACCTAGTGGGTGAGAAAACAGGCTGAGGGCTTCTGTGCTACTTGGAAGTGATCCAGTTTGGGATAATGGGATCTCAATTTCAGTTGCAGAAAATAATTTTCATTTACAGGAGCCCAGGGAACTCCCAGCCTGACACCACTTTGGTTGGGATTTAACCAGGGGACCATGGAGAATGGGATTGATGCCAGCATCTTAGAGATCTGAATTTGTCTGGTGAGGAGAAAGGAAGGAGGTCTTGGCTGCCTTTCTCTTTCTTTTGGTGCTTTTTTACAGGAGGCCTTGTGGCAGGGACAGGCCCATACAGTGACAGATAAATGGACTGCAGCAGATGGAGATTGAGTAGA
Organism: Manacus candei; assembly: GCF_025592945.1. Lineage (NCBI taxonomy): Eukaryota > Metazoa > Chordata > Aves > Passeriformes > Pipridae > Manacus > Manacus candei. The sequence goes on from NW_026138066.1 coordinate 7,579,419, forward strand.
TGGGTCTGGAAAAATAGCGGTTGTGTTCCACCTTGCTTGCTCAACAAGCTATAGCACGGCATCCAGAAGAGCTCACAAAGTATTTGGAAGAGGCGATGGATTTTCTGTCAAACTGCAGTTGTCCTCTGTAAAGTGACATTTACATTTTTGCCAGACAAAATTTTTCTGGCCTGCAATTCTTCCAGCACTTTGGGTTAACAGGAGCAGTAGTTGGCTCCTCATTGTCTGTGGCTCGACATTTAGATGATGGTCAGAGAGGGAGAGAGGGCAGTGGTTTCAGCAGTGCTTAATGAAAAGCTGAAGGAAAAGAAAATTTTTACTCCTCCTGGGATGCTGTCATCTTATTTTTTCCATTACTTTAACAAAGACCAGGGAAGAATGATATCCACTCGTAGCTTTCTCCCTGGCAGGGAGCTGCCATGCATGGCATTTCAAGACCACAAGCAGTCCCAGTGAGGGTGGCAACACTATGTATTAGTCCCTTGCTGAAGTCTTTTGATGGACTGCATGTGTAAGCAATTTCAATGTCTTCTTCCAGTGCAAGGCACAGCACTGTTACACTTGATGAGGCTGTGGGACACCTTTTATCTCCTTTAAAAAACCTCCTTCCACTGCATATGATTTTTTTTTCTGCCACTGTTTTGTAATATTTATAAAGGGCAGTTCCTGAGGGAAGTACTTGCAGGGCTCAGCTTCCTCCCCCGTGACATGTGGGAGGAAGTTTCTCCTCAGGGACTCTCCTTCAGGGCTCATCTGGGACTCCTTTCTGCTCTGTCAGGCCCACTCATACTGGCGTGTTCAGCACCTCACTGCATCTCTCCCTCCTAGGCCCCCAAATACCTCAACACACACCACAGTCCCCAACCCAAGTCATTTCCCAGGATAACCAGTTTCCATTACCTCTTTCCAACTAACAGTTGCCCTGAACAGTAAATAGACCTGGTATTCAGCAGTTCTGCAGCACTGGAACTTGGAAGAAGCTTGAAGAGAGCACTGCTAATTAGCTGACAGATTATCATCTTATCTGTCAGGTCAGTGTGATCCCTGCTTGAATGACTTAAGATACCAAAGTGCAAAGTGACCAGCTCCACAGAGGGACCTGAACTTCTTAGATTGTAATCTTGCTCTCTCCTTTTCTCTTCTGCTGATAGCAATTGAAGGTCACCTCTGTAGTTCTGGAACCCAGAGATAGCGTGTCAGGTTTTCTGCTGGTGTAAATCAGCGTAGATCCACAGGGACTTCAGATCCTCGCTCTCTATGCACAGTCTTGGGACATTTCTTAGTGTAACTTGGGAAGCCACTGGTAGGTCCAAGCCTAGTTGTCCTGAGTCCAGGCAGAATGATTCCAGTGTTCCCTGCCAGTTTTACTGTGGAAGATTGGGATAGTCAAAACTCTGGGAGATATCTAGGAGAGTTCTGCAGGAAAATTTTAGGTAAAGCCTAAAGGGAGAGAGTGTGCTCCTTCTCTGCCCCTTTCACCACACCTCTGATTTTCTTGCCTCTTGGAGCTAAGATGCAGGGGATGGACTTTTCCTCCTATGGAATTGGGATCATACCCAAAAAGCCACTGGGAGCATCTACCACATCTCTGCCGTAACACTCAAATGTAATCATGGTGGTTACATTCGTGGTGGTTCAGAGTGGTCACTGACTTACAGCTGTTTCTGTCCCTGCTTCCCCATCGTGCTGGCTCCTCTGGGGCTGTGACCCTGCACTGGCAGGGCTCCCTGCTGCTCATGGGCAGCTGCTGGAGTAGTGCCCACCATGGCGGGGTTGTTGGGGCATGGCAGGGGCAAGCGGAGACCCAACTTTCCAGAGGTACTGGGGGTGTGCAAGGCTCGGACAGTCCAAATAGTCCGGAAATGGGGCCAGCAGAGGGCACTCCGATACCACTGCTCACTCACCAGACTGAGCCTTCAGATGGGGAACAGGGCTGCCCCCAAAACCCTACAGCCCTTGTGAGCTTTGCCCTGACTGAAGGAGGCAACGAGAGTGAAGCGTGGCAGCCTTGCAGCGCTGTTTTCATCACTGCAGGAGGGGCAAGGAGAAAATGGGTAAGGAGCAATGCAAGGGAGAGTTGTCCCATGAATCTCCCATGCCTGTCTCCATCAGCCTACAGCAGTCCCATCACTCAGACACAGACATAGTTGGTAGATACAGTACAAACAGCCTAGGGTTTTCCTGCCTAAGGCGATGGGACAGCTGAGGAAAGGCACTGCCTTTCATTCCTTGGAAGGACTACTAAGCCGCAGGCTCAACAGTAGGACCCATCAGTCCCCTTCCTTTCCCAGCTGCCTATCCTGGTGACATCCCTGCCACTGTGATAGACCAGCTCTAGGCACATTCCAGCCATCCCTATCTTCCAGACAGCGTCACCAGGACTGACTCGCAGGCGGAGAATGGTCAAGGCTGGCCCTTTGGCAGATTAGAGCATTGCCCTTAACGGAGAAGACAGGAGCCATTTCAGCACTGCTGCTCATGGCATTGGATGGCCACAGCATTGGAGAGGGACCTGGTGAAGCCTGATGGGGTTGAGACATCCTTGTGAGAGGTGCCTGGCAGCAGAACCTTCTGGAGAAGTGTTTTGTGCGGGCCACAGTGCAGCAAAACCAGGCTTGCTGGCACACCTCGCAGGAAGTTGAGGATCACTGCGATGAGCCCTCTCCTGTCTCCTTATCACCTGGAAGCAGCTCAAGGAGTGCCATATGCTAGTGCAGAAGGTATCACTAGAGCTGCGCTCACAGCAGAAGTGAGCAGGATGGTGCCTTGCAGTCATCTCTGGGCTGCAGCCACAAAATCAGAGGTGCCTAAATTGGCCTCCTGTTTCTGCCTGAGGTCTGGACACCTTCCCCATCATAAAGTTAGTATGACAGCTACATGGGAAACTGGGATTCCCTGGAGCTCTTGGGGAATAAGGGTCTCCCTGGCTCCTCTGCAGAGATGGCAGGAGCAGAGCACCTTCCTACGTGCTCTGAGAGCCTGAGTGCCTTGTGGTTTTGCTGCAATAAATCTGGAGCAGCTATAAATCTGGAGCAGCTGGCTTAAGTTCCTCCAGGGTTCAGAAGAAAACACATCCACCCTGATGTGTTTTGTTTGCCCACTCACTGTGTTTCTAATTGGAATGTCTGTAGCTCGAGAAATTGCTTTTTAGACTACAGTACCCACAGTCCTTCGCTGGCAGCTCGGCACAGCCTTTTAGGGCAAAGCAAAACCCAGATCTGAAGTGGGGCTTTTCTTACTGGACACATGCAGTCAGCTGGAGGTCTTCAGTCAAGCCTGGCCGACCAGCAGGTGCACTTACTTGGTTCACTGCAAAACGACTGGTGAGATAAGTGAGTGAGAAATGTGCTGTGGTTCCCCACCTTCTCTCAGAGGCCATTTCCAGACCCTGATCCTAGCAAGCAGGTTCTCCTGAGTTTATTTCTTCTCCATTTCTGCACAGTCCCACCCAGAATTTTTTCTAAATGAACCCTGAAGTCCAGTTTGAGAAAACTTGCAAGGCAGAAACAACAAGCATAATGAACCATATTTAAAATGATATTTTTTTCTGCCTTTGGAGTTTGGTTAATTTATAATCTATAAAAGTCTCTGCATAATTGTATCTTGATTAAAATGGTATAATTAGGCGCTCTGGATCTCTTTCCCCTTTCCCTAAGATTATTTCTGTCTAATTGCTTTAATCTGTGTTTTCATGCACCCACTAGAAAATCAAAGCATGCTCCCATGAGGATGCGGGTGAGAGTGAATAAAGCTGACGACTCATTAAGTGCAGCAGAGAGAGGAAACTGCATCTAAATCACCACTACATTAACGAGGTAAAATAAAAAATCAAAACCAAATAAATAACAAAGAGATAGAGGATTAAAAAAAAAAAGGCAAACAAACAAACAAAAACAAAACCACAACTAAACAACCTGACATAGATTTTAACATTAATTAAGAACATATTGAATAGCAAATTGTCTGTCCTTAAAGCCAACTTCCTCCATTGTTGAAGGAGAGCAAAAGGTCTGGGAATTTTAATTCTCCAAGTCTGAAGGTGGTTTGTGGAGGGGGCAACTTGTGCAGAATAGAGCCCTGCTAGGGACAGAACAAAGTTCACTGATCAGAGATAGGAAGACGTGGGTAGGAAAGGCATCAGTCCAATACAGCAGTTTAGTAACAGAGCACCACAATTAGCCTCAGTTTTAGTGAGAACTGGATTAGACTCCAGGGAGACCACTGTCTGGACTCACGCAAAAAGTAATGATTGACTGACTGCTTTGCTAGGGAAGCTTGACAAATCCCTCAAGAGTTGACCAAGTATCCTATCCTCTGTCCTAAGACCAGAACAGCTTCACCTCTACCTTCTAAGTGATTTTCTATCTTATTATCAATGATGTTCAGGTACAGACTCTGCCAGCTAGCACCAGTAACCTACAAACAGGTCACTTACTTTTGTCCAAGTGAGAAATCAGGAAAACAAGACATCTAAAAAAAGATTCTGGCTATGTGTATGGTCTATTAACATCTGCTTTAGTCTCCTGAGGAGAAGGCCAAGGTAGTGCTGTCCTCTGGCCTCCTATTGCAGGGGAAACTAACTGTGCCATTTGCTATTTGCCTAGCTCAAGTGCAAATTCCCACCCATTGCAGTGCAGAGAGGCTGATTTGTGCCCCAGATGTGAGTGGAGAACTTTGTCACCAAGCTGTCCATGGCACTGTTTATTTTCAGCAGTACTAAGCCATCCAAACAAGACACTGTACTGACACAGCCCCTCTCTTCTGGGATCTGGAGCTCTGCACTGTGTGGAACAGAGGTGGTCCCTGGCAGGGTTGGTGATCCAGCTGCCCAGGACATGGGTGCACATAATGATTTCCTTCATGGCAGCTGACAGGAAGATACTGAAAAAGAAAGGAGGATCAGCTGCTTTCAGCCCTTGAGTTCAAGAAGAACCTAATCTAATTAAGTGGAGACCACTATCAAATTACCAGCTCTCTTTTAACGTAACCATTTTAAGTGGTTTGGTGTATTTATAGTAGGCAAGTTAGAGAGGGCTTTTCTCTCTTGAGGTTATGCTTGTGTGTAAGGGAGAGATGTATAACATTAAGACTCCTGCTTTGACTTATTTCTCATCCTCAGCCTAGAAAACATTTTGCTCAAGGTTTAAAATCTGCTCCCAGCCAGCCTCTTCTTATGCCTGTGATTGGAATGTTTGTCTGACCTGTTCCCAAACATTGCCCCAAGCCAGCAGCAGGGAAGTTTCCTTTTGGGATTAAGCTTTCCTTAAAGCAAATCCTTGTGCATCTATCTCGGGTCAGTTGGCAGCCTCAAAAGGGCAAGAGGAGGGGCTGGCTTGCTATGGTCAGAAATCAGCAGCCTTTTTCTGCTGAACTTTGACAGGAGTGGGATGCACCTGTCACCAGTTGTTAGGGAGTGAGTGGAGAGGCTCTTGGCTCTGCAGCCCGGCGTGCATTGCTGGTTGATGGAGTGGCCCCAATTTTTCTTCCCCTGATTAGTGACTCTGGCAGCCTGCAGCACTCTCTGTTACTCTCCCTATAATTCTATCTCTGGGGGAGCTCCCGTGTAGCAGGATCTGTGTCAGATGATCCCCCAGGCTCACAGGAGGGAGAAGATGGGAAATGATCATTAGGAGTTGTTTCCATGCATAACAACAGTAATAATCCTTAGCCCTTTATCTAAAGCTTTTACGAATGTTAATTCATTAACCTCTTGAAATCACCCTCTGAGGTGAGGATTGTTATCCACAGGATTGGACAGATGGAAGAAGCTGAGATGTGGAGTGCCCAGCCTGAGGCTGTGGGACAAGTCAGTCAGTGCCACCAGGTCCTCCTTTGCCCTCCAAGAACTTTTCTGGTGAGGGGTGGCCTGGCTTCTACAGGTCACCCTGTGTCTGACAAAAGGAAACCTGGCTGGCAATGTTTGCTGTTTGACTCTGGCTGCAGAAGAGTCTTTCAAGAGGAACTGAGGCACTGGGCTATGTCCATCTGTGCCACCACGGACTGTCACCATGGGAGGGCTTGACCTGCACTGCACATAGGCCATGGCACTGCCCTTTCTCTAGGTGCTGAGGCCCCTGGTGTTTTTCTGTGTCTGTCAGGTCACTACCTATATTATTGCTTGTAAGCAGAGAGGAAAAAGGAAGGAGGGGAGAGAGAGGTATAGAGAAAGGGAACAAGGCAGAAGGCTTAGAAGTAAGAGGACTTTTTATCTCCTTCACCATCCCCATCTCCCTTCCACCTGGGATTTCTTCTACTCTTAATGAAGTGTCTCATTCCTGATGTGAAAGATTAAAAACCAAGAGATTAAAAGATTACACAAAGTGGATGAGATGGACTTTGCTGCCTCCGTCCCTCTTGCTGGGACAGACCACTGGGAAACCTCTCTCTCCTGCTTTTTCGGTCTTCCTTCCCCTCCCTTCCCCTCCCACGCCTTCATCTTTGCAGATCAAAAGGCCCTTGCCTTCTGATAGTTTTAGCCGTGCTGGCCACCTTCGAGGCCACTCTCTGATGCTTGCTCAGGGGCAGGTGGAGAGAAAGGATATGTGTGAGCTTGGGGGAGCCACTGACACAATGCCTCAGCTGTCCATCTTCAGTAACTCTAGCACTTCTTCTCTGAGGAATCCTCCTTTCCCAGGCAAGTAATTTTTGCTGGAGAGCTCTGGGATAAGGCACAAAAAAGGTCCAAGGCATCTTGAACCCATTTTGATGAAGGTACCACCCATGGCAATGTGAAGGCCCCCTTGGGAGGTAAGTGTGTGGAAAAAAGCAGATCAAACTGGTGTTGGGTTTCCTTGGCTACTCCTCCTCTTGCAGAGCAGGTGGCAGCATAGGTGAGGGACCCCCTGAGTAGATCTTCAGCTCTGACAAAGAGATTTTTTCAGCAGCAAGTCTGATATTTGCTCCTGTTCACTCCTGAGGTGTTGGGGATGTAGAGACCAATATGTTTGTTGCACTTTGAGTTGGTCCCTCTGTTCTCTGCTCTTTAGCCTCCAGAGTGCCTTTTGCTAATGGGGCCTTTGAGGGCTTGAACTGCCCCACTGTAGTTCCAGATCAGGTCTGGAAAAATCCAACACCTTTCTGTCCTTCGATTTTGTTGCTCCATCCTTGCCTGAGTTCACTGTTGCTCTTCTTGATGGCACAAGAACCAACAGAGTTAGAACTAAGTCTGGCTCCCCCTGAGCAATGTCTACAATATCCACATCCAAGAGAGGGAAGAAGGTCAATTCCGGGCCAGGAGGTGCTACCTTGTCCCAGGAGAACCTTCTGTCTGTAGCATGCTCACCTCTCAGCTTGACAGAGACAGCAGCACACAGCCCTTGCCCACTCTACATCCACAGCTATAAGAGGAGAACCTGGAATCACTTCCACCCTGGAATCTGTAAGCAGCTTTGTGTCCAGTGCACTCGTGGCATGTTATTTCCAAATATGCTGCCCCTTGTATTGAAAAATGGGCCCCCCTCCATTTGGCAAAGATCAAGGCGTTGGCATAACAGTGCAGGAATTGTTCATGCTATGTGTGCCTCCGCAGTCCTTGCTGTCTCTCACAGCCACTGCAACATGCATTTACGCATGTAGAAGGAGCCTCATGTCTTTATTCCTGACAAATGTCTGTCCCTGGAAAACAATCCCTTCCCTCCCTCCTCCTGGAGTCCCAAAGCCAAGCTGGGAGGCTGGGAGCACACGAGCAGGGAAGGAAATCTGCCAACTTCATCTTTCTCCCTGTCGCTCCCTCTTTAGCTGCCTGTGAGCGAGGTTGCAGTAAAATAATGAAATAAAAGCCAAGGACCAGAGAAAGCTGATTCATCCACAGCCCAGGGCCAGCGGCCGGCTCCAAGCAGAGCTGTAAAATCAATCTGTCACTGCTCACCGCAGTATAGATCAGTGGAGAGATTCTGACTGCAACGAGGGCAGAGCCCAGCCTTCTCCCTCGGCCCGTTTTCCCTAGCCGTGGGACCCAGTTGTACTCTAGTGGGAGACAGGCAGATGGGCAGGGGAAGAGGTAGAGAGGGAGAAAGGCTGACTCGCCAGCTCTGTGAGCTGGAAGTGCTCCCAGTGAGACTCCCTTCCCTGGCAGCACACAATAAAGGCAGTGCAGGCAGACTGTGTGGCTGCCTTCCCTGCCTGACTCTTCCTCGTGTGGGTAAATGGCACAAGAGCCAGGTGATGAGTGAGGGGGTGAATGGCTGTCTGCACTCCCAGTCCCTGCTCCCTACAGGTACCAAAGGTCCACGTTGAACATTACCTCTGATATTTCCCAGGTTGGGCACAGAGGGTTAAAAAATTGGTTTTGTCATCACTTTTGTGGCTCCCAGATTCTGGGCTATTCTGGGATTTAACAGCTCCCTGGCATATGTTGGAATAACACTAGGGAATTACTCTAATAAGGTCAGCTCCCTTGTTCACCCCTAACAGCATCTCCAGTCTTAGAAGATGTAGCAGCCCAACAGAGCAGCAGCTGAGCAGAAAGGTGTAAACCAAAGTGGGTTTTGGGGCTATTCCCTTCCCCAGTAAGGGGGCAGAGTGGTAAGGCATGACTGGAAGGTGGTGTGGTCTCAGAGACATAGGTACAAAAGAATTAGAAGGTGATTATTTTTCTGTATGCCTGGACATAGGGAATGAGGCACCTCTGCAGCTGACTGAAAGTATCTATGACGTCCTTAGGAGGTTTTTTTTTTCTCTTAGTGATTTTTTTTTTTTTTGCGAAGGAAAAAACAACAGAGTCTTTCCAGGGCTTTTGGCAAGGACAGAGCCTCTGCAAAGCAAACACGAGGGTGAGCCTCTAGATCATCTGTAATGGGACAAATAAGCATGGGGGGACTGGCTTTGAATCAGATCAAGGACCCAAATGTCCCACACCACTGGTAATGTGGTGTTTGCTTCTGCTTGTCTCTTGGGGCACTTCTATTCTGCTGGAGTTAAGTGTTGTTCCTGGGTCAGTGGGAGTATGAACAAGTACCATTTGACCCCCACAGGCTCTGGTGGTGGATCCTGCCCCAACACTTCTGAGTCCTGAAGGGATGTGGGCCAGCAGGAGAGCCTCTGGGAGACTCATCACGAACAGACTGCAAGATGATCCTGGAGGAACTCAAGCAGGAACAAATCCTGCATTAATTTGGAGTTGGAAACCTTTTCTCCTACTTCAACACCCTCCAAAATTAGATAATGTCTGTCCTTGGAGGAAGTAGAGGGATATGGAACAAGTCTCTGCTCCTTTAGCTTTTAGCTTCAAAAAAGCTTGGAGGAAAAACCCCACAGTCATAACTCCCCAAAGTGATAAAGGTAAGGAAACTGGAGCCTATAGTTTCCAAGACAAGCTTCCTTCTCCTCTGATTCCAGGAGGAGTGACTAGTGCTGGCATTTAATCCGCCGGGAACAGACATCTACAGATGGTCCAGGGAACACCCAGGCATGTCCTCAGCTCTGCACATCTGTCTTTCTGAGGAGCCTGTGTGTGTGTGTCTGTGTGTGTGTGTTTTCCCACTTGGGGTTGCAGGTTTGGAGTACAAGAGGGCACAACAAGCTTCCTATGTGTCAAATAGCACTGATGACCTTGTGCATTTGTACCTGGTGGACCAGCTTGTTTCTTTGTGTGTGTATGACACCTGGAGTTAGTTTTGTAGATGGGTCCTTTGCACTTGCCTATATTTCGAGGGAGGCAACTCATCCCCATAGGGCTATTTATTGTTTCCCTCCCCATGTACAGTGTTTGTGGGTTTGGTGTCCTGTCCATGAGTCTGCTGTATGCAAGTCAGAAGGCTAGGAGCAGTCCTCTCCTTACAGGGATTGGATTTACATGAGATTATTTCTCTTCCAACAGAGAAAAAAATGCAAAGGGCAGTCAAAGGAACTCACCTTCCTTCTGTAGAGCTGCAGGAGTGAGGGAGATGGGGCAATTCCATTGTTCTGTATCTTAATATTAACTAGCATGATGGAGAGGTAGGCCACAGGTGAGTTCCTTTAGATGCAACGGGTGCCACGATTAGAATAGAATAGAATAGAATAGAATAGAATAGAATAGAATAGAATAGAATAGAATAGAATAGAATAGAATAGAATATCCTGAGTTAGAAGGGATCCACAAGAAACATCAAGTCTAGTTCCTGGCTCTGCACAAAACAACTCCCAAAATCACACCATGTGCCTGAGAGTATTTCCCAAATGCTTCTTGAACTCTGTGAGGCTTGGTGCCATGACCACTTCCCTAGGGAGCCTGTTCCAGTGCCTGACCACCATATGGATGAAAAACTTTTTCCTAATATCCAACCTAAATCTCCCCTGATGCAGCTAAATGTCATTAATATAACACATTTAATAACAGTGCTGTTTGCAGTGGGGTGTGTGTGTCAGATTAATTCCTCTTTAGTTTTTAGACTGCATGAAGAAAGTAATTAGTTTCCCATTAGAGGTTTTACATGTTTGTATATCTGTACCTGTGTGCACATGAGGGCTATGGGTGGTAGGGCTAGGTGTCTATTTACCTAAAAGCTGTTGCAAGCATGTTTGATATTTATGCTGAGAGGAATGTCTTCATCCAGCTGTTGCTTTTGTGTATGTTTGTGTGAGGCAGGGTTGCAGATGGTGTCTGTTCAGGTAGAAGTGGAGGTTTCAGAGCAACCTCTATGAATGCCCATGTGAAGAATGTGGTCAGCCGGCACAGGAACGTATGGGTTTGAATTGGACATTAATAAATGCAGATGTTGGGGCAGGCTTCTAACATCAAGGTGGCCAGGGGCCAGAACAGCTTCTGAGCAGGATGCAAATAGTCACACAGTACTCAGATGGACCTCGAGACATTTGTGAGCAAGACTGTATAATGTGGTTGCCCAGAATAGCAGGAGACTGGATTACACATCCCAGGAAGCCAGCTCCCATCCAATGTTCCCAAGTTTTTTCAGCTGTTGAATGTGTACATGTGTCTGAGCTGAGAAAGGCAGTCTCTCCATTGCTGTGGTGAGTGAGAGAGATGCATCATGTTCTTCCCATTGTGGTCTTGCATGTCTGTGCAGGGATTATTTATGTGTGTCATGTGCACTTCTGCTTTTTGTGAAGGGACTGGGGAGTAATTTCTTAAGAGTCACTTTGTGTTTGGTATGGTGGTTTCCTAGCAGGTTTGCCCATGTGCAGTATTTGGGGGCCAAGATGTGGTTGATTCCCCAGCACTGGTGCACATGGATGCTTGTTTCTGACTGTGAGCAAGATATCCACTGGTGATGGCATGTGTGGGGAGAGGGAGGTGGAAGGTCTTCCTGTAAGCTGTTGCATGTACATAAGGGTATATGGCTCTGGGTGGTTTCCAAGGAGCTGTTGCATTTCTGTGGTGGTGATTTGAGAAGGTGTATGAAAGACAGCCTACACAGAGCAGTCACACGCATGTGTTTACGTATGGATGAAACATTTCTCCCACCTCCTGTTATATTTTTACGTGTCAATTTTTTTGCCAAATACCTCGGGGGCATGTACCAAGGTGTAGTTTCCCACAGCTGTTGCCATACCTGTGTCAGTAGGTATATGGCTGTTGCATGCATATATGTGTGTGTGTGAGTGTGTAGCTCCCCAGGAGCTGTTGCTTGTAACTGTGTGGTTCCTAGAAGTTGTTGTATTTTCATGTGGATGACCTGATCCTAAGAAGCTGTAGCCTCTGTGTGTGTGTGTGTGTGTGTGTGTGTGATTCCCCAACAGCTGTTGCTTCCTGGGAAGCTGTTGTATGTTGTGTGTAGCTCTTAAGCAGCTGTTGTAGGGAAACTGTGTGCGTGTGCGTGTGTGCGTGTGCGTGTGCAGTTCCCCAGCAGCTGTTGCATGCGTGTGCTCATGTCTCCGGTGGAGGCCCACCCCTTTCCGCCTGCACCGGAGCAGTGGCTGTGCAGACGAGGAGAGCTAGGAACTGACTCCATGGGAGAGGGTCCTTCTGCTGTCAGAACCTTCCCAGCTGGGAGAAGCAGTGCCGTCGGCTCTGGTCCCAGAGCCCTATCAGCCGAGCCTGTGGTGAATTAATCACTTGCGTTTTAAATGCCAATACAGCCCTTTCTGCCTTCTTCCCCCAGTGATGCGGATGCGGCGAAGGCAGCAAATCCTCCGGCTGTGCGTGCCCTCCCCGGACTGCTGCTCCATCCCCGCCTGTCGTGCTCGCGCGTGTGCACGGCTGGGAGTGCTGCCTAGGTGCGGCCAGGAATGAGACAGCTGTGGGGCACGGAACAGTACAGCTCCAAGGGGTGACACAAGTGGGGGATACCACCCCCCCCCTCCACACACACATCTGCAGGGCTGCAAGTTGCTTGAAGACAGGGGTCTTTTGTGCCTCCGCTTCATCTCTGTCATGCCCCATATGGAAGCAGGGAGCAATCGCCCCTCCAGAAGCAGGTACGTGCATGTGTATGTGTGACACGTTTTTGTGTGCAGTCCTTGTGCAGCTGCCTCGGGTCTCCTCGGCTCCTGGCTGTCATCTGTGTTGCCTCTCGAAGAAGCGGCTGAGATTGGAAAGGGGGGAGAAGGGCAGGATGCATGGATTGCCCTTTTCCTCCAGCTCGTGCATGCGCTCCCTGGGGGGTGGATATCTCTGATCTGAGGATGAAGGCGAGGGGTGAGTGCAAGGGAGATGGGGAAGTGGTCCGGGGGGCGGGGAGGGGGGAGATTATGCCTACATGGGGTGATGGGAGGGAGGGAGAGAGCCTTGGAGACAGGTTTGTCTCCCTTTCAGTGTGTGGGGGTGTGTGAGTGTGTGCACTTGCTTATGATCAGGATGCTGAATAGGTTCAGGGCTTGCTGCACACAGCTGGGTTTGACCCATCTGCATTTATTCAGACCTTACAAGAAGAGGGGACCTGTGTATATGTGCATATATATGTGTGTGTGTGTGTGTGTGTCTTTGTGTGTGTATACATATATACATATAGGTATAGCTATAGGTAAATGTATATACCCCCCACATACATGCCTGTGCAGATAGATACACAGATAGACCTCTATGTATATTGTCTGCAGTTATGGGATGAGAAGGAGACAGCCTCATCCCACAGCCCCCTGGTCCCTGCCTCTTTGCAAACTTTGTTGGGGAGCCTTTGCGGGCAGTGATGTGTGTGTCTGTGTGACTGTCCGTGTGTGGTGTGTGAATATTTGCCTGGTTTGCATGCAGGGGAGTGAGTAGATCTCTGCTCTTACACTGCTCTGCTGGGAGGCTGACTGGCTGCAGAAAAGTCATTGCGTGGTGTCTGTCGGGTGTGTGAATGTGTCTGTGGTGGTGGTGGGAGCTGGGTGTTTACGTAGGGGCCCAGGACAGCTACTCGAATGCATATATAAGTGTATATGTATTGCCTGCAGGGTGTCTGCGTGCCCATTTATTCCACCAGAGAAAGCATGCCCACATTTTTATGCATAAGGATCTTCCTGCTTTGGGGCATGGGATGGGGGGAGGAGAAGCTGAATGAATGAATGGGAGCAAAAGGAGGGGGAAGGAGGAGGGGGGGTGGGGAGAGAGACGAACAGACGCATCCTATTCTCATCCCAGGACAGGCAGGAGTGTACAGCTCCTGCTGTTCCCATTCCAGAGCTTGGATCTGGCTGGGGAAAGGCAGCATAAATCTGCTAATGCTGCAGCAGGCAGCATATTCGTGAGCTGCTGTGCGTAATGCCGTCTCGTGTGTGTGCTGGTGTGCCCCCCACCTCTGCACGCATGCATTGCGAGCACACGCGTGTGTATTCCATGTGTGTGTGTGCACGGGGGCGGGGGTGGCTGTGCATAAACAATATGCTCGCAAACATCCTCGCAAGCACCCAGGGAAGGAGGTGTCGATGGGGAGGAGAGCATCGCTCGTGCGCTGCGGGCGCGTACATCCTGCAGCCGTGCACAGCTCGTGGTCCAGTGGCACCAACTCTGGGCTCATGCAAGCACAGTGGGTCCACACAAAGGGGGTGCCCACGTGCAGGCCAGACTTAGGAGCTGCTCCCCTTCCTTTTCACTAAAGTCTGGAGAGCAGGACCCTTCTCTCCACTCTGGAGGTAGGGAGCTATAAACCAAGGTGTGGAGCAGGGAGAGGATTGCTGAAATTGCAGGGGGGATAAAGATTATGTAGGGAGTGGGGAGAAGGAGGGGGGTCCATCTCCCTGGAGGGGGCCTAGGGGACTAGGAAACCTGGCTGCATTGCACGCTGTGAGCCAAGGAATTTGTCATGCACTGGGAGCTTGGAGGGAGTGGGAGCGTGTGTAATGTGGGGGAGCTGGGATGGAGGGGGAGAAAGGAGGCTGTGTTGAGGTATGAGGGGATTTCTGGTGAGCCTTACCTCCCCACACCCGCCCTCCCGGGTCCCCACACATCCCGTCGCTCCTGGGTCCCGAGAAGCGCAGCCTGACAGCATCGCTAATGTAATATTCAAAAGAAGCTTCATTTGCATGTAACATGCATTATTAATATATTTAAATACAGCCCCCCTCTCGCCTCCCCCCTCTGTGCAGACGGTACTAGCAGCAGTGAGGAAGCTGCAGGGAGTGGAGGGGTGCCGATGCAGTGCCAGGGGTGAGAAGCAGCTACTTTAATCCTACTGAATTCTCCAACCCAGAAACCCACCCCCACTCCCAACCCCTTCCCCACCTGCCACCCTCCTCACCCCATTATTTTCCTTTGGGGGGTGGTTGGGTTTCAGGGCACCCAACCCACAAGCATGCAGATTTGTAGGTATGAAGCAAGCTGCCTTAATTTCTCTTCCCCCCCCATCATAAACTACGACACCAAGGGAAGAACTGTGGATGTGTGGCCTTTCCCTCTCTTCATCCAGCTCCAAGAAAAGTGTGTATTTGGGAATATGCTGTCTGATCTGCTGCATCGGTGCAAAGCTAAGCTGTGGAGCAAAAACTACTTGGAGGGTAGAGCGAGTGTTTGGGAAAGGGGGGCACTGGGAGGTGTAGTTTTTGCGGGAGGGGGGCAGCTTGCGGTTAAAATCGGAAAGGTGAAAATCACAGGGAAGGCAGAAGGGAGGGAAGCATAGCTGTGATGATGTCTGTGATGTTTGTTCTTACCTGGGTCATGTTAGAAGCCAGATGCAGCTCCAGGCAGAGTGCAGCTGCCTCATCTGACCCTGCTGACGAGTGGTGGAGAGCACTGCCCACCTGGGAAAAAAGTTAGTGGTCACATCAAGGCCTGTTGAAACCTTCCAGTGCTGTTATCAGAAAATATCAGCACATTTGCTGCAGGAGAGAGACCTGGCTGCTCTCTCCTTTGTCCCAAATACAATGGTTTTTTTCCCTTGGTCCCATGCGTGGGCCTGGGCTAAGTTGTTTCTTTTACTAGTGTGAGGTAGGGCAGAGGACATGCAGGGAACACCTGTGTCCTCACACTCTTGTGAACTGATGAGGGGTGCCCTGCTCTGGTAAAGGGATGTGATGACCATAAAAAACACTTGCGGTCCTCTCCCATGCCTGGGCACCAGAGTAGGACAGAGCAGCTTAGGTGCAGAGCAAATATGCTCCATCAAAATATCCCCTTTTTCTGGGAACAGGGAAGCTTTTGCTTTTCTCCTCCATGGAAGGGCAGAGCTTCCTGAACAGTGACGGATCCCCGGGCTGCTGGTAGCCATGAGGAAGGCTGGAGTTTCCTTGATAGCTTTGCAGGTTCTGCCAGTGGGTATTGTCCAGGCTGGTCCTGATGCTGTTACAGTGGGTGCTTGAGCAGTTCTGAAGGGGGAGAGCTCAGTGTACCCCAATGCCTTTCCATGTGGGAAGAGGAGTGAAGGAGAGCATGGGAGAGAGCTACTGAACACATGGGAGCCACTTCCCTCACCAGGGAGGGGGGTTGAAATCCTTTTTATGGGCTGGAAGAGGAGGGTGCAAAGCTCAGGGAGCAGACAAAGGGGCTGTGACCCACCTCCAGCCCTTTCTCTGTGCTGGGTCAGGATGGGTTTCTCACAGCTGTGAACCAGATGAATGCTGTATTTAAAGCCCTAAATGAGTCAAACTTGGCACTTTGGAGGTGACAATGACTGTGGGACTGCTGTTGTGTTTGCTTCAGCAGTGAGATGGTCTGACAGCAGCTACAGCTTCACTTTATCAGAGCTGCATTTGTGCCCTCGCTTTCCTGTGCTCCCCAGCTGGTGCCTTTCTTTGCCATTCCCTGACCTCCTCTTTAAGGTCTCCTGGGTACCTCAGGGGTACCTAGTCATTGCCTGAAATGAACTGTTTTCCTCACCGAATAATTTTCTGTCACTGAGGAGAAATGACCTCATTTTCTCAACACTCATAAGCCAAAAGGAAACCCAGTTCCAGCTGACCAGCTGAGGTACAGAAGGAGGGAAGGGCAGTTGTCACTCTTTCCATGGTATTTAAGAGGTGGGAAACAAGCTACCAGGAGTCAGGTTGAGATGAATGACAATGGATTTCATCCCCAGATTTTGTTTCTTGCAGGGGAGTCTTTAAAGGTTCCTGGGCAGCACTGTTCTGGGTAGTCTCAGTGGCTACAAGGTGCCTTATAGCAGTCGGTCTGATAGCAGAGAGATGGAGCAAATACAGTTGTGAGGAAGGATCATCAGTGACATGACACAGGGAGGGAGTCACAAAGTAGGAGGAGGGATCCCTAGCTCTGCCACAACGACCCTGTGGGGAGTCCCTTTCTTCCCCTCTGTGCTCCTCAACTCTCACCTCACTTCTGAATAGTTTTGGTGACAAGGTAATCACCATGGAAGGTGCTGTAGATATGAAGACTCTGCCTCAGTATGATGTATGTGATACCAGTTGTCTTAAAGCAAGGTGTCATATGTTTGTATTCATTCTTTCCATGGCTCATGGGCTCAATCTGTAGACCAGATGGGTCAGAACTGCCTGTGTATTTTTAGGTTACTATGAGACTCCATGAGCTATCTTTCCTCTGGGAGCGTTGGTTTATGCATGAGAACACGTATGTTTGTGAACAGGAAAGCACCATTTTGTGCTAGACTTGATCTGTCCTGTCCTTTTGTATGCACAGATCGTGTGTGCTTGCCCAAAGTCTGTGTGCACATGTACGTCATTCCTGCCTCATCTGTATTATCCATGTGTTCCTGTGTGCACTTGTGTACATGCCTGTGCGTGATGCAGGTAATTGTATGTGGGTTTATTCGTGGAGTGAACAGGTGTGTACATGTGTGTGGGTGTGTATTCACCATTCCATCTCTTGGGCTTGATGTCTTTTCTTGAGTATATAAGTGTGTTTGTAGTTGTGCTCCTTATTCAGCTGCAGGATATCTGTCCTTCCTTCCCATGTATCATATTCTCCCCATCCCTCATGAATCTGCTTCTTCCTCTCCCTGGGGAGATAGCCTTGAGTTGTATTACCTGGTGCCACATGTATGAGGTGAGCTAGCTTTCCTGACATCCATGTACTCAAGTACATCCAGAAATATCAAGCCTTGAAGCACAAGGGAGACCAAATTCATGTTTTCCTAAGGCTTTAGTGAGACCAGTCTGGAAAACCTGGCATTCAAACCTGAGTGCTATACTAGCTGAAGGAGGGAGACAAACTGGAGGGAATTCAGAGAAAAGCAAAGTTATGAAAGGGCTGAAAGTACTTATTTATGAGGAGACAATAAAAGAACAAAATATGTAGAGCTTGACTAAATGATGATAAGTAACAGTTAAGATATATTTGAGGACTGTAAACACCAAGGAAAGGAAGACATTGTTTAAGATGGCAAAAAAGGGGCAAAGTCAGAGGTATGGGATGAAACTGAGAGAAGAGGAGAATATTTGTCTGTCTCTTAGGGATACATACAAGCTTCCTGTTGTGAGTGCTCAGACCAACTATGAAATAGTGTGGCAGGTTTATGGAGACACAACTGCTTGTTGCAAGGACACGTGGTGGTGAAAAGGGGTGAAAGGAACAAGCTAGACTCTGTCAATGGTGGAAGTGGAGTGATCTACAAGGCCTCTTCTTTATATGCAGCATTACCAGGGAAATTTTGAGACATGTTTGATTGTCTTTCACCTTTTATTGATTCTCTATCTCATGGCTGGGAAGAACCTGCAGACACTGTTGTTGAGGGAGCAGAGAGGTGATACAGGAGGAATGAGCAAACAGAGTCTGATGAAGGTGGAGGACATTATTCCCCTCCATCTCTCCACCTCTGGCTTGAGAGATAGTCTAGGAAGTAGTCTTGTAGGAAGTGCCTGTGGGTGAAAAGGGGCTTTGCTACAACAAATTTTTAGGACAGTACAGACTGAACCTCTCAAAGCAAGGAGTTGACAGTGGGGTCAGAAGGATCAGACTTCCCTCCTCTAAATTCCTAGTCACAGATGGTCCAGAATTGGGACAACAAGGTCAGAAGGATTAATACCCCTCCTTTTTTTCCTCACTGCAGTCATAGGCCAGGAAAATTGAGCGAGATCATAATAAAAGGATTAGTGTGGAGAGGCTGCCATGAATAGTGTGATAGACAGGTCATGGAAATGGAAGGGAATTCAAGGGGGTTAGACCTGTTACAGATGGTTTGCTGAAAAAGCTCTGTGTTTATCAACAGGCAAAGGGGATTTGGTCTTAGAAAAGTCTGGAATGAGGCATCAAGTGGGCTAGGGCTCAAGCAGAGATGTTATTCCTAGCAAGGATCTGTATGGAATGACTGGTTTAAATGACCTCAGACCTCCTTCAAGCTTTAGGTCGAAGGAAAACAAATCCTTCTTGGAATGGGCTCCGTGGTTTGCTCCCTTGTCTGTCCATCTCCAAAACGATGTAATGCACCAAAATGATGCTGTTACTCAGAGCTACTCTTTGTCCATGACTTATGGGTCAGTCTGGCTTTGGAAAGCCACAGGAATATCAAAAGGACTCTACTGAGCCAGGTCTGAGATCCTTCCAGTGCAGTATCTCCAACTGTGGGTTGAAGAGGGAAGGGCATACAGACAGGACAACCATGTAACATCACTTCCTCTGAACACTCTTTCAGCCTCCAGTGATGTGTGTCTGAGGGACCTGGTGCTAGAAGATTTGTTGTACACTTCACAGTTGTCAATGGATTTGTTTCTTCCCTGAATTTTTCCAGCTAATTTTTGGAACTGGGTAAAGTTAGGGTCCTCAGAATCTCATGGTAGGAACTTCTGCAGCGTAAACATGCAATTTGTCTTGAACCTCTAACTTTCTGATTTAATTTCCTGACCCTTGATTTTTGAGTGGGAACATACAGTTAACACCTCTCTCCTCTACTCTTCCTGTGTCATCTGTGGTTTTATAGACCTGTCTCACTTTATGGTCTCTGCTGTCTCTTTTCCAGCATCCCTTCACCTTTCATCTTTCTGCATCTGTCAGCTGCCTCTTTCTTGGCTACAGTGGTGTAGCTTTTAGAACAGGACATGGGGCATTCCTAGGTGGGAAGCACATCACAGCAATGAGTTGCACCCAGGTTCCCACGCAGGGGAAAACGTTTCAGTCAGCTGCACTGGCACGGGGTAGGAGGAGATGAAGAAGCTGGGCAAAAATTCTGAAACCAGTTGAGGGTGCCCTTGGCCATCAAGGCAGAACTGGGCAGGCTCTTAGGAGGCTTGAAAAAGAGGAAGGGGATCTTCCATGATCTTCCCAGGCACAGAGGTGATGCTGACAGTTTGTTAGTTTCCAGGGTTCTCCTTTCTACCCTTTATAAAGATGGGTACAATGTTTCCCTTTCTTCTAGTCACCTGGGACTTCATCTTAGTGCCATGACTTTTCAAATGTCATGGAGAGTAGCTTGGCAACTATATCAGCCAATTCCTTCAGGACTCTGGGATGCATCTTCTCAGGCCTCACAAACTTATGTGTGTTCAGGGGGTCATGAACCTGAACTTTACTTACAGTGGGAGGCACTTTGCTTCCCCAGTCCCCATCCTGCTGTCCATCCACTCAAGAGGTGTGGGAAGAGATGTTGAAGACTGAGACAAAAAAGGGTGTTGAGTACCTCAGCCTTCTCCTCATTTGTTGTTACCATTTTTCCAGCATTGTTTATCATTGTTTATCTGGTTAACATACCTGTAAAAGATGAATGAAAATGAATATCAGCCGTCTTGTGAGTGGTCTTCAAACTGAATAGGTTCAGAAAGAGAAAACAGGCTCATGCCAAGGAGTAAAAGGCCCTGGTGGGGTGCAACAAATATTGGAGGGTACAGGGAAAGAAGAAGGTGCCCTCAGTAGTCCTTATGACATTTCCTACAAAGGAAAACTGTTCTGAGTAACCTTTGAACTACTGGCTGTATGGGATTGAGGGAAGTGGTGGGAAGTCTCTTCACATGCAGTCAAATGTGACCTGGGCGAGGACAGGCCACAGAGAGAGTGAGGGACAGCACTGACAAGAAGGGGAGGAGATGAGGGGAGAGGTCTGGTGTGAAGGAAGGGTTAAGGGGTGAAGGCAGAAAGGCCTGAACAACATCAGACGGAGAGATAGTAATGACGAGCTCTGTAGCAGGCACTTATAATTTGAGATTTCAGTCAAGTCCCCCATTGTGAGCCTCTCACAGAGCAAGGAGCTCTTCCCCAGTCCCAGTACCCTGCTCCCAGCCTGGTCACACTATGGGAATGTGCTTCTGCCTTGCTCTTCTTTACAGACCAAGGAAAGTGGTGGGACACATTATATAACATTGTATGTGTACAGAGCTTTTCCACCAATACTCAAGTGTGGAGATGGCAAGGGAGAAGTTATTTTTTCTTCCTCCCCTCTCACTTTCAGTCCTTTCTTTTGTTTTGCCTCCTCCCCCATGCTGGCTGTAACCTTTCTTCCCATCTCTGTCTGCTCACCCAGCACCAGCTGCATCCTGTGTCTCTGTTTGTTTTCCTTTAATCCACGCAATGGATCAGTGACAGACCCTCACTGTAATTTTTTAAATCAAAGCCCTTTATCTTGAATTGAGCAAGGTCAGGGGAAGCTTCTTAAGGCATCTTTTTATTTTCTATCTCTGCCTCAGAGCAACTTAAAGGATGGCTCAACAGGATTAGTAGAAAGCGCAAGATTGGACAAATGGATTTGGCAGGGGCTGGCTGGTGGGCCTGGGGGAGTGGGAGCTTGCTGTGCTGCAAAGTGGAAGAGCTGGGCTCTGCTCAGGGCCTCCATCTTTGCCTGCTGCGCCTCTGGGCATGTGAAGGCAGCTGGGCTGATGCTGAGTGCAGTCCTGGGAGAGAGCAGCCTGGCCTGAGGCACTGCTCTGCACTAAGCAAGGATACTTAGCACTGGTCTGGTGCTCCAGGGCCCAGGCACAGGGATATCACCCCGTGCTTCAGGGATGGTTGCCCTCAGTGCAAGCCCTTCTGCAAAGCCTGGAGGGACACACTGATCACAGTGGAGGTATGTACAGCTGGAATAGAACAGGTCAGGCCTCAGGAACAAGCCAGGATGCCATTCCATGCTGTTGCAGGTCCCCAAGGCAAGCTTCTCTCTTCACCCCCAGCCTGCTGACTGCTGCTGGGGGTGTGAATTAGTAGTCCAGAGGTCCTGTCATTAGGCTCTGCTTCCTTGGCTTGGCTTTTTCTGCTTCCCTCCTCCCCTGTTTTGTCTTATGGTTTTGAAGTTCATGTATTAGAAGGAAGTGTCAGGCTTGCAATCTCTCCTTGCACAGCTGACGCACAGTGAAT
The DNA here is from genome assembly GCF_025592945.1 of Manacus candei. Lineage (NCBI taxonomy): Eukaryota > Metazoa > Chordata > Aves > Passeriformes > Pipridae > Manacus > Manacus candei. Next base: position 7,600,960 of record NW_026138066.1, read on the forward strand.
CCCTGACCAGTTTGTGCCCTTTGCTCCCACAGCCCCTTGGTGCTGCTAGCAGCATCAGTCTTCCCCTCCTCTACCCAGGGTGTCTTCTCCCCAGGGAACAGCTGCCTCTGCCTGGGCTGGGAGAGGGTTTGCACCAGGCTGCCCCTTCACCTGTGATGACCAAGCTGATTTGACCAGCTACCTGTGCAGCCAGCCACCAGCCTGTCCCAGAAGGGACTTGTCCCTTCCCTACCACATGGTCAATCTGCACCAAGTGGGAGCCCCCATCCATTTGTTCTTTGGCCCCACAAGTGACTGCTTCTCTCCTTCACCTGAACTCCCTTTGTCCAGTCCTGTATTCTCAGCGTACTGGGACTCAGTGGTCAGAAAGCAGATTCAAGAGGAGCATCTTTCCCAGCTGCAGTCAGTTCCTACAGCCTGTTCCCCATCAGACAGGCAGCCCCTCCTTACATGCAGTGTTCAAGTGCATACACCCATTGTGTTATCCTGTGTGCACGCATACAGCAGCGTGAATTGAGCATGCAAGGGAACAGAGATTCACATAACCTTGCCCTTGCTTTCCCAAGCCTACCAGAAAGATGGGATGGCTGGATTAGCCAGAGACGTGACTGCTCCTTCCCAGTGAAAGAATTTCCCTCACAGGACTTGCCACACTGTAGTCTTCCCATTAGCAGCTCCTCTTCTCCCAGGCAGATGAATGGTATCTCTGGGATCTCATTTCCTTTTCCATCATCCTCCTGTCCCAGCCTAACTGTATGCCGCAGGGTTTGTCTCCAGTCTGGGGCACCCCAGCTCCTCAGCATGTGCTGCCAATGGGGGAAGCTCATGCTGTTTCTGCACAGAGGAGGATTTGCATGCATGGTGGGGGAGAGACAGCCTGGCCTGTTTATTCCTAATGCTCCATATTATCTCCATTAATAATGCCACCTCTGCCTCACATGCTAATTAAAGCTCAAGATTGTTAATGTAATAGGGAATTTGGGCAGAGACCACACAAGACTGGCTGGATTAAGTTAACCTTATGGACTGTTAATGGATCTCCTGGAGGGGCATTTCTGCCTAATGAGAATCCAGCTTGAATGGTAATCAGGGGCTCACTCTCTGCATGCCTGGTGGGGCCTGGAAAGCTAGCGGAGCTGCAGGGCAGGATGCAGGAAAGGCATCGACAGGAGCTGCTCATGAAGCTGAAGAGGGCTGGAGGGAAAGACCTCAATGTGAGAGAAGAACTGGGGTGAATAAAGTAGCAGTGCTGTGGTGCTGCACAGCAGAGAGCCCCAAACAGGCTTTGAGACTGGCTCTGTACTTTTTGTGGCGGGCATTTAAATACCACAACAAAGGGCTATTTTTCTGGTTGTGATTGCCAGCAGTGAAAAGGTCACACAAACTGCGTTAGCCATGAGCAGGACTCCTATCTAGGGAAAAAAACTCAGCAAGATCCTGACCTGTCTCCTGGACACCTGCACTGTGGGTCATGACTGCTGCTACACTGGGTCCGAGAGCCAGAGTTTCCCAGTCTGTCTTGTACAGTGTGGAGAAAACATCAGGGAAGGGATCTGGCACTGAGCACTCTTATGTGTAGGGTGAAAGGCTGGGTTCAGAAGAAACCTGGAGACAAATTAAAGGGGTCAAAATAGAGCTTAGAGGCTAGGCTTTCAGTGTCTGGATTGGGTGAAATTTGGTGATACCACAGATCCAGGACTGCAGTTGAGGAAAAACAGATGATGTTTAAGTGTTAGGCTGCATTTCAAGGAAAAACTGTATATTCCTGGGCCTGGATGAAACTGGGTCTTGCTGGGAGCCCATGAAGCCTTCCAGGGAAGGTGTGCATATTTTCACAAATGGCTCCTGTGTACTAGTTTTGTTCTCCAGAGGGAATAGGTGTGAAGTGGGATATAGGGCAAAAGCAAAGCCTGAAATGGAGGCCAGTTGTTCACATTTCAGTTTGGGGAGTTGAGTAATTTAGATCAGCCCCAGAACAAACAAGTAGAGGTGTTCAGGAGGAAGGTAGTGATTTGGAGAACTGGTTAAAGGAATAAAGAAATATCTTTGGGGTTTTCATCTTGCTCAAGTCCCACTGCCCCAGGAGGTGCTCCAACCGGGCAGACTCCATGCTTTGGAACCTAGCCTGAAAATTGCTCAGTACATGCAGGATCTGGCCAAAGGTTTAGCCTTCTTATGGGACCAATGACAGAGCAGCTAAGACGTGTTGCTTTGGCTCCAGAGGGGTGAGTTTGAGCTGTGCTGACTGCACTTCATGCACAACATTTCTTACACCAACCCCAGCTGTGGGTGATTCTGGCTGGGGAGCTGAGAGTCAGGCAGGTATCACTGCAGCTGCAGCAACCTCTCTCTACTCCAGCTATAGGGACTGTTCTCTCCTAACTCTCTTACCTTGAGTTGCCTTACCTGAGGTGTGTCAGCTTGAGATGGCCCATGGCTTCGATGCAAGATATGAGTGGTTTGTAGTGCTTGGGGGGCTTAGGGGTGAAAGTTTGTGGCTTTGGGTCAAGGTCTGTGAGCTTGTGATGCTGTACCTGGGGGTTGAAAAAAGATGACAAGGACATGGAAAGGGAATAAGTCCAGTTCCGGTTACCCAGTGAGGGTTTTTTTCCACTTTCTGGCTCTTGGTACTGGAAAATACCAGGGAACTGCAAAGAAAGGAGTTCCCTCGCTGTATGGTGTGTGGGAGTTGGTTCCCAGGGCAGAGCACGCCGCTGCCAGTCAGCAAGGGGACCTGAGGGAAGGCGAGAAAGGAAAAGCAGAGATCAGGAGGAAGTGCAGTGCAGGAGCCAGACGGACTGTTCCACCCAGAGAGGAGATCCCACCCCTGCAAGCCTGTATGCTCCCAGGGGTGCATGCAGCACATGCACACTTTCCAAAGTTTTGTGCTGTTGCACAGCATTGCTTTCAAAAGGATGCTCACTCTGCATGTGTGCAGTAACACACTGGTGTCACACAAATGAGTAAATGCTGCCACACACACAAGGCAACCCACAGAGGACACATTGCTCCCTACGACACCTCACAAATGCACCGCTGTTTTCAGCAAAGAGCAGATTCACGCACACAGGCGCTGTTCACCCTGCAGTACAGCACTTGATGCACACATGTACACATGCACATCCTAGACACTGATGCCTGGTGTCCACTGCCCACAGCAGGCACATGTACAACATCAACACACAGATGCTCACCGCAGGCCACACATTCCTGCACACCTATGTGCACACATGGCACCATATTGTCCATGTTACCCCCTTTCAGCACTATCCCAGGCAGATGGACTCACTCAGGGATACATTGACAGACACCTGTATGTTTGTGTCTTCCAGATCTCCCTGCATGCCAGCACAAAACTGGAATGTGAAGGTGAGGCAAAACACATCCCTTTGAGATGAGCAACATGAATACCACACCAATGCACACATACAAACTTATATATGCATATCACTCAGGTCCTGTTTGCCATGCTTTTGCAATCCCTTTTCCTTTGTTTAGCCAGTCATGGTACTTCTTCCATGCCTCTGAAGCACAGGAGTAGATGGTTTGGAGGTTAGTTTAGGATGGTGGTTACTTTTTCCACTAGTGGCTCTCTTCAGCTGCTTAGGTCAGTGTTAAGTGTCTCAGAGATGAAGATCCTCCTTGCCTATCCATGCCCAACACCTCTGTGTTACTTCTCAGCCACTATTAGTCACTATTATTTCTGAGTCCAAATGCCTCTTTGAATTGCCCTCATGACCATACTTTAACCCAAGTAGCATTTCAGGCCATAGTGACTTTTCCAGGTTTGGCAGCATCTGTTAGGTTTGACCACATGAGGCAACTCCACCTCCATTCTGCTCTGTACACATGCCTTGCTGAGACCCAAAAGAGTCTCTCTTGTCCCCTTTCAGCATGAATTATTCATCTCCTGTAATGCACAATGGATGTTTGTGGGATGCGGCACGCAGGTACAATTGAGCACAGTGCCTAGGAACCAATGTTCCTAGCAAGCTGAAATTGCCTGGGTGCACGGGCCAGGTTTGACTGAGAGAGAGAGGAAATTTTTACTCCTTTAAAGCACTTCAGAAAAGTGAATGGTGGTGGCAGCAGTGGAGGCAGAGGGGAGGAGGGGGTGTTTTGGGAGGGTCAAGGTGGTGGTAGAGGCTTCCCCACATGTTTCTTCTGGATCCTCTCATGCTGCTGCATGAACATGCATGTTGTGCATGCATGGGAAGGTGGGAGTGCTCTGGGGGAAGGTGAGAAGTAGGTGGCTTTTTGTTGTGGAGAGTCGGCATGCCTGAGCAACGGTGGGGAAGGTGTAGTCGCATGCTGAGGGTGTTTGGTGAAGGACTATGGAAGCAGGGTGCTGGGGCAAGCAAGATGTGTGAGGGCAGGGAGCCCCTAGAAGAGACTATTGCAGTGTATGCTCCACTGACCTACACTGAGGTGTATTCGTATGTGCTCAAAGCCCATGCCTGTCCAATAACACAGGACAAGAGCTTTTGAGACTCCTTCCATATTTCCTCCATGTGGCTGGGGCTAGATCCAACTGCAACAGCCCCTGCATTGCCTGTGTCCAAGCCATGCCTTTGTGTCTGTGAGCTCTTCCTTTAGTATCTGTGCCACCACTGCTCCAGTGATCCCAGGACAGCCATGGACCCCTGCACCACATACCTGCTGTTGCATGCACACCCAGCTGCTCTTCCCCCCTGGAAACCCCATGCTTTCCCATGCCTCTCCAATTTCCCAGGAGCACACACGTACACTTGCTTGTCCTGATGTTGAACCCTGGTTGTTGTCCGTCACCGCTAGCAGCATCGTACTGTGACACTACCAAGCTTGTTAAACAAGCCTGGCAGAGTGCTCGCTGTGCTGTCCCTGGTGCCAGGCCAATCTCCCCTCGTTCCCTTGCTCCTTCTTACCGACGTTGTGTATCTCCCTGTCTTTCCTCGGGCCTGGGGGAAGCTGGCACCTTCCTGGCCAAATCTCTGCTTCCCATACAGGTCTATGTGCATCTTCACTATGCTTAGGTTTTGCAGTCACCTCTCCTGATGTCCCTATCAGCCAACTTCAGAGCACTCGGGACAGGTGGGACTTCGTACTCTTCTTTGCATGCAAATTATGCACGCCTAACACCGGAATGGAGGGTAGGAGAAGGGATAAGTGTGGATGCTTTTCCGGGATTTCTGCTTCAGAGACTTCGCCCCCATGAGCTGCAACATGTGTCAGTGGACAGATACATAGGAGACTGTAGAATGAGCAGAATTAGAGAAAGTGCCAAAAAGGGAAAATCTCAGAGATGGAGGCAGTTAAAACAGAGTTGGTGTGGCAGCGGTGCGTGTGTGCATATGCACCCACGCAGTTGCACAGAATACAGCTGTCTCCAAAGTTAGTTCCACCTTCCTAATTTTCAAGAATGTCTTGTCTTTGATTTTTTTTGGGTGAATGATGCTGACTCTCTGTGCTTCATGTGTAGTTTGTGTTTGTCTGCTTGTGTTGGATGTTGATGAGTATTTGTGTTTTCCATGTGACAGAATATGTCTGGTGTTTGCTGGGGCTAGCGTTTAAGATCCAGAAGGATGCTATGCCACTGTGTGGGCTGAGTTTAGGTAGGTAACAGTATCTGGTACAATCAGTTTGTATGCTGCAGGCAATTCATAAGTAGACTATATTTCTGTGATATGCAGCCAGTGGTGCTTGCTTATGTTCCTGAGTGTGTGAGGATGTTTTATGTGCTCTCATTTTCTTATAAATGTGTGTGTTGTGATTTGCTGGTGCACTGATATAGATGTCTGTGTGTACGTGACACTTTATGTTCATGGTCTTTGTTATGAGATTGGGGTTATTAAATGTTGTGTGTTTGTGCAGTGACAGTTACGTATAAGGAGTCAGGAGTTTGTGTGTGGTAGATATGTTTGGGTATTCAGTGTGTATTTGTGCAGGGATCCCTATTTGCTGTGCTGTGTAAAAATGTTTTTTGCTGTGTACTCATACGAGTGGTGGAACAGGCTGGGTGGAGCTGATGTGGTTGTGTGATGGTTGTCTGAAATATCACATATGCACCTTAATAGAGATGTGCAACCTTGTAGGTGCAGGATGAATGTGAAGAAGGGAAGCACCTCATCCTTTAGAGGGACTCTGAATTTTTAGAGGTTGTACACAAGGTGGTGCATGGCAGTGTGAAAAGACCAGTGAGTGTGAATGTGTGTGCATGTGTGCATGTGTGTGTACGCTGTGTATGTTCTGAGTGTGAACAGCATCCTTGCAGGGGGGCGTGTCTGGGTGATGTGAGCAGGGCTGGGAGGTGGCGTGTCTGTGTGCGTGCAGCCGTGTGTGTAGGCACACTTCACCTTCTCCTGGTGCGGCTCCGTCAGCACCTTACCCTGCGTTGGGTCAGGTGCTCTCTCCTTTTTGTGCAGTGGGACAACCAGGCTCTTAGGATACCGGCCAACCTCTTCCCATCCTTTAAGTCTCCTTCCATCTGGCTGTCTGTCTGCTCTGCTGCCTGTGTCCAGTTGTCTGTTCCCCTAATCACCGATACGCCCTGACTAGCTCACACCCCACACTGCCTGTGGACTCAGCAGCTGTGCATCTCTCTGTCCCTCCCACACGCACACACATTCACACACACACACACACCCTGGATCTTCATCTGTGGCATATTCAGTTGCCATTGGAAACCTAAGAAAGAAGTGAATCTACCCTCCAAGTCTTAAGCTGGTGTTTTTTTTCCTTTTTTTTTTCCCTCCCCTTTCCTCCTCTTCTCACAGAAGGCAAAGTCGTTCGCAATGAATCCATGGCAGCTTCGATCGAGCAGTGAGCTGGAGCACCTACTCACAGGCCACTCCTTGATGTGACTGAACAGAGACCTTGCCCAGCACTCGCCGAGGAGAGCAGAGCCCCGGATTTACCTCCCGCGCACCCGGGCACCCCCAGTGCAGGCACCGTGAGGTAAGCCAACCTCGGCACCTCTGCCTGCGCCTCTCTTCATCCCTCCCTCTCTCCCTCTTGTTGCTTGTTCCCCAGAGGTGTGAGGGAGGGGAAGGGCAGGGGTTTCTGCTATGCTGTGAACAAAATCTAGGTTTCCATCAGCACCCTCCCCACAATGGAGAGCTGCTCCCTCCCCCCTGAGCCCCTTTTTTTGTGGCCCTGCAGGCGTGTGCAGGGAGGGGTTTGCAGAGCAGCCGAGGGAAGCGCTGCAGGTCCCCTGCACGCAGTCCTGAGTGCATTCCGCCCCTTTCCCATCCCTCCCTTGGCACACACCTGTCTGCTCTTCTTCATTCGTCATTTTCCTCCACCTCCCCTATTTCTCGGGAGAAGGGGCAGCCGGGTTGACTCTGCTGCAGCCTGGCCAGCAGCATGGTTGGGCTCTGCAGCCCTGGCCTGGGTCCCCTCAGGGATGCAGCTTGCAGCAGAGCAGGAGTGGGCATCATGCTACTGGGAGTGGGGCATGCAGGGGAGAATTCCCCCTCCCTCCTCATCTCATGGATATTTTGGGTATTCCAGTTCCCCACGGAAGATACTGGCCTCCATTTCCTAGCCAGGTACCTCCTCTGAATACACAGCCCAGCCTGGCATAGCTTTTGGGGTGATGGGCAAGCTCTTTGTCACTGCTTATCTGCTGTCCCCTGGTGCTCCTTCCCAGCTGGAAGGGATGTTTTCCTACTGGAGACAGTGCGTTTCATAAGCTGGGAACGCCGTGTGCCCTGCACAGGCAGTGAAGGGGCCCTGTGCTGAGCCTGACCCATTTTGGGGCGCAAAGCTCTTGGGAGCACCTGAAAGGGCCTCCTGCTGCCCAAGGCTGCCCTCAGTGCCCCTTTCCTCAGCTCCTCTGCAGGGAAGGCAGGAAGATCGGCTGCACTATTTCCATGCCATGTCTCCATGCTGCTGGAGCTGCTGCGGTGTGGGAATGGGAGGGGAGTGGGAGCAGCTGTTTCTCCCATCGCCTGGGCAGGCCCAGACGTGCTGCCAGTCCTCGAGGAGCACGAACGTGCCTGGAGATGCCTTTCCCCAGAATAGATCCTAAAGAAACGAGCTGCTGACACGGCAGCGGGCAACCTCAGAGGAGTGGATTTTAGAGGGGAGGTCTGGGAGTTTGCAACCAGCCAGGCTGTGCTTTCAGGTTCTGCACAGAGTCTAGAAGAAACCAGGGTTTTCTAAGTCAGGTTTGGGGGCTATTGTGTTTCTCTGAGGGGAAGAAACTGGCAGAGTCTGTGTTGCTGTGCAGCCCTGGCAGTGGTATTGGTGTGGTGTCCCCTGAAGGAGGTGATGTATTGCTCTCCTCCTGCCCAGGCCCCACCTGGTGATGCTGGCAATGAAGGTGTCTTCCAGGGCATGTTCCAGTGCATCTCCCTGCTGCCACCACAGGACCCTGCTGTCAGTTCTCCACATCTACAGTTCCTCAATCCCCCTGTTCAACCACCACAATCCCTACCCTTCCAGGTGAAATTCTGCCTTTTAACTTCTCTTTGGTGGCACTAAGGTGTTTTTCTTCTTCTCTCGGGGTACCCTGAGCCCTACTTTTCGCTCTTTCAGCATCCCTTCCTCACTTTTCATCCTTTGTGACTCCCATGCTGGGCAGGACCAGCTTTGGTCAGTCTCAGGAAGGGCTGACTTTCCCCAGCGGGATCGTTTCTGGATGCTGCTGCCAGCTGACAATACTGTGAAGTGATCTTTTCCCCTGTGGTTCACACCCTATGGTGTGTGCGCGTGCGTGTGTCTTGCAGGTGACGGAGTGACTGTAGCATTGTTGATGTGTCACTCTTCCTCTTGGCTGGAGCTTGGCAGGGAGTGTGCCCAGGCAGTCACTCAGTTTTGTTGTTGGGGAGTTTGCAGAAAGCAAGCTCTTCCCATATGGAGCCTCCAAATTCATTTGGCATTGGTTAAATTCCTCAACCCTCTCAGGACATGGCTTTGGCACTGACACAGGGTGGACATGACAATAAATCCAGCTCTAGGGAGCTTGGTACCAGGTCAAAACTGCTGGAGCTACATGGTAGAAAATGCTGATCCAGTATGAATTCACTCTGCTGTTTCAGATTTGTTTAGAAAACAATGTTGGCTTAACTCTGTACTGGCAAGGTTTATGTTGTGTTGGGTATTATCTGTCTGCACAACTCTAGCTTGACGCTGGCTCTAGTGTTGTTTGTGTGCCACATCTGGCACACACTCCGGATCGTGTGTGCTCTGGCTAATCTGACAGATGTAATTGCACACTGCAGCCAGTCTGGTTCAGTCCCTCCTGTCGGGCAAGCCAGTTTGAAAGAGGGTTACATTACAGTCTGGGAGCAAGCCATGTCCCACACCAGGCAGCTGTTTTCCCCTCTCAGGAGCAACAACAGCTCTGGTCTCCCAGGTGCCTTGAGAAGTGATGCACGGAGACGCAAAAACCCACCTCTCTGTAACTCCGTCTCTCCTAGCACCACCCCAAGTCCAAGGAGATCCTAGAGAGACAAATGTGTCCTCTGGCTGGTGGCCACATCTCTAGCTGGCTCCTCCCAAGGGTTTTTGAGCTGTGTTTCCACCTCTGCTCTGGAGAGCCTGGACGAGAGGAGGGCACCGGCTTGGAGGAGGGCAGGCATTGCGCTAAAGAGGAAGGGGAGGAAAGCATTGTCCAAGCAGGAGGATGTTGTTCTCCAGCCTTGACCGCTCCACAACCCCATGGCCAGTGCACGTGGCCTGGGAGAGGCATTATCATTCCTCATAGGATCATATAGGCAGAAAATGGGGCTGCACCACGAGCGGAAGCTGAGACAGCTCCATTTGAAGCAGGTGCTCATTGGGACAGAGTATGAGTGCAAACCCTTTTCTGCTGCAGGGACTTTTTCCAGATCTGTCACTCAGGTGCTTGTCTTGCTGAGGGAGGTAATTTTGTTTGTGCTGAGAGGCTAAAGGGCAGAAAGGTTCCCCTAATGCTTGTGTGTGGATGTGTGCAAGTTTCTGGTGATTAGGAGGAGAATTTGTTGATCGGGTATAGCAATCCAAAATGTTTTACTTTAAAGCCCAGAAAAATGAACTTTCAGGGGTTAAAGTCAAGAGGTGACACTGTGTACCAAACCTTGTTGCTAAGGACTCCTGACTCCTAATTGTAGTGAACTCTCTCACTCATCACCATACTGTGCCTCAGTTTCCCCTACCTTTACATGGGACAGGCTGTAGGCCCAAACACTGGGGGAGAAGAGAGGGATGGGAAGGAGGGATGTGAAGGCATGCCCAGTGCTTCAGGCTGCACAGAGGGATGCTGTGGGGAAAGCGAGGTTCAGCCTGTGGACTCTGCTGACATGGCTGAGTGCTGTCGTTCGCAGCGGGCTGGATGCCGGAGGAGAATCCATAATGACCAGGGGGATGTGTGCCAGGGCCAAGGCAGTGATTCACTCAAGCCTCTGTTTGTTTGGGAAGAGAAAGGGAGTTTGTGGCTTGTCACTTCAGAAACAGAGTAGAGATTCAGTGGTGAAGGACAGGCTTCTTGGCTGGGCCTCTCCGAGCAGCCACGCCGCGTGTCTGTCTGTGTGTGTGTGTGTCAGGGGACCAAGGGGACCCTGGTACAGGCCATGACTGGCAACTGGCCATCTCTGGCACTCGTCACTTCACCTCCTCCTTGCACCCTCTGCACAGCCACCACTGATTGGCCAAGGACAGCCCTGAGATACACACACATGACACACCAGCGCCTGTGAGGAGAGGGAGATGATATAAAGCCTTGCTAGAAGAGAGCTGGATGGGATTCGAGCTACCTCCCTGCCTAGTTTTTCCCCTATGTGGCAGCACAGCATCTGTGCAAGTGTCCATGTTGCTTCATCCCGACCCAAACAGGCACCTTCAGTAGGGCTGCGTCTGGTGTGTGGGGCCGGGTCACAGGCTGAGGAGTGGTGTTGGGCTAACTCAGGGGATGAAGAAGACCTCTTTCTCCCCCGAGTTTCTCCTCTGCCTCATCCCTGCTGTACCTCTTCCAATGCAAGTCCTACCTCTCTTCTTGGAGGTAGAGACCTGCAGGCAATGGAGGAAGGTGTCAAAGAGAGAAAGGGAATTGCGAGACACACAGAGGTATGGAGAGGATAAAGCTTCTGAGAAAGAGGGAAGACCTGACGAAAAATAGGGCAGATGCATCAAAGGAAGAGAGGGATGCTGAGGGAGGCAGAAAGAGGCAGTGAATGTCCATGCAGTGACAATGTGGTGTGGAAGTCTTTATATTGATACTACAGACTAGAGTTTGATCTGACCATGTTTGTACTGGTCAGGGATGTAATCCGAAAAGCTGTGGCAAGAGGACCAGCTCTTCACAGTGAATTGCTCATCTTCCATCCACCTTTTTAATCCAGGGAATAGCCAGCCAGAGATTGTCCTGCTTTGAGGTGCTTTCTCCTGTGCATGTTCCTCTGCTCCTGATATGGAGGAGGCCACATGGCTGAGAAACCCGTCCCCATGTCCTCTGTCCTCCTGGGCCTTGTCCAATGGAGCCAGAGGAAGTAAGTGTGCTGCCCAGCATGGCTGAGAATTGCCTTGCTCTGTATTGGAGGGATGTTGGTGAGGTCTTAGAGGAAGTCACAGAACTGCTTCTAAATGGCTCCCCAGAAAAACTTATGGCCACATTACCTCACATAGACAATGGCTGCAGGCAATGAATTCAACAAGCTACACGAGGCAGCGTTTTTTCTATAACTGCCCCATCAACGTGTCCTGTAAGAACTGAACAGCAGCAATTTAGATGAGGGATTTGTGGACATTTCTCTTCCTCTTTTATTAAATACTTGAGTACATATCTGTCAGATAAGGTAGGTATGCCAGGTCTGTCACGGGGTGGGTAGATTTCATACAGATGTTCTCAGAGTCACTTTTGATAGGGGTGTGGTGGTTTCCAGAAGCTGGAATGCCAGTGTTGGCTTGTATATGGGTTTACAGGTGAACATGTACCCAGAGCAGGTTGTGTGTTCATTGTGATGTGTTCACTGAGACATAAAACAGTGGGTGCTTCTCACTCATCTTGAGCTTCCCCACTGACCCCCTGTTGTAGGACCAATGGTCTGTGTGGCTTGAAGTTAGTGGCATATCAGGCCCATCAGGCTGTGCCCTGATCTTAACTCTGATGCCTTTTACAGCCAGCCAGCATGGTGAAGGCTGTCAAGAACCGGTCCGGCACAAAGAGAAAAACACTCATATAATGGGGCTACTTATTTGAGTTGCCCAGCATTTCCCATTACATTTCATGTCTTGTGGCTGAGTCAGTTGAAAGGCAATCACCAGATATAACAGCCCAGCATTGTTCTGCTCACCTTCTGATTTACTTCTTTTCATCCTCGCTGGGTTTCATCTCCTCCCAGGTTCATGCATCCCCCAGCACCGGGGTCACTTTCTTTTTATTGCACCTTAGGCTGTATATAATCAAGCTAGCACTGTTCCTGCCCTGAATCTTCTGGGGTCAAGATGGAAATCACTATTCAGCAAGAGACCCAAACAAATGAGCAAAACTAGCCTGGTTGGTCAGAACAGGGTGGAAGTTATCCAAGAAAACTCGCATTGATCAATTCCAGTCACCTCCTGTGTTTAAAGTGACTCAGTATCTCCATTTTTAGGATGTTGCTGGGAAGCTGAATTCTCTTATGATTTCTCTTGTATCAGCTGTCCCTACCAAGGGTGTTTGTGAGATTCTTTTCCTATATCTGCTTCTATGAGGATCTGTTGGAAAACATGCTGGTAGAATAATGGGTGCTGGGACAAAGCCAGTCATAAAAACACCCAGAACTTACTGAAAAAAAAAAACCACAAAACCTCCCCCTCCTTTCACTGAACAATAAGTTATCAAGTCCAGATGGTTAAATCCGAGATTTTGGAAGGAGATTAAGTGATTGAGCTGCTAACAAAAATATGCAATCTCTTGTGAAAAAAAAAAAAGCTACTGATTCGGGGAATTGGAGAACACCAAATGTTGTACCTATATTTAAAAAAAGGCTTCAGTGATGATCCGGGGAATTAAAGATCAGTAAGCTTTGCATCTGTATCTGGTAAACTGGTAGGAATGATAATTAAAAAGCAATGCTTGAAGACATCTGGAAGATTGTGGTCTGATAGGGCCTATCCAGCACAGGTTCAGCAGCAGAAAACTGCATCGTGTGAATCTCCTACAACTTTTTGAATGTGCCAATAAGGCAGTGGATAAAGGAGAAGCAATTGATATAAGATATTTAGACTTCCAAAAGGCTTTCGAAAGATCCTGCACAACAGCTACTAAAGAAGCTAAGTAGTCAGTGAGAGACAAAATATTGACATAGATCAAAAACTGAGTAGGAGACTGAAAGAATGAGGGGATTAAACAGTCAAGTTTCACCATGGCAAAAGGCTAATGTGGCCTTCAGGTTCTCTTCTAAATCCCTTGTGATTTACCTTATTGTTTAATGACTGGGAAAGGTGGGAGGAGAGATATGCTGTATGAAAATCAGCAGATGAGACAAAGTTATTAAGCTGGCTGTGGACAGAAAGGGCTGTGAGAAATGCCTGGGAAAGGGAATTAAGTTAAATGAACGCACTGTGCTCTGGTGAATGAAACTGAGCACTGAACTGTATGTTCAAAGTAATGTGTGTTGTAGGGCAGACTCAAAACTCTTTACATACCCAAAAGGTACTGAAACAAGGGTATTAGCCAAATGAAAGTGAGGGTGAATGTCAGGGAGCTCTTCATAGCTCTGCCCCATGCTGTAATGCCCTTGAGCAGGCAAATTAGCTGTTTGGATGCAAAGGCTGTGGGTAGAGAGTGCTCTGGAAGAGCTGTGAGGCTCTTGATACACCTGCAGTGCTGCCTCATTTGGAATTGCATGCTGAACTTGGGTTAGACTGTTTCTGAAGGGATGCTGGAAAACTGAAGGGCCTCCGAGGTGAGACAGAAAGCCTGTGAACACCCCCAGGTGAAGACATGGAGGAGACAGGTTGTCAGTGTCAGACATTGGACTGGAAGTGGATGTTGGGAGAAAATAAAATTATGAGACATATGAGGATATCTGTCCTTCCTTTCCTCTTCACATAGGAGTGAAGGAACACACAGTGAAATTAAAATGCATGGGATTCTGGTTCACAGGGTTGCACTGCAGAGCTCTAAGTCATGAGAATTTGCCAGGTCCAACAATTTGGAAAGGTTCATAGTGGGATTGTGTGTTTTCTGGAGAACAAGAATACACCAATGAGCTTCAACTAATGACAAGGCCATTTTGGAGTCTGAACCTTCAGGTTCACTCTTCAGAGCTTATATGGACCTGGAAATCATAGCAGCAAATGAGAAAAGTAAGATAGGAGCACATTGTCCCTCATTTGTCTGTTTTGATGTTTTTCCATCTTCTTCCCCAAAAAATCTGGTGAGGTGTTTCCTGAGAGCCAGCACAGACATTTCTCTGACCTGGAATGGTTTTCCCCCAGTGTACACCTTACTTGCTGGGACATGAGCAGTGATATTCTGTTCATGTCTTAGCTCTTTGTAACATTACATATGTTCAAGAGCATCCTCAAGGTCAGGGAAGAATGGGCTCAGAATCTCTTCTAACATAACGTGGCATTATTATGTTGACTTTGAACTCGGTTCTGGCGACAACCAAACCCCACGCCCTCCCACAGAAAAGGTGCAAACCTACCTAAACTTTTCAAATTGCATGAGATCAGAAACCTAATCTGCCAAGTTCCCAGACATTCCGGGGAGATTGCCCATGCTTCCATCTTCCACCTGAGTTATGGATGTGAGAATCAGGACCAGGATAACAGGGTATCGCAGGCTTTCCAATTGCCAGGCCAAGCTGGAGCCCAGAATTAAAAATCTGCTGGGGCTTACGGAAGAAGAGAAATCCCTGAGCCTACAGAAGCTCTGAAACCTTATCTGATTATTTCCTTCTTTCTTCAGTGTAAGAACCTAAATGTACAAACACCTGCTTCCCTGTCCAACATTTTCCCTACCCATGGGATCATGGTCCCAGCTTTTGGGTTTTTTTTACTGAGTTCATGATATAGGTTGTTGAAGTCTTCAACAGCTTGGCTAACTGAGCTTGTTCAGTTTCTGGCTATGTGTAGCTACACATGAATCCCAGACTCTCTGTAAGGATGTCTGCTTCCTGGACAACCTACGAGGTGTGAGCAGAGTGACTTCTTGCACTTGGAAATGTTTTTAAGCCAGAAAAACAAACACTGAGGATTGTCTTCGCCTGTTGCTCTTTGCTGGATCTCTGAGCTCTCTTGTTTTCTTAGAGCTGTGACTCATTTTGGTGGGTAGCTTGGAGCTACACCCGCTGCAGCTGATGTGGATAGAGTGGGAGCAGTCAGGCTTGTGTCCCAGTGCCGAGAGACCTGGGGTCAATATAGCACCTTTCCATGTGGTTCAAAGTTGCTGTGAGGCCAGAGGGAACTTTGGCAGCGCTTCAAAGCTGACATCACCACAGCCCCTGCAAACCTCTGGGGTGGAAGCAACACCTTCAACACCTCTCCTGGAATCCAGGAGCTGGGGACTGTCGGGGCTGAGAGACACTGACATCACCCATGCTGCGTGCCAGCAACCCTGAGGCTTTGGAGATGACTTGATCATCACTACTGTATTGTAGCACCTAAAAAGACCTTCGGGATTGAAAAATGATTGCATCTCTCTGCTCTATAACAGCAGCCAATGAACCTCCGGGGTCAAAGAATAAATACACCATCTCTGGAGTAGAATAGCATTTAGAAACCTCACTCACTGACTCACAGCTGTCTGACCCCCTCCACCACCACCTTGTCTCGGCACCCAGCCACCTTCTCTGCTGAGGTGTAGAGGGATAATCCCTGTGCTTTTACAGTTACCTGCCTGTGTGCAGCACTGAGATGAGACCACACTGTCTTCTCAATTATTATGGTACTGAGGAACACTGGTGGTGTGATGCATGTGCCAGCCATTTTCTCCATGAATGCAGCAAGGAAGGAACCACTGCAATAAACCATTTCCTCTCTTAATACAGCATCTGTGAAACTCTGGTACTGCTTTGCTGTGGCAAATTATCTGCTCTCACCTGTTACACAGTGGGGGCTCTTCTGAGACTGCTGGGGGTGCTTCAAAGGACAGCTCAATACCTGGAAAGGGCTGTGTTGTACCAGCAACTGGAGTGCACTGATGGGAAGGGGGATACTTTGATGACCAGCTATCCTGGCATTTAGAAAGCATGAATTAATTTCTCAGACACCCTAGAGAGGTGGAGTTCTGTCATATTATGAACCTGACTTGTAGATTCTGGGGAAAATCCTAAAAGCTTTTGGTAATAGAGGTTTTAGTGAGTTTAATGCCGATGGAATTAAAAGTCTCTAGGCACTCGTTGTGAATGGATTTACATCGGGGAGATTAGAAAAGAGAAAACATTATTGGTGTCCAGGAAACTCAGGAGAGCAGCTGTCAGCTGGTTTAGATGGAAAGTTCCCCAGTGGCAGGCGTCCTGGCAGCCAGGCAGCACACACGCACACACACCCTGTGGGGTCGGCTGGCATGCTCAAGGGCTGGGGACACGTCCCAGGGTCCACTGTGGGTCACGTCACATGTGAACATTCACAATAAGCTGTTTGCTCTAACCGGTTTTACGGACACATTGGACATAAGTTAACTTGGGAATGGTCTTATACAAAGACCCCTATGCCTCACCCAGGTGCTACTGGCCTGACTCAGTAGAGTTCAGTCCTGCTGAGGAGCATGGGGAAGAAAGACCTGCCTTCCTCCCTGCCTACAAAGACATCACATTGGAAGGACTGCAAAGCAATTTCTTCCTTCATGGATAGGCCTTTTACAGTCCTCTTTCTTCCCACCAGAAATGCACCTGGTGTGTAACTATTAAGGGCAGTTAAAGTGAATACGGGTCAAAATCCTTAAGGATTAATTTTGTACTTTTTTAAAATTCATAGTTAATTTTGACAAACTCGTAAAATCCACCATTTTCAATTTGTCTGTGAGACTTGGGGAGGCATCTCTAGATTGACCAAGTTCTGCTTCTTTTTCCCAAGCCTCAGTGTTTGTCACTGCTGGAGAAAGCATCCTGGGGCCAGATGGCCCTTGCCTGTGCTCTTAGATAAGAAAGGCATGGTCCTGTAGGGTTTGGCCTTTCTTGGACTACCCAGCTGAGACTGGGTTGCTGAGGCTGTGCACTTTGCTGAGAGATCGGGTAGGCAAAAGAAGAAAAGGCACCAAGAGACCTACAGGGAGAGTGAGAAGGGTTATGGCCTTAAGTAGATGAGCTGGTTATGCTTGTCTTGGGAATGCTCCAAGAGATGATTTGTCTACTGTTATCCTTATTATTTCTCTCCAAAATCCTCATCACTTGTCGGTGCATCTTTTTGAGAACAAAGATCAGGGTTCATTCACCCTGGCCTTCTCCGTAAGTGGTACGTCATCAAGCTGAGGACTCAATTCAAATCCTGTTTTGAAGATCTCTATCTCCTCTGCTGCCCAGGAGAGCTCGCTGGGAGATCAGGCTTTGTTAAAGCAGGGAGCTCCCTGCCTCAGGGATGATGGACAGAAAGGAGAGCACGGTGCCTTGCCAGGACAGGACCTGACTTTATCAACTAAGTACCCACAAGCAAGCCAAGGGCAGATTTACCCTTGTTTTGTAGGATGAAGGTAATGCCCTGTCCACAACATAGGTCAGGGAGCTGGCATTCATGCTATCCTTTTTCTTTCTGCACAGATGGATCACTGCCTGTTGACTCCGGGGGGTGGGCTGGGTGGGTGGGAAAAGCTGCTGAAGTGGTTGACAGTGCCCCCAAAACAAGGTATCAGGTATTGAGCACCAGGGGCAGGGCAGACACAACGTCTCTGGTGTCCCTCCCAGTGAGTGGGTAGATGCCACCAAGGGGTCCCCAAAGAGGGAGGAGGAGATGGTAGAAGTAAAAGAGCTAGGAAAGAGGGTGAGCAGTCTCTGTTCCTCCCCAGGGGACCCCTCTTGTGCTGGCAAGATGTAATGGGAGTGCAGGGTGTCAGGGTAAGGAAGTAGGAAGGGGAGATGCTCCGCTGGCAGGCTGGCACCCCTCGAAGTGGTGGGGAGCCAGCGGGCATTGTGGCAGTCAGCCCTTGTCCCTGGGCTCCCATTCATCAGCTGAGAGATGCAACTTGGAGGGTAGGGGGGCTTTAAGTAAAGCACAGAAGCAAAAATATTAATATGGCAATTGGGGCTATGGCAATGTGCAGTGAGTGATCAGCAATAGTGTTCATGCAGGAACTGGAGCTACTCCTGGAGGTGTGGGCCTAATCTGTGGTGGGGGAGGGGAGTAAATCTATTGCTTTGACCCCTTATCCCGGGAAGGTGCCTGACCTGGCACTGCTGGGGATATACTTGTCCTCAAATGTGCAGCATGTGAGCTGCTGGGCGTGCAGGGGCCTGCCTGTGGAGGCTACACAGCAAGGCTGGGGCACTCTTCTGCATCAGCACTGACACAACCAGAGCATGTCCGCAAAGAGAGCCCCTCCACTTTGCAACTGGCTCTGCAAAAATGTTTTTGTCCTTTCTGCATCCTGGCTGAAAGAGCTTCTATCCCACCATCACCTTTCTTGAGGCATCTCTGTTTCTGTCAGTCTATTCACCAATGCAAAGAGAACATTGGTGCAGGAATCCACCCCGTGCCAGACAACTGTGCTGGCTGTTGTAATAAGCTCATTCAGGCAGGATGTGTTCACCCCCTCTAAACAGTAGTCATTGTCTATTCCCAGGCAGAACTGTGCTTGTGGAGGACATCTAGCACAACTAACTCATCATGACAACGAGCAGCAACTTCAGGCTGCTTTCACAGAGCTGTTTGTGGAATCACCTCCGCCCTTTAGCACAAGATGTACACTTGCAACAAGCCCTGCCACTACATAAGAGAGAGGCTTCTGTTTTCGGCGAGCTGTGTGTCCCTGGCAAATGCTAGTCCATGACTAACGTGTTCATTGCTGACAGGTCAGCGTGAGATGGGAGAAAGGGGATCTTCAGCTCAGTGGGATTGCTGAGAGCGCATGGGCTTTGCAGCAGTAAGGATGTGATGAAGTTGTCAGCTACAAAAGACTGTGGTCTTTAGGCCTTGACCTAGATGAGGACAGGTTCATAAACACAGGATGGGGCACACTCACAGCTTTCTTGGAGATGGGAAAAGTTATTTGAAGGCAGCCCCTAGGATTTTCAGGACCTGCCAATTGCTTTCTGGGGATGAGGAAACCTGACATGTTCCTGTTGGGACTGACTAGCAGAGATTCCAAGTCCTCTCATTTGCATGATTAGCAGTGTTTATGCTCACTATTTTTTCAGGAACTGTCTTGTGTGTGAAACTGTACCCTTGCCACAGAACACTGGGCTGAAGAGAATATAGCGGAGGGTGGAGGCTGAGTGCACCTGTGATTTATGGGAAGATTACCACATTGCCTGCAAATCCACGAGGATGTCAGCATGGTTTATATTATCTGCACCACCGTGGCACATTACATTCTCACAACGTGTGGAGGGTGAGAAGGGGCAGATTTTTCATAGGGAGCTGCCTCTGGGCATTGCTATTTTGTACTTCATCCTTGGAGCTGGTGAGCCTGGTAGTGTTGCAGGGTGACATGTATGAGGAAACCCGACACCAAGCTGGAGGATCTATGTGGCTGTATTATGATATAGCCAACAAAGTGAGCTGCTTGCTGTTGCTTTGATGTGATCATATGACAGTTTGATGCTTTACTCAAAGCACTGGTTACAACTTCCTTACCCTTCTTTCCCAAGCACTTCGAGGTCAACCAATGTATTAATAAATTAGAGGGATTAAAATAAACAGTGCTTTGAAAATCATTAGGCATCCCAAATGCACGGAAAAAAACAGCAGTTGGAGCAGAAATACAAAATGCAAATAGGCTAAGAACTGGGCCATAAAATATTGTATCCTAGCCCTGGGGCAGCTCTAGAAAGGAAAAGCGTGTTTTTCCCTTATCTCTTTGGGTTGGGACAGATGAAATAGTGCCAGGGTACCGTGAATGAAGTATGACCTCTGCCCATGCTCCTGCTGTGGTACAGAGCCTGCCCCACCAGTGTCTTTACTGGCTGCAGAACAGAGATGTGGGGAGATGAGGCCACAAGCACCAGCTACGGGGCTGGAGCTAAGGCAAGATCTGAAGGCTACAGACCGGGGACCATCTGGGTGAGCAGCTGTCCTAGGCAGCTCCTTCTGCTGCTCTTGGTCCTGACCCTCACCCTCCAGGCACTGCATGCCCAAGTCTCTCCTCCTCTCAGCTCACTGCCTTTCTCACTCCAAGTCTAGCTCCTCTTTCCCCTGTCAGTCAGACCCAGGGACCGACACAGCCAATTTACACAGCATCCAGTTCATTTTCCCTTGGTGGTACCAAAGCAGGGCCCCAGCACTGATGGCCACATCAGAGGGAGTTCTGGCTCCTGCCAGGGCAATGAGAGACCACGTTACTCAATGACCTTTCCTCATTCTGCATCCTGGCTGAAATGATGCCTTTATTATTGCCAACTGCCTTTTTCTTGTCAATCTGTGCCAGCTCACAGATACACTGTTACAGCACTGTCCCAATGAGGAAATACAGTCCCCAAGGACATCATAAAGGGTGTGAGTGGATGAGAGTGTGGCTGGTGATCTGATTGTGATGTTTTGGGTGGTGTTTATATGGGGATTACTTGAAAAAGGAAATGTTTGAAAAATGCATCAGAGCAACATACATGTCTTTGATGTGTTTAAAAACTGGTGTGGTCTTGCTTAAGAAGTGAAAGTAATGAGGGCAATCAGTCTCAGCTCAGTAAGATGATTTTTAGGCCAGAGAAATGCTAAGGAACCACAACTGACTGCTGTTCCCAGCCCAGCAGAGAACAGGAAGATCCATTTTTCCAGGCCTGGAAAGTTGGAGATCCTGTGTTGGTGAATGAGATATTTGCCACCTTAAAGACTGAGCATCCTATCCATACTTGGAGACGACTGTATTTGTGAGGAGGAGGAGGGGTTCAGCTGCGAGAAGTCTGCCTGATTCAGGAATTGTCTGGACCATCTTGAGTTTCTCTTGCGTGACAGACTTCACAAGCATCACTGGCCAGGGAGAAAGCAGTCAGACAATGAGAGAAAGCTGGACTAGGAAAAGGCAGAGCCTGTCTGATAATTGAATACTTCTCCCTGCCTGGCCAGCACGCTGCCAGTGGAAGGCATCGTGAGGCCATGCCTGCCACTGCCAAGGGACTTTTCCACTCCACGCAGCCACTGGGATTTCTAATCCAGGCTGTATAGGACAATGCTGTCATGTTAGTAATGGTATAACTCTCTTAGCAGTCTACCGGTGTGACAGAGTCACAAAGAGAACAGTGTAGGCTGAATATGCACTCATGCTTGCTAAGCCTGTAATCCCAGCTTTGATTTTCTCTCCCTCTTTTCTTTTCTTTTTTTTTAAATAATCAGTTCAAACTTAATAATAGTGATTCACTAGTTGCCTGTTTATCTATCCTTGGCATGGTGTTCAATTTGCATTGCACAGGGCAGAAGATGGGGGGCAAGGGGAGAAGGAAGAACTGGGAGAGGAAAGGGGAAGCTGTGTAGTGTTCCTGTTTCCTCTCTTCATGGAAACTAAGGCTGGTATCTTTCTGTGAATCTGAAAGTCTTGGCTGTTATTTCCCCCGTGGTCGGAAGAGGCTGGTGATCACCTCTGTTCTCCCAGTCAATTTGTATATTTTGTGGCTTTCTTAGTAAAGATTCTGCAGCTGTTAGCAGCTCATGGGAAGTGTTTGGTGGTCTGTGGGATGGAAGGAGGCAGGGCTCATGAGTGCCCTGGACTTGTCTGGACTGTGCTGTGATTGTTACTCTTGGATGAGGCAAGGTCAGTGATGGAGCTAAGCTCTTCTAAGGCTGTGTCTTGCAATTGCATCTGAGACTGTGTCTGTACCTCCTTGAGGCTGGTCCCTTTTCTCTGCAGATCCTAGCAGACTCCAGGTGTTCCTCAGCCCAGACACATGCAAGACCTGCTGTGGGGCTGATTCCAGCACCATAATGTGTTTCTGCCCAAAACCCTTTTGACTCTTGTCTGCCCAGGAATCTGACCACCTTTTCTCAGAAACCACTTGGGCTGGGCAGCAAGATTCACAATCAGGCAGTAGTAAGTAAAAACAAGGAATCATTGGGGTATGCATGTGAAGACTGTTGCTAAAGAGCTGCTGTTAAGAACTGCCTTGCACTGTTCTTGCTCTGGGCAGTCACTGGCCTCAGTCACACTTCAGTCAGTTTTGCCCCAGGTACTTCTTCCAGGGTGAGTCTCCTTCCTCCTTGTCACCAGTCGTAGGCACAGCCCTGCTGAACTGCTCTGGGCTGCAGGTGGCTGTGCTTTTGTCTGGGTGACACTGAACATGGGAGACATGGAGCAGGCCATCTGGAATAAGCAGTTAAATGTGGGCTGGAGCATAGGAGGACAGTAAACAGGAAAGGGCAGAAAGGTTAGAAAAAATAAAGGCCTGGACAGTTGTGGAGAAGTACTAGAGTATTACTGAAAGGTGAGTTCAGATAGACTTCTGCTTCACCTTGGTTAAATATTGTGTACCCATGGTTCACCGTGGCAGGACTGATGCTGACTCCCAAAGAGCTGTGTCCACGTGACCCATGTGTGTTGCTGAGACTGCCTGGCATAGAGAAGACAGCTCCGTCTGAAGCTAAGGGGAGCTGTGGGGCACTTTGGCAGCTTGTGGGGTGGTGAGTGATGGCAGGGAACATGCTGTCGTGCAGGATCAGTGAAGCACTGCTCATCTCTCAAGCTGTCTGCTTCTCTTGCTCTTTGTGAGTCTCTTCTCACTTCTTTTCATGTGCTCATATCACCTCTCTTTTCTTTTGCTCACTTTCTCTCTCTGTGTGGTGCATGGCCCAGTGAATATAATCCATAGATAACCCTCTATTCTCTCTTTTCTCTTCCTCACCATCTTTCTCACTCATCCTTTCTTCCTGTCTCTCACTAACGCTCTGTTGCTCTCTCTGCCAATTTATTCTTCTCTTTCCTCCCACACTCTGTCCCCGTTTAATCAATCTTAGCACAGTCCTGTTTTTCACCAGAGCTGCTGTTTCATGCTTACTTCCACAGAGGGAAGGCAGGCAGGTGTGGAGTTAAGAGTACCAGGTAGGAAGCAGGAGAGCTGAGCTGAGACTTTCTTTGGTGACCATGGCTGTCACATCACCCATTCTGTGGCTTGGCTCCTTTCCTTTGACATGGGAACACTACAGCTATGAGTTAATGTGCAGTGCTTAGAAGTTGTATGGCCAAGGTCTGTGAAGCTCCTGGAAGTGGACTAGAGCTCTTTGGGTGCCCAGCAGTGCTTGTTTGTCTTTGGTGCCCAGCTAAGCCCTTGTGCCTAGACTGACACATTGGAGGCATATTCTCAGCCCTGCCCACTGTCCTATTCACAAAGTCTGCCCCATCCAGTCTTTCATAAAAAATAACCCCATGGAATGCAATTGACAAGACTCAGAAACAGAGTTTTGATCTGCGGTGATCCAGAGCTTTATCCTCGCAAACCCCTGGAGACTACGGGCATTTCCTGTTCCTGTTGGTGCTACCTTTGTAAACAAATCACACGGAGTCTCTGCTTCTCCCCGTCCACCTTTATCTTCTTTTCCTTCTTTCTGCCGTGCCGCTGGTCCACCTTTGCATACCGGAGCCTGCAGTGCCTGCTGGCTGTTGAGGGCTTGCCCGGAGCTGCCAGATGCTTGCACCTTCTTAGCTCTCACGGGTAGGAGTTGCTATGGGAGACAGCGAGAAAGAAAAACTGCCTTCCCCAGCAGCCCTAGGAGCCAGAAGTCTTCTATTGAGTGGAGAACACCCCCCTCTTGTGCTCCTTCCTCCCCTCAGCCCCCCTTTAGAGAGCACTCTGCAGAAAGCCGCCTTTGAAGCCCCTTAATTAGTGTCCCGTGTGTCCTGAACGGAGCCCTTCATTACCACCAGCAAGAGGCACAAATTGGCATGTGTTTCAGGTTTGGGCTCAGTGCCAGAATTTCGTTCCAGTCCCCTCCCTCCAAACCTCTCCAGCTTCCCCCCCCCTCGGCACTCATGCTTGCACACACACATTCACTTTCTCTCACAGAAAAACACACACACACACATACGCACAAGGGATCCTGCCAAAAAAAAAGAGAGACATCCCCTTTCCATCATTCCAGGTTTGAGAGAAAAAAAACAAACGACAAAAGGTCGCTCTGCTCCCTGCCTCCCCCCCCCTCTGGTTTGCTCTTGGCTCTGCTGACCCTTCAGCATATGCAACTGCAGGTTGGGGGTCATTATCAGTCCCAGAGTATCTCTCGCAGCCTGTGGATGTGCTCAGAGGGTGCTAATTAGTGAGAGAAGGGCTGATTAGGTTAGAAATTAAGTGTTTATTTCCTCGTCTGCTTTTTTTTTTTTTTTTTGTATGGGTGTAAAAATAGTGAGGCCAGATGGAGTCTCAGGAATGATGGGAAAAAAGGCAGCCAGGAGTCAAAGGGGGTGAATCTGTATCCGGTCTCACCTCTCCTACACCCCCTGGATGGACAGGCACTCTACAAATTCACAGCATCTCTGTGGCACAGTGGCAGCCACCACACATGCCCTGTGACTCCTTGTTGGGATTGAGCTGGACATTACCTCTCTGCACAATGTTCTGTAAAAGTTTTCATGCCTACAGAGCCTCCCAGCTCCAGCACCTCATCTTTTCCAGCTCAATCTTAGTGCCTTTGTTTCCACCCAACCCCTTCTTTTTTTTTTTTTTTTTTTTTTTAATCTCAATGTCAGTATCAGCAGCAACCAATGGGTTACTGGCATCACCAGCCTCTCAGGGACACCCCTTGTCTCAGCAGTGTCTCCCCCCATGTCACTGTCCTCAGAGAGACATCTTACCCTGCCAGACTGAGAGAGACAAACTGAGAGGAAATTCCATCTGTCTCTGCCATGGACTTTGCCTCTCCATTGCAGAAGTTGCAACACAGAAGCCAATTAGGAGTCTGATTTCCAGGAATACCAAACTATCTATGCCTGAGCAAACTCTGACATCAGACCTGCATCCTGACATCTCCCCTGCATCCTTGGTAGTTCCAGCCTGTTATGGGCTGTGGGATAAGGAAGACCAGATCATGGTATGGCTGAATAGCAACTTTGCCTTGCTACAAGGCTATTTGTGCTTCCAGCTCTCCAGAGAGCAGCTTTGAGGCTGTGAGGGGCAGTTGAAAAATCATCTCCTTCCTTCTACTTGACCTAAAGAAGATCTCTGGGGCCAGTATTTTGGATTCACTGGACATGGAGACTTTCTCCAAAGGCTAGTGTTTAGGCTGATGATACTGAGGTTCCAGCAGGCTGGAGGAGGGGGAGGGAAAGAGACTCTACAACTGGCCTTCTGGGGTGGAAATTGTGCTGGCAGACTCAAGACGAGTCCACACAGTTGGAGGTTGGTATCTGCAGCAGGCCAGTTTATGTGACCCGAGGGCTCACTCTGATGTTGGGAATGAAGGCCATCTCTCCCAGCTACGGATATGACTGCTGAGAAAGGGCTGAGTTTATTTTGTTGATCAGCTGAAGGGGGGTGGTGGTGGTGTGTAAGAACCAGTCACTACGATGTGCTGGAAGAGAATTTGCAGAGAGGATTATTTGCTAAGTAACCAATAGGGGGATTGTGATCCCTTAGAATCATAGCTGGTTGGGATGTGTCGATCCGATGGCAGGGGAGATTCTCTTGCTGACACAAGCTGGTGAGCCCCGTGACTCTCAGTTGCACTTCAGACCCCAACTAGAAAGTGTCTGGTGCACAGGAGCTTTGTACCTATGAAATAAGAAGTCCAGCTTCTTTTGAGAGTGAGAGAGCAGCTAGGGGACCCCCAGCTCCAGAGGTGTATTTGTGGTGGGAGGAGAGGACGTGTGTATGTGCTGGTGTTCCTCAGGCTGTGTGCTGTCAATATGACTGCATGCATGCCTGTTTGGCTGTTGCATGAGAGGAGGCTGTATTTGTCTGGGTACAATTCAGGCCTCATTCCCTTTTCATCGTGATGGTGCTTTTTTACCATGTGGCTCCTGCAAACAGCCAAACAAACAAACAAACACACACATGGGAATCCAAACTCCCTATTACCACCACATTGCAGATGCAGCCTGGTTTGGCCTGTATTTCTCCCGTTGCCACAGCAACGGTAAGCCAGAGAGTAAATCAGAATATCCTTTCTGGTGCTCAACACCCCCATATGGCAAAATAAATGACAGCGTGGAAAGCCTGGTCTGTCTCCCCTAACTCTCCTTTCCAACTCGAGTTCAGCACAGACCCTCCAGAGACCTGTCATGTGCCTGTCAGAGCCCAGAGGAGATCACAAGCCTCCTCCATACGGCGTGAGGGAACACTGTCTCTGCTGTGACCAGCAATCCCCCTTATTCCCTCCTCCAGTTGCCGTGTCTCTCATTGAGAACGTTTAGGTCTGAATCAATGTTCACTGTTCATGGTCTCAGCTCAGCTGGCTTTTAACAAGATGAGTCCCGTCAGCTCCACTAGAGACCAAACAGTATCCAAACCAGGCTTAGCAACCTGCTTCTTGCTTCAGCAAACTCTGCTTACAGCTGGGAGAAACAGAGCCTTTCGAGAGGAGCAAAGCAATTAAAGCACATTTAGGACCAGGACTCCTGTCCAGCTGAGCTCAGAAATATGCTCGCTGGGACAGCTGCCAAAAGGGCTCCACCAGCTACGTTTTGTGTTGGCCTTGGGCACTTCTGAAGTCAGTGATGTGCTTAAGAGAGAGATCTATCTGTCCAGAGAGGAGTCCTTGGGAGGAGAGGAGGGACGCTGTTCCTAAGAACTGGTGTGGGGCAGTCCCCTAGAAGTAGAGAAGAAGCCAGATCTGCAATTTCTACAGCAGCTCTTTCTACATGCCTCCTAGTCTGGATATTTCTAGGTGCTACTAAAACCCTGGAGGATGACCTGCATCCCCTTTTATGCCAGCAGATGATTAGAGCGTATCCATCACTTCTGCCTCCCCCAGCTTTGGCTGTGACTACCTTCATTGGGAATTTCACTCTGTTCTTTGGCTCAGTTTCTCCTGAGAATCTGATTTATGGCTCCCCAGTGATTGCTAATGTGTAAATACAGTGTGCTTCGGCATGGCAATGTGAATGCCCTAGTGCATTGAAGCTGTTAACCCTTCAGCAGCTGAAGATCCTCTCCACACCTCCCTGTTGAGAGAGCTGCCTTGTTAGACAGGGTGAGGGTCCATGGGAGCCCAGCCTGGCTCTCGGCATGCTTACAGAGAGGTGCAGATGGCTAGACTCAGAGGCCTCCTCAGGCTTCTGTGGTGGGAAAGGGATGAAGCAGGACCAGCCCAAAGAAAAAGCAGAAAGGGCCATTTCATGATTAAATGGTGGAGCACAGCAGCAGTGTAAAAATACACATATATCACAAGCCTTAATTAACACAGGCGAAGGGAAAAGGAGAAAAAAAGCCACTTTTTAAAGGTTTCACAGAGACTATAAACTGGCAACAGAGAAAAAAAATGTAATACATGCAAATTAATGGCATAAATTTAGGGTTACTTAACTTCACAAATGTTAACAAGCTCATAAAAAAAAAAGTTATTCTTTCTCAGTTTCCTGTCACTGTTTGTTTAATTTTCTCTCTCGCTCTCTTTTTTCCCTCTGTTGAGAAGATTATGTTTTCAGTATATTCCTCCTAAATTAATTCTGGCTCTCTCTCTTCCTTCTCCCTCCCTCCCCTCTTTCATCTCTTTCTCTGTACCTACCTCTGTCTGTTTGCCTTCCTTTTCTGCCTATCTATCATATTCTTAGTGTCCCCATCATCATAGTACCTACTCTTGGATACAGTACTGTCTCCTTTCTCTCCCTGTTTCCTTGCCTGGCTCTCCCCTGCTTCCAGCCCACCCTTTGCCCTAGCTCTCAGGCTGCTCCCTTCTTCTCCTGGTTTTTTTTTTTTTCCACATTTTTTTTTTCACCTCAATTTTTTTTTTCTGTAGCAGTCTGTATAACTCCAGCCCGGTAATTTCCAAACGTGCATTTTTCCCTGCCACTGGCAGACAAAGAAGGCAAGGAGCAAATTAAGTGGTCTCCGGCTGAACTGCTCGTTTATCAACCGTTTGAATGGCTGTTTGTTGCTGCAGACTGTATAGCTGGAGGCAGCGGTAAGGGTGTGTGGGCAGGCTGCGTTGGTACGCCACAGCCCCACTTTGAAACAGCTGTCACAATTCCCCCTACACCGTCCCCTTTATTCAAGGCTCTACCTCTGTACAATGGTGTATAATAAAGGGCAAGGTAGCTCCTTGCTGAGCCTGGGAAGTCATGAGCCCCTGAGGTCACGGTGTCTCTGCTTCCCGCGTGTTTCTTGCTTTGCTTACAGATAAAACTAAGTTTAGAAAACTCAGGCAATTGCCAGTTTAGCTCTGCCAAAACTCATTTCTCCGGAAAGAGGACATATGCCTTTTGTTCTGCTTCTTTTAAAGGCACCAAGGACACCCCAAGTTGCATTACTTGTGACGTAACTCGTCCTGTCCATGATGCTACAGCGTTCTGTTCTTAGGCTCTTGTTCTCATTGCTTAAAGGGAAGATGGTTAAAAAAAATATCTCATTTTGACTTATGGACCAGACTGAGTCATAGGAAGACATCATTAAAAAAGAGAGGGGGTGGATATCATCGTTTTTGGCCACAAGCCATCCTTGGAGCTTTCAAAGTTGCCTGTAAATATTACTGCCAGCTCTGTTTCAGTATCAGAGACAGCAGTCCTGGCCAATAGCTTTTCTCCTCAGTGGCCCAATTCAGTATTTCAGAATACTGGAGAAAAGAGGGGGAAGTTAGTGTTTTATTCAACATAGCAACCTCAGGAAATGGGAGGTGAAATTACAAGTTGGAGTCCCCGGGCAGCAGTGAAAATATGAAAATCCAAACAAGCAAAGGGAAAAAAAGGAAAAGTCTGAATTTCTCAAAGCAAGAGAAAGGATGTTGGTGAGTGGGTAACAGAGAGGTTAGGAAGAGGAAGCACAGAGGGAGAATCTGTTATGTTTGGAAGATGTCGGAACCATCAACACAGATGTTGCAGAAGAAAGCAATTGAGAAGCTGAATGGGACTTGCATGGGTTTACAGTTGGGTGCATGCTTAAGTATGTTGCTAAATGGAGACCTGAATGAGTGAGAACAAGAAATAATCATGCGGGAGTCCCCATGCAGTATCAGTCTGTCCAGATTGACATCACAGGCTTTCCCACTGATATAAATCGTTGCTTTTCCCGGGTAGGAAATGAGTCAGGGTGACTCCAAAGCTCAGGTTTTGGCCTATGCAGATTAAGAGGAGTAGTAAGGAATAAATAAAATATGGCATATGCAAGGGTGACTAAGGACTAGAAGAGAAACAAAGAACAGTGTGGGGGAAGAAATAGGACCACAGTGAGGAACAAGGAAGGGCTGCCAGATGAATTCCTTGCTGAGGCTACCTGGAGAGAGATTTAGGGGGATGTGGCATCATTCCTTGGCCATGAAGTGCATATTACCTGGGTTAGTGGGTAAGATGTTTACGTGCCCGTATTAACTGAGTGATGCTCCTCTTTTTTTGGTCTTTTCTGCTTGGAAACAGTCTGGAGCAAAGTTTTTTTCTCACTGAACATATTTGCAGCACCTATGAAACCAGAGACCCAATAGCAAATTCAACCTCTATGTACTCTGCTATTGACAGCACTGAAGAGTCACAGCAGAGAATAGGTGGGGAAAAAAGATGGAAACCTGGACTGAGCAAGAACAAAGGAAAGGGTGGAGTGTTTTTTAAATTAAGCTGTCCCCTATTTTTGATTACATCATAGCTAGAATTAGCTGTGGCCTACATAATTAAAATTGAGGATGTCAAGGTACCAGCAGGAACAATTATTTTGTTGTGTTATTTGCATGGATCATCTATTTGCTGCACAGCTGCTGTAGGAAATGCAACACCATGAGTAGACATATAATTGTAGAGAGGGGGGATGAATAAACGTGTTTCAAAGAACAAGGAGAATTCTAAATGTCAGCAAAGGGGTACGTGACTCACTCATTGGGAAAATACTATTATTGGATACATAAGTAGGACTGTACAAAGCACTCAGAGGAGGGATGCTACTAGAAAAAAGGAGAATTAATAAATGAAGGTAACATTTGGGTAAGTGACAGTGAATGAATGAGGAGATGTGCTATAAGTGCCATGAGCCAACACAGGGCCTTGAAGGGAAAGCAGACGGAGAGTGTGGGGTGAGGATGGCGAAGGATGAAAAGATAGAGATCATGGACGCTGAGGAGGAGCATTACTGGAGACTGCTGAAATACAATGGAACGGATGAGCGTTTGTTAAAAAACTACTTGGCTTTCGGCAGAATAATGGTGACAGAGCGTGTCTGTTCTACTGAGTCAGGATTAAAGAAATAAATGAGGTGGAACTCCATGGGAGGAGAGGAAATGGTTGTGCTGAGGAGGCAGGAGGAGGCCCAGGACCCAGCTGGAGGTCTGCAGAGGTGGGTTAGGCTGCAATGGATGAGTGGTGTGGAGGAATCCTGCCCTGTTTCTCAAAAGGAAAAAGCAGTGTCTAAGTGTAACAGACAATGTTGTATAGGTTACAGACACAGTTGAAATGAGCAGTCAGGATCAAGGCATTTTGCATGATTTCAAGGCAGGCATTGAGAATAATTAACTAATGCTCCTGGTTCAGTCGACAACAAAGTTGCAGACTTACTGAGTCCAGAACATGTTGAACTCGAAACTTTTCAGTTGTCTAATCCAGGACACCATCCCAACAGACCCATTTCACATGTCTGGCTGGTCATCCTCACAGCCTGAAACTCTGTGTGCTAACATATCTGCCCAAGTAGAGGCCAAGGAGTCCAGCCGCTTCTGTGAATGGATCAGTCCAGTTTACATCTGGAACCAGGGGATCTCCAGTCCTGGAGGAGGAGATTCTCAGAGCCTTTAATTTGAGTCCAACTGGGAGCAGTTCTTATTTTGGTTTTGAAACCCCAAATTTCCAGCAAGCTGCTTTTCTGGCTGGCTAGGGTTGATTGAGTCGGTAGAGAGACAGATGTAGGTGGATAATGGGGGAAGGGGGTGGTAAGTGGCAGAGCTATTGCCTTCGTGAGAGGCAACAATGCTGTATAAGTACTGCCAGTCCCCATTCAGTGAGCAAGTGGTGAGTCAGGGGCAGGTACTGAGTCAGCAAGAAGGCGGACGGGTAGGTGGGTGGGTAGAGCACCCTGGCTAGCTCAGTACAAACCACTCAGCTGCACCGTTGCACTCAGCTCCCTGTGGGAAAGTTGCAGGCAGTGGTTCAGACTACTGCATCAGTTTCTCCCCTTCCCATGCAATTCCCCTGGCTCCTTTTTTGAGCCAGTGGGGCTTCAGAGAGGGTCCCTGACCATAGCCTCTGATGGCCACATATTTTCCTGACATGTTTATGAATCTACTTGCAAACACTACCTCTCTGTGAGGTGTGATAATAAAAGAAGAGGAATGCAAACAGCTGATGAAGGTAGAGACAGCCCTTCAGCCTGTCTCACCCCAAAGATACCACTCATGCAGTCAGGGAGGTGGTGAAAGGTAGGAGGGGGGAGAGAGAAAAGAAAGAAAGAAAAATAGAAATGAGGTAGAAACAAGAACGAGAGAGAGAAAATATTTGAGAGATGAAAAGAAATTACCATACGGCAGGATCCTGTTATTCAACCTAATTTTCAAAGGACTGCAGCTGTCGCACTGAGATAATCTGTTAATTATAACAGTCATTGTGTTTTGGCAATGGAAGAAAAAAACAGGCTCTAAACAAGGCAAGGTAGTGGGGAAAAGAGAGGGGAGGCAGGGCTGTGTCAAAATGCATGTCAGATGTTAGCTTGAAATGTAGGTGGGTGAGCTGGCCAGGAGGAGGGTCCCTTCCCAGCAAGGCTGAGCTGTGCCATTGCCTTGCAGGTGGAGGATGGAAGGAAGGTAGAAGTACCCATGTAGAAACATAGTGCCCTGTCCAGTGTGGGGCTACTCCCCTTGCTGAATCAAGGCATACATTGACCAGAGGAAGAGCTTTGAGGGGCTGAAATGTCCCCATTAGCCTGTGCTGCCACAGTATTTCACTCTTGGGTCACCTAAAACAGCTTCCCCAAACCTTTCCTCTGCTTCTGCCCTACACCAGATTTGGACTGCTGTATTTGATCCACCCTCTGTAACAGCCTCTGTTTCTGGTTGACCCTCCATTTTCAGAAATCCTGATCACAGGGGCTGCCCCATCTTTTTACATCTTGCGGATTAATGACTGTGGATAACAACACATGACTGTCAGAGACACCCTGTCTGGGAAGGTCGTGCAAGGGCAGTCCCTTCCTCTCACAGAAGTGGTGGCTTAACCTCCAGAATTTTCATGCTGGAGTGGCTGCTTGTCCTACTTGGAGAGAGGTCTCACTGCCAGTGAGGGAACCTCTCTCAGATGGCGCCCAGGGCAAGGTTGACTGGAAGGCGAGAGAATGTTGAAGGATGCTTGAATGCCAGTGCTTGTGCTCCACACGAGTTTGTAGGCCTGGAGGTGCCCTACACAGGACAAATGACTGCCAGTCACCTCGTGAAGTGATTGCCACTCCAGGACCTATGTGATTCCTTAGGCTCTGAGTCCCTCCAGTAAGAGACAGCAGTGAGCTATAAAGAAGGATCCATGCCCTTTCCTGCCCTACCTGCAGGGTAGCATGTTTGAGGGCACTCCAAACTGGCACTGCTGGGTTGCTGAGGATGTATGCAGCACCCAGAAATACTGGAGGTATGCTTGGTTTGAGTCAGGGCATCGCTCCAATAGCTTGTGGTCTTGCTGTTCATAGCCAGATTGGTGAAAGCCAGTTGTTGTTGCAGTAAATAGAGCAGCAAGGCTAGCACAAGACAGCAGAGACATCACAATGACCCTGAGGGGATGGAGGTCTTCGCAGTGACATCACATATAGGCCAGGAATTTTTCCTGGTCTCATGCCGAACATGCTGCATGGGAGCATACAACAGACACAGTGCCCCCACCCTGCTCCCTGCAACAGCTCCCTCCCATGCACCCAAAGCCCCCATTCCAGGCCTGTTACCTGCAGCAGCTCACACACACATTCATGCAGAGCTGCCACTCCTGTCCCTTTACCCCTTGCCAGCTCACAGAGCAGAGGTCATTCCTTGTCCCCTGCAGCAGCTCCTTCCCACGTGCCTGCCCTCACACACTGCTCCCTACAGTGATTCACATCAGGGGACACATACAGAAGGAGTGCTCCCACCTCTTTTCCTACAGCCTTTCTCCCATGCACACACTCGCACAACCATGGTTGTCTCCCATGATCCATGCACCCCCACACGCAGCCCGCGCTCCCATCCCGTCCCCTATGGCGCTTGTCACACAGCCAAACACTCCCACCCCTTTCTCCACAGTGACTGCTTCATGCAAACACACATGCATACACATATACACTCACAAACAGCGCTTTGCCTGGTTCTCCATGGCAATTCCTCCCTCCTCAGGAGCCGGCACTCATTCTTTGCTTCACAGAGTGATTAACCCACATATGCTCCCAGCCCACACATCCACCCCATCATCCGTAGTGACTCCTCCACATGTACACCCCCTCCACCTCGCACTCCTGGAGCCGACACTGCCACCTCTTTCTCTGCAGTGACTCGCAGCCATGCATGTGCACAAGGCAGAGCCAGCCTTGCTGTTGCCCTCCCTACGGCCAGTCCCTGCAGACAGTCACACAGAGCCCATGCTCCTTCCCCATGGCCAACAGGAATTATTTCTAAGCCTTTCTACTGCCTCATGTCTGGGCTCGTGGGATGACAACAAGGGAGGGGGTGATGTTTCCCAGGCCCCCCTTTCCCTTCTGGAGGAAAAGAGCTGAAGGCAACCTTATTGCTGATAATATTTTTTTATGGCACCTGTAATCTCTTGACATTCCCTTCTACCTGAAGAATGCAGTTCCCCAAGCCCACCCCCATGTACAGGCTTCTGTGGACTGCTGTTGCAGGCTGTCTGGGTGGAGCTGGCTTGATGCAAATCCCCCTTAATCTTCAATAATCATATTAATATAAAAGGTAACCATTTCACTTTGGAAAACAAAAGTGGCTTTCTGGCCTGCCAGGGAACCACTGGCATATGAAAGACCTCTCTGCCAGTATTTATCACTCTAAAATAAGATTTATGCTTCTAAAGCTCTCTCTTTTCTTTCATGCTTATGAGCTGCTTCATTTTTCTCCCCTGAGCCTTCCCATTCTCTCTCTCTTGCTGCCTAACAAATTAGGCATCTAATCGCTGTTGGGGAGGCGCGATGGGAGAGCAGGGGGTTTATATACAGCGTCGTGTTGGGTTTTTTTCATGGTTAGTCTTTAAGCTGTTTGGACAGAAAAGGTTTGGAGTCAATGGCTGTGCATTTGCTTGAGTCTGGGTGCGTGTGTATGGCATCTGAATTCTTCCCATGCCCCAAATCGGCCAAAGGGCAGGACTGCAGAGCAGCATGTCCTTGGGGCAATACTATAGCCTATATTTCAGCCCTTTCCCCTTCTCCATTGTTTCTGGATGGAATTTGATCTTTGTGAGCATCCTTGCAGTGGTGTCCTGCAAGAAGCAGCTGAGACCTTTTTTGGCTTTTTGTGCTTCCTCACCACAGTGTCCTGCTGGGATCCTAGTGCTTTGGGCTTCCTCATGTCGGGGACAGGTGGAGTTTGGGAGCTGCAGTCTTCCTCCTGACTCATGGTAGGGCAAGCCCAGCTTTCAGAGGGATGATTTTTCTTCCAATGGGCACTGTGGATTTGTATATGGTGAAATGAACCTGACCAGAGTTGAAGTGTGACATTTCTCTTGCAACAGCATTCTACCAAAATTCACAGAGCCTCTAATGTTGAGTGGACACCCTTCAGCAGGACTCAGAAATCAGTTCAACCCCTGTAAGGGATGAAGGCTTCGTATGGTTAAGGACATGGGAACATCTTTTTTGCGTGGCTTTCTAGTGTGGCTCTACAGCTCCTGTGACCTGGGTTTTTGAAGCTACAGGGCCAATTTTAAACAAACATGACATTGGGATGGAACTCAGAGATGTTGAGATCTTATGTGTTCCATGAAATAGGGGGATAAATTAGAGGATAGCGAACATGAAAGAGCAACCTTTACCGAGACCCATTAAAGGAAAGAGTATTGGGTGAGCTCAACCCTTGGTGAACATCAGAGAATCTGCAGTAGAAGGTATTCTCTGTCTCTCTTTCTCTCTCACAAATGTCTTCCGTGCCACAAAACCACAGGTCGTCTTGCTTTCTTCTCCCTCTTCTCTTGGTCTCAGACTTCCCAGGGCTTCTGAAGTACCTCTGGGCACAGTCACAGGTTCTTTACTCCATGACTTGATGGTAACTCCTGCAATAAACAGGAACATCCCTGGAAGCAGCACGGCTGAGAGAGAAGGGGCTGCTGTTGTGTAAGTGTCAGAACAGTGCTGCAAGCTTCTCCCTTGGCACTATGCTTGCACTATAGCCGGGTGCAAAAGCAAAGAGAATCTCTGGGTGGTGATTTAAAGTGCCTACAGTGATGCTCAGACCACTGTGTATTACAGAAACTACCCAGCAGGTACAGAGGGTCCCTTCAAGTAGAGCACCAAATCCCAGTGTCAAGCACCCCTGGGAAAGGCCACTCTTCCAGAAAATAGTTAGAGGACTCCTAGAAGGATCTTAAAGCCAAGAAGGAGAGGCAGAGCCCCTTGGAGATGATGTTTGTGCCTTGAGGCCTGCCAGGAGCAGGCAGCACACTGAGCTGGGAAGAGGGATGATGCTCAGCTGCAGCATGAAGCTTAAGAAAGCAGCAGGAGCTTTGGCCTGGTTTCGGGGTGTCCCCAGAGGAGTCAAGAGTGTTTGGCAGGTTTTTAATGCATGCATTTGTAATGGGAGGCTCTTAGCACCGTTTAAGCAATGGTAGAACTAAGTGCAGGCTTTTCCAGTGCATGGAGCCCCAGGAGGACAAGGTTGACAAGGTCAGAATTTCAGGCCCAAATTGCTGCTGTATGTAGCTTTTCTGGTTTCTTTGTATTCTCTCTCAGTTTTGGCCCTCCCACCCCCTTGGGCCCCATCTTGCCTCTGTCCCTCCTATCCTGCCTGTCCATATTTTCACTGTTTGCATTTTAACCTGTCCTCAACCTGGCCATCTAACTAGTGACTCTAATCCTGTGTCACCCCTTGTGCCACCTTGATGTCCAAGTCAAAGGGATGTCTGTGGCCACCAGGACACCCAGCTTCTGACTCAGATTTTGGGCTCTTTTCCTTCCGTTTCACCTTCCCTTCTCTTTCCTCTGAAGAGTGGAACCATCCCTCCCTGTGGCCTTCTGGTTTTCTCCAAACAAAGTGGTGCAAAGAAACACTGAGGCAACCAGTAGTGGACAATAAACAAGAGCAGAGAATAAAATCGTGGGGAGCTCAGAGCTGATGGGTTGACTTTGTGCCAGCCAAGGAGAGTACAGCCGTTCGTGAGTGCAATGTCACGACTGCTCCTCGATGTTCTCAACTACATGAGGATAGCCAGAAGCCAAGGGCTCATTGTAAAACCCACCTTGGGTGACACTGAAGAGTGTTGGAACCCTACATCTGGGTAAGCCCAGCACATGGAAGTGGTGATCTTGTACCTTCCCTGTAAAACATATCCCATGTCCCAACTTTTCCTCTTGCCCATAAGTTCTCCACAGGTCTTTTATCCCCTTCCTTGGCTCTCCTCTGTGATGGAGTTGTTCATCCTTGCTTTCCCTGCCCGCCCTCCATCCCTGCACCTTCTTGCTCTGTTGCCTGAGAAGCAAGGGAGGGAAACAGCCAACTCCACTGTCAGCACATTTCCAGCCAGCAAAAAGGACAGAGTGTTGCTTCCTTGTGCTGTTGGACTCCAATGCTATATGATTTATGTTCATTTGGCTGTAGACAGTTGAGGGAGGGTATGGTGCTGCCCCCCATTCCTGGCTTCCCTTTGACTATAAAATGCCAGAGTCAGGAAGCAACTGCTCCCTAAAGGGCAGAGCATGGCTGTGGGGGAGCTGGCATTGGCCTGAAACGGGGTCCTGGGCCATGGGCAGGGGTGCAGTAGGCCACAGATTGGGCTGGCCTCAGGGCCCTTGAAACCAGCGTGACAGCAGGGAGACAGGAGCTCTTGGGGGAAGAATGTCAGGGTCTGTGTGTTTCTCACAGAAACTCCCCTAACTGGGGGACCCAAGGGGACCAAGGATTTTGGCTTGAGGAATGGCTTGAGCCTTCCTTTGGCCTGTGGGTGAGGCAAGGCTACACAGCCAAGGTGGGAAGTGGACAGGAAGTAGGTCTCTCTGCATGGTTCCCTTGTTTTTGACACAAAGCAAGGATAAACACCACCTTCATATCCATCCACCCCCTAACCCACCCACCTCTTCCCTTTGCAGGCTAGTAGGACATCTGCCCTTCCAAACCCTCTCTGTTCTGCCTGAGTGCAGCTCCTTGGGAGGGATGGGGTGGCCCTCAGCAATTGCTGGGGCTGCTGCAGAGAAACACGGTCCTGGCCTCAGAGTTTCTCTCTGTGCACCATGAACAAGCTACAGCAGGCAATGGTGACTTCGGCACACCATTTGGAGCAGCCTGCACTACTAGAAGGGGTCAATGTAAGGGAGCTGGGATGTTCCTGTATGGACTTGGATATTGTGCAGAATATTTGGTGAGGTGAGACAGGCAGGCCAAAGCATAATGCTCAGAGAAGGATGCTGGCTAAAATTAGGGCAAAACTTTCTACTGCTAGCTCAGGGGCTGCTCCTGGCCTCTTCTTAGGGTGGACATACTTTGGGCACCAATATGCAAAAAGCATGATGGTATCTGCCACTCCTTTGTTCAGTGGAAGAGATCAGGCCAAGTGAAGGAGCAGTAGAGAGGAAGGTAAAGGGACAGAGATGGTGGGGAGGATCGTATCTGCACAGAGTCACCTCTGGAAACGGTGGGACAAGGCGGGGGACTGGTGTTGAGGAATATCAGAGGCCTGTGGGTCCCAACCTTTAGATGTGCCTCCTATTTGATGCATCTGGGGAAACAGTGTCAGAAAATTATTTCTCATTGGATTGCAAGGCTGAGAAACAAAGCAACAGACTGTAGAAACCTCTGCCTTCTGCTTCAGTGCAGGCTGAGGCAAAGCTGGGGCAGCAGCTGGAGGCCCTCATATGACAACCATAAGTGACATGAGTTTGATGGCCTCAGCTGTGGGGAACAGAGGCTTTCTCTCTGTCTTTTCCATTGCTCTAGCTCTTCTCCCCCTCCCCTTCTCCATCTTGGCTTTACTTTTTGGATTATTGAATATTTAAGTGTTTCTCTGTGACACTATCTCTGATCCCTTAATCCAGCTGACCTGGTAATTCCACAGACCCAAATCAGCTCAGATTTCTCCACGGACGTAAGCCTTGTTCCTCAAGGGTTCACTCCTCCTTCATTTATCTTCCTTCATTTTATTTCTGCCCTTTGTGTCTCTGTACTAGAAATTGGTTCAGCTTTTGCAGCAAGAGCTTCGGCAACATCTTTAGTGAGCAGCGTCTTCCCAAAATAAAGAGGGCAAGAGGAGATCTTTATTTTTCATTAGCCAAGAATCTTTTTCTCTTTTTTTTTTTTATTTTATTGTTTTCTTTCTCCTCAAAATTAAAAAGAAAAAAAAAAACCAGCACAGTGCTCACATGTTTTATCTGCTGCATGAAATTATTTCCTTTGCACTGCCTGAGGACACCTCCGCCAATCTCCTGTTTCAGCACAGTGGGAGAAGGGTTGAAGATGTAGCTGGAGAGAAAGGTGGTCCAGGCTGCCCTTTCCAGTCAGAACCAGGAGCTTGCCCAGAGCCCAGAAATACATTTTTTGTGGTTTAACAAGCAGATGTCACTTTGCCTGCAAGGTGTGTTTTCTCGCACAGGGCCAGTGTTCATAGCCCCCAAGGAGGTGGTAAAGTATGAAGGTGTAAGCTGTGCCCCTCTCTGTGGTGGGGATTAGGTGGGTGATGTGCTTCAGCTCAGGACTGCTGGCACTACTGAGTGAGAGACTGAAGGCTGCTATTTGACACACTGCCTGCACCCTGCTCCCCACCTCCCCATCATGCTCAAGACAGACTGGTTTACCTCAACAGCATTGTCCATGCACCAAGAGGCAGGAACAATTTTTAGAGCAGAAGTGGTTACACGTGGCTTGAATTATTTATCCCTCTTGCATCAAGGGAGGAAGCAAGCAAAAAAAAATTGGGGTTTTTTTTGGGGGGGAAGCTTGTCTTCATTTTCCCTGCTTCATGCATTCTGTGTAAAACATTTTCAGGCAGCTGAAAATTCATGGCTTTGGCTGTGCTTAGGGCTTGCCTTTGTTTACACTAGGAGTTTTGAGCCCCCGCAATAACAGTTTTATATTTCCCACTCTCCCTTCCCTTCCCCTTCTACTCCCACGCCACTGCCTTCTCCCAGGTCTCTGACTGTGATCACACTACTTAAGGAAGCCCAGATACCCTTCTGCATACCCCTGATATGAGATTACACATCGTGAGGGTTCCCTTCTCAAAGTCTTATCAGCGTGACAGGCACTACGACTCCTCTCCTATTTGCACCCCCCATAATGCTGTCTTTTCCTCATATTCCTTTTCTCATGAAACACTGCTGTCTATACTCTTATCTCAAAGACCCTTCCAACTGATGTCTCCTCTTGTCTCCTCTGTGTTTCTTTTCCAGATTCCAGTGACAGATGGATCTTTCTCGTGCACACTTGCTCTTTCCCTCTCTTTATTTTTGTTTTCGACATGTTTGATCTGAAGCTCTGAAGCTTCTCAAAGGGAACCCGGTAAAGAAGGAAGAGAAGGAATAGAAACTGAAGGAGCGTGAGCAGCAGAAGAGGCAGCCCTGCCTTGTTCATCCAGATCACACTGTGAAGGGGTGGGGGAAGACTAGAGCAGAGGGAGGACTTGTGTTTGTTTTGGGGTGGGTTCAGTGTGGGTGGGGGGTGGGTGGGAGGGAGAAAAGTGGAAAAGGTATGTGAGTTGCTCATGAGCATCAAAGAAGATTTATTATCCTCGGCCTGAAATTTTGTTTAGAAAAGAAGCACAAAGTAGTTCCCTTCCAGACCAAACATCCATGGTCATAGATTTTGGGTATTCTGGAAGAAGATTGCATGTGTTCCCCCTCCTCTGTGCTCGTGGCTTGACCCAGAGGGCAAGAAGAAATAATGGTGATGACACCCGATAGGACTGGGGTGCTCATACCCTTCCATTGCTAAACCCCAGCTACTGCCCCTTAGTTTCCTTTTGCTGTGGTCCTGAGTTTTTTGTTGGGGATTTTTTTCCCCATCCTGATGAGGGCACCCTTGCACACCATGCTGTGCCTGGGGTTGTGGGCAGCTGCTCTGCTCTGCTTTTTTTCCCCTGGCACTGTACGAGGTGACTGCTGGCTGATTGAGGGGGACAAAGGTTATGTGTGGCTGGCTATCTGCAGCCAGAACCAGCCTCCATATGAGACAATCCCCCAACATATCAACAGTACGGTGCACGATTTGCGTCTGAACGAGAATAAGCTCAAAGTGGTGCTGTACTCCTCCCTCAACCGCTTCGGCAACCTGACTGATTTGAACCTGACCAAGAATGAGATCTCCTACATTGAGGATGGGGCTTTCATGGGCCAGTCAAACCTCCAGGTTTTACAACTGGGCTACAACAAACTCACTAACCTGACAGAGGGCATGTTGCGGGGCATGGCCCGTCTCCAGTTCCTCTTTGTGCAGCACAACCTAATTGAGCTGGTCACCCCTACTGCCTTCAATGAATGCCCCAGCTTGATTAGCATTGACCTGTCATCTAACCGTCTCAGCCGTCTGGAGGGGAACACTTTCACCAGCTTGAGCAATCTGATGGTGTGTGAGCTGGCTGGCAACCCCTTCAACTGTGACTGTAGCCTCTACAGCTTTCTTAACTGGCTGGCTCTCTTCAATAACGTCACCAAGAACTATGACCGCCTCCAGTGTGAGACTCCACGGGAGTTTGCTGGGTATCCGCTTCTGGTACCCCGTCCTCACCACAACCGCAATGCCATCACCATCTTCCAGTCCATGTGCAGAGGTGGCACAATTCCCTCCCTCTCCAGGGTCAACCCCACTCCTTATACCCCTGACTCCCAGCGAGATCTGGATGAGGGCTCAGCCATCAGCCCTGGGGACTTCCTCTCCGTCAAACCTCCAGCCTCCTCCACCACTGACTCCTCATTCAGTCCCAGCATCAAGCTACATGACGTCACCATCACTTCAGCCATTCTGATGGTAACCATCCCCATGCCCTACAGTAAGATGTATGTGCTGGTCCAATACAACAACAGCTATGTTTCTGACATAGCAACACTGAAGAGCAAGAAGGAATATGTCACTGTCAACAAGCTGAAGGCCCACACTGATTATACGTTCTGTGTGGCCTCTATCCGCAACAACAGGCGCTACAACCATACTTGTCTGACCTTTGCAACCCGAAGCAAAGGCAGGGAGGACCCTATTTCCAGTACTTCCACCACCACACACTATATCATGACCACCCTGGGTTGCCTCTTTGGGATGGTCATTGTCCTGGGGGTGGTGTACTACTGCCTGCGAAAGCGGAGGATGCAGGAGGAGAAACAGAAGTCCCTCAATGTCAAAAAGACCATTCTGGAAATGCGTTATGGGTCAGATATTGATACCAGTACCATGGTCCATCCTTCCCAGAAGCTGGGTGAGCCACCTGTCATTCCTGTCTCACGGATGTCCTCCATCCCTTCCATGATTGGGGAGAAGTTGCCCCCATCAAAGTCAATAGAAACTGGGATGGAGACTCCTAAAGTCACTACTAAAGGTAACTACATTGAGGTGCGGACTGGTGGTGGGGATGGGCTGGAGAGAGCCCAGCGGGATGAGGACCTGAGGGAGCTTGACAATGGGCAAGGTTCAGCTGCTGAGATCTCTACTATAGCCAAGGAGGTAGACAAGGTCAACCAGATCATCAACAACTGTATTGATGCCCTCAAGCTGGACACAGCGTCCTTCCTGGGTGGCGGGACTGGTGTTGACTCAGACATGGCCTTTGAGTGCCAGTCCATCCCAGCTGGTTCCTCAAGTGGGCTAGAGCGGCCCAGCTTTCTTTCCCCACCCTACAAGGAAAGCTCCCACCACCCCTTGCAGCGCCAGCTTAGTGCTGATGCTGCTGTGGCCAGAAAGACCTGCAGTGTCTCCTCTAGTGGTTCCATCAAGAGCGCCAAGGTCTTCAGCTTGGATGTGCCTGACCACCCACCACTCAGCAAGTCTGACTCCAAATACATTGAGAAGGGCAGCCCACTTAACAGCCCTTTGGATCGTCTTCCCTTGGTGTCTCCGAGCGCCATCCACCACTTGGAGGTCAAGCCTTCTTACCATTGTAGTGAACACCGTCACTCCTTCCCGGCCCTGTACTATGAGGAAAGTGCTGACACCCTGAGCCAGCGGGTGTCATTCCTCAAGCCACTCTCCCGGTCCAAGCGAGACTCAACATACTCCCAGCTCTCCCCCAGACACTACTTCTCAGGCTACTCCTCCAGCCCTGAGTATTCATCAGAGAGCACCCACAAGATCTGGGAACGATTCCGGCCTTACAAGAAGCATCACAGGGAGGAGGTTTACATGGCAGCTGGGCATGCCCTGCGGAAGAAAGTTCAATTTGCCAAGGACGAGGATCTGCATGACATCCTGGATTACTGGAAAGGAGTCTCTGCTCAGCAGAAGCTGTGACTCTTCCTCACGAGGAAACAATACAAACCAAGACCCCCCTCCAAGAACCAGAAAAATAAGCCACTTGACTGTGAAAAATAAACCAACAGCAAAATACTCCTGACAAATACAAAACTGACAAAATCTTTTCTTAAAGTTTACAACAACAACAGAAAACTCTCTCACACACAGACACACACACACACACACACGCGCCAAATTGTCTCTACTGTGTTACGGGGACCATTGTTCTGCCTGCAGATGGTTGGGAGGAGCGTCCTGCTCTAACACTGTGGTAACAATATTGGAGTGTGAGTGGGTGGGAATGGCCTGGGAGTGGGTGGTGGTGGTGGCAGGGGAAGGGCAGGAATGGACACTCACTGGGCACGAAACTCAGCTGTGAACTATTCCTCTTTCTGTTCCTGTTGTGGGCTGATTTTTGCTTTTGGGTAGGAGGGCAGGACTTTGGTTTAGAAAGCTTCCCTGTCTACCTGATACGCCTGCTATTCCAAATCTTCCATCACTAACTTTTCCCTCATTTTCTTTGGCAGTGGAGGCTTTTCTCTCTCTCCCATCCCCTTCCAAGACAGGTGGAATTTGCTGGAAGAAGTTCTCTCACTCTTTTTCCTTTGACCTTTCCTACCCCTCTCTATTAAGGCTCCCTAGGCTTGCACTTTCTAGGTACTTCATGAGCCTCCATCCTCCTCAGAGGAAGGAGAGGACATGTGAAGGAACAAGGGAGGTAGGACCTGCCATATAATAGGCTCTGTGCCCTTGCCGTTCCTCCTCCTTCCCTTCTCATGCCATGTTGCTGCTGTTGAACACCAGCAATTCTGGAGTGACAGGCATTCTCCAGGCCTGCTCAGAGCCAGTTTTCTGCTAGTTGGTGGGGGGGAAACGGCTATGAATGTTCTCTTCATTATGGCAAGCCAGCTCCTCAAGGAGTGGTGGAGGAAAATGTAGGAAGGTCTGGTGTCTCAGAGATATAAAGGGTTCCCATCTCTCCATGAATGTCACAGGTCAGAGATGCTCCCCACCATACACACCTATGCTCCGGCTGCCCTTGTGCAGTAAGTTTAATACTCTCTGTTCATGTCCCCCTTACTATGAGGAAGGGACCTGGAGAGGAGCTCAG
Organism: Manacus candei; assembly: GCF_025592945.1. NCBI lineage: Eukaryota > Metazoa > Chordata > Aves > Passeriformes > Pipridae > Manacus > Manacus candei. The sequence goes on from NW_026138066.1 coordinate 7,644,743, forward strand.
CAGAACAAGTTCTACATGAAGTTTCTGCAACTCTTCCCAACTGACTTGCACCATGGGCTCTGGGGTGGGTGGGTAGGTGTGCATGAGAAGAGCATCACCCAACCTCCTCACTTCCTCGTGGATGTGAAGAATAGGATTTCAGTTGCTCACCTCACTGGGTTGGCCTCACAGAAAGTCTTCCTCTTAGACCATGGACATGCTGGTATGGATAGGAGATAGCCTAGGGTGAAGACAGGGGCACAGGAAACAAATGGGATGTGAGAATAAGGCCTGGGTGTAGCCCCAGAAAGATGGCCCTGGTAGAAGCTCCCTGTGTGTTCAGCCACACTTTGTGTGCCAGGATAGAAGAGGACACCAGCCTCTGGTGGATGGCAGTGTTGCTTTGACTGCTTAGAGGCCCTCATGAGAGTCAGAGCAACATACCACTTCCTAACTTCTCCACTGCCTCACAGTTAGGTGTTACAAACTTTTCTTAGGGATCCTTTCACATCTTGGTAAAACTCCAGTTTCACTTGTTAGGTCCCAGCCTCTGTCCCTTGGATAGAAGATCTGCTACAGAGTTGGAAATGAGCATACTGCCCTCTCTACCTAGTCCCATTTCTAAGCAGCCCAAGAAAGCACAATCTTGGCACTATCTCCCCCAAAGTTTTGTTGTCAGGCAGGAGTGCTGCCTGTTAAGCACGTCTTTATGCAGCACAGCGGGCCTCCTCTCCATGATCTGCCCTACACCTGACAGTTGTTCACCTCTATCCAGATAAGGATGAGGACCTCTCCTGTGTTGGCCCTCCCTAAGTGGTTATTTCCTCTTTGAGGTGCTCCTCAGAAGCCCCAGTGTTTTTGGGGGCCTGGGAGAAGAATGAGGGTGTAGGAGCTTCTCTGGGAGGGATTTACATGCTGTGTACAGAGAACTTACCTATTATCTGTCAGGTAGTAGCACTGCCAGCTGTGACAGCTGGTTTCTATGCCGCTGGTGATATCATTTTGCCTTCTGTAAGTGAGGAACAGCAGTAGGCAGAGACTCCTTTTCAGTAATACAGGATGTCATGCAGATCCTGATGCGGAAAACCAGAGGGGGTATCCCAAAAGTCAAAACATGTGAAGATCTGTGGTGTTTCTTTTTTGTAGGGATGCTGATGGTAACAATCCTAAGCCAGGTCCTGATCCCATTGCCTCAGACTCCACTGTCAGCCTGCTTCCCCACAGTAAATACATCATTTTGCCTTGAGTCCAGAGGTGTCCATGGTACTGACTCCACACAGTAAGAGCCAGTCCAACCCAGAGGAAAGGGTGTGAGTGCACACGTATGTGTGTTCTATGTGCAGAAGGATGAAGGGAAGTCACAAATGGAAGTCATGTCACTGCTGCCAGGTGTCCCTCCATGTTGGGATCATGCAGCAAATCAAGACAGGTAAATGCTGTGAGAGATGCTTAGGCACAGCAGAGCCTCTCCATCTACCACTTGGAGCAAGCCCAGTGGTCTTCCAGCATGGTAACCATCCAAGCAGAAAAGACTATTGGTTAGGGCACAGAACTGGACAGGAAAAGGAGGATGGCAGGCAAGGGGGGATGGAGTCTTGTTCCTCTCCCCACCTCTTCCCTCCCTGTGCTTCTCTGCTGTATGGTCTTGTAAACAGTTCTGCTCAATCAATACTTTAGGGAGGAGCATTGACCTGTAAAGGTTTCTGCTCCCTTTCCCTATCACCTCAACGAGGCAGAAAAGAAAGGTCAGGGATACAGCTATCATCAGGCCCTTCTTTTTCCTGTGGTAGGGGTGAGGCTGGACAGGGGGGACAAGCCATTTCTCTCCCAGTTGTAGCGCCCCACTCCAAACCAGTGGATGAAGTTTGCACAAGATGGACTGTTCTGTGGGAGGAAGAGGGCAAGGAAGGGAAACAAAGTGTCTCACCTTCCTTCCTCCTCCCTTCTTCTTTGTTCTGCTCCCTCCTCAGGGACGAGGGCTCACAAAGTGATGCCAGCCCTGTCGGAGGAAAGCAGATTTAACGTTCTATTTGCATGATGATTTTACTGTATTTTTCTGAGCAAACACCTGTTGTGTATGTGCCAGTTTGTTGGAATTTAACCTCCTTCCTCAAAGTCTCTCCTGTCCTTGTCCCTGTTTTCTCTGCTCCTTTCATTCATCCCTGATGTGATTTTATGAGACACTCCTATCAGTTTGGGAGGGAACATGCCCCAAAGAGAACCCAACCCAATCAGCCCCATAAAACCTTTTCCTTCTTCTTTCCGGGGTCTCCCTCCCCTTGCCCCAAATGTGGTTTCTCAGCTGCTTTTCAGGGTAATGTGCATAAAGGGGGATGTGTTATATACCAAAGGCCTGCTCTTTCTACTGGCCATCTTTTCTCCTAGTTGTTGAGAAACAGGAGTGAGGCCCATCAAGATAGATCTCATAAGAGAAATGGTCACTACCATCCCTGTGCCCTGGTTGTTCTTTCCTGAAATCTACAAGCAAGGTTATTCTCGGGGAAAAAAGGAATGCTTCAGCTGCAGGGAAACCTCTGATATGGTAAAAACTTGATGTGGAGCTGGTTACAATCACTTAGAAGACTTTCCACCACCTTCCTCTCATTGATTGCATGGAGCTCTGCATTAAGTTTGCCCTACCCATTCTCTGCCCTGGTTTGCCCTGGCAGAGAACAGGGCATGATGAAATCTGAAAAGCCTCTTTGTTGGGAAAAAGTCTGGAGAGACTGTCTGAAGTTTCTAAGCCCTCTATGGCTTGGCTTTAGCAAGTCTCTCAATGCTGCCTTCTCCCAGGGCAAAGTGGATTTCTGGGGAAGAATCAGGACCAGACTCTTTCACACTTTATTTCTGGCTTGATGACTCTTGGCAGGGACAACAGGGGTTTAGTTCACCTCACTGGAAATTGTGAAGGGTGAGGAATGAGGTTGGGTGCAGACCTGCCCTCTACCCCCAAGAAAAGCCTTGGGAGGAAGACTTAACTTGGGTCCTGCATCCAGAAGAGCGAAGGTGAGACCTTAGGTGTGCTGTTCTCATGGGGCAGAGCTCTTTCCCATACCTGATGTTGCTGCCCCAGCTTATGCTGTGGTGCCATGTTCCCTTCTCCCCCTCCCCACTCTTTCATACTGAATAAATCCCTCTCGAGGCAGGTGTGAAATATTCATGACTGACAAATGAAGAATTATGTCGGGCTGAGGAGGCCTCTGTGTGTTTGCAATGCTAATCAGCCTGCCTTCCTGGAGGAGGCTCTTCCTGGCAGGCTTGAGGGAAGAAGCAGAAGATGCAGGAGGGAAGGTGGAAAAGGAGCTGAGAAAGAGAGAGGAGTGGCAGATGCAGCAGGGATGAAGAAGGTGTGGTGAGACCAAGGAGTGGGGAGGCAAGGAGGAACAGGTAGAGGGAAATGGAGAAAGTGGAGAAGAGGGACAGGCTGGAAAGACCCAGGGAAGAGATGGCCGCAGTGGAAAGAATGGGATGGTAAAGGGACTAGTGAGGACAAAGGGACAACTAGGGTTCAGCGCAGGGGTTGAGGCTCTCTGAGAGAAGGTGGGGAGTTAGTCAGCAGTGCCTGGAGAAAGAAATCTGGGCGGACTTCTTGATGAGCTGTGACCCCTCTCTGTAGGGCAGAGCTCAGTGCTACAGGGTGGGCAGCTGCCACATATGCAGGAGCTGGACCCAGAGCCCCGAGAGCACATTTGCCATGCTTGTTGCTGACAGGAAAGCTCAGCTGCATCGGGAAGGACACACAATCTCCAGGAGTTTGGAGAATGTCCCTTCAACCACCACCACCGCCTTCAGCACAAGCCGCAGGCAAGAAGAGCTGATGGAGCCATGTCCTCTTCCTGGAGCCAGCTTGCTGCTGTCCCACCATCTGAGCAGGAGGGAGCATTCTCAGGGTGGCTCAGTGTGAGACAAACACTCTGTGCCGCCCTCCACTGGGCTACAGAGGTATCTTGTAGGGCTGGCAGAGCCTGGCCCACCTCAGCCACCCACTGCCTACGCTGTATGAGACAGATGGTTTTGGGTCCTTCCCCGAAGGAAGGGGAAAGGGGAGTGTCTGTTTTGTCCCCCCTACACACGCACGCACTCCCAACCCTTTCCTTCCAGCTTTGGCCTTGTACTGTGAGGGGTGTTCTTGGTCTGTATCCCCTTGACTGCCCCTGGTGTGTGCCCTGGAGAGGTGTCTCCATACCTCTCCCTGCACCATCCCACCACGGCAGCTCTCTGCTGGGCTGCCCCAACCCATCCCCAGTCCCCGGGCGGAGATACGGCATTCTCTGCCCAGCTTCTCCTTCTCCCACTTCTCCCACTCCCTCTCCTCCCTGCCCCACCAGGGTTAAGTCCCCCTTTTCCCCCATTACAATCCCCCTCTGTATGCCCCATCCTCTCGCGTTCGGCTTGGCCTTTGCCTCCCCCATAATTACCACCGCCACTGTGAGGCCTTGCTCTTGGGTGGCCTGTCCCCACCGCCTGCTCTCCATCTTCCCCATGGGGAGGAGGAAGGAGAGTCCATCCGGGTCAGGCCAGACCCTCCAGGGCTGGTACGGCTGGTCCATCCACAAGCACAGCATCTGGGGTGAGGGGGTGGGAAGGGGCAGGCAGCTGCCAGGCACAGAGAAGGGGGCATCAGGCCTTGAATGTAAGGAAGGGCCTGGGAGGCAGCTGCTGGGACTGGCCTCTTTGGTGTTCCTCCTTCTGTAACAACCCTGTGACCCCCTCGGTTGTGTATGGACAAATTTGAGTTGGAGTTATGTTCTTTTATTTCTTCTTCTGTTTTTTTTTTCTTTCTTCTTTTAGATTTGTATTTCTTTCTCATTCTTTTCTTTCTTTTTTTCTCTCTTTCCTTCTTTTCCTGTTCTAAAACTGAATGGCACGAAATCGTTTTTCCTCAACTCGGAGATTCCTGTATGGAGAAAATCAATTTCTATATTTGCAATAAATTTCTTATTTAAAAAAAAAAAACACTAAAAAAAACAACAAGCAAAAAATACAAAAAGCTGCTTCTGAGTCCATTTGTTCCAGCCTTATCTGGTAGAGGAGGTGGGATGGGATGGGATGGGATGGGATGGGATGGGATGGGATGGGATGGGATGGGATGGGATGGGATGGGATGGGAGAAAATGGGATGGGAGAAAATGGGATATGGATGAAACAGAGAGCTGGGTCAGGGCATGCGAGAAGGATTCTCCCAGGCACCCAGTGGCCACCCACTACCCCCAAACACACCTTTTCTCTGCCCTTGGCTGTTGCCTTTTTTGGATACATCCTCATTTTTACAGAGTCATCAGTTCTGTCATGATACCAGTCCTCTCCTGCACTGATCAGCACTCAGTTCCTTCCCCATCCTGGGCATGCATGCAGCACTGCCTAGGTGTAGGGCAGTGCTTCCTTGCCCATCACCTACACAACAAATCCTCAGCTGGCGGTGAGAGGCTCAAGCCCCAAAGCTCTCTGGAGGAGGGTAATCCAAGCAAGCGATCCAGCCATGGGTAATGACTGAGCAATCTGTAGCCTAATCCACCAGCAGATATCCTGATCTCAGCTCTTCCTAAGCATCAATATTTAAAGTCAAGAATGCAGCCAGCAAATCCATGCCTATTGGTGCATTTATACACATAATTAGGCCAATTTGTGTATGGTGACATAGCAGCCATTCCCTTGCATGTCTTGTCTCTTCTCTGCCTCCAGTTTCTTAATGTTTCTAGTTTCTCCTGAGAGTGGTATGGCTCCTTGGCTCAGAAGGTTTCTTTTTTTTGCCCTGGCAGATCCAGCTTTAAATAGACGGGTTTAACCATGGCTTCTAGGCTTCCTTTTTGGGTGTGCTGAACTCACAACCTCTGCTCCTCGTGTAGCAAGGGACGGGAATAAATGGTCCTAGGGAGTTGTGAATATGGACACAACAGCTCCTGGATATATATGCTACAGTAGCTGACGACTCTTATTAATGCTAGAATTGATTTCAGAGCAGACTTAGGAGCAGACACTAGTACAGGCAGATGCTTCACAGTCTGACATGTTCTCCAGTGGACTTAGGAAGAATGATTCAGTGTGGGAAGGAAAGGTGCTGGGCTGTGTCTCTCTGGGAGAGGGACAATGGTGCATAACAAAGAGGAGCTCTTCTGGGGTTAATCAGAGTTTCATCTGCTTGATAGAAAGCTGGATCTTTCAGTCAAAGTGGTGTTCCTGGAATCTGCATCTCTGCAGTGCAGGGATACAGGCCTTCTGAGACAGGGAATCTCAAATCTTGGGAGGAATTAATGCATAAATTATAAAATGGTGTAATCTAATCAGTAGAGAGCCCCCATGCTGTTTATTTTGTTGCTAAATTCGATTTTGTCTCCACAGTCCTTGCATTTCATTTGGTTGCTCTGCCACAGGGATGAGAAAGGACAAGATATATTTGCAAATGCTGTCTAGGGGGAGTGGGAAGCTTTGGGAAGGGAAGACTGTCAGAACTGAAGTCATCACAGATGTCCTGAAGCCAGGTAGGGCTCTAGGGCTTGGGGGGGACATGGAGGCACTGTAGTCAGCCCTCTGGGCCAAAATGATCTGTGATGAAAGAGTTAAGCAGTGCTCGTATTTAAATAGCCTTTGGCTGATTCCAGTCAGATACCTTAGCAGTCCTCTGCTCTGCAGTGTTGTGTGAGCTGGTGTGTATCTTAGGAAGGGATGAGGTGTGAGCTGCATCTGTGAGTCTGCATCATTCTCTCAAGTGTCTCTGGATACAACTGTGTCCAACTGATCACAGTCTCTGCAACAAACCACACTGACCTCTGCCTCCAGAACCTGCTTGGCGGACTATGATGTCCACGGAGTCATCACAAAGTGAGAGAAGGGCTCACAGCTATGCTGTGGGCAGTGAAGGGGCTGCAGTGGACAGTGTGAGGAAGGGAGTCATCTAGGTGGCCAAAGTGAGTTGGCCTACTAAGCAAACCCATCCTGGAGAAGAACAGTGCAGCTTTGCATAGCCTCATGTTTTAGGCTGGCTGCAGACTCGGGAAGACCATTTTGTGTTGGCTTGTGGTTAGTTAATGCTGACATGGTTATTTTCCACCCCCGTGAAGTTCAGTGACTTATCCAAGCCATAATTTGCAGCAGCACAGAAAGAACTGACTTAGCCACAGAGCCTTTTGCTGGAAATCATATGGGACAGTTGTCATCTCTTTGCCTCTGTGTGTGTGTGCATGTGCCTATGTGTTATGGTACGGACAGGCATGTAGGCAACATTGCCCTCTTCTGGACTGACTGCAAGGACTGGAAGAGCACCTCTGATGGAATTGCATCCTGGCAGAAGAATTCTGTTTCCACTGCAAACGTAACAACATTTCTGGGTCTTGATTTCCTATCCAAATCCTAGTGATTTTGGATCAATCAGTCATGAGTCCTCAGGGTCAGACCAAGTCTAAGAGAGCAGAGTGAGGAATCCCTTCTCTCCAGATAATTCTGGCTCCAATGTAACCAGAAACCAACAGCTCTGAAGGGTAGTGAGAAAATGGATGAGGGTGTGAGGGTCATGCTGCTGACATTTGTCCTGAGGGCTGTCCCTCAAGGGGATGAGAGCAGTGCAGGCTATGGAATGGTTAGGCTGACATTTTTCCCCAGGTCTTGGATGCACTTTCAAGTAAAACACAAAGGTGTGTATTGTGCAGAGCTGGAGGACAGACTGAGAGCTATACAGAGTCCAGGGGAATTTGGAGCTGTAAGTGCACAGGCCATGCCTACCCTTAGCAGGTGGTCAGGGGATGTCACTGAACAACCTGTACATCTCCCTTCTCATCCCTGGAGAAAACACAAAGTGAGAGAAGGAAAACTCAAACAGCCTGAGTGAAATATTTAGGAGCGAAAGGATAAGATAGATTGAATGAGGACTTGAATACTTTTATACAGGGGCACATACGTAGTTAAAATGATGGATTAGTATCACTGGTGCTCCCCTATATGGACAAGCTCAAGGTTTTGCCACAGATTTGGTGGGACTGTGCCAAGGTGCAGAACTGCTCCATTCCTCGGCTTCGCAAATATTCAACAGGGACCTGTGTCTTCCCTTCCCTTTCCAGACTTCCTGGAACAGGGTCACAACATGGTTATGTGCTATCTCTTGCAGTGGGATTGCCAGACTCCTCAGGGACTGACAGTTAACATACATTCTCAGAGGAGAAGGGAATGGCATTTAAAGTGAGTCCAAGGAGCTGCACTCCTGCTAAGCAAGGCAGAAGTAAGCAGGTGCCCAGCCAATGAGACTGTGGAAAATGAATCAAAAGCCTCATCACTTTTTCAATAAGAAACACTTCAAAAAAGAAAAGTATTCAGCTCCATCTTTCTGTATATGTTGCCAGAAAGGGTATCATTAAGAATTCATTGCAACTTCTGCACCCAATTTTCCAGCCCAGTGCCTTGTCCCACTTGTCTTACTCCAGCTTCAAAGACAGTGGAGGCTCTGCCATGAGTATTGAGGGACAAACGGGACCTGAATAATAAGACGGAACTTGAAGAAAGAGTGGGGGGAGATGAGGACCACAGGTGAAGGGGTGAAGTGGCTGAAGGAGGGAGAAGAACAGTAAGGAAAGGAACATGAGAAAGAGCCAGACTTGCCCTCAGACTTGTGAGCGAATAGGTACAAGCCTGTCCCAGATGCTTGCTGTGTCCAGCTCACATGTGCCTAGGGATTTCTTTCTACTCTTCTCTGTCCTTCTACTCTGTTCTTTCCCTTCTTGAGCATCCGGAGTCGGTGAGTGGGGATTCCTAACAGCCAAAACCAGCATAGTTGGATCAAGGTTCTGAGCTGCAGGATGGTGATGCAGCTGACAAAAATGGCCAAGTCAAGCCAAACTGTGTTAAAGGGCAGATTCATCAGGACAAGGAACTGCAGGCTAAATCCATAAAGTTTGAAGTGGCTGTACTTGTTGTGTATGAGTGCCTTCAGGTGAAGGAAGTGTCATGATACCTGCTTGTTTGGAGGAAAAGGTGCTTCATTCTGGGGTTTGTTCAAATTGAGCATTGGGCCAGGAGACATTAGATCTCAGCTTCTCATCCCTTCACAATAAGGTGGGGAGAGAGCTTTCACCTTTGTTTCTCTGCCATACATTTGCTATCTTTTGTCACCATCATCCACAAGATTTCCTGCTCTTGACACCTGTTCATCTTTCTCTCTGCTTCTCAAGTGGCAGCCAGGGAGATAATTGGTATTTTTGACACTGTCTGTTGAGCTCTTTGTGGCAGGAGCTGCCAGAATGAAGCCGTGAATTATATAATAAGGGTTAATTAGAGGCTTTTCAGGGCTATGTTACCATACTCCATGAGGATGTTGCCGTCCTTTCGGGGCTGTTGTAGGAAACAGTGCCTTTGGGGGACAGGAGCAAGGAGGTGTCAAAGCCATTGACGGTGGCTGTGGTGGCCAGGAAAAGGCTATTCTGGCTCATTAGTGGCACCAGAGGTGCTGGGGTGGACCACACAACTCAGGAGAGTAAGAAGTAAAGTTGGACACAGACTGAGGTTTAATGACTGATGTGGTGGAGGTGGAGGGTTTTTAAACTCCTATAGAGCTGTGGTCTGATGTTGGAGGAATAGCTGGGTGCCAGGTTCCTCAGTGGTCCTCATTCTCCCTCTGCTGCTGAAGGGAGCTGAGCTGGAAGGTAGAACTTGCCAGGGCAATGTCCATAGAAACCAAGGCTTGAGTGAACTCTGAAAGGCCCTCGGCAACCCACAACTGCCAGATGACAATTCTGCTCCTGCATGGGTAGCCTGCTTCTCTAAGAAGACCTCATGGTTCCATCCTACCTCTCTAAGAAGGTTGACCTGCCTGTAACTGAGTGTCCAATGGGAGAGACCACCAGTTCAGTGGTGGAATGTGAGAGGGAGAGAAGTGATCCTCCAAGTTTTGCTGTCCTTGTTGTCCCACAGCTACTCTCTTTCCACCTGTCTGCCACTGCTGGGTTGTTTGACTTTGGAGATGATGAGGAGACACTGTTCCCTCACTCCCACCTAGATCCTTAATGGAGAAGGGGGCACTAATTTCTCCAGCCCTGTTTTGCAGATCATGTGCCTGAAGGTGAAACTGCCTGAGGCAGGTTAGCCAGCTTGAGAAGGAGGTTTAGATGACAGATCTCTTTCCTGCTTGCAATTGTTGCTATGCAGGGATGCTCTGAAGTGGTTGGCTTTGCCAGCACAGCCTCTCTTACACTCCTGTGCCATCTCAGAGGAGTAAGAAACTCATCTTGTTGCTTCAAGGCTTTGGAGTCATCACTGGCATATTATGGAGTCTTTCAACAAAAAAGTATAAACTGCAAGGTCACCATGTTATAGCATAACACACCCTCCTGGGTCTGACAAAACTTGAAGAACTCCTTTCCGGCTCTGGGGGAGTAATGGACTTCCCTGAGTCTCTTGAAAAATTACATCCAAGTATTACATCCAATGAAAGATCTTTGGGAAATCAGAGAGATTTCTCTCCCTCACTTTCTCTTCACACCACTAAGTTCCAAGTCTTGTCAGTGTGGTGGGTGGAGGGTAGCAACACATGATGGTAACCAAACCTCTGGGCTTCTTCTGCCTGGCTGCTTACCTGTGAGAAGCAGACAGTCACCTGAAACTGTCAGAAGACGACACAGGTTCTACTTCCACCTCTGCTTAACCTTCTAGGCCATCAGCTCTCTCCTCCTTTCTTGTCTATTGTGCTTTCCTCAGAATTTCCAACCACTCCCTTCATACTTTCCTTTTTTTCTGTTTTCTCTGTTCTCCACCTTCCTTCATTGACCCTCACCTCTCCATTCCCTAGGGAATCATGATTTTCTGCATCTCTCCTCTCCTGTATTTTTTTGATACCTTCACTCACCATCTTCCATCTGTTGTCCTTTTCCTGTTTCTCCTTCTTTCCTTCTATTCAGCCCCTTATATCTCCTCCCATGTCCACATATTTCACCCTCTCATATAATATCTAATATAATTCCTCACATCTTGAGTCATCCTAACCTGCAAGGAAGTGGTTTCCCGCAGGGAAACAGAATGTGAAAAATATCTTTGTTCACCAAAAATTAAATATTGACCATATGGGGTGGAAAAAAGCCAACAAACTAGGCAAAAAAAAGTGCCAGCTCATTGCTCAGAAAGGGATGAAAAAAGGCAAAACTTGTCTGAACAAGTATTCACCACTGGGTTCAGTGCATTTCTGCATCAGTGTGCGCTGAAAGCCTTGCTAAGGTTCTCAGACAGAGACACTGCAGTAGGGCCAACCTAGACTGCACTGGGGTAGACAGAAGGTGGAATCTGGGATTCATGGATGCAGCTGAGATACAGTTAGTGTGTGAAACAAACTTAAGGTGTCTCTTACACACACACACACACACACACACACACACAGAGTCCTACAGTTTTGTCCTTCTAGGCTGAGTCAGTTGGATATTCTCTGCTTCAGTCATTTCTGAGATGATGCCTCTGCCAAAATTACTCCCTTTGTGACTCTTCCAGAAATGGCTGTGACTGTGGGGTAAGAAGGTCAGGGGTAGGCTTCTTCTAACATGGGGTCATATCATCAGAAATAGGAACCTGGTGAACACTCCAACCATACCTGGAAAAGTACTTCCACGAGGAATCAGGCACTTTCCCTCGCAGACACATTTCCCTGACATTTCCCCAGGTCTCTTCTGTTTCCTTATTGAATGTTCTCAACAGAAACCAATTTCTCCCACACCTTGATCCCAGAGATGACCTACTGCAGTGTCTGAGCATCACCCACAGGCTGAAATTTCTTAACAAAGGCCACAGTACAGGGTAAGTCATATAGATTTGGGCAGGGGCATCACCTCAGAAATAACTGAAGGAGAGAAAGTAACATATTGTTCTTACAGGCAGGGGACAGACTTAGCACCACACAAAATGACTCAGAGAGCAGCTTTGGTGGGCAGAGAAAGAAAATCTCAATGAATCCCTCAGACCTTTCTGTTTCAGTGATCTATTAAACAAGTCATATCTCTGTGTACAGCAAGTACAGGATTAATCCCACATGATTCTGGTATTTTTAGCAGCTTGCTCACAGCTAGGGTAACTGGGACTTCTTTCTTGCTTCACTTGCAGGAGCCCTGAAGCCAGTCTCCAAAGGTTCCTAGTAAATAGGTAGATCTCAAGTGAAAATCCAGGTCTCTGAGTGCTGCAGTGAGAGATGCAAGATGTTTGATTACAAGAAAAATGTCTTGGGATCTACCTGAACCAGCTGTTCTACAGTTGGATCTTAGGCTAATTCACTATGTGACCCTGCTGGGATCCATGAAAATGAGCAGAGGATGGAAAGGCAGGCATCTGCTTCATCAGTGCTTGAGACAGCACTTCGTGTAATGGTGGTGGGGCAGTGTTGGGTCTTGATGCGGGGTGAGGCTGCATACAGACAGGAGACTGGGGAAGGGACAGTAGCAGGGTGGTAGCAATGGAATGTGCCTTCTAACACAGACCTTGGGAGTGTGATCTTGCTCTGCAGGGCCCCAGATCTCTCTCCTTTCCCTGTTTTTGACAGCCCAAACTGAATGGGACACAGAGTCTCCCAGCAATGCAGAGGCTGTGGCTGTGCTGCCAACTTTTGATGTTCTGGAGTCAGAACCTACCGTGAACAGGCTCTGTAGTTGCAGCTGGGTTCCTCTGGTGTGTGATGGGGAGCATGTGCTTCCCACCCACTGTTATAAATGAGGGGATTTGGTGGGCAGGAAAGGATTCCCTTTATGGGTCGGCTCCTTCTCCTAGCTTCTGCTGACACCACTTGGAACCATCTGGACAGAAGAGATTCCTTGGATCTGCATCAAAGTTCCTTGGACAGCACACATCCAGAAGACTCTTGCCAGAAACAATCCCTGCAGACAGCCATAATGTCAGGGTTTCTCATCCTCTAGATGAGGCAGCCCTCATAGATTATTACTGCACTGCTAGCATTTCAGGGAGGAAGAAGGCCCAGTGGAAGAAGGCACATGTTTTCTGGTCTCTCTATGATCATCACCAGGTGACCACCATGGCAGATGCAGCAAATTTATCTGCCCAGGAATCATGACCTTTCTTCCAAATGAAGGAAATATTTTGTGGAAAAGCAGCAGAAAAACTGCCATATCAGCATGAATCAAAACTGTCTGTGTCTTCTTCTCCACTGAGGATTCTAAAATCACAAATAGTTTGAAGAAGGCAAGCAGGGCAAAAGTATTGTCTATTCCTTTCAATGTAAGAACATTGAGTATCCTTGAAATGATTAGGCATCAGGTTTAAGAGAAAATTCAAGGAAACCTCATATCATAGTACAGAAATAGCTGATGAAATTCCTTGCCAAAGTCTTTAAACCAAATTTCTAGAAGTCTTTAAACTGCTGTTGGCCAGTGTGAGAGAGAGAGACATAACACTGGGAGAGATGGACCTTCGTGATGGTCCAGTACATCTGCCCTTCTGCATTACTGCACGTCTTATCCAACCTCTGGCATCCTTGTGTCAAGGTCTGCCCAGCAAGGCTGCTGCAATGGTCTGAAATGCCAGATAACTGTTAGCTGATGCTAAGATCATCTGACAGACCTGATGGGAAAAGAGCTGCATCTGAAGCTTCCCAGCACTGCAGCAGTGAGACTCACGGTTTCAGAACAGAGTTTCTGCAGCTGCTGCTTCCAGTTCTACCAGCACATAGTGAGCACCTGCATAAAATTCAGGCCTTATAATTATTTGGCATGTACTGAAAGAACAAGTGGTAGAAAAAAGCTTGAATATACACAGCAGCAATCAGACAAATGAACAGGAGAAGGAACTACTTTTAGCTTGGGCTTCTCATCAAATCAAACCATATGTCAGGACAGCCCTGGAGACACGCGTACCTTGGGGACCAGAGTCTTAACAACTGGTCAGCACCTTGGCAGGTGTCGTGACCAAGACAGAGGCACAACAGATGACATGAGAGAGGAAGAACCATGGTACCAGGGCAGTGGAATCCTCCTATCAGCAAAATTTGCCTCATGACAAGAATGCTGATGTCAGTGATTCCTGATACAGGGAGTAGTAGGATAGAAAAAAGCCCAGGATTTTTTGGGTAAAAATAGACAAGGAAGAAGCTGAAACATATGGCTTCACGACCTAAAGCCCCTTCTGAACCAAGATAGGTCCTGAGACAGGAAAGTCCCTGTGGGATTGATCTTGTGAGATGTAGGACTATACCAGATGTGCAGATGGTAGGTATGTTCTGCACTTGAGCAGGTGGCAGGTATGCTCTGCACTACTCACCTGTGGGACACTGTGCTGAGTATCTCTGAGTAAATCTCCAGGTGAGTTCCCTATGACTGTCCAGAACCTTAAAAATAACAACAATACAAAAGTATGTAAGGAACAAAAGGAAGACTTGAGAAATGTGGGCTCGCTGCTAAATGGGGCATGTGGCCTGGTGAGACAGGGCATGGAGAATGCTGATGTATTGAACGTCCTTTCCAGCTCAGCCTTTACTGATAATACTGACCTTCAGAAATGCCAGGTCCCAGAGACCAGGGGAAAACAGGGAGCAACTTGACCTGTGTGGAAGAGGATCAGAGAATACTTAAGGAAACTGGATATATGCAAGCCCATGGGTCCTGATGAGATGCAGCCAGTGGTGCTAAGGAGCTAGCTGATGTCATTTTAAGGTCAATCTAAATAATCTTTGAACACTTATGGTGACTAGGAGAAGTGCCTGAGGACTGGAAAAATGTAAATGTCAGTATGGAAGTCTAAGTCTATAGGAAGTGGCGGGAAGGATCTTGCCAACTGGAAAGCATGGAACTGAAATTCCTCTGTCTTCTAAAGGCATGCACCTCTAAGAAGGGTGATGCTGCTATGAGGAATCCCTGCATTTCTGATTCCTGCCAAGTTGGAATGATGTTGGTGAGGCAAGGTTTATAGGGGAGATAAATGGCTTTTTTTGGACAAGCCAAATTGAATGTAAACATAGACAAGATCTTTTTTGGGCTTGCTGTATTTACCTCCTCCAGATCTGCATGTGGGCCCAACATCCTGCCCATTTATTTCTGCTTGTATTATAGCTGATCCTTTACACTCTTACCATCTTCAGACATCACACTTAGAGCAGTCCTGATGTTAAAATGTGAATTCATATTTTCACAAAGACCCAGATGTAAAAACTACATACCCTACCCTCTTTGGTGAGCTGGGGAGAAAAGGAAGGAGAAGATTAAGGATTTATTTGATAAGCCATTTGCCTATGAGTACCCACTGTGATAATCCACACCTGCAATAAGGAAGAAGAGGATCAGCTGTTCTTCCAGGTAGTTGAACTGCAGTTCAACAGTTAATCTTTCAGAGCTGATCTTTGCTTCTGTATAGCTTGTTCTCACATAAAGCTCACCTGGTGTTCAGGTTGACTCATGTGAACCTGCCATATGCTTGAAACATCCCTTTTCTGACACCAAATAAAGCAGAGTCTAAAGCAAAAACCTCACGGACTTGTCAATGAAGGGAGGTGTTGGTGAATCCTAGGAACTGCAGCATGTTTCTTGATAAGCCATAAGGGTTTGAGCTCCTCCTTAAGGGGACTGAACTGAGTCCGGAGCAAAGCAAATAGCAGTAATGTAGGAAACAAGCAGTACAGACTAGCAGGGAATGAGATACTGCAGAGTGAATAAGACAGCCTTGTTCCCTGAAACTCCCACCAATGCCCAAAAGAGAAATAGCCAGAAGAAAAAGAGATGTCTGCAAGCACCAGTGTGAGGGGGAGAGAGAGAGCATGTGTGAAACACACATTGCGTGAGGGAGATGGGTCCTATACAATGCTTGAGAAACATGAGTCCTGTAGCCTTTGTATTTGTCTTAGAGCTTGTGTGTTTGAGACGGTGTGAGGGAGCCCGAGACAGCTGCCCCATGCATGTGAGCAGCAGCGTGAGAGCCAGGCCGAAAGAGAGGGGTGAGCTGAAGTGGAGCCTCTCCAACTTTCTCCCTGCCTGGGAAGCTGCTTCAGGGGCTTGGAGTTGTGGTGGGTTGGCACATTTCAGGTGAAGATGGGGAGTTCTAAGAGCTATGCACTGACCCTTCTGGCTGGAGTCAGTGATGCCCCAGGAGCTGGGGATTTGCCACAACCTCCTGTCTATACATATGTCTTCCCTGTTATGGTGCTCAGTGTCCATCCCCACCAAACCTGAAATATCATCTGACTGGTCTGCAGCCGTGAGGATGGAAATGAGGGAGACTGGTCAAATAAACCTTTTCTCTTCCATGTACACTGAGAAGCCAAGAAGGACTAGTCCAAATGCCCCCAGCAGATACTAACTGCTGTCCTGCCTCCACAGCTGGTCATGCTGCCTTGGTATTTGTGCTGTTTAAAAGCAGAAGGCAGAAGGCCTTCCTCTTTTTTGCAGGAGGCTCCTCCATAGAGCCAAATGGCCAGCACAGCATAGCCAGGTCCTGCAGCTGTCCAGATCCAGTCCTGTCTCACCACAAACTCCCAGTCTTGGGGAAATGGGAACATCATGTTCCTTCCCAGCACCTGCTTGGCTTGAATACATCAGCTATTGTGCTCCTGCTGCCTCTGCAGAGGGAATTGCCTGCCATCTGGTGCTCAAAGACCCCTTAGTTTTGGTCAGGGCTTGGTGACAGATCCTTTTGAAGCCCTGCAAAAGTGAGGGAAACATAAGTGTGGTGGCAAAACAAGGGCTTCTGCAGTGCTCATGTACTATGAAATATAGCTCAGCTCTCTGCCAGCTGGAGGGACAGCAATGTGAGCCAGATACTGGGAACAGCCTTCCATGTTTGAGTGGCCATCCTCAGAAGAGAGGAAAAGCTGGAAGAAAGGCATCCCAGTGAAGCTCTGGAGATAGGAGATGGCACCATTACTGCAAGTCTTCAGGAATTTAAAGTGTGAGATTCTGGTTTCCAGAGCCATTTTTAGTGCCTTGGGCTATCCAAAACGCTTGCTCAGTGCTGGAGAATACCACATAGGACCTGTGGGAGTTATTCTGGAGAAGAAGCTGAAGAGAGGTAGCTGACCTTTCACTGAACACCGGTGTTCGGACCTCTGACTCACTCCTTGACTGACATAATTTTGCTAACCCTTAAAACCAGGGATAGCATCAGCATTGCAGATTTTCAGAGGTACCATGTGACATCATCTGGCAGAGCTTTTCTAAGCCTGGGTGATGTCATCACTGCAAAGTCTTACTGTAGGACTGATGAGCCTGTTCTTTCCTGGTGAGAGAGCAGGTCTTTCCAATAGCTTTCAGCTAGTTGCATGTTCACACCTACCTTTGCACTGCACAATAATAACACAAAGTGGATTTCAGTGCTGTTTGGAATAGTTTTGGTGAGCTGTGCCTTTGACTGAGATTGCGATGACATATTCAGAGACAGTGGCACCGGGACATCTCTTGTGTTGCCCAGGTGCAGGTCTTTTGAGCATGCCAAGTGTCTGTGACATGTCCCAGGCTCATGAGCTCTTCCAGGCTGTATACACCCTTGCCTTAGACAAAAAAATGAGGTCATATGTGGCATCCCTAAAGATGACTGCAAAGACAGACCATCAGCATGAGCTTTCTAAGGAAATTAAAATATCATGCTTCTCTTCTATATCGAGAGACTGTGAGTAGCAACTTTTAACAAAAGGCAATGGTATCACCCACATGAGCCTCTAAAGAGAGTGAATGATGTCACCAACTTGTGCAGCAGTAAATTGCAAGGTCAATTCTAGGGACTAAAGACTGCTGAACCACTTGAGCACAATGTAATGCCCAGCTGACCACTCCTAATAAGTAGGATATCCCTGCAGGCACTAATGAACACTTGTTGTGATTACTGAATCAGAGCTGGCTGGGGAATTTGAGCACATGCCTTCTTATTGTAGTGCAGGGCAAGTGTCTGAACGCACTTACCAGCAGGAGTGCCTCAGGAGAGAGTTACACTGCTAGATAAATGTCTGGTTTTAAGCCTTCCAGAAAGCAATGGTCTATGTTAGAGCCATGTGGCTGTAGCTCAGACCCAGAGAACCAAATATCCCTGGCCTTATACCTCTTCCATTCAAACATGCACATTGCTGTTTGTGGAGTGAGGGAGCCTTTCTTCATCACTGCTGCCATTAGAAAGGAAGCATATCCTCACCTGTCAGCTTTGGTTGTAGAAGAATTCAGCTGGGCTGCAATCTTGAAGACCCTCCAGGGGTGTGCACATGTGTCTAGAGTGAAAGCTATGCCCAAATCCTATGTACAAAGAGTAGGATAGCTGTCTGCATTAAATTCTGCACAGTGTGCACATGTGCACAAGGAGGTGAGATGTTATTCTCACTCACACTAGTCTCCCCTTGGCAGTCCAGCACTGCCCAGGGTGCTTGCTGTGGTAGTCTGTCCTTCACAGCAGCTTCCTCTTCTTAGAGCCAAAAAGTGAGGCATGCCTTGATTGTTCCCTCTTTGTCCGTGCTCTGCAATGCCCTGTTCCACTGCTTCTCCCTCAGTCCTGTGTCTCCTCCTTGGTCACATTCCCATGCCCGTGACCTCCATCAGTATTACCTGTCCATCCCCATCAGCCTCTGAGAACAGAGAGAACAAACTGACAGGCAAGAGCCATTCCTGATGGAAGGAGGAAGATAGTCCCCACAGCTCTCTCATCAAGAGGCCCCTCTAAAACCATCCTAATGAGATTCTCCTTAGGGCCCCTGTCAGCTCTGCCTTTCTTTGCAGGCTCCTTTGACAGACGGATGTCAGTTCAGGGAAAACTGTTTGATGTTCTTCATCTTAATGAAAGTGATCCTCCGGCAGGCACTGTCTCCTTTGCCTCTAGGCAACTGTGGTCTAGCAGTGTCAGGCTACTCTGTGCTTTGTCATACTGGATCCTAATTAGTAGCTGGCTCCTGCTGCTTCTGGAGTCAACAGGGAAAACATCCCTCTGGCTGCAGTGGAGCAGGAGGTAGAGGATGGGAAAGTCAGTGTACAGAGAAATGGCAAGGGTCTGTGTGAGTTCCTTCCCATCCTCTTCAAATACTGTCTCTTTTTCTCTCTGAAGATGGATATGTAGGCAGCTCTGTGTTTTCTCCCTGGCTACTGTTGACCTGTTGTGCACACCCATGCTGTTGTGAGTGAGAGAGAAAAGGTAGCATCCTGCTCAGGATAGCTAAGTGCTGAGAAGAGGTGAAACTAATGGGAGATGTACTGTAGAGTGAGAAGACACAGATTACAGGGTGCCTGCTCTAGATTTATCCCCAGATGATGTGTTGTGTTTTTTTTGATTCAAGTTGTTGGCTGAAGTTCAAACTCTTGTATTTTGTTTTCCTTTAAGGAGACATATTAACAATAGATCAAGGAAGTCCTCTGAGAGCACTCCCTGTTTCCCAAGGGACTGTAAAGTGCTGCTTTGATAAGTCAAAAACTAGGAGGCAATTTCTTTGCTGCCCAAAACCCTTTCTTCAGGTTGTTCTTAGTAGTCTTTTGCTTCCTATCTGTAGTCTCACTGTTTTATCAGACTGCACTGCTTTCTTTAGTCCTCCCTCAAACACAGCTCTTCAATCACAAACCTTCTTGTTTTGGGAAGTGGCGTATGCCTATGTTTAGATGATGACCACTAATGCTGCAAACAGGAGGTTAATTGTGTCCTGGAACCATCTTACAGAAAGGTAGCAGCTAAATCCATCTGATTAAAGGACATTCGATTGGTTTGTAGCAGAACTTATTCAAAATCTAGTCAGATCCTCCATCCTCATCCACAAGCAAATGCAGTCTCCCTAGCAATCATTATACCTGCAGCATCTCTTTTATTCAGCCCTGTCAGACATGCACAGCCCTGTCCTGTATTCCTCCCTGCCTTCCCAGTGGGGTGTGTGTCCAGCTGTACAGTCCAGCATCTCTTTGTGCTTGTGTATTGGAGCTTTCAAAGTGATCATTATATTGCTATATATGCAGCACAACGAATGACTAGTTTCTTTCCATGGCTCTCACTATGATTTCTCTGGGATAACTTTCAAACCCCCATCTCATTACAGCTTTGGAGACAAAGTGTACAGTGGGTTGCCTCACCCTTCTACCTCTGTCTGTCAGGCCACTGTGGGTACATACAGGCTGCAAGAAGACCAGATCCGACTGTGTTGTGGGTATGTGGCCAGTCAATCAGTATGGGAAGCACTGCTGGGCTTTGGTGCCTCAGGGCTACAAGCTGGACAGCTGAAGAGGTTTGGTAGCACTGCCCTAACATACCAGATTTCTGGAAGCTACTGGAAGGCGTAGACAGATAAACATCTTGGGAAGCATGTGATGCCACTAACGCTGAGGTATAATTAAATGTCTTTGAGTTCCTACAATTGAGATATGGTTATTATAATGAATTTTAAATTATATTTGGAATACTTGGTGGGTTTTTTCTTTGAGCTTTATTTATATGTGGGCTTCTTATTGCCAAACTTTTCTCAGCCACAACTTTCCTTTTATTTTATAGAAGCACATATACTTTTACATACAATTCTCAAGAATTCAGAATGTTGCCCTCTTTATCTGACATTAGTAAGTGGTTCTTTAAAGAATAATAGCCACTGAGAGACTTGGAGGCAAATTGCTAGGCTTAGCAAGGGTGATAGAGAAGGGAAGGGTAAAGAAGATTACAAAACAGAATCCATAGCTGCTATTTGGAGAAGATGGAGGGAGTGGGTGGGAGTGTAGAGAGGGAAATAGTTGTCCTTATAGAAGCCTCAAGTCAGAGAGCTGCTGGCCCCTCTCTGGAGGGCTCTGCTTGGCTGGGCAGCTTATTAACTGAAATGGAGAGAAAATGGAGAAGATTCAGGGCAGCGCAGAAGATAGAGGGGCAAAGGAAGGCCTGGCTGATGAAGGAAGATTAAGAACTAAATGTGTTTATCTTTGCTAAGTGATGACTGAGAGGATGTGTGATAACCATCTTCCCATCTGAGAGACATGAATAACTGTGCAAGTGTGTGCGTGTGGGCATGCTTTAGGGCAGCGTAGGGACAAGGCAGTTCAAAGAGCCATACCACAGTGGTTACCTTGCCTCTGCAAAGGCTCAAGGGCAGGCAGAATCTCCTCACAGCACCAAAGAGGGACCAGTCCTGCTGGGAATTGGAAGAGATGAGGTTTGTGGGTTTGAATCAGGTGGGAGATAGGATGGGAAGGAAATAAGGAAATCTCGCTGCTCCATTTCCAGATATAGTGATCTCTCCTGCCCTGCCCGTCCATTTTTCATATTATCATGAAAAACTACCCTTTAGTTACTCTGCCTCAGTTAGTCTCCTCACCTCAGCCTCTTCACAGCTCACCTCTGCTCTTTTCTCCATATTTCCTATCTTCATTCTTGCTCATTTTGTTCATAGTTACTTCTCTCTGTTGCACATGCCCTTTTTCTCCTTGTTTTCCCTTTCCTTTGTCCATCTCCCCCACCTCTTCCCCCCTCCCTGTTTCTTTTTCAGCAGGTAGATCTGTATCTGTGATTGAAGGTTCATTTTCCTTTCATTCTGTGGGTGACAAATTCTGACTTGGATAATCACTTGTGAAAAATTAAGAGAGAAGCAAGCTGCTCCAATGGCACAGGAACTGGCCATGGTGTTCAGGAGGACTGAAGGCAGGCAGGATGAGAGTTGGGAGGGTGCTGTGCAGGGCAGGAGGGTGGAGAGGTGGGCGGCAAAGATGCTGAACAGATCTAGGGCAAATGGGAACTCTCTTCCTCGGGCAATTTTGATTGAAGTGAGTAAAATGGAATCTGGTTCCTGAGATCTGATCTCATTGGGAAAACAGGGTTTTGACCTTCACATTAAGGGGGAAAAAAGGTAAAATCATGTAGAGGTTCAACCACACTGAGAGGTGCAGAGCAGACTGTGTTTGTCCATATTGCTGGCTCTAGCTTCAATTAATGTGCCTACAGTGAACTTAGGTGCTGCTGGTATACCATGTTGAAACAAGTATTTGAATAGGCCTTGCTCCATTCAAACTGTGTGACCATGTGTCTGCTAAGATGTCACCATGCAGGTGACATCTCTCCCACAGAACACCAGCAACCTCTTTGCACTGGCGTGAGTGGTTCTGATGTGAACAGTAAGTCTGGTTCTTCTTCACTGAACTGGCTTTCTCAGGATTACCCTCCCATTGAGCTCACAATTTCTCTGTCTAAGGGAATGGCTGGGTGCAGTATGATCCTTCCTTCTGTCTTGCAGGAGCTCAGTCAGTGCTGTTTACACAAAGAGGGAACCCTCTGTGTCTCATGGCACAGTGGTGCTCATAAAAGCAGTCATAGCTATGACACAGGGACTCTGATGCTCCTCCCTCGCTTGGGGGAACTTGTCAGTCACCAGTGTCATACAGAAGATCTAGGATTTCTGGTATAGCACAGTGAGCCTCAGCACCATCAAATGGAAATACTTGCTTCTCTATTCATGTAGAGCATGTGAAGTCACCAGGAAGGCACAAAGTTCTCAATGTGAATAAATCCTCTGAAGTGAAATGTCCTTGTTTCTCCCACAGGGGCACCCCTTTTGATTTTAGGCTCTGGGGCTTTCAAAGCCAGAGGTTCACCATCTTGCTGTTGGTGAATAGGCAGAGTCAGCTCTGTGGCACTAGGAGATCATGGCAGATCCAGATTGAAAGGTACCATTGATCACTCATCTGTCTTTTTGTTCTTGGCAGTTCAGTCCTTGGAGTCTTCAACCAGCAGCCCCAATGACATGGTGACACTTATACTCTCAGCATTTATATTTCTGTCTGAGAAGGCATTCCCCTTTGCTCTGGAGGAAGCTTTCTTCCTGGGACACAGGGGAATGAACACTGGGTAAAGACAGATGGTAGGAACAGGCAGACCTTTAGGCTAATCTGCGCTGTTCCACCTTGACTTTTCTAAGGCTCCTCTCCAGTGCCATGAAATTCAGTGTACAGAGAGGTGGGAGAAGAAGAAAGGTGTTAGATAAAGAGAAAGAGGAATTTGGGAGTAGAAGGCAACATGGCTAAAAGAGGTAGATAGAAGGCAGATCTGGCTGGGGATAGAGATGACTGGGGACCTGGGCTGGTACTTGTGTGGAGCTGTAGCCAAGCAGAAAACAGAATTCAATGAAACATGGCCATGAGGGAGCTGCAGGGGCAGAAGCTATGGGAGTTAGAGACCAGCAAGAGAGACCACAGTTCCCTCGACTTAAGAGATCATTCTCTCTGCCCCCCAACCTCCCTCTCACCTTAACCAGACTGCAAGACAGGTGCTGCCTGACTCCTCCAAGAGCAGCACATATAATCAGCCCCAGCCTCTCAAGCCCTTCTAGGATCAGACTGAGGGAAGGAGTAACTATTTTGTTAAAGCATATATATGTGTGTTAGCACCTGGGGCTGAGAGAGTCCCATGTTTGATGGATTACTGGAGCCCTAATGTGAAATACCAGTACACAAAACAAATCCTGTAGGAGACGGAGGCTGGGGCATAGGGGTGGTGGGGAAAGGAGGGCTAGCTCATTGCCAAGGATGCTAGATCTGTCCAGGCAGGAATCAGGGAAGAAGAGGCTGTGTGTGTGCACGCATGTGTAATAGGGGGAAAACCAAGAAAGAAACAAAAAAAAAAAGGGCTGTGTGTCTTTGTTCATTCTCCTTATTGCTTCATTAACAACAAACTAATGACTTAGTGTCCCTCTCCTGCTCCAGTTTGCTGACTGCCCAGCCCTCTGTTCGACAGACTCCACTGATGGAGTGGGAAAATGCTACTGAGGGTGCTTCAGAAGGTGCTGGATGGGCTGCTCTGGCTCTGTGGTTTTCCTTCACTCTTTCAGTCTGCCTTTTCTCGATCACCAATATGGCTTTGATGCGGCTCAGTGAGAATTTCCATTTATATTTCAGCCCTGCCTGTGACACCGTCCCCGAGTGCCTGCAGCTCTGACGCATGCTTGCCCGCTCTCCCAAATGCTCTGCTTGGCTCAGCCCCTCCTTCTCATCAGCCTCTTTGCCATTCCTCATCCAGCCATGCAATCTTCTCCCCTCCCTCCAACCGTCCCCCCCATGCCACCACTGATGCCTGCTCTCTCAGTCACTCCATCTTTCCCTGACACGTCTCAGCCTCTCTCCCTGTGCTGCCAATTAGCACAGTCATCAGGTTTAGCCAGGCAGCTGGTGCATCCAAGGCTGCACAATGAAAAGATGGGGAATTCTGCTTCAGAGCCAAGCTACATGCAGGCTCTCTGGTACCTGAGGCTCCTCTTAAAAATGTTCAGCCTTTGGCCTTGCCTTGCAGGGAAAAAGTCATAGCCCAGGTTCCTAGGGATTCCCAACACGCAGAGTGATCCTCACATTCCTGTTCATGGCTCCACTCAAAAAGTCTGTCCTACACAGCTAGAAGCTGACACATTGGATGTCCCTGCTCAGCTGGCTGGCTAGGCATCTGGAGGAGCAGAGGATCCCCCACAGAGACTTCAAAAGTGTAGATGTAGCATGTGTACTAAATTTGTGCCCTCTAGATTAAATAGGCTGGGTTGGCCCATGCTTCCATGGGCTTTTGAAGTGTACAGGCTTTGAAATAACCTCCGGAGGATTAGTATGACAACCTGAGCATCAGATCTCAAACACCCAGAGACTGGGGGGCAGAGTTTTGCAAGTCTCCTGCACAAGCAAACCTGCTCCCACCCACAGCCAAGAGAGCTGTTGCAGTGATTCACCTTCTGCACCCAACATCTGGACAGAAGAACAATCCTCCAGGGGTGGAGGCCCTTCCATCCCTTTGCTGAGCTCCTGCTGCACTTGCTTTGGGAGGATGCTCATGGATTTAAATGAGGGGTGGGGAAGCAGCTGTTGCCCTCATTAGAAGAGAAAATGTGACAAAGAAAAAGAGAGAAGGAGAGAGAGGGGAAGGGACATGGAAGCCAAATGTTCTCTCTGTCAACGGAAAAAATTATCTTGGTTTTGGGAAGGAGTGGTGTTTTCCTGCCCTGCTCCCCTCTTGATCAGGATTAGAGTGGTGAGCAGTACAGGCAGGCACAGCCTTGGGATGAAAAGTGAAACAGGCCATGACATCTGAGCGCGGCACTCATTACACGTGGCCAAAGCGGATGGGGAGACACCAACTTAGGACACAGAGTTCCCACACACTGCAAGGGCAAGCATGGCAGCACTTCTGATGGCTGGGGGTGGGGCAGGGGCCACTTGCCATCCCTCTCCATCCAGCCTTCTCCAGTGACTTTCACCCACCACCCTGCAGTTACTCACACACAGTGAGCTGGTGATCCTGCACTGTTCCTTACAGCAGTCCCCATGAAGCACACACTGAGACTGTGCTCCCAGCCTGCTCTCTCCACCTCAGGAAACAGAAGCCATCTGGGCAAGGGAAATGTTGCATCAGGAGATTCTATGAGTCCCTTTCTACTTAAGTATCAGGTGGGGTTCATGGTGATGTGAAGAAGGGAGAATATCCAGCAGAAACAAAACAAAAGAGTGGACATTGGGGACCAACACTTTAGGAAAGCTGGGGTGCTTGGAAACTTTCAGAGAAGATGGAACATGGTATAGTGGCAGACACTTGTCACAGGCAATTTAGCCTTGGATGGAAAGGCTTCATCTGCCTCTGGAAGTAGTCCCAGCTCTGAGAGGGAGACATTTGGCTGATCTCACTACCTGTAGGGACCATGTATGATCTCTACCTGTTCCCCCAACCCTCAAAGCAGCCACTCAAGCAGAGAAGATCAAAGTCTGCAGTGTTTCAAAGTGACTGTCTCTTTCTCTTCTCCCAAACTGTGGTTCTTCTTCCCTTTCCTCCATCCAGCCCCATCCACAATCCCTCTAGAGGGTAAGCTCATTGCAGAAGCCCTGCTAATCAGCACAGTCAGCATTTAGAAAATACCACAGCTGAAATTACCCTGTGTTCAAGTCTCTTCATATGAAGGCTGATGTGCCAGCAGCCAAGCAGCGAAGGTGCCCTCCCCAGGACCCCTTCCACTTCCTTCCCACCTCCAGACCTCAGCCTTTTAGTATCTAGCACACCCCATTGCTCTGTTTAGCTTACCTACTGTGAGCTCTCTAAGAGTCTTATGTGTTCTCTCTATTTCAGCAAACATCCCTTGAAGCACCTGAAGCACAAGGTATATTCCAGTGCTTCCCCCCAGCCACATGAGGAGTCTCCCTGCCACTTTCATGTTTGCATCCCAGTGACAGTGAAGGGCAGCAATTGTGGGAGCTACGTGGTAAAGACGCTGAACTCTAAAACTTTGTGTTTACTCCAGAGAACCAAAGAGGGAGCGGGAGTGGCCACCCAGAGCTACTGTTGCACAGGACAAGGCTGAGTCAGATGCTAAAGGTTAAAGGAGCTAGGACTGATGACCATGTTAGGAGTTGGATACCAAAATCACAGCAGGCTTCTTTTGAAAGCCTCAGTCAAAACACTTCTGCAACTCTGAAGGAGACATTTGATTTACTGATTTTGACAGTTAAAGAGTAAACTTGGTACTTACTGAGTCCTGCACCTGCAGGAAAAATGATGTGAAGAACAGAAGGGGATTTCCTTGGGGAACATCAAGAGGTAAAAAGGTAGTGGAAACAAACTGGGAAAAATACAGTCCCTGGAAGATGAATCTGAGAAGGTTGGGAATGGAAGGTAAAGGGGGGAAGGCAGCCCTTGAGGAGCAGTGGCAGAGCAGGGGATAGGGTTCTAGGATTGCAAGAAAAGGAGGATGGGCAGGTGGGAGCAGTGGAAGACAGAGCTTCAAGGTAACAGTGAGGTGAGGCAACTCACAGTGTTCATGTTTCGCGCTGTGCAGACATAGGTAGCAGTGTAGTCTGAATGCCAAAGGGTCTGATCCCAGAATGGAAGTAAAAAATTGATATTCACAGTTTTGTGGGATGTTCTGACATTGTTTTGCACTTAGATCACTACAGGATAGGAAATAACACCAAACCAGGCAGTTACCTTTAGAAACCCTTTCTCAGCAAATTAAGCTGCGAAGGGATGAAAACAGGGAGTTAAAGAAAGGCTCTGAGAAAGGCTTAGCTTGATCCCAACAGTGTGTCCTACAGCACTGGCTGCAGTGAGGTCAGAACCCTGCCTTGGAATAATCTCCCGTGGTCTTCACTGTGCTGCCCCAGGAGCCCACTCCTTTCTCCCAAAGGAGAGAAGATTATTGCCCTGGACTTCTCTTCATTAATTTTAGAGGTGGCCTTTTCTGAGAACCTCTATACTCATCACTCTTCTGGCCAAGTCTGGCTTGGCATTGAGCTTCTACAACAACCGGATAGGCTGCTGTTGGCACCACCGGCAGCTGAGGAGGCACAACCCTTCATGTAGGAAGACTCTGAACATCCTTGTCCTTTCCCTTCTTTTGTCCTCTCCTGATTGAAGAGTTTACAAGCTCAGCATTGCTGCTTGTGGGTCTCCCTAAAGAGTGTCTCTGAATTTTTCAGACAGTATCCTGGAGAGCACTTACTTTCTGATTAAAGAGATGAGGCTCCATTTGTGGAGAGAGGGAGCAGAATGTGAATGAGAGTGAGAGGCCTGCCATCAGGCAGGGTCCCTGTTCAGTGCTTTAGGCTATCCCCTCTATCAGTGCCATTCATCAATTTAACCCAATACAATGCCATGGCTTTAAGTGACTCCAGCATTAGAAAATCTGTCAGGCGTGAGATTTACGGGGTGATGTGCAACAAAGCTGCTTCTTCTGCCAAGTCACACATTTTACTCTTTTTCTTTTCTTCCCAATATTTGTGGAGCTAGAAAATTGAGTCCTCACTGATTCCTCCAGATCATTTGTGAGATGAGAGAAAGAACCAGTATTTCTGCCGTGGATTGAAGGAAAAGAGGGAGGCTGTGGAGAATGGATCAGTGTGGGGCATGAGGGGGCCAGAAAGACTCAAAATAGACTCAGAATGGTTTTCAAGAGTAATACAGAATACTTTTTTTTTTTTTAGGTTTCTTTTTAGTTTTTCTGTGCTTCCTCCCAAAACGCCTATAATCTATCCCTATCTACAAGGATGAACTTTATGCTGAGACATCACAGCATAAGGCTCACTAGTAATGTCAGAAGCCTTTTGGGAAGCAGAAACCCAACAGTTCTCTGTGATAGCTGACAACTTACTTGGCTCTGGTCTCCCAGAGTGGCTAAGGCCAGAGATGTTGAATGAAGTGTGGCATCAGTTGTGGATGACTGTAGTTACCTCTCAGATTTCTTTGCCAAAAGATATCCAAAGGCCAGTCCCAACCACACTGGCAGCTCCAGCTTTCACAGGATCCTGACTGGGTGCTCAGTAGGGTCATGGAGGGAAGGTACTTTGGCAAAAGCATGAAGGATGTGGTGGAGGTGGAGAGAAAGAGGAGGAGCAATGGAAGACAGGAAGAGGGGCCCTGAGAAAAGCAGCAAGCATGAGAGAAGAGTGTGTATCAGTAGCGTATGAACCAAGAAGTGTGCAGCTCTCAAGTGCTTTCTTTCCTGATGCTCTTCTGTTTAATGCACTCTGTGCTCATCCCCCTAGATCCCATTTCTGTCGGATTTAGCAGCAACCCTGTTAGCCTCACACTAGGTAACCAGTTTGCGGTGAAAACAAGAAGAGAGAAGCCCCCAACCACCCCTGGCAGATCAGCTGTCAAAATAGATTGGCTTCCAGCCCCTTGCCAGCTGCTCCCAGCACCGGCTGTCTGTGCAAGTTAAGAACCTTCTCCTGAGTTGCTGAGAACTGCCACAGCTAGCCTGTATCATTCACAGCATCCATGAGCATGGAGCTGCTGTCTGGACATCGCGTGCCCTGCAGCACTTTGGGCACTCAGCTGGTACAGAAGGGAAGCAGGATATATTTTTGCGCACGTGCGCACGGAGACATGTGCACATACACACACTTAAGCTGCACAACTGTGCAATGGCACCCTGGGATAGCACCTTGCAGGCACAAATCCAAGCTGCCACTTAGACTTTCACAGGGTCACACTGAGCAGCTGGGCACACGGGGTGGGTGGACATAGAGAGACCATACACAGAGCTTGAGCACAGGGGCGATGAGAGGTCTGCCTGTATAGGGGCACACAGCACATGAGCACAAAGCAGTGTGCACACATGAACAAATGTGCACAGTGAACAAATGTGCATAGGCACATCACAAACTGTATTCCCCACCCCTCCATCAAGTCACTGTAAGTAAAGCTTGTTTTGTGTGGTATAACCTTGTGTCTCCCCCTGCCGCATGATGGTTTTTATCCCCTATTCACTCAACTATATGAAATGGGCTGATTTGGTCATCTTACACCAAAACCTCCTGCCAGTTCTGTATGCCCATGCACATGGTTCTATTCCCCTTCCACATTGCTTATCCCCATCCTCTCACCTTCAGCCAGGTGTATGCCTATGGATGTGAAGGCCTGGCTCTCCAGACATGGATGAGGTTGTTTATTCTTTGTCATCGAAAAACCTTATTCCTGAATTGGTCTGAAAGAGCAAAAAAAATCCTTGTGTGCTCCCCTCCTCTCCCTGCCCTATACCCCTGCATTTCTCACCACCCCTCATGGGGTCTGGCTGTTGCTCTGGGATTGAAGACATTATTAACATTACAAAAAGGGTTACCACTTCACAGCAACTGTGTGAAAAACAAAAAGTCACTGCAATTAGGAATTTGTTAGGGAAACCAGAGTGAAGATGCACCTATAGGGTGATGGAGAAGCAGTGGGCTGCCGTCATCTTCCTGTCTGCCTTTTCCTTTCCCCTCCTCTCCTGCCCTCCCTATTCTTCCACTCAACTGTCTATCCTCTCCTCTTTCCCTTCCCTGTCTGTTTGCCTCCCTGCTGATGTCCTGCCATGGCCCTACCTGCCACAGGCAGTGTTGCTGCACATTAATTAGGTCTTGCACAGTTCTGCAGATGAATGCCACTGTCAACTGGAGCACAGCTCCAGCCTCCTGACCTCTGCACACACAGGCTCCTGCTTCCTCTCCATCCCCTGGTAAATAGAACTGTCAGGAGACCATTTATCCATAATGGTCCTCTGTGATAATAAATCTTTTTTTATGGGGGCATCAAGGAAGAAAAGGTAACAAAAATGAAGATGGCCCTGTGATAGCAGAAATTACCACATCAGGTGATGTCTGTGGGGAAGCTTTCTGGGAGAAAGAGCATGAGAGTAAGGGTGAGTGAAACACATGCAAGGCCCAAGGGTTTATCTGCTGATCAAGTCAAACCTTGACTGACTTTGTCAAAAAATGCAGCCTTCATCCCTCAGACCACTCTCATAGCATTCTGGCATCTTGCACAGTGATGGAAGAAGGAGGGAGCAGGGCTGGAAGGTTGAGGGAGAACTCCCAGCATAAGCAGGAGGCAGGACAAATTCTGATTGTCTCTAGATGAGAGGGATATATGGCAGGTTGCACATGGAGCCAGATGTGAAAGGATCAGGAGCCTTCCTGGCACATTGGGCACCCATTGACTTGCAAGGGAACTCTTACTTCTCCTTGGTCTTTCAGTCTGGCAATTGGTGAGGACACTCAGCAAAACGATGATGTTGTGGTTAGTGTCTGGAGACCATAGATGCAATAACGCATGGCCAGTACCATTTTTTCAGGAAAAGATTATCCAATAAGGAGAAACATCCCCTTGTCAGTGCTTTGGGAGAAAGAACAAGCTGAGAAAATCAGACAGAGGAGACAATCACCTCCTGAAAGTATGAGAAGGGATGCTGGAACTGGAGGGGAAGAAGGGAAGGAGGTCTTAAAGCACATCAATTAAAAATATGGGAGGTGGAGGGAGGGAAATGATGCCCTGCACGTGAAATGAGGCTCTTTATTCCCTTCTTCTTCAGTTCTTGGCACCTGAGCCAAGTTTATCTGTCAATGTGCAATTCCATGATCTCTGACTGCCCTGCCACAGCATGGCAGAGCTGGCTGTAATCTGCACGAGGCTCCCTGGACTGTGGCCATCCTTTCCTGTCCTGGCCTCAGCTGCAGACCACTAAAGGCTACTGCAGCCCAAAGGAGGAGACAGTCACAGGACTGTGCCAGGACCCAGAGGGACTCTTTCTACCCAGAAAGTTCTGAGGCAAGGCAACACTTCTACCCAGCTCTGGCAAAAGCCCTGGCAGCTCCAGCAGCAGGTCATGACAACAGCCTCCATGACATTGTGGGTGCTTGTTGCTCACAGGGGAGGCAGCCTGGGAGGACAGATTTCATCTCTCCTTGTCCTGTCACATCCCCTTGCCTGCCCTGTTTTGACTCAGATACATTACAGTACAATGAATCTGTTACTCCCCTCGGGATTTCACAGTTGTTGCTGTGCTGTGTAGCACAACTGCTCACAATTTCACGGTGGTGGCAAGGTTGATACTCATGCCCTCCGCCCTGGAAGGGGACAGAGAAAGAGCTCTTTTGGCTACATTTGAGCTTCATCACTCCAGAACACTTCTCAGCTCTGCTCTGCAATGTACCCCTGTCCTGTGCTGAGCCCATGGGCAGTGAGACCACCACATCTGTGCCTGCCTGATGTGGCAGGGCAGGGACACAGTGGGCAGGGAGCCATGGCATGCTGGAGTCTCCCTGGCTTCGTCAATGTAGGATGAGATTACCATCATCATACAGTGCGGCCTGTCTTTGCAGCCCAGATTATATGGAGGAGGAGGAGCAGAACTGAATCTCATAGAGGAGAAAACCTCGAGCCTTCGGCAGAGGCTGGTGATGCACAAACACATACAGCATGTTTGCAGGCAGGAGAGGCGCTGTCCCTGCCTTCATTATGAAACTTTCTGTCTCATGAGCTGGACACAGCATGGATAAATTTAGTCTAAGTTGAGTTGTAAGTATGATCCCCTAAGTATAACACAGATGGTTTAGTCAGAGCTAAGCATGACCCAGCGTAATTAGGACATCACCTTGTGTCCCTTGTGTTCCTTAGTCCCTATTCACCCCCTAGAAAGGACCAGTTTCTCTTTTCAAACTCTCCATCCCTCCTTTGCCCAGATCCCCATCTCATCAAACTCTCTGCCTGCCTGGGCTATGTTTTTTAAGCAAGCTATGCTCTGACACCCTACCCTCTCTCCTGTCCTGGCCAGATAGCCATTGACCACTGGCTGAGGACAGCAGCCTATACAGCACAGGAATGCTTCCTTCTCATGATTTATCACCACAAGTTCTTGCCTTCACATACCCATGGACTCCTCGCCCCTCTCCCTGCCTCTCCTCTTGCTGACTGTGTTTGGCAATTACCTCTTTGTTTAGCCTTTCTTTTCAAAAATTCTTTTTCATCATGCAGAAGCTTTTTTTGTTTTCTTTTCTTCATGGAGAGGGGAGTAGGGAGAGATGGTATGCGGGGAGGGCACTAGCTCAGCCACTGCTAGAAATACAAAGGCAGTTCGTGCACAGCCTGGCTCTTAATTGGCTATACTCTGGGGCTTTGAGGCCTGTCCTCAGTGATGAAACAGAGATGTGCAGTTCCCTCACAGTGGAGAACATTGAAAAGGCAGAAATTCCTGTTTAAACGGGGGGAAACAAGGTTTGAGACAATTTGTCCAGAAGACATAGAGTGAACCCAGACAAACCCAGCTCTCCTCTCCTCTTACTGCACTGGAACCAGCTGTTTGCCTTCCTGAAACTTTTTGCCTTCCACCCCTTGCATCTGGTGAGTTTTCCCAGGAGGCATCATCATTAAGTGTCAATGTGAGAATGAACACACAGTCATTAATTGGCTTGCTTGTATAAATAGCTTGGTTTCAGCTGGCAGGGGAAGTTGGACCCTGTATCTTGAGTGCCCAGCCCTGAATTTTGGTGAAGTTGTGGGGGGAGTGGGTCTGTGAGGCCCAGTTCCAGATACATCACTAGAGGGAGTCAAAGACTTGTCTTCTGCTGCAGCTCACCTTGACCCAGAAGCTTCTGTTGTTGGACAGAACTGCTCACTTGCTGATAAATGTCAGGTATGGAAACTCCCAACCCCCATAGATGGCAAAAAGCTGTGGCAGGGTGGGGTTTAAGACTCCCCTGTCCCTTGCCATAGCTCCTGGTAAGGACAGCCCCAATAACTGACCTATGTGACCTGTGTGAGATATAGCTACTACTCGGCTGTGATGCAGCACATCTAAAGGTTATGACAGCTTCCTTCCTGCCTGTGACAGACAGAGTTTCCCCATCATATGAGTCCTCTTTTTTTCTGGTATTCCAAATTCCAGAGAGGAATTCACTGTAGGGGAGAAGAAGCTACAACATATCCCCAACCCTCCTTTCTAGCAGCATGTGCTACCTGATGAATACTATGCCCACAGTGGCAGATCCACTATATAGCTTCCTCAAACCTATAGTAAGTGTTTTTCAGGGAGGTAATTCCATCATGAGATAGAAGGTAAAGTGCTCTTTTGGGTCAGGTGCATACCTGAAATGAAAAATGAGCATTAGAAAATATGGAGGGTGCCTGCTAGTTGAGGACAAGAACAAGACAAGCTGTGGGGGTATTGTCTCCCAAGGAAGATGAAATTAATCTGTATGCTGATGAGGTGGGGGATTTTCAAGTGGAAAAGGGAGAGGGGACGTCTCAGGAAGAGTGAGCAGAAATCTGTGGAAAAAAAAAAAGGGTGCAAAAAGCAGGTGGGACTTCACAACCCATGGGATCAAGGCTGGGGTGTTTATATCAGGCCATCTTGCCTTGATTTTATTCTAGTGATGAACGTGTTCTGAAAACAAACAGAACGTTGAGGAAGAAACTTGTGGAGCAAATGACTGTTTTTTTGGTTGCTAAGCCATCTGTTCTGCTCCAGCAGCTCACTGAGGGCTCCGCCGTCACCCTCGATCTGCATGCATGTGTTTTTGCGTGGGTGGCTGGTGCTGGCTGGCGTGGCAGGAGGGAGTATCAGAGTGGAGGGGAGGATGTGTGTATGCTGGAGAACTCAAATGCTTCAAGCAAATTTGCTTGCAAGGGGAGGAGGAAAGTTGACTGTGACAATGTATGCAAACATATGTGGCAGAGGCCAAGCCTAGGAGTGCGTCTGTGTGGTTGTGCTTTCAGTGTGCTGTAAGGTGTGCGTGCTTGTGTCCAGGGGTCTAGAATTACAGGGTGGGGTTTACATGAGGCTAAGGAACCACATCTCCACAGCCCTGCAGCTGTGAGTTGCAAACCTGCCTGCAGGTGGGGGCAGAGATGTGTCTGTGTGTGTGTCAAGGAGGGGCATGAAGTGACACTCATAGAGAACATATGTAGGTGGGCAACATCATGTAACCCAAAAGGCTGAAAGAGGCCAGGTGGAGATGTGACCCAGTGGAAGAAGGGTACTGTGTGTCACACACTGTGAACAATATGGCCAAAGCAGAGAAGGAGATGAAGCCCATGCATGTGGAGTATATGACCAGCCCGTCAATGTGCAGAAACCCAGCTCTACTGTTCTTATGCCTGTCCATCCCACAGCAATTTCCTCCTCTGCCATGCAGCCCCTGCAGCCTTATTTGTGCGACAGTGAGGAAGGATGATGAAGGCTAAAGATCTCTGCATATTGATTATCTTAACCAGGCTGTGGAGATCTTCTATCCCCACTCCTTTTCCCACCCGTGCCCTCATTCTCATCCTTCCTCACTCCTTGCCAGACAAGGCAAGGTTGCCATAGCAGCTGACAACTTGCACTCTCCTACCCCTCAGGAGCATAGGCAGCAGCAGTAAAAAAGATGAGTTGTATGAAGAAAGCTATGGCCTGTTCGTGTTCCTGTCTCCTGAGAACAGCAGCTGGGATGCCTTTGGTAACCTTCTGAGGCTGGTGGAATTTACCTCAGAGCATCCAGTTGCTGTACTGAGGGAGAACTTCTAGTGTACTGGGCATGCATGGCACTCCTCACCCACAAACAGTCTTGTCCAGCTGCTGGGTTGGATTTAGCTTCTGAAAGCTGAACTGTGCTACCATAGCACTGAATAAAGAATGTATCTCCAGACTGCTCCTAGCTGGCAGTACAGACATCCTCCACACTGAATTGTACCTCTTCAGGAATCTCACGCCACTCAGATATGCTGCTGCACTGCAGAGGCACACAGGGCATCGCGTTCTGCCTGAGAAGCAGCTGCATTAAAAAATGAGCTGAATGCCATCCCTGTCTTCTTTAAGCAGCACCATTTAGGGAATGCACTCCATTGGTAGCAGTAAAAGCATTTGTGTTGTTTTGTACAAGAGTTGGTATCTGAAAAGATGACACTCCATTTTGAGGATAATGTTTTATATTTTTATGGTTTTAAGCATTTGTTCCTTAGGGCCAGACCATAGGTATTTGGCTTTCTCGATGCGGATCATTCTTACATTTTTACCATGTGATTGTGTCCTGGTGCACCTTCTCACAAACACTTCAATGGCCTTTATTTGTGTGACTCAGGACCTTCATAAAGGATGTTTCCCCCCTCCGAAACCACAAACCCCACAACTGCCCAGACCCAACAAAAATCCACTAAGATCTTAGCTTTGCCATAGACCTGTGGGACAAACCACACCCTGCAGACAAAGAATTAGATTTAGAAGAAAGCAGTAGGTGAAGAAAATAAGTGATCTCTGTTGACAGTGAGAGGAGGGAAAAATGGAAAAAGAGTTTGGAAGAAGGAAAGTCATAGGAAACAA
The DNA here is from genome assembly GCF_025592945.1 of Manacus candei. Taxonomy (NCBI): domain Eukaryota; kingdom Metazoa; phylum Chordata; class Aves; order Passeriformes; family Pipridae; genus Manacus; species Manacus candei. The sequence goes on from NW_026138066.1 coordinate 7,680,168, forward strand.
AGGGAGGTGAGCCATGTGCATGTGATGGGTTCTTCATTTAAATAGAAAGTGTGGTAATCTCTCCATGTTTAGGCTGTATTTCAGAGAACCTGACTGGGATTTATTAGAAAATAAAAATGCCCTAATTGAAAGCGAGTGGAGACAATTTGTATTAATAATGGTAGAAATCATCAAATAATGGAATTGTTTAAAATCTATTAGTTTGTTCCGTGCAGTGAGAGGAACGGGTTTATTATCTCACAATAGAAAATATTAAAAGGAGAGCCCAGTCTGATGATCCTCTATGCAGATTAAAGATATAATTTATTGAAGCAATTTATTTTCTGTTGGGAAGAAGGGGGGAAAATGGAAAAGTACGATAAGAGCTGCAATCAAGTCTTGGATTCCTAATTTGAAGACCTACCTCTTATCTGCCTTCTTTCAATCATTAGAAAAAAAATTACTCATTCCTTCATTGGGTTTAAAGCTTCAGGAGCAGAGAGGATGGCTGGGAAAAAAATAAGATCTCATGGGAGGGCCTGTTTTTCACCTCTTGAGTGTTATATTATTGACAGTAGTTGCTTCAAATCCAAGGCAAATCAACCTTGGGCTGCCTGGCGTAGCAGCAGGTAGAACTTAGAGGTCAGCTCCGAGGTGTTGTCTATCTAATCCTTCCAGTTGCTAAACTGGAGATTAATTCAGAACTGCTTCATTCATTCATTCATTCATTCTGTCTGTCTGTCTGTCTCTGTGCTACTCTGGCCCTTACAAACCAGAGTGAGAGCATGACAAATTACTTCAGTTTCCACAGTTACAGTCCCTTCCAGTCAATGGGAATTCCAGTGTCTAAATAGGAATTAGGCACTTAGTGGTGTGCCTGTCTCTGGTGCTCTCCCTTGTCCCATGACTTGACTGGCATTCCCACTGAAAAAACCTTACAAGTTGGTGCTTCTGCTGTTCTTCAGTTCTCTCAAATAAAGGCCTAGACCCCTTCTTGCCCATTTTCTCCTGTCTCTGGCATGATCCCGTCATCCAAGATCATCACAGGGATCTGAGAGGACTCTTCCTGACTTCTGCTTCCTTGGGTCATCTGCTCATGCTCTTTGCATTGCTCCCTGTATCTCCATACTGGTTTTGGCTTGTAGGTAATAGCACATGAAGTTCTGCTGCTCTCGAGTAACCTCAAGCAATCCAGACTCAATAGTCCTTCCTTCCACCATCTCCATCAAAAGCTGTCAGAAGGGAGTCATTATAAGGGGTAGAGTGAGGGAAGAGAATAATCAGAGACAATGAGATGGTCTTACAACAACCTCAGTGCTGAGAGTAAAACAAGGGGTCACAGAGGCCAGATAGCAGCACAGTCTTCACTCTGCTCACAATCTTTCTCTGTCCCCCAGGTCTGAGCTCATGTGCTGTTCTTGAGCAGGCTGTGGCTTGGGAGAGGAAAATTTCTGGTCTATCCCAGGGGCCTTGAGCATTTCCATATGCAGAGGAAGCAGTTCCAAGTGTTTTGCAATCCCATGGATTTTTCTGCTTGGTGCCTGAACATTGTGTTGATAAGAGACATTGCAAATACTATCCTGTGCTCCTAAGATAAATAGCCAGGTTCAGCCTTGAAAAACAGTAGACAGGGTAAAATGAAGACATCGAATTGCAATTTCAGATGTTTTAAGAAAACCATTTGAGGATTCAAGACAAACTTAGTACTGCAAAGACCATGCCTAAGAGTCTTGTCTGTAAGGATCCATTACATCCTACAAAGTGGATAAAAGACATTAGAGAAGGTACAAAGATAATAACTAGAGGCATGGTTGAAGTAGGTTTAAAACAGGGAAGCCAAAACTAAATGTACACTGCTAAGAGAGTCATGCTGAGAGGAAATTTTGTTGTGGGCCAGAGGTGGGATTTTAGTCCCAACCTGAACCAGAAAATACGGCTTGGGTTCATCACAAGAAACAGCCTAGATCTGCCATTGTATTGGGCCCAAGATGGAGCTGCCAAAGCATTATTTGTTCTGCTGAGAGATTTCCATATGAGATAATGACTTTTCACACCTATGCTTTGCTATGGAATGATTTCTACATAGTAGAAACTCTTCCCGTTTCCCAAAGAAGATGTACCTTTTAAAGACTTTGTCTATCTAGGTGCTTTGATGAACACTTATTTCCTTTATTCAAGCTTCCAATCAATTCTTCTTCTGCATCTGTTGTCCTTTCAGACTTCTGTGCATGCCTCCATACCCTAACACACATTCATTTCTTCTCTTTGTTTTTGCATCTTTCTTTTACCTCTGCTCTGCATAGGGACAAGGTGACAATATCATCTGCTTGCAGGGAGAAATTTTTATTTCCTTTCTTTCTTACTGTGAGAAAGTCCCTAGAATATCCTATTAAAGTAAGTTCCAGACCAAGAATGTCTCCCCATCTTCAAGAAAACCCAGTCTTCTTTTCCCTCTTCCTAGCATGGCTACAAATTCTCTAATAATCTACCTAGCATCTTTCTAAACAGGGGTCAAGCATGACTCAGACTCAAGCATGTTTGTACATTCTACTACTTTTCTAGGTACAGTGAATGACATCTGCCTTGATTCAATGTCAGTCAAATACAACAGCTGAGACCAAGAAGCTAAAAGACATTTAAGCCAAGGCTTGTCTTTCTGAAAAAGATTTTCCCATCGTTAATTTATTTAAACTGGGACAACAGGAAAGGTAAAAATAACTCACCCATTCTTTAGAGACCAGACCAAGTTACTGGGGGAGTAGATGGAAGCAGCTCTGTCCCAGTGAGGAGAGGACAACTTAACTGTTGCATATAAGCTGCTTCAGGCCACTTAGATTTGGCAACGGACATGTTGAGTCTATGGCAGCTTGACCAATGCATAGAAGACCAGCTCCATTTTCTAACCTGGTCATAGGGATCAAATCTTACTCACTCTCCTCAGCTCTGTTCAACCCCCAGAGAGAAGCCCTAAGCATCCAGAGGGCTGGAGCACCTCTCCTATGAAGACAGGCTGAGAGATTTGGGGTTGTTCAGCCTGGAGAAAAGGCTCCAGGGAGATCCTTTCACAGCCTTTCAGTAACTAAAGGGAACTATTAAAAAATTAGAGAGGGACTTTTTACAAGAGCATGTCTTCATAGGACAAGGGGAAATGGTTTTAAACTGAAAGAGGGTAGGTCTGGATTAGGAAGATAGGTCTAGATATTAGGAAGAAATTCTTTACTGTGAGAGTGGTGAGGCACTGGAACAGGTTGCCCAGAGAAACTGTGGATGCCCGTGGTAGTGTTCAAAGGCAGGCTGGAAGGGGCTCTGAGCAATCCACTAGACCCTCTGGTCTAGTGGAAAGTGTCCCTGCCCATGACAGAGGAGTTGGAACTAAATGATCTGTAAGGTCCCTTCCAACCCAAACCATTCTATATTTCTATAGTTCTATGATTCTACTTTTGGATGCTCAGTAGTCCAAGCTAGTAGAGGCATGACAACTTTGGGATGGCTTTGACAACTCATTTGAACAATACCTCAAAAACGAATATTGGCAGAAGATTCTACTGAGTCCTGCAATGCAGCCAAGAGGGAATGCCAGTATCTGTATTTCAAACTTTCTCCTTCCTTTGCTCCATTTAGTGCTTCATATCTGTTTCTTGGAGGCAGAAGAAAGAAAGTCTTGCCTTCTGTCGTTTTCTAGGTATATGTCTGGGTGTGGGTCCATGTGCATTGTGTAGAGAGACACTTTCCTCAAGAAACAAAAATCCTTGAAATGAAGCAGTTGAAAGATGGCAATGACAGATTTGTTGAACAAGGGGGTTGGACATGAGATAACTGATGTTGCCAGTACTGAGAAAAGCAGTTAGGCTGGGCTGAAGAGACAAAAGGAGGGATGGTAGAGGCTGAGGCTAGCGATCAGGGAGGGAACAGTCCATGTATCTTAGCTAATGCTCTCTGGCAGAGTAGCAGCGCTAATGGATATTAAAAGTGTCAGCCTCAAGATTTAGCAAAATGGTACCTCTCCTGATGCATCTCATCCTGGCACACAGAGCCCAGAGCAGAGAGAAATTAGGGCCAACAGGCTGTATGTGCTGAGTACAGGGTTGCCCTTTCCTCTTGTCAGGGACCTTATTCCTGTTACTCCACATCTCATGATGACAATCCTATGCAGTGCTGTTTGCTAACAGCATGCCTGTTTCTAGGTAGGAAGTCATTCTCCAACACCCCCACAGATCTGCTCTTCTACGCTATGCCCAACGGTGCCTTTCCCTTGAGAAGAACAAAGGGAGACATGTCCATCCCTCAAAGGAAAGGAGGAAGCCTGTGTACAAAGCCATCTCCCCTGGCAAGAGTGGCTGGCTGCTGGCTGGAGCCCCGTTGGGTCTTTCTGGCCTGTTCTGGTGGCAGCACCATCCTCAGTCAGGTATTACTTGCCTCTCTGCTCTGTGGCAGAGCACTGGCAAAGGAGATACTGCTATCCCCCAGCCCTTGGAGACCCTCTGTGGAGAGATGGTGAGAGAAAGGGATTCACCTGCCTTTCCTCACTGAGGAGATGGGAGACGGCTGCACATGGGGTACTGAAAGGAAAAAGGGAAAGAAAAGAGCATTTAGGGAGAGAGAGAGCAATGTATCCTTTGCTAGTTCCACACACTCCCCTTAATCTTCTCTGCTGTCTCCTTGTATTTGTGGTGGGTCTTTTTTTTTTGCACAGCTGTGGTGAAAACTGGTATCTGATTTAGTGCTGGGAGGGAAGGTTAATGAAGGGATAAGTATGATGCCCTGACCCTCTCCTGTTCATAGAGATGTTAGGTTTCATCTCCATGTATTCATACCCATGCTTCACACTCCAGAGTACCAGAGAAAAGACCCAACTGAGTTTTGTCCTTCTACTGCTTAGCAGCCTCAGCCTGGCCTGACAGAGTTGGACTCCATCGCCCTCCTAGGTTTTCCTTGGCTGTGTTCTGATTTGATCCATCTTTTTGCCAAGTGGCTGACTGCCACACTGCCAGCACTGGAGATGGAAGCCCTTGTCACCCAGCCAGCTGGGGGGCATTGCCCCTGGGGCAGACAAGTTGTCAGTGACCCAAGTAATGCAGTTTTCTTTGCAAGCTTACTCACAGATGAAGAGCAAAGCCTCAGGTGCCTTCCTGGTTTCCTCTGGGCTAGAAAAGAACAATGTGCATAGAAATGTCTCACACCTTCCTCGTGCTAATGCCTACTGCGTCAGAGGTGGCCACCCTAAAGACTCCAAATTACTGAATTATTGTCACTGACAAATCTTCAGTTACTTTAACTCCCATCTCTTTCATTTCCACTCGGGCTCTTCAACCCTTGAGCTGCACCCCAGTCAGCTCTGTAAGACAGAGACCACTGCAGTGCCTGAGTTCTTCTGATCAAAAACACACAGAGAGGGTAAGGCAAGAACAGAAGTATTAGTTGGGTAAACCTCAGTCGTGCAAGCCCTGACACCACCTTTAGTCTCCCTGATGCATAGGGACCTCAGGCACTTGCCTTCTATGTTCCCCCTGCTGCAAAGTCTGGGTCTCACTGATAGATTTGGGTGGCTAGGCCACAGGTTTGGGAGGGAGCCCCAGGCCTTCCCTGCCCTCACCCCTTCAGGGCAGCTGCAGAGTAGCACAATCATCCTGGGATGGTAGCACACAGACCTGGAATCTCATGCAAGATGGAAGGAGGACTCACTCTTACATACATCCATATTTCTCATCTTTTCTTCCTTCTAAGTATTAGAGACTGAACAGGGGAAGGAGACACATTGGTTAAGATCTCTACAACAATAGGGAAACAGCTTTGCTATATGTCTGCCCCTAAAAGGCGTTTGACCTCCTCACCTCCTCCAGGGCAGAGGATTTAACAAGATAAACTCTCTTGGGTGGTTTAGAGGAGAGACAGATCCAACAGAGCAAATCCCAGCTTCCTGATTACAAAGTGGGTTTTTCTAAGAAAAATACGCCTTATGGGAAATAGTGCAGATGTCACCTCTAAATGCACACCACCCTCCTCATGCTCACTTGACTGCAAACCCTTGTTCAGACCCAGTGCCTGTCCTCTCACAGTCCCATCTCCTGGATGCCTTTCCTCCCAGACCCCTGTCCACATTCTACTTATTCTGAAGGCATCCCTCCCTCAGGCCATTCCCAGATCTTTCTCTGAAGCATTCCTCTTCCTAGTTTTCCTCTATGACCTTCCTTCATGTCTCATTTGATATTTGACCTCTCTCTTCCCAAGTGTCCTTTCCACATACATCTAACCCACCTTCCCAGAAACTCACTTTCTTGCCCCTCTTCCCAGGAAGCAATCCTGCCCTCTCTGCTTCACTGCTTATGTATTTCTACCTGTAAATGATACTTAGCACATTCCTAAAATGAGCAGATGAAGAAACCAACAAGCTCATGAGAGTGGTGGTCTTGAGAAGCAAAGTCCCCCCTTCCTCCTGTACAGACAGACATTCTTCCAAAGCCTTGGGTCTGGGACATGCACTGCAGGTGCAGGGAGAGGGACTGGATCAAGAAGGAAGTATTGAAAGTAGACCTGATGAGGGGAGGTGCTAAGCTGGTTTGGGTATTCCGGTCACAGTACCATGCAAAATCCCATTATGTCTTTACTACGGTGAGTTTAGTACACTGAACCCTTCATCGCTCCAGTTGCCCCTGCCAGGCATCTCTGATATTCATAGCAACAAGTTTTCAATCTCTTAGCAATTCCCAGCTCACAGAAGCAGCCTGTCCTCTCTAGGGACGAGAGAGGAAATATGCAACAGCTCCCAAACCTGCCTAGAGGACAGAGGCTTTCTTCTTCTCCTTCTTCCCTCACAGCAAAGAGGCCACGGGTTTATAAAGTGTTACCAAAGTCCCATGGTTTTGCCTGCAGCTCTATGTGCTGGCTGCTCAGGCCAACAAGCCTGGCTCTGAAGGGTTCAAGGTAATCTTTGCCTGCGGGGCAAGATAAACATTGGCCTTTCCTTGAAAAAAACCAAACCAAACCAAACCAGTATATATTCTGTGTGACTACAAATGACTCAGCAGAGTTGTATGTGGTGCATAGATATTTTGTTCAGCTGCTGGGGAACACATGAGGGCAGGCCTTCAGGAGAAGATGTGAGCTTAAGAGTACACCTGACAGGAGGAGTAGAGGTTTCTGATGAAACGATACAGATTATGACCATTCTGTCCTAAGAATCATAAAAATTAATAATTTCTTTAAAGCCTCAGCAGCTGGAGTTAGTGGAATGAAAAGACAATTTCAATTCTCATGCCAAGTACAAAAAGGAATAAGGGAAGAAAGATTCTTTCTCTTCTACAGAGGAACAAATACCCTCAAAATATAAATAGGCAAGGATCTCTTAAACACTGAAATAAAATCTTGTGTTTTTTTTTAAAATCCAGTCTTATGTTTGTGGAAATTGGTGGTATTTTAATCTAGCCTGGGGAAGGTGATATATGGTCAAATGGTAAATGGATATAAGAAGGTACTGTAGTGCAAAAAAGAATATGTATGTATGTGCATGTGTTCATAGAATCATAGAATGTTTTATGTTGGAAGAGACCTTTAAAGACCATCTAGTCCACCTGCCTTGCCATGGGCACGGACACCTTCCATTAGACCAGGTTGCAGAAAGCCCCATCCAGCCTTGTCTTGAACAATTCCAATGATGGGGCATCCACAACTTCCCTGGGTAACCTGTTCCAGCATCTCACCACCCTGATCATAAGAAGTTTCTTTATTATATCCAGTGTAAATCTACCCTCTTTCAGTTTAAAACCGCTGCCCCTTTTCCCTTGGCAAAAAGTCTTTGTCTTTCTTATAATCATCCTATAAGTATTGAAAGGCTGCAATAAGGTCTCCCCAGGCTGAATGACCCTCTCAGCCTGTCTTCACAGGAGAGGTACTTCAGCTCTCTGATCATCTTCATGGCCCCCATCTGGACCCATTCCAGCACGTACTGGGGACCCCAGAGCTGGATGTGCTCATGAGAGTACAGCAGAGGGGCAGGCACCTCTCTTGACCTGCTGGCCACATTTCTTTTGTTGCAGCCTAGTATACAGTTGGCTTTCTGAGCTGCCAATGCCCATTGCTGGCTCATATTCAACTTTTCATTCACCAGCATCCTAAGTCCTTCTCTGCAGTGTGCCTCTTAAACAAGTCACCATCTGTACTATTATTGGGGATTGCCCCAGCCCAGGTACACGATCTTGCACTTGGCCTTGTTGAATCTCATGATGCTCACATGGATCCACTTCTCAAGCCTGTAAAGATCCCTCTGGATGGCATCCCTTCCCACTAGTGTGTCAACTGCACCTCTTAGCTGAGCATCATCTGCAAACTTGCTGAGAGTATACTTATTCCATTCTCTATGACATTAATGAAGATATTAAATAATATGTGTTCCAGGACAGGGACACCACTTGATACTGGTTATCTACAATTGGTTGACTATTGGTTGTCCATACACACCAATGTGTTGTCTACCATTACCTGAATTTTAACTGTATTAGAGTAAAGGCATCACTGTAGGGACACCAAGCTGTGCAATGTGAAGTTGTGCATGTCTGGGGTTTAAGGTCATCTGGCATTTCCAGGAACCTGGAAGTAGTGCACTTCTTCCCTGCAGAAAATGGCTCTGAGCTGCTTGCTCCCCTCTGTCCCTTTCTACTGTCTCCCTTGAAGTCTCCTTAGCCTCACTGTGTGCAATGCACACTTTCTTCTGCTGAATCGTCTCTGGAGAGAGGGTCAAGCAGGCCATCAGCTCCTGGATATTGAAATCAGAGCTCCAGAGCACAGTGTGCAGCTGGTGAAGAAAGCCAAGGGCTGCAGCAAGGAAAACAGAGTTCTACACAACAGAGCCCCTGTACACTATGATTATGACTTCAGACTTGCCAACCCTTCCTTCTCTTCCCTCCTCTGTTACTTTGCTGTTTATTCTAGGTCTATTATTGGCTCCCAATTTGTTTGGTTTTTTTTTTCCTCAGTCCTGTATTGGCTCAAGGCCAAGCATAATACCATGAGAGGAAGGGGATATCTGTGGTGCAAGTTCTGAGGATCTTCTCTCACCCAGCCATGAAAAATAACAGGATCCTTTCAATGCAGAAAGTGAAAATGTGCAGAGCTCTGTGTCTGTCTCCCTCCACTGAAGGCTGGTCCTGGAAGCCCTGCTGGAATTTGGGCTGTTTTTCTCAGTCAGAAGGCAGCAGGCAACAGGCAAATCACTGTTATCTGTGTCTCTTTCTTCTCAAGGAGGGCTCTGTGTCTTTTTCATTTAGGTAATAACAGGCTTTTGGCAGCACCTCCAGCACAAACCCAAGCTGCAGGTGAGCAGCAGGAGCAGAAGAGTTTGGCTCAGGTTTAACAACTCACATTCCACTGATAATAGGGGGTTTTCCCAGAGCTCTGCCAAGGCAGGCTGAGTCTGTCCAGGAAGCAGGAAGGCAGGAGAGGCAGCATCAGGAAAAACGAAGAGAGATTTGTTGAGACAAGTTTATGGAGAGAGATGAGCAAAGCACAGAAAGGGGAAGGCACCGTGGGAAAGAGAAGCCAGAGGCAGAGGTGGGGTGAGAGGATTAAAGCAGAGGAAAAGTAAAGGGAGAGAACAGATGTTTCTGGGAAGGAACATAAGTTCGGACAAAGTTGAGAAGTGTCAAAATTTATGGTAATGATAGAAAATCCTCACAGCAGTATTTTTTGAGGAAACAAAATACTAGCTTTCCACGTACTCTGTGCCCATTTAGGGGAAGAGTCAATTACAAGCCCCAAGAAATTCCTGACTGTTATGTGACTTTTTACACAGTTGCAGAAGTTTATATTTCTCTCCCTTTAATTTTCTCACCTGTGTTGCAATAGAAGCTAAATGAGAGAGTACACACATAAAACCCCCAACAAACAAAAAAAAAGCAAACAACAAAATCTAACAAAACCAAAAGCAAACACCCAGCTCAAACTCATCCATATGTTGTTTGTTAATATATCAGACTATTTCGAGGTGTCTCTCTCCAAGAAGTCAATTTTAAAATCTCAGGTTTTCCTCCCCTAGAAAAGGATTGAATACAATTTTCCGCATTCACATTGCACATGTGCCTCCCATGTGCAGCAGGATGGTTAAACTTTTGTGACGTTTTGCCCCAGTGGGAGGTCTGTGAACGCCAAAGGAGGCTCTGGTTTCCCTGTGAATGTGATCCCAATCAGATGGGGCTTCACTGTCACTCAGAAGCTTGCTGACTAGCAATAAATATTCATAGAACTGATTAGATGTTAATTGCACAAATCACCACCTCTTCAGCCAACTCTGGGAACCTTGCTGCCACCCACCATACTTAGAGGCAGCAGAAAATGTCTTTTATGTACATTCCTTAAGGTCAATCTAGTATCTCACATGGAGGAGGGCAATGGGGGCTATGGGACCCATGAGGCCTATGGGGGATATGGGGTCTGTGAGGCCTAGAGGGGCTGTGGAGCCCATGAGGGCTATGGGGCTTGTGAGGCCTTGCAATGTCCTTTCACATAGCCACAACAGTCCTTTCCCAGTTCTGCGCAGGTCAAGGGCTGCATTGCTGCTAGTATAGCCCCCTTGGGGCAGCAGTCCTCTGGTTTCTGTAGACACCACTGCAGTCTGTTCTGCCTCCCTCTCCCTACATACTGCTTGCTGTCCAACCCCACGAGGACTGCCCTTCCCTTCCCCTCTGTGATCTCCCTTCTTCCCTTACAGACAGTTTTGCCAGGGCCCTTCTGCTAGGAGAGGGCAAGGAGAAGCACTGGGCTGGGATGCATGCAGTGTGTGTTCCTGTGTATGCACAGATGTCTCTGTGCATGCTTGGGTATGTGTGACTATGAGTGTGCAGGATGAAGCACATTCACACACATCTATATCTGTGTTTATACTTACATGTGGAAAGAGACCTGTAGCCCCATTTATTCAGCAAGGTAGAGGAGCAAAGACATGCTGCGCTGGCAGGACATATGGTCCTCTCCCTGCACAGGCTGTGCCTCTGAGGGCCCATATGTGAAGGCCACCTTGCACCATTTCCACTCTCTCCCTGAAGTGTTGGGCTGGTGTGTTTACTGATACTACTCTTCATCCCCACAGAAAGTAGACAGCTGTTGTGACACGAGCTGCCCCTGCGTAGTGTGACGCAGTGGCTGTGGTAAAGATTGCAGGCTGTTCAAACGATGTTTTACCTACATCTTCCTGACATTTGTGCCACCCCTGCTCTGGAGCTGAGGTGAAAGTTCTGTTCTTGTATAGGCCTTCTTCATTGATAACCCACATAGACCCAGACTTTTCCACCCTCCCTGACTCTCTCCTTGTAGCCCTCTGTCCTACCATATACAGCCTCCTTGAACTTAGCCCAATAGCACCAGCCTTCAGGAGCAAACTGCTGTCCATATACAGGCTCACACATTGGGACTGTGATAACCTGGGACAGGCACCATTCATCTTCATCGCAGGGAGGCGGCAGGATTAGAAATGGCATGGCAAGATGAGACTGCTGCACGCCCCTGTCACAGGCACTTAGAGCAGAGCCACTGCAGATGTGACAGCAGTGACACTCTAAGAAACCCTGGTCAGATCTGAACCCCTGTATGCTTGGGCTTCCTCCAGCCCCAGAGATGGGCCCTCTGTCAGGCTGGAGGTAGAAGTGATTTCAGAACAAGGTATAGCAGAGAGGCCATGCTGCCTTTGAGAGCTGTCCTGCTCTCTAGCTTTGTGCTCTGTCCCTTCTGTGTGAAATGCATGCTCAAAAAAATTTTAAGAGGGAGGAAGTACCTCAGTGAGTCCCCCACCCTCAGGTAGGCAGTTGCTTTCCAGCCACCAAAGACTATGGATGGGAGATAGGAGGAACTGCTCCTATTGAACCCCCAAATCTGACTGCACCATTCAAACCAACTCCAACACAGTGGGGCTGTGCTTCTTTCCATACAAATGACTGATATCAGAGGGTATGACTGGCTCCCATCCCTCTGAGGTTATTGCCATAGCCTTCCATTCCTCCAGGTTTATGGTACAAGCTGACAAACTTGTCCCCTCGTGGTGTCAATCCCTGCACTACAGTGGAGGGGTGAGGTGTGAGGGTTTACACAGTGTCACAGACAGAGTAAAAAGGCAGGCAGTCCCACTCCATATAATCCTGTTTAGCTGGCAGAAAAGAGCTCCTTGATTTTTCCTTTGCCTTGAAGGCTGGGTGACACACAGCTGAGCAGTTTCAGGCCTACCAGGAATAGACAGTGTCTCAAATGGTTGCTTCCACCCCGACACTGAACACCACTCATGGCCAACTTGCATGCAGTCATGTCTTCCCAAGGCCTCCATCTGCTCCTGAGCCCCCACCCCATCACCAAGAGCATTCACCCCCTGCAAAAAGGCAGGTTCAACTGATGTCCTTTGATCACTCTGAATTCATAATTTAGTCCAGTGTGCCTCCATTTAAATGTTGCCCTTCACCTCCACCTCCTAGAGATTTTCTCTACCTAAGCTGTAGTGCATGAGACTGCCGGCTCTCCTCACAGCTGCTCCATCTTTGTCACTGCAAACAATTTCTAGAATTCCTTTTTAAAATGTATTAGCCTTCCAAAAAGGAGCTGATAAACAGGGGATGGGAGGAAGGGAAGGAGAGGGGAGGAGGCAGGAGGAAGGGAAGGAGAGGAGAGGAGGCAGGATGAAGTGATATGGTCTATTCCACACATCTGCAGTATTCTCCTCCCAGCCCTTCTGTGAAAATAGATGGACATTTATCATGAAAACAAATTGCTGGATGTGCACAGGAATCCTTAGGCAAGCAGGGAATAAGTGTCAGTCTTCTGCATGTATGTCTGTGTGAGCCACATACACTGCCTATGATGCGAAAGAGAAATACATCAACCATACAGATAGCAATTTGTCAGATTTAACATCTGAAGGGCTCTGTGCGTGCCTGTGTGCACCTGTGTGTTTGTCTGTATGCATTCATGTGTGTGGTGCAGCACTTGCCCTCAACAAGGGGCACATGTGATGGTGGTCAGCAACATGTTCCCTGGTGGTGCCATTCTAGTTGCACAGGTCGTTCCTGTTATAAATTTCCAAGGGCTCCAAGCATATCTGTCAAAGCACACAGATATGAGTGGTTGGTCAGTTTTATAGACCTGTCCTGAGACACCCTGGCCAGTACTACATTGGTATTCAGCAAGCATGAGGTCAAAGATACTGCTTGGAGAGAGCAGATGTTGCACTGCTGGTGGGCAAAATCAGGTACCATTGTGTTCATGACACTGAGGAATATAGTAAGGAATTTAGAAATGCATTTTCTGTGCTGCAGTCAAGGAAAGGCAGTGGAAACTCAAACTTACTGTCTCCCTGCCTCAGTTTCTAGGAGAGGAGAAACCTGGCCCGGCCCTTCCTGATTCTTTTTGTTAGTTTGATGGATGGAAATTACACAATTGCCTGTCTCTGTGCACTGTTTTGCCTCTCACAAGTTGGTCCTTCCCACTCTGTCCCTGCTATGAATAAGTTTGCTCTGCAGTGTGTGGGTATCTAGGTGAAGAACGGAGGGGAAAGAACATAGGCAGCCTGAAGAGAATGGGAAGGATTGGGGATGAGGAATGGGGGAGAGCTTGGATAGACCCTGCTGTCATAGGAATGATCTAGGTAAACTGTAGGGAGGGCTTAGCCTTTATTCCCTCACCCAAGACCAGACTGTGGGTAGAAGAGAGACTCCAGGCTTCATTTTGATGGCTTTTGTCACACAGAGTGTAAGCCTAAGAAGTACTGGAACAGACACTTCTCACCCAAATCCTAGGCTCTGGGGCATCTCTCACCAATCAAATGCATATTTATATTTCACTTACATATACTGGAGATGTTGACAAGATAAGAGGTCATATTCTGACTTCTCCTCAATGTCTGGACAGAAGCCTGCCTCCTCTCATTGAATCCAAAGCAGGAGTGAACGTGTGTGTGTATAAACACATGTGCTCTAGAGCAGTGGGCAGCAAACTCACTCCGTATCACATCACTAACAAAGAGATTCTATGCAGGAGACATTTGCAGGCGCGAGCAGAAGAAAACCTTCACGTTTCTTCTCCAGGGTGAGCGCGTGCTGCAACTCTGAGATACGCTCCCTGACTCTTGAAATTAATTCAACATTCCTGTGGCTTGGGCAAAAATAACCGGAATGAATAATCGGGCTGTGCCGGCCCTGCTGCAGATTTCCTGGTAGATACAGCCCCCTGCAGGAAGGAAAAAGCCAAGAGACTGCGGTGGTGCTCAGGCTGCTTTGCTGGGCACAGGAACATGACACTCTTTATCTTGCGTTCTCTGCCTTTATCACGAAAACGATCGTGTACCCTGAGTTTTGGGCTTGTTTCAAGCACTTTTATTTCTTTTTTTACACAAGAGACAAAAACACCGAGACATCAGACGACACCAATGTGTGAAGATGGGAATGCCCCTGTGTGAGCGTGCTAGTGTGGGGGAGGTGTATGCACCTTCAGTTTTTCATGCCATCTGGCTGAAAGCCTTTCATATACCAGGCCTCTGGGCTGGTACAAGGAATCAACCTTTGTTGGGGAGCCATCAATCAGGAGAGCTAGTGTTTGGGTTTCTTCCCTAGGGAAACCTGTGGTCATCCCCAAGGCTCAAAACAGAGAAACAAAAGACCCAGAGCTGCTTCCTTGGTCCCACCGCCTGTCTACGCTCAGTTATCCCTTATGTTGGATAGGGATCCAACACCTCTAACTTTTTAAAACCTATGACTCAGTTACAGAGCAGGGACTTCCCAGGATTATAGCCCTCACAGCTATGGGAAGAGGGAGAGAGGGATTTCTTCTGAGCTGAGGGTTTTTTATCTTACCTTGGCCTCTGGTTTCACAGTGAGTCCTAAATAGTAGTGGCCTCCACCCCACAAACACTACATGTCTGTTTGTGGAAGAGAAACCACTGGGGCCTTTCTGCTCTGCAACCGACTGGACTATGCTCAGCTGCTCCAAGAACATCTACATGGATCCTCACAGAAAAATAGTCTGGCCTTGTTTCATTGTGGGAGGGGCCAGAGACATTCTGCAGACATTCTTGTCTCCTCTCAGATCCTGTCCTACATGTCTGGGGATGTATGGGAGAACCCAAAGGTCAGTTGCTGTTGAGCCTTTGTGTTCGGACATGCGTAACTCCGTGCCCACAGTTCTGACAGTCCTCAGTGGATTGCACTCTGCACCACTGCCTTCAGTTTGGAAAGGGAAGAAGCAAACCTGGCAAGCTGTCCTGTCATTTATCTTCTTGCCAAGTGGGAGGCAGAGGGAACCAACGCTCCCAAATTTCTTCACCGGAATAGCCCAGCAAGAGAGGGAAGCTGTCCACCAACCTATGCTTTCCTGAGGCTAGTGACCAGGTCAGGGTTCAGTTTTTGCTGGCAATCTTTTTCTTACGGGCAGAGACCAGATCATAGAAAGGATCCTGTGTGATGCTGGTTCTGGAAATAAGAGGAAATGGGAGCAAAAGTAAGAGATTTAATGATGGAGAGCAGCACAGATAACCCAAATGAACTTGCACAGAGACACCACTTGCCAAAGTGTAGGACTGGAGATCTCCAGACTCACAGTAGAGAATTTAGCTGTGGCTAGAGATTCTCCAGAAAGGACCTTGAAACTCTATAAAGTCAAGAGGTACCACAGTGCTGGACTACAAACATTTCTGTTCACCCCTCTTTTGAAGCTTTCATAGCCAAATAATCTGTGTGATCATCTGCCCCTGGGGCTGAACAAAGGCAAGCTCAGGCCTCTAGTTCTGCTCTCCTCACCGTATTGCCTCAATCCACTCATCACGTTCTGCTGGTGTGGCTGCTGAGATCTTGTAGGACTGATGCTTGCCTTCAACCACCTTCCCATCCCCATCTGTTTTGCAGGCTTTGATCTTCTGCCCTTTGCAGTTGGGATTGTAGAGTTCAAAGCAGTTCTGTCAGGAAGGAAACAAAATGGAGCCGTAGGGGAAGACACGGTGGACCAAGGAGGCTATGCTGCCTCCAACCATGAGTGACAGGCTCAAAGAGATTCCAAAAGGGAGGAGAGCATTCTGTCTCTGAAATGTAACAGACCCTTTCCTTCCCCACCCCAAGAATTGAACCCACATCTCCTGGTGCAAAATAACTAGGAATTCAGATGTGTACACTCATCTCTGCCCACCTACACGCATATACACATGTGAAACATACAATACAGTCAGCCAAAGGACAGCTGTCTCTTCACACCAGAAATATAAATTAAAAATACAGTTATGTTTAGATGGGGGCACAAGGCAGTTTGGAATGGCACCTTCCATCTGACAAGCATGGTTGTATGCATCTTCTCTTCCCTCTGACCATCTGACAGCCTGTGTTGGCAGAGTACCAACCAGTGGAGACTTACTGGCTTTTTGGGATCATCCACCTTCCGGACTGATAGGTTCTCCAAGGGGATAATGCCCAGAGGCTCTTTGTCCTGAAGGCAAGGAAACATGAATTAATACCCAAGATGCTCCCCAAATCTATGCCACTATTTAGAGCCTCTCTGATTTCCCAGACATGTGTCTTTGTGAAGGTGACAGGGGCAGTGTATGCCTGGGGAGACAAGACCACAGGTGAGCAAACAGCACCGAGTTCAGTCTGGGAGCACAGGGTAGAAGGGAAGAACTGTCCCCCATCCTCTGCTCCTCCCTGGCCCCTCAGAGGCTCATAACCACCCAGGACACTTTCCCAACCATGAGTTAAGCCTTTACCGTGGTATATTCAAAGTAGTACAGGCAGTTATCTGTCAGAATGAACCAGCGGCGTTTCCAGGTTTTTACACGTCCTCCTAAAGGCAACGAGATGCAAAAGCCATTAGTCACACATTTTTCTGTCCTTCCCCCTGCCACCCCCAAGCTCCAGACCTGCACACACAGACATACACTCCCAGATCTCCCTGTGGGTGAGCTCCAAGGAGACACCATGGTGCTAACCACTGATGTGATGCAGTGTGGTGGACATGCACATACAGGGAGCCAATTTTGCTCTGATGGTGCTGTGAATGGGAACAGGGGAGGAATATCTTCTCAAGTCCCTTTTTGAGAAGACAGAGCCTGCAATAGCTGGGAGGAGGGAGCAGCAGCTGGTTTCAACAGCAGGTGTCAGCCTCAGCCCACCACAGCAGACAGGACCGAAGGACAGCAGAGATGATGGTGGGTTGCAGGGGGAGATCTGTGGTTGGAGGCAGGCAAGTGGGAAAGTCAGTGAAGCTAGGGGAGTCCTCCCCCCTTACCTAATTTCAGCAGCCAGCCCTCACGGTTAGGGTTGAAGAAAGTATGGGTGAGGTCGTTGCCATCATCCTCTGGTATGGAGAACGGTTCATTCTTTATGCTCTCAAACAGATTCTGCCCCAAAGCATTAATGGAGAGAGAGAGAGAAAGACAGTGAAAGATTTATTTCTGACAAAGCTTGTACACAACTATCCTAGGTCCATCTGGACCATCACTCTATTTCTACAAGGGCAGGCAGGCAAAGTGCAGGGGAGCAGGCAGTGAGCACTGGGGGTACAACAGCCCTCAGTCTACACATCACAGGGTTTCAAGAGAGACCACTAGCTCTTTTCTGCACCTCGTGTCATAGTCTCAATTTAGAAAGTCACAGACACAAAATGGTGCACCCATAGCAAGACAGGCTGCTGTGACCAAACCCAGCATAACACAAGTGCTGCTTTGGGTAGTGTTAAGGCACTAGGATGGGGACTCAACATGGCAGAAACTGCAGCCCCATTTAGACCCTAGGTTGGTGGGGCCAAACACTGTCGATAAGCTGTAGAGACCAGCATATACAGCTACATGGCCACAAGGAAGCACATTTCATAGAACCGAGGCTTTGGCACTGAGGGACACAAAGGGCGACATTCATAACAGCAGAGTGACAGGGAGGCAGGTTATTAGCTTTCAAGGTATACTGACATGTTGCTAACATCATTGGATTTCCAGTCATTTTTAACACAAATCCCGAGCCAAGAAAAAAAAAAGAAACTACAGGTTTCTGCATCTTCCCTCAAATTGTCTGACAGAAATGACACCTGGAGTAAAATCTAAAGCCTTTACCCTGAAGGGATGCTGCTCAGCAAACCCACATTTGGGGTGTAGGCAGCCTTTTTGACACAAGACAGAAGTTATTGTGCCCAGGCTGGTTGGTGAAGCCAGACACACGTAGGCAGGCTGCCCACTTCTACCTTGCCTCATAGGGCAGGTTCCATAGTTGCTGAGCTTTTGAGAAAATGGAAGCTCCAGCTTTGCTAATGGATGCATCCCTTGTCTCTGCATCTTCATCCCCTGGGATAAGAAACACCATGGACCTGATGAGAGCTTTCTAGATGCTGGAAGAGACCCTGACACTCATTGGGGCTTGTTGGTTCTACTCATTCAAAGATATATCCTGATGTAAAAGAAGTCAGGCACTGGTGTCCTGACTGATGCAAACATTGGAGTCAACTGAGGCATTTAGGTATGAAAAAGGGAAAGGAATTCATAATCTTGGCCACAGTGACATTGATTCTTATACCCAGAGACACACAAGAAATAGATAGCCCCCTTGGGGGCTAGGAATTTCAAAGCTGGATGAGTGAGGTGCCCAGCTACCTCCCAGAGAGGTGGGTACCCCATTCACATGGCCTCACACCTACATGACACACAGCAGTATCTGTTCCTCTCTTACACGTACAGACTTAAAAGCACAAACTTTCTTAAACTGATACAGCTATTCCCTGAATGTCTCCAGCCCTGTCTCTCTTGCTCCATGTCCTCACCAACAAGAATGTGTGAAGCTTCTCTCCAAAGC
This sequence comes from Manacus candei, assembly GCF_025592945.1. NCBI lineage: Eukaryota > Metazoa > Chordata > Aves > Passeriformes > Pipridae > Manacus > Manacus candei. The sequence goes on from NW_026138066.1 coordinate 7,698,932, forward strand.
AGTTCCCACATTTTCCAGATTTGCTTTTATACATACTGCCTTCTTTCCCCATGAGGACCTTCTCCTTGTATGGCAGAAGATCAGCAAGCCTGTATCACACTGAGACCTGCAGACCTTTGCTTCTCAGTGGGCTCTAAACAGAGAGAAGAGGTGATTTTTCATGATAAAATTGGAAGTCTTCTTACCTTTAAGAGCTCTTCTGGCAGGTCCCCTCCATTGTCAATGCCTCTGTTGATGGATACAAACCTTTCAAAGTGGGGTTTGTCTTTCACATTGGGGTTGTGCAGGCTGGTGTTAAGCATGATGATAGAGAAGGAGAGTATGTAACAGGTATCTATCAATGAGAAAGAAAACCAGGATGGGTGCTACTTGTTTTAGACAGCAGAACAATCCGCACCCTAGCAGGTGGCTTGGTTTCTAGTCACTGAATAACAGTGTCATTCTCTCAGTTGTAGGAGAAGAAGGGAGATGTCCCCTCTGCTAGGAGAAAGAGGGACAGAGTTGGATTGGAGTGATTCCATTCCCTCAGGATAATGGGGCAAACTGGGCAGATCTGGTCCAATAATGGCTCTGCCAGCAGGAAAGTTTCTATGGACCTACATCTGTCAGTGCTATCCTTGCTGCAATGCAGTATATCTCATGTGAGGCTGGGACCACTTCTCCAGTCTACTGCCCATTGGGATGGACTGTAGCACAGTGGGAAAAGGGGGACCAAAAATATTCAGCTTCACAGGAACTGGGTTGCCTCCTTCAGCTTAAGGGGAAACACACTTCCAAGTGGTGCCCTCTTTGCTTTGTGAACGGAAAAGTCAGGCTACTCTCTCTAGCAAAGTGTAGTTCAGCTTTATAGGCCTTCTCCCCATAACTACCTGTGGACTGGAATACTCCTGGGTTACACTTGCAGTACCAGTTGGCAAAGGCCTCCATCATCCGGTCAATCTTCTGTGCTTCCCCAGGCAGCCGGAAGCTCCATAGGAACTGTCTATCAGGAGCAGCATGCCAGATAGTTAGTCAGATTGGGTGCAAGAAACATTTATCCTTCCCTCAACCCATGTGATACCATGAAAATAAAAGAAGTCATCCCATCACACCGGGGAGACAACACAGTGCATGAAGCAGAAGCTCTGCTCCTCTCTCTACAAACTGCCTGGGTTCATCAGTCTCAAACACCCTAAAAGCAGGAAGAAGAACTAAACATCCTGGAAATCATGGCTCTGCTTCTTAATGAGTGTCCTGCAAGGCAGCAGAGACTTCAAGAGAAAGAGTCCTGCCAGGATGTGGCCTATAAGAAAACAAGAGGCCCTGAGTCACTTTGTCATTGACATAACAAGCACCGTGGACAGACATGATTCCTGCCGCAAAAAAAACTTTTCCCATCCCCCCAGGCATTGAAGCCACAGGGATCCACTTTTCTGCAAATGGTCAGTTCAGTCAAGGGGCCACAAAAGTGTTCCCCCTGGAGAAGCTGTTGACAACTCACAGAGCAACAGCCTTGGAGCCACCACATGCAGCGGGGTCTTGGGAAGTTCCCATTTCAGACCAGTAAGGTTTCCTGACCTTCCTGGGCCCTAAGACCCAGTGGCTGAGCAGGCTCCAACACCATACCCTGCATCTGTCACCATCACTTACCTCAGTGCCTGCACCAGGTTTAAGTGGGCAAACTGGTGACATGCCACAAAGGCTTGGAGGATCTGAATGTTTGTGGGGTCCCTGGGAGAGGATGGAGGGAAAAGGTCAGAAGAGAGCTCTCATCCTGCCCAGTTTGGATGCCCCTTGGTGTGACAACAAGCCCCTGGCTCCATCCCAGCCTCCACTTCCCCTTTGACCAAGAAGCAGCTGATATATGTGCTCTTGTCTTGGAACACTGACCCCACTACAGGCAGCAGGAAAAGTAGCCCATATAGTCAGCCTTAGTCACCCTCCAAAGACCCTCCCAGGGGTGTACTGCCCACTCAGCCCACTGTGGTTGGAGGTACGTTCAGTCTTGGCACGTGGCTGAGGTCTGCCACAGGTCATCCAAAATGGTAGTTAAGAGGGGCCAGGCAGGACAGGGCCTCCAAAGGGTCTCCTCATCCTGCCTGGGCTGCTCACCTCCCACCCAGGTAATCCCCAATGGCTGTCTTGTTCAGACCTTCACCCTTGTGGAGGAATTTGGCGATCTCCTGCGGGTCTGAGGATAATACCTGGTGCTCAGTCAGGTACTGGATCCCCTGGGAAGGAGAAGCAAGACAGTGAAGTAAGACAGCTTTGTGGTGTGATGAGAAAGTAGGACTCCAACACATTGATATCAGCCTTCCTTAGCTTTGATGAACTTTCCTCCTCTGTTACTCCCCAGCCCCTTTATGGGAGATCACAGCCATGTTCTCATCTTTATTCCATCCCTCTTCATCCACTATGGGTGGTCAGTCCCATTTTCATTTCATCCCTAGATCTGGCTAAATGTTTTACTCTGATGGAAACTCAAACAAACAAAAAAGGGCAATGTAGTTTAAAAGTCAAAAAGGTAAAGTGAAAATAATTCATTTTAATATTTTCAATCAAAATATCTTAGTGTTCTGTTCCTAAATGTCTTTTTTTTTCCCTAAATTAACTTAAAGGAAACACTCTTTGTTTAAAAGAAGACATAATGAAAAAAAATGTACTCAGGCAAAAATAAAGGCTTGAGACAACTCAAAATAATTTTTTCTTAATTTTTCTTCCATCCAACAGAACAGAGAAGACTGCAATCTTTTCAGTTCCATCCCTCCTAGCCAGTAAGGATGGAATATGCTTTTTAAGGAATACAGAGTGTCTGAGTTGGGTTGTGCAAAGAGTCAATATCCTATTTAAGAGAGAATTTCATGATTTTCAAAGCCAAAGAAAGCTGAGGTTTTGTTCAAAGGATTCTTGACAATATCTAACAACACTGCAGTTCTCCAGACCACATAGCAATTCTCCTCACAAAATACAATAAAAGAATGAAAATTATTTTAGATCCATCAAAATATTCTATTTCAATGGAATCATTTCACTTTCCCCTGTAAAATATAAGAAACTATATCTAAAATGCCCCAAAGAAAAAGCAGTTTCAAAAGAGAAATTGAAATGTTTGTGAGATTTTTTTTTTCCATGCTATTTTCCTTTCTCTTTCCCCAGATGGAATTTTGGTAAGACCAATTTAATTTTGCAAAGCATTGCAGTGATGATGGGGCCCCATTTTCCAGAAGAAACTGTTTCTCCCCAAAGGTTTTGTTTGGCCAGATTCCTAATGCTTATCTCCTCTATCCTCAGGAACTCCCATGGGATCTTGAAAATAGGAACTCATTTAAAGTATCAGCATTGCATGGATGGAGTGTAACCTTTGAAAGGAGGGGTAAAGAAATTTCCTTCCATTGCAGCACCTCTCTGTTTATTGCATGTAGCAAAAAGGAGGCAATAATCAGAGATCTGCATAATACAGGCACAGCGTATACAACATTTTGACCAGGTTGATCAGCATTAAACTAATAAAGCTAAACTGGTTTGAGGTTAGAACTAGTTCGGGTATTTCTGCACAGAATGGCACAGTGCCACAGAGAGTTGCCTCTGGGGTTTCAAACCAAGGTCAGATTGAAAGGCAAAATAAAACCTCCTCTCATGCAGGCTATAAGTACTGATATCACTGCTCTGAGGCAGCTCCCACTGGCAGAGGGATGTCCAGGGGACTGGCAAGCACTCCAGCTGTGGTGTGGATGCTGGGGAAGGCATCTTGACAGTCTCAGCAGGGCACAGAAGGAGGCATGAGAAGCTGTCATGCTGAGCAGCAGCCACTCAAGATGTTAGCTGTGGTAGTTAGCTGGTGATGAGCTATCATTCGATCGCAGCTTGTGGTTTTCCTTACAGAGCTCAAAAAAGTGGCCCACCAGTGAGGAGGAAGGAAGAGAGAACTGTCTTTCTCGCATCTTGTCTACCTAATGTTTTTAGAGCTTTCTGCAGAGGGTTGAAGGCAATTGACACCACTGGTCAGAGTCCCAGAAAGTAGAAAAGCTGTATTTACTCCACAATTCAACCAATACTACCAAAACCAAAACTGTTTTCAAAATGTCAGAGGCATCTTGTCCTCTTCTGTTACGAATGAGCCAAGGAACCTGACTTGTTCTCAAAATTTCTCCCCTTCTTCTTAGTTCATCCTCGTCTATCACATTATAGCAAACTCAGCCTTGCAGTCAAGAAGAGCTGTGCTAAAGGAAATTTGGCTCCCCTGACATATTGGCAGTGTTAAACCATCCTCCCCTTACTTCTCTTAGGTTTGGGTTGAATAGTATGGGATGACCTATAAGCATGTGATGGAGGGAGACAACACAGCTTGATCATATAAAAGATCTTATTCAGGAATAGAATGGAGAGTGTTACTAACTGGAGCCTTAGTGAGTTAGGAAACACAGTCCCACGCCATAGTTCCTTTGACATAGGTGGCTGCAAGTGGGCCAACAGCCAACAGAATATCTTCCTCCAAGCTTTCTTTATCCTCATAGGTGGTATGAACAAATCCTACCTTTGCAGGATCCATGTTGAATTTCTTCCGGCCCAGGGACAGAATTTTATCCCTCTGTGATAGTTTGCTGCAAACACATAAAAAAGAAGGAAAATCAAACAGAATAAAGGAACATGTCATTTAACTCACAAGTAACTTAGTAATAAGTTAGGTAACTTAGATATCTTAAGGACACGTGTCTGACTATCCAGAAATAAAGAGAAATCTAAGAGGAGAGCAGGGTATTCCTGGTCTAATTTCCCTGTCCTTGTTGTGATCCAAATCCCATTTTGTTTTTTCAACCTCAAAAGAGAGACTTTGTAAAAAAAGGCATACTTATTACACTTGCCTGGTCTGTTCTCTAGGATTATTGTCTGCCTCCTGCCTCTCTGCATTTTGGAAACGTTCAATCTCTGCAAACACTTCAGCAATCTCCTCCTTCAGCTTCTGCAAAAGAAACATCAGGAGGATGAAGGCAATGGAGGGAAAAACAGCAGACATACATACAGAGCACGTTTTACTACTTCCCTCAAACATAGGAAAAGGACAGGCCAGATGGTCATGACCAGCCAAGGATGTCTACGAAATGGGGACTGCTCTGGGGTGACCCTGCTGGATTCCATATGAAAACAATTGGAGAGAGGGGCAGAGGAATGTTCTCATGTCTGTTGTCAATCAAGGCTGGAAAAATCAAGATTAGCCAGCGTGGCGAGTGTCAGAGAACTCGCCCCAGTGTTGATTTCAGTTCCTCAAACAATGTCAGATGCAAGAATCCTTCCATTGTGCCCTTTTCCTTTGAGCTTTTACTTTGCACAGCCCTGCTACGCATCCAGGAAAGGGGAAGTGGAGTCAGTAACTATGAGGTCAATATGAACCTGAAGTGGCAATACTATGAAACACAGTTTTTAACATACCTATCATTCAAATATCATTGAGCAGATACCTGTCTTTAGGGGGAGAAAGAAGAAAGAAGGAGTAAAAAAAGAGTATTGCAAATTTTAAAAAAAAATCAATTGTGGAATTCACTTTCCTTTAGGCCGCTGACAGACCATGGCCGCCTTGGCTGGATGTTCTGCTTTACTAAGGAAATCTATATCTGCTTGTTTCCATTCTTCAGTTATGGTCCTCCTCAGAGCCAAATTACATCATAGATCTCTTCCAGGAATCACCCAAATTCTTCCCCAGGCAAACCACAATAAGCAGGGGAAGATCCTTTCTCATCAAGGAATGAGGATGTGGATGAAGCATTTAACCAGACAGAGAAACTGAATTTCTGCAATATCCCATAATTTAAAAGAGCTTTAGTTTTGCTCTGGTCACCTTCTACTGTGCTTCATTAGTCTCCATGGCTCTGAGTGTTCCTTACTAAGCTTTAGGTATTGCAAAAATGTGACAAAACAATGATCTTAGCTCCCAAATTTCAAATTATTATCAATTTTGTTACTCTACTCACTGCTAGTTTTTGGCAGTGTTACTGGCAACTAAAGACCCATCCTTTCCTCTCCTCCCTCTCCCCTGCCCCAGACATTCCCCCAAGTGTTTGTGTTTAAGGGTATTGCTAGACACTTTCTGAAAAGATCCCCTGGGGAAAATGTCTCTCATTCTAAGGTAGTCTTTTCACCTAAACTCATTCTGTTCCATTGGACAATGCATTGCTTAATGGATTTAGGAGATAAAATATGAGTTTGTGCAGTCTAGCAACATTTCTCTGTCCACAGTGGGCAAAAAAATGTAGTACTCCTCTTACAGTGCCCATTGCCTATTCTGAAAATTGAAGAGAGAAGAACCACACACAAGCAAATGACATGCACATACATTCATCATCTGTTTTGCAAGAGGAGACAAGACACTATTCTGATTTGCAGCAGAAAGAGGGAGTCTGTAGTTTGCCTTAATCCTTTATGCCAGGAAATATTGCACCTATTTCCCAGACATCTGGACATCTTCATATTGTTGGGAAATCAGTCCAAGTCCAATGATTCAGTGTAATAAGTTCTCTCTAATGGGAAATCATATTCCACGGTGATGGAGGCAGAACAGAATAGAAAGTGTACAGCACCACGCATGACTGTGATGCAGTCTGACTGATTTTGAATCTGTTACTTTCAGACACTTTTAGGAGTCAGTGTAGAAATGTTTGGGTCTGTTAAAAGAAAAGAAGAAAAGCAAGTTCAACCACAGAAACTTGTGTGGAAGGTCCTGCCAATACACCTCTTCAAAGAGACGGGATCCTGCATGAAGGACTTGTTAGAGGTCCACAAACAAAACAAAAGTTTGATAAACACAGAATGATGCTGCAGGTAATCGGTAATTAAAAATAATCATAAATGCTGAGCCAGGTGCCTGCCAGTATGACAATGAAGTCATACTCGTTACCTTAATCCTAAATATGCAATCCCAGCTCATCCCTGCTCATAATTTGACCGGCCTTTCTCAAATATCCCATTAGGGCAGCTGATGATTCCTGCAGCAGAGAGTTGGACGTACACAGGTGGCAAATAGGTCAGGGTAGCCTGAAGTTGAGAATTCAAGTTGGATCATGACAGAGAAAATGTCTCCAGTGCCAGAGCACTTCTGCATGGCCTGGACTATTATGCAAAGGTGCTCCTTGGTGAAGACAGATTTTAGAAAGCTAGGCAGGCAAGAGAAACAGGATGGTCCTTACCTTTATGTCCTCCAAAAGCCCCTGTTTGTGCTGCCTGATTGTCTCTATTTCAGTCTCTTCAGCCTCGCTCAAATCAGTTGACTCTGGAAGAATAAAGATGCCCGTGACAATAGTACCGGGGCCAACATATCACAGAAAAAGCTGCCTCGACCTCCCAGTAGGTACCCTCTCCTAGGGTCATGTCATAGCAACTCTGACTTCTGTGTTTCAGCATCTATACTCCCTGCTGTTGCAGCCACTGCACCTCACCTTTGGCCTGCAAATGGTTCTCAGTCCAGAGCAAGCAGCACAGACCCATACACCCCTCCTTACAGTCAGACGTGTTGGTAGCCCTCTTATCTAAACCTGCAGCAACCCACTCGCCCACTCAAGCAATTCTGCTTGCTGTGAGCACAATGAGGAGGTCTCACCAAATGCTCTCTGGTGGTTTTCATGTCAGTCATCTTTATGTACTGAAAATCTGTGACCTAAACACTTCACCTACATCCAAACCTCCCATGAAGAGCCACTGGCTTCATGGATTGATCCCCCACAGCTAGTGGGGGGTCAGAAGTGACTTAAGAGAGAGAATCAAGGTTTTTCAAATCTGAAGGCAGGATCTGGGGGGATGAAAGCCTTGCTGAAGAAGGAATGTCTTTGGAAGGCTGTTGTTCTGTGGACCACAGACAACACAGAAATATGAGTAGGCTTTCTTCTAATGTACAGGAAGTTGAACAGATAGCAGTAGAGCCAAGGCAACCACAACATGATTCATAAAACACCCAGAACAATTGGGGAGACAGCATTGTTGCTAAATATAATCCAGGTGAAACGTAGTCTCTTCAGCAAGGAGAAGGCTGCAGCCATAGAGAGGAGGCAAAGCAGATGACAAGGCCCCAGGAAAAAAAAAAGGCACTCACAAAAGGCTGAGAGCACTGAAGGTCACTCCTGAAGTGGCAGACAGGGCCCTTGCTGCACCTAAATACTGCAAGACAAAGCTTTCCCAGGAAGCTATGTCAAGTCACTGGATGTCCTGCTTCACTGTTTCATGAGCCATAATCCCCTGGGCCTCCTGTCTTCCTGGAAAAAGGGGAAGTAGCACCAGTTGCATTGGAAATTCTCTTGGTGTGGATCTCACATGCAAAACAACTGTTATAAATATGACTGGAGGAAAAAAGGGGAAGGAAGCAGCCACGACAGACAGAAGGAAAAGGGGACAAGGGCGATCATCTTGGAGTCCACATGCTTTTTTCCTGTCATGGCCACAACAGCTCAGAGAGATCTCCCTTCCATAATCCTAATCTTTCCCTCATGAGCTAAGTATGTTCCTGTTACTCTTCTCAGGCTGCAGCCTCTCTTCCTGCTGGTTTCAAGCATTGCATTCCCTGGGGAGAGACTGCTGAATCTGTGGGAGTAAAGCACTGGACAAAGAGCCAGCATGAAGCCAGGAGTGGGATGGACCCATGTGCCCTCCCAGTCCTGGAAGCAGCCCTTGTGAAGAGCTGAAAGAAGCTGACTGATTGCTGAAGCCAGTCAAGATAGAAGGAAAACTGGTGGCATCCAGAAGCCTTGCAACAGACAAATCTGTATGTGAGAGGAAAACAAACAACCAAGCAAACAAGCATAACACCAAGCAAGCAACCAAGAAGGCAAACAAAAAATAAACAAACAAAAAGAAACCACAACCAAAAAAACCCATGCAACAGCTCAGCTACTTATTAGGCAGGTTGCTAACTTCCCTTTGAATGTCAGCCCTATGCCTCTGAGCAGTGCCTGGGCTTCAGCTTAATTTATGTCTCCCATTGTTCTGGCATCTGCGGGAGACGAGGCCAGTCTCTCAGTCTACCCAGCTTTATCTCTCTCACTCCTGCAGGGGCTTGTAATTGTGGAATCACTGGGGTGAATCCTTGACAAATTACCACTAAGATCTTTTGCCCTGTATTTCTTTCCACAAAAGCACCATAGCACGACATACCTGAGGAACCTCACCTTCCCCCACCTCATCAGCAAACTCTGTGGTGTGGCTGGTTGCTTTGCTTCAGTTGTTCTTTGTCTATTGAAGCAGCCTGAAGCATCTCAAAGAGGCATGAGGCTCCCAGAGGACACCATCTCACCCACATGACCCCCACCAAGATTGTAAATAATGCAGTCCCCCTTCCTCCTGAACATCTGAAAACCCCAACTCCCAAATGATTCACCTGTCCAGTTTGTCAGAATGAGAAAAGTGTGGGAAGGACTGTGTGTGGGGAGGGTGGGGGAGAAAAAGCATGAGTCATGGGGAAGGAATAAAAGGGTAAATAAGCAGGAAAGTTTAACATAGTATTAAAAAAAATTGATGGATCAAACTTTCAGGGCAACTTTGAGCTGCAGAGAGGGTCCTTGTTAGGTTTCCTAAGTTTCCTGAATAGCTTAAGTCCTTGATTGCCTTGGAAAATAATTCTGATGTCAGTGCATTCACGTTATTCCTCTGTCGTAACAGGCAGCCTGATGCTCTGCTCAGGGTGTTCTGAGGCCATTCATCAATGTTATTGACCACACTGCAGTCAGGGGAAGTGAACACAAAGGGCTTGTTTGGGGAACCATCCGCAGAAAGGCAGTGAAGGCAGCAGAGGCATCAGGGCAAGCAGGAGGTGAGTTACTGAGAGCCTTTCCTTCACTCACCACATTGAGAACAAGCTGAGCCAGCAGGAGGACACTGAGTAAAGCACCACCTGGCTCACTCTAGACACTTGTAATGGCAGAGGCAGTTCAGCCCTGCACCAGGGGATTGAGGAACAGCTTCAGCCTTGTCAAAGTCCTCAGTACCACCAAGTTACACTTCCCTCTAGAGCTAGGTGAGGACACAGATGAAGCATAGCCCTGGTCAGGCTTCTCTGCACAGGGGGAAATTTCACCCTGGTGAAGAACACACCATGAAAACACCCACACATTTCAGGAGGATACTACCAGCCAAACCAATGCTGAAGTTTCACGGTTCAGACACCAAAAAAAAAAGAATGTCTGGCATCCTCTCCAGAGAGGACATGAAGTTGCTGCTTGGAATTTATTTTCAGAGAGCAAATGTTGAAAGGAAAGTGCATCAGCATCACATCTGTTGCTCTTGAGGTTGTTTCCCCACTCTTAGGGCAGAACCTAAGAGAAAGACCTGCCGATTTCTCATGAACTGTCCAGGCTTGTATTTTCAGTGCTGTCACTCAAAACAGTACACAGACTTCAATTCCAGTTGTGGTGACTTATGCCTCCAGCCTTCCCATCTGGAGGGCAGGTTGGAGTTACCCAAACATCTGGGTACTTATGTGGCCAGCAGAGAGTACTGTGTCTACTGGTCTCATTTCCCATTGCAAAGGGCTGTGCAGAACCATCCGGACAGTAACTAAACAGATGATAAATGTATGTGCATGTCATTTGCTTGTGTGTGGTTCTTCTCTCTTCAATTTTCAGAATAGGCAATGGGCACTGTTTTGCTTCAAACCCAAGCAAAATTATATGAATAGGAAGACAGTTTTTGAAGCACAGAATAAGTAGGAAGTTGACCATCCAAGAGAGCTGGAAGAATGGACTGCAGAAGCTGTGGGGGAAGTTTATGAAGAATGACTCTATCTGTAGCACTGTGGCAAACCATCCATGTGCTACACATCCACAGAATGACAGCAGAGGTTCATAAGGCCCATTTGCAAGGCAGTGTAGGGCTCTGAGTGTAGACACCAAAGGGTTTGAGCACCTCCACCCATGGCAACACACAAGCAGAGCAACCTGATGGGCACCTTCTGCCTGAAGAAGGCTGTCTGGTAGAAAATTTTCACCTGAAATTCCTTTTCTTTTTCAATATGGCTGTTGTGTCATCTGCAGTACAGACCACCACCTCCACAACCAGGTAATAGGCTGGTAACAGGCAGATGACAGGAAGCCTTGCAGCTCCTAGGTTCCCTCCAACCCTATCTGTCTCCTTCCTGCAGCCACTACACAGTTATCTTCCAGCTTGTGTCAGAAGAAATTCAACACAGATCCCAACAGGTTTAATTTGCACATTTTAGTTATGGGGAAAAGGTGTGAAGAAGAATTCATGTTGCTTCCTTGTCCCCTTATCCCACATGACAACTTACATCAATCAGGGTAGCTTCTAGCCACTTTTGACTATGGCTCTTACCCCACACATCCTAGCACAGGATACCATGGCACCCATATGCTCTCCCATATTTCGCACACTCAGCTCAAGGATTGGGCATAATGGCTCTGTGGCCTCACCCTGACAATCGTGAGATGGTTTTGAAGGAATCTGGAAGAGGACATACACTGCAGGGAGAGCAACCTCCCCACAGATATAGGTCATCTCGCACAGATATGTACCTAACAGGACCATCACACCTCAAGGTAGGAGTGACCCCAGGAAAAGGTGTACATGCACATCTGACCTTCAGGACAATCAAGCCACAACTTAGCAATTTCAAATGCATTCAGTACCCTAAAGCTCCCTGGAAAACTCTGTCTGGTAGCAGCCTGGGCTCTCAAGGGAGCTCAACATCAAACAAACCCTCTTTCTCACCCAGCTGTGGAGTGACAGGATGGGACTGAGCAAAAACATCAGTCAGAGCCAGCACATCTCTCCAGGCCTTGCCTGCCTCTGGGCTCTGCCTCTAGCCAAAACTGAGCAAACCTGCATTCTCCCTGAACAGGATCTCATTGTGCTATTGCAGTGTGTATACTTTATTCAAAGTATACTTACTTGAATGTGTAACTTTCAAGATATAATTAACTCATAACACATAACTTGAATGAATGACTGTGTCAGACCTTCTGTGAGGAGGGAGGCACACTCCAAAATAAATAGTAAAACATGAGTTATCCCTCCTCCTGTCCAGTTTGTCCTGCAGAATCTTTTACCACAGTTGCTTTCCAGTGGGGAGGGCTGGGTGATCTGAAGAGACCCACCTTCACCAACATTCATAGTCAGATGCTGGCAAGAGCTCAGTTCCTACAGGTACTACAAATTTCCCTGACAAGGAAGTATGTTGTTTGAGTGTGCCCCTTCCTTGGCTACACACCTCAAAGCTAAAATGTGCACAACAGTCATTGAAACTGGGCATGCTTTTTGCTTTCACTCTCTGCTCCATAACCTATATACAAAAGCCTGATAGGACAGAATCAGATCGAGAAAGGTCATTGCAAAGTGATCCTTCTTCTTCTCGGCCCTCGTTCAGTCTATTGCTATTCAGCTCTCCCTCTCTGCTGGCTTTGCACAGACACATGCTCAGAGCTTCCTCAGCCAGAGGCTAGAAATGTTCAGTCTGGAAGTGTGCCTTTCCCTGCTGAATCCCAAACACTTTTCCCACCACCTGCCAAAGAAGGAAATAAAACCTAAGATCTCTCTCAGTTCCTCAGGTATGGCTTATCTCCCCCCACCCACATCTGCCCATTGAAATTATTTCAGGACCAGGCAGGCCCACCTGCAGGTCACTTGGAGTTTGTAGGATCCTAATACAGTTATTCACCTTTAACATGGACATAAGCAAGAGACACCCCAGTACCAAAAGCCTTGCAAGAGTGTTGCACTGAGATACCCAACTGCATGAGAGGCTCCCCAGAGGCAAACCAGCTCCTGGGATCTGCAGGGAAACACCATTTTGGAGCTTGCAAGCCATGCCAGAGTTTCATGAAGAGAAGCCAAAGCTTACAAGTGTTCATCCTAAGTGTCATATAAACCCTTGATGCCCCTGAGTCAGTTCCCAGCTCAGTCCAGGATCACCAGCCCAAGGGATCCCAGCAGTAGACACTCTCAGTACCAAAGCCATTTGAATCAGTGGGAAATTTTCTCCCAGTGTGAAAGGAGAGCAAGTAAAAAGAAACCCATGCCTAATCCTGAAGGCTGACAAGCAATCTACTGCAGCCCCAGGGATCTTCCAGCATCTCATCCCTCCAGCCACCAGCCACAGTATCCACTCTAGATGCTGGGATTTCGTGGAGTGCTCGACTCTGTCAAACTGAGTGCACAGCCCTCACCCAAAAAAAGATACACAATGGTCAAGGCTTACCAGAAGGACAAAAGTCCATCCTGAAGAGTGAGATATATTTTCAACACAAATGTGTTTCAGATGTGTTGAAAACGTGGGGGTTTGTTTGTCCTTGCCTTCTGCTTGTTCAGATGCTTCACAGAACTGAAACAACTTCGAGCCAGTGACCAAGACCGCAGCAGAATTATGGGGGGCGGGTTGCCCTGTGACTCCTCCCTTCCTCTCCTTGTCCCTCTGATCACATGTCATGAGCTTGCCTCAGAGAAGGAAACTGTATGTGCACACTTCTGTGACCTAACAGGGGTTCACTGGCCACTTTTGAAATACAAATGCACAGATGCATTTCCATCCCAGCAGCTTTTTTGAGAATCTCTCTTTGAGGGGACCGAAATGAACTGTGAGAGGCTGATAGTACTTTGGGTTTTTGTCTGAAATACTCTGAGGAGAGAGGGGGGAAAAAAGGAAGTTCTTGATTCAGAAAACCCATCTGATTGGGGAAGTGGTTTCATTCTAAAGGAAAGATTCTTCCTGTGTTAATTCTGCAGCAGGTGGAGGGGGTAGGGATGGGAATGAACACTCCAAAATTGGAGGATGGTTGATAGAGGGGAGAATAAAGCTGTCAGCTTCCTCTTCCTCCCTCGGTGCCCACTAACTCACTAACAAACTTTTTCATGGAAACCTTGTAAGTCAGGATAGAGTGAACTATGAAGAAATTAAGACCTCTCTCAGGTTTAGCAATATTCCTGCTGGTGAGAGAGCTGGCATTAGCAGGACTATTTTGAAGGCATTTCTGCTGCTCTGTTTTGCTGTGAAGCAGAGAGGTGCTCTTTCTCCTCCAACTCCTTCACACAGCTCCAGAAGACTATATGCTTCCCCTTGAGTTGCTTTTGGTTGCCATGTGATTTATGTGGTAGACCTGTGATGTAGGCAATGTGAGGAAAATTAGAAGCATGCAGGAGAGGACCATGTTAGACCCAGAAGAACTGGTGATTGAATAAATAGGTCAAGGGCAAAATTCAAAACAGGTGTGATGCCCAAACAGGGCTCTTGCCTCCTCTAGCAGGAGTGAAGCTGTAGAGGGTCGGCTCCTCTCCATGTGTGAACACTTAACTCTGAAGCACTCTACATCCTTAACTGCCTGACCTGCTGCTGTACTCACATCGGCCCTTAAGCAGGGCAGAAAAAAACAGGGCCAGACTTCTAGCTACCTTCTTTCCATGAGACAGCAAGGTAGAGTTTGCAAGAGCATTGCGCATTTAGAAAAATAAGAAAAGGCTTTCTAACTTGTTATGCAGATGGAGCCAGCATGTAGGTACACTTATCACCATTTAGGAGCGGCTCCTGTGAGGCTGAAGGTCCTTGACTCGCTAGGAAAGGAAGAGCTATTACATTCCTACACTCCTATTAACTGAGTCTGGTCTGAAATTCCTCTGGAGAGAATAACTGGCCCTTTAAAAGGCTTGATGCCTGAACACTCTGGCTAAGCTCCATTGCTTTAGGGCCATTCAACCTCTGAAAGAAAAACACGGATTGCCCTCCTTTCTTCCCAGTCTCTTCCAGTTGCTCTAACCTGTGGTTATGCTGTAGGTTCACTGCTGTTACTGGAGAGGACAAGCATTCTGATGAACCTCCAGTGAAGAATGGGAAGTATCCCCACCTGAAAGATGACAAGTGGTGGCAGAAATCCAGAATCAGTTTCAACAGCCAGGCTTGCAAACAACCTGTGACCTTTTGGAACAGTCAGTGGCAAACATTTAGGACTCACTTTCCATGGTCAGTGTCTATATTTACAAAGAAGCAACTAGAAACTTATTCAGGAGTGGTAAAAGGAAGAAGAGAATCTGTCTGGACCTTCATTACACCCAATGTCCATGCTTAAAAGTTATCAGAGGACTGCCTTTGGGACGCAAATTGCCAAAAGCTCGCCCTTTGTAAACTAAATTTCTATGTTGAGATTCTGGGCCACATAAGAGGAGAACTCACTGCCCCACAGTCCAGCCCAGAGCCCCAGTTCCTGCACTGGGACTGGGTCTGGTGCATCACTTCTAGTCCTTCCTTCCATCACTGTTTTCCACAAAAAAATCATGTCAGCAGTATTGCAACTGACATCAGGCAGACGTGTCAACCTAAAATACTCCCTTGAAAGACCTGATCTTGCCTGCCTCAAAGGTAGGAGACGTATACAGACAGCTTGATAAGGGCTGTTGTTACACATGCGTCTGTGGGCAAGTCAAACCACAAGCACCCTACAAATACCAAAATGGATGCCTCTGTGCACTGCAAAGTACTCTCAGCCACTGGAACAGAGGGCAAAACCTGCCCCTGTGTCTCTAGTCCATATTTGCTTCATCTTTCCAGCTCCTTGATGCTTCCTTCTCACAGCTTTTCCTGCCTGCCTGTTGAAATGTCTGACTGCCCTGTTTGAGACCTTACTACCATTTCAGTTCGACGATCACTTCCACTACTTGCATTCCCCTGTTCTGGTAGCCTTGCTGGTAACAGTGGCCGGCCTTGATGCCCTTTAAATGTTTTCAGTTATTTCAGCCAGAGGAGTCTGAATGGGAAACATACAGTTAAAAAACTGCATAAGTCTATTTCATGTAAAAATGAAACACCTGTGAGATGTTTTCTCATGAAGGTATACAACAGAGATAGGATCATAAAACTAAGCTAAGCCTAGAGCATTTCCCATTCTTTCCAAAGTGTAGGGTTTAAGTATGTCTCCCTTTCCAGGTCCTTAGTTCCCCACTGATTCACATGGTGGAAAAACTAGTTTGAATCCAGGCTTACCCTGGAGAAAAACAACCAGTTCCTCTCTTGAGGAAACCTAGAACCAGGTGAGAGATCAGTCTGCTTGAGCATCCCAGACCAGCAATATGGATCTGTAGTGAACTCAAGTGGATACCCATACTACCCCAGCCAGCAATATGTCTGGAAACACCCTTAAGGTAAGTAACACGCTCTGTGGTTGTGGCATGAAAAGACCATGAATGGGCTACAAAACAGCCCGTGTTATTTCAAGTGAAAACGGGCGGGGGTGAAACCAAAGGAAAATACAATGACAGAGAGAATGAGGGAGAAGGAAGGAAAGGAAGGAAGGGATGAATGAGCTGTTTGGAACAGGATCGGGAAGAAACAGATCTCTGGAAATCAGCACTTCTGATACAGGACTGGGGGTAGATCTCGTAATTTTTTCTGCCACTGCACATCCTTCCCAGCTGTGGTTATCTCAGGCTGGGGCTATACAGGCAAAAGGTGAGTGTGTGTGCAATGGTGCAGCAGTTCTCACCTCGTCAAGCATACTCAGATTAGACAGACTGCTACAGATCAATACTCCAGGCTGTTCCCTGTGCCTCCTGTGCCAGGGACCAATTTTTCTCCCCAGATGCTCTCAGACTGTACAGAGACACAAATTTGAGCTGGAAATATCTGTTGTTCTGGTGTTTACAAAGGAAAATATCAAACCAACAATGTGGGCGCACTTTTCTACTACCTTGTACAGGCTTAAAATAATTTTGTAAATAAATTAAAAAAACTATTTCTTACTACTTTCAAAGGGATACTTTCAAGGGGATAAAGACAGTGACAAAGTGCCTTGTATTTTTCTGTGCTGAACATGTCAACTGTATTCCCACAACTATCCACACAGAAACAAAGTACAGGTCTGTACAAATTCAATAGCTCCTTCAGGAGGTTTATGCTGACATTCAGGTTGGGTATGGAGGGGACTGGAGTCTATTTTAAAGGTAGAAAAATGATGATTTTGAAAGGCTGCAGGCAAAAAAATCCCCTCTTATAAAGATTACAGAAGGGTCACTTAGAGTCTGATAAACCCGAATGAAGAGCCAGAGGGATTTTTTTGTTGGACTTGGAAGTGCAGCAAGACTGAAGGTTTATGCCTTTGAAATAAAATGGTAAAAGGGAAGCACAATATTTTACTTTGGTAGTTCAGGAAATATTAGTCTTGTAAAACAGAGTAGCTATAGATTTCCTTAGTCCTCTAAACATTTCTTTTCACTTTCTTGATGCAGCCTTCCTAGAAGACACCATCACTTACCAGTAAAAATACGTATTAGATCTGGTTTTACAAAACATAGTATATCTAACATCTCATAATGTATAAAGAGTGCTAGCAGGCAGGGGAGTCAAGTTGCCACTCCGGTTAGAATATACACATGTGATTTCTAGTCCCTGTTACTCTGCTCTACAACAGGCAGGTGAAAAATGTTGAATAAGCTAAGCACCTTGTGGGAAAGAATGCACAGTCAGATATTGATCTGTATTTATTGCCATTACTGTAGCAGGCTGGTATTAGTGAGATGGGGTTGTCACTGTCTGAGAGTAAAATGTCTGTGGGAATGGAAGCCCATATCAGAATCACTGGGGACCTGCAGAAGTACAGAGAATCAGACAGGGCCAAGCCATAAAAAATCCAGTATGATAGAGAGTTTGTGAACAATTTCTTAATCGAGGGAAATGCAAGTGTGAAACAGCGATCACAAAGACCTTGATGCCCAAAGGTCTGCACCATGGTCTTCTGCTTACCCAGATACAGAAGGGGTGGAGGAGGGGAACTGCTTTCACTGCGCCAGGTAGGAGAATGGCAGTGGACCTGCTGTTTTGTCCCAAAGCAGAAAGGCTGAGAGCACTCACTGGAGATAGAGGAGCCTCCATAACACAGGGTATCAGGAATGGACCACCTGTCCTTGATTGCAGTAGGCCTGGTCTCCAGAAAAGCCCATGAGTAAGACAGGTTCAAAACTCAGTAAACACCATTTGCAAGCTGACTTGCTTATGATGGATGTAAATGTAAATAGTTTGTGTTCAGGATTGGAAACTTCATTCTTTTTCTAAGCTTTTCCTTAACATGATAAATTTTGGCTAGAGAGGCCTTTGGTATGGCCATGTCAGAAAACAGACCTGGTATGAAACAACTCCGCAACCTCTCTAACAGGGACTGCAGAACATCATCACCCACTTCAGTTATGATCTGAGCTCTGAAGTTAGGGTAGGCTTTTCAAAGAAGTGTGGCAGTCTGAGAAACTGCAGCAGTTGGGGGGGGGGGGGAATTTTGGAAAAGAGAAGTGGCAAAGCAAGAACTAAAAGCAGGGGACAGATGGCATGAAGCTGTGTCAATGGGGAAGTGGGAAGGTGCAGAAAGGGTATATTGCAAGTTTGCAGCCCAGTCAGGCTGAAGCAAATTGCTCTTTACCCCGGTGGGGGCTCAACATACAGAGAAAAGTTCTCATGGCCACTCAGGATTGCCTGAGAAAGAGCTCACTTCAAATAAATCCTATCAGGATCCAGGGTAATGAGAATACATGCTGTGACCATGTGCTTTGTGTGCAAAGAAATGAGCCTTGTGCTTCCTCCATGAAAGAATCCTCCCTGCTACTCTGTGCTGAAGAACAAGCCTCCTGCTCAGTTCCTGCCCTCCTGTGCAGGGCTGTGATGTGCAGACACCGTTTCTGAAAGACTCCCTCTTACCCTTTGCCCATAATCCTTGAGGAAGCAAAACACCAGAGAAAGAGAGGGAGATATAAGTGATCCTCACTGCTTTAGGTCCTCGTGGGGGGAAAAATGGTATCATACATTTCCTCCCTTGTGACCCAGCTCAGGACCCTGAAGTCTCTCAGAGTAAAACTATCTCACTGAGCAGTTCTTTCCCGTAAGTGTCTCCCTCAAACTCAGTGAAGGGAACAAGAAACCCTAAATGTGTGCCTGCCTTCCCTCAGCCCCACTGCACATACAGAAGGAAACTCATGTGAAGAGCACCTCTTGGTGGTGTAAGAGGACATCAGAGCAGCAGCAACTGATCTGTATGTGCTCATTTTGGGGTTATGTGCCTCCTTCCTGCAGGTTCCTTCTTTTTTCTGCAGCATGTACAAATGAGATATTTTAATGCAGCAGGTGCCAGTGGTTCTCAGAGTGATTACTATATATGCTATTTGAATGTAATATACCATTTTTAATAATTTAAATGTAATGGAAAGAAACACCCTAGCAGTTTTTATGTGGATCCCTATCGTCCCCCTACAGAGGCACCAGTGGAGGAAGGATTCCCAGCATAGACCTCTGACTGGACAAGAACTGATTCCATAGTGGTTGCAGGGAATCATCTTCCAAAAGTAATTTGCCCAGAAATGGGTTCTTGCCGGGACTTCCACAGCTCATTGTCGGCCATGCAGAATTTACAGTTTCTTTGACATGAGGCTCACCTGAACAATCCCTCCCACCTGACCAATTTAACTGGTTTTCTTCTTCTCCAGTCCCTTCTACACTGCCAGTCCCATAAGCCCATGTGCTAGACAAGGACAAAAGCACACACTGGCATTCAGCAGGTCAGTGGTCCTTGTTTATCCCTGCCACCAGGTCCTATTGGGCCACTGGTCAGTTTTCCATCCAGTCTGCCTTAGCCTGAATCCCATCCCTAGCACTGTCATATGACTTACTCTCTCCCAGGTAAGACTCAATGTATTCTTCAGCTCTCCCCAGCTCTTTTCCCCTGTCGCCATCCTTCTCACTCCAGGTGTTCACTCTCTTTTCTTCCCACCTGCTTCTCCCCAGACACGTAAGATTTATTGAAAACCTTCAGACCAAATATATAGGGAAAAGTGAACTGTTCCTTTGGAGAAGATGATTCCAACTGTAGTATTACAAGAAAGGGGTTAAGTTGCTGAGTGCCTGTTCCAGGCTGCCTGCCCAACCTAGAGTTCCTTGAATCTGCAGATACTCTATCAGCTCCAGCTCCCTGAGCCCTCACTTGTCACCCAGATGTTTCCCACAGAGAGCTCTCAATGTGTCTGACTGCCCAGGGAGTTATAATGGTTGTTCTCCATCCACCAGTAGCATTCTCTAGAACCAGATACATCTGCCTTCTCTTCTGAGTCCCCGTCTCCTGGCCCATTACATTCTGTGTCTGCTTGTCCTTTCCAGCTCCCCTCTGTAACAGCCTTTGTCCCTCTCCCTTATATCCTTCTCTGACCTGTATTCCTGTGGCCTGTTCCTGCTCTCCCCTTTCCTGCTCTCTCCTTTCCTTCCGCCCCTTTCCCTACCCCCCACAGAGGGAACACCTAGTACAGTTGGTCACTTTGTGCTTCTGAAATAGCTGTAAGACTTGGAAACATTCCATGGTTGAAGATTTCTGGGTTGTGGCCAGTGCTGAGTGACAGATGGGAGAGCTCTCCTCCAGAGCAGGTCAGTCACAATAGCCTCCCATGGCTGCAGCAGCGCAAAGTCCATCAGCCTTTGGATAAATGCTTTTATTCAGAGATCCTTCCTTCAGGAATATCCCAGCTGCAAACTCACTGTTCTTGGTCTTACTGGCCTCCCAACTAAGCCTGGAAATTCTAATTAATTCTGTGCCACCATACCCTATCTTCTATAAAATGCATCTCCTGCCCATCCACTCCTCAGTTCAGGTTGGAGCACACAGATATTCATACATACATGCTTTTCCAGGCTTAATGTTGCATGGAGGAGAAGGAAGGAAGAGGAGGCAGACCCTATTTCGATAAGGGAGAGGAAGGGGTAGAGCTTCCTGGGATCATTATGCTCTTTGTCTCTTCTTTCTTAGCGTGCTTGCTTCCCTTGATGATTAGCTCTACAAATCTTTTATCTTTGAGGACAATGAGGACTGCCTTAGAGAGTTGGGGTCGTTCAGCCTGAAGAAGAGAAAGATCTGGGGAGACCTTATTGCAGCCTTTCAATACACTAAGGGGACCTATAAGAAAGACAAGTATAGGCTTTTTGGTAGGGCCTGTAGTGACAGGACAATAGGTTATAGTTTTAAACTAAAAGAGGGTAGATTCAGACTAGATATAAGAAAGAAGTTCTTTTATGTTGAGGGTAGTTAAACACTGGAACAAGTTGGCCAGAGAAGTGGTGGATGCCCCATCCCTGGAAACATTCAAGGTCAGGTTGGACAGGACTCTGAGCAACCTGATCTAGTTGAAGGTGTCCCTGCTCATTGCAGGGGGTTGGATTAGATGGCCTTTAATGGTCCCTTCCAACCCAAACTATTCTATGACAAGAAAGGAGGGGTCTGGCAGAAGTTTTCACTGGCTGCTTTTGCACAAGAGTAGAGGAAAGGTTGGACAGGAGAGACTGGTTTGCAGGGGCTTCTCTCATCCACCAGTATTGGCTCTCACGGTACTGTCAGGGGAGAGAAAACAGTTAATTGCATCCCTTGATGCATTTGCTCACCTTCATGGTGAACACACAGGTTCACACAACGCTTCTTTGTACTAGAAGTCTGGGCAGGTGAGAAAGTGAGGGAGTACCTTTTCCCCACAGGAGAGGAGGGATAGAGCAGCCAGCCATATGGTGGCAGTTGCTTCCTAGGGGATGCATAAATTCCCTGTTCAGCTGTCACAGAGGAATTGTTCCTTGTGATGTTTCGCCCTTGATGCTTAGGGGCCCTGGGAAAACCTGAAAAACCTTCATTAGCCCTCATCACCCCACTACTCCCACTTCAGATGCCCTTCTCTGCTTATATCTCCTCCAAAGTTTGGATAATAAAGGAGGGAAGAGAAAAATCCACCTGTCTGCTTTCTCACCCCACTTCTAACCCTTGTTCAGCTACCCTGGAAAAGCAGTTTGGTGCCCTCAGCCGCTCACTGCAATGAGATGGGAAGAGGTTGTGTGTGAGAACAAAAATTATTACAGTAGTCATCATCCCATGAAGCCATGAAGCCACGCCTGCTCCGCCTTCAGCTAACGGCCTCTGCCACAGAGCTGCCTTGCGGTGGGAGGGGAGGAGGGCCCAGAGGGTGATTGTCGAGTAAAGTTCCCTCTTCCACTTCCTCCCTCCTTGCAACCTGCTATTCACTGCAGCACAAGGGCTGATACCCACATTTGCCCATCTCTCCCTGCTGTTTGCCTCGGCCTGACTTTCCTTTGCCCCGGGCACTGCCCTCCACTACGGGTCCAGAGCCATGCAAGCCATCAAGTGTGTCGTGGTAGGAGACGGGTAGGTACCCTGCGGGTTTGCTGTGGTTGTGGGGAGGGGACAAGGGGCATGAGAAAAAGGTGTCTGCCTCATGAAACTTCCCCAACTTTGCTTCTGACCTCCTGCAGGCTTGCTACTACTTGCTCACCCCTCCCTCCCCAGGGCAAGGGACTTTCCTCTGGGGAGAGTATGGAAGAGGGCATTTTGAAGGCCATCCTGTCCCATGCACAGGAGGTGATGGTGTTCCTGCCAGATTCAACCTTGTAGGCAGGGGTCAGATTTAAAACCTGAGAGGTGCAAGTGCTGTCCTGCAGGTGAATGGCTCCTTCCTTGAAAGCCATCTGCTCACTGGGAATGACTGAGAGAGGGAATGGCACTACGGTCCTGATGAGATGTCCACCAGGATCTATGTGTTCAGCTTTTCTCAGTGCATAATCTCTCTATTGAGGTATAGTGGAGATTGTTGGCAAGGAGTTTCTGTGGGCACGAGGAGGAGGAGCCCTTTCCACTGAGACAGGCACAAGTACAGGCCACTTCGGGGGTGGGAGGTAACAAAACCTTGCCTTCACATCATGGTGGCTTCACTGCCCATGATTCCTGGAAATGGCCTGATCCAAGCCATCAACAAGTGAAACAGTCATCACCGCTTGGGGCAGGAGGGATGGAGTGGACAGGGCCTCTTCTTGCCCTGTGGGATGAATAGATGTAACGAAGGGAGAGAGGAAAGTCCACATTTGGGATGGAGTAGCTTAATTCATTTCCCATCTGGAAGCTGTCCAGGCTGTTAACTGGGGCAGCTATAAGGTAGCAAATGAAGAGACATTTGCAGCAGTCCTGCTCCCCACAGTCACTTCCTCCTTCAAAACTCGCCTGGGGAAGAAGTCGTCTGCAAACATAACAGTACGTCAGACATGTTCTCAGGGGCTTGAGTAAGGGAATGGGGAGAAGGGACAAGGAAAGAGCCCCAAATAAAAAAACTTTACCTCTAAGAAAAGTCCCCTGAAGGCTTCAAACTAGAGCTGGATGAACAACTCCACTGTGCATTTCTCTGTTGCCCTGTTACCCACCCCCCTAGTTTGCCCCTCACACATTGCGCTAAATCTGTAGCCTTCCCTCAAGGCAGTATTCCCCTCATATCATGGCTAACCTCACAACATGTCCTGCTCTCAACCCCTCTGACCTCAGTTCCTCTTAAATGTCTTCTGTCCCATCGTTTTGCTTCTCTGTACACCTTTCACCATCTTGCAACACAGCAGTCCAGTCATCCCCCCATTGCTCTGAGCTCTTGGTTCACCACCCCTCACCTACCCCCCAGCCATACCAGCCATTGTTCCCTCTTGCCTCAACCCTACCAACCACATTACTCAGCTAAACCTGCATGTTGCCTCATAGCTGTTGTGCCCCCATTGACCCCTCCATCGCACATCGCTGTCCTCTTAACACTCCCTGAGTTCAGTCACAGGAACCTGCAGGTGTCACTAACCTCGGCTCTGTTTTAACCTTCAATCCTTCACTGACCCTTTGTGCTCCTCTCTGTTCAACCACACCAATTCAGAAGCTCCCCCTCTTCCATGACTGACCCACTCACAAGCCCATAGATCTCCTGAAATATCACCTGTAGAGTTTCAACAAGCATCCTTGGCCCTCCCTCAATATCTCTATGATAACAGGGAAGCAATGGAGCTGGGGAAAACGCAGGGACTGAGAGAGGAGGATCTAAGAAATTGGAGTGGCAGGAGGAAGAAACAAATGTCAGAGCACACCAAAGAGCTCAGCTTCTCCTCAGCTGCCCCACAGTCCAGTGACTGAGACAGGTGCCTTGTGACCATAGTGAAGATACCAGCCGTGCCTGTCAAGGGCACACAAAAAGACAGGGCTGCAGCTCTGTGACAGGGACTTTGCAGGTACAAGTGAGATGGTTTCAGCATCCCCAGCAGCAGAATTCCAGCCTTTGCCCCGGAAAAGACATCTCCCACATCCTGTGGCTGTGCTAGCAGAGGCAAGTTACTCTCATTACCTCCACCTCAAGTGTTCTGTAGCTGAAACATGGCAGGGCTTTCCCAGGCCACAAAAACTTGAGAAATAGGATCCCAGTAGTAGAAGGATTTTCTTTCCTGCACCTGTCCTGGCTGCTTTTTTTTCTACCAATTTCTTTTCACTTATTCTTTCGCTCACCACAGTCTTCGCCTTGCTCATGACGACTCCTCCTCCACTTCATAGTCTTATTCCTCCTTATCCCACCAATACTCTCACTGGGTCTGGATTGTGCTGCTACCCTGGCTTATTCGCGCTCCACCCTGCTGCAGCATGGGTGTGTAGGTGGCTAAGGAGAGAGGAAGCACCAGCTTTTAGCTCAGAAACATCAGCAGCAGCCTCTGTCAGCCATGGGGTACAGGCACCTTGCTGGCTGCTTACAGCTGTCTGCGTGGGTGATGCTGCAGCTTACTGTAGCTGGGAAAGACTGAGACATGCCATGGCTAAGTCAGGAAAAGTTGCTACCAGTTCCTGGCCACAAGACCTTCAAAAGCAGGCTGGAATGCCTGTATTTGAGTGCTGAGGCTGGCTGTGCAGCTTTGTCATGGCACTGAATCAGTGCACCAGCCCTGGTTGTGAGTATACAGCACTATGCATGCTCTGGAAAATGTGAGGCTCTCACCTCCATCTCAGAGTGGATGTGTTTTAGCTGAGTGATCTCTGTAGTAGACTGTAAAAACAAGCCTTCATGCTCGAAGACAACAAACATTTCTGGGTGACATCCTGTCTTTCTTCCTGCTGGTTGTCTAACCTATGGTTACGCGCTGTCTGGTCCTGTGAATGTGTTTCTGCTTCCAGGGGTCACCTGACAAGACTAGTTTAGAAGTGTGGAAGGATTGCCCCATCTCCATCTCACTCTAGCAAGACTGCCTGCACTGTAACAATTTCCTGCTATTTTTTCTTTCTCTTCCAGAGCTGTGGGAAAAACTTGCCTCCTTATCAGCTACACCACTAATGCATTCCCAGGAGAATACATCCCCACTGTGTGAGTAACGCATAAACAGGTCCTGGAGTGGGTGGGAGTCATGGCAAGCAGGATGCAAAGGAGTGCAGTAACCCTTTGTTGTGTGCTCCATTGGTCACTGTCTCCATGCCAAGCAGAGGAAGGTCTGACAAACCTGCAAGGGAGCTTTACACTTTGGATCTGTTACCTTTCAGCATGAGTGACCTCATAAAACGCTGGTATAAATGGAATATTTGGGAGACTCAAGCCAACTCAAGGTCTATCTGCTTGCTAAGTTTACAAGTAATAGATGGGATCCTGCTAGGCAAAACAAACAGGCACTAGGCTACAGGAATTGGGCTGGATCCCAGAGAATGCAGTTAGATGGACAAGGGTCCCCACTTCCTTCCTTGTACAAGGCACTTGCTGTCATTAGAGCAGTCATTGATTTGGTTGGAAAAGACCTCTAAGATCACTAAGTCCAGCCATTAGCCTAGCACTGCCAAGTCCACTACTAAATCATGTCCCTTACAATGTCAGCATACACCATGAACACAATGTCAGCATACACCACGAACACATTCACAAGGCCTTTGTGCTGGTTCCTTCCTATCACTGGTTTCCCTTGCCTTAGTCTGAAAAAAAACACCAAAGGGACCAGGAAATAAAAATTTCTAAGAACATCTCTATTGTTTTAATGTCCTTTTTTCCCCATTAAGTCTTTAGTCCCAAGTGTGCAATCCTGACAGCTGTTCTCAAATATTTCAAGCTGAGTCGTCAAAGAGTAAGGGGACACATTGTCCTCAATTCCAGCAGGGCTGTTCAGAAGTGCAGGGCTCTGGGGGAGCTACAGAGACATGAGTTCTTCACTTTTAAACTAGGTTTAAAACTAGGTTTTAAAGCATAAAAAAAAGAATAAAAATAAGATAGGGGCTTGGTGCAAGGGTAGACATAGTTGTGGGAAGGATATCGGGGAAAGAAAGGGCAAATGAAAGGGTTCGTGGATCTGCATGTAAGGTATCAAAGGTGGAGCTGCAGCCAAGGACCTGTCCAGGACAGCTGAATGATAGGGAGGAGGTTGATGCTGAGTGGGAAATCCATAAGAGGGAGGCTCACAGCATCACTCAGGTGAGCTGAGAAGAGGAATCTCTACCCTTTGCTCCTGAATGTATCTAGTGAACCCCACCTACACTACTGGAAGGGCTCCCTCTTCTCCTGTTTCATGGTCTACGTCTCTGAATTTCAGGTTTGATAACTATTCTGCCAACGTGATGGTTGACAGCAAGCCTGTAAATCTGGGACTATGGGATACTGCTGGACAAGAAGACTATGACAGGCTGAGGCCACTCTCTTACCCGCAGACGGTGGGTCACACTCCATGCCCCTCCTGCCTTCCTCCCTCAGACACACCTCCATTCCTCACTGCAAAAAACAACACGTCCCATGAAACAGTGACAGGACTGTTACTATCTCTGCATTTTTCTGAGAATATCTCTATTGATATACAAGTGCCTTGAAACCCAAAAGTTAAAAGGCAGCTAAGGATATTTTGGAGCCTTTATCTAAACTTCCATTACTGGTATAACTGAGCAAGAAAAGCGAGACATTCAAAGACACTTTTGAAGCCAGCTGACACTGACTTCAGTGTGGGGCAGATGCCTTACACAGGCCTGGTAAAAGAAATCTCCTTTTGTAAAGTTAGAGTGGTTTGAGGAATTTAGGAGCTGAGGCAGGATCTTCTCACATTTTTGTGAACCCACTATTCTGGATTCTGCCTTTTAAAAGATATCTGATGTGTGGATACCTGTTTGATCTGCTAATGCCTGGAGCAGAACAAATGGATGCCTCAGATACTGTGTTCACCACTTTTTCATCACACCGACAGAGTGATTTCAGGGTTTAAAGATCATCTTCCCTAGAGAATGTTGTTTCAAGTAGTCAGTTAGCAAGCTCAGAAAGACCCTGCTGCATCAGGTGCTGGTCTGAAGGTTGCCACTGCAATTGAAAAGGTTAGCAATTGAGGCCACTATTTGTTTGGGCTAGGTTCAGTCACCTAAAAATCAGAAACCAGGTATAAGCTGTTTGCTTAAGCTGCTTTCTGTAGTCAGTACAAGCAGGCATAGTTAACAACATGCTCGCACCTGCTCTAGGATGCATCTCAAGGGAAGGTGGGGGAATGGTTCTCCTAGGTTGTTGTCTCTTATGGTTCTAGAAATATGGAAATGGATAGGTGGGTCTGACACCACTGTTCCAGCTAGGTGAAGCTGGATGAAATAATTATTACCTTGATGAGCTGGTTTGGTTTGGTTTGGTTATAATGGAAGTCTAAACTCTGCCATGCCATGCCATGTATCTCTTACCTGGAGAACTGAAACTCCGCCTCATCTGAGTCCTGCATGTGCACTTTTTGGATTGAGCCTAGCTCTGTCTCAACTGTAGGCAAAATATTATTTTGGCCTGAAAGCTCTCTCGTGTTCTGTGAGAAATGAGCAGGACGCTGTCAGGCCATTTCCCATGAGGATGAGTGTGCCAACCACAAAAACCCCATCCTCATAGCTGACCATTTGGCTCTTCTGATAGTGGTGGCTATGGTTACCATGAGTCATGGGAGCAAACATCCTTCTCTCCTCCAGCGGCAAGAAGCAGCAGTCAGGACTAGGACTGTGTTACATTGTGAGAGACAGCTTCCCCTGGCATGACCCTCTGCTGCAGAGAGAGTGTGCTTCCCACACAGATCTTCTCTTCCCTCCCTGACTCCTCATGCCATCCCATGCTCTCATCCTAACTGCACCATGGTTGTATGCCTACAGGATGTCTTCCTGATCTGTTTCTCCCTTGTCAGCCCGGCATCTTATGAAAACGTCCGTGCTAAGGTGAGACAGAGTATCCTGGTCCATCAGGGGGCAAGGGGGATGAGGTTGGTGGTGGTCTTGCAAAGACAGTGACTGTGGGAAGAGACTACCAATAGGACGTCTAGGTTTAAAGTGGTCATATCTTTTTTTCTGTGGGTCAGGAGGAACTAAAATATCGGCCTCCTTCAGATGCCTTTTCTGGTTCACCTCAAAGAAGGTGGCCAATCCTACTAATGGGCTAGTATTCATCTTGCTGGGCTGTTTTGCTGTCAGACCACAGACTTATATTCTGATGGCATCTTTCAGCCAAGACTGTCAAAGCACAGACATGCAGGATCAGTCCATAAGGTATGAGAAGCAGGTACCCACAGCCTTTAGATGAGAAGTGAGGGAGTAAGGGAGAGACTAATGAAGAGGAGAACAGCAGTATCTCCTTCCTACCACTTTCAGGTTCCTCCTGGATGGGAGGGTGAAGGGTAGAGAGCAGATTTTGCTTCTGCTTAACAAAATTTGAGCTCCATGTCAGGTTTTGCCTGAGGATTCAGCAATAGGGAGTGGTCTGGACCAGGTTTTAAGGTCCAACAATATATGTGAGGAAGGACAGGCTGTTAGCTGTCTTGCTGACATTTTTTCTGGAGTGCCTCTTTGTTTCCCTTGTGCATGCCCATATGTATGACCTCTTCTCACATCTTTGCTATTTTGCTCCACTGATAGTGGTTCCCCGAGGTGCGGCACCACTGCCCTAGCACTCCCATCATCCTTGTGGGCACAAAGCTGGATCTTCGTGATGACAAGGACACCATTGAGAAGCTGAAGGAGAAGAAGCTATCCCCCATTACATATCCTCAGGGCCTTGCTCTGGCCAAGGAAATTGGTACGTGTTTGGGGAAACATCTTGAACCTACTGAAAGGAGAGAGACAGAAGATAAGGGCTTCCCCTCAACCTACTAAGGCTTTTGTAGGGGTATCTCACAGTGGAATCTCTGAGAGACACCGGGAGACACATCAAAGGTCATGGGACAAAATGCATTTTGGGAGAATCAGGAAGGACATCTGCTTATTGAGGAAGACTCAGTCTGGCAATGTTCTCTCTGGTCACCATCCTCCACATATACACACAAATACACGCTTTTACATTCCCCTCCCCTTTTACTCTGCTACTTCTATCTGGGACAATATTTTTCTGTGAAAGCCACAGCTGCCTTGTGGGCAGAGGCCTCTCCTCTACATCCGGAAAGAGGTAGAAGAGTGAAGTTTTTAGCATCTCAGGAAGAGTTGCAACTGCAACTTCCCCTCTCTGCTTCTGTTCTTCTGGGGCTTATACATGCAGCCCCAGGTATGAGCTACCATTCAGCTCAGGGGCATCAGCTCCCCTCTATACCTCAGAACATGCATAAATGCCTGCTCCTCTCTTCTCAGAGGTGGCACACAGAGGTAGGAGAGAGGGTGGGAAACAGTTTAAGAGAGAAGTTTTCAATCAGGAGTTCAGCAGAGGGGATGTCTGGCCAGGATAACATAGCCAGACAATGGCTCTGCCCTGGCTACAAAGGTGGAGAATAGAGAAACCTTGGTCTTGTACAGCTGACAAGGTTTGCCCTAAAGAAAAGACTGTGAGTGAGCGAAGTGTGTCCTGACAATGAGTAATGTCCTTGATCACTTGACATATATTTATTCAATTCGGGCAAGAGGCAGGTGCCTTGCTTTCTAGCACAAGCAACAGAAACCTGGGTACCCCACTGCCAACCCCAGCTCCCTTCCTCCCCATTACAACACCCGGCTTCCTCCCAACAGACTCTGTGAAATACCTCGAGTGCTCGGCTTTGACGCAGCGCGGCCTCAAGACGGTGTTCGATGAGGCCATCCGAGCAGTCCTCTGTCCACAGCCCACCCGGACAAAGAAACGCGCATGCAGCCTCCTCTAAGCAAGTAAGTCTGACAGGGATTCCAGGGAGTGACACCAGTGACACTTTCCTGTTCCTGGACCTAGATGGTCAGGGCTGCTGGGTTCCTGTGACCTGCTGAGCCTGGTGGAATGGGTCATCCTCAAAGAGAGAGAGGCAGACAGCAGTCCTGCTTGGGGAAAGGACAGGACATAGGATGATGGACCTCAAAACAACTTCCCCCTCCTTTCTGTTTGACTATGGGCAAGTTTGCTCCCATCTCCTGGTGCAGGGCTGCCTAGGATTTTCCACATTTGTCCTCACAGACAAGAACTGTCCTTCTACCACAGAGGGAACTACATCCAGGCTGCCCTGGGCATGACCTGCTCTGAGAGCTACAAAGCCGTAGCCTTTGTCTAGAGGAATGGAAAAAAAAAAGGAGAAATAATTAAAAAAAAAGAAAAATCTGTTCTGTATTCATGGCAGCTGCCCAATGGCCCTTCCTCTTACCAAGCCCCGCTCACCTCAAGGGGGTTATTGTGTTGCCGTTCATTGGCAGGCAGCAGCTTTTCCTCCAGAACTCCTTTACTCCTCATATTGTCCCTAATTGCCCTTCCACTTCAGCTCAAGTCAACAGAGGGAGGAGAGAGGCTTCAGCATGAGAGGCAAAGCTGGCCAAACTTGATGGGAGAGAAGAGTGGGAGCTTCCTAATTGGGACCCCGCCCCTTCATACTCTCACCATCACCAGGGCAGAGGGAGGGAGGGAGGGCAGGAAAATAGTTGAGCTGGTATTAGGAGGTCTGTTGTGTTTTTGGCTATAGATCCTGGCCCCATCCTGACCTCAGGTGCTGCCCAGCACACAGGAGAGTGACGGCTCCAGCTTCCCAGAGCTCAGCACCTTGTGGCGGTCATTGTGCTTTTTTTACTTCTGCCAGCTTGAAAGACTGTTGTGGGTCTGTAGCACTGGTGTGTTAGTTTGCACAACTTCCCCACACTCACCTCACCCCACCTGCTCCTGCCCTTCTTCCTGGGCCCCTGAGGTTACAGCATAGTGAATAAGACCCAATAAACAGACCATATTCTTGCCATGTCTGCGAAGTGTTGCACCACGGGGGGACACAGCCCTGAAGCAGTGAGCAATGGGACAGCTGGGTGGAGGCACCTACCAGCTGTGCCCCTCCTTCAGCAACAACAAGCCAGGCAGAACCACACTGAGCTTCATGAGCCCCAGCCACTATTCGATGAAGAGACACAGCATGATTCATGCACCAAGTTGCTAAGTTCTCAGCTGAGCCCCCTGCGTTCCTCAGTAAAGTGCAAATATTGTGTGCAGTGGGGTGATTACATCTTCGCTTTTGCCTATCCTCTTCTCAGTCTCCATGTGTCCAAAGGAAGAGTTGTCTCCCCTCCAAGATCCACAGAGGATGGGGTGCAGGCTTTGGGATGGGACACCCGGACCCAGATTCCTCTCCGTGAGGACTGCCCCTGCAGGTTGCTGTGGACATCCTTTCACCAAAACACTGCTGCATTAATCTTCCTAAGCTCACATCCCAAGGAGTCATATCAGTACTAGCATTCACGCATACTGCTAGGCACAGTCAGAAAGAGAATAGGGAGGGGGAGGGCAGGGAAAAAAATTAAAGAGGGAGGAATGAGTCACCAGTCCAGACAAATTGCCTCCAAGACACTAAAATTAAGCTGAAGAGAGTGGTCCCAGAGGTACTATGGATCTGGCAGCTGTGAGCACCTGCCTTCCTGATGCATTGCAGGGACTTGAGAGTAAGTGTTACAGGGTGGCTGCCACTGCCACTGCTTGCAGGAGGGAGGAGGGCTCAGGGTGCAATGATTGGCACTGCAAAATCCTGCAGTCTTAGGAGGGCACAGAGAAACTATGGAGTTGGGCCAGGTTATCATTCCTGGATGCAGCAACACTTCTGAGCTTCAAAGGCTGCTTCCTGCACTGAGGAGGTGCATGGGTAGTGCCAGCTACAACCACCACAGTGAAGCCCCCGAGGTACCCTGCTGCCAGGGAAATTTCTGCAATTTCAATTCATGGTTGGATCTAAATAAGGCAGTTAACTCAGTGATGTGACACATTGCCTACTGATAAAGTCCAGAGCAACCCTGGAGGGCATCCTGTGGCAGTAAGTCCCACAAATATCTGCATTGCACATGGGCTGCTGGATGAATTGCTCAGGGCCCATCCAAAGGTAATGTAAATTATGTCAGCGTAAGTCCAGATGCACAAAAATTAAGTCTCTGGTATGGGCATATACCTGTGGAAGGGCAAGGGACACAAAGCCCTTGAGAATGGGATCTAATCTCCTTTAAAAATTCTAAGCATTGCTCAAACCAATGTATTCCCAGTGGTTTATTACTTCCTCTCTAGTTTTCAAGCCTTGGCTTTTACCTTCTCAATCTGCCTCGTCCCCACAAACAGCAATACTGACCATGTGCGTGAAACAAAATTTATGTATCTTCCTACCTGTGGAGGTGCACAGGCTGAGCTCTCACCCCAACAAAATTTAAGCAGTTTGCACAACCCTGTTAGAGCTGAGAATGGGGCAGGACTTGGAGCACTGGGGAAGTGATCTGGAGACCTGGAATTTGTGATCCTGTGACTGTGCTTACGCTAGCAAGTCCTGCAAGGGTTAGCAGGCCTTCGTAGAGCTCTGCTGTTGTTTGGCTCTGTTTCTTCTAAGACAGGAACTGAGGGGCTCCTGCATGGTGCTACAGATACCTGCTCTGCCATGGCAAAGAAAACCTCTGGGTGCTACCCATGCCATTTTTTCCACAATGAGCCGTCATATCTCTTGTGTGTCTCCAGATAGCATTGTGGTAAAGTTCCGGCCTAAGGCAGCCTGACAGCTTTGAAGTCCTGTACTGCCTTCATCAGCTCACCTATGATCAACACTGGCTGAACATAAAGTTGCTCAAATAGATTTGGAATGCCAGATTAAACCCTGGCTATGTTCTGCTCGCAGAGATACTGCCTTCTTCTGTTAAGGCTGGAATTGGCCCTAGGGGCCTCAAATGCTTGCAACAGCAGTGCCAAATGTCAAGAAGTGGGTGACTGCACGAACAGTCACTGATGTTGGCTGCAGGACCGGGAAGGAGGTGAGAATGACAGGAAAGGCCTTTGTGCAGGGAATGGAATGGAAAAATCCTCATGTCCTTCCTGGGAGAACTGCTCAAACAAAGGAGATTAATTTTCTTTCTAGACCCATTTCTTCTGGGTCTACATGTTCCAGCAGAGATGAAATCTAGTAGGAGAGTTCAGGGCTGCTGAACTAGTGCATTTTCCCAATGAAAGTGCAAAAGACAAGGGATTGTTCAGGGAGTCAGATAAGGGAAGGAGTTGAAGCATACAGCCCCCTATTTGGCCGTCTGCCCTCATCTCCATCCATCTGGAGATGCTCATAGGGCAGAATAGAAAGGACAAGGGTTTGTGTGCTTAACATCTACCTTGATATCTGAGCATCTTGCCAGCCAGAAGGTTTTGCCGTGTCCCTGCAGCTCTGAGCAACATGAGTCCTGCTTGCACGACCCTCAGAACAGGGAGGCCGTCTCCTGGGTGCCTGCCTAGGGAAGCCGAGTCAAGTCACCCCCTCCTGCACACCACTCTCCCACCACATAGCTGCTCTCTCTATCCCTCTTCTTCCTCTCCCTCTCCCCTACACTGTCTTCAGCTTCTTTTACCGCACTCCTCATTCCTTCATCCTCCCCGTCTTCCACGCTCCTCTATCCTTTTGCCCCTCTCCTTGCACCTCTCTCTCCTCCTTCTATTCTCCATCCCGGTGTCTCCTCCCGCTCCTCGTTCTCCTGCCCTGTCGTCCATCCCCTCCTTCTCCTCCTTCTCCTGCCGGTGTTTCCGTGCGTGGCGCCCATTGGCTGCCGGCACCCGTCCCCCGGTGCCGCCGCTCCGCTCCCTCTGCCCGAGCCCCGCAGATGGCGGGGGCAGCGAGGGGGACAGACCCTCCGGCGTGGGGCTGAGGGACCGCGCAGCCCCGGCCGGCCGCCCGCGGGCACGGCCGTGGGCCCCGCTCCCACGCCAGCCACGGAGTGGGCGATGGGCAAGCGCGGGAAGAAGGACTCGCGTCTCCGGTAGAGCACGGTGGGCGCGTTGCCTCCGGGACCGCTCTGCTCTACCGCTCTTAAGAAAGGGGAAGGGGAAAAACATGACACGGATTCTCCCGGTGAAGCAGAGGAAAATGTACATCCCGACGACATGTAAGTACCCGGCGGCTCTGCCCGCGTTTCCCAGATGACACCCGTGGGCGTGAGTCCATGCAGAAGTTAACTCTGCAGTCCCAGAGAAGGAAACCTGCCGACCTCCCCCCCGGCTCCCCACCCTCCAACTCTGCCAGTCCATCCTGGTCCGTACCAGACAGCTCAGCCTCAAGGTGAGACGGCGGAGTCCTGAGCTGGAGCAGGGCCATGGGAAACCGGGGGGGACAGGTGGGGAGGGGGACAAGAGGGGCTGCAGGTTATTGGTCTCTGTGGTCCCTCCCAGCTTCTATTCATGTATTGTAACCAGGTCGAGGCTCAGCTCTGAGCATCCACCTCCTCCTTTTAGTCAATGCAGATATATATATATATAATATATATATGTAATTTATTTGTTTTTTCTAAAGAAAGCAATAGCACCAGTTTATCATCTCTTCCTACCTCTCTGCCTTCCTTCTGCTCTCCGGCTGCATGAGCCAGGTACATTCTGGTAGCACCTGTTAGCAGATCCCAAGCCTCTTGCAACAGGTGCTGTCCACATAAGGGACAGACTCCAAGTGGATGCCAAAACACTATCAGTCTGAGGCCAAGGTTCCTCCCCAATTCCTA
Source organism: Manacus candei (assembly GCF_025592945.1). Classification (NCBI taxonomy): domain Eukaryota; kingdom Metazoa; phylum Chordata; class Aves; order Passeriformes; family Pipridae; genus Manacus; species Manacus candei. The sequence continues at coordinate 7,733,572 of NW_026138066.1, forward strand.
CCTATGCTATGTGCTGCCAAAGCAGCCAGCAGAGTAGATCTAAGATAGATGAGGCACTGGTATCCAGTGATTGTTCTGTCAAACTATCCAGAATGGATGACATGGTGTTTGAGCTGGTGCATAGTACTTAACAAAGTTAAGTACTTAACAAAGTTAAGTTAGAACGGCAGAGACAGACCATATCTGCTTAAAGTTTCTTCACTGCATCTCTCTGAGCAGGAAAATTGAGTTTATAGAAAATCCATGGGTTTTGCTGCATGCCCTATCATTTTTGATAGGTTTTCTGGGGCCCTGAAGCTGGGTTTACTGTATTGCTAAACCACAGCCTGAACAACAAGCTTCGAGGTCTGGACCCCAGATACTTCTCCAAATGCTCTTTAGCCCCAGCATCAGAATCTTTATCCCCATTTGGTATTTGGAGGGCTCTCTTTTCAAATGTTTGGCTTTTTTTTTTAATTCATTTGCATGCAGGAGGAATATCCAAAGGAATTCCTAACTACGTCCTCACCTTTTAGAGGATCATCTTTTTATGAACATACTGTTCTGGCCTCTGCCACCCTTTTCAGGGATCTTTGTACCTAGAGCAGCCATTGCCCTCCTTTTTCCTCCAACAAGTGATTTGTGTCACTAGAACAGCATTGGAAAAAATATCAGAGGAAAGACCCCTCAGTTTAGAGTTTCAAACCACTTTCTACTCTGCCCATTCATTACAGCCACTCATGATGTGTGGGACAATCCAGTGCTGCAGGACCTCAGTAGATGGGCTGCTATCAGGACAGTGTGTCACAGCCCAAGGCACCTGCAAATAAAGAAAATTTAAACAATTCCAGTCCTCCAAAGCTCAAATGCTTCAAAGCAGGAAACATTCATGCAATAGCCTGTAGAAATGGCCTTAAGACATAGTTGCCCAACTGTTTTTATGGGGCCTACCAGATGAGGTTCCTTCAGTATAAGATTGGATACATCTGTGGAGTTTGTTGGGTTTGCTTGTCTGATATCCATCTAAAGCTCAGGTCTCCCCCAGTGTTTCCAGAACTTGGGATGACATCTACAAAAAAACAGAATAAAAGCTGTAATATTAAGACATTTGTGAAGGAAGTTGTGATGCCAACACATTTGGGAGAATAGTCTTTGGAGTGTTTCTGGCCTCCTGAATGTAGTTAAGATTGGGATTCCTTTCCTTTGAGATTCCCAGTTTTAATTTCAATAGAAAAAGAGCTTCAGAGTCCTAGGAGATTTGTTGAGATGCGTAAAGGTGAACCTCAGGGTCCTTGTTCCCTACTACTAAGTCATCCTCCCTTCCAACAAGCTAATTCATCAGGAGGATGACCCTGTCAGTCTACACCTCCAGAAGATTTTACCAGAGCTAGACTGATTCTGAAAGCATCACAGATCTCCCCTGCATAAGGTTTACCAGGGTATCTCTGGTCTGTAGTATGTGCTGGGCTCTGTATTTCACATATCTGGAGCCCTCACAAAAGGCACGTCTGTCCCTTAACTGTCTCTTCTCTCCCTGCAGCTTCTCACCCAGTGTCAGCAGTGACCTCATGGTGAATGGAGAACTTGTTTGCTCAAGGCTCTCTCTCTAAGTGAGCCGAGCGCTGTTTCCATGCCAAACCCTGACGTGATGGGCAATTGGGCACCTCAGATTAGGAGGGCTGGGACGCTGCTTTGGTGTTGCAAACAGGTGGGCAGGCAGGGCCTCTGTCATTAGCAGTGTGTTGCAGGGTGCAGAAGGAAAGAGAGAGGCAGGGAGAGAGAGAGAGAGAGGGAGGGAGAGAGAGAGAGAATGAGAGAGAGACAATAAGGCAGAAAATGGGAGAGAGATAAAGAGAGACCTGGACTGATCCCTCTTAGTATACTCAAAATAATCTGGCTCTTCCTTTGCTCTCAAACTGCCATAACACAAAACAGCTACCCTCCAGCCCAGGTGCTGACTTCAGCCTCTACTGAGGGTGAAGGTGCTTTTGCTTCTGCTGGTAGAGCCAACAATAAACTGGCCAGTCCAAAAAGAGTTTCAGAAAGCAAGAGGATACTCAGAGTCAGAACTGGAATGGCTTTGTCACTGGATGCTTTTCCCTCTTTGGTTTCTAAGGTACCTGCCACTCATAAATGAGAATCAGGCCTCTGGTGACCATGTCCTCACTATTGGAGCTATTAGCAGAAAATGAGAAATTTCCTTGCTCTTATCCTAGTCTGTTGTTATTTCCCTAGAGGATCTTTCTGTAGGAGAGACAATCCATTGGCCCACACTGAGCCATATCATTGTTTGTCCCTCCATGCCCACTGTGCCTCACAGGACTAGATGGGTTTGATATTGTCCTAGATTTTCCAGTGGCTGCCAGCATCCACAAACTCACCTTGACTTCCCATGCCTGCCCATATCTAAAACACAGTTAATGTAGTGATTTTATCTGTGGCTTGTTCAGCTGTCATGTCCCCAGTATCAATGTGTTTTTTTCTCCCCCTCTCATTTCCAGATTGCTAACTGATCCTGCGAGGACACTGCCCCCTGCCCTCCCTCTGCTATGAACACTTCTGCTTTCAGCCTCCCCACACCGGCAGCGTCGGAGGAGGGGAATGCCTCTAGCAGCTGGGAAGGCTTCACCACCCCCAACAGCTCCACCACTGTCAGCCCTGGTGTAGTTGTCAGCGGTGTCCTCATCCCTGTGGTCTACCTCATTGTCTGTGTGGTGGGGCTGGCTGGAAATTCTCTGGTCATTTATGTGGTCCTGCGGCACTCAGTGAGTGAGTCAGTGACCAACGTCTACATCCTGAACCTGGCCCTAGCTGATGAGCTCTTCATGCTGGGCCTGCCATTCCTGGCTGCCCAAAATGCCCTCTCCTACTGGCCGTTTGGTTCTTTCATGTGCCGCCTGGTGATGGCCGTGGATGCCATCAACCAGTTCACCAGCATCTTCTGCCTGACGGTGATGAGTGTTGATCGCTACTTGGCAGTGGTCCACCCAGGGAAGTCCTCCAAATGGCGGACAGCACGAGTGGCCAAGGCTGTGAGTGCAACGGTGTGGGTGCTGTCTTCAATAGTGGTGCTGCCCGTGGTTGTCTTCTCAGACGTCCCTTTAGGGATGAGTACGTGCCACATCCAGTGGCCAGAGCCAGCCTCGGTGTGGAGAGCTGGCTTCATCATCTACACTGCTACGCTGGGCTTCTTTGGACCACTGCTGGTGATTTGTCTCTGCTATCTTCTGATTGTTGTGAAGGTTCGTTCCTCTGGCAGGCGGGTGAGGGCTCTGTCCTCCAAGCACAAGCTTTCAGAGCGCAGAGTGACCCGCATGGTGGTGACTGTTGTGGCTGTCTTCGTCCTTTGCTGGCTCCCCTTCTATGTCCTCAACATAATCAATGTTGTTTGCCCACTGCCAGAGGAGCCGTCCCTCTTTGGTGTCTACTTCCTTGTGGTGGTGCTGCCGTATGCCAATAGCTGTGCCAATCCTATCATCTATGGCTTCCTCTCCTACCGCTTCAAGCAGGGCTTCCAGAGGGCCATCTTCAGGCCATCCCGCCGAGTCCAGAGCCAGGAGGTGCCAGCGGGCCCCCCAGAGAAGACCAATGATGAAGGGGAAGAGGGCGAGATCAGCAAGATCACCCAGAATGGAAATGGCAGGCAGGAGCGCCCTCTAAGCGGTGAAGAAGGAGAGAGCAATGAGCAAAAACCACTCCCTGAGCAGCCTGTGGGATGTGAAAAGAGCAACAAGTTGCATGTCAGTTATTTGTGATGAAAGGGATGGTGTAGGGGAAAGAGACATTGGAACATGAGGTCCCCTTCACCTTATCTGCTTTTCAACCTCAAAGGCAATGGGAGACAAAGGCATATTAAAGTCCAAGAGTCTGTTTTAAAGATGAAGAGGGCTCCATGAACTTGTAGAAAAAGCAAGACATTTTTCTTGGCTTTGGAAAAGACACCTGAGGTTTATGTGGTACTGGATAAAGAATGGACTGCATCCAGGGGGAGCTGAAGAGGTGCTGGGCACTGACAATACAGAGAGAGCAAGATCAGCCCTAGATTGCATGATCTGTCCTTAAATGACTCAGCTGTGGAGGGCATCAGCTGCCATCTGATTGTAGCATGTCAAGGAAGTTCCCAAATGGCATATACTACACGTAGGCATCCCAGTGCCTTGATTATCCTCCTTACAAACACAAGAAGTGGTTTACCCTGAAAGACAAACAGGGAGGAAAAATGTCTGCAGCAAAGACATACCAGCCAGTTGCATGCATGGCTGACCCCTCTCTAGCTCTTAAAAATGCCTTGGGGACAGATTTCCTGCCCATGCTGGTCATGGCTGGAGACTACTAATTGCTCAAAACCTCCTCTTTCTTTTTAAGGCTCTCATGGACTCTGGGCAGGCTGATGGGACTTACCTGGGAGAAAAAAATGGAACATTTCTTTCCTGCATCTCACATTCTTCAGGGTTTTCCTGGTGCCTCTGCACCCCGGTGGGAGGTGTAACAAAGGTAGAGAAAAAGACAGTGCGACATGAATCAGAGGCAGTGTTTCTTACAAGCTGAAATGCCCTTTCCCTTTTCCTCTCCCTAAGCCTTACTGTAAATAAAAAAAAAAGCCTTTGGACATAAAAGGCCAACAGGACAGAAACATTCTGTGTGTTTAGGGGAGGGGGGTGCCACAGATTCGGCTCTCCTGAGAATATACATTGTCTTTGGGTTGAGTTGATCTCTGTATGGAGTACTGTTTGGCTGATACAAGAGATCAAGGCATCTATCAGTACAGGATGGGGGCAGGAAGCAGAGGGAGGTCAGGGGATCTCCAGTGTGTAAGAGCTATGGTTGCAGAGAGTCTGGGCAATACTAGGAACTGATTCATCTTGTGGGAAATGGTATTTAGTTCGGGATGGTGAAGAAATGATGTTCATGTGTTTGCATGTGCACAAAGATTGTCATATGCAAAAGTTTATTCCCTGGACTGTACATGTCTGAGAATGGCTGCAGAGGATGGGAGACAGAGGAGTCAGACTGGTGGGAGATGTGTGTGGGTTGGGCACTGATGCTAATCTGTGTGGTGTAGGTAAATGTGTACAGGCATACATAAGGGGGTATGCATGTGTGTAAGTGTATACAAACACAGATGGGGGAATGTGTTAATGTAATTGTGGAACGTTTCAGTGCAGGTATAGTTTTGCAGGCATGCAAGTATTTATGGAAATGTGTGTGCACATGTGAATGCTTGGGTAACAGTGTGAGAATATGTGTGTTGAGTTGGACCAGTGCTTGCTCCTGTGCATTGGTTGTTGGAGGGAAGCTGTAGTGGGTCCATGTGAACATGTAGGTTAGAACAGCAGTAATGTACAAGGGTGGGTGGGATGAAGGTCTCCTTCTTTGCTTTGGCTTCATTCCTCCCACACCTTTAACTTCTCCATGAATACTATTGCTAAGCTACAGCCACCAAAATGGTCCTCATACCAGAGCCCTTGGTTATATTTGGGCACTTTTGTCTACAAATAATTTTGAGAAATGGGAAGGAGGCACACACCAGAAGGAGACGTGTCTCCCTGAGGTCAGGAGATGTTGGAGGAGGTAGTCTATGGAGAGTCAGTTATGAGAGTTGGCTGAGTGATAGAAAGATGTCTCATGTGTCACTTGAGAGAAGGCAAGAGAAGTGAAGGGGTGGCATGGGAACAGGTGTGCTTGGACAGAAGCCAAAAGCCCTGGGCTGGGCAGCAGAACAAGCTGCAGCAGCTGAGGATGGTGGCAACAGAACCACTTTATGAGGAAGCAGGAGTCAAAGTCACATAAAGGCAATGTGAGAAGTGAAGGCCTGGCAGGCACTAGAGGAACTGCAGTGCGGGGCACCTGAGTTCAGGAAAAGACTGTCACAGGGCATGAGGAGAAGAGACATCTCCTAGCCATGTTAGCTCAGGAAGGCAGAGAAGGGACTGCAAACACAACCAAAGACATTCAGCTGTGCGCTCAGCCACGGGTACTGCCATCACCTCCACGAGAAAGGAGGAAACCTACATCCTCATGTTTCCTCTTTAAGCCTGGAACACCAAGCTGTTCATGCCTGCAGGCTCAGCCTGAGTAGCTGAGCTACCAGTGATACCATACAGCAATTGCTTAGCTCCTCTTGCAGAGTGCTACTTGCCCCCTGAGCATGGGCCATCACCCAGGAGTGCGGGCTCAACTCACAGGGAAAAGAAAGTGCTTGGTAGCCAGATTCTATCATCTGCTACCTCTTTACATCTCCTCCTCCTTCCATCCATGCATCAGGTTCCCACACTGTGGGCCCCAGTGAGAAAGGCAGCCAAACTATTCATGGGCGTGGGATACAATCTGTTGAACTAAAAAAAGCCTCTGTTTTATTTTCTTGGGGAGCTCCCGTAACATCTATTGGATGAAGCACAATCAAGCAATCCTAGCAGACTGAGGATGGACTGCCAAAGCTTCTGCCTCTGTAAGGGGCAACAAGCAGTAGGAAGAGTAAAAGGTCTGACTACCAAGTGGTCAGACAGATGGACAACACAGAACTTTAAACAGGAATCTGCGTTGCTCCTCTTGCAATGAGGAGCAGAGCAAGGTGAATGCTGGACTCCACTGGCACAGCAATCCCTGTAGAATAGAGGAAAAATGGTATTATCTGGGGAGCTTGTAGAACTGTGTTTGATGACCAGGCATTGAAGAAGGCATGTGACAGTGACTGAGGACCTTGTAGGAGGCACCTCAAGTGGGTGGGGGGCAGATAAAGGGTGGGTTTCCTTATCCGTGGAGTGGCTATCCAGCTGCTGTGGGGAGATGGGGGAGTTCCCCAGCTGCCAACACAATTAACAGAGACAGTCTCCTTCACCAAATCAGGATGAGACTTCATTTCACACGCCTTTGCAGCTCCATCTGCTGTAAATCACCATTCAAGAAACTCCATCGACTGGTTGGCTTCTTAAAATACTGACATCCCTTAGAGCCAAGCACTGCAATGCCAGCACCAAGCAATTGTGCCAAGGAGACATTATTTTGATACACAGAATCCGAGCCCCCCCCAAGGCAGCTCTGCAGGGGAGCCTGCTGGGGAAAACAAGATACCTTCCAGGGAGACCTGCAAAAAAACCTGAGGTTTAAATAGGAGTTTAAAAGAAAAGTAACAAGCATCATATTTTTCTGTCTTGTGTTTTCTTCGCCCCCCTATGCTGAATCCTATTTTGCAGTGACAAATTGCTGAAAAAAAATGAAGATGAACAGAAAATAAGACTGGAGGAGGGGAAAAAAAAAGGGGCTCTTTTTGTCCAAAATTCATGAGGAGAAAACAAATGCTACAAAATTCTGTAAAATATCACCACTGATTAAAAGGCTGTTTTTCATAGGAACAGGTGTTTGGAATGATGGACAGTACCCTGCTGCCTTCTGACCCCTGCTCTCTCCTCATCTCTGTCTCCCTGTTGGTGAATCCCCAGCTTTTCCTGTAGTAATAGCATTAATCTGACTGCCTCTGTGATCCCTCTCTCTCCTTAACAATGGTGCAGTTGACTCCAGGCAACCCAGAGGCCACAGGGACCATGCGCAGTGGCTAAGTGAAATTCTGGACATGTTCAGGGGGATTTTTTCCAGTCAGATATGGAAATGGAGTTTACTATTCTGAGTGCAGAGACACAGAGATAAGGGCTCCATCAAGCCCCGTGTTGCACAAAAGATTTTATTCTTGTCACGTAGCGATCGGAGCTGCAAGACCAGAAAGGGCCGCAATGATTTCAGCAGCATTGTGCAATGCCTCCTCCCAGTAAACGTGTGATCATAAATGGGGGGTTAGAAACACAGGGAACATGTTGTGTCAGCTACTCAGAGAGTTCACATGCACACATCAGAGTGCACAAGAGCAGATACAGAGAGGCATTCCTATCTGTTGTGCATGCGTGCATACAAGTGTGTTTACGTGATTGCATGCCTGTATGTGTGGCTACCTGCAACTGTGTGAATGTGTATAAATATATGTACATATTCGTGTTCTGTGGGTACACTGATTCAAGGGCATCTAGATGTATGTATGAGACCACATGTGGCCACCCGCACAGACGCACACGGACCCAGACATGCACATATCTCTTGGCCTAAGCATGAACGCCAAGAATGCAGCACACGCACCTTAATGCACATAGCCCAGGCATGGGCTCAAACTGGGAGATGACATCTGGACCTTCCAAATGACCTTCCCCCCACACGTACCCACCCACCATACCTGCAAACCCAAGTACACAATGGTGGTCCGCGGCAGCTTTGGACCCACTTAGTGTGACCCTTCTGCTCTGCGATGGATCTTCAGGAGAGAATCTGGAAGGGCAGTGAAAGGCGATGGCGGAGGGGCTTCAGTGTGGAGAAGTGAGGGTGCATTCCAGGCTGTTACCAACGCAGCCCACACTTATGTCATTTGGAGCTGTTGTTAGGGAGCCACTGTATTTGTCATCAGCAGGGAATCACAGCAGCTCGGATCAGGCAACAGCAAAACGGTCCAGGCCACATTCTGATTCAGCTGTTCTACACGGATACGGAACAAGGGGGTGGAGGGGGCAGGAAGCAGTTAATTGTTGTTGGAATAGGGTAGCCTGTAGAGATGGGGAGATAGAAGAAATGGAAACACCTTTGAAGAGAAGATGCTCCTGGCTCTCCTGAGGATCCAGCAGAGAATTGAAATGCTTTATCTGCTCGAACGAGTGGAAAATATGCAAATATTTGCTCATGAAAAATTGCTGGTTTTTGCCTTCCCAAGCATAAAATATGCAAACGCCACGCACACCGCAGCCGGCTCACGCAGATCTCACACTCACCACGTCACGCACAAACAGGCACACACGCATTCCCAGTACGTCAGTGCAGCCAGCCAAAGACACGTGCCTGGGCTGCAGCACGCAGCCTTCCCTGCATGACAAACAAGGCCGCGGGGCACGGAAATACGGCTGCTCTGACCGACAAACTGAGCCTCCGCGGGCTGCGCCCCCACCGCGGCTCCCTGGAACCACCGCGGAACCACCAACCGGAGCGGCCGCGAAGCTGCGGGCGGGAGGAACGCGAGAGGCCGTCCCGGTCCCGACTACCGTCGGGGACTCGAGACACCCGCGGGCGGGACCCCAGACGGACGGGAGGGGCGCGGGTGGTGCCGAGCGGGCGGGCGGGAGCAGGCGGGGAGGAGAGCGCTGCGCGGTGCGTCCTGCAGAGGGGTGTCCGTGCCCGGAGGGGGACGGAGGTGGACGGAGATGCAGGGAGACGGAGAACGCGGCAGGACTCCTGCCCTGGTAGCTGGTGTCAGGACCAGGCTCAGGACAGTGCTACCAAGCGGCGGTGGAGCCCCTCCGTGCCAAACCCCGCTGTTGAGGGGGACATGTGCGAGCACGAGAGGTGTGCGCTCGCAGCCCTGAGAGCCGGCCGTATCCTGGGCTGCGCCAAAAGAAACGTGGCCAGCGGGTCGAGGGAGGTGACCCTGCCCTTCTACTCCTCTCTGGTGAGACCCCACCTATAGTGCTGCGTCCAGCCCTGGGGCCTCCAACATAAAAATGGTGTGGACCTCTTGGATCGGATCCAGAGGAGAGCAATGAGGAAAATCAGAGGGCTGGAGCACCTCTCCTATGAAAACATGCTAAGATAAGAAAAGGCTCTGGGGAGACCTTATAGCCCCTTCCAGTACCTACAGGGAGCCTACAGGAGAGTTGGAGAGGAACTTTTCACAAGGACATGTAGTGAGGGGACAAAGGGGAATGGGTTTAAACTGGAAGAGGGTAGGTTTAGATTAGAGATTAGGAAAATGTGAGGATGGTGAGGCACTGGAACAAGTTGCCCAGAGAAGTTGTGGCTGCTCCATCCCTGTCAGTGTTCTAGGCCAGGCTGGATAGAGCTTTGATCAATCTAGTCTAAGCGGAAAGTGTCCCTGCCCATGGCAGGGGAGTTGGAATTAGATGACCTTGAAGGTCCCTTCCAACCCAAGCAATCCTGTGATTCTATGATTCTATGGTGTCAGTGTGGTTCCCTTAGTGGAAAGTACCTGTCACAGATCCAAGAGTTTCTGTGAGCTCTTAAACACCAGCTTCTTTCCCCGTCTACCTGTCCACCTACGCCACTCCATCTCCACTGCCCCAACATCCCGCCACAAAGTGTTTATTTCTTTGGTGAGAAAGCTCATGGGTACCACTGAAGAAAGTTTTCTTGCCTAACCACCATTCACCTTTCTCAGCACTCCTCATGAGAGTTGTTATGCCCCCAGTAGTGGTCTGCTGTCGATAATTGATCAGGGCAGGGCTAGGAGTGTGTACAGAAGATGACAGCACAGGAGTAAATACTTCTGGGCCTACACAGGAGTGGATGGGAGGAGGAGGCATTCAGATGCACTCAGATGCATAGAAGCAGAAGGCAGTAGGCTTGGCTGAAGGTTATTTTTAAGGACTGGTTCAAACAGGCTGCAGTGTCACTTGGTATCTCCTACCCAGCCAAACTGCTGGCTCTAGATGTTCACAAGGCAGCAAACTCTTTCTGGTTGCAGTAGGGTTAGTCCTTGTAGTCGTGTGCCAGAGTTTGGGGTGAATACCACAATGGTTTCTTGTCTCGATGGTCTCACAGGCAGAGTCACAAGGCGGGGGTAAGAAGTGGGACACTCAAGCTGGAAAAGCTACTGATGGGGAAAGGGAGCCAGGATGATACACCTTTAGCTGTGAGACATCTCCAACTGATGCAGCTTGTCAGCCACTGTCTGATACACTGCTCAGCTGTGGCTGGCAGACGCACAGTGTCTCGGACTGGCTGTGGGGGCACTGGTGGGAGACAAGCTCATGCTTTTATGCTCATTAACAGAGACTACCAGGTCTAGAAACAGCTTTGCTCAAGTGATGAGTCCAGATGAAGGGCTCTTCCAGCTGCTCCTCAGCCACGTGGCATTTCAGCAATGCACAGTGAAAAAAAAAAAAAAAAAAAAGGAAAAAAAGCAGAGTCTTTGCCAGGCCTTGATCTCTGTGTGAGACAGTCCAGGCCGCCAAGCAGCCCACAGCAGAAATCTCTGCTGGCACAAGTGCCCTCAAACTCAGCAGAAGCCTGCATAAAGCCAGAGAACGTGTCATTCCTGCTTTATCCAGGCCCCACATGGGCAGAAGTTTCAAGAGGAATGTAGCCATACAGCTGACATCCAATAGGCCTGCCCATCCTCAGAGACGTAGAAAGTATTGTAAGCCAGTAATTTTTTACCGGATTGGTGCTCTTGAGTAACAAGAGCTGGCTGTTACACAAGCCTCGTGCACAGCCATGTAGTCCACCAGCTGGAAAAGATTTGTCTAATCATAGAACCACAGAATATTTTGGGGTTGAAGGGACCTTTAAAGGTCATCTATTCTTCCCACCCTCCTCTGCTTCCTGTCCAGAGGTGATCAGTGATCCCAGTATGGAAGAGTGACAGCTGCTGTTACAGGATAATCTGAGGGCATCACAAAGTACTGAAGCATGAAAACACATTGCCACCTTTCCTTGTCTCAGATGTCCCCCTCCCCGTGTTTGCAGGCACTATGGAAGTGCAAGGCAAAGGTACCCAGCAGCAGTCGGGCTGCGATGGAGAGGAGGTGAGCACAGAGCCGTGCTGCTCATCACTTCCCAGCTCCTGAAACACACGAGCTCTCCTTCCAAGGGTAGCAACAGCAGTAGCCAAAAGCCTGAACTTTGCTTCCAGAAGGGATCAGCTGTTGAGCTGAGCAAATTGTGATGCTGTGCAGGGTGGGTGGAAGAAGGGCGGGAGGAAGGGAGGGAGAGCCAAGCCTGACACGGGCCAGAGCAGGAGGGGAGGCACTCACAAAGACCTTGGAGGCAGGATGGAAAAGACAGTAATTACATAAGAGCACTTGGCGAGCATCTGGCTGGAGTCAGCTGGGCCCTGCCTGCCCTCCCTCCCGCACTGCTAACCAGGAGCAGCTGAGGATACACATAACTCAGCGTGGGACCCCTCCGGAGGGGAGCGTAGGTAAGAGGTCCTCTACTTCCCCTCCTGGTTTGCGGTGCTCTTGGAGAGTGGGGGCAGAGGAGTGGAAAATAGGGAAGGGAAAGGAAAGACAGCTGTGGTGGAGGGGAAGCAGCCAGGAAGGGGAAGAGAAGGAGCTGTTTCTCTGCCTCTTGGTGTGAATGATACCTTTGCTCCTGAGGTTTTGGCGAGGGAGGAGCTGTGAAGGGTGAGTGTGTGGGTGTTTGTGGGTGGATGTGAGTAGGTGTGTATGTGAGACAGGACAGATGATCCACAGGTATCACAGGGGAGCTGAGCTGTACACAGGGGCTAGAAAGGGGAGAAAACATCAACTTCCTTCCTTCTATACCTGTGGCAGAGAGGGTCAGTAGGATGGATGCAGCCACTGGAGGAGAGTCAGGTTTTGTTCCCCTACTTCGCCTGTGTGGTAGGGGTTACAGGACAAAGGAGGAAATGTAGAAGAAGGAGGAAGCAGCTGCTTTTGAGCAGAGATTGTTGTGGTACAATCCAACCAGTGCATCCCTGGGCTGCCTCCAAGGCAAAGTGTGTGATGAGGGAGAAGGAAGATTGTTGGACACACAGTGTCCCTTCAGACTTGGATTACACTTAAAAGTGTGGCTGGCACAGGTTTACTGGATACAATTCTCAAAACTTCCTGCAAATGTGGCTGCCCTGGCAAAATATTGCTGGTACAGACAGTTCTCTTCAGAGAACAGGGCAATATTACCCAGGCAAAAGTGTCTTTACTGGCGTAAACTTCTGCTCAGCTGGACAATGCCACTAGGGCAAGCCCTTGTTTGCTGGCAACCAGTGAGTCCCTACTGAGCCCAGATGAGACAAAGTCCTGTTCACTGCCCACTGTGAGCTGTTCTTGCAGTCTGATGAGGCACAGGCAAAGACTCCAGCTGATGAGGTCCCCCATGAAGAACATCTGCTTGGCTGAGAGCAACTCAGGAATGCAGATGGAAATGTGGGACGGAAATGAGGACAATGGACTCCCTGCTACCTGTTCCCCTTGGAAAGGTGGAGGAGGCCAGGCATAGGGCCAAGAACTGCAAAAATGGGTAATGTCATGTTTGGAAATAAGCCAGGCAGGAAAACCTGAGAAAGTAAGGAACTGCAGCAGCTTTTTTGGGACAGAGAGGAACTGTCTTCAGTGTCAGTCTCTGAGTTTTCATGCACCCCAGAAAATTTATTTGCCTTTAATAGTACTGCCAGCTGCCAAAATCCCCACCAGCAGCAGTCAGGAGAAGACAACACAACTGATCACAAACCCCCACTTCTGTCAGCTGGCAAGGCTCCATTAGCAAGACATATTGACCTAACCTTCCCCCCTCTCATTTCCCAAAAGGGAAAACTGAGGCACAGGAAAATGTGGGCAACTTGCAGTGGGTTTCATTGCATGTCAGTGCTGGAGTGAATTTTTTGGTCCTCTTCTTACCCTGGCTAAGAAGCATGTCCACTCCATGTTCATTGAGCTCCAGGCTGACAGGCAGCCTGAGAATATCTCCAGGCCTCCCAGCCCCCCTTCCTCCCTTCCCCCCCTAGCTCACAGCACATATTTTCCCAGAGTTTTCCGCTTGCTTCTCCAGTGGTGCTGGGGTCCTGCCAAACGCCAGCCACTCTCTGGGAAGTGGGGCCTCCCATTCCCAAACCAAACAAATGGGAGAAAGGAAACAGGAAAAAAAAAGTCCAAGCACACGTAGACACACTCAGAACCCTTTCCCCCTCAGAAACCTTGGAGCCTTCTCCAGCTTCTCTTGGAAATTGTGGGAGGCACAGTGCTGACTTGGCACTTCTGGTCCCTGCAGAAGAGAGCTATTGTCCATCCTTCCTTCTGCCTCCCAAAGATACATATGTACACACACATACACACACAGGGGGTATAAATTCACAGATCAGTTTTACTACAGCATAGAATCCTCAAATTCTCTTCCTAACAGATTCTGCAGCATGAGAAAAGTCTCCTATCTGTCCCACCCTGCACTCTTCTGTCCTCCAAAATGCCCTTTGTTCCCAAGTTCTGGTGCAGCCACATCGTGCTTACCCCAACAACACAAGCTCGTCAGCTCAGCGCCAGGCTGGGGGCAAAGGTCACATCCAGGGTTTGCTTCCAGATCCCCAGTTTTTCTGGCAGGCAGCTCCCAGCAGCCAGGCTATGCTTCAGGTCAGGCACACCCCTCCCATCAAAAATGCTCAGCCCAGGACCTAAGCAGGGGACATGACCAGGGGATGACACGAGCAGGAGTGCAAGGCTTGGGGCTCTGCCCAGGCAGAGGGGATGACCAGAGAGGGAAAATACTGATGCCTCTCCCAGCTGGCAGATGCGTCTGCTACAAATATCATGCCTGGGGCAAGAGGCCACAGTGATGTGTAGAAAAAAAAATGTGGGAGAGAATGAAAGATGAAGTTTGGAGACTAGGAGTGGGAAAGGCACAGCTGGGGAGAGAGCATGGCCAGCCAAGTGAAGGGCTAATACATGGGAAAAAGGACTAGTGCACAGGAGTGAAGGCAGGGTCCTGTAGCCTCCTGCCTGAAGGAGAGTGTCTCTTGCATGGATTCACCTCACCTTGCCCATCCTGAGCTGCCAAAGGTGGGACACTGCCCTGCTGCCTGCCCACCCTTTGCAGAGGGTGCAAATCTGTGTTGCCTGCATTTTGCTGAGCAGGGCTGTGCTGGTTGGAAGCAAAAAGGCAGAGGAAAAGAAACCAACCCAACAACACATACAAGGAAAAGGCACTACCTAGGAAAGAGTTAAAAGGCGCCGAAACCCAAGCCGGTTTGCGATGGAGAGCGCCCAAAGCCAGGGAGGGAGAAGGAGGGAGAGGAGAGGGGAGGGAGCCGGTCCAAGCCCGGATTGCGCACCCAGCCAGCGCTGAGCAGTGCCTGTGCCAAGAGCCGGCTTCCTTAAAGCCATGGGCCCGGGGGCCGGCCCCGCAGGCGGAGGGGAGCCGGCGAGCAGGGGCCGGAAAGCAGAGAGGGGAGCCCTCGGCCCCCGGGGTGAGCTGCCGCGCTGCGCCGGGGGCAGGCAGCGGGATGGGGGGCACAGGCTGGGGCAGGGGCTTTCTCAGCTTGTTGGCGTGTCTGTCTTTCGTAAGCATACTTCTGTGCAAGCTGCCTGCTCCCAGCTCCACGTCCTTCACTCTCGGCAACAAAGAAGCTCTCGCCTCTGGTCTGCCTGCAAAGGCTGCAGTCAGGGAGCCAACTGTTCCCTTGGGAAGGTGCTGGGCTTTGCCTGAGAATCCCCTGGGCATTGTTGGGAGGGGGCTGAGGCACAGAGAGGGGTGGGATTGAGTGGGAAAAAGGAGAGACTGAAGTTAAGTTCCCAGCCCACAGAAGAGACCTCTCTGCCAAGAGATGTGGGTCAGACTCTGGGACATGGGTGTTGTTGGATCAGATTCCTGTAAAGAGTTGATGTGCAGTGACTGGAGGGTTGGAGAATTTTTTACAGCCCTTCTTGCAGATTCAGCAGCCTACCACAGCATGCTTTTGCTAAAGGACTGTTGAGGTTGGACTAAATAATATTAGAAGTCTTATTCAACCTTAATGATTTCATGATTCTATGCCTCCTTCCTCTATCCCAGCCCGGGGACTGAATCTTTTAGTGGCTCCAATGGTTTGCCTAGTCAGCATCAAGTCTTCTTCCAGGGTCAGCACCTAATCTCCACTGGCCTGGGCAGAAGGGTGTGGGACATCCTCTTGGGCCATGTGGTTTCTGCTCAGATTGCAGCCTTGAACATCCAGGCGCTACAAGCATGTAAACTGCCTCCATGGGACAATGCTATTTCATCCCATCCCTGGCTCTAACCACAGAAAGATGTTTTGTGGTAACCTCTGTTCCATCCCTTGTGTCCTCCCCTTCTTATACCTCACTCTGGCACTTCCCCATGTCTTCCTAGGTCACCATGGACGTAATTTACCTGCGCACATCCCTGACCTTCCTTCTTCTCCCTCTTGTTGTGTTTGGGGCACCCACTGATGAACCCAATCTCAAAGAACCAGCCCCTGGTGCTTGCAAGCGCTGTTGTGACCCACTGGACTCTTCCACAGATGCCCGACCGCTCCCTCCCAGCCACCACCACTTTCCATACCCAATGCCAGAGGTCCGTCCCTATATCAACATCACCATACTGAAGGGTAAGTGCCCATTTTGGCCTCAGGATGCCAAGGCCTGCTCAGGGGCTGACAGCACTGCACTGGAGGTGACAACTGGATTACTGGCATGCTGGTTATGCTAACAGGCTGCCAGGTGCCATCCTTGAGGATATGTGCCCAGGGTTTAGATGTTTTGTGCTGTTATGAGGAGTAGTCTGGGGGGAAGGAAGTCAGTGCATATCCCTCACTCAGAAAGGTTGTGGGGAAACCTTCTCCAGATCCATGGGTCACATGGAGGAGGGCAAAGGGAGGCAGCAGCTATTTGCAAGCACCTCCAGGCTAAACTGGCAGTGACCCCCAGCTCATTCCACCCTGCTGTGGCTGGCTTGGCTAACGGGAAAAGGCTCTCTATTTTAGATCAGCTCCTCCCTTCAGGGCTCCCCTTTTAGCCTTTGCTGTGGGCAAAAGCCTGTTCCCAGCTGGATACTGCTCCACTCACTCCTTGTAGCTCTGTGGTTCCTCTGGGTTAACTGCCCAGCCTGGAAATAACTGCATTCCATCAACATTCAGAAGGGTGTGCGGGGCAGATAGAGGCCTAGAGTGGGGGTGTTGTAGCAGGACCTGCAATACCATGCAGGGGAGGGAAAGAAGGAAAACAACAAGACACAAATTTGGGATGCTGTCACTTGTGCTGGAGGCTGCTCTGACCCTATCTCTTCTCTCTATACACAAAGTACATTCTGGTGCTGGTCTCTCTCTGTATTGATGCATGGCAAAGTGTGGGACAGGCAGTGCACACACCCCAGGGCAGAGCTGCAATATTAATTATATAGGATGCCCTAAGCATGCCAGTATTGTCAAAGTACCA
Source organism: Manacus candei (assembly GCF_025592945.1). Classification (NCBI taxonomy): domain Eukaryota; kingdom Metazoa; phylum Chordata; class Aves; order Passeriformes; family Pipridae; genus Manacus; species Manacus candei. The sequence goes on from NW_026138066.1 coordinate 7,750,476, forward strand.
GCCCTCTAACTTGCAGTGCTCCATCTGCCTAGTCCAGCTTGGATCTTTTCCCTCTGACCCACCTCATTGTCTGTCTCTAGTCATATTTCCCCACAGGGGTTAGCATTTCTTTTCCTTCTCCAGCCTACAGAAAGAAGTGTGCATCTTAGGTGGATAATTAGGTCATAGGAGAGGTGGGTATGAGGGTAGGATCTCTGATGGTGGTAAAGGAGTGTGGGGGAGGGAGAAGAGGTCAAGAGCCGCAGTAGTATTTTGCACTGCTGAGCTCCCTCTCAGGCTGAAGTCTCCTAGGGACAGGTCCTGGTGCCTCCAGCAGGACCATATCACTTTTATGGGCAGGAGACTCGTAAGAGAAGAGACTCCAGTCACACCCCGAGCTCTGCTAGCTGCTTTCCCATGAAGAGCAATGATATCACGACCCTCAGGACTGTTCCTTCTCCTGGCATTACCCCATTCTTGTGCAGTTCTCTGCCTCCTCATTAGGCTTTCTCACCACCACTTCCACATCTCCTTCTGGTATCACACAGGAATTGTGTCCTCTGCTTCCTCTTGTAGGAGAGAAAGGAGACCGGGGAGAGCCTGGAATGCCAGGGAAGTGGGGCAAAGAAGGACCACGAGGTGAGCGGGGTGCCCAGGGCCAGAAAGGCAGTAAAGGACAGATGGGCACAGCGGGAGACCCCTGCAAGCATCAGTACGCTGCATTCTCCGTCGGTCGCAAGAAAGCTCTGCACAGCAGTGAGGGCTTCCAGGTCCTGATCTTTGACACCGTCTTTGTCAACCTCTACAGCCACTTTGACATGTTCAATGGCAAATTCTACTGCTCAGTAGGTGGACTTTACTATTTCAGCCTCAATGTCCACACCTGGAACTTCAAGGAGACCTACATGCACATCATGCACAATGAAGAAGAGGCAGTCATCTTGTATGCCCAACCCAGTGACCGCAGCATCATGCAAAGCCAGAGCCTCATGCTAGAGCTTCAGGAAAATGATGAGATCTGGGTGAGGCTCTACAAGCGGGAGCGGGAGAATGCCATTTACAGTGATGATGTTGATGTGTACATCACCTTTAGTGGGTACTTGGTCAAGCCTAGTCTTGAATAACTGCCTCTCCTCTTCCTTGGGGCCTCTTTGGCCTTTTCCTTCTTTCTCTCTCTCTCTCTCTCTCTTTACTGCCCACAAACACTGCAAACCGCTTGGAAATGAGCCTGTCAAGTCTCAGGCACTGAGTGTGAAACTTGCCACACCAGCTCCCACCTCATGCCCTCTTGTAGCCAGACTTGTGTCTGTCCACTTACATCGTGACACTGCCATCTCTCACGCCTTACCTCCTAAACCAGCTTAGGTTATTGGCTTCTTCCCAATCTGCCAGCAAGTTGCCTCTGGAATTTGGAGTCCTAGAGCAAGAAGAAAGCTAAAATGCTGCTCCTGAGGATGTGTCCCTCTTTGGGGCTTCATTCACAAAGGACTCCTGTAGAAAGGCCTAGAAAGTCCCCATTGCCCATGTACATCTTGGCTCCTCTCTTTCCTAACTAGACATACCAGTTTTGCAACCTGAAACATGGTCTTAATGTCACCTCTGACACCTGTAGTCTGGAGAGCGGACTGGGGTCTGATGGTCTCCTGTAGCACAAGAAAGTTGTAGGACCGGTAAGAGAGGACAGTGTCTTTCCAAAAAGGGAACTGTTGGCCTTCTGAAGTGTGTCACTGGCTATCCTTAGACGCCCTTCTGTGTCACAGAGTCCGAGTTGGCTGTCAAATCTAGGCCTGGTGGGATTGTCCTCCTCTGTGCCAGCTCTAGCTCTTTGAAGAGATAAAGGGCCAGACACTTGGCCAGACCCTTTATGCACATCTACTGTTGAATCAGTAGAGCCCACCATTCCGTTACCACTACAGATCACAAGTAAAGAAGGAGAGAGAAAGAGAGAGAGAGAGAGACAACCCTCGAAAACCTCCCTCCCACACCTCCCCTGGTGTGCTACTTGATCTTGGCTCCCCAGCTGTGGAAAGCTAGTCCAGATAGTGAACTAGAATCTGCTCTCTTCTTTGGCAGAGGTGCCATTTCGTTGTCCCCCCGAAGGTGGTTCTCCCACACTGGTATTCAAGGACTGCTGTTTCAGGACCTGAGCTTGAGACTGGAGGGGCAATTGCAGTTAAGTCAATTCCAAACCTGGACAGACTGCCACCTCTTTGCCTCTGTGATGGAAAAGAGATAGAGGTGAGACTACAGCACCTCACCCCAGGGTTAAAAGCTTCCCTGCCTTACACTCTGTGCCCTTTTCTGGCAATCTCATCAGAGCAACTTAGAAAAGCATGTGACTAAAACAAACCCTCGCTCTTCTTGTCAGGTTGGAGATGTTGCAGTGAGAAAGGAATGTCAGTGGTTGGGTTTTCTATTACTATTTATACTCGTCTCACACTGCTCTCACTTGCATCCCTCTGTGGGGTATGCTACAGTCTTGTTGGGAGCAGGTGAGGCTGGCTCAGCACTTTAGGAAACCTACTTCCGCATGTTGTAATGCTTCCATAAACTCCCAAGAGTTGTCTCTTTTTTGAGTATCAGGGCAGGACAAGCAGGAGAAACTGTATTTCTCTTCTGCCCATCACTGATAATGAAATCTTCTGACTTACCTAGCTTCTAAAGTCTCTTGATTAACCACGATCTTTGCCTATAGCACCTGGGACTACCAGAGCTCTCCCATAGGAGATGTGCATCATTATACAGGACTAGGTCTGGTACACTCAGCTGGAGATGGCAAAGCAACAGGGACTCAGGCCAAATATTAAAAATGAACTTGAGAAAATTGCAGGACATTTTCTCTCTTGTCCTGTTTACTTACCCTCCCTTCTTTGCTAAGGAAGCTGTACAGACTCTAACGAGTTTCAGGAACTTTCTGCTGTGGATCCTACCCACCATTGTCAATGAGGCAATGGGTATAAAAACAAGGTTTCTCTGAGGCAAGCCTGTTTTTTTCACAGAGAAACATTGATTATGGGATCATGGGAACTAAAGGAGACTGTGAGTTTCTTCCCCTACCTTAGCAGGCCAAGCATGTGAAATTGCTGAGAGAGAGGATTTCAGACAGCACAGAGGAAGCAGCGTGCTGGCAGTGATGCTCAGGACCGAATTTCTTTCTCTCTTCCTCAACAGGCTGCAAATGAGATATTGTCTCTTTACAGTGTATTGAGCCCCACGCCTCCCTGAAGCGAAGAAAGTCTCTCTAACACTGAATATCTCCAGAAACAAGCTTCATTCTTCCTCCTTTTTTCTATTTGGTGATTGAATGCTGGTAACAGGTCTCATGTGCTACCCATGAGCAGCCAGATGGTGCCTGATGCACATGAGAGAGGAGGGCAGGGGGACCAAAGGGTGTGTTTAACAGGCTTCTTGGTGCTAAATAAGACAGCATTCCCTTGGTGCTAAATCAGATTTCAGGAGTATTGGGTGCTTTCTGGAAGGTGTAGTAGGCTGAGTTGTGATGTACTCTGGAATTAATGGTGCTTTATATTACAAAACAAAAAAACCTACAAGAACTTTTGTATATATATTTTTTTTTTCAGTGGTATTAAACTTTTTTCCTTGGTTGTTTTGCACTTAAATCTGTTTTTCTCTCCTAACCCATTCCTTCTAGCCCTGGTTATTGCTGAATGGTGTGATGTAAAAGATGTGGACCCAAAAGAGACAGTTACAAGGTCTAAAGAGACAGGTACAAAGTCTAACTCAGCTCTGAAACTTCCCTGGGTAATCCTTGGCAGTCTTGTGTCTGTTTCCTTTATGAAGAACCATTACCTTGAAGATATTTACTGCTTGAACACTTCTAATTATGATGACCCTCTCCTCTTTTCTGGGAAAACTTTAAGCAAATTCAAAGAAGGAATCTTTGGAAATTACAAAAAACCCAAGACAATACAATGGGTTATAGGAGTAGGCTTCAAGTACTTAATTATATTGAAGAAGGCTGGGCTATTGTGGAAGTTCTCTTAAGGGAGATCAGACCCTTTATCTTGTGAAATTTTTAGCACATCCTTCTATCAAGTACTTAGTAAGCATGTGTGTTTTCTGTTTTCCCTGTAGCATTTCATTTGTCTCTGCCAAGAGGTAAAGGCCAGAAAGTACAGACAAAAGAGGGACATTAAACTGTTGATTGAACACTTGTGCTCCCTAACACTGGGGTGAGTAGGATTTCCAGGGTTAAGCTGGACATGCATATTTGGAAGACCTGTGTGTGATGAGAAAGGCTTGAGGTTCAGGTCAGAGGTGGAAAGGCAAGTAGTAATTGCCCATAAAGTTGGGGGAAAAGGGGAAACATGAGCAGGGAGTGGAGTCTTGGAAGCTTGAGTGGACGATCTAGAAGGATTAGAATCCTAAGGACAGGGAGATACCTTTTGGAGGTCTCAATGCAAGTCAAAGAGGTACATGGGATTTTCTTTATCATCTTTGGACTGAGAGGTCTCCTGCTGAGGTGGAAGAATAGACATGAAAATACGACAAGGTGCCCATATAGGCCATTCTGTTTTGAGTTTAATTTGTCTTTACACAGCTTCTCCTGTGGTTTGATGTGTACCAGACACATCATTTGATAAGGGGTGGAAAACATAATCATATGCATCCTTACAGGCATCTTTGGTCCTGTGTCAGGCCCAAAGTTAGGGCTATATATATCCTAGCAAATGCAATACTCTCTCATGTCAGAGCCCAGCCTTCTTCCCATTTTTTATTTATTTCTGAGGAAACAGATAGAAACGTGTCCTCAGGAAGTGCAGTGGTTGTGTTTGTGCATGTTCCTGGCCCCTTGAGCTGAGATGATGTTAGATTGGAGGTGATTTTGTCACGCTTACAAAAGGTGAGGAGTGAGAGAGGAGGGGGGACCGGAAATGTGCAGCCAGACCTTCAAGAAAAGTTTTCTGTGATTCAGTCCTGCAGCTTGCCACCTGAAGAGTCTCTTCAGCCAAATCCATTGGGGCTTAGATGCATGGTGACAGGCAGGGTCTGTAGCTGGTGCCACCCATCACACCACGGATGCCTGACTGGGGAGTCAGAACTGTAGGTCAGGCTCAGCTCAGGCAAGGTGGACCCTGTAATGCTGTACAAGGAACAAGGTCTAGACTGGGTCAGACTAGCCCTGCTGCCCTGCCAGTGAGTGCACCCATGCCCTGAAGGCCACAAAACCTCCATCCAATTCATTCACCACAAGTATGTGTTCTTTTCCATGCAAGGGAGCTGCCCTGGGGAATGTGATTCAGGGGTTGGTGACAGCTAGTATCTCTCCTGGGCAAAGCAAGTGTGCCCTGGGGTGTGCAGCTATAGCACTACCTCTGTAGCTGTGCCTCTCTTTTCCCCTGAAAGACTGGTCCAAACTGCTGCAAGGGGCTCTGTGGCTGCATCTCAGGCTTGTTCAAGGTGTCTGCCATGGGCCTGGCCCTTTAAACGGGCTTCCTGCAGGTTTGTGGTCTTGCAGGTATAAAAGGAGGGGAGTGGGAGAGAGGAGGTGAAGGGCAGTATATGGTGCTGTCTCTCAGGAAGAAAGCACGTGAGGGAAAACTCAGGAGAAGCTGAATAGCTCCTTGCCCCGTGATAGCTGTGGGAAAGGAGAAAAGAGAAGCAGGGCAAGAAAAGGAACATAAAAGGAGATATTTGACCCTGCTGGGGGCACTCAGATGGGCACAGGTGAATGTGCCTGCACTCAAAGCTCCAGGGAGAACAGGGACACAGCATAGGGAGTGCAGTCATGAGAAGCATCTCTGGCAGCCCCTCAGGCCTTGCACCAGCTGCCAGCAATAGTGCAAGATTTGCCCCACATCAGTGCACTATTCAGGGGGCTGCCACACTGTATCATAGCAGGTTTCCCCTCTGCCTCAGCCTGGTGTCCCTCCTCCTCTCCCAAACCACCTAGACAACCTGCTTCACTTACAACTCAGCCTTGTTTATCTCCCAGAGTCCAGGGAGGGAGAAGGGGTGATGCAACACCCCAGCCAGCATCACCCAGTGCCACAAGCAGAGCCACTGCCTCCCTCCATCTGGCACATTGAAGCCAGATGCCAGTGGTGTGTTCAACCTGCCTCAGAACTCCTTTTTCTCGAACTCGCTTTCCCATTGCTGGCTGGGAGATGCCATAGGTCAGGAAGTGGACCCTGCTGCATGGGTGATGCAGCACAGCTGCACATCTGACAGCAAATGTTCCACTACCTTGTGTGGCAGGGTCGTTCTCTGACCACAGTGAGAAAACAGGCCTTTGCCCAGCCATGCCAGGCTTCAGAGGCCAGCTCAGTGCACACTCTGCTATGACACCCACACATGTGTACACACATACCAACCCCAGATGGACATCTCTCACCTTCCTGCCGACGGAAACTGTTGCCCTTTGCAAGCCTGGCTCGCTCTGAAGATGCTATCAGGAGGTGGGCAAAGGGGGGCTGAGGTTCCAGGCCTCTTTGGTACAAGCACAGCTCCCTCACCTAATGATATGCTTTATCCTTCACCCACAAGCTTTCTGTGATCTCTCGACCTGCAGTTATACCACAATTGTGTGCCAGGGCAGAAGGTTTAAATCAAAGGCTTCTGACAGTTTTTCAATCCACAGACTGTTCCATCTCTTGAGTTTGTGTCCCTTAACTCACAAATGACTTTGGAATTATTGCAAAGTCTCACACCTGTCCCACCCTCAGTTTGCAACAGTTAAAATGGAAGGAAGAAGGATGGAGAGCTTTTGGCTGGGAGAAGCTAAGGAGTAGGGAACTCTCCATCCACCTGGGGTGGCTGGAAATCCAGCCCTGGGTGAGTGGGAGGCAGGAGGATGGGTTCTTTCTTGATTCATTTTAAAATACTTGCACCCATGCCAGTGTGGGTGAGGATGGAGAACTGAGGGCTGACCTGCATCAGTCTCAGAGCTGCTGAGGTGCCTGCACAACTGGGGAACCCAGACAGTGTGAACTGCAGTGCACCTCTGAGGGGGAAGATGTGTCCACTTTGTGGCTTCAAAGTAGCCAGAGGAAGAAAAGGTCCATGTTAGAGGAAGGAGGACAATGGGTCTCCTATCAGACTGACCTTCATCCTCCAGGCATCATTTTCACTGTTCTGGTCCCCTGCTCTGAAGCCCCAACCACCTTTCAGGTGTTTGACAAAATGATGTCCTAGAGCAACACCCGGGCCAAGCATCTTCCGTGAGGTGCCTGATGGTCACTGCATTCTCTTGTTTGCCCCCACACATGCTTTCCTGGGCTCATGGCATTCTCACATTCACTCCTACAGACACTTTTTTTTTCCTCACATGTCCTCAGTTCTTCCTCTGAAGTAGTGGAGTGGGGCAGATCACTAGATCACATGTCCCAGGCAACCAAGTCCTGTCACCTTCAGTCACAGCCAGCAATTCAGCAGATCTTTAGGGCCCACAGGATTACCATTCCACACGCAGCCCAAAACACCTCCCAAGCCCTTGCTTTGCCCCAACTCCCACTTTCTCTCTGTGTGGTATGCTGGTGGCATTGTTTGACTCAAAAATACTTATGCAGGTTTTTACAGCTGTACCACATTTTCAGTCTTGGTCCATCAAGGCTTTAAAATGTTTTTTTTGTAATTCCATTTGTTCGTGATACACCAGAGACTGAAGCACTCCCCTGACCCTCAGACAGGCTTGCTTCTCCTCCCTCATACCAAACGTGCCAGTTGTGGAGGCAGAACAGCTGTGCCTTCATTTCAATAGCTTGACCAGACAGGGACAGTGGTGCATTGGCTCAGACCACAACTCTCTTGTCCTGCAGAATGGCAACCTGAGCCCTGAGGATATGGAGAGAGGATCAATGCATAGCTTTCTCTTTGCTGCAGAGCTTTTTTTTTATTTTACTCCCTCCCCCCACCTTAACATTCTTGTGCCAGCTCTCCTCACCATTTCGAAGCACTGTGCAGAGAGCTCTCTGAGTGCAAAGTGCAGGGGAAGCAGGGGGAGGGTCAGGTGAGGACTGAGAAGGGCAAAAGGAAAAGGTCAGTGATGCAAGCCCAAAGCGATGGCTCTCAGCTGAGCTGCTCTGTTTGTCCGTGGTGTGTTATTTCTACTCAGCAACAATTCACACATCTGCGGACCACAACTCCTTCCACCACCCACGCTCTTCCCTCCCCCATCACGGGGGCTGAGGCAGGGGAGGAGGGGAGGAGGGAGAGAGACTGAACCAGGCTGCCAGCATAATTTCCAAGACCGCGGGGAGAAAAGCCCTGACCGGTCCTTTTCATCAGCATCTTTCCCTCTGAACACTGAGCATCTCTAATGAAGGAACCTGCTGCCTGCAAAGAGCATTGGGAGAGTAGGAAGAAAGAGGGGGATCCTTTCTCTTGGGGTGCAGAGAAGGTCACCACGAGTGTAAGAAGAAAGAGGGGGATCCTTTCTCTTGGGGTGCAGAGAAGGTCAGCACTGGGGAAATGTAGTGACACCCTCATCCTTGAAACATAAAAGCAACAGTGCATGTTTCCTATTAGAATAAGTCTCACCTGAGACCATGGCTAAGCGAAAGGACCCTGCTGCCTGCAGACACATATTGTCCTTGGCCAGTTTCCAGGGTAAGCATTTGAGTGGAGCCAAGTGCTTGATGCCCTCTGTGCTTCCCCACTTGTCCCAACTGTGTGTATGTGTTTGTGTGCACAAATGTGTGCACAGGTGCAAGCGGAGGGCAGTGCCTCCGTGGACCTTCCCCGCAGTCTGCTCCCAACTGTGGGGCGCAGCAACCTGCCTAAAATAGCCTTCCCATCCCCGTGATGGCTGCAATTGCTCTTTAGAGCTGCAGGGAGAGGGAGAATGAAATTATCAACTTCTTCAATGCTCTGTGCCATTTCCTGCCTCTTCGGTGTGAGGTACTGGAGCAGCAGGGAATGGTGATACTCAAAAGGAGATTCCCCTTCTGCCCATGCATGTCAGTCAGGAATAGAAGAGGAGGAAAGTGACACCCTGCAAGTCTTTCTACCAGGGAACCAAGTCCCGTTTCCCCTGAGACCTCTACATCCCATTTTCTAAATACAGGCACAGCCAATGGGGCAGATGTGGGGAGATGTGGCTTGCACTTTGTGCTATGGCAACAAACCTGAGAAATACCACATGTACAGGGCTCTGTGTTGCATCTCTCAAGGAGAAACTACAGGCTCCTCAGAGACCATAGTGGTGAAAATAGTAACGTCCACACTGCTTGTTTTTTTTTTCAAGTAGTGGTTTTGCAGTGTTCACCAGGATCTGGCCAGTAATCTCCACTAACAAGCAGTCTTGCCTACCTATAGCCAAAAAAATGGGCTTTTCACTTGTGTGCAGCCATATCCAAAAGCCTCATCAAGCTGCAGAGCCACTGTGATACAGGCAGTTCACCTCAGAGTAGGCTCCCTAGTAGGAAAAGTCCTTAGAGGAGGAAGCCCACAGCTGAAACCCTTGAGAGATAGTCTCTCGAGAGGGTTGAGGAGCCCCTTGGGTTGACCTGTTTCACAAGGTGGTACATCACCTTGAAGTGACCTCAAGTCTTTGGGTCAGGTGATGGACCTGAACATCACCCTTCCCTTCCACTCCTTACAACCAGGCACACGGATTGTGCCTTTCTCAGCATGCCTTCTGCCTCCCAAGGTGGGAGCAGCGACACTAGAGGGCAAATGGGGGGAGAGCTGAACCTGGGAAATCACAGAGCAGGGGAAAAATGGCTCTCCTGTCTGATCCCAGGGGAGAGACAGGAACGCAATTCCTGAGCAGCAAGCTGTAAGGAGACAGGAAGCTGTCTCCAAACAAGTAATTTCTGTACAAGCATTTTAATAACGTGAAAGTTAATAATTGCCACAGTCACAAATCAGTAACCCTTGTAAGGGCTTAAGGGGGAGCAGGAAGTTGGCCTTTGGGTAAGCATGACATCATCAAGCATATTTTAAAACAAAATCAACAATCTAATTAACTCCCTTTCTAGAAACTGCTCAGGCAAAGAGATGAAGAAAATGGAGGAGGAAGGAGAGCTCTAAGCAGAATGGGAGTGGTGGTTGTAATGATTTTTTCCTCTAGAGAAGGAAGGGAAATGTGATTAAATTGGGACCAAGCCTCGCTAATCAAAGTACCTGAGGGTTTATTCTCAAGAATCTCCTTACAGTTTCGTGTCTTGCCTCCAAGCAATTTTGAATGTACAATAAATCTCTGAATTTTTCTCAATTTATTAGGTCTGGAAGCCATCATTGCTTCATATTAGGCTTGTCAAGCATTTGTACCCTCTAACTTTAAATAGAGAGAGATGTAACACATTGTCAGGCTGAAAAACAGAGCAGGGCTTTATCTCTTCAAGACTGCCCAGGTAACAAGGTAATGATTTCCCTCAAGGATGAAAGCAGTCGCTGATGCTGAATAGCAAATCAGGCAGCATTCAGCTCATTACCTTGCTTGGTCATAGATTTGGTGTAAGGCTGTTCTCTGAGTTCAGTGCTGCCTTCCTGTACAACATATAACTTGCACAGGCCCTCCCTCTTCAATACAGGTCAGTGAGAAAGTTCTGTAGGCACTCTAGCCATGCATCATCAACATTCAATGCCAGGAGAACCCTTAAGAACTTGCATGGGCATGTTTTAATACTAGAAGTCAATAATGGCCCTACAGGCCCTGGCAATGGACACCTGTGATGCAGGACCTGGTGCCTGGTCTGTGAATTTGTTTCTGAAGATGGAAGGATGTCAATTATGCCCCTCTCTGTGCTGCAGAAATTGAGATGCAGAGAGGATGTGAGAGCTGTACATATACGGTGATAGTTCCAAGGGTATGCTGCCTTCCTTCCAGTTCACACTGCTGAGTTTTCCATGGTAAGTGTGCCAGGATAAGACCATCTGCATACACAGGCACCATGATTATGCTGACAGAGAACACTTGCCACACTGCTGTGGCTCAAATGCCTGCAGTGCCTCATGCACCACATCCACAGGCTCAGACAAGAGTGTAGGTACTGGCCTTCATGTTGCTATGCTTAAGGGTATTGAGAGACACAGAGTGACAAGCCCAGGGTGACAGCCCAGGTCTTCACTGAGTATCTCTAGGGAGGGACTCTGGGTCTGAGCAGCCCTTGTGGCACCACAAGCATTCATCAGGGAAGCTCCTAAGAGCTTTCTTAAGGCTTGACTTTACTGCTGGGCTCCAGCCTCTCTGACCAAAGTCCTGACACTGTCTAGTTCAACCCAAACATTATGAGCAGTTAGGGCTCAGATCCTGGGCGGGGGCATCTCGTGACTGTCTCATGCCCCTGCTCATGAAGTCATAGCAGCATTTTCACAGCCAGGCAAGCTAAGAGTGAAACTGCTTGAAAGTAGCATGCTTTCCCTCCCACCCTTGTTTCCCCACTTCTCTGGGCCTGTGGCCATCACTGTCAAGGAGTGAAAGTGAACACCTCCTCCATTGCCTCCCACCTGTGGCCCCAGACTTGCCTCAAATGAGTGACTGTGAATGCCTCAGCTTCCTACCAATTTTGTCCATTTTCTTCTATAGCCTACAGGGCTAGGGAATTCCTACTTTTGAACATTTTGTGTATTCATGTGTATATTTGATGCCTACTGCTTTTATCGGTCAGATCTATCAGGACACCCTCTGTAGGGCAGAAGCTGAAAGGGAAGAAGTGCAGGAACATCATCCACTGCATAGTTAGGCTTAGTACTTGCTGCCCAGCATCGTTTGTTGTGGTACCTGATTCCAGAACTTAAACTCCATTGCTTAAATACCTCTCCACTTAAACACAATGATGGAGATTAACCTGAGGGCAGTGTTTAGCCTGTAGCAGCAATATCCCTTGGGATGATGGAGCAGGAGAAAAAAACATCGGAGCAAATTTGCCATTTTGATACAAAGCAAAGCCTCTTTTAGATTGGTAATGTGAACAAATTCAGTAGAGAGCTCACTGATACACTAAACAGTGGTTTCCTGCAAGGCCATTTTTACAGACTTTTTTCGGAGTAGAACCGCAATTTAAGGGGAAAATAAGTGCAGTTGTAGAACAATGGCAGAGTTTTGAGAAGCGCACATATACGATTGGCAGGAAATTCAATGTAAAGGTTATAGTTAAAACAACATTATTTGGAAAGTACCAAAAATAACTAACACAGCTTCTAGAGATTTCACTGTGTATCCTGTCAGGAAGTGAATTTTAGTGTCCATCAGGGCATCTCTGCCCTCATCCCTTCACCTCCTGCTGGTTCTGGACCCTTTCCACTGCTCCACTTCGGAGGGCCCTGTAGACAGGACACCAGGATGGATCTACTGAGCCCTTCACTGAGCTCACTCCTGGTGAGCTGGGTGGTTTACAAACCACAGGCAAGGCATCCCAGTTAGCCTGGCACTCTGGTTCCAACTGGGAGCCAGCAAAGGGAAGGGATGTGCCCAGCCTGATGACACCTGATGAATTGATGAATTGTGGGGTAGTTTGACACCACACAATACTTTTGCACTTCACACTTCTTCACTGTCTCTGTTCTTGTCTTCACCTCTGCCATTTTGTGCAGACTCTCAGTAGACACGCAACTGAAAATGAGCAGTTTCAGCAGCACTGCTCCCCTCTCTGTGAGGGGAAAAAACAAGCTTGTGTGTAAAAAAATGTGCGTAAGCACATGCCTCAGTCTTGAATATTTTTAAAACTTACATTGCCCCTGAAACACTGATCTGGCCCAAACAACACCTTTAACCAAACTTCCATTACCACACTTTTACCTGCCACTTTAACACTGAACAACAACGCTGACTACGGAGTTCACCCATCTCAGTCACCATTATGGGGACAGGAAGGTGGTAACAAGAACACCTCACATGTGTTGCTGATAGTGTGGTTTTGTTTGGCTTCTCACATTGCAAATGGCACAATTCCTAACAATATTGGTGTAAAGGAGATAAAAACTTCCAAATTCTCAGTAGTACAATGTCTTGGGCAATCAAGTCCAAAAACTGTGCTGACAGCAAGCATATTTATCCGTGCCAAATGGGGTCTGGACTTAATACCATTATTTATGCCACAGAGTTGTTGCTTTAGTACCTTGTAAACTGTGTTTCCAATGAAAATATGTTGAGGCAGTTTGTGTCTTCACACATTGGGATTTGGCTGTCTGCTGTCTGATCCATCGGACCATTCCTTCTCCCTTCACAATTTTGGAAAAGTCAATCAATTCCAGTTGCCCTTGAGAAAGAGGTATATCCCTTACTACTGTTAAGCAAGGATGGCTGAATAGAAGAGTTCTGGCTCTCCATTGGGAGCCTCATTGGGTAAGTCTTCAATGTGACATCAGTTCTTACTAGATAGCAAAAAATCTGCATAAGCATCTATCATAGAGACATGGATCCATAAAAAACCAGTCTCCAGTGGCTGACCAGATAAATCCTTGTTTCCAACTGCTGCAACCCCTCATCTTCTATAAGAAGTAACTGCATTGTAAGTTTTCCTCTTCTGCTATTTCAGGTATCACAGTGCACAACCAACCTAATCTGATTCTTATACACTAAAAAAAAATCAACTGAGCAATAAAAGTGGGTGCTTTGTGCTCTTCCTTTCCCAAAGTTATCTCTGGTCTTAAGGAAGCTGCAGATTTCTCTAGTCTGAAGGATAAACAGGAAAATATATGGTTAACATGAATGCTCCTTTGCAGCTGCAACACTGGTGATACCAAGAACTTACTCACAGAGGACTTCATGGTTTCAGTTTAGGACTTTGTGCCAGAATAAGCTGCATTCATTTTAAGAGTTCCTGGGAAAGGTGGGCTGTGGCCTGATGATCTATGCCATTACTGCTCCACCCCGGTAGAGCCTCCAAGGCCCAACATACACAGGCAGTGATTACCAGAGCAGGGGAGTACGCAGCCCATCCTTTCTCCTGCTCCTCTTCAACCGAGGCTGACTGGTTCTGATTCCCTGGTTGTCTTCCCAAAGATTGGCCACGACAAGGGTCTTCAGATGACTAGCAAGAGAATCCAGATGACATCTCTCAGACTCTCAGTCCTTGTTGTATGTGGTGAAGAAAAAGGTGTTGTGTTCCAATACCGCTGGCTAAGTGAGGGCTTGGTCTGGATTAACCGCAGTGCTTCCCCAGAAATTGCCATGAGGATCCACTATTGCAGCCTCCTGCAAAATGGCTCTGCCCACGTGTTCAAACTACTGTTTTCCTCCAACGCTATTTCTTTTTGAGGTCTGATATCTTCTGAGATTCAGTCTCTGGGCCGGGTTTCTTGTGGCTAAAAGCTCATCCTCCTCCCATACCCTTTTTCCACTACCTGAATGTAAGATCCCTTTGTTGTTAAAGGAGGTTCCATCCTCCAGGTTTATAGAGTCCTCAAAAAGAAACTGCCTGGAAACTTGAGATTAGCCTCCTGCAACTTCTGGTCAGCTAAACCTTCTTGCCAGACCTGAGCTTGGGCTTTGAACTGCCCTGGGAGAGAAAGATGAGGAGCACAGAGTGTGGTGACCACTGTATATGTAAGAGATTCTCATCATCTGGCCCCACACCAGCGGCCATCATCATGCAGCCCAGACCAACAGGAAATGTGATATGCTGCACTTCAGAGAATCGTATTCATGTATGATAAAAAGAGAGGGGTGTGGGGACACATGCAGGTCCATATCTATCCTCGAATGAGGTAGCTATCAGACTGTAGATTTGCATTTGTGTGTCTGTCTCAGCTTTGGATGTGAAGGCAAATTAAGGGGTTGTCTTTCTGCAAAGGTGAGGGCACACGAAGCTTTGGAAGGTGGAAAATATTTTTTGCATCCTTGTCTGCTGAACAGGCACTGCAGCTACTGCAGGGCAGTGTTGCCTATCTGGACTAGCTGCAAGTCTCAGGTGGGAGGGGTTGATTCTTCCTTCTCTGGAGAGAGTGGGGTGCTTGGCTGGGTAGGGAGGCCGTGGGATGGGTGTTCTTGTGGTGTCACACCATCTGCAAGTGTGAGGGTGTGTTTCAATCTTTGTCAGCACTGCCCTCATTCCACTCCTGCTCTGACCCAGGATGGATCCTCTGAAACTGGGACACTGATGTGGAATCTGGTTTCATTCTGTATTGCTCAGGTCAACAACTCAGATTATTTTTCACAAAGTGGTCTGTGGTATTTCTACTCTATACAGACTCTTGTCCCCAGTTTCAAAGCAATCTGTAAACTTGTGCAGACCCTGAAAGCAATATGAGTGATCAGTTTGGGTGTCTGAAAGAGGAAGCTATGGGTCACTTGCCAGTGTCTCAAGAGGATAAGTCCTTTCCACTCACTCTTTTGCCTCACAGCAATGGTTTGAAACTGGTCCCAGTATATCTGAGCACTTCAAGCTAACACCTGACCCCTCCACCCTTGTTTCTGCACCTATTGCTTTACCAGCAGGAAGTAGGACGTGGTTTGGGGCTTTTTATTCTTGGCCTCGCTAGCCTTTTCGATACTTCAGGGCCTTGTCTCAGTCTGACAAGGCAAGCAAGCAGCAGCTTCCTGTGCAAAGGTGAGAGGGAGAAGACAGAGACCATGCACATATGAGAGGAAGAGCTCTGGAGTAGAACTGCTGGGCTGGAGGCACCTCTCCTCTTATGGACTTACACTGAGCTCGGATATCTGCCTTCATCTCTCTCCCTTTTTGCACTCACCATTCCCATTGACATTCAACATCTGATTCCATCCAACATCACGACCCCAGCGACTTCCTTCATCTGGACCACTTGGTGACTAGAACTGGAAGGTAAAGGGGGCAATGCCAGCTCTCTCCCACATGGGGGTGGCTGATCTGAAAAGCATCTTTGAAGGAGTTTCAGTCTGACAAACTGAATCTTGCCGTTGGGGAGGGCTGAACACGTATTTATCTCCCTGTCTGTCCGCAATCTTCTCAAATCATACCCCACATCTCACAACCACACCACCAGCTTTCTCTCTCTTTCTCTTCACTTTGTCTGCTCATGTATCATCATCATGTTTTTCTTCCTCTGAACCTAATCTTTTATCGCAACGGGAATTGGTATTTATAAACCCTCTCTTCCCGCTCCTCTGGCAGTCCCAGCAAGGTCTAGTGGGACTCCAGCTTGTTTTGCTCAGGTCTGCCTGGGCTCCAGGGTTGGTGTGAGGTGAGGGTAGTTCCTTCTCCTGCGGGCAGAGGCAGATCTCAAGAGACAGGTGTCCAGGTGGATGCGGGGAGAGAGAGAGAGAGAGAGAAGTCCGTACCAGTCTGTCTAATACGGAGCATGACTGTACAGGCTTTGTATTACAGTGAGGCTCCCTGGGTGCCAGGGGTGCATGAGGGGTGCTGCAGTTTCCTTATTACAAAGCCCAAATTTTCTGATATGCCTGAAAGCACGACTCCTTCCAAGGCAAAGCAAGGTCTACTCAGATGGTATGTAGTTTGTGTATGACTCTGTAATATTTTTTGATATGGTAAAGCCTTGAATTTCTAGAACCTGGAAAACTCTTTCTTCTTCCTGATTTCCCTGCTGGTCCAAACGTGCTGTTCAAAATCTGCCTTCTAAGCCATGGGCTCTGCAACTAACTTTTATCTGTTACAGAGACCCCTCTTACTCATCAAGCACCTAGTTATTTCAGCCTTCGGGCTTACCAAAAAAAGAAGCTCTTCAAAGCACAATACATGCGCAACCAAGGCAGCACTCTCTACCTGAGTCAGCAAGCAGCCTGAAACAACACACACGGACTGCTGTGCACTCACTCACGCGTTTTCAGAAGGCGCGATTCCTGCAAACAGCCTATCTGTGCTGCCCTGTGAACAGTTTCACTGCTGAGAAAAGCACCCAAGGCTGGAAAACAGTGAGGTGCTGAGGGAAGAGCACAGACTCCAGAGTGGAAGGGATATAGGTTTCTGAGCCTAGAAGACTGGTAGTGGCTTTGAGCCCTGCCCCAGGACAGTGGATGCCTCCTGTGAGATGACTTCTTGACATCTTCCTTACTTACGCTGCTGAGCTATGTTGTGGGGGTGTCTTCTCTCTTTCAGTGTGTCACCAGTACAGATGAAGCCCTCATTGCTGCTTGTGTCTCACCTCTGCCTGTTCAGCCTCACGCATCCCTTGTGGGCATCAGACTCAGCACAAGGTAAGAAGCAATTCCTTTGACCTGTGCCGGCTGGGTGGGCAGGGAGGGGAGTCAGCCGAAGGCATGTGTGTGCCATGGTATGTTGCTGTGCAATGTTCTTGTTGTAACATACAGCTAGAGGAGGCTGCAAGAGTCACAGGTCTCTTATGAGCACATCAGCCTCCAAGGACACAGAGAAGTGAGTGGCTCTGCCTTTCTTTTTTGTTGGAGTTATCCAGCAGAGGAGTCTGTGGTTTGGGATGGGGCAGAATTGTTCAGGGTGATGGCTGACTAACTAATGCCAAGCTAACTGAACCACATTGCTGTCCATCTCTTCTCTGCTGGCAGGTGCCTCCAGCCTAACTTGCTGGTATGACTCACGGGCGGCTCTCTTCTGCGACTGGGACCCAGGCAGGGACCTGGTTGAAGCATCGTGTCAGCTGGAGATTTTATCAAATCAAGGTTTTTGTGACAGGTAGGTGATTGGAGAGGCTGAGGGAAGCCAATGCCACTTAACAAAAATGTAGGCTACCCCGTCCCAAGCCAGGTGTAGTGGAGTCACAGAGCTGAGGTGCTTTGTCTTGTACTCTGTCTCTAACCCATGTGGGCTAAGATGCTGGCAGCCAGTGCTTAATGTTTGCCATCTGACAGTCACAAACTGTCTTGCATGACCCATCTTCCAGCTCCACGGCTCTATCCATGTTTCATTTAAAAAAAAAATCCCTCTTTCATGTCTTGTTAGCCACCCTCTGGACTGAAAGACATTTTAAATGGAAAAGGAGGATGTATAGACATGGGGGTGGAGAAGGGTGGATTTGAAGTTATGCAGAGGCCATTTGCCCATTGCCAGAAATAACTGCAATGTTTCACCCTGGGTAAGAACAAATGAAGAAAAATACTATCCCCCTTTCCTTTCCTGGCCCTTTTATCTCTCTCAGTTCATGATGTTTTCCTCTCCCATATGCCTCCCAGCAGAGGGGAGGTGTGTGGCCAGTGCTGTAGTGGAGGCTGGCTGAGTCTGTGTCATTTCCTAATAAGACATCTCTAGTCAAGAGGTTTACCAACCAACCCCAGAACTTCCCTGGGTGCCTGTCATCAGGAGAGGCTCAGTGTGATTCTGGCAGGGGGTGGGTTACTTGTGACTGTCATAGAGACACCTCCAATGGGGTTAGATGGGCAAGTATATCCTGTGGCCTGGTGCATGGACCTAGAAAGCTAAAACATTTATGTTGTTCCATGGGTGTGAATCACAGAGGCTGGGGCTGGAACTTGGGCTGGATTTGTCACTATACCATCCTTGACCGGGGCCCTAGGACAACACCTTTCCCCACTCTCAGCAAGTTTCAGGCCTGATCTGACCTTACAGCTGGATCAGGGACCTCAGTCAGATACCCCTTCAGCTGCAGCCCTACAGATGCTCTCCCATCCTGTCCCCCGCCATGCCATAGCTCAGCTTAGGCTGTCCAGCTGCTTGTCAGAGCAGAAGAGAGGTCATGGTGTGGTGCTGCCATGTGTGATGTACAGTCCTCACTGACTGGGATGTGACTTGGTTCAGAAGGTACATGTTACTCAGTATCTGAGATCCTACAGGAGTTTCAGTGGTTTGAAGGAGACCTGTAAATCCTAGAGGGGCTGGAAAAGGCACCTGTCTTCCAGGGCTGCAGGGTGCGGTTGTGGGCAGCTCTGCATGCCCTCTGATATCAACAGGATGCAGCGAGGGTAGGAAGAGAGTTTTGTAAAGTCTTTGAAACTGGAAATCTACTGTTATCTTTGGCCTGAAATAACTGGGATGCACTGACTCTCCATGTGCCAGCACATAAAATTTGTTTGAGTGGTGCAGTGGGGAGAGCAAGTAGGATTAAATCTTTGCTGCAACCTTTTGAGCAAATACATGAGGATGCAAAATGCTTTGAGAGCCCTTTAGTGTTACATAATGTTTGACTAAATACAAAACAACCTCCCTAGCTCATTGTTGTTCTCTACCTTGAGTCTCATGTCATCTCCCTTACCCGGAAAAAACAAGAAGGACTGTGAATTACTCAAGGCAGAACACAAGAGAGGACTGAGGAGATGCATCAAGACCTTCAGCCAAGACAGTAATGTGAGTAATTCATCTGGGATGGCCTAGCTAATGACAAGGTGGAAAAGATTTCTATGTGTATTTTGGTGTAAAAGGAGTGTGACATTCAGGAGCAGTATAAAAAGCCCACACCTAATCCCTGACTCCAGTTCTGGAGTTGGGCTTGGTGCTGTGTGTTGTTGACATGCATTGCTCCTGTGGGTTCCACTGCAAGAGGGATTGGCTTCATTGTTAGCTGGGCCATGCTGTCCTGACTATGCAGAAAAGGTGCAGGACAGACAGATCATATGCAGTATCCCATGTCTCAGTTTGCTGGGTTTGGCCCTAACCCATTCCTCTGAGGAGGGAGGACATCACCACCAGCTCTGAAGTCCTCTCTTGATCTCATTTTCCTTGAAGAAGTCAATATCATTTTCCAGATTATTAACTACTGTGAAGTCTGGTTAGATGTGTCAGCTGCAAGATGCAACAGCAACACATCACTAGAGCTAATGGTGATACCAACCTTCTAAGTATTATTCTTTATTTGGATCAATCTTATTTTAGACTCATTATGTACTTCCTTCAGTCATACCCAGTTACTGCAGTCCCTGTGATTTCAGAAAATGCCCACCCAAATATGAGCTAATTCTCCTTATTGTTAAAGCCACAACCAGTTCTAATGATAGATAAGCTTTCTTACATTTGCATATCATGCGCAAAGACAAATTGCAGGGTTGGTAAATAGTTCCAAAATCTTCTTTCTAATCAAGCTAATTTCCCTATTGCTTATTCAATAGTGTATGATGCACGTGGTCCTTCAGTATCATTCCATTTCAAGTGTAACATTTAATGCTAAAATGGTTTCAATCTTACCAGTGAACATAAAATGATTTAGTAAAAAGAATTTTTCTCAATAAATGTCACTCATAGAAAGTAACTTTTTTTACTGCTTAGTCAGCACATATAGGAATCTTAGCAAACTAGCATATCACATTAGTTTGTGCCCTTCTTGCAGTACACAAAAACATCTGACCACATATAGTATAAATCTTACATAAAGTATAAATCTTTGGTTCCTCATTCACCACTGAGATTTATGCCTTTCAGCCACAAATATCTTCCATATTTATTGTCCAATATTCCTAAATATCTTATACACAGGCAATGCTTTGAAATTTGAATGCATATTCATGAGGCTTCATTGTCACTAGTGGTTAATTTTCCTTACAGACTCAATGCTTCACCAGGTCAGACCGTCTTGCCATGTCTGTCCATTGCCAGATTGGAGAGAATAAGTCTGTACCTGCGAGAATAGAAAATTTCAGTCCCCTTGCAAATAGTGAGTACTCATCTGTCTTCCAGTTTCTGAAACTTCCCCATGAAAGGATGGTTAATTTTTCTTCCCCATCCACCCCTATGCAATACCCATACCTGATTTTAGGTTTCTGTCTTTTGCTTGTCCCCTGCTATGAGTACAGGTGGAACACATTGACTTCTGCCACTTGCACCTTTATCATGCAGATTCATGCCAATCCCATCCTGTCCTGTCCTGTGTCTGGGACACTGTTAAATGAGAGTGCTTTGCCCTAGAAGTTCTGCTTCAAACAGGCAATGGCAGCTCAGCTCCCCTTCCAAAAAATGTTTTGCAAGGAGTCTTGCAGCTCTTCCTTTGCTCTCCTACTAGGTGTGTGCTTCCACCCTCCTTTAAGCCAGCTTTGGCACGCACCAGTCTTTGCTGAAAGGATTCCCCTCACTAATCCAAAAGCAAAACATCTGCTTGGGACATTTTTTTGCTGGATATGTGAATTTACCTGTCTCAAGGAGATGTCCAATAGAGCTGCTGTGAGATGAGGTATAAGAGGGCACGGCTGGAGTCAAGGATCAGGAAGATTCAGCCTAGACAGTCCATGTAACTCCATCCCTGTGGCTGTAGCTCTCTGAAAAAGCATCTGGGAAGCAACTGTCTCCCCAGCCATGTTCTGTTCCTATCCATGCAGTTGCCATGCAGATCACCCATATAAGACAGGATGCTTGGCCCCATGGATTGATTGCACTGACTGCAGGGGCCACTCTCACAGGCTCACAGGAGGAGCTGCCTTTAACATAGCCCAGAGGCAATAGGCCTTTTGCAATTAGTGACAGTGGGGGAAAAGGAGGAACAGAGAGGGGGAATTCATGAACTCTCTCATGTGGCTGTAGCTTGCTAGAGTCTGTGAGCACAGTCAAGACACCAGCCTTGCTGTCATGGGGCTTGGCGTGCAGTCCTGCTATGGACAGAGTGGAGATATCAGCCCTACTCCTTCTCTCTTTCCAGTAAAGCTGAGACCTCCAGGAAATCTTCATCTGGTTAACATAACTGAAAACACCTCCAACTTAACATGGAGCCTGAATATTTCCTCTCACTATTTGAATGGGGAGCGGGAATACCAAGTGCGGTACCGAAACATGAGTCAGTCCTGGGAGGTGAGTACAGAGTGGGATACTGGGACCTGTTACCATACTAATCCTGGTCTTCTTTATATCACCCAAGACTTGCTCCTGGGCCTCTCTTCAGGATGAAACCAGTTTTAGTGAAGCTGGAGAGTGGATGACAACCCCCACCCTTTTATCTCTGTCACCTGCTGCCAGTGTTTGGTGATGACAAGGAGGCAGATGGGGATCCCATTTTACTCAGTGCTGTCGCAAAGAAATTCAGACAGTTCCAGGACAGACCTGAAAGGGATGAAAAAAAGCAAAGTGAAGAAAAATTTTCCTCCAGGGTGAAAAAGCAGTGCACAAGGTGTAGCAATTTGAGACAGGTCTTCTCTGAGGGCTTTGGAAAAGATGACTACATGAGGCTGTAAACCAGGGTGTTGATGATGTTCTAAATTTGCCCTACTCCCAGGAGGCCATGAACTTGCCCATTGAACATGACCAGATGTGGGCAAATTTTGAGAGACTCTCACCCAACTCGAAATATGAGGCAGCTGTCCGTGCAAGGCCAAGTGCCAGAAGCACCTACAAAGGCGTGTGGAGTGACTGGAGCAAGCCGATACTGTGGACGACACATGCTGACCATAAGGATCAGTCAGGTAGTCTAACTTGGAGGGGAAAATGGGGACTCAGGGAAAAGAAGGTAGAAGGGCCAAAGCAGGCTGGGAAGCTGAAGGAAAATGGGTAGGGAGTACTGTGTTGGCCAAAGAGCAATAGAAAGGTTGGAAACAACCTGTCCCTCATAATCAGTTAGGTCAGACCAGTTCAGCAGTGTTTAAAGGCAAAGACCCCCTGACTCCAACAAAGCCCCTCTGACGTCCAGAAGCCAGACAAAATTCACAAGGTGTAAATCAGGGACTGCTTCTCCAGAGCAGTGGGGCCATATGTCTGACCTGCAGAAGCAGTGGCCAGGACTGGCATTTTCCCAGATGCTAACATTACCTAGGAATATACATCCAGCTTCCTAAAATGGCTCGGTTCACTGGAGGTACTAATCAGTAAAATGCAGTGAAATGCAGTGAAACAGAGCTCTCAGCTCCTAAACTGAATGACACCTGAGCCTAAGAAGCAGAGTCTCATGGAGAATGGAAGAGACAGACTTACATGCATGTTAAGTCCCTCTCAAAAAGGTCTGCTGAGACTTGCATCAGTCACTGCATGAACCTCCAGCCTTGAAAAATAGTGCCCTTTGATGAGTCACTGGCTGTGGTCTCTGTCATTTTTTTTTCCGAATTGAGCAGATAGATGTTATTCCTTCTCATGTCGCCCCCACTCTGCCCCTGCTTAAGCCCTCCCTGTTGTGCCTGGTGCTGATATAAACAGAGGAGCTATGTTTAGAAAGGGCACTGTGTTGCTGTGGCAATCAAATTTTGACAGTGTGTGATGTCAGTGAATAGGATACAGCCGCAACCAGTTGTCATAGCAACCAAGACCCAAAGATAACCAGGATACCCGAGGCAGAGGAGTCAAAGTGATCTGAGTAGCATCTCAAGGACAAGGAAAGAAAGAATGTACTAAAAACGTCTCCTCCTTCTTTTATTTTTCTCTATTCCCTAAAAACTACTCCAGAGATGCTCTGCATGCCCAGACCAAGGTACATGAGGGATGGAAATGAGGGGCAGGTGGGGGAAACAGGCACCAGAATAGCAAGACCAAACAAAGGTGGATTGGGGAGATATGTTTGAAAGTGACAGATTAAGAAAAGTTTGAGATGATGCCAAACAAATTTGAGGAGTGCTGGCAGCCCTGGTACTGTGGGAACTCGGTCTCTTTCTCCTAACGCTACAATCCAAGTACTAAAATATGGTGTAAAGCTGTAACCTTCCTAGTCTTCTAAAGCTTTGCTACAGCTCTCTAAAGAAAGAAGCCAACCCCTTGATCCCTAACCATCCTTGTCCTTCTGCCTTCTCAGAGACCTGTGAACCCTATGACTCTGTCTCCCCCCCGACTCATAATGCTGTTTCAAGTCTCCAATCCCACTTTAGCTGTTTTGAGGAGAACCTGCTTTCCTTTGCAAGGAGATAGACAGGTTGATGGACACTTCAAACAGCAGTCTGTGATACCTTATGTATGGCAAACCCTAGTGGTGGTGCTGTTATGAACAGGGGGTTCAAGCTCTTCAGCTTGAAGTTATCTGTTAAGCAATGCTTAGACTCTGAAACCCATATCAGCTCAAAGGCATCCTACACAACATGTCAGAACTCAAGTATCTGACCTGTATATTATAATTCTGTATACTGTAATCGTATATAAAATTATAACAAAGGCTCATTTTGATCACCTTGAACAGCCATGAAAAGGCTGCAGGTTCTACCTCCAGAATCCTGGTTAAATTTTCACAGCAATTTCTTTGTTCTTTCTCATCTTGCAGAAACGTCCTGGCCAGCCCTGCAAGCTCTTATAGTGAGCACTTTCCTCTTTGTCATCATTGGGACTGCCTTCCTTATTAACTTACGGAACCTGAAATGGTAAATGAGAATCAAATTTTCATCTCTGTTCCTCTCCTGTATCTTGTATGTATTCTCAAAATCTGGGTTATTTTTCGCTTGGTAAGAAGTCAAGGTAGGGATGACTTTGAAATATGGTTTATAGGCCAACCTTTTGAGGCTAACATTTGCCTGGGGACACATATCACCACCCAAGATGATGTGGTTTCACCACCATCGTTGTACTGTGCCACACTGCTGTGACCTGGTGCCATGTCCCGGCTAAATTTAAAACAGCTACCTCAGCACATTTGCTGCCCAGGGCTTAGAGTGGTGTTTCCTGGCAGAGACGCATCAAAATTGCCTCTTCAAAAGCGGGTCACTGGGTTGAGCACTCTCTCAGTAGCGAGGACCAAGCAAGCCTAGGTACCACTACCTTCTCATTTAAACACTCCAGCAAGAGCTCAGGCAGGACATGGTGACATTTGGTCTGCAGGCAAAACTCCTGAGTGAGGAGTACAATTCTTCTTCTCCCTGGTCTGTGCAGTCCTCACACACTGATAAACCTCTATATGATGCTTTAAAGATCTCTTTGCCAGCATTTTTACCCAGGCATTGCTTTTATTCAGGATGGAAAGTGTCTCACAAGGTTACCCCATGCAATAATAGGAACAGTGACCTGTCAGCATGATGCGGTTAGAAATAGCTACAGGTTTTCCCATCTTGGATCAGGGGTGAAGAAGCAGGGTGCTGATGTTCATGACAGGGGGCAGGGAGAAATATTTCCAGGGATGAAGCAGCAGGGTGGTTTCTCTGTAAGGAAAGAGAGAACCATGTTGAAGGAAGATGGATACTGAGAAAGTCACTGGTCACTGTTTTACCCTGATCATAACACAAAGTTGAGAAAGTGCTAGCTGTACAGCACAGAGAGAGTTAAAAAGGCCTCCTTAGCCTAGGGGATTTGAATGGAGAATAATGCTGAGGTAAGATGCAAGAAAAGATTAGACATGCATGAATAAAAATAGCATCTGCAATGATGTAAGGTAGTTTATATGCAAGAACTAGCAACTTCTAATGCTTCAGAGAGTACACTGATTGCCTCCAGAGGTCAGGAGGGTCTTTCCTAAGAGCAAAGCTTCAGGAAAGAGATAACAGGATCAGCCTACCTCTCTGAGGAACATAAGATCAGATTAGATCACTTCATGCTGCCCCAGGATGACAACACGCTGGTTCCAGTAAAGCAGAGGCCTCTGTACTGATGCAAGGCATACTCACTCAGATGGCTTGCACAGCCAGTGTGCTCCAGCTATACCATTGCAGCATCCTACTAAGAGGGCAGAGAGCTGTGGCAGAGCTTTGCTGGTGATGGTCCTGCTCAGGCCAGGTGGTCCTCCAAGTCATTGTGGTGGCAGCAAAGCAAAGAAGGGGTAGCTCACAACAGCTGGAGCTTGGAAACAAGGGAAACCTGCTCAGCTTGTCATCAGGACAGAGGCTTAAGGGGGCAGGTGGAGAGGTTAAAGCAACCAGCCAAGGCATGGGAGAAACCAGTGAAGTGGTGGTTGCCCTTCCCTAAAGATGCTGAGAGCAATGTATTTTGCAATGCCAGCTTTAACTGTCTCATCTCTATACCTCTCATTCCTCAGCTACTGCATGTCAGACCACTCAAAAGCAAGGACAGTGTTCAGGCTTGTTCCTTTTTTACCTCTCCTCTATACTGGACTATTACCTGTGAGCTGCAATGCCCTCTCCTACCCCTCCACAGTGACAGAGAGATCAGGGTCAGGCCCTGCTTCATTTGTTCTTCTCCTTCTCTTTTGTCAAGGCTTAAAAAGATCCTGAAGATTCACATCCCAGATCCTGAGAAGTTCTTTCCCCCACTTGTTTCGCTTCACGGAGGTGACATTCAGGTATTGAACTGGGGATGGAACCACGTGGTTCCAGGAGGGAGAAATGAGGGGAAGGAGTGTCCAGCTGCACATGCCCAGGACAGATAGCCTGTCAGACCTACACGTGCACACACGACATCTGTGCCTGTAGCACCAGCTGCTGGGTTCTCTGCTTGACTTCTATTTTCTGACCTTCTAAACCTGACACTCAGCTGAGGCATCTCTAATTACAGAACTGAGAAATGGCAAACCACACAAATCTCAGCACCCTGCTTCCATAATGGGCAGTCTGAGAGAAAACAAGGGACCTGCAGGAGGGAGATTGGCCTCTCAAGATCCCCTTCCACCCCATTTTGGTGTCTTCCTGCTTGCCCTAGGCTGCCCAGCTCTTCCCCAGATTTCCTGCTGTGATCCCCTCCTCCTAACTGTGAGCCTTTCCTCTGTTCCTAATGTGAATTGCCATCCCACTGGGTGGCACTTAGCTAATTTCTGCATTCTTGTCTCTTTCCCTTCTTCCTCCGCTCCACTTTTTCCTTTCCCCTAGTCTCACTGTGAGTATGGGCAGCTGCAAGGAGACAATTACCATTCTGTGCAGTATTAAAGGGAGTGTCAGATGCAAGACGTGGGAGGTGATCCCAAGGGGCATTTTGCTTTAAGAAAGATGGAAACAAACTGCAGAGGGTCCAGAGACAGCAAAGCTCTGAAAAAACCTAAGTGCAAAAAGCTTTAGAAAGCTTAAACTACAGGGAAAGAGTGCAGAGCAGGGGAACAGGGGTGTGCAGCAGGCACTGAGGACACTTTATCAGTGCAGAAAGAACTTGAAAAATTGCCTTTATGGGCCATAAAGGCAATGAAGCTGGATGTCATCAAAACCAGTTTATTTTTAAGGATAATGATGCACTGCAGGATGTTGACCAGATGAATGTGGAAATTAGACACAAGGGGCCTGGAAGAGCACTTTAGATGAGAAATCTGCATATGGCCATGTAGATATATTAGGAATAGATTGCATGAGATGCACCTCAGTACTGTTTTTCATGTTTCCACCTTCACTTCATCTTATGGTCTTCTAAGGCTTTTTTCCTTCTTTGTTTTTTCCTTCCTTTCAGTTTAATTCTCCGTCTTCCATTCCCTGCTCCAGAAATTTAAAAACATAGGCTTATAAGATCCACTCTTGATTTCAAAGGGACAGAAAGACATAGTCTCTCTGAAAATCCTACAGATGAGACATCATGAATGTCATGAATTTCCTCCTGGTAACTGGTGCTTGGACAGAGAACAGATCACTTAATTGTTGTGGTCACTCAGGAAAAGAAACCTTTTGTTCCTCACTGAGTACTATACTTTGGGTGTCACAGTCTCTCTCTCACTCTCTCTCCTGTGTTTCTTTCCCGTTAGAAATGGCTCTCCTCCCCATTCTCCACATCTTCCTACTGTGTGAACAGCACAATCCCAGAGATCTCTGTGCTCGAAGTAATGCAGAAGAGTGACCAGGAATCCCGGGTTCTACTTTCCAAGGGATCCCTGACTCCTGATCCTCCCTCAGAAACCAGTGTGCACTCTGTATCCAGCTGCTTCACCAACCAAGGTTACTTCTTCTTCCACCTTCCCAACTCCTTTGAGATCGAGCCCTGTCAGGTCTACTTCACCTACGAGCCTTTCACTCAGGAGGGCAGTGGCAGCAAGGATGGCAAGTCTCACCATGCTCTCCCCTCTCCAGACCTCTGCTCACTGGCAGAGGACATGACCATGTTGCCCCGCAACTTCTTTCATTGTATCAAGGCAACCCAGGGCTTCCAAAACAGCTCCGTCATGAGAGAGACAGAAGGTGAAGCCCAGCAGGCCATGGCTACTTCTGGGTCAAGTGAAGGCACCTCACCAACACCAGCTCTGAAACAGGATGATAAAGTGATGGACAAAGCAGTTTCACAACCTGATGAGGCCCTGTGCCAGCAGCTGAACACTGACTTTCCCGATCCACTGGACCTGCATGACAGCAATACTATCAGTGCAACAGAGGGGAGTGGGAAGGCAGACCCTCCAGCTGACCCCTGTACACCAGCAGCAAATGCTACCTCTTCTCTCTCCCAGCTTCCACCTCTAAGGCAAAGACAGGATGAGGATCCATGCAAAACAGCCTTCTCCAGCCAGGTCCCAAACACTGATTCCTACCTTTCTCTGAAGGACCTCCAAAGCCAGTATAGCCATTGCTCGATCTAGAATTGGTCTGGAGGAAACCCACAAATGGTAAAAGCCACCTCTTCAGGGAAGGCTAGATTGACAGTTTTTCTATTCAGGACATGAATGGGACTTCAGTAGCAAACCTATTGGGACTGCTCATTAATGAGGCTGGAGAACATAGGCCAGCAAAGACTCATCTTCATAGGTGAACCTGGTTTTCTGTTATTATTGGCTCTGATGGTATGGAAAATGCTTCTCACAATGCTCAAGGAACATCCCGAACCACACCACCTTGCTTTTCCCTTCCCAGCTCCCAGTAGGAGGCTGTGCCAGCATTTCCATGCTCTGCAACTTGGTATAAAATATAACTCAGCTTTGAGGCTGAGCAGGCATATGGTCCATTTGCCTTATTCTGGCCTGAAAACCTCTAATGGGAGGGAGAAATGCCTGAAGAGGAGGAAATGAGGTTTTGTACAGGGGACAATATCACTACCAGTCAGTGCTGGGGCTGATGATGAAATGGATGAAGACATCTCCTCCTGACTGACCAAGGGTGTGATTTTTTCCTATGGTGTCCCCACTTCAGGTTTTAATCAGAGATGACATTCTAAACTAATCAGTCCAGCTTTAGACTAGAGTCCCCAAGGTCAGCTCAGAGCCACAACTGTGTCAGCAGTGCAGTGTAAAAAAGAAATCCCCATTATTGCGTTAAAAATACTGGGGAATTCCCCTCCCTCTCTTTCTTTCCTCCAGCTCTGATAATGGCAGTAGAAAGAACTCACACAATTTCCCATTCTTGCTACAATATTTTTCATGAAATCGAAAGCCTCTCTGCCCTTCTGGCAAACTACAGTTACTTGACTACCTTAAGCTGATTGCAGAATAGTTCATCCCACATCCTGTATTAGTGGAAAACATCACAACCGTGCTGCCCATTCCTTCCATTGCTCAAGAGAAACCATTACCTAATTAGTAGCAAAGATGCAATGAATGAGACCAGAAAACTAACCCGCAAATCAGCACCTTTACTGAAAAGAAAACTTCAATCCACTCATAAAAAATGGAGATAGCACAGACTTTGTTTTTCTTTTTCCTCTACGTGCACTTATCTGGGTTAAGAAAAAGCAACACACCACAGAGGAAAGGTGGCAAGCAAAGGAAGACAAGTTGTTCTGGTTACATCGATCCTTGTGTTCAACATCTGTACCATCTGTCCACTTTCTTGCCATATGTCTGGACTTTTCAGCAGTGGGAGAATACCACCCTATGCTAGGAGTTCTTAGACTTCCTCTAAGAGTTTTTCTAAGAGTATTTATACCACAAAACTCAAGGATATTGAACTTGTTAGTACTTCTGTCACACCTGTGAGCGTTAACAAAACTAATTCTTTCCTATCTCTGTCTGAACAAGCGTCGAGCTTCCACTTTGTCCTGGTCCTACACTGTTACCTGACCTTGCATTATGCATCCTGAATGTAATTAGGAGTCCCAGCTACAGGGTCACCTACTGGCTTGGATTTCCCCTCAAAAGAGCTGCTCAAAGAAGTTGAGTCTGCCTGTAGCTGAGAGGGCTGTGGGAACTGTACCTCTCCTCTCATCAGCTTCTTCACTACCTGTCTCAACACGTGGACTACTCTGTTGTCTCCAGGAGACAACAGGTGAAGAAGACCCCTCGGCTTCCCAGATAAGGAAGCGCAAGGCTTTCCCAGCTGTTTCATGTACTTTGAGAATCTTCCAAGATGAACTTCAAAAAGAGACACTGAATCCCTTGCCCCTGATGAGTAATTTGCTATCTTACATGGGCCAGGGACCCTAGTTGCACTGGTGGGTATCTTGTCCCCATGTAGATCTTCATAAGCTTTTCAATTTTCCTTCCTAGAATCATTAAGCTTGGAAAAGATCTCCAAGATCATCAGGTCCAACCTTTGACTGAGTACTACCATTCTCACTAAACCATCACAAAGTGCCATGTCTACTTGTTTTCTGAACACTTGCAAAGATTGTAACTCCAGCACTTTCCTAGGGAGTTTATCCCAATGTTTAACAGTGAAGACATTTTTCCTGATACCCAAACTGAACTCCTCCTGGTGCAACTAGAGGCCATTTCATCTTGACCTATCATTTGTTACCTGGGAGAAGAGACTGACCTCCACATTGCCACAACTGCCTTCAGGTAGCTGTAGAGAGCAATAAGGTCTCCCTTGAGCCTTCTTTTCTCCAGGTTGAACAACCCCATCTCCCTCAGCTGTTCCTCATAAGACTTGTGCTCCAGATCCTTCACTAACCTTGCCCTTCTCTGGACATGCCCCAGCACCCCAATGTTTTTCTTGTAGTGAGGGGCCCAGAATTGGACACAGCACTTGAGGTGCAGCTTCACCAGTGCCAAGTACAGAGGGATAATCCCCTCACTAGTCCTGCTGGCCACACTATTTCCAGTACAGGCTAGGATGCCATTGGCCTTCCTGGCCACCTGGGCACACTGCTGGCTCATGTTCAGCCAGCTGTCAACCAACACCCCCAGATCCTTTTCCTGCTGCATAGTTTTCCAACCATTCTTCCCCAAGCCCGTAACACTGCACGGGGTTGTTGTTACCCAAGTGCAGGATCTGGCACTTCATCTTGTTGAACCTCTACAATTGGCCTCAGCCCATCAAGACAACCTGTCCAAATCCCTCTGTAGAGCCATACTACTGTTCATCAGATCAACACTCCCATCCAGCTTGGTGTCATCTGCCAGCTGACTGAGGGAGCCCTCAATCTCCTCATCCAGGTCATTGATAAAGATGTTAAACAGGACTGGCCCCAACACTGAGCCCTGGGGAACCCCAGTAGTGACTAGCTGCTAACTGGATTTAACTCCATTCCCCATAACTCTTTGGGCTCAGCCATCTAGACAGTTTTTTACCCAGCAAAGAGTACATATACCCACACCATGGGCTGCTAGTTTCTCCAGGAGAATGATGTGGGAGACAGTGTAAAATGCTTTGCTAAAGTTTAGGTAGGCAACATACACAGTCTTTCCCTCTTCCACTGAGTGGGTCACCTTATCATAGAAGAAAATCAGGTTGATTAAGCAGGACCTTCCTTTCCCAAACCCATGCTGACTGGGCCTGATCCCCTGGTTGTCCCGCACGTGCCACATGGTGGCACTCAAGGTCACCTGCTCCATGACCTTCTCTGGCACCAAGGACAGGTTGACAGGCATGTAGTTCCCTGGATCCTCATTCCGACCCTTTTTGCAGATGTGTGCCACACTGGCTAACTTTCAGTCATCTGGAACCCTCCTGGTTACCCAGTACTACTGGTAAATGATGGAGAGTGGCTTGATGAGCTCTTTTGCCAGCTCTCTCAGTACCCTTGGGTGTATTCCATCTGGCCACAAGGACTTGTGAGTGTCTAAGTGGCACAGCTGGTCACTAACTACTTCTTCCTGGATTATAGGAGGTTTTTTCTGCTCCGTGTCTCTGTCTTCCAGCTCAGGGGGCTGGGTACCCTGACGACATCTGGCCAAGAAGGCATTAAGTAGTTCAGCCTCATCCTGGTGGCAATGTTCCCCCTCTACATCAAATAAAGGATGGAGATTCTCCTTGACTCTCTTTTTGTTATTTATGTATTTGTAAAAACATTTTTGTTATCTCTTATGACAGTGGCTAGATTGAGTTCCAACTGGGCTTTCTCCTTTCTAATTTTCTCTCTGCATGGCCAAATGACATCCATGTACTCTTCCTGATTACATCTTGCTGCTGAGTACAAAAGAAAAGGCTTGCCTCTTTGTAAATAAAAAAAAAATTAAGTAATCTATAGTGTTCTTCTGTCCTTTGGGATGGGGAGAAACAATTAACAGCTTTTCTAAATAGGGAACTAGGTAAAGCTTTGCTCGGACCAATATACCTTTAGCTTTCCTTCCTGCTCCCTTCCCTCAGCCACCTAAAACAGAAAGCAGAGTTGGAAGTGATCCTACTGCAAGCCCCTGAGGACCATCCTGCTGGCTTTTCTGCCCCCCTTGTGAAAATGGTGACAGCTTTTGCAGCCATGCTGGGTGTGAATGTGTGACACACTGCGGCAGGAAGTGCTCGATGTCAGATCTGGCGATAACCGGACCTTTCTTCCAGGAAGATGAGATCATGTGGTCTCGTATGTGAGTAACCTAGGTTGTGAATACCAAAGGCATAACACTCTCAGTGATTTGGGGCCCTTTTGCTTCGGGGTCCCCAAGAGCTCTTTGGAAATGTCACACGGGGAGCCGTCTCGTCTCGAACCAGTACGAACATGGTGTGTGGTTCACAAAACCACAGAAACGTGCTGCAATGGTGTCCATCGGTACCAGAGGCAAACCCAAGCTGAACAACAACACCGTGTGGAAAATATCAGTGTGGAAAATATTAAGCTAACAGCCACAGACAAGAGTCCTCTCTTTATCTTAAGCCCAGAGACAGCAGAGACAGCTGTCACACCTCTCATATCCTTCTTTCCAAGGTACTTTGTTCACAAATAGACATCACTCTCAGTCTCCTCCCACACCCCTCCCTCTTTTTTACTGTGAAGAAACAGAAAGTAAAGGGTGCTTGCTGTAAAGGAATTCCTCTGAAGTCAGATCTGATCAAGCTTTTGGGTCCTTGGTTGATTCAAAAGCCTGTGGTGACAGATGTGGTATCCTTGCTTAGATAGATCAGATTGAGATTCTACATTTTTTGTTCTGATGAAAACACCAGAGAAGGAAGATTCTTCTTTCCAGGAAAGTTGAATGCAAAAAGTAAGGTCTTTGGCACTGGGAAATACCCTCAGCTGTGTTATGACCCACTGCCCTCATAGTGTAAACTAAACAAAGCTATATATGAATACATATATGTCTAATGAGGCAGCTAGTCCCTCATTATCTGTGGAAATTTTGGCTCAGAGTAAGTTTTAAAAGTGAAATCAGATCTCAAATCTCTTAAGCAGTTCTGAAAGCACTCCCAGTCAAACACTACAGCTTTTTATCCACATTTAACATTTATTTACTAGAATCCACCATGAGGCAACTACAGAAATGGCTTTTGGTCTTCATGCAGTCCCAGACTAAACATGATCTAGTGGCAGAGCTAAAAACATCTATCGCTGCCCAGTTGCCAAAATGAGCCCAAATGAGCCCTGGCCCAGGTCGATGTCACTGGCTGGAGCTCAGCACCGTGTCAAGAGTCAGCCATGTGCCCATCCCCTCCACTCATTTATTGACAAGATAACTCTGTTTACTCTGCTCTGGCTGCAGCGCTGCTGCTTTTTGTGAAAAACGAAGGGGCACATACAGAGCTGTGGGGCTGTAACTAGACAGTAGTACAGGAAAAGTACCTGAGAAGGACCTGGGCTAGAAGAAAAGCAGATGCTTCAGGGAGGAGTGAGTGGTCGTGCAACTGAGTGCAGGGAGCCCAGTGTCAGGAGACTGGACAGCGAGAAGTGCAAGACAGAGGGAGACTTGCAGGCTGGGACTGAGAGGCACTGTGCTTTCCTTTCATCTGCCTGACCACTGTGGTAACCAGACACGCTGTCTACTGCCATCTTCCCTCCATCCAGTGATCTATACCTGCCAGACAGAATCTACTCCATCCCTGTGCTGGGGAGCACACCCTATCGTTTACCTCTCCCTCCAGTGGGACCAAAGAGGGTGGCCAAGGAATACAGCATTTGCTCAGCAACTCCCTGTCCCCTGAGGAGGACAACATAAGCTACCTGTGCCAGCCTCCTGGGTTGTTCTTCTCTGCACAGCTGGAGGTTCTCTTACCCTGACTTTTTCTGGACCCCCCCTGCTCATCCTGTACATCATCTGTCCCTGTGAGCCTCCAAACCCTCCATTTCAGAAAAGAAAAAAGTGGTTGTACGGGGCGCTCTGACCCATCGTGGGCAGGACGGTGCAGGACAAAGGCCGAGCTGAAGGGACGTGACAACAGGTTATTGATCGCTGCGGAGACCTTGAGCTTGGGTAAATAGATGTCCTTCTTTCTCCCCCACTCCATGCATGTGTGAGCTGGCTGGTGTAGGGGTATGGGCCAGGTCTCACAGGAAGCAGCAGGCTTTAAAGGTAGGTCTACAGCTCTGGGGGAAACCCCAGTGCCTACCATCAAATCTACTAACAAAGAGGCTCTTCTGCTGCTGCTTCCTGCCCTACTCTCACTGCCTCTCCATCTGTGGTTTTGTGCTTATGCCTGCTGTTTCTGAAGGGATGCTGTGATAGTGGAGAAGTGCCCTTGCTCTCCTACACTGCCTGACTTGACTCCTTGGGAAGGAGATCCTTCCCAGGGGTTGCACAGAGAGGTGCTCCACAAGGAGCAAGGGAGGGCAGCCTGTGCTGGGCCTGTTTATACTGTCTGCCTCTCTGGAAGGGTGTGTTGGAGCAAGAGGATGTGTGACTGTTTGTCCGAGTGATGATGTTCACCAGGCTGCGTTTAATGTTCCAGAGTGAGTTACCTGGTGCTTATGTTCTGCAAATGTGTTCCCACGTTGCAAGGCAGCCTGGAGGGCTTGGAGCTCCATAACCGGGGGAAACGAGACTGAAAAGCCCCCTTGCCCTTATGAAGTGATGCTCAATGGCATCCACACAGGGTAAAATGTGCATGAGGCCAGCCATCTCTTCCCACATCTGTAGCAAGTCCCTCACATGCAATCCTGCCCTCAAGCTCACATCCACATGCACATACACTGGGCACAAAGAGGACTCACAGACACATAAACAGGACACAGGCATTCCCCAAGACCTCTGTCCCCTCCCATGCGGATGCATTCACATCCCTTTCCTCTCCAATTACAGAAACACAGAATGCCTTTGGGGGAAGGCATGCACTGGGTGGTGGCAAAGGAAAGGAAAAGTAAAGGGGATGAGATAAGCAGTATTAATGTGGTCTCTTGGGCAATGACATTTCTTACCCTCAGAGTCTGGGGCTGACAGAAGGGAAGCAGTCAGGGAGAAAAAAAAAAGAAGCAGCCTTGGGTAGATGAGGGGCAAAGAAGACAGAAGGTGTCCCCTGGCACAATCAGAGAGTGGTGGAGGGCTGAACATTAACCAGGTGCTCTCTTCTCATCAGCTCAGCTAGTGAATCAGTGCCAGCATCATCTTTGCCTGGGAACACATGGTCTGGTGGGAATGGCAAGGTTTGCTTACTTTAAGGGATCAAGATAAAAATGGCACAGTGGGCAAAGTGCAACTTCGGGCTCCCAGGCTGTGGCTGCTTTGTGCAATTTCTGCATACATTTGAGGTCACACGTTTTCTTTTGCATTTATTTCTGGGTCAGTATAATACCAGTTTTAAAACAATTCCCAGCCTGGGAGGACAACACTTTTGCATTCAGAAAAATGCATTATTGTATTCATTTGTGGTTTTGGCAGAAGCAAAACCCAGGGAATACCTTTGAAAACCAAGGATTTACCAGGAGGTGCAGACAGGATGGTGTTCTATAAGCCAGTCTCCCACTGATTTAGGAGTTTTACTCACATTAGCTCTGATCAAAGTCTTTGATGGCTGGCTCCAGAGATCTCTTGGGGCTATAGATCTTGGGAGAGGAGGACAGAGATGACATAACACCTGCAGAGACAAGTGTAAAGGGAAACATAAAACCCAGCCTGACAATGACATGCTGTGTCACCAGATGCCCCTGATGGAGGCCGAGGAACAGGAGGAAGACTCCAGCTCCCTCTCAAATGACAAATCGGAGAGTAACTCACATCACTGCCTCTGCTATGTGCCCCTTGGGATTGCCCTTCTTGTGCTAGCTGGAGCTGCTGCAGCAACCTGGTATTTCCTAGGTAAAAATTCACATTTTTTCCCCCCTGCAGGAGGTGGATGGGGTGTAGTCAAAGCAATGCCCAGCCCAATGTTAGTGACTCTGAGTGATCTTTAGACACTCATACACAGGGGTAAACCCCACTCTCCTACATATCACCAAGGTATTCCAGTAGTGTCTTCTGTTGGCAGACTACAGACCATGGCACCTGGAACCATCCATCCTGCAGTTTTACTGTGGCAGCCTCCAGGTCCTCAATCGCTGGTACTCCCCGGACCTTGGGCAGGTGGAGTCCAGAGCCTTCTGGTTGGAGTCAGCTAAGCTCCAGAACATGGTGAGAGCAGTTTCATGAACAGTCCCTGAGGCCTTTCAGTGAGTAGAGAGGAAGGGGTCAGGTACCCCCATCCAAGGACAGACTTGGTGGGTCTCTACAGCAAGAGGGGTGAAACTCCAAACTGGCCGTAGGTCCTTTGCCCTGTAATATTGCACTGTAGTTACTAATCAGATGACATTTTCTTTTCAGCTGAAGGAACTGATTCGTGCCACAGAGCTGGGTCGATATTACAACTCTAGCACAGTGTATGCCTTTGGGTGAGTAGCACCCACAGCATATTTGCTTGTTCGTGTGTGAAAGCTTCCAGTCAATTGTACTCTGCTTTCACTGAAACCTGGCCGTGACAAATTTCTGCAGTCCCCCCACACGAGCTCCAGACTAGGCTGGACAGTCCAGATTCAGAATGGTTCCAGCATAACACAGCTGAGGATATTTTGATGTTCTTGTTCGTCTCAGGCCATGATGAAAAGCCAAAACTGAGAAATTTTTCAGAGAGGCAAAAGTTCAAGGGAGGAAAAAAAATTCACTGGGAAGAGATGAAAAAAAATTTTTGGCTTGGCATTATCAGTAGAAACTAAGCAGCTGGAAATTAATCCCAGGAAGTAATTTTATGGCCTGATTCTAGGCACCAGAAGGGAGAGGTCAGAATGCACTATGGAAAAGGTATTCCAGCCAAGAAGCGTGGACCACCTGGGAACAGGATAACAGTGGAATGGGACAGATGTCAGACTACAGCTTTACAGATCATAACAATAGATCATGATAGCAGAAATAATTTCCAGACTAATGGTCATTTGCTTCTGATTTTTTTTTCTATGCACCCCTAAATTTGTCCTTCACCTAAAAAAAATTCCAATTTTGATGTAATTCCATTTTCAGTTGGGGAAAGAAAGGTCTCACTTGCAACTCTTCCTCTAGCCTTTTACTGAACAAAGGTTTGTTTCAACAACTCTTTGGCTTCCCCCACCCATTTTACTCAACTAGCTGGTTGAACAGAGCTTTCCCAGTCACAGTCTCCTGCAGGTTGATCCTGCCTAGCATTAATGGGTTGTATTAAGGTACTGAGTCATAAATCATCCACTTGTCACCATTTGTCAGCACTGGGAGGTGGGACAGTGAAGTCTTGAGCGTTTCTTTTCAATCCCTGGTCAGTAGTATCCAAAGATCATTTCTACCTGAAATGAGACTACTCATTAGACTAGTCCTGATTAATTATCACATTAATTTGAGCTCATATGGTCATCACTAAAGCCAGATGGCATAAAAAGACTTCCTCCCACAAAGCACTATGCATTGACTCAAACCATGGACATTGCAGCTCTCCTGCCCCACTCAGAGATGTTGCTCTGGGTCACAGCAGCGAGATGGAATGTCCACACAGATATGTCTGATTTGTGGAAAAACAGTCTGGGGGGGTTAATCTCTAGGGTTTGTCTCTCCAGTTGTTCTGGAGATGTAGAGAATATTTGACATGATATTTCCCTGTTAGGGAGGGGGCTCTGACCTTCTTCTTCTGGTTCACCCTCCAAATCCCTGAGAGTCAGCAGAAGGAAATAACTGCTGAGAGGGTAAACACAGTGCTCCACCAAGAGCTCTCCACCAGCTTCAACAGCTCAGGCAGCCTGTCCTACCAGACGGAGTACAGGGTCAACCCAGATTCGCTGGTTCTCCTGGGTAAGTACCAGCTGCTCCCCTGTGGCCTGAGCTATCAGAAATGCTCCCAAGATTTGTAAGGTTAGGAGTCACTACTGAAGGGGACAGGGGAAACCTGAAGAAGAAATAGTAAGGATCAGAAATACAACTACATTTATTTCTTCCTGATAGAGAAGAAATGAAGTTTGATTTTTAAAAAATCATTGTTCCTTTGAAGGACTAAATATTATTGGAGATACAGCAGACCATGATCAGCTAGGTAATTTTTTTTCTACCCATCAGCTTTGGCTTCTCCAGAGCAAGATCTTAGACAGGTCATGACTTTGATCAGCTCAGCTTGAAAATAGCAAGCAATTAGGTTTCCTACTTTCCTTTGGGAGATTATTCCAGACTATTTGATAGAGAGAACAAAAGCAACATACCTGAGTCACCACTAAGACGACTTCTGAGACAAAGTACCGTTGCCACTTCAGTACCTGACTGATTTTAAATCTGATGATTTTAAGGGTTATTTATTGTTGCCCACAAAGAAGGTCCCAGCCTGTTTAAAAAGCCACCCATACAAAAACTGCTCTAAAATAAGTGTTAGGAAAAGGACTAGGGATGTGCCTATATTCAATGCATCCAAGTTCAATGGAATTTATATTTGGTCTTTATAATGAAGCTTAACTTCTCAGCCTGGTCTGATCCCTCTTACAGAGTTCCAAATCTCCCAGGTTTTAAAATACATTATTTTTCTTCTCTCCTCTTGGGAGTCCTATTTCCAAGTTTCTTCT
This sequence comes from Manacus candei, assembly GCF_025592945.1. Lineage (NCBI taxonomy): Eukaryota > Metazoa > Chordata > Aves > Passeriformes > Pipridae > Manacus > Manacus candei. The sequence continues at coordinate 7,789,016 of NW_026138066.1, forward strand.
TCTCTTGAAATGTTACATCCCAGGGTTTTTTCCCTCAGACGTGCTAACTTGCACTTTTCTAAGATGAAGCTTCTTTTATTATATCCCACTCATATTTTCTTTAACTTTTCCCTCTACATCCCAATTGTTTTGTGGGTCATTTTTTTTGGTGTGTGTAAAGAAAATTCTATTTCCTCAAAATGATTTTCACTCTCTCATCCAGACCATCATTTTAAGATCTTATTCTGAAGCTGCATTAGCATCTCATGAAGACATCTCCTCCCGCAGTTACCATCAGTCCCTTCTACTTATGATTTGTTTCCAGCATACCAGACCTTATGTTCAGCCAATCTAAATGAACTTTCTTGACAAAGACATCATAAAGAAATATGCTAAATGCTTCCAAGCGAGCCCATCTAGCATTTTCCCTTTATTTCCTCACTTCATAATGTAACTCATAAACAAATAAAAATTATGGTGCCATACTTTTAGCTATTCCCAGTTCCCTCTTACTCCCTTTACATCTGTTTCACTGTTTTATTCATTTCATCAGACCACATTTCTTTCTATTTTGGACTTAACACACCAGTTACAGTTTCTCCAGCTCCTTCTGCTTTCCCTAGTCCTTTCCGCCTCCCTCTTCGGTCAGGAGCACAGTCTAGCAACTGAGGCAAAAGCCAAAAACCTCTTATACTGCTGGGCCAGGGTGACCTCAAGCCATTGACTTAACCTCTGGCTTCCTCTGCCCTGTAAAATTAGAGTGAAAAAAATAGCTAGCTAATAGCATGTCATTAGCACTTCATTGCTTTCTGACAGACTCATTTGCTGGCCTGTTTAGCTCTAAACATTCATTCTGCCTTGAGACACAGAGCTGGAAACCATTGACTAGTGCAGGAAACTCTCCAACATCTCCAGTGCTTTATTTTTATTAGCAGCTACACTCGCCCCAGGACACCAGCTTCCCCTTTCCCCAGAAGTCTTTCAGGGCATCCTTTTCCCTACAGGAACTCAGTTATATTGCCTTCAGATACAAGAATACTTACTATCAGCTCAGCACACACTCTTCCCTACAGCACATAAGCTTCTCTAGGAGCCTGCCTTATGCCTGCAGGATCCTCTTTTCCATAACATCTGTTTTTGCTATGACAAAACCATTCATTTCTCCCCACAGAATTGCTTAGGAGCTACAAAAAACCAAAGCCCTGACCTAGGCAAACCCCCAACAGCAATTCTTACACCCAGCTGACCTCACAGTGCCTTTTATTTTGGCAATTACTCCCAGTAGCACCTGATCTTTGGCTGATTCCAGTTCAGCTGGGAGGCTGGAGGAAAGCCCAGCTCTCTTAAAAGTGTTGGCCACCCTGTGACTCTGTTTTGCACAGATTTACAGTCCTTGCTGGTGACTTTCTGTGCATCTCCCTTCTCCAAAGTAGGACTCTATAAGGATGTTGAGTAGCTCATCAACCAGTGATCATCAAAAGAGACCTCCTTCTCCACCCTCAGTAACTCCTGTATTTTTCAATGAGGGTTCTTTAAACTGGGAGAGCAGATGGTGAAGGCTCTGGGAAGGGGGGCTGTGCTTGTGGTGTGACTGCCAGAGGAGGGAAATGACTGCCTGAAGCAATGCCTATCCCTCTTGGGAAGAGGTTCTGGAATAGCACACAAAAAATGGACAAGGCAAAAAGCAGAGAAGTCCGTGGTGGGCTGGAAAGCATGAATTGGGGCTGTTGGATTTGGGGTAGAGGGCAGAGAGGTGGGTTGGGGAAGGCATGGCTGAAACAGGTCCCCAAGAGCAGACAGAGAGGTACCTGGAGGATGCCCCATGCCAAAGCTGTGAGTGAACCAGTTACATAGGAAGGAAAGGAGTCCTCACCTGCCGTGCTAGCATTCAGATCCAACCAGTTTATCTTCCTTTATATATTTTCTTTCTAACAGAATCCAGTGTGAAAGATATAGCAGTGCTGAAATCCACTCTGGGTAGGCTACTTTTTCCTTTCCTTTTGAGTTCATGACTTTGTGGGAGGGATTTTCACAGGGGACAGAAAGCTTGTTGGCTTCCTGGAGCTGTAAAACTTGGGAAGGGAAGAAGAGAGTAGGAGCAAGGGAGCACCAGTGCTGCTGCTTGGCCAGATGCAAACTACATGACTCAGCTGTATGGTGGATGGCTCTGAGCATCCTGACAATGCTGCCCCTGTAGGCCTCCACTAGGCAGAGATATCAGCTACCAGGGGCAGTGCAGCCACCTTAGTCTTGTCCTGGTCCTAATGAGAACTGTTAAGTAGCTTGGTGAGCTGGTACAAGTGCTAATTTCAGGCCCCATGCAATGTTGCTGAACGTGTGTGTGGGCGGGGGCGGTGGGCATTTCCTGCGTGGCTCTGCGTTGGCTGTGCTGTCAGTCATTTAAGAGTCTGTTGTCTTAGCAATGTTTGAAGATGCTTTAAGTAATTTTGGCCAGTGTTGTAAGTGCTGTGGCTGGCAGCTTGCATTAGATATGCTATTAGAAACTCACCTTTAAGCTGATATTTACTCAAAAATTCTAGTGTGAAAGTCTTCTGAAACCTGGAAATCAGACGAGGGAGATGTAAAGTCAGGAAGAATATGAGGCTGAGAGAAGAAAAAGGTGAAAAAGAAAATAAAACCAATGAAAGAAAACTGTGCTGTGCTGATATTTAAAACCTGAGGTAGTATTAGCTTAATCAAGGACAGCCTTACCCTAAAATGGGGTTCACACTGATGTCCCTAGCAATCTCACATCTTAATTTCCCTTACAACCATCCCTAAGCCCCCCTTTGCCTCCATTTATATCACCCGAACGTTTGAATCCCTCTATCTTTCCCTTTGATTCAGGTTGCTACAGGTACAGCTATGTCCAGGAGGATGACATCCTAAGGCTGGAGGGCCCTGACTACCTGGCCTCCAGTTGTCTTTGGCACCTTCGTGGCCCCAAGGGCTACATGATCAAGCTACACCTGGAGTGGACTCTCCCTGATTGCAGGGACCGCCTGGCGATGTACGATGCAGCTGGGCCCCTGGAGAAACACCTCATCACCTCGTAGGTAGCTCCTGAGCTGGGGGAACACGGTGGGGAAGCCAGGCAGGATGGCGTGACACACCGCAGCAGAGGAAGGTGTTAGACTACATCAGAGGAAATTCTCTTTGATGCAGAACCTGCCTCTTGCTGATCAGCTGAAGCCACTGATGTGGGATATGTATTGCACAGGCAGCTGTGCAGCACGAGCTGTCTCGCTGTTGGCCCTTTGTTTGGTTCAGTTGTGCCTCACAGCAGGCATAGGCTGTGTATGGATAACACAGACCTCCATTGTCTCTCTCATTCTTCTCTTTCATTTGTTTATTGCTTGTTGCACTCCCATCTTTTTATCTCTTTCCCTTGAGGATCTATGGGTGCAGCCGGCAGGAGCCCATTGTGGAAATCCTTTCGTCTGGCCCTGTCATGTCCATCGTGTGGAAAAAAGCCATGTACAGCTACTTTGACCCCTTCATCCTCTCAGCACAGGCGGTGCCCCTCAAAGGTGAGGAAGGCTGGAGGAGGGCAGCTATAGATATAGAAGACAGGTCATCTCCAACAACATCACAGCTCCTAGAGGTCCGTCATCCCTATGAGGGGCAGAATTCACTCTGAATTGCAAGGGTAGAGGTGGTCAGTAAAAGGCAAGTTAGGTGTTGCTCCCTCACTTGTACTCACACACTAGCATGTGGCTCGAGCCTTTAGAGCTCAGGCTCTGGCAGACAGAGCCTGAGAGATCACGATACTTTAAAAGAAAGGTCTCATACATGGACAGACCAGATGTGGCCTGGACATCACATCCACATGCACTCGTAGATAAGTGTCAATTCTACATAAGACTCTTAGACAGCAATAGACATTATTATTACCCTTCTCTGGACAAGAGGAGGATGCTAAAAGTCTTGCTGGGTAGAAATGGCCACTTGAAGGGAGATGGCAGAACACCCCAATCACCTTTAGCATCAGTCCCTTTTATCTTCTTCTCTAATGGGCTGGATACACGGCATCTCCACACTGAGACTGAGCTGACAGATAGCAGGGCCTTGAATGTCTGTATTTACAGCTTGTGAAGTGAATATAACTCTGCGGGAGGACCTGGAGCTGCAGGGGAAGATTGGCACCCCACATTACCCCAGTTACTACTCGCCCAACACGCAGTGCACCTGGCACATGATGGTAAGAGCCAGCTCCCAGAAGAGCATCCAACCCATCCCTGAAACCCGGGCAGCACTCCACGCATTGTGGGGAGTACAGCTATTTCTCTGAGCCAGACTATCAGGAGAAGCAAGCAGTAAGTGACAGCCTGCCTAGCCTCCACATAAAGTGTGTTTCTGAAGGGTAAGGAGTCTAATATTGCATACCAGCACAGAGATGCCATAGCTGAGGAGGAATCTGAAGTCTGATCTCCAGAGGAGTTCTTCAAAGCAGAACCAGAGTGCTAGGAATTGCCAGGTTTAACACCAGGAGCAGAGCCACCCTGGGCTATGGCATGGCCCCGGTTTAGAGAGTGCTTCCTTCTGCCCTGCGATGTGGCCAGACACATCTGGTCTTCACATCTGCGCTGCTCATTTCTGATTTATGGAGTGTGCTGCAACACATATAGGAGCCATCTCTCCTCTGCTCTGGACACTCTTGTCTGCAGGTCCCTTCCCTCGACTATGGAGTCACCCTCTGGTTCGATGCCTATGCACTCAGCAGACAGAAGCACGACCTGCCCTGTACCCAAGGCCAGTGGATAATTCAGAACAGAAGGTGTGTGTTGGGGTCCTGGTTTCTGTCTCTCACTTCCCACCTGGGATTAAACTCGTATTAAACCTCTGCAGGTTCCCTGCTCGCTTCAGCCACCATACCTGACAAAGGCAAGCCTACACTCAGTGGCCACTGCTTCTGCTGGTGCCTCTTGCTTTTCTATTTTTTCAGCTTGCCTTGTTCACTGTCTCCCCCGTGAACAAATTTCTTATGGATTTTCTTTGAGCTACCAGCCTGCTTTCTCTGTCTTGCTGTTTGCATCAGGCTTCTTAGTTTTCTCCTGTGTGTGTAACCTTGGTGTCCTCCCACATCTCCTGTGTTTGCAAATCTGCCTGTCACCGCCTCTGCAATATTATCTGTGTGTGCCATTGCCTTACATCCACCTCCGTGCAGATCTTCCCCTTAGCTCCATATCCTCCTTTTTCAACTGCAGCCACTTCCCCCTGCAGGACTTCTCAAAATTAGCATCTATATTTAGCTGGGGCTCACCACTGCCCAGGTGCAAAGGGTGGAGAGCTGTTGTGCTCTCATCTTCCCAAAGCAGGCTCTGAGATAGATGGACCCACAGCTTTTGGTTTTCCTCCCACTTATTGCAAAATTGCCATTTTCCCTCCAAAACCTCCCCCGACCCATCTCATTAGTGTCTTCTCCACTGTTCCTGTGGACGTAACTTTTCCTTTGATGAGTATGATCAAGAAGCTGTGTTCCCCTGGCTTAGGATTTCTACTTTTTCTCTCCCCACCTTCAACTCTTAAACTGTCAGTGCTTGCCAGAAAGCGGGAAGTGTCCAGGGATAGTGGGGTCACTCTGGACTCTCTATCTCATGCATATTTAAGGCATTTTCCCTTCCTGGTTTTCCCCCAACACCCAATCTGCGTGGCCCTCTTCCCACCAAGCCCCCTTGCCCCACTCTGTTGTCTTCTCCTCCCTCTCTGTCCAAGCCATCCTGTCTGTGTTTGCTCCTCAGGTTGTGTGGGCTGCGGACCCTACAAGCCTACGCTGAGAGGATCCCAGTCTCATCTTCTGCTGACATCACCATCGCCTTTACCTCGCAGATCTCCTTAACTGGCCCTGGTGTACAGGCAGCTTACAGCCTGTACAACCAATCTGACCGTGAGTTCAGGCTTCTCCCTGCTCCTTAGTGGGGTGGTGGGTACTAGCAGCCCCTGTGCACTTGGCTTGTGCAAAGGGGAAAACACAAGGCACATTCCGTGAGCCCTACACGCCATCCACCCTTCAGGAACATGCTCACAAGTCAGTGACGCACACACCACTGATCTCCCCAAAAGGAGAGGCATTCACGTGCAAAGCTGCTTCTGCACATGTGGCCCTGCCTCATGTTGCCAGAGCACCCATGTGACAAAACCCAAGGTCAGAGAGTTGTCTAAAATCTTACCCTCATGCCAACATCACAGGCTGGCCTTGGAAATTCATTGAGAAATCATCTCTGCTTGAAGCAACGTTTGTTTTGATTATGAGAGCTCTTAGAGCTTTTTCCTGCTCACCTTGGAATCCACGCAAACAAGAGACAAATAAAACTGCACACAAATACATGTACACACATATACAAGTGCTGTCCACAGTCTGTCTTTCCAAGGTTTCACCGTCTCCCTCCTAAAGGGTGCCAGTAATGCATACCAGTCCCTGAAGACATGCAGCTGCCAACATGTGTCTAACACCAACCCTTTCAAGGTCCCAACCAAGTTTTAATAACAACTCCAAAGAGCCTATTTCAGCTTTCCCACAGCATTCAGGAGACATGAAAGAGTACTAAACCAGAGATATGGTTTACCAGGCAGGTGGCTATCCTGGCTATTGCCCATTGGTACAATGCAGAACAGGAAAGAGCCAGGTGCATAGCCTGGCTCCATTTGCCCTTGTTAAGAGCAGATGACGAGGCAGATTTTGGGGAGCACAGTGAGTGCTGCCAGCACACTGCAGCAGAACTTGTGTGGTCAGGAAAGTGTGCAGCTCCGTGCTTCACTTTCAAGCCATGGTGCTCTGCTGCACAAGGTTTCCAGTCCCTGGGCACTAACCACTCTCTGCTGGTTTCACAGCCTGTCCTGGGGAGTTCCTGTGTTTGGTGAATGGCTTGTGCGTCCCAGCCTGTGATGGGATCAAAGATTGCCCCAATGGGCTGGATGAGAGAAATTGTGGTGAGTGATTTCTTCTCCCCACTGGTCCTCAGTCTCAGCAAGACACAGTCCCTTGCTCCTCCAAAAGTAGGGAGAGTTGGGAAAGATTTGGTCAGCCTAGGTATAGCCTCATACCTCCCCCCAGGAACTTAAACCTCTGCGTCCTTGAAAGTCTCATCCCACTGCTGTCTGGCTTTAGCCTGCTCTGGATGGAGCAGCAATTCTTCTGGCTTCTGTGAGCAGCACAGTCTTCCTGGGAGAACCCCCTAGTACCCATGCACCAAGAGCTCTAGGCAGCCTGAAAGAAGCCCCCTACCCAGGCTGTCCCCCACCTTGTCCTGCATTCCTCCCACCCAGGGTCTACTATCAACCTCAGCCCTAGCCTACAGCCCACTCTGCTGTCACACACTCAGCATCCCCCTCCCAGTTCACACCTACCCAAGCCCATCTGCTGCCCTTCTCTCTCTTCTTTCCCCCCAGGCCATTTGTGACATTTGATCTGTACAGATCCTCAGTCACATATTGTGCCCCAGTTTGGGAGCGTCAAAGTCCTTGATCAGCCCCAGTCAGTTCTTCATGCTAACAGCAGTTAGTGCTGACACGAACACCATCCTTAACATCCCAGCACTCCTGCAGAGCCCCATTTTTATAGGAATTGTGACTCAGGTTTAGACATGACACCTAATTCATCTATTCTCCCATCTCCAGTGTAAGGGGGCAGCTCATCTTGTTGTTGCCCCAACATCACTAACATTGCATCACTAACTTTTCATTAGTTGTCCCCTATGGTTGTTTTTTCAGACAAAGATCCCTGAGCTACTGGAGACAGTGGCCAACTCTAAAAGATTCAGAGAAAGGTATAGGAAAAGTCTAAACAAAAAGGAAGGAGAAATCTTTCTCAAGGAAGTTTTAAGACAGTGCTAGAAATGTGAGAGCTCTCACAGGGTCACCAAGGCTGGGTTTTGTATTGTCTGTAGTTTTGCTGACAGTGTTCTCTGTCCCATCATCCATCTGTCTGACATCAGGGTTTGTGTGCTTCCTTCATCTAGACATGTATACATTTGCATCCTTATGAATATCTAATCCTTTCTTGAAGCCTGGTAGCTTCTTGGCCCCAGTGATATTGTGTCATTCAGTTTCACAGGTTGACACAGACCAAAACTAACAAAAAAAACTTTCTCGTTGTTTTCAAACAACCCTTCATATTTGAAAAACAAAAGAGAAATGTCGTGATTTCCTTCCTTTCTTATACTGTTGCTTTTCTGGTTATTCACTCCATGTCTGTATGGAACAGTTCCTGTCTTTGAAATCAATGTTCAAGTTGCCTCAGACCTTCATGTGCCTTTAGTCATCTGGAATCCTCATGCTAATTAATGAAGAAATTACAGTCATTGGAGTAAGAAAATGCCCAGGAGGTACTGACCCATCATGTTCTGTGTTGCACATAAATATGCACAAACACAGGACAAGTTCCTGCTATGGAAATGTGTGATCAGAAGTCAAATTCTGTGATGGACAGGCCTATCTCCATCCTGAGTGGCCATCAGAGCTCATGGACTCCATTGTTGCTCAGGACTCACCTGCAAGGGGAACCACTGGTCTGTATGAGATGGTGATCCATGTGCTGAGGGTGATAGCAAGGCAGGAGGAACAGTGACCTCACCAGACAGGATGCAGTCCTACAGAACCCTAACAAGGCAAGCAGACCTGGTCTGGTGATGGTAACTTGAGAAGTCCAGTGACCTCAAAGCACGTATATAGTGCTGAGGCAGGTCTGAGGCCAAGAAAGAAAAGTCAGCAACAACAGTGTTAAGACAGGGTGCAGACATACCTACAATGTAGGTCAGGCAAAAACTACACAGCTGCACTATACTAGAGCTGGTCTTAAACACAGCTTATGAGGTGTGGGAAGTTTGTAGAGACTATTGGTGCACTGAGGACCCTGACCTCACACCTTGTCTTGCATGCCCAATTTGCGTGTCTTTCCCTTCCATGCAGTGTGTCCTGCAAAGTTTCAGTGCCATGAAGACAGCACTTGCATCGAGTTCAGCAGGGTCTGCAACCAGCAGCTGGACTGTGTCAATGGGAGCGATGAGGAGCAGTGCAGCGAAGGTAGGGAGGGGGCAGTGCTGGCATGAAAAATGCCTTCCCCTATATTTGAGCCAAGGCTGTTGGAAGCATAATTCCTTCATGTGACATAAGGACACCAGCTGGGAATTAACTTGCCTGACCTGCTCACAATGTTTGTGAGCTGTTTGTTTGTTCAGGAAATTCCCTGTCATCATTTATGGAGTTCCCTCAAGCTCTCTGCTGGCTTTTCTCCCCCACTTAAAGGACTTCAGGCTATGTCTACAACAAGATGCCCTCCTTCAGCCTTGATTCCCCTTCCTTTTTGCAGGGGTCCCCTGTGGTCCTTTCACCTATCGCTGTGAAGACGGGACCTGTCTGAAGAAACCCAACCCCCTGTGTGACACCACTGCAGACTGCAAGGACCTGTCTGATGAGAAGCGCTGTGGTGAGGAAATGATCCGTTGCGTGTCACTCAGGCAGGTTCAGGATGACATGCAGCTGCAGGTGGTCCCATTTTTCCCCTCCACCCCAGAAGAAGCACCCACCCTCCCTTGTTCCACCACCTTCTCCCCACCCCAGTCCCACAGTATCAGTGCTCCTGCTCCATCCTAAGGTGACAGGGTCAGCCACAACGAGCCAACTCTGTGCTGAACTCATCTCCTTCAGGCAGAGGCATCAGGCCAGATAGACATGTCTCACAATCCAGGTTCAGCCCACAGGCTTCCTGTTGGAGCCCTGGGTTGGCTTATGTGAAGTAATACCATCATACAAGGCTCCAGCCAGAAAACTCACCCATGTCTGCATGGCCACTGACAGGGAGAGAATTCATGTTTTGATTTCTCTACTTGTTGTTTTCTGGAGCCTCGGTAGGCAGTGAAAGGGAATGACTGGGAGGGTTTCCTGACAGCACAGTCAGCGCGCTGCCCCAAAGGCATGCCCAGGCTGCAGCTGGAGGTGGGGAGCACTGTGCAGGCGTCAGCAGGGACACACACTGGGAGGGAGTGCTCACTACACCTGTCTTGGGCAGTACATAAAGCTGAATAGGTAAGGCAGGGGATTAGAGGTCAAACTCTTCAGTCAACTAAGTAGGAAACAAAGGGAAGGCACAGTATATCATGTTCCCTTCCTTCCTTGAAGTACCTGCCGTGTCTCCTCCTCAGACTGTGGGATGCAAGCCCCTCTCAGCAGGATTGTGGGCGGTCTGAATTCTGTGGAAGGGGAATGGCCATGGCAGGCCAGCCTACAAGTTCGGGGCCGACACATTTGCGGGGGAACACTCATTGCTGATCGCTGGGTGGTCTCAGCTGCGCACTGCTTCCAGGATGAGAGGTAAACGGAGATGGGAGGGTTCTGGATAGAAAGATTTGCATTGCTTGCCATGTCATGCGTAATTGGAGGCTCTTCTGACTGGTGAAAATGTCGTGGGGCAGCTGCACCCTTCATCTGACACCCCTGCCATGCTTCTCCATGGCTTGGAACAGGAGAAAGGGGTATGGATACATGCATTAGTATTTAGGTGTGTGTGCAGGGAAAAAGGAGCAATGTTGGGATTCACAGAACAGCTTTGAGGGGGCAATTTTAGCAGAAAATGCTTCACAGCTCCACCTTTCCTTTGGCTCCTTGCTATCATGGCTCCAGCCATGGAGATGTCAGCCGGTGCTAGATGGGGTGAGATAGCATTACCAGCAGAGCATGCTGTGTTGGTCCCATGCTTCTCTGCTGCATCCTACAGGCTGGCTTCCCCCTCCATATGGACCGTTTACTTGGGCAAATACTTTCAAAATGCCACCAGCCACACAGAGGTGTCCTTCAAGGTGATCCGCCTCTTCCTCCACCCTTATTACGAGGAGGACAGCCATGATTACGACGTGGCCCTGCTCCAGCTGGACCATCCTGTGATCATCTCACCTTTAATCCAGCCTATCTGCTTGCCTGCTCCTTCTCACTTCTTTGAGCCTGGCCTTCACTGCTGGATCACTGGCTGGGGGGCCCTCAAGGAAGGCGGTAGGTTGAAGGTCTTTGTTGGTGGATTACTGTAGCAATGCCAAGGCAGAAACATAGGTTCAGATGTGTGGTAGGCAGAACAGGCTTCTGTTCATCCCAAACGTCCTTTACTCCTTTTAATTTTGGGTAACAAATCAAAATTACCTGTTGAGTGCCCTGAAACCTCATTTAGAGAAGCAGGTTTGAGAGTCTGGTAATCTATATGGGGAAAGCATGTGTTTCTTCATTCAAAGACTAGAATAGTCCTTCAGGTCAGCTTAGTGCCTTCACCCACTCACACACTTGCTCCTGCTGCTTCCTGAACGGAAACACTCAGGAGACTATACAGAGCTGGACACTCCTGGTTTGCATACTTAGACAGAAAAGCTTAACATCCATTTCAATGAGAAACAAACTTAGGACTCCTGAGAACCTAGAGGTTTCCCCAAACCAGAATCCCCCTTGTCCCAAAAGCTGAAGTGCCTACAACATATTTCTGTAAGGAAAGGCTTGAAAGGAAATTTGCTCCTTCCATGAAGGTGAAGTGCTCTACTGAAGGTCAGAGATTGTGATGCCAGTGGAGAGCAGAACAGAAATTACAATGGCAGGTTTCAGCATGCAGTGAGATAGGCATAGGCTGGGGGATCGTAGTAAACAGTGGGAAGTTCCACCATAACTCACCTGCACTGCTTTTGGTGCTCCACCTTTCAGGGCACATCAGCAATATTCTACAGAAGGTGGACGTGCAGCTCATCCAGCAGAACATCTGCAGTGAGGCCTATCACTACACGATTACTCCCAGGATGTTGTGTGCTGGGTACTACAAGGGCAAGAAAGATGCCTGCCAGGTGACAGAGAAGTTGTGGGATCAGGGTTGACTGCCAGAGGTGGGGTGTGTCCCTAGTCTCACGGATGCAATCCACGGCCTGTAATGAGGGTTAAAAGACTATAGAATGTCCCTTCCCCAACACTTCTTCTGATCTAAGTGGCCAACAATGGCTCTCAGGGCTACTTCTTCCCTTAGGCAGTATCCAAATAGAGTTAAACATACCCTTTTCTCATTTCAGCCCACTCTCCACTCTTAACCTCCCACTTTCAAGTAAGGTGTCTACATTAGTCTCTTACAGCCTCTTTAGCACCTGTCACACACAGTAACCTGTCTGTTCCTTCGTTACTATCAATCTCCAGGAATTCTTCTCTCCCATCCCTCCCAGTATCCAGTTAAATTCCACCAGCTTCCTTGCTTGCCACATATTTGGAAATGCCATATGGAGCAGAAGGAAACAGTAGAGCAATCAGCTTCTTGGGGTGTGGCTAAGGGGGAGGAATTTGCATGATGAAGGAATGAATGTGTTAGTTGTTTGCAGTGGGGACTGTTTTTGACATCTGCCTAAGGTACAAGGAATGTTGCAGATGTCCCAGGCATGAGCTGAGGGGATAAAGGAATCTGCACATGGAGGGACTCAAAGACAGTGTAATCATGCAGCAGGAGAAGCTGGTGGATCGCCATCACTCCATTTTACTTTTCCTTTCTCTAGGGTGATTCTGGAGGTCCGCTGGCCTGCAAAGAACCCAGTGGCAGATGGTTTCTGGCTGGTTTGGTCATCTGGGGAATGGGATGTGCACGTCCAAATAGCTATGGAGTATACACCAGGATCACTCAAGTGCTGGGCTGGATAAAGCAAACCATGAGCTGAGAAAAGTGCATCTCTATCTTCTCCCCATCACACCTACACTCACATGGCATTCATTTCTGATCTTGCTCACTTGCCTCTCAGAGAGTGTGGGATGTAGTCAGACCCAGGATGCTTTTCTGAATAGGGCAAGAGAAGGGTGCCGTAGGGACTGTAGATAAAAACAGGCAGACCCTCTTCCCTATCAGTGCTTCACAGGGAGCATCCCAAGGGGTTTTTAGGCTATCCATCCAAAAGAGGGGGGAAGGGAAGAGGGGGGAGGAGGAGTTGGGGGCAATGACATGACACACAGCAATAGTCCCAAGTTGATGGTTTCTGAGAAGAGGAATAAGAGGGTTCATGAACTTTCCACAAACCATGTGATTCAGCCACAGTCTTATGCTGGAACATTTGCTGAAAGAAAATGTGACTGATGTAGTTAGAGATTCCAGTAACTGTGAAATCAATCTGCCTCCCTCTTCCTTCCTGCTGCTTATCCTTCATCCCCCTTCCCCTCCCATCACTCCTCCTCTTCCATCTCCCTAATTGCTTCTTTTCTTAGCTGGCGTGTGCTGTTCAGTGTGCTGTTCAGCTCAGCCAGGCAACTCTTCACGTCTCACTGACTCCCAGGCACGAGTCCAGCATTGCACCCCCAAGCACGTGTCCTGCCTTCCTGCTGGAGCAGCACCCAGCCTCCACTGCTGTACTTCCCTCACTGAAAACACTGGAGCAGCCTCCCATTCCCTTCCCTCAGCCCTTCTAAATACCTTTAACATAAGGATGTCTCAACTGCTTCCATCTCCTATCTCAGGTAATGCAGGAAGTGAAGGAGAAGGCTTCAGGGCACAGTGCTTGAACTGCAACTGCTATGGGTTCAAGTTTTTTACTAAAGATACATGTATGTGTGTGTGTGTATATGGATATATATACAATGGACTGCTCTCTGGAATTAGAAATAAAATTAATCCAAGGATTTTTTTGGCTCTAGTTTGCCTCACTTTGTTAAAACCTATCTTGAGGTTTGTATGTTTTTGACCAAGGTCCAGTCCTGGCACTGGCAACTGGCAAAAGTTTCCACACCCCTGCCCACCCCAGGTGTCCCTAGCACAGTGAGGTCAATCCTTTAGCTAGACAGGTGGTCCTCACTTATTGTTATGATTTAGGGGTGCAGGTACCAATAAGCAAACCCGCTCTGTAGCCCAGCTGCCTGCAGTGGGGATGAAGCACAGATGCAGCGAGAAGTACCTCCAGCCCCCAGAAAACAGGTGCAGCACCAGCCACCAGCTTCTGATGGCTCCAGATGATGAATCCAAACTCCTTTTCTCTAACTCCCACCCCCTTCTATCAGCAACAAATTCTTGCCACTTGAAATGAGAGGCAGCAAGGAGGAACAGACTGTGAATTTTATTCAGGAGTCTTCAGACACAGCAGTGAAGCAAACACCCTGCTCCCCAAAACAGGGATCTCCTGGTGCTGGCTGACACAACATCAGGTACCTGGGCAGCACACCTGTCTCCTCCTCACCCTGCTGACACAGGGCTGCTCTGGGGGACAGGGAGGGAGGCACCAAGGAGCAATGCAGGTAACCCAGAAAAGGACTGTGGCTCTGCATTTGCCCTCTGGCCATAAGCCCAGACCAACTGCCTGCAACAGCAAAAGGGCAAGGACTGGTCCTTCTGCAGTTGCCACCACCTTGGGTTCCCATTTGCATCCAGGGTGTTCAGGAAGGGACCGCAGGCTGCAGTGGCTGATTGCAGATGTCCCCACCAGGGGCCACTGTGACATTAAGGAAAGCCAGACTGCCAGGCATAGGAGGGGGCCGTGGGCTCCAGCTCCTACAGCAGCCCAGAGGCTCCACGGAGCATCTGCCCTCCTCCAGGGCTGGAGGCTCAGGCCTCTGAGGTGAGTTTGTAAAAAAAACATGACTGCATGTGAAGAGTGAAGGGGGCTGGAGGGCGTCACTGTGGGGCAAGGGGCTGCCATACACTGCAGTACAAAAATAAAGGTACAAACAAGAAATGAAAAGGCTGGAGTGTTGAGATCACATCCTCAGATCTCTGGCTTGTAACAGCTATAGAAGGAGAGAGAAAGAGAAATAAAATCAACGGTAGGGAAAAGAGCAACTGAGCATAGAGGGGAGAGTGAGAAACAGAAAAAGGGAAATGACAGAGGAAATGAGAACAAAAGAAAAAGAAAAGAAGTGTGGAGTGACGGTGGAAAAACAGAGCAAAAGGAAGCAAAAGTCCATGTGATTAACATACACTGACTTTTAAAATAATAACACACAGGTCCCACAACCATGGACAAGGAGGCTCTCAAAGAGAGGGAGAGAGAAATGTCAGACAGCTAACGAGTGCCCAGCACCAGGACAGATGGAGAGTGGCACTGAGCACCTTCAGTTTAACTAGATCCCCACAGATTTCCAGTATGGAGAGGAAACCCCCTTCTAAAGGTTTCCATACCCTGTCCCACTCATGTTGGCCAGACAGCCTTCCTAAGCATGAGGCAAAGCATAGAGGCTCATTCTGTTTGCAGCTGTGAGAACATCTGGAGTGGGGATTGGTCATTTCTGCTCTGCCTTCACCACCCTTTCCCACTGCGCTCACACCCTGGCAGGGCCAGTGGGGGAAAAGCCCAGGGAAGTGGGAGCAGGGAGGGAAAAATAACAAGCTGCCTTCTGCAAACTGCTGGCAGGCAAAAGAGCTGCGGACGGCAGCCTGGAGGAGTGATCTGGTATGCGTGTCATGCAGACACGTGGCAAAATTCCCCCCCTTCCCCGAACCACCCCTGCCTGCTTTGCATTCATTTCCACCCCTTCCCCAGCTGCACTCTCCTTTCTGCTGCCAGAGCCTCTGGTCCAGAGCCATAGGATCTGCTTGGCAAGTAAAAACACACATAGGATGAGAATAGGTAGAGCCACCTTAGGGATGAGTCAACCTCCCTTCCCTCCTTCCCCTCCCCAAGTTCTACAAACCAGGGCCATACCCACAAGAGGGAAGTGAGTCACTCATGCAGAGCTCAGGCTGGCAGGAGCTGGGAGTGCAGACAGGTAACATACCTGCAGAGGAGGAAAAGTGAGGAGCAGAGAGAGACAGGACCCTGGGCAGAGACCACTCTGAGCCCTGGGAGACAAAGAGAGCAGAGGGAAGGATACTGGAGGCTGGAGGCTGGCGAGTGGGGCAATGTAGGAGGTAGATGACAGTGCTGGGATGGACACGGAGGGGAGCAGAAGGGAGGGTCCGCAGGAAGAGAGTTTAGCGCAATCCCGAATAGATGGACAGTCTGCAAATAAAAATAAAACCATAGATAAACCAAACAGTTTAAAATACAAAGCAGCAGCCATGGTAACAGGTCTCCCCTCTCAGCTTTATCTCCAGAGAGACTCCAACTCCTGGAGAGGACAGTCCCCACACCCCACACCTGCTCTAGTCCTTCCCTGCTGCTAGCTGTGAGCTCTCACCAGAAAGGTGGACGGGTCTATGCCTGGGGGGGATATTTTTATCATTTTCCTCAAGGATTTGCTGCACCTTTCTCCTCTGCTTCTGCTTCTGCCTCTGCCTCTGCCTCCTCCTCCACCTCCTGCTCTTCCTCCTCCAGGTCCTCCTCTGTGCTCTGTGGCCCAGCATGCAGGACAAAAGGAAGAAAGAGTGGAGATACTTGCAAGATGACCCATGGCAGTTCTTTCTGACACACAGGGAATAAAGCAATTGTCATGACACTGGAATAAAAAGGGACATTTCCCCATGGCCAAGACAATTCTGGGTCAGGGAGCAGAGAGACTTTTTTTCCTCTGGAACATCACATCAGGGGTATCTAACCCACTTACAAGTGCTGTGACCCCACTGCCAAACAACTGTCATCAGTTGCTAGTGTTCCTTCCTCTATCCTAGATGTCTGCAGGATGCCATGCACTGCCACACATTTCTGTCCTTCCCTCAAAAGGGGAGCAGGAGATATTGGCCCCTTAGGCAAAGACTCAGAAAAATGAAAGAGAATGCCGCAAAACCTTCAGGGAAACAATGCCCTAAAGGCAGTGACACACACAGCATGGGCATGAGAAGGCATGAGGGGGATGTTAGAGTAGCATGAGAAGTGCCAGGGTCACTTGCTAAAGCCATTTGCTACACACAGCCAGACACCACCGCTCCAACACACACACTCCTCCTTTTGGGCAACGGGGGTAATGCCATGGTGCTGAACACCAGGGCAGGTCCCTGTATTTCACCACTGAGGTGTCCCATGGTCACAGGTGAGAGAGGAAAGAGAGAGAGAGCAAACAAGAGTGAAGGACCTCATAGGCAAGGGGAGCAGGGCCATAGCAAAGTTGATCTCACCTTGGCTTTGTGGCTGGGCTCAGAGCTTAGGCCACTGGGGGAGTTGTACAACTCTTTGGAGACCACACACAAGAACTCTGTCTGATCCTCATTCCCATAATTATAGGACGAGCCAATGTTCACAAGCTAAAAAAGATGAGAGCAAGAATCACAAGCGCATGTTCCTGCAAACATCTCGGGAGCACGGCAGAAAGTCCACCATGCAGCATGGAGTCCAGTCCATACCCACAGTGGAAAGTCCTTATAACTAAGCTGAGGAGACAGCACAGAGAACCAGAGGTTAGCCAGGATGCAAAACACTTTGGCCTCACACAGTATCCTCTAAACCTCTACAAAAAGGGTAAAAGAGAGCCAGTGTGATGGCTCAGTCAATGACTTACCCAATATTCTCAGAGATGTAAGGAGTCTTATGTGGGGACTGTATGACATCCATGATCTTTTCAAAGGCAACTCCTTCCCACCCTGCTCCACCTTATCCATACCTGTTCAAAGCGCCATCCGTCTGACATAGTGGAAACCATCTGAGTGAGTTCCTCTTCCTGGCACTGTAGCACACGGTAGACATGCTTAGGAGGCACCTGACAGCAAAATTGCAGAGCATGTTGACAATGGTCAGATGTTAAGGCTGTTGCCCTCCTGCAGAATGAAGTGGTAGTACCCCTCCTGGACAGACCTGTCCTCTCCCCGCGTCCCAGGTGAAGGGAGAGTGGAAACCACAACCCAGCTTTCTACTGTGCTGTCATGAGGAGCAAGAACAACTCTTCTGGAAAGGAGGGATTGAGCAGAGTGCTTCTTGAAGTGTCCTCACAAGATATGGACTCTTTTGATGGAAAGTTTGCACTTGTCATTACAAAATCAGTTTTGCAAATGCTAGAAATGCTGATGGGGGTTTGCAACACTAAGTGACTGTATTGCTGGAGGCTTACAACCTGAGGCAGACATGATAAAAAGTGAGATAGCAGCCAATGCTCCTTCAAAGACAGATTTTCAAAGGTCAAGACAAGGTGTGATTTTGCCACAGGGTTGATTCCTGGTGACTCACTGTCTGCATTTAACTCTTTCACAGACTTTTCTTCACCTGTTCCCTTCAGGTTTCTCTACAGGTATCCCCATGCTCTTCAATGTGGTTACACTCCCAAGACTCCCCACACCAGAGCCCTCCTCTCCACGACACCGTTGCTCTCCTCACATTTTTCTATATTCCACAGCAATCAGCTTCCTGTTCTAAACACTAGAGGAGCTGATTTAGTTTCAGGGCCTACATCCAGCATTACTTCTGGGGATGCAAAACAAGCCTGTAACTTGTTTATTGTAATTAAATCGGTGGTAGCTTGTCCCATGCAAGATTTTGATGTGTAGGGACCAGCACATAATCTCTAATTAGTTGCTCCTTTCCATTCCTTGCTGCTTCTCCCAAGTCTGCTCTCCCTCTGGACTCATCTCTCCCTTTCTACATTCCCTGCTTTGCCCACCCCACTGTACCTTGCCATACCTGAGTGACTGTGTAGTCCTTCTCCTCCATTCGATCCTTGATTATTCGGATCAAAGGACCAATGTTATAGAACTCAGCTTCTTCTAAGATCCCTGAGAAAGAGACAAAAGGATCATAAAGACAGAAAGTTAACAATCCATTTCCATTTTTTTGACTTGCAAAAGATCAATTCTGAGCTTCCCAAGGTCCATAGGGAGAAATTACACAGTAGCCTCACTTTTTAAGAGGTTTCCACTGCTTGAAATTCTTACTGCAGAGAATTGAACCTTGGCTCTCTGCACCATGTTTCTAATGCTCACCCCAATGCTTTCCTTATGCTGCCTGCTACTACAGAAACAGGCACTGCCAGTGAAAGCTTGTGCTGAGGACTGCTAAAATCTTTCCCAGATAACTGGACAAGGAGAACAAATGTAGGCTCCAGCCTCTCTCAATGACAAGTCATCAAAAGACCCTGGGAAAAGCTAGCTTACCTCCTGGGACACTTGTAGTTACAGTCTGTGACTTCAGATGATCTTTGGCTCTCTTCCCTGTGCTTCACCTCAAAGCAGGTAAACAAAGAAGTGTTTTGTTTTTTTTCTCTATAGTGTCTGCATCCATCACCTCTCCTAAGGCTCACCAGTTGGCTAACAGGCCTTCAGGAAAAGGGAGGTGGTTCCCAGAGGGCCAGGGAGGAAAAGGTGGCTAGGAGCCAACATTCACATGTCCCCAGGACAGTACACAGATAATGCAGGTGGGGAGATTGATCCTTCGCTACCTGACACACTGAGACCTCTTTTGAGTTCCCCATTCAGCACTGAATTGTCTAATGGGTTAGTTTTATGCCAGCTTGTCTGCAGCAGGAACAAAAGGCAATGCTAAGCTATGAACTGGTCTCCTGTTTATGTTTTAGATTTGATATTAAAACCTGTGGATGAACTCTGTCTGATGTCAGATTTACAAGAAATGTCAAGTAAGAAATATCTCAGAATTGTGCTTATTACAATCCTGTACCATTACTTAGATATATTTTTGGAATTGTAACTGATAAGACGATTCTGAAGAAAACTCTCCTTGCTTTAGGTAAAAATGTGTAAGAGAGGCAAAAAGACTAACAAACATGCAGAAATTGTGCTTGGCAAGGGCTAGACAGCACAGCCTGTCTTTGGAATTGGCTCCTTATTAGGCACTGGCATCAAAAAATAACAAGGCATTGGGGACTGCTGGCTGGTAACACTGTGATGTTACCGAGTTATCCTATTGGACCCACTGTCAACCTCAAATGAGGGATTGCTTTGTCTGGCTTGCTTAAATGGAACTGCTGCAGTCCACAACTCATCAGAGCATAAGCAGTATAATTGCATATCACTGATTAATGATGGTCTTTATTACAGTTAGTAGAAGAGATGAGATTGGTTTTGTTTGGTCTTCTGGGTTTTCATTCCTAATTAGAAAACTTAATTATTAACAGAAAACTCAGTCACAGAACCGGGTTAAAAGTGGATCTGGAACACATGAAGAATGGTGTATTGAGACTCTGAGCTATTGCCTACTTATGTCATGGTGACATCTCTGCTGGACAAACAGTCATGAAGTCACAACACTTACAGGATGCTTTCCTCACCCACTCCCCTCTAGTAAAGGAAACATAAGTATGCTTCCCAAGAGCTGCAGGAACAGCTCTGAAATTCCCCCACATGAATCTCCAAAAGGAGAACAAGAGACAACACAGTTGACAAGTCCTGTCGTGTCCTGGCTACAGCAACAATGTTAAGCATGAGGTTTCTGAGCTCTAAGACTCACCCTCTTCAGCCATATCTTTATCCAGGACCAGCTTCCCATGACGGAGGAAATTCAGGATGGGTCCAAAGTAAGTGGGGTCCCGGTCTATTAGGTATGCACCAGTCTCATCCTAGCAGCAGAGATAAACCACGAGGAGAAAACACCCAAGGGAAATTTGTAACCAACCATCGAATGCCCTAGACTATAAGAAAATACAAATCTAAGCAAAAATGTCTACTATTTTTAAGATTCCTTGGAAACCTGAGAATCCCTAGCCAAGTCAGCCCAGCTTGGATTTTAACTCTTGTATTGATCTGCTCAGCATGCCCACCTCAGCAGGGATCAACCCAGTTGAAAAAGCCCAAAAATAGGCATCAGTCTCCTTGTGCAACTGTGCATACAGGCCTGGCGTGAGAGAGCAGAGATCCCCTAACAGGGGACGAGGCTGAGTCAGGCAGACACATCTGGGAAGTAGTCCCAGGATGTGGGGTGACAGAGAGGCAGGAGAGCAGGAACAGAGGGGAGATGGCCTCCCTTTTCCCCAGCTCCAGAAGACAGGTGCCAGGCAACAACACAGCAAGGTGGAATCTAGCAAGAGGAAATCTTTCCTGGGAAAAAGAGCAGGCATTCCTCACTCAGTTGCTCCTGCAGCTGTCTGGGTCTGGCTCCATCCCTGCATCCCTCCAGCCCTCCCCATGCTCGGTGGGGCACGGTGCGGGAGGCAACCCAGCTGCCTTACCCGGTCCGATTGCAGCTCCTCGCCCTGGCACAAGCGACAGAGGAAAGATTTCTGCTCCCGACAAAGAGTCTGCCTGGTGGTGAGGAAGACGGTGCCCCCCACATTAAGCCTCACCCACTTGGCCTGGGTGCCAGCGGGTGGCGGGATGTCCCAGGTGCAGCGTAGCCCCACGGCGCCCTGCATCTCCTCCCTGCCCTCCATCCTCATCCTCACCCCCACCTCCCCCACGGCGTGCAGGGACTGCCGCAGGTGCTGCCTATCGGAGAATGCTGGGATCTGTAGTTTATCTGCCTCTCCCTCCGCAGCAGCCGTGTTTCTTGGGGGACAGGATCTTCCCTGTGACTACCAAGGGAATCCTGAGCGGAGGAAGGATGCGCGGTAGTGGAGGATATCACTGCGGCTATTAGGGGTGGGCAAAACCACAACTCCACAACGCTGACACTTCCTGGCTTTTCCCCTGTTCCCGTTTTCGCAAGCCAAAGGCAGGCCAACACTCCGGAGGTGCAGAGTGTTATGCAAAAATCGTCGGCATTTATTTCCATAGACATCCTCTCTGGCTCATTAAGAAGTTCTGGGAAATGTAGTTTCGCAGGGGGGTGCACAAAAGGGTGATGGGAACTGTAGTTTTCCCAGCTCGCTGTTCCTGCAATGAGGATGCTGTAACGAGGGGGGCTGCACTGCACTACCTGACCCCGGCTCTGCTGCTGGTACTCTGTCTGCTTCCAGTCCTTGGTCTTGTCTGCAAGCTTCCTCGGAGACGGGAAGAACAACCTGCTCCCTGACAGTCAGCAGATTAAGCTCCTCAGAGCTGTGCTTCACAGCATTCCCTTCAGGAGATCCATTACCCCAGGCTCACAGCTCAGTGCTGCATCAGTTGCCATGCTTTCTCGCAGCAAAATATGCAGTGGCCTTCTTGCTAACATATGTAGGGACACTTCTGGGAACTGTATCCTGGATCTGCATGAAGTGCTGGCAGGGGTCAGGAATAATTTTTCTTCCAGCTCAAAAGAGTCACTGACTCAGAACACTTCCCCCATTGTGCTGCTCTACCAGCACAAACCATGACAGGTAGAGACCCTCCTGCATCCTTCTCCTCTGCTCCTGCCACCTCTGTGTCTGGGCAACAGAGAGCTCAGATTGTAACTTAGCTCTGTGTGAAGTTTTACCTCTGCCCCAGGCACATATCACCCGCTGAGGCCTATGTGCCAATCCCACAGTATGGAATCTAGCCCTGCCTCTGTCACTCGCTCCTGCCAGGTCGAACTTGGCGCTCAGCAGCCTGTGCCCCACGGGACTCTGTTTAAACACATTCCTGGGCACGGACACAACCTGAACAAGCTCTCTCTCCGGCAGCTCTGCTTTTCCCACTCCCATCTAAGCACAGTCATGCTTGCCAGCAGCTTGAGCACACTAAGAATGGAACGGAAAGGCCAGTGTTTCACCTCTATGTGGCCCAAAACCTTCCTTCACCTAAGTAACTTCCTGGCTCTTCTTTGCCAGGCAATGCAGCACTGCAGAAACACAATGGTGCCTCGCAGACACTTTATTGTTCTTGCATCTAGAACTTAGTGTCTTTTGGGGGGGGATTATTGAGGGAAGAGGCTGTTTAAAGAGAAACATTATGTTTTACTCTTACATTCCTTTTCTTCTTGCTCTTCCCTCCTCTTTTACTTGAAAGTTACTTCCTTTTATTACTACAGGATATGAAAGCAGTGCCACCCTTCCCTAAATCATCCAGGGTTTCCTTCACAAAGACTGCACGTGTACTTTGCTCCTTCTGTGAAGGAGTGCAAAGAGGAGAGAGAGTATAACACAGAAAAGGTTTGAAGATTGCTGACCTTTAGCTAATTTAAGCACAGGAGCAATTCATCTGCTCCAGGGGGTAAATTCGAATAATTTTTAACCAGCACTAGAGTGACGTATAGCAGAGAGAGGATGAAAAAATATTTTTGCCCACCTATATGGGGCAGACTATGGCCAAAATTCGTGCCCAGACCTTGGGCCAGTCTCCACTGAGCAATAATGTGCATCAAAGATTCTCAGATTAATACCGACCTGCGTTGAAACATCACACAGTGCAACACAGCTCTGGGCTGTCAGACTGCTGCTCTCCTAATTCTGGCTCCAAGTCAAGCCTTGGCAAATTGGAGACCTCTGCCCTGGTGTGTAAGGAATGCAGTCTGTACTGGCTGCAGCTCCAGCACAGAATTAGGGTGAGGTCTGTGGCTCTCCGATATGAATGCAGCAGTTGGGTAGCAGCCTACAGCCCCTTATCTCCCCCTCCAAGAAATCTGCCCTGCCCTAATTTTTTTCCCTCTCTTACCAACGGTTCACCCTCCCCTTTTCCTCCTCTCACAGCCCCTCACCCTCTTGCTCCTTTTTGGGTCCATCTTTTGCTCTCAACACCTTTTTCTCCAGCCTCTCCCATGACAATGCTGCTCATGAGTCCAGGATGGTCTGTATTCAGGGCACAATTTCTTCCATCAAAACCAGCCTCCACCTGTGGTTGACACCTCAAGTCTTGCTTACTCTAGGGCCATGGGTTGAGCAGTTAATTGGTAAAGAGGTATATTGTGAATAAGGAAAGATGTCAATGAACACCACTTCCAATACCAGAACCCTCTCTTCTGCAACATACAGCACAAAATTTATTGGAAACTCACCGGGGCAGGGATTTCCCCACAGTATGTGGAAGTCCTCTTTAGGGAGAAGCCAGTCTGTGGTGAGTTACCAACTGAAATGCTCCAATGAGTTGGTGGTGTGGGCTAAATACAGACCTGATTGCACATCATCACCAGACATAGTTCTGAGAAGCAACTAGCATGCCCTTGTTAAGGTCCATTAAAATCAAGCAATAGAACACAGGAGAGGTAAGTTTAAATAATCGGTGGTGTTCAGTCAAAGGTTGGGCTCAGTGATCTCTGAGGTCTTTTCCAACCTGAAAGTTTTATGATCCTACAGCTGTTCCTCCTGCTTTGATGATAACTATATATAAAACACATCACAGAAACAGAAAAGAGCAATCAAGAGCTTACATGGGGCTGTGTGATTGTGTAACACTGTAACACCGCTAAGTACCCGGTGAAATCACAGGGACCATTGCACAGACACACTGGGAGCAGGAAAAACTTGACAGACATTGAATACTGGACTGAACAAGAGCAGAAGAGAACAGAGCAGAGGGTAAACTGAGAGTTTCTTGGTTCAGCAGCCAGCAGGCCTACAGTGCAATCCTGCAGAAAGCTACACACACTGCAGCGCTCTGTACTTCCATTGCAGCCTGACAAGTCAGCCGTGCCCATGGCATATGACGCATCATTGACATTGTGGAGCTGCTCTTAGGGAATTGTATTGTGGAGCAGCAGTGGGAGCAGGTATCGCCGTGTGTTGGCATGGACAGTGTCACCACTCTGACAGGCTGGGAACACATATCTGGGATTATGTGGCATGAGGAATCAAAGAAGAAACCAGAAAGAATTAGTCAACACGTCCATGTAGGATTGGTGCCACTCTCTTTTCTATAGGAAGCGGAGAGGGGAGGACAAGTAATGCTCTGACATTTTGCCATTAAGCCAACATGAACAGGCACAGAAAACTCCCTGCACTGGACTTGGATGTGGGAGGAACATAGTTCACCTGCAGACAGTAGAGCCTTGCTCAACAGCTAGCTGAGCCAGGCATATTGGAGCAGAGAGAAAGGCCCCGTGGCATGCAGGTGGGCTAATCTTTCTCCAGCTCCTTGTGCTGCATGAGGTCTGTGAGCAATGTACCTTAAGTGTGTAAAGTCTGAGTGTATATGTGCATCACTCAGCACCTTTGCTGGACGAGTGCTGGGAGAAGGAGAGAGAATGGTCATGTAGCACCCGGTTGCAAGCTGGGACCAGGAGAGATGGGAGGAACATGAAAAATCCCTGTAGGTAACAGCAATTACCATTGCTCATGCAGGGGTTGGGACAGCGGTGCTATAAAGAAGGGCTGCTTTAGAATCTGGAAAAGTTTGCAAGGGAACAAAAAGTTTACTGGGAAATGAAGTGTGAAACAGTGCAATCTGACTGCTAGGCAGCAGTAGGGAAGAGAGAGGAAGGCAGGTGACAAAGAAGACATGTGAGGAACAGTGGACTGTGGGATTACTTTTGACCAGACCAGACTGTTTTCACAGAGCCCAAAACTCTTTCAGGACAAAAGTATTGCAGATAGTAAAATTTATCAATAAACCAATAAAGAGTTTAGATGCTGGCCTGAGATTTTCAAATTTGTATAGAGAGCTGTAAAAACTCCAGTCTCAAGTTAGCCACAGGTCAGTGTGACCTTCCTCCTACATCATGGCTGTTGTTTAGGCTACTTATTGGCCACCATGAGCCCTATTCCACCAAAGATATGCTATTCCCATTTCCCTGTGGCAAATTTTCCACAGGAAAGTAATGAACATTAGTAATTTGCGTTGTACCAACTTCTCCCCAGCTTTCAGTTCCCATAGGAAACCCACCCACTGAGTCAGGAACATAAAGATCTGTAGAACATTTATAGTCCTGGTGCAAGTCCCCTCAGCTGTTCCATATGTCCAGTAGCATCTGTTATGGCTCAAAATAGGTTTTTGCAGTCTCCAGGCTTTGAAAACATTGTCTTGGTCTTCACAACACTCCCAGTGCTTTGCCTGCATCACAAGAACAGCTCTCAGCTAAAGGAGGGAAAACATCGGAAGACACTCTTGGATACATTTTTGATACATGATGTAACAGGGCATACCCCAGAAAGACAAAGTATCTTGCTGTGGGAAAGCAGTTCTCAATTTCTGCTCTGTGAGGAAATCAAGCCAAAACTACGCATCTGGTAAAAGATTTGCCAAAAGCTGGGAAACTGAAGAATCACTGAGACTATGTAGCACAAAATTCAGCCTGGAGAAGAGCGGTTGAGTATTTCCAACCCTGGCACACATACCAGAGAGGAGGAAGGGCCCTGCTAGATGTCATCCAGCCACACAGTCAAAACGTAGAGCAAGGGGAGAAGGAAACTTTTCATTTAGTTTGTGATCTCCAGGTGGATGGATGGCCTGTGCCACACAGCTCCCTGAAACACAAACGACAGATAAAAGCAGCTCAGTCTCAAGAGGAAGCAAAGAGATTCCCAAGGACTGCTGGGTCAGTGGGAAAAAAGAAACATAGTGCTTAAGCTACATTGCCAAACATTCTGGAAGGAGGAGCAAAAGCCAGCTCCCGCCATCCATTGCAAATGATTAACAAAGTATGAAACAATATGTCCATTTTCTCTAACAACTAAAATTTGCTGGAGAAACAGAGCAGGCACAGCCCTCCAGTTTGTATTTAGGAGTTTGGCCACATATTCACAAAATCAGCCTCAGTGCATACTAAAGGGTCACTTGTTTCAGACCCCTGTGCACTCTGTATACTCAACACTTGCTGTAACACAAACCCCAAGTCTCTGAACAGTTGGGTTGTTAGGCTGGCTGCAAGCAGGGAAATTGTATGCTTTCAGTCACTGAGTAAAAAGAAGGGTCAGACCATATGTGTGAGTGGGGAGGACAGAGGAAGGAGTAAACTGGACAGTGAAACTCCTGCTCCCCAGGTGGTGAGCAGAAATAGAGTTTGCGTGCACGCAAGCCAGGAAGAAGCCAGAGCTGCAGCCAACAGAGACCAAAGGAAATGCAAAGAATAAACACTCAGGAAAAGGAAATAATTCAATCCTTGCAATCAATGGCTAGGAGGGTACCCTGCAAATCTCTGACAATAAGCACCCACTGCATCTCCCAGAAAGGACAATTCTGTCATCCGTAGATATGTACAGGTACCTGTTGCTGCAAGCCCAAGAGAACAGAACTTGTCTCATTAATTTCTAAATTACTAGATGCAGTAATTTAGATGCAGGCTTTTTTGTGGGAGGGTTCTATGGTTTTTTGGTTTTGGGGGTTTTTTTTTTCTAGAGAAGATCCTAGAAAGAACAAATTCTTGAATGTTATCAGGGATACCTGGTGTGCTTTCAGCTTTCAGATATAAAAGACAATGGTCTTGGGGAAAAATAGGTGCCACTGTGGGCTATTCCTCTGTAGGTCTCAGTTCCCCTAAGCTTTTAGGGAAAGGTTACATGGTCTCATGGAAAGAATGAAAACACCCATGCAATCCATTTTCAACCAAATGAGGTGACATTCAGTCTTTGAAGAAGAGAGCTGTAACTAACTAATGTTGACTTTCAGGCTAAGAAAGCAAATGGGCAAGAACTCAAAAGAGGAAGACTGCAAAGACCCAAAAGAGAGGCATGTCACTGTCTTTCCTGGATGAATGACCTTGTTGAGGGTAAGAGGCATAGTTCTACTCACAGAGAGAAGAAAATACCTCATTTGAATCATCAAGACAAAGTGATCCCATAAAAGCAGAGTTCCTGAAAAGGAATCATCCAAACAACACTCACATAAGATCCATTCAGCAGAAAGACCTTGAAACGTATGTTTATTTACATTCTTTAAATCCCAGAATCTTTTCTTTTTCTCAAGGGGGATTTGGGACCATGGGGGTACAAGGCTGGCTAAGTACACATTGCGGTTAGAGTCCAAGTAAAAGAAGAAATCCAAATTAAGTCTCTAGCCTAAGTGCCAACCTGAAAGCCATACTTCCTCCTTTTAACAGCCATGTCTTTCCACAAAGTTTTGAACTCAAAATGGCTATAAAGTGCATAGATGGCTTCTAGAACAGTGGCAGAGAGCTGGATTATGAGGCACAGTTATACAAGTATGACCATTCTATGAATGAACATGGTGGAATGTTCTGTGTCAGGAGCTTGGCTTGACTCAATTAATTCTCCATGCTGGCAGTAGAACTCTCTCCCTTCCATCCAATAGGGTAAAACAGGCACAGAATCACAGAATGGCTGAGGTTGGAAGTGACCTTGGGAGGACATCTGTTTCACCCTAGCTGCTCAAGCAGGGTCACCTAGAGCTGGCTGCCCAGAACTGCTCTCATCTTTATTCTCCTCCTAAGCAGCAACAGTAGGGTAAGGAGAAAGTGCTCAAGCACCATGTGCGCATAATTGTTATCCAACATCTTCAGCTCAAGACACTTAACCAGGAATGTTAAACCCCTTTTCCAAATCCTGTTTCAAGGCACATTACCTGCACAGCTGGGAGACAAAGTAGTTTATTACACAGTCTTCCCCTTTCCCTCAGAAATAATATTTTCAGGCTGTGCCCGCATGTACCATTCCACCCAGGCCCCATCGTACACTGCAACATCTGGTTTGCCACAGAGGTATGCGCCCAGAACCACGTGGCAGGCAGTGACCCCAGAGCCACACGTGGCTACCACCGGCTTTGAGAGGTCCACCTTCTTCTCCTGGAACAGAGTGCGGATCTGCTCAGGGGTCTTCTCTAAGCCAGACTCCGTGAGGAAATCAGTGAAGGGGATGCTCGTCGACCCAGGGACATGACCAGGCTCAATTCCTGGAGGAAAAACAGATAGGAATTAACCTCTACTGTCTGGGACAAATCTATTGCAAAACCTCCTCTGTTTCACTGGGAGGAATATGTATTGTTTAGTGTATTTTGTTAAAACAAAAACATTTATTTTTGTTAAACTTTTCTTTACTAAATTACTGATTACTCAGGAAGGATGGCTCTAACCCTCAGGTTACCACATGGACACAACCCTGTTCTTTCTCCCACATCTTTTTCCACATCAGAGCAACCCACATTGATGAAGCACTTCCACAGGCCGATCTGAGGCGAAGAGCAGCACCAGTACATGGAGAGACCAATTAATATCTTTCAAGGTGTATGGAAAGCTATGTTCCTCATTCCAGCCTCTCATGGGAAAAAAAAAATACGTGACTTCCCCACTCCTGAATTTTCAAAGAGCAGCACTTGCTAGTCAAAAGGAGAGGAGGACAGGTGGACACACTGCCTCAAGTCCCATCCCATAAGGGACAACCATATTCATTACCTCTACAGGAGTCAAAGTGATGGGCACCTTAAATTAAGATCCTTTTTAAAATGCCAGTGTTTCAGAAGGCACATTACCATCTCGGGGCTCTGGCTCTACTCCCCGGAACCGTCCTGCAGCACGGGCATCTACTAGTTGGAAGCGACGGGAATCCAAGTTATCTAAGACATCCTCATACGTTTTCACCAGGGACTTGTCCAAGGAGGCGTGGAACTCGCATGGAGCTACTTGGGTTTTCCCAGAGCTCAGTGCATTCCCCTCTCGCTGCCAGTTCTTCAGGCCACCATCCAGAAGGGAAACAGCTTCATGACCGAAGACCCGGAACATCCACCACACCCGGGGTGCTGAGAAGAGACCTTGGTCGCTGCCATCATACACCACAACATGGGAATCATTCCCCACACCCAGCTTCCCCACATATTCGGCAAAGTCACTAGCCTTGGGCAACATGTGATCGTAAGGTGAGGTTCGGTCGCTGCACTGGTCAATGTCAAAGAAAACTGCACCAGGGATGTGGCGCTCCTCAAACTCCCTCTTTGGGTCACGCTTCATCTTTGGCAAATACCAGGATGCATCCACGATTCTCAAGGCCAGCCCAGCTTGCTGGGACTTGATGGCTTCTGAAAGCCATTTTGCAGACACCAGTGCACGGTAGAGGAGTTGTTGCGACATCACTCCGGAGTCTTGGCCGAGATTAGCCAATTCCTGAAGTCTGCCTGAATCCACCTGTCTGCAAAAGGTAGAAAGTCACAAATTAGAAACCAGCCTTTCAAAAAGCAAATGGACTAAGATTCATGTTGGGACCTCTGGCTGCACTGAGGTGCTGGCTAAGCTTACGATGAGGAGCTTGAAGTACTCCAGCCCTGAAAGTAGTTTCACAGAGCTCAGCCCAAACCCTGCCCCGAGCGGGACACCACGGCAATCCTGCCCTGCGCCCAGGTCACCTGGCCCCTCCACCTCCAGGCACCCCAGCCAGCGCTGACAGCAGCCAGAGGGGCGTGGGGCAGCCCCAGAGACCGAGTGTCCTGGGGCGAGGCACGGCCCCACGACCAGGAGGGCTCTGCCCCACGGCTGTGCCCGCCCCGCAGCACACCTGCAGCCGGGGCCCCGCCGCCTCCCTCTGCGAGCTCCCCGTCCCGACGGGGCCGCGGTTCCCTCCGCGCCGCCCGTACCTCCGCGCTGGGCCTCAGTGCCCGCCAGCCATGGCCGCCGCCGGAGGGCGGGAGCGGGAGCGCTCCCAGCGGGCCGGTCCCGGCGCTGCCACCGCCTCCGCGCCGCCCCTCGGCCGCACCTCCCGCCCGCGGCCCTGCCGCCATTTCGTGCGCGCGTGAGGGGTGCGGGATCCTGGTCGCGGCGCCCCCGCCCGTCCCTGGAGATGGCGCGGCAGGGGCTTAGCCGGGCGCTGGTCTCCGCCGCCTGGCTGTCGGAGGCGGTGCGGGCCGGGCGGGTGGGGTCCGGCCTGCGGGTGCTGGACGCCTCCTGGTACCCCCCGAAGGAGCGAAACGCCCGTCAGGAGTTCAAAGAGAGGCACATCCCCGGGGCGTCATTCTTCGACATCGAGGAGTGTCGGGACAAGTCCTCCCCCTACGACTTCATGCTGCCCAGCGAGTCCCACTTCGCCGACTACGTGGGGCGGCTGGGTGTCAGCAATGACACCCACGTGGTGGTGTACGACGGGGACGAGGTGGGCACTTTCTACGCCCCCCGCGCCTGGTGGATGTTCCGGGCCTTTGGGCACAAGGAGGTCTCTGTACTAAACGGTGGCTTCAAGAACTGGGTGAAGGAGGGGCACCCCGTCACGGCAGAGGTCAGCCAGCCCACCCCTGCTGTCTTCAAGGCCAGGCTAAATAGGGCCCTGGTGAAGACTTTTGAGGAGATGGTACAGAACGTGTCGTCCATAAAGTTCCAGGTGGTGGATTCCCGCCCTGAGGGCCGGTTCCGGGGGACCGAGCTGGACCAAGGTAATGGAGGTGGGAGCGGCACCTGCCCCAGAGCAGGATGAGTGTCAATACTAGTCTGGGTGTAACAGCTCCTGGCAGCTGGCAAACAGATTTTCCTAATGCACAGGCATACCTCACCCTGACTTGTTGATTTACCTTAAAGGATCCGCAGTTGAGCGTTCAGATCCCAGTGCCATCACAGAATGCTTTTGTTGCAGTTGGCTATAAAGCTGTAGGAGGAAATAGGAGAAGAGGGCTGCAGTCATTTGGTTCCAAGATCCTCCATCCCACACACTGCAGAAGTTTATCAGTCAGAATGCAAACATGAGAGCTGAGAGCTCCCAGGGGATTGTTCAGGGTCCTATCTACCACCAGCAGACACACAAAAACTATCAGTATTCATACAGGCACCTCTCACCATAATGAATGCACCAGCAAAAGCCAAGGTTTTAGGTAATACAGTAACCCAAGGGACATTCTTCTTATCACTCTGATTCCCAGCAAATAGATAACTTGCCTGAGCTGATCTTTGTTCTTTGGCTTAACTAAGAAAAGCCCAAAACCTTTACCAAATGTATGGAGTGTCAGCCTCTCTCTTTTGGATGCCCCAAGTTACAGGAACAAAAATTGATTTTGTTACCTTGGTCAAACACTGGATGCACAAGCAGCAGGGGTGGGAGAAATCCTGCGCAGTGGGGACAGCTGGTACAGCAACGTGCCTGGAATGAAATTCAAGTTGGTTGGTAAAGGAGACCCTTGCTGTGTAATTTAAGCCTTGGTATATCCCAGAATAACTTCTCCAAAAGGGTGGAAAAGAAACTTCCCTGACTGACCGTTCCGGAGGCACTCCGGCAGTCACACTCCCACCACCAGAGACTTTACCTGCTGGAACTAAAGCCCCTTTGCAGCAGGCAGCTCCAGTGAACCAACAGGTGCCCTGCTTGACCCCTTACACATACCACACTCACACAGGTTTCCTTACCGGCTCAACCCTGGGTTTCCCTTAGCGAAGTCTCAAAAGTCTAGTTCCATAAAGCATAGTAACACAGAAACAGTTTGAGCTGGTGCCTCCGAGGAGAGAGCACAAACAAAGGAAACACTGGACTTTATTACCTTCACAGCCGAAGCATGACAAAGTCTTGGCTCTTCCTCCAGTGTCCTCGGTTCCTGCTGTGTCTCTGAGTGTCTGGTCGCCTGGCTGGCACCACAGGTCCCCGTGCCCTTTTTTGTGCAAAGGATCAGTGCCAGTTCATGGCCTCTTGCCTCGGGCTTCCACCACCTAGAGCTCAACCTGCAGCTGACACTGCAGGTGCACATCAAGCTACTTGCACTGAATGCATTCCTCAGTAAGGGAATCACAGAAATGGTTTAAAAAAGGAATGCAGAGGTTTTAGAAGAAAGCACAGAAAAACTCAGCAGCAGCTGCTGAGTCTGAGCAGAGCCCAGTGCTGCTGGAGCTGGCATGCTGTGGGCTTCTGCAATCCCCAGGCAGTGCTGCACTGCTGCCCTGCAGGTTGTTGGCATTCTGTTCTGGCTGTTTACTTAGTGTGTGCTGCTGTACAGCCTGTCAGTGTGACACCATGTCCTGAAATAAATTCCTGCATCCGCACCTCAGGAGTGTTTGGCTGTAAATGACTCTGCACGTGGTTTGCCCAAATGTCTCCAGTGAGACAAGTGTCTGTGCAAGACAATGTGGAAGGTGAGAAAGGTAATGGGAGTGATAGAGGACAGTGTTGCAGGGTGAAAGGGGGAATTAGGCTTATTCTATTTCTACATTCTATAGACAACAGATTAGCATTAGCAAAGGCATATAGTGCTTTTGGAAAACTCCATAAAAGAGTATGGCGTAATAAACACGTGAAGAAAAGCACCAAGATCAGTGTTTACAGAGCCATAGTGCTGTCTACTCTCTTATACGGTTCCGAATCATGGGTCATCTACCACCACCACCTGCGTCTCCTAGAACGCTTCCATCAACGCTGCCTCTGTACAATCCTAAACATCCACTAGTCAGATTATGTGACCAATACATCTGTTCTAGAACAAGTAGCAGTCACTAGCATTGAGGCCATGTTGCTGAGAATTCAGCTGCGCTGGGCAGGGCACGTCTCCAGGATGAAGGACCACCGCCTCCCTAAGATCCTGCTCTATGGTGAACTTGCCTCCGGATGCCGCAAGAGAGGAGCCCCGAAGAAAAGATACAAGGACTCCCTGAAACAACATCTCAGCCTCAGCCACATTGATCATCATAACTGGTCTACTCTGGCCTCAAATCGGGAGGCCTGGAGACACACCATCTACAACGCTGCCGTTTCCTTTGAGAACGCACGCAGGATCACTCTCGAGGAGAAAAGACAACGCAGAAAGAATCGTATCCTGCTGAATACACCACCTAAGGAGTCTTTCTGCTGTGCCTTTTGCAATCGGATATGTCTATCTCTTATTGGCCTCATAAGTCACCAGCGTGCCTGTAACAAATGTGGATAGAGCCTTCCCAAATCTTCGTTCGCGAAGCCTAGCCATGATTTCTACATTCTACTTCTTCGCCTACTGCAGCCCATCAAAGTGAAGGTTACATTTTAACCCCAAGATGTGAGTAAAATGCTCCTTGCTGGGAGCTGGTGGATTTTGTGTTCCCTTTCCCAAAGCAGGGGTTGTCACCAGGTGACAAATACCACAGCCCCAACAGCATCTCCAAAACAGATTTTTCCTTTGAAATGAGTCAGCATGAAACAGTTTATTTGAGGTGGTCCAGTTTTGCTTCCCACAGCAGATCCAGCAGGATAAGCTCTCCAGCTGCAGCTGCTGGTTCCACAGGAGCTTGACAGCCTTCTGGACCAGGCTATCCAGTATCTGAGCATCAGCCAGCCCTGGGTAAAAGACAGCGCTTACACCTAAAAGAGCAATTTGAAATCAATGCTGATTAATTGCAGGGGTCATCAAATCAGGGAGGGTGCAATTTAGAGAAGAAAAATGGTCATCAGGTTAAGGAACTTGGTGCCTTCTCGGGTGATTTCAGTTTAATTATTGCCTCAGTTCTTGACTTCCTAATTAAGTCAATTAATCTCTCCAGCTCCGTGAACTCCATCTCTAGAAGAGGCTAATTGCAGCTGATTCTTTTACCTCTTTGGTTTTTCAGTTCTTTGTGGTAAGAATTAATTGTTCCCATTTTATTTTTATGCAGCAGCTACCTTGCTGGGATTAAGACCTCTGTAGCGGTAAAGATAAGCCATAATACATGGCTAATTTTTGGTTGCTGGGAAAAGCTTACCTCAGTTGCCCAAGTGGAGAAAAAATGGATGTTTCTGTAAGCCAGGTCTCATAGGTCTTAAATGCAGGTGTTGCTTTGGTTGTTCGTGCGTGGTGTGCAGCATAAGCCTGTCAGATGTGCACTCCTGACCTACGCGCCGAGTAGTTAATGGTGTCCCTGCACAGTGCTGTGTTTCTGGAGGAACTAACGACCCAGAGGCAGATGATAAAAGTAATTACAGGATGGTTACCAGTGCTGGCCCTCTCTGAGCGCTGGGCACTGAAAACTGATGAACAAGAATTACAGCTAAACAAATGCATACAGAAGAGTTGTGAATTTCTGCATTCCTTTACAGACATCTGAGAAAAGAGGGGAAAGTTGCCAGACAAGAAGTCCATCCTCTAAAAAAGAAAGCAAACCCAAAACAATTTCATGAGCTTCTATGTGCTTTTCTTCTCATTCTCAGCCCTGGGGTTGTCCTTATCTCCCTTCTGCATACAGAACTCTTCAGATTTTGCCCATTTTCCCAGCTCTCAGTCCTGCCTCCCCCAAACATAAAGCTTTTGCTCAGCTTGAACGTTCAGTGGGAGTGAGAATGAAATGTAGCTTTTTTTTCCCCTCTCTTCTCCGAGAGGAGTCTGCAGTTGAGAGTGGGCTGGCTCTACCTTTGCCATGTAGTAATACTTGAGGCACAACAATGGAGAGTGAGAGACTTCATCAAAGTCTGTTTCAACCCACAGGAACCTATGAGGACTCTCAGGGAGCAGGCCAGGACCAAGCCTAAAGTGTTCCTTACAATGTGTTCATTGTAGATTAGACAAGATCAGTAATTGTCCCTTCCAGGAAATACCATTTGATGGAAGAGAGAGATAAACAAGTGAAGAGGTCAATAACTAACAAGCCCAGGTTTGGGGGTGAAAACTGGAATATTTATTGAACACATGCTTCACAATATAAGGGTTTTGGGGGCAGGACATGTTAATGAGGGGGAGGGGTTATGCTAACTAGGGGATGGATTATGCCAACTAGAGGATTACACAATTTTCTGCTACAGTTACGCAGTTGGTTAATGTTTTCCCTTAGCTAGGACCACATGGGGAAAAGAACAAAGAGGTTTCTACGTGGTCTGATAACATCATCACAAAGTCTTTCCATATCTTGCTGAAGGAGACATGACAATCAACATAGTTAAATATCAATAGGTCTTGTGAGGAAGTTCCTCAGAGTAAGGAGTTTCTCCCAGCTCCTGCAGTCCATGGCCTGCTACATAATCCTTTTCTGCTGATATGCGAGTTTCAGATTGCTACAAACAAGGAGGCAAGAGAGGAAGCATTTGGAAAAGAACAGCTATCTGCAGCCAGCACACTCCAAAACCACAGGGAATTAAATATGGACAGAGCATATATTTTACCTCTTTGACATTAAAAAATTCCATCTGGAGCTTTCATTGCAAAGGGAAGGCTGGAGAGGAGGGGCTGTAGTCTTAGCTAGATAAATAGCCAACAATAAAAACTACATGTAAACAGAGAGTCTAACAGATGTGGAAAAGGGGATTAAGTATTGAAGAAGATAACATATTACAGGTTACAAATTGTGAGGAAGGATTGCCAGACACCAAGCTGAGTGAGACTTGGCAAAAGGACTTAAAACAAATACAAAAACTTCTGGAACAAAGTGAATAAAAAGAGAACATGGAGAGAAAGAAAAAATAAGGTTGCTATGCAGTTAACAGGGGTTCCAGGTAAAAGATTATTTGTGTATAGTCTCAGGATTATACTGAGTCTTGAGTCTGTGCTACCGTGTTTTCTTCTATCCTAAAGATAAGTCTTCAGAAGGAGAGCAGAAATAAGGGGAAATAAGTTTAAATTATTTTTTATAAAGAGAGAGTGTAACCAGAAGATATCCCCATGCTCAAATCTGTGAGGCAGCTGATCTCTATCCCAAATATGTGTCAAAAATTAGTTGTGTGACATTGCAACTCCATGAGGCAAGAATTTGATACATTTAATCAGAGAATGGTTCTGTAGGATAGAAACACTAGCAAAGGGCATATTTTGGATAGGAGATACAGCACAATCTAGTCAGCTGTTGGACTATTACCCTAACATGGATAGACTAGAAGGCTTTCAAAAAACACTTCAAGAAAAATTATTTTAAATGCAGGCAAATTTGAGTAAAATACCTTGGTAAACACTCCCTGCAGCCAAGGGCTTTATTTCCTTGCCGGCAGAATTGATTGGCTAGATAAGAAAAATGGGAACATGCATGTCTGGAAGTTATGTCTGATCTTTTCTTTCAGCCATTGGAAGCACCTACAAGGTAACATTGTTCCATTTGGACTTCATTAATACTTTGGACATGACATTAGAGGGGCAGTTATTAGTTCAATATAAGGAGATGGCCAATAGCACAAGTACTGTTAGATTTTTTAAAAATTTGACTGGAAAGGAGATAAGGGAGATAAGCTTATGCTGAAAGGAGATCTGTGGGGCTGGAAATTGCCAGCATGGTCCCATTATTATGCTTCTGTGTTTTATTTCATGTTTTTCTGAATCATCAAGGCACTGAAAATAGGGGGTTGCTATTGAAATGTGCTGCTGGCATAGCCTTGGGAAGGTCTTAATGGTCATATGGGGAATATTATGAAGTGGCACCTGCAAATATAGAAGTGACAGGAAGTATAACACTACGCAGAGTTGGGTGCTTAGTAGCCCAAAACACTTAACTACTTATGTTTGTCTTACGAGCTGAAGACCCACGTTTGGAAGCAATAGAAGATGATAAGACTTGAATGCAAGAACCTCAGATGCAATTTAACCTTGGTAATAGCAATCATTAACCTCCTGTCTACCAATTATGATGCTAGGAAATGTCACTTCCTTATCCAGAAGCCTAGTGGACACCTAGAACTGTTCCTAGGGTGGCCAAAGCAGAGAAAAGCATTTCTAACAGGCTCTTACTGGGTTTAGGCTGAGGACGTAAGGTTGTTGAGAGTGCTGAGGGCTTACCATCAGTCTATTGGAGCAATAGCAGAAGGGGGAAAAGGCTATTTCAGCTGTAGGGCAGTGTTAGCTCAAGGATAAATGGTGTATGGACTGACCGTGATGAAGTAAATATTGAAAATCACTATTCCTCCTCACATGAGCAAGGAGGTGCCTCAGTGGGAAGTTTTGTGACAAGAATCCAAACTGTTTCTGAGATAGATGCTTTTTTTGAGAGGGAGCCTATAAAGTGATCACTGTAGTAGCTGGGACCCAGGCTCTCTAGTCCTAGTGTTCCTTTCTGGAGTTTCTAAGGGTGACTGCAAGAATCTGGCATGGAGTATGCTCTGTCTGAGGCAGGAGCAGATGTATCCTCTCCCCTGTTAAGATCCCAGCTGCATCCAGCCTTGCCTTCCAGACCTGTGTTTCTCTGCTCTTGACCTAGCAGAGAGAGATGATGAAACTTTCTCAACCACTCAAAAGCACTTCTTAGGCAGCCCAGGGGATTGTGGTTGTGCAGTTTCAGCTCTGTCTTTCAGCTGAACACCCACATAGATGAGTAAATGCAGTTTCTACAGAATTCCCCATCTTTCAACCGCAGAGTGCAAGCACTGGTCTCTGACTCCAACAGAGTTTTGAATCTCTGGAGCAAGGAAGTCTCCCTACAGATCAAAATCAAAACTGCTCTAAAATGAGAGTGTTCTTTTCAGATCTGCTCAGCTCCTACCCAAAGAGTTCTTTAAGGGTGATGAGTTGTCACAGCAATCTCCAGTAAGAGAGGGGTACAGACCTATTTTAAGGTGTGTGAACAGGCTAGACAGGTGATAATGACCGTGGTACCTGGGTCACCTAGGACCTGAATCGATGGCCCAGCAAGCTTCTTTGAGTAAGAGTTCCCTTTGAGCAAGAGTTCTCTTCTAGTTCAACCTCCAGGACTTCCTGATCTCAGTTCACTTCCCAGTGCCCTAGGATGGTGTGAGAGCATTGTTCTGTGATTCACAGACTTGTCTGTATTGGGGCAATCACTGGTACTGCAGCAGAGCCCCACAGAAATTCCTTGCTGAATGACGGGGTCGGGAGCATTCACTCTGTGGGAGACTGGTGGCCTAACCCAGGCTTTCTCTAGTAAGAAGCTTTGCAGTCTGAGAACTACATACGACGTTTTCTCACACTCAGGTTTTATTTCCTCTCTGTCATACAGACACTATATTGATAAGTGAGTTTTGCAGTTCTCTGTACTGAAGTGATAAACTTGTTTTCTGAAACTGGAAAAATGTGGTGAAAGCATCGGTCCAAAACACTGTCTCTAATTTTTTTTTTTCCTTTTTAGATGTTAGTCCCTGTAGAAGTCAGCAGTTTTTCTCCTGACTTCTCTCAGTAATGCTAAACACTTCTGAAGGATGCATGAGGTGACTACTAGACAACTGTGCCATATTTCTAAAGCACTCAGGGTGGATGAATCAAGAGACAAAGAGGAGCCATCTGGAATAGGGAGAGAACTTGTGAAGCTGACTCAGGACATCTTTGGTTGTCTTTAGGCTCTGTCTTTGTCCAGCAGAGCAAAATTCCCCTCCTCGATACGCTACCAAAGCCCTGTTTTCTCTATATCTCGTCATGTCATGACATCAGTCTGCATGAATGATGAGACTGCAGTGTCATTATGATGTGTGATGTCAATCTCTGACTAGGTATAGTTTAGAATCATTTGTGACACATTTCCTGCCCCAGTCTCTTCTCCTGACATCAGTTACCATGGTGACTTGGGCAACTGGAAAGCTGTCAGTGAAATAGATTACTATGTAAGTAACTTTCTCAGGGTTGTCTCATTAGAAGTTCAAACCTAGCAAGGAATCATTCCCCAAAATGCATTTTCAACGTAATATATAGTTTTTCTGGCTCCAGCAAGGCTTGATCCAAAGCCTCTCAAAATCAGTGGAAAAGCTTCTATTGATTAAGCCTATAGTGACAGAGTTTGTATTTGAAGGGCATGATGACAACCTTATCCATCATATTTTTTTATCTGCTTCTCTCTAAAGACTTTATTTTGAAATGCAGCTTTCAACTTGCCTGAAGTGGTCAACTATACCAGCAGAAAAACATAACCCATGCTGATTTCATCCATAGAGTGGATAAAAAGTGATACAAAATCTGACTTCTCACTTCTCTGACCCCATTGTCCCAGGACAGCTGCCTCAGCAATAATATAACTGACTTTAAAGTTGCTTTATGATTTACTGTGATTTCTGTTATTTACTTTTCTGAAATATGATTTTAAGGTGACACAGAAATAAACTGTGAACATATAACTGCTTTCACAAATTCCATGTAGAGACCATGCTTCCTGCTTCTGAAAACTGTTTCTATGCACTGCTAGCATACTTGGGGAAGCTCAAAAATGTGCTGCTGCATTCATCTTTACATAGATGCCTATAATGCCTTTGTTAGAGCTTTTTCTGTGTTGGTTCTTTGATTCCTGTCATGTCTAGGGCTTTGTCAGATTTCTACTTCTCACTGCTTTCAGTGGGGAAAGAGTTTGCTAAATATTCTGGAAGCTTTGACTTCAGCAAAGTTGAATAATCATTGTCCTCCTCCTTTTAGTCCTGTACTGCTTTGCATCTTCATCATCAAGTGAAACAAGCGAGTCTGTTGGAGAGAGTGAAAGTATCTGCAGTGATGCCTCTTTAATATCTCTTTCTTGAGCATCTTTCACCACCTACATTAGTGTGTCCTTGCTCACATTTCCTTTTCCTATTTACTCTTGCAGGGCTGGAATCCGGCCACATCCCTGGTGCTGTGAACATACCCTTCCACTCATTCCTATCCGAAACCGGACATGAGAAGAGTATTGAGGAGATCCAAGAAATATTCCGTGCGAAGAAAGTGGATCTCTCAAAGCCACTGACGGCCACATGCCGCAAAGGTGTCACGGCGTGTCAGATTGCCTTGGCAGCCTTCCTGTGTGGCAAGCAGGATGTGGCTGTTTATGATGGTTCCTGGTCAGAGTGGTTCCACCGTGCCCCACCACACTACAAGGTCTCTGAGGTGAAGCGCAACAAGGCCTAGAGTGAGAGCTTTGTCTTGGGCAGTGAGGTCTGGCAGCTTTTTCCAGCCCAGAGTAAGGTGAAAGGGAGGAGATAGAAGTAAGGAAAAAATATGCTGATTTGTATTTTGCAAATTTTTCGAAGAATGATCAGTAGATTTCTATTAATCTTCTGGGTTTTCTCAATTAATAAAATCTAAGATGATGCATCTGTGAATATATTGAACTCTTCTCTGTTACCTGTAACATGCTTGTGCTGAGTGGGAAAAGCACCTTTGCAACATGAAGGAGAGTTACACAATTCCCTGGAGACTATCAGAAATTCCAGTGGCCTGATGAGAGTTCGAGTCAGGAGCAGGATGAATGAAAAGTCAGGGGCTAAAATATTGGACTGGATGCGGGACACGGGAGGGTCAAGCAATGGTTCTGTCATTAACTCAATGTAAGACTTTTTACCAGCCCAATCTCTTCCCATTTGTAATGTGGAAAATGGGGGTGCCTTCCACATGCCAACTAGATCCAACCCATCAGGATGTGTGTTACCTTGCTGGTGTTCAGGTAAGGCACATCACAGAGGAACTTCCCAGCCCACTGATTATTACTTCTACTGGTTTTCCAGATAGGCAGCAATGAGGTCCCAACAAGAAGGCTGCAAACAATCAAGAGGGACCTCAGGGTCTTGGCTCAACAGATCAAGGGATCTGGAGTACAAGTTGTGTTCTCTTCCATCCTGCCAGTTGCAGGGAATGATGGGGCAAGAAACGGGGAGATTATGTAGAGGAATACCTGGCTTTGAGACTGGTGTTACCAGCAGAGTTTTTGGTTTTTTGATCGTGGGTCAGTTTATACAACATGGAGCCTGCTGACAATAAATGGGGTTGTCCTGTCTCAAAGGGGGAAAAGGATCTTAGCTCAGGAGTTAGAAGGGCTTATTGAGAGAGCTTTAAGCTAGATTGGAAGGGGGAAAGGGACAAAACCAGGCTTACCAGTGATAAGCAATGGGGTGGCATGCCAAAACTTGAGGAAGTAAGATCCCTCAGTCTGCTCCATGAGGTGTCAGCTACAATGAACCACACTCAAAATGTTTCTACCAATGCATACAGCATGAGGAACAAACAAGCAGCTTGAACCTTTGGCCCAGTCCCAGAGATACGACATCATTGGCATAAATGAAACTTAGAGGATGAGTCCTGTGACTGAATGTTGGATGTTTACAGGCTCTTCAGGAGGGATAGGCAGGGCAGGCGAGGTTGAATATGAGTCAGCAGTACTCTGGCAGCCAGGAGGGCCAACCTTGTCCTGGG
The DNA here is from genome assembly GCF_025592945.1 of Manacus candei. Taxonomy (NCBI): domain Eukaryota; kingdom Metazoa; phylum Chordata; class Aves; order Passeriformes; family Pipridae; genus Manacus; species Manacus candei. The sequence continues at coordinate 7,830,414 of NW_026138066.1, forward strand.
GGGGCATCAGGCAAAGCATCGCCAGCCGGTCAAGGGAGGGGATTGTTCCACTCTGCTCTGCACTGGGGCAGCCTCACCTTGAATATTGTGTGCAGTTTTGGGCACCACAACAATGTTAGGGAGCATCCAAAGGAGGGCAACAAAGATGGTGAAGGGTCTAGAGGGGAAGCCATATGAGAAGTGGCTGAGATCACTTGGCTTGTTCAGCCTGGAGTCTACAACTTTCTCTTGATGGGAAGCGGAAGGGCAGGCACTGATCTCTTCTCTCTGGTGACCAGTGACAGGACCTGAGGGAATGGCATGAAGCCATGTCAGGGGAGGTTTCGGTTAGATATTAGGAAAAGGTTCTTCACCCAGAGGGTGATCCGTCACTGGAACAGGCTCCCCAGGGAACTAGTTATGGCACCAAGTCTGACAGAGTTCAAGAAGCATTTGGGCAACATTTTCAAGTACATAGTATGATTCCGGGGGCTGCCCTATACAGAGCCAGGAGTTGGACTTCAACAATCCTATTGAGTCCCTTCCAACTCAGGTTATTCTATGATTCTATGATTTTCCTTCCTCTCTGATCAGGGTCAGGAGCTCACGTGAAGCATTTGGAGATGCTAGAAGATCCAATTCTGCTGACATACAGTCTTGTTGATTATCGTGACTGTGTTAGGAGAGTCTCCAAGAAATCCTGTGTGTGATGTGAACTTCTGGGTACAGGTATTTCATGAGACATGGACCTTTTACTCTGCTCCTTGTTTGTTTTTTCAATCTGCCAGGATAATCCTTTACACCATGTGGATTCTGTTTCCCATGGAGAGGGAGCTCATAGCTCATAGAAGGAGGGAATGCTGTTCCCCAGCAACCATCTCTACTCTTCAGTTTCCATCCCACCTCTACACCTGGACTTCAGCAGGACCTACCTGCTTGTACAAATCACTGTGACATCACCAGGGATCATGGACCAGGTGAGATAGGTAGTTATGGAAGAGGCTTTTCCTCTTGGTAAATCATGGATCATTCCTTTTAAAAAAAAAATCCAGTCTCATTTTGACATTCATGGGGCTCCTCAGGTCTGAAAAGTCAATGAAACCTCCTCATATTTTGGACACCCAGTCAAATGTGGAAGGCATATGAAACCACTCTTGGCCACACCTGGTGGCTGGTGAGAATGGCCAGTTCCTACACCTATCTGAGGAGGTTAGTTTTCTACCTCAAAAGACAGCTCCCTCTTCCTCCAAGGCTGCATGTCAAGAAAGTCAGAGTGTTAGGCTATACTAAATCTTTCGTTCAGAAAGAAAGATCAAGTTTAACCATTTTTAGCTCTTTGATCAAGATATGTCTTTTCTAATTGATTGTCTATTGCCCGTCACAGGATTGGCTTAGCAAAGGAATAAGACATACTTCTTGTGACTTCTGTTATTGAGAAGGATGGTAAAATGGCCTTAAAGTCCTTCTTGGCATCAAGATGTAGGAGTCTCTGAGCGGTGCTTTGACTTTGGACCCTCGGAGTCAGAAGCAAAACAAGAAGCATGACAATAACATCACATACAGTTACAAACTAGAAAGTAGGAACAGTTTCAGGCTTCAGTGTCATTTTGTCCAGGAGTAACTGGGAAAAGGAAAGTTATTGATGAATGGGATTTGGGAAATAGGCACATTGCCTCACTACACAAAAATTCTGCTTTGTTGGAAGAAATGGGAGAAGAGGAGGAATTTCTACATTAGCAGACTGTAAAGTTCTTTCCACTGAATATAGTAATAATAACAAACAGACCTGGTTTTGTTTTACGTAGGAGGTGGAAGTTAACACAGCAGTTTATTTAGCAGCACAGATTCCTGCACTTTGATCATGTGTAACTGTATGGTTCTTCTTTAAAAAGAATCAACAGTGATAGAGAAAAGAAGCAGATTGTGCCCTGTGAGTTAGGACTGGCTTCCTCTCTTCATCTCTTGTGGCCCTGTTCTTTTTGTGGAAGAGGATCTGTCCCTTAATACCTTTGCAGAGCATGCAGCACTGACTCCTGGAGTCTGACTGATACAGTAACTTCAGCTTCAGGATCCCAATATCGTATAAGACATGCTGCTGCAAAGAAGTGGCACAGTGTAAAACCCAAGCTGGTGGTGGTTCAAGTCAGCCCTGGTGAAGCACTAGGCTTCCTACCCCTCTGGCTGATGTCTTCATTCCAATGACTGCCTCAAGAGCAGAAGGTAAGCCTGTATATCATGTCCTGAGTTAATTTGACAAATCCAAACATACATCCCTACCTGATCCAGATCCCATTTGAACTGCTGCTAGTGCCAGCAGACTCACAATTACCATATTTATCACCATGGGCCATGGCTTCAGTTTTAACAGCACTGAGGGAGACTCAAGGATAGACCCAGGTCTCAGGGATTAATCATAGCTCAGAGAGCTATGCAGGGGCGGAAATACCAGGAGTTTGCACTTAGGAAATGTGGAATGACAGTGGTTCTCTGTTGTTTGTGTTTTCAGCAACGTCAAGCTCAGTGCAATGCAGATTTAGACACAGGACAGAAAAGACTCACTGACTGTACTGAAGTGACAAAAAAGTCCTTGGACTGGACATCTCTTTCAGATTACGAGCAGCTGGGTTACAACCTGAGATCAAATCTCTTCCAAGGTGAGGGGACACACATGCCTATCCCTGACCTTCAAAGCTGATTCCATCTACACTTTGCCAGGACTCAGGGCAGCCACATTGCTATGTGCAGACATCTGACTATAGGTGATACTCACTTTCTCTGCTTATTCCTTCTATCCGCAGTCACTGCTTTTCCAGACTGTGGTACTTGAGGAAACAGAATCTAGATCCTTCCATTCTATTCTATGTATCCTGTCCCTTTCTTTTCATTCACTCTTTTTTTTCCAAGATGTGAAAAGCAAACATGAGTCATGACTCTTGTCCTCCATGTTCAGACCTGTCCAAATGGACACCATTTGGAATTCAATGTCCCCTGTCATCTCCAGTTGCTAGTTATCTCCAGTTCCAGTATTGACTTTATTTCTCTTCAAGACTTTAGAGATGTGGGGCTCTGAAATATCTTGCCCAAACCTCTGTTTCCAAGGTTCCCCAGGATCCTTCCATCAAAACAAATATTGGAAACTGAGCAATCATCCCATTTTGTTACCATCATATCCAAGAAACTCTGAAATAATTGTCTGTGATTCTAGTTTCTCATGTACCAGCATAAGACACATTCCTTTTCCTTGTACAGTACGTTCCATGTCAAGACCTTGCTGGGTATTGAAGACTGCATTGTCCTCGGTTTGTGTAGTCACACAGAAAGGAAGGACATCTTTCCTCAGGGAGCTCAAAATCATTATTGTCAAGAAAAAGGTGTGATAAAAAGAAAGGTGAAGTGGAAAGGATGAGAGATTAAAATAAAGCCCCCTCGTGGCTAAAAGTCAAGAGGGGATGAATACAGAAGTCACAGCTGGGAATTATCTGTCAAGTATTGTGGCAGAAAAGGGGATCAAGGAGGGCTGGAGTGTTAAGATGGTAGTTTTTTTGTGGAGTTGTGCTGCTGAGTAGGAAGCTACTCACGTGAATGAGGAGATTCAACATGAGGTAAGTGGGCACTCGACTAAAGAAGAAAGGGCACTGGGATACAAATAAAGATGATACCTTACAGCAACCTCTGTGTGTATCTCATACTTGAGGATGAAAAGCAGATAAATTGGCAAACACAAGCTCCCTCCTGGGAGATAATGAAGCTATTGTTCAGCACTAGTCACAGATCTGGTCAAAGGTACTGCAGTCAACACATGCCTTTTCTTCAGCCCTTGAAACTGCTGGTGTTGCTCCCCTGATCAATTCCAGGACTGCAGTAGGGTGATTTCTGCATACAATTCCTTATTTGCTGTTCCTTGCAGGTGGCCCACTGAAGAGCCGAAGCTTGATGAGAGATTCCTACACCCCTGATGTAATTCAGAAGGCAATCAGAGATCCCAAAAATTGGCATGGAAGGAGGATTTATGAGCTAGGTATGGCTTCTGCAGGAAAAGTACCTTGCTGAATTCCTTAGATGGGTGCTGCTTCTGCCAAGGACAATGAATGGGTTTGGGCAAAGTCACAAGAGGACTAAAAATTAGCATTTTAAGAAGAGAGGAGCTCTGCAGCTAGAATAATCCTTGGGGTATAATAGCGCTAGGAAGGAGGCTGTATCTGAACTATGATTTGCCTTCTTTACAGGGAAATGGTATGAGAAATATTTCCTAGATCTTAACGTGCAGAAAGCAATGAAGGACAAATACGGGGATAAAAAAGGCAAGCCTTAGAAGATGAAGGTTGAAGACTGGAGTGCATTCAGCAAGTGATCTTTTTCCTCAGCCATCTAATAAACCTCCATGTAAAACCTGAACCCATTGCTTGCTAACTGTCAACAGCAGGTTTGTTGCTGATTCTCTCTTGCCCCCTCTATTAGAGTATCTCTGGGGAGAGTAATGCAAGATAAATTTGAATATAAATGCAAAAAAACCCAAAACACTTTGTTGGTCACTAGTACAGCAGGAATGATTGGTGTGTGAGGCACATATCTTTGCAGAGGGATGTGGTGGTGAGAGAAGCCCATATAGAAATTCATCTACTCAGCACCTAAGTTGGAGTAGGACCTGTGAGCGGTGTAAGAGGGTGACGGTGGAAGGGGTGCATGTGTGTGTGTGAGAAAACTCATGTTTGCCAGAAGATTTGTGATGCGTGGACAGCTGCCCCAGCAGTCCAGAGAGAAATACAGAGGATGCACTGGGAACAAACCAAAATTGCCCAAGGACCTGAGTGCTGTCTACCTCTCTCACTGAAGACTAGAAAGCTCCCACACAGAAAAGCTTCAGATCTGTGTGTACAGGGCAGCTAGACACACCAGAAGAACCAGCTCCTTATTGATACTTCCAGGGTGAATTCGGGCTCTCTTGCCAGAAGGGCACCAAACCATGTCCACTTAATAACCTGGGCACGGCTCTGTGTGATTGGCACCCTACATGGGGTAGGCAAGGAAGGTTTTCTGCACACCATTCTAATTCTGTTGTTATATCTGTCACATGGAGGATTTCAGGGAGCAGCAGTAATGTGTGAAAGCAAATGGAAATTCAGTTGAGAAGAGGAGGCATCAGTGCATTCACTAAAGCCCACACTAATTGCAGGCCAAGCAAATGAAAAACCAAACAACAGCTTATCCCACCTAGAGAGAATAGGAAAGCTGCAAGAAGCTTCTCCAATCTGCAAATCACCCCACAATGTGCACGGACCCTTACTGAAGCTCTCATAAGCCTTACTTGTCTCTGACAGCCCTTTCCCTAACTCAAAGATAAATGTCTCTCAGAGAGAAACATGTCCACCATACAGTCTGTACAATCTGAAATTCAAGAGTGTATTTGGACAGTAAGCAAGGACCACACAAGGGCTTGAATGATACAGGACATGCAGGGTCTTTAGAGCTTCCTGATGTGTTTTTCTCACAAGTTTAATGGTCCTTATTGCAGGATTCTGCTTCCCAGCTCCAAAGTGTAGCAGTTTGGTGTGGCAATCACAAAGTACATTTCTGGGAATAGCAATGCCCTGATCTTTCCCGTCTGGTCCTAAGCTTTTCACACTTTAAAAGATTGATGCTTTGCTCCCTGATATGAACTGTGTTGGGATAGAATTAGGATTGTTATTTCACCATTGGCTGGTGATTAGATAACAATATGCTGACTTTGTTAAAGTAGTGAAGGAGGTTAAAATTTAATATAATATAATAATCAAGCGATAATCATTTTCCACCGCCAATAATTAACCATTTGGACTTCTGATATTTCCAGGCACATGTCCAAGCCTTTGAAATTAAGGAAACTGGCCAAACGGCAGCTTGTAGAAACCTCCCTATGGGTTTGCTTTGTACATCAGTACTAACTGGCTCCTGCCTGAGTACACGCCACACTAGCTCCGGCTGAAAAAGCGCAGCTCTGTAGGAACAGCCTGTTCTCTGTGTTGCAGCCAGCTCTGATGGCCAATATTACTCCAGGTACATAATAAACGCTGTCTTCTGAGACCACAGCAGGTCCTAATCCAGAAAACATGGAGCTGAGCAGAAATCTACTGACGTTGTTTGGCATACTGGAAGCAGGCAGTTCAGGGCACAAGCAGCTAATACACAACACATAATGTGGGCTGAATCTGCACGTAGAATTACAGATCTGTTTCTACTAGACATTAAAAATGCCTATTAGCCATTAGAAATAGGCACTAGGGCAGGCAGACTGCAAGATTATGGTACAGCTTGAGGTAAATACCCTTTTGCTATCTGTGAAGGGCTCATAAAGAGACTGGATCAGAAGGGAAATGGACTGAAATGTCCTGTTGGTGCACCACTGTGCACAAACTGTGCATTTCCTCTTGCAGTGGAATGAAGTCACTTGGTGTGCTTTTTACAAATTACAATATTTTATAAGCACTTAAATAGTATAAAATACTTGGCATTGTATAATGCATTCAAATGGTGACAGCTGTTTCATGATAAACATAGATGTGGCAATCCCCCTTCATCTTCTTTGCTTTGCCAACTGTTACAGATCAGCCAGGGACAAACACTTTTAGAGAGGTGACACACTGAAAGCTGCAGAGATAGTTGAGATGATAGCTTTCAGTGAGGCAGCGCAGCCTCTGGGAACAATCAATAACTGAAGTCTCTGAGTGCTGAACAGACAAATTTAGCCAGAACCTTCGTCTGGACCATTGCCCTGTGTGCACTCTGTGTTGACTAGAGTGCTTTAGCAACCTGAACATGTGTAGTCAAAACCAGCTTTGGAATCCCCAAGTATCATGCCATATGAAGTTAGACAAGAATAGAGCCAAAATAAGTGCTCACTGCAGCTGAAATCTCTCTTCTATTCATTCTTCTGCTCTCATTCCTTCTTGTTTGCTTTGTGCTGGTGTTGACACTTCCCTACGCATCCTCTGAACTGAGTCAACTTGATAAACCACCAGAAAATCAATACAGAAGAAAAAAAAACCAAAGCAAAACAAAAACACAAACCAAGTTAATAGGTTAACAAATTAAATTTTCTAAGCAAAGGACCTTGTTGCAGACAAAGAGATATAGATGTTGGGGAAAGGGAGTGGAAAGACAGTGGACGGGGAAATGGCCTTTCCCTGCCTTTTTAATGCAGTGAGAAATTAATTTGCCTCCACTATTTTGTCTCACTGGACTCAGTGCTTTGCAGCACAGGTAGCCTGTATTTAAGTGATTTTACACGGTCTGGTCATTGGGTGGCAGCTCTGAGCCAATGTTTTTATCTGACAGGGCAGAACTTGGGGAAAAAAGTGAGATTTTTCTCTGGTTTAGCTAAGCCATTCACCAAAATTGCTTTTTAAGAACTGTTTTGGTCATCTATAAACAGTCAATGCACTTGAAATAAAGATAATTATACTATAAAGATTTGAAACAGAAGGGATCCATTGCATCTAAGCTTCTGCAGCACTCTCCTCATTACTTTTTCTTGCAGTAATGGCTATTTCCAAGTTCAGGCTTATGCATACCTGCAGTCTAGGCATAGACTATTTTGCAGGATATCACTTTTAATAAGGATTTCCTGTTCTCCAAACAATATTTTTTTCTTTTCATTTAACCCTCTAACCTCTGCCTATCTCACGTTATCCTGAACAATTCCAACCTTTGGTATCTCCACTGTCTATGACTTTGAATAGCTCATATAAAGAGATGGTGACAACTGTAAGAACAAAAGACAGTCAATGCAAAAAACTCTTATCAGAGTCTTCAGCCTGCTATTCAATTCAACCCTTTGTGCTGTAGAGCTTGCACAGAAGTAAAACTTAAATTCAGAGCTACATCTATCCTGAGGTAAGCCCAGTATTCCTAAAAGAATGGAGTACTTACTGCTGATCCTGCCTATAATGGGATAAAAGAGAAATCCAGCACTGCTTGAAGTGTCAAGAGATCACAACAAAAAAGGGAGTGGGTGGACTTCAGTGGATTTCACTCTTGGGCACTGGGTTTAAAATACAATTGTGTCTTATGTTTGAAGGTATTCAAAACAGTTATTCATCCAGAGAGAATGGTGATTTGAGGGTTAGGAATTACCAGTGTAGTTCCCCTTGATACTGGTAGAGCAAAGGAGCCATGCAGCAAGAAAGTTAAAAAAAAACCCCAAAATCAAATAGTGCGTTCCTCACGGTTCGCTTTGGGTTTCGTTTGCCACAGACTCCTCTCTGACAGAGCCAAGACTTCACGGACTGAAGCTGCCAAGAGCAGTGACCTGGTAGGAGAGGTGGGATCACTGCACTTGGAAACATCATCTCCCTACGGATGGAGAATGGGCTCTCTCAGCTCTGGGCAAAACAGGGGCGAGAGCTACATTACCAAGAAGCTTTCAGGTTCTATTTCTGATTAGTAAACAGGCCTACTGATTTTTATGCTGAGTTGCTATTTTACCCCTTTTAATAACATTCTTTTTTGTTTAAACCCTTGGATTCATTGCTCCTGAGCAGGAAAACTGATTATCCAAGCTCATTATGTGCCCAAGCAAAATCATTTTCTTTTCCTATAACCTGAGAGCCTTGAACTGAAATTGATTAACTATTTTTAGAAAGAAGCCCTAGCTAAATCTGGCTTCTTCCCCTGCCAATCTCACCTATCAGGGGAGTGCAAAACAAGCCTATCTAAATGGAGGTGCATGGAAATTATGACCTGTCCCTTTTACCAAATGCATTAATATAACTAAGAAAGAGGTAGGTTTATTTGAGATCTTTCACCATGTTGGATTAGAATCAGGAGAGGAGAGGTAGCATTTGTGGAAAGAAAATGTGATTATGATGGTGTCATTTTTCAAATTTTTGGATTGGTTGTCTAAGACACCTACAACTCCAGAAGGCTTTTCTGAATCTCAAAGCTGGCTAGTTTCCTTTTCCAACAGCTTTCTTAGGGCTCTGAAGACCTGAAAGATCTCAATATTCTGTGCATTTTTTTCCTTGTCCCTGATGGACCCACCATCATGTGCAGGCTCTCTGATCATTTTAATGCATTTACAAAACTTATTTACTTGGTGTGATGGGTTGACCATGGCTGGCATCCGGATGCCATATATTCTCACCCCTCCCTCCCAGTTGTGCAGCAGTTTTTACCCTTTCTTAGATGTGTTATCAGAGAGGTGCTACTAAGCCACTCTGCCACTTGCCCTCCTCAACTGGACAGAGGGAGAGGAAAACTGTTACAGTGCTGCCAGAATTAAATATGACTACACAGATCTCCAGTACAGGTTCTTCAGGAAAAAAAATACTCCTTTTCAAAAAATATGTGAGGATATTTTTGTGGGTTCTGAGCGTCTGTGGGGGCTTGAAGGGCCTCCAAACACATCCAGGTGCAACTCAGGAGAAGAGGTTGGTGCTTGACCTCAGACTGTGACCATGACACCAGTTTTCCCAGGAGAAAACTCAAGGCAAGGGTGGTCACTGAGGGGCTGGATGAAAAAAGCACAGGACTTAGCTGCTACTGACAGCTCTCTAACTAGCAGCTCTCTAAGGTGCTAACTGCATAAAACAGAAGATGACCTATACTGTCTTCCAGGAAGCTACAAGGAATCTTTGGCCCCATCTCTTGTACACTCCTCAGAAGATGCAAGCCTTGAACTTTTCTGTGCCACAGGAAAAGATCAACTGTTTACTGCCAACTACAAGTGTTCCAATTCCAAGATATGCAAGCACAATTCAGCTTTTGAGAAAAACTATATTTTTCCTGTAAATAAAGCAGGGCCAGGGACCATTCTCTGGCCCCCTGGTAAAATGACCCAGACCAGCTATGTCTGCAGACTTGCTGGTCTCCTTGGTCTCCCACAGAGTCTCTGCAGTCTAAAACACAGCTAAAGTTTTGTGTCTGTTTTTCATTTCAAAGTGCACGGCACACTGTGACCACTGTGTTATAGCTGTACTGGCAGTGAAAAGGGATGTGTGCTGCACAGCCTGGGTGCAAAGCCTTCCAGAATACTGTTGAAGGACACTGGACACAGCCTACCCTGGTACAGTCGTGTCCATGTTGCCCAGTGGGAATGGTTGCTATGCTGTGCTATCTCCCAAAAGGTGCCAGGTTGTTATCTTGGAGAGCACTAGTTGGCACAGGCCAAACCATGGCAGGGAGAGTGCTGACAACAAAGCAGTGCAAGCAGTTACGAGGCAGTGTGTGATACTACATCTTGGCCCTGACTTATTTAGGAGTAATAACTCAGGCAATGTGACTGCTAGCATCAGCATTTATGAAGCTCACAAGCTTTCAGGGATACTTTTCAGTTAGTTTTTCAAAATAAAGGTCCTCTGTCTCTTACAAGCACCGAATGTGAGACAAGAAAAAGGGAGAAGACAACGATTTCCAAGTTACAAACAAACCCATCTTTCCTTCACACAACTTAGAAAAGTATATATTAAAAGAGCTGACTCTTCCTCCTAAGAGCCAGATGATTATCATGAAACCCAAGAGTCAATTTAATTTGTGTCAGCTTCCTCGACTGCTCTGCAAGCTAGGATATTTTCCCAAATAGAGCATCATAGTCACCTTCCCACTCTGTCTTTGAAGGCATGACACAAATTTGAGGCATTATGGACAATTTGGAGCTATTTCTGATCACACTAGCTAGGAACAATTCAGCATTTCTTTGTTTACATTCCACTTTCAAAGTCAGACTTTGCTTCAAGGAACAAAAAGTATGTCATTTCTAGGGGATGAGGAGGTAAGGGAATATGTGTATTTTTGTGAGAGGGAAGCTGAGTTCAGACAGGCTGGGAGAAATTCAGCCAACATGTTTACCACCTTATTAGGTCAATGTCTTTTATCTAAACCTATTTCCAAAGGAAATATGGAGGAAGAAAGGAATCAGGTTTCTATCTTCCAACTTCCATCCAGGGAAGTCAAGGTCTGGACCTGTAGTGATTCCTTACAACTTCCATAGATGTTTAAAAGGTGTACACAGGCTTAGGATATAAACAGGTGAGAATGCTTTGTTCTTCCTATTGCAATGGGTGATATCCATGTGCAGCCTGCTCTCCCCCTATGGTTAGTAAGGAATCTTTCAAGAAAGGAAGAGGGGGTGGGCTGCTTACTCACCCTTTCAGCACTTGAAGGTAGTTTATTTGCCTCAGAAGATTACTGAACTCCTCAGAAGTGTTCTGCCAACTGAAGACCACCTGACTGGCTGCCACTGGCCAAAAATAAATATTGCAATACTTCTGAGAAAAGAGAGATCGTGTTAAGGCCAGGAAGAGCCAGGAGCCATGGGCACAAGAACACCAGCAGCACATTTGTGATAGACACTTAGGACAAGAACAAGCTTCCAGGCATTCACACTGTGTAATTAGATTTACAAACTTTTCAACCTGTGTTTTAGAAGTAATCTTTCCTAAATAACTTTTGTCCAAATAACCTTGCTGTTCTGATTTTTAGGGCCATTCTGTTTGCCCATGTAAACACAGTAGAAACGTTGATAGAGGCAGTCTCACATAGATGGACACAGGTTAAAAAAACTACCACTCTGAAAGTATTCCTGGCACCTTCATAGCCCCTGGATTTGCTCTAACATTTCAATCAACTTCTCCCTCCTTCATCCTTGCTCCTTGCTCCAATCTGCTGTTCCTTTCTACATTTCAGCCTTCATTCTCTAGCTGGAACAAGCTGAGATCCTTTTCTCTTTGATCTTCACTAGCAATGTCGCTGTACTGCAAGGATGTAGGGTGGGCAGCTACCTTGTTAAGTGAACCCAGATGGTACATGGCTGCACCTCACTCCAACCCCAGCTGAGGGAATGTAGCTTTCTACAGAGGCTTTTCAGCCATTAGCAGTTGCTGTTACTGACACATTTACAGGCGGCAGCACCTGAAACGGAACACATGGAATGTCTCAGTGCATTTACCAACCTACTCTTTTTCCCCACCGTGAATCATCTCCAGAGACTGAAAACATGGTTGTTTTGTGCAATGTAAGAAGTCTCAGCTTTTTAACATTTCTTAATTCTCTACATCTTCATTTTCTACTCAAATACAATAAACCAGTAGACCACTAAATAACAGAAAATCCATACCCATGAATGTTGACAGCATTCCCTGTGTACGGGGAAGCAGCAAAGCTGTTCTGCTTTTCTTGTTACTGTGAGATTAAACCGTTGTCAATGAGGCCAATGCCTTGCTGTCACCCTCAGCTCCCAGCTCACCTTTCCCAAGCAAGCAAAGTTTGCAGCTTTGTCTGTTATGTTGTGCTTACACTGGAGAAGTCAAAGAAGGTACACCAGAGAAATGTAGCCACCAGCTGGGACAGAGGTTTTGTGAGGACTGTGGGACTGCAGAGCTCCTACAAACAGAATTTATTTTTTTTTTGGCGCACTGTGGAGTCCCTTGTGCCACAGGAACACTTCTGTGGTTTGAGACTTCAATCCACAGCAAACTGCTAACATTTGGAATGTGATTCAATACTGAAGGGATAGTAAGAGCCACCTTTTCCATTGACTTCACAGCTCTAAGGTCAAGTCATTAATGAATCCTACAGCTCTTTCTCAAGAATAATAGCAAGATGACTTCTCCCTATTCTTATTTCATGTGTTTTCTTCCCACCCTCCAATCTCTATGCTGTTTATTCCTCCATCTCTAGCTTCTACTATTATATTTTTTTTCTCTTTCTCCTCTCTCTTCCTTATTCTCTGTTCCTTCCTCTCCCTCATACTCTCCAGTTTGACTCTTCTGTTTTCAGCTTGAAAGGAAGCAGAAGTAACAAAAAGATAGTGCAAGACATATCTACTATCTCTGAGAGGAAACCCAATGAGAAAAACAACTTCTGTTTTTCTCACAGTTTGTTTTGCAGAAATTATTTTAACATAGCTATGCTCTTGCTGGCATAAGGAAGAAGCAGCTTTCTTTACCAATCTGATTAGTTTTATCACCACTGTCTCTACTGTAACACATTTTTCTCCACTTGAGTGCAATAATTAACATGTCCTGCTATATTTTGTGTGTATGCTATCACAGCAAAGGCAGGGGAGATTGAAAAGATAATGAAACCAACTGGATTAGCATGCTCTCTTTTCTGTTCTTCCTCATCCTGTACAGATCCAGCTTTCTCCCTAGCCTGGACATAACACTGGTGTCTGCAAGCTGGATACTGTGCTGGCTGCAAGATCACTTCACTGTCCTTTTGCTCAGCTCCATCTCTTAGGTTCATCAACCAAGCCTCTTTAGACCCTTCACAGAACACCATCCAGGAACTTAGTTTTCACAGCAGTTGTTAAAGTTCAGAATCACATTCATGAATTGATGAGCCTCAGAACACTCCATCCATGTGCAAGTTGTAAGAGGTATGTAGTTGTGACAGCACTGTAGGGTCCTCATTGGGATGCTCTCTGAAAAGAGGAAACAATCAGAAGACAGATCAGGCTAAAGGAAACAGTGGGAAGTGGTAAAATGAACACAAGTTACTCTACACTGGAGAAGGCAGAGACAGAGAAATGAGGAGCTGGGTGATGAGATCTGTGAGGAATATCCCTGGTATTGATCCCTACTGCATGTATTTCACCAATAAAAATTGGCCCTTCGTGGGAGAGTGGCAAGAAGTCTCCAGCATCAGCTGCTGCTGTTAAGAGCTGATGGACTGTTGCTACATTGTCATTTATCAGAATTTTATTGTGAGTCTTTGAACTGAGAAAGTTTCAACTTTCTGAACACATTTGTAAATCAAAATGGTCATGCAAAAAAAGTAGTATTCTGGTTTACAACCTGCAAAGAAAATCTGGAATTGTTTTGTAATTGGTAAAATTAATTTTCAATAAATATTCTAATTCAAAAGATTAACCAAAGGGTTAAGCTTGAGGTTTGGAATTCATTGGACTTCATGCCTTTGAATCAAAAGGGCCTTATAACACTGGCTAAAACCTCAAACACGTTTTTCTCTTTCTCTTCCCCACCCCCAGACAGGAATCACAGCCATTCCCATACAGTGAACTATCATCTAAGATTTCTGATTGTACCTCTGTTTGTCTTCCTGAGCTGCAGAGGCCCAATGCCCCATGAAAGTCCAACACAGATGGAAAACTGTCCAGCAAGTATGAGTATAACACAGAAAGCCTGACAGAGCAGCTCTCCCCAGTAAGAAGCCTGTTGTTGGAGGAAATGACAAACTGGATAATGCTGAACAGGGAATAATTTAGCAGAGCACTCACATCAGCATCAGTGTCCTAGGATAAGCATAGTTCTGAGTCCTGGTAATTCTCTGCATGTTTTGCAATAAACAAGGCTCCAAGCTGAATGGGAAGACCCTCAGGACCTAAGCAGTGTAGTGTTGACTCTTCTACCCCTTAACAAGAGAAAGAGTCTGGCAAACATCTAGAGACATAACTTCTAAAAAAAATTATAGATTTTTTTAAAAGCCAAACAAATGCTCTTACCAATCCACTACTCTTCTAACAGCTGAAAAAGGTCTCAGCAAAAAGTCAGTAAGGGCAAGATATGAGTGAGTAATTTATTGTTTAAGGCAAAAAAACATCAGATGTCTTATTAAGCAGGACATTCAGCTTTGACTTTGTGGGTTGTTTTAATTTGGTGAATACATTCCTGTGCTCACTGAATAAGCCCACTTGCCTTAGCAAGGAAGCTTAGCTCTAGGAAGTCATATGCAGAAGTGCATATGCACTAGGAGGTTATATACAAAAATGAGAGGCATCCGCTCTGTTTAACTACGAAGTCACAGAAAAGAGAAAGCTTTCTGTCAAGGAAAATGTACTTCAAAAGTCTAGCAGCTGAAAAATTCGTATCCCTCTATCAGTAAACAAACATACCTCATGGGTGGATTTGCAGAGAACCTGCTTTTCCTTTTTCTTTCGTGAAAAACATCTAGGCAAGGGTAAGCTGTGTCTGTGTTGAGGAAGGTCACTGTTAAACAGGGAAAATTAATGTGCTGTCCCCTGAGAATTCAAAGTCCGAGAACAGGAGCTGAATTTGTCTCTGCTATCATGGGAACTTCTGGCCCGGGGTCAGCTTGGTAGAGAGCTCTGTTTTTCAGAAACAGTAGAAAAAAAGATGGCAAGGAATGATTTTGCCATTCCTAGCAGCCCAAGGGCAGCTGATGCCTAATCTTGCAAGAAATACCTGTGCCCAAGCCAAGGTTCTTTCAGATCCAAAAAGTGAAACATGCTGCCAAGACAAGGTTGTTTCAGCCATCATAGAGTTATTGCTTGAGAGACCACAGAGTCCATGGCATTCAGTACTGCAAATCACATGTTAGGCAAGGGATTATAATCCTCCCAAGTACTAGAGATACGTGTTTGTCTTCGGAACGATAGGTGTGCAATGGTGCACTGGGGTAGAGTTAATTTTCTTCACAGTAGTTGGTATGGGACTGTGATTTGGATTTGTGCTGGAAACAGTGTTGATAATTCAGGGATGTTTTAGTTCCTGCTGATCAGTACTTACACTGAGTCAAGGCCTTTTCTGTTTCACCCCATCCTACTAGTGAGTAGGCTGGGAGTTCACAAGAAGTTGGGAGGGGACACAGCCAGAACAAGTGATCCCAAATGACTCAAGGGATATTCCCCACTGTATGGCATCATGCTCAGCATAGAAAGCTGGGGAAAGAAGAGGGAAGAGGAATGTTTGGAATTATGGCTTTTGTCTTCCTAAGTAACCATGACATGTAACAAATGGAGCCCTGCTTTCCTGGGGATGGCTGAACACTTGCCTTCCCTTAGGAAGTGGTGAATTAGTTCCCTGTTTTGCTTTGCTTCTGTGCCTGGATTTTGCTTTACCTGTTAAACTGCCTTTGTCTCAACCCACAATTTTTCTCACTGTTACCCTTCCCTTTCCCTGCCATAGGGAACTGAGTGAGCAGCTGTGTGGTAGTTGCCAAGTGGAGTTAGATCACAAACGGGTACATTTTCAATACCTTTTATTAAACACCAGAAAGCCTCCAACACTTATGAGTAATGGCCAAGTTCCTCCCTTGTGCAGGTCCTGTGCCTCTGCTCCGTCAGCTGTGTTATCAACCGAATCTCCACTCGTGCCTCATAGGAAGCAGCCAGACCTCACTCTAAAGAAGTCTAAAGAAAACAGAAACCTTAGAGGTAGGACAAGTCAACAGATATAAGGAAGAGACACCTATTGCTGAGATAAAAAGGCAGGATGGAAGAAAATTTTCTTACAATCCATATCAAAACGACACCTAACAATGGGACAGGCAAAGTCACAGCTCACGCTGGTAACAGTCAGGCCTACTCAGGTGTGAAACTTCATGACTAGTCAGTTTAAGTAAATATACTGTCAGGCTTTGAACACTGTCTAGCCCACGAAGTTTGAGGTCTTCCCTAAATACCATTCACAACTCTCCCACTGATACACATGGGGAGAGTTGGGATATGTGTGTACTCTCACAGAGTCTCCTTCTCTTTCTGTCATCAAGATGAAAGTAGAAAATAAAGGCAGGATGAAGAAATGCCAGGCTAAGAGAAAAGGAGCAATAACAGAAAAGGAAGGAGGAAAAAAAGAGTCTGAAACTCACATCTATTAGTTCCAACCCCCAAACCCAAACAAGGAGCCAGAATAAAATTGATTATGAGCTCTCTCATCTTTACAGCTTTGCACGCAAGCATGATTTTATGTTAGGACAATTCCTGGCATCACTGACTGTTCTTCCTCAAATGAATGCTCAGCAGTCACTGTTGTTCCTTCTTTGTCACTGAGTATAGCTGAAATCAAAACTCTGTGGTTAGGTGGGAGTCTTGGGCTTTTTAGGCCCCAAATCACCTCTTCAATCAGCACTGGTATCATGTCTCAGAGTAGCTTCATATGTAGATGATTGATTAATAGGCAAACTTTCTGCCTCTTCACCACAGGACAAGGACTGCTGTTTGGAACTAATGATAGGAATTTCTACCTTCTCCCTTCACCTTTAGAGTAATAAATAACCCCTAGGTTATGAGAAGGAATTAATTATCCATGTTGATTCACACATCTGATTCATAAAAAGTACACTCCACTGAAACATAGTTCCACTGAACCATAAACCTGTCCAAAAAGAACCACTTCCCTGCCTTTCTTATCACTCTTGCTCTCAAAAACACACTACTGGTGAATTGAGAGATCCAGTCCTCCTATTTCTTCCCTTTAAGATCTGATTCACAGGGCTATTAGGGGGGAGAGGGCTCACCCTTGTTTGTTAGGGGTGAGAGGGCCCCTTGCCAATTCCTTCCCCACAGTAACAGCATGTGGGACTCACCTGAATGCTGAGTGGTCTTCAAGGCAGGTGTTATTTGACTGTCTCATCTCACACACTGAGTCAGTGCAGACGTAACTGTCCGTGGGACACCCAGAGCCCAACCACTCCAGACGAGCCTGGACTCCATTTTTCCCTTTCAGTTGTGCTGTTGTAGTCTTCAGCACCAGCAGCAGGTTTGATTTCACAGAATCCTAGAACGGGTAGGTTTGGGAGGGACCAAACTTATCATCTGGTCTGACCCCCCTGCTCAAGAAGGGTCATCCTAGAGCACATTGCACAGAATTGCATCCAGGTGGTTCTGGAATATCTCCAGTGAGGGAGAATCCACAACCTCTCCGGGCAACCTGTTCCAGGGTGTGGTCACCCACACAACAAAGTTCTTCCTCATGCTCATGTGGAACTTACTGTTCCACATCAGTTTCTGCCAAAAGATTTGTTCTCTCTGACATTCTTGACTTTAGCATAGGTCCTGCAATTAGGTTCCTGATCAGATGTCATAAAATTAAGAGGAATAGGGAAGTTCACTGTTCACTGTTACACTTTGCTTAAACAATTTCCCAGAAAAGTGATATTTTTCTGCAAGTGAGATGTAATGATCTCTCGACAGAGGCTGAACTTTACCGCTTGTTCCCTTTTCTGTTGATCTGCACTCAGAACCTGTCCTTTAAATCATCATTCTCCTTGTGTGCAATGCTTTCTGAAAGAAAAATTCATTTCCATGAAGTTAAATGGTCATTAAATAAAATATTAGTTTATGTTGTCAATGTTGTCCTTAAGACACATTCTTGCTAAGCCTGACATGTATAAAATTGTCTCCATCCAGTAGCACTAGAACTGTGGATTCTGCTTAAACCAAACCCACACAGTTGGGAGATAAAAATTTAAGCCACACTCTGACTACGTATTTAATTTAGGTGATATCACTCTGCATCAGTAGAAGTGAGGAAAATACACTCAAATGGAGACAGTGTAATTTAACATATATTTAGATTTTTTTAATCTTAGGAAAAAAAGGAAGGGGAGTGGTGGCATTTAGATAAGTGAGAGGCAGTGAAGTCTCTTACTGTTTTCTCCAGCCTAGATTGCAACCTCTTTGAAGAGAGCACTGTAGTTTTGGGCAGTACTTTCAGCAATTGAAAGTAGCGGAGCTCAGGCAACTTTGGATTACATCTTCCACAGCATAGAAAATTTTTTGTGAATCAGTGCCAGCTGGAAGTGCTTTACAAATAAAAAATTAAAAAGCTAAAAGAAAAACAGAGTGGGCCAAAGAGAGGAAGAAGGGAAAGGCACTTGACAATGATTTTCAGGATATATTGTAAAAGTTAATGTTGTACACAGTGTACAGACATGAACTTGAGAGTGAAGACTTCTCATCTTCACATTTCCCAAAGGACACACAAGCACTCTCCTTCTTCATACTTTCCCAGATCAAAAAAAAAAAAAAAAATGGAGAGAGAGAAAGGGAGATGTGTAAGCTTATCCTTCCAGTTTTTTTTTAACAAGCAAAAGAATTATCCCACTTAGATGGAGATACCTCAGTGGTGAAAAATGAGGACTGGTAGTGAATATCCATGCACAATGTCTCTTGAAACTTCGGTCGTTCATAAGTAATTGCTTTTTATCCTTTTCATGCTTGTTAAGCACACCCGCACTGTGTGTGATTCCAAGCAATACTTTGTTACTCCCCTCACTTAATTTACTCCAATTAAGTTTTGGCATCCCTAGACACAAAGAAACTACCTATCAGATGGAGTGTTTCTGCAACAGAGCAATACTTGGTGAACATGAGATTAAAGTTCCCTTGAGTAGAACTGAGGCATGTCTGTTCAGCAGAGCTGCTACGATAACTTGGGCTTGCATGGAATGTGACAGTATCACTGACAGCAAATTCACCATGCTGGTCTCATGGCAGAGTCTGGCACTAGCAGTTACCTTGTTAGTTTGCACAAAAATGACTGTTCCAAGACATAACTGTGCTAAAAAGGCCTGAAGAGCTTTGGCTTGGGAAAGGTGAAAGGCAACTTCCTCTGTATAGTCAGGCTGTGAAGCCTTTCTTTTTAAAGGCTGCACAAAATTAACTGGTGTGCTAATTTCTATCTAAAGTGGTATCAACTAAGAACCTTTAGCAGCACCTTAGGGCAGAGGTTCAAGAAAACTCTTCTGATACAATGACCAAGTAGGAGGGATCAGTCTAAATCCCTGGCTTCTCCTGCTCTGTTTGCGGATGCATAGTGAAAGCAACTTTCATGGGTATATATAAAAAGCAGGGCTACTGGGATGGGCTCTGACCAGAAACACTTTGATTAATCCTTTCAGAAAACACAGAATTGTGAATTGACAAGACACACAAAAAGGCCATTTGTAAAACTGTCAAAAGCTTTTATCCCAAAGAGACACTTAACTGGACTGAATAGATGGACAAGTCAAGCCTTTCAGCTCCAAGGCAGACATGAAGATGAAGACAAATCATCCTTTAGACACTGTGTGGGGCTTGACATATCCATTTAGGCCATCCATAGCCTCTCTTGCACTCAGTGGAAGTTTTGTCAGGCATGTGATGTCATGGATTGATATCACAGTAGCCAGGCATCATCTGCTGGATCTAGCCTTCACCCCCAGGAGCAGGTCACCTCCCAAAAGGAGATCCTGAGTTACATGAACACTACCAACACTGCACAATGAGTTACTCAACAAGTAGCATGTGCAGCAAGGGCTAATAGGTGTCTTTGGTAGGACGGGTTCCCTTCAGGAGCAGAAAAGTGGAAAATATCTCCTTCATTTCTCATGACCAATACAAACATGGACAAACATTTTGCTTGAAAAGACACGCGCAGTTGAAAAGATGATATAGCACAAGGAATCTAGGCATTCCCTCAGTAAGTGCCAAGAAAGACCCAGTGGTGCTGGCTCATACCCACGCTGCCAACAAAGAAACAGCAGGCGAGAGGTCCCGAAAGCAAAGTTTAAACTGAGAGGCTGAAAAGGCAGTCCTACATAGTAGCATTCTTCAATGGTCCTGCTTTTATACACTCTGTCAGATAACAGAGTCTCAGTGCATGATTGATTAAACCATGTAGGGAAAGAGGGATTATATTTATTCACATCTGGTAAAATTTCAAAGCAGATTAAGTATATAAGATGGGTTCCACCTAATCAAAACAGAATCAGTGCTGCTGAATTTAAGATTAAAGATGCTATAAGGCAATTCTAAAATGAAAACCAAGGAAATTATGCCAGATGTGGAAAGTAAATTGTTCAGATTGATCTATTTGTGTGTTCTGAAACCACAGAAAGCCTATGACTCAGAAAAAGGGATAGAACAGAAGGTGAGAAAAACAGAAACAAAACCAAAAACAACCTGGGTAAGCAGAGCATATAAAACTGTACAACCAAATCAAGACAAATGCCCAAATATGTCTATACAAATATTTGCTTTTTAAAATACATTTTAAATGGCAGGATCATTGGCAAATGTCTTAAAAAAAATTAATAGGCATTAAGGAATGTTGATGAAAAGAGTAGATTCAGTAGAACACTAATGCACAGATTTTCCAGGACAAGGCAAAGGTCAGAGCTCTGGAATGGGACCACAGACTCCACTCAACTGCTAGCGAACACTTTGACACGGCTTTTGTCTACACCAAAGAACAAGCAAGGGATAGTTTCCAATATGCAGTGTGGAAAAGGCCTTCTACTGTTGGGGAAAGAGACTGGATACACAAATCTTCCATGACTGCTCTTACAGCCAGAAAGGAACCTTGATCTACTTTATTTGCTAGTACGGATCTAGTCACAGAGTCTACCTTTTTAGCCACTGTGAATGATTGCTTCTTGCAGTTGTTTGTGAAAGCACACATGAGAACTCAAAGAAACTGATTTAGTCCTGAATAATATACAAGACCTAGTACAAGCTGAAACAGCGAAAGCCACAAGTTTTCTACAATAATATTTTTAGGAAAAGACTGGCAAAAATAAAATAAGCCCAAGAAACTGTTAAAGAATCAAATGTTTTCAGTGACAAAGAAGCTGTTTAAAGAATCATACAAAAATTTAGAAGTGCACTTAGGCCTTTCATAAGTCTACCCATGCTATGAAATTATGGTTATCATATCCTTAATGTTCTGAAAAAGTAAATGAGGTAAGACGCATGGAGAAAAAGGATAACTTATAATGATCTTTTTCAGCTACATCCTTCTGTTTAATAAAACATAATTACTTTCTTTACAAACCTTGCATAACCTATATTCTTACTCAATTGCTTTCTTATGATATGAATCTGTAAAGGAAATTGAACAGTTAGTTGCCAAACAAATAATTGAGATAAATAATCAAAGGCTTTAACAGGCCTCAACATCAGAGAAAAAGAAATACCAAATGAAAGCTTTGGAGGAGTACTCAGAAAAGAATCCAGGCAACTGCTGACCAATCAGGCTGACTTTTGTACAGGATAGGTGACACAAACTATAATGAAAAATAAAAATAGTAGAGAAAAATCTTCTGGGGAAGAATTAACATCTCCCTATAAAAGAGAATAGTCGTGCTTATAAAGCTGGTAGAGTTCTTGGAAGAACTCCAGAAGCAAATGGGTACAGGGTTATCCAATTAGTGCATCATACCTAGATGTCTAAAAAGCTTGAAGTCTCTAAAAAATGCATTTCTAAGAAACAATGAGATAAAAGGAAGGTTATCATGGAAATTAAAGTCATCTAAAGAGAGAAAACAAGTGGAAAAAATTAATGGTTAGTTTTCATATTGCAGGAAAGATTTAAGTGATTTCTCTCAGGAAAATTATGATCTTCAACATAATTATAAATTATCTCTAAGACTGAGTGATAAGAAATCTCTTACCTGAGAGATCTGAGTGACTGAAAAGGCAAAATTTTATCTGGGTTACTCCAGCTCTAATGATGAAGGGGAAAAACACTAAGTTATTAGGTATAAATGGGTTTGACATTAGAATCATAGAACCAGGGGTTCATAGAATGCTTTGGGTTGGAAGGATCCAAACTATCTGCCATGGGCAGGGACATCTTCCATTAGACCAGGTATCTCAGAGCCCCATCCAACTTGGCCTTGAAGCTTCTAATGAAGAGCCATCCACAACTTATTTGGGCTACCAGTTTCTGTGTCTTGCCAGCCTCATTTAAAAAAATTTCTTCTTCTAAATCTATCCTCTTTCAGTTTAAAACTGATGCCCATTTTTCTGTCACTACAGACCTTGGTAAAATGTCTCTATCTTTCTTATAAACTGCCTTTATATATTGAAAGAGCACAATAACGTGACCCTGCCGCCTTCTCCAGGCTGAATAACCCCAACTCTCTCAGCCTGTCATCAGAAGAGAGGTTCTACAGCCCTCCAACCATCTTCATGGCCTCCTCTGGTCCCACTCTAACAGGTCCACATCTTCCTTGCACTGGAGACCCCAGAGCTGGATGCAGCACTCCAGGTGGGGTCTTATGAGAGCAGAGCAGAGGTGCAGAATAATCTCCCTCAGCCTTCTGGCCACACTGCTTTTGATGCAGCCCAGGATACTCTTGGTTTTCTGGCCTGTAAGTGCACACTGAAATATAGAAACACAGACATTCACGTGACTGAAAAAAAATAATTCTAACTATATAACAAGACCTAAGAACCCGTTAGAGCAGACAAATAATAATGGGAGAGTCCAGTTATCATAGGCTGTCTAAACAACATGTTTTCTTGAATTCAGTTCTGGTTATCTCATATCTGAATGAATATTGTAGAATACTGTGCAGAAACAGAAAAAGTACAGAGTTGTTAGAAGAGTTACATGATCTACAGGAAGAGAGACTAATTACTGTGGAATTCTTCAGCTTGGAAAAAAAACAACTGAGAAATTATTTGACAGAAGTTTGTAGCATCTCAAACGAGATGGTGAATAAGGAATGATGGTTTATAAATTCTTGTAGAACGAAAGCTAAGGAGCGACTTACCATGCAATTGGCACAAAATGAGTTCAGGAAAATGTGGGTATTATTTTTTTGTTTGTATGGTTTTATTTATAAACAAATATAGTAATACTTTCCAATCAGACATTATGAAGCCAACAATTAAGTGGTTATAGAAAGGAGTTAGTTGAACCTCTAAAGGCAAGAGACATGGAGCACATATTGTCTACAACACCTTAGATGTAACCTCCAATTCTGGAATGCTCTGGGTCAGATACCAGGTAAATATATAAGTTGAGGATTTAATTATTTGCTGGATACTGTTTCATGTTTACTACACCCAGGCTTTAAGCATCCACTGCAAATATTGGCAGAGACAGAATACTGGGCTAGATGGAATGATTGTTTAGATCTAATGTGTTAGTCTTATCTTCCTATACTACAGTCTCTGCTGCAAGTAGAAGGGAGAAAAAGGGTGTCTTTAGATGCTGAAACAACACCATGAATCTCTCATGAACCTACAGTGAATGAAATAAACTTGAAAATGTGTGTCAACATCTTATATACGTCTGAATGCTGCAGGACAAACAGCTTAGAAGATGAAAAAGTACTCATCTCAAAACTTTGCAGTGTATGTGCATGCTGTGAACCAGGAGCTGGAAAATTTTGAAAAGGAGAATAGGAAAACCTACCCAGTTGTTTCAGATAGCTTTAGAACTCCTTCTCTAGACAAACAAATTATCCTTCAAGAAGGAGGACCATATGCTTCTCTATCAAAGAGCTGGAAAGTACAAAACAAATCTGCAGAGGTTTTGAATTAAAACTGGCTCATGTTGAGTGAGTTTGCAGAGGAGCTTGGGCTCACTCACTGAACATCATGGTGAAACATCTATTGTGTAATATGAGGAGTTGTTAGGATCCAGATTGTAGCATATGGAATCCTGGTAGGCCTTTGAAAAGGCTTGTAAAAAGGGCCAAAAGAGGCACAAGTGTTACTTATTCCCCATGTAGAGAATGTGGCACGTTGTGTTTCTTTTCATGGAAATTTCATCTCCAGAGTGAGAGCAGAAGGGAGCAAGCAGAGAGTGAGGAGAAGAGGCAGAGATCATTCAGTGGAGTTCTATGGGAGTAAGGTTGTGTGTACAACGTGCTTGTGAACAAGAAACCAAAAGGACTGCAGGATCGATTAGGTTTGTTTTCCATTACCCTGTAGAGGTACAGGATTCTATGATTTTATGGTTCTCAGAAATTCTCCAGCTGTCATTCCCTGAGGTCTTGGAGGGCTTTCCACTGCAGGTTTCTTTTTCTAGCAAACCATTTAGCTCCATTTTCCTTCCTTACATAAAAGACAAACCCTGAGATAGCAGAAACAAAACAACAGAGCAGTTCAGCATTGACCTTATTTAGAACCACTGAGAACACAATATACTTCCTCCCCTAATCTCATGCAAATTCAGGTAATATGTTTCCGGTTGATGAAGATTATGATATGGAATAATAAAGTGATTACTTCAGAGCAATGAAAAGAAAAATGTCTGCTGTTGAAACACGGGCAGAATCTTTTATGCTTGAGTGGGCAGTGAGGAAAGGGTTGCAATAATCTCATAACTGTATATACACTGCAGTGTAAATAGGGAGCTGTAAAATGTGATTTACAGTATTGTGATGCTTACCTCTCTTTTTTTGACTATATCAGAAACATCAGTGGCTCATCACACAGATATAAAGGCTGTGGGGCTGGAACTACTTAGTGAGAAGCTGTAGAGAGAGGGGCATGTCATAATTGGCTCCTGAATCATCACAATGATGATTCCTCTCCTGCATATCAGTGCCTAGCACTGGGAAAGGTAGCAGCAACCTGCTTTTGCACAGTAACTTTGGGGCTTAAGTTAATGATCAGGAAGTGGAAGACCTGGGACTCATGACAGCTTCTAAGTCTTGAATCACCACACCAGGTTACAGTATTGTAAAATGCTTTTTACCACCAGCACTGCACCTGGATCTCATGCAGAAGAGCATGGAAGATTCATAGGATCAGCACCAGAAGAAGTTTATGGAAGTTTTGATTCAGTAACCCAGTAAAAAGTGTATTCCTCTGGCACAGCAGAGCTGTAGATTATGAGCCCTGCTTCCAACATTCATTACAGATTTTATTTAATAATACTTAAATGGATATTGAACAAGGAGTCCCTAGAGCAGAAATTCATTCTGCCCTAAACCGATTGTTATAGTTGCAAAGAAAACCACTGCTCAGTTCCCCTAGTTTGACAATGGCATGTTACTCTGCAAGTTCCAGGCTCCTGAAGTGATCTTCAGATGATAATATCCGCTCTGTGGATATTATGTGCTTCTGTCTGTAAATCGTGTCTCCAAAATCAGCCTCTGCAAATGCCCAGTGAAGTGCAGAGAGACAAAAGGAACAGAGAGCTCTTAGAGTGCTGATGACAATGCAAATGGGCTCCATTCAAAAGCCACTGAGTTGAATAAAAGTTCTCCCACTCACTAATCTTCTTGATTATCAAACCCCAGTAATTCAAAGCCCAGGAAAGTGATGCATATCTAAGATGTGAATCCAGATACAAAATTTGCATATGAATTTAAACATCTCCTTTTAGGACACAATTAGATCACAATCATACAGCCTGGAAGAAATTAATTGTGCCACTCTAGAAAGGCCAAAAAAATACATTGATTACAAAAGGTCTACATTGAAAATCTTTCAAAGTGGTCATCAATATTCTCTATCAGAGGTTATAACTGCGTATCTTTTGCTGTCAAGAACACCAAACTCAATTTGCACACCTTTCAGATTTAAAATCGTATTTCTGAGAATAAAATCCTCAAAAAACAATTCATTTCACTGCAATTTCTGAATCAGTGCTGTCCCATTAACTCAACAGGAGGAATCAGCTGGCAGAAACACAGAAATCATTATCTCTGTCAAATAATATAGCAAAGTCAGGAGAAAGTGTTCTGCCTCACAGGTGGCATAGCTAACATACAGAATTTTTTGAGGTCTGATCAAACAAACTAATAGTAATTTTATTGTAACCACAATATTTTAACATGTGAAAGGAAATATTTATATGAAGAAATAATATTTTTATTAGTACAGATTTTATATTTGAAAAAAAGAAATTTTTTTTGAATGCAAGTCCACCTTCAGGTCTGAAATCAAAGCCTTCTTGCTGGTCACAAACTCACAGTTCTGAACAAAGGCTCTTTCCTTACACCACTTTCTTTACAGTAAAACTGGGAAAAAATGTCTCCTCTTTCTCAACACATCTTATTACTCAGAAAAAAAAGCCCCAAAGAATCGATTACACAGTTAAGATTAAGAATATTATGTATAAACAGTCAATTAACTTAAAATACTATGGTATTTTAACACTTATAAATAGAAAAGCTGCAGCAGATTTAAACTTGTGCATCTTCCCAACATTTCTTGCGTGCTGTTTTCTGTTACCTGCCCCACTCCCTCTCTCTCACTGAACCTTAAGAGTCCTTGGGTTTTCTTTCAGCCATGTTTCTTCCTCCAAATGGTTCTCTACAGCCTACTTTATGTATCCCACTAGCGTTACCTTCTTATCCTTAGCATTTGCTGTGATGTACTGCACATTAACATTAAGAAAGCTTTCCTGGACTTCAACATTTTTTTTTCACATTTTGTAGTTACCCTTCTATAACTATCCTGTTTTTTGGTTTTGGGGAGTTTTTTGCCTTAGACAATACCTATTTCATGCCATAGTGGAAAGGCAGAGATATGAAAGTTCCTTGGTGACTTTTAGATCTATTTTATAAACACACAGAAGTTCAACAAAATTGCTCTTAAGAATCTAAGTTTTCTTTCCAAGGTGTTCAAGCTTGTCTTCTTCTGTTAAGTCTGCATTTCCTGCCATCAGTTTTGCCAGGCAATTTGGTATAATTGCAAGATGATTGTGATCTGTCACAGGATCATAAGGAGGATAAACTGCTCATTGTGGATAAGTCAAAAAGTTTAAAAAACACGAAAGGCAAATACATGTATTTCAGGCCAAATGTGTGAAGAGCACTGAGAATGATACTGAGCTACTTCAGGTTTTTCCACATGTTGGACTGGAAGCTTGAAAATGAAACTGGTGTTTATTTGTTCCTTGGTTTGAAGGTTCATTTTCATCAGACAGTTGCAGCCTCTTTCAGTTATCAGTCTCTTCAGTATTGATTAGTATTTACCCATTTAACAGATTTCTTTAATCCTCAAAGATTGCTGCCAGGAAAAGTAGTCATCTGATTTCAGGATTTTGAAAAGCTGAATAGCCTGCATTTTTGATACATCCTTTTCCTTGCCAGTGATGGAGCCATCATCAGATACAGGCTTCCCAAGTGTTGTCTTGCCCTCAGAAAGTTTCTTGACTTGGTGGTCTTCCTGACCATTATCCATCTTCACACTGGGTTTTAGGCTGTGGAAGCAATAGTCACCAACCTGGCAAAGGAAAACTGGCTCAGTGCTGTCAGGGTTCAACACCACTAAGTTACCCTCTGACAAAGGCTGCTTTCTAGGAAGACCATTTTCCTTCTGTAAGACAGGTAAAGGAATCTTTGTGGCTTCTGAATGTCCGTTGAGGCCTAAAGGCACAGTAAGATAGTCTCCAAACCTCTCCAGGTGCAATTCAGGAGAAGAGGTTGGTGCCTGACCTGAAACTTGGACCATGACACCAGTTTTCCCATGGCAAGAGTGGTCACTGGGGGGCTGGGGCTCCTGTGAGCCACCAGGTGATTCCCCAGCAGTGACAAGTGGAGGATGGGTGGAGGCACTGGCTGATGGCAGTAACAGGCTCTCTGTAGGGAAGTACTCCAAGGGACACTGCTGAGGAGATGTGGTACAGCTGGGAGCTTTTGGAGAGCTCTCTTCTTCTGTTTCCATCTTGGTGCCTTTCCCACAGGCTGGTGGGGCCGGTGAGACTTCTTCCTTATCACTGAGGTGCTGCATCATTTCCTTCTGATCTGTAAGTAGGTAGGGCTTTGGAGGACCTGCTCCTGGCTCTTCTTGCCTCTGTGGAGCCTGAGGACAGTCTTCCCTTGGGAGAGTCACATACTGAAGGGAAACTGATTTCTTACGGAGTCCCACCTGGTCCAGTTCCAAGGACTGATGTATGTCAGGGTGGGAGGACATCACTGGATTGTACAAGTATGGACCATTGAAAGCAAAGCAAGGGATTGCTGTGTGGGGAGCAATACTTTCGTCATCACTGTTTTTCCTTGAAACAGGAAAGGAATGACCAGCAATCTGACTAGAGCAGAAAACTGGGGCATGCTCTGCCTCATTTAAAGCATGGTATGAGTTCTGTAGGTCTGGTGCAACAAGGGAAACATCTGTCTTTTCAGTCTGCCCTTCAGGGTACTCTGCCAAAGTCTTCGCCTGCCTGAAAGGGGGAAAGTTAAAAGTTGCTCATGAGAGAGATTATTGTGGTAAACATTAAACATAAAACAAGCTTATTTGAAAACACACATAGCTAAACACAGGCTTAGAAAAGTTTTCTTGGAGATGCAGTCTAACCCAGGTAATAAACAATTGTATCCCCTCCTCAAAAGCAACCTGTACAGGCTTTTTAGTGACAGAGCATTTGATTGTATCCAGCCATGATGCAGGGAGTTCTTAGAGGCTATCATCCACAGTGTCACTGTGCTGTTCACTCACCTGTCCAGAACTTGAAGGAAACTAGCCTGCTCCGTCTTCTCTGAAAGGCTGTATTTGTTGAAGTCCAGCTGGTTGCTTGTTGGCCAGTTTCCCAACTGTGCTTTCTGAAAATGAAAAAGCAGACATGACCAAAGAGCAGTGTCTCACTGGCCGTAGAATCAGAATCAGGAACTGTACGTTCCTCATGGACAAAGGTACAGTGTGCTGTGTGAAAAACCGGCTGAAGGGCAGGGCCTCAAAGGTTTTAGTGAATGGGGCTACATATGGCTGGTGATCAGTCACCAGCAGTGTACCTCAGAATGCAGTTCTAGGGCCAGTTCAATACATTTATCAATGATCTGGATGCAGGATTTGAAGGCACCATTAGCAAATCTACTGACAATCCCAAGCTGGGAGATGCTGTTGACTCTCTCAAGGGAAAAGAGGCTTTGTAGAGGGATCTAGATAGATTGGAGCATTGGACAATCATCAATGGAATGAAATTTAACAAGTGCAAATGCCAGATTCTCCACCTGGAACAGCATAATGCTGGGTACAAGTACAAATTAGGAAAGGAGTAGCTGGAGAGCAGCCCTGCAGAAAGGGCTGGGGGTGCTGGCTCAAATCAGTGTGCACCCTGACAGCCAGGAGGGAAAACTCTGTCCTGGGGGTCTTCAAAGATGGCATCATCAGCCAGTCAAAGAGGCAATTATCCTGCTGTATTTAGCAATAGTGTGGCCTCACCTTGAGTACTGTGTGAAGTTCTGGGTCCCACAATTTAAGAAGGATTTTAAGGTACTCAAATGCATCCAGAGGAGGACAACAAAGCTGGTAAAAAGGCTATTTTGGAGAAAAGGAGCATGTCAGGCAACCTCACCTCTCTCTATAGCTTTATGAGGAGGGAAAGTCAAGAGGGAGGTGCTGATCTCTTCTTCTGGATATTCAGTGATCAGCATTAGCTAATTAAGTTTGCTAATGACATTGGATTATTTCAGTCAGTTAAAATTTTAAAGTACTGAAAATTTTCTAGCTTGATTTTACATCACAGTGGTGCTGACAAGCGCAGCACAAAGAAGTCTGCTGGTATAAATATAAGAACACTATTACGTTGAGTAGGACCAGCACTTCTCCTAAAAATAATTCATCAGCTAATGAAGATAACTATTCATTGTGGACCACGAAACAAGAAAGGCTCTTAAGATTTCTGGAAGTCCTGAAAAAGAGAGAGAAATAATGAACCCTTCAAGGTACAGTTCCCTCTTACCCCCACGTAGCTCTGGATCAAGAGACTCTTTCTGGGGTTTGGAATATTTTCCTCCCACATTTTCTTCTTCCTGCAGCAACAACATAGAGTTTTCAAGATATGCTTCTCACTGTGACTGCAACCAGAAAAGACTGCACCCCATACACTGTGCTGCTCTGCACAGCGAGGCACCGCCAAGGCAATGGCACAGCACCAACTCAACTCTCACCCTTGCACAGACATGGACAAGGCTGCCCACCAAGGTTCATCTCCACATAGACCTCTATCTCATGGGGGACAAGAAGTGCCTTAGCCTTTATGCCACCCACTCGGCAAACAGGCTGCTGAATGTCCTAGTTGCAACACAAACCTACCTGAGGAAATATTTATAGCTGCAACAAGCAACTATTAGCAAAGTGATGATGAGAGCTGGGAGCATCACTGGGAGAACCACTGGTGGCAGAACTGAAACAGAGAAAAGATAAATAGGTATCCACCTGTCGAGTGGCCATTTCCCATAACAGATTTTTCACTATGGTCACTCTTCACACAGGAAGATCAGGAAAACGCAGGGGTTATGTCAAGAGACAGGATCATAAGGCTTTCAAACTGTTGGAATACCCTCCAAAGCAGGACAGATCAAACATGGCCTGTACAGCTAACTGACCAAAGGAGTTCATTGTTACCTTTACTGATACATTTTTTAGATCTGACTGACCTCAGAGTAAACAGTTCATGCTATTAAGAAGATGGTTAGAAACCTCAGTCCATCCTGAACAACAGGCATGTCTCCAGGCATCTTAGGTCTGCCTGACTCTACAGTTCTGAAGAAATGGGGTCTCAGAGATTTTCTAAGAGCTTTCTCTGCTATCAGCAACAACAGCACACCAATTTCTTCCTGAGTATACTCATCAAAATTTGCCTAACAGTATCACTGCTACAAGTTTCCTCAGAACAAATCATGTCAGATCATATTACTTTGGGCACAAGACTGTATGAGGGCAGATATTCTGCCTCTCAGTCAAGAAACAGTAAAAACATGTAAAGGTTTTATCTCCAGCATACCCTACGGTGTGTTTTACACAACCCTATAGTCACTGTGCAAATATAAAAAACTGATGGCTTATATTCTGTCTTCTTTCAGTCTCAGGCTCTTCAGTCACTGACAGCAGAATGGATTACTGGAACCAGGAAACAAGAATGATCTTTTGGGCAGGATCTCTGTTTCATTTTCCATGTCGAAAACTTTATGGTTAATTGTACTCACCTTATGAAGGCAAGTATGAAAGAAACTTAAAAGGTCATTCACCTTATTCACTGGCATTGATGTACTGCAAGGATGCAGGCAGAGAAGCTGCCTTAAGTGACTCCAGATAACTCATGGCTGCACCTCACTCCAACCTCAGCTGAGAGCATATATTTTTCTCAAGAGGCATTTCAGCCATTAACAGTCCATGCAAACCTTACAAAAGCAGCCTGCATGAAAAGTACCGTTCTCAGTCTTCCAGGTGAACTCCTCGCTCCATTCACTCCAAGGCCCCTCATAATCCAGGGGCGTATTCACCCTTGCGCGCATTTTCCCCCTGTATTCTGTAGATGCTGCCAGCATCTGCAGAGTGAAGATGAAAGGAGGTTCATCATTGCTGATACTTAACTTCTGGAGAGTCTGGAAAGAGGAAATAAGCACAAATGACAAGGTAAGAAGAAGTTTCGTTCCATTTGTCTAGCAAAGAAATATCCAGGACTCCTGCACTTTGTGAAAGTTACCTTTTCATATTGGTTGTTTTCCCAGTATTCAACTTGATATCTCTGTGTTATGAAGTTGTATCCCATGGTGTGTTTTACCCATCTCAGTTCATACTCTTGGTTCTCTGTTGCTTTTACTGACACGTTTGCAGGCGGGAGCACCTGAACTGGAACACATGGAATGTCTCAGGGCAACCTACTGGGCCACTGGAAAAAGTGATTCATTTTTTCCCCACTGCAAATCACTTCCAGAGACTGAAAACACGATTGTTTTGTGCAATGTAAGAAGTCTCAGCTTTTTAACATTTCTTAATTCTCCACATCTTCATTTTCTACTCAAATAGAATAAACCAGTAGACCACTAAATAACAGAAAATCCATACCCATGAATGTTGACAGGACTCCCTGGGTACAGGGAGGTAGTGAAGCAATAGGTAAAACATTGTTACTGGTCCACCACATTTCCAGAGATTTTCATCTCTCTTGGAGTTACCTCCTGATATTTTCACCCTCTGCAAGGAGCTCTCCCATCTTTAGTCTGCAAAAAATAGCTCAAATACCTCCAGATATATGTAGGCAGAAATGATCCATCTGGTGCACCTCACTGGGCAGAGGATTCCTACCTCATAGAGTATTCCAGGGGCCAAGGCACAAACCCACAAGAGCTCCACTGGCTTCTTGAGAAATCACATAGTGACACACTCCCCACAAACACCTCTCACCACAGCTCCCTGTCACCTGGGACACTCTTGAAGGTCAATCACAGAGAAGTCAGCAGGGTGAAAATCACTCATTGATAAGCTCTGGGTTACAACCTGAATTTCTGCACAGCAGTTTCTGTCACCATCACCTTCCTCAGAGTGCCACTGAGGAACTCCACACTTACATCCCAGAGCTCTGACCTGACACAGTTCCTTTCTTTGTCAGTAATTGATTCTTCTCCCTACTCCCTTTTCTTCCTTGCCACTGTCTTCAGCCCCACTTGCTCAGACAGGCATCTCTCCAAGAAGGAAAGAAAGAGAAGAAGGAAGAAACAACACAGTAACTAACTGTTCTTGTAGCTTTCAATCAGTTTCTCCTCCGTCTTGGCCCGGACAGACACATTGTACTGGCTCTGGCTGCTGGAATTGCTAACAAGGATCTCACAGCTCTGCACCACATACGGGATGTGGGGCAAAGTCTTCTCACGCACAGGAGAGCATTCCTCTTCTCTGAGGGGAAAAAAAGAGGCTGAACTGAGATTAGGGGAATGGGGCAGAGCAGAAACCCCATGGGAGAGGCACAGACATGCTGCCATGGGCAGAGCACGTACTCTGATGATGGAGTGGCCCTGAAGAACAAGCCAAAGAGGACAGAGGTGGTGATCGCTTTCTTCACTTCCCAGCTGCAGGTCAGACGATCTCCACCATTGAAGAGGCAGCGAAGGTTCCTGGGCTGAAGGCCACCTTCAGAGAAACAAGTGACAGGAAAGGTCTGGCTTCTCAGCCAGAGCTTCCCACCCTGCACAGCCCCTCTCCATCCTATACTACCTTCAGGGGTCTTCCATGACGCCTCCATGCTCCACTCACTGTACTGCCCAGAGAAGCCACTGGCCTGCCCCGGTCTGGCTCGCACACGGGCAATGTAGCTGCTCCCTGGGACGAGGTCCTCACGGCTGAGATTGCAGTGAGTGGTGTTGGAGAGCAAGAGTGAGGCAGCTCCCTGTTGTCGGGGGATAAAAGGGAATGGAAGGGAGGGAGGAAATTGGGGAGTTGGGGAATGGAGAAGAGGGGTGGAGGGGGGAAAGAGTGAGAGGATGTGACTGCCAGCTGGCATCTCTCAACAGTCCCACACATGCAGTGGTCCATGTCCATGCTGCCATGCAGTCGTCCTTACTCCCATACTAGAGGGGCTTCAGCACGCATGCTGCCAGCATGGCACAGGAAGGCTGAGGCACAGGCACTCTCAGGCACAACCTCTCCCAACAAGTAGGCCAGCTCCTGTAGCTTGCAGAGTCCTGACTGTGTTCACCTCCAGCTACACATGTTCATAACTCTCAGTGCAGAATTATGTGGGAATCTGGACAGGATACTTCCCTTAAAAACTAAAGATTAAGCTGACAGATACAGAAGAGAAACATATGAAGATCCAGGGAAACAATAGAGCAAAGGATATGGACTTCTAAAAACTAAAAATTAAAAAACAAACAACCAATCAAAAAAAAAATCAACAACAAAACAAAACAACAAAAAATAAAAACAACAACAACAAAAAAAAAAAAAACTAAAAAAAAATTCCCCAACAACACAACCAACCAACCAACCAAAACAAAACAAAACAAAAAAACAAACAACAAAAAACTCCACCAAAAAACTCCAAAACATATCTTTGTCCATGGGGGAGCAACTTCAAATGTATTTTGCCATTTTCCCCTCATGAACCCACAGCCTCCTGTTGGAACATGATTTAATTCTATTTGGAAGGGATTCAGGGCAAAATCAATTCCAACTCAAAACCCAAGCACAGCATCCCTTTTTGGTTTTTTTCAGTGGAGAAGAGAACTTTGCTTTCAGTTCAGGACAAATGGTATTTCACTGGGCAAGTCACTTGCAAATAGAAAGAGAATCCCTTCTGCCTGACCCAAAAAATATTTGTTGCATCTTCTTAGTACCTGAGAATGGAAAGGTCATTAATTCACACAACTTTTACCACAGAATTTCAATTGCCCAAAATGGTGCAGTCCAACCCAGGACAGCTCAGCTCCTCCACTCTTACCTCCCAGGACTCCCATTCCCGCTTGTAAGTGACTTCATACTCCAGTGCATTGCCCAGCATTTGGCTTTCATCAGCTGTTTTCCAGGTCAGCAAGAAGTCTCCTGATGTCATCAAGCTGACTGAGAGGTTCTGAGGTGGAAGGGGCTGAACTGGAAGGTGTTAGTACAACACATGAGTAGAGATAGTGAGGGAAGGACACAAAGAGGGGAAGAGAACATCTAGGTAAGCTTCCCCATTTCCAGAGTATGTTATCCCTGCCACACCAAGTATCTTCTGCTTGACTAGCTCCTGAGATGATACCAGGTCCAGCTGCTCCCAGAAACTTGCCTTTTCCTCTCCCTGACCCACCCTTTCAATGTGAACCTCTTTGGCAGTTTTCACAATGGAAGTAGAATTCAGTTCTTGGCT
Organism: Manacus candei; assembly: GCF_025592945.1. NCBI lineage: Eukaryota > Metazoa > Chordata > Aves > Passeriformes > Pipridae > Manacus > Manacus candei. The sequence continues at coordinate 7,865,369 of NW_026138066.1, forward strand.
GAATGGCAAACACAGTCCCAAAGATCCTTAAAATTCATTGGAAAATGAGAATTTGGTATTTAAGTCTTACCATTTTGGAAAAGATCAACATTTAGTTCTGCTTGAAGCATCTTGTTAGGTTTGAAGCCATAAATATCTTCTACCCCCATTCCAAAATAGTCTGTAGAGTTGCGACAAACCCAGCGCACATACACATCAGGAGTCTCATGTAAGTCATTTTCTGTCTGGCGTTTGCAATACATCTCCTTGTTCTCCCTGTGTATAAAGTCATCTATAAAGATCTGATCTGGAGACCTACAGTTAACACGAAATTAAATACCTGAAACCAATTTCATCCCATTCTGTTGTTATAATTTACTAGGGCACTTATATCCTCTTCTCACCGTATCTATTAGTCCTGTTTTGCATCAGTTGATATGACAAATATTTTTAACACCACGATTTTTGTCAAATACCTCCTCATTTCGAAGTTGTACAGCAGAATGCTATATTTTAGTACCAGTCTGTTATTGTTACTTTTTAGCCTAGCTCTATGTAATCTCATATTTTAGGTGAGAAATAGTATGATGGAAATTAATGTCATGTAAATGCACCTTTTACTCAAAGTGAAAGGCAGTAAAGTTCTGATGATCCTTAGCTTATTGAAGACATTCATTTTGCAGTCCCAAAAAGACACTTAAAAAAAGATTGTCCAACCAAAATGTACTTCTGTATCCTTTGTAGTTCTGTTCTGACAAGGGACCTCAAACATTCATTAAAGAGTTGATCCAAAATGTTAATCATTCTTTCAGATAGCCTTTCTCCAGTCCAAGGAACATCATGAAAATTAGAAACAGTATTTTAAACTAGGCAGGAGAGGGAAATATTTGTGTGTTTGCAGTAGCCTTAGCTGCTGGAGAGAAGTGTTGGGTTTTTTTGTACTCTCTGGAATTTTTTTTGTGCTTGTGGCTTCATGCCCAGTATATTATATTGTTCCAGTTCAGATGAGAAATATTAACTTGCAAATATTTAAGGCCAAATGTTGTCTTCCAGGATAAGATGGAGTCTTCTAGCCAACTATATGTCAGCAAGCATTATTCAGCACTATTGCTAGTTTTAAAAGTTGAGTATTAGCAAGGAAACCAGGGAAATTGCTGAAATATGGGTGGGACTGACCATACATGTGCATAACCTTAAACAAGAGTCAGCCCAAGGGTTGTGAAGTCCTAAAGAAATTTCTGTCCACTCACCATTACCCTATAGTCTGGGATTTAATCAACTATTCTTCATCTATGAGCCGATGGTGTTTAATTGCTGGCTGTTTTGATTTCAGCTGTGTGATTGTCCGTGTTTAATACTGACTCATCTGATGAGTTCAGTCATGTTTCATGATCCACACACTCCATCAAGTAACAATGTTGCAGAGAATCCTCCAAAAGTCCAAGTAACTTTATATCATCTTTTCTCAGAAGCCTTAACTTCAAGGTCCTGTTCCAAAGTTCTTCCACTGATTTCAGTTGCTTTTAGATCTACTAATTCTCTCTTGTTTGCAATAAAATTAAGAGTTCTTTCTCTTTACTTTCCTTCCTGTATCCCCATACTCTAAATCATTTTCTTCTCAGCCATCCATCTTTGCCTTCCTCTCTCCCCTAACTCTTCCTCCCTTCTGTCCTTTCTTACCCTCACAATCGATCCAGTCTGATGATTCGGTTCCCTTTTCAAAAGGAAACAGATGTAACAGAGAGATACTCTCATAAACACACCAGTATCTCTGGGAGGAAAACCAATAGCACAGATGAACTTACCAGTCTTCTCTATCTCACAAACACAGAATCTATACATGTTGCTCAGAAGTGATCAAAACCACACTCTCAGTGATGCTTCTAAATTGACAAAATGACACGGGGAATGCCTTCTTCCTTTTGGGTTTATAAAAACTGTCCTTTATGCTCACATTTTTCTGACACCATCTTCTGCCCTCCATTATTAGCATCCTATATGCCCCGTCTTATTTCTAATCTATTATCTCACAACAAAATCATGGAAAATAATTGTAAAGGTGAAAAAAATAACTCCACTAGCATGGCCTATTCATTATTCCCTTCCTAAATGAGGCCTCAGAAGCAGGTACAACTTTTGTTTTAACCCAATGACAGAAAGAGGTGGGCATGTTTTCTTAAAATCTGCCTGCTGGTCTCTAGGGTTCCAAGTTATGGCCAGTTTCCCTTTGGTCTTTTATCCAGCTCAGCACATTATAGGTACTTACATTAAAACATCATCCCTGTGGTAAAGAATCATACCAACAAGGTCATGAGCATCTGAATGCTCCATCCATGTGCAGGTGACCTGTGAGTTGTAGTCATTCAAGCAGCTCAAGCTTTTCATAGGGATGCTCTCTGAAAAAGGAATTCAGGCAAAACAAAAAAGGATGCAGTGACTACAAATGTAAATAGTGAGAGATAGTAGGAGTACAAAACAGGTAAGGCACTGATAACAGCACTCTCCTCTTGCCACCAGAAAATTATAGAATTGTAGGATGGTTTGGGTTGGAAGGGACATTAAAGATCATCAAGTTCCAACCCCCCTGCCATGGACAGGGACACCTTCCACTAGGCCAGGTTGCTCAGAGCCCTGAACTTGGTCCCGAACACCTCCAGGGATTGGGCACAACTTGGTGAAAATATGTACAGAGTTGTGGCCATTCTGCACATCTCTACAATACACAAGTGTCCAAACCAAGCTATAACTACCCATTGTTGAGATCTTTGTGCCTGCAAGGAATATAATTCCAGCCAAGGTATCACTTTTCCAACACTGATTATTTCCGAGGATTAGTAGACACCATGGACAGCAGGCACACAGCAATCATTTCATCTTTGTTGCGTTGGCATATAGACTTCTTTGCCACTAACTTCCTAGTAAACATGATGATGTTAGAAAGGTATATTTAAAAGTGAGATGCTCTGAGAATAGTCTTGTTAAGACTCAGAATAATGACCAAACTAATTTATTGGAACTAGATTCATGATCCAGAAACAGCCAGACCTCTCGTGAGAGATAATTTTTTTTTTTAAGTTCACAATTGTTAAGTTGGAAAATACAGACTTGCCTCTAGCACATGCACTAGGAGGCAAGTTGCTTTCTTATCCTGCTTTATTTTCTCTGAAGGTAATATCTGTGCTGTGCTATTGGGATATTGCAGCTTCAGATGACAAAGATATCAGTGTGCGTACATGAGTGTGCTCCCTCCAGTAGTTTTTCATGATGAGATCTACTATCAGCTTATTCAAAGGGCTTTTTAGGGGTAAAGAGTAGCTCTCATTGCATAAGAAAGGAAAGATATTAAACTCAGAAACACAAGCAATGGATATGGCAGATGGTCTCTTTATCTGTCAGCAATTCCACAGGAAGAAAATCAGGTCATCTGGATGTTGCTCTTGGTAGCCCCCACCACCCTGTCTTGTGTCTGTCCACATGACTACACTCCTGTACAGTTCCATTGGAATTATGCAGCCCTTCATTTTCCTGTTTTCACTAATTACCAGGGTCTACTCCTCCTTTCCATTCACTCATTATCCAGTCAGCTTATTTATCTCATCCATTTATCCAGTATTTCGCCTGTCCTTACCACCAACATACAACTGATTTGTCTGCACATGCACCTGCTACACACTGGTTTTAATCACGATGTCTGTTCTCCTGTAGTAGAGAAGACGGTATAGAAGGAAGCAGAAAAGCAAGCAAAAAATGAGGAAGATCATTAGTTGAAAGAAGCAAACAGATACAAAAAGAAAGGCAATGAAGGAAGGAAAGATAAAAGAGAATATAAATTTGAATCTCACCTCGAATGGCTTGAACACTGAAGACCAAATACAGGTTCAGCAGCAGGATGAAAATCTCTTTCATGTTCATACTGTCCTTTGCCTGCAGGCTTGATCCTAATTCAGATCATAGTCTTCTGCTTACTGTAGAGCTGCTTGTTTCCATTTCGCATAAAGAGAAGTAAAACTGAATGAGGGAACTTCTTTTATATTTGTGTTGGAGTGGCATTCAGAAAGAACTTCTACCAAGCATTTATTGTAGGACAAAATTCATGTCTTCTTGTTGTGTGAGCTTGCAATACAAGCAAAGAATGAAGCAAATGCACATTTGCATTGTTGAGTAGCAACAAGAAACATTCCTGATCTGTGAAGAGAACTCAGCCTTCAAATTTATTTATCCTTCTCCTCTTTATGCTCAAAGCCTTCCTAATGAGCCACTACAGTGTTCTGTTTTTTACCCTTCCTCAAAAATATGATCTCCAACCACGTAATTCCTGGGAGCTATAGTGGTTGAATTTCCATATTCATTCACTTTCAGATTTTTCATCAACATGCTACTTTTCTAGCTGCTCCCCAAACAATTTGCAAATTGTAGACATAATACCAAAGAAACTATTTTCTTTGGTGATTCTAGAGAGTGAGAGTAGATTGAGCAGTTCCAAGACCACGGACCACACCGTTCATACTGGAATTCAAGTCCTTTTGGCCATTTCTCATTGCTCTCTCAAAAGCATAATGCACTCACCTACTTAAATACATTACAGATCTGAGACTCTTTTCTACTTTAGGGGAGCATGGAAAAACTCCTTTTAAATTCCTATTGACTTTCAGACTCTTGAACATCAATTCCTTATGCGAGAAACAACTGGCTGAGCCAATGATATTGAATAGTCATTACTGCTAAGGAATCCCTTAGTCACTCACAAGCCTTTGTATGAGGGCAGACTCTGCCATTTTGCTTTCCCCAGAAAGGAAACCATTCCCTTACCTGGACCCAGAGATGTCTGTGAGGCAGATCATTCAACCTGATGGGTGAATCTCCCTGTCCAGCCTGCCCCCACAGCACCAGAATCCTCTGATGCAGAAACCAGCAAACCCACACTTGCCCAGAACTGGAGACAGAAGGTATCAACCAAGCACAGGATTTCCTTGGCAAGTAAGTCTTCAAAATAAATGCTGCATCTTCCGTGCATCAGAAATGCCACTTTCGGAGAAGCAGACCCCACCCCTTCAAGGGAAGTCTATGCAATTTCTTGTAAAATAGGAAGTTTGTAGTTCCTATTTTAGCCCCCAGAGTATGCACTTAAATGGCACTAAGGGAAGGGAGGGAAAGGAAGTTTGTCAATCTGCGTGTTAGCAATTACCAGATCATGGGACTAATGTATTTTAAGAAAAAGAAGGGATTGACTGCAGCAGAAGTAAGGAAGACAAAGAAAGAATTTCTAGTTTTCACTCCAGTGCTGTTTCTTGCTTTAATCTAGACTAGATAATCTTCATGGCAGGGATCACACTGGACTTTCATTTGTATGTCTATACTGGGGACTAGTGAACTACCTTTATTTCTGTAACCCTTTAATTTGAGCAATATTTCTAAAAGCAAGTTTTACCTATTTCAACAACAGTTAATAAGTGCTAGAGTACACAGAAGAAACAAAAGAAAATTGATGAGAAGAGTTGATCTGAAGTCATCCTACAACCAAGGCAACCATGCTCTTTTAATCCAACTTTAAAATTTAGGCCAGTAGCCTTCAATAATAAGATCTCCAGGAAAGTTAGGTAGCCATAAGGAAAACATACACTCACGTTTTTGCTCTGGAGGGTAAACTATGGAAGACTGAGCCCCCAGATACAGAATATAACTGCTAGAGTCTGTCTATCCTGCACTGATACATACTACACCTCCTCTAAATTCCTGGAGTACTGACCAAAACCACAGTCAGCTCAGTTATGCTCTCACCAGAACTGCAGCAATAAACAAGGGGAAAAAAAGTATAATGTGAATAAGAGAAACATGCAGAGCAAGATGAAGAACATGAGAATATCTGAGGAAACTGTGTGTCAGGAGGTGTCTATATAAAACCTGCAGACAAGAAGGGGAATATGTGACTTTGCTGGATGGGTAGAATTTACTTTGTATGGAGTATAAAGGTAGAGAGGAATTATCCTGCTCTGATTTTCAGAGGCCAGTATGTTTATTTCTTCCCCCACCCTTAGAAAAGAGGTTTCTTGTTTCCCAACAGACATTTTCCTTCCCTCCCCTTCCTCTCTGAAAATGTTCCTCCGTTTTCAGACATACATGCTGCATTGCGGTTTACATCACAGGATCTAGCTGTAAGTGAAAATCTTCAGATGTCATTTGCTCTGGTAAACTCCAGGAACAGGTAACAAGTAATCCTGCACACCAGAAGCTTTGCAGACCATGCATGCCATTAGGTTTCAAACTTACAATATATTTTCTTATGTATCACAACATGTAAGATCACTGACATTATCATCGCATGTTGCTTCATCTCCTTTCTAAACTGTAATGTCTTTGAAGCAGGAAGTTACATTTTGTAATAGTTCAGTAAAATAATGTCAACCAAATCCCTCCCCCCAAAAAACCCACTTTTAAATAAAAATTGATAAACTCATATTTAACTTTATTTGTTGAAGAATCTGATACAGTAATTTCTTGTTAGTTCTCCTTTGAAATGAAGTGTCCAAAAGCAGAAGATAGACAGAGAATAAACTCCTGTTTGAATAGGCATCATGCATGTTTTCCCAGAATGCAGAAATAAGTAGTCTGTACAATTACAAAAAGGTCTATGAGGAACACCACAGGTGTACTAAGTTTGATTCAAAAAATTCAATATATTGGGCAGTGGAAAGAAGAAAGCTAAGGTGGGCTGCAATTTCTTCACTGAAGTACAATAAAGTTTTCTTGATCCTTCTAGAAGAAACTCTGAATGCCTGGTCAGACTCCAACATGACAGAAATAATTATGCACTGGCACACAAATGTTCATATCAGCAAATGAAGAGAAAATTATGGCAATCTAGAAAAAAAAGAAAAGTTTATGAAGGCATTCTGGACAAATAATAGCTCTGGGAGTGAGTATAGAGATTAGAGCAGGTCTTGGGACTCCAGACATCTCTATTGCAGGCTAACACTGACTTGCTTTGTGAATATGGTCAGTGATTTTATTTATCTATTCCTCACCTTCTCTGGTCTCTATGTAGATGTCTCTATTGCAGAGGAGTGCTAAAAAGCTGTAGAAGCTAAGTACAGATTTTACATTGAAAGGTAACATATTACTAAAAATTACTCTTTTCAAGGTCACTTCAAAGCCATATTAAAGGAAACTGCTTGAAGAGAGGGATTATTAAAGGACTGTATAGCTACCTACTGGAATATATCTATATAGCACTTACATTGCTCCTACTATTTGAGTAGCATCTATTCCTGGACTAGTGTTGTAGACACCCAAGTCATCTTTGTGAGTGATGTGCAACTTCCAAGGAAAAAAGTGCTTCTCAGAGGGCCTTCTCCTGCTCTGAGATACCATGAGTTCAACATCCTCATCGGAGAGCAACCGGATCAGATCCCCGTCAAGGTCCCGATAATTCAAAGCAATGTCATCTTGGTCAAACTCCCGCCTGGTAGAAAAGGAATGGATTGATCCCCAGAAATAAAGGAATGCCTGGGAGGTGCTACATGATGAACAATATACTGACAATCTAATTAACTCTGCTAAAAGCCACATAAAGCCTTGCATGTGTTGGCATTCTTGATACAGCTAGTACTGGAAATTATACAGCCACATTCGTGCTGCGCTGTGTTTAAGCTAAGAAATCTATCAGAACCAAGAGCCTTTTACAGTAACACCACACAAATGGCACAATTAATCTGTATGTTTGATAAAATTCCCATACAAAAAATGCTGACTGTAGTTACTACCCACTTTTGCCTACTTACCCACTTTTGCGTACTTACAGTTGTTTTTTTTCTGAGGAGTGTAAGAGTATTAGCATAGGTGTTCTATTACTAATATTTGATGTTCTAAAGTGTTGATATTCAACACTAGATCAAGTTAGTTTAACACTAGTTTAGCAGGTGTTAGAAGGTGGAGTCCTGCATCCTGAAGAAGTGTATTAGGCAAAAGATGTTTTCAAGGGGTCATTGCTTTTACCTTAGAACAAAAATGGAAACTTCTACACAGCATAAGTGAATCAGAAGTGTGGGTCATTCCATACTTATTGACAATCCCAAGGAAGATAGGTGTTTGCACAGATGGCCCTAGGCCAAGTCAAAGTACAACTTCTTCAAGACATTTGAAAAGTATTTCACACCCAAAACCTGGTGATGACCAAGTAGAATGTGAAAAATCTAGGACTGGCATAAGCTTGACAAATGTTTAAGTATTAAATATACAACTAACTGCTTGCATTGTACCTCATCAATTCCATGAGATCTTTGAATGATGGAATGCTGCTTAGATCCTCTTCCACTGAGATATCCCTGTAATCAGAACAAATCTATTCATTACATATCATGAAAAGAGAATTATTGGTGCTTCTTCAGCAATAATCTGGAATACTATTTTCTTATTACCTGATAGTGCTCACAGTCTCACTGTGGTAATAACAGCGGACTTTATTGACTGTGTCTTCCTGCTGTGGTAAATCTTTTATGATCTTCACAAAAGCACATGGGAAAATCCCAGTGGCATCATTAGCAGTTCCCTGGAATGATGGGAAATATTAGAATCAAGAAAACCACGCCATTTCGGCCACATGCATAAGTTCTGGAATTCAATTAATTTCCACAGAAACAACAATAAGAATTTTTCTACTATAATCCAGAAAAGAAAGGCTATGGAAGTGACCTGATGGCATCCCTACAAAAAGATTATACAATTGCACAGTCAAATACCAGGCAGGAGAGTGAAACAGCGTGTAAAAAATGAAAGTCAGATGGTTAGCAAGGAAGGCTGTGGTGTTTGAGCAAGCAGAGATATCATATCAGCAAACACGCAGTATGTTCTCCTCATCCTCTTTCAGAAGACTGCTGCATTACCCAAGTTCTCTCTAATCAGGCTGACGTGTGTTGTGGTATGAAGCATGAAGCATACAGCAACTCAGCCTGAGGCAAGAAACCAATTAATCACTGAAATGGAGTTTCCATCTCCTTTCTGTGGCCTTTCTGTGTTCTAATCACTTCCAAAGAATTTAAGAACATTCCAGCAGAAAAAAATGCAAATGAAAACTGAAGTCTGGAGGGCAGAAAATTTGTAAGCTAAAACCATCAAGGAACAAAGCAATTACAAATTTGGAATCAAGGATTTATTCTTGACAGTAAGACTTGATTATGGTAGAGTTTCTCCTTGAAAGGAGGAGACAGGTCACAAGGATTAGGAGAACCCTTTCTACTCATATATGTCAAGGTATGCTAATAATTCAGTATTGCTCTTGCAGTCTTACCTCCAACCAGTCTTTATTTACTCTGCTGAGTAGGTAGATCAAGTCTCCCTTCTTGAAGCTGAGTTCCAGCTTATTGGTTCCAGGAAAATCAAACAGTGCCTATGGAAAGTAATAACATTGAAATTACTAATTTGCAGAATTACAAAAGTAAACCTTTTTTTCTTTTCTGTACTTGAGGTGAAAGCATAAAGCAGCAAGGTAGTGTGCATTTTGTCGTCACAGACATGTTTCTGGGATAAGGTCACATATATTTGACCACAGTCTGCAGTTCTCACAATTTCTTCTCCTACTCAGCACGCACAAAAATGCTTTGAAGAAATAGTGAAAGCACTAGGATAAACATGGGCCTGAGAGAACTGCATGTTAGGATTCTTAAAGGGACAGAACCCTGAGCACCAGAGAAATAAATATACATAAGCTGAAAACACTTAAGAGCAAATAAGACAACAGAGCTGAAGACAACTGACAGCTTGAAATCCTGAGAATTGAAGAGATATATTATTTCTGGTTGAAGCTTTACAACTTTTAGATTCGCTGGAAAATATCATAAAAAGTCTTAAAAAATTGCAGAACTGTTGTGTCCTAATTTAAGGGTAAGTAACCGTTGCTCTTACATCTAGCTTTCAGGTCTATATGCTGAACTGAGAGATTTGGGGAAGCCTGGGAAATTGACATGTGGTTAAAATGGAACTTAGATGTCCTCTTCAGGAGGAAAAAAAAAAAAAAGGAAGTACATGCTACCATCTTAACAAACTGTTCTTGGACAATTAATGTTGCTGAGTTACAAAAATGCACAGCTCCCCCATTGTCCTTAGAGAACATGATAGCAATTTAAACACTCTTAGAGGAACAAAAACGAAAAGGTGTTCTCTGTTCTGTGTTGAGATAGTTCTTTCACTCTTATTAATGTTGTGCTCGTAGTTCATATGTCTATTTAATAGCTCTTTCAAAAGCTTTTTTCACCTCTTGAAAAGTTTTGGCAGGTATAATGGATATTAATAAATTCATAGATAAAACCCAGGAGGCATGACTGTTCCAAGACCTGTCACTGTCAGTGTGAAAACCAAAACCAACAAACCTCAAAGCATTTGATGGCTTTTTTTAATCTTACATAGCAAAGTTCCAGGAAGCAAGACAATGCTCAGACAAGTACTGGTTACAAAGCAGTCCCATGTGCTTAATAGTGAGACAATATACCACAAAAGACAAGGGTATAGGCACTTTTCAGTAGAACACTTGTGCTACAGAAAATACTGAGATGCCTCACCTGCAAAGCTTTTAAAGATATGCTGAAGTCAATGAAGCTGAAGCTTGTGCCTGTTATAAATTTAATTTATGGTTATCACTATGCAAATATGCACCATTTGGCAGCAAGCTGTACATGTCTCATTTTTGAATGTCCTGTCGCTCTGACTTCACAATGGACCTTCTTACTACTCAAGTGATGAGGAACAAAACACTTCTTTCCATCCTTTGTTTCACTCCCTGTTGTTAAAATCAATTGTTTTTCTCTGTTGATTTCACTTTCTTCCCCCAGGTTTTAATTGGAAAAGGCAACTTGATGGATGAGGTACCAAAGTAAAATGGAGTTTAATCTCCTATCCTGTGACAGGTTGTGCAGAGTACTCACCTCAGCCCGCGGAGCTGCTGTGCGGTCAAAAATAGGTACTTGATGTGAAATGCTTTTACTGCAAAGAAAGGGGACAGCAGGGAGATAAACATGCCTTTCTAGTCATAAAAAATGCTACACAATCAGTAGTACAATGTCTGCATTTTTACTATTTAAGAGGCAGGTAAGCCATAGACCACTGGAGAAACTGCATGAAAATGAATCTGTGTGCAGCACTGAAGTAAAAAAATACGGATGCAACAACATTGTCCTAGTTCCCTCAGTTTCAGTTCAGAGTAGCAACAATCTGATGGTGTCTGCTGTTGAGAACAGATGGAATTTTCAATATAGTCAGTATCCTGGACTTCCACAGCACTGCTCAGCCCCCCTACTCTGCCTTCTGGGCATCTCTGTTTCTAGCATTTATGGCATTTAGTTCAAACTCTGTCATCATACACACATGCAATTTCTGCAGTGTTTGAGGTAAGTGAAAAGGAAGCGGGTCCATCTTTGCTATGCTGAAAGGAGAATTAATTTGTCTAAAGGGTAATGAAGTATGGCGTCTACTTAACAGTTCTCCAAAGGGGTGTCAATGCTGCTATGTAGGACAGGCCCCTGTTTGGACAAAGGACAGAAACAAATTAAATATTCAGTTTCATTTAGTGTCTGAACCAGATCTCACTGAATTAATTGCCAAAACTCACATTGACTTCAGTGGTGCAAGCCTATGTCATTAAGCTTGGCCTGTATATTCTGCACATTATAATAGAGATTACCATTAAAGAAATACAGGCAGATAGAACTGGACAGTATTTTTTAAAAGCAAGCTATACTCTCCTTTTGGAATTTTCCTTTAATGCAAGTACCACATCCACTTTAAAAAGCTAAGATTACTGAAAAGAAGATATACTCTGTGTTCACTCTACCACAAAGATCCTCATATTGGGAATTCATGGATTCACATGGGAAACACAGTGGTGACCCTCATGTCTCTCTCTCCCCGCCAAAACTGGACAGCATCTTTTACACCAAGAAATGCTGAAAAAACATGTCAATCACTTACACTCGGCGTGTCCGTGGGCGAAGCCGTCTCAGTCTGTGAGGCACCTGCTCGCTATCGAAGGTTGAGTGGTAGAAGAACAGTCGTACATCTTCATCCATCAACACCCAAGCAGGGAGGCAGAGTAGGTTCTGTGCCAAGAGCAAGGAGGAAGCAGAGTGTAGCAGTGGGAGAGACCAATTCTCTATTTATTTACATGCAACAAATATGCCTCTCTGACCCACAGGATCATGAAGGATATTCATTACTGCCAGAAATCTCTCTCCTCTCTCTTCTCACTCATCAGGACACAGCTGAACAGCTGACAGTTTCTCTTCTTTACTCCTGGAGTTGGCCAATGTATTGCTTCACTCTTTTTGTACCTGATTTACTGCAGAAGTAAATTGTTTTTTGTGTTTCCCTTCAGAACATGAATGACTGTGGAAAGAAGGCAATCTTAAGTCATGTAAGCCTTGGCCAGCGTTTCAAGCTTTTAGTGATTTAAAGTCAGGTCTTCAGTTAACCTGCACACAAAGAATTTCTCTCCTTGATGTTTACTGGATGCATCTTCACTGCAGAGCAGGTATAACCAGAAGCCCACCTGTCCTGATTCTTGCTGTGACAGAGCCAGTTTTCTTCTTAGTAGCGGTACTGTGTGTTGGATTTAGCATGAGAATGATGTTGGTAACACACTACTGTTTTAGTTGCTTCTAACCAGTGGCTTACTAAACCAAGGACTTTTCAGTTTCCATGCTCTGCTGGTGAGGAGCTGCACAAGAAGCCAGGAGGGACCATGGCCAGGACAGCTGATCCAAACTGGCCAAAGGGGTATTCCATACCATAGAATGCCCAGTATATAAACTGTGGGGAGTTGGCTTGGAGCCACTGGTCACTGCTCAGAGGACTGGCTGGGTCAGCAGGTGGTGAGCAATTGCATTGTGCATCACTTGTTTAGTTTTTTCTTTAGTTTTATTTCTCTCTGTCTTTTTCATTATCTCCCTTTAAATTACAATTATTAGGATTATATTTTACTTTATCTCAATTATTAAACTTTTCTTATCTCAACCCACGGGTTTCACCTTTTTCTGATTCTCCTCCCTATTCTGTTACAGGAGTGAGTGAGTGATTGCACGGTATTTAGTTGGTGGGCAAGGTTAAAACACAATCCACACACCATTCTCCCAGTCTTTTAGACATACATACCAATCCTGTATTCATGCAGCACCTGGAGATTCACCATTTCCTCATACATCTCATGTTGGGGGATTTTTTTGCTAAGGATATCTATCTGTACACGAAGGGAGTGAGTGAGCCTCTGTGAACAGTGTACTCCAGCAGATCCTACAGTCTGAACAATCTGGGGAAGAGGACTGCAGGTTGTACCACAGTGTGTGCACTGTGTATTCAGAAAAATCAATACAGAGAGAAGCAGATACCTAGGACTGTAGCAGTACTGTCTCTCTTAGCTGATTTCAAGGGGTAAATATCTGCAGTGCTCAGTGCATTCTCCACCTTAAAATTAAGTTTTACCTTCATGTAGACATTTAGGATAGGAATCCTGTTCTCAGCAATTTCCCTTTTGGCACCAACAAAAACTTTTCCTGGAAAATATAAAACCTGTGACAGTTATTGAAGAAAAAACAAAGGAGGTTGTCAGAGAAATGAAGCAATCAGGAGAAAATAGGATCTCCAAGAAAATACATATTTTCTAAAGCATTTTATGTTTCTAAATGAACTTTACCACAAGTGAAGGTACTGCCAATGGAGCTTGACTTCTCTGGCATCTACAGCTGGGAACTAGTTCCTTGTCACAACTAGTTCCCTCAATGAACTCCTCTTTGGGACAGCCTGGGGCTGATAAAGCTGCTAATCATGGAAAGACTTGGTACTGACAGCTTACCTGGCAATACAGGGAGTGTGCAGGTGAATGGGCCATTATCACTCTCTGGCCCATATCTCTCCTCTAGTTTGGTGTGCAGGGCATAGAACTCACGATAGCGTCGGAAAATCAGGTATCTGCCACGACCTTTAAGCTTTACTTCAATGACAAACATCTGAAACAGAGAAGAGAGATTCAGGCTGATATTCATACTCATAAATACTTACCAAATGAAAGTAAGGCAATAGGATCATAAGATCAGTGCTCCATTAGAGGGAATATTCTCTTAGGGGCAGAGTGGAAAGCAAGCTTTCAGTTAAGTATCTGCAGACTCAAGAACTAGAAAATAACAAGTTAGCACCAGCTTGGCATATTTGTGGGTCCGGATTTCCCAAGATGCATATCCCTGTGGCTGCTTTACTTTATGTTATATAATCTTAAAAGGAAACATGAAATGACTAGATTCTACTTTATGCTTACACACCTTCCCTCAGTAACAAACAAAACACATTAGGGAGGTAAATACAAATATTTTACAGTGAGATGCTTTGGACATCTAAGTCTATAGACAGGCATCTAAATGAATTGATTTTCAGAGTTGAAAGCATTCATACTTCTTTTTGACTTTAAGGTACACAATTTCAGAAATTATGGTCTGACTGCCTCCAACCAGTATTTTATTTCTTATCTCCTGACAAAATTGCTTTGCTCTAAAGAAACCTATGATTTCCATACACTGACCTTTGAGTCACATTGCAGCCAGATCCTTCAGAAAACATAAAAACAGAGCAATCAAACATCACTACATTCCAGACTAAAACCTGCATACTGCATTGGGAAGGGTTTATGAGCAAAGTCTCCAGCAGAAGTCAGACTGAGCTGGTCGTATTCAAAATCTTCAGGACCTTAGTGCTTTTCCCTACTATTCCCTTCTTGTGTGCTCTTTCATATTTTATTAATATGCTATCTTCTGTGGAGATGGGAGCATCCTAACTTGCCAGTACTAAGGAATAACGACTCTGCCCTTCTACCCTTCTTGAACTCCTTTACCACTCTCTTCAGCAAAGGTACAGCACTCCAACAGGAAAAAAATTGGAGATTAGATAAGAATTCAGAAAACAAATGATGTTAGAGGATACCTCTGTCACATTTCACTCAGAAAATAAATTTTTAAACTAAATCTATGATAGACTATCCTCCATTCTAGAAAAAACAAGCACTGGGAAGTTTTCTACATGGAACTATTCATAGCAAAAAGCAATTACACCAGATAAACTGCATTTACTTCCCACAACCAAACCAGTCACAGATGAAGGCACACAGAGATAGAATGAATCTCCCTTCTTACGAAGTAGTTTGTAAAGCCTTTCTTCTCCTCAATATCTGCAATGTTAGCTGAAACAGGTACATCATCTGGAAGCTGGTCAAAATCACTGTGAAGCAAGAACAAAAGATTTAGGTTACTCATACTGGTATTAGCCTTCGAGGTCTCTGTGCCATACAGAACAAAGGCAATATCACATTATCTACTGCCAAAATCAAGAATCACACACCTGTGGTGTCTTTCTTTTCCTCTGGAGGCCTGATCTCAAGATTTCAAGTTTCTGTAAGTTCAGCAAAGTCAGTGACCACTGTGAGGATTCAACATGTCTGAAAACCACCCTTATCATTCCTAGGCTTTCTAGAGGAGTAGAACTACAAAAAAAAATGCTTGAGCTACTAAGCTTTTCCTGTAAAATGTGATCAATTGTGGATGCATTCTTAATCCTTCCTACAGCATTTAGAAGACTTATAGTAATAACTCTGCAGCAGTATATCTTATTCTAAGGAGATCATTATATATCATGATTTATGCTGTTATTATTACTGCATTACTGTAGGGAATAGGAAACAGTTCTGAGAAAAGAGCTTGTTGTGCCAGGTGCTGTAGAAACTGACAGCACAAAGCTAATTCCTAAAAACCTTACACTCTGTGTGCAAGATTCATACAATGTACCTTGTACATTGTGGATAAGAAACAAAGGATAAGCACAAACAGAAAAAGAGCAAAGAAAGACAAACATAGTATTATTCTATATCATAACTAGTGGTGCCTGCACCAGTTGTCAAAATGTTGTTACATTTTCTTGTAGACATCACAATAAAGCAAACTCCTAAAGGGGCTTTAAAAAAGAATGAGTAGGCTAGCAAATATTTACAGGGAGATCTCTCTGTCACAGTAGGTAAGATTCATCACAGAATCACAGAATACTCTGAGTTGGAAGGGACCCACAAGGGTCAATGAATCCAGCTCTTAAGCCCGTACGGGGATCAAACCTGTGACCTTGGCATTAACCTTCACAGCAGACAACCTGAAGTAAGAGCAAAGACACTTGTTTGAAAATGTCAAAAATATGTGAAGGAACATATGACAGTAGGCAGGGTTAGAAAAAGCTTTGCAGATCTTAGAAAGTATTGGATTTGAAGCAAAAGAGAAGGAAGGATCCTTGCAGGAACACCTAAAGAGCAGCCATATGAGGGAAACAACTGAGCTGTAGACAGCTTAGGCCTTGAATTTGAGCAGTTACAGCTATGAGATTGTAAAGGAATGTAAACACTGAAGATGAAAAAACAGAAAAGGAAGAAGAACTGCAGTAAATAACAGGTGTTGTTTGGAGAGTTGCCAGCACATGAAGGAATGCTGACCACCTATTAGAAAAGGAGCTTAGGCACATAAACAAGAACACCTACCCAATGAGATATGGTATATTTGCCTGTGGACAGAAGGAAAAAACTATAAAACTAAGCCTTCTGTAAATAAAGTGCTCGCTGCCTGTCAACTGACTGAGTGTGAGTTTTTTCAGCCGCTGCAGCCATATTACTGCAAAGTCATATTACTTGTCTATAATGTCCACACAACATAACAGCAAGAATTGGCAGGTGCTTTTTTGTCTGTGACCTTCTCCCTGGTACAACAGCTTTGACAAGCAGAAGACAAATTCACCTTTGCTTCAGTCTTATAATTCAGTGTTGTTAGAGGGGTATTTATATTAACACCTAAGTAAAAAGCATCAGGAATGAGGAAAAAAGGGTAACAAATGAGGGAGAGAGAAACTTTTAAAAGGATCATCTAAGAAATTCCAAGTCGACATAATGTTAAATATTCTGATAATACAAAAAAAAAAAAGCTGTCAGTTCTCTAGGTTTATCCTGCCAGGAGAATATCCCAAGCAGGTGTTTCCATTCGAAAGGATGAAGTAATGATGTAAGGTCTTCAATAGTTTGCTGTTCGAGGAGAATGCCATGAATCAGCACCACCCACAACACAGTAAATACTATCCCTTACTGTGAAGAGGGATGTGGTTATGGAGATAAAATTAGTCATATCACAAACCCCAGTAAAAGGGAAACTGTTTGTAGCTATAAAGAGGACAATTACCCGTTATGGCCTAGGTGCTGACTATTCCTCACAAAAAGAAGAAAGTCCACT
This sequence comes from Manacus candei, assembly GCF_025592945.1. NCBI lineage: Eukaryota > Metazoa > Chordata > Aves > Passeriformes > Pipridae > Manacus > Manacus candei. The sequence goes on from NW_026138066.1 coordinate 7,882,627, forward strand.
CCAACCTAAGAAATGGACTGCTCCACACCGAGCGGCCTAATAGTGTGGAAGTTAGGATAACAAGAAGAATGACCAAAGATGCTTGCATCCAAATTAAACAAACAGATCACAGCAGTTACATGAGGCTTGTGGGGGAGCAGGAGGAGGGAGAGACACGCTACCTCTTTTCTCGCAGCTGTCGGGGAAGAGACATGGGTTCAGCTTCTTGAATCCAGGTGGCTAAGCTCTACTACTCTGCTTCTTAGGCAGTCCCTGGTTGAATAGGATGAACAAAGTCAAATTCTTCCTGTGTGAAACAAGACTCCTTTGCAAGGCCTCAGAGATCTTTTTTTAATGGTTCAGTGTCAGACGATTTCTCCTGTACCTCCCCACCCCCACAAGATTGAGGAAGTACCAGAGAAAAAACAGTCATAAAGACTGTTCTGTGATGTCTGTCATGTATCAAAACTGCCACAGTTGAGAAACCAAAAGTCCAACAAAAAGCAGAAACTATGAGCCACATATTGTTGTCCACCTCACCACCAGAACATTTGCCTCTGTTGAAAGCCAGCATGAGTGGGCTCAACAAATTCTGTTTTTTCAGCTAAAATGTCCCCATATGCATCCCTACACTAATGTTCGTAAGCTAGGATGAATACTTCTGATCCCTTCTTGAGGCTCTGTGATTCCTGAGAATCCTCCTTTTCATGGACCAAGAGCCAGGAGGTGGAGCTAAAGAATAAATTTTCAAATGGGAACAGAAAGTGTCATCAGAAAATTCAACCTTGTCAAACATATGGGTACCAGGGTATCAGACACAGGAGACGAGCTTTGAAGGATGGATCAATGTAAGGGAGATGTAAGTCCTTGAAAGATAGAGACCTTTTCAGCTTCATGCACTCAAAACAATCCACATTTGCCACATACAAAAATAAGGTAATGGCTCACTCTGCCTTGTACTCAAATGGTAGGGATAGAGCATTTGTATAAAATCAGCTGACAATTTTTCAAGAAGAAAATAAAAGCAAGAAAGTGATGAGGAAGTCATCATTTGCTAACACTGTAGATAAGTTGCAACACAGCTTACCCGCCTTAGTCAAAAGCTGCCATGGGTATCTGCCTCTCCATTTCAGACTCTTCCGTTTTCATGTTCAATACGTATTTGCTTCCTTCTCCTCCTTCCGCTGTCAAGCACAAAAATTCCCATCTGAATGGACAAAAATCAACTGGCATCCCTGAAAATAAAATTCTATTTACAACTGTAATTATCAGCCTTGAGAGTAACTGCATTTCACTGCATTTTAATGAAGTAAATTCTTCACCCGTCTCTTTTTTGTGGGTAACTGAAGGCACCATTATAGAATTGGAGAGGGGAGATAGTGCATCTTGATCAGAAGGGACCAGGAGAACCTACAAAATTCTGAACTGCATTTTCTGAGTGCTACTCTGAGCTTCCAACACAGACTTAGCAGAACTGTTTTAAGTGATGATGTTGGACCTAAGTATTTCCACAGAACTTCACACTCTGATGTATACTCTGTTTTTTTGATTAGGCCTGTTAAATGTGCAATCCTCATGTAACCCTAAATCAGGCTCATTATACTCTTCCCTTGAGTGAGAGAGACAATAATCAAGTTTTATAACTGCGGTCCTCTTGCTCTCTCCTGACATTCAGAAGGAAATAGGAAGAGATCACCTTGACCAGAATTCTTAATCACAATATCGATGTATACGAACTCATGAAAATTCAGGGGAGCCCTCCTGACACACACAAAAAGATGTGGAAAGGACAAGACCTGTGTAAACTTTAATAGAAACAAAAGAGAAAGGTGCTTCTAAGGTACCTTTCTATTTGATGAATATCATAGTTTTGATAAGAAAATCGTAAAAAGGTTATTCTAATGTTTTCAAATCTCTTGGAAGAGAATATAGATACAATGCACATACATTTTTTTTAGTAGACAGAGGATATGACATAATGCAAAAATACTTGCTCATTGTTTACCTGGAGATGTGGCTTTTTAAGAACAAGTCGACAGACAACCTCACAGACAAATTGTCTATGCAACTGCTTTGCTGTAAGCGAAAAACAAATTGAGAGCAGCTCAATTCCACTACTCTCTACTTGAGGTTACAGCCAGTAATAATGCTAACCTGACAGAACAATGCTAAACCTGCTAAGAAAGTTTATGATTCTGCAATGTATTCTTGTTCTAAACTCAACCAGAGCCAAGACTTTCTTTTCTGACAAAAGGCAAATTCCTACCTCAGAAGATTGCATAGCTGATTGATTAGAGGAATCACCAAGGCTGTGAGACTAAGACTGGAAACACTGCTTTGCCAAATCAGTGCCTCAATCAGTACCAGCAGTTTTCTCTCTATTCCATCTATTGTGCTACTATAGCAGAAGTAACAGTTTCTGTTATTTAGGTTGAGAAAATAGTCTGGGTCTAGTCAAATCCACATGCTCTCTCTGCTAAAATAATTACTCTACGAATGAAATAAATGTCCATTACAAAACTGATACCTTAATGACAGTACCCACATCAAGAAATATGCCTCTACTAGAAAAGTAACCCATGTCATCAGCTGACATGGTCAACTCCCAGTTTTGAGAAAACCCACCGATACACCGTGTCTGGCAGTCATTATGGCCCTATGCACCGGCCCTTATACATATGCAAGAGAAAGCAGACATCCATCCAAGTGCAAGAAATAGGAATAAATTAATTAATTAAAGGAGACTACTAAGAAAATCCTCAGATGACTGAATCATGACCATATGCTGACACCACTACACACCTATTCACAGTTCACAACCTACTATGTTATTTTAGACATGTATGCCTGTGAGCTGTGAAATCATGGTCTTCTGTCTAATGCACAAGTTGTTAGAAAATACACGTACAAGGATATCCAGCACCTTGGAAACCTGAGAGTATCAGCTATAACCAAACAACCAGAGCAAGCATGGAATTTTAGTGAAAAATAAGAATGTAGTCCCAAATCACTAAAGATACGTGAACCACTAGTAAAAGGTAAATAAAAAAAAACGTAGCAGAAATACCCAGCTGAGTCAAGTTCTGATGACAGCACTACATACCATCTCTACTAGGACAGCACTACTATACCATTTTGTCTGTGCATGTCTGTACACTGTAGAATAATGGCTTCTCTCTGGTGCACCTAACATTAGAAAAGCGCTGTATGCTCACCAGCCATAGAATAAATCTGTTAAGTGATAGGATAAAGCAAACAAGAATAACATTTTTAAAATATGTCTGATCTCACCACAGATTAATCTGTAAAGGAAAAAATGTTTTAACAGTCACTGCAAGCAAGCTGAACATCAAGTAGAAACACATCGGCTTGCAAGATACTTACATTCAACATTTTGTTCTCAAAGGTTACATGGAATATTTGTTTCTGTACCATACACATCATTAACTGATGCTTGAGACTGAGCAGCACCTGTGATAACACTGATTTTGGATTCTTTAATAATACTTGTACATATATTTCTTTTATGGTTCCCATCAGCTTGACAGTATGCTTTAATAGACTTTTACAATATTTATTTTCAAATATAGAGATGTTTAAACTCACTATTACAGCACATGAATAATTAATTACAGCTCCGCAAAATATTTGGACAAAAGTTACATAAGATAAGCTACTCATGTCTGCCCTGCAATCTTCAGAGCTTTTTTGCAGGTAGTGCTCCAAAATACTTAGGAGGCCTAATGGGAACAAGACCCCCTTTCTTTGCTATATGCTTTCAGGACAGCTGAAAATAAACCCATTAAAAAAAAAAAAAATTGAAGTTGTCCTACCTTTCTGAACTTCTTGGGAAAAAAACAAAGAGGACATAAGTTGAGCTGATTGGTTTTGTATTATTCATTAGATAACAACTCAGCTCATAATGTCTGAGTGCATGGATACTCTCCTGGTCACACATTGTGTTGGGAGGAAAAAAGGCACAGTAGTATAGATATATAGAGATTTGGAAGTTTGCTTTGACTTAAATCTGGACACAGCTTCCATTACTGTTTTTTTAGGGTGAAAAGTAACCAGTAGTCATTTACAAAAAAGGACTCTGTTCATGCCCTGCTGATATAAACACAACTAAATAATCCATCTTGAACTAAAGAAATTTAAAGGTCAGCATCTAACACTGTTCCTGGCAGCGAATTTAATGGTGCCATTTCTAGAATAAATTACTACTCGACATGAAAGGGCTTTACAGAACCAAATATTAAAGAAAGAGCAGCCTTTTTTAAATGACATTTTTCTCCAAACTTCAAACTAAATCACGTACCTGAATCTTGGCTTTCGCACCTCTATTCCTTTAGCAAAGCAAGGAATAAGTATTGCAGGGAAAAAAACCACTCTGAAAAGTGAGGATTTTCTTTAGACCTTATCAGCTAGGAAATATCACCTTGGAAATATGCATTCAACAGTGCCATTCTGGCGTTTGATAGTTCATGATGCAATAGCCAGATCTTGTCACCTTTTCTTGCGTAGAGCAATATCACAAGCAGTATTATGATCTTCCTCACTGTGGAAAACAATTCTTCTTTTAAAATAAACCCATTTCCTTTAGAAATACTTTAACAATATATAGGATTTCTCTCTGACATAGTAGAATAACTTGGATTGGAAGAGTTAGAAGTAACTTCTCATTAATGAGCAATCGGGCTTTCTATTCTTGCATAGCTCGCGTGGATATTGACGCCCAGGACTAGGCTAAGTGAGAAAAATAGAAGCTCAGGAACAGCAACAGAATGTTCTTTCATCCAGATAGCATATCACTTCCAAGATAAGAGGCAAATAAGGAAGATATAGGGCAGAGCTTGTCACTACTATTGTGCATGACAGATGTGGGCTGGAAGTATCCCTGTGCTCCAGTCAGCTACATCAATGTCAAAATCTGGTAACTGGTCATTGCAGACAAAGAAGTAGGAAAGAATTTCTAAGAGAGCTATGTCTACAACCATTCCTCCAGAAGTTTAAAACCTAGTTTCAGCACATAGCAGCAGTGCATCTTTGTGGCAGGAGAGTCTTTGTGTTTTAAATCTCCTAGTTATCTTGAGAATCAAAAATCTGTCAGAGTTATTGCTGCTCAAGACAAAGAAAATCTTGCTTCATCTATTTCACAAGTTCAAAAGACCTGTTAAAATTACTCAAAAAAAAAAAAAAAATTCACTGAACTTTCCCAAGTTGCAAAATAGGGTTGGGATTTGCTAAAATTTGTGCAGTGCTGCATTCAAACCATCCAACACTGTTACTAACAGTTTAATTTCCCCAACCATTTGACAAAATCCTGTGACCAAAATCCTTTTACTTAATTTAGAAACTTTAGGGGAGTGCCTTTAGTTAAGTGAAGTTTTCTGAACAGTGAACAGACACAGGTACCACTGGTCAGTAAATCAGACCTCAAGTGGGCCAACTCCACCTGTGAAGGTTTTATCTGTCCCCTAGGGATATACATAAATTATAAAATAGCTATATTCCCAGTTTTGTCACCTCAGGTTTCTAAAGGTAAGGAATTAAATCTATCCCTTACTGTGGACCTAGTTATTACTGGTACAAAGGTACCTTCCCATTCGGGACTCAGCTATATTTGGATATGCACTTTTACACTGGTATAATTGTCTTTACCCTAGGGGAGTTGTACTACTTAAGCTACACTGATATAGTCAAAGAACCACAATTTTCTGGTGCAGAAATATCCAGTCTGCTCATTATAGAGAGTTTATTTTCTAACGGTTCATAAATTGGGACAATATTCCTTAATAAAATCAGGGGGCAAGGGGGCTAGAGATTAGGATAGGCAGGCAAGTGGCAAATATAGAGGCAATAAATATCAAGGTCCTGTAATTTTCAAAATTCTACCAGTATTCCTCACAGTATATACTTATAGCCTGTCTCATCTGCTGCCTCACCTACTGGTCGTTTATTGCCTTTATTTCTTGAAAGATAAACTTGTAGAATGAGTCCGCCAATTACTATACTAATAAGAAATTCAATCCCAAATCAGTGGCCAGTCTGTCCATTTCAAGTGTGGAAGGCTGGAGTTTGTGTCTCCCATACCTCAAAAGGCAGAAGGCTGCCTTGTTATGTGAAGCCAGCTCTAAATAAGAGATCTTTCAACTGCCACAGCCAGTTCAGCCACTGGCTTGCTATGTGTGATTCCTTCTGCCTTAGCTCTGCCATCTGTAAAACAGGGTTGACTAATACTTTTCTCATGAGGGTGAAAGTGAGAAGGAAAAATGCTCAATAGAGGTATAATTCTTTGGGAAAGTCAGGTGAAAAGTGAGAAACTACAGCCATTATCCTCAGCAACCCACCTGCACTCAAAATCACCTGCAGTGCAAACAAAAAAACAATATAAAAATGTAGTTCTTTCAAAATGTGCCAGTAACGCTCCAATGCCAGGCCTTAGAACAGATACCCAAACCCTTAAAAAAGACTGTAGTGGCTAAACTATCACATATGTTAAACAGCAGTAGCTAATGGGCCTGTCTTACCATGGAAAAGAACAAGGAAAGGAAACTAAGAACAGCTTTCTGCCTAGAGTGCTACCTAATCTGGGAATATCATTCTGCTGGCAGATTGCTTCAATAATCTGAGCCAAACAAAGGTAGTGGGGGACTGTGAAGTTGTGATTTCAAGAAATGAGTATGTGGTGATGGTATCAGCTTAGGAAATTCCCTGTCCTCACATACTCTTGTTTTTTCCTGCCCCACAGCATGGCACGTCTTAGGCTCTGCTGCAAAATACATCAGCTAGCTAATCCAGCTGTAAAAACGTTTTTTTCTAAGATGCAGATCAATTTCCCAGCCCAGTTCACAGCACAGACATCAACAGGGAGAACGAATGAGGAGGAATACATTAAACCAGCACTGCCTGATAACTTTGTCTTACAAAGGCACTTGGAAAAACACAGCGAATGTATGTGTGCACATGTACATCTCCAAAAAATTCATTTATGTCTCCTGACAATCCATCTCCACATACAGATACTAATGTAACCTCTTTCACACATATGCTTCAGGGCAACATAACATTGGTGTGGCAAGAATTTTACTACTTTTATGATGTAAGAAAGAAGCCAAAATACACACTCTAACCATGACTTCTTCTGTAATAGCTTTCCTGAATGAGATAGTTGCTACTGAGATAGTATCTATGGAATCCAGTCCTTGAATAGCTGCTCCTCTCTACTTCAGTGCCTTTGCCCTGTTTGCCTGCACTTTATTTATTTTTCCAGATTTCACTACAAACAACTTGTATAAGCTGTTGCCTGACGTAAATGTAGTGCCATAACAGTGGGTTTCTCATCAGGAATCAGACCACAGGAAGGTGGAAAGGAAGGCAGAAAATTATGTTAGCAGCACTTCATGATTGAAAAGCACCTTCCTTGTGAAAAGGCAAAGAATAAAAAATCTTCAGAATAAAGGAAAAGCAGGAAGTGAAGGGGGGAGAAAGGGAATAAAAACCAAACGTCCCTGTTACTAAAGCATGCAATAAAATCTATTTATTACCCAAACAATTTTTACTCCAAACCAGCCAGTTATGACACTCTCAGATATGTCTGCTGCAAAACAGTAAAAGGTAGAGGGGGATTGATGTCCCGTTCCAGTTCTTTCTGTTCCACGTCTCGCCTCTTGAGTTCTGCTGAATGTGACATTTTTCCCTGGCACCTAATACACAGAACTCTGCTGCTAATTTTATGCACAGAATTCTCAAGCTGAGTAATTTGAGGCCAGAGACTCCTCCAAGAGCCTGCCAGACAGAGTGCACACCCTTCAACACTGCTTCTGCTATAGAGAAATGGGGGATGGGAGAAGGAAATGAGCCAAACAAGAAACAAAAAACAAGCTTCCAAACTTGTCCAAGATGTTTAGCTGATTTTTGGCTCTTAGATCTACCAGGGATCTATCTCCAGCTCTCTCTGTCCTGTTTGTCAACAGATGGTCCAGTGGATTTCCCAGCAATTACAAACACTCATTCAATTTAAGATGCACACTTTTCCCCTTTTTTTCCCACATTAGATTAAGTCTCGCTGCTCTAAAACTAAATCAGGCTTTTGGACACAATGCTCTTTTAATACTACCCTGATGAGATAGAGAAAGAAGTGATTTCTGCAATATTATAATCAAGGATTTAAAAGAGAATCTGGTTTCTCTTTTCCCCACCCTAGTTAACATCTCTGCATCTCACAGAGATAGCCTGCACTGTAATATATTCCACTAAATGAGGATGAACAAGTAACCTTAAAAATACGGGCTGATGTACTTAAAAGGGGATTGAACCTGATGTATCCCCATTAACTGATCAGAAAAGGCTTTATGCCAGATGTCCCTCTTTGCTTCCAGTTAACTGAAGAAATCTTTGCTGATGCCTTTTATTGGAATCATCTACTTTCCACAGTAGAGAAAATATTGAATTAGACCCATTTTCAATAATACTTACTTCTACTTTGGTGCCAATAATGCTAGAAGGAGAAAATACCATACCACTGTCTTCTCCCCACTCCAACTTTCTTTCTCTTGACAGTATCCACAACACATAGTCAGTGGACTTCAGGTTGAAAAGAAAAACAAGAAAGAACTTTGATAACGGAATTATATCAATAACTTCTACTGCAAACACTTCATGCCGGAACAAAATAAACTGCACTGCCTAAAGACTTCTTTAGATGGTACAGCATCCTCCTCACTAATGGTTCTCTGATAATTATGTTGACCAGCAGTATTAAGTAGAAACCTGGTCTGAGACTAAATGAAATCTTTCTTGAGAATTTGAGAAGAGCTGGGACTTCTTTTACTGTTGTTCAGCTGCAAGAGAACATCACAAGCTTTAGCATCCAGAGAACTTTCTTAGCAGTTTGTCCCATCGTGAAATACGTGCCTGTGTAGAGAGAAGAAGGGAAGAAGGACTGGGAAGAGGAATGTAGTCCTTTATTCCATATCTTGGGTGTCAGATAAACAAAACATGAGGCATAAAAGTCAGATAACTTCATATACTGATCTGCTACAGCCATCAACATGTTCCACTGCAGAAAAAGAATGAGAGAAAAAATAGGGACAATGCACAGCTGACAAAAAGAGGAATATAGAAGAAAAAATAGGGATGTGTAGAAACATCAAATGTAAGGAAGGATTGGGAAGAATCCATCTTTCCTCTAAAAAAGTGCAGTGTATTTCTAAACTTGACCCACATGTGTCTGGCTATCTAATTTATGAGACATGAAGCTGCCCAGCCAGCAGGCTGACCATAAATTATATCTCTTAGATACACCAGGATAATTTACATTAGGAGATAAGAAGGGGAAACTGATGAATAAAAATTTTGATCTTACCCTTCAGGGAGCTGCCTGGAATATACTGTGTTGGTACCTAGAAGTCTGTAGGTGTCCTGAGGTGGTAATATGCCTTGCCAAGACCTTTCCATTATAAAAGCTAATAGATCACAGCCTTTTTTTCCACTGTCTGACAGCATGTCTGCCTAGCACAACTATACTTTCAGATCCACAATACATGTGATTTTGCAGACCAGGCTTAAGTAAAAGCTATCTTTGTTTAGTGCAAAAAAGAAAAGACCGATAGGGAGATATAACTGTTAATCCAACTAAACAAAGTGGGATTAAAGAGAAAACACAGCTAGACCCTTCTCCTAGGTGGACAACGAAAGGCCAGGAGACAGAATCTCAAGATGCAACAAGCAAAAAAATCTCACTGGACATGAGAAAAAATAATTCAACATGACACTGGAACAAGGGCCTAGAATGGCTATGGGATCTCCATCTGGGGAAATGTGTAAACTTTGACTAGACAAACTTGACCTATCCTTTATATTAGGTCAGCTTTGAGCAATTGATTGCACAGATCACATCCAGTGGCCCCTTCTAACCTTATTTGTTCTATATTTAGATATCAGATGCTATCTTCAGCTAACCAAAGTCTCCATCAGTTACTCGTCAACTTATCCAAAACAATCTGCTTGACCTAAATTAAAATCTCACATGCATTTGGCAACTGTGAACACTTCAGATAGTCTATAGTACTGTGCTATAAAATTAAATTTCTTGTATAAAAAGAAAAAAAAAGGAATGGGAGGAAGGAATGGGAGGTAAGACAAATGTATTGATAGATATTCTCAGATTGGATTGCCAGGAAGAAGCAATCAACTGATCTACATGCCTTGCATATACTACCTACCTCATGCATCTGAAAATACTTTTCTCTTTGAACTCCAACTTTTCCTTCTTCACCATTTTCCCCATATGGTGCTAATCCCTCTCCAAGTCCATCTTCTTCCTCAACCTGCTTCCCTCTTTACATCACCTTTTATTGTCCTTTTTGATCCCAATCTCACCCTTTATTCTTCTAGTCTTGAATCTCTGAGTTGGAAAATAATTTCTTAAGGCAAAGAGAAGCTAATTATTTGGCTTTGGGCCTGCTTCTGCTTTGTCAGCTCCCTTGTCATCAAGTCTATCAAGTGTGTGGGGAAGCTTTGGAATGACAAAGAAAGCCATAAACTGACCTGGTAATCCCAGGGAAAACCTGGTCTGCACTAATGATACTTGTAAAATAATCAGGGGAGCTAAATGCCTAAAGTTCCTCAGAGCAGCCTTCCTCAAATGTCGCCTGACACATCAAGTATTCACTGCTCAGAATGGGGAGAGGAGGGAAATATGTCTGCCATGAAAATGAATAGAGCAAGCACTAGACCTGCACTAATTTTATTAGTAATTAATTAATTTCTAATTAATTAATTGTAATTAATAAACTTCTTCAGGTTTTCTTTTGCGTTAGTAACTTGGTTCCCATTACCCTCAGTCTCTTTATTCCTGCTAATGTTGTGGCCTTTAGACATCAAGAGTCATAGTGTAAGAAATAAAAGGGTAATAGACACTTAGCATGCCTGGCTATATGCCTGACACAGTGAAACAAAGGATGAAGAAAAATTTACACAACTTGAAATTGGACTCTTTAGTCTGTTAACCAATGAACATTCAGAAAGTCTGCAGAGTTTTATGGATATACCTGCTTCAGAGAACAAGAATCACAGAAGATAACACTTTCACCATATAACTACATAACTCCAATTGGTATTTCAGAGATATAACTTGAAAAGTCAGGGACATTTTGCTCTCAGTTACAGAAAAGTCACTGTTGACATACATTTGAACACCAGATACAGGGCTTACCAGTCCACCTACATCATGATGTAAATATACAAAGAGTTTATGAACATCAGAAATTTTTATACTAGAAAAATCATTAGTTTCTCTCACTCTTGAATCCATATTTTGATTCATCAAAGCAGACCTGTATTTCTACTCTGAATACTGTCTTTCCAATAGTTATGAAACAAAAAAAATTTTAATACACGCTTGCCTTGGCAATGCAGTTCACATTCTTACTGATGATTGTCTTATGCTTTCAAAGTCTATCAGATTTAGCTAGGCTAACAGTAGACACTCTACTTTAACATATAATCCTTCTTCAAATCTCAATAAACTCTTTGTTGAGATAATAGCCATCCAGCTGCTAAACTCACAAGATAATTAAACAGTCTGTGAAAGGACATTTCTTTTTAAGCAGATTTAAATTTTATCAAATGATTACTCCCTCTTAGTTTGAATAATAATTATTCAAATACTTTTTTCTTTTTAACCTTTTCTCACCTAAGTTCTCTCTTGGGCTCTTGGCCAATAAAAAAACTAATCTGTATAGCAGATAGCAGGATAGCAGAAGGCAACATGAAGAAGGCAGGAAAAAAAGGCATTAAATAGTTACTGGATTCTCATTTAGGTTATAAATCTAGCTTGAGAGGGACTATTCACGGTTTAAAAGTTAAGGATAAAGAAGACTGTGCAAGACCACAGTGCCTTTGGCATAAGAATTGTTTCTCGCTATGAGACATAGAAGTACAATACTTACAAAAGGCCCCAGTTACAGTTCAATATAGAAAATGTGATGCACTATAAAAAAAGTGAGAAGGAGCATCTAGGAAGAGAAACTTCCAGTAATTTCTAATAAGTCTATTCTGCAAATAAATATGTGTCTGAGTTTTTCTGTACTGATTTGGTTTGAGTCTCCATTTTTGGCTGGACATATAAAGTACTGGTCAACTCGTCTCTTTTACTATCCATAGGTAGATTTAAAAAGATGTGGTAACCACGCTCTAAGAATTTACACTTGAATTAATGCTACCACAGAAGTCCAAAGACTTTATACAAATGTGACAGTCCTTAAGAAAGATATAATGGGGAAAAGGAGTTAACAATAGCTATTTTTAAAGGGCTAGCAAATTATCTAGAACTACAGGAGAAGGATGTTTGCTATATGCTATTGATTCCAGTCAAGATATCCTCTCCTTCACTTTGTAAAGTGAACAACTCCCTTAAATACTTACAGATTTGGCTTTCTTTTTCAAAGTGTCTATATCTACAAAAATTTCTTCTTGCCCAAAACCAACCTATTTATTTCTTTAAACTCAGACTGTATGGTGTGCTATCATTCTAAGGCAGACTTTAGCAGATGTTTTTGTTTTGCTGTCTCATCTTCAGGCTCCTTTTAAGGAGCTATTAGTCTTTACGGTTCCCTAATCCCCCAACTAAATTTATCAGCAGTTGATTGCAGCCAAGAGTTAAGCTAAATTAAACTTTGAAATCCCTGTACAGTGTATCAGATGCACTTCTGGGGTAGGGAGCAGAAAGCTCCAAATGTTCTACTTCTCAAAAGGTAGGAGAACCATGATTTTGTCTACAGGTTTTTCAAAGCTTCCATACATTTTTCAAGATGGCAACAATTTCCCTGATTTTATATGAGCAAGCACTGCACTGTGGAAACAACTTGTCATTTAACTCCACATCAGGTGTGTGCATACATGCATACCCATAATTTTTCACATAGGTATATACTTTCCTCTACAAATGTGTATGTTGTATATGGAGGAGGTGTGTACACATGGACACTTAGGTTAAGGCTGTGTGCACGTTTGAGACATCTGGTCCAACTGACACCCATGGTGAAAGGTATTTATCTACATCTCTCTCTCTCAGTGTGTTCCCCAGTCTTCATCCTCACACACTCAATCATTCCCTTGTTTGCTTCTCTTACACACTCATAAGTACTTATCAGAAGAGATATCTCTCCTGCCTTTAGTGAGTAATAATATACAGTGTTTTTAAAAATTTGCATGTCAACATCAATAGTTGGTTAGTTTTGATGACAATCTATAATCATCCCCTATTATTTCAGAACTGTGAATTTTGTGGTTCTTCTGTGTCAGAAGATGGACACTTATGTATCCTTACATATATACACACACACACTAAAAAACAAACAACAAAAACAACAAACAAAAAAACCAAACACCACAATAAAAAAAAAACATGCAAAACAAAAACCCAAACCAAAACATAAATAGGACAGTCCAGTACATACTCTTTCTTATAAAGAAAAAAGCACATGCATTAAATATGGAAGCTTAAGAGGAAATGGCATATGATAGAGATTTATTACCTGAGAGACAGCAATTGCAATCTAAAACATCAGTAGTTTTCAGAAGTCACTGATATCTAACAAGAGATCAGTACCCACATAGATTTATGGGGTCAATGAAGTCCCTAACAAATTGGCCTTTTGTCTACAAAGTAATTATTCAATGGTATTAATTGATCCCCATCGCACTGCAATTCCTGACAAAAGCTCTAGAAAAGGGGCCTGGTGAAATCTCCATTAAAAACATCACAAGAGTCTCAACGACAACTGTGGAAGATGGTTCAGATCCTAAAAAGACAACTGAGTTGAGAGTGCAGCTCCCTGGATGTAAAAGCAATTCTTGTAAACCAGGTTACACTAAACTGGTGAAATAAAAACAAACTTCCTCCCCAGAGACTTCATAGCATTTACTCTGAGGCCAAATCAAAGATTTGTTTCCAAAATCATTTGTCTATCCTTTCCATAAGTTGTTTTTTCTTAGGGGAGAAATTGTGTGTCTAAAGTGTGATTTCTGCTGTCTGTATTCCCATGGCTACTAGAAACCGCTAGAAAGGGAGCTGGGCACATCACATAAAGTGTCAGGCTAACAAATACCAACACAACAGCTCAGAGAAACAGACACTTTCTCCCACCTTCATCCTCCCATATCACACTATAAGAAAAGGGAAAAATAAATCAACAGAAAACTAGCCAAAACCATATAAGGGGATCAAATGTGTCCTTCAGAAATGTAAGCTCATCTAAAAATAGGATGAAAGGCTAAGCAAGTCACTTGTTTTTACTCATAGCAGTAATAAAGGTTCTTGTAAGGGATTTGCACAAGTTCTGTGCTGTTAGAGTAGCATCTGTCTCCTCATTGCCGGAGAAAAATGGTGGCGAGGATTTAGAGCATGTATAACCTGAGAGAGAAATCATCTGTCACTCCCTCACGGGGCATTAGCAAACTTTCCCTCTCCTAGGAGAAGGCAGAACCACTCTCTTTTCCCTGTCTCTTGTGACCACAGCTTCAAGCATTGTTACAATATGCTTATATTTCATGCTAATGAATAATATTAATAATTGGAACAAATCCATCTCTATTAAGAAAGAGTAAAAAAAAGCCCAGTTGAAAAGTGAAAACATGCTGTGCAATAAACAGGGTGAACCTGGTAGCAAAGAAAAGGTCAAGTAACAAACAGATCCTCTGCGTGAAAGGGATGATCCCTTTGCTCGACTGCTGTCACAAGTCAAACTGCTGCCACAAGCAATACCTCTCACCATCAAGACCTAGAGCAACAAAAACGGAAAGAATGGCCCATTCTGGAAGATATCATCCCAGGACAGGATGTAACATGCAATTTCTTGTGCCACTGTACTGTGTGGTCTCATGTAAACAGTGGATTTCTTGGTGTTTCAGTTGTCTGCCCTTTAACAGGAGTAAGTGTTGGAAAAATGAGTTCTTAGGCAGCCAGGCGATAGTAATGGAAGACATGGAGGGGTGCTACCTCAGAGATCAACAAGGTTTTTAGTATGCTCTGATACTTGTTTTCTCCTTCCCCAGTTGAAGAGCAGACTTTTCAACAGAAGTGCAGAAAAATAACAGAGTTATACATTTCAAAGAGGCAAAATGCTGCCAACCAACACATCATTTTTGTCTTGTGAGTCTCTCCTTCATCCACAAGCAAGATATTAATGTTCAATTTTCTGAAATATTTCATTCTTCTTCAAGACAGCAGCTTCTATGTCCCACTGAGATCAAAACTCAAAGGCCCTGGGAGGATACTGCCTCTTACAAATAACTGTCAAAATACCATAACACGAGCTAAAAGTGCTGATGCATCTGTACCACATGCTGCGTGGATGCTCCACTTCTAGATTACAACCACTTCTTGATTATAAGCCTTCTTTTACCTACACAACTTCTGAAAGGAGGAATGCAAAAATGCCTGCAGTAACGTGACTGCTATGAGAGATTGCCACTCTGAACCTTTTTGGGAAGGAGAAACAATACAAACATCCAACAAAAAAAATTATGCCCATAATGAGGATCGATTCAGGTGTGCATAATATAAAAAACATAATATAAACATAACATAAGTTTCTATAAAATGGGTTAGTCCAATAAATATTTTTTTTGCAAATAATATTTTAAACTATAAGAATAAACTTTTTCGCTTTCTGAGGAAAATAAAGAAATCCCAATACATAAGATTATGGACAAGGTGATAAGATGATTATCAGAAGGAATATCTAAAAGGAAATTGTAAGAAGAAGTTGTGATACACTGGAAATGGCAGAGAAAACATACTTCCCTTAGGAATATGCCTATGAGTCTTTCTTTAATAATTTTTTCTCATTAATTCAGAGGATAGGGATGTTACAAGAAACAAACTCAATTTTTCAATTTGACATTTACCTGAGGGAATCCCAGGTGAATGCTGCTGGACAAGCTAACACTCAAATATCTGTCCATTCTCTTAAGAAGTTTAGAATAGGCAGCAAGATTAGAGGTTTCCTTGCTGAAGTCTTCTCTTTAGGCAGTCTAAAGAGATGAAGAAGAGAAAGCACAGGAGAATTCAGTGTTTGGGTCTGATTTAGGTCATGAACTACATGGATACATGTTTTTAGTGCACATAAGTTTGTTTTGTGTGTATCTGCTTTTTAACAACTGGACTGATGCTGTTCAACTCATTTCATCAGGGTGACTGAAACAGTACTACAGATTTATTTACTGTTATTCTCCTTGGTTGGATTTAAATCATGAATTAAACTTGAGAAGATGTCTCATTTACCAATTATGTAAATGGAAGAATTGTTTTCTAATGAAATATTGGCACTAGATAAACAGCTGACACAACAGTGCTCCTGTTCTGCTAGTAGTTATAGACTTCCTTAGCCAGCAATTTCCACCTGGGAGGTTGGCAGGAAAAGCCCAAACTTGCCATTTGAGCATCACTGCTATAAAATTCTTCCCACTTGCTGTTAATCCAGAAAGATATGACTCCCTCACAAACCTCTAACTTTTAAATCCATCTCACTGTGCACTAACAGCTCTGAAATGAATTATAAGAGTGTAAGAAAAAAAAAAAGAAAAAACCCCAACAGATTAATTAAAGAATAACTATCTAAATCTGGGTTATCACAGGATTCCAACTGCTAAAACTAAAGTCCAATTTCCCCCAAAGCTGTTTACCCTGATCTAAACACTTTGACTGTTCTCCTACCAGCAGCCTAGTATAAATAGGAATAAGTAATGAAGCCATGGCTCTGCTGTGCTAGTTTTTCTGGAATATAACCCCTGTGGTAATAATTACATGGGCTTATCCATCCCAGTGTGAACACCACCAGAGTGTCAATTATGACAAATGTCTGATACCCACAAGTGTCTGTTGTAAAGAAAACCAACTGTTTCCATTCTCTTAACCTTGGGGTCAAGGTTTCCCACTGGGACTAACAGCTTTTTTTCCTGCTGTAAATATCCATTTGAGATTTGCTAGGAGGTGTTATGATACACAGACCTACTCTTTTAGCACTAGCTTTTTTTCTTCTTGGGTAATTTGAGCCTAACTCTCCCCAGGGGTTTACACTTATCTCTGTTTTTCATTTGTATTATCTCCTTTGGGTGAGACATTTCACATTTCTTTTCCACACCATTTGCAGTACAAGCTGGAGAGTCCCCAAAGCCCCTTGGTAGCATGGACTATTAGTGACCTGTTTCTCACCTCTGGGATATCACTTGCAGCCATTTGCTATTTTCAGCTTTTGAGACAATAATCAGAGGAATGGAAAAATCAGTAAAACTGGAACCACTAAGCTTCTGTCCTAGGAATACAGACTTCTCCAAGGTAAACCAAAGAACAGGCCATTGCAGAAGGAAATGATGATTAGTATGTGCAAAATAATGGACATTTTCAGTCACAGAGTAGTAGTATAAAATACATATATACCTACACGAATATACTCATATGAAGCCTAAAGAGGGCATATATGAACTCAAGAGCATCGTATAAGCAAAGAGTCAGAGTACACATGGAGTGAACATTTATGGTTTATATTAGGAAAAAAAAGACTTTTTTTTTTATGGGTACTGTAAGTCATTCTTTTAGTTGATTTACTTTCCATACACATTCTGGCCGCCTGATCCTTCCACTTTTCACATGCATGTGGTATTATAAACTACACTGAGGAAAATAAGAACTACCATTGTGGATCAAAATTATTTCCTTCCAATTCTCTAACCCAGCATCCTGTCCCCAGCAGTGGACATAGAAAAAAGCCTTTGAAGGAACATTATGATGCTTTCACCTAATACTATCCCAAATCTCAACTGCTTCAGCTTCACAAGCTGGATGTGGCCTGTAGGAATTTGGACACCTTCAGTGGATCTCTTTCATGAATTTACCCATTCTCCTCTCCAACACATAAAAGTACTCATCATCACAACAGCCTTGGCAGACTAAATGTAATAGATGCTACATTCTTTAGTAAGTAAATTTATCTTTTGAAAAAGCTACAGGTTGTATTCACGAACCTGAAGTTTAGTGGTACTTTTGTAATGAGAGGTTTCTCCTAAAATTCTGGAAAACTTCTAATGTGGGTATCAACATTTCATCTTCCCAATAATTACCTGCTGTCATACTAATTAAAACTCATATTTACTCCTACTCCTCCAAAAGACTTTCAGTACAGGATTTCTGGAATCCTGAATCAATGTACTGTATGGTTTATGGTTATAGAGAGCACCTAAGATGTCTCATTTCAGCTAAGGATAGCAATATGATATCTGTTCCGTTTTTAGAAGTAAGATGAAAGGGGACAATATACCTAGGACCTTGTGAAAAGGGGCAGGTTTGATAGCAGGAGCAGGAGGAAGAAATGTACACCTATGTCATAACTTAGAGACAAAACACCAAAGAAAATACTGCTATTGTAAGGATTCCTGTCCTACCTCTAAACATAGGTGAGACCAGCATTGAGCTTTGTCTTAGAGGAAATAAAGAACTTCCTGTATAGTAAATATTGGCTATAAAATGCTTCAAAATCTTTTTAAACAAAATATACTGCAGGCATACAAAATATTTTTTTAAAATATTTTAAATTGTCGCGCGAATTCTTTCCAAATCTACCTGTCCTGTGGATGGGTTAGTACCTGATTTATCATTCTTATATAACAGGGTGGAGTCTATAACAAGCAGTTTGGAATACTCTACAAGCTCAGACAGCAAAGGAACTCCATATTATGCTGTGCACCACAGTACCAAGAAGATGCCAACAAAACAAGGGGAATACAAAAAAACAAATAAGAAAAATTATTACAGGTCTAGAGAGGCTGATTCATGAGAAAAGGTGTAACATAAATAATTCCGTATAGCTTAGCTTACCCAAGGACTGAAGGATATTATAACTGTTTGTAAAATCAAATGAAAAGCACCAAGAAAAAGAAGGCTGATCCAGAGATTTATATGAGCTACTGATGCAATAAAAATATATAAGAGAAAATTTAGCTGGTAACCAAGAAACATCTCTTATCAATAAAGTCTTTTATCAATAAAGCCTCTAAAATTTTAGAATACTCTTTCAAATAAAAAAAAATCATATGACCTTGAGCCAGCAGTGTGCCCAAGTGTCCAAGAAGGCCAATAGCATCCTGGCTTGTGTCAAAAACAGTGAGGTCAGCAGGACTAGGACAGTGACTGTCTTCTTGTACTCAGCACTGACGTTGCTGCACCCTGAATCCGGTGTCCAGTTTTTGGTCCCTGATTACAGGAAGAACATTGAGGCACTGGACCGTGTCCAGAGAAGGGCAACAGAGCTGGTGAAGGGTCTGGAGCACAAGTCCCATGAGGAGAGGCTGAATGAGCTGGGGTTGTTTAGCCTCCAGAAGAGAAGGAAGTTGTAGCCAGGTGCGTGTCAGTCTCTTCTCCCAGGCAACCAGTGACAGGACAAGAGCAAATGGCCTCAAGTTGAACCAAGGGAGGTTCAGTTTGGACATTAGGAAAAATTTCTTCCCTGAAAGGGTGGTTAAGCATTGGAACATTCTGCCCAGAGAAGTGGCAGAGTAACCATCCTAGGAAGTGTTCAAGAAGTGACTGGATGTGGGGCTTAGTGCTGGTGGTGTTCAGCCAAAGGTTGAATTTTATGATCTTGGAGGTCTTTTCCAACCTTGATCATTCTATCATTCCATTATTTTTTAACAAATAAGGAAAAGAAAGGTGAGTAAAAGATGGCTGGCTGGTAAACCTGAAGACTGAAGTTGCTTCTTATAACACAAGTAGTAGACATGGGAGATAGCACCTTCCTTTTTAAGGTGCTATGCTAATGCTGTGATGACACCATGCAGAATATTGGGTACATTGGCGGATAGGGACCTGACCACCTTATTATTCAGACTACAGTTATTTATGTGTGGTGGGAAAGAGGAAAAAAATTATAATGGCTGATCATCCCCAACTCTGCATTGTACATGTATCCTAAAGGGGAAACCCAGTCCTTATCTTTTCCTGAATGAACACAATTGAGATGACAGTAATATGTAACCACATTACCAAAACTAAGAAGTGCTGTAATACAAACTTCCTCCCTAAATTCTATCATTTCACACAGGTGAACTCTCAGTGAGCCTGTTGCCAAAATTCTCTGTGTCTTTCAGTTTCAGGCAGATTTTTACAAATAATCTAGATGTGTCTGATTTTGATTGTATTCTTCTTATTTTAAAAAAATGAACAAAATGTCTTTTAATTAAATACCTGACATGTAACAAAGACCTCTCTGTATGGCCAATGTGGTCATAAATCTGCTTCTCCCTTTGTAAATAAGCTTTAGTAAGAACTAACTAAAAGGATAAGAAAGGATTTCCACTAATCAGGATTGCTTTCACATGGCTGAATTACACAGAGGAATCACAATGACTAGTCCTGCACTTGCTCTTCTGTCACCAGTGGACAAATGCACTCATTCCAGTGGAGCAGACAGAAATGGAAGCCACAATCCAATAGCCAAAAAGGACAGTCCTACAATCCTTATCCTCTCTAAGCTGCCAAAAGAAGGTAAAAGAGAAAAGTTGTTCTGCCAGCTACCAAACGGAAATGAAGCATCCCACTAGCAACCATGAAATACTGGTATCCCTAAACCAGAGTCTAATCTTGGTACTACATCAAGGGTTTATAATATGTGACAGTTTAAGGCAAACCCCACATCACTGAATTTAGCAAACAGCATACTATTATTACACTATTCCAAAGGTGACACACAGATTGGTTGAAACATCTGAACCCACATGAGTCAGCTGTCTCACACTGTAATTATCACCTGCTCTGAGCTAAAGCACGGACACAGTGTTTGTGAGAAATAAAGGAGGCTACTGAAAAGTAATATTATTTCCTCTACTACTGAAGCACACTGAAAATTCAAAAACCACTACAGGAAGTGTAATAAAAAAAAGAGAGAGAGAGAGAGAGAGAAAACACTAAAATGATTGAATTAACCTTTGTGATGTTTGATTCAATAAAGTTACCTCTTTAGAAATTATCTAAAGCTGCTGGAGTACCTCCAATTTATCAAAGAACTCAGCGTCAAAATTATATTGGCAGTAGAGAAATATTTTTAAATATTCCTATCCCATACATATCTCATTTATCCTTCCTCACTTCTAGGATCAATTAACCAAGCTAGAAAAATCAAATCTCAGTTTTGCAGAAACCTGCCCTTCCCCAAAGATAATTTCCATTGAATCACAAAAATCTTGGTTGCTTTTTAACCTTAGCAATGTTGGGTTTGACTACTGAAACAGAAAAGATCTTTTTTTATTCATAAATATACTCCAGGTAAATTTGATGCATAATCCTTTATAAAACGTTTTCCTTTGCCAGAAAAACATTAAATATCAGGGAAAGTGTCCCCAGATGGATTACAGAATAGCAAATACCTCTCAATGGCATTTTTAGTTTTGTTATTATTGCTTGACAGAGTAAAAATAGAAGTGTCTTCAAAGGTGTCTTTCCCTGGAATGAGCAACTCAACATAAAGAAAATTTATATGCTGAAAAAGTTACGGTCAATGTATTATGCCTGTATATATCGTATCTCTTCATTTACAATGTCTTGTCTCTCCTAAGAAAGCTCAGGTTGTAAATTTTTTAGACTTCAATAGCATCTTGCCCAATGGGGCCCTGAATGCAGATTTTGGATGCCCCTTTAAGTATGAGCAATCAGAATTACACAATTGAGTTTGCTGTTGCCTGCAGGAAAAAAAATATTTCTGACTTCCTTCAAGGCCAAGCGGTAAGGCTGAATGTTGCAGCTTCAAGCGTAGGAGGCAATTTAGAGCTGTTCTATTTTGTTTCAAATAGTATCTGCCAGGGCTAAAGAGAGAAAAGGACAAATTCCCGAGAGTGTCTTTGTTCCCCTCACTCGGATGAGGGCATTACATCTTCCTATCCCCTTCCTTCACGAGCAGAGTCCCATCTCTCGAACTGAACGTCCTGATTCATCGTGATCTCCCCGATGCCACTTTCATCTGATGTATGATTCACGGCCCTTTATAAAATGTTTTCCCTTGCTAGAAATACATTAAATATCAGGAAACGTGTAGCCAGATGGATTACAGAATGGCAAATAGGTCTCAATGGCATTTTTATTGTTGTTTGCCTATTTGCCCCGAAATAGCTCATTTATACCGCTTGCCTCTCCCCTTAACACTAAAGTTTCAAGCGGACCATCAGTTTGCCAAGGTAATGAGTTTTCACAGCCAGGGGAAGGTAAGCGCCAAGGATTATTAATAGTGTTCTTCGATTAGTTAAGGGAAAGATAAATGTGACACCGCCAACAAACCCCCTGAATATCTGATACCAGTGAGGAGTGGGTATCACCTGCCGAAAATAGAAAGAGCGAGAGAGATTATATAAGTGGGGTTCCTACCCCGAGTTCCACCTCTTTTTGACCACCTCCCTATCTCACACCCTTTTCAAGCGTGCTTAGCAGAGATCCAAGTGGTAAGTAGTAAGAAAATGCTCAAACTTCCACAGCAAACGTGGATTCGCCAGCTCCTGACAAGAAGCAGGACCTTCGCCCGAAGGAAAGCAGACTAGGATATCTTCCATCCTTCCGACCCCATCCCCCTTTCTACAAACAAAAGCTCGGAAACAAAGAGATGCAAATCTCCCAAACACTGAGGAATGGCTTCCCGCAGAGAAGACTTCAAAGGAGAAGATAAGACCATTAAAAAGGAGTAAATAACTGAACACATTGAGGGGACAATGAGGAGAAAAGGAGGGGAGAAAGTGAAAATAACAAAAGAAAGTGAACGAGAACGCAAGCAAGGACTCGGCGAGCAGAATTTACTGAAATGTCCAGCCGTGAACTGGCAAAAAAACCCCTAACATCCAAAACACATAGAGAAATGGCATCTCTCCTTCTGCACACACGATCGCAAGCGATGAGATGAAGATCTCTTTGGTGTGGTCATTAGGAAGCTAAAGGAAATGTTTCCCTCTTTTTGCAAAGGACCACCGTCTTTCTGCTTCAGTGTTTGGCGTGCGGGCTTCGTGATGTTCAGGAAACTCTCCCTGAATTGTTTGCCTTTGGCGAGGGTGGGTCGATTTCTACTTAATTTATTTGGTCGTTTACTTAGTAAGAATTTCATCATTCTGGCGCTGGTGGAAGGGGGAGTCGATCTACATGAAAGCTTCTGGGCAGACAACTTGGAAATCCACGGTGTGGATTTTGCAAATAGTTCGGGCAGGAAAATTGGCAAAATCTCAGAGGTAAAGGAAAACGCGTCATTCATCTCTCAGGGATGATGAAAAAAGGTGAAGGGTCGAGTGTGAAACTGCCAATTCGTGAAACGCCTTTTTTATTAGAATAACAGTTTTGACTACGGCTTGGTGTTACAAGCTTCTGGAAGTTTGCTAGTTGTACTTAAACAGGGGTAGTGCTGAGCTTAGAGATGGGCCTCAGCAGCTCTCCCATGTCAGATTCCCAGCTGTCCGCTTTGCAAACCTGTGCGTCGCTGCTTTCACTTTTCTGGCCATGGAGGGTACACGGCTTCTGAGCAGGGGACAGGGAGCTGGGAGAAATGTTATTTACGCTCTACAGATGGCTCCACCTGATCTGAAGCCTCATTTTTCTGACACCTCTCACTTTTCGCCTCCACAGCATGATTAGGCCGTAGAGCCCTCACAGATCCGATGACGGAGGGAAAGCTGGGCAGTTCGCGCATCGTTAGGGATGCGGAGGGAGCCGCCGGGCTCCCATCCCCAGGACACAGACACAGAATGCGCCTCTGGCCGGTTTCCTTGGCATGAGGCTAGTTAACCTGATAGGCGTCTGACAGCACAGCAGGCAGCGCTGCGCATCGCTTCTGCCAGCTACCTGCTTGAGTTACCCCCAGGGCAGCCTTCCAAATGTGCTCTGCCTTGTCAGCAGAGCGGGGTTAACACCGAAACACGAGTCACCCGCAACGACAGCATCTTCACTGGCGGGAGGTCAGATGCGTTCCTGTTGGTAGGGACCTAAAAGGAGGCTCTGTGCCTCCAAGACCGAGGGTACCTCAACAACGGGTTTGCAAAAGGTTCATAAAGGAGAAAAACCTGCGGAGACTGAGGCCCATCTCCTCTTCAGATCTCACCGATGCTGTACGCAACGAAGGAGGGTGATGCAGTATCGGGCAGGCACCACCTGCACTGGGAGCAAGAAGGGATTCTTCTCTTTTCCCTCAGCTAAGAAGAAGTAAAGGAACGTCAATGACATAAAGTCTCGACATTTATCTCTGGCAGATAGTTGTATTTTGGTTGGTCTACACTTAAATTATGTGTAAAATGGACTAACGACCAGGTTTTAACCTGTTCTACAACGAGGCGTTTTCAACTCAGCTCTCCAAGCTGAACTCCACTAAAGCAAGAGACCCAAGTACGCCGAGTACTG
This sequence comes from Manacus candei, assembly GCF_025592945.1. Classification (NCBI taxonomy): domain Eukaryota; kingdom Metazoa; phylum Chordata; class Aves; order Passeriformes; family Pipridae; genus Manacus; species Manacus candei. The sequence goes on from NW_026138066.1 coordinate 7,907,024, forward strand.
TCTTTACTGCACCTTTCCATCTCCCATATCCAAAACAAGGGGGGCTGCTGACCCACGTGGGAAGGTGCGTGGAGCTCCTCTGTGGGGTTGCGGTTTATCTCGTTTCAGCTCCCCAGCGTTCAGCCCCTCTTTCCCTGTGGGTCAAGGAAGGATGCGTCCTGCCTGGGGAGAGGGACTCGGCTCCCCCATCCGTCTCCTTGTCTGTCCTCGGAGAAAACTAGACATCCCTCATACCTCAGGAAATACACGGAAAAGGGGGGAGAAGGGGGACTTCCAACGAGAGAAAACCGACAGTCCCTCCCACAACGAAGAGACGCTGTTTAAAAAAGAAAAGGGGAAAAAAAAGGGGGGGAGACCCCAATGTCACCTCCTCCTCCGTCCTTCTGCGCTCAGCGGCATGGTAATGATTCACTCATTATAGCTGTACTTGGGCCGCGGAAAAAAAGGATGGGACTTTTAAAAGTACAGAGCAATTACTGCAGCGCGACCCGAGGTTCTGCACCAGCCGCCCCCTTTTCGAGGCCGCTCTCCGGCGGCCCCGTTCAGAGGAAAGATGTGATCGTGGCAGCGGGACCGGGCTGTACCCGCTGATCGCGCCCGGGGATCTCGCTGCCTCCGCTCTGTCCTCCCCCGTCTCTCCTGGAGCAGCGATGCCAATACTCCTGCAGAGATCTGCCCTACTACTGGGCCCGAACCTTGGCTATCTCAGCCTAATGGCTCCTGCCCAAACTCTGAGAGCAAGTTGGACTTCTTGCCATATTGCACTTGAAAAATGGGCACAGATTCTTGGAGAAGAAGAAACAACCCTAGAAAACACATTACAAATCCTAAATCCTTTTTTTTTGACGCTGCCGTAGAGTGCCCGGTCCCGCCTGAGAAGCCCACTACCTCACAGGAGCTCCGCACGAGCATCTCGTTTTGCCATATATCACGGAAGATTCTGCAGCATATTGTGTATTACAAACGGGATCTGTAGGATTCGCAGGCATGTGATAATTAATTCAGCGAGGATGATGCTTAATATGGACTGGCCCGAAAGAAACGAGGTCTAAAAGGAATATGTGTGTGAAGGGAAGGGGGAAGGGAGAAGGGGGGGATGTTTGAAGTGTTTGAACGATAAGGCAAATGTTCAAAAGCTACATTATATTTGCTTCTCGACCTCAAGAGCAGCTTGAAGCTTGGCATATGCTGCAGTTCCTTACTCATCACCGAATATAACGGGTAAAGCTCGTCCTGACTTACTAAAGGAAAAGGCTCTGCTCTGCACCACTAGTTTGTCCACTGCACCCGAGGACTTGACCTTGGCAAAACTCTTTCTCCAGCCGGTATCTCAGCAGACTCTGGCACTGCTCCAGTAAGCCTTAGGCTCCAGCCTCCCAGAGAGCGACCCCCACTCGCGTCCTCCCCCACCCCAGTCCCCTCAAAGGCATCCCCGTGCCCTCTCTTTAGCTGAACCCTCGCGTCTGTGGACTACTTGGTGCTCTGCAAACTGAAGAGCGACAGCCCACGGCACTTCTCCACGCAGAGCTATAGAGCTGGCACAGGTCCAGCCTTTCCCGGTGTGCCATCCCCACACAGCACTGCAGCTTTGGTCATATGAGCAGAAATGATGAGAAAAGCACTTTTTAATCTTTTCGCACTTGCTTCCCTGTTCAAACAGTTGCAGGATGGCTATGACTGACGTGCTCAGCGCTGAGGATATCAAGAAGGCTGTGGGAGCCTTTTCAGGTAAGTGCTTTTTTCTTTTTTTTTCTTCTCTCTTTTCCCTCTTTCATCTCTTCAGCTTAGGATAGCAGTGCATTTATTTAAGCTATGGGAAGATTAGAGGAACCGGCTAGACAAAATTTCAAATGAGGATGTGTTTTCAGAAGTGCAGTGAATGCCTCTGACAGGTTTATGAAGTACAAGGCTGCATTCTCAGCAAAGTTGTCCTGCACGTTACAGAGGTGAAATATTTCTTTTAAAGGAAAGCAAGCAGTAACAGCAGATAGACGTTGCTTCTACGGAGAGGATACTTTCAAAGGGAATAAAACCCTCGACGAACCACGCTGCATTATATCTTGATGTGGGATGGGAAGTCAGCAGTGGATGTCGGCAGCTTCCCACTCATTGCTGAAATTCAGTTTCAGGTATTACAGAACTCTGTTTCCCATTTCAAGGAGATAAGAAACCGCTCTTGTACTTCCTATGCGGAATCTCCGGGTGGATTTAGCTTTTCGGGATGGAGCAGAAGGCAACAGTAGAGCAAGCGGGTGCACTGCTCGACTGCAGAAGCTCTCTGCAGGGCGAATAGCTGCAGCGGTCCACACTTTCTTCTCAGACTCCTCTGGGTTTCAGATATTCCTTATCCATCTCATTCATCGCGACCCCTAAAACTGACAGCAAACCCTCTTCTCTGTGCTTACAGAGATTCAGGTAGTTAAGGTTGCTTTCAAAGAAAAGCTAGAAATCGTGCTCCCGGATGCACGTTCTCCACCCCCTCCCCCAAACTACCTGGCTGACCGCACCAACCCGGAGAGACGCCTCTGTCTATCCTGGTCTGTGCGATGACCTTCCCGAACAGACAGAAGCGCAAAACCCGCTGAGCCCGACTCATTCAGCAGCCGGAGAGCCGGAGAGACTGACAAACTGCTTTGCTCAATTGAGCAGCTGTTTTACTCATTAGCTTCCATTGTCCTATGGCCATCTCCAAATCTCGGAGCAGATGCAATTAGCAGCAAGTAATGACAGATCTCAGTCAGGCAGATCACGAAAGACTGAGATTCCTTAATTTTATGTAATAGGAAAATTTAATGCGGCGGGAATAAGAATGCACGGGGAAGGGGAAAAAAAGTCCACCGCAGGTTTTGGAGGTCACTGTATCGGATTTCTAATCCACATCACAGTCATTACGCTACCTGGGTGGGACAAAAGCGGGTGCGGTTAAAGGACAGGAGAGGTGGAGCAGGTAAACTCATTTATCTCGGCTCCGATTTCAAGGGCTCCGGGTTGTTTAGGGTTTTTTTTCTCTCCCCGGAGACCGTTCCTCACAAGGTCTTGCAGGCAGCGCGCCGTACAGCACTCCCTTGCAGGATCTGAGCTCACACACCACGATTGCACATACCTTTTAGCGGTCGAAGTGCAACATTGATTTCTAGTAAGTCTCCAGGAAAAAAACGAAACAGAGCTGAAACAGTCGTGTGCTCTGAAACACTTCTCGCAATGCTAGGCTCCATGGTTGAGCAAGAGCTTTTTTTTGGGTTGTTTTTTTTCCCAAAGGTGGAAATGTCAAAAAGTGACAGCTATGTAATAGTCAGTCTGCCCTCAATTGTCTGTTCTGACTTAAAACTTAGCAAAAATAAAATAAATAAAAAATGTTTAAGGCACTGAAATGAGACTAAGCAGGTTAGAACTCAGCTCCCAACTCTATCACAGACTTCTTGTATGACCTTGAGCAAGTCTCATACCCCTGTGGCTCAGCTCTTCATTTGCAAAACGGAGGCATTGCCACTCTCCCCCTGCGTTTATTTCCATTAGCACCTGTGAAGCATGGACGATTACACTGCCTACAGTGTCACATCCAGCTCCTACCACAGCTGGGCTCGACTGTACCTCCCAGGACAGGACAAACAGCAGCATGGAAAAAAAAAAACCACAGGTGTGTGTTGGTGTATGTTCCAATTATTTTTCTAAGCATTTCTCTGGTTTTCATCTCTTATAGCGGCTGAATCTTTTAACTACAAGAAGTTTTTCGAGATGGTAGGATTGAAAAAGAAGAGCCCAGAAGATGTGAAGAAGGTTTTTCATATTCTTGATAAAGATCGAAGCGGCTTCATTGAAGAGGAAGAACTGAAGTAAGTAAAGATACATCCTTTCTCTAATAACCCCACCTTAAGAGTCTAATTCCCTGTGGGGTTTGTTTGTTTGTTTGTTTTGCTTGGTGGGGTTTTTTTGGGGGGGTTGTTAACAAGAATCTAGGTAATAACATACAATTCAAGCTCTTGACTAGTATTTGTGTGCAACGTGAGTTGTTTGCTAAGCATATGATCTTAAAGTGTGTTGGAGATATCTAGCTGTAACTTCAATTGTAGGATGCCTGAAACACATGAATGGTCAATACCTTACAGATAGTTCTTCAGCCAAATGCAGTTTCAGAGTAAAGTGCTTCTCCTGAATGTTAAAGAAGGTCAGGGACAGAAGATACAACCCTGGATTCCAACTTGCATATCAAATCAGTGGTAAAAAATAATATGCAGTGTAATTGCTCTGGGAAAAAAAAAAACAACCCAACTTTCCTTTTTTCCTTGCCTCCTCTTCAGGTTTGTACTGAAGGGCTTTACCCCAGAAGGAAGAGACCTATCAGACAAAGAAACGAAGGCTCTTCTGGCTGCTGGAGACAAGGACGGTGATGGTAAAATTGGCGCTGAGGGTATGTGATTAGAGGAGTAAACTTTGACAGTAACGTTCGAATATTACTCTTACATATAAGAACTGAGAAAACCTAGGAATCACTGGGGGCTGTGACCTTCTGAAGGACACAGTTTGGGTTTAATGAAATGCCAAGTCCTGCTACATTTGCCATGCCTTGCTTGGAGGCTTTTAGGGAAGAGGAGTGGAGTTCTGACACTAGAGGGGGCAAGAATTCACAGAACCCAGGCTGTGGTTCAGGCACAATACAGCGCAGGACTAAGTACCTATCCAAATTCTAGTTCGATTAGTTTAATTTGTCTGTTATCAGTGGAGTGAGGATCAGCACACTTCAATTTCAAAGGTCCAGGCTCGACTATAAAATTTAGAAAGAAAAAAATCTGGGCACCAGCATTTCTGCTTGATTAGTTAGCAGGAAAGTAATGCATGACTTAGCAAAGCAATGCTCTTAAAATTCAAAGTACACCCATTTTGCTACAGAATTTCTATACAATAACAGTCTATCCAGCTTATGCTAGTGTTTATGTGGGTCTTTACAGCTAAGAAAGCTTGTTACTCCCTTTTACTGAATATGAGAAATACAAGAAAAGAACAACTTTTCCTCACCTTCAAAAAAACTACTGTTTCCTATTCCCCCTTCAGATGAATCAGTTTAGCTCATATAAAAAATTTCTCCTTTTTCCTCTTTCTGGGAGGTGAGAGTGAGTGACACATATTGGAAGAGACATGAAGAGATGCGATTCTGAACTAAAACTTTCTTCATTGCAGAAGATAGTAGAAGTCTGTGGCCAGAATACTAAGTCACCTAGAAGCAGGAAGTTGCTAAGTTTTTGCCATATTGATAACCCGTATCATAAGTTAAAATCTAAAAAAATACGTAAAATGCTCATATCTCTCTGTGTTATCTAATCTCTGGGATTTGTAAGAAGACAGAATTTAAAAAAGAAACAAAAAGTAAAAAGCAAAATACAGTAAACTAACATACTCTCTAATTTAGAAGCTGAAAAAATAACACACAAAATCAGCCACTGACATATTAGTCAGGTGATACATTAGCTGAACTGCCCATTCATAGCACATTGGCATATCAGTGACTATGCCCCTGTTCCTAGACCAAAGTCTCTTAATTTCTCGGATTATGACTATAGTATGGTTGCAGAGGAGCAATTGTGCAGCATTTCAAGGAGGCTCCTGCTAAACTTTAGCAGCACTGCTGAATCCAATACGGGTATAATTATTTAAAATTTCATTATAATATAATTTTATTCATTATTCTCTATTATATGGGTCTTCCTTATACACATTAAAATTAGTGACAATAGTACTACTGGGCAAGATTTTCAAAAGAATACCTAATCCAGGTAAGTAAGCCTATAGCTGATTCACCAACCTCACATTAGATAAATTTTCAGCTATTCCAGAAGACTGCAAACCAAATCAAAATCAGTCTCAACTGGAATAAAAGAACTATATTGCAGAATGATTTTGGCTTACACAAGAGAATACAGAATTAATATTTTTACTTAAGGTTGATCACTTTTTTCTTAAAGTTGAAACAATGCCTGAAAGCCAATACATTGTAATAAAGCAATATGAAATGCCTCTTCTCCTTATCTCTGTCTTCTACAACTTTTATTGTTCCTTAACTTTGAAATGGAATTACTCTGAATTTATACTTGATAATGAGAAGAGAATGATGTGGTTTTTTCTTCTGCTTCTTGTGACTATATCCCTACCGTACAACACTATCAAGTTTCTTTTCCATTTCTTAAATTCGACTTCAACAGCAAATTGCTACACCAGAAATGCTTGAAATACATCCCCCATTTGGGACTGTGCCCAAAAGATGAGGAGGATAGATACTTCCCAGCTTTTCCTTTGGTTCATAAATCCAGTTCCAGAATATAACCACATAGGTAAATAAAACATAAAGTCACGGATGTACATCGCATTCATATTCAGCATTGCAATGCTGTATTTTTGTTGCAAACTGTTTGTTTCCCTGTAACTGAATTGTCAGGCATCCCTTTTACCCCTTGTTTCAAGCTTCAAACAACGCTATATGGTCACAAGCATGTAGCCTTTCACAGGGGTTAATGTTAATTCTCCAGATGGCCCTCGAATGTTGTCCCTCAGGAGCCCAGAGCAGTTGTAAGAACTGATCTTCAGGGATTTCTAACACCACACAGCCAACTTTGTCAGATACACACCACAAATGTTAATCCCAGCCTAATCAGCCGCCTTCTAGCTAGGGTCTCACATTACAAATTTCCTCTTAAGTCTCTTGCTTTAAACCTCTTCTCATTCCTGCAAGACCGTTCAGCTCTGAAATAGTTTCACCAGTTTACCTCTCGTCTGATCATGAGTTCTAGCTTGTGGCTGATGTGCCAGTTTCAAACAGTTGAAAACCTGAAGCCAGTTCATGTAAGACATGATCATCTTCTGTGCGGTGTCAAACCCCCACCATAGCCCACCAATGTGGACAGAAGATGATGAATATGAAAAAAGTTGCAGGTCCAGGACAGGTTACCTAATGATGCTCCCAACATTAGCTTCCAGATTGGACTGGAAAGTGATGCTGAAGCAGCTCTGCACGCTTCAGGAAAATATTTATAAGAAAGAGGAGAAAAGAAAATTAAAATTTCTGCTCATAATATTGGTTTTAATCTATTTTGTGTATTAGCATTGGACATGCAAGTCATGCCTTTCAGTTTTTCGATATCAATAGACTTGAGAAAGTACATAGAGACTTTTCAAAGATCATGCACTGTAGGCAGAACAAATCCAAATTTTTATCCCAGTAAATCAGAATCTTTTCCTTCACACAGTTCAACTCCTGCAAATATTCTTAAGTGTTTCAATTATTTCCTTTAAATGTTGTAAAAATGTGACATCAAGCATTCAAAATAACAACTGTTAAGTCATGACCTTACCACAGGTAAAAGTCATGACAAAAATGAAGTCTTTTGGTAGTCCTCCATTTTTTATCCCACTTTGTGCCCTTGTATCTTATATAACAATTACTGTCAGTCATTACTTATGAAGTTTCCTAAACAGATTTGCTATTGCAAAGATAATATAAAAAACATAATCTGATGAGAGAAATCGTGAGCCTACAACATGTTCTTTGTAACTGCATCTGTCATACTAGTAAAATACTAGAGGGTATGCATTAGGCTGGTATATACTACTAAACTGTACTGAACACAGTGAAATAATCCTCACCTAAATCAGAGCTTTGACACAAGACAGCTAGTAAATTATGTTACATGACAAAATAGTCTAAATGGTCATAATTTAAGGCTATTATTTGTGCAAAGAAAGACATAATTTTATTTGGAAGGATAACTACAACTGGAAACAAGGATGTAGTCAATCACAAGGATTCCCTTACTAACAGGCCACAGGCAATAAACATTTACAAGAATGACCATCAGGCAGGGGCTACCATACACAGTGCCTTATCTCAGAAGTTTTGCATACGTGAATACCCTTCATAGCAGTGCCTCCACAAGCCACCTGTGGTTGGGCTAACCTTCATAAGAAAACAGTGAACTAATTTACAAGATTATTCACCTGGAACATCTTTGAAATATTTAAAGTATATTGAAAATCCCGGGGAAAGTATAAATCATGCATTCATAACTCATCAGTTATTCATGAAGGCGTATTTTATGGTTTGCTGGCTATCAGAAAGTACCCATGAAATATATTGCCATTAAGTGATTATATCACTATCAAAATGTACTTTAGAAAATATTTGGCTGCAAGTCTGAATAGCCTTTTCCAAATATATTCTATAGATACAAATTATTACAAAAAAGATTTAATTTAGCTGTAGCAAGAATGACAATTTTTTCTAACAGTATACACATAGTTAGTTTTCCCTTTTGGAAAGGTCTCATCCATTGCAGTTCATGTTTCTCCCGGCAGGATTTATTCACACAGTGATTTAATAATTATACCCTTTCTCCTTTTCTGCCCAGAATATTCAGGGTGTCTATCACAAGCACTTTATGTTATCTCTTAAATTCAGTTTGCAACACTTTCGATCTATGTACCCACCATGTACAGGATTTATACATGTTTTGTGTTAACTAATCTGCATCACTAATCCTAATTTGGATTTACATCTTTCAAAATGATGGATAAATTGGAATTAATTTAGACCCTCTGACACTTTTATTTCTCAGTCTGGTTTGTCAGCATTTGGCAACCGTTTTTGGACATATCAAAAGTGCTGTCTGTTTGCACACAACAGTCAGTTAATATCTCACTGGTTCATAGTCTAGCATTTTTCAACTGAACACTAGAATATTCTTTAAAATGCCTAATTTTCACCTTCTATCTTTCTTAGTTGCCAGACATTACTCTTCACTGTGTCAAACTTCAGTGATTTTTTTCTTGAGCCTTCACCGACGACTGCCTCCCGTATTTTTCATTTTCCTCTCAGCTGATTATGTTAAACCCATAAACCACTCTCTCTGCATACCCTCTAATCCCTTTATCATCTTTGTTGCCCTTCTTGGGATTCCCTCCAGTCTGTCATTTTTAACACGCTGAGGCACATACAACTGTGCAAGGTATTCTCATGTGTAACCGCTCCAAGGTTAGATGGAGTTAGGAATTATAACCAGCCAGCTATTCACTGGGATACAAACGCGCTTTTTCCATGCTTTATCTCCCTGCTGAAAGGCATTATGTATACTAAAGTACAAAATAACCCCAAATTGCACATAGATACATTTATGTAAATATTATGGATGTAACACTAATAAAAGCCACAGGGTAAAGTCCTGGCCCTCTGAGACCACAGAAATTTTTCTCATTCTCAACAATATGGTCAAGATTGCTACATAGGTTGGTACCAGCCTTCTGTTTTTGTAATTTGTCATTTTCAGTCAATTTGGCATTACAAAATTGAGTTTAAATGCAATATAATTATAATATAGGGACAAGAATACTTTGAAAGACTCATTAATGATTCTCTTTGCCAAACTCTGATATAAAGGAAATTTATCTTACTGCAAGATTAAATTTCCAGTTCTTGCCTTCATCCCATTGAGATTTACAAAGGAATAACAGGGAACTAATCAAGTTCTTCAGATGAATAGCAGTGGACAGTCTTGACAGTCTGGCATGTATAGCATTTCTCCCTTACCCTCAAAAATCCTTTCATTTCACTGTAAGATTTCCCAAGTCATACTTTCCCTTTAATTAACTTGGATTTCTTTGCTCTTCTGTTATTGTGATGTTTTTGCTACAGCAGTGACTCTGTAATCATTGTAATATGCTTCCTCCTTCTTTACATTTTCTTTTTTTAATATTTTTAAAAATTCTTTCCCTTCTCCAGAATTTGCAGCTCTGGTGGCTGAATCATAAAGGCTTTGACCAATGCAAACCCTTCACCCATCCTTCACTGCCCAATTCCAACCACCTCCTGCTGACTGCTTTGGCTCCTGTTCTATTTATTTATGTTATTTTATACTCCAGCTCTGTTCTCTGCAATCCTGCAACTCTGTAATTGTGCTGAAAGATACTGTTAAAATAATAAAGGTCACATCAATCTGGGCTTTCTTCTCTCTCACTACAACTTGTTTCTTATTTTGTGTAGGCTTGGCACACACTGAGAGAAAATGTTACTCTTTTTTGCTGACATCCCTGCTGCTTTACCCCTAGCTAGGATAAAGTGGGAAGAAATTTAAAATATTATTTGGGATAAAACATGCATATAATGAATCATTCAGTCCAAGTTCTGAACTGTGACAAAACTGACTGTATTATTTTTAAGCTATCCCTGCTAAATGGGTGCATACTCATAGCCTGGAAAATCTCTAGTGATGGAAAATCTCTAGTGATGGCAATTACCCAACTTAATTTGGCAGTTTGTTCTTTCAACTTAATCAGTGTTATAGCTAAAAAGTATTTCCTAATATTTAACCTACATCCCTCTTGCTGCAGTTTGGTGATCAGTAAATTGATCCTTGTCTGTATAATTTGTTAAATTTGCCTGGTCCAGGAGAAATTTGGGATAAAAGGTTTGACAGGAATATCAGTTGGTGCCAATCATACATCGAGATAACTTCACAACCTATTAAAAAGCAGTCACTTCTAAAACACAGGGCATGTTTACTAGCAGCATTACACAACTATCTAGGACAGTAAGAATGGAATATTCACAAGAAACAACAATATGTATTTCAGGAAAGGGGACACCAAGATTCAGGTGTGATGCTGCTGTTGACATTCCCTCTGTTAAAACACTAAATCAAAAAATCCCACCAAAGAACATTTATTCTAACATTTACCAGAGAAGTGACTATCTTCTTTGAAGTTACATATAGGAAACTGAGACTCAAGCTAAGGAAATTACTAGACTAGAGTCAGCCTATGGCGCAGTTCAAGGAAATTACTAACTAACAGTAAGCCTATGGCAGAGCTCAACACTTTTTTCCTAAATCCCCTTCAGTAACTTTGGCACCAAGTTCACGCTTTTCACCTCTGTCGTCGTCGTCGTTGTTGTTGTGTTGCTTTTAAAGCAAAGATTAAAGCAGGGGGAAAATCCTTTTAGGCAACGTCTTCCCCACATCTTGACAGAACACTGATTACTACTGCAGTAAAAAAAGGAAGGATATTTTCCATTTCTGTGTTCCAAATGAAACCCTGCAGCAATAATACCTTATTCAATTTAGATTTATTATCACTAATTTAGCACAGACAAAAAGATAAGGCTGAAACCCTGTCACCATCGCACTGTAGAGAACACATCCTCTGCCACAGCGATTACCCAATGCTGCTCGGGAAGCCAATAAATTCTCCCTAAAGCCATTGTAGATTTTCACTCTGTAGTAACTTGCAAGGAAGACTTTTTGCTGAAGCCGCTGTGCGTTAAAAAGAAATCCTTTGGTTTTGCACAATGTATATACGGTTCTGAAGGATGTATTGATTTTTAAGTATTCTAAATAAAGCAAAAGAAAATGGATTGCAGTGGAGCGAGTTTATTTATTGCTTTTCCTCGGCAGCTGCTGACCTCACGTGGCAATAAAGCGCCATTACAGGAGCACGCAAGGCTACGGAAAAAGCCTCAGGAACTCCGCTGTTGCAGTACTGTGAACGAAGATCCATGGAATTCGAGAATCGACATAAAAAATCACTAAATAAACAAAGCCTTTTATAGTCCCTTCCTATTCTTTGAAGCTGCAAGGATTTGTATTTCAATGCTTCACTGGATGGCATGAAAGCTGAAATTTTATCCAGGGCTTTAACAAAAAAATAGGACAACAGAACAAATAGGAAAATAAACAGAGCCACTAATGAGTCTAAAAAAATATTAGTAGCATATTACGTGAAATAAAGCAAGTTACAACAATATTAATGGGAATAATTCACTAACATAGAAGTCTGAAGACCTCAATGACCCCTGTTTCAGTCTTTCTTCACATTATTCCCTCAATCACTCTGGAACGAGCAACACTGAGTGCCTAATTTGGCCTGAAAAATTTCAGCTATATAGTAATGGATAAGACAAAAAGAAATATCTCCCACTTTCAAACTGGAAAAGTTGCAATGGGTAGAGAGACCTCCAAAATACCATTTTTACATTTCATGGTGACAGTACTTGATATTCTAAACATGCATTTGGTCAGTTCAAATATACAAATATCTGGTATAATCAGATCCTATACTCAAATTCTGTATTCTGAGATCTTATAATCAGAATTCTCAAAAAATCTATTTAAACCCACTTTTTCCCCTAACTGCATTTTAAATTAAAAGTTCAAATTTTAGTATTTCATGTCTCTGATTCTAAAGAAAAAAAAATTCAAATACATGTGTGATATAAGTAAATCTCTGCCGAGAGACAAAATTACTGTTTTACCAATTATCATCAAACTATTATTTTTTTCACTGCTGAGTCTTCAATGTTTCTCTTAAATTCTTACTTTTCCCATCCAAGTTTCTGCCAAACCTTCTCCAAATCTTGAATTGTCCTATTTCCAATTTAAAAAATTTTCATAATTTTCTTGGTAGGTGGAAGTTATCTAGTTTTAACTCAAAATGCAGCAAATAAATGCAAAACTCTGTTATGACAAAATAAGAAAACATTTTATACACAAAATATTAAATTATTCATTTTCATATTGCTCTTATTTTAATGTCTTTAAGACTGTCACAGAAACTGCTGTAAAGCCTGAAGAAAGCAGAATTTGCTACAAAATTTAATCAAGCTTTCAGCAGAGTGTGGATTATAGCATGCTTGACAAATAAAAAAAATCCACATTACCCTGCAATGTACTATTTTGTGAAGAAAGGTGGTTTAATTTTCATATGCATAAGCAAAGGAGCAAATTTGCTTTTTCCCACAAAACATTTACCTTAATTTTCTTAATTGGCATCTTACATCTTCTTCTTTGCCCTGAACAATAAGTGTTCCTTAATTATCTTCCCTGTTGTAACACAGAAGAAGTTATGAAAAAAAAAAAAAAAGACTTCAGCCATCATGTTGAAGACAAATTTTAAAATAATCAATACACATCCTTTCCTTAGATTCATATCCAATGGTTTGTAATGAGAAACAACTGGATGACATAAAATATGTTTACAGATAAAAAAAATAGACCCTCCTTGTTCATACTGGTATTCTATATTGCTAGGGAAGAAATACAGCTTATGCTCAGCTACAACTCAAAAGGAAGAATAGCCAAATCCTCGAGGCATAGCTAAACCATCACCTCCTGACATTAGCATTTTAACAAAAAGGGTTTGTATCAAGACTATCACCAACTCTTAAGATTTTTCCAATCACCATTTACCATTACTAAATCTTTATCAACAAATGCATAATAGTTTATACTTTAAGGGTCGTGCCAAGCTCTTAATGGAGTTTCATGGATCAGCAATTTCCCACATGTCTTATTTTGGGAATCAATGGACTGGAGGCCAAACACCTGTTCACTTTGTAGAAGCTGAGTTAGGATCTATATTTACAGTCTATTCACCAGTCCCGAGCTCAACACTGTCTACTCTCCTGCAATTGCTTCCACACTTCAATCACTGTTGTTTGCTTCTTTTGCCTTTTCTGACTACACTAAATACTTTTGAAGACTGGTAATGCAGTTCATGTTCTCCTTTCCTGCAACACACATAAGAATTTTGTGCTATAGCATCTAAACATTAACAACATCCCGTCCAAAACAGAGTTAATATTGTTACGGAATTAGAAACTGCAGCATTGCACAATATTTACAGCAAGCTCTGCCTTAACAAAATAACATAAAAAATTATGCCTAAAGGTTCACTGAAGTCACAAATTAACCCACAAAATTCTTATTAATGAGCATAATGCACAAAACAACTTCATTTTATTAAAAAATCCTAGATTGAGATTTAAATGGTTGGCAGATAAAGAACCCATTCTTTTATTTACAAATCAATTGCAAACCAATTTCAATCAATTCCAGCTGAGGTTAAAGCACATATTGACGTTGTTCTAACACCACTCAGGAGCCACGGGTAACACAGACAGCAGAGCCCAGGCTTTAGCATATGCTGGTGATTAAAATACCTCCTCTAGGTCCTGGGCTCTCTCATTGCTAACATGGGCTTGAACCTGAGCTGCTGCTTCTTCATTCTGAGAGACCATTTTAGCAGAGCTCTCCAAAGAGACACACCCTTTAGAAATCCCTGACTGTCTGACTGCGGGATCTTCTAATGTGGGATAATTACTTAACAAGGGCAGAAGTACCTTTCTCCTTATTGCTCTTCTAGTCAATAAAGTAACAAAGCTTAACAAAGGCTGATGCACATTTAAGGACAACAAATATAAATATAAATACTAGAGTCCCTTCTACAGCCACTAGAAAGACAGAAGGGACTGCATGAACTACAACAACAAATGGATCACACAACCTAAATATAAATACTGAAAGGCCTATGAAACTAATAGGAAAGCCTAAGCTGATGACCCTGTGCAACATGCAGCTAGAAAAGATGTTTCTTTCACAAACTCATTCAGTCCCTCACCTAGGAAAACCTAAGTGAAAGGATCTTGCCTGAATCAGATCATGCAACTCATATCACAACTAGAGTTTTTAATTCCAGGAAATGCTTTGTGAGCAGTTAATGGTTTATGTAAAAAAATACAGTTGGTTTCACTGGTGTTACAGTAGCACAAAACAGGCATTAAAAATGGATACTTAGGCCTTCAGTTGGCAAGAACACGGTAACTCTCTATTAATGTGGGCTTTGATTAGATATTAGGAAGAAATTCTTTAATTAAGCAGGTTGCCCAGAGAAGCTGTGGATGCCCCAACCCTAGAAGTGTTCAAGACCACATTGGATGGGGCTCTGAACAACCTGGTGTCCCTGCCCATGGCAAGGGGGCTGGAATGAGATGATCTTTAAGGTTCCTTCCAGCCTAAATCATTCTATGACTCTAGACAGGTCATGAGAGGCTCAGGATCAGATGTTAAAGGCTTAACCATTAATTGCTGGAGGGAAGGTCCATGGGTTGCTGAAAATACAAATGGTTCAGAGATATTTTCAAGTTTCGGAAACTTTGCCTGAAAGAATTTTTTAATTATAACATTTAATTGTTAACAAATTCTTTTTCCTGTATTTTCGCAATGCAATGCAATTTTAAAAGTGAATCACTAGAAAGATGCTAAAATATATAGGTAATAGCAAATTATCTCACAGTTATTACTTCTTTAATATAAAGAGGAATAAGAATTATGTAGCTATGCTAATTTTATGCTTCCTTCTGCAGATGAATGAAGATTTTCTATCTTAAAAACATTTGCATTCCCCTCCTTTAAAGCAATTTTCAATTTTGCTGGATACAGCACAATTGCATCTACTCTTTCAGCTGCAATGGGTTGTTGAAACTGAGCTATTGCCCAGCACCTGCTCTTAGTCAGACAGCTGAAATCAGAGGTTAGGGGAAAAAATAAAGATTTTATGTCATTGTAATGCAAGTCTCCTTTTAGGTTTGCTGCAGTGAGTGTTCAATTATGTTCTGTAACAACCTCCATTACTAAAGCCAGTGTTTTGCTGTTCCTCTCTGCATATATTAACTTCCTCATTCACACGTGAAAGCCTTCTTAGCAAAGCAGAGTCTTAAGAGACAATTGCCCATAGATTTAATGAGCCTACATTTTTGGGGGGCTGTTGAGGATCCTAATGTTCAAATGCATCTTCATTTTGAATGCTCAAAAGAGAGGTAACTGATACAACAGAACTTAAATGATTTCTCACTGAAGGTCTGATAGGTCAAAATTAACCCAAAATTCCATCTACTCTATTGAATACAAAACACAGAATAAGTAACAATGAAGGGCTCCCACGTAATTTTTATCCTATTTTTACAAGCTCTGAATCTTCTCGTTCAGAATTTTTATCAGTTCACTGTGTAGCCCAGAAGTTTAAGACTTCATCAGAAGCAGGAACCAAAGCCCTACAGCTGTAGGAAGACAGCCACAAAGATTTTGACCAGCAAAGCTCAGCAGCAAACGGGAAGGAAGTACCTGGTCTGAACAGCTACTGGGAAGGCAGGAGCAGGAGCCTTGCTTTTGAAGTAGGAAATAAATGGACAGAGAGCTCTGAGACAGAGGCCAGAGGGTGAACTGAAATTCAGGGTCTGAGGAAAAGGAAATCCAGTGCAGGAAGGATTGGAGATGATTAGAGTGAGGATTTGAAAAGCTTAGAACAGAAGATATTTTATTATAATATAAATTCATTATAATAAATTGACCTTGAAAAGAAAGGACATAATTAAGGTGAAAAGGTTTGTGCCTAAAAATTTAACACTGCTATAAAAGTGAAGAGGATAGAAAACAGAGTGTTGTAAACTTCTGCAAATCCAATAAGGAGTCTCAAACATTTCTCTTCTCCTTCCTCCATTAAAACTCCAAGTCCCGGAATCACATGGCTGACACTTAGTCTTCAGCAAAGGGAAAAGCATTCTAGCTGTCATGCCTGCAGGGAGAACCTTGAACATTCAAATCCTAAAAGCACAAACAGAATATAAAGCAAAACATAAACTTTTATTTTTTAATAAATCTCATTATTTTATTTGAATGCAATCTGTCTTGCGGTTTTTAACATAAGATATAGCATTAGTGTAAACTGAGCAGCTGCTTTTTAAGCAGACAGTAGCTAGAGATCCAAAAAAAGATTCCCAGCTGCTATCATAGTCCTCATCACCACATAATGACTGGAGAGCTGGAATTGTGGGTAGCTCATTTAAAGATGTCACGTATTCATATATTCTCTGTTTGGCAGATTAACCCCTTCCCCGTGATGCAGGAGCGTGCTCGATGCTCACTTACCAGCATCCAATCCCCCTGTGCACGGCTCTGTGCAAAGGAGCATGACACAATTGCTCCAATAACGGCACTCACAGCTGAGAAAGGCTCAGGCCACACACAAGGCCACAGCAAGCCCTCAGTCTGTCACAGACTATCCCCCATGGAGAGATCCAGACAACTTTCTGTATGAAGTTCTGGTTCCCCGATCAACTATCCACATCTAATCCTTTGGGGTACATTGTTAAAAAATAAATAAAGACTTTAGGGTTTGCTCCCAGCACTTTTCCTTAGCTTCCATGTGCAAGAACAAGAAAATAAAGATTCAAGCTGGAATTTTTCCAGGCATATGCAGAATAATTACTCCCCGAAAATTCTCTTTATCTTTATCCTTGTGGATTTGAATGCATCCTTGAGAAATCTTTCCCTCATTCCATATTCATTAGAAAAGAGGACACAACAGTTTCAATTAGCATACTCAAACCAAGTTTATGCCTTTTGGAGGCACCTACCCTACATCTAGTAATTTACCACTTTTCATTGATGCCACAACTGCCATCCATTTCTAACTTCCACTCTCCCAACAGAGTAGATCAGAAACAAGTGACAGATATGCCAGATCAGTCAGAAGGGTTGTTGTAACTGCCAACAAATCCTTTGGCTGATTCAACCATTTTATAATCATCTTACATTTCAGTGCACCGACTCTCAGCCAAAAAGCCTTCATAGCTGTGTCTCAGTCCCTGCCACAAAAGAGCAAAATCGGAAGACCTGGAACTATAATGGCATTATCAACAGTGATAGAGAAAGCATCCAAATTCTCACTTCTGTGCTAATAGCCCCACTCTGAGAAACAAACGGCAATTTTGGGGGATGCCAAATGAAGTAGCCCTCAAAATAGATGAAGTTTCTATTTATTCCACCGCCTGGGGAAAGTGTAAAGAACAGAAATCTACAATAAAATTTGCACATCCGTTCTTACAGTTTTTCAAAGCTCTCCAGATAATATCAAAAAACATTCATAGCCAATCCTGTAAGAATCTATACAGATTAAAAAAGCTGCATGAACTCTGAATATTCGTCCATTTGCAAGATAATTCTGATGCCGTTTTGTCACACTGTTTCCTTTTAGTAACATAAGATTTAAAAAAGAATTGACAAAATACTTTGTATTTAAGAGATTTCTTACAGAAAGACCTACTAATTCCTTTTCCTCAACATTAATGCCCTCCTGAGAAGCACTGATACTCCAAAGAAAGCTACAGTACTTCCTCAGTAGCTTTTATTAGGCAGCATGCTCAAGTTACAGGTTGTAACCTGCCCAACTCTGAACATATCCAGAATGTTTGCATTGATACATGAATAACTATAAAAACAAGTCCTAGGAATATCAGTGAATTGTGCCTCACAAAAAATCACTTTTTAACAGGTATGTTTTGTGAAGTGCCCGACAAAACCTGAAACACAAACCATGCATCAATCTAAAAGACTGTACAACCTTGGTTTAATCCTCAGTGCAAAGCCTTACCTTGAGCCTGAAATTCCTTGCCACTCCCGCTGCAGCTGCAGTTCCACCATCGTTGCCTTCTGTACCCTGACAAAATGCAAGCCGCACACGGACACGTGCAGTTCATCTGCTGTTTTGTGACCACTGCCTAAAGGAATGTGACTTTAAATCTCAGGGTCTTGTGGCTGTCAGGGCAACTTATCCTGCTCACATGAGAGAAGGAGTGCTTTCCACTCACAGGAATCTTGCTTTATTTGAGGAAGAAATGAAATGTGTGAATAAAAAGAGTGCTCTATTTCTCCTTAGCTGGTAAATACAGGGTTTAACCAAATAAACACTTCTCTAGGGTAAGGACATCATCCTTTGTTGGGGGGGGTGATGTTTAAATTCACAGGATTTCTCTCCCCCTCTTTCTCACATATTTAAGATGAGAGAAGCTTCAGTGAGCACAGCTACCAGTATTCCAATTTATTCAGCAGCAACCCCTGTGGACTGCTAACAGCAGACTGTGATTCTGTTTGGATTACAAGGCACAGATAAGTAATTCCATCCTTAATCTATCACTGTCAAAGCTGGTAATGGAACAACTTTTACCTGTGAGAACTCAGGTGGAGGAAAAGACCGAGATTGAGTTAAAAAAAAAAAAAGTGTGGGGCAAAAGGACAGAAGAAATAGAGAGGATACAAGTCCATTAAGAGTTCTGTGCACACATGCATGCAGAGGTAAGTAGAAAATGAGGGAATGGGATAAAGGACCAGGGTGCTAATAGGAAAGCAGCATAGCCAGATTCCAAGCAGAATTTTTCAACAGCAATAAAAATCTCACTTCCAACATAATCTATGCCTTCTATTACACTGATCCCAGTGTAAAATGTTAGAGATGTTTTACCTCAGCAAATGCTGATGGATACTACTACATTGCAGCCACGATCAATAATTCTGAAGTAAATCATAATGGAGCCTCAAAGCCTTCGCATACAGACCTGTCAGTAAACTGGGACAATATTACAAATAGACAACAAAGGATAATGCAAAGATTGCAAAAATGGAACAACACAGACACAAGTGGATTTCTTGGAAGATGGAGTGGAAGGCAGAAAAGATGAAAGGGGAGGGAAGCTATTTAGACATAAGTGATGGAGAACATCAATAACCCACACCTGTCTTATGTGATGGAGGATTCAGAGATGGAAAACAGTGAAAGCAATAGGGAGACCTGGGGTTGATTTTTCTTTTTCTTTTTAAAAGAACCCTCAGTAGTGACTCCATCACTATACTTCACTACAGTTATCATCTACAACTAGGGTTTACCCACTCAGGCTGGAGAAGTCCCTTTCATATTTTTAAGAGAAACAATGTTATTTTATGTCCATATAAAATACTTCTTTGATTTTGCTATGGGATCTCATTATTTTTATGTTATTTTCTTGCCTGGTTAGGTGTCTGGCAGATGTGTCACATAGTCCCAAACATGTAAAATGGGTCATTCATCCTAGACAAAGGTAAAAAAAAGCTGCCTCCTAAGCAGGCACTACCTTGAAATTAATATAAAACTTGGAACAATTTATTTTCAACCAACAGTACTTCTGGAATGTTCAATGTTATAACCCCAATATAGATGCACTATTAATTATTCTTTTCTTCCCCAGCTTACTCACTGCTTTTCACAGCAAGTAGATTCTGTGCTCCAGAGTAAACAACCCAAAGTGTAGACAAGCAAAGTTTATACCCTAAGAAGTTTATACCCTAAAAAATTTTCTTTGCTTTTAATGGTATGCTTGCTGATGGCGTAAGACATTGGAAGGAGAGGAAAACACAGGAAGCTTCATTATCACCTTTTTCAGCTCCAACCCAAATCCACTGACCTGGATTGCTTAAGGAAGACAGAAGATCAGTTCAAAGAATAAGAATAGGGCAGAGAAATAGTTTAATAGTAGTCAAGGGAGATCTTAGCAAAAATATTTGAAAATTAAGAAAAACAATAAAGAAACCAACCTACTGCAGTGTGAAAGACTACAAAAACAACAAAGGGGGAGAAAAAGGACCAAAATCCTGAGATATTAAGAAGAAAGCAACTAAGAAATCAGAAAGAGAACTTTCGCCATCAGTATGATAACAGTCAAACACAAGGAAAAGTGCGAACTGGAGGAAAGGATAAGGGATCAAATGTTGGCCCGGGCTGGGAAGAAGCACAGCTCAACTTCCATTCTAGACACAGCGGCCTCACAAACTGCCTGCTCTAAACGTGCTGATCAAGCCTCGTGGCCGACTTATAAATCTGCCGCAGCAAAGCACAAAGCCTGGTGCAATTCCCGCTCCACCTCCCAGCCCCGAGGAAAAAGTGACCCAAACTATGGGCGGAAGGGGCGGCTGCGGGCGGGGGCAGAGGCGAGCGCCCGGCAGAGCGCATGCGCAGGAAGGCACGGGTGCCAGGGCCCTTCCGCACGGAACATCGGGTTCCGTGGGTTCATAGGCACGAAATAGAGGTTTCTCACCCTCGCTTGCCTCTTTCTTCCTTGGTGCTGCCGCAGCCCTTTGCCGTTACTTTTACTATTTTCTGCCGCGTCCCCAGAGGGTTCATTTCAACCCCGTGGTACAGTACCCTGTGCTCTACCCAATAACAAGCCGCGTCCCGATGACGTAATTAGTTGCCGGGCGGAATTTCGCTCCGTTCCTCCCATAGCGCCGCGGCGCCACCGGGAGGGGCGGGGGTCGGGTTTGAACGACGGCGCGCCTGGTGGGCGGGAAAAAGTCAAGAGAACCAATAACAACTGCGAGAGGCGTTGACGAGCAGAGCCCGCAGCCAACCGGGATGGGCGGGCGGTCGCTCGGTTGCCAGGGCCGCGCGGTTGCCAGGGCCGCGGTTCAGCGCCGTGGCGGCTCGGCCGCCCTCCCGTCCGGCCCGCCGCCTGCCCGGGGCCATGGTGAAGCTCGCTGCCAAGTGCCTGCTGGCAGGTGAGTCTGGCCCGCCCGGTCCCGTCCGCCCTGCTGGCTGCAGGGGCCCAGAGCGGGCGCCATGGGGTGCGGCGAGGCCGGCAGCCGATCCGGCCTGGCTTCCCGCAGCCCCTCGTGGAGGGGCCGCCCCGACGGAGAAGAGGTGGGGAGAGGAGTGAGGACCTCGGTTCCCTCGGGACGGCAGCGGTGGAAATCCCGTTTATCGTTGCCAGCCCGGTGTCCGCTCCCTCCTGCGACACGCGGGGAGTCAAGAGCTGTGCCCAGGGAGGGTGTGAGGCGTAGTGGGACCGGCTGAAATGCAAGGAAAGGGTCTGAAAAAAAAAAAAAAGGTGGGGGAGAAACCTCACCAAAAAGAGTATTTTTGCAGTGTGGAAAGGAAAGTGGAAAAGTGGGGAAAGTGTGAAGGGAGCAGAGTAGACAGCTGAGTCCTGCCTCATTCCGGAGTCCTGCTTTGGGCTGATGTGAAAAATTCATGTCAGAAATCGGGGTGATTCTGAGTGTGATAGAAAGGTAAAGCCTAAGTAAAGAATAGAAGGATGAAGCACGTGCACTTCACAGACATGTCTTTTTCCCCAAGCAAGTTGGAGGTTAACCTGGGGGAAAAAAGTGAGGTGAAGATATCGATTTTTTTAGTCAGGATGTATTATAGAGCTGTTGAAAGTAAGTACAGATGATTGTTAACACCGCAGGAAGAAAACTTCTTCTTCCCTCCCTCTACACTGAAACTCTGTGCAGCCTCAGCCAGAAGCACAAATCCGTAAAACCTTTGTGTGCAGTCAACTCCCAGCTTTAACTCTTCACTCCAAATTCTTTTATACAGAGTAAAATGTTTACCTGTTTTAACCTTGGAAGCAGCTGGCCACGAACTCGCACAAAGTCATGTGTGGTCTTTGGCAAATGCAAAAGTTAATCTCCCTTGTGCCTCTGTTGCTGTGGACAGCATGAATATCTTGCATGTCTTCTAGATTTGAAACTTACACATCATTTCCAATTTGGAAGTTTCCTGCTTCCAATACATAGGCTTTGTAAAGTCTTTCTAGTTTTGTTGTTTACTGTTGCCAAGGCCAATTCTACAACCATTTTTAAATCACATAGGTTTTCTTTGGGTGGCATGTTTATGTGCTTAATCCTGATTGGGTCTGGGGCTGCCTTTTCAATTCTATTTGCAACACAACAGGAAGATCCCGTCCTTTATGTAGTTTTCCTATGTGCTACAATAATATCCATGTATTATTAAAAATAATAAATTAATGAAGTAGACCAGCCAAAATCGCTTCTCTCTTGCAGAAGAGACCAATATAGTGAAAGAGACATAAGAGATTAGTAACCACAACAACCTAAAGTGAACAAGAAAATGCAATTACATAGGTAGGAGCAAAATGATCAGAAATGGAACAGGGAGCTTTTGTGTACCTAAGGAAATGGTTATGAAGAGTCAACGGCTCACAGAATTGGGAGCTGCACCAAGGTCAAAGGGGAAAAGGGCTTTTATTAGCAAAACAGAGACTATTAACTTGACAGTAGAAGTGATCCCTGTGTTGTCTCAAGGGTAATTTACAGACTCACAGTAAGAGATATTCTTGTCTGAGCTTGCTGTGGAGACACTACACAAAGGTTTTCATTGCAGAGACAGTTGGCAGTAGGAGGCATTTTGGACACACTACAGATTCTGGCAAAATAACAGAAACATGGGTAGAATATATGCTGTGGGATGCAGTACTGGCAGATGAGACCAAACTAATTGAAAAGGGCAAGGAAACTTATTTTGAGGAAGTATAGTGATGTCGGGCTAAAGAGGATGGCAAAGAATAAGGAAAGAGAAAGAACAACTGGGGCTGTCAGATAGAAAAAAGGCAACGCATTAGTTAAGAATTTGTGCTGGATGATGCCTTCGAAGATTGGAGCAGTGTGTACTTCTCTCATTTTACAAAGACCGATCTAATTGTCTATTGAAATACGGAATAGCTTCCACTCAGAACAGTGTTGTCTTCCGCACAAGCTTGAACTGATCAGAGAAAAAACAAGCTGACTTACCAGATTTTCCTGTCTAAATATTATGAGCCCAACTCAGCTCAAAGTAAGTAAGCTTGCTAAAAATGTTTAAACAAGAGCTACGTTTGGTTAATGCATCTAGGAGCAATTGTTACTATCCAAAACCTCCTTCCTCCTCTGTAATATTATGTGGGCAGATAAGTCTATCAATTTCCTTCAAAACACCATCTACGAAGCTGTAACAGGGTCAAAATATACCCCTTTCTGGGTTAATTTATTAACAACATAATGTAAAAGATTTGTGTTCCAGGCTTGGCTGTTATGAGTGTGCCTTTAAAGGGTAAAGCTTGAACCACTGAGGTATTTAATTCCTGGCTCCTGTCCTTTTAACTATCCAGCCTAGAAGGACATTATGTGAAGAGATTATAAACCCTTTGGAAGCATTAACTTAAGTCTTTGTTTTGCAAAGGTTATGATATTTTTCATGAAGTAATAGGGGCATATGTGAATTCTGCAGTTCTCTGCCATTGCTTTGGATCTTACAGAGTTTTGTAGCAGCAGCCAAAGCCAGCAGCTGCCAGGTTTGCCCTAAGTGTTGTGCAAGCCATATCAGAAAGCCTTGGCTCTAGAAGAGCAAAAACTAAAGCCCCTTGGTTTTCCTTCCATAAAGGGATGAATCAGCAGGCTCTTTCTCTCTGACATTTGCTTCTGTTATGCCCAGGATGCAACTAATGAGCCACCAGCAGCATTGAGTCAGCAAGAGCTGCTCTCTTAGCAGGATCAGCAAGAAGAGTTCATTGAGGAATGTTACCAGCTTAAGCAGCTTTGTCTCAGTATATAACAAGGATTTGAATCTGGGGAAATGGGTAACATAAGGAGAGGAAATAGCCTCCTATGCAGCCCACTGTCCCTTATCACATTGCTATTTTTTCTACATGGTAGCATATCTGGGAAATTTTAATTGTTAGATAAGGGCTGTGGCGTAGGCATGAATTTTAGAACAAGCAGCAGTTCCACCCTGATCTGGCAGTCCTTTGCTGTTGTTCATAGATCATAAATCTAATGTCAGCACCAGCATGCATGATGGCAATATTCATTTCCTCATGTCGGTATTACCTTTTAGATTGCTGTGTGCTTCTTATGACAGTTATCTTGCCTGTAGTCAGAGTTAGAGCATCCAGGCTTTTAGGGCATGTGATAGTAAACAGAACTGAGGGAAAATAAGATTCTCTGGAATGAAACAAAAATCTATGGTTTTGGTTTTGCAGGAGATCCGGCTGTGGGGAAGAGTGCTTTAGCCCAGATGTTTCGCAGTGATGGGGCTCATTTTCAGAAGAACTACACACTGGTAAGCATACAACAGGCTCTGATTGCTGTCTAATATTTTTCTAAGTAGAATGAGGAAATTAGGAGACCTAGAGCAAAATCAGTATGATTTTTAGTCAAGGCATTCAGTGTAGAATCTTGTAGGGTTTTCTTTCTCTTACACCCTAGATTCTGAAGGGAAACCCTTTAATATTATGTAAGTCTACATTATGTGGGTGCTGGTGTTGAAACTTAATGCAGAGTAATTTAGTTGATTTTTCTGACGAACCAATGTTTTCACAAGCTTTTGTGGTGTTGGAGAGCTTCCCCCTTTAGGGAGTGCTCTATGAAAAAGCCTTGCTGAAGGAGAAGGCTTTTAATTGCAGCTATTAAATGTGCATGTGGACAGTGTGCTTATCACTATGCAAACACGAAGATGTGCTGCATAGCCCCAAGATAATTATAATCTACAGAAACTGTTCCCAGATGAAGAGGATACAGTTTGCAGTCTTTCAGTGTAAGAATCAATGGTGATGACTAATCAGAATCAGTATAAAAATAAAAGTAAATATAAGTAAAGTAAAAAAAGGAAAATATGAGTGTGGAGGAAAAAAGCCCTAAATTTTGTTTATTCATTGAAATAAAGATGGAAACCAGAAGTTAAGGATAGAAATAGAACAAACAAACAAGCTACAAAGCAGAATGAGATAAAAGGTGGAAGAAGCACAAATAACCTCAGTTCCATATGTTAGCTGATCACATGGTTGGTGCAAAACGTTCTCAGGCGTGTGTTACAGCAGCAATGTGAGAGTAGATGTAGCCCTGCAGATTTCAGCTAATACTCTTAACTGTATATAAGCAAATCTCTTTGGTTCTTCTCCTCCTTTTTCCCCCAGCTGAGCAAATCTACGAGTCTTTGACATGTTGGTGGGATTATGTTACCAGAGCTCTGAGGAGTATTGCTGAGTTCCCAGCAGTTTGTGTTTGATGGGATTGTAATAATTCACGAGAATTGCCTCAATCCAATGCATAGTTGGTATGCAGTTGGACAGGCTCTTAAAAACTCTTCTGATCCTCGTTTTCCTGATTCTTCTTGACAGACAACGGGCATAGATCTGTTGGTAAAGGCTGTTTCGGTTCCAGAGACAAGTGATAGTGTGGTGAGTTTTTCTGCGACATAAATTGGGTCAGAAAGAGACATCCAGAGCTCAAACCTCACGAGTCTCATGATGATGGAAGATCACTATGCATGTTCATATGGCAATTAGGTTGCATTAAGGAACTAAGCCTGACTGTGTACGATTGCTGATACTCCAGGGTTGGTTCAGTCTTAAAAATATAAGTTTT
This sequence comes from Manacus candei, assembly GCF_025592945.1. Taxonomy (NCBI): domain Eukaryota; kingdom Metazoa; phylum Chordata; class Aves; order Passeriformes; family Pipridae; genus Manacus; species Manacus candei. The sequence goes on from NW_026138066.1 coordinate 7,932,841, forward strand.
ACATACTCATATCCAACACAACATTGTAAATCAAAGTTGTTGCCAGCTTTGTTGAGATTCTGTTCTGTCCTTTAGGGCATTCAGGTTTAGTTCACATTTCTTGGAAACTAAAGAAGCTGAAACTTATCTGTTATTTTCCCTTAATGCCCTATACCCCCACTAATGGAATGTACCCACATGTATAATTTCATGTAAATAGTACAGGTTACTGTCCCACTCCACATATTTTGTTTCCAGTAGAGATGAAAACCAGACTTGGAGCCTTGGAGGTAAGCCATTGATTGGTTATACTTGAAATACAGCTTTTTTTTTTTTCTCACACTATCTAGAGTTTTCTCAGTACAGGGAATTTGTCCCTTAGGGACATGACATTGCTGTACTGAACAAAACGTAGGAGTTACAAGTTGCAGTATTTACTTTCAAAATCTTTTCCCTATACTGCATTTTTCTTGGCAAGAGCCTTCTTTCTGTTTCCGCTTTCAGGAATTCTTCATTTTTGACTCTGCAGGAAAAGATCTATTTTCTGAGATGCTGGAGAAACTGGTAAGTCTTATGTAACAGTCCTCTTCTTCCAAAGAAGCGCTTTTGCTTTGAAGATCTGAACTCCTCAGTCTGGCAGATGTAGCAAACTTTGTCTTTAGTGTAAATGGGAGCAATTACCTCAGTTGCCAACACATCCTGTTCTACCTCTCTAAAACTTGTAGAAGTATTAGGAGAAATACTTTCCAGAGGAAGGAAAGTAGATAGGCAGTTTTCTCACAAAAGAAATACAGATTTGTTAACTGAGAATTTCTGTGTACTGTTGGTTAAAGTAATTTTTATTTCTTAGAAAAATACCTATTTTGCTGCTACTTCAATAGTGGGGGAGGGGGTTGTGTTACGGTGATGTGTTTGATCTAACAGGATTCATTCTTGTCCTTTGAGCATAATACTGTCCTTGGGTTTTTTCCTTCACACATCTGTGGCCTTAGCCACAGTTCTCTACTGTGTTATCTCATTTTGAGAGGTAGAATCAGTTGATGTGAGGTTTCATAAGATGGCTAAGTCAACCTAATGATTCACTGTTCTACCAGAGGCAATTCCACTTTTGCCCTTGCACTAGGTCTGGTTTGCAAGGAACTCCTTTAGAAGCTGGCTCAGCTTCTCAAACTGGAAGAAAAGCTTTCTACTTTTTTCTCTAGGATTAATTTTGTGCTGATTCAGCATGAAGAATCAGCTTCCCCAGTGATCAGATGAAAGCCAGAGCAGATACAAGTAAAGGAGCAGGACTGTACAGACAAGAATAGGGAAAGAGAGCAAGACCACCTCTCCCAGTGCCAGTGATCCATTTAGTTGGGTCATTTGAAATGCGAAACCTCAGCCAGGGCATAGGATTCCTATATATTCGGCTTTTTATTTTCATCTTAGCAGCTGTTTGCTGTGTTTACAGCCAGGCTGTTGACAACATCAGTTTCATTAGAGCTGACAATGTTCCTTTCTTGCTGCGCAGTGGGAGCAACCCAACGTTCTGTGCCTTGTGTATGATGTCACTAATGAGCAATCTTTCAACAACTGTCCCAAATGGCTGGAGAAGCTGAGGGCTCAAGCAGTTGGGGTGCACATCCCAGGTAAGAAATGGCCGTGATTCTTGTTGTGTACTCCCCTCTTGTATGACAGCAGTTTTTCCCATTGAGATGTGACATAGAGCGTTTATTTTAAGTCAGGGCTTCTTCCAACTCATTTGCTTTTATCACAAAGCATGTAAGGCATGAATATGTTTCCTTTTTTGAACCTTTTCTAGGTAGTTGTAGACTTTTCTCCATACCTCCAGCTTTTTCAGCTACTTCTACAGATGTTCCAGTCTTTATTACTAACAAGTCAGCATTGATGGGCTGTTTTTTTTCTTGTTTCATGTCTTTTTTTCTGCAGGTGTCTTAGTGGGGAATAAAACAGACCTAGCTGATCGCCGAGTTGTGGAGCAGAAAGAAGCACAGAAGTGGGCTGAGAAACATGGCCTGGAATACTGTGAGATGTCAGTGGTGAGTATCTGCTCCTTTCACTGCCTGTGGAAGTGGATGTTTGTAGTTATCTTCTCTTTCAGGTAAAAAAAGATAATCGGAGGTTCTCTTCCCCTTGTTTGCCTTCTAACTCGGGTTTAATCCTTCTTTTGTGAAGCAGAACATAAATAGTCACGTGGTTATTCCATCTGTCATTCATAACTTTCTTATTTCTTTACAGAAGGAGATGAAAAATTTTGAGACCCCTTTCCACATCCTGGCAAAGTTATTCCACCAACTCTACAAAGAGAAAGTGGAAACTTTTCACTCACTAGCATGACTGGTATGACTTATTTATCCTCTAAGCTTCTTCTGGTGCCTAGAATCCTGCTGGATGGAATACAGAGAGAAGAAAAAAGATGAGCTATTTGCTTCTTCATGGTCATCTTCTGGTAATTCAAAATAAACTAGAAATAAGCAAGTGGAAAGACACTCTTCTGAAATTGCTACCTCAGCATTCCTTTCATGTCCTGTAACTTAGTTCTCTGCTCACTGAAAATCTGCTAGGTTGGAGGAGGCGGGGAGTAAAAGGGAAGGGCAGAATGGAAATTGCCAGCTCTTTGCTTTGATATCTTCTTGTCTGAACAGACTTCCTGCTGCTGCAAACAAGGATTTAGAGGTTTGGAAACAGAGAGAGGAAGCTGACAGGATTCTTTTCGACTTAAGCAACCCAGCCCTGATACATACATTGCAGGGCAGGACTGATTTGGCCCTACCTCTTGAAAAGCATTTTCTGGAGGAGGCCTGTGCCCTAAAATCAGCACCTGGAGACCGAGATGTGTGGGGACTGAGCTGGATTTAGGTGTGTTTCTAGGAGTGCCCACAGTTTGAGGCCTGTTTTAACAGTGTTGCCCTTAGCAGTTGTAGGAGTGATATCCTGGTGACTAATACGTGTTTCTGATTTCTAGAATGTTTCTTTCCTTCGACATGGCTCACTGTCAGTGCCTGGTGGGAACTGTCTCGCGTCCGTACCGCTGTCACTTGGTGACGCAGTGCCCTCTGCTGGTCCCAGGTCACAGGAGTTCTACAGAGGCTGCCACCTCCCTTGAAGTGAGCGGGAAGGACTTCCTGCAGGCACATCCAAATTTGTTAATCTGCAAAATGGGGTCAAATTGCAAGAATACCTCTTCTATTCTAAAGACGAGTCCAAAATGTAGAACAAATTACCTTTTCTTCATTATGTCTTTGTCATCTTATGTATTTTTGTATCATTTTTGTCAGCTGAACTTGGCAATACCATTCTGATTAAGTTCAGTTCTCAATCTCAAAGTCAGAGTCCTGTTTCTCACTAAACTCTCTCTGCTTGTCATTGACTTTAGGATTAAAGACCACAGTTCTGGTGTTGCTAGTGGAAACGGGACTAGGGAAATGAAAGACAGCCTGGATAAGTTACTCTGACTCAGCCATGTCTGGGTAGAAGTTTCATATTAGAAAAGGTGGAAGCCTAGAGAGAGCTGCTCTTTTGTGTGGAGCACTGACGTTGCATGTGTAAGGCTCGTTGCTAATGCAGAATGCAAAAGCATCCGTGGTAAGGTCCTGGCTTGTAACTGAGCCTAACACCAAGAGTTTAAAAAATTTAACTATTCCCTTCTCCCAGATTATGGTAGATTCCCTTGAGCAAGAGAAGCTGAATTTTGTAGAGAGTAAGCACTGAGTGATTTTTCAGGCAGGCTTTTCAGGAATCTGTGTTTCAAAACTTCTATACTTATGGTTTATAATCATTTTTATGCTCAGTGCTAGGAAAAGTACATTGAATTGAACGTAAGAAATATGGCTGCAGATGTTGTAGCAGAGTTTATGAAGCACTTCAAGAATCTGGAGAAGCAGCTGGGCTCATTTCACTGACAACAGTGTGTTGATGCTGGGAATTAACTAGGAAACATGAATACCAGCTAAAGAGGTTGAGTAGGAGCTCAACCTACACGAAACAAAAAAGAAGAGGTTCTTTTGCTAGAAGCCACCTCAAAAATTGCAGAACAGCTGGGAAGCTCTTGCTTTCTCCGAAGAAGGAAAGGGTCCTCCATGATCTTAGGGTAACCAGAAGACTCACTCATTTTTTAATTGGATTGGCATTACTGGCATATGTATCTCACATGGGTTGTCTTGTTAATCCTGGGGGTTGTCTGTTGGTTTACATAGGCTGAGTAGACTCTTGCCTGCAGGTGCTGGTACCTCTGACTATTGAGGATAAAAGTTATTTTGAATGCTGTGCTGATCTAGTTAAAGAACTAAAGAAGTTTTGTTTTGATTTGGTAGCTCATTTCCCCCTGGTTCTATTGATGATATGATTACAAAACAAGACACATGTTTCTTCATACTGAAAATAACATACCAGATGTGTATGCCACCTGTGACCTGGTGTACATAGGAGGTATGAATGCCTTGGGAATAGATAATAAAATGAATCCTATGCAATCTTTAACCAGGGAGTCCATCTCTCTGCACCAGAAGGACCTCCCATAACTTCAAATAAACACTTTAAACACACCAGTAAGATGAAGATTGGTGAATTCTGTTTTATTAAATGAATGCAAAAGCTGGAGGATCTCATTAAGGGAATGCTTGCAGTTGTGATTTGTGATTTATGGGGAAGCTGCTTTAGAGAGGTTAGTGAAGAAAAATGCATCCCATGCAGGGAAAGATATATTGCCTGAGAGAGAAAATGTATGATCCAATTAGCTAGCAGTAGGGATTCACCCACTACCCCTTTCCCTCTTCCACAGGCCATAACTACAATTGGAAAAGAAGTGATGTCTAAAGCATGTTGTCTAACTTGCTTTTTACAGGACTATTTCAAGCACTAATGTAGAGACACAGTTTAATGTCCTTCAAAAGGGTGTGTTTGACAATAACCATCTGCCCCTGTTCGATGCATTTTAAAAGCACAGTATATTGTCCTTCCTGTCTAATGTGCTATATAATACAAGCATGATGCAGGTGGTGCTTGTTGCTATTTTCCTAGCTTATTTGTGACCTTGATTGTAGAGGCCAGTAGTGAAGAGTAGGAAGAGAACACGAGAGCCAGACATGGGAAGGCTGTGGAAAATAGTTTTGTGTCTGTGTGAAGAAGTTCAGGGTGGTGAGTAGGTGAGCTGGGCGAGCAGGATGAGTAAGAGTCTGAAGCCATTATTAAGTTTCTCTTACTGTATTTACAAACTGTTGTGGTCACATCTATAGGGTGAGAATGTGTGTTTGCTGCCTACAGCCTTAGCGTCAGTCAGAATTACGAGTGCTGTGGAGAACAGTGGGAGGAAGACGGAAAGCCTGTCTGCTGACCAGGAAGCTTGTTGTCTTCTTACAGCTCCCCTGCTTTGTCCAGCTGTGCAGTGCTGCAGGTGCTCAGCATGAGCGTTACAGCACAGAAAAGACCCAACTCAACCAGAACTGAAATTTCAAAAGAAGGAGGAGGAAACAAACAGACCTTTAGCTGTTTTTAATAGATATGTAGTCTTTTTTCCTTCTTGCTTATTTGATTAGGCAAAACCATTTCTTTCTTCCTTGGAGCCTCTCATTCTTACCTTTCCTTTGGTCCTCATGGTTTTGCTCAGAATCCCTGTTATACTTGTGCCCTGCTTCACTTAGCTTGATACATTACCAGATGATTTTTTTTTTTTATCCTTCTAATTTCTGCATTATCTATTCCCGAGGCTGCAAGACATTTCTTCTTAGAGAGATTAATAGAAGAAAGAAAACAAAAGTGGAATTTTTAGTCAAATTGTCTTGGAAGAAAGAACCTTAAGAAGCTGTCTGACATTCTGAAATTTTACTGGAAATTCATTTGTGTAAAGTTGTCATATTAAAGATGCTTTAATGGGTTTGTTTTGTCTTGCCAGACTACTGTGCAGTGAAATGCAGGATGTAAAATTCCAGAAAGATCAGGTTTTATTGTGGGAGTAATAGGAGTTTCAAAGCTGATCCTACTGTGATAAGATCTGTTCATTGTTAACAATGGAGTGGTCACTGCTGTTCATAATAAAGCATTAAATATACTGAAATGGGGCTGTCAAAACAGTTTCTTTTAGAGATTTGTTCATTTTAGAGACTTAAAACTTAAGAAAGGACATCTTTTAGAAGACTGATCTGATAAATGACACCATTTGGACCAGGGTTATTTCTGATATAACTTCAGTGACTTAAAGGGCTGGATTTAGTCTTTTATGCCAATTGACTCCCCTGGGTAAGCTTCATTTCTTTACCCACTATACATCTTGGATCAATCTGACCTGATAGCAAAAGACACATGATGTTGTTGAAAATGAAATACTGCCTTGGGGCAGAAGGATAAACTGTGTGGCCTCCTGAGGTCCTCCCAGAAATACTTTCTATAATTCTATTAGATTAAATGGGGAAAGAAGTAGCATGGAAAGCACAAAACAGGCTAAGTCATAAACTAGCAATTAAATTGGGAGCTGGGCTGGGCTGCAGCAGAAAACGTACAATCTATCCCAATTAAGAGCTGTATCTCAAGAGAAACTAGGAGCCTGACGCAGGTGCTGACAGCAGGGAAAACACTGCATTTCTGTTCTGGAGGCAGCAACTGCTTTCTACTGGTGCTTACACAGATCTGTGGGGGTCCTTACCCCGCTCAAGGCTGTGCTCTGCTTTTAATAATTACTGTATCTATGATGTTCAGGTGGCAACTGCTTGTAGTCGTGGTCTCATCTGCCTGTGCAAAGCCAGCAGTGTGATGGCAGGTTATCTGCTAGTAGCAGGAAGACATTCCTATTATTGACACCTGCATGATGGGACCCTTCTGTCCCCATGCATTCTCAGTCCTTTCCCATCTCGTTCCTGCTCCTTGATGGAGAATATCCGCCTCTGTTTGTTCTTAGCAAGTAATTTTTCCATCTTGCAGATGGTACTCCTTGGAAGCTGGGGCCGAGGGACCTCTAGGACCTTCTGCAGTGGAGATGGAGTCTGAGCAGGAGCTCTTCAGGGGCCATGTTAGCCCCTGCAACATCTCTCTTGGCCTAAGGGCACATCATCTCTCTGCTTCTTGTGTCCTATTTCCTTCTCCTGCTGTCATCTTGCCTTGAGAACAATGTCTTCTGTGCCAGTTGCCCTTGGCTCTGTTGACCCGGAACAACAACGCTTGGGGGAGGGAGAAAGAAGAGAGCTACTCAGTCTCCAGGCTTTTCAGGGCTCTTTAGCTGTTGTGACTCCCTGTCGAAGTCACCTGAGAGATGGGGATGCTGCTCAGACTAGAGTGTAATTTCCTGGCAGGAGACCACCAGCTGAGTCCTGGCAGCCTCGTCTTGGCTCTTCAGAGCTTACTGCAGTGTAACTTTCACAGACACTGGCGGTTCTCATTCTGAATTGGGAGTTTTGGTGGGGGTTTTGGATGGTTGGTTGTTTTTTTTTACTGCTTGGGGGTCTTCCTCTCGTTCTTCTGCCATGACTTCACATATTTCCTCCCCTAGAACTGTTTGTCAAGAGAAGCCTGGAATTGCTCTCTTTCCTGGTCTCTGAGATTGAATTGGCAATGTTTAAAAGGGAAATGTAACAGACCCTACATGTCAAGTTGGGGTCAGGGAAGGGGTCAGTTTGATGAGTTTCCCTCCAGCCAGATATGCATCAACTGGAGAAATGTGGAGCCTGTAATCTTTCAGCACAAGTACTGGAAAAATAGACAATAAGAGGACTTCCAGTTAAGGACTGTGAGCAAAAGGGTATAAAGGCAGAAGTGATCCACTTCTGTGTCCCAAACAGGGGAAATGCAGGAGCAGTAGGGGAAAAGGAACATGTAGAAAATATGTAGGTCTATATTCGTTCATGAAGAGCACAAAGGATTTGCTGAGGCAGAGTGGAAGCATGGGATTTAGGGATGGGAAGACCTAAGGCTTTTCACAGCTCGTAGAATGATACATGGAATAAAGTGGGAGGAAAAGTAGTTTTTGCATGAGCCATTGAGGCAAAATGGGGATACAGGGTAGAGCTGAATGACCTTGCAGGTGGTAAGTATAAATAACTGAAGATTTTCAGGACCAAGATCTCGGGGCCAAGGTCAGTCTGGGGGATTCAGAACCATGATGAGACAGGTCAGTGGTAGCCATCAGTTTAGATTCAAGATATGAGGCCTGTGTTAGAACAAGGCAGAAAGAGTTAAAGTCTGTGTGACAGGATTGACACTGGCAATAGCAAGAATCCAGAATGATAAACCGAGGAGTAGTGTGGGGAGATAAGAAGAGCAAGCTGTGATGCTGTGAGCAGCAGTGGCTGGAGACAGCATATCCAGATGAGACCAGAAAAAATAAACTAGGTAAGCTAAGGGCACCGTCAGACTATCAGGGTGGAAGAGTGTGAAGAGGTGTTGGAAATTCATTTTGAGTATAGTTCTTCAGAAAGGATTTCTGAGTGGAGGGAAATAAATGTCTACAATTGTTACCTAAACATCTTCATAAACATATTTAAAACACAAATTAATTCCTGCACTATCTCTATTTTCTTTTGCCAGAAAGTGTCATGATTTTTCTGCTTAAACTCTTTATTTTTGGACGGTGGGGGGAACAACACATGCACTTATACCTAACTGTGGCTGCAGCATCCTGAATACATTATGTTCATCTATTCAGGGAATGGAAAGAGAACCTGCACCTCATCTGAGCAAGCAGAAGTGCCCACTACAAACTGAGCACTGGCATCTCACAACAGAAACTTCATGATCAGTTCATACAGCAGAAAACCTCCCAAGAATATCAATATTTAACCTCAAAAAAAAATAGAAAACATGCAATGTGTGTGAGGTCAGTGGAAGGCAGGTAGAAATTACTCTGTTCATGAGTAAAAGTACCTACAATAAAAAATGCCTTCCACTCTGCATGGAAGGAATCTCTTTTCTGTGTTGGATTCCCTTCTCTGCTTTTGCTAATTCATTTTGACTCCTGTGAAGCCTTGCTTTCTCGTAGTCTAACAGTTGTGTGTGGCCACTGTGTGTGATATCTATGACTTTGTTTCTGTTATATTGGGTGGCTTCAGTTTGAGGCCCACAAAAGTGGTTTTGAAATTCAGGTTGTAGCTGAAGCATCAGGCATAAAATCAGCTTGTATGCACAACAGAAGAGAATATCTAGGAAAGATGTCTTACAGGGTTAAGATAATGCTTTTCAGTGCTGTTGTCAGCAGAGAGAGGCTGCAATGAATGTGAAAATGTTAGATGAGGAAGGAAGGCTGGTGGGTTTGGAAAAGAGTAACAAACGAGTATAGGTTTTTTGTAACAGGTAAATGCAGAAGAAAGGATGTTGCAAGTCTCTGGATGCAGATATCTGGGGAGGCAGTGGGGGAGGTAAAGTAGCATTCTTGAACAATGTCATGAAACTGGGGAAGGGCAGGAGGACATTTCTGGTATGAGCAAAAGCAGAGTAATATAGACCCTGTCCTCTAGTTTTTGCACCTATTAAAGTATGGGGAGTATTTCCCTTAGGCAGTTTCTCTTGCTGGCCTTCACAGCTGATTGCCAGTAGGGTGGCTTTCTCATCACTGAGACAGAAGTGATCACTGGATGCCATCTCTGTCCATAGCTATTTTGATATCTAATTCCTCTTCACTGTCTGTGCCTCTTGCCTTTTTCCTTCTGTCTCAGCACATGGAGGTCTTACCTTACAACTATGTGTTCCCACAATTCTGCTACACCTCCCATGATAACAGCCCTCCCCGTGACCTTAAGATTACTTAGATCCTCCCATGTGCTTTTTTTTCTGGGGTTATGCTGTGGTCAGAAAAATAACCACTGGTCCTTCCATCCACTACCACCCTCTCCTACCCCTCTCCTCTCCATCTGGTATTAGGGAAGACCTTGTGCCTGATTCAGCTGGCTAGTTCTGGCACAAAGCTGGACTGGTATGGAAGCAAGAGCTGTGCCCATGTCAGATGTTTGTCTCTGCGTGGGTGAGGGGCATCCAAGGCAGGCACCCTTTCCTCCTTTTATCAGGCTGCGCTCATTTATTATACCATCTGTTTTCCCAGTGCCTGAGATGATGCTGGGGATATGTGACTTGGGGCACTCAGGCAGAAACTGGCCTGCACAAGGCCGGCCATGTGTTTGCCTCCTAGCAATGCAGCGGTCAGCAGCAAATTCTTTGCTGCCGCCTCCTCTCAGTATGGGAGAGAACAAGTGTGGGCCTGGGCGTGTAGGAGACACAAAGAGATGAAATATAGCGGGGAGAGAAGGGGAGAGAGACATGGGGGTACATGTGTGTCAGCTGGAGAGAACTGTGGGAAGGAGGGACAGACAGATGGGCAGAGGTGGGGAGAAGGAAAGAAGAATTGATTGAAGGGAGGAAAAAACACAAGGAACTGTGCAGGAGGAGACAAAGAAATGGACTGGCTGGGGGACAGGAAGAGAAAGGCTGTGAAGGAACGAAAGATTTGGCAGAAAGGCAGTTTTGGCAGGGTTGTGGTGAGGAGATAGATGGATTGTCTGTGCGAGAGAGATTTGTGCCAGCCAGGTACTGCAGTCATAGGTAAGTGGATTACTACAGAGCTAGAGATAAATTTTGTGTGTGTGTGCGTCTGTACGGGTGTCCATGTGTTTATACAGGACTGAGTAAGGGTAAGCTTATTGAATGACAGTGAGGAAGAGAAGCCCTAAGGAAAGAGGAGAGATGAAGCAGAGGAAGAAAAAACAAGGCTAGAGATGAACCCTTGGAGTGAATTGGGCAGAGGGGAGGAAGGGGAATTTGTATGAGAAGAAGGGAGATTGAAAGCACTTATATGTTTGGGGCTGAAGTTTTCTTATTGGAACCTGACAGAGGACACAGGGCAGAGATCAGAGCACATTCCCTGCTACTAAACAGAAGCATTCTTATGCATGCAGGGCTCGCTGCCAGTGCACAGAGAGACCCAGTGGACCCAGGAATGTAAATGCCACTATGCTAGTGCAGACTGTTTCCTGCCTGCTGAACTGCAATGTGTACCTGAACATTTGCAACCTGTGGACTGCCTATTTCAAGCATACTTGCTTGACTACTAGAAGCTGTTAAAGATGGCAGCTCAGGCATTAATTTATCCTCTTTTCCCCCTCCTCTTGCCCTTTCCTCAGAGTGTACTCACAGTGGAAAAGGAGAGATGAAAAAGTAGTGCCCAAATTGACAGGCACCTTCTTGATTCTTCTACCTTATGTCACAGATAACTCCTTGCTTTCCTGCCTGACTTGACTTCCCCCCTTCCCTTCAACCCTTTCTGTTCTATTCTTTCCTCTGCCTTTTTCATGTCTTTCTCTCTTCCTTCAACTTTCTATAATTTTAAATTTTTACTCTTCCCTGTATCTCCATCCCCCTTTCTCTATTGTGTTCCAGACTAGGAGCCCTGTTCCTTTTTCTGCTCCTTTTTCTCTCTCCCTGATTCCTCCATCTCCTTCTGTCTGTGCCTGTCTGCCTGCTTTCTCTCACTCACTGTCTGTCTCTCTTGAACTGGGTTGTGAATTCTGTTGGCATCGGAGCGGGACAAACTGTAAAACCAAGGTTCCCGGAGGGCCAGGTTGTGATCATTTTATTTTTACAATGTCCTTGGATGTGTAAAGGTGTTTGTTTGAAGGGGAGGAGCAGTGCATGAGCTCCATGTGGGAGAAGAGAGAGGAGTGCAGGCCAGAACGAATGAAGCTTATAACCAATATAGGTCAGTTGCAGAGAAGAGTCCCAATGGTCTGTGAAATAGAGAAGTGCTTTGTCGCTTCAGACTGGCTTGTGGAAAGATGGCAAATGAATAGTTTTATCTACCAGACACAAGCAGCCTGGAAAAGTGTCCTCTCAAAGAATGCAGTAGTTATGAGCATGGGAGGAGGACCAGCTCTTCACAGGTCAGTGCTTATCTTCCAGCCACCCCCATAACCTAGGAGGGAATAACCACCCTTTCTCCTGCTCTGACCTGTCTTCTCCTGTGCATGTTCCTCTGTCCCTGATATGGAGTGGGGAGCATGGCTGAGATACATTTCTCTGTGCCCCCTGACAAACTCGCTTACTGTGCCAAAGTGGACAACAACAGAGCAAACAAATTAGAGAAACACAAAGGAGAACCCTAACTCCACACCCTTGGAGGATGGACTGGAGTGCTTGGTCAGCCTCTGCTGAGGTCGGTGCTGCCAAGGAGACCCACTTAGCCAGCATCATCAAGGCCCTGAACATGGTCTGATGGAGCTGTAGGAGCCAAGTGCACTGCTGGGAGTTGTTTTGCTCTGCAGTAGACTCCTCACTTCCCATGATTTGCCACCGTATGAGTAACCTCTGCTTTCAGATCTTTCCCAGAAATTTTCAAAAGTGGTCAGTAGCTGCAGTGAATGACTGAAAGTGTCAAATACAGATGAACCCACCTATTGCCTTGGGATTTAATTTCTGTTAAGAAATTTGTTGGTTTATGAGGCCAAAGTTAATCTGTTAAAATTACATTAAAATATCAAAACAGAAATCCGCGTTTTCAGAGGTATTTGGAGTCCCTACATCTCTCTGAATTCGATGTGAGATGCTGACTGCTCAGCACAACTGAAAATCAGGCCAGTTCTTCGATGTCTAAACATGGAGTTAGAAACCTAAATAGACATATGTGTTTTGCTTGCTTTTTTAAAATAGACCTTTATTCCCAAGGCAGAGAATACCACCTTTTCTATCGAATTTCTATCCATGGAATACTCTTTCGTGCATCACCATAATGCTTCAGTCTAGCATTTGACTGGCTTAATCTGATGTGTTTAACCTACTTCCTCGATAGGAATTCACATGGGGGATCCTAAGCCATTACAATGGTAATGTGAAACCAAATCCTAGGAATTCATACAATAGCTCTGAGGACACAATATATCAGCTGACTTTCTTTGAAACAGTGTTTTAGGTACATACACATCTCACAGGATGCCACTCTGACCATGCGGGACTACATAAATAAAGTCTTCTCACATTAAAATTGGTAGCCTGTTACTGACATCAGTGCGATATGGTAATTCTGAATTTTTCTAGGAAAATTCTTAAAAATTGAACTCCTGAATAGGTGTTGGGATATGGGCTGCTCTTGATTTGTCCCTCTGAAAATTCGGAGTGACAAAATAACCTATCCTAGGGACTAACCATTTCTCTTGTTTTTCTTAGGATGTTCCTTCAAGAATCTCTTTTGACTCTGATTTATTACTGAGCATCAGAGAAGTTAAAAGTTCAATATTCCTCTCCCTGATATCCTAAACTATCTGACAGAAGAAGAGCTAGGGATGTCCTAAAGGAGAGGAAAAGTCTGCATAGCTGTCTTGCTGAAGGGTTCCCTGTGTCAGTACCACCAGACCTAGGAGAGCAAGTCTGCCCCCATGAAGGAAGCCCAGTGATACCTCTGTAGCTGCAGAGGACTAGATGGCAAAAGCTCATATTTGGGCTGGGCTGTGGCTTTAAATGATGATACTGAATAGATGAAGCTGCACAGGATCCTCTGGACTGTCCCTGTCTGTGCCCTTTACACTGAAAGAAAGATTGATATCACAGAATATCGATCAGTGTCAACACGAACCATCCTCACTGTAGGCCTCACCTTTGCCTCAGCATTTATCATTGTGCTGATGCTTCCAGGAAGATTCTGAAAACCTTCAGTTCAGAAAAAAATAAGGCTTTTCTCTTTTTTGCCTTATTCTTTGCAATTCTTTGATTACTGATATGTTTGCATGAAAATAGGCTTTTTTTCTTCTTTAAGAACTAAATCACAGCCAATGCACATTTCCTCACTGGTGTTTCATAAACCTATTTGTCATGAAACGATGACTTTTTTTAACTTGAGGATTCTGAAGTTGACTAGAAGAGACCATCACTTCCATAACAGACAGATCAAGAGTGAGAGTCTAATCTACCTACAGTCAGTGGATGGATGGACAAAGGCTTTACTGGGGGCAACAGTGCCCATATTTCAGGCACAGTGGGCAGTGAGACCCATCGCCTCTCTGATGCATTCTGGAGACCTTTCCCTGTGGCATAACCTTTTCACCAACTTTTTGTTGCCTAGCATATGGTTTCAAGGTTGGATTTATATGGATGCCAGCGGGAACTGTCTGTGCCTTGTTTTGGACATGAATGGGAAGAAAAAAAGAGGATTTCCATGGAAGATCTGGGAATACAGCACGGAAAAAGCAATGGCTGTATGCTTGTGAATAAGTGGGTCTCAAGCTGGATTTCTGTGGTGTATGGTTTATGCAGGGGTAAGGGTGTGTAGAGGCACGTATTTATTTATACACAAGATGGTTCATCATGAAGGTAGCTTGGGATTATAAATCAAGTGTAGAAAAACATGCTCTGGAGAGGATAAGTGTGAGGGACAGCATCTGAGTGGGGGATAGTGCCTTTAGTTTAGCATAGTTATGCCAATACATAGGGATAGACATGCTGGTGTGAGGGGGAATGTTCTCACAACTTTTCTCTGCTAGTCTTATTCAGTAAGTTTGTATATATATGTATGCATATATCCTTATTGTGGGTACTTTACCAAATACTAGAATTCCAGCTAGAGTGACTTGTTAGTAGCCTGCCCTCTGTTAGAGCTAATGGGTTGCAGGCATTGATTTTTTTTCTGTTTCTATTGATTAGGAGGCTGCTGTACATACAAACCTTAGCACAGCATGGAAAGAGAAAGGGAGGCAAAATAGTTCACATCCCAGCAACTCATCATGGTGGAAAATTCATCCTGGGAATCTCTGTCTTCTCCAACCCACAGGGTTCATGAGATGATACTTTTTTTTTTCCCAACCATCTTCAAATAGCAAACATTTCAAAGGTTACCATTCAATGGAAGAAAAGGTTGCATGAGAAAAAGAAGTCTCACATGGAAAGCACAGGAGTTCTAACTTCAAAACTCAAAATGAAGCAGATCTCTTGGGTATCCATGGGTGCCCAACTCATTCATAACAGCACCCAGATCCTACTAAAATCAGCTTGAACACTTTCACTTGGGTGGGCTTTGTGTTTATGTTCTGAATTTTTCTGTGCCTCAGTGCCTCTGCAAACTAATGAACATGTTACTTTGTAAGAGGATTGTGAGA
This sequence comes from Manacus candei, assembly GCF_025592945.1. NCBI lineage: Eukaryota > Metazoa > Chordata > Aves > Passeriformes > Pipridae > Manacus > Manacus candei. The sequence continues at coordinate 7,947,870 of NW_026138066.1, forward strand.
GACTAACTGAACTGTTTGCACAACATTTAGCTTGGAAGAGGATATAGGTCAGAAACTGAGGGATTTATGTATGGCAGCATTATAACCTCATATTTGGTGCCTGCCAGAATTCCACTCCTGTCTATCACGAGTTTTTTGTGCACTCTCAGGGCAGTACCCACATCAGTTTTGCATGGAAATATGCTCATTTTAACTGTTAGATCTCTGTATCCCATATATCGATTTCTTTCTTACTTTCTATAAGAAAGTGTTACACTAGAGATAACTTTGCTGTAGGACTGAATATTTGACGTTTAAACTGTCTTTTAAGTTGATCTTCAAGTTATATGAACCTGAAGATAAGAAAAGAGGACCGGTGAGGCTTTTTCCTTGTGTATTCATCTCCCTATCTCTATCTCATCTCAATTTCTAGCTCCTTCACTTGTGATTCTTTGGCAAAAACCCACAAATCTTCTTTTCTTAGCTTGCTAGTTTGTTAAATTGGTCTGAGAAAACCACCAGCATGAAGATACGATGCGAATAACGTTTCTTAAGTGCTTTGGGACCCTCAGCTTTGGATATCAGTGATGACTGCTCTGATTGCACCCTCTGCTTGTCTAACCATACAGATATGTGACATTTTTCTTTCTTCATGAACTATCGTACATTTTAGTTCTCTTTCTGCACCTTATCTCACTTTTATCTTCTCTGCCCCATTGGCTTCCAGTTCTATGATCATCACCCTAACCCCAATTTGTTTGTCCTAACATCTCCTCTGCTGGTGCATCTGCCTATTAACACCTCTGCTCTGCCTGCAAATACAGCTGCATCAACTCCATCTCTTTTACATCTCATTACAGCAGCTCCTTCTGAGCTGGCCTCCCCAGGATGAAGATTCCTGGATACCAATTTTTATACTCTATTGCTGTCTGATTTTATCCTACGTGCCAAAGAGCTCCACTGCAGCACTCAATCCACAAACACTCTATTCAGTCTCATTACCATCCCATGGAGTTCCTTCTGACTTTGTGCCCTTCATCTTGCTTCCTGTATCTTTCTCATGCCCCTTTTTTTCCTACAGCACTGCCCCTTCTCTCCACAAATAGCAGCACTCTTGGTTTGCCATTGGAAGCAGACTTCCTGTGGCTCCCTGTCTCATCAGCTTCTCATTTCAAGTAATTTAAAATGTAATTTAAAATCTCTCTATTTCCTCCAGACTATTAATTTCTCTCTCCTTACTCTTCTATAGATGTCATTCCGTGTTGTGCTATTCAGGAAGATGCGACTTGTAAAAATCTGCCACAGTGTTTTTATTCTGTGTTCTTGTTTTGTGTTATCATTTTTAATGATTCTTTGTAGGAAAGATGAAATCTCAGCACAGCATCTATCCACAGCACAAGCAGTCACACAGGACAGTCTGGCATTTGCATTGCCTTTGTTCCATTCTTCTCCTGTGGCATTTAGAACTGTAGAGGGATTATTGTGAATGGTCTAAGAGTGTATAAGTAGGGTAGCAGGAAGAGAATTATTTCTGGAAATGGGGAAGTGTGAGGCAGGAAGCCGTATTTGGTTCTGATCCTGAGATGTGCTGAGTTCTCATAGGTCTCACTTCTCTTAGCCAGACATTAAAGAAATCGTCACCCTGCAAACCTGGCCTTCTTACACTAGCAATTTCTTTTGGGAGAACATACCCCTCTCTTGTTGCTGTAATACACATTTTTTGAGAGTACAGAGTAACTGAGGAGCCCACCTTCCTTGGAGGTATGAGCTCCACAGATTTCCAGAGTGGTTTTCCTATCCACACATGCAATGTTTGTGCCTGATGGATTTGAGTGCCAGAATAACCAGATGAAGTTTTTTCCTCTTCAGAGTTTTTCAGGCTCCTGGCCCAGATTTTCTACCTTCCTCTGAAGAATGAGAGCATTTGAATACTGGATAGAGTTGGAGAGGAATGACCACCAACACAAAAATACTCAGAGTCCCAAGAACTACTTATTCTTCCCTTATGCGTTCCCTCTTCAAGGCACCTTCCTTCTTCCAGTGAAAATAGAAGGGAAGGTCCTTGAGTGATCTTCTCTAGCTTTCCCAGAGAAACCCTCACAGAGCCTCCTCTTCAACACAGGCCATCCCTGTATAGCCCTAATCTCCCACCATCTTAGAGGTGTTCTCTGCATCTCTCCACCTCTCAGATTCCTTTGCACCAAGTATAACAGTTCAGAGAGCCTGTCCACAAGCTACCATCCTCCACACTCTTGCAGCAGGCTGTACTCAGGGTACTAAAGATGCTTTGGAGACACCTCCCCCCTTTTTTATCCCCAGCTTTTTGGCAGCTCTGTGAGTGCAGAAAGAGGCCCTGCAGGCTCCTATGGCAGAGGGCAAGGCTAGGATTCCCTCAGATTAGGTCAGGGTTTGTTCATCCCCAAAGAATATCTCAGTGGCCTCAGTCTGCAATGTCTCCTACTACCCCTCCCTTCTGCTTTCCCCAGAGCCTTTCCTTCCTGCTGGTGGTGATCTGCATATGGCTGATGCCAGACACCATGAGTGCTTGCTGATAAACACCTCTACCTTTTTCTCAGCTGTGAGGGCAGCCTGGATTGTACCTTCCAAATAGGGGAAATGATCAAGGGTCTGTAGGGCAGCCAGGGGCCCCTTGGCTGCTTGCTACAGAGCCCTTCATTTCCAATGGTCCCTGGGGCAGATTGTCCTGAAAGGATAGTCTCAGTCAGCACACAGAGAGGGAGAAGGGAGAAGAGATAAATGGAGTTATGAAATTGCGGCATGGCTGAAGCCCTCCAACTGGTTCAACTTCCCAGCACCCACTTCCCTCAGCCCTGCTCCCCCGCACAGAACAGCAATGAACCTAAAGCAGCTCTTCTGGTCTCCTTTTCACTGAACAATGAACCTGATCAGAGAGAAACAAAATCGGTAGCATCAAGAATTAGATTATTTCTTTTCTTTATGATTGTTGCATTAATGAGCAGCTACATGTATAGAACCAGGAGGTGACTAATGTAATTAACCTGGTGTAATGATACTGCTGAGGAAGAGAGAGAGGATTATACCATACTTAGATGTCAGTATTGCACAATTTTGTGTATGTTCTTGGTACTATCAGGTTGTGTCTGACACAGGAAACTTAAGCAGTGATAGATTTCAGGCTGCATCCATTCAGCTCATACATCTTTATGTGTAAAACAAGGATGTGAAAGGTGGATTGCTTTCCGGGAGTTGTGGGGGTGGAGGTATTCAGTTTTGGTGGTTCCTTTCCATAACAAAATGATAGTAATTACCATAAAACGTCCTTTCTCATGAAGAATCTTCCCAAAATGTCTGCTTCTTGGAGCAGGCATTGGGATTTCACAGAAAGCTATAAAGACAAAGTCAGAACGCACACACTGGGTCCATATAGCACTGGTCAGGAGGAGGCAGAGGGACAGAAAACGAGCAACACCAAGACATATGCAACTTGCAGCGAACCCGAGAAGAGTGAAGAGGAAGCACTTAAAAATCATAACAACAGCAATAAGAGCAGAAATACATGCTTGTTTTTAAATTACCCTTCCACGTTACATTTCACCCATCTCCTGGGGAGAGAAACGGCTGACTGAAGTTCTGTGCGGGTCTAACTGCGGTGTGCGGGTCGCACTCGCGGCTCCAGGCACCTACGGCGGGGATGCGAAGGCGGCTGAGCCGGGGGACGGCGGTGGGGGGCTAAAAGGCGGAAAGCGAGGGAGAGCCCCAGCGTCGCCTTCCCCTGAGCTCGGCGGCGGTCCCCGGGGAGCGACCCTTCGCGGGGCCGGCAGCGCCGGGCGAGGCGCAGGGCGGGGGCAGGCTGCCCCCCCGCCCCTCGCTGCCTGCCTGCTGCCTGCTGCCTGCCCGCGCAGAGCGGAGCGGGGCGGAGGAGGAGGGCGGCTGCCGCCCGCGGATGCTGGGGCGCGGGCGGCGCGGGCAGGGCGGGCGGCGCGGGCAGGGAGCTGTCCTTCAGCACCGCGGGCCGCGGAGCGCTCCGCCCGCACCGCCGCCCGGGGAGCTGTCCTGCAGCACCGGCGGCCCGGGAGCGCTCCGCCCGCCCCGCCGCCCGGGGAGCTGTCCTGCAGCACCGCCGGCCAGCGCCGACACCGCCGCGGGGGAGCCGTCCAGCGCCGCGCCGACACCGCCGCCTTGATGCAGTAGCGGGGCCCGGGAGTCGCCGGGGGCCGCCGCGGGGCAGGGGGTGCCGCAGCTGGGCTCCGCTCTGCGCCCCCCGCCCGGGAGGGGCGCCGCGCCCGTCCCCCTCCTCCCCCCCCAACCCTCCAGCCCCAGGAGCCCCCCTCTCTCCTCGCCCACCTCCGCCGGGAGCGAGCGCCGCGGCTGTGCGGAAAAGCCATGGGAGGCGAGACCTCGGCACCTGTTCAGCTGAAATCAAGGGCTTACAGTATACTGGGCACTCTGGCTTGGTGGTAGGAGCGAGCGAAAGGAAGGAGAAGCAAGGAAGAAAAAGTGAGAGAGGATTGGAGCGACTGCCGCTGCCGGGAAAAAAAAAAATAAAAACCCAAGGAAGATAACTGGGAAGGAAAAGGATTTTCATGGCGCAGGCTGCAGAGCTAAGCAAGAAGACTGAAGGTTGCATCTCTGCTCTTACAGTCTCTAACTGTCTAGGTCCAGATAATGAGAGATTGTGTTGAGGATGCTGCTGCTGCTCCCCTGTTCACTGTGGAAGCCATCTCCAAATTAGCCATTACATATGGAAACTGGAGACCAGAATTTTAGAAAAAGGGATTAAGGCGTCTCATTTTGGGGGGGGTTCTCTCTTTATTTGTTTGGTTTTTCTTGGTTCTTTTCTCTCTTTTTTTTTCTTTTTCCTTTTTCCTTTTTTTATATTTCAACCAGAACGTTTCCGATTTAAAAGGCAAGCCTCTTCCCGTGTGGTCTTTCTAATTTACACTCTTTTCCGTGGGCTTTCTTACCTCCCTTTTTTGATATCTATCTCTCTCTCTATACCCATTATATTATTAGTCGGAATTATTATTCTTTTATTTTATTAAACACACACACCCCAAGAATCAGAAGGCGGTTGGGTATTTGTATAATGAAGAATTATGGGGCTCTTTGACAGAGGTGTTCAGATGCTTTTAACCACCGTTGGTGCTTTCGCTGCCTTCAGCCTGATGACCATAGCTGTGGGGACCGACTACTGGCTTTACTCCAGAGGGGTTTGCAAGACTAAAACTGTCAGTGAGAACGAAACCAGCAAAAAGAATGAGGAAGTCATGACCCATTCTGGATTATGGAGAACCTGCTGCCTGGAAGGTATTTGATTCTGGACCTCCACACCCCCCCACCCCCTCCTCTCCCACCACCCCACGTTTCTCCCTCCTCCCCCCCAAAAAATCCCTCCACATTCCACCATTTTCTCACTTCATTCCTTTCACCGTGGTTTGAGAGTGGTGGGCTCAGTTACTCAGGGCACAGAGGCAAGAAGACAGGCAAAACATTCACTGTTCCATTCCCTTCTCCCTTCCTCTTTACCACCCTCCCCCCCCACCACCACCTTCCCCAAAAATTCACTTCCTCTCTCCAACTGGAATAATGTGTGTGTTACAAAACCACCGAGAGACCCTTTCAAAAAGCAACTGTGCAGTCTGCCTGTCTTTAGCTTGTTTGTATTGCCTGGGTAAGCAATGCTAAAATGCTGTGTTATTGCTGTGCTCCGGCTGCAACCACAGAGTGAAATAATTGCTCTCTTTGCAAATGGCTTATTTGCAAAGACAAGACTGTGAGTGAGGGGCAGCGTGGGGAGGGGGTGACTGCAAATCACTTTGGATGCAATTATTAGTTCCTTTCAGGAGGGAAAAAGAGAGAAAGGGAAGCAACCCTGGTATGTCCAAAATGCCTCACACAGTAAATCTAATAATACCAGTGATCTCAACCAGAGTTCAGAGCATTTTGTAATGTCTGTAAGCAACCACATCTCACTGGGCTGGATGCAAAAGGGAAAGGGGTCTAGTTGGTGGCTGATTGGTTTGGTTTGGGGCTGGAATTTTTCCCCAGTTTGTTTGTTGTTAGAAAGGGGGGGGGTGTTCTGGGCTTCTTTTTTTTTTTTTTTTTTTTAAGGTTTATGGTGAAGGCTAAAAATAAACAAGTCTCTGAATGGAAAAATCAGCCCAAGTCTGATGTGGTGAAACTGAACAGCAACTCAGTGACATGTCTGATGGCAGAAGAGACACCGCCGCAGCCAACTTCTGGAATCAGACGTTCTTAAGGGAGGGGGAAAGAAAAGAGGGGCCAGTGATTCGCTTTTAAATACGTATTGCTCAGTACTGCTATTGGTGTACGTGTGGGCTGGGGAGGTGGTCTTCAGCCTGTGCTGAAGGGATAGGGGCAACTGATGTAAATGCGTGGTTTATGTTACACACGTAGTGAGAAGGAGAGAGCGAGAGCACAGGAGCACATTACAGCCCATTGTAAAAGCCCTGTTTATGAATCAGCTCCCAGCTGGACGGTGGGCTGCTGGGGGTTCATGGACATCCAGGGATAAGATCTGTGTCTACCGGTGTCCACCGGAGCTGGGTGTGCCTGGAGATCCCTGATGGGGGAGAAGGGGGAGTGGGTACCGCAGAACTGATTTTCTTAACCCGGCACAGGGAGATGGAAGGCAGGGGGAAGGGGGGAATAAACTATGTATGTTTTGATGTCTCTCACCAAAGCAAGCTAAAGCTGCTGGTTGGAAATGGTTGTGTCCGGGAAGAAGCATGAATTTCTCCCCCGTTCTTGGTGCAAACGGTTGAGTGATGGCTGAACATGTTTTGAATAGCTAAGTGACTTCATTGAGCGATGGTCTATTTGACGCATACTGCATTTAGTGCCCTTTGTCAACCCAAACTGCTGCCTTTTAACATATCCTGCAGAGGAGCTCTATGCTGAATACTATATGCTGTATCCAAGCCAGAAAATCAATAGCAGTAAATTAATGGGGGATGTTTTAAACACACTTGCTCACACACGCACAGATTTCCTCCAAATAGATAAATATATAGAGTTGTATATTAATAAAAAATGAAAAGCCTTTCACACAGATATTCATTACAACCAGGGAAGGAGACATCTCCTTAATTAAAAATTAAAGAGAGAGAGAAGGGAAAAGAAAAAAAAAAAAAAAGAAGAAGCTCAAATGCAAAGCCATGCAGGGAAGAGAGGCTGCAGGGATGAACTCCCTTCCCTGAGCCATGTCCCCAAGCTGGAGGGAGGAGGGAGGCTGGGGTGGAGATAGGAGGTATGAGGACCCCAGCCAGGAGAGGCAGTGAATTCAGATCATGTCTATCTGCCCACAGAGCCGTACCCAGAGGGACGCGGTCTGAGGGGGAGGAGGAAGGGGCGGGTGAGGTTTGTCAGATTGGAGGAGCTCAGGGCTCCTTCTCCTTTACGTCTGACAGGACCCCACAGGCACTGTGGAGAAGCGGCTTGCATGGCAAAAGAATGTGCCAGGGTGCTTCCAATTAAAAGCTCTGTAGTGCCCCCAGCCCCCACAACACTGCTGCCAGCTGAGGTCCCTTGCCTTCTCTATTGATGCTCTCCAGTGGGCTCAAACTGCAGCCCCGCATGAGGGGTGTGAAGTGCAGCCTGAGCACAAGCTGCATGGCCCTGGCAGGGTGCTCTCCCTTGCCCCAGACATGTGAGGGTTGGGCCAGCCCATTCCCCCAACCCCTAAATGCTGGGCAGTACTGGCAACTGGGGTAGGAGGGTGCAATGCACCACGGGGGAGATGAGCCCAGCTCTGAGCCCCTTGCCTGTGGGCACAGGTTGCATTAAAACTTGGATAAAGTCTTGGTAGCAAGAGCATCTCAGCAGAAGGCAAAACCATCGCCATAGGCACATGCTGATAAAGGTCTGGGCAGCTTCATGGGGTGGCACAGCACAGGTCTGGCACTGCCACTGCTGAGATGCCTCCACGTGGCTTCCAGCAGCCCCACAGCCTGCATTGGGTGGTGGCTGACACTGTCTTAGTCCCAGGACAGCACAACCAAGTATCTCCACCAGCCCTTGGATGGCAGGTCTCTTACTGTCATGTCTGATCACCGTAGAAGGGGTTATCTCCTTTCTCGGCAGAACAAATCAGAAAGGTGTCCCTGGTTGATTTGCTCTCCCTGGTGAAAGCTGCCTGCTGGTGAACAGGAGAGAGAAGCATGCAGCAAAGTCTGCTTTCCCCCGTGATACAGAGGGTGGGCAGATTTGTGGAGGGAAGGGTTTGGTCCCAGGAGGCTGAAAAAAGAGTAAAACCCTTGGATTCTGTTCACAGCCTTCCCACAGTGTGGCAGAGGCATCTGACAAGGGGTGTGGGGCAGACACTCTTCTTCTGCCTGGGTTGGGTGTCAGGGCAGGTCCATACGGTGAGGGAAGGTAGTGAAGAAGAGGGCAGGAGGCTTTATAACAAGAAAATAATCAAAGAAGGAGTCCAAACTGCCATCTACTACTTGTAAGAAGCCTCTGATGACCTTGCCTTCATTTCTGGGGATATGGAAGAAAACTGACACTAGTCAACACTGTAGGCTGTCAGAGATGGTAGACACCTCATGTTCAAGTTATTGTGTTAAATTATCTTTTCTCTTCTTGGCCAAGAGATCCAGTAACAAAAACGGATGTGAGAACTTAGTCTTGGACTGTACACACAGATATGTTATGGTCAGAATTGCAAGTTCCTTTTGGACAATTTTGTCCCCAGGCTTTCAATTTCTGAGTTCCCCTCTCTTCAGTCATTCTATTCCCCACAAAGGAGTTTCAGTCAACATTTTCAGATCTTTGCGTTGATTCAGAGAGGAGTGTTATTTCAGAAGTTCCTCCTCTCCTGGGATTTCTTTCCCCCCTTTCTTGTGTCCTACAGGACGCCCCTGCTCCACAGTGGGACTCAAGCAGACAGGTGGTGTCAGATCGCAATTCTGATTTTTTTTCTGTTCTTCCTTAAGATGATTCTTTCTCAGATATTGGAGTTGCTCAAATGTGTCCCCAGGCCATTCAAAAGTCTCTACCCTTCAAGAAAAATATCTTTTCTCAGCCCTTTGACTGTGTAGGCACAAAACACACACGTACACCAAGCAATTGAGATCTGCAAGCTCATGCCCCACATGGATACTGCACCTCTTACAACTTCGAAATGGCTGCAGATCTTCCAACCTAATTCCTTCTTGGCACCAAGTGCTTTAAAACCACTTTTTATTATGAGTGATGCCTTACCTAATTCTTTAATTAACTCCTGTAGATCTCCTATAGGATCTCAAAAAGTGAGGGACAATGCCTTATCAGGGTCTTATGAAGCAAGCAAATGAATTGTATTTTATATCTGCAGGTTATTGGTTTTGTCATGTTGTCATTATTATTAGGAAAGAGATAGGTCTGGGAGGCTTTTATACTGAGAAGGAGAGAGAGAAGAGTCCAGAGCAGGCAGGCATGAGTGATGCACATGAGGTTAGACATCCCTGTAGATCTGACTGGTGTGAAGGCAAGTAATTGAATGAATGTTGGTGGAGAAAATAATTCTTGCCTAGAGACCCTTCCCAAGGAAAATTAACGAGCTGATCTGTTCCCTTTCCAGCTTGTTATATCCGAACAGTGCATGAGAGCTAAGTGCAGATTCAGTGTTTGCAAAAATCAAGACCTGACAGCAAAGTGAGGCAGGGCACAGGCAGTGGACAAGCTTCTGCCAGACCATTCTGGTGCTGCGTCGCTTCCTCTCACTGCCTTCTCTCATTGCTGTTTGTTCCTGGTGCAGCTCTTTCCTTTCATGTCCATCTTATGGGTAGGGGGTTTTCCCTATTTCCCTCTTACCTTTCCCAATTTTCCTTTATTTCAGCCCTTATTTCTGTCAGCATCCCTAGTTTTGCTCTGCAGAATTGCCTACCATCCTACTTCCAAGGATCCACAAGTCTACTGGGTGCTTTCCCCTGATCCTTGCTGACCTAATCCAGGGCCTTTTCTGAAAATTCAGTGGATATAGCAGTAGATTAAGTCAGGGTCTCCATGTTTTCACAGTTCAGGACCGGAGCATCCTAGTCCAGCCCTGAGATGCAGCAGGAGGAAATGGCCCGGCACATAGCTGATTGCTGCTGGTGCTGCATCTGCCGGGGAGAAAAAGGATTCAGAGCTGGACAGGCCTTGGATGAAGAGGAAGACAAAGGATTTTAAAAATGGGGTGGCAGATGGTGAGGAAGAATTACTCAGGATCCCAGACTTGGGTCAGTTTGGTTCTCCTCTCAGCTAAAATTCACACTTGACTGAAGTCACCAAGAAGACAGGGATTTGAGGGGCTGAGAACTGCAAGCTCAACTCCTTTGTAAGATTTGACAAGGAAATGCTGTTCCTGACTAGTAAGTTGCTAGAACTGACTTTTAAATTGCTTTTAAATTATGAGTCTTCCTGCTGACAGAGAAAGAGGAATGGGTTAATATTGTCCTGAAATGCACCAGAAATTGCCTTGCTGAAGAGTGAGAGCGAAATGCAGTGGGAGGGACATGGAGGTGCAGCGTGGCAGCAGTAATGTATAAAGAAATTACACAGAGATAGAACAAATGCCTCTTTGCCAGGGAGACCAGGAGCTATTCCTATCCAATGTTTCCCTTTTATCCCATCTTTTTCCCCATGCAGCCCTCTGAGCCCCCATCTCACTTGGCTGCGGTTTGGTACGATCTAAGCAAGAGTTTTAGGGGAGGAGAACTGCTGAGGTTTGACAGCAGAATCTCCATATTTATTTAATTTAAAAGCAGTAGCGAGGAGGTTGCCGGGGGGAGCAGGGAACATTTCAAGCTCTCTGATGACTCTGCCCCCTGCCCCTGTTTTAAGAGCAGATTCCCAATCAAGCATACCCGGTTTATCCCAGGGGGAGCCCTCGCTGCTCTGTTCTGCGCTGCTTCTCCCTTCCATATTGCTCTCGTTTTCAGGGGATGTGCTGCTGCCTTTCACGGGCACAAAACCTTCCCCCTTGCAAGGGGCTCTCGGGGAGGGAAGGAGGCTGCTGCCGGGGGAATGGATTACAGCGGGGGTCTCACTTCATCTCCTCCCCCTGCAGCCCCCATCCCAGAGCAAAAGCCACCCAGCAGGGGAAACACAGAGCACAGAACAGTTTAGGTGTACGCAGAACGTATGGGAAATACAATACACCTAAAAGTTATTTTTCCCTTGCCCGTATGACCCCAGCTTTTTTCTCACCCTCCATCTTTGACTCATTCTATCCATCTCCATTTTAATTTGTTCTCGTTTCCCTCCCCTGTTTTTCTTCTTTATTTTTCCCTTTCATCTTCATGTCTCTTCTGTGGTTTCTCTCAAAAGCATCTTTTCCTTCATTATTTCTCCCTGTTTCTCTCCAAGTTCTCTGAAGCCCATCCCCCTTGTTTTTTCCTCTGTTACATTATCTTGTCCTTACTCTTCTCTGTCCCCTTTGCTCCTGCCATCTCACCTCTCTATCCTCTTTCCTCTTCTCCCTGCCATCATTTCCCTCCGGCTTTCCCCCACCTTACATACAGTCATTCCCCGCAGCTAAAGGACCCCATTCTTTTGGAGCTCTGCTGCCTCTATGCTCTAAAGCAACATTTTCCAACCCCTCTCTGGCTGTCCCCCTCCTCCTTTCTCTGACCAGTGTGCCCCCTCCTCAAAGTAGTGTATGACACCAGTTGCAGTCGCTGTCTCCTCTTACCCCCGGGGCAGCTCAGCTACCTCTGAGGGGAGTGAGAACCGAGCCCCTCCCTCTGCTCCATTCAGTGCTCATTGCCTGTGGTCAAGACAACATCCCTCCACTTTGCTGCCTCCAACCTTCCATGGCCAGAGGGCTCACTGGCAGTTCAGCTGATGATCTGGCTCATTTGCGTGCAGTCAGCAACTGGGCTGGAAGGAGCTCATGGCAGCCCTAAATACCCTCCTTGGCAACCCTCAGACATGGATCAGGCCAGGATCCAAATGGAAAATAAGGGTCTCTGTAACCATAACCTTGGGGCAGTTGTTGTGCGCTACAGTAAAGGATCTCTGGTTGTCGGGAAGAAGAGTCTCAGCGAGTAGTCATCCTTTTCAAGCTGTTTACAGGGGGGATGATTTTCTCTGGAATTTTCAGTAACACCTGAGGGGGTAAGGTGAATGGGGCTGGAGGCTCCGGGACAGATGGTTGGCTGAATTAACATCAGTGAGGAAGGGCAGAGGGTATTGTCGGCTGGGGAGAAAGGGGGGATTGTATATTGTGCAGGGCTCTACATGAACCATGGTGACTCACTGGATATCAGAAACAGGGATATTGCTGTTAGTGGTCCATTGCAGCACACACGGCTGCAAACAGGAAACTCACCACCATCAAGTACCCAGGCATAAGGAACAGAACAGGAGGGATAGCAGAGAGTACAAGAGCAAGGGCTGCCCAAGGGTGGGGTGTTGCTAAGTCGGCATAGGGTTCATAAAAGGAGGACAGGGACAAGGAAGTGTAGGAACAACTGTGTGTATGAAGGCAGTCTGCAAGACTAGACAAGTTTGCCTGGAAAAGGAGGTGAATGAGAGGGAAAGTGATTGGATTGTGTTGAATAATGAATGGGTTAGAGAAGGTGGATCAGTAGCTCTTGATTTCCCCATTTTGTAACACACAGACAAGAGGACCTGATGTGAGTCACCAGAGACCCAGTTAGAGCTTTCTCATTTGATGCATATCAGGGCTGTGGAGCTCATTGCCACTGGAGCTCTCGTGGCCGAGATTTTAACATTTAGCAAGCAAGTGGGCATTTACGACAGAGTTCACAAAAATTAAGCGTCCTCCTAATGGATGTGAACAGCATTTGGGGTGTTTTGTAGTTCAGCAATTAAGCCAGTCGCCATAAAAACTAGGATAACATTTCACAAGGGCAGTCTATCCCCTATCTGACTGCCATGTGGTTCTTGCCTCTTCCCTGAAACATTTGTCAGGGATTAAACAGAGCTCAGATTTACTTAGTCTGGCATTTCTTTTGTTTCTAGATGCTATGCTATGCCGTTGCAATGTAAGGTGCAAACTAGGCCTGTGTTTCTGCTGGTGTCAATGACTGCCCTAATTTGACAAATTAACAGCGAGTTTAGGTATTTCTATCATATTTTTCTAGGAAGGATCTGGGATAGAGAGCAATTAAGAACATATGAATTAAGTGGAGTCCTTTTTCTTCACACCCCAGGGTATAAAATAAGTAGTTAGCAATGAAGGTGCTATATATGTGCAAAGAATTATTATTGTTGAAGTCCCTGCTTCCCAGAAAGCAATAGGCTTTGGGTCTCTTTGATGCTATCACGACTAAATTAGAAACGAGGTTGTCTCTTTTCTCTTGTATCTGTGGAAATGATTACTGAACTGGCATCTGATGACGTACAATACTGTAGTGTTTCTATGCACAAGAGATGGAGGCCCAGTTCTCCCCTTGTTTGCACTGATGTAACCTCACTGACTCGGAGGGAGCCACGCTGCTTACGCTGTCCGTGTAGGCAAGGGGAGAATGAGGCTGAGGAAGGGCTGTGCGTGCTCTAAACAGCCATGCCCCCAAGGTCACTGCGTGTCCCTGCTTTGCCAGTGACGTACCCAATAAACCAGGGGCTAAATTCACTTCTGGTGTGAGTGGGTGTGACAGCCCTAAAGTTAATGAGATTCTGCACTTATTTACACCAGCTGCTCACCCAGTCCAGCAGTTTCTCTTTTAACTATTCATATTTTCATTGTCTTTCACCGTCATTAGAAAAATTCAACCTGGCTGCCCCCCTCTTGGGGCAAGAATCCTCTTACAGACTTGTCACCCTGGATGGGTGAGCGTGTAAAATGCCAGTGGTGACCACAAACCTGCTGGCATTCACCTTTCTTTTTCTCTTCTGTCTGCATTTCTATCTTTCATTGAATCTACTTTTTTTTATTGACAGCTCTGTGTCTCCCAGCCCCATTTGTTCTCCTTGTGTTACAGAAAAGCTCTCCCATAAAATTCCAAACTACACAATCAGAATTTTCATACCAAGCCCTGCAGGATAGGTGAAATCCACTTGTTTCTGTGTCTCAGGCTGCTAAAGTATTTATACTAGCTTCCTATCAAATCTATAACTCCCCAGAGAAGCATATGGACTTTATCCTGCACCTCCTATTCCCCCAGAGCATATACTCCTATCTGCTGGCTGTGAAAAACAGAAAATGAGGATGGTATACAAAAACCTGAGAATGCAGTGACATTCTATTCATGGGTAGGGATTTTTCTCATGTGTGTTTTTGCTAGAAGCAAACAACTATAAATTTCTGTTTTGGCTTGTTGTATAAAGTATACATTCTGTCAAATAAAGAATAACACTATCCACCTCCGTCCCCTGGATTTTCTATCCCTTTCTGATTTTTCTCTTCCTATTTCTCAGTTTTCACTCTCCTCCTGAACATGATATTTATTTTTAGTGCCTGTTTTATTTTTCTCCACCCACTGCTTCATAACTACATTTCATTCTTAAATTTGCTATCACTCAGAGAATTTCTCTCTCTTTAGGTCTTGTTTATACCACTAGTGTAGCTGCAGTCCAATGAATCATGCTTGAACACTGAATATTTCCCAGGCTTATGGTCGTGTTCATTCAGTATCATAGACCAAGCACTGTGAATCAAATGACTTTTCCTCTAACCCTATTTACTGACTCCTGCAACCTTACTGTGATCTGTCCATTGTAAACAGTAAATTTCTGAGACTCTGTTACTGGAGCTTTATCTCCGCTTGAGGATGCTGCCTAATATTTTTCTTTCCTCTATTTTTTCTTTTTCATTCTTGGTTTAATTTTTCTTCATTATCTTCATCAGTCCTCTTCAGAATTCACTGTTTCTTCTTTTCTTCCCTTTTTGTCTGCAAGATCTCTCATGTTTCCATTTTTCTCTACCAACCCTAACCCCTGACGACATTTTTTCTCTTCCCTTTACGTTTCCAACCCATAGTCCTCCTGGGTAGGAACTACTTCCCTTGATTCCATCCCATTCGACCTCTATGGAGAGGTAGTGTAAAAGGATTCATGACTAAGTGTGTTCACACGTGTGTGTGTGCACACGTGAACACGTGCATCTCCTTCCAGATCCAATTGGTATGAAAGCTTCGTGGTTGAGATGAAGCAGCCGGCTCTGACTTTTGCCTTTCAGACAGCCATGAGGAGTCATTCCTGAATGTAGATGGCCCCCAGAATTGCCTTCAGACTACAGGGTCTCAAGGGATCAATCATCCAGAATTTCTGCTGCTTCCTTTTAGATTCAAGCATTGCCCTTTTCCTTAGGCTGAGGGTCACGGGTTTTTGAAGGGCAGCGGCAGAACCATGAAAGAAGACATTTTTCTCTTGCTCATTTTTGAGTGAGGGAGTGAATGAACTGCGATAAATATTTTTCTGTATATAGCTAGAGCTGTCTCAAAGAAGTGGCAGAGGAAACAGATGGCAGAGGCCCTTTATAGGCAGCTGCTGTTGTCTCTTAAGGTGTCACCATCACAAGAAAACTGGTTGTAATTGGGGAGCTTCAAGATCAGTAGTGCCTGAAAGGACTTGAGCAGAAAAGAATGTCATCCTGTGTGAAGGCAGGGGGGAGGGAGACAGAAATCAAATATTCAGAGACTAAACAAAATTAAGTACAGGGAATATGTGGAAGCCGCTCTGAAGTTTTACTGAATTTCATGACCACAGGACGGATTGTTTCCCTGCGTTTGGGAGTTCATAATTGGCCAGAGACAGCAGGAACGCTGTAAACAGGGTGAAGAGCTGGATCTAGTGTATTCTGGGGACAGCAGGAGGGGCTGATGTCCAGAGGAAACAACTGAGTGAGAGACTGTGGAAGTGCACTGTGGAAATGGAGTTGGGGCGTGGGGAGGAAATGTACAGGAATAGCTATCTCCAGACTCCTTTCTCCTCCTCTCCACTACTGCAGAGTGTGCTTCTGGTATGGGGGATGCTACAGTTTGGTGTAGAAGGCTCTGTCCCAGATATTCCTCAAATAATTTGCCTGCCTGGAGCCCTATCATCTCAGTGTATGCAGCACAAAGAGAAATTCTAAGTTGACCTGTGACATAACAAGTGGAGACATATAGCTGCTCGCTCAAGAAATAACCAGGGTTAGGTTCCTTCATATCTTTGAGGTTTGAAGGGATTGCACAGTGGGCTAGACCCCTAAGTCTTCCAAACATGGAGTTGTTTTAATGTCTCCTGCTCCCCTTGTGTCTTCAAAAATAGGAGCCATGTATTTCTTTCAAGGAAGTGAAAATTCACAAAGAAGTTTCATAGGAGATTTGGGAGAAAACCAGTGAGGATGATAGGGTCTCTCATGAAGCGCAAGGGTTTCGGGCAACAGAGCAGCAGTGAACAGGCTCAGTGTTGAAGATTAATTGGAGCTGAACATTGCACAGTTGCCTAGCTGAGACATCTCCATTGAAACTGTACTAAGTAGTCTAAAAGGAAACAACTGCCAGGAGCAGAGCAGAACTGTTTTGCTGTTGGGAAAGGGAGCAACAGAGAAAATAATATGTCTACCCTGCCGAGTGAACTGCAATGTAAACAGCAGCACAACACACAGGAAATGCTTGGGATTGACAATTTTCCTAAATTTCAGGTGACTGCCTAGTCATTGCGCCACTCTTTCCCAATCATTGTTCCATTCTTGTCTTCTTCATCCGTCACTTTACCCATCTGTTTGCAGGAAAGCATAACTCAGAAAGGCCAAGACTGGCTTTCCAGGAATTAATTCCAGAGGCTGTCTAAGATCACAGGTGAAAGGTGTTTTTTTGTGTGCTGCATCATTGCAGCTTGGCCCACATTTACAGGAATAGTGAGGGGGAAAGCATTCAGAGCAAAGCAAGACTGCGAGAAAAGGCATTGTGAGGATATAAAGGCACCATGACCAGGGAGGGCTTTTATTCTTCTGCAGAAACTGAAGGGATGGGTTGTTTCTGGGAATAAACTGACTCAGCTGTGGAGGAAAGCATCTCTGCATGCTGGAAACAGAGGGACAGTTGGGGCTGGAAGGGTCTGTCACAGCAGAAAGAACAGCTGGCCAGAAGGAAACACTAGGAAAGAGGGGACCCAGGACTTGGCCACGTCATAACAAGGGAAGGTGCTAATAGGAATGCAGTGTGAGTGCTGGAAGGAGATAATTAAGAAATACAGTCTGAAAGAGGAAGATGAGTCAGAAGAAACCCTGGGACTCAGAGGTAGGAGAGCCTTGAATTGCTGAGAGAAGCAGGAATATCAGCTGGAGCTGATGGATGGAGAGACAGACCTCCTCACCCATCTTCTCTGCATTGTGGAACGGGATAGATTTTCACCTGCTGATGTCAGCATCTTCCACCACTGAAGGCCTTTTCTCTCACTCCCTACTGCTCCAGCCCATGGGAGAAAGAAGGGTTCAGACACATATAGACAGGGAAGGATCAATCATGTAGACCAACCAACCATGAACCTGCAGAAATCTGGAAAGTGTGACCAGTGGTTGCAGCTCCATGCACTGCTGAAAAAGGAAAAGGTGAGGAAAGAAAGAAACAAAGAAGCTGGAGTATAAAATGTTGGGCTTGACTTGATGATGCCAAGAAATGTACCTATGTAAGCAACTTAAAGCAACATGACAACTTCCTACACTGAGACTAGTCACATGAATTTGTCCTTCTTCTGGAGGCCTGGGGTACAGTTTTCACGGCAGAAAACCCATGGCTTGGCTAAATTGTCTTCGGTAAAGCAGGGGAACCAACACTTAATGCTCCTCTCTGGCTGCTGTTCTTTGGCAGAGGTTTTCTGAGTATTTTACTTTTTATTGCCTATGTACCATTGCAGCTGCACCAAAAATATCTCACACAGAGTGGAAACACCTTTATGCTAGACACTGTGCATACGCAAAAGCTGTTGTCCCTACATTAAAGAAGTGACAATCTGAGATGACAAATGACATATGAAAGACAGCAAAGCAGAAGACAGCAAATGTGTAGAACTTGTTTCTCTGTTGTTGCTTTCGACATCAGTAAGAGGGTATTACACATAGACCTGACTTCATCTCCTTATCCAGGCAGAGCAGAATGCAGAAGAGGGCATGCCTGCCCAGCACCAGGCAGTGCCAGAAAGAGATATCCAAACAACTCTAAGCAAACTAGCTTAGGTATTTCCAGCCCTAACAGCTACTCAAGCATGGTGCTCTGCACAGGCAAATTAGCCGTGTGTCTGAGAGCTGTCATAATGTAGAGCTTACTTAGGTGTGTCGATTCCAAAACCCGTGCAAGGTCACATTACATTGTACCATGGAGACATGAGCCTCTGTCAGTTCTCAACCCAAATCTAAATCCCTAAGCCCAAACAGGTATGCTTATGTGGTTGGAGGGGTTTTTCCCCATGCTTGGTAACCACAGGTGGTCTGAAAGAAATGAATGATCATGTCTTATTCTGTTCTTATGGGAGGAGTACTGTATTATTTGGGGTTCTGAAATGGAGTTTGGCCCAGATGTGTCTGCAAGTGCCTGAGAAATCCCGAGCCAGAAGATGCCATCACAGCTGGATTTCTCCTTTGCAGTTTTAGCAGGCAGGGCTGAAGGACACAGAGACTAATCTCCATGTGACCTGCAGATCCTGTCTTTTCACATGAGGACTGAAGCTTGCTGAAGAGGCAATGCTGGAATGCTTTTGCCCATGTGGTATCTGCCCTGGGGATACACGGCCACTTCTGTCTCTAGGGTTGTCACTTACCAGTGAAAATTCATTGGATTCATGACAAAACTGCAGGATTTACCAGCAAAGAAATAGTTTGTTCTGAAAATAAATAAAATCTGATCTGGAGGTGGTAATTTACTCAGACACCCAAGAGATCACTTATTTTGAGCATCTTGTTTAATTCTCACTGAGACTGCTAGTTTTGTCAATCTAGATCTTAGTTTTCTTGGAAAAAGAAAAAAAGGTGTAGTATGTTACAGAGCTTCTTCCCCATAACAAAAATAGACTAAAGGACTCAAGGAGAGGAAAGCTCCACGCTCATCACTTCACTGAGCTGCACCACAGCAGTGACAGTGGTTAAACCCACATCCAAGCAAATTCTCAAGACCTATATGAAGCCCTGCTCTTCCTTGGGATCCATATGAAGAATTAGATCTCTGCAACAGATACACAGTCAGTAGCTCTTCCCAAATAATGAACTAATCAGAAAGACTAAAAATAGGCTGCACTGGAACATCAGTTCAGCCATTTGGAATGTAGAGCAAATGGCACTGAATGTGTTTAATGAAGTGAAAGGGCTTTGTTTTTAATCACTGAGGTATTGATAAATTGTTGATAGGTGATCAAATATGGACTATGCTTTCAAGTGTTGTGACTTTTTGAACCTACCAAGACCCTCTTGAGCCGCTCTTGTTCCTTTCACTGCTAATGTAGTAGGACTTCCTGCCCTTTTCAGGACCTAAAATAAGAATAATTGTAACGTCATCTTTTTTTTTTTTCCGGATAACAAACATTTGGCTTCTGGGCCAGTGATCAATTTTCAAGACTAAATGTTCATAGATGTACAAAATCAGACCCTGGGAACTGGGTTGGATACGTGACAGAAGATGACAAGATGGGAGGCAGATCAGTTCACATCTCTACACGCTGTTATCAGGATAACACCAGGGCATTAGATTAGGAGGATGGTGAGAGTGAATGAGGGAGAATCTGGTTTTTAATTTACAGCAGCAAAATGAGTAGAGAATCAGGATAGAGCCTACAGCTGAGGGAAGATTTAATTTTCATGCAGGGAAGGAAGTGAGCTGGATCCTCATGGATGTTAGACCAAGGGACATGCAAAAGAAGGGAAACTGAAGCTTTAATAGGAAAATTTAGATCTATTGCAAGGTTTGAGACAATAGTATTGAACTAGTTTAGTTTGTGACAGAGTCTATTGGCTGTCCTAGATGGACTAAATCTTCCAGCATGTCTGGATCATACTCGGTCCAGAAAAACAGAAGAAAAGAGTCTTAAACTGCCATCACATTCACATGTCCCTGAATTGATGTTCTCCAGGATTACCCCTAAATATACAATGTCTTCAGATGGAATATAAGCAAAATTATTTGTTGTTTAGTGCTTTTAAATGAGACGATCTACTGGAATGAATTTTAGGACTGAGCCCTATACACATGCTCTGGCTGACATATGCTCATACACTAGTGACTTTAGTGGGCAGCTTGCTGTGCACCTTAAAGCTATCTTTATTTTCCTTCCAGTGGAGAAGAACCACAGTGTCTTTCCCATGATCTGTAGGAAATCTCAAGCCATATTTGAGATATAGTTTAGACATTTTGCAACAATTTTATAGACTGGTTTCCTTAGACCAAAGTTCTTAACATTTCTATATTAACGTTATTGTGTGTCTCCCCTGCAAGGTGGGGTCCATCATCCAACCTTCACTAAGCCAATACAGCAATTAATTATCTGTCTGAACATTTGTATTCTGCTTACAAACTCATGAATTATTCAATTTTATCTTATTCAGGACCAGGTTTTCCTTTTAACCTCAACTGCAAACCAGCTGTCCATCAATTGTGATGTGCTCATACCTTAGGCTGATGAGAGCAGCAGAAAAGCCTAAATGGCTTGCTAGAAAGTGCTACCAGTAAAATAGAGATGTATTTCATTAGTGTTGGGAGGATTGGCAGCTCTTTAATTGTATGAATCACCCAATGGGTGTGTTCCCAAAGCCAATCGGAGCGTGCCAGTTCAGTAGAGCCACAGTGAGCAACGCTGTGCTGCGTCATTCAGCATTCTCCAGTGAGTGATTAAATCCATGTCATTTGTAATAAATCAAACGTTGTCACAGGGTCAATCTTGTGGGTCATGCTAGGTTATCATGGTGATTTTGCACTGGTTATATCAGGTACTGCTGTGTCACACAGTTTTTTTCGAGGTCATGCTGTGTTCCTCAGATACCATCTCTTGAACTCACCACGATCCCTGTTGGAGCACATCAGGGGAATTATGAGAACAGTTTGCTGCACAGCCTTCTAGTGCACCTGGTTATGGCCTCCTCTTATGGCTGAAGTATTTCTTCCCTGGAAAATGTGCGTTTGTCTCATTTATTAGTTTGAACAGACACTGTGACATTTGTGATCTTCTCCTCTAAAACAACACCAGCCCAAGGCCCAAAACAAGTAAGATCTAGTCTCGAGGCAGTGGTTTCTTTTTTTTTTCAGACAGAAAACATCATGCTATTTCAGTTAATTGTATTGCTGCCCGACTCCATGGAGTCGGAAAGAGATCCTGCCCTCTGCTAACATTGCTGCACATTGGTGGTTTAAATTTCCTATTATCAGAAACCCTCACATAGCCAAGAAATGCATAAACCTCCCCTCAATTAGGGGATGTGGGCAAAAGACGAACAGTACAAGAAACAAGGCATCATGTCCTAGGAGTCCCCTGCTTCAGTGGTCCCTTGTTTTCAGTTATGATTTGGTCAGGTATATGTTACAACAGCCCTGAGGTACTCCAACTTGCATCAGAGACTAAGCCAATCTCTTCTGGTCTGATGCTCAGAAAAATACCAACATGGCACAAAGCCACCTTTAACCCCCACACCATCCATCCTGCTCCAGATACCACTGAAAAAGCTGGAAATCCACAGCTTCCCTACAGAGGTCGTTTTAAATGGCAGGACTTTAAAATGTTGACATTTTTATGCATAAAAAGACTATTTTAGGATATTTTTTTAAGAATAATTATGGCCTTCTGTGAGGTCTGTGTAGTTGTTGAGTAACAACTGATGTTTACTTTCACAGAAAATGAATGTAAGAATAGTCTCAATAACATTTTTAAACCTCTCAAAATAAATTTATTTTCCATTACACACATGGCCCCTCCAGAATACAGAGTGGCAGATCATGGTGTGAAAGTTTTGCTGGTACCAATCAAGATGACATTCCAAACTCACTAGTGCCTTCCCTGGTCAGGTAAACAAAAGCTAACAGATGATTTAGTGAAGGCAATGTCCCAGTTTTCGTCAGTAAAACTGATGCTGCTGATGATGTTTCAACTTGTGCTGTCTATGTATGTTGTTCTCTGCTCAGAGCAATAGAAGCCATTCTGGTAGTGCATGTTTTTTCACCCCTTGATGCATTTCATTACCCAGTGTCCCTGGAGCACAAGAAAATAGTCCCATGCCCATTCTATATGTGGAAAATTTCAGACATGGGAAGGTTAAGTGGTTAGCCAAGTATACACAAAGACTGCAGCAGAGCTCAACTCACTTTTCATCAAGTCTTAAGTCCATATCCAGATCATTCCACCATCCTTCCACAGTGCTGTTTACCTGGCCCCACTGCCTATCAGACCACAGAAGGGCATTGTCTGTTTTCCAAGTGTGAAGTACATAGGTGATCTCTAAAGCACCATGGAAATGTCATGGCTTGCAATCAGTAATGTATTAGAGCTGATTCAAGCCCTACAGTAATTCTTGCAAGCTCCCAGATCCTTTGAACATAGGAGGTCTCTGCAGGAATCGCATCAGATCTTGCTGGTCTTCTATTAGAGCCAGTAAGAGAGCTGGGAAAAAAGTTATTCCCTCTGCAATTGAAATCAAACTCATATTTTCCTCAGCAGAGCTATTTTAAGTTGTTCATTATTATCTTTTTTCTCTCCAAAGCAAAGCCTGTTTGATACTCAGAGGTTGTTAGAACCAAAGGGGAAAGAGAGAACACCAGGGTATTGTTCTTGATGCAGTTGCAGACTTATTTGGTACCTAAAAAAAAGATTTTCTTGAAGAAAAAAACAACTCTACAATGCTTTGAGTGAGAAGAAGAAAACAGCATGGAAAAAAAAGAAAAATAAAATCCATGCTGTTTAAGTCTTGGGCAGTGTCAGGGAAGTAAGGCCTGGAGTTGACATATTGGATCCAATCCATAGCTACTACAAGTGACCATAAACCACTGATTCTTATGTTCAGCAATGATGCATGTAAGGCTAAGATGCAGATTATCTAATTTAACCCTTGTGATGTAAGAAGAATCCAATACTGAATTCCTGCATACATCTGTGACAGATGGTGTTTAATAGCAACAACGGGAACTCTGGGTTTGTCTTTCCACATCTTGCTGGATCCCAGCTTTCTCCTCAATGTTTCCATGTCAGTTGTAACTCACCTGGAGAAATTCTCAGGTGTGACTTCCTACTGCAAAACCAAGACATGGAAATACATGCACATTAAGTTGCCAAACAGCCTTATGTTTGCCATGTGATGCAGGCAAAGACATGGTTTGGCACCTCATGTGTTTCCTCCGCACACCAGCACGTGGAATAATCTCACCGTCCTCTATTCATTTCTTTCTCCACCTGCTTGTCTGTGGTTTTTTTTTCTTTCTCATTTATGTTCAGCAGGTGTCTCCAATTCCCAAACATGTTCCCAGATCTTTTCCAATGTCAGCTGTGGAGCTAAAAAGGGATTTTCTGAATTTGATTGATCAGGTTGTCACAAACCTGGCTAGCAGCCATTTGTTGGACACTAATCAGATTGCTGCCACAGAATCCAGCTGCTGAGTTTCCAATGTGCTTTTAGCCTCTGGGGCATAAAGAGAGACAAAAGCACTACACCTGACTGGGTATCTCCAGGGATGTTTGAGGGGCACGGAGCCTCTATCGACCATCCCTTCCTGACAACTTGACCTCCTACTGCCGTTGCCTCTCCCCGCAGGCTCACACAACTTCCCAGGTAGCTTAAGTGCAGCCTTTTTACAGAATCCTGTCATGAGACATGAGCATTTTGGCTTATGCTTTCATTTATCAGGCACTGCTAGATGTAACACATCTGTAATAAAGATGAACCCATCATCTCTCAGGAAATACAGATCATGAGAAAACAATAAACACTCTCCTTTTGACTTGATGGGAGATCTCCTCCCTTCAGATGCCTGTTGATAATTTGTCTTTTTTGATTGTGGTTATTCCCCTCACCAAACTAGGCTTTTTTCTTTGAAAAACCATTCACTCCCTTCTCTGTCATCCATTCTTTCTTCTTGATGGAGTTTCCTGTTTTGTTTCTCAACCAAGTCTTTCTTTAATCTTTTCCATCCTTACATGGCTTTGTTCAGCTTTTTCCAATGTGCATAGGGCTCAGCAGCCCCACCACCCTTGAGTTCAGTCTCCATTATTGCCCTCCAGGGTTCAAGGACCAACTGCTGTCAATGATGTGTGAAGGACTCTTCTGCGTCATAGTGAGCAGGCATCCACAGTAAGTTACTCTCACAGTTACAGCAAAGTAATAGCACCATGACATCGAGGAGAGCACACAACTCATGCAGAGGTCTCACATCAACATAAGGCTCAGGACCAGCTGTTCAACAGCTGGCACCCAGGGCAGAGGCATTTAAACCTAGTGCTATTCTAGTAGAGTTGCAGGCTCACTAAGTACAGTGACTCTGAAAGAGGTACAGATATTTATCTCAACAAGCAATTGAGGCTTTCAGCTGCTCATTTGGCAAGTGTTCAGAGCTGCTGATTCTGGAGGACACATGCCCACCTGGATCTCCTCTACCCATTCAAGCGCAATGTGCAGGAGCTCAGAGTGAAAAGACAAGACCAAGACACAGGTTATCTTCTAGCTTCCCTGAGACAAGGGCCCAGTACACAGCACAACCCGCATGCTTTTATGAAGGAAAATAGGTGGAAGCATCACATTATCTGTGCCTGCAGCTCAGCAGATGCTCCATTTGCACACTGCAATTTATGAGCTGTGCCGCAGTATGATTTAGAGGGTTGAGGACACAGCGCTTTGGTTTCAGCAGGGACGTGGAGGTAATGGAAGGCTTCCCATGAACAGGGTGTGAATACAGTCCAGGGAGTGAGATAGAGTTTTCCCGTGTGGGCTGACATGCCCACACACGGACCAATGCACAGATCACCCTTGGAGTAAGGATGACTCGATGGGCTCTTATTATAAATGATCCTTGGCTAACAACACAGAGAAGGTAATTTATGCTTCTTCCCGTATTTCTAAATAATCTTTAGTAGGTTGAATTGTCCATAAATCTACTGCTGTGCTGTGGATACAGGTGTGAATCCAAGGACTCTCTGACTCTTAAAATAATGAAGTTTGGCAAGCAGAAATCACTTTTTAAAGCAAGGGTTCACTCTTCTCTCATCTAAATGCTGCAGGAAGTGGTGACACACAGGAAGAAAGGTCTGATTCTGATAAACTGGGCTGAAATAGCTTGCCATTTTAGAGCAGGACAAAACACACGGCAATTATAATGCAAAAAGCTTTATGAGGATGTAACTGTTTAAAAGCCGATTATGAAAAAGAGGGACTTGGCATGCAATCTAGAAGGGTAGTAGAGGGAGGGATGTCTGCATGGCAGGACTCCTGTTGGTGTATGAATGTCTGCGCCGTGGTAGCATTGTTATCCCCTTCTTGTCCTGACAATACACAGTCAATGGCACTTCAGGAGGTGGGTGGGGGACATCTGGTTAATGAGGAACAGATGGACCTCATCGGACATGCACTATACCTGCTCTTTCCTTCACTGCTCTCTCCCTCACTCTCTGATTTCTCTATTCTCCCCTGCAGCTGAGCTCTTCCCTCTCCTTCCTTTGAAATGGGAGGAAATGTTTGTGTGTTCCCAATAAAGAGCAATGAAATGCACTGTCCAGAGCCAGGTGCAATGCCAGCGAATGCAGTTAGGAAATATCTCAACTGTAGCATGCACCATTCTCTGGGATCCCTACATGCTGTGCTGGTCCCCACTTACTGTGTTCCCTTCCCATTCCAACTCCTGGACCCATCATGACGGTGAGCAACTTTCTCATTCACCATTTCTTTGACATGACCTGTTTAATGATTTGAGAAGGACTTTCTTGAAGCCCATTTGGGATTTGAAAGTTTACCCCACTGTGAAAAGGTATTTGTTTGTCCATCCTGGCTGTCCTCTCCTTAGCTCATGGGGACAATTTTTAGAAGAGATGTAGTGATTCCAGGCAACCTGAATTTTCCTTCCATCTTTCTAGATCCTTCATAAAATGTAGATAGGATTTGGGTCTCTGCTTGTGTGTTCTCATCCAGTCAACAGATGCCAGTAATGTGAGTTTGTTGGTCTTCCGTGAAAATGTGAAAAGCAGAATACAAACCAGATCCTGAGAGAAACAGAAATTCCCAAAGGCTTGTGCATCTCACAGCTCAGAGGAGACAGCACAGTGTTCCTAGATGTGCTTCTACAAATGAAATCTTCCTAAATCCCTGTGTTCCAACCAACGCTGACAAAATAGCAAAATAATTCCTATCAAGTTCCAATTGGCTTTCATTAATACTAGTGGCTTTCATTGAGATTTTCTCCCCGAGAGATATGGCAGAGAAGTCAGTCCCTAAACCCCTTCTCACTCCTTCTTACAACAATATTATTTCACTACAGTTATGCTTGCTCGCAGTCACAGAGTTGAACTGATCCCTCAGTTTAAGTTACATGGTGTGCTTATGTAACATCAGAACAAGGTTTTCCACCCTCCTTTAAGTCACCAAGTATTCTAGTGCAGGTGAACAAAGTCCCCTGAATCAGTCCCTTTCAAGGGCAGCAAGCAGAGGCATACTTAGCAGTCCAGCCATGCTACCTTCTTCTGTCTCTCTAATCTGAGAGCTATTACAGTATCCAAAACCAGGATTAATTTTCAGTGTAGGTCTGTTTTGGATAAAAGGCCTCTGTGTCCCTTCTGTGGTTTCTACTCCAGATGCCTTTGAGACACATTGGATTTTATATATAGGGCACAATTACAGCATGAACGAGGAAGGAGAACTTCAAAGGAGGATGATTAAGGTTGGATGAGTTGGAAACCAAGTTAATTCACTTGAGTTGATCATTCCAATGAGGAAAATGGACTGAATCCCCATGGTATTCTCTCCATAGCACACAAATGCTGAGTTAGCATCCAGATCCATCCTCTGCCAGGATTTTGACTTTATGGGCAACTTGGAAGTATTATTCAACATACATCCCAGCCAAAGCATCATGACTATATCTGCTTGTCCTTGGCTTTCCTTCTGAGATCTTTTCCATATTCTCTCTCTTTCTACCTTTTCCCAAATGTACCCTCACTCCTCTCATTAGCTCCATAGAGAGTTAACAAGCAGATTCTAACACAGTTAGTTAGCAGCCTCAAAGAGAACAACAGCTACTGGAAGGATGGGACAATGAAAGGAAAAGCCCTCTTATTTTGCCTTTCATAAGAAGTATGGTCATCTTAGCTTTATTCTGCATGACACCCTCAGGACTCTATTCCTACCTTGAACATTTCCCTCTTGCAGCAGAGGAGTGAAGATCCTGACCTCCCTTCCCACTCAGAGTAATCTCTTAAGTCCAGAGTGGCAAGACTGTCT
Organism: Manacus candei; assembly: GCF_025592945.1. Taxonomy (NCBI): domain Eukaryota; kingdom Metazoa; phylum Chordata; class Aves; order Passeriformes; family Pipridae; genus Manacus; species Manacus candei. The sequence goes on from NW_026138066.1 coordinate 7,975,153, forward strand.
TTACACTGCTCCTCTCCCACAAGCTATTTAGCATGGCAACATAGTCTGGAACTGGTGTATGCTTCATTGAATTCACAGGGAGACACATCCCAGTCTAAGGATCCCATCCAGAAATCCTCAGGGACAGAATGTGCTCAGCCATCCCTGGCAGCTTATTTCCAGGCTTCACCATACACATACAAACAAGTCTGTCAGGTCAGTCAGTGCTACCACGTTCCATCTGCTGGGATGGCTGTAATCTTCTTGTTTCATCTTAGTTTCTTTCCTCAGACATACCTCATATCTCTCCTTGGACACATTCCAGAGGGACAACAAGTATTCATGAAGTCCTCTACCACCATTAGAGAAGTATCTACTCAAGGTCACTGATGATTCAGTTCTCCTGATACAATGAAGTTGGGGTGGTCTGGGAGTTTCTTTCCAGCATAACCTTTCTGTTTGACAGCTCCCTTTCTTTCAACCCCAGAGTACAAGTCTTGGCAAATAATGCCATCTTCAGTGTTCCACCTCTAAATAGCCTTCCATCTGCTGAAGAGTGAAAATTGGTGTCGGTGCACCTGAACCTGTTCCCTTGAAGGGAGATTTTCTATGCACTGCCCCAGATTTGTCAAGTCCATTATGAAGAATCCTGTTGTGCAGAACCTCAAATCGAGACACACTGCTTTGTAAGATAAATGCAACTTGAAAGTGTGCAGCTGCATTCCTAGAGAAAAGGGCTGTGATTCCCCAGAGACCCTCGAAGGTCCAAGGTAACTGCAGTCATGACCTCATTGCCTGCACCAGTCTCATCAGTGCAGTAATGGAATGAACTTTTACAAGCCCCACTGGAGAAGGGACAAAACTGATAATCCCAGTTCTGTCTTCTACAGCAAGTGCATGCACAGAAATGTCCTGACATGCCTCTGAAGAAAGTTTATGCCCCAGGCTGGATAGGCAAGGAACTGGGGCTTCCTGGTGATTTTAACAGTCAATAAATTTTGGATTCTTGCTGCAATTTCATGTGAACTACAAGACGTTTTCTTACTTTCCACCAGAATGCAACAACATGCAGTGAAATGCATTGCTTTTTGGATGTTGAGACTGCTTCACTGGGATTCTGAGATTCCAATTTCCCTGATCTTCTCAGATGTGGTGAGACCCATGGTCACCCCAAGCTGAACAAAACACCCTTGGCCTGAGTCAGAATTCAGTTTCAGTTCTTTTTCTCTGATTCAGTTTCACTGGTGAGTTGGAAATAATAATAATGCATCATAAATCTTAGGTGAAGTCTGAGCTTCCATTACAAAATGTCCTCAGAGGCTTACCAGCTCTGAAGAACATCACAACCAGCCAATGGGGTGGATCTACTGGAGCATTCATTCATTTCATATGTTTAGACTAGCATGGAAGCTTCTTTTGCTGTCAAAATGCTGTCAAATCTGTCAACATGTTTTTCAATCTGATTCCTTTTCTCTTTGTAAGTCCTACTTATACAACAAATTTCAGCAGCTGGATCCTGTGGTAGAATGGAATTTTAGAGTTGCTCCATAGGTATTTATAGTCTGGTCATTACCATCTTGTGTACGTGTTTAATCCCTGTATTGCCAGGTTTTGCAATGGCATAGCACTGGCTTTCACCTTCAGTCATGTTTGTTTATATACATCCCCAAGTCACAGGGCAGGGGGATGTCAATAAAGAAAAGGTCGGTCGGATATTTGTGTGTGTTATTTAAGTGTGAATCAGGAGAACTGGAGCATTCAGGTGGGAAGAGACCTCACAGATTCTCTAGTCCAAGCTACTGCTCAAAGCAGGGTCACCTGTGAGGCCAGGTCAGTTTGCCCAGGGCTTTACCCAGTCGGGGCCAGGTTTCAGGGATGTCCTGTCCCAGCAGAACTTCAAATGAATATGGTATATCACTGTAGAACAGCTATGCCTGAACTCCCAAAGACATTTGTTTTTTTTAAAAACTTGTACTTCTGTCTGTGTGTATCGCACCTCTGAGACTTATCCCAGCTCCTCACTCCAGCAGTCCTCAGTGGATACTGATCAAGAACTGAAAATAGCTTCTCTTGGATCTTATATCTCCATAAGTTGTAGGCCCTGCTTGGGCCACGTACTTGTAAGAAAGCCAAAGGAAGGATCTCGTATGACTTTTCCTAGGTTTCACATACGAGAGAAAGCAGTCTTTCATCTACCTTATCACAGTAACTAGAAAGTAGCCAGAGAGTAAGAGATATAGGAAAATGTGATCTGCAGAATCAAGCTCCTTGGGAGCTCACTGTGTGCAAATTGAAGGCTGTGAACCCATGAGAACATCTCCAGTGCCTCTCTGCACCAGTTGGTGAAATCCCACGCACCCTGTTTCTAGTCTCTGCAGTCAAATGCACATGGGGCTCCCCTCTGTCCTGGGGATGGGTGGACTTCTTTTTGCAAGCTGCCTCTTAGAGGCTTCTGTGCATGAAACAGGAACTTACTCTTTACTGTTGGTAAAGGGTTAGGCTGGATAAATCACCACATCATAACACATTCCCAGAGTACTGGGAGCAGGGGCAGATGTATAAACCCAGTGAAGTTGTCTCTGGTCAGCATGGATGCTACTGAATTTGAATTGCTGCACAGAGGTACAATGCCCTGTCAGGAAGAACAGAACAAAAAAACCACTCTGAAATCCCATTTATTCATCTCCTTATTCAGGAAATTGCGCAACAGCTCAGGGATTATACAACTCTCATCATGCAGTGCAAAGTGGACTGAAAGTTTTAACAGCAACACCAACCAATTTAGCTGTTTTCGGATTTTTTCCCTAAATGTGACAAGGGATCATAGTCCCCATATGCTGAAATCATATGCTGTAGGTCTCAGAGCTGCAAAACTGTGTCAGCCAGAGCTGCTCAATAGTTCAATGGTCTATTGGACAAATGAGAGGATGAGAAACACAGTGAAAGGCAATCTGAGAACACATGAATGTCTGTCAGCCAATGCCACTGGTCTGGAAAACCCTGGGTTGCAATTAGAAACAGTAAGCATTTCATAAAGCAGTATCTCCTACTGTGACACGTTAGACAAACACACAAAACAGACTTTAGGCTGTCCCACTGGATCTATCCTGGTCAGGGCAGTCAAACCTGCAGCCAGAGGAACCATTCCAAACTCCAGGCTCCTGGGAGAGGCTGCCCGTCTGGGTGGTACTGCACACTGATGCTCCAGACATGGGGCTGCAAACAGTTTTGTGTGGACCCCCCGGTAACAGCTTGAGCCTCTTATATGATCAGAAACTTCCCCCTCTGTCATAGCAGGGGCTGCACTGGTCACAGACACTGGTCACAGGCATCTCTTCTTTATTGTCACCTCTATTAATTCCTTGCACGTATGCATATCAGTGTGCTGTTAATCCCACTTGCCTGGAGCTGACTTCCCAGGCCAGCTAGGAAATGGGGCTATGTTAGAGATATTGTATTCCAAATCTAATTCTGTGCAGCTAGAGGAACCCAGTCATATGGCTTTGCAAATAGCCCTAGTACCCACCATGGCACAGGGTGTCACTGCACTGAATATGGTAGACGAGCACTTGATGGTTCCTTCATTTTGAAATATATGTGATTCCCAGGGCTGCTCATCAGTTTTATAGCTGGATTATAATCTATATTTTAGGTATATAATGCTGTACAGTAGCAGGATTTATCCAAACCTAGATGTGGTAACACTGTTATCTCTGTCATCTCTCTTTTGAACAGTTCATCGGACATTTGCAACATAAGTTTCCAATACCAACTTTACTTACCCGCAGCCATTATTTTGCACTGCAGCCATTTCAGTGCACACAACATCTGGGATTTAATTCCAGGGCTTCCCCACTCAAGAGTAAAGCCTTTGCATCCACCAAGCTAAAAGAGCTGTTTCACTGGCTTGGATGGAATTTTGTAACTAATAAAACTGTAACTAATAAAAATGCCAGCAAAAGGCATACATTTGGTTGCTTTCACAGCTTGAACGGAGTGAATCAGAGACAGTGTGAGCTGCTGCAATGTGTCTCTTTCCCTGTCCTGCCAGTACATAATTCACACAGTTTAAACTATCTTAACTACCACTGGACTCCTCCACACTTGCCCCTTGCTGTCCAATAAACAGGATAGCAACGTGGTGCTCCTTAATAGCACCTGTAAGACTATTCTCTGCTACAACAGTAGTATTCCTGAAGCAGCCAAGAAAAGAAACATGTTTGGACAGACCAATAATTGAGAAACTGGTATATTTCCACCAAGAGAAGGGAGCTATTCATGCCCTCTATCTTTAAGTATTGATTCTGCATTTTCTTCATCAAAGAGGGATTCTGCGGTTGTAGTCAAACTTCGACGAGCGTATACACGCACTTGGAGTTAAAAGTGTATGTGGCCTGAATTTTAGAGTAAACCCTAAGATTACCCTTTTAATCAAAACTCAGCTTGGTACATCTCGCACTGTTGGTTAACTCCTGCCATTTGAAGGGACAGGTTATGGTCTGATGAGCCTGTTGTCAGGATGTTGTGTCTTACTTTGCAAAAAAAATGTAGTTGTCATCAGATGGCCAAGAACATAGGTTTTAGTAAATATCACACAAAATATTTGTGTGTGATCATTCAGTTTACTTTAAACAAATTTGCTTCAATTGTGCTCCCACTCCATTTGTCTGCCTTCTGTGACTGTTCCAGCAACATATTTACTGGCACGGATTTTCCCTCGAACAGCAACATTTAAGAGAACACGTTCATAAAAAGCAAATGTTGATTCTATAATCAAAAAGTATTTGCTCTGATGAGACACTACTATTAATGAGTTAAAGCCACTACCAAATTGTTACCGGAAATTTTTGTCTGAGGGAAACTTAAAATTTACATGTAATAACAAAAGCTGCAAAAGCCTCTGGTTTTTTGGGCATACTTTTGATATATTCTTTCTTTTGAGGGGGAACTGGAAGCCAAAACATTTTCCATTTCCAGTTGATGGCATAGGATAAAAGTCATTTAGTGTATGTGTCCAGTCAGAAAATAACTGAAATTCACATCTCATATACTTAAAGGAATGCTGGCAGAAACAGATTAGCAAACAAGTCAGAGGTTGAATTGCCCTTGTACTGTCAAAAAAAATGTCAATCAACAGACAAATTAAGGGAAACCATTATTTTTCTCCAAGAATTATTTGAAAACACTCAGGAGAGACTGTTAATAGTTTTGAGGGAGTAGGTATCTCCCAAGCTCTTCAAAAGAAATAAGGACTTTCTGTTCATCACACATGGAATTGCAGTTTTACATTACTTTTCAGTCTTATATTTTGTAACATTTGTATTGTGTGCTAGAAGAATGCAGACTGGTTTGGGTTCACAGTGGAAAAACACAGGGCTAAAATTTTAAAAAACAATTGAAAAACAAACCTGTGATCAATTGAAATCAAGACAGAGGGGAAAGAGAGAGTCCAAAAAGCAGAGAGACAGAAATGTTAGTCTGGGCCAAGGAAGCAGTATTGGAAAAAGGTGTGTCAACAGCTAGAGCTGAGGAAGCCAGCTCTAGCAGAGAAATGTGAGAAACAGCATAGATTGGAACAAGTCCGTTCATAAAATAAAAGAGAGGAATATAAAATTCTGCCTCAAAATGAACAGAAAACCAAGAGTTTGAGGTGAAAAGGCAAAGATGTAATACCAGTTGTAGTCAGTTGCACACACAGATTTGGAAAAGACCTGAATAAGAATATTTCAAAAGTCAGACCATGCAGTAGACATGATGACTGGTAGATTTGCCGTTGTGATATACCTAGGCTGAGAAGATGAGTTAAAAATTCACAAAAGTGTCCAGGTTTTAATTAACATAGCATCATAGAATGTTAAAGGGTTGAAACGGACCTTAAAGATCATCCAGTCCCAACCCACCCTGCCATGGCCAGGGACACCTCCCGCTAGACCAGGTTGCTCAAGGCCTTATCCAATCTGGCTTTGAACACTGCCTCTCTGGCAGCCTGTTCCAGTGTCTAACCATGCTCACAATAAAAGATTTCTTCCAAATAACTAATTTAAATTTCCTCTCTTTCAATTTGTACCCATTACTTCTTGTCCTATCACTATAGATCCTGATGAAGAGTCCCTCTCTGGCTTCCCTGTAGGCCACCTTCAAACACTGGAATGTTGCTATGAGGTCTCCTCGCAACCTTCTCTTCTCCAGGCTGAGCAGCCCCAACTTTCTCAGCCTGTCTTTGTAGGGGAGGTGCTCCAGTTCTTTAATCAACTTTGTGGCCATCCTCTGGACTTTCTCCAACAGTTCTGTGTCTTCCTTATGTTATGGACGCCAGAGCCGTACGCAGTATTCCAGGTGGGGGTCTCACAAGAGCAGAGTAGAGGGGCAGAATCACCTTCCTTGACCTTCTGGACACACTCCTTTTGAAACAGCCTAGGATTCTGGCCTTGGCTTTCTGGGCTGCGAGCACTTATGTTGAGTTTTTCATCAATCATCACATAACGTATGCACAACAGGTTTCAAAGAGGGACAGGAAAGTGATATGGATTATTTCAAGTGTTTTATATTAAGAGGAATTATTCTACCTGTGAAGGAGTTAACTGAGAAAAGCTGGTACAAATCTAGAAAGTTTCTTAGGCAAGAGAGGCTGCAGGTAAGCAGGGACAAGCCAATGCAGTTATAAAAGTTGTGTGCTTTTGAGGACTATTGACAATAAAGTGGCTGATGGAGCTCACAGAAATTTTTTTACTGAAACACATTTTTTTCTGTGAGTGTCAGTTTGTTGAAGCTGACAGTCACAGGAAAATACTTTCTAGTTTCAGGGGAAAAGGTTGCTTAGATCTGAGATCACTAGTCAGAAGAAGAGAAAGAGAAGAGGCAGTCAGAAAAATCAAATAATTAATTAACTCATCTAGAATACAAAAGATCCAGAGTGAAGTCTTTGCTGGATGAGAAGAATTTTGAAGCAGTTTCCATCATTTCAATATTAAGCCTAGCTGTTAGACCACCAGTTCTTCTAGGGCAGTGTTGTTTTCTCCCTTCCTCGCAGAAAAAAAAACAACTGAAGAGATATGTCACAGTACGAGCAGAAGAGTTACTCTGAAACTTCTAAAATACCCTGATGCTTTGCACCATCACATCTCTCCACCACTTAAGGCAGAAAGAAGACCCTGAAGCAGCAGTATCCTTATGAATGGAGGTCCCTGGCTCTGATGTCAAAAGTAATGGAGCTCTTTTGTGGTCTTGATCAGATGGTATACAACTACATTTTCATAGGTACTCAGTTCTCTGTGCCTCAGCTGAGATATTTTGCACCTACTGTTCTATTCTGTATTGTTCAAAGGTGCTCAAGACCTACTGCTCCTTTTCAAGTCCTACAGCAAAGCAATTAGGTTAAGTTATTTCAGACTGGGTTCCCAGAAATGAAGATGCATAAAATGAATGAACACATGAAAATATTGGCCCTAATATCTCTGTGACTCAGCTTTTCTGTCCCTACAATGGAGAAAACAATGCTTACTGATATTGCAAAATGCTTTGAGCTCCAGGAGTGAAAAGAAGTATGAATGTTAAGTATGATCATAATTTTTATTAGAAAAAAAATTTTAAAGGATCATTTATCTCTGGGGAGGGGATCCCAGCACAAAAGATGCATCCCTGTCCGAAGAACCACTTGAAAGTTGAGCAGTTGCTAAGAAACAAGAGTACCTTCATCACAATGAATACCTCGAGACAGATGAAGTGGGCAACCATTTCACACGGCTGCCACGAGGTAAAAAGGAAATGGGACCAACATCATTAGCAGAAAGGAGATCATTAGATTTCTGCACTACGGTCTGCATGAACCTACAGAGAAAATGGATGAGGACAGTCATGTAGGAGAGACAGGAGGGAGCGACTCTCTTAAGTGCTCTACGAAGAATAAGGAGGCTCTGGGTGCTTGTTAAGTGGAACAGCAGTGTCGATGGAGGAGCCTGAGGACACAGCAGATAATGGCTTCTTTTCAAAGAGCTGAGCAGAGTACCAGAAGCTATGGAATTACTGGAAACAGGAGTAAAGTAAAAAGACGGAGTAAGGCCTAAATGATGAGAGGTTCCAGGGTCAAGAGAAGTAGTTGTTTTCTTGAGTGACTGAATTATGTCAGATGTTTCCAGGGCTGCAAGGAGAGTAGGAAGAAAAGCATGAGAAAGGCTCAGGAAAGGGGGGTGTTGAGCCTAAATGACATATATCGGGGAAATCTGTGATTGAAAGATGAAAAAGTATATTGTACCTGTCTGGAAAAGGGCTAGGAGGTGAGAACATGGGTGTGCTGGAAAAGAAGCAGTGTCAGAGGAACAGGGAGTAAGGGCTAATACAGTTTAAGAAACAAAAAAGGATTAGGAACAAGACTATCCTTAATAAACTGCCCTGAGTCTCATGGTGTATGTGGAGGAGGGATTCATACTGTTGTTCCTGAAAGTATAATCCAAATGATTGAAAATCAGAGACTTGATAAGGCATCCTGAAGAAGATCTTGAAGTGATGGGTTTTGTTTAGTTTTGAGTTTGGTTTTTAATGCAGATGGTGTTGGACAGAAATGGAGATTAACACAGCACTGCTGGTATTGCCATAATGGACTGAGAGATGAAAGGAGGGAGCCAGTCAAACTGCAGTTGAGCACTAATAGGCAGATGAAGAAAATGTTTGAAGGGCTTCAAAAGTTTAGTGTAATCCTGAGATGAAGAGACAACAGGGATTGTTGCAAATTAAGCAAGGCAGCACTGGGTGGGGAGAGAAAAGTTGGGCGAAACTGCATGCCAATATTTGGGAAGGAAGGTAAAGAAGGAGGAAGAGGCAGCATGAATAGTCGCCAGAGTTGAAGAAATAAATTAAAGACTGCAAGAAGTCTGAAAGATTTGGAAGGAGAGAAAATAGAAGAAATTCACATGTAGGCTGTTGCTTGAGGAGTGAAAGGAGAGATGAGCTGTTAAAAAAATTACATAGGATCTACTCAAGGTTTCAGAGATGGGAGATGGAAATTCTCCCAAAAGAAGCCATGTTCCTTGCTTATTCTGGCAGTTCTGTCCTGCAGGAACCACCCTTGATAGGACATGACCAAGGGAAGATGCAATAAACAACAAAGACAGTGGTACAGATCTTCTCTGGAAGCTGCAGAGGAATGCTCTACTGCTGGGATTATCCCCTTCATCCACTTCTGGGAAAGTCGTGGAAGTCAGGAGGTGATCCCACTGCTTTCCTCTCTATTGAAATGCATTGCACCCTACGAGCTGTGGGCCACAATGGGAGATCCTCAGTCCCTCAGGGACGTGTTGTTCCACTGCTGTGGTGGCCCATCCTAGCACTCTTAGACAGCCCTTTCCCAGTGACTGCCTCCCCTTACGAGTTAACACTCCTAATGTGTGGCTGATTGATTAGGTGAAAGCGATATAGAGAAAATGCTTCACCAAGCTATTTAGACCAGATCATGAAAGCACAAACCCACTCAATTCTTAGAGCTGGAGAGGCCCAGCAGGACTATAGAGGAGTCCTAAAACTTGCACTAAAACACCCAGTGTGCAGCAGCTATGTTATCTTTTCCTTACCTGCTGTTCCACTTGTGTCATTCCTTCTTCTTGAATCCCTGTGCTGAATTCTGTAGTCTCCTACATCAAAGTTCAGTTCCTCATTTCAGCTTCAAGGCCTCACGTGGCTCTGTTGGAGCTTGCTCCCTCCTTCCTCTCCCATCCTCCTTGGTGCTAACTCAGCACATCTGCCCCTCTCCAACTCCCCTCCATCACCCTGCAGCAATGACTTTGCTCCTCCTCGCCTGCTGTCCTTTCCTCTCCTTCCACCGCACAACCTTATTCACCTCCCTCGTGCCTGCCCTCAGGACTCATTTACTGCAGTTAGTCTTCCTGCATAAGTGACTTCCATTTCTCCTATGCCCTTGGCAAGCTTTGACCCTTCTGACTATTAAATTTGTTTACTGTATTATATCTTTAGAATAAGGAATGATTCAGAGATACCCTGCTAAAGCCAGGAGCAAACAAGACATGAACAGGCCATAACAGCCTGTGACCTTTCTCAGGCACTTCCTTCCCTCATTCCATCCTGAATGTCTCAAGCCTAATCTTGTCCCCACAGTTTTCTGCTGACCTCACCAGAAGCAGGATCCAGGTCCCATAGCTGCTGCCTAATAGCTGCTTAGAGCCTCTTCTGAGGAGATGAGCATCCTCACTTGCTAGTGTCCCAAAGGCTGTGGTCTTTTTATTATAAAATCCTGGGCACAAAATTCTGCCTGTTCAGCTGCCAGTAAAATGCCGTGTACACATGGTGGCATGTGGAAATACATAATAATGTTTAACACTACGAGCAGACAGCATTATCAGGGAAAGGCTTTCCCCTCCCACTCACCCCTTGTCTATCTGTTTCTTTCCCGTTGTCAAAATTTAGCATCCTCCACTGAGAGACTCAGTTTTGCTCTGATGCTTGGAAGGTATCCAGTCCCAGCTCACTCGCTTTCCCTGCCAGTCTCCACAGGTATTCTGTAGGCTTCCAGCTAGTCAAGAAATGCTCTCTCTTCCCCTCCCCACCTGCAGGGGAATCTCCAAGTGACGGGGTTGTTACAGGATCCCAGTGTTAAGCAAAATTATTCATTCTTGCTCTAATGTATTAATCGCCTCTGCTCCACAGCACACCATGAAGTGCACTACAGGAAAAAAAGAGCCCTTCAATAGGAGTGGAGGGCAGCCCTGAAGAGACATTTGCACAATCCATTTGTTATGTCAGGTCAGAGAGGAAACAAGTGGAAAACTTGCACACTTTTAGTTCTAGCTTGGCCAAAACTCATTTAGGTGTTCACTAAAAGGGTCTCCAGAAGACAGTTTGGACCAGGGACTAATGCATAGACTGAATTCCATGTTTGAGGTTGACATGACTCTAATATTGGCTTAGCAAAACCAAGGCCACAGCCTTCCAAGGCTGTGCTGATCAAGAGGTCTTGATGCACAATGGATCTCAGAGGTAAATTTTGAAGAAACAGATAGATGGACTGCGAGGTGACAACTGTGAGTAGTGCTAAATGGACAAGCTGTTCCCCAGGGAAGCTTTTGTTCCCCAGGGAAGAGCTGGCCAGCTGTGCCTTCAGCAGCCACAGCTGTCCCAGCAGGACCCAAAGAGAAGCTGCAAACACATGCTAAGTAAGGTGCATGGTAGCTGACATGAAGTCAAGTAGACGCAGAGAGCAGGCTGGAAAAAAATGTAGAAGTACTTTCCTATTCCACAAAACTCTGGATTTACAAAGCTTCCTGTTCTACACTGGGGTGGAACAAAGATGGTTTTTAAAGCCTTTTTTTTTTAAATACCAAAACCATGAGCTAGATGCACTGAAATTGTCAGTAAGCAAATAGCTCAGGTATTCACTTTATTCCCCTGGGCTTCAGATGATCAGGTCAAAGACACTGTATCTCTCTGAGAAATTTTCATTGAAAAATGCTGACCAGCTTCAAGAATGACTTTCAGCAGTGGCTGTGGCACAAACAAAAAGAGAAGAGATTTACTCATGGAGAGACAAACACACAGTGAGACTGAGATGCTACCTTTCTTTGATCTTGGCACATTTCTTGTCTGGCAGCTGAGTTCAAAGGTAAGAGAATGAGGTTAAGATCTAGGATGCAGCACAACTTGTGTTGTTACTTCACAGACTACTGCAGCTACAGCAGTAAATTAGAAACTGAGGAGGTGATTCCAGTGGAGAACTGGCAATTTTTTCCAAGGAAAAGTGGGCAAATATGGAAGGGATTTGGGTTTTGCTAGTCTTTAGGAGGCAAGCTCTTGTTTATAGACTTCCAAGCACGGAAGTCTCAGTTCTGAGATGTACATTACTCCTTGTGTGGTGTGGGTGGGGAGGTACAGAGGTACAGTTTGATGTAAGAAGCTCTCATGGGCTTGTGTCTGGGTAATACAATCCAGACCACAAAGGTGACTTGGTACCTGCTTGGGCATGATTCAAAACCCTGAAACAGCCTTTCACATTTCTAACTGAATGTAACTGGACGAGATCACTTTAGAAATAATATTCCCCAGTCTAATATTGTGAGTAAATTTTATCCCAGTATGAATTGCCTCCTCCCTGGGACGCAAGAGTGATGTAATGTGTAGAGTAGCTGAAAACGCTTCAGAGATTAGCCTTAGCACATAGCTCACACCTACAGACTCTTCTGTAATAAATTAGTGTACTCAATGGATGAAAAAATATTGGTGGAGAAGCACGACTTGCAGTCAAGCTTCAAAGGGGTTATTATGACTGAGCAGCAGTACCTGCTCCCCCGTATGCCTTCTCTGGCTGTGCCACAGGTAGTTTCACACCTCCTTTGCAGCCTCCTCTTCAATCTCCGCTTTCCAAATCATCCCTCCCTCACTGACCTCCTCTCATTTTTCTTGCAGGTTTTGTCCTAAATCTAGCACACCTTTCCCCTCCATGCTTCTCTTTTTAAAAGCCAGCATAAACTAACAGGCTACACTCGTGCACACAACCATAAATGTCTCATGATCCTGTGCTGCTATAAACTTCCCTTTTCCAAACACCCTGCTGGCACTGTTTCCTTGTTAAATAAGCCCAGTGCTGTGCTTAAGTCTAACTTTTGTTGTAAGAGCTTCAAGAGAGGGCCAAGTGACTTTGTTTCCTTGTAAATCACTGAGGTACTTGCAACCCTGAGGAAATAACAATAATAAAATTATTAACGTTCTAATAGCAGCCTCTAAAAGCTAACAGCATTAGCAAGGCTTGGCATTTGTTTTTTGCTCAGCTGCATAAAAAGGGACCTAAAATCAAATCTGTGCAATATCTACTTTAACACCTAGTGTTTGATATGGATTATGAGTAAAGCAGCAAGTTAGAAAAGCAGCAGCAGCTCGTTTGGAGACATTGGGAGTCACAGCATAGCTGTGCTAACACAATTTGATCATACTCATGTGGGCCAGCTACCCTGTGCAGCCCTGTGGGATATAGGCTGTGTTTACCAACATTTTCTGAATTCCAGCAACCCAAGTACAAAACAAGCATGATCTGTGTAACAAAGCAAACTCTGTGTCCTGGCTCTTTTAGCACAGAGGGCAATGCTTTCCTACAACTTTCACAGATCAGTCCAGTTGTTACTCTGGGTATTCGCCTTGCCAACAATTGCACCAAAACATGAGGGAGATATGAGCCTATAATGTTTTGGAATCCATACATGTAATCCAGACAACTCTTCAAATCCCAAATCCTAGCATAGCTGGGAAATGTAAGAAACAATATTAATTCATGTTTGAATTCAGAATTCAGGCTGATTGGGAAGGGTGGCAATGGAGGCTGTCTCCACCCTGGAGACATTGCCAAAGTAGGGAACTCCCCTTTCTGGGATAGCTGGAGACCAGTGGCTTACTCCTCAGCTGTCTGTAGGAAGGGGTTTGCTGTACATCAGCCCCATCTTCCCTCCAGTTTTTTATTCTTTATCGCTTCAGGAACATTTGGGAGGCTTTGGATAGTGTTGTGAGTGAGGTCCAGGTCAGGAGTGGATTTACCAGGGGTTAACATCCTACAGAGCTTCAGGACACTCACATTCCCCTCATCCCAGGGTGTTCCCCAGAGCACAGTGAGGAATCTGCTCTGGATTGAGCTTCTCACAAACCACCAGTGCTGCAGGGCAAGATAAAGTGGCTGCCAGAGGATATTGCAAAATTGGAAAGGCCTGACCTCTTCCTTGTGGCTTTAATTTTCTGATTTGTAAGTGGTGCGTTTCAGGGCACAAAGGACACAGTGCAGAGAAGCTCTGTGAGTGCATGGCCCTGCACGTTGCAGCTCAACCTGAAGCGCTGCAGTCAGCAGGGCTTTCTGCCAAGGAAATCCTACCCCCATTTCCCCCCGGCCATCTCTGGTGGGCTGCCTGAAGGGATAGCAAAAATCCCAGAGCATTCTCTGAACAGAGTAAGGGATAACCAATATTCCCTGCCTGGGCAAAGCCGCCTCTGTTCTCCGAGGGCGGGCGAGTGAGAGCTCAGTGAGCATGTAATGGCTGCCACACTCATCTGTGGAGTCACCTCGCTGGGGAATCTTTCTCAGTGTTGCATGAAGGGCTTTGGGTTCCCTGGGGTAAAAAAGTGCTAGAGAAAACCCAGCCCTTCCCTTGTTCTATTTCCTCACCTAAAATAGACTCCAATGCCCATCTCCTGGGCTGGAATAGCCAAAACAGGTTGTGAATCCCCAGTGGAGCCACTCACTCCAACTCAGGCAACAGCAGAAGGACCCCCAGCTCTCACCTAGAGATCTTGAAAGAGAGCAAGCAGTGCCCACCTCCCCAGTCCTTTTCCCAGAGGAAGGGAGGGCAATAAAATGAAAGGTGCTTGGGACCAGTGGGGGCAGGGTTGCAATTTTCCATGAGAGCTGAGGATATCCCACACCCTGCTATTCCCCAAAATTTCTACTGCTGGATGTCAATTTTGTTACAGATTTCACAATTCCTACTGCAGGCTGACGATATCGTGTGGGAGAATACAGGAGACTTGCTGAGACTGCCAACTTGCTAAACACGTGTGATGGGGGGCTCTCCCTTCCTGCATGTGTCTGAGCCTTGGAGGAGAAGGGGGAGGAGAGCTTAAGTGGCACAGAAGAGAGAGGATGTATTGAAAGCTGTCTCTGTCATCGACTTGTTCCATTCTTTGGATTATTTCATTATTTCCCTGGGGTTCTCGGGTATTTTTATTATTAATAACTAATAAAAACTGCTACATAGTGCTTTGCATCCTGAAGGACCCTAAAGCACACCACATACTTCATGAGCTAATTAACAGCTGCAAGCCTAATTTCTCTCTTGTTTGTGGCCATAACTGCTGAAGGAGCAGCTCAGAGTCACACTAGATTTACACCAGTTTAACCAAGGACAGCGTCTCCATATAGATCCAGTTGGATATGTCAGAGACAAATGCACTGTGGAGTTGGAGATGAAAGATTTGAAGTGCCTTTTCTCCTCCTTCATAATTTAAAAGTGACTAAGGAAATTGCATTCAAAAAACCTTGTGAACACAGCATTACAATTACAAGATTCAAGATCTGGAGTTTGGGAATTGCCAAGCCCAAGTTCCCACTGAGCTAGAGGGTCAGCTTGTATCTGAACCAAGGCATGCACCGTTTGTGGCTCTGTCCCAGACTGCACAGGACACTTTTCACCATGTAAGGAGGGCTATTTCATCCTCTTTTCTTGCCAGTTAAATCTGTGCCTGTGCACAGTTAATTCCAATGACCGCTAGAGTTACAGTCTTGTCACTGACCCAAAACATGACCTACTGTACAAGGTGAGCCTGACTCTGTCCTCTGATGCACACTCATAGATAAGCAACACAGAGCAGAAAAATGCAACCCAATAGGATGGACTAAGTCACAAATATTCTAGCCCGTGGTTTTCCTCTGTATACTTCTGAGGAGACATTAATCCGTCTGAGCTTTAGGTCTTTGAGTCCAAGTTTGAGATGGTTCAGTCCTTAGGTCCTCATCCAGCTAGGATGTTGTTTACATGCTCTGATTTCTGAGAGTTTGATGCTGTAACCCTATATGCAAAACCTGTCCTAGTTACAATATTGTTGCTGTGATAGGGAAAAAAAAAAAAAATGAAAAGAGATGCAACAGCTCTTAAATACTCCCTCCATCCCATCCACCCCCTTCCCTCCAGGCTTACATTGGTGTCTCCCTTCCTCTAACATCTGGATGGGCAGCTGTGGATTGGTATTGCCTGTGATAGATATGGAGCATCTCCTCTCCTCCCACACCTTATGCACATCACTTCTCTCTCACTGTAGATAATTGCATCACCCTCCCTGTCACTCGGCTCACAGTTGTAGTGTCACATTTGACTCGTTACACACACACACATAAATGTTCTTGCTACAAATTGACAGATTTTTTTTTTTAATCCACAGTAATATCTTGATTTCTTCTGCTTGCCCTTTCTGTTTTGCCTGGACTTTTCTCCATGTCCTTATCAACTTCTGCCTTCATTTCTCCAACATCCACCACAGCAGCTTCAGCACTTAAGCTGTGTTCTTGGAGTTTGAAAGCCAACATCATGCTACAACATCTGAGCACAACTATTTACAAGCCTTTTTCTCAATTCTTTTTCTGGTTTCCAGCTCATTTAAAATCTAGTTCTGTCTCTTCTTGCAAGGCAAAGGCAGTAGCTTTTACTAACTCAGCAAATATACCTTGAAAACTCTGCAACAGAGGTTGTATGCCAGAAAGTTCATATGTTTTTCCCACCTAGAGTGACACTAGTCACTCTAACAACTGTAGAAATAGTTTCTGACCTCTCTGCTGAGGAATCAGAGATGTTGTCAATGCTTTACTCATTCACTGAATCACAAAGGATAATATCATTTACAAAAACCAAATTATTTCACTGACAAATAAATTAAATTGTAACATGCAGTTGGTACACGTGCATTTATAAAACTGTTTTCAATTCCAGAATGCTAGCACTGATGGGAAATGAGAGAAATAGAACATTAAGAGGAGCACAGTTATCCACAGCTTTAGATTATTTAGATAAGCTTAATACATTTTTGTGTTTAGTACTATTTTCAGAAGAAATTCAGCTCAGGTTTGATTCTGGCAAAGTCTAGAAAACAGAGCCAATTGTTTACCGTGGGAGACGTCTGTACTGGATGCCTGCAAAAAAAGGATTTTTTGAATGATTTTTATTATTGCTGTGTTGAGGTTTTTCATTTGTGACTTGGACAGATGTCTAGCAGTCTCTGAAATCCAGCCACCCGCAATATTTCAGCTTGTAAAACTCAAATGTGCTGGATTTGTGTTTGCACCAAAATGCATTCAAGAGCCTTTGCCCAATTTTCCCAGACAATCTCACTCTCTGCCTGTGACAAAGCATGGGAAATTTCAAGCCATAGCAAGGATATTTTTGAAAATTACAACCCTGTAAAAAAAGGGTGTTTATAAATGGAAATCTTCATATAATCTTAATAAAAGGTTTTGCTACCACTGCATCTCCACCCACGTCCATGGAACAGCTATAGCCAGCTCTGAGGCAGAGTCTATCAGCTACTTAGCAGCACGCAGCAGAAGTATCGAGCGGGGTGGGAAGGAGAGGAGGCTGCCGCCTCCAAGGAAAAATGCAAAGTGGATCAAGGCTGACAGCAGCACAGAGTCCGGCCGTAACGCAGCGTGGGCCCCGTTGGCTGCCGCAGCAGAGTGCTGCAGGGGACCATGCAGGCAATGCCAGGATGTGATGGGGCTCTTCTGCACTCCCACACTGCTGGGGCTCCACAGGAGGGACCTGAGCACCTACAGCAGCACGTGTGTTGCCTTTGCGCTGAAAAGGTGGTTAAGCATCGGAAGGGGCTGCCCAGGGAAGTGGTGAAGTCACCACCCCAGAAAGTGTTCAAGAAAAGACTGGGTATGGCACTTAGAGCTATGGTTTAGTTGGCATTGTGATGATGGATCAAAGGCTGGACTCAATAATCTTGGAGGTCTTTTCCAACTTTAAGGATTCCATGATTCTTCTGTCATCAACCCCTCTCCTTTGCAGGGTGATTGTCAGGGATGGCTGCAAGGAGTAAGTGAGAAGAGCTGAAAAAGGCAGAACAAGAGCCTGGTGTTAGCTTGGATGGAATTAATCTCCCTGATGCTCACTGGCTATTTTCTATACCACTCTTTTTCTATCTCATCTCCTCCTCAGTGCTACCCCATACTGGTTTCTCCCACTTATTTCTCCCATCTATGTCTGCATTTATTTTTCTTTGTATCAACCACCTCCTGACCAAAATAATCTCTCCAGAACTGGTATGTTCAGGCCATCTTGTTGCTGTAGCTTTGGTCACTGCTAATGCATTGTGATAAACCTCTTCCTTCATGCTCATCAAGGCAGCAGTGGTCTGTAAGGCACTGTTTGTACCATTTTTACTGCAACTCTTTTTATAATCTGATCCTTGGCAACAGCTGTAATAAACATGATTATTAATAATAATGTGAGGAGAGCTGGTATAATGGTTCTACCTTGTAGGCAGGGCAGATATTCTTTCATAACTATAAGATCAATTTCTATTTTGCACCAGTTCTTTTACAGGCTTCTTCAGCACAATATCTGAATGATTTCCAGTGGCATATTAAGTGATGGGGCTTGATATCAGTCACATGTGGTTTGTTCTTTTATCCTCTCCCCAGGGAGAGAATTATATATGCAACACACTGGTTATGTTGCTAGGGTTTTGTTTGGCTTTTTTAACATATGCACTGCTGCACGTTTGCATTGAAGAAGACCACATCAAAGCAGGTATATTGCATTTAGATGGGAAGGTGGCAAGATTTCTGATGGTTCATTGTTCCCATGGGATCTCTGCTATTGTCCCAGGCTCACCTCCACAGACCCCATTTGCTGCCCCACTGAGCTTCACCTTGTAGTGGACATGTCCCTAATGAGGACTTCAGACTCTTCGGTCTGAAAATTATCCACCTGGGTCAAAAAGTACTGCCACTAGCACAGCATCTCCTGCTGCTGTGCAGGGTCAGAGCTGTAAGAGCAGAACCAGCTCAAGCCCCAGAATGACCATGTCTTGTGCACAGTGGCTACATTTGCTGTTTTAACCCTACACACTGTAACCTGTGTTCTGAGGCATGTGAAGAGATGGCCTCATTTTTGTAAGGTGCTATCTATAGAGAAATTCCCCAAGAGGGATAATGAGCTCTTTTGAAGGACCAGTCCTTCTTTTGGGCACGTCAGCACAGGTGGGTAAAGGCAGATGCCTGCGAGCACTGTCTGTGCTCCCTGCCACTGTGCTTTTCATCAGCTCCAAATCCCCCAAAATGATGAGTGCTCTCGAGTGTTTCTTTCTTGGGAGGGAGGAGAGCAATCAAAGCGCCTTCAAAGGGCTTTTCCTGTGCTTTCTTCTGCATTTCATGAAACCTCATTCCTTCCTCTTACAGTCATGTCAAGTTGGGCATTAACAACTCAGTGTCACCAATGTCAGTTTTTGACAGGCATGCCAGACCTCCTCTCTTGGTTTGGAAGCCTTTTGCCAATGCATGTAAGAAAGACATGCCAGCATGCTACATAGCTGTGGAATTTGTCTTTGTAGCCCAGAGGCTGGCTCTGAGCCCCACTTCACCACCTGGTACCAAATGGACTCTGCTCAGAAAGAGAGTCATGGAGCAGAAAGAAATGTTTGTGCTTGTGGCTGACTACCTGCCATTTCTCGTATATCTTTCATGGGTAGATATCAAATATAGTTCAATCTGCAACAAAGTTTACTCCTAAGGCAGGAATCACAAGTGGGAACTTCTAAGAACTTGTGCACAGCCTTCATGTAGGGAGAAGGTCGCATCAAAAATCAGCATGTTACATCAAAAATCAGCATGTTACATTTGACCTAGACAGTGGGGACAATTATCTGGCCCAAATGATCCAGTGTCTGTTCACTTTCATATGTTTAATATAAGTATCCTCAGGCTATTTTCCTGAGGCAGGGAAACACCATTATTCCCATTTCAAGTGAAAGAAGAGGGGGGTTAAGTGGCTTGCCTAAAATGATAAAGGGAGTGTGTGATGGAAACAGATACTGAATCTTTGGCCAACACCAAGCCATCTTTCTCAGCTTTTAGAGGCAACAGCTATATCCAGTCCCCTTTATTTATTTCTCTAGAAGCTATCATGCCAAAACCTCTGCTAAATTAGAGAGTGATACTGAAGAAAAGCTTTCAGTGGATTGCTTTTCTCCATAAATGGAAATATCACAAATCATTCTGGGAAAACAGGTCTTTCTGTTCTTATCCCTCTTTGTCTGCTTCTCTCCTTTTGGATGTCTTTGCCTCTGCCTCTGGCTCCCAGTTTTCAGATGTATGGTCCTGACCATTTAAAAGTGTTCCTACCCTGCAGGAAGGGAGTAGCTTTTCATTCTTTGGAACTTACTATTTTGCAATGGATTGCACTCTGCAGGCAAGCGAGACTTCTGAAAGAGACAGGGCTGCACAAAGTGGCACAAAAATAAACCACATCACCAACAATACTGAGCCAGGATCTCATCGGGGGTAACTTGGTCTGAGTCTCGCTGCAGCAGAATTGACGGCTGCCAGCTGTCCTGGATAGGCAGCATGGACCCAAATAATGACCTGGCCACACTGGAAGAGGTCTCTCTAAAGGATGAAGGCGCAGTTGACATTTTATTTCATGCATCTTAGACATTCAGTCCATCTTGACGGTATGGTAGGTTGTCTCTGCTCTTAATGACCTGTCCTAGCCCAGGCACTGGGGAGGTGCCTGTTGCACCAATCCTAGCTCATCCAGACTGTGTTTTCCAAGTTTGGGAAGGCAACAAGCAAACGGTGGTGATCTTGTCTAAAGACTCCCAGTAATCTCCAGGGGATATGGGGATTGCTTACAGGGGATTTTCCATGGACCTGGGCATCCCTTCTGTCCTGAAACAAGACAGTACTCCTCCCCACCTCCTTTGCAGCCTGCACACCCCAAACCAGGGTGTGGACAACCCTGTTCGGAGTTTGTCCACACTGATACATGAAGGAGAGGGAAGTGGCAGTGATGAATGAGAGAGACTGAGAAACAGGAGGAAGATCTTGTGGGTGAGCATGAGAAAGGATGAGGGAAGAGCCTGAACAGCAGTGGGAGAGCTACAGGGAGGAGGTGGAAGCATGTGGCTTAAGTTTCTCAGAGAGGAGCACGGGAGAAGCTAGAGAGCTCAACACATGCCTGTTTCAAGGTTCACAGCATGAAATAGCTTGAGTCGGGAAGAATGGGGAGGGCAAAGTACAGAGGAGATGTTGCTCTTACTCCCTTGGGGGGCTCTCAGAGCCCTACATGCCCTCCCAAATAATGATTTGCTCTTGCTTAGCCATTCAGGAGTAATAACTGTAGGGTGGCATACAGTTCTTACCCTCCCTCCACAAACCACACGTGCAGCACAGCAAAAGGCTGTTGTGTCAGACCTCAGCAGCACTGCTGAGCTGCTCCATCTCCCCTCCCTGCTTCTACCAGCACAGGTGCCAGGGAGGCTGCTGCACCATCTCAGCAGGCCACAGATGTCCGTCAGAGAATTGCCGAGTGACCTTGGCGCAAGAAGTGACATGGAGGCCTTCCCCACACAGAGCGGGTTTCTGAACCGCTGCCATCCATCACTCACCTACCCTGTGCACTCGCACAGCCGCCGGCACCAGCGCACCCACACCATGCCCTCTTTAACGCGTCCCCGTACAGCACAAGGCAGAGGAGTGCTGTCACCCCCATTTTACAGGGTGGGACTCTGAGGCAGAGAGAAGTGGTTTTAACAGCATGCCTGTGGCAGAGCAAAAACTGAATCTTGTTCTCTTATATTCCCAGTTAGCGCATTAATGACCTAAATTCTGCATCCGTTCCCCATCCATCGCCCAGAGGAGCTAGGAGGCATTGGAGGAGAGGGTGTGGTAACACAGGCAAATAGCATCCAGAGCCACGGCGCTCTGTGCTGAGCACAGACAAAGCAGGGGCTAAAGTGGGACCAACACTGCCTTCATGAACCCCAGCAGGGTTGAGCCAGGGAGAGGGATCAACCTGGCACAGCATATCAGCCTGTGGAGAAGGGCAGCTCCACAATGTCATAGCATTTTAAACAAGCCAAGGCTGAACACCCCAGTGGCCAAGCACCTTGCTGAGCCAGGTCAGCAAAGCCTTTGAGACACTCAGCCCCGGGAGCAGATTTTTGAGGAGTCTGCATGTCCCCTCACTCTGCCTAGGCAGCTGAGCCTCTAACTAATTATCCCACGCAAGTCCATATAAAAGACAACCTGCACAAGATGCAGCATCTTCTCCAAGCAGCTTGATTCTTTACATAGGAATTAATCAGGCTCAAATTCAGCATGAAACAGAGCAGGGAAGAGGGAGAAAAAAGGAAGCAGGGAAAGGATGGCACACAGTGAGGGGGTTTCCAGATTCACTGCCTCTTCCCTCCCTGGCTAATTCCAATCAAGAAGCTCCAGCTGTGTGCTGGGAGCATCACCTGGGAGATACATGCAGGCTCTGCCTGCTCTCCCAGCATGTATGGGCAGGAGGAACTCAATGTTTGGGATCTGGTGGGCAAGGAGCTGAAATCTGAGGCTGGAGACCTCCCCAATGCCCCAAAGAGTGCTAGTGTTCACCTGCACTGTACAGCAGTGACCACAGCCAAAGGACTAGAATGACGAACTGCTCATCTGCCACAGGCAGATGACCCCAGGCAGTCAGGGGCAAGCTAGGGAAAGGACCCCCTTCATGCTGTATCTGCCTGCCTCACAGGTATTTTAGTGGGCAAGTAGCAGGGTGGGAGTGTGCCAAGGGAATCTGCTTGGCTATGAAACTTTCCTTCCAGAAGAGCCATGGTTGAGAAGCAGACACTTCTTGAATGAGATAACTGGATTGAGGATGAGTGATTAATAGCCTTATTTCATAACTCACAGATTCAATGTTGGAATAGCACGTCAGAGGTACACAGAGAGGCGCTGTTCCTACTTTCTTCTCCTACTGCTTACCTCTTAATGCACACACACACTCCTCTCTGCTGTCTCTAGCCTCTTCACAGAAGCTCTTTGAATTAGTAGTTAAAGGTGATAGGTACCTTGGAGGCATCAGACACAAGCCAACTGCATACAGAAAAAATCAAACCTGAAGGCAGACCTAGAGGAACCCGCCTATCTGCCTGCTACAACTATTTGCTCAGCACTGCTTCCCAAAGCATCCCAAACATTGATCCAGCCAGGCTTGGCCTCAAAAAGAAACTCGGGGAAAATCCTTTGAGCTTGGTCCTTCTTCCAGCCATTCACAAATAGCTGAAAGACCATCCAAATTCATCTGGAATAAAACTTCCAAGGTATGATCTGGGGACCTGACATAGTGCGGGAAGGTCTCAGCCTGGGTAGGGTTGGCGTGGAAGAGCTCTGGGTTGCTCACCAGCCATCCTTCCCAGAGGCAACAATCACAAATGTGGTGGCTTCACTCTCCCCTCACCCTGCACACACCCAGCTGGTTCAGCAGCTGGGCTCAGGATCAGGGTGGCAGGAGGCTTTCCCAGGTTGCCACAGCATTTGCCATTCTCCAGACTCAGGCTCCGAATGCTTCTGCTGAGGGATCAATCAGCCCGAGCTACTTTGGTAGTTGACCTCTGGTGAGGAGGCCCATGGGATCTGCACATCATGCAGACACCATATTTCTCCTTTCTGAACAGAATGTGTCTATCAGTTCTGTGTTAATGGCCAGTCAGTGCAAGTGTCCAGAGGGAAATGGAATAGAAGGTAGAAGAAAAAGTTTGGGGGAACCCCAGGAAGTATACTGAAACTGCCTTTCATGCGGTCAGTCCCGTACATGCATGGACAACCTGATCGTTTGAGACACTAACCAAGCAGTGGTCATGATGAAAATTACGATGTGGCTTGAGGAGTACCTCTCTGGAGTGGTATACCTGATGTCAAGAGGAGACACGAATGATGAAAGTAAGAATCTGATAGACATCCCAGATAGCAAAAGACTTGGAAGATGTCACTGGCTTCCTGCTGGAATGGCTTTATTGGCCATGGAGTGTGTGAAAAAGGGTGCCCCATGACTAAAGCTAGCAGAAGGCCCTGTACATACACCAGCCTGATGGAAATGAGTGTGTCCAGTCCAGTTTACCCCACTTCTGGTGGAAGATTTTGCTCCCCCAATGCAAAGGATGTTTTGCTGCTGAGCTGCATATATACACTCGCACCAAGCTTCTTGTAGCCTTTGTCTGTGACAGGTAACAAGAGGAGGCCTGGCAAAGGTACGCATACATATGGAGAAAGTAGATTAAGAACTTTTGTTCCCCCACCACACTGGAACAAAGAGACGTATGCTGCCCACCACGTGAAAAGGCAGCAAAGTCACAGCTGAAAGAAACAAACACTTTTGTACCCAAAACAGATCACCCTGATGTACACAGCACTGCTGGAATCTACTGAGGCCACTCCAGGTGAAACAGAAACACCCACAGTTACACCAGTCAATGCTGAGGGAGGGGACCCTGACACTTATACTTTGCAGTGTGACTCAGACTCTGGCTCCTTTTCCTGTCCCACCTCCCTCAGAGGTGGGCAGTGCTCTCCTGCCTATCTGCAGCAGGAGTCACAGAGCTTCTGGTGCTCTCTCCATCAAGCGAGGGGGTGCTGGACTAGGTGGGCATCAGGCTGGATCCAGACAGCAAACCCCATATTCCTGTGTAAATAAGGAGATATATGTGTGAGTGTGCAAGGAGAGGACCTGGGCATTTAATGGGCATCCACACACGAGTGGGTATGCTTCCTGGAAGGAAGGTAGGGTGGGCACAAAGGGTGATGGAGAGGGCAGCTGTTCCTGCAAGGCAGGCTTTGGTGTTCTCATTTGTTCTTTTTTTTTCTTGTTCCCTAGGGAATTTTAAAGGTCTGTGTAAGCAAATCGATCACTTCCCTGAGGATGCAGATTATGAAGCCGATACAGCAGAATATTTCCTCCGTAAGTCCGCAGGCTCTTCTTGCCATGGCTCATAGGTGCTAGCGTCGGGTGCCTTTTGTTTTCTAAAGATAGGGTGGTGAAGACACTGGGACCTGTGAGGCTCACCAGGACAGAGGAGGTGACCCCAGAGCCTTTTCACCCACTAAAAATGGCTCCACTCTCACCTCCCTGGGTCCTGCCCATGAGACAGTGCAAGTTTCAAACTCAGAGTAACGAACCGTGGCTTTTTTTAATTAACAGCAATTAATTGTGATATAAATTCAAAGTCTGAATTCAAATCCATTGAAAAGCTGCTGAGTGGGCATGAGGTCAGACTGGGCTAGCGGGGCCAATGTGTGTGTGAGTGTGTGTGTCCTCCTAAAGCAGAGAAAGTTTATATTTTCTTATACTGATACTCCAGTGGCATCAGACTGAACAAATTGGCTGGGTTGTGTCTGAGGAGCACCTATTGCTGTCTCCACTTTTCACCAAATACCACTTCCCTATAGAGGCTGCAGATCTGATCTTTGCTGGTTTAAGAGATTTTAGTGATGGGAGCAAGGAGTAGGAATAAGGACAGTCAGAGCCCTTTGAAGAAAAGACCTGGTGCTCACCCAGAGCCCTTGAGAGAGGTGCTATATCCCAGGCATATGGCATGTCTGTAAGGAAATGTTGCCTGAGCTCCAAGTCCAGCCTATGAGTGAGGGAATCTCACATTGCTTTGCACAGCGGCATCCTGACTAGCAGAGCAGATCCACATCATATATTGCCCTCCCTGGTTGCCCTCCCCAACCAGCATTTCCACCCACCCCAGAGGCAGGAGCTTACTCTTCCTTCAGTGCAGCTGAACAGGGAACACTCCTCCTCCCACCTTGCTATCCTGCCCTCTCTTCACAAGCCCAGCATCTTTTGACATCATGAGAACTTCTTTCTTCAGAAATCTGAGATAAGTGTTTTTGACCTCTCAAGGTTAAGCATCAAAGGCTTCCAAAGACCAGGAGTCTTTCAGAATAGCTCCTTGTCATCTGGGCGTGCTCCAAGCCAGATGTGGAGACCCAGCCCTGCGGCAGGGAGGAGAGAGATAATTTAGGATCTGTGAGGCTCATTTGTATGTGAAAAGAGGCAGATCTTATGCTGCTTCCTCTTGGTTTCTCAAACAGTTCTCCATCCACTGTAAACTGTAAATAACACAGGGAGATTGCTTCTTTCAGCTGCCTTTCTGCAGCACTGGTCTCTTAATTGCTGCACGGCCCCTGAACGGCAGAGCTGAAGACAGGCGTTTGATCCAGTTTGGCACAGCGACTGTGCAGGCTGCCTCCGGGGGCAAACCAGCCCTTGCAGAGCTGTTTGGGAGCGAGGAAGGTGCTTGCAGCATCAGCTGCACTTCAGAAAAAAAGAGCTGGGGGAAGGGGCCAAACATCTCAAGAAGGATGGGTCTGTTCCCTCGGAGAGAACAAGATCTGAAGACAAAAACTGGCCCAGCATCAGGACCTGACATTGTCCCCAGGGTAGAGCCCTCTTTCAGAAAGAACCAGGTTCAAAGAGGGATTTGGCAAGTCAATTAAGGACTACTTGGGTCATTCCTGAGGGAAGTGGGATTTCTTCTGGCTTAGACGTGCTTGGAGAAGGACCCCACTGAACAGCTTCTTCCCAGAACTTCTGCCAAACCAAAGTCCCTGGGTGCTCTGCATGGGCGATGCCTGGTGGCACTGGCAGGAACAATATCGGACTAGGCAGTTCCCTCATTCAGGGGACAAGGACAATTATGGGGCAGTGTCCATGGCCTGGCTAGAAGGGCTTAGACTTTACTTCTGCTAGCCATCCACATAAAGTGTCTTGGGCTTTTTGAAATCAAATGCCTGTTGTCAGAGAGGAAGCAGAAGCATCTCTGCATTTCTTCGCTAGAAGACACAGATGATGTAAGAGACCATACGAACACCATCCCCTTCTCTTCAGGCTACAGGCTCCAGGAAGACTGGAGGAGATTCTACCCCTCTCTTACTGGCCCCTCTCCTGAGGGGCTGAGTAAGGCTTCTGTTCTCCCCTGTCATATAACACCCGCAGCTCCCCATGTCAGTCAGCAACCTTGTGTTCTCTCAACAAGGGTGAATTTTAGAATTAAGACAGATGAAACTGACCTAGTCAGGATCAGGCTGCAGGACTGAGCAACCAATCCTCTAGAAACCCTCTGAACGGTGGGTGTCGGCTTGATGTTAGCTTCCTGCCATTTAAGCTTCCCATTGTCAAATCCCACCTTACATTCCAGAAGCTGTTAAAATAGTTATTTCTGCTATCCTGTTCCCTGACACACAGCCAGACAAGAGAGGTTTGTCCCTGCCTTCTGCATTCCCCATGCACAGGGAGTGGGCTAGGCCCCCCTCAAAGAGCCTGGTAGGATCCAGAGCCAACAGGGTCTTTGAAGCATGGTCACTGACCCCTTAGGAAAAAGTCCTGTGTTTGCTTCAGTAGGGTTCATTCTTGCAGGCAAGGAAGGATTAGCTTTCATCCCCCTTTACAGATCTTTGCTCCACAAGCAGAATTGCACCAGCCCGTCTGATACATTCCTTTATCAAGCAAGGCTTCATTTCACACTTTAACAGCTTATTTTCTCTTGTGAAGGGAGGAGAGAAGGCCTTCCTAGTTAAAAAAAACCACGAATATTCACAACACAAGCTCCAGCAGACCGTTGGCTCCCCCTGAACTGCCCATGAGCAGTGTGTGCATGTGTGCATGTGTGCGTGGGTGTGCGCACACGCAGTCCTGGCCTTTCACTGCGTGAATATGAGTGAGGCCCCCCAGAAGCTTTGGGGCATGTTTTGCATGCACATATGAGAATATACATGCGTCTATGCCATTGCCCTCTGCTGGCTGAGCTCTTCCCGTATCGACCGATGGAGAGTGTGCGTGTGTGGGAGCTGGCACATCCAAACCCATCACTGCCCTCTGGAAGGATCCCAGTCATTTAATCACTAGGATAAGCCTCGCGTTTCAGTGCACAGGGCTGGGACTTTCACTTTTCAGTCCTCTCTGCAGCTGCAGAGCAGTGTACAGCACCAGGAGCTCCTCAGTACTGAAAAAAAACCTCTCCTTGAGATGCTCATGCCCTTTCAGGAGGATTCGAGATTGAGCAGCTCTGTAGGAAGCATTTGGGTTGCTGTTCTTTGAAGAGCAGGCTCGAGCAGCAGCACCCCGCAGGAATAGAAGCTGAATGGTGCCTGGGCTTCCCCTCCAGTCCCCTCAAAAGCAGAGGAAAAGACAGTGTGAAGGGGAACAGACAGCACAGTTGGGCTCCCAGCTCAGCCACCAGTCTCACAGCCCCTTCTGCCTCCCCGTGCCAGGCCACTGGCTTCACAGCAGCAGCAGTGGCCGGGGCAGGGGAAAGTTGCTGTGGACCACTCTCTTTTTCTGACACACTTTGTTTCTCTCTCCCTCCCTCCCTCAATGCCTTCATCTCTCCTTAAATTACTCCTCTACCGCACATTACCCTCTGTCTCTCCTCTTCACCCCCACTCACAAAACGTACTTGCTGTTCTTTCTGCCCCTCCCCTCCTCCCTCTGTCCTCTGCAGGGGCTGTTAGAGCCTCTAGTATTTTCCCGATCCTGAGTGTGATTCTGCTTTTCATGGGTGGACTCTGCATTGCAGCCAGCGAGTTCTACAAAACCCGACACAACATCATCCTTAGTGCCGGCATCTTCTTCGTGTCTGCAGGTAAAGGGATGCAGAGGCTGAATGCCCCAGAGGTGGGCTCCAGGGAATGGGGGGCTGCCTAGCTGGGGTATCCGCCGGAGTACAGTTGCCTAGGCAGAAGTGTGTGTATTTCCCAGCCCTGATGAGCCTTATTCAGGGTGAAAGCAGCCTCCCAAGGATGCCTCGCCACCCACCCTGCTTGTCTAGCAGAGGCAGGCAGCAGTGCCCTGCAGGCAGGGGCTTTCCAACTGCTTGGGAGCTGATGGAGGGTGTGTTTCCCTACATCTGACATCTCTCAGGGACCAGCCGGGAGTGCAGTCCGGGGATGCAGCAGGCACAGGAGGAGAGTTTTACCTGACTTTCCCAAGGAAAGCTGCCCCCTGGGAGGGGATGGGTGACTGGGGCGCCTCCCATCCCTGCCTCTCAGGAGCAGGGATTCAACCCGATGCCTCCGCCACTGCCCTGTGTGACCCTCCTGGCATCTCATTCTCTCTCCCCTGCAGGTTTGAGTAATATAATTGGCATCATTGTATACATATCAGCCAACGCTGGAGACCCCTCTAAGAGTGACTCCAAGAAGAACAGCTACTCCTACGGCTGGTCCTTCTATTTTGGGGCCCTGTCCTTCATTATAGCCGAGATGGTGGGAGTGCTGGCTGTCCACATGTTCATAGACCGGCACAAACAGCTGCGCGCCAATGCTCGTGCCACGGACTACCTCCAGTCCTCCGCCATCACCCGCATCCCCAGCTACCGGTACCGCTATCAGAGACGCAGTCGCTCCAGCTCCCGCTCCACTGAGCCTTCACACTCCAGGGATGCCTCTCCCGTCGGGATCAAAGGGTTCAACACCCTCCCATCAACAGAGATCTCGATGTATACCCTCACCAGGGACCCGCTGAAGGCAAGCACCACCCCCACCGCCACCTACAACTCTGACAGGGATAACAGTTTCCTCCAGGTTCACAACTGTATCCAGAAAGAGAACAAGGACTCTATCCACACCAACACAGCCAACCGCCGGACCACCCCGGTATGAAGCCGTCGCCAGGAGCTGAAAATGGGGCAGGAATGGGCAGGAGGAGATGGGGTGGGCTGCAGGGTGGGGAGGGTGGAAAGGGGCAGGGGGCAGCAGGTGGGTGGGAAGGAGGAGGTGGAAGCGCCCCTTGGTGGGGTGGGGACCTTCTCAATGCAAAAAAAAAAAAAAAAAAATCCAGAAAAAAAAACAACAAAAGCAAACAAAAAACTGACAAAAAAAGAATATAAAAAAACAACGAACGAACAAGCAGACAAACAAGCGAGTGAACAAAAAAAACAGACAAATGAAAAGGAAACATGAGGAAAGAGACAACAGTGAAAAAAATTCTTAAAAAAAAAGCAAAAGAAAAAAGGAAAAAAAAGAAAAACTTTAAAACTGAGAGAAAGAGATTTAAAAAATAGAAATAAATTTAAAAGAAAATGCATGATTTCCCATGTACCATTATTTTAACATTTAATAAAAACAGATTAAAAAAATAAAAGGGAACCAAGAAATAACAAATGACAATAAATCAAGTGGGAGGAAGAGGAGGAGGAGGCAGCTTTTTGAATTTTGGGGGGTTTTATTCTTTAATTTTATCGTTTGTTTCCCACTTACCCTTAACCCATCACAGGCTCCTTGGGGGACAGAGCATAGGGCTCAGCCATCGACGACTTCGGTGTCCTTGGGCCAGTTATGGAGGATCCTGGATGCCAGAATCAACCATGACTCACTCTGCCCCCCCAAGATCCATGGGGATCCAATCCATTCCCCTGGGATCCGTGGGGATCTGCTTGTCCTCCACAGGTCTGTAGGGGTTTAGAGTGACTCCTGCCCCTAGGGAGTGCAGGAGCTGATGCTGAGTCACCCTTCCGCAGTGTCCCCAGGGGGGTCTCCACTTCCCCAGCCCTGGGGACCCCGGGGTCAATGGTGACAGTGCAAAAAGCAAACAGACACAGTAAATAAAGACATACACAGAGACAAAAAAAAAAAAAGGACAAAAAAGGTTTCTTAAAAAAAGTGGCAATTTTTTTAATGAAAAAACAGCTATAAATAAATGTAAATATAATAAGTGGATTTACTTGCAAGAAGAACAGATAGTATTTTTTCTTTTCATTTTTGTTTTCTTCAGCTTTAAACTGTGAAAAAAAAAAGGAAAAGAGGCAATGGGGAGCTGTGTGGGAGGCACAGGTAGAGGGGGGGGCTGGTGGATGGGAATCAGGGCTCTCATCCCTTCAGGATGTTGATGCTGGGGGGACACACATGGGATGCTGGGGGGGGGGGGGCAGCACGCACACACATGTGTGCCCATGCTCACACACTTGTGCCCTGGTGTGCACGTGCTCTCCTGTGAATGCTCCAGAGGCTCCCCAGGGTGGCCATGCACTGCCCAAATCTTTCCAGATCCCCCTTACGTCCCACCAGTGGGGCTGCAGCCATGTGGGGATGTGGTGAGGCCCACCCAGCAGACCCCTGAAATAGCTCCTGTCCTCCCCTGGGCAAAGCCAGCCGACCCTGAGCCAATGTCAGCTGCAGACTGCTTGGCCTTGATTCATGTAGCCTCCCAGTCCCCATCCCAGAGAGTGCCCTGCTCCGGGCCTGAGCCCCCCACGTCCCAGTCTCCATGCCAGGGAGAGGTGCGGAGCCATCGGGTGTTTCCATGCCTGCTGAGTTTTGTCGTTCTCCCCACCCCTCTCCTGATGGTCCATGGCTGCCATGGTCTCCCCCACAGCAGCAAGGCAAACTGGGTCCCCACCATTCTGCCCTGGGATCTTTGGCCTGGCTGCCGCCCCCTCTGTCCCTGCCATGATGGGGGAACAGGGCACAGGGGTGCCAGCTTTTAATCCAGCTCCCCCCACAATAGTCGCTGCTGACAGAGGCAGGAGGGGAGGTGGCAGCAGGGGAGAGTGGGGGGACCCCTGTGACACCCCCTGAGACACTGGCCAGCCCAGAGCAAGGACAGGCCCCCTTTAGGGCTGCTACCCAAAAGTGGCAGTGCTCTGGGCAGGCACAAAGCCAAGGGATTGCAGGATGGGTCCACCGAGCCCTTCGGCAACTCAGACCCACTTTTCGACTTTTTTTCCGTCCCCATTCCTGCTGCTCCAGTTTTAGGAGCTGCACAGTCCTCACTTCAGATCCCAGTGGGGTTTCTGCTTTAAAGCAGCCAGATCTTCCCTGCTTCCCACCGACCCACTGATACTTTAACTCCCCTTCCCTGCTCTGGGCTATGGCAGGGGGCAGCAGCAGGACAGGATCACCCCCAAAAACAGCATCACAGGGCAAGAGCTGGATGGGAGCCCCTTGGCTGGGTGTTCAGACCCCCCCCAGCACCACTGACATCCCCCCCCATGGCCCTCCAATCCTTTAAAAAAGACTCAGAGGGGACATCCCACCCCCTCCAATGCCCCCTGTGGAATAAATTAAAGCCAGTTCCCCAGAACCCAATGTAGAGGGAAGGCAGTGTTGGGGTTTCCATCCCCAGCGACCCTCACCCACCCAACACTGAATGGAGCTGGGGAGCATTCACAGGGCTGAGTACGCCCCCAGGGCCAGATGGGAAAGAGAGAGTGAGGGAGTGCGCCGGAAGAGTGTGTGCAGGAGGTAAGAGCTGGAGGGGAAGATTTTTCCCCGGGATGTTGCTCATGTCCAGCTCAAACCAGTACAAGAAACCAACCTCCATTTTCTTTATCTCGTGGTTTTTTTCAGACTGTTAAAAAGAAAAAAAATTTTAAAAAGAGAAAATAACAAAAAAAAAATCCTGGTACATGAAATAAAGATTTTTTTTTTTATAACTTGGTCCTTGTTTATGTGGATTTATTGGGGGCATCTATTGTCTCACTGTGCCAGAAGAGTACTTCAAAACCAAGCAAGAAAATCAACTATTGTGGATAATTTTGTCCTCATTGGCAATTCAGTGGATAGTCTTGCTTCAAGATGGCCTTCAAGATACAAGGAGAACGGACAAAGCAAGAGGAGAGGGCTTTGCCACAACTTTTTTTGAAGTAAGTGTGGGTAAACTCAAGTCACACATGTGGTCTTTCCCTGCTGCCCTCCAAAACATCTGCTCCAGCCCCTGTTTAGCTTCCAGTATCTTCCCTCTTGTTCCATTCTTCTCAGAGTTGAGATACCACAGGGGTTGATGCCCCAACTCCCACTGGAAGACAGTGGATCTATGGCAGCAAGCCAAGGATTACCGGCAAGCTGAGAATTCACACAGGCTGGAGGGCTCAAAAGGGAAAAAGAAAGTGAGCCTAGCATTGTTTTGAGGTTTTGTTCAGCCATTCATGGGATTTCTGGCAATGTCCTCAGTAGTTGGGAAGTGGCTGTCTGGCAGAAATGCTCAGCGCAGGAGCCCGGAGCAGGGGGATTACTTACAGTTGGAGGTGCAGACCCAGAAATGGGTGAGGTGGCAGCAGCACAGGGAGGTGAGATCCCCACAAAAGGGACTAGGTTCCTGGCATGTCCCCTCACCTCTCGCTCACCATCAGCCCCAGGGATGCCACCAACCAGCTGAGATCCCCTCACCCTGTGCTGGGCTCTCACTTGCATGAGACCCTCCGTGGCCTTCTGAAGCAGACCGGAATCCCCATTAGACTCTGTGACCACTAACTCAGAGGGGTGACACAGAAGGACAGCCACCTGAGTGACAAAGCTTCTCTGAAGTGTGGCCAGGGTCGGACCCATGGTAGGCAAGTAAGACCACAGGCTGAATGAGCAGGTGGGACCAGGGGAGTTAATTTGTCAGCAGCAGGGGGGCAGCAGGGTGAAGGCACATGTGGCTCCAGGTGTCCCATCAGACACTGATGTGTTGCAGTGCAATCACAGCACCACGGTCCTACCCACCACCCAATGCACCTCACACAGGTTGATACTGGTGCTCAGCATCTGTATCCACTGGCCAGCACATGTGGGTCCCCACTCAGGCCCTCCCTGGACCTCTCCAGGACAACCTCCCCCAGTTCACCGTTCTTCTCTGGGCCCCTGGTAGCACCTAACACTTGCCCTGTACATTTCATGGGCCCGCTGGCAGGACACTTCACTGCCAAGGTAATTGGAGCAACCCAACGACCCACTTCTGCTCCTCCTCCAGGGACCCTTCCCATGAGCAACCTCACCAAGAAGGAGGGCACAAGGAGGGGAGAGGCAGCAAAGCAGGCCAGGCGCCTGTCTGGGGGACATCAGGGAGCTCCCAGCCCTGCCACGTGCACGTCTAGGATGCAGCCACCCTCCTACCACATCTAGCTCAGAGACCCCAAAACCTTCTCACCCCCCTCCTCATCCCCTTGCCTGGGTCTGAAACCTCCACCAGTGCTGGATGCTTCCACTCAGGCATGGGTAGGATGAGCTGGAGGAATCCCCCTGCATCTTCTCCATCCTTCCTGTAATGTTTCCAATCCTTGCCTGTTGCAGAGCCTGGGTCAAGAGGGTGCTCGCTCATCCTCCCTCGTGACAGGGGGGCAGTGCAGAGATGTGGTTACATTTCCCACACAGTGTCCTGCCTGGAGTGAAGGGAGTGTATGGCTCAGCCCTCCTGCACCACTCCACGAGGGGTTCCTTCCTCGTACTGTACACATGCTTCTGCCCTTCTCTATCTGGCTTTTGTGGATGAGGCAACAGAGTAGGAGAGGCAGGGAAACAGCACCAGCCTGAAATTAGGTATGGGGAATGCTCCTCAGACAGGGCCAGCCTCCATGCCATAATAATTAATACTAATATTCAGCACTTACACAGCCCTTTTCATGTTCAAAGCACTTTGCAAACACTAATTAATGTCATATTAAGTGATGTCTTAGAGGGGCAACATTGAAAGCAAACAACTTGTGCGTGGGCAGAAGCCCTCATTCCCCATCTCTCCCAAAGCACATTAATGCTTGGGTAGGTGAGAGACCCTAAAATGTTATCCTGTGCTCCCTCTAGGTCTCAGTGCTCCCCCCGTCACTTGCTTGCCTCTCCCAGTGGAAGGTGTGCTCTGGCAGGCTCTGACTGTGTGCTCTGGTATGCCAGAGGTGAGCAGGGCACCAGGATCTTCTCCACCACAGCACTGAGCCACTGAGGTCCTGTGGATGCCAGAGACTCGTGACTGAGAGGTCAGTTAAAATATTTGTGTTGGAAAAGTTCCTGCCCCAGTCCCAAGCCCCAGACAGCAGGCCCCTTGCAGGACAGCAGGAGTGGAGGCAGAGCAAGCAAAGTCCGGTCTGCTGCCTTTCAGCTACATCCCCATCAGACTCCAGCCTCAGGACCTATTTGGGGCCAATGGTCATTCCCTGCTTTCAGGTACCAGAGGAATGCAGTGCCTGCCCTGCATGGGGCTGCTTTCTGACAGCCCCCCTCCAAATCTGAGGACATGCTCTGAAATGCTGGCAAGGGATGGGTAGAAGGCAGGCAGGGCATCTGCCAGGAAGAGTGTTGCCCTACTCAGAGCAATCTGCAAGGATGGCTCTGGTAAAAGATCTGAGAGGACAGGCACTCCCCAGGGGATGCTGGCCTGCACTGGCAGGGGTGCCAGGTCTTCATCACACAGAGGCAGAGCATGGCTGAAGAGGGGGATCCTTTGGGGAATGGTATGGGACAAGGGAGCACTTGCTACTGAGTAATGCCCAGGTCCTCACATGTGTGGAACTGCTGTCAACATGCGCTTGCCGCTCCTCTGCTGCCTCTCTCTTATGGACCACAGCCAGGGCTGGCTGGGTTTTGCTTTTGTGGGAGATGCTCTGAGAGCTCCTCTGTGGGGAAACCCAGATACTTGGCTATTAAATGAACGTTGGGCATTTAATAGCATCATTGAAATGGTTTAAACACCTAGGAGTGGTAATTAGCAATTATGGTTTGGTAAGGAGGATATTAAGACCCAGGTATGGAGCCCAGTATTTTTCTCTGCAGATAATTTTTAGTGCCAGATGACTACAGAGAGAGGCCAAGCATCAGACACAGAAGCCTGCTGTCTTGCTTGTGTGCAAGGACTGCCATGAGGAAAGAAGACAGCTCCATATCTTACCTTTTAAAAGCCAAGCACTGAGGCCAAGGACAGAGAAAGGTTTGAGAATGAGAGCTAATGAAGAAAGGGTGTCTGTGAAGAGGTACAGTCAACATAGCAAAAGCTGCTAGGTGAGCAAGGATGGCAAAGGACAGGCTATCTGAATGGAAGTATCCCCATGGCTCCAGAAAACTTGGCATCCCCTTCCCAAGTACCTTCCAGCTGCTGGAAGCTTCTCCCCTCATCTCCCTAGGCTCTTCTGGACACCTTCCAGAGAGATAGAAAGAAGAGTTTCGGTAGGGAAGGAAGGCAGGTGAAGGGTAAAATTTGAGTAGGGCCTATACAGATTAAGCAGAGGTGAATTAAATGCCACCACCCTGAGTTTTACCTCCAAGAATGTGGAACAAGTCATCCCTCTTGCTAAACTGAAGCATGGAGCTGGACCATGTGTGGGCTGCTGAACAGTGTGCAGCTCCTCACTCAGCTGGGGCATTTACAAGGAGTCCTGATCAAACCGAGCATACCTGTACCACACTTTCGTGGCTCTACAGAGCTCTAGAGCAGCTGTGCAGCCAAAATGCCCCATGAAGATGAGGAACTCCCCTCCAGCCTGAGAGAGGGGACAGGGACCAGCCCCCAGGACTTGGGACAGGTTGTAAAAAGACCTTTAACTGGGGATCTATGCCCAAAAGGGTAGGCAGGGCATCTATGATGTCTCAGTGTCTATAGTGGCTACTCCATTCTAAAGCCACCAACCACTGGCTGGTAAGGGGTGCTGAGGACCTCTCGGACATGGAGCTGCAATGAGGACCCTTACAGAGGACCTAGGACCCCAACGGGCCAAGCTGCTTCCCACTACTGGAGCAGCAGGAGGTGAGTGACTGCCTTCATCCTCCTGGCTTCAAATCCCAGCTTTGACCTGGCTCTGGTAGAGCCAACGCAGACATGAACCATTCTGGCAGAGCGTTGTCATTTGTGCCTGTTTTACACCGTGGAGAGGAGTAACGTGCGAATGACGCCAAACACTGCTGGCCTCATTTTGCTTGCCCTTTATTGAAACCTCCAGGCCTTGCACTCCGGGCATGGAGCGACAAGGGTGCCATGGCTCATGGATGCAACAAGGGCTCAGATGAGGCAGCCTCAGCATCCTCTGCAGCGGTCAGCCCCTGACATTGCGGAAAGTCCGCAGTGAAGGAGCTGGCTGGCCCGATACCGGCAGCTTCAGCAAAGGGGTCAAGATACACGGCTATGGGCTGAGTCCCAGAAACAGATCCGCAAGGGCAAAGCACTGGGCTTGGGAAAGGGTTTTCTCTGCTGCTGCTCCTCCTGCTGCTCCTGATCCCCTCAGGGATGGAAAAAACAAGGGACTTTGCTCTCTAGGGACCTGTCAATCAGAATCTGCCAGCACCGTTTAATTTGCTGCATTTATGCCTGCCAGGAGCGCTGGCCGGGCTGCCTGTTCCTGAGCAGGCAGTGCCATCCCGTGGGACGAACTCGGCACAGCAGCGGAGCCTCACAGCCGCACTGTGTGGGAGCTGGAGCAGCCCCACAGCTCCCACAGGAGATGCAGCACTGGGACCCTTGCCCGCTGTCCCCTGATGCACAGGGGTGACCAGTGGCCTTTTCTACTCTGCCAGGGCTCCTCACTTTTACCAGCTTTCCCTCATTCCCTCCCCTCTCCTTCCAGCAGCTCAGAGAGGACATAATGATGTAATTTACCTGGGGGTTCAGCTTAGTCCCACTTGGGACAGGTAGGTATGATTTTCGGAGGGGAGAGCAGACAACAAAGCTCTTACTGTGAGATTGGTGTGGTCATGAGGTTCGAGGCAGCATGTCCCAGCAAGCCACATGTCATCAGCAAGTCCACCCACCTCTCCTACCCTAAACTCTGCAGCTCTGACTGATGCCTACCAGGGATCATCCAGGAGTGTTTAGTGAAGTGATACTTTACACATGCAGAGTAAAGACCAATCCCATAGCGCAGTTCCCAGGTCAGTGAGCCCCATGGCTGCCCCATGTCTCCTTCTCCCCTATTACTCTCCCCCAAGTACCTGGCACTGCTCATGGGCCCTTCTGGGGAGTAAGCGATGAACAGAGGGGTCGATTCCCAGCCTAAACCCCTTCTCATCCCCTCCTGTAGGGGCTACAAGCAAAGCCTGGGCCTGACCTTGGGAATCAGTTGCGACCTTGGGAAGTGCCTCATCCAGAGGAACAGGCTGCAGATAGGGAAAAGGAGAGAAAGAAAGACCTTGGGCTGCTGCAGTGGGAGCTTTCTGGAGCAAGGCTGAGAGTGTGCATCCTTCCCAGCTGCCTCAGGGTACCTGACGCCCGATGGGGGACATACGCAGCACAGCTTTGCCAGAAGGGACAAAAGCACCCGGCTGACTCCTCCAAAGACAGAAGAGAGCAGATGGCGCTGAAATCTGCTCAAGAGGAGAGAAAGGAATGGCCCTGAGGCTCCGCACTCCCTGTACTCTCCGCACTCCCCGTACCCCAAGAGGCACATTTGTCCGCGGCCAAGCGTGTCGGCCAGCCCTGTCTCTGACTTACCAAGAAGCAGGGAAGGGAATGGCAACCACAGACATGTTGGACTGCTGCATGTCCCTTGCTGCTGTTCTCTTTTGTGAGGACCTTCCTGAGAGTCCTTGGGAGGGGAACAGTATATTATATATAGGTAGCATCTGCTTTTCACTCCTTACTGCCACAATAATCAGGTCTTGTGCAAATGGGATTTGACTCTGCTCCCTAGCAGAAATTGCTTGGACTCTCTTCCTGCCTCCTGATATTCTCCTTAGACCCCTTTTCCTGGCTGGCATAAACATTAAACTTAGTAGAAGAGGGACCAGCCAGGCAGGAGCATTTGCACAGCGTGCTTAGCCCAGAAGATTCTGATTTTTCACAGAAGTTACTCTAACACTGATGATGTTGAAGGAAATAACCGTGGGCATTTCTGTGCTGGGCAAGGGCCCTTGTAAAGAAAGCCTGTGTTGCTCATAGCTCTGCTCACATCTGCATCACTTCTGAGGGCAGTTTTGCATGTAATGCAGGCATTGGATAACTGCAGGGCTCCTGCAGCTGAAAAGCAAACCACTAAGTGCTGAGAAGGCATGGTGTGCCTTGAACCTTCCATCACCCAGGGCCCCATCCTCTTGCCTTCTGCAGGTCCAGCTGGATCTATGCAGCATTTCCCAGCTGCAGCAGCCATTGCCTGCTTCTACCTCTGTTGATGTGGTTCCCCATCTTCACAATAGCTTCTGTCTCCACTGCATTTCTCCTCTGGTGAGGCAGGAAAATGTTGTCCCTCCCTGTGCAACATGGAGGTCACAAGTTCCCACTGCAGAAGCTTACTGGTGTGGCCTAGAAAACAGCCACAGAGCAGTGATTTACAGCTGAGCCTGTGGACTCCCAAGCTCATACTCCAGCCACTGCACCAGCCTTCATCTCCTGATGCAGGCTTGTAGCCAGCAGGGATGCTGCTGGCACCAACTGCTCTAACTGAGCTTTGTAGAATAAACTTGTGGAATTAGCCTGTTGGCTGCTGGGATAAAATCCAGCGCTGAGTGCAGATCAAAGGAGGCAATCTTGCTGACAGTTTGCGGGGAGGCAGCTGGACCTGGACTCCTTCTACAGCTCTGAAAAGGGCAGTATTCAGCAGCCAAGGGTGTGGATGCAGTGTGACACACACTACCTCTTTGATGATACATGTGGTCCAGGCCCTGATGATCAAAGCTATAGCAACTTTGAAAAAGCTCTGACACTGGTGGTAAAAAGAGTCAAAACCAGGCAGGAGACAGCACTAATTCAGAGAAAGACAATTTTTGGGTGCACCAAAAATTTGTTGCTTTTCCTGGTAGCATGAAAGGAGTAGACAATGCTTTCTGAGCCCAGCCTATGAAAGTAGCATGGTTTAAGAAGGGTAAGCCTGCCCTTGCCCAGTTTCTATCTGTCCATGAGGGCAAGATGGTCCACCCAGCAGCCAGCGAGAGCTCAAAATGGCAGGAGGACGAAGAGGGAAAAAAAACCTTACAGTGAAAGCACTATCTGCTACCAAGAACAATAAACTCAGCACATTCCTTGTGTGGACCTTACTGAATGGACATGGCTGGTCTGAACACGTGCAGCGAATCTGCCAGGTGCCACCTGCTCCCAGCCTCACTAGATCATACAAGCAGCAAATTAAAAATCAGATTCACATCATGTACACAGTAAAATTGTTTTATGGCCATTTTTCCAGGGTTCCTGAAAATCCGATCAAGCATTTCCCTGAAAAAGCTGGTGAGCAACTGCCACGTGAGGAGGGCAGTTCAGCCTCCAGAGCACCAGGGAGAGGGATGAAGGTGCCGGAAAGGAGGCCATGCATTGCAGCAAAGTTCCCGGACTGAGAGAAAAACAGTCTGAGAAGGCAGATAGAAGTGCCATGGGAAAGACAGGATGCAAAGGAGAGGGACAGGGAAGGATGGAGGGCTTCCCAGCCTGTAAACATCAGCCTGTGGCAGGAGCCAGCTCATACACGGCCAAGGTTGGTTGCAACAAAAGCCCTGGAGCCAGCAATGAGTTTTGCTGCTTTAAAGATGATGACAGTGACTGCAGAAGAAGAGCCTGACCTGAAGAGGTGTGTGTAAACATCAGAGTTCTCTGCAGTGGGAAGGCGTTAAGGCTGAGGACTATTTCCCTTGGTTTCTGGGTTTGTCAAAAAGTACAGAGAAGTGGAGACTAAGCATATGGCACAGGTACACAGGGTGTTGGGTGTTTGGTGAGGAAAAGGAACCCAAATGTCTATTTTTGATGCATTTATTATAGGAATGATAAAAGGAACTACTGGAAAATAGTGTTTTAATGTGAACATTAGTCTTCCAATCCTCAGCTGCCTCTTTGAGTGGAAGTACAGTCATGCAAGCTGGAAAGCAGCCCCTGTCTTAAGGCTTTCCTAGGCATTTTCAAGGCAGAGATGATCTGTTTTCTAGGAAAGGCCCCTGACGGGTTGGGTGCTTGGGCTTGCTCTCCTCCCTTTAAACCTATCAAATGCCTGGTAACACTGCCTGAGCTGTATATTGTCCGAGCTCAGCAGGAGGAGGTTGCAGCTCAACACAGCGACAACTCACAGGGCGACAGCTCTCCAACAGGCCCCAAACTGCAGGGGAGGAGGATGGCAGTGAAGGATTTGGACTGGAACAGCTACAGTGCTGGAAGAAGCCCCTTTTTTACAGATCTGCTAACACCAACACAGAGCACAAAACCAGAGAAGTGGGAGACAAGAATGAAAAAACAGATGGGAGCAATTTATCCTGGCTGTTCTCATGAGCATCTTCCAGGGAAGAATGATTAGTCTTATTAACTGATTAAATGATTAATTAACTGATGAACTGAAATTATGGATCGAGGATCAAATGATTGCAAGCAAGTGTATTTTGAGTACTTTTCCAGGAAATTATGTATTTCACGTGTCTTTAATGAAAGCCAGAGGTCAGGTGGCAAACTATTTGTGGCAGCAGTGTGTGGGGTCACCAAGATAGGACAAGAGATGCACGGAGCTGCAGGGTCCCAGCCACAGCATGGCACAGGATACAGGAGGTGCAGTGCCTGGTATGAAGCAAGACAGATCCACTCCCTCTTCTAGTAAATTTGACCTAAAAGAAGCTGAGAAAATTGGGGCTATTCAGCCAGGAGAAGAGAAGGTTGCAAGGTGACTTCATAGCAACATTCCAGTATCTGAAGAGGGCCTACAGGAAACCCAGAGAAGGACTCTTTGTCAGGAACTGTAGTGATAGGACAAGGAGTAATGGGTACAAATTGAAAGAGGAGAAATTTAGGCTAGACATTAGGAAGAAATTCTTTACTGTGTGAGTGGTGAGATACTGGAACAGGTAGCCAGAGAGGCTGCGGGTGCCCCAACCCTGGCAGTGTTCAAGGCCAGGTTGAATAAGGTCTTGGGCAACCTGATCTAGTGGGAGGTATCCCTGGCCATGGCAGCGTGGATTGGAACTAGATGATCTTTAAGATCCCTTCCAACCCTTAACATTCTATGATTCTAAGTGTGGCAGCAAACCTCACCTGATTAAGACTGAATTTTTTTTCTTAGAAGTCTTCTTTGCCTTGCTAAGAAAATGGAAGGTTAGATCTGTGCCCAGGGGATCCATGGCCCACACCAGCCACTCCCTTTGCATGCTCTCTCCTCTGACCCACAACTATACCCAACTCTGACACCAGAATAGGAAGTTTGATGGGCTAAACCCAAGCTGAACATGATCTGCTGTATCTGGTAGGCAGCAGCAGCACTACATTCTCTTGTGTGCATCTCACGTAGGCTCAGGAGTGAAGAGGAAGCCTTGGAAAGCAAGGGATTGTGGTTTATCAGTCTATTTCTCTTCATTCATTCCTTAATCTATTTCTCTTTTCAGAACTTCTTGCTCTTTTCATCACCACCTCCTAAGCTGTCAGTCTCTCTGAGCCCATTCGGCCCACTGCCCCAGCTGGGGGGGGTGTGAGGGCCGGGTGCTAT
The DNA here is from genome assembly GCF_025592945.1 of Manacus candei. Lineage (NCBI taxonomy): Eukaryota > Metazoa > Chordata > Aves > Passeriformes > Pipridae > Manacus > Manacus candei. Next base: position 8,016,757 of record NW_026138066.1, read on the forward strand.
GGGCGTTGCATGGAGCTGGTATCACACTGAGACACTGCAAGCGACTGGCAAGGCAGTTCCAGCACCAATGATGTTTGTCTCCAAAAAGGCTGTTTAGGTGAGACGGTTACAGATTGTATTTTATAAACTGTATTTCTATAAGTGGATTTTTTTCGCTAGCGGGGAAAGGCACTTTAATAATCCCACTTCTGATTAATGGCAGGGTGTCTTGTCAAAGCAAAGACTGCTGCAGCTCTGGTTTTTCCTCGAGGAGGAATTACAAGTGGTAAACAAAGAAGAAAATGCACACCTCTCTGCCCAGAAAATATTGATCTGGATTCTTCCTGGGTAAAAGATACCCAGTAAAATTCTCTAAAGAGTTAGATTTTAGCCTGTGAGCTAAAGAGATTTATAAATCAGATCCTGCTCTTTTTAGGTGTAGAGAAAATTTCAATCACTCTGGCACGGGAACATCTGGGATTTAATGATTTATTGCCCTCACTTCCTGAGAAGAAATACTCTCCCAATTACACAGACAGGGACCTGAGGCACATGCTGTATTAAATCACTGGTTCATGGTCTCCTAGAGAGGCTGCATCCTCATTTCCAGCCCAAGGTCTCCCCTCTAGCAGGTCCAGGGAAGACATCAGGGACAATGCAAAAACTTGAATATTACACTATAAATACAGCAAGAGCAACTGCAATTCCCATTCTTCACACATCTTTAACTCTCAAAATCAAGTGTTTTGTAACACCTTGCAAAACAAAGTCAGTTGAATGATCATACAACTACAACCAAAAAGTACTCAATTTTCTACAAAACCTTTGCAGAGTTTGGAATATATTTTTATTTTAAGAAGCTGTGTGTGTGAGGAAACGAAGAGGCACAGCATTAAGTCGCATTTCCTGTCCTGGTACCTGACTTTATGGATATACTTCTTGTTCAGAGCCCTGTAATACTGTTCTCTATCAAAGTCATCTATTAACTTCTACCTCCATTTTTATCTGTGAAAACAGGAATTTACCTACCAGACTTCACAGTAACTCCATCTCATGTCTGTAAATCAACCTGGCACAACCACACAGGAACTGCACACCAGTAGCTGACATTTGACTAAACTGAGGAACAGTAATCTTTCAATACATGATTTGTAAGGTACATTGAACTCATGTTTCTCCAAAATGAAAAAAGAAAAAAAATCTCGAGGTTGGGCAGGCCTTTGTGTGGTCGTAAAGCTCAAGTTATCTTCATGAGAATAGAGGATAGACAGAGAATAGAGGAAGTTTGTTAGGCAGCCTATCCCACCCAGCTGCTAGCAGGCGAGTCATTTTCACCAAAACCATTTCCAGCAGGCATTTACCTACCATAGGATAAATACTTCTGCCAAAAGTTCCACATTTGCAGGAAGTGTAATCATCATTAGCACTGGAGATGTTTCTGACACCACTGCTGTCTGAGCTGCTGTGTTCTGCTGAGCCATCAGCAGACACAGAAAACCATGTTTTCATCCTCTTTATGACATCTAGGTACAACCCAAAATGGATTTGTTTTGTGTCATCCCTGGTTTTTACACTTAAAAGCCAAACTCGAGCTTTTTAATCCATTGGGCAAATTTACTATCATTAATGTCACTCTCTTCCCACTCCCACACATTTTTCTTATTAAGCGGCGATTAAGCAGGAGCAAAATTTCAGTAAATGACACTGTCGTCCCAAAATAGGTTCTTTCACATGGTGTGCAATAGGCCAATCCACACACACAGTCGATGTATTTGATTTATTTACAATTCTGTGCAGAAAGGGGTGCTGGGAGGAAATCCACAAAGCCAGCACAACTACTACCAAAACTCACTGTTTATACATTTTAGCAAACAAAGCCATTAATGTTCCTTGGCTACAAGTTTCCTAGTTCTCTTATTAATCAATATTTTATCTCCTATTGGTTAACAATTGTCTCACTTCTCATACCAATTAGTCTTCTTGCTCAGTCTTTCTCCTTTTTAAAGTCAGTGGGTTTTTTGGGTCGGTGGTCATGATCTCCCCCTGCCAGAATTACCTTTTACCCAGTCAGAGCTGATTCAACACAGTTGCTGAGTTGTCTTAGTTTCTTCCTTATCTTGGGGGTTCTGCCTAATGACCTGGGTGCCCGTTAATTCTACATTCTTTGTGTCCCCTGTCAGTGGTACATCCTTTTCCCCAAGCTTTGTTAACCTCCCCCTAGGTCTGAGATCTGAAACACGAGCCCGAAACCGTAACAAGGTAATTCTACAGACAAGTGATTCGTCTTTCTAACACCTGGACATCAGTTAGAGCTTGTTAGCTGCTCTCTGTTTCACGGATTAAATCTCCTTTCTTTTCGATTAGACTTGAAAGTGCACAAAGATCAGATATCAAAGAACATCCTTTATTAATATTTTTAAATATTTCACGTTTTGAAACAACACTGATGCTTTAAGGCAGCCACACTCCGCTTCTTTGCTTTTTTGTGGGTTTGTTGGTTTGGGGTTTGTTTGGGTTTGGGGGGAGTTGGTGTGGGGTTTTAGTTGTTGGTTGGCTTGTTGGGTTTTTTTTTAACTTTTACGACGGCGGCACTTCCGTCGCACGGCGCTGACGCCAGAAGGGCGCGCCGGGGCTGCGCGCGGCCCTTTCCCAGCCCGCCGCCGCCGGATCCGCTGCCGGATCCGCCGCTGGATCCGCCGCCATCGGGACCGCGCCGTGGCCGCGCAGGTGAGGGGGGCGCGGGGGGCGCCGGAGCCGCCCCAGGGCGGGTCTCCTGCCCCGCCGACACCCGCCCGCGCGTACCGGGACCCCCCAGCCCCGCCCTGCCGCTGCCGCCGGTTCCGGTGGGGCCGCGTTCCCGCCCCGCCCCGCCCTGGCACTCGCAGCCCCCACTGGGACCCCCCGACCCGACCTGGGCCCAGCCGCCGGAGGCGCCTTCCCTTCGCCGAGGCCTGTGCGGGGCAAGGCCGCGGGCCTCAGTGCCTCGCCGTGCGGCTGCTGAGAGGTTTGGGGTTTTTTATTTTCTCTCCCTTCCAGAAGACTAAAAAATGGCGAAGTTTGTGACACCCGTGATCCAGGACAACCCCTCCGGATGGGGCCCGTGTGCTGTGCCCGAGCAGTTCAAGGACATGCCCTACCAGCCGTTCAGCAAAGGGGACCGCCTGGGCAAGGTACCTCGGCCGTGCTGGGCCGCAGCTCTGTGTGCCCTCTGGCCTGCCACCCCTGCACGCTGCCGCTGGTGTTTGCTGCTTGTCACCGCGGCTGCTCCTCTGGCACCCTTTTCAGTGCCTCCTAACACAGGGCATGGCTGTGAACAGCTGGCAGGGCTGGCAAGCAGAGGTGGGAGTCAGAAGGATTAGTTCTGGAGAGCACTTCTTCTTCTGCTTGGAGTCCTGCGTGTACAAAGTCGGAGTTGGGGGGAAATGTTATGTTAGCACTCACTTACTTTGACTGTTTCTGTTTGTCCTTAGGTGGCTGATTGGACAGGAGCCACGTATCAGGATAAAAGATACACAAGTACGTGTTGTCTGGCGGCTGCTGCTGTGGTTTATTTTCTACAAAGTTCTCTTCAAGCGTCATTCCTGCTTTCATGTCTCACACCCACCCTGTGATTACTGCACACCTCAGCAAGACAGGCATCTTAATTTAGGAAGTGTGCTTCACCCTTGGGAGAGCTCTGTGGGGCTCTCCCTGTCCTTGGGGCTTACTCTGGATTTTTGTACTGTCTGATGACCAGGGCTCCCGAGGGAGACTTGCAGAGGGAAAAACATGCAGGTGTAAGGCAAGAGACCCAACCGAGGCATCAGGCTTAGGTGAAGGCAGTTGAGAGAGAAAGGGGCGAAGTATCAGAGTTTTTTTTCTTGGAAGCTTGGTGTCAAGATGCTCTGTTTTGTTTCCAGACAAGTACTCCTCGCAGTTTGGTGGCGGTAGCCAATATGCGTATTTCCATGAGGAGGATGAGACCAGCTTCCAGCTGGTGGATACAGCACGGACGCAGAAAACGGCATACCAGAGGAACCGCATGCGATTCGCACAGGTACCGTGTTCTCAGAGACAGGCTCAGAGGAGACCTTCGGTAGCACAGAAGTATTTCATGAGTAAAATGTCTTCCTTTTTTTGTTTTTCCTTTCCATCATTTCCACAGAGGAATCTTCGGAGAGACAAGGACCGTCGGAACATGCTGCAGTTCAGCATGCAGACACTGCCAAAGAGTGCCAAGCAGAAGGAGAGGTGAGGCTGCAGAGACGAGTGTACCAAGCTTTGGTTGGAATGCACGAACATACCATTGGTAAATTTGCAAACTTACTGTAACAGAACCTGCTGGAGCAAACAGTCATCAGAGGAGAATTTCAGGATGTTTCAAGTCCGATGTTCTGCTGGTGTCAGCAGTACATACAACTGGATTTCAAACAGCTATCTGAGAATTTAGGGGAATTTTTGAGTCGTATTTAGAAAGTAAACATGGCATTCCAAACAGAGAATATCTTTTCTGAAAAGTACGTTGCAGTCTTTAGATACAAAACTATGTAAAGAGCTCCTCAGAGCAAAGAAGAGACTTTTTAATGCTTTGGGCATCTTGATCAACAGATGGCTCAGCAAATGTTTCAGCGGCTCAGTGCCTGAAAGCACTGCTCCTCAGGTGGTAGTTTGGAAGTGGAGGAATGGTTGTGGCATATAGGAATAGAGAACTTCTCTTCGTGACTTTTCTCACGTTTGTCATTTTAGAGATCGTTTGCGCCTACAAAAGAAGTTTCAAAAACAGTTTGGAGTGAGGCAGAAGTGGGACCAAAAATCACAGGTAAACTGACAAGCTTTGTGCCACCGGTGAGGGTTTGGTTTTGCTGGCTGCACTCATGGGGCAGCTCCTCTTGCACAAATCCTGATGTGCTGTGTCTCCATTTCTCTCTTTATCTGTGCTACCTCTGGCCGCACAGCAGAAACCTCGTGACTCCTCTGTTGAAGTTCGCAGTGACTGGGAGGTGAAGGAGGAGATGGATTTCCCTCGGCTGATGAAAATGCGCTATCTGGAGGTGTCAGAGCCACAGGACATGTGAGTTCCTAAAAAAGCCATTTGTTTGCTTCCTGAAGTGACCAGATTTTTGGAAAGCAGGAGGGCAAGGGTCTCCTGGCCTGGTCCCAGTGTTCTCATTGAGGTACCCAAAGCACAGGGAGGTAATGGAACACCCAACAGGCTCTTCAGTCGTGTGCAGTTCATGGGTGGTGTTATCCCTAGGAGGGATGTCAAGATGGTTCTCTTGCCTCTGCAGAGAGTGCTGTGGAGCCCTGGAGTACTATGACAAAGCCTTTGACCGCATTACAACAAGGAATGAGAAGCTCCTGAGGAGCATTAAGCGCATCTTCCATACCGTCACCACTACAGACGACCCAGTTATCCGAAAGGTGTGTTTGCTGGTTTGTAAACCCAGTAGTGTGTTTCTCAGTGTGTGCTGTTGTTGGAGACCAGCTGTCACTGTCACACCAAAGGGCAAAAATAAAGAAGTGTTAGCTGGTATCATCATTTTTCTTAGGTCCAAGGCAGAGCTAGATTAATGCAAAGTTAAGAACACTGGCCAAGGAAAAGCTTTAATTCTGGGGGGTCAGGCAGACTGGTACTTGTTGGGAAGGAAACTCTTATGTCAAGAGATGTGATTCTTGAGGGTTCTGCTTTTGGAGGTGAGGAAGGCTCAAAGATTTCTTTCTTGTGACCTCACTGGCAATAAAGAGCTGTGCATTTTCCAACACACATTTCATAGTGGTTTCTTGCTTTCCACTTGTGTGGATGAGGGTGGGCCAGGATTGCTGGGTAGTACCTCATGCTTTGTCTAATAGTCAGTGGGGTACTTACTGGTCCAGCTTCCTCAGAATGGGAGAAGAAATCAGGGATCTGGTTTGCTAGCACTTCTCATTCTGGCTAGGGAAGGGGTATCTGTTCTTATTGCTGAAACAGTTTTCTCCTCCTCTTGTATCCATAGCTGGCCAAGACACAAGGGAATGTGTTTGCCACAGATGCCATCCTGGCCACACTGATGAGCTGCACTCGCTCTGTCTATTCTTGGGACATCATTGTCCAGAGAGTTGGATCCAAGCTTTTCTTTGACAAGAGGGACAACTCAGATTTTGGTGAGGAAAAGTCCTGAAAGAAATTTCTGTTGCAGTAGCTAAAGGGTCTAATTTTCTTTATGCTTACTTGAGTTTATTCTGTGTCTCAGTGTCCAGACTAAGAGCACTGAACAATCTGATTACTGCAGTACACTTGATAGCTGTGGGGGGAACTTCAGTATTGATCTGCTCCACTGTGTGGCTAGAGACTCACTGAAGCTGACATAGTTTCTCCCCCAAGTATAACCACTTGTGTCTGGTTTTCTTCTCAGACCTCCTGACAGTGAGTGAAACAGCCAATGAACCACCACAGGAAGAGGGCAACTCCTTTAATTCTCCACGCAACCTTGCCATGGAAGCTACCTACATCAATCATAACTTCTCCCAGCAGTGTCTGAGGATGGTAAGGTGGAGCAGTGCTAAATAGTAGGGCCTGTGTTTCAGAGAGTCTTGAAACTTCATTAAGGCTGCTTTAATACAGCACAGAAGGATTTTAATTGACAGTTATATTACACTGATGTTCTTCCAGTTTTGAAGGAGGTGGGATTACTTCTGGTGAGCAGTGTGACTTTGTTGTAGAAAAATTTTCATCCTTATTTCACAGAGAAATCATCTCACTGCCCTTGGTGATGCAGACAGGCTTCTGAGTACACTTACTGAAGCTGAAGTGCCATTACAAGTACTGCTTATAGCACTGTGACTAACATGAACATGAAGCTTCTCATCAGCTGTTTTATGTTTTGGTGTTTTTCTATATAAGGGAAAAACTGTTGCCGTAAAAGAATATTTTTCTGGTAGGGGAGAGCTGTCTCAGGCTTTTTCTCCTAACATGCCCTTCTGTTTTCATCTGCAGGGAAAGGAGAAATATAAGTTTCCTAACCCAAACCCCTTTGTGGAGGATGACATGGATAAAAACGAAGTAGCCTCTGTTGCATACAGGTATGTTGATACTGCTCTGATGCCAAGGTTTGGCAAGGAGGCAGGAGGTCTGTGTGATACGGAGGCAAAACAAATTAGGAGTGTTACTGATAGGAGCTTTACCTTGAGAGGGATTTGTGGATAACTTCACAGGGAACAGATAGAGGAGGAAAAGATTCTGCTGAGTGCTTGCATGGATCTGGAAGAGAATAAAGGTCAGAATAACCGGCTGGATTGTTTGTTGGCAGATACCGAAGGTGGAAGCTGGGAGATGATATAGATCTCATTGTCCGCTGTGAACATGATGGAGTGATGACAGGAGCTAATGGAGAAGTGTCATTCATCAACATCAAAACACTGAACGAGTGGGATTCCAGGGTGAGGAAGAATGGGATTCCAAAGCTAGCTCTAACTGCTTCACTGCTGCCTGACGTGCCAGGTACAGCAGAGAAGATAAGACAAACATCTGGCGGTGTCCCCTGTGTGTTATGTTCCACCAAAGGAGTATAACTTTGGTGGACAAGCAGTGCTGATGGGATTCTCCCCCAGATGAGATGTAGCTGGTTTTAACACTCTTGTCTCCAGGGGTTCAGCACAGTGGCCAGTCTGTTCCCATGCTTCCCTCGTGAATTCTTCCCTCACAAACTACCCTTTCTAACCAGTTGGGCAATCCCAGCTTGTCAGACTGACACTAGTTTTGATTCTCCTCTCAGTATTGCAATGGAGTGGACTGGCGCCAGAAGTTGGACTCCCAGCGAGGAGCTGTGATTGCCACGGAGCTGAAAAATAACAGCTACAAATTAGCCCGCTGGACATGCTGTGCGCTGCTGGCTGGATCAGAGTATCTTAAACTTGGGTAAGGTGGGGTTTTCACACCAAACGTCTTCAAGGTGCATTTTCCATGATTAAACGCAGTTTATATGTGTCTAAATGAAGCATTTATAGAATGAGTAATCATAAAACAACCAAACGCTGGAGTAGCCAAGAAGGGAAAGCTCGTGATGAGCACACCAGCCTTGGTGTGAGCTGCTACCCATCAGCATCAGGCTGATGTGCCCTTGCTGTGGCTGACCTCGTGAGACCCCACACATGTGAAGGGCAGGTGGCCTCTGTGGCTGTCGGCCTGTTTGCGGAGGTCACCAGCAAGGAAAATAAACGCAGCGAGTGTGCTGCCTGTCAGGAATCCGATCGACATCCTCCTCAGTGCCCTGTTACTGAGAAATTGGGTAGTGGGGGAGGGTATGGCCACAGCCCTTTTTGAACTGTCAGCTTAAAATCATTTGAGTCTGTGCTGTGGGTAATGAACGGGAGGCATCTGCTGACTCTTTTCTAGTGGTTCTGCAATCCTAGGTTACACCCTCAGACACAGGACTGATACTTTTGCATATGCTTAATTCCAAACTCCCAGCTAATCATGCTATTGCTTAATTTTTATCTATGCGACTAATTCTTCTGTATCTTTTGTACCACTCCATCCGATTTGGGGATTTCCAGGTGCATTACTGATTGACAGTTTGTAGCCAGGAGATCCTCTTAGCTTTCAGTGTTGGAGTATTAGGATTTTTCAGCCCAGAAAACAAAACTAAGATGATCACAGTGCTTTTCTTGCTGCCATTCTTCTGCTGTCGGAGCTTAATTTCCTGATACCCCTCTGGTTTCTTCTTGCCCCCCTAGGTACGTATCCCGTTACCACGTGAAGGACTCTGCCCGCCATGTGATCCTGGGCACGCAGCAGTTCAAGCCAAATGAGTTTGCCAGCCAGATTAATCTGAGCATAGAGAATGCCTGGGGCATCCTGCGATGTGTCATTGACATCTGCATGAAGCTGGATGAGGGGAAGTATCTCATCCTCAAGGACCCCAACAAGCAGGTGATCCGCATCTACAGTTTGCCTGATGGCACCTTCAGCTCTGATGAAGATGAGGAGGATGAAGAGGAAGAAGAGGAAGAGGAAGGTTTGTAGCGTACTTGGGGATTTATGCTTCTAAGTGATGTACTGGTCTGGATAAAAAGGGGTGACCTGTGGTAAAGACCAGAGCCAGAGGATGAGATCTGACCAGTGCAGTGGCAGGAGAAGAGCAAGGCCAGAGAACATGTGGTTGCAAGGAAAGGTGTGGGTGACATTGGGAGTACTCAGTTGGAAGCAAAAAGAACAGAGAATTGGAAATGTAGATGTTGTGCTTCTGTACAGATACTTAATGAGGACTGATTTTACCAGGGGTAGGGGAGAGAGGTCCCAGATCCAGAACACTGGCTGGGAAAATGAAGCCTGCCAAGGCCTTCATTCAGCAGCCCCAAGATTTGCGGGAGTGGGTGGGTGCTGATTTCTGTTGGTACTGGGATATTTTTTGACTACAGTTTTAGAAATGGCAGTGACTATCAGATGACACATTTAAAATGCGTGGTGATGGAGCACAATTGAGGTAACTCCGTGAAGGCTTTCCTGAAGTGACTGTTGAAGCAGAGCAATCGCTGGCTAGTCAGGATGAGAGTTTTGGAGGATTGGTGGTGCCCTGTGGACAACAGCTGGTTTTGCTTCACTGCCTAAAACCATCTGCGATCCCTGATACAAGATCTCTGTATGCTTTGTTCAGTCAGTGGGACACCATTTATCCTAGGGCTCCTGCTTTTGTGATAATAAAAGTATCTCCCAGCTTCTTAGGCTGTAAACTTGGCATGGCTGCTCTGGATTTTATTATGGAAATGTTAGTTAGGTCTCTGTGTAATTTACTCAGGAATGTAAATTGTGTAATTCCAAATTACGTGTGTGTGGTCTTGGCTGATGGACAGGTTTGTTGGGAAGGTGGGGTGAGGGAGGGACAGGCAGTCAGAGGTGGGATAAATCTCCCTGAAGTGACAGCCTTGGTTTTTCATGTTCCTTGTGGCATTTCCTTGACAGACATGGTTTATTCTGGGGTTTTGGGTGGTTTTCTTTCCCCTGGTGCATTCGTTTCACTGCTATTTGTCTTCTGTTTCAGAGGAAGAGAGCTGAATGCTGCAGCCAGCACCGAGGGGCAGCAGTGACAGGCAGCCCCGTCCTTGCAGGCGGGCAATGGCTGCACATCGATGAGAACCGGGGGGGCGATCGAAATAAAGTTGATTTTGCGGAGTGAGGCCGCGCTCTGTGTGTGTGTGTGTGTGTGTGGATGTGCCCCGGCCCCCCTTCCCGCGCTGCCCCTTTAAGCGCGGTCCGCCCCCGGACACGTGGTGCGCGCGCGGCGGTGCCGGCGGCGGGAAGCGGCGGCGGTCGCGTCACGTGACGCGCGGGGCCCGCGCCGCCCCCCTCGCTCGCCCCCGCAGCGCGCGGGAGGCGGCGCCGTGCCCGCCCCGCCCCGCCCGGGCGGCGCGGAAGAGAGGAGGGAGCGGAGCGGGAGGAGCCCGGAGCGGGAGCAGCGGAGCGGCGGGGGCTCCGTGGCGCAGGTGCGGCCGCGGGCCGGACGGGTCTGCGCGGCCGGCGGCGGCCCCGCGCGTCACGTGCGCCTCGCGCGCCATTGGCGGGGGCGGGGACACCGGGGCCGGGCCGTATTGGCGGGGCAGCGAGGGCAGCGCGGGGCGCCCCGCCGCCCATTGGTTGGTGGGCTTGGGCCGCCCTCTCCCATTGGCTGTTGGGGCGCAGAGGCGCTCGCGGCCATTAATCCACAGGTGCTGCCCCACCTTCCCACCTGTACGCTGCCACCGGGGGCGCTGTGCGCCCATTGGCTGGGGAACCTGGGGCCCCTTTTGCTATTGGCTGGCAGGGGGCAGGGCCCCGCCTCAGCACCCCTGCCCTGGGCGGGGACGTCATGGCGGCTGGGCCGGGGCAGGGGCCGGTGGGCTCTGGCGGGGCCGGGGGTCTCTGGGCAGGGGCAGGTGGGCACTGATGGGATCAGGTGTCTCTTGCATGGAGGCTGTAGTCCCCAAGGTGACGCTTCCATGGTGCTCTTCCCCGCAGGGGTGGCGGTGCCAGCCCTGCCATGGCCACGTTGGTCTGTGGGACGCTCCTGGGGCTGGCCCTGTGTGCACTGAGCAGCACCACTTTCCTCTACCACGACTACTGTGTCATCGGGGCCGGCCCCGCGGGCCTGCAGGCAGCCTATTTCCTCCAGCAAGCCGGGCGGGACTACGTTGTCTTCGAGCGGAGCCATGCACCTGGCAGCTTCTTCGCCCTCTACCCTCGCCACCGCAAGCTCATCAGCATCAACAAGCAGTACACGGGCAAATCCAACAGCGAGTTCAACCTCCGCCACGACTGGAATTCGCTCCTCAGCCATGACAGGCGGCTGCTTTTCCGACACTACTCGCGTGACTTCTTCCCTCACGCTGACACGATGGTGCGTTACCTGGAGGACTTTGCATCCCTGCTGGAGCTGCGGGTTCAGTACAACACAGCCATCATCCACGTGACACTGGAGAGAAACGAGCAGGCCTGGAATGGCCACTACTTCCTCCTGACTGACCAGGACAGGAAGAACTACAAGTGCAGGTAATGGGCAAACCTGGGGCTTGTCGTGCGGCTCTACATGGTCATCTTCGAGGTCATAAAATCACAGGATAAGTTAAGTTGGAAGAGGCCCATGAAGGCCATTTTGTTGGGTTGCTCAAAGCCTTGCCCTGTTGAGGCATGAGTATATCTCCAGTGATGGAGGTTTCACAGCCTCCTAGAGCCTTAACCACCATCACAGGGAAAAACATTTTGTGGGGTCAGTGGGTGGATGAGTGGAATAAGTGCTCCTGGGAAGACACTGCCTTCCATGAGCAATGTTTTTTGCCTTGAGCAGCTGAGGGCAGAGCAGATATGAACAGGCTGCACTGGCCATCATGGCAGGGTCCATCCTTGATAGGTAAACTTGAAATCACTTCTGTTTTATCACTAGATAACTGCTGTCTGTGAAAAAAGTAACACAGTTGTACTTGTAGCCACCACTTCATTTATTGAAAATGAGAGTGAGTCAGTGCAGTGACACCTCACTCCTAGGTCTCAGCTCAGAACTGTGTCCCAGCCAAGCTGAGCCGTGAGCTGACAGAGCTGGAACACAGAGGGGAACCAGAGGAAAGTGGGGCTGACTATAAGAAATAACCCTCAACACTGCTGGTCCCTGAACTCCCCTTCCCCTCATCATATTTACGCATGTATATCCTGCACTGTCATTGAGCTACGTTCCTAAAAACCTAGAAGTTACTCATGTGAACATATGGAGTGTATTTCCCACCTCTCCTGAGAACCTCAGCTCTATGACAGCAGGTCGTGCTGGCTGTCACTTGCCGGTGTGCTGCTGGCAGGCTCAGGGGGGACAGAAGGCAATCCCGGACACCCACGTACTGCAAGCAAGTTGCTTTTTGGAGCTGTGTAATCAAGGCTGGGACAGCAGACAGTGCTGCTCGCCTCAGCTGCCTGGCGTTTCCATCTAAGTCACAAACATTTCCCCAAGAATCAAGCAAAAGCTCTTACGCAGAGATATAAAAAGATCACTGTACTCATTTTTGGTGTTAACAATTAGTGACGTTGCTAACATGTTTTTATGGCTGGGAGTTACATTTCAAAATATCAAAACCATATCCTGTCTCCTTAAAAATTACTTCTGTCCTGCTCTACTAAAAGGCAACTCAAATTTTAAATCAAAGTCATTTTTTATGCATCATATAACCAATGTGTGGAACTTTAGCATTATATATATAGTTAGTGAATACATATGAGCAGAGCTTGCGTTCATGAACAATGGAGTAAGATGTGTATGTACAGCATCCACACTGACTTTTGCTATATATAAGAACATGCCTAGTTGTCCTGAGGAGAGGGACGAGAGGAGCAGATCATTAGGTGGAACTGGGTAGAGGTTTCTTTTGAAACCATGGCTTGTGCCAATGATCCAGCATCACTGTGGGGGGCACATCACATCCATCTTTCACAGCGGGAGGAGGAAGGAGTGCTGAGATGGAGCCCCATTCCTCTAATTCCAGCATTCCCTAGTGCTATCCCTGTTTTTACAGCTCTTTGTTGGTTGCCACTGGGACGTGGGTCCCCAATGTGGTAAACTTCCCTGGCTCAGAATATGTTGAGGGTTACGAGACTGTGTCCATCAACCCGGAGGATTTTGCTGGCCAGACCGTGTTGATTTTGGGACGCGGGAACTCAGCCTTTGAGACGGCAGAGAACATTCTGGGGGTCACGAACTTCATCCACATGGTGAGCCGGTCCCGCGTGCGCCTCTCCTGGGCCACCCACTACGTCGGGGATCTGAGGTAGGAAACTGCTTCTGTTCCTCTTTGTGATGCAGCTGAAGTACAAACAAGGAGAATCACTTCTTTCCCAGGTGACAGGCTGGACTGTGCAGGTAGTGCTGCTGTGGTCCTGAGAGGCACAGGGGAAACGTGGGGCCTTCTGTAGATCCGTGGTTTAAAACAATCCAGGTTGCAGTTGCTGAACACAGAAGCATGATGAGAGCTTTTTGGGAGCTGTGTGAGATAGAAACATGTCCACTTGGAAACTGTATCATTAAAAAGTGCTGGCTCTCAAGTTGTTCCTTTGCTTGCAATCACAGAGGAAAGCTGAGAGGTTGGCTACACCCTGCAGGGGCAGTGAGGCTGTGTTACCTGTGCCTTTCCTTTGAGCCCTGAGGCTCTGGGGATAACCTTTACACTGAAGAGGAGTTGGGATGCCTGACAATTGATCCCATTTTCAGCAGCTAAGACAGAACCTCCCTTCTTTTAGCCCTTCTTATGTTCTCCTGTTTTTCATAGAGCAATTAACAATGGACTGCTGGACACCTACCAGCTGAAATCTCTGGATGGGCTTCTGGAGGGTGACCTGGAAGATCTGGCTATTGTCAAGGACAAAAAAGGAAAGCTGCACATCACACTCCGGTTCTACCTGGAGAACGGGAACATCAGCGCAGGCATCGATTCCATCACCCTCCCGCAGGATGAACTGGACAATTTTGCCACCCGGGCACCTTACGACCGTGTCATCCGCTGCCTGGGCTGGAAATTTGACTTCTCCATCTATAACAGGTGAGGGGGAACCAGGATCTCCAGGGAAGAAGGTATTTAGACTGAAGGGCCTGAGTAGGGGGGGAAAGGAAGGGCAGGTCCTCTCCTGGCAGCATTGTTTGGACCTCCATGTGCTCTGAGCTACCTGGTGCTGCACAGTCTTCTGTTTACCCTGCAAGTAAGGCTGTGTCTCAGTGGGAATGTGTTTGTTGCTGCCCTCTGACCAACAGACTCTAAGGCTGAGCAGATGGCAGTGCTGGGACCGAGTGACACAGAAAAACTTGTGCCTTTAGAACTTAACATCCTGACCTGTCAGATCACATGGAGAAGGCTAGCAATGTTTTGGGGTTTTTTTGAAATGACGATGGTACAGGTGCAGATCACTACAGGAAGGTTTTTTCTGGGGAAAACAAATTTCCTTGAGGATGCAACCTTCACTCCACCTTGGTGCATCCTGCGGTTGAAAATTACACTGCTAACTTCACTGTCTTCCGGAATTCACTGTCGGTGGCTCAGCCTGGAATTGGATCTTGTCCAGAGCTACCTTGGGATGAGCACCCTTGTCTTCTGAAGATCCTCATTTTAGTAGTAAACCCCACTGAGGGCAGCAGGGGTATGAAGCAAAGTCTTGCAGTGGCTGCAATATAATGTGTATCAGAAACCCTTTTTATTTGCTACCCCCATCGTTCCTGACAGCCTGCTCTTCTCTTTTGCACATCAGATCCCTTAGAATGATGCCAGGAAAAGGGAATATTAAAAAGTATCCTCAGATCAAACCCAGCTATGAGTCCAGAGGCACTCAGGGGCTCTTTGTTCTCGGCACTGCTAGCCATTCTGTTGACTTCAGGAAATCTGCTGGGGGCTTCATCCATGGATTCCGGTATACAAGTGAGTAACTGGGGTGTACAGAAAGGGCAGAGGTGGAAATTGTTCCTCTCTTCAAAGGAACAGTCCATAGCTTACTGCTGGAAAGAGATCACCCTTAGTCTTGTTCTGGCAATAACAATGACAAAACACAGTCAAGCTGCAGCTGCATCTGCATTGTCTGAAGTGGAGGAGAAGTGACTTGGGGTCATATCTGAAGTTTTTGGTTGTCTGTCTTTGTTTTGTCTTGTGTCTCTCTTGCCTGTTGTCTGTTATTTATGTAACACAATAGATTTCTTCCTGCCAGATGCTCTGCCTCGTGACTGGCTGTGGGTGAGAGGTCTGTGCTGTGGAGTTAAAACCCAGCAGCTGTGGGCAGTAGAGAAAATTTCCTTCTTTATGTGTGTTTGCCCATCCTTATCATTAAAGGACTTTCCAGAAGTAAAGAAATATACCTGAGGACCCCACCATCCCCTCCCCCACCACTTAGCATCACATCAGCTTTCAGAGGGCGTCTCCACTGCAGTTACCAGCGATTGGGGTGGGAGATCCTGAGCACAGAGGAGCTGTAAAGCTTATTTATTGAGTCCTGTGCCGCAGCAGAGTGATTGGATTTCTTAAAAGCGTAAGATTGGATTTTTAACTAAGCTGTCTTTGTTTCTCTCGATGTCTTAGCTCGCGCGGTCCATCGCCTATTGGAAAACCGTCACCATGGTGTCCCCTGGCCATCCACAGTCTACCCTATTACACAGCTGACCAATTCCATCATCAAGCGGGTGAACGAGGCCTCAGGCCTCTACCAGATGTTCAGTGTCCTGGCTGACATCATTCTGCTGAGAGAGTGAGTGAGTGAGTGAGTAATTATTCCCAGCACTGCACTCCATCATTTTGTTTCTCTTTCTTTACCATTGCTTCCCATGGTGACACCACACAGATTGCTGCCTAAGTCGTGTAGGCAGCCACCCCAGACCTGTACCACTGCCACAACTGGTGCCAGTTACTTCTGCCCCTTACTTCCCTTTCTTAAAGGGCTGGAATGGTACAGACCTTCCCTCCAGGCTCAGCAATGGAATACTCTTTTACTGTCCCCAGGAAAAGAGTTTCCTTGAGCAGTTCTAATGTAAAGAAGAGTCCCATAATCCAGGAAAATAATGGAGTCTTGTAACAATATCTGCAGCCTTCATAAGCTCTGCATCAAGTCCAGCCCAGATCTGTAATGACCAGAAAAAAAAATTACTATCTGATGGCTTTTTGGCCTTATCTTCACCCAGCTGAGGGTGGGTTGGATCCCAGCTGGCTTTGTCTGGTGGGAAAGTCTGATGGTGTGGTTGCAATTCACAGGAATGCCACAGCATTTGAATACCTGGAAGAGTACCCCACTGGAGTCCTAGCAGAGCTGGAAATGCAGACTGGGAGAAAGGCTCCCAATGGGCTCTTTGTCATCATCATGGAGTATGGGAGGAATTTCTCTGGGGCTGACAAGGATGTCTTCTACTACAACCGTGCCGTGGGAGAAGCACAGCATGCCTGGCAGTCCAACTTTCTACACCCTGTTATTTACTATTACAAACGCCTCCCAACAGGTGAGTTTTCCTGCTAGCTATGTGATACAAGCGAAACAGAGAGGGATGAAGATAGTTCAGAGCCAGAGGAGGGGCGGTACCTGAAGGCATTGTTCCCCCTTCTCCATTTCCCTCATGTCCATCCTTTGAGACACCCGCCCACCACTGCATGAGCTGAAAAAGAAGCTGGCAGTTGGCAAGAAATTTCCATCGGTCAGTACGGGGGATAGGAGGTTGGTACCAGAGACCTCACATTTGAAAATAGGAGCAAATAGATGTGCTGGAAATTTCACCATTCCCAAAAAGAGGAACACTGCTTCCCTTTGGCTGGCACCCTGTGTGTGTTTTGCAGAGCCTGGCAGATGAGGCTGGGCTGTTGTTGTTTGGCAGTGCTGCTGCCAAAAGAAAGCTTCTCTATGTGGCTGACCCTGGTCTGAGAGGTCACACAGCCATAGAGGCAGCCAAAGGCAAGGGTTTGAAGAGGAGTGTTATATCCAGCAAGCAAACATGATCAGAATAGATTTCCTTGGGAAGTGAGTGTGTTGAGTCTTCATCCCCAGAAACCTAGGGTCATGGTCCAGCCTGCCTTGCACGGAAATAAGCATGATGTGTAGCAGCATTAAACACAGCTTAGGCCGTCTGGCAGTCCCTGCCCAGGGGGAACAGGAGTGAAATGACAGGAATGCTGTGAGTGGGGACAGAGGGCAGCTGGTGCAGTGGCAGGGCTGTTGAGGACAGAGCTAGCAGAGGGGATTGCAAATGAAAGTAAGGTAGGGATTAAAAGGTCAGGACAAAAGCTGAAACAGCTGTCACAGCTGCTTTCCATTCCTCAAGCTCTTTTTAATGCCATTTTGCTTCTAAGAGACTCCCTTAATGTTCTCTTGGCAGAGCGTGAGATGAAACTCCGGCCGCCAGAGTGGCCTCTCCCTCATCCAGATGCCATCCATCACATTGTGGAGGACTTTCTGACAGACTGGACAGCCCCAAATGCTCACATCCTGCCACTGAGGCGCTTTTTGGAGAACTGCCTCAGCACCGACCTGCGCAGTTTCTTTGCAGGTAATTTGAGCACAGAGTCCAGGTGGCAGGAGGAGGAGGAATGTGAGGTACAAAAGACAGGAAGGATCTCTTCTGCAGATAGCTGAGATCTTCCTGTGGTGAGTTGCTTGTCTCACCATCAGTCACACCTCAGCACAATCCCCAGACAGTAAAAAGTGCCGTTCTGTATGTGTATGTTCCCAAAGAGCCTTTGCTCTTGCTCACCATTAGAAAGAGACTGGCCCAGGCATGCCAGGATTTAGGGAAAGGTATATCAGGTTGGGTTCAATCCCTTTTCTAGCTGCAGCTTCCCTTCTCCATTATCTGAACATTTCTTTGTACTATTGGGTACTAGATCTTATGTACTGATGATGGGATTGCTTTCCCATGGGAAATGGGAGTGCTGTGGTGTGAAAGCTGAAGACAGCCTCTGCTGCCTCCCTTCCTGGTCTGAAGACTGGTCGAGGAACCTCCTGCAGGAAGCCCACATGGCAACAGAGAGAAGCAATCCTGTGGTACAAAGAGGATGCCAGATGGACACAACCTCAAATCCAGATCCTTTTTCTCTCAGACTGCAGACTGGAGATCCCTCTCTGCATCTCCTGAGCTCTGCAGAATTAACTCAATTGCTGTGCTGCAGTCGTCTTCCCTCGTCCTCTCTGCCTTTTGTTTTGAATGAGTCCTTGATACTTTATGGGAATTTTTCCCTACAGGGTATCTCTGCTGAATCTGATTTTCGATCCTTTCCCCTGCAGAGTCCTGTTTCCTGTTTGCCTTCACCCATCAGAAGCTGCCCCCCTTCTGCCAGCAGGGATACGTGAGGATGCAGGGGCTTGTGGGCAGCGAGGGGCTCCGGCGCCACGCGGTGCAAGCTGGACTACTGCAGGATTACACTCTCACAGACTTTTCGGGTGACAGACCCCCTGACAGCCATGACAGGTCAAGGGACCAGTTGCTGAGAGATCAAGTCATTCCAGTTCGTCCACTGCAACATCTTGTCAAGGCCAAGGATGAGCTTTAACCTTTCTTGCTCTACACTGAAACCTAGAGCTGTTGTGACAGCACTGTAACAGAGATCCACAGCAGGATTCTGCCCTTTTCCTGTGCCCTTTTTCCATCCTCATGCCTTCCCCTAATCATGAGTTGCCAAAGACCTGCTCAGATCTTGCTGTTACGAAGAGGACCAACATCTTTTGAATAATGAGCAACGGGCCAAAATCCAGTGATGCTGAGGCTCCTGCGTTGTCCTTGCAGAGCTCAGAGTTGCCTGAAAGTGGTGTTTGTGTTTATCTGACTGACCAGTATCTGCAGTGACGTACAGAGGTCACAGAAGAGAGTTCAGGAACACCTGGGAAACTTAAAATGTCATGTTCCCCTTTGGAGGTGACCTGCTTGCACCCTGTGGAGCCTGGTGCAGGCTCTCTGGTCCCTGGATGCTATACCCTGTGTATACTTGAAGATTTGCTCCTGCATCGGGTCCCGAAGTGGTACTCTGGGCAAACTTCCAGTATTTTTCTTGCATTTGAGTTAGGGCAGTTGTGTAGCTTCAGTGGGGAGGGTTTTTTTTTAGTTACCATATAGGTCAGATAATTTGTCATTTCCCAGAGAGCACTACAAGGGACCCTTCCCTCCACAGTGGATGAGTAGCTTGCCTGGAATGCCTGGGACACAGAGACTGACACTGACTTCAGCTATGCTGTCCTCATGTTTTTCTTCTCCCACACCAGGCAGCCTGGAAGGTTAGCCCTTTGTCTTTTATAAAGCATGACCAATATTTCTGCTGTTTGCACTATGTCCCATCAAGAAAGTTTGACGTTGTTAAAATGCTCCTTCTCTAATTTATTCCCATTGAGTCACCTTGAGATCCTACAGGGAGTGTCTGGGAGGCTGGCTGCACTTTGCTGCTCCCCCTGTCAGCCACATGCACTTGCCTGTCTCCTCCCTGTGGGCTTCTTCCATGACCCTGGAGTGGCAAAGCAAAAGCAGTTTTCAGCTTGACCTTATGATATCCCTGTGATTTCTAGGAAATAGAGGAGAGGTGAGAGGGAACAGGCGTTTACCTCCACACATGTTTTCCAACGCCTTAGCCTCTCGAAAAATATACACTTGTGCTTCCAGACTGGAGGGGGCTGTACTTTACATGTACCTAAAGCTCTCCCAATCCTTTGAATTCAGTTACTGTTTCTGTAAAACCCCAGTTTCTTGGAGAGGCTGGGGAGCAGAAGAGGTGAAGGACATGTCAAAGGATTTCTTGCACTCTTTGGGAGCACTGAGCTGTGCTAGCAATGCTGCTGCTTCTGGAAGATCTCACCTGTTCATGTGCAACTGGAGAGGGGAAACAATCACCTCAGTTGGCATCAATCAGCATCCTTCTATGGGTTTTACATCCCATTGCCGCAGCTCCAAGGCCAGACCAGGAATGGCTCTCGTGGCCTGTAGTTGCCTGGGTGATGTTACTACTTGCAACATCCTTGGCACCATGGGCATTTTATTTTGGAATTGTCCAGGGGAAGAAAAGGGCCTGTGGCTGAATTGGGTTGACCAGCTGTCCCCAAGAGCCTGTTTCATTTGTTCTCTGTGGGTGCTGACACAGAGTGCATCCCTGTTGTACCTACACACATGCACATTCTGCAGTTGTTTCCTCTTCCATCCTCAAATTCCCTCAGGAAAACGTGAATCTGTACATTCACAGTGTACATGTTGCCTTACATTGTGATTTCCTTTAGAAAAGTGATGGTCTAAAAAACCAGCACCTACCAACTCTTCCAGCATGCTCTGCATGTCTCCAGGGTTTGATCTGGTGACTCAAACCCCAGAGGTTTTGCTGCCACTCACTTCCAATTGGACTTGGGGAGCCGGGATCCAAGTCTCCTTGCTTTGGGTGCTGCCAAATGAGTGTTGCCCTCTCAGCCTTGTTCCGGTTGGGCTCCCCCCAGTGCTGGAGGTGGCAGGGAGTGGAGCCTTGGCTCTGAATTGTTTTCCATCAGGGACCGTGGTTACAAACGCTGCTTTGTGTCACCCGCGGGGGCAGGGTGCGTTCTGGAAGGGAGCTGATGGCTGTGTGGGGGGTTGCAGGGCTGTGCACTTCAAGGAAAGCCCTTTGCCCAGCTCCGACCTGAAGAGAGCCGCCGGCCGGGGCCGCCGCGCAGGGCCGTGACCGGGAATGGGGGCACGTGCGGAGGGCGGCGCCCATTGGAGGGCTCCGCCGCCAATCAGCGCTCGGAGTTTGCCCCGCGTGAAGCAGCCCGCCGGCGCCCACGGGGGCGGAGCGAAGCGGCTTGAAGGACGGGCACGGCGACCAGTCAGAGATGGCCGGCCCTTGGGGCGGCGGCCAATCGGCTGAGGGGGCGGTGGTGCCGTCTTTCGCAGCCATCCGGTGGCTGCGGCCAATAAGCGCGCAGGTGGGCGGGGCGGCGGGCGGAAGTGCGGCTGGGCGCGGGTCACCTCCGGGCCGGGAAGGTGCGAGGGGATCGGGGGGGACCGGGGGAACACTCCGGGCTGAGGCGACCTGTCCTCAGGGGCCAGAGGGGGACTGTCCTCCCTCACCGGGCTGGGGGGCTCGGGGCCCTGTCACTGCGAGAGCTGCCGGGACCCACCGGCTGGAGGAGCCCCGCGGTACCGGGGCTGCCCTGGGGGTGGGAAGGCACGTACTGTGGCGGGGGGACTCGGGGAAACGGCGCCCTGCGCCTGGAGCTGGGATCCCGGTGGAGGCCCCGTGGCCGTGGGGCCGGAGCTGCAGGGGTTGTCGGGCTGAGCACAGGGGCAGGGAGCGCTCCCGTGTGATATCCCATCAGTGTCTCTCCCGGGCACCTCCTGCCCTGGGGGCTGCCCTGCCCAGCGCACTCGGCTCGGGGCTCTGCCGCAGTGGGACCAGCCGTGGAGGGCCCCCCACCCCACGAACCTCCCGCTGTCCCCACAGATGGCCCAGAGGCTGGCGCTGCGGCGGCTGCTGTCCCTCACCCCGCGGGGTCCCCCGGCACCCCCCGGCAGGGCCTTTGGCACCTCGGCGGGCCGCAGGAGCACCTTCAATGTGCAGGACGGCAGCGACTTCCAGGACCGGGTGGTGAACAGCCCCAAACCCGTGGTGGTGGATTTCCATGCACAGTAAGTTCCCCCCTCTCCACCGTCACATGTGCAGGTGTGCCCTGACTTTCCTGGCACGGTGGCACTCCGGGCACACCAGGGAGGAGCAGGGCCGAGGGCTTCCCAGGCTGTGGGGTCTGGTGTTACAGGGTGATTTTGCCCATGGAGCTCAGTCCGTAAAGATTTCACTCACAGCTGTGCCCTGCAGCGGTGTCAAACAGCAGTGCCAGGAAGGCTTTCCCCAGGGTGGCGTACTTGCACCTCCCAAGCACTCAGGTGTCACCCCACCCCCGGCCTTGCATCATCTTGCAAAAGATACCTCAGGAAAAAATTCTGATCTCTCCCCTATTTAGCTTTTGGGATGAAATGTCCTCTTAGAAGCATTAAATGTTGTTAACAGCCGTGGAGGAGCTCTGCACTTGCTCTGCCCCAGCACTGCCACGTTGTGTCTTTCCAGGTTTCCTAAGGCTGCTTGCTCTTGAGGCTCTTGACAGCAAGTGCCTTTGTGTTAATAACAGCCCTGTGACACTAACAGCAGCATTTGTCATCAACAAAAATGTTGTCATCCTCTTGCCAGTAAAAATATTCCTAGATGTTATCTGCTGGATTAACGACACTGATTATTTTTTTCATGTGTTTTCATGTAGTCCTGCAGTGCTGTCACATGAGCCTGTTATGGCTGATTGAGGGCAAACAGAGTATGAAACAGCCCAAAAACTTCTGCTCTAAACAGACCGAGCTGGCAAAGCAAAGTGAAGTTTAGCTGGGATCATCCAGGGAGGAGAGGACAAATAACTGAAAGAGTGAAACTTGATAGGGAGGGAGGCTGAGGAGGAGCAAAGTTCACCAGAGCTTCAATTCTATAAAAAAAGGGCACTTAGAGCTTTAACTCATGTTTTGCTTGAACTAAGTTCATAGTATCCTAGCTGATGCAGTTAGAGCATGCAGGGAGTGTCCAGGGCCTCACAGAGCCTGCTACTGCTGCACCTGGGTCTGGATTAGATGGTCTCCCTTTGAACAGATGCAATGCCTCTGCAAGTTTTGCAGCTAAAGGGGGTCTCTGTAAACCCTGCAATGAGCATGGAGGGGAAATCTGTGATTTGGTGATTGGCATAAACTGATTTGGGTGTGGTCAGCAAGCCTAGTGCCCAGCAGCAACACTGGCTCCAGGGCAGCAGGATCACAGCTCTGCATGTGGATGTAAAGCCCGGTGGGGGTGAACAAGAAGAGGGCAGGAGAACCAACAAGGCTGGCAAAGCAGACTGCGGTGTGATCGAAATGACATCTAAAGCACCACAAATGCTGGATGGTGACCTCTTCTCACACTCAGCCCCTCCACCACACACACAGAAAAAACCCTTGGTTGAGGAATACATTCAGTGCAGGTGTCTCTCAGGGTGCAGTTGCAGGGGAGCTGCAGGTTGACCTCTGGAAGCCCCAGGCAAGAGGCCGTGAACTGCTGACCCTTTACACAACAAAGGGCCTTGAGACATGTGGCCCAGCCAGGTGACCTGACACTCAGAGACACAGCAGGAGCTGCCTGTCCTGGGCTTAGACTGTGAGAGGATAAAAGCCCAAGGGTTCCATTGTTCAGGGTTCTTCCTCAAAGGCACCAGCTTCATCTGTTTGTTTTAAGGATGGGGACATCTGAGGCACTGCTGTGGGAAACCTGGGGTTGAGCCAGCAAGGAAACCTGGTCTGAGTGCGAGTGTGGGGTGTGTAGCTGTGAAGGGGCCTCGGTCCCAGCTCAGGTGGTTCGAGTGTGACTGCCAGAGTGGCTTCTGGATGGTTGAACATGAAGCTTCCTTAATGCCTTTGGCAGCTCCTTTGTGAGAGGAGTGTTTTTCAAAGCTGTGGTTCAGGAATGGTGTTTCCAGGCTGGCTCCCGAATGGAGCAGCACCGGCATACCAGCACATCCTCCATGGCTGTTGCTGTGCTTGCCTCCTCTAATGTCCCCTCTCTTTTCTTGCTCCATCAGGTGGTGTGGTCCCTGCAAGATCCTAGGCCCCAGATTAGAGAAGATGGTGGCCAAGCAGGAGGGGAAGGTGGTGATGGCCAAGGTGGACATTGATGATCACACAGACCTTGCTATCGAGTACGAGGTAGGAGGTGGAAGAGCACAGACTTCCTTTGGCTGGCAGCACCAAGAATGTCCCTCCCTGTGGAAAGCTGTGCCTGCATGGCAGCAGCATTGGAGGGGAGGGGAAGCCCAGTGCCTACTGGATCTCTTGTTAGTAGGTGGATTTTGCTGCTTGACTCTTCTCCAGCTCTGCTGGTCATGCTCAGCATCCCCCCCTCTGATTCTGCACAAAGGTGTCTTCTAGGCCTTGCAGGCATCTGTCACTTGCCTGGCCTTGAGGAGCCTGAAGCGCATGCGGCGTTTTGCTGTGAGCCTGGGCTGCTCAAGTGCAGGGCAAGAATGTAAAGTAACAATCCCCAATCTGCTCTGCTACTGAAAGTGGTTCTTTGTGCCACTGGCCCATCTTCTCTTTCCCTTCCTTGTTCAGGATCTGTAGCTGGGTCATAACATCCCATCCTTGAGTTATAGCACAAAGAGACACCGTGAGTTTTGTTTGGACAGGTAGAAGCCAGGTCAGGAAACACACATAAACAACAGGAGCATGCATCCTGCTCTTGAGAGGAGGGACCTTGGTGCTTACACTAGTGTGTTAACACCACTGCTGGATGTGTTCCCTGTGCTGCCTTTCTCCAAGGAAGGAGAGAACAACTGGAGAAGGCTTTAGGTTTACACGATTTAGTTATTTTTTTCCCTGTGTCAGTGATTAGGTAGTTTAAAAAATACAAAAGCTTCTCTGACTACTGTGCTCACTTCTGTTTTCTCTCCTTGTAAATAACAACTCTGTCTGTGGAGTTGGGGCATCTTGCAGTTGTCTTTTACGGGGAAGAAAGTGCTTAATTAAGTGTCACGCAGATGGATCTGCTCCCCCTCTGCAGATGAAGTCCTGCTCCCAGGGTGGATGCTAGCTCAGGAAGCTCCTCAAGCTGCCCTGCAAAGTGTGAACCATCTCTTGAGCAAGCTGTCATTTTGCTGAGCCTGGAGAAGACACTGTATGCCATTCCCACACCCTGCCAAGCCAGAAGGAGACGGAAGTGGAAACAGCTTGTTCCCTCCCACTCTTTCCTGAGGGAGATGTTTTTGCCTGTGCTGTGGTGGTGTGTCCACACAGCTGGTGCCTACAGTCATGACTTGCAGCTCCCATAGGCTGAGCACAAGAGCCTCTGGTGTTCTCGTTGGTGGACACATGCTGGCAGATACGCCCCAGGCCAAGGAAGGTGGCTACTGGCTCCTGAGCAGGGCTGGCTACTGCAAGCCCGTAGGCTGTGTAGCAGAAGAGTCCTGGTGAGGAGTTGAAGAGGGAGAGGTGTTTTTAGTGGTGGTCAAGAAGTGTGTAAATCCTAACAGATGCAGGCAAGGCTCTGGTAGCGGCCATGCTAAGAAGAGAATAGAGATTATTATCTCAAGTCTTGTATTGTTCCAAGCCTTCCAGTAGATCGAATTAGCTGGGATTACAAGAGGATAATCTCAGGTGAGTGGAAAATGGCAAGCAGGGTGTGGGCATATGAAGGAAGTTCTGTGAAAAGAGGCTGAAAGTCCCAAGTTGTGCAGGTTTGATGACACGCTGCGTGTGCTCTCCCACAGGGTGGTGAGTGAGCAGCTGCACTGTCTGCTGTGTGCACGTGTTTGTGTGCAGGGTCTGCCTGTCTGGCAGCCCTGGGGGAGGGGGGCAGGCAGGACTGAGGCTGCAGGGAAGGGTCAGCTTCTAGCAGTTCATTCTGGAGCCTTATATACAAACATGATGAAGATTTTGTCTTGTAAGAGGGCCTGGGGATTATCGCTGCCTCCTCTGCTTTCGGGGTGATGCGTATGTCTTGTCTGGGCCATTATCCCCATGGCTAAAGCCCCAACCCTAGGCAGTGTCTGTGAGTAGGAAGCTGCAAACAGGCAGGGGTAATGGAGAAATTTTTGCTTTGATATTCCTAGTTTGGGGCATCCTTTCCAAGGCAGAAGTTTGGTTCATGTGCTGAGCACGTGCTTGGTTTTGCTTCATCTTTTGGGAAGTTGCCACTTAAAAAGATGTGGGTGTAAGGGCTGATGGGAAGACACCAAGTCGACATCAAAGAGGGACCAAAGATAGTGTTTGGGAGAGATCAGGAAAACCAAAGGTGATATTTAGGAGGGATCAGCAAACATTTGTTTTAAAGCCATTCCATTGCAGATCAGATGTCTGCAGGCGAAAATTTTTGTTTTGGGGGTTTTCAGTGTCCATGCCACCCCCACAACTCCTTCACTAGCTCCCAGGAAGTCTCCTTCCATCCATGTTTATTCCCTTGCCCACGTACACACACAGCCCCCATCTTGCTGCCTGATTGCACAATGTCCTCGTCAGCAGCCTCCTTGGTACAGGGGGAGGCAGGATGAGGGGGAGACCCTGTGGAAGAGCCGAGGAATGCTAGCGCATTCCTCTACACAAGTGGCCGGCTGCCCTTGGCTCCCAGCCATCCTGGCTTAGCACGAAGCACCACGGATGCATTTCCTGCCACTAGTAATGTCTCCAGTGCCCTTCCCCATCCAGTTATGCCCAGCACAAAAGTTCTTTCTCTGGGGACTCCTCCTTGTATCTAACACCTTTCATCTCTGGTTGGGGCCTGTCTCCACTGCTCCAGCCTGCTCCTGACCTCTCACCTCGAGAGCAGAAAGGGGGAAGAAATACTTTTGTTTATCTTCAGTCTCTTAAAATTCTTTAGATTCATCTCTTGCCTTGGCCAGTTGCCTCTGTGTGTGGCCACTGGGAAAGGGCAGCCCCTTCTCCAGCCACTGTGGGTGGGCAGCTCAGAAGAGCTGCTGGGTACAGAGACGGTCGTTCATCAACAGAGCTCCATCCTGTGTTACCACCTCATTTGTAGGCCTGGGTGAAATCCTCTCTGCTCTGTTGTGTGGCATCCAAGTTTGTATGAAAGCCCCAGTTTTAGATGGGAGAGAATTTCCTTGGTGCGGGTGGTGCCAGGAATAACCTGGATGTCCATGTTTGTTTATTTGTGTGGTCAGCACTAATCAAAAGCAGACTGACTTTTTCTGTAGAAATGCTCTTGAGGGAGGAAGAAAGTTTGTTTAGGTTCAGTGCAGATGGGACCCAAAAAAAGAAGGGAAAAAAAATAAAAAAACACCCTCAACTTTGCATTCTAAAATTCTCATGACATTTGCTTCTCAACCAGCAAAACAAAGTGCATGCTCCATTAATGGGCTGCCCTTGCTGCAGCTGGCAGGAAGAAAGCTGACAAAACCATCGTGTTTTCTGGGCAGAGGCAAGTTGCTCCATGCCCCTGGTTCTTGCCTGGCTCTGCAGCATCAGGCACAGACCATCCACTCTTCCTCGGGGTTTGCTCACCAGCACGAAGAGGGAAAGAGATGGAGAGATTGAGGCTGTGTGAAGCTCATGGGTGCTCTGGTTGGCTGCTTCTCTGTAGTGCTTCCAAGATTCGCCTGTTCCTCACCCAGGCCCTAATGGCCTGATGCTTGCCATTGCTGGTTTTTTTGGATGGAGCTGGGGCAACTCTGCTCGACATTAACCCACTGTGCAAAGCAGAGGGAGGCTCAATGGAGGTTTGCCCTTCTCAGGAAGGGAGCAACCAGTTGAGTGCCATGCTGGTACTGTCCTTTCTCGCACCTAAAACCACAGGGGAACATGTTGATGGCACCATCGCCAGCGCTGGGGCCCAAGCCCTGTGGATGTGCTCCCTCCAGTCACTAGGAGGAGCTGAAGATCCTGCTTTGCAGCAGCCCCGGCGCTCCCGTCGCTTCAGATGAGACTGCAAAGCCCTGAAGAACAGACTGCAGAGTCTGGGTGGGAAGGGAAGAAGACAAAATGTCCCTTTCATCTTGGGCTCCCAATGGGAGAAAAGCCAGCCCTCTGGTGGGTTCCCAGAGGAGGGATTTGCAGATTCTTTTTGGCAGCAAGGCTGGCAGTGCAAATGGGAAGGCCCTGCAGGCTGGAGGAGAGCCAGCGGGTGAGATAAGGACAGGACATGTTTTGGGGGGGAGACTTTGCAGAGATAAGGGTATTGAAGCTGTAGGGTCAGAAATGTGACCAGATCTTCTAGTGCTGCAGCTCTCCCAACTCTGATTGTTCCTTCTCTCAGTCGTGTCCCTGGGGTCTCTGCTGTCACCAGTCAACCAGCAAGTCCTTGGGGAATGTTGTCATTTTCAACACTGTTCTCTTGAATAATTCCCAGAAAACTTTGTTCTGAGCTAAAAAAGCAGTGCCCAGAGCAGCACAGCTGCCTGCTGGCTCTGGTCAGAGGGACTTCTTCACTTCTTACTTAATTGTCAGGGATCTGCAGTGGGTGGCCACTGATGTGTGACCAGAGAAACCACTGAAAACAGGAGTGGAAACGGAAAGATGGGTTGGTAATTGTCTTTACCATGATATGATGGAGCAGGAAATCTACCAGTGCAGTGATGGGGCGGGACCATCTTCCAGTTCCAGTCTTGTCTGGAGAAGAACACAGGTCCAGTCTGATGCTGCCCTGGCTACAAAATGTCCAAAGGTCATCATGTCTGAGAGGTGTCCTGGATTTGTTCGCTTATGATAGGACAAAAGGGAAGGAGAAGAGGAATTTGTACTGGAGAGGTGGGAACAGCCTTGCCTCATTTTTATATTAGGTTTGGCATAGTCTTTAAAAATTTAAACTCAAAAAGCAGCTCAGCCTTGACTTAAGCAGTGTGCTGTAAGTCAGTGCAGAGATGAGGCCACAGGGAGAGGAGGAACATGGAGCTCAGCTGGCCTGTTTGGCAAGTGGACATCTTACCCTAGAGCAGTGTATGCTCTGCTCCCTTGTAACCACTTCTGTAGAGTTCCATTTGGGGACTCAGTGCAGCTGGGCTCCCCACAGCCTCTGCTCAACCTGTGTCTCCCTGTTTCTCTTGCCCCCAGGTGTCAGCAGTGCCAACTGTGCTGGCTATGAAGAATGGAGACGTTGTGGATAAGTTCGTGGGCATAAAGGACGAGGATCAGCTGGAGGCATTCCTCAAGAAACTCATTGGAGCCTGAAGTAAAAGGGTGGCTTGTACCTCTCCTCTGGACATGTCCATGTTGTGCATTCCTTGCCTGGGAGAGCTGAGGGCAGGTCAACTCCCTGCCCTTTACAACCTGGGGGTTCCTTCTGGTTTGGTGATTTTAGGAGATGGACAGTGTTGTAACCCTTCCCTCCCTCTCCCCCTTCTCGTGAGCAGCAGTAGTTGTAAAGGGCGCTGAGGAGCAGGGCTGCTTATTCTCAAAATGGGGAATGTGGCTGGAATTAGGAGCCTGTGTTTATCAGCCAAGAGCTGACGTGCAGAGCTGCTGCTGCTGAGTTAAGAGGAGGAATGTTTTCCTCTTTGCCTCACATCTGATAGCCCAGAGCAGAGGGCAGCTGCTCCCTACAAGATGATGGTACATACCTGCCCTGGGTGGGTTCATTTAAAGCTGAGAATGCCTCTGCCTTGCCTGTGAAACCTGTCTCTTTGTTTCTCTGCCCTTATGTTGCGGGGACAGGTACAACTCCTCCACAAATCCATAGGCTCCCATCATAATTTTATAAGAGAAAATATAAAGAAGTATTTTATGGATCTCCTTTTGTATGCCTGCAATAGAGAACTTTATCAGTCACTGCTGTCTGGCTGGAGAATAAAACTTGAGTCTCAGAAATCACAGGGAAGTCCCTTGTCTGTCCAGAGAGGTGAGAGGGAGTATCAGCAGCACAGTGGGCTGATGGGTCGGGAGAGTGCAGGCTATGACTTGATCTCTACTAAAAGGTAATGTGCTGAAAAACAAAGTAGGGGATTACTTTCAGGGCTTTTGGTGGAGCTTCTAGGACCTCCTTTGTGTGCTGCTGGATCCAGGGCGCCAGAGGGAGGACTTGCCTCCCATGTGCAGAGGAGCAGCTGCTCATTGTGCACAAGGAACCTGAGCTGTGCTCGCTCCCCCTGTGCTTTTCTCACTCCTTTCCTGCCTGTGGAGCCTGAGAGCCTCCCTTTCCCTTTTGTGTATTATTAAGTCTGCTCATGCAGGTGAGCCCTGCCAGAAGGCAGTCTTGATCTTGACTTCAACTGCCCTGACCTTTGGACTATGGGTGCCAGTTTTGTGCTCCTATTGCAAGAGCCTTCAGCCCTTCCCACCTCTTCCTCCTCTTCATATACACCTGTTTCCAGCCAGCCTGGCTTCTGAATGCTCCCAGCCTTCTCTTGTGCTTGTAGGCAGAGTACAGCACCAGCACTGATGCTTACTGTAATGTTTAATTCCAGTTCGCTTATCTAAGCTGCATGAGAACATTGTAAGTGCTTAATAACCATGTACAAGCTGCTTTTTTTTTTCTTCACAGCTTCTGTTTCCTTCAGTCACTCTTAAATCTGCTCTGGCTCTGCTCCATTTCACCTCCCTGGCATAGGTTGCTATGAGCAGTGAGGAAATTTTTTTTTCTGCACCTTTGCAATGACGATTTATGACCTTTGCAGGAGCCAGGGGAGTGGTGATCCAAGTCCTGCTGCAATTGCAGTGCTGCTGGTGTCACTGCTCCCACCTCCTTCTGTCACCCCTGGGGCCTGGGCAGCAGCATGAGGTGGTGCTGGTCCCCTGAGATGGGTGCCTCCCCATCCAGGCTGGGCTGATCTCACCCCTGGCATGCTGCTAGAGGTGATGTCACTTGGGTGTAATTTGGTAAAGAACTGTTGGTCAGTTATGATCAATAAAACCTGGCATTTCATTTTATTTTGGAGATCACAGAAGCTATGCTGCTCCTGTCCTCCTCGTGTTTCAGGGTGGGCAATTTCCCCTGCAGTTTCGGTGTTCCTGCTTGGTAAACACTTCTAGTAAAGGCTCTCCATTTTCCTGCATGAGCAGGAAAAGTAGGGGAACAGCGTCACATACCCGACAATAGTTAACTTTTTTGCCTTACCATCCCACAGAACAGGAAAAAACACAGTGACTTTGCATTGTGTAATTACGGGGCAGTATAAATTAGTTATTTTATCACTTCCTTTTAAGGAAAAGCTAAAGTGTATTCAGCTATTAAAGTGCCAGCACACTTCAGAGTGCATTATATGAAAGCCACAACTGTTTCTTTGAGATAAATGCTGAAGATCCATGTACGTGGTGCCCTGTGGGAATCCATCAGAACAATGTAACAGGTGGACAGGAGGAAAAGAGTTTTGGGAACAGCTTGAGATTCCCCAAGCACTTTGCAAGGTTTTCACCACAGGACAGGACTCAGAGCACAAGGATGTTTTCTGTGCCAGGTTCTTAATTCAGCTCCCTGTTTGCCAACGGCTAGGGGAGGCTTCAGGGATTCCCACAGCAGTGTTAATAACAGAGGAGGTGCAAGTGGAAAGCACTACAAGCAGTGTATTTATGTAGTGGTTAAAAGCAATTTTCATGCCACCTGGATGTGATGTTGGTCTTTCCCGACTGAAGAGAGCTGAAGCAATGGGTAATTCCTCAGCAGTAGCTGTTTTTCTTTGTCAGCTGGGAAAATGTTTCCTCTCAGCTCAGTCCAGCAAGGATACAGTTTGTTTTCCCTTTTGGAGTTAAGCACATCCAATGCTGCTCTGATCTGTTAAGCATTTGCTTTCTCCCGCCCAAGCCTGTCTATATTTTACAGTAGCTTTCTCAGCTCTTAATGTTCCTTGTTGTATTTTAAGAGGACGTGGGGATCAGTGCCTTCCCAAGGGGAGCAAAGCTCAGCTAAACCCACTTCTCCTCCCCATGTATGTTTTGAACCTAGCACCAAGATTCCCCCAAAGTCAGGCACAGTGCCCCTGTCCTCAGAGTCTTGTCCAAGGTGACTGATTCCAGGCAAGCATAGGTTTTCCATTTGTTTCTGTAGGCTTTACACTTGAATCAAGCTCTAACATAGCTGCTCCTTTCCCAAAGATGTTTGTGCCTGCCTGCTGAACTCCAAGTTAATCTTCAGCTGCTCCGGGTCATAGTGAAGATCTGCAAGGAAGGAGGGAGAGCTGTGCTATCTTCTCTGCTAGAGGGGCTATGCCAGGACCAACTTCAAGAGTTGGTAGATGAAAAATTCAGGTTGCCTGGCTTGCAGCACAGAAAGGGTTGTGTATATGTGGCCCTTTGAAGGGGACAGTTTTGGCCAGTTTGGTTCCAGGGAAGTCTGACCTCAACAGCCCAGCCAGTAAATCCTTTGCTTTATCAACAAATATGGTTCCTTCTATGCAAAGAACAAAACAAAGACCAGCTCGATGTCAACAGGACACTGACCAGCCCTAGGCAGGGCCTTTCACCAGCCCGGCCAGGCTGTTTACCCTAACAGTTTGTTAATCACTTTGAGCTTTCCCTCACACACCTCGTTTTTCCCATCCAAGTAATTATAGGATTCAGACAGAATCAGCAATTAAATTCTCCAGCTCTGCAAGGCTGTTAGCAACATTAAGCTCAGTGTTATTCAGTGTTGCTGAATGGTGGCAAGTGCTTGCTGTGAGTTTCCTGCAAGTTAAAGAGTAACAGCTGCAATATCCTAGGCAATAAAAAGATAAGATAAAAACTACCATAGGCTTTACTTCCAGACTAAAACCAAACTAGATCACCTATTACACACTCTCGTCCTCCTTACCTGCCCCTGCAACACACCCAAGCTCAAGTTGTGGTTTAACCCCAGCTGACAACTAAGTACCATGGAGCCGCTTGCTCACCCCTCTCCTGGTGGGATGGGGAGAAAAATCAGGATTAAAAAAAGGTAAAAGCTGTGGGTTGAGATAAGAACAGGGAATTAAAATAAAAGAATAATATAGCAATACTTGCTAATGAAAAGGGAAACAACAAAAAGAGGAAGAAAACCCCAGAGAAACAAGTGATGCACAACCCAGTTGCTCACCACACATTGACCGATGCCCAGCCCATCCCTGAGCAGTGATTGACCCCTTCCAGGTAACTCCCCAGTTTATATATTGGGCATGGTGTTCTATGACATGGAATATCTCCTTGGCCATTTTGGATCAGCTGTCCTGGCCACACTCCTTCCCCGTGTCTTTTGCAGCTCTTCACTGTCAGAGTACAGGAAACTGAAAAGTCATTGATTTAAAGTAAGTACTACTTAGCAACAACTACAACATTGGCGTGTTATCAACATTATTCTCATACCAAATCCAACACACAGCACTGTACTGGCTACTAGGAAGAAAATTAACCCAGTTACAGTCAAAACCAAGGCCAAAGTCCATCACCACACATGGGTGGTGTCCTGCCATGTCCTGCCACCCTTGTCAAGGACATGGGGTGCACTTGTGAGCTTTGTGGTTTCTCTGCCTCTGCAGCTCTGTAATTTCAGCAACACTTTTCCTCTTAAAACCTTTTTCAGGCAAAAACCAAAGATTACAACTCTCAGGAGAGTGGTAGCCAGAGGCTGAATGTGGTGTCAGAGGGGGCTGCTGTGCTGAGCTGTGCCTGGTTGCTTTTTTCCTCAATTCTACCACCCAGGGAAGGATAGAGGCAGGAACAGCAGGGGAAATCCCTAATTTCTTTCACCCAGAGGAGCCAAATGGGTGGAAAATGGAGGCCTCCAGGGAGAGCTTAAAAATGTGTGAGCCCACAGCCCAGTGGGAACGGAGGGAGGAGAAACCCTGTGGCTGCCTTCCTGGTGGCAAGGGGTCCCTGATGGGTAGTGAAGGGAACTGATCCTATAAGGAGAGGCTAGAGTGGGACACTGAAGCTGCTCATGTTGTGTGAGTGAAGGACAGCTGGCAGCTGCAGGCAACAGGGCAGCACCCAACTTCCCATCTGCTTGCATTGACTTCCTAGGCCCTCATAATCCAAACAGTCACAATAAAAATGCACTAAAATTGACGGGTTTTCTCCATGGTCTGCAGCTTCTGTGAAGTAAGGTCCCTGTACGTATATATACATCTTTATCCACTCACGTACTCTTGTTGTCTGCTGTGGAGAGTGCCAGGAGCTTCTGGGTCTCACAGATGTCCCCAGCAGCTGTAGCTGCTGACAGAAGAGGACAGGAGCCAGCCTGCTGGCTCTCCCACCCAAGGGAAGGCTGAGCTCCCAGTACCCTTCTCAGCTACTACAGACTCCTCATCCCTCTGCTGCTAAAGGCACCCCAGCACCATCTCTCCTCTCGGAGTGGACAAGTGGTTGAGCAATTTCCTGAAAAACAGGAAATTTTTCAGTGAGAGCCCTCAGAAACACTGACTTTAAGTCATCCAGAGGGTACAAAATGCACCAGAGATTTCGGTGTTTTCCAGAGATGGTGACCTCCGGTCACCCGCTTGGCTCCCGCTCCTCCATGCTGGTCTCACACAGGTCTCACACAGCTGGCAGCGAGAGGGTGTTTTTCCTAGCTGGCTCTGCACTCGTAGCTTCATGGCCTCAGGAAGGAGAGGATCTGCATCCCCTGAGGTTGCTTTCTGGCTCCATCATGAGGCAATAACACTTCCCCACAGGGCCCGTAGCCGTGGGCGCAGGGACTGCACGGCTCCTTTACTTGCAGGTGGCTTTACCTGCAGGGCTGTGGCACAGGTAGCAGCAGGTGACAAACCCAGCCCTGGGTCTGGCCAGGGCAGTGGCAGAGATGGCGATGGAGTGCTGTACTGCATGCAAGCTCCAGCACGCCCACGTATTTATATAACATCATTTTGCTTTAATCTGGCTTTTTTAAGTAAACTGTCAAAGCCCTTTCTGTTCACTTGTTCACTAGGAACCTTTTTCTTTTTTTTTTTTTTGACTGCGAGTTTCATCTTTCAAAGCTTGGCTAGTTTTGAGTGATGCCGAAAAACCCCTCGTACAGTGGCTTTTTGTTCCACGCTGCTATTGTTCAGGCAGAAGTGGTTGTTTTCTTTTCATCCTGGCATAGTTCAGGAGTGACTGCATGGTCTGAGCTCAAACTTTCTAAAAATACTTACCCGGGAGGAGAGATCCAGCATGGCAGTGTTCAGACCCAGAGATTAACGCCTTGGAAAGGTGCAGTGGTCTGAAAAAGAAGCCGGTGGCAGCATTGTGCCAACTCTGGTCACTGTAAGCCCTGAAGCTGCAACACGTGGCAGGCAGAGAGGATCTGCAGAGTGCTATGGAACTCTCTGAGGCACCAGGGAAGTTCACCCAGTGCCTGCAGAACCAGCCCAGGGGAAATACTTTCTGTGGAGAAACTATAGGGTGACTCAGAAGTCATAAAGAAAAGCACTTCTTGCTGCTTGGAGAAGCAAGGTTGAACAATGAGACTGCTCCTCCTAACCAGAGGTTGGCCTTCATAACCACATCCTCTTGTTGGAGCGTGAGACAGGGTTTGGGGGAAGGGAGGATGATAGAGACTGAGCAGAGCAGAGATCAGACATATGACAAATTGCAGGAAAGCATGTGGGAGCTCCTTTTTGTCCTTCCAGTGGCTGATTGCAGGAAGCTTCCCAGGTGACGGCTTTAGCAGCTGCTGGGACAGGAGACCTTATTGTTCTGCACTTGTGTTTACAGCCATGCCAGTTTTTGGCAGGAAGCTACAAGACAAAACCCTCACATTCTTCTTTCTTGCTCGCCCGGTCTGCTCCCAAGGGGCTGATCCTTCAGCCTAGCTATTTCAGCTAAGCTCACCACCTGAGAAGATCCAGCTTCCACTTCCCATCTGGGCCAGGTCCCATGGGCTTCACCCTAAGATCCTGGAAGAAGCATAGAAACTTTTCATAGAGCTCAGGCAATATTAAAGGTTGTTGCTGTCATGCCTGCCATTGCATTTTTAATGCTAAACTGTGCAGTTGCCCAGCACACCAACCCCCTTGTTCCTGTCTGGGCCCTTTCCCTGGCCTTGGGCTCAAGTTCTGCTCTCAGTTTGTTGACAACTCTCAGGAGGAAGCACATTTAAGGTTTTCTTAATCTGTCTGGCATTGCACAGAAGGCAGAAGCTGGCAGCACCCTTGAGACAAAAGGATGTGGGAACATGAGGGACCCGTCACTGCTGGTCTCACTGGAGCCTGCAGCAAGGAAGCTGGGAGCATGTGGCCATGTCCACAAGCAAACTCCTTAGGCTGCTGTCATCTCCCTGTTCTGCTGCTCCCCCACAATGCTGTGCCTCCCTGTGACATTGTACCCAGCCCGTGGTGACCAGCAGCACATGACTGACCCAAGGGCACGGTTCCCAGCTTCATCTTCTCCAGCTTGCAGCCGGGGTCATGATGGCTGAGCTCTGCCAGCGTTACATGCCGAGCCTTGTTTCCCTGCCTTCTTTTTTTCCTTCCCTCCCTGGGGTTTTATACTGAGGTCAGGAATGATGGTCACGTCCCCTCCAAGGAATCAACAGGCTGTGGCATTTCCGGTGAGGGCGGACACGCATCTGAGGCTGCTGGCAGCAAATCCCCCTGCCATGGAGCTGACAAGGCAAGAGCCTGGTGTGTCACCGGCTCTGCTGAGGGGTGTCAGCCGGGGTTTTCCATGGACAGGATGTGCCTGCTGTTTTAATCTCACCTGGAGAGTGCCTGGCTGCAGTTCAGCCCCCGCCTCGCTTGCCTGCGCCCCTGATCTCATGGGGTTTTGCAAGCACAGAGTCAGCCCACAGCAGGGGAGCTGCAGGGAAAGCACAGAGCTGGAGGTGATTCAGTCAGGGAGCCTCTCTACCAGCTGAGTGAGGCTTTATTCCAGCACCTCCATGTCCTGCTGCAGGGGTACATGTCTAGAATTTGCAGGAACCCTCACAAACTGGGTCTCCTCAGCACTTCTGGCCCTTTGCTCCCCCAGCTCAGCATTCCAGCCAAAGCTGACTCCAGCCGTGGCTGTCTCCTCTTTGTGGTACTGCTGCACACAACCAGCTGCATCGTGTCAGCCCGGCGGGCTGTGCTGCCCTGGTAAATGACCCGATTCCGGAGAGCAGGGATGGAACTGCCAATGTACAGCTCCCTCGGCTGAGGGGAGGGCAGCAGATAGCCCGCAGACCTCGCTGTGCATCTCATCTGTGTCTCCAACATCATATCTGCTGGTGTCTCCTCTTGCCGCTCACACAGCAGCACGGGTAGGACCTGTAGCACCTGGGTATAAATCCATAATCCCTGCTTTGCAGAAAGGGCAAATGAGCTCTCCCCAGGTAATAGGTTTGGAGGGGACTGGCAGCACCATCGGCACTTTGGAAAGACATGGCCAGTGCCTTGGAAAAAGAGCCTGCAGAGGCTGGGTGCCTGCAGATGGTGTCCTCACACAAAGATGAAGGAGGGGCAGCCTCCAGCCGTTGCCCACAGGCACCTATCAGCAGCCCATGAGCTTGGGCTGGGGACACCAGAAAATGGAATGCTGCCTTACAGGGTATTCTCCTGCCTCATTTCTGCCCCAGCCTCCACTGGGTCTCCCCTCTCCCACACCAGGGCAAGGGGATGGGACAGGAAGGCCCTCATTATCCAGGGTTTGCTAATTAGACGGGAATGTTATCTCCAGCCCAGATGTCAGCTCTGACCTCCCTCTGACCTTTTTCTAGAAATCAAAACACACACAACTCTGCTTGTTCTAAAATAAGAAAAATAAGTGTTTGGGGTGAAGCAGGAAAACCGGGCCCTGTGGGTACGGCTGAGGAGGGAGAAGGGCACACGACCAAATAAGCCTGGTAAGGTATGCCAGGCTGCCGAGCTAAATGAGACTGGCCACCCTGCCCTGGGCAGCGGACAAGGTCCCATGGCTTATGGTGGCTGCACATGTATTTTGGGCCCTTCAACCTATATCTAGCAGCAGTGTTGGTGCACACACCACTTCTTGTCCCAACACATCCCATAGGATCCTAGCTGGGACCAGTTCCACCAGAGGTGGAACCGATGAGGAAGATCAGCTGAGTTTGCATTTTACCTCTCCACCTTGCTTTTGGGATTTATGAAAGGGACTCAAAAGGAGATGTTGACTGCTGGAACAAACTCTGTCTTTCAAACGTGTCCTGAAGGCCTTTTCCTTGTGCCGCATAAGGCAGTCCCTAAATTGTTTGTTTCAGAATAAAGGAGCTGGGTGACATGAGCAGCTGGTGATTCTTGTCCTTGGCTTGTAGTAAAACCTTCTTTTATTGCATTTCTGTAATAATTTTCTATAGCTGGGGAGTAAACTTTGCCTGACTGTGATCTGGATCAGACCTTTGAGCACCTCACTCTGTGTTAACCCAGATCTACATCTCTGTTCCCTATAGCAGATTACATTGCTTTGCTTCCTCTTCTTTGTAAGACCACAGCTCTAGCCTTGAGCTTAACACTAACTGAGTAAAACTGGGTCTTTACCCAGCACCTCTTGTCCTTATGTGCCAGGCATCCAAGCATCCTGGGCTGCAGGACAAAACTCCTTATGACAGAGGCTTGATGGCAGTTCTTGCAGTAAAATGAGGAGTGGGTGTGACCAACTGAGAACCAGCACCCTGGGGCTTTCTCCTGCTGCTGCCTCTGTAGCTTGGGGCAGCCACTGGTCCAGCATTGGCTCTACCCTGGGCTCTACCCTGCCCAGTCCATCTGCACCATAAGCAAGAGGCTTACAAAGACTTCAGAGGGATTGCTCATCATGCCACAATCCTGATATTGCAAAAAGCACCGCTGATTCACAGTTACACATCATTTTACCCACCATATCCTCAGGACAGCAAGCAGGTAAAAGTTTTGATGTCTCACTTTTCACTTGCATCTTTTGAAATCACCTGTCGGCCCACTGAGTAAAGGGAATTCTTTTTTTATGCTCTGAAGGCCGTGCCTCATGCTCATGACATCACAGCAGTGATGCACTGCCCTCCAGCAACTTCACCAGAGCAGAACGTGATTTCTGTTGTCTTCCAGTCCTAGCTACTGCCTGGTACACCCTGTCTCCTGAGCTTC
Source organism: Manacus candei (assembly GCF_025592945.1). Taxonomy (NCBI): domain Eukaryota; kingdom Metazoa; phylum Chordata; class Aves; order Passeriformes; family Pipridae; genus Manacus; species Manacus candei. The sequence continues at coordinate 8,055,086 of NW_026138066.1, forward strand.
AGGGTTACTGAAGCAGAGTAATAGCTGAGAAGTGAGTAATCAAGAAGCTACCTGACCAGATTTACACCTGATTGTAAACATTTTTGCCAATGACAATGGGAAGGAGAATCTGTGCCTGCTAAGGTGCAGAGATGCTGAAGGAGAAGGACAGTGCACAGACGTCCCTGGAAATCAATACAGATGGCACTCACACAGCATACCTGCAGTATAGCTCTGCTCACAGGAACCACAGCTCCAGGGACTTGAGTGAATTTGCACCCATTTTTATGACCTAAACTTCTGAATCACTATTTACCCGAGAGGCGGATGCATGGCCTCCCTGTGTGGCACTGTGCACACGCACTGACAGATGCTGGTTCTGTGCATGCACACCCCAACAAACACACTCGCAAAGACTCGAGTTTCTACAGGTAGACAGAGACACCTGCTCTCCTCCAGAAAGTGAGATGGACCATTCCTCAGGCTCCTTCAGGAGGATCCTTTATATTTTGCAGGAGGGACACTAACAAACTGCAGCAACTCTGGGGAGGAGCACAAAGCTGACTAAGGGGGCTGGACCACCTGACACATGAGCAGGGCTGAGGGAGGTGGGTTGGTTTGCAAAGGGACACGCAGGCTTGGGAGGGGGACTATGTAACAGCTGGCTTCTACCACCCAAATGGGGGTTATTTGAAAGGTAAAGCCAGATTGCCAGAGGTGCTCAGTGAAAGGACAAGAGGCAAGAACAGAGATAGTGGATGTGCCATCCTCAGAGATTTGGCCCTGAGCACTTTGATCCAACATTAATGCTGGTCCTGCTCCAAGCAGGATGTTGATCTGGAGACCTCAAAATTACCGTCTATGCTAAATGATGCTGTGATTTTGGTAATTCTACTTTTTTGGTAATAGACATCCCTTAATTTATCCCTTAATTCAGATACTGATTGCAAGCATTTGCCTGTGTGATGCTAAAAGAACCCCTGTGACCAGCCACACATCTGAATTCCACTCATTCATGATATTTCTGGAAAGGAGGCTTTCTGGCCTCTCCTGAGCTTCAATTCCCTCATAGTTTCTGAGCAGCTTGTGTCTGGCTTCCCATGACTGTACATTTTCAGCACCTGTGTAGCAACCAGGTAGTCAAATGGATCAAAGAAATTATCAAACTGGAAACATCTGCCTTTCTTTAGTTTCAAGGTTGTTTCCAGCTGGATCAGCTGGCTGTCATACGAGACTAGCAGTGGTAGTATGAATATCAGAGGAGGAAGGAGAACAGCCCTCCTTCAGAGGCTGCTCAGACTTGTGCTGGTTTCACATAGCCGTGAAGCCCCAACCCTGACCTTTGTGAGGCTGAGGAGGACATGATGTTACACCTTTGCAGGTTAATCTAACCCACGTTGCTCATCCTGGGGCGAAGGGTGCACAGTTTCTCCTTCTTGAGCCACAGCCAGCCTGCAAGCAGCCAAAGGGTGGCTGTTGTGGTAAGCTCGGGAGAGGGGGGGGATCACCTGAAATCCCTCTCACAGCTCTTACCCCTCTCTTAAAATATGTGGCTTGAGAATTATAACAACTCAGTACGTGGTAGGGAAGGTCATTCCATTCAGGCACTTCTGCAAACCTGAGTGTCCGAGGACTGGTAAGTCCATGTGGGAGCACCTAGCCCAGGCAATCCCATGTTTCTGCAAGTTGAACATAGCCACAACTACAAGAAGTTTATCATAGAGGAAGCTCTTGGTGCCTGTTTCCCCTCTTATAATGCAGAGATAAATGCCTCCTGCAGTGCTAAAAATGACTGGTTTTGGTAAAGACTGCTGAGTAAAGACTTTGTCAGCATATGCTTTGTCCTCTGGAAAGCCAACCTTCCACAGCTCACAAGTGACATGGCTAACCCTGCCTCCTGCTCCTTCCCAAATCACACCTGTGTTCACAGAAGGAAGTGGGTGCTGTAACATTTGTTATTTTTTTTTTCCCTTTTTCCCTTCCTATTGCGAGAAATTGAGTCACACACACTGGGTGATGGCTATGGGTTGTTAGAAGGCCAAAAAAAATAAAGCTTCAGGCTGAATCCTTCCTCACCATACCCTCCTCCCCATCCCAGCCAACATATGCATGTAGCTTAACTTTTCATGTCCTTGGTCTAATGAACTCGTGTCAGGAATTTTATGTACATAGCAACCTTATCTGATGACAGTGACATTTTTAGCATGTTTATGTTTAGTTTTATTTGCAACCCATTTCCAGCATAGTTCAGCTGGGTGGATTGGACAGGGTTGAAATGTGTAAGAACCCAACACACACACACTGGAAGCTCCGCCAGTTAGTGGGGGGCTCCGAACCACAACCATAGGCAGAAGGATCTGCAACAGAGTTTGTGCGCCAGATTTGCCAGCTGTAGCCTTTCACACACTTGCTAGTGGCCGACAAGCAACACTGGGGGGGGTGGTTCGAGGGGAGGGTTGTTTGTTTTTCCTTTCTTGTTTCTTCCAGTTCTCAGTACTATCACAACCAGATGGGAATAGGTTTCCCACGTCAGCTGCGGGGGGCTCTCCAACCCACTGCTCCCAGATACCCACAACATTACAAATGCAGACATTTCTGCTTCACCACAGCTCCAGCTAGTAGGAGGTATGGGGAGAAGGGGAGGGGAGCCGAGGCGTTTTGTAATTTGAAATTTGAACAGCTGGATTCAGCGAGGGTTCCCAGGGTTTTTCCCGGGAAGGAGGTCAGCGGCTTGTGCAGGCAGATAGCCTGGGAGCAAGCATCAGGAGTGCCCCTGGAGGCTCCACCTCCGCAGCTCTGCCCCGAGTAAAGCGCTCTTGCCCTTATAAGGCTGCAGTTGTCACAAGGAAAAAGAGCCATAAATAGTTGTATGATTGTTACCTGCTTCGCTTTTCCCAAGTCAGGCTCTTCCTGTCTGCAGCTTCCAGCACTCCCCTCCCCACTTCAGCTCCAGAAAGGCAGCATTTCCCATGTCTCTGCTCATGGATGTGCAAGTCCAGGTCATGAGGTCCAATTTCTCAGGGTGCTCTGCCCTGCACGACTCCTCACCTTGGCCTGTTCAAAATGCAGAAAGCCTCCTCCTGCCTGGGACTGCTCACTTGCTTCACAAAGTGCTGCAGGAGAGGGGTTGAAGTTCACACATCTATGTGTCTTTCTTCAGCAGCTCATGGGCCAAAACTTTCTTCAGTTTGAAGGGTAGCACTTTCCTTCTTCAATTGAAAGTGTATGGACAAGGAAAGGTGTTGGAGGAGAAAGCAAAACAGTAAAGCAGGGCAAAATGAGACACTAGCAGAGACAGCAAGCAGCCCTATGCAAGATGTTTCTGTTTGCTTCTTTTCCAGAGTGTAAGATCTGTACCTAAATGTAGGGCAGACCTTGCTGTGTCCTGGAAGGAGAAGCTTATCATGAGGAGTGGGCTGAGCAGCAGCAAAGCCCAAGACCAGCAATCAGATGTGGTGTATCCATCAGACAATTATTTGCCTGTTTCCTGATGTGGTTGAGTTTTGCTCCTTCCCCCTTCTCAATTTTTCTCTAAGTAATGAAGCAATTCATTGTCAATGCATGTTTTAAACACTGACTCTCTTGGTTCCTGTCTTAGACCCAGCACACGCTTCCCAAAAGTTTCCTGTGGGCCCCATCTACAGCAGTTTAAAAATTTTCCATCTTACGTGCAGTAGCTCTGTGCTGCCATGGGGTCCTCGGTTTCCTGACTTGCCTGGTCAGTCACAGTAGTACCTGTACCTGTCTCCTGCCTGGGACCGGCTGCAGGCATTGAGGCCAGCCTCAGCCTTTCTTCATCTCTGATTGCTCTCTCACAATGAGTTTATCTGGTCTGTTGGAGCTTGAAAACTCTTTGGAGAAAGTAGCAGGAGCTGATCTTGGCTTCAGAATCAGTCTGTGCTACTGCAACACAGCGAGAAAGGAGGACTGTGGTTTGACGTGCAGTAATAAGGGGGGAATGCCTATCTTTACTAGGTTATCCGCAGTCTCTTCCAGAGAGAAGAGGCAATTTCCCAATAAGAATGCTATGCTTGGGAAGCTGCCATTAAGAATTATGAGTTTTCCCCTAGACAGTCTTTTCCAGGTCTGCTGGCCGGCTGGGAGACACAGCCCCCATTGGGAATGTAGCTTGAACTACTATCTCCCCAGTCCCGCAGAGATGTTGCTCCCCTGCTTTCTGGGCAGCTCCTTGGACACAAAGGCAACTTATGCTTGAATATCTGGGGCCATCTACATTGTAAAGGTCTTGGGCAAACAGCACTATCACAGGTGACAAGAGAAGTGTGACGCTGACCGGAGACTGAATCATAATGTGCTTCTCCCAATACCTTGAGTTCAAGGGCCTTCCTTGACCTTTCTCCAGAAATTCATTGGAAAACAAGGTTAGAGAGCAGCAGTGTGAAAGGTTTCATGGTAATGCAGGGTGGAAAATGTTTAGCATTAAGATGGCAGTTGTCCTTATAGTACAGTTTTCCATCATGGGGATTGCCTCTTTTTGAGGCAGAAGGGCTGCCCCAAGCCCCTGGGTTTCCTCCTTCCCTTGCCAGGAGGCAGAGGGAGGAGGAGGGAAGCCAGTGCCAGGGACAGCTTGGTGCCAAGAGGTGAGGTCACAGCCATCAGGACCAAATGTTGGCAGGGAGGAGGGCAGAGGCCGCTCCCTTCCCAGCTGTTGTGTGTCTCAGAGTCTGAGCACATGCTGAGCAGCCAGCCAGGATACCAGCAGGCAAGATGTCCTATGGGCCAAGCAGGGCCATCTTTTTAAAGCAAACTTTGCTTTGCAAATGAAATGGATGGAGAGGTCTGGAGGAATTACAGCCTCTCTCGCTTTCCTCTGTTTTCTCCTCCTGTGGGGGTGAGGGTAGCAATCATTTCAGGGCACACAAACCCTAACCACATTCTTTCCCATCCCCAGGCATTTACACCCAGGAGTCAATTCCAGGGGACCATAATCTAGATTTTTAAAGGGGACTTTACAGTGAACTTAAAAGACCTTGGTCTCCTATATCCTGAAGAAGCACAAAAAAAAAGGCATCTTTAAGTGTTTCTAATTATACCTTTTTTTTCCCCTCCTGCTTTACATATTTTCCTGCTTGTTTTTTTTTTTTCTTTTCTTTGCTAATTATGAGACTAATTTTAGAAATTAGTCTTGTCCACTTTGGAAATCTAACAGAAAATTAGTAAAAATGCAATAGCATGAAAATGAAGGTAAGCCTGGGGAAAGGTAATTGTTTATAACTGAGGGGTTTTGTTAACTCCTGTGCCTAATTAACACACTACAAAGGGCAGCCTTTGTTGAAACTTCCACGCCCTGCTTTCTCAATTAAGGTACAAGAGAGATCGTCATAAAAAGAGCTTGGAGACAGCTGGTATGTCCCCTAGCAAAGATTTAGCATTCCTTAAACAACAACAACCACCGAAAAAAAAAAACCAAAACCAAAAACCTCCAAAAACCAAAAGGCAAGAAAACGAAACATATGCATACCTTCCTTTTCTGCATATGACTCTTTTTTTTCCATGTAATGCAAAGTTTTTTCTCATGAATTCCTAGTAGGAACAAAAAACCTTAAATTATTATCCCCATTGCTGATGTGTTTGTAGCCCACAGGAAAAAAGGGGCTGGGATGATTATTTTCAGGGTTACGATGGCTGGTAGGAGAAACTTTGCAGGAAAGCTGAATCATCGGGTGAGCATCTTGTTTTCATCTTTTTGTATTTTGCTGTCCCACATCTAAGGGCCGGCTTATGAAAATTCAAAAGGCTTTTATACATGTACATTCCTCTATAAAGAGTCAAAGAATTATAGGCCTCTGCACTCTCTCGCAATTAGCCGCAAACTTACCTACAGGTGTGTGCTTCAAGTTCAGTGTTAGATGCGGCTGTAATCAGGAGAGTGGTAGAGTAGTAAGAGGCTTAAGGATGCTTTAACTCCATGTATAAACAGAAAAGACAAGGAGGGAGTGGACAGGATTTACGACAGGTTAAATGCCTTGCCCCACTGCGTAGAAGAGAGCAGAGCTACGTTATTTCATGTTTTATGATCTGTGTCATGCTTATGTTTGTAACTCAAAGTCCAAATATTCTATTCCACAGAAAATCTTTTAACTTCCTTTTTTTTTTTGTCCTTGAACCAGTTCAAGAAGGCAGCACTGCTTGCAGGAACTCCTTACGCCCTGGACTAAAACAAGTTGCTACCTCACATGGAGGAATTTCAGGAGTTCTTAAGGCCCTGAGCACCTCTGTGCTGTGGGTTTGATTCCTCTAATGCTTTCCTGCCTCTTGGTAGCTGAGAAATATTGCAGAGCAGGTGCTAGCCTGGGCAGCTCAGTAGTCTGCTGCTCCTCAGTGAGCTATTGATTTTTGACAGGAATTGGTGGTGTGTTATGAAAACACACAGGATGCCCAGTGAATTGCTTTCCTTGTTCCAGAATATTCCCAGGAAACGATGGTCTGATAAATGGGAAAGAATGTGACTGTGTTAAATGGAGCTTGTCTGCACCTCATCTAAAAGGTGGCTTCCCACAGTGATGGCACGTCATGTATCTCTGTTGGTAACTTCTCACATCCTACAAAGCTAATGCCCCAGTAGGTCCTGGAGATTTTCTGCTTTCTGTGTCAGCACTGTCAGTTCAGTCTTCTGGTCCATCCACCTGACCCAAACACAGGGCTGAGAATAAGGGTAATGCACAGATTTTTGTGCCCAGCTTCCTGCACTGGTCCATATGTTCCCAAAGGCAGAGCAGACCAGGAAAGCTGTACAGAACAGTCCACTCTGACAGTGGGAGGTTGGAGGAGCTGGGAGAATTGAGGAGGCTCTCAAGGGAGCAGGAAAAAAGTCCCAAATGTGGGAGGGAATCTTGGCAGAAATGAAAGGGGGGTTGTTGAGCAAAGCATGCACTGGCTCCAGATGCACAGAGCTTGCAATATGTTAGGCTGAGAATCTGTGGGTGTGTTTATAAGACCTGCCACTGACTTGCAAGCACAAAGGATATAGCCTCCTCTTATCAGAAAAATGTGGGCTTTAGCCTTGCAGAACAGGGAGAATGAATGCTTGCGTGACTTCACACTGGGTCTTCTTTCTGGTTGTAGCCCAACAGAACGGTCTTAAAGTTTGGCTTTAACTGGACTGACTTTGGTTTCTGGCAGATAAAAGTGGTGTCTTTCATTGGGGCAGGCTATAAATGAGTTAGTTCCCCTGCAGTTCCCACAACAAAGCTACAATGAGAATCTGGATGACTTTCTACAGCACTGGAAAAATCCCTTGCTCCTAGCATCTCTTGGGCATACTGGAGTATTTCAAGTTAGTTTCACTTTGTCCTCAGCCAGCTTCCTGGAATGAGAACCACAGAGCCACTTCATTTGAGCAAATATTTGGCCTTGATTACTATTGCAGGCTGAGCCCAAAAACAAACAGCGAACATGGGGTAAGCTGAGAGGCACCATTAGTGGAGAAAAAGCTCACACAGTAACCTCAGGAAAGGCAGCAAGATGAATGTAAGGGGGCTCTCATGGTTTTTTGTAAGGAGGGGGGGAAAAAATGGGAGACTAAATTCCTACCGGGAGAGGAAGAGGGAAGTGAACATCCATTTAGATGCCTTTTGTTTAGGGGTCTGTTAACGGTGACTGATGCTGAAAAGCAATTAAAACAGTGAATAAAAAATGTGAAGTAGTTAAATGCTATCACTTTTATGTATTCTCCGAACTTAGTCCTGTTTTTCAAATAGTACAGTCACTCTGCTACTGAAATCTTGGTTTTGTGAAAACATGGCACAGCCTGAGAACTACAGAAGGAAAAGAGAAGCAAAGGTGGCATAAAGCTCTCCATAGCCCTTCCTTATCAAGATGAATTAAACAGCATTTAGATGGATTTGTCAGTCTCTTTAAAGTATGTTTGCTTTATCAGTACCTCACCCAAACCTGGCAAGTCATAAGCCTGACAGGTGCACGGTGACAGAGGGGCTGGGGAGGGATTCGGTTCTCCTTTCAGCTTATCTTCTGCTAAGAAGAATGCCCCCAAGCTCTTCTAAACTCAGGAATCTGAAGCATTTCTTACCCCCTCTGAGAAAGGGAGAAGGGAAAGGAGGTATTTGAGATGTTAATAAAAGCTCCTTAGCAATTGTTGAACTAGGGAGCTGTGAGGCCAGGGCAGACAAGCCTAAAATTGCAGGCATTGTACTTGCTGAAGAACCTAAGGTGTGAAAACAATTGTTTTCTGCAGGAAAAAAAAAAGTTACCATACTTCTCAAAGGAAGGTAACAGGATGTTTTCTGCTGGCATATTGTATGAGTCAGGGTAGGTCCAAGGCAGGAAACTCACATTCCAAATCTCAGTTTTGGGACAAAGATACTTTTGAGGGATGGCTTGTATTCCTGTTGGCCATTTTGTATAATGGTGTTGGATGCCAGCTTTTCTGAATTTAAAGCTGAACAGAACATAGTGAGCAGCAAGAGAACAGGGCTAGAGGAAACAAGGTTTGGAAGGGGATATAATGAACTGAAAACTGTCTGTTGCTTAGCATTGTGCTTCCATGTAAATGTCAGAGGTATCTCTTGGAGATAAAGAGCTCTGGGCCATTATTATTAGTATGTCAGATCAGGAATGTGGTATCTGTAACCACACCACATGGAGTTGTAATCTCATCTCAGGGACTGGATGAACTCACAAGCTCCAAGAAGAGTTTTCTCCTGCCTAGGAGTGTTTTTGAGGATACTTCCATGACTTCAGTCAGAGCACAGCTGTTTGATAACCTGCTTCCCCAATAAAGGTCCCTTCTACAAGATGGTGTCACTCCCATTTTATTGAAAGGAGGGACTCTGGCATGTGATAGATATACTCACTGCACTACTTAACCGAAGGGTAGAGATGTGTGTCTCTAATGGTATCCCAAATGACCAGAGATGCTGTATGTTAATGCTTTATTTTTCAGCTGCAGATCTTGTCATTAATGTGTTAAGAAAGTAAAAACATGTTCCTCTTTTACTGAAGCTGAAGCAAGAACCACAAAGAGGGAGCAGGACCTCAGCAGGTTGTTCACATGGGACTGCGTGGGTGGAGGGCTGGGGAGAGGTGAAAAATAGAATAACTGTTTTAAATGCTAGAGTACGCCAGGTACGGCTCCTCCCTTCCTCCCCAGTCTTGGGGCGCACATATATTTCCCTCTTAAATTTTCTCCATCAGCAAAGTCAATTTAAAAGACTCCCGTCACAGTGCCTGAGTTTAATCCCTTCAGTTGTGGTGATGTATCTCTCTGTGGGCCTATAAACTAGATCAGTGAACTGATCTTTTTTCTTGACCTTCTTTTTTAACTGTTCTGCAGTGATCCAGCACACAATATGACTTTCTAAACATCTTCATCAGCACCACTGGAGCAGTGGTAAGCTGTGACACAGCACTAAAAACAAGTGGCTAGTGGGAGAATAGACAACACCTTAAACCAGCTTTGCTGATGAAGAAGGCATGATGGACTCACACCCTGACATATGAAAGTGAGACTATTAAGCCATATCTTTTCCACAGCCATGCCAGAAGGTGGGTAGTCCTGCTGAGGGTAACATCATTGTGTAAGAAAAGGGGCTATTCTCTTCCTAAAATCTGCTCCTGGCTGCTTCTGAGACAGCTTACTGGGCCACATTTCCCTACTGCTTCTCTGATCACCAGCCCCCACCAGGGGAAACATCACTTGCTTTCACTCCTTCCGCATCTCTTGAGATGGTTTTCCACCTTCCACAGTCTCACAGTTTGGATGTGGCATTTGTTACCAGAGCAGAACAATAAGGAACTGGTTTAAAGGGAAAAGGAAGTTATGTGCTAATAGATGGTGCTTAAATTGCAGACAAATTTCAGGTTGCTTGGAGGCATGAAGTCGACAGACATACGTGGCTTTCTTCTACAGACCCACCTCCAAAGAGCCATTTCCTTTTGCTACAATACTTGAAAACCCTCCAAGTTCTCATCTGCATTTATAGCTGCTGCTTTGTATGGGTGTACACATTAAAGCCACTCCAGAGCTGCTTTCTTAAAATTCCAATTATGAATGTGCACTGAATCGACTAATGTTTCAAGCCTTTGCAAAAGCAGAGCTGAGGCTTCTTAGCAATACCAGATTGTGACATTCTCCAGATCTGTACATGTGCGGTTTCTGTCTAAGGCCACTGTGGTTAGCATTTAGCAATGTGACTTCTCCAATGAAGTAAACACCTTTTCATCTCTGTCACTCTTCTTGTTTCACTCTCTCAAGCTTGTCAGTAAGTAACTAGTTTTGGAAAAGATTTTTTCTGCCCTGCAAAGCATTGGAAATTACTCACCAAAATGAATTTAACCACTTTATCTCTTTGTCAGATACAGAAATCAAATCTCCCTGCATTTATTATTGATCACAGAAGGTCAGGCTTCTCCCAGGGGTTGCTATTTGCCAACAAACTTAAGCAAAGTTTGTTTGCAACACACTTAAGACCAAACTGGTCTTGTATTAGATCAGTGTAGGGGAAAACACTGTAGTTCAGCAAAGTGGCCATTTGTCTGGTGTGTAGTTAAGGCTGCAAACTGAAGAGGTATCTCTGGATGCTCTCTGTTTAATAGATTTGTTTCCCTCTATTACAGTACCATTAATTTACTCCCATCAAACTGGTAAATCTCTGTGCTGTTGTTTTTTCAGAATTCAGTGACCATTACAGGTGTGTTCTTCCAAAGGATGTTGGCTTGCAAACACTGACGGAAAATGTGAGTGAAGTTGATCAGAAGGTTTCATATAAACATCATGTGAAATTGTAGAAAGTAACAGATGTATAAAATCAGTGTGATAGCTTTTTTGGTCATACTTGTTTCTCTCTGAGGTGTGTCCCCTTTCCTGGGTAACTTCCTGCCAACAAAAACCTATTTTCAAAGTAATTAAGCTGTGGAAAATAGACATTTAAAATCTGACTTGCCTCAACTATGGCACATCTACAAATCTGACCATTAGGGAAATACACAGAGTTTTCTAAAGAGGTGGGATACACTTTTTGTGAGGGGGAAGGATGATGTAAACCTGCACCAATCTTTGTTCTGAACTGATGCTTTACTGCTGAAGCCATGAAGAAAGTTTTGATACCAATTAAACATGAGTGGGACCAAGTTCTCAAATTTATATAGAAAAAAAAACGCCAAACCTTAAGAAGGCAGTCTAGCCTAACCTTAGCCTCAAATCTTAGCATTGGGAAGACCAGAGTACATATGCAAGTGTGAGAGTCAGAAAAGAATAAAAAAAATTTAAATGTCCAGTATCATATGCTCTTCAAAAATGACTTTGTGGCAGCCTTTTTATGTCTGCATTTCATGCTTGCAGTCATTATCTTTTATTTCCAATATTACTATTTGCTGTCAGTTCATTCTGCCTTTTGTATTTGCTTTTCCAGCTAAGATGTCCTACTTTTCCTCCTTTAAAAGCTCTCTTTAGACTTGATACTGACTGCTTTCCTTCATTTACCTTTCCTTTCTCAGCCACTTTGGCTGATGATGCAGCCTCTGATGTTCTTAAAAAGCTTTTGATATATGTAGTTACCTTCGCTATTTTTATTCTGCTTCATTTTGGTGGGAGAATTTAAAACTCTGTTGTTCAGCCAGTAAATATCCTTTCCATATGTTGGTCACTTTTTTCATGGTTCAATATGAATCACTGGATCGTTTGACCATAGAATCACGGAATGGTTTGGGTTGGAAAGGACCTTAAAGATCATCCAGTTCCAACCCCTCTGCCATGGACAGGGACACCTTCCACTAGACCAGGATACTCAGAGCTTCATCCACCCTGTCCTTGAACACTTCCAGGGATGGAGCATCCACAGCTTCTCTGGGCAACCTTTGCCAGTGCCTCACCACCCTCACAGTAAATCCAAAGGTATCTGGTTATGTAGGTAACTGGCAGTCACAATTCTAGCTTCCTTTCATTTTCTGCCATGAAGTACTAGGGAAGACCTACCCTGTATGTTCCCTTCTCACTGCCAAATTAAATTCTAATTTCTATTTTGAACCTGTATTTATGTTTCTCACCTATGCCTCTATATTACAAGTATTGAGGCCATGTTGCTGAGAACACAGCTGCGTTGGGCAGGACACATCTCCAGGATGAAGGACCACCGCCTCCCTAAGATCTTGCTTTATGGTGAACTTGCCACCGGCTGCAAGAGAGAGGAGCCCCAAAGAGAAGATACAAGGACTCTCTGAAACAACATCTCAGCCTTGGCCATATTGATCATCATAACTGGTCTACTCTGGCCTCCAATCGGGAGGCCTGGAGACACACCATCTATAACACTGCGGATGCTTTTGAGAAAGCACGCAGGATCGCTCTCGAGGAGAAAAGATAATGCAGAAAGAATCATGTCTTGCAGAATATACCACCTAAGGAGTCTTTCTGCTGTGCCTTTTGCAACCGGACTTGTCTAGCCTGTATTGGCCTTTTTAGCCACCAGTGCGCTTGTAACAAACGTGGGTAGAGCCCTTCCCAAATCTTCGTTTGCGAAGCCTAAGCATGATGATGCCTCTAACAGTGACACCTCTGTGTCCCTAATACTCAGCTGTACAACCTTTCAGTGATTTCTGCCATTTGTGTCTTGAAATACAAAGGTTTGTTTCCAAACTGCTGCCATGAATATTTCTAAGCCTGAAGTGTTTCACTTGGACAAGAAATGTTTACTTTAGGTACTTCTCCACTAAGTTCCCTCTTTATTCAAGCTTCTTTAACTTCATTTGCCTCTTCTACTTGTAGGTAAACTTGACCTTGCATTTTCTGTCAATGGCAGCTACATCTGCAAATCTGCCCTCTTTGTACCAAAGTAAGAAGTCACAGAGGGAAGGAGCCTTGTATTTCTGCATACTTGTAAAATGTGCAGTAAACCTTATCTGTGTGGCTGGTTCTGACATCTGGACTTAGATATGTTGTACCCTTTTCAGAAGGACTTTGGTCTGTCATCTTGGCTACTGCTTCCTCCTTTTGCTCATCCTGAAGTTTCAGTAAATGCAAGGAGGCAGAACTGCACTGCTTCTGTCTTTTCAAACCTCTGTGTTTCAGCATGCCTTTTTAAATACATTTCAGGCCTCCACAAACATATACACTGGTTGTTCAAACACCTCAGCAGCATCAGGGGCTGCTTATGTCCGTGCTTCTGCTTGCCTTGGTTCTGTTCCTTAGAGTACAGAGAAGGGCAATGGAGCTGTGAAAGACCTGGAGCACAAGTCTTAAGAGAAGTGGCTGAAGGAGCTGGGGTTGTTATGCCTGGAGGAGTCTCGGGGGGACCTCATTGCTCTTTACAACTGCCTGAAAGGAGGTTGTAGCCAGGTCAGGGTCAGCCTCTTCTCCCAGGCATCCAGCAACAGGATGAGAGGACATGGTCTCAAGCTGAGCCAGGGGAGGTTTAGGCTGAACATTAGGAGGAATTTCTTCACAGAAAGGGTAGTTAGACGTTGGAATGGGCTGCCCAGGGAGGTGGTGGAGTCACTGTTCCTGGGGGTGTGTAAGGAAAGACTGGACGTGGTACTTAGTGCCATGGTCTAGCCGACATGCTAACGTTCGGTCACAGGTTGGGCTCGATGATCTTGGAGGCCTTTTCCAAGCCAACTGATTCAAGGAAATTAAATTGTGACTGGCACCTTCCTATTGCGGATATTTTGCACTACAAGACAACAGAGTCGAGTGGGAATCTCTTCACCGGGACACCCCCGCAGCCCCCATTTCCGAGGACTTCTGGCATGGCCTCCGGAGGCCGGGGCCGAACCCATCGCCCCGCTGACCCGCATTCTCCGCTCACAGCGCGGGCACACCCGCTGCCCTCGGCAGCAGCAGAGGCCGGCGCGGGGCATTGTGGGCCCGGCCTGGCACGGCGCGGGGTGTTGTGGGGACCGCTCGGCACGGCTCAGCCCGGGCAGAGCGGAGCAGGGGAGCCCAGCCCGGCGGCCGGCGGGGGGAGCCCCGGACGCATTGCCCACCCCTCCCGAGCCCCCGAGGCCGCCGCCGCTCCCCGCCCGGGCGGCGGCGGGGCGGGGCTGGGCGGGGCGCGCGCTCGGGCGTTGCTAACGGCTCATCAACGGCCTCCTCGGCCCCCGCGGTCCTGCTCTGATTGGCCGCCGCGGCCGTCACTCTGCGGGGGGCGGCGGGGCCATTGGCTGTCGGCGGCGCGGGAGGCGGGGCGGCCCCGCCCGGGCGGGCGGGCGGCTCGGCAGTGCCGGTGAGCGAGCGGCGGTCGCGGTGCCGCGGGAGGAGCCGCAGCCGGAGGACGCCGCACTCTCGCCGCGAGGAGCGCAGCCGCCACCGCCGCGGCGTTTCCCTCCCTCCGCCGTAGCCGGGCTCAGGTGAAGCTGATCGGGCGGGGCGGTGGGCGCGGGTGGCTCCGGTTTGTCGCCCCTGGCGCCGCGCTTTCCTCCCTCCTTCCCTCTCTCGCCGGGTTTGGCGCCTCTTTGTCCGGCCGGGCGAGAGGGCTCTGCTGTCCCGCCTCTTTCCTGCCCCGTCCCCGCGGGACCTGCCGTGCCCGGGGTGCTCCCCGTGTCCCCCCTCTCCTCCGGGGCCGTGCGTGCCGGTCGCGTTGTGCCTGAGGAGTTACCGCTCTCCCTCCGCTCCCTGCGAACCGGCCTCCCGCAGGTGGGGTGGGGTGGGCTGGGCTGGGGTGGGGCGGGTAGTTGGCGCTCTTTTTCCCCGGACCGACCCCTGTGCCCTGCCCGCCTCCCCCGGTGCGTGTGCCCCGGTGCCCGCGCCGCGGAGGCAGCGGGCCGGGGCCGGCGGGGCAGCTGTCAGGGCAGCAGCCTGAGTCACGGGCTGACAGCCCTCCTCAGACACCGCCATGGGCTTGGCTTCCGCCCGCCCGGCCCCACTTCCTCGTTCGGTTTGGGCCGGGAGAGAGGGAGGGAGGGAGGAAGGGAGGGAGGGAGTGACAGGGCAAGATGAAGCTTGCACTGAGAGCTCTTGCAGATAGCTTGTGCTTTCAGGCATCACCTCCAAGCGAGGAGTAAAAGTTCTCCGGCTTTTAGTGGTATCTTTTACCTGCCTGTCCTCCCGTAGGTGTGGAAAGTAACAAGTTTCATAGCCCCCGAGGGTGGCGCCTGCCCAGTGGGTTTAATGAGCATTGCTCCTAATTTGCCTAAACGCAGGGTGAAATGAATTTTAAAGGAATAACACACTTCTAGTAATAGAGGGGAATTTTTCAGAAGTAAACTTCATTGATTAGCAAGCACTGCATGCAGTGACTGTTAAATTCCATTTTCTTTTCCTCCCTTTCCTCTTTTTCCTCCTTTTCTTTCTTTCTTTTTCCCTCTTGAAGCTCTGTTTGTGCTCTTCACCTTTGTTCTTCCATAGGTTTTTCTTCTGTATCCTACATCATGATGTCCTGAACCAAACTCCATCAGAGCGAGCTAAGAACCTAAACTTTTTTTCGAAGTGAGCAGGTCTTACTAAAAAAAAAAAATCTCTCAAGTAATGCATAAAAAACCTTTGCTTCAAAGATATTTGTGCTTGTAAAGATATTGTAGTAGTCTGCAGGTCAAAGTCCATCTATGATTTTTCTGCCTCTGCCCTTCGCTGGGAGGAAATACAAGGTAACTTACGTGGAGGCTGTTGAACCATGGATTGGAAGATTAAATTACACATTCTTAGCTCTTGTATACATCTCCTGTCTGTAAGGCTAGCTATGGTAAAGTTTTAACTCCAAAGTAACAGCCCTCTAATCAGTTACTGCTTCTGTAAAATGCTTTTGAAATTAGTCACTAGGTCACATGTGACTAAGTTCACTTATCGATGGCATTCCAGTGAAAATAGCAAATCATGGTGCAGATACGTGTTGACCCATAAATGCACTGTCTGCAACTGTGGTGCTCTCAAAGTTTAAATGAGATAAACGAGTATTTTGTAAACTAGGAAGTTATAGTGAGGGGAAAGCAACTGATAAATGTAAGTGGGACTGCATTTAGCACAGAAAGGTTTTCAAGTTGCTAATCACAATTAACAAAACTCTGTAAACACAAGATAGTGTACTAATCTGACGTTATAAAAATAACTAGAATGAAATCATGCAGCAGTTCTGTGATGCTCCATGTCAGGTGGAAGTGTTTAAGTTGATTTGTTCTTCTTCTCTATAGCTCTATTAATTGCACTTATTCGTAGTGTGTACACTGTCTTTCCAGAGATGGACAGGCAAAATTTTCTGTAACTCTAAGGTAGCTGCAAAATTGGTAGCAGTGGCTGGGAATGGGGGATTAGGACTTCTCATGTTTTCTGACCTGAAATGTCAAAGTGAGTATGACTGGCACCAAGCTGGTGAGTTATGTGATTCTTTTTGGAATATGGTGTCATCTCTTGATTGCTTGACTTGTATAGACAAGATCTGAATTTGGAAGATCTCTGGAGAAGGCTCTTCGACCTCAGTGTTAGCTATGCTGGGTAGCCCTGTGTCTGTTTCTGTGTAAACAGGAAGACTTAATAGTCAAGTTCGGTCTGCCCCAGAAGAATGAGTGTAGAAACTGAAGACCTTTTATTCAGCTTTGCATAGATTGTTAGGATATTTCTACCATGGTTCTGGGTTGGGTTGTTTTTTTTTTCTTTCAAGTGTTTGTTGGAAAAAAGTTGCCAGGATGAGACTTTCATCTGAAGAGATAAAGAGTAAGCTTTTTTTCATTATTTCCTCTAGGTAGATTTTGATGTGCCTCAGAACATTTTAAGTTGGCAAATAGCTTGTGAGAGCTGCACCACAATAATTTAAGTGAATCTAATTAATAAGTAATGGTAATAATAATGAAAAAATACTTGTCAGTAAAGTTGTAGGAAAGAAATTAGAAGAATTTCTCACTTAGGAGGCTGAAATAATCTGTGTTGTCTGGCACATTATTTTGGTATTATGCAAAATGTTGGAGAGTGTTCAAACTGTAGCGGGTGGTAGCTCTACTACTCTTCTTTGAGTTAAAAACTGTGGTGGAGTCAGATGCCACAGGTGCTTAAATCTTTTTTCAACAGTACATGGCACTGCAAATGTATCTGCTGCAAATGTGAGACTTGCATTTACTGCTGCAACAAACTATCTTGAAAATGTGAACCATTATTATCTTGGAAAGCCTTTAACAATAATGTACTAAATGTTTGCAATTAATAGTTCACAACTGAGTCTTCTGTTAGACTATTCACATATAGGTACAAGGGAGTGCATGTATATCAACTACTATGTGAAAATATACTTCAGTTCTACTGGGAGATTAGTCTGTTCATACCCAAAATTTCAGGTTTTGTTCTGTTAATCTCCAGGGTACGGAACAGAGGAGACTGGACACGTGTCAGAGGTATTGTGATTTCTGAGCTGATTCTACTTAGTTTTCTGCTTCCACCCCCATCCCTAGGCCTGTGTCTTGCCTAGATTTATGTCACTTGTGGATTGGTGTGGCTCTAATAGGGTGAGATTATAAGTGGACCCATGGGAGGTACAGGAACCCATCTAGTTAATGCAGGGTTTACCGAAAAAAAAGCTAAGGTCATCTTATCCCCCACCTCTGTGTACTACATCTACTTCTTTGTGTGGTAGTTTCGGGTTATTGGGTAACGTGTTGAAGTTAACTGATGACTACACTGCATTTTAGAGGCTCAGAGTTAGTGTGCACATCTACTAAAACTGTCCAAAACTTTAATCTTCAGTGTGTGATTTAATATATTTTTGTTGGTTTGACTCAGTAGTGCACTCGGTGCCCTCTAACATACATTTTTTGTCTTTGATTTCTTGTATAAATATCTTATTAGTCTTTGTTTTCTTAGTTTGTAATTGAGGCAGAGCTGTTTGCATGTTAAGTAGAGAAATTGTATGCCTGACGTTAAGTCTTCTGTGGGTTGGAACAGAACTATAATAGCAGAGGATTGCCTACAGCAGCATTGTTTTTGCTGGCAGTTGCTCTAGCTTAATGGTGGCTTGGTGACCTTGTACCTTAAATTTCTTTTCAGTTTAAACACACCATGGTTCTAATTGAGTTTTCTAGCATAGAAAGAGATGGAAACTAGCAATCTGATTTTCATAGAGTATGATGAGACAAGAAACACAAATGCAACTTCTGCCCTGGAAGCTAATGCAAATGGGTGTTGTCCAACTACATGAAATGCATCAGTTTACAAGTTCATCTTAATTATGGTTTATTCGCTTCACTTTTTTCTTCAGTGACTGTGAGAACTTGTTCTGAGTACTTGAAGTAATAATCTCAACACCAATTTGTCTTGCAGTTCTAAGCCACTGTAGTGGCTTAACACCTTCGGACCTCACTCCAGCCCAGTCGTGTTCAGTGTAATGGACTAGTCCGTGTTTTCAGTTAATGATCCTTTGACCTATTACTGTTCATCACAAGATGTTGCCTTTCTGAGCATCCTAAAAAGTCTAAAGAATTAGTAGTGTCTACAATTTTCTGGTGATGGCACTGTGACTGATTTCGTTGTATGATACTTCTGGAGCTAGTACTGCTAAATCCTGCCCTTTTTAAACATAGCAAAGTGGAAAATGTAAAATTGATCTAACATACTTGTCTACTGCAAATTATTTCTTGTACAAGTCCTACAAATGTATTGCTGCTGGTTGCGGAGAGGTATAATGAAATGTAACTCTGCATACTGTGGTTTGACTCGGTGACCTCTTTATGAAATTTGTGCCTCTAGAGTTTTGTACATGGGGTTTGGATTCTGCTTGTCTTCATGACTAGAAATTTAAATTTCTCTTAATGCTGACTCTACTGACAGTAGTAAATAAAACCACATGTATGAGCGATTTCAGTAAAGCTAATAAGCTAATAATTAATATATTGAGGGAAATGTAACTTGGAAATCTGTATCATAAAGTTTCCTTAACTGATGAATACTCCTATTCATCAAGAACTACCATTTTAATGGGTCTCGGCAGGAAATCCATTGTGATATATGCCTCAACACACAACTGGAGTTCTGATTTGCTTGAAAGCCAAGTGGGCGTTCAGACTTGTAAGAAAAGAGGTTTAGGGAAATTTTACAACTCAATTTTGACAGTTCTGTGCAGTCAGAGTTGGGTCTTTTTTTACTGTTGGGCAGCTTCCTGTTTAAAATCTAAGACTTAAAGCATGCTCTTGTGATAGTTTACTTCCCTTTTTATTGTTTGTAGTGATGAGAGAACATTCACCTATGTTTTTCTTTTCAGCTGAAGACTTTTTCTTTTCAACTTAAGACTTCACCAGTTCACTTGAATTTAGACTCTTTTAATCTGTGTTGGATTTGACTTTGGTTAAAGTTGGTCGTGGCCAGCAACCAACCCATCGTTTCAGTGACAGAGTGGTTTTAAATATTCCAGAAAAAAAAAAGGAAACCTACAGCCAAATGTCAATGAAAAAAATAATTTCAGTTGCTTCTTTTTCTCCAGGTGTGACTGACTTAAAACATCTGTAGTAGGTAAATTGTTAGTGAGTAAGCTCTTTTTGGCAGGGACTGTTAACCTGTAGGCCTGCTTAGCGTTTAGTGCAAGAGATTCCAGTCTTTCTGTGTCAGAATTGATAAAATCAATTATTTTGAAACACCTGAGTACAAATTAGTTTTCATTGATAGGGTTTCTTTTTCTTAAATTGATAGCCCATCTTAGGATATAGAACAAATATATGGTGTTTAAATGTAAGAACTTCACAACAAATACCGAATGTAAATCTGAAGTCAAACCAGTGAACTGGATTAGAGAATTTCTGGCTAAGCACTTGGAACTAGTTGGTTGATGAGGTAAATTGATTTTTGACAGGTTTGGGTTTTTTTAAATGTGATGAAGAAAAATATTCTCTGGCTTCTTTTTCGGCTATGTCAGTTATAGTTTAAATGTAGAGAAAGATACTGATGTTTTTCTTTGGGGTTTTTTTTGGGTGGTTGTGAGGATGAGTAGCTGTGTGTTTACCAGCTAGTGAAACAGCTCAGAAGGGGGGAAATTGAGATGAAGTTATCCAGAAACAGGCAGTTTAATTAATAAATTCCTCATTACAGGTAACCATCTAGAAAACAATTTTAATTACTTTTTGCTTATAAATGCATCTGAAGTAGTTCAAGAAATATATTTTTTTTGTATTAGTGGAATCTATTTTTTTTCAGCAGAATACCACTTAATATGTTTTGTTCCTCATAGCTGTAGTTCAGATGTCTTTTTTTCTCTGTTGTTCAGAGATAGTGATGGGTTTTGTCTCTTTTTGACATCAAATAAAATGTATTCAGACCGTACAGAATTGTTTAAATAAATGGGAGTATGGATGCACATATATAGTTGACTATGTAAAATAATCAAATAGTTGGATACTTGAAACTGCTGTGTTTCAAATGGACGTGTCTGCTTACTGACAAAGGGAATTTTCTTTCTTAGGGAAGCATGAATACCAAGTAAGATTTCTCTACAAGCAGAAAGATTCTCTTTAAACTGTGATTTAAGATTTGTGACTTAAACCAGCTCACTTAGCTTTTATTGTCTGGTTATGTTGCAGTATGAATCTTTATAGCAGATACTAAAATCTTTGACATTTCATTATGCAGTAAATTATTATGAATTGGTTTAATGGCCCTTCCCAAGTTTAATGCAGTATATGATGGGAAAAGTAAAATGAGAACAACACAAATGTGACGAGGAAGATGTATTAGTCATAATTTTTCTGCAAAAAAAGGATCGCCAGTTTTAGACAAACTGCTGTAACTTCTAAAAATTACCTATGTATTGTCTGCATAGCACAGGCATATATGTGTGCATGATCAGTTTATCTTCTTCCTCCACACAGTGGGAGGTAATCTTCTATGTGACAAAATCTTAATTTTTTTTTTGTAATGGGCAGGATTATATAGGTAGATTTTAGTTCTTTAATACTAAAAAACCTTGATGTAGATTTAACTGATAAATATCAGCATCTTGTATGGTTCACCTCTTGCTCATGTAGATAAGGGGAAGAATATCAGAGAATCAGTCATAGGATGGTTTGAGTTGGAAGGGACCTTAAAGATCACCTTCCACTAGACCAGGTTGCTCAGAGCCCCATCCAGCCTGGCCTTGAACACTTCCAGGGATGAGGCATCCACAGCTTCTCTGGACAACCTGTTCCAGTGCCTCACCGCCACAGCACTGTAGTGTATATGGCTGTGAACAAAGTTATTAACTGTGGTGGAAACACATGAAGCAGTTTTGTTATTCCATGGTCAGCATTTCCTGATATTGTTTTTTATCTTATTAGACCAGAAAGCAAAACTTTGTTGGAAACTTTCAAATTTTATTTGCTTCCTCATACTGGAACCATGGAATGTCATAGTATGTCAGTCTCCTGTCAGAAGGAGATAATTTTCTTTTTTTTTCCAAAGAAGTCTCTTCTTGTAATGCTAGAATAGAGAGAATTTTATAAGCCATATAGCCATGATTATAACAGCTCAAACTAAGTTCCTACTTCAGGTGCCCTTCTTACCACTCATTTGACATTAAAAGATGAGTCCTTTATTCTCTTCTAACACAGAAATCAGTGCTTCAGCAGATCCAGACAGGCGGGCACGGTTGGGTGACTACTAAAATTAGAGATTGCTAATGCTGTTCCTTTCTAAAGAGTGATATATTTGACATTTAGGGAAGAAAGCACAGGTCAGGAAAGCAACAAGCTAACCAGAGGACAAGTGGGAGGCTGAAGTGTACAGACCAGACAAGTGTTCCTCACGCGCTCTGCTGCACTGGAGCTTTCTCTGGAATATCGGTTATGATGGAGAGCTAAGCAAGGAGTCATGGAGCTATGCAAGACCTTGAATGCAATAGGGAAATGTCACAGTCTGAATGTTATGAAGTTTTTCAGACTATCTTGAAGGTGATATTTATGCTCTATAAATAATAAAATAAAAAATCAATAAATATTTTCAATCTGGCCTCCTTATACATCCTGGAACTTAAAGGCTATGTAAGTTTTTCTTCAGTGCAGGAGTTATTGTTGTTCTCATGTCCAGAAAGAGTCACTCTTTTCCAGCCCTTCACCTCCAAGATCACCGTCATAAACAGAGAGGTAGGTCTTCTTAATAAACCCTCAGGTACAGCTGGAAAAGTTGAGAATCAAACTTGGACCCTGTAAAGGTGGTAGATTTCTCTCTGCCAGGGTTTTTGCCTACCGTTCCCATAGCTCCTGTTAATAGTGGAGCAGAGCTATTTGAAACAAAAATGAAAACGTGAGATGTAGCAGAAAGCTGTTTGTACACAGACCTAGTTTGGCACGGTAGGTTGAGCCGTAAGTGTCTAGAAAACCTTCTGCTGCAATGTAAATGTAATATTTTCAAAAATTACTAAGCAGATGTATTTGCACCGACTCTTGGTTCTTTCCAGTATGGAAAAAGATTAGTAGTATTGATGCTGGGATCAAAGCAATTTGTTGGTTAATGTAAGCAAGAGTAATTGTTCCTGTGAGATGACTTTGTCTTAGCCACATACATGCTACATGCATCTAAAAGAGTGAACCAGAACCATGTTTTTCTTCTCTGTGTTTAGGTGTAATTGTTTTATTCCTTGTTTCCTATTGCAATGAATTGAAACCTGGCACTGACAAAGATGAGAGGGAGTGCTAACTGATATAGAAGTATGTAGAGCTACCTCACATAGCACCTCAGAGTTCTTGGTAGATACTTTTTTAGCCTTAAATCAGAATATTAGGGAAGAGATGAAAAGTGACCCTGAGGTAACAAGGACAGGCTGAAACTTTCCAAGCTCTTCCTCCCTCTCTCATGCGATGTCCCTAGGGAATTCTGCATGCCTGATCAGAACTTTTGCAGGCCATTATGCCTCCTGAAAACAAGTCTTCCAGCAAAACAACTTGAACAGCAGGGATGGGCTGCAGTTTTCTGAACTACAGCTGTCTCCTTAAGTGGGATTACTTTGCTGAGTGGTCACAAAGAATGTGTTCTCCCCCTGGAATGTTTTCCTTGTGGGCACACTGTCTCTGTAAGAGGAATTCTCTCCTCTGCTGAGAAGGCATGTACTGTACTTGCACTAATGAGAAACAACAGTTGCAGAAAGTGTATTATGCAGGATTGTAAACTTTGAATATTTATTCGAAGTGAATGGGGTTGGGTGGCAGCCAGCCTAGCTTTGTCATGCTAAAGACTGGATTTGAAATCAACAGAAGGCTACCCTCCCCCTTCCTAAATCAGTGTTTGGTGTGTTTAAACAATGTGCACAAGCTTCATAGAGCTGATTAACTGTATTGGTGCCATCTACACAGTAGTGTATCTTGGTGTCTCACTGAACTCAGAAGGTACAATTAAAATAGGGGCAAGCATACACTCCCTAGCATTAACTTAAGGAAGTTAGGCCTTATTTGCCCATGACCTACAGTGGTTAATTACTTTATGGTATGCACTGTGGTTGCTCAAGATTGTTTCTGTGTTTCTATAGCCTGTGGTGAAGCCTGTACTACCCTGTTTTCACTCTTTGGTACCCAAAAGTAGCCTCTTCAGGTTGGTATTGGTTTATGTTACATGTACATGTGCTTGTAGCTTCTGTTCTCACAGTCTTGCCGTATTTGAACCCAGTGAAGAGAAAAAGTGACTAGCACGTGAGGGCAATGTCTTACTTGCACAGGGCTTTGTGGCCTTTGCACTTCGCCATGGGAAGTCCCAGCTACCAGAGCAAATCTCCTCTGTCAGCTGTTACAGTGGAATATATGCAAGTGCTGCTTCACACATACCAGAGTGGTGCTTGGCAGCTGATGAGGAGAGATGGACACACAGAAACTGAGAAACATTTATCCCACGTTCAGTGTTCTGAGGATGTGTGTCAGGTGCCTTTAGGCCACCTGGAAGATACAGAATTCCCTTCAACTTCTTTTGTCTTACATGTAGTCTGGCCAGTAGGTCACTTTTGTGCAATACAGGTATCGTTTATACATTAGATAATTAGATTCCTTCTTCTTGATTCTTAGAGCCCCTTGCATACAGAGAGGGCACTTTTGTGCTCTACCTTGAGTTTAATTTACAGTAATAAACAGGGTAGCTGGCAAGTCTGGGCAGCACTACAGTCAAACTGAATATGCAACAATAATTGCCAGCAATCTGCATTCCAGTTGTGAAATAAGTCTTTCAACAATGTATTGTGTGCGTCAGACGGTGACTGGAGAGGAAAGCAGTGAACTCCAGTAAGCCTGATAGCACTCATTATGAATCCTAAATAAAGCTGAACTAGAAAAAATGAGTCTGCATGGCAGCACCGCATTCTGAAGGAAAAGGGTAGCTCAGTGCCTTCAGCTCCAGGGCTATCTGTGAGGGAGTGTTAATTGCCAACTCACGTACTTGCCTGATATATTCTCTAGTGGGAAAACCGAAATTCGTGATTCTTGAGTTCAGTCTGAAGCATCAAGCACTGGTGTGTCACAATGTACTGAACTTGAGAAATAAGCAGCTATAACCAGTCCATCAGTTCAGCTTCCTGCCAGATTTTTGCCTTCCCTTCTTCTCCGCCTCCCACTTGTGATTCATTTCTTGCCCTTAGTGGTTCAGACTTCAGTTTTTATGTAGGTGTTACTTACAAATTGGAGCAGTTTGGGCTAACAAACTTTGCAGTTTTCTTTCCCATAAACATACTGGGACATGGGGCTGCGAAGTGTCAGTCTACTATGTTCTAAACAAATCTGAACAATTTCTTAGTGAATACAAGGGAATTATAGCAAGTTTTTCTTGGTGGGTTAGGGTTTTTATGTTGTCAGTTCATGCTCACTGGAGGTAACCTGGCCAGTAAAGTCTACCTTAGACTACTTTAGTTTTCTAGCTGCTCTTAAATCTGTTGATTTGATGAACTGTATTCAGCTGGCTGGGGGACATGAAATAGTTAAGTTTGCAAAAATAATGCAAGTATTAGCTGTTCAGATCATACACTTAGCAAGGATTCCTATCATATGAATGTTAATGACCAAACTGAGTTTGAATTATTAGTAGCTTCTCGAAGTCAGATTATTTTTTAAATGCTGTGTATTAACAAAGAATTAAATTTTTTCACTGAGTGCAATTGAGTTGTAACTGAAGTGGGGCGGTAAGTGACCAGAAGTGCTGCAATTTTCTAGTGTAAAAGTCTTGTCTTGCCTATAGAAATGGTGTACATTCCTTTTGTTCTGCGAAAGGGTGTTTTGTCTCATATTGCATCCTCAGGTAAACCAGTTGGGAAAGTGGTGTGAGAATTGTGTTCCTGAAATACTTTTGAAATGTGAACCCTGTGAAAAAAGGGAAATTAATGTGTTGTAGTCTAAAAATGTTTGCTATTTATTGTTCATTCTTTTTGTCACACTGATCTTCAGGGTTGTTCCTCTTGCAGTGCTAGCAGAAAGGCCACTAGACAAACCATGTGGGGGGACCATTTTATGTGAAATCACATGAAGTTTATAACAGTACCTTAATGGTGGATATGAAACAGACAATTTCACAAACTTCTCATAATTCATTAAAATAGGAAAATAGTGTGTGATTAAAGCTGTCTGTTGCAATGTAGTAATGCATCTTTGCTAAGAATGAGCCTGAAACTGAAAAAGAACAATGTGGAGATCCCTACTTTAGTGGTGTTTCAGGTAACTCAAACTGGAAGTGTTCTCTTTTCTAGCCAGTAGTAAGCATGATGCTTTAACTGTTGCCATTAATACTCTTCTGAATATATTGATCCTATTTCTACTTCAGCTGTTACCTCCAGAGTTTAGCAGAGCCCAAGCTCGTCTTACTGAGCAGTGGCTCAGTCCTAGAACAATACTGTGGCTGCTGACAGAGTAAACGTTGGGAGGGGGGGATGTAATAATACAAATAGTTCTGGAAAATGAAATTGCAAACAGGTAATGTTTGCTTCTAGCAGTTGCAAAACACTGGACCTTACAGCAGAGGCAGCTTTCCAAGCTAGATAACGTGTTCGTTTCCAGGTTTATGTAGGGAGTGTGTGAAGTGTCTTATAACCTAAGCCTTAGGGCTGTGAAATTGCAGAAGACTAAGGCAAAAGATTGTATTCCAGTGAGGGTTTTGGGTAATTCTACCTAGTTCAAAGGGAATGCAGGTCATCTTAAAACCAGTGTTTAACTTATTCCTCTCAAAAGAATCTCTTGGAAAATATGTATGTAAAAGGGGGGTGAGGGTTGATTTTTTTTTTTTTTTTTTAAGGTGGGACTACATATTGTTATGTCTTGGTCCTGTCCTGTTCATAACTGTAGAGATGTGTTTGTCTCTATCTGTAACTGTATGGCATCTTTATGGCAACTATGTAGTTAGTTATATGGCAAAGAATGTCTTTTGGTTCCTGAAATAATGGAAAACAAACAAAGTTTGACCAGCCTCTTCCTCAGGCTGCGACAAACCACAATAAGGGAACATACTGGGTTAACAGGGAAGTGACTGTAGTATGTCATTTTTGGAAACAATACTAGGAAGGAGGCATTTAAACTCAAAACAAGGATGGTCTGTCTTCCTTCTGTATTTTTTGGTCGTCTTGCCTGTAGACTGGTGTTGCATCAAAAAGAATATTGTTAACGGTATTCCCATCCGACAGTTGCACAATAGCCATGTAAAGATAAATGTCCTTGCCCTGCACAATTATCTACACCCCAAATGCAAACTACCAGGCAAACAAATTGCTTCCTAATTTGTTCCTAAAATGGCAATGATTTGCATTCATTGTGAGTGGCTGTAAGGCTGCAAGAACTTACTGGGCTTGCTTCCTTCCTTGACCACTTAAGGGATTTTTAGAAATGCCCAGTGAAATGCAGCATAAGGTAGGGAGATAAGTTTAGGAGCCTGTAAGATGGAACTTGCTGAATCTGATTCCTCTGGTACTGTTCTTATGGAGAAGACAAATTAATGGTTGGTTTGTGGTATTGCTAGTTTAGACGCCCTGTGGGTTAGAAGTCAGCCTCGAGAATAGCACTAATGCCATGTTATCTTACCATGAGCCTCCAGTGTTTTACTTCTAGTACATGATGATTCTGTTCTGGAGCATATGAAGACTAATTAAAGATGGTGATAAAAAGACTGCTACTGCCATGCAATAGGGTAGTTTTCAAGTCTGTTTCAAGTTTGGGGTGCAGGCTCTCTTTGAATCTCCTCACTACTAATTGGTAGCTTCAAAAGCTTAGTGTTTGGTGAGATTTTAGAATAGCTGTGTTAGGTATTATGTTAGTTGTTTTCAGTCCTGAAAATAAAAATGGATAGAATGATCCCTTACTGGTTGAAGAATACAGTCCTTTTGTATGCGAGATAATTTGGGGTTCTCCTACTGTAAGGAATTCAACTACTGTCTCTGTAACTATCTTCTTTCCTTACTTCTCTTCAGATCTAGAACTGGCTGGGGCTACGTCTGGAAAGATTTCTTGTAATCTTATATATTTCTTAGCCAAAAAGAATTACTCTGTCCTGGAATGTATCTCCAAGATATAGTGAATGCATTTACTCTAGCAGTAAGGAAGTGAGGAATATGTTTCAGTGTAATGTAGGACACTTCAGATGGCTGGTTACTTAGGATTCCTCAGGAAATGATGAAACTGAATTTAGCTGAAGCATACTGCCTCTGTCCTGCCTGATTATAGCCAAAAAAGGCAACTGGTTAGATTCTGGGAGTTGCATAGGCAGGAAACTGTGTAATGGAGGGTAGAGCACAGCTGTTGCCTTGCCAAACCTGATACAACTCTGGACACAACTGAATATTTATTTCTTTTTTTTTTCTTTTCCCCCTCCTTCCCTCCACTCCCTTTTTTTTAACCCTTTGACCACAACCTGCAGATGATACTCTGCAGTGTCATGAAGTCCTAATATCTTCTATTGCATTGTTAGTCTTCTCTACTTCCTATATAGTCTGTCAGGCTTGCTGTTGTAGGGTGGTCTTGAAGCTCTCCTGACAGCTGCAGTTTTTAATGGCAGCCTCCAGGTTGCTACATCTTAGCTCTGCAACAAATCTCTTCATCATGTACCCATTAAAATCTAGTTTTTCAGGGAAAATATGAAAAGCCGGGGAGGAGTTGCTCTGAGAATGACCATTGTGGTGATTGAGGTGGAAGTGTCAGGGACCCTGTGGGCAAGGAAAGACAAGGTAAAGTGTGGGATAGCTGTTTGGCATATCCTGTAAGGCTTAGATCAGATTTTAAACTCAAGCTAAAGGAAATGATTATTTATAGAGTAATTTTCTTTTTATTTGCTAAAGAATTTTTGACTGTGAATATACAGCTAACCATACAGTCTCTGACACAAAGTTACATCCCACCTACGGTAATACATTTGTTGAAAGGAATTTCCCTACATGCTTACAAATGGCTGGTGCGGGCATTTGTGCCCATCACTATTATAGCTGATGTTTTTCTGGCTTCATTCACTGCTTACTAATGCTGGGACTCAACATCTATTGTTGCTCTCATGCATATTTTGGGAATTGAGCTGCTTCTGTCCTGCTTTCAATACTTTTTTGTCTGCAGTACCTCCAGTGAAACTTCACTTATTTGATTTGCTGGATTGTTTGTATGTATGGGTATGTTCAGTAGAAAAGTTACCCTTTAGATCCTGATGGCCTTCTATGACATGAGTATTGATATTTTCATTTCCTGTTCTTTAGGTGGTAAAGAGCTCTAGTTTCTATCCAAGTTATGAAAAACATATATTGAGGACACTGGCATCTTTGTGAGGAAGGCTCCAAGAAGTTATGTTTATGGGATCTTGTAAAGAGGCTGCTGTTACATGGTTAATGAGCCTTGACGCGTGCAGCCCTTTTCTGATTGAAAGAATTCCTGAATGGCACTAATAAAATTGCTGCTTTATAAACTGGAAAATCCCTGGCAGTAGTGTTCTGGTTTTGATGAAACACTGAATCTGGGGTGCCATTTTTCGAGCATGCTGCCTGTCTCCCTCTTATATGGGTGGAAGTCTCTCCTCTGTCTGACCACAGCTTCATAGAAGGCTCCCATTAGAGGATTTTCAACTGTAAAATTTCCTGAACACAGATTTATTCTGTTACTCTCTTGAAGGGTTTTCCTACTGAACGTTATGTAGAAAAAAAAGAAAGAAACTGGTGGGCTGGGTATTACTACTAAGCTGGTGGTGGAAAGTATCTAACATCAGTCTTAACTGGTGTCCTCAAATTATTGCTATCTTTTAGAAGCGAAGTGTGCCTCATTGTCTAGACTGGTAGTTGGCATTTCTAACAAGTTATGGTATTTGATTTATAGCTTATCAGAAGAAGGAGATACAAAGTAAAAGTGTTGATTAAACATTTATGATTATATTTCTGAGCTAGTATCTCTACCAAGTAGAGCAGTGAAGGGCTAATCTTGACCTGAATGTTACTGACATAGTGTCTGATGCTATGAGGATTGGCACAAATTGTTTGGTACTTGGCACTTTAATGTGCTTTCTCTTTTCTGCCAAATAATGGCTTCCAAATGCTTAACGGTCAGTGTTGTGTTGTAGGGGTTTTTTTTAAAACTGCTTGCTAGTTGGGTTTTTTTCATCCTCTTGGCAAGCAAAACCTTGACCTTATTGGAAGTTTGACAACTTTAGCAGTGCTTACTAACATGAAACTAAAGGAGGGGGAGGCATGCTCTGATGACCAGCGATTCAGAGTACTTAGCATGTGCCTATCTGCCACTAGGAATTTGCAAGGCAACTTGAGGCTTTAAAAATATCCTTTTTTTTTTCCCTTCTCTTCACAGGTCCCCAGTTGTAAACCACAATGGCGCAAAGAGATGCAGATAAGTACCTTTATGTGGACAAAAACATCATTAATAACCCCTTGACTCAGGCTGACTGGGCAGCTAAGAAGCTGGTATGGGTTCCTTCAGAGAAGAATGGGTTTGAGGCAGCTAGCCTGAAGGAAGAAGTAGGAGATGAAGCTATCGTGGAACTGGCAGAGAATGGGAAGAAAGTGAAAGTAAATAAGGATGACATCCAGAAGATGAACCCCCCGAAATTCTCTAAAGTAGAAGATATGGCAGAGCTGACGTGCCTGAATGAAGCTTCTGTGCTTCACAACTTGAAGGAGAGATACTACTCAGGACTGATCTATGTAAGTAATCTTGTGTATTGGGGTGAGAGTTCTTGATTACATACTGTGTGAACTTACTGTAATCACTTTACTCCTAAATATGTGTGTTAACCTTTCATTGCCCCTATCGCAACTCCTGTGTGACTTAGCTTCTTCCCTCTACTTACAATTTTTTACTAAACTGTGCCAACCCCTCGCTATTAATATTGAAGCTTTCAAGGAATACTATGGTAAATTTACCTTTAATGTTTTAATGTCTTCGTTTGCAGGGTGTTTTGAATGCCTTTGAACTTTCTTTTAGCAAGAAGCAAGAGCAGTTGGATAGTGGTAGACAGGGAGTCTGATCTGAACTGAACTAAATAATAATAAAAACACAGTTCTAATACACCCAGTGTTTGAATTGTGTTTTCCATATCTGGAGCTTCAGTGGGGAAGAATGCTAATGCCAAGCTTTGTGTTATAAAAATTCTGGATCTCAGATTGTCTTGTCAGAGATGGAACATATGTGCTTGCATGTGCTTACAGATAGGAAATGTTTCATTTTCCTTCTGCCCCCAAATGGACAAGAGCAGAGATTCCTGCTTCTTACTGCTCTGTAAATGACAAAGGTACCATTTATGGGAGCAACGGTTATACCCGATGAAGCAGGCAGCAACACTTCACTGAATACCGACGGCAATAAACAGGGAAAGGTGGGGAAGGAGACTTTGGAACCTTGATCTGGTTCTTCAGTTCCCTTCTGATTTTTCTCTTCCTGTTGCCTATGTTTAACCAACAGATGTTGGTTGTGATAATCTTTATTAATACTCTACAGTCATAGAATGAATTATTAAACCCAGTGGTAATGTAAAATTTGGGTGCAGTGACTGGTTAAAACAGGAATTAGTGTACCTTGGTTTGTTCATTTTCACACTAGCCTCTGCTTACAGGATTGAAATAGGACTTCTTGAGATGGAATTGTGAGAAGTACTGGATGTTCAGTATTTTTAGGCAGTATGAAATCATCTTCACAGTATATTAGAAGATCTAGTAAAATACATTGTACTAAAGAGTAAATTTCGCATGTAAACATGTATATTAATAAGATCCTCAAAGAAATTTTGTCTAGGTTCCCCCCCACCACTTCTTGTGCTTCCAAAACTTAAAAGCTGATTCTCTTGTCATATGGAGAAGACAACATAAGTAAAAACTCTGCAATATCTTTTTGTATGTTTGGGATGGTTCTTTTGAATGCTTACTGCTTTATCATCCCCTTAGAGCTATAGTCTTTCATGTAGTCATCTTATGTAGAATCTGTAGATGTTCTCTTCTGCCCTAATAGGGACTGATGTTATCTAAGACACCACATAGCAGGAATTCACTCTAGCTGTACATCTTGGGTAGGAACCTTTGTGGACTGTTACCTTCCAAGTTGAGGAGTATGAACACAAGTGAGAAACTCATGACTGACTAGTTCTGTGACCACTGCTCTTCTGGAGTGGCATGAAGGCATAGAGTTGACTCTTGCAGAAATTATCAAAGAACATCTAAAAGATGCAGGGCTGATATAAATTTAGTCTGACTCCCACTGTCTGATGTCAGAATTTGAGAGCTAATGTGATTGGAGGTTAATGCATGTAATTATTCTTGTGGTTAACACCTCCTATTATTGGTCAAAATCTGTTCTCAGAGGGAATAATCTTGGTATTGAGATGAAATGTGATGTGTAAGATCATGTGTAACATTTTTAGAATAGGAAACATTGCTAGTTTATATAGTAAGTTGTTGAAAATAATTCAGCAGTATCTCAGTCTGCTGCACACTGTGCAATGGGCTGTTTCACATATCTTGCAAGATATCGTGAGATTTCTGACGTAGTCTGTGACTGTAATAAAGTGAGTTCTTCTAACTGGATTGTAAGAAGTATTCAAAAATCCCCACACCCTTCACCCAAGAAAACCTAGCATAGTAATTCCCTATTACAGAATCTTAGTCCTGCCAAAACTGTGTTTCTGTGCACTTGTGAAATGGACTGATCTCACCTGTCAGCAGTTCTCAGCAAGTCAGGAGATTAATGTGAAGGCTTAAAATACTTTCATTGGAGTGGCTGTTAGTTGATCATTAATCCGCCTAAAGAAAGGGAGTACACACAATGCACCTCTAGCATAAATGTCTCTGGGAGGATCATAAGCATAATTTAGTTCTGCTCTTGTCCTTTCTCTCTCATTTGCCATCAGGGCTACATGTCAGATTTTTTTTTAAACTTTATTTTTCTGTCTTCCCATCCTGTAAAAGGAAGGGAGAAATCTTATCGTTGGTGCAGGCAAGGAGCATCAAACAGTTCAAGAACTAAGAGCTTGAGTCTGACACCAATGTGCTGTTTCTGTGTGTAGATTGGTTCTGCACTGAGGTGATTTGCTAGTAGACTGGCTTTCTATTAACCCTTTCTATTTGGAATCCTTTATCAGAAGGTCATTGTCAGCTTTTGTGTTGCTTACCTGAACTGCCCTGTTTGTATTCAGTGTGAAACTCAAAACTCAACCTTACACGTTCCAGTTATTTTATTCAAATTAACAGTTGCTGGAAAATAAACTTTCTAATGCTGTCAACTTTGTGTTGTGCTGTAGATGGTCCTTTCAACTCTTCAGAGCTAGTTTAGCCATTAGAGAAATGAAACTAATTCCAGTTTGGCCTGTGTGTCATTTGAAATAGTTAGTGAAAAGTAATGCCAGAATTCTATTTTTAGATAGCAATGTTTGAGACAAAGTACGGATTTCCAAACCAGCTATGCTTATGATAGGTGAGCCTTTAAACTGGAACCTTGGGTTCAATTCAGGGATTTATGCATATAAGTCGTTACTTCAGCAGGATGAAGATGACTCTTGTCATTTCTGTGGTAGGGCTGGCAGCTTCTGCTCCATACAGCTCAACTTGCTTCCTATAAAACTCTGTCAATGGGCTTGACCAGCAGTTGTGACATGGTGGTCTCACTCAGTTCCCTATCCCAGCCATGATTAGTTGTTTCTCTTTATTAAACAAAAATATCACCTCATACATCTGAGATCATTATGCTGCGTGGAAACTTCCCTTAGGTATTTCTCCTGGCAGCCAGAATGCTGGAAGAGAGTGGTGGCTTCTTCCTGCATAATTGCTTCATGGCTTCATCACTCTTAAGTGAAATGAATGTCTTCCGTTTTCTAAACTGTTACTCTCATCCGTAAGATTGCTTCAGACCTTTGCACTGTACTTACCTGAAAAGCAGCAGTTCTGATTTGTCAGCAAACACAGCTGTGAAGGGTCACACAAATACAGACAAGAAAACTTACTGTTCCTTGTGGACTTGTATTGTGTGTACTGTGAACATGCTGCTCTTGCCTTGACTCCTTTCTACCTCTTGGCGCTGCTCTGTCTTCCACAAGTCAAAGGTCAGGAAAGTATGACCCAGACTTTCAGCTGATACTCTGTACTGTACGAGTACCGTTGGACTTGATGGAGAGCTAAGGCTGAGGCAAAAGGAACTAGAATTGCCAGGTTGGTTCTGTAAATCCCTTAAACTGTTCCCTTCCAGCACTACCTGAAACCTAACCTGACTAGAATGTCTCATGGAAGTTTAGCTTCTGGAACTTTTAGGTTTTTAGCCAACTTTCATGGTTTTCCACTTTGGAAAGAGATTTAGTATTTTCTGTAAGCCATTCAAATGTTGCTCAAATATTTTTTAAAAAAAATGAGTGAAAAAAGAGGAAAAAGAAAAAGAGTAGGTCTGGAAACATCCTGATAGTTTATTTTGGGGTATGGAAAAGGAACCTTAACTATCTATAAAAAATTTTGAGTGAAAACTATATCTGAATCTGCTGCATAGAAGAGTGAACTAGTTACTTAACATGAAGCCATCATGTAGAAACTTCAGATATAAGACCATAAACTGTGTGGTAGATGCTATTTTCACCCTTCTGATCAGTGCAGTCTAATCCTTACCTTTATCTAGCTAAGGAGCTAAATCTGATTAAGTACTCTCTGTGCTCCTTGTGGAGAACTCTTTACCACTCCAAAGCACTCTTTCTTCATTGAGCAAACAATAGAAGAGATGTTGACAGTAGAAATAAAAAGCGCCAAAGGTACTCTCTTCTGGTAGCAGTGCAAGTTGCTGTAGAAAACTGTTCATCTCCAGATGTTTCAAACAGCTGCTTCTGAAGTTGACAGGGAAGTAGGATAGCTCTAAATCCCAGGAGCAAGGCTTGGAATGCTATTCTTAGAATATCTAGGAGATATCCAAGAAGTCTCTGCTTCTCCTATTTCCTTTGTGAGTACAAAGTTGGTTGGGCTTTTTCTTTCAGGTATTCAAATCTCAGAGTTTTGGTTTTTTCCTGTTTTTAAAAAAAGCTTAATATTTTCACTGGAAGTATTTTGTCAGTTGTATTCCATTAGAATTGTATAATTTAAGCCAATGGAAACCAATTGGGAAATCGAGGTTTGCTGTCATAGATCAATGAATTAACCATTTGAAATTAATTAGAAGTAAACTTCAGTAAATGTTGCTGACTATACGACATTAATGACCTAATGGTTTGAATCTAGTTTGAGTCATACTCATTACATTGTAAATGAGGAAAGTGTTCAGGCTGGAAGAGTCTTCAGGAGGCCATCTAATCCAGCTTCCTGTTCAGAACAGGGTAGCACTGAATTTGGCCTAGTCCAGTGGACTTAAACCTTTCAGGAGTACACTGGTCTAATTTTAATTTTAGTAACTATTTTGGCTTGAAGTGTTATTGTGTTGTAGTTGATCAATTACTAGATAAATCCATAGCAAACATGAGGCAGAACATAATAAAATGTGTGCTTCTAGGAGCTGAGCACCTACCTTATACAATAAAATGGCACTTGACCTGAATATAGGAACCTTGAAAGGAAGAAAAGCCAGTCCTAGTGGACTATTAGTTAGCCAAGGAGCAGGCCAGTCACATCAGTGTGACTAATGTGTCAGTTGATGCTCTGTGCATACTTGGAAAAGTTGAGTACTGGTCAAGTTGATATGACTTTAGGTGTTGCTCAGATTCTAATATTGCGTAGTGGGAAGCATCCCACGTGGCATCACTGGAAGAAGTATTTAAAAAAGCACTGTTCAGTTTGTTTGTTTTTTCAAGCAATATACTGTTAAAATATGCAACTATACAACATTTAATTCTTGTCTTTATTTGCTGGGGCGTTTTCTTTCCAGACCTACTCAGGCCTGTTCTGTGTGGTAATCAACCCTTACAAGAACCTGCCCATATACTCAGAAGAAATAGTGGAGATGTACAAAGGCAAAAAGAGACATGAGATGCCCCCTCATATCTATGCCATCACAGACACAGCCTACAGGAGTATGATGCAAGGTAAGTGCTGACTGAGATAATGACTCTTGTTGAAATCCCAAATCAAGGTTGCAGTCAGAACACTGTAGAAGAACAACAACTCACTGCTATCAAAAGACATTGTCGCCCACTCTGTCCTTGTTTACAGACACCTGACACCTACTTGGTACCACCTTTTGTGTTCAGGTGAATACCTTTCTCCTGCTCTAATGGATTGAAGAACCTTACAAAGAGTCTGGTTAGAGCTAAATTTGACATGAAGAACAAGTTGGTGTGAATGCACAACGTTCAGAGAAGCAAGCAGAACTGAGGTAGCAAATTTTCCCTCTTGGTGATGAGCTTATAGATCAAGATAGCTATAGGTGGGCAGGCAGATGTATTGATTGATAGAGGCTTTTAGCAAAAACCACCTTAAAATCCAATTGTACAATCTAGTTGGGCGAAACAAGCTTAATATTTTTAGGTGTGATGGTCAGTGGTAGCTTTACTGATTGAGAGTTGTTTGGTTACATTCTTATTCTGGTAAAAATAAAACTTCCCATCAGGAAATATTAAGTACATCCGTTGGCTTTTCATGGAATAAAAGACAGCAAGCAGATTGACCTATTTCACCCCCACCCTCACATATACAGCTGAGAATTAGAGAACCGTATATAGTATCTGCAGCTTGTTTGTCACTTGAGAACTTTTAAATATGGAGCTCTGAATATCCTGTGCATATCCCTCATTCTGAGAGGAGGTCTTTTACAGAGTCAGTGCTTGTGTTTGCATGCTTGGAGAGTGTTCAGGTGTGGGGGTATTTTGTGCTTTTCTTCCTGTTTGTCGATGGGTTTTATGAAGAAGCATGCTTTGTAGGGTTTAAAGGGTGTAATGGACAGTTTGATTTGTCGTGACTTGTATGAATGTAAGTACTCCTTTAATTTTTGATGACTAGAAGTGATTAAGGTGTTTTTCTCTCCTAGGTCTTGTCATTAGCTTCACCTTTTTCAACAGCGGCCAGATATAATAAAATTATGCTTTAAAATTCTCATTAGACTCAGTTTTCGAGTTCTGCTTTTCACCTGCCCTCACTACCACTTGCACCACCAAGCACAGGAGGACTGTAGTAATATAGGTTCGCAGAGTGGGAAGGGGACAAGAAAATCTCCATCCTACCTGTGCTAGTGGCTTCAAACAAACTTTGTGTGGAGAAGGCTATGAAAGGTTGCTAAAGCATGGTGCCATGCAGAGCAGAGCACAGGGCTGAGCTAACAAGACAGATCAGTAAATCTGTATTTGTAAAAGCCCGAGGTGGGGAGGGATGAGCATACAGACGTGCTGCAGTGGCCTGGTGGCACAGTATTGATGGTGATTTGTTGAAGATGTGGCAGGTCTTGACAAAATACAGCTATACTGCTGGTGTGTTACTGTGAAATGAGTGCTGTATCCAGAAGAAAAAAACCTGTGAACCTGGACCTATATAGGACCTCATTTCCCTCAGAGAAAGACTGGGTCTGCCATGAAGGACAAGAAGAGAAGCTCCACCTGTACTACACATGGCAGAATGTTGTCCATAAACATCATCCCTTATTGCTTCCTTCTCTCTCTTGCCCTCTCATTGTCAGCTCAAGTACTAACTTGCATTTTTCTTAAACAAGCTATTGACTTAATTGTACCAAAGTTATTGTTCTCTAAAAAGAAATCTTTTCTATATAGAATCAGAAATGGTTTCTTTGGCATTGTTGTAAGGAGACTGAAGAAGTCCTTTTCTTTTACAGACAACAGTCAAACCATTTGAAACTGCCTGTGCATGCATCTTGTCCTTTGTCTCTGCCAGGTATATCATTATGTGGCAGAAGATATCCAAGCAGTGCAATTCTGCAACAAGGGATGGGTGACCTTCCCTGGTCTAATGGTGGTTCAGAGCTAGTGATTAAGCTACATGGATGCTTTCTTTGCTGTTGAAAAGAGAAGATGTCTCCATCAGACCACTGCTTGAACCATGTCTAAAATTTGGAAATCCCAGACTTGACTTGCTTTATTGTACAAAGCAGAAGAATGGCAGCCCTACCTCTGTGTTCCAAGTATGGGAAAGTTGCTATGAGCTCTACTGGAGTGTTTGCCTTTCCCAGAACAATTCTAACTATGCAGTATTCTCACCAGTATTGATAGTCAAGAGGTTTACCCCAGCTCTTCTTTGCCTAGTTTGAGATACCTCGTTGCTGACTTTTTGGAATGCTTGTTGTGAATATCATTCCCAGTTAGCTTTTGAACTAACCTACTTTGACCTTTTTAACTAGGTTTGGAAGGATTTTTCTGTGTGGCTTCACATGTGTGCTATGTGTAGCCTATGTGTGCTAACAAGACTCCTAGAGATTATTTTAGGGTTATTTGCTGCCTTATTTTCTTGTTGCAAAGGGTAACAGTAGCATTCCAATGTCTGCTACTGGGGGTGACGGAGAGTATGTTGTTGCAGTATGTCTCTGGTCCTGGCCAGCCTCTAGGGCAGTGGAAAGCAGCATTCCTATTCCACTTTCTCATTTTGCTCAGCGGTGGGGGAGGTTTGGTGCAGCAGCCGGTGGTATGGCAGGAATCTGTACAGAGAATAGAAGATGAAAGGGTCGGGTGCTCCACATGAGCCAGAGGCATTTAGGATTAGGCTGCCTTCCCTAGGTTACTTTCAGAACCCTGAAGACTGGGCATCCTTTGTGGCCTGAAGAAGGATAGCAGGCTGTTGGCTCTGACTTCTGTCCACATGGGGTATAGTTATCTCTTAAGCTGACAGAGTGCAAAAGCTTTTTTTGTTAATTGATTTGGACTCTGATTTTTTTTTGTTGTTGTTGGTTTTCAGTCAGTTTATGGTATTCGAGTAAGCAGGCCTTTCAAAGGGCTGGTTCATCAGGAAAGGAATTGGGAAGGGGAGAGGAAGATGAGAGCTTTGTTCCAGCCTCTGCTAATCCAGAAACTATTTAACCCTTTTCAGGCATCTGTGCTGATACACTGTGGGTGAGCTTGGTCCTCTTTTTGTGTCTGCTGGTTACTCCACTGACAGAAGTGTCATGTGTCACTTAGATATTCTAAGAGATTATATTGCTTTTGTTAATTTTCCCAGAAGTACTTTCTTGAAGCAATAAAATGGAGGAGAATTTGTTCAAAGTAGGTTGTTTGTTGTTGGTTTTGTTTTTTTTCTCTGACCCAAGACTTTGACTCTCAGAAATGAGGTGAGAACATTACTTTGCTGCATGGTACTTGGAGAGACTGTGCTTCAAGAGCAGAACTCTGAAAAAAGCATAACATTTTTGCTTTTAGAGAAAACAACCATTTGTCTTAATGTTTCTGCTCCCTGGGTAACCTGGATGCCAGAAACCTCAAATCTGCTTTCAGAAGAGTTAGTCTTCTGATGCTGATAATTGAAGCACGGTGCCTGTAAGTGGAGAGATGTCTTGAGCAAATAAATCGTTATTTTAAGGCAGCAGATGTATACTGAAGAGGTACATCCTTTACCTCATTTCATAGTCTCCAGGGCCTCAATTTAGAAAAACATACTTTAAAACTGTTAAACAGCACCCATTTGTCTGTTTGGAACCCATGCAGGGAATTTTCTGTGTCAAATAGTGATAGAAGCTAGAAATGTCATTGGTATCTGGAGCGTGGTTTTGGTTTTAATGCCCTGAAAAGTATCTGAAACTTCTGTAATAGATTAGGTCAGTATGGTTATTCTGGTCTACAAAGCTCATCCTGTTCAATGAAGAGATAAGTAGGAGAGGGAATAGGCAGTACATAGCTAATGAACATACTCTGGGGTTTTTTTACCCAGTTTTCTCCACATTTTTTGGGGAGCTCCTAACATTTCACCTAACAAACCTCTGAAAATCATTGTACAGACCCTCCTTGACCTTGATGGATTAGTCTGCAAAGGAGACTGTGCAGCCAGCACCTTGCTGGTGTTCACTTTGGTGTTAGGTAGTCTCTGGGTTTGGTGTTTAAAAGAAAAAATCCTGAAGCACAGTAACCTCATTTTTTGGTGCCTTGTTATACTAAGGGACGAAACACAGTGTGAAGTGTTTTAAGACAAATCGCTTGCCACTGTAGATCCTCATGCACCTCGGGACCAGTTGTGATTTTCACTACAGGCAGTCCTGTAGATCTGCTTCTATAGAACAGAGACCTTCAAGAGTTTTGTTTGTAATTCTTAAATGTTTGCATATCTGTTTAAGTTTCTGAGCTAGCAGAACACTTCTGTTTTAACTTGCTTGCTGCCAAGTAATTTCTCAGGTTACTTCTTAGCACTGGTCTGCTGTGCTACACTGCATAATACACTGTCTCAAAGTGCATCTTTCTCTTCTGTATGAGATTCTGTGAGTGCTCATCAATTCAGACCTGCTCAGATTATGCAGAGGCACAGATGTCTCTTTCAAGTTGCATGTAAAGGTCTAGTTCTGTTTTCACTAAACGCAAAAGAATACAGACTGTAGTGTCACTAGTTTGTTTCCAAGATTTGTCCACATTTCTGATGCAAAGGGCAACATTAAATTTGGATACTAATTGCGGAGAATATTAATTTTGATGGTGTCTGGATACAAATAGCGAGAAAATACGTACGTAGTTTCTCATTTTCTTAAGAAATGTTTTACGTGCTTTGAATTACTTGAGATTTCTAAATACAGCTCTCAAAATCTGTGTCTCAAAATGTGGTTTCCAATAGAACAAGGAGCTAAAAATGAATCCGTTGCCCACTTGTTTTTTAGTAGCTACCACACCCTTTTCAGTTCATTCCTGTAAACCAGAGCAGGAGCTCCCTGGCAGTCACTTATGTAATGGTCCAACCCCTGCTGTCAGTCTCCCTGCAGTTCACTGTTTTAGTATCATGAGCTGCCTGAGCTTTTGCAGGCTGTATACCAGTTTTTCTTTTCTGTCAGAACTTCATAAACATTTGTGTAACCTAAAATTACAGCCTAACTTGTTTTCTGCCATCTCCAGATTCAGTTAAGGAGTGCTAGAGAAAGGGATATGGGCTCTAGTCCAAATATATCTTGGGGGAATAAATATTTGCATTTGACCCAGTAGGATATATTTCATTTTTCAAATGAAACTTATTTTTCTCCTTGTGGCTGTCCTCAGACTTCAGCTAATGCAGAGCTGGATCTTGGCGCTGCAGAGTTCCTGCCAACTCAAGTGGGTTTTTTTCTCTCTTTTTTTTTAACCATCTTTTTTTTTAACATCTTTTCTGTTGTTGAGAGCTATCATGAATATGCTGTGTTTGTCCTTCATTTGATTTTTCTTTTCTCTTTTTTTTTTTCTTTTTGTGCTTGATGATAGCTTATTAGCATTTTGAAAGCTCTCTATAATGCATTCCTTAAATGATAATGCAAAAACAGGCTCTCAGGCTCTGCTCTGGTGTTCCCCTGGAGTGTTTTTGATCTTGCTCAAACCAACATATAGGTTAAAGCACCACAATGAACACATTTGATTAGATCTGATGCCAGTGGGGTTGTTCTGTGTAGCACAGTGTGTTAGGGGCCTGGGGTTCCTCCTGTGTCAAGAGCCCCAAGGAAAGGACATGGGTTGTAAAATTATGTTGATGTTGGAAGGGAAATTTGAGGAGGCAATAAGAAGCTGAAAATACTGTATGATTGAAGCACTTAGATGCATTTAAGACAAATTCTTGCTTTAGGTCAACTCTATAAGTTGGTTGGCCAGCCATTTGGCTAAGTTGGGCTGCAGGCATTCCCCAGGATGCTGGCGGAGCAGTGTAGTAGCAGGAATTAGGAGGGCCAGACTGCTCCATCCTGCCAGATGCTCCGTGGTTAGGAGGTGGGTGTTACCATCGAGCTATGGTTAAGCTTTTAGCCTTAATGAGTCAGCTATAGGCAGGGGACTGCAAGCCAAGCCTTTGCCTTTCAGCTCCACTTCCTCTTAGCTGGAGAGATGATGTCACCATTGTGTGAATGCTATATACTTCTCCTTTTATGGAGATGAACAGGCCTGAAACGGGAGTCACTCATGCAGAGGAAGTGGGTGATAAAAGCCTGGTAGGATGTTCTGTAACTGAGATGGAGAGCTTAAATTGCATATTCTCTTCTAGCCTTCCAACCTTTTTCTTCTCCCATCCCCAAACATTTAAAAACAGAAGTCAGGAGTTTGGAGCTGCATTAATTTATCAGTTATGCCAATATATTCGACCACAGCAATTCAGCATTCATTCAGACTTGTTGTTTTGCACTAG
This sequence comes from Manacus candei, assembly GCF_025592945.1. Classification (NCBI taxonomy): domain Eukaryota; kingdom Metazoa; phylum Chordata; class Aves; order Passeriformes; family Pipridae; genus Manacus; species Manacus candei. Next base: position 8,096,566 of record NW_026138066.1, read on the forward strand.
AATATTTGGTTGAGGACTTTCTTTGTACAAGAAGTTCCTTTCCTCTTGTGAAAACAAATTTTGGTTTAATTAAGTTTTTAGTATATGCTGAAGCAGTCACCTGTCTAAGATGCAGTCTTTTATTCTTGGACTAAAGAAAGTCAAGAATGAGTTAGATATTATGGGGTTTTTTACATAGTAAAATTAAACTACTGATCTTATTATACAATACTGCTGTACAGTTTAAAATTAAAGGATGTTTTACTTCTTGAATTTCTGGATGCTTGAGGCTGCTGCATCTTATGATCACTTGAATACTATGGTGATGAGAGCTGAAGAAGAGCCTAGATAAAAAGCTTTCCTTGTCAGCTGGTTTGAAATACAGAACTGTTGCTATAATTAACTAATGAGTTGTTATTCTGGATTATTTTTAATAAGTAACTCTGTTTAGGATTGAAAAGCAGATGCAGATTTCTTTTAATCAGGCATTTCTTGATTGTGTTATTATAAGCAACTGAGTTTATTGTACCCAGCACATTCTCTTTTGCTGAGTAGGTTGCTTGCACAACTGACAGTAAAATACAGGCAAGTGCTGACTGAAGTTGTGCAGAACGCCCATGTTGAATGCTTGGCTTTTTTTTTTTTTTTTTAAATGAGGTGGAGGTGGCCTCTTGCCTGGACAACTGAATTCTGATTCATGATGGCTCAAGTCAGCATGGTATGGAGAATGATTATTGGCATTTTAAACGATTCTTAACTGAAATTGTATCTGAGAGTTATGCTTTGTATGCATTAGCTCTTTGGCCCTTTGGTCGGCTCTAGTTTCCTGTTGCTCAACACATTATTTGAGTTGTCTGTCTGTACACAATTAGAAGAATTCCAGCTATCCCAATGACTGCTGCTTTGCAGTCCTGGGAAAGAATTTCCCCCGGATTGCAAACAGGAATGTTGCCTTTTATGGCAGTGTCTGCACGCTCCCGGTGACTTGCCTGCACTCGCAGGTACGTTCCTGCTGACTTAAAGCAGAGGTGACTAAGGCAGCTGCAGTGGGCCACCAGGAAGGTATGTTGGGGGAGGAATACTGTGCCAAGAGGATTTTGAACACTGTCTGTGACTTTTCCTGCCTGAGCACCTTTCAACACCTTGCTCTGTGTTAAGGCAGGGAAAAATCCTGTACTCGCCCCTTTGAGACTTCCTAGGATCACTTCAGGGTGCTGTTGTTACCTTGCCTCACTGGAATGAGGCTTGAAAGAACTTCTCAACTAAGTATAACAAAACTTGGCATGATCAAGAAGTGTTCAGTGCCAAAGAGCTTCTTGGTTTCATTCGATGTTGATCATCTCTTTTTCTGTTGGGCAGTCAGTTTATCTGTCTGCCTACCAGTACTCTTTTACTGGATCATCTGGAGGAGAGGGAATGGGAAGGCATGTGCTATTCAAGTGCTTGAGGCTCCACTGCCTGTTTAAGAAGCCCCAGCTCATATTCCAGGATCAGAGCTGGCTACCAGGAGTAAGGAGCACCTTCCTTAGAGTTATCTTTTTGAATGTTTTTTTTTTCTTTCTCTCAAATTGACTTCTTAGAAAAACCTCTAGTACCTGAATGCAAGTATATTTTCTCAGACAAGTGGACTGCTTGTTTATAGTCAAGCTTTTGAAAGTCAAATGTTATTCAGAGGCACAGTCTTGTCCTTTCACATAGCTGCTTTGCAATGGAGGATTGTACCTAGGTGTTGCACTACCCAAGAATACATTTCCTTAGGCAATCCATAAATGAGTCATTAGTTATTCCCCTGATCCACCCTCAAAGTGCCCAGTCATGCAGAGGGCTGGCATGCGCCTTCTGAGCCCTTGACCCACTGGGAACCTTGAATGTGTGGGGCTTTTGAAGCTGGCTAACCTCTACTCTTGCCCTGTCCCTCAGCAAAAGGGGTACATGTCTCAAAGACAGTGAATTAAATTCAACACTTGAAAAAATGAATATGCAATGCAAGTAAAGCAGCAGCATCTAGCTTTGAAGGCTTAAGAATTTGCCAGGCCAAAACCGTTTGAGTAGTGATTTTCTTCTGCTTACTTTCTTCCAGACTTGGGGCTGATCAGCTCTTTCTGAGAACATTAGCAGGGTAATGACAGGTAACATTCTGAGTATTAGCAGGAAAAGAGCTGATTATTTTTCTCTCATTTTTTTTTGCTTATCTACATACAATCAGTTTCCAGTAAAGAAGCTTAAGAGCAGGAGTTGTGTATCTGTAGCACGTGAACCTAATGCTTTCATTATTGGTTTCAGAATAATTTAAGAGAAGATGGAATCGCAAATTTGGCAGGTTTATCAGCTTTCCTTATTCCATAAAAATATGTCCACAGGCTAACTATACTCCTCTCTTTATAAACTGAGTTTTTAGAAGATTTTTCTTGATGAATATGGCATTCTTGATGTTAAAACTGAAATGCTAAATTCACTTGCAGCAGCGGTATTTAAGGGTATAGAAAGTGGTTTCAGGTACTTGAAATCTATCACACTAGAAAACCTTCCCTAATTACAGCTCAATCTCTTTATCTTGCACAAAACAACTTGAATGGTGACTTAATTATATCGTCTAAGTACTCTGTGGTGGGAAGAATAATGAGTGCACTTGATTTCTCTAAGCTATGGGAAAAAGGATTAGAAAGAACCAGTAGCTAAAATGTGGAGACAGTCACAAACATCAACATAACTGACAAAGGTTACCAATTGCTGAAATAATGTATTAGAGCAGTGAATTGTATACTTAGGGATGTTTAAAGCTTGCTTTTTCTTTCTTCACAAATTAGACCTCAACCCAATGCAAAATTGGGACTTGGCGGAAAAAGAAAAGTGGAGATAAGTGAATGAAATCTGACCACTGCTGTATTACTGAGCTTCTCAAACTGGATGATCTGACAGTCCTCCAGTCTTGATTTTAAAACAGACAAACACCTAAAATGAAACAAAACAAAAAAAGCCACAGCCTAGTGGGGATTTTGAGTTTAGTGGCACAGTGTGTTCTGTGAGTGCCCCAATGGCTCTTGTGGACTGTCAGTGAATGACTTGCTGTGCCTGTTTGTTCCATGTTTGAACAGGTCTTGCTGCCCTTGTGATCACTACAAGCCACTAAGGCTGTTCTGGTATAGGTATTGGCACTCTCCAGTCTGCCCAGTGCTCCCAGCTCGTTCCTGGTGCTGTGGAGAAGGAATGGGATGCAACCTGGGGGCCCAAGCGGGCACAGGGTAGAGGGGTAAATGAAAGGTGAAACAAGGCAGAATCAGGGGAGTGTGTTCACAAAGAAATGGTGCAGGAGCTGTGGAATGAAGGCATGGTGGAAGGACTAGTCAGGAGTGTGCATAAGGAAGTGGAATCATAGGTGGAAGCTGAAAGGAGATTAAAAGATGTGGGAAAAGATAGTGGTGAATAGGCTGGGTGAGTTAAGTTCTGTAACTGGAAAGATATCATCCACAGATGGGAACTGAACACAGGCATTAGTATGTGTGGTGGTATGTAAACATGAAGAAGAAAAGGTTTCTGCTGTTACCAGCTGCTGTGTTAATACAATAGGGGTTGGTGCCACAAACAATCAGCTGTACAGGATGTAAGCTGCCGCTTAGTGTCGTAGTTTTTGAGTCCATTCTGTACAAAATAAGTAACGAATATTTCTCACTGAACTTCCAGTGTTTGTTTTGGAGTGAAAGCTTCTGTTTGATATGAGTCTTTGGCACTTTAGGATTTGTAACAGTTGCTGTCCCGCTTCCCCTCTCCCCCTTCCATTTTCACTGCTCTGCTGATAACTTTGGTAAGTCAGTATGGGCCCAGTATAATAAGGGCGAGGCAGCTGAAGAACAAGGAGATGCACATCAAACTGTAGCTCTGTGGTAAAGAAACATTCAATGGGAGACTTCTGTATTGTTTGTAGAAAAATTGTAATGCAAATAATCTTTCTGGATGAAGAAAACTAAACTGCTGTGGTGCCATTATCCTTTGGCATATGGTAGGAGGTTGGGGTCTTCTACCAGAGAGGAGGTTACCTGGCCATGTTTCTAAAGATACTTGTCAGTGTTTACTAGTTCCTGGTTTTGTCTTTGATATTGATTTCATTCTGTCAGAGAAATTCAGTTTTAGAGTCCTAGTCTGACTACTTTTTTATATTTTATTCTAGATCGAGAGGATCAGTCCATCCTTTGCACGTGAGTATTTACAGTTGCCAGCTTGTCTGCATGTCAAAGCTTGTGTTTTTATGTTCTTGGTTGAAGGACTCTCTTAATTTTGAGTGCTGGTAGTAGGCTTACAAAATCAGGTAATAATGGAGAGTCAGGGAGGGTCCCACTACAGTTCCTCCAATATATAATTCTTTCTGCAAAATAAGTGGAAGAAGGATGGTTTTGAAACAGCCCCTGTGCTCAAACTACTGAAGTAATACAGCTTTGTCAATGGAAAAGGCTTCGAGTGGTCCTTCAGATTTGATGCAGCTGTAATGTTTCAGTTCATTCATACTGCTGAGGCTGATAGAGTAACAGATACTCTTGATACAGCAATTTCTCTTCTAGACACAGTAAAATTGATTGGCCCTCAGTCCTGCTTACATGTGGAACCTGCACCCAGCTGCAAACTGGCTGAGGGTACAACTGCAGTCCAGCTTTTTCTCCTTTTGAGGGAGGTGCTGCAATGGCCAGAATGCAGTTAAAAATGTCTGTAACCCTTTTGGGGTTAGAAGTATAAATATGTCCCCCTACCTCTTGTTTCTGAATGAACTGCATATTTTCTTTACAGAGGTGAATCAGGAGCTGGTAAAACAGAGAACACCAAGAAGGTCATTCAGTATCTGGCTCATGTTGCTTCCTCACACAAGTCTAAAAAAGACCAGGTAAGACCTAGGTTTACTGACATTTTATTGCTGTGCTGACTTTGGACAATAAGTATGTGTTGGCTGATGCTGGTAAAAGCCATATTGCTCTGTAGAAGCTTAGGTTTTAACATCTATCAGGGAACTGAGGAGGACAGTGAACTGTGAAACAATAAAAGTTTGTAAAAAATGGCAAGCTAGGGAAAACTGTTCAAAGTCATAATTCCTTTGATTCAATGGAGCTACAGTGGGGATAAGCTCATCCACAACCTCTTGGATTCATGGGCCAGTGCATTGGCAAGAGCTGCTGTAAGTGAAACATCACCTGTACTGATCTTTTCACATGGATGTATTGCTTATAACCAGTCTAGGCAGTTTAAAACTGATTTGTCCATGGAGGATTTGTCTCCTTTCTTCTGTACCATCAAAGATTAGGTCTGGCTATTATATATACTGTCTCAAAACTGGAGAATACAGTGATAGGCTAGTGGACATCAACTGAAAACTTAGAAATTTTACAAAAACATTAGAAGGGGGGAAAACAGCCAAGTGTTAGCAGCACATGAAAGGAGGGTGGTGATGATGGTGGGAGGACTTTAAAGATGTCTCACTTATATTTTTTTCCCCTCCCTCTCCCCCGATGGACTATTGCCGAATTCTTCAGTTGTATCCTCGTAGGTGAGCTGCACGTTTACTGCACGTTCTGCACCAGGAATGCATTTTCTGTCCCATTGTGTGATTTTTTTGAGCAGCTTTTCACTCCACACCAATATCACTTTCTGCAGCTAAAACAAATCCATAGACAATTCACAATTTTTATTTTTTTTTGTGTGGTGCACAGTAATTTTTTTGTAAGGATGTTCAATTGGAGACTATAGTGATATCAAGAATACTTGTGTGCTCAATACTAGTTTGCATTTAAAGTTTTTCTTGCAGGGTTTTCTGAGATATACCATTTGAGAAGTGTTCATCCAGGACAATAGGACTGGACAAGGCTTTACTAGAACCTGAAGCATACAATGTGTGTGTGTTCCTAGTAAGATTAATGTAGTTGAAGTATTTAACTTTCTATTCCTTGCAGTGAGTTGTGGCTGTGGGTTGCAAAGAAAGGTCACAGGGAAGGCTGCTCTGCAGACAGGGTGTTCCAGGACTGTGGGCTTGTTAGCCAGAGCTGAACACACTGGAAATGTTCACTGGTGAGCTGTGTAATGAAAGCCAGGTGCCAAGTGTGTCCACTATATCTCTACATAAGAGTTTTCCCATAGTAGCCTAAAGTGTTGGCATGTCTTATGTGTGTAGAGTATATAAATAAGAAGGCATCTCTGCATGCAGGCACACTGTGTGTGCGCACGCACACAGTAGTAACTAACTTCTGGAATCCAACCAAAAAAAAACGTTCCATGTGCCAAACTTTCAGACATATGAAGGCTTTTTCCATGGTCTGTCAGTAGCTGTATTTAGAAACATTCTCCTTTTTTCTTTTTTTTAAGTGTGGAAAATAGAATCATGGGGTTGAGTTAAGTATTCTTCCACTGCTTGTCCTTGAGCAAAATTTGAACCACCGAAGCAGGACAGGACCAGTTGGACTGGTTGGTGATTTGCCCAAGTTTGATATTTAATTTTTTCCCGTAAGTTTTGATTTTTTCCAAAAAGTCTTGCAGCTCACAGTTTGTTCCAGCTTTGTGACTAAACTGGCCTTAGCAGAGGGGATTTAGAGCTGGAGTCTTTGAATGTTAATCGGTAGAGTGCTCTCTGCAAAAACTCTTTACAAAGCAAACTTGGAACCAGAGTATAAGAGTTCATGAAATTGAATACGTTTAATTTTTTGATGATCTCAGGTATACTGGTCATGGCAGATTCTTTGTCTTTAATTAGGATATGATAATGTTGAACCTTTATGCTGCAAGACTAGCCATGAAACATAAACAATGATATTATAGAGAGTAGTGGTGCTTTATTTACCATGAAGGTTTCTTGATTGTCACCTATAGAAGTTTGGGATGTAAACCCCTGTTTTTCCAAGTATCAGAACAAAATCAGATTTATAAAGCATATTCTTCAGCTCTAGCTCACTCATTTTGGAGGTAGTGATGCATTCCACCATTCTTTTCCAGTGCATTAGTATATTCAGCTAAATAGCTTCTACCTGCATGGTGTGACTACTAAGCACATTAAGGCTCCTTTGGGGGTGTACTAAATCTATTTAAATATTTGTAACAAAGGTTAAGTTACTGATGACCTTTCTCCTTTCCATGTCCAGCCACTGTTGTTGGGATTCAGTTATTTGATAATCTCTCCCATGACTGTGGAGAAGAATACAAAAGCAAATCCCTGAAGTGTAAAAAACAAAGCAACAAAAAACTCCAACAAACCAAACAAATAGCCCAAACACCCTCACCCATATGTTTTTTTTAAATTGCATGCTGTTACAGGTAGCTGTGATTTCTGGATGCCTTTCTCTATACTTTCTGAAGAATAAATGACTGGCAGAAGTTCTACCTTGCATACAAAATTTTCCAGAAAGTGTATGAGATGCAAAAAATTCAGAGTACAAGGTAGATGTCAAGGATTTTATTTGCTTTAAATTGGTGTTGTAACTTCAGAGCAGTAGAAATAGAAGAGTGTTGGACACTGCCCAGCCACAGGGTAACAGATCCGATAGCTTTTACAGCTTCTGTTTTCATGAGGAATATAGTACATACTTCAAATGCACGCCAAGTATTAAACAAATTTGTTTCAGGTCAAGGAATGGCAATTACAGGTGCAAGAAAATTGGCAGCATCTTAATGATAGGAACCTTAGAATTTCTAGAAAGCTTGTGATGGACAGGTCTGTGTTGTACAGGTTTTGCTTTACAAAATACCCGTTATATAAATAACAATGAAGTATCTTCCATCAGTGGAAGGTAGCCATCAAAATTTAAGGTAAAAACACCCAACAAACTCCACCCAAAAACCTCTTTTAAATTTTAAACATAATGAAATTGACTTTTAAACAAAGCGTGCTAGTGAGGAATGGATACGGTAATTGTAGACACTTAATCTTATGTGCCATTGCTGTGGCATGCTAAGAACTCGATTTTTCCCACTGTATCATGGTGCTATGGCAGGTCAGGAGGGCTTACTGATTTAACCAACTCTTCAACCTTTTCCTCTCCCTGTAGCCTGGTATTGTTGTGAGCCTGAGCTGTCATTCTCTATGCCTATTGCTACCTTGGTGTTAAAGAGACATAAGCACCTCTAGCCCACAGTTTATCAACACCACCTTGAAACCAGTGACACTTTTTCCTGAGGTACTAAATAACAGGAGGCACTATAGTATGGATTTCCATAAACTTCTGATCTTTGTGTAGCTAAGTATGACCTTGGTTTTATTTTTAGCCAAATAATTAAAATAGATCTGTTATCAAAGCCTGATTTCTCTTCCTTTCTTGTTCCATAGTTGGGTTTAAATGCTATGTTGCTGTCATCTCTCACTTGAATGATAATAGATTGCAGTCACAAACAAAGGTCTAGGACTTCACTGCAGGATGGGGAAGAGGAATGGGGTGAGGGAAGAGCACTCCAACTTCAATACATGTGCCAGAACACAAGGGGAAATGTGACTGCCACACAGTTTCAAGGACTGAACCCTAGTTTCAAGGACTGAACCCTAGTTTCAAGGACTGAACCCTAGTTTCAAGGACTGAATCCTAGTTTCAAGGTTTTCTCCTCACAGTGCCACATTCTGGGTCTGTGCTGATGTCCAGCTCAGGTTCCCTTACCAGGGCTAAGCCCCTAGTTGTAGATACTTGACAGTGAATGAAGGTGTTTGTAGCAGCCGCCCCTTCTGTACTTGTGCAGTTCTGTAGGGGGTGAGGGTCTTGTTTGGCTCTGCACTTTGCAAGCATGAAGTGAAATGATTGCGGAAGTAAAAAGTAAAGACTTGTAGTTCATTGTACAGTTTCTCATATATCTTCCACCTTTTTTTATTGCATGTATTTTGAGAGACACTGTGTAAGAACTAATCTCTTTGAGAACAAATGGGAACAATTTTCCTTTAGAAATAACCTTAAATAGTTTTCCCATAAATTCCAGCTCTCACAAATCAAACTTCATTTCCATCTGTTATGCACAGGCAGTCTTGAGTACTTACTGATAACTGCTAAAAAGAGAAACATTAATCTAAACTGTAATTTTCTGTCTCCAGAGGCTTTTTAGGTGATCTTGAAATATATAGAACTCCATGCTTTTAGCACAGAGGACAAGTAATTTTTACAACAGCCAGGGATACATCTAGAGCCTGCAGGGAAAGGTGAATATGCTGCAGTGGTCTAGTACTTGGCAGGGATAAAGGTTCTGAATTTCTTTTTCTACAATTCCAGCATTTTGTGTTCCTTGAGGGGAGGAGTGTGTGAATATGGCAGCGGAATGCAAGCAATCATGCAGTTTGTGGGATACCACTAATTCTCTTTTTTGTGTGTGCCTCTTTACAAAGGAGGTTTTTCCTTGTTTGTATTTTGGAAGATGTAGACTCTTACAAAAGTGCAAGCATTTTTGCCTTCTGTTTGGTTTTTATAAAACATTAGACCTTTTCAGGCTAACTATTACTAGCAGCATTCAGAGCTGTCTTTAAGTAGCAAGACAGGATTTTCCTCACTCTTCCAGCCTATATGGCAGTACACTTCTGGGATGAGGGCCTGGTCTTGGATGGTATGGTGTTTCACTTTAATCCTGGGAAGTCTGCGGGATGTTACAGCAAATGGCTTTGAAGGGCTTCTTGTTAACAGAAGGACAGCACTGCGATGTGCTTGTGTTGAGGAAGGGAATAAGGCCATATTTGTGACTGTTTCTGCTTCACCCAGATAACTAATGAGTCTCCTTTGAAGGTTTAAGTGATCATCTCCTAAGGTTTAATATGGCTTCTCTACAGCAGATGCCAACTAGTGTGAATTGAAACTGCAGCGCTGGTTTGACCCAAGGTTAATGCAATGAACTGCTACCTACTTTATTAATTTTGGATTTTTCTCCAGGGAGAACTGGAGAGACAGTTGCTCCAGGCTAATCCCATCCTGGAGGCCTTTGGAAATGCCAAGACAGTCAAGAACGACAACTCCTCAAGATTCGTGAGTATTACTGTCTGTCATGAGTGCCCGTATTCTGTACTTTCCAGAGGGAAGACTTGTTCTGCTTTTTGATGAATTGCTGTCAGGGACAGGATAACTGACTGTGAGTGATTCCTTCAAATTAATCTGGGAAGTCAGTTTCATTCAGTCAATTATCCAGAATAGATCAGTTAGGTCTCTAGAATGAAGAAACGAGAGCCTATGCCAGGATCACTTATGCTGATTTTTATTGTAAGTAATTAGTCAGTTTTATCCTGGAGAGCAAATACTGTTCCTTATTTTGCTTGCTCTGGACAGCAGTGGGCAACATCTGAGAGGGCAGGTGGGGGAGCTGGAGCTAACTGAAAATGGTTGAAGCTAACACTGAAGGAGGTGGAACTGTCTAGATAACATGTGAAACTGAAGGGACCCTGGTTGTAGGAAATCTAGGTGGAAACATAGTGAGTTTGAACTGTAGACTGCCGGAACGTCAGAGATGTCTGGAGGTGTTTGGTGTCTTGTTAAATCGCTGTTGTGATCAGCAGGCATTGCCTATTGGCTGACCTTAGGTTTTGCCCAAAACCTGTCTGACCTGTTCTGAGTTTCCTTTCCTGGATTAAAAACAGGAGGTTTACTTTTTTTGTTTATTGGTGTTACCAGATAGAATGAATACTAATTTTAATGCTATTATTTTCCTCTTAGGGCAAATTCATCAGAATCAACTTTGATGTCAATGGCTACATTGTTGGAGCCAATATTGAGACCTGTATCCTTTCTGTAACCACTTGAAAGAAGAAGTTAAAGGCACGTGATAATGGCACCTAGCACTCTCGACTTTACCTGTTTGAGAAAGCAATAGGAAGCACTCTAAATTCATGCTAACAAGATCACTGTTGTAATCTCCTGTTTCCTCATATAGTCGTTTGTGACCTTTGTGATCATGGTGGGGTATTTTCTGAATGAATGAATTCTAATCTTAGGGGACTGAAATGCAAGCATAAACTGCAGTAATATGAATAGGTTTGGAATAAGTCATTCTTGTTTCTGTCTAAGGCAAGTGGGGATGGATGGCCACTGTTTTTCTGGTTTTTATCAGTTAAGTCTCTCTTACCACAGTCATCATTCAGAGGCTAGTAAAACTAAGACCAGAAGCACAGGGGGTTGTTGACTGATAATGATTGCTAAGTCAATACCCCTGTCAACTGGCATGAGGAGAATGTCAGGCAATATGAGTTTTTTCTCCTACCATAGAATAGGAAGTGATTTGTATGTCCTGTCATATGCCTTGACTCTCTGAAGATCTACTGGAGAAGTCACGTGCAATTCGCCAGGCCAAAGAGGAGAGAACCTTCCACATCTTTTACTACCTGCTCTCTGGGGCAGGGGAGCATTTGAAGAGTAAGTATGGTTGTGTTGTGATGAATGAATCCCATAATTACAACAACAGAGGGTTCAAAACACTTGTAGACTAGGACCTGTTCCTTCACAATTCCTTGTCTTGGCCTTTTAGATATGGTCAGCTCTCCTCCACTTCTTTCATGCACTCATACATCTATCTGCCCTCCCCCCGCACTTCTCAGTTCCTGAAAACTTGCTTCTCTGGTTCCTTCCTGCACTTGTCTCTGTGCCAGCAATGACTCTACGCCCTTCCTTATCTAAATCACTGTCCCATGTTTAGTCTAGTCTTGCATGATGTAAACTATTCTAGTGCAGGAATGGTCCTACAGGGATGTACTCAGTGTTTAACTGAGTGGAGCAAATCTGCAAGCAGCTAAGCAGCTCTACCAGTCTGAGATCCTAGTACACCTAGCTTTAATACGTCAGCCTAGTAACCAGGGTCTGTGTTATGCAAGAGCTGCAAATTGATCTGGAGGGAAGGACACAAGGAGAGGACTTTCTCATAGTAGCTACTGTTTCAAGAGCTATATATTAACTTTTATCTAACTTGAAACAAATGAGGTATCTGAAATTAAAGGCAAATTTACTTTCAAATTAATCCCTGCTTCTTATAGACTTAGGGCATAATGATGATTGACACTGCTTTGGTGGAGTAGTCCAGAGGAAGGAATAGAAAAAAATGAGACAGAAAAACTCTGATTTTATCTAAAATACATTAAATGTTCAACCCACAGTAAAACTGGGCTTAATCCCATATTCATCCAGTGCCTGGTAGTATATGAGAGTCAGAAATTTTTCTTTGTGGTAGCTTGTTGTCTGTTAAAACAAACAAAAACATAGTAACTTCTTTCTCAACTCTTTCCTAAGATGATCTGCTGCTGGAGCCTTACAACAAATACCGCTTCCTTTCCAATGGGCATGTTACGATCCCAGGCCAGCAAGACAAAGACATGTTTCTGGAGACCATGGAGGCAATGAAGATCATGGGCATCCCAGATGAAGAGCAGATAGGTATGAATATGCAAGGAACAAAAGAGGGAACAGATCATGTCTCTGGAGCTTTTTTGTTCTGAGGTTCTTTTTTTATTTTGATTTGGGTTTGTTTTTTTTTTTAGTTTGTTTGTTTGCTTTTTGTTTAGATTTTTTTTTTGTTTAGTTTTGCTTGTGTTCATTCCTGCCCCCTGTGCTCCAAGTGAACAGTGTGCAAGTAATAAAATTTAGTGGCTTTGGAGTGACCCACCTCTGGATCTACCAGCACAGTTTCAGTTTATACAGTTCACTATAGGAGTCAAGCAGCTAATGAAAACATGCTTCTTGCTGTTTTTGTTCCCAGTCTGAGGACTGTATACCCAGTTTATGAATGACACATCCAAGATACAAGAATCCCCTCAATTCTCTTGTGCAATGCAAGGCTTGTGTGCTCCCCCTTATCCCTAAGCAGTGGCTTTGAAGTATCTAATCCAACCACTGCTGGATTAGTCCTTTGAGAATGGGCTGGTCATAGTGCCTTTCTTTTCAGCTTAACACTGAACTGCTGATCAGAAATTAATATTGTCTGATACTGGGAGCACAGTTCCATGACAGGGAAGATGGAATTGCATTCAGCCAGCACAAAGTGCAGTGATATGTATTCACCAGCGCTCTGTGCTCTCTTTCATGATCTGCCTCACTGTTTCAGAATCAGTGTTCTGTAAAATCTCACTTTCCAAATGTATATGGTCTTCTAAAACTAGGACTATTATTCTCTATGCTGAAGCAAGCAAGCATCTGTGGTGGTTTGAGGTCACCACCTCCTCTGCTGGAGGTTGCAGCTCTTGTGGCTGTAGGGAATATGTGCCTCTGCCTTAAATATTGCTCTTCACAGTCCAGCCTACTAAAAATCCATGCTGTTGTTATCCACAGTTTAATAGCCTTCTTGATATTCTGGATCATCTGAGGCTGAAACTGCTGTATGGCCGTGAAGAGAAACTTGCTTAAACCAAATAAAAAAATTGGCAGCCTAATTCATTGTCAGGATGTCCTCCTATGCTCAGTTTTTTGAGTTGAGTTTTTTAATGTATGCTCTAGGGCATGTCTTTGCTGTCACATAGATGAGCTATTGGTTCCAGCCACTACAGCAAAAATAGCTTTAGTGTTTTGTACTTGCTGTTCAAAGGGTCAAGTGCCTTAATGTTCCTTAAAGGCTTGGAAGAGCTGCCTAGCTGCGTGGTAGATGTAAAATCTAAACACTATCTTTATTTATAAGACCATATCAAAATAAGATGTCTGTTCAGGTGCTAGGACTCCAGATGCAGCCGTCAAACCACTGAATTTCATAACATGCCTCTAGGAACATAGAATCATGTAATATCCTGAGTTAGAGGGAACTCAGAAGAGTCATTGAAGATCAGCATCCTGGCTCTGCACAGGGCCACCCCAAGAATCACACCATGTGCCTGAAAGCATTTTCTAAACACTTCAACTCTGATGGCCTTGGTGCTGTGACTGCTTCCCTGGGGAGCCTGTTCCAATGCTCTTTTCCTAAGATCCAGCATAAACCTTCCCTGACATAGCTTCAGGCCATTCCTTTGGGTCCTTCACTGGTCACCAAAGAGAAGTGTAGTGCCTGCCCCTCCACTTCCCCTTGTAAAGGAACTGTAGGCTGCAATGAGGTCTCCCCTCAGTCTCCTCCAAGGTAAACAAGCCAAGTGACCTCGGCCACTCCTCCTCCAGCTTCCCCTCAAGGCTCTTAACTATCTTCATAGCCTTTCTTTGGACACTCCATAATAGCTTTATATCTTTCTTTTATTGTAGCACCCAAAACTGCACACAGGACTTGAGGTGAGGCTCCATGAGTGCAGAGTAGAGCAGGGCAATCACAAACATATATGTTTACTCCTAATGTAGCACATATGGAACCTTTGTCTGCTCTCTTACAAAAGGATATTTGTTTTAAAACAAATCTTTCAGTAATAGTGTTGTGGTTTAACTCCAACCAGCAACTACTCACTCACTCTCCCCCAGTGGGATGGGGGAGAGAATGAAAAGAGTAGAAGGGAGAAAACTTGTGGGTCATGGTAAGGACAGTTTAACAGGTAAAGCAAAAGCTGCACATGCAAGCGAAGCAAGACCAAACAAGGAATTCATTCACCACTTCCCATGGGCAGGCAGGTGTTTAGCCATCCCCAGGAAAGCAGGGCTCCATCATGCATAACAGTGACTTGGGAAGACAAACACCATCACTCCCAGCGTTCCCCCCCTTCCATCTTCTTTCCTCAGCTTTAAATGTTGAGCGTGATGTCATTTTGTAGGGACCCCTTGTTTCAGCTGGGGTCACGTGAACCTGCTCTGTCCTCTCCCAACTTCTTGTGCACCCCCAGCCTCCTCACTGGAAAGCAGAAAAGGCCTTGACTCTATGTAACACTGCTCAGCAGTAACTAAAACATCCCTGTGTCATGAATGCTGTTTCCAGCACAAATCCAGAACACACCCCCTGAACAGCTACTGTGAAGAAAATTAATTCTATCTCACCCAAAACCAGCACAAACAGGTAGAAATTGGGGGATAAAAAAATCTTTGGTATAAGATCCCGTTTGCAAGTGACTGGCAGTTTATTTTGCTCAAGGCAACTAGAAGCCTTGTGAGCTTTGATTGAGACACGGTCAAAATTGAATTGAGACTGTGGCATCAAAAAATGTCTTTCCTGTCCTGGCACCTGGTATTGCTTTTATGACGTGCACCATTTGAAGAGTATGAATATATCACTAGCAATAGGGTGGGGTGCTTCAGCATGTAATTAATAATACTTACAGTATGGGCACTTTCTCCTACATCCTGCTGCCTTCCATATGTTATATTGTATGTCTCTAAGGACTACAGATCTTGGTCAGGGAGCTGAAAGTGTAACAGGGTTAAAGAAAAAATTCTTCTTTAATTGGTTTGTGCTCTTAACTATCTCTTTCCTATGTTTAACAGTAATCATTGAGGAAAATTGAGTATTGTATTCATTGAGTGAGTTTTGACCCTCTAACTGAGAACAAATGTTTTATCAAAAAATGCATGTGATTTAGGTGCCTCATTGCCCTCAGTTTCATCTCTCACTGTTCTATAGTGATGTTGAGAATGGGTAAATTTTTAGGCTGTGTAATCTTGCACAGAAAAGATAAGGCAAGTTCTGTGTCCTGAATGGGAGTCATGTAAAGGAATTGCCTGTAGTGTTTTTTTTCAGAAGGATCTTTGGGATGTTGAGGAGGGCCTCTTAACCATGTCAGGAAAGGTAACTGGGTCATATCAGGGCTTTCGGTGATGTCTGACACTGAGTTATTATTATTATTTTAAAAGGTCTGCTGAAGGTTATCTCAGGTGTTCTTCAACTTGGCAACATAGTCTTCAAGAAGGAGCGTAATACAGACCAAGCCTCTATGCCAGACAATACAGGTAACCAATCTCCTCTTCCCCACCAAAGAAAAGTGCAGAAAAAAGCCTACAGGAAGTTCTTGCAAGTAGGAGAATGTATTACAGTATGTATGGAATGCTGAAATCCTGTTTTTCTATAAGGTGAATTATTTGCCAAAGGAACTGGCATGCTCCATACAAATACACACTGTTTGGCAGGCGTGTGTTTGCAGCCACCCACGGGCAGGAATGTGGCACTGTTCTTGTGTCAGGGCTAGGCAGGAAGTACATGTGATGACCAGATGAAAAGGATTACTCTACTGGAGTATGTTGAGTGCTTGTGTGTTTTAACCAAGCTGGAATAATTGCTCCTTCAAACTTATATTATCAGACTTTAAGGAATGTTCTTTGCTGACAGTAGTAGTCTTGTAACTGTAAGAGTGAAGTGGTGAATAGTTTTGTGGTGGATATAAAGTATGTGTACGTATTTTAATTGCACTGCCCGTTGTTGCATGTGTAAATAGTACCGTGTTTCATATGATAGAAGACTATCTGTTGGAAGATTTAACTCTTAGACCTTCATTGTAGATGTAATGCAGAAATAGAAAAAGTGCTAATTTATCACTGTTTATTTTTTTGGCTATATTACTGAAAATATGCTCTAACTGCCATTTTGCAGAGGAGAGTAAACCGTTTGGGTTTTGGATCTTGAATCTGAAATACAGAGTTGCCTCAAAGACTAATGAGTGGATGAGGACAGAACAATTATCTTGATTAAGAAATCTATTATGTGATGTATTTTTAAATTGATTACAGACTAATTTTCTAAATCTTCTGTGTTATGATTTAGTGTTATGAATCTATTGCTTCAAATTTGCTCTTGTGGATTCTCGAGAAAATCAGTAACCTGTAGAATGGGCAAGAGAGTTTTCTTGGATTTTTTTGATTAGGAAGATACTTTGTCTCAGCAACCTGTTCTTCATTTAACATTTTTTTGTAAGCTGTTTCTTAGCTTTTCTAAATTTCTTTTTCCCTGAATGTTTTTCTTTTTCTCTTGTTTTCTGTGAGAAAAACAAAATAATATTAATCTCTTTGTTTCCTCTTCTCATCTTCAGCGGCTCAGAAAGTGTCTCACCTTTTGGGTATCAATGTGACAGATTTCACTAGAGGCATCCTGACTCCTCGCATCAAAGTTGGACGAGATTATGTGCAGAAAGCTCAGACCAAAGAGCAGGTATGTGTTCTCTAAAAATGAACGAGTACTTTGGTCTAATCTTACCACCACAAAGCTAATGAATGTATTAGAGGTTTCTGTAGTGTTTATTAACCGTCTTTATGACTACACATAATAATGTAGCATATATATTTTTTCTAGTATTTGCTCATTTGATCTGTGTAAAGATAGAAATCACCCTGCCCCTATAGCACTTTTTCTTGTCTTAAAAAAAAAAAAACAACAAAAAAAACCCAAGTCCCCTAATTTTGGTGACTGGCTGTCTGTAGGGAATAAGTTCTTTCAGTGTGGTGTGCAAGGGTGACATTTTTGAGTTGGTGTAATACAAAAAGCACTGTCTTCGAGTAGGTCAGCTACAAGGATGGAAAAATTTGCTTCTCACCCTTGAAATTGATTGGAAATTTTGTAATGCTCTTGAGTCTGGTTGTTCTCTAAATGAAGCCTGACCTAGGAGCTAGTGGCTGCTTGAATGGAGCAAAGCCCCTGTGCTTACTCACTGCCCAGCTTCCTTATGAACACATCCTTATTCTTTAAGTAATGAAACATGCCCCCATAACATGGAAGGGATTGGGAAGAGATTGAAGGCTAGAAACAGTCACAGATTGCCTTTCCATACTGCCTTTGCATTTTGATGTTTAATTTCTTAGTACACATGGTATTTATGTCAAACACAGGTAGGGTGGTGTCAGGGAGGGATTTGGCTTCACAAATCCAAAGTTACAAAAGAATTTAAATTCTTTTCTTTGGGCTTGTGAAACACCATGTTATTACATGGTGTCTTTTGGAGGTGATTAGCTTTTCTTTCTTTAATTCCAGCTCTTGGTTTCTCCAACAGTCAGGATCCTGAAATTTTGTTTTGACATGCTAATTTAGAGACAAATTCTTTACTCTCCTATATGGGGCTGTATGCCATCTGCTTTTCATTGGGAATAACCTCTGAAATAAGCCTTGTTTGCTGAATTTGGTGGTGGAGAGAAAAATCTCAGACTACAGTTGGGCTGTTAGGTCCTGAAACAGTGTACTCTGTGCCTTTCTTTGGTTTATAATGTAACTCCTGATGTTCATCTTTTTGCTCCTTAGGCTGATTTTGCCATTGAAGCGCTGGCTAAAGCCACTTACGAACGTATGTTCCGGTGGCTGGTTATGCGGATCAACAAAGCATTGGATAAGACCAAGCGACAGGGTGCATCCTTCATTGGAATCCTTGACATTGCTGGCTTTGAGATTTTTGAGGTAAGGAGATGTCAGGTCCTTGCACTCAGTACAGTTTAATATGGAGCAAAGACCACTGAAGGAAATAATTTTAAAACTGGAAAATAACATAGTTTGGGAAAGGATGTGTATTCCACAAAAAAAGCATAAAATCTCTTGAAGGATAAGTGCAGGAGAGGAAGAGCTGAAGGAAAGTTGAGGAAGAGATGAGAGAGAGGGGAAGTGGGAGCTCCTTCTACAGGTGACAGTGAACTGTTAGGTCAAACCTTTATCAGATTCTATGAAACAATTTTAGAATGTGACTTTGCATTATACTTAATCTGAAGCAACCACAGACTACCATCAGAAAAGAAGTATTCTGCTGTTATCCCAGCCAGGCAGCTCCTGTCAACCTGTGTTATGCTGGATCTAGTTCACGTGCAATTGCACCATTTATTCATGAAATGGAAAACTAGGGCACAGAAAAGTTGATTTTTTTTTTTCTACTTTTTTTGTTGTTGTTGTTTGTTTGTTTATTTTGTTTCCTTCCCCCTCTCTGATTGGTGTACCTTTGGTTTCATGGTTGGTGGATCTCATAAATTGGAGAAGAGCAGAAATAACATGGTTAGGAATTACTGAAATATGGAGAAAGTAGAACTGGACATTCTCTTTAGAAACTATGTTATCTTTTGTGTGGTCTAACATAAAAATGCACTGTAGGTTATTTATCTTGTCCTTACTGTTTGAAGAATTTTAGAAATTTTGAAGAAATTTCTCTCACTTTCCTTGCTCTGATTTTATATATGAGGATTAAAAAGGGACTTTCCAGTCCCTACGCTTTTTGGAATTTGTCTTCAGACTTCTGTTGCTTCCTCTTCGTATGAAGAGGATTTGTCAGCTCTGCATTTGTGAGAAAACCAGAGTCTTTTCTGTTCCTGGGTTAAGCAGCTGCAGTAATTCTTCTGCTGTTTACAACTAAACATTCTTTTGCAAAGTCTGAGGAACAAAGTGTATGAACTTCCCTAGGGATTGCAGCAGTGATGCAGTGGCACGTGACAGTACAGGCAGTTCATAACCAAAGAGGTTATTGACAATGGACTGTCTGCCCCACACACAACACTGGCTTAAATTCCTCAACTACAGATACAATCTTTTGTGCTAAGAGAATAGTAGGTGTGTCTACAAAAGCAATTGTTCAAACATCTTTCTGCCTTTTTCTTCATTAGCTGAACTCCTTTGAGCAGTTGTGTATTAACTACACAAATGAAAAGTTGCAGCAGCTCTTTAACCACACCATGTTCATTCTGGAGCAAGAGGAGTACCAGAGGGAGGGCATTGAGTGGAATTTCATTGACTTTGGCCTGGATCTGCAGCCCTGCATTGACCTCATAGAGAAACCGGTAAGCTTGTTGTTCTACCATGGAGCAGCAAGAAATGGCTGCACTGATTTTGTCACTGAGGACATCACCTCTACCTGTAGACTGGAAACTGACCTTCTAGCTTTTGTGATTTTCTACTGATACTGTGATGATTAGAAGCAGAAATGAACAGTTTCTTCTTTGTCTGAAAGTCTGTTACCAATAGAGCTGTTAGTATCAGTTCTGTAGGAAATACTGCATGAAAATAGATATAGTCAGCCACTTTTTCCTCTCACTAAATTGTCTTCATTTGTGTATATCTGCATAGTACTAGATGTATGTGTAGCTTACCATAAATAGTGTAAAGTTACTTAACTACAGGTGTGATGAGAAGCTGTGAATCACTGTTGCTTTCATTCTGCTCTAATGAAACTTGAAAATTTATAAATTTCCTAATAGATGTTAGAATAGTAAGAACTAGTTTGTAAAATTTTCTCCTATGGCATTCTGCATTTAGACACCTGGATATATTTAGAGAACAGTGTGATAATGTTTCTTTTATTAAAAAAAGATTTTTTTTTTCCCCCAAAAAACAACCTAGACAAATGTCACAGAAGAGACTTTCTCATAAAAGTGGTCAGAATTCAGATGAGGATATTGAAGAATTATTAACAATTTCTATTATTAAGGAAGTAGTTAAACTGATACCACACAACAGGTGAATTTGATGTGGATCAGGCTTAGGAATCCTTTTTTTTTCTCCTCTAGCCATCTAAAGGTGTTAGTTATTGGTGTAGTCATGTATTAATGATGTTGTGATGTTTCCCTTCTTTAAGGCTGGGCCTCCTGGTATACTGGCCCTGCTGGATGAAGAGTGCTGGTTCCCAAAAGCGACAGACAAAAGCTTTGTGGAAAAAGTTGTGCAAGAACAAGGCACCCACCCCAAATTTCAGAAGCCAAAACAACTGAAAGACAAAGCTGACTTCTGTATCATACATTATGCTGGCAAGGTAAAGAATAGCTACAATGTGACCACTGGAATGTCTACTGTATTTTGTAATGTATAACCACTGCTTCTTAGAAATGGCTACTCACCAAAATGGTTGCCTATGAGAAACCATTGGAAGATTCCATGAAATTGTTCCATTGCTATGGACCTTACAGTGCCTAAGGGGATTTACCTGCAAGTTTATATCTATCTATCTATCTATCTATCTATCTATCTGTAATCTCAAACTTGAAATATATATCTATAGTTCAAGACATGTCAAACTGACAGCAATTTAAATTTGTTCTCTGTGATTTGGTGAGATTGGAGGTGCTTTTCAGAAACCTGCATCAAGGCTTCTTCAGCAAAAATGATAATGCAGTTGTTTTGTGTCACACTCTGGGTGGTGCAAACTAGCATTGCAAATCCATTCCCTTTACTGACAGAACAGAACATGCAGCTGTTTGTAAGGGTTTGAAATCCGTAGGTATGCTTACTTAGATGGCAAATCCAAGAATGGTGAGGTAATCTGTTGTTGATTGTGCAAACCTCAGCTACTTTTACTGACTGCACCAGATGTTGATGCATCTTAGGGTGCAGAAAATTGCCCTCCAGTTTTCTTGATGTGTTTGTCTTCTCCAGGTGGATTATAAGGCGGATGAATGGCTGATGAAGAACATGGATCCACTGAATGATAATATCGCTACTCTTCTCCACCAGTCGTCGGATAAGTTTGTGTCTGAGCTGTGGAAAGATGGTATGTAATTAACCTTAATTTAATTTGTTTTCTCTTGTTTTATGTAGAAGAGTTTGTTTGATCATCAAAAGTCTATGATGAGCTGTGTTGCTTTTTTTTCCTCTGAAGACTAAACCGCCAACATGAGCATTGTCTGGAACATCCTTTGCTTAGATTATGGTATTTCATTAAAACTTTGCTGTAACTCAAGAGAAAGGCTCACTTCCATCAACATACATTAAACTTCCTGAATATATATCGCAATTATTTCTCAAAATCAAGAATGCCGGGATAAAATATGAATGTGCCATTACGTCCCAGCAGCTTGCATAGCTGCAGCACTCAAACTCAAGATCTGAGGTCAAACCTGTGTTTTCAATCCTGCAACTAGTGTGCTCTTTCTGCAGTGTTGTTCAGTATTTTACTCTTATCTTCTCTGGGTTTATCTGCTTTTGAGTCTTACTGTTACTGTCACTTTCTGTGGTAGGTTTTCTTTGACGTCTCTGTCTGTTGCAGAGATGCAGAAGGTTCAGAGAGCCTATTTCTATCAACACTTTCCTATTCTTCATCTAGAACCAGGTGACTGAGAAACCCAGCTGTCGTGTCATGTGTGTGATGCATCCTAGAGCCATGCAAGAAATGCTTCCGTTAACTTCTCTTTGTCCCTTTGTCATACCTGCCTGTCTTTCTTGTTCATTTCCTCTGCTTTGTGCTAGTAGCTCCTCATGGATTTTAAAACAAAAGTAAAACTGACCTTACAAGTGAATACAAGAAAAATAGGAATATATTGAGGTGCTAAAAGTTGCTCTTGCAAGACTTGGATAGGAATAGCTAAAGGCAAGTTCCTGACAACTGTTTGAATGTAGAGTTAGCAAGGCTGTATTTCTTGCAAGATTTGAAAGGAAGATTTTCAAGACTGCATATAAACTGAAATCCAGTTTAACATTAGTTTTAGAATTGGAATTTAACTTCAGCAGCTGATCATTTAAGAGAAAGTTAGTTTGGGAAGGGAACTTTTACTGGATCAAAAATGACTGTCACCAAGTTGTGCCTCTCAAGGCCTTTGCTGTGTGATGCTCCTTTTGGACTTGAAATGTCAACTGACTACAGCTTATCAGTTTTCATTTATTGTTCTTTGCTGGATCTCCTGTTGCAATGACTGTCCTTTTTGCTATCTTGATGTAGATGGCAGGGCTCAAGATTTTTGAGAGGATTGTTAAAGCCACAATCTGGGACACACTTCTGTGGATTTCCCTGTGATGTCATCTAGTAACATAACCTTCTTTTCTTTCTGATAAGGCAACCTTGACCCTATTCTAACAACTGCTCTAAAAGTGAGCAGTTCTAAATTAATATTAACTGTAAATCAGAATATTCTTTCTTGTTTTTTCTTTTGTAGGAATGTCTCTTAGCAGTTGTGGGGGTTTTTTTTAATCAGAAGACAGTTGAACACAAGCTGGTGTGTTTTCTGAAGTGAAGATTGGGAGCCTGAGTGTAGGCATCAACCAACCAAGATAGTGAAAAGTAGCTTGAAGCACTTAATAAAAATGTACTGGGGGTATGGAAATTTATAGTGATACAGTTAGCTTTTGTTGGATGGGTGAATTTTTTTCTCCATGTAGAAAAGCAATGGGAAAAAGTAATGCTTTCGTTTCTTTTTGCCCCTGCTACTATCAGATTTAGCTGGCTTCTGTTAAGGCAAAAAAAAAAAGAAAAGGATCTGTGGAGTCCATCCATCAAGGTGATGACTTTATTAGTGCTTGCATGTCACTGTGACATAGTGGAGAAACTGTTGGGGCAGAGAGTTCTGACTCTCTCCTAGTGGTATTGTTCATGTCTTTCATAGAATACTTGTACTCCAAAACCAACTCAAACAGTGGTATCTTCAGGTTTGGTTTCTGTCATGCCTTTGACCATGTTTGTTCAGTTTACAAGTGGATGCGGCTTTTCTGATCACCAGTCCTGCCTGTAATGCGAGAGTGAAGCTGGGCTTTTTCTCTGTCTGTGGCCATTTCTGGATCAGAGTTAACTAATAGTTGACTCTGCTGGGCTAGCAGCTAGAACTTTTGGTTTGTTGTCTTACATTGTAAGCTAAGCAAGTAGAAGCATCCAAAACTCATTTCTGGATTGCTCTTCCAGAGCTGCCATCCAGGGCATCAGTGGAATATGTTTGGGAGTAAGTTTAACTCCATCACTCAAACTTCCTGTAGTGAGCTGATGCTTTCTTTTCCTTCCTGCTCCTATCCCTGCACAACTTCTGTACAGGAGTCGACATCTGTGTAGAGATGAAGCAAAAAGGATCCTGCAGCTCCTCTCATTGATCCTGTTCTACCCAGATGTTCTTTGTATGTTCCAGTGCTTCCTTTGTTTGTGGCTGAATTTTAACACTCTTTCTTGTGCTCTCTCTAGTTGACCGTATTGTTGGGCTGGATCAGGTAGCTGGTATGTCAGATACAGCATTGCCAGGGGCCTTTAAAACCAGGAAGGGTATGTTCCGAACAGTGGGACAGCTCTATAAAGAACAGCTGGCTAAACTGATGGCTACCTTGAGGAACACCAACCCCAACTTCGTCCGTTGCATTATCCCCAACCATGAGAAAAAGGTACAGTCAAAACAGCACAGCCCAGGCAGTCTTACCTGGGCTTCCTGGGGCATGTGGCTGGGTTGTTATCTTTTGTCAGGTTTGGCAAAAGATCTTGAAGAGGTCCTGTTTTCTCAGGGTATCTTTTTAAGGTTGTTCTAAATAACTGTATACTTACTAAAATTTTGGAGACTGATCTTTGCAGTTCTTCATAAGGTAGCATAAAAGCTTTCAGTTGTTTCTAACTGGAAAAGAGAGAACTGACTGCTTTACAAAAAAAGAGAGAGAGGCAAGGGGGTAAGCCCCTTTTGTAAAAGCTTTGTGGTATTTATAAAATATACATTTTCCTCACTAGGCTGGAAAACTAGATCCCCACTTGGTCCTCGACCAGCTTCGCTGTAATGGAGTGCTGGAGGGAATCCGTATTTGTCGTCAAGGTTTCCCCAACAGAGTTGTATTCCAGGAATTCAGACAAAGGTGAGCCCTAGAAAAGAATCCAAAGCAGTCTTTGCCCTGGCAAAGTTTAGACATAAGTACAAAAATTGAAGTATTTTATTGCAACTAGATCACCAATTTTTCAAAGGCAGCACATCTGTATCTTGGTATTCCCTGGCACTAAACCTTCCAAAAGCATCTTTGACTTCTCTAGTAAGCATGTGGTTAAGGTGAGGTGTAGAGGACTCCATCCGAGACTGCTGCTTCATACTCTGTTGAATAGAGAGAATTCATAGAATTTTTTTCTCTGAACTGCCAAACTCATAATGACATAGGAATGCATACTGATTTATTTTGTTTGTTGTTGTTTTAAAATATACTTGTGTATATTTGGTCTGATGCTTTCTCGTTTTCAGATATGAAATCTTAACTCCAAATGCAATTCCCAAAGGATTTATGGACGGAAAGCAGGCTTGCGTGCTGATGGTAAGACATCCCAGAAACTCTACTTGAATAGAATAAGCTTTAGGAGTGTGGTTTAAAAGTTGGAGTTGTGAATGCTAAATATATCAGACCAAAATTCCAAAGTCAAATGTTTTGTCTGAGAGA
Organism: Manacus candei; assembly: GCF_025592945.1. Classification (NCBI taxonomy): domain Eukaryota; kingdom Metazoa; phylum Chordata; class Aves; order Passeriformes; family Pipridae; genus Manacus; species Manacus candei. The sequence continues at coordinate 8,121,382 of NW_026138066.1, forward strand.
GGGGTGCAAAAAGCCTTCTCTTGGCTTCATGGATGGAGGCTTTTGGCTAGCATGAGGTTCAGTAATCTTAGGCAAAGAGGATCTTTCTGTTTCCACAGGTGCATACACTTTAAGATGCCAGCAGTGTTCATAGAATCCAAATGCTTAGAAGCATTAATGTTATCTTTAGCACATTCTTAAAGTATAAGTTTCAATAAAATTTTTGTAATGGCCTGCTGTTGACAAATGCTTTCAGTGAAGGCTCCAATTAATTTCCGCAGAATTACCTGCTTCAAAGGAAAAGCTTTGGCTCTAGCTTGATGATTAGGGGAGACTGAATTGAATTTGACTGTAAGGGATTCCCTTTTTTTCTGTCTGAAGGGAGTATAGCTTATTATTCTTAACCATTATAAGCCTTGACAGCAAATCCTTTGAAGGAAGGTTGGGTTGGGGTGTCTTTTTTTGACATAGGTTAGGGCTGGGAAAAGTGATTAGGAAGGATCAACAGATGTGTTTCCTCTAGGAAAGGAAGAGGACTCTAGGGACTAGACATGTTCGTCACAGCTTCCTTGTATTCTGGGTGCTTGATGTGATGTTGTATAGAACAGTGTTTTCTGTCATATTTTCTGTCTGTGCTTACCTCCATTTCATGCTGTGCTTGGTTGAGCTCAAACTCCTCTTAATTAGGACAGAGCAGGACTTTATTGGGAGTTAGCAACTTTGGTTGGCCTGAGCAGCTCATTGTAGGGAAGGGATGTCATACAGTCGTGGGACACAAATATGTTTTGTGATGTTTCACATGAAGCAGCCTTTGCAGGACATTGAGTTCTTCCCTCTCTCATTTTAGATCAAAGCATTGGAGCTGGATTCCAACCTTTACAGAATTGGGCAGAGTAAAGTGTTTTTCAGAGCTGGAGTCCTTGCTCATCTTGAAGAAGAGAGAGACCTGAAGATCACAGATGTCATTATTGGCTTCCAGGCATGCTGCAGAGGCTACCTGGCCAGAAAGTAAGTACCATAATTTTTCAAGTACATATTTCTCCTATTCATGTGCAAGTTTATCTTCAGTAAAAGGTAGCTAGAAATTATTTTTTGCCAGAAAGGTCATGATTTATTTTTTGTGTATAATTAACACTTTGTGGTCTTTTAGGGCTTTTTCATCTCTGTAAGGCCAGACTTCTGGCACCTGCCGGAATCTCTGTGTGCTGCTATCCCAGAAACTACCTGAGCAATGAAGTCTGTTCCTCTTTATAAGAGTACTATGCAGCAGACCAGGTTTTTGACAAAAGTGTTGCAAATTGCAAAGGTGAAAATGAAAAGGTCTTAATACAGTACTGATCCAGGAGGTGTAGGATTTCTCATAAGCTACTAGGCAGGGCTGTAAATGGTACAGTTGTAAAAACAAAAGTAGTACCTGTCAGTTTGGTGGGAAAACACACCTCTGTTCCAGATCTCCCTTTCTGGAAGTGAAAATAGTGAGGCTTTTCAGATTAGAAGACATTAGGGAAAAAATTATTAGATAGGAAATTGAACAAAGGAAAGAATAGCCACTCTTACCTGAGCAGAAAAAAACTTGAAAAGAGAGAAAGTTCACTGAAAACTTTGCTGTTTTTTTAGGAGAGAACCTTCTAAAGAAAAAACATAGAAGTATCTTGGAAAGGGCTTGGTGATGAGAATTGTGTGCTGCTGTGTGTTCCTTTGTCTGACTTGCCCTTACTTTGCAGAGCATTTGCCAAGCGCCAGCAGCAATTGACAGCTATGAAAGTGCTTCAGAGAAACTGTGCTGCCTATTTGAAACTGCGGAACTGGCAGTGGTGGAGGTTGTTCACCAAGGTAATATTTTTCCCTTTGCAATTTCGACAGTTTGGTTGCAATTTCAGCTTCTCAGGTTGAACCAGAGCACAAAAAGCACTCCCTCTGCAATTGGGCTGGCTTGAAACTACACCTTGATTTGTTCAGGCAGAGCATATCATAGTACATTTTATAGCTATGCAATATGTCACATGCATATCTATGCATAAATCGGATACAAGGCCATATCCAAGTAATGTTGTGGAAAAGCAGAAGTCATCTTTTAATGTTTTATGCCTAAGAACAGTAAGGGGATCACTTGCTTTGATGGTGTGGCACTTCAGAGAGTCACTTGCCATGTGACTAGTCAATTTAGCTAGGCAAAAATTATTATTATGGGGGTGGCTTGCCATCTCTTTGTCCAGGGTTGTAAGAGCAAAGGAAAAGCACTGAGGTCTGATCTTGCTGTAATACTTCTAGATATTTTACCTTTATAAAGACAATGAACACATGAAGAAATGGTCTCTTTTCTAAATCCATGGGATTTCTTACTTTTTAGCCTTGAGCCTTTGCAGCTAAATGAGAGTTGAGAGCAGAGTTTAAACTTTTCTTCTTCCTATAAAATTACTTCTAAGGGGTTTTATGGGGTAGGCACAGAGATGGGTGTTGTTTGTCTTTTTATAGAATTATCAAGTAGTTTGGGTTGCAAGGGATCTTTAAACATCATCTAATCCAACCCCCTTGCAATAACTAGGGACATCTTCAACTAGATCAGTTTGCTTAGAGCCCCATCCAACTTGACTGTGAGTTTCCATGGATGGGGCATCCATCCACCACCTCTAAAAAAACCTGTTCCAGTGTTTCACCAGCCTTGTTGTAAAAAATTCTTTCCTTATATGTCGTCTAAATCTATCCTCTGATAGTTTAATGCTATTATTCCTTGTCCTATCACAACAGGCTTCCTAAAAAGTTTGGCCCCATCATTTTTAGAAACCCTGTTTAAGTACTGGAAGGTGCTGTAAGGTCTCCCTGTAGCCTTCTCTTCTCCAGGCTGAAAAACTCCAACTCTCTCAGCCTGTCTTCATAGGAGAGGTGCTCCCTATGGTATTTTTTGTGACACTCCTCTGTACCCACTCCAGCAGGCTGAGTACCCCAGACCTGGACACAGTCACTACTCCAGGTGGGATCTCACCAGATTAGAGGGGCAGAATCCACTCCCTTGACTTGCTGACCACACTGCTTTTGATGCAGCCCAGGACACAATTTCTGGGCTGTAAGCACATGTTACCAGCTCATGTCCAGTTTTTCATCTACCAGAAACCTCTATGTCCTTCTCCACAGGGATGTTCTCAATCCCTTCACCTCTCAGCCTATACTGATAACAGGGGATTGCCATGACCTAGGTGCAGGACCTTACACTTGGCCTCATTGAACCTCATGAGATTCCCATGGGCCCACTTCTCAGGCTTGTCCAGGTCCCTCTGGTTGGCATCTGGTGCATCAGTGGCACTGCTTAGCTTGGTGTTATTTGCAAATTTACTGAGGGTGCACTGGATCCCTTCGTCTGTCATTAACGAAGATATTAAATAACACTGGTCCCAGTAAGGATTTCTGAGGGAACCGCTTGTCACCAGTCTCCATCTGGACATTGAACTGGTGACTACTACCCTCTGGATTCAACCACACAGCCTGTTCCTGATCCACCAAGCACTCCACCCATCAAATCCATATCTCTTCAATTTAGAGAGAAGGATGTTGTGGGGGACTGTGTCAAAGGCCTTACAGAAGTCCATGTATATGACATTGACTTGGATGTAAATTTCCCCCCTGTACTGCAACTTTTTTATTCTCTTCCTATTACTGCTTAACCCTTGAGGGTCTGGAAATTACTGAACCCTTTCCTTATGCATCCCATTCCGGAGGAATAGATGGACAGGCAGAAAGTGTGCTGTTGACAGAGTAGATGATATCTAGTCCTCTGATTCCCCTGATGTTCACAAAAAAGAACTGGTCAGTCCTTCAAGTATGACACTTATGTAAAATGGTTTTTTATTCAATGCTTATCAAGTGCAAGAGCATTTCTTTATGTTTCCCTTTTTTCCTTATATACATCTCATTCCCTTGGTTTCCCTTTCAGGTGAAGCCCCTTCTGCAAGTAAGCAGACAGGAAGAGGAGATGATGGCCAAGGAAGAAGAACTAATAAAGGTCAAGGAGAAGCAGATAGCTGCAGAAAATAGACTGACTGAGATGGAGACCTTCCAGGCTCAAGTGAGTTTGAAAATATGATGTGTAAAAGTTGTTCTCTCTATACTTGTCTAACTGCTTGAGAACACCTCTTTTGCTTTCTTGGTCTGATGGACAAGCTGCAGGATTGCAGCTTGCTGAAACATGGGACTTGGCTGCCATCTTGGTCAATTTGCTTTGCCCCTCTTCCCAGCTTAGTTCCTCCAGCAGGTCATTTTGTACAGTGACCACCTATTGCTCTTCTAGAGACATTATGTGAGGAAAAGTCTCCTTTGGGTATGTTTTGTAGCAAGCTGGTTGAATTCAGTCTCATCTTTAATGGAATCCTTTCTGTTTGGAACACAGAAGGTGGAAGCAGAATTGTTTTTCTGTAGGGCTGTTAATTATTCATTACTTTTGCAGGGGGAAATAGACAATATCCTTATTTCAAATGGATATGGTCTTGAAAAATTTGTGAAGGCTAACATGATATGGGGTTGCATCGTGTGGTTTGTGAAGGAGAACCAACACTTGAAACTGTGATTTGATATTTAGCTTTTGATTAGGAGCAGGCGAGTGCTGCAGTGTTTAAAACTGTAACCGTGGAACACAGGAGCACATAACTTCACTTAACACAGATTGCTAAGTGCTTTGGTAAGTTGGAGCTTGTCTTACTTGTGGCTTTGCATCCAATGTAGCTAATGGCAGAGAAGATGCAGCTGCAGGAACAGTTGCAAGCAGAAACCGAACTCTGTGCTGAAGCTGAGGAGATAAGAGCCCGCCTGACAGCCAAGAAACAAGAACTGGAGGAGATATGTCATGACCTGGAAGCAAGGGTGGAGGAAGAGGAAGAACGGTGTCAACATCTTCAGGCTGAAAAGAAGAAAATGCAGCAGAACATCCAGGTAATGCCTTAGGAATGCTATCTCTTGTCAGTAAAGAGGTTAGTAAATGTTAGAGTGGTTCTTTTGTCTCAACTTGGAGGGAAATGAAAGAGAGCAGGGGGAAAAAAAGGCATAGAAAAATCTATCAGTGGAAACAGCAACAGAATGCAGCGATTCTGGTGCTGAGCCTGAGGCGTTCAGTCAGTCATCTGGAACGAGCCGTTCCGTTCCTGAAGATGATGACCACTTCTCAAATAATTAGAGGAGTCTTTGCTTTGTTTTAGGAAAGGTAGTGCTCTTTGCAAAATATAGCATTGTCTATTCTGCTAGAAAACTTGTTGGTTAGGATGCAGTATGTTGCATTATGTCATGACAGAGATGTCACTCTAGGAGCTACTAATAAAACCTTGAAGGAAGGGTGAAGAAACCTGTTTTAGTATTGCCCCTGTGCTGTTACATGGGTAGGTGAGCAGCACTGACCAACACCTTGCTTTTCTGTGTGTGTTGTGAAGGAACTAGAGGAGCAGCTCGAAGAAGAGGAAAGTGCAAGGCAGAAGCTGCAGCTAGAAAAAGTGACCACAGAGGCCAAATTGAAGAAACTGGAAGAAGATGTGCTAGTTCTGGAAGATCAGAATCTCAAATTGGCTAAGGTAAGACTCCTGCAGCTTCTTCCACAAGCTAAAAATACACAAGTATTTTTGGAGCCACCCTCCAAAAGCTGACCTTTCCCCTCTTACAGGGAATTTTATTAATTAATTCAGTGTTGTCTTTGAGAATTCTGACCTGAATTTTTGAAATTACCTGCCTGGTTGTATTCTTGACAGTCACTATTGTGTGATATTTAAGTAGCCTTGACTAAATAATGATCCATGAGCAAACATTTTCTGATACATTGTTATGCCAAGCAGTATCAAGTTATTTCATTAACAGACTTCCCTTTCAATTTTGAAAGGACCATCAAATACAAATCTTTAATTTAAATTCAAATTTATTTGAATACTGTCTGTGATCCTGAAAGGATTTTTTTCTTTCTGAGTTTGTAGCAGGAGTAGGCACTCATGACATTGACATCTCTATGCACAGTCAGCTCTGGCAAAATATCCTGTAATTCCAGCTACTGCTTTGACACTGCTCTCTCAATTTTGCAGGAAAAGAAACTGTTGGAAGACAGAATGTCTGAATTTACAACAAACCTGACAGAGGAAGAGGAGAAATCTAAGAGTTTAGCCAAACTCAAGAATAAGCATGAGGCCATGATCACAGACCTTGAAGGTGATTTGGGGTTTTTTTGGTTTGGGTTTTCTTTTTCTTTTAAGATTAAAGACAGATTCTGCAAAGACCTTGTCTAATTAGTTTTAGGTGTTGTTAAAATTTGTTGAACTTCAGTTTCATTTCTAGAGTTTTAGTTTTCCCCAGTTTCTGAGGGGTTAAAAATCAGTCCATAGTGTGTAAGCTATCGATTGATTTGATAGAGCTGTGCACTGGCCAGCTGAAGGTTATGTGGCTTGTCAGCTGAGCCCTTGATCTAAATAAAAATCCTCTCTAATGCAGCAGGCCAATGGAGAAGAGAGGCTGGTTCTCTTTCTTCTCCTGCTGTGGAAGTGTCTCCACTTTTCTACTTCCAGCAGCATCAGTCTGTCAGGGTTAGTGCTGTTTCTGATAGCCTGTTTGCACAAGTTCTTCAGAGTTCTAGGAGGCTCTTCATCTGGAGACTGCCCAGGTTAATAAAGCAGGAGCCAGCCTCTTTAGCTTCAGTAAAGGGGGAGTAGACCTTGTGTTCAGCATCACTCGATGAGTGCTTATGCCTGTGTGGTGTGAGACTGGCATTGTGCTGCCAATCTTACAGCAAAAAGGGAGAAGGAGGCTTGGCTGTAAGGTGAGGGGAAGGGAATTGCCCAGATGTGGTTTGAGAGCAAAATATGGGGGTAGTTGCATGTACAGGTCCTGACAGAACAATGCACTCCAGCTACAGTTTGGACAGTTGTATTATTAGGAAAGAAACTATTGCTTAAATAGATCTATTTTTCTCTGTTCCTACAATGTTCTTTGAGTATGTGTCATCCGTGTAACTAAACATGTCCCCATCTTCATCAGAACGCCTGCGACGCGAAGAAAAGCAGAGGCAGGAATTGGAAAAGACTCGTCGGAAGCTTGAAGGGGACTCCAGTGATCTGCATGACCAGATTGCTGAGCTGCAGGCTCAGATTGCAGAACTCAAAATGCAGCTGGCCAAGAAGGAAGAGGAGCTGCAGGCAGCCTTAGCTAGGTGAGAACCTGACCTGTGGGGTTCAGGGACCACCAGGTTGGGAAGTATTTCTTGTCTTGTGTCACTTGGAATAGGGACTAAATGCAGTCTGTGGATGTTGTATTTTAGCCTGTGCACTGTTAAAGATCCATGTCCTCAACATTAGAGTTCTCTGGCTGCTGCTCACTGCCACATTCTCCATACAGAACTAGACTATGAATGTAATGGGCACTGCATGCATTTCACTGGAGCAGTAATATTTCAGATGGGGTTAAAAAGTAGTGTCAACACACTGTCTCTCTGGTACTTGCTGTATTCATCTGTTCAGTTAAGTGTCCAATTTCCAATGTAAAATGGTACTTTTTCTTCTGCTTTCTTCTGTTATCAGTCTCTCTCTGTCCCCTTCTTTGACGTAAGAAATTGTGCTCTCTCAAGTATTGGGAAATAGAGCTTAGAGTTTGTAGATCATATATGGATCAAAGTCCGAATGTAATATTGTAGAGCTGACCAAAACCAGCTTTTTTTCTTGATTATTCTTGGTAAGACAGGTCGTTTTAATTTGTGTATGGTTTAAGTCTGGCTCTGACCAAAACCTTGTGTTGAACACAGAGTGGAAGAAGAGGCAGCTCAGAAGAACATGGCCCTGAAAAAGATCAGGGAACTTGAATCCCAGATCACTGAATTGCAGGAAGACCTGGAGTCAGAGAGAGCATCCAGGAATAAAGCTGAAAAACAGAAGCGGGATCTGGGAGAAGAGCTGGAAGCGTTGAAAACAGAGCTAGAAGACACACTAGATTCTACAGCTGCTCAGCAAGAGCTGAGGTAACTCCAACATGGAGCTGTGTTATCTTTATTTGGGTTTGGTTTTGACTGTTTTTAATAAATGCTGGTGCATTCAGTCTCTTACCATAGCAAGTCTTTGCCTTTGTCAGGGTAGGCTGGTTGGCAGCCTCGGACTAGTGTGCAAGCTGTAGTCCAGACTGCGTTACCTCACCTGATGTAAGAAAGTTGATTTGCTTCCTAACCAAAGTGTTAGTGGTACCCTGGAAACATTCATACTTTCAGGCTGAAAGTAATGCTGCCAGCTTGTGCTTAGGAAGGATGCAATGCTAAGTGCTGACTTTGAAAAGTGTCTTTATAGCCTGTAGGGCTAAACAGACCATGGCACTTTCCTGCATTAGAGGTACTGTTGGTGGATATACACTTGTGCTTGATTCCTTCCTTGGCATCTAAGTGGAATTTGTGAATTTTTCAGGTCAAAGAGAGAACAAGAAGTAACGGTTTTGAAGAAAACTCTTGAAGATGAGGCAAAGACTCATGAGGCTCAAATCCAAGAGATGAGGCAGAAGCATTCACAAGCTATTGAAGAGCTGGCAGAGCAGTTAGAACAAACCAAACGGGTATGTGAAACAGAAAACACAAGGCCAAAGCAGTCAACCTCCCTGAAATGAGAGCTGCAGAAGAGCATGAAGTGTTCATGATACTAGGCCTCTGATGCATGTATTCTTCCCTTGCTAGATCATTTTTTGCTATGAAGCATATATAAAGCTGTTTTAAATAGTTGCATTCATTCTTTTTTACACCATCAGGCATGTTATGCTACACAGCCAAGACATTCTTTTCACTGCTAGCACTTGTTGACTTGTACCACCTTTAATTAGGAAATCTGATGGTGCAAGACTTTCTTCTGTATTGTTGTCTTCTCTGAGTATTAGATTGTTTCCTACTTATCAGTAGCAGGCTGTTCAAATTGTTTTTTTCCGAATAAACAGTCTACCAATTAGCTGCTAAACATTGAACTTTAGCTTGCTTGTTGGAAAAAACATGTACTCAGTGGAAGGATCCTGCCATATCTAAAGTCTGAGGGGTTTTGCTGCTTTTTGTTTTCCTCTTCAGGTGAAAGCAAATCTTGAAAAAGCAAAACAAGCTCTGGAAAGTGAGAAGGTTGAACTGTCCAATGAGGTGAAGGCTCTTCTGCAGGGCAAAGGGGATGCTGAGCACAAGCGGAAAAAAGTCGATGCTCAGCTCCAGGAACTGCAGGTGAAATTCACAGAAGGCGAAAGAGTGAAGACTGAACTGGCTGAGAGGGTGAACAAACTGCAGGTGAGTGGCTTGGGTTTTCCTTAGCTTCAGCCCAGGGCTGGAGAGAAAAGATTGTAGGGTGGTACCTCCTCATAACTATTTGACAAATCTTGTTCCTCCTGAGGATAAGGTTCCTACAAAAAGCAAATCCACAGTTTGCTTCCCAAGGACTATGCAAATTCCTTAACTCACTGCCAGAGCAGGATATTTGGATTGATGTCACTTACCTTGAGCAGCCCTGAGAAGGTGAAATAACCAGTTGCCATTTGAGTTTTGTAAGCCTGAAAGAGTCAGCGTGTCTGCACCCCTTCAGTGTGCAGTGGTTTGCACAGCACAGTTCTGTGAGTGTTCAGCTGCTTGGGGACCTAGAGTGGCACAGACACACTGGTGATCGTGCAACTCACCTGGAAGACAGTGTCTTGAAGCTTTGTAATGTGGTTGATGGTGTTGAGGAGTGGCTCAAGGGTGATGTGGAAACTTAGGGTTTCTCCTCCTTTCTTCAAAGGAACAACAAATCCCTTTGAGTCACATAAAATGTTGTCTTTGGCCTTCTCCTTTATGGAGAGTTGTCATTAAAAGTTGAGCATTGCAGTGTATGCACTATCTTTTGGAGTGTGAAAATGTAATTTTGAGACTCTAGATACAATCCTGAAGCAGTTAAAATAGAAGAGAGTTAGTTAAATAGAAGCTTTTACAATTGCTTACCAGGCTGTCTAAAATCCCATATAGGCCTTAAAAAAACCCAAAACAACCAAAACCAGAAGGCTGTTGCAACAGAGGTGATCCCAAGTAAAGTTCTCTTTTCAACTTCTCATATTTAATTCCTGGGATTTTGGAAGTTTTGTATTCATTCCTTGAGAGATTATGTACACATGCCTTACTGTTGAGAGGTGCCTCAGTTTTCACTTTTGGGTCTCGTAGCTGCTCATCCGTTCCTGTCTTTGTTTTTGCTGATGCATTCAGTAACTGATACTCTGATCTCTCCTTCAGGTTGAGTTGGACAATGTCACAGGTCTTCTGAACCAATCTGACAGCAAATCAATCAAATTAGCAAAAGATTTCTCTGCTCTGGAATCACAGCTTCAGGATACACAGGTGAGAGCTTTGGAAACCAAGGCAACTGTGTGTGGTGCAGCCAGTATCCATTACAAATTGTTAAAGTGAGAAATCACTCTGGACACCATTAAGTACTGGATATACAGCAATTCAAAGCTTTGAGTCTGGATTTTTTTTGCTTAGGGGTTATATTACGTGGTATTAGGAGCACTTGTACAGAAACAAGCTGTTTATCTTCCTTCTGCTTCCTCAGTATGTGCAACATGTGTGACTTTTCCCCATCTTGGATTTAGAAGTCCTCTTCTATCACCTTTCTGCCTGAGAGCTCTTTAGTGCTAGAACTGACTGGAATGCTAGGTTCTTGTTTGAGGTCTTCGTAGTCAAGTATTTGACAGGGTTTTTTGTGCGTGCATGTGTGTGTGATTTCCAGTAAATTTGTCAAGCAGAATTTTTTTTAATTCTCAGTGGATGTTGGGGAAGTGATAGATTCAAATAACTTGGTATTTTTTCAGGAAATAAATAATCCTTAGACTTTGAGATTGAAGCAGCCATTTACAGTTAGTAGAGCATGACACTTTCGGTAAAGCATGGAGTACTAAGCAGGTTGGAAGGGAAAGGAGGAGCATCAAACTTCAGATACTAAGTGACCTCAAACAGTCCTTGATGTTCTGTCTACTTACTACTCTTTTTTAAAAAACAGACTCAAAGATAGGGCACAATATAAAGATTCTGCACTAGTATAAAGATTCATTCAGCTCAAGCACTGGCAGCATAAGTCAGTCAATGTTGTTGTGCCCTAAGCTGGTAAATGACCAGTGCTGTACACTTCTGCTAATACCGGTGTTGGTTTTGACCATGCTAGAGCACTTTGGCCTGTTGTCTGTTCCTTTGGTACTGGAATATGAGAAAGACACATAGCAGAGTACAGTTTTGCTATTGTTGGGAAAGGTTTTAATACTTTGTGTGCTACTTGGAGGACTTGAGAAAGGACTGTGGAAAGGTTTGTGTGGTAATGAGTATACTTTAATGATTTGACTGTAGGAGACAATAAGACCCTTCTGAATATTTTATTTCTATACTATATCACTGGAAGACAATTATTTAAATTCTGCCTTCGGTTGTCTTATCTGTGAATTAAGTTGCATACTTAAACTCAACTTAAGAAGTACTCATTCTGGAGAGAGTGGATGAGGATTGTGAGCCTTTAAAGCCAAGGAGTGGTGCTGAATTCCACTGATGTGTTTGCTTTATAGGAGCTGCTGCAGGAGGAGACTCGCCTAAAACTGAGTCTCAGCACTAAGCTGAAGCAAATGGAGGATGAGAAGAATGCTTTCAAGGAGCAGCTGGAAGAAGAAGAGGAGGCAAAGAGAAACCTGGAGAAGCAGATCTCTGTTCTTCAGCAACAGGTACAGAATCCCATAAACCAGTGATTTTTGAGAAGAAGTAGAAGTGTCTTGAGGGAAGTAAAATCTAAATGCAGACTTGGCTTCTAATAACACAACCTTTCCTGGGAAAGGGTGATCCTGCTGATTTGGGTGAAAGAAGAAATTAGGAGATCTCTGATGATAATCATATGAATTGGTTGTAGATTTCTCTTCAGAAACTCCTTTGGGCATTCAATCATACAGTATTATGTGAGGGGGTAGTAGTACCTTCAGAAATGAGCAGACTTACATCCTAAACTTCTGGTGACAGTAAACTGCACATAGCGTTACTCGTGGTGTTGGTTTCATGAACAATCTTTGTCCTTTAGGCAATAGATGCAAAGAAGAAGATGGATGATGGTCTGGGCTGCCTTGAGTCAGCAGAGGAAGCCAGGAAGAAGCTGCAGAAGGACTTGGAGGGCTTGAGCCAGCGTTATGATGAGAAGATAGCTGCATATGACAAGTTGGAAAAAACAAAGACCCGCCTGCAGCAAGAGCTGGATGACCTCGCTGTGGACTTGGATCATCAGCGGCAGATCGTTTCCAACCTAGAGAAGAAGCAGAAGAAGTTTGATCAGGTATGGCTTCAGTCACTGGGTATTCAGTAGGTGGATCTTATTGACAGGTCTTCTTTAAAAATATTAAAGCAATACGGCTTGGAGAATGCTTATTTATTTCTGAACTAAGGCAGAGTACGTAGAGTGGAGAAACAAACTTTAATAGAAGTAAATCAGTTCTGTTCTATGCATAGGAAGCTTAGTAACGTTCCTTTTCCCAAAGGGATAACATTTATATCAAAACCAAGATTGAGTTTGAAGCATTGTTTGCAGATCATCTCTGAGAGAAAGTTGGAAATAATAGGTTGGAGGCCTAGGGAATCAGGAGTTGTTTACTTGGGGTCATCACAGTTGTTAAAAATGGGGTCCATGCCTCATTCTGTGAAGCTGCATTTTCTTGATTCCTTCTATCTGTAGAAGAAGACTATTAAGAAGGCTCTGATGAAAAGATGCATGTTTACCTTGTTAGAAAATTATCAGTAATTTCTCAGAATACTGATGCTGTGCTCTTGTAGCTGTTGGCAGAGGAGAAGACCATCTCTGCCAAGTATGCAGAAGAACGGGACCGCGCTGAGGCAGAAGCCCGTGAGAAGGAGACTAAGGCCCTCTCCTTGGCCAGAGCCCTGGAAGAAGCCATAGAGCAGAAGGCTGAGCTGGAGCGAGTCAATAAGCAGTTCCGCGCGGAGATGGAAGATCTGATGAGTTCAAAGGATGATGTTGGGAAAAGTGTAAGTATGAAGCTAAATTTATTTGGGCAGGAAATGTCACACAGGTGATACTGTTACTTTAACACTGTAAAAAGCTTATTCTCGTGGTAACACAGAGGGATGTTGTAGAGAACACCGGATACATTGTGAGTTTGTGAGTGTTATGTTTGTATTACATTAATAAGGGGGAAAAATGGGTTAGAAGAGCCTGGAAATGGCCCAAATGAGGTACTGACAAACTGAAAATTAACTGGTATCCTTGTGCAGATATCCCTATGCTGTGATCCTGATAAGTAAAATACAGTGATTAGCCAGGCAGTGGAAGACATTAACCCCAATATTTCAAGACAAAAAACCTTATGTGTATGGAAGGAAAAGAACAAAATCAGAGACCAAGAAGTATTTTCTTGAATTCTTTCAGAACTGGAGGTGTCTGGCTCTGATAAGTCTGCAGTAAATCAGGACTGGGCTGACAGATGCTTTTCTCTTTCTCCCCACCACCACATATACATGACCAGAACTAACAGTAATTGTGATTCAGACTGGCAGCTCGCACCTGCCCTAATACAAGGGACAGATGCAGTGTTCTGGTATTCTGTGTGATGTGGGTGGCTGTTCTTAGTCTTTTTTGCTGTTAGGGTAGATTAAATTGTCTGCACTCTTTGAGGAAACCTCATGTGGTGTGGTACTGTGCTGTAGGTCCATGAGCTGGAGAAAGCTAAGAGAGCCCTGGAGCAGCAGGTGGAGGAGATGAAGACACAGCTGGAAGAGCTGGAGGATGAACTGCAGGCCACAGAGGATGCCAAACTGCGGCTAGAAGTGAACCAACAGGCTATGAAGGCACAGTTTGACCGGGATCTCCAGGGACGTGATGAACAGAATGAAGAGAAGAAGAAACAGCTGATCAGACAGGTAAGAATTGCTCTGTAAATCCTGAAAGTGTTCTGTACATAGAAGCACTTGTGTCCAAAGATGATTAGACAGACAGTGCCAATCCAGAGTGTTGTTAATGGTAACACTCCAGGCAGCACTGCAAAGCTGTGAGAGACTTTCTCCCTTGTGTGTGTGATTGTTGAAACAGCCTTTGTCTATCAAAGGAACCCGTGAGGCTTTATTAGTGAGGAATGTTAGCCCCATCCCCCTGCCAGGAAGAATGAAGACAAGTCACATGCTTGCACTTATGTAGCGTTTGAAAGGGGGATGTGAAAAGTGGGTGTTGGGAAATGAAGGAGCTGAAATGCTGATGCCTGTGTTTCTTCACACAGGTTCGGGAGATGGAGGCGGAATTGGAAGATGAACGAAAACAGCGATCCATGGCTGTGGCTGCCAGGAAGAAGTTAGAGCTGGACCTGAAGGACTTGGAAAGCCATATAGACACTGCTAACAAGAATCGTGAAGAAGCCATCAAGCAGCTCCGCAAACTGCAGGTGAGACACTGCAACGGCTTTAACTGTCAGCGTAGAGCATTTACCTGGGGAAACAGGGTACAGGATTTCACCTCACGAGAACCATGCATCAGTGTCACAAGAGCAGCAGAACCTTGTAGCAATTTACCACAAAATATTTATTGGCATTTCAAACATCCTTCTAATCCCAATCTGCCTGTTTTAACTCCCTGGGAGACAAGCTGTAGGCAAAGTCCGCTCTAGTGCTTGCCTCAGGTCAGTGTTTTTGGAAAGGATTACAGAGCTGCAAAGCTAGAAGACTATAAATAACATTTAGAACCTGCCCCAAGACAGTTCTGTTGTGCTTTCTTTAATTTCTGCAGGCAGTTGTTGATCTGTTGTTGGAACCCTAAATCCTCCCTAAAATGGCCATTCCGTTGCTTTGCTAGAAAGCTTCCTGTACCTCCCTTCCTCTCTCCCTTTATCTGAGAAAACTTTTTTCCCTGCAAATAAGCAGTCCTGTTTGCTTCCATTTATATTTATCCTTGTTACCTGTGAAAAGTGAAAAGTATGATTCCTTTTGTTTTTACAGCAGCCTTTTTGGTGGCTGAAGAGCAATGAATCTGTATTTCCGTTTTCCATCCATGTTTCCCATAAGACAAATAAACCCAAGTTGTTAATGTGAATGCTCTAAAATTCATCCATTTCTATTTTCCCTTTTCAGGCACAAATGAAGGATTACATGCGGGAACTGGAGGACACACGTACTTCCAGAGAAGAGATCCTGGCACAGGCCAAAGAAAATGAGAAGAAGCTGAAGAGCATGGAGGCAGAGATGATCCAGTTGCAGGAGGTAATGGAATATGCATACAAGTCAAGGGTTGGTTTGTTTTCTTTGGCCAAGAAGTATATGTAGCGGTCTAAGCTTGTGTTTTATTTCCTTTCTTCTGTGCTTTTTGCTCTGCTCAAATATGAGGTCCACTTCAAAATGCAAAATTTGGCCTGTTCCTGACAGCTGTGGTAGGAGTGTGCAAAGCAAAGGAAGCTGTGGGGTGGAGAAGGGACAGACTGTGTCATATAATTAACTTTGGATCTTGCTAGAGACCATACCAGCCATTACCAGTAACTACTTTTTCCTATGCTGCATTAATTGGTAGCTTCCTATTGGATCACTGACCGTCTCGTTTCCATTCCAGGAACTTGCAGCTGCTGAGCGTGCCAAGCGCCAGGCCCAGCAAGAAAGGGATGAGCTGGCTGATGAGATTGCCAACAACAGCGGTAAAGGGTGAGTAATGTTCCCCATTTAAAGGAGGAGGAGCTGCTTTGAGAAAATACTTTGCAGGCTGTTATTTTTGTGTAGACTGCAGCACACACTCTATCCCCTCTGCTCTGGAAAGACTGAGCTTATTTTGTATACAAGTGGTGAATTTTCCCCAAGGCATTGATGCCATCAGTGCTGCTTTAATGCTTTCATGATTCTGTGTCCTATAGAGCACTGGCCATGGAGGAGAAGAGACGCTTGGAGGCACGGATAGCTCAGCTGGAGGAGGAGTTAGAAGAAGAACAGGGCAACACAGAGATAATCAATGACCGGCTCAAGAAGGCAAATCTTCAGGTACCTGTTCAGGCTGCACCATGCCAGTAGGGGTTCTCCAGTCTGTGTAAATTGCCAAACCACACTCTGAGTAATGCCAGCTGCTGCTTTTTGTACAGTACAGGCCCTCAGAAGTCCAGAGGTGTGAGCAAGGTGAAACTGCTGAATACCATGATACAGAAATTAGCAGCCAAAACTGATGTTAACTCACTGGTTTTGATAATTTTAAATCATTAGGTATCTGGAATAGTCTCCCAAGTTTATTTAAAAAGAAAAACAACAAACCAACCAAACAAACCCCACCCAAAAAACCCTTCCCAGTCCCTTTTTTCTCTACTAAGGGGTATTGAGAAAGAGGATCCATTGCATGTTGCTCCAGCTTGACATGCTGAACAATGCCACAATGTGTTTGGAAAATTACTTTTCTGCCAGTTCTATGCTATTTCAAATGGACTAACCATATGAAATTTGTTAGGCTGCTATAGAAACCATGATCTTAATCTGCCTGTTCTCTGCCATATTTTGTCTGCCCAACTTTGAGAGTCAAGTACGTTGTTTTCTTAGTGCTCCAAAGCCAAGGAGGCTGATGGTTTTCCAAGTGGCTCATTTGCTCTGATAGAGGAGAGCCAGAGCCCTGGCTTGGAAGTAGACCGAGTTCTTGCCCTTTCACTGTTGCAAGTCAGTATTTTTAAGCTGCTTCTTTGTAGTGGAAGTAGACAGACAGCAAATAAATGATAAATTAGTAAAGCACATGTATTGGATCCACTTGCTTCAGGATTTTTGTAATTCAGAGACTGTAATTCAGACTGTAATTTAAAGACTGAAGTGTGAGACCATGGTCTTCGCTCCAGAGAGCAGTGTACGTGATTGGCAAGTTTAGTTAGCCCTAAGAGGAGGTTGATAAACCTGTTATTCAAGGAATTATTTTGAAAATCTGGGTAAACTAAGATACTTTGAGAAGTGCCCTGCCTGCAGACAGCTCCCTCTGCATCAGTTATTCCAAGTATTCAGCTCACCCTGAGGGTTCTTTTTCTTTGCAAGTCTGAGAAATAAATCAGCCTTTCAGGCTGGAGCACTGGCTGTGCTGAGTCCTTTACCTCTCTCTGCAGATCGATCAGATGAACGCCGACCTGAACGCCGAGCGCAGCAACGCGCAGAAGAACGAGAACGCTCGCCAGCAGATGGAGCGCCAGAACAAGGAGCTCAAGCTGAAACTGCAGGAGATGGAGAGTGCTGTGAAGTCCAAGTACAAGGCTACCATCACGGCCTTGGAAGCAAAGATAGCACAGCTGGAAGAGCAGTTGGACATGGAGACAAAGTATGTTCTAGTAGAAACTCTGTTTTACAAAGTATGTTCTAGTAGAAACTCTGTTTTACAAAGTATGTTCTAGTAGAAACTCTGTTTTACCGGCTTCTGCCCACTCTGGAATTTTAGGCTCTTTTGAAAAAATTTTGATTTGTCTGAGTGAGAGCTTCATCCTAGGTATACTGAGTAATACAGAAATAAGATCTTGGCAAACCTTCCTTGTTTTTCACAGTAGAGACTTACAACTTGTTGTTGACTTAACCACTCCTAAAACTGCAGCTGTGATACGCTTGCTGCCCCTCTGTAGCTTCAGGAAGGCTCATATCTGTGTGACATCAGTGTCTTTTGGTCATTTCTGAGAAACATTGCTTCCCATCCCTTTTTTTCCTGAATTAAGGAAGGTTTTGCTATCTTCTTGTTTCTAACTTGTCAAAGTCAGGTCATTTGTTGGGGGCAATGGGCGGTGTTGTCTGAGCATCCCTGTGTTTGTGTGTAGGGAGCGCCAGGCTGCCAGCAAGCAAGTGCGCCGTGCCGAGAAGAAGCTGAAAGATATCTTGCTGCAGGTGGATGATGAGAGGCGTAATGCTGAGCAATTCAAAGATCAGGTGGGTATAGTGACCTGCAGCATGGGGGAAGGATTTCCCTGCTATGACTGAGGCATTGTCTGCGTGTAACAGAGGTCTAGCATTAACCATCCTACGGATTTCTCTTCTTTTCTGTCACTGTAATAATTGCAAGATGAGACAGATGAAAATGTAATGCTTTTAAGGAAAAGACCTCTCAAGTCCTAGGCAGCTCCCTTCAGAAAGGGAAGAGAGGGCTTTGGAAACTCTGCTTTTTGCTGCTTTAACTACTGTGCTGTAACTCTGGAGAAACATTGATTTCTTATTTTTTTTTTCTCTGTACACACTCAGGCGGACAAGGCAAACATGCGCTTGAAGCAGCTGAAACGCCAGCTTGAGGAAGCAGAAGAGGAGGCCCAGCGAGCCAATGCATCCCGTAGGAAGCTCCAGCGTGAGCTGGAGGATGCCACCGAAACAGCCGATGCAATGAATAGAGAAGTCAGCTCCCTGAAGAGCAAACTCAGGTAAGGCAGAGCATTTTGGGCCATTCCTTGGCAGCCAGTCCAGCGAAGTCTTGCTGCAGCTGCTCCCGGTGGCAGCTGCCTGCAGCAAACAGCATGCCAGGTGCTTCCTTACCTCTATCCAGAGGCTGCCCTGTGTGGTGAGTTCAGTGAACCCTTGTGTTGCTGACATGCTGTCTGTCCTTCCCCAGGCGCGGGGACCTGCCATTTGTCGTGACTCGTCGTATTGTCAGGAAGGGTGCGGGAGAGTGCTCCGATGAGGAAGTGGACGGCAAGGCAGATGCTGGTGAAGCCAAAGCTACTGAATAAGTCCTCCCATTTGACCCAGGTTACACGTGAGGGAGTGACCCATTCAATCCCCCTCCCCTCTTCCATTGGACTTTCGGCAAACCCTCTCCTAAATTGGCTGGGGATCTGCAGAGCAAGCCCAGATTTGTGTATCTGGAGCCATCAGGCATCTGTGTTCCTAGTTTTCTCCTCTTTCCAGTTTCTAATCCTCTTTGTATTTAATGCCAAAGAGTCAGGGTTCTGAAATCTGACCAGCAGTTTGGCTACTACAAAGGCCTGTAGAACTGTCTGTGCCATGTCTGCTGGTACATCCTTACACAGTTTGGAGGGAGTGGGCTTAGGGAAAGATTATTTTTGCTGTAAATCTCCTTTTGTCTTCAATTCTAGCTGCAGGGAAGCTCCTTCCTGTATTTTTTCCCCTCCCTCTTTGTTTGCTTTCGGCAATCATGTTCAGTGACCTCAGACTTCTGCCTCTTTTAATCTGCCCACCCACATGGTTTGGGAGCAGTTTCAGGAAAAACGGTGTGCTTTGGCCATGGCAATTTGCCCTTTCTACTTTCACGTGTTTCCAGGGAGGGGTGAAGAGGGAAGCTCCTCTCGGGACCAGTTACCTAGAGGACTTGCCAAAGTTGTCTTTTCTTCTTTTTTTTTCTTTTTTTTCTTTTTTTTTTTCCTTTGTTTTTTTCCTTTGTTTTTTTTTCTTTTTATTTTTTCGTCATTTTTCCCTCTTCTTATTTTTCCTGTCTGGTCAGATCTCTTAAGTGCAATGATGTCCTGTTAGTGTCTCTGCCTCTGAGCGGTTCCATCTGAGTGTGGACCAGTAGTTAATGACAGGCTGGGGAAGCAGAACAATGTCCTTGTGCTTGTCCAAGAATCTCTGGGGGACCAAATATATTTAATGGTAATAGACAGAATCTAGAGGAATTTAATAGGGTAGTGGGCAGAGGGTGGGGATAAGGGGAGGGAAATTCCTCTTATTGACATGTCCAAGCCTCTTGCACCTGCTCTGTAACCAGGGGTTGGGATTAGTTATTGTGCACCATTGACTAAGAGTATATTAAAAACCCTTTAATCTGCACAGATATATGTAAGGCCTTTGTATCTCTTGTAATAAGTAATTAAGAAAAAAAATAAAGGTCTTTATCACTGCCTTTCTCTCGGGACCATGGTTATATATAGATAGTCTTTACTTTTCTACACCGTACACTGGTTGCTGGATTTACCTGTATTCTTAACCATATTGTATATGCTGCATTTAGACCTACTTATGAGCAAAGTAAAAATAATTAAATATGAAGCACCATACTGTATGCCTGAAGCTCTCTAATGCGGGAGCCTCGTGTCCCAATTGCTGTCACAGAAGAATTTAAAATTTTTTTATATAATAAAAGTGCCTTAGCATGTGCCTCAGCTGTGTGTCACCACTACAGTCAGTAATGGTTTACTGGTGCTCCACTGATGTTACCAATAAAGATTATCCATGTGCTGCAGTCATTGTGCGTGTGTTGCCCTTCTCTCCTTTCCTGGGTGTGGTGACGACCCTGTGCGTCACCTCCGGAGGTGGTGTCTGGTGTCGGAGCGTTGGCCTGTCCTGTCACAGCACTGCAGACCCCCCCTGACACCGAGTGACCTTCTGTAGCTGAACTGGGCTGTTACAGCACCCTGGGTGTACCACCAGGGCAGCTGGCAGTGCCCAGCACGGGGCATTTTGGAGGAGATGATGCACCTTGTTCGTGCGCTTTCTGAGGGTTTCCAGTTCAAAACACAAGGCTGTGAATTTAAGCTGAGCCAGCTCTGTTCTTGGCCTGAAGATGGTATTTCTGAGTCTGTAACTAACAACATGCAAACAGACTCTGCTTTGCTCCTATTTCCAATCTCTGGAGTTGCTCGCTGGAAGGTAAGGATAATGGAGGAGGCAGTAGATATGTCTGGAAGTCTATTTTAATGAATGGATTGTCAAAACTGCCTTTCACTCATCTTTGAGCTTGTCCCCAGAAAATCTCCTTTTTGTTGCATTTTCACTAGAAATGGAGAAGAAATGTGAAGAAGAATGCGCTGGTGTTCTGGTCTTTCTGGCCCGTTGAAGTGCCACAGGTGTATTCTGGTCCTACAGCCACAGCATGAAAAGCTGGCATGCGACACCAGCATCTCCTAACTCTAACCTTGTCCCCTCCCTGTGTTGGCAGAGATTTAAACCTTGATGAGAAAGTCTGAGTTACAAGTTGTGGTCAGGGCTGGGACAGGCAGTGATGGGGAAGGAAGTGCTGGCACTCACCATGAAGGGCTTGGTGCAGCCAGCAAGTGCTGCTGCCAAGGTCAGTGCTGGCAAACGAGGAGCAGGGAGGGTGCAGCTTACAGTAAACTCCTTCCCAGGGGAGCACATGTGTCTGCTGCTCCCAAAGGGTGGGATTTCTGTCTAAACAAATGTTGGGAGGGGAAAAAAGTCTTCTCATTAAGAAATATAAGTGTAAGTAGAAGTTAAAAAATCCAAGGGGGGTGCAGCCAGGGGGGGGCATGAAGATTCACCACGCACTGCTGCATGAGTGGGTGCAGTCCCATTAAGGGGTCAGTGTAAGCATGAGCTACTTTTGAAGTTGTGTTACATGAGCTACAGGTTTTGAAAGCTTTGATAGGGATTAAGGCATGAAGGGCTGGAGAGGGTTCATGGCGTGTGGAATACAGGCACTGCTGTGCTGATGTCCTGCACATACACTGTTAAAAACAGGACTGGACTTACTGTCATCAGGGAGGTTACTGGTTCAGCTACTTCAATCTTTTTCCGAAGTGTTTACCAGGAACTTGCAGGGTATCTCTGTGACCAGTGTGCCCTCTAAATTGCATTAAAATTGCCTTCCCATCATAGGATCAACTTGAAATGACACCGCTGGCCAGGCACTGATGTGGTACAGAGCAGAACCCTTTTAAGCTCAGGCTGCTTTTTGTGTCCTTTGCACTGTGATGCGTTAGCCGGTCCTTTGCTGCTGCTCTCCCCTGTGCAAAATGAGAGTTGTGTCCTTTTTATTTCCACTGGCACAGTATTTTCCTTCAACTTAGCACTTCTTTGTGCATCCTCATGGAAGGGACAAAATTTGCCTCCTACAGCATTTACCACTTTGCAGAATGCAACCTTGAGCTAGGAAGTTCTTGTGGCTCCAGGTTAGTTGCTCTTCTGTAGATTTCCAGAGCTGCTAAGTGCTTCATAGAGGTTTTCCCAGGATTTTGGGAACAGTATGAGTAGGTGAGTGGTTACAAAGGCTGTAATAATGGTGCAAAAGATATTGAGCTGGGACCTGATCTGTGGGCCCTACAAGAAAATAGTTCCTGGAAGTTGGTGCTGGAGCTCTGTTGTCTGCACCTTCCAGCCTCAGGGCTGATTCCAGCCAGTGTTGGAAGTGCCTGAATGAGAGGGAGGGCATAGAGATAGTTTGAGGAAATGCAAGTGATGATGTTGATTTCAAACATTCCTGTCCCTGCACCAAGCAGTTCTGCTGGCACAAAGGATCTGCAAACCAGATCATTAAATGTAATAAACCTGGCTAAAAAAAAAAAAAAGAAAATACACTGATGCAGGTTACAGTGTGGCCCTCATGGGGCCAGTGCAGCTGAGAGGCAGAGCCACCAGCCCCTTCACAGCCTCTGGGAAACGAAGGTAAATCGCTCAACCTGCAGCATCATCCTGCTGCCAGGAGCCTTCCCCTGTGGAGAGCAGCTGAGCTTGTTCCTGCTACAGCTTCCCCCAGGGCAGAGCAAGAACAGTGGCTATTAGAGCCAGTTCCTTCTGGGTTCCTGGGCACAGCAGGAACTTAAACCTGACGGGTTTAGGATTTAGCCCTCTTCCATTTCTCTCACAAACTGAAATCAAGTACCACTTAATGTAAACAGAGAATGACAGTGCAGATGCAATGGCTGTGGAGTGGGACTCCTCGGTGACAGGCACCGGAGTGGGAGAGCTATGCTGGAAATGTGCAGCCTGCCCTGCCTGTGTGGTGAGAGAGTTCTCAGGACAGTGGTTTGAGTGATCTGAAAATAAAATGCAGGCTGCTGCAGCCCAACTAGAAATCAGGCAGCTCAGCCTGTTCTGGAGATGCTTTGTCACCACCCTGCTGGCAAGATCCCAGCTGTGTTGCTTTCCCTGAAGAGCTTAGATCTGAACTTTGCTGGGGGCACGTAGTTTTAAACCTTGTCTTCAAGTGCAGCTGGAGACTGTTCCCAGTTTCAGGACAGAGAGTTAATGCTTGTAGATAACTGCATGCTATCTTTTTGGACTTCATTTTGCCTTTTCCCAATGCTCTAGCAGTGGGAGTGAAAGCAGAAGGAAAAGGTTAGAAAAAAAACCAAACAGAAACCAAAAAAACCTTCTGTCCTAAATTTGTGACTCTTCCATCCTCACTACCATTTTGAGCCAGTGTGGCTGAGCAAAACAAACAGCTGAGTGGCCACGCAGCGAGAGGAAAAGAAAAATGTGAAATGTCTTGAGGCATGATGGTCTGGCACACGAGAGAAGAGGTGCTGGAGTCTCTTTTCAAGCTGTCTCCCTGTGCTAGGGCAGCCTCCCTCACCAAGACTTTCAATTTGGGTAAAACCTGCAGAGGACACTTAGATGTTGATTAGGCAAAAGTACAGTTGCTTTTTGGACTGGGCGATGGCTCAGTTGTGCATGAGGAGCATTTTAGGCAGGCCAGGCTGCCTTCTCCACTCACCTCCAGCGGCTGAGGGCACGTGCAGGCAGCAGAGATCTGTGGGACTCGGTGCTGCCTGGTGCACACGTGCCCTGCGGGAGAGGTCTGCCTTGGAGGTTTCACTATTGCTCAGCGCTCGAGCCCTAAGGAAGAATGAGGGAGGAAGTGGAGAACTGATGATGATGGAGTGGTTGGCCTCACAGTGCTGTGTTACTCATAATGTGGTTGCTTGCTGCTAATTAAGCTGGAATTATACTGTGGATGGCTTAATTCACTGCAACCCTAAGTGACTTCTGATGGAAATTGTGTGGGATCTCATGGAAGTGGGTGTTGTGGCAGGGTGTATCACTCTGGATAAATGTATTGCTTGCTTAGGCTCCTTCTTAGGAGAGGAGCCATCATTCAAATCCCTGACCTCATGTAAGACTGAGGCTGAAGCAGGGCTCTGTGGCCAGAAAAAGTCTCCCTAGGCATGAAGTACTAGTGGCAGAGAGTGGTGGTACCAGCCATGAGAGGGAAGGTGCTGAACCGTACAGCCAAGAGATGTGCTGAGCAGCTGGCCTTGTAGGGCAGCCTACCCAGCTTTGTGGGTGAAGTGACAACTTGATGAAGAAAAGAAAAGGAGGAAAAAAAAAAAAAAAGGCAAACCATTGGAGCTGTGATCAAAGAAACTTACTTTCTGCTCTTCATTCCCATTGTATCCAGGGAAACGTCTCCCTGTGTTGCCTTATAAAGAAACAGCATCGAACCAGAGCTGAGCCCACCTTTCACTTTTCCTCCCCCAAACTCCTGGCACTGAGTTCTCCTAGTGTAGCAGAATGGGAAGCATCCTTCCACCTAGGCCAGGCTCTTCCCTCCTGGAAGGCTTTCCTCAATCCTGGGCTGTCCCTGGGGTTCTCCACAGAGGACTCTGGTAAAACTTCCAGCCCCTGTAAGTTGCTGGACGAATGCAGCCTCCACAGGCTGCCCCACAGCCTGTGGGCATGTGTTGAAAACTTGTTTCGTTTCCTTCTCAGCACTTCCCCACTGGGGGCTGTGAGGGACATATGGGGTCTGCATGCACCATGTCCGTGCTGCCAAGTCCATCCTGGGCTGGAACTGGCTCTTTCAGACTGTGTTTCTGCCTCCCAAAGCTTCCCCTGTGGCCGGTGCAGGTGCAAGCAGCTCATCTCTGGAGGAGGGACTGGCTCCAGACTCAGAGGAGTCTCTGTGCTTGCCTGAGTGTTCGTGTTGTCGCTAGGAACTGCAGTAGGCTTTGAAGCTGAGGTATCGGCACAGCCAAAACAGGTTTTAATGAGGTAACACACAGCCCAATTTGCTGTGCAGGCTTTTGATCCTTTCTGCTGTTGATGTAATTGTGTGGTGCACAGCTCACCAGCTCATCATTTTCAGAAGCACGAGGCACCCAGCTGTCTTGCCCTGATGTGCCCTTGTGGGTAAGGCACGGATAAACCCCTTGATCAGCTTCTGCCTGAAGCTCAGCTCACCATTTCCCTCTCACCTGGAAAGTTTCTGGGAGGCAACTTCAAGGACATGGCTTATGCTCCAGCACAGGTCCACACTTTAACTGCAGTGTCACCCAACACAAGGAAAGATCCCAGGTTTGTGCTGTCCATGTTTACTTGGACCCTTGTTGTGAGGCTGAAGGGGGTTTATCTGCACCCCACCCCCTTTCCTTTGCTAAGGGAAGTGCTCCCCTCTCTACTGCAGCCAAGGAGTTTGGTTCAGAGGAGAGACAGCCAGCAGGCTTGTTCCACTGGAGGGTAACATCCAGTATCTCTACAGCACAGGAGGAAATCTACACCAACCTAAACCTCACCTACCTCAGAGGTCACTGGCCTGTGCCGCTTCCCTGGAGCAGAAGGTAAGAAAACTGGAGCTGCTCGAGCAGAAAAGCCAGTGGACTGGCTAGGGCCCAGCACCTGAATTTGTGGGGCTGACTGGTGCAGGGCACACTCCCCACTGCCACCCATGGGTCTCAGGACACAGATGGGATCTGCATAGGCACTCCAGTGGCTGAGGATGTTGGCACCACGTGCAGCATGGCCTGCAGGACTGACCATCCTCTCATAGGGCGTAGCTTTAGGGGGACACTGAGGATGAGCCAAGCCTGGTCTTTGCCCCTTAGGCAGACAGAGCAGTTGTTCCCTGCTCTGCTGTCTACGATCTGGCAGATCAGTCCCCCAAAATCTTCCCTCTGCACTCCCCTGGCACCTCTGTGAGCTATGCTGGAGCCAGAGCACAACCAGAGCACAGCTAGAGCATAGCTAGAGCTACGCTCGCACAGCCGCAGTACCTATGGTTTGCCCAGCAGGAGAGGCTGCCTCACAACTCTGCCGCGAACTATTAAAAGCAGCATGATTAAAATAAACTGTCATGGGACATTCGTTCCAAACAAAAAACACGAGCTGGATTCCTTCGTTTCCCAGGAAAGTTAATCTGTGTTTGCAGGCAAGGAACGTGTCCTGGGAGGCGCTCAAGCGACGCTGGCAGGAGGCTCCCCAGACCCACTTCTCCATCGGCAAGCGGTGTGTGGGCAGCAGCACTGCTGCGGGCAGCTGGCTCCGTTATCCCCTGTCCAACAAAGCCTTTTCCTGACCACTGGGGTGGAGGAAGGAAACACCTCGCAGCAGGCACCGAGGCAGGAAGAGCTGGGACTGGAAATGCCAGCGCTCTCCTCCTGGCCCTGGCAGAGCCACGGCTGTGCTGCAGAAGGGTGAGAGGTGCCTGGGTGGGAGCCCATGGTGCAGCTCTTGGCCACAGTCCAGCTCGCTGGGGCACGGGGTTGAGCCCTGTGCTGGTGTCTCTGGGGCAGGGGTATTTCAGAAGCAGGAAACCCTCCTGCCTGGCTCTCGCAGTGTCAGGCACATAACGCTGCAAAGGGTGTGACACGACTACAGCCACGCTTCCCGATATTCCCTGCACCAGGCAAAGCACAGCCGGGTCACTCCCAGCGCCAGCAGCCCCACGGGCTGTGCCTGCGCCCGGCTCGCGTGCTTTCTCTGGGCTCAGGCTGAGCTCTGAACAGCCCCATCCCACCAGGGCAGAGAGCGCTCCCTGTGAACTGTAGTGGGCTGGTAGGATTTTAATCCACCCCGGGGCCAGGCAGAAGAGCCAACAGCTCCCTTCTACACTCAGTTTCCTCCAGCATAGGTCAGAGACTCCCTGAGAACCCTCGAGCTGAACCCAGCAACCCTTCTGCCTGCCCAAGAGGGACCCTGCAACTCTGTGGGCAGGTAACCCCCCTACCATCACTAAAAACAAGGCACTTAGGCTCTTGTTTAGGCTGGGGGTAAAGGCTTGATTGCCACCACCCAAGTACCTTTGCCAGGGATGATCACAGCCACCTATTCTCAGGTTTACCAGCCCTGTGTCCACCTCTGGAAGGTGCAGGGCTCACCTGTCGTGTTCAAGTCACTGGGTAGAGTGAACCAAGCAGCAGAGATGGGTTGCCCAGACAAAAAAATTTTGTTCTGACATTTGTTCCCTTTACCTGCTTAGCTTTTGGATGCTGTTGTTTTTTTCTCCCTGGATGCAACTGGCACAGCCCTTCTTGCTAACCTGAGCAGCTACTGCATCAGGATGGTGACAGTTCTCATGTGGTTTTGTTGCTACTGCTTTCTGGTTCTGTTGAGCAGTGAATAGATAAAATATTTACTGTCTTTTCTACTTTTTTTCTTTCTTTTTTCTTCTCTCTTTTCTGAACTACCCAGCAAATCCTTTGATGAAAGAGTCAGTCACAGTACAACATTTCACAGAAAATAGGAAGTGCTCATGGCAAATCCTGCTCTGCAATTTAAACTTCTGTCCTCTTAAGAAAAAAAAAAAAAAGAGAGACAAATATTGATGGGAGAAAGACCAGTGATGAAAATATAAATCTGTCTTTTGCAAGTACTCACACCCTTGTCACAGCTGGGCATAGGCTTATGCAGAAGCTGTTGGGTAAAATTTGGGGACATGAGCATCTGGTAGGGTCCTACTGCTAAATTACAGCCTTAGAGGATAACGTGGAAATTGCGGATGGAGAATACCAGCTGTGGCTAATGGACTGGGATGCATTTAAAAATTAGGTATCTCCGAAAACTAATGAAGAATGGTTTCAGCTGAAGAAATTTCTCGTGGGTCAAAAACTGGAGGAAGGAGATGAATTATCAACGATACTTCAGGTGAAAGGGGCTGCCTTATTTATTTCCGAAGCACAGCGAGACGCGATGTGTACTTACCTGTGTTGATTATGAGCCCTGCTGAGCTTGATTATAATCCGCTCTCCAGGGCGAGCATGCTGCGCTCGGCGGCAGGGAGGAAGTGCAAAAGGAATTTGTCTGTGCCAGGATGAAATGTGATTACTGGCTGCACACTGCAGCAGGGGCTTGGGGTCTGAGGGTTGGGGATCCCACGCCTCTCAGGTAGCCTGTGAGTGCTAAAGCACTTGGGGGAAGTTTATTTCAGCTGGTAATTTTTTTTTCAGCCTGTTTCTGACCGGTTTGGTGCCTTGACACCTAAGCTGGCACTTTGTCACAGCACAGAGCCGATAGCATGAGATGTCCTTCTTTAAAACAAAGCAACAGCTTGGTAATAGCTTTATATTAAATGGAGATCTGTGCTATAAGTTAATTTTAAAGAGGCCGCCCCACAGATGTGGAGGAGTTGAAAACTGCTTTAAGAGTGGTTTTAGTTAGAGCTCGAGCAATTTATGGAACGGATTACCTGGCATGATGTCTGTGCTAGCAGAGCTCTGGGCTCAGTGACACAGGATGGTCACAGGCAGCCCAAGCAGGGATTTTGGGCACACTGCAGAGACCTCAGTGGGTTCTAGGGAAGAAGAAGGCTGAGCCTGAGGCAGGGCAGTGAGCCCTTGTAGGCTCACACTCCTGGTAGCTCCAGAGCCTTCAATGAGGTTTTGGCAGCAGAGGGATGAGTACAATCCTGCTCACAATCTGAACCTCTGGCTCTCATTTCTCCTCATCTCCCTTCCCCTACTAATGGCTCCCAGGGGAAAGTTCCTGCTGCAGTAAGGGGGATGAAAAGACAAACCACAAAAACAGAGGGCTGAGGGATGCAGTGGGGGAAGCAACCCCAAGGGGCTGGCCTGCTGGAGCAGATGCAGGGATGCTGGAGAGGGAGTGGCAGTGGGGACAGACACCCCCTGCCTGCCCCCCCCATCCAGGCTTGGGTTCCCATTGGCCTAGGCCAGCAGGGAGCTGCACAGGAGGGTGCAAGTCGAGGATGTGTCCCCAAATCCCCAGCGACCTTCTAACCACAGGAACCCAGGGGCTGCCTTGAGACTGTATCTGGCAGTGGGCGGCCAGAGCATCCCCCTCTGGGCAAGACAAGCAGCTGGAAGAGATGGAGGCCCAGGGAGAGGCACCAGTGAGGGATGAGTAGCCTGCATGCATGAAGCAGCCCCTGAAGGAGCAAAGAGCAGTGCTGAGGCTTTCTTAAACCCTTACGTGTATGTGTGTGCACATGGGTGTTTGTGTGTGAGCACACGTGCATAGATAAGCTTACATATGGGCATAAACTGACATATGTATGTAGGTCTGCATTAAGTAGAACATAGATGTTATCCAGCGTAAAGTCTGTCACATGGATTTTGTAATTAACCTCTAAATACATACTGCAAACTGAGGAAACTCAGTGTGGGAGTCAAATACAAAGTGTATTTGGTAAGTGTATGAGGTAAGAGCTGTACAGCTAAGGCACCCAAACAGGCTGATGGCTGGAGAATGGATAACAAGAGGAGAAAAAGATATACTGTGACTTTAAAAATCAGTATAAGCAGGTTCCAGGAGATAAAACTGAAGTGACTCCTCCAGAATGACACGGTTATAACCTGGTACCGCAATTACATTTATTTGGTTGCCCTACCTGTGCATTCTCACTTCTGAAGAATGCACTCAGACTGCTTCCAGCTTTCCCTTCTGTTCTAAATTGCTGGAATTTATAGCACTTATTTGAGAGACTATGGTGATTTCCCCTTTCCGCATTTAACCCATGTTACCCAAACCACCTAAACGCTGAGTGCAAGGTGTATGAAGAAAAGCGGTATTAACAAAGTGGGAAGCAAGTGTCTGGAGGGAGTGGGGCCTGCACAACAATGGTAATCCTGAGTCATTCAGCTGACTTCTGTGTCAGCCAGACCCTACGGCATGGGGCTGGTATCCCCGGCCAGCTCCAGTGTCACTCAGACAGGGGTTTCCACCATGGTTTTATCATCAGCTTTGCAGGGCTGTGGATATCCCCTTCTGAATTTTGCATGGGCTGGTAACATTTCATTTTGGTTTGAATCTGTAGCCCTGATCACCTTCCAAACGGCTGTTCAGCAGGCAGGAATAGGAGAAGGGGCTGGAAAACATGACTAAATATGGCTGTGTTTCTGATTGCTACAGACTGCGGGATTAGCGGCCCCTTCTTGCCAGCAGCCACAGCTGAAGTTCCCAAGGTTTGAGGAACACTGAGGAGAGCTATAGTCCATTCCTCCCCCCGCCTTTTTTTTCTTCTTCTTCTGTTATTTTTTTGTTTTCCACAGAGAAATCTGCAACCTATTGTGTGGGCTAGCAAACTTGGCACCCTCCAGCTGCCTATAAAATTGCATTAGGCGTTTATATTTCCTGTAGTGGATTATATGTTGTCTGGACTTCGGATGATTCCGGGAGAGAGGATTAGCTTTTTTTTTTTTTTCACGGAGGGGCTACAAATTGCATTTGAAATAATTTCATCTTCTTGGAGATAAGAGAGCACTGGCAATTGGCAGGGCAGACGGACATGTTCAGAGACAGATGTAGGCAGCTTCCCCGCCTGCCACTTGCAGAGCCGCTCTGGCCGTGTGCGCAAGGCACGGGCACTGGGGAACTTGCCTTGTCCAGAAGCACGTCAATAACCTCATTGATTACAATGATATTTCTCATGCTTAAAGTTAAGCAAGTGCTTAAATGTCACACTGAATCACAAGCAAAGGATTTCTTCGCTCTCTCACAGAGTCAGTTCTCTTGACCTAGCTGGCTCCGTGTTCGTGCACGCATCGGGATTTTATCTGAACTCTTAGTATTTAAGAAGATGTAGCATGTAGGGGGGATTCTCTTACAAACTGGGGGTTGGCTTACTTTGAAGATACCCTCTTGGCTCCTATGTAGAGTATTTATTGTGCTTTATCGCCGTTTCTAAATTGGATCTGAAGCCAAAGAGGCGGTAACTATTTTTAGAGAGGAGAAATCATTAAAAAAAAAAAAAAGAAGAAGTATGTTTTCAAATCTTATTTGAAATCTGTGCTGTATCAGCAACAAATAACATTGTGAAAGGGTAAAATCAGATTGCAAGTGCTTATTGGTGTGATATTATTATAAATTCACAGAGCACTTTTCTGCACAAAGGAAAACCAGTCGTCGTTTGTAGCAAACGTACAATCTAAGTGCACGATTTTATGGTCATGTTTATATGAGTAGGTAGTACTGTGTCTCACAGCCCCTGCGATGCAAATGCCGAACTGCTGGATAGCCAGCAGGTGGAGTCATCCGTAATGGATGTGCTGTGCTCCAAAAAGTTGAATAAGTACGACTGGACACGTGGAAATTTCAGTTGGAAGCTGAGACCAAGGAAAATATAAGGAATGGAACTGGAAAATGCCACGAGTGTGGAGGACACAAAGAGCTAAAACTTTAGCAGAAAAAGAGGAGGGACCTGCAAAATGTTTGGAATAGCAAAAAGCTGGAGCAATCCTGGAAACACTTCTGTGGCTTGGATCCCGAGGCGTAATTCATGCTGTTGTAATTTGCACAGATGGCGGATGTCTCAAGGGAAGGCTTGAACAGCTGGGAAACATCAGGGTGTGGGCCAGCTTCAACCGCACACCCTTTCTTTATCCCTGAATCAGTCACAGAAGTGAAAGGTGATACCAAGATTGCTGCAGAAAATATCTGCAGGCTATTCTCTGCCCTGTGAGATGGCTTCTCTCACTTATTGAGTCCTGTTAAGGGCCAGCTTAGTTTGGCATTTTGTGTATAAGAATGCACTTTCAGATGCTTTTCAATAAACCCATTAGGGAGGAAAAATCAGCCTCAACTCCAGAGATCAGCCATGTAGTAAATTGAGTTGCAGCTAAAGGGCCCTAATAAACAGGGTGCTTCACTGAAAATGAACAGGAGTTACATGATAACACCCATTCTGTTTGTATGATATGCGCAGCCACCACAGTGGGTGTTTTGCTTTGTCCTTTGCTCCATCTGCCTGTTACACCAGGAATGAACGTTGCCTCTGGCGGGGCATTGCCCTTCTCGAGCTGTGCGGCCTCCAGCCTATTTGGAAATGAGCAGTTGTAAATAATGATTCATGCTGTCTGTTTGTCTGTGTGCCCCTGTAAGCTGAATAATAATGTCATGGCCACTCAGCTGCTACAGACTCATGTCTGAGAGAGGAGAGGGTGGTACAGCCATGAGGTACTTCAGAGACACAGCCAGGGACATGTAGCCAGGCTACCAGAGGACTGCATCAACAGCTGCCATTGCTGGCCCTTTGATGTGAACTCCAGCCTTCAACTACTTCTGGTTCACTCATGACAGGCAGCTGAGGGGAATAAATGCCAGGCATTTCCCCCCTTCTTGATTTCTGGCACCCAGAGGATAGTGGAGAGTCAATGTGTTTTTTTTCCTTCTGGTCTGCGTCCCCATGCAGGGAGGTACCACAGGTCCCTGTGGCACCCCCATGGCTCACACTATCTTGAGCCCTGCTGTCTCAACAGGAAAACAAAAGACCTTTCATCTCCCAGGTATGCTTCTCTCACAGTTTTCTGCTATTATACATTTTGGGGATATAGTGGGATGCTCTTTCATATTAGAAGTGCTGAAGGACCTACTTTATTTCCCATCCCCCCAGGCATAAGCAGGCAGGCAGATGGCATTTTTATGCTAATTGCACACATGCAGGTAACTGCATCTGCACTGCAGGTGCCGTCCTGCTTTAGCAGCACTGTTACACCTGAAAAGCCACAACTGCTGTACACGCTGATACCCCACAGAACCACAGAGCAGGTAAACAGCAATGATGAATGTGCTGCAGTGATGTTTGAAGGAAGCAGGAAAACAAGTCAGGAAAGTTTTGCTCTGAGCTCTCTGGTTGATTCCCAGCTGCTACCATGCTGCAGCGCTTAGGTGCTTTGTGGCACTTGCTGACGCCAGATGCCCTCATTGCAAGAGGTGGCACTGGGAACACACTGGGTGCACTGTGGGTGTTGACCCAGTGACTGACAGGTGCCAGCACCCTTGCGCCACAGTGACATATCGATGTTGGCCTCCTGCCTCTGCTTGGGGACTGGCATCCTTCCGGCAGACAGTTTGAGTCAGGTGACAAGGTCTTTGGATTTTGTTGACTTAGGTTATGTATTTTTGGCTGTGTGCTAATTGGTGACAAGAAAAGGCAGCTTCTGTTAATAACATTTTGTAGCAAAGAGCTGGCTGGAGATAAGCAAGAAGAAACATTTACCCACACTCGTTGCTACGGAAAGCTCCATCGCCGCTTCCTGTGAAACCAGGACCAAAGTCCAGGCTGAAACTTTACCTTGGCGGAACTTCATTACCTGGGGGTGCACTGCTGTGAGAAGGAAGAGCATTTGGCTCTGGAGGTTTGTCTGGCAGGATAGAAATAGCAGGAATGAGCTGGGTTGGGCAAGCCGCTAAACCTCCCCTGATCTGCTTAGCAGAGAGACCAAATACACTGTGAAGGTGCCAGGGACAAAGCTGTGTGAGGCTGCAAGGGCAAGAGGGAGCTGGTCAGCAGGATGAGACATTGTGTGTGGATGATGGAAGCAGCAAGAAACAGTTCAGTTGTGGTGGTGGAGAGGAGAGATTTGCTTTGAACTGTCTCCTAATGATTTCTATGCCTTCAGGCCAAAGACTAATAGCTGAGCTTGTGCCTCTCTTCACGCCTGTGCCTTAGAACCTGCATGAGTCATTGCCTCTGCTTAATCCGAGCACATTCTGGGACCCAGCCCTTTGTACTTCCATCGATGTTTCATACCCAGCATCCCAATGCCACCTGATCTCCAGCCCAGTGGGAGCACCAGCACACGTTTCTTCAAGGAATCTCTTCAGAGGGTGTCTTTTGGAGGGGAGAAAAAACCTCACAACTTTACTCTAAAATGATATTAATCTGTTCAGGAAGGATATATTCTGCATTCCAGCTTCTGGGAGCTCTCTGGTAGGATAACATTTTTTAGAGTTCCTCTCATTGATCTGTTAAATACAGAGCACTCTGCAAACTTGTCCATAAAATCACAGCATGTAGGGGCCTTTGGCAAGCGCGCTGTGCAGCAGTGGAAGGGTTAACAGAGGAGTCAGCTGTCTCTTTAGTATGTCTCAGATGTCACATACAAATACCTAAAAGGCAGCTGGGTTGTGTGAAAGGAAATCAATGGATTAAGATTGTGGTCCCAGCTCAAAAGCTTTTTTGTGACTTCAGGAATGCCTCATACCCCATCTGTTAAATTGAAATAATACCTATCCCCCGAACACACCATGAAGATTAATTAATTAATCTTTTTTTTAAGAGGAAAAGGAAAGAGCTAGAGAAATAATAATACATAGTTGCCCGGCAGTAATGTCAGCAAGCACACAATGCCACAGCCCATGGCAGTGGCAGCTGCAGGTCACTGGTAGGAAGGGAGCAGTACCTCAGCTCTTTTCACCTGCACCATAACTGAGGGTGCTCTGTGCTCTGCAGTGGTCCTGGCTGCTCCCCTGGCAGGCTGCAGACCACAGCCAGCCAAAAATGCCTCGCCAAGGGACATACCTATGGCACTGCCAGCTCTTCCAGGAGCTGCTCTGCAGCACAGACCATGTGCACGCAGGATGCAAGGGAGAGCTGGCAGCGGCTTTGGCACCCACATGGCAGGAGGTGGTGGAAATGGGGTTAGGGGGAGGTGAAGAGAAAAGTGGAGGCTGGGTTCTGTAGAGCAACTCCTTCCTTTGATATCTCTCAAGGGGAGTGTCAGACAGACACCTAGACCGCAGTGAGAGGAGCGCTCCCAGTGTACAGAGATTTGTCTCCAGACTGTTTACTCCAAGCTTGTCCGAAGGTTGAAGCCTCTGCAGCTCCTCACAGGCAATAACTTTTCCTGTACCCTTCATCTAGAACCCCTCATCAAAATTAGAGGGAAGACAAACACAGAAATGCTGCTTTTCTCTCTATGAGCAGCATCCCAGTCACAAGAATCTCAGCTTCTCTTCAAGCCAAGAGTGGACTGAATACGTTCCTTCAATGTTTTTTGACAGTCTGGCTCATTTTATCAAACCCAGTCAAGATGAATGAAATACGTGTTTACCCTTGGTGGGCGAGCAGACAAAAGCTGCATGTAATTGTCCTCTGGGTGCCTGCCATTCCGTGGGGATTTGTAATCATTTTGAAAAAAGAGACTTTCCCTTGTCACTGGAGGAGACAAGCTGGCACCTCAGCACAAAACATACCACTTAAAATAGCTTTTAATGTGGCCTTGAAAACTATTTTTGGATGACAAAAAAAGTGGTGTAAGGGAAGACTGGAGTCATGTATTGTAACCGTCACTCAAAACCAAAGGCTCTATCATTTCATGAAGATTGTCAGATGTAGCATGCACGGGGGATATGGGACACCAAGATAATCTAACTGGTCCCCAGGCTCACACATGGTGAGATTCGAGAACTCAGGAAGGGCTTCCTCCTATGAGCATTGACTCACAATGCCCACCTCCACTTTTAGTTTCTTCCTTTTTCTCCAAATCGTTTGCAGGAAGAGTGACATTCCCATCCTGTAATAAAGCCAACTGCGGATTTGTGTTATGATCCACAGGTTAGTTCCCCATCAAGTTGCCATGGCTTCCAGACTACTTTCAGGACGGTACACGCTCCCTAGAGCAGGCATCGTCCTTGGTGCTACCAGACAACAGCTGTGTAATAAAACCAACTTTATGTTTCCACTGAGGATCCCGAATTTTTTTCTCAAGATCAAAAATGTGGAGACATACAAGAGGGCTGATGAACAGGGTTTTTGAAGACTGGTGTCTCCATCTCACTGGAAGTCATCTGAAGCAGAACAAACGAGGAGATGTATATATAAAAATGCAGGAGAAACCCATGGAGGCTATTAGGAACAGGAAAGCAGAGCAGCCCCTTTCTCAAGGGATCAGATGCAGTCTGGGGCTGTGGGATGAGGCCTGGGCTGATGTGCCCAGAACAGCAGTAAGGAGGCCTGGAAAAGGCTGTGAAGAACACATGCACTGATTAATGTGAGCCTGGACTGAGTGGAGCTGGGCAGCATATGCCTCGACGATGGATGCTCCTAAAGCTGGGGGTCTAGCCAGTACCCCTCACCCCAGATTCACCTCACTTCAGTACCACTTCCTTACTGGAAGAGCTGCGAAAACCTCACCCCAAAGAGCAGCCCCGCGCCAGCGGGGGCCAGGACCAAGCGAACCCGTGACGGGAGTCCCGGCTGTGCCCGAGGGGAGGGTGCCCCACGCTCCTGCGGCCGAGGTGGCCACCCCATCCCCGCCGGGCGGTCCCGCACCCACCGCGGGCCCTCACAGGGCGGCACTGGCCCGAACCGCAGCGCCTCTGGCCCAGCCCCGCCGCAAACAGCCGGGCCGTGGGGATGAGGCGGCCGGGCCCGGGCGGCCATTTCCCGCCCCGTGCGGCTCCGCAGCGGCGGCGGGCGCGGGCGGCCAGAGCCCCACGGCGGCCCCGCCCCGCCCCGCCCCGCCCGGCGCTCCGCCCGCGCCCCGCCCGGCGCCCGCCCCGCCCCGCCCGCCGCCGCCGAAGGTTTCCGAGCGGGGGTCGCGGTGCTCGGCGGCCTTTCCGGAGATTGCCGAGGGGCTCCGGCCCCTCCCCAGCCGCCGCCGAGCCCGTGACCGAGGCGCTCCGGTGGGTCGGAGCCCGGCGCTCCCGCTGCTGCTCCGGTCGCGGCGCGGGGCTCGCCGCCCTCCCCCTCCTCCTTGTGCCGCTCCTGCTCCTCCGGCAGCGCCGGGCGCCGCGGTGACAGAGCGGGGCGATCGCGGCGGGGGGCGGCCGGGGCTCCGGCGGCGCGGATGGCGGAGGGCGGCCAGCCCCCGCAGCAGCAGCAGCAGCAGCAGCCACAGCCGCAGCTCCTGGCCGGCGGCGGCGCGGGGTCCGCCCGCGGCGTGAAGCGAGAGCCGGAGCTGGAGCAGCCCATGCCCGGCGGGGACGGCGCCGAGGGCGGCCACAGCAAGCGGCTGCGGACGGAGGCGGAGGCCGACGGCGGCGGCATGCAGGTAGCGGGCAGGGCCGGGCCGTCCCCGGCTCTCCCTTCCCGGGGGCTCGGCCGGGCCGGGCCGCGTTTAATTTCGGTTTGCGGGATTCGGCGCGTTGCGCTCGGGCGTGCGGCCCTTTCCCGTCGGCAGCGGGGCGAGCGGGGCTCCCCCGGGCTCCCCCCGCGCTTCCCGGGCCGAGCCGGGCGGCTCCGGGGGCACAGCCCGGCACGTGGGGCGGCGGCGCGGGGCCCGCGGGAGCCGGCGCCGGGTCCGGCGCTCCGGGCACCGCGGGCAGCCCGGGGAGGCCGCGGTGCGGGGCCGGGCGCGGGGCACCGGCGGCGCTCCGGGGCCAGCGGGGTTCACCCGCGCCGCCCTGGGGCTCGCGCGGCACCAGGAGAAACCCCAGGTACTGCCTGGGAAGGGGGAGAAGAGGAGTAGTGGGGCGTCTTCCAGCTTGGTTCGGGATCTCACGTTCCTGTTTGTCTTCTGCCAGCGCGGTTTGATCGGCCCCAAAACATCGCTCGTTCCAGGTGCATTGGCTTTTGTGTTTGTGGGATGATGCTGGCAAGGTATTTCTGCCTCCCTTTGTCTGGGTGTTGTGGAGGGTTGTTTTATTATGGCAGTTGCACTGGCCTTTTCTGCTTCTGTCTCTCGTGATGAGTATATGAGAGCTCTTTGGAAGTGGAGTGATTTATTCATCTCAACTTGTTTCTCCTCTTACCTTTTCTTGGGCTGGTAAGCGCTGCTGGTAGTTTCCAAGGGGAGCATCCTGTTCTCCACTGTGCTTCTCATCAAGATACCGAATGCTGGCCAATACTCTTCCCTTTTTGCTTCACAGGCTGCCCGCAGTTTTCATGCTCAAGATTTATTTATTTTTTAAACGGCTTGCAGCAGGGGAGTTTTGTTTGTGGTTCTGTCTGATGTTCAGCCTTTCACGGTGGTCTCTGCACACCACAACATCGTGTTTTTCCCAGTGTGATGGTGCGGCCTCAATGTGTGCTAGAGCTTCGCACCCAAGTGCTGCCGCTTGTGCTCCCCAGGGGCTGGCAAAAATCGTGCTGCACTCTTTTATGCCTTGGAGTAGTGTGTTCTCCCACACGTAGGTGTCAGGTATGACTCAGACAATGTGTACAGTTGCAAGGAGAAAGATGCTCAGCCTCGAAGGAGTTGAGTCTAGCTAGGAGTTATGAATGAGCGTGCAAACACGGTGACATGAAATTCTTCCAGCTCTGCAGAGTTGAACTGAGACAGAAGTCCTGTGTAACCACAGGAGATGCACCAGTTTACCTGCAGTTAGTGGTTAAACTGGTTGGTGTTCATGTAAACTAGTGGTAAATCAACTGAAAATTGCCCAGGAAGGGACTTGGACTGGTTTAGCAAAAGTCTGAATTTTTTTTTTTAAATTGCAAATGAGTACAATTTCTGTACAGATAAAAGACTCCCCTTTATGTTTACATGGAAGAGTGTTTTGTTGTCTATCCAATGAACAGTGCAAGTTAGTAAGGTTGCAGTGTTCAGCCACGAGACTACGACAGTGCGTGTGTGCAGCAGTGTGTAATGCTGGTGTTAATGATACTAGGGATTAATTGTGGAATTAATTAGTGGAAAGTTGGGGTTTATTTCTGTATCAAATGGTGACAAACAGTGGAGAAATTAGGTGATGGGCTATTAGTAGGGTCTGATTTTTAATTATGTCTATAGTCAGTATAGCTGTTCTTCAGATTAGGACACCCATATTGTACTTATTTGGCATTTATAGCATAATTTTAATAAATCCATATGTATATGCATGGAAAAGATTTTTCAATCTTTTCAATATAAAATATGAAAATGAACATATATATATGTGTGTGTGTGTGCACAAATACATACTGTTATTTGGAACTAGATGATCTTTAAGGTCCTTTTCAACCCAAACCATTCAATGATTCTATGTCCAGAAGTTTGTCTTGACTTTTTTTACTGTTAAAGCGTGTGGCTTATATATTTGGAGAATCTTTTCATATTTGTAAGCAAGAAGTACCAAATTTGAAGCTGAACTTACAAATAATATCAGAGGTAGGAAAAAAGTGTTCTCCAATGTTTGGGAAATTCGGTATCTTTTAACCTAGAAGTCAAAACACAAGATTGCCTTTTACAAGGATTTTGGTTCAGATAGTATCTTCTTTTGGAGTATCTTATTTCAGAATAACGGGTTCTTTTTAGTAAATCCTCTATGTTTAGCTGTATGTAACGCTTACAAGAGGAATAAAGAGCCTATTCTTTGATTTTTCTTTCTCCCCCCCCCATATGTACTAGAGGCTTTCTGGAAGCTGGAAATAACACCAGCAACTGTCGTACCTTGTTTTTCCTGGAGATCCTGTCAATTTTCTACTTCCTGTTCCAAGAGCCACAGGCTGTTGCTGTGTAAACTTGGTGACCTCGGGTCTCTGGGCTGATAGCAGGGAATCATGGAGTGCTGTGCCTACCACCATTTCTTCTTTGCATGACCTGTACCTACCAATGGTTCAGGATATGAACACGGCTTGTAATGCTGAAATAAATCATTTAGCTGTAGAAATTACTAATGTAACTCTAAAACTCATAGCTTTTTTTGGGTCCTATTAATATGAAGTATCAAAACTAGCCTACAGGAAGATAAGATAGTAGCTCGTTATTAAGACCTTGGGGCAAAGGGTGTCTAAAAGCTTAAAGCAGCCCTTATATTTACTGGGCTTCTTGTTTTCTGCTGTCTCAGGCCAGCATGCTCAGACAGCTTATGCAGTTAGGGTTTCATTATCTAATCCATCTTTGATCAGGCCGGATAAATGGTGTTTGGCCAGTGCTGATCTTGTTAGGAGGGTGGTGTAAAGCTGCTTGAGTTGGGATTGGGACAAATCGGATCATGGCTGCTATCTGCTTCTGGGACATATTTCAGTTAATCATGGCGTGGGAGGAAAAGGTCCATCAGAAATTGCTGGTTTTTAGCTCCCTCTGTTTCATAAGTGGCAAAAATCAAACACTGCCAGCCAGGAATGTCTCCTGGAAGTATTTGGATAGGTTTGTAAGCTTTGGAAGTGAAGTGCCCCAAAGGTGCTGCTGCTTTTTAACTGTATAAATACTAGCTAGTGACTAGTTTGTGCTCTTTGCTGGCTTGGATGGTTGGGTCATTTGGATCAGCTTGCTGAGTAAAAATAATGCCTAACAGAGGAAAGGAAAAAAAAAGTTATATACTGCACTGAAATGCAGTTGTTGATGCAGCTGTATTTACTGCTTGTCAAAAGAG
The DNA here is from genome assembly GCF_025592945.1 of Manacus candei. Taxonomy (NCBI): domain Eukaryota; kingdom Metazoa; phylum Chordata; class Aves; order Passeriformes; family Pipridae; genus Manacus; species Manacus candei. Next base: position 8,161,163 of record NW_026138066.1, read on the forward strand.
ACTGACTGCTGCACAGATGGAAGAGAAAGTACCCTTGCAATAATCTCTCTCCTCCTCTGTTCCTCGCACGATGAAAGATGAGAAATGTTGTGGCTAACTAGAAAGTGTCCCTTTCTCTTTAGAGCTGCAGTCAAGGGTCCTGTTTTTGTATTCCAGGATGCTGTTTTTGTATTCTTCTTCCAAGTGCTAGAGGTGTATCAGACATCTTACACTGCTGAAGAAAGTTACTAAAATATCTTCCCCTTGCTTTGCTTGGTTGAATGAGTTAATCAACTCCTCCTTCAGTGCCCAAGCTGAATTTTGATTTAACTTTTTTATGGGGTCTAGACTGGTTAGTTTATACCTGGGGGTAATATATGGGTGGAATTATATGCAAGGTGTGAACAGAGCTGGTCCTTGTTCCTCTTTCATGAATGACTTTTGTGCTCAGCATCCCTGAGTATTTGGGAGAGTTACTGTTCTGCAGCCATGAGCATGGCCAACTGCTCGGGGCAGACAGTGCAGCTGTGGTCTGTGCCTCACCCAGGCCACGTAAACCTTTAGTGGCAGCGATGAGTGGAGACTTTGTGTTGTCATTCAGCCATGTCTGCATAGGGTTCATAAAGATGACTGGTGGTGTTGAGATCAGTCCCCTGTGACTAAATAATGATGTAATAGACGATAAGTCTTTCCTCCGCAAGAAAGTCCACGGTTTCTCCTCCTGCTGTGAGCCAGAAGATGGTCTGTAACACCCTCTACCAGCCCGGCTCATTCCACCGTAATGACTGGAAACCTTGAACTGCAGTATGCCACAGAAAGGGGGGAGCAGGAACATGGCTTGTGCTTCATGACAGCCACCAGTGTCCTCATTCAAATTGTGGCCTGTTTGTGGTGCTCCAGAGGACAGCAAGAAGTCAGTCTGCTGATAATTTCCTAAGACAGGTTTGAGTTTATAAGTAAGAGGGCTGATTGGGATTGTAATCAAGAAGGGGCCAGTGTATAACAGCTTTTCTGCTGTGAGGGATCCTATGGAAGTCTGTATTTTTAAATCTTACAGAAGAGAACATCTAGTTCCAGTAAATGGTGGAAAAGCTGTGTAATCAGGTTAGCTTTTTCCTCCCTCTTATTATTCATGGCATGGCTGTCTTTGTAAAGAGATGCAGAGCAATGCAGGGGATACAAGATACTGTAGAAAAGAAAGGAAGTTCCAACCTTTAGAAGCTGACCCCTGCCTTGGATCCAGGATGAGGTTTCCTAGGATGCTTTCCACAGACTATTGCTGATGTGTTGAGACATAATGAATCACCTCTAAGTGTGTTGTTGTTTCTCTGTTTGCTTTTGTCCTTTTTTTTTTTAAATATTTTTAAATATATGAGTTAGACCTGACACAGTCTGGGAACACTTAGAAAATCTCCAGTTCAAAGAAAACCTTTGGCAAACAGACTGAAAGTTGGGATTTTAGAGTTGTTGAGAATGCTTTAATGTTGGCTCTTTTCTTGCCCTACTCAGGAAAATGGAAAGCCCAAGTGAAGTATTCTGGATGCTTTAGTACCCCTCCAGGCTCTCTCATTATTTCTCTGTAGATTCCAGAGGTTTCTGTTTAAAGGTGATGGCCGCAGTTGTGAGGTTGGAAGCCGAACAGAGGTCTGGCTCTACTGGAGATGGTTTCCTTCTGCATATGTGTACCAGCTGTAGACATATGCTTTTTATTTTTCCTTTTCAGAATTCCCATTTAGAAACACGAGTGCTCTGATATTTTGCAGGAAGCTCGGACCTCTCCTTTGCCTGCTGGAAAGGTTGCCCACCTAGCCGAGTTTGGAGCAGCTCCAGGCACATCCTGTGAAATACCCTCTGTCGGCTTTTCCTTCCAGTGATGTAGCAAGCAGGGCTCCCGCTTTGCCCTTCTGTGTTGGGGGTTTGTGTCTCTGCTTTCAAGGTTGTCTCAAAGAAGTGCTGCTCACTGAAGGTTTAGCAGCCGTGTTGCTGTGCTGGCTTCATGCTTTATTGTGACTCTGCTGAGAGTTTCCTGACTGTGCTGAGAGCTTTCAGCGGCTCTGCTGCGTGAGGCTTGTGGCAGTAGGAGTACCAGAGCACACGAGATGCAAAGGAGGCAGCAGTAAAATAAAATAAAAAAAATTAACTGCTTCATTTGCACTAGTGGTAGGGAAGCCAAATTGAAGTCGAGTCGAATCTGGACTGGATTCTGTGTGTGGTCTGTGGCCCCCTGGAAACTGCTGCTGAAGGACATACCCCTGTTAGCTTGGAAAAATAAAGCCTGTCGTTAGCAGCATTTGGTTGGCTGCACAGGAACCTCTGCCCCTTTGGAAAATGCTAGGGATCACATCAGTTGAAGATGTTTCAAAACCTATCACTATGCTGCTGACTTGTCTCTTGGTGTGCAGTAAACCTTGGTTTTTGTATGAAGTGAAAGAGAAGGGCAGATGTTTTGGATGTCTGGAAACCTCTTATTTAATTTGCCCATCTCTGATATTACTTGACCTTCTCTGTGTGTGTGTGTGTTTGCTTTTGAAATGTGGTGGCTGAGGGATCAGAGGAACATCCAGAAGAGAAGTGAGAGAAGCAATTAGAGGTAACGAGTTCCAGTTCATTGAAGCATTCTGTTGATCTACATTTTACAGTGGTATTGAGTGGACGCCTGAGTGTAGCTGTCATGAGATAATCCCGATGTTTAGGGATTAGAGCTGCTTGGCTGCATTTTGGGCCTTAACTCCCTTTGCTCTCCAATAAATTTAATTTTGCCAGCAATCTTGTAAATTCAGTTTGAAAGATGTGTGTGTATTTTCCCCAGCATGCTTCCCCCTCCTTCTGCTTCACTTTCCTGAGCGCACCTCCTTTTTTTCTAGGTTGAGTTAGAGGTGTTTGTAGGAGCCAAATCTACAATGACAGGGGCTGTATGAAACAGTCCTCACCAGTCCTGGTCCATGCCACTGTCCTGACCCCACAGCATTCCCTGTCAGGGCTCTGCTGAGCTGTCCTGCTGAGCTGTGCCAGGGCACCTTTCCTGCAGAAAACCTTTGCTGAGAAAGGCCCGACATAGTTTTCTAGGTTTCTAACCTTCGTTCTCGGCTCTGGAAGATTTCCAGGGTGTTTGTGAACCGTTCCAGTGTCTCTCTTGTTTGGCTTGTCACACATACATACGGCATCTATCGAAACCACCCCTATCAGTTCTCTTGCTGGTCTGAAGGAAATGGGTCTTTAACTCCTTAGCAGTGATATGATGTATTTAAGTGGCCACAAAGAAGGAAAGGTTGTACACAAAAGCTCCATTGTTTAATGAGGGGCATCAGCTGAACTTGAGCTGGATCCAGCATCTGCTCGGGCAGAGCAGGAAATTTTGGCAGTTTCTGTCAGCTCACTTAGTGCGACGTTGGTGTTCAATCAGCTATACCATTGCCACCTCCTAACCTTTGGAGTGTGGGCAGAGTGTACTCGTAATTCATACTGATTAGAAAAGAGGTAATGAGATCTTTTACTTGGATAGGACAGTGGGATTCACTCTGGCATGTTTTTGGAAGGGGCTGTGCTTTCACGCGGCTGTTGCTTGTGCTTGCCTTTGTCTAGGAGAGTTTGTTGTGCAGAAAGATTGGATGCTTGCTTCAAAGAGCATGGGCTAGAAGCAATTGTTGATTTTTTTGGTATGACTTTCTTGGGTTTTGCCTGCTCGTAATTGCCTCAGCAATAATGCAAGTATTAGCATAGAGATGGGGAAGAAGCTGCACCATTTAAGGGGGGAAAAAAACCTCAGCGTGTCAGCACTTTTTACCCTCTGGCTGTATGTAGCTAAATTTCCTTTAATAAAGAGACTAAAGAAGCAACTTTATGTGGCATTCTGTGTGCTGCAAATATCAAACTATGCTCCCCAGAGGCCTTTGAGGTCTTGGGATCTGGATCCAGCTCAGGTTTCTTCAAGGAACAACAGAATTGTGCTCTTTTAACGGAGGCTTTCTGCACAGCTTTCCCACTGCTGTTTCTGTAGGAGATCCTTGCAGACACTTGGGGGTGGTTATCACCATTGGGGGTGATGCCCAGGAAGAAAATCCCACCAAAGCATCACTAAAAAGCCTTGATTTAGTGCTGCGTGGGCTGACGGGAGGCTGTAGCTGGGATCCTAGTGCTATAATTTGCTGCTTGTGGTTGCCATTCCCTTATCCGGATAGGGGCAGGAAGGTCGCCTTTCTTCCAGCCTGCTCACTGACCTCAGGCAGCGAGGCAGGGGGAAGGCTGGACTCTGAACTGCTGAGGGGCTGGGTGCCTTCCTTCTGCGTTCCCAGATCTGCAGACGGAGGAGCCAAGCGTGACTCTCCAAGGAGTTTCTGTGGGATCGTGCTTCTGAGCCATCTCTGCCTGTCTTTTTGGTTTTATTCTGTTCTGTGGCTTTGCTTCCTTTTTGTGGGAAGAAGTGAGGGGAAGTGCAAGGAATGGCTTCTCCATTACCCTTTGTACTCTTCTGTCCTGGAAAGCAGGTCCGTCAGAGGCCTCTTTCCTATCCTTGTTTCATGTTAAAAGCCCTGTGTGGCATTGAAGTGAAGCTGGACCAGGAGGGAGTGTATTTTGTAGGTACTTTGCCTTGCCTGTTCTTGAAGCTCAGCTTTGGAGTGATGTGGGGTTGTTCCTGGGATTAAAGACTGCTCTCTCTGAGTGATGCTGCTTTTACTTCCATTAGTGGGACCAACCATACAGCCTGAGGAGATCCAAAAGGTTCATTCATGGAAGGAAATCTAGGCTGTGGTGTTGCTGCAGCAGATGGAACCATGGGGCATACTGAAGGAAATGGGAGCTGGCATTGTGATATGGGCAGATGTCCTGGGACTGGTGGCATGTACAAGAGTGGGAAGCAGGAGTTTGTGTTATGTTGGCCTTAGGAATGATTCAGATTGTGGAGAAAACTGTGGCAATAAAGCGTTTGCAACACTGCTGCTGTTTTGCAGTAGTGGATCTGAATGTCTCTTGGGCAACCTGCAGGAGAATCCAGTTGGCTTCTGAAGTTCCTGCCCATCCTGCTGTTTGTTTTGTCCAGGAGCAGAAGTTGAAGCATGTGAAAATGCAGAATGCTCTCAATGCTCCAGTTTTCGGAAGAGGTGTGTTACGCTACGGTGGTGCTGTGGGGGTTGGGGTTTGACCCTCTGTGGTCTGAAGGTGCTGGGTGCTGTGTCCTCAATGCAAAGGAGACAGAGAACATGCCAGAGTGAGAACCTGTGCTGCAGCAGGCTGCCACTGGGGAGACTTGATACATGGAGCACCCGCATGGTAGGGGTCGGAGTTCATGCCCAGCAAGTGCCCAGCAGGAGAATGTGGCAAGAAGGCATCGTGTGAGGTCATAATTATGTGGCTGTACCTTTTATGTTTTTAGAAATGACTTCATCTCCGCAAGTGTAGCAAATGGATAGTGCTCACTGAGCGCTATTAAATCTAATGGGAATTTTGTAACCAGTTAAAATGGGTGTGAGGTCAGGTTTTGGACCGAGAACTATCCAGTATTTCATTTCTTCTTTTTCATCTCACGTATGACCCCAAACTGAATTTACTGCAGATAATCTAAACTTTGCACTGAAAACACAACTATTAATTTTTAATGGTCTCTTCTATGGTACTCACCACCGTGCTTCAGAGATACTGATAATCTTATTACTTTCTATACTGAGATGTAGAAAAGGTATATTCTGTCTTATTGTAGAAATGGGGAATTGTCGTACTGGTAAAAAGACCAGTTTTGCAAAAATCTGATTGACACTTATAACCTGGTTTATTTTTGATTTGTATTTTTTTATTGTAGTTGATGGGGTTTTGGTGATATTTAAATCCTTGATCTATGACTCTCCACAACATCCACTCTGTATGTGAATGCCACTGCTTCCACAGGATGATCCTTAAGTGTGTCACGTTGGGCAGATATTAAGTGATGTTGTCTTCATCTTAAGAAACAGCAGAAAAACTTGAATTAAGTAACTTGGTCATCATTGTAGTTAAACTTCACTTGGAAAATGAGGTTTGAAATCTAACTTTTCAAGTAGAATGAATATTGTTTGTCTTAAACTACAAAACCATGTACCTTTTGGTTTCTGCAGCTGTTTCTCCTGATCAGAACACAGCACTTCCTAGGCTTGAATGCAGTGGGAATCAGGAAAAAATAGCATATAATCCTGATTTGTTGTAACATCCCTGCACATGAGGAAACAGTGCAAGTTGCATGGGTAGCTGTAGCTGCTATTTTTTAATCCACAGGCCTTGACTTTTGCAGTTGCTATTCTAGGAGAGAATGTAGCTACCTTGCCTTTTGAGTTAAAAGCATGTTTCTGTCTGTTAGCAATCAGAGAGCTGCTGTGTGGACAGGAAAGGCAGGAACTGGCTCCTGACCTGCTCCTACGCTGGCTGCCATGTGGGACCTGCAACTCTCTCCCTTCTTGGGTACCCAGGTCTCAGTGTGGTCACTTGGACTATCCAGGAGGATAGAGAGGCATGTTTTGCTGAGGACACTTTGTGACACATTAGGGCTGCAAATCAATCCCATTGCTTTTTGAAAAGAGGAGATAAGGAGCAATCTGGCAATACATTGTTTGTGCCTCTGCATGTGTTCTGGGAATTCTTGTTGCCTTGAAGTGACAGGAGGAGATGAGGCTGGAGTCCTCTCCAATGCTCACATGAATCCAGTGGAGACCTGACATCCGCTGATGTCACCAGCTGCATTTAACAGCTTTTTTTCCTGTATGACCTGTGTACCTAAGCACTTGGAAGATTCTGACTTCCTGGGCTGGTTAGATTTCCCTAAGAGTGGTGGTCTACGTGCCAAGTGGGCTGAGAGGTCACAATCACGGACAGGAGGCAATACCATCCTCTGCAATGCCATGGTGGAATGGATTCAGCAGGAGGGGGTAGTGGCTTTTGTGAACAGTGCTGTCTCTGTGATGGTTAGGTGTCAACCATGGACCAGAGAATGGTTCAGAGAAGGGGAATGTAAAATGAAATGGACTAATTGTGGATTTTGATAATCAAATAAAGAGTTACAGTGGAACTAACCCTTTGTAGTGTTTCCATCTGTCATGGTTTAATCCCAACTGCAGCTGAGCCTCATGTAGCCACTCATTCACTCCTACTCACTGGGAAGAGGGAGAGAACCAGAAGACTAAAAGTGAAAAAACTTGTGGGTTGAGATAAAGACAGTTTAACAGGTAAAGCAAAAGCCAAACATGCAAGAAAAGCAAAACAAGGAATGATTTCACCATGTCCTACAGGTGTTAGGCATCCCAGGACAGCAGAACTTCATTATATGTAATGGTGACTTGGGAAGACAAACTTCATCCCTCCAAATGTCCTCTCTTCCTCCTTCTTCCCCCAGCTTTATATGCTGACCATGACACCATGTGGTATGGAATATCCCGTGTGTCATTTGGGGTCAGCTGTCCTAGCTCTGCCCCCTCCCAATTTACTGTGCACCCCCAGCCTCCTTGCTGGTGGATTGGGGTGAAGCAGAAAAGGCCTTGACTCTGTGTAAGCACTGCTCAGCAGTAACTAAAACATCCCCGAATTATCAACACTGTTTCCAGCACATATCCAAAACACAACCCCATACCAGCTACTGTGAAGAAAATTAACTCTATCCCAGCCAAACCCATGACACCATCTGTCCATCCCTTCTTTCAGTGCTCACTTCTGACCTGTCAGGACTGTTGTGATGGACTTGGATGTGGTGAATGAGGCTGAGACTGGTATTTGAGTCTATATTGTCTGACCAGCTGATAAGCGTGTCTATATATATATATGTCTGTGTGTGACTTTGCCAGGAAATTGAAATTATGCTTGTAATTAGGTCTGTTTTTTGTGTGTGCTTCTGTCCACTGATTACATCCTTCCAGAAGAGGCTGACTGCATTTCATCATCTTGCCTGATCTCTTCTGGCTTTTAATGGGAACATCATGTGGTCAAATACTGCAGATTCAGAAAAATAACTTTTCTCTGTTGATTAATCACAAATTACCACCATTAAGAATTCTTGGTGCTTCATATTCTGTCTTGAAATCTGTGTGTCTGTAGGGCTGAGAACTGAGTGTATCTGTTTCAGTCAGATCAGTGCATAGGTTCTCCTGGGGATGCTTCCCTTGGGAAAGGTGTTGACTAGAATAGATGAAAGTGCAATGAGACTTTGTGTGTGTTTGTTTTCCTTCTGTTATTAATTGCTTAAAGGGTTGAGTAAGAATTCCTCCTCTGCTATGGGTTGATGTTTTCATCTTGAGTGATCAGGTATTTGTAACTGCTTGGCATACCAGGAGGAGCATGGGTTGGATTTGCAGCTTCGACCATGATTCCTTTAAAGACCAGGAATTTTTTGATGAATGATTTCACTTAAGTCTGGACTCTTAGTTGATGGATGTAGATGGAGCATGTCCATGTTGCTTGGGAAGGTTTCCTTAAATAGGCATGACCTTTCTAGTGAAAACAGGAAGATAGTTTTTGCATTGGATTTTTTTTTGAGCATGGTGTTTGTTTCATTTTTGGAACTCATGATTACTGCAGACATTTATGGTGGAAGTAGCTCATAGGCTTTGTGAGGCAGGGTTTGACAGCTCCACTGAAGTTTTGATAGGGATACTGGGTTGCTTTGCAGTGTGGCATTTGATACAGCATTTGTTCATCCTTACTGTATTTGTTACATCCTTTCTGAACCAGCCTCTATTTTTCACCTTTGGTGGTCTGGTTCTCCTTCCTTCTCATGCTGGCATCAAAACCTCTGAGGCATCTCTATGTACAGGGAAAAGATTAGCCAATCTGCATGTTTTAACATGTAGCTGGGGAATGGATAGTAATTCACTAGGTCTGCTTCATCCTCTGGTAAGTGTTCTTGTTTCTGTTGGGTTTTAGTAGTTGTTAGTGTGGAATTTGCAGGCAAATTCGGGAGAATGGTTCTGTTCCCTCAGAATGAGGAACTCTCTGGCTACAACGTGAATGTGGTGACAGTCTTCCTGAAGTAGTGCCTGTTCCTTACTCCTTGGGAGGTGTAGCAGGAGGTGGGTGTGTTTGACTCCCATGTGCACTGAAATTTTCCAAGATGCCTGGTTTCAGCTAGTCACTGTTGCTGACAAGGTGTTAGCAAGCTGCTTTGTGAAGTCTGTCTTTAAATAAGCATAAAATCTCTATGCTTGGGCTCAGATATCTATTGTAAGGTGTTCTGTGAGGTAGCTTCTCTTCGATTTCGTGCTTGATAAGGAGATGATGCTTGTGTTCTGCAGAAAATGCAGTACACTGGATAGACTGACCAGCCCTGCTGGCACAGTAGTATCAAGGGCTCTGTTTGCCTCGTGTAGTTGACCTGATCCTCAAGGTTAGTCTGAAATACAAATTTTATGTCCATTCTCCTGGCTCACCAGTTTCTTGATGCCTGAATTGTTGGGAATTTGCAATTAAGATAGTGAGGTCTGTAGATCTATCTGGTTGGTTCTGCAACTTGTGATTTTTACTTTTGTTTTTAGAATAGGATTTTAAAGACAGTCCTGAAATCTCTGGGCCCTTTGGGCAGGAGTAAACATGTGGCATTTTTCCTCTTCCATGGGTTAATTCCCACCATTGTAAGGCTTCCCCTGCCTCTGACTTCCTGGGCAGGATTTTTGATGATGAATACAGTCACATTAAATAGTGGAGAACTTCTTAATAGGTCACTTCCCAACTTTACTTCCTAGGTAATATTTTTCTGTCTTGTATGGATTTTCCTGGGGTGTGGAGGCTGTTGGATGATTAACTTCACTCTCAGAATGACGTGCTTATTTATAGATGGCTATTGCTGAGTGCTCCTCATGGAGACAACTATCTTCATGAAGTTGCTAGAAAAAATAACCATTAATTTTGTACAGGCTGTGTTTGAACAGGAGCAAATAAGATTGCAGTGGGAAGGGAGGATGGGATGTGGTATCGCTCATCTTCCAAAGGCTGTTCCATCCTCATGGAGCCAGGGCAGGTGGTCCTGCCTTCCCTGGTTACTCAAGGGGGGCTTTTACCTCTGTTAAATTAGCCCTGGGTTGGAGTTGCTGGAAGCGGGTCTAATCAATGCTAGTTCAGTATGTTACGTGTGAAGCTTATTGACAGGGTAGAAAAAGTGATGTTGCCTGTAGGAAACTTTCTTCTTGCCTGGAAGAGGTATAAAAATGTAAAATGTCCAGTAGGAAAATTTTTTTCTTCCTTGAGTGGTTTAGCAGTGATAACCAAAAGCAAATTATTCAAGGCTGTGTTCAGAGCCCTCTGATAGTATTGTCATGGCTTCTGCTTCTGTTTACAGATTTCCCATGTAGCTGAATTAAATTAACAAGACCAGTCAATTCATTGCTGCTGTATTTAACCCCCTGGGCAGCAATGAATCTGGCAAGGATGGAGCATCATTTTCATGTGCTGCTTGGAAAGGGAGGATGTACAGCAAAATGAAGTAGTGTTGCTGCTTGGGGGAGGGATTCACAGGCACAGCTCAGGTGTCAGACTAAGGGAATAGTGTAGGTTCCCAGAAGTCTTGTTTTTCCCCACAGCTTCCAGCGTGGGTCAGTCACTAGGTAGCATGAAGTTGTTTTTTTTTTTTTCTCATGTATGGGCTAGCCAGAGACTAATGTATCCACAGAGTTTGTTCAAGGCAGATAGCATTACAGGAATCAAAAGAGATCTCTTGGTTCCTGTTCATTGATTTAATCCTTTGTTTTTAGCGGTTAAATATCCCTGTATTTTTTAGCCTAGCCTTTGTTATCCTGGATTTGAGCCCTTCTTAAATCCTAATTGCATGGTATTCATGCTAGGAAGAAAAGTGGTGTGAGGTAATGCACAGAAGAATGAAACAACTCCACCGGGTCACCTGTGAAGGAGCAGAAATCTTGGAGCACTGGGTTCAGTGGGCCATCTTTTTCCCCTAGTTTGGACTAGGTGATCTCCTTGCTTTAATGCTGCCCCCTCCATCTAAAGGAGGGTCCTTGGGGCTTGGTGAGCTGTGCACTACTCCTGTCTTGTGCTTCATCAGTTTGCTGTGTTAGCAGGAGGGAGTTTGCAGCATTTTACAGCATCTTTCCCTAGCTCCAGAATTCAGTTAAAATTTATTACATATATGGATCTGCATCCTGTTGTTACATGTTTAATATTTTCTTTAGGCTTGTGCAAAATACATGGTATAACTGTACAGATTTATCTTTTTTTTAATGCCCTCTCCTGTGAGTCTGCATAGCTTGTGAGACTGTTATGATACTATGTGCTTAGCCTTGCAGCTGGTTTGGAATTCTAGGCTTCACCATGCCATGCTTGCTTTTCTTGTCTGTTTGCTCCAACTTTTTTATGTGTTTACAGATACTGGTGCAGTTTGCATAGCAGGAAGTGTCCCTTTGTAGCAGCTGATGAGTGGATGACGGACAGCTGATTAAGCTAAACCTTCAAACGGCTTCTGAAAAAAACCCAGTAGTATTAAATTTATGACTTGCAAATGTTGTATTAGTACTTCTGGGCTAAACAGCATTAGACCACCTGGTGTAACCTGGTCTGACTGATAACACCCCTTTGCTCTGGGCCACCGAATGCTTGTGTCTGAGGGGTAGTTACAGTAGGTACAGCCCCTGTGTAGTGACTCCCTGTGTTGGGGTGCATGGTGTGAAACCTTTCTTCAAGTCTAAGATGGTCTGGGGGTCAGTAGATTCTGAAAGAAGTGATCCTTTCCCTCTGCTTTCCATTTGGCTCAGAATTTCTTTTTTGTGATCTCACAGAAAATGAGTAATGCCAAAGAGAAGAATTTATCACTAAATCCAGCTGACTCCACTATGGTGGATGTGTTGCCTCTGCTGTCCTTTTGAGAGGGAAGGTGCTGTCCAGTGCTGGCAGTGCCCATCTCAACAGTGCCAGCAGTAGCAGTGTGTGTGTTGATGTGGCACGATGTATCCAGAGTACAGCTGCACATCACTTCTGTCACCTGGGCAGCATCTGTAGCTCCGGCAAGGAGAGCCCTTTGCGTGTTTAGTACCACCATGCCACTGTCAACCTCTCTCACATCCATACTGCTTTAGGAGTGAGTGATTGTCCGCTCCTCCCACAGAGGAGGGCGATAAACATTTGCTCATCCACGGTTTCTCTGATCCAACTGTGTTTCCACCTCCGTCTTTGTATTTGACGGCAGGTCCTCCTTTCCCTTGGCGCGCGTCCGCAACGTGCTCATGTGCCGGCACGCGTGTGCTGCCCTTGAAAACAGACCCAACTTATTAAAATCATTGCTAGTTGCCATGGCAGCTGTTGTCGCTGTGGGCTAATAGGAAAGGCAATTACTGCTGCATGCTGGGGAGCGTACAGGGAGAGTGTGGGCAGGGGGGGACAGGCGACTGCATGCTGATGAATTGTGTGACGGATAAGTTGGCTGTCACAGTGAGCGAGCAGCAGAGGAAAGACCGGAGATGCCCTGTAATGAGGTTTGGCCAAATATGCCGTGTTTCCACCTCCTGGGCAGTCTCACGGAGAGATTCCCACCCTTCCTTTGATTGTGAAGGGGAATCTCGAGGTTGAGATGCATGTTTGCAGCTGGGTGCAGTGCATTGCTGCTCAGTGACTCTCAGCTGGCCCAGAAACTGAAACACGGATCTGGAAAACTTTATGCATGTTGAAGATACTCATCTGGTCCCTTTCCTGCTGTTTTCTCTCTGTGAATATTCCTTTTCGGCTCTTACTTTGCTGTTTCCTGTAGGTCAAAGGTCATGAAATAAAAAAGCTCCAATTTTCTTGGAGTGAGAAGGATCAGTTAAGAAAACTGCTTCTCATAGTAAATTTACAGCTAAAGGGAATTTGCATCCTTCATCTTTATTCTTTGAATTTGGGCAACTTGTGCCCAAGCAGTGCCAGCACTGTTTGTGCCCAGTGCAAACATGAGAAAAATGGGGACCATTTTATAGTGAGGAGCTTAAGGGAAATCAGTAAATTCCTTGAAAGATTTGAGTCGGGAAAGTAAGTGAGAGCTATAAGTCTGCAGCTTCTGTAAATCTTAGTGATATCCAAAACTGATTGACAGTGTCTGACAGAGCCCTGCACTCCCAAATTGCAACCCTCTATCCCCTCCAATTTGTGCTGCTTTCTCTTGTGCTAGGAAATGACCTGAGACTTTGCTGCATAGGAGCTCTTCCAGGAGATTCTCTTCGGACAGCAAGAGGCACATCACATTAGTTTCTTTTGGCTTCTAGAGTCCCTGATGGTGTCAGTGAAGCTAAAATGATGTCTGTTGCCCCCTTCAATGGGGAGACAAGTCCCTGGAGGCATGAGGGAGGCTTGTGCCCCAGACAAAGTGAGAAGAATAAAACAATCCTCTTGGAGCAGGCAAAATTGGGACCTTGTCTGAATTTATTTATCTCTTTCGATTGATCTCGCAGCAGCTGTTTCCAACGGCCCTCTGGATCATGCCCGTTGGGATAGCTGCGCTGACTCACTCACTGGGATGGTTTCCGCTGCGTGTGGGAGCCTGGCTTCCCAGGGAGCTGTGGCACCAGGAAGGGGAAGGTTTCTGGTGCATTTGATTCCCTCAGTCAAGATTATGCTGTGTCTGTTTAATTAGAGACTGCTGCTTTCTTTACTGGTGTACTAAATATAAATAGAGGAGCTGGTCTAATATACTTGAAGTTGCAAATGTCAGGAGTTGATAGCTTTATTCTCCTCTTGCTGAATCTGATTTGATTTTAAGTACTGCCACTAAATCTAATGATGCGGTAATTCCTGTTTGTAAAAAGGAATGGGGAATTTAGACTGAGAGGGACTTCATACTCTTCTCCCTTCTCTCATCCCACCTCTGTTTTACAAAGGAAGAGCTACTGGTTTGCAGGTGTTTGTACAGTAAGATCTGAAGGTCAAAAGGCTTGACCTAAATACACTGTGAACTAAGTTTGTATTCAGCTAAAATACAGTTGTAAGGTTTTCTCTCTGCACAGTTTTTGGCACAGATTTGTACATTCCAAACATTACCTTTGTGGCAGTCAGCAGAGTGCCAAAAAAATTTAAAAAGATAATAAAAAATGCAGGGAAGATAAAGAAGCTGCTTCTGGAGCCCAGGCTTGCGAGGATTTACGTAGGGCTTTGTGTTCTGCTTGGGATTCTTTCTTTGCCGAACTACAGGATAAGTCCTAGCAGGCCCCAGAGAGATCTGTGATGGGACAGACATCTGTGTTTAAGATGCCTTACCCTGTCCGTCTGCTGTGCAGGAAAAGGAATAGGTATCAAATGAGATTTTTTTTTTTCCCCTCGAGGCTCCTACTGAACACAGTGGACCCAATCTACCTCCATCTGCTTAGCCCTGTACAGTGCTGTTTGCTTGAGCGTGTCCCTGAGTTGTAGCGCGATGCCTGAGAAGTACAGCTGGCACTGCTGGCCACTGTGTGAAGTGTTTGGTCCTGAATCAGTTGGTTGGAAAGTTCTTGAGAGCAGAAAGGATGGGGAGAGCTCCTCATGGGGAAGACTGATTTAGTGCTGTTATCAGCTGCTTGGTACACGGTGAGGCTCCGTGTCTTGCCCTGGGCTGCTGTAACTGCTGTTTGTTCATGCCCCGGCCAATTTGGAATGCTTTTGTTCTGGCCAGTGGGATAACTGTGAGGTACCTTGTCTCAAGGCAAAGCTGGCTGCTGGGCTGGAGGAGGAGGGAGCACGCTCATTATGTGCTGGAGGCATTTTTGCCTTGTTGCAGCATGTGGTTGGAGAGGCATGCTTTAAAACTGAGACTACCTAGAACTTTGGGCTGATCTGCCAGGTCTCTTCTGGCCTCAAAAGTCGATCTGGCAGAACAGTTTCAGCATTAGATGTCTCTGTGGAAGGGGAGGAAAGAAATCCAGTGATACTTTTTGCCCTTCTTGAGGTTTTCCTGTTCCTAGTGGTGGCGAGGAGAAATTGTGTTTCTGGAATGTGTTTAGTTGTAATTGTTGTCTGTTCTCAGTCTGCAAAGAGGAGGTGGAGACTCTCCCCAGTGTTTCTGTGCGCTCCTGCTCATCATTAGACATTGCTGACTGGCACAGAGGATTTTTTCCAAAAGCTTTTTCCTCTCCTGCATGATGCAGTGTTGAATCAGTAACCCTGTCACTTTGAAGGTTAACATTTTTCATATCCCCAACACTTATATATTGTCTTGCTATTATTCCCCTTTTCCCTCCCCCCAGCTTTTCCCATTTTTGCTAGACTAATATAATGCTAGCATTTCCAGGGGCAGAGCAGTGGCTGCGAGAGAATAGCCTCCATCCTCCTCTGCTTTAAGCTTTGGGAGCCCGTCTGATGGAGAGCACATGACGCTCCCGGTGGCTTTTCCTTCCAGGCGGGACACAGGGAGCTGTGTGTGTGAGGGGAACAAGCTGTGCTGTGTAGCGCGTCGGCGCTCCACTCCCGCTGGTGGCAAGGGCAGGCCGGGCTCGCTGGCTGCTGCCAGCGTGGCACGGTTCACCAAGCCGGCGGCTTTCCCGGCACCGCGGGCCTTGTCCACCCATGTGCCGCTCCCGCACCGGCTCCTCGTCCCGAGCCCGAACGTGAGGGCGCGGGGTGGCTGAAGGCAGCGTGAGCAGGCTTCGCCTTTCCTCGGCATGGTGTAAGCGAGTGGAGCGTCTGAATTATTCACTCCTCCTCGGCCTGCTGTTCCTATTGAATTCCCGGTGTCGAGGCACCCTGCCAGCACCCGCTGGTGAATTCACTGCTGCGCCTGCCCGGGGCCACCCCGCGCCCCGTGTGTTCGGGCTGGGGGGGACAGGGGGCGGCCGCCTGCGCCAGGCTCGCCCTGGAGTTCTGTAGCTGCAAGTTGGTGAGACTTAGGTAGCCCTAAGGTCTTTCCATCTGCAGCGTGGGTGGGCGCCGGCCCTTTTGCTGCTCAGAGGGTTGTTGGCAGGTTTGTGTGTGTCTCTGCCTTGCAGCCGTGCTGAAGTCTGCCTGGGCTACCAGATCCTAATCTTTTCCTACTGTCTATACGTGATATCTGGAATTGTGTCCTATATGTATTTTGTCTGGGTGGCATGGATTTCTCTGCAAACCAAATCTTTATTTTTTTCATACCATTTGGGGTTCTCCTCTCTTCTGTATACCAAGTTTTCAGGGATGGTTGTGCTAAAAAAGAAAAATCACATTTCACAATTTCTGAGAGGAAATGCTGCTTTTATTGTTCTAGTGGAAACCATTTCCCTTTTGCCCATGATGTTACTCTTAGTAATCTGAATAATTTTTTTCTTAAACGTTTAAAAGATCTGTACTGTTCACATTATCACAATTCATAAAAGCTACTGAAGACATTTTATACTTTTGGAAGCAGATTATCACTTCTCTTTACAAAAACTTCTGGGTGTATGTTTGGTACCATCTTCATTGTGTTGATCCTCTGCTTTGTTCCTCTGTATTTTCTTTTTCAAGCAATTACAGCAGGTGGCTGGTCCCTGGGGAAGCTTCCTTTGACCAGAGTGCTCTCTGGTCCCGGTTGACAGAGTCGGATGGAGTTTCAGGTCCTCCTCCTGGCTGCACAGAGGAGTGTTTTTTCACCTCTAATTGGATCATGTAAATTGGCTCGTTCTTTGTCTCACCCTCTTTGTGCAGAATCTCCTTCTGGATTTTGATGAATAAATCAACCTTGACATTGGATTGAATTTTTCTTTAGTAGTTATGTTGATATTTGAAAGCTAGTATATCTCATGAACAAACTAGGTGTAATAATCAGAATTGTGACCAATAGTTTCCCTCAGAAACCAATTTCTGTAGTAGAGGTGATATGTAAATGATGGAGTACACAGTGGAAAGGGCTGGCTTTTTTTTCCCCCTGCTTGTTTGTTTGTTTTGTTGTTGTTGGTTTTTTTTTTTTTTTTAAATCCTGTGCAGTTACAGCCCTCTTGGATTTTAGTGTTTGATAGAGTGCTGAGGGGTCCCCAGGGTCTGACAGATGCTGGACAAAACAGAGCTCCCTCCCAGAGAGAAACTCAGTCCTTTCATGCCTGTGCAAATGCAAAGCTTTTTGGGCTGGATGGATGTTCTCCCCTCAGCCAAAGACAAAAGTCTCTCAGAGTCACTGGCTGCAGTTTGCAGTGTGTGGTTGTGATGGGCAACCTCACGGGGGGAAGAATGTGCTATCCTTTTTCCCCACTTTGACTCTTACACCTGGAGCAGTGGAGTGTGCTGTTACCTGTGAAGCAATGGCTGCAATATTGCTTGCTGTGGCTGCTCTACAGCAAACAGCAGAGTAATTGAATGGAGAGAGAGGAGCAGGACAAACCCCAGGAAAGCCTAAATCATTGCATGTGTCCATGAGCATCCACTGGCTATTAAATCAAAAAGGCTAGAAGGAAGAGAACAGAGGGTAAAGTAATTTTTTTTTTTACCTTTTTACTGGCAGGAATGGCAAGAGGAATGTAGTATTCCCTGACAGTAGAGGAGAGGGACATGTCTGAAACAAGCTTCTGCCTTTTGCTTTTAAAGTTGGATGAGTGGGAGACAACAAGTTGCAAAGGTGTGAAGCCTTCATGCAGCAACCAGGAGAAAGTCTGGGACTGCACTTCCCAATTAGCACACAGAACTTGCAAATGTGCTTTTGCTGTGGGCAAAAGCATTCAACCCCTCCAGAAGTAAATACAAAACCTGGCAGACTGGGACTCATGAATGGTAAGGCCTCCATGTAGTCAGTTGAGAAGCTAAACCTGATTGTAATATGTGGCATTTAGGATGCAGGAGAGCTGCAATTGCCATCACCAGAGTGCGGGGCTCTGTTCTTTTATATTCTCTTTGGCTAGTAGAGATTTTAAGTTTGGAAGTTTCTCATTTGTACCCATTCATACCCAGAGTAATGGCAGGAGAAACAGAAAATTTTTTATTCCTTCCCTCTTTTTTATTCCCCCAGGAGATTTTTGACTGTTTTCAGAAGGGAGCAGATTTCAGTCTTTTTTTCTCATCTTCCTGATCTGATTGAAGAGCAGTGGGGGACAAAAGCAATCTCATTCAATCTGTGATTTGCATGTGTTCAGCCCTTCTGTCCCAAATCTGTACAGTGCCTTTCTGTGCGGCTGATAACAGCTTTCCCATGCAGCAGCCACATCTGTGTGAAATTCCAGGATCCTTTAATTTTTTTCTTTTTTTCTTTTCCTGCTGCTGCTTCAAAGCTGCAAGTAATCCTCCAGGCACCAGTGCTATCTTTCAATAGACTCTGACTGATGCAATGCTGTCTTCATATGGGATGGGATTTGGGAGGTGCGGTTTTTCACCCAGGTGGATTACAAGCTTCATTTTGACACAAACATTTTTACACTACAGGTGGTAGTGCTGGTGCCTCGGGACTTGGTTTTTGGCGTTAGGAAGATGCACTGCAAATTCAGCAACTTCCCTAGGCCTTTATGCCTTTATGTGACAGTGCTGCAAAATCCCCATTGGTGTTGGTAGTTGCCTAGAAAGTGTAGACATATGTTACATTTTAGTTTTGGTCAGGTTCATATATAAATATATATAATATATGTGTAAATATATGTGTAAAATGTATGTTTTCTATAACAAAACATTATCTTTTGTGGTCATCATTTAGGTTGCGTTAAGCAATGCAACTAGTATAATGAGATTATTTGTTCTTTGCTATCCTCTTTAGGGAAAGCCATATATATTCCTTCAAGATTAGTTTTTGAAGATTTTTGTACATTTTTTTAATGTGAAAGAAAAAGTTTGCCTTTTTTTTTTGAGACAGAGGGGATTTGAAGTAAGTATGTGCCTGCTGCTCCTGGGAAGTGATGACATCTGTGGTCCTCCTTGGTTTCAATGTGTTTTTTAGTATGACCTCTGTAAATGTTCACCCTGAGACATGCTTAGCCATTTGTATGGAGAACAGTAGTGGTTCAAGGCATGAAATCGTCACCTCTAGTTTCTGTGTGATTTGTGGTTTCCTAAAGCTGAAGTCTTGTGCTGTCACCGTCACCAGCTGTAGTCCAGCTGAGGTGTAATGAAACCATTAATCACTGAAACCCAGTTATATTCCAAGCTAAGATAGTCTCTCAGCTCTTGGATGTGTGCAAATCTTGTTGTTGAAGGCTGTAGCATCAGGCTGAGAAGCAGGAACATTTCTAAAATATGGATACCTCAGATGACAGAGGATGTGTGCTTTTAGCATGTTTAATAGTGAAGTCTTCTACGTGCCTCATCCTACCCTTGACATTCTCCCCAGAATCAGTGTTCTGCAGTTGGTCTTGTCAAATCCTTGGTGTCTCTTTGTGACAGTGGTAGATGGGCCTGTAGCAAAGAGCAGTGCTTCTTGTCTGAAAGTCACAGAGGTCACAAATACGAAGCACTGGAAACAGAAGGGGTCTGTGTGTGCTTTTGCAAATTCATTGGAGAAGAAAGTATTAGCATCTGGTTTTATAGGTCCTCTCCAATTACTGATCTGAAAAATACCCACCAAGGGTAGATTTAATTGATAAAAATGCTCTTTCCCTCCTGAATTCTCACAGCTCTGTACATAATTAATGGACCAATCATGACAACTTGGTTTTGGATACTTGGGGCTACTATCTTTAGAGCATCACTTTGCTCATGAAAACTCTCTTAAGCAGCTCCAGTCTTTGGTAGAGCAGTAGCAGACTTGAGTTGCTCCCTGCTTCTGAGAATGGAGAAAGGGGCAAAGTATGAGCAAACATCACTTGTATCTGGTTAGGCCATACAGCACTGGAGATGTTTTGGCATGGGGAAGGGAAGCCATTAAATGTGATGAGAACCATGAGTTTCTTTGCTGCCTCAGATGATTACCTAATGTTTCTTATGATGAATTCTTCATGGGAGTATAAACTCTGAATCTTAAAGCACTGTTAAAGATGCCTGTGTAAAAGGCTCTGAAATGCATGGAGGTCAAGGGTTGGTAGTTTCTAAGGAGGAGTCTTGTCAGCAAAGCTCGCATTGCTCAAGTTGGTTTACGCAGATGGAAAACCATGCTTTCATTGAAAGAGCAGCCCTGCCTTCTCCCTGACTCCAACTATGTGGTCAGACACCCTTCCATGTACAGGTGTTAGGGATTACGTGGCCTGTAGCGACCACTTTTGTTCATGAAGCTAATCCTTCTCCTTTTTGAGGGATTAGTTTCCAGGAGGATCAACAAGCTGATCTGACTTGCCATGTTCTTCTGTGATCCCTACTGCGCATGCAAGAGGTGAGGTAGGGATGCACACTTGGGAACAGGAGGGGAAAAAAACCAGAGCAATTCCCTTTGTTGGCACAGTGATTTCTGAGGTTGGCTTAATCTGGCTGTAAAAACCATGCTCTTAAAAGGTTTGTATCAATGTGTAGCTCAAGGGAGTTGAGTTTTAATCCCTTTATACTTGGGCTGAACAGTTGTTACCAAATGGGCAGAAGGAAGGAGCAAGTAGAACTGAATTTATAGGGCTGCAACTGTCTAGAGCTTTGACTAAGAATGTTGGCTATATTTACAAAGGAACCGTGAGAAATAAAACAAAAAAGGCAAGTGGTGCTTTGGCGTGGTTTTAAGCTTTGACTGGCTCTTGTCTGCTGTTTGCCAGGGTGCCTTCAGTCTGCTCCAGCTCAGGAGTTTGCTATACTGCCAGTTTCTCTGTACCTAATTTAAGATGTTTGTGTGTTCAGTGGGAGGGTGGCTCCCTTTTTTGTTTCCTTCATCTGAATGTGTCACATAGGAAGATACAGGATGCTGTAATTTCAGGAGCCCAGTGTTTTTAGATTTCTTCTGTTCTGCATTTCATCCGCAGGCTCAGGGAGGGAAATGTTACTTCTTAATGCAAAGGAGTCTCCAGGGATTGCACACAGGAGAGGTTTTTAGACTAAATTATGAAGGAAACAAGCTTTAGGTGAATGTGCTGTGACAATCCTTGCCCACACATGCACACTTACAAATCAAGTGGTAATTTCAATCACATTTAAAAGTTGGAGGAATTGTAATGCTATCACCTTCCTAAAAGCTTTGTGGAAAAATGATGATGGGATGGGAGAGATGCAGACAAGTGCCCCACAAAAGGCAAGGCAATCAGGACTCGTGGATTATGCACTCCATATGGAGCAGCTGGACGATCTGTCTGGCCATGCCATGGTGTTTGCTCCCTTTTGCCTGGAGGAACCATAGCAGGGGACATAGTCAGGGGGGCTGTGGTTATAACTGCAGGAGGCTGGAATGGGAAGCAGCCGGGGGAGGCAGAAAGAGGGTACAAATCTGCAAGGAACTAGTTTGGGTTAGTTCCCCCGCCTTGTTTATTACATTGTCTTGCAGGCGGGGAAGGGAGAGGGCTTTGATGCTTTTGTGTGGTGCTGGCAGGAATATGCAGTCTGGGGGTTTTGAGACCTCCTGTAGCAGGGCATAGGTCTTTTTCCAGGGGCTTCAGACTATCCATAAAGACAATAGGGTGGAACTGTGGCCCTGTAAGGAATTTGTGTGCTGTTTCTGAGGTCTTCCTGAGCTTTAACTAAACCTAGAGCTGGTAGAAAGAGAGAAATGCATTGGAGGCAGTGCAGGCGCGCAGGATGCTGCAAGGAAGAACTGTGTCTGTCTCCTGCCTGTTTGACAGACCCAGATCTTGCAGTCTCCCAGGTACCTGGGTTGCAGCAGCCTGGTGCTTTAGTGCTACAGTCACTGCAAAGACCTCTGGCACCTGTCTTGACCTTTCACAGGTCCAATTTCTTCCTATGAGCTTGTGCTGTTTAATTACATTCTTCATTTTGTTGTCGATGGCTGTATTTAAATACAGGATGTATAAGAATATCCAATGCCTGAGACTACTGAGTGGAATACAAGCAGCGGCAGCTATTCCCTTATAAGCAGGGCTAGCAATCCCATCTGGGCTAAACTGAAGAATTCAGACCACTTGCAGATACCTCGCTGGTTAATTTTGCTCTCCACAGTAACACGATCTTTCCTAGAAACGCCTTCAGAGAGGCTTGCCTTGCTTCTGTGTGCATTGAAATGGAAACAGTAACTTACTGTAAATGCCTGGTTTTGTCCCCATAGCTGAGTTGGGTGGTGTTTTGTTTTGAATCTTCCTCTCTTTTCAGAGCACTCTCCCAACTTTTTGGATGCAGCCTTCTAAGGGAAGGTCAGGCCTTTCTTCCTTTTTTCTTAAAATTTTGAAACAAAGCATTAGTTAAACTCCTCAAAACTATTCCAGAGAGGAGGTGTTCCTCCTCTGTGAGGGAGGGAGATCCTTTGATTAGTGTTCCCTTTCTCCTTGTTTTAATCCTGTTCTAATGGTGACTGTTGCCTGCATGGGGATGTTTTGTCCCTCCAGCATAAGTTATTTGACTAGGTTGGGGCATCAGCTGTAGCCTGCCAGCCTGTGCTGTTTATCTAGGCTGGGTATTTCTGGTAGGTTAGGTAGGATTTCTCACTTTTCATATGCCCTACAGTAGAGGTGTGACCACGGCTACCATGCGGGCATCTCGGGGCGGTCATGATTAGCAACAGTTAGCTTCATGAGAGCAGTGAGGAGGTTTATATATCAAAAGTGGATTCCAAGGAGTCCTTGGTTAATGGCTTAGAAAACCTGTTATTTCAAGACATTTTTTAGAATTTATTTTTATGAATTGCACTCTGGTTATAGAGAGCTTTGGCATGTGGCCACATCCCATCCAGACTGTCTGTGGCTCATAAGAAGGTGGCAGTCAGCTACAGGGTGGATGTAAAGAGAAAAGCAAAGGTGTGTTGTTTTGTAGTGGAATGGCATTGGTTTATAGCAGGAATCACTCATGTTACGTTTTATATGGAATTGCTTAATTGGGATGTTGAAAGGTTAGCTTCGATTTTGTTTTGATACGTTTCGACATTTTTGCAGGCAAGTGTTTAGCACTTTGGTGTCTAATTAGAAGAAAAACCCTGAGAAATACTGATGTGTGTGGGAGAGAAGAATAAAGGTAAAAGCAAGGAGGGAAGGGTAAAAGCCCTGCAGGCTTTACTTCCTTGTGGAGATAGCAACCCTTGCAAGGGGAGTACCTCTATAATAAACTGTTACGTGGGGATTTATTCTGGTAAAATTCAACAGTCATGACCTCTACTTTTCCCTTTTAAAATAGTAGTGAATGGGGCCTTGGAGACAGACACCCTCTTTGTCTTCAGAACATGTGCTGAGGCACTAACAGGCTGTCCCTGTCCTTATCGGAAGGAGCTTGTCAGGGGTTGGAAATGGCTGGATCAATCTCTGTTGCCTTTCTGATCCTTGGTACCTCTGAGGCAGTAGGGGAGCAATAGCATGATGATGATGATGTGCTTTGCATCACAGTCTTTCTGTCCTCTTAAAAACAGAATTAAATCTTTCATGTGTGTCTGGAATGTTTGTCTCTGGTGGACTGGGTTCTCTTGCGTCCATGTGAGGATTTATGGTAGAGAAATGGGAGATTCCAAAGGGCCAGAGTTCAGGGTGAGCCCTCAATGTGCACAGTGCTCATTTGGGGATATTCTAGCTGCAGGATGACTCGCTGTCCATGTTTTTGTCAAGTTGATCATATAAGGTGCAATTACTGCACTGGATACTCTTTGATCAGGGCTGTTTTTGAAGCGGTGTGTGCCAAGGAGACACGAGGGTTTGGTCTTTCTCCATCCCTTGGGGTGCCACTTTGGGATGCCCCTCAAAAGCAGAGGGAGCTAACGTGCAAGTTGCCCTTGCAGCAGCACTCGAGGGGTTTTCGTTCCCTTTTATAGATGCCCTTTTGTTCCCCTCTGTTGCAGGGAGAAGAGTTTTCCAGGAGGGGGATGAAGAGGCCAGACTTAATGGTCTTAAGAGTGGATTTATTATTTTTTTTTCTATTTTGTGAAGGAAGGACTGGGAGTTGTTTCTCTTTAACTGTTTCCAGATGGTGTTGCTGGAACACAAAGATTTCTAGTGTGTTTGGGATGGTGGCTCTGAGACCTCCAGCCCCCCTCCCCTCCCCAGCGCTTCCTGTGCAGCTCCACAATCCTGCGGGCTTAATCAGAAGCAGTCCTGGCTGCTGAGGCACTCCTGAAGCCTGCCTTTGCTTCACCCTGTGCCCCAAACCCTGTACTCTCTCCCTCCTCCGGGCTTTTTAGCTCCTTGCCATTACAACTTCAGCCCTTGTGCCTGCCTGCATCACTTCTCTCCTTTCTCTAGCTGGCTGTGGGCCCTCACAGTGTTCCAGAGATGAAACTCCATTTGGCTAGACTGCTCGAGGAAGTTATATCTTTGGGCCAAGGGAAGATAGTTTGTAATGCAAACCTGGGAAAATAATTTCTGCAACTATGTAGGGCAGCTTATGCAATCAGGCCAGTGTGTCCAGGGCACAGAAAATTTCTCTCACACCTATTTGCCTGCGGCACTTGGTATACAGCATGATTTTGTGCCTCTCGCTCTTTTTCGTGCCAATTTCCCTCAGAGCAAGGCAGGTTTAATTTTATATCACAGCTTTTTTGCACTCAAGCAACAAATTAGCTTCAGCCTTTTCTTCTGAAGGAAATATGATAACAATAATTTTGTTCTGGGAAGTAGGAGTACTCTTCTTTCCTTTTTAGCCTTTGAGCCTGTGAATATTTGTAAAATCAGCCAAGGAGTTTGTGATCAACTGACTTCCCTTCTGAATCTGTGGTCTGTCATCTCCCTTGTCCTGTTCTCTCCGGTATTCTCCATCCTGGTTTTTTAAGCAAACAGAAGCAATGAAGCTAGTTACTAAGGCATAACTCTGTAGCCCTCTTCACCTTGTGAAAACTTGTAGCCATCATGTTTGAGCAAGCCGGATTTTCCTGTGTGAGTATGTTGTCCCGTAATGAGTTTGCTTAGAGTGACTTACGTGTGAAATGCTTCCTCAACCCCGTGTAACAATTACGGCATGTGAAGGTGCCCCCAGTGCTGGATTTTAAAGCCTTGTTATGGCCCCTGTCCTGTTACTGTAGAATAAGAGTATAAATGAAGATGAGCTGCCATTTTAAAATACTTCTGCTTAGTAAAAGAGGAGGGAAATCAATATTCTGTGCTATTGACTTCTATGCATGCAGTGTGTCCTTGTATTTGCTGGATCATAGACGTCACACTGTGCACAGTATTCCCAGGGGCTTTAACTTGCACTGGATCTATTGTTGCCGACATAGGTCACGGACCAGCAGAGTCAGGCTGTATTTCCTTTATGCCTGGAGCAGTATGAGGATGCTGCCATATGTAGTCCAAAAAAAGTATATGTTTTGCACATTTAAATTACACTAAATTAATGAAATCCCACTTCTTTGAGAAGCTGAACACACCCCTTGGCTGATCTGGAAAATGAAAAACTTAGCTGGGGAAAAGCTGCTTCTGACCTCCAGAGAGCTACTTCCATTATTTGGGGGGGATGGGGGAAAGTCAGGGAGGAGTCAGCATTGTTATAAAGAATCTCTGTAAAATACTTCAATTTTAGCTGAGGAAGTGCTTTCTGTGTATAAAAGTCCCCCTTCTCTCTACAGCATTAGACATCTGTTCTGTAACTTCATACAGACACTGTCAGCTTAAAGCCTGAGTATGTATTTGTAAACTTGTTGCATCCTGAATCTTTTAACAGATCTACAGGTTTAAATACCACCTTTCTGTGTGGTTTGGTCAGATGTGTATTTGTCTGTATTCCACTCTGCAGCCTCTGCTGTATCAGTCAGTTATTGTTTCTTTTATATACATAGAGTTTCATGGAAAAGAAGTGCCAGGAGGTTAGAACTGAGGAAATAGGTACTTCAAAATACAGAAAATTGCACTGACATATTTGGGTGGTGTCCCTGGGGCTCTGTTCAGTGGGGACACAGCCATCCCAGAGTTGCCCTGTTCTGTCTGGCTACCTCGTGGGCTTCCCTAGCTGACTGCTCCAGACTATTCAAACTCTGGTTGGGGCAGGAGGCTATTTTTATTAATCTTACATCA
This sequence comes from Manacus candei, assembly GCF_025592945.1. Classification (NCBI taxonomy): domain Eukaryota; kingdom Metazoa; phylum Chordata; class Aves; order Passeriformes; family Pipridae; genus Manacus; species Manacus candei. Next base: position 8,186,956 of record NW_026138066.1, read on the forward strand.
CCTTCCTTTCTTGTCTTTACTGTGTCACTGGGCTTCCCGCCCGGGGAGCCTCTGGCAGGCCTGGCCTCCCTCCAACGGGCTCTGCTGGGGTCCTGCTCCGTAACGATGGCTAAGCAGAAGACCTGCAGTTCCACGGTAGGTTTTGGGCTGCCTGGGGCCGTGGGTACCATGTCCCTGCAGCAGAGCTGGGTGTCCAGCTTTGCAGAGCTGAGAGGCCAGTGTGGGCACCTGTGATGGTGACCCCCTTGTACTGTGGGGCTGGAGTCGGTGAGAGGCTGGAGGTGGGGAGCTGCATTCACTGGAGCCCTGTGAGGCACTGGGGACCTGGCAGCACAGGAGCTCTCCTGCCCCATGCATCCAACATCGTACTGGCTTCTGCAGAAAACATGATATTTTTAGGATACGGGGAAGCCTGGAGTGGGGTGGAGGGGGCCAGGCTGGAGGCTGCTGTTACTGCAGCAACAGGGCCAGAATTCCAGGAAGGAAGAGGAGCCGGATAAGCCTCCATCCTGGCCTCTGCCAGGGTCCAGAGCGGGGAGCCTGTGGGTGTTTCTCTGCTCTCATGGGCACGGCTGCCAGCATCAGGCCCCCCTCAGCCAGCGCCCTGCACTGGCAGCTGCACCCCTGGTTTTCTGTCCCTCAAGAAGTGGCCTCAGTCATTCAGGCGCGTGTCGGAAGCCAAGGCTGTGCTAGCCAGCATGTGTCTCCCCAGCCATCAAGGGCAGCCGTGCACAGTGTACTTGGTGTGGTGCCTTTTATCAAAATCTCAAGCTTTTAGTCCCTAAATACAGTTAAAAAAGAAAAAAAAATGTGTGTAAGGAGTAAAATGTAAGTCCTGTTACCTGCATCCAGAAAATTGTACAGGCTGTTGATGTCAGGGCACTAACAAGGAAGCGGATAAATGGAAGACCTTTACTAGATGACGTCTGCTCATCTGGAAACTGGCCAAAGCCATGAAGCAAGTTTAATTGAAACTGAAGACAGCTGAAGGGAAGCGTCCCACACTATAGACACAGTTATTGGGATCGCAGAGTGATTAGCAAGAGCTGTATATCAAATTGGGATAAGTATTGAGGGAAAAGGGTAACATTAAGATCCATTTAAAAACTACTTAGTTCAGTTTTCCATTAATAATTGGTAATTCACCCTCAGATGCTGCTTTCTCCCATTAATTTTATCCAAAACAATTTGGGGTAGGAGACAGCACACACAATTGAGAAGGCAGACTGAACACATCAGATACACTTAGACAAAGAAACGGTTATTTCTTTTTTGTTTATATGCAACAGTTTGTGCAAGTAAGGGTCTGATGAATAATTGCCCATTTTCTTGGTAACTGATAATAAGATCAAGGCGTTTACAGTTTTATTAGTGCTCTGCCACAGTTGAAGTACTAAAAAGCCTTTTTCAAGACAATCCCCCCCTCACCCCGCCTTCCCTCAGCACAGGATTTCTGTCTTTCCTGGTATGCAAGAAGTAAAACAAAAAAGATGGTGAAACCACTGGGCTGTGATGAACAGCGCTGGGATTTCTGTCTGGCTCATGAGCTTTACTTTTTCGCAACTGTCACTTTCAGATTAATAGCTTCGTTGCCAGTGTTTCCAGCCTTTTTTTTTTTTTCTGTGAACATCTTATTCACTGTGTTCTAGAAAAGTGGCTTCTGTTTGTCTAGTACAAGTCTCTCATAAATGTGTAGCTTGTGCTATCTCATCACATCAAAATCCTATTTTGCTTTTGGAAGGAACAAATAATTTCTTGTTGCCTTTTATTTCATTACTCTGTGTAGTCTGGGGGTTTCTGGCTTTCTGGTGCAGGGACTCTCCCTTGTCACTTCTGTCCAAACCACCAGGCTGCTGTACTCTTGGGGGCAGCCAGAGCAGAGACACATGAATTGCTCTCATGAGTTTTGCTTCTGCTGTTCAGAACCCGGCAGGCCCGCTGTGAAACTTGAAAGAACTACATTAACTTCACTTTTCCTGGCATTGTCAGAAAAGCAAGAATGCTGCAGATCCAGGGAAGGGATTGCTTGGGCATGTTTCTGAGGTTATCTTTGCAACTGAAAGGACTCAATGCTTCAAGTGGAAGCTTGGAATTCATTGTCTTGCTAGGGAAATGTGGAGGAACTCACTAAGCTAATGGTTCCTACCAGCAGAGTTTTAATCTGCAGGCTTTAGGTTTAGTTTGGGTGTAAAGAAACAATTGCTAATCAGGCTTCAGTGATTGTTGCATCTGGCAAAATGGCAAGTTGTGATGTAAAATTAATTTGTTCTGGGGTCAGGTTAGTCAAAGAGGATTACTACCTCTTTAAGCTAAAAGTTAGTTTTAATTTTGAGCGAAGGGTAAGAGGACTTTTCATTATGTGTTAGAGCCGTGACATTTTCTCTAGAGGAATGACTCTACTCCAGACCTTTGTGGCCTTTCATAAGTTAATACCACCTGCAGATCTGATCAGTTCTTACTGGCGTCCTGGTTTATCGATAGTTCCTTACATTTTTAAGATGCGTCTAATTCAGCAACTTTTAAAATTTATCAAGTTGAGAGGTGTCAAAATCCCAACAACCTCAAAGCCTGGCTGTTCTGCGAGTGCAGGAGCATCTCCTTTGTGCCTCAGTCATCTGCAAATGGCTGTGCCGTGTTTACCTTTGACCTGAGGCAGTACCTGTGACTTGCAATAGTAAGGGCTGCCACAAACTGCAAGTGCCAATGGAAAAGAACTCATGTTAGCAAGGCTGGGAAATGAAGGAACAGGAAAAATTTGAAATAAAGGGGCCGGGGTTAAAGGCCTAGTGAATTTAACTGAGTCGTGACTTTCATCCTGTTAAATCCAATTGACCTGCACAGAGACTATCACTGGGGTACAGTCGCACATAGGATGTGGTCACACATCCTATGGAAGTGTGGAAACCCATGTGTGAGATCGTTGATACGGTTTGAATAAAATGCCCGTGTGTGTTGTAGAAAGCTGATTTACGGTTTCAGCTTCTGGTTTTATTCTCTCCACTCTAAAGAAAATCTCAAGTACCTGAGAAATGCCTTTCAGTGGTAAACAAAGTAATGAAACATCCCAGTGTCAGTTAGATTTGATTTTGCAGGCTAGTGCTGCCTAACTCAATTTCTTTATGAATGTCTGGTTGCATGTTGGCATCGAAAGAGAATGTAATTGGCAGGAGGGAGCTGCACAGAAGAGATGGAGTTATCTGGGGATTCCCTCTTGCATCAGGCTGCTGCCAGAAGGTAGGGTCCCTCCGTGTTTGTGGGTAGGGTATTTATCTGTGTCAAACCTTCCCTCTCTCTTTTTCACTTCCATTTTGTGAGATTAGTTTTGCGCTTGTGAAGTCAGAGGAGGAGATTGAGCTGTATCCCCAGCCTCTGCTGCCTTAGGTCGCCTACTAGCAGGGGTTTTCTGTCTGGATGTTGCTGGACTGTGCTGTTCCAGTTGCAGGAGTTTAACGCTTTCATTTCTTGCTCTGTTTAATTTTCAACAAAAGCAAACTCCGTATGGAATAATCATGCAGCAGGCCCCAGATTCACCATTAGTGACCTGTAAAATTGGCAGCACTGGAGATTATTGGCAGGAGACGGTTTCCCCAGGCGCTTCCTGCCTTCTCTTGGAGAGTTAAGTTCAATTAGAGCAATGATACGCACAGCAGGGATTTTGCAAAGAGTCCAGTACTTGATGGTAGCATTGCTGTATGAAAGACGAAGAGATATCTTTGGCCTTTTTGTGACCTTAATGCTCCAGCTGTTGCCCTCTTTCTAACCTCTGCTATCTCCAAACTCTTGCTTTCCTAATGTAACCCTCTTTCACCTCTTCTTTTACCTTCTGATGCAACCATATCTCTCAGACATTTTTAGTCTGCAATTTGTGGGGTTTGTTTTCCAAAAAGCAAAGTGGAGATTGTGAATGTGGGATTTTTTTCCCTCCATTTGATTTTTCTTGTTTCTTTCTGACTTCTCATGTATGGTGGACTGCTCTGAGATCTCTGTAACCATCTTTCTTTTCCTTTTCACACTCTTCTGATTTACTTCTACTTATGAAACTCTTCTGTTTATAGATGTGGTTTCTTTGCATCCAGATTCTTTGACTTCAGGAAATTGCATGAAGTTCAGTGTTGTTTCTTTTCTACCAAAGCCTCGTGGTGACAGTCGCTTTTATTAGTCCTCAATGTGAAGAACATCATCCTCAAAATAATGATTTCTTTTTTCCCTTTTTTCATTACAACTTTCAACTTGCATTCACTGCTCATGTCTTTAGTACCCGTAAGGGCAACTTGTCCATTAGTGCATCATTCTCTGTGTGGAAATCTTTCTGGTTTACAAGGTGTTGAGAGACTGGCACATGAGCATGTCTGAGGTACTGACCTTGTAGGTGTGTGTACAAGTATTGTTAAAAGCATACCTGGAATAGTCTTTCAGGAGAAGACCATCTCTCTTGATACATTTTTTTTTGTTTGGATATTTATGACACTTAGACAAAAGTTGGTAAACTATATTTTGTCTGAGAAACAATCACAGTGCTTCTTAGGTGTACTTGTATTGGGGGAGCAAAGAACTAACCGTGCGTGGTGTTGCTTATTCTTTAATTAAGTTCTTAGTTAAAGCCCAAAAGCTTTGAGTGGTGCTATAGTTGACAGTCACCACTTGCTTTGTCCAACTTCTGTGTCTTTCCTTCTGTTTCTGAATTATTTGTGGAGTTTTGTGCTTAACCTGCTTGCTGGCTATTGGTATTTGAGAGGAATGTACTCTCAGGGTGGTCAGCCTAATTAATTACTGTTAATCCCCAAAAACTGGCTGCCAGAAGTTTTGTTGTCCTTGAAGCTCTCATACTGTGCATGCTACTGTAGCTCTAGCATGAGAGCATGAGGAGAGGCTGGATGTTTCCTGGCAAGTTTCCATGGAGAATCCCCTGGGCAGGCCTGAGGTAAAGAGGAAGAGAGGGAGGATGGATACAAACTTAAAATAGCAACGCTAGTTCCTGCATTGAAATATTAGCACCTTGCTTTTCAGCAGAAGTTGTGTTAAAGTGTTTTGTGTAAACTGTGAAATTGTGCCAGTGGCCACATGCCCCGTGTAGGGCAGTCCACCTCTCTCTGGTAGGAGCTGGCCTGTTTCACTCGAATGTCCCCACACAAAACCCAAAACATCTCAACAAAATCTTTCTGACAGCGATTGTACATCTCAGTCAGCTTCATGCCCAGAATGTATTTGCTTTGGACAATTTGAGGTTGTTTCACTGTGTTTTGTCAGGGTCTTCCCCTTGGGCCTCTTTCTCTCAACCTTCCCTTCCCCAAGAGCTGCTGGAGAAAGTGCAGGACTGACTTAGGAGTTCCTCCTCACAAGTCCTAACAGGAGATAGGAACAGACTTAAAAAGTGATTATGGAGGGTGGCTGTTTCCTTTCCTTCTCCTCTTAGTGTTCTGCCAGGAGTTGCTTGTGAACACACAGGGGTACCAGGGTGGAATTTATATAGGCTTTGTCTAGTTTAATTTATCCTCCACCTCGAGAGAAAGATGCACGCCTGGGGCATGTGTGAGTGCCCTTTCCCCATTCCACATAGGATGTGTTGGAGGGAGAGTAACCGAAAATAAATTAAGAAACAGAAATAAACGTTTAGGAAGTATCATGAAGTATGTTTATCTTAATCCTCACTGCACTGCTAAAATAGTGACTAGTCTGGGAATTTCATGGAGAAATTCCAGAAGTGTTGGAGGTTCATATATTTCCCGCAGAGCAGAGTGATGGAGCTGCCAATATCACAAAATGTGAAGGCTCAGAGTCCCTTCTGGGTTGAAGAAATAAAGCCTAGAGGATTGATTTCCTGTTGGGAGTGTTGAGGTATTGCACAGGCTTACCAGGGTGCTTGAAGTTACATTGACTGCTTTTTAAGTTCATGTTAAGCTATGAGTATAGTTTTGAAAAGGACAAAAATGGCACTTTAATGTTTAGGGAAGCATTTCTTCAAGACTAGACGAGGTGGGCGATAGCTTCTGTAGTTTTGTGTTCAGTTTTGTTCAGTTTTCATGAGGGTAAATGTGTTTGTACTGAAAACTTCTTCAGAAAATGACAAAAATTATACACAACTGATATTACAGAGGGTAAGGTAGGATTAGTTTATGCTTATTTTATGGCCTTGATTTTTTTTCTTTTTTTTTTTTTTTCTGCACAATTTGGCATACGCAGTTGAAAATAAATTTTAGGTGTATTGGCTTACCTGGAAAAAAGAAAGTTGGCAGAATACTTTAGCTCATTCTTCTCCCATTTCATGCAGGTTCTTGTCTTTGGCCGAGTTAACACAGACATTTATTTACTTGCTTTCTATTCCTTGTAACCCCTACATTCACCCTGTTTTCTTGTCTTGCAGAACGAGCCTCTGACTTCAGGTTATCATGGATATCCAGCAAGAGACAATCAAGTAAGTGTCTGATTGCAGTAAATGTGTGTGTACATACGTCTCTGTACACTTACGAATGTTTTGTCCGACAGCTTCCTGGCTGTCGTGTTATGGAGCGGAAATAGTTTTGTTCTGTTGTGGAATGTTTCTGGAGACATATGTGATAAATTGAATGGGTTTCTTTGGCCTCCAACAGTATGTGGCAAGGTGCCTGATAAGTGGTTAAATATCATCCACATTACCAACAGTTCAGGAAATTCTTTATCCTTAAAAACGTCAAAACTTAGAATCTCTGTCCTAAACTCCCATTTTGTCTCCTCAGTGTTAATGAATGTAGATGTTCAGTGCCAGTGCATGCTTGGCCCTGTTTTATACTTATTGCTGTAATTCTGGCATCTGGGAAGCAAAACAACACTGAGTTTTTGTAAGGGTCTGCTTTGCTGGTGGAGTAGGGAATGACATGTCCTGTTGGGTTGTTTCTAGTATCTGTAAACTTGTCTTGCCTTCCTTTCAAGTCCTGCAGGGCCCCTGCCCCTTGCTCTTATTCAGAACGTTCTCCTTCTACAGCAGTAAAAATGACACTGTTCAGTGCACTGCATCTGTAAGCATTCTCTTGGCTCCTGACAGAAGACAGAGAAATCCCAGTTGATGAATTTGCGCGACGGAAGGAGGAGATGCTTTGGAACAAATTTAATGGTTGTGAGATACAACTGTCACACATTAAATCTCCCTTCTTAGAATGAAGTTTTTTCCAGTGCTCTGCAGCGCTACTGCAAAGCAGAGTATGAACCAGTGTAGCAGGAAATTAATATGCACGGAAAATCAATAATGCAGCACATTTCAGTAATGAGCAAATAACAAAACCAAAATCAAATTCTTTAATACTCTCAGGTACTGCTATATAAAGAAAGTGATTTTCATCATCTCTTGATGAGGTCTGGGTATATGTAACAACAGCTTAATGGGAGATGTTTTTATGAAGGAAGTGCAGCATACTGCAGCCTCAGCAACTGAAGAGCTCCAACCTTTGGTGCCTGGTACGTGTGCGTGAGTTCTCATATAGGAGAAAATTGTTCAGAATGTCTGCTGGGATATATTAAACTGCTAACTAGCACAAATAAATACTATGCACAGGGATGCTGGGAGAGTTGTGTTCCTACTCTACCCAGGCTAAGTAAGGTAAACTAGATTGAGAGGCAGAGCCAGTCTCAGATCCTTAAAGTGGTTCGTATTTGCTTTTGGCTTTCCCAGTCTGGTGGCACCCTCTGCACCCTGTTTTGTGCTTCATTTTACCTACCCATTTATGCATGTTCTATTTTGGTATGTACCAGTATGTCCCACTTCACAGATTTCCTCTTTCTCGTCCTGTAAGAACTCTTCTGATTTGAATGTCCAGAACTGCTGTTACTGGCAGGTCACCAGATCAGCAGAGATGGGCACAGAAAGCTGTACAACAGCCAGGGCGTGAAATGAGAATTACAGCCTGGGCAGCCGTGGAGGGCTCTGTATGGGTGAACACAGGGAATAATGAATGTTAGCAAGTGTGTGTATTTACAATGGCAGGTAGCTTTATGGAATTTTCTTGGAGGACAAACAGCTTCAGTTTAACTTGTGTGTTTTCATTTAGCAAATACTTGTAAAAATATTTTTGGCTGGTTTGTTGTTGTTGGGTTTTTTGTTTGTTTTGTTTTTTTCTTCCTACTCTTGACAACATTTTGATCTGTGGTAAGTGTTTGTCCTTCTGTCTTGCTTGTGTCCCTGAAGCAGCTTAAATTCAGATCTGATTTTCACTAATGAGGTTTCAAGGCTTTTAGCTAATCTGATTGGGAGCCTCTAACTTGATAGCAGCAGAAAAAGAAGTCTTCTATTGCCACAGGCTGGGGATGGTGTGGGAGAGTCAGGAATGGCTGATCCATCACCTGCCTTTTTGCACTGGGAAAGGAGGAAGTGGTGTGGGAATATGTGTAGGGATCCTCACCCTGTAACAGAGCAATTATGAGATGCAGGAGCAATTGTGTTGGATTTGAGCTGGTGAGGGTAAGTCAGCGTGTCTTGCTGTTTCCCGTTGCAGTTCTTTATTGTAAATACTTGGACTGTGCTTTTTTTCCAGAGTGTTTTCTTAAGGAGAAGTAGCAAAGCAGAGCTTATTTTTAGGGCTTTTCATCCGGTGGCCACAGTAGTCGTGCCAGAAATTCTGTGGATGTAACTTGCCCTTTCTTTCACTTTATGTAGCATCCTACTCCTTCCATTGTTTGAATGTCCTTTTCGTTCCTTCAGGCTCTAAATGCTGTTAATTGCTGTCTGCAAACCTTTCACTATGCTGTTTTTACACCCCCTAGTGGTTAAATCATACCCAGATGGTTCCAGGTTACTGTGGATTTTCTTCCTGCCAATGGAAATGTGTGATTGGTTTGAGTCCTTGCTTTGGCCATTTGGGAATGCTTAGCTCTCCAGTACAGAGGTTTTTTGTATCTTCTCCTAAGTATTTAAGCTTTCTCTTGTCATCACACATGGGCAGCAGCACTGAAGCATATGAGATGGGGTTCATATTGAGGCTGTTTCTCTCATAATTCTGGTGTTATGTGATTGCTTTATGATAAACCCAAAGCTTTGGGTTGTTGCACAGCCTTCTTGTTCCTCACCTGCCCTGCCAAAGCACTGGCTTACTGGACTTTTGTGGTGATAGGCCCTGGGGAGCACGTGTGCTAAATCATTATTGTGTAAGTTTGCCTAAAAAGAGGCTTTCTGTTGCTGAGGTGTTGCATTACTGGATCTGTCTTGCAGCCGTGTCAGGATCTGGAGAGCCCTCTGGGACTGTTCTCAAGAATTCAAGGTTTGCCCTGGGGATGTCTAATGGATGTTCAGGAATGGGAGATGCCCTTCCTTCTCCCCAGAACTAGGCTGACGGTAGGGACAAAGCCCTCTGTAAAGGGAAAATAAGGGAAGTGCTAGTGTAACATTGCTAACTGAGATGAGAACCAAGTCTTTTGGTGAGGAGAGCTTATTCTCTGGGGACTATTCAGTTCTTCATCTCTCTGTTGGTTCTGCCAGCAAAGTGGTATTTCTTTTTTTGTAATGCGAGTGCCTGCCTAAAATGCAGTGAACCAAGACTTCCTTGCTTCATTTCCCAGGCTGTGACAAACAGCTCTGAGGTACCGTGAGTTGGTCTCAATACGGAAAATGACTGGTACAGCTATCCTGATATACTTCTTCATACAGACAAACTCATCAAGTGCACATCCGCTGCTTCCAAAAAGCTATTCCACGCTGACTGTGCCAGCTCATTTTGTATATAGCCAAGACCTATGTTGTATTGCTCTAGTGCTTTTTATGTCCAACTGTATTAGACATGATATCTGAGATTTGTTAGAGTGATGAATACTGGCACTTATGTGGCAGAATTTGGCAGCTGCACAGAATAATTTTGTTCCCCAACAGGAAACAAAATGAGCAAGAACACCTTGTTTAGCTGCCACTGAAGGGAAGAGAGGAGGAGAGAGAGTTTATGGAAGCAGGAGGTAATTGCATACATTAGAACTGGGTCAGGATGTTAGAGCTATTATACCTCTTCTGTTATGGAAAGTGATCCTCAGCTATCACAACCGGTTAGGATATTGGTTTGAAGCCTCTTTTTTAAAAGCTTGTACTTCTGAGTACAATTCTTAAATCAAACTGGGCCATTGGCTTGGTGCTAATGTGGTGGAAACATTGTTACCTATCACAAGTGACACTTCCTTCAACAGCTTAATTTCAGTGACTGGTTTTCCATCTGAGCACTCACCAAGTCTGACCTGTTGTTCTCGTGTGTGTAGATGAGACTGCAGCCCAAAGTAGTGTGGGTGCCCATGGCAACTGCTAGGAACAGCTTTATCAGTATCCCCTCGGTTTGAGTTCAAGCTTAAGGTGAAATGCTGTTAAATCCTCTCCAATTGTCAGGCTGTTCCCCTGGGTCTTTACTCACTTGCTGCTTTGGGATATCTGTTGGGGCATCATAGGCTGCGGGAGGATGCATGTGCTTACTTCCCTGGGGCTGCAAGCTGGTCTGGGGGAGCTGAACTGCAGTGGTGGCAGTCTGTGAGAACAGGAAGCTTCTCCTGTTGCTTTTTTCCCCCTGTTTGTTTTCTTTGCCCAGTCCCTCCAGATGCGGGGAGTTTGGCAAGGAAGCCCTTCATCCTGAGATGTGAAGGGGGTGTGTGAGCTCCCATAGGGAGGCAGGACAGCAGGTCACCAGGCTTCTGTTGGAGCTGGATGCACAGGGGCACTGCTGCTCCCATTGGTGGTCTCTGCAGCAAGCAGCAGGGATCTCGGCACAGAGGTCAGAGTAGGAAGCCTCTGTCCTTGCTCATCTGTGGAGTCTGAGACCCCTTCACCTATCTTCCTCTTCTCTGTCCTGTGGATGAAGTGTGAATTGGGATATTGTCACAACTTGATTAGCAGCTGAGAGGTTCAGCATGGATTAGGATACCCACAAAAAATTCTCTTGGTTTCGTATCACCAGACTGACATGCTCTTACCATGAAGCAAGACATGCTCCCTCCAGGAGGGACCCAGAGGAAAATGGTTTGGGCACTTGTTGTTTTTACTTGTACCATGATAGCACCAGCCATGGTCCCTCCTATTTGTGGAACAAAGACTTCCTGTCTAAGAGTTTAAATCTAAGTAGTGTTCCTGACAAGTGTTTTGGTCTTTAATTTGTTTTCCTGCTTGTCACTATGAAAATCCCTCTAGTATGTAAGTTAACTGGCTCGTTAGCCCCTGAGATGGTGGCAGTGGAAGTGTTGAGTTATTCAGGACCTATAAAGGAGGGTGATTTGTGGATTTTTGATATGTTTGTTACTTATACTCTTAGTTTGAAGAGTGTATTTGACAAAAATTTTTAAACTGGGGGACAGATAGAGGTTCTAGAGAGGCTTAAATAAAATTTTGACGCCTTACTCCTCGAGTAAATAGCCAGGACAGAGATCAGGAAGCGTGTGAGGTCCTCTGTAAAATGAGGAAGACCAGGCTTGGTGTTCCTAGTGCTTTTGAGGAGTGCCTCTTTGCTTGAAAGCAATCAAACCAAAATTTGTGATGGGACCATACCAGTGATGGTCTAAACATCTTCCTTATGTTCAAAATGAGGTGAATTAGGGTAAGGTTGCCAAATCTGCTGTGTCCTGGCTCCTACAGCCTCTCTTCAAGCAAGCAATGAAATGTTTTCACACTGTACTAGACGGGACCGAAGGGATATTCTATTACTGACCTAACTGCAGCGTCCCATAGAAAATAACAAGCTTCATTTCAGAGAATCTGGTCTGGGCAAAAATGTCCAACTTGTTCAGGAGATGAGAAGCATCTGCGAGGCAGCTGCACACAGAGGGGTTCAAAGGTGTGTAGTGGGGTAACTACTGGGGGTGTTACTGCTTCACTAAGCTGTGAAAAGTGTGGGAGAGTTCAGATGTGCTTATGGAAAGCCATTTAACACTGCAGAAGAGGAGGAGCTTGAGAGATCCTCTACTGGATTGCATCCCACACTACTTAGAACTCTCAGCACATTCAAAGGTAAGAAAGTGTTGATAGAGTGGAAGAGAGTTAAGTTAAAGCAATGTAAATTGTGACATCTTGAGAAGGAAAATAGAGAACAGAATGTACAGATTGAAGTTGAAATAATTAAGGATGAATTGGAAGAGGACAGGTAAGATCCACTGAGACTAATCTAGTGGTATGTCTTCTCTAGATCCAGAACCATCTTGGCCATACACTTGGTTGATCACTTGAAGCACAAAGAAGTGGTTCCTTGTTTTCTCAAGGCCAAACTATATCCAGAAGAAGCTACAGGAAGATACAGCAAGTAGGATTAGAAAAAAAATTGTAAAACATATACCACTAAATAACTTAACTTGATATAAACCTGGTTTCTGAAATTTCCCTCTGAACCAAGTCTCTCTGCTTATATTGGCCACATTCCCCTAAATCTCTCCTTTCCTTTATTTAGCTGATTTCCTAGCATCAAAATCCATAAATAATACGGGAAACATGATGTCTTGCAGTTGACACAAGTCTTGCAAACAGATCACTCTGGCTGTATATGTATTCTTCTTTTCCCTCATGTCTGCTGCCTTCGTAGCCTTCAAGGTGGGGGATCCTTTCCTTACAGAACCCTGAATACCTTCCATAAACAATCCAGCATCCATACCGATGCATGCCTGTCTCCTAATCAATAACAAGAGAGAATAAGTAACCATGTGGAGAAAAGTTGTATGAGGAGAGGTAGTTAAGGAGTGCATCTAATTCAGATACATGGGAAAAGACTTCCTGACAGTAAGCTCCTTAAGTCCTATAAACAGCTTCTCAAGGGAAGTAACAAATACCTTGCTGATGAATAGTCCGGCCAAAGCTCTGGGGTTATAAGGCGTTGGCAGGAAATGGGCTGGATGATGTAATACGAATTCCTTTCATGTTTGAGTCCTCTGATTCAAGCAATTTCTCATCTCTGCTTGGGGTTAAAGAGGAGATGTGAGTCATCCTTTGAAAGGACCACGTTTTCTCATGTGATGTGAGCACTGGAGTGTTACCCAGTGTCTGCAAGAGTCTTGGAGACTCCTAAGACCCTCAGTTCCTTTGGCAAGAGGGACAGCATCTTGTTTAGATTTTCCCTGCTGAATGATTATGCTAGAGTGTGGTGCGTGTTAGAAGTAGTCTGCAAAAGGATCAGTTGGAGGACCAAAACCAAATGGTGCAGAGAAAACAGCCTGTTGATGGATATGATATCCTATTGAGGGTATGAAAGCAGCTATTCTGGGTCAGACAGAAGGTCTCTGCCTTCCAGTGTTCTGGCTTTGACAGTGTCTAATAGCAAGTACTTAAAGCAGAGGGAGCACCGCCAAGATTCAGTGATACTTCCCCTCCTCTGTGCTCTTCAAGCAATCCTGTGGCTTTGGGATTTCCTGGCCATAGATTTTTATTCTTTTTTTTTTTTTCAAGTCACCTGTGATAGATTTTTTCTTTATTGAATTTGTCTAAATGGTTTCTGAGCCTGTCTAAATCTTTGGCATCCGCAACATCCTGTGGCAACAAGTCCCTGCTTTAGGTATGTTTTATGGGGAAAAAGTTCTTCTGTGCTGCTCAACTTGAAACCAAAGTGCTTTTGAAGCTTGGGCGAGGGGGGCTTGGGATCCTCAGCTTGCACAGCTGCACTGTCACCGCATGAGTGCGGGTTTTCTTTCCTGGAAAGGGTTTTCCTTCTTGGAAGAAAAAACCCACAAAACCAAAACAAACGAAATCACAGAAGAAAATTTAAGCAGCTTATGTGAACTTTGTATATATTTTTTTCCTGAATAATACCTGCGCAGCTGTTGCTTCTAGGTACCCATAAGTGCCCCAGCGCGTTGCTGGTGGGCAGCCTGGGCTCTTGGAGCCTCGCCTGCGGTCTCCGCGCCCTGCCCTGCCCTGCCGTGTAAGCGGGAGGGCCCCGGGAGGTGCGGGGGGCAGCCCTGCGGGCCGGGCGGCGCTGGCGCTGGGCTGCCGGGAGAGGGCAGCCGGCGCACGGCCAGCGCTCCCCGCCCCGCCCGCCCGCGGACCCGCGTCCCGCTGCCGCCGGGGCTGCCCTGGCGCGGCCCTCCCGCCGGGCGGTGGGGCGAGAAGGGCTGAAGCAGCAGGGAGAGAGGGGAGAGGTGGTTCGGCCTCTCGGCGTCCCGCGAGCGTTTTGGGGGTGACTCCTCGTGTGTTCTGGACAAGGGAAGTTTTGTTCAGAGGGATGGGGAGAGGATGGGTCACTGCCTGAACCCAGCACGGGCAGCATCCAGGGAGAGCACAGATAGCCCCTCCACGGGAGCTGTGTTGACATTTCGTTCTTTCGAGAGTCATGGTGGAAAACGTTTCCATTATGCGAGTCTTTAATCTGTTCCAAAATGTCTCAGGGTGAGGAGAGGAGACACACAGGAGGGATGTTTGAGAAGGAGTGCTCCTAATAGAGCTGCTTTTAGAGGGGAGCCTGAGCAGGCGGTCTCTAGGCTTTCCTGGCTTGGGCAGGCTCCTGGCCCGAGCTGGTTTGATCCAGAGGCACGGTGCTGCACGGCATTGCTGCTGCTCAGAGGGCACTGCAGGATGGTCTCCTTCGAGCCCACAGAGGCTGTGCTGGAGTGGTGGGTTTTCTCCAGCGTATATTCCGCACATCATGAAATCTCACAGCTTTCAAGCAAATGGAGTGTATGTGTGAATAAATATTATTCTCCCATCCTAATTTTTTTTTTAAAGGAGGCTAGAAATGCCAAGAAATTCAACTGGTCAGTGTAGATACAGAACCTGGGAAGATGCTGAAAAACATCAGATGCTTATGGTCAGATCCTTTACTAAAGGAAATTAAGGCAACAACAGACATACACTACTAATTTTTAAGGGCCAATCATGTCAGATCAATTTAGTTTTTTCCTTTGACATGGCAGCAGGCCTGGCAGATGGAGAAAGCTACTGGCTTTGGACCCCGTCCCACATGACCTTTACATAAACTAGGCAAATGAAAGGTGAAATTAAGAAGGGGCTGAGTGCCTCATTGGAAAACCGTATGTGGAGCAATTATATCATGCTTGTCTCTGCGTGTGTGATCTGGAGTCTTAACATGGTCTGGCCTGGCTACTCTGCTGTTCTGTACTGCTCATCAAACATCAGGGTAATAAAACAGTGACTGAATATGTGTATGTGCAAGGGCTGGTAGCCTTTGGAAGGTAGGATTAGACGTCAGAAAGATCATAGTGAATTGCAGAAATGGCCTGAAATCCAACAATGTGAAATTAAACAAAACCAAGCTGTATTAACAAAAGGAACTGTATATGCAGTATAAAATGGAGACTTTACTGGCTAACAAGGAATATCCAAGGAAAGATCTGGGGTAGTAGGAAATAACAGACTGATTATTTGGTGCTGTTTTTTGTGATCTTAAAAACCTGGAATGCATTTCCAGGTGTGTCACATAACTGCAGAAGGTAGTTATTGTTTACAGCTTGGTACAGAAAGGGGAGCACTGTACCTACTTTTAGCACTTCAGGAAATACAAAGGCAGAATCTGAAAGTAGTCTAGGGAAGAACAAGAAACAGAGGCTCAGAGAGCCTGACACAGGAGGAAAACACCAAGCTTGTTCCTTCGTTTAAAAAAGAAAGTAGAAAGTATGGAGGATGGGGGTTGATTATTTATTATGTCCATTGAAGACAGCTAAATTTGCATCAAGGATGGCTTAAATTAGATATTATGGGGTAAACCAACATTTTCTGATTCAATGTAGTGAAGCAGTGGAACGGTAATTTAGGAGACCAGAGTTCCAGTTTCTAGGAGTCTGTAATAACAAGTTAGGCAATTCCTGATGGATGTTTGTCTAAACATGCTCTGTGCTGTCTCTGAGCATGGAGGGCCTCTTGTCTCCCCTGCCCTGTATTTGTGTTGTTTTGTGACAGTCAAAAGCCAGTTGTTACCATCTACATTGTTCCGCAGCCATATGACTGCTGTTGTCTTGGGCCTTTCTCTCTTTTTTTTTTTTCTTTTGTGGTGTGTCTAAATTGTAAGATAGGATGCTCTTCTGCTCCTATATGATCTTAAAAGTGACAGAGTTCCTGTTTTTGTGACAGCTGCCTCAGCTCTGTTTTTTCCTGAGCTTGCTTATTACTCAAAGGGTGCAGGGTATTCAGCATCTCTGAGTCAGTCCTTCCCTCTGTCTCACAGTAATAATATATATCATGTATGAACCTTGGAGTTGTTTGGTGTCTAGATTTCCCTTTAAGCTCTCTGGTCAGATCTCCATTATGAATGTGTTTCCAGGAAAGATTATTATTATTTTTTTTTTTTTAATTAACATAAACAACCCTCTCCTTGTTACCCTACCTGCAACTCGCCCTGCACGAAGAAAGGACTGAGAGAGTTCGGGAGGAGCGTTTCCTCAGTCTGGGCACGGAGAGTGCTTCCCTGTGGCTGAGATCTGCTGTGGGAGGGCAGCCCGTGTGCCTTACCCCGAGTGCAGCAACCGCTTCCCCGCCCCGCTCAGTCCGGCTGCTTCAGCAGGACCCCGAGTAAATGAATGGGATCGCTTTCTGTTCTGCTGACATCTCCTGCATGGTGAGTGAGCAGCTCTGCATTGGCTGGGCAAGGATGCTGTGTGCAAGCAGAACTACCTCAGTGAGCTACGCAGATGCTCCCGAGAATAGCTGGTGGATGGAAGATGGTTTCATTCGTCTTAGTATTAAGGGAGAGGTATTTCCAGGAGTAGCATAACGTTGCTCGGAGCAGGCATTTGCCAGATGGTTTCAGCTCCCCTGAGGCTTTGGGATGTGAAAGGGAAAGGGCCAGGAACACACTTCTGATTCATTCCATTAGTAGATTAATCGGCACTGTCCTGGCTTAATAAGTCTCTTAGATTTCCCAGTGGAAATGGCACATGTAATTCTGCCCAGGTCATGCTCTGCACACCTGTGTTGAAGCTTTCACAGTAAGATACTGGGCTGCTGCAGGCAACATCTGCAAAACAACGCTGGGGAGCGGGGGGGGCAGGATTTTTTGATGGTGGGAGACAGGAAAAAATTTTTTTAGTAAGTACTGTTAAACAATGCTTATGGGAGCAAGATGGATTGTGAGAGCATGCTTGAATTCTTCTGCCTTTTGGTGGGGGATGTATTTAAAAAATTTTGCAGTGGTAATTTGATGTTATGAGTCTTTTTCCACCCCCCTCCATTCTATATTAATTACCAGCTAGATTGCATTTTCCAGGAAGTCTGTGATTAGAGGACAAGGATGCTCTTCCTGATAAAGGTCAGAGGCTGCTGTCTCCAGAGGCTGCTGCTAAAATCATGAGCACTATCTCACTGATTTTAACTGAAAACCGGAGCAGATGCTGTGCTGCTATTTACTTGGGGGGGCAGTCCCCCACAACCTGTCTCTTCCCGCCTCTGTCTCCAAAGGCCAACCAATTGTTGGGGAGTGGATTTAGTTGCTGCTGCCCCACAAAGGAGAATGTTTGTAGCAGGTTTGTAGCTCGTGGCAGTTTTAGCAGCAATCTGTGTTTTTAACTCTTTTGGTGCCTGTGGATTTTGATGAGCTGCACTCTGATGTCACAGCAGGACCAAACTGACTTGCTGCCAGGCCTAATAAAGGTTTAGCAGTAGGATTATATCTAATGAGACCCACTGAAATTCCTTTGCAGCTGGATTTTGTTGAGGAGAGACTTCAGGTACTGCCAGCAAACTCATCGTTGCCTTTTCTGATCCCTTGTTCCTGCAACACCTGGGCTATCCTTTCTTACGGGTCAGGAGGACAGCAGTGGCTAACACTGGCAACAGTTTGATCGTCATCTATATTTCTGGGGCACCTGTCACCCTGGCTCCTTGCCATGGTCTCCCTAAGCTAAAACAGTGCTGCGCATTTCCAAGTGCTTCTGGAACATCTTGTTTTCCAGCCATTTATGGCAGCTAGCTCTGATCCTTTGCAGGGTCTGGAGAAAGACTGACAGGGGCCAAAGAAATAAATGTCATGAGACTCCAGAGCTTTCTGTTGAAAGCTGAGATAGAGATATTTTACATCCCATGGTATATGTAGCTAGATTTAGGCTCTTTGGTATTTCCAGTAGAATGGCATTTCAGAGCTGGGAGCTGAACTCTGACAGCAGCGTTGTCCCCAGTTGCTGCCAACTTTACCCCGGACAGAGAACTGCTGTTTTTCTTGAGCAGCTGCTGCTGTGGAGAAGAGTATGGGAAAAGTGATCGTCTCTGAAATAATTTGAAATATACTGACACAATAGACAGATAGAGCCAGCCATCTGAATTTCACTCAAGAATTAATCTAATCACTGTGTAATATGTTCTTACTGGTCTATGCTACCTAAAGGGCAAACTTAACTACGTTAGGCACAATTTGGAGCACTTGATTTCCTTCAGACTTAGAATCTGGATACAGCTGACTATCCATGTACGTATTTCGAGGTTTCTGGGCGTCTCTAATCCAGTTTGTAGTGACATTAGCATTAGATAACCATAGCAAGGCCTTTATCTGAAAGGAAACGTGCATTCTTCAGGTCACACAAGGATGAAAAAAGATTGTTCTGGTTACTGTTGCTTTCTGGAAATTTGGGAACAGGGAGGAATTTAATGTATTATTGTTGCTTTGTTATCTGAATGAGTAGCTTCTCTAGCAGTTACAATAGCTGTCAGACAGTATGGCTACACTTCAGAGCTGAAATTTGGATTAGGATAAGATGAGAATGTATTGCATAGGACCTAGGACACAATAAATGCACATGTTGACTAGCCATAATTCATTCAAACCATTCATCTCATCTAAACTCAGTGTGAGTGAGTTGCTACTCATTCAGTGTGTCTGTCTTAGAAAGGGATTGGAAGAGTAAGAAAGTTGCAATCAGTCTCTAATGGAAGAGTCTACTCTTGCCAGGATTTGATCAGAAAATGCAATGGAATGGAATTTACAGTACTGTTTGGTTGGTTGTTTTTGTTTGTTTGGTTGGTTTGGTTTTGGGGTTTTGTTTCTTTTTTTTTTTTTTATTCATAGTTGGATGTCGGGGAAAGAAGCCTTAATGTGAGCTCAGCTGAAGGAGTTTGAAGGTCACAGTATGTGACCCCACACAGACTGCAGTGATGTTGAAGACCAGATCTATAGCTGCTCTGCTTCTGTGAGAGCCAAAATCCTCCTGATTCAAGTTAATCAGCTGACACAAGTGCCAATTTGTTGGAACATCCCATGTTGCAAACTCTTTGTGTTTTTAGTACTCGCTGCATGTGAGATCTGCAGAATGGTAAAATGGCCTGTTAAAAGATACAGGTAGTTATCTATCCATATGCCTTCTTGGAAGTCCCATATTAAATATATACACTAAAAAGACTTTGAAGGATGGTTTTTCTTTTGCTTATAAAGCAGGAGAACAGTAGTGCAGTTAGTCTTTACATACACACACTTTTCTAAATTGTCTTATGCTCATAATTCCCCGAGGGACCAGTCAGATGGAGTGAGCTGTTTACTGCAGCCATGAGAGTAATCCAGCTGGATGGTGGTGGTGCAGGTATGGTTAAGGACTGCTTTGCTCTGAATGAGATCAGAAGCAGAATTGCTTTTCTGACAACTGACCTTTGCTGATCATTTTGGGATATTGTATTCTATAACTAAAATTTTCCAGTAGCATTTCTGTCATCTAGAAATCTTCCTCTGTTTTATATCTATTTATACTTCTTGTCTTCTGCTTTATTAATGCCTTTTACATTTGAACAGTCTGCCTTTTCTTTGTGTGGTTTGACAACTGCCAATACTCCTGTTTGAAATATTTTGCTTTTAGTTCTGTTAATGGAGATTTTGCCTGGGATTTCTTACTGCCGTTATGTAATGGAAGTATCTGCAGTCCCTGACACGTGTGTTTGGTCTCTTTCCACCCACCCGTAGTTATCTCAGGTTGATGCTGTGTTCCACCAAAGTCTTTTAGCAGTTTAGTTTTGTTGTTCCTCAGGAGATGTCATTCAGTGTTTATTGGTGTTACCCCTTCATTAGCTGCAGTCATTCCGTTCTTCCTTGCTGATTATGTACTTGTGCCGTTCCCCATAGTGAAGCCGTACTTCAGGCATTCAGCTGTTTTGTCTTCTTCATTAGGTACGTAAGGCTGCTAGGTAATGTCATGGATTATTTTTCTTCTCAGAGGGTCAAATGAAAGAATGTTATTTGAATAAAAGAAGAAATAAAGCAGCTGTGACAATGAGGATAAAAAAATGCACAGAATGTAGTATTTGCTAAGCTGATTTCTTCCCTCTTAGGAGTGTATTTGCAGTTTACTTCTGGGGCTTATTAGTCTTTGAATCTTTCTAAGTTGGAGTGAATGCATTTTATGCTCTTAAAAAGGAATGTTAAAACCCAGTCTTCAAACCGAGCAATACAGGATAGAATTTTATTCCTGTCTCCAGAAACTTTACTATCCCAGGATTTGTAAACTGCTTTCTACACTATAGTAAATTAGATCTCAGCAGTACAGGGCCTCTAGATAAATATAGTAGCCATTATACCTTGATACAGTTGTATTGCCTAGGAAATTACTACTGTTATTGAAAAGGAATTTGCTCAGGGCAAGAGGGTATCCATTACTTCCTGAATAACTCGCTAACATTGTTAACCTTCCTTTACACAAACAAGCCAGGAGGAGTCCCTTTCTGCAGGATGGTATTACTCTCCATCTGTATTCCCCTTTATCACCAGCAGGCCTAAGCCAAAGTTTCAGCATATTAATAAACCTCCATGTGGTCCAAGGAAGAGAGCTATGCCCTGTTCTTCCTCTTTCTCTACTGTTACAATACTCTCATATTCATGTCCTTTCTTAATTTGCTGGGTTGTTGCTGTGCTGATGAATTGCTGATGTAGTATGGCCACTTGACATGGTAAGCATGGAGGCAAAAAAATGGTATAATGATGCTGTAGCTCCATTGATGAGGTTTTGGAAACAGTTTCTCTGTTGCCATGTGAAATCTCACACCTTGAATTGGATGCCATCAGTTCATCCTTTTGTATAACTTCCCTTGTGGACTATAGAAAGATGAATTGTTGATGTAGGAGCTGAGTTACCTTTTTTTAAAAATTTTTTATTTATTTATGACTCCCTCTTCAGAGTCCACAACAAAAGAAATACCCTATTTAGCACTGTTAAATAAGTCTAGGGCACAGAGAATCTTTCTGCCCTTTATCAGTTCAGCTGGACATTTTACTCCTGATTTAACACTAAAAATAGACTTTTGTTGGAGTTTGATGCTGTCTAATAATTTTCTGCTACTTAATGGAAAAATTGAAAGGAGATCAAAATTTGTGCTCTGGACATTACTAGTGAAGATATTAGGGCAGTTATTAACTAAACTTTAAAAAGTATATATTTAAATACCAGGATTAGAGCTTATTCTGATCCCCTCTTACAAGTACCTAAATGTATTTGCTGTATGCCAATTCAGTATGGACTTTAGACTAGATCTAGGTATGACAGAATTGCAGAAGATACAGCTCGAAAATCAAGTCTGGGGGGGCAACACAGCAGCTTGCTAGAATCTCCTCAGAAGGTACTGGGAATTGCAGACTTTGCTCCTAGTCCACCACAGTAAGACTGACAGGTATATTTCACGGAAAATCCCACTTGGCTGCCCAAACTCATGTTTGCTATATCCTGGGAGTGGCTGCATCATCATTCTGTTTCTGCAGGTGAATGCCCAAACCAGTATACCAGAGCATTAAGAATTCCTTACATCTAAATGCTCACATGCTCTTGAGCATTTAACTTTGAATTCTCTGGGTTCACAGTTTAGGTTTGTTGATGTGGGTGTTCTTGGTTTTAGTTTAAAAGTGTATTGCTGAGCTTTTTCTCTTGAAGAATTGACAGTGCCTTATACAATGGTGCTCTTGAGCATAGTTGTGAGGGGAGGAAAATACCAAACAAACTCAAAAAAGCTTTTCTTGGGATCCATTTTCTTCCCTCCCCCCTTGAATGATAAGCTGTGAATTGAGATCTCCTGAAGTTTATTTAAGGACTTAAATTTAATTACTGTGTGAAGTCAGTAGCAGGACAGTCCTTGAAAATTATTGGGTTTGTTTGCATGTGAGGGTGTTTTATTGTTCCAAGCTTTCTGATTTTTGTGGAAGATAAACTAGCTCTTGATAGTTTGCTTTTAAATAAGTAGTCTCTTTTCAGAAACCTCTTGCTGTGTAGCTGAACCATACCTGCAGGAGAGAGAATAGGATTCCAGTTTTCCAGTAATGAAATGGGTTGCTCTATAACAAAATGGCCTTTTTTTTTTTCCCCTTGTAATATGCCAACGTTTGGCTTATTTGCTTGGCAAAACATCTGAAAGGGATTGTGGTATTTTTTCTCTGGGTGATTTATTGTATGCACTTTGTGTTCTTGCTTCCTTTCATAAACAGGATAATGCAGAAAGAGGCTTCCTGGAGTCCTTTCGGATGTTAAGAGGAAATCTACCTTGTGGCTCAGAAATTCTTATAATCATAGATAATGCCAGGATCCTGAGCAGAGGGAGTCTTTGCAAATGAGCAGTACTCTGCCGCCAGGGTAGTCTCCAGCGGCACCGAAAGGAGCAAACCAACCTCAAAGAAGATCCTCTTATCTCCATAGGAACTGCATGTGTGCCCAGGGCTGCCTTCTGTGCTTCTCCCCAGATAGCTTCCAGCCCCATTTCTAACATTCTTTATAAAAACCAAAACAAACCCCAAATAAAAATCAACCAATCAAACCAAATAAAAAATGGCAAGACACAAGGCAAGCCCAAACCCACAGCTAGCAGGAGTCTGGTTCCCTTGTTCTCTTACCAGGACCTTCTGCCAGAGTCAGATAAGCCATGGAAAGCAGCCGCTGAGTTGGAGAAACTTCTCTCTGGGTGCTGCAGAACATGTCACAGTTCCCATCTCCAGACAGACCTTTTGTAGATAGTTCTTGAAATGTTTGTAGTGGTGGGGCAATGGTCTGATTCTTCATCCTCAGTCTAAGTCCAGCTTCCGCATAAAATATGAGAGCTTGGTCTGGCTGTTGGCTGTGAAAGTCACTGCTTTCCTTTGGTTTAAAATTAAATTTCCCTCTTCAATCTGCTCCAGCCTTGGGGTACCTTCCCTCCCGCTCCCCAGCCATGGAAAACTGCATGGTGAAGATGAACATGTAGATTCAATAGCACTTACTAACCATAAAAGAATAATCTTTATTTTAGAGTTCAGCCTATTTTAAAGTGTTTTACAGTTTTGTTTGACAGGTAAGGTTGCCAGGAAGCCTTATTAAACATTAGGAATAGATATTTTTATGATCACTATTCTTTATTCATGTATCCTGAATGCTCTCCCAGATGTGTTCAGGTACCCAGG
This sequence comes from Manacus candei, assembly GCF_025592945.1. Lineage (NCBI taxonomy): Eukaryota > Metazoa > Chordata > Aves > Passeriformes > Pipridae > Manacus > Manacus candei. The sequence goes on from NW_026138066.1 coordinate 8,210,196, forward strand.
TTAATTTGCACTTCCCTACCAGTAGCTTTCCACTGGCATCTTTGTTCCGCAAACATTCTATTATCAGACCCCATTTCATTTTTCACTCTGCTCAGCACTGGACTGTTATTTTAGCTCTCATTAGTGGAAGAGTTCCAACATGGATGCCTCTAGGAAAGTTCAGATGCTGCGAAAATTGGTATTGGTGCCTTCCCCTGTAGCATTGCTTTCCTGATGCAGTCTTCTGTATGACAGAAGCTGGCCGAGCTCAGCTAGCAGCAGCAGCACTTTAATAATAATGGGCTTCAAGAAACACCTGCATTTGGGGTTGCCATTGCACCACAGCAGTACTTTTGGCCTTGCAGCAGGTTTAATGTTAGTACTGCAGTTAGGGCTTGTTAGAGCTGCAAGTGCAGGTGATGCAGTTCAAAGCAGACCGCGCACCTTCCCAAGTGTCCACATCTAAATATGTTCACAGTTGTAGTTTGGTTAAAACCCACTTGTTATCTGGTTACATCCCTTTTGTTTGCAAGCTTGAGCCAGATAAGAGAACTACAGAGCTGTTTGTTGGGTGACTGTTGGAACATCTTCCTTAGTTACTGCTGGAATGGAAAGCATTTCGTTATCACAGACTGCAACAGCTGACTTTTCTCCAAATATAGAACAGAAATACGTATTGAATCCTTTGGCTCTTTCTTCAGTATTGGGAGTGTGTCTACCTTTTCCCCATAGTAGCAAATCAATGCAATTGCTGGAGTTTCTATTCTTGAGAAGCTTTGAAAAAACTCATTATCGTCTTCCAGCTTTGACTATGGATTTTGCCTCCTGTTGTTAGGATTCCCTTGTAAATTTTATTTTTCCCCTTTCTAATTTCCTTTCTATTTTCTTCTCTCAGCTTTTCTTTTTTTTTTTTCCCCACTTACTAGAATATATACAAATGTTCAAGTGTGGGGATGTGACAAGGAAGCCCAATAGGCAATCTGTCTGTCTAGGAAAAATATACCAGTGTACCTCTGGTCCCACTCAAGTGCTCAGTATGTACGTAGATACACTGGTTTGGTCTCTATTCTCCTTACATATATCCAAATGCAATTGTCACAATCATTTTAACTAAGCTACTGCTAATTTCTGTTTTTACAACTGATTGCTCTTTTCTGTCAAGATGGAATCTAATATGGACTTACTCATTTTCAATGTAACACTTCTTGAACTAAGAAATTGTTTTCTGTAATTTAGAAATTTGGAGGGCGTTCTTTGGCATTAGCCCCCCGATGCCTCCTGTGAATGTCGTTGCATTAGAAATTCCTGATCAAATGGGTTTTTCCCTCTGTTATGAAGAGGTGCTCAGCTAGCCACTCATCCTGTGTGCTATCTAATGTGATTTCAGTAGTGTGTAGCAGGCACACCAGCTTGTACCCTGTCTTGAGCTTTATCTGCTAGAATGTTAATCCACGAGCATTTGAAATCATATGCCTCTGAGACACCATCAGCTAGAAAGAGATAATGTCAGTTTGAAACTGTGCTGTACCCATTCCCCATTTGCCCACTCTGATCTCTCCTAAATAGGCTAGAACTTTTTGTAGAATATTTTTTAAGCATTTGGCTTATTTGAAACTTATATACCAGCACTGGTTTTGGGTTCAATCTGTGTACATAACTGAGCAGCCACGATTACTCTTGTGTCATTAAGGCTTTTGATACTGGTACAGAAGCAGGTAGAATTTTTTTCCTTTTTATCAGTGCCTGTTATTTTGCCAAAGACATTTAAATAATATTAAATAGGTGGTTACTTGATCCTTTTTTTCTCTTTTTCCTTTTGTTGCTTGCTAAGGCCTTCCTTACCTCTCTAACAAACATTAGTCTTTCCAGACTGCTTTTTCCCCTTTCACTTTGATTTACACAACAACCTCCCATCAGAGAAGAGGGACCAATGTTTCACTAGGCTGCAACTCTCCGAACATTTTTCTAGTTGCTTGGTATATATTAATTTTAAAATATTTTTCTTTCTGCTTTTAATCTTCTTTGAGACGTGAAAGATCCCTAAGAGATCATGTGTATTCCCACACACAGCAGCCTCTCTGAGTTCCCTGACACATATCCTGTAAAGCTCTGTTGTTAGGATTAAGACAAAGCATTTGCAGAGGATCCTAGCTACCTGTTTCAGAAGCCTGTCTTAGTTATGTCTGTCTTTCTGGAATAAGATGCATTGACATACTGCTGTCTTTTGCTCTTTAGAGAATAGGTTTGGTTTTTTTAGGATAAATTTTTTTAGAAAAAAGTGGGTTGTATTGGTACTTTGTACAAACTGTCTAATGTAGTTGAAAAATCTGAATAAAAGCTTAAAGAAGGCATAATAATTTGTCTAGTTGTTCCCCCTCCAATAGTTGTATTGACCAAGTAAATATTTTTCTTGCTTCTGAGGCTAAAATGGTTACCCCACTGCCACCTGTCTACAACTGTGGATAGTCTTAGGCATGCACCTCATGTTCCTAGTGTTGGTTTGAGCCTCTGGGCAGCAGCAGCGGCTCTGTCGAAGGGAGTCATCCTGCAGCCTCCTTTTCTGACCTGCTGGGTACTCCTCTCACTGCTTGAGAATACTGAGTGTTGAGAAACCTGCTCTTGCAGTTCATCAAACAGGGCTCCTGCTCCAGGACAACGGTATTACATCACTGCTCTTCTCTGTAATCTTCCCATATACCTTCCATGGAGAGGTGGTGGCCTTGTAGCAACAGTGAAACAAATTTTGAGTCAGTATTTGGATGATTCAGGGAGGGTTCATGGGTCTTGTTTTGATTTGGAGGTTGAATATAACCTGCACAGCTGTGGAGTTGCTGGGATGATGCTTGTAACTAGTTTCAGTTGTTGACTGGGATGATCTGTGACAAGTCTCACTTGTTGAAATTAAGGAACAGGCTTATTCTGAAAGTTTCTTTTTTTTTTTTTTTTTTTTTTTCCCCCATGGAAGAGTGACCTAAAGGATGAGAGATCCTGGGGAAGAAGGGAGAGAATTTTTTTCTTTTTTTTCCCTTTTCTTATTTTTTTTTTTAAATTAGGGAACTTGATAGTAACTCTTCGGCTTAGTTTTAAGCACTCATCATTTTCAAGTCTTTTATGGTAATACATATGAAGTAGGATTTATTTGGGTTTGCTCACCTGGTCCATGTGTCATCTCACTTTCTCCTCTGCACACAAGGAATCTCAGCTTTCATTAAAATGTTACTTAAGATCATTTTTGGATCGCGATTCTGGATCAGAAGAAAACCTTAAAAATGCCACCAAGGTTATTTGGTGCAGAAGTGTCTGCTTGAGTCTGCAGGCTGGTTGAACTAGTCACTGCTGCTGGTGTGACCCTGCTGCAGAGATGTTAACAGAAGTGTCTAACCATGATGCAAATGTCAGCATTGCTGCTGTTTCACTCCTCTCAGAGCCTTTGAGAACAGGTTTATGGATCACATGCTTCACTCTTTGGAGACTGTGGTGCATAGGCTTTGGTGCCATAAGTGATTTTTAGGAACATTGCTTTTCACCTTCCCAACCTGACCCATTGTGCAAAAAGGTGAGAACAGATGGGGACCTGCGCAATGCCATAGTGGAACAGGCCTGTGACATCCCATGTTCCTGGAGGACCTTCTGCTCCTTCCCCTGAAAAGCAGGACCTGAATTTTCCTGGCTGGAAAATGGAGTGTCATCTTGCCTAGTCCCTAACTAGTACATCCCTATGACTGCTATGTCCTGGTCATGACAATAAGCCTTTTTTTCCTGGTTTTTATGTGTGACTGCAGTGACAGTCATGTATTTATTTCCTTAGAGCCCATCGGTGTCCTGTGTGTTCATGCCTGTTCCTGGGACAAGCCTGCCCTGGGGTGTGTCTGTGGCTTGCTGAAGGCGAGGGGAGCCTGTGGAGTGCAAAGCACGTCTGGGATGTCTGGTCTGGCTGTGGTGGGAGGCCCATCCATTTGTCACCCCATGTAGGTAGGGTTTCACTTGTGTGTGGAGCCTGGCAGGCCACAGGATGCTTGCTTTGCTCGAAGCCCACTGGATTGCATTTGAGTAATCTATAAGTACAGGGAGCAGAGGTGATACGTGGAATAGCACTGTTTCTATATCTTTAGCTGAGATAAAACTATTCCTTCAAAACTCATTTCCAAAGAGACCAGTGCCTCAATGAAAACAAGGTTGTTTTTTTTTTGTTTGTGGTTTGTTTGTTTGTTTGTTTGTTTGTTTTGGTTTGGTTTTTTCCTCCCCTGTTAGACACAGGGCCATATTTAACTTAGCTTTTGGAGCCCAGCGAGGGAAGTCAATTCTTCATTTTGAGGTGGGAAGGGAAGGGGGCGAGAAACCCGTTTTCCTAGTTTGGAAGAGCGGTTTAACTGATTAATGAGATGTGAGGTGACACTCATCCTGTGGCATCGGGCACGGGGGATGGGACGAGGATTCGCTCCTGCAGGGAAGGGCTTGCTGGTGCTTGTCTTGGTGGCTGGGGCGAGTGTCTTTTGCTCAGCGCGCCTTCCCCGGGGCTGCCGCCCCACCGGCAGAGCTTTGCTGTCCTGAAATTGGAGCAGGCTGGGAGCGCAAGGCTGCAAGGGCACTTGCCCCAGTCAGACTTGGGGGGAAAGCTGCCTCCAAGCAAGTGGGAACCCGATACACTCTGAGGAACCGGAGCCAGCTGCTGCTTTCCCTTTAGCAATATGCAAGTCTGTAAAATACTCATGTGGAGCCACCTGCGAAAGCAGATTAACCCCTTTATCTGTGTCGCTTCTTTTCTCCAGCTCACGCCGCCAGTGGTTGTTTTTCCTGAGGGAGTTCCAGGGTGGCTGGCACACACAGATTTTCTGCTTAGCTTCAGGATCCCCACAGTTGTGCCCCTTGATTCCTGTCAGTGGTTAATGATTAAATACAGCTACTGAATTGTAACCGAATTTGGGGTGTTGACTAGTGGGGTAGATGAAGACGTGCAGAACCTGCCTATGGCACCTTTCACGGCTCCTGCATCTATGGATGATTCCTGCAGAAGCAGTTAGTGGGTGGGTCAGGGAATGGGTCCTCACCCCCAGTGACCTTGGAGGACAATGCTCTGTTCTGCCTCGTTCACGGCTAGAGGTCCCTTCTTCTAAAGTAAGCGCTCTCCGGCACTGGGAGCCGGGCTGCATTTATTACTAACCCCACCCATCCCTGCCTCTTGCAAGAATCTTGTGAGGCCGAGATTGTGTTTTTAGAAGCAGAATGACAGAGAGAAATTCCCTGGAGGCGAATGCAGAGTGTGTGCTGTGCACGCCAGTACAGACACACGGGGCTGGGAACTCCCAGAGAGAGATTAAGTGCGAGAGAAGAGCGCAGAGCAGCCAGAGCTGGAGGAGGGGGGTGGAGGAGGCGAGACGCTTTCTAAGCCTCAAACTGAGCCGTTCGGATTTTTTTTTCTTTAAGAAAAAAAAAACCAAAAACCACCCTCAACCAACCTCGGTCTCGACAATCTTACTGAAGTGCCTCTTGTGTTGCCGGATCATCTCACTGCTGGGTTTGAAGGACCCAGGCTAACATGATGTACCTCTGGGTGAGTAGGAAGCGTGTGTGAGGGCTTGCACACTTTGCACATATAAGGAATGGAAAGCTGAAGGACTCTGCACTAACGTGAGTGGCCTTCACTGTTGGGCTTAGCTCTCTGCAGCCTCTACACACAGTGGGCTATTTTTCCCTTGTAAAAAATAATATTTCGGACAGGTACTATTAACTGGGTATCGAGCAGGTTTTTCCTGTGGTTATAGGTTTCTCTGGAGAGAACAGTTTTGGGCAGGTGCCTTGGAGACAAGATTTTTGGTATAATGCTCATCACTGTCTGCCATCTGAGAGACCTCTGTGTGTATATATATATATACACATATATATATATATAATTTTTCTTTGGTTGCATAACACTGTTCCCATGTGCCTCTGCTTTATGGGATTTTGGTGTTACTGAGAGACATCCCAGGTAGTGAAGGACTGCTGCTGTTAGGGATCTGTAGTCACTGAAGGTTAGGAGACGAGCAGGAAGGGAATACATAGTTTTGGAGTTTGGGAGAGAGAAGCTGTTTCTCAAAAGTTGGATGCAAGGTTGTTTTTCCAGAAGTGGCACAGTTACTCAAGTTTCTGGTGGAGTATGGAAAATAATGTCAGGAAAAACATGTGTAAAGTGTTATATAGATCCAGCAAGCAAAGTAAAAGCTTATATAAAGGCATATATATTTTCAGCCTTTGAGCAAGGACTGGAATTTCCTCTGGAGCAGTCAGTTCTCTTAGAGTGCTCAGTCATCTATGTGTAGTTTTGTCTGCTCCTGGGCACCCCTGAGATCAGCAGTTTGCCCTTGGGTTTCCTTACCTAGATATGTGAGGTGAAGAATAATTGGGTTCCAAGTTTTTGTCCTTTTTTTTTTTTTTCTTAAAACCCACCCTCGTTCCTAACACTGAGTGTGGGGGCTCTCGCTGCTGCTGGCTGCTGTTAGAGTCTGACTCCCCATCACTCCCAGGAACAAACACTGGTTTATTTTAGCAACAAAGCAAGCCTTGGAACCCAGGCAGAAGGATTTGACTTCCCTTCTTTGCACATACACACACTATCTTTGTTGCAGGGTAACTTGACTCTGCGCAGGGGTATGCACACTTGCCTGGTTTCGTCCAGCAGGCCCTGCTGGCAGGCACGTCCACCTCCTCTGCTCTTCCTCTTGCCACAGCCTGGTGTGCGGGACCCCAGCTGGGGTGCTGGTTTTCAGTGAGAGAGACTGGGCAGGCCCCATGGCTCAGCTAAGATTTGTGCTTGGTTTGGTGGGTGGGGTAAGAGGAAAAGTAATTCAGCCATGCTGCTGATGATTTTAGATAAGGGGTAAACAATGGAGATGTTCCTTACTCTGCTAAAACGAAGAGGATGAGTGTGGGAGCAGACTAGAGCTGCCCTGCTATCTCGCCTCCTCATGCTGAGGGGTGTGTGAGCACTGTAGTGTAAAGCAGAGGTGTTAGCCTGCCTAAAGACCAGCTTTGGCCCAAAAGGTGAAGCCTTGTCCTGGGTTCTTAAAAGAAGGTTGAGTTTTGGGATGTTTGCTGACAAGACGAAGGCTGGTAACCCTCCGTGGGGTGCCGCTTCTGCCTGCACCCTAAACTTAGGGCAGCACTGCTGCTGTGTATGCATTGCAGTTAAACTTAAGAGAAGTGGGGAAAAGAAATGTTAAATGCTTGAAAATAGCTGAAGGGGTTTTAAAGGCCTCATCTGGGCACTGTGCCATGATAATTAAAGAAATTAGTGAATTTTTGCTATCTATATATGATCTTTGCCTTCTCAGTACAGGTTACCTTATTACTTTCGCGGAATCTTCTCCTCCTTGGTCCTTTCAGGAACCTTTTCTTCCGTGCCTATTTGTGTTTCTGCTTTAAGCTCTTTTTATCTGACAGGCTGCATAACCTTTAGCAGTGAGAACAAGGAGCCTCAAGTGACAGATCTGGTTTGGTGTGGGGTTTGCTGTGCCTCGCCTGTGCCAGTTTCTTGCTTCCCTGCTCACAGGTTCCCCCCCCTACCTCCCATTGTCTCCTTGTTCCCATGCTGTCTTTTTTTCTGTTCTGTGCCTCTTGTCCTTGGAATGTCAAGACTTCAGTAGATGCATGGAGATTTGTACTGAGTCATTCCTTAATTCAATGCATGAAGCTACATTAATGCAATGTTAAATTTGAGGTTTTAAATATGCAAGTCCTGAAATCCAGAATTAAGGTTCCCACAGCAACCATAATGTTTCTTCCCCCCACCCCCCAAGGGGTGCACATTACAGAATTATCTTCTTTGAAGAGATTGTGCAATATTGAGTGCTGTCAGGTTTGACAAATAGTAAAATAAAAAGGAGAATATGTCTTTCTCTGCAACTGTGGTATAGCATGGATACCGAGCCTAGACATACAGGCTACCTGCAACATCACAGTCCCCGATCATAATGCTGTCTCTGGATTGAAGTGGTGCTGTAGCCTTGCTTCAGACTGACATTCTTGCTTGATGAACTGTATTCCCTCGGGTTAAACTTGTTGCAGGATACTCTTAAATATTTGAGAGCCTTGTAGACTACAGGAGATTGTGGGCTGTGGAGATCTGGAGAGTGGGAAACTTAAAATATCTGTTGTGATGACCTAATGCTTGGCATTGTGAGGGAAGTGAAGGCGGCAGACTATCTGTGCCATTAAATATCAAGAGAGACTATTTATCTTAACACTTTTACTGTGTAGGATGCAGTTGTATGAAGTCTTTCTGAGGCAGAGATGGTATGATAGTCCCTCTGATGGCGTAGACCATTTGAGTGCATCGTCAGTGTTGAAACTCAAGGTGGGTGCTTTGCCATATGTATAGGTGTGTATAGGAATTCTATTTTGCAGACAAGAGTATTTTTTGGGGGGGGGACACCATTTAACTCTGCTTTTGTCTCTTCTCTCGTTCGTCCCCATTTGCATGCAGCTGTCTGGGCTCCTGAATTGCTCGAGAGGGCTCCTAGTCATCCATTCTCTGAATGGGACATGGGGTAATTTGGACTATGAAGGCAAGAGGGTCTTTGAGGGAAGTCAGTACTGACAACATGGGGGCAGGTGTTCTGCTGGTGACAGCCAGGAGCAGAGTGGTTTGAATGTGGAAAAAGTGTTCAACCCTTTACTGGATAAGAAAGCCCGATTCTTTTTTTTTTTTCCTTCCTTTTTTTTTTTTCCTCCCATTTATGAGCAGATGAATCTTTGTGTACTGTGAGTCATAAGATATAATCTAGAGTCATTTCATTCCAAGTATTTTCTAAAGAGCATGATGTGTTCTGAGAGTTGCATGTATGAATGTCGCCTTGTTGGAGGTCTGTTTTTACAAGAAAGGTTGAAAGGAAGGGGCAGCAGCCCTATGAAGCAATTTATCAATCATCCTTCTCCTGTGCTCAAAGACAGCTGAAACTATCAAAGGCAGGAGGGACCAAGGTATGGGAGGTCCATGCTGTTGCTAGGCTTCTCGTAGGAAAGCACTGGATTCATTGCTCTGATCTCAGTTTATAGTGGGTATGGATAATTTCCTCATTTCTCGCAGCCACGTACAGGGTACATGCTGAGTGTCTGTGAGAGGGCTGGCTGCCTATTGCAACTAGAAATGATTCCTTTCTCTAGAGCCTTGTGAAAGTGAAGATCTTACCTAGACCCGCTAATTACCATACAGCAAGAATAATGCTAGTAAGCTTGCCAAGCTCATTTTGGATTTTTTTTTTTTTTTAGTTTTCTTCCCGACCTGTCTTTTACTTGCCTTTTGTCACTTAAAAGTCTCTCCTTGCATTCACTGGAACAACTTTTCCCTCTAGGCTGCAAGCTCATCAGCTTTACCACCAAGGGATTGGAAACCCAACTCCGATGCCAAACTTGAGTCTTAGCAACATGCTCTTCCTCATGCCAGGTCTTTCTGTTATTTGTTTGGTCTTTTTTCATGAGAGTGAAAAGTATGAACATTACGGCATGGTTTTCGAAGTGTGCGTTTGATAGCAGCAAAGCAAGTGGCTATCCAGGGAAAACTGCCTCCCTGCTTTGTTCTGGTGCCAAGCCTGGGGCAGCTCTTACTGGGGAAGTCTGGCTGTGCCTCTAGGTCTTTGGCTGGAACCTGTTTGGTAGGCATGGCAAATGAACACGTCAGCCAAAATGGCAAATGAAGCTCTGACGGGAGGGAGAACGCGCAGCTGCTGTATGTGAAAGGTGCGTGCGTGGCGTGGTCAGTGCTAAGAGAGGTTAAAATGGGGTTGCCTCTGGGAGACTGTGGCTGTGAGGGTGTAGAAAGGTTTTCCTGATTGCCTATTAGAGGTCAGGTGTGGGTGAATTTCTGCGAGTGTATTAAAAGACATTTTGTGTTAATATAAACACTGATTTTTGGATTCTTGCTCCAGAGCAGGAAAGCTCTGGAAAATCATAAAATGGAGCTCATGTGAAAATCCTCGAGTGAGTAGCCTGAAAGCTGATTCCCCAGCCTGCAAGTCCCTGCGGTGCCATACTGTGGCATGCACACATAGCAGCTTGAATCCAGAAGTAATATAGTTATGTTTGTCCAGCTCTGCAGCTGAGATAATGAGTTCTGCTGCTCGATAAGGTTTATTAACTTTGGTGCAGCACCTCATGAACATGGTTATACTGCTTCCACACTTGAACTGTTCCGTGCACAGCTGGGTTGGGGATATCTGCATTGTGTTCTTTTGGGGGTTAGTGTGACAAAGCGACTTGCATTTGTTTGCATCTAGAGTTTTAAAAAAGCTTTGGAGTTTTGGGAAACAGAGAAAGAAGAGTTTATGAAAGAGATTATATAATGTGACTGTCTGTGTTATTAGAGGACTAAAGTTGATAATCCAGGTGATCTTTTCCAATTCTGTGTTCCTGCAAGCCTGTAATTGTGGAAGATGTCAAGGTCCCAACCGAGATGAGAAAGCCCAGTGCAGTTCAAAAAGACAAGGTATTTCATGGCTTCAGGATCAGAATGATCTCTTCTGTAGGATGATTTTATCTGGTTTTGTATAAATCAAGTGTCCAGCACATTGCCATCATATTAAGGAATTCCCTTCCTTGAGGAGTCTAAACAAAAGAATTAGGGGGATGTAGACTGGCTGAGTTGGTGTGAATTTCTCCAGCAGCTCTTCTGCCTGACTGCTGTATTCCCACCTGTCCAAACAGTGATGAGCACAGGGGACTCTGTTTGCTGTAAGCCTGTCCAAGTCCTGGGAGACTGACAGGGACTGGGTCATGTTTAAGTTAGTTTTTCACAAAACAGCCTGTTTATCTTGGAAGGAAGAGAATAAACCATAAGAGAATAAGGAGAGAATAAACCTCAGCCTTCCTGATTTCCAGCTGAAAGCTTGAGGAAGAGCACAGATAATAGCGATTTGGGACTGAACATCTGTGTTTCCTGCACTTCCCATGGTGCTTATTTGCTAATCTTAATTCCATTAGCCCCAGAACTGTTTTCACAGAATCACAGAATTGTTAGGATTGGGAGGGACCTCTTGAGATCATCTAGTCCAACCCCCCTGCCAAGGCAGGGTCACCTGGAGCAGGTTGCACAGGAATGCATCCAAGTGATTTTTAAATGTCTCCAGAGAACGAGATTCCATAACCTCCCTGGGCAGCCTGTTCCAGTGCTCTGCCACCCTCAATGTAAAGAAGTTCTTCTTCATGTTGAGGTGGAACTTCCTGTGTTTTGGTTTATGATCATTGTTCCTCGTCCTGTCACTGGGCACCACTGAAAAGAGTCTGGCACCATCCTGTTGACACCTGCCTTTGAGATATTTATATGCAATAATGAGATCCCCTCTCAGTCTTCTCTTCTCTAGACTAAACAGGCCGAGGTCCTTCAGTCTCTCCACATAATAGAGATGCTCCAGACTCCTGATCATCTCTGTGACCCTCCTGCTGGATCTTCTCCAGTAGCTCCTTGTCTTTTTTGTACTGAGGAGCCCAGGACTGGACACAGCATTCCAGATGTGGCCTCACTAGTGTTGAGTAGAGGGGGAGGATCACCTCCCTTGGCCTGCTGGCCAAACTTGTTTCTATGCACCTCAGGATACCATTGACCCTCCTTGCCACAAGGGCATGCTGCTGTCTCATGGTCAACTTGTCACCCACTAAGACTCCTGGGTCCTTCTCTGCAGAACTGTTCTCTAGTAGGTCAGCCCCCAACCTGTGCTGGCACTTGGGGTTATTCCTCCCCAGCTACAGTACCCTACACTTGCCCTTGTTGAACCTCATTAGATATCTCTCTGCCCAACTTTCCAATCTGTCAAGGCTGTCCTAGTCCCCAAGGCTATGGCGGCAGTATAGGAGAGGTCTTTGAGTGGCTCTAAATTGGAGTGGCTTTTTTGCCACAGCTCTGAGCAGTCACTAGGGTAGCAACTGTGTATGTGTGCATGCCTAACCAAAAGGATGATTGGATGGCTTGTGCAGTTAGCTGGAAAAGATTCCTTCATCCTTCAGTGAGGGCTACTGGGTCAGCAGGAGCTTGAGTCACAAAATGTTTTCTTTGCAGAGTTGTCAGTGTGGAGGAGGATCTGTGGTCTGGATGGTACCCCGTACTGAGGGCCGTATGATGCACCCTGTGGCCATGCATTGGATAGACAAGCTGTGCTGATGGACCAGTGCAGATAGTTCCATGCTGGAAGTGAAAACAGGCCTGCAGAAAATTAGGAAATCAATTGAGGATGTGCTTTGTGCCCTCCGGTGCTAAAGTCTTTTACTGAAAGTGTTAAAGATTCCTCAAAGCTGTGAAGAAGCTTAAACAAGTAATTAAGTTTCCTTCGTCTGTCCCTTAAATTTAGGTTTCATTGTTCTCAGAGTCCTATGTCTCATGACTAATATACTGCCTGCACAATGCGCTGGCTGATTTTTTACCAGATGGTTCTTGGGTCTGTAGCTGAATCCAGGGCAAAGGCATTTAGTTTTTCTCCTGCCTCAAATGAAAGATGCTGTCCCCCACACAATGCTCTAATTGAATATTGGACATAAGACAATGATGAAGTGAAAATATTTTGACCAGATGACAATTTTTAAAGATATTCTTAGGGATTATTATTCATTGTGTTTTAAGGAGCTGACATAGGATGATTCTAGAACACTCCTTTTTTTTATAATTTATAAATCATTTCATGTTGAAACAAAGTTTAAATGCAGAAAAATGCTGAAATTTAATTATGTATATGTGACTAGAAGATAGAAAATGTGCAGTGTGAACTGCCTGTTGCTATTTTTTTTACTTTTCATTTCTGTTGTAATAGCCTCCTTTTTCATCCCACTCTCAGTCACGATGGTGATGTCTGCTTGCATCCATGACGTATCTTTTGGATGGAGAACCCTTATGAGTAAAGACAAAGCATCCCTCAGGAAGGTGGCAAAGCCTGTTTGGTGCAGCACAAGTGGGGTGTGTAGCCCTATGAGGACCATCTCAGTAGCACTGCAGAGGAGCTTTGCTCCGAGGCCTGTTGGATCCAGAAGTAGTTGGAGCTTCTCTCCCCCCCTCCACCCGCCAAATTTATTACATTGTGATTTTAGCTGCTGCTTGAGTGAGGAGGAACAGTGAATGGCAATTACTTTTTTTGGTCCAGATAGCTGAAAAAGAAGCCCGTTCAGCATACATGAAGCTACTGACTGCAATATCTTTTAAGAAATGGGCGGTATTGGTATTTTAAAATGTTAGTGTTGGGGAAATTTTTTTCTCTGCAGAAAAAACTTTGTCAGAGTGTGTATGGTGTATGTGTAACTGCTGATTTTAAACACCTTTTGGACTGAGAAGTGCTGTAGAAATATGAGATGCTTTAATGCTTTTTCCTTGCATGAGGAATGTTGCTCTTCAATGCAGCTGTTTAGCTGTTGCGAACAGGTGTGCAATAAACACTCCTTCCCTCTTCAACCAAGTGTGGTGGTGATAGATACCCTCTCATTTAAACATGCATGATTTTCTCTCCTACAAGAATTAAAAACTTTAAAAATAGCTTATGTATCTAGAAAGAATATCTAGCCTTGTCCTGTTTCCCTCTTTCCCTCCCCCTTGCTACCAACTCAAATTACCAACAAGCTTTGGAAATTTCGGGGCAGGGGGACAGAGGTGCAGCTGGCTTGCATGTGTTGCACCAGCTGTAATGCAAATGATACATGCTGAAAGAGGCTTTTCTCACTTTTGTAATTCTTGGATATTGTTGTGCAACAGGGACATGCGACAATTTGCCTTAAATGTATTTGCTGATATGTTCCACTGAGTATACTGCATCCTTTGTTCCTTGCCGGCAAGAGACTATCAAAATCCAATTGCCCGTCGGCAGCATGTCTGATTGCAGCTGGGACTGTCCTCCTGGCTTTCCTATCCATCATTCCTGGGGTGATCCCATCACACTTGAAAACAGTTAATTTAGAGCTGGCCAGAACATGGACTTTGGTAAATCCTCAGCTTTTTTTGACAATTGTTTGGACAATTTGTAATAAAGCACAATTTTTCTGTCCTTTGTCTCTGAAAGTGGCATTAACCTATTGCTCTTCTGCCTAAGAGGGCTGAAGGGGACGTGCTTGGCCAGCCTGTGCACAGGTTCTCTGTGGATACCTGTCAACTTTTCTGCTGCTTATCTGGAGCAGTAAAAACACAGGCACTGGAGGTTCAGCTGTGTAAAAACAAAAGCTGATGTTGATTTAATCCCATTACATTGCGTTGATCTCTCAACCACTGGACTCTTAGTAGGATTCCAGCTTTAATCCTGTAAGGATCAATCTGACCCGTTGCTTTTCTGTCCTGATCCTAAATCCCCCTTTAATCTTGTTAATTATACCAGGCCTTTTTTGGTTTCATTTTTTTCCCTTGTGGACCAGCAAAACCACATTAAATCTTCACGTTGCTATCTCTGACCTGGTGTTTTTACCCTTTGTTCATCCTGCTGAGGAGCAAGGTGCTCCTGAAGGCTGGTTTCACTATTCATACCAGTGTGTTTGGTGGTCCAGTGGGCTGCTTCTGCAGACTCCTGAGGACTCAACTAGGTACGCTGTTGTGCTGAATCCCTCCTGATTCTGTCAGGATTTTTCTTTTTTTTTCATTGTGGTTTGATATTGTACTGCATGAAGGGGTTGGGGAATCACAAAACATGAGAGCCACTTTGAAATTACTTTCTTATTTTAAAGATAAAGGTTTTTTGGAACAGAATCCCAATGACTGGCATTGAGGGCTTTGGAGTTGAAGACAATGTCAAGGAACATGGAGCACTGCTCGGGTGATGAGGCAAGCACTCTGAAAAGGCTCGGACTCGGGTCAAGGCTTAGGTAGTCCCATGGCTCACAGATATATTCTGAAGGTCACAGAGAAATTCAGCTGCTTAAATCAGCCTTTTTATGTTTACGTGTGTTCGGTGGCTTGAGGAGAGGAATAATGTGCATTCAGACTTGAGGCTCTTTATCTTCACATTGCACTGTCTGCAGGCCTCCAAACCCAGCACTGCCTTTTCTGTGTAATGCACAAGGCCAATTTCTCACTGTGACAATCTGCTCCTGGCACTTGCAATAATAGAAACTAGCTGTGCTTAATGTATTCATCTCTGGTATTTCCTATACTGTAAAGAAGAAAAGCAACCAAAAATTGCACCTACTTTTGCTGTAACTTGATCAAGAGCTGACAGACCATTTCTGGAACATGTCTGTGCTGGGATCCTGACCACTCTGCCAAATTCTGTGCCTTTATCTTGCAGTGCTGCGCCTTCCCTTTCCCCTATCCATGCTGCTCTGCCTCACCCAGCAGAGGCTTCTGCTTTTCCAGCCTTTCAGCCAAATCCTGACTTCCTACCACCTTGCCAGAGCACCATGGGTCTGATTTCTCTCCTTGCCAGAATGCAGGCTGTAGGTGTGGGTCTGACTCCCTTTTAAACCAGATAGAGAGGAAACTGAGTTCAGATCACAGAGGATGAGCTCCATGGATGCATTTATTCCCATTAAAGCAACCCTTGTGCTTAGTTTTTGGAAAACACTTAGAGCCATGACAAGAAGTAGCAATGGCTTTTAAGGAAACGTGGGCATTTTCCTAGCAGTTCTAGGGTTAAGGAAATTGTAGAGGGGTGACACGGTGACTGTTCCCTATTTTTGTGTGTTGCCAGTAGTGAGAAGGGGGAAACTTTGATTTCTAATCCGCTTTGGAGGAGGCTCCGTATCAGGGCTGCACAGAAACATCCAGTCAAGCAGCTCCTTTATCATAAAGGGGATTTTAATTAAAACTGTTCTCGCATCATGAGCGAAATGAGCGTCAGTGCCAGCCAGCCCTGTACTGGGCATTTATCTCCTTCAAACCACATTACCAGTAATTGCTGCATTAAATCAAAGTCGAGGGAGATTACAGGTCTGAATTGGGCAGGCGGCCGGTGCCAGCGCGGGGAGCTCCGTGCTGCTGAGTTGCTGATACGGGAACCCCCTCCACCCCTCAGCTGGGGATGAGGGCTGCTGGATCCCAAGAAGCCCTTCTCATTATGGGGTGGGAATTTTTGTCATAACCTCGGAGGAGTGGCAGGCTGTATGCTTGGAGCATTTTAAGCCACTGGTGTTTTTCTATTAGCTTCCTTTTAAAACAAACAAACCCAATAACAAAACAAGCCCTGTGGCATTGACATCCCACCCCTGTCTCTTGTTTGGATCCACCACAGACATTCCCTTTTATTCGTCTTCTACTGCTTTTTCCAGCACTGAAACTTAAGAATTAATCACCTCTTGTTTTGATATGTCCTTTTTTCTCTACCCTTCTTGCCACAGCTCTGCTGTGGAGCTGCTAGCTTGGTTCCTTTCTGTCCCAACATGGGAGAGCTTCTCCCCTTCTTCACCTCTCCCCCCACTGAGGAATTGTATCTTCCTTGACCCATTGTTCCTTTGCCAACTATGGCTCATCAGTTTGTTTAATTATTTTTCTAGGTTTTCTGTTGTCTCTAGCTCTAGAGCAGCTGTTTCCCTTCTTCTTTTCTCTGTACTTGGACCATGGTGACTCCAAAAAACATCTGATCATCCTAGCATTGCTCTTGCTTCCACTCTCCAGACCTCTGTCAGGGCAAGGCTGAGGAGTGGCCATGCCCACATGAGGTTTTAGGCATGTGGACTTTGCTGAGGTAATTAGATTTATGTGGGCAATCACTGAATTATCAAAATGTGACAGCTGGATTTTTGGGGGCTGTTATTAGATCTGTTCCGTAATTGTAAAGAGGGTAAGTCAGGAAGAGAACGTGCAGTAAACATGTTGTTTTTTCTTTTTAGAAGTAACTGTCATTTTCTTTGTTTTCATCTTGGTGGGGGTTACATATTTTCCTGTTCTATTGCAGACAATCTGGGACAGTTGGGTGGCAATGATGGTTTTTCTTCATTTTGCCCAGAGGTGCCTTTGGCAATCTGCCATTCTGAAGTTTGCTTCCTACGGTGTTTGCATATCTACCACATTCCTCTGCTACAGAAGTCCCATTCCTAGCACTGTGCTGAGGACCCAACAGTGTATGTGAAAGAGGGTGCTGCAGCTTGATCTGCCTGTCGAGCTGTATTGCATATTTAAGGTTCGCGCAAGTTTCTCAGAAGCTATCTAATTCAGAGCAGTTGCAGGAGATGTGCCTGCTGTGCCCCTTCAGAGCTTGAAGTTGCAGCTTTTGCTTCATTACAATGTGAGCTTGAGATGCAGCTTAAGTATTGCCCTACTTTAACTCTGGCCTGCACACCAATCTCTAGCCTGAGATAAGTGGTTCTTTTAAATTCATGCTAAGAGACCCATAAAGCCATAGAGGCTGAAGTTTGAGTGCTGCTGATATCCAAGCTGATAATTTGGGGGGGTTGCAGTGAATTTTTGCCTTAGTAGGCCTGTTACCATGAAGTGAGAGTAGCTCCACTGCAGAGTAACTGGAGAAATGTGCATAGAACATGAGCCAAGTGCTTTGGTAGAGATTTCTTGATAGTGACAGAAAGCAGAGATATGAGTTTTCATGGGAGCCAGGAAACCATCTTTATGGCATCCTGGTTTTGGGACAGAGAATGCAGATAGTGTGGTAAATTGGGGCAAATAAACATGAGTGAATTTTTTTTGTAAAGGTCACAGAAAACTGCTGAAAAGAGCAGGTATCTTGATTGTGCAGATGGTGCAACCAGAGAAAGCCCTCGGTGTTTGTTGTCCAGGGATTTCAACTGCTGTGGCTTGTTTTAGAACTTGCTGGGAGTTGAAGGTAGCCTGCAGGAAAGGACTTTGGACCGAGCTGTGTCAGCCTTTATTCTTTTCTTTTGGCTCATGGGAGAAGTGTGGGTAGCAGTTAGCTTCTGTGCCTGTAGCAGACCTCTGTGCCCATCTCTTGGGACTCTGTGTGAGGATAAAAAGATTTTCAGAATTTTGATCTCTCCTGCTTTCTGAGAAATATACAGATTTCAAAAACTCAACAAAAAAAAAAAATAAAAAAAAAATCTAGGTGTTTGCTGCCCTTTACTATTTTTGTCTTGGTCTCAGGCAGAAAGTGATGTGAAGACAACTTCTTACCTCTGAGCTGGCGTAGCCTCAACATACCTCTTCTGTTTTCCACCACAGCCTTATACTTCTCCACTAAAACCACTAGAGAAGGAACACAATAATAACTAGCACCTCTGCCCCAAGAAGAGTAGTCCCTGGGGTCACTCCTACATTAAAGCATGACTTGCTGCTGTCACCATTCATTTAGTGTCTTGACTTTCCTCTTTCAGGGTAAATTGCTTCGTTTTTGCCAAACCTCGGCTTTGCATGCTATTTCTGGATCCTTTCTGTGCACTCAGCAAATGCACCAAATTCTTAACTGCAGCGCTTCTGGTATTTTGCTCTTGAATCTCTTTAGGGATGCCTGAGTTTGGGATTTTTGAAGTTTTCTTAAATGGGAATGGGGAAAAAGCAGGATTCATCATCTGAAGCTTAGTAGGCAAGTGAGATTTTGAATTGAGGCCTACAGAAATTAATGGACAGATGTGTAATTCTTCTATCATGAAATTGTCATTGCAGATTTACACTGAAAGTGTCATATTCTGAATATTGCTGTGCTGTAAGTGTTTCCAAATGACTTCCTGAGATTTATTTGGTGACCTGCTGTTGTGGCAGCTAAAGGTCCTGTCTGCGTGATGTTCTCCAATTCCTCAGTTCCTGCCAGTAATGAAGTCTCGGACCCAGCTATCACGTGTAGACTGTGCTGCTTGTTTATTTCTGTCTTACTTTCATTCCATTAAGAGTTTGGTTTAATACTTTTGACATGTTTTGCCTCTTGCTTACAGTGTGTGGGCAGCTGCTCTGCTGTTCTGGTTGAACCAAGTTGAGCAGGGAATGCTTTTGCTCCTGTGTCAGAAGAACAGAAGGCTGTCTGAGAAAACCTTTCCCCCAAATTCTACTTTTGTTTGTGAGGCTGGGAAGCCATTCCGCTCTGTGGTAGGGATAAATTTAAGCTGATACCAGCATAATTTATTGTGTGGACATCCTTTAACTTGGAACAAGTACTTTATTCTATTTTAGTCTGTCACGTGGAAGCAATTTGATAAGCTGGGAGGTGAGGTGGGGAGGAAAATCCATAGCAAACCCGTCTCCGTTAGGAAGCAAGCGCTCAGCTGGATGAGTAAGACAGGGCCACATACTGAAATGCTCTGTGATAGTTGATCATGTGCTCCCTTCACCCCAGGCAAGGGCGGGGTAAAACGTGTTAGCTCAAATCCTTGGTGAAGGTGGTTTATCCCACGAGCATTTGCTGGGAGAGACTGGGAATGCAAGTGGCATTTCCAACGGCCCCATGCGGCCACTCACTGCTAGGACTGAGGTAATGGCAGAACTGTGCTTGCGTTACGGGGGAATTCGCCAGTGCAGACCAGCCCTAGTTTGTGATTCATTCAGTTAAAAATACTTGGTGAGAGTATCTCTGATACTACCATCTGGTGACTTTTAATAGTATTTATTCTTAGGAAGGTGGTTCTTTAATTAAGGAATTAACCTTAATTTTTGTAGGCTTAGTGTAGATCTGAAGAAATGCTCGGGCTTAAGCTGCTCTATTTCTAGAAGAGTCAAGTCTTTCTTTTTTGGATCTCCACATTGTCCCCTTAAGGATCAGCTAATTGAACTGCTGCTTCTTGTTAAGTGAAAAACCAAGTGGGACTATGAGAGATAGAATGGGCAAAGCTTTTCTCTGACTGAGGTTCTGGAGCAGCCTCTGAAGTGAAGGAAAACTGTCTGTTCTTTTGTTTCCTCTTTGTCCACTGCTCCCAAAGGAATATAGAAAGGCAGTGTGGCTCTTATGTAATGTCTAAACTATGAAGAGAAAACTTCTTCTTTTCTTTGATGTTGAAATTCTGCATCTGGGCACCTTTTTGTTTCTCATGTAAAAGGCAAAAAGCATTTTGATGGAGATGTAGCATTACCAAGATCAGTGCATATACAAGTGGTCCCAAAAGAAAGCTGTGATACAATGACCTTCATTGCCAAGTGGCTTAGCCCAAAAATACACTTCTTTGCTTCCTGAAGCAATGCCAAGCATTTAGAGTTCTCCTTGAAAGGAGGCCCAGGCCCAACATACAGATAATTTTTTTCTGGAAAAGCTGTGTATACTTTCTTTTCCCCCTTTTATATTGTGCCTCTGAAGATAACTAAGGCGATGGAGCCTGTCTGAATTTAGAAGCTCCTTTTGGACTTGTCGCATGTTGTACTCAGATGTTCTGGAGTTGTCTCAAGATAGTGTAATTAAAACCTGTTTTGTAATGCATGTAAAACACTGGGTTGGGGTAGAAAGGAAAGCTAAAGTCGTGTCTTCTATCTGCTGCTGGTATATCCAGACTGCTGGCAGGTTTATTTTGCAACTTAATCATGAATATATTCTTGTGAGTTATTGTTCTGTTAAAGCTGCCTTCCTGGGAGCCAGCTCGTTAGCATCATGCATAAAACCTCAGTTTTGGGAGTGCAGTCTTTTGACAGAGGATTTTTCAAACTTGAGATGAGTGTTCATCACTGCCTTACGTTTTCCTTTGTAATAATTTCAGAGATAGACTTTGGGCAATCTGAGTTTTGCCTGAATTGACTCTGAGTCCTTGTCCAGCAGCTGAAATTGTGTGGGCAGGATCTGTACTTCCAACTTAAGAAAGATTCTGCCTACAGAAACCTAACTTCAGGATCGAGAGCCTTTGTCTCTTGACAGCCATGACTTTGTAGGTCGTGTATTCGTAGAGCTTGGTTTCTGGTTGAGGAAGATCCAGGCTCGTCATTTCATGAGTCCTGTTTGGTATATAGGTTTCTTGAGTTTGCTAATATTACTGTTCTACTGGATGGCTGTAAGAAAGCTCAACAGAACAAAACAAAAGCCAGTTGTCCAGCAAACAAAGGTCTTGCAATATGCTGCTTTAGCAGACCAACGTCATATTCTTGTTGTGCCTCCTTTTTCCATGTCCTTCCCTAAAGCAGAGTTTGTTGAGGCTTTGAAAATAAGCAGTAGTAAAGAAGTAATTTTTTTTAGAATTCGAACCTGTTCTCTTATGCTATGTATTTGTAATTGTTTTTTAAAACTGTGCTAGTTTTCCAGTCTAGACAAACCATTAATATTTACCAGCTATGTGTAGATGATGCAGTGAAGAGCTAAGGGTGGTAACAGAATGCAGGTATCCTATGTCCATAGTTTAGAGCATGCATGGTGCCTAGCTATTAAGCCACTTTAAATGGGTCTCAGGACTACAGAGCTTAGTTAGAAAGTGTTTAGAGTGGTAGAGGCAGATGCAAACAAACTGTATCCCTCATAGGTAAATTGCCTTGCAAGAGGGGAATGTGTTGCAGCAAAAGATTTAAAGGGGAGATCTCCAGCACTTTGAAGGGAAAAGACATGACCAGGAGCTATTTTAGAACTTCGATTTTATTAAATATTGTCTGTGGTATTTTTCTCTCAATTTTTTTTTTTGAAATTGTGAATTTTATCCATTAAAACTGGATGTGTAATGACTGAAGTTCCTTGTCTGCCTGTGGTATTTTCTGGCAGAAACAGCGAGTATGATGGGGCTGTCTTCTCTGCTACACATAACCTGGTATTTGCTGCCTTCTCTAACTTTGGGCTTCTTGGGCCATTTGCCAGGGGGCTTTTAGTTTCCTTGGATTCAAAGTATATTCTTGGTAATTTCATTTGTGCTAATGTGCTTTAGGCCTATTAATCCTAATGAACACGAGGCATCAGTAGCACTAACTAATCAGACAGGGTTCAGGCAAGTAGTGGCTCCTATGGCTTTACCAACGCATTTAAATTCTTTCCTGTGATGTCCTTATTATGCTAATCCAACACACTCTGGTTTACTGCTACTCCACATTGCCCAGAACTGCTGGTTTCATTTCTACTTAATGCATCTCATTCCTGATCTGCAGCATTTGCCTGCTGAACGTGTTTCACTTTCAGGGAACGCACTGGCTTGGTGCTGAGTTACTCACCTGCATAACTAATCCACCACCAGATCTTCTTGCTCTTGAGATCAGGACAACTATGTAAAACTTACAGGTTTCTGAAACGTGAGAAAAAATCAGTTTCTGCAGTTACCTGTGTATTGTCATCTTTGCTTCTACTTGCCATTTGGGAATATTGAGCTTTCCTGTGTATGCTCTGCCTACATTTATGGCCTCCCCACTTGAATCCCTAATGATTCCAGGGTAAGAATAACAACTAGACCATAAGTAATTTTTCTAGTTGTTGATGATATTAGATCTAGGAAGAAAAAAAAAATCATCCAGTTTTTTAAAAAACATTATACCTATTCAAACCATTCAAACAATAAAGCCCAGAAAATGTAGCCCTAGAGAGGAATGATGACTTTCCAGTATAAATTCTTACCTGGAGTGAGCGAAAGCCATCTTTGTACTCAGGACATGGGACTTGCCTTGGTGCAAAATGAGAATCTCTTGCAGCTCTATAGATGTAATCTTGGTATCGAGTGCTGTTTGTCTAACACTGGTATGAACTGGCTGAGCTGCTTGATCTATTTAGCTGCTATGGAAATCAGTACATACCCAGCCAGAAAATGCATCCTTGCTGGCATGTTTCCTACGTTTACATCAGTCTTTAAAAAGCAGAGACATATTGTAAGCTGCTCATCAGATCCCTGATGACCCAGTTTAGCAGATGTAGTGATTGGCTAATTGTTAAAGATGCCATTTTTGGTGAGTGAGAGGAAGAGCATCAGCCAGGCTTCTAACGATGAAGAGTTAGAATCAGCGGAGGTAAGAGCTCTTTAGTGGGAGTAACTAGATAAGGCTTGGATTAATTTGTCTGGAGAACAGAGAATTATACAAAAGATTTATAAATTTAGTTTGTAAAATGAAACTGTTGGTGTAGTTCCTTAGTAAAGATCAAGGTGGTGTAATGACTATGTAGAATGGAAATAGCTCAGACTCCATTCTGTATTGCTCTGTCCCCACAGTACCAGTTTTTATCAATTTAAAAAAAAATGTATTTGTCAAATGTCTGGAACTACTATGGCTGCACTTCAAGCATCGGGAGATTATGGCTATATTATGTTCTTATAGTTGTACTTGTAATTGTGACTTAGCATGCTTGTTATAAGCAGTCTGAACAAAGCAGGCAAAGCAAAGCCCAGGGCTGTGGTCTTGCATTTTCCAAAAATGTTCCTCAGTCTGCAGACATCAAAGAGAGCAGTGTATGTGAAGGAAAATACTGGGTTTTGGGAACATTTGGAAGAACTTGTGTAATCTCCA
The DNA here is from genome assembly GCF_025592945.1 of Manacus candei. Lineage (NCBI taxonomy): Eukaryota > Metazoa > Chordata > Aves > Passeriformes > Pipridae > Manacus > Manacus candei. The sequence continues at coordinate 8,233,381 of NW_026138066.1, forward strand.
TGCCTTGCTTAGCACATGGAAAAAGGAAAATTAGGTAAATGCTGCTACAGTAGCATGTAAAACAATATCTCTAAAAAAGGAATGGGTAGGTAGGAGATAGAAAAAATAAAATCCAATGTTATGAAAAGAATAATAGAATTCAGCAGTAACTAGATGGGTGATACTCTTAGTTGAGGTAGCTGGGAACTGTGTGATCAATAAATGCACAAACATATCAGGGTTGGGGTTTTTTTTCAGGCTCCTGGCATTAGAAATAACAAATAGAGGAATCAGAGGTACTGGTGCAGAACATGAAACTGGATATTATAGGGATAATATCAATCTGCAAGAATAGTAATCATGGCTTTAACATGCATTCAAGATTATGTGTGATTCAGATAGGGTAGATGTAAAAGGTGATAGGCTGCATTGTATGCAGTAGACTGTAAAGAAGAAAGCAGAGTTAATACTGATAATGCAGGATCTGTTTCTGGTCAAATTGCTGTGGGGAAGAATGGTAAAAGAGGTCCTGGGGGAGTACTGTGAGTCTGCTGTAATCCCTCATAGGATTGGACTCGGATACAAACTTGAGGCTCGGAAATGATATTATTCCCAGTACCATTAGAGAGATAAATATTAGTCTGAGAAACTTTAATTTCTCAGATATAGCTTGGAGAACAAATGCTGCTAATAATCATCAGGTCAAAAGGATTTTGTCACCGTAACATCATCACCTGTTGTTGACACAGTGAGTGAATTATCAGTGCTATGACTATTACAGGAAAACAAGCTGTTTAGAAGCCTCCACCTCCCCACCTTTGGATGGGGTGATCATGATACAAGCTTTAATACATGAAACAATATGTTTAATGAAGTCAGTGAGGTGGATTGAAAGCAGCCTTGAATGTAGAATTGGAATTGTGCGGTTTGGGTTTGGAGGGGTTTTTATTGTTTGGGTGGGTTTTTTGTTTGTTTGTTTGTTTTTAGAGGCACTGTGGATACAAATTATTGATGGTATATATAAAGGGGGAAGACCTTCTAAGAAGAAACTTCAGCCTAACCTTATAAATGCTATTAGGTGAAAAAAAAATTTACAAAAGAGAATTTATCAGCAGAGATTGCTGTGCCTTTAAAGTCAGTAGGGATAAAATGAGAACTGCCAAAAATCAGGCTGAATTAAACCTTGTAAATGTTGCTAAGGAAATGGGTGACAGTTTCTCAAAATACAGTTCGAGGGAAGGGAAGATGTGGGGCCACTTAGTGTTGAGGATAGGGTAGTTAATGAGGATGCTCTTGTGGTCACAGAATGGAACAAATCTGTTGTAAGTAGAGTTGGTCATGGGAGCAAGGGCAAGATGGGTAATGGGCGTGAACCTACCATAGAAACAACTGTGCTGGACGTTCAAAGACCTTAGTTAGTGCATGTAGGCTGGGCTGGAGAGCAGGGTTGCCCGGGGAAGCGGGATGCCCATTCCCAGAAGTGAAATAACTGGTTAATGCAGTTGCAGTTCTGATACAAGTTTTAAACTATCAAATAGCAGAGCTGTTGTACGTATGGAGAACAGAAAGCGTAATAGACCTGCTGCTGGTGGGGGATGATCTGAGTAAATACAGACCTGTTGGCCCAAACTCAGCTGCATGTTGACACAACAATATTAATTAAAGGCTTGGACACAAATGAAAAATGCAATAAAAGGCAACACAAATCCATCAAAATCAGGGTGTGCCTTATCAGCCTATCTGTTTTTAAGATAACCAATTTTCTTAACTTGGTAATGTGCATTTTTCTTAATGGGATGATGTCTCTTACTGTAGACAGGTTCTACACCATCTGATGTGGTGCTGCAGAGGAAAGTACTGAGACTAGAGAAGATGCCATTTAGTGCTGAAATTGTGAAACAGAGATAATGTTGATCTGGGTGATGTCTTTAAAAAAGAAAAAGGAGTGCAGGCTAGATCAGGTGCAAGAAAGTGCTTCTGGAGGTCGGGGAATAGCAAGCCTATCATGTGACAGAGGACTGGAACAGCTGCTTGTTTGGATAGTTAGAGAGGGGATACACGAGGAAGGTTAATTGTAAGGGAAGGAGAAAATACAGCTAAGCTAGAGGACAGTACTGGCACAAGAACAGAGAATAAACAGAAATTGCTCAGGAATAGCATTAAGCTGGAGAAGAACACAGATGATCCCAGATGTTCTAGAGCAGCCTTTTTGCTGGTGTAGTGTAGCTGCAAAACCCAGTTCTAAGATACAGTGTGATACATTTTATGAAACTTAAGAGGATGTTGTGTGATAGCAGTTGATCTGATTCTGTGTGTCAGGAGATCTTTTTCAGTCTTCATATTTCTGTAATTTTAAAATTATTCATACGTGTAAGCATCTGCAGGAACAAGGGTTTGATTTTCTAAGTTACCTAACTTGTGTTACTGGAAATGCATGAGCATAGCAGGTTGTATGGTAATGTAGTTGGACCATTATCTCAAAATAGAATTATGGAGTGCAGCGCCATCTTATATTTGACTAATATTTGTTGCAAGTCAGTGTGCAGTAGTAAACCAGTCCTTGTGGCCAGCCTTGCAGAAAATTCAGTGGTTTACTGCTGGCCAGTAAAGTCCTTTTCTATCCATCTTGGCACATGTGAGTTTAAAACTAGTTTTTGTCATTTAATTGTCTGTGGGACACAGGAGGTGTGATACTTTGTTACCAGAGTGTCACCTGAGTGTCTTAATGCTGGTTAGGCAGAGTATTTAAGGCTACATCAAAAACTTTAAAGCACGGCAGTTCTATCCGGATCTGTAGTTAAAACAGCAGAGGAGCTTAGGTGATGCTCTCCCTCCTTGTTTTGTTTTGCCCATTTGATGGTTATTTATAGATAGGAAGATATCTGCACTAGGATTTGGAAACATTTTATTCCCCCGAGGCCTGGTTGGAAATGACAAGAATTGGATTGTGAAATAAATGTAAGGTTTTTAACTTAGTTAGGGATTTAGTTTTAAAACCTGGGGCAGTAATATGAAGTAGCAAAAAACAGGCTACTGGAAAAGGCTCTGGGTTTGTATAAATTAATGCCTTTTCATAAAAAGATTTTATTGGAGATAGTAAATTGCTTGAGTGCATAGTAATGAGCTATGCAAAAGAATGAAGGGTAGGCACCTTTTGAGCATGTGGTTACAGAAAGGAGAAGGAAATAAAGAAGTATTGGTGGTTCAGAGGAAACCAGATGCTATCTGTGCCCTGAAGCAGGGCATGTGGGGGGAGTGCTCAGAGGTAGCCAAACAGCACTCTGAAGGTGAGGAGAAAGAGGCATAATGTGAGCTTCAGGAAGCTGGTTTGTGTCTGGGGCAAAACAAATTGGCCAAAAGCAGAATGAGATGGAAGTTCTTTGTGGGAGCCTCATCCTTTTTTCCCGGTGAAGAGATCTAGAAGCATAGCTGCTTTCCCATTTATGGGCAATTAATTTCTTTCTCTGTGCAAATCTTCACACAGAAACAATGGCTATAGAAACTTTTTTTATTTTTTTTTTTTAGATGTAGAAAATGTCATGCTTTGTACTCCCCAAATCGGTCATGCTCCTGTTGTAAGGAAGAAGTGGCCCTGTTGCCCTAAGAAAGATGATGAGAGTGGGCGACAGCTGCTGTAACCACTCACCCAGCTCATAGCTGTCCTTTTCTGAGGCGTCTGAGAAAGAAAGGACAGTGGGAGCAGAGGACAAGCCAAGAGTTGTCCTGCTGGGCTGAGTGGGTCAGAGGGCTGTGGATTAGACATCCCTTACCTAAATTACAAAGATCCACACATGCCAATTGTGCTAGATAATGATCCACATATTTAACCTCTTGAAGAAAAGTAAATCTTAAGTTTAACTCTTTCTGAGGGGGAGGAAATTAACAGTATGATGGAAAGGCAGCTGCCCCAGAGGTAAGATGAGGTAGCTGTTTAGTGGTGCACAGCAGGACTACAGAAAAGGTAAAGATTAGAAATGCAAAAAAACCCCTGACTTTATGCATTTAAAATGGTGTGTGGAGGGGAAATTTGGCTAGCCCTTCTTGGGTTTGATCCCAACATTCTTATTGTTGAAACCTCAGAGGGAGGGGTTTTATCCCTGCTGCCTGTTGGAGGAAGGTGGGAATCTTTTGTGGGTTTGGGCTGTTAACTCTTTAGGACCCCGGGTTTGGGCCAGTGGTTTTGTGCAGTGATGGGTGTAACCTTGTGCAATTTGCTATGGGAGGTCAGGGCCACTTGGCACCCCCTGGTCATGGTGTATCTTTAAAGAATCAGCAGCGGGCTCTCGGGTGTCTGGTAACGTAGCCGGCATGTGGGGCTGGTGGGGTGAGCCTGCTGGCCAGGCAGCTCCCCATCTGTCCCCGTCGGTCAGGGAGCAGATTCCTCCCTGGGAATGAGGAGGACGGGCTTCCTAAAACGGGCACAACAACTGGCCCGGCCCAGCCTTGCCCCCTTCTCCCCACTGCTCACCGTCCCCCATGGCAGAGTTAATCCTCCCCCTGCCGCCCCCAGTTTGACTGGAACAGCTGAGGGGGCAACCCATTGGCCCAAGGCTGGGGTGGTGGGGGCCATTCCAGGGCCCGTCTCCCCCCGCCAGCCCCAGTTCCGGCAGCTGTCCCTGCTTGCCTCAAGTGGGGAGAGAGGGAGAAACGTTAAATGATACAGGCACATGCTCCCTTGTGAAAGAGATCCCTTCAGTTCGAGATGTCAGTGTGGCTTCTCCCCTCTCCCTCCCTCCCTGACACCAAAGGGTTTTACTATGCTAATCCCAGCACCTGTCCCTGCCGAGGACAGCAAGAAGGGTATGGGAGTGGGGGAGGAACAGTCCCATATGTTTTTCCCTGTCCTGGATTGGGAGTGTTCCCTGTGACGCACCTAGAGCCCAGAACATATGCTCTTTTCAGATCCTAAGTGCTGTTTGCTTCCTCCCAGCCTTGGCGGCAGTGGCTGCGAAGATCCTGTGTCCCCCTCTTCCTGGCAGTTGCTCTGTTTGCTGCCTGGGAGTCGCAGGACACTCCTCAGTCAAGGCTTGCAGGGCCGTTTTCAGTAGGGGATTTCTAATTTTAGGAGCCTGTGCCGCCTATGGTTGAGCACTGCCTCGCTGGATCCCAGAAGAGAGGGGCTGAGCTGTGTTGAGCCAGGCAGCTCCTTTTTATTTTCAGCTGAGCTAGTGTCAACCTGAGTGGCCCCAGAGGCCCGAGCCAAGCACTGCGCAGGGCTGCCAGAGTCCTTCCCACAAGGCTGAAAGACGGAGACTCGGATTTGAAGCTTTCAGTCCTGTGTCCATTTGGCCTTTAGCTGGAGGATCTTTGGCTATGTATGGTGTGTATTGTATGGATTACCAATACCCAGTTGTCCAGGTAAGCGAAAGGACAGTGGCAACTTTAATGAGTTTTGGTGTTTGCCCTATACGATCTTTGGACAAAATTGGAGCTTACATGCTGGTTTTGTAGAAGGACACTGCTTCCAAGCTGGGCTTGTTGGCTTGGTGTGTCCCAGGCCTCAGCAGCCCGGAGACTCTGCGGAGGGCTTTGAAACTGCTGCATGCAAGCGGTACCATTTGATATTTTAACTATGAGATCTGTGTTGTTTGAGATTTGTGTATTTTGGTTTGCATTTTTTTCCTTTTTCATTTGTTTGTTTGTTTGTTTCTAGAGGGGTTGAGCTGACAGCAAGGCTGTGCTCTGCAAACTTGTGTTGTTGCGTATCTTATTGCGTTGTCGGAGCGCATGTGACTTGTGCGTGTGACTGCAGCCTGTCCCACAGGGACGGTGAGCCACCCAGAGCAGCTTCTCACCTATTCGCCTCCTCCCTCCTCAGAAACCACCCAGAAAACCCCCATAAAAGTCTTGTTTGTCACCTTTTTGCTTTTGGAGGTCCAGAGAGGATGTGTAGGGTGATAGGAAGGGGTGGGTTTGCGAGCAGCGCTCAGGGCTGGGCGAAGCCTGTATTGCAGCCTCCGCTGGGGGAGGGGGCTATATTTGGAGCATACGTGAGATTTGCTGGCCCAGTGTGTGGAGTCTTGGAGAAGCCAGAGGCTGTGGGTCAGGCTCAAATACTTTTGGAGCCAAGTGAAAGATGATGTTCTCTAGGCAGTCCTTGGCTATTCAGTGTCAGCATTCCTTGTCCTCACAGGCACCAAGTTTATCCAGAAAATGTGAAACATAGACTAGCAGTTGAAGATTATCTACCCTGAGATACATCAGATAGCCACTAAAGAGTATTTTGTTAGGTTACCTTGTATCGGGGGGGTTTTATTACGCACATGAATAGAATCCACCAGCAGAAGTGTGTCTTTTGGTTGTTAAGATTTGTTCCTGATAAATTGCTTCTTTGCACTTGAAACTCTTTTTTTTTCCCTCTGGCCTTGGTCCAGCTGGCAGATTTGCTCCATGTAAACTTGAGCCAGCACAGAAATGCAGGTAATGGGATGTTAAAATTGAAGGCTGTGTTTGCTTTCCACCCTTAGCAGCAAAGGGGAATTATAAGCATAGCAAAAAAAAAAAAAAAAAAAAAAGGAAAACTCTGAAACTCACTGAAAGCAGAGTATTTGTGGCCTCCTCATTTCCATGATTCCTATGAGTGTTAAACTAACCCAAGCATTTAAGAGTGTGCACTTTGTCAAACTAGTGGTTAGTTCTTCACCTGTGCTCTCACCAGTGTGATTTCAGTGGCCTTATCCTGTCACCTGCTGCATAAACATCCTTCTCCAGCTTCTTTTCCATTAGAATTTGAATGATAGGAGCTAAGCAAAAACTATCATGTACATCTGCGTGAACACAGAAGAGAATATAAAAGTGTCACAGGCATGTTCAGGTGGGAGCAATGAGGTTCGCCTGGCATGGCGAGGATGATCAGCTGTGCCCTGGCACTGCAGAGGCAGACTAGTGAAATTTGCCCACAGTTATTTCAAAATGCTACTTCTGCAGCACAGTAATGAAGTTTCAACACATATGTGCCTGTGATGCACAAGAAATCGTAAGAACTCACAAGTATTGGCATCTAGAGCCATTCTGAATATATTGCTTTTTGAATAAATGCAGTAAGTAGGAAGGGTTGATCTCCTGGCTCTGAGCTGTGTATTCTTCAGGCTCCCAGCCTCCAGCTCTCCTCGTGCTTCTCAGTTCTTTTCAGCCCCAAGATCTCCAATTTGGGTCTTTGGTTTTGCTCAGCAGAGGGTGGCAAATGGTGATGGTAAATTCAGGAGTGGTTCCATAATTCTCATGTAGGAGAAGCTAAGTGATGGCCCACCAAACTTATTCCGCATGGCTGAGACAACACCTGAACCCCCAGCTCTCAGTGCGGAAAGGTGAGTTGCACAGATTCACCAATTGATTTTGTCAGTTTTGTTCATTATCAGGTGTTGCTCTGTGGGTTCCAGTAAAACCCAAGACAACAAAGATCTCAAGTGTTGCCAAGTCTGGTCATGTTTTGTGTGGTATTTTTGAAGCTTTTGAAACTCTCTATCAGATGTTCATTTCAGCTGGTTTTGCAGCAATTGGAACTCCTGCAGGCCAGTGTTTCTTGTTGGCTGAGCACATCCTTTGGAAATTGGGTCTTTTCTTTTGCTCAACAGGAGCAAAGGTGGATATATTCCAAGCCACGGGGGAAGAGATGCTTTCTGGTCTACAATGGAGATGAAAGAGGGAGACCAGTGGTAGATCACACTGAAGGGAATTCCCACTCTGCTGGCACATGAGCAAAGCAGTTGTACCAACTGGGTGGTGGGAGGCAATGCAAGGGGAGGGTTCAGTGCACGGTTGGGCATCTCTGTGTCCTTAGGAGACTTTTCGATGGCAAGTATTCCTAGAGGTTCCTCAGGTGAAGGCCAAAATGGAGTGGAAATGATGCTATCCTGGTTAACAGTGGTGGAATGATGGTAGCATGTCATTCCTTTGTCCTGAAGGTCTGTGCTACAACACCAGATCTGGGACAAGAAGTTGCTACCTGGTGGCACAGAGGAAACTGAGTAAACACGACAGTTAAATTACCAAGTGGAGAGAATAAAGAGATTATCCTGAGTCACTTGCAGAGGTCTGATGAATGGGATTTACAATGCTGAAACCTGGTGCTTTGTCATGTCAAAGGTTTAAGGAGGTCACTGTTTTTTGCTGCTTTGAAGTGGAATTTATACTTGGCCTAGAACTGTGCTCCAGAATCTCAGGTTTGTAATAGGGGAGGAAAAAACAGATCCAATACTTTCGCTGTTTTTGCAACATTGAATGTTATGTAGTACAGTAAGATACAAGTTACCAGCGATGATGAGATAAAGCAGAAAAAATGTGGACTCTGACTCAGAGGCCTGCAGGCTGTAGCCATGGGGGCTGGCTTCTTTTCAAAAGAACCACAGTTTGGTCTTGTTGGGCAGCTGGCCCGTGGCTGTCTGCCTCCATATGCTGGTGGGATGTAAGGGCTTCTGGTGTCTTGGTCTCCTGCTTTTCATGACAGAGGAGGGGACTAGGCTGTGACACTCGCTCCGGCTCACCTCTTGCTCAGTGAGGAGAGAAGGGGGAAGGGAAGGAGGAAGGGAGAGAGCCAGAGGTCAGTTTGCAGGGAATGAAATAGGGAAACTGAAAAGCACTGTGGGTCAGCACGGGCTGCCTAGAGAGCAGGACCGTAGCAGAAGCCCATGAAGCAAAACCACTAGTCTTTTTTTTGAGTGTGTAAATTATAACTGGGCCTATTCATGTAAAGTAGAGCACATGGGGATGCAAGGTGTTACTGCACCATAATTTGACTTTTCTGCTGCTAAAGCCTGGGGAGTCTCTTGAGTACCAGGTGTCAAGAAGAGATACATCAGAGGGACAACTTGCCTGAGCTGGTTTTATCTCTGCATCATGAGCACTGGAGCATCAATACAGTCTTCTTGTCTAACCGCGGGATTGGCAGACCTGCAGTCAGCCCTGTCCTTGGGTTTCCATGGGTGCAATGTTGGGAAAAATCAATCAGAGCATCTCAGATCCCGTCTGGCAAATGGGGTAGCAGTGTATCGCTCTGTTTTACGGGGTCGCCGGGAGAACAGATGCTGCCAACCGTGGCGTGCTCAGGTGTTATGGGCCAGATGCTTGCTTAAGATAAATAGGAGGAAAAAAAGCAAGCTGGGAAGGAGTCCAGCGGTCTCCAGATTTTATGATGATAGAAATGCAGATCCTGGCAGGGATACTGCTTCCGGTTCATCCAACACGCTATGTAACCCACGCGTTCTCCCGTTTGTGGCAGGAGGGAGATCTGTGCAAAACTGACAGCTATCTCGCCAGCATCCCCCAGCCGGGAGATGCTCCTTGCCGGCTGGTGAGGTCCAGGTGGTGGAGGCCTGGGCGCTAGGCATGGTAGGTGCGGAGGAGCGCGGGTACGCCGTGCAGTCCTGCCGGCCGGGACCGGCGCTCCGCGGGGCCACCTTCGCTTTTGTTTCTAGCTCGCGTTTGCGCCCCCGGCGAGCCCCGTGGTTCCCGCGGGGTGGTGGTGAGGTCCCGGCGGACCGGCGAGGGGAGCGCCTGGCTGGGGCTGCGGGCGGTGCCGCGGGGGGCGGGCGGGGGGTGGCCGAGCCGAGCCGAGCCGAGCCCAGCCGGGCGGGGCGAGGCGGGGCGCGGCGGGGGCGGTCCCGGCTCGCATTAATTACCTTCGGCATTCGGGGCGGTGCTTCCCGCAGCCATCTGGCTGAGCCGGGGGGGCGGCGCGGGGGGAGGGAGGGGGAAGAAGGGGAGGAACACGGGAGAAGAAAGAGAGGAAAAAGGGCTCGGGGGGCACCGCGCCGGCGAGGCAGCGCAGCGCAGGCACCCGCCGCCCGCCTCCACGGGGCTGCTGCTTTTTTATTTTATTTTTTTTTTTATTTTATTTTTTCCACTTTGTTTTTTTTTTTTTCCCCCTCCCTCCCCCCTGCGGTCGGGCTCCCCCATTTTGGTTTATGGAGAAAAAGAAAATGGTAACTCAGGTAAGGCTGGCGAGCGGGCCGGGCTGCCGGCGGCTGCCAGCCCGGCTTTGTCTGGGCGGGGAGCGGGCGCCCGGCGCGGTGCGGGAAGGAGCGGAGCGGAGCGGCCGGCAGCGCTGCGGGAAGGAGCCCCGCCGCGCCGGGCACTCGGGCTGGGCGCTTCGGGGAAGGGGTTCCTGCGGTCCCCCTGGCCGGAGCAACCTCGCAGTGCCCTCTAGAGAGAAGCGGTGCGTGAGGGTGCCCCTGCTCCGAGTTAGACTAAACCCGCCTTTGAGCGGCCGATCCCGAAGGTAAACGTCTTCCCAGCCGTTTCTCCATCCGGCTGCTGGTCACCGCGGGGGCCGGGAAGACCTTGTAGGTAGCTGTAGGCGTGGGGCTGCCCGTGTCTTCCCGGGGGAAAGAGGCTGACGTTTCCTGGGGAGCGCGCCCAACTGCCAGGGCCATCGCGCATCCACCGCCTCGCAAGGGGATTTCGTGTCGGACAGTGCTCGCCTTTTAAGGCTGCTGTGCGCTTTTGGATTTTCAAAATTTTTTTTTTTTTTTGGGCATGGCATCTGCAAGTCGCCGCCGGAGGGAGCGGGCAAAGGGAGGAATAGGAGAGCAGCAGCATCGTGGAGCTGAAATCCTTTGGAGTTAGGCATTATATAATGCCCCCGCAGTGCCTTGCAGAGATGGAAACCTTTGGGGGATATTCCCTAAGGGGGTGGAGGGAAGGACTCTCAGAAGGAACTTTTCTCCAGATCTGGGTTTCACAAGTGCTGTTTCTCGTTGGAGCTTTGCAGGTCTTAGACTAGGTGCATACTGCCTTGGCTTTCTTTAGCCCTGGTTGAATCCCTCTTCGTTAGCTGTTACTGAGATCCTTCCTGTCCCACTGCAAGAGGCAATGCTTTTGCTGGCATCTGACTCAAAATGATCTGCTGCAAGAAGTGACACCCCCTTTGACCCTTTCCCTCTGCCATGTTTTTGTCAGTGGCTGAAAAATAGGTCTCTGTCCGCTCTGAAGGTATCTTCCCAGAGTCCCAAGCACCACCTTCTGCTTTTAGTCCCTTTCATTACACATTCCTTTTTATCTGGACCGAGGCTTTCTGTTTTGAGACAGAAGAGCTCTGCAGAAATCTCCTGAGGCTTTCTGGACCTATATTTAGTTTAGCGAGTGATGCTGAAAAGCCGTGTTTTGCAGTCAGGGTCCATTTGTGTATTGCTGCGTGCTCAGAGCCTGCCTGGTTAGGTGCAGGTGTGTACCCCTAAGCTGCAGACTGATGTGTGCACATTTTGGAGAGTTGTTCCTCACAGCCTTGTATTGCAGTGTGCTCTGAGCCACAGCTGTCACGCAAAGAGCCCGTGTCTGTGCAGTGCAAGAAGGTGCCTGGGTCACCAGTATGCAAGAGTGTGTAGTTCGTGTGTGCCTAGGACCAAGCACCCTGAAGCATGAGCCTGGTGGATTGGAGACATGTGGAGCTGGGAAGGATGGGATTCTGCTGGAGCGCTGGCTGAAATAGGGGAGGGTATAAACTCATCTAAAGGTTGGGGATATTCTGATAGACTTCTGGGAAATCTGTCTTCCATGGAAATTCCTAATTTACTGACCTGGGGAAGGAGGTATCAAGACTGTGCATTATTAGTATTGTTTGACCTTGAATTACAAACTGTCTTAGGAGTATGTGCTATCTGGGATAGGTTTTCAGGATCTGTGCTGTGTATTTACACACTGATGCTGAAGAAGATGCATATTTAAAAAAACAGTAGGGGAGGAGAGCTTGGACTGTGTGTCAGTTGGGTGTCTGGATGAATGATGGATAACCCTTGTAATGCAGAGTTGAGGAAGACAGCATAGGTGAGTTCAGCTATAGCACAGTGCTACCTTCTCTCAGGGGGAGCATTTGGCTTGCTAGGCTGGTCCTTAGCAATAGTTCACTGCAGGTTTGGCTGAATGTGTGGCTGAAGGAGCATGGCAAATCCAAGATAATATCCCCAGCCACGTTATTTTCATTCTGCAGTGTTGTTTGAAGCAGTGGAATGGCCTTACTTACAACTTGTGAACTGATTTCCTTGGGGCTCTTTCTCATTTATGAAAAATAAATATTGTTGGTATGTTAAGCTGGTAATTGCCAATGAATGAATACAGTCTCTTGTTCCTTTTGGTTCAATCTCCAGACATTATTGCTTGCCTGGTCTGAGTTCTGTTGTGTTTTAGGGAGCAAGCTTGCCTATCTCCCTTGGAAGTCTGGGAGATCAGCTTCTATAGAGGCATGAGAGGCTGGTAGAACAAAGTAAACATGAGTGTGTGGAGTGGGAAGACTAGAAACAGTGATGGAAAGAAAGAGATGCTGGAAGGCAGAAACATGCTTGAAAAAGAGGAAACCAAAATTGCTAATGAGCGTAAGAGCTCAGATTCATTAACAGAAAGTACCCTTGCCTTATCCCCCTTAATCCTAAATCAGTGAAAATGAGTGTTAAACGAGGCCCAGTACATTATGTGCTAATTGCAGATAAAAGAGAGATTCTTCTGTGGATGGGAATTATATGCTAAAAGGCTTTTTCTCTATGTGGTGCATGGTGAGGTTGCTGGCTTGCATAGAGCACAAAGCCCTCCCTTTCTTGGACAGCCCAGTGCCTTGCTGGCGTTTTCCTCCGAATCTGTTTCCCATCAGGGTTGGGAGAGGGGGAAGGTGTCGAGCATCTCAGAGAGTGGGGAGGGAGCTGCTGCCTCCTTAAGGAGTCCCGGACGCCAGCCCATGTGGCAGCCCTGGCAGCCGGTGTGTGTGTGTATGTATGTATGCCTGCCTTTGTAATGAATCCCCCCCCCCCCCGCCCCCCGCCATTGTCTGCTCCCCTCCCTGCTGTCGGCAGTGGAACCTTTCACCTGGGCTGCTGCCTGCTGGCGGGCCTTCTTCCAAGATAGGAAGAGGAGGAGGAGGAAGGATTGCTTGTGGTAATTAAAGCCAGACCAGGGAGAACTGCTATTTTCCGACCGCAGCACCCCATTTTCCGTCTTTCTCTGTCTTGAGTTCCCAGCTTTTGATGTGGGTGTAGGCAGAAACATCTGAAGGTCCGCTTTTGTGCAGCTGTAGGATCACCAGTCTCCATTTTGTGGCACCATTTGAAGCATCTTCGCTGCCCTGCCTGCCAGCATGCCCCCTCTTGTCCCCCCCAGCACCCCTTGGAGGCTCCAGCTAGCGCCGTTTATCTTGGCACGTGTTTGACTTGCTACACTCTGCCCAGGGCTTGGGGAGGTGATGGCGTTTGTGGCTTTGAGACTAATTTATGTCCTTGTTAAAATGAACCAGCAAGCAGCCTCATTTTTTCCAGAGGTTTTCTTCCCTTTCCCTTCCCCCTTCCATAACCCTTTCCCTCCCAGATCCCATGTGTAACTGTGAGACAACCTTGTGCAGCCAAAAGTTGCTTGCTCAGTCAGTGATTTTTTTTTTTAAATTAAAAAAAAACCCAATTGCAGTGCTCCTTAAATGGAGATCTTATTTAAATCAGAGCAGCAGCTGACTCATTAAAGACCTCTGTCTCCTTTTCATTTCTCTGCCGCATTCCTTTTCCCTGTCTTTCTCCATCTCCTGTTACAGTAATGGTGTGATAAAACAGATCTTTGTCTGAACTCCATGTTGGGATCATGCAGGGGGTGTGTATTTGAAGGGGGAAGACAGGAGATGGGGAACCCTGTCACGACAGCCACCTTGTGCTAGCTAAAAGTGTACAATGCATCCCATTATAGGAGACCGTCCTCCTTTGTTTGAACTGTCTGTAAAGGAGATGAGTCCCAGAACAGTCTCCCTCCTCCCATCCCTGTATGTCTGCTTTAGGTTCTGTTCCCCCCCAGGCAAGATGAATGCTGCAGGATTCCCTTGCTCCCCTAAAAGAAAGAATTAAAAAAGAAAAGCTTTTTCCATGTGTGGTGGAAGGCCTCCTTTTTTCCTCTCTGACTACTCTCAGGAGCTACCACTATTCCCTTGTCGCTTTTCCCGGCTTTGAGGATTCCATCTCCCTTTCCTTTGGGGCCAGTTGTCCTTGCTGTTTGCTCCTTGCTTTGGTGCTGCTCTTGCAAACTTGCATGAGCTGTCTGAGGGGGATTGCTCTTTTCTCTGTCCGTGGACTTGTACTCTTCCCCTTTCTTTGCTGTTCAGAAAGTGGTGCTTGTTTGCAGGGTATCTGACTCAGTGCCTGTACCTATCCCCTAGCTTTTGCTTCCCTTCTACTCTTGTAGGACTTCTTTTAGTGCTGCAGACACCATTGGCAGCATCAGAGGTTTGTGTGAGAGGAATCCTGGCCAGTCACTTTTCCAGGAGAATCTCCCTGGGGAATGTAAAGATTAATTTCCATCTCACTTTCCCAGATGTTAGGACATGGTTGCTTGAGGTGGAGCTGTGCATTGTGTCTATAACTGTTGTGATACTCACTAACTCCTGATTGAGAAGGGCTTACAAATCAGTGGAGCCTGTCAGAACCCAGTGAGTGTTTTTTTTAAAGTCTTTCTACCACCTGAGCTGAGCACTTTCGCATGCATTGGAGTAGAAGCAAACTGCTGCAGGCGCTTGCAGAGCTGCCTTGGGATGGCAGAAGCTGTATTCAGCGTCGCCTAGGCAGGATGGAGATGTGAAAGGGAACTTGATACAGCACTGCCATTTCCTTGAGTCCCTGTCCTAGAAATAACCTCGCTGCTCCCTAATGCATTTCTCCTGCAGGTGACTAGGTAGCTATCCCCAGGAATTGAGAAATGAGGATGCCTAAGTTTGCTGTGATATTTGTTGCCAAGGCTGTGTAAATTTAACATACTGTTGAACTGTATTTTAAAAACTATTAATTTATGAAGTATTTGGATCAGTGAAAAGGCTGTAGTGAGCTACCCAAAATTATGAAAAGTTCAAGGTTGAGAAGGAGGGATGCCCTTAAAACCAGCAATGTCTTTCCCTCCAGGTTATTAATTCATGATGGCTCCATTGTACTTAATTAGTATTGACCAGTCTTCTATAAAATTATAACACCAGTGCAATGGGTGTGTCTGCATGTGATGTTTTTCAGACATGGATTCTGGTCTTATTAACCACTTCAGGTAAAATACTCGATGTTCCTGTTTTAGATCCATTTTCAGCAAATGATGTGTGCAGTTGGCTGCCCCTTTGCAATGAGTTCCGTAACCTACTTACCTCCCAGCTGCAGTCACAGAATTCACCAACAGGCATCCCTTGGAGGTCTTAAGTAATGGGAAAGAGATGGTTAATTTGCCTCAGTCTGCTCTCAAATATTATGTAAAAGGATGTAGTCAGTATTCTTCCCATATGACATGTTCCCTGGAATTAGAGTAGAGAAATGTTAACTTTCCTACCAGAAGTATGTTGGTGTCCTCTTGTAGAGTTATTTACGATCCTGTCCTGTGCAGGGTGGTGTTTTGCTGGGCTTCTCTGGAGGTTATTCTATGACCAGTGAGAGCAGGGGATGTATAGGCTAGTTTTGTAGGGTTCACAGAAGCTAGAGCGATTATTACTCAACTGAAAGCTTTTTGAAGAAATAGAGCGTGTTTTGTCTGTATAAAAGAAAATAGAATAAACGCTGTGCTTGCTAAACAGCATGCGTTAATACCTGATTTTTTTTCTTTGCAAAATTGTCCATTGAGCAATATTATTCTCAAACTGAATTGAGAGTGATCAAGATGGCGATGGGAAGGCACTCCAATTCCAGGGCATTTCCATATTTTGAGCTGGGAAAGAAACCTTCATTTGTTCTCTTTGTTTCTGTGTCTATTTATGATACTCTTTAATAACATGATTGTATGCTATTTTTTTCCACAAGAAAGAAAAGAAAAACCAGACAACCCTCTACCAGTCCCCATGAGCTTCAGCATATGTGGCACCATGATGACCTCTGCAAGTTATCTGTGGCAGAGCTGGCCATCCCAAATGCATCCCATAGACCTCTGCCACTTTTACTGAATGTGTAATTAGTTGTCATTTTCTGTGCGGGCCGACTTGGTCAGTGCTTGCCAGTTGTATATTTGCTGACAACAGAAGAATGGTGTCTTTTCACAGTATGAAGCTCTGGTTTAAGCTTTGGGGCTGTACACTGGTATGCACATTTTCCCCTCTCTTCCATCCCTGCGTGACCTTTCCTGTCTCACCTCTGCCTTCCATCATTGATTGATGGATACGTCTTCTTCCTCTCACTCTCTCCTCATGATCCCTGGTCAGCAGCTTGTCCCATACAAATGTGTATCTGTGCTCTCCCTGTCTCCATTCCTCTTCAGTTAAATGCCCTCCTGTTTTGGCAGACTACTGCTTTACTGCTTGAATCGTTTCAGTTCCTTCTGAAGGAGCTGATTTTTAGACCTGCTTATTCTTTCTCTGCTTCTCTTCCTCCTCCTCCCTGTCCTCACTACAGTCTCCTTGTCATAGGTTTTTTTAATTCTCCACCTCCTTGCATTCCTCATTTAGTTTGCCTTCTCTGTTCCTATTGCAGTCAAACTTGTCTGTTCTATCCCTTTGCTCACTGTCACCGTCTGTCCTGTTAGTGCCCAGGCTTCTTGTCCCAATTTACTTACCTCCTGCTGTGCTTACAGGTCTGTTTCTTGGGGTTTTTGGATTTGAGGTAGGAAACTGCTACTTCATGTTACATCATCCCTACAAAGGAGATGGTGCAAAGTACAGGAGATGGGTCATCTCCCTGCTGTCCTTGATCTACAGACCTGGATCTGATATGGCTGGTATCTCCTGTGAAGCTGTGGACGAGCCCCGAATGAGGGCATGAAATCACAGAAAATGGGGTGCAAGCAGCACTGCCAGCCACCCTCAAGAGCATCTCTGTTTCCTGTTAGAATAAACAATATCTAAACCATTCCTGATGGCAAGTAACCTGCCTTAAAAACATTTGCAATGCCACTGCCAGCCTTTCTGAGCATTGCTAAGTCTTTCCTAGTATTTAACATAAAACTTTTTTTGCCACCATTTGTTCTTTCCATAATAAATATAAAGAATGGATCAATTCTTTCCTTTTCAGCAGGTTTTGCATAATTATTACTTTACCTTTTATTTTTTAACCAGTTTGGACCATTGCATACAGCTGTACTAGCAGATTTAGCTGATAAAATATAAGACAGGTACTGTAGTTTTCCATAGCTTTGTTATAATGTTGGTCAGATTTTGGTGTTTCTTTTAATGTGGTTGCTAAATATAGATTCCTGAAGTGCAAGTTTTTCTGTGAAATATGAAGTCCTCATAGACTTTTCAAATTGTGTGGGGTGGTTTCCTCTCCCCTTAATCATAAACAAAACAAAATATTCCCCCTACTTCTTTCTTGTGTTGGATTGCTATGGCTGAAGTAACAAAAAAATTGCCAACCCCAAAATCAATTACAGATAGCTTGAAAAAAAAATTCAATTTGAATGGTTTCTCAGAATTATAAACAACTGAAAACTACATCCTGCAATGAGAAGTATCAGCCAGGCTGGCTCTATCAGCCTGCCTGTAATGGAGACTTTTACCCTGAGTAGTCTCTAAATACCCAACTGGAATTGCACTCCAAGTAGCCTGTAATCTGAGGGTGCATGGAGACACCAAAAATGTCCAAGTAATTGCAAGGGTAATCTTTCTAGCTTCTGAAGTCTGCCCTCAGGCTGGGAGTCTTGAGTATGGTTAAAACCCTCTGAACTGTCCTCCCAGTTATCCTGCTTAAAATTCATACTGTCGGCAGATGTGGTCCTGTGGAGTTTAGGATTTCTGTGTGCTTTATATAAGTCCTGGTCTTGCTGAGTTATCTGACTTGGAGGGCATATTTGACTTTCAGATAATTGCTTTTGATTAACCAAGATTTAGATAATCAGAGTTTGACCTATGCGGTGCGTGGACCATCATTCATCTATCAGGTCTCACTGAAACTCCTTATCTGAAGCCTATACTCTCCCTCCAGTCCTAATAGCAAAACCTGCTTTAAATTACTTAAAAAGACTGATTTAAAAATGCCTTGGAGACGAATTTGGATTTCTTGGATTGCACTAGTCCTCTTTTGTCTTGTGTACCCTCCACGTAGAGTGAAACCCTTAATTTGATTTGTTGTTCTTTGTAGCTTTTCCTATTTTTGCTATTGCAGCATATGAAAAGAGGTTATCAAAACTGAACAATTATGCAAAGTACTTAGGAATATTAGGGAGCAGGAGTATATAAGGCTTTTGTTTTCCAGCATGTGTCCCTTCCTGCTTTGTAAAATGTGGTTGAGAATAAATAGGACAGCAAGGGAAAGGATTTCAGAGCTTCAACAGACAGAGTTTTAGATCTAATTTAACTTACAAAGGATTCTTCCAGCCTGAATCAGGAGGTAGAGGAGGAAGAGCATGATAATTTGGTGAAATTAGTGAATTAGTCAATTTGTTGACTCTTGGTTGGACTATAAGGTATTTGTGGTATGTTAACTTTGCTTAGTGCTCAAATATTTAATGCAGCTTAGTTTGCTTTAACTTCGCCCCTTGCTTTTCTTTGTGTATGTGATGCTGTTTAATGTTGTTACATTTGCTTTGCAAAACCATTCTTTGGTCTGTCTCCACCCTCCTCCAGGATGAAGTTACTTCTGTCTCGAAGCAGTGGGAAAGGGAGGAAAAGTAGTTCCAGGAGTCCCTCTTATCTAAGTTTGGTTGGGGAAGTGTTAATGCTTTTTGGGAGTCATGTTAGACTGTGTGATGGAGCCAATCTATGGCAAAGAGTATGGTGGGGTGAAATATAGGAATGAGGAAGGTGGTGACTGAAAGCTGTGGTGGGAACTTGGGACAGTTCCTTGCTCCCTGTGTCCTTCACAGGGATATGGGTGACAGACTGTGATGAGCATACAGTAGGTGTGACTGATGAAGAGGTGTAGTCAAGGAGGGACTGACCCTTGGTGTCAGAAAGAATTTAGGTCATCCAAAGCCAGTTGCAAACCTCCATCATAAGAGAATTTTTCTGAGGGACTCTAGGTCTTCAAAGCTTCTTTTGATCAAAATGCTGCAAAGAGTGTGAGAATGAATTTATCTGGTAACATGGACTTCAGAAGGGTGGAAAAAATACTGCGGAGATCTCAGTGCTTTGTCAGAAAGCAAGATTTCTGAATACTTTGTCTTATTCAGGGACATGAATCTAAATCGGGTTTAATCAGATTAAAGATCCCTGAGCTGTATTTTCCATCAGGTCTGAAACTGTAGCTTTGAGCAGCCCAATGGTGACTGGCCCTAGACAAAAGGAAGGTCCTGTGACAAGCCCTGCTATGAAGAGGTAAGAAAGGCGGTGACTTTACTGTCCCTTTCAGCTCAAATGTGATTTCTCAGGGCTTTTTTGGGGTTTTGTTAGGAGTACTCTTAACTGGTTTTGACAGCTGCAGGACTTACTGCAAGTGTGGCACAGAGGTCAGGAGAAAGCTGCACTGGAAGCTGCAGAGCTGAGAGTCTCCATTCAGATCTGTGCCTACCCTGCCTCCTGCCTGCCAGCTCCAAGCCTCCCTCCCTGATGGGTGGCCGGGGTCCTGCTTGGCAGAGCTCAGCCACGTGGCCCAGAACGCATCTCCCAGCCAGCCTTCTGCTTAAAGCAGAAGTATTTAGAAAGCCGGTGGCTTTTTTTTTTAGTGGGTGGGTAGGAAACTCTGACCTATGTTATTTGTAACACAGAGAAGAATAGCTGGAGCTGAGTAATAGGAATTTCTTAATGTTTTGGAGGAGCATAAAGGAAGATAAATTTCATTCTTCTAGGACGTTTGTAGAAGGCTGTAGTGGCTTTCAAAAGTGTAGTAGGCCTCTAGGTTAGCTGTGAGGCTCTGTGTGTCACTGTACAGTTATTCTGAGACACTCTGTGGCCTAAATCTAGGAGAAAAGAATCTGATGGCAGGAAAGAACCACGTTTGATTGACACGATTTAAATGCAGAGTTGTGATGAGCCTTCTGGCTACTTTTCAGGCAATCCTAGCAGAAGTGTTCCTGTAGCAAATCATAAAATCATAGAATAATAGAATAGTTTGGGTTGGAAGGGACCTTTAAAGGTTATCTAGTCCAACCCCTCTGTCATAAGCAGGGACATCTTCACAATCCAGCTGTGAAGTGGTTCAGGAATTGCCCTCAGCTGTGTCTGTCCCAAATTTCTGCTCGGGATTACTGTGCCTGTATGAGCTGCTCCTGTGCCCCCATGTGAGGTCAGCTGTATTAGTCCTGCTCTTGCTTAAGTGCATGGAGATGAGTCTGTTGATTAGGTGTGATGTTGGTAGTACTCAGCAGAAGCAGAACACAAAACTAGAGGCTGTTGCTCAAACCAGTTCTTCTGTGATCATCTAAGATGAACCATGGCTATAAAATGCAGGTGGTCCTTGTACCCTGTGGTGCCAAATACTGGGATTCTGGAAAGGCTTTATGTCCTAGACATGCAAGGGGAAGCTAAAAGAGCAATTTTCATTTTAAAGGATTTAAAGGAAGTTTTTCAGATACATCAGTCTCCCTGTGAATCGTCTAGTGCATTTTCAAGTCCTAACAAAGCAAAGGGACTGCAGTTAACAATAGATATGTTTACTGCTGTGGGCTACTACACATGCTGTCGTTGACCACTTTTGAACATTAACTCTTCCTAGAAATTTAATAGGACAGAAACAATGCTTGGTTTGTGATGATGGGCAGTTCAGAACTTGTCAAATGAAATAAAGTGAAAACCAAGTGTTGAGGGCTAGTGCTGAAGAACATTTCTCAGGTTTGACACTGATGAAGTATATCTGTGGGCTGTGCTGGCCTATCTGGGAGATGATTCCATGGAGCCCTTCCAGCAAGCTGGGTTTCCAACTTCATAAGCTGAGTGTGTTGGGTTGCAGACAGACATCTGTTTTGAAGGAGCATGTTTGTAGGACAGAGCAACTGTCCCTGTCTGTCTGTTCCGTGCAGTAGCTTCAGACTGCGGAGAAATTATTTCAGTTCCTTATGTCCTCATTGATTTGGATCGAAAATTTTACATCTTCAAAGGAACAATTCACTTCTGCTTTCTTCTTGTTTCAGTTAATTTGGCTCGTTCTAAAGCAGTGAGGATTATCATCTGGACCACTTACATAGTTGTGCTGCAGAATCTCCTTCATCCCTGACCTCAGTTAGTGTTAGTGTTTCACACATCACATCTCTTAAAGGAAGCGGTTGCACCTTTGAAAATTAGAAGATCTGGCAGAGTCTGCTGAAATCTTGGGGTGTTTTAGGTCAGCTGTCAGCGATAGTAACCTGATCTATGGCAAATCTTTCCCTCCCTCTCCCCAGGGTGCCTGCTCTGCCCTTTGCATGCCAGTGAAGCTGATATGATCCAAATTAACTTTTACATCTGTTTGCATTTATTTTCTGAGTCATGAGAGGTCCTCAGGAGCCACAGAATTAAACCTTGTTTTTCTTCCTAACACTTTTTGTATGGTATCAAACACGGGTTTTTATTCTTGCCTGGGATCAGATGCTGGTTTTTTCCATGTTAGTGTGCTGCTGGGTATGCGACCCATCATGGGAATAACACAGAGCTGCACAGTCAGCAGAGGAACACTCGTTATTTTGA
Source organism: Manacus candei (assembly GCF_025592945.1). Lineage (NCBI taxonomy): Eukaryota > Metazoa > Chordata > Aves > Passeriformes > Pipridae > Manacus > Manacus candei. The sequence goes on from NW_026138066.1 coordinate 8,254,805, forward strand.
TGTCTGCTGTAAAATGGTGGCTCCTGCTCGAAATGACTTGGTGAGGTAATACTCATGTTCCGAGAAGTTTTCCTCTATCTTTGTATGAGGTCTGTTAATAAGATAGGAAAGTACAAGATGTTTTTTGGGTCAGGTTGGGTCTGACTTCTGACTGGATCCTTTAGTTTCAGTGATATATAAAGGGCAGCTGGGGTGGTGGTTAGAGGCAGAGATGTAAAATCCCAGGACTCACTGCTGGCAAAGCAGCGGGATTTTTGTCACTCTCTGAATTACACTGCTGTGACTGCTATTTTATACTTTTAATGTAAACAGCATCTTTTTGGTGGCATGACCAATCACTAGTCTTGAAGGAGGGATGCTACCGCTCTTTCAGGAGCAGAAGGGACAGAGGGTGGCGTCAGGTGATTGATCCACCTATTCAGTAGGCAGCTGCTCTTCCTTGACATGCATGGAAAGAGGCTTTGCTATTTGACAGTTCAGTACTGAAGTACAGTTCAGTACTTCAGCTTGGAGCCATTTCGTGCCACAGACCAGGAGAATGAGAGAGAATTTCATTAATAAGAAACTAGCCATCCCAAACAGGCTGTGCAGCACTTGGGTCCTGCCTTGGTCTCTTCCCTTGGCTATGAGGACCAGGGATGAAATGACAGGAGCTCTGGCTTGCCGTAGGAAGCTCACTCTTGATGTGCTGCGGGGCCCTTTCTGCGCAAAGCAAAGACCCGACTGTTCTCCTTCAAAGGACTAAAAGCAGCTGAAATGAGACTGCAGGGGAATTTAGCAGTTTAATTCAAGATTGTGCATCTGCAGACCTTGCTGAGTTGTTGCATACCCTTGCGCACTCCCTGCTGTGCCTAAGCCGTGACAGGGCTGAACCATTTGGTGCCCAGTTTGTACCTTAAGCTGGGCCAGGATCCAGGTATGAGAAGTGTGTTCTTGCGCAGTCCAAGAGGCATCTTGGACAGCATGTGGTACATTGAGATTGCAGCTTAGTTACCATCACCTTTTAAAAGATGGTCCATGGGTACCAAGAAAGGCAGAGGTGACTCTTTCTATATACTGTTTTTTACTGTCTTTACCTGGAAAGGAGATGTCCTGGTGCAGCTCAGTTAGCCAGGGCAGACTAGCTTGTGCCTGTCATTTAAGATAACCCTTTGTCTGCTGACTGCTGTTTGTGAGGGTGTCTTTTTGGCTTCCTTTCACTCAGAGTAGCCGTACCCGTTTTCTGAAGCCTTCTCCATGTATTGTGTAACCAGCAAATATCTCAGATCTTTTGAATCTAGAGAGATACGCAGTGGAAGCTGTTATGAAACATAATTTTTGATTCTGGCCAAAGGTTTCATGGCCCTATAAATTTGATCCTGAATAAGTGTCTTTGTATGTGATTTTGATTTTCTGCAAAATTTTAGTTACCCCGTGAAATAGTCTTTAAAACCCAAAAATTTAAAAGCGAGACTGTAGCTAAGGTCCTAGTTAAAAACCCAAGCTTTTATCACTATGACAGTCGAAATAGCCCTGAGTACATGAAGGGCATGCAGGTGATAGCTGAGTAAATGAATGCATTTTCTATTACGTCCTAAACCTGTTTTCTAGCCAATTTTATTCATGCCAGTGATGGCCAAGTTGTGTACATCTGTTAGCATCCCACTGAGAGGCCAGCAGAGCTGCTCGCACTGGAGAAATGCACCACTGAAATTAAGGAGGGAGTTGTGGGGGGAAGAGGAAGATTGTCATGCATTCTCGCTCGACCGGGTGCTGTCAAGCTTTTGGCTTTGTTGCTCTTAGTTTCTTGCTTTTTTGAGGTGCAGTATTAAAAGATTTAAGATCCTGTGGAGTCTTCAAGGAAATTATTTTCTTCCTGAGAGCGAGCACCCAAAAGCCCAGAAGAGGTGAAAGCAAAGCACGCACTCGTTGTGTTCTGCACCTCTCTGAAAAGTGGAGCACTTTTTTACATTTTCATGGGTGTTTCTGCTTGTTTGTAAAGTAACCGGAGCTGTGCTTGTGAATATTTGAGGCTCTCTGTTGAGGTCTGGAGGGAAGTAAGGCCAAGGGAGGGCAGGCAGTGTGAGAACCGGAGAGGCAGAACAGGGAGCAACCCCGGCTCTGCGTGGTTGTCTCAGCTCTCTTGTGCTAGTAGACTTCTCATTGGGATGAATGTGCTCTGAAATATTTATTGCCCTGTTTAAATATTCATCGCTGCAAAGGCAGTGCAGCCTGATGGCAGCAGTGGAGCCTCAAGGGACAGGGGCCACAGCAGTCCCTGGCATTTTCTTTCAGTAATATGATAAAAATATATTTTAAAAAAAATAATCGGGCATTCCCCCACTGCAAGATTGACAGGAGCAGTCAGGCGTACATCTCGGTGTTTCCTCTTCGTGCCAGAGACTTGTATTTGCTCTCAGGCTCTTATGCTGGGGTGCTGCTCTTGGTTGCCAGATGCTAATGCTTTTTTTCCAGGCCTGTATCCTGGAGTGAGCGGCTTTGTTTAGCCTGACACTGTGTGCGTGAAAGGGGATGTACAGAAGGGCAAACCGACTGGCTGAAAGGGTTTAAGTTTTGCATATCCTGTGCTCTTGTCTTTCTGTAGGTGCAAGAGGAGGGAGAAAGAAGTATCTTTAATGCACTTGGCTGTGGAAGGTGGAGATCTGCTGGGAATTATGCAGGGGGGTAAATTTCACGGGAACCTTTGCAGTAATGTATTAAGGGAGCTGCAGATGCTGACAGGCATGCCACTGAAACGGGATTGCCCTTATCTCAGTTTAGCTTTTGAGGTTTATCAGTTTAAGCTTTAGTAAAATAGAACAGTTTAAAAGTGGGACTGCCAGTAGTTTAATGTGAATATTTGGAATATCACTACTGTGAGACCCACACACGCTTTATGTGACCAAGCATTGATGTGGTGGTCGCAAGGGAGAGGGGCATTCTTCCAAAGGTACTGCTGAACGGGGGGCCACAGGAGCTGCATTAATCTCACCCAGCCCAGGAGAAGACACCTGAAAGGTGGTCAAATGTGCTGCTGACCTCGAGTTTTACCTTTCAGCTGTGCAGGTGGCCTGTGTAGGGGAGAAGTCTATACTGGTTTGTGGTTACAGCAGGAATTTGGTAAACATACATTAGCTGGAAGGCCTGGGGGAAAGAGGCTTTAAAAGGATTTTATAACAATGGGGAAATCTTTCCTGAGATACTTGACAAATTCACTGTGTACAAACCAGCTTTGTGCTGGCTTACATGGGCGTGCTTTAGAAGTTAAGCATAAGTGAAACAGGTAGTGGCAGTAACATATGCTAAATGTCCACGTAGCCTCTTGTTCTTGTATGAAGTGGCTTTCAGGTGCATTTTCAAGTTGCGCTTAATGTAGTGTAACTGTGGGCTGCTGTGAGAAGAATAGTCCCCCTCGTCTCTCTGCCCTGGCCATATGTTCAGCCTCCTCACCACTTTGGGCATCGTGCTTAAGCAGATATAAAGCGAGACAGTTCAGTTTATGACCAAACAGATGACTATTGTTTGGATTAATTTTCTGGCAATGGCCGTGGCATGACAAGAGCTCTCAACGGCCGGGGAGGGAAGCGGAGCCACTGATTCTGAGGCCAGTTGGTAGTTTGTCCTATTAGGTGGTACACAAAACTGCACCTATGCTTTTCAATAGCTTTTTCCTCTCCATAAGGTGAAGTCATTTTGCATATAAATGTGTATGCTGAGTTTAATCATTCATTTATGTGCACTGACTTCCACCAGCTCTTGTTAGCTTTCCAGAATATTGTCCTATAGATCTGGCTTTAGATAGCGTCTTTTGGCTGTACCTGTGGTGTGGGCCATTATGTCTTGCTCAGGTACCTCTGTTTTGAGTGACATAATGTTTTCAGCACAAAGGCACTGAGAGATGGAAAGGACTGAGTCCTTCTCAGCAGCTGACTTAATGACCGTCATTTAGAAATCAGCAAACAAAATGAAATGGTGTCTTTTACCAGAGCTGAATTTATCAGTCTCAGCTTTTGGCTATTTCTTGATGCCTTTTTAAATTAGATTAAATATTATAAGCATGTGGTTTTTTCCCCCCTCACAATTAATATACTTTCACAAAATAATCAGTTGCCACTTAATTTTTTTAAAAAATTATAAGCAAAATAAATTGGGCTTTTCAAGTTTTTTAGTGCACAACCATATGGCTTTTTCCAATCTTGTCGTCATTTCTGTGACTCTTTTGTGTTCCTTTTGAATTTTTTAATTTTGTTTTTAAAATTCATATATGGAAGCATGTGTCTTATTTTTCATCTGGCCAAGGCCACGCACCAAAGTAGCAGTGCTTCCCACATCTTACTTGTTGGTAATATATCTGAACAGCTGTAGTCACTGTTTGTGCCAGGCTGCTGCACTGGTGAATTGCTTCTCCATGACTCTCTGCTCCTTTCCAGAACCTCTGCTTTCCAGGACACATAGTGGAGGCTTCCTTGAAAAATGGAAAACTACTCTTGGAACAAATGAGTAGCAGGAGATAGCAGAATGCACTGCTGGAATGGAAAGTAACTGTGGGAAGAAATCTGCGTTTTTAAACCGGCAAATTTCTGTTCTCAAACATGTGCCAAGTCAGTCACAGACTTCCTCCGCCCTGTGCCCTGAGAGCAGCTTGATATAATATTGCTGCTGCGTGACTGAGTCCTGGTACTCGAGTCACAGATGGGTCCCGTTTGCCTCATCTCATCTCCTGTCTTCTGTATGGAATTCTGACCATATCCATGATAGGCCAGGGGCAGTGAAAATATGACAGGACTGAGATGTTTAGCTACTTGCACAAAAAAAACCCCAAGAGCCCCAGGAGGAGCTCTGGTTTTGTGTTTAAGTATGCTGTATGTGTCTCGTCCCCCACCTTTGCTTCGTAGTCACGTCCGAACACGTGGCTCCTCGCTATGGTTTCTGCCAGCTCTGCAGTTCTTTCCGAGGCATTCGGCGCTCTCCAATTGATTCCAGATGTGTTCTCCCCTTCCCAGCGCTTTCTCCCTCCCTCCTCCTCCTACGCTGGCAGCAGAGGCAGGGCTGCTTTTTTTCCTGTGCGGTGCTGGAATTAGCGCAGGCAGGCGGGAGGACTTTCCTGCTAGCCACTGAAATCTGGGGAATTGAAGGGGCCTGTATAAGTGCAGTATAAGTGAAGCTGCCAGACAGGGCTTTAAGGTTTGTCTTTCCTCCAGGAGCCAAGTCAGCTCAGAGCAAGACCTCTGCACAGCTCGGTACTGCCTTCAGCTTATAGCCCTCACAGCAGGGAAGAGGGGGACAGGAAAGCCTGGTACCAAAACTGATCTTCAAAATCCTTCCTAAAAGAGCACTGGATATAGAGAGAGATCTGGGAGAGTCTATTACAGATAGCTGTGTCGATTTGAGAAATTCTTGTGACTAAAGTAGATACAAATCTTTGTAAGGGGCTGAATGAGCTTCATGAGGATTTAAACAGTCAGGAAAGCCGTTTGAATTCTTGACGTTGCAGGAATAACTCCTCACACTCACTGGGGTTTGGTGGTGTACTTGCAGATACATGATGATAGTCCATTTGCAGAGCAGAGACATGGGATGAAAACTTGCTTATCTGTCCAGCACCAGGTACCTGATTGGGCTTGGAGAAGCAGTACTGGTTTTCTGAAATATGTCGTCTGGAGGGTTACTGTCTTCCTTGAAACAAAGCTGTCTGAAGTGAGCAATCTGATTGCAGAATTAGCTGAGGTGACAGTAGATGTGACACTACCCTGACAGCCTGGTCAAGAGATACCATGGCACCAGGTGGGATTTTCTTCCCTGTTATATTTTCATATTCTGTAGCCCTTCTTTTTCTGAGCAGCACCAGGAACCACTGGTTAGCATCGAGAGTAAGGCAGAAAACCAGCACGGGAAAATCCTCTGTGCCATTTAAAGTGTCATGTACATGAGTGCCCATATACCCTGATGCAAGCATGGAACACTCCTGAAAGAGCAGTTAGCACATTCCTTCCCCACCACTGGCCTCTGCTTCCCTGAGAGAGGATCTGCAATCATGCAGCTGAAAGTGTGATTGGTTTGCTAATCTGCTGAATAGCTAATCACAGTTAGTTTGGATTAAACATACGTGACACATCTGCAGCACACTGTTTCTTAGCTGTGACTCATTTGAATTCTAGTCCGACAGAAGAAACTTAAGCGCCTTTTCCTGATGGTAGAGTAATCTCCCCTGTGTGGGACATGCTTCTGCTGCTCTGGGTGCCTGCTGGATTAACATAGGACTAGATGTGTAGTATTTTGAGACTTTATTTTCATGCTGATTTGTTGAAAGCTAGTCATCTTACGGAAATCTTTTTTCCCCCAAGAATGTTTGACTATGAATGTGAAGTGGAAAACAGTCACTTGGAATACTGCAGAGGTGGGGAGAATACAGCCAGGAGAGGTGCTAAAGGACCAATCTGGAACAAAAAATTGAGCCTGAGCTTTTTTCTTACTTGCTGGCTTTGTTGCTGAAGATATATCCATCCTGGTGACTTTTTCCTTTGTTCCACACCCCTACCCCCTTCTCCCCAATAATTCTCAGAGGTAGTTTCATTCCTAATATGGAATGGAAACAGATGTTGAGACCCCAGTGTCGTCTCTTGAAGCACAATTCTCTCTAATCAACCCCAGAGAGCGTGAATTGATTGAAAGCATTTGTTGGGATGTCTTTATGCTAGTAACATTTAACTTTTTTTTTTTTTTTTTTGAATGGGGAATAATGTAGATTTCAGGAGCAGAAATCAGTGCTTTTTAAAATCTGAAAGCTGTGTTTCAGGCTGGTAAGTAGATGTGGCCCTGGGCCTTATTAATGTTGCATAACTCTAAAGCTTTGGCTGTATCCAACAGGAAGCCTCTTTGCAGGTTGCCCAAGGGCTTCTTACCAAGTGTGTATGCATTCAGCACTGAGAGCCTGTGTTTGTGCAGAGCGATAGAGTAAAAGTTGGCCATTAGTGGACATGATGGTAGCATGGGGATGAGTGAGTGCTTCCTGTGTATAAGAGTAAGATAAGACTATAATTTTCTTTTATCCTTTCTTACAGAAGGGGGCTTGAACTTCTTCTCTATAAAGTTCTTAGATGCATTAAAAAAAAAAAAGGCCATCTGCTTTATTTTACAGAACAGTTTTTGGTGGCATGGAATGATAGAGTGTGTATTGGAAGATAACTTGTTCTTCCTTTGCTTTACATATCTAGGAGAGGGAAGGGCAAGATTAGATAATCTAGTGCAAGCTTGCACCAGGAAATTGAAGGAAACATGCCTTTAAATGGTTAGCTAGGTGCAAGCTTGAGTGCAGGCATCTATTTTTTTTTTTTCCCTTTGGTGCAAGATTAGCTTATTGAGGCTTAACTTAACCCAATGCAAAAAGCATTTCCGAAATGATTACATCCAATTTAAATTACAAAAAAAAAAAAAAAAAAAGAAAAGAAAGGAATACATATGAACTCTTCTCTGTTTTTACAGAACTAGCATAAAAGTCCAGCAGACATTTGCAGAACTACCTACAGATAGAGCCCTGCTTTTAGGAGGATTCAGGAGGAATTGCTCTTATGCCCATGGTAGTAAAGTGAAAATCCAACATCCTTTTCTGTTACCCCAGTGGTGTGTTGTAGATCAAACAAAGATCAAGCTCCAGATGTGCAGATGAAATACAAAACTTCTTATTACCGTGATCCTCTTCAAGGTGCTTTTATGATCAACCCACACCAAGAAAGAGTGTTGATTTTATCAGTCTCGGTCGCCAGACACACAGGCATGCCAGTCTTGCTCTCTGGAGTTACAGAAATGCCTTTGTAGCATGGACTGTGGGTGTCAGGTTAGGGTCACATACCCCTCTGAATCCAGGAACAGGTTTGTACAAAGATGAATGTGAGATGGTTATATCCTTTGTATATATGCTTTTTACCTCCAGATTTCCTTTCTGTAGGCATTTTCCCCGCTCTTCCCATTCAGAAGCTAATCTGTAATGAAATGGCCATGATGGAGGAACTGTTACTGCTGCATTTTTATATAGAGAGCTCATATGGTGTTTGTGGGCATCTGCAGGGTTGGCGTGGCCAAGACACTGGTTTGGGGTGTTTGGGGAGTTGGAAAGCCATCACTTCATCATCCTGTACATCACTTTCCCTTGTGTTTGAGTATCCTCATGGCTCTAAAGAGCAAAAGCACAGTTTTAAAAATTAAAGAATTAAAGCTTAGGTTCTATGTGCTGTGAGAGCTACCAGTGTAGGGTGGGGTTCCTCTTTGGTGTAATGAAATGCCCCAGCCTCTGTTTTTCTGGCAGCGATAATGCTGGAGCTCCGGGTGTGTCTGGGGAGCATTGTTCACGCTGGTTTGTATCTATTCCCATTTGTGAAGAAATTGCTTGTTATCAGTGGGCAAATTGTGGGATTGCCTGGGGAGAGGGTTAATGCATGCTGGAGACTGCAGTTCCCTGGCAGCCTGAGCTCATCCAAGAGCTGGTGCCCATGGCCCTTCCCTCCCCAGCTTCTCCACCCCCTGTCCTTTCTGGCTCTGATTCTCCTCTAGCTCCTTGCCAAGGCATTTCAGCACTCTTAAGTGGCAACAAAACTAACCTGACAACAAAAAGTGAGTAATTTTTCTTTTTTCCCCTGGGATATGTGTTGAAAGGGCTCAGCACTGGGCAGGCTGGCAGGGAGAAGAGGGCAGGAGTGCACAGCTGGAGGTGGGATGGTGACAGCTCCAACCAGATCGTCTCTGAACCTGCAGCTCAGAACTGGGAAGGGAGACTGTGTTGGAAGAGGCTGAGAAGAGGACCCTACTAGGGCAGCTTTTTTGTTCGCCTGTGAGAAGGGGAGGGGGAAAAAATCCCCAGCCGATTATTATTTTTATTATTATTATTTCTTTTGCTCCTAAGCAGGAGCCTTGTATTGTAAACCCTTTCTCTCTCGCCTGTGTACAGCTGGGGAGCAGTGCTTTGCTTCCTGTACCAGAGCTGTGTGTCACATTTGCATCCCTGGCAGGAGGCTGCGAGCTGGGTTGTAGAAAGGAGACGGTGTGGTCCCTACATCCCCCTCACTTACAGGGATCCCCTTCACGCAGGGCTGAGGGTGGGCAGTGGCTCCAGGTTGAACGGTCGTGCCAGGCTCTTCAGATCCCAGCTACAAACATTTTTGCTGTTTACGAAAGGGATTAGGTTAGTGCGGAGAGCAAACAGTGTAGGCTGGAACACTCTGGTCTTCACAAACAGGTTAATTACCTCCCTTAGCTGCAAGTCAGTTGCTTCAAGGTTTCATAAAATTAGTTCAGTGAAGATATATAACTATTAGAAACCCTATTCCACTAATAGGCTTATACTCACATCTATACCAGAGATTTGGGGGTTAGCAGAGTTCAAAGGCATTTTTAAGAGATTATTTGATGTTTATATGCTGTACCATTTCTCTGCACCTTTCTGTGATGCTTATGATTCATTGTAGGGTTATGGATAGCTCAGATGGGTTACCTCGTGGCAGTTTGCCATGTCTGTACAGAAATTGTACCAGTTTAGCTTTACCAGGTTAATAATTTTTATTTGGGTGGTTATGCTTTACTAAATATGCATATTATGGTGTACCAATACAGAAGAGATCTGGACCTGCATTGCTATAAGGCTCCTTTCATATTCCTGTAATTACATCCGTTTCTCTAATGAGCAAAACAAAACCACTCCTTCACAAAACTCACTGATCTTTGACAGTTTTATGGAAGTAGGAGGCCTTTGTGTGCATTTCTGGTGTTTGCTCTTGGCGCTCCAGTGCAGTGATCTTGGATCACCACCTGCTGTCTGCTGAAAGAATTCATCCTATGTTGCATTTGCTGAACCACTTTGCTCCTTGTTGAGACATCATCTCCAGTTCCCACCCTTCCACAAGTTACCACTACGTGCATTTACTTATCATTCCTCTGCTTAGCTTGGAGCTACAAAGTTCGTTAATTAAGTTAAAGCTGCATAAACTCTAAGAAATGTGTCCCCATTAGGGAATGTCACTGTTTTAGCTAATTTGTTTTTTAAACAAAATGTGGGACGGATTTGTAATGAGCAGTGTAGGAAAAACCCTGACTTACGGAAGAAAGTTGGCACCTGCAAGGACCTGACTAGACCTTTGTAGGGCTGAGAATAGGGAGCCCAGATGAATACCCATATCCTTCTTGTGCTCTGAAATCTTGAGTGCTGATGAATCAGATGCCAACATTCTGCAAGAGAAGGGCTGCTTTGAATTCCCACCTGATGTGAATGAATGTGGGAGTAGAGCAACAGAATGAATAGCAAACACAGGAATTACTTCTTTTTGGAACTTGAGGTTACCATGTATCCTATTGAGGTGTTTTCCTTTTTTTAAGCAGTATGTGTTAATTACACTGAGTTCCACTTGCACTGACCAGCCTTTCCCAGACTGAGCATGGGATGACAGCTATTGTGGTTGGTGCATGGCAGCACAAATTTGTGGAGGGAATTGGATGATCTGGAATTGCCACAATTATTCCTGCAACCAAATGTCCATCACACTCCCCTCCTGAAGACTGCTGGCCTGATGCATTGTGGCCAAGAGAAGTGTCTGTCTGCTCCTGATCATTAGTTAAGATTTATTTCATGCCCTCACAGAAGTTTAAGACGACACTAGCTTTTGGGGGGAGCTGCAGCCGGGTTTTCCTAGTCTTGTGATGGTGTCCTTGTGTGTGTTTGGGGATGGTAATTGCCTTGGACATACCTTTCTGGGTTTCTTGTTGCATTTAAGTAGATGTTAGAGATTTTCATGGCTAGAGCAGGCAGGACTGGCAATACAGTGAGGTATGTTGTCAGGATTGGGTGGACAAAATACTTTCTGTTGAGTCTCTCCTCCCAAGTACGTACCTTCAGCTGGAAAACTTGGGGTTTCTTCGTGCTCTTTGTACCTCCTGAGAAGTATGAGAAGCAGCACCTCTGACTGCAGAATTCTCTATGGTGGGTTAGAACGAGGGAAACCAGTTCAGATTCTATGTTTGAAGATCAATGGGATTTTTTTTGTGCGTGTCCTGTGTTAGTTCTTGAAAATATGAAGTGTGTAAATGTTGAAATTTAGCAGAATAATAGAAGAGGTAGAATCTCCTCTGGGTTTGGAGGATATCAGTATGCTGTGAAACCTGCAGAGATCTCATCGGGAGTCCTTTTCTGCAGACACTAGTGGAAACAGAGAAAAAAGTAATTCTGAAGCACCAAAGGAAATTAAAATTACAGAAAAAATCAGATGGGAAATATGTCCATAATCATATAAAGAGAGAAATAATTTGAGATACAGATGCTCCATGGGAAGATGAAACCTGGACAAACATAATGGTGATAAATCTCCAGATAACCTGAGACATTAAATGAAGGATACATTTGTAATAAAAGATATATGATTTTTGCATGTTAATGTGATTTGAGGGGGAGGGAAGTGACAATGGTATTAAAAACATTCATTTGGCACCAGAAATCCTTTCTTTGAAAATCTTAGGAAGGTCAGAGAGAAGTAATAAATAAAGTTACCAGGATATTTTGGCTTGAGAGGTGTGATTAAACTCAAAATAAATACGTATTATCAAAATGCCACAAGCAACAGAAGAGAGAGTAAGCATTTTTCATCCTTCAAGCATTTGTAGATAATAGAAGAAGGGAAAGAAAATATTTAAAAAGGTTCAAATGCATTTAAACTGGAGGGAACAGTATTAACTGAGGGGTAAAACCACTGAAAATAAGATTATACAAGGTTCATGGGCTGGCATTTTAAGTAGTCTAAGAGTGAGATTAAACAAGATGCTGGACTGTGTCCTTTGGGGAGCAGCCCTGCACTGTAGAGAGGATGGCAGAATAGGTTTTGTTTAGAGCTAATTAGCATTTTGTACCTCTGATCTGGGATGCTACTGGCTTGGAAATCTAGCTTGTTCTGAGAAAACTGGAAACAGTTTCTGCACCTGCATCTTTTCTGGGGTTACCCTATCAATTTTTTAACTTAAAATAAAAAATCAATTTCATATTTAGTTCTGTTTTAAATGTAAGAAAGGGGCAGACAGTGTGGGCCGTAGCACACGGACAATCAAATACAATGAAATATTGTAAGCAGAAGAATTTGGAAAGGAGACAGTGTGTGGACGGAATGGAGTTGTCATGTCAGGGGATAAACAGTGTGAGCAAGTGAGCGATAGGGTTTGCTGATACCTGGTTTGCAGTGGGACAGCCATCGTTCTGCCTCTCCTGCCTCCCGTTTCAGAACTCAGCTCTGCAGATCTTGGTGAGTTTAGATTGAGTCAGAAGTGCCTTGCTTTGAAGCTGAGAATGGCAAAGGAATGAGCAGAAGCAGAGTGCTGGTGGAACTGCCCTCCTTTTGGGGGAGAAAACTAAAAAATCCTGTTCTGCTTTCAGAAAATGCGCTTGGTGTGTGAAAAAAACCCCTGCAGACCCGCGAGCACACGACGCAGGGCTGCAACGGCTTGGGGGAGTGCGTGCAAGGAACTGAGCACTGGCCGTGGCTGGCGTGCGTGCCTGGATTTTTCTTTCTCAGATAAGGCTGCAGAGTTTTGTGTTTCTGCAGGCAGCAGGGCTTTGCAGTGGCTGGACTTGAGTTAATGAAACGGTCCGTTCCCGGTGCAGGCCAAGGCTTTAGCTTGGCTCTGCTAAGTGGTATTGAATGCCCTTCCCTCTCCTTCTCCCCAGCTGCAGGAGCGTGTGGCCACGTGGCCCCCAGGGGAGGCAGACCAGATAGACTAATGTCAGAGCAAATTTGGGATTCAGCCAGTGTCTGAATGACCCGGTGCTGGCTGGAGGTGTGCTGCGTTTATCATTGTTTCCTTCGCCCGGAAGGGAAAGCTGCAGGTAGGCTGATAAAAGGAATTAGAGGTTTGTCCAGCTTCACTGGAGGTCTGTCAGGTCCTGCGCGCTCTTTGCTGAAAGGCTGCCTGGTAATTCCCACTCTGCCTTTCCTACCCCTGGGATAAGGTCTGTTTCACTTTTACTCCATTGATTTAAGCATGCTGGTGTTAGAATAGGCTCGAGCACCTCCGGACTTTATGGGGGAGGACCCAGGGCTGGAACAGCAGCCAAAATTTAAAATCAGGATTAGTCTGTTGACATGCACATAAATCAAACAGCCCTCCTATCATAAATCTTTTCTGTGGATTTTTTTTCTGCTGCGGCGATGAAGCAGTAGGAGCAGTGCAGCAGCCTGGGCTTCCCAGGGTTGGGCTTCAATGTCAAGGCTGTTCTCCTTCACCCCAGGTGGCTGAATGCAGCTCCCTGTTCCCCCTTTGGTGAGATCCCTGCAGAGGCTGCAGAGCTGCATGCTTTTTTGTTTGCTTATTGTGGGTTTTTTGACATGATGGTGTAACATTTTTTTACTTTTTTTTTTTGATTTCTTTTGCATGGTCAGGTCTCTGTTTCTGAGTCATCTGGTTGGTGTCAGCAACATCTAAGACAGTGCTAAAAGCTTCTAAAAAGCCCACTATCCTAGCACAGAGGTCTCTGTGGGATACCCAAAGCTAAGGGAGGAGTGGGTGATTAATGTCTTGTGTGATAGCAGGGATGCTCAGGAATGGGAAAGAGTGAGTGTGCTCCAGGCTTGCAATCTCAGCTCAGTTCCCTACAGGTCCTTGATGTCTTCTGTGTGGCCAGCAAGCAGGAAATTGGATATTCCAGCAATTGATACCTGAGCACCTGTGCTGTGTACTCAGTGCTGCCAGAGCAAAGAAGGGGGCATCTGCACAGATGGGTTTGAAAAAGTAAACTTTTTATTACTGTAACATAACAGAGAGTCATGCTCTGAACCACATGATGTGCTTGCTTGTGAGCAGAGCAATGAGTGTCAGGCTGGAGGAGATGGACCCAGTTACGGTACTTTCAGGGATATTAAAGAAGCCTGATCTTCTTTCTGTGTTTCCTTCTCTGTTCCAATGTTTCAGTGTCTCTTCCCCCTTCCAAAATAATGGTTTACTGTGTGTAAAGCTTTGTGTGAGGTCACAGTCATTTGCAAATTGCATACCCCATAATTTTTTCTCCATGCACCAGCCATTAGCAAAAACGTTGCTCTGAAAAGATTAAGAAAACAGTGTCATGGCTCAGAGGAGTAAGGCATGCTCTTTTTGATAGAACAGGTAATAGAAGACTGTGCAATATTATGGTGATGGTGGGTGGGATGTTCACATGTACACGTGTGTTGTTTCTCGGGCTGACGTTTCAATCTATCTTCTGTAGTATAAATCTGTTTTCTCCTTTACCTTTCTTCAGGGTAACCAGGAGCCAGCAGCAACTCCTGATGCAATGGTGCAGCCATTCACCACAATCCCATTTCCGCCACCCCCACAGAATGGGATTCCCACAGAGTACGGGGTGCCACACACTCAGGACTATGCAGGCCAGACCAGCGAGCACAATCTGACACTCTACGGAAGCACGCAGCCGCACGGAGAGCAGAGCACGAACACGGCCAGCACGCAGAACGGATCTCTTGCAGTAAGTGCACAAGGGTGCAGGGCCAGGAGAGCAGCACAGTGCTTTGGGGAAAAGCAGACATTGATTGCATTGCTGTTTCTTAAGTATAAGGCAAATCAGCAGTAGACTTGAAAAGGAGAGAATTATAAACAAAACATGGCTTCTGACCTTCCATTACTAGGTTTCCATCTTTCCCCTTGTGAATTGGTGTCTGCAAAGAAAAAAAAAAGGAAAGTATTTGAAATCATGATGTTGTTACCGTGGCGGTGTTGTCCAAAGACAGTCTTTTATAAAAGTGTTAATAACTTTGTGTTAATTGGCAAATGGTTCAAATAAACATGATGGAGGCAAACTCTGGAAGGTTGATGGTACACAGAATTAGGGTGAGCACATGCATTTTAAGTGTAATCCCAATGTGGTTTTGTTTCCAGGAAACTACCAGAGTAGAAAATCACTTTTATTTGACTTTTTGAAGATGGCAGGGAGCTTCAGAGGGCAAAGTTAGGAGAGGAGCTTTTAGCTACTGGTCATCCATTTGCCAAACCAAGATTTTTAGCATCTTCTGTATTTTTGCTTTCTTCTTCCCATGGCCTGGAACTGGCACTGGGCAACATGCTGGCAGATTATCCCAGGAAAAGCTTTATCCACCCCTTAAGCCACTTGTTAAGACTTAACTTCCTAATAAAGAGCCTTATGGTGAGAGCCTTCGGCGCTCAGGGGCGGATTTAATCTGTTAATGCTTTCAGTTTTACTTGTAGTTGGTGTTTGGCTTGTAGAGATTATTTTTTTCCCTGGTAAGTACTGAATGAATTCAGTGCCAACAGTTGGAAGAACTGATAGTGCCAGCTCAAGTGTGCACAGTTCCCGGTGTGTGCCTCTGCTCCACTGCAGTGGCTTGGCTCTATTGGTCATGACTTTGTGAAGATATCTTTGATTCCATCCTGGGAATGCCTCAACTTCAGCATCTTGGAGAAGCAAAAGAGTACAAACCCTGTAAGGCACACTGATAGTGTGTAAAAGGAACTTTGAGTGCCTTACTCTGTAAACACAAACGTAGATGAGAAGAGGTCAGGCAGGAAATAAAACTTAGAGCTGGTGCAGTGTGCAGAAATGCAAGTCATCGTTTTAGCACCAGATTGTCCGATGTCGTTCCAAGCCGTAAGATTTGGGCTGCCCGTCTCCAGCAAGCAACTTTCTCAAGCACTGCTGGTTGGATGGGGAAGCTGGAAATAGGGAATAAAACAGGGCAGTGGTTTTCCCCATGTGTTTTTGCTGTTGCCATCCTTGTCCAGAGCTTAGGAGCATTTCTTTTTAATGGAAATGATGTGACTCTTGACCTTGAATGTAAGTTCTTGCCAACCTTCCTGCTTCTCTTCCATATTAGGAGCCATCTCGGTGGCTCTGCAGGGCTGAGCTCTGTGTTTTATCAACTAAAGCTGGCTCCAAGGAGCCCACAGCGTGTGGCTAGCCTATGAGGAGGGATTGGGAGCCCATCTGTGCGGAGGGAGTGTTGCTGGGAGACTGCTGGGAGGCAGTGGTGTTGCCAGGAGTCTGCAGAGGGAGCCTGACTGGCAGGGGTTTATCCAAGAAACAGGCTGAATAACACACAACACTTGTACTGGCTGTTGGAAACAGGTGGGCACATCTGGTGTGACCATTTGATGTGGTTAAAGATGTGTGAGCTGAGCGTGCAGAGTTAGGCTCGAGGGCCACAGCTGGCTGGGAAAGGGTGAGGGCACAGTGTTGCTGTGACTGCTGTGGCTGGGACTCATCAAGCCCAAAGGATCCCAGATGGTGGCACATAAAGAAATCCAAGGAGAGAGAGGGGGGAAGGTGCCTCAACCAAGGGCCTTTCACATGCCGCTTTCACATCCACTACATCCTGGATCTTCCAAGTTCCCTTATCTTTTTGTAGAGGACTTCTTCTGTATGAAGTTATTTTTATTCTGTGGGCTGCCTTGGGATGTAATTCCATGTAACTTTTCTCCATCTCAGTATGCTGATTAATGATGTAGGATCTAGGGGAAGGAAAAAGGCTCAGTAGTTACTCAGGCTAAAGTGTGCTATTAAAATATACAGCAGAACAGGTTGGGTATTTCACCTTAAACATTTACAGGTAATGTCAAGCACCTTGTCCATGACATGCACTGGTTATTGCTTGTTGGATACACGTGTTCAGTCCATATGGACTAGACTGCTATGCTTTAAGGTATCTTTTCCTTTCACCATTTTGTTATCTTACTCAAACAAAAGTGCTAACTTGAATAGAGTGAAAAGTCATCAGGGGTGAGGTATGAGCCTTCCCTCTCATTATTGTGACTGACAAGCACAGTTGCTGTCATTTGTGTGAAGGTGATACCCCAGACCAAACAGCCAGTAGGTTTTCTAGCTGCTGACTTGAAGCCTGTGCTCCCATGGGATGAATCAGAAATTCATTCAACCAGACAGATAAGTTCCCTGCTTGCTTTTAAGAACAAGGCCTGTGCTTGGTCCAGTTGGCGGGACAGGGTGAGATAGCAAAAGGTGTGGTCAGATGGTGGGGCCTTCCTGCTTTTCAGGCTGATAGCCTTTAGGATAATAGCCAAAGTAACAAAGAACATGGGGTGGCTTAGGGGTCCCTCATGAAAAGGGCAATTTAATCTCGTTGGTAAGATGCTACACAGCAGTGTGAAAGGGTCTATAGCAAGGTCCCTAACACACCAGGTCGGAGCACCTTTTCATAGAAACTTGGCAGATTCTTGTGGGTGAGTCAGATTGAATGATTTGAAATTAGCGGTGGTGTTTGAGTTAACAGACAGTGATTTGGAAGCCTGAGGTCAAAGATCAGTAGTGAACTTACGTAAAATAAACTCTGAGAGTCAAAGTCCATGCCTTCCTATGCAGTCTAAAAGCCCTGAGCAAAGGGGAACGACTGGTTGGTGTCACCAGCTAAGGATGAGCTTGGTTCTGGCAGTGTGAGTGTAGTGGAAAGCATTCAGAGCTTTCAGAACAGAGACATGGAAAAGAAATTGACACAATAGGTAGTGTAATACAAACAACTTCATATTTTAGAATCTTTTTTTTATTTTAGGATCAAGCCTCATCTGTGGGGCTTTGTTTCTTGCCTGGCATGCAGATCTCTCATACTTCATCTCCAGGCATCTGTCCTTTCTCTTGATACTGTCCCAAAGCACAGCTGAAAGAACTGGATTAAAAATAGACTGAGGTACCGGACCATATTTGGCCTACTTGGTCTGCCTGTTGCAGCCTGTCTCTTAAACAGTTGACACTCTGCATTTCACTGCTTACAGTGCTGGGTCGCCTGGTTTTTTCCCCCTTCCCCCTTCTTGGTTTACTTTAGTGCTCTTATCCCTAATGGAGACACCCAGCATAGTTAGCTGCAAGGGGAGATGCTAATTAGGCTGCAGTACCTCTGGCAGCTGAGCTGATCTAAAAGATTCACTGCTGTCAGAAAAGAGATATCTGGCTCCAAGCGCAAACTCCCACTCCTATTTACTGGCTCTGGCATTCCTTACGTGAGCCACTTTAATTCACTGACCTGGCAGAAAGCTGTCCAATTCTTTTGCTGGGTTAATGAATTAGAGCAGCTCTTGGAGGGATCCAGCAAATGCTGTTGTTGCAAGGTAAGCGTATGGAGAGCATGGCCAGAAGCCGAGAGCAGTTGTCAGCTCTCTGCATCCCCTGGTACTCTACCCGCAGAGGGAAGATTAATCATCTGCTGAACTAAAAAAGCTTGCTTGATAGTAAATGCAATGCACTTAATACTGCGAGCTGATTATTCAACTTGTTTCTCTTGTTAATGTCAGAGGGAAGAATCTGTATGTCTGTATAAATTATGGAATGCAGCTGGAGATACGGAAGTAGAGGAATAAGTTTATGTAAATTATTTTGCGTGAAAATGGCAGGTGCTGTTGCCTTGATGTTACGTTGTCATGAACCAATATAAAGCATTATTTAATTGCAGACCATCGTGCCTCGGCTTCTTGATGTGCTGTCGTACTGGAACATGCTTAACTCATCCACTATACCATAAAGGGATCTCGACTTTCCAGTTTCTCAAAGGAGACACTTCTGTGGTGGGAGACCCATACGTGTCATGTTCAAAACCAAGGCAGGGAAGGTGCTTGGTCGTCTGGCTGTGCCCTGTACATCTAGCAAGACTTTAGATGGAAGGGAGCCAACAGCACCAAGGATTCCTCAACTGGCTTTTGCAACACATGGATGATGTTATAATGATGACTTTCCCTTGGGTATTTCTTGCCTAGACTGAGATTGCAGAATTTTCCTCTGTAATTACTTTTCATCCCTTTAGTAATTAAAGCAATTGCTCATGTGAGGTATTTCAGGTGAAGAATATGTTTAATGAATATCCTCAGTTATTTTCTGATACTGCTGAGCAGGTGGACACGAGGAAGAACTATCTTCACATAAGTAGTTGGCTGGTGATTGTTTGGCCACCTCAACCTAGAAATTGCTGTCTTGAGGTTGCAAACCCTGACATTTAACATCAGGAGTTTTCTTTGAATATGAGGCAGATTATTTTATTATTCTGAGTACAAGGCAGATTATTGTCAGCACTTGCAGACTTGTGTCTAGTGAGGTGGTTTTAAAATGAGAAATGGGAAATAAATCAGCACATATCATGTTAGAGTATACAGCTGTGGTACTTCTGTGTATCTTTCAAAGGTTGTAGCAGATCTAGCAGTAGTACAGGGAAGGATAATAGTGATGATGAAAGGAATGTAGCAGGTTCTTTATGAAAAGAAGTGAAATCTTCACTTACAAAAAGGGCTGACAGGAGTGAAGGCATATGAGAAGCACACAGAATATTGGATGGTAAGGGAACTAAAACAGGGAACTTTCCCATTTTCGCTTACTAGGACGCACACATGAAATAACTGGGTGCCACGTATGAAAAAAAAAGCAGGTTTTATTACTTGGGTTTTTTTTCATATAATGAAGAACTTGTCATTGCAACTCTTATCCACAACTTGCGTGCTTTGCAAGTTATGACATCAACTGGCTTAGCTTGCTAGAGAAAAGCCAGTGAACATTTGCCCTGTTCTTGCATTCTTCCACAGATTTGGCTGCTGTTAGAAAGAAGATAATGGGCTGGATGGATCTGAAGTCTGTCACTGTGTGACTGTTCTTCTGCCACTGTCAATGGAACGGTCCAGGGTTGACTACTAGCTGGGGAAATCTTGCTGTTTCTTTCACCTTGTAAGGGCATCCTTTTGTGAGGAATGGGCTGGAACTGCTGACAAAGGGTTTGGCTGTGACCAGCAGAGCAGGCGTTTTGGGGGGCTCCATTTCACCACTTCATTGAAAGGTGGGGAGAAAAAAGAAAAAGTGAATCCCATTAGAAATATCCACCTTTAGATTGAAAGTGTTACCTGACAAATCAGAGATGTACAGGAGAGATAGCAAAGTTTCCTGTGTGCTTTCCTATGTTAGGTTTTTGTTCTGTGAGGTATGTTTTTAATGAGGAAAGTGAACAAAATTACTTAAGCTTCAGTGTGTCTGAAAATAGGTAACTAAGAATTGAAAAAATATGCCCTGAATTCATCTGACTATACTGAAAATAGTAAAAAAATCTTGCAGAAGTAATTTGGTATGTCCTTAGCATTTTTTTGTCTGGTTTTTTGGCATACAGAGTACTTTGGATAATAGTTAATTGTGCCTGTAAGTAGCCCAAATGTGTTTTTTTTTAATATAACGCTGCTGACATCTCTGAAAAATCAAGTGCATGGATATAATTGTAAAACTATATTTACTGCTGTTGAAAGATGATGATTAGCCCTGTGGTCTTCTGTCTGCTAAACGAGTTTTTTAAGCAGCCAAAGTTCCCATGGCCTTTGCTCTTGGATGTGTAGGACCTCAGTCTGACTTCAGTAGATTGTGCTGGGGCAGGAAAGTGATCTTGTGTCTAGAGCCTAATTCTTCACTCGTTTTTCCACCAGACCTGCTCAGTGGGCGTCTGTTCATTGGTGGATGACTGGTTGTTTTGACACAGGTTCTTCACTAGAAGTTACAGAGAGTTTTCCACATTATCTGCACTCTGCTTCACAATGGGAAGATTGCCTTCTGCCACTTGTAGCTTTCAGTCCTTGTCTCCAGAGTCCTTCAAGCTCTTGATCCAACCAAGGTTGGATGTGTGGTTTTGGGTTTTTTTGAATTCAAGACTGGTCTAGGAGCAGTGGAGTGAGCACAGGCTGTCTCCTAGATTTTGTAAGCCACCCAAATCCCCTTTTAAATATAGTTATTAGTTACAGTTTGTATTTTGTAAATATTTTCTTTGCAGTGATTTATAGCTCTTAACCTCCTCATTATGATTCACAGCATTTTGGACTGCCTGCTTCTTGGGGGAGAGAACGAGGGGTTGTTTTTTGTTTGTCTCTAACTTGGACCTGAAGCGGTTCCAGTTCTAGAAGCAAGTGGGAGATGTAAACAGAATGTTCTGGGTATTAATAATCTCTGTGCTAGCCTGTCACACTGGT
The DNA here is from genome assembly GCF_025592945.1 of Manacus candei. Taxonomy (NCBI): domain Eukaryota; kingdom Metazoa; phylum Chordata; class Aves; order Passeriformes; family Pipridae; genus Manacus; species Manacus candei. The sequence continues at coordinate 8,275,742 of NW_026138066.1, forward strand.
GCTTGTCTGGTTTGCTGGGGAGGTAGCCCTCCGTCTAGCCATGCAGATGGAGATCTGCTCGGAGCTCAGGTGGTGCTGGAGCCCCATCCTCCCTGCTGCTGCAGAGAAATCCCCAGCATTTAATTGATCACCACCTGGGTTAGGACAGAGGAGTCCAGCTGAGAGGTGGGAAGATGCCCCCAAACCTTTCAGAACACCTTCATGTTGCCAGGTGTCCTCCTCCCCTTTTACATGGGCACGTGCACATGTATATATCTGTGCTTCTCTTTGCAGCTGCCTCTTCTTGCGTTGCATTTCCTTGCTGCTGGTGGGTGTAAGGGAGGAGCTGACATGGGGGCACAGGCAGCAAGTAGTTAAAAGTAAAGCACATGCTGCTCGTGTCCTGAGCTCTGATGTGTTTCTCAGTGACCTTGAGCAGAGCTCAAAGCTTGCGTGTGCAGGCATGAATGACATTATCACCTGCATCAGTATATGTTACACGGAGTGTGCTGAGGAGGTACGGAGAATGCAGTACAGCTCCTAAATGCAAGATCTCTGCCACAGCATGTCTCTGTGTTGCCTGATGACAGGCATTGAATGTGTGTTAGCTCCCTTCCGAGCTGAATCACTGTCTATAGCAAAGGGAGAGGTCCATTTCTTCACTGTGAAGTGTTGACATGAGGCCAGAAGGAGATTAAACTCCGTATGGGGAAGGAGTCAAGGTGGGGAGTGGGCGCTTGGTGAAATGTGGGCTTTTGTTGTCTGGCTTGGTCAGAGTAGCACTGTTGCCAGCATCTGTTATGTGCTGCCTTAGAACAGACTCCAGGCCCTTCCTTTCATCTCCTTCCTAGTGAATTAAGCCAAGGAATAACTATAAAAGGAAAAAAAGAAAGATCTGAGGACACTGTTTCTTTCATTTATGTTGTAGCTGAATGTGTGGCAGTAGTCATATATATTGAGCTAATGTTATAGTGGTGGAAAGTTCAAATCTTACCTTAGGACCATGGGACCATAGAGATGAGGGAGCTACAGCATCCAGAGACACAAAGTATTTAATGTTAAACTTCTACTGAAAAATCAGGGTATGTGAAAGCCTGAAAAGCATTTGAGGACTCTCAGTGTAGTTAAAAAGGTAAAGGACCAAAATCCCCTGTTCCTTCTATTGTTTCTCCTCTTTGAAGCATTTGTCTTGCTGTACACATCTCACATGATGCAAAATGACACTGCCATATGCAGGACCAGCTGTGAGTGCTTTTGGGTGGGCCACTCTACATGATACATCACACCCTTGGTAAGAAAGGAGTTCTGCCCTTTGCCTAGGAACAAATGGATGGGAGAGGAGTGCAGACAACATTCTGGCTTCCTCCCCTGTGGAAACAGCAGATCCAATCCTGTGCAACCTGTATTTAAATTTAAAGACTAAAACATTTTTGTCATCACCATTCAAGATCTGTGCATTTCCTCATTCACACAGCAGAAGATGCACTTTGTGCATGGGTGTTTGCTCACTTGCCAAATCCATGCAAAGCCATAGAAAACATGGGATTTGGCAAATTGCACTAGCAGGGCTCCAAAGTGGATTGTAGATATCCCTTTTAGCAGGAGTGTTGGTGTTTTTTGGGAGTTACTTTGAAGAACTCACTTGCAGGTGTTGTATACAGTGATGATAGATAGGCTACTCCTGTGTTTTGTCCTTCTTGGACAGATTTGCCCTGAGGAGCAAAGCACTCTGATGGAGTAAAAAAACCCCCACTAAATAGCATGGTCTGATTAAATCGCAGGCCAGCTGCACTGATTGTTCCCCTAGGGTACACTCTCTGTATGTTTGGAGAACCTTTTTGTCATGGGGTTGAGGGCAGGAGAAGAGGGGAGATGGTGGGGGTGGGTGGAGACAGCTTTTGGATAAGAGCAAATGGAAGTTTCTGAGGTTGTTCCTAAGAATTTTATGTTTGTGGGATGGATGAGTCTTAGCCAAATAAAAATTCTTCATTCTACCAGGCTTCACCTAAGACTTGCACAACTGTGGGAAGTAGAGATGCTCGCCAGGGCAGTATCTTCATTCTTCCTGCCACAGCCTAATTTGTGTTAACCAGATCAAACGTGTTTTGTGCTGCTGAATGCGCAGCCCTCCCGAAATGAGATGGAAAGCTGCCACTGCTTTGCTCAGCATGACAAGACCCCAGTGCTTACTGTTTCCTTGCCTTATCTTTATATTTACTTGCTTTATAACCAATGTGCAAGTTCAAGGTCATGTCTGTAAGTGATATTTCTGGACAGAAGACACTCTCTTAATGTTGCCGGTTGAGCTTATCTGTGGAGATGATTCCAAATGTACGTGAAGTGTTGTATATTGAGTGATGTACAGATCAGCCTAGCAAGTACATTCAGTGGTTGGGGAGATGTTATGGGCAACTCCCCTCAGATTTTTTTCATCTTTGATACACAAATCACATGTTTAAAATGGGGGAAAAAAGGGCCCAAACCAGTAAAAAACTCACCCCGACTCTTCCATCTTTAAGGCCTATGTGTGTACTTAAAAATGCCTTAAAAAGACTGACTCTAGCAATTGCACAGTCCTTGCCTTCTTGTAGAACTTTTTACTTGATGAGTTAAGGCAGAAGTCAGGTTGGCGTCTAAAGAGTTGAAATGACACTTAAAAGTGCATCACACAGGTAGTCAAAGCATGACTCCTAGGAGACTGAGAGCAGCAGGAGATAGTGAGGGGGTGAGTGCTCTTTGAATACCGTGGCCTGTCAGTGCATGCGCTTGGAAAGGGACAGAGCAATAAAACCGACCAAATTGTAGTCTGCTTTGTTCTGTAGCTCTGAGGTTTTGAGCTCGTTTTTGTGACTAAAGTGTGAAGAATGCCATTTTTCCATCAAGCCATTTTGCAAAGGGGCCTTGCCGTTATATTTAGTGCTGTGCTCAAATTTTACCCCTTTTCAGTCTAAGCCCACACAAGTGGCTGAGGTTCTCTTCCTTTCTTTTCTTCTGCCAGTTATCTCAGCGGGGCATTAGGTCTCTCCTCTGGCACACAGGTCCCCCTTATTCCTCTGCCTGTGTGCTGTACTTTTTCTGTGAACAAGAACTCCTGGCCTACCCTTTGGCCTTGCTTTGCAACGCCAGTCAGTGCTTGAGAATGGTGGAACAAATACCTTTTCTTAGCTATGGAACTGGTAGCAGAAAGTAGCACTTGAAATTTTTATAAATCTTGTGGTGATGATGATGACTGTTTTCTCTTCCTGGGCTCACTTAAATGTACGAGAAAAGTTAATCAAAGACATCCATAATCTGTTCGTACATGGATTTTACCATTTAATTATAGATCTTCTTTTGGGGTAATGTTTCTCTGAAGGGAGCTTGACAGAGCAAATGCCGTTTTGCTTGGGGATGCACGTCTGGTATTGGCCCAGTGAAGAGCTGCCACTTCAGCTGTGGGATTTTGATGATTGTATGAACATCCTGCCACATGAGATTAGAGTGGCGGTACTACCTCCCAGCTTCAGGATATGAAAGATCCGCCTCTTCATTAGAGCTTTCATATGGTGGCAGCTGAAGTGAGGAAGAACAGGCTAAAAGAGAGAAGCAATTTAAGAAAACCAAAGACAACTCTACTAAGCTGATAGGTGATACGAGGGGAGGGAGGCTGAGATCTCATTACTGTTTACTCATGGAAAGGGAGGGGAAGAACAACAAATCAATTGTTAAGGGCTGCTGGCTTTATCAAAATAGTTGTCAAGTGCTAGGTAGTGCAATTACAAGTGTAGTGCTAATACCTAAAAAAAGGTAGACATGGCATGTGAGAAGAATTATGGTTTCTACTCATGCACGTGCTTTTGTCTCTCTGATTTCAGCAGACAGAAGGAGGGGCACAGACAGATGGACAGCAATCACAGACGCAGAGCAGCGAGAATACTGAGAGCAAATCCACTCCAAAACGACTTCATGTGTCTAACATTCCCTTCCGCTTCCGAGATCCTGACCTTCGGCAGATGTTTGGGGTAAGTTATCGCTGCCTTTTAGGGCATGGCAGATTCTCCTTTCCCACAGGTGGGACACCTGGTGCTGGTGTACTTATGTGAATGAAAAGCCTGTCCCCCTCAATTTAGTCAACACACTGTAAAATAATTGAAGGACTAGGACAATTGGTAGCATTTAACTTGGCTGGTAAATACACATGAGAACTTTATCAGTGTTCTTCCTATCAAGTTGGTAATAGAATCATAGAATGGTTTGGATTGGAAGGGACTTCAAAGATCATCTAATTGCAACACCTCTGCTATAGGCAGGGACACCTTTCACTGGACCAGACTGCTCAGAGCTCCATCCAGCCTGGCCTCAAACAACTCCAGGGATGGGGCATCCGCAGCTTCTCTGGGCAGCAATGTTCAGTGTAATCTAACAATTGGTTTGGGGAAAAAAAACAACCAACAAACCCAAAACAAAACTTCACCTTCTTTCTGAGTAAAGACTTGGATTAAACATTGACTTAATGTATCCCTTGCAAAGGACTGTTTTTCAGTTGCATAGAAACTTGATGAAATATTTATGTCCTCCTCCGTGATCCATTTCTGTGATGAAAAATTGCTGCAAGGTATTTGCCACCTAGCAATTGCATGTGGAAAAGCTAGTGCAAGTCAGATGGTATTTTACATTGCGTATGATATACATTCTGTTTCTTTTGACCAAATAGTTTGTCTTCCCTAATCCCTGTATGCTATTCATGATTCTCAATTTATAAGCTCTTCAAGGAAGAGTTTGTTTACATGAGTATAGGTGGTGACTCATTCCTTGTGAACACAGAGATAAATGTTATAGATGCTTCATGACCTAACCCTGAGGTGAAGTTATCTATATATCATCATCATCATCAGGAGTATTGGACTTGTTGATATGATTACAATATAATCCTTGGTTGATGGCATTTTTTACAGTCTTAAAAAAATATTTCTGAATAGCTTTTAAGTTAACAGCCTGTTTAAGATACAGTCCAGAGAATTCAAGTCAGGAAAGATGAAACCTAGAGTTCCTCTTGTCACTTTAGGCTTTGAGTGTATACCTTGGTCCTAGCTGCAAATCCAGCTGCTCCTCCAAATTCTGCAGTATTCCTGTTTCAGTTGTTGTATCTCCTGAGCCATCTCTGTGGGTGTACATGTGTGCACATACACACACTCACATGCAGAGTAGTGTTGCAATATTGTAAATATGTCAAATTCATGGACTTCAAGCTCAGACTCCTATAAATGAGAGAAGAATTGGGCTTATTTGTTCATAGCATGGACAGTACAAAGCGAACAAAACATGCAGAAATGTTAAAAATTTCACTGATGGTCTTAACAAAAGCCCCAGTTGCTATATATTGTGAGAGATCTCTGCTCCTTGCTCTTGAAACTTTTTGTGTCCATAAGAAGCTGTTTTGTGGATGAGGCCAAATGGAGAGGAGTGGTCAAAATGCATGAAGGCAAGGCTGCTATTCAGCGGGACCTGGCCAGGCTGGAGAAATGGGCTGAGGGAAATCTTAAGATACTTGGCAAAACTGAATTTCAGGCTTTCCGTTTGGGGGGGAATAACCCCTGCAGCAGTACGGGCTGGTTGTCTAGGGAGATGCCCTGCAGTAAAAGATGTGGGATCCTGATGGACAACCCCTTTAACATGAGCAGCAGTGTGCCCTCGATGCAAAGGGGCGCGGATGGCACCCTGGGCCTTGTTAGTGAGTAGCCAGCAGGCCCAGGGAAGGGATCCTTTCCCTGTCTCCAGGAGCTGTTGGACTGCATCTGGAAAACTCTGTCCAGTGGAGGATCTCCAGTGCAAGAAGTGCACTTCATCTAAATGAAATACTGAAGGAAGCCTAGTGGGCACCACTGAGATGATCAGGGGGCTGCAGAACTTGGCATGTGAGTGGAGTCTGAGGTCTGGGCTTTTGCAGCTTTGAGAATAAAAGGGCAGAGGAGGGCTATTTTTGTTGTCTGCAACTACCTGATCAGAGGATACAGAAAAGATGTATCCAGATTATTTTCAATGGTATCTGATGATGAGACAAAGACAACAATCACAAGTTGGAACATAGGAAGTAGAATCATAGAATATCCTGAGTTGCAAGGAACCCACTAGGAATCACACCATGTGCCTAGGAGTGTTGTCCAAATGCTTCTTGAACTCTGGTAGGCTTGGTGCTGTGACCACTTCCCTGGTAAGCTTGTTCCAGTGTCCAACCACCCTCTAATTGAAGAACCTTTTCCTAATATCTAACCTAAACTTCCCCTGACACAGCTTCATGCAGTTCTCTTGGGTCCTGTCATTGGTCACCACCAAAGAGAAGAGATTTGTGCCAACCCTTCCGCTTCCCCTTGTGAGGAAGTTGTAGATTGCTATGAGATCACCTCTCGGTCTTGTCTTGTCCAGGCCAAACAAACCAAGTGCCCTCAGCTGCTCCTTATACAGCTTCCCCTCAAGGCCTTTCACCATCTTTGTTGCCCTCCTTTGGACACTCTCCAATAGCTTAATATCTTTCTTATATTGCAGTGCCCAAAACTGCACATGATATTCAAGCTGAGATCTCACCAATGCAGAGCAGAGCAGGACAGTCCCCTCCCTCAACCAGCTGGCGATGCTTTGCCTGATGCCCCCCAGGACATGGTTGGCCCTCCTGGCTGACAGGGCTCTGCTGACTCATATTCAACTTGCAATTACCAGGACCCCCAGGTCCCTTTCTATGGCACCGCTTTCCAGCACCTCATTACGCAGCCTGCATGAACATCCAGGGTTGCCCCATCACAGTGCAGAATCTGGCACTTGTCTTTCTTTAACTTTGTATAGTTGGTGATTGTCCGGCCCTGTAGTTTGTCTAGGTCTCTCTGCAGGGCCTCTCTGCCTTTGATATATCAATTAGATATCAGGAAAATTTTGTTTTTACTGTGAGGATGCTTAAATAGTGGAAAATGTTGCCCAGGAAGATTGTGGAAACTCTATCTTTGAAGGTGTGTGCCTTCACTGACACAGCCTGGCCAGCCAGATCTTCTTAGACCTGCTGTGAGCAAGGGTTACAATAAGCAACCTCTGGACTTAATTGCCAGCCAAAACAGTGAGTCTGTGATTCTGTTGCAGGAGGATTAGGTTTACTTCCGTGTTGTTCATACCTTAGATTGTCACACTTTTGCCATCTGTTGGAATGTTTTCATAATGAAACTCATCTCCTGGCAATCTGTGATTGCTGAATATTCTCAGTCGCCTGCTCTGCTTTTGTGGTTTTTTAGCTTGCTTTTTGCTGTTGCAGGGCTGTGTGGTAGGCAGTTCCATCCGGTTTGGATAAATGGTTGCTGAAATCACAGACAGTTCTTGGACCACCTGCTACAATCTGTATTTATCACGTCCTGCTCTCTGCTACTGCTGCTCCCCTCTCCTGGGAGCTGCATCGCTTACATAAATCACTTACACGTTGCTGTCCCTTCTCCTGGGACTGGCGCTTGGCTTGACAACTAGCCCTTTTCACACTCCTTCACCTTGATGCTCCTCCTCCATGTGCTCCTGGTGTGGGAGACATGGATGAGATGGAAATGACAAGGACATCCCTGTCCTAGTGACTCTTGCCTCTGCTTTACAGATTGGATGACCCAGGCAATTTAAATGAACTGCTGTCCTAAGTAGTGATTTGTAGAAAATGCAGCCTAATTACTTACCTTAAGATTTCCTGTCCTTTTTTTCGGCCCATAGGGTACCCTTGTTGTACATGGAAGGGATAGGAAAATAACACTATGTGTTCAAGTTATTTTTGTTTGTTTATTTTTTTCTCTAAACATAATCTCAAGCTCCAGCACAGTGATGTGATTTTAACTTGCGTAAATGGTATATTTTTTGTAAAACCTTTTGCTAGTTCACCTGACCCTTCATCTTCTGGGGCATAAAACTCCCATGTGCCATTTTTTGGTAATAGAGAACTTTGCTACTTTGCCAAGGAAATAATGATCCTTGTGCATCTTCCTTTTTCTTTCAGTGCTGCTTCTCTTACCATGCTCATAGCCTCAAGCAGGAGAGCAATTCTCTCTAAATCTTGCTTGCTCCTATTTCTTTTTCAGGATCAGGATGCTTTCCTTTGGGTGACTCACTGAAACCTACCCTTTCTCCTAACGGGGACTCACGGTTGTGTGAGTCTTGAGCTGTGACTGGCCTGTAACCCCCATCTTCTCCCTCTCCCTTCTGTGTGTCAGGTCACATCTCTTCAACGTCATATCTGAGAGACTCAAAATCCTTGCCTGGAGTGTTTTTCCCAAGCTACTGTACAAAGAGAGGAATTGGGTAGACAGTGAAGCTGTGGAAGAAGAAATAAATGTGATGGTAGGGAGGGAGTAAAGAAGTCCCCTCAAGGATGCAACAGCACGCGAGAGGTCAGCCCAGCCTTGAGGCACAGAAACTATCTAATGCTTTTGTCCAGACTGGAGCAGAGGGGGACTTCAGACATGTTGTCCCATATGTGATTAAATGGATATTACATAATGCTCTTTGAACTTGCACGATTTGTGAGAGGGGCAAACATAAGGATTTCTTACCAAATTCAAATTATTTGGTTTCCAACCATTTCTCAGCTATTAGGTGTTTCTGACGGGTCCCTGAAATATCCTCAGGATAGGAGCAAACATTTCCTTATGCATATGCATCTTACAGGGAGGCAAATAAAATGGCCTGCTTAGAACAGGTAATATTTGCTTGACATTTCATGAGGCCATTAAAAAGACTTCCAGAAAGCTTCTGGAAGGAATAGGTCATTTTTTAATGCACACAGTTCTGCACCCACTGTGGAATAAATCAATAGTTGACCTTGTTCTAGCAGATAAAGAAGAGTTAATAGCCGACCTGAAATCCCACCGTTGCCTAGGTACCAGTGATTGTTATTTGTCTGTATTTGCTTTGTGCAAACAGAATATGGCATCAGGCAGTAATGTAAGGAGCTTTAGAAGAGTCTGTTTCTTGGACATTAAACAATTGGCAGGATAGCTGTCCAGGAAGGTATCTTTAAAAGCAAAGTGTTAATGGAAGCTGTAAAGTATTCAACAGCATCATACTGATGGCCAAAAAGGCATGATTCCACAGTTAGGGTATTTGTACCTTATCTGCTTTTCTATATTATTTATAACAAAGGAGGATGAGACAGTACTCACTAATATTTTAAAAATAGCAGATCTAGATAAGGTACATCTAAAGATAATAGCCAAAGCAAGGAGATGGATTATTCATTAATGCTGGTTTTTAGCCAGTTCTTATAAGCTAGGAGGAGTTGCAGGAGGCCGGAAGACTGCCAACCAGAATTTACTGTTGAAAAAATCTGAAAGGAATGACCCAAAGAGCTACTAACTAACTATCCGTATGTTGATCCAAGATAAAAATAACTTTAGAAAGTTTTTAAAAAAACCCATTAGAATCTGAAGAAATGTGCTAGTATCTATTCAGCATGACTTTGTAATATACATCTTTGCGGACAAATACTGTTTCGTTTATTTTGACAAGATTGTACAAAGCAATACTGGTATAATTAAACACTGCTCAACCAATTGAATTTGTCCAAGTGACCAATTTTTAAGAAAAATCCTACTTATCTCAAGCACAGCACACATTAGAGGGATTAAAAACCTCTTTAATGACAGATAATAAAAACGTAGTAGTTACTGGGGAGACATCTGTGATCAAGACTGTTTCTAGTATCAGTTTCCCTGGGAATCTGTTTCAGTCTCTGTTCTGTTCAGTATCTATATCAACCCATGGAGACAGTACTATTAAAACCTTGCCAGTAAGGTTTGCAGTTAAAAAAATATTTGAGGAGGAGGAAAGAGAAAGATAAGGTTACTGTTAGAGAATGAGTTGAAATGCCTGGTTGACTGATGATAAATCCAACAAAAACGTGTTTGATGCATCTCAGTGCAGAGCACTGACTATATGGGAACCGGTCTGTGCTCGTAGGATGGAAAGCCTTCTTTGGAAAATACTGATTTGGAAGAGTACTAGTGATCGTTGAAGATAGTTGCTTCAATAATTCAAAGGGAGTTATCAGGTTGAAGGAGGGGTGTGATCTTGCTCATGTTCAAAGTTGAAAAGATTGTGACTACATAATTTTACTCAGGTCTAAGATCAGTTTAAGATCAAAAAAAAACCAACTAGGGCTTGAAAGATGTGTGGTTTTTTTTTTAATTGTGTAAGGTGTTAGGTACATTATTTACACTCAGTTTATTAAAAAGAGAGGTTGGGAGATGACAAGTCTGTCCTATAGAGGTGCTTATGTACGGATGATACCTACTAATGGGTTTAGTTCTTGTTTACAGTCACAATAAGATTTTCCAGTTGGAAGCTGAGATTTAACTCAATTACCCTTGAAATAAGGGCAAAATTCATTAAATAATCATTTGGACTAATTTAAACAGTGGAACAAGTTAGCAGGGAGAAGAAGAATTGCTATCAGTGTTAAAAACAAATTAGAAACCTTTTAAAAATCTTACTATCACTAGACATTCTTTGACTAGTGTGTGTAAAGATCTGACATGATGGTAGTAGTCTTCTCCTTAACTTCTAATAGGTTGTCCCCTTCCTTTCTGGACTATGTATGCAGAAGAAAAGCTCATGTTTCCCTCAGTGTGTTTCAACTTTGTGCTACGATCGTGTCTGTGCTTGTACCTTATTCCTGATAGCTTCAGCCCTTCCCTCTCATGCTTCAAGAAGCAGTTCTCCTCCCACTATAAAATTGGCTGGCATAGTCTCATCGTTTCTGGACTTCAGAGTAGGATGGACTTAGGAGTCTCCTGGTGAAGATGGAGGCTGGGTTGGACAGTGCACATGATAAAGATTCTTCTGTTCTCAAGCTGAATCTTGAATTGCCTCTACAAAAACAAGTAAAGTGGATTGTTTTGGTAGTCTTAATGGGTGTCTGTGCACTAAATCTTTATCTGTTGTGAGAGCGACAATATGAGGAGTCAGAATTGATGTTTTTCAGAATGTACACTTAAGCAAAGAGCATTTTACCATAGTAAGATAAAAATAAGGACTATGCTGATGATGTTTGCAGATGGAGATGGGTTAGCACTGTACAGGGTGTGAATTTTCTCAGGCTTTGGCTTCAGATGGAGACATTAGCTTTTTTAAAACATGCTTACTGCATGGCTACTACTTGTAGACTTTACTGCTTCTGATGGGAAGCATCATCAGCCCAGTTGATAAAGGGGTTTTGTGCATTATCAGCTACAGCAGTAATAACCCATAGATGTTTTCTATGAAGGTGACTATTCTGTCACATTTAATAACTTTCAGTTTATGAAGTCATTAATAACATCATTTATTACAGGTGACAGAATGGTAGCTACTTTTTTTTTGGTTTATTTTACTTTGGATGTTAAGGCAGGTAATCTTATAATTTTCCTTCTCTAAGCATAATTCATATCTCTATGGTTCTTTATAATGTAAGTTTGTGGTAGACCACTTCTTTGTATGACCCAAGCATTGCAGCTCTGCAAGCTCGGATATTTTTGGAAGCTCTTGTAACCCTAAGATCTTGGCCTCTGAGGAAACATTTTGTCACTTTGCACTTCCTAAAATAACTCAGTGGATATAATTTCTCATCCAACTTCATTCTGGTATCAAGAGTGCAAAACACCTCCATGAGCCTATAGTTCGAGGCTAAAGCAATAACAACTTAGACTACAGCTCTTTGTCACCAAGAATTCAATAGAATTTTAAATCTGTATTTGCCAGTAAATAAATTAAAATACACAAGTAATTCATGATACACAAGTATTGGTGATGGTAGAAAACTACTCATTACGGGTTAAGGCATATAGGTGAATAATATGATAGACCAAGAAGCTCTGATCTGCGGGTGTTCACGCACTGAAGCCTGAAATACAGCAGTGGGAAAGTTGCAGAAAGGGACTCTGCTTTCCTAGTGGATTGGACATCTGAAGGAGGAAGTCTTGTCTTCTGGATATCAAGATATATTTTAAGTTTTTCATCTGCTAATAGTATTGGCCACCAATTGCATGTAACAAGTCCTATGTGCCAGTATTGGAGAACAAATATTCTGGCACAAGGTGGCCTCTGTGACTTTTCTTGTTTCCAAGCTCTTTCTTCCATGAGAGTGAGCCCCAGCCTTGTCACTTCGTTCCTGCTGATGTTGGTTAGAGTTACAAGAGGCACTGTTGTTTATACTGATGTGTTTCACTTGTGCATTTCCTGAAACCACCTTTTGCTAAGGACTTGTGTACTCAGTGCTGTTTGAACATCATGCTTTGGCTGCACGGCCGCAGCAGGGACCACGGTGCTTCTGCACAGGGGTGCTTGTCACTGCAGCTGTCAGCAGCTCTTGTACTGTCAGTCTTGCTCTGCAAAAGTGTATCTGCTGTGGAAACTTCTGTACTAACTTTCTGTTGGAAGGCAGCAATGACTGGAGCGTACATACTTGTCTGAGGTTTGTTTAGGTTTTCATGTGAGTTACTAGGAGAGTCTGCAGCGAGACTGGGCTGAATGTCATTTAGTAAATAGTGCTGTGCTGTAGCTGGATTTAACTACGTAAAAGGCCTGGGTAAAATTACATGGAGTTAACTTTTATTAACCCAGTTTCATATGGACTCAGTCTACATGCTAAGTCCTCTCAAACTGATTTTTGAATGTGTGCTAGTTTTGTGGGCATGGGTCCAAGTACCTTTGCTGTGGCAGCAGTACCAGGTACACTGCAGTCAGACCTCTGGGGAATGGCACAAGGCAGCAGCAAGGAGCTGGAAGTGCAGACCTGGAAGCTGGATGATGTTAAGATTTCTGGATGGTACCCTCCTGTACTGTTCACCCCTGTCTCAGTGTTTCATGTGAAAATCTTTTATTTGTGAGTCAGAGGATAAGAAATGACTGAGAAGCTGTATTCCTTGTCACCTTTTTTTTTTTCTTTTTACTGGGATGTCTGTGGTCTGTAAATCCTGTAAGAAATCTGTGCTCTTTGTGTGGCTTCTTGTTAAAGTCTGGTTTCTTAGAAAATGCGTGTTTTGCTGGGCAACAGGTCAACCCAAATAAGGGCTGCTTGGTGCTTGTTTATTATCTGTTCAGTTGGTAAACTGTGGTAGTGCTTTGGTCTATAAATGCTCCATGCTTCCATCTTCCTGTCAGTGCAAAACATACTGGTGTAGCTTGGCTGAACAGGGTTGGCCCCACTGTTTGAAGACATGTGACTCAGCTTTGCGTGAGGAAGTTCGTGTACTGATAACAGCATAGCTCTGGCAGACCCCATGCTGCCATAATTAAGCACTGACTAATACAGGCTAGGATGGAACCAGCTGTGTTCAGCTGAAAGTATATTCCATGGAACTAGGAGCTAGGGAAAGGACACTCTCTGCAGCATGGACCTATTCTGCTTATGAAGTGCTCTTGCTCATGCATCTCAAGCTTGAGGACTTGAAATAGTTTCCTGCACAGGAGGTTGGTTTCCTGGCTGTTTTGAATTTTGACCATCTTTAAGAATGGATTGTTTGACACCTTTGAGATTTGGATAGCTCCCTGGACTCTTAAGTGAATTTTGTAAGGCTACAGAGTTCTCTTGTAGGGATGTGATGTGGTCACATGGTGTCTTACATTACCTTTTGTTGTTCCATGATTTCTAGAGAATTTGCCTTGTACTCCCTGTTGTTTGCATCCTTAGGATTAAGTTATTTGTCTGGCACATTGGAGCTGATTTTGAAAGCTCTAGACAGGGAGAGGAGGCAGGGCCAGCTGGAACAGAGCATACAGGAGGGGCATTACCAAACTGTCAGTACCTTGGAAGGCAAAAGCTCTCGGGTGCCAGATCTCTCAAATTTATTATACTGAATGTAGCTATGGCCTCAGCTGGAAAAATCTGTTGCCTTCATGTCATCTGGGTGGAAAGAAACACACAGCATGCATATACCTTTACTTGCACAATGCCCTTGCATCAATGATAAGGTAGATGTTCAAACAAGAGAACTGGATTCTGGTCATAACTCATGTCTGTTATTATTTTTATGCCTCTTAAAAACTGTTACTTCTATCACTCCCTGCTACCACTGTAGTGGAGCTGATTTTTCATTTATCTGCTTTACAGGAAAATAACTGAAAGCTTGTCAAGCTTTCAGGGAAGGGACTCCAGGGAAGGGACCACTAAGATAAAACAAGATGCTATAGCTCCTATGCCATGGCATAATTGGAAGAGTGTGTTTGTGTATATCTTTCTGTCATATGGCATGTGCATGAGCAGTTCATGGAGGTGACTTCTTGCACAACCTGATATATGGTGGGGAAATACTGGATTCTCGGTCACATAGCAAGCTTTTTAACTCATGGTGGTGAGCATGCAATGCCTTCTCCAGAGGCTGTGCAGGGTTCTAAGCAGAAGTTCTTGGTAATCACTGAATGAGCCAGTCAAGTCTATCAGCCCAGTGACTCATGTCTTCAGGGTCAGAGATTAGACGGTTAGTCCTCAGGGATGACTTAAGCATGGGACTTGTTTCATTTGGCTAGACCCCTCTGTCTGTTGGAACATAGAAACATGCCTGTATACATGATTTAAAAAAATTATTATGGAGGGCACTTGTTGTTGACCCTTGTATTTAGATGGCCCACCATTTTCCATACAAAAATTGTGACCTTTCAGTAAGGAGCTCTTAAAACTTCCATTGTTTGCATTGCACTGTTGACATTTGGTAGGCAAAGCACCATCGGAGAACAAAGTGCCTTTTTATGTTCCACTAAATTAGATTCAGCTTTGAAGGAGATATACACTGTTAAAATGAACTAGTTCTTTTTTTCCCTGCTTCCATTCTTCAGGAAAATTCTGGCATGCTACCAGAAAAAAGTGCCTCCAGTGCTGGATCTGCTGTAACTGTTGCAGCAGCGAGGACAAGAGTCATGGTGTTAGGAGCTGTCAGAGCAGCTGCAATGGCAACAGCAGAGCCTTGAAGAGCCCAGGGCACATCCAACTGCCTCATGGTCATGCTGCTTTCTTCCAGGGATTTTCATGGAGTTGGAAGCCCCTCCCCAGCAAACCTCAGTTCAGCAGTTAGCCCCCGTTTTGTCTGTTCTCTCCGAAGGAGGTCCTTCCCTCTTGCCTCTTCAAACACCCACAACTCCTAGGCAGAAAAGAGATTGGGGCAGTTTGCATGGGTGGATGTAGTCTATTACAATAGATGTCAAGCCTGTGCTTGCTGCAGCCACAGGATTTAGTGATCTTAAGTCTGTCATCTAGGAAATTACGTACCTCCATCATCTGCTAGGCAGGGAGGCAAACCTGCCGCCTCTCACAGAGCTGGGTCAGACCATGTGTGTTCAATGTTACCATCAGCATTTTGTCAGCCACAAGAAGTTAAACACACAAGACAGGATTTCCTGTTGGTGTGGAAACCCTGTGGGAGGAACTCAGCCCAATGGGACTGGGAGGCAGTGCTGGTAGTACTACCTGGGGATCCAGGCCCAGCTGGGTGTGCAGAAAAGGGAAGATGGCATGGCGTAATTGTGCACCAGAAGCTGCACAGTTTGTTTGCTTTCAGGATGATTCTAACGGGGTAGAATGGTGATTTTGGCTTTGAAGATTCTGAAAATAATTTTGGCACTTGCATTTATCGAGAGGCTGGCTGTTTGAGTGTGTGTATGGCAACGCTAGGCAGCTGAGGTGATGTGGCAGGGGACAGATCCTGCTCTCAGGATCCCTTGTGCTTCTTAGAGCCCTAATGCTCACCTGACCCTTTAAGCCACTACAGATCAGTAAATTGTCAAAAAAAGCTTTGTATTTATTCCTTTTGTTGGGTTAGGTTTTTACAGAATCATTGAGCTGTACAGTTTATCTACAAGTGAGAATGAAAACTGAGGCCATCTCTAGGAGGCTGGTGAGACCAGACAAGGAAGGACAAGGGAGCAGAGACAGCTATTCCGCAGCCACGAGCTTTTAAATTGGTTCAGCCCATGTCATGTAATGACGCTGGAATAGTCTACCAGGAAAGCAATCATAACTGATTTCTTTCATGGCAGTGCCCAAGCTATATGCAACAAAGACAATAAAAAGCAATCAACGGTTAATCTTCTTTATTGACAAGCCCACGCCAAGCGTGGGATAGAAATAGAAAATGTATTTTAGCGGTGATTGGCACAGCCGCAGTCAAAAGAGGATCCAGCATGGATCAAGCCTAAGCTATTGAGATGTTGAGGTTTCCTTTCAAGGAAGATGCGTGTTTACATTAGCATTATTCAAACTTCATGTAACGTGGAATATTGTGAATTCAATTGTTCTTGTGATGAATAGAAGATCAAGTATTGTCCTTAAACAATAGAACAGCAAAAACAACATCTGTGAACCAAGATCTTCTTTTTAAGACTGGAGAATGGAAGCGGACAGAAACTATAGCTAAAATTGTTGGAAGGGGTTTGCTTGCTTGCAGACAGTTGTGGAATACTTGTTCAAGGAACTTAATAGCTTTTTGTTGCTTTACGTATTCAAAACTTCTGCTCAGCCATCATGGCTCCCTGTTATAAATGTTCCGTGTTTTCAAAGCTAGCCACGAGCCTTTCAAGCAGGACTCCCACAAACTGAGTATTTTACCCATTTGACTCTGAATGCAAATGTTAATTAAAAAAAAAAAAGGCAAATACTATATTAAGAGCAACAGGCAAAAGGGAGAGAGAGTGTCCCAGTGCCTGGAGGCTGTGTTCATCACCTTTATTTTCTTGCTGACTCTTCCTTTATATGCTACCAAACTTTTGCAAGTAGTGAGATCAAAACGATGTCATTGGAAGCTTTCCTAAAAAATGGGATAGGAAAAACACTCAGATGTAGCATTTGTCTGAGCACAGTATGTCTCTCTAGAATGAAGACTACTTATATACATGGCTCCTGAAAATGACATCTAGACCTGTCTTTCTAGAGAGCAGACCTCCAGTTTGGAAATAGAGCCATGACAATTCTCGAAGACAGAGGGGCCTCTGAAGTGATGATGCTTTTTGCTCTAGGTTACTGATTTGAGTCTGGCCACTTCAATAGAAATATTTTAATATGTTTCAAGCAAGATGAAAGATGTCATTCCACAGAGGTGGTAAATCTCCTTTCTATGATGTAACTCTTGTTTTCCATTTTGTGTTCTGTGCTAAATAGGGAACTCTTTTGAACCCAAAGCTCTCCTTAGGGTGTCCAAGCTGAGACAGAGGTCAGAACTCTGTCACATGTGGTAGACTTGCACAGACCATCAACAACATGTCACAGGTTGAAGCTGAATTATTTTTTTTCTGAAAAACAGACTGTTGGGAGTTTGCCATTTTTGTGGTTTCTGAATCTGCCATCAATTCTTTTAAAGGCTTGGAGTTTTGGTAAATAAGAGGAAAGGAGATTCAGAGTTTGGAATCTCTGAGGTTGGGAGATGTTACTATCCCTTCCAGAGAAACATCATTGTTAGGTTTCTCTTTGTGATAGCCACTTCAGGAGGAAGCTGAAATGCTGAATTACATGTTAGAAATGTTGTTAGATGCCTGAGATGTTGTAGATGAAATAGTAGAATGAGGGAAGAAAGAATTGTTTAGATTAAAAGCAGGAAAGATGAGATACCTCAAATCCCTGAAACTCTTCTGGAGATTGTTTTTCTTCCTGTAGACTTTTGTGAGAAAACCTGGTGTTTGCTACCAAGAGGATCTGCATGTCTTAACCCAAGAGAATTGGGTCACGTCACTGGGATTTTATTCCTTTGCCTGTATGCTAGAAATGGAAATATTCTCACCTCCCTTCTTGCACTAAGCCAGGTCCAAAAAGGTAGAAAAAATGAATTGCCAAAAATAAATCTTTTTTTTCCCCCTTGTCTCTCTGCAGCAATTCGGCAAAATCCTTGATGTAGAGATAATCTTTAATGAGCGTGGCTCGAAGGTAAGTCCTGTTTCTGTACCCGCTTCTCTTGATTTGATTGCAGGGTAAAAGGCAGTTCATTGCCTAGAGAATATATTCTGTAGAGATCAGCAGGAATTAGTGTGATGGGGGAAGGGAAAAGCTATTTTGGGGACTGTCTCCTGTTCCCTCTGACTGGAGACTCTGAGCATGGTCAATTCTGGGCAGCATGTACAAATGCTCCTGGACACTCCTGTCTGTAATGTGTGATCAGGTTCCACAGCCTTTTGAACAAACAGGGAGTCAGTCAATTGAACCTTCATACCAAGCTGTTCTCATTGCACTAGCAATGACTGCTCTGTGGGGAAGGCAGAATAAGATAAAGCAGCTTTGTGTGATGGGAGACTGTAAGAAAAAGGCTAACTCACCCCCATCCCCCCATTTCGTTGCATTAAAATAGTTCTGTAGAAAACTGTCATATCTCATATGTGAAAGGATTTTATTTACTCTGTGTTGTAGACTTACTTGGTGCTTCTGAGGCACTGACCTTTCATGTTTGAGATATTTGATGCTTAATTTAAGTATCCTCATTCCACTTGCCCTGCCCCATATGGACCTCCCCCACAGAATTTGCATTCATACACCTATTTTCATCTTACAGATATATTAAGAGGGAGGTTTTGTTGAGGGTTAATGGTAATTTATCTCTCTGAAGATGAGATTTCAGATGTTGCTTAGGTCAGCTGCAGAGATATTCAGTGATCTCTGTCCTAATTGGCAATTGGTTCTCATCACATAACCGGTATCACCACAATGACAAATTGATGTGATTCTCTCTCTGCCCAGGAGGTTCAGCACTGGAATAGCAGGGAGTTTTGCAGGTCAGGAGCAAGGTGCATTGCCAAAGCTCTATGGGGGCAGCTTGCACAGTGCATGTCTATACTCTGCTTGACTTAATCAATGCTAAGATTCCCATTTTCAATTAAAACAAAATTTCCCTCCTCCCCACACACACGTGTGTGCACATGTGTGCATGCACACAAGAAGTTTTGAAGTTGCAAATCAGCTAAGCAGTTTCAGTTTACAGTCTATGCCTTTTGCTTGGATTTGAGGTTCACAGTCTTTATGGTGGCCTCTTTGCTTCAACATATATTCTGGGGTATGTTCATGTTCCGAGTTCTCTGCAAATTTCCACCCATGTTGCCCAACATGCATTCTGAAATTCTTCAGTCTCTGTATTAGCTGGAAACCAGAAAGCCATTGATCTCTATATTAAATAAATGAGTCTCAACCCTTTTCCCATCCTTTATTTGTGCTTAATACCATGGTTTTCTTTTGTTTTGATTTTTTACAAGACAGTCTGAAAAAGTAAATATCTATATGATTTAGTTAGAGTGTTTTTCTTCCACGAATGGATAAAAATCTATATGCTTTACCAAAACAATCAGCTGTGCTGAGTTTGTAAATATTTATTCTGCACTCTGCTGTTCTTTTGATATTTATAGGCCAAAGCTATCTCTGAATTACTCTTGATTTTAGTAAATTTTGTTTGGCTTTGGGAATAGCCTCTGGCCTCTATCAAATCCCTGCTTATTTGGATATTATTGCAAAAGAAAGAGCAAAAGTAATTGGCCTGGCAAAGGGGTGAGCTCTGTCTTTCATACCCCACTGCCTGTGCCTTCCAGAGCAGTGTTTTTCCTCTCCACACATGAACTTCACTCTCTCTGTCCCATCCATGCAGCCCTGTGTATTAAACACCCACGGCTGCCCTTTCCCTTCTAGGCAACATTGACATTGAAGACTTTTCTATCAAGACTTGATTTATTATTACAAAAAGTACCTTCTTGTGCAGTTGCTAAAGCCCAAGGCTTCCGGTTTTCAGTTAAAACAAAAATTACTGCTGAAGAGTTCCATGACAAATTTTATCCTGAACCCTTCATAAATATTTGGGGGAAAAAAAAAAAGCAGAGATGTTCTTCCAGTCCTTGACCATGCAGTTTTCTACTGCTTTTTTGTCATCTTACAGCAAAAAGCAGTTACAAAACTGGTAGCCTGTATTGAGGGATGGGGCAGAATCTGAACAGAATGAGAAAACAGCCAAAGAGTTATTTCATGGTATCTCTGCATCCTTCTCTACCCAAAGTAATTCCTGTTCTAAAAAGAATGCAAGATTCTTCCTGCTTAGCATGAAAATGGGAGGCCCCAGTGTTTGAGTGGGGTGTAGCTGCACGAAGCACCTGGTATTCACATAATAATGGAAAAACAACAGTTTGGTGATCTGATGGTGAAGCAAAGGAAATGGATCTTTCTGGAGGCCGCTCACTCACTCTTGGGTTCTTCCTCCACCTTAGGAAAAAAATTCTGAATGCATTTTCCTGCCCTGTGGTTTCCATTCTAATCTAATGATATGAAACCTCTCTCTCTTCTTCTTCTCCTCTCTCTTGGGAATCCGAAAGCAGATGCTCCTGCTGCCTGCCTTGTGCTGTGTTCTCAATGCTCCCTTCCCTTCCCTGGGTTCCTAAGGGTTGTAGAGTTTTGTGTATATGTTTTGTAAATATTTAAAAGGTACAGTGGTGAATCCCAAACTGCCCTGGGTTCGTCCCCACCCAGCGTGCGATGGGGTCGAGCAGCGCTTTGTCCCTGCCAAACTGTAGCAGGAGAACTCTGCTGGGATCACTCCAGCGCTGGTCAGTAGGAGGGACTGAAGGAAGTGTGCTGGTTGCATTCTTCCTTTTGAATCCACCTGAGATGACTGGGCAGTTTTCTTCGACAGCCTGGGGGAACTATCAAACTGGCTGCATATTCAGGATCTCTGTGTACTTAGGAAGTTTGGTGACCAAAGAGAGAGCAGAGTGTGTCCACCACGGCCTCAGGTTCTCTCAGAAGTGTTATTTGTTGATTTTCTGTATCACAGCAGAGTAGGAGGCAGTTAATAATTAGTTTTGCTGATTGTTCTTTCAAAGCAATGTGAATTCTTGTTTTGTAACTCAGTTTCTTCCCAGATTCAATCTGTTCAGTAGGATTATATGGGCCCTGGCAGACTTTACACTTATATTGCTTTGTTGTGTATAAGAAAGAAGATACAAACTTTAAACATCCCTTGAATTTAATTTTGTTTGATGTCATTCTATTAAACAAGAATAAGTCTTCCCTTGATCTGTTTCAGGTTTTTTTGCTTGCTTCCAGGAAACTAGCTGTTTGTTTAATTTATCCTGTTTACCATTACATTTCTAGTTCTGACTCAGATCAAGTGCCTTTAAATAGCATTCTGCCCATGGTTGCAGTTTACCATGCACTTCACTGAACCGTGAATAAAACACCTCCAGAGGAAGATGAGAGGATTCCTGCTCGTTTTGTTAGTGGAGATGCATCCTCTAGATGCGTATTTTATCACTATTGTGCTGAACTGAACAAGTGGACATATTTGCAGAATTAATGCAGTCTGCCTGTGTAACGAGTACCCTGTGGCATTCATAAAGCTGCAGGGGAAGGGAATCCAAGCTCTTTACTCATCAGCTGTGTACCATGTGGCATTCCAAGATGTGTCCTCGATGACATTCAGAGACCAAGAGTGCATAAGCACATAGCGAAATCTTAGCTGAATAGGGAGCTTTTTTTTTTTTTGTAGCTTTTTAAATTATAAGAGTTCATATCAGTGCAGATGAGCTCATGGTTTCAGGATACTGTAAGTTTGTCCCTCACTGCTTTCCACTTGGAAGATCCAGATCTCCAAGTTCCTGTACAGGACTGAAGTGACTTGAAGTGCTTCATATTTAATTAAAAACTTAGTTGTATAGTAGGTTACATCTTGTCTTCACAAAGAAATTGCATCTATTGGTGTTTGGATTTATGTAAGTAAACCTGTCCTAACTAAAAGCTTGTGCAGGAAGCTGTGTGGGATTTTATGTTTGCAGTTAACTGTAAGTTAAGATAAAAATATGAATACGGGTTTTGATAATTAAGCCTTAAAGACTGTATGCTTACATGTGCATTTACTTCTCTTTTAATGGATTAGGTGCTTTGAGTTGAGCCACTCTTGTTCTGGGCCTAGTTTCCTGTCAGTGGAAAGCCCCTTCTTACATGAAATGAATTAGAGGTCTTATTTTCATTTTAATTCTATTTTTATAAATTTTGTTCAGATTTCATCAGTTGAGCCAGAAATACAAATTGTGTTGTTAACACAGAGAGGCTTAAAAACAAATTAGGTACTGGCAACCAGCATGACCTTCTCAGGTCACCAAATCCCGTTAGAGTGCCAGTGGCATGAAGGAGATGTGACTGGTGTCCCCTTATCCTAGTTCACTGAAGTAGTTTTATGCCTTGAAGTCTGCAATACTAAACTAACAAGTTAAATTAGTCCATACACCGAACTGGTTTATTTAAACTTGAATTTCAGGCTGAAGTTGATGTTTTCATAGTATAAGCTGGCTTACTGCTCCTGTGGGAGCACCTTCCCAGGAGTGCTCGTTTCACTGTGTAGGGAATTGAATCTAGGGTGCTAAATTGGCAAAATACTGATGCAGCAGGAAGACAGAGACAGAAATAAGCTTGTTTTCAGCCAGTTTAGCCTGTTGAACTCACAGACCACACAGTGAGATCCACGATCGATTGAAGGGAGGAGGAGCAGCACACAGCCAGGGATGACGTGGGCCGTGAAGCCCCTGACCTGGGCTGGCTGGAGCTGCCCTGGGCTGGCTGGAGCTGCCCTGAAGCCCCAAGCTCTCACTGCACAGCAGTGCTAGCTGGGTTCCCGCTGCCCACTGCCGGCCTCTGCCCCCTCCTCTGTTCTGCAGCAGGGATCGGCAGTGGAGCGACACAAGCTGGACTGTGGAAATGATACAGCTTAAAAATAGCCCCGCAGGGTTTTTTTGAAGATACATTTACATTTTTTTTAACCAGATTAATTCCTGTATCTGCCTCACCAGATCACACAGGTACGCAGATGGGTGTTTTACACGTATGCTTTAATGCACTCGAAGTGAGGCACAGGGCAGGGAGGAGCTGGAAGAGCTGCTGAAATGGTGGCACTTGTTTTATGCTGATTGTCACCAATTGAAGGGTGTGTTTGTGTGACTTCAGTAACATGTTTTCTGGATTTTTTGGTGTGATGCTGTCGGTGCATTCAGTCCTGCTCATCTCAGGTGGATTATAGCTGAAACCCTCCTAGTCTTTCCAAATGTCTTGCAAACAGGTAGCCTAAACTGCTGCCTCTTTGGCCGTTTTTTTCAGGCTTCTAAAAGTTTGTTTATTATGGAAATAAGGGGAAAGAAACAAAAGAAAAAAACTTGGTTTGAACCAAGCACAGCAGCAGATGACAGCAAGGCTGGTTACTGGCTGTGTGCTCCAGTGGTACAAGGCAAAGATGCTGCTGCTGGGGTGACTGGTCTAAACTCCATGACAAACAAAGGGATAACAGTGCATGGATTTCAAGGGGCTCTGTTTAGTTTTCTTTGGTTTTATTTTTTTATTTTACTTTATTTTATTTTTGTTGTTGTTTTTTGTTTAATTTCTGTGTTCTGGCCACACCCAGGAGAACCGTCTGCTTTTGATTTCTCCCTTTACGGTTACATGGTAAATTTTCTTTCTCATTCTTCAGAGATGGAAACGTTCAAATACTATATATACATTTATTATTTTTTTTTCACTGCTCATCATGTTGCTTGTTATTTATTGCAGAGTCTGAGGCCAGACTAAAAGGGTGGCAGTTACTCGGTCTCTTCAGGCCCTTTCAATAAACCTTTGGGTAAAAAGGGGTTAGTCTGGTACTGCAAATTACTCACTAATCCTAAAAATGTTGTTGGAGTTTAGTGTTCGCTGGGTCAAACTTATTTTCTGCTTGGGAGAAGTTCATGGCAGTTACTGATGGGGAGGAATTGTTGAAAATTTCAGCCTTGTTATCATAACAGTATTATTAAACCCAAGCTATTTGTATAATCTAAATTTTAGAAGCCCTAAGTCTTTTTTTTATCCAGGATCTTCCCTTCCTCTGACTCCATACCTACTACTATGGAGCAATCCAGTACCTGCTATAAAGCTAAGCTAGTAAATATTGGATACCTGCCATCTCTTTTTTTTTTCCTTCCTCCTTTCTTTCTTTTTTTTTTCCAAGGTCAAGACAACCTTGAGGAGGGAAAACTGAGAATTGTTTGTTGTATATGTTTAGTTACAAATTAATCCCTATTCTTTACAGGTCATCTATGAGAAGGAAAAAAAGTATATGTATGTGCTTTTTTCTCTCCCACATCAAAAATATGTGTATATATATATAATTGCTAGTTTTTAAACTTTGAAATAACAAAAATGTCAAGCATGGCTCACCTGTTTTTCCTGATGAAAATTTGAATGTGTAAGAGGTGCATTAATATGACAAACCAAGAGGGCACAAATACTGACTCTGCCATAGTCAACTATATAAAGCATTAATTCAGCATTGACATTAAATGGTTCTCAACAAAGTGAGTTGCTAAGGACTGATCTGTCAATATGGTTAATTAGTTATGTTGTTCTGAATCAGATTAATTCTGGTTTAATTCACATTGTTAATTATATTCCTATAGTCTGCATGTGGATTGTATGCTACCTTGAGTCAACTTAATAAAAATACTGAAAATTCCTACTCAGTTTAAAGATAATTAATGCTAATGTAGTTTTTTAAAAACCCATACAGACTTCACTAATTGCAAGCAGATGTGAATTAAAATAGTCTTAGTTTGGTTCTAGCCTGCACAGCTTAATGTCTAAAAAATTACCTTCCATCTGCACTCCAGCTTTCAGTTCACATCATCACCGAAGACATAAATTTCATTCAGTCTCCACAGGCTTGTCTAGAACAAACAGAAATTTTAATGTAAAAAGAGAAGAGGGAAATAGAGATTCGTGTTGCAGTCCTTACCTCCCCTCCTCCTCCAGCCTTTAGAAGATACTTTTTCCCCATTATACAGAACCAGAGGGAAAGGTGTTGCTCTATTTCTCAGGCTTGCCTTTCTCTGTAGGGGTGCTTTGAAGCAGACACAATGCCCTATTCCTTCATAATCAGCTTTGCTATTACACCCCCTGCACCCCCTTTGGTTCTCTGTGACATATTTGAGAGTTATATGCAGTTGGGCTGTTTTATTAGCTCCTGTGTCTGTGGCTCTGATTTTAAATCATTTAAACAGCAAACTTTTATGCTGTTCTGAAAAAGGCATCAGTCTGATATTTATATAGCTCCTTATTTATAGCTGGAGAAATGAAATTATCTGAAGCTGTAGATTATTGGGTTGGAGCCCAAAGGAGCACTCTTGTTGATCTCAACATTGCACTACTTGGCTAAGTTCTTTTTATTATTGCTGTTCAAGGTTTGAGGGAAGTTAAAAAAAAACAACCAACCTTCCCCCCCCAAAAAAAAACCAAACCAACCAACCAACCAACCAACCAACAAAAAAACCCAACAAAAAACCACAAACCAACAACAAAAACAACCCCAACCCTCTGTTTTACAAATGTGTAAGAGTTTTGTGCTGGAAACCTAGCTGTGGGTTGTAAAAGCCAGCTTGTCAAATGGCTTGGACTGTTTGATTAGTATTGTAAAGACCTTTAAAAAACACTTGAAGAATAATAGCTTGCTTGTGTCTCATTGCTAACAATGCTTAGAAATCATTATGCTGTCTGTTTTTTGGGGTGTCCAGTCCATACCTATGGGACCCCAAGGTGCATGGAGGAGGCCAAGTGGCCAGCATGCCATTTCCCTGACAGGCATAGCTGTAGATCACTCTCATCACCTTGCTTTTCAGTGAACATTGTGAGTTTCCATTGCATCAAATGTAAGCTTTGTTGTTCTGCTCCTGAGGGTATTGAAGCTAGTGGAGATTAAACCAGTACATTAAATCAGTATTTGCTTTATACCAAGCCACAGGAGCCAATTACTTCTGTTCTTAAGATACCCTAAAAGCAGAATGCAACAACATTTTTCATTTGTGTCTGCTCTCTGTAATGGCATGAAGAGTATCTCATCACAGTTGTCCTTATTAAGATGCCATTTGTTACTAGTTAAAATCCTAATTCACTTAGTCATGTTGGCTCTCTCTTTAATGTCAGTGCATTCATCTCTGTGGAAGGAAGCATGATCTTTTACCCTGCCCTGCTGCACGACTGCACGAGTTGGCAGCAGCATGAGCATGTAGGACAGGCGTGTTGCATGTGCCTTCATGGATGCGGTAAACCTAAATTCGTCCAGCTAAAGCAACGTTTTGGCAGTCCTTGGGCCTTTGTGGTTGCTCCAAGCAGGGCATGTCAGTTTTTCTGAAGCTTTCTGGTCTAACTAGGCAGAGATCTGTTGCTATCCACAGCCCAGAGGTTGCCATCTCAGAACAAAGCCAAGTAAGGTGGGTAGCAGGGTAGGAGGGAGGTAGCAGTGGGTCAGCAGCGTCAGACAAAACCTGCCTTGACCACTGAATTGGTATTTAGGTGTTTAGATTTACAGTCAAGTCCAACACAGTACTCAGAGATGGGAAGATTTTGACACTACAGTATGTGATACTCTAAATCTTCACATTAAGTAATGTTATTTGATGGTGCCACCTAGAAGCCCTGCTTACTTTCAGGGTCTCATATGTCATTAGGGAAGTTACAGGTTTAGGAGTAGACATGAGCTGTGCCCTGAAGAGCTTACAAGGGATGCTTTACAAAGAGCCCTTCCTCTCAACAGTGTTCTAAGGTAGGTAATTATTATTGTCTCCATTTTACAGGTGGAAAAAGCAAGGTTCAGTGTTTGATTTGCCCAAAGCTTCGCAGACTTCCTGGTGCCAGGCATGAACTCAGATTGCTGCTTACTCTTGTAGCAGTTTCTCAAGAGAACAAAGTGCTGCTCAATGTCCTGTACTGTGTTGGGGTGGGTGGGGGTCCTGCAAAGCATGTGTTCCTTAGCAGAGGGGAGAGAAGCCCTGCTTGGGCTTGACCAGCTTACCTATGTTGGAGCAGGGTTTAGTGTTTTTAAACAAAAAAAACCCAAAGAAAACAAAACAAAATGAAAAATTGTCTCGAGTAACTTTGTACTTCTTTTTTGGTCTGGCCTCAATTGCTTTTATGTTTTCTTTTTTTTTTTAATTACTCTTATTATTCTTATTATGATTACGGTTCCTTTTTTTATTGAATTTAATTTCTTTCATTTATGAAACATGCATGAACCAACAATGTGACTCTAGGAGGTTATTGCTGAGTTGTGCTGATGTTGATTTCATACTGTGATATTTTTTCTCTATTTACCTAGAGATCAGTATTTCAATATATAACGATGTGCATGTTTTCCCCCCTTCTCCCGCTGCATGCAGGGATTCGGGTTCGTAACTTTCGAGAATAGTGCTGATGCAGACAGGGCCAGGGAGAAATTACACGGCACCGTGGTAGAGGGCCGTAAAATCGAGGTGCATGTCTTCAGTAATTCAATTTCTTCTTTATATTTATTCTTTTGATTTCTTTTTGTGTCTTGCCTCACTTATTTCACATTTGGATCCCAGTCTTGTGTGTGCGTGTGTGTTTGTGTCTGTGTCCTTCACCTCCCTGCACTGAAATGTATAGAAGTTTACACCCTTTACAGAATATTTTTATTGTTGTTTTGGGTATTTTTTCTTTTCTTTCTTCTTTTATTATGTTTTATTCCCACCCACTCCAAATTTTTGCCCTTCTGCTGTCTTGATTTTTCCTTTGCTTCAGTTTGCGAGGCTCCGATTTCCTGTTACCAGGCCTGAACAAAACTAACTGAAAGAGTACTGTCCAACTTCTAACTCTGTGTCCAAAAAAGAAAGCAGGGGGCCAGTCAGTATCCTCTCTTTCCTCTGAGGCCAGTTCTCCTCCATGCAAGTGTGAGATGATGCCTGTGGTGGGGAGGGTTTGGGAGACATGGGGGCAGAAGCCCCAGGTGGGCTGTGCTATACACATTGCTGGTTTCTTGACCTGCCCATGGTCAAAAGTAGGCTCGGTGAAAGCTAATCCTTAAAACTTCTAGCTCTCGCCACAGGGGAGGGAAGGGTTAATGTGTGACTGGCCAACGTGGCCAGATGTTGGGCATGCCTGGTGTTGACCAGTTTGGTGTTCCACTGTGTTGAAGGCTAACTGGCATCATCTGTCTCTCCCTCTTTCTTAAAAAAAACCAAAAAAACCACAACAACAACAAAAAAAAACCCAACAAAAATCCAAAAAGTAAGAATATTGAAACAGAAAAAGCCACCGTTTTTGAGTAAGATGTCTGCATATTTTGCTTTTTTTTTTGTTTTGTTTTTTTATTTCCCTTTCCGATGGTTTAGCGTTTAGGGCCCTTCACTTGACTCACTCTTTCCATGGTAACTATACACAATGCTGGCGATGGTACGAGTTGGCGGTAAGTGAAACGAAAGCGCTAGAGAAGAAGCTTTTTTCTTTTTTTTTTTTAAATTTTTCTTAAAATTACAAAAAAAATTAAGAAAGAAAAAATCCATCTGCCATCTCACATTAACACTACGAAATGTGATTTGACTTGTTGTCCCCACCCACCTCCTTCCCCCTTCTCCCCCTTTTATTTTCAATGCTGTTGAGTAATGCCGCCTGGACTTTGGATGTACATATTGTTTTGTAGCAGTCTGAGCTGTTTGATTACTGACTTCATGGTGATTTCCCCTTGCACATCTTACTCAGAGTTACTGAACTCCAGTTTGGCTGGTTTTTATTAATGCACCCATTTCCTCTTCTCTCTCTCCTGCCCCTTCTTTCTGCTGCTCTTTCTATCTGAGACCTGTTTGTAGCTGTTACTGTTTGTTTTCTCTCTTTTTGTTTCTCCCCCCTCCCCAGTTTATTTCTTTACTAAGTTAAATGCAGCTGTTGGTCTCTTTGCTGACTGGTGGTTTCTGATCGGTTCTGGCAATTTTTCCTTTAAGTGCTTGTGTTGCACTTTGCTGTAGCAGCTGATTTCAGGCACTCGCTCCATCTAAATGATTGTTTGTGAGACCTTATCCCCTCACTCCTCCCCTCCCCACCCTCTGAATCAATTGTGGTGTTTTTTTTTTCTTTTTTTTATCTGTGTGTGTTTAACTGCATGCTCTCAGTCTCATCATTGTTGTTTCCCATTCTCTCTTTTTAAATGTGTAATGTTTCTATTGTTTTGGGGCTGAAACAAGAGTAAAATGTAGCTCTGGACTCCCCACCCTGTGTATGCTCGCCATCCATACATCTCAAGGGCCTGAGGCAGCTTTTATTTTTATATCCACTTTTTTCCTTCTTCACCCTGGCCTCAATTCACATTTGGCATGGGTTTTGGTAAATTATTGATGATACATAAAGACTTCACCCTCCTTGCAGGAACTTTGAGGCTGTCTGACACAGGGCTGCAGTAACTTGGCTTCCAAACTAGTCCATCTTTTCTTTATCAGCACCATCTCTGTGGTAACACCCCACTTGCTTGAGCAATCAAACTGCTTGGAACTATAAAGAGCTCTGCAAAGAGGGTGGAGGACACAATAAAACCAAAAAAAGACCCAGGTCTGCTGCTATATATTTCTTCTTTTTGCTCTGTGAGATATGTGACAAGGAAAAAATAATCTGGAAAAAGATTTTAAGATTTTGGGGAAGAAATCAGTGAATATAGACCGTCCAAACAGTTCGTGGTGTTCCAGAGACTTCCTCAAACCTTGGGAGTTCAAATCTAAAGCTGATGGACTCCAAGCTACCTTTTTCTATCCAAAAGCATGCCTGCCAGAGACCTGCTGGGCCCCAATTCCAGCACTGAGCTTGAGAAACAGGTCAGTTTGTGTGTCACCTGGTTCAGTTCTCCTGCCCTGGGCTACAGAAATTATTGCTGCCTCTTGAACAGAACCTGGACAAAACATCAAGTTTTGCCCTTTGGATCACTGAGCTGTAAATAATCCTGTGCCGAAGGATGGCAGGGCGGTGGAGAATCTGCACTTTACTCTCGTTGGCCTTTTGTTTAATGCATAATTTTAAAATGCCACATTTAGCTGTAACTTTTATAATTAAATGGCAACTGTTAAAAGTAATTTAAAGATCGCATTAATGTAAAATTAATTTTTTTTGCTCAGAGAAGTATAGTGTGTGTGTGTGTGTGTGTGTATGTGTGGTATCTGAGTTTTCCACCATTTTCCCTAACGTCCTATGCTTCCTTCCCTCTCCTCCCCCTCCCTTTTCTTACTTTTAGGTTAACAACGCCACTGCGCGAGTGATGACCAATAAGAAGATGGTCACACCTTATGCAAATGGTAAGAGAGACTGTTTGTACTACTGATGAGCTGAAACGTTTGAAGAAAGACGAAAGGGAAAAGTCATGACCTCTCCTCAGGACCAAAAGAAACCAACAGAACCCCACAAACCCTAATTTATTCTTCAGTATAACCTGAAAGTTTTTGTGGAGAAATACCATTTTCCAGATGGAGAAGTGGGGACAAAGAGAAGTAGGGATATGCCCGACATGGCCAAGCTAAGTGAAGATGCCAAGGAGTGATGAGTTGCCTGCCCTCCTACTTCAAACTGATGCTGTACAGTGGGATATGCAGTGCTCCTGTGTCTCATTGCCATCACATAGATACCTAAACATGAATGCAGAAGCATAACTTAAGATGCGTAATTAGCTGTATCTCAGTTTAGGTTCTGTCTGTAAAACTATAGCTGTCCCCAAGCAACCAGGAAAACAGAGGCTTTGCACTGCTGCTGTGCTCGCTTTTTGTTACAGATTTTGCTTGTGTTCAGTAATTTTCTAGTGAACCTAAATAGAGAAAGGCCAAGTTGTTTGGATAATGAAGAATCCTGTTTCATCGGGATATCTTGGTGGTCCTCTGTACAGTAATTTTATTGCATAGGCATATATAGCATAAAAAGTCATTCTCCCGGCAGAAATGAATGCTGCTTTGATAAAGATTTTGAATCTGAGTCTTTGTCTTGAAACAGGCAGGCAAGTTCTTTTTGGTCTGAAAATGTTCCCAAACAGCTTCAGCAAGGCAGGAAACTGTGTACAGGTAGTTAGTTGCTAGTGTGAGAACCTTTTTTGATTGTAACATAAGGCTCTGAAGTCAGAAGATAAAAATTTTATATGTGCCTCTACTGCTGACCTGTTGAGTGGCTCCTGGCAAATAAATCTGATTTTGGGTGCAGAGCTGGGGAAACAGGGCCAGGCAAAAGGGCTGGTATTCTGAGTTTCAGTACCTGAAAGGATTTTGTAGCAAAAGGCAATGCAACCGTGCTATATTGTCCTGAAAACAAGGGCATAAAGTGTCATGCATGTGACTGGTAACAGAACTTGGTGTACTTGTGAAACTGATAAGAGGCAAGAATATTTTGCTTTTGCAACCAGGAGTTTAAAGCTCGCTTCAAAGCTATGCAGAGGTATTTAGTATTAGGCCAGGCTTAGGGCATACTGACAAGTGGGTGTACAACTGTTAGTCAATTTGAGAGTTGATTCCCAGTCCACTTGTTGCAGCCACTGGAGTATTTTGCCATCAGGGTGGGCAGTGCAACAGAAGCCTGCCTGTTCTTATAGAGGGAGCTTGCACTGCATCTCTCATTGATAACCTGCCAGCAGATGAAGGGGTGGTGTTGATGGACTGCAGTTCACAAAGTTTGATTTCTAGAGTGGTTTGAGGTGTTAAAGTTCAGTAAGTGCACCAGGGCTCCAAGACAGAGGAAGGGTATGGATTTATTTAAATAATAAAGCCTGTGTGATTCCTAGCTGAACAGCTGAGATCTTTCCTGAAAGGAATGCTTCATGGAAGCTAACCAGATTATGTTGTTAGCTTTACACCCCTTCTCTCCCCTATTGGAGAGATGGAGGGGAAAAGGACAGATAGGTTTCTAGATCTGACTGGAAATACGTTCCTCCTCATACCCATAGTTTTTTAACCCTATTCTCTTGTAGGGAATCATCTTATGTTGATGATTTGCAGTTCTTGCCAATTATCCAGATTATATTAAAATCAATTCTCTGTGAAGGCTTTCACCTGAAAAGCAGCACAAAGAAGACAGGAAATACTAAAATAACAGAGAGAAGAAAATGTGAGATGAACAGAATGCTAATAGGCTTTATGAACCATAGTTGTGTAATGCAGTTAATGAGGAAATTCAGACACTGTTATTTTTCAGCAGTTCTCTAGGAAACAAGACAGAACGGTGTTTTGAGAATTCAGGGCTATAGGTTGACTTGCCTGAGATGACAGTCTGGGCCAGTGGCTTTAGAGAGGGCTTGGATCTGCGGTGTTCCTGGTAAAGGAGGGAGGAGTTGGCAGCGAGGTTCAGCAGGGAATGCCAGGTCGCATGGTGCTCACGGCGAATATGCGTATAAGGCAGTTGGCATTCCCTCAGCGGTGCCTCTGCCGTGCTGCGGATCAGCTGATGTTTTGCTGTTCCCTCTGATACAGCGACCTGTACCTAGAACTTGACATTAGAAAAAGGCAGTTGGCCTCCATCTACACCAAGGGGGATTGAGGCGAAGCAGAAGTTGGAAAGAGCTATGCATGTGAAGCTGGGGCCGCATGCAAGAGACTGTTCCCCCTACCCATGCTGCCCGTTCCTTCTCTTGGTGTAGATTTTGGCATTCACTGCAGTCTTTGTTGTTTCAGGTTGGAAGTTGAGTCCTGTGGTTGGAGCGGTGTACGGCCCTGAGTTATATGCAGGTAGAGCTTAAGCAGACACTTCCACTTCTGCCATTTAACTGCAGTGGTGTTTGTTTATGTTCTTAATCTGCTGTTTCTTTATAACCTTTTTATGGTTTTGTTTTGTTTTTTCTTTTTTTATTCTTTTTAAAATTAAAATAGCGTCCAGCTTTCAAGCAGATGTCTCGCTCGGCAATGACGCCGCAGTGCCCCTCTCAGGAAGGGG
Source organism: Manacus candei (assembly GCF_025592945.1). NCBI lineage: Eukaryota > Metazoa > Chordata > Aves > Passeriformes > Pipridae > Manacus > Manacus candei. The sequence goes on from NW_026138066.1 coordinate 8,308,380, forward strand.
GGGTATTAACACTTACATTCCTTTAATCAGTAAGTAACCCCCGTTGACCCCTGTGTTGTTACTGTGCTTGAGTTAACAATGACCTGTTACCCTTCTTCTCTCCAGTCTGTATAATATATACTTGAAAGGATGGGTCTCACTGGGAATGAGTTCACCTTGAGCCAAAGTATACTGTGCAGTTGCTGTAACTTGTTCATCTGCAGTGTGTTGCTGTACTACTGAATGTGTCTTTCTGAACAACAAGGAAGCTGCAGAACAAGGGGAGGGTGTGTGTGAGCAATAGACCATTCCCTTGCCCCCCCTCCCCGCTTTAGAAATCGAAGAAACCAAACAGACAAATCCCTAAAGTACATATTATACAAGCTGCTAAACCGCGAGTCTGCAGGGCCCCTAGTGGCATGTACCTGGACGCACGTTGGGTTGGGTTTGGTTTGTGCCCTGGGACTCGTTCCCTCTCGGTATCTGATTATTACGTGTTTGCAGATGCCTGTGAGGTTTTACGTCATTTCATCACGAGCCAGTTTACTCCAGTTTAAAGTGTAATATAGGCATCACTATATGTGGTGCTGGTTATTGGTCACGCTTGTTAAATGAAGGTGGGCTCTCAGTAAACTGGCACTTTATGGGAAATTTCTGCTGCTGTTATATGGGCTATCTTGTCTTTCAGGCTTTAAAATGAACATACAGAGGATTGGGTGGCAAAGAGTGGGAGGGGAAAGGAGGGAAGAGACTGATGTAAGTTGGTTGACTTTAAGGGCCTCTTGACCAATTATTTTAAAGAGCCTCTGCAGTTTTGGAAGAACCGCGTGCTGTATTGATAGTAACTCCCCGCGCTTCTCAGACTCTAACCAGACTGCATGGCAGTGTCAGAAGGTGGGGGGATTTGAACCCTGTTTGGGGTGGGTAAGGCATGCCAAAACATTAACATCTTGCATGCCAAACCTCTCTGCAACCCTTCTCCCCACAAAGGGCCATGGTGTAGAAGGAAGTCTGTATGGGATGCTTGCTGGGTTATAAGCATGTCCCTCTGCAGGATTGATGCAAAACGTCCCACTGCTGTGGAGCTATTGTGTCACTTTGTTTGAAGCAGGTGGTTGTTCTCTGGGAAAGACCTCAGATCCTTTTCACCTTCCACTTTGTCTGTCTTTACAGTTCCAGGCTTCCCCTATCCAACTGCAGCCACCACAGCAGCCGCATTTCGGGGTGCCCATCTGAGGGGCCGTGGAAGGACAGTGTATGGGGCAGTCCGGGCGGTACCTCCCACGGCCATCCCTGCCTACCCAGGGTAAGCACAGGTCACAAGAGCAGAGTGCTCTGCACAACTGTGTCAAGTAGCTAATCAGTTAACAAAACAACCCTAAAATTGTCTGGATGGTGAGAGTCAAGATATTGCTAGTGCCAGAGCATTCTGCACATGATGGAATCCAGTGGGGGCAAATCTAAATTTTTCTGTGTTGAGTTTTTGATTGAAACAATTTTCAGTACTTGTGACAGCTTCAAGCGCTGATGAATTCCTTCTCATAATTTCTCAATTTGTCTATGGGGCGTTTGTCATCCATTGACCCAAATGTTATAGTGCTGCTGAGAAGGACACAAAGAGAGAAGATCTAAAATTCCTGAAAAGGTTCTGCTCTTTGCACTCCATTTGCGTTTTCGTATCCCGGATTGAGGAATATTATCCATTACCTTCATGCCTCACCATCTGGCAGTAGGACACAGAAGAGCCAGTTACCCACAATGGATTTGCTTTCTTTGTTGGAGACGGTTTAAAAAGGTTTAAAACAAAGATTAATCAAGTCCATTAATTTAAAGCTGGGAGTGTTTGGGATGTAGGGAAAATAAAAGTGCAATGAAGCAGCAGTGAATGCATGGCCTTAGCATTCTTTGCCCTCAGACTTTTCACTAGTAATGCAGTGGAATAGATGCTGTTACAAAAGAATATTCCGCTGTTTAAAAGTACAGGGAACTAGGTCCGTATGTGAGTTTGTTTGGGGTTTTTGTTGGTTTGTGTAAATGTGATGGAATGACAGATAAATCAGCAAATCCCTTCCAAACTGTCTTTTTTTTGTTTGTTTCTGATTTTGAGGATGCTTTATTCATATTGTCTCTGGAGTTTTACTTGCCATATTTTCCAGACCATGTTCTCAGAAAGAACAGGAGTAGGAATGAATCCTCCGAGACAGAGAAGTGGACTGACCCTTTTCTTTTTTTTCTTTAGACTAGGCCCAAAAGGGAAGAAAATAAATCACAAATCTTTTATTAAAAAGAAAGGTGGAATCCACACACATCAGTGCAGGGAGCTGACCTGATAAACTTACAGTACCTTCTATAGCAGATTAAGTGGTGAGAGCTTCTGTGGCCCTTTCTTTTTAGAGTCCCATCTGATATTTAAAGTGGAGCTCGAGGAAGCAAGCTGCAGTGGTCATGTGTCTGCCAGATTTGCCGGAGAGCAAAGCTAGACAATGTTTGTATTTAATTCACCAGAAGACTTTAAATGAAACCTCCTGCCTGAATGTTGGTCTTCTGAACAGTGTTTCTTCTGGGTTTTCAGATCCACCTCTTTCTTCTACCACTTCTAGTTCATGTTATCCTCTAAACATAACCTCTGACCTGCAACTTGTCTGTTGCTCTAAAAATTACCCAGTCAAGTTTTATTAGGAAGTGCTCCACAGCTTAACAGAGAAGCAAAGCTGAGCTAAGTGCTGCCTTCTAGCAGAATATGAAATATTTGCACCAGGGAGAGGAAATGTGCTCTTCATCCCTGGGAGTAATGGCTAAGCTTTCCTAGCAAGAGGCTGTCATGAGTGGGGCACTGGGAGGGCTTGTCTTTGATATAAATCCAGCCTGAGTCCCTGTAAAAGGTTTATTTCCATTTGGAATGTGGGCCAGGCTCCATTTATTAGCCATCCCAAATACTGTCTCATGTCTGTATTTACTTACATTACATCGAGTTTTTCGACTGTGCTGACTGATTCCATGTCTTCATGGGCAGGACACTATGTAGTAAACATTGACAAGGGCAGCAGTAAGCAAGACAGGTTTACAGATGGCCCAGGACTGTCCCTAGTCCAAGCACTTGGGTGTAATTAACTGCTGGTGTTTTTTGTCATCATAGTCTGAGTCTCCAAAAGTTTTTTTGTAGACCAAATTTGTTTCCTAGTGGAATCATACAAAATGTGCTATTCAATTCCATGTTGCAGTAACCTGGACAACCACTGCTCCATGTGGGCACTGTTGACCTCCATGAGGTCAGGGACAGGCACATGTTCCTGACACCTTGCCCTGCATCAGTTAGTTTCTTCCTGGCCAGTGGAAAGATGACACTACAAGATCAGTCAGCAACACATGAGTGACCAAGACATAGTGAGTAATGTGGAAGTACGGTAAAGTAAGCTGCAGTTTAACTCAAACCTGGTGGAAGGAATTGGTTTTCACAAACCTCAGTGGTGTTTAAATTACAAAACTTAATGGTATCACTGCATTTGAGAGCTTAGCAGAATTTAAAAAACACAGAATATAGATTAATAAAAGCTCGTTGGTATTGCCATACTGGATCAGACCTGAGGGCCATTCAGGTTAGAGTAAGTTTTGACAGTGTCAAGTGCTAGACCAGAGGAAGGTGCAAGAAATCATAACTCTTAATGATTTAATATTTATTTCAAGAACTCAAACTAAGATTTACCAGTGTGTAATTGGAATTTCCATACTTATGTATGGACATGGATGTTTATCCAGGGAAGGCTATCCATACCTCAGAAAGCAGTTGCTTCGACTCTTGGAGATGGTGTTAGATAGTCACCTGAGCCTGACTTTGAATACAAATGCCACCTTCAGTTTATAACTGAGATACCACTCAGTAGAAATAAGGAGACCTCTGATATATAGCATGAGTAAAAACTGTACTGGAATATTGCCCTGATTTGTAGCAGCCACGCTTTTTAAATGAGAATGCTGACAAATTACACTTCAGACCAAAAGCTGTAAGAATTTAGATAGTGTGATAAAAACTTGCCTACTGTAAAACTCTGAAAGCTAAATAAGCTTGATAAATTTTATTTCTCAAACTGTAGGTTAGTCTTTGACTTGTTCGTGGTCATTAAGTACCTATATGAAGAGTGGACTTGCCTTAGTAAAGAGTAATTTAGTCTAGGAGTGTAAATATGTAGAGGATTCACAGGTTCAAAGCCACAGCAGATAAAAGACTAGGTACAAGGCAGCAGGGAGCGTTGCGGGTTTGGAGTGGTTTTTTGGTTCTTTTTACAGCACAGTCAACTGTTGGTACACCTAAATGATATGCTGGCTGCTTTACAAACCCAGCATAATTCTTTTTCCCGTGGACGTGTTTTAGCTCAGTTAGTGTGTTTTTTGCAGATGACACAGATTTGATGGGCTGCTGGACTGCTTTATGTTTCTGGTCAGGCTACATTACCAGAATGGCCTCTGTGATTCTCAAATGATGGAATTCTCTCATTTTTTTGCGAGCATTAAGAAGCAACAAATATGGATATTCTAGCATATAAATAAACCTTGCTAATTTCAACCCTGCGAGTTGATGTCAGTCAAGTCCTAACTAAAGGAGAGATGGAGGATGCACGTGTGCTTGGTTATTTTGATCCAGGAAGTCTTACTCTTACCTGTTATTAGTGTTCCTTGCAGTTTTCTCTGGAGAGCTGATGCTAGCATTTCTTGCTGACAGAAATAGCGGCCTGATCCAATGTGGTAATGCTTATATTCATCCAACTGATTGTGTTCGGAATAACTGTTAAAACTGATAACCTGTTCATAAACCAAGTCACTTCCTCTGTCATGCGTTTGCCTTTCCTGCAGGAGCAGGTGGAGTATCACTGCTAAAACACTCCTGGTCCTAGATAGAGAACCCAGCAATGTAAGTCACTGCCCCAGGAGCCAAATTCTTTGTTATGTGGTTGTAAAAATTTAGCTTCAACAAACATGATCTTATGGCCTGCTTCTCCCTGCTGAAGTGGCTCCCCTCTTCCTCTAACAAGGGTCTCTATCTTCATACCTGCTCCCAGCGCTCTTGGAGACTACAGTAACTTTGTCCATTGGGAATGGAGTGTACTTTTCCTGGGGAAGACAGCAAGACTAAATTATTCAAGCAGTAGCTAACATGGCAAGATTTTTTTTTAATTTTATTTTTTTTTAGTAATAGCATGCAGAATTTTGGCAAGATCTGCTGGGCTTTTTTTGCGTGTGTGTGCCTTACAATAGGTGGGTGTCTGAGGGTGGCAGGCTCTTGGCAGCATTTCACATTTCATCTGATAAGCAAAAAATAATAGTCAAAAGAATAGCTAGTGTTCCATACCTTCTTTTTCCTTAATGCTATGGGTAAGTCATACACATCAGATCCATGAACATCACAGGTGGTGGGGCTAATGCTTTTTAAAGCCTTGAGCAAGTTTGTGCGGAGCTATTGATAGGACAAAGCAGGAGGAAATTCCTCAGTATGTGAAGCACACGCTGAACTCAAATGGGTGGGGGGCATACCCTCTCTTCCTTCCTCATCCTTCCCCAACCCCTGTCCCCAGAGCGAGCTGCATAGTCTTAAGCTAGTGAATGCTCTGGTAAGAGCAGCTCTTTGGGAATCCCAGGCTCTGTTTAACAGTTTTCCTGCTTGAAGTTCTGAGAGAAAGAAAACTATGGCTTAACGCAGAAAAAGCACCATCCCATGGAAACCCTTCCAGTTGCTCCTTTCTGCTATGGAATAGGTTGTTACTACCAGGGACTCCCACTGCACCTTTCAATTCTCGGACCTTGGACCAGTCACCTAACCTTTTTAGCTCATTATCTCTGCTTGTGAAAGCAATGCATTGTGGGTATTTTTGGTTTTTTCTTTTCAATTACATTTCTCTGTGTTTACTTTGATCAGAATTGATTGACTTGTTTTCCTGAGGTGTTGCATCGGTTCTTTAAGATGCTGAATAATAATACTTTGCATGCTTGTGTGATCAGCCAAATCTTATCGCATGTCTAATGTGCAGGGTAAAAGCAGGTGATGTATGGATGTCAGAAACAAAGTCATGCAGCCCTGTGAAGCCTGAAATATGTAATCAGGCACAAGTCTCTGAACCACACTTCCTGACATAGGTGATTCCAGCCCCCGTGGGATGCCTTCTGAGGGGCTTCTCAATTTCACAAACCCACTTCAGGAAGCCAATGTTTCCACATGCTTAGGGGGTAACTAAACTCATTCCAGGAAAATAACCAAGAGTGGAGGTTTCTAAACCCTTGTTTCTCTTCTTCAGGACATCAGATCTTTTTGAGTCTATATTTATTGTACAAGATGGTGGTTCCCCTCCCTCTCTCCTTCGCATACTGTCTCCCCCTCTGCCCGCCCCTTCCCCCTCTGCATGCCATGGAAGATGACTTGGAGCCGTCTAGCGTGCGTGCGCACACACATTCTCTTGCTGATTTGCTCCTGCCAAAAGCCCAGGTTGTGGATTCATACATCACCTGCCTGTGTACAACGCATGTGCATGCTGCCGTCCTCAATAACCGGAATGTGTTTTCTGTTCTTTTGTTTTTTGTTTTTTTGTTTTTTTGTTTTTGTGTGGATTTTCTGCAGTGTGGTTTACCAGGACGGATTTTACGGTGCTGACCTCTATGTAAGTACACACACCGGAGCCTTCTCGTCCCCAACCCCTGACAAGCCAGCCTTTTTTTGTTTCGTTTTCTTTTTCTTTTGGTTTGTTTGTTTGGTTTGGTTTGTTTTTTTAAATATCATTTACTTTAATTTTCTTCTTCCTTGTGGATATATATATTTATATATTTAGGAATGCAAGCATGCTTCTCTGTCACTGCGCTTGCCCCTGGGTGCAAGACCTAAGCCTTTGGGTTTCCTGATCATTGCCAGGGTCAGTTCACTGGGTGTCCTGTCCCCCACACGCACACTGATACTAATCAGCCTGAGAGACGACTAGCAAATTAAAATTTCTCTCAACACTTCTCTCATAATTTGAATATAAAAATAACAGGACTGGTTTAGCCTCAGACCTTCCCTTTCCTTCTCCCCCTTCACCCTCCCCTTTCTCTTCCCTCTTGGGGCCCTTTCAGGTTTGATTTGTGCAGCCCACACTAAACTGAGCAAGCTGTATGTTTAAAAATGTTCATGTGCCACTGGGATGTGGAGATTTTCCCTTTGGGGAAGACACTGGGACTGATTAAAAATGGAGACAGAGATGCTAGAGTGAAAACTGACATCTGATTTTGCTAGTAGAAATGGTACCTAAATAGGCTAGATTCTCTCATCTCTTTGGGGAATTGTAGAGTACAAATATGTTGAGATGTTCGGTTACAAGAGTCAGCAGCCTCTTCCTGTCTGGGAATTAGCTGTGATACCATGGGAGACTTTGTCCTGTCATTGTCTTTGTCCTACCCAGTCAGTCTGTATTGCAAATCTCCAGGGCAACTATGTTTACCTAGGTGGGTTGTAGATGGAGGTATTCGAACTGGCCAGTGAGAAAAGTGGGAGGGGGAGAGCTGTTGCAGAGCAGGAATATGCCTTTCAAAGCAAATATGTTCAGGTTCACTACTGCCATTGCAACTTGTGGCCTGCCTAGCTCTAGCAGAGTTTCCTTTTGTGATATTGTAGGTCATAGCTCTTTGGAGCTGGGGAAGTTTTTGTACTGGGTAGTGGCACAGTTGTCAGCATGAATTTCACATTCCCATTCCTTTGAAGGTGCTATTCCTGACATTTATAAAGAGGATCCTGGGGTTACACTCAGGATAATGGATGGAACTAGCTTTTGGATTTTGTTGGCTTATGTAGAGGATCAAGTCTTGTAGAGGTGCTTTTCCCAGCCCAGGTACACCAGTTGGAAGATGTGCTCTCTGAGCATAGAGATACTGGGTGCATTTCTTCATTCTTACATATACTGTTATGTGTGCAGTCCTTTAAAAATTGATCTGCCTAGTCAAGTGTTTCTTTATAAAACTGTGTCAAGGACAACAGAAGATTCTGGGTTTTCCTGCTTCACGCCTAAAACACTAGCTTTACCCACCACTGACTTTGCTACAGCAAGTAACCAAGAAAATGAGTGATGCTTAGTGCCTCTTCCCTCAGTGTGGCATGTAAGAGTCTGCCACACTGAAAGGAAAGACTGGCCAGGGTTACTCCCTGCTTCTTTTGAGAAAGCTCCTTCAGAGCTTCTGTTGCAGGTGGGGAGAGAGACTTAACATGTTTTAAGGACAGAGACTTCAGTAATGAAGAATACCCGTAACGACTTGGTGCTGCAGTGCACTACCATCACGTAACACAAAAGCAAGCCCCCAAGTCAGGTTAGAACCATTAGGTGGACTTCTGATGACTGCTGTTGGTGGCTATGGTCTCTCTGTCAGAAAGCAGGCTGATAGAAGAGGGAACTCCATCAAGGTAGATGGTGGTGCTTTTTCCTATGTTATTGCTGCTCAAAGCCCTCCAGTGGAGCTCAGGAAAAAGTTATAATCCAAACTTGAAATTGCCTTTCCAAACAATTTCTTTGTCACAGGTGGAATGATTGCAGTGTCCCTGTGCCCCACTGATTTGTCGTGCTTTTCACTGCAGTGCTTCCATCCCTCTGGTTGGTGTGATAGACTTGTCCAGATTCTGGAAGGGATGGCAGAGGATACTTCAGTTAGGACTGGGGGGAAGTTAAATTGAGGTTCTCTTAGGACGCCTGAGCCCATAGGGTTGTGTGAAGGAAGGGTAGAAAAAGGAGCTGAGCTGGCAGGGAGTGGTTAGTCATAGGCAAGATGAAAGGGAAGTGTCCCAAGTTTGGGCTGCTTTTTCTGCATATATGCTACGCACCGATTTCTCATTTTCCTCCTCCTCCTTTTCCTCACTCCTTTTTTCTTTCCTGGGGCAACCATCCTGCTAGCCATTTCTTCTATGAAGAAGGCATTCCATCTGTTGTTGGATGCGTCCCACTCTGGCAAGACACCTGAATTGATAAAACAACCTGCCCCAGGATGCAGAGGGCTTCATTTCGGATCATAAGAAAGGTTATCTTTCTTCTACAATGGGGTCAATCTGGGTGGCGGGGGGGAAACCCAAAAAACCCACCCATGCGAAGACCGCTCCTGCCTGTGAAAAGCGTGCTTGCATCCACTGGAAAGAAAAGGCTGGTGAGCCCCGCTGCGGGCTGTTTGTATGATTGTTTCTTTCCACAGCTGTGTTTTTTTGAACTGCTCTTCCTGTGTTCTGTTATAGAATAGTCTTACAGGAACCAATCATTAGCGCTAAAATACCTCAGGTAGGAGTGCCAGTGTGACCTGCCAACCAATCAGATTGTGGATTGCAGTGGAACAAACTGAATTATACTAACCATTCCAGCACCACATTAGAGATGGGAACAGAGGCTTTTTTAGGGCAGCGCAGACTCACGTGTGATCCAAGCCCCCGCTGTAGCAGGGTGGCGTGTGTCCAGATTTCATACTGAGTGGCATTTCATTCAAAATAAAAAAACCCAAACCAAAACAACAAAAACTAAAAAAAACCAACAAAACATAAATTCAGTGGAAGGGTTAACAAGGTCATGCTTGTCCCATTACCATGTTAGAAGCACCTGCTGCAATGGACACCGTTGTCCTGTCACCTCTTTTAATTCATTCATGCTCATTCCTGGTGCACATATGCCACCCTTCTAATACAGAAATACCGGAAGGGGTTCTAGCCCTTTCTGCTTCTTAAATTCTGTTATATGGCAGTTTGGGGGTGGAGAAGGCACATTTGAGAGATGACAAATAGAAGATCCTAAAATTGGGCTCGCTGCCTAAACTTGGCAGGTGGTCGAACGTATCTAACTGGTACCATGAGTTACACGTTTCTCCAGGGTTATGTGTGTGCTTGTGCCTTAGGGGTATTAAGGCTCTTTGAAGTAAAGAGGACCAGCAACATACTTTGTGTGCCTGTCTAAGGCAGGAAGGGAAAAAAAAAAAAAAAGGAGGCTTATACCATAGGATACACTGGCATAGTAAGCTGTAGTGTTGGACTTCCTCCCGCTCTCTTTGGATTGATCACCTAATATGGACCTGAAGAGTGGAAGAGAAGATGGACTTATTTTGAGCTGAATTGCATTGTGCTCATTTATTTACATTAACATGCTCAGTAATTGGAATGCTGCTTTAGTTGGGATTGCAGCTTCCTGTGTATGTTGTTCTTCCATGTTTGTATTATTTCAGAGAATATAAGACAGTACTGAAAAAGCTGTCATCTAACATTAAAGAAGGAATTTAAAAAAAAATAAATTGCTTTGTTGATGAGCCAAGGACAGTAACATTGCAGAAGAATCATTTTAAATTTGGGCTTTTGTGAATACCTGACTAATACAGGCAGTTGAGGTCTGAAGGCCCAAGTGCTATATGGGGAAAGGGTTCAGCGTAGTCCCAGCAACACTGGCCAGATAGCCAGAGAAAGAGAACTTTGAATTAATATAAGCAACATCTAGGCTTGTGTTCCTCTCTCACATGTTCCCCAGACAATCCAAAAGCCTGTATAATCTTGATTTACACAGTCCTTTTGGTTGTTACTGCCCAGTAAAAATGCATAACCCTTCTCATTAGTTCCTCTTTCCTTGTGTAGGCAGTGATTAAACTGTCCCAGTAATGGAAAGGTCTCTGACTTAACATCTTTGCAAGCAGCTCAGACAGACTCATCTCTTTTGAGATGAGGCTAAAGATTTTAAAAAAATGAAGCTAGGTGGGCAACCTGTCCCTGTGGAATCAAATAGATTGGAGTGGGAGTTTGCATGGCTGTCCTGGGTTTCAGGCACTCTGTCACTCAGTGGTGTCTTCTGTTGCAGTTTGGCTGTGTGGCACTGGAGGAATGTGGTGAAGCTAGCAAGGGCCTTTTTTTTTTTTTTTAATAATTATTTATTTAATTGGTAAACGTGATTATTCCTCATTATTGCAGATGCTCTACTCTGTTATAGTTTATATTTACTGGAGTACCTGAAGTGAGTGGCACCAGAAATCACTAGGGGTTTTAGGACTATGCAGCTGAGGTTACAGATGAGCTCTGCATATCAGTTAAAAGTTCTATGTGAACAGGAATAGCAGGAGAAAATATCTGGTGCATTGGACAAACTGAGCAGGGCTTTAGATGCATTTATGGAATTATGTAGGTGGGCACTGGGTTATGAAGAACAGGAGCATCAGCTGGATGAGGCAACCTGTACAGTGTCTGCTTTGCTCTGTACAGGTCCCAGAGCTTGGTGAAAGGATTTATGAAATAATGAATAATAGTTGCAATAGTTCCTCCTCTTTCTTTCACCCTGTTTTGGTGTATTTGGACCTGCTGGTCATGCTAAATACATCCCTGTGTCAGAAATCTCCCAGCTGTCCCCACTCATTGCTCCTATGACAGGAATGCACCATGGCCATTATAATCCCCATTTTTGGTTTTATTTGAAGTACACATAAGTAGACTTTGCAGATCACTTTGAACTGAGCAGGTCTGCCTGTACGTGTGTACCTCTATCCTGAGATTTTTTTGTTTTTTTCCTTTTTTAAATAACCAGTAGCTTCAATTTTGCATCAGTGCATGGTTAAAAAGCAATACACGTCAGCTATTTCTTAACTTCATTTCTCCAATGAATTATTTCTCCTGTTTTTTTTTTTTCTTTTTGTTTGTTGTGCAGTTGACTGAAGAAATGTTAACATCCCGCTCTAAATCTCTCAGTGGAGTCTCTGTTCCCTTCTCTGATATAACAGATGGGTTATTGCTTGTTATAATTATTAACATTGTGGTGTGGGACAGGGCTAGGGTGGGAGCCATTTTGGGGGGCGAGGGCGGGAGGCTGCGGGAGTCGTTAAGGTTGGAATGTTAACTCCAGTGGTGACTGACTGTTTCCGTAATAGCAGGTTGTTGTGGCTGCACGCTCTAGTACTTGAGGCTGTGTACTTCACTGAGCTTGTGGTAGAGCCTAGGGCGAACTGCTGTCCCAAGAGAATGCTGGGATGGATAGAACTAGCCAATATGAGTCTGAACGTGGTGACTTTGCTGGTTGTTCTAGCTCCAGATGTCAGCATGCTTAGTTTTTAATTTTGATTAATAAATGTTACGCCATTCCCCCCCCACACCTGATTCCAACCCTTCTTTTCTTCTTCTTCTTCTTTTTTTTTTGTTTCGTTTTGTTTTGGTTTTGTTTCGTTTTCCTTTATGAGAGACATGAGTTAAAAGATAATTACATGATAAGCCTTTTTGGTTTCAAACTGCATCTTGCTGTCATGTTCAGAGTATGTGCCAGGCACATTTGAAGTGGCTTCTGATCAGAAATGTGACTGGCAAGTGTGGGGCAGGGTGGGAATCAGGGTGCATGCTGAAGTCAGCTGCCCTGCAGAGGGTGGTGCCAGGAGAAAGTGCCTCTTAGCTGTGCCCAAGTAACAGATCAAGGGTTCAGGAAACTGATAAACCTAAGGGAATAACTCAATAACAATGATATGAAGTCTTGTTTTAATTTGGTGAGATCGCTGAAGGTTTGGTTTGGATTAAGGCTGCGCCTCATTGCGGTTGCCTCCATCATGTTTTGGAGGTGGAAATAATGGTGCAGTGATACCATGACAAAACCAAGCTAAGGATCCCCAAACCATCAATCCACAATGCAGAGTTTGAAACAGCCAAGTGAGATTAAAAGGGCAAAACTGCAACGTTACACCTCTTCCAGGTCATGTGGTGATGTTTCACAGGTGTAGATATGGGTTACTTTTTCTTCTGTTAACTAGAAAATTAAAGAGGCTGCAGGTCCCTCTCCTCTGGAGTAGGAAGGGGTCTGCAAACATGTTTTTGATAGCATGTTAGCCTCCATGGGACTAACGCGGGCCCCACAAAAGCAACCAAAATTAGTTTAAAATCATTACTTCTAATTTAAAAGCTACCTAGCCCCAAACTGAGCACTGCTGAGCAAACACAGTTCTGTGGTAGAGCTGATCTTGTACTCTTAGTTACATATGTGCAAAGGATATATAAGTGGTAGAGGTATGTTGAGCTGATTCTGGAGGTGAAGAGCATAACTCTGCCTTCTGCTCCTTCAAAACCTGAAATGTCATTTGGAAGAAAAAAAGAAAAGAAAAGACCAGAAACAATCTGGAATTTTCTGATTTATTTTTTTTTAATGGCTTATTGTGTTTCAAGCAAGTCAAAACCATGGTTCATTTACCATTCCCCCTTCCCCTGTAAGTTAACAAAAATGTGTTCAGAAGTGTCCAGTAAGGAAAGACCTAACCAGGGCTTCAGAGTCCCCTTTGCTTCCTGCTGTGCCACCTTTGCCCCTGGTCTGAAAGGTGGCTGGCCTTGACCCTTCAGTACTGCAGGGTGTGCAGAGCCTGGGCCAAGCCTTGCTCTGCCCCAGGAGCTCCTTGTGGGAGTTGCAGGAGAAGACTCACAGGTCTTTCTCTGAGTCAGGATTCGTGTTTTGCCAACACAGCTGTAAGCACATTTTTAGTAGCTACCTCTGCTCAGTGTAAACCCCTTTGCTACAGTGTGTAGCACGGGCAGAAAAGCAGCAGCAGTACAGACTGCTCTGGAATAATTTCCCTTGACCTATGTCCTTTTCATATGGAGGGGAAGGTAGAACAGTCTGATTGGCTTCCTTGTCTGTTTGCTTGTTGACAGCCCTGAACCCACTAGGGACTGTCTTCTCTGACCGTCTTTTCCTGACTGCTCTTTTGCTTCTCTGGCTATTGGTACTTTTGCACATGTGGACTAAATTAAATTCTAGTCTTTTGTGTTTTCCAGGCTTAAAAAAAGAGAGGTAAAAAATAATAATAAATAAATGCAGGAATTTCTCTTAACGGTCCCCTTTCTAAAATACACACTTCACAGAAAGTGTCCACCTCTAATTTCTCCAGCTTAAGAGGAAGGGACCATTAAAATTACGTTACATGCAAGATTTCAGGTCTATTCTGGTTTTCAGTTCCTCCATGCCAAAGTGCATTTTCTGCAGGGTTATAACCATGCTTAGTCTTCTTCAGTATATTTTTTCTGTTAAACAGAGTAGTGGAAGAGCCTCCCTGGTCCCTCTAAGGAAAGGAATATTACATGAGTTAATGGGTGATGCTTGCGATAGACAAGACATGGGAGCTGATGCAGTTTGAAATACTTCCTCTCCTTGTGATGTGTGTGACTTTTATTTAAATTTTTTTTTTTATGCTCTGTGTGGGTGGACAGGTATCTGTAAAGTCAGTTCTCTTCTCTCCTGCAGGGTGGATACGCAGCCTACAGATATGCACAACCTGCTACTGCAACAGCAGCCACGGCCGCTGCAGCCGCTGCAGCAGCTTACAGCGATGGGTATGTAAGGGACAGGTGTCCATGGGGGTTAGCTTGCTGTGCTCAGGGATTCAAGGAGCATCGATCCATTACAGAACTTCTACTTCTTTCCCCCATTTTTTGGTCTTTCTTGCACTCGCATGCGCACACATGCATGGACAACCCAACACGAAAGACTTGAATGCACGGTTTGTCTCTACTCCCAGACAGTATTGCACTCCGGTGTATGTGAGCTGGCACAAATCCTAGCCTCTTCCCTATCCTTGTGATTCTCTGCACAAAGGAGGCAGTGCGGTTACAGCCTCAGAGTCAGAGATCTGGCTTTCCTTGCTCTGTGACTCTGGGCAGGTTGCTTAATCACTGGGTGCATTTCTTTCCCCATCCATAAAGTAAAAATGACTCAGCTTATGCAGTGCTCTAGGATGCTGTAACATGCAGCTCTGAATAGATACAAAGGATTGTCATCACCAGAGTGCTTGCCTTGAGATTTTTCATCTCCTGTGCAGTGAGGCCGTGTTTTAATCCTAGCACATGCGAGACCATTAAAGTTTATGCTCTCTTTTCATTATGGAGAATCCCTCACTGCTTTCCATGTAGCAGCTGTTACCGTGCCAGTAGCGCTAGCGCCAGCAGTCACTCTCCTCCCAAATTGCATCACGTGAGGTAAGGGATATACTAGCTGTCATTTCAAAGGCGATGACGTCTTCCCTACAGGTCAAGCTCATGGCTTCTACCATATCCCTCCATGCAGGCCGTTCTCTTGCCCATCTCATACCGATGCATGGCAGCATGCCCATTGGTTCTCTTCACAGAGAGGCTGCCTGCGTGCCTGTGTGTGCATGTGTGCATACATGTGTGTGGAAGGGCATGCTGCTTCTTCCATTACCTGTGGTCAGACAGCTATTTCTCTGCCCCTCCCGAGTGACTTTTTTCTTTTTATATCTTTTCTCCCTCTCTTCAGTTATGGCAGGGTGTACACAGCAGATCCTTACCATGCCCTTGCCCCTGCCGCTAGCTACGGAGTTGGCGCTGTGGTAAGTGGGATTTTCTTTCTTGTGCTGTTTCTCATTTCCAGCGTGGGGAACAGCTGTTCACTGGGTACAAGGCAATGAAACTTCACCCAGAAAGACTTTTGTGTTGAGGGAGGAGGTCCTTAGCTGCAGTGCTGGGTTCCCAGTTGTTCTGCATTCATATGTGTGTGTGCACTAAGAAAGGAACCAGGTTGTAGGAGGCCAGTTATTACTTGGTCTTGCACATCAGCTAGTACAATAAAAAATGAAAATTAAAACTGACCAGAAGTGCCAGGAGCCAGAACACTGCTGGTGAATCAGTAGAACTGTATCAAAGTGATATATAGAGCAAAAATCAGCAATAGTTTGAGATTCAAGACACCCTTTTGTGCCATTTTCCATTGTAGGAAGCAAGGGAATAAGTTGTTCTTGTGACATCTTGCAGCAAAGCTGCTTCACTTGGTTCCCTCTTCCACTAGTGGAAGGATGCGGTGTCCTGCCTGCCAGCAGTAGTTACGCAAGGGTAGGAATGAGGTATGCTGGCATCAGAGACGAGTGGAGCAGCTTGGTGAAAACACACGCTTGCCCATCTGCTAGCCAGCGCAGTAGCTAAGTTGTTGCAGAGGCTGGAATACAAATGTGTTCAGAGAAAAAGACACCTAAAAATAGATAACTGCAGTGTAGCACCTCTGTTTCAGCCTCAGCTCATCATGTGGATTCTTTTTAGGGTCAGTGAGGGAAAAGCAGGTGATTCTAGGGTACCTGGTCATCATATCACCCTAAGGTGAGGTAAAGAGCATCCTAGAAGTCTTGGTGTCTGCTATCTATCTATAAAGGCAGCCTAAAAATGTAGCTTGAGATTAGGACTCGTGAATCCCCTCTCTGGTACTGAGCTCCCTTCCACTAAGACTTGCCAAACTTCGCCTCCAGCTTGGCTGGCCATGAGCATGTTCTCCTGAGCCACGTCTTTGGATTTGCAGACAGAGTTCTCTCTTGCTTCTTAGAGGTGCTGATGGTGGTGGGCCAGTGCCAGGACAGGTCCATTGGTCCTTCCAAAAGCATTTGGGTGCTGTCCTAGGTATCACTTCACAGTTCTCCTAACAACCTTTTCTTCTCCTGTTTCATTTCTACAGGCGAGTTTATACCGAGGTGGCTACAGCCGATTTGCCCCCTACTGAAGTGACGTGAGCCCCCTGCAAGTGGGACAGCCCCCCCAAGTCATGAGGCCTGGCTATTGCAATATTTACTAGTAGAGGAACTCTATAGCAAGTTGAGGAGGAAAAACAAAAAAACAAAAGAGAAAATACTTTTTTATACCTCACTATGTTCTTTGAATATGTATTTTTTTTCCTTTAAATTTCTGCCTTTAATTCTTTTGTTCCAAAGATTGTGCTTTTTTTTTTTGTTTTGTGGTTTTTTTTGTTTTCTTTTTTTTTTTTTTTTTAAACTGTGGTAAAAATAATGCATTTCCGTGTCTGTATGTTGGTGCATAGCTTATCCTACCAATCACGGAAAAGGCAATTAGTGATAAGGAAAGCGGTTAGAAACTGATATCATGCAATTAATCAGGAACACGCAGACAGAGTTACTTCCCTGGGTCTGGTGCTTGGTGCCTGTGAGACAGAAGGACGTGAGGGAGAAGTCTCCACCTGCCGTGTTTCTGGTCTGCAGAAGGAAGCACTCTTTGGCTGCGGCTGGGACCTAAATGCTGGTGGGAAATAAGTCATTTACATTTGGAAATGGGGGAAATGCAGAGACTTTCCTCGTTCCTGTCATCATCTGACACGCACAGGTTTGGGACAGCTTCAGCAGTGTCAGAATTTTAGACTTCAGAAGAGAAGAGTCCCTCAACCTGCTCTAAGACTTCTGCTGTTATCTGCTGTATAGGGGACAAGACTTTGGAAGAAGTTTTTGATGAGGATGACCTTTCCCCCACACACAGAACTTTTACTAGCTGATCGTTGTCCATTGCTGGTGGCTATAATTATCTTAGTTTTCATTCCTCCTTTTCAAGATCTTTCTCCCTTGCTGTCCCGTTCCTCGAGAAGTGGCAGATGCAGTGCAGGATCAGGCAGAGTACCTCTGCTGCAGACAGCAAGTGGTTAAACTTGCAGAGGTGAAGCACGTGCAGCCTTGCAGAGGAAGAAATTTAGCAGAAGAGTCGAGCATGGCAGATGCTCTGAGGCCCAGCGTGCAAGGTCTCTGCTCCTGTTCATCCTGAGCTGCTTAGGTGCTTCTGCAAGTAATGTATTTCAAACAACATGAGTAAGGTAAAAACAGTCATGTATAAGCTACTTGAGGTGAGGGACAAGCATGTGGGTTTGTGTGGGGGAAGAGGATCTTTTATATCTAAATGTGATCCTGAAGTGGTTTTGTTTCTGGCAGAAGCAGCTTGTGCAAGCTCTGAGTTCATAGGAACTTCCTACCACAAGCTATGTCAGGCCCTTACATAGCTGCATTGGAGCCCCTGGGTTTGTTTTGCCCAGCCTCTCGTAGAAAGTTGTGCACCTGGTCTGCTGAGTCCATATAGACACTACATATTAGAAGAAGCATAGAGACTATTTAGCAGAAGGCTCCACAACTCCCAAGACCATCTCCCTTCTGCTCCCACATAATCAAATTCGCTGTGTTTCAAAGATAGCACATTTAGATGACAGTGTGAGCTGTGGTGTGATGGGGAGTTGCTGCTCTCCAGACCTCCCTACTCAGCTGCTGGCTCTTGGAGTGCTCCCAGTAACTCCAGTGGTTAGAGGCAGTGCTCACCACCTGGTAGAGAAGTGCAGAACCCTAATTTTATTAGGCTGCCTCGACTCCATCAGTTGGTGCTGGGGTGAGCCACTGCCCCCAGAAGGGCAGCTTGGAGTGTGGGTTTGTTGGTGAAGCCTTTCCAACTCCTGTTGTACATGTGCTTCTCCGTCCACCACTGATACAGAATAGGAAACTTCCTGCATTTAACACTAAGCAACATCACCAAGTGGAGGTTCCACTCCTGGGGAGGTGTCCTGGCCCAGCCACACGCAACCACACATGTTTTTAGCTCTTCCCCAGTGACATATGGAGCCTCTCTGTGCACAGCACCTCTAATGGGAAGAATGGGGAAGCCATTAGTTAAACTAGAGATGCTGAAGCAATTGATTCTATGGAGGAATAGACAGATAAAGAGGACACCAAACTGCCAGCCTGTTGGCCACTTTTTTTTCTGGTTTTATTGTTGGTTTTTTACTTTTTTTTCCCCCAAGCCAAAGTTTGGTTTGTTGCTGTTATGACAATTTTTTTGTTGTTTGTATATAAATATTTTAGCTTGAAAATGGGGAGGGGGGGGGAACAGGGTGTTGGGGCTTTCACAAAATCTAGGAAATGAGAGGGACTCGGAGTGTTTGGGGGCTTTTACTGCCTGAGTTGGGGTAGAAGAGGGAGGACTTGTGGTACAAATAGTTATATTCAAGGGGAGCCATTTCCACTGAAGGGCAGCCGGGGTACTTGAGGAGCTGGGATGCAGCAAAAGCCTCTACCGGACTTGTTCTACTGCTGTAAATGGAGGGCCTGAGTGAGGCCATCCCTTCCCATGCCCCCAGGCAGTTCCTCAGGCAGCAGGTCTGCAGGCTGTGGGCAGAGGAGCGCAGCTTGCAGAGCACCCCCGGGGGCGCTGCCCCCCTCCCCTTCCCCCCGCTGCCCCTCTCCTGCGTTCAGTTCAGCTGGTTCTGACTGCGGCTCCTGAAAAGCTGGGTTCTCCCTCCCTGAGTGCCCTCCCCTGCCCCGGCAGTGCTGCCTGCAATCCCCGCCTGCCACTTGGCCTCTCTGTAAGTAGGGAGGCCAGCCCCATTTCTGCCTCCGAGCAGAGTCTATGCATGGCAGCTTCAGCCCGCCCGAGTATATTTTAGGAATGTGAGGGGGTTAGTGCAGAAGCACCCAACCTTTGTGGGGCTGTGGTCCCCTGATCTCCGAGTAATACCTGCTCTAAGACCATCCAGCCTGATTCCTCTTGTACCTGAGCCTGGTCTGCTCTGGTCACTCCCTGCCAGGATCCTCTGGTGCGTTACCCAGCCAGTGTCTCCATGACTCCATAGTTAGTGCTGCCAGATCCCTGCTAAGGGAGCTTGCTGATAGCCCAGCTTCCTGCTCTCAGCAGTGAGCTGCAGAGGGGACACTGGGACACTTGCATGGCTGGGGGCCAGAAGTAGCTCACTGGTTCTAGGTGTCCGGAGCACCGGACCTCCCAAAAACTTGCATGCCAGCTGGAATTTTGCAGCAAGGTTTCTCGAAAGAGTGTTGTGCCATGACAGGAGAGCTCTTCAGCCTTTCTTCCCTGTTGGCGAACAACAGCTCTGGTTTCGCTCTGATGTGTTATAAACTGGCTAGAGATGCTTTCAGAGTAGCCAAGCTGTGGCTATATCCATCTTCTGAAGAAGTGAGGACAAAGCCTATATCTCCCTATGCAAAATGAATTACGTTTAATAAATTAAACTGGGCCCTGGCTTATTTGAATGATGGCAGCTAGTGCTTGCCCCTGTGATGGGTCTGCAATCACAGGTCCCTTGCAAAGCAGGGTTTGGCTTTCTGAGGGAAACCACACAGGCAGCATGGCAAATAGCTTGCTGTTTGTCACCTTCTCGTCTGGTGGCATCTGGGATTCCTCTTGATGCAGAATAAAAATGTTTCTTTAAGTGTAGCTGTTTGTACTGTCTTGCAATAGGTCTGGCCAGCACATGATGATATACTGATAAAATTTTGGTTTGAAGAGTTGATTTATTTAATGTGCTGGTCTGTATTTCATTGTGGGTACAGTTGTGCTGGTACAAAGATGACTTCTACTAGTATAGCATATTCTCAACTGGGAATAAGTTGTATTGGTGCCCAGCACATTAGCAAACTGTTATCCCTGTCCCCATGTTTGGGAGGCTGCTCTGTTGTAGGTGGGTTAGCTTTTCTAAGAAAAGCCATGACAGGACCTGGAGGCAATGGGGAGCTCAGTATGAGCCTGCTATAGCCAGCTTTTCCCAGGTTAAGCAGTTATGTGGATCTTGTGTCATGAGTTCAGATAGACAAAGCCATGTTTAAAGATAGCTGTGGCTTGGCTGTTTCAGTGCCTGAGAGGGAGCAGACTTGCCCAGCAAGAAAGAGTGACAGCTCTGGAGTCTGAGACCTGTGTTTGGGCAGGGCTCTGTCAGTGATCCTCAAGGGCCACCGTGGAGCAGTTGTGTTGCTACGTTAGACTTCGCTTCCCCGTCCTTAAAGTGAAGTTGAAGTTTACCCCCTGTTCTTACCTGTTTTGAGACATCTGTGGATGTGAAGTGCACAGCAAGAACTGAGGAGGTTTTTCTGAATAGCTGGCTCAAGTGCTAATTGTGGAATGGTTAATGAAGCCATTTCCCTGCCTGAAAAGAGACACTGGCTGCTGGGCTTTCAATTCCAGCACCCAGAGCTCCATCAGCGGGAAATACAAAGCAGAGCCTCCCAGTTCTACCCATGTTTTTCCCTAGCCCATCCCTATCTGTATCTTCCCATCCTGGCCGTGAAGATGGAGGCAAGTGGAGAACAGGTTTGGGGAGCACTTAGGAATATAATAAAGGGAAACTCAAACAACAGCTCTGGGGAGCGCTTTTGCTGAGTCTAGCTCCAAAGGGAAAGCGCACAGGCAGCATGGCAGAGGACCTGCTGCCTGTGACCCTCCAGCCTGGCAGGGTGGGGGAATGCTGTCCTTGGTGCAGAGGGGTGATTTTTAAAGTGTTTTACCTGTTTGCACTGTTTTAAAATAGGAGGGGGGGAACCAACATAGTGAACAAGAAAAACATCCAATGTAAACTTCTTTGTGTTTTTATTTTTGACATGCTCTTGGATAATGTCAAACATTTTGTAGTATACACCAGTGAGACTTGATTCTTTGTTGCATAAAACACTATTTTTTGTGATGTTAATGTCTGAAAAACCCGTTCCTCCACCCCCACCTTACTGATTGCCCTCTCCACCCTGCAACCCCAGTAAACTTCTCTTCCACAATGAAAACTCCAGTCAACAAGGCAAGCAGGAGTCTGATAGCAAGAGCATGAAATGGGGCCCTTTACAAGTAGGCTCTGGGGTTTATCCCTGGTATGCTTCGCTCTAGCCAGGAGTTGTCAGGATAGCCCCTGTCCCTCTGCAGTGCCTGCATCGATGGCAGCCTAAATGGGTCTTGGGATGTCCAAGTCCCATCTCCGTTGCCACTGCTGACCCTGGAAGGCAACTTCTTGTCAGCAGCTGCCAGTGGTTGTCCTCTCCAGGTATCGGGCTGCAGCTGATCCAGGCTTGTGCAGGAGACAAGCTTCCCATGCTGCCTCTCAGCTCATGGTAGAGCAAGAACACATCAGCCAAAAATCTTGCCTGATTTCACCAGGAGATTGCTGGTGTCTAAAGCCGTCCACCCAGATACTCATTTGGCTGGCAGTCAGCAAAATGCTGGTTAATCTTGGGAATGCTTTTTTATTCTTTTTTGTTGTTATTCCGAAGTGGGTCAAGAAATCTCTTACCAGATTCCCAGTTCTCTGCTGGAGGAGGGGCTTGTTGATTCCCCACAGAGTAAATTAGAGAAATCAGGCCTCCCGCATTAGTAGTCTCAGTTCTGGTCATGTTTTTCTGTTTTTTCTGTTCACAGTATTTTGTGTGTGCTGCGTGTGTTGTAGTTTTGGCAGCTCAGTTTGGCTGCATTATCAAGTGACGAAATCATCCTCTTTTACCCCAGGGGATATGATTTGGTTTCGGTTGTTTGTTTTTTTTTTTAATGGGGTTTTTTTTTTGTTTGTTCGTTTGTTTTTTGAATTATTTTTTTAATATGATAAATCCTGCTTGTAAATAGCTGGAGCTAAAACCTGGGGCTGATAGCAAATGAGAACCAGGGCTATAGAGTGATACGGAGCTGGTGGAGTATTTTACTGACCTCACAGGCTGATCTACTTGAGACTTGCAGATTTTCAGTGCAAGGCTGAGACGCCGCAGCACCTCCAATGGCAGCGACAGACTTGCCCCTTCTTGCAGTCTCCCCAGCACCTCCCATTGCCAGGTACCGCCGGGGAACAGGACGTGTCCCAGGTGGGATGCGTTCCCTTCCCCTGGATCATTTCCTAGGACGCCCAAGCCGCTTGCCCAGGGTCCCATTTCCCTGCTGACTCTGGAGAAGCAGTATCTGCATCCCAGGGCTTCGTGACAGCCTCTAACTTCCCGCCCTCCCTCGTTAAGTATCATATTGTATAGTAGCTTTCAGACCATACAGTATTCATTGGGTTATTCCTATTATTATCAAGTAGCTGGAATTGTGAAGGTTGGAGTAGTTAGATCTTTAGCTTTTATTCCTTTTTTTTGTATTACTATCCATGTGTATAAATTATTGATCATGTTGCTGGCTTTTATAAACTCTAAGCAAGGGGGGAAACCCTTCCTAACCCTTTGCAAATGGTAATGAAGCACTGTTTTTAAATAAAAGAGAGAAACACCAGTCTACTGGCTCCCATGTGTTGTCTGTTTTTCAGTGCATCTGGATGAGTTTTGCTGGTGCATCTCCCTGACAGGTAAAACGCAAAGAAGGGAAGCTGGTGTGAAGAATGAGCTGGGAGATTGGATCTTCTTAACAGTGATAAAGGGCAAAACCTTGGCAAGTCATGCTGGCAAAATCCCAGCCCCATCTGTTTGTACACTGAGCTCTCTGAAAATCCACATTCTTTCCCATTGCTACTTATTAGCAGAAAAGGGCCATTTGTTTGGTATTTGATAAGGAACCTTTTTTTTTTTTTTTCCCCCTCCTCAAGCTCAATCGCTGTTTGAACCTGTTAGTGTGGAAGGAGAGAACTGTTTCAAATTACAGTATCGGCATTTCCTTTAATGCCTGTGTAGCCAACCTCACTCCATCTGTGTTAGCACAGGTTTAATAGTTAACATACACAACTGGAAGCTGCTGTTACTATGTTTGGTGTAAATTTCCTCTGGGAGTTTGGACGTGTCTTTTGATCACTGCTCCTGTTTTCCTGCTTATAGAAGGAGGATCACTGCAGACAAGCAGAAATCCATTCATATCCTACAAAGTATTTAGAGATCCTGCAGTGAAAGATGTCATGCAAATATAGATCCATATAATCAGGTGCCTTTTCAGCTGAAATGATCCTAAAAATAACAAATAAATCCCTATGGCTAATTGGAAGTAATTATGGAAACAATAACTGAGCAAAATGGTACAGCTAAATATGCCTAGTACAGTTGAGACTGGTGCAGGATTTTATTGCTTTTGGAAATACAAGGTACCAGGAACAAAAAGGGTGGGATAAGGTGTGTCTCTGGGTGGTAGGATTGTCAATTAGGATGCAGGAAGGCATGCGAACTCCGTAAGCATTCCTTCCCAGTACTTACCAAGGATATGTTCCTGTCAGATGATCCTCATTTCATTCTAACAATAACTCAAGAGGATGTTCAACAGTGACTGCTAAAATTAGATGCCTGGAAATCAGGGCTGAAAATTGTTGAAGAAGAGCTGGTTAAGGGATTCTTCATCAGTGGAACTGGGAGTGGTCTTGAAGGGAAGGTTGGCTGTGCTGGGAGAAAGGCATTGCAGAGCTGCTTCAGAGGCAAAGCAAAGAAGCTTTAGGTCTTCCAACCTACCTTCATTTTAAGGCAAAGCTGTAAAATGGCTGATCCTGGAATTCACTAGTAAGTCAGTAAAAGTATTGTAATATTCAGCATTTCTCAATATGATTTATCAAAAGTAAAGCTCATCAGAGGAAGCAGAGATTCTTTGAATGCACTGCAAGTTGGTTGAGGAAGTGAACATGGCTGATTTAATACATTTGCTTTCTATAGGCTGTAAATACTTAGAATAGATGATAGACAAATCACACAAATCACAGCTGATCACAAGCCACGGTGCTCATTTCAATGTGTGTAGGTAGCATCAGCTGAGAGTGGCAGTACCACTGTCACATCAGGGAAGAGCTGGGAGGAAGGTTTGGTGACAACCTGGATGTGGGCTCTGGGGTTTGGTGCCAGCCCAAGGTCCACCAGCATGGTTACTGAGTGAGAATCCCTGTGCCACATGGCTGTGCTTGGCAGCTGCAGGGTGGGATATAGTCAATAAATGGTAACATTTGCTGGAAACCATTTGGATCACATTGAAATGGTTTATGAATTCAAACTGAATTTGCAGAAGAGCTCAAGGGTGAGGTTAGTGTTACTGCTAAGGCTGCATCTTAGGCTGGCACTGACAAGCTGCATCAGGAGATCTGACCCGAAAACTCAGGAAGAAGCCCTGATCCCTGTGCCAGTGGCAAAGCTGACTTCTTGTCAGGATTTTGCTGCTGGACTTCTATTGACTATACTGGCTCAGGGATGGCAGCCTGAGCACCCTTTGATAGGAGAGCTTAGCTTAGTAGCTGGTGTGGGAGGCAGAGTTATTTGCATGCCCTCTTTCTGTCTTTATACAGAAAATTGCAAAGCTGTAGAATAATTTGGGTTGGAAGAGATCTGTGGAGGCCATCTAGTCCTCTGTCTTGCTCAAAGGTCAGTCAGGTTCATGTAACTGAAGCATCTTCAGCATGAGCTCAAAGGCAAAATGCATTCTGCAGTGACAACAACTTCAACGTGCTCTGGGAGGTGAGAGGTGACCTGTGGCCTCTGGTGTGTGCCTGCAGCCCTGTTTCCTTCCTGTGCAGCTGGGGTCAGTTTTTGCTTGTGGCTGTTTTACTGGAGTGTAGAGAGGAAAAACTGCAGTGGGCTTAACTTTGATTTAGACAAGATGTATTTTTTATGGTTGCTCTCAGTTTGCCTGAAGCATAATCATTTCTGGCATAGCACATCCAGTGCTGGCTCCTGCTGCTCCAGAGGAACTGGGAGAGGTTCAGTGAAGAGCTTCCAGCGTTGTTCAAGGGCTGGAACTGGGTGGGGGCAGAGAGGGGAAACAGGGAAACAACTGCGAGAGCTCATCTGTTATTTGTCAGGCAGAAGGATAATTGATTGTTTTCTAGAAGCACCTTGCAAGGAACAGAGATCTGACTTTTCCAGGTCTTTCCTACTAATTGGTGTATTGTTCCCCTGCACACTGCAGGTGAAGCCAGGCAGCTCCAGCTGTACCTGTGGGCTAAGGAATTTGCTGCAATTAGTGGTTTCTAAAGTATTTCTTAGTGTCAAATCCAAGAGTTTCCAGCGACTCGCACCATCCAGCCCTATTGCTTACCTCATTGGAGATGAACCATCCACTGTCCTGGGTGCTCTCTGTTCACCTTGGGCTCACACTGGCCCTTCAATGACAGCCCAGACTCTTGGGTGCTGCTCCTCTTTGCTTTGCTGGTTGATGAAGGCAGCCCTACAAGCCAAGTCTTAAACCCATAGAGCCAGCCCAAGTGTGCCAAGACCAGCATTCCCCCATGTTGCCTGTAGCAGCAGTGAAGGCTGCTGGCTTGCACAAGCACTATAACCAGGGAAGCAAAGAGAGTACTGGAGTCAAAAACAGAGGATTTTTGTGTCTGGGAAGAGGCAGTTGTCTCCTGCAGGTCTCTGAAGGTAGAGAAGGGAACATTTAGCTCCTAAGGTGCAGTGGCCACCAGCCCATGACCAGAATCTAGTCAGCCTTCCCACTTGTAGAAGCCTTGCCATGTTTGGCCCCTTTCCTGGGGTAGCGAGTGTGCTGATGCTGGGAGCCCACTGCGCACTGAGGAGGGGAAGCACAGAGCTGGCACCGGGAGCAGCTGTCCCAGTTTGTGGAAACTTTCTTGCCTTTTTAAGGACATGCAGAATGCTATGCTCTAACTTTAGCACAAAGGTATGGTTGACTTGGCTTCTTTTATTAATGGATGAGTATAAATATATCTGCTCTTGGTGCCTGTCTTGTTCTGCCATGTGTAAACACTGAGCTCTGTCCCAGCTCCTTTTGATGATAAATTCCTTGTCTTTTGAATCACAAATCACCTTTTTGTGTGTCAGAAGGAAGCGTCAAAGCCCAAAGTCATTTTGTTTTTTATAGCACCAGCGCTCTCCAGCTGAACTCTGCTCAGACATCACCGATTTCACGGAGCTCTGCAACAACAGCCGATCTGGCGTGTTTACGGTCTTATTGAAGTAGCCTTTGAGCTCCTCTGGAGTCCTCCTGCCACAGAGCACTGCAGTCCTCCCTTATTTTTGCAAGGATGTTGCCTGTCCTCCCCGGTGGGAGGCTGGGAAACCTCGCTTCCCATTTGAAACACCGGGGCTTTTCTTTTTCGGTCAGTGCTCCTGAGTTCTGCCGCTTCTGCTCTGAGAGAAGCAGCTCTCCAGAAATAGCTCCTGCTCTTGGCCAAGTGCAGCTCACGTGGGCAAGATGCCGCTGGCTGTCCCTGCGCTCTCACTGAGCACGGAGACAGGTCTCACCCAGCGAAGGGCAGCTGCAGATGCCTGTGTGCAGAATGCAAGGGGGTGAGGAGGAGTTTCAGCTCACCCCAGTGTGAATGTGGGTGAGCTGCCTGCTCCACCATCCCACTCGGCTGTGGGGCTCGAGGGTGAGAAAGGAAGCGGGAGAGTCAGTGTCATCCCTGGAAAGCTTTGCACAGGTAGAAAGCTTCACACTATGCTGGGGGGGGGGGCTGATCGAAAGTTTGGGGATGAAATGAAAAATTCAAGGTTGGGGAAAAGCTGGTGTCTGCTGAGCTTGCTCAGTGGCCTTGAGGGGTGAGGGCTGAGATGGCTGCAAGGCTGCGGCCCAGGGATAACACTCTTTTTCTCCTCTGTGGACCAGCGATGGGATTCGTGATGCAGGAATGGAAATGACCCACCCTTGCTCCCTGCTAACACTGTTGTGTGACAGGCACCAAGTCGAGAGCCAGTGCAGCCAGAGGTCTGGAGAGATGAGTCTGACACACTTCACAGGGTCAGTTTGGGTGAGACAGCCTTAAAGCATCAGAGATGACAGCTAGTGGTGAAGCCGACTCATCCCTGGTTAAAATCCAGGCCCTGCCATGTTTGAGAGCGTCATTAGCTCCAGAGGGGAGGCCAGGCAGAGGTCAGCTTGGCCATTCGGGTCACTGAGCAGCTGTGCAAAATACCTATTCAGCCCTGGGCTCTCAAAGAGCTCTGACTTGAAAGGAGCAAATACCTGGACTTACTGCAGGGTTGAGTGAAACATGCCATTCCCACAGGCTTGTTAGTGACATCAAATACTTCTTACAATATGGATTTAGGACCTGTCAACACCAGCACAACTAAGTACTGGGGTCTTTTTGCTGAGCAGCACGAATGCTGGTAAGTCACCAGTCCCCACCATTATCCATGAGCTGTGGGGGATGGTGAAACACCTTCCCACCATCAGCCAGTGTCCTCATGCCAAACTGGGCAAAACCCCCAACCAGAGCTAAGGGAGCTTGCTCTGGTTGTTCCCCTGAAGAGCAGCATGCAGGAGGTGGCTGTAAGCCATCCCTAGTACCAAGGAGGGTCATAAATAACCCTAGGGCTGTGATGCCAGACCCTGGTTTTCCTCCAGTTGAGCCTGGAGCCTTCAGGCTCAAAAGCATGTTGCATTTTGCTAAGGAATGGTGCCCTCAAAACAAAAAATGAGGCTGAAGCCAAATTTCACTCCAGGGGCTGTACACATTTGCACTTGGATAGAGCTGCTTGTATGTAGGAGTGGTGACTGTCCAATGGCTCCTGGCAATGGCTCAGTGTGCTCAGAGCCACGCCAGCCTCCTGGGAGGTGTCACAGGTGAGACATCCTGGCACCTGCAGAAAATCCACTGTGATTTACAGACCAGGTGTGACCCAGCACTGCAGCAGGGAACCGGGGAGATTGCCTCTCAATGGCAGTGAATGCCCACTGCTGAGCATGCAAGGAGCTTTATTCACCATTTTTCTTTGTGTTTATGTTTAAATGTTTCTCATTTTGTAGAAGAAAAAGCATTTGGAGGGTTTGAATTCTGGCAAGGGGTAAGTTGCAAGCTTCCTTCACTTTCTCGTACTGGGAAAAGGCAACCAACCCCCTTCCCTAGCAAGTGGGCAGTAAATGAACTTGTGGAAAAGTAATTGTTCTGGAGCCCTGCCCATCTTTGGCATGCCCTCATCCTGTTCACAAGTTCCTGGCAACTGTTTTTCTCTAAGCCCTCCACTAGAAATGAAACACCTTGAATGAAGGGTCCTGCAAGAAACACCTTGACTGAGCATCTCTCTCCCTGCTGGTGACTGATGGCGCCAAAGGCATGTACTGTGTGCCTGTGTGCAGACCCAGGAGCCAGTTTATCCCTGTGAGGCAGCAGTGCCTGGCTATACTTGGAGATGGGCAGATGCACGGTGGATTTGTACTCTGGTCTTCTTGGGAAAATGTGAAATACTCGAAGATGGGCAGATGCACGGTGGATTTGTACTCTGGTCTTCTTGAGAAAATGTGAAATACTCGACTCCCTTGTGCCTTTGTATGGCTTCCTGTCCCCTTGCTGGGGACCCTCACAGCTGAGAGGCCCTAGAGGCACAGAGCAGCATCCTTATGGGCACTGCCAAGGCTGAGATCTCGGCAAGCCTGTGTGTGCAGAAAGCATGTCCTGAAGAAAAGCGCAGTACAGTGCATCCCTGATGTGAACCCTGGAAATTTCGCTCATCACGTGCGTCCACTTCATTCCCTCCCTGCCACTGGAGCTACGTAGGTCTCCTGAGGCCACAGGTTTCTAGTTTAGTTACCAGCACCTAGTCTGAGCATCTGTGCCCAAAATACAGTGAAAGTTGCCAGGAGAAGAGGCGATGGGTGAATCTCCTCTTTTCTGCTTTGCAAACAATCAGATCCCAAGCTTTGAGCTGTGCTATGCTGCCCTGACTCCTTGGCTTGGTGGTAGGTGGCTGCTCAGGGAGTGCTGCAGTACAGGAGTTATCTTTTCTAAACCCTTCACTGCCCTCTGGCAGCCAGGCAATCTCCATGGGACAAAATCCTAACATGCCCAGAGATGTTTCTGGCCTCAATTTCACTCCAGGCATTGGGGAAAATAGGAATGCTTTTAAAAACTGCCATCTCATCCTCTGTCAGAGAAACCATGTGCCATGAATGTGCCCAAAGGAATGACCCACGGGATCAACAGGGCTTGAATGGACAGGATGATCCAAGGCAGAAAAAGCAGAAAGGCAGATTTTGAATGGTATTTTAATAGTCTGATCATGTGGACAAAATTAAAAGGAGAACCAGGACCAATAAATCTGGGTTTAGCCTGCCTCTCAGGACACACCATCCCCTCTTTACTTGCTCTGTGTGGGATTTGCCCTGGACATGGTTGCAGGATTCAGCAGCACCATGAACACCCACCCAGAGCTGTGTCTTACCCACCAGGGTAATCAAGGCCATGATATTTCTGAGACTCCTCTACCCAGGATTGTTATTATTCCACTTAATTTTACAATTTATTTTTTTAACACCTCTTTCCTTTTACTAGTGTTTCTGCAAACAGCCTGGAGAGGTCCAGATCTCGGAGTTATCAGCCCTTGCCTCCCAGAATCATGGTACAGCACCTGGTCTGTTATATCCCAGGGATCTCCTGCCTCTCCAAGTGTAGGAAAGCCAGAGCTGTGCTGCATCTCTGAAGGTCTGTGGTCACACTGGAAACCGGACTGGCTTCTCCTCTTTGGCCTTGCAGGTGTCACTAACCAGTGAAGAGCAGCAAACCCAGGACCCAGTCTCAGATCTGGCCCGCTGGTGGTCTGATTTTACAGCTGCTTCATGCAAACAAAACAAGACCCTGGGTAGGAAATCTGAAAGACCAAAGGATTGTTAGCAGGGTGGGGCACAGTCCTCTGGGTAGGGGCATCGCCTCTTCCTGCCCATATGACCACTTGGTGCCTCCTGCTCAGCCCTTCCATTTGAAAAATGGGACTAGAACCTCATCATTGAAGTTGGCTTCATTAGTATTTGTGCTCTACAGAACAGTTCTGCCAGGAGCCACTGATGTCCATGTTTTCATTGCCATCGCTGCAGTTTTACATATTTCTGATATCAGAACATGTGGGTCATTAGACATCAGGATGACCTCGTGGAGACACTGCCTTGCTTAGTTAACATATTTCCCAAGATGTGGCACAGCGACTCAGTGATATTGTGTGATATACTCACTTATTGTTTTCTCATCCCAGAGCTACTTCCTTGAGGATTTTCCTTCTCTATCTAAACCCATAAATGCCTTGCTGGTTTCCCACATGTGGCATGTGGGTAGTGAGGTCTCTCATACCTCTCAACTGGCTGCCCCAGGTCATGCCTCTGGCTGAATTTCCCACATGGAACACACACATCTGGTCATATCCCTTCACTTCCGTAGGGAACCAGTACAGACTTTGGCCATTTGGAGGTGGTGTTTCCCCTGTGTGGGTGGTGTGGTGGCCCTAGAGCTCTTGTTTCTCAACTCCACTCACCGGTGTTGGAGTCATGTCTCTGTCTAATTCTCCTGCAAGCTCAGGGCTGTTTCAGGAGCACCAGAGTTTGAGCCAAAGCTTTTGGAATGGGTTGATTTCCAAGCATGCCATGTGGGCTTGGAGCTGGAGCTGCTAAGGGGGTGCAGCTGTTCTTCTGTCCCTCTGTTCCTCAGCATCTCTGGGATGTGAACACTTGGACATGAGTTCCTCAGCATCTCTGGGATGTGAACACTTGGACATGAGCTCCTCAGCATTTAAGGGTGAAAAGGTTGTTTTTCACACACTACCTGGCTCCCACCTGTCATTGGAATGCCACAAAATAATTTAGATGTGGCAAAGGTAGCAAGAGTCCTTCAGGTCTCTTCCAGCATGCCAAGAGTTTGAAGTCAGATCACATGCATAAGAGGACAGGAATTTCCCTTAGGTTTTCCAGAAAGGCTGGGACCCAGGTTGGGGTCCCAAAACTGGAGCAGTTGGGCAATCCCTGCCATGGCAATGTGCATGTGTTGCTGCAATGGTGTTCATGTGGGTTTACCACGGCAACACCCACAAAAGTGGACGACATTATTCCACTGCCACTGGGTTCAGCTGCCATGCAAATCACCGATGGCATTTTACAGGAGACATTTGCCCGTGTGGTGATGTTTGTGCTTCGGGTCATGTCTATTTTCACTATAACGCCATGTATTTTTAAATTGGGCTTGAATGGCGTACAATGCCCACAGTGCAGCTCCTTTCAAATCATCTGTCATGTCAGAAAATGGTTTTGAATATCTGTCTGCTCATTTCAAGCAAAATATTTATTCTGTAATTAGAGTGTTTTGTTCCAAATGCTTTTTTTTAAAAAAAAAAAAAAGTATGAATGAGAAGTCAGTATTAGATTGCTTAAGTGGATGGAAATATGCAGGTGGAAAAGCAAAACGCTTCTGCAAAGCTGGTGTGGGTGTTTAGCCTTCACAAAATGTTTCTCTGTTTTTTTCCCCCCTATCTCATCACTGTGAAGATCTGCTCTATTAGTTTCTGTATTGCAGCTGTGTCTGTGAAGGTGAGGGAAAAGTCTTCAGCCCATCCCACCCTCTCCACACTTGACCATGCTCCTCGATGTTGTCTCCCCAGCTGAGCTCTCATCCCTGCAGAAGTATCAGTGCCCTGGCCCAAGGATGCTCTCTGGGTCCCCCCACTGTGGGTGCCACGCAGTTGATGTGCTGTGCAGTGCTGGAGGCATCTCTGTGCATCTCTGACAGCACTGTGGTCCATGTCACGGCCTGTGAGTGCTGTGCAGGGATCAAAAATGATGGACAACTGGGGTAAATGTGATTTAATGTATTTCCACTGCCAGAGTACTAAAAGTTATGCTCTCACAGAGACAGAGGGCTCATGCGTGCACATGTGGGCAAAGACAGAAGGGAAGGAGCAAGTTTCATACTTCACTGAGGCACTTGAGAAACATTTGCTGCTGTTGTAAATTTACTCCCAAGATAGCTTATGATTCACCTGCAAGTTCATGGGGGGAAGAAAAAGCAAAAATGTTTATGTCAACCTCACTTGGGCTAAAAATATTTCTTTTAGGTTTCTGGCAAGCCAAAAGCTTCCTGGTATCCTGGCCCTGTGTTGCATCAGGGGTCTACATGGTTTGATTTTGCTTTCAGATGAAAACATTTCATTTCCCAGCCCCAGTCCCAAGGTAGGTCTCCTTGTAACCTGTACTATACTTCTGAACTCCAACCTTCAGGTCCTGCATTGGGGCGGGGAGCAAGACACTGGCCAGTGGCACGGCTGCCTCCTGGCTGCCTGAAGCTACACAACTGGTGTCTTCCTTGCTCTGCCCAGCAGGATCATGGGATCCTGTCCAGTGCACCAGCGTGCTTGGCTTTGCAGATGGAATTTGCCTCTGGATTTCAAACTAGAGAGAAATTAAAGGTAAGAAAGAAGGATAAAGATTTAAATTTAAACCTAAAATATAACTTCAAAGGGCACAACAGCTAAGCTGCTAGGGAAACTGGTCTGAAGTTTAGGGATTTGATTTTGTGAGTGTCTACAAGTAAGAGCTTCCCTTTGGACCTGAATTCAGTGGCAGGGGAACTCTGCCTCAGAGCACGACATTACTTTTAATTAATTCTATCCAAATTTGTATGAAGTAATTGTGTACTATTAAATGATCCCACTCAACACAAGGTAACTTTGCTTTTCATTTTCTTATCCTGTACAAATAATACATATATCCACTGACTGTTTTGTAAATAACCTCACTGCCTCACCCCTGACAAGGGGTGGCCCGTATCTTCACCTTCTCGCCTCTGATGCCTTTTGGTTATGTTATTTCCTGTCAGCATGCCCATAACCAAGTAAAAACATGCTGCCTACAGTAATCAGTTGTATTTGCTAAGCCTCTGTTTACACAGCTGTCTTACTGTGTCTGCTTAGGTGACCCTATCCGAGCAGGTAATGCTGAACGAGATGCTCTGATTGACTGCAGGAGCTGGGATTAGGTGCTGGCTCTTCACACTGTGCATTTCTGCATCAGCTGGATGGTGAGAAGCTGCTCTAAAAGGCCGATTGGGTGCATGAGCTCGTGAGCCCAGCCCCACAGTTATAATTTGGAACAGAGTGATTAAGGCTTACAGTAAAGCTAGCACAGAATCATAGAATCATGGGCTGGTTTGGGTTAGAAGGGACCTTTTAATGATCATCCAGTTCCAACCTCCCTGCCACGGGCAGGGACACCTCCCCTCAGACCAAGCTGATCCAAGCCCCGTCCAAGCCCCTTGACCACTTTCAGGGATGGGGCATCCACAACTTCTCTGGGCAACCTGTTCCAGTGCCTCACTACCCTCACAGTAAGGAATTTTTTCCTATTATCCAGTATAAACCTCCTCTTTCAGTTTGAACTTATTCCCCCTTGTCCTGTCTACATGCTCTTGTAAAAAGTCCTCTCCATCCTTCTCATAGGCTCCCTTCAGGTACTGGAAGGCTGCAATTATGTAACTCTTATTTTTTCTCTTTTCCAGACTGAACAAACCCTGTTCTCAGCCTTTCCTTATAGGAGAGGTACTCCATCCCTTTGATCATCTTGGTGGCATGTCTCTCCTCCCTCTGTTTTCTTTTTGCATTTCCCTCCTCCATCTCAATGTGCAGTGTCTTGCACAGCATTGTGGATGTGCTACAAGGCAGGTCATGCAGGTGTGCTGATAAATCTCCTTGCTTTGGACATGATAGGCCTCTCCTTGTCCAATGCCCCAAGCTAGGCTGTGAACCACTCTCCCTGCTTTGGTGAGCTCTTTGGCCACTGAGCAGGCTTAGGAACCCATATGGTTTCGCGTGGATGCTGCTTTCCAGGGCAGTTTGTGTGCAATGCCTGACATACTAATACCAGCAGGAACAATGTGCTTCAGAGGAAGCATCCATGGCTTTTTGCCTCGAGCTGGAAATCCCCCTCCTCAGAGGGAACCAGCAGCTTCCCTGCTTTGTTCCACTCCTCCGGAGAGCTGATTTTTCTCCTACATGCTTGCAAAAACACTGCTGGCTGCTGCTGCTACCACACTGCAGCCAGCTGGGCACAAGCAAGGCTTGTTCTGGCAGTTGGAGGTTAATGGTGGCCAGAGGGTGGCCAACGTGCTGGGAGCCACACCTGGTGGCTCTGTGGTGATCCTGGTGATGTGGTTCATGTGGGTCTCCTCTGAAGGCATTTCTCTAGGCTTTCAGGTTAGAAAACTGCCCCAGGAGTGCTACGAGTTTTGTTAGAGTTTCTGCTAAATCACTAGCCAAAGTCATCAAAATGTATCTTGAAAGTTTTTGGACCTGGTGACTTAGGGGTGCTGTTTCTGGAGCTGTTGGGGTGATCCCACAAGAAAAGTCCCTCTGGTGCTCATGCTGCACCAGCACCAAGGAGCACCTCCAACTGTAGAGGCTGCAGAGCGGCTATTTCCACATCACCAATGTCTTCCAGCACTTCCTCACAATAAGCTTTGTCCTGCAGAAGTTCAGAGACTTCTTGGCTCTTGTTGCTGGTAGCTACCCACTATATTTGGAAAATGGATTGAAAATCCCATGTCTCGATGGAGTCTAGTTTAGACCTGAGGTGTTGAGGCTGAGCAGAGCCCAGCAGGAATGGCTGGTATTTTGCATGTGTGCCCATGGAGGGCTCCCCAGAGGAGCAGATGTGGGGTGCCATCTCCAAGTTATGGGCTGGGCAAGAGGAGGGGATGCCTGTGCTGAGACTGGTGCAGGGTTGCCCTTCCAGCACAGCACAGTGTGCGTGGAAGGAAAGGGAAGCAGAGGAGAGAAACCATCTTAATCACAGTACCTTTCCAATAGTACTGTATCTAGTGCCTGTACAGTGTGACCTTTTGGCTTACTGCACACAAAGAAGATGAAATACCAGTCATCTGGAGAAAGAAGAGGAGGGGAAAAAGAGTGGAAAGGGGAATGTCCAGGAGTGGGAAACATTTCTACTGGGAGAAGTGCAGCAAGAGGAATGGATCTTCAATTGCCAGGCAGGGAAGTGCCGTTTGCACAAAATCACTGTCGAGACTGGCACCAACTCTCCCTCTTGTGGGCATTCTCCTCTGTCTTATGTAGAGTCTGGTATCTGCAGCTGCTGCCAGCAGCCTTGAACCTATGATGGCTTCATTGTGATGAGATGGTTCGTAATAACTTCTGTATTAAATATCCATGTAAATTAGGCCAAGAGGGTGGGCTGATTGGCAGAACTGGCATCTGGAGTGTCCTGGCATCAGGCTCATCACTCAGCAGATGAGAGGCACATCTATGTCTGTAAAGTGAAACACCCAAAAGCAGGACCCATGACAAGGGGGCAGATACTGAATAAATTACTTGCCATGTTCACTCCTCGCAGATCATACTGACCAGGACTTCACTTTCCTGCTCTCCTCTCACTTTGCTCAAGTTTATTTAATAACTCAAACAAATCAAAGCTTGCCCATGTTCCCACCTGAATTTCCATCTGAACCCTGACCCCAAAGACTCCCTCTTGGCCCAGGCTATGCTCAGTGGGTGAGATATTTGTAATATACATTTTTTCACACAAAATGTCTACCTGCTTTGTCTGGTCTATCTGCAGTCCCCTTTCTTCTCCTGACTTTTTTATCTGTGGTCCCACTGTTGTCCTTGTCTGTTTTTCTTTTATGATTTGGACCCTCTCTGCCCCAATAAACAGGTGAGGCTGGGGCTGTCTTGTTGTGGGGGCCAATGTACCTCTCTCAGCTACATCAGTTGCAGGTCTGCAAGAGCAGCAGATAAATCCTGGCCTTTTGCTCAAGAGGATAATAAATCCTGTGTAATTTGGCCTTTGCTGTAAACCCATAGGTAAGTCAAAAAATTAGCACTGAAACCCAGAGAAGGAGCATGGATTCATTTAGAGCAAAGAGTGGAATGAGATCTCTGCTGAAGATGATGGGGAACGAAATAAAAGGACCACAGGCTAAGATAAGCAACTTCCAGAACAGATGCTGTCACAGAGCAGCTGGATCTGACCAGCTGAGCCACCAGCACTGGACCTCTTAGCAGGAGGAGGAAGATTGAAAAATAAAACCATGTTGTTCGAGGAACTTGCAATTAAAAAGTCACCAAAGGTGGGACCCCTGCATGTACAGAGATCTAGAGATCTTCGATGGTAATGGAACTTAATTTTTATTGGCTTTTTTTTTTTGAATGATCATGCCTTAAAGCTGTTTGTGAATGGTTAGAAAGTGACTATCAGATTTTTGTCTTTGTGCATTGGCTAATCTGTTGCAGAGTCATCAAGTCAGCAGGTTGTTTTAAACAGTTTGACCTAGTAAGGCTGCAACCATGTCTGAAATATATTTTGAGGAGCATGTATAAGAGGATTAAAAAAATTATAAACTTGTGAAGAATTCTGCCTACAGCTGTTAAATGCAAGCATGCAGATATAATCTTGGGAAGTCCTTTAGCCTCAAGTTGCTGCACAGGAGTAGAATTGTTCCTGCTTCTTACACTTTCCCTGGGCATCTGCCACTAGTGCTGTTGGAAGAAGGAGCTAGATGAGCTTCTCTCTGTCCATGGATCCTGTGTGTGTAAGGTGAGCTTTCCAAAGGTGACCAGCCTGGGACATCTGTATATGCAACCCTAGATCCCAAAGAGCTAAGGGGGCTAGCCAGGCTGAGCATGTGGCAGGAATGCTATGTTACACTTGTACCATGGGACCAGGAGTCGCAGCAGAGGTGAAATCTTCCAGTGTTTTTTTCGTGCCAGTATCTTGCAGTCAGCAGCAAGTCCCACCACTGTGGTTGTCTTGCCAGCAGGACCCTAAAGGGCAGAAGACAAAAGATCTGATTGCAAGCACAGCATTGAAAATAACAGGGAAGAGATACAGAACACAGATGCCACCCCAAATTCAGTGTACATCCTCTGCTCAGGCAGCCAAGCCACCAGCACTGTGTTTAGGGTGCTCACTGCTACCCAGTGTTGATCTGCTTGAAGAAAACACTTATTTTTTGCCAAGGCATCAGTTAACTTCCAGAAGTTCCCAGAAGACTAGCAGAGCACAGAAGGCACTACTGGATTAGGGGCTGCTTAAACTGGTGCTGCTTCTCAGAAGAGAAGAAGTCCTGATTGTTCCTTTCCTCCCTAAGGGAGCACTTGGTGTTGGAACGATAATGCAAAATGAGACCTTGAACTTTGAAAAGGGCCAACTGCAGCTGGAAGCAAGAACCTGCTGGAGCTCATTAAAAGCCAAGTGTAAACATGGATACAAATGAGGGGTAGATCTTGGCTTCCCCACGGGCTCTTATCTTGCAGAAGCTTCATGCTTTGTGGATGAGAGGCTGTTTTGCAGGCAAAGAGAATAAAAAGTGTGCCTGTTTTCTCGCTTTTCACCCCATGAAACTCAGGCAAAGGGAAACCCTAATCTGTATGTGCTGTTCCACCAGTTAGACAGTGCTGCCTGGGGTTCTGGAGGATGGCTCCATGGGTGTTTCTTTTACAAGCGACGCCTGCGTAAGTAGCTCTGCGTCCTCCTACTCCCCCTGCCAGCATATGTTGGTCCAGCTGTGTGACAAATCAGACTGTAGAACTTATCTGGCTTCAAAATAAACTCTCCAAAAGATAAACACAGTTACTTTAAACTCAGACCAGTTCCTTGATCCACTTCATTTCAAGCCCTCATAAAGAGCTGCACAGGCATTGTGGAATGGAGCAGGCTCTGCTGGCATTGCCTCCAAATCCAACTTAAAACATGCACAGCCTCATATTAAGTGCTGGTACCTTGAGGGCCACTGTCTGCCCACTGGGCCTGAGAAGGCAATTTCCAGTTGTATCACCCAGTTTTACCATGTAGGGATGGGCTCTCCCACTCTTTTTTGGGAGTCTGAGCTGTGTATTGTGTGTTGAGGCCAGGTTAACTCCTCTTCCTCGAGGAGCAGCTCAGATAGGAAAAATTATTCAATGCTGAGTTGACCTCATCTCAGTCTACAACTTCCTCATGAGGGCAAGAGGAGGGGCAGACACTGGTCTCTTCTCTGTGGTGACCAGTGACAGGACTCAAGGGAATGGCCTGACGTTGTGCCAGGGGAGGTTTAGGTTGGATATTAGAAAGAGGTTCTTTACCCAGAGGGTGGTTGGGCACTGGAACAGGCTCCCCAGGGAAGTGGTCACAGCACCAAGGCTGACAGAGTTCAAGAAGCATTTGGATGATACTCTCAGGCACATGGTGTGACTCTTGGGGATGGTCCTGTGCGGGGCCAGGAGTTGGACTCTGTGATCCTTGTGGGTCCCTTCCAACTTGGCATATTCTGTGATTCTGTGAGTTTAACCAGCAGTCAGACACTTCTGGCTCCCTGCAAACTTTGGGCATGAGTGTCGGTGTGTCCCAAGGAAAGGTGGACTGCAAAAAGTGTGCTTGTTTGCACAGTGGCTCAACTTTGTTGCTGCTGATACTGCTCTTGCTTTGGTCTTGGCCATGCTGCAATTGCTGCTGCCTTTGGAGGCATGAGAACACCTCTCCAGCAGCACTCAGCCACACCCAAAATGCACCCCATACTCTTATATGGCAAGGCAGCTTGCAAGGCACCACCCATATTCCCAAGGTACTGGGAAGAGGGGGATGAGGACACTCTCTGGCATAAAGCATGGTCTGGGAACAGCCACCCCTTCCAGTTGCCTGGATTTCAGTCAACCTGTTCATGAAATCTGAACCTCAGCCATGCTGCAAGAGTCTCTGTTACAGCTTCCTGTGGGTAGCTCTGAGCTGCAGAGCTCCGCGGTGGCAGGCAGTGCATGTTTGGACATGCAGGCTCATTGCTTGACTCTTTTTGCCCATATGAATTTCTGTGGCCCTTGCCTTTCTCAGTTGTCCTTCAGCAGGCTCTAGTTACAATATATTATTCGTGATGAGGGAGGAATTCCTCTCTTGCTTTAGTGCTTGGGTAAGTAGTACACAAATCCCTGAGTGCCATTATGCTGTTATGAAGTCTAATCCACCTGAAGGGACTTCTGCATGCCACATTTCTCACTGACTCCTAAAGATCTCTGGGGTCTCACTGCTATCATCCATGTTCTTACCTCTAAACAGTAATTTCCTCCTTTTGCTCTGGGGTGGGTGAGACTTTAAAATCTGCCTGTTCTCTAATCATAGTCCTCCTTCCTTTAACTGCACTCAGTTTCCCACACAAAAACCTCAGTCCTTTTGTGCTCTGCTTACCGAGTCCTCCAGAGAAGGTTTACATCCCCAGGGAGAGCTCATGTGCCTTAGAGACAGCCTCAGTTTCTATATTGTAGCCTAAATATTCTTGTCCTGGATTGCCCTGCTACTTTCCCACATGTTCTCCCACTGAATCCAAGCACTGGTCTGCAATAAGTGTCCTGCTTAACCGAGATAAGTGTTTTGTCCAGGTGCTGTGCAGTGTCACATACACTGTGAGATGCCTCAGTGATTGCACAGGAGATGTGGGTCATGCCTGTGTTATGTCTGATAGTCACCAAAGGCTGGATCCTGTGAGCACTGAAGCAAAGGTAAAGCTACCTCTGACTTTATGGCACAGGGCATGATCCCTGAAAGAATCCATGCCAAGATACTGGTAAGTACGTAGCACATCTCTGCAAACTCACAGCCCAAATCTTGTCCTGATGCTGAAATCTTCTCCTCCTAACCTTTCCTCTTCTTTTTAAGCAAGCAGGTCGGGTCACCTCTCAACTGTGTAAATGCATCAGTGTGCGGGAGCCCTGCCTAGAGGCGCTGCTAAGAATAGTGTCTAAGAGCAAGGGGAAGAGAGGAGTGAGCCTGATTTGGCCACTGCCATAGTCAGTTAGACTCCACCTCATTTCCTACAAGCCATAGAGGCTACACAACGAAAGTAGTTGCAGATGGTGCTCTTACTTGACCGTCTTCTGATCCTCTGAATACCAAAGTCAATGGCACAGCTTCAGAAAACTCAATGCTGTTGCCCTGCTATGGCTATAAGATCCAGTTACTATATCCCTTACCTCTCTAGCTAAAGCTGCTGTGAGTACAGGGGTCTCACCTGTCTGTCTGCATGGACTGAGCTGCAGGCTCCTGAAACAAAGTGCAAATGAATCCCCTAGAAGCATCCGTGTTTCAGCAAAATGCCATAGAAACCACAGCTGCGTTATGGAGGGCCTTTCCCCTGGCATTATGCAATAGGTAATTATGTAAGTTGTTGTTATATAATGTTCCTAGTTTTTTTGGAGTGCCAGCCTCCCCCTGACCACAGCAGTGTGTACTACTTACGTCACAACCCAGGATCACAGCAGAGCTGGGGCTGCTGTCACTGCTTCTCCCAGCCATGGGACTCTTGGCTATTCTCAGGGCTTTTAAAAAATTGTACTGTGGGGGAAAAAGCTCATTGAAAAGAAAAAAGTATTTGATGAAAATATCTGTTTGTTCCTCTGAGATGTTTTGCTGTGTAAGCACACAAGATGGCTTGGCTCCCTTCTTGAGGATGAACTGGGTTTTAGAGCATCTCTCTCTCTTCCTTGCTGGGAAGTTTATTTCACGAGCTTATTTCAAATGAGAAAGAAATCTATGATTTCTGCCAGTGCCTTTTTCTTGGGTGCCCATTTTCCTACTTGCAGCAGGTCTGGCTGCAGAGGAAACGAAACTAGATATTTGTTCTCTTAACCACCAAAGCAATGTGGGGGACTGCTGGGCTCTCTGATGTTCACTTTACAGGTTGGGGTTGGACTTCTCTCTTCATAACAGCAATACTCTAAGAAAAAAATTGAATGTGGCCAAACAAACGTGGATCTGGTCCATCCTTGTGGCCGGTGTGCGATTCCTCTGTGCCTCCCAGTGCCACTTGGGTGGCTGAGCCCCATAGTAATAACCACCAAACAGCTGGTGTTTCTAAAACCATACCCAAGGGCCAGTCCCTGCTCTTTCAATGGGGTATCTGTGGGCTCAAGCAAGTCACAGAACTTCTTTGATCACTCAGAAATGGAGAGAACAAGTGGCTTGTCCATCCGCAGGATTGGGGCATGTTCTAAATTCATTAATACCTGTAGAAAGGCTGGCCATATGTGGAGGGAGGAGCAAGGCAGAGATGTGATTGCATCCACTGTTTTGCCAGAGATGGCTCTTCCCCTACCTGCTGCACTCGTTACATGGGGGGATCCTTTCCTAAGCACCTTTTGGGAACGTTTTTGGGTAGAAACAAGCCCCACAAAGTCTCTAGAACAGCCTTTCTCTTCCGCAGTACCCTGAGTCTTGGCTGTGGCTCTGCTGCTGTCACATGGGATCTTCTGCCCCGATCTCACCACCCCAGACCTCTTCAATATTAAGGCTTGGTGGGGAAAGGAGGGAGGCATAGCATCCCAAGTGACCAGGGAATTCAACGTCTCTACATCCCACACCGAAAATGAGCCCCTTACAGAAGTTCTGCACCCGACCGCAGCCGCAGCCCCGTGGCGCTGCCGGCGGGGGGATGCTGAAGTCCTGCCTGCCCTAGGGTCACCCTCCTGCCTCCGAAATGCGAGGGCTACCTGTCGGACATCTCCCCGCGCTTCCAAATCCCGGGCAGGGGCTCGGACGTGGCCTCCAGTGCCCGTGGCTCAGTCATCCGTGGCCACGAGGTGGCAGCAAGTCCTGGCCGACGGGGCCGGAGCTGCGGCGGGTCCTGCCCGGGCCGGGCCGGGGGAGCCCCGGGGGGACCCGCGGGGGGACCCGCGCTGGCCACGGAGCCACAGAACGGCTGGGCTGGGCAGGGGCCACTGCAGGTCATCCAGTCCACCGCACCGTGCTCAGGCAAGGTCTGCTGGAGCACGTCCACCCCGGGAGCTTTGCAACGAGGTGACAGTGGCTAATGTACCCCAAAACATTGTGGCCCAAACCGCAAAATGGCCAAAAGCATCAGCGGTCCATTTTATGCTGGTTTAGCAAGAGTGCCTCAGGTGTGGGTGCAGAGGCACAGCCACGCGTGCCAGCATGGCTCTGGTGTGGGCAGGGCTGCTTGAAATAGGCTATTCATTCACCTGGAGCATTTTAGAAGAGGCAGCCAAAATGCTGGCTCTCTATGGTTTGTGTTTATCAAGATGATTATGCAAGTGATCGATTTGGCCCCAAGAAGAGACCTGTAGATACTAAAATGTTATGTCCTTTTCAAGGCTGCAGGGTTGAGGGGTAGTCAGGTGAGCTATAAAGCTTTTAGTATTTTTGTAGAACTACTTATTTATTTAAGCTCTAGGGAGAAAGCTTATGATTTTATTTCATTATTACCTCACCTGCAAAAGGAGCAATATGGAATCTCATGCTCGTTTTAAGTCTCCTGACCATTTAACATTAATATTCATACCAGGACTTTTGGCTTCACAGCCCTGGAGAAAGTTACAGAGAGGGAAGAGTCAACCAATTTCAAACAAAGCTATTACAGCTTTATTTTTACACTGAATTGAGTAGTTTCAGCTTGGGGAATAAGACAGAGCTCGGTGCATAAGCAGCAGCCTCTTGTGTACCAGGAGCATGTTTCTGCCACGTTTGAAAGGCTTGTAAACCTGTAAGGTCAATATTCAGCATTCTACCCAAGGCTGAACCTGAGAGGGTACAAATGCTTGTTTACTGCTCTGAGTACTTGGGCAGTGAGGTTGCAGGTATGTGATCTCTCCCCTCTCAGTCCTGTGCTGTGGAAAACTGCACAAGGAACGAGTTGGAGGCAGCTTATCTTAGTTTAGGTAACTGGTAGCAACCTGGTGTTTGCACAGATATATCAGGATGAAATCTTGGAATTGAAGTGTTTAGGATGTGGCTTTTTGGATGTGAAGCAAACTGGTGCATAGAGGAGAGGGAAGGGGTGGATTTCAGGGTCACAGGCTCATTTGGCTGACAGAAGCTTGTAACATGTAATGGCCAAAATTTTTGTACCTCTACACTTGGAAACCAGCTGACACCTCCATTTGGCTTTTGCCACCCTTCTTAATCAAACTATTCCCTTTAAACCTCTGTGTTTCTGAGGGGTGTGAGGCTCTGTGCCTCCATCATCCTTGCTGCCTGATTACCCTTGTAATGTGGGCACTTCTCTCCCCTTGCAAGGCTGGAACAGGGAACCTGTTCCTGTGTTGTAGAGAGTGGAAGGGTGTAGAGGCAGCAATGCACCTCAGGTTGTGCAGCACTGTGGTAGAGATCATAGGGTGCATCTCTGCTCCTGAATCCCAAGGTAGGTATCTTCAGCCCTTTGTTGACATTTCTCATCTGCTTGTGTCTTGGAAACATCCAGAGATAGGTTTGGGACACATTTTCCACATGGTTTGGGATAGCAGTGCTAGCTCAGCTTTGTTATCAGGCTGTGCTCTGACTGCAGCCAGCCCTTGGAAGGGACTAGTCATCCCATTGGTGTGCCAGGCTGTTACCAGTCCTGACAGAGAGAGAGGAGAAAGTCTGGGAGGTGTCCCAAAACATACCCATGTGTTTTGTTAGCCCAATGGCTTTTCCTTCAACACTGGTTGATATTTGTTTGGCTTGACAGAGGTAGCCAGAGACCAGAACTGCTGGCTGGGTGGGTGTTGAGTGAAGCCTTGCTGTGTCCTTGTGTCTCTAGCCTGCTGGAAACTACCCTCCTGGCTCAGCTCTACATCCGTTGGCTCCAATATCCAGGCTCATCCAACAGCTAATCCTAGGTGTTTCCCAGAAGAGCAGGCAGCAGGATCCCAGCAAACAGGTGTGGCATAACTGGCTCCCATACAGCTCTTTTCCCTCTCCTTCCTCCTGCAGCAGCTGGGGAAATGACTGGGCTGCTTTGGATATGGTTAAGGACATGTCTCTTCTAACACTGTGCTCTGCTCTAATAACAAACGGTGTGTTACCCCAGGAGAAAAGGACAATGAGATCAGCATGGGAAAGGAAAGGCCTTTGGAGTGATGGAGCCAATGTTTCTGTCTGACCTGGCCTTCTCTCCTGCCTGCCCTTGCCAGGCCAGGGGAGAGGGAGGCAGGGTGGCCTTGCAGATGACAGTGCTCTTCAGGAATCTCCTGGCATACAGCTTGACACTGTCTCTGGGTCCTTGGGAACCTAGGACAGGCTCCTGGCACTGTGTTTCGGCAGTGCCCTTTATGTGTAGAGTGGGACATGTGCC
The DNA here is from genome assembly GCF_025592945.1 of Manacus candei. NCBI lineage: Eukaryota > Metazoa > Chordata > Aves > Passeriformes > Pipridae > Manacus > Manacus candei. Next base: position 8,352,563 of record NW_026138066.1, read on the forward strand.
AGTCCAATACGAAAAGCAGAAATTATGCCATCAGTGGCATCCACAATAGTACCTGACCCAAAATAGCTCCCTAGGAAAAAACAGGGAGGCTGATTAGGTTAGACAAGCCTGAAAGAGAGCAAGATTTCCAGCTAATGATTGACAGGTGTAGGTCTGTGAACAGGGGCTATAAATCCCAGAGGTGAGCTCTCCAGCCACCCTTTGGGGAAACACCAACGACTGTGGGGAGCACTCAGGATCTGCCTTCAGTGAACCATGGGGCTCAGTGACCAGGAATGGCAGCAGGTCCTGACCGTCTGGGGAAAGGTGGAGTCTGACCTCGCCGGCCATGGGCATATAATTTTAATGAGGTAGGCAAGAAAGTTCTGTTCTAAGATTAAAGCTGAGCCTTTGATGAGAGACGTGTTTGTCAGTGTTTATTTCAACAAGCTGTTTGCTTTCTTGTAGGGTGGTGGGTTTTCCAGTGCTGTGGTTTCTGGGTTAAAAGTAACTCACTGTGTAAAGTGGCTGTGCTTCTTTGTCTCCATCTCTCTATGGGTGCAGGAGCAGGCCGGTGCTGCTTTTTTAAAAGATGGTGGTGCTTTGTCCCTCTGCCTCTGGTGGCTAAGGTTTGCTTTGGATCCCCATTTCCCAAGCACTACAGTAAGAAATGCTGGGGAGAATTGTGTGTTGTGAGTCTTCAGGTGCTCTGCAGCAAGGATATGTGGAGGCAGGGAAGGAAATGAGAGGAAAATCCCCTCTGTGAAAATTTTCTTGGAATTTACTATTTTAGTAAAATTATCTGTGAAGTACCTGACTGTTTCCCTTTCCCCACCTTAGTGTCACCTCACAGAGCCCTGTTCATCCTGCTTTCTGGCCAGAAATCTGTGTGGTAGCACTTGTGTATTACTTTATGATGAATTTGCAGTCTGGGTGTGTGAAATGAAGCACATCCTTCCCCCTGCTTCCCTTCTCCACGATTCTTGTGTCAGAGCAGGAGTGCTCATGAGATCTCCATCTGAGAGGACACCAAACTCCACGAGATCCTGGCACCCTGACTGGGGAACACCCAGATACTGCAGTGGGAAACAACATTAGGTGGGTGTTGGAGCCTAGCTTGTCCTTTAAAGACCATCAGGGATGGAGACTTTGAGGAAATTCTCTTCAGATCTCCCTTGAGGTGGTGCAGAGTACAATGCGCTGGAAGGGTACAGAAAAGGCCAGGAAAGTCAGTAGCATTGGCTCCATCACTCAAAAGGCCTTCCCTTTCCCATGCCAATCTCATTGTCCTTTTCTCCTGGGGATATGGCACCTGCTTGGGGGCTTTCCTACCCTAAGCATGGCTAAGGAAAGGAGCCCACACCATCAGGCATATCCACTGAAGAGCTCTGAAAACCTTTTTTCAAAGATGAGACAAAGCAGGCAGTTGTTTTATTTACCTTCTTTATAATGGCCCAGTTCAGCTGCCATTTGAAGGGAAAGGAATGAAGTGGGAATGAAGTGAGTGGCAGTGTGATGGCTTTCCCCTCATGCGGTCCAGAGCAGGCATGCTGGAGGGGTAGCAGGAACCTGAGCCCTCCTCACGTATCAGTTTCTGTGAGGTGGCTACTTTGGCTCTGAATTTGCCACATGATGGCAAAAGCAGTTCCAAATGGAAAGGTAATACAATTTTCATTACAAATATCGCATGGTAGAGCGTGGCATTAAATAAATAGATGGCAGCCCTTCCTCTGTAACTCTGTGCTCCCCAGCCAAACAATTTCTTGTTCCTCCAAGGAGTTTCTGAGGGAGAAGAGAGGCAAGGGAAAGAGGGTGGGGAAAAAAAAGGCAGGAACCAAATTCCTTTGTGTTTGCAATCATAGGGTTGGGGGGCACAGTAAGCACTCCCATCCAGCTGATGTTCAAGAAAACCTGAGCTCCAGATGTAAGGGACCTGTGGCTGAGGACTGCTACCATCATTTGTTTGTTTTTTTTTTTTATCTGTGAGAAGCTTCTAGAACTCTCCTTTCCTGATAAATGAACAATGGGCTGGGAATAGAGTCCTTGTGAGAGCCAGAGGTCTACAGGTTGGCTCCTCAGCAATAGTAACTCAATGAAGACAAGTGGTTTTGTTTGGTTTTGGTTTTCCTTCAGATGAATGCAAAAACTCACCTCTCAGTACTACAGCCAGCCTTGGTTCTTGTCTCTGTCTTCAAACAGTTAACGTAGCCCAGAGGACCGGTGCCAAAGAGTTAGCAGAGCTATATGAAAAAAATACAGACACTTACTCTGTTGCTCTAGTTGGACATGTTTAGGGCAGTGTCTCTGTCACGACCAGAGGGAATGGAAATAGGCAATGGTGATCGTATCAGGACATGTGTAAAAGGATGGGATTACAGTAGATTCAATACTCAAAGGGAGGTATGTCAGGAGCTTCTGCTCTCCAAAGACAAGTCCCTCTATTTTTTCCACAGACTCTTTCAGGACCACCCTGAGACCATTGAAAAGTTTGAAAAATTCAAAGGCCTGAAGACCCCTGATGCAATGAAAGGCTCTGAGGATCTGAAAAAACATGGAGCTACTGTTCTTACCCAGCTGGGAAAAATCCTGAAACAGAAGGGTAATCACGAGTCAGAGCTGAAGCCCCTGGCTCAGACCCATGCGACCAAGCACAAAATCCCTGTCAAATATCTGGAGGTATGGAAAAGGGCAAGGAATCTTGGTGTCTGAAGCGCAGTGAATGTGTGTAAGACATCTGTGTGAGAGCTGTGCTTTTATTTACCAATGACTAGTTGGACTTCAGTGAGTTCTCCCTCAAGACCAAAGTCTCTGTGTACAGGCAGCAGGAGGCACAGAAAGGGCTAATGGCATGCGAATGGTATGTGAATATCCAAATTTAGATTTCCCATTGCAAACACCACACACAGTCTGACTAACCCTTGACAACAACAAACCAACCCATGCAGCCTCTGCATGCCTGGGAAGCTGTATTACATAAGACCTGTCAGTGGCTGGACACATGGGACATACAATTTTATAGGAAGCCCTAGAGGATCCACTGGAAAGCAAAACCCATAAAACTAAATATTATACAAACATACGGCATGAATTTTCGGTCTTAATGGATGAGGCAGACAAAAAGTGGGAAGGGCCATGGTCTGCTCAAGGTCATGAAGCAGATCAGTGTCAGAGCTAGGAATAGAGCCCAGTTCTTCTGCCTAGGCCAGGTTCCTTGCATACTAAACTTCACTGTCTCTCCAGAGACTTCACAGAAGGCTACTGAATTAGCTCAGAGATATTTCCAGGCTCTGCAACCTATTTCTTAGTCTGGTTTTTCTGAAAATAAACCTTGAGTGTCCCTTCAGTTTTTCTCTCTCTCTTTCCTTCCTCACAGTTCATTTCTGAAGTCATTATCAAGGTCCTTGCTGAAAAACATGCTGCAGACTTTGGGGCTGATGCCCAGGCTGCAATGAAGAAGGCCCTGGAGCTGTTCCGAAATGATATGGCCGCCAAGTACAAGGAGTTCGGTTTCCAGGGTTAGCACACATGCACAAAGGAATATCATGATGGAGACCTGGCCAAGCATCTTAGATAGCTTCCCCAGCACTGTTTTGGACATCTCACAACTGGCCATCCATGATGTGTGGGAAAGCTTTGATGAGAGGCCAAGAGTCACTCCAGGCAGAATAGAGGCACTCAGAGTGATATCCATGATAAACTGTTGTTTCTTGGCTTCATGTATACAAAAGAAATAATCTGCTTTCTTAGGAAAAATAGTGTTAGGGGTTATTTGTGAGCTTCTGCCTATCCTATATCCTTTCTCTCTCTCCCTCCCTCAGTCTCATCTGAGAGGCAAATGGCATGACCAGAGATGAAGGGATGTGGAGGAACAAGGGAAGTGTTGTGTGGTGAATGAGAGTGTGAAAGGATGACCCAAATGAAAGTGTTGTAAGGATGGCAAGCAAGGACACAGATTCCCATTCTTCCCACAGGTCAGTTTGTTAGCAGGTTACTATGGCGAGCTTCCAGCACAGTATTACTTTGCTTTGTGAGGGCGAATGCAGCCAGTCAGTCTCCAGGGCCTGCCAGCTCTTGGAGGGTTTAGGTGTTAAACTTGCATTAGCAAAACTATAAAGAGCAGTACTGCCTGTGATCTGTACGTTTCTGGCGGCCGCCACTATGTATCTGAAGGTCTGTTGCACTGGGAAGTAAAGTATGTGTTTCTCAGAAAATAAAAATCCCTGCACCGGTGTTGTGTGTTTGCTCCTGGCTTTACAAACGCTCTAGTGAGAAGTGGGGGAGAAGGAGAAAGTGGAAAGGGGTTTTGCCTACTTATTTGGCTGTGCTGCATCCTGCACTGTCAGTCCATGACCTCAGCAGCACATGGCATCTGTCTCAGCCGGGGGCTCAGAGCACTCAGATGTCACCATGGGGACCTGACCTGGTTACCGGACCTCACAGCTCAAAAGAGCAGCTTAGGCTGAGAAGTGCTCCCTGACTGAAGGCTGTGGCCACTGCTGGGGGGATGTGGTGAGGCAGAGTCCTTCGTTTATTTATGGGGAGGTGGCATGTGCAAGCAGCTTCAGCTTCCAGCAGCAGCACAGTGCATTGCTCCCTCCAGACACTGGAAAGAAGGACCGATTAGCTCAGGAGGGAGGCTGCAACACCAGCATGTGCTCTTGAGACTCAACCTCTGGTCTCTGTAGCGTTTTGAATTTTTGCTCAGGTGCCTCTGCAGTGCATGCTGCACTCTGTTTACAGATGCACACCCACGTCCTGTGGTGGACTTAAAGGACAGAGAGAGTGGCAAGATGCCTCCCTCTGCCGGTTGCCCTCTCCCCATCTTGATATCACTGGGTTGTGGTTAGGGGAAATGTGTGGAGGTGACGTGGCTGCTCTTCTTTGTGTGGATAAAGTATTGTGCCTTATCTCACTGAGACAGTGTGAGGGCAAGCACCAGAAAAAAAAAAAAAGAGGTGCTCGGTAACAGGGGCTACTGGCGGGATCTGGTTCAAAGTACCCCCTACTATAGTCTGTGCAGTGGAGACAGAGGAGGAGCCACCAGCTCCCTTAGAAATCAATCCTGAACCAGCATGAACTGCTGCGTCTTTGGTCAGGGAAAAGGCTACAAAATTTCAGTCTCTAAAAGGAGAAGGAATAATAAATTCCTTCCCAGGAGAGTGCATCTCTGGTTTCTTGCTGTTTATAAATCCTCACTTTACCTCTGGGAGCTTGCTTGGGGTTTCAGCCTTTCAGAGAGGGTCACAAAAGCACGTACTGTCACCCAGATGAAGTTACAGCCAGGTGGTCCCTGGATTAAGCAACATGCTTCGTCTGATTCCAGTCTGGTCTGTCTGGTTCTGTGGGGAGGGCGATGTATTTAATTAAGGCCTAGGATTGCCTGTCCAACACAATAAGATTTCCTGCCAATGACAACAGACTCTGCTTTAGGATTAAAAACTCTGCTACAGCAGCTGCCTCTGTCAGTCTGAGTGGGACTAGAGTTATCCAGGTATTTTTATGTAGGGCACTGTGGTGGAGGAGGGAGTGTTTGCATGTATGTTGTGCCTAGCTACCCTTTATTAGGTACATGGACTAAATGTCAGTCCACTGGGAGCACTGCCCCTTCTCTCTGCCTGCCTTACCCCACTGTGTCAGTGCACTAGAGACCATCCTTAAGTCCACCCCACATCTGTGGGATCTGATGGAGGTTTTCTGGTTGTGTCTATGTCTCAGTGAAGACAGACAAGCTGAGATGAACCAGCAAGTTCAAACACCAATGACAGTGGAGCTATATCCAGCAGGCTCGGTGGGCTGGGATGCTTATGGTGAAATCAATGTCAAACCTTTGCTACTCTGGATACTGATTATGCTCTTGGCTGAGTCCTGACATAACTGCAGTGAAAGGGCAGTAATTCCTACACAGTGGGTCTATAAAGCTCCTGCAATGGCCTCTGCTTCAGGAACAGGGCAAGTTTCCTAGAGCAAAGAGGATGATAGGGAAAGGATTTTTTATCTCCATGCTATATTGATTCAGAATCTTTGTTGTTCTACTGTGCTGATAGCATGTGGAGTTTTTCTGATTCATATATGGGACAAAGTTCTTCAGTGGAGATAAACCATATCAGCGTAAGCCCAGACATTTTCCTGCCTCCTTTCCAGGAATAGCTTTACGTAAGGTGGATGGGTCCCAGGGACTTGGACTCAGGCCCCCTCCCCGTTAGCACCGTGTGGTGTCACATGCACATTTCGGGTCGCTCGATGGGATGTGGATGGTGTGGCTGCCAGCCTCCTTGCTCCAGCACGTACATGCTGACTGCAGCCAGGTCAGGCTGCTCTCACTGTCGAGGTTTCCATTCCATGGCACAACTCACCATGGCACCGAGCCACTGCCCTCTCTTGGGCTTTGGTGTAAGACACTGGCCACTTGTCAGGATCTCAGATGCAGGGAGCAGGCCCTCACTTCCCAGACGCTGTGCAAGTGATCCAGTCAGCCCCAGCCAAGGTACAACAGCACTGCAGCCTGTGCTGACTGTTCCCCTTCTCTTTCCTTCTGCCTGCAGATCCTGCCTGACTCCAATACACCTTCCAACATCAGGTGGCATCACAGAACAAGTCCTGTGATCTGTCTCTTGGTCACCTCAATGGGTGAAAGGGACAGGGCTCCAATGACTAATTATGTTAAATATTTAGCAAATTAGTATGAAGTTTCTGACATTCTTCGTGTTTGCACCTCCCTGCAGGGCTAACGTGAGAAAAGGGCAGGGAAGTTTTCAGTCCAAGTCATAGTCACTGAACAGGTAAGTCTGGTTTCTGGAAACTGAAGCACAGACAGTGCCTTAAGGATGTAATGTCTATATAACATCAATTTAATAAGGAGACTCAAATGCACACCTATACCACATGCTTTCAGATGAGGATTATTTTTGCCATGATCCTTATGTTTTCTACCAGCTGGCCAAAACCTATCCTGTATGTTATGCCACTGAGGAGAAGAAATGGTGGAACCAGGTGTTTCTTTGACGTAGACATGCTTGCCAATAATATTTTTTTCCGAAGGTGCATGGCATCAGAACATATCCTCTTCTTCTTGGACTCGTTCTTCTCAGGTTTGCTCAAGGCTGCATCCTTGCTTGTTCAGGCTGTGCAGGGCTTAACAACTAGAGTCTCTTCTGCTTCTAAGCGCACACACACACACATACACACACAGAGACACACACACACACAGAGACACAGACACAGACATCTATATACAACCACCAGCTTCAAAACACACATTATAGCAAAGCCCATCTGTCCAAATCCTTCAGATTCCAGCATTCCTGTGTGCTGGTTCTTCCTTTGAGAGGATGATATATATGAATTCTCACATCATGCTCAAAAAAAGTACAGACTTGAAATGGCTAAGGTCTAACCAAGTGAGGAGACAGACTATGCAAGGACATGACACCTGGAGAGTATCGGTAGGTAGGGGGCTGTTAAATTTCATGAAGGTGTGCCAACAGAGTCCAGAAGTCACCTGGAACTACAGTAAGTGAAAAAAGAAATTCCAATTGACCTCTTTTATCCAACAGGCTAATAAATGAGCATTTATGAACATGAGTCACAACAATGCAGCATTCTTGACCAGCACGTAAATCCCTCTCTCCCCTGTGATCATAGGCACAACAAGTCCATCTCCCAGTCCTGTGACTTCTATAAAATCCTTATCCAAATGTCAGTAAAGGTGACCTTGCGGCTTTTTAAAGCAGTACTTAATAGTCACTTGGCTGCACTGTACCAAAGTCCTTTCCCAGTTTGGCTTTTCACTCCATAAATAAATAAATGAAACCAGCTGCTCCCACCTTTCCCCCCAGCCCTGTGGTGACTACCTGTGACAAGCCATGTCAGACAGGCAGGTCTGGGGCTCTCTTTGGCAAGGCAGGCAAGCAAGCCCTGGCATGGGGCATAGCAGCATAGCTGGTAGTTTTTGTGGAAAAGGCAATATGTATTTGGGATGGGGAGGGTATTGGAGTCTCCATTCCTCCCTCTATGCCCCAAGAAAGGCATCTCATGCTGAGAGAAACAGCAGTTCAGCTACCCTGAGCTGGCCAAATGGTCATTTGGGTTATGCCCATGTAAATGCGAGGGGGGACAGCCTGGATATGAGACTATTTCACTTCATTTAAACACTGGCTTGGATACATATTGTGGGGCTGTGAGGCTGGTTTACTGGATTTGCCCAGAGCTGCTGAGAGGAGGCTGTCGCTGGTATGGCTACTCTGCAATCCAGCAGTAGACATGACCCCAAAACAGTTTTCCGCTTAACTGCCTCAGGTATTAAAAATGAGTACAACACAGATATTCGTGTCCAGGAATTTGTGAATTTCCTCAGGCTGTAAGGCTGAGAAGGAGGCTGTAGCTATGCTATTATTGATATCCAATAAGGCTACTTTAAAGCTGATACTGGTGTATACACCCTAGTCGCAGCCTTATGTCTGGAGGAGAGCTTAAAGAAAAATATCCCTCTTTCCCATTTCTTTTCTCCAAGGAAAGCTTGGTATGAATGCAGCTGCTGGGTGCCCAATCTTATTTTAGATTGTCCTTAAAGCAGGTTCAAATGTTCAAGTGACAGAATAGCTTTGGGTGGAAGACCCTCTGTATTATTAGCACTTAGTTCTCTATGTCTCTGTGCTTAGCTTGGACCTCCTGTTACTTCCCAGTGTATTCTATTAATGGTGCTTTTGTTATGGTTTTCTATCTTCTGTCCTCCCTTAACATGCCTATCTGTTTCCTCATGCAAGCTCGATTCCAGTGTCTGAGCTCTCACCAAAGGGGTGGAAAATTCCTGGAGCTGATACTCTCACCAGGATCTGGGATTGCTCTGCCCAGGGCTTGCATGACATCAGGCTTGTCGTCTTGGTGAGCTTTTGGGTTATCTGGAGAGTTAGCTGATACAGTGTCAAAGTGAGTCTGTGTTTTTTCACTCACTTTGCAGCTGGATGAATAGTCTGGTGCCCTTTGAGGGATGTCATGGATTAACTGTGAGTTGGCTGGGGAGAAAGGAGAAAAAATACCACAGAGTTTTGTCTAAACCAGCCATATGGTGTCCCTGCAGAGTCTGTGGGAGAGCCTTCACTGAAAAAAGAGTTTGTAGCAGGCATGCTCAGACAAGCTGTACAGAGATGCAGGAAAAGCAGGCAGGGCGTGCCATGTGCCACACTTGCAGCTACTCCTCTTTTTCAGGGCAGGTGGATCTGTGGGGTTGGTAAGGGAGAATGAAAAATGAAATACAGGTGGGAAATGGAGACACAACTGTCTCCCCTCAAAGGCTTTTTACTGCTATTAGTGCCTTTTGAAGAGCAACAGCATCATTCTGACAGTCACTCTGCTGTAATGTGATGGAGGGAGTTTCTTAACTCCAGCTGGTAAGTAGTGTGCTTTTGTATGGGAAGAAAGATGGAGTTTACTCATGGTGGTGCAAGCACTACGGATATGATGCTTTCACAAAGCTGGCCCATAAATCATGAGAAAGAAACTTTTTGTACATTTTGGTTTTGTCTTGGTAATAGCATGTATTGCTAACCCAGCTAATTCCCCAGCTAATTTTAGCATGTCACGTTTAAGCTGCTGTCCCTTTGTCTTTTGCTATGTTCCCTTTACAGCTGAAATGATCCCTCAGTGCATAAAGTCATCAATTTTTTTCTTTCCAGTCAAAATCCCCTATCCTGAAATGGAGTTCTTTGTAACTGTCACAAATTGCTAGCTCATAACAACAAGAGCAATTAGAAAATAATCCTTAACATATTTCCTACTATGGTTTTTCAAGTTCAGCTGTGCTGTAGCTTCCTTGTCTGTTTTAGATCAAAAACTTGTTGACTGTGAGTGTCATCTGGGGAGAGTTCTGTTCTAATTTCTAATGGTAATTAAGACCTCTCTTTCATCCCGTTTAAAACTCTCAGTCTATAAAATACTGAAACAGCACCCTTCTTACAATATGCCTGAGTTATTTGCTATACTGTTTTTAGCCTAGACCTTAGAGGCCTATCTGTGCTTTCCATCTACAGTACTGTGCAATTAGCCCCATTTTACAGACGGTAAACTGAGGCAGAGTCAGCCACCAGCACATTGTTTCACTCTTTCTTCATTCAGTTGTCCACTAGGCCAAGCTGCTGACTGCATGACAGTGATCTTTTTGTGTAGTGTGAAGTTGTGCCATCTTCCAGTAAGCAGTTCTTGCTCTGATGTAGTGGCATTTTAGCAGCTGTCAAAGGACATCCTGGATGTAGACATGCAGTTGAAATGATGTGTGGTGTAAATACCCAGATAGCTTACAGATGCTGCATACAAAGAGAAGCAGTGTAGTGACTTTTGGGCTGAACTTGGAATGAAGTTCTCTGGAGATTAATGTTCTCTTGGTATCACTTGGGACACTGCTAATCTTCTCACTTTCAAAGAAAAAGAATCCCAGACTGAGATAATAAAGGACATGAACATCTAAAACAGGTCACTGACAGAAGTGAGGTCCCTAAATCCAAGTGTATGAATCTCAAATCCTCCTGTGTAACTATTTACATGCTTACATTTTCATCTGTAACCCCCTCCTTGATTTCTAACATTTAGCCTCTGCGATGCCCTGATTTTCCTCAAGCTTGGGTGCGTCTAAGCCATTCAGTGTGCATCTGTCTAGCTTAATTTATAATCCACAGAAGTGACCTTGCTCTGCCTACTCTGGCAGAAACCAGTCATATTTTGCCTACATCTGGCCTCCAAAAAGTGCTGTTCCAGATACTTTCATCCAACAGCATGGTTAGTGAACAAGGCTGAGGTGCATGCCTCTTATCTCATAGATCACTCAGCTCATAATATTTTGGTCTTTTAAAAATGAGCTGTGTCTTGCACTCTGTTTTGGAAAGGCCTTACCTTCAGGAGACCAGGTTTTGGTGATGGATCCCTGCCTGACTTGTGTGCTAGGCTCTAAAGCAGTAGGCTTTAAAAAAAAACTAAAAAATGCCAGAGCTGGATTTCATACTAGCTGCACTTAGCTAGCCCTCCTCCCTCAACACACAGCCAGCTGAATCCTTTTAAACCACCAAACTCTCTAGTGGTGTGCTGGAGTCCTGGGCAAGTGGCTCAGGCTTCATATTCTACTCCAGCAACCAGGACTGTCTAAAAGCCTTCATACACCTTTGAGGCTGTTACTGTCTTAATGGGACCACTCCTTCCCAAAAAGATTGTCTTTGAACAATTGAAAATGGAGAGAGAAGGGAGAAAATATTTCTACAACTGGCATAAAATGACATACTGCGAAGCAAGAAGTGTCTGCTTGGGAACAACAGGCTATGTGACAGCCTGCTATGTGTTGTTCCGAGAGTTTGGAGTTGTTTTTCCTGCGAGCTATGCTCGCAACATCCCCTCCCACCACACTGACAGTAACATCTGGACCTACCCACAATAGGAGTGAGTGCAAGAGGAGAAAGAAGATTTTCTCTCCTCATTGCTCTGAGGAGACCTTGCATCTGTGCCTGACTGGAAGGAAATTAGAGATTTCATGTATGATGGTAAGAAACATTTCCTCTCCTGACTTCATCACATCCCTGTTCATACACATAGTGGTTCCTAGACGGGATGTCTTCAGTTCCAATACTTCTGGCAACATACAGTGCAAAAAAAATAGACAGAAATGGAAGCAATGCTTTTTCTTTCCATCTATGGTCAGGTTGGAGATGGACAACGCTGCATCCGCCTCAGTAAAGGGGTTAATTATATCAGTGAAGAAAAGTGTGTTAGAGCCTCTCAACATTAGAAATAGACCAAAACAGAGTAGGTGCTCCAGAGTACATCATGCTTTCAAGTACTGGTGCTGGTGAGATAAGAGATAATACATACTAGAGGGTGTCTATTGAGAGAGAGAGAAGAGATTGAACACACATCACTTGTATCTTGAGGGCATAACATCTTAGAAATAAATTTAAAGAATAACCTTTCTTTGGGCATTTAATTTCACTCCTGTTGGAAACGCTTGCCTACAATTAAGTCTGTGATGAGAGCGCATGTGTGTGGGTGTGTATGTATGTACAGCACAAAGCCTGTAGTTAGTACACAGAATTAAATGTTTTGTTCTGGAACCCCAAAGGTACACGACCTCTCAATACTCATTAATTTCAGTGGGCGTGAGACCTTTCAAAGACCTGGATTCATACAGCAAATTCTTTGCCACAGGGTTAGGACCAGTGATTTCTTTCTGCTCATGATGCAGTACAAAGTCGGAAATCAGCTCTGCAACTATTCATCAGCTGAAGTATGAGCCCCTTTTATTAATGCCTTTTGTGGCAATAGCTGTGATCTATTTAAAGTGCTAAGCCTTCAAACTGTAATTCCCCACAGCAGATGTGGTAGAAGCAGATATCCATGGAAATCAGTCAAAATGAACTCCTTTTGCTGCTCAAAGGCTGGGCTTCATCCCGATCAGCAACAGTTACCCAATTCCTGCCACACGGGCTTTGTTTCCTTCTTTGGTGGTTTGGGGCTTGGAGGGAGGCTAGTTTTCCTGGGGAAGTTTTGCTGCCATTTATATTCCCTGCTTCATATTCACTCTGTTTCATTTCTCCCTCTTAAAGAGCATACAAAGAGGAGACACTGCTGTTCTTGTGGCCTCGCTTTGCCTCTTTAAAGACATCATGCCTAAATCCATGTGGCATGACTGCCAGCCATGGTCCCCTGTTTACAGCAGCAAACTCATTCTCATCTCAGCAAGTGATCCTTAAATACTAACTTTAAAGCTGTATGGGAGGATAAGTCTCGCAGGAAACCAGAGGGGCTCAACCAGATCTTTTTATTGGAGCAACTGTTGAGATGCACTACACTCACTGGTGTCAGAGCTGGCCAAGTGCAGGGTTCTTCTGCTTGGAGAATAGCCTGGTAGGAGACCATGGATGGCTACCAAGAATTCTGGATAGTAAAGGTTTGGCTACAAATTGCTATGTAAACCAAGGCTCATATTTGTCAGAGTTGTTTCCTGTTAGGCTGTTCTCATTGGAATGAGCCTGCAGCAAATGGAGAAAAGAGCAAAAGTGGCACCAGGTATGCGAGTGGTGTGCTTGTAATGTGTCCCGATCCTCTCATGAGTGGTGTCCCTCAAGGGTCCATACAGGGACCAAAACTATTTAGTACTATTTAGCACAGTCCTTCTCTGCAGGGCTGTTCAGCCTGGAGAAGAGAAGGCTCCAGGGAGACCTAATAGCAACCTTTCAGTATATAAAGGGGGCTGATATGAAAGATGGAGGAAGACTTTTTGCCAGGGTTTGTAGTGACAAGGGGAAGCAGTTTTAAACTGAAGGAGGGTAGATTCATATTAGATACAAGGAAGGCATTTTTTACAATGGGGGTAGAGAGACACTGAAAGAGGTTTCCCAGAGAAGCTAGGGATGCACTAGCATTAGAAGTGTTCAAGAACAGATTGAATGAGGCTTTGAACAACCTGATCTAGTGGAAAGTGTCTCTGTCCATGGCAGGGGAGTTGAACTAGATGATCTTTAAAGGTACCTTCTAACCCAAACCATTATATGTTTCTATGACTTATTTCCCTACTGGTGTGTCACTCTGCTTCCCCACTCTGTCCTTCTTATCAGTGCCTGGATGAATGCAATCATCTCACTCTCAAACAGGAAACAAAAAATAACTACCATATACAATACTATAAAGTACTGTATATCGTGGTTGCAGCCTTATTCCTGTAAGCCACATACTTACATGGAAGTTATAAGAACAAATGCAATTTATGCTTGCTCAGGAGAGTAACTGAAAGGCCCATCAACCTCATGAAGGAAAAAAAGTGTGGCTGAGAATCAAATTTTTAAGCCCTAGCTTATGCATATCAAAGCTGGGTGCTTTTGTTTGGAAGAGGTGTGGGCCACAGGGAAGAGAACAGTTATTTTTCTCTCAGATTAGGTCCTGTATCTGGATTTTGGTAGTCCAAAAGGGCTTCTGCTGTGTTTTACCAAGCTTTGTGAGGCTAAATCAGGAGACATGAGAGCCACATAAACAGGGACAGTTTTTCTCTTGCAGCCACTTTTTTGGTGTGTATCATGCTCAGATAGATGGTGGTAGAAGAGACTATGGAGTTCACAGACAAATGGTGAACACCCTGCTGGGCTCAAAGGGGAAGGCTGAGATCACATGATACCAAGTTTTGCTCCACTCTTGAGCTGCTGACTGTTGTCTTCTAAGAAAATTCCTTTTTATGCAGGAATTAATGCAAACTCCTGGTACAGCCTAAACTAGTTTGTCATGACATCACTTGTTTGTTTGGTTCTTTCCCTGAATAATTGGGATTTGGCCTGTAACAGAAACAGGGATGGGAAGCATATTTGCCCACCCAGGCTGCAGAGAAAGATTGTAAATCATGACATTAGTCAAGTAGCAGTTTGAGTCATACCTGGTACCATAGCACAGCTGACTCAAGAAGCAGTCCTCTGGGGAACTGAGCAGGGGAAAATGGGAAAGAAAAAAAAGCACTTTAACTAGCAGTGACTAGTTTTAGTTCTTCTTTCCTGCCTTTATTTCCAGGTTGTCACCTGCATTACTGGAGGAGATATTGTTTGGCCCAAGGGAATTCTTCTTCCCAATCCTCTGATCAATCCTACAATTCTTTTCAAACCAAGACAGCAACTGAGCTGGGATTCCTGGTTCAGACTCTTTCTCCCACTCAGATAACTGTTACTGTCCAACGGCGCAGGTGTGAGACAGCTGCTCACACAGCAGCATCTAGCTAGATGTTGGAGGTCTGATTAGACACTGAAATGAGAACTGGAACAGGGGAAAGGACATTTGTACCTTCAGATTCTACCTGCTTCTTTATCAAAGATATCGTAATGAGCTATGTCAGTTCCACATTCAGAGGACTGGCTTCATAATTACATTATACAGCACCTTTCCCAGTCTTCCACAAGACATCATTTATCTGAAAACAACATTCTTTCTCAATGAAAAACTTCAGATCTGTTTGAGGCATTACCTTTATTATAATTGGTGGAGGGATGACTGTGTGGACAAAGCACAAGACGCCAAAGATAAATAGTCTCTGCTCCATAGATAACCTTGCTGAGCTGACTTTTCTTGCCCATGAGGGTTGTATCAAGGTCATTTCCCAATAAGGTAAAGTTAATATCCGCTTCATTCCCCATGACTGTGAAAAAATAAGGAGAGCATGATTATCATTCCTTAAGTCACCTGCCTGTTTTCTGTTGGAGGTCCACCTTTGCAGTGACATAACTGTTACTGAAGACTACATGCAGTTTTGTAGAGCAACTTCTAGTGTTCCTCTAGAAAAGCTGAGTGTGAGCATAGCCTGCCTAAAATGCAGTTGTTGACTCCTTCTGTTTTTTTTCTAGGCTTAACCTGCTTCAGAAAAGGCGGTCACTTCAAGCAAAAAGACAGACCTTGGCTCATTTGCTTCCAAATGCTGCGTCCTGCTGCACAAGGTAATGTGACACTCTTTCATTATATGACCTCATACACTCAACACAGCTTTAAACTGTACAGAAGCAACACCAGTCAGAGTATACGAAATATACTCAGATGGATCTACTTGTTCTTCACAAAACTCCTTTGGGTAGTCGTGAAAGACAATGTGCTATATCTGTAGGATTAGGCACCATGACACAAAGGATTTCAGTGTGATTCAAGCAGGTAGAAGGTGTCAAGATAAGAGGAAGCTTGACTTGATTACAGAGCAGCCAAGGAAAGGAGATGAATTTGGCAACAAAACTGAATTCAGTTTTAGATAAAGACATGACACGCTTGACATGAGCTTAGTTGTGAGCTCAGCTTCAAGTTTCGATGATTCTATGATTGTATGACTATAGGGGTGATAATTTCAAGGTACAAAAAGAAACAGATGTGATATTCTAAGACATGAGTTTCCTACCTAGCTCTGCCAGTGTCTATGTGAGTCTGTGGACCACTATGCAGCACACAAAGCACAAAGTGTTCCTCTTAAGGATCTTATCAGGACTTGTCCAGGACACATTTGTGCTGATGTCATAAAGAACAAAAATAGAAAGTTCAAAGGCTTCTTCTGTGGGGAATTATGGAGTAAATGTTCCAATTCCCTTCATTCTCAGATGTTAAGGAAAGGTTTTTATATGAATTTGAGATGGGAAAAGAGAGGCAACAGAAAGACAGATATTGTCTCTAAAGAGTATCATACCTGATGCCATGCCATATGGCAGCCCATACTACAACACTGGGCAAGGAGAACTGTAACCTCTCAGAGGAGCTCAAACCCAGTCTATGATCCTAGTTTGATAGGAGGCTGCTCTCTGGTCCGAAGTAGCCTTTTCTTTGGCAGAAACAGCTGCACCACCTGGAAAACTCATAGGCAAGAAGCGATTTGCCTTTCCTAAAAATTTGAAGCTAACTTCTAAGGAGATCAGGTGAAAGAAACTACATGCAAGAGTTTGTTTTCTGTACATCTGCACCTCTCTCGTGTTTATTTCAGAGTACAAAAGCAATTCCTTTTCCAAATCTGACTCAGCTACAGATTTGGCTTTGAAGAAAAGAATCTGAAAAAGAAGACCCAAAGAAAATAACTGCACTTGTAAAGTACACCAAAGATGCTGGGGCAAACATGAATGTAATCTGAAGGGTGCTGAGTTATACGTACGATGTTGTGATTGATACTGTCACAACAAACTTCCCTCCTTTTGGTAGATATAAGGGGTTGGATTGTCAAACAGCATCAAACCATTCTCTGGGAATTCAAGTGCAGATGGTCGTACTCTGTCAGCCTTGACTCACTACATTGAGTCCAATGACTAAGAAGGTCAAGAACAATTCATTCAGAAACAAACTTTCTTTTAGTTCTGCTGCTGCACTTCAGGACCACGCTAGGGATAAAGCTTGAGAATTCATTTTCACAATCTTCTTTTCCTGGTCTTTGGGATCCTCATTGTTTCTCTGAGTGTCGGCCAAGCACTCTGATGTGAGCACAGAGGACAATATCTGCCGACAGCTGCTCACAGGGTCTCTTATTTTGCCTTCCCTCTTCCTTTGACCAGAATTTCCATGATTGGTCATGGAAACCTTCCTGTAACACTGCCAGGGCAAGCTGCCCATAGGCAAAGACCTTACCGCTATACAATTTCCCAGCTGAGAATTCTCCCACCTGGCATACGCAGCAAAGGAGCGGTGACTCAGGCTTTTAGTTACCAGCACACCACTGGGCTTCACAGTGGTTAAAGCATGACGTTTAACAAACCGACATTTGTTAACGTGAACCGCGTTTTGCCAGAAAATTCCTCCCTGGTCCACTGGGAAAGCTGGGAGCTTCACACCATGCTCGGCGGCGGGGGGAGCGGAGCCGGCGGAGGGGCTGCCCCGGGAGCCACGGTGTTCGCACAGCTGCGCTGCCCTGGCGAGGGGTGGGCGAGGGACGGGAGGCACCGCAGCGCCCCGAGGGGCTGCATTTCAGGGGACGCTTTCAACGCCACTGCTCTGGGGTCACGGCTGCCGCTAAAATGATGGAAAGTGCTTTCACGGCGTACCAACTACCCCCACAAGTAACCCAATCCGTCAGCGCAGAAATTTGCCTTTTGTCGGCTCTCCGGGGGAAGGACGGAGCCGGTTCTGGCCCTCCCCGCCGGCCCGGCCCCCCGGGGCACAGGCGGGGACATGGCGGGGACGCGGCACGGGGCTGTCGCCGCGGGAGAGCCGCCGCGAGATGGCGCCCTGGCACCTCTCGCCCCCGCAGAGAGGGGCGGCCTGTCAGCGCGGGCCTTTGTGGGGTTATTTTTCCGCCTTTTTTCATTTTTAAGCCTTTCCTTCCCCCCCCCCCCCCCAACTTCTCCCCCCCAACTTCTCCCACGGACAATCTGGGGAGCTATGCTGGGTTCTCTGGGTGAGGAAGGAGGGGGCTGCGCAGCGCCGCGGCGGGATCGCGGCTGCCGGCTGTGGCGGAGGCGTGTGAGGGATGCTCCCCGGGGAGCCCCCGTGCTGCTCACACGCCCCACGGCAGCTGGAGCATCCCCACTACTCCCCCCCAGCCCGGGGAGAGCACCCGCTGTGAGGGTCAGCTCGCTGATACACGGAGTGGCTCAAAAGCATACTAAGCATGGTGAAGGATAATTCAGTCTCCCCTCTCCTTCTTCCCATCCTCTGGCCCCCACTGACACCTCCACGCGCACCACTGTCCCCTCCTGCTTTTGTGATTGCCCTGTACCAAAGGCTCAGGAGTCTGTGGGGGAGGGACAACGAAACATAAGAGGATTGAAATCCTGGTGAAACCCGGTGCCAAACCAGCTGGACAACTCCAGCCCAGGACTCGTGCAAAGCATGCTTCTCCAGGAGGCTTTTCAGTTCCTGCTGGAAGCCTGGGGAGGATGGGGACCCTCACCTCCATCTGACCTGAGCACTCAGTGAAAGTGGTAATCCTGAGCCACTGGACAAGCCCAAAAGAAAGATGTGGCACCGAAACAACAGAAGCAACCAGACCTGCCTGACATGTACCTGCTCTGAGCAGCTTCTCCTTCCTTTATCCGTGTGTCCCTTTGTCTCCACCAAATTCAATGAATGATTATGTGTGAGGGTGCAGGGATCTCTGCTGGGAAGAAGGATCTATTTTGTGAACTCTCGTTCATTTTTCCTCACTACAGGTTGTTTACTTAATGCCAGGACTGTTGGATGTACTTTCTCAGGGGTGTAAACTAGAACAGCACACCAATTTCTTCTCATTTTCACTTTTCACTTCTCTTGATTGTCCTAGGAGCACTTATGAGCTCACAGGGCCTGCCTGGTTTTGGGTTTTCTGAGCCTCTGCAGCTTCCCTTAAAAACAGATCTTAGATCTATTAGTTTACAATGGCATGAAAGGCTTTGGGGTGAAAGATGGAGGGGAAAATGTGATAGCTGTTCTACGATTAAAAGAAAAAGAAATAGCGGAGTCTGTTCTTTCTGCATAGGGGGTTTAGTGTACAGAAATTCTAACTCAGTTAAAAATAAACCAACCCCAAATTGACTGAAATGAAAAGTCAGTTAAAAAGGGAAAAAAAAAGGAAAGCTTATAAACTGTAGGAAACAAACTGATTTTTGGAAACATATTGTCCCTTAATTGAACATCTATTTCTAGACGGAGTCATTTGTGCATGGAATCCGGCTCTGTGGCTTTTGTTTGACAGTGAAATGATCAGTTCCTCAAAGTGTGAACGTCATGTGGAGAACCCTATCACTGCCTTGGAAAGGACTTCTACCCTAGCAGGGCTTTGTTGGCAATGTCAGAGGGTGCAGAATCAAACTGTGTTGTAATCCCTAATTGTATGTCATCACGTAACAGCCTTTAATGGCACTGATGGCTTTATGGGTTTTAGTTAGAGTTCTAAGGGGGTGGAATCCCACGTGCCAGGCACTGCAAAGGGCCAATATGGCCCAGGGTCTGTTGCTTTTACAGGAAAGGCCAGTCGAGGTGGATCTGGGTACAGGCAGGACAGGCCTTGAGCAGCAGTCTGCTGGGCGGGAACACAGCAGCCCTGCTCCTGCAGCTGACCTTGCCTTTGCCAGGGCTGCTGAGCTGGCTGGGGCTCCTGACAGGCTTCGACAGGGGGCTGATGACTAATGCTGGGAAGAGCAGCCCCTGCTCCCAGTAGTTTTTTTCCTCTGAATGACTGCGGGAGCATCTGCCCCTACCCTTAAGAGCTGTCTCCTAGCCCTCCATCTCCTTTTACATCCTCTCTCCTTAACTTCCCTTACCACAGTAAAAAATTGACCTGTCCAGGCTCCTCAAACCACAAATGTCAAAATTCATGGCACTCTGAAGATGTGGCTCTTTTAAAAGCCCAGTCCAACCTGATTGTAAGCCTCCCCCATTCCTTTCCTCCACTCAGATGTCACTGCCATCGGTGGAAGTGGTGAGGGCTCACTGTTGTTTGACTTCCAGGTATCTCTTGGGATGGGTAGTTGGGCTCCCCTGTACCCTTTTGCAAGTGTTTTCAAGCCTCGCAGTGTCTATCTCAGCAATATTAACAGGCTAGTTTTGCAGAAGGTAGAACTCACCACGCAGGTGAATCTCTGTCCCACTGCAGACAAGTCCTGACTCCAAATGCACTGAAGAACCACTAAGCAACACAGATATTTCTGTCACGCCCCAGTTTGCGGTATAATTCCTGTTCTTTGTCTTCAACCAGATATAATTTGGGACCTTCCAACCACCCTCCCAATTCCATAACATCCAAATGAATTTGGCCGCCTTCACAGGGCAGTAACCAGAGCTCTGGTTTCCAAGCATGCTCAAGACCTGAAGAGACTCCAGTTCAGTTCTTTGCAGCTCAGCACCATTTCTAGCTACTGCATGTCACCTCTTCTTAGACCAACCTTTAGCAAAAGACTTCTGCATCGAGCTTCCAAGATGTTGGCTGTCAACATGCAGATGTGCAATCCTGCCTCCCACTTCCCTCCTTCTTCCTTCCCTATCTTCTCTATCATACCACAGAATCTCTCAGGCTCCTGCAATGTGGAACTAATCCCACAAAGACAATCTTGCTATCTCTGGCAGATGGACATTGATCACCTACCAACACGAGGACCCTCCACAAGTAGCATAATTTCTCTCACCCCTTAACCCTGAACAGTTTCGTTGCCAAGACATCACACAGTGCTCCTAAAAATCAATCTACACCTCTTCTCCTCTAGTAAACTAGACTGCTTCTTTTTCTACAAGAAATAAAAGCAGCCATGAGTCCTTCAAGGGAAAGATGTTTTCCTCTCCTCCCTCCTCCACCTACATGGCATGAATCTTAGGCTATATTCCACAGGTTTGATTGGAAGTAAGCTTCTTACTGCTGGCAGAATCTGCCTCCGCGCCCTCTCTGCTCATTCAGTGAGTGACACTAATCAGTGGTGTGGGAGGCAGGGACAATATCAAGTACTGAGGTGATTGACAAGCCTCACTGAGGATGTACATGTACCCCATGTACATGTAGGTATGTGAGGGTGAAATAGGGTGGATCAATCAATCTCTTTGTATCATTGCCCATCGCTGGCACAGATCTTCATTTAATTAATAGTTCACAGAGTGGAGAAGAAGAAACAAAGCAAGTTTTCCCCTCAAAAGCCCTATTTGGTGAAGATTTTAGAGTATTTTTGTGAGGTTTTTATGGGTTTTTATATCTCCTGTTAAATGAGCAAATGCCTCCATATTAATCACAATATGGAATCGACATGAAAAATCAGGCCCTGCTGGGCAGGGAAAGATCCTCTGAATTATCTCAGCAGGAGAGCTGGCACTAATTTACTGCTGTTGTGCTCCAAGTACTTCTGATGCAAAAAACGAATGGAGCTAAAGGTTTGTGACTTAGCTTGCAAGTACATTTAGGCTTTTTGAACAGCATCAGCGGGGCAATGTAAACTGGCATGAGACCCTTGACTCATGGTTCGAGTCAGCAACCTAGCCCCGTGTGACCTGCCTTCACGCCTCATTGTCTTCTTTTTGAGCAGTCTTCCTTCCCTCCTCCCCACCACATATATTTTTGCTACTCCAGAGCCTTAGATGTAAAAATGCACTGCTGTTTCTCTGCTTTACCTTCGAAAATAGTGAGTTTCATGCCTGTTCTAGTTTATTTCTGTGAGTTTGCCAGTGGGCCCTTTTGTTAACAGAGATAGAGATGAAGGAAGCAGCCACAGCTCTGTTTATCAAAGACGTGAAGGATAATGTTGTTTCACACTATGAGCAGGTTACAGCAGAGATTTTTCCAAACCCTACAGCCTTTTCTACCCTGTTCCTTCAATGGTACTGTAGGCCAGAGTTGTACCAGAAAACTAAATGTAGGATCTTTCTGTGGCACTGAAACCAACTGGAATGGAAAGGTCTGCATTCACTTACATTAAACCTCATTACCCTTTAGAAATGGCTGTCTGTCTGTAAACTCCTTATGAAGAATTGTTCCTGTCCTGGGCTAAATCAGAGACTGCTTAAAGGCATTGTCTGGTGGGCCCCCTCCTTGGTTTGGGTCAAAAATGTGGCGGGAAATGTACAAAAAATTTAAGAGTGGGTGATTCAGTTCTGGAGTCTGGGAACACACCCTGACACCGTATAATTTTTTAACATAGTAATGACCAAGATGTCTTTTGCCTTTGAGCATTTGATTTTGTAAACCCACTAACACAACTGCCACCTTAAAGCCCTTTCTTCTGCAGAATAGAGGCTCCACCTCCTAGCAGAATGCTAGAGACTGTAATTGCCTAGGTGGCAAACCATCCCACCTTTCTTGGTAGCTTCTGTTTTGTAGTCTCCCTTTGCCTGAATGTGCATTTGCTGTTTCTGTGAGGAGGCAAGAACTGTGAAGCTGTGGTTCCCAGGCTGGGAAAAGAAGTCAAGACTTCTGTCTAAGGATGAGATCTATACTTCCAAGAGATAACTTGTCACTTTAACCCCTGTTCAGATTCTCAAGTTTTATGGTGAGATATAAAAGATGAAGTCTTTGGGGTATTAGGTTCCAGTGTGTTTGATTAACTCTCAGGATTAACACCTCCAGGTTTTTGGGTTTGCATCAGATTACATGCTAGTATGGGTTCGCCCTGGCAACATGTTCTCACAGCTACATTGGAGGCACAGGCATTTGTGAATACCTTGCATGGTCTGGTGCTTTCCTGTTAATCCAGCAAGTCATAGACCATTGGTGCCCAGCTGCTGCTGGCTAATGTCAAATCCCAGACACCAGAAACAGCACTACTACTCACTTGGTTAAAAGGGATGTCTGACATACACATCTCCTTAGACAATTTTTTGTCCACCTGAGTTTGCTTCCCAAAGTTTCCTCTTTCCCCCTAAATTACTTCTTCTTGAGTGAAACTAAAGGCTTTTTTTTTTTTTTCTTTTCCTATCTTCTCCTGAGAAACAGACCAAAGCCTGTGGACGGCCAGAACTTGAGCTTAGGAGTGCAGTGCTGGAATGCCTCTCCTGGGTCAGAGTGTCCATTTCCTGACTGCAGCATCCTATCATGTCACACAAGGTCCTTCATAATGCGTCAGACTTATCTTTAAAAATAGTCAGGCTCTTGTCTCTGGCCTCTGGAACAGAGGCAGAAAACGAAACTTTTAAAACTGTCCCAAAGAAACATTTCCTGTCCACAGGACAGACTTCACCCTATGACAGCTCTGTCTGGTTAATTTTTCCCATTTCCTGACCACTTTTTTGTGCTTTCTCTTCTCTGCACCTTCCAGGCTTCAGAAAGTAAATTGGCTTTCTGTTTGGGTAACCTGAAGATTTACTCATCACCCTTGGCCTGACCTTTTTTCGATATACTCAGCTGCTCCCTCTCTGCCCCTCCTGGCAAACAGGCAGGCAGGACATCCCACCACAGAGCAGTTTCCAGCTAAATGCCCATATTCAGCTGGAGTCATGTCAAGGCATGAGCCTCTGACGTTTCCTGCCACAGAGGAACTGGTGGACCAGTTATCCTGCACCAGGCCTTTGTGAGGTTGCTGCTTTGTTAGCATGGTGCCAAAGGCTGGTGTGTCCCTACACTTACCTTACTAGCTTGTTAATGTGGTACCAACATACTCTTGTCCCTCTGAGGCTACTGACCCTGAGCTCTGGACTCAGTTGTGCTTTTCTGTAAGCACCCCAGAATCAAGCTGTTGGAACATGGCACTGTGCAACAAGCCTTACATAACTGCCCTGGCGTAGAACTGCAAGGCTTCCACAGTGCCCCCCTTTTGACTTGTCACTTCTGGAGTTATTTTGTCTGGCTGTACACTTATTTCTGGGATGGTCTGTGGCTGTGCCCCACAATGGACTTGTTGGAGTACACTATGCATCTGTTGGAACATATCACAAGTCTCTTTTTAGGGTATTATCCCAGATTTCCTTTCTTTGCAGATCAAAACAGTCATGTCTGGTGTGTGACAAAGACAGGATAAGCACTGCAACATGGAAATTCAGAAATATTTCTGTAATCTAGGCTTACTCTTTACTGTACTGTTTCTAATTCTTTGCCTAGGACCAATGTTTACTTATGTGAAGTAAGCCAGGGGAAAACCCTCAGTTCTGGCAGTATTTTGTCACTCTCTGTATCGTGGCTCTCTCTGTATGGCATGAAATGACATCTGATGGCTTTCTGAGATGGGACAGAACATATTTCAGAGAAAAGTCACTGTGCCATGTGTATGAAAAGCCCTTGTCTCCTCAGCCATCTCCTTTGACATGCCAAAAGGGAATAGGCTCTGGAAACTGTATCTGTGGAGACTCTGGTCATGAGTTTGAGAATACAGCAAGATTATGGACTAAAAGCCATCAAGAAGGCATGGCTCTGCAGTATGCAAAATCATGCAGGGGATGAAGACAGTCGGATCACAAGACCTGATATACAAAACATGGAAATATCTGGCAGTATCAACACAGGTCCTCTTGATTCCGACTAAGCAGAAAAAAGAGAAAGCTTTCACCTGAAGTTTAGGAGGGCTGGAAATAATAGGTGTTATCTTTCCCTAAAACCATAGACATATGTTTGCCACATGTCACGGCCCTGCCATCTGGACATGTGAGAGCTGGTCTTCCACAAGGTTCTGGTGGTATCTATATAATTTGTCTCTCCCTCTTTCTCCCCCTCTCTTCTTCTTCCCTCTGCTTCTCTTCCCCTGCTCCTTTCTTGGTGTTTTGGGTGGCTTGGAGCTGGAGAGTTTGGATTTTGACTTAACCGCTGTGGAATAGTGTGTGCTGGGTCAGTATTGTGGTGGAACATTTTGTCTAGCTTGTGTGGTGCCCTTTTGAACTTTTGCCAAGTTCCCCTGTTTTCTCCCCTAAATTATCAATAAAAAATACCTCTTGGGAACAAGTCTGTGGCTTGTTCTCTTGACGCTATCTCAAGGTATTAAAGAACCCTGAATATATATTTTAAAGTAAAACTCCTGGCTTAGCCTGTGAGCATGCAGCTCTGGGGCCAGAGTGTTGCAGGAGAATAGAAGAGGACAGGACCTTTCTAGTTAAGAGTAGTGGCAGACACAAAACATAGAGCTAATTTAGAGGTAGTTTGCTGACTCAGTTGCTAATGATGTTCTTCCTACTGGCTTAGAGTCCTGGAGCACCCCACATACCTCTAGTCAAAATCAAACTGGCTCTTTGTTCTTGCTTCCGATTCTCCTACAGCCAGTGGGGGGAAAGATAGAGGTAGGAAACACAGAACCAGCCAATCCCAGGTGGGGGCATGGATAACACGTTATGTTTTGGGCTCCACCCTCCCTTTTGCTTTAATTCCTGGTTGACAAAAATATACCATGGCAAAAAATGCAAAACCAACATTTCACTTTGGAATACAATCCTTTTCTCAAGGATTGAGAAAGCTTTTCTTTTTTTTTTTTTTTTTTTTTTCCTAATATAAATGAGTGGGAAAACGGAAGGGCCTCTCAGACAGTTCTTGCTTTACTAAGAAAATCTTCACTACTCAAGAACCTCTCAGGCAAAATCACTTACCTTTTCAGTGGAAATTTGGTTCAGAACAAGTATTTCCTCCTCACAAATCTCAGTCCTTAAATGCTCCCTTTTCACTCAACCAATTTGGATAAAGTTGAAAAAAGCACTTAAGTGAACCTAAGCTCATTTCGTTTTCAAAAGTCAGTTGGGAGTCTGAAGTCTCATGGAAAATCATCAAAACTCGAGGCTCCTTAATTAATGAGGTGCTTTCAGACATTTTCCTCTTTGGCAGAATTCTTGTCTGAAAAGAGAAAATTCATTGGGGAAGATGTGAAGTCCCAAGAAGAAGGGATAGAAAACATCCTTAATGCTCTCCCTTTCACCAAGGGTGTTCATTTCTTATGCATCTCCTCACTTTCTAGCACAGTAAAGTGTCCTGCTGCTGCTGGGTGCTCTCCATCAGCTGGGTTCTGTGTTGTCTGTGAGAGTTTTACCATCTGAGGGCAGACCATTCTCCAACAATCATTCTGTGGAGGGAGAAACCAAAGTTTTGTCAAAATCTGTGCCAGAGGTATTCCTCTCTGGGAGATCAAGGTCAAATAATGGCTCTTATGTGGGCTACAGCAGTACAAAGGGGCTGCTGAGGAGAATCTCAGTCTTCCCTGTGCTTTTTCATTGCTTTCAACTATGAATTTTGTGGGTGGCTAACAATGTTTTCTGTTCCATCAATTTGTATTTCAAAAATTAGTACAGTTGGTTAGAGCAACGTGCTAATAACACCGAGGCTGTGAGTGTGATCCCCAGATGGGCCTTTCACTTAAGAGTTGGACATAATGATCCTTCCAACGCAGAATATCCTGTGATTTTGTGAAAGGTGGGTGTACACCCTCCTTCTAGCAGTATATGATCCATTTCTTTCTCCTGAGAGCTATGGGAGGTTCTGACTCACAGGCAGGAGAGGAGCAGACATTCCTTGAAGCATTATCTGGTCACTAAAGGAAAGGGCAGTCAGCAGTCCTTTGCCATAACTTGGCAATGGCAGCATGGCTGTCTCACTTTCTTGTCCTGCCCAGATTCAGATTTCACAAAGCCATATATGTAAGACAGCTCTGCTGCCTGTCTCAGGACAGAGTTCAGAGTTAGGTCTGAATCACTGTGAGCCATAGCTGGCTTGGGGTTTGCACAACAACTGGACTACCAAAATGCCACAAAGGTGCTCTGTCTTCCTAAAAGATGTCTCCTTGACAAGACTGCTAGGGAACATTGCAAGGAACCAATGCAAGAATAATAAATAATTTACCCATCCAATGTGCATTTTGGAAGCAATGTATAATCCTTACATCTGCTTTTTCTCTTTCACTAAGTCCAGCTGAAGGAAGGTTATTACTGAATTGTATTAGGTCTTGGTGCTGCTCCTGCCACAATGTAGTACTTCCAAGATCTCTACTGAAATAATTCACTCTCAGATGCTAATCAGGAAAGTGGTGGATTAATTTTGCATACAGCAACTTCTTCTCACTTTAGGCTGCAGATAGGATGCTGGTGGGAAACAGGTAGAAACTATCATAGAATATAAGGCAGATGCTGTGGAGTACAGGAGTTAATGAGTAGGATTCTGCCCTGGTCTTTGCGTATATTAGGATTTTCTATTTGTTGTGCATTTGTACATTGTCTGGTATAATGGGGTCCTGGTCTGTGTGCAGGGCTCCATAATACAAATAAATACCACCATGAATAATGGCAGACCTTGTGTAACTGCCCCAAAGTCGTCAAAAGCTGCAAGCAGTCTGAGTCAGTACCATTGTGTAAGGGGGTAATTTTCTGCCTTGACAGTGTTGTGACCAGCTGGAATTGTTCTCTCTGATAATTGCCAATCTGGATTTCTCCCAGATGGCAGCATCTCATAAAGAGTATCTAAGAAGAGCTCTGCTCCACTCTCTAATAAGACTCCACAAGAGAGCTGTTCATCCCTGTCACCCCTTATCCATTGCCTCAGGCAAGTCTCCTGTCAATTTGCAGTACAAGTCATTGCTCTGTGTTTATTTTTCCTTTTTATTTTATTTCTTTATAGAAACTTCTATTTATTACCTTGGCAATGATCCACCCAGCAAGGAACAAACTGTTTTGTGACAGAAAAGATGAGACATTCTGCCCTGGACCAGCCAAAAGCAGTGCCACTGATCTTTCCTATGCCATCCTCTAGCCCCTCAGATCGTGTTTAAAAAGGCTGTGTTTTCCTAAGGCACTCATTTTTCCAGCAGAGAGAGGGTGAAAGAAGAGGTTGTGCTGTGCATCCACCCGAGGGTCCCTGAGCAAAAACCCTTCTACAACACACTACTGCTTAGCACACAGATGTGTAGTGACTGAGGAACAGGGGGTTGCCAGTGTATAATTTTAATCCTGAAGTTCATAGGACCTGCCAGCTCAGCAGATGCTGAGGAGAACAAGACTGTAGGTAGTGCAGAAATCAGGGATTATGCAAAATGTAATTGCTCTCCTGTGTAGCTGGCACTGCAACAGCTCAGCTCCTGATTGAGGTGATACTTGTTTCCAGTCTGCCTCTTCACCTTTTAATGTGTTTATCCATCATTGTGGTGCCCAAGTGCCTCGCAATCTAGAAGATGCTTATCCTCTCTCAGCTCTCCCATGAGTGCTATTGGCTCTCCATCAGGGATGGGAAACCAAGATGCTGATTTAGGTAAAGTTTGGAAACTGGTAGAACTGTTCCTAGGCCTTTTAGATCTCTGACCTGAAGAGTAAGACAGAAATCCATGGTACCTAACACACAGTTATTTTACCAGTTTGAACCTACTTTAACTCTGAAACTCCTGGGAGCTTTGCAAAGACAGTGAAGAACTAGTTGGGATCTGTCACAGTCCTGATGCTAGTGGGTTCTGAAATGCAAGATTCAGCTCCACTGCTGGGAGTATGTTTCTTGTGCTTCTGTGTGGCTTTAGTTCCCAGTGTAATACAGAAGGACCTCAAGTCCCAGTTTAATAGAGTTGTGCAGTTTTCCAGGTAAGGTCATGATGCATGAAGGAACTGTTTCTTGCAGCTAGAATTATCCACCCTTACCCCTTCATCTAACACAACTGTAGAAACTGTAGAGGTTTTTATTTTGATTTGTTTTTTAACCTCAAAATATGGACTCAAGACATATCATTAAAACCCATGTAAAATATTCAGGGCTCTCATGTGTGAGTTGGTGTTCTATACTAAATGCTGAAAGCCAAATGCTTGTGCAAGGACAGTCTTGAATAAATAACAGTCCATCTGGAATGCCTCCTTCAAGATCTTGGAGTGGAAGAATGCACTGGAGAGAGGGAGTTGCTTCCCTCCAGGTCAGAGTAGTGTGAGGACACGTATTCAATGTGTCAATGGAGGTTTTTTTTCCTTTTATATTATTTTACTTTGCTACACGATGTCCTGAAACACAGTGACCTAATTCCTCCTTCTCTTCGTGTTTACTATGAACTAATAATCTTAGTTATCCACCCCAGCTAAAGCACAGGACATATTTGCATTAATAAGTCATCAAATACTTCTGAACAATAAACAAATGCACAAGAAACCTTTCATGGACAATTCACCAAAGGAGCTGTCTGCTGCAAACAGTCCAGGGATCTTTCTGAAAGTGCTCCGAAAAGCAGAGTCTGACATAAGAAGTCTGGTCTCTATTGTTAGGGGTCTACTGGGAAGGGACCAATGAGCTACCAATCCTCCACTTGGGGGCCAGGAGCTTGCAGTGAGGACAGACACTCAGGAGATTTCTTTGAAGCAGACTTGGGATCAGAGTCCGTCACAGCAACAAGTGTGGGATCAAAATAACCTAGTGGCTCAGTCAGTCCAACACGCTGCCAACAGCAAGTTACCCCTGCTGGCTATGTAGATTTCAATGTTTTTCCCTGTGTTTTCCTAATGGGACTTTCATGACATCACTTAGAAAAGTTTCCAATAAATTCCACTGCCCTAAAGTCTTCACTGCTGTCTTGCCTATATTTTCTTGCTTAATACTCCTGTTCCCACTGAGCTGTCCCCATGTCCAACTCTAAATAAAAGGCTGTCTCAGTTGTCATCTCCACCTTTCAAACACATCTGGGTGTTTTCAGCCAGTCTATCTCAGACTTTGTTTGCCTACATGGCACAGAATTATCCCTTTCAGAGTTTTCTTAGGCTTACTCAAGTCAATCCCTTTAGGCTCATGAAATGTTTTTCTTGCTAATTCTTGGCCTCCTCCCAAACTGTTAATAACTTTCTAGGAACATGATGCCTGGGACCTAGGGTGGTTCTGCATGCTATGGATGACCAGTGATGATAGAGGCAAGGAAAGGTCTTTGGGTGATGTTGTCATGAGAGCAAAAGGAAATGTTTCTCTGGGAAGTCTCAGGCTGAGACTGTACCAGACACAGGTTAGAGAGAAGTTGGGCAAGGCTCACAGCTAGCTCTAATCAAACCTGAGTACAGAAGCTGGGTTTACAGCAGTTTAGGATGTGTATTCCCTGTATCAGGTACTGTGCCAGGAGCAATGCTGCAGTTTACAATCACATCATGGCAATGGCTTTCTTATCTATGGTAGCATATCCATCCCACAGCTTTACGAGACATATTGACTTGTCTATGAAGTGGGTCTGGCTGGTGGTCTTTGTTTCTCCACATAAGAGAAACTGAAGGGAGGAAAATTTCCCAAGAGGACTCAGAGTTGAAAGATCTAGGGCAGAGCCACTGCTACCCATCTCCCCCCTGCAAATTCTCTGCTCTTTTTGAGTGCAGAGAAAAGGCTGTTGCTATAGAAACCAGTGGGGAAAATGTACATTATCTCATGTTTTACATACTTTTTCAAGGAGACCGTTTAATCTGAGCCTGCCGCCATGTAATTTTACAGAAACAATAATGCTAGTAAAGTTCCTGAGTGTAATAGTGATTTCAAATTGCATCAAATAATCATCAGTGACTTCAAAAACACCTCTGCTTGTAAGCTTCTGCCCTAGCCAAGACACTGGCACAGGGCTAGTAAGGCAACCCATAATAAGGTGCATGACAGGAGAGTAAATCTAAGGCAGCAAAAGGTGTGATGAGAGGTGGGGGGTGGGTTCTTCACAGTGGTAAGCAGCAGCTAACATCTGAGGAAGGACAAAAAAGCTAAATAAAATTTCTTCACATTTAACTTGTTTGTAAAGAAGTAGGAAATGAAAGGTGCGATTTATAGAATACATTTTAGCCTATCTTTTTGTTTCTTTACATGCACAACCTCCTATTGCTTTCCTACATTTTTTAGCCCCCTTTTGAAGCTCCTTTCTGCTACCCTTTTAAAAATTATCCCACCATTTCCTACTTGCCTTTGTAAAAGCCCTTTGACCTCCTGGACAATCAGACATATTGTACCCCAGGGTCTCAAGGAGACAATACTCTTTGCGAGGCTGCATCATGAAAGCCTCTCTCTACCATCAGGCTGGCCTGGTGCAGAAGTTCTACTGGGGATCCTTCAGAACAGAAGCATAATTTAATCCTTTGGACATCAAAACAGGTCTTCACTCTGTCCTTCCTACACTCAGTTTGTTTTTTACTTAATTCACCATGAACCAGTGTTTCTTTCCTGATTTCCTGTGGCTTAATTAGATTTTTACCAATATTTGTAGTAGCTCCTATGTGTTGACTTGCAATTTCTTCAGGACAAGGACTTTCTTGCTGTATTGAGCAATATACAAAATAAATCTCAGTCCTGTCTTGTTCCAGGGCTGTGATTGATCCTCAGTCAGGTCCCTGCTAGATGTTCTGAAAGTAAGCACACAAAAACATCAGCAAGGCTTTGTATCACTAATGTTTGGGTTTATATACTGCAATATAGGACAAGGTAGCTATTGGAATAAAGCAACTCAATTACACCAGGTAAGACCAAGTAAAGATACACTAGCTCTCAGCATCTTTTCCACAGATCCTTTCCTCCAGACTTGCCCTTAGTCCTGTGCATTTTCGTGACTTCTTGGAGTAAAGTCTATGCAGTAAGTTCTTCTTGGAGTAAAGTCTTGGAGTAAAGTCTTGCAGTAAGTTCTATGCAGGTGCCTTGAATCCCAAGGGGGGGGGGGAAAAAGACTGTTTCTCTTTCCATTGCCTCTGAGACCTGGCTGTAGGTCTGGTCTTTGCTCCTTTCAGGGTCTTGCAGTTTCTGCACACACGTAATAGAGTTTCTCATAAAGCCCTCCCCTGTTCTACCTTACAGTCAGACACATTCAGTGGTTAGCAGGGAAGAAGTAATTCGCCTTTCCTCTTCCTGCCTTACCTTATACCCCCTGTGCAGGAAGGTAGCCTTGCTCTCTGTTTTCCAGTCCCAGCCTTTTTCACAGAACATAATGGCTGCTAACTGTGAATAAACAACTGATACACATACTGTCTGGTTTAGGGGCTGTAAGAACTTC
Organism: Manacus candei; assembly: GCF_025592945.1. Lineage (NCBI taxonomy): Eukaryota > Metazoa > Chordata > Aves > Passeriformes > Pipridae > Manacus > Manacus candei. Next base: position 8,384,311 of record NW_026138066.1, read on the forward strand.
TAGAGCTCAAATAATATATAGATATTAATAGAATGACTGTAATGATATAATAAAAGAAAAAAAAATATCCTCAGGAGCACAATAATCTAACTTCAAAAGCAATTACCATCAGTAACAAAATGCAATGAGAAGACTAGGATTACTTTAATGAGATTATCTGCTTATTGCCATTTGTTTTTGTGGGTGACTGTAATACTGTTTCACCCTCATTCCCAGCCAGTTTCTCAGATGCTTCTCACCCTGAGCCTTGGCCAGCCAAGCTGGACTGTGAAGCTGGGGCTCACTGGCCTCCCCATGGGATCCAGCCTATCTCTGTGAGCACCTTGGTCTTCAGCCTCCCCTATTCTTGTGCCTTTGTTGTCTCTGCAACATTGTTTTTCCACACTAGGTGCCTTTGTATCCATGGCGGAAAAGGCAGGAATGGGAGGACATGGAAGGGTGAGGAAAGCTGGTGTCTTCAGGGAGATGGAAGGAGAGTAGGCAAAATAATTGTAAAGTCAGTGTTTTTAGACAAAGGCAGAGACTTGATTATGAAGACTCTTTTGAAATTCAGCTTTATCCAGCAGGCCAGGGAGAGCAGATATAGGCTCAGTAAGGAAGCACCTGGTCTATAGTGCAAGGAGTTCTCATTTAGCTTCCCAAAGCCTCCTAACCCAACCAATGTTCACACCTGTGCCCTTCTTACTCCATCTTCAAAACCCCTCCATGTCCTTGTGGCACACGAATCCCAGAGTCATGCACTTGGGTGGAGAGTTTGTAGAGACGTGGGCATGTGCTCAAACAGCTGGGATGTGTGAATGGCGAGAGGGAGAGACTGCTAAGAAAATAACCAGTGATGTGTCTGCAGAGACCACATTAAGTCACACCAGAGATCAGCATATCAGCTCTGTGCATGAAGAACAGAGTTGTTGTTTTCTTGTGTTGGAGGCAGCATGGGGAAGAGTAACTGTGGGCCTCTGCAGATATCTGTATATATAAGTTAATGTTCAGATAGATAGACAGATAGATAGATGTGGATATAATTCTATTCCAAACTGACAAGTGTGTAGCCCCTGGTGTCTGGAGGACTTAGAAGGTTCTTCCAGAACTTACTGGAGATCTCATCAGGACTTGTAACCCAGAACTCACTTGCCTTGATGTACCGGCACAACACAAAAACTGGACCTTCCTCCTTATCCTTGGAGGAAGTATAAAAGACCAGGACACAGGTAATAAATAAACCAGGTTTAATCATAAACCATTTACATATTTATAGAGAGGGAGGGAGACATGATCAGAAAGATGCTGCCTTGGCAACAGGAATAAAAGAACAGTGTATTTTACCAGTCAATATACAGTACCAATGAAGGGTGGAGCTGATAAATGAATATGGGATTTTGCGTCCCAGAGGCTAATTTTTACAGACAATCATCATTCTTGGTTTCCTGTCAAATTATAGCACGAACTAGCTCACAGCTCTGCCCAAGACACAGCAAGGCAGCCACAGCCAAGAACAGAAACTGAGGGTGAGAAAGGGAGAATATATCTGAGGTATATATAACATACATATTCTACTGTTGTGTACAGTCTTGGGGCCATGCTTTGCTCACAGATATGTGTGCACACATCTGATTTCAGTCAGCAAGAGTGGTAGGCTCATATCTGAGAGAATATATTGGGCTTTGAGGGCATACAGGAACTCATCAAACAACAGAGCCAAAAGCAGAACAGGGAGAGAGATGAAGACAAGGAAGCCTGTACTGAGCTGAGAAAGGAAAGAAGTGAATGGACAGCCCCAGATTTATCTGGCCAGTCTGTTCAACCCTGTTTGGACAGCCAGCACAAAGCTTCTGTTCTGAAGAACTTCTGCAGTGCAAAGGTTTACATCCAGGCAACCTTTATCAGACAGTGGGGGAATACATGAACAAAATGGCTAGAGGCATGTTAACAGAAGAAATACAATGGAGCTGGCCCTATAATCATTCAGTTCCTAATTTTGAAGAACAACCCAATCCTACCTCTTAAGTGGCCTAAGTCTACATATTAATCTGGTCACTCTCAGCTGATACAGGCAGAGGAAGAAATCATTACTCCAGTGACCATCAAGGCAGAGGGTGGCATTTGTACTATGGTACTCAGAGTTGGTGTGGCTGCTTTGAGAAACAATATCACACCAGGCTTGAAAAGCTGTCAAATGCATTGGTTTTTGCAGAACTATTTCACTTTCAATCAATGTACATACTAGAAAATTTTACAGATGAAAAACACCTTTCAGTGGTAGAAAGCAGACACTATTTAATGTCAAACACACCATCTGATTTTGCTAAAAATCCACCCCCAGACAATAAAAAAAACCCAAATCCCAAATAAAATCTATAACATAAACCAACATTCATGTCGATGTCAAATGGTAACTGTTCCCACAAACATAAAATCAAGTTCTTCTTAATGCAAGTGCCCTCAGAAGTGAGTGGAAGTCATGCATCCACATGTAGAGTCCACTCCCAATCCGTGAATCCTCAGTTAGGGCTGCTGCCCTTTGAAATGCAAGTCCCACTTTTTAAAAGGAGAGCTCCACACATGCATGCACACATACACACAGGCACATAGAGATTCACACACACACACACATAACTTCCTCTCTCTTAGCAAGAGCTGCATGCTGGGTAAGTGTTAATGCCTCCTGTGCATTTTTCACCTATTTTCTTTGTAAGGATAAGGTTGAAAAGTCTTTAGTTCTCAGGCCTGTGTTCTTTAAACAAAAAGGGGAATGAAGAGGAACTACATTACAGAGACAAAAAGATGCACTCGTGTCTCAGGCGTATACTTTTTTCCCAGTCATTTTCAAGGATGATGTTATTTACATTTGTGACTCAGCAGAATCCACAGGAAGAGTTATCCTTTCTCCACGTTGGGTTTTCTCAATAAACCCCATGAACTCGTTCTGTGTTCCCGTGGACCATTTTTTCTTTAAGGCACTGCATGTGGATGTTGACTTCAGACAGAAGTGCAAGCCTCCTTCACTGGATTGTGCATTTCTCCCTCTCTCTGGACTGACCTTCCCGGAGAACTTTCGATTTGATATACTTCAGGTCGCTGTTGACGCTTGGCCGGCGAGCAAAGGGAGAGATCATGCCATAGGCACCCATGTCCTTGAATCGGCGCATCCGGAAGGATTTCTGTTGGAAAGTGTCACCATACTGGATGGAGATCTTCCTGTGGAGAGAAGGGCTCATCTCATGAGGTAGCTTGGCCATGCTGAAGAGAACATAGAACATCTCATCCACATTGGTATTCTTCTTGGCTGACACTTCAAAGTAAGCACAGTTTTCGTCACTGGAGACAAGATTCTCACCTTCATCAGTGCGTACCTTGCGGAAGACTTCACTGTGGTCATTTTTGTTTCCACAGATCACCATAGGGAGGTCAGCTGATTCCTTGGTCTTGTTCTTCAGGCAGGATTTGACCTCAAGGATCTGTTTCTGGAGCCGCTTGACCTCATCAAAGGATTCTCTGTTGTCCAGGCTAAATACCAGGATGAAAACATCCCCTGCAATTTAAAAAAAGATACTGTAAAGGTTTGTTCATTGCAGCCAGTGTCAGAGGAACAAATTTTGAAAAAGACATAGGTTTATTTGCCATCTCTTCCCCATGTTTTTTGGTTGTTCCTTTGGCATCTATTCACTCAGCTGTACTTTAGTTCTTCTAATTCAACTCCCCACACCTTTCTGTAGTGCTACGGAAAAGACTTTCAGCTATGATGTTACTTCAGTGATATCTGAGCACGTTCCTAGTTTGCACTGAGCTTGTAAGTTATTGTGTGTTTTGCTCTCTTTTGTAAACGTGGCTCTATCTCAGCTCTGCTGCATTGCTCTTCCTTTCTCTTCATTTTGTTTGTATCTCCTGTAAAACACAGCCTGTTCTGACACCAGTAGGAGTGGAGAGCTAGTAGCCACTCAGCCTCGGTCTTTTGATTACACAATGCATGGAACAACACCTGAACTAAAGATTACAGCTGGTCAGTCCTGAATGCCTAAGTCAGTAATAAGAAGTTTCTCAGTGTGCAGTACTCTGCTGCCGTTGCATTTGCTCAAGAGAAACAGGCCATGGAAAAAAAGAAATACATAAATGACACAGATCCCCTGGCATTTCCTTTTGACATTTCCTGACTTACAATTCCTTATGCAAGTAGAAAATAAGGCAAACCATTGCCTGTTGAATGACATTCATGTAGAACATGCCAAGAGAGCTTTCAGGGACAAAAGCTCACATTTGCATCCCAGGAACTGGTCCTAGGACCTCACTGAATGCACATGCTATCCTGGCCAGATGTGAAACTTATGTTTCACTGGCCAGCTAGAAGGGTAGACAGCGAATCCAGAAAGTAGGTTTGCTGTGAGGTGTGGCTGAAGATATCTCTACTGTTACTTTTACAATTAAAAAATTCATTTTAGCTCACAACAGGAACAGTTTGACAGTGAGAATGTTCAAACTGAGCCCCCCATTTTCCTTTCCCCTCCCCTCCTTTTAACACATTTGATTAAGCACAGACTAAAGAGGTATCTTTTTACTGGAATATCAAATCAAAGAAATTGGGCTGGAAATTTTAGGAATAAAAAATTCTTTGGGATTTTCTCAGTTAGAATTCCCTTCTTGTGCATTTTACATTTTTTTTCACTACATGTGTTTTATAATGACATGTTTATTTTGCCCTCTTCTGCTCTTTGTGTCCTCAAGATTTTATTCAGGTATTTATTTGTGACTGCAATAAAAATACAGAGCAAGAGGGGAAGGCAGAAGGGAAATAAACTAGAAGGAAATTTCAATTTCAGATCTTCACCTAGTGGACTTCCCTTCTGTGGCTAATGCATTCCCTGTAGTGCCAGAGCACCCCAGACAGGAAATCTCTCTCTCTGGAAGTGTATCTTGCAACAACATCAAGCAGTCCCTTTAGCTTCCTCCCAAGAAAAAGTCATCTCCATGCTACACTTTTCAAGCTAATCTTGAAAATAATCTATCCTTAAGATCTTTCACCCACTGTTACCCATCTACTCACTTCCCCACGACTTTCTCACCTGTCAGGATAGAAAGCCTCCTCATAGCAGGGAAAGGGTGATTCCCAGAGGTGTCCAGGATGTCCAGCTGATACATGTCTCCCCGGATGTTGTAGACCTTGCGATGAAAGTCCTCGATGGTAGGAGTGTACTGATCCTCAAACCGGCCGTTGAGAAAGCGTGAGACGATGGAGCTTTTCCCCACCCTGGAGGCTCCCAGCACTACCATCCGGTATGAGTTCTTGGCTGGCACATTCAGGTTGCAGTTTCCACCAGACATGGTCTTCATCATTGCTTGATCCTGAAAGAGGAAAGAGCAGAGTTGGAGGAAAGATCAGAAACAAAATGGAAGATAAAACAGGGAGCTCCTTGCCACAAGCTTGTCAAAGAGTGCTCTGGAGCATTGTCCTGGTTAGTAGATGAATGGTCCGTACAGAAATCTTTTAACGGGAAATGCTTAAACTTTTTCAGTCTCATTTCCAGAGAATATTTGGCTTTGGGTTTTTTGTTTGTTTGATTTTGTTGTTGTTGTTGGTATTTTTTTTTTCTTTTCTTTTAAAGTAATATAAAAATGAAGGCATTTACACCGAAAAATAACACACTTTTGAATTGCAATTTGCTGTTTCATCTAAACATTAAGGGCTAAATTCATCAGCTGTGCTTCAACTTAGACACCAACTTTCTTCCCACCATCTGCATCACTTACACATTACCAGATTTTTCAGTAGAGCTTGGTTCTCATTTAGATACATAAACACAGAGGTCAGATTCCCCAATATATTACATCCACTGCAGCTGCCACTAGAACCTAGATCGCTTCATTTCGTTGCCTAAATAGGAGTTGTGCATGATACTTGTTTTCTGAGATCAACTAAAAGTCAGACACAAACAAAAATCATGCTGAACATCAGTGGCAGCTAGACATCTCAGTAACTTTAAATAGCTGGTCCCATGCAACCTTCATTGCTGGTGCAGGGAGTGTGAGCCACAAAATAGCACTGGCTGGTGATAAATTCAAACATCTGTACCTTCAGTGACCTTTTAGAAACAAGATTTTAATCTTGCTCTTTGGACTGGTAGTGTGGGAATTCCCTATCAGCAAACTATCAGCATTGCAGCAGGATGGCTGGCCATGGGTAGAACTGCAGAAATGTAGATTTCGTAGGAGCTTCAGTCTTTATACATACACAGCTCTTGTGGGTGTCATGGTCTTTGCGGGTGCTAAGTAGAAGCAGAGGAAAAGATGAAGGACAGCCATCTTAAATAGCTATTAGACATGATTTCCAACCCCTGACATCTAAAATGTCAGAGACCTTGGAGATTGCATTTTGACATAGCACTCAGATGCAGAAAACTTTGATAGGAAAGAAAAAGTGATACTCAGACATTTTTCGTGTACCAGTTCAAATGAATTGTGTGCAGAAAGGAAAAATATAACCCCTGTGGGGGGAAAGCTGACTGTTAGAGCAAAGAAGGCACATTTTGTAAAGAGTTTATTTTGGTTACTAGGATCTTATTAAAGAATAATCAAGTTCCTACTATGCTGCTTATTTAACTTAGGTATTGTTTATTTAATATTACAATGCAAGTACTTTATGTACACTGAAATATCATTTCTGGGTCCAGATCTGGATTCCTATCTTTATGCTGAGTGAATTTTATCTCCCAGGCTTTTATGTGGCTGACAATTATCTCAGTCAAGAGCTTAAAATATTTTACTTTGTTTAACATGTGCTAAGCACCAAAGCAGCAGTGAAGATACAGTCACTGCTAAATAAAGAAGTCTCTGGAATTCTGATCCAGCATCATTCCAAGTGCCGTGCTATTGCCCAAGGAAATAGCAAAACACAACTATTTATCATTATTAATATAATTTGCCGCATGACAACAGCATACTCAGCCTTACCTAAAGGACAAAAGAAAATGTAATGCTCTCCTCAGAGTAGCTTACACTCTGAATTATAGTCAGCAGGCAGGACAGCATGATATTAGAGGCAGACAGTAATGTCAGCACACAACTTTGAAAGGACACATACATGCAGAGTTATGGTACTGTTGGGATTGCTGTGGTGGGAATGACAGCAAGGAGCACATCAGTATTTGAACTGGACTCTGTGTTCTAGCTACAACAGGACCTATCTGGTATTTGAACTGGACTCTGTGTTCTAGTCACCACAGGACCTGTCTCCAGTAGTGCAGAAACACCATATTCAGTCTCTGAAACAACACTGCCATGTACGTTGTCTCTGCCTTTTCCCGCGTAGCCAGTTCAATACTGTCTTCCATTCATGAACAGACTTAATGCTTCCTTTCTCCCTCTCGGGTTTATTTGGCAGAGAAAAATAGGGAGATAGATTAATGAGGAAAACTAGAAACTTCTTTACAGCCCAGCATCAGTATCTAGAAGTGAGTCAGCTCTTCAGACTGAGATGGACCAGTGTAGTTGCATGAGGGTGAGTGGACTGTGTTGGTTTACACCTGCTAGAGATCAGTTTCGTACAACTCGGTGCAAAAGCATCAGGGATTGAGCACAATTATGCATTTTAAGCAAATGCCTTATATGTCCTGTACAGAACATGCTTGCTGACGGACCTGATCACTTTACGCTGTCCTTGTTCCACCTGTCAAGGCATTCAGTCAAGAGAACTCCTGTGCTTTCTTAACTGTTTTTCATTTCACTTGAAGTCGAAAAATGCTTTCCAGTACTTTGACTCATGGAGTTGCTACTCATCACCTCTCCTGCAAATATGACTCCAGAGCGTGCTGTTGAACTGCGATATTATATCTGTGTTTTGTGCCTTCTCTTCTTATCCCCCCACTCCAGTTTTTCTCCAGTTCAACACAGTCTGCCTTCTTTCCTTTTCAGAAAAGGAATGAAACTTCAGCATTCACACCCAGAGGTGGCAGGGGGGAGCAGAGGCACTCACTCATACATTGAAAAAGATTAAAGGCAGAAGAAAAGAAACAGAGAGAGCGACCACATGTTCATGTACTAAGTAAAGCAAAATCAATCAGAAGAGAATGAGGAGACAAACAAGCTCCAGCTGGCTTTAATCTACATCTTTTCCTTCCAGTTTATTAAATTCTTAAGCATAGATTAATTCCCAGTGATACCTTCTGCTTTATACACTGGCTTGATGCTAGAAATTTTACATTAGTATTTTATATTGGTACAGTGCAGGGATTTCAAAATGCCATAGAAATATAAACAATTAATGTTATCTCCTCTTAATAAAGGGAAAGGCTCATATGCCCAGAGAGAGCTGAAACAGCAGAACAAATTAATCATTAAATCCCATTTATCTTGACTCCCCGTGTCATCTCCTACCCGGTAACCACCACTGCTCTTTTCATAGGCAGGCATCAGGTGAATGACAACAAACCTGCTTTTGTATGCTCTGAGGAGTGCTCGACTGAATTCCAGTGAGGTACTGACAAATCTGATTCTGAGCACCCAGAGAGAGATATCTAAGGAAGATATTCTTCATTCAACCTACCAAGAGCTATTGCACCTTAGTTTTCCATCCTCCCATCAGGGCGTATGCTCCCTACCACTCCCCATCCATGAACAGACTTCTGAACTACCTCTCTTGCACTCCTCCATCTCCAGCTACTGCTTCTGTCTCTGTTTGCCACCCCAGAGTAAATCACTGCACCCAGCTAAAAAGGACATAGGCAGACACAAATGCTATCATGCATAACAGACCTGTCACTTGTTAATCACTGTTAGTGTCCCTGTAATTTCCATGCACACCAAAATCACTCCCGTGGGATGTTTGTTTCCTACTTTCATCCCAAACTCCATGCTGATTTCTTACCTCTCTTTCCTTGGAGGAGCAGTCCTGGATCTTGGTGCAGTCTGATGAAGCTGATAATTTTAATCAGGGGTGGCTGCTGCTGTAAAAGGCTGTTGTTCTGTGGCTCCCACGTTGCTTATTCTGGGCTCAGTTCTTCTCCAGTGTTTTCCAAGAACTTAGCAGGATTGGGAAGGACTGCAGGGCTCCAGAGGGTGTTATCCCATGAATGGTAGTTACTGGATCAGGCAATCGACATGGGCTAAAGAAGAGTCTCAGAACCAGTGACAGCTTTTCCCTTTGGTGAGATGAGCCTTTTCCTTCACAGCCTCAGTTCGAGAAAAGGAAAAGCAGAGTCTCTCCCACCCTCACTGTCTTTTCTTACAAGTTGCGTAGGCTCTGCTGAGGGGGAAAGAATTTCAGGAGCAAGACCTAGTTGTGCAGGGTAGTGGGTGCATCTGGCTGGCCCACCCTGCCTCTATGCTGCCTCAGACCCTATGGGGAAAGATCAGTGCAGGCATAGAAGTTGTCTACGCTTCCCCAGGTCTTGCCTGGTACATCCCTCTGCACAAGCTTCTTTTCTGCTGGTCTGAGATTTGCTTTAAAATATTCTCTTTCTAGGACAGAAGGGGTTTTTCTTTATATTTACCAATTAAGTCTTTCTTCTTCCCTCGCTGCCTTTCTCCTTCTCACTCTCACAACTACTGGCAAATTGCAGATTTTTCTTCTGTAGGACTCACAGATAATTGGCTCAACTCCTCCCTTGAAGTCAGTGTCAGACACAGGGGAAGGAGGGGTGCTGAGGGGGTGGGATTTTGTGCCTATTGGAAAAATCTTTTCTCCTCTAAACAGAAAGTTCATATGCATCGCAGACTGCACATTCCCTGTCTTTCCACCAGAGACCTGTATGTATGCATGTGTGGGGAATGAGTTAGCGTGTGTGTATGAGAGACATAGAGAATTCATTTACTTTGCAAGCTCTAAATTCATAAGCTGTTTCTAAAGGCTCTATACTTCCGTGCTGATCTTTTCTGCTAGATAGCAGATTGACTCATTCCCCAAGTAGGGACTTTCTGTCCATGATTTCTGTAATGCTTTTGCTGTATGGAATACTTTCTCCTGTTTCCTCAACCTCAAAAACATTTACATTAGAATGGCTGGTTGGTTTAATTGAGAAACAAGAATAATGTGCAACTGCTGTTCTCTCATTAATATTTAAATAAATGAAAAACTAAACTACAAATGGGTAATAGAAATGTTAAAAAAAGGTCAAACAACTGAAAGTGTGGGGAACTGAAACTCAGAAAACAGACAGAAACAAATTAAAAATAGGGTGAATCCAAGCAGTTTGTTAAACCCCAAATGAAAAGTTGTGCTTGCAATTTATTTAATTGATAATGACCTTGAATTTTCTCTCTTTTTTGAGCTAAAGGAATAGTTTAGATCCATGAGTGTATTTTAAAAGATGCCAAAAAGATTGACTTTGAAAGATTTGAAATGAACTATTTCAGCATTTCCCACCTAAAACTCCTGATCAGGGGCGGGGTGGGGGAAAGAGGAAGAAAAACACTTTGAGATTTTCAAGGTATTTTGACAATAAGAAAATGGAAGGGAGGCACAGTCTTCCAAATGCGAAAATAGTTTCAGGTATCCTGCAATCCTCCTCCTTTTCTGAGCAAATTTACTCTTTTTTGAACACAAAGATTCTTCCAACTACCATGTACGTTTCATCTCCAGATGACCCCCCCCCCCCCTTTTCTCTCCCCCTATTCCCCGTGAAAAAAATCCTGTAGCTTTGGAGGAATTTCTGAGACGCTTTGCTTTTTTTCCCTTCTCGGAGCACAAGGAGGTTTCTGTCGCCACCCTCGGAATAACGCTTCCCTGCTTTGCCCGCGCTCCTGGCGCTGCACAGCAGCCATCCACAGCCAGCAGCCGCAGCAGCTGCCGAGGAGGACTCCTCTCGTGGCTGTTGCAGGCACATGGTCTGACACTCCTGTGAGTGTCTCTGTGCCGACAGACATGGAAGGACACGGTGCAGGCTGTGGGATGAGTCCTGCTGTAACTGTCTGTGAGAGGCAGCAGCTGCCACTAAGGTCGGTCATGGCTGTCCTGAGCTGTCCTGATGTGCATTTGGGGACTCCCAGGCTAACACAAAGGCAAAACAGCATTGATCAAATTTAGGGTGCAGCAGCTCCTGCAAACAACTTCAGATTTGGGAAGGAAGGGCACAGCTCGGCAGAGCACCATTGAAACACTCCTGGTGTTTCACCTGGTACCGAACTGGTAATTGGTCATGACCTGAACTGAGCTCTTTTTAGACCACAGTACCAGATCTCCTTTGTCAGCTCCTGTGCCTTTTTTCTTTGGCAAAAAGCAGAGGAGTATTTTTATGGCTCAGAAAAATTTTTGGCATAAGATATGATGCTTCCCATTCCTAAGTCATTGGTTCAGATCAAACCTGGACCAAAAGCTGCCATCTTTGGTGTCCGGTCAGCTATTTGTGTAGCTTAGATTCAAACAGAGTAACCAGCATCTTGGTGTCATTGCCACAGGAGAAACTGCCACAAAAATCAGCAAGGTCAAGTCCTGTAATGCTACAGAAAATAAACTCCACTTTCATCCCTGTAGCTCACATGTCAAGTGAACTGAGTTCTCTACCAAGAAAGAAGTGTAGTCATCAAGGAGACCATCTCATCAGCCTGGAATCTCAGCCTACTCAAGCTCTTTTGAAAACCAAATGCAAAACTCTTGCCTAGCTGGCTTCACCGCGTCCAAACTCCTACTCAGCTGTTCTCTCCAGCATTTCAAGTAGCCAGTCGAGTTCCTCAAATGATATCAAAATAAAATAGGAACATACTTGACTATTCACCCTAGCTTTATTTGATCTCTTATCAGACAGCTAGGAAAAATATAAATTAGTTTTGAAGTAAGCCTTCAAAAGATAATTGATAACTATGAACCTTCAGAGGCTTGGAAGACATTGTTGTAGGTTTTTAGACTGGTGTTTTTAGCTTCCTTTACTATGGTGTGCTCCCAGTTAAGGAGTTGACAAAAAGCCAGGCTTTCATACTTTTCCCCCACGGCTCAGGAGACCAGAGCTCAAAAAAAATCCCTACTTTTTCAAAGGCATCCTGAGGGATTCTGAAGGAGAAGTCATGTTATATCTGTCCCCATCTGAGGAATAGAAATAGCAGCACCTCTTTGCTTTTAGGGTTATAAAGGGAATAAGTGAATCAGAGAGACAAAGTCACTGCCAAAATGAGAGGAAAAGTCCCTAGTCTCAACAGTTGCCTCTGGTTAGTCAGAAACTATCAGCCTTTCTTAGGGCTTACAGATATTTACCAATTTAAAAGGCAGGCTTACAATGTATTATTCTCTGGAGGCATTTCTTCCTCCCACTCCTCCAGTCTATAAAGAAAGCCTAAATGAGGTTTTTATCTGTCTAAGGCTTTCTCTTAGGATGACAGGCTGCAGAGAACCACCATTGCTACAAAGGGCTGTGCTTGCCTCACTGGGTGACACTGACCATAGCTTTTGGGTGTCCAGTGTGAGAGACAAGGGAAACAGAATGTGTGGAAGATGAGTTATATCAACTGAACAACGTGGGGTGTCAGTGGATGAAAAGCTCAACATGACCTGACAGTGTGCACTTACAGCCCAGAAAACCAACCATATTCTGGGCTGTATCAAAAGCAGTGTGGCCAGCAGGTTGAGGGAGGTGATTCTGCCCCTCTGCTCACCTCTCATGAGACCCCATCTGGAATACTGCATCCGACTCTGGGGGCCCCAACAAGGACATGGACCTGTTGGATTGGGTCTAGAGTGCCACAAAGGTGATGAGAGGGATGGAACACCTCTTCTATGAAGACAGGCTGAGAGATCTGGAGTTGCTCAGCCTGGAGAAGAGAAATCTGTGCTGAACACCTTAGCACAAGTACCTAAGGAGGGCCTACCAGTAAGATGGAGTGGGGATAGGACAAGGCATAATGACTTTAAACTGGAAGAGAAGAAATTCAGATTAGATTTAAGGGAAAAAATACTTGCTACGAGAGTGGCGGGGCACTGGCACAGATTGCCCGAAGAAGTTGTGGATGACCTATCCCTGGAAGCGTTCAAGACCAGGTTAGATGGGGCTTTGAGCAACCTGTTCTAGTGGAAGATGTCTCTGGCCGTGGCAGAGGGGTTGGAACTAGGTGATTTTTAAGGTCCCTTCCAACACAAACCATTCTATGGTTCCATGGTTTGTTGATGCAGTGGCTCATCAGCACATGTAGCTGCTGTGTCTGATGTTGGCATGCAGGTCCTGCTGGCTCATCTGTGGGGCTGCCTCAGCTGGAAGGTACTGGTGCAGCTGTGACTGGTAGACAAGACAGCTGCATGTTTTTTGGTTCTGCCTGTACAGTGGTGGAAAGAGAGGGAGGACTAGGGAGGGCGAGTCAAAGGAAGCGGAAGAGAAATGTTGCAGAAAGAGGCTGGGTAGAAAGATGCACAGAGGAATGGGGAGATACAAGGGGAAAATACAACTAATATGTGTTGCACTAACCAGCTGGTTTCAAATGGGGAAGACCTAAATGAAGCAATTTGCTCTGTGGTGAGACACAACTGCTTCTCAGACCCCTCAAAGGAGCTTCCACCTCCCTGAAAACAGGTGCAGCTCTCAGGCAGCATGCACACTGACCATGCTGGCACCAGGATCCAGGGAGATGTGGGCTCATGAGGCTGAACTGTCACTGTCATGAGTAATTTAATGCCTTCTGCAGCTTCAGGTACTGGCCGTGGCTGGAGACAGAGACTGATGTGATGGGCTGATGCAGCAGGACCAGTCTGTTTCTCTCCACCTTAAGGCAAATGACAGAAGTGACAATCACATGCCATTCATCTCTGGTCAGAATTAGTTCAAGACAAAAGATGTTCCAAGGCTTTTGTCTCCTCTTCGAAAGCAAATGCAACAGAGATTAAATATTTAAACCAGCTTTTCTCTTTCTTTTCCCATTCATTTTTACTCCCCTCATTATTCAGTAAAGCAGGCTCATTTTTCCACCCCCTCACCTTCCTTCCCTCCCTCCCACATTCATCTCTCCTGGTTGCTGCTCCTGCCCTTGAGCAGTGCTGAAAAGTTAGTGTTCAGAACTCAGTAAGCTGCAGGTACCAAGTCATATTCTGAACAGCAAATAGATGAACAGCTGCAAGTGTTACTGACCCTGCATTACCTGTACCCCCTCCCGGCATTTAAACTCAGTGAAGGGCTCTCCAGGGGTGTTACAGTGACTGGGAAAATAACTAATGATCATCAGTTATGAGTGAGAACAGTAATAATTGGGAGAATACAGCTGGAGAAGGCATACCATTTAGAAAGTGGTGGTTTGATTTATATTCTTTGTCCTGTCACAGAATTTGTGTATAACTGTAATTTCTCAGCATCCCAGAGTGCAAAATGTGTTAATAGTATTTACTGAGATCCCTACAAAATGGAAAAGCATTACTTTGCTGTGAAAAATGAATTCAAGTCACCTCTTCTTCTCTTGACATGAATTAGTTTTTCATTCATTTTAATGAAATATTTTTGAGGAAAACTGCATCTCTGGTCCCCCCCTCCTTTCCTTTTGCCACCAACACAGGATGTCCAGATTTCTTCACCAGACGTGCATTCATCCTTTCATTTTTATTCCACTGTTGAAACTTTTTAAAACTCCCCATATTTGAAAAATTATTCAGAAGCAAAATTAAAGCTAAAAAAAAAAAAAAAAAGCTTATTTTAAAATACTTCAGGGTAGGACATGGGGAAAAAAACAACCAAAGTGTACAAGTAATTTCTTTACCCTCAGTGAATTCTAAGGCAAGGGTGGTTTGTAGACTCTCATGCTCTGATGGAGGAAAGCAATCCCCAACACATCCATCCATGTAGCTTTTGATCCTGCTAGAGCAGAAGAACAAGTCATGCACTCACCTGACAGTGAACACAGAGTGCTTCACGGAGTGGGCGTAGATATACTCCATGATTTCCAGTTTCCATTTACCGTCCCACTTCCCTACCTGCTCCCAGGTCCTTGTCCAGGCAGATTAACACCTGTGAAGGAGCCAAAGCAGATCTCTCCTGCTGAATGATGCTGGTAGAAAGCGGTTTATTCAAAAAGGCCCCCAAAACTCTCCCCTGACTGACACCTTCCAAAAGACAGAGAGAAAAATAATTCCTTTTGGGCCATTTCTGTAGCTGTGTCCCCAGTGATGTTGCTTGGATCCCCAAGATATGTCCTTACCTGCCCTGTTTTACTATTGGTTCTGACCCTCTTACAAGGGCTGATGATCATCTCTGGAAGATTTTTACCTGCAATGGGAATATGGACAACTAAGGAGAGCAGAGGGGAAGGAACAGTTGGAGGAAGATGAAGAGGACTGTGGAGGAGAGCATAAGTCCTCATGGAAAAATATCTAATCAAAAGTACAATTAAGGCTCATCAGATACAGCTGAAAAAAAAAACAAAACAAATGGAAAAAGAGGAGATGCATGAAAAATGGATGAAACAGAGACTGACAAGCCAGAGCCCTCTGCAGCACATGTGATGCTGCCTTGTAACCAGCTCTTCTATTTTGGTCTCCATTAAGTGGCAATTGCAAGTCTGGGTCTGGCCACTATATTTGGTATGAGCTGGTTCCATATAAACACTCCCAATGAGAAGCCCTCTTTGCCTTGCAAGCTGTCAAAGGCAAAAACTTTCTTCTCTAAGGACCTGGTTTCTCACATTCCTTCCTTACTCCACCAACACCTTCAATCTACAGCTGTGCCTCCAGAAAACAAGGTTAATTCACCTGCAAAACCTGTCAGCCTTTACAAGTATGTCCTTCTAGCACAACTCTTCTCACACCATTGTCTTTTTATGCCTGGCTGACAAGCTTGTCTAAATCCAATGGAGCTCCCTGAAGCCATGTGGGTAGACTGCACAACCACAACCCTGAAGCTTCGTGGTGGCTCTGGCTCTACAACCACATGACTGTGCACAGGTTTTATTTGGTACTTGGGTTCGCTGTGGTTGCTAACAAGAACATGAATTAGGGCACCGTGTCTTTACACAGGGTTAGTTGTTTCTGTGCCTTCCTCTATCTAAAGGAGCAGTCCTATGTTAGAGCATGGGCTTTACAGTTCCTTTCATTAAGAAAATAAGAATGTTTTGGGGACTGAAAAATGCCACGTTCCTTTGATCTGAGAGATATTATACACCTTTTTTCATCATGAAAGGAAGACAGTGAATGGGAATCGCTCTGAGGGAAGAAGAGGTGAAAATGACAGATTGTTCTTTTATATTTATTTTGTTCTTGTTCTGTTTCCCCCTCTCAGAGGACTGCAATCATGTACTCAAGAACCAACGTAAAATCCATAATAATAATAATAATAATAATGGTAATACTATGCACTCAGTCTAACTTTTTTGTTAATATCTCCACGTGTTCTGCAAATATCTAGGAAGCTGCTTCCCTAGGTTAAGTCTCCCCTGCAGAGCAGGAACATCAATATTTTAGCAGTTTACAGATGGAAAACCTGAATGTGCATGCAGGTTTTAAGCAGTTACTCCCAGGTTACTCGGGGTAAGCATCTCCTGACTTAAGGTCCCTCTACCCACACTACAAACTAACTGAAAACTGAGCAGCCATTACTAATGAGCAAGCTGTGGAGCATGAGCTAATTAGTCCTGTTGAGAGATTATATAGCTTTTGGCCAGTTCAGAGCATGAGCAGAATGAGTTTTATCTGTCTGCAAAGGGACACACAAATAATAGCCTTCAGGCTGCACAACTGGAAATAGTTCTCAGTCCCCAGCCCCAGGCATCAGCTGTATGGCCAGGAGGTGACACAGCACACAGAGATGTGTGCATAACAAACTCATTGCAGAGTACCAAAACCTTCCTGGGAAGTACAGTGAATGGACATGTCAATAATCTCATCTGTGTCCTTGAAAGGAACCAGAACACGAAAGTGCTTTGGCCCAGTTTTTAAAAGGCAGTGTTGCCTGCTACAGCCTCTCCACAAATATATGTCAGGTCCTCAAAATCATGAAACAGTCTTTAAAACTGCAAGATTAAACCCAACTAGACAGGAGAAAAGAGGCCCTCAGGCTGCAGGGTCAGATTTTTCTCTGCAGTGGAAATAACTAGTATCTTATTTGTTTAACTAAAAAATCAGAAGTCAGATTAAAGCTTCTGCATTTTCACATATTTACTGACAGGGGCCAAATTTGAATGGGTCCCTTTAGTTGATGTGAAACTGGAGAACTTTCCTGAACCAGTCTGGTTCCTCTGCCCACAAATCTCTCCAGTGATCTGGAATCAGGAAAATTCAGTTTTTTTAGCAACAGCTACAAGCAGTTCTTTTTTGTATGGAGCCTACAGTGCTGTTGCCTGCCTCCTCAGGGGCCGGATTTCAAGGCTGGGCCATCCACCTCGAGCCCTGCCCAGCAGAAGCAGTAGGGCTTCCCACAAGCCCATTTCCTCTGCTCAGGCTGGAGTCTGTGCTAGCCTGGCACCCCAGTTTTAGCAATGTAAAAAGCTATCATTGTGACATGAAAGCCTATCAAAGCAGCTTTTACTCTGGTGTAAATGACAAAGCAAGCTGCTGAGTCAAAGGAAATCAGATCTAAGGCATTTTCTGTGTGTTTGTTCTGGCTGAAGGCTCGGAGGATGTGTGCAGGAGTATAAATTTACCCATTACCTTCTCTATCACTCTGCACGTTTCCAACCTCCCTCTGTCCAGAAGAGCTTGTTCCTCTTAGATAATTTTGCAATAATACAATTAGCAAGAAAACTTTCTATCTTCAGTGCCAGATAAGACCAGATTATTAAAGGCTCCCATTGGCACTGACCTGCACTTTGCTTCAAAGCAGAGGGCAACTGCATCCGTGAAATGAACAGAAGGGACAAATTTAATTACTGGTAAACTAACCCATCAGGATTTCTATTCCTGATAGGGCTAGAGTGTAGAGAAAAGGGTTTGTGATTTATGTGGCAGGTCAAACAAAGAAAGAGAAGGGGCTAACCATAACAATTTGTGCTAGAAGTCACTGCTAATTAAGATAGGATGCAAAAACATGGAGCTGCTTCATTTGCCACCCTCTTCCATGTGGTACAGACCTAAGCCACATTGCTTTTTTGTTCTGTCTCGAAGACCCTTTTACCATACAAGCTAATTCTATATAGTGTCCTTCTTAAGGAAGGGGGTAGGAGGAGAACCTAAGGAGTTCAGGTTTTTCCACTTTTGCACTTGAAGATAGTTTATGTAAGTACCTGGAAATAGCGATTCCTCCTTCTCAGAGTCTTTGAATGGCACTTTGCTCTATTTTAATGCTACAGAAAGGAAAGCAGGCACACAGACTCATGCTGTGCTTGTGATTCTTTTGATGGGTAACAACACAGGCCTTGCGCTCCCAATGAGGACTTGAAACGAAATTCAGCAGCAAAAGTAAAGCCCTCAGGATAAGGAAGCAGAAGTGCTGCAAGCCAGTTGCTCTAGTGCATTCCCTCATTGGTGGCACAAGGGCCAGGAGTACACACACTTTGCAGAGCCCTTCAGTCTGCTCCACTGATGGAGCAAACCCTCTGCCACTGATGGATCATTTCGGGGTGAACTTCCACTCCTCCAGGCCTGCCCCATTGCTCAGAAGGGCAAGTGGATGGGAGGAACTCAGCAAGTTGGCATAGCAACCTCAGGCTCTGTGCCTTCAGGCTTATGCAACCACAAACAGGTTGAGAAGGTGCGAAAGGGCACTTCCCTTCTCTCAAACATGCAAACCCTTGTCAACCATCACTTCATGTCCTTGGCAGTCAATCAGAAATCAGTGATCTGCCAGAGCTCTGTGCTTCCTGCAAAGCCTCCCCCTTGCCTTGCACTTCTTTCTGGAAGCTTCACCAGCTTTTAGGCAACAGAGGGAGCCTCCAAAATGCCCTTCACCCCATCCATTGTGCTTCAGAGCATGCCCTGAGAAAGGTTACTGGTTCAGTGGTTTTGTCCACCATCAGCAGCCAATGAAGGATAATTCAGGTACACAGAGCACTACTAAAAGTAGGATGTCTGACCGCCTGACTGCTGTGCTTTAGCCCTTACACACCCAGCCTTAGAAAACCATGTGCTCCAGGTCTGCACCACAGAGGCACAGTCCTGTAGCTCCAAGGAAAAGCTTTTCACTCTCATTGCCAATAGGAAGCGTGGAAGTTTTAGGCACTAAGTGTTTTCAGGTGAACCGCTAAGCGGCTTTTCTGTCCTCTCCCTATAAGCAAAGGGAAAGGTGAAGAAAAGTCAGGGTTTTTTTTTAGCAGAATGAATCTCCAAGATACTTTTCCAGCATATGGGGTTGATTGGAAATGTGTTTTCTTCTTGGTTTATTGCATCCTCAGTTATGAAGTTTTTAGACTCCACTAGCAACTGTATCTATTGTGCTAGACAATTTTTATTTGTGAATACTGAAAAGGGCAAAAGGGAATAAATCCAATGTCCTCACTCTAGCTGAGCTAATGTAAACTCTTGCCAGCAGAAGAGCTTTAGAGTGGACAGATAGGCAGCTTGGTCAGAGGTGCAAAAGGTCACCGCACTGAGCCAAGCATATGGCTGCTCAATAACCACTGCAAATCCTTGTGGTTTTACAGTAAACCTCCTAACAGCTGATGAGTCCTTCCAGATTTGGATCTGTGTGATGAAAGGAAAAAACCCATCAGTTTTATTTTTATTTTAAAGCAACGAAAGCAACACAAAGACAGCAAACCAAAGTTTTCATGCATGCTGACAAAATTCAGGAAGCATCGTTGGAATTAATCCTACAGATTCAAAGGTTTGGAAGTAAAGGCAGGTCGTTCCTACTTTCAGTCAGAAAATAAATATTAATAACTTGTAAGCCAGTCTCATGATTCAGGAAGAGGTGACTCATGCTTCAAAACGCTTGGCAAGGCAGCATTGACATTGCTACAAACACCTTCAGTGTCCCATTAGCACCTAGTCAGAGGTGCTAGGACTTCCCACATAGCCACCACAGAAGCAAGAAGCCTTGGCTGCCCAGGTAGTAATATTTTGGTATCCCTCAGTGCCTTGACATCCCAAATGTGCCCTGATATGTTTCTCAGTGAACCTTACCAAGCTTCTTTAAGATCATCAAAATAGGTGAGGAGCTCAGCCAGTTCACTACCTGCTCTGTGGCTGAACAGCTATTTTCTATACAGAAATCATCTCTAGCCAGGATGCAGTTTTCCAGCATTACAGACACTGAGCTGCAGGGAATTTATTATATGGTTTGATGAACGAAAGAGAACACATACACATTCTTTTGGGGTGCTTCCACTTTTTCTCCTCCTCTGGATAGGAGAAAGCAGGGGAAGGTGACAGAAGGAGTTGGCAAGTTCATCCTGACTATCCTGAAAGTGGATATACTTGTGGAAAGGGAACAGGTACACAAACTCCCTTTAACAGCCCTTCCAGCCCTCTGCCCCAACTCCTGTCTCACAGCTGTCCTGCTTGTGGCCTACAGGAATCATGTAAAAGGATCTGCAAAGGGAAGGGAAGAAGGGACGTTCAGACACTGTGCCAACACCTCTAGAGGGGATTGCCGCTCCTGATAGAGCCTGCCCAGAGCCTGCTGAGCTCACAATGAAGAAGGTTATGGTCTATTTGCCAGCACCTGGGCAATCATACTCTTGCTTGCACACCAGCCTGCACTGAAAGGCTCCCACATTTGGTGGCTTGGGTCTGTAAGCTCCCTTCAGGCTTCCTTTTTGATCAAACCCAGGTTATGACGCTGAGATGAAAATTGCAGGTAGCTGTAAGAACGATATGGCAGGTACTGTCTCCTCCCCTCTGGTTATTGCTGAAAGAAGCTAAGCAGACCTAAGACTGCAGGGTGTCAGTCCCAACTGCACTGAGATCACACAAATTCATAAATAGCCAAGAAATATATTACAGAACAACTTTTAAGTCTTGCTTAAACTAAAGGTTTTGTATTCCCTAACTGTCCCATAGCTGCAGTGCAGAGAGGTCCTGGCATATCCTGTATCTGCGTGTGGTAAAAGAGTTGTCCCTCAGCTTTATTCACATTGTCAGATCTTGCTACCTAACACAAGCAGACAGCATTCTCCTTGCTCATTGACCACTGCCTCTCCCAAGAGACAGTCTGACACATCAGGCCAGAGTTGTGTAGAGAGAGTATTGCCTTTTGGGGCTGTAACAGCGTCCAGGGCAAAGTGTAGGCCCAGCTACATGGACTGCACAGCCAAGCATGATTTGCTGCCTGCTGTTTCTCTCAAGTGTCTCTATGGCCACGGCTGCTTTGCATTTCTCCCTGCCATAGCACCAGCAGCAAGACTAACCTAGCATGCAGACATAGCTAGGAAGGCAAATCCCAGGTGTTCGAGGGAGTGACGGGAGACATGGTAAGTGCCTTTCACAGTGCTCCATTGCTGCTGGAGGAAAGTGCCAGCTCTGCGAAGGAAGATGACAGGTCATAAATTTGAAAATGGGCTGAGTGGCTCTTGGAAGGGGTGCCTTGTAGGGGGTGGTAGGGGGACGGCGTAGAGCTGCTCATTGTTCTCCTCTCTATCCACTACCCCCCTCGATCTTTCTGCTTACAAAGGGATTCAGAGGCATTCCATGCCAGCCATTTTCTTGGATTTGGCCTGATGACCAAAAGCCGCCCTCAGATGAGAGGGCAGCCAGATTCTTTCACACATCTACTGCTTTCTGTTGTCCACCATTGCTAGGGGTAGTGAAAGAGGATCACAGATGGTGTCCAAGCACAATGGAGTTGAAGTCAGTGGCTGTGGGGAATGGCTGGCACTCTTGCCATGAGACCTTTAGGGACATCTGTAAGACAAACAAATCCCAGTTTGTGGTCAATGCAGTGCTTGCACTCTGCAAAACCACCCTTTGTAGTCCCTCTTTGGTCAGCAAGATACAACTGAGAATGTACTTAACAGAGTCCTGTTAGTGCAATTCAAGCATGGCACCATACCATTGTAGGCTTTGTCTCCAGTGGTATTTGTGGTGGGAAAGAGGGACATTACAAATATTTCCCCTTCCTCTGCCACCTTCCTGCATCCAAAATTTCCCTCTCACTCTCCAGTGTTGACTCTGGCCAGTCCCACTGGTTGTAAAGCTCTCCCTTTTTCCCAACACTCATTGTTCCAAGTTGGGTACTGCAGACAGCAAGTGTCAGAAGGAAAACAACCATATTACAGAAATGGATTTTTCTCTCCACACAGATGGACAGTGAATATTTTTAAACACAGCCTCAACAAGATGTGCTAATTGGTACCTCTGTAACCCCACAATCCTTTCTTGTAAGGAAGTGAAAGAACAGATGGATAGTATTATGAAACTCCAGGGATATGGATGGCTGCATAGTGAATTGGACGCACTTGGCCCTTCTCCAGTTCTCAGACAGGACCCCAACAAGGCACTTACTTTTTGAAGCCCAGCATGCAGTCACAAGTAACCCTGAGATATGCACACAATCCAGGTTCAAAAGCATCAACCATGGTTGCATCAGCAGCCTAGGGAGAGAAGGGATATGTAGAGAAGACAGTAAGATCAAGTTGTGTTAAATGCTAACTGCTGAAAACAACAAAAAGCACAGATGCTCCCTGGGAGGGAGAAACACAAAGCAAGTGGCTAAAGAGACGTGAGAGAAATAGCGGGCAGCAAATTGGCCTTGGCTAGGTGTGTCAGCCAGAAAACTAAACACAAGCAGTTTCGCTGAATTGGTTACTGTCAGAGCCTTGAAATGCAATTACCTACTATTTAGGTGACCCTGGCCAGCCATCTTTTGTAATAAGGAGCTTGAGTGTGGGAGCTTACCAGAAACATACTGGAGAATGGTGGGGTGTCCTGTGGCTCCTTGCTTGGAGTCCAACTTAGATCACTCTCATCTCCCAGATGGTCACATCTCCCTCTATTCTCAGTCACACCCTGCCACAATCCACTGCAGGAATCTGTAAAGGAAGAAACCTGCTTTTCACATCCCCATTTTGCCCTGTTTAGAGCAGGGACTAAACCCAAACCACTGGAAGTGTGACCTGACCATCACATCCCTGATGATTCAAGAGGTGGGGACCCCATATTTTGCTGGGACTACTCCTCTTTGAAAGTGACTATGACTGTAACACTCTCCCATGGACCCTAGAACACTTCTTCCCTTTGGTCTCTTGAGATAGCTGTTGTTGATACAATGATACCTCAAAAAATCATGGAATTATACAACTTAATGTGTGAGATACCCATAAAACCTTTCCTGTAGATAGCAGAGAAACTCCTTTGTGAAATGAGTAACTAAAACAAAAGCATCTGCTACCTAAAAGTTTTTCTGCCCAAATTAAAGGCAGATGAAAGGCTTTTGCCTATTACTGTTCCTGTGAAAAACAGGCAGCAACATTTGGAAAAGGAAATGCATGGGAGGATGGCCTTGAAGAGAGCCTGAAGAAAGGCCTCTGTGTTGTATGCTCTTTAAAAGATTTTAGGGCCCAAGAGGAAAAATGCTGCATGGAAGCAGGATTTCATAGCTCCTTGGTAAACATACAGGACCATGTAGAAAATCTCCAATGGCATTAACAATTTCTTTGCCTGATGAAATTTACCTTTTTTCTGAAAGAGATAGCATCCGTAGATCCATCCCTCCATAGATGGAAAGGCCTTTGCATATGGGAGAAGCTTTAAACAGGGATATTAACAGAGGAGATAACTATAGTCCACAAACACCCCAAGGATGCAGACATCAAGGAAGAGAGTGAACTGTTTGGCATTCTTTGAGGAGCAGAACATTCTGTTCAATACTATGACAGTCTTTGAATGCTGGGATCTGACTAGTTTTGGATTAATCTCCAGGGAAAGTGTTGAAAACAGCTTTGCTCTTTGTTGCTTGTATAAAGCTTAACAGACTCAGATGCTGGGAAGTGCCCTGTAGGGAGCAGTCCTCTTCTGGCAGGGATGTACCATCTTGGATCCTCTTCCATCTCTAGAACTCTGCAAGAACACACCATCGCAACCCCTAAATAATCCAAGCGGATGTTTTTCATGAACAACCCTGTTTTTCATGAACAACTCTGTGACAAGAATCCCAGGAGTCCTTCAGAGTAGGCTGCAGCACATCTCACCCTTCAGACACAACACTGCAGGGAACTCTCACAAACAGAAATCCAGGTCTAGTCTGCCATTATGAAGAGGGCTGGGAGGCAGTGCAGATAAATAAAAAAGGAATTCACAACTTAAAATGGGAAGCTGTCCATCTGACTGTCTCTTGGAATAATTTTTTTGCTTCTAAAATCTGACCCTGGGCAGTTCCCTCCTTGTCCTGAGGTCTGGAGCTATTCTTGGTGGTGCCACTGGATTAATATTGCAGGAAACCAAGAGGTGATGTATGGTGCTGTCAGATGTGGACAAAAGGGAGCATGCCCTTCTTCCAGGGAAGGAGACAACAGCGTAATGAGTGTGGGAAGATGTCAATCAACATTTGCCTCCCTCCATGAGGCTGGACTCATGCTCTTGCAGCAGCAGGAATGTTAATCATCTGGGTGAGCTGGTTGTTCCACTGCTTGAAGTCTGACTGATAGCAGTAATTAAAACTTCATTTCTTTATGGAGCAGCTTGGTGTAGTTGCTGTGTCTAAGGGCCTCAAGCACTTCGGAGGCAGAGTTCAGAGCAGGCTCTGTCATCTGTGGGAGGCTGTAAAGGCCACACTGGCAATGAAGTCAACACTCATGACCGTCTCACCATGTTAACTCGATTAGCATGTGTGTTGTGGTTTTTTGCTGTGTTTTGTGTTTTCATGATGCAGATCAACTAATTTTCTTGGTCCAATTAGAGTTACAGCTGTTAAAGCCTAGGGCATGACTGCCTGATTGGGTTTTGAAGAATGTGACATTTTGCAGCTAAAAGCTTTATCAAGAGTAAGCAGCATTAACCTCTTTTCTTGCTTCCTTTTTTTTCTTTAACATAAGCAATAGATGATTGCTGTCTCTAGCCAGACCCACTGCTCATGCCAGAATCTGGGCAGCTCATGATAAATGACTGTGTCCCCAGAGATTTGCAGCCCAGTCCTCCCAGCTCAGCCAGTGAGTGCCCCAGCCTATTGCAAGGCAAGGTAGATCCCTCTCATTAAACCATACACCTGATGTGAAACAGTTCCTGCACAAACACAGATGTGGCAGAAGCTACACTAAATGCCATGTCTTGAGTGGGCTGGTGCTCCCATTTGCTTTAGTAGGAGTGCCCTCTCCTGCCTGCTCATCTCACCTCCCCCGACTGAGTTACTGCCACATATGGATAAAACCTTCTCTGTTTCTCCCCTCATGGTCTTACCATGCCGCACTTACACACACATCTATCTGCACACTTACAGGAAACTCTCAGCACACTGGGAATTTAGGGGACATTACCTTACTAAACAGGCAGATTTAGCTGAAGCCAACAATGCTGCCAGAAGGGCCCCAAGCCCACCTTTGACATGACTCTGCAAAGGCCACGAGCACATGGCTGAATGAGCTGTGTCCTCTCTGGCTTCTTGAAAGCAGAATGCCATAGTGCAGAGATAAAGGCATTCTTGTCACAGAGCTAATCCAGGCTGGGCAAGTGACACCATGTCCTAAACCATCCTCTGTGTGATTTATCTGAGAAATATTGGCTTGCAGAGCTTTTGGTTATGAGTCTGCTTCCAAAATGGCAACATCCCTTCACACTCCTCCGCCCACTGAAGGGATTTCCTCCTCTCATCCTGCCCCAGTGAATTTTCATTTTGCTAGCAAGCCACAGATAAATGTTTGATATCAGGCTGCTGTCAGTTGCCCACTGGGTATGCAATTCCTCATGAACATCATATGGGCTCATGCCTCTTCCATTTTTTTGCCATAATGACCAGCAAGAGAGAACCTTATTACAACCTGCTGGTAAGTGTCTTTCCTTAGATGGAAGTGAATCTGGTTTATGATTGCAACTAGTCCTGGGTACATGGGATGATAAAATTGCCCACCAAGCTCCTTCAAGTGTTCCCCACTCTTTATAAGGGTGTTGAAACAGAGGCTGCTCCTTACCTTAGCTGATCTGGGTCATGATAGTCCCTAAGCCAAAGGAAGAGCTAGTGGGTCCCCCCAAACAGTATCATTCTGTAGATACAGACTACAGAAAGAGCTTGTCTTTTAGAAGGGAAAGGAAATAAAATCCTTCAAAATGTGTCTGCTTTGAGGATTAAATCATATTCATTTCAGCCTATTTGTATATTTAGCTAATTTTTTTGGCACAGATATAGATGCAATTCTCATTTCGTTTACACAGCTGCAAATCCCCATCTAAGTTAAAAGAAGAGAGTAGAGTCAGAGCCTGTTAATGCACTCTGGAAGAGATATTCAATCTTATAAATCACAGTTTACACTGGACCTTACCCGCAACAGACTAAGAGGTTATATTTCTACTGTTGGAGTCAGGATGTAGGGCTTATAGACAGACTAATGCAGTTTACCTATAGAAGTCATTTTTGCCCCCATCTGTAACTGCAAAGTATTTCAGTACATTGTGGGTAAGTAGCTACTCAGTGGTGAAAGGCTGCAGTGATTTCTGCTGGAATAAACCACATCCACAGTCTAACTCTTAAATGTCAGTCTGGCATCACTGTCAGAGTCTCATGAGTGGTCTGTGCATTGGTATAGTCAGCAATCCAGAAAAAATACAATTCCCTATTCTTCCAAAGAGAGGTTTTAAGCAAAAAACTTGTGGGAAGAGGCATATAATGGATAAATGGAATCATCTGAGACATTGGTTGGAGTCAGTTTTGGAGAGTGCCTTTTCCACTTGCTTGGGGAGAATTTGGAGATGGTTCATACCTGCCACAAAGAGTCCGCCGCTAAATAAGCCATGGGGTTCAGCCAGTGCTCTCCAGTTTCCCTCTCTTCCTTACTGATAAAGCCAATTTGGTGCAATTTCCCCATCTGTATTCATTGCTGGTAGACCAGATTATTCTTTCAATACTTTTTTTAAAACTGAAATATGGCATTTTATTGATACCATATTTTTTACAGCAGGTCCAAAACATGGCATTTCCATATGGTTGCAAAACATATTAGCCAGCTTGAACATGAACGTGGGTGTAGAGTTGAACATTAAAGATACAGTAAAAATCTGCTATATAATTGATAATTCTGACTTTCTTCAAATATGTTCTGCATGCACAAAACTGTACATGTTAGTATAAATATCTGTGACTTCTACTCCTATTTGAAACCTCAATCTGGACTCCAGGATCTTCCTGCAAGCCTTCAGGCTTGGATTTGGTTTTTGGCAGATGAAAATAAATACAAGAAGCTGATGAATGGAGTATCTCTGTTCAGTGCTGGCGTAGTTCAGAAAGCTGTGTATGCGTGTGGGGGAAGATGGGACTCGACATCTCCCAAACACTGTGCAACACGTCAGCTTTGTGCAGAGGATGCTTTAGCACACAGCTTACCTGGGAGAAGAACACAGTGGGGAAACAATGGGCTAAGGCAACACTATGTTGCAGTTACCACTTAATGGTGGAATGATGCTTCCCCATCCAGTCTGCGCTGGTATAAGTGCTAATAGCCATCCTGTGCTGGGAACAGACTGAGGCCCCTCCCTAACAGCACAAAAGGCAGCAGAGGAGCATGGGGGGAGGGAAAAAAGTCAGTTTTTGATTTTAAGAGGCAATTCAAGAGACTCCAGTATGTGAAGAGGGAAATAGTCTGCTGTTTTGGCCATGAACTCTGTGTGTCCTACACACTGGCAGTAGGACAGGGCTGGTGTGATTCTGAGTCAGGTCTCTCATCAGAGAGCATGTCTGTACTGCAGATAATTTAAGTCCCAGCTTTTCTTAAGTCCTGGTCATGGGATCATCCATGCTATACATATGTTAGGTCACTCCTAGCCTCTGTTGAAATGGATAAACCAGCTGCTACTGAGGCTGTGTATTCTTCTGGACATTTAGCTTTGCCCTTCAGGCAGCATGAGTTGGAGTCCTCATCAGTCTTTACTTCCTCAGCCCTACACAGTCCTTCAGTGTTGTGTCCCCAGCTACTGACTGCTTATGTATCTTCTGCCAAGGGCACTTTTCTCTCTCTTTCTCTGGCCCAGAGCACTGTCTGCTGTGAGCCTCGGGGCAATCCCTGGGCATTCTCCCCAGCAACCACAGGAGTTTTATGCACCTTCCAAATCTGTGGGAACTGCTTTTGAGATGATTTCCTCAGCAACTGCTAATCAGTGCTCCCCCAGGATCTGAGACTTGGTGGTGAGATGATATGTTACTTCCATCCAAGATTTTACAGAGCAAATTTCATAGATGGGGAGTTTCCAAGTCTAACTTGCTCCTTTAGGAGTCTAATAATACCTATAAAGGCATGAAACAGCCTTTGATTATGAACTCCTAACTGCTACTTATTTCCCTGGAGAATTTGGCTGTTTACAGCTTTGCTCATTCTTCTGTATTCTCACTCCCAACCAAATGGAGGTTGTTATTTTGGGGCTGCATTCACATACACCCATATGGGAAGAACATAAGCTACTTTCCGAACAAAAATAAGTCATGGTTACGTACATGCTTTAAAAGGTAGTCAGTCTCTTGCAGTGGTATTCAAGCACCTTGATCTTTTGCAGTATTTACACCCAGCAACTCAGTCATTAAAGCATCTGAGAAGGATGGGACGCAGCCATAACTCTCCTTTCAGATGTGTATTGGCTAGTTTAGGCTCTGTCTTACTCTACAAGGAAACCAGTTGCAAACCCTAATTCTCCCAGTGAATTGTTTAGGCATCTAACTCAGGGTGGGCCACCTGGGCAGCTATCTCCTTCTCTTCTATAACATCTGCCTGTAGCATCTTCTGCCTCTTTCACCTTCCCTCTCCCTGAGTAAGCAGTGCCAGTTATACCTTGCTGTACCCTAGCCAAAAGAGCTGCCTTCGCAGCCTCGGGGGAGCACAGATAGTTCAGGCTGCAGAGGCTGCAGTCAGCCTTAAGGATCTGGACAGTTTCCTCTGGGGGGTAAGAAAAGTGAAGGACCGAGGTTTAAAAATAACAGTTGTCAGGAGAGATGAACTGCTGTAAATTTTAAAAACTGGCTGAACTGGCTAATTGCCAGGAGTGAAAGTTTACTGAAGCGGTGGATCGTTTTGACAAGTGTGATCCCTTTTGCAGCTGAATAACATTTTCTCTGCTTTTGTTTCCAGTTTACATCAGTCCAACATTTAACCCAGTCAAAGCTGAGAAGTAGAAAAGACAACGAAAAAGGGCAAACTGTTTTTCTCTTCAAAGCCTGGACTTACAATTAGGCTGAGATCTACTGATTTGACAGACCTGGTGAATTCTAAGAGGAAAATAATTTCCATTAGCATGTTTTCTTTGGAGAACAAGCCATACGTTTTAATGTAAAATGTTTTCATAAATGACTTCTCTCCAGCACATGCAATGTGGTTTGACTTAGCTAACAATATCAGTCTAAATGCTAGTTTTCTGGATTCTCAGCTTTGTCAAAAATTATATTAACGTAGATTAGGAATTTTAAAAATGTAACTGTTTAGAAAATGGTGAATGGTCATTCTGCTATACTAAGATGTTTAAGCATATGCAGAAGTTATTCTCTTGATTAGCAAAAAGAAATACCTTATTTATTCTTCAGGTTGTAACTAGTTGCAAATCTGACTGCTGATTAGCTGGAGGAGGGGGATGGTGGGTGGGAGGGAAGCCACTTCTCTTCTTCCAGAAAAGTGATTTAAAAGCAAAAATGCAAAAAAACCCACAACCCCATGAATAACAATAATAAATTAAACTTTCCCATTAGCTAGCTTTAGTCACAGCTAAATGCAGTGATTTTGAAAATGCATTCCTTTCAGTCAGCTGCCCGTGCAATGATGACCTGACATTTCTGAGGGGGGCAATCAAATATGATCCTGTTATTTGTTTGTCCACCTGTTACAAAGCACGGATAGATAGGTCCCTGTGCCGAAGTGAGATTAAGTTCCTGTGTCCTCTGGCTCAGCTATTTCTAACCTTGCCTGCACCATGCTGTCTTTGTGCTCTGTGGAATTGTGTTCTTGCCAGAGACATTCAGATATGCTTCATTTGCCTGGATCCTGGGGTCTGATTAAAGGAGGGGAAGAGCTGTATAGCTCATGTGCGTGATCTTTATGTGTGGTCCTTTCTTGCTATGCTGAGGAGTTAGTTGTCTCTGTAAGAATCAATCAATAACCTACCATCCAGCCTTGCTCAGTATGCTCTGGTTCAGTACACTGTGGACTTGAAATACCTTTCCAAGTACAGCAACCTTATGATGCAGTGCTTAATGTTCCTTGATCATGTAGCCAAGTAAGTTAGAAAGATTGATTGCCTTGTCTTTTCATGTTGCTGTAGCTCTGGGCTGAATGATGGGCAATTCCTGGCTCTCTTGGGCTATCTTCACTCTTGCAGCTTCTCCTTGCCAACCTCTCTGCCAGCCCTTTGATGCCTCCTCCAGCTTTTGACATTGATGGGTCTGCCTCCACAGTCAGTTCACAAGCTCCTAAAAAGGCTCTGACTACAAGTCCCTAGGTCTGTCCAGGATGTGGATCTTTTTCAATCTGGGAAAGTCACTGCTGAGTTGACTTCTGCTGTCCCTGAGGGCTTTGTAACCACGGTTCCTCTTCTTAGATGTGAGCAGTTTCTTCTAGCTCCCAGCAAATGTGTCTCAGCAGCAGTGCGGATGTGGGGACCTCATGTCTCCTAGGTAAGGATGCTTCCTTAGGGCTACCTTGCAGATGAACACAGTGCCCTGAACTGCAATTACACTGGGGCACTGAAAAGGGGAATTTGAAGGGGAACATTTACACCTACTCAAGAACTCTCTACTCCTCCCCTCCTACATACGCTGTAGGAAAAAAGGAAAGTACCCGTGTTTTAACTAAGAATCAGATTCAGTTACGTCAAACTATTGTTTTAGGACATACATCTGGGTGATGCTGTACCAGAGACACCAGATCTCCATGATCACAGATGCAGTTTTCCTGGAACATATCCTTCGCTTCAGCCCAGTCCAGGTGACACCAGGTCTTTGCTGCCCTTGAGAGAGCCAGGAAAAGAGTTGGTACTGTTGTGGCAAGCAGCGACCGGGAGCCCTGGGAGGCAGGTGTGGAATGGGGAGGTCATCACATTCCTATCTTGGAGGAGCACTAGGAGCAAAATGCCCAGCTGATGTGAAGCCTTCAGATCCTGCAGGAAGGAGAGCTGCAGAAATTCCTCAGGAAGATGGATAAGTACTCTCTCAAATTTGTCAGCGTCTAAATATAGTGGCTCAACCCTTGCTGAATGACATGTAATCAGACCTCTACCTTAATGCTGTATTATACTGTTATGCTGCATTATCAAGAATTATGATCATATATGTGTGATTAATATACCAATGCCAACGCAATGTATCATAATTATTTTTTTTCCCACAGAGGCAACATATATGGGTGTATGTGGTAGTAAAGACATCCTTTAAAGGCAGGCTTCAAACTTTCTCAAAAATTAATCATCTTGGGCAGGGGGGAGGGTCAAAAGATTGCTATAAATATGTCTGTTACAAACTCCAGGATAACTGCAGTTTGTGGATTTGCTTTTCAGGTGGAGAGAGTTTCTCTTTCAGTTTCTTGCATTTTGGGGGAACTTTTGGGTGTTTTTTTGGCCAACAGGATTCATGTTTTAGAAGTATAATTTTTAAAAATGTGAAATGTCCAGCTGAAGAATAATAAAGACCAAATTACTCAATGATCACAAGAAACTCTTCAAGAAGCTATCAGATATCCCCATATTTATAAAATATTTCATGGTGTTGCAAGAGAAAAGTGACTTTACAAGATTTCTATGGAACACAGAGCTTTTTAAAAAATCCATTGCTTTTTTTTTTTTCTAGAAAATTGTCTTTTGAAGAACAGCAGTATCTTCTCAGAACAAAGGCCTTGGAGGACCAATTAACTCTATTCCCTTTTCCATAACAAAGCACATCACAACAGCCAGTTCACAAACTCCAGTGTAAAAGCAACACTAGTTTTTGCCTCACTAGTCCTGTCAGCAGGGGTTGCTCTAAGGTTAAATGCATTTGTGGAAAACTTTTGCTCATTTGCCACTTTTTAACGTCATCCTATAACTTGAACAGCTGTTCTCCCAACCTGATATTTTCCTCCTGCTGAGCTTAGCTGAAGCCAGACTCAAGAGATAGGCTCTTGTGGTCTCTCCTCATATGACAGCATCTGTTTAATCTCCCCAAGAAACTCCTTTCTCTATCTGTTGGATTCACCTTTCCTGAACACAGCTCGACTAGGGTTGAATGCAACCTGCCAGCCTGACTTTCACTGTTCTTCAGATGTCTGAGCATCTGTAGAGCACTCTTTTTAATTCCCTGAAAAGGTGCCCATGTATCCTAGGAAGACCTGGGCATACTTCGTGTTCCCTTAGGAACATCTCTTTCCAAAGGCTTCATTCTAAAGGCTTTTCAATTCAGAGGTGAAAGCAGAACAGGTGATTAACACGTGGGATTTACCTTATCACAGCTGCTGTCATTTGCCTCTGCATTCCCACAAGGATAAAGTCTCATTGAGATTGAGATTCCTTTAAAGTAAAATGAATTCTGCAGGAAGACAGCTTTGGCGGTGCTTAGCTGAAGCAAGTAGCAGACTAGGACCCCATATTGTATTTTTGGCTGCGATGCTGATATGATATTAAACATTTGACAGGTCATTTCTTCTCTGTATCCCCTGCAACCATATTTCTGTTTTGTATGTTTACACTTCTGTGGTCCTTGGGGCAATGGCAATGTATTATAATGCATGGAATAAAGCCTAGCACAGTGTGGCTCGGAGTCAGCGACTCTAATTGCTGCTGTTTTAAATACTAATAATCACAATTCAACAAAAAAAATTGTTTTTCAAGTAGGAATTCTACTCTTATCCCAGAGGCTGATTGCTCTGACGTTAACAGCGCACAGTTCTAGTTTAGCTTTACCATTTTGGTCCAAAGCTGAAATACTGCATCATGGGAGCTCAAGGCTTTAAGAATAGCATCTTTCCTATTCACATCAGATCATTCAGCATGTAATCTTTTTATCTCCTGCTGCAATTGCTTCTTGTGGTGAGACCAATCTTCTATTCCAGCATTATTTGAAGTGATTAGCTCTGACAGATTCTTAAATTCTGACTCCTAAACTTGATTTTTGGAGGTATCGAGCCACGATGCTTCATGATACATTTCCCCCTAGATTATGATCAAAAATGGAGCAGTGATTGTTGTTTGTTTGAAGTTGAATCTTATTTCCCTTTAGGCATCTGAATAAGGCAGTTTTCTGGAGCTTGATACTGACAGAGGAAACACAAGATTAAGAGCTTAATCAAAGTAAGAAACAATGCCTGGCAGGAGCCAAATACCTCCCAGTCTCCTTCTCAGTAGCAGATTGTGCTTAGAACTGTCTGTAAGAAAATTCCCAGGCAGAAACTTTCTAAAGGAGCTTTTTTTTAATGATGTCATGCCCATCCACTGAAAGTGGGGATTTTTTTCAGGGATATATCATCTGGGATGAAACTTGTCCTTGGGGGATATTGGTCATCATTCAGCACTTCGCTGTGTACTTTTTGCCAATGTTGAAACTGAAAAGAGAAGCCCCCCAGTAGATTCATATCAATGAAGGAATAGAAGAATATTTGTCATTCCAAAATCTCCTAAGGATGTAAAAATACATTTAGTATACATATTTCTCTGAAATATATCTCCCATTGAAGACAGCATAATGATTTCTATCTTAAATGAATCACAGACTCTTCTACTGGTCTGTAGTGATATTCTGCATCTATGTGGTATTCTTATCCCAAAGAACTTGCAAATATCTCTACATCCCATAGATATATGATCCAGAATCGATGACAGGTTTTGTTATTTACTTCAAAGGCTTTATGTTAGTCCTCTCTATGTACAGCAAGAATTATTTTAGGAAATTCACATCTGGTATGAAATGTGGCATCTGTTTAACAGTCTGGGGAAAGCTTTAGGCTGAGAATCAATAAAAATATTCCAGCTCAAACTTCAATTTAAGTTTGCCAAACTGAGATATGACCAGGACATGAACAATCTGACCGCTGCTCTTCGAGAAGGTACTTGCAAATGAACACAAGTGATGAATAGCCTGGGTTTTTGTCTAATCCAAATTTAGAGGGTCTTTTGATACCTGAATGTCAGCCTCCTAATAAAGACATTATTACGTTTCTGAGAAAAGAAAATGGTACAGTTATGCTAAGTAGCAGGAAAAGAAATGTCTATCCTATGAGTGAAAGCTGGTCACCAGCTTGCACTAACACTATAAGGGGAGATCCAGGAAAAAGCCAAACCACTAAAATAAAATGCCAGTGGTCATACAAAAAAGGCAAGCTGTCTCTTTAAATGGGAAACAAGAATTGTGGTAAATCAATACATATTTCCAACATTTTGAAAGTTAATTCTGTTTCATATTTTGGACTTCAGGAGGTAGGAGAAGTCTTTATTCTCCTCTGGAATGGCTGATAGTTCCTTTTGTAAAGCGCAGGACAAAAGGCTGCACTTAATGATCTTTCTGGCTCTAGCTGGTAGTGAAAGCCACCTAATTGGCAGCCCGTAAGAGTGAAATCTTCCACTTACCCACAAAAAAGCTACAGCTGTGATAGCAGTAAGGCAAGCTACTCACCACTAGGAGAGGACTGTGGAGGAAGATACTTAGGCCATGTGAAAAATGTGCTGTTCATAATCCATTTGAACCATTCAATTCCATTGAAAATTATACTGGGGGGCTGTGATGCTGGCATCTGGCCATTGTGCTAAGGAGCCTCTCCATTTCACCTCTATTTGTGTAGCTCAATGAAAATTCCAGCAGGCAGGAAATACTTCCAGTTGCTAATGACCTAGGCTGTGTTTGAATGAGTGGCTGGCAGCAGAAAGTATTAGCACTCCCTAATTTCAGTCCTTTTTGTAAGGACTCTCTTAAACCTGTAATCTCTTGCTTTGTTCAGGGTTTGATTATTCCTCTTCTCTAAAGACAAAACTTCAGTTTTAATATGACTATTTTTAGGGAAAAAAATGTTAGGGAGGCTAAGCAGTTTCAGGCAAATGGAAGATACTAGTAGTTCATCATCTAGGAAAGCATTAAGGTCCTTGGGTAGTGTTCCTCATCTGCTGGACTGGAGCTCTTCAGAGCAAAAAATAGAAACATCCCTTAAAGAATTGTATCATCAGATAGTACTGTGACCAGGACAGTGACTGCAAACCCCCTTCTTTCCTAACCTACTCCCACTCAGCATTCTTCTGATGTAGGAGATGCAAAATACATAAATAGATGGAATAAAGAAAATGAATAGATGTGTTTTTAATGGATTAATTGTTACTGGATTGTGAATGAAAACCTCCATGGAGACACAGCATAGGATGTCCTTGGAGCCCTTTCAGAAAGGAAAGGTGGTTCTTGGATTTTAAAAGCTTGTGAAACTGCTCTAAGGGCATTTCTGTTTGAGAAATGCAGCTCCAGTAGAGCCATTCTAGTGGCTCTGCACAATAAGTTGGGGAGAACCATTTCTTTGTTACTCTGTGGAAAGTGAAACTGTCAAGGAGATGTTTGGGCAAGAAGAATGGAAAGCATCAGGTCAACAAAAGGCAATAAGTCTGTATCTGACAGAAAAATCCCTTTAGTCTGCCATTCAAAATAGGGCTTAATACTCACTGATAACAGCAGAAATATCCCAGGGTGGCAGAGAATATATCTGGAGGGGATACAAGAAAGTCAGGCAGAATAGCTCGAAGTCATGTACTGTAGCCAGAGAGGGGAGGCATGTGAAGGACAGCAAAAGCCTTGTGTGAAGGTGGGAAAGGGGCCTCAAATGTTTGTCCCTCATATATATAGAAAGTTCTGGATAGAGGTGTTGAGTGGAATTGAAACCCCTGTACAACGTGCTCTCTGGTGCATTAGACCTCATCACTCATCCTCCTCCTCAACATAATGTTCCAGAGATCCCTGTGCTCTTTAGTGCCCTTGTCCCATTCTCTTCTGAACTGAATCAACCCATTCACAAGCTCTTGTCTTTCCCATGCTAGAGCTCAGATCAGCTCAGTAGCTTAGTGCAGAATAACCATTTTTATTTTGTGATTGAACTCATTTTCCTCCAACTTCGTGAGTCAAATCAGCAAACCAAGGAGTCCAATGCATACCTGAAGTATCCATGAGAGGCTACTGGGGGATGTGAGTTTTCTCCTTCATTGAAGGGGGTACCCTGGGTCTATGGCATAGCAATGCTGGGTTTGTGTACCTGCAGCTGCTGGCATGACATACAGCACATTTTTTAATTTAAACTAAGATATTAGACTAGTAATCAGCTAACCTAGAGTGCAGCATTGTTTTTTGAGAGCTAAAACCTTTCTACCTTTTTCACCAGATCTTTATACTTTGTTTAAAAACAATACATTGCTTAGATGTTTCATTTTAACCATGACATGTTTCTGTCAGCTTATTTTTGTTTATATTTCCCTGCTTGTAAAAACAGAATGCACTGCTATTTAATCCTTTTTCTGTTCTACATTTCCAAGCAGTTCTTGGTCAGGTTGGGGCCTATACTGTCCCCTTCTTCTGCTGAGGTGATGGTGTTCTGTGATCACCCTAAGTCAAGAGCTGGCCAAGTGCTGCTTCCTCCTCATTAAGAGATCAGCCTTGTACAAAACCAATCACTGCACAGCTTGACTCCTTCTTCCAGGTGGTGCTTCAGAGAGCATCCTTCATCTACGTGCACCATTCAGGGAGGGCAGAACCACACTTAAATACTTGTAGGATGAAATGGAAACTACATGAAGGTGTTAAGACTCTTCCACATTCCCTAGCATTGGACTTTCGTGCTTTCAGTTGATATTTTTACAGGAAATTATTTTCATGGGTTAAGAGCTAGGGGAGCTTACATGCTTATTTTATTAACCCTTATTTTCGTGGCTTAAAAGCTTGGGAAGCCTAGAGCAAAGACCTGACCATGGTTCGGCCGAGCTGTGACCCCTCACTGTGGAGTCATTCTTCCTTTCTGAGCATACCCAAGAGCTCTTTACCTGTTTTGTTGTTTTCACTGGAAAAGCATTCATAAAATGAAAGGGGACCCATGAGAAACAGGGAGATAAAGGCAGAGTATATAGGACATAGCCAAAGCCAGAGACAGCTACTGGAGCAGTGGTACCATTGGGAATTTAAAGATTTTGATCTCATGTTGAGCTGAGAAGGATGCTCTCAGTTTACTGGCTGAGGGATGCTCATTTGGCTATGCAGCAATGCTGATTTACTCTAGATGAAGATCTACACAATTATTCCTCTATGTAGAGAAGAAACAAGAGCTTACAACAACTCTCTTGAATTAACCCTGGAGACATGAGTACCATTTGTTCCTCCCCTCCTGTCTGTAAAAGGCCCTATATTCCTTCCCGAGATCTCCCAAGCATCCTCCTGTGTAATGCTTGAGAGATCAGGTTATGTGATGACAGACATATCCAGCATACCAGGGAGGATGGGAAAGGGCTGCAGTGGGAAGCAGCAGCTGTGGAGGTTGGTATACTCCCTGTGGCAGTGTGGTACTGCAGTGCCTCTCCCACCCAGGCACCATGGACCAGAAGACACCTGGGACGTCTGGTTCCATCTGGCCCAGGAGAGTTGTGGAGAAGGAAACAGCCAGAGTATTATGTCCTCTACACAAGTTATGGGATACCTGATCTGCAGCAAGGGAGACTGAGGCAATCACAAGTTTCACATTTTAATCACCAGACTCTATTTTTGTGCCTCGCTCCACCGCTGCTTGCACAAGTCCAAAGCTGCTGGGCTTCCTTTATCCTTGTATAACTTCTGTATCCTTGAGGAATACCTAAAATATGTGGGCTTCCCCCAGCCCTGTGGGTGAGTACTCTTTCCCATGGATGTCTCTCCTCCTTAAATATCACAGAAAAACACAGATATGAAGAGAAACAGATCTATCATAGTTTACCATGGAAGCCAGCCCAAGATGTAAATAATAAGAGGGAGGACAGGTCCCCATGGGTCCAGAGGATCTGCTTGGCTCTAAGTGCTGTGACATCTCAGTGCTGTGTAGTCCCAACCAAATGCTTCTGTCCCAGACCAGCACAGAGGGATGGATGGCCACTGAAAAAGGGAAGAGGGGAAAACTGACTGCAAGATTTTACAGTGCTGTTTCCTGAAACTCTTTCCTGTATTCTTTATGTTTTAGTGTGCTCCTGTCTCTGTTTTCCTTTTCTGCCTGCAGAGGCGGCCCCCGTTGTCCTCCACAGTTCATCTCTGCTTCATGCCATGGGTCTGGCATTGCCACCTGACCACAGGGGGCTGGCTCAGACCCTGGGCTGTGAAGAAACCCAGCCAGTGTCTGAACACAGAGGCTTTACCTTCAAGAAGCATGGTGTTATCCAAGGGCAGGAGTGGATTTGGGGGATATCGTCTGTGCTTTCAGTGCTTTGTTCACCTGGAACCACACAGCGTACACAGCACCTCGCATCACCCACTCCAGGATGTGTCTGGGCAATGAGGGGCTTGGCTTCTGTAGCCGCCATAGGGATAGGGATGCAAACAGAGCCTGGCTTATTGCAAGTGAGATTGAGAGCTCACAGTCTTAATACTGGCAGTCTAATGGGCAAAAAATTTGAGCCTGCGACTGGGACTTCACCCTCTCCCCATTCCTGTTTGGGCCAGCTCAGGCAAAGATATATTGCTCAGCTGGCTGAGCTTAACCCTCTGCATGCCCGTCTTCATAGACTCGGAGTCTGCTTTAAATCACTTTTGTTGCATTCATTTGCTTACTGAGCTGATGAGTTAGTGTGGCTTTACTGTCACCAGAAAATATACTCATGGTTTATTTTGGTTGTTCCAGTTAACTCTTTCTCTGTTTCCTGTCAGTTCTTCTGGCATCGTCTGCACTCCAGGTTTTCCGCCTACTTTTTGTTCCCTGAACATTGCCCTTGTTGTGACACCCCATTTGCTGAATTTAAACATCCGCAATGAGGACAGTGGCCAAGACCCTTAGCTGCTGTGGCACTGCTCAACCATTCACACCCCTGCCCCTCTGTTCCTTCCTCACACAGCCCTTGCTGGAGCTTGTGTCTTCTCCTGGCCTCTGACCCAACCACAGCTAGATCATCTGGAAAATTTTTTAACAAACACTAAATGGAACAACTTGCAAAACTGGGTCAAAATCAGCAAATAATTTTGGCTGGGGAAAAAAAGGTGTGAAGAAAAAAAAGGAATTTTGAAAATGCCATGCAATGTCACTTATACATGTGCAAAATGAGATGTTCCATTTTGGAAAAGCCTGAATCACATTGAAGATTTTAAGAGTGACTTCAGTCTTTGAAACAGTGTTCTAGTCGCTGAATTTCAAAACAGTAGGTTTTGATAGCTGGCTAGCAATTTTGTTTAAAGAAAATAAAATAAAAAGTAAGATTCCCAGAAGATTCACAAGACAGTGGTGAAGTGTTTTCTCTTGGCCTGAGCAAAAAGACCTCAGGATGACCTGAAACATTTTTTTATATTGAGATAAATATATGTAAAGCTTTCTCCTTCAGTTTGACACAAACAACCCCCTCTACCTCTCCAGTATTAACTTCACTGGAAAGACACACTAAGAAGTACCCTCTTTCTCTCAGTCCCAGCCAGGGCCTTGATTTCTACCATTTTAAGCAGAATTTTGTACAACTTTTTTCACCTTTCGTAACAGGAGCAGCTCCTTGAGAGAGATTGGCTTTGCTAGGCTAACAGTAGCCTTTGCAAATCCATCCAGTAGGCACACCTAGAGTTTAAATATAATGTGAAGAGATTTGAAGTTAATGTAATGCACTTAATGCAGCCAAGCCTAGTGATAACAGCTTTCAGCACAGGATGCCTCATTCAGAGAATGAAGTGGGTGACCCACTCCATTGAAGTTTGAAATTAAAATGGAAATGAACTTCCCTGCTCGTCCATCATGACACCCTCACCTTAAAATAGCTTAGGTCATCAAGAAAAAAGATGGGATGTGTTTTTTAATTCTGTTTCCATTATGCTGTGTGTTAATATTCATGGAAATTCTGAGAGCACACTTGGGAGAGAGCCCAGAAAAACAAAAAGGAAAAGAAGGATGGATTTTATGTGGTTTATAGGAATATGAAAGAGAAGACTCTGTGATTTGTTTCTGAAGTGAGGTGTCACTTCCTTCAGCCAGAAGCAGTCCTAGCAGCCTCCTGGCATTCCCAGGAGTCAGGTTTCCAACTGGGACCTCCTGTGCAGGGCATGTACCTGGCCTGGCTTGACAAAGGACATGGTTGTTCCAAAGGAGCCTCACAAAGCCCAGTCAGCAGCACCCAGAGGCACAGTGGCACAGCCGGGCTGCGTGTCCACAGCCAGTGCCTGCCTGCCGCAGGGTTTGCAGGCTGTGTGCTGTTCTGTTCTGCCACAGAAGTGATTTGTACTAGCCCATCCACATCTGATTCTGCACACCAGGGATTGCAGCAAGGGCTCATCTTCAACACACAAAGGTGTCAACAGAAAATGTGACTTCAAAGTCCAGAAATGTCACCCCACAAAGACAGGAGACTGACTGCAGGATCTGAGTTTGGTTGAGAGTCACAACGCCCAATCCTGTGAACCATTTGTGGCATTTTGTCCTCCAGCATCTCTTTGGTGTCTCTCATCAGCGCCACTTGCTGATTAGCATGCTTATTGTGGGTTGCTTGCTTCTTTTGAAATGTGCTAAGACACACAGTTCTGGAAAAAGCACACTGACAAACTTGAAACACCTGTAATTATCTGCAGTAATAGCTACAACTTGGGTCCAATGGCAGTGAGCCACGCTATTATATCATGTCACATACTCTGCTTACAAGCAGGCAGACATCCTCTGCCTCCTAAAGCACCTTCCACAAGCCAAGCTGTGCCACTTGGCCCTCCACAGCCAGGGAGTGCTCATCCCAACCAGACAGCAGTGCTGTTTCCACACTGCATTCTGAAATGTGTCTATTGCTACAGGGGACTATTGAGTACAGATGCCAAAAATCACCAGGGAATCCACAAACTCCACAATTAAGATAATTTCACCGCCTTCCCTGTCATTTCCTTTTTAGATCTAAGTCTGCTGTTCTTGTAGGACTTAGTCAGAACCCACCCCATCTCTTTTGCCTGGCACACAGTGCTGAAATCAAATGCGAACAATGTGAAACCTGATTCACTGCGTGTCTGCTGAAGCAAACTTGAGGGCACAGGCAGTATGAAACAGGGAATCCACTGCTGGAGAAAACAAACATTTTGTTTTAACCAACACATGCTCCTCTGTCTGATAAGGAGGACACCAGTTTGCAGGTTCTTCCACTTTCTTTCAACCTACGCTTCAGCCCCTGCATCCTCACTCAGATCACACAGCATTTGCATGATCTGAATCACACAGTCAGGGTTTATTCATTGTCACATGGCTGGAGCAAACCCACACTTGTCACTTGACATATCTGTAGCTCTAACCAGGACAAGGGAGAGACCAACACGTTAATCAACATTTGGAAGCTCCCTCCCCTGAAGCTCTCATGGCACATGGGGACCTTATGAAGGTGCTCAGACCTCTAGGAAACTCTGTACCAATGATTGAACCAGCCACATCAGCACAAATTAAGTGCCCCGAAAAAAGCTTTATCTGAAACACAGAAGAGTAACAGCACAGTTGAACCCAAAGAGCAAAATATTTTCTGCCTGGTTTTGAGATGGGCAGCAACACTATCTGATCCATCTAGAAAAAAGACCTCCATCTTTGCCTTAAAAGGGTAGCCAGCCTGCCGGCTCATCCCCAGAGGTGTACCACTAAATCCTCTCTGCTCCTTTAGCTGGATCCCAGCTGTGGTGTTAGCTGGGGTTAGGCTCTCAGGTTGATTCTTGTCATCTGTACTTTGCCTCTTCACCAATTTAAAAATATTTATATGCTCCATTACTCTTTGTTAGGTGCAGCTTTCTGTGACCCCATGGAGTGGTTGCAGCATGGTGACGAATTGCAAAGGCCACACATCACGGCGTGGTGAAAGTGCAAGACGGAGAAGATGAGGTGGGAGTTGTGCACTTGGTATTTCAGGTGCCCACTCATGAAGCACATTGATCTGGAAAGAGATGCTGACATTTCCTCATCACCCCTGAGCTAATGTCTGTGCTTCTGGGCTTGCCTTGCTCATATCTGAATCACCCCATGATGACTGCTTGCATTCCTCCCTCCTGCTCTGTGCCATTTTCTCTCCTGGGCTTTGGAGCTAGTGAAGATGTCATCCTGCGAGGTTGCACACCAGTGGCCTACAATACTTCTGCACATCATTGCCAGTGCTGGTACAGCCTTTGTCTTACATGTGCATGACCGTGAAGGCTGGAGGTGGAGTGTGCCCATCAGAGGGTGGCATGATCTCTCTGCTCACCAGGGGCAGCCATCATGTCAGAGGGAGGAGAGGGGCAGAGGCAGAAAGGGATGCTCCTCACTGCACGGGTTAGGGCAGGAAGCTCAGAGGGTGGTTGGTCACACTGTACCTCTCTATCTTGAGTTTAAAGCCGTGTGGCAGCAGATACTCTGCATGATCTGGGGGACCCTCATCTCAGAGAGGCAAGGGGGGCCAAGGAGGTGGTTGGAGGTCCCTTTCCTACAGATCGGGGGCTGAGCCAAGGACCCAGGCTAGGACCTTCTGCTTCTCTTTGACAGCTCCCTGCCACTTCCCTTGGTCCTGCTGGACACCAGTCCGAACCTCAACACTGGGTGTTTGACCACAGTGTAATATCCATCCTTTTAGCCAAAAGCATTTTGGAACATGTATCTTTAAGCTTCTGGCTAAAATCTTCTTAAGGACGGACCATATCATGTCACCTGTCCTTTTAAGATATATATGCTGTGCATATGTGCAAAGGTCCAAACTTAGACTTACCAAAATAAACAGAGACAGCAGACATCTGACAGCTGTTTCTGCCAATGGTGTAACTAAATTGTGTTATCTTTTAATGTTTGACTTTAATAGAGAAATGTGATTTAATCACACCTGTAGTTGCAAGGTAGCTTAAATTCATTTTATAAAATAAGCAGTGTAAAATTCCTTTACCTAAATTGTGTGTAGATTACTTTTTATTCTTTGTTTATGTTCCTCTTCAATTGCTCATTCTCTTCTTCCTTTCTCCTCTCACATTAGCTTAAAATGTAATTTTCCCATTGTTCCCCATACTTTCCTTCCTTCCTTCCTTCCTTCCTTCCTTCCTTCCTTCCTCCGTCCCTCTCTCCCTCCCTCCTTTCCCTCCTTCTTTATTTCTTTCATTCTTTAGTTCACTGAAATAAAATAATTTAAAAAAAAAAAGTGGATTCATTTATTGTTTTCATCTGGCTGTCCTAAGGAAATGAGACACGAGACAATGCTGTCTGGCCGTCAGCCTCCCTAGTTTCTACAGTGAAAACCTCAAACATAACCGTTTCTTACAAGTTGCATGAAAATCAATGACCAAGTGGAGATATTCAAGCTAGGAACTTGCTGAGGGAAAGGCCATAGCATACATTTAACAGTTATTTTTCCAGTTTGATAAGCAGTCAAGCCAAACTGCAAATGGATATCAGCCACATGATCACTGTCTGTGTTGTTTGAGCTCTGAGTGGAAGTAGAGACAGGGACAGTGGATACAAATTTATAGGAACTCACATTGCATTCTTTCTGCTGTTCATTGGACAACTTGCTTTCTAAATTTCCTAGAAGGCATTTTATTACAGTAAAAATAAACAAAACGTCTGCTACATCTGGTTTATGGGGTGGGGTGGGGGAAAGCCGGCACTGAAAAAGGAAAAACACAGAAATGAAAGAACATAGAGAAAAAGATTTTGGGACTAAATGCTGCCTCAGAGTTGTGAACAAAGAAACTGTTTCCTCCAGTTTCATTCCTGTTCTGCCTAAGTAAAGAGGGTTTCATGTACTGTCTGTGTAAATAAAGCAGGGCTGCAGTAAGAAAATATAGGGTTCCATTATTAGCTTTTTTCTCCTAAATGAAACAGTGCTCAGG
Organism: Manacus candei; assembly: GCF_025592945.1. Taxonomy (NCBI): domain Eukaryota; kingdom Metazoa; phylum Chordata; class Aves; order Passeriformes; family Pipridae; genus Manacus; species Manacus candei. Next base: position 8,428,170 of record NW_026138066.1, read on the forward strand.
ACGTTTAAAATTGGCTAACCATGCAAGTCAAAAAGGAATAATCACTTTGTGAAGTGATCTAAAATGATCCCGACATTGCACAGACCTGCCTTGTGTGCATCATCTTAACGCTCCACTGCTGTTTATTTTATACGTGTTGTCACATCAAAGCTCTGACAAGGCTCGAGCTGAGATTCCATTCCACTGGAAACACTTAACCCTCCCAAGCCTAACAGCCTTTTTCAAACGAACAGAGATGAGCCTAAACACCCTCCCATTCTCTTAACCTTTTCCCCACACTCGCTGTCTCCGCCCATCCCTCAATGCAACTTCTAAGCAGTTCTGTCCTCCAGTGACATCCAAATTTCAGTACTGATGGCTCCAGAGCATTAAACTGGGGTCTAGGAAATTCCCAATTTTACTTTGAACTCCAAAATATTAGTAGCTGAGAAACCGTGCATTCATTTTCTTTCCTTCTGATTTTGAAGTTCCAAGTTATGTAGGCCTTTTTTGTCAAATTTGTCTCTTTTAACATAAAAAGTATGCCTCTTTTTTTTTCCTTTTCTTTTTTTTTTTTTTTTTAATTGAAGTTAAGATGGTCATCTAGTTCATGGTTTCTGGGGTCTAGGCTTTAGAAAAGCAGCATCCCAGATCACAGATAAGGGTTGTGATAAAGACTGAGTGGTACTGGCATCTGCTTTAGTACATCTAATCTGAGATTTATGCTCTTTTGGCTTTCCTTTCCCTAGTTGTCAAAGAACTTTTTCAACTCCCGACGGCGAGGTCTTTATCCCCTTTGGGAAGAAGAGGGGTTTTGATGCCAAGAAAGAAAATCACACAGATCGAGTGCTTTATAACTCAGTCCAAAAAGAAGTCACAGACTGTTCTGCTTTCCAAGTTGTCTCAATAATCTTACTCAAATTTCCAGCTCTAAAATGCTGATATTACCATTTCTCAGATTTCAGACATCCTTTGCCTGATCAGTGCACTGGACACTGTCTGGTGACTAAAGCATCAAGGAAGTTTCCTTATGGAAGTATATTTTCATTCTGTCTGTCTCTACTCTTCCCCACCCCACACCCCCTCAGGATTTTCTAACCTCCCTGCTCTATTTTGGCTAGTGATGTCAGAGGCAGAGCAGTTACCATGGAGAAGAAGGGGACAGACTCCACTGAGATGGACAGAGGCATAGCCTAAATCTACAGCAAACTTGTGATTCATCAGCCAAATTGCATGTCCTCCCTCATTAACGGCTTGCAAAAGGGGTCATCAATAATTTTTCGTCTTAATGTATGTGGTGGTGGACAAGTTTACTAAAACTTCATGAAAGCCTGGCTAATGTTTACATCAGAAAAAGCCACAACACATGTTATTAATGAATAAGTGGAACAATATAAGGCACCCTCTCAAGAATGGTTACAAGAACAAGGCCATAGAAACAAAGCTGGGGGCTGGAGATTTTCACTAAAAGAAAACACAATTACTCTTTGCACGCTAGGATCAATGTTGCAACGATGCACAGAAAATGCAAGGAGCTCCTTAAATGGTGAGGAGAGAGCAAATCCAGTGGCACTAGGTTCCATAAAGGGCATCTCCATGAGGATGCACTGATGTATTTCAAAATATTTCTGCTTTTCTTTCTGTTGTTTTGCTATTTTCTAATGTTTGGTTTACTTCTTAAACTTTGCTTATTATGTGAACTATTTAACTCCTGCATAACCCTCTTTTCTCAACAGCTGTTTAAACCTTTTCCTCTACCATCACTTTAGGAAAATTTTCATAAGGTGAATGCTCCATAGTAACCTTTGCTTGCATGGAGGGGTAAGCTCAGTATCAGACAAGGCTCTAGGAACATCATTTGGCTGGAGAACACTGTGACATCCCATGTGTTCACTGGCCAAACAAGTGTCTAAGATCACTGTAAAATCCTATATGCTACCTGGATTTGGGAAAAGCATTTCAGAAACACTGAGAAACCCTTTTTTGGTCATAGAATTCAGCGCTGAGATGCTCTGCAAAAGTTTTCTAGGAAAATAGCTTTACACATTATTTCATAAGAATAGGAAATATTCTAATCTCATAAATAGTAATAACAGAGTTGAGAGTTATTTGTTTTCTCAGTTTCCTTTACGGTCGGGAGGCTTTTTTTGCTCATCACCAGGCTGCTGAAAGTATTATCTCTCTAGCAACAGAGGCCAAGCCGAAACACCAGATTCAGCTTCAGCTCACAATCCAACACAGGCAGAATTGCATTCAGTTCACTCTTCTATAGTTTTATAGTGTTTTGAAAACTGCCAAGTGTGAAAATGTAGTTAAAATGACAGCAGTAAGAACTCTTTGGATTTTGCCAAAAAATGCTCATTATTGCTCAGTGGAATTTCTTGATGAGGTGTTGTGGTAGCTGTAACTGGCTTCTCCGGTGATTATTAAACATAGTTGCCCAGAAGCATCCTCTGGCTCAGGAATTCCTGTAACTACTGATTTTCAGAAGAGTTCTTCTGAGGCAAGACCACTTAGGTATGCTGTACTCTTCCTTACGTGTGCAAAACTGCTTGCTGGAAGAGGCAAAGGAAAGCTGGATCTTGGATTTGCAGCACCATGGCTGTTTTTGCCTTACGTTCCCCTTAGCTCCACCGACATGTATCACATGAACCTACTTTGGAAATTATGCAGTTGTAATAGCTGCCATGCCTTCAAGATCCATGATCCCGGAGAACACTCTGGCTGTGCTGAGTCTAGGAGCAGCGCTGTTCCTAGAGCTGGAACAAACATAACACACCAGTGAAAAGGGCTGAGAACCACTGTCTGGAGGCTGCTGCAGCACCAGCATTAATCCTCTGACTGTGTTTTAAACAGTTTGACTCCATTTAATAGTCAACACCAGCATCTTTTTAAATCTTGGAGATTTATATTTGAGGACATTCATTTGCAGGGTCAGTTGTGATGGTAATCATCCGCCTGCTAAATCCAGGTTTTCTGCAATGTGGTAACACTACACTTTTTGTAAAGGTCCTGACCCCTCTCAACTGAACTTGTTCTCTGTCATGAAACAGGGAGTCCAGCTCAAGCAAGACAGAGGTATAGTACCTTTCAGAAATACATCCCACTCTGCTAGGGTAAGGAAATAAGAAAAAATAATGGAAGAATCCCAACTGTGCTGCAGTACAAAAGAATATCTTGTTCTCTTTGAGATCCACGTGGGAAACTTCAAATTAATTGTTTTGCTTTATGGATTTTAACTCCGAAGCCAAACAACCCCATGTATAAAAAAATGAAGAATGGGGGATCCTGACACAAATCTGCAGTTCCAAGAGAAGAAGAAATACATCTAATTTTCCCCTATTTGTTTCCTTTCCTCATCCTCCATCCCCCATATCCCAGCTAAGGGACCACCCCTGCAGAGTGCTTTTAATTAAGCAAAATCCATTTGTTTAATATCTGGAACTCAGGGAAGCAGGAGTAAATATTCCCGTGAAACACCAGTGTAAATTTATTTAAGGATGGGAGTTTGTAATGACCAAATCACATCTTGTACTCAAAAACCACTTAAATAATCAGACTCAGAGTGCCCAGAGACTGCCTGGGAGCTGTTTTTAGAAGAAGAAATGTTTTGCTCTGTTATCTGAGCTGTCCCAGGACGATCCTGCTGAGAGGATGTTGTTACCAAAGGGTGTCCTAAGTGGGCACTCATGGAATAACCCTCTGTGCAAACTGAGAGAGACCTGGGACACAGCATGGCAAAACACTGTTATGGAAAGTCATCTGGCTTTTCCTTTAATGTGTTCAGAAATTATCTGTTTTCTTCCTTCCCAAATAAATGTTGGTTAGAGCATGGTGTGGTCCCCGTATGGGCATCCATCCCTTAAGAGTTGGAGTCAATAATTCTTGGGGGTCCCTTCCAACTCAGAATATTCTCTGATTCTGTGAATGCTATCTTCACCAATTTCCATTGCTGGTTATGGTGAAAAATGTAGTATTGAAAATTAAAAAAGGACTTTTTTCTTCTGAAATCCCAGGATTCTTCTTTTCTCTGTGAAGTTTGGGAAAAAAAAACCTTATTTTTTTGATTTCACTAAAATTTCCCATTTGCTTACCAGGTTTGCCTATTAGCAATGCAAAGACCCCTACCTGTGCCCCCCTCCATCCCATTTTTGCTGAAATCCACCCTCCTCAGGGTTAGCCATCACTTCCTGAAGGCTCCAGGGCAATTGTTCCCAAGACCATGGATTCACAGTGGCCTCAAAACAAATCATCTGAAAGTGGTCACTGCTGCATGTCACAGCTTGCACACTCACCACAAATTGGCTTTGGCAAATCAAGTGTGACTGACCTTTTTCTGAGTGAGTAATTTATTTCTGTATACCTGTCGTTGCTTGTTCCACTCAGCAGTACTCCAGCTCCATCCTGATGGCCTCAGTACTTAGAGATAACGTTTCCCGCCTCCTTTCTGATTTCAGGTGTTCCTGAGTGTTAATCAACATGCTCTCATCTCTTTCTGCTGCCTTCTGCACATTCCCCTGGATGTGGGAGTTATGCTGCCACTGTGTCTGCACAGCAACAGTGCCTTCAGGCTTGGGGCTGGGTGCAAGTCAGTCCCAAGAGGAGATGCTGGCGCTCCTATCTTGAGGGATAAGAGCTCTTTTGAGGAAAGAGTTGCTGGAAACCCCATTTCGCCATTCTATCTCCCATTGGATGATAGCAAATCGTCATAGGTGAAGCCCAGTTCAGTGCATGACCAAACTAGAGGCCCCCAGGGACACAGACAAGAAGGAATAGCGCAGCCTTAGCTCTCCTGGGGCACAAGAATGACTCTGCTCTGGTGGCAAGGAGTTGGGCTGTATCTAGTCCTACTGCCTCAGGAATATCACAACATGCCTTAATGGAGGACAATTACCTTTTAGGTAGAGAGCAAATTTCCAAGAGAAGCTCCTGCTAACAAAAGTCCCTGTGTTTGAGGGCTAAAGGTCCCTCTGATGTAGAGGAAATCAGGGAGAAAGCACGCTGCTCAGTGGCAGGGTGTGCTTATCTTGGTGTGTGCTGGCACTTTTTCTGACTTGGCCAAGTACGTGGCTGACCAACAGCTGGCATCTGTTTATTGCTGTGCGTGTGCAGCAATACTTTTTATAGTGGTTGCAAGCTGTGTTTGGCCCCAGCCCAACCCTGCTCACTGCTGCTCTGTCACTGTTCATGTCTCCTGGTTTTCCTCCTCAGACAGAGCACCAAGACCCAGCAGCCACCTCCTGCTGTGCCAAGGTGGTCTGTGGCCCATAGCTCCAGAGGTGCCTGTGCTGGCCCTGTGTCCTGTTGTCACTCCTAGGGCTGCTGAACTGTCCCTACTGGGACAACCCTGCATCCGTACAGGTGTAGGTGGCACAGTGGCACAAGTTAATGATCCCTGCCTTGGTCTGATGGACCTGCCTTACCTCCATCGGGAACCTGCACTGGCTGCAGAGTCCCCAGTCCCTCATTAAGCATCTCCTTTCTGGCATCTTTTCTCCAGCCTCACTGGGGTCTCCTCTGCTCTCCACCACAACTAACACGCTCTTGTCTCCTTAGTTACTGTCTTTTTCTGTCATGTCTTCAGTGTCACTTCCCCGATCTTCCTCCTATGGGTATGTTCCCCATGACCTTTCTCATATTTTCTTCTGCATAATCTGTGGCAACCACTAGCACCAAATAGCTAATCTCTCCTTCCTCATCTGAGCTCATCAGTCAGCGATGCCACCCTCTCTCCTCTGTCCCACAGGTACCAAAATCCTGTGTGACCTTCAGCTCCCTCCTCCCCCTCTCCTCCTTCCCTGACTTCATAACAAATTCCTGCAGTTACAGTCTGGAGGTGGCAGGGCCCTATCGACTGTTCCAGTCCTGGGACTGGGGCTGGTTCTGCACATCTGTACACACACAGTAAACAGAGGTTTCTGCCAGTTGTTGAGACAAGAAAGTGGGGATTTATGCAGTCATGAACCCCCTTTAAAAAAAAACCAAAACAAAACAATTAAGTATGGAGAGAAATTGCAGCCATTTTCCTATTTTGGGATGTGGGAAATTGCAGGTCTCCCTGGTTATTTATGCTCATAGAGTTTTCACCTGGCAGTTCTCAGGAGTCTTTGGGAACAAGGAGCTACAGCATCTTTTGGCTGAGGGGCATGGTAATTTATAAGTTACAGATGAGTGCACACATGCACAGACACACAAACTCATGCATACATTAAAACTCAAGCAGTGCACCAAAACTGCAGGCACAGAGTCACCCTGCAGAAACCTTCCTGACAGGTCCTGTGAGGAACTGTCAGAGGTAATGGCATGTGGCCATCTTCATCATCCTGGAAAAATTCACGTCACCAGGCTCTGTCCTTCAAGACAGACTCTGCCAGTGCTGATCTGGTCCCCTCTGGACAGAGTGAGTCAACTCTGAGCAATAAAATATTAGCAAAGCAACCACCATGGATCCACTGGGACTTCTCTAGGAAACCATTTCTGCTTCATTCCCACCAATTCAACTTTACTCATCCCTTCTAATACAAACTACAACACCAGGGAAAAATACTAATATAACATGAAGCAGACCTTCACTTCTTATCTGAACATCCTACAAAGATCCCACTCCCTCAAAGCCTCCACCACTGGGGCAGTGTGACTGGCTCAGGTTGGGTTACATGCCATCTACTTTCAATCCCCTGTTCCTCACACGGTGACTGTGATACCCTTAGACAGAAGGATACACAGACAGAAGACAGACCCATTCTGTATAAAACAACAAAATGTGGTGGACAGGATTATGGGCAGGGCAATACTTTCATTTCAGTAAAAGATGCTTGTCTGAAATAGGCTTTTCCTTTTTTCTTCTATAGATTGAGAGGTTTCTGTCCCTGTAAGTCTATAATGTATGGGACTCAGAAAAATATTTAGCACTCATGGCAAAAATTAAGCCTCCTGAATGGGATTGCTGTAGGTTTGAGCACTTCTGGTAAACTGGAACAATCCCAAATGTACTAATGATTATAGATTTTATACGGTTTCTTTATTGAGTAATTTTGGAAAGAGTCTCCAGCAAAACTACCATGGGACATCAACAGGCTCAGACTAAGGACTCCAACCCAAGTGAATACTTAAAATGATCGCACATTCCTTCCATTTCTTTTCCAGATCTCATCTTCATCTGCCCAGTATGTACCATACCTTTCCATCTATTGGCATGGTTCTGTACAAACAGTAGATAAGGAACAGTAATTAGGTGGAATGGTGGAGAGCAGTTCCATGAGGGATGAAGCTCACAGCCCTGCAGTGTCAATTACCATGGGGAGGGCACTGCAAAGAGGAACCTGTCATGGGGCACGGGACCAGTCCTGTCCTTTGAGTCTGCTGCAGTCACTGAGGTCAAGAGAAGAAAAGGCAGGTGTGGATACTGGAGGCTGGGGAGCTGGGACTGAGCAGAACGTGTCCTCATGAAACAGTCGGCATTTCTCTGCTTGCCTCCTCGGAGACAGCTGTGTGTTTTGTCTGAAGCCAGCCTCTCATTGAAACTGCTTGAGAACAAGCACTGAGGAGCCCCTATTGTAAACGCCACACAAAAACAACACAAAAGACAGAGTCCAAAGTAAAAAATATTTCCATAATAAAACTGTCAAGGGGAAGTGAGAGACTAGAAACCTTTGTACCGCCAAGCAATGAAGAACAGAGACGCCCTCTCCAAAGCACTTGAGATAAACCATCTCCTTAATAGTCTAATTGGAGAAGAGCATTTGGGGTGGGATGCACAGATGGACCAGGGAAGTAGATGACCCAGGGATGAGAGCCTGGGAGCTGCAGGGGATGGGTACGTGGCTTGAGTTGCTGCCAAGGAGCACAGAAATCCCCACTCCCCTGCGGGCTTCCCGATGCTCCTTCTACAGTTTCTCCAAATTAGGTCACTCCCACACAGTGTACAAGTAAGAGCAGACAGCACTGGACCACCCAGAGCAACGGGGAGGAGGCTAACAACGATGAAGCAGAACCACAGATGATATGATGCAAGGGTGGGTTGGGCAATTAGAAACATACGTTCCAGTGGATGAGGGGGAACAAAAGGTCTTCACAGAAGATGGTGGAATGTGATCCCTGAGCTGTGGCCCAGCCTAGGGTGGGAAGTCCTCACGTCATGGTGCTTAATGCATGCATCCAACCCAAGCTGGCACATGGGGGTCCATCACTGGCCTCACTGCACCCATAGATAGCACTGTGGGTGCTTGGCTGGGTGTTTCTCTGCCAACAGAGGAGAGCTGACTTTGCCAAAGGCATTGGTTGGCTCTTCCCAGTTGAGAGAGCTGTCCCCATGCTTAGCTTTCAGAAAGGGTTTAGCAGCAAGGAACAAAATGTGGTGTCAGGACCCCAGGTGATTTCTTAGCTTAATATTGAGAATCTGCCTCCTTCCATGAACTGTCTGGGATTCAATTTTCTCAGGACTAGACCAGTGGTTGTTTTTCTTCTGTGTCTCACAGCCGTTTTCCTACCCACACTGCTTTTACCAGAGGGCTGGCTGCCTGAGACTGTGAAGAATAACAGCAACAGATCACCATAATCCAGTTTCTTGCTCTCCTTCTGATCTTCTCACTTCACAGGTCACAGGAAGCCCTATCCAGAAGATGACAGATGAGAATCAGGCCTTTCTAGGGGAAGTGGTGATGAACTCCAGATCTGGATCGTCTTACAGACTCTCACAGGAGTTCAGTTCACCTTTAGGTTTGCAAAGTGAGTCTGTTCAACAGACACAGAAATACCCTTAGGCTGGTTATTCCTCTTCCTCACTGTAATGAGGAGAAAGCACCTACTTGATGAAGAAAAATCATATTTGGTTCAGCTCACAGAGCTGAATGAAGCAGACTGTGGCCCCTGAAAGCCACTCATACACCTCATGGTTCAAAGGAAAGACATGGATTATTGTGGGACTAGTAAGAGGACCCACAGTTTTGAACAAATCACCTGCTGTTTTTAGCCCAGACACTGAGACATAGGAGTGCATCAAATGTAATAACAGATAAAACACAGATGTGGAAAGTACCAAGACAACCAAGTACTGATGGACATTAAATGACAGAAATAACCCTAACAGATCAATACCAGACCAAGCAACCTAGAAAAACCTGCAGTCTCAAATACTCCTCTGTCAGACTTGGAGCTGAAGTTACTTCCATTTCAGAAGTGATGGAGTCATTCACACACCAGGTATAAAACACAAACGCCAGACACTTGGCATTGTGCAGCTACCTGACAAAGGCATTAAGTTACTTGGACTCACTTGAAGCTCAGTCTTTTTATAATTTCAAAACACCACGTTCCATGGAAATATTCAGGCTGCCATGGCAACGTGGTACATTTGTTCCTTAGTGTCATTTCCCATCACAATTGGGTGTTTTTCAGAACTTTGCCCAACTTCAAAACTTTGGTTGCTGAGGCAACATCTCCCTTTCAAGGGAAGTGACTGGCTCTGCCTATCTGTGCCAAGGCAAGGGCTCTTCTTTGAAGACCTGTATGCTATGGCAAGGGAGGAGGTGTTAGGGAGGCTAAAAAGGTATCCAAGGAAGCAGGGGGAGAGGAAGGAACTGTGCTGAGAAGTGGCTGCGGAAGGGCAACACACGCCTTCGAGTGAGGCAGGTGGGATGGGCTTTAAGTGGGAGGCTCCAGGCTTAGCACTGGAGAGCTAATGTGCCACATGACATCACTGAGGATATTAAATGCAATCTCGGTGAAAAAACACTTTGCCTTCAGTATATCATGTCAAGATCTCATGGAGATGCATAGTCCTCACAAGACCTCTACAAGAAAGGAATTTGTCACTGGGCTTGTTTGACAAAAAAAGTGATCAAGACAGAGAGAGCTTGAATGAACTACTGAAGGTCACACAGTAAATTAGTGGCTGAGGTAGGAATAAGCCCCTGAGGGTGTTGTGTTTCATTTGTAAGGTCATCATTCCTCTGATATTTAACTTATGCTTAAACAGAAACCCATTTACCTTCTGCAGAGATGCACTGCAATCACTTTTTCTCTCACTAACATATTACAGTCTTCACCTCTGCTATTTGTCAACGTATTTGGCTGAAATGCACTGAAGCAGGGATTCCTTTCTTTCCAGATAGTGAGGCCTGGATCTGGACTTTTCCTGACATCCTGCTGCAATAAACATGATCACCACCAACAGTCATAACAGTTCTGGGTAGCTCTTTAAGTGGAGTCATTCCCCCCTTCCTCTTGTCTGGAAGCCTGTAAGGGACACAGCACCACTATCATTTAGTTACCTATGGGCTCTGGCTGACTCACCTCCAGAAGACAGTGAGCAGCTTCATGAGGCAGCAGGGTGCTGCACCCAGGAGAAAGAGGGAATGATTTGTGGAGGAGGCCCCGGAGGGGTGACTGGGGGACCACTGGTGGCTCTCAGGAAATGCCCAGGATGAGGCCATACATCACCACAGGAATGGGCACCAGGCAAGGAGCACAAGAGAGTACAAGAACAGGCAAGGCACAGTGAGAGCGTGATAACAGGGATGTGAGCATGGCACACCACAGCTGCTGACATGGGGACTGAGAGTGGAACCTGGGGAATCAGTGCCGGGAAGACTATCCTGCCACAAATCAGTACGAATGACATGAGCAGGAAAATTAGCTTTTATTTCATTAAAGTCGCTGAGGACATATTATTGAAGCAGCAGCAAATATTGATCAGCCAGGCAAAACTCTTCAGAGGGGATTTGTTCACTATGTCAGTAGCCTCTTGTAGATCAGTGGTGTTCCACACAGAGGGCTGTCATTCAGCTCATGAGGGGAGGATGATTTGACATGGAAGAAAGGTGGGAAAGCTACCTTTCTAAGGCTAACAACAAAAGAGGGGGACATTAGGGAGGTGAAGATTCATGAGATGGCACATATTTCTCTGCCTCTTAAAGAAGAGGAGAGAGCTCAAGAGGAGTGGAAAATACTATGGATATGGCATCTGTAGGATGAAGGAAATCCCCCTGAGCAGAGCCTGGGATTAAAGAAGCTGGATTTCATCCATCCTTCTCTGCTGTTAGTTCTTGTGCATCTTGGGCTAAGACATGATGCTTTTCTGTGCCTCCACTCTTTCCTCTGCAGGAGAGATGACCAGACTTCTCTACTACCAAAGGATTTGAAAGAATAGATATGTTACTGATTGAAAGGTGCCAAGTCATGGCTGGGACCCAGTTTAGGATTGAGGAGTGAGATTGCACAGGCATGCTTTAACACAAGATCTCCCCTCTCACCTCTCAACAGCTCCCATTAGCCTTGTATTTCCCTTGCCTCCACCAGCACCAAGTGATCTTCTCACATGCCCTGTCTGGGCAGCCTCCAACTGCACCAACAGCTCTTTGCTCTGCTATCACGTTCACATGAGGAAGCCCACAAAAGGAGCCAGAAAAACAAGAGAAGTTAGTTCATTTAGAGCCATTTGGGCTGTACAGATTTCACCTACCTCTTACTGCTCACTGTAGGACCCAGAACAGAACCGTTCACATCCTTTTTTATGTAATAAGCAGATGGATTACATGTTTAAAACAAATTATCACTTCTATAGGAGTTCTCCAAAGCCCTTGACTATTGCAATGCCTGTTAGCCAGCATCTTTTCCATCCTGAAGGTGCACACAGGAGGTGCTGCTGAAAAGTAAAGCCATTGAGTAAATATACAGGGTTGTTACCACATATTGCTTGACCGAAGGGCACAACTGATTCATTAGACTAGCTCTTGCCATGTTCCCACTTTTCAGCCTGTATCTCAGTGTTCCAGTTCCAGACTAATGGTGACTCTGACACCTGCGTATGGGTCACTGGAGATTAGGCTTTGATTTCTTTCCATTTCAGCGATTCAGAGCTGACTGCATAAGTAGAGTCAGACACAAACCCACTGCCTAGATCACCACCCGCCTGCTCCAAATCTGGGTCAATGTAGCATTTAAAAACAAAAACAGCCACCACAGCCCTGCCAGGCAGATGTAAAGGAGGAAAGTAAACAAGAAAAGTACTCTTGATGTCAAAAGAGAAACACACAGAGGCAGCAGACTTTGTCTTTCTCCTGCATTTAATTGTCTTTGATGCTTCCTTCCCATGGGCTTTCATTTTTAACTGCCTCTTCCTGGTTGATGGAGGAGATCAAAAATGGTCCCTGGTGATTTTATGTTTGGCAGAGAACATCCCAGGAGCTGCCTCCTCCACATCCTGGGACGTTTTCTTCTGTCCAAGTCACCGCCAAAGCAGCCTAAGGAGTGACTCCCATGGTGATAATATTTCCATGATGATTTCCAGGGATTGTCTACATCCCAAGACTTCTCTTGTCTGGGCACTGACTCCAGGGATTTTCCCTGATTGGTCCTGGATATTTCATAGCTTTGGCATCCCCAACCCATGCCCAGTAGCATTAGCTGAGGTTATGAGACCCCAAGGCAGAGCACTGCCTCTGCTTTCCCAGGGGTAATACAGAACGTTCCTGGGGCACACATGAACCAGGTGGAGAAGTTGAAAGAGGTTCTATAGCTCCTGATATACTTCAGCACATGTCAGAGGTTGAAGAAACCCTCAGGACCTCTTTCCTGCCTGCTGATCCCAGTGTGGGGGGAACAAGTCCTCTCCCATGCTCTAGCATCTGAGAATTGCCTGGGAGTATCCTATTCCAAAAGGCAGGACTTCCAGCAGCTGCTGGATGGCCCAGTAAACAAACAAGCAACTTCTGCAAAACATGTCTGGATATCAGCCACATTAGCCATGAGTGCTGCTCTCCCCTGTGGATACAACAGCTGCCCATCGGAATAAACAGGAAACCATTTTATCCTCTGAGGAGCAAGAAAGGTGAAGGGGTCAGGACTGTAAATTGTGTGTCTCTGCAGTTGGGGCATGCAGCAGGAGCCACAGGCAAATAGGTCTTCTCTTTTTTCTCATAGAGAAGGAACTCGAATACTGGGCTTCGGCTTCTGAGCTCGTTCTCTGACCTAACGTTACCCTTTTCTCCAGTGCAAGAGACATAACAGCAGAAATCCTGATTTCTTTCTCCTCTGAGGTTTTGGAAAGCAGTCAAGTAGTGTGGCATGGGGAGGCACTGAAGAAATTCACCTGCCAGATCACATGAAATACAAGTGAACATGTCTTGTCAGATTCTGCATGACCACACATGATTGTTTTGTATGGTCTTGGCTATGGATACCTGTGCTTCTGTACTTTGCCTTCCTACCAGCTGGTGATGTTCATATGGGAAAACTTGAGTCCCTTTGAGATCATTTTTTCTTGGCAATTTTAGAGTCCTTACTTTTTCAGCCCCTTGGAAAGCAAACCACTTTCACATCAAATGAAGGCAGCCACCAAGAATTTGCTTTGTCTGTTGAGTTCTTTGCTGGGCTCCTTGGTCAGACTGCTAAGGCTTGTGTCATGCAGGAGGTCAGGTGAGCTGGGCCAAAGGGGTCTTCTGACCTCAACAACTCAAGTTTCAGCTCAACTCAAGACTGGGGAAGCTTCACCCTCTTCCCACGTGACATATCCATTACTGTAAGTTGCATTTCCAACTGAATAGGGTACAGTAAAGTGAGGTTGGTGCAGTATGGCAGTAGTGATGTTACTGTGGAAACCATGATATTTTAATTGTCTGCTCAGAACAAGCCGGGTAAATCAGTCATTGTAGTTACCCCACTGCAGCAACTATGCTGCCAAAAGATCTGGACTGAGCATCAGGTATGTAGGGCTCTGGCACTGAACAGTTTGTGAGAGCCACGTGGTGCTGGGAAAGCCATTTCCCTTTTTGTGTCCTTCAATTTTCCCCAACTCAGGCCCTCAGCCTTCACCTGCTGGACCCATACGAAAGGCGAACCTCTCAGATTGGTTACAGTCTCTGCACTCCTGGTCAGACCACCAAACACCTCCTCATTACAAAACACAAGTAGAAGATAACTAGTAATGTTGAATGTGTATCTTATTCTGGTGCAAAGATCTAGGACAGTGATATTACCTGTATGCTAGGTGAGTTGTCAACTGTCATTCTAAAAACCTTATAAATATCTCAGACACTGTGCATTTAGCTCCAGAGTCCTAGTTAAACACTGAAGGTCTTCTTTATGAGCACTTGTGACAGAGTCCACAGAGTACCAGGTGCAGTTTGAAACCTGACAGATTCCATCAAGTGAAGGATTTCCAGAATGGAAAGGTGCCTATTTGTCTATTTATAGATGCCTATTTATACCGCAGAGGTGCTGGATGCTGACAAGCACACAGTGTGTGGCCAGCTGTGGACAGACCTGCTTTCCACTCAGCAAGCAGTTCAGTGGTACTGTGATCAAGGTAAGCAGGATAGTGGTTCTGCTTTTGTTCTGAGGGTTGAAAAGTGTGTGGTGCAAAGGGCTTATAAACCAGTGTTGCCTGGCTTTCCTGGTCAGAAAAAGAAATCCCACAGATTTCTGGGGATTTCTGGCCAAATTGCCCACACAAAAGTCTGAGAAAAAGAAAAAAAAAATTAGGAAAAAAAAAGTGAGATGAGATAAGGTGAAGATAAATAATGGGGAGATGAGGTGGAGCATCTTGGCTGGATGCAAGCTGAAGCACAGGGAGGAGAGGAACGGCCAAGAAGCAGCAGATGGTCCAGGGGATGTTCTCTGATGCATGTCCCTTGGTGTCCTGTTCCTAACAGGCAGTGCTGAGAGTTGATCCAGCATGTTACACCCCAGCGTCCTGCCTGCCTGTGAAGCCAGCAAGCTTGAAAACAGAAATGGGAGGCTTTTGCTAGGCATTCTGTAAGGTGGCCAGGGACAGACCACAATGGCCAGGAAGGGGAATAGGAGCGAATAGTCATGCAGATAAGAAGAGACAGCAGGCATGAGGTGTGCAGTGAAGGGTAGGAAGAGTGAATGCACTGCCTGGCATTGCTGGGAGAGATCTGGAGCAGAGGTGTGCAGGAAGGAGAAAAGGATGTTGCAAAATGGGCAAAACAGGATGAAGAACAATAGCGAGCATATGGATGTCACTGCTGTGGGAGAATGAGTGGTTTGGGATTTTGAAGGAACCTAGCCTAGAATTAGGGTGTATAGGCTGTTAGTCAAAATTCTTAGAGGACTTGAGACTCAGCATGAGATACCCCCACCCAGCAGAGCACTTCACAGGCACCCAGACCCATGACACATGTGCTGTTCCACAGGGCGATGCCATGGCAGCACAGCATTGCTGCACCACAGTCTTCTTTTGTTTCTTCATCTTTTCTGACACAGTCCAGAGCGAAGCACAGGAATTTCTTTGCCTCTGGGAGATCATTTCTCAGCCTGGCAAAGGCTGGAGAGGCCCTAGAATGTGTTAAGGTTATTTATGTCAGCAGGTAAACTCTGCCACTCAGATTGGGTTACTGTTGTGCCAGGCACTACAAAAAGTCATGGTAAGAAGCGATCCATGCTCCAAAATGTTATTATCCAGAACAGGCAAGAAGATGAAGTCACTTGCTCAACTAGTCAAGCAAGTCAGCAGTAGAAAGGGAGAAGGAGTCCTAGCTTCCTTCGTCTGAGTTCAGTGCTTGGTGGACCAGATCAGATTATTTCTCACATTGCCCACATCAGCATATTCCACCTGCCAGTGTTTATCTCACATCCTTGAGCAATAGCCCTCAGGACTCTGCAGTTCAGTTTTGTTTTATTTTATGAAGGAAGTGACACTCACGACATGCTCAGAGGTTATATTGTTGCATTGCAACAGCTCTCATCCTACACAGAGATGGAAGAGATCCAAGTGGTGCAGATGTGATGACTCAGCTTTGCTGGATTTTACAGTAGTGTAGCTCCACTGACATTCCACAGAAATATTCTGATGAGCTCAATGTAAGAGGAAAATCAAATGTAGTGAAGCTGCCCCAAAATTAGCCACCCAAAGCAAGCCTTCTCCTAAGCCTTTCTCCAATACAGGAGTGTAGCACACGGGGAGGAAGGACATGCACGTCTCCCCATTTTGAGACGCCTATGATATATCAAAAAATACCTACTTGGTCTAATTGCCTTGACCTCCTTTGGTATTCGATAGAGAAAAAAACAAATGCAACTAGGGAATGGCTTCTCTGGTTTCTTTTAAACATTTACTTGCAATAAAACAACTTTCTGTCTGATAGCGCTCACTCCCCTGCACTGACACAGAGAGCACCTTGCTCAGACACACCCCTTGATGCCTCGTGAGATGCCCAGCCCTCCCATGGACATCAAGAATGCTGACAAGAGCCAAGTGGACTGGATCTCTTTGGAGTGTCCTGTCCACTCACACTAACGCATCTCATGCAGAATTACACGTAATCTGCAAGTTCTTCAGTTACTACTCCAATGTGGCAAGAGGTCAGTGTCTTCTACAACAGCCCAAGCTTTGAATTAAAGGCACCTGAGCATCCTTGGTGGCTGCCTGGTTTGGGGTGGTTACACTCATCCAACTGTGCTTCCCAAGGAGACAAGCCAAGGTTGGGGAAAGGAGGGGAAGGGGCTTCCTATGCCAATGATATAGCACTGAGGTGAGGAAGGGACAAGGTCAGGTTGGCAGGCTAGGTAAGGGAACGCTGTGCTGCTCTGGAATAAGCGGCTAAGCCTGACTGGTTTTATTCTCTCTGTTAGCACTGGATTTGAGAACAGCATTTTTGGTCATCTAAGGACACCTGGATAGGAACTCTATGCCAAATCTCAGCATGCCAGTACTTCAGGGATGACCAAAAAGAGACATCTTCACCAGGAGGATGACAGTCCTTTATCAGGTAGCTAAGATTTGAGGAAAAATCTGGTCATCTTCACCAGGAGGACCACCAATCCCTTATCATGTAGATATCACCAAGCATCTACCCAACTGAGAACTGCTGTTCCTCACAAAATTTCCATCTGCAGCACTATGTTCAAAACAAGTCATTACTAATCAATGATCTCAAGTTCCAAATAATGCCAGTTGCGCACATCCTAGCTCCACTTCTTGTGATAACACTGCATACATTAGTTGCTAAACAATGTTGTTTCGAGTCGTACCTACACTTACATAACCTCATACCATATAATCAACACATTTCATAGCACGAAGAGATCAATCATTCTGATCCCCACCACAGAAATATACCTCTGCTCCTCACCATGTCATGAAAACAACATGAAAAAAGAAAAAAAAAAGAATTTCCAACCTCCGCACCTGCCAACACCCAGCAGAACTTGATGTACCTTGAGATGGTAGCTCGTTTAAAACCTGTGAGCACCACATGACCACCCCTGGCAGTCAGCAGCTCAAATCCAGCCAAATCCTACTACTCTGGCACAGAGCAAAGATTATGGGGATGGGGGGATACCTGAGGGAGAGGAGGAGGAAAGGGGGAAAGGAGGGAAGGAAGGCAGGTGATGGAAGTAGAGCCCCTTGCACTGTGTTCTCCTCCCCAGTCCCCTTCCTAGGACATTCTCTCCCCAGCCAGCCCCATCGCTGGATGTTCTTTCCAAGCCTGGGAACAGAGGCTCACAGATAGCAAAGATATCCAAAGATAGCAGTAGCAGCAGGCTATGGGTACTGATCCCATACTCAGTTCTCTGCTTTGCTCTTGCTGCACCTCTGAAAGAGGACCACAGACAGACAGGTACTGTCTGCACCGCCAAAGCAAGGACAGAGGTACTTGTGGAAAGGCGGCAGGGGCTGAGAGACCTGCAGAACCCATTACCACAGGACTGCATGGGCTATGACAAGTGGCAGCAGAACAGCCACGACACCACTGCTGCTCCATGCCTGTGCTGACCCTGTTTTAACAAGCCGCCTCCTGATGCTGCAATAGAAAGTCCTTGAACAGGGGCACAGGAGCTTGTGTGGTGGGCAGGATGCTTTCAAACAGACACTAGCAGTTTTGGGAAGTAGGTGAGGATGTGACCCTTTTGTTGCAACAGTGACTTATTCCTCCTCCATGGAGATGATCCTCTCCATGGAGCAGCAGCATCCTTTTCTTATTTTTTCTGACCAGGGAGCACTGCAGGGACAGGTGTCTCTCTCTTTTTTTACTTTTTTTTTAAACAGAAAAGGGGCCCACTTTTGCCCCAGCATTGCTTGCTCCAAGAAGCACAACGAGGTGCTTAGCATACACAAAAATACAGGGCAATAGAATCTCACTCACTGGAGTGAGCTTTCTAGGGACCTATCCCTACCTATCCTTTGGGAGCCTTGGGACGAGCCTCCTCTTCCTTCCAGCCCTCCACAAAGGTTGTCCCCATCCAAAAAATGGAGAGTGAAGAGCAAAAGGCTGCTTCTCATATGTGCACCCAGTCTCTCCCAGCTCACCTCCACCCGAGCCCCTCCAGACTTCCAAGCCCATAACCACATAAGGAGTGCACTATGCACACCTCAAAATGTTCCCAGAGGCAGAGAAAGATGTTGCTGAACCCCTAAGGGTTGCAGTGGGGCTTTTGTGAGAGCTGCCAGGCTGGGTGCACCTCACACCCCAGCCCTTTGGGACCTCTTGGTTTCCCCTCTTGGAGGACGAGGCAGCACCGAGGCAGCGCCGCAGGCAGCTCCACAGCTCAGCATCCTCAAGGCTCTGGTACCCTCTGCTGGCCCTGAACATTTCTTTTGCTAATGAAACCTCTCCTGGTGTGCTTTTCAGCCTGAAGATCACTTGCAGACATGGCATCAGCCTCTCCAGCTCCCGCAGCAAGCTTTGCTTGCCCAACACTGTGCTGTCTTCAAAGGCCCCCACCAGTGCTCTCAGCCCCCAGCTGACCCCAAGCTGCCAAGGGCAGGGACTTATCTGCACCTTACACCTTCGGGAGGATGCTTAAGAGAACCAACTCTACTTTGCCAGAAATAATAAAAACCTGTCAAGTCTGTAAGTGCAAGGTTGTGTAGCAAATGCAGAAGGGTGAGCAGCTGCACTCCCCAGGGGAGAGTGCCCAGGTGAGGCTCCTGCTGAGCGGGACAATCATCCCCAAGGCCACTGGCATATACGAAGGAGGTGGCAGAGACTACTTGGAGTAGGACACATAGCTCAAGGGCATCACCCTGCATCCCCATCCTCACTGGGGCAAGCAGAGAGCTCTGCCCATGCCTCCAAGCAAGGCTTTCACACAGCCCTTTACACTGCAGTGTTTGGCTGCTGCAGCCCCAGGCAAGGGCAAGGAGGAATAAGTAAAGAGCAGCTTTGAAGCAGAAAGTAGGCTGTTTCCTTTGCTGCTGCTGGCAGACGTGGAAGAAAGCATCAGACTGCACTAAGGGACTGGCTAAAGTGCCTCCTGCAGTGCTGAGCAAAACAGGACAGCCTATGTCAACAGGATTTATGCCTTAATACACAATTAAATCCTGAGTGAGAAACAGATTTCTGCCTTCAGGGCTACTGGTGCTGCCCATGGGGCTGTGTGCTGACTAGGGGCAAGTGCATAACACAGGGTAAGCACAAGGGACAGCTTTCCAACCAAAATCCTACACCACCTCCAAAGGAGCAAGGGCATAGATCCCCGCTGCCCCTCAAGGCCAAAGATCCTGAGCTACCAATATCAGTTTTTATTTTAATACAGACTAAAAGCTTTTGGAGTTCAAAGAAACATTGACGCGACACAGTGACAGAGCACACAATGGAAACCCCGACCACCCCAACCTGGTTCAAGAGGGAGGCCTGGGGCCGTTTGGGGCCCCAGTGGAAAGCTTCTTCCACGTGACCCCTCTCGGGGCACTCTGCCTGTACATGGGCAGGTGTCAAGCAGCAGCAGTTCCCTCCTGGAGCATGGCACAGGGAGGTCACTTGATGCGGTAGAGGACTTTGCGCTGCATACGGTGCTGGATCTCCCCCCGCCGCATCATCAGCTGCAGCACCTTGTAGATGGCATGTTCTGGGTATTTCTGCAAAAAGGAAGAGCAGGGGAAGATGAAAGCCCAACTATGCCCCTCCAGAGAAAGGGACGCCAGCAGTACCAGATGCTGATGCTCCCTTCCCCTCTCACTATTTCAGGTCTGACTGCAGCTAATCTTACAAATCACATTATTCTGTTTCAAGGGTAGAACCCCAAACTACCCAAACCAGCCCCAAACCTCAGAGCTTTTGCAGATCAAATCCCCTTAAATGCTGCAATCACACTGCACACCATTTCTACAAACAACTTCAAAGGCAGGTATGACCAAAAGGTTCTTCAATCACCTCTTTGAGGAATGGGTTTCAGGTCCCAGCAGCTGCCTGGGGTCCCTGGTTTCACAGACCAACCCTCCATGGGGTCCCTGACCCACCTGCCGCATGAAGTCCTGGACGATGCTGTGCTCTGACACCTGAGAGCCAATGGCAAAGCGACGCTTGAGCTGCTTCTCAATGCGGGACAGCATCTCTTGGTCCTCCTGTGTTGTGAAGCCTTCTGCCCCTGGAGGGAGAGGCTGTGTGAGGTCTCGTGCCACCCACGTCACTCTCAAAGCCAGAGTGCCCATCTCCTGTGTCTCCCACCACACCTGCACAACTCAGAGACTATAGGGAACCCATGAGCAACTCCACCATCAAAGGTTGTGGAGCTCCACACAGTTGAATGTAGAACTGACTGCTGGAGCTTCTTCAAACCTTAATGCCATGCTGGTACCCAAGGAAATATTGTCTTCACCCCCATAGAGAAAGATGTTAGAGGACTAATAGGCCTGGGAATCACCTCCAGCACCAGACTCTGCTCTTGGGACCACGAGGGGACAGACCAGCCCTCCCTGGACCAGCATGGGTGGAGACGCTCAGTGTCATTTGCCACTGCTCTCCCTCTGAGGCACAGCCCCATAGGCATGATAACCCCTTGCTGCCACAAGCACTGCTTTGCCTCTGCTCGGGGAGGAGGTTCAGCACCTGCCCCTGACAGTCAAATCCTTGTCTCTCCTTCCTCTGAGCAACCAGGCCCACCATGTTTCTCCAATCCTCAGCACAGAGCATGTCCTCCTCACCTGACAGGTTGCCTGACATGGCAGCGTCAAGCGTGGACACGTGGAAGAGCCGTAAAGCCTCCTCGACATCCACCTCAGTGGCGAAGGGCTGAAGCTTCATCTTCGCTAAGGACTCGGCAATGCGCACGATGGCCTCCAGCTGCCTGCAGCCAAAGGAGATGTTCCCTGTTTTCTACTGCAGTTCCAAGGTCTTTCTCCTTCCCCCCAACCCCTTCCATCCCCACCTACCCCACTGCAGGCACCTCCTGCCTTCCCCTGCAGCATCTTCAGTGTTGCCTTGTTCACAGAGGGCTCCCCCCAAGCCCCAGCACCCCACTAACACCCTTCCTGGGCTACCCCAGTAATGCCACCCCAATCCCTAAGGCTGTGGTGTGGCAAGGAGGGGTGTTGCTCACCGGATGGTGATGGGGATGCTGGAGCGGCGGTCGCTCTCCTGCTCGTGCTGGCGAGTGCCAGTCCGCATCAGGACGTAGCGGTTCTTCAGCTTCTCCGCTGCTGCTGCCGACAGCCGAGGGCCACACTTCCTGCAAGGGGGAACGGGAGCTGGAGGCAGTGCCACCAGGGAGAATTCCTGGGGCAGGGGTGTCCCTGGGCACCCCTCACTCCCTTGGGCCATGCTGTGGCACCATTCTGAGCTCCTCTGGCATCCCTTTTTTCAAGGCAGTTTAAAAAAGGGCACTCAGATAGAGCACGGCATGGTTTGCTTCTCACCACTGCCTCCCACCGTGCAGCCCAGGTGCTGCTAAAAAGTTATGTCTTTCACTCACGTCCGACAGAAGGAGATGAGCTTCTTCAGCTTGTTCAGCTCGATCTCGCCCTCCACAGCCTGGGTCTGCGTCAAGGCACTCACGTGTAAGGACATCACGTGCTTGGCCAGTGTCTAGGAAAGCAGAAGGCAGTCAGGCAGCAAGAACCTCCCTGCCTCCTCCTCCTCCCAGAAAACAGGGCACCAGGAGTCCCAGCTGCACCCACATGCCTCAGCCTACCATGTCTCGCTCCTCATTGTGCTCATCCTTGACGATGAAGATCATGTCAAATCGGGACAGAATGGTGGGCATAAAATCAATGTTCTCCTCACCCTTGGTCTCATCCCAGCGCCCAAAGACAGAGTTGGCAGCTGCCAGCACTGAGCAGCGGGAGTTGAGTGTGGTTGTGATTCCTGCCTGTGGGGGGAAGGTGAAACAGATGGTGTCACATCATAGGAGGGCAAGAAGGACAATAACTCACAGTGAGAGGTCCAGAGTGGTTAGCAAGGACTCATCCTCAATCACTTGCATTTAAATAAACCCCTTAAGTAGTACCCAATTGCTCTGTAATGGTCCCCTGTGAGAAAGGCTCAGCACAGGAGCTATGTGGGGCTGGATCCACATCCTTCTGGAGGAGGACTGGCTAAAGCTGAGACTTAAGCACTGAGTGATTTCGTTTCAAACCTCATGTCAAGGGCGCAGATACACAAGACCACACCACAGGTTTGCGATCTGAGCCAGAAGCTGGGCCCTCAGCCAGGGCTGAGTCCTCCTGGACAGCTCTGGCACAAAGCATGGGTTTGCAGGTAGCAGCATGACAGCAACCAGCAAGGTAAAGCCACGGTGAGTGCTCTTTCCAGAGACTAAACAGCTAAAAGGGACGAGCCAGAGCAACCAGGAGGCAGCAGAGGTGCTACAGAAAAAGATTAAGCAGCAGAAATGAAGAGAAACTCTGACTTGAGAAAGGATCTGGCACCAGGATGTCAGGCAGTTTCTGCAGATCTTCTGAGGGGGGTGAAGAGCAGAGGGAAGGAAGAAAAAGAAGTGACATCAGGCTGTGACATAGGGACATCAGCAGAACTAAAAAATATAGAGGAGCAAAGGACTGACAGAGCAGAGGGAGCTTGTTTCAGTCCTGCTGAAGTTCAGTCTGCCCAGGAAAAGACAACTCAAAGCCTATAACAGGGCTGACTGGTCTCAGATCAGAGAAACCAGCAACCATCAATACCACTTGCCTGGACTCTAAAATGGGCAATTCTGGCAAAAGATGCGTGACCACTGGTTGCTTGGGTCTCAGGCTCACGCCCCAGAACATGCATCCACAGCTCACCTTTGCAATGGAGATGGTCTGCTGCTCCATCGCCTCATGGATGGCCACGCGGTCATCCTCCCGCATCTTCTCATCCAAGGTGGGAGAAACCAGACAAGCAGAAAAGAAGTCACCATCAGTCATCTCTGCCAGACCTCAGCTACACATCCACTGATGTGACCCCCAATAAAGCTCTGTGAAGACCTCTGCAGGATGTAAGCAAATTCCCCTGCAGCCTCCCCCAAATGGAAGTGAGGCCATTCTCAGGAGAGTTGCCCTTTCTCCTGCAGCTCTGGGCTCTCCTGGGAAAAGCTGGCATCCCCAAGGGTTGTCTTTCCCACTCCTGCACAGGCAGCTCCATGGGTACCTTGTCGAACTCATCGATGCACACCACTCCTCCGTCTGCCAGCACCATGGCTCCTCCCTCCATGAAGAAGTTCCTAGAGGAAGGGTCGCGGACCACTGAGGCTGTCAAGCCAGCAGCGCTGCTGCCTTTTCCAGAGGTGTACACCTAGTGGCATGCAGGACAAGGAAAGGGACAGCACATCAGCTGCCACAGCACCCAGGAGCCCACTGCTCCAGTTTAAAGACAAAGCACCGCTGGCACTGCAAAATCTGGAGCTGCTGGAGGAAACACAAGAACCTCCATGAAAAGCCCTCAGCACATGCAGCCGTGCTGGGTAAAGAGCAAGACTATTGCCTCATTCCAAGCCTCGGACTAAACAGCTGTGACGCACCAGAGGGTGTGCAGACACACAAATACAGATATTAAGTACAGAACAGGGAGTGATTCATTGTTTGGTGGTCTGCTGCATTAGCTTTGTTTTCCCACAGAGGGAACAATGCAGTCAGAGGCTGAGTTTAATAGAGACAAAAAAGCACAGCTGAAAACATAATTCTATGCCTGGGCTAAGGCTAGAGGTCTGTGCCTGAGATGCCGTCAGCTTAATTTGTCCTGACCAGCCAGCCCCTCCGCTGATCAAGTCTCAACAATAAACAGCAGCACCAGTCACATCTTTGGACATCTGCAAACAGCCTGGCTCATAGCATATAATGAAAGGCATTACCTGCTTCCCCTTCCCTTCCTCATTTCCCATCCCTTCCAAGCTAGCACCAGAAACGGCAGTGCATGCCTCTGCCAGCAAGTCTACCTGTGGATGCACTGACAAATGTCTGCTGTGACCACAGTCTGGTCTTTGGTGCTACACAAGGAGCAGAAAGGACAAAAGAAGTGTGCTACAAGTGGGTGCCTCAAACCACCTACCCCAATGGGCGAACACTTCTCAACAAACTTCAGCAGTTGGGATTTGGCCGTGCCAGGGTCACCCAGCATCAGCAAGTTGATGTCCCCCCTGCGGGTCAACCCATCTGGGAGCCTGGAGTGACAGGGTGGGGAGAAGAGAGGGAGGAGAGATGGTGAGCCTTTATTTTGACAATCAAGCACTGCTGACTAGTGGCAGGCAGCTGGCAGCACTGCCAGAAGACACTATGAGGGCTCTATGCCATCAGTGACATCCCTGCCAGCACTCTCTCTCCACCAGGCTGACTTTTCCCCACCTCTTGCGAGAGCCTCCAAATAAGAGGCAGGCGATGGCCTTCTTGATGTCAGTGCTGCCATAGATGGAGGGTGCGATGCTCTTGGCAATGGTCTCGTAGATGTTGGGCATGGCAGTGAGGCGACGAAGTTCCTCCTCTTCTTGAGGGGTCACCGAGCCAGCAAAGCTATGCCCTGTACAGTGATGAGGGGAATGATGCAACAGTGGATGTTTTAAAGTAAACTACATCACTCCCCCCTACACCCACTACCACCAAAATCCCTTTTTCAAGATCATGCCAAGTGCAACCAGGTGGGAAGGGTGGAGAGGGCAAGCATCTGCTAAGCAAAAAAAGGCAGGCTGTGTTCTTACAGACTGTCAAGAAAAAGCAAGGACCTTGGGCAAAGCAGCTCTGCATAGTCAGGACCATGTTTTAAATACACAGCTCAATTTGAACAATGGACTTCAGCCTGGATCCTCAGGGATGGCTTAGCAGATTTCCACTTAGATCAATACAACAAAAGCACTTAAATACCCTGGAGGACTCAGGCTGAAACCTCCTCATTTAACATTACTGAGAAAAAGTCCTACAGGACACGACTAAAACATCCAGGGCAAGTCAGAGCCCTGGAATGGCCTGAACATTCTGCTATATAAGCAATAGAGAAGGACCATGGCTGTGATTTCATACAGTCCTTTGCTGAGGCATCACTTTGTTCAGGAAGGGGGGGTGTCTCCCAACACCAGGCTACCAAAACAGAAAAAGTACACACCAAAAGCAGCCCTCACCTGAGCCCTCCACATCCACCTGGATGCCCACGACACGAATGTAAGCGCTTCGAATGCCCACCCCCACGTTGTCACGTCTTTTATTCTTGCTCTGGGCAGATTTCTTGATGGAGTAGATCCCCATGATAGTGACTCTGTTCCCTGGGACAACTTTGTCACACAGGTACCTAAGAGGAGAAAGGAGAAAGATGAGGATGGTAGCAGGGGAAAGGATGGCACCAGCGACATCAGGCGGGATCAGGGTGGGGAGGCTGTGCCAGTACCTGTCACAGTACAGCTGCAAGTGCCGGGGCATCTCCCCGTGCGGCACAGCATCTGGGGACTCCTGTAGCTTCAGGACCTGGAAGTCCACACACTTGCACTTATCTGGCATGATGAAATAGGGGTCCAGTGGACACCTTGGGCGGCCTGCTTGTTCCCTGTGAAGAGAGATCAATCAGGGAAGGCTGTTAGCACTCAAGAGCCACCCCCTAGAGCCCATCTGTGGAGGGGACAGCAGTGACAGTGCCCCATCAGCAGGTAAGGGCAGACGCACAGGGTCAGAGCAAAGGCTCAGCAAGCCCTCTGCCTTTTTAACAGCTGCCAAAAGTGTGCATGAGAACAAGCCACAGGCAGGGTGATACTTTGAGCACTCTCCCTGCCTTCCCCCCTCTCCCTTGCTAGCCAGAAGCAGGGAGGAAGGTAATTCATTAATTACACAGAAGGTAACAGTACAGACTCAGTGACACAGCAGGGCATTTCTCTTTATAACCTCATACACGAAGCAAATGTTAAGTAGATTCTGGTGAGAAAGCAATTAGCAACGTGACAAGGCTGACATCCACCTCCCAGTCTCTCGAGATGTATCTGCCTTGCTAGACTACAAGCTCTCCAAGACAGAGAGCACCTCTACATCCTGCTGCCGTCTCAGAATGGCACTACGGATGCCTGACTCCGTGCAGGGCTTCTGGGAAGGGTAACATGAGGGTGCAGATGCACTCCCGCAGTCAGGGATCGGGAGTGAGGTGCTGTACAGACCACACGCAGGAACGATCCCTAACCCAAACGCCCCTTAAGCTGCAGGAGAGTTAAGGTGCAGAAAATAAATACTGGTAGGTATGAGCCTGAAGACCCAACCCAGCAGGATTGGTTGGCTCAAGAGCTGCAGCACAGTGGCAGCCTAATGCTCGTGGTTTGCACAGGCACCAAGAGCTGTAAAGCAGGATAAAAAAGGACAGTAGCAAAGCACCCCTAAGGAAGGTAACACAAAACAGGCCCCTCAGGAGGGGGAATATGGAAGCAAGAAGTTTGTTTGGAAAAGATAAAAACTTAATAGGAAGTTAGGACGACGGCTTCACACAGCATCATGGGACAGCTGGAGACAACAATGAACCTTTAGGTAAAAAAGGCAAAACACCCTACAGATAAAAAGAACTCCCTGGACATGGTCACTCAACACTGCATGCAGACACAGGGGGAGTATGAAGGGTGGAGGCAGACAGCAGTGAAAGTGCTTCTGCCTTGTGCAACTTAGAGATGACTCTGCAGCATGTGGGATGGAGGGGGGTTAGGAGGGGGAACGCAGTCTTTTTCCCCCACCAGCCTGCCACGTGCATCCCTTTGTCAGTCCTTACGTGTTGCATTTCCTGGGGAGAGCATAGCCCTCCAGGCCCGGGCGCACCGCGATGTTGGTGATGGTGTTGCGGCAGCTGCGGCACTGGATGGTGATCCTGGTGGCTTTGGCTCTCACAGGGGTTGCTGCAATTACTATCCCAGGGATCTTCACGAGGTGGGACATCTGGTCAGACTGAAAGGGAAAAGGTGAAGGGATGGTTAGAAAGCCATCAGTGGAGGATGGATGGAAAACTAAAGAAGTTAAAGAAACACAGTTCTTTCTTAGCTTCACTTCCCACTTTCCTGGGACTAGAGAACACAACAAAAAAGCCTGCACAACGTCACTCCTTCACTCCTCAGTAGTAACGTAACATGACTTAAGCCATGCTGATTTCAAAGCATGAGAGGAGAGGATGGAATGCTCCATGTAGAACATCACTAACAGCAGTAATGTCCCAGCAGCAGGAACCAGCAAAACCAGTCCTTTGCAGTCAGATTTAAGTTGCAGAGTACTGCTGCTTTAAATTAGTAAATTAGTGTGCAACCCATGTTATGAACTGTGTGATGAAGTACCAAAAGCTCCCCTGCAATCACTCACACAGATGCAAACCCTGCCACTCACTGCTCTGCGCAGCAGCCAGTTCTTCTCACCTTCAGGCTGCGGATGGTGGCTGCGTTGGCATCCGATCTCAGCATCACCTGGATGTCTTGGAGAGCTTCCTCCCCTGAAGGACGAGGGCGAGTGACCTCATCTGCGACTTCTTTTGCCGCTTCTTCCAACTAGAAAGGCAGCAATGAGGTTATTGATGGGTTCGTTACAGTATCATGTCAGGGTTGCTCTCGAGGTGTGGCCGTGTCAGTGCACCAGGCTGCAGACCTCCTCCATCCTTACCAGCTGCAGGTGCTCCGCTGGTTGCTTGTACAGATAGTCAGCGAGATCTTCATCAAAGCTGGCCAAGTCTTCCATTTCCACCTCCACCCAGTACTGACTCAGGTTATAGTGCCGTTTGAGCTCATCCCTGGAAGGCAGGAAGTGGTAAAGCTTTGCAGGGCAGAAAGCAAGAGTCCCCCACAGTAACCTTATAAAAAGCAGGGATCAGAGAAGGCAGGTTCTGCAGGGGGTCCTTAGTTTGGAAAGCAAACAGGGAAAATTAGGAGTGTCAAAAAGAGAAGCGCAGAGGGACCTGGGCAAATCTTGCACCCAAACCCACTTTGAAATGTGACATAAGACCAGGGACACCAGTGCTTGCAGTGACAATGCACTTACTAGAGTTACATAACCAGATAAGCAATTAGAAAACTTCTACATAGGATAATAACTATTATACCTAAGATGTGGTTGAAAACAAACGAAGTAATAGCAGAGCAAGCACCATTCTTATTAAAAAGCCAGTGTCCATGAAATTTAGAGGTAAAAGATAGTTCTAGTCCTTGATTATGATATATCTCCATGTTCTCTCACAGTTGTGTCTCCAAGCTGTATAGGCAAAGGGATGGCCAAGAGAACTTCATAGACTTGGAAGGCACACATGGACAGTGCTGCACTGATTTGAATGGATACAGATAAAAGTCCAGACCAGAAAGTGGTAGAATTTGAAGACAGATCTTGAATTTCAGAACTAAGTGCAAGCTAGGCAGTGCAGATTCCTCTATTGCTACCTCTGCCACTGGCTGGCTGAGTTTGGCTAAAAGTTTCTGAGAACATCAGACCTACGTTTTTATATCAGGTTCTAGAGGAAAAACAACATCTCTTACACTGAAAAAGAGCAGGGTTTATGGCCTTCTCTTTATGGCCTACGAGAACAGAGAAGCTGGGACGCGCTATCGCGTATCTGGAGTGTGCACTGCAGGAGGGAGGTTAAGAGCAGACTGGACGTGCAAAGAGCGGTGGATAAAGCTCAGAAAGAGAAAAGGGGCCACAGCAGCACCTGTATTTGAAGGTGAAGCCCGTCCGGTCCGTGCCCACCCGGTACTGCCGCAGAAACTCCTTGAACCGCTTCTGCAGCTGCGACTTCCGAACCTGCCCCTCGTCCACGGACGCATCTCCCCCAAAGCTGTCGCTGTAGTAAATGCCGGGGTCATCGAAACCGGACATCACGATGGCTGGTCCGCTGCGGGGGCGAGAGCGCTCGGTCAGCCCCTACCGCCCCCTCCGCGCCTCCCGCGCCAAGGGCCCCGCGGGATCCCCCCTCCCGGGCTGTACTACACGCACCTAGTGCCCCGTTCCCCGTTCCCGTTCCCCGTTCCCGTTCCCGTTCCCCGTTCCCGCTCCGCACCTCACCGCCCTCAGGAACCCGACAACAACTTTTTCGCGGCAAAAGTGACGCGCAGCGGAAACTGAATGAGTGCCGGGCGCGCGCCGCCACCGCGCGCTCCGATTGGCCCGTCCGCCCCGTGCCACCGCTGATTGGCCCCGGCCGCCCTCTCGCCCCGCCCCACGAGGGGGCGTGCGGCCCCGCCGCTGCCGCTGATTGGCTGAGACGCTCGGCCACGAGCGGTTTGGCGCGAAATCGGGGAGCGAGGGGAGGGGGGAAGCGAAATGGCGGGTGGGCGAGACCATTGTGACGGAGGGGGAGCGGGCGAGGGGAGCGCGCTGGTGGCCCCCGGGAATAAAGTGAATTAATTACGGCTGTAGGCTCCTGGGGCACCTCGGGCCTGTCACTGCAGAGCATCTCCGGGGTGCCTTTCTCCTGACTAGTAGTGAGTTTGGGGGAAGGCCGGCAGGGCATTGGTGCGCATTTTGGCCCTTCAAACACGTGGTGGTGCGCATCCTAAATGATGAGGAAGCTGGAAGCGTAGTGCATTGCTAGGGAGGTTTCAAATAAAGACCGTCTCGTTGTTACAGAGAAACCAGATGTATTCCTAAAGATCATAGACAAGTACAAGAAAAGCTTCAGTCTTCACCTCTGAAGGTTTTAGGCTCAGTCTAGAGTCCTTCAGTGTGTGATCTCACAGTGGCTGTGAGATACCCAAAGGACTATCTTTCTCCTGCGATGAGCAGGTGTCAGTGGGAATCCATATTTTCTAACTTTGGGGTCACAGTCACGATCTCTGGGCAGTGGAGAGGGGCTGAGTGTGGTACAGTGTGTCTCTGAGCTCATGAGCATTTGTTTGCCTGTTTGAGATCTTAGTTACCTCAGCATGGTTGAATGAATGTAATGATCTGGGGTGGCTGTTTGGGGTGGCTTAGGGGGACTGAATTGGTAGGATTTAACATAAACCTGAATGAACAAGTTCTGGTATTTGAATAGCAATCAAGCCTTGTATCCCTGCTTTTCAATCATCTACCTTTTTCAGGAATTAACTATATTTTTCTACCAGAACTGGCATGTGGGTCCAAAGAGAGAATTATTAAAGGGGATTGTGGAAGAGATAAAGGGTAGATAAGAGTCCAAGAATAATGACAGTCCCTTTTTCCCATTGCTAATTCTCAGCAGGACCTGCCTTCTGATTCTTTTTCTTTGAGTAGGTTCAGTGCTGGTCGTTAAAACAGATCAGTAGGAACATGTGTCTTTGGGATTAAGGTCACAGCCAGAACAGGCAGCATCATGGAGACCCGTTGATCAGAGAGGCTTTCTGGTGGAAAGAGAGGAAGGGACTCTGAGGTGGTACATAACAGTTCATTATCTGGCCACACCTGAACTGCAGCCTCTCCTGTGTAGGAAGACTTTCTGAAGCAGATAGGGCCTATGGCTGGCAAAAAAGGCTATCCCTCCAGATCTGCCACAGCAAAAGGCAGGGAAAGCAAGCTGTGTGCATAGTCTGCTCCAGCAGTGCTGTGGTTTGGAGTGTCTTTAGCAAAGTCATATGTGTGCCAAATCCTAGGAGTAAGTTGGATTGGTTTGTTACTCAGGTGAAGGTATCCTCATGTCTCCCATTTAGCTGCCTTGATGAAAACCTAGGATACATCTAATTTTTGGGTGGTGAAAACATACTTGCTGTTCTGATTCATGCTGAAGCTCTCGTAAAGGCAGTCTGGTAACGGAGCTGTCCTGGTTTTGACCAGCTGAGGGTCCCATCACCTTTTGTTTGTAATAGAATAGCAGCTCTTATGTACTGCTTCCACCCCTTAAAAATACTTTGTACACTCTCAGAATTTTGTGCCATTTCTAGAAATAGAGACCAATGTGTAGGAGCTGAAGAAACCTGCCCCAGCTTGTAACAGGTTATTGTTAGCACTGAGTGGGAGCAGAGTCTGGCTCTGATGATAGCTCCCACTTCCGTCTATTGTCATGTCTGTGGAGGCAGCAGCTCCAAAATACAGAAAACCGTGTAGAAGAAAGACACCTCCTTTTTCCCTGGGTAAGGCTTTAATAATAGGAAACACCAGGCCTGAAGACTTTACATTGAAGTTTATTATGTGTATAAATTATATAACCAGACAAGAATGACACTGTATCTTCAACAACCATCTTCTGCTTTTCAAAAACCATAAATGATTGGAAAAAGAAGTAACAAAGACCTACTAGTGTCATATAAAACAGTCTAACCCACGGGAGCCATGCGGCTCCACAGAAAGTGATCACAGTATTATCTACCAGTATAAAAAAACTGAGCAAACAGAGCTCCAAGGACCTTCATATTTCTGAGGAAAGACAGATGTTGAAGCTGTGTTTCTGATCCTGTAGGATTTTTGTAGGCACTCTATAAAGCACTCTATAAATGACAATTCTTGGCCGTCATTTTTAGCCTTTCTATCGTAGTTTTTGGTGATAAAGTTAGTCTCTGAGAAGAGCTCACACCAAGCACAGGATAGACTTTGCCTGAACCCCCTTACAGCACTCTCTTTGATTTCTGGGGAGAAAAGTCTCCTAATATTAGTGGCAGAGCCAAGATCACAGTACCCAGTCAGGGAAAATTTCTCTCAAAAGGACTGGGGAAGGTGGATTAGTTCAGGGTGAGGGAAGGCACAAAGAGAAGGTGAAGGTCCTGCTCTTTCACATGGCAAATAAGCCCACGGCCACTGTCATGGCTAGGAAGCTGAGTGCCAGGATCCACCGCACCAGGGAAGTGGTGGGTGTCAGGTTTGTGTTTTTCCTGTTTGTCCTCTCAGTTTCTTTCCCGTGTGCTGGACCTAGATCAAATAGAGAGAAAAAGAAAATAAAGGCAAGTGAGAAGAGGTTGAGGCAAGAAGCTGCTGGCATGGCACACTTGCTCTCCACAGTGCCAGAGCAGACCTTGCTGGGGTTGTCAAGGGAAGAAGGAGTTCTTCCCTTGGGCCAGGAGAAACAGTGGCAGCAAGTTCTACTCTCCTGGTGAAGAAGGGAAGAAACAGACTTGACCTGGGAATCACAAGGGCTCACAACCCCTCTGCCTGAATGTGAGTACCAGCCTCTTCCTTTGACTCCTTACAGGCTTATAAACGCACTGCCCAGATCCATCAGACTACTGATGTGTGCAGAGGACAACCAAATACTTAAGCCAGAATTTTAAAAGGCATTTTGTCTCCTACTTCTCATTAATTAATTAGGTGTCTAATAACCTTAAAGAGTCCTCAGCACTCCAGACAATTTTCCCAGTACAATTTCAGGATGAGATTCCTCATTCAATAGCAAACTTTTCTGAAAATTCTACTTTTATGACTGTGCTGGGAAAAGAACAGAGAACTTTTAGTGCCTTTCCCAAAAAAGTTGCTTTAAGCTTCATTATCTGGAGATGTACAAGGTGAGGTTTGCTTTTCATTCTTTGCTATGGGAAAACTGTGGTTCAATCCAGCGTGCACTGAAAAAAATCTTTCAGTTTCAGAATGGGTAGATAATAAGGGATTTTTTTATTTGACTTGCATGTCATCAGGGAAACCACTCTCCTCTGTAAACATCTCGCTCCTTACTCAGTTACAAGCCTGACTTACAAGCTGATTACATTTCACCATCCAGAACAATGCTCGCTAGAAACCCAGCACACTCTCTGGAGGGTTTTCAGCAAATACTTCTGGAAGGCATAAAAATGACCAGATGGAGATTTAGTCCAAAGGGACAGGCCGCTGGATAGGACTGTGTGTCTGGAAGAGCCTTCTGTGAGTATCACAGAACCACAGCTGATCTCCTGGGCCCAAAATTGATGCCTTTGCTTCTGTGAATTCAAGGACAGCTTTCCCTGTGGTGAATGAACCTTACATTTGTTAAAGTCTAAGAGGCAGAGAGGGGAGTCTTTTTTTCTCTTTTTGGAGAGCCCACATGTGTCATCCTTGCTCTGTTATGTCTAGAAGAAGCTTTGCACATACCAGTGCCTCTCCTTCCA
The DNA here is from genome assembly GCF_025592945.1 of Manacus candei. Taxonomy (NCBI): domain Eukaryota; kingdom Metazoa; phylum Chordata; class Aves; order Passeriformes; family Pipridae; genus Manacus; species Manacus candei. The sequence goes on from NW_026138066.1 coordinate 8,461,248, forward strand.
CTACCTGCTGATGGCTGGAGAAGGCATGGGGCAAGCACCTCATGCTCATTTATCAGTGGCTTTTACAAACAAGAACAGAGGAAGGGAGCCAAAGGAAATGAAGGAGCAATGTTAAGCACCTGCCCTTAAGTGTCTTACCGTGCTCATGTGATTTGTTGACATTCCTTGTGCGAAGAAGCTCTGCCTTTGGCTGCACAGGATGACCATTCTTCTGGCCCTTAGACACCAGCTCCTGCAGCGCCTCAAACACCTGAGAATAAGAAACACTGTCTCATTATGTGGCCTCCTCTTCTTCTTTCATGGACCCCTTGCCCCTTCCCCAGGCATTTTATGGACTAGAGGAAGACACAAGCCTTTGGTCCCAGTCTCCTATTTTGCATAGAAAATAAGCTGCTTGTGGGGTCAAATCATGTCTTTCAAGCTCCTTGTTCGTATTACAGGTTCTCCCTGAAGCTTTCAGCTAAGGATAAGGTGATTGCCCATCTTCTGATGGGAAGGAAAGCAAGGTACCTGTGTACCTGGTCAGTGTCCACAGGGGACCTGTGGAACTTTACTACATTGGTAGGACAGATAGGTGGTGATCCCTACTCCCAGTGTCAGCCCTCATTCATATCTGGATACTGGCACGTGGAAGAGGCTGGATTCAAACACTAAGGGAGGGAGAAGAGCTTTTCAGAGACCATACTTTTACTCGGCTCCCAGTAAAGCATGGCCATCCAGCTCTGACTAGCTTGCCCTAATTCACAACTTCTCATAAGCTCCCCAGAAGAAATACTGGCTTTGCATTTCCCCTCTAGCTATTTTATTGTTTGAGAGAGGGTGTGGGCTGGCAGGGCTGGAAGGTTGTGTACGCACCTGTATATTTAGCAGGAATGCTTTCTTGGCCTCCTCCATGACTCTTTTCTTAGTGGCAAGGTCCATCTCGAGAGCATTCATGCGGGAGCGATAGAGCTGCTTGAACTTGGTGGCATTGGAGACTCCATCGAAGGTGAAAAAAGCCAGCCCTTCTCCAGTGCTGGGCAACTGGAGGGCCTTTTGGGCAATTTTTTTCAGCACCTGCCCCCCAGACAGGTCTCCCAAATACCGGGTGTAGGCATGGGCCACCAGGAGCTCTGGGTGGTTCTTGCCTACGTAGTGGAGCCTCTCAACGTATTTCTGAGTAGCCTCGGGACATGGGATCTCTTCCCTCCAGTTGCTGCCGTAGAAGTACTCCAAGTCTTCCTCCAGGGCAGCTTTCCGGTGCAGCTCCGCCGGAAAATACACAGGAGCATAAACTGGATTGTTCTTGTTACGTTCAATCTCTTCCTCCAGAGCAGAGTAGATGAAGTACAAGGATGCTGTAACCAGCTGAAAGAGAAGAAAGAGGATTAGCTACAGGAGCATCTATCTGTCTCCTTCAAGTCTATGGGACAAATCCTGCTAACAAAAAGGTACTCATGGGCACACCCAATGTGAGTCATGCACATATGTGATGTTGCAGATTTCCCATTTGGAAAACAGAGTTGCAAGGTGCAGGAAGCCACTGTTTAGCCCTTCCCCTAATGCTTGAGGCAGCAATCAGGTAAGCCCTTTCCGGCAGATATTGGTCTTACTTGCTCTCAAAGTCACTGCCTTTGCCTTCACATTAAAGACCTTGCAGCTTGATGTAATGTAAACTGAGCCCTGTTTAATCATTTCTGGTCTATTCTCAGTCCCTTAGTCAATAGAGAGGGTATTCCCAAAGGTACATTTTCTGGTGCATTGTTCAAATTTGAATGCTTCAAAATGTGGCTTCCCTTTGTGCGGCCTTGTGAGACGATGACACACACTGTTTATTTTTCACCATATTCATCCTGTTGGCATCCTACCATCCTGGGAACCGAGGCACCACCACTCTGCTCATTCAGGCATGCAAGTGGGGTTGCCTCCTCGGTTGTCCCAGGGAGACAAGATAAAAGGGAGCTGGAAACACGGCCTGCCTCTGAAAGATGCCTTTGTGAAGGAATGCTGTGAGCCTGTGTTCTCCCCTCTATTTTGAAACCATTGTTATTGTTGTTTTTCCCAGCTTATGTGATACTTTCTTCTATCTGCCAGCTTTTCCACGTGGTCTAAGACAATCTAGCTGTGTTCTTTCCTTCCCAGGCATTCTGTTTTCAGAGGCTGTTACACCTACACCACTCCTTCCTTACACTGGGATCCCTTGCCAGCAGCAAAGGGTAAAAGATGAAGGTATTGCAGTACAAATGAGTCAGGTTGGATAGGGGGGATTACACTGCTTACAGGAGGGAAAGCAGTTTACTCTCTCAGAAAGCAGTCAGTTCTGCAGGGAGTTTCTATTTCAACTTTTCCCCACTGTGCCAGCAAATAGGACTTTGATAAGCACATGGGCAGTGACTTAGTTGTGGAAACAAATATTCACCATCTGGAGAGTCAGGTAGCAGGGCAGATATATGGGTTTGCCAAGAGAGTAAACAAAAATAGAGGTTTTTAAACAATAACCTGCTACCCAGCTTACTGGAAAAGAAACAAAATATGAGACCATTGCCTAACAAAGTAGGCAAAAATATAGGTCAACTGGTTGTTTTCAGAGGCAGGTAGTGGTTTAATGAGAAACACGCCTTTTGAAAACTGTCGTTAATTTTTAAAACCCATGTCCTATCTCACTTCCCCAACAACATATAAAACTCTTCTGAGAAACCAAGCTGTATTCCTGAAGGTCTGACTTTTTACACTCATGCCAGCCTGTCTCAAAGTTCACTGCCTAACCAATGCCACATTTCTAACAGCAGGGAGTCAGCACCTGAGATTAAATTTATGCTTGACTAAGTATTCTGAATGTCACCTGTCAGAAATAAGTAGTCTTTTTCCTACTCTTGTGGATTTATTTGCCAAGAAACAATTCAACAACAAAGTAATTAAGCCACAGGTTGGATCGCTAGCTGTTATATGCAAGCCCATGCGTCACATCCTATAGCCTCTCAGGAATTTCTTGCCCAGGTGCTTGCTTTGGTTTTGCTCACGGCTTTGTTACGTGGCTCAGATCCCAGGAATCGTATCTAGCCAGGTTAGGCTAATATGTGGAAATGTTTCTCTTTTATCTTGAAAGAAGCAACAGGTTCCTGCCTGTTAGCAGACTTGGATTGCTCAAACTCAGTCTGCTTTTGAGTTATTGTTCATGATTTCAGCGCAAAGTGACAATGCAAAGTTTAGTGCCAGAGATGATCCCACATCTTCACTTTCTCACCATTCCCTCATTATTTCTAGCTCTGCCTACAGTATTGCAAATATCATATGCTCTCTCTTTTTGGCATTTTGGCTGCTCAAGTATCTGCACAGTATCTCTATTAAACATCATTGCCAATAATTAACATGCAGGCATTTATGAAGAAAGAGAAAAGCAATTGCACTAATCCCATCAACCTCTTTGTCTTTTTTCTCCTGTTTCAGTTTGGCTGCCCATCCTGATATGCACAGTCCTGCCCTGCCTTCTGTGAGAGTAGCCAGGAGTTTGATGAAAAGCATGTTTTGCGTAGGAGATGCTGATACCAAACAGCTGTACTGTCCCCATTTTCCTTACCTGTACTGTTCCCATCTTCCCCCCTTTAGTCCCCATTCAGCCCGCCTGATCTAACTGGTGAGGAAATCCCATCCCCAAGCAAATGCTGCTATGAAGTACCTTAAACTCATCGAGTGACACCTGCCCCTTTTGGAAATTCTTCATGAACGGTGTGTTCTCTGCCTGCTCATGCACCTCCTTGGTAGCTTCCTTCAACAGTTCTGACAGGTCCTTGGACATGCTGGGAAAGAACACCAAAACGATATTAATGCCGTCTCTCTCCTCTGGCAAAATGGATCTTAGCTCGCTAGGAAAAACGAGGGAGCCTGGGATGACAGAAAACGGAGCAGAGCATTCCCGAGAGCTGCGTATGGGAACCAGGGAGCACCAGCTTTCCAAACGCAGTCCCGGGCGAGGAAGACTGACAAACTCCATCCAGAGGTGAAAGCAGCAGCATGCCGTTCACTGCAGAGCAGGAACAGGAACAGCATGCCTAAAAGCAACGGGAGAAACACAATATTCTTCTGGCAAAACACTTCCCTCTCGTTCCCGTCCCGCTCTCACCTTTCGGAGCTGTGTGTCTGGGAAGTTTCCATGTTTCTCCAGGTCGTTTCACTCCTCCCCTTCCCTGTTGTTGCTCGTGCTTCCCTCCTTCCCTTCTGCCCCCAGGACACTGAAGCTCTGAGCTGGGCAGCCCGGCTCCCGCATCCAGCTTTATACTGCCTGGCCACGTGAGCGGCTGAACGCTGACCTCAGTGTGAGTACAAACTTCTTGCAACACAGCAGCACTTCCCTTCCCAGCCTGGCTGTCACCCTCTCCTGGCCTGCAGCCCCAAGGGACCAGAAGGAAGTCACCTGATGCATCCTGATAACTAAGCACAAAAGAAGGGGTTATCCAGCAACTTCTCCTTCGAGGGTGCCTGGCTCTGTAACCCTTTCAGTGCATTGCCCATGGCAGGCAGAGGCTGGGTGCAGCAAAAGGTGCTCATTGTCCTGGAGGCAGTGGGGTTGGACAAGGAGGGTGGATTTACAAGGCTGGGGCAGGGAGGGCAGCCTTCTCACCCTACATCCCAGTCTATCTGCTGGCTGCATCCTGCCTGGAGAGCTAATCCAGCACCCCCCCTCATCTGCTCTAGCACAACTCGGGTAAAAGCATCTTATTTCCTGTGGCTGTGCACATCTTCAGAGAGTCTTTCAGGTAACACAGCTGGTTGGGGGCCATGGGATGGGGAGCTCAGCACTACAGGTTGGGGAGCACAGCAGGACCCTGGGGGGATGTACCAGTCATGGACACCTGGGGTAGTCTGGGTGCTGCGGCACATGCATGCACCAGCTCTGGTCTGCAGGTGCCAGAACTGCCCTTGTGCAGTGCTGGGCACTAGGGAATAAACCCTGTCACTTTGCACGGGGCCAGCACAGGTGTGCCAGCACTGACGCACAGCGAAATTGGTTCCATGCTCTCTTGCTCATGGAAACAATACCGTCTGTTTTGTTTCACAACTGGGTCCTGTTGTCACCACAGCAGTGTGCAGGGCAATTTAGGGGAATAGCACTCCATCTCCTAGATACCCAGAAGGCTGAGGTAGCTGGTGGGCTGAAAAGATATCATACAAGGCTTGGGGGAAACTGAGGAAGTCTGATCTGCAGAGACTTTGAAAGGCAAATAATTTTCCCCGATCTGAATAAAGAGAGTTGGACAAGGTGCTTCTGCCAGTAGCTGTCTGCTCTGCTGTTTTTTACTGATGGTCAGTGAAGCAACCAACAGATAAAGCTGGGCTCTCCTTTTCCACCTGTAGCTATGCTGGAAGCAGGGCTATCTGGGACAGGGCTAGCTATAGTTTGGAAAAGCACACATTTTGTGCTCAACCCAAACAGCAAGGCACTCAGAGCCACCATTCCCCTTCTGCTGTGGGTGTGAGAAAGTCCTTGCTACAGTTGTGCAGGGGGTGGTGGGGAGGCAGAGCCTGGGCTGGAGGGAGAAGGACTGTGGCATCTGCTGTCCATCTGCCCTGTCTAGCCAGTCCTCTCTGTGGCTTTGCTGGTGGGTGCTGCCATTCAAGCCACGCACCTCACCTGTCTCCCTGTCACTGCACCTATACCAGGTCACAGCAGGATTGGGTGCTGTAGGTTAAAAAGCTGTCCTGGAGAAAATATACTTCCATGCTTTTTTTTTTTTTACTCTGGCAGACATCTGGCATGCAGCGTTCAGGAAGGATTTCTCAGCATTTCCATCCTGACTCAGCCAGACTTTTCCTGTCTTGCTTTTGTCTTTTAAAGCAACAGTGCATACGAGCAAATGCTGTCCTGTCACGTTCCACTCTTACTCCCATGCCGTCGCAGACAACTTGTTGCTGGCTTGCTTCTTTTCTCTAAGGTAAAATAAATGTATCAGGATGTCTAAATCTTTGAAGCAATTAGTGACAAAGCTCCAGAGAGAGGGCTCTTTTGTGGATTCCACGTGCAGAGCGTAGAGCAGCATGGCCAGTCTCTCCTGAAAATGTTGATGCCGTTTTGCCACAGGGACAGCCCCAAAACAAATGTTTCCCTCTGGCATAACTTCTTAAAGCCACATTTTCTGTCCTTTTCAGTGAGTCCTATTCTGACGTGGGAAGCAGGAGTACAAATTGAACCTGTAGTTCTAATGCAGGAAAGTAGGAAATACGTGAGAATTATATGAGAATAAGAATTATATTATGAGAATATATTATTCATTTTATGAAATACCATGAAAAAATCCAACCCTCAAGCCCTGCCCCTCCTTTCACCTCTGTTCTGCAGCTCAGGTAATGCACCTAGTTCTTCCCTAAGAACTTTCTGGGTGCTGAAAGCCCATGTTTTTGTCCCCTGCCTGCCTGCCTGCCTGCCTTCTTCCAAGAAGTTGCATGCTTGGAGGCCTTATAAAGGGTGTAGCCAAAAAGTCCTTCTCCCTTTCATCCAGGATTGTGGTAGGTGTGAATAAGAGTGGGGGAAGAAAGAGAGGGTGTCTAATCATGTTTTTACCATTCCAGGTAGGTTTCCTGTCTTGTAACCATACTGCCCCAGGATGTGGAGCCAATGTACCTCCTCTGGATCTTGGGGCTTTACCTTTCCCTGGGTTAGTCACAAGAGATGCAGCTCACCTCTGCCATAAGCTTTTGCAAAGGTGCAGGCAAGAAAGCCATGCTACATAACTGATTTATGCTGTCTGATCTCTCACTGATCTGGGTTTCTTGGGATGGAACAGTTGCGAGACTGGGCCTAGCTCTCTGGAAAGGCTCAGATATCCTGCAGCAAGATGGAAGGAGAACTGAAACTGGGGTATCATCATCTTTGCAAGTTGCTGCCCTGAGGCATTCCTGGCCCCATCCAGTGCTCTGCGACGTATTCTTCTGCTCTGCTGTTGTTTTGTGGTGGGGGAAAGGTCAGTGACATGGAGTGGGCCAATGTGCTAGCAGGGATTTGCAAGGGACTGTCTCTTCCTCAAAGAGAACTTTGGAAGTCAACGCGGAAGCGATGAACGGGGAAGGAGGTGTGTGCTTTTAGTGGAAGGAACAGACTGACTCCCAGATCATAGTGGGCAATGGGAAAGAAGAGACCAGCCCATATCCAGGTCACTAGAAGATTTTGCTTAATATCACTGAAATGTCAGGGCTGTGGTCTCCATCATGCCTGGCATTAGTCCTGTCATCTCCTATTCTTCCAGTGAGCTGTGGCTGGTTGTGCCAGGGCTACTCCTTGTGAGGGCACTACTGAAACTTCTCAGGAAATTTTTAACAAAGATGAATAAAATAGCCTCAGGCAAAATATTTGTAATAGTTCCTACTGGGCTTAAAAGCCTCTGTCTTCACATTCCAGGGCCTGAGGAAATGCTTAATCAAGAGATGGTAGATGAATGGTTAACAGTAACAGAAAGTTATTGAGGGATCAATGTTTCCGTCTGGGATAGGGAACTGGGGAATTTTCTCCTCTTTGTATATTAACAGCCTGTTCTGCCAGTAGATTTATGGTCAGAAATGCCTAGTTACACAGGCAGTCACGAGGTACAAAGTCATCTCTCCTCAGTCCCTTGTGGGTAGCGCTGGCAGGCAGCTCCCAGCAGCTCAGCTCAGCTCAGCTCAGCTTGGCTTCTGTGGGGAAAACCAGCCTTTGCCAACTCAGAAGGGTTAATGGGCTTTTTCAAACCGTGACACAGCAAAATGCAGCTGCCTGGCTTGCACTTGGAAAGCTGACTCAGACATCAGGATTTGCTGTGTCATGACAGGGAAAAAACTTGCTGGAGAAGGGAGTCAGTGCTGGAGTATTCAGGGATATTCTGTGGGTTAATTTGTGTCTGCCAAAGGGAGATTGCCTTTCTCAACCCTGCCCTGGCAGAACTGACTGTGCTCACTGCTGTTGGCATCCAAAATTCCCATCTAGATCAAAGACACAGGTGGAAAAAAGGAGGTCAGGAGTCCAATGCACTGGAAATGCCCATGGAGAGCTCAGGCACTGCAGCTGTCCATGGGGCTGGCACTGCTAGTACCTTTGGAGGGTCCTATAGACAGGCATGGCTGTGCTGGGCAAAACCCACACATGGGAACCCCAGAGACCAACATAGTGGGAGATGGAGGTGCAGGCGGGTTTTCAGGATAAATGAACCAGCATGATAAAAATAGGAAATGCAGATTACAGTACATATTTTTATAGATGTATGGATATATGTGTGCTGCATCACATGGGTGTCTCCAGCACATGGCTTTGAACAAGGAGAGAGCTCTAGGCTGCCAGGAAACAGAGTGGGGAGGAGGTGGAGGGAGAAAAGAGCAAGCCCCCTGCAAGGCATGTGCCTGACCAGAGTCAGGCAGCGACCTGAAGCATGCAGCAGGTCTCCAGGTTATGGGTACACTGGGCTGAAATTCTGGGGAAGGATGCATAGAGCCCACCACGCTTCTTAAAGACTTGTGCCCTGCTTCACTGACCCTGTGCCCTGCTGGGTGTGTGCTTTGGGAGCCAAAAGGAGGTGTGGAAGGGAGCGGAGCAGAGTTAGCAAATAAAAATCCCATTTATGCAAATGTTTCAGTCAGTGCTGCCTCCTTTGTTTCAGTGCTACAACCATGTAAAACAAAGTGTGCCCTGACTGCGAGACAGAACAAACTGTGAAACTTTGGATTTGAAAAATCACACGTCGGCAACAAGGAGGACCTTGTACCACACTGCTCACATCCCTTTCTCAGGAAAGGGAGGAACTGGAGCTGGGAGCCAAGTTTTGCACAGAGAATGACACCCAAATACCCCCCTGCCAAGGTTACCAAACCACTCCTATGTGGTTCCCTGCCCCTGAATACAGGGGGAGACATGTTGGACCACAGAAAGCTGAGACTGTTTCTGGAGATTTCTCCAATTGTCCCGAGAAGCAGGATCAGAGCCAAGAGCAGCAGCTGCAATCTCAGGGCGGCACACAGGAACTGCCTGTAATAAACAGCCTCACGTGGACCCTGTTCCACTGTGACTCAGCAAAAGAGCCCCTCCGCCACAGCCCAAAACCTTTACTCAGCATTATGTGGTGTCCCAGCCTGACCCTGACTCAGCAGGACACCCACACTGGGGAAAGGGCAAGTCAGCATTAGCGGGAGGAAGGCTGCGGGTTTTGGGGCTCATGCGAGAGTGAGGATTCCTGACGGAACATGGGGTGTCATCGGCAGCCACAAAATGTTTCCCTTTCAGCTGTGCTTCCCAGAGCTGCTCCGGGTAGGCTGGGAAAGGTTGGAAAAGCAGGTGTCCTAGGCTGGGAAAGCTGCACACCTCTCTGACCTGGGGACAAGGAGGATGGTGTGGTCATCTGCTCTGGGACCAGAAGAGTTCCTGCTCCATACAGGGGGGAATCAAGGCATGGGAACACTGTTCTCTGGGGTGCTGGATGGGCACCCAGCTTTTGCCTATGCTGGTGGAAAACAGCAAAACCAGGAACAATGTGTGGGAATGAGTTTATTTTAGAGGTTGGCACGTAGGATGTGCCAAATTTAAGTGACATATTCACGGCCACATAGGGTGTCTGTGGCATAGCCTGTGTCCCCTCCTTCCCTCTACCTTTTCCTTCACTCATTACCAAAGATTGCTCCGGAGCAGGCAAGCAGGACTGTATTTACCCCACTGAGCTGCTGTCGGTTTTGAGAGGGTTACAGCTACATGCGGACAAGGGAAAATAAGCCAAAGAAGGGTTAGAAAGGGGAGATATTTCTTCAAAGCCCTTAGTTTAGGGGAAGAGTGGGCTCAGCATTAGAGGTTGCTGTGCACCACAGACTGCAGCTGCTACTGCAAAAGAGCGAGAACATTCCCCTTTTTTGTGGAGGCCTTCCCTAGCATCTCAGGCACCAAGGAGTCAGGGCTGTTGGCTCTGTTGGGCAGAGATCCCTTTCTCCTGAGCAGTGTTTGGCATAGCAGGACCTCAGGGCCGTAGATGCAGCTCTTTAGCTAAAAAAACATTAACAAGAGCACAGAGGCAACGTAGGGGTTGAATTTAAGTGTTCTGGTATGGTCTGGTGGAGGCTGGGAGGGACCAAAGGTGCTTGGCAAGTGGTGAGATTGAAGGTGCCTGTGATGGGGTGAGCCACCCCCTTATTGCTCTGCTGGAGCTGGTGGTTGATAGTGTGCATTGCTGCACAAAACATGTCCCTGCCCAGAGAGAGCGGAGATGAGCAGAGGGGCACTACTGGCAGAAGGTCACCCACACTCTGGCTATTTTTCTTTTCTCTCCTTTTTTTTTTTTTTTTTCCTATTTGGACTAAAGCTCTGCAAAAGAGCTCAGAGAAATTGGCACCTATCTCCCACTGAGACTGATCTGGTATTTAAGCTCTTTTTTTCTTTGGTCAAGGAGCTAAAAATACCACTGAAGTACCTCGCAGCAATTTTCTAAATACAGATTTTCCTACCACTCTGTGCTGGTGAAGGAGACTCCCCTAAAGCCGCAGGAAAGCCGTGTCCTTGCCTCACCCCACTGTCAAATTTGCTTTGTGCCTGATCCACAACTTTCTGCTAAGATTGGCCAGGAAAACACTGTGCCTGGATACCTTGCCAGGGCTGAGCTCCCAGCCTCATTATTGCAGAGTAAAACACCCCCCCACACCCTGACCAGGGGCTCCCGGCAAGGACCAAGGTCCAGCCCCACAGAACGGCCGCTGGAGACAGCACTGCAGAAAAACTGTACTCATGGGGAGTGATCCTGTCCACCCTCACCTGCCTCCATCCCTCTGATTGCTGGCAACCTGGCTGGGAAGGGTAAGAAAATCTGTCCCCTCATGCAGTCCCAAGCCCATTGTGTGCGCCACCACACAAGATTTTGCAACAATGGTGGTGGATAAAGAAGAGGAAGCTATTGCTTGGGAGCCTGTGCCACAGAGTCCCTGTTCCCTTGCCCAGGTTTCGCTGGTCGGTGACACAAAGCAACAAGGACACTTGTTCACCCAACACGTGTCAGAGCTCTGGGCACCAGGCAGGATGCTCTGGGTACACTAAAAGCCAGGGGAGAGCAGGCGAGTCAATGAGAAATCTCCTCAGGGCTACCAAACACCCTGGTATCACCTTGGTGCAAGAGGTCACCTGTCTGCATGGTTTTTGAAGTATCTTCAGGAGAAACAGACTGGCTGCAGTACAACTCCTTGTGTTGCACTGGTGACCGCTGGTCAGTGACCACCTCCATTCCCTTGCTGGGGAGGAAGGAGCAGTGGAGCACATATTTTCCCTCTATATGTTTACAATTTTTCGTATTCTTCTTCCTCCCCCCCCCTTTTTTTTTTCAGCTCTTTTGTCTCTTCTTGTGCTTTCATTTGCTTATGCCCACTACACAGATAAAAATGAGTTACCTACAGAAATGTTCTCCTTCCTCACAACCCACCTCTCTGATGCCCACTGGGCTCCCAGCATAAGTCCTTTCTCAACATCTTCATCTGCCCTAAGCAGCACCACTAACAGTAATCTGAAGGGAAGAGGAAGTGGCTTTATTCTCATTTTGTGAAGGAAGGGGGAGTTTTGTTATCCAAAATAAGATTTGAGGAAGTTTTGACATGGCAGAGCGACATGAGAGTCCTGTGGAATGGAGAACAACCTTCCCACTGTACTAGCTCGGGACACTTCTGTGGTGACTTGTGAGACAATGCTATGGGAAAACAGGATACAGTTTTGTTAACTGCCCTTTAAAAAGAATCATATAGTATTTGGAGGTTAGTGGTTGGTAAAAGAGAAGCATGCAAGTTTTTACCTCGATGAATGCAATGCTGGTATGGCAGATATCACAGTACCCAAACATCATGGAAATTCTCATTGACATTTAGCATATATTTACTTTTCAGAGACGTGGAGCCACTCTGGCCCAGTACAAGGAAGTTATGGCCTTCTTCACCTGGCATAGCAACAACTCTTCTGGGTTGTGCAAAATATCTGTCCAGGTCAAGATCCTGTTCCCAGTGTGGTTATTAATGGATGCTTAGACAGAGCATAAGCACTCCTTCCTGTCCCCCATGCAGCTGCAGCATGTGAATGCCTGTTCTGGAGCAGTCACTCTGTGAGTCCTCACTGGGCTGACAGTTGCAGCATAACACTTAAAATAAGGAAAAACTTCGTTTTGTTTTTGTTCCCAGGGATGGTAGAGTCTGCTAAGCAGGTCACTGAGAAGGGAGAGGTTGTTCTCTGAATTTGGGAAGCCCAGGCTGGGTGTGCAAGGGACCACAGCCATCTGGTGGTCAGAGTGAGCAGGCAGCGCTGTTCTTTTTAAAATAGCAACATTAGAAAACACTTTTAAACAGGGAAAAGCATTTAAAGGTATTCTTTATACTGCTGTCATTTTATTTTTTTCAATCATAAGCAGTTTTGGCCAATGCAAAATGCCCAACCTCTACTTAAAATGTTCCCTTGCAGAACTAGCAGGTTTTTTTTCCCCAAGTTCCTCCTCAAAAGAAACCTTGCAAAATAATTTGAGCTATTACTGGTGTAATCTATAAGAAGTACAACTGTACTAGTTTGGAATCTTTCTATGTCCTCATCCCCATTCTTCAAATTTTCAATTGCTTAAAAAAGAGATACATCCTCCCTGTTAGATAAATCTCAGTGCTGGATGAAAAGCACCACAGTGGAAAGCGCCATGACTATGGCTGGCTGCATGGTGGGGAGAGGACAGGCTCGCCCAGAGGGCCACAAGCAGCCATCTAAATTTTCACCTGTTGGTCACTGATTCAAACTGACCCCACTTGACAGCCACCAAAAACCCTTCCCACCTGTTTGCCCTGTGATGAAAATAGCAGCGAGCCAATTTTCCCACATTCAGGTCTTCCTCAGGGACGATTCCCTCTTGACTTTGCCAGGTCCTGTGTCCACTTTCTGGGGAGCTAAAATCAAGGTCATGGTGGAAGAAAGAGTCTTTATCCTGAGGTGGGCTCAGGATATCCCAGAGGTAGTTTGGAGGAGCTTGAACTCCCCACACTCGGGATATACATTCAGGGATGTCTTAATTTCTCTTTTCAAGGAAGCTGCAGGCAATGCCCCCTACACAGAGGGAGCTGGAGGCACTGAGGGCTTTAAGCACTAGTTGAGGCATGAACCAGTGTTCAAAACAACACTGGTGTGAACAGGCCACTATCCTGCACAAATGCTGACTGGGCACCAGAAACCCTTTCTTCCCAGAAGGGCCTGGCAGCCTGAGTCCAGGCACTGGCAAGAGGGTTTGGACATCAGGGCGTTTGCTTCCTCTGGAGGCCTTTCTGGCCCTACAGTTATGAAACTCGCCAGCCTGGGCTCCATCATGGCCCTGCTCTTACTTCCTCTCCTGCAGGTGCTCCAGCGGGAGAAGCTCAGTATTTTCCTCTTTTGCCTTTCTTCCTAGCTTGCATTTCCATTAACACAGGAGGGAAGCTGCAGGGGCTCTCAGACTCTCACATCTCAGCTCAGCCTTTTCTTGCAGGAGGGACCTGCCCTCGCAAGTCTCCAGCACTGGGGGAATGCTGCACTGGCCTGTAGCTCGTGGGCTCTCATTGAATCATAGAATGGTTTGTGTTAGAAGAGACCTTAAAGATCATCTCATTCCAACTCCCTGCCATGGACGGGGACACCTTCCACAAAACAAGTTTGATCAAAGCTCTATCCAACCTGGCCTTGAACATTTTCCAGGGATGGGGCACCCACAACTTCTCTGTGCAACCTGTTCCAGTGCCTTGCCACTCTCAGAGTAAAGAAATTCTTCCAAATATCCAATTGTAACCTACTCTCTTTAAATTTAAAGCCATTCCCCTTTGTCCTATCACTCATGGTCCCTTGACTTCGACTGTCCTCCAGAGGGCCACCCTCCCAGCACAGAGCCTTCAGTACAAGCTCTGTGTGCACTGACTGGGGTGGGGAGGGAGGTGCTTTCCAAGGATCTGAATTCAGCAGGGGTGACATCAGAGGCCAGACCCAGTGCTGCGTGGGTAAATTCAGCCTCTCCACGCATATTTCACTACTAACATCTGCTGTGACAAGGATGATTTGTAGATTAAAAAAAAGAAAGGATACTTCAGGAAGCCGTGAGTGTGGTTAAAAGGGACTAAAAATGCTAGAGGACTGCAGCTTTGCCAATCCCCAGTGTTTACCCTTGTCTGCCACATGAAACCCTCATGTAGTTGGTAAGGCAGAAGCCTGTGTCTCTTCAGCTGTGCTCTTCAGAGAAAAAATGCTTTGTACACTTTGTTCAATCCAAGCTCTTCTTAGGTGTGGAGCATGGGGTCCTGGGCACGATGAAGTCCTGCTACAGAACTGGCTGAGGGAGGGAGAGTAGCTCAGAAGTGAAGCCACAACCATTCAGCTTCAGGCAGCCCCCAGCAGAGCCACTCGTGGACTCAGCAGCAAGATGAGGCAGGACAAGCAGCTTTCAGGCTCAGTAGGCTGGGCTTTCCCCTCCCCAATACCCAGAAGATAGCATGCACACCCTGGTTTGAGGGCTGCTGCTCAAAGAGAGCTATATTAAATACGTAATAACACCTGGTTCAAAAAGGAGGAAGAGCTCTCCTGGGTCCTGCCAGAGGCATTGGGAATGCAATGGAATTGAAAATGGTGATTCGTTTTTCCAAGGGACAAACTATCCAAAGATAGTATGTGCTGTCTGTCTTGGAAAGATGAAAGAAGACACAAAGCCTCCTCCCATCCCACAGCTGCTTACAGAGGAGGAAAAACAGCACCCTGATTATTCCAGCGGCAGCCCAGCTTCCTTGCATCTCTGACCCTCAAGGCTCTGCCTGAGCTTGGTACAGCTGAAACTGAAGAGCAGGCATGGGGAGAGGGAGGTGCTGAGGTTTGGACAACTTCAGCTAATTTAACTCCTTCCCACAAGTATAGGGCTCAGATGACACTTTCAACCCATTCAACCTCCTTTTAAGAATGCGTCCCTCAGCTTCCACTCAGCTGCATGCTGGGGGATGGCATGGGGACAACTGAGAACGCCCTGTGGATACCAGAGGGCCCTTTCGTAACAACTGTATTTCTTGCATGTCCTTATAAATGACTTATGGGCTGCAAGGTGGGTATTCAGATCTGGTCACAAGGCAGAGGGGGAAAGGAGAGGAGGTATCTCACCCTTTGGCTATTGTGAGATGGGCTGTAGTCACCGACCCAGGAGACTGTGGTAAAAAGCAGCAAGCACCTGCCATGGCTCCCAGCACCCTTGGGGCCTCCTCTCAGCATGACAGTGTCCTTGCCTTTTCAAGGAAAGCAAATGTGGCTGCATGGTTTCACTCCTCCCCACAGGATCCTCCCCTCCCCACGCCGGCACTGATGGCACACACCATATCTTCAAGGGAGGCTCAAATCTTTGCTCCTTTAATGTGCAGTAAAAAAAGGCAACTCTCCCACGCTCAACAAGAAATCCCACGAGCAGGAGCCCTGGGCTTGGCACCCTCCTCCCTGGTTTTCATTTACAATCGGGCACCATGTGTGGTTTGCTCTGACGGGTTTTGCTCCCCATGTGCAAAGGAGCTCCTGGCTGCTGCAGGACTGCTTGGCTGGCATGGGATGATGGATGTCTCGCTTCGCCCCTGTACTCACCAGCTGAGCAAGCTACTGCAGCAACAGCATGTTCCCCCCAGTGGTGTAACAGTGCCAATGTAAGGACCTCCTGCTTTAGGGAACCCAGCTCTGCGACCCCAGAACACACAGCTACTCTGAAGGAGTCTATACGGAGAGACTCCCCACACCACGGCACGATGTGGTGGAAGGCATCAGTGGAAGTGAGAGAGGGGGGTAGGATCACATCGGGAGAAAAGTATAATAATGGGAGAATTAAATTAACTGCAGATGGTTTGCTGAAGGCACATCCTACCCCACGGGAGACAGCTCCTTCTGCCTGGGGTACCGCTCGCAGCTCAAGCCTTGTGTGCTGCCAAGGGCCTGGGGAACTGGCTGTCTTGCAATGGAAACATCTGGGCTGTGGGTAGGATTCTGGATAAACTGATGGGGAGGGGGAGGAAAGGAAGAGAAGGGGTTGTGAGTGGGAAGGTGTTGCATACCACAAGCACTTGTGTAAGAGAGATTAGAGCAACAGGTTCCCTCTATCAATAGTGTTCTTCCTTGGCCACCAGTAATGCTTCACATCCCTGTGCTTTCCAGTCTAATACTGCCGAGCAGAGGGCTGGATATGCATTCTAGGGAAGGGGTGAGGGAAGAGGCAGGCAGGAATGATTTCAGCAGCAGACTGCAGCCTCTCCTTTTTCTTGGGCAAGATCTCTAACTACGTCATCGGAGAGTAGGATGGGAAGCTTCTTCCAGAGCTTCTGCTTTGCCCACACTGTACCAAAAAGAGAAAAGCCCACTGAACTCCCACATTCTCTAGCAGCTTTGAAACCCCCCTTCACAAGTCTATTGTGTGATATCCCTAAACACAACAAAGATTATCTGAAGTCTGAAAGCAGCTTAATAATAAAAACAACTCAAAGGTAAAAGAGGAAGAGAATGGAGGAAGGGGACAGAGTCCTTCCTCTGCTGGCCCCTGGTTGGAGGCAAGCAAAACCGCACACACAGCCTCTTGCTCCACAGCACACCGGTCCATAGCATTCACAAAGCAAACATAGCATCATCTTCCTTTGCTTGCTTCCGATGATGGCTGGCAGTTGGAGGGGAGACAGATGTCCCTGCTGAGGAGCTGGACAAAGTGGGTAGGCGGTCCGCAACTTTTGCTCGCTCTTCCAGAAATTTGTCAAACTCTACAGAAAGAGAAGAGCAGAGCATTAGTAAAGAATGGAAGAGCCAACATGCTGCCAGGAACAGTTAGAGAAAAGGGATAGCTGGCATATGTTACCTTCACTGGTGACACCTTTTGCATCCTCTGATTCTCCCTAGAGAAGAATGAGAAGGGCACGGTTACAAGGAAGGTAGATAAAGATGTCTCACAGATGTGATTCTTTGCACAGAGAGAGACAAGGTAGTTCTCCCCCCACTTCTGCAGTACAGATATGTTAGAGTGGCCCTGATCCTCAGTTCATTTGCTATACCTTCCAGAGGGCTAATTATACTGTTGCCCTGTGTCCTTGGCTTCTCCTTCCCTCCTCTCTCTGAGCAGCCTGTGCCACATGTTCAGCAATGTTGTCCACCACCTGAAGTCCAGCCCTGCAGACAACTCTGTCAGGACAGCTGGCTCCAGGAAAGCAGCCCCTCACTTACCACATCAGTGGAGAGCCACTTTTCTATGTCTTCCATGAAATTGGCTTGAGGAACCGGCACCTAGGACAGAAGGAAAAAGGATGATGAGGCCAAGAAAAGAGAGGATGTTCCAGGAAATCCACTATGCAAAATGAAAGCCCAACCCAGAGGCTCACCCTCTCACTCCACTGTTCAGTCAGCTGAGGCCCTTCCAAATCCAGCCAGTGCCACTGCAAAGCTCTCCCAGCTACCGATGCCACTGCTCACCTGCTTCCTGTCCCCCATCCATGGCCAGACATGCATAGTTTCCAGGGTACATGCCATTAAAAGCCTCTGTGGTTTGGCAGTCGGCTTTGGGGTATTAGGACCAGACCAGACTTTCCATTTTGGTGAGGTCTCACTAGGTGGAAGTTGGCTGCTTGTGTTATGCAGCCAGAGGACAAGAGATGTGTGTTTCTCCACACCTCTTCCCTTCTAAAAACTAGTGACAGTCTGATGTCAAAGTCTGCAATGCTGAAGATATCAGACGTGCCAGGTTTGGCACCACAATAAGGGGGAAAGACACCTGCCAAGAACTGATTCCCTGCTAGGATCATGAAGCACAGCAGGATTTGACATCACACCAAACTACTGAGAGAGATTCATCAAAGAGAGAGTCATCTACAATAAAAGTAAATTTTACTTTCAGTAGGGATGAGGTTATCTGAGCGTAATTCATGTCCCTGGTCAATTTAAGCAGCAAAGAGACATATTACTAGTGGACAAAGATAACCTGGAAGGAAACCAAGTCTAATCCTTTTCTCCATTCAGGAGTTCCTGAACAAAGCTGAGCAAGAAGCAGCCCTTGCTAAAGGCTCCACAAGCAGAAGCATGAGAGTATTTGTGGTAACTTATTTATTAGTCTTCTAATATGTACAGCTTCCTTGCCCTCTGAAAAACACCAAGACCAAGAAAAAGAACACCACCTTCTTACCAAGGACAGGCCGATTTCCCCAAACCAGGGAGCAAGTGCAGATAGTTACCACAGCTAGCAGATGGATAAATGGGGATGGAAGAGGATGTGTGAGATTAGGGAAGTTTCGAAGTGAACTGGCTTTGCCTACCCAGAGAGAAACTCTTTGGAGTAGAAGTGCATTCAAGCCAAGGGGACAGCATGTGGGGAAACTTCCTAAAGCAGACATCAGTCTGGGCAGTGCCCATTACAGGAAGACAGGCTAACAAGCTTCAGACCTGGGAGCTGTCAAAGCCTCCATGTGCCTGAGGGAATGTAATTGTAGGAATTCCTGCTACTAAAAGACCAAATTCAACAGCCTGAAAGCTCAAACACTCAAGCTACAGGAGGAGGCCTTGAACAGTAAAAGTCACAACGTGTTTTCCTCCAAATGGGGCAGCTCCTGCTAAGCAGGGGAGGCTGCAAGGGGAATGAATGGCAGTAGCCTCCCTCATGATGCCACCAGCTAGTGCCTCTGCCCCAGATACCCACCTCAAAACAGGCCATCCTGTAGCTCAGAGTGGCACGTGCTCTCTTGGCCTCAGAGCTCCTAGGATTTTTTCCTACAGACATGTTTACTTGAGGCTGACACTCTGCCTGCTTCCTTCCCAACTCTGGTCTCCACCACTGGCCCAGGCCAGGGTTGCCCCATTTCAGTTTGCAATCTCTGCTGATGTCTGCTGTGCATCCTCATGTGCTGTGCCAGCACCACTCCTACTTCAGCAGCCCCAGCCTCCTTCCTCTCTGCTGGCCCTCCACGATCTCAGATCTCACCATTCCTTGCCGCATCATCCATTTAGTCAGCTGGGCTCCATCATTAGAGGCACCAGACTCCCCCTGGATGAGAGCCTGCATTGCAGAGTATGAAGGAGAGAGGAGGCAGTGGGTTTAGGGTGGGGGAAAGAACACATTGTACTGGTGGCCTACTTCTCTGATTGCAGAGAGAGGGCAACTGGACTTGGAAACCTGCTTAAGATGAATAAAACATACATTTCCAGGGGGGAATTTCCCTGCAGATATAGGGAGGACATCCTGTGACTGACTGAGTCAACCCCAGACTTTCCATAGTTTCCCACCTCAGGGGTTTAAAGAATGAGGTATGTAGCCCAGGTAGGACATGCAGGTTGGTAGAGACTGAACGTTATCATTGGTAATGTAAAACACTTGATTTTTTCCAAACAGACAGAACATTTATTGCATTGGTGAGCAAGGAGGATACTCTTATTCCTGGCAATACACTAAAAGCTCTGTGGCCACTTACTGTTCCTGTGTTCTGCTGCCGGGCATCCAGGGCACCAGCGAGTCCTTTGGTGGCTTGGGGATCTTCGTACTTTACCCTGAAAACATGAAATTAGATAACACACAGGCCATTGAGATGCCTGAGAGTGAAGAGCAGAAACTCCTAAACATATATTCAGTTCTTCTGACGGCACAGCTTTTCATCTCTTGCCATTCTGCTCCCAAGAGCTTCTAGAAAGGTGAGCAAAACCCCTATTAAAGGTATAGCTCACCACAAAGCAGACTAATCTACTCAGTGCAACATTATTATGGGATACCACAGGACAACTGTGGCACATGACAGGAGGATGACAAGGTATGATATGAAACTAAGATACAGACTTACAGAGGTAGGTGCATCAACCACAATGCTTACCTTCTTTGGGGTTGACTATAAAGAGAGAAAACTAACACAGACTGACCAGAATATTACAGCTACTTTAGAAAGGATTTGAGCAACAAGCCCCTACATACTCACCTACCTTCATAGACACAAACACAGCTCAAAAACATCTCTTTAACTGATACAACTCAAGAACTGATGGTGGCAGAGGTTCACTGCTACATAGGTGAGACTGGATGATCAGAAGATCCTAGTATTGCTTCACAGTCTCCAAGTGCACCATTACAGCAACCTCTTTCCACATGCAGATACTCCTCACCCATAAACTCCCTCATTCCATTTCTCTAGGCTGCCAGCACACATGATAATGCCACATGTCCCCATTTGATCCATGTAGAGTGGGGAAAACGCTCCATCCATGCTAGGAGAATGAAGCCTTTCACAGAAACTCTCCACAAGTCACCTCTGCAGCTGCTCCTGGGCCCCTTTCCACAGATCCAGCAGACCATCAAGCGGAGCTGTTTTTGTTGGGGGCCAGGGGCTTGGGCCACCGCTGCTCAAATTTCTCAAAGAAGTGCTCATCTGTGAAGGGGCCGCTGTGGACAATGGCATCCAGGATGAAGTACAGTGCTGCTATCATGCCGCTGATGAGGAAGAATGGCAGGAAAGGCTTGAAGTGTTTCAAGCACTGCTTCACTGAGGCACACATGAAGCATGGGGGGTCAGGAACAAACCCCAGTGGCTTTGCGTATGTCTCCTGCCAGCATGTCCTGTTTGGGAGCTGTAGGGCAATGGGTCTGTTCAGGTGGAGGGAGGCACTGAGAGCTGATGTTGATGAGCGAAATGTGAAGCCTGAGCTAGTAGAGATTACTTGGCAGGAGTGCAAGTGCAGGCAGATGAAGGGCAGTGAGGAATAAATAGAAGATGTCTTGTTAGTTGTGCCTCAGCCTGTTAAGGATTGTGCCACAGCAAAGAGGATACAATTTCACCCCCGTGCAGATCTCCCCCAGCCTCCAGCACTCAGCACATGCCAGTGGCTCAGATTTCAGCCCCAGATCAGGTGCTGTTGGCCCGATTGTTTTTGTGCTGTACTGCCTCTGCCCTAAGGCAGCACATCCCACCATAAAAGTGGTGGGGAAACCCATGGACAAAACACATGAAGTCATGTGTAGGCCACAGGTTTCCCCACCACTTTTATCAGAAGCAGTATGAAGCAGAGGAATGGAAGGAGATGTCCTTAAGAGACCTCGACATGTATATAAGAGACCTTAACTTGCTACTGCCCAGCTGCAGAACAAGGCACCCCAGTGGATGCAGGAATGCAGGAGCACAGGTCTTTGAGGGCTGGAGACAGCCATTTGCCTGTGGGGTCTACTGCTTGGTAGCTGATGGAGAGCAGGGAATGACTGACGGGAAAGCAGTGTGAGATCAGCTAGTCTCTCAAACCCAAGGGATCTGGTCAGCACAGCCATTGTCAGCTCCTCCAGAACAAGGATTCAGGAATCCATTTTGCAGTGGAGAAGACCACTTCAGCCAGTACTATGGAGACCCAGCTCTTAGTGCTTTACACTAGGAGGTCTCAAACATACTATGGTGGAAGAAACATCAGTCACACTTGCCAACAGGGAAGCTGAGGTACAGAGCAGTGCCCTGCCCTGCCACAGCTGACCGCATTCTTCCTGCACTCCAGTTCAATACTCTGCCTTTTAGGCTGCATTGGTATTTAGCAATTCCCAAATTCAACATCACCCCAGTCAGGGCACATGAATTCGGAGACAGACATGAAAACTCAGCCAGTCTCACTCCACACCTTCATCTCCAGACACTGAACCTCTTGAGAACATGTGGAACCACAGTGCTCATATATAGGGACCGCTTCCTTCTCTCCACACCCAGGAGGATACTGTGAAGGAGAGATGATGTAGCAGAAAAAAGGACTGGGAGCACAGAGCTCATCCTACAAACACTGTGCATCCAAAGAGTGCATTTCTTGCATCCTACTGTCTCCCAGGAACTGCTGTTGGTTGGGGTCATGGCCCCAGTTGCCTTGAGTCCTCCTTCCTTTGCAAGAAGGCAGGACAGGACAGAGTGGGCTGTTGCACTCACCCTCGGCGCTGCTCAGCCAGCGAGCTGCCACGGGTCAGGGCAAACATGTCAAAGTCTTCTTCCAGCTTGCCAGAGGTGTCGAGGGAGTGCAGCCCCGCACTTACGCTGCTCGAGCCCAGGTCTGTGGGAGAAAGAAGGGTGAGCAGGCAGCTCAGAGCAGTAAATGAAGGGCTGTGGGCTTGGAGAGTGCTAGATGGAAAGCTATCATCAGAACAGGCTAAACTGTTCTAGGTCCACTCCTCTATCCTGCCCCTCAGCTACAGCACAGGCTACGTGTGCATGTAGTGTCGTGAGTGAAGTAAAAGCAGCAGTTTCTTTGCCTGCTCAGTAGACATTTTTGGCTCAGTCTCAGGCAGAAGCATCATCATCAATTTACTGAACTGATGCTGAAGGCTAGATGTTCCCGATCATTTTAGACAGCTTGTGAGGGAATTGCTCCATAACCTGTGGAAGACCTGTGCTTCTGGGCAAGCACCTCTGAGACAGATGAGTGGATTTTCATGATTCAGGCATCATCTGAAAAAAACCTGACTTGAAAAATATCTCAACTGGCTTGTCTGTAAAAACGGTGTTGCCAATTTTCGGTAGCTGCATCCAAGCTGTGCTGAATGTGCTCCCAGGCAATGAGAGCTTCAGGCAGTGTTATGTAGGCTGTTGGTATATCTTGAAGAACCCTCAGGACCTCTAAGGCTTTTTGAGTAAACAATCTGTCAAATCATGAGTTCTGAGCCCAAGATGCTCATGGCTGCCTTCACAGCATAGTTTCAGCTGATTTTCTTCTTCTAGACCTTAGAGGTCAGCCTGACACCACACAGCATGAGAGGCAACTAGGCAATGCTGCCAGGCATGCAGAAGGGGCAATTTCATTCCCTACGCTGGTGGAAGGCCTAGTCCTTAGCCACAGACTAATGCTGAGGTCCTTCTTAAGTCATGTCTACCTCCTGCACAATGTGAGGTGTGGATGCCAAGACATATGCTTGAGTGCCTTGGGGCATATACAAGTTTCTTCATGGGTTTATTAGTTGAAAACACACACCATTTCCCTAGGTTACTCTGTGAATATGATTATATAATTCTGGGAGATGATTCAAGGGTAGGAAGGGATTCCCAGTGCAGCACAGGAGAAAGACTGAGGGGAAAAGTGCATGGAAACGTACTCATTCCAGCCAGCTGAGAGGAAAGGTTGTTGGTGACTTCAGCCTGTTTTAATGCAGAAGGAGTACTGGGTCCCAGATCAATCAGGCTGTTCTCTGTCTCATTTGATGCCTTTGAAGGAAGAAAAAAGAAAATGGTGGAGAATTTCTGAAGCTTGGACACCCTGGCCCTACAATCCTAGCTCATTAATACTGGAGAGGAAAACCCTTCTATACCCATTGAAAGATGCCAGTTGTGAAGCCTTTGCTTGTGAGAAGGGGGACAGTGATCAGAGAACTGGTTGGGAATAGTGTCCCAGGGCTGGCCTCAGTAGCCAGCCCTGGGACACATCCCAGCTCTGCTGGATGTCAGTAAGTAGGGTAGATGCTGGTTCAGAGGACAGGGTAGTGCTCAGAGAAGGCTCATATAGGAATTGGTCCTCCCAAAACTCAGTACTGGAAAACCATAACTGCTGTTGCTCTGCTCTTGGTCTTTGGGTGAGGAGAAGACTCCCATGGGCAGGGAGGGCGAGGCTAGCAGTGGGAACCAGAGTGTCCTGCACACCAGGGGGTCTGGTGCAGCTTGGCTGGGAGAGCAAAGCCTACCACTTCTGGGGGGCCAGACTGAACCTCTCTCCAATTCAGCAGGACCTGGCTGGACCTGTGGGATGCAGTCCAAGCTGCACAGAGGGGAAGTTGCTCTGAGTTACCTTGACAGGCTGTCCTGTCCGGAGGCGCTCAAACCTGCAAGAAAAATGACAGGATGCATTTCAATAGCACGTGCTTATTCACCCACAGATTTCTTATAAGGCTTGGCACAGCCTGTCCCTTCCTGCATAATAGGAAGAGGGCAACATGGTTCAGGGCCTAATTTCCTCTCAAGACTGAAGACCCACACAGTTGATGTCTTCTGAGAGAGAAAGCTCCTTGTGATCTTCCAGAGCTACTCCTAACCAAAATGCTTTAAAAATAGCTCTCCATACAGACACAGGGCCTAAATTCCCTAGACTTCATCCTAGCAAAGAGATGTGTTTGATAAAATGGTAGGGAAAAAAATGGGTTGCTGATCCCACCTGGGCAATTTCCATCCCCATCTGCCTCAGAGCCAGAAAACTAGCTCTTTCCATGCAGTTCCTTCTTCTTCTTCTGGGTTATGCCACCAGGGCATCTTTATATCCCATGAGTAACTTACACAGCAGTCTTGAAGGGACAGGAATTAGTCAGCAAAAACTGAGAACTGGCTTTGTTCTCAAAGAGGGAAGATACAGACTGATACATCTTGGGTATTACACTTATGGGCAGATCAAAAGGGTGGGATAGGCAGCCTTCAAGGGGCAGTAAACTCTTGTGGGAGAGCAGGGCAGAGAAGGGAGGAGAGAGGTACCTTTCATGGCGCAGAAACACGTTATTGAGGTTGTCATTGATGAGAAGCAGCTCCTCAGTGAGCTGCTCATGGAGGACACGGGGAATCAGCTCCAGTACACGCTGCTGCATGGCTCTGCATGTCCGATTCAGCTCCTGTTCAAAGCAAGGGGAAGTTACCACACAGCTCACGCTAAGGCTGAGCACTCACAGATTTGGGAGTCTGACTGGAATAGACAGACTCCACAGGCTACTGGGATCTATCAGGAACTGTTTGTTGAGGGGCAACAAATGGTGTGAGAGGTAAATTGAGTCTGGGCTCTACATGGAATAATTGTATGCTTTTTATATAACACATTGCCCAGAAAGAGAGGCCCTCAGGGACAAGTCCCCATGTGAGATGATTCCAGCCTCAGTAGTGCTATTTCCCTCCACCTACCCTGTGTCTCCCTTATCCCATTACTCCCTGATAAGCCACACACTAAATTGTTCAGTTGTTCCCCATGCCTGGCAGGCATCATGCCTCAGTCCATCAAGTCATTGCTAAATTTTGCTGCATGTTCCAGCCCTCCCCCCGCCAGCGTTCCTTACTTGCAGCAGCTCCAGGTCAGAAGGCTCAGCCTGGGATGGCACCAGCTCCGTCAGCATCTCTGACATGACCTTTGTGTTCCCATTCACCACTTCCAGCTCACTGCGCAGCTTCCCGATCTGCAAAAGGAAGTGAAGTGACAGCTCCACCTGGGAAGACTGGGGAGGTAGCTGAGGTAACTCTGAATGGCAGTAAATAGCACCATGTTTGTACGTGTGTTCACAGAGCCAAAGGGAACGGCCACTGGAGAATTCATTTGTCACCACTGTCGCCACTCAGTTAAGCTCTCGGGAGCTCCCAGCAGAAAGAATCTCTATTACTTACCATTGAGTCCATTTGCTGGTAACAGATGCCAGGCCTTCACCTGAGACCTTTGGCTACTAGCCCAGCCTTGACTTTTAGTAGCCAGCACAGGCTGCTGTTGTGATTCAAATCTCTCTCCAGCTAGCAGCTCCTGTGTGGCAGCCACTTAAATGGTTTAATTTCCAAAGCAGTGTAAGAGAGGGAAAAAATTAATTCCCATTCAACAGGAGAGCCTCAGCTAAGTGTGCAGTTGAAGCTTTATCCCTCTGTTTTCACAAGCTGCTAATGAGCCTCTTTAGAAGAGTTTCTACCCTCTCTTCTGCAAGAGAATGCAACACACTGACAGCTGGAGGTTTGGTGCTGAACATGGTGTCATATGCAGTCAGAGTGAGGAAGGAGAAAAGAGGATGGGGAAACAAGTGAGGAATCCCTAGCCTTCAGAAACCACAGAGCCAGACAAGGTTGATTTGTATAAAGTAAGCAGTGAGGCAAAATAAACAAAGATGATAAGGAGACATCTACTGAGCAAGCTTTTGCTGAACTGCATTATAAAGACCTCACTCTAAACCTCGATATCTCTAGTCCCCACTTCCCTATAGCCAGAACTTCCCTCTACCTTCAGGCAGCCCTGTCTTTGGAAAACATAACCACTCCATGATTGTGGTGTCCCAGCTCATCAATGTGATCACAGTGGAGCTCTGGGGAGCTCTTGAGAGTCTGTGCTTTAGAAGAACGGCTCTTGAAGACAGAGGCTGGGGAAGGACCAGGACAGCAGTCCCAGAATATTGTTTGTGAAACAGCCCCCAAACACAGGGAGAGTCAGGAATGTCACAGGGCTTGTGTCCAACTCACCTGCTCTGGTGTGGGTGTGATGGGTGCGTCGCTGGATGAGCCTCTTCCAGTGGGCAATGTGACAGGGTGGAGGATGGACTCTATCTGCTGAGGGGAGTTGACTGCAGGTGAGTTCTGTCCGGATTGGGAGTCAGTGCTATACACAGTCTACAGACAGAGGTGGGAAAAGTGACAGAGAAGATGTTAGACACTCACACCTGACATTAGAGGAGAAATGTTGATGGCATCTGCTTTCAACAGTTCTTGGCTGTCCTGGAGATTCTCACTCTCCAAAAGCCCTCTAAATGCAAGACAGAGTCCTTAAAGTCCCCTCATAGCTCCAGAATGGCAGCTGCCCAACATTCAGCAATGCTCCCATACCCTCTGTGGTGTGTGGATGGGTGACAGCATGTCCAGATCAGTCATGGGGAACTCTAGGCCCTTCCGTCTCAGGTCTTCATAGACAGCAACGACACCAGTCAAGTCTGGTGAGCTACGGAAGGCATCTGCCCAGGACTGGGGAGAAGGAGACAGCACAGTCCATCATCAATACAATACTCTTCTGTACAAAAACCTAAAGACAAACACTCTCTGAACTGGTGCAGATGCTCACAGTTCTTGGCTCACCTGTATGAGGGTCAGCACCTTGTCGTGCACTATGGCAGGTGGGTTGTTCTTCGGCAGGATTGTTCTCACCAGGACACCTTCTACAAAATCCTGGCTGGACACAAGGACATGGAAGCGATGGCCGCAGTTTTTGACACATGTCTCCAGGACCTTCAAAGGCAATGAAGCATTTGCTATAGCCTTCTCTGCCTACATGTGTTTATTTGCCTTGTTGGCTTTAGGTACACGTGTCTTTTCAGTACATGTGCTAAAGCTCGTGTTCAGCACTCAGCTTTACAGCAGAGCCGAGAAAGAGCCCTGACCACTCACCGTCAAAGCCAGCATAACTTCATGGAAGTTCTTGTTCCCTACAATTCTCTTCTTAATGGCTCGGAAGGCATCTTTGGGCCTGAGGGAGAAATGAGATGAAGAAAGATCATCAGAAGGTTGAGCCCGACCTACAGCAAGGCAAAGCAAAACAGCCAGTGGCTCTGGATGCCTCATATTATGCAGGTGTCCTTCCCCATCAGGTTTTCAGGGTGGCTTGAAGCGATGACTAGTAAAGCAGCTTCTGCCTGTGGTTCTGCAAGAGTAGTGGAGCCCTGCTAATCATGAAATCATTTAGGTTGGAAAAGACCTTTTAAGATCATTGAGTCCAACAGCAAACCTAATATTGCCAAGTCCATCACTAAACCATGTCCCTGAGTGCTGTTCCTGAAATTGGAGGCCTCTGTGCTGATGTCTGCAACAACTCAAGGTGCTCAGGACACAACAGAGAACAGAGTAAAAGCAATGCTAGAAACACACAGCTTGGGGATAGAGCAAAATCCCATGGCAGAGAGACTGAAAAGGAGAACGTCACCGAAAAGCTTGGCATGGGTTAGAAACAGGAAGGAGTGAGCAAGCTACAGCAATTCCTCTGTTGCTCAGAGAGAAGCTGTTTAACAACATTTCCCTGGAGAAAAGGAGACTAAAAAGCTGCAGGGGAAATTCAGTGGCAAAATCTTGCCTATATTGCAGGTGGGAAAGAGAGCAGCAGCACAGTAGGGCCCCCTTAACCATTCTCAGAGGGGAGAAACACCATGGTCTCAGACCACTCGTCTTGAGCGGGCACAAATGAATCAACATGCTCTAGTAGAGCACAGGAAGTGAGGCTGAGCTGGAAGAGCAGCACTGCTAGGGGAGAAGAGTGGCAGGGAGACACTGAGGCAGGAGGAGGGAAGGAGTGTATTGGCCCATGGGGCAGCATGGTGTCAATGGATGGGCATTAGCAGGGCAGTGGGAGAGCCTGTCATCCCAGAAGGATGCAGCTGTGTTATCAGGTGCCAAGACCTGAAAAAAAGTGGCCACAGATCAGGACTGAGAACTGTGGACAGAGACAGGTGCATTTGTACCATGGGAATATCATGAAAAAGAAGTGGTGACAGATCTGTGAGTAGAGATGTTTGACTTTGTTTTCATACAACTGTGAAGCTGAAAACTGGGCTTGCTAATCCTCTGTCAACATCACTGTGGGGTAGGACAGCAGGAGTGAAACCTACATGTTTTATTCCATGTAGCACCTTCTTTTTTACATGCTGCTCTTGACATCTCCACTGTGAGAAGGAGCAGTCTCCCTTGAATTCATTGCCAAATCCCCAGGTCCAGAGTTAACAAGTCTGGCAGATTTATGAACATCTCCCTGCAGGGAGAGGGAGACAAGGGCTCCCCCACCCACTTTGTGCGAGTCTGAGTGACTGTACATGAAAACACCTGAGCAGCAAACCCCAGCAGGACTTGCACAGTGAGAGGACTGAATAGCAGCTCTCTCCTCAGTCACCAGCCTGCAGATTTTTGCATTCCCAGAGGAAAGAAAGAGAGGGGTATGAAGAAGGAATAAACCAAAGTGGAAGAATTACAAATATGCCTTTGGGACATGGGAGACAGCCTGGATTCAATCACGGTTCTCTGGGGACCCTGAAAGCCTGTTTGAATGGCTCCCAGCACTCACTAAGATTATACAGAAGCATCTAACAAATGCTGTGGCAGATTGGCTGTGTCTCTAGGCCTCCTAGCAGAGTCTTGTCTAAGGGACTGTTGGGAAGCCTAGCTTATTATCTCCACCAATGTATGCTACCACTGCAGCCTAGGCATGTAGTGTTACAGGGTGTGCTGGGACCGGCTGCTGGATATGGACCCTTGCCAGCTCTCCTTACCCTTCTTCAGTCTCGTTAATGATGTCACAGATCTCCATGTTGAGAGCCCAGTCCTCGCTCCGTAGGGACCCATCGGTAGCTCTCTCTGGAAAACAGAAACCAGAACAGGGTAGGGCTAAGAGCAGCTCTGGCACTCTCACGGGCTGCTGTTAAGCTCTCACCGCAGATCCCGGCTTCTTCCTCGCTGGATTCCACTACAGTATGCAAGGAGGCAAACCGAGCTGCAAATCCCGCGTCACCAAGTGCTGCCCACTAGATGTCAGCACGGCAGAGCACATGGCTGGCTGGTGCTGGAATGGGTGGGTGCACCCGTGCCACCCATGCTACCGACACACACATTGTGTGATCACTGGAGAGAAGGAAGAGGCTCAGCATGACTTCAGCTCCATAGCTGGGGAAAAGGGGGCTTATTTGGTTTGTTACTGCAAGGCCAGAAACTGTCAGTTTGGTTCATTCGCACTGTCATGGCTCTAAAGTCACTCTTGGTTTGTACCACTTAAGGAGACAAAAGAATCAACCCCCCCTTTTTTTTTGTACACGAGGCCTATAAAAATAAATAAGCAAACATAAACAACCAAAGCAGGGCTCTCTCTTGTTTAACATTTACACCTCTCCCCTGAACTTCTGGCCTCTGGGGAGTGTGGGCAGAAGCAAACTGCAGGCTGAAGTCAAAGCAATATTGTTTCAGCTTTGATTGTGTTCCCTTTAATTAGGAATTCCTTAGTCAGCCTTGATGTTATTTATTCAAGGCAGAGATTTGGGAAATGAGCAGCTATTACTGAGAGCACCAGTGTCTCCACCCTGTAATCAGCCATGTCTCCATCCTGGCCACGCCACTGACTGATGCCTTCAGGGACACCACCAGCGGCTGGGGGAAAGAGAACTGCCAGTGGGACTGGCAGGACCCAGGCACTCTCAAGACCACAGGGAAACACAGAGACGCAGCAAATGGCAAGCAGAGGGCAAGAACCATCCTTCCCAGCTCTCCCGTCCTACAAAACACTTGACTTAGAGAACTAAAACTGGCCAGACTGGTTTAGCACTTATCAAGTGCTCTTCAAGAGAGCTCAGACCCAACAGAAGTCCTTGCATTTTCAAAACTGCTGTCCCTGCAAAATCTGGGGCTGTCCCTTGCTGCTGTGGGTCCTCTATCCCTTTGGAGAGCCCTTTTCTCTGCAGAGCTGCCTTTTTCTCTTTTTGACTCAGAAGCTAATGATCCCTGTGCAGGAATGAAATTAAATGCCCATTCACACATTAATGGGATAAGGCCATCACAGAGGAAGACTTTTTTAACTCCTGCCTGGGTAAGCACATCCATCATGTTTTGCGATGTCCTGTTTCTTAAGGGTCAGGCTCAGAGCTATTCACAGCACTGTGCAAGGTAGCCTCTTATACACGTGAACCTCCCACAGATTGCACACCACAGTGTGAAGTTATCTGCACATTATCACTATGCAGCCACCACCTTTTCTGTTGGCTGCAGAATGTATTGATTACACTGTGATTATGCTGATTACATTGTGGCCGTAGCCAGATGGAAAAGGGCAGACAAGGGAAGGAGAGTGGCAGAATGTTCTTGATGTTCTTCCTCCTTTCTGAAGGTCTGGCTACTACTGTAATATCCATAAGGCTCCTTGATTCAGGTGATCTTTTGTCACTTTGAGTACTAATTTTACATAGGAATCCTGATCTCTGGCAGATCCAAGCTTCCTCAGTGAGGCATAGGAGGTAGCATCACACTGGGTGATTTGGTAGAGAATATATCCAGGGCAATGGGCATGTCTGGTGCACCAGGGCATATACCAATCAATAGGTGAAGCTGTGGTAACATGTGGGGAAAATGTTTTCCATTGGGGCATCTCTGGGATCAGGACTCAGTAATATCAGAGCTCCAGGTTTCCTCCTGCCCTGGGACACCACACAGCCAGCCTTGCTGGCAGGCAGATTCCAGCTCAGGTCAGTCTGATGGTTTTGGCACACATGGTCACAAAGCCACCCTTCACTTGTGCTCTCCTCTGGCGTTCCCTGCTCACAACACACCGTGGTTTGAACAAGCCAGAAGTTTCTCTGTACTGTTTGCTGCTGCTGGCAATGAATCACACAAATCCATATAGCGGTTGCTCTGCTGAAAGGGAAGTCTACATCCTCTCTTCTCACAGTCTTCTCACTGCACATGGAAGGAAAGACCCACAACTCAGGAACAGGGCTGAGCCTGCTTGGAAGCTCTGAGCTACAGAAGAAACCAAGGACAAAATAAACACTGCCTTTAACCATCAAGTCCTTGCTGTTCAAATCTCCCCAGCCCTCCTCATTCTCACTGGCATTGTACATAAACATGAACCGAATCTGCAAACACCTTTCCCTTGCTTCCCAATGTTTGGTGGCACTCTGTAACCTGCTCCCCACCACTCCTTTTCCTCTAAACACACCAATCCTGCCAAGGTCGAGCAGTAGGTTTGCTTTTCAGACACGAATGCAAATAAACCATGCATGCTCTGGCCACTTATGACAAAACTTGGTTTCCTCAGAAGTGACACACACTGCCTTGCTGTTGGTTCACAATGTTGTGGTCATCCTGCTACCATCACCCTTGTTCATACAGTCATCAAGGAAGAGCTGCAGGAAAGCGGTAAACCTGTCATAAATGCAATTTGGCTTATAAAATAAAAAGCTGGAAGAGCAATATTAGGGTATATGGAAAACAAGAATGTGACCCTGAGGCAATTCCATGGACAAAGTACTTGAATTCACCCAGTACAGATTAAGGCCTGGCCTATCTGGCCTTGGGAGAGCTGGAGCTAATGCCCTTTTAATCCTCCTTGCTCTCTTCCAAGCTCTAAGGAACTGCCCGAGCCTAATAAGATATGCTGGGGTTTTCTCTGAAATCTTGAACTTTATCCTTTTTCTAAAGCCTGCAGAAGGGAAAGAAACAAAGTCTAATTCATTAGTCACATGAAGGATCAGAGTGGCTGGCCCCATTTCATGAGCTGTAATTAGCACATGAGCTGTCTGCCCCTCATGAAATCTGAGACTTGGATGGCTGAGGGCAGCGACAAGTCCCTAAAAACAGGGAGCACAGGAGGCAGGCCACAAGCACATGCTCAGCACTTTGCCTGGTGGGATTCATCAGGTAGCATCTCCTTCTGTGTGCTAGCAGCTGAGCCTGACCTGCAGTGGAGAATTCCCCCTGGCAGAGATTATCTATGAATGCCGTCTCCCTCCAAGCCCAAAACCAACTGGCTGTTGAATGTACAGGAGGCCCCTTCACAGGGCTGCTTCAAAGCCACATTGTTTGGGCAGCCAGTCCAGTTCCCTGGGTGTGACAGCATTAGGGTTTGTCTGATTCCAGTCTGCTGCCTCACAAATTACTCAGAATGACCCAGCACCACTGAGGACTGTGGTACGGGTTCAGCCAGAGCATCGACTCTTTTCCTGCCTGGCATTTGATGTGCTCCTACTGATTGCAACTGGGTTATAAAAGTTATTTGGAATCATCAGATAAAAAAGAACTCTGAGCTAAATATAATTGACCACCTTGCTTTGTGCCATGAGTAAATTTCACAACTTTGTTTCTTTTCAAGTTTATTGTCTCTGCCTTCATGCATGGCAGAGGAGAGCCCATTGTTAAGTCTGGCAATCCCACCCAACCATCCCTGCAGCAGCATACCATCACTGCAGTCCATAGTGTGGGGAAGTACAGGAGCCAGGGACAGAAGATTCTGTGTGGGCTCCTGTCCCCTTTGCTCCCCATCCCAGATCTGAAGCACCCATAACCAGACAGGCGCCGTTCAGAAACCCTTTCCCTGTGATATGCTTTGCCATAGCAGGTCAGAAACTGTGTGCCTCTCCAAGTCAAACTCTTAAATAGGGCTCCCTACAGTCATCAGTCTTGCTGGCTTTAAGTTCCTCAGCAAAGCATCAAGCACCTTCTCACCCATTTCAACAGGCATTTGAGGGCACTAACATTCCGTTGCACAAGACAGCATAGGTTCAACATAAAACAACACAACAGTCCTTTCTCCCAGCCTCCCTTCAGTTCATAAAGCCCCTGGCCCAAATCAGCACCCTGTACAAAGTGTCCTTGCTAAGCCTCATGCTTTCACTTCCCTTGAGGGAACTTCAGCTCTGTCAGGACTCCACCATTTAGCTGTATCACTCCTCCAAAGACCAAGGGGACAAAAGGCTTTCTAGAGAGAACAGAGATACGGCTCCAAACCTAACTCCAGGACAGTGATGGACACAGACTATGCTGACACAGAGCTCTGGGTTTTTGGGTCTCTGAACTCCTGCTCCTTTCCTGCGAATCAGCTCAAACTCTCAGGGATCAACTGACTCTTCAACTGCTGCCTTTTCCCCTTCTCCACACAGAGGGGGCACAGAAGACAAGGTAACGCTTTTTTGAGAAGCACACCCTTGCAGGGACCCACCTGGCTCCAACAGGAGACTGTTACTGACAACAGCTCCCAAGGTCCCAACTCACAGAGGGGTGCAGGGACACCTGCAAGGTGGGATCCAAATGGCTGTGGAGATTTTTCTAGCATATTGTGTTGTATCTGCCCTTCTTCCTCACCCATGAGCCTCTCTTACTTGCTCCCTCTTTACACTCTCAACTTTTACTGGTTCTCATGCTTAAAACGACTCCCAACCACAAAAAAATCCTTTTCATCTCCGTGCTACACCGTTACTCCTCTCCCTTGCCTGCCCTCACGCACTGAAATAACCTGTCTCTGTCCCTTTCAGTATTGCTATAATTACTAGTTATTTCAGACTTCGAGGGTGAGGAGAGAGCATTGATGGTTTCCTCTCCCGTCTCTCACTCAGAGGGAATTCACCTGCTTGAAATCAGATTTTCCATTGTGAAAGTGGAAAAAAGCTTCTCTTAGTTCTTAGATGCAGGTGCAGTGGATTTCCCTTTTGAGGGGGGATTCCAAACTACAATGCTTCATCACTCTGGAAAATTTCCCACTGGTCAGAAGTACTGTGTTTAAAAACCCACTCATAAAACAAAAACAAATAATGAAAAAACAAACAAGCAAGTCTGTATTCCTCTTACTTGGGAAGAGACATCACAAACAAAAACAGGACAGAGGCAACTTTTGTGACTAAATCTCAGAACTGTGAGCAAGAAACTAGAAAACCTACTCCTCTGCAACTGACTCATTCTGTGACACATCACTGAGATTATCTCAGCATTGGATTCCTAGTCAGCAAAATAAATAGGTCTTACTAGATTAACATTAATGAAGGAATTTGAGAACGTCGCTGCAGTGTGCCACAGAGGATTTTTTTATATTCCTTAGCCTTCATCTAAAGCTATTTTAGACCTCATAAGCTATATCAAGCGTACATGACTTTGCCTAAGTAATTTACAAGGACGCAGCATTAGCTTTTTGCAGACAGCCCAAAGCAGCAGCACTATGCAGGTTTGGTGATCAGGCTCATGGGTTGGACACGAAGCTGCCACGGACCTACCAAACAAGTTTGGGTAAGTCATGTTCGCGTCTCAAATTAAACAGGGCAGATAGCATTTATCCATGTCCCCAGGATGTTGATAGGCAATGTTCAAAAGGAGAAAACATTCATGTTTTCAGCCACCAGCCCTTTCAAGTCCTTCAGCCTGAGTTCCTTACACATATGCTGTAATTCCTCCAACCCTTTGGACTCAGATAACCCCAAACCCCAGTAACTAAGATCTCCCTACTATCGTACCTCTGCTACTAAGGATTCTCAACTCTTCTTTGACAACACTCTTGAAATACCTTTTTTCCCTCTTATTGGCTGTTGGTTTGTTGCTTGGGAATCCCTTCTTTAATTGAAGCAAAGCCCAGAGGGACCCCACTTACAGTCTGGTTACTATACTGACGAGAAGATCTGGAGGGCAACAAGGGACCTGTGACATCTTCAGATTGCCTCTACCCAAGCACAAGGACATATTTGATAAAGTCACTGAGAGAACAAAGACCTTTTATTTGGGAAAGGGCAGGAGATGTTTTCCTGGAACGTGTGATGGAACACGTGACATTCTTCTGGGGAGATGCTGAAGATCTTCTGGAGGTTTTTGATAACAGAATGATCCCTGATGATCCTTCCCCCATCTTGCTGTAGTGCATCCCACATATGTGTCCCAACACCAGAGCGGCACATCACAGTGCCGCTAACCCACTTTTGGACAGCGCTTAGGGCAGCCTCTAAAATAAGCAGTGCCTACAAAAGCATTACTTAGAGCAGCTGCTTGCTCCCTTCCTGCCCCAGCCACAACAGCCCATTCACCCATGTGAGCTCACCAAAAACAAATGAACCCAGGACCAGATGTTCACAGTGAAGAGCAAAGGTCTGAAGGGTGACAAACAGCAAGAATGGAAGTGCATAAACTGACAAATGGAGAGTTTAGTTGGGCATCAATGTTCAAGTGCAAATTGAAGGCCCTTAGGCAATGCAGCATGGGAAGAATGGGAGGAATAATTCATTCTAATTATTTTAAGAACTGCTCAAAGAACTGATTTTAAGAATCTCTGTTCCAACGCCAGTGCAGCTGTTGACGGTCTTGTTCTAACTGTGGCATCGCTGCTCCGCTTTCTCAGACCACATCCTTCTCCCACGTTCCCCAAGTTGCCCTGAGTGCAGGGACTGCGGGAGACCGGAGAGGTCACAGCGTGGGCGCCGTGTTAATTGCCAGAGTTGGTGCTCAGTGCGCTGAGCCGGCCCGTGCTGCAGGGAGCTGCCCTCCACAGCCATGACGCTTGTCCCACAGCTCAGCGCGGGGAGGCTCGGGGCAGCCGCCTTGGGTGCCCAGCGCGCATGACCTTCGAGAGCAGGACGCTGGCACGTCACAGGGACAGCCCAACCTGGAGCTGCTGTCCCTGCAGCCCCCACTGTCCCCTCTGTCCCCTCTGTCCCCACTGTCCCCTCTGTCCCCTCTGTCCCCACTGTCCCCTCTGTCCCCACTGTCCCCACTGTCCCCTCTGTCCTCTCAGCCCCCGAGGGCGACCCTCGCGCCACCGAGGGTCACGCGCCCCTTCCCGCCCGGGCCGCGATAGGCCGCCGCAGCTGGAGCCCAGCCAATCAGCGGCTCCCACCGTACCCCCGGCGTGGCCCCGCCCCTGCTGCGAAGCCCCCGAAGAGGCGCGGGCGGGAATGGCCCCGAGCCAATCACGGGCCTTGGTGGCCCCGGGGGGCGTGGTCCGGACCCCCGGCTCGCGGCCCCTTTAAGCGAGTAAACTTCACCCCGAGACCCCCTTGCGCCCGGATTGGCTGGCGGGGCCCCCGGCGGAGCCGCCTCGGGCTGTGCGCTCGCTATTGGCCGGCAGTGCCCGTCAGTCAGAGAGGAGATCTGCTCTGATTGGTCAGTGCCGGCTCGGTCCCGCCGCGGGGGCGGGGCCCGGCGCTTCCCCGAGGAAGGGTCGGTCGGGCGCCCCCGGGGCGGCGGGGGCGGGCGGGGCCGCGGGGCCGCGCGGGGGCTCGGGGGGCGCGGGCGCGAGTCTCACCGATGCGCTGCCCCACGGGGGAGCTGAAGGGGTTCCCCAGCAGAAAGTCCATCGCCGCCGCCGCCGCGCCGCGATCAGCTGACGCCGCCGCCGCCGCCGCTCACGTGACCCGCGCGCCGGCCGGGGCGGGCCCGCTGGGCCCCGCTGTGACGCCGCCGCCCGGGAGGGGCCCCGGACCGGCCCCGCCGAGCTACGGGCTGAGCGAGGCACGGAGCCACCGTGCGGAGGGGCGGCGGCTGCCGGGACAGGGCTCCTGCCGGCCCGTAGCCTCGGCCCGCGGGAACCGAGGGGCTCCCGCCGCCGGCAGCCTTCGCCACTTTCTGCAGCCACACCGAGCTCGCGCAGAACACCCAGAGCGGTGCCCGAGTCGTGGAACGCCTGTAGCCATGTGGTTTTAGTTTTCCACGGCCTGGTGTGGGAGCACACTCGTAGGAATTGGGAAGAAACTCTTTACTGTGAGGGTGGTGAGGCACTGGAACAGGTTGCTCAGGAAAGTGGTGGATGCCCCATCCCTGGAACTGTTCAAGGCTGGATGGAGCTTTGAGCAGCCTGGTTTTAGTGGAAGGTGTCCCTGCCCATGGCAGGGTGCTGGAATGATGACTTTTAAGGTCCCTTGCAACTCAAACCCTCCTGTGGCCCCATAGATGGTGGTTAGTAAGGCACAGTGTTCTGTGACCTGCTCCTGGCCTAATACCGCACCCTGCCCAAGCCGTGGCTGCAATCAACCAACACCCATACCCGGAAAATGAGGACATGTTAACAACCAGCACAAATCCTGCTCTAACGCTGCCACGCCTGACATCCCATGGAACACAGTCAAGTCCCAGGTGTTGGTCTCATCTGACACTATGAACCTGAATGGAGGTGAGGCAGCAGGGAAGAGGAATGCCCCAATGCTATCCGTGGTACTCAATAGCTTGTCTCCCTTCAGAAAGAAGGGCCAAATGGCCAGGGTCTTTCAGCAATGATTAGGGTGACCTGTGCTGCTGCAAACAGTACAGCTTGCCTGCAAACTGAGTGAGCTTAGCAAGGATAGGGTTGGATGTGCTTTGCTGGGAAACACTAGATACGAGTAGTAACAACAGCTGCAGAAAGCAGTGCATGCCAGAAATGAACGACAATACTCCAAATGTTAAAAAAAAATTATATTGTAAGTACAGTACAAAAAAAGTTTCTGTGTATAATTGTAATGTAATCGGGACCAAACAGCAAAGAAATAACAAAAATATAAAAACGGCTAAGTCTTGCCAAAGTTTTCCCTATAGTACCAAATACCACAAGATACAGATTATACAAAGTGTACAAATTTTAATACAAAATACAATACACCAGGGTTGTGTGTGTTTTTCACTCTTCAAGAGTTTTTCATTGTACAGACAACAAAGCTAAAGCTATCCCCTTCTGTTTCTTCGAGAGCAGATCTATCCCTTCACCACAATGCTCTCAACTGTAAAGGGCTGGAAAAAAAGTTATTTTGTGCCGCTCCCAGCAGCAGATGGTTCTGTATGGGCTAGGATCCCTCCTGGGACCTTCCTAATTCTAGGCTCACTGGGATTTGTCATATGTTGCTAAAACGTGTGTTCTGGTCCAGTGGTCTGAGAACCTTCTGCCTCCTCCACTAACTGACTGACAAAACCTCTCACTGCGCTGAGAAAAACTCTGTAAGAGAGAGACTACCTTGTACACAGGCACATCTGGGGAATACATAGTGAAGAGGTATTGGGAGAAAAACCCTCCTGCACACCCAAGGATTTAATTTACTTCCGATTTGGGGCTCAGCCAGAATGAGGGACAGTTCACTTTCAACTATCCTGAAAAACAGAAGCTGGACTTACTTGGATGTAAAAAATGGCTGTTCTGTAATTTTAAAACTTTCTTGTTACAGAGCTGGAAAGGTTTGAGTCAAACTATATTTCAGTTTTTCTACCTTCTTTCACAAGATGTCCTGTTTTTACAAACACTTAGAATCTTCCTGGTGTTTTCCCACATATAGCTGATTCCTGCAGGAACAGGTGAGGCAAAGTTGATTCCTATTTTCCACACACTGTTGGCTGAGGGAGGGATTTTTGCTTTTAAATTATGTATATATATATATATATACACACACACAGAGAAATATACAGGATAAATTAAATCTGTTACAGATATCGGTAAAAGTTAAATACATGTGATATGAACACCACATAAACATATAAGACAGACAAAAGTCTAAACAGGAATCAAGTCTTCTTCTGCATCTCCTCTTCTGGAGGAGCAGAAAACCAAACTCCAAGTATGTGGTTGGAAGGAAGAGGAACCGATCCAATCAACTCACATGTGCCTTACTCAGCCGTAGCTGCTTCAAACTGGTCAGCAGTCACTGCCTTGCAGCAGCACCACAGCTCTTTCAATAGTGCTGGTGAAAGGGATGGGGGGTGAGCAATCTCATAAAACAGGTGCAAGATGGGCAGAAGCAATCCAAGTTTTTCCCATCTGCTTCTGCACTCCTCTCCATCAAAGCAGGCTGACCATGCCCTGGAAAAAGCCAGCAGGAGGTTCATTCTCTCAAGCAAATGCAGTTGGTTGATACATTGTGCTAATGATGATTTGGGTATGAGTCCACAAGAAAAAATTAAACTTGTTGACATCTTCTACTTCACTTCAAATGCCAGCTACCAGACCAGCCAGCTGACACTGACAACTTTCAGTTATTATTGACTGAGGAGCGAGGGTTGGAGGAAGCGACCAAGAGGCAAAGACCTCTGTATCTTTAATCAGCTATCCAGCTTTCCCCTCAAGCAGTGGATTTTAAACTGAAAAAGAGTTACAAATACGGCTGGTGAAGAATTCAGTTCTATTCCTTGGTCCAAAATATATTATCATCTCTATCTGCCCATAGAATATCAGAATACTTTAGGCTGGCAGGGGTATCAGGAGGTCATCTGGTCCATCTCCCTGCGTAAAGAAAGTCCAGCTAGAGGAAGCTGCTCATTCAATTTTTGAAATCATCAAGAATGGAGAGTCAAGAACCCCTCTGGGCCAACTTTCTCATGGTGACAGCTTTCTTCTTTACATCTAGAAGTCCATTCTCTGCCTGCTTCCCCCACTAAAGGATCTGAAATTAAGGCAAGTATCTCAAAAGTCTTCTGAATTCTTCATACAAAGTACTTTCAGACTGGAGGACATTTCACCCAATGACACAAAAGGGTTTTCTCAGCTTAATTTCACAACTTTTCATAAAATAGAAGTCAAATAGTTACAATCCTATGTATATACTATACACATATAAAACTTTAAAAGCCTCCACATGGAGCCCTTCAGGAGCGCCGCGTAGTGCATATGTACACAAATCAGTTACGCAGAGGTTGAGTACATCCCAGGATCCTTTTCCATCAAAGTCCAGGCATGATGTAGGCAATGTTGTCTAGTGTGTTTGACTGGGAAAAGAAATTCAGTATTTTTTTAGTGTCAGGCAATAACTCCAAATCCTTAAAAATTACACGGATGAGGGTAATAAGCATATTCACTTGTCTTACAAGTGATGGGACAACCAAATCTGCCTGTCGATCACTAGGCTTATTTTCACATTTTTGGAAATGTAGGTTAACTAAACATAAAGGTAGCCTCAGTATTTTTAAGCACCTGGAAACACTGAAAATGCTTGAGGCTTTCCCCAAGTGACTTCCTCCTTATGGACTCCATACTCTTATCTCTGCAAGCCACAGTAACCACATCACATCAACCATAGAAAAACCAGTGATGAAGGATTTGAGCAAGGTGATCAAAGTTGTAGCATATAGAAAAAAATTACTTGACTTTACACTCATAATTTCTCTATGAAATTCTGTAGTGTAAAAGTAAAGAGAAAAAGCCTTAAATGCACCTCAAAAAGGGTGTCAGATGGGAAAAAAAAGTGCTCTTCAGTTTTTCTTGCAAAACATAACACAATTCTCAGAGTAAGAATCTTTCCATGCACCTCAGAAAAAAAGTCCCCAGCTCTATGCTTCTTCAAGTGCAGTATTTCAGTAAGCTCAAGCCTGTGGCTGGATAGCCAAAGGCCTTAGAACACCACCTTTTAATTGGAGGAGCTAGAGCTGTACCAGTTGTGATTCTAGAAGTTAACAATGCCACCTACTGCCTGAAAGATAAAATGCATTCTACACGCAACACAACTGCTGAATTTTATCCATTTCTGTTATGAATCTGACAGTAAAATTCAGAATTATTTATTTATTATCAACTCCTGAACACCAGTTTTCAGAATTGAAGGGTAGGTGCTTTAATTCACCTAAAGCTCCACTACTGCTTATAACAATAAGTTGATCATGTTTCCAATAGACCCACCATTAGTCACGTGGTGTCATTGCACTTGGCAAGCAAGAAGGAAAAAAGCATATGATTTTTCCATGGCTTAGGATGGGAACATCCCACTGATTCAGCTTTTGTGCAGAGAGCCAGTTTGTGGGAGCTCACAGCCTAAGCTGTCAACTTTGTTCCTGTTGTTAACAGTCTGCTCTCAGAATGAATCAATGTTTAAGCTGCCCTATTATGACATGCCAATTCATAACCCATTTTTGTTGTTCTCTCTGCCAGATTTGTTTTTAGTCTCTCAACTTTTGCAGACTGTATATTTTTGATCTTTGCTTCTATCCTTCGCTGCTTTATTCACGTCTCCTGTTGGGGATGTGACTCCCAATTCCTTTATGCTGCTGCCATCTGAATCTGTCACATCAGGCTACATAGATGCCACAAGCTGTTGCTAAATCAGGGCTCAATACTAAGGGTAATTTAAAGTGGAAAAGAACTTGTAGCTATGCAGTTCCTTAAAACAGGGACTATTTTTCTTTCCTCAGAGAAGGTTTCAGCCACATGTAAAAGACCCTACACCATCACATGGGGAATATTGACATCACAAACTATTTTTTATGCTTCTAAAGGAAAAATAGCTTGTGTGATACAGAGCAGCTAGAAGGGGGGGTTTATGTTTACAGAAAATCAAAACTTTGAAAAATAGTGGTACACGTACTGGCACTTTGATTCACACGGATTGACTCATCACTAAAACAGAACCTACCCACACTGCAATTAATGCTACAAATATTAGGTCAGTTGCCAGTGGTAGATAAAAAGTTACACAGTATCATACAGTGGTAACATATAACCACAGGGAACTCACCAAAACGTGCCTCGGGCAGCCATTCAGCTCAGGCAGTTGTGTGGTCAGACATGCCAATGGGCCCAAAGCACAGATGATTGAATCTAGAAGTACTGACAAACTTCCTGAAACAGCCACCATTCCCTGGTAATAAAGAAAAAAAATTGGATGGGGATGAGTGGTGGAACTGATGGTTTTCTCAACTGTATCACTCCTCATGCAGATACAGTATCTTCAGCTCCTCTAGTCCACTTTCACTATTTACACAGTAACAAAACTGTGCCTTGTGCTTCACAGGGAGACTGCTGGGTCAAAAAATTTAAGAATTCAGTAGGCAACATACTGATGCAAGAAAAAGGTAGGGAACAAAAGAAAAGGTCAGAAGGTTGTGAGTTGCATAAAACACTGAATTCCCCAAATTTTTGTAATGAACTCTGCCATTTCATACCATCTATTTTGTTAACCACATGAGTCCTAATGACAAAAATTTTTGATTTACGAAGTTTAAAGAAATGCTATGTCTGTAACAAATGCTTTAGTCATTGATATACTTTCAGGAAGGGGAATTTTGTGCCTTTCTGTACTCTGGTTGTTCCTCTGAAAATTACCTCAGTCATCCCAAAAACAAAATGCTTGTTTTTATCAGCAGTGAAATAAATGTTCTTGCAAGCACAGTACGATGAGATGATCACGCTACCCATAAAATTCAGTGGTATTATTTGAGACAAATATGTGTTCTGCTTAGAGTCTGGGCTGAGTTCTGAAAGTGCATGTGTGTATGTGCATTCATAGAATCACTATCATTTACCAGTAGGAAACCATTAAAATATGACATCTTCTATTACTAGGTAAGTTGAAACAATAGTAGCCCCTGTCCAAAGCACTGGCAATATGATACTGCCAGAAAACTACCATAAACAGCAATGCATCAAAAAAACATGGCACACCACCTCCAGTTTCTCTTCCTAAATGAAAATCATTGGTTAAACTTCTAAATTAAATAAAATAATCATCCCCCACAATCCAATGTGTAGATCACAGGACATCACGGTGACACTGCTGGTTACAGACTCACCTCTGTTTCCTGCAGTCTGTGTCCAATGAGGCTCAGGGATTCACCCAGCAGCTGTAAGTGTGCAGCTACATCAATAGGATCTGTCTCAGGGGCTTTGGCTGGTGAGGAAGGCACCACCACGGTGCTTGTGGGGGATTTCTTATGAGGGGAAATCACTCCTGTTGGAGAAGCTGGAAACATGCAAATTAAAATTCCATATTCATTTCTTTCACTGTTTTACTTACAAGCCTATTTACTTAGTAAAGTTCAAATCTCAAAGGCATGAGATGCTTAAAGAGTTCTGCGGACCCAATCCTGTGGTCTTTGGAGTCAAAGCTTTTTTTTCACATGTACAAAGCATCTACCTCAGCTGAATGCAATTGGGGAGATTTGGTATCAGTGATGCCAAACCAAGAATCAATTTTCCTCTAGCAGCAAAATTAATCCCACTACAACTTCCTTTCTGCCTTCTCTTATTTTACATTTCAATCCCTATAGTGCTAAAAACAACGCCGTTCTATGAATTAGACAAGGAAATCTGTATGAAAAATGCTGATATCATTCTCGCTCTCACAAAAAAATTGATTTGAGTAGTATGGTGATTTAAATGTCAAACCTTGTGAGAAAGCTGATAGGGATGTGAAGCAGGTAAGGACGTTTGCTCCTTATTCCACTGGCAACACTATCTTCCCTGACCAAGAAAAACAATGAGGGCAAATAAAGTGCAACAATTACCTTTCATTTTTGGTGCACCATCTGAAGATGATGCCTTTCTCTTCACAGTAGTGGCCTCTGCTTTATTCTGCTTGTGTTGGAGATACTGAGCTTTCTGTTTCCAGATCTGTAGTTATCGTGGTAAGAAAAGAGAGATTCATAACATTAGGTAATTCTGCTACCTGATGCCAGGACCTGGAGGCAGAATGATGTCATGTAGCTAACGGGTGAAGCAATACCATGAGAAGGAAATGAAGGCTTTTATGTTTGCAAGGGCAAGGTTTCCATACTTTCCATCTTTACATACTTTGGGGACATAGGTAGCATATTTCAAGGTATGGTGGCAATGCTGCCAGCACATTCTGATCTAAGCACCTAGTTTACAGAAATCATTTTACAAAAACATCTCACACGCACACCCACCAGTTTGTCCTTCTCAGGTAGCTGCTTCCACACTTCTGCCAGTTTTTTACTTAGCTCTCCAAAATCTGGCAGAAAGAAAGAAGAAAAATGTTTAAAACAAATTAGATCATAAAATCAAGGAGAGAACATAGGAAACTTACAGGCCCATCCATACACATTTAGGAAGCAAGCCACTGCACAACTGGAACTCTCCACGCTGTCCTGAAAATGAGTGCCAGTGTGCATTCCCATTACTGTTTAAAATAAAAAAAAAAAAAGCTGATACCAGGAATATGAAGTGACAGTGTATTTGCAGGACAGTGACACAATAAAGGTAAGTCTCTAAGTAAAGAAAGAGTGAGCTAGCAATTTCTTTATCCAGACTCATGGCTTGGTTAAAATGTAATTATAATACAATCACAAAATCTTTTAGGAAGACATTTTTTACAGACATTTGGAATGGGCTGCCCAGGGAGGTGGTGGAGTCACCATCCCTGGAGGTTTTTAAGATAAGACTGGATGTGGCACTTAGTGCCATGATCTAATAACTATGGTGGTGCTGGATCAAG
Organism: Manacus candei; assembly: GCF_025592945.1. NCBI lineage: Eukaryota > Metazoa > Chordata > Aves > Passeriformes > Pipridae > Manacus > Manacus candei. The sequence continues at coordinate 8,505,485 of NW_026138066.1, forward strand.
GGTTGGACTTGATCTCTGAGGTCTTTTCCAACCCGGCTGATTCTATGATTCTACAAAAATCCACTCCTGTCCCCTTTTCCACCTCTTACTCTAAGTTGGCAGATTCTTTGCATTCTGTCAAAAGTAAGGGGTTGGTCTGAAACAGAGATATGTTCTCCTAATTAATCTGACTGGTGTATAAGCAAGAGAAGAGAAGGCTCAATTATTTTCTTACCTATTCCAGGGTGCTCAGACACAATAGTTGTACGATACTCTTTACAAAACACTTGATAGGCAGACATGTTTTTCTTCTTTGGCTAGTCAGAAGAAGAAAGGAAACAAAGATTTTTAATCCTGATGAGACCTTCTCCAATTTAATAAGAATTTGGCATTTATTGAAGACCTAAAGAAAAGTATGACACTTAAATCAGGAACCTTAAAAAGCAGTGTTTTATATGTTCTGGCTGAATTCAGTGTTTATGAAAGCACAGGAATCAGCCAGAACCAGTGTTAGTCCATGGCTTATCTTACAAAGTTCAACAGCAACCTGCTATTCTAATTTCAGGATCAACATCCCACTCTGTTAATGTAGCTCAGTTTTAAAACTTAAAATAAAAACCACTATCTGTTATGTTATTCACAGTACCTATTGTAGATCTGTCAAAACAATTCGGTTCTCATGATAATATTTTGTTCCATTTCTTGCATCCTTACAAAGTATTTCAAATTGGCAGAAAACAGACTGTGTAAGTACATTGACAGCAGAGGTTTTGCAGTTGCCAAGCTATGATCAAGGAAAACTTCCCAAATAGAATAGGATAATGCCTGAACAGATTTGGGCTCTGTCTGACCATTTCCTCATACAAAGCAACATTTCTCTATCTGAGCATGCAGAAACTGCTTTTGCCCATTTATAAACTTACACAGCTAGTTACATAACTTGCAAACTTGTTTGTATGCTAGTTACCATTTCTGCTACTCATTTCTTTACACAGTAACCATGGAAAACTGAATTTATAAGTACAGGACAAAACTGGGAACATGGTAATCTATAAGAATTATAATTTCATTGAATACAGGAGTAAATGGGTAAATATCTTCACTTTTCATCACAGGAACTGTGATGATGGACTAGATCACTAGTCCAAAAGTCTGCCTGGCAATAGCTTGAACCAGTCATGTTAGAAAATGATGCAGTTGTGCTTGATACCTGACCTGTACAAAGCAAAATTAAGTATAACCTTTCCAGAGAACCTCTATCGGCTAAAGACTACCTGTGCCACAAACCCAAACCAACATATGTTCCTTTTGCTACAAACAGAAATCACAGTGGCTGACTGTTTTCCAAACATGCTTCAGTGAAACCATTGATAGTGGTATTAGTTATCCTTCTGTTTCAGTTTAACATGCCTTTGTAATGGAATGCCTAATCCGCCATTACCCACCACCCAATTTCTCTTTTCCCTCCAATTTTTCCTTACTTTTTCTCTTTCTCTTTCCTTTTCCTTTTCTCTTTCCTTGTCTTTTTCTCTTTCCTTTTCTCTTTCCTTGTCTTTTTCCTTTTCCTTGTCTCTTTCCTTTTCCTTCTCTCTTTCCTTTTCTTTTTCTCTTTCCTTCTCTCTTTCCTTTTCTCTTTCTCTTTCCTTTTCTTTTTCCTTTTCCTTGTCTCTTTCCTTTTCTTTGTCTCTTTCCTTTTCCTTGTCTCTTTCCTTCTCCTTTTCCCATTTTTCAGCTTTGTCTTTCTCCTTGTCTTCCTTTTTCCTCCTTTTCTCACCTTGACCATCTGAGTGAAAAACAGCAGGAGGAGGTGGAGGAACAACATAGGGGGTACTGGGAGGTGGTGGTGACACCCTTACTTCTGCTACCGCCACAGGAGAATGCCCAGAACTCTTTTTAGACTTAGAGTGCTTCTTCTCTCTGTGTTTCTCCTTGTCCTTTTTTTTCTTACTTTTTTTTGATTTCTTCTTCTTCTTGATTTCCCGGTAGGAGTCATCTATCACTAGCTCTCCAGCCTCCAACTCTCCACCAGAAGAAGAACCAGATTCTGGTGGTGCTTCCGTACCTGGAATCTCATACTCACTTCCGTGGCCCTCTGAATGAAGGGAGGTGTCAGCACCAAAACTCTCAGAAGGCGGATGTGAGTCAGAAGGTGGTTTGTGCTTCTTTCGGGATGACTTCAGGAAGCTCTGCAGTTCATGACCCAGCAGAAATGAGCCTTGCTCATCTCGAGCTGATTTCTTTGAAGATTTCTTTGCAGCTGCTGGTGTTGAAGAGTAGGATAAAGCATCATCATCTGCTGCACTACTTTTCTCTTTTGGTGAGAGGATGAGCTTCATCTTCAAGCCATCAGGTTCACGAAGAGTAAGTGTCTCTGTGTTCACATAGAGAGGTTTCATTTTTTTAGATTTGTGGGAGCTGCCATCGTCCACTGAGTGTTCCCCACTGCTCCCACTCAGCTTTTTCTTGGTGTGCTCCTTTCTGCTTTCAGAATGGCCAGAGGAAGAATGAGATGATTTTTCAGAGGTCCTCTTTGAAGACTTTGAGCTTGTGGCCAAAGGTGAGGTGATAGCCTTGAGTAAATCCATGGTTGGATCAGCTGAGGATGGGCTAGAAGCTGCTTTTTTCTTCTTCTTTGATGGTAGATCCAGAGGCGAAACACCTGAAAAAGATGAAGAGAAATTTACATCAAGATGACTCCCTTAAAGACAGCAAAGAAGGGAAGTGGGGATCCTGCAAGACTTACAATTTACAGCTAACAGATTTACAGCCTGGCTTAAACAGAACATGCCTCAAGACTGCAGCCAGCTCAGCATGGTCTTACTGATACAATTCAGAGGCTGTAACACCCGAGCTGGTGTTAAAAAAATTTAAGGCAGGAAGACAGTAGGAAAGTTCCGGAAGTTTTGTCAAACTCTATTCTATTGTGAAGTAACTTATTTTGATAGAAATATATCTTACTGAGCCTGAAATTACACCTTGAGTGCAAGGTTTTCATGCCATTTTTAGCTAATGTGAGACCAATTGATTGAATATATGAGCTTTTTCATTCTCTAGACAGATTTCTTGAAATTTCAGCTTGGCTTTCTCCTTCTATTGTACCAAAAACAAAATTCTAAACATGTTAAGCTTTTACGAGGTGAACTGTCACCTTCTGGCCAACTTACTGTGAGAATAACTGAGCAGAAAAGCAAATGCCAAATGGGAAGGCAAGGGTTAGAAAGCTACAGCTTGTCAATGAAAAGGGGGTGGAAGATCTCTACCCCCAACAATGGCAACTTGTTGAGCTAGACTCTGAAAATATAATTCCCTAATCTTCTGCTGTCTGGTGCTGATCAGCGTCGGGTTTCCGAATACTTGTTCTAGACAGGTTGACTCCCCATAAAATGCTAACCATAAAGCTTCATGACACTGGTTTAAGAGCATCCTTTCCTCAAAGTCATGATCTGTTAGCCCCTTCCCTGCCTGATTACTATTTTACCTCTGTAGCAGAACTCATCGGAGGAGTGCTTTTTCTTCTTTTTGTGAGGTTCTGTCCCCGGAAAAAACTCACTGTCCTGGAATAAGAAGAAGAAAGTTGCTGACAAAAAAGAGGGAAATAATATGAGATTCACACGGACTATTAACATAGATAATAATTCGTAGGAGATATCAAGAGTTATCTGTACTACTGTAACATCAAGGAACCCTAGGTATGAGCCAGGATCATCATTCTGGGTGCTGAGAGGAAACATGCTCTGTCCCCAAGAGCACACAGTGTAGGTTTAAAGTAAAACAAAACTCAAGTTATGAGGAGGTGGGAGAATACAAAAAATGATATTAGTCAGGATTGGTTTCAGCACATCAGTCACCAGATCAGCATCAAGCTTTCTGTAAGCATTGCAGCAAAACAGGGTTTCAAGCAAATTGAAAGACATATCTCTAGAGGGAGGTCCCCCCAAAGTGAGAGGAGCAATGCACAAGAAAACTTGAAAAAGCACATTTGAAAATGTTAAGAAATGGGCAGTGAAAGCTAGCTGTTGGAGATTAGCAGTTCATGTTTAATATGCTAAATAAGATAAAAGAACTGACAGGAGGTACGAAGAGATGACAACTAGAATGGGCCAAAAATATGTCCTTAATATGTCATGTCCCCTAATTATTATTTGTGTCTTGACCAATTTACGATCCGAAACTGAAGCTCCTCTGCAGAATTCATCTACATGGTAAAAGAATTTTAAATTAGAACTTGTTTTCCTGATTAAAAAAAATCACAAGGTAGTCACCTTTGAACTAACAGCAGAACTTTTAGCTCAAAGAGGAATGTTTTGCAGAAACTTAAGTTGCCACTATGTGATTTCAAAAGTTAAGGCCCCAAAGAGGTGAACAGGGCAAGTTCATATCTCTCAAGAGCTATTGTTTCAGGCTGTCTGCAGAATCAGGAAAACAACAGTGCATCAGTTAACATTATACCCATCCTTTCTTGGCTACTAATACAACCATAAATTCCAAATTATTTTTATGTGCGTAAGAAGTTATTCATGGAATCTCATGACTTGCAAGGTTCTATATCAAGACTAGGACAACATCCTACTACCAGAAAAATCAGAATCAGTTGTAACTGAGATTGACCCCCTCCTTTTCCCCAGGAAAGTTACTGAACAATACAGGACATGATTAGCTGCTCTTGCTGCCTTCTACATGCATTTCTAAATTAAAAAAAAAAAAGAACAAGAAACCCATTCCATCACCAGCTTTACACACATCCTTACACCTTCAACTTTTCCTCTGAGGCTTTCCTACCTGAGTTGCTACCTCGTCTTCCTCTTGCAGCAGATCCTTGTAAGAGCGCTTCTTCTCTCGCTGTATCCTGCTGGTTGCCAGCCCGTCATCAACACCTCGGTGACTCTCTAGGAACTCTATCGTTTATGTGAAATGGGAAAAAAGGAAGAAATGAAACACTCCATTAAGGAATGATAGGTGTGTGGACCACGCACAAAATAAGCGAACAGCAGATGCTGGCACTGAGTGATGTGCAAAACTCAACAAGCACAGGGGCCTAAAGGGGCCTGTACTGTCTGACCACAGAGATGGGGCTCGGTGCTCTAACACTCTAACACAGTCACTCCAGATTTAATTTGTAACCCTTGTATATTCCTTCCTAAAGACAAGTGGACCTAGAAATGTTACCATGACTAAACTTATCATTACTGCTGGTCCCCAGTTCCATTGACCTGGCAGGGAAAAGAAAGGCTGCAGTGGCACAGTTTCCAGTCAGGGTGTCTGCACAAGAAAATACCACCCATTTTTCTCAAGTTCTAATCCCAGTACTTCACACCTGAAAGTCAAGGGCTTGGGATCCTCCAGTAACTTGGTCAGGTTAAATTTAAGAGCTCCACAGCACATTAGCTTCTGTTCCCACTCTGACTGCATGGCCTGGCAAGGCTGCAGAGGGAGGGCACCCTTTTTTTTTTTTTTTTCTGCAAATCTCTCTGAGATTATGAAGCAGTCATACCTTCTTTCTTCTTGGCGCCATCATAAGCCATGGTGGTCCGGCAGGAGCCTGTGAATGAGTTGCCACGTCTGGGCTCCTTCCCCCGTTCCCATCTATAGGAAAAGGTCTGAGAAACAGAGAATGAAAATAACTCTCCCATAAAGAAGAATCACTATGTAAATTGGGAAACTTTCTCTGAACAAAGTGAAGATTCTCTGGAAGACAGTGTGAAAGGAGTCTACCTCTTGGTGGGTTTTTGTTTATTATTCAGGCTTGACAGATTTTTTTTAAAGTAAAATGGATGTTGTATTATTTTCAAGATAGAAAAAGACCACCTCTTCCGTATAAAGTAATTTCTTTACAAAAATAGAAGAGGGTGAGAAGGCAACTGAATTTGATTTTTATGACACACAAAACTGTACCCAAACTGTGTCAAAGCCATTTTTTTGTCAGGAGCCACTGTAGCAAAGATTAGGATGTTTTAAAAGAGATTTCAAACCCTTGAATATCAGATAAAGTGAGGGAAAAGAAGGGATCAGGCAGAAATCATTATATTACAAAAACCAATAATTTAAAATCATTTTAACTAAAGGATCACACGTTTTGTAGTAAAGGTGTGCATCCTTTTGATGTGTTTCCCAATGCTACCACTGCAGCCATTCTCAATGCCAGCCTGGGAGAGGGGATGGAAGAGAGCACTCCTTTTCACTAGGCCTTCTCCAGCACCCTAACCTCTGCCAGCCCACAGGTTTCAGGCCTCCTCTGAGTCACCCTGTTCCACAGTTATTGGCATATAAAATGACACTACCATTATGGAATAGCCACACACTGGATTTCGCAGAGCAAACAACTTTTGTTCTTCAGTCAGTGACCAGCTTAGCAAGAAAAGATCAACTTTCTGCTCGTAGGTGATTAAACCAATCACACCCAACTGACTCTGTGTGTTTGTATGTATGTGCACACATGTAAACACTCAACGATGAAGACCATGCAGCTTGTTCATTCCAGCTGTCACAGTAACTGTGCCACACTGAAGTTACATTGGAATGCTTGGGGAGCAGGGAATTTGTGCTTGTACATCCCTGCACACCGCCCAGTTTTACAGACAACTGGCTAATGTACAATGTACAACATATCAATTTCTATAGTGGTTACTCAAGTGACATAACAAAGTCACAACTGAATCAAGCATGAGGGTACACAGGAAATGTTTCTGCTTAAATTCATAGGCATACACGTTACTTCTTCAGCTTTTGGGAACCCATCCATCACAAGATGTCAAGTCAGTATTCCAACCCCTATCCATTGCCGGTAGCAAGCACAGCAATTCTGCCAACACACAAGAGCACTGCACATGTATATGCACTAGAGCACTACACTTTGCAATAAAAAAAGGCATCTTGCTACTTGTGGGCTCAAGATCTTGAACCAGATGTTGTCAACATCTCGTGATGTTCATCTGTCAAAGAGACTTCTGTGGGAAGGCACACAATATTAAAGCGTTATGCTCAAGAGGGAAAGGGCCTAATACAGATACTGCTCAGCAAAACAAAGCCGGAGACAGTCATTCATGAATGGATGACCTGGAGAAACTGGGACTTCTTTGCAGCTACATGCATACCTTTTACTCTATTTTCAATCTTACCTGCTTAGCAGGTACAAAGGTTGGTAGATACTGCTCAGAGGGGCTCACCACCAGAGGGGCTCCCACCCAGCAAACACAAAACGTACCCTTAATTAGTTTCATCCTATAAATCCTAATTAGGTTCCTCTGCTTCGAATTCCTCGGTGTCAGCAATGACCGCACAGGCTCGGTGAGGAAGCTCTCCTTCCACGTCTCCCGTTCCTTAACGCACACGCCCGGGGGATCGAGCCCCAGCCTCGCTGTCCTGCATCCCCGGGGCCCCGCACTTCGGTCCCGCCGCCGCCAGACCGCGGGAAGCGGCTGCCTCGCCTCATTTCCCGCCGGCGTTCCAGCTCCCAGCCGGGCCCGAGGGACAACCGGCACCGGCCCCTCCGCGGGCACCGGCCCGGCCGCGCATGCGCCCCAGCACCCCCCGGGCCGGTCCCCGCCACCGCCTCCGTTCAAAGCGGGCTCGGCTGCCCCGCGCCCCCTCACCCGAGCACGCTCCAGCCTCGCGCCAGCCCGCGGCTCCGCTCGCTCTGCGGCAGGCCCGGGCGTGCCCCGGCCGCGGGGCGGCCTCACTGGCGACACGGCCCGGCGGCGCCGAGCCGCGGGCGCAGGGTGGGCACGGTCTGCAGCCGCCTCACTCGGCCTCGCCGCTTCCCGCCGCGCCGCCACCCGCCGCCGCCATCTTGGACTGGGAGACAAGGGGCCGCAGCCAGGGCCGATCGCCCGAGCACCGAGTGCCTCCAACGCGGCGCCCGCGGGGTGTGGGAGAGGGCGGGGCGTGGCCTTGCCGAGCGCATCGATGGCTGGGTGGGAGTCGCACATCCCTGGGACACACGGGCGGGATACGCGCGGGGCACCCCAGCACAGTCCCGGCTCTCACCCCCACCAGCACCTGTGGAGCCCACACCCACCTTCCCCCTGGCTTTGGCGCAACCTCCTCCTCGCGTGTGTGCGTCCCGGCACAGCTTCCCCGTTCTCATCGTCCTTGTCTGCAGGAGACTGACCTGGCTGGGCTTGCAGCCTGGCTTAGTTGTTGGCTGCAGCCTGGCTTAGTTGTTGGCTGCTCGTGCCTGCAGCGGTGGGTCAATGGGAAAGGGTGAAATCCTCTTATTAAACGCTTACTGAGCCAGCGCTTCCATGAGATTAGTCACGCACGCACAGGAACGGGCACATCTCCCGCAAGGCCATCTGATTGCCCGAGGAGCTGAGTGGATGCGCGGCACAGGTGGAGAGTCAGGACCAGCCGGGGCAGAGAGAAGCACGTCTGAACAGTACCCTCGGGGCTGCTGCCGTGAAGGCATCACGCAACCCACACATCCATTCTGATCAACTGTACAAAGGTAGCAGGCAAAAGAAAGGCAAATTACCCTCAGCATCTTCTAAAGGGCTCATTAATTACTGCAAAGGATTCAAGACAGAGGTAAAAAAGCTCGAGAAACAGCCAAGTCAGAAAAGACAAGCCTTTCCCCCACTAGGTTAGCCTTTATCTACTCTGACCTCTCGGGAGGTTCAACTTTACCTCATCATCTCCACTGATGCAGGAGTTTTTTTTATTTAGATGCCGGCAGATAGTCACATGATTCTTTGTCAGATGCTGCTCACAGTCACACGCTGTCTGCAGACTACAATTCCCAGCCATGCCTGAGGTTAAACCTGACCCATCACAGACACGCAGTTCCCCAGCCCTTACAGATCTTCCTTCTGGTCCTGCTGATGCTTCTGTGTCCTGACAAGTACATAACGATGACAGTAATTATTTGCAGTCCAGTAGGGCCTAGAGGAATTTGAAGAGAACAGAGGTCAGTGCCTGTTATGCTGTGTAAAAGTGTAGTTTGATCCAAAGTGGGAGGTACAGCCTGTATACACAGATCAACGTCTGCAAGTGCAGCAGCTGTAACACATCAGAGTAAAAACCACCAGCCCTTAGGCTGAGCACAAAGCCTATGCAGATGTTCTCACACGTGTACACACGTGTGCCTGCTGCTGGTAAAGCTCACTAAAATCACTCCTTGTCCTCCAACCCATTACCCAGGGAGGAATCACCCAGGTGGACAAGTCCCTCTGCAAATTTATGACCAGGATCTTGCCTGAGTTGATCCTGACATGACCTGCTCCTTGTCTGATTGTTGATGATAATTGTTTTTAGGGATCCCAGTGATGGATTCATACCCCATTTGACAATGCACAACACAACAAAAACACAGTTCCTGTGTTTTTACAGTCTTCAGCTTTCTCACTCGTATTACACATGGTACAAAAACATCTATGGATGTAACAGAAACATCAGTTAACTCCTGGGAGCACTTGGCCTGTGTGTCAGGTGGAGGCAGAATGGGAGCAAGTTAGAAGAAGCTGGTAGCATGGTTGGGAGAGGCCAGGTACAGCCCAAAGGAACAGGGATTCAGATTGCTTTCAAAATGGAAAGCTTAAATTAGCCTGGTATTTGATGATAGCAAGCATTTGGTAATGATAGCTAGTAAAATGTAAGGATGGTATGTTTAATATTCTGCACCCTAGAATGAGAAGGCATTTGAGCTCCCCTGCAGTTTAATGTTTTTAGTGCTGGATGGTTCACAGGTATTAGATTGTGTCAGTGACTGTATGTGGAGGAGAGAGAATGAATTTGCAGGTGAATTTGCAAAAATGAGCATATAGCAGGATATTTGCACAATAAAGCCACTGAAGCACCAATCATTCAGACTTCCCCTGGTGAGATCTTTCAATGCTCCTTTCCTCCCCCAGAACAAACATAATAATAATAATAATAATAATAATTGTAATAGTGACAATAATAACATGTAGTTCCTCCTACTGCACTTTTCATCAGTGAAGAAATGCTCAGAAAAATTCGTTGCAATCATATCCATTCTTCAGAGCTGATAAAGGGAACTGACCAGAACAAACCATTGGCATTTCTTGGGTGCTATCAGACAGCTTAGCCTTTCCGTTTTCTAGAAAATCCAGGAATCCTTTTAGAGTGTACACCTAGATTAAGTAGGTCAGGTGGGGAAAATGTCAGCATGCTGATAGCAAATTTAAGAGAGTCACAACCCCTTCAAATCCTTAACAGTTGACAGAATTTTTTCTTTGTAGTCTGGAATATAAGAGGTCATAGCGAGTGAATCAGAAAATCAAACAGTCCCCGTAGGTTTTAAGACCTGAAGTGCAGCTTCAGTCAGTCTCAGACTGTTGTGTGAATATTGCTTATTCCTTTTGCTCAGAGTATCTTGCATTCTTTTTGCCTATATCCCAGGGAGAGAAACTGCACAATGGTACATGATATGTTCCCTCAGGTGTCTTCTTGTCTGTGAGATACATATTGTATAACATGCTCTTGCCAGTGCAGAACGTTTTAGGATGTATGTATAGTTTCCTGTGCTTAATGCAAGATTAGATGTGTGCTAAGGGCTTACCGCTCATGAAGCCTCCCTATATGGTCTTGCTTTCCCCGCATTTTATCCACCATATATCCTTCTCTGCTTATTTTCTCCTGACTGAACAACAGTCCAAATTTCTAGGATTAGTAACTCTTTTTTGTTTCATTGGTTTCTAGTACTTAGTTCTGTGGTGTCTCAAGTACAGTGAGTATAACAGGAGCACAAGCTTACAACCAAGTTATGTACTGAATTAAATACAGCACTCAGAGCTGGATGAACAATTATCAATTTTCCCCGTCATAGTTTGTAACTCATAAATCTCTTTCCACTTCTGTCCCATTTTTCCATATTTTTTTCCTAGATTCCAAGATGATTTGGCATTAACTGAAATGGGGCTCAGATTAAAACCTCTGATCCCCACCTATCCATTGAAAGCCTGCTTTGTTTTACACAGACATAGGAAGAGAAGAGAGTTACTTTTCTCTGTGCACATTACAAGACTTCTATGTCACCAGCTACCAAGCTGCTCTTAAAAAGGAAGGACAGCTTGTTGCAATTAAATAGGTTCTATGAAAACTAGATACATTTTAAAAGGCTTATGGCTATGAATATGGAGGAAGTGACCACGATGTTGCAGTGGACTTTAGGTGTAATGGACCTTGCTTGCTTGCTTGCCAGTTGTCTCAGCCATGTAGTTTTCCTTATTTATAAAGATGACTGGTGACTCCTGTTTGAATACAAGAACTTGCTTCCTTAGAGAAGCAAAACTTCAAAAGATTTGTTAAGTGCATTGTTTCAGTGTCGAGGCTTTACTTAAATTACTTCCCATTTGTCTTTGTTTTCTTGCAGGATGCATTCATTTTCGTGCCTCTTCATCTTTCAGTATAGTCATTAATGAAACCACAAGGGTGTGTGCATTCATTTGTAATGTGAATACAACAGCCTGAATGTTCCCTAGAGCCACAGCATCTGTCACGGTGGGGACAACAACTTCTCCCCCTGCTCCTGGTGCTGCTCCCTCTGTATTCATATTTGGAGAGAGCTAAGGTGAGAAGGGAAGTGAATGTCCATCTGGTAAGGAAAAAGTATGGTGAGTTACAGTAGGATTAGTGGGGTCCAGAGTGGGTATGATTAGGCAAAGGGAAAAGGACCATACCAGGGCGATATGCATAGAGGAAAGGCTAAATGCAGGCAATCAGTCAGCATTGAATTTGCCTCTTTTCACTGATTTTGATCTCTCCCTTCTTGCCACCTGCCAAGGAGGTAGAATGGTTTAATCTGAGTTTCACAGGGACGTGCAAGGCCTATTGTGCTGCTTTCAGCACTGAGCTCTCCCTCCATGCCTGGTCCCTGGAGACCTTGCTGGTCTCTACTGACCGTAATTCCTCACAACCCTGGTCTCATAAAACATCAGGCATTCAGCTTTATCTGTATCCTTGATAGGTATTTTCCCTTTTTTCCTTGAATCTGTTGATTTATTTAATTTCTTCCTCTCATACCTTATTCCGTGATAGCTCTCTTCTGTACAGGCCAGACTGACACTGCTCTACAGTGTGGCATGATCCTTCACTGTAGGAAAAAAGCCTGTTACTCTGTGGTGCTTCATTTCTGCAGTTTTCTGTTTATGACAGACCCACAGCGTTGACATCTGTCCTGTACTGTGTAGCAGAAATTACTGTATTACAAAAATTTGTCTTCAAATAATGTGGATGGGTCATGGCTATTTCTGTGGACCAAGCCTGCATATTGCTTCTGCTTCTGGCTACAGATGCCATAGCTGGAGATCAGAACAGAAGAGGAGAAGATTTCGCTGTTTCCTGAACAGCTGGAAAGTGGCAGTGGAGTTTGCAGAGGCTGGCAACAGGACAGTACTGCCTGCAGAATTCTTGAGATGCCAGCTGGTGTAATTCCAGCCTTGTCACCGTGGTGTGCCATGGTCTATGGAGCTGCTGCAAAAATATGGGCAAGAGGTGACATGTGGAAAGGACTCCGGACTCAGTTTTGAGGCACAGCAAAAGCAATAAGATGTACTGGTGTGAAGATTGGGTAAGGAATAACAAAAAGTGCCTTGTACACCCACGTGCATTACATAGTGGTGTGTGTTGGGAGAAATTGGTGGTGTTGCAGGACATTTTATATGTTTTACGTGACAGGTACTTTGCAATGATTTCAGAATCACTGGACAGGACAACATGATCTGGGTCATCAAGTGCTGTTTCCTGCTATTGCAGGCCCACTGTCATTCAATCCTATTGTAAACTGATCAATCTTTATCTTAAAAGTAATCTCATTCCCCCACAATGCTCAGTGGGAGACTGTTCTAGAACCTCTTTTGTCTGATGGTTAGGGACCATCTCCTGATCACCAGCCTAAATGTATTCATAGTTAACTTGCATTAAGTTGTTCTTGTGTCAACATCTTATTTTTGCTAATATAATTATTGTCTCTTGTTGCTGTTTCTGCTCAGAAGTATTTATAGAGAGCTGTCATACCTCCACTCATCTCTCATTTTGCTAGGCTAAACAAGGCATGCTTTCCTAGCTCCCTCCTAACTAGTGGCCTCCTCCTTCCTCTCCCCATGCTGGCAGCCTTGCTCTGTGCTTGCTTATGTTGAATTCTTCCCTGAAGCTGGATGAGTGGTAATGGACACAGCTTGAGCAGAGATCTCATTAGGGTATTATACAGCAACTCTAATACTTCCCTCTGTCCAAAGGAACTTTTCTTTTTGTGAGATAGAAGAGTTGAGTACTTTCTTAAAACCTTTGGATGCAACTTTCTGATAAGATTTTAAAAATCCAGCAAAAGTCTACCTGCATTATAATTTTCCCTGTAGTCACAGAAGGATGTGACAAACAAAGAACACGTGCAGCTTATTCCTGGCCTGTTGGGGACCAGAACAGGGCCTACTCAGCTCTAGGTTTATGTCTGCAACACATGTCATATGGAGGACGGACTGTTGTTGCCTGTAGGTAGCACTCCACGATAGCACCTTGCAGGTTGGGCCACCACTATTATGCTGGAGGCATTTGTATTTAGGTTGGTACCAGTTCTGACTGTCTGAAAAATTAACTGTTTGCTGTATTATGCCAGACAGATCATATGACTTGTATTATTTGCAAGTAGAATATGGAAAGAAATTACAGAGGTAGAAACATGGGAGATTTTTATAACATTTATTAAAGGGAAGATATTTATCCTGGTAATTTGGCTTATATGTGCAAGGGCACACATCAGAAACCTTCAGAAGAAGTTGAGGTGCTTCAAGATAAGCCGGAGTGGAAGCTCTTTCAGCTCATTGCTCACTGCACCGTGCAATATTTTGAAATTTCTTCTTTTCTTTCATTAATTGCTGTCCAGAAGGAAGTTGAGGGTTTTCAGCATTGTCTGGGGATGCTGAAGCTGTGACAGCCTGAGAAACAGTTTCGACCAGCCTCCCAGTGATTCTCAAATACTTGCTGTGTGCCTGGGCTGTGCTCTGATCACTTGTACACTATACAAGTGAGGATAAACTATACAAGGAGGATAAACTATACAAGGAGGATAAACTATTCTCCCAAGAAGGGCTGGTTCCAAATGAGGCTCGTAAGTCTGCGTGCCCCACATTTATTTTGATGAGAAACCTGGGGAAGAGTTTGGTGGGTTTTAGTTATGATTTCAGACTGTGAGAGTGTCAAAAAAAAAAAAAAGAAAAAAAAAAGAAGAAAGCTGTTGTTTGTTTCTATGCAGGAAATGCAACACTTAGTGTGCTTAAGTAGAGAGAAGTAGAGATATTGTATCAGTGTGTATCCCAGTCATAACTCATTTCTCTTTTTAACAGTACCAGCCTGGTGAGGCTATTGAGTACCTGTGCTGCACTTGGAGCACAGAAAGAATGGGATGTTTTGCCGTGCTAAATTCAATTCACGGTTAAATGTCTCAGGTAATGGAAGCTTTTACCACCTCACTTGAGAGCATTGTATTGTCTGCTAGATTTCATAAGCAAGGAGTTTTTTATTTAGTTGAGCTGCTTGCTTTTTCTGAAGAAATAAATGGCCAAATAAAAAACAAATCTGAAAACCTCCCCCACTGAGTCTATTTCAGTTGTTGCTGGTTTTTTTCACATTTTCCTTCTTGAAATGCATTAGTTTCCAGTTGAAGGAACCTTAAGAAAAGATGATTATTACCAAGAAATTTGCAAATTAGCACAGCTCAAAACACCCCCACAGCAGTGTTCTAGTAAAATGAGTAAGGCTGGGCTAAAACCTCTATATATTTATTTGGATCATTCTATATTTGGATTTAGCAATCCTATTACTGAGCTGAAATTCAGGACTCTTTAGACACATTTGTCCTGGAAACAGCACTGGTAAATTACAAACTCTGATATGTGGGAGGATGAGGACAGTGTCTCAGATCTAACAAGGAGAAAAGCAACAGACATTCTTCCATTTCTATTAAGTGCGTTTGCATATTTTCAACACATTCAGCAAATGAATAGTTTCTGCGGATGGACAAAATTGGTGGTTAAAGAGAAGCAAAATGTATAGGATGTGGGATATTGCAGTGCTATTATGCAAATCGATGCTATGCCTTCAGCCAGAGTTTTCAGTTCAATTTAGAACTACTCCAAAGGAGAAGAAGAGGGCATTTGAGTCACACCACTGGGATGAGACTGGTCATGGGAAAACTCCTCTATATAGAAAGACTGAAACATTTATGAAAAGATGGAGAAGGGATGGGAAATGTACACCACGTAAGGTAGAGTGCAGAAGACATGACCACTAATCACTGGGGTTTTTTTGTGAAACAACAAGAAAGGAGAGCTTAGTGGAGAGACAGAAGACTGATAAAAGGACTGCCTTCCATGACAAAAGGAGGCGATGGGAATCCCTGCTTTCATGTTTCTTGGAGTACAGGAGCACAGTTTTAAACAAGGATATAAATTTTTGTGTTAATTCTCGTGTTAATTCTGTAGTTGCAAACGCATTTTTATTTAAACTCTTCCATTCTGGAAAGCAGAGCCCTGCCATATTCCAGAACAGAAGTAATATTTGGATTCTGAGAAGTTGTCAAGAAATGCTCCCGGGAGACAAATGATCACATAAATGTCAAATGTAGCATTTCTTAAATGTTCCTGCTCTGGTCACTGCTAGCAATAATGTCTCAGCAACATCTTTTGGGCTGAACGTGGATCTACACGACGTTATGTTCATTATGTGCTGAAGACATCCAGCACTGAATTTTTCACTGTATTCCTCTATTCACAGTTCACAGTTATGTATGTATTATCCTGCACTGCTAAGCTAGTGCTACCTGCCAAGACTCACATCATCTTTCCTTAAGCTCAAATGGTTGCAAAATCACCAGATGGCAGCAGAGTCATTCCTGGTCTCCTCTTGCCCTAACTCCTGGTCATAGCTGCATGCTCTGGGGTGCACCTTGTAGCCAGAGTTCCCAGCTTTGCAGGGTATTCAAAGGCAGCTATACCTACTGAGAAAGTACTTGCCTGTTCCTGAACAAGAGGTTTATGTTCTCCATTTTGTGCCTCCACAAAGGCTGGTTTTTAGTGGATGATTCCTTATTTTTTCTCCAGATTCCTTGTTTTTCTCCAGAATTGCCCGAATTTGTAGCTTGCAGACACTGGTATATACACATGCTAATGGCTGTGTTCTTATGGTAGTTATATCCTCCAAGGTAATGCAAGGTAACTAATTTAGCTTTGGCTAAGAGAAGAGACTGTCTCTGGACAGCAGAGGTTGAGTCCGTGGCTCAGGTATGAAACTGGATAGTAGGAATTTGTTGATGGCACTATTTGCTGTCGTTCCACTGTTGCAGCTGGCTTTGCTCAGTAAAATGATAAAAGCAAAATGCTAAGAGGAGAGGAATAAACTGGAGAATAAAAAGATGCAGAATATTTTTTGTCTGGAGCAATCCTCAGCTTTCCCAATTCTGGAATTTCCTGTGCAAAGGAATAATTTCCAGGCAGTTTCCCAGCTACAACCATTAGGCTCTGAGGTTCCATAGCAGTGTGATGGATTTATGCACAGGCATGAAAGCAGCCTGGCTGGCCAAGTCAAGTGTTGTTTTGCCTGCTTTCCCAAGAAACCTCACTGAACCTGAGCAGTCTTCAGGAACACTTCAGATGTCAGTGTCAAAACCAGGAGAAAGTTTCCTCTGGTGGTCAGGATCTGGTCTTTGTGGGTTCAATAGCTCCCTCCCTGCCTGCTTCAATGACAAACTGAGCTCTAGGGCAGGAGGAAGAAGGAAAGGTTATTGTGATTCCTCTGGCTTGTTTTTTTAACAGAAAATCCGCCTCCTCCCCACCAACTAAAAAAAGGAACCCACACTTTTATTCCTCCTAGAAGAGCTCTTTTCAATGAAGTTTTGCTTCTGGAAATGGACCAAGACAACTGTGTTCAAACCTACCAGAAAAGACATGGCTCTTGTCACAGACTTCAAGACCCCTTTTACCAAACTCTCACAAAATCAAAAAGTGCTTCTGTGCTCTGCAAAAGGCAGATGGAGGCTTCTAAGCTAAGGATCATCAAACATGTTCCTGGACAGAGGGTCTTCCAAGGTCACCTCTGTAATTTACAATTTTTTTTTTAATTGATGGGGGCTGGTGCATCTGGAAACTCTGACAAGGTAAAGGGCTTAATTCTTATTCCCACAAGTGTTCCTATTACAATTTGGTTGTGGAAAGAATTCCTCAAATTGGTTCTACTCCACACATTTTAAAAGCCTTTTTTTACATGGCCAGAGCTGTGGAAAAGTAGTAAGTAGAAGAAGAGACCATTTTATGTGTTTGCACACCCAAACACTCACACTTTTGGAGCTTCAAATTTTCACTTTGTCATTGTCCCTCCAACTTCACTTTCTCCATGCTGTTCTTCAGCAGAAGTTGGAAATTTGAAATAGATTTAAAGCAAAAATACATGCTCTCTTTTATTATGAGCATATTTCAAGGGTGTGCTGGTTTAAAAGTTAACCAGCAGGGGGAATGAACCCAACTCAAAGGAGAGATTATAAGTCAGAATAACAATTTATTAAAATAATACAGTAAGTACAATAATACAAACAAACAATTGGTCTCAACCCACAAAAACCCAAATGTATAACCCAGTACCCTGGGGCCTGAACAAAGTGGTGTTCCTTGGGCCCTGTTTGAGTCCAAAGTAAAGGGAGAGGGGAAGAACCTGCTGGTGGGAGAGCTGCTGCAGTCTGGCCAGAACTGGTGATCGCAGTCCAGTGGTGGTCTAAGTCTGGTTGAGAGCGATGAGATGCAGCCGTCCTCTGGATCCCACGAGTGGGTTGAAAAAATGTTCCAAAACTCCAAGATTATATATCCTCCAGTTCAGGCAGGAATGCTTGGTACTCCCCTCAGGGCGGGGAGTTCACAAAGGGTGTGAGGACAGAAACATCCTTCTATCTCACAGGCCTCTTAACACCTAGTTTATAGCCTGAGGAGTCAGGCTCTATGGGTAGAGGGTGCGAATAGTCTATTGACAACAATAGTCTAGTTTCTGGGAAATGACATGGAAGGCTATAGAATACAGTTTTGGGTTACACCCACCATGATGAACTGATCTCAGCTGTCCTAACTAGGACATTATCCACCCCTTATTCTATGCCATCCATGTCATGCCCAAATTAACCCTCTTTAAAAACTATATCCCTTTAAAACTATATACATCTATCTATCTATCTATCTATATATATATATACAATGAAACATTACAGACCATTCTCACTCAAAATTAGGTCCCCTTGTGGTACACAACGTGTCTCCCCATCTTTTTGCATTACCCACCACGTGGAACCAGGTCCCTGAGCAAAAACAATCCCTCGGATGGGTTTGCCTTTGCTTGAGGTGGGACTAATCCAAACAGTCTTCCCTAACATTCCTCTCATATGTACCACGGGGACTTTATCTCCATCTACAGTATGCAAAAGTTCTGATTGGGCAGGGCCAGCTCGATTGATGGAACCTCGGGTGTTGACCAACCAGGTGGCCTTTACTAAATGCAGCTCCCAGTGTTTGAGAGTCTCCCCACACAGTGCCTTCAGAGTGGTTTTCAGCAGTCCGTTGCACCGCTCAACTTTTCCAGCAGCTGGTGCATGGTAGGGGATATGATACACCCACTCAATGCCGTGCTCTTTGGCCCAGGTGTCTACGAGGCCATTCTTGAAATGGGTCCCATTATCAGACTCAATTCTCTCCGGGGTGCCGTGTCGCCACAGGACTTGTTTTTCAAGGCCCAGGATGGTATTCCGGGCAGTGGCATGAGGCACGGGGTATGTCTCCAACCATCCAGTGCTTCCTTCTACCATGGTCAGTACGTAGTGCTTGCCTTGGCGGGTTTTGGGGAGTGTGATGTAGTCAACTTGCCAGGCTTCCCCATACCTGTACTTTGACCACCGTCCACCATACCATAGAGGCTTCACCCGCTTGGCCTGCTTGATGGCAGCACATGTCTCACAGTCATGGATGACCTGTGAGACAATGTCCTTGGTTAAGTCCACCCCTCGGTCACGAGCCCATCTGTATGTTGCATCTCTCCCCTGGTGACCGGAGGCGTCATGGGCCCATCGAGCCAGAAATAATTCTCCTTTGTGCTACCAATCCAGATCTACCTGAGAGACTTTAATCCTGGCAGCTCGGTCCGCCTGCTCGTTGTTATGATGCTCCTCATTAGCCCGTTTCTTGCCTACATGAGCGTCTACGTGACGGACCTTCACACTCAGCTTCTCTACCCGGCCAGCGATGTCCCGCCACATCTCCGCCGCCCAGATGGGTTTCCCTTGGCGCTGCCAGTTGGCCTTTTTCCATCGCTCCAGCCATCCCCACAGAGCATTGGCCACCATCCATGAGTCAGTGTAGAGATAGAGTCTTGGCCACTTCTCTCGTTCAGCTATATCCAAAGCCAACTGAACGGCTTTAAGCTCTGCAAACTGACTTGACCCACCTTGTCCTTCGGTCGCTTCTGCAACTCGCCGTGTGGGACTCCATACAGCTGCCTTCCATTTTCGGTTTGTCCCTACAATGCGGCAGGAGCCATCCGTGAAGAGCACATATCGCCTTTCATCTGCTGGTAGCTTGTCATATGGTGGGGCCTCCTCAGCCCGTGTCACCTTCTCCTCCTCTTCTTCAGAGGATAGTCCGAAACTCTCACCTTCGGGCCAATTGGTGATAATTTCCAGAATCCCAGGGCGATTAGGATTCCCTATCCGGGTTCGCTGCGTGATCAGAGCGATCCACTTACTCCACGTGGCATCGGTGGCATGATGTGTGGAAGGAACTCTTCCCTTGAACATCCAGCCCAGCACTGGTAGTCGGGGTGCCAGGAGGAGCTGCGCTTCGGTGCCGATTACTTCTGAGGCAGCTCGAACTCCTTCATAGGCAGCCAGGATCTCTTTCTCAGTTGGTGTATAGCTGGCTTCAGATCCTTTGTATCCCCGACTCCAGAATCCCAGCGGTCGTCCTCGGGTCTCCCCAGGCACTTTCTGCCAGAGGCTCCAAGAAGGGCCATTCTCCCCGGCTGCGGTGTAGAGCACGTTCTTCACGTCCTGTCCTGTCCTTACTGGCCCAAGGGCTACCGCATGGGCAATCTCCTGTTTAATTTGTTCAAAGGCTTGTTGTTGTTCGGGGCCCCACTGGAAATCATTTTTCTTCCGTGTCACAAGGTAGAGAGGGCTTACAATCTGACTATACTCGGGGATATGCATCCTCCAAAAGCCCACAGCGCCTAGGAAAGCCTGTGTTTCCTTCTTGCTGGTTGGTGGGGACATGGCTGCTATTTTGTTAATCACCTCCATTGGAATTAGGCGGCGTCCATCTTGCCACTTCACTCCTAGGAACTGAATTTCCTGAGCAGGTCCCTTGACCTTACTCCGTTTAATGGCAAAACCGGCTCTTAGGAGAATCTGGATTATCTTCTCTCCTTTCTCGAAGACTTCGCCCGCTGTGTTCCCCCATACAATGATGTCATCAATGTACTGTAGGTGCTCTGGAGCCTCACCCTTTTCCAGTGCAGTCTGGATCAGTCCATGGCAAATGCTGGGACTGTGTTTCCACCCCTGAGGCAGTCGATTCCAGGTGTACTGCACACCTCTCCAAGTGAAAACAAATTGTGGTCTGCACTCCGCTGCCAAAGGAATGGAGAAAAAGGCATTGGCTATGTCAATGGTGGCATACCACTTGGCTTCCTTGGACTCCAGCTCATACTGGAGCTCCAGCATGTCCGGCACAGCAGCACTCAGGGGTGGTGTGACTTCATTGAGTCCACGGTAATCCACCGTCAGCCTCCACTCTCCGCTGGACTTACGCACTGGCCATATAGGGCTATTAAAGGGTGAGCGAGTCTTGCTGACCACCCCCTGGGTCTCCAGTTCGCGGATCATCTTATGTATAGGGGTCACAGAGTCTCGGTCGGTGCGGTATTGCCGACGGTGCACTGTTGCTGTGGCTATCGGTACCAATTGTTCTTCAACCTTCAGCAGTCCCACAGCAGAGGGGTCCTCTGAGAGACCAGGCAAGGTGTTCAACTGTCTAATTTCCTCCGTCTCCACAGCAGCTATGCCAAAAGCCCAACGAAGTCCTTTTGGGTCTTTGAAATACCCACTCCTCAGGTAATCTATGCCAAGGATACACGGGGCCTCTGGACCAGTCACGATGGGGTGTCTGTGCCATTCCTTCCCAGTCAGGCTCACTTCAGCTTCCAGTACAGTCAGCTGTTGGGATCCCCCTGTCACCCCAGAAATGGAGATGGATTCTGCCCCTACGTATCTTGATGGCATTAATGTACATTGTGCGCCAGTGTCCACTAAAGCCTTATATCTTTGTGGCTCTGATGTGCCAGGCCACCGAATCCACACAGTCCAATAGACTCGATTGTCCCTCTCCTCTACCTGGCTAGAGGCAGGGCACCCCTAGTCCTGGTCATGGTACTCATTGTGCTCTTCTTGTGGGTATGACCTGGAGGTCCCTTCAAGAGGATCAGACGTATCATCATTCCTGTACCGTCTGGAGTCTTGCCCACGAGAGACTGGAGCAACGTTTACCCTTGAAGAGTTCTTTATGGTATTTGTTCCTCTTTTCAGTTCACGTACCCGGGCTGCTAAGGAAGAGGTGGGTTTCCCATCCCACTTCCTCATATCTTCTCCATGCTCACGGAGGTAAAACCATAGATCGCCACGTGGAGTGTACCTTCTCTCCTTAGCTGGGGGACGCTGGCTCCTGATAGCAGAGACTCTTGTTCGTCCTGGCGAGATATGGAAAATCCCTTCCTTAATCTCTTCTCTTAGCTTCTGGTGTCCCTCTTCAATTTTCTCTTCCAGGTTTCGGACGTGTTCAGCCAGTTTGGTTTCCACAGATGAGACGTGGGCTCGTAATGGGGCGGTGACAGTGTCTTCATAAATCCTGAGTTTGCTAACCAATGCTCCCACCTTGTCCTCTCCCTCCCTCCATTGCAGCGTTGCTAAGTAGCGGGAATACATTTCTGGCCCGAGTCGTGCAAACTTTAACCACATTTGGGAGGTGCACTGTACGCCATCTGGACTCTTAGGGAATCTTTCATCCTCTGAAAAGATTATCTCCAGTACAGCTAACTCCCTTAAGCACCGGATACCTTGTTCCATCGTGTTCCACTGTCCTTGCTGTACGTGGAGGTCCTCCTTGCAAAGGTATCTCTCCCTCACACTGGACAACAGTCGCCGCCAGAGGCTGAGAGTTTCCTGCCTCCTTCCAATCCCCTGATCAATGACTACATCTCGAGACAGGGATCCCAGCTGTCTGGCTTCACTCCCATCTAGGATCGTATCGTTAGCTGCGGCATCCCAGATTCGGAGCAGCCAGGTCAGAATGGACTCGTTCGCCTGTCGTGTGAACTCTCTCCGGAGCTCACGTAGCTCACCCAGGGATAGGGACCGAGTGATTATTTCTGGCTCTGTCTCCTCCGGTGGATGTGAAGGTCCCGCCTCTTCGTCATCATTTGCTATGCGAACTGATTTAGTCTTTGATTTCCTTTTCTGGACAGGGGCGACTGCTATTGGTTTTGCTTGTTCTTCTGGCTCCTCGATGGTTTGTGTGGACACGGTGCTGGTTGGTTCATTTCTTTCTCCCTCTGACTCAGCTGTGGTTTGGGTGGACGTGGTGTCTGCGGATTTGGTCCTTCTCTCCTCGCCCTGACAGTGCTGTATCATGTCAAGCAGTGCCCGGTAGGCAGTGGCCAGGGCCCAGCAGGTTGCTGTGAGCTGGCCATCTCTGGAGCTGCCAGAGCATTTTTCCTTCACCAGTCTTATCATGCTAACAGGATCCTGCAGTTGTTCAGGGGTGAATTTCCAGGTCATTGGAGGAGAAAACTTTTCCAAATACTGGCTGATGGCCTCCCACTTCCCGTGCCATTCAGCATTATCTGCTCCCAGGGCAGGTGTCCAACCAACCTCCCTAAAAGGCACTTTTCTGACCCTAAACATGGTGTACACAGTACAGAGCAGACAGAGCAACACTAACAATAACATTATGCTGTCCTTAACATCAAAAGGGAACTCAATATTTTCAAAAACTGTTTTAGCAGGTCTGAAGGGGAAGAAGGAGGTGGGAGGCTGGAAACCATCCACCCCTGTTCCCCCAAAAAGCTGGGTACGATTTTTAATGAGGCCCCAGAGGTAGCAACCCAAACCAGGACAGGCAAACAGGACTGAATACACATTTACAATGAAACTCATTGCTTCTGATGTTAGAATGACATAAACATAATATATTAATAAAACAATTTGGATCCCTCTCCCTGGTCTTAAAGAGAGCATCAAAACAGGCAAATAATACGCCATCTGTGGAAATATGAACAGGCTCAAATACAACATCCATGTGAGTGCATCAAACAACATGGTGATCAGGGAGTTTCTATATTCAAATAGACAAATGCTTCAAATGAAATTGTGATTCTGACTTCTCTCTCTCTGCCCGACGTTTGGGCGCCAAAATGTGCTGGTTTAAAAGTTAACCAGCAGGGGGAATGAACCCAACTCAAAGGAGAGATTATAAGTCAGAATAACAATTTATTAAAATAATACAGTAAGTACAATAATACAAACAAACAATTGGTCTCAACCCACAAAAACCCAAATGTATAACCCAGTACCCTGGGGCCTGAACAAAGTGGTGTTCCTTGGGCCCTGTTTGAGTCCAAAGTAAAGGGAGAGGGGAAGAACCTGCTGGTGGGAGAGCTGCTGCAGTCTGGCCAGAACTGGTGATCGCAGTCCAGTGGTGGTCTAAGTCTGGTTGAGAGCGATGAGATGCAGCCGTCCTCTGGATCCCACGAGTGGGTTGAAAAAATGTTCCAAAACTCCAAGATTATATATCCTCCAGTTCAGGCAGGAATGCTTGGTACTCCCCTCAGGGCGGGGAGTTCACAAAGGGTGTGAGGACAGAAACATCCTTCTATCTCACAGGCCTCTTAACACCTAGTTTATAGCCTGAGGAGTCAGGCTCTATGGGTAGAGGGTGCGAATAGTCTATTGACAACAATAGTCTAGTTTCTGGGAAATGACATGGAAGGCTATAGAATACAGTTTTGGGTTACACCCACCATGATGAACTGATCTCAGCTGTCCTAACTAGGACAAAGGGGAAAACGGATTACACTTTTATTGGTCTGAATGCATTCAATTGTAGCAACTCTTATTATTTTGAAACAAAGTTTTGTTATTCAAACAAAAGCCTGAGTGGTACCCACTATGCCAACTCTAAGCTTTATCCTATAGCTCATTTTTAAAATAGCCTTTAGGATTTACTTGACTAAATCAAACCTCAGGAAGGAGAAGCTTGCAGGGGGGGAAATCATTGCATTAGAGGTGATAAAATGAGAAATGAGAGAGACGAACATCAGTGCAAACTCATCAGCATTAGAATAAACTCAGAAATAGACATTCTTCATTTCCATAATGCTGTCAGCTGCCACTACAGAGACAGGGATCTGTTACCTCTGTTTATACTGCTGCTAACTTAATTTATAGCAATTTATTCTATAAAAGTAGACAGTAACTTGACTGGCTGGGAAAAAAAATCCCCTTTGTGCTGAAAATAAAAATGGTAATGCAAATAATAGATTTCTGAAAGTAATTTGAATGGCCAGTTGAAACACAAGGTGAGTTAGACATATTTTTAGCAAATCTCAGCACGAATTACCTACTTTCATATGCACATTTGCATATGGATCGATAAAGGGCAGACGTGGGACATTTACTTAGTAAGATTGGATGGGCTCAGGTTAGTTCACCACTTGCAGTCTTCTTTACTTTTGCTTTGGCTGCATGGGGGGGTTGAAGCAAGAAATGGGCAGACTGCCCTCAGGGCTGAAATCAGGTGCCTATTCATGATCGGCATTGTGAGAAAAGCTTTGTTGCAGCAAAAATGGGCAGCTCATGTAATTTCTGTTCGGATGGTGGAGAAAAGAAACACCAAGCTTTTCACAGCTTTCAGGCTAAGGAAGTATCCATTAGATATTCTGCAGGCAGACATGTGTGTCCTGATTTTGCTCCAAACCAGCAGACACAAACCCTAAGCTGGAGGCTTGTGTTAATCCCCATCCCAGACCATCATGTCTTAGCTTGGAGTCAGCCCTGTGCTCACCACCGCTCTTCCATGTTGGGTCTGGAGCTGACTGCATCCTGTTGGATTGGCTACAGAATAAGTTAACACCGATTTGCAAGATACCATGAAGACATACCTAGAGATGGTGGGATCTCAGCCCTTTGGGTGAGATTGCACCACAGCTTCTTAAAGCCCAAGGCCTAGCTCAGGTAACCTGTCCTGCTCTTAGGCAGTGGTCCTCATTCTGTTCATTCCCTGAGCAGGAGTCTGGACCTTCTCTGTGGCAAACAAACCTCTTGGTGAGAAGCTTGCTCTTCTTAAGTACCTTTCAGGTTCCCCTTAGAAATAGTTTCTGAGTCTCTAGGGCTCCATAAACCAGAGGCAGAAAAGCATAGCTCTGGAAGGTCTAAGGGGTATAACCATCAGCCTTCAGGTAAACATGTGCTTAAATGCTTTGCTGATCAGAGAGAAACTGCTGAACCGAGGCCTTGGGAGCTGCCTTGTGACCATGGTTGTTCACTTTATGACAAGAAGTTGATTTTCAAATCGAGGTGGAACTTTTTCCTGTTGCAGCATAACCTGTTTTTGCAGGTGAAAGGACAGGGAGGCTAGGACTGACAATAGTTTTTGGCAATCTGTGCTCAGAACTAAAATATATGGGAGCAGAGCAAAATTAGGAGTACTGTCATTGCTGTGCAGATACTACCATGTTTGAATAAAACAGGCGACAAGGTGAGCTGCGTGGATCAGGCCACAAAAGGAGAAAGAGCCAGATCTGACACATCTGATGGTGAGTCTAGGTGAAAAGAGTCATGAGAAGTTTGCAGGGTGCTTGTCTGCCAGCTTTCTGTCTCCAGAGAGTGCTGGTTCAAAAGAATCTCACATCTCATGACATTACCACGAGCAAAAAGGAAGCCCCTATCACATTTTGCACCACACTGATCCTACCAGTTTAGTGGCATTCCCAGTGGCATCCCTGGTGTTTCCAGGGTTAACAGATGTGGTTGTCCTCATGTAGATGTTGCTTCAGAACTGTGAGGACTCCTAGGATAGCCCATGTTCCTCAGCCCAGCTTTGCTCATGCCTTGCACAACTTAGAGGCCTCCAATGTGCTTTCCCCTGAGCAGCTGCAGGTTGCCACCACATCCTCACCTCCCACAGCTGTGGAAATTTCTGGGGTCTATGCTGCTGTGCAGGAGCAGCTTGAAGGAGGACTGGCAGAATCCCTTGGCCTCCCGAACAGCCTCTGTATGTACTCCCTACAGCATGCCAACTCACAGAGCATGCACAGAGCACCCACATGAGTCCCATCTGAAGACTCACAATGTGGATGATGGGAAAGGCCAGTCCTGAGGGTGAGCTTGCAGGCTGGTGTTTCCTTCTTTGCCCATGTCAGTGCCTTGGGATCAAACCAGTAATTGAACTACTGTGTTGATGCCTGCGCTGCTTCAGTTGTGAGCTTAGTACAAATCGTTGGTAAAACAAAGCTGGATCATGATCAAAAACAGACTAGTTCTCTCTGCTTCAGGCCCTGGGCCCCTTAATTTGTGGCTATGGAGGCTTATCCAGCTGCTAGTCACAAACTCTTCCTGCTGTGGGACTATGCTGTATTGTGTCACTCAAAGGGAAAAGAGGGGACAAGGGAAATATTGAATTCAGAGGGACTGTTGATTTAATATTTTAAAGCTTTACACAATACTCAGGCAGGGGTCTGTGTAGACTCCCTCACTCTAACTGAGAGTTTAGATTAAGAAAAACAAGCTGTTGATTCTTTGGCTCAGGTCTTGGGTTGTGCAAACCAACAGGGCATTGATTTATAAAAGGTGAGAGTCCAGGACAGTCTGGAAAATATGAGTAAGCATACCAAAAGATTTATAAGAGTGCAGAAGGATAATGTTTCTGGTCCTTATTGGTTTCTAGCTGCTTAGATGTCACCCATTTCAGTGGGTGTCAGAGGATTAATAACTTTGAGAATCTGCCATCTTACACATCATTTAAAACATCCTAATGGGGTTAAAAGAGCACAGAAAAATTTTCTGAGGTTTTGCATACCTCAGCACCTGTTACAGTCTTTCCAAATTCATACAGTCAAGCAGACAACACTGGCATGTGCAACAGTGTTGTGAGAAGGAAGGGAAATGTCATGGTGCGTGGTAAAAAGTGACAGGTCTAAGACACAGTGCTTTATGAAACAGGATGCAAGGCTGGTTATTTGAACAGGGAACTAGGCAGAGTGAGGAGTGACACTGAAGTAGTGAGTGTTGAAGTGCGAAGGAGCAACATGCGTGTCAAGTTGAAATCTTCTCACTGTACAATATGTACCAACACAAAAAAAATCATTGTCTATGATTTCAAGCCTAATTGCTGCTCCTTGAGGGCCTCAGTATAGCAGTTTATTATCGATGTAAAAGCAAAAGCTTCCTAGAAAACATGGTTGAACAAAATTTTGAACTTGAAAAGCTTTGATCATAGGGATGATTTGTGTCTACTTCAACCCAGCTTACCTCATGTATAGAATAACTCATGGTAGCATCTTTAATAGTAATAATTTACAAAGCTGTACTTTACTTTATTTGACCGCCCATCAGGGAGAAATTAAGAGTCAGTTAGCAGTGCAATGAAATGCATTCAAATGCAACACATACCACATGAGTCAGCCATGCTGCAAGTTATAAAGAACATCACACATTGAATTTGAATAGCTGCATTGTCAGGTCTGCAGAACTCCAGGAAGTTTGCCTTCAAGTGCTCTCCTGCTCTGAAAAGCAGGGTCTAAAAAGCTCACTCTGGGGCTCCATGTTGATTCCATTGTTCTAGTCCTTGTCAGATCACAGTGCTTAAAAGAGATCATAGAATCAGAGTGGTTTGTGTTAGAAGGGACCCTAAAGCTCATTTTGTTCCAACTCCCCTGCCATGGACTTACCTTCCACTAGACCAGGTTGCTCAAAGCCTCATCCAGCCTGGCCTTGAACAATTCCAGAGATGAGGCATCCACAACTTCTCTGGAAAACCTATTCCTGTGCCTCACAGTAATTCGTTCCTAATATCTAATATATTTGTACTCTCAGTTTAAAGTCATTACCCCTTGTAGTACCACTACATACCCTTGTAAAAAGTCCCTCTTCATCTCTCCTGTAGCCCCCTTTAAGTACTTAAAGGCTGCAAAAAGGTCTCCCTGCAGCCAATTCTCCAACCTGAATGATCCAAACTCTCTCAGCCTGTCTTCATAGGAGAGGTGCTCCAGCCCTCTTCATAGGAGAGGAGCTCTATATGGCCTCCTCCGGACTCACTCCAACAGGTCCATGTCCTTATTACATTGAGGGTTCCATAACTGGATGCAGCACTCCAGATGGGGTCTCACAAGAGTGGAGTAGAATCCTCTCCCACAACCTGCTGGCCACAATGCTTTTGATGCAGCCCGGGATATGGTTGGCTTCCTGGGTTGCAAGTGCACACTGCCATGGAGGGATGCTTCCTTCTATTCAAGGAAGATGCTTTTTTCCTTCTATTTCTCAGCTCAAGGTGGGATCAGAGAAGAAAGAAAGATTGTTCTTCCATGTCAACTCAAAGAGGGCAAGTGATATATGATTTAATCTCATTATGTTTTCCACTACACTTGATTTTCTCACCAAGTAACACTGCTACTGGAGCATTCACCTCAGAATTTGCTTTTTATTTCAATAAAATAAAGCTAGCTTTACCTTCTCTGCCTGGTGTCATTTAGTTTAAGCTGCATTTCAAGGTAAGGCAGCTCACTGATCAGTTGGTCAGCTGTGGTATGGCCTCCTTCTTTTGGTGTCTATTCTCAAAGGTCTGTCCAGTCTCAGACTCCTGGGGATGGATGAAAAATGCCATCAGACAACAAAAGGTCTGATGAAAGGGTCTGAATCAAAATCCCTGGCTTACAGATGAGAAGGGAGCCAAATGAAGTGAGACATGGGGTATTGAACACATCTGTCAGAAACATCTGTGAGAAAAGCTGAGCACAGTTTTCACTGCAGTATGATGCTCATTCCTTTTCAGTAGTTGCCGACTGGGTCTCCTGGGTCTTATCTAGCTTTCCTAAATAGCTGACTCCTACCCTTCCTCTTCTACTTTTATGCAGCTTTTCCTCTTGTTTCAGGAGGCAGGCACAGATGGACACAGATGCTGAGACTTAGGCCCTTATGCTCAAAAGAGGGATCTCCAGGAGGCAGGGGACAGAAAAGACCTGGCAGGAGGAAAGGCACTGGGAGGTGTGAGCCTTCCAGCACAGTGACCTTAGGGTTTGTGCTTTTTGGGGTGATATGTTCTACCTCACAGTCTTATGGTTGGGGTATCCTCAGGAGTCTCTTCCTTTAATCTCTATGAGCACTGAGTTCACTCTCAAAGGCTTTTTTTCAGCTATGCTATTCAAGAGTCTCTCTCCACCACTCAGAAAGATTTTGTTCACTGGCTTATTGGGACATAACAGCCTCTGACCCTCTTTGTCCAACCTAGCTGGTCCTACAATCAGCCCCTTCAGAATTCACTCTAGTAAAGGCAGCAGGACTGGAACCTGATGGGTTTATTAGCCTTTTTTATTAGATTTGTTTCCATGGGAAAGCAAAGTAACAAGTGCAGATCCAGTGAATTATCCACCTGAAGACATGACTCATAATACTTATGCATCTAGTTTCTCCTGACACGCCTGTGGGTCTCATGGTCTGCTCTGTAGACAGTCTTCTAGGAAATGCTGATAATGAGCAATCTTTGCTTTTCCCAATGTGCTTGTTTGTTTTCTTCCTAATCCACTGTACAGCAAGGACATGATCTCATGTGGGGTCCAATCTACAGTGTCTTAACAGAAAAAACTACGCTTCCTGTTTTAATTAACAGTGAGCTTGGCTTTCCCTTCCAAAACCCAAGGATGAATTTTCCTTAGCTGTAGGTGCACAGCTTTTGCTGACTTAGAGATCAGACAGGAATAGGTGCTTCCTACATGATAGGAAGCACCCAGCTTCCTTCAGGGTTCCCACAGGTAACACCATGGGGAGAGAATAGAATGAACTGCTTAAATCCCTCCATAACATCTAAGGGAGAGGAATTAACTCAGACATAAACAGTGCCTTCAGATACAAGCTACTTATCTGAGAGCTGAGCAGAGGCTTTCTATGGGAACCCCTTAGGAGGCACTCCATCACATGCTTCCCTTCCAAAGCAAGCAGTCAGGTGGTGAACTCTCTAGCAAGAGACAGTGATACAGCTTAAACTAACCTACTTAACCACCTCAGCAGCCTTAAGCAGGTTGTCCTGGCTATTGGCACTGCTCTGACACAGGGAGTCCCTGCCCTTGCTGTGCTGCCTCACATCCACAGACTTGATGGTCAGGTGGGGTTCAAGGACTGCTGCCTTTGCCAGCAATCCCAGCTGCACATGCTTGAGTTTTGCTAGTGATGCTTCTCTGCCTCCCCCCTCCCCCCCACTGGCTGTGCAATGCATAAATGGCCCTTGATGGTCTCCATCGCTGTCCTTGGGCCTTGACAAGGTCTCATCCTTGTGAGTGGCTATAGTTAGCAGATAGGCTAGTAGTAACCTAGTAAGTGGAATTCACCTGAGAAGAAATAGTCATAAAGAAAAATAATTATCCTCTCATTCAAGGGCAGTTTAGAGGAGGGTGGGAACAAAGGGTAGTTTCCTCCTTTTATATCATTACAAGAAAAACAGGGAAAACGGAGCCTCTGTTCTGCCTAAGCATCCAGAGGGACAAGTGGACGTAGTGGGGGCAGAGGTGGCAATTCTTCCTTCCCCATCCCTATTCACTGTTAGGGACCAAAAAGGGGGAGGATAGTCAGTGCCTGGAGAGGACACTGCTGAAAGCTGAAAAGGTACTGAAAACCTGCTGGGAGTCCGTAAGAGGCACAGGAGGAAAGGAGAAAAGTGAATAGTTGATGACGACTGGAACTAATGAGACCTGGATTGAGTCACTCCAACTGAAACTTTTCCTGTGGTTGGGGCATTTATAAGGTTTCTTGTCCATGTGGGCTGTCTTGAGTCTAATAAGCTGTGAGTTCAGCCTGCAGACTTTCCATAATTTGGGACACAAGGACTCTGTCCTCTACCCAAACATCCTCCATTTTTTTTAATGAGAATCTTTCATTTATGCCTGTCATGTCAGTTAAAATCAGCTAAAATTGTCCAGTGAGCTCAAGGTATTGAGGGAAGGAAAGGCAGACAACTGGACAGACAAACACATGTGCATTAACTCCTCTGCACAAAGCATAGTTTTGTGAATCCCATTTCCTTAGAAAATACTTGATTTTTCAGCAAGTAGAAGACGGACTAAAACACCCTGAGTGCCTTGGGGATGTGAAGGACCATGAAAATGGGATGCTCAGTTTTTATTGTCCAACTTCCATAATTGTTCTAGAGGAGAAATGCCACACATGATGCCTGAAATCTTCAGCCAGCATCTACCTACAGCTTCTCCCCTGCAATTATCTTCTAAAGGGAAGAAAATTGTTTTCTGCTCTCAGTCTCTCACTGCTGCTTTCTTCTTCTTCTCCTTTTTTCCCATAAACATCATGAAATCATCACTTGAAAAGAGGAGAGAGGGAGAGATTAATTAAGAAGCTTGTATTCCAGTTTGAGGCTTTCACTGATAATCAGAAACTGCTTGAGTTGTGCTTTCAGGGGTTTGTAATATGAGCAAAATCTCTGGATAGTGAGACAGGCTGTAATTAATTTCTCTCTCCAGGACGATTACAGATATAAATAGTAAAACAAAGACAGACAAATATCAGCAGAGGTGCCACGTTGCATGTACTCCATCATAATGTGGCTCAACAGCAGATTATCTTCTACTCAAGGTCAGTGGTTCACAGCACAAAAAGGATACAGCACAGGATTTCTAGGAGGTCACTCATCCTGGCCTTTGCTAGCACAACACCTGGTAATCATCACTTTTAGCCACTTTTCCAAGTGTCAGGCATAGAAAGGAAACTTTCTCTTCTCATCCCATCGCTGCACTATCAGAGACCTGTCCTTAGGAGAGCTGGCAGCAGAAACTAGTTAAACTGGGGTAGTTTGAGCATCAGTGCAGCAGTATTGTGGGAAGCACGAAGTCTTAGCAAGGAGATGAAAGGGAAGGATTGTCGGAAGCCTCTAGCTGCTTTTTAGTATCTCAGGTTTCATGGAAAAAAAAATCAGTGCCTTGCTGCCAGCGGTCTGCAGCAAATTTCAAAAGAAAGAACTAGAGTAGTGTTGCTGCACTGAAGAAGTTTGCTGGCAGCCTGCAGAAGCAGGTGTGGCATACAAATGACACTGGTTTGTTTCAGTAGGTGCCATCTTCACAGCCAGCCCTGACACTTCCAGTGTCTTCAACATGAAATTGCTGACCGAAGAAGCCTGGGGAGAAGAAGGAGAAAGCTTGGCTCAAAAGAGTTCTTGTGTTCTCAGACAGACCAGTGGCCTAGGCAATGCTTTGGGCTACATGCTGTAAGACACAAGGGGGCAGGGCTGTGGGAGAACATGTACTTGCTTTCATGTTCCCTGAGGATGGAGAGTTGTAATGTTCTGGAGGTGTAGCTCTTCTGTATGCCACTCAATCTGAAACTAAGTGAAAGTCAGTGAGATAACAGCCAGCTCTTTCCTAGAGCTCTTTGTTAGCAGCCATCAATGTTCTTTCATCCACTATTTTATAGAGAAGGACAATGAAGCAAGAGAATACACAGACCAATGCACTCAGTTTCTGCTAGCAACAGATACTGTGTTTTCCATGACCCATATTGAGCTCTAATCCAAAACTATAGCTTCTTTTAAGGGCAAAAAAGTCCAAAAGAGCTAAACTATGAGCAGTTTCCAAAGCAAGTTGATGCCATAGCAATGAAAACTGCTCCTGTTTTTCTCTACAGACTTGCCAACAGCAATATCCAGCTCTGTGTGTATGTTAGTAGTAGGAATGAGGGGATAACTCACTTTGAAAGCTTTCTTCTGGGGTTTATGTAAAGTTTTTATCAACTTGTTCTTGCACTGACAATCTGCCTAAAATAAAGGACTTTGCTTTGAAAACAGGGACTCAAGTATCTACTTTTAAATAAGCAGAAAGGAAGCAATAGTTAGGGACTGGCTGAATAATGCAACAGGCTCCCTTGTAGAGGAGAACAGGAAGGATCGAGGTGATGGTGGGTCAGAAATCATTGTTTGTCAGGTGAAGAAAAATGTAGGAGATATTGAAAGGTCCAGAGAAGGTCAGTGAAGATGGAAGTGTCATTGAATTTACAGATGATGAGAGATTGCAGGGACTCTTTAGCCAGAAATGATGACTAGTTGGAGGGAGACTTGTCTGCGACATTCACAATGATTAAAGATGGAAAGTGAAATTGATTGCTCCTTCCTTTCTTTCCTTTCTTTTTTTTCTTTAAACTCTGTCCTGCAACATGGGAACAAGGGGTCATTCACTGAAATTAAAGGGCAGCAGCTTTAGAGCTGATAAAAAGAATTTATTTTTTTTTAAAAATGCCGCATGTAATTTATCCATGGAATGTATAGCCCCTCTCCCTGAGGTCATGGATGCCAAGGCTGTGGCTGGATTTTAAAGAGGCTGGACTAATTTCATAACCTTTTACAACATTTGTGGCTACCTGAGGCAAGGCAAAAATGGCAGGTATTGAATCACATGCTTTGGGGCAAAACCTGAAAAATCCTAAGGCAAGGTGGAGATCTCCCTGGACAGCTCCTGTCAGAGCATGGCAAGCAGCTGGAGTGAGTTTAAACATGCCCACCCTTGTGCACCACTCTTTTGTGAGGGGTCTCTGCCTCTGGAGTCACCTGAAGGGAACATGGCTTCTCTTATTTCCAGGATGGGATCTTAACAAAACCTCACCTTCATAGTTGCCCTAAGCTATAAATTAGTGCACCTGTGCCTCAGTTCCACCACTGCCAACCTCACGCTGCAGCAGGCTGCCAGAGCAGAACATGGCTGCAGAGGCAGTGAAACAGCATTTCTGCAGCCAAGGAGTCAGCCAGGGTGGAAAAGTCACCACGAGGTCTGAAATACCACAAGGGACAGATGAAAAAGATGTTAGTGATGTACATGGTGCTTTACGAAGCACTTGTGAGAATCAAACATTATTGTCATACTGACAAGATGAGCCTTCTGTCAAAGGAATATATGCCAAGCCCAGTGCTTGGCTATTGAGCACCCTCCAGAGTAACTGGGGTCTGTGTTCAGAGCTGAAACATGGATTCAGCTCTCACATTCATTTGGCCTTGCCTTTTCTTAAGGAAGGCAGCAACCGTCATGTTTTGTGCATTGGAAAGAGATGGTTTCATTATTCATTGGCCATGAAACTCCACCTGCTTGGGAAAATAGTGAACAAAGAACAGATAAAGTTGCAAATCTGCTGTGACATGAGTTCCGGGGTGATTATGCCAATGATGAAGGATTTGCCATTTCTAAAGCTGGACCCTAAAGATTAAATTAGAGCCTTCTAATGTGCTATAGATGGCGTACTCAGAGGAAATCATGGGCTAAGGTTTAAGTTCTGGGGACTGGGATATGGTTTTGTTTGCCATTCTGTTTTCAAAGGA
Organism: Manacus candei; assembly: GCF_025592945.1. Lineage (NCBI taxonomy): Eukaryota > Metazoa > Chordata > Aves > Passeriformes > Pipridae > Manacus > Manacus candei. The sequence continues at coordinate 8,540,065 of NW_026138066.1, forward strand.
AGATGGTGATGGAACATATGCAGTTGTTTGAAAGAGAGCTTGCCCTCTGGCAAAACACAGATTAGAGAAGCTTTTTAGCACTGGATTCTTCACTGGAAACATCAGCGGTCACATTCCTGTGTCCTGGAGAGTCATCAGACATTTCCAGTCTTAAGGGAAACAAGGCTCTTAATGCCCTTTCCCAGTATTTTCTGAAGTAGGGATTTCATGTCAGTGCCCCTAACATTTCTTTTCATGCCAATGATCTTCTGGCTACTCTTCTTTTTTTTTTTTCCCTCAACAGCAGCCATGACTAATAGCTGAGGTTCTTTGTTGCTCTGCTGTGCCACCAGACATAAGTTTTCCCACCTCACCAGTCAGAATGGGATAATGTCATCCTATTGACAATGCTGTTAGCTCACTAAAATGCTGCATGATGTCCTTCCAGTGACCAATTTGGCTGGGCAAAGCTGTTATCTGTGTGGTTTCCTGTAGAGTTTTGGGGTAAAATCCCTCTTCAACTGCACATTCTTTACATTCTGATCTTATCAGGATAGCTTCCTTATTACTTCCATTAAAATAAGTAATCCCGTGTTCTCTTCTCTGTCACTTCATCCTTCATGTGTGTTGTGCATGGCCAGCTGGAGAGGATGCTTCAAGTAGTGGTGGACTGTTTCTCAAACTGACATAGAAGAGCAGACTTGTGAATTTTTTCCAAATCCCCAGACGGTGCCCTCCACTGAGATTACTGTTGATCAGGTGGAGCTCTTTTCCATCTGGGCTACAAACATACACATATACGCAGAGGAAGGATTATTAATAATGCAACAGTGACTGTGATGAACCATGATAGGTGGTGACAGAAAGTGAGAGATGAATACATTCAAATCAGTGTGCTTGGCAGGTATATGAAATATTATTGTGTTGGAGATGGGACCTTTAGCACTATAATGCCAATACCTCAGGCGAGAGATTCAGCACTGATGCTGTCAGTCAAATTTGATTTTTCCTAGGTTCCTCTCACCCATCACTGTGGTGTAGGAGCTCCTTTTATCAAGCAATATCACCGGTGTATGTCACAGGTGGTTCTTTCCTCTTTCCTACTTTTCTAGTTCCAGGAGAAAGAGAACAAAATTAAAACAGGCAAATAGAGAAGGAGGAGAGTGGGTGCATCTGTGAGACCTGTGTTACAAAGAGGAGTGCATGACACTACAGGCCGCTTAATAGTTCTAGTCAGATCCGCAGTGCTAAAGCAATTAGCAGATGCGAAAGGCAGGGAGCAGGAGAGATTCCACTGCAAAGAGGATCACTCTCGTGTAAGCAAATGCAATAACTTTTTGAGACCATGAAGAGAAAATGTGAGGTGAAGTTTTTCAAACAGTCTGTTGATCAGGCTTCTGCTTTTCTTGATCTTTTAGACAGGAAAGGATGAAAATATTTCTAAATTTGAGCCCTGCCTTCACCATCCAAAAGGCATATTTTATCTCACAGAAAAGCGTAATGTCCTGCTTGTCTTCTTTTTGGGAATGGCTCCCTTTTTTCAGCCTGAAGAAATCAGTGCTGAAAAGAATGGTGTAGTTGACAGGTCCCTTAGTCTGTGAATGTTGAACTCTTCAATGAAGGTCTCACCAAATGATTTGTGGATGATCCGCATGCAGTTAAACATGTTTGCACATAACGCTTATCAAATAATTCTGAGTTTTGCACGTGCAAAAGTCTTGATGTGTTTGCAGGCATTTCATGATCAGAAGTAAGAGCCTAAAATTTGCCATCTTAAGTTGTTCCTGACAGAATAATCAGCATGCTCTGCTGTGCCCTGTATTTGCACCCTGTTCTGTGCCTGAATTATAGATAGAGGAGATGCTCAATGCAGTTAACCCTTCCCACCTGGGTGTTTTAAGAAGCCAGTTTTCTCATTCTGCACAGTAAGAAATCACAAAAGCAGACTCACTGAAAGATAGTTTGGGTCTGGGAAATTAGGAATGAAACTGGCTCAGATACAGAGGAGACTGGGGGTGACCAAGTTTTTAGGAGGCCGTTGTGCTGGTAGTGAGGTTGGGTTTTTGTTACCTGATTTTACACTCAGCATTCATACTACACCCAGCTCTGTTCTGAGAAGAGGTGACTTGGCCCAGGCCGGTTTTGTGTGAACCATTGAGCTGTGCTGGTTCTTATCCCCAGAGGCCACATTCAGATGTGTGCAAAGAGAGAAACCAGTGACCCAGGTGAGGTTGGCACTGCCGCTTGTCACAGGCTGAGATACATGGAAACAACCATAAAAAATCCTCTGCAATCCATAAGCCTCTGTTTTTGGGATCTGTGCTTTGTTGACTCTTTAGTCACAGAAAGAAACACTACCATCTCATGTATGAGCAGATTGGACACTCTGGCCAAGAGCTAGGGCCAGACTGGGCATAAATTGCTGCTGGAGACTGGGAAAGCTGGGTAAGCTGGGTAAGCTGGTCTCCCAAAGTTGCAGCCTGTAAAGTACATCTAGTCCAAAGGTAGGGAAAACTCACTTTTGGACAGATGTGTAAAAAGCACTAAGATTCAGTCAAATAGAGATAAAATCCCAAGGTTGCTACATAGGGGCTTTGTTGTTTTGTAATTGTGAATTCTGCAGGGCCAAAGACTACAAAACTTCTATGTTTCAGCCAAACTTGCTTATGGTATAACTCTTTAAACTGTTGACCAAATCAGACACTAAGTGGACCTATCTGCAGTTAGACTTCGCTGAGAAGTTTAGACAGCAAGGGGGGCTCACTGAAGCTTGTGACTCAACAGGAGGGACCATAACCTGATTATACTATAATCCACTGTAACAGATGATAAAGCTGTTATTTAGATATTGCATTGGCAACGTTTAGATACTGTATTAGCAATAAATCTAATCATCATCATCCACATTTTCACTGTGTCCTACTTCTTGTGCCTGGCTGAGGGCCTTCTCTCCACTACTCTGCCAGTGTCTGACTCAAACATGAGAATAAGGCTACAGTGTTTTAATCCCTTTCCCATCACATCTGGGGATTTGGATTACCTGCAGCTCCTGCACTGCTATGCCTCTTTTGTGGACATATCCTACAATTGAGCTGCACTTGAAATGTTCTCAAGTCTTGGCTCAAGAACCACAGGGTGGTTGCTTCCAATTAAAGGCCAGAAGCAGAGACATGGGGTTAAATGTCTTTGTTAGATGTCTTTTATTACTCTAGCACCTGTACCAGTGCTGATCAGTAACTATACAACAATCTAGAGTAGCTGCATCTCTGATGGACAGGATGAGACTCCCTGAGAGGGCAGCATCTGTTCCCTGGATTTAATCTGTTTTATTTAAAAAGAGAGGATGGCAATCTTTAGGGCTGTTGACTTGGCATGTTACAGGGGTCCTATATGCAAATGTAATTATGCATATGAAAATCCCTTGAGAAAAATCCAAATAATTCTTAAATTGGCACACAGAATATACTGTTAGAGGTGGTCAGCCTGCTGGCCATTGCATTTCAATTACCTTTTTGTTCAGTTGGTGCCACTGAAGTGACTTTCACTAATTAGTGCCAACAACCAACAGATACGTTTTTCCTTTTTGTTTTCTCCTTTTCAAAACTGAATTTAGTGCTGATGAGCAATGGCAAAATGACGACTCTGCAGTCTGCAGGGTTTTGTTCAGCCAGGGAACTAGTCCTAGCATAGTATGAGCAAGGGATGCTTTGCTTAGGAATGAATGCACTGGGGAAGCAGGAATCAGTTAGCTGCATTTCCTTTTTTAGTGGTGTGGTGCATGTTCCCAATGTTGGGGTTGGAGTGGCAGCTTTGTGAATTTTCACAGCCCTCTTCCAACTACATGAGGCATATTTTGACTTTCCTAGTGAAAGGCAAAATTTTGGACTGGAGGGAGTAGGTGGAAGGGGATTCTACACTCGTGCACTGCTCAGGCACTGTTGTCTTGTGCCTGACTGTGGTAATGGAGTGTGCATACAGTGTACTGTGGAGTGAAGAGAATCTTTTTTCTTAGTTCAGAGGCAGCATTTAATTGAGTTCCTTTTATTCTCCTGGCTATCCTATATAGCACATTTCCAGGGGGTGAGGTCGTGGAAATGTTGCAGGCCAGCTAGGAAGGGTCTGTACCTGCCTTCATAAAGGCTGCTCCTTGTGCCTCAGACTGTATTACAGAATCATAGAATCATTGAGATTGGAAACAACCCTTAGGATCATTGAGTTCAACTGTTAACCTAGCACTACCAACTCCACCACTAAACCATGTCCTTATTACTTGGACAGGAATTGTTGATGCTGATGTCTCTTTGGTGCACTCTGATGGACCAGGTAGATAAGCCTTCCCCTTGCTAATTCCCCTTGCTAATGGGACTGGTAAAAATCAGGTTGCACAAACCACAAAGCAGCAGGTAGGATAACAGTGGTTTCAGCCACCTGTCATGGACTTGGGCACACTGACACACAGAACTAGGCTATGGTCCCTTCTGTGCCCTTGTAGGCAGGGGAAAACAGAGACATCAAGTCTGGACTGTGTTTCTTGGATCACTTGAAGCACAACCAAGAGATATACTGGATGCAGGGTCTTCAGGACAGGCCAAATGGTCCCATGGCAAAAAGGAAACAAAGCGCCAATGCTTTTGTACAGCAGCACTTTCCATCGCCATGAAGTTGCTCAGCACATACTAATGAATGACAAGGGCCAGTTACCTCAGTCACCAGGGATGCCATAAACAGCCTGGCTGCTTGCATCTCATTCTCTTCTTCCCACCCTGCCACCTCTCTCCCTGAAGCCCTAAGAAAGAAGAGGAGGAAGGCGGATATTTATGAGCACATCAGGGAGAAACAAGTAGCAGGTGTGCTTGAAGCCATGCTTTTCTTGTGACATTTTGTTATCATAATTATTATTTCAGATGCCTTTGGAGTACAATCAACAGTTGTCTCCCCATGAATGTGCTTAGTAAAAATGTCTCAAATGCATGAGAGAATCCATTTATTGCTTCTGTGTTGCAGGAAGCTGAAATTACTGCTTAAATAACCTCTCAGTTCAAGTGAGGGCAAATCAATGCCGACCGCGGAGAACAAACAGTGCAGATTTTACTCTTGTGACCCAAAGCTGCACACCATCACAATTCATCTGATCCTCTGATCTTGCCAAATGAAAATGGAGGTGAATTATCTGTCTTTTTCCAGCTGGTATCCCTATGATGTGGACAGGAGATGCATTATTACAATAGTTTAAGAAATTTTTTCTCTACGGTTGCCTGCTTGTACATTGAAAAGGGAATAGGAAAAACCATGCTGCTGTCCTGTTTAATGTGCTTGTGTATATTGTCTCTTGCTTAAGGTTTCCTCCAATGAATCATTTAAAATCATATTAAGCATCTGCTTTCTCTGTTAAATATTTCACATGATTATGGACTGAATATTGCTTTTAGCCTTGCCTAAGCCATCTTCCTGAGTCTGAGGGGTTATGCAGTGGCAAATGAGGTCAAGTCCTTGTCTTTTCAGCTTTCACTGTGGTATATTCAACATGTGCTAGTTGAATATATCACAATCCTGCTGCATTGCTTTGCTCTAACCCTGACAGAAGCAGCGTAAATACATGATTGCTTGTGTTACATCTTTATGGCCAACAGAGGGCTGGTGCCTATTCAGATTAGTTTTGCCAGAACATGGTAGAAATTGGTCTGGGATGCTGTATTTTCTGGGTGCCAGTCTTCTATAGTCATGTTCATCTCATATTTACCATCTCATGCTCTTTGAGGTCCTTGAATTTTTGAACCACTTGTCCAGCCATGTAACTTGACATATATTTAGCCATGAATTTCACTCTTAGGCTGGAAGTGTCAAGAAAGATTTTTCTCTATTTCTGAAAATATAATGAGTAATAGTAGATTATAGCATTCTTGTGTGTTGGACTTTCACCTTGGTTGTTTTGCCAGTTTGATTCCTACAAGTTCAGAAGGACAGTGAAGAGCATAATGTAGAGGTCAAGCCTTGTGTAGACCAGATGCCTACATGTTCTAGGGATATTCCAGCACTCTGGGGTTGTCTGTGAATAAATCTTGCTTCCAGCTGTTTGCTTTAGCTTCATAAGGTTTCCAGACCTTCATAAGATCCTTCAAAATGCAAAAGAGTCCTTGAAATTGTTGATGGGATGATGAGTCGAGGAAGCTCATCATCTTCCTGACAAGGACCTTTTCTAGAAGAGGCATTTTAATTCTACTGCATATTGGTGCAAGAAGTGGAGGGTGAAATTTATGGTTTGTCATGTGCATGAGTGAGATTAGTGGATCTTAATGGTCTCTTCTCTGACTTTAAATTCAATTTCCCATTTATTTTTCATTAAACTTGGGTTGGGGTGATTTTAGTACTCACTTAAGCAAGGGGTTGAAAATGTGGGATATGATCAGGTGGAGAGGGTCTTGGTAAAAACCCTGGAAAAGCTGTTTAATCAGCAAAAAGTTTCTCTGTGTGATCCAGGCACTTGGAGCTCACTTGTTTGTGACTAAAGAAGAGGTCACAGAGAGGGTTCCCACAAGTTGTCTTGTGGAACATACTGTCTCTGATCTCCCCTGCTCTGACAGCAGAGCTACAGAAAATTTACAGAGGAAAATTTACAGGACAGAGAGAGTTTTAACCACCTCCAATTCAATTTAAAGAAAAAAATCACTTTGTGGATACCATCTACGTACTTAGCCCCCCCCCCCCCCCAAGAATCTTGAATTAGTAAAACCTGCCTCGAGGCTGTTGGATGATCTTAATTAAACTAAATTAAATATTTATTCAAATAAAATAAGACATTCCAAGGCTCTCCAGGGAGGCTGTAAGAATAATAATGCCTCTTATTAGAAAAATATGTGAAAACCTCACACAAACTTGGTCCATTTAATTTGTACGGGATCCCGTTTTCTTAAACTCTTTAAGATTCAAAATAATGAATTTTTGTTTGTGTATGGTGGGACCCCTCCACCCCTCTCCTACCATCGCCCTCTTCCTATTTTGTGCTGTGGAACTGCAAATTCTAGGCAGACATCTCTTTTCCTGAGAAGCTTTTGGCAGACTTTACACAAACTTTTAAGATCATTTATACAGACTCTAAACCAGCAATGCCAAGAAGATATTTCTTTTCCATGACACACTGTGAGTGATTCTTGCATAAAATTGCCAAGCACTTGACAAAGTCATAATCACTAACTAATGATCCATAATGCAATTGCTGTAATTAGTAGCATTATTGATATTACCTTACCAGAGTAATTGGACTCACTTAACCTTTGTTTGTAGCAAGAGAAATTGGGATATTGATGCTGACAAGGACTGATGTCAAGTGGACAATAAACAGTCTGTACAGCAGTTATTTGCTGACATGCCTGCAGCTTGGTCTCTGCTACTTACCACAGCTGTCTGATTGGTTTGGAGCTGCAAGAAATTGGGGCAGCGGAGAGTCCTTCTTCACTGGATTCTGCCCAAACCTGTCAAGGCTGTGCCTTGACTGAAAGGTTAGGTGTGGTTCAAGTCCCACGACCTGTGGATTAAGCCTAGTGTGTGCATATTCTTCATAGGAATAGTCAGCTGGAGGTATCTGCTGGTGGGCAGAGCTGGAGTGTGCTTGGCTCTCTCCAGGGAGGTGAGTGGGGCAATGCATCCCTGCAGTGGCCTGGACCTAGAGGTACACCTTCAGGGAATGGCAGGGTGCTCCACATGCTGTGCCATCTTGGGTGCTCTGCCAAAAGCTGGAGAGCCCTCTGGTGAGGCTTGTTTTTCCCCCAGCAAGGAAATGAACTGAAACCAGCCACATATCAGATGGCAACAGCTCTAGCTGCTAAGAGGCTGGGCTGGATTCAGCGTGTTGTCATGGAGGAAAGGGCTGGCTCAGATTCCACTGTGAAAACAGCAGCCAGAAAGAGGGGTTTACTCAGACAGGTTGGCTCCACCGAGGGGGTGGAATGACAGATGACAGATGATGGCCATGTGGCACAAGGAGCAAGCTACTTTGAGCTGAAGTCCTGTAGTAAAGCCTTCAGGGAAATCAATATCTTTCTCTTTTTAATGACTGCAATATATTATATTGTCCTCCCTCTATTTGTTTGAATAGGAAACATCCACCAAACCTGTCCATCTGTGCACAGGCTGTCCTCTCTGAAGGCTGGTGATGAGGATAAACACCACCTCTCTTCCCACTGCCCATTGCAGGCAGGCTGGATAATCATGATGTTCCTCTTGGCTTTGTACCTGTACAGTTCATGGCTTGAATAACAATAATATTGTCTGGAGAAAGAAACCATGTCTTATGGGACTCCTACCCTCCAGCTGGAGCCCCATTTTGAAGGGTGCAGCAGGGAGAAAGGGCAGAAGCTTTGAGAGAGGTTGCTGTGGAGAGGTGCCTTTCACCTCAGCAAAGCCATCCCTCCCACCAGCTCACCCCAGGGCATTGTAAGGAACTCCCAAGCTGCACGGCTGCATCCAGTTTCACAGAGCCTCACAGGGCTGGGTGAGGGCCAGCCTGATGGCTCTGTCTTCCTTGTTGGGCCAGCTACCTTGGTACCATTCCAAAGTTATCTCCTAATTAACCTTGACACAAGCCTTAGCTTTCCAAAAGTCTGCTGGACCTCTGAAAAATTCAATTTTTGTTCTGATGAGATGTATTCAGATGAATTTCAGCTTGTCAGGGCCAACAACCAATCTCAGTCCCTTAAGTGTACAGGTGGATGCTTAACTCTACTTGTCCTCTTCATCATAGGGAAAACCTGCTACGTGCCAAAAAAATTAATTTGCTCATCTTTATAAAATGTATTTATGAAAAAATCTACAAAGGGGAAATTAGATTGAAAACTGACTCCAGGCACCACTTAGTAAGAATTATTTCATGCCAGTATGTGTTAAATTCAATATCTATTCCATTCATGCAGTGTAGTTTATTAAAATGAACAGCATCTCAAATATGCATTTCTGCATTCAGTTACCTCAGCCTAGTCTTGATGGATCTATTACTGCTGAAGGATACAAATTTCTGTCAACTGTGAGAGAGTTTGTGAACATTTGATGGTGAAAAAAAAAAAGGGGGAAAGTTGGAGGCATGAAGTGCCTCAGCCTAAAAATAGCAGTGAGAACTAAGCAGCAGGAGACCCACAGCAGAGCAATATATAGTTTGTCTGGGGCCTTTCCGGTGACAGAGCCTGACTGCCACATCACTGCTAACAGATAGTTTATTGTGAGCATTTTCCACTGACAGGGAGGCATTTTCCTGGGGCTATCTCAGGAGTTGCTGGAGCTGAGGTGCTCTCAGCAGCCTCCGAAAACATCCTATATCATGAGGGCTTGGTTTTGTTTGAGCCTCCTCAAACAGCCTGGTGAGGTTCTCCTCCAACCCCAACCACGTCTTTATGCCACCAACCCTGTACCAGCTCTGCCCCCGGGACCCTTCTGTTAGCAGGCACCTTTCCACCCCCATCCCCAACAGCACCTCTGGCCAGGTCTGCTCCTCCCCTCCAAAAACAAGGCTGTCCCCACTTCTCATCCTGACCTCTGGGTGCCTGTCCAGCACCAGGCAGCTGCGCACCCAGCTTTTTGTTTCTCACACAGTGGGCTGCTTAAAATGTCCCAGTGACTAAATTGAGTGTGTAATGGACTCCCAAGGGGCAGCTGTCATAAAAATCTGCAGCAGTAAACATAGTCCAGAGGGTCTGAGAAAGCAAATGAAGAATAGCTAGGTATGTTGGCATATTTAAATGGGCCATCTTGGCTTCTCTGTCTGCATACATTTCACTTTTCTAAATTTCTTGCCTCCACCTCAGATGTTTTGCTATATTTAGCTTGATAACTAGCTGCATTTCCAGTAACCTTGCAAAGCATTTTGAGTTAAATGAATATGGAAGATCCTACCAGAAATAGTATGATGTTGTCTTGTGTTACACACAGGCTTATTTTTCTGCCATTTTCCTTCCTGAGGTGAAAAAGCTTAAAACACATATGTGCCTGGCGGTTTTAGAGTGCAGCCCCAGCGCTAATTACATGTGTGAGCTAAGTACTTCCATTAGCTTTAAAAGGAGGAGAAACATGAGGCTGAAGGAGGAAGAGACTTGCTAAAAAAGTCAGCAGAGGGTCCATGGCAAAGCAGAGGTTGGAACCATGGAAGCTGGTGTGTGTTAAGTCTGATAAATCAAAGCTCTCATTAGTACTATATGCCTGCACTGACTCACATGATTAGAGATTTTGCATCCACCCTTTCTGGTGCACGCTGAAGCCCTGACTTCAGAAAATCGAGTGCTTTGCCCTGGGTAATAAAAACAGATGTACTCCAAACTGTTAGCCCTCATTGGAAAAGTAGTGCAGGGACTGTGCTGGGGGTGTGCTGTTACAGCTGGGTTGTGGTACCCGACATCTGTTGCACTGGTCAGCTGCAGCCAGAGATGCGCTGTGTGCTGGAATGAACCTCTGTGAAATGACTCACTGAGACAGCTGGAGCTTTAGCCCCATAAATTAGGAGTTCCACAAAATGCTGGGCAAGGACACAAATCAGTGGGTCAGTCCAGCACCAGAGATGTCTTTAAAAGGAATCCATTTTTGCCACGGTTAAATCTTCCCAATCAGAGGCAGCCATTTGGAGCCTGGCTTTGTCATACAAGACTAATTGACAAACCTCTGCACTATAATATTATCCCTGTCACCCCACTGAAACACAATAGTAACACTGGCTTCTATAAATCACCCTGATCTTAAAAAGGAGAGTTAAATGAGCATTGCATTGTAAACCACAAAGCACATTCATCACTCTGCTACCAACCATAAATATGACAAGTACATCTATCAATTCAGCACCTTTCTTTCAGGTTTGCCTACATGGACATTAGTAACTTAATGGCTCCAGAAAGCTTTCCCTTCCTAAATGCACTGTGGAGTCCAGTCTTTCATTTACTGCCGTTACTAGATGTGGAGCTCAACTGTCTATAGCCATATTGCTGTGCTGGGAGCTCCTGCAAGGGAAAAATCCACCTCTTTGGAGGGTGCACCTAGAGTAACTCTCTTGGAAAGAGTTACTCATGCTACTACACTGCTAGTGCTTTGACTGTACAAACTGTGGCAAGAGAAGGATGTGAGTCTACTATAGCCATCGAGCTACGCAAACTAGAGAATAGTCTAATGGAAAAAGGATAAACAGATCTAGAGATAAGTTTTCAATGATTTGCTGTCAGACTGTAAAGATTTATTGAGTGGGTACTCTGTGTCTCCTGTAATATCATGTTTTCATTAAAACGGCTTGGTGGATGGCCTAGGGAATTTTTAAATCTATCAGATGAGGGTGAGCTGGAAAGAGCTCTACACACGTCTGGAAGGCAGGATTTGAAATGGCTAATGGGACTCTGAAAAACAGTATATGGTTCAAGGAGGAAAACCATCAGTTGGAAGATTGCTGGATCCTCTTCTGGACGCACTGTCACCACACCTGAAGATTCGAGTTCTGAGCCAACTGGTGACGTACAGTGGAAAACATAATGAGGGAGGAAAAGTGAAAGAACTAGGCTTAAATGAGAGAAGGGATGATTGAAGGCAGAGATGACAATGGTTTCTAAATGCACAGAAAGCCATAGTACAGAGAACAGGAATACATATTTTTTTTCCTGCCTGCTTTAGTGAGGGAAAGAAATAATGGCCTTACATTGTAGAAAGAGAGATTTAGGTTTTGCATGAGGATAAAACTTCCTGACAGCAATGGCAGAAAAAGCAGTGGAGTAGGTTGCCTAGAAAGGCAGTGACATCATCGTGGGAGGCTTTTAAGAGCATACTAGGCACAGCAGACAGTGCCTTGTGGAAATGGGGTGAACAAAACATTGTTCGAGCCCTTCCATCCCTGTTTTCAAATTCTGTGTTTGACTAGCACTAGAGTTGTTAATCCTGTTTGCTCTACAGGATGTAACAATCAATGCTCCGTCTGCCCATTTTGCCATGTGCAGTTAGATTTTAGAGGAAGCAGACTTAGCAGTTTCCCACTTGCATCTTTTCTACCTCCTGCTGAAGAATGGGTCCAGATGAGTCATCACATCTTCCTTCACTTCTCTTGATCCTTTGGAGTGAACAAAACTGGAGCCCAACCTTGCTACTCTGAGGGTAACAGGTGGACTTCAGAAGCAGCACAAGTGCAAAATCTCATGGAGACATTGCTACTAGAGCACTGAGCACACCCAGAAACAGCTTTTAAAAGTCAAATCTCGGGCACTGCTTTTGGATAGAGCAGCTGACAGCATAAAGACTGGCTCTAAAATATCTAATCCTCCAAAGAGAGTAAAGCTAACAAATGTTATGCTAAGCCCAGCGTACAAGGATCCTGCCACAGCTAGATTCTGGGGGAAGGGATTGGTAACTTGGGATGTGTGGAAGTGTCACTAGAAGAGTTTTGAGAGAAAATGTCAAGACTTTCTATCTTACTTGCTGCCTGTGGTTGTGAGGGTCTGTGCCTGATGCTGTGAGGCTGACAGTGTTCTTTCAGATCATCAGGTCTGAGACCCTATGACACTGGTGCTGACCCCCAGGTCCCCTTCTGTTGTCTGGAGGGGATATTGCTCCCTTTCTGTCCCAGCAGCCCACTCCCACTTGCATCCAGCCTCTGTAACACAGACCACCAGTGCAGCTGTAGCTCCCACAATATGATGTCACTGTCCTGTGGACTGGCTTAGCCAGCAGCAGGATAGCACCTTCATGGGTCTAGCTGGGAAGGGGAGAAGAGTGGGGTCAATCCTCTCTGCCTAGGTCCCGCACCCTGCATTAAATGGGACATTTTGGTGGTTTTTTTCACCTCACCCATAAAATATCTTTTGCAGCCAGCCGGGAAAAAACAAACAAAGAAACAAACAAAACCCAGCAGCTTTCTTTCCTCCCCTCTTCCCTCCCCAAACCACATCCATAAGCAGATGCCTGGAGAAGAATAAGTGCAGGGCAAATATATGTGCTGTTCCTTCTAATAAACATCACTTGTTAAATGATTTAGGCCAAGTCAATACACAGAAATCACAACAATTGAATTAAGTGGGTGCTGAGGAAGCTGTAGGTTTATTCTTTTTCATTCAGTGTTGCTCCTGAAGCCCAGGAAAATTTTTTAGGGCAAATCACAGGTGGTCATTCCAACCCAAGCTGAGGGCAGTGGTGCAGATGAAGAGTTGGTGACCTTCTGGAGTGGAGCTGATTCCAGGGACAGACAGGACCTTGCTGCTGAGCCGAGAGTATTTGAGTGTGTCTGGAACCTGTGAGAAGGGTGTTATTTGTATGTTTCTTGGCCTGATGCTCTTGCTCGTATGCTGCCCCTTTACCCTCCTCGAAGACAACTAGCTATGAAAGGGCTTTTGGTGCGTGTGCTTCACTTGCATGTGTGCAGCTTTTAAGCAGGTTAACTCATGCATGGACTCTAAACTACCAAGAGCTTTAGGGATAGTGAACTTGCCTAATTAGATCTTTGTCACTCTTTGAAGCAAATCATGCCAAAGACACATTCAACATGTTAAGCCAAACACCCTGAATGTTTAAAATACAAGAATTTAAGATTTCTCTCCAAGCTTAATCACAACCCTTCACACCAGTCCATGATGGTGCACTCATTGATTATGTGATTACATGCTATTTTTTTCCAGATGCCCTCGTGCATCATTTCTCATGACTAAGTTTAGTAACCAGCTGTTAGCAAGCTACAAAGGAAGATACAGATGGGAAAAGTTGATATTCAAGTGGTTTTAATAGGCCAAATCTGGGCAGGTGCAACTGGGCATAGCAAATTCTGCTGCTGGAACTTTGCTCCTGCAATATTTCCAATCTGTGATGTACAGTACAGAGCTAAAAAGGCTCTTACAAGCCCCATGGAGGCTTTGTAACGATGGAGAGGGATAGGAAACTTAAATAAGGAGGTTGTGGGGAGAGGTAGTTGAAATGGCTACAAGGATTTGGGGAAAGAAAAAGGAGTGTCATACAGTTGCTGTTCTTTCCTATGACCAGGAGTAGCATGTTGCATCAGGCAGTACTTAAAGAGGAAGAGAGAGACTAAATCCTTCTCAGAGGTGTAACACTTTGCATTAGGCTCAATATGAAAACATTGCCTCAAAATGAATCTGAACATAAGTGAAGTTAACCACTATAGCCAAAGTTTATGGCTAGCACACAGCTCTTGGCTAAATAATGATACCAAAGCATATTCTTTTTGTTTTAAACAAGGTCCAAATAACTATGGAGGTCTGTTTTGAGGAAAAATTGACCAAGCTTAGCATATCTTAATTAGCTTCCATCTTCCCAAAGGAAAAAAAAATTAAATGAGATGGTATACTTCTTAATTCAGCATGCCAGAAAAGACCATCTTTGAATGCCTGATCTGTTATAGATGCGTCACTTTTTAACATAACTCAGCCTGGCTTAACACATTTTGACAGGCTATCATAACCTGCTGTGGCATGTTAAGAAGAAATAGTCATCCTTTTGGATGGAGCTTTAGATCAAATAATATTGATATCGAAAAAAACTGGGGAAAAAAAAAAGAAACCCTTACAAGTGGATTGTAGGAATGAGATATATTAGATCAGCTATTTGTCGATGGTGTAATCTGATGGTCCCAATGGTCAATGACGTGTTTTTCAGTAGTGGTGAAGCTCCTGTCAGTATTCAGTTGTTAGTGTTCCTGAAGTGTGAGAGGTGAGGATGCTTAAATAATTAAACTAGATAAAATCTAGCCACTTTCAAAACTCCACACAACTATTTCTTTGCTTTGTGTTGCTGTAATAGGTATTTCATAGTGAGCGTAGAATGATCAGGTGTTTGGATGGCCACAAAGTTGTGGAATTAACAGTCATACCAGAAGTCTCATCTGGCTTCAGCCATCCAAAGATTGTGCCTGTGGTGAGTATTTCGTGGTTGATATACATGAGGTTGGCAGTCTCAGTCCAAGTCACAGTGGTGGCCAAGTGTCCACAGCAGAGCAATGAACCCTTGGAGGAGCACTGAATTTGGGGTGTCAAGGTTTTGGCTGCAGATCTTCCTAAACTGGCAGTGAGAAAGCTTGGTAGTTACCTGTGCTGCTTTCACTACCTGCAAAGCACTGTGTTGTTCCTGCACTTCTTATAGTGGATTGTGACCAGATGGGGACAGAAAGATCCAGTCTCACCACTAAAACAAGCCCCAGGAGATGCTTAGTGGTCAGGAGCAGGCAAGATGGGAGGGTTCTCTCAGAGAGTGCTTTCCTTTTGTCTCTTTTTAGAACTCAGCAGAGAGATTGAGTTTCCCAAGGGATGCCACCTAGGCGAGGTCCTCCAGCCTCAGCTGGGCTGGAAACATTTTTAGAATTTTTGTTGTACCCTTGAGGAAAATAGCAGCATGAGTTCTTCGGCCTTCTATGGTACAAATCTTAAGGCTACTTGGAGGCCTTCATCATGATGCTGTGAAATAGGCTATCCCCAATTTATAACTAGGACATCTCAGGCAGAAGGCAAGTCAGGTGGCATGGCTGAGGGTCCCTGGGAAGCTGGTGGTGGGATTTCAAGGCAAGGAAGCCATCCTCACATCTCATACGATGCAGATAAAGGCTCGTTAGTCATTAACTGGAGCTTATCGGAGCAGATGGCACTGCTCCATCTTCTTCACCAGGAGCCTGCTGCAAAGCCAGCAGTGACATTGGAAAGGCTCCTACTTGCATGATGGGCTCTCGGCCAGTTCTCTTTGCTCCTCCGCCAAACGTTAGGGTTTTTTTGCAGTTTTCGATTTCCTCTCTCTTCACTTACCCCCATCAAGGGCTTGGCTGAATACAGCAATAAGGAAGCAAGGAGGGTCAAGTTTATAAATGACTGTGGGAAGTTTGGTTTCCATGGCTGCCAGCAATTACTGTGCAGGCTCAGATGAGTGGAGATTACAGCCCAGGGCTGCTATTTTGCGCGCTGGCAAGACACAATAACAAATGACAAACTTAATTCACTGCTGCAGCAGGGAGGAGGCATCTCACTCTGTGAACCTGGGGCTTATCTTACAGGAGAAGCAGCTCTAAGTGGATTTCTCCTTTTTTTTCTGGCTGTGCTGATGCCAGCTAATGCATATTCTTCAGTCAGTAGCATCATTTCACCTCAGAGATCTTAAGTCTATTAGTCAGCCACCCTTTCTATTTCTGGACCTGGGAAATGTTAAGCAAATAAGAAAATTCAGCCCCCCGAGTGGGCTTAGAATTCAGCCTTATTTTTAAATTTTTTTTCCCAAAGTATCTGATGAGCTTTTTTCTAACTGAAATACAAAGTGAATAGTTGCTTGGCCAAGATGCAGGGTGGCAGCTTGCATTCCACAGGGGCTGGGAGTTCATTTCTCTCCAGAACATTTCCACAGGCTGCCTACCATCAATACAAATGCCAGGGACTTTGTTTATAAGATTACATGTCCACTTGTATGGAGCTATTTATTACTGTTAGCAATCAATTAATAATACACAGCCATCTGTACTAGCTCAACTTGGTATCGTGGCTTAGACCACAGTAAAGGGTATACACTTGGGCAGTGCAAGGTGTGCATTAGTATTCCCAGCAGGAAGATTTCAAGAGAGCATCTCCAGCAAGTTTGAGTCTTTCCTGGTGCCTCTGAAGCAAAGGAAGCCATTTGGGGCAAAAAAGAAACTTTGCAGTCTGCTCAGTGCTGAGCAGACACAGTAATAGAATGTACAGCTATAGAGTGAGCTGGCACTGAGGCAGTGCATTTCAGCTGTTATCTTAGTTGTTGCTGCAATGTCCTGGCAAGCAGACAAATAATGTTCCTTACTTACAGGTACAGGAGATAAATACTGGGAGTAGAGTTATGCATCAGTGACCAGCTTCAGAGCAGATATCACTCAGCAAGTAGCTACTCCACTGAAATCAATGGTACTTTTGCTATTGATGCTTTCCTCTCTGTTGGATGCCAAAAGAGCAGTTTGGCTCTTGCAGTCATGCCTTGAAAGGCAGGTTTGAAAATCCCAAGAATGTTATCCTGGATCTTCTCTGGAGCATCTCCACTCCATCAAACTGTTTCTTGAGCTGAGCAGTCTGGGTTTCTGGTGTGGTTGCACCAGCTTCAAAGAAAAGATGAAATTATCTCCTTATTGCTCTCAGAGGGGCCCTGATCAGGTATTTTATCAGACCTTTTGGTGATAGCATGACACTGGATATTTGTGCTTGACTAATTGGGGTTTGTAACTCATTTTTGAAGACATTCCTATCTGTTACCTGAACTGTAGGTGTCATCTACATTTTCTGTTCTTAGATATGTTTATGTCACATATGACTGAACTGAAACATGTATAGTTCTAGAGTATTTGTTGCTCCAAAATTACCAAGAAATTTCAAAATTGTATTGTACCCTACCAATCTTAGTATGATAGATTTTAGTTACAGATTTGAGTAGATCACAGGTATGAATGTAAAATACTATCATGCCAGCCACCTCACGCTGTGGGACCCAACCCATAAGACAATTCCATGATGACAGCTTTCTGGTTTCAATCATATTTTCAGAGTCAACAGTCACTTTAATCCATTTACTACATACTCTGCTGGCTTTGTATTGTTCCAGGATTTAAATCCAGCTAGTGTGTGGTACCAAGTTGAATGCTTTGGAAAATCTTAATTTTTTTTTTCATCAACACCCTTGACTTCATAAAGTAAACTTGCAATCAAGGCAAAGAAAGATATCAAGTTCATTTGACAGGGTCTGTTTTCCATAAACCCCTGCTGATGGGCATGAATTATATTCCCCCTATTAGCTGCTCCATTATTTTACCTGGGATCGATGTCAGCTTGACAGGCCTATAATTACCTGGGTCGTCTCCTTTACCCTTTTAAAATATTAGCTCAACACAAGATTTCTGTCAGTCTTGTGGAAATTCCCTGCTGCTCCGTGAGTTATGGAAAATTACCCTTTGTAGTAGAGAGCTGTAGCCAAAGCAGCACAGGACAAGGCTGTCTTTTCTCACTCCCCATCACCTGCCATACTTAAAAGGTGTCCCCCAGCCTCGCTGCTATCATTACATGTAGTCAAGAAAGTTGGACTTTGACCACTTGCCCTGTTTTCATGAGCACAGGACCCACTTTCTGCCCAGCACCATTACATGATGCCTTTTTTCTGCTCCATACCATGGTCCTGGTTTTCACAGCATGGACTTCCAGGAGCAGAGCTGGGGCCTCTGGCAGAGCCATGCTTCTGGGGAGCACATCCCAGCTGTGGGTGGCAAAAACTAAGGACATCCCAGTTGTGGTGGCTGGGCTGCTGGGCCACTGGGCTGCTGGGACCCAAGAGGTGATGGTGTGTCTGTCTGCCAGCTCTGCCTTCTACCTGGGGAGAACAAATGGTTCCTCTTTCTACGCTGAGCCTCCTGGCAGGCAAAATGGGGTTGGCTCTTTCTTGGCAGGGAGCTTTGTGGTCTGTACATGAGAGGAGGTAAACATGAACACATTCTTTGTCTTCTTTTTTCTTTTTGTTTTCCCTTCTTTTCCTCCACCTTCTCCACAATCTCTTTTCTGCTTCTGCCTGCTTCTTAACCCTCGTCTTTGTCTGGGTTTCTGCTGCTGTTATCATATCCAGGCAGGGTCTGTATAAAACAAATGCATATGCACGTAAGCACAAGAATCCACAGCCTATTGGACCACATGATGAGTGCTGTGTCTTTCATGCTCTGGAGCTGTTCTTGTGCATGTAGGCTGCAATTTTAACCGATGTCAAGGTCCCCTGGTGAGAGACAGATATCTTTTAATATATAACTAAAAATTGGCATGAATAGCTATAACTTCTGTAAGGAGGTAAGCAGACGTGCAGGGAAGAGTTCATAATCAATAATATCAAAACCATAGGGCAAATACACAAACTCCTGCTCTCTCCATTTATGTGAGCACATAGATCAGTCAGCATATACACACAGAGGAAGAAGGTACTGAAAAGGAGCATCCATGTCAAGCTAGGCTAGATGTTACACAGAGTTTAATAGCTGATTCTTTTTTAGGTGTATGTTTCAGCAGTGTACCATCCCATCCCAAAGCCAAGACATTTTTATAGCAAGGTTCTCACAGATTCCTTATGCTAACATCCTTCAACTTTTTCTCTGACCTTCTGAGAAAAAACAGATCTAGAATTCATAGAAAAAATCTAAAGCATTACTAGTTTTTGCTTCCAAAAGTGATTGGAGTTAGGCAGGGAGAAAGGGTAAAAAAAAAGTTGAAGACCAGGAAATTAGAAAGGAAATATGTCAACGTAGAATTTTTCCTCATGGGCTATTGACAAGGGACATGGCCAGTACAGTAGCAGCGAGTGATCATCCTGTCAGGCCACTGAGATGGAAGAGACACAGAGAACTCACTCAAATTTATGAGGACCCATGTAAGATGCTAAGCACGACTTGCATTTGGATATTAGTTTGCAGGGAAGTGATGTTTCTCTTCCCAACACAGGCCCCATAGAATAGCAATAAGGAAATGTTAAGGACTGGAACCAGCTCAGGGTTATTTTATTAGTGTATGTGGTTATCAGGCAAAGCCTAGCACTGGGGATCCTGTTACACACCACTGCTTCCCAGTCATTACTCCAAGCTTATGAGAGGAGCACATTTCCCTCCTGGGGGACTCCAGATAATTGTTGATTTGGAGGGTGAAGATGACTGGCAATGCTGAACCACTCACACACACACAAAATGTCAGACTTCACTTCCCATGTTTTAATGTAGATGCTTCAAGAAGAGACTGAGTCATTGATTTCCCTCTCCAGGATGAATCCTAAAGAATAGGTAGGCACTGACACGCAATTTGTTTCTCTGTCTTTCTGATAGCAAATAAATGAAGCAGCACTGAGAGTAGTGCTGAAACCACTCATTGACCGTGAAGCACCCACCCTGGCACAGGGTGGTGTGTGCATTAGGATAATGACACAGTACACCCCAGAGAAGGTGGTATTGTAGGATTAACTCTTACTTGCTTGCAGGAAAATAAGCCTGAGCTGAAACTGAAGTCTCTTGGTAATTTCACTCCCAGTCTGAACTGAGGGCATTGGTATTTAATGAAGACATCGGAAGGTAGCAAAGTCTTAAGACTTGGCACACCTGACACACCTGACACACCTGACACACCTGTCCTTATTAGCATTGCTTGGAGAGGAAGTAACCACACTTAAAGCTCAACCTAAAATTTGTTGAACTTATATGTAGCTCCCCATGTAGAGCAGACTCCAGGAAAATTTCTGTAGGTACAGAGATAGATGACAAGGTCGAAATACTTTATCTGTGCAAAATCCAGGAGCACAGGCAAGTGAGTTCGTGTAGCTCAGGGACTTTGTGGAGGTCAATTGGGACAAGAAATTTTATTTCCTTTCTGGACTGAGCAAGGAACACCTGAGTCCAGTCTATTATGGCAGCTCAGCTGATGAGTAATAATTTCATTTCTGGTGGCTGCTCTGCCACAGATGTACTGCAGATATACTGCTCATCCCAGCACTGCTTTAAAGGAGTGAGAATCAGGATATGCGAAAGAAAGAAAGGAAGAAGGAGATTTTGGTTGCACCTGCACTCCCTGCAGGCAGTGGGGTACTGGCTTATCAGTGGTTCTTCACTGGAGAAGGAGCAGGCTTTTGCCTTTTGAGATTAGATGAGCACTGCTCAGTCCAAAGGAAACTATCTGATTTTGAGAATTTCAGAGAAGTAAGCCATGTCCTTCTATGGTATTGCTCCATTCCCTATATTTAACCTCCATTTATGGGCATCAAAGCAGCAGTGGCCTTTTTCTGTCACTAGCACATCCCAGCATGTCCAGGGACTACTTTGGCCCTCAATGAAAGGGAAATCAGCAATAAGCACTCTCCAGGCAGGCCCCAGGAAACTCACATGCTGCCAAGGCTACACAGCTACTGGTGTCCAAAACAGCCAAAGTCTGCCTGCTAGCCAGTGGTCTCTGCAGCACAGACATCTCCGGAAGGATAAGGCCCATCTTGCCCATGGCAATTTTATGTCAGGGACTCCTTTAGGTCAGGATTAACTCCTGTTAGAGTAATATCCACATATGCTGCAGTATCTGCATGCATGACTGTGTATAACCCTAATTGTGCGAGTGGTTCTTGTAAAATGCGCAGGCAAGGGCCAGTCCTTCATTTCTCAGGTCCAGCACAGGCCCTTTAACACTTGCAGCATGTGTTCAAAACATGAAGTCCAGCAAGATATTCACTTCTACAACCATGGCTGACAATGTAGTTCTGCATGTTGAGGTTTGCAGAGCCCTGGAGTTCTTGCTGCCCCACAGTGGAAGTGCAGGAGTGATTCCTGCTGGTCCATCACAGTGACCTGGTAATGACAGGGCAAGGAGGGAGGAAAGATTCTCACTACCCTAAAGCAAACAGCAAAGAAAGACTGAAAAATTGTGAAAAATCATTTGACAGCTTGTCTTTAATTACAGAGCATCAGCCCTGTGCATTGACCTGGACTAAACAGAGTGGTCCCTCTGGGGTACAAATGTCTCTTGCTCTCCGTGCTGTTTGTCTGGGAGCTGGAAGGGATGTCAGTAAGTCACCAGGAAATACCATGTTCTCACAGACCCTGAGGTGCCTTAATTTTCATAATAATATTGTTTTCTTCTTAATTATTAATAGTCTTCCTAGATGAAAATAGTCTTTAAAAATGTATTAAGCAGAGATGTTCTGCCACGAAAGAAAGAAAAATATAAAATTTTGTCTTGTAGCTGCCTGAAGGCTTTATCCCAAAGAAAGATGTTTGAAGGAGAAAGAATAACCTAACAAATAAGGCATTGGATAGAGACTTCAGGAGCCTCACTGCTCTTCTTGACTGTGCCATGAGTGTCCACTGTCACCTCTGCTCCCTTCTGCTTAACTGTGGTGCAGAACAAGATGTATTTCCCTGGTGTGTGCTTTCTTTTGAAGCTTTAATTTTCTTGCTTCTGACTGCAGAGGAGACAGTAGTCCAGGGGATTGGTGTCATATGGGGAATTTAACTTCTGTTGAAATACATATAGTAATGTAAAGGAGCATGGATGATGATAGACAGAGGGTCTGGAAAACAGATGTAACTGCATTTGGGGAGAGGTGGGTTGTTTCTAGACATTTTTCAGGTGATGATGGCTGTTACCAGTCTCTAAGACAATGTTCCAATGCTGTCATAAAAATAAAACTAAACTCTAAAGGTGAAAAAAAACCCACCAAAATGTCTCATGGCTGTGGTCTCAGACCAGTTCAGGTATGCTCTGAGAAAGAGGATACCTGACTGCAGCCCTCTCCTTTATTATCCCCTACAAGTCCTTTAATGCTAAGATCCATGTGAACCATCAAAGAGCCAGCACAAAAATTATCCTTAAGGGAATTCTGTGCTGGTATTATTATTTATACCAGCCCAGTAACATGGTAGGTAGCTCTCAGACTCCCCATAGAATACTGTCTGCATGGTTCAGGTAGGGAAAGCAAGGCAAATAGCTTAAGCAATTTATCCCAGAAAGCACACGGGCCAGGAGCAGAGCGGGAGCAGCACTTGGATGGTCCTGTGTGTGTGCACTCCTCTGCGCTGGCTGTTTAGCAATGCAGTTTGTCCCCTTAAGGGGAGCAGAATCCCCCGCTAGGATTGTTTAAACCTGGCAAAACTCATCTATTCCAAATGACTACCCAAAGTAATCATTTACATGCAACCGAGTATTGTCTCAGAAGTAATTTACTACTGATTACTTCTCTAATGTGCATGCTAGTCGTATGCAGCTGCACAGCATTACATGATAATCAGCCCTACCCTTCCGAGGGGAAAGCTAACTAGCTCGACACAATCCAGACCCTCTTGCCAGCGAGAAATAATCTGATTATTCTGTAAGATTATTGTTTTTCCTTTGCAGAAAGTTCTGATCCTTCTGTTACATCCAAGGACATCCATCATCCCAGCATGCGTGAAGCAGGCCACTAGGTGGAAGTGTTGGCTGAGCGAGCTAAGGAGATGCAAGCTAAATAAAACAGAAGAAAGTCATGGGTTCCTGGCTTGCTTTCTGTTTAGGAACATCTGTACTAGCAGCCCAGCCTCACACTTGGTGAAAAGCACCATTGGTGAAGGCACTCTGTCATTTTGATAGTGCATTGCTGTTGAATAAAAAAAGTAATAATACAGAAGTTACAACTTAAATTGAGATGGCTAAACACCTGACTGAGGCAGCTCCATAATAGGGAAGCCAATTTTGCAGAGTTCCTGTTGAGTTCAGCAGTTGTGAAAAAATACAGCTGTTCCTTTGAGTGCCTTAAAAATATAAAAGCAACTAACATAACCCCTCGGCTTTAGGGACCAGCCTGTGGCAATCCTGGCCTGCCATGTTCTCCTGGTACCTCCTTATGCCCTATTTTGCTGCAAGTTCAAAATTCTGGGGAAAACGATCTTTTCTCCAATGATCAGACAGGTTTGGCTGGAGAAGGGCTGGCACATTGATCGATCGGAAGAGCTGCAGAGGTGATGCCTCCCTGACCCCCCAGCCTTCTTGAGGTAAAGGAGGTGACCCGGGGGTGAACTCTGCCTTTGGCAGTGCAAGGAGGATTGGTCACAATAGGGAGGGGGCCGTCCCGTGTGAGTGGTGGGGGCTTGTCCAGGCACAGATAGGGACTTGTCGGTAATGTGGCAGCTTGACTGCTCCCCCCTCAGATGCCAGAAAGTGCTGCTAAACCTAGGTACCACGGTGATTTCTTCCTCTGGGATATCTCTGAGGACGACTGAGTCTTTTTGCTTCTCTTAAAGCGCGAAGGAGAGGGGCAGCGGGGGTTTCTCAACAGAGAGGGAAGATTTACCAGTGGAGGGAGGTGTTCCTGCATGGGAAGCTGCTGCTTTACCTCTGTGTTTACTCTCCCAACAGTTCCCACTTAATTAAAGCGCTCCAGCAACAATAAATACTTTCGGTGTGCGGTCTCGCCATGAGCTGCCTTACACAGCGGGGTTCACAGGGCTGCTGCATTTCTGTGCTCTGCGGTGGCTGCCCGGCACTCGCCATACCCACGGTTTCTCTTCATTGCCTTTTTAGTGTGCCTGAGCATGATGAGCTTGTGCCTAAAGGGGGCATAAGTGAATCTCCAAAGGATGGGGGATTAATTTGGAGAATGTAGTACATCTCAGTGTACATGGGTATGGATACTGCAGTGTGACAGCTCTGTAAATCCTCCCGTGCAACCCACTAAAGTGGAGGACAGGATGCTGAGAGTTAAACAATGGCTTTCTGGCAAGAGGGCATCATTGCACGCCTGAAAGAAGATGAGGATGATGAAAATAAATGAATGCCCTTAATAGCACTCTTCTTGGAGCTCTGAGGAAGTTAAGAAGACAAACTATGCAGTCTCAATCATATGAAACTTAGGAGGACTCATTCAAGTAGGAATTGTCAGGTTCCTATGTGGCAGACAGGGAAAACCTCACTGCTTTTTTTGCCTTAAGGGTTGTTGTTTTTGGGTAGCTCTTTCAAAAGAGAGTCTTTCAGGGAACTGGGCTGCCCTTGCCACTGCAATGTCCCAGCCTTCCAGGCACTGAAGCTAAGCCAGGAGGTCAGGGCATCCAGTTATTGGAGATTGGAACCTCCAGGCTGCTTCTCAGAGCAGATGAACTGTGCTATTTCATACAACAGAGAGGTGATGGGTTGGGATGCAGCTAGCCAGCTAATAGTGACACAGCTAGGTAGTATTTTGGATCAGTGCCTTCTTTTTCCCCCTACATGCTTCTGTAAGTCAAAGCAAACTTTAGATTAGCCCCTTCAGTTCTTCAACCCCCCCTAATGTTAGGAGACACTCCTTAGAACATATTAATACACCCCTTCCCAAAAATTTATTTTCTTCATGCTCTTTGTATTTTTGTAGTATGGCCCTCAGTGGATCTTATAACACATTCATTACTTCTTAGGGGCCATGCATAGCAGCCAATGGCTGGAGGGAGCACAAAAGAAATGCCTGTCTCTCCATACCATCTTCTGTGCTTCTCCATAGACCATCTGTTGAAGCACAGAAGTGTCAGGTACCAGACTTACTGCTTATCTTGCATGTTGTAAGATGTTGCTCCTGGGACCATCACGGTTCATGGTGGCAGAGCAAAGTACCTCTTGTTTTTCCCACTCTGTATGCCTTGGAACCCCCAAGAAAGAAGGTTGCTGGTGCACCACAATTGGTGGCCTGCAATACCTCCCTAGCATTGGTTTTATTTTACGTGGTGCTGTAGTCACTGAAAAAGTGATAGCTGCTGCTAGCAGAGCAGCAACTGCTGTAAGCAGGGGACAGCTTCAGGGCACAATGAAAGACATCAACCCTCAGCCTGCCGTCCTTCCTTTGCTCTGTTGAGAAGTGCCCTGTCTTGACAAATATGCCACAGTGTGAGCAGAGCTAGTGAAAGATTTGCAAAGCTGAGAGCACGTATCCCTGAATTTGTCCACCCAAGTGAGGCTTGTGATGCCCCAGACCTCTATAGAAAAAATTAAATCCCAGCTACTGCAAGCCTCAGATTATTGGCTGAGAGCATATATTCACATGATACCTTTGGAACTGTGGAAATCCTGAAAGTTGAAAAAAAGGGTAAGGCATCCCAATACTGGACACGCTAAATAATATGACAGACCATTATGTAATGATCCAGGAAAAAAGGTTCTGCTCCTGTAGTGGCTTTATCAGAGCGTCACCATTGAGGCCTTGTGAATATAACTTTGACCCAAAAGGAGGGAAAGGCTCCTGCTAAAGGTGCACTTGTGGCCCAGCCACTGACTTTTTCCAGCTGAAGATCTACCCCAAATGCCTGAGTTTAGTGTGCTTTTTCTGCTCCCCAAAAGCAAATTCCCTTGTTTTCTGAAACAGTAAGATTAATACTTAGGGCTTGCTAACCATTTTACATGTTCAGTGTGCTATACAAATATTAACTAATGAATCTCATCATGACATAATTAAATCTTATTTTACAGTGATTGAATGTTATCTTACACTTTATACAATACTGTAATTACAAAGATAGGGGGGAAAAAAGCCTAATAGATCTAAGAGTGAGAACAATTGACAGTTTTATGGTTCCTTTTTTCCTCCTTCCTTGTATCCAAGATGACTGGAGAATCCAGCACAGTTTTCTGAAGGCCAGAGGAAATTAGTTCAGAAGATGAGCAGAACCCAAATCCCATGATGGTTGATTTTTTTTTTTTTGAGAGGGTCTTTTCAATGCTGTTGTTTTTCCAAGTTCCTGAGAGATCAACACCAGTCTGAGCCTAGTTCAGCCTAACTCTCCCATTTCTCTCTGAAGGAACCAAAACTAAATGCAGGCAGCAGAGTACTCCTTCCTCTGATCCTGATCCCCAAGGAGGGTTTGCTTACTAAGGAGAGCACGGATCCATCCCAGCATACAGCCTCCTTGGCTCCCTGCTCACATTCTAAGCACTGGACAGCCCACTGCCCTCCCTCCAGGACCCACCGTGGGGTACACACATCTACAGTACCTGGCCCTGCAGCTGCCATGCTCTTTGGCCTCATAGCAGCCCTGGAAAAGTGGATGCCAGGGTTTTGATGCAGGGAAGTGTGGATCAGGGCACTCAGACACCCGAGTTGCTGCTGTGTGGGGTGGCCTTGTGGCAGCCCCCTGCAGCATCCACCCATAAGAGGTGACCAAAGCAGCTTGTGTTTGCAGAGACCCCCCTGCCTGCTGCTCCCCAGGCTGAGGCAAGGGAGCAAGGTGTGAGAGGGGGAGTGAAGATGGTGCATGAGAGGAAAGGATAGACTTTGGGGATCACCCTCTTACAGCCTGCTCCATGTTATGTCCTATCATAAAGTCAACATCTGACTCTGAGGGGTTATGAAACTGCTTTCCAAAGGGAATTTCTTCCTTATCTCTCCTACATTGTTTGCCAGGAATAAAGCTCTTCTGAAGCTCTCTTCTGGACACAAGGATTGTTCTGTTAGCACAGAGCAGGAGGGGGCAAATTGATGTTGCCAAGGCAGAGTATTTGCTCTGAGGTGCCTTGCATGTGAAATATGGGGATGGGCTGCAAACTTATTTCAACAGGGCAGCAAAACTGGGAGTTCCTTGAAGATAAAGCAACCCCAAAAGGCCAGTTGGACCAGGCTCTGCTTAGCACAGGGCACAAGAAAGAGAGTACCTGGCCCCAGACAACCATCTGGATAGCCAGAAAACTGCTCTGCTGTGTTTCAAGTATCCAGTGCTCCCAGGAGAGCCAGAGGTTTCTGGGATGCTGAGAGTTGGTGTGACTTCCACTTGCCAGAGCTTCTAGAGACTCGTGACTCCATGTTAGCAGCTGTTTTATAGTGGGTAAAAGGGTCCATCAGCAGACTAGGCATGTGGTAGGCAATGCTAGCCACAAAAGGGAAAGAAGGACACAGGTGGTTGCAGGAGGGCAACAATACTAATTCAATCTATGACAGAAATAATGTTAAGAGGAAAAACTACAGGATGGAAGATAAAGAGGATGCTGAGTGTGATCAAACAGGAGTAGGAGCAACTAGTGGTGAGGAAGTGACCCAAACATTTGCTCTTACAAAACCCAGTCTAAGATCTTGCTGAGAGACAGGTGACAAGTAGCAAACAGGGGAAGCAGGCAGACAAGCCCTGGATGGCTTCCTCCTCTGCAGGATGTGCTGACAGCTGTGGTGAGTGGTGAGCCTTTATCCCTGGGGCACTCCAGGCATGGCTGGTGCAGGCAGCAGGAGACAGTGCCCACTGGATCTATTCCAAAAGCAGAAGAGGTCCAGCTGCATCTCAAAGTCACCTTCAGAGAAAAAGCATGGGAGTAACTTGAAAAGGAGCCTGTGTCAGTGGGGCTGCCCTGATGCTAGGAGCAGATCAAACCCCATTCAGGGCTTAAATATCCCATTGTGCCTTAGGTTTGGTTAGGTTTCCTGCTGTGCTGATGAAGACACAGTGGTGATGCTCCTGGGAGATGTAGAAAGGGGTGTAGGTGCTTGCAGTGCTATCCAAGATGCCAAATCAAGATTTCTCTCTCTCTATCTAGGAACAAAGTCCATGAAATGCTCAGCATTTTAGCATGCCTGTTCTGCAGTCGATTAGTGCTGGCAAAGCTTTTGTTATCCTGTTATCCCTGGCAGGTTGTTGTTTGGTTGGTTGGTTGTTTTTTTTCATTTGTTTGTTTGTTTTTAATTTTTTTTTAAACCTAAATATCTGAGTTATAATCATTAATATCTGAGTTGGCTTTTGTGTGACCTGATAGCCAAGTGCAAACCTCTTGCACCTCTTGGAGCACCAGAATTGCTTCCATTGCTTTATAGGAGGTGGTGTAGCCACGAGGGACAGTGGGTGTCCCTCACTAAATCACCACTCCACAGTGAAGGTGATAGCAGAGAGGAAACCAGCTGAGGCTGCTGGGGGGAGCAGCTGCAGTTGGTGCCCTGTGAGTTGAGGTGTATTCTTACTCTGGCTTTTTGAAACAGATTATATGCATAAATAATAAAATATCTTGCTCTGGGAAAGTGACCAGTGAGCTGCTCCATCTGGCAAAATGTGGGCATCTCTGGGGAATTCGGCAATCCTGAATGGATCTGGCATCTAAAAGACTGGGTCATGCTCAGAGTCACCCACGCCCCTTCTGAGGGGAGAGTTGGAGAAAAGGATGAAGAGCAAAGTGCTGTTGTTCTCTGGGGGGCTGGTGCTGGCTAGTAATCTGCTGGACCAGCTTATGAGGGCTGCTTATCTTCTCTCATTTCTCAAGCTTCAGTTTCTAACGGACTGGCTTCCAGTTGGCAAAGGGAGCTCCAAGCAACTTTGGTTTCATTGGTAGTCTCTGAGGGTATCTAAATAGATCCCATGGTGCCACAACAGCTGCTAGCTGCATGGTCACCCTGTCCCCTTTGTAAAGGGGGTGCCTCTGCCCCCTATTTTTCTCCTGTTAGTCTGGATCCATGCTGAGGTCCTGCTAATGGTGTAAGAGGACTGTCCAGTAGGGACTGTCACCATGACCCACGGTGACCTTGTTCTGCATGCTTCTCTCAGGCAAAGGCCAGCAGATAACCCTTAGGCAAGGAGGTAACCTTTTGTGCAGGGGTCAACTGACACTCTGAGGTCTCTTCCTGGCAGTTTTTAAGCCCTACTGGACCACAGTGGTGTAACTGGAAAAGCATCCCTCTCTTCTGGACCAGGCTGCCAGTGCTGCTCTGGTGGTTGTTCTGCAGCTTGCACGACTGGCTGGGATTGCCACATCACTCCTGGGCTGTACTTCCACCCCTGCCCTGTCAGGCGTATCAGACATTATCCCTGGCACAGAGTGCACAGAGGACATGCCACCAGGACATTTCTGCTCCTGCTTCCTATGGACCTGTAGACAGCCCAGGTGGCAGTGCAAACTCCATGGCAGGACATTTTCTGCAGAAGGGGTGCACTGGACATGCTTAAAGACACTTTGAGCACCTTTTCCATAGCTTGTAAGCCCCCTCACATGTGCCTCCAGTAACTCTGCTAGCCTCTTTGTGTGGCTTCTTATCAACACTGTTGCATGGCAGGGAAGGTGTCTGAGCTCAGGTTGCCACCCAAGTCTTCAGGTACAGGGACAAAAAGAGGGAGGCTATATCCTCTCTCTCACCTGGGATGTGAGCTTTCTCCCTGGGTCCCCCTTCCCTCCTCAACAAAAGCTCTGCATGATTATGAAACTGTGACAGCAGACAAAAAAATGTCGACTGAGGGAGAGAAGCATAGTGGGCAGCCACATATTATCACAGTTAATCCCTTGTAGTTTTTCCCCAGTGAGAATTTGTGGCTATCAAATAGTGTTAAAAATTGCCACAGGCTGTGTGTGGGGTGCAGAGGGGGGATCAGTTTGCTTAAGACCAACATTGTCTCTCCACTAGGGATCATTCTGTAATGCCTGATGAAGGACATGGTAGTAGCTCTGGCATGGATTAGCTGCAACCCCTCTGTTAACCTGTGCTATCCCACAGAGATGATACTGCAATAAATAATCAAGCACATCAGTGCATAAACATGCTGCCTTCGCTCTCCCCAGGTCCTATTCCGGTGGAGCAAGCATTGTGTATTCCACACCAGGCTAATCATGGGGAGGAAATTTGCTGCAGACTGGAATCTCATCAAAGCAAACAACAGCAATCTCAATGAATTGCAGCAACCCAAGTGTCTGCTTTAATCACTCACTCATGTGTTTCCTTTAGTAAAATAAAAGAAAGCACAACACATGTAAACTTGATCGCTCTTAAATGAACAGTTTAATCCTGGCATGGCTCTTGCTTGTCTGCAGAAGGAAAGAGGATTGTTTTTACAGACAGGCTTCCAGATGCTGTGGCACTGGAGCCCATGTTGCATGCTGAAGGGTAAAAACATAATAACTGAAGGAGGGCAATAATGCTAGGTAAAAATCTGGTGCCAGGAAGCTTAAAAAAAGGTTATATTGTAAGTAGAATGGACTGAACAAGTGCTTTGGAAATCAGGGAGTGTGTTACTGGTGTCACACCGGATGGCACAGTTGCAGGCTTGGGTAATGTTGAGGTGTCATCAACCTTTTCCCTCTGGAAGTAACAATTAAGGCTGTTGTGGAGAGAGTTATTTAGAAACAACAGAAGCTACTGCCTAAGACAATCTACTCCTCAGGCCAAAGACAGGATTCATCCAAATTATTCCTTTAGGTTATCTAGACTTTGATACCTGCTCTTTCTACCACTGGGGTGCATTGGAGAGTTTCTAATGAAACAGAAATTACATTTTTTTCCCCATGAAACTTTGATTGTTTTACATGCATTTACAGTGCTGCTGCACTTCAGCTCATTTGAGGAATAAACGCACAAATCCATTCCATCACCCTCTCCCCTTCTCGCAGAAGAAATCCAGAGCATCTCTATTTCAAAAAGTGAAAGTTGGACTTTTTCTTTCAATAGCCTGGAAAATTATTTGGTTTGATTCAGGATTGTGTTAATAGATTTACCCGAGGGCACTGGCATTGACTCTAGTGGTATAATGCCTGATTTACGTCCTATGTGAGAACAGAACCAGGCATGCCACCTCTAATCCTAAATAATTTTCTCACTTTCATATTGTAATATTGATCTGTCCGTTTCAAAGCAGTCGAGGCATTCATCTTGTTATCAGATTCT
This sequence comes from Manacus candei, assembly GCF_025592945.1. Lineage (NCBI taxonomy): Eukaryota > Metazoa > Chordata > Aves > Passeriformes > Pipridae > Manacus > Manacus candei. The sequence continues at coordinate 8,571,097 of NW_026138066.1, forward strand.
CACAGGAGCACAAGGCTATGTTCAGTCAATAACTTCTCAATAAATGCTCTATTTTTAAGCAAAAAACCCACCCAAAAACAGACAAACAAAAAGAGTTAATCCTTAGATTTGACTACAAAACAAAGCTAAGTTAATAAACTGTAAAATAGTATGGAGCAACGGGGCTAGATTTCCCTATATTCATGTTGGTTTTAATTAGTGATTTACCCTGGGATGAAGCCCCTGAACTCAGCAGAGCTTGCTGCTAAATAAGATGTTATTGAGCAATAAAGAGGCCTGACTTCCCACCGTGAAGCTCTCAGTACAGATGAGCATATGTGTCCCTTGGCCGCTCGTATTAGGGAATGAGGAATGTGGATTTAGGGAGAGTGAGTGGTGTGTGGGTCCATCCATAGGAATACTCCCTTTTTAAACCTGAAGCCCTCAGGATCTCACCAGCTTCAAAGATAATTTTTCCAGGTTTAAACAATTAGAGCATCCTAGAAACTCTCTAAGTAGCTGAAGCAGCCCAGTGCAGGTGCTGAGAGCCATGTTATAGGCAGCTGGCTGGAAGGAAAAAGCAAACAGGGCATGCACAGACACCTGACACAATGTATCGAGACGCTTGCCACTGATTTAAGCAAGATTGAGATTTCTCCTCCCCCCTGGTGCTGGGCATCAATTGTGCTCTTGGGCAAGTTGCATTGAAACACGGGAATACAGCTCTCCCCCCTCCAGCTGTATCATGGTTGATGCAGCCTAGTACATGGTGGGTTTAATGCCCTGGTAGCTTCTCTCTCCACCTCACTTCTGGCTTTTCTGGTGTATTTGACCATGCATTACTTCATCTTAGCCACACTCCATTACGTTTTTTAAATGTTAATCATTGCAGGTCTAGCAGTCCTCATAACAGATGGTGAATTGGCCTGTTTATTCCTAATGCTTTGGGAGAAGGTGGAATAATCAGTAAAGATATTTATGGTGAAATATGGTTTCAGCAGGGTGGGACATCGTGCCTACATTTGCAGTAGTAAACCAAACAGTGCACAGAAACACTCATGGATATTGGCTATTATTGGCTATCCTGTCAGAGACTTCGCAAGCACACTGCTGGCCTGTGCCAGCTCCATGTTTGCCTTTAGGATTACTGGGCATGGTTTGGGAACTGGATCATTTCACAGACAATTCCCCTGAGGCAGTTTGCATACAGCTGCCCTTCTCTGAACCTGGGCAGAGCATTAGGCAGCTGCACGCTGCTCCATGGCACTTGGCATAGGGAGTGTGTCCAAAGAAGGGCAATGAACCTGATGAAGGGTCTGGAGCACAAGTCTTATGAGGAGCAGATGAGGGAGCTGAGGTTGTTTAGCCTGGGGAAAAGGAGGCTCAGGGGGACATTGTCATTCTCTACAATTACCTTAAAGGAAGTTGTACTGAGGTAGGAATCAGTTTTTTCTCCCAGCTAACAAGTGGCAGGACAAGAGGAAATGTCCTCAAGTTGCTTCAGGGAAGGTTTGGATTAGACATTAGGCAAAATTTCTTCACAGAAAGGGTTATTAAGCACTGGAACAGGCTCCCCAGGGAAGTGATGAAGTCACCATCCCTATAAGTGTTCAAAAACTTGTGGATATGTCACTTGAGGACATGATTTAGGGGTGAACATGGTGGTGATGCCAGGTTGACAATTGGACTTGATAATCTTAGAGGTTTTTTCCAACCCTAATGATTCTATGATTATATGATATCCCAAACCCTGATTTGCCAGTATAGCTGTATTCAGTGACCCTTTCACTCTCCTGGTCACTCCATCTCCCTTCTGTTTGGACTGTTGTAGGAAAGCATCACATTTCCAGCATCACATTGCTGGAAAGCACACTCATTCCAGCCCTGGAAAAAAGAGCAGCTTATGTTTCCAACACAAACCTTGCCCCTGAGGGCTTGGCTTGCTGTAGTCAGGTCATGCACTGACATTGGGCTTGCTTGAGCTGAAATGCCATGAGGGTTGACCTGAACACCATCATCAGAGAAGAATTAATACCAGGTTCAACAGAAACATCAAGAGCCCAGGCAGCTGGTGCATGGTCATTATGCTGGGAATGATGTTTTGGTGCCAGAAGGAGGTACTGCAGGATCTTCTTCAAGATCTTGACCTCACGTACACTAAATCTCATTCAAAAGGCAACATCTTCCATGATGTAATCCCGTTTAAAGAGCAGACAACACTGGGGTATCTCCAGGGGAGAAATGCATCAGACAGTAATGGACTGTGTGATCCATGAGCTCTAAGGCTGTTGCAAGAGCGTTAAGAAACAAATCTTAACTATGTTGAAAGGGTGTTATTGCACACCAAGGCACTGGTGTTTCTTGGGCATCCCATGCCTGCTCCTCCCAAACTGCCAGTCCTGCTCCACCTATGCCACTTGTTGAGATGTGCAACCTCAGACACCTTGCTGGTAGCACCTACAAAGCTGATAGAAGTAAAAACCTAACCCTGGCCTGCTGGTTCCATGCAGAGCTCCCAGCATAAATAAACATGCTTGTCTACAGATACTCATCACGTCTTTTTTTCCATGAAGCCTGCTAGGGCAGTAAAGAAACGCACAGGGAAAAAAAGCGGTTTTTAAAAATAACTTAAGAAAATTTATCACATATAGGTGGTCAAAATTCCAATGCTACTCACAAGGAATAGTTAAGTATCTCTGAAAACCTCTAAGAAATTAAGAACTGCCAAGAAATACATGCCTTTTAACTCATATACCTATGGTCAATTGTTGCCATAGTTATATCAGACAGCAATTCACACTCTGTCCTGAGCTCTCAGCTCCACTCCAGGCTCTGGGCAGACCTCTGAGATGACCAAGGCAGTCACAGCAAGTCATTTAGCAAGGAGTGCAACACATCCCCTTCTCAAGAAAAAGGGCTGAATGAACAGAGGGGCCTTTGTTGCACCGGCCCCTGTGTTCCAATATGCACTGTTTGTGAGGACACCATGCAAATCTCAGAGCCAAAGCCTGCCCAGAAATGCAGAGACTGTCATTTCATTACTTCAGTCTGAGCAAGACTGATTTCATGCTACATTACCTTTCTACATGCTGTAGATGTAATTCTAAATACCTGTGCCGTTTGCTCTGCACTACGTGCTACACACGTGTTGGAAAGTAGGTTATTTTGCTGACAGTTTTGAGAAGGCTGTAGTTACAGCAGTGCTCCCGTTTGAGTAGCACCTAGTGAATAGGGTACAATATATGATCAAACAGCCTTGGCAATCCCTTTTCATTAGTGGGAGTAAATGTTTGACACTGCATCAATCTTCTGCTCCCTCTCCTCTTCCTCTAGGAGTGCCAAGTCATTTTAAAGACGCATTAAATTGCCAGAAGACTCCTAAAGAAAGCCAGTCAGCTCGCTGCTCGTTTGGATAAAGTTAATTACAGTGAAAATTAAAATCTACGGTTCTTGATTGGTGTTGTTGAGACTTACAGAATCACATTGTCCTTGGGGAGCTGCCTGCCAGCTCTCCTTCCTCCCTCCCTCTTCCTTTCTTTGTTGTTCTTTGTAATTGTTTTGTCACCTTTGCTGAAGGTATCTGACCAGGGGCTGAGCTGCCAGGGGCGTGATGTGCTGCTGCCGTGCACTGCTGACTGAGAGCAATGTGGAAATGCCCAGCCTTCATCACCATTGGCATGGCATCTTGTCTCAGTTGCTGCCTTGAGATAGGACAGGGGGATTTTACAAGGAGAGAGAGAAAGTATGTCCTGGGACTGATGGTAGTGCACGGAAGGGGAAGGAAGAGCCTCCACAGACATCAGTGTTGCTTATGAGCCACACTTGCATAGGTGGCTTCTGGCCAGTCCCAGGACTGCTCTGGAAGAGTGGTCTAGCTACAGACTTCATTATTTATTTATTATGGTACTTTTTTATTTTTTTATGGTACCTAACACCTGCATTTCCCCAGCCAAGGTTTCCATTCATAAGAACAAGATCAATTACAAATGATTAATAAAAAGGACTTGTGATGCCAAAGAATGCTGACTGTCATGTGGACTAGTAGTGTGTGCTCTCTCACTGTTTCTTTAGCATCTCTCCCAGGTGGAATCGAAGCATTCTGGGGAAATGCTTGGAGGGGAGGAGAGAGAATAAGCTTGCTCTGTGCTGACATGGTGTCCTCGGCCCTTTCCTGGACTGCTGAGGCCAATGCGCTCAGCATCAGGGTACTTTTAGAGAGGGCTGGTGTGAGAGGTGTCAGAAAGGTGAAAGCAATACAGCACTGCAGAGAGACATGAAGGCCCCAGCATATGTGTCTGATGCTGGACCTTAGCAATGCCTAGATAAGTCAGAGAAAGTAAAATTTCCTCTGTTTTAAAAGCATAATAATTCAATACCTTCATAAAAGATCACAAAAAGATGACTGCTTATCAAGTGGAGAATACAAGAACACAGTCACAAATGCATTTTGGCTTAATTGGGTGAAAGAATGTTAATGACTGGTTTTGATTGAACAGCAAGAATAATTGATTTAAAAAACACATAGAACATTCAAAATTCTGGAGCAGAAATTTCTGAAAAATTAATAGCTGGGCATATCCCTTAAAACTCCTGACCAGGGCTGGCTGTCTTAGGAGCATATGGGATTTGTCATCCCATCTATGGAGTTTAGGATACTGGGTCATACGAAGAAAATGGGGATCAGTGTGCTGACACATATGTAACATATCTGGTGGATTTACACATTCTGAGAAAGTTAGTTTAAAGTATATTCTTGACTTAATACAGCCTTGCCCAGAAGTGCCATTCTTTTTATTTAAGGCTATTGCATGGAGGTGGCATGCAGACATTAGCTGCCTGAAAGCTCTTCATCTCTGCATTTCCCTGAGCCATATCTAAACTCTGACTCTTATGAGGTAACTCCATGCCATGAAGAGAAGGTATGTGCCTCAATGTGTATGTGTATGAGAGTGGGGCTGCTCAGGGCCAGGTGGTAAGAAGGCGAGAAAGAAAAAACAATACTAAATTCAGAATCAATTTCATGCTGCCTAAAGCCAAGCTTGTTTTCCAATGGATAAGAACACATCAGGGGATACAGAATATTTGTTTGGCATGTGTCTCCAACCAGTAGATAAAGGCAGAGCTGCTCAGAATCACTGTATTGTAGATTTTCAAAGGGAAAAGCAATGTCTAAAAGTGCAAGGAGAGAGCAACACAAGATTTCTTTAAAGGGAACTTAAAGCAACCAACATGAAAGCAAGTACTTAAACTAAAAGCAGTTTCCTCTGCCAACTGGCTTGCTCTTTTCTCCTTGAAATTCCATTCAGAGACTTAAAAATCACTGCTGACATTTTGCAGAACATCTCCACTCCCCTTCTTGCCCACCGTGGCCCTCCCTTGTGCATTAGGACATGTAAGAATTAAACTGACACAAAAAAAAATAGCACCTTGAGCAGCTTCCAGGCACTTCAGGGGCTGTATCCTGACATGGTGACTTTAAACTGTGCGTAGTGGAGGGAGGAAACAACTCGGCAGTAACGAAAAGCCATTGGAATAGAGGGTGATTGCTGACTCAGAAATGATTTTGTGCATGCAGGGACAGAGGTGACAGCCAGAAATGTTACACGAACTTGACCGAGTGGTCACACCAGGCCTGCTCTTGAGGAGCAGGTTTTTGCTGTGTCTGTCTGTTCTTTTTCTTGGTATTTGACTTCTAGCACCGAATTCTGTAGACTCCTCCACTGCTTACTCTGACTGAAAGTGTTCCTGGAGTAAAGCCGTTTAATGAGCCTCTGTCCTGTCTTCTTTGCTCCTTTCTCTGAGGGTTCATGCCCTGAGCGGACTAAAACCAAGCAGTTATCCACCTTACCAAGCCCCCCTGGGACACAGCCCTACACACTGTGGCGAGCATCCTGACTAGCATAGTTATCTTGCTCCTGCTTTGCTGGAGATGACCTGATGTCAGCCCACAGAAGCAATGTAGACACCCCCTTGTCTTCTCCAGGTAGGATAACCCATATAGGCAGCAACATATTGGGCTTTTGGTAAGCCTGGACTAAGAGGGTCCTTGGTACCTACGGCTACCCCTTCATTTCAGGTGTGGCCTTAGGGGCTTTAAAATCATCCCGGGCTTATAAAATCAGAGACTCAAAGGGAGCTGCTGTTCCCTAGTCAATGAAGCTGGCTTGTGAATGGGAGCCTTTCACTCTGTGCTTCCTCTCTCCCCCTGCGAGAAGTGAAGATGATAATAAAATGTGAACATCAAACCTTGCTTTGTGGAGTTCTTTGATCCACAGATGGAAGGTTATATAAATGCAAAGTGCTATCATTATTTATAAGGAACACACAGTCTACAGCTCCTTGCAATCTGGTGCGGTGGAAATAAACAGGAAGGCACAAATTTAGCATGATGACTTCACTGCTGGATCTAATAAGATGCAAAGACAGGCTGGGAAGATGTAAGTTTGTTTGAACACATGATGCTGTTTTACCAGTAATTGACAAATACAAATTATGAAAAAAGAATCTGATGTGCTGGATTCACAGGTGGTGAGAACTGATCTGACCCCTCTTAGTGCAGCAATCTCTGAGAGTTTGCATCAGTTTCATTTCCCCTGTTATCAAACCCTTACTTCCAGAGAAATCTATGTTTTAGAAGCTGGCTGCTTTCCTTCCAGGTATAAATTAATGTGGTTAAAATGACTGTCTTAAACCTGCTGACTTAAAATGCTGGTATTTTGTGCAGTTGCAACAGGAATGCATTTTAACTAATAGCAGGCTGACAGCTTCAGAAACTGAAATCCAGGAGTTATGCTTAAGAGGAACAGGTGGGAAGACAGCTGTTCATCTTCTGCTAGAAATGAAAGAGCCAATTCCTGAGCTTCTGCCTGGCTTTAGGGAGTATCTCTCCCCCTCTGTCTGTCTGGTGCTGTGGGATCCCTCTTTTCCCTGTTTTGACCTTTTTTTTTTTTGTTTCCAGTGTGTAGGCGCAATACAGGAAAGGAAATACGAGCTCTCTGGCAATGTGCCTCAGCTCTTCTTTGGGGGTATGCCAAGCTGGTGGAGGAGGGGACCAAAGGCTCACCTCTTGGTTCCTCTGGGACCCAGATGCTGCTGAGATTTCTCATACCTGGTGATCGGTAATTTGGTGCAGAGACTGAAGGGTGAAGGCTATGGGTCGCCTCGCTGGCTTTGCTTTGGATGCTGTGAAATCCCTATTAGGCAACCGGGAAGGTAATGCTGCCCAGAGTGTTCTGTGGCCCACCTGTCTCCCTCCTCACTGCTCTGGACAGAACCACTCCCAGCAGTGCAACCCAGGCTGCTCAAATCACCTGCCCCAGGGAGGCTCTGGCTGAGGGTTCCCTCTCCCTGCAGAGCTCTTTCTAAGCCCCAAATCAAATTAAAACACAATGCTCTTTGCTCAGTGCTGCCCAGGGATCGGGAGCTGCACAGGCTGGGTTTGGAGCTGTAAGTGGACTTTGGCAGCTGCTGTGAGTTGACCTGGTTATGGGGCTGTTTTACAGCGCGATCACACCAAGCCCATTTGGACCAGCGCTGCCTGGAGAGACAAGGTGAAACAGAGGCAGGCACATTCCCAGCATGGCAGTATTTTAGCATCTGTCTCCAACCCCCCACAGAGCACATTCAGGGATTTTAGGCAGCAAGTCAAAGTACAGGGGCTAAGGGACCTTGGTTTTCATAGCATATCTTTGCTTAGGATTGAGAGACAAATGACAGGTAAGAGGGACCTGCTCAGGCTTACCAATTGGCCAGGCAGGCAGTGGCTATCTTATTTTAAAATCTTGTTCTCTAACGCTGTACTGTTTGCCCTTTGGACATTAGGCAAAGCATTGCTGTCTGCACGCTTTTCTGAGCACCTGCCTTACTCCCTCCTGTTGCAGGGATTTACTTGTGTTGAGCTCTGCAGAACCAGGCAACCACTGATGCTCACCACTGCCACCAAGGGCTCTGGCTGGAGCTGAGACTGGGAGGAGGAGATGCCTTTACCTGTCTCATCCACCCCTCCAAACGGAGGTGCAGGAATGAGTTTTCATGCTAGGCTTCCACAGGTGGGAGAAAGAGTAGGAAGTTCAGCAAAATTTGTAACTTTGCCTGCTGTTATCAACACTGAGAGAGGGAATGCATTCAGAGACGGATTGAACATCAGGTTTGCTCAAGGAATGTCATAGATGCAGAATGAGGTATTTCCCAGAAACTGAGGAACACTTGGACTCAGGGCATTTGAAGGACTTCTGACCAGCCCCACATATCTTCTATGCCAAGGCCAGTCATATAAGGGATAAGTAGTGGCATGCTTGGACTATGCTTGAGCTGGATGGATACTACGGGTTTTGTGAAGTGATACTCTTGTCTTTTATGGAAGTGTATGTTCTCTGGATTTTGTGTTGTACTCTGGAGGAACAAATGAGTCATATATCCAGAAAACAGACACTTTGCTTAGTGCTTTGATGCGCAGTGTTTCGGGATATATTATGTGGAAAAAAACCTTGTCTGATCTTTCAATGTTCATTCTTTATCTCTCCCCCTGTGTCTCCTGTTCAGTGAATAAGTACTAATACTTTTCCTGAGTATAGGACTGTCAGTATTCCTCAGAGTTTCTCATATATTATGTGCTTTGCACTGTACATACGTTGCATTTCCTGTGGTGGTGTTTTTGCTTCTTCAAGCCCTTTCGATGGGCAGATAGATACTACAATTTCAGTGAAACATGAGCTCTTGTCTCTTATGGCCTCCTGGATGGCTTCCGAAGTCATTGCTCTGGTTAACTTCTCCACTTCCCTCAGTGCTGAATGATGCCACAGTACTTGGGCTGGGAAAGGACATTGCCGGCTATAGCTGCCTGGAGATATCTTTGTGTACAACAGAAGGGATCTGCCAAAAGGTCCTCCCTTAATCCAGAAGTGGATGTCTGTAATGGCAGAGACCAGAGCAGGGTGCTGAGTGCCTCTTATGGGTGAGGGATAACCTGGGCTATACCTATTATATATTCACCCCACTATCCATAAATCCCGTTTCCAGCTCAGTGTTCTCAAACAACCACATGCTTTTTCAAAAGGAGAGAGTATATATAACACAATGGGCAGAATCACAAATACTTCTGCTGTTCTGTGAGAGCTGTGATGTGACTGGAAAGTGTGTACAAAGTGAGTATAGCAGTCCTCTCCTGCTGTTATATTTTTGTTTGCTGTTCAGCTGGACTGAAATCTGGGAACATCATCAAGCAGAGGAGGGTGGAAGTGTCACAGAAGCTACTTTCATGCTTCATTGGGCATCAGCTTGTGGAGAAGCACCTGTGGAAAGTGGTATCTAGCATGCTTTTGCCTGCTTGCTTGCTTGTTCTTGCCAACAAGCAGCAAGTTGAAATGAGCAATATCTGCATTCGGAATTGCTTCTTGTTGCCAGTTAGCAGGTCCAGCAATAGAGGGGACTGGGAAAAAGTGGAATATATCTCCATGTCCTCTGGTGTACACAACAGTTGAATATGCAGCAGGGTAAGCAAACCCGTGGAACAGCTTTTGTATTGTTATATCTGGGCAAACTGCTTTATTATATGCTAAGAGCAGGCTTGTAGACACATGGCATCAGTTGTAGCACCTTGCACTGGGGCCAATTAACCCAGAATGCCACATGATGCTCCTCCAGAAGCATGTTCTGGGCAACTTTCCCTGGAGTCCAGGAGTCTCAACAAGCCATTTCTGCAGTGGGATGACAATTGTAAGGTTGCTAGTATTGGCACAGTCAGAAGAGGGGTGCGTTTTACTGCTGCAACATTATGTAACTACCTTCGCCTCACAGGATGAATCCCTGAAGAAGTTCTGGTGAAGTCAGTGGCTTTATAGGAATTGCCCATAGCGTCAATTCAGAGGAGGAATGACCCTCTTCCTCTGTTGGGAGGGGACACCCTTGTTTAGAAGTGGTAGCGGCATGGCAACCTCCCACAGCAGATGGGGATGACAGCAGCTCATCTGTGTCAGGCAGGGCCAGTGGTTGCCTTCTCTGGGTTTGTAGCCATCTCTAGTGGAGATTCTCAGTCTGGGTTATTCTCCGTCTGCTACTACCAGTGAAAACCTCTTGGTCAAGCAGCGGTGCCTCTTCCCCTCCCTCTCCACCCCTCATATCCCTCTTTGTTAACTGCATCCATTCAATCTTTTTCAGTTATCTGCTAATCTCCTCACAGTCACTGTTGAGCCAAGATAAACATATATTCTTTAATTTTTCCCTTGTAAATCAACTCTTCTGCCCCTTTCATCATGTTTTACTGCTCTTCTCTGAACTCTGTTCACTTTAGGCACATGTTTCTGTCTGTAGGATACTAAAAGCAGAATATAACCCCTCAGCTCTGGGTGTTGTGTGGCTGGAAAGGGCTATTACCTCCTGCAACACCTCAGGGACATGAAGGTGACCTGCTGATGAAGGACCTGTAAACTGCTGGTTGTCAGCTCTGGCTGTTGCTAGTCAGGCAGCTACCTTCATCCTCCTGTGCTAGCCGGTGCTCTCAGCCTAAGAGGTCTCCTTTCTCCACCTGAGGCAGTTCACTACAGACAGAGCAAAACTGCTTTGCCCACTGCTGCTGCACAAGGTTTTCACCAGAGCCTGTCGCAGCACTGGTGCTCAGCCCTGTCCCACTGCCAGCGCTGGCAAGGGAGGCTGCAAGAGAGAACAAACCTGCATTTCATAGCAGTGACTGGCTGTGGAGGCAAGTTCCTCCAGCTTTTTGTCATTGTCATAATTCATGGCCAGCTTGCATATGAATTTATTATGTGTCACTGCCAAGCCTCCTTCAGTTTCACTGTTTTCTGAATTTTCCTTCCTCCCTTTAAATATCTGTTGTGAATCACTTATTTTTTCCCCATTCCACATTCCCTTGCATTTTCTTTTTCATTTCAGAACAGTCTCTCAGGGTGTGTTGGTCTTCCTTCCGCCTCCTGCTTTTCTGCTACTTGCAACAGCTGTCACTTCAGGACCTAAAGAGCAGAAATACAAGTAAGGGAGAATCCCCGAGAGAGCAGTAAGACATGGCCAAAGTAATGAAGCTAAAAGGCTGGCTTTGTACACTGGGCAGCATCAGCACAGGGCGCAGCCTTGGCTCCTGAGGTACCATCACGGTCTGTTGATGATGGGATTGTAATGATGTCTCTTTCTGTGGGGCTGCTCCACTGTAGCTTGTCTGCTTAAGCTCTGTGAAATGCTTTTCTTCATAAAAATAAATGTTTCTAGTTAAAGGCCTTTGTGAGAGGACACAGAAATTCTACCAAGTCAGTTGCACAGTTTGAACCATATCTTTAGAGAAATCCAGGGCAAGGGGTTGGAGGTGCTGGGCAGCTGTTTGAAAGCTTAGTGTTCTGACTAAATGCATCTGCTGATGATGTTTTGACAGCTTTCAAAATAAGATGGCGCTTGCAAATATCCTTGTCTCTTAATGCAAAATCTTTATGGATGGCTGTATCTGAAGGAAATATTCCCTGCAGGTTATGGTTGCAAATGATTGCTGATTTGTGAAACTCACGCTCCTGATAAAAAGTGGTGGGTAGGTGGGGCTCTTTCAAGTCTTTCTCCATGGAAATTTGAAACGATTCATTTTGTAGTCCAAATGTTTGTCCCTGAGCCTTCCGCTACATTACAGCTGCATTCCAGCTAATGCCAGCAAACTCCCACCAGTGCCTCCTGGGCACAAGGTCTCCCAGCCAACATAAAAAAATATCATGTCTGCTGCCTTCAGAGGGTTTAAGTTGTGCTGCCTGGCAGGTGACACCACACCTGAGACACAGCTGGTGTAGTGATTTAACACCAGCTGGCAAATAGGCACCATGCAGCCCCTTGCTTACCCCTCCCCAGGTGAGATGGAAAATCAGAAAGAAAAGATAAACCTTGTGGGTTGAAATAAGAACAATTTAATAACTGGGGGGAAAATAATAATACTACTAATAAATACTTATAATACCAGTACTAATTGTAATGAAAAGGAGAGAGGAATAAACTCCAAGAGAAACAAGTGATGCACAACCCAATTGCTCACTACCTGCTGATCGAAGCACAGACCTTCCCCGAGCAGCCATCAGCCCCTCTTGGCCAACTTGCCCCACTATATATACTGAGCACGATGTTCTGTGGTATGGAATACTTCTTTGGCCAGTTCAGATCAGCTGTCCTGGTCGTGCTCCCCCTGAGCTGCTTGTGCAGCTCCTCACTGTCAGATCTTGGGAAACTGAAAAATCTTTGGCTTACAGTAAGCGCTACTTAGCAACAACTAGAACATCAGTGTGTTATCAACATTACTCTCATACTAAATCCAAAATACAGCAGTGTACCACCTACTAGGAAGAAAATTAACTCTATCCCAGCTGAAACCAGGACACTGTCCTTTGGAGAGGGAACAGTAAAGCTGCCTCTGAGATCAGGATGTCTCCAAGTTAGTGTCATGGTCAACAGGCTGATGAAATAAGAGATGAACAGTGCCTGAAAAAGTGGTATAGTGGGAAAAGTAGGAGGAATTGCTTAATGGCAGTCACAGCAGCTGTCAGGTGTCGTACACAGGACTGAACTCCACAGACCAGACTAGTGTTGAAGTAATGTGAGGTAGTTTGTCTTTGAACTGGTGTCCTCCTGCAGGACTCTTAGTACCTTGCTGGGCCCTCACTGGCAATGTAAATGGACATGTGTGCAACAGGCAATGCACACATGCAAAATTACACACCTGCAAAACTATGAGCCACGTATGCTCATATGTGAGGCATTGCACAACTGATCAGATTGTTGATGGAAAGTAGAGGTCTCTGCTCCACTGTTTCCATTACACACCAAAGAGGTGTCTGCAACGCTTGGGTGACTTGATATTCTTCTGTGATCTCAAGGATTTGGGTCATATTAAGCAACTTGCCCCAGTAAGTGACAGTAAGCAGGCCAGGCTTTGTGGGAAGATAGTTTTGAGTCGCAGAGCCTGTACAGGACAACACATATTACAGTTTCTGGTGCTCTAACTATTCTGTACATTTTTAGAAATGCAAAATGAGACTTTAAGATTTTATCAAAGCACTTATTTGTGCTTTATAAAGAGTCAAGATAGAGCTATATTTTGTGTTTTGTGGCTATACACTAATTATTTGCTACTTATTTGCAATGCTGCTGTGGATACCTTTGCTGTTGTCCCAGGTATTCTTCAAAGGCAACATCAAAGATGGGACCTGGCCATTGAAGCACCAGCACATCCTTAAAATGGCCCTGAGGATTCTCCCATTTTTCTGATGACAGTGATATTGCATATTAGATCATGTGCTGTACCCACAGTCCTATTAGCAGAATGGGGCTTAATTTGTTTCTCTTGGCAGCAAGTCAGAGCTACCAGAGTGCCAGAGTTAATGCTAAGCTAATGCCGAGTTCCCCACTCTGTCTGTGACAAAGTACCTAGTTGCTACTGAATTTCCAGAGAAAGATGAAAAAAATGTGATGAGCAGGGGAAGAAAAGATGAAGAGAAAAGGAAATGTAGCTCATATTTCCTGCATGAAGTTCAGATCACTGTATTTGAAAAAATAAATCTACCTGCTACAAAAGCATGCAATCCCCTGTGAAATGAGGTATGTATGTGTGTGGCTCCACATTCCTGGGTTGGTTTAAGAGTTTCTCTCTAGCATCAGTGCCTAGCACACATTGGTAACAGGTTAGGCATGTCCTTTCCTTTCAGAACTGGAGCTGTCTGGGGAAGACTGAATGGAATAATTGATTTTTTTATCAGACACAATAATTGAGGAATAGTGGAAAAGGAAAGCTCAGAGGAAGAAGGGCCTGGGAATTGTGGTAATACAAAGGTGAGGAATCCCTTGGGGACAGATCATATCAACTGAAGTGAAAGAAATATATAGGCTTTTCTGTCCTTCTGGCCTCTTGTAATAGCAAAATGAAGAGGAGAGCAGGGAGTAGGAAGGGAAGAATAAAGCCAACTTCTTCTCTCATTCATTCCACTTTCACTTTAACCCTCTGTTGTCTTGTGCAATTGAAAGCAAAGTGGGATGTCCTGCCCCTTTTCCTCTAATCGATGGGTTAGGAAACTGTAATGATCCTGAAGAAAATAGCAGTTCAGCATGTTCAAGGCTGATGGGGAAAAGGTAGGCCTGGTGAGCCTGGATTTGGGGTTCGGAAGATGCCAGTTGAAGAATGTCTAGTAAGAATAAGCTCATGCCACCTCCTGAGAAGCATTTGAAGAAAGTTTGGATGGTCTGCACCAAGCAAAAAAAACTCACAAGCCTAGATAAATGTCTACAAAACATCAGGAAAACTTAGCAAAAGCAACTGTCAATTTGCCTGTGCTCTGCTGCCTACAAAACCCTTCTAGTGATTTATGGCACCTTTCAGTATCCCAGATCATAAAGATGCACTACCTTCCCTTGGGGAAACTTGTCACACCAAGCAGCACACTATCATTGCCTGGAAAAGTTTTCTAAGACTTTATAAATTAATTTCTTTCTTTATCCCTTCTTATGTTTCTCTTCCAGTAATTTTGCTGTCCCTCTTTTTGTCTGCTTGTCAGCAATTATCCTACTTATTTTTAGCCATTGCTTAGTGAACTGATACAAACTTTGCTCTTTCCAGCTTTTCTTGTAATTAGATGTCTCTGTTCAGGTAATCAATTATATATTACTGTGTCAATATCTTTTGAGTATTGAAGTGTCCAGAACAGAAAACAATAGTTTAGGTGTGATGTCCATAGAGAAAGAAGAACATGGCTTGCTGCTGCATAATGTACACAGTGCTTCTGTGCACAAACGAGGGGGTTGCATTGTCTTGCCAAAGTCATATGCAATTTGCCCTCTATTATAGCCCTTAATGTTCCAGTGTTGCAGTCCTCTAGTTCCCATTAAGCACCTGTGGTTTGGGTTATTTTCCTCCTCCCTCCCTGATCTCCTCAGATAATTTTATTTATTTTTTTTTTTTTTTGCCAAGCTTAATGTTTCATTTGGGTAATTTCTTCGTGTTGTTCCAATTTCTCCAGCTCCCAGTTTGTTATTTCTCCTCCTTGGCTGCCTTTGAAAGCAAACTCTCACATCCTCTCTGCTCTTTCCTCCAAACTGTTCCAGATCTTTAATGAAGATATTATTAAAACCAGAATAAACAATGGAACAATAACAGTCTTGCTGCAACACCCCTCCTGATGCTCCCCTTACTGGGCACATACCACCAGGCATGGCTTGCAGCCAGTACTCATGCTTTGTCATGCCCACATCTATGCCCTTGTGAATTTGTTTTGCCACTGTAAGAATTCGCAAGTTTCTCTACAAAATTCTCACCTTACCAAGGTGGGAAGAATTGCATCTGGTGCATTTCCTTTCTCCATCATAATAATTTTAGCAAGTGTGTCAGGAAAGCAAGCCAGCATGATGTGCTCAATCATTTCCCATCACTCTTAGACCACAGTGCTACTGTATTCCTTGTTTGGCAGTCCACTCACTTTGCTTGTGCTCCTTAGCTTTGCTTCAGAGCATTTATCTCCAAAACTTTTCCCTGTTCCCCACAGACCAATATACATCCTTAACCTATGGTGTATGCAACCTTTTGCAGTTCCCTTCCAAGCTCATTGCAGTTTATAGGACCAGAGCCTCAGCTGCTATAAATTGTTATAGCTCCACAGAAATCAATTGAGCTATGTGATTTGTTCATCAGCTGGACATCTGGCTGGGATTTTATGGAAGACCATTTGCGTGGACTGCAAATAGGGCACTAAAGATCCCCAGGGCCAAGTGAGCTTGGGGAATGTGGGAGGGTAAAAAAAAAAAGAGATATTGTAGAATAAGTCAGCTCTAGCAGCCAAAAGACCTGGAGGAGAGCCAGATGAGACAGAAAAAGCCATCAGCATGGACTTCTGTACTCTGAAAATGCCATTAATGTACTTGCCGCAGATGTCTCTCAGCTCCTTATTTTGATGGTCCACCTAATTCTTACACAAGTTCTTTTTCTTAGTATTGGGTCACCTCCCATTCTCTTGTATTTCAACAGTATCTTTCCTCATGTAGCAAGACTCTTACTATGCAAGGTGCTGTAAATGCACAAAAAGACCAAAAACTTATCCTAGAAATCTGCACACCATTTGCCACCAGTAGATGCAGTCTGGGAGCAGAATACTACTATCAAAAAAGAGCATGGGCAGCTTGATAAGCTGTGGTCCTGGTCCTTAAATGCTGGAAAAGTTGCCTCTGTGGGCCTCTCCTTTCCAAAGAGAAAAATGGGAAGCAGGAAAACACACCAAAGGGAGAATGGTCTGAGAAGATGTCAGGGCTGCCTGGTGCATAACCCAGCTGCTATTTGTGAAATCCCATGGCCACTCTCCTAGTGATCCATAAATCACTCAGGTTGTCCCAGCTGGGCCACAATAACTCACTGCATACCTTCCCTTAGCTCAAGACAAAGTGCCCTTGCTGAGCCCTTGCAGGTAGAGGTCTGAGCAGATCTCAGTGCCCTCCAGCTTGCTGCCAGCCCCATGTGCCATCAGACAGCTGCTGGTGACCCTGAGTAGAAACTCTTGCCCTGGAAAGGGGCCTTTGCTGCTCACCTCTAAGAAATAGTTTGCCCTTGAGATGGAGAAAAGCTGAGGCTTCTAGCAATCATTAGGAAAGCACTGAGGCATATAAGCTGTTGGGTTGTCGGTCATTTGGGCAGTCCCCAAGAGGCTTTTGTGTGGATGGGAGGGTGAGAAATGTGCCTTACACAACATGTGTAAATGGTAACCAATTTTTCTTTTTTTTTCTCCTTTTTTTTTTTTCTCCTGAGTGCAAAAGGCCTATAAAACAATTAGAGCTTAAAATTGGACTCCTGGCAGAGAACGAGAGAGGGAGTTTATGCCTTGTTAAGTGTAATCAGTCTGGTGATAAGGGGACAATTTCAGCTGTGTGAGATATAATTACATCATAAACTCCACATTACAAACAGGGCAAGCAGAGGTGAAAAGGTAAAGAGGGAATAAACTATGAAGTCCTTTGGTGGACGTGGCAGAGGAGACTTTTCTGGACTCTATTTCCCAGAGAAATTTCTCCAGCTGGACTGGGAGCTGTGAGCTTGCAGGAAGGGCATGCTGGCACCTCAGGGCTAGTGCCTGCCATCATTCTGCTGGGCAGCTGGATAGAGTGCCTTGCCATGGCCACACCTGAGGTTTCACATCTGCCAGCTGGAGCGGAATCTTACTTTGGGCAAGTTAAATATTAATAATGTTTCAGAAAACAGACAAACATTTCTTTGTGGCCTGAAGCTGGAGGAGACCATCTGCAGCTTCGCTGCCAGCTCAATGTAGAATGACAGCCAGCTTCAAAGAAAAGGGAGGCACAAATAACCCTCTTAGGTGGTGGTGGTACACCTAAGGCTGAGGATGCACAGTCTGTTCACAGGAACAGGAGCTACTGCACAGCTCAGCACCAAGCTGGAAAGGACATGGCTGCCTGAACAGAGTATGCTGCTCTGGAGCCCACTGCTCACAGGCCCTAAAACTCAAAGAGGATCCTCAAGCTGTTCCATCAAAAGAATTGTACTGCAGAGCTCAGCACCAGTTTGTCCCTTTCCCAGGTTACATGTGGTAGCAGTGGGAAAGGGTCTCCCACCTCCATGCAGGACATCATATTGGACATAAGGAAGGGACCAGGCTTGCCCTGGGTATTGACTCTGGCTAGCCCCATCAGGGGACAAATCTCAGAAATGCTCCTCAGAGCACATGTGGCTGCTTGGGTCTGTCCAGGAAAAAATGAGAGACATAAATCTGGTTTAACACTAGCTACTTTAGGTAAATACTTCTAGAAGTGATGTTTTGAAAGGAGGAAAACAGAGTAATGAAAGAGAAGCAGCACATTGGGGGAATGTGGGTTCATTAGAGAAGTTTTTGGAAATGCAAGATTTCTCAGATCCGGTACTTAAATTATTGACAAAAGATTAAAATAATGTTGGGAAATTCTTCTTTCATGGTTTTCTCTCTCAAAAATAGATGGGCATTTTTTAAAAAGTTGTTTCGGAAACCCTGCTCCCCATTTCTGGTTTTATAGCTAAAGACTAGCTTTATAGTCTAGAAAACTGTGTCCGGGTCTGGGATCAAGAGTTCTAGTCTTTTCTTGTCACTGGCATGCTTCATGGTATTAGATAAATCACTTAACCTTTCTGTGACATACTTCCCTGTCTGTAAAATGAGGTTGATAATCATATTTGCTTACTTAACAAAAGTGTTAGAAGAATGAATTATCACTGTTTTTATAACCATTTATATCTCGCTCTGGGGCAAAGACTGCTTTTTTTTTCCCCCGTGCTCATGCAGCAGCACAGGAGTCATGCTCTGTAATGGGTCTTCATAAGTTCTATTATGATATAGAAAGATAAAAATTAAATATAGCTTTTGACAGTGCAGCAAACAGGGTTTGCAAGTATGAAAAATATAATGAGTTATGTTAAAAGAGCAAGGGCTCCTTTTTTGGTGCTGAAGGAATGATCAATTAAGTGTAATGATAGCATCCTGAAATATAACCCTACCTCAAAGTGGGCAGTGTAACCCTCCTCTGGCAGCCACTCTTCTGTAAAGGACAGAGAAAAATGATTAATGTTTATACAGATCCATGAATAGATTATTATTATTTAGAGTACTTGAAGAATTTGGACAAGATCAAGTTGCAATAGGAGCTTTACAAGGCCAAAGCTGGACACAGTCCTCACCCTAAAGAGCTTGAGAATAAAAGAGACATAGCATGAACTTGAGACAAACCATGTCAAGAAAAGTAGAGATATGTATGTTCAAGGACACATAACAACCACCAGAGATGGGGATTCCCAGGCTGACATTATTTTAAGTCGTTTATGTCACTGCTTCCATGTGACTATGGTTCATGTGCTGTTCCTGTGCTGCAGGTCAGCTTTATTCATACAGGCTTGGTATTCTTACTAGGAACAGGCAAAAAAAAGCAGACTGGCCAATCTGGAGAATTAGCAACCATGCAGACAACTGAGGAAGGAGGGAGTTTGAACTGGCTTTTGGAGTGGGGACCGTCACCAGCAACAGTCAGTGCAGCCTTGGCTAGTGCCTGATGCTGTTGCTATGGAAGAGACTTTCATACATCAATCAGGACTGAGTCAGTCATAAGTAAGGAGCTCAGCACTTACTGACATATTACATTTAGAAGGACTAATTACTCCCTGGTGCTGTCTACAAGGAAAGACTTAAGCTGCAAGTAACAACACAGTTTCATGGAATGGCAATGAAGCAGCTTGGATTAAACCCTGCTGTGAATCATTACTGCCACAGCTTTAGCATCAGACTGATCACAAATACTCTGTGTGAAGTCTGGGGCTGACGTCATCAGGCATCTTCCTCAGACATCCCCCTTATGGAACTGGCTCAGTACTTTCTACTCATGCATGACTTCTTGGACCGGCACAGAGGGAGTAAGCAAGGTTCCTAGTTTATGGGCAGAGAACTACAGCAGAGGTAGATTGAGGCTATGTCTGTGCTTTGGGACACAAAAGTGATTCCTAGCTCCTGGCTGTGCCAAGAGCAGAACTCACAGAGAATTGCTGCTCTCGTGCCTAGGCCACTTTGCCACCCTCCCTTGCCTTTGAGGAGGATAGTTTCTGTCATTTTCCTGATTGAGCGGGGTCATAATTTCCATGAGTTGTAGGGACCCTTCTCAGTTTGCCTTTCCAGAGGGTTTAAGGAAGGTTCACCACATTGGAGGATGGGCCCTCTGCCTTCCCTGCCAAAGTCACCAGGGATGAGATGAACAGTTGGGTCTGTGAGAGAAACACTAACCAGAGAGGACCTCATGGAGTACTGGTTAAGCCTCGTGCGGTCTGAATGTGATCACCCCTGGACTGTGAGCCATCGTGAGACTTGTAGGACAATCCTTGGCATTTTTCTGATAGACAGCCTTGTGGTAATAGGCTATGTACCATCAGCATTTCTTGGCTGGAGAAAAGAAAACAAAGAGCAAGCTGGCAGAGGTAACCAGTACATTAGGGCAGACTGTTGTGGGATGCACAGATCGTGAAGGAGGGTTGGGAAGTCCTCAACATCACAATCACTGTCAGCATCACAACTGCATCCCAAGGCACAATGCTGGGTCAGCCCACAGGATCTTCTCGTTGCCAGGGTCACTGTGGACAGCCTGGTGACTGCAGGAGAACATGGCCTCCATGAGAGCATGATGAACCCTATCCATGTCTTTCACTGTCAGCAGGAGAGTGTGGGGGTGGAAGTGAAGTGTGAGGCTGTGTAGGGAAGAAGGGGAGATGGTGAGCAGTGATTGCTCAGGTTTTCTGCAGTGCTGCCTGATCCTGAGGCAGGCTCCAGCTGCCAGATGAGGAGGACCAGGTGCTACAAGACTGCATGGGTTCTCCAGTCATGCCATCCATGTACAAAGTATGCCTGTCTGCAGAAAATTTGGAGGGAAACAGTTTTGTTTGCATGCTTGAAAAAAAATCCCCAAACCCAAAGCCAGTGAAAGTGCACTGTATTTTTGTCCCCAGTATTCCTTACCCAGCCTGGGTACACCTCTGCTTGGCATGGTAGGGATGCCCCTGGGACAGTGCTTGCATCAGTATTGGAGACCCCTCCCACGTGTGCTCCCTGTGCTGTCCTTTTCTGTGGGGGAAGAAACAAAGAAATCTCTTTATACACCAAAGAAATCTGACAGTAATTGGAAAAGAGCTCAAAAAGTTGAAACCTACCATCAATGTAGGAAAGGATGAAAGAGAGAAATTGTGGCACTCAGTCCCAACACCACTATTTCTTGGCAGTAGATGAGTGCCTGTACATCTCAGATAACTTCCCAGAGAAGGTAAGTGCAACCAGAGCTCAGGGGAGAGGAGCAAGGAGCTTGGAGGCAAAGGCCCCATCCTTCTGCTGACCCCTGAGGGAAAACTGATGTCCTTGCCACCCAAACTGGCACATCTGACCAGCTTGTCTCTCCATGCTTTCCAAATGGCCTTGGCAGTGGATGGAGACCTCTGTCTCTCCATCCTGCTATCTCAGATGAAATCCTTGTCTGCAGGAGGCAATACCTCCAGTAGCAGGGCTGAATCTGACCACAATGCCACTGCTTTGTTCCCTGTGCTGCGATGTGATGGTGAGAAATCATGTGTGGGTTCCATCAATCCCAACTGGACAAGCAGCCCAACAGTCATCTTTTCCCAATTTCTAAGTACTTAGTCACATTATCTGAGCATACCTAGTAGCCACCTAATATGTGTGTTCAGGCTTTTTCATGCTTGGAAAAGGAAATATTTGACATACTGCTTTGACTGTAACTGTTAAAAGGAGTCTGCCTTTGGATTGAAGCAAAACCCTAAGAAATCCTTAGAAAATCTCCCAGCAGTGTCAGAAAAGTGACAAGAGACTGAAGCAAGGGCTTAATAATGGAGTGACTCTTCCAATCAATTGGTGTGAGTTAATTAATTAATTGCTGCAGTTGCAATGACATTCCCTCTGGCTGAGTAATCGGGGAAATCAGCCACCTGAGGCTCTTAGGGAGTTAATTGCCTTAAACTTTGTTAAAGCAGAATGATAATACCATTTAAAAAATGCTATCAATGCACATTTCTTGTCTTTTGGGACCTTGCAAACCAATTCTTCATTTTGCAGAGCCAAACCTTTAGAGTTTTACTTGGAACAACTGAGTAATGGAGACAGATGAGGTGGAGAAACACAGAGCACAACTGTGAAATACAAGTTCTCTATCATCTGAAACAGGAGCCATGCTGATGAATTTGAAATACCCTGAATCACTCTCCAAACTTTCAGTGTCCATCCAGACTCCTGTCCTTTCTTAAGTGTTTTGTCCAGCAGGGAGTGGAGCTTTCCTACTCTCTTGGAGTCATGCTTCTCTTTTAAGCCTTGTATGAAAACCCTTTTCTTTTGTTCAACCTGATTTTATCTTAAAGAAGTGTTGGCAGAAATAAGAGAACTATTCTGGGAAGAGCAGAAACCCTCCTCCCTCCCCTTTCGCAGTTACCTATTTCTCAGGTTGAAGCTGAGCTTCTCTGTGCTTTAGACCTCCCTTCCAAGTGAGCCCTTTGAGACCTTTGGAGGACAGTTGGTCTTCAGTCAGTGGAAGTGGATATTTTTGGCTGAAGCCCCTGCAGACATCTTTTTAAGGAGGCAAAGTGGAGGCCTTTGAAAGATGTCAAGCTGTCCTGATACAAAACTAGCCCTGTCCCAGCAGTGGCAAAATCACTGTCAGATGAGCGAAGTCTCAGCCTGTCGTGTGTCTGGGTGTCTGCCTCTTAGACTGGCTGTCACTTCTGCTCTCCCTGCAAACCCTGCTTGTTTGTCTGTGGCTCCAACATGCAGTGTGCTCCAGGCAGCCACCTTTGCTTCTCCTGCCTGGGGCTCCCATCTGTACCCTGCAAGGTTTTGACTTTCTGCTGAGTGATGGAGCAGGAGAAAGAAAATTCCTGCTTGGACTTCAGCACTCTGAGAACTCCCTAGCCAGGGCCTGCTAGAAAACTCCACCTTTTGTTGATATTTCTGATTGGAAACAACCCACAAAAAGTGAGCTGGAATAAAGAAAGCAAAGGAAGGAAACAGATTTGTCCGTCCAGTGTTCATCATATGAGAGACAGTGAGTGCATGTAGAAGATATGGGCATTGAGAACTTGATATCAGTTCCCATAATTTTTATCACAGTGGTTTATAGTGGTTATTTCTTTCTTTTCCTCATAAAACTCTTTGAGTCCTGCTGCTGCAGCATAATCTTAGGGTTTGTTAAAAATGAAGAAAGAGCCTAGCACTTCAGATGACAGAGGAAAGCTAAAAATTGTTAGCCCTACAGCCTCAGAAAAGGGAAAAAAACCTAGAGACTCATGTTATAAATGATACTTTTAAACATTCCAGAGATTTTATAGGGCCATAATAATAATTTTCTTACTGCTTGAGATTAGCAAAACTAGTATTTCCTTCCTTTACCAGGATTAAGGATTCCAGGTCTCGGCGGTCCTTTTGAGGAGATGACTAGGGGATGGGTGTCTCACATCTCCCCGCTGCAGCCCTTTCACAGGCTCCCAGTGAGGAATGCTACAGTTCTTAGATGCAAACCGCCGTTTTCTGCCTTCTATCTTATCTATCAGTCACTTCGTGTGTGAGCTCATACACATATTATTAAATATAAATACAAACCCCAGGCACACATTTTTATCCTTAAGTAATAAAACCTAATGGAAGAATTTACAGTCATGGGTTATAAAGCAATAATAGTTGTAAAATCATTTAACAGGGTTCAAATACAGGTGAAAGGAGAAGTTCAGAAGTTCAGCGTCTAAATACGTATCCTAGCAGTTTCCTATGACAAACAGCAAATCCCCTATTGACATGCTACCAGTAACAAAAGCCCAGAATTACTCTCAGCCCTCCACTTGTATTTTTGAGTAGATGGCTTGTTCAGCTTTATTACTTTTTGAGCATACTTTCTGCAGGTCAAGTTATTCAGTGGGTAGAAGTGAGGACAGGCTGAAAAGGTCACTGCATAGTCAACAAGAATCCAATTTCTGTACAGTGCCACTCCAACCCCATGAAGAGGGAATAAACTTTGTACTTTAAACATAATACACATGATAAATCACAGGTGGAAACCATTGGAATTACCTGGAGAAAATTCCTGGTACAAGCAGGCCTGGGCACTATTTTTATTGGCCCCTCCAAGAAGACTTAGATGCTATTGTCATTAAAATGTTTACATGTGCTTATATTGCAGTTTCTGCCATTTCTAGCAAGGCAGCACTTTCTAGTGACTACTGCTTACTACATGTAGCTATTGCAGGCTGAGCAACAACTTTGCTAAATGTCTTCACCATGCCAAAGCATAAAACACGTGCTCTGTCCTGAAGAGATCGAGTGTGTTTTATTGGTGCAAGAATGAAAGCAACTAAAATCTACACCCCAGGAATCACATGAAGCATGTCAGGTGGCTGACTCTAAACTTCAGGTCCCTCTCGCTGTGTTGTGCCAGCCCAAAGCACCGAGACAGGAATGAGGTAAGAACCCCATAGCTGTTGTTAGCTCTGCTTCTGCTGCTGCAATACTTAACATCCCACCTGAACTTTGCCCTAATGATGGAGGCAGATAATAAGCTATAAGGTTGCTCCCTGGATAAGAAGATAACTTTGCCCTATGCTTCATTTCGTAATTATTTTTTCGAAAACAAATTATTAGAAGGTGTGAGATGTACTAAACAGATTGTACCTTCTCTCAATAAAAAAGGACTCAATTTCTTCAGCAAGCTAGTGGAAAGAAGATAGCTTTGATACATGCAACACAAGAACTTTAGCATTTCATGGTCTTTGGCACTTTTTAACTTCATTAACCTTGGCAATCTAAACTACTTCCAGAGAATCAAGGCCACACTCCCAAACAAGCCCCTATTACTGGCATATGTGAAGAAATATTGTCACTTCCTTCAGACCAATCAAACACTCATGTTTATCCTGAGAATTTAAGAGGTTCTCTATCATAATAGTGTGCATAAAACATGTCTAAACACCCCGTGCTCTTATTGAAACAGGCTGCCATTTTGTTGTTGTGATATTTCCACACCCTGGGATGCCTGGGGTGCTGAAGCAGGCAGCCAAACAGCCTGGCCAAAATGAGGATGGTATCTGTGTTTTTCTTGCTTTTCCATGTGGCCAGGCTGTTCTTTTAGGGGTTTGTTTGAAAAAAACATCAGAGAAAGCTTTAGTTCTTGTGGCAGTAAACACATTAGCAGTTTTACTTTCTTTTGCCTGTTTCACTCCCTCTGTCTTTTATCTGTCTTTCTTATGCTCTCTGCTGTTTCTTTCTTCCTTTAGTCCTAACTCCTGGTGTGATTTACTTTTTCTCTGCCCAGCTATTTCCTCAAGGACAGGTTACAGAAAGTAAGCACGAGGTCACTGGCTGGAAAAAAAGGGCATCTCTGTGGATTGCCCCTGTACTGCACCCAACAGAGACCTCTTCTGAGAGTTTATGCAGTCTTGTCTGCAAAGAAATGGTACTAGACACAGAGCAAGCTTGAAAGGCCAGTTCTTTGGAAGGCAGGGAAAGTCAGCATTTTGTCTGTCTGAAAGGCCTTGATCCCTCCCTCCATCTGTTGTCCTCCATTACATGCCAGTGCACCTGGCTGCAACACCTTTGAACATTGTTTGAAGAGGATCACCAGCTGAGAGACTCATAGATCAAGAATCACTGCCTGTCTGGGATGTGAGACTGATGGGTTGGGCTTTTGGTGCAGCAGGGTAAATCTAGACAGTTTACTGGGAAAAGTTCCCAAGCCCATTTTTCAGGGTTCAAGTGGACTGAACCATGCTGGTACTGACAGAACTGCGTCCTTGCGAAGCAACAGAGTACCTGGCCCTGCATTTGTCAGGGATGTGGTTAACCCCAAAGCTACTTGCTTCTTAATTATCCACCTGTGGTTTTCCCCTCTTCTTCTCATATATGCCTTTACCCTCCTTCAGTAAAGTTTTGCAGCTGACTACAAGATTTGTCAGTGTAGTCAGATGCCCTGAGACTGGACCCCGGGAGAAGAAGACAAGCAAAACCAACCAAAATTTTCATCCCCCTGGGATTTTCAGGTAGCCTTATTTCCCCAGGTGAAGAGTTCCACTTTATAACATCACTTCATGAGACAACTCAGACAAAACAGTTCCTCCAGCTTCATATACAGCCAAGAAGAAGCACCGCATGCACAATGGCTCATGCAGTCAGGGCACATGTTTACAGAACAAATTTAGCATCGACTGAAGCAGATTAACAATTGGTTGCAGAATTTTATACATCCTCATTGTCCCCTAGGACATCATGAGTCAGTGAGCAAGCTGTTGAAGCACAAGAGATCAGACCTTACCAGCCCAGCAGTAGCTCTCATCACTGTGGGCGTCAGAACCTGCAGGTGGAGATCAGTGATGCACACTGGGGCTACTGACGTTGGTGTTAGGACTTGATGGGGCTTTAGTTCCTAGCCTGACAGATGTCAAAGAAGGGGGACAACAGACTGGCAAGGAGAAAACAAGAAAGCCTTATGGGTGGGAGAGCAGATATCTAATCCCCTCATCTCCAACGCTCTTTGTGGCAGATTCCCAAGGAAGCAATTTGCAATGGGTCAGTTTAACCTACAAAAATTAGTAATCAGGAAAGACTCTGCATGGGGTGGTTTAGAACAACTAAAATATGGAGCCCATGTTTTTACCTGACCTGCTGAAAGAGCCTGAAGTTGTATCTAATAATTGAAATTAAGTGCCAGCCACAGCACCTTCAGGGGTCCTGGTATACTGATGAGTTAAAAATACCAGGTAGATGAATGCAAATAACATCACATTTATAGCAAATGCTAAGAATATAGTGCTGTTTCTAAGGTAATTGAAAAAATCACCTCTTTCTTTATTAAGGAAGGCAACATTTTCTTATTGTGTAGACACAGAAGTTGGAAAAGTTGGTTAGTTGTTCATGCTAAGTTGAACTAACCATGCTGTTACTTTGTCTAAAAAGAGTGGTAATGTTTCACACTTGTACCTGAAATGGCATAGCAGTAGATTCCATTGTGGCACTTGAGGGTTAAACCTTTTTATGGGTCACCTTATTTTCCCTTATTTAGCTCCATGCTCCATTTCAGCCCCACCGACACCCAGACCAGGTTATGACCTCCCTCAAATAATGTCTTGGAACTTGGCAGCTCTTAGGAACTGTAGTTGGTAATTGTGAATGAGATAAGCTGGTTGGGAGGCTAATTGCTGCTAAATGACTTGATTGTCTCATGCAGACAGCAGGAAGGTCTCTCTGCTCCCATCCCACGTGTACAGTGCAGAACTGGGGTCATGTAGAGGTGGCTGATTAAAAAAAGTAAATGCAAAGGCTGCTGGCCTGCCTAGACAATCAGATACCTGTTTCCAGTATATGTGGCTAACTGGCCTTCTTCAACTATTTAATAGGCTGGTGCTTCTCAGAGGGTTTGGGAAGTGCTTTCCCTCAGGAAAAGGGAAATGGACATGGACACCAGGCACTGCCTCCAGCTCAGCCATGATCCCCAGCCTCTATGGAAATCTACATTGTTTATATTTTGCAACCTTTATTTCCCAATACCCTGGCACCGCTGAGGAGCTTTAAGTGCAGCTTTGTGTAGAGTGTGTGGTATGTGCAGGTCACTGCTAAATTGCACTTTCTCCTTAGCACCTGCTCTGCCAGCTGGGCTGATGGAGAAGCTGGGATTCTCCTGAGCTGGTCCCAGGTAGTAAAGCCTGTGCCATGAGAAATTGATGAAATGAGCTTCCTGTTCCCCATTTGCTCACCTGATGGGCAGAGCAGGGTCGTGCTGTCAGCTACAGGAGCAGACATCTCCTGAGGAAGCAGAGAGGCAACTAGCTGTCCAGTTCCACGCACTGGCTTGTGTGTGACCTCTTTCACTATAGGGAAGTGGCAAGAAGTGGCAGGACCAGAGCAAGGCTCTAAGGAAAGGTCACATCTTGTAAGTGGTGCTGCTCAGGGAATGTAAAAGCAAGGACTGGTGGGATGTGTGTCACACATAATGCTATTCTTGGTAGTGCTCAGAGTGTGCGACCTTGCGCCAGACTTCTCTGATGACTGTCAGTCCCCTCCAAGCATTTTGCCTCACCATATGAGGTATTTTGGAACACCATATGTCAAGAGCTAGGAGGACTCTGTGTTTGGCATGTGTTTCTTGGTGTGTGATGAGACACAGATGTGTTGCATGAAATTTCTGCTTACACTGAGGGGCAAATACCAGACTGAACAGCCCTTCACATGGCAGGAAGCTCAAGATGTGGGGCAACACATGGTAAAATATTTCTTTTGCAAAGGAAAATTCCATCACTCATGAGACTGTGGTTTTGTTTTATTTCTCTGTGGCATTTTTGACTGACATGTGAGCATTGCCACTGCAGTGGGCAATGCAACCATTGCTTAGAGCAAGTGTTAAAGTTATTACGTTTTTTAGTTCAATTTTGCCACAAAGGAAAAAAAAGTGATGTAATAAGTAAGATAAATCTTTAGTCTATATTAGGATAAATGGGACAATGCTTAGATTAAACTCTGTTACTGAAGCAGCATTGATTCCAGGTGGAAGTTGCAGAGCTCAGCAATAGGAAGGCAGCCGTGATGCCTTCGGTTAATGAACACATTCCTGCTGTCATCAGCCCAGGCGCTGCCTTTACACTGCCCAACTAATAAGAGAGAACAATGTTGCTTTGAGTTTTTAATATAGTCTCCACCTAATGTGTTGCTTCCATCTGAGTTTGGCTTTGAGCATCAGGTATTTTTTCAGCCTCAGAAGAGAACTCTGGGACTTTGAAGCCATTCCTCCTTGGGAAAAAGAAGCCATTAGCAGAGATTTGTGTGGGAGTTTGCATGCACACAGGGTGGTGGCATTCTGCTCATTGTGATGCTGTGAGATGTGGCAAGATAAATCATTTTAATCACAGAGCCAGTGGAGAACGTTTCTTTTCCCCCTTAGATTTCTAGATGACCCAGGTGTAACAGTGAAAAAAATAATCCCTTGAAAGGACATGTAGCTGTTTCAGTGGCAAGATTTAATATACCATAGGGTGGAAATATATGGGAAGCATCCGTCAATGTGTCAGCATTTTAAAATGAGGAGAGGGAAAAATAAAGAAAACAGCCAACAAAGAAACCCCCAAGTGGGCAAAATGGAGTTTGTTTAAGAAAGACTATCCAGAAAGGACATTGCTTTGCTTTTACTTGTATTTCTCAAGCCATAAACTTGCTTTAATGTCCCCTTGTTCTATGCTAACTTCTCAGTGCTCCCAGGAGACTTGGCCTGAAATGCTAATTTGCAGCTGGGAAATTCTGTAACCTTTGTAGGAGACCCTGAAAGCACCTCAACCTGTTTCAGATACTTTGACTACTACCCAGTGAAAGAGCGGATGCCCCATCTCTGGAAGTGTTCAAGGGTAGGCTGGATGGGGCTCTGAGCAACTTGGTCTAGTGGGAGGTGTCCCTGCCCATGGCAGAGGGTTTTGGACTAGATGATCTTTAAAGACTCTTCCAACCCAAGCCATTCCATGATTCTTTGATTATTTTCTTAGGTGTGGCAGCTCTCTGTGGAGAAAAGCTGAGCTGAAGCAGTGCTGTGTAAGAAGGCAGAGAGCAGTGGGTGATGGTCCATGTCCTTACCTCCCGTGCCTCTGTGGGGAGCCCAAGCACTTGACAAATGCTGTCCTCCATTTTCAGGGATTCTTGCCTACATAGTGGTACCAGAGTGAGATCACTGTGAAAGTAACTCAATCCAAATTGTGTAAAATGCTTCCAAGTTTGTGTAGCCAGCTGACTTCCTTGGTGGATGCACACTGCCTTTCTGTAGCAAAGAGCTGGTGAGGAGAAACTCCTTCTAACATGCCCGCCACTCCCTCTCCCAATTTGGAGCTTGATTCTCTGGTGAAAGGATTCCTTGAACAGGGTGATGATGTCCGATTAAAGTGAATACAAACCTGTTAAGAAGAAGTAAGATCCCTTGGGGATCAGCCAAGGAAAAGGACTTGGTTTCCATTCAGAAGTTACCGTGATCTAGACACCACCAGAAAGTTTTTGTCTTGTCTTCTATTTAAGTAGAAAAACTCATCATTGTCAATAGAGAAACTCTGAGGCCTGCCTAACCTTCCCAGAGTTTTTTCGAATCGAACTTTATTGGCACATGTGTCTCAAAATTGATGGCACATAAAGGGAGAGATTTTATTTAGTCCAAGAACAGGTGGGAGGGGAGTAAGAAAGGATGCATGTGTGACACAGGCATGCACAGATAGTGTCCAGGCAGCCCTCTGTGGGTTATCTGGGAATTCTCCCCCCCCTCCTCCCCACCAAGGGTAGGGTGCTTTTGGTGAGGTGCAGCTCCTGGGCTAGTGTGCCCAAGTAGCTTGCAGGCTGAAACTGGTGGAGTCTCACCAGGTTATTGCTCTACATTGGCCCAAACTAAGCATACCTTGACTATCATGCCAGCTTGCTGTGAGGTGACGTTTAGCATGACTAGTGACAGTGCTTCGTGCTGCATAAAAATGTTGGCATGCCATTTGGCTATTTTGGAGCTGGAAGAACAGGTTCTGTCCCTGGGAGATGTAAATCTGTTTGATTTATTTAGCTTTTAATTTTTTTTTTACACTGGGATCTTGTAATGAGTTTAGTGAGTTAAAATCAGATTATCAAGGGTGGCTCTTCACTGCCAGCAAAACAGAAAAAAAAATTAATCAAGAGTTTCTTGTCACCTGCTAGAAAATACTTTCCATCACCCCTAGGGAACTGTGCCTACTGGAGACTGTGAGTGATTCTGGAAGCAGCAGGCAGGGAAATCACTTATTTTATTAGCTATATTTTGCAGCCCAGTATGTTTGTACAGTAAATAATATTTTGCATAAAGTCACTGGCTGATGCTGTGCTTTTTATCATGGACTGCTATTTTTTACAGCTGCTCTTTTAAGTGTCAGCACTGAGCATTTTTTTGTGTCATCATCTGTGCTTACACTGCTATGTGTGGCAATATAACTGTTCCAAAGCTTTGTACTGTGACAGGGGTGTCACAGTTATTTGGGAGAGATGGAACCACACTTTGAACATTTTTCACCTTTTTGCAAGGCCACATTTATGGTGTTTGTAAAATTCTGTGCAATTTTATGGCGTTTCTAAAATAACGTCATTTTATGGCAGTTGGGAAGTGCTGTGATTTCAATGAAAAGTGGACTACACTGGTTTCAATGAGAGAATTTTCCAATGCCACTGAGGGATAAAAAAACACCCCCAAACTTTCTGAGCATAACAGAAAACGTTTTGAGGACAGCAGCAATTAAAGTGTTTTCTGCCTTTAGCATTTAAGTGATTATTCTTCTTGTGGTAAATAGTATTTGCTACTTTGTATGACATGTATGAGAAAAGAGTACAGAAAGAAAAGAATTTTAATAAAGGAGAACCTCAAGGAAATTACACATTTATAGTCACACCCATATGTAAAGGAGTAATCATGTTCAAAGGCTGCCAAGTCCCTAATGCTGATAATGGTAAAATTTAGTTCTGTGCAAAGGGCCAGAGAAGGAGCTGTGGGGCTTGTCTCTGCTCAGTATCCTCCATGTTAATTTGTCCCTATTTGCAGGATGTTAATGTTCCTGTTTGTCAGAATTAAACAGGAATGTCATTAAATACTGCAGTCATTTTTATTCTTTGCAGCTGTGTAACCTTCAATAACTATGGACAACTCCCCCCACCTCACCTCCCCTTCTTGCAGGCTTCACTCTTAGCCATAATTGGAGAAAAATCCAGAGAGGGGCTGGAGGTGAGGTTTGTTAGAGCTGCTAATTAGCTGATGCCGTCACATCAGAAATACAATCCAATTCCTTGGAGGACTCCAGGGCCTCTTCTCTCCAGCTTGGAGACAGATGCCAAATTTACCCTCAGAAAATAGGGGCAGATGATTAGTGCTGACACTCTCCAGTTCTGTCACTGAACTGTGGCACAGGGTGGTTGGTTTAAGGATCTTGGCTGGAATTAAAATTTTCTGTCAAGGTTGCTTTTCTTTTATTCTTATTTTATTTTATTAAAAAGATTCCCAGACTAATTCAACTGAATGGGAAATTTGATGAGGGAAATTTCCTTTCCAGGGTTTCTCATTCTGGGAGGAAGGGAAAAACAACAGCAGCTTTGCTGACAATAAAATTCAATTAGAGTTGAACTAACATTGATTGTTGTGATTTCATTTGAGTTTATCTTTTAATTAAGCTATCCTCATCTGATTTTTAATCTTTTTAAAAATATTTCCCCCCCCTTTTTTTACATGTGATTCAGGACCAGGTGTTCTGTGACTCTGAATGAAAATGCATAGTGCTATATCCCTTATTTACCATGCTGGATGGTGAAGACAGCCTTCTAAGGTGAATACTGTTAGGATATGTATACTGAGGACAGTATCCAGACCATGCCTGATATAGGTAGGCATTGTGAAGCCATAGTTTTGTGGTCACATTTTGGCTGCCTGAATTAGTCAATCTCCCTATAGACTCTCTGGAGAGATTTACAGAATCACAGAACATGATGAGCTGGAAGGCACCCACAAAGATCATTGTATCCAATCCATAGTCCTGCATAGGACTATCCCCAAGAATTACACCATGTGCCTGAGAGCATTGTCCAAATGCTTCTTGAACTCTGTCATGTTTGGTGCTGTGACCAGTTCCCTGGGGAGCCTGTTCCAGTGCCCAACCACCCTCTGGGTGAAGAACCTTTTTCTAATATCCAACCTAAACCTCCCCTGACACAACTTCAGGCCATTCCCTTGAGTCTTACCACAAAGAGATCAGTTCCTGCCCCTCCTCTTTCCCTCATGAGGAAGTTGTAGCCTGTGCTGAGGTCTCCCCTCAGTGTCCTCCAGGCTGAAGAGACCAAATGCCCTCAGCCACTCCTCATACGGCTTCACCTCAAGGCCCTTCACCATCTTTGTTGCCCTCCTTTGGACATTCTCTAAGAGCTTAATATCTTTCCTGAATTGTGGTGCCCAAAGTTGCCGCAATATTCAAGGTGAGGTTGCCCCAGTGCAGAGTAGAGTAGGACAATCCCCTCCCTCGACCGGCTGGTGATGCTGTGCCTGATGCCCCCCAGGACACAGCTGGCCCTTCTGGCTGCCAGGGCACACTGCTGAGGTATACTTGAAGTCCAAAAGCCCTGCTACTTAAACATAATCCTTCTCAGAGATGCAAGCAGTCAGCAGTGATGAGAGTATTTGACACCACCAGCTCTGAGGGTGTGATCTTTGCCACTGCTGCAATTCCCAGGTGAAAAGACACAGCTGGACCTGACATCTGTTGATCACAGCTTCTGTTCACCAGGATGTGCACCATGAGTTTTCTCTGCCTTGAGGAAGATGGAATGCACAGCTCTGGTATGGGGTAAGAGGTAATCCCTTTTCAGACTGGGTCATGGTGTGGGCAGGAATGCATAGGCTGTGGAGATGGAAGGAGAGCAAAAATCAAAGAGCCCAAGCAGGATCTAGTGGTCTCCTGGGAGAAGCAGAACTGGGTTTATCCTCCCTGATCACATCCTCTCCATGGAAAATGAAGACACAAGATGAATTTTGGTTCTAGTAAATACTTATACTGAGTAAGAAGCAGTTACTGTGTCACAGTGCAATAAGACGTTTCCTGGGCTAGTGCTGTGTGCTGCAACAGATCCTACAAGAGCTGAGAAGATTTGGCTTCCCAGAAGAGGAGGTATGAATTTTCGTAGCTCCTTCAGCACTATTGTTCATTGTATCGAGTACAAATTTAACTTTATTAAAGCAGCTTTTCTAAGGTAGCTCAGCTAGACACAGAAAATATGAGACTCTACCACATGCTGTTGTTTTCGTAAGGACAGCAGCTTTAATAATGGAAAGCAATAAATTGCCCAAAATGATAATAAGTCCTGGAATGCTGTGCTAATGCTGGTCTGCACTTGAGCAACTCCCTGTGCAACATCAACAGGCCTCTGGCTGCAGTTTTCTTCAGTGAGTAGGTGCATTAGAGGTGTTTTTTTCCAGCATACATCGATCTCTGGTTCTGCCAAAGATGATTGATATTTTCCTGTTGCTAACAACAGGGACTGAACCAGACTCCCACAGCCAGACTCACCATCCTTCCTGGAGCCATTCCTAGTCCCCAGTAACAGAGAGCTGAGCAGTGGATTTCTTCAAGATATAGATCAGAAGGCAGTGTTCACCACATAGCGCTCCACATATTTAATGACTGTTCATAGGAAATTGCTTATTTCATGTGTAGTTTGTGGGTTTCAAGAATCAGCAAAGACTTGTGATGCCTGGGGACCGTTTTGGATATTTGGGGGTTGAAGGTGGATCTGCTTTTTGCATAAGACACCTTGTATCCACCTCAGTCAGTCAGTTCTCACAGAGTCAGGGAGAAATTAAGTAGACTTGTGAGTACTCAGGAAGGTGGGTGCTTTGTACAGGATGAGGTAATATTATGATTTTTTTGTTCTGAACTAGGCACAGCAAGGAGATTTGGACTAAATATTTTACACAGAGGAGGAAAAGGAAAATCTTGATCCTGAAGGGTTTCTGGTGGCTGGGGAGGCACCACAACTCTCACTTGGTACAGCTCTC
Source organism: Manacus candei (assembly GCF_025592945.1). NCBI lineage: Eukaryota > Metazoa > Chordata > Aves > Passeriformes > Pipridae > Manacus > Manacus candei. The sequence continues at coordinate 8,605,150 of NW_026138066.1, forward strand.
ACAACTTCACATCACAAGATGATGCCAAGGACTGCTATTGAGAAATGGCAGGATGTTGGGTTATTTCCTTGAACTGGATGAATGCACAGGAATAACCTGATAAACACAACACAACATCAATGTGGAATAGCATATGCTCAGAACATCCAGTGCTGATCATCTGAGTACTCACTGATACTGAGCTGGGTGTTCATTTGGAGTTTGATCCAGTGTGGCTGTTTTTGTGTTCATTTGCTCCTCCTTTCTATGAAATAAGCAGTTTTATCAGTGGAATTTATCTTTTGGTCCAGTAGACTCTAAACAGTTTAATTCAAGAAATTCACACACACACGTATACACCCACACTTACAAACACACATACACTCATTAGGTATGGCTATCTACATATTATTCTATTGCTGCTTCTTAGTAACATATGATTAGGTAATAAAATGCCTCCTAGTCTGGTTAGTTTTTTTCCATCAGTTAATGTAAGTTTATAGCTTTCTGTTCTGCATGGCACAAAGGATTCTTGCTCTCCTCACCACACACCCCTCTCCAGTGATGCTCCCCACAATACCACAGGCAAAAGCTGAGTAAATAAAAAGCCATTAGGGTAGCTAAATTGGGCACTGAAAAGGGTAAGAAACCTCAAAAGGGTGGAGTGAAATCTAGCTCTGCCCCCTTTCATGCTTGCATTGTGTCAGTGTCCTTAATTTAATGATTGCATCATGCTTTTTAACCTGCAGGATCAGATTTCATTGGATACACAGGATGGCAGGACTCACTGAAAAACAACCTTTGGTAGAACTTGTTTATTCTCTTTTTTGTTAATTGTGTGCTTTAAGGCCCCCTTAGCTGCTGCCTGTTCTGGTGGTAAAATTATTCCCAGCCTACCGGGCTCTCTATGGGGATGTCTGAGCCCCATAGACTCACATCCTGCAAGGTAAGCATTCCTTATTTTGCAGACAAGAACTGAGGCACGGGCTGGCAAGAGCTGGGAGCGCTCCTGAACTTGGCACATCACCGTCAGATTTTGGGGATCTTATTTTTGCAGGCGGGCACTGCCAACTAGTGCTATAGTGTGATCCAGCCAAGCCAGACATGTGGAAAAGGCACCTTGCATAAGTGAAATCTGTAGTTTAAGCCACTAGCTGAGCATCCCATAGGAACAAGTAGAGCCAAATCTGCCCCTCACCTTGCCTCAGATCAGCTCTTTGTTCCTGTGCAATTCACTGCTATCCACCCATCCCAGCTCCATGAACCCACCGGCATCTACTCCAATCACACCTCCCTGGCTCCCCAGCTGAGTCTCATCACCCAGCCAACCTCTTTGGCCTGTGCCAGTCTTTGTCCTATTTCCCGCTCCAGCCATCCCACCTTCCCTATGGAATGTTCCTCCAGTACTAGGCTTGCTCCACTGACCTGATCCTGTGATTGAGGTGGTGGGGCACTCAAAAATCAGGGAAAAAGGGCCTTAGTGGCTTTCATGAGAGTATGGGCCACATGTTGTTCACAGCAAGACAAGAACTGAACTTGTGGGAGGAATTCATGCTGAACCATCAGAATAAGCACCCCTAGGGAGCATCGACTCCACAAGAAATGTAATTGCTATAATCTGAAGGACACAGAATAAACCTGTGCAAACCAATACTTTTCAAAGACTTATACTTTGGCCAGATGACAGTAGTTGGTGACAATTATGGAAAAGAGCAACATTAACAGAAAAGGCCACCTCTATGCTAGATTTCAAGCTCCTGCTCCAAGTGCTGTTCTCAAAAGGGTACCGAAATTTTGTCACTGTGAATAAAAAGTTCCATTTTGCCAGCCTCAGGGACTGAATTGCTTAGATTTAAGGCATTGGCCTAAGGCAGACAGATAACACAGAGAGATGTCAAATTTTGAAAGTTAAAATTTTTTAAAATTCAAAATGTCTGAGAGCAGGGGGATTGCACTGTGGAGTGCTGTAAAATGCCATCAATAAAAGATTTTTCAAACACTGGCAATGCAGGCTCAAATTTAAGACCCCTTGGTGGGGACCTGCTTTTCCTTAACTATAAGAAAGATAATCTTGAGATTCATATGATAGACTCTGAACATCAAACACTTATCTGCTCCTGCTGCAGGCAAATGAAGGAGAAAGCCCCTCCTGGGTAGGTCTCTACATCAGCAAGCATTTTATGGCAGTGAGGAGGTGTTTTGCTCTGCCAGGTGCCCCTAGAAAGAGGGTGCACCTATTCCTGCTTGGGAAATCCTGACAGCATTGTATGGGACAGCCCTAAGTTCAGAGTAGTAAAAAGAGATTAGGTGAGGGAATAAAGCAAAAGTAGCAGTGGCATTAGTCCTGTTAATGCATGGGGGAGACAAAAGAAAAGAGGTAGGGAATAGCAAGGCTTCAGAGAGTGGAAAATTAGTGACAGACAAGGTTGATATTGCTGAGAGTCCTAAAAGCTTTCCTAGCTTCAGTAGTCACAAACAAAGTAAAGGCTACCATCCTAGAGTCAGGACTGTGCTTCCTGCAGAGAAGCAGAAGAAGTGTTAAATTGGCTTTTCCTATTGTTGAGAACAGACAAAATGGTTCTTTTCTGCTACGGAAGCATTCAAAACCATTAAAAACTGACAAGACCTGGGGTCTGTAAGGCTGTAAATAGCAGCATCTATATTTAATCAAAGATGATGAAGGCTTCAGTGAATTTCTGTCCTGTAAGCTCAGCATCAGCTGTGTGACAAAGACAAAGAATGCAATGGCAAAGAACATGACTACGAGAGTTTCAAAATGCAGAAAAAAGGGGTAACTACTACAAATTCTTGGCACGTGGTTGCTGGCTGGTACTTTTTAATTCTTAAACAAGCTGCAGATTGTTCAGGTGGCTGACATGTACTGCTTGATATGCTGGTTCCAGAAAGGATTGCAGTGCTAATGCAAGCTACCCCATGAGGGGACATTCTCTCCTTGAAATGCCCATGACATTATTATATATATATATATATATATAATGGCTGTTGGAGTAGTGAATTATCTACTGCTTTGAGACAGACTTTTTTTCTGCAGCTGATTAAAAAGAAAATCTGTTTGAGTTTCCTTTTGAAGCATTTAATCTAAACCCACCTTGTGACTATGACACCAAGTTCATTTTTGATCAAACTGAAGTCCTTTCAGAATCTCCAGTTCTGAAGAGCTGAAATTAAAGGCATTTTTCCTTCCCACCCTCTCCATTCTGCTGAGCTTCAGGAGATCAAGGGGTGAGTTTTTATTGTTAGCCACTTGAAAACAAAACTGTTATATGCACGTATCTTTGGATAGACACTGTAAATGATGGATTTCAGCAAAAGCAAGAACATGTCCTGGAAGAGGGGTAAAGCTGTCCCAGGAACAGAACAGGTTTGCATGAGGGCACAAGAAGGGAGGAAGTGCCACAAGAGCCCTTCTTGGGAGAGCCAAACTATCCTGGTTGGATAAAAGCCCACCTGAATTAATTCATAGACAATTATATTTTGAATTAAACTCTTATTTACACCCAGTGTTTTGCTTTGATCTCCCTGAGATGCACAGACATGGGCTCATTTGGTCCCTGAGCTAGAACTGATAGCGTTTTCTCATAACAAAAATAAACCAAACTACCCAGGGGAAAAAAGGAGCAGAGCAAGAAAATAGAAGTAGGCCCTTAGGTGAGACCTATAATCCAGGCCAAGGGGCCATGTGAGGTAACAGAGGAAGGACATTTTGCCGTCACCTAGTAGAGTCAGGTCAGGGCACAGAGTGGGAAGAGCACTGAGAGCTTGGTCGAAAAGCATGAAGAACCAGATGTTTGGCTGCTTTAAATCAGAGCTTTTTTTGACCCGAGGTCTAGTGTATACCTGTTTGGAATTGCAGAGCAGGCAGCACCCTCTCTGCATGCTCTCTTTCTGACTGTGATCAGAACACGTGGCAATCACAGGGGTAAAAAAAAAAAAAAAAAAAGAAAAAAAAAGAAACCTCTAAAAGTAAACAACCCCCTCCAAACTCCAGCTCTTTTTTCTAGCCATCCCCAACAGAACAACAGCAGCAACCATAACAGAAAAGCTTTCTAGATGCCCCTGGGCTCTCTAACTGTCTTTTAGTGAAAAGTCAGTGTGAAAATGGAAATCAGGGCTGTAAGCCAGGGGGAGAAATTGTTCAGGTCACAAGGGGTTTTAGGGAAGATTAAAGGTTGAAACTGTCGTATGGAAAATGTAAGTGGAATGTCATGGGAAGTTGTGAGACTGTAGAGGGGTCTCCCCCAAGGGGGCTGTAAATCCTGTCATTTGAAATCAGGTGAGGAAAAACCTCTGAGCATCTACTACAGATAATGGCCTCTCATTTTTGTCAGGTACTGGGACAAGACGGGGCTCTCCTGTCACTCTTTTCCAAGAAGCTCTTAAGCTAATATGACCTGGTCCAGCAGATTGTGGTAACAGCCTTCCAGGATGTCCACTGACGGGGACCACGTAGCTCCACGCTGTCACCTCTCATTGCTACTTCTTTTCAGAAGTGATTCAGATCTGCCAAGGGAACAAAGTGTTAGCATGACTGGATTTGAGCCTGAACTGAATTCTCTGCCAAGCCCTTTGTATAGAGACGATAACCTCACATTTTTGTTTCAGATGTGGGATGACTCTGCTAAGAGGTGGTCAGGGTGTTTCTGGCTGGGACAAGTGTAGCACATGGTGGGAGGTCACATAGGCCAGTTCACTCCAAGGCAGTACAACTGGAGTCATATGCCAGCAGTGAGAAATCTGATATCTTTTTTTTCCAGCCAGTTGCTCAGGGAAAGCACAGACTATTACTCTGAAGTTAGGATGAAACTATGACTACGTTTCTATACTCAGGTCTTGCTAGTGTGTAGTCAGCTTCCTTAGATGACCTGTCCCTCAAGCAACCCTTTGTCAGGTTTAAGATACATTTTCCCAAAATAATCCTATATATCTGAAGGGCTGTGGAATTTAGGATGTCCCAAAGACTCGTGTGCCCAACCTGACATTTTCTGGAAGCATCAGAGGATAAAACAATGTGAAAGTAACATCCTAACGACCAACACAGCCATGAAAGAAGTGGAACTTCCTTACTTCTTTCTTGGAAAATAAGTAGGGGATGCAGAGGAAGGGAAAGATGACACTATTAGAATGAGATATGATGAAAATCTAAAGACTAGGAGATGTTGGGGTATAAAAGGGTGCCAATGCCAGAAACTGCCTCACTTCATGTTAATTTGTTCTGGCTGCACCTCAGAATAAAAGCATGAAATTGGTGAAAAACATGGCAATAGTACTAAGTTTCTCTAGGATTTGACCAGCTGCATGTGGAAGAAAGTGCTACACACATCATGAAACCTAGATTTGCTTTCCAATGGGAAATTTTGAAATTTCATAAACAAACAAGAAAACCCAAGCAAAATTGTTCTGCATCAAAACAAACCTTCCAAATATTGAATCTGCTAGCAAAAAAGGAATTTCAAGACTTTGATTTTTCAATATGAAGTTACTTAAGCTCTGCTTTTCACATCTCTCATCCAAAACAGGGCTTCTAGAGGACTTTGGAAGCATGAAGCATCATATTCTGGGCAGGTGTCATGATGTGTAGGAACCCTGACTGTGACATTGTCAGACAGACATGGGAGTGGGCAGAAAGTAGGCAGTAACTCTGGAAAGCCGCTTGGTTTCTATTAAAAGTCTGATGGAATTAAAATGCTTCATATCCTGACCAAGGAAAATGTTCAGGTGATGATCTCAGAATCCTCCTCCAGGCTACACAAATATTCCCACAGGATAAGCTGTAGCAATGCAGGTGCTGGCTTGCATCCCTGGTCTGTTGTGCAAAGGGTCATACCCCTTAGCTTTAGATGATTACGATGCCCGTGTCTGTTTCCAGATAATCACTGCATAGGGCCTTTTCACATCCCAGAAACTGCACTAATGTGTGAACTGCACCTAACTTAGAAACCTTAATATGATCATTTTTTCTTCTTAAAAGCGAACCCAAAGTCCTTGACTTGGGTGTGAGTAGCTACAATGCAGTCATCTAAAGTTGCATGAGGTGAACACTACAACTGATTTGTGTTGATTTTAATCAGTTAGATGCATAAACTCTTCGTTGGAGCTGAAGTTTAGCCCTGTATCTGACTTGACTGTCCTTCAGATGACAGATAAAATGACAGGGATGAAGATGATGCATAGTTCAGATCTAAGCAGGTATGGGAAAAAGGTCTTACATAAGACTTATAAAAGGAAGGACACAATACATCTAAGTTCTGCTGAGCAGTTGTGGCCTGAAGAAGTGAAACTCATACAGGATAGGAGTTATCTTTCCCCCTGCAATGATCAGCTACTTCCTAGCTTACAGGTCTTCCAAACCTAAAGTGCTTGGAAGGCTGGTACCATCCAGACGAGAAGAAAGCTGTGACCCACTATGTAACTAACAATTAGTGGCTATAGGAAGGCACAAGACCTGACCGCTGCAGTCTGGCTGGAGGTATTTCTAAAGTAAGCAATCTATTCAGAGGCATTAACCCACCTGCACTCCCATGTGCACAGGACAGCCTGCCCAGCAGACCACTGGGTCACAATTTGCTTTTCTCTTGGACCTGTCATGAATGGCCACCCTTACAAGTGATATTTCTGGGAAGAAGACCACATTTTAATGGCTTTGTTTAGTAGCTTCCACTCTGTCAGTGTGCAGTTTGTGCTGTGGACACAAGACAGAAGGTGGTGCAACCAGTACTTTCCAGCAGTGAAAGTCAGTGGAGGTATTAGCGGAAGCAGGATTGGACCCTGAATAAGCAGGGGAGAAAAAAGCACCATATGCTGGAAGGAGATGAGTATTATGTAAATAATAAGGCACAGAGACATTTTGTAAGTGGGCAGGCCGATCTCATTATTTATCTACAATTAAACTAAACTGTGGGGTCATATCATCCTATTACAGCTAGTAGATTAAACTCAGGCTGTCTCTTTTTGTTATTGTTTCTGATGGGGTTTTGGAGCTTTCTTAATTCAGGTCAAAAAATGAGAAGCTTCTTCATAAGCATTTTAATTAACCAGCTGAAGAATTCTCTTGCCCCCAGAGACTCACAGTACCAAATCCAGAGCTCAGACTGTCATATTTCAGCTCAAATTGTGCTTGTGCCCTCTTATTCAAGTCAAAAACACAGGTAGCAAATCAAACCCACCCTCCTCCCTCATTGACTACTTGGGAAAAAAAAAAGTATCTTGAAAGTTTGATTTTTGACCTAAACATGTTCTTTGCAATCTCCAGTCCATGAGGACCAGAATGTATGAGGAAAGCGACCCAAATCTGCAGAGAAAAGCCCTTTTGGCTGGACCTTGGGGCTGTGCACACTTTATCACAGGCATCTTTCCTTCCCCAAGCCATCATCAGTGCGATAGGGTCATCCAGCATTGTCTCATGGCTGAGTAAAACCCCAGTCCTTTTGCAGGGCTGCTTGGTGCACTGTCCACCCGGGGAGAGGTGCTCAGTTGAATGGTTGGGTTTCTAGGGAGTGTGCTGCTCCTCAGGCAGATGAGGAGCTCCTTCCTGGTCTTTGGTGGCTCTTGCCCACATTCTCTAGGTTGCAGCAACTTTTAGTAGCAGTCCTGCAGCATGCTGACCTTGCACCACAGCCACCCATCATCCCAGCAGGTTTGTTCGGGGAGAGGAGTCGCACACCTCCAAAATGGGCGTGGGGGAGGAAGGCAGGCCCCCAAAGTCCCCCACTCCCTCGCATCCTCCTCTATGTGGAGCTGGCGCAGATCCTGCTCCTTTCCAACTTGTGGGGTAGTGACGAGCCGTAAGGGGGGAGGACATTGAAGACCAAGTACGGTTTTGGGAAGGACAGCAGCTCCATGTGGTGGGGAGAGAAGGAGAACGCGCTGGGCAGCCAGGCAGTTGTCAGCTGTCCTTGCAGCGGTGAGTAGTATCCCATAGCAGGAAAGGAAGCAGAGAGCTTTCTTGGCATCAAGCTTGGAGCCTTTCAGGAATAAAAACGTAGTTTCAGGTGAATCAATATGGACTTTTATTTAGATACAATTTACAGTCAACCTTATTTGTTTCCCTGGTGCTCAGTAATTAAGAAGAAAAGTTTAGAAGTTCCTAAAGTTCCTAAAAGTTTAGACTTCCTAAAATCTGGTTGTGTGCTGTCACCCAGGGAGTAAGGCAAAATACCCTTTTTTCTAGCCATGAAAAAGCTTCTGTCAGGAAAAGAGCCTGTGTGCCAACCACATAATATTAATAGTCCTGGACATGGCAAGGGTCAAGGGCAAAAAGTGGTGGTCAGCCTTACAAGACTGGATGTTTTAAAGAGATACTGTCTGTTAAGAAACATGGCTTTGTGGCTGCAAATGTCTTATTTTCTTCTCTTCAAAAATTTTCTGATGATAAAGACAGTTGAATTAAAGTATGATTTATGGAGAAGTGATTTACAAGCAAAATGGGGAAAGACTACCCTGCAAGACACCTCATAGCATATTTACAAAATGGGTTTAATATTATGAAGAAATGTGTTATTTGACCAGATTTGCTGGGATTTCTTGTCATCATATTGCCATTTTTGTTTTTTCTAGTTCTCCTTCTCTGGGATAGTCCCATGTGAAGTGATTACCTGATGAAGGATAGCTGTCTCTCCCTCGGTGGCTTTATACATAGTGTTCAATACTTACTGTGAAATCTGACTTAGGAGCAGGAATGAAATCAACTTCTGTAAGATGCTGAAGGCCACCAAAGTTGCCAAATTTTTCATGTTTCCTCCACTTCGCTCGCTGATTCTGGAACCAGATCTGGATAGAGGTAAGAAAGAAAAGGCACAGAAATTAACAGAATATGAAGGAGAAACTGCTCACAGCCAACTACTTTCCCTACTCTCTAAATGATCGTCATAAAACATTGACATCCAGCTCAGCAGAACCAGGGGTTGAATCTAATGGAATATAGTGGGTTTGATGCAGCACCTTTCACACTCTGCATAGCATGTGGGATCTCTGGACTATCATGACAGACTCTTTTCTACCACAGCTCACAGAAGATCTAGAATCACCCTAATCAAGGAAAGACACTGTTGCAGCTCTTACAAGCCTCTCCTGGGAAAGCAGATCCTTCTGTGGTCAAAGCTGTGCAGCAGTCAAGGCCCATGACATTCTGTTTTCCCTGTTTTCCCCAGGAGGTGTGATGTGTTGCATGACAGGGCTATTTTTCGCTGTTTCCACATGAATAGACTGAGAAAAGATCTACCTAGATGCTTTGCTGGGCTGCAATAAAAATGTGCCACCAGTGGAGATGCAGTAACAGGGTTCTTCCTATATCTAACTGGTAGCATTTTGAAATTCACATAAGGGAACTAAGCAAAAGACCCAAGGGGATCACTCAGCAATCTATGTTGTCTGCCATCTCTTTTGCCTGAAAAACAGACAAATAATTTTCTCAGGGGAGTTTCTTTCATCTATTAGCTGATTTGACCAGTCTGACTTCTGGAAGAGACACGCATGTATTTATTTTGAAGCAGCAGTAATGCACCTTGCTGCATTGTTGTGAAAAGTTGAATTCCACTTCCACTGCAGTTTCTATCTGGCTGAGGGACTGGCTGTTTGAATGTAAGCAATAGGGTCACATGAACACAAAGTGTTAGTGATCAAAATCAGATGCAACTGGATATAAATATGTATGTATTTTAAACCAAATAATGAGCAGCTCAGTTATTTCTGCATCTCTTGCCCAGGAAGTAATGGGAATGTCAGGAGCCCTCTGCTGTATTACTGATAGTTAGGAATACCTGAGGTCATTGAAATGACAGTTTTATTTATCTGAGTTTGCATGTGTTTGAGAACTGCTTAGTCTGCATGAACTGCTCCATTTCCTTTCTACCATGCAGGAGTTATGTGGTGGAATAGCACCACTTAACACTGGCAAAGTGATTGAGAGAAATAGGGGGCTGAAGACAACATTCAGCCTCTGAAGTGCTCCTTAAAGTCTGCACACGAGATAAAATTCTCACTTACATTTTTTTACTAAAATCAAAACTTTCAGTCGTTCTCAGACCAAATTGGTCTTTTCTGCCCAACCGGCTCTGCAACACACTTACCTGTAACATGGTTTCTCAATGCCCACTTTTCCAGTGTTCCTGAGCTATGGCACTGAGACAGAGCACAATACTCCCATGTGTGTTCACAAAAGTCACACCAGGGGCAAATGCCTCCTTAACCCTGACAGAGATTTCACAAGACTCATTTACAAGGACTAAAATAGAATGCAGAGGGAGGGTGGTATGCCCCATATTGTAGGAATGGCCTCCATTTGTTTTACTAATTATGTAGTTCAAATTCATCTTTTTGTCAGTAAATGGTTCCTATGACATATCACCTTTGAAATGTTGCCGTGGGACACCTGTTGCAGACCTAGTTTTTTGTCTACTAGCACATGCCATTTGATCTGCTCTGTTTTCTTAATCCAAGCAGGTTGTGGGACCAAGGTAAGATCTTCACAGTGCCATGTCATCAATGATATCAATTACCTTAATAAACCAAATACACAGAATCATTGAACAGTAGACTGATTTGAATTGGAAGGGACCTTCAAAAGATGATCTAGTTCCAACCCCTCTGCTGTGGGCAGGGACATCTTTCACTAGACGAGGTTGCTCAAAGCCCCATCCAACCTGACTTTGAACACTTCCAGTGATGGGACACCCACAACTTCTCTGGGCAACCTATTCCAGTGTCTTGCCAATCTCACCATAAAGAATGTATTTCTTCTCTTCCTAAATCAATCTTCTTTCAGTTTAAAATTGTCACTGATAATCTCATCATAAAAAGATGACTTTGGCAGCATCTTTTTTTCCATAAGCCAGTGTACTCTTCATTAACAGAGACTCATATCATCTTTTTCACAGTTTTGCAAAAAATCAGTGTTTGGCTGACAGGTTTTCCTGTTTACCCTTTAAGTACTGACACAACATTACATTTCTTCAAGGCCCTTGGAACATCCCTTGTGCTCCAGGACTGATTTAATGTTAACATTGATGATCCAAAGTGCTTCTCAAGCAGCTTCTTAAGAACTACTGGAGGTAAGTCACTTAGATGTCTATATTTACAACTGTAGCAGCTGCTGTTCAACATTGTCCTTACAGAAAGTGTTACCACCTTACCTGACATATGTCCAAAGATAGAGCAGAAATTATGACTGAACATCTTTCCTATTTATGCCGTATCCTTGACAGTCCTACTGTTTCAGTAAAATAACAGATCAAAATAATTGATTACTTTTGGGTTTGTTTTTTTGTTCTTAATCGACTTTTATTGAGTTTTTGATCTAGAGTTTTTTTGACCAAAACTCTGGCCTGTAACTTCCTGCTCTGCTTATTCATTTTTTTAAATTTCTTGTTTCTAATGTTTACTCATCCAGCATTCTTCATTTTCTCTTGTATGTAGGCATGCACACATGCAGTGATGCAATTTCATCTATTCACTTAAGCTGTTTCACAGCAGTCATATCTTTTTTATTGGTTGGAGGACACAAGCTTTTTCACAGTTATAAAATGTTTTATTTGGTTATCTGATTGTTGTTAGCATTTTTTCCCCAGTTAAATTACCTTTCTGAGGTGATTTGACTTATATTGCTTTAGCTTTCTGAAAACTATTATTTCAAAGTACCAAGAGCACATGTGAATTCTCAGCATGCTATTTGGTTTATATGTGATAAATGCAATCAATCAAAATTATAACAGCTTGTAACTCGCACCTAAGTTACTACTAATTTTTGCTTCTGTGGCTGATTTCCCTTTAGCAGCTAAGATGAAGTCAAACACAGAATTTCCTGTGTCGTGTGTAACCCTATCTGAACTGGTTATTTGTCATCTGCAATTCATACGTCGGGGACTTTTTACTTCCTTCGTTTACATTTCAGGTTGATGTTTCCCATAATAACTCATTTTTGTTTTTCCCCATACAGATTATAAATAATTTTTTAAAACAGAAAAGTGCCCTTTTCTTTCCTGTGATTCATTGTTCTGTTGGGAACACTGGCTGGTAGCCCGGCTCGTGCCTTATGCCATTGGAAATGCATTGTTGGTGCATTGATATCACTAGTAGGCATATTGTGGCTATGCAGTTCCAATTCTCCCTGTCACCTAACTATGAAGCAATATCATCATGGTTAGTCAACAGCCTCAGGCATGTCATAGTCAATAAACTGCTTCCTGTTGAACTTTGATTGTTAGAGTGGGATATGTGCATAGAAGTGCATCAATGATTCTACAATTATGGCAAGAAACTACCTTGTGCAAAAATCATCTCAACAGTGCCTGATAAACAACACCAAATGTCAATACACAGTACATTTTAATGTAGCAGATCTCATATGCAGTAAACATCTGGGGTCAATTTTTAGCTCAGTCAGCAAGACTATATTACAACTGAGGGAAACTGGATTACTTTCTGTGCACTGAAATTACAACCGGGACATTTACAGCCTGTGATACCAAAATACAGAACACTAAAGAAAGCATTTTCATTTGGGCAGCTATTTCCACATTTTTTGAGACCCTGTGGAAGATGGATGTGGATGACAGTTTGTACTGGATGAATATTAGCCCGTAAACGGTTGATAAATGACTAATAAATATTTTCATAAATGGCCGCTCTGTCGCTACAGAGTCCGACAGGTTGCTCATAACCATCTGTAACTCCTATTTGCTATGCATTTAGTACACTTAGAGCTCCTGCTAACCCTTTGATTAATCCCATTTGGTTAGTCACAGTTGGGTGACAAATACTTCTTCCCTATTTGTAAAAGGAGAACAGTGATACTGGCCTTGTCTGTAAGGTAAGAGAGAGGTCACGTAATTCATTAGCATTGTCACCCAGGCATAAGCTATTAAGAATGTACTCTGAATAATGAATTGCTGCAGTGAACATAGCCTTTAGGAGAAACAATATACCTGAACTCTGGCTTCTGGGAGGTTTATCTTTGCTGCCAGTTGATTGCGAATATGGACATCTGGGTAGTGAGTCACTTGGAAAATCCTCTCCAGTTCCTGGAGCTGCTCAGCTGTGAACGTTGTCCGGATTCTCCGTTTCCCTTTCCTCTCAACTGTGAAAACAAAGAAAGGTCTATTGCTTTTTACAGGAACAACCTGCAGGACTACAAGAAGATTCAAAGAGCACATTGCACAGGATTACATTGATGGTTCTTGAATATCTCCTGTGAGGGAGATTCCACAGCCTCTCTGGGCAACTGATTGCAGTGCTCAATTACCCATCCCTATCTTTTCCTGTCATACTGATCTTACCAAGCTTTCCTCCAGCTCTGATGTATTATTTTATTGCATTGTCACTCTACAAATTTGGATGAATTTTCTCCTCCCAACAAGATCAAAGAGTTTCCAAAATGTGTGAATGTTGTGGAGGGAAGTTGACCATTACAGACTGACTCACCACTGTTCTCTTCCCATACCATTCCTTCAGCAGTAGGGATAGCCAGCAGTTTGACTTTGCAGTTATAAAGAAAAGGTATTTTTCTGACTATACCATTGTGGTGTGTGGACTTTCTAAACAAGCTTAGCCTTCATAACTTAACCTTAAAACACGGCCTTAAAACCCATGGGGAAGTTTCGGTGTTGTGAATTCCTCAGGGGACTCATAGACTGCTCCATTCCTTCACCTGCTGTGGTGTGACCACGCTAAAGACGTCCCTCAGCACTTCTATACTGTTTTGAAAATGCCCTCCTACACCAGGTATTTTATTTAGACCATGAACTTTGTGTGACACTTGGTGTAAGTTAAAATAAGGTCTAGGTTGCTCTGAAATGATGCTGAAGGGCTGATGTCTTCCAAGGAGGGGAAAAGAGCAGCAGAAGTGAGCTCTGAGGCAGCTGATCTGCGGAATGTGGAGTGCAGTCTTGCCCCAAGGCTGGAATCCTCTCTGATGCACAAGTGGAATATCTTCCAACTGACACTGAATGACCAGCACAAAAAGCCATGCTCCAAGTGCAGTGAGTCACAGGGTTTCTTCTACTGAGCTTGGAAAACTGCAGCCTGATAGGAGCATAAAAATTTCGATATCATTAGTGGCTATGATGAGTTTGCTATTCAGTGACCTGAAGCAATTGTCAATGAAACCTTGTTGCTCAAAAAAACGACTGCTTTGAATAACTGCTTTTGGTCTTCCATGGTCTGATGACAACTACCAATTCATACTATGTAAGTAGATGCATACCCTTCCTAATGGGAACAGTTAAACAGCAGTCTCTCAAAGCAACTTTGTGCTTTCTTTTTGCCCCTTTTTGTTCATCTATTAGCATATGCTTTTCCTTTTGAAGGCTAAAACTGTGAAAAGGTAACTAAATGCCTTGGCCAATATAAACTGGGCTCTGTGCCAACCAGAAAATGGCATTTTTCATCTCTAATCAAAACCTCATCGTGACGCTGTTAACATAGAAAATAAGGAATAAAAATTCTGTCCATTGGCTTGGTGGGAAAGAGTCTGGGACACGATACCACTGCGAATATTTCATAATTTCTAAACCTTTTGGGTACTTTGAAAGGAAACCAGTCATACAAGAATAACTGAGGAGTGTCATTTATCATAAACACTGTCAATACTACCTTGTCTCAGAAACAGCCTAATAAAGCTGATGTCCAACACAGTTAAATCCATGTCATTAGGCTTTCCACCAGACTATCAAAGTACTACTCATTAAACTGCAGCACTTGCTTCAGCCCCCAGAGAAAAATGTTATTTACATTGAATCTTCCTGGCACTATTGGAGCAGAGATTTGAGATGAGAAATATTTTTGTGTGTTCATACTGAAGGTATGAATGGGCACTGTCTCCTAAGAAGCCCTGATTACATCTACTTCAACCTTTCCAAAAGATGTCTGTAAGGGGGTTTATTGCTGCATCCAATAAAGGGAGATATCAGTGCTGAGAGTATGAATCTCAGGACACTACATCCCCTGTAGATATGATAGGGTTCATGGCTCATCATGGTGTTTCTTGTCTGGAAGATTTTCACCTCACACATCTATGTGGGGACTGCCCTCCATATCCTCCAGGGATATACTCCAGAGAGGTAAGATTGAGTACCAAGATGGTATTTTGTCAAGCATATTGTGTTCTATCATACAGTAGTGAATCTCTCTGTCGTATTTGTATCAATACGATTTATGGTATCTACACTGCTCTACTACAGGGCAATTCATGTAGTAGATCCCCACAACAAGTGAAGTTTACCCTAACCTTGTCACAGCCTCAGAAATTTGATGCCTCCCTGAGATGTCCTGTATGTCTCTCTGAACACTGAGCTGAGTTCCTGCCTCTATCCAGGGTAGAAGACTGGCTCTACAAACCTGGGAGAAGCTGCAGTCTATCTTCAGCATTTCCAGAATGAAGCAAGAAATCCTGCCTACATCCTGGAAGTTTCTGAATTAGAAAAAAATTACCCCCCCCACTAGATGAACTGGATTATAATTTCATGACTCTGCAAAGCAAGAAAGAAACTGTCTACATTTTAAACCATAAGATGTCACATCAAATAATAATAAAAAGGTGTATTTTAGTATTCTATCAGAATACAAAATATAATGATTTAGTCCCTTCTGTCTCATACCTTAACCAGACTTGGTTAAAAGAATTGGGGTGACTGAACTGAACCATGATGAGATTGAAGCAAATGCCAAAGACTAGCTGGATCAGACCTCATTGTGACAGGCACCATGCAAACAGCAACCATTAGTTCTTGTCTTAGGCAGGACACTTGGTACAGAGTTTATTGGATTAATTGACCTAGACAAATTCAAGAAATCAGTTGTCACAAACAATGCTATACCACGTCTGCAGGGCTCAGATGTGGAATAAACTCAGTAGTGAAGATCACGAGTGTAGAAGGAGCTGCAAAATCTTTGCTGCAAAGAGTACATGAGAATGAGAAGGTAAAGGCTGTGCACAGCTGGTGTAAATTTGGGAAGCAACTTTTAGCTGAGCTGGGACACCTTATGGTACTTGAGAGACAGATCCATTGCCTTGAACCAGACAGTATTTTAAGCTGCTGGAAGTGGGATGGGCAAGGCGTCTGTCTGTCAGATAATGGCTTACTATATTCTGTGCCATTACCACCTAAGAAGCATCCAGGACTAGAGAGCATGGCTTGAGAGAGAACTGGTTCAAGAGTTTCTTGTGTCTCAGATCAGTTTCTTTGGTGTGAAAATGACCCGGATAACTTGGTGATGGGCAAAAGAAACTCCCTATCAGTTCTCTCTGATATCCTTCACGTTTTTCCTTCTTGAAAGATGAACTGTTTTACAAACAAAACTCTTACATAAGGGAAGGGTCTACACAGCGCTCAGAAGTGTCAATCCTACTGAAATCATACTTTTCAAAGCCAAAATTCATCAAATTGAACAAAATACAGTAACATGAGGTCAGTTATGGGCCAGTAGAGACTGAAGGACAAGCTTTGATTTCAACTAGAAATAGTATTAAATTGATAACAAAATAGAACCCTGTGAATTAATCAAAGCTTTTGCCAGTAGGAAATCCAGAAAAGTGCATTTTTCTACAGGTAATCAGTCATTCTATTTTTATTTTTTTTAAACTATTAAGAAATAAAAAAAAATTTTGGACTCTGTGTTAACATCTGCTCTTGCAAGATGAAACTTTCTCTGACTGTAGCTGTGATACTTCCCTTTGCCTTGGGACCTTAGCTTAGAGATCCCATAGCAAACAACAGCATTCAGAATTACAGTCTAATAAAGAATGTGGGTGGAAGATATAAGACTAGAAAGTGTTGGAAGTGTAACATTGGCTTTTCAAATGTGGCTATAGAGTCTCTGGGGAAATAAGACTCTGTCTGAGTTTCCTGAGCTATTTTTTTATGTAAAAGCTGGGGATATTCAAGTGCGGTTTTATGCTCTGTGAAAGTCATTTGCAGGTTAGCTGACTGCTGAAACCAAGCCTGAAAATACCAGGCAGCTAAATATGTCAGCCTTCTCAGATGCTTAGAGATACAGCTGTCTATACATTGCCTTGCTGTTGACATTGGAAGGGCCAGATTCTCCAAGCTGATAAAGCAGTATAGCTTCTTTAAATTCAGTAGCAGGCTCATTTGTCCTCTGCAGATCTGCTTTCTTACTAGGTCAGACTTGGAGCAAGTTGGGACATTTGAACTTTGTAGAAACAGAGATTCGTCTTGAAGGTGCAGAGTGGAAGGATGAGGTCAATGGCTACAAGTTGCAGCAAAGAAAATTCTGATTACAGACTAGGAAAAAAATATTTTCCTCATGAAGATAGTCTGACATGGGCCTGGAGAAGTTGTGATGTCTCAGTGCTTGGAGACATTCTGAACTTGAGTGGACAAAGGCCTAAGCAACCTGATTTAAGTTGGCTCTGCATAGATTTGGGGTTGGACAAGGTGGCCTCCAGGGGTCTCACCAAACTTACTTTTTTATGTGATCTCTGACCTACCAATACCCACATAGGGTAAAATCACCCCGTCATTTCTTCCCTAAAAAAGTAAGGGAGTTTAAGTCTTTAATGCTATGCACAGCTCAAAGAGTCTGATTTGCAATTGCTTATATACACAGTTTTAGCTTAACATATAATGGTTTATTTTCACTGTCCTGTATAACACAGTTTCAAGATATTAGAAGTAGGAGCAAATCAATACTGAATACTGAATACTGAATGCTTGTACATGTCTGCTAACATTCACAGTTTGCTAAGTAGAAGTTGTGCAGCTGCAACAATGCCATACTTGGGGCAAATTTCTTCTGGGCTATAATCTGTAGTAGGCAGATAGCCTATGGTACACCTTGCACTGCTGTTTCTCAGCTGCCCTGCGTATCTGAACCAGCTAGAAAAATGCTATCTCAGGGAGATCTCTGCAATTGCATTCCCCATTTGCACTTACCCCTTTAGCAGGCTAAGACTGTTTCAAGCCTTCTTGGTCTCATTACATGGGTGCATACACTGGAGGGATAAGGAATTAAAAACCCAGGAGAAAGGCTGGAAGTCAGTGCTGGCACATATTTGCTTTGTAGGAGGTAAACCGGATAGGTGAAAACTGGTGCAATCCTATTTGTCATTTCTGGACAGGCACTCTCTCATGGTATGGGATAGCCAGATCCAAAGATTTTGTTTCTTCTTTGACAAGGAGAAAGCAGTTACATAAGCAAGCAAGTGGCTTTAGCTACGCATCCTCAGAAATGCATTTTTGTCTGTGCAACAAAGTTGACGGTATCACTTGTTTCTCAGAAGCAAATTCAGGTGTGTTGAAAAAGAGCCTCATTATATCTGGTTAAGTTTTGTTTTCTCCTTCTTGCCTTTGAAAAAGATGTTCCTCTCTCTTCTCTTCAATTAGATATATGGGTCTCCAAGCTAGTTCCTTCCTGTGGCTTTTCTGTGGTTATCTTGTGGTGACATTCTGCCCATGACAGACAGTCCCATAGAAAAAAACACAGTTGCAACTCTATCAAAGGGTTATTACACAGTGCTGATGGTATCAGGACAAAATGTTGTGTACAGAGATGTGCCCATGGCATTCCCTCTCCTAGTTAAAGAGGTGGCTTATGGCTTTCAAAAGAGCTTGTGCTGCAATATTTAGCTGGGACTATTGCAGTGTGGCTAATCTTTATTAAAGTGGTTTTTCAGCCTTTGTTGAGAAGCACTAGCATAGCCAGCGAGACTGATCCTAATTGGATAGGTACAATGTGCTCCAGATAAAGCCTCCTGCTAGTGAAATGCAGCATTTAGCACCCAGCTGCTGACTGTTCAGGCATTGCCAAAGTTAAGAGAGAGAAGCACAACTTGAACTTTTAAAGTCTTGACTTCCTCCCTTCAGTCCACAACTCCTTGACAGAAAGTTGCTTCCGCCTTGGTGTTGAGGGCAGTGCCTTAATCACTTGACAGCAAGACTGAAATGCAGAGAGGTACGGACTTCAGGTAGTGTGAGCAGCAATGCTAAAAATATCAGGCCAGAAACCTGTTTAGGCAAGCTGAACAGTGGTGGCCAAGGGAGTTTCTTAGTCTACTTGTCAAAGGAGTTGGCAAGGAGTAGACAGTATGTATGAAACCATTCATGCGAACAGTTTGTTGTGGAGGATTGTGCTCACCATCAGCCTGAGCCCCTGGTGAATTTAACCTTTCTCGTCTGCCAGCAAAGTGATGACAGTGTTTACAAGTGCTGCTGCCTGAAATGGTGTTGTGCATAACTCTGGCACAGCCAGTGGTCAGCAGAACATCTGAAGGATGAAGCACGCAGGCCGTGGCTCGAGGGGCCTCAGCTGACAGGGGTGTGTGGCAGTTTCCACCATCTGAATATCAGAGAATCATAGAATCGTTAAGGTTGGAAAAGACCTCTAAGATCATGGAGTCCAACCATCAAGTCTGTACCTAGGCTGAAGAGCCTGCACCTTCTTGAACTCCTTCAGGCCAAAGTAGATTTGGGGTACATGTGCACGTTCCCCATTCTGCTAAATCTCAAACTTGAAATGTACTTTCAGTGAATGTTTAGCCATAGTCAAACTTCATCTTGAAAGAAGTGGCCAGCCTAAACTAATAATGGTTCTCAACAAGGAAAAGAGGTTCCCCACCACTCTTTCCACACTGTCTGGTCCAACATCTTTGTGAAAAACCAGCCATTTGACCAGGGAGGAAGCTGAGCTTATTGCAGGTTTCACAGAGAGCCTGTTTTCTACTTTATTCCTGCTCTTTGGGGTTCTTTGTACCTGCAAACATCTAGACATCAATCAGGCATGCTTATTTACATCCCTGCCTCAGAGTCTGTCCTCCAAGAAAGCGTAACTCCATCATTATTTTGGTATGTAGTTTCTGCTGTTTCCCCTTTAAGCATAAAGGCCTTGCTAATAGAGTAAGTAAAACACCTGCCCTCACTTTCAAAGAACAATAATTAAAAGTACCATATCCCGGGGGACGTAATGAAAAGTTCTAGGACAATTTAAGTGAAGCCAAGTATTCATTAAGACCTTTGAAATAAACTTATCAAGATGTGCCATCAGCTTTACAAGTGGTCACGTTACACAGATTTGACCAGCAGGAACAAATTAACCTCTGAGTCCTGTATAAGGTACCCTTTGGATTCAAAATTCCCAGAAAAGAAGGGACTGCTTGAGGAAAGCATTGAATGCTAATATTTGCTTTAACTAAATAAAAGTCCAACCCCCAAACCCATGAAGAAACAACACAAATGAAATTTATGATAGTCCCCCAGCTGCTGACAGCTTTGCTTTATTCAGTGCTTACTTGTATCAGTGAGACTTTTATTTTTGAAGGGCAGGAGTAAAGGATTAAGGTTTTGTGCCTTTCATTTAATATCCAGGGTGTCCTTATAAACAGCCAGTCTTCAAAGAGGGAGAAAAAAAAGGACCAGCCTTTAACAATACCTCAGGTAAACTCACCAAAACAAGGTCAATGGTCTGGGGCATTTCTAAATGTATATAGAAGAACACTGCACTTCAGAGACACAGGGCTGCAGGGACTATTCACACAGATAAACAAAAGACTGGTAAGACAGCTAATGGCAGCCAAACTATATATATAGGCATTCATTTTTTTCCCCTCTTGCTTTTCCTTTTTGTTTAGAATCCTTCTTTTTGTTCTGCAGGACAGTGGGATGCTTGTGCCCTTTCTCGCAGTCCCATTGGCATATTCTGGGCAGCTGATATTTATCTGGGACTGTGATTATACAGTGCTTCATTATCTCTTTGGTGTTTCAAAAATGCATTAAGATAAGTCAGCATATTGGGGAAAAGACTGTTTTGTGAGAGATAAACCATGCTGTTTCACAGGGGTACATGGATTTGACCATATTGTTTGCAAATGAACAGTACAAGTGAATTTATGACTTCAGAGAAAACATGAACACTAAGCTAAAGATGTCTGCAACTGGCATCAGTACAGAGGGAACATGATTTACACTGGAATTTCTCCAGAACTGAGATTATCTCTATACTTTCCATTGTCTTTATCGTAATTGCCATCAGAATTTGTCAATATGCTTTGGGATCACAGATGCTACCATAATAATAAAACAATTAGATTAATAAAAAGATCCCTGAGCTCCCAGTCAGCATTGTGCAGAGGATTTTCACTATGGAAATATTTAGGTGATGTTGACTCACTGTGGCAGCTTCCTTTACAGCGAATAATGAAGACATGAGCTGCAGTAAATAACACGAGTCCCTGAACCACCTAGGCTTCACAGCCAGAACCTCTCAGTTTCTGGTGGAATTAGGAGCTAGTTCTGTTTATTGAAGCGTGATCTATCCTGTCCTTGAATTATTGCTCAGAGAAGGTATCCCACAAGACCAGATAACCACCAGTGTCTTAAAGTGATGCTGCTGTCTGGCTTCTCCAAGGCACTGATTGTTCCCTTGCTTGAGCAGAAGACTGGAATCATTACCCATGTGCAATGCTGGGCACATTGACCCACTGCCTTTGGATGTAAATATTTACAGTGCACACACACACACACAAATGTGTACAGTCGGACCCAGTATGTGTAAAAGACATTGCAAAATAATTGTCCATAAGGATTTGAACTAGGCTGGGGTCTTGTACATGGCATTCTCCATCAGGAGCTGCCACAGGTCAGGTAGGCATGGGGATACATTGTTGTCTCAGGCTCCAGTGCTTGTTTGTTGTGAACTGGTCAAGTCCCAAGGACATCAGAGTGAGAAAAGAGAACTAATTAAAAGGAAAGTGGGCGCTCAGGATTTGGGTGTTTACGTATTGTTGAGATGCCGAGCGACCACCACAAGAGTTTGCCCTTGCTTTAGCAGCAATGGTGGTTGCAAATACCAAAGTGGCTGCAATTACTCATCCCACAGAGAGCTGGCCCAAGTAGAGTCTGTACTGGCAGCTCAAAGGCCTCCTTTAGAATGATCTCCTTCTAAAACAGGTTTTATCCATGCTGTTTCCCAAGAATCCAGGTTTTTTGAAAAAGTTCTGCTGAGCTTTCATGAAGAAAACCACACAGGTGAAAACACTCCACATTGAGGACGAAGGCTCCTAAATTCAAATGAGGGCTTAGCAAAACCAAATGCCACTGTCAGCATGTCTCTAATATATGAGAGCTCTTCTCTTTTTTTTGCTTACAATGCAGTCTCTAAGTTCAAAGTACAAGAGGCATTGCTCCCTGCAAATGGTTTGTGATAAGGGCATAAATCTATTTAGCTTAAATGACACTGCATTTCTAAACCGCTTAGTGGCAGAAGCCATTTTTGTGGGAAAAACAAATTTTTAGGGACACTTCATTGTTACAGGGCTTCCTGGAAATATGCTCCAAATTCATGCTGTGGGTCACAGTCAGGGTGCTCTTGTTATCTCAGACCACCTGCCCATGAGGGGGGCTACTGTCATAGCCTCCTCCTCACTTTTCTCACTCTATCAAAAAAATCACCAAAGTCCAGCCCTCCTTCCTCCAAGGTGATTGTATAGTGTTCCTGATTTCTTCTGTTCCCTGACAATTAAACAGATGTGTATGCCTAGACAGAGCCCAGTGCCTTTCCTCATAAATGATGTAGGTGTTTTATATAGATAGAGGTAGGCTGAGAGAGGGAGGTGAGGGAGCACCCTGCCAAGGGCTTCTGATGTCTTTCACATCAGGAAGGTTTCCTGCTGCTGAGGTTGGTGCCGTTCCCCTGGGTGGTTGTGGGCATCCTCGGTGTGGTTGTGAGGGAGATCCTAGGGACACTTCCATGGCATATGCTATGGGCATTTGGCACTGCACAGATGTCTTGTCAGAGGAGCTGTAACCAATCTCTAGCTTCCATGCCAAAAGTGCATCTGAAGCACCCCAGAGTCAATAGACATGTAAAGAGAAGTTAATTTGCTATCAGCTTGAGCTGTGAGGATTATAGACTGCTTACAGGGATGATGCAGTCTGCTCGTCCTGCAGGTACTGCTGCTGATTTCATCAAGGAAGGGTGACACCAGGCACAGCCAGGGGCAAGAGAAAAAGATCGACCAGCATTTTCCCCTAATGTTAAGTGGAAGAAGAAGGTTGAAGCTTAAGATGCTGTAAAGACCAGCATTAAAACTGGGCCTCCAGCTCTCTGCTAAGAATGACAAAGTGCATGAACAGGATCCGAAACATCATCGCTTGTGCACTGTGGGGAAAATGCCAATCCAGTTCTTTAGGATCATCCCTCCTTCATCAGCCAGTTTCTATCAAAGGCTCAATAACTGCGAGAACCAGTAGCCTAGAAAATGGCAGATCATTAAACCTCTGCTTGGTTTCAAAACCCCACCACCTCCAGGGAACAGATGGATTTTGTTTAAAATACCTTTGAAATATAAGTTGTCATTGAAAGGGTCTGCTCATCTTGGCTCAGTTTTGTGCAGATAATTACATGCTTCCTCCCCTGCTTTACTGATGAGGCTGATACAGACCATGGTGCTGGTCAATGAGGCTAAGTGCCAAGTTGGGGCAGCCACCTCCCACCTCTGGTGTGATACTTGTAGCTGGGGACTCCCTCACACATGAAATATGGTATTTTTATACTCAGAGGCAACTCTGACTGTCAGATACATACAGCCCTGGCTTTTCTGTGAGGAGGCAACAGGATTTTACCCTGCTACCATCGGCTGTGTGCAGCTTACAGGGCAGAGGGAGGCTAAAATACCCAGTTATCTTACAAGGCTTCTCTCTGCATCAAGATTGATGTCTGCCTTGTGCAGGAGGAGGAGATGACAGCAGCTTGTCACAAGACTGATGTATACCTTAGCACCAGCAGCAGAAACAAAGCTTTTATTTTAAATGTATTTCACAGAAAGAGTTGTTTCCACTGCCAGCTTGCAGAGTATGGAGCAGGGATGATGTGTGGATCTCCGGGAAGCCAGATGAGTAACCCCGCGTCTGTGGTAACATGAGCCCATTAGTAGTTTTCAACTGACTTAAATGAAACTCCTTTTTTTTTTCTGGAGTAAATAATAACAAATTGTACAGGAAACACCTTTCTGCTGCTACTGAAAACCTGTTTTCTGGAGTGTAGTATAAACATCTGTGTTTACCTTTCCTCAAATTCAAAGAACTTAAAGCAATTTTTGTCACATGTTACTAATAAATTGCTGCCTGAATGTTAGGAACTTGTCTTGTTCAGGTACCATATATCCTGCTTAGCCTAAAGTCTCTGTGCAACATATTGGAAAAGGCTATTTGTACTACCTAGTGCTTTGGCTGAAAGATAGACTGCTGTTTGTTGACACATCCTGCCAGATCTATGCACATGAACAGTTTGCCTGTGTGCATGCTGATGACCTCTCCATCACCCGTACAGTGGGTCCAAGGTGTACAGAACACATTGAGCTGATTAGGCACATTCAGCAGCCAGTCTCCCTATGTTGTGCAATGCACATTTACCAGCAAACGGGCGTTGCACAACCCTGGGAGTAAGGCTGCCCAACATGGTAACTCAGTAGATTGTCACCCCAAGCAGGAAGG
The DNA here is from genome assembly GCF_025592945.1 of Manacus candei. NCBI lineage: Eukaryota > Metazoa > Chordata > Aves > Passeriformes > Pipridae > Manacus > Manacus candei. The sequence continues at coordinate 8,629,587 of NW_026138066.1, forward strand.
CAATAAACACCCAAAGCAGTCCCTATCACTAACATTGGTAGGGCTGGCAGGCCTGAGGTAGACCTTTAGCTCAAAAGGTGGCTCTCCAAGTTTTTGATGGCTGAAGAGTTACCATCCCTGTGACTCATCCAGGAGCTATAACCATCTACTGTGACTCAGCCAGTGGAAACATGCTGTGACGTCTGTTGCCAGGTATTGCCATGTACATAATTGTAAAATAACAAGCGTGGTTTTTGGGTACTCTAAGAGAAAGTTTGGATATAGAGGCACTCACCATGAAGTGGATGGTCCACTGGGAAATCACACAGCTGATCTTCCTCTTCTTCATGTTTTCTCTTGCCTTCCAGGTGTTCACGTCCTATGTCCTCACCCAGGAGGGACACTGGGCTGTCTCTAGGTCTTCTGCAGTGAGTTGCCTGCACTCTCTTTGCTCTGGCAATGGGTGTAGCACATGTGGTGGAGAGAAGCATTTTGGCTGAAGGTAAGTCACATTCTAACTGACTCCTGCTGCTGGAATCTGTGAAGGACACAGCACAAGACAGCTTTGAGTAAAGCAACCACCGTTCAGCGCAGCTTCTAGTTTGTGTGAAGAAAGTGGCCTAGATACTGTACCATTCTAACCAGATCATATTTAAAATGGCCTTAATCCTTCTGTGCATCAATGCCAAGATTCCCCCATGTTGCAGGGACAGGATCCTGGTGAATTTGACCACTAAATCTAGCCTGTTCTCTGCTTCCTTCCACCTTGAAACTTTCAATGGTCCTCATGGGAGATTTTTAAAAAAAGGACTGTAGAAATAAGGAGACGTGACCAAAGGATCAAGAAACTTCAGCTTCTCTGTCAGTATCCAAATTAGTGGTTGCCTGTTCTGAAGAACTCAGAAATACAGTAGGTATGGAGTTGCTCTGAAAATCTGATGGCAAGATTGCTGTGGAATTTGCTGGATGCCAAATACTTTTAAAAATATGGTCCTTCCTTAAATCTCCCTGTAAGTGCATCTACCCTATAGGAAAATGGGCCAATTAATAGGATAAAGGTTAGTGTCTTCCCCAAATAAGGTCCATCTGTCCTTTCTTCTCCATCCTTTTTTCTTCATCCAGCTGCCTGCTGCTCTGATTTAGGCACTGGACAATTCTAAAGGCAGCCTTTGCCCAGGCTCTCAACATTTCCCATCTGCCTTTGTGACAGGTGACACTGGTGATACTTGGAAGGTACTGACAGCCAACTCATCTTCATGAAAGCACCTGCACACTCTTGTTGACAGGACAAACAAGAGAAGTACATATTGGCCCATTTTCATGAAGTGCAGCTGTAATGTTAACTTAGATTTGAGCATGGATGTTATAAACAATCTCTAAGGTAACCTCAGCAGTAACCAATGATGACGTGCTAGGACACCTGACCCTGAGTGGTTAGGAAATTGGTCACAGAAGCCACAATCTTTCTTCAGCTACAGCATTGCCTTACTACTAACAGCATTATCTCAGTGTGTAGCAGGGCCACCTCAAAGATCTTCCAGATTAGTTTTCTGCCCTCATGAATATGGTATGAGTTCTTACTCTTCCTTGTAAATGGACCTTGCAAAGCCATGCACTGAAATATAACATACTGGGAGGCTTTGTGGTTCAAGGTAGTGGTTGTCTGTGGCTGTTGGCATCCCAAGAGAGGTATATCAAATACTCCCACTCTCCACCCTCCTTCTTTTCTATATTAAAGCCTTGCCACAAACCCCAATGCTGAATGCTTTATATGCTGTCTTTGGTAGTTGCAATCAAAGCTTAGGCTTGACTCTTCAGAGACAAGACAATTGTGTCTATGCTGCTTTAATGGCAAATCTAGAATTTGCTCTAGTTTTCCTCCATGCCTGGATTTCTTTGCTTGGAAAGGCAGACTAAGAGGCAACACATAAACATAACATACCCATTGGGGAATTTTAGTTCCATGGTTTGCGAGACCCTGAAGCAATTGTGACAGTACAGGTTTGTCTGCTATTACTGCCAAAGAACATTAAAATCTTGATGCTATAAAGGACTGCACTCCTGAGCAGTCACACACACCTACATTCTGGGGTTTGTGGCACTTGTGGCTGGTCCCCTCTCCCCTCTCATATCTAAATGGCAGCAGATGTGAACCATTACAGGTAGTACTGGAAGAAACTTCACTTTTTAATATACATTTTACAGATATATTTTACATATTTAAGTTGTCATATCTGGCGCTGGCAAAGCATCTAACTTTTTAGACTTGTTGGAAGTTAATTTTCTGAGCAAATAACAAGTTCTCTTTGTAACCAGCTTAGGAGCAATAATAAATATAACATCTGGAAACAAAGCACCCAATTCCAATTCTGCTCTCAGTAAAAGCCCACACAATAGGAATTTTATAGAGGATTGACACTGACATGAAGTTATAAGAGCTCTGAAAATTAGCCAAAGCCTCATGTAAATACAGGATGGTTGTTCAAATGTTATCTATACAAACCATCACCAATCTTCTAAACACAATTACATATGTCCAGCCATGCAGACTTTAAAAACCTGGTATGAGGTTCACCTCTGTGTTTGAGGCATATTGTGCAAAATGGGATTAATTTAATTCCTTTAGTATCAACTAACTTTGAGTTTTCTGGTGAGAAAACAAGTGAGGTTTTGACCAATATTTCTGGGATAAAGAAGAAGAATAGACCTGGGACTGGTCACAAGCATGGGGCTTCAGTTAAATGATTTGCTCAAGAACTCAGAGGATATCAGTGTTGGCCTAGGTTCTTAGCGCCCAGGATTTCTATCTCGGTACCCCATCCCTAAATTAAGGACTACTTGCATTCCTTTGCTAAATGTGATGCTGTGAAAATTAATATGTTACAGAATTGATGATGCTTATATCCTACAGTAATGCAAAATGTAAGGGTACGCAAGCAAGGTGCTCTTATGGGGAGTTATTAAAGATTTCTAAGAGTGACATTATCATTTTCTTAATTATAGAAGACTTTTAACGTGTCTTCGTCCTTCATATACAACTTGCCTCCCCAAAATTTTTCTCTGAGATGTTCACATACCCCAGTGAGAGGGGTAAGAGCATAACTTATGTATGAGCACGGATAGAGTAATTACAGACCGAAGTAGGGAGAAGAGGGAGAGAAGGGAAAACAGTTATAGATAGATGGGAAGATGCCAATGTTTTTGTGAGTTGGTGAAAAGGAGGTGGAAAATCTGTTGTTTGAGACTGAAGAAGCAAATTAGAAGGGCATGAACCTTAAGGAGAGGCTGAATAAATCAAGGAAGTTTTCTGGAGGATAAGACTGAAGGTAGATATTACCAAGTTTAAAGCACATAGCTCAGAGTTAGGATCTCTAAGGTCTAGTCAAGTTTTCATTGCAACCTTCTCTCGTGCTTGTTGTCCTGACCAACTAAGGAGATTGTTGGAAGTCGTGACTCTTTAGGCAGGGAGCTCTGAAAAATACCCATGAACTGACATGGGGTAAAACTTCCCTCAGGGAATGCAGTTTTGTTTTGTTTTGTTTTGTTTTGTTTTTTTCAGGGATGGCAATAACATTTCAGCCTAGCACAACGTGAGATATCTGTTGCTGTCACACATAGAAATGACTTTGACTTGTGGCTCAAAATGGTCTCTTTCAGTTGTATAGAAAAGAATGGAAAATTTCAGGGAAGATAGTAGGGTTTCACTTTGGAAGCAATAGGTTATTTCAGATGACGTAAGTTCCATTTAAGCCTCACTTTTTTTTTTTACCCAGGTGTATCTGATGTATTGTTTTTCCTTAGAATAGGTGGAGTGATTTAGTGGTATTGGCCGGGTGGTATCTGTTCAGTTAGATTCCTTCAGCTTGTTTCCTCTTTTGTGATAAAGCTGGGTGGAGTACTGCTAAAAGTGAACAATCACAATATTGACATTTGTATGTGAAGCAATGGTCGTATTCCTATTAATTTGCATATCTTTAACATAATGGAGCATAACACAGGCAGAATGACAAAATTACTGTATCTGTTACTGCTTTTACTGTTAATTCCTCATCCCAAGCTCTCCCTGACTTGATAAAGGACCTCCTGCAGGCAAAATCTCACTGGTAGAAACATCATTTCAGATGTACTTTTAAGTACATTGAAATCATGTTCCTAGGAATTTCAGAAGAATGATTTTTTTCTGAAATAAACCTGATATTCTTCTCTGTTTTAGATGAAAGAGTTAGCACTAGGGAGGAGATCAGCCCTTGCTAGGTGTTTATTTGGGTCCCTTGCAAAGGCCATGGTTACCCCTTCTAGCTATTCTGACAAAAGTATGAGAGGAAAAGCATAGACTGCATACTAAAATGTCTCCTTGTTCATTATTTGTTTTTTTAACTTGGTAAGAGTCTTTCAAAGATTTCAGTGGGCTTCAACAACTGAAGCTCCAGATTGTCCAATAGTTGTGCTTATACAGTGAACTCCCTAATGTCTAATACTGCAACTGGGAAGCCAAATGCTTCAGAGAAGACTGCACACTCCTTACTCCAAGTCCCACTGGAATTACACTCACAAAAAATGTGAACTTAGAAGTCAGGCCCAGAGATCTCCTCATATATGATCAAGTCCTGCCCCAGCTTCCTATGAGAGGCTGGCACTGTACATCACAACATCCTTTTTGTCAGAGACTCATAGAATAATTTAAGTTAGATGCAACTTCTAGAAATCATCTGGTCCAGTATTCATGAGTTTCCTTGGGAAGCTTTGTCTATGCCCCTCATTTAGAATCATGAGTTGGAAAAGGCCTCTAAGATCATTGAGTCTGAACATTAGACCACTGAGTCCAATAATTTCTGACGTTCTGCATCTTCTGTTTCTCTGGTCCTACCCATCTCCTTGGCTCATAATGGTTAGATTTAGACTTCAGGTGTGATCTTGGTACGTAGTCTGTCTACATCAGATGATGATTCTTCGGCCTCAGTATTTAACTTACAGTAGCCACGAGTTTGTATGTAGTGCCATACAGTTCTCATATGCCATATGGATCTTCCTTCCTCTCATATAGATCATGGCTTTGGACAGATACATACCACAGGGGATGTGGGAAATGTTCTTAAAATCCATAGTAAGATATAACTCAGACCTGACCTTTAGTACTTCCTTCTTTGCTGCAACCGAGCTCTTATGAGAAAGCAGCTGAACTTGTGTCCCATCTGGAATTTCCAACAAATTCCCTAGCTCATTTCAGTTCCCCGACCTTGGCCAGCACCGAGCCATACTAGATATGGCTGACTATTTACACAAGTTGTTTAATGCCATTGTTATATGGCATGAAGTTAAACAACTTTGATGAAATACGGCAATTATCCCTAGATGTACAGCACAGGGTATTGCACTTCTGAAATAAATAAAACTTACCTGAATAAATCACATTTCTGTTCAGAAAGCAAAGGGTAATAAGCTTAGGTATCTCTTTGATGTTAGTAAGAAACAAACAGTGAAAAAGTTTCTTATTCGTTCTCTTTTTTAAACATCCTCGATCAATTGCAAAAGCAAAGTACAACATTTTTGAAGATTTCTACATCTTTCCTGTTTTCTCACCTCCAGTAACAGTCAAGTGAATCTTCAAGTGTGTATACTGTTCTCATTAGGTAACATTTAACATTGTCTTAAGTATTTTAATCCAACCTTGCTTTCTAGCAGGGGTGAGAAGAGTCATTATATTCCCTTGGTACAGCTAAGTCTCTCTCTGTCTAGGTGACAAAGCAAAGTTAAAGGCAAGGCCTGGTGGTTCTGCTTACATTGCTTTCAAGGTGAAAAACTGACTGTATGCTCAGGTGGAGCAATTTGGGTTGAGGCTGCACTGGAAGGCAGTAATACAATCCTAGGAACCTACCGTGTCCTGCATACAGATTTGTCAGACCTCGTGCTTGGAGCAGCGCGCTTAGCCAAGACACGGAGTGAAACTGGGCTTCAACATATTGATCCTGAAACGGACTTCATATAAAAAAGTCCTGTCTCTGTCGTGCTTCTCTGTTCCCAGAGAAGAGTCTCATGTACTTAAAATGCAATTCTATGGTCTGTGTTATGAACAAGCACTGACTGAGTTTTCAGTGATGTTATCTGTCTCACTTTGGATCCAGTGGCACAAAGTGACTGCTGTGGGCCCTCAAGAAAGGACTTTCAGCTCACAAAAACTCGCTCCTACAGCTCACACCAGCATTTCTCCCCCTTCACAATGTGGCACCTGTGTTCCTTTGGCACACAAGCCCCACTGCATTTGCACCAGCATCAGCTTGTCCTTGTCCACCCCTACAAACTACCAAGCTTTTGCTTGTATCAGGACCAGTTGTCCAGTTCCAGTCTGTAAAGGCAGCTTTAGGAAACCTCTGAGCACTCTAGTTCTCCAACAGTACCAGTGGTGAAACAGCCAAGCAACACTTGCCCTGGCCTTCAGCAATCTTGTCTATCTTTGAAACAGCCCTCTCTTTGGGAAGGAGGCAGTATCTCAGATGACCTTGAGAGGTTCCATCCAACCTCAATTACCCTATGGTTCTGTGAAAAATCAGCAGCACGCTATCCCTTTTCCCCATACATAGGTTTCCATGGAAAGCTGCAGCTACTGGCAAAAAGGCAGCAGTCAGATACTGAGCCCCAATGCCTGGGGCTTCCCCAGCTGTGAGATGTGTGGTGAACTGACTGTCCCATGGTCAAGAGACAAGTCTGTACAGAGTAAGTGAAGTTATCCCGTGTCAGAGATAAACAAAAAATCTCGTGCAAAGCATAGCAGTGTCAGGGAGCTCTAGTCCAGCCGGTGACTAATGTTACACTAATGAGTACTTTCCTTCCCCACTTAGGTCTTGTTTGCTTTCCAGTCCAGGTCAGTATCCAGTTTAGACATAAAAGGAGATGAAACTATGTGAATAGACAATGGTTAATTGGACTGCCAGGTTTTTGGAAAAAGACTCTCTTCCTTACTAATGGGTGGTTCATTCAGTGTCCTGGGAAATGGGGTGCTGAGCCATGAAATGGGGTGCTGAGCCCATATTACAGAAAATAAAGTGTAGCATTTAGCTTTGTTGAAAGCAGTTGAGTGAGAGGTGAGTGAAAATTTTCTGTCAAAATTACAGGTCATTTTTCATTTGAGTGGATGCATTTGTATACATAAAACATATCCTTTTCATGGAAGATGTAGATTAAAAAAGAAGAAGATATATTAAATCCAGAAAATGTTGGGCATTGGTCTTTGTTTAAGGAAAAAAAAGAGACTATCCCTCTTGTTGACTGCTTCAGTGGGGGTAAATGTTCACTCAAGGCCAAACTCAGCTAAACTGAGAAAACTGAAGTCAAAAAGGCTACTGCAGTTGCTGATTTGCTCAGATTAAAGTCATGAAAGTTTTCTACTAGCTGCTTTTATTAGTTCATGAAAGAACCTAGTGTCCATGATGATAAGCAGAAATGATTAAACATATATACTTTCTCTTTTCTTATTTCAGCAACTGAGTTCTAAAACTGCTTAGCTACCATCACCCTTACAGACCATTTCTCCTGCTTGGGATGAGTGGTCAGATTTATCAGAAAAGGGTGCTGGTATGAGATTTGGCTGTAATTCCAGAAAACAGTCAACTCTTGATATAAGTGAAACTCCAAAAATTCCATTAAGTTTTAGCAGTTTTAGGCTAGTTTCCTGAATTTGAATAGCTGTCCTCACTTATGACAGGCATTTATTTGTCTATCTTTTTTTAATAAAATGAGTACTGTTTTTTAAAGGGAAAGACACGAGGCTGTTGTATTTGTTTACAACAGACACTTCTCACTGTTATTGAAGACAGCTACCTGCAATAGGTGTTCAGGTTGCATATTCACCTCTCCAATGACAGTGGGGCTTTACAATGCACAAAACCACAGAGCCCAGTCTACTGTGAGGTTGAAAGCAAATTATTTTTTAAAGATTATATCTGTATATGTAATGAATGATTTGTACCTGATTAAGGAAATACCAGATTCCTACAAAAGCTAAGGAATAAAAATTCTACATAATCAAACACGACAGCTCTAGAGGTTAGTAAGAAAGGAGAATTTTCATTAAGTGTTATAACTGGTACTTACCAACAGCCAGTGGTGACCCTGCTTTTACGGATGGAGATCTCTCAATGTAGTTCCTTCTCTTCCTGGTTTCACTGCTTAGGACAGTGCTGGCAGAAGGTTTCTTTAAGATTTCCTCAATGGAAAAGGACAGGCTGGGCTTCCCCTGTCCAGCACACCCCCGGGGGTCCATCGTATTCCTGCCAAAGTGGCTGTGGGGCAGAGAGTCCTCTCCTGCTCTCCTGGCTCTTGGAGCACCCTGAGGAACATGCAGCTGGGATGGTGCGTGTCTCTCCCCACCCATGCCCGGGTGACCTGCTGGAGCACTGGGAGGAGAGACGAAGGCAACCCACAAGTAAGCACACACACCTGCTCCCCTCTGCTAATCAGGCCGGAACCAAGACCTGCACTCCTGTGTCTGGGGAAGACAGCATTAGGAGTGGGGGTTAAAAGCCTTACCAACCCCACCCACGGCCAAGCATTTCCCCTGCCACTCAGATTTAGAGCTCTGAACAATCACATGGCCATTTTAGGAGGAGGTGTGCTCCTTGCAGACCCAGGTGAAAAATGCCCCGGGAAGGGTTGCTTCTTGCTGGTAAATCCTGTCAGTGGGGCAGTTATCTTCCTTTTACGCTTTAAGGCTGAAACCTGCAAAAAAGCCCACTGGATTTGTACCATGATAAAGTTAAGAAATAATTGGCATGACAAATATTTATCCCTTGTGTCACTTACTAGCAAGAGAGACAACCTGTAAACTTCTCTTGCATACAACTAGGTGTCACATATGAAAATCTCCCTCACAGCAATTGCCAGGTTATTCTTCAGCCATCCCTCCCAACCATCAGCTTTGGTTCAGATTCTCTTTTCTTCTACTTTGGAAACCCTTTGAACTTTCCAAGCAGGTGCTTTTCAACGTCATCCAATCTTATCAGTCAGAAAGAAAAAAAAGAGATGGCCCTTGCAACATACGTAGGAATCAGAATTAGGGCCCTCTACCTCCCACCTATGCAGATAAAACATTATTTCATTTCTATCCTGAGCTATGAGGCAAGCCATCTTGATAATCATCCCACCAGTTGCTTATGCCTCCCAATTAGGCATCCACTGCAGGGGGAGAAGATTTCCTGGTTAATGCTGGTGAATACCAGTGATTCCTCTCCTGAGCCACTTCTATCTTCTCGTTAATTTTTATTTTGAGAAGAATGTGTGGTTAGATACATTCCTGTTCTTTCCCACTCCCTCCCCCCAGTGGCTTTTTTGCCTTCTTTGGGGGTTGCCCCTCACCTTTTAAATTACTAAAGTTGCCTATCTCTCTCCTGTTGGTTCTCCTCTGCACCTTCCTTATCGGGCTCTTATAATTGTATTGGCAGGCCCTGCCTTATTTGTCCAGTGAACTGACAATTCTTGAGCTGATATCCCATCATATGACCTTTTCATGGAGTGGAAACCAAAATTACTGTGTAACCAGGGGGCAATAAACCACACCTGATAAGATGAAAGGCTTTCGGCTTTTTCCAGATTCTAGATACTGGAAAAACAGTGGGGGTAGTGGGGAAAAGAACAATAGAAGAGGTTAAAAATGGTGCAGTCAGTCGTGATGAAGAATATTTAATTATCTGATTTTATTAATCAAGCTTCTCCCCAGGCAACAGGGTAGAAAAGCAAGCATCTTTCAGAATGGTGACATTCATGGGGTAGAGTGGGAAGTGTTTTTCTTGGTTCCTTTTGCATCCCTCTGCCGTTTTTATAAAGGAGGATCTTGTGCCTTCATGGTTGTGTGATGAGGTGGCAGCTGTTTGTGTGGGTGCAAAAGGTCTTGTGGCCCTCTCCATTAAGCAGGGAACACCTTCTTGTTTCAACCAATGCCTCTTTGGCCAAGCTTTGTCCTCTCCAACTTTGCTGCTGGTGTCTGTAATCCTGGCTGGGCACACGAAAAAGGATGTCTTCCCCTTCTTTGCTTAGGCAGAATGAGAGAGTGGGTAACTTATGGGATGAGAATTAGGTAAGTGTGCTATCTGTATACAGAGGGAAGGGAAAGACAGGTGCTCTGAATCTGCACCCTGGATTAAAACTGCCTATTGAATAATAGGTTTCCCCTTTTTTCCTTGTGATTCCTGATTCAAAGCCCATTAAAAAGCACCGGGAGAAACCTGGTGTATTCTTTTGCAAATGCCTTACTTTCCCTACCGTGTTTGCCTGAGGCACTAAAAAGGGAGCCACTCTTCTTGGTTTTACTGGCCTCCTACAGAGCAAGGGCTTCAAATCTTACTCACTTCTCAGATGTCTTGAGAGTCCTTGACCCAGCCTTCAGTGTACTAATTTAGTATACATGACAATGCCTGAACTTCCTGATGTTTACTGTGCTACCTATTACCTGGAAGTTTCAGGCACAGGAAAACTAGCTCTAGGGACCCCTGTTTCTTAAGTCTCCGTGCTGTCAGCTTTTCCAAAGGTGCAAGAGTGAAACTCGTGGATTTGTCTGCTTCAGTTGTTAAATGAAGCAAGGCCACATTTTCCTTTGCAGTGGAAAGCTTTGGCTTTGGTTTGTTATTAAAACTTATGTGTTCAAGGGGCTAATTTCCTCCTGCAGGGGGAGGAGGATTTGACAGGAAAGTCTGATAGGTCCCAATACTCCTAATGAGACGACTCATATCTTTGGGTAAATTAGCTGGGTAAATTAGCAAAGAGAGTCCCAGGGCAAAAAATACACCTCCTATCTCTTGTCCTTGCCCCAGCTCCACTTTTGCTGCATTAAACAGACACTGTTTTCAAAGGAAGAAACTTAGCCTTCTGACAGAAATACATGTCCTTTCTTGTTGAAAAATTTCTGAAGTAAAGAGAGTTGAGACAGACAGACCCCAAGTTTTCATCTCAGTGATTAAATGATCACACTGGCAACACATAGCCAGCATATCCCCATGTTCAGAGTGTGTGTGCTGCCTGTCTCCACTGCCACCAACTTGCTCTGGGCAGGCACCTGCTGAGACAATCCTGTAGTCCCATGTCACAAAATCAAATTGTGCATGTTTGTATAACTATTCTGTCTCAGTCTGCAACTTTAAACCTCCCTGCTGCTCACAGCGACAAATTGATTTTCTCTGCATGTTTAAATTAGATGCTCACATGCAAATTTACAACTTGAAAGCATCTTTGTGAAGGCTTTATTTTTGTTCTGTCTCTTTATATTGTTCTTTTTTATTAAAACTGAAGGCAATGCCAACTGAGAAATATATTTTTCTTCTTCTACATGGGAAAACAAAACAAGCACTAAAGTAGGAAACAGGATAAACTCTTGAAAGGGGATTTGAAAGCAGCAGTGTAAGGTTGCAGAAATCCCATGTTTTGTGTACAGAAGTTTCTCCAGAAAAAAATGTAGTTTTGATGTCAAAATGTTTAAGTAGTACCAAAAGACTTGAACGTTTTAGTATTTTTAATACAAAACTAGAAAACCAGTGATAAATACTATTTCATTAACTAAAAAAAAAAATAAACACTGTCTTTAGAATGACTGCTAGTTTGGAATTTCTTTGCTTTGTATTATGTTAAAATAAAGATGAGTGGCAAAAAATAGACGCTTGAAATGCAAATGAACGTTTTGCAAATTAAAATAGTTCACCTGACCCCCTTTTTCAAATGATTGAGTTGCTGAAATGTAGCAAACTATTTATGTTCAAAACAAGAAATTATTTACTTTTAAATTACCAGAAAATGAAGAAGTTATTTTTCTGCCAAGTTCTAATATGATGACTTTTGCATGGTAGTTTGGGGATGTTTTTATATTTCTGCTTGACCTGGAAATGCAGATGACTCTCATTTGTTACAATTATTTGCTACCCGTCTAATTTAGTCTATAAATTCCATGAGGCAGGAAACATATCTTCCTCTGGGATTGCTGAGCTCTGAATGCAACTCTGTACAGCAGAAGGGAGCTGTCTAGAACAAAATCATGCCGTGTTGATTGTCTCAGCTCATCCTCTCTTTGCCAAGCAGACCTAGAGGTCCACAAAACCTCTGAGATTTTTAAAATATCGAGTACTTTCAGAAAGTGAAAAACCCTGGATGTATAGACTTGAAATCAACTCGATATCAATACTTTGGAGTTTTTTGTCCAATAGCACCTATCTCAAATTAGAAGAACTGTGTTTACGCTGTCAGTCATGGAGCAGGACTGTTCCTGCCCCACTGGTCTCTTTCACCGGATAAAGACAATAACAGGATGATATTCCACCTGGTGCCTCTGAAACATCTCCTTTAATCTCCCATTCTCAAATGTGACTCAGAGTCAGAGCTGTCCAGTGTTTATGCACAGCATGGATGCTGCAGCTCACACCACCTCATCTCCGAGGGCTTGTGCTCAGTCAGCTGTTCAGAGCAAGTCAATGAGCTCGGGCAGTCAGAGACACTGGCAGCTGCCTGTGACGGTGCAGCTGCAAATTGCCCACAGCACCCCTGGATCCTCATGTCCCTGTAGGTTGTCTTCCATCCTTTATGCCTTACTGGACTCCAACAATCTCCCCAGTGACATCTGAACTGCTCTGGTTGTCTCGAAGTTCAACAGCTGGGAGTGATCTAGCATAAAGCCCATGCAGCCTGCTCCTGGAGTCCTTTTCACCTCAGATTTATTAGCCCTGTTGTCTCTGCAGATTTCTCAACAAGCTCATAAATTAGAAATATTAATAAAAGGGATACTTTAGGTTTGAACTGATAACATTTATTATGATTTTTTTATGGCACAGTTATTATCAATTGACATTTAAAATGGCATCATAATCCATCAAAGTGAAATGGACTCAGAAAAATATTTCTCCCAAGCCAAAAATAATAGCAACAGCAGGATTGCAGGAGAGGAAGGACACAAACAGTTTGAGCCCAGGTCATTGATTTCATACTTTGGAGGAGTTTTTTAGCAACTTCATCCTCTGTTTAATCCATTCTTACATTTTGCAATGCTTCTTCTCCCCTGCTGGGCCCCTCATGCCCTTTGTATAAGTTTTTCTATAAAAAATCTTTAGTTAATCCATGATGGGGAGCATTTTGCTTGGAACAGAGCAGGAGCTGTTATATGTGGGAAGGGCTGGAGACATCAAAGGTTGTCCTTTTCATAACAATTCAGACCTCTCTGAGCAGCAATTACCATGGAGAATTGTCCAGCATGGCTATAAACTAGCTTTATTCTCATACTGTTTGGCTGATAGAAAGTTAAAAATAAAGAAGGATGTGCTTAATGAGGTCCATACTTGAAAACATGGGGAGAACAACAATTCTTCCCCCACCTACTGAAGAAGGCTACAGAGTCCTTATGTACCAAAATAAACCAAATTCTCCAGTAAAGAAAGGGGGGGGGGGAAATCCCCAGGAATCAATAACAGAGTAAAACAGAAAGTCCATGACCTGTAGCTCATTATTTCAAATTGGTTGTTGTTTGGTAGTGAATAAATGTCCATAGTGATGCATGAAAATGAACTTCCCATGACCTAGAATGGTTCATCATCACCCAGATGTGGAGAAGGCACTGAATCCTCCTTGGAATCACTAGGGCTATGCTGAACTGCTGCTGTTTTGTAGTGGCACCTGCTATTAAAGAATTAGGTCTTCACTGCATATTCCATTATGGAGTTGCCCAGCAGAAGATAATCTTTGAAACAGTGCCATGGCAAGCTGTCTCATTTCCCAGTGAGGAAGAGACTGGCTCTTCCAAACGGGCAATGCAAGCTATCCTCAGGTAAATGCCGGAGAGAAAAGTTCCTAGCATCCCTCGGGATACACTTCTCTCGCTATATTTAAATTAATCTAAATTCAAGAAGTTTAGATTAATTATCTAAAAGTTAGATGAATGGAGTACAGTACACACATCCCCCCCTCCCAAACTGACTATGCAATGCAGAGATTGAGAGTGTGAGACTGACTTTTTTTTTTTTTTTTTGTCCTCTTTTTTTAACCACATGTGCACTGGACTGCTTTTTTCCTTGTGTTTATGTGAAGAAAAGGCACAGATGGACCAAGTGAGCATAGCACTCAAGCAGAAGTCAATGAGGTTTAGCTGACCATCAGTGAGTTGGCTGTATGGAAAACTCTCCTGTTATACTAATGGTGTGGAGCTATCAGTTGTTGTCTCATTCCTGAGAAGACTGAATTCTCAGTATTGCCTGGGTACAGTTTCATGGGAAGTAGCCTTCTCATGCTGGACAGATTTTGAGATTTCAAGAGATGCTCCCACACCAAATCAGAACAAAAAGTCAAGCTCTCAAGGACTCAAAAAAGAAATTTGGGGTTTTTTTAGTACATTAGTCTCAGTTCAATAAGAACATTCCATTTTGATCATAATAAAATGTTTTGTCTTGCTGTTGAATTTTCAAATTATTTTTCCACCATAATTAATTTATTTTTAAATAAAGTAGTAATCTCAGACAAGAAAAATTATCTTTTATAGACCATTGGAACAACATGTTTCAAGAGTATGAAGAAATTTTTTAATTGTTTTTTTAAATAGCAGCAAATCCAAACAACACCAGGGTGCTGATGTAGTGCTCTGTGTGTGCAGAGCAAATGAACCTTTGCCACTGACCCAGTTTCCTGGTTTCATAGATGAAACTGGAAAATCAGCTGTTTGCAAAACAAAAAACCATTTAGGAAAAGTTGTATGATGTATGTTTGTCCTAAGCCTTCTGTCTGTCCTGATTGACAGGAGGCATAGTTATATTGTCAAACTCACTTTATCCAAAGCCTTTTCCTTTATTCATGTAGCTACTTTTCTCAAATTCACCAGTCTGTGAGGTATCCTGGAAAGCAGTTACTACATAGATAATTTATGTGGGAATAAAGAAACTATACTGCATGTGCAAGAGGGTTTTTAGCTGTCTGGGATGGTCATGGTGTGTACAAGTTTGCCTTTCTCTAAAATTGCTTTGATTTCCACAAGGAAAAAGCACTACTGTGTTATAAAGTTCCCAACTGGCTCTGACATCTGCACAGATTTTAACCAGGCAACACCTTCCACATGACAGGCTTAGCAAACAGCATTGTGAAACAGTGCTTTAGTTGCCACTAATTAATTCAATGTTCAGGCTGACAGAGCCAGCATTAGAGGATCACTGCTTGAACCATTTCTGCCTCTCAAAGCCAAGCAGAAGAGGGCAGCATGTCCTGTGGGATAGCACTCCGGGGCTGCGGCAGCCCTGGTGGGGAAGCGGGAATTGTCTTACATCCTCCTCTTTAAGTCGAATCGTCGCCATGATAAAAAGATGTCACAGAATAAAAAGTGGTATTCTTATTCACCTGATTTGCATGTAAAGATTCTCCTTCAGTTACTTGACACAGTAAAGCCAAGAACAAACTTGATTTTTCCCATAGATGGGTTTCTGCAGCCTTGCAGAGTGGGAAAGAATTACAGAAACAGTCGGATAGAATAGAATAGAATAGAATAGAATAGAATAGAATAGAATAGAATAGAATAGAATAGAATAGAATAGAATATTTTTATTAGGAGGGACCTACAATGAACATCTAGTCCAAATGTCTGACCAACTCAGGGCTGAGCAAGTTAAAGCATGTTATTAAGGGCATTGTCCAAGTGCCTCTTAAACACTGCAGCATTGACCACTTCTCTAGGAAGCCTGTCCCAGTCTTTAGCCACCCTCTTGGTGAATAAATGCTTTCTAATGTCCAGTCAAACCTCTCCTGGCTCAGCTTTGAATTATTCCCACGCTCTCTAGTACTGGACACCAGGGAGAAGAGATTAGCACCTTTCTCTCCAATACCCCTCCTCAGGAAACTGTAGAGAACTTACAGTATCTATAAGGTAAGCCAGTAAATTAAAATCAGTTAAGGACTGGTCACTAAAGCTTATTTTTTAGGTGACTTATTCTAGAAAGCACAAGAGAAGCTGAGACTTTTCCTGTGTTCTTTAAACTTCAGTCTTCCCAGCACCCAGACATGCAGTTTTAAAGAAATTAATAATGGGGAAAGTTACAATCATGTCCTCAGAGCCATACAAAGGGAGTCCCCAGAGGAGAATAAACTCTTGTTGACAGAGAAGTGAAAGCAGTAGATAAAAAAAGTCTCGGTAGCAGGAGGAGATTCTGGGCAGGAGCAAGAAACATCAGCAGAGTAGACTTGAGATAATATCCTTGTAACCTGTCCTGTTGGCACATCATCTTCGTCACTGCTAAAATTCAGGTCAAACTCCGTGAAGAGAGAGTAAAAGAAATTGCATTGTAGCAATTCATTAGTTCTGCTTACAAAACCTGGGGAAAATGTCACTTCCAAATTTAGACAATACATCAAAATTTCACCCTCTGCCAGGGACAGTCGTGACAAGCTGTCCAGATGGCAGAATGGCAAAGCAAGCAAACAGTCTGCTGAGACCCTGGAAAATCTTGAGAGAGCACAAGATATCCATGTACAGACTAGAGAAGGAAAAATATCGCCTACAGGCAGACAAAGGAGACGTTCATCCACTTACTGAGGAGGTACAAGACCCTCCTACCTGGCAGAGCTCTTGTATCTCCCAGGCTCCTTCCCTCCACTTTGGTAACATTGCAACTTTCCCTGTCCTGTCCCTGGGGATCCTGAGAAAATGATGAAGTCCACAATATTCCTAGGCTTTCAGCATTTTGTTTTGTTTAATGGGCTCCAGTGGGAACTCCTATTAATCCACTCTAGAGAGAAGAGCTTTTTGGTTTTGTTGCTGCTGTTGTTGTTTGCCCCCTTTTGCCTGAGGCAAGTAATGAATTATGTGCCTGATTTTTTCCTCGCTCCTGGACTTCTCTGTGATGTCCCATGGGGACCCATTAAGAGCTTCCTTGCTGCAACCCTCTAGAGAAAGACCAAGTGCTGAACTGGGAGAGGCAGGGGTAGAAAGAGGCTCTTGTGACTCAGGGGATGACAGGATCTTTGGAAGGCAGCAGCCAGTCACCATTAGGGTTTGGAAAGGGGCAGGACATCTCCAAAGCTACATAGGCACATGGGGTTCTGCTGGGGAATTGAGTTGCATACCAGAATAAATTGTCCTATTACAGGGCAAAAGCATGATTTGGGGGTTTTTTCTTCTGAAGCTGCTCTTTGAGTCATGGTATTTCCATTCACGTAGTGGCACAAGAACTCAGACTTCAGGGAAATGAACACTTCTGACCTGCAACTGACTGCAGATCCTTCTGTGATGTAACCCATGAACTACATAAACTTGAGCCAAAATTTAGCTCCAGCTGCTAAAGCTGCCTATGCCTTTGGGGCAGAAAAGCCCTGGTTTGGTTCCTCTGAGTGACATCTAACATAGCCACTTTAACACGTTTCAAATAAATTTCCCGCAAGAAGCCATCTCCTGTTTTTATAACCACAGACATTTTAAATACATTTCTGTATTTTCTGATGTGCCACTGACACAGGCTATGAAAATTGTTTAGGCTATATATAGTTGGGCTTTTTTATTTTCTCCCTTGCAGTTTGTCATAGGAAAGCAAGATTTCTGCAGTGATGTGCCCACCTGGTATCTTTTCAAGTGCACTGTCTGATTTTTTTCCATAAAATTACATACCAGAAAGTCCATCTAAAGAACCTTAGTAGCTGAGGCTGCAGAGTCAAGGACTGGAAAGCTAAGGCAATGCCAGACTTGAGATTTCTTCTGCTCATACATTAAGAGGCAGATGCAGTAGGACATACTAAAAGCTTCTTTCTCACAGGCAGGACCTGAAAAGTGACTCATTTGCATGAACTCCTTCAGCTGTGGCCTCCCACTCCCTTCCCTGTGCTCATTTTGGCCCACTGCCTGTATCCTCTGCAAGTCCCAGTAGGTACTAAAACCATAGTGGCTATGACACAGACCATGGCACTCTGATACAGATGGAGAAAGAGAAGGAGGAGGCAGCAGATGAGGACTGTCTAGTTCAGACAACTTCTGAGGGGTAAGAAAGGGCATTTTTTTCAGGCCAGAAAGGAGGAGACAAGAGCCCTCAGGCAGATGACCCCTCCCTGTGGTTTACTCCTGGCTCATTAAACCTCCGTTGGTGATGAGCTGTCAGTCACAGGTGAGGCACTGAAAAGGGCTACAAAAGTAATGTTATTTTCTGATCCAGTAAATAATTCCACAGTCTACTCTGAGGAGAAAATGAAAATTTGCCCCAACCACACATCAACATAGTGCAGAGCAGTTGAGCTGTGTATGACCAAAACAAGGCACTGAGGAATCCCCTGCGCAGCCAAAGAGGAATCTGGCCATGGATTTGTGAGGGTTGTTAGGGGCAGCTGGTGAAGGGTCTGTCTCTCTCCCCCCACCTCTGTCTACACTAGTGATAATGTAACAGGACAGTTAGTTTCCTTTCTGACTGAATACTGAAGCTTATTTGCAGTATATTTGCCAAAAATAAAACCAACTATCTGAAAAATTCCATTTAGTTGTCTTATTATAGGAGTAAGTTTTGAAAAATGAAAATATTTTCAGATTGTCAGTGCTCTTTTTATGGAATCCATGAAAGCTGAATTTTTAAAAATGAAAAATCTTTTCTGTCTTCTTTATTTATTTAGGAAAAAAAAAAAGTCCCTGTAATTTCCTTTTAGCTTTAGGTACAGCCCTTCCCTCTGCTGGACGCTGACAGCAGATTCAAGCAGATGTTGCTCTATCCGTGACATGCAGGTTTTCATTTCCAGCTTTCCTTCATGGCCAGGAGGGCTAAAGGCATTTCTTAATAAGGAAAGCACAAATGTTGTTGACATCAAAGCAGAGCTGGAGCCCCGGGCACATGCCTGTGCATTAATCTGTCCTGAGCATCATGTAGATTTGTTCCTCTGGATCTGCAAAGGCAGGTACAGCCTTGTGCTTTATCCACGGGAACTTTCTTGCAGACTACATACTAATTGCCATCCCTGTACTGGTGACATGTCTAGGTGAATAAGCAAGACAGTCACTGCCAGATTTGGCAGGATTTTTTTGGTAAATACCTTCTAGATTTTGTTTACATGGTAGTACACTAATAGTAGAGGTGAAAATGAGATTAATAATAAAATGATAAAATAAAAATCACTTTTTATTTTAAAGAGTAAGTTTCTATTACTCTTTTGATAAACTATTGAGAAAATGGAGTGCGAACTCACATTATTTTTACATCTCCACATCTGCCACATTTAAATCAGTGCTCAGTTATCAATACGTGTCAGGTTACTTGACTAACAATAGTGACATGGGAAATACATCTAGACCCCACTTCATACTCTGGCATTGGTTATTTAGAAATCGTACTAAATAAAACCAAACTCTAGTGCCAAATAATTTGAATGCGGCATTCAAGCATCCTCCTGCTTATACCTGAAGATATATGGTTTCACTTAAAACAATAAAAAAATTTATGAGCCCAACTTGACTCCCATAAAAGTCAAATAAAATGTTTCTTTGGCTGAAATGGTGGTTGGAACAAGCTTGCGGCATGTCTGTATTTTTTGTTAATACAAAAGTGTTAGAACTACCAAATGTATCTAAAATATTAATTTTCTGAGACTGTATTTTGAATTCAAAAGTTCTGAAGATGCACATATTGGACTTGGGGCTTAAGAATATAATAGAAATATCACATTCCAATAAAAATCCACCTCAGGCATAACAAACTAAATGTCTAAATATTCAGTTTGCTCCACCTTAATACATCACAGCTACACAGCAGTAATAAAATTGCACACACACACATAAACACAGAGTCATATATAGCCAAGGACTTTTTTTCTCTTGATAATGCAAGGTAGTAGTGGCACAGATGGCATAACACAATTCACAGAAAGGATTAACACAGCTGGCACTGAATACATTTGAACCAGTGTGAAGGAGGATGCAGCAGAAAAAAGGATGCAGTGAGGGACTATGTCTGCAAACATGTTCCTGACAACATCCAACAGCAACTATGTTCCACTTGGGATGCTGCAGCACCGTGTTGGTGTCCTCTTTGGATGTGAAAATAGCATACTGGTCATGTGGAGCATCCACAGGTTATTCTGTGCAGTTAATATCCAGCCTAGATAATGGACATACAGAGCATCAAGAAGAGCTGCACCATAATCTTTTTTATCACCTGCTTCACCTTCAAAAAGGGTAATCTCTGCCTTCCACAAAAATCTTTTGACTAAGAGCGTTTCACCATTTGTAACTGAGCTAATAAAATTCAGAATACTTCAATTCAAAGAGAGTATAAATATCCTTAGTGTGTGGACCCTGCCAGACTCCACTTTTAAAATAAATATTAATCCAAGTTGCATATTTCTTCTATTTGCAACTGCAGCAGGGAGAAAGATGAGAAAACAACATCTTAAATCTCATGTACAAGCTGGTTGCTTAACCTGGTTCATGCCTGCCCAATTTGCAGTTGCTTTTTAGTGCTAATGGTCAGCTTCTCCTTTCACTATTGTTTCCACAGTGAATTGTTGATAAATCTTCCTGGTGACATTTTAGAAGACCAAATACACAGAGAGTGGTTTAAAGACACAAAGAGATACAGTTTGCATAAGCTTGTGTCTGTGAGGAAGCTGTGGAAAGTGCAGCTTGAGAGTGTTTTAATTTGCTTCCTGAGAGAGAAAGAGAATGATATCAAGGGTTGTTTTTTTGTGTGGTTTTTTTTTTGTTGTTGTTTGTTTTGTTTTGTTTTGTTTTGTTTTGGTTTGGTTTTTTTTTTTTATATATAGCAAGCCAGGCTGGATGGGGAATTGAGGAACTTGGTCTAGGTGAAGGTGTCCGTGCCCATGGCAGGTGGGTTGGAACTAGATGATCTTTAAGGTTCCATCCAACCCAAACCATTCTATAATTCTATGATATGCTTAGCCACACTCTTCATGACAAAAAACAACTAACAAATGATCTATGTAATTTTATAATCCATGTAGTCAAATTTCCTACCTGGGGTGCTGGCTGAGTATCCTCTGACCACAGCTCAAGTACTGGACTTCAAGTGCCCTAGAGACCTTTGCATGTGGAGGAAATAAGGTTAATGCCCTTCCTGCACGCCTTGTATAGACTTAGTTCACGGCTGAGAAAAGCACTAGGTGTTGGATCACAGTAATACAGTGCAGTGGCTGCATTTGGAGGAGCACAGACAAAAGGAGTAAAGCCATCTACAAATTGTGCTATGTACCTGATTCATGTGTTAGTTGGCCTGGATTATCAACCTGATAAGGTTTTTGCTTTTTGGCTTACAATTGCAACTGTTACAAAGTGTTCTGACAAAGGCTGATTTAATGCGTCTTTTGGCACCTGAAGTTTCACCCAGGCCAAATAGGACACATGCTGGGTCAGAGGAAAAGGGAATGGCTCTGTGTCTTCACAGACCCTCTTGCACATCATGGCTGCATTCAGCCTTCCAGTGGGTCCTTTCCTTGCAGTCCAAGCATATGTCTTTTGAACCAGTAGTCTGCAGTCATGAGTAAAGGCTGGAAGCTGTAAGCTTGGAAACATGCTCCGATCTGATGGAAATTTTTACTATTGTTGATGCCAGTCATATTATTCACTGACTTTGCATCCTGCGCTTGTTTAATTCTCCAAAATGTAGCTTTCAGCTGAACTTCTCAAGGCACTAGACAGAGTTTGCAGCTCACCTCTCTTTAACACCAAAGAACTTCCTTGTGCTGGGTACTGTAAAAGTATAGAAGAAGGAAACACTTGTCTGGGTAAGATGAGAAATATCCAATTAATGCAGTGATCTTAAAAAAAAAAGTTACAAAAATCTTTTATGTCTTCGTGCTGGTCTTGGCAGAACTGGGCTGTATTGAGATGAGCTAAACTGTGGTTGTACTTTAAGCAGTTGTATCTGAACTTTCTTTTAGGTGCATCAGGGCATGTTAGCACTGTGAAGTTCAGAGATGTACAGGTTGGTTTCAAACATGCTGCCTCCTTCACGTAGAGTTGTGCTGAGCTTTGCTGTACTATGATGTTGCTTCTAAGTCCTGTGTAACTTATCTCAACACAGACTCCCAAACAGGCTACTTAATCTTGTTCTCTCTTGTGAGCCTGAGGAAGTAGGGTTTTTTTTACAGCACTGGCTTTTGCATCAACACACAGTGCTGCCACAGGTGAGGGAGATAAACCCCCCCTTTCTCAGTGCCCTCTTTCTGAGCAAGTGAAGAATTGTCTAGAAAGCTACTTCTTTCTCAGCTTTTCTGAGTCTGTACTCTACACCACACATGGCTGGTCTGCCAGCAGTTAGCAGCATGCTAACAAAAACACTGAGATCTGAGTTATGGTAGGTTCCCAGCTGAAATGCTCTACCCTGGCAGGGTCCTGGGCTCCCCGTCCTCTCGCTATACATCTTCAGGTTCTTCAGTTAATTTTTCTTCTTTCACCTCCCTTCAGAGGACATGTGAACAAAAGAGTAAACAGGAATTTTCGTTGTTTCTTCCCCCCCCGTAAAATCATTCATCTCCCCCTGTTGCTGGGACATACATACATTCTAGAGGGCTGTGACAGTGCCATGGCTTGGGAAGGTCTATGTCAGCGAGTGCAGCAGGGTACGATTGATGGAGTGAGCAGGGATTTGGGACCGTGCAGGGCGGCCGCCGGCAGAGGGAGCCGGGCGCACGGCCGGCCCGGAGCCTCCCGATGGGCACCGGGAGCTCGGCGGGCGCCAAGGGCTGAACTCCCGGCGGGGCGAGACGAGCTGCTCCTGCGGACCCAGCGCAGGAAGCAAACTAAAACTATTCGTCTCGCCTCCCCCCTCTGGCCTGGGTTTGGGAAGGGGAGTTTTAGTAGAAAGAAGTTACGGGTGGGCATAAGTCTCCACGAGGATCAGGGGAAAGTCACACAGCCTAAGTACCCCTGAGATACCGGGCAGTTTGGAGACTGTTGATCTGGGGATCTTAGAAGGTAGGGGCAGTTTCACAGAAGAGGATGGTTGTTGGTGTGGTCCCACAGGCACAGCATGCCTCTAAATACTCTCCTTGGAAAAGAGGTTGATAGTGAATTGGCACATCCAGCTGCTGACATCACATTATTTACGATAGTCACAGCTAAAACTGTTTGTGAAGGCTTGAAGAAGGAGCTCAAGAAACTGAGTGATTGGGTAATAAAACGGCAGATGAAATTCAGTGTCAATAAATGCAAAGTAATACACATGGAGGAAAACAACCTTAACTATACATTCACAGTGATGGACTCTAAATGAGCTATTACCACTCAGAAAACAGATTTGGGAATCATTACACATAATTCCTCAAAAACTATCAGCTCAAAGCTAGCAGTGGTCAAAAAGACAAATGGAATATTAGAAATTATTAGGAAAGAAATAGATAACATAATGAAAACATACTTTTTGTTACCATGCAAATCAATGCTGTGCTCACATCTTATATACTATCTGCAATTCTGGCATAATAAAAAAAGTAAGAGATAGGTGTGGAAAATATAGACCTAGAAACTTCACGAAGAAAATTACAAGGTCCAGTGGAGGGAGGGAACAATTTATTAGACAGGTGGTTTAAAAGAAGCACCATAAGTTTTCAAGAGACAACACTACTGCGGAAGTCATTGTCACAGGAAATTTTGAAAGTCCACATGAAATTAAATTAAAACAAAAGTTGTTGGCATTAGGTCAAAAAAGGTTGTATTTTTCAAGTGATGCAGACATAACTACAAGCTCAGGTAATAACATACTTTCTAGCTGCTGGAAAGGCATGGGGATAATCACTCTATCCCAGCCTTGCTTCTGCTTGTTTTGTTTTTTTTTTATCTGTTGGGTTGCACAGACCTTTGCTTTTAACCATCAAGGCCATACTTATATCATTGTCCTGAAGATAGAGAAATATTTTGGTCCTAAGGAAAATCAATGACAGAATTCATTGATTTCAAGAACAGGAAAATCACTTCTGCCTTTAGCTGGGTCATGTCTCACTGTGCGAGGTGTTGCACTGATTGAAGCAAGACTGAAGCAAGACTGCTGGCACAGCATGAGCAGTTTATAACAGGTATCTTTGAGCTACCCAGAAAGCAGCAGTGACTGCGAGTGGGATTCACTTCAACTGACTTTAGCCGATGTTGCAAAGCAGGTGCTTGTTCTTTAGGCAAGTGAGGTACTTCTTCTTGTCACAGTGTGTCCACAGTACCAGTTTTGACAGAGGAAACAAAGACAAACACATATCATGTTCCCAGAAAAAAAACCGACTGAAACATCAGGAGCATAAGTTCATCTTGCCTGGTCTTCAGCATCTGAAATAGGAAATTAAGATGGTGTTTGGACACCTTGAGGTAAAGACATCAGGGGAGAACTAAATTTCCCTGAGGAAAATAAATGTGATACTGTTTGCCTTTGTAATGTAACATGCTTTTCAGGTGTCTCAGTGATAGAATGAGTTAGCAAAACCCAGAAACAGTATTTGCATTAGAAGCATGAGTATTTCTATTTGTTGCTTGATTATTAAATAGGGATCCCACTTTAGGTCATTAGTGAACTGCTACAGAGCTGTAACTGCTTTGCCTAGCCAAAGTTTTATCCCTTTCTTTTGGAGAAAGACCTTCTGCCAGTGAGGAAGCATCACTTCTCGGGACTGGGTCCTGCCTACTGGAGTAAGCATGTCTTAGATTAATAGCAGGCAAAACCAGAGCAGAATATTGCAGAAGGCAATACAGAAGAAAGAATCCTTTAAGCTGTATGTTTTAGAAAGGCAGGAAGGAGGGGACTAGGCTTTGTGTAATCTTTTCCAGGAATATAGATTATCTCTTCCTTTTCTTTCATTTTAAATTTACTTATGTAGTTGCTGATCTCCAGTTCTTCCCCTTGCACTGAATTTTTTTCTGTTTTCAAGAGAAAAGGTTAATGAATCAGAGACTTTACAGTAATGAAAACCTAATATGTTTGTTCCAGAAATACTTTAAAAATGGAAGACACCATTTCAAAATCCTGAAGATTTCGTGGTTTAGGAACATCCCTCTAATTCTCTCCAGATCTCAAGCCTTATGTACCTTATTTTTAAAACGGTCAATCACTGAAATTTTTCCATAGAGAAGAAATATGTTATATACACATATGTATGTGTTTATAAGCAGAGAGAAAAAATAAAGAGATAATCATCTTTTCAGAAGCGGGTACATAGGATCTGGCAGTCAGCTAGTTTCTTTGGTATGTACAATTAACTCATATTAATTATCATGCACTGAAGTGGTGCTTAGCAGCTGCCACTAAAATTGAAGGTCCCTTGTGCTGTATCTGCAAAAACTGAGGAAGAATCCTAGCCTTGAAGTCATCAGTGCTTAACTAGATGAGAAAAACCATGGCAAGAAAGAGGAGATGTCTCCTCTGTTTAATTTCACTTAAATAGCCTCACAGTTTCTAAAGGAACATTTTACCCAAAGCAGTGCTTGGTCAGAGATACCTGATCAAGCTAGTGTCTCAAAATGTTCCAGGGCAGTACTGTGTAGAGACCCTAGAACAAGCCCCAGATCCAAAAAAAACCTCACAGATGTGGTGCTGGGCTCTACCAGAGTACCTCCTCTGACCCAGATTGGTGTGGGAGAGCTGCCAGGCTGGTGTGGCTTTCATCTCCATAGCAAGTCTGTGGAGCACTGGGAGAAGAGCCATCACTCATCTTGCCTTCAGTCACAAAGACAACTAAAGTGGTATGGCTGAGGGCATACAGAGGGGCAGCACTAGAATAAATTACAGACCTGCCTAAATCTTCTGAATGAAGAGCTCCCAGTCCAGCAAACCTTATTCACGAGTGTGGTCACATCTGATTTCATCTATTTACTGTGAATGGTGCACTGTCTCGGGGAAGGAAGCATGTGTTTCTGCAGTGTATGTTGATTTTGGCAACACCTACTGTTTCAGTACAGTTTCTGGGTACTACCTTTTAAGTTTTT
Source organism: Manacus candei (assembly GCF_025592945.1). Lineage (NCBI taxonomy): Eukaryota > Metazoa > Chordata > Aves > Passeriformes > Pipridae > Manacus > Manacus candei. The sequence goes on from NW_026138066.1 coordinate 8,655,445, forward strand.
AAAAAAAGAAAAAGGGTTGCCATTAGCGCTCAGTGTTATTTCAATATGATGGTAAAGCGTGCATTAAAAATGCATAGGTAGGTTAGATACTTAATATTCAGCTGGTGTTCTGGCACACTCTGAGGGCATGAACTGTAGCCAAGAACATATGGATTATTAAAACTGTTTCCTGTGCTAAATCTCAGCATCAGCCTGTCCATAAGTAATGAGGAGAAGGATGATGTAAAATAATGGTATTGTTAACATACTGTCACCTCTCCCTCCCCCACATTTTTAAAAGAAATATATTGAAAAAAAATTCATAATGCACATGGCCATCTTTCTCATGTCTTTCTTTCTTCCTCATCCTGATGGAATCAGTGCTCTATATTACTTCTTAGATTCAAGAGATTATGGCAATCTTCTCTCTTTTTTCATTAGTTGAGCTGATTCCATGCAAAAGCTGTTTAAGATTCATGAGTGATTTTGCCTCTGCAAAGAATAGGAATGCAGCTGAAGGAGATAAAAAAAAAGGTTTTCAATATTCTAGTCTGACCACGGGATACAGATGAGAAATATGCACACGATTAACTTGAAATAAAATGAAACAATTTCTTCTTTAAGACTGTTCGCACAAACTGAGGTGTTCTTAGCTTACTGCATCCTTTGCATCCTACTTCTTGTGCACAGGCATACTTCTGCTTTACTGGGTCTCTACAGAGCCATAAGCTCCTGACAATTTTCGTAGATCTTCCTCAATCTCGGATCCTTGTGGTCTGTGGTTTCTGTGGCCAGACCCCATTTCTTTAGGCCAAAGTTTCTTAATTTCTCACACCAGAAGACTCGCAGACAGGGCATTGTTTTGAGAAACTGGAGAGAAATGAGTGCCCTCTCTGCCCACAGGTTGCCTACAGATGCCATCATACGTGAGGATGCTCTGTGGTTGCCTGAACAACTTTACCAGACCCTGGCAAATGGTGAATTTGGGTTTAGATAATTCCTGTACTTCACATCTGTAGTTCCCAATTCACACCTCTCAGTGGATGCAGAGATAATTTTAACTGTGTGATTTCAGACTGATTGTCATAGATATTATAGGAAGAAAAGCAGAACCAGTAACAGGATCCCTGCTTCAGCGGGCTTATCATGCTCAGAGGTGCCAGTTACAGCAGTCCAATGCAGCACAGTTCAATGGCTTTGTACCTCCTGATCCTCCAGACATCTAAGGACACTGATGTAAATGGCTTGCATACCCTGGATTTGCTCAGGAGGCAACAACTGCAGGTGCTGTATAATGTCAGATGTTCCACACTGGGATTTGTTTGCTAAAACTGTTTGCAAAACCCATCTCCCTTCCCTTCTGGTTTTCCCATACTGTTTCTGCAAGGTATTTGGAGCAGGATTGTGTCATTGAACATAAGATAGTCTGAAGAATTACCTTCAGGCTTGTGTTTAGGCTCACGTGCTTCATTACTTTCTTGGACTTAGCTTCCTGCAGTCACCAAGTGAACAACCCTAACGTGGAGCCAGTGCCAACTTTGAGTGGCTAAGCAACAGAACTGGCGCTTTGTACCAATGTTCTCTTCTTCATTAAGAGAGATGATTCAAATATCATTATTTCTTGAAAACCATCCAGCCTGTAAAAAGATTCAGACACTGTTGATCAAGTTACCATGGATTTCTTTTGAGACATTCAACCTATTAAGAGAAGGAATGTTTTGTCTGAAATGTTGCACAGAAACCTACCAATAGAAATAATCACTTCCTACCTTTCATCTTTTGTACAAGAGTAGAAGTTTACCATGTTCCTAATTACAGTGAATTAAACAAATTTGTCCTAGAAAATGAAGCCATTCAGAGTGTGAATATTTTCTGGAAAAGGAAGAGCAAAATAGACTTCAAACAGTGAGTCCAGAATAAAAGGTTGTGAAGATGAGCGGACATGAGTCATAAAGGAGGGATACTGCAGGTATCCTTCATACCGCTGCTTAATGCTTTTTCTTCTTGGAAAAAGGAAATTAGTAATGTTGTATACAGACAGCAGAACACCTTCTTCTGAGGACATAATTTATTGGAGTTTCTTAAAGAACCACTTACTATTTCATATAATAGGGACAAAAGCCTTTGAAGCACCCTGGAACGTTCAGGTTCTATTGACCACAAGAAGATAGTTTCTACTTTCTAATCCTTCTCCAGAAAGTTTCCAAGATGAACTCTGCAACATAACTGTAACCATAGAAATAATTTTGTTCACTGCTGGTTCCAAAGCAAAATGAATGAGGGACTGTTCTAAGAAATTATATATAGCTTTTTGTTCACATTTGCAGAAAAGTCTTTTTAGAAATTTTAGTAGTGTGGATTTGAGGTGGATGTTGCTACAATCTAAGAAAGTGGAGAAAGAGGAACAGCCATTCCCTAGCCTGTGGCTAAGAGAATACATGGCATCCAGTACAAGCTGTAAGCAGAGCTATAGCCCCGTCAACTTTTCTCCCTATTAGTCTGTCCCTGATGTAACAGCAAGGAAAAGTTGTGCAAAAATAGTATTTGCTTTCACCTTAAGGTCCGTTGTAAGGGCAGGGGAAATTATAGTCAGCATTTCTATGCATAAAAGTGCTACTTATTACTATAAACTTTTGCACTGTCTTCTTCAGGGTTATGAGGCGTAACTGTGCCCAGTAGCACAATTGCAGAATCTCTCTCTGAAGTTGTCTGAGGTTTCAAATTGTTTCAATCCTTCCTCAGGTTATGAGATAAGATAACACAAATATCACCTCTTTAATTCCTAATCTAGAGAACACTGAAACTGAGAGAAGCCCAGATTTTGCTTGTCTCTCTGAATGCAGCAAGCTCTGGGGCAGAATACTGGCACTTTCTAACAGTCTCTATTACAACTGCATTATTGACTGAGGTGGGATGACTGAAAATGTAAGAATAACTCCTTGGTGGATGCTCTTTCCCCCTCTATGTACCAGGTAAGAATTTGAAAGTTCACTGCCATTCCTTGGGAATCAAACAGCTGCAGAGGACAAGTTGAGGGGAGGTAGAGGTGTCGCATTACTGTGCCTCACAAATGAGACTTTGAGATTCATTATTTAAACTCTTATGTTCCCACAGGGATTCAGGGAGGATTATGACCTGTCCTCGCTGAGAGCAAGGTGACTTTAGTTAATACTTTCTTGATTTGGTTTCTCACTGTCTGCACTTCCTCCCACACCTCAGCTCTCCAGCCTGGTCCACAGATTTGGATGGGGATTCCCATCTTCTCTGCAGTTGAGCTTCACTTGATGAGAAAGTTGCTGGGATGCCTCATGCACCACTGGGCACAGCTTCCCAGGGACGGGGACTAGGAAACTGGGGTGTGTCTTGCCCAGGTGCTACTATTTTGTCATGTCACAATTTTAAGACAGTAGTATTATTAGCAAACACTGCACGACAGCATTTTCAAGCAGCCGGAGTTAGGCAAGGGGCAGAGAGGATAAATTCATCCTGAATAACCTCCCAAATGAGAAGGGCTACAAAGTTTGCTCTTTAGAGCCACTGACCCAAAGAGAACATATGTTGCGGGTCCAAATGCTGCTTCTCCAAACATAGTAGAAGCAGTACTTATGGGACCAGTCAAGGTTTTTGAGTTATGTGTGTCATCCTGGTATTTCTGTCACATATCTGGCTGGGATTTCCTGGTTAGGAACACACCAGACATGGGGAGGTAGACACTCCCTGATTGCATCACAGCTGCTAAAGGCATATCTTGGAAGCAGCAAAATAATGTTTTTCTGGACTGATTATGCTAAGCAATGATACTTGACTAGAAATTTTTGTCTGAATCCCTAAAAAACACCAAATAAACAAGGATTTCAAAGGTTACTTGTACAGCACTCCCAGGCAGAGGAAAGAAGAATGTGCTTCAGGTACTATGAATGGGTGGCAGCCATTCTTGAACACTTCCATTCATTGCAGGTGAGACACCTCAGATCAGTAGGTTCAGCCTATGGGAGTTACCCAGTGTAGATAATCCAACTGGGGTTGTTTTTTCCCATCATGACAAAATGATTTATTAGGCCTGAACTGGTACTTGACTTTTGCTCTGCACCTGAGCTTCTTAGTTCTCTTCATCAGCTCCCAGGTAGCTGCCGGATGACCATTCATCCTTGCCTTGCTGCCCAAAGACTGGTGCCTCAGGGTGCCAATCACTACTGCCACCTCCTATTTAAACCACTTAGATTAATCCAAATGAATTCGCTGGGCACAAACTAACAATGCTGACACAACCTCTGTGTGGGCTGGTTCAAAAGGATGCTTAGAGGTGGGAAGGTGTGGGAAGAAGAGGACAGAGGACACCACAGATGAACAGCTGCAGTGGTAACATGCAGCAACACAAGTGGATCTGAAGGAGCTTGTTTGTCCACAGCCTCTGAAAGCAATTAGACTGGAGCCTTGGGGGGTCTGGCACATCTGAGAATAAATGCTACTTATTTTGTTACCTAAATAGGGATTTGGATATCTGCCTTTATTTCCATATTGTAACATTCATGAACTTCTGTGTGCTGTGTAATCGTTGAAGATCTGGATGCTTTGGTTACTGGTAGCAGCTCCTTCACCAAATGCTGCATCTCACTTGAGAAGACAATAATGATGATTTCTAAGGTGAAGTAGGGGGAAGGGTAGTTCTGCTGTGACTTCCATCAATACAGAGATTCCTTTTCTTCTAAATCATATTGTCTAAACTCAAAATGACACAACATTTTTGAAAAATTCAGCTTTGAAACCAGCTTGCTTTCCTCCCCCACCCCAGTTTCTGCATTATCCTTACTTTCCTAAGGTGCCCTGTGAATGCTGTATTTGAGAATACTCATTTCAGTGCATCCTGGGACTGTGTGAAATGCAGCAGCCTAAGATAGTGGTCCCTAAAATACTTCTACACACAATGAATTGTACTGTGATGAGTTATTTTGTTGTTATCTATGATACCTAAGTTCATAGTCCTTCAATGAGGTTTGCGAACTATTCATTACTTTATTTTTATATTATTTCCTTCAGGAAAATGCAAATGTTTGAGAAATATTCCCTAGGTCTGAAGAACATTACTTTGGTTGTCTTTTAGAAAATAATAATTTAACAAAATCTCAAAGGGTTTTTTAAGATGCATCAGTTTCATCTACATCATCTGGTATGAAATTATTTTCATCACCATGATGGAAATGTTTTGGTTAAGCACTGTCAAAAGAACTTTTAGCTCTAGACTAATAGCTAAGCTACACTGTTTTGGCTTTTAATATTGAAAGCACATCTTGGCCTGCCATAAAAAATTGAAATTATATTGTCAAAATGGCACTATTTAATATCAATATGGTCCTTTTCCAGTTTACACTGTCCAAGATGGATCTGGGCATACTTTTCCCAGAAGGGGGCATATAAAATAACTTCACAGGTTGGGCGTTCTTCCACCGGTTTGAACTCTGATTTCAGAGCCTGACCAATGAATCACATCTTAAATATACTGAACAAAACCATGGAAGAAAACTGCTTGCAGGTTCCTTAGTACCTTGAAAAGGTGATACAAATTTCCTGCCGGTCAGTGCAGACATCTCTGCCATTTCTTCAAAGTTGCTATCTATGATATTCTCATCATCGTGTCTGGTCCAGTTCTTCTACAACTTCAGGCATGGTGAAGTGAGCAGCCTTTACCCAGCCCTGTGTGCACCCATGGGAAGCTTTATTGGACAGTGGTTAAGCAGTCTCCTTACAGCACATAGCAAGACTGGCTGGAGACCTGTCGAGAGCTTGACCCTACATGGAAACCTGTCCTCCCACTGCCTTCACTGCCTGCGACCATTTCTGTCTTCCCTCAAGCAAAAGTCCAAAGGTCCAATGCTCTACATCCTTTTTAAAATTAAGAATGGGCAATGTTACCTATATTTATAAGATTCTAGGCCATTTTTATCATTTCTCGTGTAGCTATAGTAAATTATTTAATTGTGTGGCACCTCTTTGCCCCTCACAGCAAGCACATAACACTTACTAGCTGCAATAGGAGTTATGTGCACATAACTGTGCAAGAAATGAATATAACCCTTTGATTACAACAAGGTTATAAGCAGCAGGAGTCCATTATGATTAGCAGTAAAATGAAGAACTTTTCATAAATCATAAATGCTACTTTATAATTTCCATTCCTCCTTATCTTTTTCTCTGTGTGCATCTACAAATTTATATTTTGTCCTAATTCAGGCACTTTTTGTGCAATTCTCCCAAAAGCTGTTATTCATTATTACCCACAATGAATTTTCTGAATCTTTCTTTTTCAATTTCCAAAGGATCAATTATACCGCAAGAAAGTAAAAATTAAAATAAAATAAAAAAATAGACTAAGAACAACAAATACATGAAAATCACTCAATAATATTTGCCTGAATTGACTTTCTGCTTCTCTGCCCTAGGGCTAGATCTGACTTGAACATCACTTTGCATCCTTGCAAAGTCTGCCACATCCTAAAGTCCTCATACTGCCAAATGGCAACAGGGGCACTGTTAGTATCAACTTAGCCACTCCAAAGCAGTACAAAGAGTAGAGGGAAGGAAGAAAATGCTACCAGCAGCTGTATTACTGCAACTACTACCACAGTATCTACCTGAGGTGGTGCAGTGTGACACCTTTTCATTTGGTTGGGAACTTCTGTTCTCAAAAGGTATTTTCCCTACCATCCTGTCACCTAGCAGTGATTCTGGGAGACCATGGTTTTCATAACAAAAATGAGGGATGCAGCTCCCGTACAGGCAGGGTCTGAGATCCCCGGTGCCCGTGAAAGCTTTGGGGCAGTGTTGGAAGAAAGGTGCAATGGTTCCGAGGTGAGGGCGGGACTGGGACTGTCCCTTTAGCTACAACTGTGCATTCACAGCTGTCAGAGGTAGGACAGTGGACTAGGCAGACTGAAGCTCTACTGTGTCGGCTCCCGTATTTCACATGTATCTGCATGACTTTGAAATTCAGGCCAGTGCATGTGCTGTGCAAATGGCCAAGAATTACATCCTTTTTTGACATTACAGAACACATTTATTCGGAGACATCAGGGAATCAAAAAAGAACAGAGAAAATCTTTGGCAGTTCAGGTGGAGTTACACATTTCAGCAAAGAAGGCAGCATTTCTCTCCTGACATAAAAAACAAATGGAGGCAAGTTGTTTTTCTCATGATCAGATTTAGAATTATATCCTCTGGTATTATGTGCTCACTGGTCATTAGAATGTCTGTTAAGCTTGCTGACATTTCAGTTGTTTTTTCATACCTGCTTTGGTCCTGCTTGAGAAATCAGGGTCTGTGTGTGGTTTTGGAAAGTGGCCATCCTGTGTTTCAATGACCAAGCCTTCTTACGGAACAGATCAGTACCAGGTATTAAACTAAGTGACAACTATCTCTATATTTAAGATGGCAAAAAGTTTTTTATTTAAAAAATGTATTTTCCAGTAGTTGTAGCTTGACATACCCACCTTCTAGGTTAAATTTGCCATGCTTGGTGAATAGTTTCAAGAGTTGACATACAAAATGTTCAGAAAAGTACTTTCAAGTGACAATGAAAAGCAGAATGTATTTCTCCCATTGTATCTTGTAACCCTTTTCAACAACTCTTATGGGCAAAATGGCTGACAGTTGAAAATTGATTTGCCGTGGAAATAGCTGTGCCTAGGTCACAGTGCCCAGCCCTATTGTGAAGGAAATTGATTTTTCTTTAGCTGAGATATAGATGTTTGAAAATCACATACCAACCATGCACTGTAAAGGCTTTTTCTTTTCTTTTTTCTTTTTATTTCCTAATTTTGCCTTACAACGCTGATCTTGGAAAGACCTATAGAAATACTTAACTTTGCATTCTCTGAGCAGTTCTAACAGAATGACCACAATGTATACAGCCTGTGTGGGAAGCAGGTCTTTATAAAACAGGGTTACATGCCTCTTTTTATGACTGACATACCCTGTAACTAATCTCAGTGCATAATGACCTGGCTACATTTCAAATACTTTGACAACTTAAAACTTGTTTGAAGGACCCAGACTCACAGCAAAAGAAGCACTCTTCTCAGGGTGTACACACTTCTCTCCTACTGCTGTGATCTACAGGAACCATATACTGAACAGGGAAGAAAAATAATCCTGCATTTTATTCTGATCTTTTTTTGGTGATTGAACTTCATAGATTACTGTAATTTATGGCCACTCTTTGCTGCACTCTGAACAGGGTGCAATCTAAACTGTGGGAGCTGGAAAGCTCTAGTTCAAGATGCAGGCTGGCTTCAGTAAACAGCCATCCCTCTCCTTGTTCTTGAAGAAGTATTTGGCAGCTGATCAAGAGATAAACATTTTCAATTCCTACACTGAAACTGGAACAGTGAGCTTTTAGGCAAGCCTGGTTAAAAGAGTAACAAAAAGGGGTCCAATCCCACAGCTATTGAAAGTGATAAGGATGCTGCCTGCTGCAGGAAAAAGTCTGGGACACTCTTTCTTCTGGGCATTGCCTTCCAGTCTTTGAGCAACTCTTGCAGGCATCTGCAAAAGGATGTAGAGACAAGACATTAGCAACAGACATTGAAAAGCAGGTAGTAAACAAGGATGTGCTTAACAGACCACTGGTGAAGAGCCTACAAAGAACATCCATGCATATTTTTTGTAAGAGCTCTAGAAGCACATATCAGAAGGTCTGTCAGAGCACTGCCACTCACTCGGGGAATCTGAGCAAAGGAAAGCTATGTATAGTTTCCATACTGTGTTGCCTCTGCCATTCTATGGCACGTCCTGTAACAACGATGGACTTGTCTAGAGGTGTTGAAGCCAGCCAGTTGCCATCTGGATATCTCCACAGTGCAACAGCACATTGCAATGCGAACTCTGGTTTGAAAGTATTTGAAAGTATTTGAAAGTATTCAAGCCACATTAATGTGACCAAGCTAATAAGCTCTGCTTTGGGAAACTGTTACCTTACATTTCAACAACTGTTTAAAACATCCTGCCCACTCAGGAAAATACTCTAATCAGTGGAGTAGAGAGCAACAGTACTCATACTTTTTTGCTGTCTGACCTGATGATTGACCATTGCCATTTGCCTCGTGGCCCATGGATAAGATTCGAGAAAACCTAAAAGATGGGCAGGTTGTTAAGCAACTCGAATGAATGTTGAGAAAGATAGACACGAGTCTGTCTTTACTAAGCAGGGAAGCAAACTCGGTTTTCCACTGGGAAGAGAATGATCCAAACCCATCACTGCATATGGGTAAACCTTCTGTTCTCCATCCTTGTAAAGCAGGAATGGGAATACCTTCCTTTAATGCTGGGGAGAGCTCTCCTATTGTCATGAAAGACAGGACACCCCAAGTGCTAAACCTGGCATAGCCACCCACTCACTACATTGCTCAGTGTCTTATTCAGGCTTCTCTGACATACCCACCCCCTCTTCCCAGGAGCCATAGTGCTCATGGGCCCTTAGCACAGGTTTTGGATGCTAGTCTGGGGATACCAGCCCAGAAGTTCAGTGCTGCAGCTGCTATGACCTCTCTGGGTTCTGGCCTATAGAGCCACAGGCAGAGCTGAGCATGGAGAGCCATGTGTGAGCTGTCACATTCCTGACTCTCATAGCAGCTTCTAGGAAGGAAGAGTGGGAGATGGGGGTGGGTCTGTGGAGATGGAATAAGTGCATGATAGGACTGTGTTGGGCACAAATAAGGCACATTTTTCATGATTTGTAAAGGGCCATTTGTGATCCATCTCTCAGCGCTTAACTGGAAGGAAAAGAGTGGGTGCATTACAGCACATTGGCTCTCAGCTGGCAGTGGGGGCAAGTATTAAACCGATTTTGCCTTATTACAGACAGTCAGAGGGCTCACTGGTAACAACACCTGCTTATCTGAACAAAGAGGCAATTGTGTACTGCATACATATCATTTTATCCAGGGGCTATGACGACTCAAGTTTCCTTTCTTGAAGCTGATGGCATCATTAGAAGGTTTCTGCTCTGGATTAGAACAGGAATCCTGCAAGGAATGATAGCCTCATGATTCATAGCCTCGAGTTATTTATTTGCTTTGTAAAAGACAATCTCTTTGTAGAGAGATCAGGGTGAGGTTGGGTCTAGTGCAGGGGCCACAAACAAGCGTTCAAGGGATGAGAGGGTGAACTGGCAGTGGTTGAGGCATGACCACTTGTGGGACTGGCTCCTTGGGGCAGACTTTAAGCAAGGTGTCAGCTTTGTTTGGCTCTAGGGAACTTACTACCTGCACCTTTTACCAGTGCACATTTTCCACCAACTTTGAAGAATGGTGAGGTGAGTTGGCCTCGGTCCAGTTGAATTTAATCACTCATAGCTCCTCCAATATTTCCTAGGCTCAGTGAGTTGTAGAAAACTGTCATTAAACATGCAAAAGCAACACTTTGGTTTACTCTTCAAGGAGGGAGAGAACATATGGAATGAGCCCACGCTTTGTGCACTGCTGCACTTCAGAAACTGGATTAGCATCTCTTTTTTCAGTTGCTAGTCTGGCCTGGTAGGTTTGTTAATTGACTAGTGTTGTTAGCATGGCAAATATATCAGTGCATTACCCTGAATACATCTGCAAGCATGATCCTAATGTAATTTTATACCTTCTGATACTTGATTTCTAGTAACTTCTAGTAGATTATCAGGAATATTTGACTGCTGACATCACCACTGATGTTGTACCTGTTACAAAGATGGTTCTTTTTCGCTATCTCTCAGTTTTTCATCACCACAGCCTCCCCTTGCTATACATCAACATGCAGTGATTGTGTGATAGAGTGTTCGGGTTTGTGGCCTTACTTCATGCCATATAACTGTGGAGACATAAATATCATCTACAAAGGCTTCAGAAATAATAGGTTTTTTAACCACTGAAAAATCAGTAGGAAATACACAATTCAGTTTTTACATGACAATAAACTCTTCCAGGTATGCCGTTCTGAATAAAAGAGAGATATCTTTTTTAACCCCAGTTCTTCTATGTTTGCAATTTTGTGTTTTTAATTTGAAGTGAGAATGCAAGCAGTAAATAGTGATTCTCTTCTAGAGGGAATAACTGCAATGACTCTTTTGGAATTGGAGCTAAAGACTTATTTTACACTATAAATGGAAAAAAATGTAAGGGCAAAAAAGTTGGTTGTAATTGGTTCATGGATTTGCAGTTTCTTAACTCTCTGTTTTTAACTGTCCTTATAAATATATATATGCGCTCATGTATATGTATTGTTCTGAATTACTGCTCTTTCATGGCTTCCTCTACTCCTTCTCACACTAGACAAAAAAAAAAAGGTGTAAGGTCAGGCATCTTATTGACAGGAAAGCCACAGGAGAATCCCAGCCTTCCACCTAAACTCTTCATTTGCAACATCTTACACAGTTCTTCTTGGGGCAATGGTAGTGATGCAGGTCTAGTGACAGTGCTTTCGAAGGGAGTTCTGGAACAGCATTTGAAGTTAGAATTAGTTTGGAGTCAGGTGGGTTAGATTTCATCTGAATCTACAGGCTGCAGTAGTCATCTGTGCAATTCCCTTATTCAGCACTCATTTCCAGTGTGCAAGAAATTAGGTTTATTTCTTTGACAGCTGACCTAGAAACTCAGGGTCAAGTTATCCTGCTTATATGTAGAGTTTTATATTGCATCCATTACTGCAGCCTCCAAGCAATTTTCATGTGAAAAAAGTAACTAATTTCCAGACTTCAGGGGTCCTCTTGCAGTTTCCTTTTTGGGGTCAGCACTGCACATAAAAGGCTGTCATCTTTTGAGGGAATGAGGGCATGAGGGGACAATAAAGGTTTTTGTGCTGTTAGTGTCAATGATGGCAATAAAGTTGCCTCCAAGGAAAGCATAGTGACATCCCTTAGAGATCCCCAGGCTTGGGAGTGCACTTGTTCCCCACTTGAACAATTCCCACAGAGACTTCCCTTTCATCCGAGCTGTTTTGTTGTCAATTCCCAGAGCCATTGGCTCAGAGGAGCCCAGCTGTCACTGGAGGACACAAATTGAAATTTGGTCCTTCATGGAGCAGAGATTCAATCTTTCAGCTTCTTTGAAAAATGAGACTTTGAATTGATGTCAGAGGCTATGGAAGAGGTAGAGAAGGGACTATAGCAGAAGCTCTGCATGCCTATTGAGGCTCCAGCCATACAGAAGGCAGCCTTTTGTCCTCTCTGGAACTGAGTGACAACCTTAAACGGAGGCCCAGATATGGTTTCTTCTAATAATCTATGCCAATACTGCATAGATTGGATCAGCCATGTCCACTCCTGGAAAGAAGAGATAAAGTTGCCTTGCAAATGAAGAAGAAAAATAGAGAAATTTTAGAAATTCATGTGACTTGGTTGCCCAGGTTTAGTGAGGATTCTGGTGGGACCCTGGAGCTTTGCACCACCCTTGGCCAATGAGCTTCACCAACGGAGCCTCTCACAAAGACTGTTTGGCCCTGAAATGCCAACATTTCAGGTGGGTCCCTTTAAAACAAAACTTTGTCAGGTCTGTGAAAACTTTTGTCTGCAGACTGGCACAGACTCTGCAGGTTACAAACGCTCCAGCTGTGGCAGGAAATATATTACCAGAGAAGCAGAGTGTGTGTGAGAGACTGACTCTCATGCCTTGAGTCCAACTGCTGGGGTGGGAAGGGGGAGGCAGAGCAGACACTTGCCAAAGGCCAAAGACTGTTAAGTGTGTGGTAGCACAAGGAGAACTCTGTCTGGGAAGTCTTTTCTGAATCTGTGTGTCCCTCACAGTGTAGATGCCACTGTAGGCAGGACATTCTCCTGAATGTGAGAGCAGAGGGTGAAAGATTTTGTCCTGGAGCTTCTTGCCCTGATTCCTTCAGCTCTTTCTTAACACAGGCAGCTTTTTCAGGGATGCACGCAAAGAAAGAGAGCAGGCTATAAGAAAGAAAGTGGAAAAATGTCACAGTATGCTGTGGGGAAAATCAGGCAGATGTCCAGGCCAAGGAAAGCATGAAGATCAGGATCAACAAAGGCTTGTCATCCAAGCATTACTCCCAAAACTGGCCACAGATTAAGCAGCAGAAAAAGTGGCTAAATTAAGGTGAGAAAGTACCATTATTTGTATGAGGCTGAAAGTCTTTGAGCAGAAGAGATCCTGAGGGAAAGTGGATATGAGATGAAAGAAGCAATGGTCTGGTGCAACACAGGCCATGGGTTTCCACTAGGAGTGTCCTTGTGAAGTCTGACATCTCATGCTGAAAACAGGTCTTACAGAGAGACGTTCAACTTGACTACTGAGATGGAGAACCCATCATTTCTCTGGGTATTTTGTTCCAGTGATTAATCATCTGTGCTCCTAAGAAGTTGTGCCCCATTACTACGTTAGATTTGCTGGGTTTCACCTTCTGGTAATTAGTTCTTTTTATGTCTCTCTCTGCTAGATTAAAGATCCCTTTTGTAGCCAGTATTTTCTCCCCATGTGGGTAATTATACCCTGTAGCCACACCGCTTCTCAATCTTATTTTTGATTAACTGAAACAGATTGAGCTCCTTAAGTCTTTCCCTGAACAGCAGCAGGCTCTTTCATTCTTTCTCCACCCCCAGTCTTTGAATTACATTTTACATCTCTTCTTTCCATCCTGACCAGTTTTGTGTTACCTTTGTAACAAAAGGGTGGTAGAATACATTCTTCTGTCAGCAATGCTCATAGTGGGTCACCAACCATGCCAGAACTTTTAATTTTAGTATTTTTATGGTAAGCAGTATGCTATCATGTTTTGTTTGAATGTTACCACTTTTCAGGGTTTGTTCTATGTCTGACACAGACTTTATAAACTTCTGTATTGGCTTTTGTGTGGCCAAGTTCTGGTAGAGGAGAGAGGGCTATAGGTGTGGCTTATCAGAGCAGTTACTAGAAGCTTCCCCCATGTCCAGCAGAGCCAACGCCAGATTGGCATTGGACACACCGCTGGCCAAAGCTGAGCCCATCAGCAATGGTAGTAATGCCTCTGGGAGAACAGAGTTAAGAAGGGGGAAAAAACCCCTGTGCAATAGAAACTGCAGCAGAAGGAGTGAGAATATGGAGAGGAATAAGTCTGCAGACACCAAGGTAAGTGGAGAGAGAGGGGTAGGAGGTAGTCCAGGTGCTGGAGCAGAGATTTGTCTGCAGCCCGTGGTGCAGACCATGGTAAAGCAGCTGTGCCTCTGCAGCCCATGGAGGTCCATGGTGGAACAGAGATCCTGCAGCCCCTGGAGGACCCCATGCCAGAGCAGGTAGATTCAGAAGGAGAGCGTGGGAAGCCCACATTGGGCCCTGGCAGGACCTATGGCCCTGTGCAGAGAGAAACCCACGCTGGAGCAGGTTTGCTGGCAGGACTTGTGACCCTGTGTGGGACCCATGCTGGAGCAGCCTGCTCCTGAAGGACTGTATCCCGTGGAAGGGACCCATTTTGGAGCAGTTCATGAAGAACTGCAGCCCATGGGAAGGACACATGCTGAAGAAATTCATGGAGGACTGTCTCCTGGGTGAGGCACTGCACGCTGGAGCAGGGGAAGAGTGTGAGGAGTCCTCCCCTTGAGGACAAAGGAATGACAGAGACTAATTGTGGTGAACTAACAATAGACTCCATCCCTCAACTCTCTGTGCTGCTGAGGAGGAGGAGGTAGAAAAAATGAGGAGTGAAGTTGAATGCAGGAAGGAGTGGGGGTGGGGAGAAGTTGTTTAAAGACGTGGTTTTGTTTCTCATTACGCTACTCTGATTTTGACAGGTAACAAATTAAATTAATTTTCCCAAGTGCAGTCTGCTTTGCCTGTGATGATAACTGGTGAGTGATCTCTCCCTGTCTTTATCTCAAACCTCAAGCCTTTCATTGCGTTTTCTCTCCCCTGCCCAGGTGAGGAGGTGAGCGATAGAGCAGCCTTGGTGGACACCTGGTGTCCAGCCAGGGTCAACCTGCTCCAGCTTCACTACAACCCACGGCTCGTTCTTTTAGTTTGTGTCAATAATCAGTCTTCAGGTTGTGATATGGAATTGCTCAAGCATCAGACAAAAAATAAGTTAACAATATTAACCACAGTAGTTTGAACACAGTAACTGTTTTCTATTCCATTTGTTATACATGTCATCTTAAGGCTTTTGTTAATACATTACCTTCAAATTTAGAGGGTGTCCAGGCGCAGATGAGTTGCTGTTGCAGACACATCATTATTTTTTGGGATATCTTGCCTTTGGAGAACTGAATTTCAAAACTTTAATGTTTTACCAAGCCAAAAGGCTTATGCTAAGGTATGAAAATGCAGTCATCACAGTCGATGTTCTTCAGGTAAACCTAATCTACAGCAGCAATCTCCTAATTCTGATATAATTAAAAATAGACAGACAGGAAGATAGTCAGAGAGAAAAAAAATATTCTGACTAACATATTTTTTGATGGTACGTGCTGAGGGAAATGTCAGAATAAACCAATTTAAGCATGGTTAGGAGCTTAGATCATATATTATTTCTTTCTGTTTATAATACAAAACGAAGGGGTCTTTCTGCCAGGCTTGTCTGATTGCTTGTGACAAGATTTGGAGGGATGCCTTTAGAACAAATGGAGGTTTTTCTCTTCAGTGATCCCAGTCTGGGTGCCTCAACTGGGCATCAGTGAAATGTGACACAAAGCTCCTTTGATCACAGAGCAGCCTTCTGAAAGAGTGCGAGATGAACAGTTTGGAGACAAGGCAGGGGAGACACCTCCACACTAAGGAAAAAGAAAAGCTGTTCTGTGCATCAGCTCTGTGATATCTGCCATAAAGCCCATCAGGGGCTGTGGTTGGTTGTGTCAACATGATAACCAGTCATTCAGGGCGTGTCTCCACAGAGGGGGGCACAGGGAAATGGGAGCCTGCTGTGAGGTGTGGGGTGTGATCTCTTTCTAGGCCAAGCCAGGTGAGCTCAGCTCAGAGCTGGAGCCAGGACCTTGTCCGAGGAGTTGCATACAGAAACACAGAGCAAGCAGAATTACTCCCCCACTGTACAGATGGCAAGCTGACACACAGGTAGCAGTGGCCCAAAAGCCAAAATAAAATGGCCCAAAAAAAAATTTATGGTCAAGCAGGGCATTGAATGAGAATCATCCAAGTTCCACACAGGGGATGCTGGAGGGGTGGGAGCGGAGTGGGAGGGGAGTGGGGAGAGAGGACTGTCAGGAGCAGGTGAATATCTTGAAGTGACCCCAGAAGACACAACAAAGTCAGCAATTGGAAAGGGACTGAGGACATACAGACAAAGCTATTCTGTACTTAATCAGCTTAGATGCTCTCTTTATTGTGAGACTTACATATGTATATATGTCATATGTTACGTATGTGAGACTTGTATATGCTCCAGACTCATGAGCACTTTTAGGACCACAATTAACTCCCCCAGCTGTCTAGAATAATCAGACAATAGAGGGGACAGGGAAAGAAAGAGAAAGAAAAGAAAACAAGACAATGAAAGGAAATGAAAAAGCTCTTTGATTAAGGCCTTCTTTGAATAGGATGTATTATTACTCTAATACCTTTACCATAGTAGTGGGCCTTTCTCAGGCAGGAGATGCCAGCTGGGACAAAACAGGTGCAAAGCTGGTTTGCTTCACAATGTGGATTCTTGCCTAATAGGGGCTGAACTCCAGCCATCAAATGCATTTCAACTGGAATCTCAGGTTTGTCTCTGAAATATCAGACAACTCTGTCATTCATCCAGCTATGCTGATCTTCCAGGTGAAGCTTTTTACTCTGTTTGTGGGTCTAGGAGGGCTGTACCAGGACCCCTTCCCTTTCTGTGGCTAATCCAGTGCTCCCATAGGAAGCAGATTCTGTGAAGGAAATACAAACACTACAAGGTTTCTGCAGAATGGCTTTGGAAGGGGAGCACACCACTCCTACCTCCCCAGCCATCTCCCTCTAAACACAAGGAACATTTCCATGCTTTACTCTAGTAAGATGAGAAGCAAGGTTGAGTTTACAATGACTGTGGTTGAGCATCACCAGCTTGCTTGGGGTCTAAAGGAGATCATTGCTGAGAGGGATTCTTGGAAACTGAATCAGATCTGGCTGGCATGAGCTATCTTTTAGCAGGGGGAAAATTGTCATTAATACTGCAACTGCCCAAGCCTGGTGACAAGAGGGAGACTGTTGTCTTAGTCGTTTTCCAACAGGCAAGAAAGTGACTGTCAGCTGTACCAACATCAGGCATGAAGCAGCAGAGACCAGGATGTAGGGAAACAACAGTTGGTTTTCATGGACTCTAAGAGAGAAGAATTTTTTCAGCAGGATTCACATGAACCCACAGAGCAAAGGGCAAGACCCTCAGGTAACAAGCTGTTGGGTTGCAGCACCAATATCAGCAAAATAAATTCTCATCATCTGACCTTACCTTCCTATCTACTGTATCTTTCCTAGCTGACAGATGCCTTCCCATTAAATGAGAGCAGGAGAAGGAAGAGGGCAGAAGCAGCCAGGGGTGCAAACTGCACCTGACTCAGACCTTCCATGCTAAGAAGTCACTTCTCCTTCTGGATAGAAAAGGGTATTCTCACTTTACAAATGACAATTTTAAAAAGCTTTCCTTAAGTCACAGAGCAAACTGTGGCCACAGTTGAAATAAGCAGCAGCTTCCACTTGGCTTTAACTGAACACTTGAGCCATTATTATTAAATAATACTATTAAGGGAAAACCTAGATGCCTGGCCTTGACAGGAGATCTATTATGTTACATTGTCTGGTAAGTTTATGACAAGAACTGTAATTATTTAAGGGCTAAGTGGATGAAAAAGAAAAAAGGAAAAAAGATATATTCTTCTTATGAGCCAGCTAAGGACTGTCTTGCCTAAAAACAGTTTTTGCATAACCGAAATTTTGTCATGAGAAATTTCAAGTTTGACAACAAATTCCAGCTTCCCACTGAGAAAATGCAAATGACAGTGCTAGAGGTGCCTGCCTGGCAGGCGTTTGTCAGCTTTGTTTTCTGTCTTCAGGGATGCAGTGGAATCAACAAGAACCATTTTGACAGGCAAAAAGTCAGCAAGCCAAACAATAGAATAATAAATTCTGTTTTAAATTTTCTAATAAGTATGTGTGGGGGTGATTCCTACCTAGAATTTCACTTCTATGGAAAGCATTTGAATCTAATTCCTCTCTTCCAAGTACTCAGGGAGTTTAACAGCACTGAGCTTTGTGTGCAGTGAAGTAAGTGAAGAACTGGGACACAGAAGAGACTGCAAGCCAGGATTTCCCAAGTTACACCGGCTGCTGTGCCTGAGCCACATTTTCAAAGATGTTTTGGAGCTTTTATCTGAATACCAAAATAGCCAGCCACATCTTAAAATGCAGAATCAGAAAATAATAGATCAATTTACATCAGAAGGGACACTTCTGGGAGACCAACTACAAAATTAGATGAGGTTGCTGAGGATCTTATCTACCTGAGCACTGAAAATCTCCCAGATTGCACAGCCCCTCTGGATCACTCTTGCTGTGATTTCATCACATCTATGGTAAAAATTTTTCCGTATATTAAATTGAAATTTCTGTTGTTGTAAATTGTAACCTTTGCCTCTTGACCTTTTGCTTCATGCCCTCTTTGGTATCATAGAACCATAGAATCATTTAGATTGGAAAAAGCTTTTAAGATCATCAAGTCCAACTGTTAAACCGGTACTGCCAAGTCCACCATAAACCATGTCCCTAAGTGCCACATCTAACATGTCTTTTAAATACCTCCAGGGATGGTGGCTCCACCACTTCCCTGGGAAGCCTTGACAATCCTTTGGATGAAGAAATTTTCTCTAATATCCAATTCAAATTACTGTTAAAGATATCAGCCCAAACTGACTCCAATACTGAGCCCTGGGGAACATCAGTAGTGACTGGTTGTCAACTGGATTCAGTCCATTCACCTCTGCTCTTTGGGCTTGAACATCCAGCAAGTGTTTTAGCCGAAGAAGAGCAAACCTGCAGTAGTAGTAGTGGTCATGGAGATGAATTAGATCCTCTCGGCCTTACCTCATCCTGGCTGAAAAGTCCAGCTCCTTCGGCCTCTCCTTATGCAACCCCTGACCACCTAGGTGGTCCTCCACTGAATTTTCTCCAGTTTGTCTGTATCTTTCTGCCCCAAAACTGGACATAGCACTCAGATGCAGTCTCAAGACAGTTGAGTAGAAGAGAATAACCCCTTTCCTGGATTTATTTGGGCAGGGCTGTTTAATGTACAGAAGTAGGCTGGAATGTTCCTTAAGAAGGGCTGGATGAGTGAGAAGGTGTCAGGAAAAAGAAAACAGGTCTGACTTGTAAGAAAGTGTCCAGGAAAGAAGTCCTTATACCAAATCTAACGTAATATAAAGAACAGAGTTGCAAAGACAGCAGCAGATGCTGCATTACTCTGTACATTTTCAAAAGAGATCATCAGGAAAAATTGGAAGGGAAAAATACTCCAAGCTTAAGTGCCAGCTATTCAGAAGTAGATGTAGACATTAAATGAACCCCCCATTTTGGCTCAGAACACTATTTTAGTGCAGGACACTGCCTAAACAAATGTAGTTTATGATGACTGCTCCTGTCTGGTTAACCTTAACCTGATTTACAGGTGTGTAATTGTAGTGCGTCGACCCTGGCTAGATGCCAGGTACTCACTAAAGAAACTCTCTCACTCCCCTCTGCAACTGGACAGAGGAGAGAAAAAAAAAACAGCTAAGGATTCATGAGTTAACAAGTTAACAGCTGGGAGAGGTCAGTTACTGATTACCTTCATGGGCAAAACAGACTCAAAGTGGGGATAGTACTTAAATTTATTACTAACAGGATCAAAGCAAAAGAGTGAGAAGTAAAATAATCTTAAAAACACCTTTTCCCCACCCCTCCTTCCTTCCATGTTCTCCCTCTTCCCCCCGGTGGTGCAAGGGGACGGAGAATGGGGGTTATGATCAGTTGTTGTTTCTGCTGCTGCTCAGGGAGAGGAGTCCTAGCCCTGCTATCGTGGGGTCCCTCCCATGGGAGACAGTCCTTGATGGACCTCTCTGTTGTGAGTCCATCCCTTGGGCAACAGTTCTTCCCAAACTGCTGTCCCGTGGGTCACTCCTCCATGGGGTGCAGTCCTTCACCAATTAGCTGTACTGGCCAGGGGCCCCCACAAGGGCCACAAGTCCTACCTGGGAAAAACCTGCTCCAGCATGGGCTCCTTTCTCCATGGGCCGCAAGTCCCCGGGAGGACTCTGCTCCATCCTGGGCCCCCCACGGGGTCACAGCCTCCTTCATGCATTCATCCGCTGCAGGGGCACAGCTGCCCCCCCATGGTCTGCACCATGGGCTGCAGGGTCTCAGCTCCAGCTCCTGGAGCACCTCCTGCCCCTCCTTCTGCACTGACCTTGGGGTCTACCTTGTTTTGCCATGTTCTCACTCTGCTCTTCCCTGGCTAGAATTCCTTCTGCCCAATACCTTTCTGTTCTTAAATGTTATCACAGAGGCATTACTATTACTCCTGGTTGGCTTGGCCTTGACCAGCAGCAGGGAGCCCATCGTGGAGCCAGCTGGCATTCGCTCCACCAGACAGTGGAATCTTCTAGCAGTTTCTAACAGAAGCCATCCCTGTAGCCCCCCCCCCAGCCACAGAAACCCACTACACTAAGATAATAGGGAGTGGAAAAGTAGCATCACTTATCAAGTCTATTGTTCCCTGTCAGGTTAGCAGAGACTAATCACTGTGACTTTTATGTTCTCTGCTCCTTAGTTTAAAGTCAGCTCTTTGCACTGTGGTGTAAGTCTACGAACTATTAATCTCTTCATGATGTGTATTCTTGGCCAAAACTGTACAAAACCACCATGGTGGTTTACTGTGGTTGAACACATCAACCTTTTCTCAGTAGCCAACCATTGCTTTACCAGTGACTCCAACAACATGTGGGGAAGTGGCACTAAAAGATGAAAAGCATGGGATTTTCAGGACTGTTAGGTGGATGTGAAGCTGATAAGAGCCAAGAAAGGTTTTAATAAGCGGAAAAATGCGAGAGTGATAACAGGGGCACAGAGGCAGGGAAGAGGAATGTCCTAAAAAAAGAATGGCCAAGACCATATATGCAACATATCATGCTCTCATACTTGTCTTTTCCCCCTTTCTCTCTACCTCTCTGTCTCCCCAAAGACATATCTAGCCTAATGTTTGCATAGAATCACTGCCAGCAGAGAGCCCTGAAAGGTCAAGCCAAACCAGCACATCCCTGGAGTATCCTGAATACTCTCACATGGTTTTTTTCTAGGCTGAATGAGGGACCAATCCATTATTAATCTTTCTGCCACTCCAAGATTGTTCCCTGCAGTATATTTTACAGTGCTTTGTCCAGTCTGGTTTTAAAACATCGAAGTGATGAGACTTCTACCAGTTTACTTGGGGGAGCTATTTTACAGGCTAACAGACATCACCATTAGCACTATTTCTTGTCACATGCATCAGCAGCTCTCCCATAAATAATTGCTAACACCACAGCTATTCTACAGGCCTAGGGAAGGTGAAGAAATAGAAACAGGGAGTCAATATTCAGGTGAATAAAGGAACAGAAGGATAATGGAAATGTCTGTCTCCTCTGGGAACATATGTTTTTTAGTTGGGTTATGGACACTTGAATAAAATGACAGAGAGATAACTGGTTGCTTCCACACTCATCCCTGAATAAATGTGAGGTAATCTGAGAGAGCTCAGGCACAGTGGGGAACTGGGATGCTCAAGCTGCCAAGTTCAGCTGTGCCAGGATCTAGCAGAGTTGGCTACCAATGTCTCCATTCCCCTGTAAGGCCACCCCTAAGTAAATTACGTCACATCTGTTATGGCGTAAAAGCATACCTAGAAGAGTTACTGCAGAACAGTTTAGAGAGTTCTGTGTTACTGATATTGCATTAAGGAAATGAACATACAACCAAGTGAGTAATGTCTTACTTAGTGTATCCTAGATTCTTTTGTTGAAAAGCTATTTTCTGCTCTTCAAGTTCTTCTCCTTCTGCAGAGATCAGCACCTGACAGTATGGTTGAAGCTTTACACTCCTGTATGCAGCCAGGTCTGAAGTGTTCAGTGTAAATGAAAAAAAACCCTGTCCCTCTTGGCCTCTGCTGGCAAGTCAACATCTTTGGTAGGCCGCAGTGTATTGTATATGGTTAATAATTCAGCACTGATAATGGCTGTGACACCAGCAGATACTTTTCAAACATCCTTACTGTAATATTCCAACCAAGGTCCTCCTTTGGCAAGAAATTCAACAGTTTTACCGTAACGTACGGTACATTTCCTCATGTTCCTTTGATACATGTCCATGTATCTCAACTCTTTAATAAAGGAAACCAACTGAACACATTTCACAGATGGCATTTCTCTTACAGCCCCCCATTGAAGCAATGAGTGGGCTGGTGCATGCAGCACTGAATGACACACACCACGACAGCTTTAAAGACAAGGTGATGCCTTTCTCACAAAAACTAGTAAGATTTTAGGGTCTCTGGCTTTACTCAGAGGCTATCTGACCTCAGGACACTGTTCCCTTTTTTGATCAATGTGGAGTGGCTCCTCAACAGTTTTCTTGTAGTAGAATCAGTCTAGTTTAAGCAGTCCTGGAGCAAGGTTTCTCCAGAGAGCTTCTTTCACATCTTACTAGAAAGGAAGAAGTTTTTCTTAACATTCAAACTTCAAAAGTTTTCCTTCTCTGAAGTTCATCCTGTTATGCATTGCCCCATTGTACTAAGCCTGCACAAGTCTCTTCCTCTTGGGATTTTCCTTGAGTTTATTTGGAAGTGATTATCATATCTCCTCTTAGTAGTTGCTTTGCCAAGATGTACATAGTTTGCCCTTTTACTCTCTCCATATCAATCAAGCCTTTCCAGTACCTAAAAATAATTGTGCCTTCTCTCTGAACTCCCCCCAGCTTTTCAATATCTTTCCAATGATACGGTGCTCAGAACAGCACAGGAGATGCCATCTGCATTTGCATCTGTGTGGAGCAGCTTCTTTGTTCATTTGCTCTGATGCAGAGTATCTTTAGCTAGTTTGCCCACCATGACCCCGTGCATTGCTACAGGCCTGGGGAGGAGTGGCTTGAGGGCTGCTCAGCAGAAAAGGACTCTTGGGTGCAGTGTGACAGCTGGCTGAACAAGAGCGAGCAGTGTGCCCAGGTGGCCAAGAAGGCTGATGGCATCCTGGCCTGTATCAGAAACAGTGTGGCCAGCAGGACTAGGACAGTAATTGTCCCCCTGTACTCAGCACTGGTGAGGCTGCATCTTGAATCCATTTTGGACCCCTCACAACAATGAAGTACACTGAGGTGCTGGAGCATGTCCAGAGAAGGGCAATGAAGCTGGAGAAGGGTCTGTAGCATAAGCCTTATAAGCAGTGGCTGAAGGAGCAAGGGTTGTTTAGTCTGAAGAATAAGAAGTTCAGGAAGGACTCTACTGCTCTCTACAACTCCCTGAAAGGATGTTGTAGCCAGATGGAGGTCGTCCTCTTCTTACAGATAACAAGTGATAGCACAAGAAGAAACAACCTCAAGTTGCACTAAGGGAGTTTTAGATTGGCTATTAGAACAAAAATATTTCGCTGAAAGAGTGGTTAGGCAGTACAATAAGCTGTCCAGGGAGAGGGTGGATAACCAAGTCTGAGAAGTGTTCAAGAGGTATCTGGATGTGGCACTTGGGGATCTGGTTTAGAGGTGATTATGGTGGTGCTGGGTTGAAGGACTAGATGAAGGTCTCTTCTAACCTTTATGATTCTGTGATTCTACTGCCTTCCATTGTGACCCTTCCAAGAGCCAAGGGAAAGGAGGTTTAAGTGCTGGAGAGCTGTCAAACAGGTAAAAAGTTCCTCTGGATATGTCATACCATGATTCCCCCTAAAAACTTGCTCCCTCAAGGAGCACATGCTGCCTGTTTCTGGGAAGGTACTGTTTCTTCTCTGCTTTAGTCAAATTTTTGGTGGTAATCCTGAAAAGTCAATGATGCAAAGTGTCTATGCAGAAAACGAAAACTGATTTGTTTTTTTTTAAGCTGTACACCACATTATGAAATCTTTTCTGATTTACTTATTTATTACTTAGTCTAATAAGAAATAGATCTGTGAATCATGCTTAAGTGAAAACATTCAGTTACCAAGGCCCAGTCCTGAAAACCCAAGCATGTGCTAAGCTTAGCATCAAAATGTGTTTGATATTATAGGAAGAACTAGCAAAGGGAAAATACAAATATGCCTTATTATGTTTCTACCACTATTTAACAAGAAGTTTTCTATTAGGGCTGAAAGAGCAGAAAATGTTTTTGGCTTCTGCCAGCACCGCAATCTATCAAGTAATTGGTCTGTCCAAGATGTTAATTCTTGGTCACTAATTGCTGATCATATCAGAAAAAGAGAATCACAAACAGAAGACATAGGTAAAAGAAAAAGATGAGAAAATAACAGAGGAAAAATATAAAAAGAACCTTCAGGTTTGTTAAGGTTTAAACACTGATAAAGAGGAGATAGAAGAAAACACTAGAAGAAGACAGTTGCCGCAACATGGGTAGTAAAATACTTTGCCTAATGACTGATTACACAGTGCTGTAGTTATAGTCAATAAACCAATCCTCCTGGGTCAATTTGCTTTTTGTTTTTTCAGGTTTGCTTTTAAACCTTTAACATACAGTTAGAATTCATCACCTGAGATCTGTAATTAAGACTGGATATATTTTCAGGAGACAAGCTCTCACACAACTTAGAATACCTGGCTTCTTATAGGAATCAGTTTTTGGGGGACCTGTGTTGTGAAGGGAATTAAATTAAAGGGACAGTATGGCATCTGATGCCCCTAAGATGTATAACAGCTATTCTTTCTCAATATTTCCCCCAAAGTATTCCAAGCAAAATCTAGAAGCTGCGCTATTTCTTTAAGAAAAAAAAGAAAAAAAGATTTATTCTCTGTCCTTGCACCTCACTTTTTTCCTACATGTTTTGGGTTTTCCTTTTTATTCATCCCTGTTAGAATTTGAAGCTCTCCCCCAGTTCAGCATTAAATGTGAATTTCATTAATGAGCTGTTTATTTTTCTTCCAGACCAATTAATGAGGGTGATAAATGAGATAGGACACAACACCACTCCCTGTGGCACCCCAGTAGCTACCTCCCCCAAATTAAAACACTGCCATTTATCATTACCATTTGCTAATGTTCTTTCCGCCAATTTGTAGACCCCGTGGCAGTACTCCTACTGAAGCCAATCTCAATTAATTATTCAAGTACATTCATAGGAGATGCAATATGAAATACTTTATGGAAAGCCAAAATGCAGTATACCAACTGAATTTCCAGTAGGCACTACTACTTTAATTCTTTTAAAACCTTTTATATCTGTTTGTGAAGATTTATTCCCTTATTATTTGTACTTCAGTGGCGCCTGGAGGATCCAACTGGGCTGAGGACCCATTGTCATGTTACTAAAATTACGTTACTAAAATTTTATCTCCAGCTGTTTAGTGATTCTCTTTCCTCCTCCTGTCTCTCTTATTTGTTTCATTTTCACCCCAAGGATAGATAGAATTTAAATTAATGGAACTGTAATTGCCAGGATCACTGACAATTCCTTTTTTCAGGAAATCAGGTACATTTTCTATATTTTGCATATTTGCTACTTCCACTTTTTCTCTTTCAAAAAACACCTTATTATGAGTCATGTTTGCATAAAAACACGCTTCTCTCTCTTTGCCTCCACCACGTATCTGCTCCTGCTGTGTATTCCCCACTGGAGTCGGTATCACTGATAATCCTGTGCCTGAGCAGTCTCAGTGAGTTGCATGGAGATGACTGATGTCACACTTGGAGGATTAAGTAGGGAATAAACAGCAGGAGCACATCATCTCTCAAGAAACTGAGACCTCATCTTGTCTATGCTAGAAAACGTCAAAGACAGATTTTTAAAAGATGTCATGGTGCTTCTTGATACAAAAAAGAAAGCCTCTAGATGCCAAACTGAAAACAGACTGATTCAAAAGGTGGAGAGGAATGGCTATTTCAACAAGTCCTATTATGTCCGGAGCCCAAGGGCAGATGAGCTGTATGAACAGACCTCATATGCAACTTCAGTCTGTGAAAGACTCACAAGGAACAACTTTGCCAGTAAATTTACAATTTAGTAACTTTTTCTTTTCTTTCAAATAAAGGTTATCAGATTCTTCACACTCTTCCCTGGTTCCCTTTCCTGGGACAACCTGCTACCAGTGTCTGACAAAGACTTCACCTTTCCTCTCACCCAGGAAAGAGTGCACCCTGGGCTGGAGAATATTTCAAGGAAACGCTGAAGAATCTTTTCCTTGATCAAAAATCAGAGCTTGGAGGAAATATTTTCCCCTGCCTCCTAAAATCAAGGATCTATCTGAATAAACCGATTTTTCCCTCCCAATCACACAACAGGAGTCTTCCCAGCACTGCTGAAAGTATCCCATCTCAGTGTTCCTTTGTAAGGAAGCCATTCTATGGTCTCATAAAGGCACAGATCAGCTGCACTTTGAATTTTTGTTCGGTCCTTTATCTGTCACAAAACAAGGACAAAGGTTTCCATTTGCATTATGTTCCTACAGATGCTGCAGAGCCAGTTCCTTAAGCAAGGTACCTAGTGCTGTGATGTCATGCTCCTTCACAGTGCTTGAGGAAAATTAGCAAGTCACCTGCATCTTGCCCAATTTAAAGCTCTAAACCACTGCTGGAGTGGGAATAAGATCTCAGTCCTAGGCCATCCTGACTCCTGAAATGGTCTGTTACTGCTTCTTACTCCTCAAATAAAAACAGTAATATTTCATATGGCAGGTTTCACAGAATATTCTGAGTTGGAAGGGACCCACAAGGATCAAGTCCAACTCAGGTGAATGACCCATACAGGGATCAAAACCATGACTTTTGCATTATTAGCACCATGCTCTAATCAACTGAACTAATCTCAGGGTCTAACCTTCTTTCAAATAAACCTTATAATAATCAACAGCTGTTTTTGTTTTCCCCTATACTGACAATTATGTGCAGACTACTGCCCAAAGGAGGTCAGGTCTTATTTTAAGCTCTATGCCCAGTAAGTAGACTTGGGTTTCTGCATCTAGAAGTGAGTATCATCTCACCCCATCTCAGCAAAATTATGGATGTCCCATCCCTGAAAGTGTTCAAGACCAGGTTTGAGAGGGTATTGAGCAACCTGATCTAGTGAAAGATGTCCTTGTCCGTGTCAGGGAGGTTGGATTGAATGACCTTGAAAAGTACCTTTCAACCCAAACCTGTCCATGATTCTGTGATTCAGTTCAGGTTTATTTTCTGTAGAGGAAATCAAAATAGAGGCATCTGAATGTGAGCTACAGTTAAGAAAACCTCTTAACTTATTCCCCACCCAGGGCACGCAGTTAGACTAAACCCATTTCTTTTGATGCTGTAAGCGGGATATTTACCCAGAGGGGTTCAAAGCTGGTTTCTGCCTGCTTCTCTCTAACCCTGGTATTATTCAAGAGTCAATAATCCAATTCAAAACAATGCAGTGACAATGAGGTGGAATTGTTTTAATGGTGTTTACTTGTTCTTAATGATGTGCTGTATCCCCGTCTCCCTATTACAGACAGAAACAGATGATAAAGAAGGGGGAACTACACAGTAATGCAGGCAGTAAAATCAAAGAAAAGACACTCCTGTCGAGATGAAAGAGAGACTCCCGCTAGTTCCTGAAAACTCACAAATGTAGGATTTTTACTGCCACAGTTGAGGTCTTTCTGCCAACAAGGACCTAACTGTAAAACCAGTGAAAAATTTCCCAATTCAGAGCAGTTCAGAATCCTTTTGAATATAACCATTTTATCCCCTAAAGCATGTTTTTGGCCAAACCAGGATAATTCTCTGCTTCCTGTCTCTTTTTTTTTTTTACATTCTTTCCAGATTTTTTATTCCCAAATGTGACATTTTTCCCCTCTCAGAGAAAATAACTGGAAAGGGAATGCACTTATGCTCAATGCCTCAGGAGAGGAGGCAAAGAAGGAAAGGAATGGAAAATTGGTCTCTGCCATGATTTACAAAGTCTTGAAGTTGTTTCAGTTGGAACAGTGCACCAGGTCACAGTAAGCCAGCTGCTTTGTGAGGGCCTAGGTTGTCTTTATAGCCCCACCATAAACCTTCCTCCAAGGGTGTGAGGAGAGACAGAATAGCACCATTTTAAAATCTCTGCTTGCCTGTTTTGGACAGCTCTGGAAAGACAACTGGAAAAGAATTTTGTGCAACGCAATGTGCTTCTACCTTCCTATTTCTTTAAACATACTGCACTGATATTGTGTCTGTATGGTGTAACAACAGCTTCCTCTGTCCATGAGGGATCCTGGCTTCTCACAGACTTGTGACCAGCTGTACAACCATGATGATTGTCATTGTTGCTTTGCCATTTTTGTGCTCTATTCGTTATTTATCCGTGACAGCTACTATGGTCTGTGTGCCAGTGAGTCTGAAAACCTTCTTCCTGAAGGGGAAGCAAGAAGGGTTTTTGAGGATTTTTGTGAGGACAGTGAGATTATAAGAAACTACCTGCATATGAGAGACTGTAGTGGGCAGCTGTGTTGTTGATATTGCTTGTTAAACATATTCCTATCTGGGCTTGTAATTCCAGTGAAGGTTGGTTGCTGGTTTGCCAGAAAGCTGAGAAGTGTCAGGTCTCACAATGCTTTTTACTGATGTTCTGGGAAATGCTGGGAAGGAGCTGGTAGCCACCATCCCTGTGGGTGATGTATGTGGAGAGGTTTTGGAGATGAAAAAGCAGGATGTCCTTGGCACTCTCCCCAAAATAATCCTGGCAATCCACTCTGGGCCAGGCAGATGTGAAGAGGTAATTCTGTTTGGAAAATTATATACATAAGAGAGTTCAAAACCATCAAGACTAGAGAAATATCTGGAAGTGATGGAGTGTGCCTAAGGGAGTTCCAGCTGCTGATGTGGTGTACAGGAGGGTGCTCACAGGAGGGTGCTGAAGAGCATAAGGGTTTGGAGGACACATCCTGACATTATGAGAACTCTTCATCCTCAAGTGAAGCAAAGTACAAAACCTAGAAATTGCCAAATTACTAACAAATACACAAGGGCACAGATAGAAGAAAGCGAAAAGTAATTTTATGCATGCATCTACCTTAATACTAGCAGTTTAGGGAGATATGATTATTTAGATTTAAATGAACATAAATACATAAAAGATATATTGGAAATCTGGTGGAAGGAGAAGCAGATGGACAATATAATACCAATTTGAAAAATTATACTGGAAAGACAAAATGCCCTCTGTAGATGAAGGGATGATACTATGGCCTGAAAGAAACTTTGAGTCAAACCAAATTAATGATCAAGCAAACCTTGTCAACAAGCAATAGAAATCCTGCGAATCAAACTCCAGTCCCACGTAGGCAAAATATAGCACTAAGGCTGCATTACAGACTGCCTGATGAAGATGGTGATAGAGATTGACACACTGAAGGAGATCTAGGAAGGCAGGAATGAACAATAAAAGAAGATTATAATTGCCCTCATTTACTGGGTAA
The DNA here is from genome assembly GCF_025592945.1 of Manacus candei. NCBI lineage: Eukaryota > Metazoa > Chordata > Aves > Passeriformes > Pipridae > Manacus > Manacus candei. The sequence continues at coordinate 8,684,964 of NW_026138066.1, forward strand.
ACTTAACTGTGGGAATTGATGTGTGGGCTGCACTTTCAGACATTGAAAATTTCTTTTTTTATGGAAGCATGATACAGGGAAAAGAGAAGAGGAGAAGTCCTCACTAATGTGCAGTGATTGTTACAGAGCTGTTGGGAACAGTGACAGAACTATATGTCCAACATCATCATTCCTCCTGCAAGAGAGGAGAGGTCTACTATTGTAGCGATGAATTAAAAAAAAAAAAAAACAAAAGACTAAGTACACAAAAAAAAAGGGATCTTGTTATAAAGAAGCTAAAATAAGTGGTTAAAATATAAAAATCCTTTATTAAGGACAGCAGTAAAACTGTTTAAAGATGTCATCATGGATGATCATAGCAAACACATGCTACCTATCAATAAATTTTAGAGAAAAGCCAAAAGATAACAGGGAGCTTTATTAGCAATAAAAACCACAAAGCTGTGTCCTACTAAAACTGAAAAACAAACAAACAAAAACCCCCAGAACCAAGCCATAATAAACCCTAAAGGAACAATAGTCTGAGAATGCTGAAGTTCAGTAAGAGGGATCAAAAAGTGAACAGCAAAAAAGCAGACACACTAATTATTATACAAGGCCAAGAAAAGATCAAGGAGCAGAAGGCTTCAAAGACAACAAAATTATAGCAGAAACCCCAAATTTTTCAGACTGCACTAAAAATTAAGAGCTTGGGGAAGCTTCCACAAGAGATCTTTTCTGGTAGGGGTTCAGCTTTCCATGTTGACGTGTACTCAGTTGGTATCTGGTGGCTATAGTCCACATACACTTCTGAAAGGCATTCTACAAGGTCCTCAGCAACAGAAATCCTAAATTATCATGGAATAAGAGCAAATGTCTTCATGTGGACATGTAACTAGTCATAAGACAGTAAAGAGAGCTATAATTTTTTGTAGAGAAGATTGTTGTCCGTGAGCTTCACACAGATCTATATTCAGACCCATGCTGTTCATGTGTGCATAAATGACCTATAAAAAGAGAATTAATTGTGAGATGTTTGCCAATGCTAAATCATCCTAAGTAACAAAAGACATGACTGTGAAACACTGTAAAAGCCACTCAGTACAGCAAGCAAGTGGGCCTAAAGTAACAGCATTTGCAGTAATGCATTCTGGGGAAAAAAATCCTAGTTTTACATATATAATGATGGGTTCTGAGCTGCCTATTGCCATTAGGAATGAGATCTTCAGGCAATAATAGATAACACTACAAAATGTCAGTTCAGGGCGCAGTGGTTGCCAAAAGCAATCACGATGTTAGAAACTTTGAGGATGGGATAGCAATCAGAACCAGAAATATCTTTATGCCCCTAGAAAATCAGTTGTGCACCTATATTTTGGGGACTCAGCGCAGCCTGGTCTCTTGATCTCAGAAAGAACATAGCAGAAACAGGGAAGGGGCTACAAAATCTGCAAAATAATCGAAGTCATCAAGTAGCTTTTCCTATGAGCTACACAAAATATACTCGCCCTCTTCAACCTAGAGAGAAGACAATGGTGAAAAAGGATAATGTAGATTTGTTAAACGAGAAAACATAACTTATATTTGTTAAATGCCAGAAGCATGCGGAAGTCTTGGTCACTTATTGACAATGTGATAATATACTGTAGAAAGCAAACAAGTACTACACCTTATGATGCAATCTTTCCAACCTTGGTGCCTACCAGGTGTTATTGAAATTATGTCCACTAGTACAACCATAACAGTAGAATTAACATTTATGATTTCAGAACCGCTTGAGATGAAAACATTGTATAATTGCTGACATGATTTTAGATGATATGATATGATTTTATATCATAAAAGCGCACAACATAAATAACTTTGTAAGTTCCCAAACATGTCTATCTATGCAGCAAATTGGATTGCTTACCTGGGATTTGGCTTGTGAGAAATTATATGGTTAAAAAACATTCAAGCAACAATGTAGAAGGAGCTGATACGTTGCAGTGGTTTATTTCATGGGCTGAATCGCTGGAAGTCCAGCCAAGCTGAGCTGTAAGCATTCCAGGTTGCCAATTAAGGTTAAGGCCCACATTACACTAGTTAGTTTGGTATCACTTTGCATTGCACAGCTTCCCATTGCAGTATAAATCAAGGCAAGATAGCAGATGCCTATATGGTTCATTGCCTGGTTTTGCAAGGGCACAGCTGGAAATTGACTCTTCTAATACAAAATATTCAGTGCCTGAGTTTCATAAACAAATCCATTGGCTACACTTGTTTTTAGGGGATTGAGAGTCCAATTAAAGTTTCCACAGAGAAATGTACCCCTGCATGTGCACACACATAAAAGCGCAGACACACACATGCACACAAACAGAGAAAATCTGGGAGATTTTCTGATCCCTGGGATGAATTTGTTCTATGCCTTTTGTGCTCGAATAGCAGGTAGGTTATACTGGGCATACACACAAATGAAAAATGTAGTTCCAGCTGAAATAAACCTTTTAAAGTACTTGGAAATATGAGTGATATCTGCAAGAGCATTTGCAATGGCTTAAGGCAAGGGAACTGGAATGGTGAGCTTACAAAAATGAGAGATGAGGAAGTCAGGGTCTGTATGTCCTAAAGCAGTGACTCTCACAAAGTAACTCTTATTGGAATCCATGTTTTAAACCCATCATTTTATAGATAGAAAAATGCATGTCAGGGAAAACCATTCTCCTGCTGCTGGTTACAACTGCAGCAACTGAAGTCAATGAGATTCACTTGGTATTCTGCAGCTGGAGACAAGGACTCCAGGGGCTGTGGTTCAAGTTCTGTGCGTGGACATTCTGCCTGTGCTGGAAGGACTTGACTACAGGCTTGTCAACCTTCCCCAAAACATGAGTCATGGCTGTTTCACATTCTCCCATCTGTAGTCGCTTGTTCAGCCCTCTGGAAATATCTATAAATCCAGAAGTGGCATTGCCATTAACATATCATATGCTCTTCCATCTACCTACTTTGAAATACTCAGTTGAGCTTGATATAGAAATTATTCCTTCTCCAAGTCCTCGGTTAATCATAACCAGCTAGGCTGAATGCTTGTGCAACCCCAACTGCTGTAGAGATGATCCTTGTATTTGTGGGGAGATATAGAGAGGATTCCAGTCCTTACACAGAGTTAATTAAACTAACCTACTGACTCTTAAGGCTCCATCTAACTCAAGACATGGGCTCACATCGGAACCCAGACTCCTCAGCTGACAATATTTACTTACAACTGGAATGTGGTAACTTGCTCTGTAGGAAAGAAAATTAAGGCAAAGCTTCAAAGTACTCCAGCCCTCCAGCCTCACAACTTCATACGCAGTACTGACCTGAGTGCCTTGAGAATTTAGCTTCACACAGCTCTCAAACCTTATAAAAACCACCCTGTAATCTCCTTCAGATAGACGCTGAAATGTCAAAGATTTATACTAGTGATCACAAGTGGGTAACCAAAGTAAATAAAGCCTGTCTTGGAAGACCCTGAAGAACAGGCTCAGAAGAACAAGAACAACCTGTGAATACTGTCATTTCACATGGCAGTGCCCAACAGTCCTAAGAGAGGCTGTGTACTTGGCCCCTTGAGTTTATATTTACAAAAGGCTTTACAGGTAATTGAGAGAAGTAGAACTGTGAGCTTCGTCTTTACATGATACAATTTTTAATGAGATTATTATGGAGAGAATACTTGAATAAAACCCTAAGGTCACATGTCCAGGGCTATCTGAGCCAGAATTGTGAAGGCTACAAGTAAGAACTGTGTGTTTAAAATACTATAATTATAACTGCAAATTGTACTTCAGCCCAAGGCTTTACAGCAAAGCTGTAAAAAGTAAAATCAATTTTAATCTTTAAGGGTACTCTGTTACATTCTTCTTCTTCAAGGCTAAAACCAACTAGGTCAGTCCAGGTAGGAGCTGAAAAAAATATGAGCTCTTTCTCCCTGAGCAATAAATATTATCTTCGGTATCAAAAGCTGGATTGCTACCAAGTACACTGCATGGCTCCTTGGGGAAGCTCAGTCCTGGGTCTGAGAATCTATCAGAGCTGAACAAAGGCATCCAGGGTTGGGGGAAAGTATTCTAGATCAATAGAGAAGAAAATCTCTCATCCATGACTTTTGGTGATTATCAGGCAGCAGGAACAGTTACTGTTTTCTTGCTCTTAATGTGGGTTCATTTGCTCTCACTGTGGATGTACCCTTGGATGGAAGCGTTGCTTATATGACACTTCTGTCTTGGGGTTCTCCCTCTTCATATCCCAGCTTAGGGCAGCTCCCTTACCTCGAATTGATGGTAACCCTGCCATTACACACTGCAAACCTGCTAGCCCACGGTACAATACCCTCTCTCAGGATCAGTTCTGCAGTGAGGGTCACAAAGCTGAGCACAGAGCTCAGGGCTTTCTCTCTGAAGTTTCTCTCTCCGGTTTTACACTGGAGATGGGGAAGCAGGAATGTGGACATAATTAAACTTCTGTCCTTCTGTAGCTTTCATCCCCTCTGAAGATGGGGGTGTTGCTATGGCTTCAGGAAAAGGATGGACATCCTTATTCCCTTCTGCTAATTCTTTTGTCTTCTTTTACTCCAATAAAAAATAAAAATGAATTCTCAAGTTAGAAAGATCATATTTAATCACAATAAGTATTTCATAAGCAAAAAGTCTTCCCAGAATGCTCAGGCATGATTATTTGGGCCTCCGGTGGCCTTTCAAGAATGCACTTGCTGGTAATGCACTATTATTAGAGTTGATTGAATAATGTTAAATGGATAATTTATTTAACAAATGCTATGATTTTTTAAAAACAAATTATTCATTTAAAAATATTATTCACAAATATAGGGGACAGAGTGAGTTATTAAATATATTCATCAACTAAGTTTTTCAAGTTTTGCAATGTATTTGAATAAATTATTCAGTGTATTCATTATTCATTGAGTTCTAATTATTATTTTAAACACTTAAAAAGCAATATTAGAGCACTGGCGTAAGTAGTCAGTGACAAAAATGACAGGTCTTCTGATGGATTTGTAATATAACTTAGGCTGGACTAAGGCATGGTAAAAATGGGCTTCACCCATACCGAAAGGGGTGATTACTGTTAATTTAATGATCTTTCCATTAGAGATGACAGATTTGTGCCTATGCTCCTAGTTCCAGGAAGGAAAGAACTTCAGAGGTCTTTGTCTCCATACGACTGGGATAAACACCTTGTTGACAATCAACAACGCAAAGTGCCAGGTCTCACACTTGGCTCAGAACAACCCCCTGCAGCACCACAGGCTGAGCAGCACAGGAAGAGTAGCTGGAGAGCTGCCTGGCAGAAAAGAACCTGGGGTGCTGGTTGGTAGCAGCTGAACATGAGCCAGCTGTGTGACCAAGTGTCCAAGAAGTCCAATGGCATCCTGGCTTGTATCTGAAACACTGTGGCCAGCACGACCAGGAAAGTGATCGTTCCCCTGTACTCAGCACTCGTGAGGCTGCACCTCAAATCCTGTGTTCAGTTTTGAGGCCTTCGCTACAAGAAGGACATTGAGGTGCTGGAGCGTGTCCAGAGAAGGACAATGAAGCTGGTGAAGGATCTAGAGCAAAAGCCCTTTGAGGAGTTGCTGAGGGTAATGGGGTTGTTTATCCTGGAGAAAAGGAGACTCAGGGGAGACCTCGTTGCTCTCTACAACTGTTTAAAAGGAGATGTAGCCAGGTGGGAGTTGGCCTCTTCTCACAGATAACAAGTGATAGGATAGAAGGAAATGGTCTCAAGCTGCGCCAGTGAAGATTTAGATTGGATACCAGGAAGAATTTCTTTATCAAAAGGGTTGTCAAGCATTGGAACAGGCTACCCAGGGAGTGGTGGAGTCACCATCTCTGGAGGTATTTAAAAGAGGTGTAGACGTATCACTTAGGGATGTGGTTTAGTGGCAGAATTGGCAGTTCTGGGTGAACAGTTGGACTCAATGATCTTAGAGGTCTTCTTCACCCTAAAAGATTCTATGATTCTGTGGTTCTATTGAAATTAAAACTGGCACAGTAATGTCAACCTGAGTATACCAGCAGCCTAAATTGGCAGCTTGGAGGACTCTCAGTGTAGCTCTTGGAGTGTAATTCCAAACCTATGGCTTCAGGAGCATGTGGTGAGAAGTTTATTAAACTTAACTGCCTGGGGACACTACTGCAAATCAGCTTCTTTTGCTTTCAGGGGATGTGCTGCAGGAAGTAAGAGTATTCAGCCACAAACTGTATAGCCAGAGACATCACAGAGCAGTAAGCCGACTCCCACCATGCCTGCCCCTAGCACTGTCATCTCACCAGGGCATTGAACACATGACCCCACAAAAGGCTGGGGGAAGAGCGGGTGGTAATACAGCACACTTGTTGTCAAAAAAATATCAAGGTTTCTTTTATTGAAAAAAAGCTCTTCTTTCAAAGAGATGAAAAGCTATCCTTTGCTTTAGAATTCTTAAGTTCTTTTCTACTACTTTAGTGGGGAGAGAAACCAGTTTGACAAAGAAAAAGGAACCAGAAATTGCCATGCTGTACCCCCTAAATGGGGCTTTATCACAAGGAGGCTAAAATTCTTCCCAAGGCTCATCTTTCAAACCAACACCTGGTAAGATCTGTCCTTGTTTTCTTGAACTTTCTGAAAAGAAACTCAGTTCTTCTGAAAGAGCAATGTAGTTCATATCCTAATTAATTTGAATGGAAGATACAAAAACTAATGTTGAGAATACACATTTTTATTTTTCAAGGAAATGATTCTCTTCCTTGTTGTTTTCTCGTGTTGTCTGTCAGCATTCATTTTCTCTGATTTTCTATCACAAATTAACATATGTACATGTATGTGGACATACTGTCCTCTTTTCAGTGTTCCTCGTCTTTCACTTTTGCTATTAATTGAAGGTTAGGACTGTGAAGTAGCATCTGATGTTTCTAAAGTGAGAAACTATGGCACAAATCAGGCTTAAAAAACTATTTTTCAATGACATGGTGTGTGTCTGAAAAGCCCAAATTGTGATTTTTGGAAAGTGCCTTGTGAAATAGTTTGCACTAAGAGGAGCTCTCTCCATGATCCAGTACATCTCTCCTGTGTCCCAATTGCGGTAGGTCTTCTGACTACAGAAGGCAATTTACTTCAGATGAGACTGGAAACTTAGAAAGACTTCAGGGAGATGAATTGCATCCACAAAATGCAAATTCTATACCATCAGGAGTCACCCCTCCCTATTCATATATATTTATTTATTTTCTAGTCTGAAAGCTTCATGCTAAACATGAACGCAATCTTTGAGCACTGAACTGTAACTCTTCTGGGCTGCCTTCTTGTTGATAAAACTTGAAAAAGCAATTTGCTCTCTTGGGCCTATTTAAGAATTTACAGTGCAGAAAGGGGAGGGGTAGAAAGACAAACCACATTCTTTTATCTCTCTCAAATTCCTGCCTGTTTTTTAAGAAATGAGATAGAAGGGGAGGGACGGGGAAGGGGACCCAAACACCCCACACACACACACCCCCACACACACCTGTGCACACAAAACCCAAAGGAATGACAACATTTCCCTTCCTCCTGCGTTGTATTCCTGCCCCTTATTTTACAGGAACACTTCCAGCCATCACCTTGGTCTCCAAGAGGAGAAGCAGGGCAAATATCAGAGCTTGTCCCGAACTGTCTGCAAAGCTGTGAACTACAAGCTCACCGAGAACAGACACCCCTGCCCTGCTCCCCTCCTGTCACACCCATACATACACACACAACACGTTTACAAATGATAGCACAGAGGCCTGCAAGCACTTCCATTACAAGTCCCAGTATTTTTTGGGACAGTTGTTGGAGTACCTTGGTTGTCAATCTCTAATCTCAATTAGGTAGAAAGGAAAATAGGATTTTGGAGGATAGGACCCTGAGGACTTCTGGGAAAAGAAGAGGCTCCTCTACCTTTTAAAATTTATTATACTAGAAGGGATTAAAGGACATTGGAGGCTTTTTAAAACAGCTATGTTACGCAGAGCTAATGCAGAAAAGAGTAGTGGGCTTCCAGTGGATCCTTCTGTGCTTCTTCAGCCCAGTGGGGCCTTCAATCAATAGCACAAAAAACTACCATGCACCCAAACCTGAAGTCTCTCTGTAGCTGGACAAAAGATATGCTCCTCTCATCTTAACAGTTCCCTGAAACTGCTGCACCTCTATTTCCAGCTTTCTGTCAGGGAAGAAGTTTCCTGCCATGGAACAGGACTAGGACAGTTACAAATATTCCTCTCACTTGTTGAATGCTGTGGTCGTGCTGGAGCGTGAACCTAGGTTCAACTCCCACATGAGACTCCAGGATTTGGGTAAACACACTGGCCTTGATTCAGGTGATGTTACAGACACGTCATACATAATAATAGATATCATGTTGTTGCTCTAAAATTGTTGGATTAATACCTTGAAGAAGCTCCTTTGTGTGAGGTGACTCCAGAGAGACAAAGCCAAGACGCCTGCTCTCTGGAAACCCTTCCTTTGAAGTGTTCAGCACTTTAAGGGAATCTCCAGACACTGTTTCTTGTGCCAGAGACCAGAAGGGGTGCTCCCTGAGCCAACAATGCTGCTACTTCTGGGGTTGCATTGGACATCTTGGCCAACCTGTCTGCTTTTATTTTAGACACCTGATTTTCCAAGAGACACTTCTCTAGCAAAAACAATGTAGGTTCTGCTATACAAGCAGTAGATGTTCAATCCGCATCTAGACCAATAATTACCCTTGCTTTTGCAAACAAGCTGGTTTTGTGTGCAGATGGTGTGAAGTGGGACAGAGGGGCTGTGCCTGTATGAAACGACAGGAATTGGCATGACTGCAGATGGAGAGCCAGCCTGTAAAGGGAACAGTGATTCATGGCTCTGTTTCACACTGAGTGCATCTTTAAGATTTACTTTTTAATATAATTTACAACCAGAATATAAAAAGGAAAAAGAAACACTGAAACCCTGAGAGAAATTCATTAAACAGCATAAGACAAGTGCACAGCTTAGAAGGAAATATTACAAGCGCTCTTTAATGTTTCCCATCCATTTGCTCTTTCCTTTATTTAGGAACAGGGATGGAGAAGGAATTTTACCTGAGTTATAACAAACTCTTCAGAAGTAAGCGTTCTGTGCAGGACACAGAGTCCCTGCAGGCTTCCTTTAGGACCTAGCTTTTAAAACAAAACAAAAAAGCCTTAATCCAATGGCAATCCAATAAAAAGCCCTTGTGATTATCAGGGTTAATCTCAAATGGCATGGAATTGCCACCTGAGACACAAGGTCTTGCCTTGCATTTTTTCTTTGCATTGGTACTGTATGAGCAGGCTGGAGGCAGTGCTCTGGGACACGTCCTTCAACCCTCCAACTTGAGATCACTTTTCCTTACAGCAGACCTCTCTGAAGCCTCATACGCTTTGTTAGCTTCCAAAAACACCAGGATAAATGTTCTGCCTTGTACCTCTCCCCTTCATGAAACAAATGCTAAAAGCTCTAGGAGAGATATTGCTTAAGGCAACTGAGTTGGCTAGTACCTTGTGACTATTCTGTATCTTAAAACTGCTTTGGAAAAAAAAAAATCAGGTAAATTAGAAAGACTACAGAAGGGTAAATTATCTTTTTGTATCCCAGCCCTCCCACAAAAGATGGATGCTGTGTGTTTTAAGGTAACGCTGCCAGACTCCGTGCTGAAAAGTACAAGGAACTCTTCTGTGAACTGAAAGCATTGCCAGTATATTTTGTGAAAAGGATCTCTATCTGGAGTCAATGTCTGAATGCCTGGACCTTTTGGGATGAGAAGTGGCAGTTGAGTAATGGAAGATGAGTTATGGCAACTAAAATTAAAGGGTGATCTAGAGAAAGAGATGCAGTGAGGAGAAACATGATATTTGATGAGTTCTCCAGCTTCCCTTTTTCACCTTCCTGACCATTACAAGCTCTGCTTGATCCACAGGGCCGGTGCTCCAACTCTTATTAGATCCTTCTGCTGCAGCATCTTTCTAGAACCTGGCACCTCATTGCTGCTTTGGAGTGCTGGACTCCACTCACAACCATCATGCCTGCTGCAAGTTGCTCTCTGTAAAAACTAGCTTGGAAAGAGTCGGAGACTTTATCCCCTCCAGTCTCAAACTAATTATCATGGAAGCTCTACAAATTCTCCTCCCACTGAGATTTCATCATATCTGGTGTGCTGCTCAGTCACCTTTGTTTCCTTCTGCTGATGTTATCTTTACTTCATCTAGGATATGGGCTCACTCTGGTATGGGATCTGTGTGACTTAAAATTGCTTCTTTGTCCATTATGTCAGAAATTCACAAGTCATTGTAGGATAATTTTGGCCTGATAAACCTCAAGTACACTTGAGTTTTAAAGAAATCATTATATTCATTTGAAAGACTGACTAAAAGCATCTCTATAAAACACAACAACATTCAAAACTAGATGAGCCAAAGCAAAACTGTCCAACAGAAAGGATATGAGATTACTGCTGAGTGTTCACATTAAAATCATGAATACTAAGAACTGAAATGCTTAGGCTGAAACAAGGTTTTCCAGCAGCAGCCAGACCTGGGGAGAGCAGGAAGATATGCCAGCTCATGATTGACTTCTATGGAGATGTAAAAGGCACAGAGACAACAGCTGCTCATATCTAAACACAAATTAACTGCAGTAGTGCTGAAAATAGTAGCACAGAGAAAAGTGCTCTCAACCTTCCTTTTCAGCTCCATGTTTCCCTCCATTTCTTCCCTTTCAGATGAAGTGCTTTCTATGCTTATACCCACATGCTGTGCAGGATACAAAGAATATACCACATGACATGTTCCACTCCATTTCCCAGACATGCATGTTTGTGCACATCATGTCTAAATGTCACCTTTCCCTACCTCATCTCAGACCAGAGCATTTGTGAATTTCACTGTGGTTTGGCTTCTTCATCTGACAAGATTTAGATAACTCAAGGCAGTTTTGAAACAGAGGAAAGGTAGATCCACAGTCCACGCTGACAGGCAGAGATGCCATTAGTAGGAAGGCCATAACCTCATACTGCCCAGAATTGTGGGTGCTTTTGGGGAAGTCTGATTTTTCTAGAGATACACCTAGTAGGAGACAATATATTTCAGTCACTCCATTGCTCTATGCTAGTACTGAGACATCTGAAGGTGTTTCTCAGTCCTACTGCAATTTTAGGATGCCTAGATCTACTCTACAGATACATTCTTTTGAAGCTCACATGGATAAATGGTTCACCTGATAAATGAAGTGATGAACTTCAGCCTTTTTGCAAATAGCAGTCCTTATTCTGGAGCTGTACTTGTTATTCATTAATAGTAGATGAACAGCACCAATATATTTGTGTCTAAATTGTTCATCACTTTTACTCAAATGGTAGTGAGGCACTGAAAGAAGTTTCCCATCCCTGGAAGTGTTCGAGCCCAGGTTGGATAGGGGTCTGAGAAACCTGGGCTCGTGGAAGGTGACCCTGCTCATGGTAGGGGATTTGGAACTAGATAATCTTTAAGGACTCTTCCAAACCAAACCATTCTGTGATTCTATGATCACAAAGGAGTGTGTGCAATGTTGGCTGACCATGGTAAGGTGTATTGAGCAAGAAACATGCCAAGGACAGCTTCATGTTTCAGTTTCCCTGTCAAACCATTTGGAGCAACATCCAGTTCCATTATACATGCAAGGGCAGGTCTCAAATTTTGTGGTGTTTTGGACCCTGTGGTCGTGATAGCTGATTCAGAGTATTCACAAAATATGTTGAACGCTTTGGTACAGAGTCTCTCACTGTTTAGCACAAAGATGGGGAACTCAAGGCTCTACACCTACTGTTTGCAATAGGGGAAAAGACTGTATAAAGCTGAGTGGTCTTCTGACTCCCCCTGCACCTGTTCAGTGAGTTGGAAACAGGCTTTTAAATTACCTGAAGGAGAAGAGAAAGCATTTAATCCTCTGAATTTTAAGGCAAGTAATCTCTAGAGAGTGATAGAGAATTTTTACCCTCTGTTTAAACACTTTTTTTTTTAATATAAGCATGAAACATGGGGTTAAATGAAGAAAGAGAGATTCACATCCTGGATTACACAAAGTCTCCACTTCTTGTAGAGGAGTTCAGGTCCCTGTCCAGCTTGGTTCACCAGAATTTTGAAACTGTATCACATCCCAGATGAATGAACAACTAATGGGATTATCGAGCTGATCTACATTTGGATAGTCTCATCCACCTGATGAATATAGCTTTAATCCTAGATTTAATTCTTTCCAAAAGAAAGTTTTGTCAAAAGCAATACATCTTCTGAAAGTTTAAGTTCCACAAACCTATATTTGCAAGGAAGAATCAACAAAATATTTTGCTGGGTTACTGCTGGAGTGAAAAAGTAATCATCTACACTAACATTCAGAAAACATTTGGTAATTCAGTGAATAAGGTAGTAAAAATAATGAGCAATTGAACAGGAGGATCCTATGAAAAACTGCAGAGAGAATTTGCATATTTGTTTGGAGTTATCTTTACAATCTCTCTTAGTATAACTCAATCAGCTTAAATCATCTCTCTAAAGAATGCCTTGTCTGACAACCATATCAGAGAAGTGGTTAGGTAGTTTTGCGTGGCTGTGCTATTGAACTGAGCCTCACATTGATGTTAGAAAGCCAAAAAAAAAAAAACAGCAGAAAGAAAAGAAACTGGGAGGCAAGCTTCTCAAAAACGTCTGCACACAGAACAAAGAGGACTGCAAGGCAATGCTGTGTACTGCACAGAGACTGGCAGTGAGGCATGATGTGGGTTAAAACTAATAAATAAGAAAAGGCACATGGCAAAAGCACTACAGGCAGAAATGAAATTCAGGTCTTTTCTGCATGTCTGCAGGATATAAGTCGGGGGTGTACATGGGGTACACATGCTGAACTCTGAGATTATGCACAGCAGTCCAGTAGCATATTTGCTCTGCTGCCTGCTGGCCTGGATCATAACCTGATGATGTGAGTTTCCAGCCCTAACATCGTCCATGCATTTACCATGGCTTATATGCCTGATATTTCTTTCCAATAATAACTTCCCTTTAGGCACGGTTATTAAGACTTCCATCACTGTGAAATAGCTTCTGTTCAGTGAGGCAGGCTTTTAATGGGATGTGATGCTGTATAGCAAAGTTTCATCTACTACATTTAAGAAGGTAAATGATGGATTGTTTACTCCCCTAATCTATCTAATTATGGCATCTTACAGAAAATCGGAGAGAAAGAATTTGTGCCGTAGGTGATGCTGAGAGAGATCTTAGAGCAGGTTGATTTAAAAGGCCATAAAGTACTGTCTAAAATAGATACAGAGTAGCTTGTTGATCTCGCTGTAAGAGATAACATCGATAATTCAATACCCCCTGGGAGATGGCCTGTTACCAGCTACTCTGAATATTTCTAGTTTCTTTTGTCTTCCTTTGAAGGGTGGGTAACTCAAAAGGAAATCTGTAGAGCTGTCCTTATAAAGCTACATGCAAGTATGGAAGGGAGAAGAGGTGGAAGGGGAGTTGCTGCAATACAAATAGAGTCATGGACCTGGGGCGTATCTGAAGAGCCACACAGAGTATGTGCCTCCAGCCTGCTGCCACATAAGCCTTCTCCCATGCCCCTGGCTCTGGCAGCAACAATGCAGTAGTACAGCACCCATGTGGGGGAGCATGGCCTTTGATTACCTGCTGACACCTCCTCGTCATGCTGCATGTCACAGAGCAGAGGGAGGAGGGCTGGTGCTTCTTTCCTCACTGATTGCTACTGTGAGAGAAGAAAATGGGGTGTTCTAGGGGCTCTGTCACAAGTACAGCATCATGTCTGTAAGGATATCTTGCCTTGGTCACTTAGTTGGGTGTTTAAGGAGGTAAAAAGCCTGCCTGAAACTTTTTGCCAGGTGTCCCATGAAGACTCAAAAGACTCAATTCTGTGTGGATTGCTTGGGATTTTGGACAAAAAAGTGTCTCTGCCTCAGACTCTATGGGAGATGCTCTTGTGTATGGAACAACCTATTTCAGTGAAACTTGTCAGACTGAGTGGGTTAAAATTCAGCATTTTATTCAGGATTTGTTGGAGAATGGAAGAGGAGAGGATAATCACACAAAGCACAATGACATAAACTTCTAATAGGAAATCAGACAAAATGCAGCCTCTTTTAGTTTGCTACACAAACTGGTGAAATTTCAACTGTATGCATCACTTTTGTAGAATGCTGCCTCTTCTGCCACCTTACTACTTTCTATACTACTACTATTAGCAAATCCTCTAATTTGTGAGTTTATTTTCTTATAGTTATTGTTTTTGTATATCTCAACATTTTAAAAAGTCTTCTTTCTTCTCCCCACACCCTCCCACTGTCTTCTCTTATCATTATTAACTGAGATCAGGTGCTTTTAGAAATAATTGGATCTAATAATCTATAAAATAATTAGTAATTCTAATAGAAGCTGCCTGTGTTGGTTTTCATTGGGGTTCAGGAGAGCAACAAGGTAAAGAGTTTGGCAATTAAACCTCCATTATTATGTTCTCCCTTTACATTCTCTGTTTAATAAATCCTTCACTGAGGAAATGGATAGACTAGAGCTCATTTGAGATGAACACCATGAAGAGCTCAAGATTAGTTTTTCATCAAAGTGACATGGGGAGGCAGTAATATAGAAAAGATTCTTTCTTCTTGCAACCTGTTTGCCAGATGGCCTGCCAGACATAGATACCAGGCCGAGAGAAAGAATTGTATCTTCTTGTAAATCAGAACTCAAAAATATGTAGTCTGTTGAGTATGTGTGTGTGAGTCCCTGTTGTTACCAGGGACTGAAATAAGGGCTTCCAGAAATATAAGCAGGAAGGGCTCCAGCATGCATTGCCATATGTAGCTCTGAAATACTGAAATGAAAACTCATGCTAAGTGTGTAGCAACCCTAAGATGTGGATATTGTCTTTCCCATTCAAAGGCTGCAAGACACCAGCATGTCATTGCATAGCTTGCAAGGCAGTTACAGTGGTTTCCCTGTGCTTATGAATGGGGACGGAGTGCAGGAGAATATTGCTTTTAAGCAGAGCTATTAACTGGATTAGGAACCTGTGTACATCAATAAAGCTGTAGGTGTTTACACATGGGCCCAAAGCACCTGTATGAACTTAATTGCACTTGCGGAATGTGATGGTCTTTCTTCCTCCTCCCCTTCCCCAGTCAGTAAAAGGTGCTTTGAGTGCTCTGCAAAGCCCCAGTTCAGGAGTCACTCATTCATTCTGCAGAGAGTGAACCCTGTCGTCCCTGTCTTGGTGATGCTGTATCATCATATACTCCCCTTTGACCTGAAGGTTTTATCCCTTCAACCATAAATTTTGAAGTTGGAAATGGCATGAGAAAGTAGGGACAGAAAGGAAATGAAGGGACTCACTGAAGTTCAGCTTTACAAAGGGATTTAGATGCTTAATGGTATTGACAGGCTATGCAGTTATGACCATTGGAATCACAGCTTCCAAACAAATCTCCAAGCCCAGTCTTTGGAAAAGACAGGGCTCACTGAAGAGAAGTTTATGGAGCTAAAATGAAAGTGCTGAGCAGGAAACCATCTAGAGGCAGGCTAGAGAAGGCATCAGCCAAAGGTATTACATGCAATTCGGCCTGTCTACAAGTGTTTTAGAGAGCTGTGGTCTAACTTTCATCCTAGGATGGTAAACATGGGGAGTAGGAAAATGAAGACACTCATAAGAAAAAGAGAATTTACTTTTTTCCCTGCTACCTATATTAAAAAAAAATGAGGGGAAATAAAACTGATAGCTCACTGGGAGGTTAACAGGAAGGCAAAAGAAGAGTAAATGTGTTGATGGAAGAGCACATTGTCCCCTACAAATCCCAGCTGCTCACTGTATTCTTCCCCTCTAGTTCCTGAGCAGTAGAAGCAAATACAGTAAAAATCAGCAGCTGGGACTTTTTTGCAAGGCAACAGCACTGAGCAGAATTCCTCCCTTCATATTTTATAATTTGTCTGAAGGCTACAGACATCTGTTCAGATGGCCAAGGGGAAAAAAAGCATGAGGGATTTGGGCTAAATTCAGCACCACTTAGGAAATACGCACCTGGCCTGCCATTTGTTAGGTTCTCTCCTCTCTGCTTTATGATTTATATTTTATAAATACTTTCCATTGTGGCTCCCCCTACTTTCCTCCTTCTGTTCCTGTTTGATCAGACTGTAAAGGTTCAAAGTGCACTCCTGTTACTTTAATTAAAGTCATTTCCCTCTGCCCTCCCTGTTAGAACAGATGTATTGGAAATCCCCAGGCACTTCCTCCCTGGGCAAAATTGGACACTAAAATGTAAAACTGCATTAAGACAAATTCCCTGTCTTAATTGCTTTTCTCTATGCAGCAGGGATATGCAGGAGTGAAAGCATTCCTCCATGCTAGCAGGTCTGTTCATGGTGACTACCTGAATTCCTTCTCACAACATCTTGACACTTGCCAAAAAAGCTCAAGATGATAGAAGCTACAACATATATCTGGCATCATTTGTTACCTTTACTGTCTCTCCCACCAATATCCTGGTGATCCCATGTCCCTGGCTAGTTTCCAAACGAAACATTTCATTTTCAGTGGAGAACTGTGCCCACTACACAGAGATTTTTTAGACACCCTTACCCTCAGCTAGGTTTAAGGCTGAGAATAAGAGAATATAGCCAGAGGTAAAACCAGACTTGCAGTATTAAGCCATGAGAAGAGGCAGGAAAATATATTTCTATGATTAAGCTTAACAGAGAAGTGCCAGCTCTTGTATTTTAGCCAGCTCGTGAGATAGCTAATTAGTCTATATGAGCTTGTCTAGGAGAGCATTTAGAGCCAGATCTTTCCTGCTATTGGACTTAGCTGCCCCCTTATCTCCCCCTCCTCCTCAACCTTGCTTAATGGAGATTTATTCTCCATATGTTGTTTATAACCAGCCTTGATGCTAATTTCCCTCTCTTGCAGCTTCTTTAAAACACTGCACATATTATACTTTATGTGCCTTTCCCGTCTGCTCTAAAAGGATAGCCCATACTGGAGAAAAAATATTCATATCTCTGCAGACGGTCATTTCATCCTGGCTAGAACATGTCAAAAGGCCTAAGCACAAACATTGACTGATCCAAGGAGCAAACCAGTTCTTTGGCCAGCAAAGGTTACTTTAGCCAGTCAAAGCATCACTGGCAGGCTGCGGAGGACAGCAAAGACCTGTGTGGCACAGAGTATAAAGCTCTGTTGGTTTTGAGGAAGTAAAGCCTAGTTACATGCAGAGTTTAAGAGGGAAGTAGAAAATTGAGGATTTTGTCCTTACATGAAGATATATCATGTCTATTGTGTCTATACTGGCCATTCCTGGAGCTCTGGCTGTGCTCCCCAGGCGATATTCCCAACCTGTGCACTCAGTAACTCTGTATGTTAGCCAAGCCTCAAAAATGCCCAACTCTAGCAGCATTCTCCAGCAAATGTTGTGCTTTTTGTGTGAGGAAAGCTGCTCTGGTTCACCAAGCCAACACTACTCCAGAAAGGTACATCATTTTTAGCATTAATGGATCCCAGAGTCAAACTGCTCCTTCGCCCTCCATCTCATCAGAAATGCAGAGCTGCGTAACTCCATCTCCTCCCCCGGAAGCCTACACAGGTTTACAGTAAAAAGAAAGACAACAGGACTAATAAAGACCTTCCTCCCTTCTCTGCACATTCTTTTCTAGAGACAGTTTTCCTCTCTAATTTTACATGGCACACTGGGACTTACCATCTGTTTCAGAGAGCCCTCAGATGACAAAAAAAACACTCTGTGTCTTATAGGAGAAGAAGAAATCCTTGAGTGCCACACAGAATTCTGACAGAGCAAGGTTTTGGAGAACATTTCAATTTAACGTTGTAAACAGTTCTGTCCCTCCCTAAGTGCTTCCCACAGAACAGGCAAATTTTGCACTGTCAATTCCCAATCCCTGCTCCTGCTCCCCAAAGGACAGCAAATGTCTGTCATTCTTAAGAAAACTCCCACCTCTCTCCTTCTTATTTTTTTCTGATGGAAATATTCATTACACACCAGTCCTACCCACCTCTGCGTTGCATTCAGACAGTCACTGACACATGGATTCTCAACCTCTCCATGGCATCTTTAGACAATGCACTGTTCTTGAAATATCCTAAACATTTCAATATTATGTCTAAATCCTTTTAAAGTCTTCCCATTTTCCTATTAAAGGGAGATCAGGCTGGGTTGATCTATGTTCCCTAAGCTAAAATCAGCATTACCAGCCCCCAGACTGTACATTTGAAAATTTAAGGAAATTCAAACTTACCACTGGGTTTATATGTTTCATATTTAAAACATCTAGGATGTTAAGCAAGCATCCAGATTGCAAGCAAACATTCAGAACATCACACAAAGTAGTAATTTTTAATTAAAACTTCTAAATTAATAATATTATTCAAATGTTGAAATCCAATAGCCTGAGGATGACTGCTACATTAAGGTATAAATACAGGGAAAAATCCAGTCATGCATGCTACAAGTGCATGAACTCAATGGGAAAAAGTAGTGAGCAGGCAAGGATAATGACGATCCGATGGATAGATATTATAAGAGATTTCAATGACAAGCACTAAATGTGCCCTCTAAAAGACAGAAAATCAAAAGGAATGCACTTAGGCATAAATTTTTTATTAGAAATACCTTAGGCTAAAACTGGTAAGCATTTCCCTACTGCCAAAAATTTCATAACTGTTCCATGACTCACCAGCGACTTCAGGTCAATAACATCAGGCCACAAAACCTCCTTGCTGGAGATGAGTAGGGCCCTGGGTGCTATTCTTAAATCTGGATAATATCTGCAAGTAAATTTTAATTTTTTATTCAACCAATGTTCGTTCTTGAATAAGGTGAACACATTCAAAAATGTGTGTTTAACAGAGAAGAGGATACAAATGGGGCCATGTTCTGGACCAAGCACCATTGACTGACTTACAGGATAAATAATGAGGTTTTGGAAAGGATACAAAGGGCACCTGGTACTTGTGATGGTTGACAGCACTGATGCAAATGCTGACAAGGTTTGCACATCTTGCTTGTGTGTACGTTTGCCTTTGCACACTATACTGGAGGTGAGAAGAACCTGCGCTGGCGTGAAGACATGCAACTTAAATATGACACAGCTGAGAGTCAGTGATCATATATTTGCTGGAGGGTGCTAAAGCTTTGGGCATTTCTGGGGCTTTACAGATAATTTGATTGCTGCTTCTTATGCATTTGCTTCTTGCAATTTTTTTAAGTAAAAACCAAACATAATAAATTGAAGCTCTCTGAGTAATGAAGGTATATGGGGGCTGTATTTGATGAAAAGGAAGGTCCTAGTGGAAAGAGGAATAAAATGTTCACTTGCACAAGTGTGTGGATATGCAGGGCAGTCACACTTTTCGTTTTTTCTCCTTCTTTTTCTTTCTTTCTTTCTTTTTTTTTTTTTTTTTTTTTTTTTTTTTTTAATTTTTATTAGAGATTGGCCACCTCATTTGGTGTTTGTGCCAAGAATTGGACTGTGTGCCTTGTTGGCTTTGCCTGCCTGACATTGTATAGTTAAAGAACATATAGAATAATTGAAATCTGTGCTTTCTATTTTAATGCAAATACTACAAGAGTGAATTATACTTCTGAAGAGACCAGCTCCTGACTCTGATAGAATATCTGCCTTGGTAAAGGCAAAACCAACTATTTCTATCAGCATCAGAATGAAAGATGCCAAATTTCTTACAAGCCTGTGGAAATTTTACTTGGATTCTCTGCCGTATCCTATATCAGACTCAGATTACAGCAGATTTCACACTTCTCATGTGTCTTCCTTTTGCAGGTAGGTTGGACTCCAGCAATGGATGATGCTATTATTATTACTTCTCTCGTAGCCATTGCTCTTTCCTTTGCCCAGTTGCTCATTCTCACAAACAGTAATGCAAGATAACATGTCTGAAGATTCCTACTGCTTTCACACCTTACCGATATCAGACAAAAGCTCTTCTAGCCCTACTGATCTGGCTGAGAGATTCCTCAAGGGCAATGTGTTCCATTTCTGGAAGGGTCAATAATGATGGGCAGAGGCAGGCCTTCTGCTCCAGCAAACAGAGCAACAGTCACTGGTGCTGGTGGTGGCAGGAATCACACATCTCGAGAGCTCTCTCTTCCTTAGCAATGCCCCTTCCTGTCTTCCCTCCCCATGATGAAGAATGTAGATCACAAGTCCCCAGCCACTGTAAAATTCAGGTTTTTTAACTCTGCTGAAAACCATTTAGGTAACACTTTGACTGTACACTACGCAAAGCACATCCCCTCACTATGACAGAAGTGCTGTAATAATCTATCTGAATTGACATTGCAGAAACTAGTCTTCCCAATCACAGCACTTCACCCTCCTCTTATCAACCTTAAATAATCCCTGTAAAAGATGGTTTCCTTCTCAGAGTTCTTGCAACGGCATGTGCACTTAAAACGCTTAGCTTTTTAGAAGTACCCAACCATGAAGCCTAATTTCAGTCTCTAAAGCAGGAAAGAGCAGTTAGACCTCAAGAAGCACAGTCCAGAGAGCTCCATGTTTATCTAGAGAGAGTAACAAGGGAGATTTCACTAGGAGACCCACTTAGTTCCTTGTTCCTTTGAGGATAATGATTCACAGTTACACTTTCTCTTCACCAGAGTATCCACATCAACTGAACTGTAGTAAGAGAGGACTGGATAGTTACAGCTCTTGGGACTCTCAGGATTTTGCAGCTGTTTTGGTGATACAGATTTGATAGTGCTTCTAAAGCCCATGGGTCATTTTTGGGAAACACAACTTTTATCCTTTCATGATTAGCGTGCACGCAAAGATCTCCTTCTGGAATTCAGATGGTGTATACTTTGTCACATGAGCATGGAAAAGAGAATGTTACCTGTGTCTCAAAAGTGAAAATCCTGTTGACAGCATATTCTTTGAGGCAGAGGACTATGCTCTTCTGGCATGTTTATACAACATAATCACCCTGTTATTCTTGTATGTCAAGTGCTGCTGGTTATGCAATCTGCAAGCATAGGAATGGAAACCAATGTTCTAATGGAGATCAGTCCATTAAAAAACCATTACTATCCCAGCTAGAGAAATTATTTTTCTCCAGTTTGACTCTCACTGAAGACAGAAATTTGGTTGTGATTTTCCAGGTACTGTGATACAGTGTTAGTTCACAGAGTTTTACCAGAGGCAAATATTAATGAACTAGTTGAACTAGGTTTCCTTTTCATCCATTCATCGAAACATCAGATCATCCCATCCAGAGGCATGAAAACCTATAAATATTGAAGGTAGATAGGCTACTCTGTTAGGAATTTTGTATGTTGTTCTCTTGTCCAAATCAGGAGATACCTTAAAAACAGCAGCAGACTTACATTTGCATGGATGTGAGATAAAGAAGAGGAGAAAGCAGTCTAATAGTTATTAAAAAGATATCCCCATTTTGGCTATAAAATTGATCAAGTATCTATTGCTTATTTTATTGGAAAGGACAAAGGATAAGACCTGTCCTCTTAAATAGTTTAAATTAGTCTGTAGGCTTGCAATTGTTGGCCTGGTAGCTCAATTTGCATGGTCTTGGAATTGATGGTTAAATCATTTAGAAGTGTATTAAATCTGGATGGTCATATTTCTTTAAGGTGTTTTTTTCTTGTCTATGAAATATTTACACTGAATTTACAGACATTCTTGACCTTCACCATTATCTTCAGGTTTTTGAGATAATGGAGTACTCACAAATGTATGCATGAATTGACTCTACAAATCATGGTGCATTTGATTTACATGGTACTCTTACTAATTTTCATTATTTTAAGGTTGGTGTGTATTCAGGTCTGATATATGGTCCTTGAAACAAAGAATACTGATCCCAGTGAATTTTGTTAGACCCATAGGACCTCATTTGATCTTTGTCTTTCCCCCAGCTCTCCAGGCCAAAAGGGTTTGCGTTGGAAAGTCAACATGAAACTTTTGTAAGAAATCAAAGTTCGGGAGTCTTGAAGAAAGCCAGTGGGGCTATGTGATTTGCAGTCAGAAGGGAAGCTGAAGGAACTAGCTGATGTTACATGAGGAGCAGAGGGAGTCTCATCTGTTTCTCTTGGATTTTCTTAGCAGAGAGGAAGCTGGACAGAGAGGAGCCATCTACGTTATTTAATCTGTGCTGCATCCGTCACTTGCAACCAGCCCATCATTCCTTTGTATAGACTGAATGACAAAGCACCAACATTTTTAAGGGATGAGATTTTTTTCCTTTCCTCCATCACACCGTTGACTAGAGACCATTCTCTAAATCTGTTTGGTCTTTTATTGATATCCTTTAGATTTAGCAGACAGTATTCTCCCTTCCTACAAGGTTTATCCACATGATATATTAGTGGGCAGCAATCACATTCTCTATCAGCCCTAAATAAGAGCCAAATAAGCCAGGCTTGATTCCTGTCTTATTCAGGAAAAGACTTCAATGTTCCCCTTGTATTTTAGCAATCTGTTTCTGTGGCTATTCTAATTTAAATTAATCCATCCTCATCACGCTTAGCCAAAACTGGACACTTTGCCAGGCTATAGTCCTTGGTATTAACCTTGACTCAATATATCTTGAGATGACAGCTGTTTATTCCTCTCACACTGGTGGGTCACAGACAACTTGTATTTGTCAGTCATTCACGAGACTTTCCTCATTTGAACCAGTGTGTGACTTAATGTCTTATATTATTCTTCTTGGTGATTTCAGCTTTAACAGATTATCTTTTATCCATGCTCTCCTCTTCATTCTTTTAGTTTATTGCATGCAAAGTTTCCCTACATTTCCTTTTATATGTATCTGTCCTACACAAAATAAGGACAAGCAGCAATGGCGAGCTATTAGGGTGGAGATAAGAAATCAAGAGAAAGACCCTCTGGGTCCCTTAGGAATCACAGAGGATCTATATCATCCATGGAAGGCAAATCAGAGCCAATTTGTTGGCTTTTGCTAACTCTCATCTATTTCAACACATGATTTATCGCCAGGGTCTTCTTTCACATCCTTGAAACAAACACCAGATGCTTTCCACGTTCCCTTATTTCTCCAACCACTTCAGATTCAGCCAGCATCAATTCCAATATCTCAGGGAGGGCCCTGTTTGTGCAGTATGACAATAAAAACTATATCTTTATTCACAACATTTAGTGAATTCACAAAATGGAGTCGATGGCATCCTAATGGTTATTTCATCTCTGGGACAGCTGTTAGCAGATCCTCAGAATAAAGATGGATGCAGGCCCTAGGAAAGCCAAGATCCATATCACTGTGGTAGCACAGAGCAGAAATGGCATGCAAATTAGCAAGGAGGCCAGGCAAGAAAGCTGATCTCTAAGCAAACAGAGTGTGAGCATCAATTATGACTTTTCCCTACAAAGAGGTGGAAAGAGGAAAGAGGGCTCAGCAGCCTCTCTCACTGGGTTTTAGCTCATCAAGGTAGAGGACTAGGAGTTAACTATTGGAACAGGCCTGGATGGAGCTCAGAAGTGCAGTTGTTGTGAATTGGATTTGATGATCTTGGAAGTCCCTTCCAAACCAGCTGATTTTATGATTCTATGAATTTCCTCAAAGGGAAACCATGATTTTGGCTGTGAATTTTCCCTCCCTCCCCATGGCTGGAACACAGTAAAATGTGCACATTTTAGAAGGAGAGACTGAGATGATCAGCTTCTAGGGGTGACAGTAGGAGACTGGGAGTCTGTAGCTCACTTTAAGTGCTGTGTGTTCTCTTCAGGACATGTCATGAAGGTGTGCCTATGATGCTGTGCAGCCCAATTGGGTTGCCAGACTTCCCCATGGTTCCAAAGCATTCCATACTGTCCACTGGATTTCTACTGCTGCAGGGGCAGCCTCCCTTCCACAGCTACCACTTGCTGGCCGTGGGTGTTACAGCCTCTGACAGATCTCCCGACTGCTTTTGCACTGAAAGGCAGAAGTTTGAAATGCAAGGGAGAAAAGGAACCAAAGGGGAAAACAAAGCTTCTGAACAGGTGAGGGCAGATAAAGATGATTTCAGTTGTATAAAGACTCCTCATAAATATTCTTACTTGCTTCCTTTATACTACTGATCTGATGGTACCTCTTATGTGTGTTAAAAAAAAAAAAATCATCAAACCTTGCATTGATTTTTTGAAGGAAATAGGAAGGAATGGCAAAAGGCAATAAATCAAAATGGTTGCTTCTGAAGAAAAGACCTCTAGAGAGCAAGTGTCAGGCAAGTGTCAGGCAAGTTCCACTTGTCCCACAGTTTTGAATTGAATGCATAAAGCCCTGTGATGACATCACTAATTTACCATGCCTTTTCAGCCTTGGAGATAACAACGCACCAAGCTACACCCTGTGAAAGTGTACAAGGTGCAAGGCAGCAAGTGGGGAACTTCTATCAGGGTGTCATTAAACACAAGCTCTGCTGTTCCACAGTTGTTCAGACATCCTACTGTCTTTTAGGCCACTGTCCCCACATTTGACCACTATCATTCCACTAGGAATTTATTTTTCCCGGTGTGTAACTGGAATTTCCTTTATTCCCTCACAAGTGCTGAACAGAGTTGAAAAATCTCTTTCCTTGACACTAATGCAGCCCAGTTACTGGTTGGCCTTTTCCACAAGGAAACACAACTGGCTTGTGTTAACTTGTCCATTGAGATGCCCACAACTCTTTCCTTACACCAGAACTGAATTTCTCAGAAAAAGCAGTAGGTTGTACCATTTGGGGTATTCATTGCTGTGAAGTGAACAAGCAAATGTTGAGTGAGTGATAAGCATCTTTTGCAAATAGGAACTGTGGATTTGAACCCAGGCCCCCAAAAGAAGGAAGTTCCTGTGTTCTTCTGTGTGCCATAAGGAAATCGTTCAAAATTCCATTACAGATTCCCAGGATTTATAGCTTTAAATGCTTTTATACAGGGGGAAAGAAAAGTAAGCATCATTAGCATGTTTCAAAAAGACAGCGGAGTGCTTTTTCATCTCCATTACTGAGAAATTGAGTCAACTTTACTCTATATAAATTCTGTCTCTCAGACCTTTTGTTCAAATCATATTTGCTACTTAACAAAACTTGATTTACTGAGGGGGATATGCTTAGAAGAAATGGAAAGGAAATATTAGCATTTCATTGGAAATTTTAATATAGACATTAAATGGCACCAAAACCCAGACAAGTTGGTGCTTTTATTGACTTAAACTCCTAGGCACTAAACGTTTTTCTTCTACTGTTGCTACTCCTTTTCCTGCTTTCTTATTACCTTAGCCCTACACATCAGATCCATTTTCTCCTGTGCAAGATTTCTAAATCTCTAAATAGATGATTTTTCCACAGTACATCTACTGAAATTACAGATAATGTGGTGTCTAAAAATATGAAAGACAAATACCAATGACTACTTCCAAGCAGAAAGCAGACAAGGCTTTCCCACATGGCTTTAACAGGACAGTGTGTACCAAACTGAGGAGATGGTGGCCATCCGACCCTGGTCAAGGTACACTCTGTTACTGGCACTTCTCTTCTTAGAACCTTCATTCCAGTCCCGTTGACCATGGCTTGCAGTAAGGATCCCAGCAAAAGGCTCCTTTTTATCTTCATGTCTTGGAAAGGTCACCCAAGAACACTTCTCCTTTGGAAAGAGCACACTTAATTGTGAAACCAAAGGTGATTTGTTTGAATGGGTCTGAGAATGTTACTAAAGTCATGCGTAAT
Organism: Manacus candei; assembly: GCF_025592945.1. NCBI lineage: Eukaryota > Metazoa > Chordata > Aves > Passeriformes > Pipridae > Manacus > Manacus candei. The sequence goes on from NW_026138066.1 coordinate 8,710,714, forward strand.
GATATATATTTCAGTCCCTACTCCGATCATTGCTTTAATCTTGGTGACTGTAATTTGCATTTGGTCTGAAAGATGATAAAAATGTGGTAGTTTTTATACAGTGAACAGCAGTATCAGGACAGTACTGATAGAGAACAGGTTCATAAATCACACATCCATATAAAACCATTAGGAGTCACCAAGTCTGACATCAGATTAGAGATGTGGAACTACTTTGAGCAATTCTGCCTTGAACTGAGGAAAAATATTTGAGTTTTACTTAAAAATTGACTGAAGAAATTACCATTAGCCTTGTTCACTGCTCCAAGCTAATGGCAATACTCCATCTTCCAAACTACCATCTTATTTTCAACATGATTGTATCCACTTGCTGCTTCCCAGCCAGGGGTATTTCTGCATGAAACTTGGTGAGAAGTCGCTATGCAGGTAGTTCTTTCTCTCAAAACCAAGTCTATTGATTGTCTGTTTCCAGCCTCTAGGAAGAAAAACATTGACTAAACAACAGCAAAAAAGGACCCTCTTCTGTTTGTTAGACCCTTTTGAATTATTTCTTGCTGATCTGCCAGGATTCAAGATAAATTCTCCATTGACTGTGCCCCTGATTCATTGATCTTTACAGCAGGCTTACCCAGAACCTGTTACTGTCACTGGCAAGCAGTCACACAGGCAAATAACATATTTACACCATTGATGAAACTCAACTCAGCAACTACTCCTGAGGGAGCCAGTGATTCATAGCTTCATTCAATGGAGGAGGATATTCCACTTGCAAATACTTTCCAGTTGTTCATTTAGATGTGTGCGCCAAACACCACTAAAACTAAAAAGATGTTAAAATGTAAAAGCCAAAGAAGTAAAAAATGAGAGTACTGGTGTAAAAAAAAAATCCTGGCAATCAAATAAAAAAGAATCAGAGACTGTTGTTACATAGTCTTTGCAAAAGTGCTGCTTCTCCAAGAAGGAAAAAAAAAAACACAGAAAACAAAATATGAAGAAACCTGAAAGAAAGAGTAAACAGGTTCAGATCAGTTTTCCAGTACTGTATAATTCTACATCACTCACTATTTACACCTCCCACACAGCCTTTCCCTTGTTTCTTTTTTTGTGCTGTAATGGAAATGCACTGCTGAATTTCTACTGTTGATTTTATATGTTGTTTATTAAGAGTGTAGAACATATTTTGAAAGAAACATGTCCCAGGGTACATCAAGCTGTATCAGACTTTGATAGGTTTTCTCATAGTGTGCTAAGCTGGTGAAGCAGAAGAATTTGCTTATGGTGAGGACTAAAATGATTGATCTGTTTGGTAGCTTGAGATGTGTTGATTATAAGGTGTTGCAGGCTTATGTGGGTGTATGGGCAACTTACTAGTTAGTATTTCACTATACTGCATAGTAGCTAGCATAAGCAACAGGGGTATTTCTATCATATACAATAATGCATGTTTGAGCTTTAGCACATTAAAATCCTGTATTTCCTGTTTAAGTGAGCTATTTCTAGTCACTTAGAAATAGCCTCTTTTGATATCCACACAACTTTTAGAAAAACCTTTGAGAATTAATACATGATAATTTACTTCTGAGGTGAAATAAAAATCAGACTGGAAAGAAGACATTTTTAAGGAATTATGAAATGAAGGTAATTAACCCTTAGCCACTTTCCACTTAACTAATTAACTGCTTAACCCTAAACGTTTTATAAAAGAAATACAGTGAAGTCTCTGATGGTCTGCAGACTTTAAATCACACTTAAAAGCCTTTCTAAGAACTACCCTCCAGATAATCATGTAGCTATGGAATTGCTGTAGGAACTACAAGGAGAAATTTTATAGTTAAGTAGGAGATTAGGAGATCAAATAACATTCTCTGTAATTCTATCATTCAGAGCCTTCACAGAATAAAAGAACTTTCTTCTGCAGCTCTCTAAGCACTTAAAAAATGAATATATCAAACTTCATCATGGACATATCACCGGCCCCTTCTCAGTTGGACAAACTGAGGCACAGTGAAGTTATGAGGCTGATATTTTTAGAAGTGGACTGGAATGATGTGTGCCATCTCTTCGGGATGTTAATTGTTTGATGCACAAAGGGGGATTAGATGTCTCACACTAAACTGTCTGAGCTCCTGTGCTCCACCTGTACAGTGGAAGAATATATGACAGCAGGAGACTGACATCCTCACATCATGCTTTTCTCTTTTATTCTTCTTCTGCAGTGATACACAGAGCTTAGCACATTGCTCTATGCGTTGGCAACTATGATTCCAAATGACTGAGTGGATCTGCCAGTGTATTTCACAGCCCCTTGAAAAGAGTCTCTGTGATCAGTGGGTGGATCAAAAGGTCAGAGAGTATAATTAAGAGTGAATTGCAAAGTGTTAAAAATATTGCTTCTGATGTCAAAATCCAAGACAATCTTCTGCTTCTCCCGCTTGCCTTTTACCCAACAGCATTCCACATATCCGTAACATATCATACTGTGACAATCATTAACCACCAACCTTTAGAAATACAGAAAAAAAAAGAAATAAAATGATAACCTGGAGCCCTGCCTAGTCTCATGCTTTGACCTCTTAGCCAGTCTCACAGTGCTGTCCCCAAGCACAGGTATGTGTAGGCTGCCTGTGTAACATTTTTGGCCTTCTCCCCTGAGTAGATGCTCTGGCCAAGTTTTCTGATCAGTGATCAGTGATCACCAGACCAGCAAATGGGACATACACACCCAGCAGCAGATGGCAGTGGCTGTGCCCAAGCATGACAGCTCTTTGCATGCAGAACTGGCTGCAGAACAAAGCAGATTGTTCAGGCCACCTAGACACAGCTTTCCATCCGCTCTGAGCCTTGAGCAGAAAGCATTTTGTTACCTGCTAACATACCCGAGCATCCTACCGAAGGTGCCTGGGAAGCAGAAGAGTTTCCCTGGCTTCTGCTTTCTAGGACTCCATATAGGCCCCTTGAGTTGGGTGAATCCATAGGGTCTGGCACATGTGAGCAGGAAAAATGGCCTCTTTAGAACTATTCAGCGCAGGGATACACTGTCAGGAGAGTCATATCTGTGACTCTAGAGGAAGCACTATCCTTTGAAGATTGAAGCACTATCCTTTTAAGATTTGAGAGTTGCCAAAGCTTGTTTATGTACTCTATGGTCTTCTACTTGTCCATTTATCCTACTTCCAAAACCTCCTGGAAATTCCCAGGAACGATCTCCAACATTTGCTTCCACATTTCTCGGGGAGGGGGGCGAGTAATCAAGCTCGCTGATAAGCAAACTGTTCTTTGTCATTATATTAGGACATTTTGGGAATCATCCAGCCCCATTTCACCTAATCATACCCTTCTTGAATGTGGTAGATATTTCCTCTTATGCTAGTGCTTAATGGAGTAAGCAAATTTTTTTTGCTTGTTTACATGAGGTAGCAGCACCAGCTACGGGTTAGAGCTCCATTATGCAGAGAGTTGTAAAAACAGTATTCACAATAAGCTAGTAGATGGTTGTCATATCTCCCAGGCCTTTGGCATGTTATTTTTTAAGTGGAGGAGAGTTTGAAGACAGATGAAATTAATCTGCTTTATAATTCATACCATTACATAATTTTGATTAACTCACGTAATAAGAAAGTCCCAGAACATCCCCATGGAAACAGATTTCGAATCCACCTCATAAGATGTCCAGAACAGGAGTCAGTATACTCATTATACTCTCAGCAGCACCTCACAGGGTACTGCTGGTTCTGTCCTGTGACACAGCCTTTCTATTTGTGTTGCCCAGTGTTTGCACGGGTATTTTCTGACGTTATGAGTTTGTGTTAAAAAGATTGGTGCATATTTCCTGAGTATGCCATCCTAAATTGAGATAGTCTCTCCCCTTCTCATACCTGCTGGAAGTCGAAGTCATGTGAGAGCCCTACACAGACATACTATTTAAGTCAATATGTTGTCATTTGCCATCAACCTTTGCTTTCAGCTCCAGCGTTGCTCATTTCCAAACCTATTGGAATCAGTTTTGTGTATGAGCTTTCTGGAAGCATTGTAACAAACTTTACAAAAAGCAAGCAAGGATAGTTGCTGTGGTTCATCTCCTCATGGACCAAAACTCATTGTCACAAAGAAACTGGCGCATCAATCTAGGTGAAGTGCTTACAGCATAGCATTTGGGAACCCTGGAGGGAGCACGTGGAACTTGCAATAGCCCTGCATTTTGCATATTGCCAACTGGAACGGAAAGCCCAGGGCATACTGGTTTGGTTGAAGATGAGTGTGTTAGATTACAAGGCAGGTCTGGTCCTACCTTACTGAAACCTTGCTGAAGAGAGTAAGTAGACTGAAGAGGCTTCTCTTCAAGTTGGAATTAAGTTTAAGCCTTCAGAAAGTTCATTTAAACAAACAAACAAAAAAAGATATCTGTTTAATATAGCACCTGCTATGACAGAGACACCCTCTGGCGAAAATTACTAGGACCCACTGCAAAGAAAGCAATAATTCATCTGCAAAATGGGAACATAATACAAAACAGACTAAGAATCCCATGCAAACTATTTTTTGTCTGTATAAAGAACTCAGAGTTTTTTTGTGATCCATCTCTATTACATGTGGCAGTAGAGTGTTATCCAAAGGTAGATTAAGTTAAACTTCTCCACCTCCCAAGTGGCCATTCCTTATAACTAGAAAACAATCCCAAAGTTAAGAGAATTGAGTACAAGATTTACTGCTCACATTTAGACCATGATTTTAACATTTGTGCAAGCAATAATAAAGAACAATTGATTTGAAGAACTGAAAAGTACATTTGTTGCAGAAAGACACACTTCCATTTTAGAGGGAAAATATGTTTTCAAAAATAACTTTTATTACAAAACATATTGGTCCACATTTAAAATAGACTCTCAAAGGAATTATAAACAACAATATCATTGCTATTATCAGAGTTTGTAAGTAGCAATAGATGTAAGAATTCAAATTGTGCCTACAATCCCATTCCAGCAGATATGGTAAAAACAATGGAGATGTTCTCTTTTCAAAACCTACACTTCAGTGGCTTTTTCTGTGTTGTTTTAACCCATCAGGCGGCTAAACACCACACAGCCACTTGCTAACTCTCCACTCCACCTGTGGGATGTGGGACACAAAAAGAAGTAAAATTTGTGGATCGAAATAAAGGCAGAATAATAGGTGAGAAAAGGAAGTGATGATGGTGATGAAGAAGATGTTAATTAAAAGAATTATTAGAATGTACAAGAGTGATGCACAATGCAGTTGCTTCCCACCTGCTAACCTATGCTGAGCCTGTTCCTGAGCAGCAGTCCCTGGCCATTTATATACTAAGCATGATATCATATGGTATGGAATATCTTTTTGGCCAGTTTGGGTCAGCTGTCCCAGCTGTATCTCCTCCTAGCTTCTTGTGCCCCCCAGCCTACTCACTGGTGGAGTGGAGTGAGAAGCTGAAAAGTCCTTGACTTAGTGTAAACACTGCTTAGCAACAACTAAAATATCAGTGTGTTAGCATTATTCTCATCCTAAATCCAAATCACAGAACTGTGCCAGCTACTGGGAAGAAATTAACTCTATCTGAGGCGAAACCAGGACACTCTGGTGGATTGCATAGTTAGTGATTTGGGGTACCTAAAAATCATGTGGTCAGTCTCTCAAACTGGAGTAAATTCAGTGGTCAAAACCTCTTTCAATTTTTGAGCAGTCTTGCGAATCCAGAGAGGTCCCAGCTGACTGGAAGCTGGTGAACGTCCTGATTTTCAAGAAGGGTAAGAGGGAGTACCCTGGAAACTACAAGTATTGAAAAAACATCTGAAAGGCAATGCAGTCACTGGTTGCAGCAAGCATGGTTTCATGAGAGGAAAGTCCTGCTTATCAAACCTGACTTCCTTCTACAACAAGACAATCCACCCTGTTGATCAAGGGAAGCCAGTTGATGTAATGTTTTTGTGTTTCTGTAAAGCTTTTGATACTGGTTTTCACAGGATCTTCTGGACAAAGTGTCCAACACACAGCTGGATAAATACATGATGTGGTGGGTGAGCAATTGGCTCACGGGTCAAGCACAGAAGGTAATGGCGAATGGGGTAACATCAGACTGGCGACCTGTCACTAGTGGGGTTCCACAGGGCTCCATCTTGGGCTCTGTGCTCTTCAACGTCTTCATAAATGACTTAGGATGCAGTACTGGAAAGGATACTAAGCAAGCTTGCAGAAAACACAAAACTGGGAGGAGCTGTTGACTTCTTTGAAAGCAGGGAGGCCCTGCAGAGAGATCTCAACAAATTAAAGGACCGGGCAATCATCAGCAAGGGAAAGTGCTGGATTCTACAACTGGGATGAGGTAACCCTGGATGTATGCACAGATTGGGGAATGAGATGCTGGAAAGCAGTGCCAAGGAAAAGGACCTGGGGGTCCTGGTCCATGGCAAGTTGAATATGAGTCAGCAGTGCCCTGGCAGCCAGGAAGGCCAACTGTGTCCTGGGGGGCATCAGGCAAAGCATCACCAGCTGGTCAAGGGAGGGGATTGTCCTGCTCTGCTCTGCACTGGTGTGGCCTCATCTTGAATATTGTGCGTAGTTTTGGGCACTGCAATATAAGAAAGACATTAAGCTCTTAAAGAGCATCCAGAGGAGGGCAATGAACACAGTGAAGGGCCTTGAGAGGAAGCTGTATGAGGAGTGGCTGAGAGCACTTGGTCTGTTCATGCTGGAGAAGAGGAGACTGAGGGGAGACCTCAGCACAGGCTACAACTTCCTCATGAGGGGCAGGCACTGATCTCTTCTCTGTGGTGACCAGTGACAGGACCTGAGGGACTGGCCTGAAATTGTGTCAGGGGAGGTTTAGGTTGGATATTAGATAAAGGTTCTTCACCCAGAGGGTGGTTGGGCACTGGAACAGGGTCCCCAGGGAAGTGGTCACAACACCAAGGCTGAGAGAGTTCAAGAGGTGTTTGAGTGATGCTCTCAGGCATGTGGTGTGACTCTTGGGGATGGTCCTGTGCAGGGAGAGGAGCTGGACTTGATGATCCTTGCTTCCAACTCGGCATATTCTGTGATTCTCTGATTCTCTTTAATATTCTTGCATGAATGTCCTAGATCTTCTCCCATCATGAAAACCTAGACCCAGATGCCTTCAGTTTCAACCTGGAGGAATAGGGTCTATTATTCTTATTATTCTTAGCATCTATTATTCTTATTCTATAATAACAATAATAATAATAATATTATTATTATTATTATTATTATATTAGATCTATTATTCTTAGCAGAACATCTAGCTACTTTTTCAAAACAGGGACAATCCACAGGAGATGAAAAAGCAAAGGCAATGTCTTATCTCAAATATAAAATTGCTTTTGAAATGTTCCTTTTTTTGTCTTACAGAAATATTGAGGGAGTGGAGAGGAGAAAAAAAGAAAGCAGTTCAAATGTCCATCTTAACAACTCTCAGACCTTGGGAAAATGTTTTCTTCCAACTCTGGTGTACATTTCTCTAACCCCTTCAAAATTGCCTTTAACAATATGTTTCTACTAATACTGTGACACACTTCCAGTTGTAAGCCAGAGTCCCCATATCTTGTCCTTTTTGAAAACTACTGCGTTATAATATTTCCCTCCAAATAATTGACATTTCTTTTGGTTTTTGTCAACAAACTACCCCCGTGTCACCCTCCTTGTTTTGGTTTTATAGAACTAGTATGCACACTTTTTCCTAGCTCGCTTATTTGATGCCTAGGTCACTTTTGCTGTCAGAATCTATTTATTGAATAAAACTGATTTTTTTTTCCCCTTCTCAAGTTACAGTGAAAAATGTGCAAGAACTCTCAGTACAGGGATGTTGGTTACTAGGAAACACACTCTCAAGAGAGCGGAGTAGGAGCACAAGCCTTGGACTACAAAGATTTATTTGGGGAAGGATCCTACAACAAGGGTTGGAAATAAAATAATAGTAATCTAAAAAAAATGCCTTTGCTGAAGGACAAGTTTAAAGACAGAAATGGGCATCTGTAAGAGTCTTACAGCAGTCTTCTCCTCTTGTCCTAAGGAGATGTGTTACATAATGTCCCAAACTTTGTGGATATCTCTCAAGAAACAAACTTCAAATATTCTTAAGAATTAAAAAAAACCCAAAAGATACAGGGATTCAGGGAATCACAGATGATTTGAGTTGGGAGAGACCTTTTAAAGGCCAACTGGTCCAACCCCCTACAACGAGTCAGAGTGTCTTCAACTATATGAGGTTGCTCAGAGCCCTGCCTAACTTGCCCTTGAGTGTTTCCAGGGATGGTGCATCCACCATCTCTGTAGGTAACCCATTCCAGTGTTTTGCCACCCGCATTTTAAAAAAAAGTCTTTCTTACATGTAATATAAATCAACTCTCCTTCATTTTAAAACCATTACCCCTTGTTCTATCACAGCAGACTTCCTAAAATGTTCATCCCCATCTTTTTGATAGGCTCCCTTCAAGTACTGAGAGGCTGCAACACAGTCTCCCTAGAGCATTCACTTTTCCAGGCTGAACAACCCCAGCTCACAGCCTTTCCTCATAGGAGAGGTTCTCCATTCCTCTAATTATCTTCTTGGCCCTCCTCTGGATCCATTCCAATATGACCATGTCTTTCTTGTGCTGAGGATCCCAGAGCAGGATGCAGCACTCCAGGTGGGATTTCATCAGATCAGAGAAGAGGGCCAGAAGCATCTCCCTCGACCTGCTGCCCACACTTCTTTTGATGCAGCCCAGGATATGGCTGGCTTTCCAGGCTGTGAATGCACATTCCACAGAAGATTTTTGTTACTTGGCAGGAAAAACTCTGCTGCTCAGATCTGTCATGTCTAAGTATCACGCACAATCACAATACTCAGAAGATGCCACTCTCTACATGGGCTCATGCTGGTTAATATGTTCAACCTGAAGTGATAAATGGGTCCTTGAATATGGCTTTGGAATATGGCCTTTATCAATATTTGTGATTTGCTTAATGATTGTCAGTTAATTGGCAAAATAAGAGCACTAGGATAGAGTTAAATAAAATAATAATAATTAGAAAAACCAAACCCTAAAAAATCACAAACAAAAATACTACTGAAAAAGATACCCATCCAAGAATAGTGACAGTATTCTGTACTGTTTGTCTGGTGCTTCCATTTTATGCCCTCTAAAAAAATGGGAATATAAGTTAGGTGGAGCCTTCTGAGAGGAGAGGCATCAGCTCTTGAGGAGGAGATGTTCTAGTCTGGAGCATGTGGCTTACAGAGAAAATAAGGGTCATAGGAAAGAGTTCATGGAGAGACAGTGAAACAGCTGAGAGGAACACGGGAAGGACTCACAGCCAGGCCTTAGATGTGATGGAAGGAGACACTTTGCAGGGACCAGAAAATACTACAGAATCAGCTGTAAAACCAAAATTTACTATGCAGATTGAAACAAAGCATTAAAGCAACTGCCTGCCTGCAAAACAACAGTGATCAGGGAGACAGCTGTATATAAGCATTGTTTCCAGGCTGGTTTTCCTAGTCACTGAGTTAACAACATAACTGTTTTAATTAATAGTCTAACAAGATCTGACTTCTTTGAATTTAAAAAATTTTTGGTCACCTACAGAATGGATTCTTACAAGGAGAAGTTCTAAGCATAATTTTACCTGTCTAACTATTAGCCTTGTCACAATTCTGCATTTGAGATATATTGTCCAAAGCTTTTCCTAGATGTCTCCCTGGTTCTCCTATGAGAAACCCTATGACACCCTGTGCCATATTGTTTGAAATGCCTCGATGTGGTCTGGAAAATATGCAAAATAGGAAATGATCCAGCTAGGAGTCACTGAAGACAAATCCTACCCAAAACATTTACAGTACTGGAGCAAGGCCCAAAGTATCAATGTTTTTGTATTACTTATTCGGATTGACACATTTTAGAAAGAGAGTTGTAGGAGAAAGTCTTCCCTTTTATTGTCTTGTAGTTTCACCTATCTATCACCAAACAGCATTATAGATGGAGATTTGAAGTGAACGAAGAGCCCCGTGCTCAAGTGTCATGAATGTCATCATAGTAATAAGTGAAGCCCTCTTGGAAAATTCCTAGAGAGACTGTCACTTGATAACCTATTATGTCTGCTCTGCAAGGACCATGTAAGAAAGCACTGCCTCTGGCTATTTGTCTTAGATGTAATTAGTGTGTGTCAGATGCTCTCACATTCCAAAACGCAGAGTGGAGGTAACTGCAAGAGCCAGCTGGAGCCTGGCCCTACGAAGTTGGTGCCAGGCAGTTTGAAACAAACACTAGTCTTTCCCACGCAACAGTTTGCAGTGCTAAACACATCAAAGGCAGGCAGGCAGCCAGAGGCAAATTCATGGAGGTATACACATTTATGTGATGATACGATGTGCTAGATACCAGAAGAGGAGGTAGTCTTAATCTTGACAGGTTGTTCTCAGGTGAACAGGAGAATAACAAGCTCTCCTCAGATTAAAAGAAAAAAAAAGAAATACAACTAAGGTTTTTGAAAATAAGAAAGCAAAGTGTTTAGGTCTGTGTGCACCAAGATAACAGTTCTGAAAACATTGATGGCCTCTCCTGGGAATAGAACTTTGAGGCCTATAGCCTAGGAAGGCTTCATGCACCCCTTTCATGCTTAGGAGACTGAAATGCCTCTAGAATGACAAGAGCTTCTCTTGGACTCTGACCACAGGGAAGGTGTGTTTTTACACAGCATTGAAGACTGGTGATCCATCCCCATAGTTAAAAAACAACCAGAATGGCCCCAGAAAAATTGAGGGACATCAGGAGACCAAGGACAATTATGCTTGGGACTACTGTGGTGTAGTTTTTCTCAAATTTTCACAGGTACTTAAAAACATAGTTTTTTGGTTTAGTCAAAGCAAATTGTGCAGGAAACCTGAGGGATTTGCAGCTGAAAAAAAAAGGCCAGGAAAGATAATGTCCCTAAGAGAGGGATTCATGATCATATACAGAATAATTCAGTGTCCCATGTACTCACCTCTTGGTGCCTCCAAGGAAATGGCTTTACTACATACTCAAAACTGAAAAGGTACAGAAGCATACAATCAAGTCACTAAATTCCAGCTTTGATATTACAAGGCAAAAGCTCCTTTCCTAGACCTTCATTCTGGCATTTTTTCATTTATTTCCATGCTTAAACTTGAGGGTGAGGGCTGTCAGTTTGGAAAGAGAAGAATCGTTGCATTTGAATTTTGCTGATTATTTGACCCTCTTGGGACCATAAATCAAGACCATCAGCATAGTAGAACAATTTTCAAACATTTCAGTCTACAGACCCACAAAAAGAATTGTCACATGTTCTACATCAACAGATTCACAGTAAATAGCTGTGAAACCTGGGTAGCAGTGACTAAAAGCACTTAGCATGGTAGATGTCAGTTAAACATGAGAAATATCTAGGGTAGATGGTTTGCACCACCAAAATCAGGTTGTACCCATCAGTGGACAATTGGTTTAGTGGAAGCAAAAAACTTCTTTTAGATAATTCTAGAAGCTTGAACTGCTCCCTGTGCTCATTAGTCATGGACTCGTGTACCTGGCAGGACACATAAATGTGAAAGAAAAATCTTCTTTGGTGTTAAAATGCAGAGGGAGGTCGAGGGATGGCTCCACCAGTTTGCATTTGTGACAGTTTACTCCAGTCAACAGCCAGGGGCAGTGGCCTTTTACCAACAGGTCGTTGGTCACTGTGGAAGCCTGGCATTTGCATGGTGTTGTGGGTAGACTCTGGCCAGCAGCCAAGCACTCATACAGTCACTCACTCCTGTCTCCTGTGGGACAGAGAGAAAATAGGAAGGAGGTGAGAAGACTTGTGGATCAAGATAAAAATAATTTAGTAAGTGAAGCAAAGGTGTACACACAAGCAAAGCAAAGGGGGAATTTGTCCACTACTTCCCTCTCAGCAGCAGCCAGGTGTTTAACTGCTTCCTAGAAAGCAGGGTCTCTGGATGCTAGTGGTTACTTTGAAGGGCAAGTGCCATAAAAGTATTCTCCTTTTCTCCTTCTCTCCTTGAGTTTTGATTGGTGAACATAGCGTGATGTGGCACAGGATATCTCTTTAGTCAGTCTTAGTCAAATGCCCTGCCTGTGTCCCCTCCCAATTTATTAACCACCCAATCCACTCACCACAGAAGGCATAGTGGGAAACAGATACATTCTGGGCATTGTGCAAGCACTGCAGCAATAACTGAACACTGGTGTGTTATCAATGCCATTTTAATCAGAAATCCAAAACACAGTACTTGTACAGGCTGCTATGAAGAAAATTTACTCCATTCCAGCCAGACTCAGTACGGATGGATTCATAAGATGATACTGAGCAAGGGAAATAAGGAGAGAACCACAGAAATTGCAGTTGTCAATAGGAGCTAGTGAGGAATAAAGTCTTAACATCTTCAGTCCTATACCAAAAATCAGTGCTAGGTCCAGCGGAACATACTGAGTGATACTTAATTGCAGGATATGGACTTCAAGCCTTGGAACTGGACTAACACCACATCCAACAAGTATAACAAGCTACGGAATTGGAGATGTATAGTAGGACATCCTGAAAAAGTCCATTAATAACAACTGCATTAACTACAGTAAGTGAATGCCTAAACAACAACTGCAAGCAGCATTCTAATTTTGTCCTTGTTTCTATGCTAGAAGGAATTTCCAGATCATGGACAAGAAAGCATTGTGGATATAATTCAGCAGAGCATAAGATCTGTTCATTTGCTGGAGGTTCTTGCCCAGAGATACAACATACTGGATCTGCTGATGTATCAGCTTGTACAGTTCTTCCTCCATCTTCACAAGTTAGGACTAGACAAGACAATATTCTGCAACTCTATATCTTAGTGATATCATCAAGAAATTCAAAAAGCCTGGTAAATTATTGGTAACAGTGTTAAGACACAGCAATTGACTTAGCAGCTCAATAGGAGAGCAAACCCAGTGTTATATTAGCAGGAAAAGTCTGGAAATTGCAAGAATTTAATATCAAAGTCTTATCAACCTTGTCAGTCACCTGCTTTATCCTCTCAGGAGGAATTAGAGTAAGGTGGCATGAGTCCAAGAACATACAACTTTTGAAACTTTGTCTGTCCTAGACAAGGAGAAGTTGCCAGACTGTTCAGCTGGAGATGTCTGCAGTACTGCACAGACATTTGACATGTCCTCAAGTGTGGTTAAAAATAAAAATTCTGCATAATACTTCATCTAACACACTAACTTTTTTAATTTTAGTTTTCTTTTTCTTATTTATGTAGCTTTTCTGCATCTTTATTGCATTGCCACCTTCCTTTCATGAGATTCTTCTGTTTAAATAGGCTAATGAAAAGCATAACAAAAGTTGCCACTTTTGATAGGTAGAATATCAGGGAAATTCTTTCTACAGTCCATTGTGGAGTTTGTCAACGGCTTGAGCGAATCCCTCAACAGAATCCTCGCTACCCGTGGAACATGAATGGCTTCTCCTTGGCTTGTCCTTCATGAACCAAAAAAAAATCTTGGCTTAGTTCTTTAAATTTAGCTCTTTACCCCAGCACTGACTTTTTCCTTATGTACCCAAAATGTCCCCAGAAAACCCCCATACAACATCAAAATGCAAGAAAACTCCCTCTCTGAGAGTTTTACTTTAGCTACAGCATTCATATCAGTCCCATTTAGTACTTAACTATAAAAATTTGGAAGAAACTTTTATAAGCCTTGGAGAAGCCACAACTTGCCATTGGGAGAAGGATTATCCTGAAAAAACAACAGCAAAACTCCTTCCAATTAATTCAGGTAAGTTCAGAGGGAGTGCCCCTAGCAGACTGGCAGTAAGCATAAAACCCAGCAGAAGATTCCAATGCAGAGATGCAAGTCAGACATAGGTAAGTGAACAACAAAGACTTAGGACAGTTACACATGATCAAGGTCTGAATCTGAGATAAGGGGATCCATTTGGGGAAGCTGACAGGAACCTCCTTTTCTAAATGTGCTGTGCTCCTCTTTTAAAATTTTTAAAGGTGTCTGGGCTGCTCAGTAGCTGAGTCAAGGCAATTGTTCATGCATATTCCTGCCCTGTGGCAAATGTGAATTAATGTGTGATCTCTCAGCCTTCACATATTGAGGCAAAGCTTAACTTTTCTTTCATTAGCTGCAAGCTAACCCTGCACACAGACCATGGCAAGGGATCATCTGATGTTATCACCTTGTTCAGGAGACTGAAAGCTTCCACTCAGGCACTTAAAAATAAAGGCAATCTGACAAGTGTCAATAGTCATTAGTAACTACTTTTTCAGGGATAATGATGAGGTGAGGAAGTCGAATGCCACAGTAGTAGAGTTTCAAGTGAGCTGCAGGTTTGAATAAATCATCAAAAAGGGATCAAAACTATCTATTTGAAAGTGAGCTGTTTACAGGCAACTAATTATAAGTACCCAGATTTGAAAGTACTTCGGTCTTTGAAAAAGGTTGTTGATTTTTCCAGGTGGCTCAAAAATTCTCAAATAATAGATCAACGCAATCTCCTCCTGTAGCCTTGGCACTCATTAGTAAGCAGCAGCTGAATTCTACAGATGTACCATTACCTTTTCCTTCTAAGGAGCAGACATGGATGATGCTCTGTAAATAGGGTAAAATCCTGCCTGACTGGTGTCCTGAGAATCTTGGACATTTCCTAAGCAAGGCTAACGGATATTTTCTGTAAAGCCATAATTGCAAAACAGCCTCTCTGAGCACTTATTCACATGTTTCACTTGCTGTGCTATTTCTGCTTCAAGGAAGGGGGATATTTTGGTGGGATAAGAAGTAGGAAGCTGCTTCCTATTTGATACAAGGAGTTGCGGGATACAACTTCCCTGTACATTGCTGATCACTGGCTATTGTAGTAGCCTTCTGGCTGCTGCAGTATGACAGAGCAGCCCTTTTAATTTACGCTTACGAGGAGCTAGCTGTCCCCACACACTGTCTGATATTTAATAAAGAATCCTTGCTATCTTTTCCTCTTCCCTTCCCACTATGCCCCATGCCTTTCAGCCATAGTCATGCAGATGGAGGACCTGACCACCAGGTGGAAAATGTGCAGGGACTGACTGTAAGCACAAAATCAGCAAGCAAACATTGCATAATGTGGATTATCATTTCTACTAGAAGCAAACCAGCATGTGTGTGTGTGCGTGAAAAAAACATCAGGATTGGACTACCTCTTCTGCCCCGTAAATCTGTGGAGGAGAAACCATCAACTTTCTTTTCCCTAACAAACCCATCTTTTTGATGGCAGCAGTGAACTAATAAGGAAACGGAACCCTTCAGCATTGCCCCTTTGCACAATTTAATCGTTCTCCTCCAATTCTGTTGCTATTGTCTTCAAACAGGAAGCCCAACCAAAGCTCAGATGCTGCTTCAAATACATTCAGGAAGTCCTCTAATTCCTCGAGGTCTCTCTGCAGGGCCTCCCTGCTTTCAAGGGAGTCAACAGCTCCTCCCAGTTTTGTATCATCTGCAAATTTGCTTAGTATCCCTTCTCTTAATTGTTTGGTTTGGAAGGGATCTTCAATAATGTTTGAACTCAGTCCACTTCAGAGCCATTTCACTTTCTTCCAAACTTGTTTCATACTATTCCTTGCTCTAATGACTTGGGAGAAAAGAGTCAGAAGCAGTTTGTTTTTCTTGCTTTTTTAGTGCAAATATATTTCTTTCTCCAGTCCTTGAAGGATCCTAACTCTTTGTGACAATTACTCTTAAAAATTGAAAATTCTCACCTTTTTTTCTTTGTAAAAGAATCATAAGCTCTTACGGCAAAATAATTTTGAAGGAACATGGATTTATTACTGTTGTCCATTGGTCCCAGTATAATATTATCTCACTCATTTAAATCCTTTCTCAGAAGCATCAGGGTAAACAGGGGTTCATCACCTTCAAGTATTTCTTTTAGATCTGCAATAGCAAGTCATTCATGTATGCTTACCTATGACACCAATAATCTAAAGCAATTAATTTATGTGAATTTCAGCTGTTCTCCAGACTTTATCACCAAAGACTGAGGTTAACTGCATGAAGACATTTAAAGGATGCAATCACTCCCTTTTCCTCAGGGATACCATACAGCAACAGCTCAAATAGCAACGGTTACACTGCATAAAACCACAAAGCAAAACTCTTACAAGCTGCATACTGACAACTGGAGCATGACACAGGCAGGTAGAAATTATTTTTTCTAACTCTTACAGAGTAACCTTATATATCATCACAAGGCCAGTGATGTCAGTGACTGGCTGAGAAACCAGTTGTAATGCAAACTTGACAAATGTGTGAAACTTTTTAGCACCAGTGGTCTTTAAGCATTAGGTAGTTCACCTCCTCAATTCCAGTAAGCCCGAACCAATCTTTTATTATTATATTGGTCTTTTATTCCACAGAAAGAGTTTTACATGTGCTTTGGGGCAAAGCTAATGTAAAGGCAGACCTATGAGTCATCTTTGAATGGGGAATCATTTAAACACATGAAGAAAAGTTAGGGAATTTACAGTCTTCCTGGATCATCTGTGCCAGGGACATGGTTGGGGAAAAAGCTGAGCCATTTTTCTACCAGAGGATCTCTCAGCTGCTGGGAAGGACAGCCATAAGAATTTTGCTGAGTAGTATGGAGACTGAGTAGAGTTCCAAAGCTGATGCAAGTCACATTCTCTGATGAAAGAGAAGGAAAGTTTCACAAACATTTTAAATCAGAGTAGTCTGACAGTTGCTTTAGCGTGTCAGCAAGTTTCCTACCTGGAGGGCCAAGCCACACCAAGCAAGAATCACACAGCAGTTGGGCAGAGTTTTGTCTCCCCGAGCCAACTCTGTGCTTCAGAAGAAGGGACTGTGTTAAAAAAAGACAGCAGCATCAGTTCTGTATCAATGCAAGACTCTCCCAAAGAGGATAAATATTGATTAAAGAAAATTTAGGAATTTTCTGAAACAGGCAAGAAGATCTGAGCCAAAGATCCCAAATTTACAAATAAAACATCACAGTAAAGTTAGCTTTTGGCAAGGGAAATGCATTCCCCACCTTAGCTGTGTATTAATTAACCAAGCATTTTACTTCAGGGAATAAAATATTGCCCTTTGTTGTTTGCAGCTCTTTCTGCTAACCCACTCTTTGTGTAGCCTGAACCTGTTGAGCAACTAAAGCTCTAAATTGACTGCTAATTTTGTGTTGGGTCAAATTAATTTTGAAACCAGATTAATTAAAGCAGATGAAGCTTTGTTTATCCATTATTCATGAAGCTCATTGGAACAGGAGAGAGTACATTAGCTTTATTTAGGATATTACTTTGCTTTAATGAACTCTATTTTTTGACTCTTAATGCTCCTTTCGAGCAAGAGTTCAGGTTTGTGTTGTTGGGTGCTTTGGTTTTTTTTTCCTTTGGTGGTCTTAGTACAAACAATGTAATTAGCTGATTTTCTTGCTCCAAAAGAGCTACAGCTGACAAACTGCAGCAGTGGCTGCCTCTTGCCATAATCTTGCAGAGGGAGAAAAGGGCACGTGCGCGTGCTGAGCAAGGATCTCCTGCTCGTCCTCTCCTGTTGCAAATGGAGGCTGCAGAGAGGGAAAGGATCTGTTCACTGAGCATCAGTCAGATAACCCACAAATGGTCAGAAGAGGCTGCTGGATAAAAAAAAAAAAAACCACCTGAGAGCAGTCGAGTGTCAGTGTGGATGATCCGGCGAAGAATTCTGTTCCCCATGAAGCAGTGATTTATAGAAGCCGAGCTAGACATGAGGGGGTGTGAAGTACGGGCTAGAAAATATTACTGGAGCTGTTACAGCTCCTTTCACAAATGGTGTAAACCCTCTGGATAAGGTTTAGTTCTAGAAGCTCTGTCTAAAACGATGTATTGAGACCTGAGATACCTCTTTTCTCAGAAACTAATGGTATTTATGAGCAAGTGGAAGACTGGAATTCCTCCGAGTGAACAGAATAAAAATAGAGCTTTGCTCAAAATTTGCAGTAACATCATATTTGTAAATAAAATTAGCTAAGCAAATATAAGTTAAACAAAGGAAAGGTTGTCTTCTCAAAGTAAATTGTACTAAATTAAACAAAATATCAACATGCCAATTAAAGAAGATACAGAGCTGGGTTTGTGTACAAAGACAAAAGGATAATTTACAAATATGGAAGGCAAAAGATTTAAGACTGCTAACCCCCAAGCCCTCTTCCTGTAAAACAAACTGATTGACAGATCTCATTGCCACAGGATGTTAATGAGAACTGATGAAGTTAAAGACAGAAGTGGTTACCCATATGACTTAGGTAAACATCCAGATACAACAGTGAGAACTATAAGGGATCCAAAAATAAATTTCAGTTTATGAAACAGCAGCAAAGAATCAGGATGAAGCTTTCATAGAAAAAAAAAATCTATTTTCCTCTTACAGAGCTTGGCTGAAGATATAATGTTAGGCACTTGGAAAAAAAACAGCAACCCAAAAAAACAAAACAGGATAAGAAAACACACATAGCAATCAGCTTATTCTCTTAACTGTGGTATCCAAATATCTCATGATCTCCATGTATTTATCCTCACAATCCACTTAAAGAAGTGGGAAAATAATTTGTGTTTTAAAAATGAATGGAAAGAAACTAAAGCTGTGATCCTCAGAAGTGTTTAGGCACCGAATTACTCTGTTTCACACAAAACTGTACTAGTAAGGAACTGATCTTTGTTCCCAAGGTCTACTTCCCTTGTCACTGCTTTGTTGCTCTTCTTAAGATTAGGTGGTCCAAATCGACTATTATAGCCATATTTTTTTGTGTCTATCAACAAAAAAAGTATTTTTCCTTTGCTTCTGAAGAGAAGGATGGTTGCTAAGCAAAAGAGTACCTAGCAAAGGGAATGTGAAGTGGTTAGAGAGATCAAGGCAAGAAACCAGAATGATGATGTGAAAGCTTATGTTCCCTTTATTCATGGTACTTTTATTAGTGCTGTATTTTCAGATAGCTGAAGTGCTGTTGTAACATCACTACAGAAAGCACCAGGATCTGGAGAAGAGGAAGGAAAGAACAAAAGGCTGTAAAGTACTGAAGAGGGGGGATAAAACTTACACTAAAGTTGCTAGATAGAGTCATGGCTGTTGAAGACTAAACCTCATGTAATGGGGCTATATATCTGTTTTAGTTATCATTATGGTCAATGCTATCCAATAAACTTCTATTAAGTAGATCAGTACCAGAGGGTATAGTTCCTGTTTATGAGCTGGTCATTACCACATCTTGAGCTAAATAAATTTGGAACCTGAAGGCTGAAATTTTTATAGGAAATAAATTCTTTCAACCTTGGCGTTTCTTAGCTCTGGACACAATGACACCAAGCTAAGTGGGGAACACTGCAGTGTGCTTACAAAGATATGCTCACCTGGCTGCTCTAGCACAGCTCTGCTCACTCTCACACTGTTTTCAGAAACTGGCACAAAACATATATAAACTACTCAAGCTAGTTTTATTAAGGTAGTGTTTTTGCCTTCTCTCTGCACAACAATATTTTTCATGTGGTAGAACAGGATTCAAGGAGTGTGGCCCTCAGGTCAGCTGACTGCTCATCTGCCCTGCTTGGAGACAAGAAAGTGTGATGAGACTGATGGAACTGAGGGTTCACCCTGTGTATCCGGCTGGGAGAATTACAGGCAGGCAGTGGTCTGGCTGGCATGGGCACCATGCAGGGCCAGAAGAAATAGAATTTTCTTAATAGTGAGAAGTAACTGCACTATCTCTATGTGAATCCCAGCACTTTGATTGGCTGATGGCTGTAAACAGCCAATTAGGCTGCACGTGTTTGCAAATTAATAAATGGTCATTCCACTGTGGCTAAGTTATATAGCAATCCTTAGTGTGGTTTGCTGAGAACATTCCTCCACTTCTGACTTTAATTGTTATTACTTTGCATTATTTGTTAAATAGGGGAATATTTTAATGTAATAGCTGTAAGCGCTAAAGCTGAGTGAATAATTCATAGCAAGTTATTTATTCAATAAATTTAGCCTCTTTTACTCTTCATTTTTTCAGAAACAAGTTTATTATTTTCTCAAAAGAGTGGTTATTATTCAGAATTAATTTCTAATCAGTTTATCAGAATGTCTCTTGCTCTGCAGATCCCTTGGGTAGGCTATTTTTTACTAAACCAGTAAGCCACACAGCACCACTACCTCCCCTCTTCTGATGTGTGTTACCCTTCACCAGAAGTTTCCAGAGAAGACTTAGGTTTAACCAAAAGCAACCCACCTTCTCTTTCTCCCACTGTCCCTGACATGTGTCCTGCCACAACACTTTTACCTTCTACAGAGGGTGGCCCAGGAAAGTGGTCAATGCTCTGAAAGTTGAGGCAAATTTAGGACTGAGAATTTCTATTACTGTGATGAAGAACATGTATGATTGTCCTGTCCACCCTGTCTTCAGACAGTGGATGCAGAATATAAGAGGTGCAGAAGAGATTGCTTTAGAATCCAGGGCTGGTACGAGAAAGCCATTACAAATTGCTCACTGATAAATGGCATCTGTCTCACAAAGTGTCAGAGGACCTCAAAATATATGCTGTTGTTATATTTTCTTTTTTCTTTTTTTTTTAATTATTATTATTATATTTCTTTCTTTTTTTTTTTTTTTTTTTTTTTTTTTAATAGTTCAAAGCTAAAGGAAAGCAGATGAGAATCAACGTAAAGGAAGGAATAACCCCCACTCTCCACATAACTGCATCAGGCTGCCCTCTGTGCACCTCTCCTGGCTCAAAACTTTTGAGCTGAGCAGGTTATAGCTCTGCTTTTTTGAGCCTATTTGCAGCAACGCTTAGATCTGCCAGGTGTCTGCCTCAGGTATTTACACGCATACATGAGATCTGAGAAAAGCTGAGCTAATCAGTGAGTCTTAATTAATAAGCTCTGCAATCTCACAACATTTTGCATTGCTCCCTTGCCTTCCCCCAAGTTTCCCAGGGATTGCTCCTACCCCTCCTGCCGAGGTGTGCTCCACCTCAAGGGCTCTGGCTCAGAGCAGCTTCTGTGTTACTCACGAATCTGCCAGACAGCTCTGCAGCCTTTCTCTTTCCAGTTAGTGGGTGGTCATCAGCATAATGCTGTTTGCTATCATCATGGGGAGGTCTGCTGTTTACTGAAGACCAAGTGGGAAAGCAAAGAGTTTAGGTAAGCTCTGCTGATAGTGGAGTACAGCTTTATTTAGTAGAATTTGATTCATAGAATGGTATCCCAAGGTACTTATCAAAGTTAAATAATACATAATAGCAGAGGGAGAGAGAAATTAAGAGGCATAGGCATGGGAGCAGAGAAGTTTTCAGATGAGATTTTAAAATAGATGAAGAAGCAGTGAGGCAGAAAGAACAACAGGAAAAAGGGACTGTTCCAGATGGTGGGAGATACAAGGGGAAAAAGCTTTTGCAACAGCCACGGTTTGAGCATAATTAGGCACAGAGAGATGGCCAATGTCATTTGGAGAGGAAAATGGGAAGAGGAAGGAAGAGGAATTCCAGGAGATGAACTGGGAAAAGGTCATAGAAGGTAAATAAAGAAATGAATGGGGAGCTGTGGGAGCTTCCTCTGTAAAAGTCATTATGGCAATTTGAAAAGTCAATGCACCTGCAAAAAGACTGGTGTGTGTTCAGCATGGCTGGAGACAAGAAGAATTTCTTTTTATCCAATCAGTCATGAGAAGGAGTCAAGGTGCTGCTAG
This sequence comes from Manacus candei, assembly GCF_025592945.1. Taxonomy (NCBI): domain Eukaryota; kingdom Metazoa; phylum Chordata; class Aves; order Passeriformes; family Pipridae; genus Manacus; species Manacus candei. The sequence goes on from NW_026138066.1 coordinate 8,732,419, forward strand.
AGATATAGCAGATTATGGTAGTCAAAGGACCACCTGTTTCTCTCCCCTGTGACCTGAAGTTGTCTCCATTTTTCTGGGTGGAAGAAATAAGAAGTCACGGTACACATCTCTAACACTAATATGGAAAAGAGGGGAATACTGCAGGAGGAAACTCTGGTGACCAGAGTGCTTCTGCCTGACAGTGCATGAGACGGGGCTGTACTATGACTAGTTTGGGTTGTGAGGCAAGTAATTAAATGCAGATCTCCCAGTGTGGCAGCTGTTGCACTTCTGACCCGTGAACTCTCCTGTGTCAAATGTGCAGTGGTCATTCCATCGACACAGACAGTGAGGACCCCAGGGAATGCTCTTTCAGGGCAGCAATATAAACTTGCCCACTGCTCTGTGGGTAGTCTGAACCTTCTGTGGATAGTTCTGAAGACACTGCTGTATGCTACAGCATCTTAAGGGTTGCTCATGTTTATACTGGAGGGAAGGAATATTTTCGCTACTAGAGGAACCCTCAGTGTGTTTATATAAAATCATGGAATGGTTTGGGTTGGAAGGGACCTTTAAAGGTCACCTAGTCCAATCTCTCTGCAATGAACAGGGACATCTTCAACTAGATTGGGTTGCTCAGAGCCCCATCCAACCTGATCTTGAATGTTTTCAAGGACAGAGCATCCACCATCTCTCTGGGCAACTTGTTCCAGTGTGTTGCCACCTTCATTCTTTTTCCTTATAGCTAGTCTAAATCTACCCTCTTTTCATTTAAAAACATTAGCCCTTGTCCTATCACAACAGGCCTACTAAAAAGTTCATCCTCATCTTTCCTACAAGCCCCCTTAAAGTACTGGAAGCCTGCAATAAGGTTCCTTTTCTTTTCCATGCTGAACAATGCCTGCTCTCAACCTGTTATCATAGGACATCCCTCTAATCATCTTTATGGCCCTCCTCTGGACTCACTCTAAGAGGTTTGTGCCTCTCCTGTGCTGAGGACCCCAGAGCTGGATGCAGCACTCCGTGTGGGATCTCGCAGAGCAGAGGGGTAGAATCACATCCCTTCACCTGCTGCTCATGCTTCTTATGATGCAGCCCAGGATATGGCTGGCTTTCTCAGCTGTGAGCACACATTGATAGCTCATGTCCACTTTTTCATCCACCAGTACACCAAGTCCTTCTCCACTTGACCTCTCTCAAACTTTTCACCACCCAACCTGTATGCGTACAGGGACCTACCACAACTGAGATGAAGGACCTTGAACTTGTCCTTGTTAAACCTCATGAGTTTCCCATAGACCCACTTCTCAAGCTTATCCAGGTCCCTCTGCATGGTATCCCGTCCCTCAGGTGTGTCAACCTCACCACTCAGCTTGGTGTCATCTGCAAACTTACTGAGGGTCCACTTGATCCCACTGTCTATGTCATTGATGAAGATATTAAATAGTACTGGTCCCAGTACAGACCTCTGAGGGACACCACTTGTTGCTGATTTCCATCTGGATATTAAGACACTGACCATTCCCTCTGAATGTGACCATCCAGCCAATTCCTTAGTCACTGAACAGTCCATCCATCAAATCCATCTCTCTCCAATTTAGAGAGAAGGACGTTGTGGGGGACCATATTAAATACCTTACAGTAGTGCAGATAGATGATGTCTGTAGCCCTTCTCTTGCCCACTGATGTAGTCACTCCATCACAGAAGGCCACTAGGTTGGTCAGGCAAGATGCCCTTGAGGAAGCTGTGCTGGCTATCCCGAATCACCTCCCTGTTCTCCACATGCTTTATCATAGCTCCTAGGAGGATCTGCTCCATGATCTTCCCAGGCCCAGAGGTGAGGCTGACAGGTTGGTAGTACCCAGGAAATGGAAAGTGGATGCTGGTCTGGCAGGAGAGGTCGCAAATCCATCAAGATGAAACACATGCTGGGAAGAGATCTAAAACTTGGAAGCCACTTTATGTATAGCCCTAGCCTCTGTAGGGGCAGTCTCCACACATTCCCTTTAGAGCTATCACAGCTCGGAACACAAAAGGAAGCCACAGCCCTGGCAGTGAGGGCATTGATCCAGCAGCCCCTCCAAGAGCCCATTGAGAGAGGAGCTACAGAGAAGCTGCAGGGCGTAGCAGTGTCTTAAAATTTGTTTCAAACTTTTGCTATTTGTAGCCTCTGTGCCTGAAAAACAGAGGTCAATCAAAAGGCCACAGAAATGAAAGAGAGAAGGAATGAGAGATATTGGTTTTGCCAGTACAGAAATCAGATAGCCTTCCCCCCCCCACTTTAGGAAGTGTCTACTATCAAACTTCAAAGGAAGCTATGTAGTCATCCATACTTATTTATTTTTTGGTGCAGAATTCCCAGCAAGAAATAATCTTGTATTCAAATATTATCAGAAGGACTTCCATATATTTTTTTCACAGACAGAGGGACTTGGAGCAATATTAGTCTTTAGGACAAGTAATTTTCCTAATAATATAAATATCCCAAATCTGCCTCACTGTTTCTTACAGTACCAAACTGGTCTACAGAATTGTTGTGCAATGTGCAAGACCTTGCAAGAACAATCATCTTTTCTACTCTGAAAATTATTGTCATATATTAAGAACAACACAGAGTGGTGGGGGAACCTTATGTGGTGATGGGCCACAAACAATTGATTGATGCAGACGAGGATGTAGAAGCTGAAGTTGGTCTCAATGAGGTTGACTGTTTTACACACACCTGACTAGCACCCTTAACTTAAGCTGCCTTAGAGCAGCTTTAGCTGATTTTGTTCAATCCCTTCTCAACTCAATATACACACTGCTTTGGCAGGGAGAAGCTCAAACCTTGGAACATGGAGAAGAAACGATTTTTCTGTGGAGCTAAAGTCTCCACTTTCTTAGAGGGTTTGCAGGTGGTCAGAATTCCAGCTTCCCTGCTTAGGGCAGGTGTATGAATAACATGTAAAAGAGGGAAACATGAGAAATCCTCTTGTCTCCAGCTGCCTGAAAAGGGGAATTTGGCCCTATTTTTAAATGGCTTGTTTTTCTTGGATTTGAAAATAAATGGCATCTGTGGGTGCACAGTTTATTGCCAATAAACCAATTTTTCTAATTATCAGGGCAGCCCATTTTGCTAGACGGTATTAATATTTTATATAAAACCATTTACTAAAGAGTTTGCATTGTGTTTAGCTTATTAAATTGCATTAATAAAAAGTTTGATTCCTCATTCAACAGTGCTGATAAATAAGAGAATAAAAGGTTGTGCAGTTGAACTTTTATGCCATCAGACATTAAATGATTATTGGTTTACTTTTTACCAAGCCATAGCAGATATAATTTCCCTGCACAGTCTCTTAAAGGAAGAGTCTTTCACCTGCTTACAGCCTTCCCTGCTGCTAAGAGAGAAACTGAGGTAGTGCTCCTAAATGCTCCAGTGCTCCTAAGTACTCTAACAGCTGCAGTGCATTAAATGAAACCTCTCCACGATTTCCACTGCTGTGTGCAAGACAGACACGCCAGTACCTGGCCAACCCTCCCCAGGCTCACCACTTGGAGCCTTGTGTTCCCATGCCTTCCTCAGCACTCTCATGACATTGCTGGGACTTCCCACCACTAGCAGCCCACAGCAGAAGGTGGCACCAGGTATCGGGCCAATATGTCCTCTGGCCCTCTGTGGGAGCAGAATCTACCCACAAAAACAATGGGTTATGTTGAATACAGGAAAGTCCTAAGCCTTGTGAATACATAGTCTTGTTGACCATTTTCATGCTGTCAGTAATACAAGGTCCATTTCCTTGGTCATGGTCTTAGCTTCAATCACACGGGGAGGTGATGTAAGTTTAAGCTGCAATTTGATTACCTGCTTACAACACCATATCACGAAGATCTTCATGGCATTTTGTAACAGCTTGTGGTAGCTCAGGACACTCCTGGTTTAGGATCAGTGTTATAAAGCTGTTTTCCATGACCTCAGGGTCACACTTCACTGTTTGTGTTGGTGAAGAATTGAAGAGAGCAGGAAGGAGCAGAGTCTGTCCTGGGTGAGAGGCAGATGAACCAGGAATGACAGATGAGCCACGGAGTGAAGAAAACATTAGCTAAGGAACAGATGTCCCATTCCCAGAGTGCTTCAAAACCTCTGTAGCATGGACACAGAGCACAAGGTGACACAGCACAGAAATTGACACATTTTGTAAGAGTCATTTAAACAGAACACTGCTGAGCCATATGGCACTTTTAGGGATGGATACTTGTTCATGGTGACTGCTAACCTGGTCAGTAAGGGCAAGTGTGGTATCCTGATGACACTACTCAGTCAAACCTCAGAGCAGAAGAAAGAGATAGGCAAGACTGAGCTGCAGCTGGCTGGCTGGCTGTCTCTTTGATGTTTTCCTTCTCCTTCCAACGTGAAGAAGAGAATTGAGAACTTTCTCATTTACCTCTTTTTGTATGTTTTGCAACTAGTCTATTTTGCTTCAGACAAAATCCTCCTTAAAAATATGAGTACTGCTTCCTTTCTGTTTAGAGGCAGGAGGCAGCAGCTGCCTGGCCCTGGGCACAATTACACTCCATAGCGGAGGATGGAAGTCAGTGGCAGCCTCATTCTCTCCCCAACTTTCAGGGGGAAAAGTTCATTTTCTGCACAGCCTCCTCCTTCTCTGTGAAGAAAGAAGCATTTGAAATAGCTGCAGGAAGAGTAATAGGCACATGCATTTTGGCTGTTTCCTCTTTCAGTTGTTACTGGGTTTCCCCATGTCCTCCGCAAACACATTTTCTCCCATCTGTGTGTACTGCCACTCCACTCAGGTGTCTAGCACAGAACACACATTTCGTTCTGTTTGTTAGGCATCTGCTTTTTTTTTTTTTTTCTTTTGTCTTTAGCTTTCTAGGAGGGACTGGTCATTCAGGAGACCATGCTGTGTGACTGAGCTAATCATAGAGTCTATATAATGGTTTGGGTTGGAAAAGACCTTAAAGCTCACCTACTTACAATCCCCGGCCATGGGCAGGGACACCTTCCACTAGGCCGAGTTGCTCAAAGTGCATCTTCATGGCATCATTTGTGCTCACTGGAGCCTGGGAGTCTCCCCTGAGACATTTGCATAATACCTACCACTAGTGTTGGCTGTGTGAGCTACTACACTTGCTGTAGCTGCTTGATGCCCTTTTGCCCCAAATCAGATACTTCACACCTTCTTCCTTTCCAGGAAGACCAGCGTCATGTTTTTTCACATAGGTGTGCCTGTCTAGGATGGAGTGACCATCTTTTATGATTACAGAGGTGCCTCCCACCCTCATAATCATTCAGGAAAGATACTTCCCTTAGTGGATATGCACAATATTTTCAAGAAATGTTTATGCCGAAAATCCCATATTGTGCTAAGCTTCTGGTACTATTTAAACTGTCTCTCATTAAGAGTATCTGCAGTATCTAATGACTCTGAACTGCTTGATAAGTTTGATAGATGTCTCAAAATTGTAATGCCTGGATTTTTAGAAACCAGATATTACCACATGACAACCCACAGTACCAAGTGCAGTTTTGTAATCTGAAATTTAAATAAGATCAACTGATTTTCAGCCTTTTCAACAGGCTACTATTTTGACATATTTTTCCATCACCATGATATATTAAAAAAAAAAAACCAGGAGTCAATCACATGAAAAGACTGTTTCATTGCAAACTATTTAAACTCATGCTGTTGAACAGTGGTTCACTATCAAATTGCTGGAGCAGATACATCATGCTAGATAAAATAACTCAAGCCCTTCTTCTGTCTCTTGCAGATAAAAAAGTGGATCAAATTATGCTGCATGCAGCATACCCAGAATATGGTTGTTACTATCTCTAGGACACATTACAAGCTACCCTTCCAGCCTGAACTGATTCAGGATGACTGTCTCAAGTGAGCAGGTATACTTGTTTCTACAAAGGTGAAGAACTTTAGCTGGAGATGTTTGGGCAGCACTCTCTGCAAAGAGAAAAGAACGAGGGACAGAAAAAGAAACTGGACTTTACTTACTGTACCTTGGGACAGGAATGAAGATACCTGAGACTGGAAGCATTGCCTTCTGGGCTTGAGCCTGCTGTAGAGAACTGGAGATGTGCGTGTTCAGAGCGAGTGAGCTGCCAGTACAGTTTTATTTAGGCCTTGAAAGTCCCAGAGATTATAGAACTGTTATAGCTGGACCAGCACTCATGTACCCGAGACAAACTTCAGGAGTCCGGTGCAAATGACACAGGTGAGGTTTGTGTTGCAAGAATAATGGTGATAATGGGCTAAGTCCTGTGAGGGAAAATAGTCATACCATGTGTTGCTATACTGTTGAGCTCTGATGTTGGCTGGGACTTCTAGGACTGTTGATAACCATGATAACAAGTTCCTTCCCTATTTACTAACACTGCACATTTGTCTATAAAGAAAGCTTTATAGATCTCTGCTAACATGGAAGAAACTGAACAGCAGCCATGGTCTTTTTTTTTTTTTTAATTTGTGCAACTTAGATTGTTATGCTAAAAACTCATTTGGGGGGAAGGGGAAAAAATGGGACATATATGTTTTCTGACTGAAATTGTTAATCTGATGGGAACTTCTGAAAGATAATAACGTAATGGACAAAACAAATGTACTGAATCTTTTTAGGCCATGAACATCAATCATTTGAGCTCTCTAAATATCTGTGCTGACAAGTAAGATATCCACCGTCAATCATGAGGGGCTGTGTAGTGGAACAGCATTGTAATGGACTGGTTCTTGGTCCATGCTCCTGTTTGTGCTGAGAACTGGGAATCAGGTGGGGCAGCAATGCCCTTTATAAGGTTTCTTATAAAGAACTCTGCTCTCTCCCTGGAGGCTGCCACAAAATGATTTTGCCACCTGCTCTCAGGGAACAAATAATACACAAACTGCTGCAGTGTTTCTCTTTGTTATCCAAGGAAATATATATGTACTTTAAGTACTTTAATGACTCTCTATTCAATGCATGGTGACAATGACAGAGTCTGGGGAATGCTGTTCACAGCAGGACACAGTGGGTGCAAGTCCAGTCTTTGTGTACAGACTACTTACACTTGTATAACAGTCTGCCAAGCCATAAGCACTTCCCAGCTCTAGGGAGCACCAGGTAAAAAGGGAAGCTGCACATGCACTGGTTCAGGGCAGTCTGCCTTGCAGGCTTTCATACTTAGGCAGTTGGAGCTTCTCTGTAGAAGACACAAGAAACCAGACAGCGACTTGCATGATGTAGCTTTAAATGGCCAGTATCACATTGTTAAGACCAGGGGAGAGGAATTCCTCCCATGGACGATGAGCTGAGGTACCAAGGAAAGGCTGTGAAGGAACACAGAAGCATGATGAAGAGAGTCCTGCTCACATCCTCCCCAGCAATTCTATCACCAGTCTTATCTCCCATCTCACTGCTTCTTACAAGGTCTGTCTAGACTAGGAATGGTCCTGGACTGACTAGCAGTGCATATATAGACAGGAAAACCACAGTGTAAGATGTCTAGTTCTTGCACATGCTTTGTCCATGGTGTATAAGGAAAGGGGAGTACGAATGCCTTTGTAAGCACAGATGTTTGCACAAAGCACCTTATGTAAAAGACATTCTATATATTCCAATATTGTGAGGCTATAAATAGCTAGATAGAGAACAACCTGATCTTAAAATAAAAAACAAAAAAGTAAGTTTTTCATGCACTAAAATGTCTAAAACCAGCATTAAATGCCTGCATTTACAGGCACAAATCGCACCTTATCTTACAGTTTACAGTAACATTCACTGGAATCTTTGTAGTCTTCATTGTGTGTACTACAAAAGCAGCATACATACAGGAAAGAATGTATAGAAAGATATTTAGGGGAGTCACATTTTATGGTGAAAGTTCTACTTCTTTCATGGCTGAGTTTATTAGATTAAAGCTGAGCTTTTTGGGTATGAACATCCTCATGTAGGAGCACAAGGCTACCTAGAATGGTGAAGACTGAATCTCATTTATCAAACGCTTGCAAAACAGCTATGATAAATTTAACTTTTTTTTTCCCCAAAGACATTCTAAAACCTCTTATGACTGAAGTAGTTCTAGTACAAGGTCATGCAAATCTACAAAAGTAATTTTGTCTTGTTGAAATGAGCAGAATAGCTGCCAGACATGAAGTCTGCTGTTAATGGACAAATCTATTTGAGTCTTCCCTATATGTAGGCTATTTGTATTAGAATAGAAGTATCTTCTGAGATAAAATACTCATCTTTCAGTCTCTTAGCATAAATATTCATATATGTGACATAACCATATGCACAGCCAATCCAGTTCTCCACTTCCCATACATGTTGAGTCTGTGTTTAATGATGGAAGTTCTCCCTGAATATACTCTTAAAGCTATCTGCTACTTCTGTTCACCTTGAAGTTGTTTTTTTGTGGCAAATATCCATTACCAGCATGGCCATATGCCTTTAGCTATTTGTTGCCTGCCACTTTATCTAGGCAGAAGAATGGATTGCTTAAGAAAGTCCTTCTTCCCTTTCTTGAGAACTGAGGAGAGGAGTCTCTTATTCGAAGGCCCCTTTGAGTTGAGCAGATAGGCAACTCAGGCTCTGTATTCCAGTCTTTCATAAAGGCAGACTGATGCTAAAGCAAACGACTTCTCCTATGCCTCTTAAAAGGAAAGAGGCAATCTTCCCCATCCAAACTTATGTCTAGCCATGTTTGATTTGCCTTCTGACTGCACTAAACCCATCTTTAAACAGTGTATAATGAGCATAGTGTGGCTCTGCTGTCTTGTAATGCACGATTAGTTTGCTAACAACTTGTTTGAGTAGGCATGTGTGTTGCTTCATGTCTTTAAGATTATGCCTGAGCAGGAATAAAAAACAAAAATCACAATTCTCCTCCTGTTACTCCTAACTAGACTTTCTCTGAGGTTTCTCTCTCTCTTATGTCTGTCTTAATTAGATCATGCCAATCCTAATTTGGGAATGCAGATTTTAAGCAGGGAGAAAGGAAGGAAATACACAGACAATATACTAAATTTAGACAAATGTGTCTTTTTCAATTAGGGAGAGAGAAGAAGGAAATCAAAATTAAAAAAAAAACAGCAGAAGAAAACCTTTATATGAAAATTGTACATTGTACCTGAAATGGTGATTCTATTGAAGAGTACCAGGAAATTCAACTGGAGAGAAGTCTATAGCCAAGACAGCACTCTGTTACCAGCTCTAATGGCCCTCTAGCTCTTCTAGCTCAAGGTATACTACAGAATAGTATTGCACATTTCCTTATAAGTACACACCAAACATTTTTATAGCACTCAGAAACTACAGGAGAAAACAGCATTTAGACTCTATAGCTTTTCCCATGCCCATCTATTCTAAAGCTCGACATTACCTGTGGCTATTGTCTTCTAAAGGATTTCTCCAGTGTAAATAGTTGCATGTGCATGTTTAGGATAAACACCAAGTTCAGGGTTCCAGACTGTCAAGATTCTTGTGTGTAAGCATGGATTTAGAGGATGATGCCTAGCACATGTAGGATGTAAACAGCAGTTCCCCACCAAGCAGACTGTTGTTACAGCCTGGGGGAGGGAGGAAAACCCTTGGAGTGATAAATAAGGATTTGTGCTAGGCCTTGAACTGGCTTTGAATAAATCCATTCTGTGACTGTGTGCATGAGGAAGGATATTTAAGATGTGCAGTCATTGCTGTTTATTACTGTATATTATTTATTTCTTCCTTTCTCTGGCTACCTCCTTCTATTGACACAAATTATGCGCATGTGGAATTTGGATCTGAGAAATACATAAACAAAGGGGATTATAGTTTGGTCCCCTCAAATGATTCCTCCTTCAGATTCATCTTGCATTTTTCTTCCTCACCTGTTATCACAGAATTATCTGCTCTGAGCCAGGTTATTCCATGCTGACAAACCTGGATGAATGTTTGGAGATGGAGTTGCAGTCCAGCTTATTAAAAAGACAGATGAAATTCAGGAACATTTGTAAAAGTCTATTTTCTTGGAAGTTACTTTTGCCGAATAAACTGGATGGGTAGAAGTGGAGAATGAGGCTGTGTGCCACCTAATTTCAGTGATCTGGTCCCCCTTTTCTGATAGCAGTCTTGTTCTTGTCTGCAGACAAATTATCCAGACACCCACTATGATGCACTGGGCAGGTGACATCTGCTTTTGCCCAGGTCAAACAAGAAGCAACACAGGCAAGTCTATCTGGTCCAAGGAGCAAATAGAGCATTGTCAGAAGGACTAAAAGTAGGTTCAGTATGAGTGGGAAGTGCCTTGTCACAGGAGTGACAAAGTGTGCAGTGTGAGTCTTCTATGAAATGCTGTGGTGCAGTCACATCCCAGCACAAGCAGATGGGCTGCATGCAGGTGCTCTGCAGTGAGGCTAGGACCACAGTATGGCTGCAGCCAGATCTGGCCCTTAGTGGCATCAAACATAGAACTGCTTGGTTTTACCCCAAGAATACTTTGCAGTGGATGCAAATGGGAGGCTGGATGTAATTTAAGAAATTAGATGGGTAAGGTAGGTAAGGAAAGGTAAGATGCCTTCTGTAGAACAACAGGTCCTAGATTTCTCTGTTTAGTTTTCTTCTGTTCAAGAGACTGGTTTTCCTGTTCACCTCAAACTGAGCTCACACTGGAAGGCACAACGGAATGAAAGTTAATTTCAGCAACTTTTCAGGATGTGCTAATTCACAAAAACTCAGCCTATGGTTAAAACACATTACCAGGGATTCAGTGGTAGATCCTCCAGATGCCATAGCACAGCCAGGAGTAGCTGGGTCGCAGCAGGCCCTGCAGTGCTGGCAACTCTCTTCTTCTTCAGGGATGTGGTTCAATTAAGCATCTTTTCAACTGCTGGAATTTTGTGAAGGGACTACAGCAGAAAACTGCTCAAGGATGTTCATCTGGCTTTTCTTATACTTCAATTCGTTTTTTATCACACTCGTCAGATTCCCAGGTAGCAGAGTTTCTTGTGCTGACGGTAAGGAACAAGTGACCTCTGCTGCAGTTGCTAATACCCTTCTCATGTGCTGAGAACAGACCAGCATAACACCTTCTGTATGGGACTTCACCTCTGAGGTTACTCCCAAACATGAATTGTCTGCTTATTAAATGAAGGTACTCACAAGTGACATGTTACAAGAACAGAGGTCACAACTTCAAATGTAAAGGCAAGCCCAAATACCCCTACCCTCACAGTTTCCTGTGAGTTTTGCAGTCTTTTCTGTTGGAAAGTTGTTATGTGTCAAGCAAGACACAAGAACAACTTTAATGTTCTCAGCAAAATTCACAATAAAAGCTGTTAATACACCAAACAACCCAAAAGGGAGAAAGGGGGAAGAGGAGGGAGGAGAGGAAGGGCAGGAGGATATGAATGGAAAGACAGTATCTATGTTTTCCTGCTCCTTTCTCCTCTTTGTAAATTTTCAACATCTCATTTGCAAACTCCTGCAATTTTTCTTGTATGAAGACAACAGTTTTCTTCATACTCTAATGGCAATGCTTTCCCTCCCTCTGACAGAACAGTGGTCAGGAACTGCCTTCTTAAAATATCATAGAGGACTTGAACTAAACAAATTAGTTTTATGTAAAGTCTCTCAGGTGTATGAGGTCAGAAGAAGAGGATAAAACTGAACTGGTAGAAGACATCAGAAAACAGCAGGACAGAAAAAGGTCCAGGATGTGGTGTTATAGAACCTAACAAAGAAGAAAATTACAGATGTAGTCTGTGTGGACTTGGTGTTCCAATCTCTATCTTCTGTCCTGGGCCAGCTAGAAATCACTGTTTCACCATGTGGACTGTATTGCACCAGTTCCTGACTATGCCCATAGTAATGATTCTAAGCTGGCTTTTAAAAACAAATCTAAATGAGCTGTCATGGACCTTAAGTTCCCATCCTCTAAGCACTGAAGAACTACTCCTTTGACCAATTATTCTAACCTCAGAAATACTCAGAAATGTTTTTTTCTCCCCTCAAGGTGGATTAGAAAAAAACCCCAAACAAATAGAACATCTTTCTGAAATGTACCAAGTCTGACTTGAAAGAGCCCAAGCAAAGACAATCCAACTTCTTTGCCCAGTAAGCTCCTTTAATGTTTAGCCAACCTCATTGTTAGAAAATGGCAAGGTTACTTTCAACCTCCAAAGCTATTCTATTGCAGATGGTACTTACTATTTAGTGCCATCATGAGAAGTTCTTTATATGCATGAACACCCTTATGCAATGATCTTAAGAACATATCACTGACTAACATATAGTGACTCACTGTCATCCTGTGGCACGTGAAGGAGAGTGAGTAACTGGATAAAACATTATCCTTCCCCCAGTATATCACTTCAGTTTTGTGCGACAAGGTATGCTGGGATTTCCCAAGTGGAAAGCTACTTCTAGATCTTTGCATTCTCAGGTAAAACAGCTGTTCACCTCTTTAATATTCCCATTGTGTAAGTTTGGTTTTCCCTGACGCTGGGTCATTTCTGTGCCTTTTGGCATTCACAGTACCATTTCATGAGAAGCATGTGGAAAGATTCTCTATGACAGACCACTAAAACACTGTCCCTCTACTCTCAAAGCTGAAGCTACATCAGTAATGAGGCCCTGTGACTCAGATTCTCTTGATAGCAAAGCTCTCAGCCTGGGGTTTCTCTTGAAAAGAATGTGAAATATTTTAACTTTCTGGACCTGTCAGCTCCTATGCTTGGAGTATGCAAGCATTATGAAAGACCTGGAAGCTTCTGCCAATTTAATTTCTGACAAATACCTTCTGCAAGAGAACTGGACTCACAATGTTTTTTCTGACTTCTATTTTGGGTGTTATTGCATGTTCTGTGTTTCACCATGACCTGCCTGAGTCCACATTTCACGGCTTTTAAAGCTAGTCAATCTGCCCATGCTTTTAATTTTGCCACGTACTTTTGGCTTAAAGCACTCTATGCGAAATCAAAAGAAACAAAGTGTATCTAGCAAGACTGCACTGTTTCCCTTTCAAAGATGAAAAGTGTCTTTCTATTGTGTGTGTTTTGCCTCTTCTATCCTCTTAGTAAGGAATAAACTGCAGATGAACTTCAGACTCCTCTCCTCTGAGCTGTGCTGAAATTCTGCCTCTCTTCAAAGCAGCCTTTTGATTCTTCTAAACACACCGCAGCTTGGCCCCTGTTTTCCTTGACACTTTGCCAAGCCTATTACACATGTCTGAGCAACCAGGGCAATAGAAGAATTATGATTTCCATTTGGCCAAGTCTAATTTTCACTGGCTTTGAAATACAGCAATTGCTTTTCTTTTGTTTTATTTTTTTTCTTGTCATTTTGTTGTTTCTCTTTTCCTTTTTTCTCAGAAAAATTGAACAATAAAAAAAATCCTAAGATGAAATCCCCTTTCCTACACCACTTTTTTCTAAAATAACTACTTATTTTTTCCAGAACAAGATTTCATTGTCTGAAGATGATATTTCTTTTTGCAGGAAAAAAATGTGCTAATGAGGTCATATGTAATAAGAACATATGGAATTGCCTCACCATTATCTCCATTTCAACTGTTTTGGAAGGAAGATGAAAGCAGGATATGTGTGTGTGTGTGAAGGAAGGCAGTAACCATGGCTAGTAGAGCATTCCTGCACCATATGAGTGGGAATGCATGTACTTCTGAGGTAAAAGTATTTGCTTTTCAGAAGGGACTATGCAGGGTGGAGGAATAAGCCAGTGAGGACCTTATGAAATTCAATAAGAACAAAGTCCTGTGTCAAGCAAGGAATAACCTCTTGGAACAATACAGGCTAGGGACTTACTAGCTGGGGAGCAACTCAGCACATGCTTGGAGGGGAACATTGTTGGACACAAACAACTCAGGAGTTTCTGGAGTTGCTAGGGATAATTTACTCATGGATGTGTTGGACAAGCCAGCAGAAAAGCTGGGTAGAGAACAATTGATCAGGAAAAAGAAAGCAGTTTTATGATGAAAGCTGCAGTGATTATAAGGTGGTAACATGCAAATTTCTAAGTGATATGAAGGCAAGCAGCGACATTACCAACCTGCAATGCATGAAAGCATACTTCAGCTTGTCCAGGGAACTGAGATAAGGATTGCCTGGGAGGCAGCATGCCAAGGCAAAGAGCTCTGGCTCTTGACTGTCAGTTGGCTTATCTTCCAAGACAGCTTCTTAAAGCCAAAAAATGGTCCATTCCAATCCTCAGGAAAATGAACAAGTGTGGCAGGAGGGTGGCCTGGCTGCAGTGGGAGTTTCCAACTGAGCCCAGACAAGAAAAGGAAACATTTGTAAGGTGAAAACAGGGACAAACAGGAAGAATACAGAAGAGCAGCATGTATAGAGGATGTGGAAGGCCAAAAGTTGCCTGAAATTGAAACTGTCAGTGTATCTGGAGAGTACCATTTTACTGAAAAATTTTTCCGTAAGACTTCCCAGAGAATAGTGTCAAGGGGAGAGTGTGGGGAGGAAGGAAGAGGAGTAATTTCCAGAGCAGAGGAAGATTGAGATAAGGACCACTTAAGCAAAGTAAACCTACACAGCCTGATGGGGTACTTCCAAGGTTGCTGAGCAGGCTAGTCTCTATAGTTTTTGAAATTTCACAGTGATCAACTAAGTTCCTTAAGATTACAAAAAGTACACCTGTTTTTTATAAGAAAAGGGGAAAAAAAGATACGTGAAACTGCAGGTCTGTCTACAGTGTCTGGAAAGATTATGAAGTAAACCATTCTGGAAACCATGCCCAGACATAGGAAGAACAAGGTCAGTGGGAACAGCCAGCATGGATTTACCAAGTTATCCCAACAAAACTGATTGCTTTCTCTGATGACATATATCCATGATTATGGATGAGTGGAGAGAATTATATGTTGCTCACCTTGACTTTAGTGAGACTTTTACAGTTTCAAATAACATCTTTATAGAAAAATACTGTTTGAATGAACAACTTAAAAACTGTGTGAGAAACTACCTAGACTGCTGAGTTCAGTTTAAGTGTCAACTGTTCAAAAACTAGTTGACAGTCGGTTACCAGCTATGATCCTTGATGGTCAGTAAGGGGGTAGATGTTGTGCAGTATTTTCATTAATGTCCTCAACAATGGGTCAGAATGAATTCTTGCTGAGTTTGCAGATGATGGCAAATTGTGTAGATTACTTGAAACACTGGACAACAGAATTGTCATTCAGAAGGACTTTGATAAACTGGAAGAATGGCCAGACAGAAGTTTCCTGTAGTTCAGTAAGGGAAAATGCTTCATTCTGCATTTGGAACACGACAGCTCCATGCAACAGCACAGGCTGGGAACTGACTGGCTCAGTGGCAGCCTTGCAGAAAATGGCTTGGTTCTGATGGACAGCAAGGACAAGGCAAATCAGCAACACATGTTAGTGAAGGGTAACCACTTTGTTGGTAAGAACGTAGAGACTCTGGTTTGTTTAGCTGGGAGAAGAGGAAGGGCAACTTGAAGTCTTCCATTAACAAAAACGAGATTGTAGAGAAGTCTATGCTGGACTTTTCTCAGAGGTGCCCAGGAAAAGGACAAGAAACAAGTTGCAACAAGAGAAAATCCAGCTGAACTGAAAGAAAACTTCACAGTGAGAGTGGTCAGATATTGGAATAGATTTCCTTGAGAGACCGTGTGAACTCCATCCTTAGAACTCCTCAAGACTTTGACTTGACCTGTCCACAAGCAAACCAATCCTAGTTTGCCTTCTGTATTAAATTGTCGTCTGCATCCATGATTTGCAATGCTGATGAAACAAATAGGTGCTGGGAGGACAGATATTTATATGGGGTTGCCTCTGCTGTGCTATTCCTAGTACTCAACCTACAAAATATTGCCTCTAGCATACTGGATGTGACTTCCTTCAAGTGTCTAAGAGGTTTTGATGAAAGAAAGATCAATTAATGGATATGAAAAGATCTATCAGTTCTTCATACTAAAAGGGAACTCAAAGGACCCTATTCCTTAAGAGAATATTTTCTACATGCTTGATTTTATCTTTCTCTGCATCCACTACATGTTCAAAGGAAGAGAACTGACATGCATTTCTCTTCTTGCTATAGATTCATCTTGGGTGGACATGATTTCAGAATGAGAAGAGGCTGAACTTCTGGATCCAAACATCATTCTGTCCCTTGTCAAAATGTCACAGGAGTCTGAAGTGACTAGAAAAGCCTGAGGTGACAGAAGTCTTTGCTATTCTCACCAGCAAACACAACCCCCTGGGATTTTTGTAAGAATAGTGTTCTAATCTAAACTACGGTCAGACTGACAGTTATTCCTCTAGAAAATATGGCTACTTGTGCTTGAGCAAAGAGTCTGGTACAATAAAACTGGATCATCACACTGAGCCAGTTAGTGCTGAGGCTTCTATTCTCCACTACATGCAGACTGAAAGCCTGCTGGTCTGAAGGTTTGGGTGTCCCTGTCATGCATATGTGTTGAACTTATACAAAGAGAAGCCCTCCCACAAACCTTTGCTTCCTTGCTTATGAGCCCATCTGTGAAGCACCACATTATTGTTTTGCATTTTAAGCAAATGACGGAGACATCTTAATGTTCCTGTCAGCTCTAATAAGGCTTCCCATATTTAAAGAATATTTAATCTGCCTTTATTTGTGCATTTACAAGTGACATCATAATGTTGCTATCTGAACTCCCCGGTTCTAGTTCATTCAATGTTCAAAAAAAGTGTCACAGATGGAGTATGAGGGATGACAACAGTGGCCTTGACTCTACAGCAGATACTCTGGGAGAACACTTGAGAATAGTGATGCTACCTCTCTTCCCCTGCCATGGAGAAATACTGGAAGCCCTTGCCACTGTGACTGCTTTGGCTGTGGTTCTGGATCTATGAGGCAAACTCTGACTGATGAAACAGAATTGTTCTTAGGACAGAGTACAACCAGCAGTGAAAGCCTTTCAGAGGTTGTGGGGCAAGTCTGAGGTCCTCAGCTATGAACTAGCGCTGTGTTTTCATCGCCATTGGACCCAGTTCTGTGAGCCCATAGCTGTGTTAGAGAGTGACTATTGCCCTGGGGAGTCAAAATTTTACCCCTAGTAATGGAGTAGTTTGGTGTAGGCAAGACCATCACAGATAGAAAGGTGACTGATACTTCAGGGGTATTCTATAAGGCATTTTTTTTCCAAGCAAGTGAGAAACATCAGTGTGACTATTCAGGAATTTAGTCAGATGCAGTCAGCTGAAACAAGTGCAGAAAAGCACGGGCAATATTTTGAACATTAAGTGACATTCATCCCCTTGGAGTGATATAACCAGCTCCCCAAAACATGTGGAGGTAGTGTTATATCAGATTTGTTAAGGCCTTGTCCTATTACAGGGACAGATACTGCTTCTGGAGTGACCATAATAGCTCTGAGGAAGATGTAAATACAACAGGAAAAAAAGTCATGAAAGAAAAAGAGAGAAGGATAAATAAAGGTTCTGGTCATTGGGCCATACCATCAGGAGAAGCACAGCAGATGCCAGGCATGCAGCCTAATCTCACACCTAGGCTCAGGAGGGAACTGAGAAGTGCATGCTTGGGAAGGGGGTGGGACTACTGCTTACTGTTACTGAGCAGAAGCCATATGAGGTCACTGGTGAAGGATCAGTGGCTAAGAAATTATTTGACCCCCATTGGTGCACTGCAGATGGACTGTGACAGTTATCTGGCTTCAGGTCATTGTCAGACAGCCAAATGCACAAGTCCTTTAGAAGGAGACAAAGGATTTAAGTATTTCCTGATGGCTTGTGACATTGCTTGTAATTTTATCAAGTGTGCAAGTACTCTTCAGTGACCAGGAACATAACTGGAGGCATGCATGGACCGATCACATGCCCCCATGTCTATGTGAGACACCCATGCTGCAGACAAGCTGCCCTTGGTATTTCCAACTATCTGAGGCCAATCAAGATTCAAACTACATTTTGAGATGGTCTGCTTTCTGGAGTGTCAGGATGGTACTGCTTAAGGAGGGGATATTAATGTTATGTCCACAATAGCATTCCATACTCAAATAAAAAGGATTAAAAAAAATGTAAGTAAGATAAAGAACTAGACAGCAATGGGAGACAGGGAAAAACCTCATCAGTCACCTATTAGTTAGCTTCACTGCTTGTTTATTAGTATTATATTTATGTGGTGTTCATGGCTGTTTTGTGTGTGGAGTGTTGCTGTGCAACAGCAAAACTTGCCACAAATTAAAATTCACCCAACTTACATGAAAAGAAGAGAAAAAGAGCTACCTGTTCTCAGCATGAATTTTTTTTCAACTGATTTCATCCTAGGCAATTAACTTCTTATGAGAAAAGACCTATTTTGTGCCACGGGGGAAGGAAAAATACCCATGCCATAAAATATAGTGAAGGCTGAAGCAAATTGAGCTGAATTCACAAAGTACTCAAGCAAAGAGGTCAAGTGAAATTGCTCCATAAAGTGTTCATTTCTAGCCTTTCTTCAGAGCTTCAACCAGCACAGCAAAAACTCTGATGCCCCATTACCCTTATTTCAAATACTTGCTTCTCAGCAGCTCAGTTCCCACAATGGTGACAGAAGGCATTTCTCAAAAAAAAAAGGAAAAAAAACCCCAACAAACAGACCAAATCCCAAAACTTGTCAACTCATCCAGTTCAGTGCAGCCTACCCATGGGCAAACAAAACCAAGTTTTTTCCATTTTTGCCTTGCAGGGATCATCATTTCAGCACTAAAGAATTCCTCCTGAAACAAAACAAAATAAAATAAAGAATATGTTTGATGGTCCATTGTCTATCTTTTTCTCCCCCCTGTTTTTAAAAGCAAAATCAGATCAACACAGCTGCCCTTCCTAGATATCAGACATACCCTGCCAAGATAAGCAGCCCCTCACATATCTGATCAAATGTCATTTAACTCCCTACAATCCAAACAGTAGAATCAAGGTTGGAGCTGCAAATAAGGACTTGAAATCCTTTCTTCTCCATAAGATGGGTCACTTTTTAACTGCGAGAGTGAAGTTCCTGCACCCAGTATTTAGAGTTGTTGAGGATAGATGATGTCAGCCTGAACTGTCTTCAACACCTCTCTACATAACAAGCTGGGGACTTACCTCTGTGATTTGTTCCAGCAGTGATCTAACTGCAGGAACTGACAGTCACCTGGTAACTGGTTATTCAGAGAAGGCTTTCAGTAGTCTTATCCATTTGGATTAAAGCCAAGAAAACACCACGGTTCATGTCTGTGTCTATGGATATTCTCTTTTTTCACAAGGCCCCCTTTGCAACATAGAACAAATTTATCAGCAAGCACAAATGAACTACTCATACAGAAAATGCTGAGGACAACAGGCCTAGGAAAGCTATCTCATTAAGATTAGTAATTCAGGAAAAAACTACGAAGCAGGGTTGAGCTGCCTGCAACAGGAGAGATTAGAGCTGGCTGGTGTAAATTTTCTTAGACCTCTGAGGGTAAAAACCTTAGCCAAAAGAAGTCTTTAAACATGGCACTATATTTTAACTGCAGCAGATTTGTTTCTCTTTTTCTTTTTTATATGGCCAGAGGGCCCTGTAGTATGTTTATTTCTCTTTATTGCAAGTTGTGTGTTATGTTCACCTGTTAGTTAACTATTATTTAATTGTGTTAGGGCACAAATGCAAGTGCTTGCACATTATTACCAGTGCTTTAATTCAGAATACATGTTGACATGGTTTTGACCTGTGCCAATCATCACTGTAACATAGAACCAGGTCTCATTTCAGAGGAGGGCACAAGCTGCAGGCTTTTCCAGGTAGGCTGTCTAAAGCAATACTACTTCAGTCTGTTCCCTCTGGAAAGAACCATTTCAGTGACCACAGTTGTTGCTGTAAGGCACTGTGCACCTTATGTCAAAGTCTGCATGGCTTCAGAGAAGAAGCTTTCTCTGTCATTTATCCACAGTGCTCTGTGCCCCCTTTGTCTGGTCTGAAGAGTATCAGTTGCCAGAGAAAAATTCTCAGACCCCATTTGTGGATCAATGAACAAATATATTTGCCTTTCTTTCAGGCAGACCTATGTGATGACACCATCCCTGAGGGTTTCTTGCACCCTTCACATCTTCTTACATTCTTCACATCTTCTTGTAGCTCTTGCTATACACAGAGAAGCTACCTGGGTGCCAGCCACAGCTGGAAGACCTTTAGATATAGCAGAGAAAAAAAAGGAGTGTGACTAAGTTAGGAGAAGAGAAAATAAGGTGTGAAGCAGAGCATGGACTTAAAAGTGTTTTCTTCTTCCAAAGTATAAGAAAATATAGTGGTTTACCAGCATCCTGCCCTTTTTCATGGCACATGGGAAAGCTGCAGGAGGCCAAGCAATGATTTCTCTTCCTGAAGTGGCAGTCAATGCCATGCTTCCATATCAGACTCATCTTTCATCTTCTTATGAGCAGCCTGTGGCTTACCAGTGTAAGCAGGTCTGGATTCCATTGCCAACAGCCCACTCTGATTTCTCGTGGAGACTTGAAATCTATACAACAGATTGTCTGGTTTCAAAGCTGTTTTGAGCAGAGCTAGAACAATCATCTCACATGACAAAGCAACACCTTTCTGGTGTGGGCCTTTTTACAGGCAGTTCAAAAAGTGGAGAAATTTTTCACAAGTGTCCTATCTCCTTTGTAAATACTGAAGTGTGTCTGGCAATCCACAACGAAGAAAAGAACGCAAAGAAAATGTGTGCAGAAATACTCTTTCTGAACTGGTACCAGTGCCAGCAAGGGCTGGGGTTTAAGGGTTAGGTTTTATTTCTAGATCCATGGAAATAGTCCAAGAGCAGATTTTTCAAAAGATGCAAGATTTACATCTAAGTTCCAGTTCTTGAAGGTGGAAGCTGGGCTGTGGCATTCAGACCAGGGGTCAGAGTTTACCTGCAGTGCTCATAGATGACTATTAGTTAAGCTACTCTAAATACCAACCCACAGTCTAATTAATAATGTTAATAGAATCACAGAAATACTTACATTTGAAGAGACTTCTGGTGGTCATCAGATCCAGTCACCACTTAAAGCAGGGCCAACTTTGAACTAGTCTGGGCAGGACCTTGAGCAACCTGATCAAAGTATCTCAAGGTAGTGTGAGAAAGGAATGGTACATTCATGGTGGGGGATATGAATTAGCATTTCAGAAAGTGTGTTTGGGAGATCTGGGGAAGGAATAGAGAGTGTGAGCAAGAAAAAACCTCCAGGTTTTTGCTAAAAAAATTGTTCATAGATGCAAATGATGGGGTCAATTTTGTTTTTTCTCAATGGGGATGTAGCTTTTTGAAGTTTGAGACACCATTTCTGTGGCAAATGCCACATCACTAAGCATAAATAAAGCCTCAGGTTAGCATATAGCCTTCTTACCATCTCTTCCTGATACCATTGTCTGAGAGAAATTAGAAAAAAAGATACTTTAATAAAATAATAGTTTTCTAGTTCTTTCTATTGTTGCCTGTTTGAATGATTTACTCTGTTGTGGCTATGGAAAGTTGGTGGAAGGTAGCGTTTTCAAATATTTTTTTCCCAGAAAAATCTAAACTTAGAAAGAAAAGAGTATTACATCACAAGTTGCTTCATTATGGTCCTGTGATGTTTTTCTCAGTATATGAGTGCTCATCTCATAGCTGGATTTAAGGACATTGTAGTTCTTTAGTGCTGTCCCCTTCCAGGAAGCATTAGATGGGATGCTAAATATATTAAAATTAACATAAAATCTCAAACAACGTGTAGTATTGGAGGTACAGTTCAGAATCTATCCAGGAGTTCAGAAGCTATCCAGAATCTATACCAAAGCAGTCATTTAAGTTGTTTCATCCAGCAGGCAACAACTTTTTATACAGGCATCGTTTCAAATTAGACTGACCTACATTTTAGCTCATTTATAGTTCAATAGGGTGTGCAAGAGACCTCCCAAAATTTTCAGAGTTGGACTGAAGAGTTCAGCAAAGCAACTATAGCTACAGAACAAAGAGAATTCAAAAGAGGGTTAAATTCAGAGGAGGTTGTAATATGGAAAGGGGGCTTTGCTTTACAAGTGCTCTCACTCATTAACAATAGAAACATCAGTTCTAACTGTTCAGCTTTCCATACAGGAACAGGCTTAAATCTTCACCACAATTTCTCTCACAGGATGCAGGCCTCTCCCATCTGCTTCTGTAACTGATCACAAATTGAAAGAACAACTCTAAAACACTGACCTCTTTTCCTTATGGGTTGTAGGAGAAGTTGAAAGAAATGTAAGTTTATATTCAGCAGTAGGTTCTCCAATCTGCTGTTAAGTTATTCATCCCCAGTCTATTCCTGCATCAAGTGTTAACTACACAGATGATCCATGTATGCTACTGTGCTCATTTACTAGGGTCCTTGTAAGGCATTTATCTCTACCTGCTAACAACAGGTCTTCTAGCATTTCAAGGAACAAACACCTGCAAAACTGAGGGCAGAGGCTGACTGTAACCATTCAATTCATCACTTGAGAGATTAAAACTAAAAATATAGTCCACACATGAAAAAAGTGATCCTTAACAAAAATAGACCAAGAAACCAGGAGGTATAAGTTCCAAACATTTGCTTCAAAATTCAATTCTACAGCTACATTCTGCTTTCATGGTTTTCTTCCAAAGAAAATGTCCAAAGTAACTAGGAAGTATTGGCAAGTGCCTTCCCCGTTTTATTTCCACCTTAAGCCATTTGGGTAAATGGCGTATTTCTGCCAGTAGTTACTTACAAGATGCAAAGGGAAGTAAACCTTTCAAGATGCAAGGGCTACAAAGAAGAAACAGGTATAAGAAGAAGGCTGGTAAAATGTAAAAATCTTACCTGTCCCACCTTGGATTTAGAAATTAAATTTTTCCTAATTGTAGCATGCAGTGAAGTCACTGTTTTCTTATGCCAGCTGCACAACCAGAGGGATTGTATAGAGTTATCCAGACCTTATTCACATCCAATGCTTGTGGTGGATTTGTCGTTTCAATTATGCATGCTCTGAGAGTAGAAAGCTGAATTTGTAATGAACTTTCAATGCCATCAAGGAGAAAAACCAACTTCACGCGCTGAAGTAATGTACAGAGTATTTTTTGTTTTATTCCTGCCTACAAAACTGTTTCCAAAGACAGCAGGAGGGAGATAAGTCTCATATGTATAGAAAAACAACAGCACACTTACTGCATCTCTCATATGCATCCATTGTTACAAATTGCCTCTACAAAACACACTCCTCCATCTCACTGAATAGTCACCTCAGCCTTCCCTTCCTTCTCACTGGGTAATCTCTCTAATCAACTCCCCCCACTTCCTGACCCCTTGTCAGTTAAACATGATGACTCTGTAACTCCAAAATGCACTCTAGAGATAAAAATCACTTCCAGATTATGGTGTCCAAATATATCTAGCAGAGAAATTAGTTTTAACCTTCAGATAACACTTATATATTTTTAAATATTGGAAAATTATCATCTTCTGATTATACCCTCTCCTCTTAGAGCCCCACTTTCCATTTGGTATGGTTCCCCCCTCCTCTTATTCACCCTCAATGGCAAGCATAATCCCAGTAACTCCACTTCAGTAGAATTGATTGAGTGATGGTCAAGTATACAGTAACTGTATCAGGTCAAAGTAAAATTTGAAATCATTTCACTTCCCAGACAAAAATCCATTTTTTCAACTGAGGTTATTGTCAGCACACATAATCCACTAAAGAAATGAATGTAAAACTCAGGAGGAGGTAGATAAGTCTTTGCATCCACATTGCTTCTAATAGCCCCATTTAAGGTGTAAACTTGAAAACAGCTACTGTCATATGTTCAAAATATGTTCCACTTTTGTCCTAGAGTTTGTTTATTGAGTGGAGAGGGAAGGGGTGAAAAGGCACTTCCAAAATGCTCTGCATTCATGAAGACAGTTCCCGTATTGTTATTCATTCAGCAAGTCACAGTGTTTTCACTCTTTTTACCTAGTGAAAACAAAGTCATCGCTTTTCATTTTTCTCTGAAAGTTTTGATGGCCAGAAATGTGACAGTTTTATGAGGCACACTGGATACCCAATATGCTGTTGATAGATGAAAACAATAACAGTAGCTTAAAAATGTGAAATACCAAAGTAAATTTCATTAACTTACTAGCTTTAATTCTCAGTAAATACTCTTTATTTTGATAAATACTCCCTTAGCTCCCCATCTGATGGAAGAAGGAACAGCAGCACAGAAGAGATGAAACCTCCTGACCCAAAGTTTGAAATACAACTTGAATCTGAAACTGGGACTTTGATGTGACCACCAGGTTACCAAATACATGATTCCCCTAGGAAAAGGAAAAAAATTAAAAATACTCAACTCACTTGGTCACTCTTGAAATCCAGATAAAAGGCTTCCTGGCACCATAAGGAAAGGACTGAATAGCAATAAAGGCATAAAGCCTTTTGTTTTCACACTGTAAGCTTTGATTCTCAGCTTTGATTCTCAACTTGGTCAGTCTGATGGCAAACAAAAGACCATTTCTCTTTAACAATTGCTCAGTGGTCCGCATAAAATAAAAAGGTTGTTATCTTGATCTTACATGTAATGGAAATGGAACAAGATAACCATTACAACTGTGAGAATAACTTACAATGATTTATATACTCAGTGAATCAAAGCATTTTCTTCCTTCTATAAAAGTTAGGACTTGTACTACAGAGGAATCCATTGGAATGGAACACATCCCATTCTTTCTAAATGCAGTTCTCTTGTTTAGATGTGTGAAACTTCTACAATGAACTATAAACATAAGCAATACAAGTTTCATCTGTCTTTGCCAATGAACTTGATAGCCAGTGTAGGGTGAACAATGAATTTATACTAATTTCAAAAGAGTCTGGAATTAGGTATCCAACAAGAAGGATTCTGATGGTGTTGCTCTTCAGTATCTCATGGCTGATCAAAGATGTCAAAAGGATGAAGGGAATCTCCCTCTGAAGATCTGTGGGTAGAGTTGGTTCCTTCAAGAGCATAATTTTAAAGCATCAGGATTAAAGTGGCAGGTGTTTACTTTTTACCCAGAAGTTCTGCAAAGCACTTTGAAATATTTTTGCTGCCTTCTTATAACTGGAGCTAAGATAAACTTTCAAGTCTTGAAATTTTATTTTCATCGTCTACAGAACTTTAGAGCACCATTCATTTTTAACACTGTAAAGAGAGCATGCCTGTGTCAATCCATTTTTAATAGCTGTGATTAGTTGTGTTTCTTCATTCAACAAATAGATTGATTTCTTTTGGATGGAA
The DNA here is from genome assembly GCF_025592945.1 of Manacus candei. NCBI lineage: Eukaryota > Metazoa > Chordata > Aves > Passeriformes > Pipridae > Manacus > Manacus candei. The sequence goes on from NW_026138066.1 coordinate 8,757,641, forward strand.
AGAGTAAGAAAGAGGAAAGAAAATGTACTAAAAACCATGAAGCCTTTCATGGGCCACATGAAACTTGCCCCAACACAGCTTTTAGTCACCCAGTACCCTAATTTTCCATAGGTGGAATGAAGGTGTTCAATGCTTTTATGCCCTACTTCCCAAAAGAGAAATTACATGCTTCAGCATGAAAGAAGTGTCAGTATTCCCCCTTCTTTTCTTTCTGCCTGACTCTGGACTTTGTTCAAGAAATTCTGCTTGCTGTTATGTTAGGGCTACATCTATAATGGTATGTTCAAGTATGCCCAGAAATTTTCAAGATCTGGAACATGGCTGTCTATGAAAATAAATGGTCAAGCAGATTATTCCCTGGAAAGCCCTGGTCTGTGCTCTTAGTTTCTGGGCATGGTTGGTCTGACTCTAGCCAGATCCTTTGCAATGGATGTAGATGCTGGAAGCAGTCTCATAGGAGGGTTGAGTATCTCATCTCTTGGTGAAGATGGTAGAGATGCTTCAAATTGGTCAATGCAATCCATGTGTATGTGGGTGTTCATGAATGTTGGATGTAGAGTGAGTTAGTCAACTGCTGTTTCAAAAATGGAAAAGTCCAAGAGTTTAAACCAGTCGATTAAAAACTTTATTTAATTTCATTTTTGCTCTTTGCCTTACCATTTTCTAAGTGGAGTGCAATGAAGAAGTGGTAAAATTAAGGCTAGACCACTTGTCTTCAAGTGGTCAGACTACCCTCTTACGTAAAAGATATTAACTTCTTTTGAGAGATGACTGCAACAGTATAAGGCCTTCAGGTCAAAGAAATCCAAGACTGAAATAACCAGTTCTATTTCATTTATCTTACACTGGATGAGAACAAATTCAGAATGTGCCAAAAGGTGCTAAATTTAGTAGCCTTGCTCATCCAAAAAGCAAACAGCTGCCAGTAAACCAAATGCATTCTTTCTTATCAGTCATCAGCATGATAAAAGGAAGGATGAAACAATTTGTCTGCCAAAACATACTGAGGCTTCAGGCACGTGCAACACAACCCAAGGGTAAGTCCCAGGCTTAACAATGTAAAGAGTTAGCAATCACAGCCTGTCACTTCCACTATTCAAGAACACTCTGGTGACTATCTGTTGACAAATTGAAAGAGATTCAGAGAAAAAATGCAAGTCTATTTCAATGAGAGGATATGCTGTCTTCTAGTAAAAGGTTTAAATATGTTCATTGTACCGAGGTCATTAGAAGAGTTGCTATATCATGACCTAAAACTACCTATGGAGGGAACGGAAAAATGTTCTGGTTTAATTTTCTTCACGGTAGCTTGTACAGTGCTGTATTTTGAACTTGTGCTGGAAATGATGTTGATAATTCAGGGATGTTTTAGTTACTGCTGAGTGGTGCTTACACAGAGTCAAGGCCTATTCTGCCTCTCACCCCACCCCATCCACGAGGAGGCTGGGGGTGCACAGTAACTTGGCAGAGGGCACAACTGGAACAGCGTACTGCAACTAAACCAAAGGATATTCCATACCATATGGCATCATGGTCAGCAAATAGAATTAGTGGAAGAAGAAAGAAGGGGGGGACATTTGGAGTGATGGTGTTTGTCTTCCAAGTAACCATAATGTGTCCTGGAGCCTTGCTTCCTGGGGATGGTTGAAAACCTGCCTGCCCATGGGAAGTGGTGAATGAATTCCTTGTTTTTCTTTGCTTGCACGTTCAGCTTTTGCTTTACCTGTTGAGCTGTCTTTATCTCAAGCCACGAGTTTTCTCACTTTTACTCATCTTGTTCTCTCCCTCATCGCACTGGGATAAGATCTCCAAGTCAAACCTACTTAACCTAGTACTGCTAAATCTATCACTAAATCATGTCCCTAAGTGCCACATCTACACGTCTTCTAAATACCTCCAGGGATGATGACTCCACCACTTTCTTGGACAGCCTGATCCAATATTTGAACAACCATTTCTTCTGGTGAAGAAATTTTTCCTAATGTCCAATCTAAACCTCCTTTGGTGCAATTTGAGGCCATTTCCTCTTATCCTTTCTCTTATTACTTGGGAGAAGAGATGCATTCCCACCTCTCTACAGCTCCTTTCAGGTAGTTGTAGAGAGCAATAAGGTCCCTCCTGAGCCTCCTTTCCTCCAGGCAGATTTCCAACCACTCTGTCCCAAGCCTGTAACACTGCAAGGGATTGTTGTGATCCAAGTGCAGGACCTGGAACTTCCCTAATTGAACTCCAAGCAGTTGGTCTTAGCCCATCGATCCAGTCTGATGACACTGAACAACTCCCCTGGCTGAGCAGGAGACTGGACTAGATGATATCCAAAGATCCCTTCCAACTCATTTTTCTGTGATTCCTTAACTCAGATCCAGCATGTTAGAGAAAGGCAGCCAAGGCTATCGGTCCTTCGAGGTATTATCTGTCTCTGCCCATCTATGTGGACACCCAAGATCCTGCCAAGGGAGACCCTAGCCACATAAGGAATGACTACAGAGCTCTGGAGGTGGGAGCCTAGCTGGTGTTTTCCTCAGTCCTGCTGAAGAAACATAAATGTAGGAGCAATTATTTTACAAGTCAATAGCTGGTAGTAGAGCGTAGTGGGCAAGGTTTCAGCTTTTCTGAGTACAGTACTCTCCTCTGAGGAAGAAGGATTGCTCAGGAGACATGGGGTCCACCTGACAAAGCAGGATAAGAACAACTTTGCCAAAAGGCTTTCAAACCCAGCAGGGAAAACTCAAGTCAGATTCATTGGAGGGATTAAGTTCAAAGAGAAGCAGTGGCACAGGTAAATGACTCTAAGTGAGTGCTCTAGGGACTGAATGATTGAGGGAGGAGGATCTCTGAGAGAAATCACTGTGACTGCAGGACAATTAAAGTGTCTATGAACAAAGATACACAATGTGGAACAAAGTCTTTGTGTGTGAAAAAAATGCCACACCATATTTAACTCCTCCATACCCAAATCGCCTTATTTTTCCATGGACTTAGTGTACTGTGTGGATCTTTGCTGAGGGAATAATATTTGTTTGGGTGTCTTTTTTGCAGATATAAATAGCAAATATTGCAGTTACAAGATGGAAGTGTGTAGAGAAACACTGGGGGAGGGCAGGCAAAAAGCATACTTGATATTTGCATCAAGTTGTGCATTCTGTGCAGTTTATCCTGCTCAAAGCATCTTTGTAATCACTACGTACACATGTATTCTGACTCCATACATTAACTCCCTTGAAGCAACTGGGAAACTGAATTCCTTGTAAAAGCTTCTAAGCTCTTCTTTTGGAAGACACACTGCTTGTACAGAGATACATAACTTTCAGCTAGATGATTCATGTCTGTAAAAATACAAAGTTGAAATGCAGATGCAGAGAAATTTAATCCAAACTTGAGTAGAATTACTTTCTCTGATAAGCCTTCATATTACGAGTGGTGATACAGCTCAATACCTCCTAAACTTCTGGCTTTGCCAGTGTTTAAGTGATTGCCTTTTATGAGTATATAATATACCAGAAAGTAATAGGCACAATGTTACCTTAAAGAGAGTAGTATTATTCCTCTTCATTCCTGGATATCAGTCTCAGTTTGGAGGCAGAAATTTCCAAACTGAATTGTTCTGGCATAACCACTGGCAGTGATGACTACAGCAACTCCTAGCTGGCCATGCACGTATATGGAAAAGTGCTAGGAAAATTATTCAGATAACATCTGTGTCCTACTTTGAAGTAGTTTGCATACAGCTCTGCACACATCTGTTTAGGAACCTCATCTAAAGGCATTACTATCTTTTTCTCTTCATTACAGAAAGAAAAAGCTCTTCCCAGATGCTTTCTTCTCTCAGTGTTCTTGTGGCTTGCTCCGTGTTTCCCTTAATATTAATTTGTCTACAGCACCATACTGAGTCATGAATATACTATTTATCTGAAATAAAATCTGAAAGGCAATTACTAGTGCTTTTGATTTACTTGAAGAAAACCTGCAGCGTGTGTTTTTCTTTTCTTCAACTGACACATCTTGAACTGTAAAAAATTATGAAGCTCTTTGACCTGTGTCTGAAGTCAAAGGAATATAAAGCTAAAAAATGAATACCAAAATCTTTGAGTGCACCCCTTTGGTGATGTCAAATCAAGACACAAATGTCTGTACAGACAACTTTTTCTTGGGATTTGTTTGAAGGAGAATGATTATAGCAGGTTAAAGAAGTAAAGGAATGTTTCACTTCAGTATTCACTGCCCATGTGCCCATTTTCAGAGTCAAGGGAAAAAGCAGGTACGTTCACAAGAATCTCAGTTTACTAAGGCACTTCACAAGAAAATCAGACATCAGAAATCCAGTGGGCAATTCTACAGTCAGACATTTATTTAGATGCCAAGAGCTATAATGTCTTGCCCTTGCCTTGCAATCTGTCCACATTGCAGAACAGAACTCCAAGACCAAAAACATGTACTAAACTAGAACTAAACTAACCTGATGACTATGGGAGGAGAAATACACTCATTGCTAAATGCAGTGTCACCTCTTCCATCAGCATCTCTTCCATTCTGAATGGAAGTGCTGACTTTGATACAAATGTCACAGTCCAGAAATGTCAATTACCTCATAATATTTAGCTTGACTGTGGCACTGATGTGGCCATCTTTCAGTCTCTTAGATCACTGAAAAATTTAAGTGGAATTAAGGTAGTAGTAGCAACCAGTCCCAGACTGAGATAGCAGGATTACAGTTTCCTAATTTTCTTCTCAGTTAAAAGCCTCCAGTTATCTCATGACAATTCCCGCAATGGGTTCTGTGTTATGAAGAATGACAAACCTGCAGCTATACCAGGAAAAAACAAATGGATGCAAAATAAATTGCATTTAGCAGCAAAGCAAATTCAAGGGCTACTGCACAATGTGTATTATTCATTTTCATATTTAATTCATCAAACTTCATCTTTCTTTAATTTAAATAAACCTTATAATATCTCTTTTGCCTACTGGTCCAGAGCATTGCAGGTATTCCAGATGTGTCAGAAAACTTACATGCACTTTGCTGTTCCATACACAGGCCTTTGCACACACACAGAGGCATAAAATATGCATATTCTCATGCATTTTAGAGAAAGTGATGAAAAAGTACTGTCCCTTTATTACTTTTATTATTACTTTTCTCATTTTATGTCTCCCTCCTTTTCCAGACTTTCTTTCCAACAACCATCTGCTTTCCCTCTTTCTAGTTTTCCCCATAACCCTCACATTGTTCTATACTTAAAGGAGATTACAAATTTTCCAGGGTCTAAATAGCTATATCCCCTCTAGAAAAATAACCACTCAACCCCACACCCCCTAAGGATTCTTCCTCTTGTATTGTTTTTCTCTGTGTTCATAAACCCTTTCCTGAATTTTCCCCTTTGTTTCTTCCTCACCACAACAGCCCTTGATTCTTTATCATCAGTAAAGCTTAAATCTCTAAGCCCCTACCAGTGCAGTTTAAAAAAACTTAAAAAGCTACTATCATTACCTTAGTATATAAGGTGTCCATGCTAAAAATAGCATTACTTGATTAAAGAAAAGATAACTGAGATGCTCATCCACAGGATTACTGGTTCAAGAGTAGGCTGGATCAACAGAAGGTAGACAATAATACATCCCTGAAATTCATTATTACTGTTGCAGAAAATGTGATGATGTGAAAATATATTATGTCCCTTGTGACAGTACAATCAAAAAAGCAGAAAGATCTGTGAAGGGAATGATCATCTTGGAAGAAGAGGTGCTCATGTGGTGCTTTTTCTCTAGTACAGGGATTGAAGGAGATATGTTGTTTCAAATTAAAATCTACAAGGCTTTTTGAGAAGAGGGACATCCCTGCAGGTTCAGTCATCCTGTCTCTAATATACTGCCTATCCTGGGAGAGGCAAATTCTCACTGACACAATGGAAAGCTGGAAAAATGCTGAACACAGCCTTTGTGCTGGGTTCAAATTAATGATGTGGTTCAACATTTCCTAGAGGATCTGTTACAGTTTTTTCCCCCATGGTTTGTTGTCAGAAGGATTTCCCCCCCACAGGAGGTCATGCAATCTAACTCTTCTCACCTCACCTGCAAAAAAATACAGCACAGTTTTCTCCTCTCTTTCAGAAGTAGTTTAACAATGCATATTGTAACTGCACTCCCCAGTTACAGTAACAACACAAGCCAGGAACCCTTCCAGCTTTAAAAAGAGTGAATTATGTATGAGCAGATGGCTGTCTACTGAACTGCACCCCAAGGAGCTAACAGACTAGAGAGAAACCACAGTCTTCTTTGGGAACTTACTGGACTCTTGCAGCATTTGTCCCCAAAAAGAGGTAAGTCAGCCCACAAGGATAAGAATAATCTAGTTTCTCCACAGAAGACCCAGTTAGTGGGGCATCAGGATAGGTCTAACAGCAAGGATTGCGAGTTGGCAGGTTTAGCTTCAAACAGTTTCCACTACACTGCATACCAATGAACAGCAGACAATGAACAGTTTTCCCCATTGCTGTTGGTGAAGGTGTTCAGTGAAGTCATATATGTTCCTGGACCAAGGTTCCTTTGGCTGTGCAGCAGGCACACCTTGCCTTTTTTTTTTTTTTTTTTTTTAATATTCATTCTGTCTCCATAGAAGACTAAACTGTAGGCCCAAAATGACTCGGGATGGGAAGGGAGAGGAAAAAATCGTGAACACTCCTTCAAAGAACAGCTTTGGAAGCAGGGAGCAAGAAGACAAGCATTTTCATCACCCAATATTCCATGGAGAAGTCACAAGAAGTTTTAAGGATAACAGCTAGACACAGAGTGCCTCTTCCCTGCTTCTTCAATGGCATCAGTTCAGTGGAGCAGGCCCCCGCACTTGCCAAAACAGGGAAGCACTGGGTTGAAAAGTGTGCTCTCATACAGAATAGTGAAAACGCTGTTTTTCAAACACAGAAAATGCCACATTGAATCCTTTCAGCTAACTCTCAGGTTCAGTCACCCCTAGAAATAGCCATAAGCATAGTTTGGCTAATACCATCCAAATAAGCACAGTGATCAGTGACCTTTACAAACGGTTTTCTAAAGGTACCATTATCACAGTTTCTAACCCTTTAACAACAACATCCAGATCTTTCAACAAGCCACAGATACTCTTCATTGTAGCACCCATACAGATCCATATAAAAAAAAAAAGCAAAAAACCCCTGTGATCACAAGCATCACAAGAAAGGAGTGAGGGCTAGAAATAAGGAGAAGCCTTCCATAAGTCCCAAGGAGTGAGTTAGAAGCAGCAATTTGTTTTGCTGTCTTACTATTTTCTACTAATTTTGATAAGGAGAGGGTTTTTTTTGCTCTCACAACTTTGGTGAATTCTAGACAGGAGGTGTCAGAATGACAGACGAGTTCTGCTTTTGCTAGAGAGGTATGGAAGTACAAGAATCCTCTTCTCTCCGGACAGGCCCTTTGTGTTTATAACTCAATGACAAAACTGGGAGCTGAAATTGAAATTTTGCTCTGGGGACATTTAGATGTGTCCCACAGCAGTTCTGAGGTCAGGTTATACCTGACCTCCCAGCCTTCCTGCAGAAGGAAGCTTCCAACATCTGCTGCAAGCAGGTGTATTTTCAAAAGCTGGTATGGAACTAGTTCCTTATGACCTACTAGTTCTGGACCTACCAAAGTTGGTGACACCTGTTAACATGTAACCAGAATTACTGGGTAGGGACACATCTGTAGGCATATCCTAATATTAGCCTTCAAATCTTATCCCAAGAGTAAACCAGGATTAAAAACAACCCAAAGAAGGGAACAACCATATGGTTGTAGTTCCTACCCTTCAGTTATTGCTTGTTCCCTCCTTTACAACACCACAAATCAATCTACACTGTGTATGGTATATTTGTTTACAATACCTTCTTCAGTTTTTGATTATCCACAGCCTGTGTGGAACTCAGGAACTGAATCCCACCCAGAGACCTGAACCCAAACCATTTGTTTGCATCTCTAGCTTATCAGAGGAAAATTGTTGCAAAGGTGTCTCATCTCAGCTATTTCAGGATTCTAGTTATCTAGACTACAAATATCTCGTCTTTCACTTCTCTATAAATCATTACTTTGTAGTGCACTAAAAATGATGGAAATCACATTTGTTTTCTCATTCATTTCTCTATTCAGACAGGAGAAGACCATCAACTTGAAGTTCATATTTTCTCTTCAAAGAGTCACAGAAGCAGAGAAGTGAGATATATTTTAGAATTCACTTTCAATTAAAATCTAAGAGGGTTCCCCCTGCTCTACCAGAGAATTATCATTGCCATAAAGAAAATTTATCCTTATGGCTCCCTACACCAGTCTGTTTTTCAGCTACTAATTAACTTTCAGAAGTTGCCTTAACTTAAAAAAAACTCAACCACAAACAAACAAAAAACCCCCTAACAAACAAAAAATTCTCTGATAGTTTACTTTCTGCTATCCATAGCCTACAATCCCTCATGCAGTACCTAATCTGTCTACCTATAAAATACACTTGAAGGCCAGCAGCTGCTTTTATGATGCATCTTGGTATTCCTTGGCCTCCAAATTTCACCTGGCTTGGAATGAAGACACCTATAGTTGCAGGACGCCTCATCAGGGACTTCAGTCTTTGTATGCTGGAGCTGCTGCTGGTCTCCTCTTTCTCTTGAAATAGCCACACCACACTGTGATAGATTTTTGTAACTGTGGTTTTGTCTTTAGTAAGCTCACAAGTGTCTCACTAAATTGGAAACCTGAACAACAAATAATTTCTAAAATTATATTTTTAAAAATGTATGTTCATGTCATGTACTACATCTGTCAGACTATCTGATGAATTTAGTGAAATTAATGTAAATAAATTTTAGTCTAGGGCACTGGACTGGAAATCCAGAGCGTTTTTCTCAGTTTTGGTCGGATGAAATTGTACACATTACTGTCACCTCTATGCCTCAGTTTCCCCATATATGATAGTAATGAGCTATTAAACTCACAAAGAGCTTTGAAAGCATTAGAGAAGCAACCTACCATGTAAAAGCTCAGTATTACTGAAAGAATTTTTAAAATTGGGAGTCCTGTGTTTAAAGGCTCGTGAAGAATTAAAAGGTGCTGAAATTCCTTCCATTTGTGTGGATCTTATTTTCTAAAAGATGAAAGAAAGACAAAGAAAGAGACAAAGGGGTAATCAGGCATATACAGGTTATTGGGCTGTGCAAGTGGTGGGTGCCAGGTGCCTGCATTTCTTTTCCAACTGCGTGAGGATTATGAGTAAGTTTTGACGTGTATCAGGTTATCTAAGCAGAGGAAAATTCAGTGAATTTCTTACAGCTGACATGATCTTCCCTCAACCATGTGCTCAACTGCATTCCAAACCAAAATTCCCCCAGTATTTGTGTACCTAAAAATACACACCTCTGCCTAATGGTGCTCTCAAAAGTGCAAATGAAGTGCTTACACCCCACCGCAATCACCATTAGTCTCTTTAGGTGCTTTACAAAAACCTAGTAAGTGCCTACCTTCACCTAAAACAGCCTAGAAAATGAGCCATTAAGTGAGTCAGGAGTCTAAATCCCAATAAACCATCAATAGTACAGGAGCCATATTCAGACTGAGGAAAGTAATCGTCAAAGATGGATTGAGATCGCAGCTCTGGGGTCTTTGCTTGAATTGGGAGTGGGGCTGGGGCTAGTCCCAGAGTTCCTACTGTAAAGTCCTTATGTTATGACCGTGACTCGCTGATCACTGGTTAGGAGCAGCAGACAAGGTTTGCAGTAGGTTGGGTTTGCAGCAGACAAACCAGCTACACCTGACAAAGTGATCATGACTGAACACCTCTGAACATGGAGCATGGGCTTTGTATACCTGTGCATCTTTCTTGGGACAGAAGAGGAAGAACAGGAAGAACCAGTTCTGTGGGGAATGTTACCATGGAGGTTTGCTGAATCTCTTTTGTCACTGGCACTTTTGAAGGCATCATGCAGGATGCACTTCGGACTGAGTGGCTTTTCTTCAGCTTCCTTTCTCATAGACAGACTTGTCCTTTATACCTCTCCATATCCCTCCCACTGGTTTTCGTTTCCCTCTACCAGTTCTGCTGATTGCTTTGTGGAATTCAGGAACTTTCTAGAAAGAAAAAGCTGGTTTTTCTAAATTCCAGTGCTTTATGCAGCTGAAATCAGTGTCCATTCAGAGCATGTTTATGAAGAATTTTGGTTTGATTTGCAGCTTGTGTAAGCATGCATCAGCCTTGCAAAATAGAAAAGATTGCTTATTGTTCTACATGTGTAGAGCAAGATTGCAAGATAACTTTATCCTGTGCATGTACAAAAAGGTATATGGGCCCAATTAATTTTCATTCTTTCTGTATTATTTTCTAGTCTTTGTGTTATGCTGGTTTTGAAAATCAAGTAAGCAGTTTCCAGACCTCTTCCAGAAAATTTAATCTCTCTTCCAGCCTGTTTGTGTTGTTTGTTTATTTTTGACAGTCTTCTCTGTCGGGACAATGAAAATATGCTTGGCAGTTTCAAGTATAATTTATATATTATTGTAGAAATTTCCTATGCAATCTAACAGGAAATTGTAATTTTCCTGTATGTCTTGGGATCACTCTGCAGAAGATGCTAATGCACAGTTGCTCTGCTGTGATAGATTTAGTCTGTTGGATGACTGCAGCGACTTTCATAAATAAAAGCCTATATCTTTGATGTAGCTACTGAATCAATGCAAAGGGAGTTTTATGCCGATTTTGCAACTTCCTGATTCTTGAGACATTCAGTTGATGGGAAAATTCTGATTGGAAAGTTAAAACCACAAATGACCGTCCAAATTACAGCAGTCTCCCATCCTCTCTTTCTGTGAGGTAAAAAATGAAAATTGCAAGTGACATGTTTGCAGCATCTGGTTCTTCACAGAAAGGGTGAGTAAGCAGTGGGATTCTTTGTGGGAGTTAGAGATTTTTCCTCAGAATATGCTCCCAGTTCCCAGGATCTCATTGCTTTCTCAGGCTGTGTAAACTTTAAGCATCCATTACTGTCTACTTAGGTGTTTGCTACAATCCTCCCTTGGGACCTGCTATTGATGCCTTTTCAGTGGCAGTATAGCTTTTGATATGACTTGACATGGATGCTCCTATGAAGAAGGAAAACTTCTAGAAGAAATACTAAAAAAACTTGCAGGAGTTGCAAGCTTTTGTGAGTTCAGTGCAGCAGAGCCCAATGGGAGGAAATATGGTATCTTGCTAATTAATGGTCTGAATTGTTAGGCAACTTTCAGCTCTCAGTGGGCTAGTCAACTCCATTAATCAACTCAACCCTGCATCCGTCTCCTCTGATACTTCTGATGGTGCCACACTGTATTAATAATCAAAATTCCAATTAAATGAGACTTTGCAAGTCTGTCTTTCCCATGTGTAAATAAAACCTGAACTCACAGTGGCTGTTTTCTCTCTTTTATAGGATTTTGTGGTTATTGTTCTTTTCCATGTGTTTTGGAGTGGAGTTTATTTGCTCAAAATCTCATTATAATCCACAACATTCAGCAAACACAGTTGTCCTATTGTTTTGTTTTCATTTATTTTTATAATGAATATAAAAACAAAAGGCACTTTTTTGATGAGCATCCAGACCACTCTGAACATCCATGGATTTAATCTCCAGGTGTTTTCAGAATCTTTTTCTTAAGCACAAGTCCACCATTTTTGTGCTTTTTGATTCCCTTGAAACCTGAAACTCAAAATGACACTGACTTAAAAATAGCACAGTCAGCCTGGTTTTAAATTGTGCAAACAGCTTTCAGGAGACAGGGAAAACAAAGAGGGATAAAGGAGTGAAGGGCTAGGTTCATTTCCAGACTGCATGCAGACTTCATTAGGGGTCATCAGCTGAAACCTGGTCAGTGTCTACAAGTCCAGAGCACAGATTACACTTTTGGTTTATTTGCTGTAAGGGTGAAATTTTGCTGAGAATATATTAATCAAAGCTCTCTAACACATTCTACAGGGAAGTTAATCATTAGCTGAATCTCAGTCTCTCAGATAATCTTTGCATCTGTAAAGACATCTATTAAGAGCCTTCTTCTGCCCTGCGTCACCCCAAAATCTTTCTAACAGAACTCCCTTGACTAGTTCACAGACCCACGTCCTGGCACGGAAGAAGGCAAGATGTTCACATCTTAGACTATTTCTCTCAGAGTCTTTTCTCTAATATTCTATGATTAACTGTTGAATATTAAAATTCTATCTTAATTATGAGTTCTGGTTCAGACTACTCAGTAACTAAACTTTATGATGTTGGATTTAAGAAATATAGTAATTGTCTATTACTGAGATTAAAAATTATAGTCGCTGATTTTTCTTTTACTATGTCTCTGATTTGTTATGTGAATTCCTTAGCTGTGAGCTGCCTAGGACTGAGAACATATTTTGCTATTTGTGTCCAAAGGTTTCTTCACCAAGCAATTTGTATTTATCACAGGAAAGCTGAGGTATACATCCATCAAATCTCTGGGGAACTTATCATGAATATCTGCTCCATTTTGGAAATATTGCTTCTTTGGTGGTCATATAATCTCTCACTCAGCTGACCAGGGTCATGTCCTCAGTCACCAAAGGACAGAGAGGTCTGGGCCCTGTATTCTCCAAGTACCAACCATACCTGTCTGCCCCCTGGTGTGGAAACCACAGAACTCACGGATGTCTCCGTCTGGGGTGAGGACTGTCCACTGCACAAGGGGAAATGCTTTCACAGAGCCAAAAGAAAGGAAGGATGCAAAGAATCAAGCAGCAGTAAATGGAACAAATTGTTGGGTCAGTTCAACTGGTTCTGTACTGTAGCTGTGGAAGGCAAGTCTTATAACTCCAGCTGATATCAAAAGCACAGAATGTGGCATTTTCTGCTTTTCTAAGGCCATGGGGAAAAGAAAGAAACCTACACTAACCAAAGGGATGCTGCAACTGTATGAAGTCCCTAAATTCCACACAGTTTGCTTCATAAGGAGAGGTAAAAGCTGAAGCCATCATTTGTCCATCACATTGAGCTCCACAGTGACAAGTTGTTTGCATTAGCCTTGCCTCTTTTGCCTACTGACATGCCAACACTGTCAGTCCAGCAGGAGCCCAAAGCTCTTCCCAAGGTCACCCATCGCCCACACTGTTTACAAGCTTGTCCTTAGACATGACCTCTGGTCAAGCTCCACAGATTGAGGTGCAAGGCAGATTCAGGACTTTCTTCTCACAGCTGTGGTCTTTCAGCAATTTGGGACCACAGGAGAAAAATCTTCTATAATCTGCTTTACAAGTAAGTTTCTGAAACATATTGTTTGTATTTCTCAAGCACAGCATGGCTTTGAGGTCAAACTTCAGCCAGGATGATGGAGTCTGATTAACCACCTAATATTGCCCTGAAGTAATTCAGGTTTGAGCTAGAACACATCTTTCAGAGGACATCAGTTTTGATTTAGAAATAGGATCCTACCATCCCACATGGGAGTCAAAGGAGAATATTAGTTCCAAAGGGGAAAGAGAATTATGGAGTGGAATAAAAAGCTTCACATATAATGTGTCCCATCTTCAACAATTGTAAAACAACTCAATCTCTGAAGTCAAAATAACTATACTGATTTATGCCATTGCAAGAATCTGAATCCAGAATTTTGGGATTTTTTTTTAAGGAAAGCTTTGCACTTCTTTGTAATGCTGATGTTGAAAGAACAGGTGGAGGTTTACGTTTCTGGAGTTTGATGAAGTGTGTTGTACTTCGTACCTGATAAGAATAATGTGTTTATTTATTATGTGGGTAGATGAGAAGATTTATGTCCTTAATGATGCATTTCCCTTGCTTTATGTATTTGGTATTGCAAATGACAACTTTGTAAGTAATGCAACTTCACTTAATTACAGCCGATTTTCTTCAAAGCAAGTAGGGACATGAATTTTCAAGGGGACTTGCCTCCCTGGAAACCCCGAAGGGATAAAAATAACTGCTGCATAGCTAAAAGGACAAATAAATGGTGGTAAAAACCAAATTGGAATAATGCTAGATGTCAAGTCAGCTGGTGTTTTTGCCATAGAGAGACCAATTCCCCTCTATTATTTTGAAGGAGCAAGGATTGTTATTGCAATTAATGATTTTTTTTTTTTTTTTGCATTTAAAAATCCAGTTAACAGTTCCCATCCCTGGAAGTGTTGGATGGAGCTCTGAGATCTAGTGAAAGTTGTCCTTTTCCCCAGCGAGGAGGTTGGTACTAGATGATCTTTAATGTCCCTTGCAACCCAAACCATTCTACGATTCTGTGATTCAAAGATATTAAACATGGTACAATTTACTAATTTGGATTAAATATGTATTTTCTGTAGGATTCGTGGTATGCCAGAGGCATTCAAAACGAACTGACAATGCAGAAGCACTAAACAAACCAGCTTGTTGAGTACAGCTAACAAGCCAACTGCATTAACACAGGTTTCACCACAGGTGACCTAGGAATACCCAGAACCTGGAGTAATGCCTGGCGGCTGAAACACATGCTTTACTGCTCAGATGCCTAAAGTGGTTACTCAAAACTGAGCCTAATGTTTTCCACAGGACTGGCTCAGAGTTTTGAATTGCAGAGAAATCAGCCTCCATAAGAAGGCGGCAGTCCAAGGATGCAAAGGGAAAATATGCAAGGAGACATAAAAGAAATTTGAGCCATGCTCAAGTAAACTTGATTCACTGTAAATGTCGTTGCAGATGAAGCTCCTCAAGAGCCTGCAAGAGCAGGCAGGATGTGATGGATGAGCTTTGTACAGAAGGATACATCACTTGAAGAAACCTACTGTGATGATTTCAAGTGGTATTCATTTTAGATAAGTTGGTGAGTTGCTGGCAAGACAGAAAGGTCGTGTGGATTTCTTACAAGAGAGGAAGTATTTTCATGTTGTACCACCCAGCTGGAGCATGAATTTCATCCACAAAGCCACAGACAGCATATGAAAGTGTTGGTTCTTTTGTTCTCTTTCCCTCTTTTGGCAGAAACGGTTAGAAGGCATTTTTCTTGACATTACTCTTTGTCAAAAATAACAAAGTCCTACAGAAAACACTCTGTATCATTTCAGACATTGAAATACAGCGACAAGGCTTGATAGAAAAACAACTACTGGTACATGATTAAATTATTTCAATCTATCATGTTAGGGGATCTGAGAAAGTGCTGGCTAGCACTTATCTGATGCGTGTCAATACAGCGTTGTTTGAGCTGTTTAACACAACCAGTGTTACTTGGCAGTGTAGGGGAGGTGTACACAGATTCGAGGGGTCTGTCCCTCTAGCTGTAGTGCTCCTGGTCGGTGGGGCTTGTAAATTTACTGATATAGGTTCCATAAAACCCTCTTGATTTCAGCTGTGATTAGGTTCCAGAAATTCACTTGTCATGGTAGTTTTTCATTCTTTGTCTCTGACCAAAGGTAAATCTTTATCTGATGTCTAAAATGTATTACAGCATTCTCAAATCTACAGTTCTTTTAATCAGCATTAAAGATATATTTGGTTACTTTAATTAAAAACTGTTGTAATATAGCACTTAGGCATTTAGCTGGAGCACTTTACTTCATCATGCTGGAGTGATTACTCTGAGTTGTCATCCAGGGTGTCTAGGATAGGTATTGTATTATTCATGTTACAGCTAATCACCTTCTGGTGAGTATAAAACCCCACATTTGCTATCACTGTGATGCTAACACTTAAGAAGTTCCTACTAGACGCTCTCCTTGAGACAACAAAATTCTCATGAGTCACAGGGGAAAACAAGGGAGTGAGGTTTTGTCCAGAGTACTGTGTGTTTACTGCCTACTGTGTAGGCAGACACTGACATTTGCCTGTAAGGTGAACTAGGAAGATGCAAGATCAAGATGATTGACAAACTGGGAGTGTGTTACTGGAGTCCCAGATCTGAGGTGATATTGCAGGCCTCTTTCAAGGATGTATTAGTTGGAGGGCAGCAGCTTGCTAAGCTGCTGTAGTTATCAGCAATTTAATCCTATATCACCTCTGCCTGATGGGGTCATTCCAAACTCTCAAAGTTTCTCATCAGGCACAAGTGAAAGAAGGTATGGACAATACCAGGGAATTGATGTCAACACTCCAGGAACCCTCTCCGACCCTGAGGGAATTGTTGAAATCCTGGGGAACCCCTAGTCAGAGTGATAACTCTGGTTAGAAGTCAGGCACAGCTCTCTCAGAATGAAAAATCCATGAGAGGCACGAAGAGGAAAAGTTAATGTAATATTAAAACTAGAAATATCCATTCTGTCAAATGAAATGCCCTGCTGTTTGATCCCATTTACTGAAGTAAGGCTTGGGTTTTAAATTACATGTCAGATATAATTTTGCAATGCGGACATGAAATGTGGGACTGTCCTTTAAGGGAAGAAAAGATCAGCTCAGCCCAAAGTGGCTGACTAATAGTGAGCTCTCTTGCATAATGGTTCCAAATCTGGCAGCCAGCCACAGCTTCCAATGAGTGTTTGGAAAGTGGCCATGAACACTGACAGCAATGTCCAGTGCTGACTCAGGTATCTCCATCTCCCTTAGAGGCATCCCTGTTTTGTGGCAGATTCTGCCAGGTGGACCCGAAAAGCAGAGCAACTCCACACTTCCCTTAGGATGGTATGGCAGCACCTGCAGGGAGCTCATTTCAGGGAGGAGCCACAGCTTTTGTGCAGGAAAAGATTTCTGTGATTATCATACAGTTAGAGGAATAGGAATCAAGTGACCACACCTCATTGTGGGTTTTCTGAGTTACATCAAGAGTCACTGGCCTGTGAGCATAATAGTACAAAACCAAGCTTGCTTTCCTTTCCTGTGGAACAACACTTCTGAATACATATTCAGTCTTGCTTCAAGAGGTCGTCTTCCTCTTACAGGCCATTTCTCTGACTTATTTTATTATCCAGTCTTATTGTATCTTTGCTAAATGTGCCTGTTGGGATGTGAAGGCAGCATTAGCACCTGTGTTTCTATTGTTGTACTTTCTGTCTCTCTCTGCCTGAATTTTCATGCTAGAAGAAATTTTAAGGGTGATTATCTACCTTAGTGATGTGATGGGAAGATTCAATCATTCTGTTCTTTAAATTAGAAGCCTTGAACACCTAGAATAGAAGGCAGTCCCCATGGGCAATTTTTAATTAAGTTTTCTCTCATTGGTTATATATTATAATCCGTACTAATGTCTAGGTTTCAAGACAGATCTGGGCTGCATTGTGCAAGGTGCTGTATGAATCTGGGGAAAGGAATTAAACTCAGCTGATTTTAGCCATCCAAAATTGAAGCACCTATGCTGTGCCTATTGAAAGGGTTGTCTCTACAGCATACAGCAAACCAGCCCATTCTGTGATACGTTATAGAAAGGTGGGATCAATCTTCTTCTGGGGGTGCCTCTATCCATTAACTGTAGGAACCTAAATGAGAACCTTGTGTTGGTATCTTGGTCTAAGGATGCTCAGGTGAGAATCAGCCCTGGTGTGTGGCCTTTTTCACCACAGCAGCAAACAGCCCTTAGCCCATCTGAATTCCAATTTCTTCAGCAAACAATGGGGCAAGAGAAACTAGAAAAACAGTACCAAGCAGTGAAATTATTGTCATGTTTCGAAGTAGAGAGGGAAGCAGCACTCAGACCTTCTGTCTCCTTACCCCAGTGTTGAGTCACCAACTCAACGGGAGATTCAAACAATATGTCCATGGCTCAGCAAAGAATGAAACCTGGTTTACCCAGAATGAAGTGGGATCTCAAAGGGCAGTATTTGCAAAGGTTTCTATGCTATTGTGTCTTCCTTTCACCATGAAGGAGGCAGAACTTGAAGAAGCCTTGCTGAACTTTGCTAAGATCTCTGATTTTCTCCCTACAGGAAGCTCTTCACACCAAAATTAGGTTTTGGCATGTTGCTCTCCATGAGATTGTCCAAATGAACCTCTGATTTTGTCACAGTCTGATATCTGCACCAGGTACTCCATCCTCAAGGGCCTGTCCTTGACAGCTTTTTAATCAGATGAATGGTCAATTACAGAGTTGGATTGAGTGAATTAAGCACAATGGATAATTTATTTTTCATTTTTACTCTATTTACAGATTTTTCTGGGAATAGACAAGGATTTCCTCTAATGTCTTTGTTATTTGGAATGATTCATGCATTTTGCTAGGAAATAATTCTTAGCCTGTAGATTATTCAACAGTAATTTGCTGAGGATATTTGGAATGCATGCAGTGTTGGTTAGATACATAATTCACTTTATATTGTTACTGTGCCCTGATTGTATAATTTATATAACAAAATACAGGGCAAATTATGAATTTTACAATTGCTTGAACAATGAGAAATTTACTCTCAGTGAATATTTGCAGATTCAGTCTCAACATTCATTTTTCATAAGCGTTCATTCTGGCAATGATGCTTTGCTACAATATTTCTGGAAAGCAAACACCAAAAGAATCTTAAACACAGACAAAAGGGTTGGGGAAACAAACTTTCATTCGATAAAAAGCAATTGCTGGATTTGTCCAGGACTGCTGCTGTGTTGTTTTGCCTAGTCCTTCATCTCATTGCTGGTCTGAAGAATGAAAGTGTCTGTTAGTGGAAATGAAAGGAAGTGAGAAAAACTGAAAGTCACTGTGAAGCCATCCCTTGCTCGGTGATTCAGGACTCCCAAGTTGTGCACTGGATGGCTGAAACAGAAACTGCCCCCAGATATCTTCTCTGCCTTTTTGGGAGGTCTCCCCTCCACACTAAACCTGTTTTCATTTACCCAGCATAGACATTCACTCTCTTTCCTTTTTTTTCTAATAATTATTGCGCCTGCACCCTGTAGAGTAGTAACAGCTGGACCCAGGCTACTGCTGGGACTTCACAGCTACCTTTGGGCTCCCCAGGGGTGCAGGTGGCACTCCTCTGCCTGCACAGACCCCACACTCAGGAAGGCCTCAAGGAAGAAAGGGAGAGGCTCCCTGCTGTGGCTGAGTGAACCTCTAAGCACGATGGGACCGCCAGCAAATCAGACTTGGGCCACACTGACAAGTGTAGTGCAGCACTGACAGCTTTGGAGCAATCCCTTGGGAAACTGGAGGTTGCTGGCTTGGGATTTGTTGTTAGGGTTTTTTTTTAATTCCTTCATAGTTGAGCTCTACCTTGTCACTCAGGCGAAGTATGGCAAAGCTTGAAAGCCCTGAACACATTATTTATTTATTTTTACAAATCCTGCAATAAGTCAGTTTAGTTGTTCTGAGGTTGTTTTATAATTTGGGGTATTTTTTTCTGTTTTTCCACTCCTTTTAGATGGAGAGTCCTTTGGTTCTAAGCCTCAGAGTAGCCTAGGCAACATGGTGGATAAAAGTCATGGCAGTCATTTGAAAGGCTAAGTTCTCCCACCTGCTGCTGGTCTCCTGCTGACTCTTGGAGAGGCAGAGTGGAAAGGCTGGGGGAGCTACTGTATTGATCCACCAGGAAACCAGAGCCAAGATTTTTAATCAAACTTTGCCATCTGTCTATATGTGCCCATGTATGTCCATGAAAAGCACTGGCCCATTGCTGAGCTACCAGAAAAAAACAGTCCATATCCTCCAAATATAGTTAAATCCCTGTGTTGCTAATTCTGAGCACTATTTTACAAGCCACTTGCTAGTGCCCAGGAAACCCAGTTCTGCCTTGCTGCTTCCTCTGGCTCTGGAGAATTTATTCCTTCTGGATTCTTTTCTTTTGCAGAGCTGGTGGTATGAATATAACCAATTTTCACTGGGAGTAATAGAGCCTTATTTGACCCTATTTGCCTAAAACGCAGATAACTGGGATGAAATTTTTCCTTATTGTGATGGCACTGAAATTGGAGGAATTGCATCAACACTGCAGCTGGCCAAAGTTGTCCATCTGAACAACTGAAACACATATCATGTGCCTTTATGGGCTTGCTACTGCACTCAAGGCTTCACACTTGCATTGCATGTGCCGGTGCATCAGTGATACTCCCTTTCTGGCAGGATTCATGGCACGGCACATGCCATCAGTGATGAGAAAATTGGTGTAGTAGCTGATTGCCATCTCCTTAACAGAGGTATAGGAACATGTCTGCTCCAGACAAGGAAGTGAAAGAGGACACAATCTCTTTTGCCAGCCTGCATGGAGCAGCAGCAGCAGCCTCTCCATGCAGTGGCTGCTCGCTCTGCACACGCCCGGCTGCAGACTTTAATTAACTTCCCTGACTGAGCAGAGCTGCTGCTAATGAAGCAGCTAATTCTGAGAGCAGGGGGCATGTTCCATCATTTAGTGCATTCGTGTGATTCCAGAATCCCATAATACTCCGTTTTCCTCAACAGTTACTTCCTTTTCTATTTTTTATATTTATAACTCTACCTCTTCTCCTTTCCCACATGGGTGTCTGTGTTCTGGCTTCAATTACATTTCTGCAAAAATCTATCTGAGCTGGATACAAAGCTCCAGTTCAAGATTTACCAATATCTGATCTCAGGAGAAAAGTACCGTGTAAAGTACAAACCCCAAACTGGATTTATGTGCTCACTTGGAATTAACACAAACCTCTGAATGAGATTTCTCTCCTTCCTCAGAATGAATTCTGTCCATAACTGCTCTGACGACAATAAAGTAAACTAGCTTTTTTTCTTGTTGTTGTTCACCATTTGCTATTGTCAAAACACCACTATTTTCGCCAGGGAGCAAAGGTGGTGCATGCGAGTGGAGGTTTAATATCTGATACAGCCTCTAGCTGGGTCTCCAAATAGATGTAAACTTCACCAATGTGGCATCCTGGGGTTTTTTTCCATTGTTATGTGGGTTTTTTAACTGCATCTTATTCTCAAGCTAGCTTGTCCTAGAAACTTCAGATGAAGTTTAGTAGAAAGGTCTTGGAATCAATTTTGAGAGAAGGAAAAGCTCAGAGGGAACACACCTCTTGGAAACTCAGAAACTTCAAAATGACACAAACTCCAGAAGATACTGAAACAGTGAGCAAGGGCTGAAGGAAGCCTGTGGTTCCAGCTGAACAAACGTGATTAAAGTGGTGTCTTTCATTCAAACTCTCAGTAAATCCCACTACCTCCATTTCTGCTTATTGTTCTCTGTTTATCATCACCTTCATCAGGCCACTCTGAGAAGCTCCCCACTGTTACTGGCAAGATGGGAACATCCAGTTTTTGGGAGGTTGGCCACAAAGGAGGATCTCATCACTCACTTCACTTTGGTGTCAGAGACAAAATAGAGAGCAGGGCCCAAGTTGAGAGAACTGATCACATAGCACCCAGCAGGAAGCACTAGGTAGCCTCTTGGAGGCCACATGACTATAAAACATCTTGTGGGAGCTTTGTGAGCAATAGTCTGGAGAAAAACTTCTGCAGACCCCTCACCCTTCCTTATCATCATGCTCCCTTTCAGCTAGGGAAGAGAGCAAGGAGAAGAAAGCTTCTGCTGAGTGAAGAAAATAGAAAATGTTTGGACCAGCATGAAAATGAAATGACAGAAGCTGCAGCTGGTTGTGGTGAACAAGCTGGATCCCAAGGCAAGGAATAAAGGAAAGACTGAGCTGGAAGAGGTCCACAGGCAGCAAGAAGGGAGGCAGTAATAGAGCTAGCTATTTGCTCAATTAATTGTCATTTGTTTAATTTGTAATTTAGAAATGAAATTATTTTTTTGTGATTCATTCAGAGGAAATTTCCTGAGGTGCAGTGGGCCATTTGCTAAAATGAAAGATGATATCCTGTGATTAGCAAGATGATTATTGCACTCTGAGCTGAAGGGGGCTGTTATGGTGAGGAGCAGCTTAGCACCATATCTCTCTATTCTTAAACCTGTCAAGGAAACTTCCCTATCCGACCATCCAGGCACCACTCTGGTAGTCCCTTGAGCTGGGATCAAGGCCCCTTTGCAGCTACACACAATCAGACCAGATTTCCTTACCTGCTCAACCTCAGGTTCCCACAGCAGAGTCTCAGAGGTCCCCATCCTTGATTTAATCATGGCACAATAACAAAATAACATCTAGAGCTGGTGCCTCAGGGGGAGGACCTAGAACAAAGGAAACCCTGAGCTTTTACCCCCTCACAGTCTAAGTGGGGTCCTTGGCTCCTGCTGTGTCTCTGAGTGTCAGGTCACCTGGATGGGCCACATGTCCCCAGGCCATTTATTGTGCAAAGGGCCAGCATTTCACGGCCTCTTGCCTGGGGCTCTCACCACTCAGAGCCCAACCTGCAGCTCCCCTGCAGTTGCACCTCCAGCTACCTTCGCTGAATGTATTTCTCAACAAACCCTATTTACTTAGCCTGCAATGTTAGACATGATGCTGGGGGGGGGTCTGACTGGGGTTGGTTGCCCCTATTTGGCAGGTTGTGTGAGACCAACATCTCCATGCTTTCTCAATGTCCTGACTGTCTTAGTCTGATTTCTGAAGGTGAAGACACTGCATGACAGATCAGGAAAGACAGGAAAAATGGGAACCATGAAAAATGTAAGAAAAGTGAGGAGAAAGGTAAACAGAAGGTGCAGCAGCCAAGGCTGTGGCAGGGAAGAGCTCCTCTGTGCCAGAGGCAGAGGGGGGCAAGCACTGTGTCCATCCCAGCTCCCACGCAGAGATGAAGGTATTTGTGTATATCAAGGAGTTGACTTTTTGCAAACTGGAATCATCCTTCAGCTAGAGGATCAACCGAGGAATAGGACAAGGAAGGCCTACAAAATGATTTGAGGAATGTCTTCTATATGTTCTTATTGAGGGCTCAATGCCTGAATTATTGTTGGTTTTGTTGTCCTTATCAAGAAGGGGGGAAGACTTAAGAGATTATAATGATCTTTTATCAAAAATTGAGGGAGATTTGAGAAGAACATGAACCTACACAACAGCTAAAAAAGCCAGAACCTGATACTGGTCTTGGTTTAAAGCTTACTGATTTTAAAGAAATAAAAATAAAGGACCAGTAATGAAGTGCAAACAAACATGAAATGGAGTGTCATCTTACTAACCATTAGCAAAACTGTTTTTTTTTAATTGTAACTCTGTATTGAGTCTATTGATTCCAGCCTACTTTAAAGCAGTAGCCTGTTCAAAGACACTTATGTATTTACCATTTTCTCATCAGAGGAACAAAATACTGAAAGCAAATATTGACTCTCGTATATGGAAGTTAAAATGTATGCTGCAAGCCTGTGTTTTTGTCATTCATCTCTTAACGTAGAGAAAGAAGTATTGCTGCTAAGCCAGAAAGAGATGATATTTTTAGCTTCATAATATTAATAAATCAATGAGTTTCCTATATTTCATGAAAGCATGAAGAATATAGAAATATGAGACTGTATTAAGAAGGAGATACCTATTAAAAACAGCTGTAGGAATACAAAACACCAGAAGGTCCTACACCATTTGAACTTCAGCTTTGTCTCACTTATAGACCAGGGGTGTTTGTGAGCTGGATCACACACACAGTCTTCTAATGACAGAATAATATACTGAAAGTGCATATGGAATCCTGCAGGATTCCAAAATCATTCTAGATCAGAAAACAGCAAGGTCAGGACTATTAAAAAAGATAGAGGCTAGTCAATAACATTTGGAAATGGATGGACATCCTTAGGCACAATTTTGAGTGCCCAATTTCTACCTGGGATAAAGAATCATTTTGTGGCAATAGTCCTGCACTCCGTGTATCAGAACATCATTTGCACCTGGACAGAACAATTTTTTACTCTCATCTTAAGCAAATTTAGCACAGTGCCAGAAACTACATAAGGGAAAGGCAGAGACAAGCTGAACCCATTATTATTTACTATTAACATCATTACACTTCAAAGCTGCAGTAAATTGAGGGTTTCTCTTGGCTATGCACTAGACAAAGACAGACAAACAGGTGGTATGTCTTTCTTACCCCCTCCCCTTGCCTTCTTTATTTTCTCCCTCTCAGTGCTCCTTCCGGGAAATACACAGGGTAATAACCAAAAGCCCTATAGCTAACCTCTTTGAAGTCAGAATTTTTTAATTTTACATAAGGCCAGTAGTGCTTGGAAATCTGAAGCTCTGAATTTTACCAAAGGAAGTGAGGTAAAAGTATCTGTGCATACATTACCCACAGAGTGAGCAAAATAGTGTAAGGTTTGTGAAGGGATATGTATCTACCTGTGATTTCTGGATGGAAAGGATGAGCACCACAGCTACTGCCACCCACTTGGAGCTACAGCTTCCAGTTTTACCAGTGCTGATGTTTTTAATTCCCAAATATGCTCTCAATCACTCCCCACACTAAAGGACACAAATTGTTCTTTAAGGTAACTGTAGAAGATGTAAGAAAGAAACTTCTCAGAGAGCCAACACATGCTTCACACTATACAGAAACATCTCAGAGGAATGAAAAAAGAGCTGGACTGGCTTTGAGCAATTCCGAGCCTGACTGAGCCTCCTTTTTCTGATGTACCCAAGTGGGAATGCACAAAATAAAAGAAATAGAGACAGAATGCTGTGATGCCCACATACATCAATGAATGTATTGAGACTTCCTAAGGCAGAAGTCATACCCAGGTCATCATCTTAAATAGCCATTAGTGCATTTGCACTGCATAGAGGATTCATGGACTTATCGTTGTCTAAATTCCACCTCCTCCACTAGGCAAAGTTTCCTTTCTTTGGTTGTACTTGCTGTCTCTGAAAACTCTTTTTAACACTCAAGATAAATGTGAGACAATAAAGTTCAGCTTTTACAGCACTTTTCATGCAAAATGGACCCTTAAGCAATTTGCTGAGTTAAATCACACAGTTACAGAATTAAATAATGTAAATTTAATTTTTTCAGTTTTAATGTATTAGTCCTTGTTTTATTGCTACTGTCCAATTTGAATAATTCTTTCCCTTCTTTTTAGTGCTATTATTTAATATTTATATAACAGTGCTGATCAGAGGTCTCAATAAGACTGATCTAAGTGTTGTACAGACTGAGTAGTCACATGTTATGCTCTTCAAGAGCAGATTCAGAAGGATGGGATGCCATCCAGAGGAACCTGGACAACCTTGAGAAGAGGGCCCATGGGAATCTCCTGGCGTTTAACAAGACCCTGTGCAAGATGCTGCACCTGGGTTGGAGCAACCCCCAGTGTCAACACAGGCTGGGGGATGAACAGATGGAGAGCTTCCCTGCTGAGAAGGACTTGAGGGTGCTGATGGATGAGAGGCTGGACATGAGCCAGCAGTGTGTGCTCACAGCCCAGAAAGCTAATTGTATCCAGGGCTGCATCAAAAGCATGGCAGGCAAAGGGAGAGAAGGAGGATTCTGCCACTTTATTCTGCTCTGGTGAGACCCCACCTGGAGCACTGCATTCAGCTCTGGGATCCCCAGCACAGGAAGGACATCGACCTGTTGGAGGAAGTCCAGAGGAGGGCCATGAAGATGATTAGAGTGATGGAGCACCTCTTTTATGAGGAAAGGCTGAGAGAAATGGGTTTGTTCAGCCTGGAAAAGAGAAGGCTTCAGGGTGACCTAATTGCAGACTTCCAATATCTGAAGGGAGCCTACAAGAAAGATGGAGAGAGACTATTTACAAAGGCATGGAATTACAAGGAGAAATGGCTTTAAACTGAGAGAGAGTAGGTTTAGATTAGATATTAGGAAGAATTTTTTTACTGTGAGGGTGGTGAGGCATTGGAACAGGTTTCCAAGAGAAGTTGTGGATGCTCCACCCCTGGAAGCATTCAAGGTCAGGTTGGATGAGGCTCTGAGCAACCTCATCTAGTGGAAGGTGTCCCTGCCCATGGCAGAGGGATTGGAACTAGGTGATCTTTATGGTCCCTTCCAACCCAAACCATTCCATAATTCTATAATTCTATGATCCTGCAGACTTGAATTTTGCTTTTACTGATTATAAGTGGTAAAACAATGTAAAATGAGAAGATGCAGAAAAGGAGCTCCAGAGTCAAAGACACATCCTCATGGAGGTACAGTCAATGCTCTAGTTTATTCCCCCAAAATACACACATTATCAAGGGTCCTACAGGGTTCACACACTCTATTCTAACTTTCTATTGGTTACATTCATTTTCACACACTATATCTATAATGTTATTGGCTCTACTAGCCAAGGCACATTTCCAGGCCCCCCCATCTTCTGGTTTCTCACACCCTGGAAAACATCCTCCTTCCTTGTTTTCCTCTATGCAGCTTTCTGATATCTGTTGCTCAAGGACACACATCTGCTGCTGGAGAACACAAGTCCCTGCTGTCCGGCACTCAGGCCGGATTGTGCAAGCAGGCCTGAAGCAGTATATGTCCTGCATCATCTAAGATTCTCTCAACAACAATGGTTTTGCTGAAGTCCTTAGAGGACCTCATCCAGTTATTGATACCTGGTGATCCAGTCATCCCTAGTCTGACTGCCGATGAGACTCCTGTGGTTTTAAAGATCCAAAGATGATTTTCTGGATGTTGTACCTGGAGTTACAGCAGTTCTTGACTCATGCTCAAGGCACAGGGATGGCAGTTAGGTCTTTGATGTGCACCATGCCAGTGAGTGGAAGTCTGGTGAAAACCTGGCTGAGGAAACAGAGATGAGCTCTTCAAAAGTCCAGTCAAGGTGATATCCATGAAGTAATATTAAACACTGGAGTCTCATAGGCTGCTGACCACTGGCAGAGAGCTGTCAGGAAGCAAATAATGAGCGTTGACATGCTCAGCCTCTGCCTAGACAAGTGACCAGAGACATGGTCAGAAATGTGGAGGTCTTCTTGCTAGGGGATTGGGCACCAGTGTGTGGCGGAGAGGAGTGACTAACTCTGGTTCAGACATGAGACCTTCTGGGGTTGCAGGCTCATGCACAAACTTCAGTGCTTGAATCAAGCCCATGCTTTAATTCCATGACTATTTCTGGAGTGCTAACTTTTGGCTCCCTGCAGTTTGCTAGCAGAGCTGCAGACTTCTGAAAAATTGCTTCAAGTGTACTGACCTTTCTATTCTGAGCCAGCTTTCACCAGTCCCTTGGAAACAGTAGTGTGCCCCAGGGGAACAAAGCCGGCAGGCTGCAAACCACTGTCCTAAATACTCCTCTGGCTGTTCTGAAGTGCCAGCTTCCTCAAGGGTGCAGAAAACCTGACCTTAGCACAACCTTTCTGGAGAGGCAAACCCAGAGAGAAAAGAAACATTTTGGCTGGCTCCAGTGAAGTAATCTCTCATGGGCAGTTGTCTGCAGCCAGGAGACAATATACTGAGCACCAGACCCAATTCCTTACAGTAGAAACTCCTCTCTATTTATTTCATCTTATCATTTGCTGGGTAACAGCCAAGTCCCATTCCCAGTGGCCTTTCACAGGCCTTATCTTCCTCTTCTTCCTCATGTTCTTCACCAAAATCTGGCCAGAAGTTTTTCAACAGAAGACTAGTTATTTTTTTCCTTTTGCCAGTTAATGAAGTAAGAGTGTGCCAGGAGACTGTATGGA
This sequence comes from Manacus candei, assembly GCF_025592945.1. NCBI lineage: Eukaryota > Metazoa > Chordata > Aves > Passeriformes > Pipridae > Manacus > Manacus candei. The sequence goes on from NW_026138066.1 coordinate 8,785,048, forward strand.
TCTTCTAACAGTCTGAGGAAAATCAGGTTTCCTGTCAAAACTTCCTTTTTTCTGGCCACCCACCCAGGAAACATTGCAGATTCAAGCATCTGCTATCTCTAGGAATTTCAAAGGGAGAGTGCTCAGACCAGGCAGAGCTCTCCAGAGCAGGCACCTCAAAACTCTGATGTTTAAATGACTTGGGAAGCACTACTGATTTTAATAAGGAAAATCAAAATACAGTAAAATTTCATTAGTCCTGTCCCACAGTAGTTAGGGAGTTTTAACTTAATGGATTACTCTGCCCTGATAATTTTCCCCACATGATGCTCATGTAGCATCTGATCATTCCTGTGGCACAATTACACTCATTTTTTTCATTCTTCCACAGCTTGCTCCCCTTTCATTTGCAGGAAAATCACCTTCTTCCCCACCATTGTCCTGCCCTGGCAGCATTTTACCAAAGCCCTCTCAGATCATTAGTCTGTTCTTCTCCCTGAAAAATCTTCTCCATAAAGATCTGTGCCAGAATAACATTTTCAAAAAGCTCATCTCCCCACGTCGTTCCAGATGAACCTTTAGAAAATCAGAGAGCAGAATGAATGTGCATTTTCCTGTGAGAACTTTCCCTTGCTGCTCTCTGGAGATCCTCTGTTGCTGTCTATGTCATTTCCCTGGAGGCTGCTGTCTAAATGACAAACAAGTGAAGGGACAAGAGTCATTTGAAAAGAACAAAAGCTCCCAGAAAACCCTGGAGGGCCTTTCCATTGCTGCAGAGAAGTACCTCCCAGGAGTCAAAAGGAAACCTCTTAATATCTAAACCAAAGTGAGGCTTTCAAATCAAGCAAGGCTTCCCTCAAATTTAAGGCTTCCCTTAACCTTTCTTCATTTAGTGTTGCAAGTCCAAGGGTTCTTTTTGCTACAGCCATCAGAAGACAATTCAGAAGCATTTGGCCATGAGAAAAACCTCTACTTCCCTAGTGAGGGAAATACAGGGAGTCCTTTCCCTGGGAATTTCAAGTGGCTTTGACCAAGGGAGCCTTTTTCATCTGACTTTGCTTCAGATCCAAACTTAGTGCAACCGTTAAACAGGGTACCAGAACATTATGTGCATATTGGAAGCCCTGAAGAAGTCAGGAAAAAAACAGCAGTCATTCAATTTGGACAATCATGGCTATGCAAGACTTGGATGTGATTGGTTTTACACAGAACCACACTTGTTGGCTTTGAGACCAAGCTGAGTTACTGACATTGAACTTACACACTGAAATTAAAGTTGTGTATATTTTTTAGTTTTTTTTTTTTTTTTTAATGTGGATCTATAAGTGAAATTTCAGACTTCAGCAAGTAAACGAAAGAAATTGTGGAAAGAATATGCTCAATTGGCTTTTGTCACTTTTGCTAATGGTTAGGACTCTGTTCCTCCTAGTTCCTTTTCTTAAGCAGCCAGTTTTTGCATTTTTCCTCAGGAAAACCTAGGCAATCAGTCTTGTAAATTAAGGCATCCTGCTGTTGGGACATGGGTTTCCCAATAGCCCATTCTTTTTTTTTTTCTTTTTCCTTTTCTATCTTCTGTTCTCATTCAGCTTTTCATAGTAATAGACTCTCTGAGAAACTGTAAAATCTGCCTCTGACTGCCTGAAGCTGAAGAAGGAGAGTGAGGCAGAAATGGGTTCTGGGCTATGGTGCAGGTGCTGTGGGAAAACCTCTGCCTAAGTGACAGGCTCAGACTGGAGGGTTGCCTCAGTTCCTTGACCTCTTATGAACAAGGGCTCTCATAGCTTTTAACTCACAGTGGTCTGAGCAGTGTTGTACTGGATCATGGGACTGAGGACAGTCCACACCATCATATGAGGGCAGTCCACACCATCATATGGTCTCAGCCCAGGTCCTTTAAAGCTGCTGCCCTGCTACTGCTTCTCTCCCACCTCAGGATGCTGTGAATTAAGGCTGTACATGCAAGTCCTGGGATGAGAAAGAGGCCAAAACAGTGTGAGACAGAGGCCAGCTGTGCAAATCATCACCTGGCATGTGTGGCTTGGCAGAGCTGCAGAGTGCAGGAAACACAGCAACAACAACAAGCACCAACTGGTCTTTGTGACCCTCTTCCCTCCCGGGCCACACCTTTGTTTCAAGCTTCAGAGGAGAACCAGGAGAGGCTCAGATGAACTGTTTCTAGTATTTCAGGCTCTCAAGTTCATGGTGTTGTTGCTTTGACTGTTAAGTCAAGCAATGTCTTTATATCTAATTTCTTTTCCATTATAAATTATAATAGGGAAATATCATGGTTCCTTCTACAACATTCTCAGGCACATATAGTATCTGATTTACAGGAAATAAAGACATAATGTCATCTCTGACTTGGTTACCTTCCTTCCTTAATACTTCAATCGATGCCTAATATAGCTTTTATGTTTATAAAAGTTCATTAGTTTACAAATGAGTAGCCTGATGTGTATTTTGCTACCACTGAGTGACTTTTCCATTTCTAGCAATACATCTGTTTGAATTTCTAGCAGTATATTCTGTTTGGACTAATGTTTACGAAATATAAGTGACACAAATGACTCAGCCACAAAACATTTTGAGGCATCCATGATCATTTTGTTCTCTTATAGCCTGCTCTTCCACCCACTCCTCCCACCACTTTAAAAAGTAAAACCTGCCCCACTATTTTCCCTTCAGCCAGAGGGAAATGTGTCTTTTCCTCTAGGAAATGAGTCGGGCTTGGGAGAACAAAGCAATAGTGACACAGCATACTTTGAGAGATGCTGTATAATTGCTGTGAGCCTTAAGTGACTTGTAAGGTGTGAGGCTAAAAGATCAATGTCTTCAGCCTTCTGAGGTGTGAAAAGATACCCTAAAAACTGAATTGTCAGGAGAAACTCAAAGGAAGTAGATTCAGTAAAAAAAAAAAAATAATGAGACAAATCTATGCATTTGACTGGGATTATAGACACCAGTTTGATATTGCTGACAGCCCATATTCAGATTCCATTCATGTCCTGAGAGTTTAATTAGTGTTATGAACTCCATTCCTATCCACATGAGAAGACCTCAGGTAAGGTTAACAAAGTACAGAAAAGTGCTCTGTGAAAAGACAGAAAAGTTTCACTGAATTTCTGCAATTTGGCCACAACACCTTCTGGGTATTTTCTTTTTCTGGGTAATAAAAGGGAGCAAATGAGGTTGAAGAACAATCCAAAGCAGCAAAGGGTTAAGAGCAAAAGATGCATTGCTTGGTAAGGTGTGTTCTCAGACCAGACACCCCACATCAGCAATTTGCTGGAACAAAGCCAGTGGGAACCATGAACACCCAGTATGTCAGTACTGCACCTTCCTTGGGAACACATGGGGTGCCAGATACCAACCTTATGTAAGCACTGGCATTGGAAATGCTTGAGGGAGATGCAGTGTGAAAATCTCCCAGAGGTCTTTGCCTAATTAAAATGACTGCTCTCTTACACCTGTCAAAACTTTTCTCTGCTGGTCTCGGTGGATCAGATTGGCTCTCACACAGCTTCTGTAGCACAGCTGGTCTGAATCACAACTGATATAATCCTCCCTCCCCAGCTCTAGAGAAGCCACGAGCAATAAAGTCTTTGTGGTGGGGGAAATGAGCCTTCATGGCACAGACTCCCCATCCTCGGAGGTTGGTGCTGTGTGTTTCCAGATCCATGGAATGCGCTTTGGCAATTCTGGGAAACAAAAGAGACAAAGGGACCATTTGGCATGCCTAGGGATTCATCTCACATTTAGCCATCTTCAAGGCACCTTGTATAGGTCTCAATCCTTCTGTAGTCAGCAGAGAGTGACCACCACCTCCCACAACTTGCAGTATCCTTCCCTGTGCCCTCCACAGCTGTTGCAGCCAAGGGCTGTCTTCAGAAAGTTGGAGCACTGTAATGTACTATCAGAGAGAACTGGGTGACTTCACAAAACAGAAGTATGAGTAGATGGAGGAACCCTGGAGAAACAGCTTTTTAATTAATCTGAATTCTTTCTCTGGTCAAAACATATATGAAGATGTTGCAGTCATTAGGGTGCCAGAAAAAATACTGCAAAAATCCACAATGAAGTCCAACTCTGCTCTGGTGTTCATAAATATGTCGATGTCACTGAAGGCAGAGTCTTCTTTACTAACTAAAACTATAAAAGCTTGACTTCATTTTCAATAAAACTACTGCCTGTGAAAAAAAATTCCAAAGTGATAAGAAGTCTCAAAATCATACAAAAGGATGACTCCCCTTTTAAATACTTAGAGAACCTGCCCAAACATTTGCTGGAGTGTGCATGAGTGTGACTTCATAGCTCTGCGTGCCTCAGGGATTTTGCAGGCAAGAAACGAAAGGTGACATGACTTCAACTGAGTAACAGTTCCCTGAAAATTCACAGTTTATTAATCCTTCTTGCTTCAAGATTAGCAAAAGGGAGGTTGGTTGTTCGTTGTTCTTTCTGTTCAAAAGTCAAAGTGTAGATCTATATTAGCAACTAAGAAGAAAATTAACTCTATCCCAGCTGAAACCAGAACAGACAAGACCTCAATAAGGTGTCACTCAACTATCTGTGGTAGACATTTCTATGGATAGTCCCTGAGTTTGACAGAGTTAGTAGCTAGAATGATACTAGGCAAAGTGCAGATATAGCTGCCTGGCTCTTAAGGTCTCCCTGATAGCCAATTCTAGGCATTGTCACAAAAAGCACATATACTAAACAATCTTGTTCCAACAGGTACAGCCATGTTTAGGTCTAGATACATCCAGCCATCTTTAGGTGTAGATACATCCAGCAATTGGTTCATGCATACTCTTGCTGCATATTTACTGCAAGAAGTCAAATAAAAGCCATTTCTGGCCTGACTATACCATCTTCTCTTAGGAAATCTTCAAACCTTGGGTGCAACACCTCATTAATATGGCTCTTTGACTCTCTAATCAGGACTGTTTTATATCCAGCCAAACTAAAGGGAACACATATGTGACTGCACACATTGCTACAGGCATACCTTACATTAATGAACATTAACATTTCTGGGTTTCTTTTACCTAGAAATTTTGTTTGAAACAGAACATGACAATCTAAGTAAATGTAACATATGAGATATGTTAGGAAGGATTTTCTCATGCAAAACCAGCAAGGAATGTAGTGCTAGGGAGTGGTGGAAAGACACTGACTGCCTTTTGAGGTACACGGTGCTCAGCTCTGGGCATTTTGAAAGCCAATTAGATATCATCCATCAAAAATGGCTTAAATCCTGAGAGTGGATCCTAAATGGGCAAGATGACTTTTAGAGGCCCCTCCTAAACTTACTTTCTCTGGACATGTTATATAAATTGTTATTTTATAAATTATGTAATTGTTTTAAAGCTGTTGAGTGTGTCTACTAAGTGATTGGTCAGGCTCTGTTCAGTAATATCTGGGATGCACTGGAATGCAACAATAAGGGATACACCTAATGGTCTTGGGGCTAGCACCAAACTGAAAGAGTTGGAAGCACGCTGAAGAACAGGGATGCAATGCTAAGAGTGCTGACAAACTTAAGACCTGCTATAAAATCAGTAAGTGCAAATCAGTAAAGGCACAGGAAAGGAATGCTAACGGATGGCAAAACAAAACAGGAAGTAATCAGGTAGGCAGCAGGACAACAAGGAAATATGAGAGCTCTTTAGTGGCTCTTAAACCAACTGTAAGTTTAGAGCCTTGTGCATTTGATCATGGGATAGGTTTGCTGTGTGAAAGAAGTGCTGAAAGAAGCACTTACAAGGCCCAGAAGGCCATTTGCACTAGGGGCTGGGGGAGGGAGTGAGCTGGAGCGTGCAGGGAAGCTGCTTTGAGGAGAATAATGAGAAATGAGAAATATGTAGCAAACCTTGAAAGCAAGGCAGAGCTGGTGTAGTCAGAGATGGGAAGATGCATAAATCTTTCAGCATGCAGAAATCTTTCAGCATGCAGAAAGCTGTTAAAAGGGCGATATGAGAGAGGGACAGCTGAGAGAATTACCAGAGAATGAAGGGCAAAAACTGTTTTTCCTTTATTCTCTCATACACACTTAGTTGCTGGGTTCCTACCATGGGAGCTCTGTACTCTTTCCTTCCTAGAAGCTTTCTTCTGTTCTCATGGTGCAATAAAGCATTCCAATAAGCTGCAAATATTATGAGAAGGGGCTCTAAACTTCCACTTAGAAAGCTTAATTATCAAGTAGGACCCAGGAAATAAGGAACCTATCTTTTCTTTGTGCTGCTTACTCCCTGGCATCTCTGAAGGGATGTGAGGAACAGATGGTGGCAGTCAGGAGGAGCCAGCTTTTTGATGTCCAGAGCAGACCACCCACCCACTACAAAGATGAGATAAAGAGACAGGGGGTTCAATCTCTCATCCTGCCTCAAATGAGTTGTCCTCTCCCCTTGCAGTCCTTGGTAGTGGGGTAAACTGAGCTGCCAGTATGGTGCAACTGTGGGGAACTCTCTTGTTAAGTGGCAGCTACTAAAGTGGGGCTGCTATTTAAAAGGGGGTGTCTGATTACTGTGGGCAAAATACAAAAATGGTGATGTTTTCCAAGAACTGCCCATTGCTCAGGAAGCTCATGAAGTGCAGGCTGCCTTGCTCTTCCTCCTTGAGGCATATCAGGCATGCCTCAAGGCATCATTTGTTGTGAGCAGACACCTAACTCTTGGGTGACTTAGACACAACTGCTCAGTATGCAGTTTTCTTCCCTCTGATCTATTCTTCTCTACTGATTATTTCCCCATGGAAGGGTGTTGTTTCCTACAAAGCCATTTAATGCAAACCAGCAGGGGAGGAGCTTCACTGAGAAACTAGTAACCCTAAGGCAGAAGAGAGCTTGCAGTTTTCTATGAATTCACACCCTGCATAACCAAGACTACTAGTTTTTCTAACTAAATTATTTTAGAAGCATATGTAGGTGAAAACAATGCTGTATGGGATGAAAGCAGTAAGAAGTGTATAATTTCCACATATGTTGTACTTAGCACCTTGTACCAAAATGACTTAGCCTGTCTTCTGCCCTTAAGTGTGACTTCTGGGGTCAGAATAGATAATGTAGAAGAAATATGAAAGGTAACCTTTCTTAACCTCTCTTTACTTATCCCAGTAGCCAAATACAGCTCTGAAATTGGCAGAGGAATTTCTCTTTCACCAGAGATTTGGTTATCACCTTCCCCTTGTGACTTCATTGGTGACATGTCTGTGTCAAAACACCTAATCAGTGGGCAGCTGTCCATGTGAAAGATGGAGCTGACACTGTCCAGCCTCCAAGCCATTTCTGCTCTCATGCTTGAACAGTGCTTGTCATGTACAAAGTAGAAAATCTGGCTTTTACACAGGGCCTTCAGTCACAAACTTTTTAGAGAGCTCAATAGTAATAAAAACTCTTAGTGAATTAATATATCAAAGTTCTGGAGATGGGATAGGACTTAAAAGTGGCAAAGAGCACAGCCCAAGGGGCAAATATTTCTACTTGAAAAGCCACAATGTTTGTCTAAGCACTGGCAAAGATTTCACACCATCAAGAAGCGCACATACAACTGTTATTTGCTGGCACTTCAGGAAGATTTCAGAAACTTTATTGAATAGACAGGAAAAGAAAAAAGAAATACAGAGAGAAGCAATGTCGACAGCAGTAAACATGAAAAAAATCAATACCATTATTTTATTTAACCTGTGGTGTTTCTATAGAGGGACCGTGCTACTCAGGCATGAGCTAGCAAGCTGTAGAACCTTTACCTCCATTCCTGGTCAGCCTGGTAGCTGTCAGAAGCTACTAAAGCTGGGTGGATGCAATGGGATCCAGAAGGTAATTCAGGTGATCCATCTCAAAAGCTCACATTAGACTGGGGGTGTCACATGTGATGCATCAGTACAATGGAAACTGTGTCAGAAATGCTGTACTTACCCAGGAGCTCAGAAAATCTCCTAATAGATACCCCAGCCATGGGCTGACTCCACAGTGGTGGAGTCCCAGATGGGTGTTGGACTTCTGCACACCATCCTGGTTTCTGTGAGAAGAAACCCCAGACACATGGGCTACAAAGACCTATGGTATGTGCTGGTCAGATCCCCAAGGCAAACAGCTGGGATATGAGACCCACGGGCCTTGAATCACTTTCCCACTCTGTTCAGATGCCACCTCAGGCAATAGGGTTGATCCTCATATCCTGACACTACTTCTGCTAATCATTTGATGAAGTCTGAGGCACTCCCTGACCTGCAGATCAGTTTCCTGTACTTAAATATATTACTTTAAAGGCATTAAAATCTTAATTAATCTTAAGTTTATTCCTTTTAAATACATGGTAGAAAGATAAATATTATAACTGACAGGTTTTATGGCTTGTGGATATACCATCATCAGTTCCCTAATTTGCTTGGTGAGGATGGTGAAACAGACCTCCTTTATAAAGACCTCTAAGTTCTAGAGATGGATCAGGCTAGATCTGAGACAGAGCGGATGTGTTTCCTCCTCTTCCAGCAAAGTGATTGTCTCCCAGGGTTGCTAGGAAAGGGAATAATTTAAGGACAGCCTATGAAATACTTGCTTTGTTTGTCTGTATAAATGCTTAGGAGCCAGATAACTGAGATAGAGCACTGAACCCAGGCTAGCATGTACCAACCACGCTTCAGCAGTGTTTAATAATGTGGACCCAGGCTGGAGTTTATACAGTTCCTACAAAACAACCACCTATGTGTTTCTACTCCAAGTTTTAAACTCTGTGCTGTCATACAGCAGCACCTGGCCTGGTTTTTAGTTTGCTCAAGCACTGTGCAATAGTTGCACTAACCAACCACTTGTGTGTCTCCTTCCCCTGCTGCAACAGGAATGCAAGCTAGCAATAGAGGGAAAGTGGGACTTTCTCCTTCAGCTCTCCTCAGCAGGGAGAGATTGAAGCAGTGTCTCCTGCACAGCACTCACAGCAGACAGCCCACTTCCTGTGTGCATGTCTGTCTCTTGTGCAGAGGGAGAGTGAGGACCAGGACCCCAGCATGTCCTCAGCTGCAGTCCTGAAGAAATCCTCGTTCTCCCAGCTCTAAAAGAATACCTCATCTATAATGAGGAGTATTTAAATATGCCATTTTAAGGGCATTAAAATCTTAATTCATCTTCCTTTTAAGACCATGGTAGAAAGATGAATATTATAACTGGCAGGTTTTATAGCTTGCAGACATATCATCAGCAGATGATCTCACAGCTAAGACTGAAGTTTTAGGCAGTTAAACTGGCTCGACCGTACATGGGTAACTCAGCACATAGCAGTTGGCATCCAGCCTGAGGGTATGAAGTGCCCTGTCACTGGAACTGCTGCTTTTGGAAAGATAAAAGCATGGAGCAGCACAGAACTGAACACAGGAATAACATGTTATTGTGAGAGTAAATATGTTTATATGTGTACTGGGCATCTTTCTTTCATTCCCAAGGCTTCCAAGATCTGATGCAGTCCTTTTTAATCACTTCTCTTGTTCTCCCATACATTTAGTTGACCACATAAGCACTCTGCACGTGTTGGCTGCCACAGCTGAGGAACACTCAGGTTTGTCACTGTTTAAAGCTGTGAGGCTGTTCCTAAAGCCTCCCAGCCCTCTGTTGCCTGAAGGGGCTGGGAAGCTTCTCCCCAGTCTGATCAGCGTGTGTTGGGACCACATCCACCTGTGACATAGCACCAAAGTGAGTCTGGTGGCGCTGGTTGCTCCTGGTGGCAGGGTTACTTACTCCAGGGCATGCCTGGCTATCTCTGCTTCAAGTGCATCATGCCAGGTATGCTTTCCTAAGGAAGGATGGCTTAATTCCCCATTTGGCTGTAGCTGCATTTATAGTCGCCTGTATATCAAAGGTTGGCATGTTGTAGCCATTAACACTTCCCAAAAATACAGTAACACCTTCCGCTTTTGAAACAGCACCTTTCTGACACAGATCTAAACGTGCTCATGACAGGGTGAAAACTGTCAGCCCTTTGCCAGACAGGCAGTGTTAGCTCTGCCTCACAGAGTAGCAAGAGCAAAGGGAAATGAAAATCCAGGTCTTCAGAGGCATTAGGTGGTCTGAAGTGCACTTAAGCACCATGGCTCATTCACTGCAGTTGGAGAGAGGTGTGAAAATCCCAGTGACTATTGATTACCCTTAGATGTCTTGAAACTCTTGAAAGTCTGGCTCTTGACTTCCAAGTGACTTTATTATTCACACATAAGGTGAGTGGCAACTGCAGACACAAAACTGGAGTGAGAGAATGCCTGTCTCTGTGCTTCAGCCCTCTGCAGCACTCTCACCTTACAGACAGGGATGGCAATTTCCCTGCAGCAATGGTGCTCATTAGGCCTGGTGTCCTGCCTGAGATTCACCTTGGGGAAATTATGTTCTGGATAGTCAGAATACCCTCCCTCTTCTTTAACAAATGGATGCAGTATTATTATGTTGTTATTACATGCTGATTTATAAAGCACCTTTCACATACATCACAGTGCTGTGTGATCTAATTACAAAACACCTGAGATGGAATAAGAAGTATCCAGGCAAGAAAATTGCTTGAAGCCTGACCTTTAATGCACTACAACAACCAGAGGTTTGGAGTGAGTGGGAGGCTCAAGATGAAGAAATCCATCAATCCTGACTGTATATAGGAGCAAGAGCCTAGGTACTATCAAAACTGTACAATTAGGAAGTAGCCAGGTGGAAGAATTATGAATAAAATGGAGAAGCTTTCATTAATCACTACCTCCTGCATATCTCAAAGCCCATGGATATCAAGGGGAGCTGTGCTCTTGACTTTTCTGGGCTCTCTGATGTCCCCAGACTGAATAGTATGGGTTGCTGGTACCAGAGTCCTGCTGTGTCACATCCCAAATTCAGTGTGCGTGTGATGATTGCTACCCATATACCTTTGCAACTAGTTTGAGGAAAAATACAAAGTATAATTAAAGTACTTAAATTTTTTTTTATTCTGACTTGATTTTTATTTCTGTCTTAATTTGGAAGATTGCAATTCACTTTCCTGAAGTCATCTCCTCAATCTTTATAATTAAACCTCATTTAAATATTTTGGTCACTTTCATGAACTAATTATAGTGACTTACAGTTGAGAAGGTACTTTAATCTTAAGTCTCTGTTTGCAGATGCTTAAAACTTTTAGAAAATAATATCCTTTTGGCTTAAAATTTATGTTTGCAGAGATCAAAGCTGACCTAGGTGTGGAAAACAATTATGTATGAGGCCTTTCTGTCTCTTTTCTGACATGCAAAGAGATATGAAATGGTAATTTTTCTCCTCCTTTCTTTATTACCTTCACAATTACTGGGACTGTATCACATTAGTTCTACTGGTATTTAGGGAAGGCTTCTCAGAAGATTGAAGAGGTGAGGAGGAATCTATGTCTTCATTAATAAATGTGCTGTGTTTTTTGGCTTTTTAATACAGGTATTTTTTCTTAGAATTTGAGGCATTTAAACAATAACAAATCTATAACAGAACAAAGAGAGAATTTTATGCAGGATGACTGGAAGGGTTCCCCTCTTCATCACCACAAAAGTTTCATTGTTTTGGTCTTGCACTAAAGACTGTTGATCCTGTTTTTTGGTTGATTTCAGCAAGCCTCAGGTCCCATGCGATGAATAGACTACTTAACCTGAATTCTGTGTCAACAGAAAGAGGTTAAATCGTCTGTCTTTGTAGGTTACAGTAAAACTTCAAAGCTGTGTTTGTATTAGTTCTCCATTTTCCAGACAGGTCTCCAGAAAAAGGAAGGAGCAAGGATTGTCTGGCATCTCATCTCTTCTTTGAGATCTAATGTTGTCCAGCACAAGGACCTAGCTCTCTGACTGTATTTTACTGTATCTAGAAAATGGCTCAATACATATGGAGGATGAAACCTGCCATTAAACTAGTGAGGATGCACATGGTTTCCGTTCCAACAGGGTTCAGAAAATGCCTTTTTGGTCAGTGAAACAAAACTGCAGTCTCTGTTCAAGCTCTTTCAACAGCCTTTGCTCACCTCCAGAGCTGCAGCCTCACACCAGGTTATCCTAGATGTCCCATCCATTTCCTTCACTTCCCAGGAAGAGTGGCTTTTTCAACTACAGGTGATTTATAGCACAGCCTCTTTCCAGGTCCTCAGGCTTTGTAGCATCTCAACCAAATTGAGGAGCTGTCTTGGGTATCTGATTTTGTTGCTTGAGCTGCCTGACCTATCCTTACGTGTCCCTTTTAATTAAATAACACTTGACTTGGTTTCGTAGAGATAATAAAAGATGATGAGGATAGTACAAGGTAACTTTACCTTGCCAAGATGATTTGGGAAAGCTGAAAATCCAATCTGTGTGTCTGAAAAATACTTCTGTTTGGGAGCTGGAGGGGAAAAGCCATCTCTGAGTTTCCTAACATTTTCCTCTAGGGAAAATTAAAGGTGTCTAGGGTTTTCTTTGTTCTCCCTCTGCCATCCCATCTTTCACTTTCTGGCTTCTTTAACTTCCAATCTCCTTTAAATTGCATTAAAGGAATAGGAGAAACCATTTCTTTTCTCTTTTCGCCTTGGAGCTAAAAGCTTTCTCTTTTCTTCACAGTGCTTGTTAAATGTGATAGAGTGAAAGCTTCATAAATCATAAACAAGCAGAGGACCTAAATAAAAGTGCAAACTGCAAACTAAGGAAAAGAGAGACCCCAGCATGCACATTAGGGCTAGCATCAAGCACACAGGACTTATTTTAAATTGCACTAGCAGGAGGCAGAGGGCATGTCAGTTTTGTGTCTAAGCCAGGAAACAAAACAAAAGCCAGTGGGCCACAAAAATCAGTTAACAAATACCTCTGCAGTGTTATGGCAACAGATAGATGCAGATTTCCACTCTCCAATTTTGTTCATCCCTCTACAATGACCACCTCCTGTTCTTTCTGTGCCTCCTTACAGCATGGTAAAGCTCCTCCATTTTTTTTCAAGTTGTAATTTGCTCCAGGCTCCACTGAGTGCAGCAGCAGCAACCTCCAGAGCACTCCAGCGGTGAGAAACACTGGATGTGATGCTGTTGGATCAGCCTATACTCAGGGTTAGACGTTGGAATTCTGGCAGGGAAATGCTTGCTTCAGGACATACTGATTTTCCTCATGCCTGCTTACAATGCTGTGAGATGTCTGAGAAGGTGATACAGCAGAAAAAAATATGGAAAAGCAGTCCACATTTCCTCAAACATAAGCATTCATTGGTAGTAAGGAAGCAGCGCAAGTTAATGCAGGAATCAACAAATTGGCTCCCATTCATCCTGCTGATGGTGCCCAGCCTTCCCGTGGTCAATCTCTGTTCCATCAGAGACAAACTGGGCTCTGCTTCTCCATCTCCCAGAACAAGTCTGCACAAAGAAGGGAAAAGCCAGCTCTTGCCCACCACAGCTCAGGTAGGGCTGGCTCATGTTGTCAGCCAAGAACATATATAATGAACAGGCTGGTGTCCTCACCTCTGTATTAAGAGTGCAGGTGCTGCTGACCACGTTTTTCTGAAAAAACTTCTTTATGAGGAACTCTCCCTGCCGTTAGAAGAGCCCATTTCTTCTGTGCTGCAGAAAGATTCAGTTTGGAATTGTACTAGTAATGCTGTGTTTCTTATCCTTGCTCTGAAAGTATGACTGTTCTTTAATCCCACCTCTTGGAGGTAGAAGCTTTCCAGTCTTGGGTCTAGAAAATATCTTGTCAGGAACTGGTACTACAGAAGTGTCAGCAATAACACAATATACTGTCAATTTGTTCCAACTTTATATCCTAATAATTAGTTTTTAAATCTATGACAGGAGTTTTCTCTTCATGGCGTGATTATCAAACTTCTTGAATAACCCTTCTATGAGCAGTTTTATCCTTTGCAGGGGAATGATTTATATCTGTTTATCAATCCACCACTATCCATTATACTGTTAGTTCTTGCAGTAAGTTAAAGAGGATGGATCTACAGTGACAGTCACATTGCTTTGTTCCTACTGTCCTCTATTTAGATTTTAAGCCTCAATAATTAAGCTGTTATGTACTGTACTAAAGCACATATGCCTAAAATTCCTTGGATCCCATTAGGTTGTTTTTAAGAAGACAAAACTGAAATTTAAGGTCATCTATCTGTTAATTTTCCTAGAGTTCAGAAAGGGTTTTTTTTTTTTTAAAGTGCTCTTCATTAGCACACAAATCACAATCATTTTATGTTCCTTCAGCAGTGTTTGAATTTGAAAATATTATACTAAGTTATTTCAGTACAATTTAAAATCATGGGTCAACTGATAAGAATGTTTTGGTTTGTTTTCGCATTCCTCTCCCTGATAACTATTTCTGCTGCTGCTGCTTTTCTTTTACCACCCAGAAAGATGCACCACAGGGCAGCTCTCTTCTCCCATCACATCCCTAAGCAATGGTGGGAAAAGAAACATTTAGTCCTTTGCAGTCAGTTTTCCTTTGTCTTCCCTCTTCATCCCTTTGCAATTTTAACAAACCTGCTATCTCCCCCACAGGCTGCCTATTTCAGGTGCACTCTGAAAATTGCGTGTCTCAATTTTGCTCCTAGAAATCTAGACTTGACAAATGTTGCTCTTTCTTGGCATCCAATACAACCTTCAATAACTGATGAGAGGGGTTAACTTTTGGTCTGGGGAGTACAAAGTTATAAATCAGTTGTTGTTCCAAAGGGCTGAGTTTGCATCAGGTGTTTCACTTTTTTTTTTTTAGAAAAAAAACCCAAAACCAGAACAGATAATCCAATACAGCTGTGGCTGGGAGGAAACAAGACATTTGTAACAACTTTTAAAGCATTAAAAAGGAAGCACGCTAGGAACAAATACTGTATTTGTGTTCTGAGGCTAAAACATGACAGTTTTGAAAGAAGAGATTTACTGAATCAGGTTTGATGCCTTAAAATAATGAGAGAGTAGGAACTTCCAGGGGAGGAGGGGGAACAGAGTTAGGGTATGTGGCCTCGTTTAGAGAAAACATAAATGTGCACAGAGCATAAAGGAATTGAACATTTAAGCCTTGGTTTATTTTCATGGAGGAAAAAGCTCTATAATGTTAAACATTTATCAGGATGGCTTTTACTGATGAGGTCGTGCTGAGCCTAGAAGCTGCTTGGGTTCAGAGGTTTGAATCATAACAGTGGGATGCTGAATTATTCCCTGTAAGAAGAGAGGGCACAGCCTCCCAGATAAGGGCAGGAGGGACAGCAGCATAGGGGGAAAGAGGAGGAGGTGGAGGAGGACAAGAAGGAGGGCTTTGTGCTCAGTGCCAGTAGAGCCAGAAACTCTAGTTGGGGCTTTTCCTGGGTGCAAGAGAGCTGTGCTAAATCCATGGATGTGTCTCATACCATACAGTGCAGCCGGGCTAGGCAAAGGCTCTGCCCCCACCCTTTAGACTATACAGACCCTTCTATTTGAAATGCTTTCATAAATGCCTATAGTCAAGTCAGTTTTGTCCTCAGCTTCCTGGAGATCCCCATCAGCAAACTGGGGAAAGCAGGCATGTCATTGCATGAGAAAACCCACATCTGACCAGAGTTTTCCTGAAAACAAAATAAAACTTGGTTTTTTCATTGGTTTTTTTGCTGTTTTTCTTTTAAATTTCTGGACACTTCCTTCTGCAATCCCCATAAGAGAAAATGCATTGATGGCTCTACACAAAAATTAAGTGATATGTGTCCACTTCTCTTGTTAAGCACTGAGAATCTTGACTCATATCTGCTTTGGTGCTATCATCTTTCTGGTAAGCATCTTTTTGGTTTTGCCAGCAGGGACATTTGGGGAGGCAAGAGGAGGCAAAGGGTTTGCCAAGGTCATTGTTCAAATGTCCCTGGCTCAGTCATGGCACACACAATATTTTCATGTCCTTCATAAGGCTACAAAACACCTGTAGTTTGGAAGGAAAGAGAAATTGTTGAAAGGAATGGTGGATAAGCAGTGACAGACTCCAAAAGCAGAGAGCAATTCAACCATGGACAGTGACCACAGCACAGATGACAACATAAACACAGTATATGAGATTGAAGTAGACACACAGCATTTAAAAACATACTCCCAACAATGCTAGCTGCTATGTTAATTCTTTAAACAGTGACAAAAATGCTATTTAAGGAGGGTAAAAAGCAAATTGGACTTAAATGGACATATACAACTGCCTCATGTATCCACATGAAATCACACACCTGTTGATACATTTGTACATATTATCACATATATTATTGACTACCTTGTTCTTGTTCAGCTAAAGGTGTGTTTTGCGTACACACTCTTACATTCCCCTACAGAACTTAATTTAATGTTGTAATGCATAGCACACTTTTATGTTCAAGAAACAGACTAAATCTTGACATTTCCGGGTGAAGTTGAGGCAGTGAGAACTAAACTCACAAGGATAAACTACTTAATACTTTTGAGTAGTTTTATGCAAATTGTATTCCTAGAGCTGGGGGTGATTCAACTAAGCCAGGGAAGTCCTGTGATTGGAGATACTTCAGGCAGACTCTTTATTATCTACTGTCAAGTCAATGTTTACTGAGTGTATGAAAAATATCCTGGAGGAGTTGTGTTCCATTACTGTTTTGGACAGAAGTAGACAACTTGTTGTTGTTTCCATATAAACACTATATACTTCTGACTCTTGGAACAGTCATGCAATTCATATTCTATCTCTGAAATATAATTTTCATTACGTCAGAGTGATGATGCCAAGATACCCTATACTAAGGTTACCCCTTAGTACCCTTTCCAAAAAACGTATTCCAGACCTTTCATCTAGTATTCTAGGTGGAAAATATTTGTAACTCTTATGTTTCCTTTATGTCCTAAATACACAAGTGATCTGATGATGACAAAAAGATGGCTACTGTCAACTGGCTATATTGAATATCCCCGTTCCTCTGGCTTATTTTTTGGAGCAACTTTGTCCAGAACGGGATAACTAATTTAATTTTCCACTGTTGGTACTTGAGTGATGAGAGCAAAAAGGAGGATATCTTGTGTAGCTAAGCATTCATCACAGCCTACCCCACTGCTCAGGCAGTAGCCCTTCCATGAGAAGAGTGGTTCTAGAACAGAGTCTGGAGAAGGAGATTGGTGGCACAGGGGACAAACAAACCAAAAACCAGAAGCATTTCTTCTTCTGATAGCAAGGGATGAACTTCAATGCCAGGCAATCTGCATGTAGCTTGAAGTTTAATAGAATGAGGAAAGGTTAGGCTTGCTTATTATCTGAAGCTGCTAAACCATACACAGTCAAGGGAGAGCAGCTGGGATTGTACTCTTTGGCACCTCCTCTGGATGGATGCCTTTTGCCATTATGGCATTATGTTACCACATCAAAGAATGTTATAGCTCAGCTGAAAGCTGTTTGACTTAGTAATATTTCATTTACTACAAGAAAGATAAGATCAAAACAGATTTCTCATGGCTGTACCCATTCAGGTCTTTGGGGAATTGGATGCACAGTCCCTCTGGACAGTCTCCCTGTTTTCAATGTGAGAAGTTTTTCCTTATATCTGATGAATCTCTCTTGTTTCGTTTTGTGTCCATTGTGTCTCCTCCTTCCAGGTATCACTGTGAAGAGATTGGTTCTGTCTTCTTGATGTGTAGGAATACTGGTAAAGAAGACTTGTCTACATTTTATTTTCATGGCAGGCATAAACAAGGAGAGAGTAAAACTGAGTTGTGAAAAATACAATCAAAAGCTCTGGTACTTTCTGTAGCAATTGCAGATGATATTAGAAGCTGTGAGTATAAGGTGGCTTTCAGCTGTTGTTTTTTAGGAATAGAATATGGGCTTATATTGCCCATCAAAAACATGCCATGAGCTTTGTGCAGTGTAACAAACAAGATATAGTTATATATTCCAGGGCATAAAGACAATATATACTATATATAAAGACAATGCTACTGTATTACTGCAGTAGTATCAATTAAGAAAAAATCCCAATATACTTTACTCTGTCTTTTTTAAAGACAATGTGGGTACCTCGAACTTCTTCCTTCTTCAAAATCTGTCCTGCCAAAGATAATTTGTTCAGTGTTAATCTAAAGAAAAGCAGAGCTGGATGCCCCATTGTCTGTGTCATGATACACAGTATTTTGTAAGATGGAGAGAGAATGGATTGTAATCAAGCTCAACACTGCAATTTAGTACTACTTCAAGAGCAAAATGGGCCTGAGTCTTCCAAGCCAAGGGAATTGGTCTTGCAGCTTTTTTTCATCCCTCCTGGATGAAACACATTGTTGAGTGAAATGCCTAGACCCACTCAGTGGAGAAAGGCTTATTGCCTCTGAGAAGTGATTTGGAGGATCTCAGGAAGACACTAAAGGCAGTCAAAGCACTAGTCATAGGACCTGGGTGAACATATTAGGACACAGGAATGCAGCCTTCAATCTGTATTTGTCCACTCAAATGAGTGGCTTGAGGACACGATTATTTTCTGTATGAACAATATTTACGTTCATAAGTGAGAAAGGAGTCCCGAGGCGAAGTACATTCCTTGACCATGGGGTCTTTTCTGCTGGCTAGAAAGCAAACAAGGGGAGGGATAAACACACTGTGTTTTGAATCTATGCTTGACAGACAAGTTCCTTGTCCTCTAATTGCTGTTTGCAGAAGTACAGACACCTGAGGCATCTGTGGAAAATCACAAGGATGAGAAAGGCTTTTATGTTGTACAAGGGCATTGAGGGCAGCATTGAGCTTGTGGGTTTAGATGCAAAGTCTAAAATTAATAAGAAGGCTATTTTGAACACATTAATGGGGGCAGCATGAGTCCAAAGAAGAAGCTGTAATTTCCAGTCTGTTTGTGACTGACAGCTCTGGTGAGGACCAGACACGTGGTCCAGGCAAGTGTCCTTCATGCATAGGTGTGATGCAGAGCATATTTTCAGCATCCATGACAAAGGCAGTGCATGTACTTCCTCTTTAAGCCAGCCTAAACAACGCTGTGGCAGCTTGAGTCAAGAAAATAAGTTTTTTTACTTAGATCAGCTCTAATTTTTTTCACTTTCACCACTTTCCAGGATAGGGCTGAGGCAACTGAAACTCAGTTCTTTGGTCTAGGTAATGGTGTGGCCATCTGCTAAACTGTTCCATGCCTTACTCTCTCAATTTGTAAAAGGGGGAATGCTATGTGAATAAAATCTCGGATAGAAGAGAACTATGATGAAGGCAATTGTTATTATTCAGTTTTGCAATGAATTATGACACTCTCGTTTTCTTTATTTCTTCAAATGTCACTCAGACTTGAGCAGCAACAGAGCTGTTCAGTGCCTTTGTTGAGCTGCATAGATGAAAGACTACTGATATATTCAGACTTTGTCTGGCATATCCATAGGAATTTCCTAGGACTGCTTAGAGGGGAAAGATAGGTGTTTTCTGTACTCACCTCTCATTCCTCAGAGGAACTGGACTGGGCCTCATGCATTATAAAAGCAGGCTCCAAGTTGATACAGGTGAGTAGTTCCTTCCTATGACTGCTCAGAGCAGCAGGTTGTCAGAGATTGCAGGCCAGAGTGGAGATTGCACAACCTCTCTGGGAAATCTGTTCTGATGCTTAACTGCCCTAACTGTTAACACTTTTTTATCTTATGTCTACTTGTGCACTTTCTTAGTTGGTATCAGGTGGCATATTCAGGGTGACGGGACTGCCAGTTATGTTTGAATGTCAGGACTTAAGTAGTGTTTCCTTCCTCCCCAGATGTTTGTGCGCTTCCAGGCTGTGTCCTGTCACTGGGAAGTTACAAGCATACAAGACAGAAGGGTGTTGCAATGAACTGGAGCTGATCAAGACCAGGACACTGAATTCATGGCTTTGTCAATGAGATGTTCCAGTAGTAGACACTGTATCTTGTACAAAAAAAGTGAGAGAAAAGATTATGATGAGTTACCTTGGCCTGTAACAAGCCCTCTTTGAATCTGGCTGCTTTCCATGAAGCTCCTGTGCTGCTCTGGGTCATATTCCTGACCTGACTCCTCTTGCTCTGTCAGAAAAATGGGGTTTCCCCCTCTCTTTTCTACTCTGCTTTTCTTTTCCAGCTTCTTGACACAAACAATTTTTTAGAAATATCTGATGTCTAATATTTGTCCTCAATGTTTTCAAATCATCTACTGAAACACATTAAATCCATTCAGTTTCAATGGTTGAATGCCATTTCAAGTTTCTCATTTGGTAATTTGCTACCAGATGCGGAGGAAGGAAAAGGGAATCATCAGTGGAGCAGAGAACTTATACGGTGACACCGTGAACATCCATATAGAGAAAAGTCAGGCTCACCCCAGTACAGTCCTGATGGAATGAGCAGGAACTCTGACAGGAAAACTACAAATTCCTCATACTTGTGTGATTGTTTGTACACAATCTGCACTTACCCCTTCAACAGCTCACAGTCTCCAGAAGAAGATTTCAGTTGACTCCCAAATCAACTGTGTTAGATTTAGCTTTGCATATACCATTTCCCCTAGATGACCAAGGCCCTGATTTTTTGAAACAAGCTCTTTTCCATGTGAAATGTGAAAATGACATTTCAAAAATAAAAGGGCTTTTATACATGCATTGTTTTTGCACTTAAGGGTTTAACCGAGGGCTTAATTCTATAATGGCCAGAAAGTTGGAGTCAAGGAAACAGTAAAATTAGGAAAAGTGCATGAGTATGGTAACAGAGTTTATTAAAGTACATGCTACTTGGACTTAATCAGGAAATTTGTTTATTCAGGACATCTCTTGGAGCAAACCTAATTTAAGCCTAATGACATTTAATAGTGATAACTATGGCTTGGTGAGGATGATAATTCCATTTAATTGGGATGCCTCCAGGTGATGCAATGGTGTTTCTGTGTGTCTGTGACAACTGCAGGCTGGTTCTGACTGTTTATATAACCAGCAGCAGCCTTCAGTCTCTGTCTAGCTGCCAGGCACCAAAGCAGCCGAAGAAAAAAGGTTCGAAAGTCCTTCACTGCAGCTTGAGTTTGGTAAAAAACATATATTCACTTGCTGCCAGAAACGTTAGTTGGTCTCTTGGCTTCTGTCTCCCTATGTGCTTCTTCCCAGGAGGGCTGTATTCTTGGCCACCTTCACAGCATCCTCACCTCATGCCCCGGAACCCATCCCGTTTCGTGTAAGTTTGCTGTACAGCTTCCTAAAGACTGACATGAATATTGCAATAGCATTTGGTGTCATATGGAAATTCAGGCTCATCAGGATGAAGGCCATCCACAGGGGTTTCCCAGAAAAGAGACTTCTAAGGCAGATTGCCAGCAGTCTCTGTTTTAGTAAAAGAGACTTTAACCTTCATAGCTCTTTTGGAGCCATTGCTGTTGAATTAACAGCCTCTGTATTTGTCTGTGCTGTCTCTGTAGCACCAGCATTCAGCTTATTACTGCAAAGCTCTTTGGAGTATCTTGAATATAAAAGTGTTCAAGAAAGCCAAATTTCATTCTTTTAAAACTCCTTTCTCAGTCCTAAAGGAGTGTGATTGTGAAAAAAATTGGCCATTTCAGTTCCTTCTGCAGGACTTACTACATCCACAAAGCATAACACTTAGATCTTGTCTGCACACAAAAGTGGCATTGATTTAAATAATCAGGTTTAAAATTAATTTAACTGAACTGGTGCAACCTTTTTACATGAACTTCAAGTCAATTTAAATAGAGCCTTTTATCCTTATTATTCAAGGGTAGAGTCACATAATCATAAGTGAGTGAGTTAAAGTGTGTCAAGAAGTTATTGTCTCTTCAGATGAAGGCTACTGTCCTCTCTGCTAGAAATTTCATAACCCACTCTACCTGAGCTGGAATTGAGTCTCTCACCCCATCGCACCCCATGACTTTGCAGGTGTTCTCAGTTCCCTGCACTGCAATTAAAAAGAAAAACTAATGGCCCTTCCACCACTGAACCTCAGCTTTCTGGCCTCCACAGTGAAGCAGCATCAAAAAGACCAAGGGGAATGTTTCCACTTCAGGAAGCCTGTACAGCAACAGTAGGAAGAGGAATCTTTAAAAAGAAAATTATAAACCAGAGCAAATTCGTTACTGGCATAAAGAATTGCAGATATCTTGATTACAATGAGCTTTAACTAATTTGTATCAGTAGAGAATTTGATATTGAAAGCTTTGACATAATATTCATGAGGTACACAAAGGGGAGGAAGCCAAGAGAAAAAGACATGCATCCAAAAGTGTATTTGCACATTCTGTGGATGTTTTCTTTCTTCAATACATGGGTGCCTTTTAAGAAGGGGCATAATGCCTATGCTCTTGAATTAAGGGGGGCATAATGCTTATGCTTGGAAATGTCACTGTATATAGTGCAGAACTTCTGCTGAGAGGAAGGAAACACAGGCAGAAGAGTACTGTGACTAGAGAGACATGTGCAGTTGAGTAAGAAAAGAATTTTAATAACACCATGAAAGCTGGTAAGAGTGGTTAAAAAGAATCCCACCTCAAGTGAAACGGATGCTGATATTTCAGTTTTCCACATGTTCAGTTGTGTGAGTGAATGGATCTCTCCTGAACATTTCAAAATACTGCATTTTTAAATATATGTGTTAATTTTTCTCATTTTTAAATGAGAATTTACTTTCTATTCCAAAACAGAAAGGTCATCTTGACCTCTTAAATAAAACATTTTAATTGAAAAGAAGCCGACATGTAATGCCAAAGGAAAATGCCAGAGGAACTAGCCTTTTTCTGCAAAGCTTCATTTCGATGAATCAGCATGTTCTGACAGGAATTTATACAAAATATTCCTGTTCTGCTCGAGGCCTGAATACTGGTTCTTTACTGCAGCCTCTACAATGCGGCAGATCATATCCAGCTTGCTGGATGTATTTGGCTGATGGCTAAGTGTGCTCCTAAAAAGGGGAGGCTTACACAACCTTCATTATGGCTGGACATTCATCTGAAATATAAGGGGACATAAGATTTTATTAATACACATAAATACATATATACACATATGCATATGTATACAAGCATCAGTATGGGTATATATGGATGGATTGGGCTGTCTCTGGATTAGTAGCACAGTCTCTACAGAATAATGGAACTACCTTTGTTTTTTCCTTTAATTTACCTGAACAAAAGGAACACATTCTCACCCCAAGTTAGGAGTCACCAGAACTACCAAAGACTGTCTCTCCCAGCCTCTAAAGAAGAATGTGCTAATACTGAGGAACTTCTCAGAGGATGTGACCTCCCCTACACTCAGTAGCTCTGTCAGAGCAATATTTCATTGGTACATTATTATGAACAGAAATGCACACTCAAGCCATTTCTGTTTACTCAGAATAGTGTTTACTGAAATATGTTCTGCAGTTTACTGTTCCTTATGGAAGATAATATTGTATATACAAGAGCAAATTGAATATATGTAGTGCAGTAATTGCCATCATGCCCAGCAAGTTGATGTGTTTGAATACTCAAGATAGATAAGGTTTCTCTAAGGATTTACCCCTCAGTACATTCACCAAATTTAATTTCGTATTGTTACTTACAATTTCTTCTATCATATTACTTATAAAAGAAAAAAAATTGCTGTGAATACATTCTTTGAAAAAATGTTGCACATGCTTCCCACAGCCTCCACCCTTGGGATCTTTGGAAAGCAGTTTTATTTTTCCTTCATGCAGTAATGGGTTTCGTCACTGAAGAGCAATCCAGGGCCATTATTCTAGAATGAGGTTTGGGGGAAGCTGAATGCTGACTATGCAAATCCATACCCCTCATGTGCTTTAAGTACCCTGATGTTTTTGCTCAGTATTTGGTAACACAATTAGGTGCTAAAAAATGACCTACTTACCAGATCCTGCTGGGAAGAAGTTTGAAGAGCAGGCAGCATTTAAATGAAGATATGGAGGCGCATCTATGAGAATGGAAAGGCTTAGGGGAAAAAAAAAGACAGGTTTCTCCTTTTGTGATTCATATGGGATTCTGATACAACATGGCAGGAAGCAGAGACTGAAAAAAAACACAATGAAAAAAATATAGGCAAGCTTGTCTGGACAAGGGTTGTGTTCTCCTGGTGTGAAAGCATTTGCTATGCACCCACACATACTAATCTCCCCCACCATCACTCATTGTTTCCCTATGGCCCTACACATATTCCTCCCTCAAAACTCCTCACGCTTTGTTTGCATTCCCATTCTATTGCTTCCTGCTTTTCACACAGCCTTCCATCTCTCCATGTTTTCATCCCGGAGCTCCAGTTTTACCCTAGGAGTTAGCACTATGAACAAGTACCTGTTACAGAATGACATCTATTAAATAACTTTTTTTTTTAATCTGAAAGCTAGCTGATTACAGCACTGTAGATGTCAGTCCATGTAAAGCACAAAATTTAGCAACCCAATAGAAATATTCCAAAATAAGGAAATAGCATACTTAGTATGCATCCTTTCCTTCTGGAGAGAATGGGAGGAGAGCAAACTGCAGGTAACAGGCATACAACACGTCATCTGATGGGCCACCAGGAAGGATTTGTATATTACTGTTCAGAGGGATGAAAGAACTGTATGAACTGGAAAGCAAGAAGGAAGCACCACTTACCCAGTTTTCAGTAGTTTCTATGTCCCTAGTGGTTTGACCCACTGATCTGCACTGCTCCTGCACCACTGCTTCCTTATCAGGTCCTGCTTGAGCCTGCTCCACCCAGAATGTTAAGGAATCGTGAGCTTCTCTGTCCCACCCTCCCTTCCTTTCCTGATTCCAGCAAATCCACTTTCATCTTCCCTCTGGTTCTGGCTACTGGCTTTGAAGTCCCGTCTCCCTCCTCCTAAGGCTTCCTGACAGCAAGAAAAGAAGAGAAGCAGGATTTTACAATAAACAGCAAGAGAGTTTTGTGACACTAATCAGCATTTGCAAATGAAGATTAACAAAAGTGCAAATAAGCCTATGTGATAACTCCACAGTCTGACCTAATCTTAATGAAATCTACAAGATCTATTTATATAAATAAAAATGAATTTTCTTGCTTTCAACATAGTGCAATTTGTGCATGTAGATTACAAGTGACACACACAATTGTTTTGCCTGCATAAGTGCCCCAACTTTAAAGAGCTTACTGACAGCTCCCTGCAAAGTGAAGACATGCAGCTGACAGAGCTGTCGCAACTTTATTCCGCTCCAGCAGGAGGGCTCCCTTGCTTTTCTTTTAAAAATACATTTCATTTAATTCCTTACTTCCCTGAGGACATCAGGCAAGACTGAATGCTGAGAGGAGGGTGATCTCTCTAAGCTGGCCTGATGGCATGCAGTGTAATAGAGACAGAGAGGGAAAATATTATCTGAAGAGCTTTGGGATTCCCCATTGGTGGGAAGTGTGACTTGAACTCACAGTTTTTTGCATTTTACCAGCAAGGGATGAACACTCTGCACAAGGAAATGTATATTTAAATTAAAAACATTCAAACAAGGACAATCTAGCAAAGCTCTGACACACTACAAAGTGTACATGAGGCAGAAGAACCACAAAGGAGGAGCTGGAACCTGAATCAGAAGACATCAGCTCAAGGAAAGATTCAGTTGCCTTGTGCACAAAGCACTTCTCAACTCATATGGTGGGAAATTTGCACATAATAGGTGTCCATCTATCCAAACTAATATATAATAAGGTGAATGGAGAACAAGGGTTCCAAACTGAGGACAAGGAGGTCTCTGAGGACCAGCACATATATGTAACTGCACAATTCTTTACATCACTTCTTCCACACAGGCACTCCACGGACATATGAAGGTCAGACTTCTGTGGTTACTTTATCTCTATTCCACATGTTGTGTTACAACTTCAACTATAGTCCGCTTATGAGAGTCTGGAAATAGTGCTTAAAGTGTTCTTTAAGTTCTACAGAGAAATAAAAAGGCCCTTACCTTTTTCTCAGGCATATCACAACTGACAGGTACAAGCATATTAAGTAGGAAAGAAACTGAAGAGTAAATAAGATAGTTGTAACCTTCCCCAGAAGTTGATTTTGACTGCTGACACCTTAATATCTTATGAACTAGTGAATGGAGGTCAAGGGAGAGAAGATGGTTGTAAGAATACCATGGAAGGCAATGATTTCATTGCAGACATTTTAGCATCTTGCCTGCTGTTCTGCCTGCTCATACATGGCAGACTTCTGCTAATATGGTTTGACAATAAACTTTGAGAGCTGTCAAGTGCTGAGATATCTTTGCGTATCTGCATTCATGTTTGCTTACTGTAACCCGTCAGGTAACTTTCCATCCCACAGGTTAAGAAGAAAAGAAGTAGTGCTCGATAGTTTTCTACTTGATATTGCCCTTACATCATTCATGATGGGCTTTCATAGCAAATTAAATTTTGAAGAGTCACAAGCCATTTACCACTGCATTTGCCTACCTTTTATAGACAGCTACTGCTTATTGCTGTGGGCTATCCATCTGTTTCTCTAGAGATCTGCCTGCCATATATTTTTCCCATATCTACATCTGCAATATTTATATTTACCACTTTTGTGCATTTGTTAATCTAGTTCTATTCCCTCTGTCTTTTCTTGTGTATGTGTGTTTATGTAAGGAAGGAGCAGTATGTCGCTATCTGTCTTAATAAATCGACAAAACCAACTCAGTTACTTGAGATCAGAAACATGAAGAACACATGAAGCCTCAGAAATCATAGGTACACACATAGTGCATTCAAACACTCATTACAGAGACCAACTGTGGCCCTCAAGGGGAACCAAGTGCATAGGCATCATTGTTTTCCCATGAAAACCTGTTTCAGGGTCTCTGACTCTTGCTCTGAAGGCACCACAGGCCTTAAAGCCTCTGTCAGTAAAGAGAAATGGGAGCATCTGCCTGCCTGCCTGTTCCATGGGAAGGTGGAAGCAAAAGAGTCAGTTGGACAGGGCTACCCAGCAAGGTGTGGAGGATACACTTGGGCTCAGGTCTTTTGGGAGGAATATTTCGTATATCTTTTGCCTGTGGGAATTACAAAGTAAGCAAAAAGCTAATTTTGGTACTGACATCAGCTGCCCCTCAAACTCCAAGGTCAGTCCTAAGACTTGAAGTCAACAGAAGGAACAAAATGAAAACAAGCCACTGGCAAGGACTGAGCTGGTCACTAGCAGCATGAAGAAATCCTCTTTTCACCAGTTGTGATGAACATTGCTATTTCATGTTTATTTGTTGTGATGGCTTTAATCATATACTGGCTGTTTACAGACATAGTGGGGTTATTATTTCTGCCTAGAGGTGGATAGTACGAAATCAAGGGAAAAGAGAAAATACGAACTCTTTATTCAAATATATCCCATAGCAGAAGATGACATTTATGAGGGGGACTAGAAAAGATGAGGGCATGGTCTTTTGGAAGAGAGAAGACAAGTTGTTTGGTTGTACTGGCCTCCTTGAAGAAGAGAATAAGGCAAATCAGTGGGTAGCAGAAAAAAAGGGAGGATGCATGAGCTTTCATCTTGCTTTTTGGTTGTGTCATCAAGCAGTTTATATGAAGCTATTTAGACCCACAGATGGTAACTTCTACACATCTGTTTCCTTGGACACTATGGTTTCCAAGCTATGGTTTTGTGATCCCTAAATGAATATAGTTAGTGCCTCTGTTACAGGGAATGTAAGACTTGCTTATACACTTAAAAATAGGCCAGACATCACAGACTACAGATTGAGAGCTACTGCACCAATACATACTAACATGTAATATTCACCATCACTATTTCGTAGAAATAAATGTATGTTAAGCCCCCTCCCTGACATCTCTGCGGAATAAAAAGAAATCATTTAATTCTTGCTTTCAAGATTTCAAGAAATGGAAGGTAGATTTAGAAGACATAGTAAGCAGCTATTTCAGTGCAAACCCAGAAGAAATCTGTTACACGAAAATTGCAAGTTACTGCCTAGGGCACAAGAATCTGACATGTCAGTCTCCAGAAATTAAAACATGCTCCTGAGATTTCAAGTTTTTCCTGAAACATACGTAGCACGATTTTATCTAGTATTAACAGTTTTTTAAACTTAATGTGTAACGGAAATAACCACTTGCCTTGTAAAGAGCATTTGCACTAATTCACTACCACGTTAGTTCTCACTAATTCAGTACTCTGTATGCTGTTTTGTACCCGTTGAAACTAAATGGGATAAAAATATATAACATCAATGTAAAGTAAATTATTAACTACTCTGAATAGTGCTTACTGGTAATTTCTACACAGAGTATTGGCTATCTTTTCACTTAGAAATTGGTATATAGTTCAAAACTTTCAAAACATACCTGCACACCAGCAGATTCACAGAACCATTAAGTGGGACAGAAAAGCACAAGTACCTCCTTTTTTCTCACTGAAGAGTAGGAAAAAATACTTCCAATTTGGTGTATTTGCAAGCAGTTTTCAACAGCTACAGGTTGCTAGATGGAAGCATAAAACTGAATGAGATCAAAAGAGTAATAGTGAATGGGGTAACATCAGACTGGTGACCTGTCACTAGTGGGGTTCCACAGGGTTCCATCTTGGGCTCTGTGCTCTTCAACATCTTCATAAATGATTTGGATGTAGGACTGGAAGGGATACTAAGGAAGTTTGCAGATGACACAAAACTCAGAGGAGCTGTTGACTCCCTCGAAGGCAGGGAGGCCCTGCAGAGAGACCTCAACAAATGAGAGGGCTGGGCAATCACCAACCATATGAAGTTCAACAAGGGGAAGTGCTGGATTCCATCCCTGGGATGGGGCAACCCTGGACATTCATACAGATTGGGGAATGAGATGCTGGAAAGCAGTGCCATGGAAAGGGACCTGGGGATCCTGGTCCATGGCAAGTTGAATATGAGTCAGCAGAGCCCTGGCAGCCAGGAGGGCCAACCGTGTCCTGGGGGGCATCAGACAAAGCATCGCCAGCTGGTCAAGGGAGGGGATTGTCCTGCTCTGCTCTGCACTGGTGTGGCCTCACCTTGAATATTGTGGCAGTTTTGGTCACCACAATATAAGAAAGATATTAAGCTCTTAGAGAGTGTCCAAAGGCGACAAAGATGATGAAGGGCCTTGAGGGGAAGCCATATGAGGAGCTGAGGGCACTTGGTCTGTTCATCCTGGAGGAGACTGAGGGGAGACCTCATTGCAGTCTACAATTTCCTCATGAGGGGAAGAGGAGGGACAGACACTGATCTCTTCTCTATGGTGACTAGTGACAGGACCAGAGGGAATGACCTGCAGTTGTGTCAGGGGAGGTTTAGGTTGGATATTAGAAAAAGGTTCTTCACCCAGAGGGTGGTTGGGCACTGGAACAGGGTCCCAGGGGAAGTGGTCACAGCACCAAGGCTGACAGAATTCAAGAAGTGTTTGAACAATTCCCTCAGACATATGGTGTGACTCTTGGGGATGGTCTTGTGCAGGGCCAGGAGTTGGACTTGATGATCCTTGTGGTCCCTTCAAATTCAACAGATTCTGTGATTCTGTGAAGATTGATGATGCTTTGCCTTCTATTCAAAATTCGCATCAAATGAAAGGCTTTGGAAAACTTCTTTCTGCCTTTCATGTCTTCATCATTTAACTGAAGTTAATGAGGCTTGTTTATATTCTGGACAAGTCAAGAGTTTCTTGTAAAAATTCAAAGAGGAAAAAGTCCTCATGTTTCCCTTTAGGGGGCAAAAAAATTGAAGGTCAAAGTACTTTGGCACAAAACCAAACAATATGATTCACTATCACTGTTTTTGGCAAGTTGCCTGAGAGTTCTTTTACGACTCTGATCTCTCCAGCTTCTACATAGCAAGTTTGCTATTTGGACCACACTTTTTAGCATCCATTTATCTATTGTCTGTGGTTGTGGAAGTGCGGGAGCAAACTTCTTTTATGAATTAGATGATGATGAAAAGAAATCAATTACATCATGAAATAGCATAGCAGACTACAAAAGCAAAATGCTAGAGAAGTCAGGTTTAGAGGTATTTCATACCTGTCACTCTCCCAGAAGCAGATGTGGGTATCTTATAATTGGAGGTCCCATTTTTCTGATTAAAAAAACCCCAAACTTTTTGTGATACAATTTCTGACCAGCAGTTTCAGCCATTGAGATGAGTCACCCCCTCATGCACAATGATCCATTAACATTTATATTGATATAGGGACAATTTGAAATGTTAATGAGCTGGGATACATGAAACAAGCTTGTGTTTACTTCTGAGGACACCTAGCTTTATGTATTCACATTCTTCTGGTTTGGGATTTTTTTGAGTGAGGAAGGAGTAAATTTTGCTCTAACACCATCCCAGATATTTTTAAAAAGCTTTTTTGTGTAGCCTTTGCTCTTCAAATTTTCAGTGTACAATCACAAAAGTAAGTGAATAAATTTCCTTTTGTAATCAATTTGTTTTCAGTAAACATCACATGACATTCACATGTGCAGCCTGCAGCATAAAGCTCTGTAATTATCTGACAGCTACTTTTCAGATTTTATTGTGTACTCCTTGCTAAAGCTGCAATCGCTTATCATCACTGCTATGCTGTTTGCTTTGTTCATAGAGTCTTTTAACCCTGGATTTTTTAGCTGGCATCAACAGCAAGACGGTGATGGTAAAAGATGCATCATAATGAAAACCTCCTTTCCTTCATTCCTAAATGTCTCTTGAGTGCTCCCATGGTGAAAAGACTGGGAGACCAACAAGAATCTATGAGAAAGTGATTGTGTGTCTCAGGGCATGGTGGTTTATGGTGCTACCAAAGGGGCCACAGAATTAGAAGCTCCATCCAAGGGTGCAAATTGTGTGGAATGGTGATAGTGGCATTAGTAGTCCCTATGTATTAAGACTTGATGCTGGCTTGTGAACTAAAAGAACAGCTGGCTGCAAGGAAACCAAAGCTCCCTCTCCAACAGTAATACAGACTGTTGCTGTCTATTCTCATATATTGTGAATACAGAAGCCTATAGTATCAGTGACAAACTCAATAAGCTATTTCAGATCCCATCAGGCAGCTCTGCTGTTTCCACATTTCCAGGGGATAGCTTCCAAGTTCACCAGCCCTCTCCTCTTTTTATGCAGAGTAGGAGGGATGAAGACCTTTTGAATAAATCATATTTGAAGTTTCTAGGCCAAACCATTCATGAGCTATTGGGTGACAGTAGAGAAAGAATTATTTCAAATTGTTCCAGATATGATTGATGCCAAAAATTTCAAATTCCCTATTTTACAGGCTGCTTCTCTGCTTTTCTCGTAGTGTACCCACAAATAAATTATCACCCTTGTGGAGACTAGACACGTGGCAAGCTTTTCAGAATATGAAGTGAGACAAACTATAAATTCAAAGGTATTCTGCCAGTGACTGCTATGGAAATGCCTTCATACATTACCTAATTAATGGACTTTTACTTTTAAATTAAACTGGCTCATAATAAATAAATTCTGGCTACAGTCTTAATTATCCAGAGGTTACTTCTTCTCACTAATCAAAATCTTGACTGAAGCCCAAGTATTCACAATAGGTCATCATGATCTGAATCAGTGAGTTGTCACAGGTGGGATGCTAAATTGTCCTTCCTTCATTACATTTAATGAAAATGTGTGTGCCGAGGAAATTGCTTTGAATAGAGATGAACAATTAAGAGAACCAAATGTATGTAGGGAAGGGGGGAGGGAAAAGCATTCCTGATGAATGTGTTGGATGTGTTTAAGCAAGCTTCACATTTCAGAGCAAAATTCCTGTTGCCCTATTTTCTAGATTGTAACCCCAGAGCAGAAGCAACTCTGCTGAGATATGAACCTTCAGGGAGAGAAGGATAAGAAAGACATTCCCAAGAGAAAAGCGGGAGTAGGAACAGGGAGAAAGAGTTGCAACTGCGGGACAAAGAATTAGAGGACAGGGGACAGCAAATTATTATGCTGAGGGAAGATGTGTGGAAACAGTGCTGAAGGGTCACAGAATGATTGCAGTTTCAGCTGCCCGAATTAGGAACATTTCTATTTTACTTTTTTTCCTTACATACACAGAATGCACATAGTCAGTCTGTCTGTGTGACTTTGTATCTCTTCCCCACAATGACTGTTGAACCTGCTGCCTGATTTCAATCTAATTTAATAGTAAGAAAAGAGACATAGAAGGTAATTAAGCTCCTAATATATAATGAAAATAGCTGTCTAGGAAGAAAAGACTTTGAGAACCATAAATGTGAGAAAAACTGCAAGAGGAGCCAACCTTTTACTGGAGAGTCTGGGTCCATGCAGAATCTATCATCGATCAATTCCCCAAATACAGGCAACACTTCAATCAGGACTTATATTCCCCTGGAAACTGCAGCTGAGCACAATACACAAATCCGTATTGTTGACTCTGGTGTTCACTTTGTTATGATCAATGAAAGCTCAAGTAGTCTCACCAGGTTTTTGAAATTATGTTAATAGAAGGGCCAGATTTTTCAGTGTTTTGGGCCCTGCAGTTAGTGTGCAGCCCAGGAATTCTCCCTCAGACACAGAAATTACTTCCCTATTGAATGGGATTACTACTGGCAGTGCACAACTAAGTTCCACATACCTGTGTTTAGGACTACCATAGCAAATATCTACTGAAAAATACAAAATGTGTAGGCAGTAAAATAAGCCCTGGTTTTAAGCTGACTTATCTATGGCTAGATATAAAGGAAATATGAAAACCAAAGTCAGGTATTTCTCTTCATACCTGTACAGATACACTCCCATTAATTCCAATTAAGTTACATTATACATATTTGCAATAAAGCTTGCAATTTTCAGCCAAGTGCTACCTGATGATAACAGGCACAAACCTTGCACTAGTTTGGTTTATGTTGCTGGAAGAGATTGAAGCACCCTGGATGAGATTCTTCGCTAGTGAAAACCACTGATTCTGTGCTGATTTTCATTAATTATGCCTATTAACATTAACAGAGAAGCTACCTTCTTTTGCTGGTTCTCCGTGTGCTGATGAAGGATTTCATTACCCTTTATCACAGCTCCTGGTATGGGTACAGCCTATTAAATCATATTCAGTTCATACAAAACAAGAAGAAGAAACACACAAACCCACCAGCTGCATTTCTTTCCCTCTGCCCTCTATCCAATTTTACTTTTCATAAAGGAAATAAACTATCGAACCCTGAACAGAGTCAGAGATTTCGGCAAAGAAAACACTGCTACAAGCACATTGTATGATTGCCAGATAATTCATAAAACTTTCAAGGCCACAAAAGTATATTGGTCCTTTAGCTCCAAAAAACATAGTTCATCATTCTCTCCTTCCTCGATTTACAATGCCCTGAATCCAATTTTTTCCCTCTGTACATTTCAAAATATGCTTGTAATTACTATTCAAGTCCCTTTCCTGTTTCTAGTATATTGTGTCTAGGGTTTCAAAGACATAAGGGAGTTAGATACATGACTCTCTTAGGCTGCTTTGAAACTTCAGCTCATAGCACTTAGAAATTATTTATTATGCAGTGTGTACATACATCCAATATAGGCTCATAAACCATGTTGTTAAACTCAAACATCCATACATGAACTCTCCCTAGATTATATCATCTATGCATATCATAATTCCAGTAGATTGATCACTCTGATCACTCAAATCCTAATAGATTGATAGAATGTGCTTCACCACATAATACTGGTACAAGATTTTACCATCCTCTGACATAACCAAAATAATCCTGTGATCATAGTCCATTCAGGGTCCTTTACAGCATGTGTGAGGAAAACCTGCAGCATAAGTCCAATGGTGTACTTCTAAATGAACCAAATGAAGAGCAGAAGGATCTTAGAAAAATAAATTAAGAAATTGTGATGGTGAATGATGAAGGGTTATGTAGCAATGGGGATTATGTTGTCAGACATACCATTCATCTTCAGCCATTCCAACTTTTTTGAGCAGTAGAACTTCCGTAAGGAAAGCAGAATAATATTTTGCTTATCATTAGCTGGACTGTAACAAAATGCATATCAGCCATAACTCTCTTCTATAGATGCTTTTTGTTTGAGAATAATGCAAATTATCCTCATTACAATCAGATGGGATGGTTGTTAATATCTTTGCATAATTAGAAGCTATTTTCCTTAAATGCAGTTTATGCATGAACTTTACAAGGAGATTTATCTACCGGGGTAACACTGAGTCGTTTTCGTCTAGGACACACTGAAGGTTACACAACTCACCATTTTAGTTTAGTTTTAAAGATAAACCAACTCACACCCAAATACGGTGAGAATTTTGGCCCCGGTCCAGGTATGTACTAAGGGCACTTTGCTAAAATCAAGTGAATGAATCGTCCCAAGGACAAACATGCCAAAATGAATTTCAAAGCCATAAATGATCAGCACCTAGCAGGAATTATGCCCCTTCACTGCAATATCGAAGTGCTTCCTGAGCAATTGAGTTTGCATAACTAGGTGTCAGATGGAGGCATTTTCTTACTTTGCAGATAAGCCCCTTTTGCCTTCAGAATAAATCACTTTTAGGACTAACTATGAAGAATAAGAACTTACTGGTAAGAGAGCATTTTAAGAAATTTGATCCAACCTTGGTTAAAATGCTCCTGTGCCATGTATCATGTCCACTCTGGTCCCAGCAAAGCCAGTGACACTAAAATATTTTCAAGGATCTCTCTATAACTTACTGCCCCTTTTCTGCATCCAAACAAGACCTCTGATCAGAATTTGCACATACTGATTCTCTGCCTCTCTTGGCTATTAATTTTTGAGCAGAAGAGCACAGTTCTGCCTTGGACCCTGGAAATGCCAAGACCAAGGAGTAGGTCTGCACACAAATAGATGTGTCAACTTCAGTGATGCTTCTAAACATAAAACAGAAGGGTAACAAAGCTTTTGGATTGAAATGGGTGATGAGGGTTTAGTATAAAAGAACAAATCTCTTAGCACAGGCTAGATGGAAAGAATTTTTCAAGACAATGTATGCTCTGCATGGAAAGCCCATTAATGACAACAGACAAGGCTGAGGAGAAATTCCAATTGCCCCTACTTCTGGTCTTAAATTCAGAAATCATAATTGCTCAGCCATACTAGCAAGTCCCTTCACAGCTAGAACTGTGAGGAGCAAGCTAGAACAAGAAGAGTATGTTTTTAATTGGTTTTGCATCAGTTTTGGCGGTGGTGTTTTTTTCTTTTCCATACAAATGGCTTCAGTTTTCCATCCTCTCACAGCTTGTGCCCAAGAACTTTTAAGGACAAAAGAATGCCTACCATAAGGCAAGAAGATAAAACAAAATGGTGTTCACTGGTCTATAAAATAACAAAAAGGGCTTGAAATAGGGCTTGAGATCTCATGTGAAAGCATCTACCTAAAACTGTGATCCCTGTAATGAAGTTCTTGATAAGGGTGACCGTAAAGGAGGGCTAGTCTGTTCACTTCCCACACAGTGCCTCAGGTGGGTGAAGAAGCTGCTGTGCACAAGTACCAAATGCTATTTGAAATGTGACAACTGACCGTTTCTGGGAAATGGTGCCAACTTGAGCCCCAGAGGAAGAGGTTTCCCTTTGTAATGGACCAGGAACAGGCAAAGAATTTGAAAAAAAATAAGAACAATAGGGAAATCACTGCAGTTAAGAAGGTCATACTCCTTCAGGATTGTAGAGAGAAGGGAATATTAATTCAGAGAAAATTAGCTGAAGAGGTGTGGGTACCTGCTGTGAGATCCTGAACATAGTATCTGCCTCAGGAATTGATTGGCTGAAGATGTGAGAGCAGGTTTTATGACACTGTTTTCCTATTTTCTTGAGCTCACTGATGCCCTTAGATTTGGCAGCATAGCAGCAAGTAGAATGTGTGCTGCTTTCATTTCAAGGAACAAGAAATTTTGCCACTGCCTGTCTGCTGCTCAAGGGAGGTAGACTTTGTCACTGGCAATTTCCCCACAAGGGTCTTGGCAGGAGAATTGTGATGGGGGGATTTCTGCCACAGGGATCATGCCATGCCCTATCCCTTCATCTGCCAGGATGCTGGTTGGGATGAGACATTTCTGGGGAGTAAGAGCCTCCAATGATACGACAGGACCATTGAAAGTGCTAGGAGCTCCTGTCTTTCCTTTAAGCTCTTGCAGGCACAAAGAAGGCCTCCAGAGGTGAGAAAGGAAAAGATCCCTCTCACAGAGTTCACAAAGTGTGATTTTCCCAGTGGCCCTAAAGGGAAGTTTGAACCTCTGAACTGGAGCATTAATTGCCAGAGCTGAGAGTGGCTAAGATAAAGAAAGAAGTGACACTGTATATTAAAACCTGTCTTTTTGTATCTCTCTAGGCATAATGTGACTTGACATCACATCACCATCCAGCAGAGCATCCAGAGATGGCAATGGACATAGCTTGTGCAAGCACTTGGAGACGCTGAAACCCCTAAGTACATCGGGGACTCAGCAAGCCAAGGGATAACTCAAGTTCCCAGCACAAATGTTGCTCACAGCTGAAGTGACATGAAGAGGTTGCCTTCTGGGGATGTCATACAGGGTCATGAGGTGTCACTCACACAGAAATCAAGAGGCCTTGAAAAACCTTCCTGCTGTGACCAAAAGCATTGGATGAAACTCAAACCCTTTAGGAATCAGACACAGCCTTTTGGGACATAAGTCATTTGGAGGTGCTGGCAGCTGCTGAGGTACCTGTGGTACAGCAAAAAATGAGGTTGGGACCAGACAACATGGGCATGCATGCCAGGGTTCCTGTCACTGCTTCAAGACCTGCCACCATACCTCCAATCCACCTGATCCTGGTGGGACATCAGGCAGCCTTGCTCACTCGCCTCCTTATCTCACAGAGGGCACTGCAGGTGTCACAAAGTCCCCTCAAAAGAGGGAAAAAAATATTTTGTTCCAGACTTGAGAATGGGTAAGGAAACAGGAGGATTACACTTTTGTGTGTTTATATCTCAGCACTGTACATGTGTAATTGGTCTGCCCTGTGAGGTACAGTGCATGGTTGTAGCTTTCATGTGTCTGCAAAATATCCATTTTATAATGGATATTAAAGGGGAAAACTGTACAGCTTGTGTTGTTTAAACTAGATCAGTACTGAAGCAGTCTATTGTTTTATTTAATGACATGTAATTAATTGCCAATCAGTCAACTATATATTCAGGATCAATATGAGCAATACAATGAATAAATAAGATCCAGACACTTAAAAATATTACTGCACAAACCAGATTTTGCAACATCCTTTTACAAGTAGTCCAAATTTTCAAACTACACATTCACACATAGGATCCCAAATCACACAAGGGACATGAAATTTTCCCTTTTCCTTTGGGACCTGCAAGTGCTTGAGTGTTTAGGTGTACCCTTATCTCTCCCTACAACCCGCTAATGCCCGTGCAAAAGCCCCCCATGAGGCCACACACCTATGCACCCCAATGTACCAGACTGCTCCAGGGGTGCTGTGAGGATACAGCTTTCTCTGGCATGGGATGAGGTTACAATGCTACTGGGACAACTCCTTGCAGAGTCAAAGTTGTTTCACTATCAGCTACATCCTGTATTAGCTATTTTGATATGGTGAATATGTAAAGTGATTTAATGTGCTTTACTTGCTAACTTGTTCCTTTTAACGAGTTAACAAGTGTTTGCACTTAGTTTTTTTGCAGGTTCAATTGTAAAATTCAATAGGGAAAAGCTCCTTGTCTAACTTATGTTTGTGGTCTTGTCTCTGGCTAAGAGTGCAGTGTGCATGTGAGGGGAAGAATTCATGTGGGATAGAAAGAGCATGTTTCTTTTACAGTAGAAAGGGTATTCTCTAAATCATAGCTGTATTTTCAGTGCCTGAAAGAAAAGATGCTTCTTTCTGTGGCAATTTTTCATATGAATACAAATAATTAATTCCTCAAAAGCTCCATACCTGTTTTTCTTGAATGTGACTTTAATAAAATGATATTTTCCTTCAAGTGGGTTGTTTAATCTTTAGTGGGAAATTGAATGGATGTGATATAGAAAATAGTAAGGTAATGATTTTAACATAGACCCATCAAACCAGTTATTGCCCTGAGATGTTATAAAATATGAAAATAGACCGACTGTGTAATGATTATATGTAATGGCCTCTTACTGTAACTGTTAAAGGTTCCTGTGACTCAAAATTACACTTGTATTTACCTATGGTCTTCCTCTCTGACTCAAGAAAGCAAATATATGCATGCTTACAGCAAAGCAGGCACTCAAAAAGCCCGAAACAGGGAAGTTTTACAAACAGGAGAAAAAGGGAAGGGGCTCTAGTGAAAATAAGGAAAAAGCACTGGTGGCATATGACAGACTTCAG
This sequence comes from Manacus candei, assembly GCF_025592945.1. Classification (NCBI taxonomy): domain Eukaryota; kingdom Metazoa; phylum Chordata; class Aves; order Passeriformes; family Pipridae; genus Manacus; species Manacus candei. The sequence goes on from NW_026138066.1 coordinate 8,823,235, forward strand.
GTGAAACATGGTGTTCCTACTTCCAGGACATGCTCTACAACCAAGTCCCACAACAAAGTCTAGTTTCACACATACATAATGCCAGACAAAGTGGGAATAAGCACAGTTAGAAGCGCTGTGTCTCCTGAGGCATTAGGCCAAAGCCACCTCTTAGCTATTCAAGGGGATCGTTACAGATGCAGCTCATGGAGTGGTGTTCTGCTGCTTATGGTGTTCCTCTATGCCCAGGGGCTGAGGGATGTGTTGAATAGGCTTGCAATAGACATCTCTGAAAGCCAAGATGCAATCACTTTGTGAAATTAAAGCTAATTTCCTCCACTGTTAAAGACAATGTACATGATCACTGCCACCAAGTGATTATATTTAAAGTCAAAGGATGCAGAGGGAATGCCAATTCTTTTGGTCTGTATTCAGTCACAGCTGCGAGGGATTAAGGGTTGTTTAAAAATCTCTTAAATGCCTGCCAAAATTTACCAATCATTAGAACCAATAGGTGCTTATCATTCCAGGCATTGTTCAAGATATTGGAAATTACACAGCCGCAGATGACCACATTCTTCACACAAAAAGAGTGTGTGGGAAGTTCAGGAGAAAGGATTTGAGCTCCTTCCATTCACTTTCAGTATGTCAGTTGCTGGAAGCCTTTCTATCTGCATCTTCAAGCATCTCCACAAAAGCAAATATCAACCCAAACCATTCAGTTGCTAGACCCAGCAAGCCTGCCAAGCCTGAGAGTTTAATCTGGAGAAACTCACGGAGAAAGTGAAGAATAGACTTAGTGTTCCTTTCTCTTCACTTCTATATATGTGTGTATGTTTATGTGTCTATGTATTGGGCGGCAGGGCTTCATATTTCTTCAGAACCCGTTTTCCAATATGTGTAATTTTCAAGAAGACTGTCAGTTTTCTTTGCAAAAGTACATTTCATTGGTAAAAATTAAATTACATCTTCTCAGCAAGATGAAGTGAGAATTGGTAGTTTTGCAAAGTAGATTAGCTAAGTGAAGGTACATGGCACTGGAGTAACCCACAATGATCGGTAGAGATTGCAAGGTCCACGTGAAGTCAAAAAGCAGATTTCAGGATTCAAAAGAGTTTCCGTTTCACCCCTCTCTTTTCATTTGGTTAGCCCTTTCCATTGGAATGGATTTTGAGGTGAAGGTGCTATTCCACTGCATTGTTAGCCAACAGGTGTGTTTGTGAGAACATTTGAGGAAAATCTGTTCCATTTCTGTTCTCCGGGAGAAGAGCCCTACTCACTCATCTCACGGGGTTTTGTGGCACTTCTTGCAGCAGGATGAAGAGAACTCCCCTCAGTATGAAAAGAAAATCATCACAGTTTCTTTCCCTCCCTACACACAGATAATTAAAAAGCTCCTAAATCTGCAGCTCCTGGTGTCTGTTGTGAGATTGCATAAGGTGCGCGTCCATGTTCAGCCTGCAGAGAATGGGCTAGATAAGGAAGTGTGAAAGACTTAAATGTCACTCACAGTCAATCAGCATCAACCAGGAATTTCAACAGACCTAATCGACCTTTTGTGACACCACAATGAATATATGCTCTGCCCAAAATAGCTGCCTCTGGGACAATTTGCATGAAAGATATGCATGCATTCACATCAAACTGAGCAGCTTCAGATGGAGAAGCTTAAAAGCTCAAGTGGTGAAACTTTTAATAACTCGTTTCAGCTCCCTGCCCCCAACTTTCCATTAATATTCCCACATTCTCTCCCCTTTAAATAGGAACACTAAGTGCAGATAAATAAAACATTAGGTTGATAAAATTACTTATATTGTGACAGCAGCTGGAGGCCCTGATAAATACCTCGTGATTCTAGGTCCTGTATGAATGGGCAGCGCAGAGACAGTGCTGGCTTCAGAGACAGAAACCTGTGGTTTCTGACAAGATGCAAGCTGACAACGGGAGCGAAGATAGAAGAGAACAGGAAGTTGTATTTGCTTCAATTAGTAAACATGGAACACTTCAGGAGTTTTCACTTTATGTTCTTTATTTGTATAATTAGACATAAGTTATTATTTATTGTACTATATATTGCAATTGAAGGTCCCTTGAGCATGTTTGGTGTTATTAAAAATGACTTTTCAGAACTACAGTGGGGGAGCCAGAAGCTTGATACTACTTTGGACTCCCATTTGTTATTTGTCAAGCGGGGAAGCTTATAAGCATGTCTGTTCAGAAAGGCTATTAACATAAACTTTGGACTGTGTTTTTAATTATCCAAGCAGAATCTGCATAAACAAGCTGGACAGTCAGTGAAAGAATTGTCACAGTAATGATGGGTCACACCATTACAACAAAAGGCACAGTTGCAAGTGTTCCAGGATGCTGGGAGCATGAAGTCAGAGCTGGTCACACAGTCTGACAAACTGTGTATGTAACCCCAGATTCTGTTGGAAAACACAAAGAGAAAAGAGAACATTTGATTTTTTTATGCAACTTAGTGCTCCTGGATGGAGAATTCCAGTCTTTGTGATCTCTCTTAACTACAGAAGTTGCATGAGGAGCCTTCCAATATAGTCACTGAGAAAAGTGTATATAGGCTGGTGGCTGGAGTAGAGGAGAAAATATTTGTCTCTTTGTGTAAGAGAGGCATTTCAACAGGGAAACTAAGTGAAGTTATATATTATAATAAATGGTACATGACAATTGCTATTCCTACTTGTCCAAGATTAACTTGTAAATAAACTTGCATCAGTCTTTGGCCTGCTTTCTTAAATAAAAGAAATCTGTGATCACTCTGTCAGTCCCTTCATACCCCAGAATTTCAGAGCCATTTTCTCTAAATGCATATAACTTTGAAAGAGAGGCTTCAGCTATAATTCCGTCCCTCAAGCTTCACGAAAATACATGTTCAGAAAGATCTCTTCAGTGTTGCCTGTGAGCAAATCTGCCATCTGAGCCCTATACAAAGAAGCATACCCTTATCCATGCCCTCCAGGGCAAAAAAGGCTTCAGCTGGAGGTTTCATCTTCCAAAATTCCTGGAAATCCAGTCAAGAGACACAAAACAGTGAAAACGTGGGCTTTGTTAGCACTACTGCTCACGAGGTCAACTTGAGTTTTAATATGAGGATGAAAAAAAGCTATTAAAAACCTAACTTTATACTCTGAAATTGGTTCTTTTCTGTGCTGTGTGAAATTTGCATGTGGTATTGCTAATCTGGGCTTCCCAGTATGGGAGCTGCATATCCTGCTTAGTGGTAGCCATACTTAAGAAGGAGACTCTGAATGCCATCTACCCAGTGCTGAACTCCTTTGAAAAACTGCAGACATTTATTTTGTGAACCTAATAAAGACTTAAAAGTCCAGCTACTGGTAATTTGTGCAGATCTTTGTTCATCATGTGTCAGCTGCAGTGGTACTCCGGGGCTCTGCCTGTGCTGTCAGGGTACTGTAGGTATGCACTGTGAGTGGCTTGTCGTGCACCGTCCCCTTGATGCAATTCCTGCAGAACAAATTTCAAGGTTTGGCTAGAGGAAAATACAAATGCTGTAGAGCAATGTGTTTGCCTCAGCGCAGTCTGATGCCCTTCTACTCCTTAAAAAGCAGCATCTGGGGGACCCTGCCTCCCTGGGCTTTGACTCCTCTGCTTGGCAAATCCCTCACAGCATGAACTCGCTCAAGCCCTTGTGGATGGATTTCACTTTTGCCCACAGCCACTTCTGGACTGATCTGTCTGCATTAGCATGTTCCAAGCAGTGAGTAGCAGCTGAGCTAGAGAACTGACACAAAAAACCTCTTAGGTCCTTCTTTCCCTCTACTTCTCTCTGACCAGAGAGACACTCATTAGTTCAAGTGATGCTGTGAAGTTTTTCACTTTAATATATTGCCTCCTCTTTAAGTTGCAGTAAGAGAAAATGATGCTATCATTATAAGCCTATCCATTAAAAGAGCAGTAGAAGGATAACTATGGAAAGTAAAAAGTAAAAAAAAAAAAAAAAAAGAGACACAATCTCTTTTCCTTTTTCAGATGAGTTAAATTGTGATTCTGAAATATCAGAGGCACAGACAAAGCATTAGAGTAGGTCCATTTTCTCTCAGTTCGTTGCTAATGTGTTTGAAACAACTGGACAGGGCATAAAGCCTTTTGTAGGCTGGATCCCCTTTCTGTCTGCAAAGCTAATCCTCTCTCTAACTCAGTACATCTAACAACAGCATTATTTTCTGTGGAGTGGCAGAACAACAGGGACCAGCTGATTTCTAAAGTTCCTTTGAAACCTTGTGACATTGCTTACAGGAAGTGTTTTGGGCTGGTTTGCAAGCCCTCCTATGTAAGTAGTGCAGTGGCAAGGGGTAAGAAGCTTCAGCATCTCCAGCTCTTATGTTATATTTATGAATGGTCACTCACAAAGTAAGGAGCAACCTGAAGGCTCCACGAGTGAACGTGGAGGCATGCAACGATGGTGTAGGGTAGTGTAAGGATTTGTGCCACAGCAGCAGGTGGCAGGCATTGCATCTGAAAGTGCCAAGGACTGCTACCCTGAAGAAGGAAAGCTCTGATTTTAAACCAGTACCTAGAAGGTCGCTCAGCCTTGAAAGTTAGGGGTATCAGAGGAGAGCCATAAGCTTGGAGAGGGGACAGAAAACATTGAGATATCTGCTACTTGCAGTTCTTTTATAAATAAGGAGAAATAGGGAGAGTAAAGCCCCGTCCTTGAATTGTGGATGGGTAAAAAAAAAGAAAAGTAATAAGGAAAAAGCAATATTTTCAAACACAATATATTAAAGAGAAAAAAACCAATAACTTAATGGTAGAGGAAAGGACAAAAAAAAGGGTAACTTTATGGAATCAAGATTAATTCACTGTTTTGTCCCAGTGGTTCTTCAACTTCCCAATACACCAAGACTTGGTCTTTCTTGAGCATCCGTTTAGAAAGCCCCTCTTTCATGAAATATGGTATGAAAGTGGACTGCAACAAGTGGAGAAGCCAGCGTATTTTATATCTTGCTCAGGTATTCAAGCCAAATGGCAGTCATGCTTCTCAGAAGAAGGGTTTCCAACATGTCTATCTTTTATGTACTGCTAACAATATAACATAAAGTCAAATTCAATAACTAGTTTCTTCCCCCATAAGGTTCTCTGGAACCTATATTAACAGGAAAGTAATGCGTATAAAGTCACTGTAGATCAGAAATCAGAAGCAGGGGGGCAGGAAACAGTTTGACTAGGGAGGATAGGAAATATGAACATTACAAGATGTGCCTTGAGAGGCTTATGAAGGGGGTTATTTAATATGGTGTCCATGATGCTTAACAATGGTCCTCTCAATGACACAGTGCTAAGATCCAAATATTCTGGTGGTGATCTATCTCTGACTTATTTCTCTCCTTCTCATCTCTCTCCCTCTCTGCATTTAGGAAAACAGGAGGAATATCAGCTTGCAAGAACACTTCCAAGATATATTTTTCTTAAAACATAGCTTCTTCCTTAATGGAAGAAGTGCTTTAGCTGGAATATGGCTTTCACCAGAGACCACTTTGTATTGAAAAAGATACTGAATTTCTAATATATGTTCCTGTTGGAGGGAAGCTGTAACTCAGCTGACACACAGCAGATTACAGTATATTGTTCCAGACTGTTCCAGCACAAAATTAGCTCTGTCTTTCACAGTAATTAATTGCTTTCCTACAGGTGAAGCAACTTTGTCACTTAGTTTTGAGAGAGTTTCATCAGATGTACTCTTCCCCATCACTGTCTCTATGGCAAAGCTGTTCTGCAGTTACTCTGCTCAGCAGGACATGCCGTGTAGTCCTTTCTCCATCACGATCTTAGTGAAACGGACAACCTAAAGCAGCTGAAGCCAAAGCAACACCTTCAAGTAGACAAAGCTAAGTTACACACTTTTTCTTCCCCTGCTCATGTGAATGACTGTTTCTAGAAGTCAGAGAGGAAACTTAAATGATGCAAAGGCTGAGAGAATGAATTGGAGGAGTAAAGGGAAGAGAATTTAATTTTTGGAAGGAAGATAGTTGTTATTCAATGGAGCTGACTAGTTGATAACTTGTCTCTGCCACATTTCATTCTCATCTGCTGCTTTAAAGAAAGATGTAAAGTGCTTTTAAGCTATTTTACAAGCACTAAGCTGACAGCACTGGAGGCCAAGGCTTTCTCTTTAACCTCCCAGTGCAGAACAGGCTGTGGCTCTGCAGCCTGTCTGTTGTGCCAAATCATCTTTCCAAGTCCAGACATGATGTTTAGGGATGGCTTGAAAATGTAATGTTTGGCTACTGTGGAATTTGTGTCTAGTTGGCAGCTTCTCTTTTTCCTGGCCTTTTCTATGGCAACAGTGGCTGTTATGACCATCTCTTATCAAGTTCCTCACTCTAAGGAATCCAATGATGTTGAAAAGATTATGAAAGTGTTACCTACACTGGAACAAATGCAAAGAGAGGGGTAAATTTTAGGATACACCTGTCCCCAGTATTAACTGTGACCTAAGTTGAAGTCTGAGCAATCTGGGCTTAGCTGGAACCACAGCCAGCAAACAGTTCTTCCATCTCTTTCTCTGCACATGCTATCTTGGATTCAAGGGTCAAATGCCTAGAGTTTAGACTTTTCAAGAGCAGATTTGTGTTCCTGAATCCTTCATAAAACATATGGGGAATGATGTTTCTTTTTTTCTTTTTCTTTTTTAACCCAGTACACAAGAAAACCTTGATTAAAAATTAATTTGGTGCACTATGAATAAAGTGGAACTTTAAAAGTCACGAACCTCAAAATGCAAATGGAGGCTTCAGAACTGCACAGGCAGGCAACAAGTAGTCACTGTCCAAAGGGACTCTCATGTATCATGCCTTTATCTGTGTGCTCCCATGAACCAGTAATTAGGACTCTTGAATAAACCACACCAGAATTATGAGTCACCAGTGTAGCATGACAATGCAGGCATAGTCTCTGACAAATATGCCTGCTCTCTGGCAACTTGAATTAAACAAGATGCAGCACGGGGGAGGCATTCTTGTTTTGTGGCTTTGTTTAAAGTGAGGTTATGATGAGGAAAGTGGTGATAAAAACAGCACTTCATGCACTAGGCCTCCTTGCTTTAATGGCAGCCCTTAATTTTACTGACACAAATAAAATCTTACTAGTGTCAGCACTGTAGTCAGGCAAAAGTGAGTTCTATTCCATGTTGGCACATACATCATGAAAACACACCCTCCTCCTCCTGTTTGACCTCAGAATCATTGTTGTTAGTGATGATGTATGAAATAGAAAGACCATAACTTGATTGTGAGAAATTGCTTTGAACTTGTATTTGCTGGCAGGTGAAAGCCTTATTTTTGAGTTTTAAATGAAGCATGTTTTGTATGGAAGTCACTGAGAGGGAATAAAGAGGGAGCACTAAGAATTCGTTTTACAGACTCACTTTTCAGATCGTAACCATACTTTAAAAAGGAAAATGGGCTGAATTTAAACTCTGACGAAAGACTGTGGATTGAGACACTGTACTCATAATTTCTGCCACAGTAGGAGTTTCTTGCTAATTACCAGTCAGTCTAAGGGCTATATTTCCCCTCCTCTCAGACTCCCACCTCATGTCAGAATGCCATCCTCAGCACCATGTAGTCAAGAAGCAGCAGTAGGCAAGGCCAAATGACTGTGAATGGCCGTGTTAAACTATCTGTCATGTGCACTTGTAGTGCAGTGACTTCGAGTTATAACAACAGCCATCTGTTCCCTAATGGTCATTTGAGCTGACAGGTGTGTTCAGTGTCAATGCAACCACATGCCTTGCTCTGTCCCACAACCTGTTATTGGTCAGCTTGAAGGTCCAGCAATTATATGCTGGGAGAAGCAGGGCAATCACTGCATATTCATCTTGTCTCTTTGTCCTGATTGCTTTCTGCAGAGCACAAGACAAAGGCAACTGAAACGATGACATTTATGAAAACCTCTGTCCACAAAGAAACTAACCCATGGCAATCAACTTGCTCAGGACTAATGCTGAAATGATTTACAGTCACCTTGCCCTCAGCTTGTTAGGTCTACTGGGGGGAAAGGGAACAAATGCAAAACTTCACAGAGCTTATAGTGAGCAGTTTCTCCAAGAAAAGTATTGCTGTCAATCCTCATGGATGAGTTGAAGGACATCTATATTTGTTTAACTACTTGTATGAGTCATGCAGGTGACATCCTTTGCATTAACAGAAAAGACAACGTGCATCTAAGAATCATGAAGATGTTACTATTAGAACAAGCACAAGTCTACAGCATAAAATGTGCACCTGCACGAGAAAGGGAACCAGGGAAATCAATTTTCAGTAGAATATGCTTTCATTGGATGTTTGTTGTTTTGTTTTGTTGTTTTTTTTTTTTTTTTTTTGGTAGACTTTCTATTATCTATATATAAACCTGGAGTATTTCTTTTCTTCTTCTCTTCTTTTCACTCAAATGATCACATTGACCTTGTTTCCATTGGAAATCAGACTATAATGTGTTTACAATATGGGGCATTTCTTCTACCTTATGAACCACTGCAAACCAGTGCCAGATACCATAGTGAAAGAGAGTGATATGAAGATAGAGACATGCCTGAAATTCCACCAGGTTCATTTGTGACTTCACTGTTCTGAATGCTGTGGCACAGTGCTCTTGCATGTGTGCACACAGTCTTGTTAAAACCTAAAAGGGGACAGGTTCCTGAGGGAGCTATCAAAGGTGTTGGGTATGTGGTTCTTCCAAGGCAGGCAGTCAGCAGACCATCTGGGATGTAATCCTTCTGACCTCTCAGATGTAATTTTATGCTGCTGCCTAGTATTGTCCTTTTTACTTTTTTTTTTCCCCTGTTTTCTCCAAGGTTTAACAAATACACGAAAGACTGTGGATTGAGACACTGTACTCATAATTTCTGCCACAGTAGGAGTTTCTTGCTAATTACCAGTCAGTCTAAGGGCTATATTTCCCCTCCTCTCAGACTCCCACCTCATGTCAGAATGCCATCCTCAGCACCATGTAGTCAAGAAGCAGCAGTAGGCAAGGCCAAATGACTGTGAATGGCCGTGTTAAACTATCTGTCATGTGCACTTGTAGTGCAGTGACTTCGAGTTATAACAACAGCCATCTGTTCCCTAATGGTCATTTGAGCTGACAGGTGTGTTCAGTGTCAATGCAACCACATGCCTTGCTCTGTCCCACAACCTGTTATTGGTCAGCTTGAAGGTCCAGCAATTATATGCTGGGAGAAGCAGGGCAATCACTGCATATTCATCTTGTCTCTTTGTCCTGATTGCTTTCTGCAGAGCACAAGACAAAGGCAACTGAAACGATGACATTTATGAAAACCTCTGTCCACAAAGAAACTAACCCATGGCAATCAACTTGCTCAGGACTAATGCTGAAATGATTTACAGTCACCTTGCCCTCAGCTTGTTAGGTCTACTGGGGGGAAAGGGAACAAATGCAAAACTTCACAGAGCTTATAGTGAGCAGTTTCTCCAAGAAAAGTATTGCTGTCAATCCTCATGGATGAGTTGAAGGACATCTATATTTGTTTAACTACTTGTATGAGTCATGCAGGTGACATCCTTTGCATTAACAGAAAAGACAACGTGCATCTAAGAATCATGAAGATGTTACTATTAGAACAAGCACAAGTCTACAGCATAAAATGTGCACCTGCACGAGAAAGGGAACCAGGGAAATCAATTTTCAGTAGAATATGCTTTCATTGGATGTTTGTTGTTTTGTTTTGTTGTTTTTTTTTTTTTTTTTTTTTGGTAGACTTTCTATTATCTATATATAAACCTGGAGTATTTCTTTTCTTCTTCTCTTCTTTTCACTCAAATGATCACATTGACCTTGTTTCCATTGGAAATCAGACTATAATGTGTTTACAATATGGGGCATTTCTTCTACCTTATGAACCACTGCAAACCAGTGCCAGATACCATAGTGAAAGAGAGTGATATGAAGATAGAGACATGCCTGAAATTCCACCAGGTTCATTTGTGACTTCACTGTTCTGAATGCTGTGGCACAGTGCTCTTGCATGTGTGCACACAGTCTTGTTAAAACCTAAAAGGGGACAGGTTCCTGAGGGAGCTATCAAAGGTGTTGGGTATGTGGTTCTTCCAAGGCAGGCAGTCAGCAGACCATCTGGGATGTAATCCTTCTGACCTCTCAGATGTAATTTTATGCTGCTGCCTAGTATTGTCCTTTTTACTTTTTTTTTTCCCCTGTTTTCTCCAAGGTTTAACAAATACTCTTTGTGACTTCTGGATAAGAGATGTTTCACTTATTCTCTCCTAGTCTGAGAAAGTAAAATTTTCATGCATTTTCACATTTCGGATACTGGTGAGGGAAAAGAAAAATCATTTCTTCCTTTTTTTCCCCCCTTGATTTATATGGTTTGTCTCCTCTGGGTCCTAGCTGTTCATTATGACTCTCATTTTCCAACTCTAGTTTATGACCACTGAGTCTGTCTGGCAACTGTAAGCCTTACATTCATATATTATAGCACACAGAGGTCTGATAGTGTTATGAATCTGCATGGGGATCTGTGGCATCCTGCAGTCTTTTACAGTGTTTAATAAGCCCTTCCCAAAGATTTGCATTTTTGTCAGTTGACTGGGCATCGTGTGTGTTTTCAGATGTGCTGCTATTCTGACCCACTGTACAATGCTGTCATGGGTGTGGATAGATAATGTCTCCTTCGTGTGTAACCCTTGTTACTGCAGTCCAGTGATTCCCCAAAGATCAGTTCTCATGAGACTTTGCATATGGCTTTGGAAGATGAAAAACTTGGGCTAATGTGGAAGAACAAAGTACAGTGTTGTGTAGGACACGCTCAGAGTCAATGCAGCACCACTAGGAAAGGATCCTGCCCCAGAGCTTTGACATAGAGTATCTGCTACTCCTCTTACCATGAGAGACCAAACATATTTTTCCTTCAATATCTTCAATATCTCATGAGGCTGAATCAGTCTCCAAACAGAAGTGTTCTAGCAGTTTAACACTGAGCCAAAACTTCCTGGTGTTTTCACTGGGGACTTGAGAATATAGAGGTTGTTCTCCTCGTAAAACCACACAGGCAAGAGCTTGGTCCCATTTGTAAGCTAGAACTGAATTATCCTGGTTTTCATCAGGGAGACATGATGAACTCTCAGATAGGTGATTGTACGTAAGAGCAAATGGTAGAACTTTTGGTTTTAGGGCAAAAGCTGTTCCAGATTAGTTAGCAAGTTGTTCATAGCTAGATCCAAGCAATTTGAGCTGAAATTACACGTTGAACTTAATTTTTAATAGCTTTTAGACTTCCATTTTTATTTTACTTATGTTGCCAACTATTGCATTCAAACGCCATCCCAGCTCTGCCCACTAGTTTGACTTTCTAGCAGAAAGAAGGACCAGATGGAGCCTATTTAAGAAAGTCTGTGAAGGGGAAAATAACTTCTTCATTTTGTGGTAAGTGGAGGGAGGTTAAAATTTTTGTTAATGGTATCTGTAAGGTGAAGATGTTGTCCATGGTTCATTTTTCATGGGGGAAACTAATTTGGCTTTTATTAATTATGTTGTTAGTGGCCACAGACTGTTTCATTCTTTATCAGAGTAATAGTCTAGGGGAACAGGTTTTTGAAGGAAAAGGACAGGATCGTTTGCTCATGTAGCTATTAATACAAGTATCTGTGCAATTACTTTGCTTGAGACTATCTCTGCTTGCATATATTGGGCAAATTAATCTGCTCCACTGTATTTCTGAAACATGTTAGGGCTGAAGGTTTAGAATAAATAAATCCCATGTTTATTCAGACCCACGTTTTGAAAGCTCATTTGAGATGTTGCCGACATCACATAATTTTAAGAGTTTTAATTTGTAGAAGTTGCCCTTTTGTTCCTGTAATACATCAGTAGTGTCAAAGAAGACATGACAGTCATTACTGGTCTTTTCAAGTTTACTCTTTTTCTTATGAAGCTGGGTATTTTTCTTTGGCATTGGAATTCTAGTTTCACAGTCATCCTTCAGGTATTCTGCCCAGCTTTGACCATTCTGGATCTTTCTCCGTTTAAACTCTCCACAGTTCATGCCAATTTTTGCTGCTGCAGCATGTTCAGTGTTGCTAGTTTGATAACATTGAGTTGTATCTAATTAGACTTTTGGAAAAAAATAATCAGGCAGAATATAATGGCTCATATTGGACTTGAGGCAACATGTTAAGCTATTTTTCACTTGCAAAACAGGTGTTCTCAGTAACATTTTTCATTGGAAATAAAAAGTCACCAGGTGCTACTAAGTGAGATACACTATAGAAATAGCTTGAAGACCTGCTTTTTACACTTACATGTAGTGATTTTAAAAGTTATTGAACAAGTTTAAAAGGGTGAGAAAGATTCTTAAAAATTACAGTAAACTTTTCAGATAGGCATGCAATACTTTTGGTTGCTGTTCAAATTGGCAGATTTTAGTTCTAAATATATTTTTACCTCTGAGCTTAATGAAGAAAAAATTGTAATAATGTATTTTCTTTGTGCCATCTCCCAGACTGGTTCCCCTCATTTAATAGGAAGTTTCTTACATCTCCTGTTTTGCTAATTTCCCCATTTATAAAGTTGTGCTGTGAAAAAAAGCAACAAAAAATCAGGAAAACACATTAAGGAATGATAGATGTACAAATAAGTGATAAAGCATCACATCATGAGCTGCTCTCACAACTCTCTTCAATGGGTATTTTGGAAAGAGATTCACAGCTTAGATTAACGTGGCTCAAGTCATGGTCCAAAGTTCAAATCTGGCACTAAATAATTCATTCTGGGTCATCATCTTTGTTTTCCTCTGTCGTACATTACTGTGCCCAAGCAAAGGTAGGGCAGGGGAGTGTGGGGAGGGGGTGGAGTTTGTTTCCCTTAATTTGATTTCAGAAATAGATTCTGAATTGGTAACAGTCTCAAAAAATTGCAATAAACAGATCATGGGCAATTCCAGTGCACAAATCAAGCAAATGTTGCCTGTGATCTTGCAGGAGTCCGAGGGAGTTACATACTGGCAATAGGAATATTTCTAAGTTTTTGCTGACTTGAATGCTACTTTGGATAACAATAAGTGTAAAGATTTATTGCTCTATCCATCTGTAAGTACAGGTATGAACCTGTTTCTAGATTTGCCAAGAAATTCCAGTAGAGCAGAGCATAAAGGAAATGCACATTAAAACACCGCCCAGGTTGTTTGCACATCTGTGTATTCAGAACTGCCAGAATAACCAGTTATTGCTTCTTGTAGCCATGATGATGCAAACCCAGATTCTGAGTAAAATCTGAGAGGCCCCTGCTGTGATGAGATCATGCATTTGCTGAGGCTGCAGTTCACTTGTAGGCTGAAAAGAGCCCAGCCACACCAGGAAAATAAAGCTCAATTGACATTTTCCTGCTGGGACCATTTGCTACCCCTTAGGGCTGCTGAACTCCAGAGTTATTTCTCTCTGATCCTGTAATAGCCATCTGTTAATAGCATGTTTAGCACATTGCAATGGGAACAAGAGGGTGACAGGGTGGTAGTTGAACTGTATATACAAGGAACACAGCAGAATGATGCGCTTCCTGCTCTCCAGAGCCTGATAACAAAACAAAACAAAAATGCCATTGAGAGCTGTTGTTGCAGTGGAACAAAGCATAATAAAAGCTCTTGAAAGAGCCATCTGGACTGTGCTAAGGATGCTGCTCCATGCTAAATACATATCTTTTGGCAAGCCTGTGTTATGATCAACATCTAGGGTTCTTTGATCTATTCCAGCAGTCTCAGGCTGGAGAGCTGCATGAGCTGACGATAACTCTGACGTCCTTGGAGGCTTGATCGCAGACCATGTTGACAGGCTCAAGCCTGGTGTGAGAGGAAAGGGAATGTTCTTAGTGCTTTTTCACATAACTCATTTTAGCATTTTTTGAAGGAGAAGCTGTAACATATTCTTTTTTCTCCTACCCACACAATTGGGTTTGGAAATGAGGTATGGTCTTGAGGAGAGTTTTGCTAACTCCACTGGATGACAGACTACCTCTACTCAGCACAGCAGGGAAGGTCACACTGATTGCAGGTTTTACCTCTCTTTGTAAAGGTCAGCAGAAAGACCAATAGAAATAGAAAATAAATCATCTGATGGCTTTGTCTTTCCTTCAGTGGTGAAATCCAGTTACTCTATAATCCATGTCTGCTGAAAAGTGATGTTTTAACGTAATTGTTCTTTTACTGTCTTGAAATCAATTGTCATAAGCATTTGTTGACAGTTCCTATTCCCAACAGAAAAAATAAAACATCAAACAGTGTTCAAAGTCGTTACCCTTTTACCTTGAGTTAACCTGACCATCCCCTGTGCTTGCTGCCAAACATTCAGTGTTGTGGTTCCAAATCTGTAGAGTTAACTAATGCTGTAGAGTTAACTCTCTCATTCCTGCATTCTCGTGCCTCCTTACCATGAAGAACACAGACAAACCCAAAGGAACTGGAGCAACAGTGATATTCCCACTTCACAGCAGTTCTAGTCCTGTTAGAGCTACTGATGAGAGCAGATGTAGGCTGTAAGAAAGGTTGTTCTAGACTTTTCAAAGGAAGCTGGAATCAAGGCAAATAAATTTCAAGATCAAGAAGATTCAAGAAAATGTTTGTGTCTTTGAATAACTTATTCCTCAGGTGGTTCTTCATGTCTGTCAAATGAAGTTCAGTGTTAGTCCAAGTGTAAGTGTGTTGTCTGTGAGGCGAGTGAAGTCCTTGGTGGGAATGGTTTACACTAAGTCTCCTGGATGTGTAGAGCCAGAAGTTAAATGTGCATGGTCCCAGTTGCCAAGTGTGAGAAAAAGATGATGCAGGTTGCCTCTACTACCAATTTCTTGAGGTTTTGACATTGACAGAAAGAAAAAATAATTTCTCTCTTTTGTTCTCTTTTTAACTGAGTGAAGTTGATCTACAAATTATGCAATCATTGGCTTTTTTTTCCAGACAGCTTTCCTTAAAGGGAGACATTCGACTTGCAGCTTTGAAAGCCAAATATTAGTTATGAAAAGAATACAACAAATTAAAAAACATTATTAGCATGAGAATTAATGAACCTAGAGCCCTTATTACATCTGTCAGACATCCAGAAACCCAAAGGGTATTTACACTGACACGAGCCAGTGACTTGAAAAGATTAAGCATTGCCAGCTAATTATGATGTCCTTAGAGCAGGGATCCTTTGATTTAATACTGAGACTATTTTTTTATAACACAGAGCCCTTGTGGACCATAAGGACTACAATCTGCAAGCATATATCTAATGCCTTTTCTATTCTCTGGTAGAGTACATCCCTGTGCCAATGGTAGTAATTGCCTATATGGGAAAGAAACGTTACAAGAGCACTTAAATACATTTGTAACTATTTCTAACTGTTGGAAGTGAAGAGAAGGAGCCAGAAACATGTGAAGAGGCAGCTGCTGTTGGCAACCAGTCCCAAGTGCTCTGTGGGACATAGTCTGAGAACCTCTGTGTTGGAGCAGGAGGCTAGGTCATAGTTGCAGCCTAGGTTCAAAAAAATTGCCAGCAGACATTTGCCCACAGAGGCGATACCAGAGGAAAGTAATGAAAAGCTTTATGGCAGATTTTTTAGTATTACTCATTTGTGCACCTTCAGGTGTTTCAAACCTTTAGTCCAGACCTGACTTTTCATCACAATTAAATGATATTTTCTAAGTCCACTGTAACAAATCCCCTCTGGGACAGCTGATAAATACAGTAATTAAGAAGACTGCTATGTTGGAATAGACAAAGCAAAGATTTCTGTCATGGAATCCTCTCTCCAGTGTTACCCTGTGATGGAAGGAAAGAATATGAAAAACAGGACACACAGAAGGCGAACCTTTCTCCTGACATACCCTTGTTCTTCCAGAGAAAGGAAGCTTGGGAGCTCAAACAGTCAGCTGTTAAAATCCACCACAAACACACATTCAGTTTGTGTTCCACTCCACTGCTGGCAGCAGCAACTGCCTCCATTGTCATTCAATTATACTGGAAAATGTCAATTTTGATTAAATCTCTTGTTGCATTCTGCAAAGCTTTGCCCTAATACCAGAACATTTATATAAGCTTCTGTGAGGTTGCTGTTCCAGTCTGAATGTCACAGTGCTCCCTCCCTATGGTGGTCTGATGTGCTTTCTGGCCTGGCTTTTCCCCTTTGGTCTGGTTTGGGCTGGGGTAGAGCTAACTTTCTTCACAGCAGCTGGTATGGGGCTGTGTTTTGGATTTGTGTTGAACACAGGGTTGATAATATCGAGATGTTTTTGTTATTGTTGAGCAGGGCTTACACAGAGCCAAGGCATTTTCTGCTTTTTGTATTGCTATGCTGGTGAGGAAGTTGGGTGTGCATGGGAGGCTGGGAGGAGACACAGCATGGACAGGTGATCCAAACTGACCAAAGAGATATTTCAGACCACATGACATCATGCTCAGTATATAAAGTGGGGGGAAGAAGGAGGAAGGGAGGAACATTTTGAGTGATGGAATTTGTCTTCCCAAGTAATCATGGTGCATGATGGACCCTTGCTCTCCTGCAGATGGCTGAACACCTACTTGCCCATGGGAAGCAGTGAATTAATTCTTTGGTTTTCTTTGCTTATGTGGATGGCTTTTACTTTCCCTATTAAACTGTTCTTATCTCAACTTACAAGTCTTACTTTGATTCTCCTCCCCATTCCATCAGGTTGGAAGGGGGAAAGGGGGTTGAACAAATGGCTGTGTGGTGCTTAATTTCCAGCTAGGCTTAAACCACACTTTCTCGGCAAGGCTTGCTGGGCTAATCACACATCCTTGTCACTGGTACCAGGAAATCCTGTCAAAATGACCTTATAGGAGGACTTGGAACCAAATAAGCTGTTGTAACATTCCAGCCCTGGGAGCTGCCGGCTCACAGGCTCAGCTAGGAGTTTTACTTTAAAATATAGATATAGGATTCTTTAATACTCCGAGCTGGCATCAAGAGAATAAGCCATGGACTTGTTTCCAAGGGGTTTCTTTATTAATTTGGGGCAGAAAATAAGGGAACTTGGAAAAGGTTCAAAAAGGGCACTACACAAGCTAGACAAAATGTTCCACTGCAATACCAATCCAGCATATATTAATCCATAACATTTAAGATCCAAATAATCCACAACACTTAAGTCAAAATCCAATCCCTCCAGCTCCAAGCCACCCAAAGCATCAAGAAAGCAGCAAAGAAAGAGAAGCAGAGGGAGCAAGAAGAGAAGGAGAAAGAGGGAGAGATAGATTGTATAGCTACCACTGAAATCTTGTGGAAGACCAGTTCTCCCATGTCCAGGTGGCAGGGCCTTGGTGCGTGGCAAACATACATCTATGGTTTTATCTGCTCTGGTCCCTGTGACCAACCCTGCCAGGCAGGGTGTCTGACCCACCAGCCACTCTGGGGTTCCAGGACAGGCTGAGGGTCAGTGTCCTCATTGTCCCTGCCAATCTCAGGCTGGGTTAGGGGCTCCAGGAGGTGTGATGTGTTATAGTTTTCCCGGGCTGTTTGTGACTGACAGCTACTCTGGGGCTTCCCCATGTGGGCTCCATAAAGTTGGACCCATTTCTTCCCCCCCCCCCCCCCCCCCCCTTCCCCACCCCACAAGGAGGTTCTGACCCAATAATCCCTGATCTGATGTCTAACAGTTGTCCATTGTTTTTTAGTAGGAACTTCTCTGGAACAAGGCATATGTACCTGAACACATGCATCACAGATCCTGTAGCTCTCCCTCTGCTGAATGAGAAAGGCAAACAGTAAACTCAGTACTAAAAGTCAATTCCCTAATCCAGAGGCAGGAGGAATTCAGTGAAGGTGACAGAGACACAGATAGGAAGAAGATAATCTTCTTATGTATGTCTGGGGGACCATCTAACCAGTGCAAAATTAAGATGAAATTAATTACACTCAGTTTTCTTCAAACTAATGTTTTTACTTTGGCATGAGCAAAACAACTCTCACACAGGACTACATTCCTCTGCTTTGTTCTGAGTCATCCATACTCATTTATCCCGAAGAAGCCTCACTGTTCCAGAAAGATGTCATCACTGCATAGAAAGGATATGTCATGGGTGCAGTAACTCTGCAGTGGGTCCCATAGCCCTAAGGCTTCTTCAGGGAGCAATGTAAAAGGTCTGAAGAATCAGGAAAGCATTAAAGAACTTTTAAAGAAGACCTTTAAAGAAATGGCTCATCATAGAGTGGATTAGAACTGGAAATTCTAATAGTGGTGGGAAGACAGACTGGATTTCCCAAGGTCCCTAGTATACCCCACCTAATCCTTGACTTTAGCTGAGCATGTATGTAGCCTGCGATTTGGGCTCCTTTTGGAAATGCTGGACTTGTTCATGGAAAGCATTAGCAGTCTGTACAAGGAGTGCTCAGCTAAACTCTGTCTTGAACATGTTTGGTGTGGGGGTGCAGTGAGAATGAGAATTCACATTCCATGAAGTTTCCTAGAAGTTCTACAAGGCTGCTGGGAGCGGATGAGAACATTAACCAAGTAGAACAAGATTATAGATCAGTTGTCAGACTGGTAAAGAAATCTTTCCTTCTTTGGACAGATTGCTTGCTGAGGATCATTAAACATTTAGGATGTATTTTTTTTTCTTTTTCTTCCCTTAATTTTTTTTTGTTGCAATTCCTTTCAGACCTAGTGATATAAATATGAAACACCATTATGACAAAATAATATCCCATTTGTTTTCTGAAGCCAATCTTTCAGTTCTGATTAGAGAGAAGAGGTGTTGGAGTTTAATATATTCAGTGGCTCTGAGAGTAAACTGCTCTGTAGAGGCATTTCAAGGTCTCAGTAAACAAACAGACATGTAAACAGTGCTCCTACCATTTAAAGTTTAAACTAGCCTTACATCATCAGTCGAGGATGTGCTCAGGCTTAGCAAAGGAATGAAAAGGAAAGAGGGATCCATCTCCAGTAAAATCTCTCCAAATCTTGGAGCTAGGCTTAGTGTGGTAAGTGCATTTATGTGCCCATTTTCCACTTCAGGTGATTGCCAAATTGTCAAAATAGAACCATTATTTCCACCACTCACCTCATGATGAGTTCTTTATTCAGTGTCAGTAATGATTTAGTTATTTTTGGTTGTGAATGTAATTTTTTCTTATGCAATTGCTACAGCAATACAGTCCCTAGAAGGAACAAGCCTGAAATGGGGTAGGATTATTCCCATTAGTACAAAGTATGGACACACTGAAATGAATATATCTATATCTCCAAAAGCATAGTGATACCATTTTGTTGATTTTGAGAGGGGTTTAAGTTGTCTAAACACAGATGTTTGATGCTCTCAGGTGCCTAAAATGGTATTCAGTTTCCTTTCAGGGGGCTGGAAAATATGCCAGCAGTTCCTCAGGAGAGTCACAATCTTCTTTTGTTGGAAAGTAGGTGGGCTCTGGCAGCTTTGGGAAAAAAAAAAATTCACACGAAAAAGACAACACCCAACTGAGTGAGGGGATTGAAGGAGGTGTTGGGCCACATAGGAAAAATGAAAGGGTGAAGAGGAGAAGGGAAAAATGGGAAAATGTAAAATCACTGTTGTCTTGAGTGTAAAGAGAAGCCTGTTTGAAAGTCAATGAATTACAGACATCAGGATGCAGGAGAGAGAACAAGAGCTGATTGGAAAATTGCTTTTTTACCCTTATATTTTCTGGTAGAAAATGAACAAACCTCGACTAAGGATCATTGTTTGAGGCTTTAACTGAAAAAAAAACCCAAAAAAACAAAATCCAAAAAACCTACTGCATTTAAAAAAATGTTGCCTGTCACTATTCACAAACAATAAATGTAAACTGAACAGGCATCTGCCCCCCACCTCCAGATTTGGTGAGAAATTAGCTTTTCCACAGAAATGTCTGTGCTAATAGAAAAAGCCACGGCAGGGGAACAGATCACAATTAATTAAAGAACAAAAATTTTAGCCACTTTGAGTTTTTCTTTGTGCAATGCCTCCTGAGGCTGGACCTTGCTCCCTGTCCTTGTTGATGTCCACATCCAGAGCACAGTCTGGGCACTAGCACACACATTCCCTAAGCATCTTTTCTGTGCCCCTGCACTGAAATATGTACAACACACATGCTCCACAGGTATTGTGCAAGCCCTCAGGAGCTTCACAGACCCTCTGAAACCCAAAGCAAGGACAAAGATGCCTCAAAGCTGAGCTGTACCTGAGCCTAGCAAAGATATGATGATCCCAGCATTTCCCAGTGATGATATTTGGTACCCAAGGAGCATATCTTCCCATTGCAAAGCTTTCTCTTAAGCTGAGTGTTTTCTAGTCAGGCCCAAGCGGTCCATATTCGCTGTTTAAAATGCTGGGTTTGTTCCTACCCAGCTAACATCCAGAAACAGGGTTTGTTTCCCAGTTCTCCACATTTTCTCACTGCAGAAGTGAGACAGGCATCTCCAGAGGTGGTTTGTCCCACCTGTGAACAAGTTTCTGATATAAGCAGGAAGAAAATCATTTTGAGAAGCTTCAACATAGTTTGCACTACACACTTGCACAGCAAAACCCTGCTGAGGTTAATCTCACCCTTATGGTTGACTAAATACTTACGTTGCACTCCTTGCAAGACTCCTGGGTCTGTGTGTTGCACTTTAGGCTCAATATTAGGAAAATGCTCTTCACCCAGAGGGTGGTTGGACACTAGAACAGACTCCCCAGGGAAGTGGTTACAGCACCAAGCCTGACAGAGTTCAAGAATTGTTTGGACAATGCTCTCAGGCACATGGTGTGATTCTTGGGGTTGTCCTGTACACAGCCAGAAAATGGACTTGATGATCCTTGTGAGTCCCTTCCTACTCAGGATATTCTATGTTTCTGTGATTCAATGATCATCACAGTTCGCAACCTCCAGGAGTCCAGAGAATCCTTCCCCATCTCTGCAGCTCCACCACATGCCTTCAAGATAGACCTGACCTATTGCCCATCTCTGCAGATGAGTTGTCATCCCAGTCCACCTGTACTGAATGACCTAATTCACCCACGTAGGCTGTATTTTCAAATGTCCATGTTTCTCTGTGGACTTTCTGAATTAGAATTAACTCATTTTTTTGTAAAGAAGGAAGGTTAAGCACTGTACTTGCTACAGCCACCTGGTGCATGCCATATTCCTTCTGCTCTTTTGTTTCCAAGTGACCAACTGACCTGGAAGGGCCAGGTCTGAAATGCATCCTCACCAGCTGCCATCTCTCTCAGAATGTTGAAAATCCTGCCTCACTGCCAGCAGCAAGAAGATAGGCTGCAGCTTTGAGGCAAGCCTCCTCCCACACATGAAGAATAACCAGTTTCCTGCCATGTCAATAGGAGGCAGAAACTTCTGTTGTCCACCTAAAAGAAAAAAGAGAGGGTACTGCTCAGATGTGACTAGGTTATATACATCCTGCAAACCCCACTGCTGAGCTGGGCAGAGCAAATGGGAAGCAACAACCTCCCCAGGCTCCCCACTCCCCCAACACATCGGTGCCCAGCAGGTGCGTGAAGTGAGAGAAGGGACTTGGCCCTGATTTTCCTCTCATAACAACTTTATGGGATGATGAAGTTATTCTTAGTTGTAGCAAGCAAAAAATGTATTGTTTCCATGCTTTGTGACTGAGGAGCACTCTGCAAGGATTCTTATTCTTTTTTACCACTTCATCGTTAATGGGGTGTTTTCAGAGTGTTCTCATATACAGTGGCTGAAGTCTCATTATATATTTAAGTGCAATTACTGGCTTAGTTCCATTCTCATACGATATTTCTCCTTGGCACTGCATTTCCCCCATTCTGTTTTGTTGCCTTTGCTAAATGAAATCAGTAGAGGCCAGAATTGTTAATAGATGTGCAATAGCCCTTTAAAGCTCAAGATTCCTGTAAATTTAGCTTCACCCCCGCCAGGCATGAAATTGTATGTTATCTCAGGTTGAGAATGACTCTGGGAGAAAGGAGGGTAAAAAGAAACAACAAGGAGAGATGGAAGACAACGAGGGAAAAGGTGACACAAACTAATTGGCATTTGGGAGTAGTTAAAACAAAACTGAGGAAGACAGACTGACATATATCTATATCTATAAAATAGAATCATAGAATGACTTGGGTTGGAAGGGACCTTAAAAATAATCTAGTTGCAACCCCCTGCTGTGGGGCTGGGCACCTTCCACTGGACTGGGTTGCTCAGAGCCCCATCCAGCTTGGCCTTAAACATTTCTAGGGATATATATTTACGTGTTTCTTCCCAGTGGAATCCCATGATTTTAAGACAAATCTTGTAGACCCTGCATGTGAACATGTTTCTAAAAGAGTAACACAGAAAGCAAACCAGTTTGGAAGCATAACAAATGGTATATAACAGCAACCCTGTAAAATTGACAAGGCTGAGATAAACCATCATTTTTACTTTAAGTTACTCATCATCTTATGTAAATAGCACCCTATAATTCCAAAAGTTAAACTTTGACCAATATACAGTCTTCAACACAGTATGATTTTCTCTGGCACACAAGTTGAAAGAAGACACACTAAACACGCCTGGGAGCAGGTTCCCAGCAATGCCTACGATGTATGTAATTCTAACCTCTTTGAAATTAAAAGGTTGCTATAACAACATGATGCATTTTTTCCTATATAGCTTGTTTTTCATCATCACTTTTTAGAATATCAGTTGCCATAACAACAGAACATAGTATCTTAAATACTACCTGTCACGTATATTTATGCAGTATAATTAAAGGCATGGGATAAGGGATTGGGCCAAACTTTGGATTAGTTTAATTCAAATTTCTTCCATGAAACATTCCAATGCTCCCACTAGAAGTAGGAGTGAATTCGGATAGGTCTAGCTTTGCAGGGACACTGCCTCTTGCATCTGTAAATATGCTTAATTTTGCAATGCTTCCCTTGTTAATTAAGTGTTGATGAGTCTTCTAAGTTATAAGCTATCAACAGGGCTCATTTTTTGGATCTTTTTCTAAGCTGCGATTTCTATTAATTACAGTTGTGTTTCTGTTCTTATTAGCTAAGCTTATCACTCTCAAAGGAATATGAGACTTTCCTGAGCGAAGTAGAAAGCTGAAACAACCAGCCTGCTATTCTGCCTTTCAAAGGAGACTGGCAGGCAGGTTCTTGGCTCTGCATCCAGCTTTTTTCACCACTATAGGGGTGTGACCTAAAATCAACTTGAAAAGAGAACGATGTCTCCCCATGCAGATGGGGCTATGTCCCTGAATCTTCCTTCTACATGGCAGGAATATGCAGAGAAAGAGGCATGGAAGAGCTGGGATAGCACTCAGCTTCCACATGCTGCTGTGCTAGTTTGCAAAGTGATGTGAGTGAGAGCAGCACCAGATCATTTGCACTCAGAAGTGTACTTGTCACTGGGGTGAGCACCACCCTCCATGGGGAAAGAGCCTATATCCAGTCTGCACCTTATGGAGCATGAAGTCACCAAATTAATAAGTGCTCATGTTTGTAATAGCACAACACAACACTGATATATTCCCATAAGTCTCTGTGCTCGTACTAATGCTCCTACACCCTTGTTTGCCATTTCTCCTGTTTCTCTGAAGTTTCTTTTTACTTTTGAGTAGGGTGCTAACTCTTTGTGGTCGGTGGTGCCTGTTCTAGGCAGAGGCTATATCCCAGCTCTGAAAAACAAGGGAAGTCATTTGGGCACAGAGCTAGCTAGCAATGGGATGGCACTGATATTTTCTGGAGAAAATGTTCTTGGTGAGGCAGTTTATCAAGGGATCATAAACATAAGCTCTACCATTCCACCTTGGAAAGGTTAGGAGTGCTTTATATATATCCACTCAGCCAAACACATGAACTCTCTACCAGAAATAACTAAGGGAAAAAAACCCCACAAGGGTGTAGGTGTTTTGTTTTTTGTTTTTTTTGCTTTCCACACCCTCAGAGGAGCTGGAGTTGTCCAAAGCCCAGAAGCAGCAGACTCCCACAACTACTTTATGTGCCCAGTGTGAATGCCATGCCAGGGCAGCAGAGTCATACAGAGGAAGGATCCCAGGCTCAGTCCTGAAGGACATATTAACCTGCTTGACAGGTGAATTCTCCAGCAACCCACTACAGGGCACACCTAAAAAAAGGACTCAGAGAGGGATAGCACAGGGGGAAGCAAGAAAGACACTGTGATAGTTGTATCCTTCATTGTTAATGTGTGGACAGTTACTATGAAAGGAAAGCAGGGATTTCTGGTTTATGGCCAATATCAGTATTTTTAATTTATGGAGAATACTGAGTGATCTGGAGTTCTTAGAGTTCTGATATAGGGCAAAAGTTGTATAAAAAATGAGGTATGGAAATGATCTCTCTGATCTCCATGCTAACTGTATGAGCATGAAAATAACCACTGAAGAGAGAATAGTAAAAGATAGAAGTACTGATATTTTCAATTTCTGTCTTTTAACATTGACACAGAGTCATAAGTGTAAATTACTGCAATCACTGTTCTGAGTGACTAGGTCAGGTTGATGCCACACTATTCGCATGTACTTCTTTAGAGAGAACTGTGTTCTGGATACTACAGATTATAAGGCACCACAGGCTATCAACTCTCTGCATGCTTATCAGAGAGATCCTGAGTCCCTGCAAAAACCCAGATGGAGCATTCTGTGATTATCAAGTTGCAGAGGATTGGTCTTCTTTATTCCTATTCTGGTCTTATTCAATAAGCCAGTAGGGCTTTGGCTGAGGTAAACTAGGTATCCTCTACTACCAGCCCTTCAGTGCCTGCTTCAGCAGTTTTCAGTGTTCCCCTTGACACCTGCAAGTTTCCCAGGCAGCTGCAGTTCCAGCTGTTTATCAAAGAAAGCAGAGCTACCCTCAGGAACACCCTTGGTCTCTTCACTCAACCATGGAATGCTGCTCCCCCACATGGTCATAGAACCAGACATCTTGAGGATGCCTGGATTAAATCTGCCACTGACCCCAAATGTGGGGTGTCTCTGTAGATTAAGTGGAGCCAAAAAAACAGCCAAGTCTTAACACAGGCAGAACTTAGAGCACTAAGATCATTCCCCCATGTCCTGTGATCATACAGGGGTTTTTTAGACACTTACTTAGGACTTTAGCCTCCTACCAGACTACACAAAAATGTAGGCACAGCTGTGTCCTTGTTAGACACTTATTAGTCATACAATACCAGGGTTGTAATACTTTAGTGAGTACATCAGTTCTTCAGACTACACTATGGGCTTGGTGCCTCCTTACAGACACAACCAGGTTGGTTTTAGAAGATTACTCAAAAAAATACAAAGTGTTCACACTTCCCTTCTCTGAGCTGTTGGCAAGAACTCTCTCAGTAGCAGATTCCCTAACAAGACAGATGGATCTGTCCATTAACATGATGGTTACAGATCTGTGACTTCTTATTAATAACCTAAGAAAAATGTGTAACATCCTGTCCTTCTCTCCCACATTCAGATTGCCAAGACCAAGCTCTCTTTCATCACTGGTTAGCACTTCGGCATCTGTCAGGCTGAGCTTCATCCTGGAGGCCATTAGCAAAGGGAAGCAGCTGATGTAATCAGATTATGCCTTAATGATCTATGGCCATATGCAACTAATATATGGTTGTAGTAATGCACTGGACAAGCAAGGAGCTCAAAGATTTTCAGGGGGAGAGAGAGTGCAGTGTCTGATAGTCCAAGTCCCTGATGGAGTGCAGCAGGTCTGTGTAGCTGCAGAGCTGTCTGTGTACAGTGTCCTGTTCACAGAAAATTGCTTGACCAAATATGCTTCACTCTGACCACACACATTTTGAGTATTTATCAGAGTCTTTGTCATAAGGTCATCTCTGCACTTTCAGTGTAATCCATGTTAAGCATGAGTAGGCTGCTCTTGAAGAGAAGGGGAGACAAATCAAGAAGATAAATCAGCAAGGCAAGGTCAGGATCAGCAAGATACAAAGATTCATGTAAGTGTACTTACAATACAGCTAAGGAAAAAATCAAGTGCAACAATTTGAACTTCCATAGGGGTCTCAAAGAAAAGGAAAATGACAGAGCCTTCGCTTGTCACCCCAGCTACTCAAGAATAGGATGCTTTACCTGCTCTGGAAATGCTGGTCTTCATCAGTGGTACGGTTTGTGACCTACTGCAGAAACATTCCACAAATCATCAAGAACCATTTGTCTGACAGAGCTGAGAGTTGACCCTCAGGTAGAAAGAAAAGAAATGAAACCTACTGAGTGAGAAGAGTAATATGAGTGGCAGGTTGAAATCAGTTTTGCTTATGACACAATGAGGGAGAAGCAAGTTCTCCTAAAATACACTGTAAACCAGTTCCAGGAAAGTTTGCAGGTTGTTATGGTAGTCACCTGGGATATATGTCACAACAGCTAGTATTAGCCTCAAGTCCCCTGAGAAAATAAGCCACAGTGTTTGCACATTGGATGTAACTGGAGGTGAATCTACTTGCTTCTCATGATCATGTGCTGTAGCTTAAATACTCTTTTCTTTGTAAGTAAGTATTTCCTTAGTGTAGAAGAGTTCATTTTAGCAGCATAGCTGAGCATCTGGCCACTTCTTTTGAAAGACTGTAGCCTTGTGGCAGAAGACTAGAGGAAATGAACTCATAACAAATCTGGGAAGTACTTAAACCCTACGAAACTGATGAAATAAATGAAGAAAGATATTTCTTCCTGATTCTGAGAGTTAATCAGTCATGCTGGGAAATGCGACCACTGTTTCTTAGTATATGACCTGTGGCAAGAAGATTAAGGCAGAGAAATTCTTTGTTCATGTGTTTGGTCTTCATATGTGTCTTCATATCTATCTTTATAGTCAAAGAACTTCATATATATGTGTATCTGCATGCATATGTCCATATATCTATCTATCTCATATATCCAAGGAGATCACAGTATTATTGACTTTGAAGGCACTTCAGAAGATCATCTAGTTCACCATTAAAGTAGGGTTAGCACTGAATTGAGACCAGGTTGTAATATACCCTCTGCTTTCCATTGGCAGGGTTGTCAGAAGACAGGTAAAGGTAGCTCATGTGCCAGCTCTTTAAACTTTGCATTTCCAGCAACTATTTGTTCAGTGCAACTCCTTGGTCACTTATAGAGCCCCAAACAAACAACAGAGTAGTTACTCTTCAGAAAAGCAAAGTTAAACCGTCCCTGAACTATTCTGTGTGTTGTAGAAATGTTACTTGTCATTCAACTTGTCCTCTCCTTCTCAGCTTGTGCAAGGAAGGGGAAGAGAGGGGGAGAGGAAGGTGCCAGGCTGTGTGTTAGAGCTGATGAGATGAAAATGACCTTGTCGTTGTCTGGATTCTGCTTTGAGCAATGCTGCATATCCCTTGGAGGTGGATTAGGTTTCCACTGACAGGCTCTGGGAGATAGAATTTCCATTAGAATTAGGGGAAGAATATCTATTAGATAGATACAGCTCCTTATCTGCGGCTTGTCTCCTTCTCAAACTGTCTGTGTGCTATCTCTCATTCTCCTTGCCTGCTCTCACAGTTCCTCTGCTCATCAGATTTGTCTTGCTCTCTTCACCTCTCCCTGGGCTCTTCCTGAAAAGATAAAATAGTTCTTTTGCCAGACATGTAGTGCCATTGCTTGTCCTTCACTTTCTATCTTCATCTTCCAAACAAGAGGCTTCTCCTGCTGTAAAATGACTGGACCAAGCAGCATGCAGGCTGTGCAAACCCATGACATGCCTCCGTTTTCAGCAGGCACAGCAAACTGGTAGTGAAACTTCTTGTTCTGAGATCATCCTGGCTCTCTGTCCACCACCATTGAAACTTCCTCAAATGGGGCCAGCTGGTAAATACAGGTTTACACTCTGATGTCCCACAGAGATCCTGGCCTTGTTATATGGAGCCACCTACTAATGCTTAAGCAGAAGATACCCTGAATCTTGAAGCTTTTTGCACTCTAGTTTAGAGCTATACTGAACTAACAAGAGTGGCCACAAGGACATTTGTGGCCATCACTCAAATTTGTGTTTGCATTCCAACAGTCAGTTTTCGTTTTACCTGTGATATCTGTGAGAACCATCAGCCTTTCAAACATCACTCCCTAAGGATAACTGTGTGGCAAAATGACACCTTCTTTGAGAATCTGTCTCAATAGCCAATACCTGAGGAATAGTACCCAGCATGATGGATGTGCCAGAGCTGTTTCAGAGATTAACTACTCTAGGCTGTTACACCCCATCCTTGTTAAAAAAATTATTTTGTTTTCATAGATATGCTTTTACTGATTCAGGGGAAGAGTTAATGATACATCCTTCCCTACCCATGATGTATCTTGTTTCTGTCATACATATTACATGAACAGTAGCTAAAAAAAAAAACACAAACTAACAAAGCATTCAAAGAACACATTTGGTATTACAGTCTATGGTTACACATGGTTTGGAGGAGAATGTGAAGTGGGAGGGATTCTAGAAAAGGGAAAGAAAGGATACATAAGATTTAGCAGGAAGCAGAGCTCTACTGACCATCCGTTTTGCTTGATCTATGCCAGGATTGGGAATAGAGGGCAAAGTCTGCAGAGAATCCCACAGGGTATAATGGAAGCTTGAATCAGATCCACTATTCCTGCCCAAGGAGATTTTAGCCAGAGAGGAGAACAGAGACTCTACTCTGCCCCAAATGGTGTTTTAGTTCCTGGAGAAAAATAGAAATTGTCACAACAGCCTGCATTTCACTTACAATGGCTTTTCCAGGTGTGTCAGTAAATACCTCTGCAAGTCATTGCCTGGTTTAATTATTTACATATAATATCCATGGAGAGGGATGCTGAGAAACCCAGGAGCTGCACCAGACTGATATACTAGCTTCTAGATTAGGACATCAGTGTTGGGCCTGCATACTCACAAGCATTTACTTCCTTGTTGGACTCTTCACTGGCAATGCTCCTTGTGCACTGAATATGTTTTCCAAGTCAGAACATTGTGTTGTTACCAAATACCCATACTGAATCTCAATGACTTAACTTTCAAAATTTCATGCAAAATAAAAGGTGTTGGTTTTACTTCACAGGAAGTCAAGAACCAGTGAAAACTAAACCACTGCACTCTAGTCCTGACTTTTGTAATAGGGCACTAAAACAAACAAACAAACAAACAAACAAACAAAACAAAAAAAAAATCAAATGTAAAATATAAATGTTCATTCAGGAAAGAGCCAGAGGAACACTTCTCACACTTTCAAAAAATAAATTCTTCTCTCAACTGACCCGTTTTCTGAAACTTTTAGCTCTTGATCAGTCACTATTTCCAAAAGAAAAAAAAAAGGTAACATCACAGAATCACAGAACATTTGCTGTCAGTCTTACTTGAAATTGTTCTTGTGAGCAGGGTGAATCTGCATTCATGTTCCCATGGTGTCCCTGGCACCACTGAATAACAGTGTGCATTAAGAGGCAGCACCATACATCAGTTTGCACCTTGACCTTTTACATCCACAGGACCCTCCAAGATATCTACCAGCTATACTTGATAGAGCAGTGGGTTACAGAACAGCAGATAGTATCAGCACTGTTTCAAAGCCGTTGTTTCTGAAGCCTTCCTACTGGGATCAAGAACTCTAAACATAGCAATGTTTTATAATGAATATCCATTCAAGGATATTCATGCATGGTAATTCTGACAAGCTGGACAGTTGTTTTGCATTTGGGATCTCCAGCCACTGGCAAAATAATGTTTATCCTCTCTCACATCCATATGTTTTCATGACTAAGATTCATCACTGCACAGCTCTCACAGTCCCTCAACTCCTGTTACAGACTTATCTCCCAGAATTGTTCTCCTTTGAGGACTGGGAGCTCTTTGAGAAAAAAAGTATTTTGAAGGAGTATCTATGATGCAAAAAGCTGGAAACTTGAGGGCAAAAATACTTTCACATGAGAGAGAACATTCAGAAAATTTTGTGATAAAAGAGGATGCTGCATTATACATATGGCATTGAAGCCTCTTTTCTGCATACAAGTCATATTGCATTGCTTTCTCTTTTGCACAGCAACATTCAAAATTCATTAAACTTTTCAGCTGGGAAAGCTTACTAGTTTCTCTCTCCTTTACATGCCTTTTTTGTCCCCCCTCTCTGTTTTTCCAAAACAAGCAGGGCTACACTGGGCTTGGTAATTGGCTCTGATCTCCCGGGGGGACATTTCTGTCAATAAGATACAACTAGGGATGCCTACTCGCCCTGCTTTGCAAAGGGAAACTAGCAATACCTGTGAGAGCATTACATGCCATGTTCATAATAAGACTTGGCACTGAAGCAAATGCTGCAGATGAAAAATATCCACTGGGTCATTCATGGTGCAGACATTGTCAGTGTAGACATAAGTTACAAGCATGGGTATTTGATGATGCTTGCTTCCCACAGAGTCCTATTGGTACCACAAGTTGATGTCTTATTTCAGAGGGAGAGAACTATAATAGTGGTTTTCAAACACATGTAAAATGTTTCTTGAAAATGCATCAGATAAAAAAGATAATTGAGCCATCATACAAACACCAGAGACTTCATCTCAAAACTCACAGGCAGGTCCTACAAATGAAGCAGAAGACTTACTTGTGACATGCTGGGAAGACACATCTGTCTCAGGATGCATTTATTGATTTATTTTTGTGCTCAGAGGAGGAGACTCTGTTGTCCCTCTTGACCATTTTTGGCCATTTCTGTTGTCTTGAAATCAAAGGGTTGGAGTATATACTTAAAGCTGTGCACCAGGAAAAATAATGTGAGAACAAACTATAAAACTATAAAAATGTAGAATTTTAGTGGGCAATGCTAACAGAAAGGACTCTCTGAAGAACTTTGCAGCATTCCAGATCTCAAAGGCTGATGAGTCTCCCAGGCAAGAGATTCCATATGCATGGAAGAACCTCACATAGAGATCAGCTTTCATCATCTTCTGCCACCTCTGAAACCATATAATAGAAGCAATGCATGTTGCATTTGGGATACTTTTAACTTGCTGAACTTTCATTTCATTTGCAATAGAGTACCAAAGCTCCCCAAGATTGTAAAAGCACAGCATTGGTGTGACCCTTGTTCCAAGGGCAAGGGGAGAAAAGTGCAACCAGTCCTTTTGACAGCCTCAAGGAAATGCCAGGCACAACAGAGTCTGGCTCAGTTAGCTGATTAAAGTACCAGTCTCTCAAATGTATTCTTATCCTGCAGATTTTCCCCAGAATTTGAAGTATGTCATAGTGGGCAAAAGCCCAGCAGTTCTGCAAGAGAGTGTCTGTCATGGTGAGAGATGGAAGTGCTTGGCTAAAAAACATTACTAAGACTTATGGCCCAACATCATGACCTCATCTACAGTTTCAAATAGAATCTAAAGACCAGGAACGTGACTTCTCTCAAAGAAAGAGGTAAACAGAAGGACAAGATAAGTGAATTCTCTATCAGAGTAAAAGGAATTTGACGGGTATAACCCAGCCCTATGGACAATCCCTGGTGTTGCTCATATTTTGGACAAAATTCAGTTACTTGCCTAAGAAAAAAATCTCTGAGAGCTGCTATTGATTTGGGATCTTGGTTGAAAGTTTTTTAACATGCAGGATAGCTCTGAATATGCAGAGCTGCTTCCCTTAGAATATGCCATGAAGATAAGGAAGAACTAAATGTTTTACTCCCACCCACCAACTCCAGGTTATAGTCATTGCAGTGAACAAAACATGACATCAGGGCACCATACCCTTGCCAGACACTTTATGTGCACAAGATCCCCAGTCCATAGAGGGGTACTTACTGGGCCTGAACCTCTTTATTTCTGTATGTCCCTTAGGAACATGCTTATGAGAGCTTACCAATTCCCTTATCGTTAAAGGCTGATAATGTCGTGATACTCTTCTCTCAGTATTTGTAAATAATGATTCAGATATCTGTGTCTTTCTGGCAGTGGAAAAACAACTATAAATTTGGTTTAACCAGCCAGAAAACTTCAGCTTATGGCTTGTTGCCTTACAGTAACAGCTCAAAGCAGCGAGAAGACACTAAAGAATCTGGTCTTATATATCAAATGAATTGGGTGATTTAAAGTCTGAGCATAGCACGAACACCAGTGCTGTTAGAGCCATCTCTGGTATCCTAAGGTTAAAGATATTACTCTTTCAGATTCTATGCGTGCAGGCCTCTTTGAGACCAAGGTCTCCCTTGGTACTGGGAGAGTTCAAAAGATCTTGTCCAAGTGCTAATGTCAGATGGAGTTCAATACAGAACACTCTAAGGCCTCTGAATTCCCATTAATGATTTGTAAAAATGCAGAGTGCAGTCTGTGCACAGCAAAGCCCACACTATGTTCTCAAAATATAGATTAATTTCTTTTTTCTTTAAGAAGGAAATCACAGTGCATGAAAGCATGAATTGTTTTCAAATCACAGTTTAGTTTAGTTTAATTCAATTCAATCAACCTGGTCCAAAACAGAGTGCTTTGTGTGGGAGCCTAATGTGATGTTTTATTTTATCTGTTACAGTACTACAGACTGCAGTTTACATTTTGAGATCTGCTTTCTACCATCTTTGCACATCCTGACCTAGGATGTACAGCACTTTAGCATCAAATTAGTGCAACTCAGCCTCAGGCTTAGTTAAGATCCAGCTAATTATGTTAACCTAGGACAGCTCCGGGTAGGAAGTTGCATCCTCCCTACCTTCTTCCTTACCATCACCCTCAATGCTCCCAAATTCACCCTGAGCTAAGGAAGGTCTGTAGGAGGAGCTGTCTGGCCAGCTGTGCAGCAGCTGGTGCTTGCAAGCCAGGTCCTCAGCACCCAGGCCAGCAGCAATGTACATTCTGTGCCATGGAGGCTGCACAGTACCCCAAAAATGACACCAGGGTTTCAAGAAAGCAAAAGACTTGAGATAAAAGTGACCCACTACCCCTCCTCAAAGAGGTCACATTTCTGACTGCAGCCAATCAGGGTCTACTGCCTACCATTTTATCTAATTTCCATAGTCAGATAATTTTCTAATAGAAATAAAATTTGAAAGAATTAGCTCCATCTTACACAATTCAGATTATTTCAAGCATCAAAGTTTCAAGTCTTAAGATTAAAGTTTTCGTTGAGATCACATGGTATTTGTGCAAGTAAGGAAAAGTAAATCCTGTTTAATCCACCAGTAATTCCAGTGACTTTATTTTGTTTCAAGAAGCTCTGTTGGTAAATTTCACTGATAAAAAATGCCAGGCAAGAATGAAATTGAACGTGCCACAAAATATTTCATATTATTTTTGGTGGGGTATTTTTGTTTGTTTAAAATTAAGGAAACCAAACAACATTTGAAGTGTTATATAAAACAAATTCAGGGCTTTTATTTTTGTTTAGTCAAAGCTTTTCTTAATATCTTCAGAGGGTTTCATTTTTGATGCTGAATATTTAAAAATATTCAGCATCTGGTCTACTGTCCCCCTCTACTCTGCTCTGCTCTTGTGAGAACCCACCTGGAATATTGTGTCCAGGTCTGGGGCTCCCAACATAAGAAGGATGTGGACCTGTTGGAACGAGTCCAGGGGAGGCCATTAAGTTGATCAGCTGGCTGGAGCACCTCTCATATGAAGACAGGCTTAGAGAGTTGAGTCTGTTCAGCCTGGAGAAGAGAAGGCTCCAGCAAGACCTTGTAGCACCTTTCAGTACATGAAGGAGGCCTAGAGGAGAGCTGGAGAGGAGATAGGACAAGGAGTAAAAATTACTCACTGTGAGATTAGTGAGGTACTGAAAAAGGTTGCCCAGGGAAGCTGTGGATGTCCTGTCCCTGGAAATGTTCAAGGGCAGGTTGGATAAGGCTTTGAGAAACCTGGTCTAGTGCTAGGTGTCCCTGCCCATGGCATGGGAGTTGAAATGAGGTGATCTTTGAGGTCCATTCCAACTTAAACCATTCTGTGACAATATGATTTAAATTTGAATGTGGCAAGCGTATAATCAATGTTTAAAGTATAATAATTTAATGGTGTAGAGCTGTTTTATTATTATCACAGCTTAAATGTCTAACCAAAATAATAAACAAATTAAAAGTTGCTTCAAAATGAAGCATTGGAATGTTACTCTTTACGTATTTTAAATAGATTATTTTTACCTTACAGAAATGCCTTTTTTCCCCTGTCTTTCCCTCTGTCCCATTAGATGACATTCAAATCTGTATTTGCTAATGAGAAAATGTTGGATCACAAAATTTCTGCTCAGCTTTGTTGATGAGACTTTCATGCACACAGTTCAGTTTTTGTCATTTGAAAACTAAGATGTTTACCTACCTCTGGTATTCCATTTTATCTTGCTGGGGAAATTAGAGGAGGGTAATGAGTCAGGAAGGCAAGAGATGGAGTAGTGTGAAAAATTGAATATAAGCCTACCAATTTAACCCTATTTGCAGTGTGGGTTAAAATTCTGGTTCAGCACAGAATATTTTAAGATCGTGTGTCCCACTAAAAATATGAATTAATTTTTGTACTGAGTCTGTGCTTTTCCTTTCTCATTACTTTCATTTTGATCAAAGGGAAAACATAACTGTAGCACAGATCAGGAATAAAAGTTGTCAGATTAAAGCATGTTCAAACAAAATGTACTGGACATAGTATTAGTAGTGAACTTACATGTGGTACTATTTCCATATTATACGTCAGAGCCTTTTGGAAATTAAGCCATCTTTTTGATGTATGTCCTTTAAGCAGCAGAGCAGGAAAATGTTACACTAACCAGCATTTGCAAAAGTGTGGAAAAATGCTGTGGCAGCTGGGGGCACCAGGCAATGGATATTGGTGAATTTTGCTGAAGCTGTAGAAAGGCAGCTACAGTGCGCAGAAGCGTCCTGTTGATCACTTCTGACACCAGTTAACTTTTCCATTATCATCACTTCCAAACATTCATTCAGCTTCTTTCTTCTAACATAGAACTTCCTTTTGTTTCCAATCCACTGCAATTTTATGTGGTGCTGCTCTGAACAAATGTGAAATCAATTCTGTGTTTTTCATCTTGTACACTCCTTTTTGCTGGCCATCAGCAAAACTAACATCAATGCCACTGTTGTTCAACCTTATTTAAAATATTCACCACTTAGAAATTTTACTAGGCTCTGTAGAAGGGGTGGAGAATATTAGCCTGGAGGTGGTAAACACATTGCAGCATCACCTGAATGCAGTTAAGTAGGACTACTGTTATTTCAGAAGTCACTCCAGACCAGACCTGACCAAGAGAATTATTAGAGTGAGCACCAGAAATATTCCAAGATACCTCATATTGTTTTATAGGACCTAAAATAGATTAAAATCTAGAGTGAAGAAGAGCTGTTTATGGTAGTTACTGTCACTTGCAAACTTTCTACTTGGTACTTGTCCTTGCCTTTTAGGCGCTATCGTGGACATCATCAGCCAATTGGTGACATAGGAGAAGACCCAGCAACAAAAGTTTCTTTCTAGTGACAACCAGAGTGCAGGGCATCTTCCAACTACTTTAAGACAAATCCCATGTCACCTAGACAGTCTAACTGAAATTTGATTTATTAAGGAAGGAGAAAGAGGAGATGTCAGCATGAAAATGTTCTGTGGGAAGTAACCAGCCATAGCCATTACGTGTGAGAATGTCAGACTACTGAAGTACACCCAGCTTAGTAGAGAGAAGATGCATCTTCCAAAAGAGAAGGAAGTGGTTTTGTGGGTTTTGGTGTTTGTTTTTTTTTTTGTTTTTTTTTTTTTTTTTTTTCCCCTTTAAACCCTGTTTGGCAGGGAGTTTAGGCATTTTCTGTGAGCTCATTAGTAAGTTTTATCCTTCCAGCCATCAGGTCTTTATTTTCGTTTTTTACTTTCAGGATATCTAATTTCATTTTTGTTGGCATGCAAAACTGAGCACTTATTACCATCTCCAGATATTCCCTTTATCTTGATTTTTGTCTCTAACACCCCCCACCACACACATCTCTTTAATCTATTTTGCTTCTACACTGACACTTGCATCACATGTCATGCAATACTAAGTTTCTCTGCTCAGCTTTGATTTCTATTACTTTTTCTTCTTCCTTCTCTGTCCAACTCTTAAGGTCCATTCCTGAGAAGACCATAGACTAGGGACATCCAATCTTCTTTTATTTTTCTTTCTGTGTAAGAAGAAAACTTCTTGATGGGCCAGACAACACTTTCCTAACAGTTGTCCAGGTGAGGAAGCTACAGAATTCAGGGAGGCAGGTTTACACAATTTTCAACTCCTCATTAACGTTATTGTATATTATGCTAAGCACATGCTATTGGCAGACATCATATCTGTCATGTTTGCTATGGAATAGTAGAAAAGAGAAAACAGTCTTCCCTGATTTACAGGATATTGAATATACCTGAAATTTAATCACGAACACATTTGTAATGAGGTTGAAAATGGCCTGTCAAATTCTGGCTGATGATTTCTTAATTAAAAACAATGATAAATCTTCTATATGAGAGGTAAGAATATTTTATTAAGATACCAGTGTGGGATTACACAGAATACATAAGGAAAAACAAAAGGAAGAAAGCTGAAAAAAAACCACCAAAACCACAGAAAAATCCTCACCTTAATTCTGTTTATAAAAAATATGCATGAATACCAATCTAAAAGTGACAAGGCATGAGCAGTACCTTGAAGTGACTACTCAATAAATAGCTGAAGAAACATCGCCGTTTCTGGACATTTATTGTTAGAGCTCAGCTTTTGTTTTTCATGCCTTGCTTCAGCAATATGCAAGCTCAGTGGCAGCCCTCCTTTTACAACTATTGACTTAGTCCTTTTAAGAGAAAAGTTTCCTAGAATTATGCCAAAGACTGAAAAGTGAACTCCAGATGACTTAAATCAGGGAACAAAAAAGATTGAGTATCTTTTCACAGAATATTCTGAGTTGGAAGGGACCCACAAGGATCATTGAGTCCAACTCTTAAGTGAATGATCCATAAAGGAATCAGACCCACAATCTTGGTGTTATTAGCACCATGCTCAAAACAACTGAGCTAATCTCAGAGTTGTCTTGCACTGGTCATTAACATGCTGTCCATGGAACTGACCACAAATATATATGCTGTGTTTTAAACCTCAGTAGGCAACTAAGCCCCACAGCTCCATTCATCCTCTCAGTGGGATGGGGAAGAGAACTGGAAGAGAAAGAGTGTGAAAACTCGTGGGTTGACATAAAGACAGTTTAATAGCTAAATCAAAAGCTGCAAGCAAAGCAAAATTTGCTTTTTGGGATTTGTTCACTGCTTCCCATCAGCAGGCAGGTGCTAAGCCATCCCCAGGAAAGCAGGGCTCCATCACATGTAGCAGTGACTTGGGAAATCAAAGCATAGAATCACAGAATCGTAGAAGATCCCAAGTTGGAAGGGACCCATAAGGATCATCAAAGTCCACCTTCTGGCCCTACTATCACTCAAAACATTCCCCTTTTCTTCTTTTTCCACCAGCTTTTATTGCTGAGCACAATGCCATATGTTATCAAATTTCCTTTTTCTTCAGTTGGAGTCAGCTGTCCCAGCTGTTTACCCTCCCTCCTTCTTGTGCACCCCCAGAGTCCTCACTGGCAGGGCTGTCTGAGAAGTAGAAATGGCCTTGATGCTGTGTAAGCACTGTTCAGCAGTAGCTAAAGCATTGGTGTGTTGTCAATACCATTTTCATCACAAATCCCCAAACCAGAACCACACAAGCTACTAGGAAATTAACTCTATCCAGGCAAAACCAGTACAATTAATTAGCTCTTATCTTTGCACCCAATGCATCACAATTCTACTTGTTTGTCTTTCCCACAGATGTCTGCTCAAAGCACACATATTTTCCCAAAGGAAAAATGCCTGGTTTTGACTGTGCTTCCTGTACAAATCTAATCTGGGTCCCACTGGGGCTGTTCTGTTCTGTTCACAAGCAAAATCACAATATACAGATAAGATTTGTCATACACAGCCGATTCAAATTTACAACTACCATATAACTCCCACAAGCATGGGCTGCACATGTCAAAACAAGGCTCCAAGCCCTCTGTTTCCTCAGCCATACTCCTAGGTTATTTATACAGGGTAGGGATTGGTACCTTCCAGTCTGAGCAGTCTTCTAGACTATAGCATAGCCTGCAGGACCCAGGAACTCTTTTAGAGCATCCAGCCCCAGGTGCCTCTGAATACCACACAGGAGCAAGACTGCCTTGAGCATAGCCAGGAGGTTGAGGAAAGCATTCACTCTTCTCTTTCTTGGCAGTCCTGGGCCTGCATCTAGAGCACTGAGTCCAGTTCTGGATTCCCTCTTGCAGGAGAGAGAGTGAAATCTAGAGAAAGTTTAGCAGAGTGTTATGAAGACAGCTAGATGGCTGCAGAACATACTGTGTAAGAAAAGATGTATGTATCTGTGTTTCTTCATGCTAGAGAAGGAATGGTGGAAAGGGATTTAATTTATGTCTGCTACAGCTGAAAGTGGATTTATAGGGAAGATGGAGCCCATCTCTGAGGTGCACAGAGAAACCAAAAAAATAATGATCAAAAGTCTCAGCAGAAATAAATCTGACTGGATATAAGGAAAACAATCTTTACTGTGAGAGTAGTTAAGCACTGGAATAGGGGACCAAAGAGGCTAAGGATTTTCCATGATCAAACTGGAGAACTATGGACTGGGTAAATGGTTGGTGAGAGGGTGGAAAACTGGCTAGGCTCCACCACTGGCAATCCACAATAACAAGGCCAGCTGACAGACTCTTACTAGTGGCATCCCTCAGGAACTAGTACTGGGAGAATATAATTTATTATGATTGTTAGCAACAAGCGTGATGAGATAGAGCTCACTCCTGGCAAGGCTGCAGATGATATCAAACCAGGGGGAGCAGCTGTCATGCCAGAGGGTATGAATGCTATTCTGAGGGACCTGGGCAGGCTGTAAGAATGGACTGACAGAACCATGAAGTTCTAGAGAGGCAAATGCCAAGTCCCCCATCAGGGGTCGAATGACACCATACAACAGTGCAGACCAGGGACTGACTGGCTGGAAAGCAGCTTTGCACCAAAAGACTGGGAGGTCCCGGTCAACAAGAATGGAACATCACTCAGCCCTGTGTCTTTGTAGTAAAAGCAACCAACCAGGTACAGGGATGTTTTAGTAAAAGGGTGGTCAGCAGGTTGAGGGAAGGGGTTATTCAATTCTGTCTGGCACTTCTGAGACTACATGTGAAGTGTTGCATTCCCAACTGCAAGAGCCACTGACATACGGGAAAAAATCAAAATTTCCCCAGTCAAGTGGTGGGTTTTCCTAGCTTCTGCTTGTTAAACCTTTCAGAAGTACCACAGACACTCAGGAGTGTCAGCTCCCCTGAGTTTCAGTTGGATGTAACCCGTTAAGATGCTTAGGGGTTTCTGAAGATGTTGCATTTTGGAAGGAAACTAAATAGCTCTGCAAGAAAAGGCAAAACAGGTTGCAAAGCTGGGAAAGGAAAACCAAATGAAATTATGTTGAATCAACTCCTTGCTCACATGTTGTTTTTCTTTTAGTAGTGCTGAAAAAGATTTTGTACCCTCTTCAGCTAGACTGTTTGTGTCCTTAGCTCATTCAGAGTAAGAAGATTCTCTTGCTGAGCAGGAATAATTCTCCTTTTGTCTTGGCCCCTGCACTGGTAATTGGAGAAAGTGAGACAAGCAAAGAAGAAAAAAAATTGGTTTGTTCATCAGAGAAGAACATTTGAAGGTGAGACAGGGAGGGGTGATGGGCTCAAAAGATCTGTAAAATTGCTTCAGATGTTTCCTGGTGTAGTAGGTACTTTATAAAAGCCCAAAAGGCTGCACTAAATAGTGAACTGTTTTTTTCTCTTCCTTATATTGGTTTCTCTTACCTGCAGTAACTATTTACCCACATTAGACATGCAGTTTTGAAAAGAAAGTACGACATATAATTTTTAAAGTCATGTGTTGCTTCCAAATCATTTATACAAAGAGACTTTATAAATATCCAGAGATGTCACTCCTCTGCTATGCAACAACAATAGATTTGTTCAAAGTACCTGATGCAATTAAGGTACTCAGTAGAGGCAAAGATATAGAAGTGCAATAAAACTCAAAAGCTGTCGAGGCTTAATAAAGTATATAATGTAATAATAATATATTAAATAGGGTGGAGAGAGTCCAAAACAATGATGGTTAAAAAAAAAAAGCTGTAAATAAGTATTTAATCATATCACACATACAAAGGAGACTGCTGCATGGCTCACTGATGCTGTCTAATCTTCATTTTTGGAAGTCCTGTATGACTTTGTAGTTTTTCTTCCATAAGCAACTCAAGCACACAATCAGGAAAAAAAGCCTCCATGCATTCTTATCTAACATCATTTTTGGTGTTATTATCCCCTCTATAGGTTCCCTCCTCAGAAGGCCAGTGTAAAGCTGTTGTGTCACTTCAATACCTCTTAGCCCTGCAAGGTAGGTATTCCTGCTCTCTGATCAGAGTCCTGCTTGGAAGTGGTTGAAAGTCAGGATTGTTGCTCTGCAGCAGGGAGGCAGAACACTGCTGTGTTTGGAAAAGAAAAGCCAAATTTACAGTTTTTCTAGGGGAGAGAAATCCCCACACCCAGTTGAAAAAAAAAAGTTTGCAAATACAAAGACCACTTGTAGCAGGGAGTGCAGATGTAACATTGGAACATCCTGGAGCTGCAAACTGGAGCTTAGCTGGAACAGAGGCTCGAATCACTACTTTCCATTTTAGTGCAATTCCCACAGCTGACTCTTGAAGACAAATTGTCTGGCTTCTGCACTTTTATGAGCCAGGCAGGGTGACAGGTCAAAGAGCTAAACAAGAGGTATGAGGAACAGGCACACACAAGTGAGAGGCTACACAGAAATACCCAGCCAGCTACATAATCCAAATATGCAAAAGACCCAGATGGAAAACCTTGCTCAGTGATAATTGCAGCCAAGAGCAATTGGGAGAGAAGCTTTGTTTGCCTTAAATGTTTTTGCACCCACCCCTTCAAGTGACTCAATGGTAGCCACCATAACTGCCCAAGAATTCGAGTTTGATAAGGTAGTAGGACTGGACAGAAGGATGAAATAAGGGCAGAGGGACAGGGAAGGGGCAGAGAAGGCTTTTATTTTGTGTCAGAGACTCTTTTCATGGGTGCTGTAGACCACTGTCTCCATGAATAGACACCTTTCAAAAAGCTGACTAACAGCCCCAAGGAGGATATGTTAACAACCCAGTCTCTCTGAACAGGGAAAGGCTGAGTGAACTTCAGTGAACATCAACTACCTAGCACAAATAAAGGTGGTGTAATTACAGAGGGGAAGGTGGGGGAATCTGAGGACAGATCCAGGCACCACTTCTTCCAGGGACTAGAGTCGTAGCTGAATATCTACCATTTGAACTGGTGGCAACTCAGGAGATTATAAAAAGCTGGTTTCCTACAATGCGGTCAGGATGCTGCTGTGTTCTCCTTACTGCTATATCTCCCTCTGACATTCCTTTGTGGTACGTGTGGACTCCATGTCAGCAAACAGTGAAACTCAGCTTTTAAAGGGAGCAAAGAAAAAATTTGGCTTGTCCCAGATTTTGGACAGAATTTTTTACCCCAGGGAGCCCAGGCTGCATTCCCAGGTTTGCCAGCAGCTCCAGCAGGATGGTGATTTTCAGAGACTATTCACAGGCAGGTGAAGCCCACAACCACTTGACCTCTACCAGGTGTCCTGCTGATGGGATCTGTGTGATTGAGGGGAAGGGAAGACCACCCTGCCATGGGATGGATGTTGTACCATGTAAGCAGGGGCACATACCCCACTGAGATGTGCTGTGAGGAACAGATGTGATCCTCCAGCTTCCCCAAGGAAGACTGCTTCCATGTTTACACTGCCGTTACAAAGAGGAGGAATGAAGTCCTGACACCATTAGCATCAGTAAGAAAAACAGACCCCACAGAAAGAAAAGTGAGAAGCCTGCACTCTTCCATCCTACTCTCCACCTGCTCCCACACAAACCTCAACATTTCCTTTTTATTCAGCCCCGCTGTCATTGCCCCTTTTTTTGGGATGGGTGTTGCAGTGTTGCAGCCTGGGGTGCAAGGCTGTAATCCCCCAAATTAATTAACACGTTGGAGATGCAGAAACATCCTACATGTCTGACTCCTCCTGTTTCCCACTGCCTTTCTCTAG
The DNA here is from genome assembly GCF_025592945.1 of Manacus candei. NCBI lineage: Eukaryota > Metazoa > Chordata > Aves > Passeriformes > Pipridae > Manacus > Manacus candei. Next base: position 8,865,335 of record NW_026138066.1, read on the forward strand.
ATTGTCATAGCTTGACATTATTGAAACAGTGTTCTGGAAATAGAGGATGGGATACATTTAATTATACACTATATTTGTAGTCTGCCAGACTGACATCTTGTTTTAAATAACCAAACACTTGGTGATAATCAAACAGAATTTTTGAGCTGAGCTGACAAAGTGCCAGCCGGGAGGAGCACAGCAATACAAAGGATGCTGGGACTTCTGCAGACATGGCAAACCCACCCAACCATCAGCCTGGCCCTGGGGCAAGGATGCCAGTGCTGTGCTGCCCAGCAAGCTCAAGTCAATGTGTACCTTAAAGTTGGACTCTCCAGCATTTGTCTACCAAAGTACTGTAAAGAAGCTGTAGTTTTTGGAAACTTTATCTTGACATATAGGTGAGAGACAATATCTCCATTTCTTTTTCATTTTCACAGCCTCCTGTGGGAGGCCTCCATATTCCCCTACTCCCCATTCAACATTCAAGTATTCTCACTGGTATTTCTTACCTCGTAAAGACTGAGCAAGGACTATCATCTGAACCATCCACAATGATTGAAAGATTCTTAAAGATTATGATAGAGAAGCAAAAGCTCTCTCCATGGTGATATTTCACCTTTATATGATTGCCAATCTCAGATAAATACCATACTAGGTTTTCTTTCCCAGCCAGCTCAGAATTTACCCACCTCTCTACACTGCAATGCTTATAAAAGCAATCTTGCCTTTCACTTAAACCCTACATTGTGTCCAGAACACAAACTGAAACATTTCTGTACCTCCTAAGAACTTTCAGCACATTCCTGGTGCTTTTTTCAGCCCTCATCAGACTTTTTCTCTCTGGTGGACAAACATTGGCTTTAAAACCCTAGACTTTTCCACAGATGCCCTTTATCTCCACTGATAGTCAAAGCTCCATATACAAGCATCTTCAGGCTCTCACGAAACACAGCTAAGCTTTGCAGTCTTTGGGAACAGCTTTAATTCTGTGTACACACCTTCATAGGACATTTCTAGAGACCACTCTTTTATGGCCAGGAGCAAAGATGTTCTGTGATACATCCCACACTGCCAGTGTGGTGATACAATGTAAATTATGTTTCCTGTGACTGCAGAGACTGTGAGAACTGCCGGCCCATTGCTGGATAAGGAAATTACTGACACAGTGAAGACTCTTTTGGAAGCATTATAATCAGTTTCTCCCTATTCCTCTCACCACATACATGAAAAACTTGTTATTTCATTCCTAAGAAGGTAAAAAAAGGAAGGGTGTGCTGTGTGATAGCTGAACAAGAACAATAATCAGAACAATGAAAGACAGAGAAGGAGAGGGAGCTTTGTCAATATTGCAAAACTATATGCTCTGTTTTATATAAAAAGTAAATACTGTATGATACCATCCTTTATGAGAATGAGGAGTCTTTTAAAATCATCTCTGGACCTCCTTTCTCCCTAGAGGATCATTTCCTTGTTCATTGCAGATGGACTGGCTTTCCTGTGCCGTTGAATTTCACTTTTTCCTCCTGTCAGAGGACAAGACTCCTGGATGACTTTGTCTAAACTTCTAATGAGCAGCCAGGTGACTGGTCACTGAGTCCTTTTAGGAAGCCAGAGGATGACAGTTCCATCTCTTCCCATCCTTATTCCCTGTGTTATTCATATGGGGTCAAATTGCCCCTCAGCTGGTTACTCACAAGCCCTATTGCAGTAACAAAGGTCTTTAAAATCTGTGGAGGGTGTTCCATACCCCAGAACCAGGCAGTGATGCTGGCATGGACAGGCTGGGTAGTTTTCAAAGCTACAGACATGGTTGGTGTGAGGCTGCCCTTGACAAAGCCTCTGTAATCACGTGCTGTACAGTGCACCCACTGCCCCTGCTGAGTGGCCATGGCAGCTTCTCTCTGTTGCCTTTCTTCTAGTCACAGGATGCTCAACGCTCAACCCTTTTGCACAAAAGTTGGATCAAACTCTCCAATGGATGAGTCATTCTGGAGTAATCTTTTTTTTCCAGTTTTCCAGCAGTTCAGACTTGTAGTTGTGATAAGGATCTAACTATAGCATGAAAAAAGTACAAATATAGTAACAGTCCAAAAAGGTGTTCCAATGACAGCCCCACTTTCAGGAGAGAGGAAATAAGCTAATACTTAGGTACATGTCTCACACTTACCTTGTAATTTGCCAGCATAGGAGGCCTATTTGTAGTACAGCTGTGACAATATTTAAATATAGTAATTTTGAATCTGAATTATAGATGATGTTTTGTACTTTAACAGATCTCAGTGGCTAAATATTTATCTTTTCCTCTTTCATGTGTCTCCTTTTGTTGGCAGATTTCCAGTTCTCTCTGCATTGCTTCTTTCCTTTGGAAATAAGGCACTGAATAAGGATCTCTCTTCTTCAGAGCCCCGCTCCTCTTTCCCTTGGCTCCTGTGGTGAAAGTAATTAAGAGCAATTGATTGCTATAGAAATATTAATATTTATTATTGGTACTGCAGTAATATCCTGAAGCTTCAGCAGCTGTGATATAAATATATGAGAGAGCAATAACTGTGGTAGTGGCAGTTGAGGATTATTACTTCAACCACAAGGTCAATAACCCTGACATCATGTAGGTGGACTCTGAAAAAAGTGAAGTAGGGAACCTCCCAGAAAAAAAAACCTGCAAAACACAGTTGCAAACATTTGCATGCAAAACAAATGGAATAATTTTAAGCACCGTTTCTCTTGAAAGGATTTCTGAGAACTGATATCTATGAATCAGTCTTTTGAGAAGTTGATGAATATGGATTGACAGAAAAAAAATCCTCCATTTAAACTTCCTCACCATGAGTCTGCTTATCTTCTGCAATTGTACCACGTGCTTCATTCTGCTGAAAGTTAACTGCAATCATCAGAAAAGTTTGTCAAGACACAAGCACAGTAAAGGAGCAGTTTTATCTTGGTGTGCCTGGCCTGCCAAACCACCATGCTAGAGCATCAGCCTCTAATATTTCCTGTTAAATGTATCCTACCACAAAAGGCTTCTTTTTGAGGAAGAATATAACAGTGAGATTTGTGAAAGCAGACAGCATCCATTCCACTTTGCTGCCACTGCTGACTGCAGTATCATTGATTCTGGCCAAGAGTGCAGTTATTTTAAATATCTCCAGTCTCTTATTTTGTCTAGAAAGAGATCCTGCATGAAAAATATATAATTGCAGTAGGCCCCAGACGATACAATTTCAAGGTACCACAACAAAATGGTTACCAAAAAAAAAAAAAATTACACATTAAAAAGATAATAAAAAAGAACGTTTGAGATGTGTCTGCTTTTTCAAATCTCACTATAACAATTTGAAGAACATGGGACACTGCTTCATGGAAATTCCTCTACTTCATGTCTTTGTGCTAAAAAAATTACTTTAAAGAAAATTTTCACCCACTATAGTGGATTAGTGTATTACTATTTAGGCACACACAGATTAAGAGGATATGCACACCATGTGTGTGTCTGATGAGTTTTTAACAGCTTTATCTATTTACTAATGAGTCAAGAAAATTTTAGTTAGAACATGAGATGGAATGATAATGCACTTTAAATCTATGAAGGGATTTTATGAAAATGACAAGGGCCAATCATTCTAATTAGCCAAGAAAGAACAAGATGTAAAAGGATTAAAGGAACATTGTCAGATTGCATTTTAGAAACCATCTAATTTTACAAAGTCCATACTCTGACAACTTACACTTTAAATAGCATGTCCTGGCTTTGAGATTATTTCAAATTCTCTTGAGAAGGAAATTTCCACTTTCTGTTCATTTTTGGAAGAAATGTGAAAACTGGTTTTTGCACACAAAAGTCTTGTAAGCAATTATACATTGAACAGTTTATTGGATGTTACATAAATAAATTAGAGTAAAATAACTTCTTCAAATCTGCCAATTATAGCTAAATTTTCATTTTACTTCTATTAAAACATATGATTTTTTTAACGAATGTGGTATTTTTCAAATAGACAAAGAGAAATACAAGGGTAGGGTTTTTGTTGTGTTGTACCTGCTATGCTACTGGCTGTGATGCAATTTAGAACATGTATTCAAAATGAAACCTTGGTTCTGGGAATCTCCTTTTGCAGCTTCCAATTTGAGACAACTAAAAAAGCCCATTTTTCAAAGTTGCACTACTTAGTTCTTTCTGAAAATAAGGTTCCAGCTCAATGTCTCAGAAAAGAGACGTCTCTAGAACAAATAGTCGTTTTGAAAAACTGTGCTGCTTTTTTAAATTGAGCAAGTTTTCCAGAAGTAACATGTCAGGGAGTTAAGAAGAAATATTTGATCTCTCTTGCTATTTTCCTCCAAATGTGTCATTTGGTCCCAGTAATTCCTCTGAGGAATGGTGGGCTAACTGTAGTGTACTAACACAATTGTAAATATCCTCTTTTTTTCCTGCAGAGATACAAATCTAGTTTTAAAATTCTGTTATATAAATGTATTAGCTAGTCTGCCCTAAAAACACCTCTGACAGTCTTAAATGTCCCAGTTCAAAATATTTTTCAGTGACATTAAGCATTTTGTGGATTATTTCTTGTTTCCCTTAATTTTACTTTATTTTTTTAATGCCACAGAAACGTTCCACATGTTTAGTTAAGAACTAAGATAATCTTTATATTTTTTTTACAGGAAAAATATTTACTGTTTCCTAAACAGCCAAAATATTTTCATAGAGTAGACCTGCCATGGGATTCTGTTAAGTACCATTGAAAACTGTTTTCCATTCCAGGCACTGCTTTTAAAATAAAAAACTTATTGACAAATATGAAGAAGTGCAAATAAAAGCAGTAGAAAGCAGATATGCTTTGATAATAGGAGAGCTAGGGATGAGTGCAATGAGAGCAATGAGAGCTAAGGGTCACGTTAGGTAACCAAATGACTAGATGAACTGGCTTACTGAGAAGGATAAAGGAAACTAGGCACAACTAGATTACCTAAACAAAAATGAATGGTCAGTGGAATATTAGGCTATATGTATTCATAATAAGGAACAAATAATAAAGAGAGAAGGGTACTGTTTAGGGTGACATAACCGGTCATGACTTGACTATTGCCATAACCTGAAGATCTTGACAATGCAAGAAGCATAGCAAGGGAAACTTCCTGACAAGATCTTCAGGTTGTTCAAAATTGCAAAGCAGGTGAAGGAAGTTTGATTGTCTGAGGCTAGACTGGGCAATAGTTGAACCTGCTGAGTACGTATTTTACCATTTCTTGGAATTCGTATCAAAAAATTCTAGAAAATTTTTAGATGGCAAAGACAAGGTACAAAAAGAAAGCTGCTTCAGAGTTAAAATTACTGACCCTGTTACACTAAAGCTCTGCAGAAAACTTTCAAGAAAGGACCTTTCTGTGACTCTTGGCTTGTGTCACTTATACAAATAAAAAGCGCAGGTATCAAGCCTTTGGAGGTAAGATGAACTAGATAATGTAATAGATCTTTTCCATCTCTATTTTTCATGAGTGTACAAACAAATATTCATGCCAGGGAACATTAATCACTATTGGGTAGAGGTCTAAATCAAAGAAGGGAAATAATGTTTTGTGCATGCTCAGCACACAATGTTCTAATGTTTATAAGTATGTAATTTCCAAACCAAATTTCTCCAAACAAGGCAATGCATCATTCAGGAGTACATTCATTTTCAAGGGTGATGTTTCAAAACAAAGTTGTTTTGAGTTACTGGGGATGAAAAGCATATGAAAAATACCTTAAGTGGTGAAAATCACTTTTTCCCTCCTCTTCATTGGATAACTTTGAAAAAAATACAAACAGCTGGATAGATTTTTATGAAAGTTTCTAAAGCCAATTGAGTCTTGGACTGAGACCAAGCACGAAAAATTTGAGCCCCAAAGGTAAAATTTTTTTAAGAAAGTTATAAATGGCTGTGATTTAGAATTGAAATGTCATTTTCAATCTTGGCAAGATCATAACAACCACAATGCTACATTAACTTGTGTTGTGCAAAGCTGTACTGATAATAGAAAAAACAATTCTTTGAATTTCCACTGACCTGGAGCAAGCTACTCTGTCAGGAAATCTGTCACAAAAACAGAAAACAGGGAGTAAGAAAGAGGGTGAGTAGAACTAGAGAAGAGAAGGAAGAAAAGGAGTAGGAGTGAATGATAGGTGGGGGTATGAAGATTGACCAGAACAGTCTCTCTCCAATTCTTCTGTTTCCCCATGGGAGGGTAAGATCTCCGTGGTCAATGTTGTTCATTTGAACTCAGTGGTGAAAAATACAAGACATGAAAATGGTAAATAAGAAGGCAAAAAGAAGATGAAAATGGAGGCAAGGTAGAAGAAATTGATAAAATGGGGAGATTAAAAGAGAAATTACCACAGAAAGTAATTTTGGACCTACTGTCAGAATTCCTAGAAGAATCCTGGAATGAGTCTCTCAGTTACAATTCAGTGAGAGCTCACTTAAAACCATTTTGAGAAAGCTGCAAAAGCAGGGCCAAGCGAGAAATAGGGTGGGTGGAGGCTGAGTGGAGAAAGAGACAGTCTGGAATTGTTCAAGACCACAAAGCCATATTTTTTGTTCCTACCTGGAAGAAGCTACAGTTAATGTTTGCCAGCAAGGATGCCTCACCAAAGCCAAGACTCTGGAAGTACCAGCTGCTACAGAAGCTCCTGAAGCTCCAGATTTGCCAAGGGTGCCTCTGCGTCAGGGAGCTCAGATTAAACAGACTGTGAGGGATGAGATTATCCAAATTTAGCAGCTTTCCTTAAATTTGTTAGCAAACTGAAGTCTCTTGTTGGAGATTCTGTGTAATCATACTTGTTAGAGATCTTTTCTGAAATTTCTATAGCTTCTCAAAAGATTACAATGGTTGTCCTACTTGCTGACCCAGCTCTGCAAAAGCTAGTTATAAAGCATTTCAGGCAGTAGTTTTTGATGGAAGCTTGCTTTTGCCCTTACAGCATAGGTCTGAAGCCTTACTAGTTTTCTTCTGCTACCATTTTCACTCTTCTCAGATGCAAAGCATTTTTTGCATTTTCTGCTTGTCACCAAGTAGTTTTCAATGAAGAACTCCTCCATGAGTTTCAGCCACGGGCTCTGCTCTTATCTTCTTCCAAACCACTTGCAGGGGTTGAGAGTCATTTCTAGGTTTTCCTGTGTAAACCAGTTGTCACATTACAAACATCCACTCAGCTTTTGATTTGTTTAGTTAAGAGTGAACTCTTTGTTCCTTCATGACCATAACTCGATATGGACAGACAACAACAGGAAAAATCTCCTCTGAATTACAGATATTTTCTCTCCTTTGCATACTCTTATTTTAAACTAGCCATCCTTGCTCTCTACCAAACAGCAAGAAAAGTTCAGAGATGCATTTCGCTTGTTCTGGACTTGCTGATATTTAGAAACAAATGTCTCCCTTATCTGGGAGACAAGAGACAGGCATTGTCCTCAACTATTCAAAGAACCTTGGTGCAACATTCTAACACTTTTTGCAGTATTCTGTATATTACATATAAAGGTATAACTGATATCAATCTCCACCTTTATTTTAGCAAGTCCTGAGTATGTATGGCAGGCACATTAAGAACATGAATCATAAAGCTGTTAAGAAAGCGCTTTGATTCATAATTTCATTCCTCTTGGGAATTTTTTAGGGCCATCTTACATCACATATAAGAAACTTCATTGAACCCTAAGGGTGCCTCATGGATGGAGTGTCACATAATAGAGCCCACAAGCAAACCTTTGGTACAATGTAAAGGTGGCTAAAGGCAGGTATTTGACAGTACTGGTTCAAAATACAGCTATTTGAAAAATTTCCATTGGGATTGTTTTCCAAAGATAAATGTCTTTGACAAATGTGTGCACGTAAATATTTTGATCTGGAAAAAAGCTGATTCTGTAGAAAAACAAAGCCCCTTAAAGCAAAACATATCTATAAATCTCTATAGATATGTCTAAACAGAAACGAATTTTGGTTCTTCCACACATCAATAACCATAAAAATGTATTGTGGAACAGAGAGTTTGGTTTCTTGAAGTTTGAATTCTGGATATCAGTTGAAGTTCTCTGGAGAAAATGTATCATTTTAAGTGGTATAAGAGACTGTGATGCATTCCACAGGCAAATAGCTATATTATTCTGTGGTATGGCTCTGTTTAATGCATTTTTGAGATGAATACTTTTTGCACCAAAATATATAGTTTTTAATTTTGCACAAATACTTAATAACTTACTTCAGGGAGCAAAAATAGTTTTCAGCTTGATTCTTTAGAAAACAATTTTGTGTCAAGTAAACATGTGTTAATATGCAGGAGTTTTCAGCACTGAGAAACCTTAGTATAAAAGCTGGTCTGGGGATTACTCTGTACTGTTAAAGTGAATGGATAACAGGTACTAAACTTCACAGGACTGTGGTTCTCATTGCCTTCCTGTTATGAAGAAAGTGAGAACCCTCTCTGTAGCATAACTTATTTTTATAACATGGTTTTGATATTTTAAGGACAGTAAAAAGTTCTAGGCATGTTTTATATTGAGAGATATTTAAGGATAGGTTGAAATTTCATTTTGAGGGAAGTTTTTAGGGATAATATCAGCTCTGACATCATTTAGGTGAATGGTCTAGGCAGGCAATTAGAAATGTATCCCAAACTAAACAGATCCATGACAAAACATGCAAAGTGGACTTAATTGCTTCTTTTTTTTTCACATTAAAAAGTCTGCCAGAGAGAAAGACTAAGAAACATTAAATAATTTGTTCAACAGGTCCCCAAAGTATCAGAGAGGCACAAGATACAGAGGCACAGTATCTGACATGGATTCTATAAGAAAAATACTCTTTGCAAACTAAGTATGTCCTCTGGGTAATGATCACAATGGCTCAAGTCTGCCTTGATCAAAGCCAGGATCTGATTGTAGGATGAGACCTGACAGCCTCATATTTAAAAGATTTGAAGACTGAGCAGTTAAAAGTTAGAGTGATTATCTACAGCAATGGGATATACATATCTCAGAATGAAAACGGTCTGTAACAACATCTAGTCACTTCTGGATTTAGTGAAAGTCAAAATAACTAGTCCTAACCTTTCTCTTCAAATGGTGCACATACTTTTGATCACAAAGCAAAAAGGGAAAAAAGAATGCAAAACACACATTTTTTAAAACTGCCATGCAATTTAAAGTTTAATTTAGGTAGATTTTGGCTGAATTCTGTACAAAGTTATGGGCTATTTACTAGTGGACAGCATTATATATTGTCAGGTCACTTTTATAAGGTTTACTAAGTCAAATCTTTTTTCTAGAGAGGTACAAAGGTTTAGGTGTTTCCAATAGTTACCTTTGGATCAGTCAGTAAGAGAAATACTGAGAGTAATGCTTCACATGGCAGCTCTCAACACTAGGGATGGCTTAAGATCTTTTTGCCCTCAACCTGCTTTCCTTCCTCCCTTATCGCCAACATGCCCTTGGTGCTTACCAGTGCCTTATCAGTGCTCTACTCCATATTGCATCTATGGGTATAATCTTGTTTAAAACAAAAGAATCTCTTATGGAGAGTTTTTGGGTAAAAACCACCGAGGTTTGTGTGCATGTGTGTTAAATAGATTTTCCACCTCTTTAAACCAATACCGCACAAACAGCAAAATGGATGGAAGCGAAGGAGTAACTTCAGGAGAAAAGGCAGGATGTCAATCACTTAAAGTAGCTCTGCCACCAAAGGATTCATAACATGAAAAAATGTATTTGTAACACTGCTCACAAATAGATTTGCATTTTCCAGTCTTACACAAAATTTGTCTCTCCACACAGACTGATAGATTTTTATTGAGCTTTCTGATTGTTCTATTTTATCATTACTGGAAGCAACAAACCTATGATTGCTTTGTTTTAATTGTCTATCAGGTACTGTTGCAGTCTTTTGGGTCCCTTTGTGCTACACAGTTTTTAATTAATAGGTTGTGGACCTGCTCACACCCATGAGACTCCATTAAATGCAGCTGGATGGTACGTAACACTGAATTACAGCACAAAATTTGTGTAAATGTACTGTCTTAAGTCATGTCCAGCTAAAATTCAGTGAAAAGTTTAATGAAGCTTGTCAGCCTGACTAATAAAGAATACTGTCACTCTGTACAGAGCTGGAAAGCACAGAAAATTTTGTCACAGTCTTTTTGTCAGACATGATGAACATTGAAGCCCAAGCCGAAGTACAGACTAGAAACAATTTCTTCTCGTAGTTATATTTCTATTGCAGGATCCCTGACAACCCTACAAATCTAAGAAACTGGTTATTTTTACATTTGCTTCTCTTGTGCAATGTAGCACTATTTAATGCTATTTTCCACACACACCTAGTGTTCTTTACAGTTGATTGGTTTGTGGAGGAATATGTGTTTGTGCTGGGAGTTTTGAACATGGCTGTTGCAAAATGTATTTATTTTCTAATGTTGACCATGACGACTAGAAAGTTGAGGTTGGTGAAATCCAGACACTTTAATGGGCAGGTAGTTGTTAATAAATTGGCGATGAAAATTGCTATAGGATTCTAAGGTTTTAGGTCAGATGAAGAAATTATCCTCATACAACATAGATGTCCTGCTGTATACAACTCCTCATAAACTTCTTAAAGCAAAATTTTTCTCTGATTATTGTTCCTTCAAGAATAACTACTGGTATCTTTGCACAGGAATTTGTGAAGCTATGAGAGAAAGAAATAAATGAACTATTGTGCATTATGCCCAGCTTTAAAATCTCCATACTGACATGTTCTTCAAGATGAGATTTTGCTGGTATCAGATCCTGGTACAATGCATGGATATACTCTGAATGATCAAAGAAGTTTTATGATGAGAAATTTCTGAGGCATAGTTTGCCTTAGAGAAAAAATGCTCTCTGAGTGGAAAGACAGACACAGATAGTTTGTGTATCCTACTTCTATTAGAGCTCCAGTTGTGTCTGATACATCTACCTGAGTTTCTGTATTCATCATTATTGAGAAATGTATAGGAAACTCTAGGGAACAGGGGTGGAAATAAGAGAGCAGGTAGTGCAGCTTTTTCTTGGGGTTCTCTGAGAAGTCATTTAGTAATATCTTTGAGATAAAAGACAGATGTATGTCTTTTTGCCTTGAGTTCCTTTTTGTCCTTTTTGTATCTGCTTGTCTTGCTGATGCAATCTTGCATGACGTATAATTTCAGTAGCTCTTCCCGAACTTAAAGATTCTTATTGTTTTTGGTGAGAAATAAAATACAACTTAAGTAGAGATTATTGTTACTCTCATCCATCTACATGAATATAAGGTCAGATTTTGAGCTTTCAAATGTGTGATTCCCAAAGCAATTGAATTTAGAGCTTGACAAGATGAAGAGGGCCTAAAAGAGAAAATACTGTTTCAGGGGAAGGAGTTATTGATATGTAGGTGGGAGAGAAGACTAAAACCTGTTTTACCATATAAACGCCACCAGTGGGGCTGGCTGTCACAGTCCATGAGGGATATCAGGTCATCTGTCATCATTTGTTCTCTTCCTTTCCTACTGGTAACTGTTTGCAGAGCAGGGAGCATCTAAGATGAGACAGGGGCCACAGATTTGATGGAAACTCCCCATCTACTCAGCCTGTGTGAACTACAGAAAGTGTGTCAGAAAGACAAGAACAGGAAGGAGAGAGGTGTGATGGATAGCTCCTCATCAGTTCTCCTCAATCCACCATTCTCCAGTCTTCACAGGAAACAGAAGCGTAGCATCATTATTCAAGAGTAAATAGAGATGAGAGAGAGGTCATGCAGAGGAGAAAAAAAAAGGAGCAGAAGGAAAGCAAAGCAGTAAGAAAAATACTGACATCTGTTACACTGTGACATAGCCTGGAGGTCTCACTTTGTTTTTGTACTCTTCTGCTAGCCATTGTTTCAAACATTACAAAAATACAGCCATTACACTAGGAGTGTAAAAATAAAAAAATCCTGCATGAAAGAAGGGGACCAGATTTACTGTTAGAGGTCCGAAAATGCTGGTAGCAACAAAACATGTTATAAGGGATGGATATCATAAAAGAGGACTGTACAGCTTCTTAGTCAAACCTACATAGATTTCAACAACATCCAAGTCCTGCTGAACATATTTCAACCACATCAAAAGACAAGGAGAAAAGCCGTCCTGACTGAAAATAACTTTCAATGTGCTTGATGGCATAAAAAGTCTGCTTGCTGGGACCCAGCATACCAAAACCTAATTGAAGAACTGTAAAATATCTGCAGGTATGAGCAACTATCTAAGAGAGATGAAACGGGGTTAGTCTAGGGGACGTGTTTGACCACTGTGGGATATGCCAGCATGACAAAGTCAAAACCATACAGCCTCCTTGGAACAAACACAATGAAAAAATTCTGAAACAAATGTTCCTCCTTGAGCTTTTTGTGCCCAAACTCTTTGGGATCTTGGCTTTTGATAGGACATAGCCTGGGAATATGTGTGCAGCTGCTGGGCAGAGGCTTCATGCAGTTGGATGCCAGCCTTGGGTAAAGGCAGGAGGAAGGACCAAGCATCTGCCTGCAGCTGTGCAAGGATCACATCACACACTTCACTTTGGTTTTTCCAGGTAGCTGGTCAGAGTTTAGCTCCACTCTGCTGACTCTGAAAAATTAGCATGATGCTTGCTTACTGGAATTTTTAAGTATTTTTCCAGGAGCATTTAGCCCTCATATGCAAGCACATTTATCTGAAAAGCTGAAGGAAACCTCTTATTTGCTCAGAAAACTCCAGTAAGGCTTTTTAATACATCTGTTAGGATATCTAGGAGACTGAAAAAGCAAATAACAACTGATTCTAAGGTTTAACAAGTAACAGGAAAAACAGTATATGATGCAGGTACTAATGCCTTTGGAGTAACAGTAATATAATTATATAATTGCCAGAGAGCAGTAACACTCATTGCTACACCATGAGTACCTAATACTATTCCAAGTCTGCTTTTTCTTAATTTTCTAAGAATTTATGCATGTAAAGTAATATACTCAATGACAATTACATATTTTCTCTACTTACAGTAAAAGACATTTCAACACTTCTAAGGAAGGTGGCAAGGGAAAATAGTCTACTCCTTTGTTTTTCGTTAAAGAAGTAGTTCAATTTTTAATTTTTTTTAAATAGGTCTTCTAATGGCTGTATACTTTGCAACAGAGACATGATATTTTCTTGATGGTGGAAGTAAAAAATAAAGAAAAACTTTTTGTTATGACTGACAAAATCTAGTACATTTTGTAAGTCAGAATTTTTACGTTCTCATTAAAAAAATCTCTGTAGTTACCAAACTCTATTTACATTTTCCTATTTTTGTGCATGTTTCCAGACTCTCCTAAACTGTCTCTTCTGTGTTTTTTGACTCTGTCATAATGCTAAAGCCCCTACCCCATCAGCAACATGAAACAGCTTCCAGAGGTCTGAAATCCCCCATGCAGACATCTGGCCCTTCCCACAAACAGTTTTAGGCCACAGAAGTGAAATGTGTATTAGCTTCCCCTCCTAAACTTAGTTCACATGAACAGCAAGAGTCTACTGATGATATCAGTTAGTTACTTCATTAGCTGAAATAACAGAAGCTTATGTTGGCACCCAGCCTCCCAGGGAAGGAAAGGGACTTTTTCCACGTGAGAGTGTTCTGGTGGAGAAGTCAGGGTGCAAGTCCAATGAAAAAATGAACTAGAATGCCAATATTAAAAGTTTGAAAAGTCAAATTGTGAAGCTGAAGAAATGTCAAAATTGTACCCAAAAAACATACATTGCTTTCTCACCTGGAATTCTTGTCTTGTTCAGTACACAGAGTGGATAATGGATGAGAGAGGAGCTGGCAAGAACAGAAAGGATGTTCTCTGCTTCAAAAGCTGGATGGCTGAGCTTTATGCCAAATTCTGCTGATACCTTTTGTCCAGGATGATGGACAAAAGTGTAACAATAATTGATATATACAGGAAAGGTTGATTATGTTATGCAACTCACCTTAAGTCTGCTATCTCTTGATTGTTATTTCAACCTTAACCTTCTTTTAATTTTTTTCAAAAAGCATTTTAATACACTTTGAAATGGGTCTGTTTCTCACACTCAGTAATGTCTGTTAGCAGGCTGTTCAGTGTTGATCTGTTGCATACAAGGGGCTCAGTTATTCCTACTACTGCAGTCCTGTGTCCAGGAATCCTTCTATCCCAGTGCCTCAGCCTTACACATGTTGCAATACGTCTTGACCATGTGGAGCTGTTCATGGGCAAGCAAAAGTCAAGCAGGTTTTAAGCCACTGTAGCCTATGCTATGATTTGAATCTACTCCTGGCTGGTTCCTCACCAGAAGAATTATGAAAACATTATCTTATCATCTTTATCGGCCATCTGAGACCTTGGTTAAACAGTAAAGTCAGGAAAAACTGCAACCAGGGTATTGCATGCATTGTTTGGAGAGGTGTATGTGTGCATGTATGCACGATGTATCACAGGCTCGTATCATAACCTTATGCAAGAACACTACATAAGAACATACTGTTTTTTACCTTGTGGTTTACTGACTTTTTCTATTTTGCAGTATTATCAAAGAGGAAAACACACTTTTCCCGGAATTGTTTTTCCCCTCGTATTTGTGAGAACACTGGAATCCTCACTGACCTATGCCTAATAGGAACCACTATCCAAAACACTACAGTTGAAGAGAATGACCTTTGCCAATAGCGAGTTCATCTTGCAGAAACCACTGGACAGGGAAAGAGCAAGAGAGCGAGAGACAGCTCCGACAGTAATGGGCTGTAATTGAGTTCTCAGCCTTGCTTTAAGTGCCTTGGTGCGATTGTCTGTGAAAGTTGCTCTGTTTTATGTTCTTTGTTAGGTTCTGTCAAGCCCCATTTAAAATAATGAGGGCCCTTCACTCACTTTCTCTTCATATATTTCAGAGCAGACAAGAGAACTTTCAAAGGAAGAACAAAAACTCATCTGCAGGGAAGAGGGGGATGTTGTAAATTACTGATACCCAGGATTCTTGCAGAGGCAGTTAGCCAGGTGTGACCTTGGTAAAGGACAAATCAAACACATATTATCCAATGCTTTCAGCCAACGCCTTCTGTTCCCAGGAGGTGCAAACTCATGCTGGATGCTTGATAAAGTTCCTGCTTTCTAGCAGCTGATCCATCTCTCATCAAGTGTGCGAATCCACAACACACACCACAGGAGCAGGCTGAATATGAAGACAAATGGGTCTTAGAAGGCCCTTTATGAAAGTTGTGTTTGAATTGGGAGCAAAGGCATGCGTAGAGAGGTGCTGAGCACTCACAACCGTGCATTTCTCCGGTGGAGCTGAAATGCCCATAGTCCCCTTTGCATGTGGAACAGCTCTACCATGAAGTGATTGATGTCATCATCAGGTGTGTGTTGTAACTATCCACAACTGTTTAGGGTGCAATAACCTGTATGTCAGACAATGTCAGTCAGCAGATCCTGCAACTACAGACACTAATGAAAGGGTATTTTGCCCTCATATAACTCCTCTTAATCACCCTTGAACAGAATCTAAAATATTAACCATTGTTCTGAAACAAAGGTGGGCGTAGGTTTAACTACTGCTTGCTTTCCTTGCACTAAGAGGACTGAAAATCAGTCACAAGTTCAACTGACAACAATGTCCTTAATGATCAAAGTAGGAACTTAGGGCTTGAGGGTGGAGTGGTCTAATACTTCTGGGCTGAGGAACGAAGATCCAGTTGGTTTGTTCTCTATCACAGCAGCACCAAACTTCAGTGTCTCTCACTTTATAACCCTTTTTCAAGAAAGGAGTAGATACCTAAAACTCCAAGATACAAATTGCTTTTCTTCTCAGGAGTTGGAAGCCAAAATAAATGAACTGATAGGCTGAAAACCTTATAGAAAAGACATAAGTACCTGGCAAGCAGAGGCCTGGAAGAATTCATCACGTGACACCCATTGCAAGCACTGGGCTTGCTTGCAATGTATTGACAAACCATTAGATGTCCCTTTGTGCCTTGCAAAGCTCCAGACAGGGCATGGCCCCAAGAAAAAAAAAAAAGGAAAAAAAAAACTGGTGCTCAATCTGTGCAGAAACCTTTCTACTTTTTTGCCTGTTGTGGTGTTATTTAGTAAATTCCACTTATCCAAGAAGGAATGTGCTTTTCATTTCATGGTATATACAAATTACTGGCATTCCACTCTGTGTTAGGCATGTCATCCCAGTATGTTGGCCAGTGTTAGACTTAAAGGTTGTTGGAGTGCTATGTAGAGTGACAGGTAGAAAATATGCTCTTGCAAAGTTTATTAAAGAGGTCCAACTCTGGGATAACTTTTACCTTGCCGACCTACTGCAGGAAGAGTTATCCTAAAATAGTGAAACATCATCAAGAAGTGAGACTGCCAGAAAATATGGCAGGCAGTATGTGGCTGGGAGGGAGGGTTTCCCAAAGCTTCTGTGGTCACGAGGAGGGACCCTCTGTGAGGTATTAAACAACATCCTTTCCTCACAGAGAGCAAGAAGCTAAATTGTCTGTGTTGTGGATGCTTGTCTCTTCACCCGTCTATTCCTGTTTTATCACCAGTTTGCCCCATTCAGCATATGCCTTAGGCATAAAAAAATGAAATTCAGTTTATCATTTAGTCATAAGTGTAATTTTATGATCTCTTAATTGGTGAAGAGGCAAGAATTGTTTGCTATTCCAGCTCTGACCACATACAGAGCTGCAGAAAGAGACATAAGGCTGAGTCTGCAAGAAACCAGAAAATAACTCATTGCTAACAATCCCCAGAGCTGCTGCTTTTCTTCCACAATATTGCTTTTCAGGATTCATTATGCTTTCTTCCTTCTTCCCTTTTGAACACTTTCCTTTTGCCTTTTTACAAAGATCCCATTACCAATACTCTCACCTTGTTTCTCACAGTCTCAGAATCAGGTAATATATTTTTATGTTGGGTTTTTTCTTCCTCCCCTTCTTCTGCCCATAACTTTGTTCTTCTGTGTATAAGTGGGCTTAGACAAAGCATTGTGAACTCCAGCCTTTAAATACGGTGTTTATTTGCCTTCTGGTTGATTTTATCCTTACAGCTATTTATTATCGGTTGTTTTCTTTCTTTGGTGTTTCTCAGTGATGGCACTCAACTTGCTTTATTATACGCACCAGTCGGTGAAATTTATATTCACTGTTCTCTCATAATAATAGTAAAAAGAAGGGAAGATATCTCATTATGCTGTCTGTCTTGTGTGTTTATTAGCAGCTTGGAAGGTCTCTTTGGCAGTGATGTTGCTGATAGAGTTCTGAAGCCATCAGATTTGAGACAGAAGGTGGAATTTGTCCTGCAATGACAAAGACTTTACATTTCTCATCTTGCTGACTAGCATACTGTCAATTGCTTGGCTGCTTTTTATTAAGATATTGTTTTGTGCTATTATTTTTTATTTCACTTCTATTGCTCGTATACATTTAAAACTGCTGTTCATCTTGCTGCTCGGGGCTTTCTGCAGCACAAGATGTACATGGACTATGACTTAAAGCTGTCTATGGAAGAACTGGAGAGCTGGGAACTATGGGCTCACATAGCCTCATCCATTAAATTTTAGGGACTTGGGTTGGGTGGTAGTGTAGAACTAGAGGAAAATTATATTGTAGAGGTATGTGCCCATGGCACAGCACAACACAACAGAGGCTGCCTGCCAAGCAGAGAGCCCCAGCTAAATGAAGAAAGCACACACAAAATTGTAAGAGGAAATTTTTGCAAAACAATCAGTGCCACACAAGTAATTTAAGAGTTACATTTTCACAAAGCTTTCCAGGGATTCAGGGAGAGGTTGCCAATTCCATTTTACATGAACCACACCCTGAGGTGTGGCTCATCTGAAAAGCTGGCAAGGCAAAATAATGTGCTCTTCCACAAGTCTGTGATATTTTCAGTGTGAGTATTCACTGCAGTAGCCAGGAAGGAACTTGGAGGCTTAACTTATCTGTTTGCTGCATCATTGCCCAGAGGAGAGATCCAGTATCATATTATTACTATTGGGCTCAACTTAAGAGGCACTTTCATCTATTTACAGTCAATTATTTCTCAGAGATGTCTTGACTTTGGCCATGTAAAAACCAATCCATACAAGACTCAGCAGTGCAGATGGATTGCCCCTTCATCATTGTTTGTTTAAAGACTTGTCCTGGGAAGAAGGAAGTTTGCATTTTGAAAAACGCAACCCACATTCATTGGGGATCATCATCTCTCCTGTACTCTAGCCAAGTAAGTAGCCAGAAAACAGAAGACAGGTGTCTAGGCCATGCTAGTAATGGAATGACATTTGCAGAAATATGAATCCATGCTGAGATCCACATCTCAGTCCTGAAACCAGGGAAGTCTCTGCTGATAGTCTGTGGCCTCAGTGAGATATTATGGCTCAGGACCAGAGCCTCTAGGTGTGTATCCTCTTGCTGTAGCTGCTTTCCAGACTTGTGAGGCAGTGTGATGTCCACAAAAGTTCCGGGTCACAAGCCTGCTGTGCCAGCAGCAGACCTGGGGAAAAGCCACAGTGCTGCTCCATGCCACTACATGAGAAGAGTGGATAGAGTAATGTGGGAGTCCACTTCCTTGCAAAACCAATCAGTCTGAAGCTGCAATGAAATTGCCTTCCTATGATAAATAGTCCAGCGCTGTAGGAAGTCAGAATCTCACTTTAGGATTTAGGGGAGAAAGGAATTGTTGGATATAAATATCTGCCCCCTGTAAGAAATGGAACTTACGCAGACAGCTGAAGAAGTCAGCAAGCTCCTCTTGAGTTGATTGGGATACAACGAGTTTGATATTGTTCCGGGAAGCAAGGGGAATATGAGAAGAAATATTTATAAGGCATTCACTTACTATTTAACAGCAATCTGGTTTTCAGTTTGTTTGACTTGGACATTTGGGGGAGATGTGGAAAGAACGTGTGAGTTCCCCACAGCAGAACCTGGGATGCGAAAAAAAATCTAGGAGGAAGGCTTCTTTTTACTTTGCTATAAATCACTTGACACGATCTTTTTTTATGTGACAGCCTGAAAGTGCCTGTGTCTCATATCTCTTATCCCAGTTTTAGTTAAACTCTGCTCAAAACTCAGTTTCAGTGATCCTCATAGGAGGCGATGCAGCAGCCTGCAAAAGTGATTCAGGCAAAAGGTGAGGAGCAGGAAAGTGATGGAAGTCTCACTTCTATCTGGGCTATTTTTATACTGCTCTCATCAGCACAGTACCACTATGCCTTCCGCTAGCACAACAAGCTGCACAATTAGCATCTTGCAACTGTGCCTCTTTCTCCTCTCTCCTATCCCTACTATGCACAGGGGGATTTTTTTTTAGCTAAGTACTTTATATGCAGAACTATAAATTTATAATCTTCAGTATCTGATACTAAAGCTGGTGGGTTGCTAGTGACTAAACCAGAAGCATTCTGACAACATAACATGGCATAACATAACATAATGTAACATAACATAACATAACGTAACATAACATAAGCAGTGTAGTGTAACATAAACATTCTTCACACATAGCACTTATTTCTTCTTTGAAAAAAAAAACAACCAAACATATAGAAAGCTACCAGTGTAGTTAGTACCAGTAGGGAAGATACAGGAGCCGTTTCCTGATAGGAACAGCAGGCATCCATGTTGGTGTAATAGGTGAGAGGTAAAGGCCAAGTAGGTGTGTTTGATGAATAGCAGTGGTGAGTCAGCTTCCAGTCACTACAGCAGAAAGGCAGACAGGAAAGTGATGCTGAAATACAGCAAAATGAGAAGGGAGATTACAAACTACAACTGAGTAAAGCTTTTTTCCTGGGCCATGAATAGAGGGAATACTCTGGGCCTTGAACACCTGTCTTCTTCAATGCCATTTGATCTCTAATTGCTGCAGCAGCTTTGATGGGTTGTGATCCCCACTGTGGCTTTGAGACAAAGTAAAATATGGGCAAAGTAGGAACTCATTGATTCTGGTACATAATTCATAGAACTTCTGTGTAAAAGATCCAGTTCATGAATTCCAAGTTGATGAAATATTCAAAGGAAGATAAATATATTTGCAGGTGTTAGACTTCCTGGCACTTAAAATCTCTCAGGACATTGTGCCAGAGAGTTCCCAGCCACGTTAATCATGCTGTGCTGTGAGTAACCTGCTGCAGAGTACATGCTCTGCCAGATAAGGAGAGCTAGGAGAGCAGGCATCTGGGGAACCATGGACAGCACCAAAACCACCATGCAATGGCTCTGTTGACATGGGCTGGACTTGGAAGAGGATGCAAAGCCTCTGAGGTGGATATGTTTGTCCTCTTAGGGTGTAGCTCCCAATCACCAGGCTCTGAGGGTAGCTTGGTGCATCATATGCACTGCTTTTGACAGAGTCAAGGAGAGAAGTCTGGGAAATCCCCCAGAAAATGTTTCTTGCCATTGGAGCCACTCATGCTAGTCTGTCCCAGGTATGCATTGGTGTGTGGAAGCCATCAGAGACCAAATAGACAAGGCACTAGAAGGTCCTGAGCGAGCAGGGGAGGGTAACAATGACCAAGTAGGTAATTGCTATGAGTGGTCTCTCTTGTATATTCTCACAGCCACCATCAAAGGACCTGGGGAGAAGGACTCAGTAAATGGTGAGATCTCCCATGCACCAGGGACATGGATTGACTGTGGTCACCACAAATCTCTCGGCATCCACATTTCCCAGCCTTAGAGAGGTGCACCTAGGTCTTGCTACCCTCAGCTCCCTCTGACATCCCAGAGACCCTCATGGCATCAGCACCTCACACACCTCACAAAGCATCATCATTGAAGACACAGACATGTCCAGTTTCTGTCTTGAAGGAAACATCTTCTTTAAGGTGTACCATGATAATCAAGTCTGTCTCACCTCACTCACCAGAAGATTGTATCAATGTTTAGAAAGTATCTACCTGCTGAAATATGAAGGAAGTTTTAATCAATAGAACTTGTGACCGCCCCTCTTTCATGTTGGGCTAGCCTCATTCTGTGAGGGGAAGATAGTCATGCCCCCTTTCCAGAACTCCTGGCAAGGTCTAAGAGGTCTTTTGCATGCTAGACAAGAAAGTCAGCAAGATTCAAGATGAGAGGTCATTGAACTGCATCTTTTTGAGGAGCTAGAAAACAATATGTCATAAAAGTGTCTGAGGTCCAACAATATAAGGAGTTCTCTGTGTCATTCAGTTTAGGAACTGTCCTATTCTTGGAGGTACACAGGAAGGAAAAATTTAGATCTTCCTGTGTCTGGAATAAAGATTTCTTTCCTTGCCCAATTTTTATATTTATTTTAGCCTTATAGCTCAAATTCTCAAGAATATGCTTATAGCTTTTATCTGATTGCTCTTTTTGGGTAGGAGTAAAAACCTAAGATTACATGATGTCAAAATGCAAGCACAAGTCCCTGCAGTGATAACTTCAATGAAGTAATATACTAATGGTTATAATAAGCATTACCTTCTTACCCAATGGCTAAGGATGTGACTGAGAAAACAGGAATCACAAAATAGTCCCACAATATGGGAATTCAGTAACACTACAAGAGAGAAACAGTTGAAGATACTCTGAGAAATGTTTAGCAGTAATCCCCACTGATTGGTTGTGTGTCCCAATAACATATTTTTTGTATGCTTCATTGTAGGTTTCCTAACCAGTGCTGGAAATGCCTTTCCACTGAAATTCTGGGCAGAAATCCACCGAAGTCTCAGAGAAGTGTCCAAATGCTCGTAACAGTCATAGGCACTTATATGTAAATATAAAGTAAAAACAAATGCGTCTGGTGAGCCAAAGAAGGTGTGCTCTGCCTCTAACAGTCACCCAGTGTCCAGAGTGATGGAAATCAGATCATCCTTTCTTCTCCAGATCAGCAAAGACTGAACCAGCTGACATTTGGTACCGAAATGGGATGAATTTCCACTAACTTCATTGAGGTGATGATAACATTTCTACAGACTCTGTGTTCTACATATATTTTTTCAAGTGTGTTTTTTTAAAGTTCTCATTAGACTTAATTTAAATGTCAGCCTTTTCTAATCTTCAGTTTCCAACCCTCAGGACAAGAAAGGTTTGTATAAGCCAAGAATCAGCTGCTACAGAATTACAATCAATGTCTTCAGGAAGGCATAGATTGTCTTAGTTTGTATTTTCTCCTCTTTCATTATTAATGCAGCTAATGGGTCTAGAGTAAATAGGAGTAGAAAATATTGTTGCCAAACATTTTAAAAGGTTTTCAGCTGGAGTACTGAGAGTTATTACATTTCCAGAAAGCACAGAATAATCTGTTTATCTCTTCAGTAGTTATAGTCTTTCATTCAATGCACTTGTGAGTTGTTTTATTTCATTATACTAGTGCCAACAGATCTATAGAGAGACTATTTACTTTCAAAATGAAGTAACCTATGTGTGTACATTAAGATATTAGCATGCAGACTGCAGGGTACTCCTAAAGGCTAATTTAGGTAAAAATAAAGGAAATCAGTCTGCTCAGTCTTTTTCCGTAGTCAGTGAAGGGATAGAGCTTTTCTAAGTGGGTCAACTCATGGCATTTAACATTACATATATAACCATTATCTCTACACAGGCTGTAAAGTGAGGCTGGCCTTCCCCATATTATCATTATTCTTGTAAATATCCCTATGACTAGAGCATTTATTGACACAGTGACATTGAGGAAGGTTAAATCCAGCTTTAACAACCAAGTGCATTTATAATGGATTTGTTAAACTGCATTAAATCCTTGCACAGCCTCTGGAAAATGGAAATAAACTGAACTGAATAAAGGCTATATTTGTTCTAAAGAAGCATCCATCACCAGATCTGAATGCAGTCAAATGGGCTTTAAAAAACAAACACAGATGATTTTTTTCTGAATATCACTGTATGGACAATATTCCTATAAGTGTCAACACAAAGTATATCACCTGCTGTAAGTTTATACCCTGCTTTGCTGTGCACTCCTTTTTCCTCAGACAGACTTGAGAGTCTAAAGCCTCCATCCTGGAATTGCTGATCTGATTTCTACAAAGCTGTAGCTATTGCAGGGATCTGCAGTTGCCAGACCTTGCCGACAAACCTGGTAAGGGCTAGAGATGTTAATCTATTACCAAGTGAAAGATATTTATTTTACATCTCTTTTTATTATTTTTTACACAGTATCTTCTGGTTTGGCAAGCTGTGCTAGGTGATGTGTTGTCTGCATTTGCCTCAAGAAATGCATTTTACTTACGCAAAACTTTTTCTTTGTTGGTTTTCATATCTGGTCTGGAAACATTCAGTAGGTAGAGACAACAGTTATCTCAATATTTCACTTGTGATTTTATGAGAATTATGGCTTTGACTAAAAATACAAATGAAGTAAAGACTCTCAAAGACCACTGCAGGTAGTGCATAAGAAAGCTGTTTTTGAAACAGACCTAAACTGGTATGACTGCAGAGGCTTTCCCAGGTCAGTAATGGGGTGCATCATCGGAGCCATCAGGCATTGTTGCAGACATGGAAGAGAAAGTGAAGAGCTGGTCACTGCCAGATTATTGTCACAATTGCTTGCTTACAGTTTGCTTGATGGCATTCATCCCTCGTCTGTCCTTCCATTAGCCATCTGACTAGGGAGGAGCATACAGATGTTCACTGTAATATGTATAGAAGCATTTCTGCTAATTTTAATCTTGTTTCAAAGTTCTCTAAATTGCTGTGGAAAGGAAAAATGCTATTTGAAAGGAAACTGATTCAGAATGCCATAAGGTAGACTTTCTTCCAAGTACATTCCACATGCCTTTATTCATCAGAAAAATATGGCCCATGGATAAATCACAGAAAATACTCCTTCTCACAGAGTATGAGTTGATAGAAAAGATTCATCTGCACAAGACTGCAGGTGGAGGAGATCTCCTCTGAGCTGAGAAGCAGCATCCATGAAACTTCTATAAAATTAATGTAGTGCTGTTTTTTATCTGACACTTGAACTGGACCTAGTATTAGTGGCCAGAATCTCACACATTGATGTGCAAAATGCTGTTGCAGCTGGTCACTCACTGGACTTTTCCTGATCAAACAATGTGTCTCTGTTTTGCTTCAAGTATTTTTATTCTGTGATGGGCACAAACAAGATTTAGCACAAAACTATCAGTCTGACACAATGAGACACAAAGGGGGATTGAAGTTGGATATCTTGGGATGAACAGCTACAGTATCAAGGAACCACACTGTATCAAGGACTTGCTCTTGAAGGAAATTTTTTGAGATTAGCTAAGTTTTACAAAACTAAGCACTGATCAGTTGTATGCAAATAAATAAAGCAGCAAATCTCCTTTTAAGAAGAGATTGGTAACATGATAAAATATTCAACAAGGCAAACAAGACAAGGTTTAAAGTGAAGAGAAAAAAGCAAATTATCTCCTGAATGGCACTGTGCCAGCTCAGCTCTTTCGCTTCTACACCAGAGATGATTACTTATCAGAAAAAGGCAGAAGAATATAACTATATAACTCACCTCACAAGTCAGGTGAGAAGAAAAAAGTGTGACCTGGTTAACTGTGTGGTTAGATAGAAAAATATTTCTGAGAAACACTAATATCAGTGGATCTAGTAATTTAGTATCTTTCCCCCACTATTATGGTCCAGGTCTCCATATCCTCTGTCTGACATTTTGTGGCACATCCACAAGCATGGCTGTCCAGAAATAGCTAGATTCACAGACAAAGCAGAAATTACACAAAAGGATCAAATAAGGTCTTAGTTTTTGTGCCAGCCCTGATGATGTGTTTGTGTTTTCATAGTGGCTTTGTTATAACCTTGGGGAATGTCATGCTACTTCTAATTCCACACAGGATCGAGACGAGCTGTCAGTTTTCACCAGAAGACGCAGTGAAGAGCTTTAGAGAGAAAAAGTTCCCACTGCAAATTTCAGAGACCAGTCAAGCACAAAATCTGCTGGTTTATACCTAAATACTGGAGGAGGAGGCATTCTGGATGGATTCATCTCACCTAGCTTACATTTGACTAAAGAGCAGTGGCTATGATGCAGTTGGATATATCTGACTGAATGACCTTGGCTTCCCTTCGTAGCTAATTTAGACCAAGTCAATGCAGCCAGAAGACACTAGGTAGCAATTCTTCCTTTTCCTAACTTTTCACTAAATTCTTTTGAGTGGTCCCAGAAACCTGTGTCATGATGGGTATTGACCAGTGTGAACAGACATGCTAAGAATCATTACTTTTCCCAGAGTATTTCTAGTTCTGTTAGTCGAGACAGAAAAAAAGTGGGAGAAAAGCATTATTACCATGTACTACAACTGTGTTATTTCTTTCCCCTTGTTCCTAAGTGACACAGGCTGCATACAAATTAAATTTAAACCAGGGAGCATCAGTAGGATGTGAAATAGCATTATTTGGAACAGAGTTCTGAAGGAAAGTGTGCAATGCATCACTAAGCGTGGAGAGATACAGCCAGACCTTCAGCTCACCTTTCTTGCGGGGGCAAGCACATCAAACTGCTTCATGGAAAAACACAGTGCATTTCTATCCATCAAAACACATTGATGGTTCATGTAAATGATAACATTTATGTAGTGTAAGAATATTGTGGCATGGCAGATGCCATACAGGTCAGCACTTGCGCACATAAACTTATAGCTAATGCAGAAAAAGGAGACTGAGCTCCATCACGGTGTTACTTTTTATATAAGGTGTGGAGAGGCACACAGAGAGTTACAGAAGACTGACATTTCAGGAGGCCAGCAGAATTTGATCATGTGCCTAAAAAATGATACTTACAAGGAATCTAATTTTTCTACTCTAATTTGTGACTATTGCTGTTACTTTACCCACAGAGTAGGTCTTACTCCACAAGTGATCCCTTCAAACTTAGGTGCAAATTTTGCCCCATTAGAGCAAAATATTCAAAATATGAGCAGAACAATGAAAAATGAAAACATGTTGCTGGGCTTCTGTGGAGCAAGTCAAATTGCTTACACAGAAAGTAAGACAGGATGTCCTAATGATTCCTAATGGCCTTATAATCCATGAGACCTGAACATCTGAGAGGGATAAGACAGATAAAAATAAAAAAGGAATGTAGGACTTTACTCATAAGTCTTGGCAAGGTTAATTTGCTTTTAAATTTGGATGACAGTAAATTCCTGCATGATCATCAGATAAATTCCATTAAGAGAGTATCTTTTGCTACAGTGAAGGTTGGATGTAGCTTAGAGTCTCCTGTCTGAATTTTGGCAGTAAAAGTGTCAAACTGACACTTTTTTCAACACTTTTGATGCATCTTTCATGAAAAAAACCAAACAGCAGTAGAAACAGGAGTAAAGATGGCAATCCCACCTTTCTTTGGGTATAGCCAAAATTAATCTTTCATGAGTTTCTTCTTGCTGATAGAGATGACCTTAAATAAAATAAGTTTTACTATTTGCATTCATAGTAATAAGCTCAAGTGACACAGATCTAGCTTGAAAAGTGTTAACAACTGAAAAGGCATATGTGAGAGTGTGTGTGTATATATATATACACACATATAAGTGTATGTGTGTAATTAAGGGTACAGCTACTTTAGGGAAGAGTGAAGCATTATACACAAACTCCATGCTGTTAGATGGTGTTTTGAGAAGACTAACTCTGTACTTATTTCTAGGATGCCGTTGTTACCTCCACATGAGTTATAATTACATAGAAGAAGATATTAAAAATTAGAGACAAGAGGAGTATATCTCCACTCCTTGAATTTGTGCCTTATGAATCAGCTAAAGCAAAACTAAAAAAAAAATATTCCAGTATGTCAGCACAATCTTCATAACCTAGATATCTTTACTGGGAGAATTCAGGAACCTCAATAAAGTTTAATCTCTTAAGGGCCTGTTATTTTGAAGGTGGGACTTAACTCCAGATCCTCAAAGCTACTTTGTCCTGTAACTTCAAGTAATTTGAATGAAAATACCTTTGAGCACATGAACTCTAAATCTAAGCAAGCACATGTGAAAATATCACTCTAGAATTACAGATGTATCTGTAGCTGAAAATTAATTCAGATTAAAGTAGAGTGTACATTTGAAGTATAGAAAGTATTCTGGAACAAATCTGTGAATGCAAGCCCATGATCCACCACCAGCAACCTGTGGTAGTTTAACAAGTTGATGACCTATGATCGAGTCACACTAAAACTCTAGTGGGGCAGTTTGTGCACTTGCTGCTTATAAGGTAATGAGGCTTAAATATTGAGCATCAGCTGATGATATGAGAATTAGGTTTTTTTCCCCATAGTCTGCATGTGGACATGCTTACTCAGTGTCCACATATAGTGCCTTGCTTTCATTCCACTAAATTTACTGTTCAAGCAGACTACATTAAAGTGGACTGATACGCTGTTACTCTTGAGTAGGTCTGTACCTAAATCAGTCTTTCAAGTAAAACTAGGCAGTTCAGCCAGGCATCTAGAAACTTAGGTTTTCTCTATAGCCTGTAAAAGTGGTGGAGAGATATAACCATGCCCAAAGGCAATTCATCCTGTTCAAAGACAGCATCTAAGAGAGTCGCTATCAGCTAGAGAGCAAATCTAGACAACCAGGCTGCAGAAATCATTTGCTGTTTAGAAGGCAAAGGTAGGAAAGATTAATCCCATCCAAATACAGAGCTGTTCAGAACTTGTGGAGTAGTTTTTCCATGCACAGGGTAGCTTTAAATCTTCATAAACTAACCACAGTGATATGTGGAACACCAGATATGACATCCAATGCATTTATTTTCTAAAATCCTGGGGGGAAAAAAAGAAAAAAAACAACTACTGTGGTGCTCTTGCCTACCATGTAATATTTCAGGAATAAAAATAACTGAAATTATTTAAAATTTGACAGTTCAAATTCTAGAGCTTATTTTCAGGAAAATGCAGCATTTATATTATAAAGCAAAGATTTGAATGGGAGGTGAGACATGTCAGGTTTGTCTTTCCATGATTTTCTTGGATGCCAAAACACTACATTTTAGGGTGGAATTTCTGAAAATTGTGGCTGAAAATCATCATCATACAAAATCATTTACTTATGATATTTTCTCACTTACATAGTGTTGTATCTCATGCTTCAGGCTACGTGCCTACAGATGAATTCATATAAGTAGACTTAGTTTACTGAAGCATCTAGTCTGTATCACCTTTTTATCCTGGGCTGAGTCGCGCATATTAGTTACCTGACTGAAAAGCATGTCTTTCACTTACAGTTAAGAAAGGTTACAAGCTCTAGAGTTAAAGTCCTTGTTTGAAGGGTCAAACAAGTACTTAAACACTAACCGCAGTTCATTACAGCCACCATCTTTTTGCCACCATAAGGAAAACAGAAGTCGGTTCTTTTAAGTTCTGCTCATCGACTCATCAACATGCAATGAAGGAAGGAATTTATCTCATTTTTATCACTGAAAAGGCAGTGCTGCATAATGTTATGAGAGTGCACTGATTTTCACAGTGACCCAATAGCTTCAGTCACATGGTCCTGGAAGCAACCTAATGTATTTGGCCCATTGCATTGTTCTGTGTATGAAAGGCCAGAACCCTCCCTGACTCTGTGCCAATAAGATTCAACTCGCCTTTTATTGGGTTAATAAAACCATAAATGTTGTCAACGGCCCTAGATGTATTCATTCTTTTTTAGATCCACAGACTGCATTTGGTTTGATGACCTTGTCTGGCAATAAACTAACTCTACAGATTATTAATTGTTACTAGGAAATATTTTTGTATGATTTCAAAGGTGTGAATAATGCCTCACCTGCACACAAAAAACCCCCAAACATAAGGAGAAAGATTCTGGCTCTGTGGTTTCTGGGGTTTTTTTCTCTCTTGTGCTGTAGGGAATACCTGGTAAGGAGAGAAACAATATCCGTTTCCTTTTCACAGTGTTGACTCCCATAAGTCTAGCTTTGGAAAAGCACCTACCTCTGTGGGCATGTGTGGGTCATGTGGTACCCGTGACAGCTGCTGCCATAAGGTCATCACAGGCTGTGCTGGCTCCACTTGCAGTCACAATTTAAGGTTCTCTGGTTGATAAAAGGGACAAGTGCTGGCTTGTCACAGCACCGGAGGTGGGTGAGTAGATGTGGTGTGCGACTGACTGAGTCAGCGGTTGGGTATCCACATGGGGTTAGGCTAAGTTAGAGGAGTCCCAGGAGCAACAAGCCTGCGGTGTTACCCAGCAGACTTCACAGCAGG
Source organism: Manacus candei (assembly GCF_025592945.1). Lineage (NCBI taxonomy): Eukaryota > Metazoa > Chordata > Aves > Passeriformes > Pipridae > Manacus > Manacus candei. Next base: position 8,894,522 of record NW_026138066.1, read on the forward strand.
ATGGAGATGAATATTGTGTGGGAAATTCAGCCATTTTTATAGGGGGAGGTGGGGCATATTAGAGTCCTGGGAATGTTTAAACCTGCTTGCTTCTTCCCTGTGTAGAGTGGGCTTCCTATCTAACCATACTGCTATTCAGCAGCTCCTGGGATCGTGAACTTTTCCCATTAAACAGACATGCACCAAGGGGTTCTCTCAATTAGAGGTGGCCATATGGCCTCTGTGTGGCTTTTCTCCATTATCCACTCCCAAGCCAAGACGAGGAAGCCCATGGTGAAGGACCTGACTAAGTCTCTGATGTGCAAGGCTTTCCACTGGAGCACTGGCTGCTCTGAGTTTGGGCAAGGAAATGGCCTGTATGACTCACACCATTTCTTGAAGCAGACCACACTGATACTATGCATTACATTGAAGTCACCCTGAACTTAAAGCAGGCCTTGAAGGCAAAAGGAAATTAAAAAAAATATCTATTTACAAAATGCAAGATAGACACTACAGTTAGAAAGTGATATAAAGACATGGGTGACAAAATGGAAAGAAAAAAAAATTGAAAGAAAATAGTATTTAATGTATTTATCCCAAGGTTAAATCTAAAGGTTGGTCTCTTCTCTTGTATCCAGCTGACAAGCTCTTACTTATTTAACCCACATGGTTAGGGAATCAGTCTTTGGGGACAATCTACATCTCAGCTTGTATTTATAGCTACAAAAATATGTTAGATTTTATATCTAATTGTTCCCTTCAGTTGTCCTTGGAGCTCTGTGTAGATTCTTAACTCCCTTTCTCTTTTCATTTCTTCCTCTCAAGGATTATTGATCCTTAATTTATTTTATTCATATAAATATGTAAAATGACATCCACATTTTATACAGACTTTTTTTCTGTTCTTTATTGAGCCTAAACAAAAGGTTATCCAATTACAGAGAGGTGATGCCAAGTCTGGATGATGGATCTCCAACTCTGTTTTCATGGGATGAGGAAGAGACTCACTTTTCTTCTTCGTGTATCTTCTACTCTGATGGTTGGACTGAGATAGCAGCACCATTTCTTTTGGTTCAGTTTATAGGAAAAATGAGAATTTGTGTCTAATGTATCCCTGTAACATGGCCCATAAGTTTGTGGACAAGTCACTGCATACAGAGTGAGTGCTCACCACTGCTGCTCAACTCACGCTTCCCCTCTGGTCCCCTTTACCTGGCTCTAGGCTGCAGTAGTCCTCACCACAAAGGTGATCTTAGCATTGCAAATTACACCCTTGTTTACAGTGTGGCTGTATGGAATGGAAAGAGAGGTGCTTGCAGGGAGGTAAAATAGCATAAGCCAGTTTGTTGTACAGAGGCCTCCAAACCAACTTAATGAGGAAAGGCTCCAGGGCTCTGTTCATCTCTCTCACTGCAGGCATCTAAAGCCATCTGGGATCCCCTACAGTTCTTCCTGGCTTCCAGATGCTGCTTCAGGGTGTCCCATAGATCCTGTGCCATGTCTGTCAGCCCTCTGGGAAGGTATCAGTTACTCTTGGGGTATTTCAAATGTTCCTGAATGCTTATGCTCAGTGGGAGCGAACTAAGTGTTCAATATCATCGCATGCACTCACTCAAAGCAAAGACTTTTATAACCAGTATGCTCCTCTCATACCTGTTGTTCTGCAGTTAGTGAAGGACCTTCACCAAAATCAGAGCCTGTGTATGCCAGCAGGTCTGCACAAAGCTGATTAAATAGTCCCTAGCCCAAAAGGATGTGGGGAAAAAAAGGCAACGTATCTTGCCCAAACTTATGTAAAGGATCTCTTGCAGAAAAAAAAACCCCACAAATTCATATTTTCTGAGTCTAGACAACAGTTACACAGTCCAGACTATCCTTTTGTAGGGTAGGGTACTTTTGCAATATCTCCTTTACCTTGTTTGAAAGAAATCACAGAAAAACACCTTGTGACCCTACAGAGTCGGTGAAGGACTATGTCTGAGTCTGTAAAAGAACAGTTGAATTAAGACAAAATCAGTCCTGAAGTGCAATTATCCGTTTTCTGTTCCTTGAAATACCTCTACTCTTCCTGCCTTTCCCTACCTTCATTTCATGCCACTTGGAGTAGGATTTATTTTCAAGTAGAAGTACTGAATTATGGTCACTCTGCTGCAGCCTCTCCGACCCTATATATCACAGAAAGCTCTTTACCAGCAATGTATTGCTAAGAGCATTAGTGTAAAAACTTCAGCTACTCCATGGGGATTTCTTTACACCCACACAACACAAGAGGCAGTGCAATGTTATGGTTCTTGTATCTTTTCTCCTTGTTTCTGCTAACTCTGTTCAGAGTGGAGGTTGGATTTTGTGGACCTAATGGTTGTCAAACAAGAGTGGATTTCTTGGTAATGACTCATAATCCCTGCCAAGATGGAATTTTGAACAGCAAGATTTTTTTCTACTCTAAGGACCATTGAGGAAACAACCCAACCCCAAATCTCAACTTTGGAGAGTCCCTCTTGGATGTCTCTGATGTATCTTTTTGCCTTGCTCAAGGTAGAACTCTCACTGATTCACTTCCAGTTTCACAAGGGAAAGACAAAAATGAACGTATAAGACACTGCCCTGCTGGGCAGTTGTGACTGTCAGGATTACCTACTTGCTGATAACTTTGCCCTGCATCATCTGGCTTTTGCAGCACAGAATATCAAGCTCAAGGAAGAGTGACTCGCTGCAAGGATCTGGGTTTGCCTCAGGTCAGGTACTTTGAGGAGGCTCAGGGCAGAAACATTCCTGAAACTGAAACCCATCACACCATCACCATGGGTCAGCTGCCTGCTGTGTTTAGGTGGCAGAATCATAGCATCAGAGTAAGCCTGAGCTCTGCCCTTGTCAATGCTGAGGCTCCATGTGCATCTGTTTCCATTTCCCTTTCAAACTATGGGCTCAGAGATACGACCTTTGTCTTCCGGTCACTGGGAGATGTTAGTTCACAGGTCTAGCCACCCAGCACATGCAGTCAGCCACTGCTTCCACAGTGAGAAGGAAAGAGGCTGAAAAACAGAACGGAACAGATTTGTTTGGGAAATGTGGAGAAAATGCTTCAGAAAATTAAGGAAGAAGACTACTACCAGCTAATGGAGCATCTTACTTCACTTCAGTTTAACTAGCAGTGCTTGATGAAAAGTTTTGGTGATGAAAGGGTCTTTTCCCCATATATCTGAATAAACAGAGACAGATAATAACTTGGGGATTACTTATATAATGCCAAATCTTTTACCTCCACTTAATTTTGGTTTATTACCACCTTTAATCAGCTCAGTACTGCAAAGACTAGGAGACAATGCCAGTTACATGCTGTTTTGCATTGCCCTGGTGAAACTTGTAGCATAAAGGCAACCTTATGACAAAACACTTTGATACAGATTGCATTTCTTCTGAGTTCCCATCAAAAATAAGTTGTTTTTGTAGCCTCTCATTCTGAGAGATGGTCCAATCAATCAGATATTGCTGGGGAGTGCTGACAAAAGGATTCTTGTGCTGCATAATACAAAGTACTCTATGGACACAGCAATTAGTCTGACATCTTCACCAACATATGACTGCCAAGAGAGCATATTTCCAGAGGAGTCTGGGAGTGTATGCACTGCAGTGTTGTGTAGTTCTGACTGTTTATTGCAGTATTTCAATTGGAAAATAACCCACTTTGGAAAAAATCTACTCCTAAAGACTTAGTCCTTTGAGTATTTGATTCTGGCTCTTGGTAATATCTGTACTTAAAAAAAAAAATGGAAAACAGCTCTTTGATTACTACCTGTCACAGAAAGATGCAAATCAGAATCCTTTAAAAAAAAAACCAAAAACAAAACACAAAACTAAACCCAAATAAAACAAAAACCTCGAAAGAAAGATATTAATAATTGCAAACCAACCTCGAAAAAGCTGAGTTGAAAAAAATCAACCAACTGCAAATCAATTACATACAAGTATATAAAGCAAAGAGAGAAAGGTACTGGTTGGCTGGTTGGTTTGCTTTGCTTTACTGTCCCCTGTCACAGTGGATATGACATGCACATTAGCCCTGGACGAATTTATAATGATCAAGAAAGTCATTACATAGCATGACAAATGAATTATTAATGACAGAGTACAGAGAAGAAAGCATCCCCTGAGCCAAGTGGTAGGCGAGGAGTTCAGCATGCTGCACTGCCAGGAGGGAGCAGCAGTACAGTCACTGGTCCCGGTCTCTTGCTCCCCAGAGATCAGGAGGGAGGATGGCTTAACATTGCTTGATTAGTGTCTGCAAGGAAGGCAGCTCTTGCACACCATTTAAACAGTCTTTCTGCCTAACTGAAGACTGGCATTTTCAACTAGTGTTTGCATCTTCACAATTCAGAAAAATGCCTTTGAGTAGTACGGTGTCACACAGAGGAAAGTGAAGGGACGGGGCCTCTAAGCTCGTTAGTAAACACTCAGGCACACCAGCATAGACAACCCAAGCAAAGATGTCTGGTGTGTCAACCACAGCCTGAAAAAAAAGGAGGCATTACAAAAGGAGTAGTTGATTTACTGGGGCCACCCAGGTCCTTCACTAGTTGCAAGAGCTCTTCCAAACTAAGACTTCCACATCTCCTAAGCTGGTTGCTGCTGACTGGACTCATGGGGCTTGAAGCTCTGCTTTCACTGATCCCTACCACCACTTGTGGGACTCAAGCACTTTTGTACTGTGGAACCTTAAGTGGCTTCAGGAAATGTTCCCAAGACCCACAGGCAACAAATACAGCTCCATTTTCTAAACAAGTAAGGACTTGTAGAAGGTCAGCAGAAACAAGTTTAGGATTTTTATATTTTCCCAGGAATCAGTGTGTCTTGTTCCTTGGATGACACCTTCCTCCCTCCCCTTCCTAAGGAAAAAACTTAGAAGGGTTTGGAGAACAGTGGGGGGAACTGAGTACTTTGGAGCTGTTTCTTTGTCGAAGTTTCTGCTAGGACATCCTTTCTGCTTTCAACAGTGATTGTATAAGGCAAAGAAAATAGAGATGCTGTCATCCTACAGTTTCTTTCCCTTGTGTGCATCAGATTTCCTAGATCTGTGCCAGGAAACAGTTTGGGGTAATTTGTTTAATTTACATCTCATCTCCTGATTCTCTAAGGATTCCTGAGGTTTAGGTTTCCTGAGTTCTCAGAGAGCAAATGACTGTTTTGGCTTTTTCTCTTTTCCATTAGGTTAAAAAAAAAAAAAAGATGAAACTCATTGTAACTGTAATGCATGGTTTTCAATAAGTAGCAAAGGCAGTCAGTCATATTTCCTTTATTAACCACAAAGAAAAAAAAGGACAAGGGATGATGCTGTGCAAAGGCACTGGGATTGATCTAGGAAAATGCAAGAGAGGGGACAAAACCAGAGGATTTGGGAAGGGAAAGGGGAACTATGCCCACATGGGGGGGAAAAGGGAAAGGGGATGACAAGACCTGGGGGTGGGAATGCAGGCTGGAAATCGTGGGGGAATAGGGCTGCTTCTGTGGCTCAAAGTCCTAAATGAAGGGACTCACATGTTTCCCTTAAATTGGAGAGAACAGCAGTTCTGTTGCCAGTTAACTTGATACAGACATACTGTCAAAGGAATATTTGTGCTCATGGAAAAACCCCAGCGATGGCTGCAGCTGCATTTTTAAACAGGGCTCTGTTTCATCGGCGTGAAAGCTGGACACTGCACGGAGGGACGGCATAGGCAGGGAGCAGAGGTGTCTCTCCCTCTCTGATTTGTGCCTGGCTTAACCTGAGTGAAGCACTGTGACATGGGCTTGCTACTCCCCCCTAGGGTAGTCTTGCACCCCAGAGAGTTAAAGCTCAGTAAAGAGTAGCTTTGCTTTGTTTAATTCACATCCCATTGACATTAACAAGGTCACAGAGTGTTTGCTTCACTGGCTTCTAAACTCTCTGGGATGGAGGCCCATGTTGTGTGTTGTGAATCACATGTCCCCATTGTGGTGTGCAGAGGGCAACACAGTCATCCCCAGTAGTAGGAGGGTGAAATCCAAACGGGGGGGTAGGGGGGAAGGGCATCACTGTTCAAGTGGAGACATCTGATGTGGCTGCCAGTGGTGTCAGCTCAGATATAGGTCTGTCAAGAGAGGGGAACAGGGGATGTGCTGCTCCCTTGTCTTCACAGCTCATGAGACCAGACCATGCTAACAGCAGAGATAGATTCTCAGAAAACTTCACAGTCTCCTACAAATCCAACCTGATCTTTGGCTTCTTTCGTGTGGTGAAGCAGCAGCCTGGCTACTGTGACCTTTCTCCTGGCTTTTACAAACCCTGCAGGTGGACAAGAGATATTACTAAACCCTGAGTGAGTGTGCTCAACCTTTAACTCTTTTCTGGTCATGCCTAGACAAGAAAGACAAAGCTGGAGCGGGACTGATTAGGCAGATTCGAGGCCCAAATGCTGAGAGCTTTCCTGGGAGCTACGTGAGTGTTTACTCCCGTGACATGGTCTCATAGCTCACATCTCCCACATGTTGTATTTTTCCAAGAAGAAAAACTCCAGGCACAAGCACCTACAAGATGTACCGTGTGGCTTAGGACACTTCAGGATGTATGAAGTGTAGTTTTTCTATTCTATCCTCAATTCTGCTTCTACTGTACCTTGGTACCATTTTTCAAGGGTCAGCTAGTTCTGGCTCAGTAATCCTGGAAATGGACAGAGGAATAGACCAGAAAGGTGACAAGGACAAAAACGATGAAACCCCCTCAGTCCTTGCATGGTAGTTTCAGCCCTTTCAGGCCAGGGATGGTGAGACATGTGTTGGACTCATAATACTCCTGGGAAAGCTCAAGGGACACCCTTCTGTCATTTTGTTCTTTCTCCAAACCTCTTTAGAAACCTGCTGCTTCTGCAGCTGTGTCTCCTGACCAGATCTGAAGGAGTTAAAAGTATCCAGCAGGGCAGAGAGAGGAGTCCCACAGTTTCCAAGAGGAGAAACTCTGAGTTGCTGCCAGTCAGTTCAAGAGGGAGCAGCAGGCAGTCATTTTACTGCCTTTCATCTGGAGCTGTTTTGGTATTTGTATTTATTTTTCTCTTTCTTTATGTCTTTCTCCTTATTAAAAAAAAAAAAAAAAAAAGAGGAAAAATAAAAGAAAATGGGATAAAAGGGAACAGCTCTTGTCTTCTATTAAATTTGAAGGTAAGGGAATCGGGATGCAAATTAGCAATAACACATCAAAACAGAAATGGTGATAACATGTAGTTAAGTTTGCTAAATTGCTCCTTCAGCTCTGGGGGTAAGACAGGAGTGTAGAAGTTCAGGAGTTTGAAAAGGAGCTGAGATTTGTATTTAACTTTCAACTAAGCAGCAGCAGAAATAAATACTCAGGAGACACTTAAATGGATGAGTGGAAACATATGCTAAGGCCTTGAGCTCAGGAAGCAACAGGAGGGACTGAGGGATGCCTCAGAGGGGCATTTCTGTGGATGTGCCCTCTTCTTCCACAAATAGAGACATAGTAGGGAACATGATTGTTGACTTTTCAAACTTTTAACAGTAATGAGGAAAACTCAAAAATCTAACCAGGGTATTGTGAGCTTCAATTAAGGTTCCTATCCCTCCATCACCCTGTTGCTTACCCTGTTTGGGATGCATTGATCTGGTCTTCAGGTTCCGACAAATGATCACTCTGCCATCCCCAGCTGCTGACTGCTGCTGGTGTCAGGGCTGCCTCATTACTGAACTCTCTTCCTAGGTGCTCAGAGATGGCTACTGCACCCTTATGAGAGCCACAGATCAAGAAAAAATATTGTACTGGGTTATTTTTGCCTCCTTTAAGACCTATTTTCTCTCTTTGTTTCCATCTGTCATTTGCTTCAGCTACTAGTGGCTTGCCAGTACAATGTCTCTTCCCTGTCAGAGATAATCTGCATTCTTATGGAACTGCCTGTTTCTTTCCATCTCTCATTTATCACTTCTACAGCTGCATGGCTAGCAAAAGAAATGTTTTCATGTCCAATGTAGAGTAGCAGTTTTCAACTTATGAATACCTATCAGGACCAGTAAATATACAAACTACTTCAGAAATTAAATTAATATGCATATCCTTCACATCTTTCTTTCAATGCCTGTGAAACATTCTACAGACAACAGATATTTTGCAAAAAAACCCCTCTCTAGAAAGACCCCTCTGGGTCCTTATATTTCACATTCCCCTTTGTGAATGTGAGATGCTCAGTAAATCTGAGAGCGAATTGCCTCCCATAGAGGAATGATCTGAAAGACGATTCGGCACCCAAATATCTACCACTGTACCTGGCTGGTCCTCCCATATCTCAGCTAACAGTTGTGTGCAGGCTAAATCTGCAGAGGTAGATCTATAGGTGTGTTCAGGATTATATCAGGTCAAACCCAAGCCTCATTATTACAGCCATGTGGTTTCTAAACAGGAGCTAGACTGCACCCACATCTTTGGGCACGGCCAGCTCAGTCTGTCCACATCTGTGTGCACAGATGTGCCTGCTAATGCCTACACTCTTTCAGCCATCCCACATGGGATCCCTTTCTTTCCTAACAGCCACGTTCCCATGCGCTTCACTCCTGCCTTCTCTCTCCTTTGTATATTTTGTCTTAATCTTTGCCTTTTTGTCATCAGGCAGAGCTTAGAATCAGAAGTGATACTTGTTTCAGGGAAGGTCCTCGCAGATCCAGAGATCCACAGCAAAGAGAATTTCACAAGGCTGCATCACTTGGCCTATGGCTTGTCAAAGACTTACCTGTATGTATTTAACTTCAGGCACTGTGAAGGCACCCTTCAGGTAGCATTGAAGTCAGCTGAACTGCTCACAGAGCACAAAGGGAACTGCATGCTGAATGAATTGCATAAGTGGAGCCTGAGCCTAGAGACACACCGAGGCAGGACTTTTCTCCTTGCTGTTATTTGTATTAGAATTATATCTCACTCAGGCTGTGTATTTCCCCTGTCCCCAAAGTGCTTTACAAAGGAAGCTGGCACCAGATGCCGACTGCAGCAGCAGAGGGGCAGGAAGAGTATGCGGCACTAATGAGTCCTCTCATGTTTGCCATTTAAGCCCTGTCCCTACAAAGTGCCTTGAAATTTGAAGATGCAAGGCGCTCTAAAAAGCTCTCTTACTCCCAGTCTCACTTGTTTATTTGACAGACGTGCTACAGCAAAACATGGTCTTCCAGGACATGCGATGCTGTCATATTCCATGAGTGATCCAGTTCAAGAAGCAGGCCAGTGTTCCAGGATGCTGGGCCTTTGATTTTGTCAATATCACACATCATGTCGCTCAAAAATGGCCTCTATTGCTGCCAAAGTTTGGGAATGCTGGTGATTAAAAAAAAAATTATTACATTAGATTTCACAGTCTGTCCAAGAGACAAATGTTCCTTATCTATTTTGGTTTTATTTTTTTTTTCTTGTTAGTGAGTCTTTTTTTTTTTCTTTAACTGAACCGCCTTATAAGCAGCATCAAGCAAAAAGCTGTTGAATTTTCTTCAATGTTTTGAAACTGCTATACAAACTGATAACCCCTTTTCTCCATATTCGCTCTCTCCTCAAATGAATTAAATAAAAAAAAATGCAGGATGCAGAGGTCCTCCCAAGAGATATAAGAGCAGAGCCTGCCTTTTCCTTTGCAAGTCTGAGCAGATGGTATTATCTGAACATAATAATCAGAATTATTATGCTCTTTATAAAAAGGTACATTGAGTCTATGAATAAATTTAGCATAAAATTTACTGCTCTCCTGAGACTTCAGGAATTAGTAAAAAATCACACTCTGACTCCAAACAAATAGTCATTACAGGTTTCTGAAGTGGAGAGCCCATTCTCTTGGTGAAGTGTCTGGTGAAAAAAAATACAGCTCCTCTGTCCTGCTGCTTGGACTCATAATATTTTTACCATATTGAAAATCTTTCTAGGAAGGAATTTACGTGTGAGTGAATCTCCAGGTATGATTTCATAGTCCGTCAACAAAAGTGTTTCCTGCATTGTTATGAAACTGATATTGTCAAATTCAAGCAACGTTGAAGTCTCTAAAATCTTTGATTGGATTAAAAACACACTAAGATTTGTAAAGAGAAAAAAAATTGGCATTTCTGTTCCTTTATTTTACTGTCTGATTCTTGAGCTCTTCAGGTTTCTTCTTCAGGTTTTATTTCAGCACGAGACAGCTGTTTGCATTATAGCTGAGATTCGTACACAATGTGGTGGTCCAAGGAGCTAGAGTTTGATGGAAAACAACAGGTTTCCTCAAGTCATTTGACAAGCTTTGACAGCAGATTGAGGGAGGTGATCCTTCCCCTCTGCTCAGCAGTGGTGAGGTCACATTGAAGGGCTCGTCCATTCTGTCCCTTCTATCCAGTACAAGAGAGACATAGATACACTGGAGAGAATCCATTGAAGGTCCACAAAGATGATTAACTGACAGGTAAAAAACTGGATGGCCAAGGCCAAAGAGTAGTGGTGAATGGAGTTAAATGCATTTAGCAGGGATTGAGCATACTCTCAGTAAGTTTGTGGATGACACTAAATTGGATGGGAGTGTTGATCTGCTGGAGGATAGGAAGGCCCTACAGAGGGATCTGGACAGGTTGAATCGATGCCCTGAGGCCAACTGTGTGAGGTTCAACAAGGTCAGGTGCTGGGTCCTATAACTTGGGTCACAACAACCCCCTGCAGTGCTACAGGCTTATGGCAGAGAGGCGGGAAAGACACCAGATGGAAAAGGACCTGGGCGTGCTGGTTGACAGCAGCTGAACATGAGCCAACTGTGTGCCCAAGTGGCTAAGAAGGCAAATGGCATCCCAGAATGTATCAAAAATAGTGTGTCCATCAGGATCAGGGCAGTGATCATCCCCCTGCATTCAGAACTGGTGAGGCCACACCTTGAATTCCGTGTTCAGTTTTGGGCCCCTCACTACAAGAAGGACACTGAGGTTCTGAGGCGTGTCCAGAGAAAGGCAGTGAAGCTGGTGAAGTGTCTGAAGCACAAGTCTTATGAGGATTCACTGAGGGAGCTGGGGCTGTTCAGCTGCAGAAAAGGATGCTCAGCCTTATTGCTTTCAACAACTACATGAAAGAAGGTTGTAGCGAGGTGGGGATGTGTCTGTTTTCCCAAGTAATAAGTGATAGGAAAAGAGGAAATGGCCTCAAGTTGTGCCAGGGGTGGTTTAGATTGGATATTAGTCACCAAAAGATTTGTCAAGCAGTGGAACAGGCTGCCCAGGAAGTAGTTGAGTTACCATCATTAGAGGTATTCAAAAGACATGTAGATGTTGTGCTTAGAGGCATGGTTTACTGCTGGATGTGGCAGTGTTAGATTAATGGTTGAACTCAGTGATCTTAAAGGTCTTCAGCACAAGCAATTCTATGATTCTAGCTCTCATGTTTCTCAGATAGGTTGTGGAGTCTCCATTCTTGGAGATGTTCAAAAACCATGTGGACACAGTCCAGGGCAGCCTGCTCTAGGTGGCCATGCTTGAGCATGCAGGGTTGGACTAGATGACCTCCAGAGGTCTCTTCCAGCATCTGGCAGTTTGTAATTCTGTGACTTTCTTCTATTTTTTCAAGATATATTCAGTGCCATCCATGCAGCACACAGGGCTTCCTTCATCAGGTGTCTTTTGTTCAGACAAAGCTCTTGCTGATAAAGACTAGAACTATAATCGTCCCTTGGTTAATCCTAGGGAATGAAATTATATATTTGAAACTACTAACTCTTGTGCCAGGGCAGAATCTTTGTACAGGGCAGTTCTCTGGCATTAAGAATCAACTGGAGGGGAGTTGAAATGCTGGAGCATTTAGAAAGAAAAAAAAATAAATCACAGAATTACTATTAGTGAAAAAAAGTAACACCATCTAAACAGTCATGCAGTGCAGGGTCTATTAGCTAAAGTCCCACACTCAATCAAAGCACTCTCAGACTGATTTAAACAAAATCTTTTCCAGTTCTGGGCTGATGTTGCTGATGACATGTTCAGTCTCATGGTCACACATAAAAAAAAAAAAAGAACAAAATTATAAAGGGTCTGGCTTCTCTCAGTCAAAGAATAAGTCAGATTTACTCAAGTTTTATGGTAGTAGTGGGAAATTGAATCTTGTCATCTGAGCGGAGATAGACTAAATTATCTGTATCCTGGAAAAGGAGACTAATAAGAAAAATTCTATAATCCATGTGTTTCCTGTGTCAATGGTCTTACAGAAGATCTATTGGTTTCCTATGAACAAACTTCTCATTGTTGTCAACAGACTGCAATAGGATATCACTTTTGTGTGCCATTCATCTACCTTTTATAACAATGTAATTCTACCAGAGTAAGCAATGGTACCCTAGAGAATCCATAAATAGGACCAAGGCACATGAAAATAAGGCCTGCTTATTTGTCTGTCTGTAAGCTCTATCCCAAAGACATTTCCAAAAATTATTAGAACAATAATAACAAGTACAGTACATTGAGAAGAACTGGCAAGGAAAGATTAATTTTAAAGAAGAAACATGAAGACAGGTTTAGAAATTTGTGTTGAAGCACAGACTTTGCACAGACAGTGTGGTCCATATATGCATTACTGGCCATAAGGGATGTAGCTCAGAGGGCTTATTGGCCCTGGGAAAAGGAACTAGAAAACAGATCCTGCTTTCCCCTTTCCTGCTTTTCTCCTTCCTCCTCTACTCCATCTTCCAACTCTAACCGTGGCTATCCTAATGACGACAGAAAACACTGAAAAAAAAAAGAAAGTAACCACTCTTCTGTCAGCTAATGGAGCTGAATCAGCTTGCTGATGGCTTGGAGAAAAGCTGGAGAGGGCACAGGGGAAGAGAGGGGCAGGGACAAGCAGTACTGTCATTTCAGCAGAAGCCACAGGGTCAGCACAGCCATTTTTTCCTGCTACATATTCATTACAAAGCCCTGACTGCACTGATAACAAAGCACCATCAGTGCATATTTCCAAGGCCCCTGTCAGTTACTTGTGGGTGGGATTACCTATTACCTACCAATAGACAGAATCATCCTCTCACCCCCACCACTCTGCTTTCTGCAAAATATTTTCCTCAAACACCACACTCAGTGAGTAACAGGCCTATAACTGTAGATAACTGGGAATTCCCTGCTTAGCTTACTTTTTCCTTCCTCACAAAGAATTGCTTACTCATCAAAAATAAAATTCTTCTTTGAGACAGTTTAATTGCAATGAAGTTTAATTGCTGTGACAGGTTTCCAAACCTGACTGAAAACTGCACCTGGCCTCCCACCAATCTACCTTCCAGCTGGAGGACAAGAAACCCCATTTTTTGGACTACTCCCTTCCGTTCACTGTCCTGGAAGGCTGATGAGGGATGGAAAGCCCAGAGCCTGTTGGATACTGAGCTTAGAAACTTCAAAGTCTCCAAGTCCCCGCCTCCTGCCTGTCACAAGGCTTTCATTGCTCCTGGGCTTCAGGGATTCTGGATTGCAGCTCAGAAGTGGAACTGACAAGGAAATGGAAACCTGGAAGCTCCATATTCAACAGATGCTATGAATCATTTTTTTTTTTTTGCTTCTCCCCAGCAGAAGTCAGATTCCAGTACAAGTGGGATTGTTCTCAGTCACCTCGCAAATTTGAAAATTTTTGATTTTCTAGGTTTAAAATGAAAACAGCATTCAAACCCTGGCACACAGTTTCTGTATAGAGCTCCACCTACTAATATCCTTTGTAACTAAAAAATGCAAAAATACAGTCTCCCAGACCCTCTCTTGGGTAGAAGTCTCCAACATATCAGTGACAGTTTTTAGGAGCATTACAGCCCCATAGTAATCGTAAAAATAATCATACTCATCTGTTTAAAGAAGGCATAGAATTACTTTCAGAACCCACAGCTATTTTCCCAATAAATGACTCATTGTGGGTCCCACAACAACATTATTTTTCATTCACTTTTGTCACAGCACAATACTATTTATTGCAATTGCATAACTTATGAAGCAAGTCATAGGCTTTCCAGTTTCTTATGGACTTATTTTGTTTTATCTTAATTTCTTTTTCTTTGATATCACTATGCTGTTAACACAAATATAATATTATTACAGCTTAAGAAAAACTCCTCTCCACTAGCTCAGTTAACCATAGCAGAAAGCTCAGATGTGTCTAGAGTGTATTTTACCCTAAGAACTGAAAAGTTACCTTTATATGAAAATCAAGAGGATCAGAGCTAAACAGATGAACATGAATACTCCCTAGAGGGTTGCCTTGCTTTGAAAGATGTCATGGTATCATTTGTATCATGGAGAAACATGGTTCTTCTGTAATGGAAGGCCCATTTTCATTTCTTTAATGTATCCAGAGAAAATATCTGCACCTATATTCAGATCAATATACAATCCCAACCACACCAAGAGAAACAGCTGGAACAAGGAAGACTTTGTTAGTTTTATTCTATCCCATGCCAGTAGCCCCTAAGACACCTGGATCCATGGACAACTCCAGATTTCCAGTCTAGCCAATAACACTGCTTGCATGAGGTTGATTGCTCAAGACAACTTCAGAGATGGCTGCCACGAATACCAATCATGTAGTGACAAACTAAGTTATACCTCTGACAGTAACAAAGACTGAGACATAATGAAGCAGTTGAGAAGACTGAGTTTGAACATAGGGCTGACAGTAAAGGTTTATAATGGAAGTAAATTGCAAATCAGATTCAACACATCAGAAATGTTAGTACAGTAAGAACAGAGAAGCCTCAAAAAGTCCTTCATCTGGATATGAAAACAATTTTTCCTTTGCTGTCACTTCCTCTCGTAAACATTTTTGCTCCCTTCAGACCTTGCAGCGTGGGTCTGAGTAACAGATTTTTCGTTCTGGTGCCTTAATTCTTCTTTTTCTCATGTTTGTCTAGGCTTTGCTTTTCAATTCCACATCAACTTTACAATTTAAAAAGTAGGCCACATGCTACTATGTAGAGACTTACTGCCCTCTGCTAGGACAGAGATTTCTGCACTGTGCTCTATTGTCTCATATATGTTAAGCATCTTGGGTCCATTACATTGAAGATAATACCAGAACACAGTTGATTCAATTGATTCTGAAAATTCACTGGAAGACCAATCTGAGGGGCTGTCAGCAGCCTTTGTAGCTAAGAACTCAACATATGAGGTGACTGAGATCCAGCCGCAACCTAATGGGAATGTGAATGACTGAGGCCATGGATCACTGACCATAAGGACCATACAGATTCTGCTACCCAGGCAGAGATTATTGTAAACAAATCACAAATGTCAGTATAGGTCAGTTTAGGACAAGAGGCATCTAGAAACATGTCTAAACTGTCAGCTGAACTGGTCAATCATGGATGTGCACATTCAAGTCCAGTGATACCTGCTACTGTAATCTGATACAAATATGACAAAAATATTTCTTTCATTAACTAGTGCCTGTCTTAGCTGAGCCAACATGCAAAGAACTGTTTGAAAATACAGTTCACACTTGACCTGGGCGATGGGCATTAATGTGGTCATAAGTGTTAACAGTTGAAGAAATATTTGCAACCTGGTAGTGCCCAAGTCTGCACCATGTGACCACCACGTGGCTCGTGTGGCTGCATGCAGATTTCAGAAGCAACAAAGGCAATTGACACCTGTGGTATCTCTGGGCACAGGTTCTAGAAATGGAGAGAAGTACCATCTTGGCAAAATCAAAAAGGCCAGTAACCACTGAATAAAGAGGAGGAGTGAGAACCACTGGTGACAAAGAAATGAGGGTGGATCATAATCTGCAGGAAGTTTTATACTTGGAGCTGTTTCAGACTCCCTGTTCTGCAGAAAAATGAGGATTTGCAGAAAAATATTTGTTTGTTGAAACAGAATTTTCCATTGTAAAAACATCAGTGTCTCTATGAAATTTTTCTCAGGAAGGTTTCTTAGGCCCAGGGTAGGACTTTAGGTCACAGCCAGAGACAGGGCCAAAAACCAGTAGCTGCATCCTGATGCAGATGAGGAAACAAAATGTCCATCTTTGATATTTAAAGATCTTTTATGGTCAAGTTTAAAACTCACTTTTCCTAATGAATTTTTATTATCTACATGAAGTGGAACACAAAAAAAAAAAAAAAAGCAGGAACTGACTTCCTACCGTCATTAGCTGTATTTTCCTGCATTACTCTAGTTTCACATCCATACTCTGAACTGTGTAGAAGTAGAGGACTTGATTGTTGGTGTTTGGGGGGAAATTCTAGTTCTCAGAATATTTTCTGACAGTCAGCCAAAGAAGTCATGGATCGCTTTAAGCACCACTGCTTTCTCCTGGTTAAAACTGGAACTGCACAAATAACATGTACAAACATAGTATTGTCATTTGCAAAGTAACTTTCTCCTGAGCAATTTGATCTGTGCACATCCCAGAGGTGAGCTACAAAAACTCTGAGAAGCATGGCGTTAATGACGCCATGTGGAAAACTTGCTTCATAATACCCGTAAATGTTAGCTAATGACTGTGTGAAACAGCTGTAATACTGTTCTTATTTTAGGAGAAGACATGACACTTTTTTGTTCTCTCCTATCGCATAAGCTGTACTGCTGTGAGAGGGACTCATGCTACCACTCACATCCAAATGCTGGAGCAGATAGAGTTTAAGAAAAGTGGTCAGGCCCTTAAGCTAAATCTGCTTAGCTTGACCTAAATTCTCAGCCACAAATCAGTTGCTCAGATAAAGAAATCTGCAGATTACAAACAGAGAAGGCTTTTCCACTGCTTTGTCTTGTTAAGTAAAGAAAGAGAGAGAATAATCATGTGTTTGTCTCCAGACAGGGAAAAATCAGGACCCCATTGTCACAAAGGATTGGATATACTTGGTTTACATATGATACTTTAGGGTCCATTCCAGCTCCTCACTGTACTCTGTTACACCAACACTGCCACTTCCCACTGTAAAGACTTGCTCACAGGCAAATTATTTATATTCTCACCTCTTCAGTAGCTAGAGTTCATCATCCCTGCCATTTCATCCTCATTAGTATTACCTTTTGTTAACCTTGGAGATATAAATTTGACAAGGCTTCAGGAAGATGTTATGTCACTGATATGATAAAAACTTGGCCAAAGTTTAGTGGCTTTTAAAAAATATTAAGTCTTCCTTATGCTGCTTGCTATGCTCTGTGCATAAAATTTGCCCAGAGCCTGGTCCGCAGACTGAGAGAGAAGATATTCTTTACTGACACCGGAGTCAATCTGTTCTGTCTCATGGCTGTGGTGGCTGCCAAGAATCCCCGATTCAGATGGGTATATTTCTCTCCCCTTTGATACCTCTGGGTATGTCTTAATAAACTATAGAAGTAAAATGTGCCTGAATCCCTGGAAAAGGTTTAAAGGAGAGATTCACAAAATGTTGCTGGTGGCTTATCATCATTTATCACACAAAGGAAAATTTACTCTTTGGCAAGTTGTTGCAGCATGGGTCATAGCTAAGCAGGGGTACATGAGTCATGCACAGCTTTTCTTGTAAGCATCCCTCTGGTGTTGAAGTGCAGGAAGGACTGGAATCATGCCAGAGCTGCCTCAGTTTCTCTCCTACATGCCAAAGATGTCAGAGGAGCACGTGGCTCTTCCCTCTCTGCTTCCTCTGACAGGAGGAACTGTCATGGGTCTTTTGTTCCCTCTGCTTCTGTTTATGGATCTCTTGGCTTTTCAGCACTGAATCTGATTCTCCTGAAGCTTAAGCCTATGGCAAAGCAAGTATTTCTGATGGAGATTATGCTTAAGTATCTTGTTCAGATAAGGAATGGGACAAACAATGGGAGATAAGTTATGCAAAGGATGTAATTGTGCCAGTCTGAGGAAACCAAAGAAAACCTCATGTGTTGCCTCTTAGACTAATAAATCTCCAAGACTTTTCTGTTATTATCTTTAAATGCATATTACAAATTAATTCTTACCTTTCTTAAAAAGGCTGTCTTTGAAGATCTGCACCTCTGCATATATTCCGGGAAATGGGTGACTTACAATTCATAAGACCTTTGTATCCTATAAGTACTAATTTTTTGTGATATAATGAGGTCCTGGTTGGGTATTTACATAAAGCCCAGTGCTGCCTTTTGGCAACTCTACATTGTAGTTTACATTAACAGTAATGTAAGCCCTTCACATTCATTCAAGACCTTAATATAGCCCAAGGTAGTATCTCATAATTTCATGGTAAATTATTTCTGTCTTTTAAGGCACAGAGCAAATTGCAGGTAAATTATTAATAATAATACTTAGATCTTATCTTCAAAGGACTTTACTAACATTAATTAATTCCTGCACTGCTTTGAGGTAGGTAGCTGCATTATTACTTACATTCTTTACAGAAGGGGGAATTAAGACAAAGACAGGATGAGATATGCCTGCAAATTCTATGAGATGCAGATTACCAGGCAGAGGCAGCTGAGCATCCAGGACCACATAAAATGCTCTGCCTCCAGCTATTAGCTATCCTATCCTGCTGCAGATCACTGCTTCTGTGACAGAAATGATGGGGCACAAAGTGAGACCTTTTTCCAGCCTCTTCTTTTTCAAGTCTGGCCCCTTCAGTTACACCTCCCAGTGAGGTCTGCTGGGAGAAGTAATAGAAGGGTTGCCCTAAGTTGTTGAGCATTAGTCTGAGGATGGTGATCTTGACCAGTAGAAACCACACAGCTGGGGTACCACCGTTTTAAGCCATTAGAGCGAAATTGATTGTAGGTTACTTACTAGTAAGCTTAATTTCAAATATGAAAATAGAATTTCAGGCAGAAGAGAAAAGAAATTGGACTTTCAAAAATAATTATTTTTTTTAACCTTCCAATATTACTTACCTGGCTTTCAAAAATAATTCTTAGTTTTATTTGTGTTTAAAAAAATTATTTTGTATTAAGACCATATAATATTTTTTCCTACTGCTAATGGTACATCAAAATACAACAGCAAGTGGTCACTGAAATATCTTGGTATTTGTCTGCTTTCAATTATTGAGGGCAATTACACTGAGCTAATTAGAGTATCTTACCTCTTTTTGTGAATCAGATTGGCTCCTGGTTTCATTAATATAAAAGAGATTACTTTATTGTGCAAAAATTAAAATGAGAACATTTCAACAGTGGCCTCATGAAAGAACACATGCACAAAACAGAAATAGGAAAAATGCATAGAAAAGGAGTACAGATACAATTTTCCAATTTCAAGTTGAAATTTTGAAATAGGATCCTAAATCCCTTTTTGTTTTAGAAATGTTTTCTCCTGTTGGAATTCCATAGAATTTTGTATAGTTTTGTAAAAACTAAAAATTTGCTTAATACAAAGACTTCTTTTCTAATGAAAACTGTCTGAGAAGTGTTATCCAATCAGCCCCACCATAGATAGCTGCCAGGATTCTGCTCACACCTCTACAGCAAGTTTTGTTCTCCTTTGAAATTACTTGGCCTTGTATCATCAACTCCCATAATGAAGCCTTGGTTAAATAGCCTCAGGAAAGGAAATCTACACAGCAATGATTTCAGAGAATTATAATATGCCCACAACTCAGAGCCAATCTACATTTGGGGCTGGATTTATCCTCCTGAAATTCATTTACCAGCAAGCGCAGAAGCAAGGCTGCTGTGTTCTGCAGTCAGGAGTGCTGCTTGCACCCATTGCCCTCTGTGGTCCAGTCTGCTTATATCCAAACCATGGGCTGGAGATGCCTAGCTCTGTCCTTTGGCAAAGAAAGAAGCTTCGGACAACTTCGGTCATCCAGTTAAGTGCCTGAAGTTGGGGCAGCTTTGCTGTAGCATCTCTGCAGCTGAAGCTCAACTGCTTCAGTTCAACTGCTGGCTGTGGCAATGGGGAGAATGTGGAAAGGTTTTCCCTGAACTGGAAGTGGATGTGGTCTACCTGTGTAAAGGGCTCAGAAAAGTATTCCAGAGAGTCTAATTACTCATTGTAGAAGCACTGCTCTTTATCCCTTACAGAAGTGGATAGATCAAGTTCAAATTGTGCCTTTTTCTCTCTAATTTTCTTTCTACATGACCTAACTATATTCCTAAACTCATCATGAGTAGCCAGCCCTTTTTTCCATAGTCAGTAAGCTCTCTTTTCCCCCCTAATTTCCTTCAAAACCTCTCTGTTCAGCCAGGCTGGCCATCTTCCCCGCCATCTCGCCTTTCAGCACACTGGGACAGTCTACTCCTGTGCTTTCAAGACTTGCTTCTTGAAGCATGTCCATCCCCCCTCGAACCCTTTGTTTTCAAGGGCTGTTTCCCAAGGTATGCTCTGAAACAGCCTTCTGAGTAGGCCAAAATCTGCCCTCCTGGAGTCCAGGCTAGAAATTTTATTGATGGCCCTCTCTGTGTCCCTGAGTATTGAAAACTCTATTATTTCATGGTCACTGTGCCCCAGACGGCCTCCAACCACATCACTCAGCAGCCCCTCTCTGTCTGTGAACAGCAGGTCTAGAGGGGCCCCTCCCTTGGTAGGCTCATTTACCAGTTGCCACAGGAAATAATATTCTATACACTCCAGGAATCTCCTAGACTGCCTCTTCCCTGCTGTGTTGAGTTTCCAGCAGGTTAAAGTCGCCCACAAGGACAAGGGCTGGTGATTTTGAGACATCCACCAGCTGCTTGTAGAATAATTCATCACCCTCATCATCCTGGTTGGGTGGTCTGTAACAGACTCCCACCAGGATATCAGCCTTGTTGGCCTTCCCGCTGATTCTGATCCACAGGCATTCAACCTTATCATTACTGACTTCAAGTTCTACAGAATCAAGAGACTCTCTAATATGTAGATCCACCCCTCCACCTCTCCTACCTTGCCTATCCCTTCTGAAGAGCCTGTAGCCAACCATGGCAGCACTCCAGTCATGCGAGTTATCCCACCACGTTTCCGTGATAGCGACTACATCACAGCTTTCCTGCTGCACGATGGCTTCCAGCTCCTCTTGTTTGTTACCCATGCTGTGTGCATTGGTGTACATGCATTCCAGCTGGGTTGCTGATTTCACTTCTGTCTCTGGCTTTCCACCCTTAGGCTCATCTCTGGAGAGCCTGGTTTCAACCCCTTCCCCCTTCAAACCTAGTTTAAAGCCATCCTGATCAGCCCCAACAACTTACGGGCTAGAGTCCTTTTGCCCTTCCTAGATAGATGAAGCCCATCTGACTCTGGCAGGCTAGGTACCATAGAATTTGCCCCAAGGTTGAAAAAACCAAAATTCTGCCAGTGGCATCAATCCTTTAGCCACCTATTGATAAGATGGGTTTTCCTACTTCTCTCCTCATTCATCCCTGCAGGAATTGAGGCGAACACCATCCGTGCTCCTGTCCCATTAACTAACTGACCCACACCTTGAAGTCCAAGCTGTGAGCAATGAAGAGAATACAGCCCTGCTGTTATTAAAAGCATTTTATTTTCTGTTTCTCTGTCTTTTTTTAAATTTTTTTTTTTCTTTTTGTGTTTTCATGCGCCAGGAGATCTTCCCATACTTTTTATACCCTCATTTTAAGGGGAAAGCATGTGACTGTGTGCCTGCGTACACACTCGGTGCCTATAACTACCACTGGGAAAGAGCCAGGAAAAAAAACAAACCTACAAAGTTTTAGTTTTCTCACACTCTCAAGCACATTTTAAAGAGTATTTTTATATGACAGGATTTAGGACTGTTTAAAGACAGCAGCTACTGTCAAACAAGGGTAATGAAATTTCAGTTTCCCTATGTGCCCTGGTTGGACCCGTGTTGCAGCAGTAGGAGGGCAGCTGCCTACACAAGACATTTTATATCCATGTCTAGGTAGGTGATTCAGATGCCAAATGAGCATAGTTTGGCTGTCACCGTCTTTCACCGGCTCTGAAGTTCAGTTTAATTATATACTTTTTTTTGGTGTCTGCAGCAGATCACACCATTGCCACCCCTGCCCCTTTCCAGTAGTTTTTAAGACAGGGAATATGTGTTTGATTGGTGACTACACAAATGAGATGATTAAATGCTGCTTCGAATATTGCAACTGGGCTGTTTGGCTCTGGGGTTCTCACAATAACACCAACTGAAATTAATATCTACTCTTGAATTTATTTTTTTTTTGCCCAATAGCTTTAAGACTATGTACAAAATCCATACCGAATCGCATTTACTCCTCTGCAGGTGTCAAGCCTCTGAGGAATGGGACAGATCCCAGCCATACAACTCAAAAGCCCGACTAGGTGTCCATCTACATACTCTACGACTTTTACAGGTAGGAATAAAAAAATAAAGACATCCATCTATATTGAATCTGAGGCTATGTAAAAAGCTTTATGAATCAGTCTAGCTATTCCTCAGAGTCACTTCAAATTTTGTAGTACCTGAGGTATTAAAAGCCAGATTGGTACTTTGAGTCTCAAACAAGTCAGCAAAAGATAAATTGTTGACATGTGAATTCATATAATCTCCATTTGATGCCCAGCATGTGAGCTGCTCTTGCATGGCATTACAAAGAGAAATAGCAGTCACCTGAGAGAGAGAGAGTGAGAGGGTAGAGGCACATGGTATAAGGAAAGGAAAGCATAATCCCAAGCCATTCTTCTGCTTTCTGTTTATGTTTCCAGAGCCCACATGTTTATGGGAGTAAGTCTGCCTGGAAAAGGCAGGTCCCTTCTGTGTAGCATCTGCCAAAAAGTGCCATACGGTGTCGGCTATCCCACATTACAAGCTGTGTGAGAACTCTGATTTGTCTTCTGTTCTCAAACTCAGTCCAGGCTTGAGTGCCCTGTCTCTTGCATAGGCAGCCTAAACCTCTCAGGTCAGCCCCGCTTCAGCAAATGCAGGTGTGCCTGGGGATGGAGAGGGAAGAGAGGGCAGCAAGTGAGCTTCCTGTCACACTCAGACAGGATGATCTGAACCCCCTCCTGACAGCTGAGATCAGCTTGGGCGAAATAGCAGTGTGTGGAACCAAAACCCAGGGCTCAACTCTGGGATGAAAATACAGTGTAAATATAACCATTCAGAGCTGTGGAGCATCTGGCGTGCTTGGGAAATGCCAAGGGCACTGCACAGTGCACAAAATATCTGAGTGCAAGTACTGGAAAAATTTCAGGGGCATTAGCTGTGCTCATGCTAAAAAGGCAGGGAAAATTAGGTCAAGTAGAACTCCTGCTGGAATGAGTCAAAGCCAGTATAGGCACTTCTGAGCTACACTATGCTGTGCTCCATGGTGGTTTCGATGTTTTGTTGCTTTGTCAAAGATGTAGCAGCCTACAGAACCTCAACAGACCAAAGCAGCAAAGATTGAGACTCCCCGAAGGCACCACAGGAATAGTCCCTTTCAAGTGGTTCTATAACCTACAGGACTTCGAGCACTGAGTGTTATTAAATGTTCCTTCAATGATCAGGACAAAGAGGAGCTACTCTATTGGTTTAGCTACATTAAAATAAGTATTTGAATATGCATGACCAGGTACCTCTAGACCTTTCCACACAGGCTCGAATCCAATATTTTTACCAGGAGTACCCCATACAGGCTAAAAAGAGGTAGATTATTCCCACTAGCCTCACTTTAAGGCAGGTAAATGAGATAAAGATTGATTACATGACTTGGCCAGTTCACCTTGCAGGCCAGTGACAGAGCAGAAAGCAATGCTGTCCTCTCCTGAGTCTCATCTGTCAAACCACAGCATCGCAATGCACAAGGCAAAGTATTCATCTTGTTTAAACTAGGAAGACAGACTACAGTCAAATGACCAAACTGTCTTGACAAAAAAAAAAAAAAAAAAAAAGTTGCTTCAAAGCCTAGAAGAAGAAAACCATTCTATAACAAAAAATAATTAACTTTCCCAGAAGGCTTTTGTTTCCCAGAGTCACTGTTTCTCTCCATACCTTCACATGCCTGATCTAGACTAGAGTCTTCCCTCCATCTTTCTTCCCTTGCACTTCCGTTTATATAAATATTTCTCACATCTGTCTTACATAAGAACTTATGTTTTAGCTCAAGCAAGCCTGTCTGGGTACTTTTACCACCATAAACCCATTCTGATCAGAGAGACATTAATAAAACCTCCTTCCTTTCTTTATTTGGTTTTCTCTTCTAGCTGACAGGGTGCACTCAGCTACATGATAAACATTTACAGCCGACATTAGAAAAGAAATAAGGACTGTAATAGAGTCTTGGTTTGTGTCTTTCACTCACACTTCGGGCTACAGCAAATGTAACCCAGGCTGCAGGTACTTTGGTGGATTGGGTCCCCAGCTCACCTTTACTTGGTCTCTAACTATACCTCCAGTGGTAGAGAATCTCTCACCTTCACTTTCAAAGCTACACAGGGGTGGGAGTGACCCAGTAGACAATGAATAAAATAGAAGATGTCCAGTTCACACCTCTGCTATGGGCTTTATTCTTCTCCTCAGTTCATCCACCTCTATGGTCACCTGCTCTTCAATAACATTACCCAAGTTCCTGAATTGCCCTCAATTCCGAGGTTTTGTTTCATGGCAGCCTCTGATATAAAAGAGAATGGATAATGATACCCCTGTGATATTTACCACTGATATCGACATCTGTGTTGTAAACACCAGAGAGGACAAGCAGTGACAGAAGGGAATGGTGGAAGAGGCTGGCAGGGCTTCCTGAATAGCAGCCGGCAAAGAGCCAGTGGTGATTTTCCCAGTGCTCAGCAACCATCATCACCTCCTCCTTCAGCTTCTGGTGGGTGTGAAGGGTCAGGAAAGGAAGAGAGGTAGGGGAGCACAGCCAGAGCAAACTTCAGAAGCAGCTCCCGTAGATTCAGCTCTGAGATGATAATGATTATGTCTCGCAGTTTATAAGGCTGAAAGAGGGAATTGAGACATCTCCAAGCATGTCTAAGCTTTGGGAATGAAGCTCCATTCAATATGGTTTTGTTTGCTTTCTTTCCTTATTGCTGTGGGATTAGGAGCCTCGGTATTTGTTGAGGAAGAATGAGAAGAATAATCAAACAATAACAACCCAATTAGATCTGACTTGGGGAAACTCAGGTGATGATGGTAGGGCAGAGAGTTTTCTGGGATGCTGGAAAAGTATTGGAAACTAGAAATCAGGGGAACAGTAATGTCAAGTGAAGCTTAGAAGGGATGGTGGACTGTGGGTGAAATTAGCAGACTGGTGGGGAAGGCACTCAAAGGGGCTGATGGACCAAAAGGTACTCAGTGGGAAAGGGCCCTGTTGTGGGACCAGGCCTAGTGCTGTTAATAGATTATTTTTGCTGCTGCTTGGGTTAGCTGGGCACCCTGAATCTCAGAAGATGGTCTAGCATTTGTTCTCTCTTTCAGAAACTGCCTTTCATTAGAAGGGTCCAACATTCATTTTTAGAGTCCGTTTCCTTCACTTGATAGAAGAGTTGGAAAATCTGTCCTGACCATGAAAGAACTGTATGATGAAGTGAGAGTGAAAAGAACAATTCTTCTAAAGTTCTTATGAGTAGGAAATATCTGAGAAGAGATGCAAGATCACACATAAAACTCGAGGTCTCTTTTTCATTAGTACACCCTAGCAGAAACTGGGAAGAAATTGAACCTGTACTGAAGACCAGGGACATTATATTAGCAGTTTTTCTTTTAATTGTGAGGAAATGATGAGGAAAATGGTAGAAACCCTATCACTTGGAACTACTTAAATAAAGTATTAGTTAATGGACCAAGAACAATCCTATATTAAGAAGATGTACTGGGTAATTATTTAGTCTCCTACCTCTGTTTTTTACAAACTGCTTGGACAGATCTGTTATTTAACCTCTTGACTCTACAGAATCACCTCTCTACCTCTTTTAAACTGCTGTAGTACTATTAACTTTAATGAAACTAGGCCAATTTTACCATCTGGATTGGCCCATGACTACTTTTGAAAAAGGAATTCTTGTCTTAAAGAAAAAAAAAAATAAAGCAACCCAGAATTAGTTTCCAAAGGTACTTTTTAACGTATATATAATAGATTAATGTGCTTCTCTCACCTTGACGAAGAGCTCAGATGAGAAACAAGTCTGCATATGCACAGTTAAATCAGTGTTGCAACCTACAGCGCAAAATCAAGAGTGGAGTAATAGCACAATACCATTCTGGCATAGGTAAAGACAGAGAGAGAACAAAGATTCTCCTAGACCCATGTGTGTGACAGTTGTACAGTAAGAAATTGCTTTTAGGCATATTTGCTGCAATAGGGCAGCAAATGATGGTTGGTGTCCATTAACTTAGCAAATGTTTGATCTTTAATTACAACCCATTAGTTATTCTCCACCTGTCCACTTGATTTCTTTTAAACCCCAGTGGAAGGTGAGGTGATGCTCAGCACTGAGACAAGGATGTGCAGATAGAGATGAAGAGGAAGAAGGGCATTGCAGGGCACACTTTCTATCACAGCAGAGGCAGGTGTGAGGACAGACTACCCAGCTGCTCATTGTACAGCAGTTCCCTATGTTTACCTCTGAGAATGGTTAAAGCCCATGAGCTCTTTGGATAGTACTAAATGTACAAGATTTAGGAATACAGCCGTCTTGGCATACAACATCAACGAGAAACTGAATTCAGGAGAGGCTAAAGGCATTCTTAAACTCTTAAAGGACTATTTCAAGTCCTGAAGACAGATCCCCTATGGAGAAAAACTCTTCAGGCGTTGCTCTGACATCTGTTATAGCAACTCCTTCAGATTTCCCAGTTTTCTGTAGTGAACTTGTCTTCCTGGAAAGTCTTCCTCGGAAAAGACAAGCTACAAACAGTACAAACTGACCCCTGACAGCCCCAGGGAGGGCATAGGAAGCTACATCATCACCAAGTAGCAAGGAATACTTTGACTTTGTACATAGCAGTCCAGCTAGCGTTATGCTATTCTCCAGAAAGCAAAAGGAGGGGGAAATAAATGGGAGGATGCAGAAACAGCTTTCTTTACTAAAAAAATACAAACAAACAAACACAAAAAAACCCCCAAGAAACAGCATTTGAGATTTCAAAACCTTCACAGACCCACGAAAGTACCTCTTTGAAATTTCAAAGGAGAGATGTCTCCAGGCTGGCACCTGCTATTTACATGTAGTACCTGCACATACCATTAATGTAGATAGTGGAAATTCAGTGTATAATATTTTGTCACGAAGCAGAACAGTCAGCAGCCTTAAAATTCTTTGAGTCATCCATAAAAGTGGAAAATTGGCAGATGGAAATAGAGCATTTTCATAACCTCATCACTGCATGCAAAGAATTGGTAGCTCTTCATCTAGCACTTAGAAGACCGAAGATGATATGCACCACAGCAATATCCACCACTGTGGAGTTGAACTCTCTTGGGATTTTCCATGGGAATCAAACACAGCAAAGGGAACCTGTACAGAGCATAAAATATGCAGGAGAAATAAAAAACTGCAAAGGTAATTCAAAGCACTCTCTGTTCAGGGTCCTGGCTTCTCCCATGCACACCTTTCCTTTCTATATTATCTCCTCCAGACCATAAGAATGCCGCAGAAAATACCCCTATTACATCTACATATAGAATTAGTTTTTCTTGTTTGGACCTTCCAAAATGCAATGAGAAAATATTTTTACTTCATTTACTTGAATAAGGAGTCCAAATACGGCATTGGCTCCAGGGATTTCATTTTCTACTTGCCCTCTGATAGGCAATGAAATAATAGAAGACATAGTAGACTTTAGTATCTACTATAGGAAAATAATTCTCTAGGGCTATTGAGGCAGTACCTTTCACCAGAAACAAATTCACAAGTTCATGAAGTTTGCTTTTTTCTATACATTTTGTAGTCACCTTTAGAAAGGAAGTAACTGAAACTATGTTTCCAAAAGAGTAGTTGTATTTAGACAAGCCAACATGCCATCCTAATCTTCCCCAACCTCTCCAGCTCCGAACACAGCCCCAGCACCTTTGAGAGATCAATACCCTCAGGCACACCATCGTTTTCCCACATCATAGAATCATAGAAGCATTTAGGTTGAGAGAGACCTTTAAGATCATTGAGTCCAACCATAAACCTGCTGTCAAGCACCACTGGATGGTGTGGTAGGTTGGGGGAAGGTCTAACCGTAACAATTGAGGAATTTCATACCTGAGACCCCCACTCTGGGGTGACAGAAGTGAGTAGCCCTGCTGTGCTGGCACAGGGACACAGGGACAGGGTAGGGAGCCTCTCGCAGGTGCCTCAGCACCCTGTACATGCTCCTCAGGCCTTTGGCTCTCTTCAGTCACATAGGAACAGACTAACCTTGGCCTCCAAAATTTTTAAAATGTCTTTTACCAAATGTAGAGTAACTGTATTATTAGGTGGTTTCAATCCTCTAAGATGTGAGAACTTCAATACAGACCTGAACCCTGGTGTGCAGTAAGACACCTCTCCTGGGATTCATCCTTTATATTTCTTTTCTGGGATTTGCCGTGTAAATTCAGGTACACAAACCCATGCCAGGTCAGGCATATGAACTCAGCAATCTCCCATGAGTACTCAGATGCAACCTTTACTGTAATACAGACATTTCTTATTCTTCTGCCTCCACAGTAGAAATTAATGCACCATTTAAAGTTCTCGCTGGGCTTATGGCCAAACAGGCTCAAACAGCTGCGTCATCAGATTTAGGAGTTCCTTCTTTTTCCTTCTGGGTTTTCCATACTGCAAGCAGGGGAATGAGCTGACAGGTAGATGCAATCTTATAAATGGCTCTCTTACCCTTTTCTTCCCTTCTGGCCAGTTTTGGGTCCTTTCTGTATGGAGTGAACTGTCTTCCCCTAAGTTGCCAAGACAACCTCTTGGAAGATCGCTTTGCAGTTGTGGCTGACAGCGAAGAAGTTAAACAGATGTACGGGGAGGGGGCTAGGTCTGACTGAAACTTGAGGCAGAAACCAGTAAGGACAACTAGCATCATCACCAAAGTGAAAATGAAATCTATTTGAGGATGCTGTTTTTAACCTGCTATTCTTTGAACTGATGTGTGTTTTAGTCAAGCTGAAATTGGTTATAGAGTTATACAGAAGGGAAAGAGAAGGAGAATGATTTATTTACTTAAAAACAAGAAAAGACATATCTGCAGAGTTTTCTGACTCTGCATTCTGTTATGTGGATGTTGTGTCTACAATATAATTGGTTGGGAAAGAGGGTTCCTGGACATGGACACAACCACTTCTTCACCACTCAGGTATGACCTAGAAGAATGGATCACCATAGCACTGTGGGCACATGTGCATGACCACTCGGGTGCACTGCACAGCAGTGCTTTGTGCTGTGCAATCTCACTCGTATTCATTTCTTCCTTCTTCTATTTTCATACACAACCCTCCTTCTCCTCCTAGTGAGCTGCCCATGAGGACTGAATTTGGATCTCCCATAACAAAAATCATGAGTGAATTTATTTCTGATTAGGAGCTAGTGTGCCTCTGGTGTTGTTAATCTCCTGTTTAGGTCACTTGTGGAGAAAGCCAAAGGCCTTCTCTGTGCAGTAACACCTGACAATCAGGGACACAACTCATCATAGATGATCATTGTAGAACTCTTCAGGTTCTTGTACTTGCATGCTCACTCAGCCTAGTGGAAGTCAAGAGTGCTTCCTGGGAAAGGGATTAGCACCCACCCACAAAAAGAGATACAGCATCAGCCTCATTGCTGGTAATGCACCGCTGGATTCCCTTCAGCAGCCGTATCTATGTTTCAGCAGTGGGGTGGGCATTTCTCTTTACTTTGTTCCCCACACATTCACCAGTCTCTCAAATGCTCCTCTCTAAACAAGAAAAACAAACTGTACTGTGCCAAATGCTCACTACGCACACTGGCTGGTGGAGCGGTTAAAACACCAGCCTATAATTAGACAGCTTTCAAAGCCCTGCTTTTCCTTCTGTTCCTTTCCCACTCTCTCCTTTCTCACTGAGAGGGGGCACAGCTGTCCCTCAGGCATGCATTGCTTCCCATTAGTGTCAGTGGGAGTCACAAGAGCTCATCAGGGGAAGAACAAACCCTTAAGGGAAAGAAACCTTTGACGAAATCCAGCCACCCCATGCTAGGGCGCTGTAGGAATTCTAAGAAGTTAGATCTAAAGGAAATGAGGGCATATTTGCCCAAGAACTTCTCTGAAGTACAAAGAAATCTGTTTTACTCTGTTGTGGCTCCGAATGTGATGAAAACTTCAGATAAATCTTGCTTATGACCAGTATGTAGCAAAATGGCAACCTTATCTAACTCTGTTAAAAACTGAAGAGAATGTAAAATATACAGTTGATTCCTTTCCTGAGGTATGTTTTATTAACAAATATAAATAACCATCGAGCTTCTCATCTGAACCATCTTGCAGTCTTACCTGTTCTTATAGTTGGTTACTCTAATAGGACCTCTGTGTTGTAGACTCTATTTTCCTTCACCCAGGTAATGACTTTCCTCCGCTATAACCAGAATAAAGTGTTCTAGTTCCACCAAACCAGCAAGTGACAGGAGGTGGCCTTTTCCTGCTTTGTCCCCATCACTGGAAAGAGGTCAGATAAGCGAAGACTATGAAACAAGCCAGAATTGCAGTAACAAATATGTATGTACTTATAGTCAAAGAACTAGTCATTGAAATTAGTAATTCATTTTGGAATGGGAAAAACCTGCTTAAAATTAATATAAACTCAGTAAGTTTGAAGATCACGCTAAGTTTGATGGGAGTGTTGATCTGCTGGAGGGTAGGAAGGCTCTGCAGGGGATTTGGACAGGTCAAGTGCTGGGTGCTGCACTTCGATCGCAACAGCCCCATGCAGCACTACAGGCTGGGGACAGAGAGGGTGGAAGGTGGCCTAGTGGAAACAGACCTGGGTATGTTGGTTGATAGCCAGTTGAACACGAGCCAGTGCGTGCCCACGTGGCCAAGAAGGGCAGTGGCATCCTGTGCTGTATCAGAAATAGTGTGGCCAGCAGGACCAGGGCAGTGATTATCGCCCTGTACTCAGCACTGGTGAGGCTGCACCGTGAATCCTGTGTTCAGTTCTGGGCCCCTCACTACAAGAAGAACATTGAGGTGCTGAAGTGAGCCCAGAGAAGGGCAATGGAGCTGGTGAAGGGTCTGAAGCACAAGTCCTTTGAGGAGCAGCTGAGGGAGCTGGGATTGTTCAGCCTGGATAAAAGGAGGCTCAGGGGGACCTTATCATTGTCTACAACTACCTGAAAGGAGGTTGTAGTGGGGTAGAGGTTAGTCTCTTCTCCCATGTAATAAAGAATAGGGCAAGAGGAAGTTACCTCAAGTTGCACCAGAGGAGGTTTAGATTGGATATTAGGAAGAATTCCTTCACCGAAAGGTTTGTCAAGCATTGAAACAGGCTGCCCAGGAAAGTGGTATTCAAAAAGACATGTAAATGTGGTGCTTAGAGATACTGTTTAGTGGTGGACTTGAGAGTTTTAGGTTTCTCCAACCTAAATGATAGCATGATTCTATGAATTAGCAAGCTGGCATATGGACCCCAAGAAGCACGATTTTATGTGCCCGTTAATTATTTTGCACCACCAAAATGATGCTGGAATTTGGAGTAGACATTTCAATGCATATTCTGAAGATAGGACCTCACTCAAGTCATCTGACAGTACCAAACAGGTGGCTGCAGTGGAATAGACATACGTCAAGGGATGAAGAGTGGTTTGAGGCAGGACAGCACTGTGTTTTTCCCCTTTCTTTCAGTAAAGAAAAGGAAACAAGTTTTATAACTTCTTACACCTGCTTTATATCTTATATCTGAAGTATTTTGTACCTAAAGAATGCTTATGTTAGCAAACATTTTGCTTAAAGACTCCTACATGAAAAAATGGGCCTTTCAGTTTCAAAACAATGAGGAGAAATTATCCATGGAAGAAAAGCTCAGACTTCAATTCTAGGAGACAGGAAAACTCTCTTTTCATTTCATTTGCCACTTCATAAAATGAGAATTCCTGTTTTTTTCTGAAGTCTAAGTGCTGCACTCTGATGAGCAGGTTAAACATAACCAGATTTGTGTAGGCAGCAGCAGCCTAATTAATAGCCTAACTTATGTCTGAGTGAAACATTTACTTTTTTGATTTATCCGTGTTACTAACAGAACACTGAAGTGATCCCATCTCCCTAATTACCTCTGGTTCCCAATTAACAGAAGAGTAACAACCTCTGTAAAGGTTTCTCACTCAACACCCCATCAGGAAGAGGCCAATGATCCAAGCAAAGGAACATCATTAGTTAAACCACACATTAGTCAGCATTCAGTCAGATGCAGGGACCAAGGGGAACCAACCTCATAGCCTCTCTCCTTCCAAGAGAGAGATCAGAAAGTACTTTTCCTTACTGCATCACATCTCTGCCATCTTATGCTGGAGACTGAGTAACTCCCTGGACTTCTTTGGAGTTCTTCCAGATTTACATCACACAACTTTGGATCTCAGCACTCATTTTCTGGCATAAATGGAACAACACTTCAGATATTTGTTCATTTCTCTCATTATAAGAAGATAGCTTTGTTGTGTAATTAACATGCCAGTAATTAGGGATTCCAAGATGATGTACTAATTTCTCTCTCTCACACATACACACACTCTCAAAATGTTATCAGCAGTAATTGCATTAACATCTTTTCTTTCCTTGTTCCCTTTGGGAGTTTATTAGACTTTCATTTAGTCTTTTTCTCATTTCACAAATATACACACATTTCCTTTGCTTCTCTGAAAATTTGTTTCAGATTTCTAAACTTTGAGCAAATTGACCTGCTCCCCATGCAAACACAGGGGAATCTTCAGTGCCATTCATTTTTTCAATCTGTTTTAGATGGAAGATGAAAACTTGCAAGTTATAATCTGGTTTTTTTTCCATGAGTATGGATTCAGATAAGTCTTGTGATAGCAGGATCATTTATGTAGATGTACCAAGTCAACTGAAATGGAGATGGATTTAGGAGTGTGGATTACTATCATGAAACTTTAAGAAAGTCTTAAAATCATGCTATGGACAGTTCATTGCTTGCAGAATATTTCTTTTTAGTGACCTCATCTCAAGATGTAGAGGACTGTAAAATAACCACAATTTTTTTCCAATATAATGAAATGCATAAAACAGGATAAGTCAGCAGACAGCAGAGCATGGTTCATCTTAGCTTTTATTCTTTTTCTGTCTATCATTTCTCGGACTTTTAAAATATTTTATTCCAAGATAAAAGTTTGAGCTCTATGGCTGCAAGTTACCATGCAGAGCTTAGTCTGAGTTTCCAGTGAGTTTAAAAACTGAACCATAAGCCCTGGAGTTTTGTAGTTCCCCAACCTTGGTGTCCATGCAACACCAATGCTTCAATGATTATAAGTCACAAGAAACATAGCCTTTTGCTTTCACTGTTGGTTTTAACTTTCTCTTTTCCAGCTGTAACATATTCCTAGGACAATGATGTCAGGGATCCAGCTCTGGTAAATCCTTGGTAGGCCTTAGTTGGACACCCTCCTTTAAGTTCATTAAGATGTAGCCTCACTTTGTTTTTTGCAGTTTTAATGTGTGTTAATCACTTAAAAAACAGTCCTTGTTTCTAAGCTGAAATATTAATATTTAGTGTTACCCTACTGCCCCTGCTTTTTGAGGGGTCAGCTGTGAAGAGTGAGGAAGAACCATGATCCAGATTTTGAATCATAAGCCTGACTCAGGTATTGACCTTGACCTGCAACTTCAACTTGTCCCAAGTCAATTCCCAGTACCTGCCTGAGACTGAAAATAATAGCTACCCATTCATCACCACACTATGACAGGAGTACTCATTCTTTTTTCCTATCCCTTCACTTTCTGCTGCATTTTATCTTTCATCTGCATTTATTAGCCTGTCTGTCTTTGTCTGGGGAAAACAAATTTGCTGAAATCTACGACCGTAGTGGTAAAATCACAGTGTTTGGTTGCAAGCCAACTTGATGCTACTTAGATGATAAAAAGGGCTGGGAAAGAAACAACTAGGTTTGTAGCTCCCTTATGTGTAAAAGCTTAAAAAAGGAGTAAATCTGCATTTCTTCTTTTTCCTCTTCTGTGACTTTGAATTAAACCTGAGAAGACAAATGTGATCCTTGCTTATGTTGCAGGCCAGAAGGAAAGAAGAGTTGCTGTCACTGCCAGAGTAAACCCAGGATTCTCTGTCTGGGAAATGAGATTTTGCTGTATGGCTGGAAGGACAAACTTGAGGCAGTTGCAGCCTTAGGTCTTTACTGAGAATGCCTACCCTGGGCAATGTGGTAAAACATAGACATGTCCAAGCTATTTCAAGGATGGAAGTGGTCCAACTGTGGTAACACAGAGCTAATGTATGCTCCACGTTGTCTCTGTGTGTGAGGTAGGAAATGACTCATGCCATGGTAAACTTGCGTTACACAAATATTTATGCAAACTACTTCAAGTGCTTGGGCAGTAATAAATTGCTATAGTTTGGTCTATTAGAGCCTGATGAACGGCCTGTTGTTTTGTCAGGCTAGATTAGCTGGTGCTGATGCAAAAAAGAAAAATAAACCCAAATCTCTCCTTGCCCATGCTGCCCAACAGAGATGAATCTTTCCACTTCCACTGATAGCATGCAATGAGAGTTACATGCTAAGCTGATATTTAATTGCTCCTTTTTCACATCTAAAGATTTCATCTTCAGGAGCAGACATTTCCTTGAGGGGGTGGAAGGACAGGACATGAAATTTCAAAATACTGTCTTAACTGAGCCACACAAGGTACCTGTAACCAGAGGAAAAGATCAACTACAGGTCAAGGGAAAACCCCAAAACTGATATAGAAAAGTTGAATACATCAAAGGAGCATGTAGTTTGTTACACAGGATTAAGATATCAGTCCTGTAATTTATCTGTCATGTATTTAATGCTGGTTTTCCAGGAGTAAGACTCTCTATGGGGTCCAGTCAACTGAAATAAAGGCGGTATGTAGGATAGAGGTCTCTCTGCTGAAGCAAAAGTGGGGAGGGAGACAGTCTATGATGAGAGCATATGGGATTTTCAGTCTGAACAGAAAAGGTAACCCATTGCCTTTGCAGCAGCCTTGTTTGGTTTACTTTTATGCAAATCACAATGTGCCCTCCATTATTCTGATTGGCATGGGAGATTTCCATGGAAACAGCAGTACTCCATTTCATTTAAACTCTGATGCCCAATTTCCCTGTCAAGTGGAAATCAATGTGTTGGTAACAGGAGAAGCATTCAGAGTATTGCCTGGAGATGGTACTTGTGCAAAGGTCTCTGGAGGAGTGCAGAGATTTGCCCTATCCCATCACCACTCACCTGAGCATGATCCATCACTCCACTCTCCTTTCTTTCTTCTATGTAGTCAACACTGTCCTCAGTTTCACTGTTCTCTTCCTCTGCCTGACCTCACATACAATTATTATCCTCCCTGTCTGGGGGGTTATACACAGAGAGACAGAATTGGCAGTACCTGGATAAGTATACCAGTTCTCTACTTTCTACCCAGAATCAGGAGCATTCATGTAACTGGGAAATGAGGCTTATTTATAAACTGGAGGGGGGGGGGGAGAACTAAAAAGCTGAGAGACATCCAGAATTATTCAAAGACACTTTTCCATGTCCAGCTGACATGGGGAGGAGGGGGAAGAAGAAAAAAGACCAGGAGTTCCTTGCAACACATCATAACCCAGATCTGTTCTCAGTTTTTCTCACATACCTTAAGCAACCACTTTTTTTGTCCAACTAAAATTGGTCAAGATCATCAGGGGTCTTTCTGTGGAGCCCACTAGATAAAGTTATCCATGGTTCCTGCCTGCTCCATCCCAGAGCATGGACAGACTGAGAGAACATTGTTCCCACACTTCTCAGCTGTCCACCTGCCACTGAGGCACTAGAAAATGACCAGCCCTCTCCAATATTTCTACCTAACACCAAATGTTAAGGTTAGACCCCACTCATGTTCCTCTGTCTCCTTAAGCTCCAAAGCTAGAGAGGGCCAGGGAAGGAACAGAGTATGCACTGTGTTGGAGTAAGAACAGGAAGGAGCTGAAAGACAACTCTGGTGAATGCATTGATATTCTACAGGGTGAAAAGATTCCTTTAGAAAGCTCTTCGTAAAAAGAGATAATGTGGAGGGCATCATTGTGGGGTTGCAGGAAGACCACCACCTCAAGATTTCTTCCCTTGAAGCATTCTCTCTGATGGCAAAAGCTGGGGACACGGACTTTTAGTGATGGTTCTTCCTCCAAGGTTGTAGGTCATGTGGGTCACGTGCGGGACAGCAGCCCCACTAAGGACTCACCTCAGTAGCTCCTGCACATGATGTTCTCCCTCCAGCTAAATATTCCCCTGCTACCACCTCTGTTCAGGCGTGAACCCAACTCCTCTACTCTTGCCTTCATAGGTGCTCTTTGCCTACACACATAGTTGCAGAAGTAGCTTAGCTCACTGACATGTTTTAGGTGGCCTCCTGGACTATGCAAAGGTGCTGCCATACAAAACAGTTTCTTTCGGCCCTCAAAATCTGAGAGAGACCAAGACTAATCACTTAGAAGGACTTCAGGAATGGTATAGGGGTTTGATATTCAGAGTATGAACTCCTTCAGTAATGCAGTTTATCCAGACCTTGCCATCAGGGCTTTTTTTTTCCCCTTTTCTGGGTACTTTCCAGGCTTTAATATATTTTTAAGTGTGACCATCAGAGGAAGGCATAAGTAATTCAGATAATGGTGACAGAAAGGGAACTGTTTTAATGGGAAAGAGGACACAGAAAGGGGGAGATGTATTGGGAGGCTAAAAGATACACCTTAAATTAATGTAATTCAGTATAAATGAGTGTAGGACCCTGGAGTCATGGATTCCCAGTCCTGACCTTTAATCACTGCATATCCTCTCCTGCCTTAAACTTGAAGCAAATCTTAGGCTGCAGAAAAAGATTTCAAATTAATCAAATTACTGTCAGTCCTTCCTCGTGGCTGGGATAATGGTTCAAATACACATACACTAATCTTTCTAAAGGCTCTTCTAAAAAGATTCTTACTATTCAAAATCTTGTTCATCTTCTCTGCATGTGTATCTTGTATTTTTCTTTGGCTGCTGACTAGTGGAATCTCATTCTGCTTGCTTTGACTGCATACTGTGGGAAAACACAGAAGTCCTTCCTCTTGCATAGCTAAAACAATGGAGAAGCCAGATCAGTTTATCTCATAGTGGCAAAGCAAAAAATCAGACTGCTAGTTTATTCCTGTCAACCTCACTTCAACCTTACAAATTACACTTTCTGCCTGGCCTGTCAATCAGGAGCTGTAATTCATATAGGAAGGTGCTTTCTCTTGATGAACAAATATTTCCAGGGTGGGAGGAAGCAGGAGGAATCTGACCAGCCTCCCAGTCAGGCTGGGAAGATTTCACCTGACAAGAAAGTCATCACCTTAAGAACCTGCAGTGCCAAGGGCAGCCAGGAACAGAACAAACTGGAGATAATGCTGAAGAAAACTCCACAGAGACCACTGTTAGAGTCCAGCTGAGCTTTGTATTCCAGGACATGTTTTTTTGGTTATTGTGACCACCTGCAGCACTGCCAGGGAAAGGTCAGGTGATCTTTGCATGTCCTCTGCCATCCCTCTTGCCCCATCACTGCTCTGTGCAGCTCTTCCAGTCTGTTCCCAGCAGTGGCATTCCTTGTGGTGTGGAATGTGCCTCTGAACATTTTTCTGCCTCTTGAGACACGTCAGCTGTATCAAGTTGTACAGAGGGGACCATTGTAGCTTTTCAGATTAACCAACTGAGCCCTGTTCTGTCATGAGTCAGGTTTATCTTCTGTGGGGGAAGGACAGGGAGGTCTCTATGTAATGCAATAGGATCCAGTGGGTCCCTGATGTCATTAATGAGAACAGTAGAACATTTTTTTTATTTGCAGGAGTTTTTGCCAACAGAATCATTTACCCCAGGCAGCCTGTTCAGTGCATGATCAGGAAAGGGAAAACTTAGCAGCACTTGCTTGGAAAGACAGAAGTGGACTAGGACAGACAAATGAGATTGTGACAACGAAGAGTGAAGGCTTGAAACAACCCTCTTCCCCAGCCTGAGACTGGAATTCAGAAATCTCAGTCTTACCATTTCAGAGTGCCTGCAAGTATCTACGAAACCCACAGACAGGTCTTACTCCCTGCTAGCCCTGCAGGGCTTTCCAAGCACATAGAGAAATAGTAATAATAGCAACAACAAAATTAATAACAACACCACCACCACTAAGAATTATAACACTTCAAATTCAAGCAGTCTGTCTTAGAAAGTGCCAGAAGTCACCATCATACAAA
The DNA here is from genome assembly GCF_025592945.1 of Manacus candei. Taxonomy (NCBI): domain Eukaryota; kingdom Metazoa; phylum Chordata; class Aves; order Passeriformes; family Pipridae; genus Manacus; species Manacus candei. The sequence goes on from NW_026138066.1 coordinate 8,932,682, forward strand.
ACTTAACTCCTCCCCAGTTCACACACTTACTTTTTCCAGCAGCTCATGTCTTATATTAGGAGGTATTGCCCCTTTACCATAAAATCCAAGCTATTAATGAATTTATTATAATTTTTAATACACATTTTAATCCAGTTAGAGTAAGAGAACCACACTGTATTCAGATCTGTCTGTTCTGGAGGCTGTGCTGAGAGTCCAAAACAAGTCTGTGCCTTGGGAACTTTAAAAATCAAAGTTTGTTCAGGGAAATTTCCACATATTTGTGGTGACAAAGGGTGATATTTGCTCTTAAATTTGCCTGGATCAAAATGTAGCTGGAAACAAGCACTGAAGTGTCAAGAAGCAGTTCTGTGAGTCTCTTGAGATTAGCAACTGCTGTGTGGAGTTGACAGAATTACTATCTTCAGCATCAGCATTTTGCCAGCTTTGTAATTTCAAGTAATTTTTGAGCCGGGGCTTTTGTAGGTTAGAATAAGTGGCATCTATCCATTGAGCCATGATCTGAAATATTAAAAGATCCATAAACTCTCTGTCTGATAGAATGAATTTTTGTTTCCCCTGTGGTCATATGGGATTATCCTTTACAGGGCAAGGCAAGATATACCAAGTGATGCTGGTGAATTTAGAAGCATCTCATTTCAATTTACCAAGAAACTGGTGAGCAGAAGTTAGGAGGAAGTGGGATGAGCCACATCATCCTTTCTGAAAAATCAAAAGTCTATGTTTGTTCCCTAGCCACTGAAACTGGTTCGACCTGTTGCTGCCATCACATAACCACCCACCCCTAAACCATTTTGTGTTCCCTCTACCTTCCCAGGATTTTTCCACAAAAAGTGGACAGATGTGCTGCAATATACAGGATCATCAGACCTCACACCTGGTTAATCTGGTTAAGAAAAGTTATCAGTAATAAACAGGTAGTTCAAGGAAACCACTAAGTAATTTTCTGAACAATGTGCTAGTTTCCTGAAATTCTCAGAGGAAAGTCATGGAAACTATATTGCCTAAACAAAAAAAAACAACTTAGAGAGGTTGTTTTTTTGTGGACCTTTTAGAAGGATAGCTCTAGCTTCAGGAAAAGAGGACTTCTGACACTTGATGATGCACACTCTGCATGTGTGCACATGTGCATGTTTGCAGATAATGGAGGGATTTTCCTATTAATGGCATCTAACTAATAGATTCTGCATATCTAAGACATCCCTGAGTTAAACAGTCCCTTTATAAAATCATGAGTGTATGAAATTTTAGATTGGGAATGTTATGTGAGTAATCCTGAAAGCATTTCTCAGTACATTTCCATTTGAATTTTGAATGTAACAAGCTGAGTCATTTTGACACGCACCAGGATGTTTTTATGTGACCTCCCTTGGTAAAGCAGAGATATTGGCTACTGTCTGAACATCTGTAATTTGAACAGACTATCTTAATGAACACCACTATCACCTCTGATCTGGGAGTGACTGGCACCTTGCTATGTCTAGCATTCAGATGGAATAAGATGTTCCAGCTAGTGCTAATAATGCTATGTTGTGCTTATGGCTGGCAACTAACTGCTGTCCTCCAGTGTGTCAGATAAAGCTCATAAGGTTGTTGATTTATTAAGAATGGTTTAATTAAGCTGATAATTAGATTGTTTTTGTTTGTATCAAAGTAAATTAAAATAAATTAGGTTAATATTTATCTTATGTTATGCTTCTACTTAATTATTTGATTTAGCAATTAAAGCGCATAAAATTGGAAAACTGGAGGACTGGAAGATGAGGTTTTTTTCTCTCTCTGGAAATCAGGACCAGGTCTCTGAGGAATTCTGGAGTAGGTAAGATCAAGCAATTGCATGTCCCAGCAATTACATATACAGTGAATCACTGGTTACTCTAACACTTGTGATACCCACCTACAGAGGAAATACAGGCCAGGTTTGTAAAGACGCTTCGGTACATAACAGTGCATAATGAAATTTAGTTTTATTTTTTAGAACTATGTACACTTGTCTGTGCCTTCAGGCGCATTTGAGGTGCAACACCTTTAAAACTCATGATCAAATAGATTCTAAGAATACCAGACAGTCTGTGACAGAAATGGTTTGGAGAGAACAGTGTTTCCCAGTTAGAGGAGGTAAAATTTATCACCTTTTCAATTACATTTTTAACTTTGAAAGGAGGAAAAAATCTTTAAACTCTCTCAAACTGAAATATTTGGCAACTCTCTTGTTTTCTTTTTATTTTATATCAGTTGCCAAATAGGCTGAATTTTCAAAGTGTTGATACTTGGGGGGAAAAAGAAGCCTGTTTATATTCTCAGCCAGCTTTGATGCATCCCACTGGCACAAGCATGCATGTCTGATATATTTCAGATTTGAAACTCCCCCCCTCATACTGGTAATGATTATCAGTGTGGTGCTATATATAGATGCATATATGAATATGCAGAGACTCTTTTACATATATAGGCGTGTAGGTGTAAGTGTCTAAAAATATAAAGGGATGTGTTCCACAACCTGCACAAGAGAGATCAAAGAAACCCCATGGAAGTGAAGGAGGAACACCCATTCAGCAACTCCACCATAACATCTGACAATCCTCATCCACCAACGTGTTCGCGCTCATCACCTCTCAGCAGTCAGAAATGCCTCTGTTTTCCAGGGCCAGGGTGACCTGAGGCACTGGAAGAGCTGATGGGATGCTATAGACAGAGTTCATGGTGGTGCCAAGGGTGACGCTGGTTTTCTTGGCTCTGGGTTTGTCTCCTGACATGGCTATTGCACCTTCTCAAAGCTGCATAAATTATATTCCACAGCAAAATGAAAGAACTCTGCAAGTAGTAAATAAATGTTGTATAACACTGCAGGCATATGCTCTGCTTGCCTTCCAGATCTGTTCTGGTGATTTAGTTAGCAGAAATGTTCTGCCAGACAGCTGCAAGGGAATATTACATAACAGTTATGAAAAGTGATTTTTGAGCTCTCTGGAGACCTTTATTCCACAGTTATACCTGCCCAGCACAGGAACAGAAATAACCCCCCAACTCTGAGTCAATATTTTGTGAATCCCTCCACCATCACACGTGCACAGTCAGTCCTGCAGCAGCAGCAGGGGAAATGGCTTTGGAGAGAAATAACTGGATATTTCATCACCAGCTCTCTCCTGCTCTCTTGTTTGCCTCTGAGGCGAATTAGTGACTGGTGGTATCTGGTCCTTTGACTGCTTTTAGACAAATGAGGAGGTGAAGGGGATTTGTCTGTGTGCCTGGCAAGTGATGGGACTGCAGCTGGGAAGGAGACAGAGCACGTCAGGTGGAAGCCTGGGCACGAGTGTAGCCCAGGCCAAGAGCTCAAGACCAGCCAAAGGGCCCCAACGTGGATAGCCAGCGGCAGACAGACATGAAGGAGCCAGAGGATTTGGGTCTCCTGGGAGGCACCAAAGTCCTGGCTTGCAGACTGGACTCCACACAGCAAACACAGCAGGCATCTGTCATGCAGCTTTGATTTTGAATACTCTCCAGGGGACTGCCCAAGAATAAGCCACACACGGAACATCGCTCACAGAAAATATTCAGGGAGTAATGTATGACTGCAAGGATTGGTTCTCAAGACAGTCTGAGAACAGAGAGGAGAGGAGAAATTTTGGTGAGTTATTCATCATAAAACACATTTTCCCATCCCCTCAACCACACACCAGAGTTTATCCTGAAGATGGCTATTGCACGTGCAAGAGAGATGGAGGCTCTAAGGCCTTTCATCAATGCAGGACTGCCTTATTGAGTCATCCTGATGATGAATGCTTGAAGACTGTGCAAAAGTGCAGTGCAATTACTGCTGAGTAATAGCAGCAGGTGGAGCTTTTCAGCTCCAGCTGGGATGTGAGACGCAATGGTGAATCAATCAGTGTGCAAGAGACTTTGATTTGGGAGGGAGGGGGACAGGGGGGAGAGTTTTTCCTTGAGTAGCCCCTGAATTCAGGGAAGAGGGAGCTTAAATTGGTTTAAAGTGTTATGGGTGACTGAAGTCAAATTTATTGTTCACTAAAGCTGCACCTGAAAGGAAATATATCTGAGCTCTGAGGAGCATAAAGGTAACTATATCTGATTAAACAAGAAGGAGATAAAAGGTCTGACATGGCAAAGGGAAGAAATGAGAGTTGAGCATACATGCTAGAACAGCACCAAATAATTGCAGCAAGTCCAGTCTACTGATGTTTCCTAGAGCTCTGGGACCATTGGGAAGGCTGCTTTGGGTACCACGAACTCTGTCAAGACAAGATGCCAAAGAAAGTGGAAGACTTGGCCTTCACTTAGTTTTGGTCAGGATGTTATTTGGTGTTGTGACTGTTTTTCTGCTTCTTTATAGACAACATGCCTTTGCTGCCTAGTCTCTGAAAACACACCACTGCCTACAGCAAAACGGGCTTGGGTTTCAAGGCTTGGCTGGTACTCTCATGAAGAAGAATTGCCCAACTGTGTTTCACACAGATGTACCAGGGAATAAAGGCAATAAAACCACTGTAGTTTATTGCACGGGGAGGGATTCTTATTATATGTTTGAGCTAACCAGGGAGTTCAGCTAAAGTTGCAAGCAACCAAAGGAACATCAGGAGCCCACCCTGCAGAGGTCAGTGTGTTGAGGCTATCCACACTCCCTTCCCACACCAAAGCCCCTCCTACAGAGCAGAGCAGAGGAGGGCTAGGACTAGTGGGCTGGACAACTCCTGAGATGCTCTACTCTTTACATGCCTCACTGGAAGAAGGGCATATCCATGCTTTGCTGGTAGTTGGCATACCATGTTGGACAGGTTGGTCTGGAGATTGACAGAAAGCTCGTCAAAGTCAGATACTGGGGTAAAGAATAAAAACATATTTGAGGAGAGAACAGGAAAGGAGAGAGACTGTGAAAAAAGTTGGATAATGCAAAAAGCATTATCAATCTTCTGCTTGAAAATGACAGGTGGTGCCTATGAAACCTACTTAAAGTTCCTGTGTGTCATAGGGAATATTTTTTTTTCAGAATCCTGAAAGAAATTGGACAATCATGTATTAAAACAGATTCTATTTCTGGTCACCTGTGTTTTAGATGTCTGAGCTGTGCATGTTAGATGATATGTCAGACAGAAACAGCAGATGGATTATTTATTTCCCTGCAGGGAAAAGGCTTGACCAAAAGCAAAGGAAGCAGAGGCTCTCCCCTGCTACAATGCTGACTGGAAATGAGAAATAAAGTCCTACTTGTCACTTTACTTGGCAGTGGGCTGTTTTAAGGAACGTGGCCCTGTGCTCAAAGCACCAGTTTTGGAGCCTAGAGACCTGTGCCTTGGTCCTGAGTTATGCCACAGGCTATGAACAACTTTGGAAAAGTTGCTTCAATGCTCTGCATTTCTGTATGTGTAAGAGTAGAACTAATTACTAACTGATTCAGAAGGTTATTCCAAGGTTAGACCAGTGCTAGTGAATCACTTCAGTATCTTAAGATAGAAGTTACTGTAGAAATGCTTATTATCATAACCTCAGTCTTCCTCAAAGGTTAATACTGGCAGAACATAAGGAACTTGCCATCAAGAGTCAGGATGTCCATATTTAAGCAGAGACTATTTAAGGATCAGGCTAGCATCTTGCATTAATTTTTCATGAATTTCTCTTTCTTTTTTTCTTTTATCAATAGGAAAAAAAATAGGAGATGGAAGAACAAAAAAAAGACTCTTCTTTCTCTACAGTTCACTGTCCTCTTCACTTGCTCCCCTCTTCACTGCCAGTTTGCTATCTAAGAAAAGATGTGCACAGTGACCTATTTTAGAATATATATTCTTGCTCTGGGGAAGATGCATAAGACAGCAAGAATACAGGAGGTCTCTAAGGTAATTTCAAGCAAGGCATGAAGATACTTATAATTGTGTGACTAGAGCATGAGGAGGGAGCAAGTTATTAATCACTAGTGCTTCCCCTTCTTTCTAGCATGTAAATAAGCCCGATACACATTAATAAAGGGAACGAGCCAGATGGACAAACAGGAATTGCAATGGCTCACAGCACAGTTGGCTCTGGCTGACCAAAAAGATTCCTTAGTATTCACGCTGACTCTGAGTGAATGCAAAGGAGATTTCTTCCTAAACAAAATGTTATAAGAAACCCTGAAGATTCATGATAGCGACAAAATTTGAATTGCATGACTTCTTTTAAAGGAAACATAGACCCTAAATCACTGTCCTTTACCTCCAGCCTTGCTGGAAGAAGAAAGTCTTATTCTGCCTGGTTATGGTTACAGCTCTGGGCCAAAAGGTCGGCAACTGCAGAGGGAACCTGAGATAATAATATTCCAGAATTCATGTGACATTCCTCCTTGACTAATACCTTCCTGGTAAAAATGAGACTGAAGACTCTGATCTTCAGTGCTCTCCTTGAGGAGCGGTGAAAGGAAAAAGAACAACAACAACAACAAAGTCCTGTGCAAATTTGTGTGTGTTTTGTTCCTATATTAATACCCATTGTGGGAATGGATAGAAGAGGATTAACAGCGGCTATCCTCTCTTCAATCTAATCTCCTATTGACTAAGAAACATCACATAGGGACGTCTTGAAGGAATTAACACAAATCCTTTTAAAACTCTTCAGTGCCTTTTCCCTTTCCTTCCCCCTCCCTAGCCCCTTCTCCTTGTGCCCCATTATGCTGAATTTGTTGCAGAGGATGTGGCCAAGGAGGAACATGGGTAATCAATTAAGATGCAGACTTTTACCATTTGAGATGCATTACCACGGTCCCACTGACACATCCTGAAACACAAACTCAATCTATGACATTGTAAATGAATTCAAAGTGGACAATTAAAGAGGCAGAGAGGCACACAATCTCACCATAGAATTCAATTTTAAAAAAAAAAGGGTGAAGAAAAAAACATAAAAGCAGGAACAGCAGAGAGAAACCTGGCTCATCTGTAGCCAAACTTTATGCTCCATCCTATAATTCTTTCAATGGAATCAGATGGCAAGGATAGTTTGGGATAGTCTGAACCATGACTTGGGTGTAAATAAAGGGGAGTTTGTCAACTTGAGATATGACAAAAGCACTTACACACAAAGACACTTCTCTGTTTTCTCATTAGCCTCCCCAAAAGAATTTCTCAGGACCAAATGGATTGAAATGGATTGAATGCAGGTGTATTTGTTTGTTGTCTGTGGTCATTCCAGGCCAGCAAAGCACCTCATCATCAGTCAGTCTGGAGTGAGCACTAGGGAACTAAGTATTCAGTGTACGTCATGTCCATGGTCACAGGTTTCTGAAGCATAAAATGTCTACTCTTCTCCACGGGGCTTGGTGCTTGTCAGGACTCACTGCCCTGACTTCAGAGAAGGTAAATCCACTGCAGGCTGAAAGCAAAGGTGTAGCTCTTGTAATTTAGGTAATTTCTCAGAATTAGAGTAGATTCTTTTTCTGCCTTATTGCTTTTATTCTCATTCCTCCCTTATCCTCCTACAAGGTTTGAGTTGTAGATATTTCCCACCCTGTCCAGCACACCTGAAAAAGTGCTGGCATAAAGAAGAGAAAAAAGTTAGAAGAAATTTTAAAATATGCAAGGCTTTTCCTTCTCCTCTCTCAATGTTTTCTGCAATTTTTCTGAAGTATTTGTATTTATTATATTAATGTTATAAAGGCATAAAGCTTTGAGATGAAAATAGAATTAATACAACTTCAAACAGAACTGCCCATCAGTACGTTCAATATGCAGCCAATTCACAAGAGTCCACTGATCACATTCCCCATTTATATCCTTGCTCCTTGGGCTCATCTTTAGGGCGCATCCAAGTTCTATGTGAGGGAATCAAAGGCCACATAAGATTAAAGGTAGAGAATGAAGCTAAAGTCTTATTTTGGATGAGCTTTTGTCTACTCCAGCAAAGTCTTTGACTTCCACCCTGAAAAAACACTGTCTGCTCAAACCTGCCTGTCATTTCTAACTTTCTCTATAAGAAGCATAAGGAACGGTGGTGAGTCTGCTAAGGAACTACACTAATTACACAACTGCCAGAAATGTAAATGTCCTCTTTCTTTAAAATTAAATTGTTATGTAAATCCCACCATTGGGAGGCTCCATGTGTCACAGCCTAGAGTGGTTGAGGTACCAGAGGTAAAGAAGTCTGCTAGATTAGCTTGCTTCCCATCTATTTGCTCACAGAGAGCTGGTTAAGGAGCCCTTCTAACAGAGACAGAAGTCAGACACACACAGAAGGTAACAAGGACATGTTGTGTATTCTTTATTGGCCATGGCTCAATTTGAGATTTATTTTAGTGCTTGAATTAATTTGATGCTCGTGAGGGGGACAGGCTGTCAGCACTCACAAAAGCCTGCCTGACAGCCAGGAGGCACCAGGTGGCTTTTATGTATACAGCCTTTGCCTGCACCCCTTGTTCCTGGTGTGCAGAACCAGCTGCCCTGGCCTCTACCCCTCTGCTGTGCAATCCTGATCACCACCCAGAGCAACAGGTACATCAATGCAGGGCTCCTTTCCACCTCCATGCAGTGCTCTTACCCACCTCACCGTGCCTATGAGCTGAGATCAGGTATAGTAGGTGCATCCTAGAAAAAAGGAAGCAATTTGGAAAAGTCAAAAGCCAAGCTACACTATTAACTTTTTTCATTTCCTATCATTTTCAGTAAAGGACTCGCTTAACCTTTATTGAGTTAAGGGTAGAGGAGGTAGAAAAGAAAAAAAGGAAAGAGTTATGCAACCTGGAAATGGAAAGGAACAGTTCTTCTAAGCTGCCAAGGAAGTTCAGCAGTCCCAGTGCCTTCATCTGGAGTCCCTGGTTTAGTGACCTGTTGAGCCATCAGTCATTGTTGGCAGTGTAACACTGTAACCAGAAATACTCTTTTTTTTTCTGAGGATCTCACTTAAAAAGTAATGCTGACTTCCTGGGATGATTTCTCCTGAAAGAAGGTGCTGAGTAAAAACATCTGTGAAGGGCAAAATATTTTTGTTGACTTTTTGTAAAAGCAAGTTCTCATGTAATTCTGTTTCAGAAAGCCTAAAATGCTTCATCAGACAGATCTAGTTCAACCATTTTAGAGTGGATTTAAAGAGTTTCCAAAGTAAACATAGTGCTCAAAATTAGCCTGAAATATTGTACTTCATATAATCTACTTTGGAAAGCTCACTCATTACTACAAGTAATGTCAAATTCTTGCAGCCTCTGGAGGCATATACAAAATTTTAAACAATGCACATCATGTAATGACAAACTGCCATTTATAGAGATCTCAATCCAAACATCAGTTCTTATTCCTCACTAACATCCTCTCAAGGACTAATGCCTGATTTTGCAGAAAAGACTCTCACAGTAATTACCTCTATCAGTGGTGACTTTTGGATTGTAAGGAAAGAGCAAGTGTTCTCCCTTTCCTGCACTCTCCTTGTGCTTCTGGTTCACCCTCTGCAAGTTAAAAAATTGAATATATAGTGGCTTTTCACATTTTTTTTCCTGAAATTTCACAAATATTTCAGAAACATAGAAGATTGTCATGTACTGTGTTTTTGTTTAAAAACTATTATCAGGTAAGACATGTTTTGTTCAATAATCTCTTTGGTCAACAGAACTCATTAGCAGTTAAACATTAATTGCTTCTGTTAAGTACCTACTTAGTCTGAGATCTGGGGGAGAGTAGGAAGACAAAAAAGGGGATAATATTTCTACTCTGTCTCAACAAAGGAGCAGAGAGGATATCCTACCGCAAAAATCCAGACATAATCCAGCTTTTCGCATCTGCAGTGATGTATCTAAAAAATAAAAAAAATTATTTTCTTTAAAATATGAGCAATTGACAAACTGGACCAGATGTGGCCCCAGTGTGGAGGTTTTGGCTGCATAGCAGTGTGATACCTCTCCTGTCTCATGATCAGAAGTACGTGTATTTCGTCAGGCAGCACTAGTAGGAAAAGAGAGAGTTAAGTCCCATTTTTGTTCAGCCCCTGTGAATCCATTTCCAGGAATACCAATGACCCTCCATAGCCCTGAAAGAACTCTGCCTAACAGAGAGGGGAAAACATACAGGAATTTAAAAAAAAAAAAAAAAATTAAAACCAAAATTGTAGTCTTGAAATACATCAGACTCCTGCTATGCTAGCACACAAGGACACCCTGAATCCAGAACTTTGTTTTCCTGTGTTGGAAACTGCAGAGCAAAGGAATTTGGGTTTCTGCCTGCTGTTGAGTGCATTTCCATTTCAAAAACTATACCCTGGTACTTTGTTTTGTTTTCTCAAGGAGGCCTTCACACACCTGAAATCCTTCTATCATCCCAGAAGTGGAGAAGGAAGAAAAAGAGTTGTAAGATACATATTTCTGTCAGTCTATATTTCTGAGCATGCATATTGATATTTAGACACAGAACCACACAATACATAAAGCTGAAAAGCACATACAGAGAAGATAGTGATGTATTCCCTTACTTTCCTCCCCCCTCCCTTACACATGTCTCCTGCTAGTCCTGTATCACATTCTGATGAAAGATATGTAAGAAGGATGTTACACCTGTCAAAGCTTGTTGTATTAATTGGAAATTCAAAACACTGTAGTGAATCAAGGTGAGATTTTGAAGGGAAAAAATAGCCAGAAGTAGGCCATTGGTTTCAGGAAGGCTGGGAATAATGCCAGATGCATGCTGAAAACACATGCATGTGTGTGGCAACATCATACTGAGATGTTCAGTAGTTCAGCTGTTTTGAAAAGCCTGCCTCTAATTTAATTTTGAACAGAAAACACTTCAAACTGACTTCTATAAAAAGTTGGATAGGATAATTACTTTTACTTCACAGCTTTTAGACATCATGTGTCCTGCAGAGGTGACTGGAAGATCTGCTGTGAGAGAGAGGTAAATAACTGTGGCAAGATGTCCTCACACTTCTTATTTTAATTGATCATGTATCCTTCTGCTCTTTCTTCTGTCCTTTGGCTTCTGCACCCGTGCCCTTCACCATCTGGCCAAAGAAGATCCTTCCTTCAGAGTCTGCTTGACCCTCACCTTGCTGGCTGGACAAGTCAAGGTAGCCATAGTAAATTAAAAATAGCTACTAACACCCCATTTTAGATAGAAGAAAACAGTCACTTAAAAAAAAAAATCTAGAAGATCATCTAAAACCACAGTAGTGCCAGGCAACTTTAACACTTTTAAGGATATTTGAGTGGTTGCTTCTCAATCCCGGGCTCCCTGGGACTCCTTGCTATCACATTTTACATAAATTTTTTTGCTGATTGAGGAGTCATGGAGGGCATCTTACAAAGTCAGATGACTCCCACTAAGCAGAGAATTTATCCATCCTATTTACATCTGGCAGTGCAGATGTTCTTTTTAGGAGAAAGGATCTACCCTTTCCTACTTTATCCTGCAGAGTTATCACCTCCCCCCACCACACTGTTTAATGCTCCCATTAAAAAATAACATTCCTTCCCAGCCTCAGCAGCCAGTCCAAAACACCAGAGTCTGGCAGGTTCTTGCTGTCAGATGAAGGAAATGAAACATTTGGATGATGGAGGCCTTTGGACAAACACTAGTAACTACAGTGGGATGCATCCCAGTCCTGCTGCTTTAGAGGCAGGAGGAAGTGAACCGCCAGAGTTTATCTGCTTGCTGCTCCCCTGCCATTTGGCCGTGAGTCAGCTCACAATGTACTCCCTTCTCTCTTCCCTTACACTTTTTCTGGAGACACTTTTTGCCTAGTATTTAGACACATTTTTTATACAAAGGGGTTGTACTTGAGTTTTCCTTAATTCCCTCTCCCTGAGCTATTCCTTCTAATAACACAGAGGTACCTGTCCTCTCAGCAAACCTTCCTAACAAAAAAACCCTTCGAAGTTCCTCAGGTGCTTTGCATTTTCCCCCACACTGGATGACAATGTGTGCTTGCCTTTCCAGTTTGGAGATTGCGTCATTACCAAAGCTCCCTGCTTTCACAAGAATATTTAGGGATCCTCTCAAGCAAATAATTAACTGGTTAGACAAAAATTTGGTAGATTTAACACTCAAATGGTGATAATATTTTCCATTTTAAATTTCCGAAGGATTTAGTCAGACTAAATAGGTTTCTAATCCCTGTGTCTTTCATGATCTTAAGTTGGGTACAACGTGTGTTTCTATGGGGAATTAATGAAACAAAAGAGCCAGCAGTAGTATTCTCCTCAAAGCATAGAAGGAATAATACCCATTTAATGGGACTTATAAAGTTTCTAACAGGCATGCTTTAGAAATAAAAGGAAAAGAAACAAAACACTATTATTGTAGATATCTACAGGAAAAAAACAACATTCAATTTTCAAAATTAAGATCAAATATATTTGTAAAGAAACAGATACTTTATTGCAAGAAAGTTATCTTCCCTTTTTCCTTCTGAAAAACTATAAAAAGTGCAATCTCATTATGATATTATTATTGTTGTTGTTGTTGTTGTTATTGTTATTATTTAAAAATCCTTGTTTGGTCCAAAACCACTTTTCATTGGAAAAAGCTTCACAATGAAATCCCCCAATCTCATTTACATTTTAAGACAAGTAACGTGACTATAAATGCATTATTAGTTACAGCAGATTTCTCAGGACGAACCAGTTTTTAGGGACAAATTTAATTCTATTATGAACCATGGAATTTAATGAAGTGAACTAAAAAAAATGTGGAAGTTGCCTTTGTTTTAGCAGCAAGACAAGTGACATCTCTGTCAACCAGAGATGCAGAAAAACTGGAAGTGGTGAATTTTATTTTTACCTGTATTTTGTACCGAAGGGGCAAACACTCTATTTTTAATCATAATTTTTCCAACAGTGCTTCCTTTTTTTCCTATTTTAGAAAGGACTGACGTTTTTCAGTGCAGTCCTTCTATCCATGTATCTGCAGGACACTTCAGACCAGGAGTTCAAACATGCTGCAGGCTGTGCAGTGACCAGCCGAATGAACACACGTCTCCCACAGAGCCAGCACCTTTAAAAGTACACATGAATTTCTGACAATTCAGTGCTTCAGACTGTGCAGTTTCTTCAACATTTGCAAGGCTGAGACTGTAAAAGCTTTTTTTCAGAGCTGACCTTTTCCCAACTATTTTCCCAGCTTCCCTGACACCGTGTGAAATAAAACATTTCCTTGTAGATTCCTGCAACCCCTGGCTCAGAGGGGAATTATACAGCACATAGCTCCTCCCCAGACATGGACCTGCATGGTGCTGATGTGCCAACACAAGCTGTGATAACTTGTGGTTTTAGGGGCAGTGATTCTCTGGTTCAATTTGCAGTGTGCCAACTGAGATGGCAGTTGTCATGAGAGACAGGACTTCCCCTGGCGACTCACTGATTTCAGGCAACAACAGGGACCCAGGGGTAGAGTTTTGTGATTCAGTTCCATAATGAACACCGAATAAATAGCTTTTCTGAGCAGGGATTCGGCTTCATTCTAACTTCAACAGACACAGGCTCTGAAGTGCCATCTGCCTTCCCCTACCAGTGGCTGCCCACCGGTTCCTATGATTAAGGTGCCACCGGACCTTTGAACCTGTCAGCACAGGACAGCAGTGTTGAAAACATAGGGTACCTCTGTTGAATGGCAATGACTAGATACTTGCCAGCTGCAGTGCTTCCTTACAAAGTCTACTTTTTCTCGTAATGTGTATCATATAAACTAATTTTGCTTTGCTTTCCCCCTCTCATAGAAAAATGGGCCACATGAGTTATGTACCACAGAATCTCCACTGTCTTCAGAATAGGTCTTTGAAAGTGTTTAAATCAAGGACTTTGGTCCCAAGAAAAGACTTCTGTCATTGAATTGTCGACAAAACAGTTGATTTTTTCAGGGAACAGCTGCTAAATAGAGATTTGTTTCACAAGTGGTAAAATAAATTATGAATTTCTAGACAGCAGGAGGATATTGGAGATGGAGATTCATCGGTCTATCCTGGGCATGGGAGGGAAGTATGGTGTAAAACTTACAGACAAGACTGAGAACACGACATTTGATTTGAAATGCAGCAACCAACATCAGATAAACAATTTGCAAGGTGAAGGGTCTACACCCTTCAACCTCCAATGCAGCCTGAACTGTCTTCATCTATAAAATTATTTTGCAAGACAAAAAATCTAATAGGGTCTGACTGCTGGGTATATTTATAGATACAAGATTTTTTGATCAATAGAAAGGGCTGCAAAGGGCATGGAAATAAAAGGAGCAATCCGTGCAGGTATTATGCCAAGCACACACCCAACACAAAATATGCTCATTACAGCATTCTGGATAGGAACTCTCGCTCTGCTGTAATTGTAAAGCACTGCCAGCCTTACTGACAAGTTCATTAGTCAGTCTGTGGTCCCCTGGGCAAAACTCAGACACATGTGAGGGGCTTTGTCATCCAGACACTTTCCTAGCAGTTACAGAGACTTATAAGATCATTTGTGTAGCTGATGTATTTCTATGTCTGCATAATGTGAATTCACACACACTATACTCACATGATTGCACTTGATTTTGATAAGTCACTTGAAGTCTAGAGTAATGGGGTGATGTCCCTTCAACTAGTCTCTTCTGCCTCCCCATCAGCTTTATCGTATTTTCCATTCAAAAGCCAACAGTATATAGCTGCACATATGTACAGCTTGGCCTCATGCTGTTGCACGCTGCCAACAAACATGGGCATTTGACTCCCGCTGTGCCCAAGAGGGTCATTTTGCGCTTTTTGAGGGAAAGAAACAATACGAATGCTCAGCTCATTCCCCAGAGAAAAGCAGTAATCTCTGGAAAAGCACTGAGATATGTGGCAGGCTGGTGCTGCCTGGGCAGCGAGCCCCATCCACAGGCCATGAGGAAGCCCACTCCCATGAAGTGCTAAAATTCTTTAGTTGAAAGAAAGATCCCATGACGCAGTTTAGAAGTAATTTGGCAGCCCTCAATGAGCAGCCACTCCCCACACTACTGTGCAAAACCTTAGAAAAAGCGATCATGGGGAACTGAGTGCCACTTCTGGGCAATAGTCATAGGACTTTTGGGACCAGCTTCTGCCTCAGAGAGATGGTTCAGATTTATTATATATTTTTCATTGTTTTTCTCCATGGAACCATGACTTTACCAGCTTAGCTTGTTAAACTTTTCAGCCTTTCAAATTACACAGTGTTTTCAATAATACTCTTAAAAAAAATTTTAGTTACAACTTCTAAACTGTATTCAGAACTCAATAAGCTGAATCTAGCAAAATGAACAGGCATCAAAAACTCAGGAATTTTTCTTATTCTTATTTTCTTATTTTTCTTATTTTTGAACTATCTCTATCTTTAAGGAAGGGTAAGCTTATAGGGAAAGAAGGTCATATTTTCTCCAAATCAATTAACATAAAGATACAGGATGACTAGACATTGATTTAGTTGAGGAATTCTAAAGAATCTGTTTAATGTCAGCACTAAAGTCCTGATTTTTCAGGCATGCAATTCTTACACCTATTGTCATTTAGCCATGGCCTAAATTTTACTTCCAATTAGTTTTACCCATTAACCACCATAGGCCTAAAACATATCCTTAACTATTCAACTGACAGGTAGTTTGGACTGGAAATGCACACAGCCTTTCTCTTGTCTTAAGAGATTGGTATTAAATAATTTGAAAATAATTGAATTGTTCATGGTATCCTCACTTGAGCTCCCTACTCACAGATCATTGATCAGCAGAAAACCTCATCAGACTCTCAAAGATTTGTGATATCTAAACACAGGGAACAGACAAACACAGTTTAGCTGGTGATGAAAGGGCAGCAAGTGAAAGGAAGACTGCTTCAGAGATGAAGATAGAAAACACCAGGTGTGTTTCTTCAGTATCACTGATTTTGAGCCCTGTATAAATGTATCTTTAGCCCCTTTCTCAAATTTTCTACTAGTAAACAATGTGTGTAACTTGTAGTCATGGGGTTTTTTCTATATAACTTTAGGAATCATCAGCCTGGTACATATATCTCACCTCTGCAAGCTGAGTCCTATGCTGGCGAAAGAAACAGGCTATGTATTGTCATAGGGTTCTTAGTCTAACAGCCACACTTACCTTTTCCAGGATTTCATCCTGAGCAGCAGTGGCAACAATCACAGTCTGTCCTTCATCTGCCAACAAGCAGATTTTAGGCTGCTTTCTGAAGTGAAAAAACAACCATACTTATGCAATCATATTCTGCGTGTCAGCTTGTTTATTCTCTGCATGCATCTAGCATCCCTAACTTTTGAACTCTGTGTCTGATTTCAGCTAAATTACCAGAAGAACACTCATCTGAAATATTTTAAGCTCGTTTAAACTGCTGTTGATAGTCTTGAAGAGAAAGATACTGTGAGTATCCAGAAAGGAGAGAAACATGAAAAGTGTAATTTCTAAAGAGGAAAAGTCAATTGACCTTCACACCTTTAGACATCAATCTAAAAAGTTTTTTCATGGGTAACCAGACTGCCTTTGGTCTGCCACTTACAGGAAGACTTGCTGAAGGCAGACTCAGCTTTGCCTTCTCATGGAGGTATGGGAAAGAGCCCACGAACAATTCAGTTTTTCCAGTCCCTCTCTTTGCCCCTTATATTTTTGTCCCGAGTCTATTGTGTGTATATATGCACAGCAGCACTTCCAAATTGCTGATTCACATAGTCAGGCTAAAGATGAGTTTCCACATGGCAACTGCCTCACTTTCTACCTTTTCTGTCCCTGCAGGCTTGCAGGTGATGACTTCAAACTACCTGTGCGTATCTTACTGCCTTAGCTTTCCTCCAAGGCTAAAGGCTTGCAGAAAAACTCTCTTTTTTCTAGTTAATTTAGGCTTTTTTGAGCAGCTGTAGGCAGGAACTCTGGCTCTCTCTGAAGTTGCTAAAGGCCCTTGGCCATACTTTTCTGTTGTTTTTCCTCAGATCTAAATGTTATCAGTGTGGAACAGATTTTATTGTAGAGTATGTTTCCCAGGGAAATGCCCTGAGTTCCCAACACATGCCAACTGTCAGTTTGCCAAAACCATACCCTAAGGCAAGAATTAAATTTAGGCAAATGGAAGTGCCCTGAGAAATTCAGGCTGGGAACAGAGAGGGCACAGCAAGTAGACAAGAAAATATTTGATGTCAGCAAGAAAACAGATCTCTAAGTGATGGGAAGTGTTTCCATTTTAATGGTAATTTGCCTTATGTGCAGACATAAATCTCAAAGAAGAGACTTACTCCTCCCTTGGCTGACATGAATATAGCCTTTCTCTCAGCAGTTCTGCCCACCTGAATTTAAAACCCTTCCAGGATAGTTTGGATTTACAGGAGGAGAGAAAGTAGTCTCAAGACCAGTAATGGTGGGGCATTTGGGATCCTTCAACTCTAACCTATACTCAGAGCTTCTCTGTGCCCTAAAGACATTCTGTGCCCTAACCATTCTGGCCTCCTGCCATTGTCAGTATAATTGTTCATACACTTATCCCTGTTAATAGATAATCACCAACTAGAATCTCTTAACAGGAACATCATTATTTCCCGGAAACTGTAAAAAGTAGCTCTCTGACCCTGGATCCTCTTGAGATGTTTCACCTGCTTTTTTTTGTATTTTTAGGTAAAAACTATAGACGCTCATTCATTTTATTTTTAATATCGGAAAATACACGTGTCTTTATTACAATTTTATAATTGGCCACCTCTTCAGTTAAAATTTTAGAAGCATTTAATGTTTGACAACAGACTGTTGTCAAAAATACAGCTACGATACAATTTTTATCAGCTTTTGCCCATCACTTCATGTAAAGTGGAGCAGAATTCAAACTTGTTGTAGCTTTTATGTACGATCTCAGTGTTTTAGCTCTGTAGTGATTTTAGCTGCTGCACTTCACAAAAAAGGACGTATCTCTATTTTGTTTCATATGTGGTATTCGGAAATCCCTTAGCACTGAGCCTTTGGACAGTTCTGTCACTGTTCTGGTAAAGCTCCGTGACCTGCACACCTGTTTTTGAAGCTTAACAGATCAGTATGTCGGAACTTAAGCTTCATCCGAAGTGCATTTTTTCCTGTCAAGATCCTTTCAAAGGCACAGTGCCCCCATCAGGGTCATCTTTTCTCCTGCTCTTGCAAAAGCTATGAAGCATCCCCCCATCAGTGATGCCTTTCAGCCTTTCTCCTTTCTAGATAAAAGAAGTCCTGGAAACAGTCATCCACTGACTTTCTTCAGTACTTCAGCTAGCTCAGTGGTGTTTAAACCTTGTATCTCAGCATTTCCAGTTCCCTGAATTAAGGGTTTTCATGCTATCTTCCAAAGTAACAAGAAGGGAAACCTAAGGTATGAGTCAGCTCTGGACTCTAAGTAACAGATGTTGTCTAGAGCAACTGAAGCACTTTCAGTCATGCATTTTTCTGTCCCCCTGGACTACTTCTACCTTTTCTTTTGGTCAAGTATTTATCTATAACCTTCTTGAATCCTTTCTGACAGTACTAACAAATAGCATCTCAGGGAGCTTTTTCTTCCCCGAACTCTCATGTGTCCTCTGCCTCATAGTTTTTCTAGCACTCTCCACATTCCTATCTCAGTGTTCTCTTCTCCATGATTCCTATTCCCTAACCAACCCCACAGTCAGTAGCCAATAGGGCTGTCTCCCAAGGAGAGCCTGGGATGGCATTTCCCAGCACCAACACTGTGGACAACACAAACCCAGACCACCCCATGAGTGGGAAAACTGAGGCACAGTTAGAGAGTGGTCCTGTTTCCAATCCAGTGATTTTTCCAGCTCTGAGCTGCGGGGTGGGTACCAGGTCCTGCCATCAGGTTTTCCTCAGCCCATCACCACCTAGTACCATCCTGTTTCTGTTCGAGGACAGGGATTTCTCTCAAAGTAAGTATCTCTGATAATTCTCTCTGTTCCCTTCACTGGACTGGATACCTAACTAAGGTAGGAATTCCCTGTAGGTGCAGCCAGGTTTTGCCATTAGCTTCTGACAAGTCTTTCCCTTACCACTCAGCTCCACAATTCACCTTGCTATAAGGCAGCAAGTATTTCCTCTTTTTCCATCATTCCAAAAGTTCAAAAACACCCAGCATAGCAGCTGGACCTGTTTGTTGACACCAGTTAGATGATCCTTGACCACCCTGCTACCAAAGCAACCATTCTGCCATTATTAGCACTGAGCAGTGAGGAGGCAACCCTGGTTAAACACTGAAAAACTAACATTGGGCTTTCAGAAACCACTCCTTAATGATCTTTCACAACCCTCCAGAAAAACCTCATTAGCAGCAGCAGAAACCCTGGAGCTGTGCAGAACACATCCAGCATGTGTCGAAGGAGACCATTAGTTTGTCTCCTGATGAAAGAGGCCCATGAGTCACAGTGTGGGAGTCACTTGGGGGCCAGCAGATATTTTGAGAATAGTGAGAAAGGACATTTAAACAATCTAAGTGGAAACCCAGCAGCAACAGGCAAGTCACAAAAGGGGTAGCTGTAGACATTCTGAACTGAGAACAAACAAACAGAGTGTCAAGTTTAATATTTTTCAGCTTTTGAGGCAGAATGCCAGTTTAAGTTAATTTGGAGGAAATATCAGCATGCAGTACAAAATGATCTCTGCTGTATGAGATCTCTTTACAGAGAAGAGTTCAGCACCTTTGGTATGAACTTGGCCAGAACAGACTCAAAGTTGTTCTCTTTCTCTTTTGCAAAAACAATGACTTTACTTTTCTAGTGAGCAAAGTTCAAGTAGAAGTTATTCTGCCCTCATCCCCTCAGTGCAAAACTAAAACATCCAAATGAACAGATGTCAAAATGTGCTCTGGATGTCGTAAATACTTTTTGAATTCTTCTGTTTTGGACCATATCCAACTAATGTAGCTAGAGATGCTGCACCAAAATCACACTTGAAGTTTTGACCTACGTGTCTTTTACATTTACATTCCTTGGCCACCCTTATTTTTAATGATGCTCAGAAACATTTAACAGATTCAGCTACTTGCATCTCTCCATTCTCACCGTCTACTTCTCTGTCAGTCAGCCTTCATCTTTTTCAGGGAACCAATTCTTGCAAAGTGCCAGGTGTGATCAGCTGACATTTAACTGAACAGAAATAGGGGCTGCTCAGCCTCCTGAAATATCTGCTCAGATCTTTTTAGGGCTTTCCAGATATACTGATCTATGATGTGGACTAATTGGAATTGAGACAAATCCTCACATTGATTTTGCTTGAGCTAAGCTGGAACAAGAACCAAATTCTTCAGAGAAGATGGCTATCCTGAGGTTTCTTGCTTCTAATTCTCCTATCAGACACATTTTTCCCAGTATCTGATTATTTTATTTATTTATTTATTTTTACATAAAAGCTGCCTTGTCCTCAGTCAAAAGAGTGACATTAAGGCTGAATATTGCACTGCCCAGTTTCAAGATTTTATAAGTCTCATAATCTGGTTTCTTATCATCGTAGCTAGCTTTCAAACAAGAGAAGAAAAAAACAATGCTTATGAAATCTAAATGCACAAAATGCTCCCAAAATTCAGCTGTAAGATATTCAAAGAGCATTTAGGACTGGTGATATTGGCTGACCTTCCTTAGCTGTTTCCTTGTGGAGTCTGTCTCCTGTAAATGAGGAACATTCCCATGGATTCACAGAAGTTATCCTCAGTCATTTGTAAAATGGTGTTCACCTCCCAAACTTGCCTATTTGCATATGCAGAAAGTGAAAGAAGAGGATTTGCATAATGGCAGCAGAATGCTAAATAAATTGCAGGTATGTATCTTAAATAGCCCATGCTCTCTTCATCCGAAGACTCAATGATCTTAGAGGTGTTTTCCAACCTAAACAATTCCATGATACTGTGATTCTGTGGTTCTGTGAAGTGACAGTACCGTTAAGGGAATGTCCTGTTTGTTGAAAGAAGTGGAGTCTGGGTTCATTTGCCTGACATGTCATCTTCTGCTTCTTTATAGAGTTTAGGATAGCTGCCTCCAACACAAAACTTCAGAGTACAGAATGATTTTTCTTTAAATGAAAGAAGAGACTGAAAAGAAAAATAGAAAAATTGAAATTCATAGAAGTAGTGTAAGGCCACCTTAGAAATATTTTGTCAGATGCACAGGAGGTCTGTGGCATATATTTAAGCAGAAAAAGGAAAAAACAGTGTACACTAATAGCAAAGTATATGAATATATATGTAAACATCTTCCAAAAACTAGACCAGACAGGGCTGGCAGAATTAATGAATAGAAATCACAGTTAGCACCAGGGGAAAGAAAAGTATTATGATCTAGGTGTTACTTACATGATGTTCTGAAAACAGCCATATCTAAGTATATGCTTAAGTGTTTCAGTAAAACAAGATTAAAACATTGCCACTGTCCAAAGAGACTCTGTAATTAGAATTGGACTCCCAGGATAGCACATAAGCACGAAAAATTCTCTACCTTTTCTTTTTGATCACATTTCTTAAAAAAAATTACTCAGAAGAGTTTCATTTACATGTCACAGACAACTTGATCTATATTCAGAAAGAACATTATGTTGTCCTCGGATGTCAAAATAATTTTGTCTCTTAACCTGAGTTTGGAGTCAGACATAAGGATGCAATGCATGTGGCTCCCATTAAAGTGTTAATCTGTAACACCTGCAGTTCACAGAAGTTGCTATACTTTAAATAAACCGAAACTTTTCTTTCCTATTCCACTGTTATGCAGTGCTTAGTTGCAAATTGTTTTTCTAACTTGACTTCTAATTTTGAAAAAAAATACAATTTAGACTTGCTACTGAGGAAGCTTAATTCAGTTTCCTGCTCCATCACAGATTCCCTGTGGGTCTTTCAGGAAGTCACACAGGTTGGCTTTTAAGAGATAGATTGGAACTTTGCTTCCCTTTGAAATATTTTGTAGTTCCGGCCTTAGGCTCTAAGACTGTCTATAATATGTATACAGTCATATAGACATACCATCCCCTTGGAAGTAGCTTGTAGTGGATTAAGATTTTTCTACCTACTAGCTCTTCATTATGGGTCTTCTCCTGTTTTGGTAGCCAACCTGCATTATGAGATTGTATGATTATTTATAGTCTGCCTCAGTACAAAATCAGCTAGTTTAGCCTGAATTGTTATTGGAGGTAGTCTGGGCTATTGTCACAGATCAGGGAGCTGAGGAAGAAATAATGCCTGGAAGATGATAAATTCAATAATAAACAGTAGAAAAAAGGATGGGGCAAATAACAGCTTGACCAGTTACACATCTACTTATGTACAGAGGACACCCCTGCCTTTAGACATAGTCATGATCCTCAGTACTGGGAAGGCATAAGCAGGATGAGGGTAGACAGGTTAGGATTATGGTACACCAGAACAAAGTACAAGCAAGTTGATATTTGGTCTGGAGAACACAAAGAAACACTTAGACAGCAGTACCAAGAAGGGACACAGCCAGAAGTTCAAATGTGTGCCAGGGAGAAGGATGGAAGAATATGGGGGCAGACCAAGCCAAAGAACATAGCAAGAAGATAGTCAAAAGCTGGAGAGATATGAGGAACAAGCATTTGCAATGATGAGAGGGCACCACAAGGATAAAAAACTGACAGTAGATGTTGGGCAAACAGGTGCTGGTTAAATGGGTTCATCCAACAGGTCAGAACATTTGCTTTGGGGAGGTTTTAGTCCCCTGGTAGCACAGCTACCACCAGGCACCTAGCACTTAATTGCTTCTGCAGGGTCCCGCAGAAGGGCAGCTCAGCATTATGGCAGTCAAACCTACATAAGCATCATGCTGGAAGAGCACTTCCTTTCGCAAGAATGAAATAAATTACTGGAGAAAAAAATCACTTCTACCAAGACTCTGAAAAACAAGGATTACATCTGAGAGATCCTCCTTGCATTATAAGCAGCTGACTCTCTTCCCAGGCTGCTCAGAAATACTTGGTAGATATATTCTACAATATATCTATTGTAGAATAAAAGAATAAAAATTCCACACATCCTTTGTGGGATTTTGTATCAACATATTAATTTTCAGTCAAAAGCAGCAACAAGTCCTCCAGAAGTGGGATCCATGTTAGTAAAGAAAACAATAGATACTTATTCTAATGCATTCTGCCTTAAATATTTTCAATGTCATAAACTCAATTTTGGGTGTATCTGAAATGCCTCTTACACATCACTGGCATTTCAATTTGTCCTTTCCCTCATCTCCAAAAGATAAGGTGTGTTTGGGTCACAGATTACAAGTAAATGTCCTGTTCCTGCTGACAAATCTGGTAGCAATGAGCCCTCATACTAGTAAGCTGTGTTTTCTTTAATGAGGTCCTTACACTAAGCATAGGGACTGCTTATTAAAAGTGCTTTTAATGAGGTCAATAGTACCACTCAGCATTTGGTTGACCTATGGGAAGGTAAGAAGAGTTCTAATGCTGCAATTTTAGCAGATCTCTTGGTACTTATCAGAAGTGTTATGAAACCTGGTGTCTTACTTTATTCTGCAGCTCCCAAAGGTTTGTGACTATTTGGAATTCTAATCTGTGTTAAAAAGAAAGCAGTTATGGTAACGACAGAACTAATGATGACTGGTTTTCTACTTACTTACATCCTACATTTGTTCATCTTTCTGCCTGCCCCTACCACAATTATCTCAGCTACTCCTCTGCCCACCCCAAACTCCCTCCCATGTGACCTCACTTCAGGTCTGTAACTGTGGTTATTTCAGCCCATGATGAAGTCTCTTGTGCTTGCACCAAAGCTTTTGCCTCAGTGATAGTATTAATTTGATGCTTGCTTTTTTTTACAGCTGCCAAAACTTGTCAGAAGTGAAACTTGTCAGACCTTTGTAACTTCAAGATACTTTGCCCTTTTGCTGACTCTGGTAAGATCAGCAGCTTGTTCAAGGCAGTGAGGCAAGCAAAGAGACTGATGGAAGCAGATTTCAGTCACACTTTCTTAAAAACCCAACTCTCTAATGAGTCATTATGGCCAACAAAGAATGCTCACATGATCCCTAAACTTAAAAATTAAGTTTCCAAAAAAGGCATCTCAAACCTGATTCATAACGTTTAATGATTCTGTGGACGAGATTCATTACATATTTCATCTGCAAATCTACATAAGCTATATGTCTTTGTGGCCTATTCTAGCCTCTGAGATAGCTAGCTTTCTGCTGGCACATGTCTTTTTTGGAGAGATGTGATTGATGTCAGGAAGTTAATTCGTTAACTTTTTTCAAAATAATTTGTTTCAAAATTATTTTCTGAAACCTCAGGGAAGAGAAAGCACCTTTTCCTCTCCAATCCCATAAGCTGTACAGTGCATAAAGGCTACTGCTCCCTAACTGTGCGATGAAAACTGCAATGCAATTTTACTCCTCTCAACAGAAGGTAAAATAAAATAGGTTTTCCACCATGGAATTACCCTTATTCTAAAGGTTTTAATCTTCTGAGTTTAAAGATGTTCTCCGTGGCTCCCTCTGTTATATTCAGCAGCGTGCATTGATGTTCAGTTTTGCTCTCCCTGTCATTTCGGTTTACGCATTAGTACTTGCATTTGAAACGAAGAAATCCCTGGGAAACTCCCCCCGGAAAGGCAGCTGACTTTTCCCACAGATACAGCTAGTGCCATGTTACTCATTACCCTGACTGCCTCTAAACATGCTGTTGTGCATCTGAGAAGGGGGGCACAGCAGCTCATCCTGCCCTGGAGGGTATTCGAGTCGATGCCAGGGGCTATCTGAACAAGAAACAAAGAATGCAAGTGCTTTATAACCACCCCCCTGGGACAGCAGGAATGTGAGCCAAAGCACTTTGCTACCACTGGAAGAAAAACGTCCCTTAGTGCTGCCTTCACGACTGCCGGCACTGCAAACCAGCTGATAGCTGTGTGAGATCAGCCCCAGGAAAATAGCAAGTCTTGGTTAGGGCTCCTCCCCTGCCCAAAGAAAACAGTGACTCTGTCAATGCAGAGTCCTGCCAAGTACATACCAGCCAGAAAACAGAAACACTGGATTCTCCTGTGTCTGTGAAATCAGTCAGTCTGAGTCTCATATGCAAACTCTATCTAACTCCATCTGTCACTCCTGCAAATCAAAAAGACACACACTAAAATGGTGCGGTTACCTTATAAATCCTGCTTTGCTCTTTACACCTTTTGAGTTGATGTGGGTTCTTGGAGTCTTTGGGGTATGCTGACATCATCTTTTCCAGCTTTTCTCCACAAAACAAAATGATGAGAAACTCTGTGTTTGCCAGTAACACTGGAGGGGCTGCCAAGGTTTCTGGTCTGGATTGGCACAGTGGACAGCTGAGCTTCTCCTGCCATTTATAGGCACAGACCTGTTGACTAAAAAAAGAACATCAAAAGTCAGAAGCAGGAAGAAGAGTCCATGACTTTTCCAAAGTATTTCTGCAAAAATAAAAGAAAATTAAAAAGAATAATTTTGCTGAAAAGCTTATAATAGGCATATTACTCTTTGATTTTCATGTTCTGCCAATGTGGCTTAGCCACGGGTTTCACAGCTAAAACTCAGAGATTGTAAAGCTAGGGTTGAGGCTTTTTAGACATAACAGATTCTTGTACAAGGCAAGTATAGTGAAGATTTAGTATCTTCCCTAGAGTTTAAATGTCCATTAAGATTTACACATAGTGAAAATGGCTTCACAGGGTATCCTGAGTTGGAAGGGACCCATACAGATCATCAAGTCCAACTCTTAATGGCCTCTGAGGGGATCAAACCCACAACCTTAGCACTATTAACATCATGCTCTAAACAATAGAGCTAATCTCAGGGTTTCTACTATGCAGTGTCTGGCATCATCTTTTTAACAAATTAAGTATGACCTGATGATCTATAACAAGGTAACATTCTGATACCTGAGGACGGAAAGATGGGAAGATGCATCAGGAGGTTTCCACTGCTCTTTTCATGTGAGTGCTGTCTCTTTTCCACATTCAATAAAGACCTATGTGATATATTATTTTGTCAAGTTCACAGTTGCAGAGGTAATCAGGAAAATACAGCGTTGCTTTTTTTTTTTCTGCCTGTAAGTTTTATTTTTTATTTTCATTGTGCTACTCTGTATCGTCATTTAATAGTGACACCACATCTGTCTCTGTCTTATTTACTTTATATGCTAAGGCCATGTTTGACAGCAACTTAGCTGGAGTTAAGCAAGTACTTAACCGGTCCCTCAGGAATTAGTTCTTTTAATGTTAAAGAAGAAAAAAAGATGAATAATAATGGTTTAAAGTTCCTTTGTTTCTCAGTGCCCTTCTGGAAATACTTAAGATAGGCTTGATTTTTTTTTTTTTAATTGAGAAACTTCAAACCACCAGGCATAAATTAGCACAGAAGTAAATCCTCACAGAACTAGAATCTAAGTAGGTTGCACTGTGAAGAAATATTTTGTAGTAATTTAGACATGCTTCATAGAAAGTAATTAGTGATTATCTAATATTCCAGTGTGGCTTTCCTACAACTGCTATTAAAATCTTTTGAACACAACAGAACATGAGATAACAGGCAAAAAAGAAATTCTTATTGAAAGATGGCCATGAAACCTGAGCAGGCAAATGCAATCCATGTGAGACAGTGAGGCCAGATTTCTTTCTGATAATAATTCCGCATAGGAAAAACTACACATGAAGGAAATACAGCACAGGGCAGAGCTATTAGCAGAAGTGCAGCTGTCTTATATTCAAAGCAATCACGGGGTGATAGCTTCCAGTAACTCTCTAGGCATACTCAAAGGAGATAGAGAATGTAGACCCAAGATCAAGACTCAGCAATGAGAGTTTCCCCGATGAAGGTCAAAAGCTGCAATACCATTACCCAATATTTTACAGAAGAACATTTTATGATGTTGCTGATGATAAAAGGAATGACTGCTGCTATTGTTGTCAGAGATATTTTTGTGTACTGTGGAAATAGTCTCCTCATCCCTTGAAGTCAAGAGGAGTTTTATACTTCCTTCCTTCATTCTAACAGACTCTGGGCCTGATGTTAAGCATGCCAGAGCATGCTTGCATTCTTGTTCAGCAGATCTGGGCAGAACACAAAAAAAGTACTTTCAAACAAATAAATGGAGACAATTATTATTATAATCATCATCATCATCATCAATATCATCATCAGCAATGATACTATGAATATCCAATGGCTCTTTTCAAATACCTTATAAGCACCTGTACTAGAAGAAATGTTGCTGAAAATTCACATATTTGCAGTATTCTTCGTAGTGTAAACTTCAAGCATGTCTGTGCCAGGAATTCAAGAGTAAATTTTCAACATGCAGAATCATATTGTATGCTCAGTTTAAGATGCTTCGAAGGGCCTAATTTTCCAGATAACCAGTGCTCAACTCTTCCTCAGAAATGCTTTAGAATGTCTTACTTCTGAAAATACAATCCCAGATTCCAAGAGTTAGGCTTGTTTAGTCAGGGATTAGAAACTATTTTAAAAGCATTTGCATTTCTCAAGTCTCAATACCTAAAGTTAAAGACCTTTTTTACATTAATATATCAACATCTTTGTAAGTTGCCTAGACTAAAAACTGCCTAGTGCCCAAAGTCTTCAAGTAAATGTGGGATGCTTTTTCCCCAAAATGAACCCAACAGATCATCCCAGAAACAAGAACTTTCAGTTTCTCTGTTTAATTCACGTGACTTTGAGTGGATTTCATGGATGCAAATGAAAAAAGAGATGTTTTTTCAACTCTACAAACCACAGTGCATATATTTGTTTTGTCTCCCTTTCTCCTCTCTCCTCCACTCCACTCATCTCTCCTTCCTTCCTTCTTTCCTTCCTTCCTTCTTTCATCCTTCCTTCTTTCCTTCCTCCCTCCCTCCCCTCCCCTCCCCTCTTCTCCTCTCCCCTCCTCTTCCCAAACCTTCCCAAACCTTCCCAAGCCTTCCTTTCCTGAACCTTCTCAAACCTTCCCTTCCCAAAGCGTCCTTTCCTCTCTCTGTCATTTTTCAGGTTCTACTCCCAGTCAAAAAGTTGCTCTGGACTCTCTGAAATACTGATAATTTATGTTTTTTTAAATGCGAAATACCAAGACCCTGAGGGATCTCTTAATGAATGAGGCTTGAAACAGTATTTTGTCAGGCTAATTGCATGCTGTAAATGATTTCAGGTTAAATCTGAAAATATATGTGGCTTGAGGTTGCAGTGTTATGGATGAAACATTAAGAATGTCCTTCTTCATTATTACCTGGCTTATTTCTTTGAGCCAATCATGACAGTCTAATCATTGCCTTTGGATATGTGCTTGCAAGTCACTCTGAAGACAACAAGACTTTTAACTGCATGTCCCAAGGCAAGGTTTTGCCCTATATTTCCAGTGATAACAAGTATTTTAAGCGCATTTGTAATTAATAGTTCACCAAGAGTTCTTTTTTTTTCTTCCTTCTTGTGGACAAGCTGGTAAAAATGTCTAATGTAATAGTGGAATATGTCACTCTGGTTGGAAGTAAGGCCAGTGTAGCAAAAGTGACAGGCTCTTGTTCCATTTCTTATTCATTACGAACATGACTGCATGTTGTTCATACAACCTTAGTTGTATGGCATGGGCACAGTATGGTAATATCCTGCTGGGATTTAGTTGTTCCTTGACTGTGTAACAAAACAGAAAGATTTAAATTGCATGTAATGAATCTGTGCAATGTTTTCTTACTGGGCAATGCAAGCTATAGTTTCATAGTAATAACAAACTTGAAGTCCATCATATCCACTATCTATGCTTGGAGTGTTTCCTGCAGTGCATGTCCCAGGCTGCAGCGCAGGTTTTGATCAGCTTAATTTTAAATGTCCCAAGTAATAGGACATCAACTCTGCCATAACTGCTGTGTAAACAATCCCAGTGTCAGGATCTTTCTCTGGTATAAAATAATGATGTTTTTTTTTAGTTTCCATCATTTAATAATGTACAGTCCTATTGCCTGTGTGGGTACTCTTCAAGTGCTTTTAGAGAATAACTGTACCATAACATACTCCCAAACACAGCTTTGTATCCCATTTGATTGTCCACCCTTGCCCACAGCCCACCCCCAATCCCTGGCTTATGCCCAATGCCTGGGGCTGCGACCAGTATCCTGCTCCCTGGTTGGAGCTGTGGGATGGGTCCTGGCTGCCAGGACCTGTCCTGCCTTATGGCTATGCCATCCACAGGTACTCGTGTTCAACCCATCTCTGTATGTTCTTGCCCTGTTATTAATGCTCAGTGTAAGAGAAGGGGATAATTATCATCTTGGGGATGAAGCTCTTGAAGGGTTCATTGGCTTGTTTTGATTTTCACAGAAGGAAATGAGAAGATAATATCTGTTGGACAGAGTCCTGTTGGAGATCAGAAATGACAGGAGAAAATCAGAAACCCTGGATTGTCAATACTATCAGAGAATGTCGAAACACAGAGACACCAGGACTGCAGTTACTGCTGCGTAGTCCCTCACACTCACAGCCCAGAG
The DNA here is from genome assembly GCF_025592945.1 of Manacus candei. NCBI lineage: Eukaryota > Metazoa > Chordata > Aves > Passeriformes > Pipridae > Manacus > Manacus candei. Next base: position 8,962,067 of record NW_026138066.1, read on the forward strand.
CGACGTCTGCTCCTGGTGAGTGGCGCTGTTCCAGGGCAGTGTTGCTCTGGATTTCATGAAGATAATGTAGGAGCAGCTCAATTAAGAGAAGAAATCAATTGGAGAATTGCCCTGTAATTGTACTTCCTGAGGCAGCTGCACTCTCTTTGCTCAGCTACAGACATTCCTTCACTCTCTAGGGTGACAGAAAAGATGGGTTTACTTCTGACACCATCTCCAAAGTCTTTACATCAGGTATTGAATCAATCCCACTGTGTTAATATTAAATAATAGGAATACAGAATGACCAAGGCAAGCTGCAGTATTGCCTAGAGGAATAAAACCTTTCACTGGAAATGAGGGGAGAAATTCTGAGAAGACCTACCAAACTGAAGAAATTTGTAATACAAAACCAGATTAGATTTACTTTAGACAAGCACAAGGTAAACAACACTGGAAGGAACAATTTAAGATACTGATAAATACTGATGGATTCAGAATTAGCTGTTATTTCTTAGGGAAATAGGTCTAGACATCATTATGGATCATTCAATGAAGACATCTGCTCTGCATGAAGAAGTAGCAAATAAGATGCTTGTCTTCATGGGAAAGGAGGTGGCAAATAGCAAAACCAAAATTATATAAAATGCTATTTTTTACAACCTGCTCTACTGCATGTCCTTACTTTGCTTTTGGTCACTTCAGTTCAAAGAGGCCATGAGAAAAAATGAAAGAGATTTTGAGAAAGCCAAGTGAAATTTATTAGAATCACAGGAGAATATTTCAAAAAGGGTAAAAACAGAAAAAACCTATATTCATTAATTTGGCTAGGAGAAAAGTGAAGTGTGGTAATGTCATGGTTTAACTCCAGCTGGCAACTGAGCCTCACACAGCCACTTGCTCACTCTTCCCCAGTGGATGGGGGAGAGAATCAGCAGAGCAAAAGTGAGAAAACTTGTGGATAAGACAAAGAGTTTAATGGGTAAAGCAAAAGGTGTGCATACACGCAAGGAAGGCAAAACAAGGAATTCATTCACCACTTCCCATGGTCAGGCAGATGTCCAGCCATCCCCAGGAAAGCAGGGCTCCAGCATGTATAATGGTTACTTGGTAAGGCAAAGACCATCACTCTGAATGTTCCCCCTTCCTTCTTCTTCCCTCAGCTTTATATGCAGAGCATGATGTCATATGGTATGGAAAATCCCTTGGTTCAGTGGGGATCAACTCTCCCAGCTCTGTCCTCTCCCAACTTCTTGTGCACCAACAGCCTCCTCCATAGTGGGCTGGGGAGAGGGACAGAAAATACCTTAACTCTGTGTAAGCATGCTCAGCAGTGACTGGAACATTCCTGCTCTATCACCTCTGTTTCCAGTACAAATCTAAAACAGAGCCCTGTACCAGCCACTGTGAAGAAAATTAACTCTATTCCAACCAACAGATAGGAGAGAGCTGTCCAAAATACTATATAGTGCAGAAAGAAACCTAACCATATAATAAATAATGTCTCCATTTTTCTATAATGTGTGCTCAAAGAATGTTCTAGAAGAACACAATGAAATATCATTATATTGGATATTAGGAAAAGTTTCTTCACTGAAAAGGTGATCAAGCATTGGAACAGGCTGCCCAGTGAAGTGGTGGAATCACCGTCCCTGGAAGTGTTCAAAAGATGTGTAGACGTGGTGCATATGGACATGGTTTAATGGTGGACTTGGCAGTGCTGGGTTAATCTTTGGACTCAGTGATCTTAAAGGTCTTTTCCAGCCTTAATGATTCTATGATGTTATTATCATTCATAACATAGCCTGCAATGTCCTGGGATGCAGGATGAAATTGCAGCAAGCATGTTTAGGTCCTGATTATCCATTAATGGTAGTGACTGTCATTCACAGTAGGGTCCCACAACCACTGTAGGAGTGCTCTGAAAGTGCCTCACTATAAATAAGTCCCTTATAAGAATAGGTGAAGAGGGAGACTAGGATAAAATTTTCTAAGTTCAGATAAAATATCAAGTTCTATAATATCTGCATGCCTCAGGGCACTTGCACTAACCCATTGCTGTTGAGAGGATGACACTATGATATACAGGATCTCAGAGTTTTGTTAATGTAAAATTTTAGTCTGCATCACTCAGTATCAGCTCTCCCTGCTAAACTGACTCCTGGATCAGAGATATCCCCCAAAACCCCGTAGCACCTCTACCCCTCCATGAACAGTGCTCACTAATCTCTGTGGGACATTCTTCCCCTGATAATCATTTTCATACTCTGTACTTTAATTCACAACTGAATTTAGAAAGGTCTTCCTCCTTTGCAAAAACTGGCAGTGAGGCTGAAGACAGAGGTAAACGAATGTCTGGGACTTCACAGAAACATGGAAGAAGAAATAAAGGAAGAGACACGTGCATGGAAAACGGTCAATTTAAAGTAAAAATTCTCAAATGAATGATGGAGGGAGAAAAAGATGAAGCATTTGAGAGATGGGAGGGTACAACGAAACAATAGAAAGGGTGAAGACAAAATGGAATAGAAGGAGTCTGAAAGGAAAAAGGGGTGGAAGGAAAAAATATAGCACAGATTATTCAGAGGCCACAAAGAGTAGGGAATATAAAGGCATATAAATTTGAGGGGAAAAGAAGGTAGGCAAGTACGAAAGGAGCAGAGAAAAGAGCTAAATGAAAGGAGACCTAAAATTAAAAAAAAAAAAAAAAAAGGTAAAAATATGTGAAAAGACAACTTGAAATATGCCATGGAATAAGTAAGAAAGACTGTTTCCATAGAAATAGAAATGTTAACAAAGGATGGTGAAAGTGGAGAGGCAGAATTGAGGATGTATGTAAGGTGGAATTTGAGAGAGAAGACCATGCACTACCGATGTACTACCAATGCCTTCCAGTGCAGGACAGAGAATGAACTCTGTCCACTACCCCCAATTCAGAGTTTCTTCTGTGCAGGGTCCAAGTGTGAGATATATGAAAATACAAAACAATGAATACGTCTTAGTGGTATAACTGTTGGACAATTCATAATACAGTGAATCTAAGAGCATTCTGCTGATCATCTTAGAAGAAATCACACATTTTCTATATACTGTTCCTAATCCCAGAGGAAAATGTACATTCTGCAGAAGTACTAGGAAGAATGGACCAGTCAGTGATTTGTGTCCTTTCACAAAAATGGAAAGCTAATGACCTTGTTAAAGTAAGTCCTATTGCTTTGCTACCTAGAAAGTAAAATTATCATCAATTAATGTTAAATAACTCTCAAAATTCTTTAAAAAAGCTTTTTTGTACCTAATAATTTTCTGATTTTAGAATGTGACTGTTAGTCAGAGCATGGGAACAGGTTCTGTAATCTCACTGGATTTCCATTTCTTCCTGACTTGATTTTACAATACAGTTCCAAAGGTTTGTCTCATCCACTCTGGCTATTTCATACCCATGAGGGTGTGAGATCCAAGAACAAATAAGCCTGATATCTGTTCTCCTACCACTTGCTTCCATAGGCAAACAGCATGGCAGGGAAACAGGTCTAAAGGTGTAGGTCTTGGAATTTTAGCCACATTCTTAGGAGACGTCACCGGCTTTTGTTACCCTTTACAATTATCATTATCAGTGTTTTCTCTCTTGCCTTTTCCTCCCTTGCCTTTTGCTTCCCCATGTAGATGGGGAACAGTTTCATGCTAGGTATTTCTACAGCATACAGTACATAAAGACTTCAGGTCATGCTATTAGGCAAAGATAATAATCTACTAAAGGTAGTTACTGCACTACCCTTGGCCATTATTTGCGATCTCCTTGGGTATTCATTGCTCTCACTGTGCATCCCTGTCCTGGTCCAATAGAAGCACAAACATGAGATGTTTGTTATTTTTCTATGTATTTAATCGAAAACAATAAGCTTTTCTTTTCCCCCTGCCCAACCTCCTAGTAAGCTTGTGATGGAGATTTATACTGTAATTAAGACGTAGTTAACAACTTCCTATGAGTCTTTCATCTTTTTCATTTCTTGCAGGTTAAATCACTGTCAAGACCTCATTTTCTAGAGATTATTTTTTGGTACCTGAAGAGAATTCAGTCATCTTTATAATTTTTTTATTTTGTTTCATTTGAATTTTGCAACTAATTTTCAGACTGGAACAATAAATAAACTTAGGCCTGGATTGGGTTGGTAAGGATTAAGAGATTTTTTTATTTCTATCTGATCTTTATATTCTGATTCATTTTCAGAAGTAGCAACCCCTCTTTGAGTTTCCAGTGTTGATGAAAAAAAGAAAAAAGGGACAAAAAGATGGAAAGGAGAGTTGGTTTAAAATGCATATTAGGAACTAAGTACTATCTATAACTTAGTATTATTTAGTCTTTCTGCTCACAAATTTAAAGAGTTATCTCTTACAGGTCTTTGCCTATGATGTCAGAGTCAGGATTTTACTGCCGCTTGTCCATTTCTTCTGCCTTTTACTTCCCTCCTTTTTATACCTCGGGCAGTAGCTCTGCATGTCCCATTCTATACCCACACCTTGGCAAAGCAACATTTAATGCACATAAATGTGATAATGGGATTTACCTTCTCTACAATATTTAATTATCCATGACACCTACAACCAGGCTCATTTCCTTGGACTTCCCTTCGGTTATACTTGACCATCTGGATTAAACTCTTGTATCCCCATCCTAGCAGCTCTGCATACTGTACTCAGCTTATAAAGGGATGGATTTCTAGTTTTGCTCTCAGTAGTGTGGTATCTGATGCCCTGTGAGTCTTGAATCATCCTTACCAGTGGGATGCGAGGCCCAGATCAAAGCAAATCCTCACTGACACTAAATTCATATCCACTGAATTTAGCAGAGCTGCATTAGTGCTTATATCTTCCTATCCTTTATCTGCACTCCACTCATAGTACTATAACAACTGGTTTTGTGGCTCATTTCATATGTGCTTGTTTATCATTCCCGGGAACAATTTGATTTTATTCTTTGAAGACCATTTTCCTGTGGCATTTTCCCACTCAGATTATCCATTTAGCACTTACGGCTTTGGTTCAGCAGAGCACTTAAGCGCATGCTAAAGCAAATGCATTCTAAACATGCAGAGACATATGCTGCTGATATATCATTAGGACTTAATATTTATGTGGACACAGTGCCTAGCAACCCAGCCCTGTTCCAGGAGTTCTGCTGCTGCTGTGTGCTGTACTGCCACACAACAGAAAGACAAACGCTGTTCTCAGAATCTTCCAGACCTGAGCTTTTAACACTGTACGTCCCTCGAATGTATAATGAATATTAACCTGTGTAAGCACTATGCTGAGGGTTAGATGAGCTACAGTAGCTCTCATTTGTTGATAGAGAAAATAAAGCAGCAAAACAGTCGCCAGAGTTAGCCTTTCTGCACCAGCACTGGCAGATGAGCCCACTACTCCTCATGGGTTTTGTTCATTTTTCTGGATTTAGGTTTGGCAACTATACCAAAGCATTGCTTCCAAACCTAGGCATGGAAATCGAACATTTTGTTGATCAAGACATAAACACATTGATATGTTATATTGATTACATGAGCATAGAGGATTTGCAAGCTCCAGATACGTGGAACAGCAGATAATGAATCAGTGTTACAAAGAAGACCAACCATTATATTGAAATATCAATTTACATCACAGTAGAATTTTGTTCTTGCATGGTTTGGTCTGTTATGGACTTCTAATACTTCTTTTGTCAGTTAATCAGTCTCTTCTGGGTTTTACAGTCACTCTGGAAAGCTTTGTTTTAGATCTGTGACAGGTTGGGTTGAAAAGGTCATATTTCTGTTTTGTAAATTCTCACAAACTGGGCTTTAGAGATACAAAACTACAAGCAGTGTGTTTTATATATGTGTCATCTTTTGCTCTACTGACCCTAAAAAGGCATAGAAATAATTTTAGATGTGAGATGTAGGGTGAGTTCCTCATCCTGCTTTTTGTCCCACATTATAATTGTTAAATGGGAATGATTCTGCAGGGTCATTATTCCGGAACAGTTCAGCTCCTAATTCATTATGTCCAAACTGGCTTTTATACTTCAGCATTAGATTTATCTGCAGTTGTTTGAATGTAGGCCAATACCAAGAAGATATTCTACCCGCTCTGGAGACCTCCACACAACTCTCTGAGGTCATTATTAGAAGCATATCAGCAAATTCAAAGATTTTGGGGTTTAATCCACCACGTAAGCCCTCTTACCCAATTATGAGGATTTGATTGTGCCTAATCTCATGTGATAATCAACCCTGGTCCATCTATTGAACAGCCACTAGTTGTTACTACGAAGTACTTGGACTATTAAGGCCTTTAGTTAGTTATGGTAGGGACCCTTCTCTGCTCCAGAGACCAAGACAAATCTCCTTGACCTGTAGATGTTTTTCAACAGATCAACTCAAAACATTGCCTATATCCTTGTGTACACTGTGACACTGAACAAAGAAAAGGGTATGATACTTAAGAGAAAGACGTGGCCCTGTGCCTTAGAGAAGAATAGTGTTGTAGCCTCTCAGCTCCCATTTTGCTTCAAATGGACTTTAATCCTACCAAGACAGTCACTGCTCCCAAATCTCTGCTGCAGAACACCCAGCACTGTTTGCAGACACCATAGCCCTTCTGCACCAGTATTGCACTCAGAATAAATCAGAATGTTGGTTCTTATATGACTGGCAGGCAATTAGTTTTCTGCCACCTTCCAGGGATTTCCCAGCTGCAGCTGCACTAAGCACCACGGATGGAAGCCATTGATTTTGCATTCTACTCCTCAATCCTATCTGCTTTTGGGGATCCAGATGTTTTTTAATCAAATGCCTAAACTCATAAGCAATCTTTGGGTCTCTGCAAATATGTGACTCTGTGGTTAAAGTCAGAAGCCAAAGGAAGACAACAACTAAGAGCAAGCAACATTTAAACTGAATATTTCTGTCATTCCAACACTGTTTTTCCATTATACTTCATGGCATTGTTTCCTTTTTATCCTTTAAAAGAAGACGCCGAACACTTTTATATTTTTTAATGCTGAGACAAATAAAAGAAACTGATGGGCTGTGAAAACAGAAGCAGCAAGGAACACTAAGAACAGAGTCTCGCCTTCAACACAAAAGGGAATTTGCTGTAAGATGTGCAACAAGAGCATCCAATTTGCTAAAAGACTTATTCTTCACTTTTCTTTTTACCCGGAAGCAGACCGTAAAGACAAAATAGTACAGAAGGCCCAGAGTAGTATACTGGCCTCAGCAGCCAAGAATCCCAAGGAAAGATTTTTGTCATAAATAAAGATAAATTTGGTGTCTCCTATTTAGTCTTTCTTTACAAAGCCTGAGCCATAGCCATTTTTCAAATGGATAATTATCTGCTAACTAAAAATGCAGTTTGAAAATTACTCAAGCCATTTGCGAATCCAGGTTGGATTTACAGACTGTTTAAGCCACAATGAATGAAAGAAACATGTAAGGTAGAGGGTGGGTAAAGCTGAATCTTTTAATTCAAAATTTAAAACAAAAAGTTTGGTTGGGTTTTGTTGTTTTAATCTTGAACGCTGCTTTGAGATCAAGTGGAACAAAATTTTTATTATCTGCTTATTTTCAGTCTTATACAAAATGATAGTTGTTGCATGTTTTATCTGGGTGCAGAGAAAAACTAGGAGTTTGTTTTGGCAAGAATGTTTTCTTTGTTAGTTTCAAGCTATCATCCTTCATAGTTTCCTTCTTTCTTTCAGTTACAGTATCAAAAATTTAGAGCACTAGAACAAATCACAAAATGGTTTTGTGCAATCAGCAACTTTGTTTGACAGAGTCAGAGAGCTAGAACAGCAAGGGGGCAGATATGTACTGACAGAGGTCTCTGGAGTACAGTTATGTCTGGCACTTGAACTTCAGGAGGTTCAGAAACAGTGAGAAACACAGGAGAGACAAAAGACTGACATGGCGTAAGGAACTCAATATCAGATAGGGAACAGTATATTAAATCAGAGGCCAGGATAACAAAAGAGGTTCTGGTAATCAAAATTAAGGTGAACTGGTAAAGCTGAACCAGATCAGCTGGTATAAAACCCAGAGAAAATCAAAGGTAATTTCTGCGGTTACAAAAATTAACAAGCCAAATCTAGAAGTACTTATTTCAGACTTTATCAAGAAGTCTGCAGGCTTCATGTGATGCCTCTGTGTGCCACTGCCACCAGCTCCTTGCTTCTCTGGCCCCTTAGCAAGATTGCTTGCTCCCTGAAACCCACTGAGGTGTTAGTTTTTTGCCCCACAGCAACAGCCTTACTCGTTGTCCACTGAATAGCCAGCTCCCGTGTCATCAGCATGAGCTGTCAGTGTTATCAAACAGCAATAAAATTGAGGTCTGAGAGTTGTTTTGCAACAACTACTTGTGGCCTGGGAGGGAAGGTTTCGAACTTCACACTCTCTCTAATGCATTTTATATTTCGAGTCTTGCTCTTTACCACCTTTCAGGACATGTTTCCAAAGTCTTTGTGCCCTTTTCTGGGGCTTGAGGAGCAGGAGGTGGAAATGACAGAGGTAGCTACAGGAGTTAGAAAAGAGGAACAGAAAATCTGTGATACGGGAGAGATGACTGAGGTCTATATTTCCACACTTCCCAACCAATGGCCAGCACAGCTTGGAAGAGACTCCTTCTGTGAACACAGCCAGTAGATCAGGAGCAGTACTAAGATTTCATACTGTATTGGCAATTTCAGCACATAAACCCTTTAGTGTCACTTCATGTTCAGTGCACTTCTGGGATAACTCTAGAGATGACACATCACACACAGTCTCTCTCTGTTCAGCAGGCAACAGTCTGTCTCCAGTCCTGCACCCAGATCAGCATCTCCAGGGACAGTTCTCCAGGGATAGGTGGGAAGAGCATCCTGTGAGTGAATGCACTGTATGACTCTGCTCAGGAGTCTCAAGTCCTTGTAGGTTTATCCCCGCCCCAGTTGTTACTTTTCCAGATTAGGCAAAAAGAAACCTCTTACAATTAAATAATATGACTTGAGTGGGAAAATGTTGCTGCTCTTCACATACATTAGGTTAATCTTTTCAATTTACAATGTTCAATGTTCAAAATCTGTAAATGACTTGCCTTAATACCTTTATCCCTTAACACATGTAGAACAAAAAATTCAAAGATTCACTGGGTCTTTTTCAAAATATATAGAGGTTGTTTTTGAAATCTGTAAGAAGGACCACTCCAGGGAAAGTGTATAATAACTCTGGTGGGAAGTCTATATACTTAAGAAAAAAGAAGTAAGGAAGAATCCTTACATCTTCAGCTTAGCAGATTCACTTGCTTACCTTTGTGGTTTCATTTAACATTTTGATATAAAGTTTGTTGTAGAACAAGTACATGTAGAAGCCCTACAGATCCTGTGTACTATACATCCATAGCTCACTGACTGTGGTTTTACTTTGGATTCTTGTTGTGACACTGAAGATGAAAGAATGGGCTTTACCTGAGAAAAAAAGGAGAAGAAAAAGTCGAGTACAGAAAGGGAAAGAAAATATGGAAAAACAGTAGGAATGAAAATGTTTGATGCTGTATTTGTTATATTTAATAATAAAAAAAAAAAGGTAGAAAACTGTGCAAAATCACTTTCTGTCCTCATCCTGATGAATAGGGGAACTGTAGATGTGATTGTGGTTGGATAGGAGGAATACGACTTCAGCACTCTACAGGGTTCAAGGAAAAAGGAGAGATGTGCTCCACACAATCCAAACAGCTCCTTATGCTGCTCAGAGCGCCTCTGGCAGCAGCTCCCATATGCAGTTAAGATGCTGCTGGATCCAATATAACCTGGGGTACCATCTAGGTCTTTTAACCTAAGCTGCTGAGCTGGTGCTATAGTAGTCCCAGGTCCTTCTGATCCTTCCAGGGACACCACACTAGAAGCACACCAGCACACCACACCAGATTCTTTGCTTCCCATTCATGGGTTTCTCTAATTAGAAATAGAACGAAAAGCACACCATGAGAGGGAGACAGAGTGCTGTATGAAATGTGTGTAGTTCCACAGGGTTTTTACTTTTAATATGAACCCAGAGATATTCCTGCATGTTTGCTTACTGTTATTGTTTTGACTGCCCATTGACATTAGATTGCCAGAGTTCTGTTTCAAATTTAGTAGGTGATGTTTCCTTTGTGTTACCTTTCATCCTGACAAAAGCAGGTCCAAATAAACTTGTCATTGAGAAAATGATCTCTAGTATTTCATATCTTCTGCAATTGCTTCCCTTCCTTCCCCTTATGTCTCTGTCTTTCTATGACATCTCCAATCCTTTTCTTTTACTTTTTTGTTTTCCCTTATGGCATATCCAGGAAAAATGAAGTAGCATAAAGGCATTAGTGAAGATAAATAATTATATATGATTATGAGCATGTCTGTATCTGATGTTGATGATGAGATACAGAGAAAATCATCTACATACAGCAAATCTGACAGCATTAGGAATCAGGTAAGCTTCCCTGAAATCATCCAGATCCACATTTGGCCTATCAGCACTTGCTTTCAGCAAAGGAAGTGCATCTTTCCTTTTAAAGAATCACAGAATATGCCAAGTTGGAAGGGACTCACAAGGGTCCTCAAGTCCAAGTCTTAGCCCTGTGTGGAACCACCCCTAAGAGTCACACCATGTCCCTGAGAGTATCATCCAAATGCTTGAACTCTGTTGGGCTTGGTGCTGTGACCACTTCCCTGGGGAGCCTGTTCCAGCACCCAACCACCCTCTGGGTAAAGACACTTTTTCTAACATCCAAACTAAACCTCCCCTGACACAACTTTAGGCCATTCCCACAGGTCCTGTCACTGGTCCCCACAGACAAGAGATCAGTGCCTGCCCCTCCTCTTCCTCTCATGAGGAAGTTGTAGACTGTGATGAGACCTCCCTTCAGTCTCGTCTTCTTCAGGCTGCACAGACCAAGTGATTAAGCAGGTTGAAGATTGGAATATGAGGGGCATTTATCTACACCATTGATGTATAGTAAGTCAGTCTTAATACTGGTTCATCCATGATGGTGAAGTGCAATTTGCAGGATGTTCCCATCTGGCACACAACATCTAAGGACCTCTCTGTAGTATGAGGCAGTGATTTCTATGGAGCAGTGTTTGAATGGTCACTTAGGAGACTGTTGGTGGGGCAAATATAAACTTATAAGCCCAGGGAGACATGGAAGTGTTATTGCTTCCACAGGAGACAGCTGGTGCCTGCTGGATAAGTGTAGGAACAGTTTCACTGTTCAAACTACAGTGCCATCCAGACCTGAGCTCTGCTTTGACTTTTTTCCTTCCCACGTGTGGTTTCCAAAAGCTCACTGCCAGGCTGACATTTCTTCTCACTGCTGCTGGTGGATGGTTTCCTTGCTGTTTGGAAACTCCAACAAGTGTTATGACTGAGCCATGTCAGGGTGATTGACAGGTTTGTACACACAGCAGGCTGGGGCATCCAGGAAACACTGATGACATCTCACAGCACATGAAAGCAAGAGAGAGAATGGATTTCGTAAGCTGAGGAGCAAGCAAAACAGCCTTGGGAAGGCAATGGGGCCAGTCAAGAGTTTGAATTTGGTGAATGTGATTACTGAGATGCATAAAGGGGAGGCAAAGAAGGATGAACAGATGAACAGCCATGGGAAAAGAGAGATATAAGATAAGTGAGACAATTCAAGGAAAATGAAGGAAGAAAAACCACAAAGGATTATCTTAGTCACCAAAGATTGCCATGAGCCTTGCTCTTCCTTCTTACCCTACCCCAGCTCAGGAAAGAAATTACATTTTTCTCTCATGCTGTTAACACCAGCCTCCCCATAAATAAGAACAGCCTATTGAGTTTGCACATTCACAGAGCAGACCAAATCTCTTTCTTGGCTCCATCAGGACATTCTTATCACTTGCTAACCTTCCAAATGGAACAGTTCTTATTTAGGTCTTGTATTTACTGCAGGTCTTCTCTAAAAGTACAAACACGAGGTCCTGTCCAGCGGTACAAGTGTCCACTGTCTTAACATTATCCCACCAAGCAAGTGGATAACATGATTGATCCTGAATTTAAGTCATTGTGCTGGTAATTCAGGAGGATACACCACGTCTGCCAAAAGCTGTGGACTTTCCTTTTGTTTCCATTTGCCCATTGTAAGATGGAAAATAGGAACACCCCTTTCCTCTTTTATTCAATGGGACCATGTACATGGGTAGGCCCAAAAAATGCGATCACTCCTCCTCTGGCTCTGAACCTATGGAATAGAAACAAGAAATTGCAAAATACCTGTACATGGGTAGCCATGAAACTAGTCCAGACGAATGTGTCCTCCAGTGGGAAAAAATACTGAAAGGGTAGCCCAGGAAAAAGAATTTTGGTCCATTTTATCTAGTTAGGCTGTAAGCACCTGGAGGAAGGGGTTGGCTACCAGTATGGGTTTTATCTGTTAGGGAACTATGATCTCAGTTTTCTCTCTCCTTCCTCTTAACCTTTCCTCCCACTTCATGCCCCAAGAGCTATCATTATGGGTTTCAAAATATTTTCTTGCTAACTTCTTTTGTTAATTTTTTTGTTTGTTTTGGTTTTTTGTCAAGAACATCCAAAGACTCATTCAGAACTGAATATGCATGATGAAATTTCTCACAGTTTGTGTTGCCTTATGTCTGTGTTTTTAGCAAGGTCAAACTTGAGAAAGGATTGTGATTTCTCTTCTCTTATATGCAAGTTTTGTCATCTTGCCATTTGTCTGTGCTGTTCACTGAGTTTGACTGAAAAAGTCAAGCTCTCTCCTTAGCAAGGAGAATGAATATGGCAAAAGTACCTTCTTTTCACTGAGATGTTAATAACTAGTTTATTTCTTTGTGTAGACCTGCTTTGCCATCAGATTCAACAGAGCCCTTGCAGATGCAGGCATGGGTAGCATTACATTGACTTTGAGTCAGCCCAGATAAGGACTCCCAAAATGAACCATCACACTTTCTGTGCTGACTTCTAGAGAACCTTCAGTGCCAGCATGTGAGAAAATGCTGTTGGATCAAGTGGTCAGAGAGAGTGTCCATGTCTAGGCTGAGAATGAAGGCATCACCACAGTGTGATTTACATTGGCCTGTAGTGACATGGGATTGCAAATCAGGGCAGCAGCCATAGCACTGCATCATGCATGCATGAAATACATGTGTGCCAGTGGGGAAGGAAAGCAGAAGCCACCTCTTTGGGGTTTGGACTAGTCCTTTTCTACTTTGGACACTAGCTCTTCCTTGAGCAAGGTCTTGGATCAGGCAACATCCAAGAGTATCTTCTGACCTAGGCTGTTTCCTGATCCTGTCTCAGTGAGGCAAGCTGTAATATGCAGAATACCAGGTAGCTCTCATTTACTCTACCACACTTTTTTACAGGGAAAATCTAGACATTTCAAAAGTCAGTGATCAAAGTTTGTCTCTTACATTCCAGTCACTATAACTAAACAAATAGATCACATAGGAGAGAACATGTGTCACTGAAAAAGTGAATCAAGGCCACTTATTTATACACTTCACTTTAAGCAACCAGTTTAAAAATCTCAGCATACTTGAATACAAGTGTTATCTGTTGATACAGCTGCTAATCTCTTGCTGTTGTCTCTCAACCTTCTTTTCCCCCGATATAACACCACAACAGAGCTGAAAGTATCACTGGCAGTGGTGTATGAGGGTTCTCAGCTCCCTTCTTTCTTCCCATGCAGTCAGGGCCCAGGTAACCACCGTGCATAGATTGATGATGCTGCCTCCTAAAACAACGTGGCTTGAGAAAGGTGGGTAGATTCCCAATGAGTGCAACTTCTGCTTTAGGCTTCCTTATTTAAACATATGCATGGACTGGAGGTAATTTTGATCCACACATCTGGAAGATTTACTTGTATCCTTGGATCTTCTTTTTAAGCCATTTGGATCAAAATTCCTCCAAGTTTCACAGCTGTCTAGATTTATGCAGTAAATAGTGAAGGAGCAGGTGTGGTAAGAGTTTGAGACACCATAAAATGTGGAGGCGGGATTATATTTTCAAATAGGATGTCCTTCATGGTTTAGTATGGAACTCCTTCAAGGGTGATGAAATTCAGATTTGTGTGCTCAAGGAGAGACGGATCCCTCTGATACTGCTAGCGATACTCCCCTTCTTGCTTCCATACCATGTGCAGTAAACATCCATGGCAAGACAGTGTGTTGTCCAACCAGAAAACTACTGACAGACCTCTTACATTAAGAAGAGAGCACTGACTTTGACACAAAAGATGAGGGAAAGAGAAAGAGAAGGTGATTCCAATTTTGCAACAAAAGTAGAAACAATTATGCTAAAAAAATCAATTTTTTTTTTTTAAATTTATTAAAAAGCACTGGAAGAAGTTTTTCTGTCTACTTCTTGACATTTCCCTGCTCCTCCAGGAATTCCTATTTAGCCTAATTAGGCTCTGTTTCTCCTTCATTTGGGTTCCATAACTCATTAGCTTCCAGCTGGGCAACTTATGATTCCAGGGTGTCTAATTACCTTCTTCTAGCAGATATCCTGATTGCCTCTGGTCAAAAAATGCTGATCCAGTACCCTCAGCTGATCTGAACTGATCTCAAAATGAGTTGTGTCATTAGCCCCTTCTAATTTCATCCATTCTTTCTACTTATTCCCCTTGGCCAAGATCAACATCACATGTGACCTGATGTGGCAGAGAACCAAGAATATAATACAGTTGGTACCTTAAAGGGGAACACTCAGTAACTGTACTGGTCTGCATTATTTTGATAATATCAAGAAGTTTAGTTTGAAGTTACTGAGGCACACAGATGGATAAGTATCTTCATCTCTTTCAGCTAACCACAGAGGCCAGCTCTTTTTCTCTTCTTTTCAAGGGTGACATTAAATCCATTTTAATCAGGTATGAGACCCTAATTCAATTTGGACTCTTTTCTGGGACTGTCTCCAAAGTTAATTTGTCACAGTCACATTCCAGTTTAGCTCAGTGAGATTCAAAGCAAAGTTTATAATATTCTTTTAAATTTGGGTAAATACATCAATGTACATCCAGACTTTAGTAAGAGGTTCATTCCATTCTTTTTATGGTTCAGTTTATTCAGATTTAATTGACTTATTTTCTTTAAGGACAAAATGTCTTCAGTTGCAAGGACTAACCCTGATTTAACAGTCTACACAGATTGTATTTTTTGTGTACCATAAATGCCCCAGTCACAAGACATCTGCTTTAGCAGGGAAGAATTGCACAGTTCAAATTGTTAAAACAAATCAGGATTGAAGTGTTTTGTTGATCTATTAATGACAGGTACTTAAATGCCAGTTAGCAAAATATACGTTCAGCATATAATGTCAGCAATACAATAGATAAACCATAAGACCAAACTCTTACAAAATGTTGTTGTATACCTACAAATTTCTAAATATCCTTTTACAGCTAGCCCCAAACTTCTAATCCCATAGATATATACACACAAAGTTAATTTTCCAGGAGTGGGCTGTGTGGCTACCTCTGCATTCAACTGTCTGAGAGCTAGGTGTTTTCAGTAGCTAGGAATACAGGGGTGAGATATCCACGATGTGACCAATGTGTTCTTTCTTTCCTGCCCTTTCCTGTCTCTCTTTCCCAAGCTTTATGTAACAGTTTCACTTGGGCTGCAAAGAATTTTGGAGGCACTCCACAGAATGATTTCCTTATTTCTCATTGCTGTAGACTATTTTTCCCAGACTAAAGGCTTCAGCTAAAGAGTCCTTTTGTGAAAAAAAGAGACTTAGCCTCTCCCTTGAACAAAAGTGTCTGCCTATTGTCTGTCATGAATAAAAGCTGCTTTATTCTATTATATCCTCACTAATTACTAATTACAGAAAAGTTCTGTGCTGATATTCTGCCACTCACCACCAGTATGCAACACACTCTATGACACTCTGTTAATTTAGACACCTGGAAGTGATGGACTTTGTGCTTCAGCTGTAATCAAGACAGTCCTTCTAAATAATTGCTTAGTAGTTGGTTACTCTGAGTACTGAGCTGATACCACCACCCTAAAACTCCTGTTCTAATTCAGGTGCTTATGGATAAAAGGGGTCAAGAAAGCAGGTTGTGTTGCCATTACCAGATTAGCATCAGTATTTTAGGCAGAACTCTGTATTTATGTTGCACTGATATCTTCAGCGTGCCAGGGACACATGTTGTGAATTCAGGGATACAGCAGTGAATTCATGCCTGTGGTGTCATCACAAGCACATGAAATATGCTTTTTGGGTGTGGGATTTCATACCTGGAAAGGTGACTTACTCAAGACCACACAAACTAGGTCCAGTAAGTGATTAGACTCTGGAAAATACATTTAACCCAAGATACTATGGGGTTTTTTTCCCTGTCAGGTTTCTGAGTTTCCAAACTGTGATATTTTCAATAGATGAAGTTCAAATTAAAGCAATAAGGCTGATGTTAATTTTTAAGAATTTCCACACTGAGGACTGTTTATTTACCTCATTTTTTCATTACTGCAACAAATATTTTGTTATCCAGTTGTGAAATTGAGTTTCCCTTCAGTTGTTACCTTTCCCCATGAAGTGACACCTTTTTATGTCATTAAAAAGTGTGTCATAAAGACCCTGGTCATGGCATAGAAAGGAGACACCACTGTGAGGATAAAATATTTTACTTTTGCAGCAACCATGTTGTCAAAAATCAGGTTTTTTTCCATTCATAGCATTTTTGATGGAGCATTATTTCTCTTTTGCCTACTTATTATAACCTATGCTTTGAAGTTTTTTCTTTTTAATGAAGATAGCTAACTCTCTGGCTTAGGCATGTTGACCATTTTATTGAAGTTCGTATCAGTTTGTCAGCTGTGCAAATCATAGAGTCCTTTTTGCTGACATGGATGCAATATGTTGCATCCTTCCATAAATGAAATGAGAGATTCTGCTGTTAAAAGGATCAGCTGATGCAACACATTTTATTATTTCAAAAGAATAACAACTTCATAAGAATAAATAACATCTCTCCAAAAAGTTGCTGCTGCCTCTTTAGGTGCACGTGAATGTGCTCCCTCACCCTCCCACTCCAAAACTCGGTTAGCTGATATCTTGCCCTGATGTGCCAACAATAGGATAATATGATAGATTAAACCAAGGCAGTCACAATTAATTCCTAACCAGTTTTAATTTAATTTTCCTTTTTACATAAACCCAATTTACCTTTGTGGAGGTGTGACATGTCTGATTATACACAGAGATGCTGGGAGCAGCCATGCTTGGAGAGGGAGAGGGAGGAAGAGAGAGACGGGAATGAGCTCTGTGCACAATGTGATAAGAGATCAAAGCTAACAGAGCTCCTCAATATTTCTATTAGCAATAATTCAAAAGGACCTTCATTTCAAATGTACCTCTGTAACTGCTTTAATTGCAGAGATAATGACTCTGAATCCTGGTAAAGAAAAATAGTCAGGGGTCAGTTCTCTAAGTAGCAGAAATTATGAAAATTAGAAAGTCCAGTTAAGGTAAATAATCCTTGTAGCCTCCTGCTTCCTCCTGGTTTTAGAGCATTTGGCTTTCAGCTTATGTGAGAGTAGCTGAGCAGTGGATGGTGATGTACATTGGGCCTCTCGCAGGAATCAGAGGTAGGTTTTAAAATGTACTTTGAGCTCTACCATGGGCTTTCTGTTTTGCCTCCCTTCCATGACCTGCTGTACCAGCTCCAAGAACAAACTTCCAAAGCTTTTTCAAATTTTCTTTTCCCTTAGTAGTGTAGGCTTGGTTGAGCATGTGTGTGAGTTGATGTGCACATGTGGGTGTGCATCCCTGTGAGAGCCCACTGCTTTACAAGTGACTTCTAATTCTTTAAAAGCTTATGGGTCACATTCCCAAAGCACAGTCTGTTTAAATCATTTCACTCAGATGGAATTAGATATTCCAGAACATTGGGAAATTTAGCAGCACTGGTGGCTTTAAATATTGTAATATATTTGAAGACAAAACCTTTCGTTGTGGCTAGGTTTACCCCATGTGAATTCTAAGCAGGTGGTACAGTTTAAAGCACAGTCTGTACCTTGGCTGCTATGACACTCCAGAGCAAAGGTTAGAAGACAGGAGACTGACAGTGGCTTTAACTGTCCAACACACACAGGCAGCCCAAGGGCTGGTATGGTAGGAGACTTGTTGCCAAAAGGAGAAAAGGTTTGCACAGGAAAACAATCGTAGCAGTGATACCCCAAAGGGATAGGCAGTTCTACACTCAGGCCAACTGGTAATGATCTGCTGGCTTTGAATTTGGTAACTTCTGAGCCCAGAAGCTCCAAGTGATACTGGAGCTGAACTGGAACAGGTTGACTAGAGAGGTAGCAGATGCCTCATCCCTGGAAGCATTCAAGGTCAGACAGGAGGGGGCTCTGGGCAACCTGATCTACTTGAAAGTGTCCCTGCTAATTGCAGGAGGTTGGACTAGGTGGTCTTTAAAGGTCCCTTTCAACTCAAATTATTCTATGATTCTATGATTTAATTATTGTATTTTTCCTCTGCTTTTCGTCTCTAAGCAGTAACCAGGACTAGATTAAGTCAGGAGTAGAGCTTTGGGTCTGTTTGGCAAAGATTGAAAGTTAAAGTTATTTCTCATTTGTTCTGTTTCCAGTTACCTCATCAAGATCCCTAGCCATTTTAGAGATGATCACACTGATTCTCAACTCTCTCCATCCAGATGCCTATGAATGCAGAGTTCAGATGGACTGGACAAATCTTTATCTCATTGATTTGATTTCTTCTACTCATGATCTAGCTTAGATCAATTTTATTAATAATACAATTAAATTTTTTTACAGTGCTTTACAGGTGGGCTGTGGAGGTTAAAGTGTTAATTTTCCTGTTCTCTCATACATTTCACATTTTTAGACACTAAGAAAAGCCTACCTTAATTGCTTCTGTGCCAAGCACTTTGTACTTTGACCATGTTCATTCAGTTCTATTCTTTAAATGTGTTCTGAAAAGCTGAAGGTTGTGACATACCTAATATAACTTTTCCTTCAAGTGGGGTATATGCATATTTTTTGAAGCCCACATGTAAGAAGAATGTCAGATGTTTGGATTTTGCTTCGCATTTGCTATTTTTACTGATGTCTCTCTGTTCAGGGACTAGGTTACTCTGTGCTGTTTCTGTGTCAGTAAAGTCTATCTGTTGTACTTGACTAGCATTTATCACTCTTCCCTCAGCACCTTTCAGTCTTCATTTTATACTCTACCTTATGCATCTCTTCAGCAAAGGAGAAGTGGATTATCCTGAGAAAAACAGTGACAAAAACAGAGAAATTAAAATGAAACATAGAGATCTCTACACCATTCTACCTTCTTTAGTGCCATTTTGTGGAGCCTTACAGAGGTAGAAAAGAATCTTTCTAGTGGATTATTATGATCTGTAATCAAAAAGGTATTTACCTGGTACCTGAATTTGTAGTGTGGACCCAGTGCTTTGATTCCCAAAGTCTTCTTCATGTCATCTTTCAGAATCTTTGCTTATTTCATTAAAGGTTTAGAAATCTATTTAGACAGTAGAAATTTTCACCAGAAAGCAGACGGCAGCCTTGTTCAATACTGCATTTTTATGACATCCTACCCTTCTCCTTTCATTTAGGAGGCCAGGTTTTCTCCTGGATACCTTTCTAATGCATATTTAACCAATGTCAGCTTTCCTAAATTCTCCCAGTAATCCCTCCACCATAAACATATCCGGGCACAAAATGGACTCTTAACTCATTAATCTAATGTTTGGCTTTACTTAATTCTGTGACAAAATTCTGCAATTGCATTCATGAGGAAATCCCAAGGGCTTGTTTGGTTCTGATTAAGACCAGTTGTTATATTTATGGCTCCAATCAATAGCATATGGCATTTAGTAGAAATAAGGTAAATGTAAAGTATATATACAGCACTTGCATCCAGAGTTCTGAATGGAAAATAAGAAATTTTAGGGTAATTATTTGTAGGGTTCTACACATGCTACACTTTACCAGGCTTGACTTTGTGCTCCTTTAATGAACTTTTTGGAAGGTTTCGAGAAACCGTATTTGTGTTTGTCTCTTGCCACAGAATGAGTGGAAGTTTTAGTCATCAGTTCTCATAAGGAGAGCAAAGGGCACAGTTTTTTACTGAGTATATGAGTTTACTAATAGCAAGACCATCATGAATCTCGGGCTCAGAGGCTGACCTCCAGTGAAGGTAACCAAGCTGGTGATTGGATGCTTTTAATTACAATAATTATTTCCCCATTAGACATCAAGACCCTGCTGCCTTCAGCACTACACAGTAAGGCAGCAAAGTGACCCTTGGCTCAAAGAGCTGTCTAAGATGTGGAAAAAATGTCTGCAACATGCACAATAGGGATCACAAGATCAAATCCAGGCTGTTGTGGCTGCGTGACCAGGCATAAGCACAGGACCTCCACTTATTTTGCTGGTATTGTCCAGCGCTGCATTAGCAGGCTGCCTCTGTCTCCAGCTACTGAACATCTAGCAAGTGTGTGGAGAGGGAGTCTCCACTTCAGCACTGCTCAGCTCATTTATTATTGCTGATATACATGGAGTTCCCGAGGAACACCAGAGAGAACCTGACGTGTGGTGCTGCACATTGCAATACGCTCAGTCATCGTCTTTCCCAATCTCCTTGTATTTCTGCTCCATAGCAGCTGTCACATAAGGTTTACCACTCGTACTGCAGCATTGCTTCCATTTCATATTGCTACAACAGACCTAAGATGGGACATAGCAGCTGACTCTAATTTTCTAAAGCCAAGAACCCTAAAGGTTTGGACAGTCTTATGGAAGGAGCAGGAAGTTCGTAGGTGAGACAAGAGCAAGAGAAACATCCCTTTGAGAGTAAAAAGAAAAATATTTCCCTTAAACAGATGATACTTAATGAGTAAAAACCTAAATGCTGCTTCTAAACACAATGTTTTTTGCTCCCTCTGCTGGCTCTGAGATGGCAGCTCAGCAGCACACACCTCTGCCAAAGCAGGCTGCTGGTGGGACTGGGCACAGGGCACAGTGCTGCTGGTGTCACAGGGGATAGCTGCAGGATTGGGTGCTCACATCCCACCCTCCCCTTCAGGGAGAAATTAAAAAAAAACCAACAAAATGAAACAAACAAAAAAACCCCCCTGAAAGTAAATATTTTGTAACAAAGTCAAAAAACCAACAAATACAGCATTTTACAGTGTGCATCAGGCTTGTGAATCTAATAATTTCTCACTTCAAGGTAAAATTAGTGAAAAAAGAACATGAAGTTTGCTCTCAGTTCACACAGAAAATATTGTTGTGTGACATAAAAACACACCTAAGAATCTCACATAAATAAACACTACTGCTAAAATAATTTCTTAGTTTAGGGATTAAATCTATTCAGATCTCACCATGGCCATTTCTTCACTGAGCAGTTATATCCCTGATCCAAAATAAAGATTGAGCTAATTACATTCACAGGTGAAACAAAATCAGGAGGTGTTGCAAATCCCAAGGAGAACAGAAAAGTAATGTAGATTGCATTTAATTCCATGTAGCTTCTTGTACTTGCCCCGTAACTGTCAAAGCTGAGAAAGAAATAGAGTTTGAAAATAAAACAAAATTAGATTCAGCCTGGGAAAATGCACACAGGGGAAAACTCATCTGAAACTAAATTTTTTTTGAGGAAAGGGAAATACTTGAAGAGCTGACTGGTGAGAGATGGATGGTGCGAATGAATAAATGAGTTATGAGTCTGCAATGCAATATGCTGAAGGGAAAAGCCAACGTGATTACAAGATCCTTCCACTTGAGGTTATGCAATCATGCAGGAAAGATTAAAAGATCTAATTTGGCCAAAATCAGGCTGTTGGTTTTGATGGAGTTCATTTTGGCCCAAACGTGTGCCCCAGCATACAGATTTTGGTTAAGTTATGGGGAAAGCAGCATCCACCAAGCATGACTAATTTTTCTGATCCTCTACATCACATAACTCAAAGCTTCAGGTGGTCACAGTCAGCAGCACATGTCCCTTGTACCTTGCAAAGGACACGGTGGGGAAGCACTGAGAGTGGACCACAGACAGCTGGTGACAGGGTTTTCCCAGGGATACTGTTGTGGCACTGAAAGATAGAAGATGAACATGGACCAGGCTCCCAGATCAGGAATAAGAATTTGAATTGCATAAAAGGTAGAGGTTAGCTACCCGTGGCTAGTGTATCTCTAAAGAAAAAATAAACAACAAAATGAGAGGGAGAGATGGATCTATAGGGTGCATGAGTTTAAAGAAATGACAGGTAGATAAACAAAGGATTTGAAGAACCATTAGCAAAAAAAATTAAAAATGTCCTAGTAATGATCTTAAATAGACTACTGAATAAACCCAATGGAAACAGTAGAAACAGTTCATGTATATAAAACTCCAGGTCAAAGTAGTAACTAACATAAAATAAGGGACAATCCTACAATGGCTGCACAGATGACAAGACAAGCTGATACAATCTCTAACTCACATTATTCTATATCAAAACATCGCTGAGCACTCAGGAACAGGAGTGAGGCCAAATTTAGACCCGGTAAAAGAAGATTAATCTGTTTAAAAGACAGGAGATGGTAGATTATGGTGATATGCACTAAGCTCCTGACAAACATTATCACCCAGTAATTCCTGAGCCATACATATGCATTTTAGCTGCTTTTGGGTATTGACAGAGAAATTCAGAATGCAAGATGCCACTCAGTAGGTGGAAAATGTGTTATATCTCTTGATAAGCTAATTCAGCAGTTAATTATCCTGATTCTTTAAAACATGCACTTTGCTTCCAGTTTGATTCTTTTTCTCCTGTCTTCTAACGATTGGGCTTCATCATGCCTTTGCTAAAGAGCCTTCAAACACTTTCCTCCCTGCATAGGCAATGCAGCCTGCAAACTAATCTCCATGAAGTCAAATTAAGGCATTCAATCCCCAAGAGAGACGTGATTTAAAACTCATCCCTCCTGTTGTTTTCTCCTATTGGCTAATTTAAGTAGCTCTCTTCTCAGCATGCTGGCTCTAGTGAATTCTGTTCCTTAGCACCCAACCCTCCAAAGTGTTGTTAAATCAGGAATGAAGGGTTTGAAAGGCAGGCACTGCAATGTTCAGTGTTTGCAGTGGAAATACTTTCATGGATCTGTCTCAGGCTTCACAACTCTAAACAGAGAAAACCCTAACTCTACGTACCAATTCTGCTATATGGATCTTGTCATCCTCGCACCCATATTTCAGGAGCATCGTATTATTACCTCTGCTACTCCTCCCCTCTGAGACATTGCTCTATGGAACACCCCATTGCAAGTTATACAGTGGATATTTAATGCCACTATTTACAACTGTTCTAATAGAGTACTAGATAGCCGTGGACAGGAGCTAATGAGTTGTGAAGAGAAGAGCATGAAGTAAATTCTAACATGTTATGAATGGATGCAGTGACATCAGGTTCATAGAAAGTCAGTTTTAAATCAGTGATAGGTTGGACTTTTACATATTTTGTGGGTCTCAGTAAAGAACTGCTGTTTTGGGAATCACCACAATGTATAGAAAGTTACCAAAAAATTGACAGGGCCTGCCATGGACCTACCAGGTAGGGCAAGAGTCAGTCATTAATGTAAGTAATAACTTATTCAACTGGAAATACCTTAAGGGAATTATTTGACTGAAGCCTGCTAGGAGAACTGGTTCTTTCATGGCTCTGCAGATGGATGAGGCAGCTGGAAAACCTCAGCAGTAAAAGTAAAGAATCAGAAATTCATGGTGGGATATACAAAGTCAAGCGCTTCACAGGCAGAGCAGCCTGTCTCTAACCTAGGCTTTGGGTTAGAGACAGAAAGGAGAAATGCAGGATTTTATAGATGAAGTGTTGATTAAGTGTGGCACTAACCAAGCTCAAAAAAGCTAGTCTGGATAAAGTACAGAGGTACCACAGTTGGGAGACTTAGCCAACCAGCCAGATTGATAGACAGCTCCAGGGAGTGATTCAGCCCAGCTAAGGTCTGATTCACCCTCTAGAAGTGCCAAGCTTTTGATTTAGATCTTGGGTTAGACTGACTCACTCCCTGAAGGTGCCTTTCTCCAAAAGCTGTAGAGGACCCAGAGCACAGAAGGGCCTAGAAGGCAACTATAAGAATTGAATCTGGCCCCAACTGATTTTCATTGCAACCCGTCACGAATAGCTGAGCCTGAAGACAAGTTGTTTGCCTGTTGGGAGTCTTGGAAAGGGTGTGTGCAGCTACTGAGGGAGAGAATGTGGTGCTTCCCTGTGAGACAGTCATGACAAGGGAAGATCTAGAGAAGTTATACCCCAACAGATGGAAACATATGATGCCAATTAGCAGGTATCTGAACATTTCCACTAGGACCATGATTCCAATTAGGAATGCATGAATGCCAAAATTGCCACGTACATTCAGCAATTTTATAGCTATTAGTAAGAATGTGTATTTCGGCTGACTCTGAGGAACCAACCAAGAATAGGTAATACCTTGCTGAGTCCAAAACCAATAATGGGTATTTATTCTTTATTTAAGGAAGAGTTATTTAGTTGATTTGAACTATTTAGGAGATCATAATTTTTGCCTTTACATATCTTTCTCCGATGTTTTTTTGGAAAGCTATCAGGTTAAATATAGCACTGCAGGATGTGGGAGGTGGGTCTTCCTACTTTGTACTGTCCTTACTACAGTGGTGATTAGTTATTTCTCAATACTGCTGTAAAACTGGTTTTGTTACTGCTTATGAAGTGCCACAAGGCTCTTAGATGGACAACACAATGACCTTGTAAAAATTATCATTTTGGTGATGTATAAAGTATATAGATGACAGTCAAGTCCAGTGATTAAATACTGGCTTTTACCTGCTCCATGAAGAGAAGTACTACACAAAAAATATTTCCTAATTATTTCTGTAGATAAAACTCATTATGACTTTCTCAATTCTTAATCAATACTTTAGAGGCCTTCTGTTTTATAGAACAGCTCATCAATATTTTATTTATTTTAATAATTTATCCTTTATTACAGAACCAGATGGAGCCTGCGGCACACTTGTCCTCAAGAAACCAGAACAAGGAGGAGAAGGTGCCCAGATTCTTCATCACCTGGGACTGAGACTTGCATTTTCTTTTCTCCTGTCCATATGTCTGCTAAGTCCTGGGTTCAGTCACAGGGACTAACCATACCCAATGGCCCTGCAGTCACACTGTAACCTTGGAATAGCAGGCTTGTGGAGGGGAGATTGTTCTGCTCCCCTTGATACTGATTCTTAACTATGGGATATGCCATCTGTCCCTGCTGAATGGCTCACAACTCTCAGGAGACATTAACACCATTTGCCAGATTTCCCTGGGTGCTCTTTGGACTTGGGGGAAAGGAATAAAATGTTGTGATGAAAAGGTCCATTACATTCTTTTCTCTGCAGCTGGGAAACAGAGCAACAGTCATCTCAGCTGAAGGATCTTGTGTGTATGGTTATGTAAAATTGCCCCTCACCCTCTTTCTGCATGTATTTGTAAGTATGTACGATCCCAATCAAGAAAAGGGAAATGTTTCTTCTTCTGAAATGTAGGTGTGAACTGTGGAGCAGGTAAAACTGGTGAAGAATTGTGTTTTTACGGAGGAACCACTAGGGTGAAACTGAGGTAGGATTTCATGCCATCAGATCCAAATGGTATAAGGTGATACTTTCCAGATGTCTAACCAGGACAACAGTAAGATAAAGGTCTCTTTACTAATGCCAGTAGATAGAATACGGTTCCAGTGAGTAGCTCGAGGGAAACATTTTTCAGGATCAGCATCAATCATCTTTGTTCACATCTTTTGTACCATTCAGGGAAAATTTGAGAGCATTTTTAGATTTATGGTTATTACTAGAAATCCAGCTAGCAATGGTGAATAGCTCATTCTTTGACCCTGTGTCTGGCTAAGAAATGTAGCCTTTCCTTCTGGAAGCAGTCTTTGCTTTGACAGTCTACTCTTGCTTGCTTTCCAGACCATCAGGTGAGGTAGGATATGCTGGGCAGCTTGTGGCATTACTTCAACCACTTCAGTCATGCATTACACTGTTCTCCCTTACATGTACATATCTGAGGCCAGCACTTAGTGGTCCTGTTTTGTAGTTGTTAGCTTCCTTTTCACCTCCAGTTGCAGTTAAAGTCTTTGTTTAAAAAAGTTTTTACATCTTGCTTTAGGCTACTTATGGGACCATCTTTCATCCTGCCATGTACCATGGTAGAGGGTGTTAGCTGATGTTATCAGTGAAAAACTCCAGATTATACACTTCTTTACCCAAGTTTGACTTGACGGAGCATGCATCGGCCTTGAATATGGATGACAAAGCCTGTCTGTCTCCTTACTACCCCGGAAGACCATGCTGATGGGAGAGGATTGTTTGACATATACTTCTGCCATTAATGAAAAGTGAATTAATCTGTACAGGGAATGGAAATAAATACTGCTGTTCATTGATACAATAATCTAGGACAACACGATGGTGACAACGAGTACTGATTTCAGTCTTGTTGACTGAAAATCTTGGTTTTCTTGGCCTGTTTTTTTTTAGTTCAAGAGTAAACCAAAGAAAAGGTATCCAATCCCTTAGAATCTGATCATGCATGCAGACAGGGAGTTAGGTAGGAGAAAAGATAAAGGTGTAAGGAAGTAAAGGAGAGCAGGAGAGCAAAAAGAGATGACAGAAGAGTGGCAGGAGGGACTGAAGAAGACTCTCCATGTTAAATCAAACAAACAAAAAACACCGAAGGCAGAAGAGGAGGAAACAAAGATAATAGAGCTGCAAAAGAGAGCTGGAAATAGAAAATGCAGAGGACAACAAAAAACCAGCCCAACTAGACAGGTTGCTAGAGGTAAGATGTTGAGAGAAATATGTTCAAACAATTTTGTATCACAGGGAAGTCAGATTAAATACAAAACCAGTAGAGTACGGAAGAAATAGTACAGTATATAATGGGAACAGACACAAAGAAGGGAAAAAGTAAGGGTAAGGAAAAGAAAGACCTAAAGCAACTGAGGCAGAATAAGCACATCAGTTTTGATCGTTTTGTAGGGCAGAACAACTAATGTCAGTTCCTTGTAAAACAGGCAAATAGGCAGACAAAGGGGTAAGATTGGACTAATCTTCCCTTCCAGGCTCAGATTCATCCCACTGGTAGTTAGGTGCCTGACTGTGCTCCCTAAAGCACGGAATATTATTGCCTTAAAGTCACTCTGTAATCAATGGCTAGTGAGAGAGTAGCTCCAGGAGGCAATTCAGACTATCTGTCTCTCACTTGAACTGGAAGGAGTCCAGGGTGATGAGAAGCCAGGTCTCACTCATGTGCCTACCTCTCAAGCAATCTTCCTTACTACCAGACAAACCTTAACCTCTGTGTCCCTCAGACTATTTATGTATAGAACCCTAGTCTACACAGTCATAGCTATTTCTCATCCTCAGAGCAAAGGCTGCTGCAGAGTCCTTTACCAGGGCACAATGGAGCTCCTCCCACTGCTACTGCCTCCGTTGAACTCTTTTTGTGAAGAAAAATAACATTTCAGTAGGTGGATCTGCTGATAGATCTTAGTCACAACCTGTGGTGGTGCATCCTCCCTTGCCCCCTTGATCTCAGAAATGCTTGATAGGCCTCAGCTTTGACCAACAGCACCTGAGCTGAGCTCCTCTTGGGCTTATCAGAAACACTGTCTGCTCCCAGGAACTTATGCTAATCCAATGAGCTCCTGTTTTTTAACTAACAGCTTTGGAAACTTGTTTTTCTTGCCTAAGTAACAATCAAAGTGGAACAACATTTTTGTTATTGAACTTTCAAAGAAACTTACTGACCCAAATTGTGACCAGGATGGAAAATTACTGTGACTAAAGCCAATTCCCTTGCAAACCTATAAACAGAAGTCTTAAGTGAGACCATTTGAGCTCTCCAGGATCACAGATTGCTGGACCACTGCAACCAGCAATCTCCATCTTAGTGGCATGCCTCTCAGAGCTAGAGAATTCTCAGATTTGCTGTACTTGGGGGACCACTGCCAAACACTGATGACAGAGCTGATACTCCAACTCCTCAAGGCTCAACTCTTTGCTTGATGAGATGCTGAGAAGATGCAAAGGCATCCAGTGTGAGTACTTCACTGAATTTGAGGGTCTTATAGGTCTGTGTGCATGTGAGTGTGAATATGCTACAGCAAATGTACTATGAATGTTGCTTTTTTGGGTTCTTAAGTACATTAGATTTGTAAGTAAGTTACGCCCACAAGTGAGTTGCTGCTGTGCTTACATAAAGTTCCATAGAATCTTTTATTAAATTGTTTAAATTAAGCTATTAATTAAATGTTGTTAAGTTGAAGTGCTGTTAGAACCTTTTGGCCTAATATGTTGGTCGAGTCTAGGACTGAGTTTGGCAAGGGGGTCCACTCTGAACCTTGTGACTCAATGAGAGGGTCTCCCTTATTCCTTTTTATCCTTACCCTCTCCCATTCTCACCTTTTTTCCATCCCCTGCCTTCACATGGACCAATTTTTGTTGATTTTAGTTTTAGATTGATTGATTTTAAATTTTGGTCTGATTTTTCTCTTTGTGCTTCACCGTCTAGCAAGTAGTAGAGGGAACCTTGCAACAAATTCTGTCATGCTTTAACTTTTATATTAAACCTGCTTTTGCCAATATCTTTGCCAGTGATTCTGTGAGCAACCTAAAACACTCATTCACTGCACAACCTAAGAGACTCTCCAGTTAGATCAATTCAAGATTTCTCTAGAGCCAAAGGACACATACACCCAACTCTGCTGTGGCAGAAGGGTTGTAACTGGGACTAGGAGAAAGCAAGGCAGTACCCTCTGCCTTCTGAACTTGTTCAGGATTTAAGCATTTTCTAGCTGTGAAAAAAATGTAACTGCCACCAATTCCACTAAGTTCGGGTACTGCACATATTACGTGTTTCCCCTTCAACAGTTCCATCCCTGTAAACAAAATGATTCATTGGAGTTACTGAGCTTAGCAAAGCAGCAGAGTTATTCTTTCACTTGTCCTTTCCCTATCCACTGCCCAAGCCTCATAGCATTTTAAGTCACAACACATGAGATACTGACATGGTATGACAAGCTTTGCTTTTGTGGCGTCTTCTTTGTTTAAAACACTGTCGATTATGTTTTCTTCTAAAACACAGGATGATTTCCAACTTTACGCCCACAGAATGATTCATTTGACTTCTGAATCGTCTGAAAGCTTATGAAGATACCCTTTCAGCATCCCCTTAAAGAGAGGAGGGTGAAAAGGGGGTGAACACAGTTATTCCTTTTGGATCCAGAAGTAAAGGACAAACTCAAGCTTGATAAAGGCTCCCCTTGCTCTAAGTGGAGGGTTTATTAAGATGGAGCAATTGAAGTCAATGTTCAATTTAGTCTTAATAATGCAGATGTTTTCCAGTTCCCTTGAGACCTGCCATACTAGAGGCAGATGATAGCAGCGGTTTTCACAGCACTAAGGGTAAATGTATGCAAATCTCTACATCATTCAGATTAGTCCAGTGCTGAGTGGAAGCAAAATGGGTTCTTCTGGACCTTATTCTCACAGAAGCAAAAAAAAGATCTATCAGACAAAGGCTTATTTCTTCTAATAAGAAAAGGGCCTGATGAAAAAGTGAAGATGTACAGCTAACCACCTGTTTATTCGTTGGTTTATCCATTACATACAGAAAGGATTAATTTACCTTAAAGAAGAAGCTCAGAGGATGGAAAAGATTCCTAGCCATGGAAAAGCTTATAAAATAGATCTACCTATAGAATATCTTTGTTTACAATATGTCCAGTTAAGGACAATACACAGACAGGAAGGAATTCCCTACCCCAAAGAACCTACAGTCTAATATTGGTACTTTCATGGCTAAATATTTTTAAAAAAATCTCTATGGTAACAGAATTTCACAGCTTTAAAGAACACAGTGGAAGTGTAGTGACTAAATCTATTTATAGAGATGTGTAGGAAACACAGTTAAGGAGAGAGACAGTATATTAATGGGAATGGCTTGGCTATTGAATTTCTGGAATTCAGCACCAAAGTAAAAGAGCCTCGAGGGAGAAAAGGATCAGTAATTCAATAAGGACTGAAGAGTTCAGAGGGGCATGCAAATAGTACCTTTTACTCAAAGACAGATTTCATCTGTACTGAGACTCATCCATCTGAGACATTTCCACTCCAAAATTTCCTTCCCTAACCTTACAGTTCAAAGAGCTTCTGGGAAATATCAGTCAAGTGTGGTGAATTGGTTGACCTTGAACAATGTGCTGTTCACAAGTAGTTCAAATGGATCTTTGACAGGGCTGTATGACGTGACTTACAGGGAGAGGCAGAAGGGAGAACTGTTGACTCTCTGGCTTGTGGATTTTCTGAAAGGAGCATAGAGAAGTAAAGCCAGTATCACTGGTCTTCCTGGGATCTAGCTCACTACCCACAAAGAAATGGAGAGATGCCCTGTGAACCACCCACCTGTGAGCTGCTTTTGATGTACCC
This sequence comes from Manacus candei, assembly GCF_025592945.1. Classification (NCBI taxonomy): domain Eukaryota; kingdom Metazoa; phylum Chordata; class Aves; order Passeriformes; family Pipridae; genus Manacus; species Manacus candei. The sequence goes on from NW_026138066.1 coordinate 8,992,567, forward strand.
TTCTACCCCCCTCGGCCCTCTGTGAGCTGTAACGTGTGTCAGGACTTAACAAAATTCTGCAGTGCAGCTTGCAAGATCAGTGAATCTGACCCATCTCTTGTGGTCTGCTTCACAGAACAGCCTCAGACACTACCCCCTCCTGTTCCCCTGGACATAATGCTCTTTTAGATGGCAATAGGAATGGAAATTAAGAGGATTCAAAGAGAAGGGTGAGCTGCACACAAGTAGACACCATTTTAGGGGGAAAAAAAAAAGGAAAAAACTGAAAGGTTAAGATAAAACCAGGACTGTGAGAGTCTAAGAGAAAGGAATGAGTATCTGTGTGGTGGAAATGGAAGAATCTGCTATTGCCTGGAAGTCATCCCAAACCCTCCTTGAGGTCCAGCTGTCCAGGCTCGGGGCCAATTTTGCTAAAGTCCCTCTCTGACCTTAAAGTTATGAAAAGACTGTTTGAGCTTTTGTGGGGGCCTTCCATGACCCGTCATCATGTTCTCTGTGGCCAGAAACTTACTCATGAAGTTAGAAAAGATATTTTGCCCCTTCTTCAATACAATAAGATAAATAGTTTCATAGATTTAATGATGCAATGACATTTTCTAGTCTTATTAAAAAAATAGCCTCAAAGTACTAGGTATGTATAGAGAAGGGTAAATTTGTCATTGAAGAATTTTGATTGAAAGTGCTGTTTTCACTGCAGTCGAAATGTTTGTCTAAAGAATCGCTGTTAATCAAATTCTCTTAACAAGAAATGCAAGTAAACAAGCTAATTTTTTTATATAAATCATCTTTTCCAGAGAAAAATGCATTCTGTTTTTGTGAAAAAGCTTTCATTTTGTGTTACTATTAATGCATTGTTTCCAACTGATAAGCTCCCTTCTGAAGCAAAAATTCTTATTAGTCCCCAAGCACTTGATGGTTTAGTTTAAGGCAGTGACTGTCATCCTGACTGTCATTCTCTTCCTCTTTCAGTCCATTTCAGTCCTTAAGGTTAGGCACTTCTCCCTGTAGCATTGCTTTCTTTTCCTGGATATTGACAATATTTCCCAAAATTTCTCCTCTGAAATAGAAATTCATCACTTGGGAACAATGGAGAATTACAGAGACCTGTGTGATAAATCAGTCACAAGGTAACCATGCCTAAGAAATGTGATCCTGCAATACAGCAGTTGCAGGAGAGGTTTCCAGTAAGGAGATAGAAATACTTCTGCCATTGTATGCAGCGGTGGTCCGATTCCATTTATCACCTTCACTGTTTTGCTGTAAGCTGCTGAAAGAGCTTAAGAGAGAGCAGAAGAGCTCCACCAATAAATTATGTAGTACTGAGTTTTCATTACAAAAAAACACCAGGACAGTAGGAAAGAGGGCCAGAAAAAACAAAGGTAGCAGACAGTGAAAAGGGGCAGATAAAGTGAAAGAAAACAGTAAGACCTATGATGGTTTAGGATTGCATCTATTCTAACATTTTGCCACAAGAAAGAAGTATTTGAGAGTAGCAGGGAAGAGGCAAAATGATACCTTAGGAATAAAACACTTGAGGTGAGCTGGGCCTGCCAGGGAGGCTGCTGTCTGCCTCTAAGGTGAGAAGTTTATAAGTAGAAAATACCTTGTTATATTGGGAGTAGAGCAGAGAAATTTTTCATTTGTACCTTCTTCTATTTTCCCCTATTGATTCAGTTGCACTTCACTGTCTCACAAAATAACTTGAGAAAATAAACACAGAAGTAGAAACTTGTAGCAGCGTGTCTTGGCATTTTGTGAACCAAACCTTTTATCTCTTTTATTCAAAAAATACTCCTGTTTGGAAAACTCCTTGCATCTTTTTTCTAAAAAGGAGAGAGGTTTAACTCCCGAATGTAACATTCTGCTTGATCTGAGATAAAACATTCATTCTTAAAAAAAATAAATGTTTGCAGGTGGTTTTGGCACCAGTGGTGAGCCCGTAATCTGCTGCTCACACCATCACAGATCTACATGCTGTGTGGATAGCAACGTGGCACTGAGCACTTGCAGGGCTGCATGTCTCCTCAGAAGCACATTTAGTGAAGAGGTATAGCAGCAGCAGGCAAGCCATCTTATCTGTGCCAGGAATACGGTCCCTCTACATGAAAGCACAGGACAGAATCCTTAATAAGCCATCCTCACCATCTAGTCCCAGTTTCCTTATTTATAACCCCTTTCCATCTCAGTACTGTCTCAAGAAACTTGGATACTTGTCTTGCTGGATTGTTTTCTTCATGCCATCCAATTTGACAGTGTAATTTTCTGTACTTCCCTCACAAGTATCCCTCTTCTGAGCCTGAAAAACTGTAGATAACTGAACTGAAAAACAAGGAAATATTTTGGGTTAAATGCTCAGAGGAGGTGAGAGGCTTCAAATCCTTTTCAGTGTTCCTTAGAAAAATTTAAGGTTGAGGGGCTGCTGGTGGGAGGAGGGGCTGTGTATTTTTCTCCCTGTGGTGGCAGATCCTCATTCTAGTGATAAGGTAAATTAAAAAGCTGTCAGGACACATTTAGACGGGTTAAACAGGCTCTGAAATCCAAAGTGGCTACAAATGCAGACGTCAGGTACATCTAAGCAGAAAAACAATTTCTCCCAGGTTCCTACATTCTCTTCTATCACATGGCATTCAGAGGGCCACTGTGTCTCCCACTGAGCATGCCAAGCACACCTTCCTTCCTGGGAAGCAGGTAGGTTAAGGTATGTTGCTCTCCCACACCAGGAATCCAGCTGTCAGGATGAGACTACATCCCATGGGGCTTTTCTGTCTTCTCCCTGCTAGTATTGCCTTCACCCAAGGCACTGAATTCCAAAGAGGGGGAGACAAAATTGCATTTTATTTTCAGCCCATGGATGATGCAATCTGTGCCAAAACCAGACTGTTCCTGCAAAGGGAGTGAGCCTGGGGCAGAAGATAATGAGACAGAAAGCCATGGAGAAAGATGTTTTGTTTCTCTGGCTGGAAGGAGTTAGGAACAATGGCTTATTGACACTAGATTAGGTTGCTTCTTCTTACAACACAAACCCTTAGACTTTCCCTTATGACAACAGAAATGGCCAGATCAAATTTGCAGATCTCTGGACCTGATAAAACAGAGAAACCATAGGCAATAGCTGTCATTTTCTGTGGCAGGAAACCACTCTGTGCCTTGACTCTGCCCACATCACACATGAAAGAAGATCCTTTCTATCCCCAGCCTCTTCTGTGGACTTTCCTGAGAATCAGGTATATCTCAGTCCTGACAATAAAGGAAGACATCTGTTCTCTTCTGATCCCACTCCTGACAAGTGAGACAGTCTATTTTTTTAGGGCAGAAGAAGGAAGACAATGTGAGGACACCTGAGAGCTCCACAGTTCTTTGCCATATCCTGGTGCAGATTTTGCTAGGAAGGGACAGTTTCCAATAGATTTGCGAACACATTACAAAATGGGAGGCAAAATGACAAATGAACAAGAACAGCATGGGAGGGAGGAAACTACATGGAAGTGAACAGCCATGTGTGAGGTATGAGGGAATACAGAACAGAGAACTCTAACAGCTCTGTAGGAAAGGAGGTGGGAGTTACAGCAGATCATGAACTGAACATGAATCCACAGTGTCCTGCTGTGGTGGAGAAAGCAAATATCTTGCTGAGCTGTATAAACAAAAGAATAGCTTGCCAAGTCCATGGAATAATCCTTCCATTTTGCTCAGATGTGTCTGTGAGCCAACCTCAAGAGCTGCAGTTACGTGTACCACGTTAGGTCACAAATTCCAACAGTGCTTTTAGAAAATCTCCAGGACCATAGACTTTGTTTAGATTTGATAACCTTCACTTAGAAGCTGTAATTATGTTCCTAATGCAAACAGCCTCCCCACTGACAATAAATATATTTTTGCGTTATAAGACTTTACACAAGCATTATGTATTTATTAGCCAAAATGAGAGCTTAATACAAGGCATCTAACAAATTTTGTTCCCTGTTCAAAAGTATCATAATCACATAACATAATATTTTCTCTTGGTTAAAGCATCTACATACTTTAAAAACTTTGAATCTATATTTCAAGCTATGTATTTGTTTTCCTCTTCCTACTCCATGACTTTCCTGAAATGATGATGAATATTTTTCTCTTATCATTAGTTGTTTGACTAGAACGGGTTTAAATCTAACATATCTCTCAGACATTGCATTCAAGTATACTTCCCTAGTTATCAGAAGGCTGAACTAAAACACATTTCCTATGCTCCAGAATTACTGGGGTTGTTGGTGACCAAGTCATCCAGACTACATTAATATCAGCTGTGCACCCATAACTTGACACATTGAGCACGAGTTCCCAGCGCAGAGTTCCTCACCAAAATGCTCCCTGAAGGTTTGCACACAGCTCATACTGCATTTGTCTTGTATGGAGAGAGCTGATTTGAGTCAGTTCCACTCCCTTTGACACAAGAAGTCTGATTATGATACTCATGGAATCAGACACTTCATTTCTTAAATCACCAAGGGTTCTTGACACTTCTGAAGAAACTGGGCACAAGATCCCACACTTCTGGAATCTCAGAAAAAAAAATTAAATCCATTGTTTATCTTTGTTCCCTTTACATAAACATTAGTCTTACAAGTTTATCCTACTTGCAAGTGTACCAAAAGTGTTGCTACCTGGTTGGGCATGCAGACCCTCCAGTGGCCAGAGTCTATTAGTCTGAAGAATGGATGTTGCTTTACCTCTGCCGTTGAGTCTCACTCCAGTCTGCATTTCAGTTTTCTACTGCATTTTTTAAGGGGCATTGTTGTTAACCCAACTCAGCGCAGAGAGTATCTACCTTCAGTACCCATTATAATTGATTTATATCCATCATCTGAGGCACAGATGAGATGAAAAGTTAAATTTTTTGAAGGATATATTGAAACAATTTCTGTATTGTAAAGAAGAGAGAAATGTGTAAAAACATAGCTGTCTCCAGAAATACATTTATAACTGCTGCAAAGAAAATAATCAAGTTTGTCCATGTCTATGGTGGATAAGGTGAGAAATAATGGGGAAAAACTGAAGGCAAATTAGCATCAGATTAAGCATTAGAGAAATTTCTAGCAGTAAGAATAGCAAAGTATTGCAATAGGTTTCCTCCTTCACTGCAAGTTTTCATAGAACTATTCTGTTTTCCAAGAGATTTGGAGAGAACTCTACTGTAACTTTACTGAAGGGCTAAGAAAATTTGTAGTTAAAATTCTTCCTTAACAACAGACTGAAGTTGGAAGACATGGTTGTATCTGATTTGGAAGTCTCTCTCTCCTTTGCAAAAGCAAGTTTCTCATTGAGATATTTTATTTGAAAAGTCACATCCTAACCCATATCAGACAAAACTCTGTGAGTTTGAAAACTTCTTCCTTGAACAGATGGTCCTGATGTCTCTAGCAGAACTGAAGTGCTTAACTTGGTTCAGTATCAATGAATGTGGCCTTCAGGCCTGCAGTTTCATTCAGTGTCAAGAAACATTCTTCTCTCAGGGTTCAGATTTGTAAAGGCATTTAGTTTTTCTAACACAGTTTTACGCAATCCAAATGACTGAGGCATTAAAATTTAATTATAAAACTAGTTTAGACCTAAAGTCTTAAAACTAAAGGACTATGAAAGGCTACAAGACCTTTTTAGACCCAGATCCTCCAACAGGAGAGGTATTTAATCTCCAGTGTTTTCACTGGAATGAGACACTAAATGCTGACAATATTCTGTATCTAGGTGTCTCTCAACATAACACTTTGCTTTCTAAATCACATATGTGCTTTGAAGAAATTATCCATTGACCTTTATTTCAGTGCCTTCAAAAAAATCCTTGAAGTGCTTTATTTTTATCAGTAAGCTCTGTTAAAAACCCTGGAGCTTGCTATAGCATGTGTAGTAACTCAGAACACAACACGAGATGTTAACGTTAGCTAGAGGGTTGGGTTTTTTTCTTAAGCTCTGTTTGTTCTGCAGGTTTTATGGAATTTATCATAATTTATGCTTTCCTACATGTAAATAAACACCCTGCTGCTGTGGCAGATGATGGTCTATAAATCAGGGGAATAAATAAACACATTGAGCCTGATTCACTGCGACGAAGGCAGCATATGAAGCTCCTGAGTGTTTTCTCTTGTTTTAGCATATCTTTTGGGAGCATCACTTGAAACAGCTTACTCAGCCCTTCACAGTGTGTACAAAGGGTTATAGCTTTTCTTTTTTTTTTTTTTTTTTTTTTTGTGTGTTCTGGTCTTCTCATATCTTTCATATCTTTGGAACATCCTATTGGGATCGGTCAGAAGCACTAACATTTAGAGTGGCTTCTAAGCATCAGCAAGAACATTCCATTGTCAGCTGCTTCTCCACCTTAGTGAGTATCCCTCACCAGGAGCACGGGTGCAGGAGCAGAAGAGCAAAGGATCTCATAAGTCTGCAATGGCCAGCATAGAGTGTCTAGTGGTGTCTCTATGTATGATGATATAAATTACCATAGTCTCAGTTTCAAAAAGGTCAGGATTGCTTTTATCCATTGTGTAATTATTTTGCTGTTCATTCCTCATATTCTGTTGATTCGAGGCTTGCTGCTATCTCTCAGCAGCCATTTTGTTCCAGTCTCCTTGGTTGAACCTTATCATCCTTTCCAAATCTGCAAAAGTGTCAGTGGATTGCCCTAAAGTAGCTATGGAGTAAAAAACTCTCACTGTGTTCATTTTCTTTGGTTGGTGTTTTTGGTTGTTTTTTTTTTTTCTTTTGGTTGGTTGATTTTTGTTGTGGGTTGTGAGGTTTTTTAACAAAACTGACTATAAACTCTTGTGGAGAGCAGATCTCATAACTTGAGTGTGGGAAGTGATTTACAGTTTTCATCTACTCATTACTGTGGAATGCTGACCTGCAAATTTTGCAGGCATTCCCACAACCTCCGAAGTACTACTCCAGCAGGATATAAATACAGCCATTCTTTCTGCTGTCTGCAGCATTGGACTAGCTTCTCAGCTTATCAGCAGGGGAAGCAGTGTACATGTTGGGGCACTGGGAGCCCAGAGACCTCATACCTTCAAAATTATACACACTTGCATCAAAATTACCTAGACCAGGACTACAATTTAAGGCCTGCTTCCTTGTTGCACTTCATCTGTGTAATCCAAGGGTTTAACTGGGATTTTGCTGAGCCTGTGCTGCCTCTCAAACTTTCAAATATTGCTGCTAGTAATGATTGTGACCCCTAGATATTGAGATTTATGTTATCCATACTGGCTCAGATAATGTGTCAGGTTCATAATGTGCTGATGTTGCATCCTCATGGTGACTCTTGAAATAATTACAACATGCCTGAGCTAATTTGAGGAATATTTCTTTCAGCAGTAGCAGAGTTAAAGTAAAAAGGGCAGCATAGTAACTGTCTCTGTTATTTCAGTTACACTAGGTTTTTTCTACCTGTATTACCATTTCTAATAAGTATCTTTGCACTTTTCCCTGCATGGCACCTTCACCTTTCAGTAGTTTCTCATTAAAATCCACAGTTACCTTTACATTATTTTCCTCCAAAATCATATTAAGGCCATGAGTGCTGTGACACCCTCCAAAATCCTTGACTCTGGAACAGCAGCTGCTGTGTGTGCTCTGGACATTGCTACTGAGCTCCTCATTGCTGTTTCACAACTCTGCATGCTCAGGGAAATAACCAGGGTTTTCTTTTGTGTTTGTACAACACTTAGCACAGCAGAGTCCTGGTTCAGAATGAGGTAGGATGGATAGATCCTCCCACACTACAAAAAAACAAATAATAATGACACTGAAAAGAAGGAAAATGTACAGCAGAAATAGCTGCATTGCCAATCGATGCAAGTCAGAAGGATGTTATTAAATTTAACCTCCTACAACATTCCAGAGTTAATTTGGGGTCCATGGGATTTTTAAGAAGAAACACAGCCTACTTTTCTGAATAATTAGACAAAAGCATTCTTGCTAAAATGTACTAAAAATGCATGAAGAACAAAAAAAAAATTAAAGATTAAAATTTCCCAAAATTAAAAGCTTGAATAAGCATTTTGGGGGAAGGGAGAGAATCTCTGCTCCTCCTGAATTTGCATAAAACTTTTTAATTAAGGGGTTTTTTAAAGTCCCAAGGTAACTCCAAACATTTTCTTTGGGAGACTGGAAGAAGATAAATGCTGAATTTTGGCTCTGTGACCATCTTTACTGAAATTAATTCTGATTTTTATGGCACAAGACAGCACACACATGCATGTGGTTGAGCACAAGGAAATTTGAAAGAGCTGAGAAAGTTTGGGACTGCCATCTCTAAGGGCACTTCAGGAATATACCTACCCTGCACTGGACAACAAGGCAGCCCTTTCACTCATCCTTTTTGTCCTGGCAGGCTTTTCCTGCTGCAAAGAGGAACAGTTGGGTTTACCCTGCGTCCTTTTTTTAGTTCTCTCTCCCTCTTCCCAGTGCAGATCTGGGACAGAGAGCTTCATCTGTGAAGTCCCTGAGAGTAAAGATCCCTGACCTGGCTTTTGGGGAGCCACCCTAACTGAAACTGGTGAGTGAAACTGGAGTGAGAAGGAACTCCTCCATCTTTGTGTGTGGGCCCTGCTCAGTCATCAGGCACCACTGGGCATGAAGGGGATACCAGGAGGATGCTGGTGAGACAAGACAGTATTTGCCAAAGGAGAGCTCCAAGCTTTTGCCTCTGCCTGAATGAGGTTTAGCAGAGAGGTGAGGAAGGGTAAACAATGCCACATGAGCTTATACTGTAGGGCATGGGACTGATGTAATGACTCCTAAGAGGCTGTTGCTTATTGTTCCTATATATAGGCTGTCTTCATGCTTTTCAGGCTTATACTGTGTTTTGGGTTTTCTCTTTCTCACCCAAGCTTTGTGTAAAAACTCACTGAATCAGAAACTTATACTCCACTGCTCCTGGCTTCCACAACAGAGAGTTATCCTTTCCTGGTGAATATTTAAATCTGTGTCCTTATCAAGAAAGGATATCCAGAAGAGGTTGTGAGGGAGTGTAATTCCTGATTATCCTGTAGCCCAGGGGTAGGGGTTGGGCTGAACATCCTGAAATGAGGAGGGGGTGGAAAAGATTCCTGAAATTACTTTCCTTTAGAAATTCCCTTTTTTCTGAAGAACAATGGTGAATATCACTCCATGAACCCAGTTAGATCTATTCTATTTTCTAAGAAATGATGTCAATAAATGGAGAGGCAGAGAGCGCATTCAGGCCTAGTGGAAGGAATACATAGCCTAGCCTTATAGCTGAAACAACCTAAGACTGCATGTCTAGCTTGATAGTCAATCAAACCCATATCACCAAAGCTTGGAACTACAGGCAGGATGAACAACAGCCCTGATTAGCACTCCTGATGAGCCTCTGAGAGACATATATGCTGTCGTAAAGAGGTAGTTATTCAGTTCCCTGTGTTTGGGGGCACAGAGCCCTGGCATCTGCCAGGTGAAGTTCTGAGATCTCTGCTACAAGAAATGTGGGTAAATAAGTATGCTCTAGACTCTGTTTTCTGTGGCTAGACTTTTCTGACATCCAAGCCAGTTTCCCTCGTAATGGTCACTTATACCTCTACCCAGCATCACCAGCATACCAGCATCAGCAGTGTTATAACTTCTGTATCAGTGATACCTTCTGTACCAATGTGCCTGCAAAACTATACACACTATACAAATAAAAAAATTCATCTTGCTTCAAGTATGGTTCTATGACACCCTACCTGTATTCTGCCCAAATCGCTCCCATCTCTCACAGAGACACATGAGAGCTGTGTTCACACCAGCTCAAGCCCCTGTAACAGGATAGCCAGATGCATCCAGTACCACTCCCAAACTAAGTGGTCAGCTTCTCAGCTGTCCCCAGCTCTCTTCTGCCACTTCCAAATCTGGTACTGGCTTAGAAAATGCTTGTCCTGTGCTCCACTGATTGTGTACACACCTCCTATGAAAGATAAGAAGAGAAAAAGAAGGATCTGAGCATGCAGGAAAAGAAGTTGTTTCTCAAATAAAGCTTTCACTGCAGCAGAGACATCAGTAACAACTCTCTCCTGTAGATTTGTTAACAGATAATAAGAGAGGATGGAAGAGCCAGCACAGCTGCCTTTGTGTGGTTAAAAGAACAGTCAACCTCTGATGGGGGAATAGAGACTGGAAGTCAGGTTGTGGCTGTCTAGTGCTCATAAAACCTTTGACTTACAGGAGAGCTGCTGACCAGGGGCACAGTGAGAGCTGTTAGCAGCACACTCCAGTAGAGAAGCATAAGTAAAAATGCAGATGCTGAAACATAGCTACTGTGGCTGTAAGTACATATTCTGGGCTTTAAGAGGCTCCACAGCTTTAGGGATGTGTTCCCTAGGTTAATCCAGGGTAGGAGTTGTTGGTTTGTCCACTAAACAATGTGGGGAAATTCCTAATAATGCTTTGCCCTGCAGTCCCAGCTGTAAGGTGGACCACTACGGGAATCTGGATGGAGGTGGGCAAGGCAGAGCCATAGTTTTTGCCTGCAGAGCACTAAATTACTGCAGCAGCATCATCTGACAGAAATTATAAAGAGATGCTCTTCTGCTACAGTAAAGAGGGAGTGGATGATTGCACCATAGGGACACATCTGGGATACAGCCATTTATAGTTAATCAGAATTGTTCATCTGTTTGGTAAACTTCTATTTCTTTTATAACAAGTGGAAAAAATTACTAAGAATGCAGCCAGGAGATACAGTAAACATACCAGCCTGGGAGGCCTGCAGGTGCAAGGTAAGGAGCATGCAAAGGAATCATTTAGCAAGCTTGTTTTCAGGTGGAAATGCTGAGCACAGGAAGTCTGCTGCTGCTCTTAATGTTGAGATTGGTCAATGCATCCCTGAGATGGATTGTATTTTAATAGGCTTGGCTTCCATAGTGAGCAGTTTAATGCTCCACCTGACAGATGATGCTTTGCTGGAAGGCAGGCAGCTCCTGCCAGGGCAGCATCTTGCTGAGGTAGAACTGTGGTGTCAGCAGCAGGGAAGAGTCCAGCTCAAGGTGTCCATCTCTCTTGTACACACATACGTGCACACACACACACAGAGCCCATCTTCTGAAAGTGGTAGCAGAAGGGAGGATGAAAGCAGCAAAGACCTACTTAATAGGCACAGGAGGCTGTAACTTTAGCCCTTCACATCCTGTTTGCTACAGTTGGAGTTTCAACTTCAACGAGTATCACAGTGGACACTGACTTTCTCTGTCCCCGCAGGCATTTGCAGGGGTGGCTGAAATCAGGACAAAGCTAAAAGGAGAAGGGGCCAAAAGCAGAGTCTCCATCTGCTTAGCAGGACATCAAGATGGTTCTCCAAATGAGCCCCTTCTCACTTGCAGCACTTTCTCTAACCTGATGATGGAGTTCCCTCAGCAGTAGCCTACTGTATTGTGCCAGGAATAGTATTTTCTCATTACCACCAAGAGGGTCTCATGGACCAAAGGGAATAAGCCTCTGCTGAGAAAGAAGGATTGTTGATCCAGCATGTGGCATTCATGACCTGCAGTGTGAATCACAGAAGTGAAAGATCATAGATCATTGATCTCTCCTGCCTGCTGAGTACACATACCCTGTTTATTTCTCCTCTCCAGACTAAACTTCCTTGTTACAGGAGGAGAGAAATAGCATGGAAATAGCAAACAAAGTCCAAGTTAACTACCTTTTGTATTCTTATGATAGACAGGTTTATGAAATACTTCTAGCCATCTAAGAAGCCCAAAGCAGGCTCTTATAATGAGTGCGACTATAGGAGAAAAAATAAACTAATCTTGCTCATATAATCACAGAGACCTGCAGCCTGACTCTTGATTATTTATTTATTATCTTCATTTCTTGAGGAAACAAGCCTTATGAAATTGTTCTTCTGCCTGCTGCTTTCCCACCTCCTAAAGTCATTGTCTAATTTCAACCAACCTTTAAGGAGGTTTCAGAGATTTCAAACACCCATGCCTTGTAAGAACTAGGTGTGGATAGAGGAAAGAGGCCCAAATCAATGTCTCCATAGAAGGCAAGGTTTCAGAGTGAGCTTTACAGTTCTCTGCTTTGCTCAGCCTGCCCATTCAGGTCTGCTGCAGAACAGTCTTCCCTCCTGAATTGGGGGCATTGGAGGATGCTGCAAGTCCCATGATGCTGGCAAGGCAGTGGGCAGGCTATGGAAAGCCCTTTAAGCAATGACTTTGTATTGGAATTTTGAAGACAGAGAGCTGGGGGGTTGTATAGGAGCAAGGGTATTAAGACAGTTGAAATAGGGCTTCACCAATACTGCTACTATCAGAGCATGGTATTTGTGATGGTATCAGAAGCACTAGCTCCATCTCAACCATAGGAGCACAGACCAAAAGACAGACCCTCGCCCAAAGAACTGCCCACTAAAACTTTGCTGGCCATTTTTGTGGAGTCACTTAGGCCTTCTTTCAATGCAGCGTTTAAGCTTATCACCCATTAAACTCATTTGAAGAAAATCATCAGCTTCGCCTGGACTGTTAACCAAATCAGGCACAAGGCCATGTATCTTGTATTAAAGACTTGCAGAGTGAAGTGAGGAGTGAGGTGACGTTGTGGTAATTACCCCACACAGGCCTAAGTGGCCATTGATCCTGTTCGCCTGCCTTGAGCAGCAAAGCCAGCTCGTGCAGTTAAACAGCATGTTGAAAGGTCCAGCAAAAATTTAGGAACGTACAGGGCAACATTACGGATAATGAGGTAATCTTATCTACTTGTCAAAAGTAAAACCTGAAAGTTTAAAGGATCCTATCCTATTTTGCCAGAAAGAAAAAAGAGGCTAAGAGAGATTTGGTTGAGGTATTCATAATTATATGAGAAACAGTGAAAACTAATCAGTCTCTTCTTTTTATATTGTCCCATAATGCAAGAACAAGGAGACTCTTAAAATGTAAATTAATAAGCAGTACATTTAGTGTTCAAATGTATTTAGTGAATCGTGATACAATTATAGTATATATAAATAATCCAGCAATTTCCATAAAACTATCTGATAATATTCACCCATAACAATAGTTCATTTCCCAATTCACTTTTCATTATTCAAAATCCTTTAGAAGCCCAAGGGAAACTGTTGGCTGGGGGTTGTAAAAGACTGTATATTTAGAACAAATCCGAGGAGTGGACTGACTTGTGCAGCATGTACTCCTCTTCAGAAATTCACAGTTCGAGGAAGTTAAGGACACTAATGCAGAGGCTGGCTAAAAGGAGGAGAAAAAAAAGCCCACACTGGATAATTTTATGACCATTAGTAGCATTTGTATCTATACAGTCTCAGATAATTACAGTGGTAATCATATCTCATGCTTCAGAGCCTAAAGTGATTGCCTACAGAGGCCAGGGAAACCTTGGGGAGTTTCCATTGAAAGGAAGATTAGAAATGCTTAAGATTATTTAATTTGGTCATATTGGACATAGCAGAAAGAAGATACTTAATTGTGTCTCTCACCTCTGTGAATCAACATACTTAACATATTTAAGAATTATCATTAAAATCCACATTCATCAAAACCTTCACTTACATCAACAAAGATAATGAACCAAAACAAAACATAACAAAAATTCCCTCCACAAAAATCAAAATAACACCATCATCACACCAAATGAAAATGGACAATTTACACAAAATCGACCCCTTCACCCTTCACCAAAATGACAACAAAAATTCCATATGATCATTTAATTCTTCAACATTGTTCAGTACTGGTTTTGCCCATTACTTCTCTCAAATACTATCCTTATCTCAAAATCCTCATGATTCCAGGTGTCGGCACCAAAAAGGCTATAGTCAGTTGACTCTGACTGGACACCACAGACTTGCTAATGCAGCTCTCTCACTTCACTCTGTAACTGGACAGAGCAGAAAAAATATAACAAAGGGTTCTTGAGTTGAGATAAGAACCGGGAGAGATCACTCACTGATCACTGTCACAGGCAAAGCAGACTCAGAGCCGGGATATTAATTAAATTTATTGCTAACAGAATCAGAGTAGGAGGATAAGAAGTAAAATAAATCTTAAAAACACCTTTCCCCCACCCCTCCCTCCTTCCAAGTTCTACCTCTCCCCCCCACTCCAGCAGCGCAGGGAGACAGGGAATGGGGTTTACAGTCTGTTGTTTCTGCTGCTGTTTGGGGAGAAGAGTAATTCTCTTGCTCCCATGGGGTCCCTTCCATGAGAGACAGCCTTTCACAAATTTCTCCAGCGTGAGTTCATTCCACGGGCAACAAACTCTTCACAAACTGCTGCAATGTGGGTCACTTTTCCATGGGATACAGTCCTTCAGGCACAGGCTGCTCCAGTGTGGGTCCCCCAGAGGGCCACAAGTCCTACCAGGAAAACCTGCTCCAGCGTGGCTTCCTCTCTCCATGGGTCAGCAGGTCCCTGCCAGAACCCCGCTCCAACATGGGCCTCCCATGGGGTCATAGCATCCTTTGGGCAGCTCTGGTGTGGGTCCCCTCCACAGGCTGCAGGTGGGTCTCTGCACTCCAATGGTCCTCCATGGGCTGCAGGGGTGCAGCTGCTGCACCACGGTCTGCACCATGGGCTGTAGGGGCCTCAGCTCTGGCCTCTGGAGCACCTCCTGTCCCTCCTTCTGCACTGACCTTGGTGTTTCTAGAGTTGTTCACATGTTCTCACTCCACTCTTCTCTGTCTGCAATTTTCATCTGCACAACAACTTTTTTTTCTTCTTAAATATGTTATCCCAGAGGCACTACTATCATCCCTGATGGGCTCAGCCTTGGCCCGCAGTGGGTCCATCCTGGAGGTGGCTGCCATTTGCTCTGCCAGACATGGGGGAAGCTTCTGGCAGCTTTTCACAGAAGCAACCCCTGTAGCCCCCCTGCTACAGAACCTAGCCATGCAAGCCCAATAAATTTCCCTTTTAAATGTTTTTCCTTACTCCTTTCTGAATCAATTTCTTCCCTGTTGGTGTGACCTGTGACTTGGTATCCCCACTGACATCGGCACTTTTCCTTTCCCATCTGTTTTGTGCCCGGATCTTGCTGTTTTCCCCTAGCTAGACCTGCTACCCAGTGTCTCAGCCCATTCCTCTCATGTCACGTGAAGAGGCAAGTCTTGCATTCAGTGTGCTTGACCAGTCTTCATTAGCAATCCCTGCCCTGACTTTGCTGCTCCCCAAGTGGCACCAAACTGTCTCCATCACAGGAACCTTTTCCAACCAAGTTCTCTAGACAGTTGGTATTTCTGTATCCCAGTTTTTCCACTAAGACCCACAGGTATCATGATACTAGCATCAATCAGAACAGTCTCGGTTTATATATTATCTACTCTTTTCCAAATTGAAGGAAGTGAGTAAAGAATTGGAAATGCCTCATGTAAATTAGCCATCACAAAAGTTGCTGTGGGATCTGGTCACCTGATCTTCTCCTTTCCCATCCTCCTGCTTTTTTGCACCTTCATTGCAAAATGAACCCATATGGGGCCAGATCCATAAATCTTTTCACAGAGAATTTTAGATGTCTCCACAAAATGAGGTCTCCACTGACTTCAGTGAATCTACATGTGTAATAACATGTATGAGAGAATGTCAAATACCAGACTCAGGTAAAGAAGACATAGTTATTCTCCACATTTACAAAGAAATTACATAGGAAAGAAAGAAATGGGAACACCATTTCTTATTACTCTGTGTCATCTGCTCACAGCAACGCAGTGAAGAATTATTGACAACAAAGGGCTGCTATTTCTCTCTCCGTGCAAGCAAGTATAGATGGAAGTATAGATGGACACTGTGTGGCAGGAAGCAATAAAATCTCTAAGCTTTCTGAGCCTCATGCAGAAGACACTATTGTGAGACAATGCCTGCTTCTGGTTACTTCCTTGCTAGAAGCATCAACCAGGCTGTCACTTTCTGGGGTTGTATCTGTACAGCAAGACGAAGGAGGAGCCAAGAATGAACTGATCCCTTTGCACCGTTTGCCTTCTGCCTATGATAATAGATTTTAGCTAAGGTTTCATAGGAGCTCAAAGGACCAACTCTGTGTTCATGGGTCTGGATCATACCTCATGCGCATAAATCTGCTGCAGAAGAGCCTGGGCACACAGCAAGGGCTGAGCACACCTGAGGCTTCTCCTCTGCAAACTGTGGTGTCAGCCTCTTTGTGCAGGTCTGTAGGCGTGGATGATCAGCAGTGCTGGCCTGGAAAAAGGGCAGTGGTGACAGATTAGCTGACAGCATATACGTACCCTGGGATGTTGCCAAGCTCTCGGTTTGCACCTGCATACATCGCTCCTGAGTTGGCATTTATGCCAAAGCTGTGACTGTGATGTAGTTCAGTCTAGGACGCTTCAGAAAAAGGAAGATAATAATTTGAGAAGTAAAAGCAGACACAATAAAGGTATAGATAATTATAAATGACAAAAGGCAGGCCAAGAAAGCACTACTAGTCAACCTTTTTGGTAATAAAAAATAAATCGGTGGCCATTGAATGAAATTACAAAGCAACGCATTGTGAGTGGATGAAAGGTGATGTTGTTTATAAAATGTGTAATTAAACCATGATATTCACTGGTCTAGATATTGAGAGGGATTGCTCCCCATGTTCCAGTGAATCAGCATTTATATAAATAAAAAGAACATCTGCAAGGACACTAGCTAAATACAATTACAAGGACTATCAATCCTCATGCTTCAGGGCATGGTTACCTGCTGAGGTCAGGAAGAAATTTCTTCATGGTATAGCAGTAAAAAATAAAATGCATTATTGGTCATTGATGAGTATTGGATATCTTATTAGATGGTCCTTTAATCTGTTCCACTATGCAATTCTTTTGTTCCTCCATATCACAAATCAATGAAGCATTTAGGTGTGTGCTTAAATTCCATTTTGAAATCAATAGGATTTAAGTATGCCTAAGTGTAAGTGCCTGATTAAGTACTTTCCAGAATAGATATATTAAGAAATTACTTAAATTTTTAGAAGTCTTGAAGCAGTTTTTGGGTTCTGGACTGAGGTTTTGGTGTCCCAATCACCAATGCAAAACCAGTAAAACTTATTGTATCTCATGTATTAGCAATTGAATTTGCAGAAACTCCATACAAAATGTACTGTCAGTTCTAAAAAATTTCAACCTTTCATCTCAAAAACTCATGAACTCGTGACTTTAACTCTACAATTCATTTGTACAGGTAATCCAATATGTGTACAAACATAATCACACTGGTCTAAAATAGTTTGTGTCTTCATCTTTAGATTTTCTTGGCTGGGAATAAAATGAACTTTGTCATCTGCTATAGTCTCCTCCCTCCTGTTTGTGTCCTACTGGTCTGTCTTGCGGTTCTAGGAAAGATATTAGCCAGGCATGGAAGATCTCATTGAAGATTTAAATTTCCCTTTGAACTTTGAAGCCCATCCATTTTTACCCTTGTTTCTTCTTAGAGGAGATATTCAATCCTGACAGTCTTTCAGGATCAGTGGCAAGGCCCTTAATAGAGAGGAAGCACGGTGCTGATTGGATTCTTCTACGAAGTCAGGACATAGTAGGTACTCCCAGCATCGAAAGGGGTTTAATCTAGAGAAGGTCATATGGAAGTATGAACAGAAGCTTGAGTGTTATTTGCAGTCCTTCTCAAATGTTGCTGACAGGCTAAAGGGTTTGACAGATAAAGGAGACTGGAGAAACTGATGTGGTTGAAAGACAGATGTTACCAAATACCCAGGTTCTTGGACGCTGTAGGTTTACTCAGTGAAAAGGCTGCTTAAATTATGGCCATAACTGTGGCAGAGGTTCCTAGCCTGTGAGTCTGTCTCCACTGTTTTCCTCAATGGACCAATTGCTCCTTTCGGAGAGGCTGCAGCAACTCATGAGGAGTGGCCGAGGGAGCATCAGCAATGTGCAGCAGGCAGTAATTCTTGCTTCCAGCGGCTGAATGTTCAGCCTGAACAGCACTCATAGGGACCTACACGCTGAGATCAAGGGAACATTTCCAATGACTTATGGAGGAGCTGGAACTAGGCCTTTACGGAATACTAAATAATTAAATCAGACCTCATGTAGAGGCAAAATAGACCTCTAACACTTAAAAATCAGCACTTAATAGCACACAGAAAGGCATAATTTTCAGATCTGTGCTAATAAGGAAAATCGTAAATTGAGGGATTTTTCTTAAACAGCTCTTTTCTTACCCTGATTGTTAAACATAAAAGTCAAGATGTTGTCTGCTGTAGTGAGGCATACATCTTCAATTGCTATTTGCTTCCAGCTTCATTTAAGATAAAATTTAAACTACTTAATTTAAATTCACAATGACTATAAAAGACTGACTTGCAGGAAGTATTAAGCAGATGCTTTCTGCAAATCTTAGGTCCTACTTAGGTCCTTTCTGTTTCAGTGTTCAGAAGGTTTCCAACTCAGTGCCTGACCAACCTGATGAACTTCTATGATGAAATAATTGTCTTGGTAGATGCAGGGAGAGCAGTGGGTATTGTCTACCTGGACTTCATTAAGGCTTCCAAGGCTGATTCCGATCCTCATAGACAAGTTGTTGAAGTAGAAGCTGGATGAGGTGGATTGAAAAATGTCTGAACAGCTGAACCCAAAGGGTGGTGATCACTGGCACAAAGTCTACCACGAGGTCAGCAACCAGCAATGTACCCCAGGGGTCAATACTGGGTCTGATTCTGATTAACATCTTCATTAACGATCTGGATGACGAGGCCGAGTGTACCCTCAGTAAGTTTGGCAGGGACACAAATCTGGGAGTTTGTGTCACAACCAGAGGGTTGTACTCCTAGCCAGAGGGACCTTGACAGGCTGGAGAAATGGGCTGACAGAAACTTCATAAAATTCTAGAAGGGAACCCAGACACCACTAATGCTGACAATGACCTTGCTGGAAAGCAGCATGACAGAAAAGGACCTGGCACTCCCAGTAAACATCAAGTTTAACATAGGGCAGCAGCGTGCCCTTGCAGCAAAGAAGGCTGCATTAGGAGCAATGTTGCCAGTAGGTCCAGGCGGTTGATCCTTCCCCTCTACAGCACTGGGGAAACAACATTTGGAGTTCTGGGTCCAGTTATGGGCTCCTCAATACAAGAGAGGCATGGACACATCGGAGAGAGTCCAGTGAAGTCCACTAAGATGATGAAGGGACTGGAGCACCTCACATGTGAGGAAAGGCTGAGGGAGCTGGGACAGTTCAGTGCAGAGAAGGGAAGGTATGGAAGGGAACCTTAACAATGTATATAAATACCTGAAGGGAGGGAAAAAGATGATGCAGCCAGGCACTTTTCAGTGGTGTCCAGTGACAGAGCAAGGGACATTGGGCACAAACTGCATCACAGCAAGTTCCCTCTAAACATCATAAAACACTTTTTTGCTGTGAGGGTGACCAAGCACTGGAACAGCTTGCCCAAGAAGATTGTGGAGTCTCTGTCATTGGAGATATTCAAAAGTCATCTGGGTACGGTCCTGAGGAACCTGTCGTCAGTGGCCCTGCTTGAACTGGGGCATTGGGCAAGATGACCTCCAGAGGCCACTTCTAATCTCACAAATTCTGTGATTCTGTGCTAATCAAAAGTCACAGGACCAATTGCATGTCTTAGCCTAGACTCTTCTGTTTAAACTGACAAAGAGGGGGTTAAAAGCCTTCTAAAGAAATTTCCATGTACTAGCAGATTTCCTTTATACTTTGGAAAGCTCTAGTAATAGTATGTTGGGAACTCCTTTACACATGTAATGTTCCTGTAATCCTAGTAATGTGTCCTGGCACAGCATTTCCTGATACTCTAAACCATTAGCATTTCCCGTAGAATAGTATGTGCACTTATGATTTCCTTTTAACAAGGAATTTACAAGGACATTATCAAAATGTGTACTAAGCACTTTCTAAGGAGTTCATGTTTCTGCATCTCCACTCTGCTGCCATCAGACAGAGCTCTACACCCCTTCCCTCTTTAGCTCTCATTTTGTGAGAGGGCTGCAGAAGTTCATCACTCTCTGGGCTAACACTCAACACAAGTGAAAATCTTTATCTCACAATGTGTGGGACAAATAGGATTTGAAACAGCCACAGAGGGTCATCAATTCTTCAAATGGACATAGTGTGAGTATCCCATAAACAAAAACACAGCCAGTGCTGCACAGATTTATATGGAGACATTATTAGGGAACTGGAGGTGCTTTCAAATATACAGGTGTAATTTATCGTGACTAGTCTTGTTAGTAAGGAATTTAGACAGTTCTGATACTGCACCCAAATAAGTCATTTTATCAGCACATTTATTTCCTTAGCTACTGATACTTCGGTAACCTTTATCCCTTCTTAATATCAC
Organism: Manacus candei; assembly: GCF_025592945.1. Lineage (NCBI taxonomy): Eukaryota > Metazoa > Chordata > Aves > Passeriformes > Pipridae > Manacus > Manacus candei. The sequence goes on from NW_026138066.1 coordinate 9,012,876, forward strand.
ATAGCACGTAAACAACTGACAAATAAAGAGAAATCATTGGTTGTGAACTCACTGAAGTTGCATATATGATGTGGGAAACTTGCATAATGCAGTTCAGTAATAAAGTAGAGTTTGTTGAAGGTATAGAGGTCTTTTGCTCTCTCTGTGTGTCTCGTATAGAAGGAAGAATCTGTAACTATGGGAATATGTCATTAAATCCTACCCAGCTACCTAGCCATAAGGGAAACTGGCAGCTGTGTTTCTGGATACAGTACAGGCAAGGGTCCTAAGAAGAAGCCCAGGGTAAATGACAGCAGAGCTGGGCCTCCCTGCTTCACTTCCTCCCCAGATGTTGGAAGACTCACACAGATACCTATCTTACCCTAGTTAGACCTCTGGACCTCTGCATAACCAAGGGTCACAAAGAGGTGCTTGCTCCCCTCAGAAAAATCATCTCCAAATAGGTCTTGCAGGATCAATTTCTCCTCTTTTAGCTGATCTCTGCTATTGCTGAATAATTAAACACTTATTTGGCAAGTACTTTGCATGTTTTCCTGTCCCTGTATCCCAAACCACACACACAAGAAGAAGGGCAATTAAAAGTTCATTTACCTCAGAGATTGCCACATGCTGTGAGACTTGACATATTTTGCTTCTATTAGAGTAGTAGAGAAGCAATTTCCAAGGTTTAAGACCATCAAGAAAAAGTAACATGCAGCCAGAACAACCAGATCTCCAATTTTGAGATTACATGGAGAAAAGCCCCAGCTTTTTTTCAATTTCTCTAATGAAAAAAAACAGTCTTAGGAAAGGAAACCACAGCCCACAGCTGGGAGGGCTTTCTAAATTAGAAATTTCTTAGAGTGTTTCTAATAGCTATGACAAAACTGCACAAGCACAGAAGGGATTTTCCACTTCCTCTGACAACCACAACAGAGTTAGCAGGCAGCCACCATCAGTGGCACAGGATCTAGCTGGGGACCTGTCACTAGTGGTGCCCCCCAAGGTTCAGTATTGTTTAATTTACACATCAATGACTTGGATGAATGAGTAGATGCCTCCTCAGCAAATTTGCTGATGACACAAAGATGGGAGGAGTGGCCAATACCCCAGAGTGCTGTGCAGCCCTTCAGAAGGACCTCGACAGGTTGGAGAGATGGGCAGAGAAGAACTGTCTGAAATTCAACAAAGGCAAATGCTGGATCCTGCACCTGGAGAGGAATAACCCCAGGTACCTGTACAGACTGGGGCCTGACCTGCTGGAAAAGAGCTCTGTGGAAAAGGACCTGGGGGTCCTGGTGGACAACAATCTGTCCATGACTCAGCAGTGTGTCCTTGTGGCCAGAATAGCCGATGGTACCCAGGGATGCCTGAGGAGGAGCATTGCCAGCGGATCGAGGGGGGTGATCCTGCTCCTCTACTCAGCCCTGGTGAGGCCACATCTGGAGTCCTGTGTCCGGTTCTGGTCTCCTCAGTACAAGAGACTTGAAGCTCCTGGAGTGGGTCCAGTGGAGGGCAACAAAGATTATTAAGGGACTGGCACATGTCTCTGACAAGGAAAGGCTGAGGAAGCTGGGCCTGTTCCACCTTGAGAAGAGACGACTGAGAGGGAACCTCATCAATGTCTATCAGTATCTGAAGGGAGGGTGCCAGCAGGATGGAGCCAGGCTCTTCTCGGTGGTGCCAAGCAACAGGACAAGAGGCAACGGGCAGAAACTGATGCATGGAAAGTTCCACCTGAATGTGAGGAAGAACTTCTTTACTGTGCAGGTGACCATGCCCTAGAACAGCCTGCCTAGAGAGGTTGTGGAGTCTCTCTCCCTGGAGATATTCGAGAATCATCTGGACACAATCCTGTGCAATGTGCTCTAGGACAACTCTGTTTGAACAGGGAGCTGAGACCAGATAACCCAGTGTGGTCCCTCCCAAACTTACCCATTCTGTGATTCTGCGATTCTGCAACTTCAGTAACTCTGAAGTTACTGCTGGTTTTACACCAGCAAAAGCAGAGTTGGAGGCAGTGTAAAAGAAATCAGCAATGAGAAGTGACTTTTCAATCTGCCATTCTGTGGGCTTCTACCCACCGATGACAGTTGTGTGCAATGGAATGCTCTAATGTAGTTAACAAAACCATTTACTACTAATCATATAGTAATAGTTATGCTGTAATATTTAGGTATTCATAAATAAGCAATTATTTCTTGCTGTATTTTGCAAAAAGCTTCTTGCTTTTCCTTTCAGGTTGAAAGTTTCTGGTCAGTTCTGGAAAGCTGACTGGTCAGAAATCCTTGTTTCTCATAATTAAGCTCTATCTGATAACCTTGGTGTCATTTCAGTTTTAAGCAAAGCACCTGTGCTGAGCTACACTGCTGGAGCGACAGCATAGTCAGAGAGAAGAGCAGAAAACAAGTGGAATGTGTAGGTTACATCCACCTGCCAATGCAAAAACTAACCCTGAGCCAACCCTATTTGTCTTTTCAAACCACTTCATGTCAGAGAGCAGGAGTTGTGTCAGAGCACAGGACCCCTGCAATGCACAAACAGGGGAATTAATGTTCTCTGTGAGGCAGGGATGGGAACGGGTGATGTGGCATTTGTGACAGCTTCCCTCATCCCTGGGAATTCACAGCACAGTTTTAAATCAGTTCAAAGTGAAAACTAAGAACAGTAGGAGAGGCAGAGCTAGAAGGAAGCCTTGGCTTTGGGTGCCCATATCTGAAGCCAGGATATTGTCGTTGCAGAATATTTACCATGTACATAATTAAACCCTTAAGTGCCAGCTGAACTGGGAATCATGCTGTGTGGTGCCTCTCCTACCATCTGAATGACTGTTAGACAGTTGGCTCTGTTTTGACACAAAAATGCAGTCCATCATAGGCCCATTCATCTGTCATCTGTTGCCTGCTTGTCTCTTTTCCCATTTAGTTGTGTGCAAGATGAAATGTTTTCCTCCTGCTGCTTGTCTGGTTTTTTTACACTTCATTTTCTTTGCAGTTTTTCTTATGTACCCGCAATGAAATAGCCACATGGAGTCACATTGCCAGCCACAGTCATGGATTGAAGTCACATTGGCTTAAGAAATAAGCAGCCATCTTCATATTTTTCCTTTCTCTTTCTCATTACAAAGCTGAAATGAACAAATTATGAATTAGACATCAGTCTCTGCCTCCCCTCCCTTCACTTTAAATAACTTGTAGACAAGCAGGGGAAAAGTTACCAGGCATTGTTATACACTCATTGCTGTAACATATTAAGCAGAGAGCCAAAATAATGATAGAGTAATGCAGCCAAAGAAAATTACCTGTATTATATTGTCATAGGCGATTGAGACACAGTCAGTTACATGTACACAAACAACAGGAATTGTTTAAAGAGAAAGTAGTTATGAGGCCAGGGGTCAAGGAGTTTAAGATAAATACTCTCATGAATTATTTACTGTAAGACTGTGAAAGATTTTTTTTCCAGAAAATAATTGCAGAAAGTAGAAACAAATCATGCTATTTGCTGAGCTGGTCTAAAGTATGTATATGATTCTGTGCTGAACTGTACCAGAGCTGTCTGACCCATTCTGTCAATGGCAGAAGCTCTTATTTTGTCTATTTTTCCTCCACAGTGATGAAGAAAATAAAATAAATGTTTTTCCAGAGATTTAACCTCTATGTGACCCTCTTGATTTGCAAGGACAAAAAACTCCCAAACCTTGGAATATTGCCTCCTGCCCTCCTGGTGTGTTTTTATGTACCACATGACAACTCCTGAAGCCCACTTGTTCCTACAAAGCTTTCTCCTTTTCAGTCAGTGAAAAAAGATGAAGAAACTTTTGAGATCTAGTGTACTCATGATTCATCATGAGTCATGGTGCCTCAATTTTGGAATACCCTAAACATAAAAGTTAAATTCATCTTTCATTTCTTTAGCAAAATAGCTGTGAATGGATTTGCAAATATTTTTGGCCATCAGAAGATTCAAGAAAATGCCTGAGAACATCTTGATGGGCACCTTCTGCTCCCAGTGTTCACAGGTGGACATCATTTTGTGCCATGCTTATCATGACACGTACTCTCTTCCCTCCAGTCTCTCTGTGTGCCAGTGAAATCATACTTCTGCAAAATAATCAGAGTATCCTCTGGAAAAAAATTAAATAACTCAGTAAAAAGGGAAATAATTTGGACTGGGCACAAGCAACTCCTGCATGCTCATTGTACTATGGGCACTGATTTTCTGAAGGAAATCTGTGTATAAAGATGAAGATACTATCTCTTAGACATACTCTGACACAAGGTTCATCAAAGCTTGAAAAGCCACTATATTGCTAGCAAAATTTATCAGACTGCATGCCAGACTCCCACTGGCTCTCACCCAGATTCCAAGCTACCCAAGGAATTATTAGCTTAAAAGCTTCCTTAGATCTTGTCAGCTGCATCTAGCTCACCGTGGATGTAGATAAGATTCACAGTTTCTGACAAAGGAGATGGGATCTGACTCCAGGGCTCCCTGTCCTATTTTAAGAATGCAAAATCTTAATGGCTGTAATGAGGGGCGGGGGGTGTTACTATTAAATATATTGAACTGATCATTTTCTGATTTTTTTTCTTTTTGTAACAAAAGGTACAAGTTAAAAAGCAATTTAAGAAGTTTTCAGTGAAGGGTCACAATACCAGGGCTACATAAGAGATAGGTAGTCAAAATCAAATAAAAATATTTTAAAATTATTAAAGTGAAATATTTTGCCTAGGTTATGAATAAATCTGAAATTTAAAAAAAAAAAAACATTGTGGGACTTGAAGTATCTCCCATTCAACATCTTTAAAGACAAAAAAGTAGAACTGATTTACTCATTTTGAGCAATATAAACTTCAGGCACCTCTTCCTGCCCTGAACAGGCTAGCAACACAGTGATTCTATCTATTCTATTTATTATCACACAGTTAAATTTACCCAAACTGGTATTTAACACTCTACATGGGATCTTGCTAATGGTCTTGATTAACTGTCCTTTGAGAGTTCCTTACATTCACATTGGAACTACCAGTGATTTCAAGCAGTCAAAATATGCCTTTCTGAAACAGTAAGAAGACAAACCTGTGACTGTGTGAAAGAACAACAAGCTTTTAACTTTCACAGATTATGAAAACGGGAAAAAATAAAAAGCTCTCTAGGGTTTGTCTAACAAGCCTAATTCAACAGCTAAAACAAGTGCTTTGCAAAGGGAGCTGTGTTCATCACCGTGTTAGTTCATTAGAGGTGAGGTGGCAATGCTTCTGCCACACAGAGCTGAATCACGCCCCACAGCCTCCACAGATATCAGGCAATTACTCACTCGTCTGTCTCTCCACTGCTGAAGCAAACACGCACAGAATCACAGAACAGCCTGAGCTGGAAGGGACCCACAAGGATCATCAAGCCCAACTCACAAGTGAATGGCCTATACGGGATCGAATCCATGACCTTGGCATTATTAGCACCATGGTCTATTGGAGACTGAGCATCTATTAACCCAAAGCAGGGCAGCTCTGCTCCACTCTGCAATGCTGCACCTCCCTGCGGATTGTCTCCTGTTGCCATCCCACTTCTCCCCTGCACAGCTCACGTAGCCATGTTGGGTTATCCGGCTCCCATGTTTCTATCCTAACTAAAACCCAATCCCCCTACTGTCCACATCCTCCTGGGCCCATCCACGGTACCTTACAAGGACTGACTGCACAATTGCACGGTTGTTGTTCTGGAACAACCTGGTGTTGTGCCGCTTCTCGTGCTCCTGACTGCTAACCTGTCACAGAGGATCTGAGCTGCTTAAGCACTATAATCCATTACAGAAGCTGGAAGCACGGGCTCACATTCCTGTTTCTTTCCCAGTTACTGATATTTTGCAAGCAGCTATAGAAATATCACTTACTAGGGTTCCCCGATGCTTCCCTTTATAAGTCTTTATTTTCAGCTTTTACTCGCTTCAACTGCACAGATGTGTCCCACATGGGATTTTTAACTCAGAATAAGCATATGCATTTTTTAAGTTTTAACAAAAATGCTTGAAAAGGTCCCTGGAATGAGACTAAGAGGAGAGACAGCATTATTTTGCCATGACCGCAAGTAGGTAAAACTTTATTTTACAAACTGTAGTGGCCCCATTCTTTGGAGGATGGACACAGCGCCTAGCAGGGATGGCATTTCCACTGTCGCTGTGGAAAACTTCTTTTACTTGACAAGGTTGAGCATTTGAAACATTTAATTTGGGCTCATTACAGCCTTCTTATTGCTTGGATGCTAATTGCTTGAGATGGTTATGTGGCCATCTCTGTTCTGCAAGTATTGCCCTTGAGGAGGACCTGGGTGCACTTCCTCCAGGGCAGGAATGGTTGAGCAGCTCTCAAGGCAGATGAACAGGAAAGCAGAGGGATGGAAACCTTGTTTTCCTGCCTTTCCCAGCATGGAAGTTCCTCCAGCAAGGAGAAGGAGAGAGCAGTATGGCACAGTTTGCTGGTGGGAGAGGAGTTTATAGGGCTCTTAGGCAAATAAATGCACAGACAGAGCAGTCTGAAAGCCAAACAGAGAGGAGAAAAAAGCGGAGAAAGAGAAAAGGAAAGGAGAAACCTCTCTGGCCCTGTTCTAGCTGCTGAGAATGCTGCTGTCTCTTCAAATTCACTTTTCTTTAGGTCATGGAGGAAAAGTTCCAAAATAGCATAAGGTAAGGTCAAACACTTGCTCCAGAATAACAGTAATATCAAAAAACATATGCTGTGTTGTGTTATCCAACCAATTAGCAATTGCTTCCACTGTTACAAATGGTCTTTCAATCACCATACATCCAGGGTAAGGAACACACAGAGAGCAATTGTGAGTTGTGTACCTCTAAAGTGTTTATTTAAATGCTTATTGTTAATAATAACAACAACAATAAGGACAATAGAAAATTCCCTATTTCATATGGTTGTGGTTGCCCAGAACAGCTGTTTTAATGAGACATCTGCCAGTGAAACAATTTAGCCTGAGGATAATGAATAACTGTTACTTAACTGAGGCAGTATTAGCATAAACTCTGCTTAATGGGGACATATTTGGCCAGTGAATAGTGATTTCTTGGTACTTATCTAGGTGTTTAATAGTGAAAATTACAAGCTTGTGGCAAAAATAAATTAATTAATGAATAGTCATATAGAATATACTGTGATTTTTCTGGTTGCTTTAGTCTGAAATACCTTAAAGGGATCTTGTCAGAGAGTGAATTATTCAAGACTTACAGAACCTTTGTGATGGGTGCTTGGAAATGGTGGAACACTGATGATCACTGGAAATCTTAGTCTTCATCTTCTACTACAGAAATTATTAAATTATGAAGACATGATCATTTACATCCCTATTTTATGACATTATTTTCCCTCATCTAAATATTTCCATATATCCATTATACATATATATATATATGTGCTTATGCATGTTTCACCCATCTGACTCTGGATTGTTTCAAAGCTGGGTAAATCAAATATCCCGAATGGCATTTCAGGGAAGGAATTCTGTTCTGGTAGTCTCTGCTTCACAGAATCCACAAATTTTTCTAGTTCCTATATAGATGTGCTTCAGAGTGCTGAGATAACGACATAAAAAGTTGATGGGCAAGAACAGGAGTATGTTGTGATCAATGTCATAGACCTGATTTTTGTAGACTACTGATTGTCCATTTAAGAAGTAAAAACCTGCTTGTAAGTGATAATGTTATTTTCTTTCAAGGTAGATGGACTCTGCATGTGTGTATTGGCTCTTAACCTTTGGGTTTAAAAAATGCTAGCAAAGACTGTGTTCTTTAGGAAATAAGCTAGAATAATGAGGTAGAATGAGAGACCAGTGTGGTGTGATTTGATTTATTTGGCCAGATCTATGAATGACAAGAATATGAACCATGGGACCTTTGAACATTGTGAAAAGCTATCTGTTATTTCTTTTGAGGAACTAAACAAATCCTTTCTCTCACAAGAAACAGTGGCTGTTACCATATTTGTGAAAGAATTAGTCAGATTTAGAAGAATGCCAGATAATCCTTCCTCTCATATTTATAGTTGTCTTTTCCTGGATATAAAAAATACATCTCCTACCACAGTGAATCTGAAGGAAGAAGAGAGTCCTTAGGATCTGGAAGATGGAGAAGACTTTGTTGACCTGTAAGTGACTGATGTTTGGAGCTCTCCAGACAAATGGTCACCATTTGGTGGGTTATCCTAAGAGCTACTTTCATTCTGGAACCCAGAAATCAGGAAATTTCCATTTGGGTAATGTTCAGAAAAAAATTACAATTATTTTAAATGCATTGAAATATCTAATTTCATTATATTGATTACTTGATATATTGATATAGCAACATATATGTACTATTCCTATCATGGGTCAAGTGTTAGAACTGCCTGTGAGAAGGATTTGTAATAGAGACATATGTTTGAGCGAAGCAAGTAGACTCTCTTTTAAGCAAGAATTTTAGGCTCTGATTCATTTGACCTATTTTAGACACCTACACTAAGACAAGATGAATCTGGAGAAGTGAATCATACCCATCGTGTCTGTGCTGCTCTGGACTCTCATTGAAACTGAAGCAGAGTTTCTGGAAACAGCTCTAATTTCCTCAAATTAGAGCACCTCCAGGAAGGTTCTCCAACAAGTAATAGGAATCATAGCCACCTTTGGAGTTTCTAGGGTAGCTATGTTGCTTAGAAATGAGAGTCTTGCTGCTGATGACTGTTCTGACAACGGTCCTAAACTCAGTTATAAAGGTGGTTTGGTGGGACAGTGATACTGATTTTGGAAAGCAAGACAAGCCCTACAGTCAAAAGACTTCTCTCACAAGGACAACCTTTTCTTGTGTACACTTAGAGTCCATCATGAGCAGGGATCTACTACTCCTTTCAGCACCTGAAGTGGGACTGAGGAAGCTTTGAAATCTACAGGATGGAGATGCTTTTGTCTGGCTGAATGAGGGTGACTGCTGTTTGCTGAAGAGCTGAGATCAGCACTGCAGAGGATAGTAACCTCACTTCATAGCACCCCATCTCTCACCAAAAATTTGTGTGAGCAAGCTGGGATAACACCTGTTGGTGACCTGGTCACCTGTACCTAAACTCTAATGAATCAAGGTAGTCTGCTTTTAATTGCACTTTGCATCATGCTCATTGTCATGCCTGGCTTGGGAGAAACCACTGAACAGTTTAGATTGGAAAGAATCCCAGCAGGTCATCTGGTCCAACTCCCTTTCTCTAAACTAACTTCAAATTTCCATCAGGTTCCTTAAAGCTTTGTCTAGTCAAGTTTACAGTATATCTGTGGATGGAGAAGCTACAGTTCTATTCACTAGAGAGACTGTAAACTTTGCTTACCGCTGTGCAGCCACAAGCTGATTTTTGAATAAAGATCTGTATCGTGACCTGGTGTAAAATCACAGTTGAAATATGTCAACATATATTTATCACATTACAAAGCACTAGCAAAATGATATCCAACTAAAAGGTCCAAGGTCAAATGGAGAGAAGGTATTACCCTGTACAGAGAAAGCACTAGGGGAACTTGAACAATATAGCAATTTGGGAAACTGGCACTGATTTGAATTCTTCCTCACTCCATCTTCACAGGCTTACTCTTGACCAGATACCTAAACCCTTTGGCTCAATAACATTCCAGAAACAGTGACATTTTCAAAGTGAGGCAACAGGGAAATAAATTACCCTTACTATGTGACAAGCAATCGGTGTGCAATCTCTGAGAAAAAGGAATTTTGGGAGCAAGAGGCTGAATTTGTCTTGGAAAACTCAGATTCCAATAAATACATGTGATTGTGTATGACTAATTATACACACAGGCTTGCACACAAAGTTATATCCAGACCACATGAGCATTTTATTATGGTTTGAGGACTTCTTGAACAGCTTTGAATTTCTTGCTAGAATTTAAAAACTAGTTCTGTGGCTGTCTATCTCAAAGGGCAACAAGTCAAATTTAAGTTGTCAGGGTTGCTGTGAAATATTTCAGCCTCAGTTATTTTAAGAACTAACTAAAAATTTCATTTTATTGTTTCCTCTTTTACCCAAAACGCCCCCCACCCCACCCTACTGGTCCTCTGCACCCTTCAGAAACACTGAAGAGAACTAATTTCATCCAGGATGTGTTTGTTCCTTTGTCATATCCTAAGGTACTTGAATCAGCTTTCACAATCCTTGCTCTTGGAAGAACATCATACTTTTGTGTACAGTTGTGTACAGGAAGACTCTGCAAGGGAGGCTGTGTTCTCAGAACCGAGCTCCCACCCATAAACCTTTTACTCCATTCACAGAAAGATCACACAGCTGGCAAAATTGCTTTAGCCCTCCCAACCTCTGGCTGACCACGAACACTACTGAAATCCATTAATGACCTGCTTTTATTACATTTTTCCCATCCACAGAAGTAATTACCAGAGGCCTGTGCTTTCTCTGTGACTCCTCCCTCTTGAGCTCTGCCCAGAGGCAGAAGGACAGTGCATATTCATATTGCGGAATTAAGATCAATTCTTCATCCTCACATAGCATTTTCATAAGCATTTTTAGAAATAACAGGGAGGGGCCTTCTTCATAAATTTAAGAACCCCACCAAAAAACAACAACAAAAAAACCTAAACACACAAAAAAATCAAACCCACAAACAAAAAAACACAAACACCCACATCAACTAACCAACCAAAAAAAACCCACAAGGAAAAAACAACCAACCCCCCTCCCTGAAACAAACCCTTAGATGAGGTGTTTCTAGTTTCTTATGCTGTGTCCAGTAAAGCTTATTTAGTGATCCTCTTTGTAAATTCAAAACAGTTCTTTTTGGCCTAATAATTGCTCTATGTACTCTCCTGAAGAGCTGTATGCTCTCCTACTAGGGGGCAGTGTGGGATTATTTGTACAATTGCTAACAAAATGGGGTTCTGATTAAGGAGTGGGGTTCTCAAGTGTGCTCATGTTAATGCAAAAAAAACAAAAAGAAAAGCCATCTAGAAGGATTGCTGGAGGTGCCTTAAAGGACCTCTCTTCTGACACCTCTGTTTATGAGTAGAAAAACTTCCTTTTTTAGATGTACACATACAATTTGGGGAGCATTTCCTCTCTTTTTTTGGTTTGTTTTTTCCCTAGGATTGAAGTAACCTTTCCACCATGTGCGTATAAGTCAACAATCATTCCTCTAATACAGGAGCTCAATTCATTGCTTAAGGAAAGAATAAAATAGAAATACATTCTGGGTCAAAAAGAACTGCAGGACTGAGCAAGACTTGCCCTTGGCATTTCCTCTTGGCCTGCTCCCACAGGCAAGCAAGGCTATAGGGGCCCTCTGTCAGTCTTATGGAAATGCATTTCATCTGAAGTAAATGTTACCCTAGTCCACAGATGCCATAAAGAAAAATGTTGATCTAAAGTTTAAAGGAGTGATCTCAATTGTGGAAAGGGCAGTGGCAAATTTGGGGAGGCTTTGCTTTGACCTCTCTTGATCTGGACTTTGCTGATAAATGCACACAAAGTGGCCCAACAAAGAATCCAATTATTAAGTGATTAAGAATGCTGAACCCAACAATCCCCATGACTGGTCAAATGTGTGTGCCCTGACTGTGTGAAACAGAAGGGCTGCTGCTCACGCTGTGTTGAGGGTGAATGTAAAACAGATTTTGGGGACTTCAAGTTCTCTTTTGGCAAATAAAAGGATTCTGTGGTCATCATAAAGCTAGTTCATCACTCAAAGGAATCCATTTCAGGGATGAGTTTTAAACATGTCAACAAATTATAGCACCAACATGAATTTTTTTAACATTGCTCATTAGTTTTTCGAATGCTATACATTGTCACTACAGAGTGTTTTGTGATAATAGCAAACTAGAATTGAGTGCACAGTACTCTTTCTCCAGCAAGTCAGACTCCAACTCTCTGAGTTAACAGAAATCCTGTGTAAACTACCTGTGAGAGAAAACTGTAAAATACACATGATCTGCCCACTATCCAGGAAACTTATTGAAAATTACCTGGTTCAGCCCATTCACTCTTTATGTGCTAAAGTAAATTGCTCACAATAATTCCTCACATTTAAGGAGGAATTTTAAAAGTATTTTTAATCCAAAACACTTTTTTTTGGCTTTTTTTTTCCATCAAAGCCATGTGTTCTGGCAGACAAGCGTAGTAAAATTCTCTCCTGAATCTTCTTGAGCACCTTAATCTGGGCATTATTGACACAGAATTCCTCAGGCCTGGGGTGCTGACACCTTGCAGATCTTTCTGAAAGGACAAGAGACACATGGAGAATAAGGAGAGCTCTCTTGGCTATCTTTCCACTACTGAAACAGTGAAAATAAAAACTTCACAGCAAATATCTGTTGTCTTTCTTCCACTCTCCCTCCCACCAATCATCATCATATGGGAAGGCCCTCCTATTCCATAAGCAAATATCCCCAGAAGGGAAAATACTGCAGAAATTTCAAATTTTAATGGACAAGACTCCAGATTACCATGTCTTAGTCAGCAACAGCTCTGAAAATGCATAAAAGGTCACAAGATATCTCCAAAGCTCTATGTTAGAGCAGCCAGGACACCAGTTATGTGCCAAATATCCCAACTTCTCTGTGTGGGCTAACCCTGCCCATGCCCTGGTGCATGCGGGCTGAGGGAACACTTGCCATGGATGCTCGGGGAGGCATGACTGTTGCATCCAGTTAATGAAAGAAACAGGCTTAAACTGATCCTGGGAAAGTATGTTCTGTTGATGTCCAAATCCTCACTTATGAAAAAAAAGATGCAATAAGCAAGAGATTCACCCCCGGGTTTCCATTGCACAGGAAGAGAAGAGGTAGCTCTGCTTGCCAGAGAGGCTTACAGAGCAAAAGAGGCTTGCAGGCTTCCAAGGAGACACTTAATGTAGTATCATCATCAATATCGTGGGGCAGGAGCACAGCAGGAACTGTCAGCAAGATCTCTCCATAGGTAGAGGGATCATTGCATAAACACAAATGATATTTCTCAAGAATGTCAGATTTCATTTGAAAAGCAATTTTATTTTTTTTCCAAAGTATTATCACTATTGCAGATAAAGCAAAGAATACTCTGAATTGACAGCATCCCATATATTAATTGATTGAGAGGAGTATCTACCAGAGCAGAGGGAAACATCAGGCTTTTAGAGTAAAAACAAAATTACCTCCCCCTGCTTCAATTTCCATGAGTAGATCTCAAAACACTTCACAAGTGGAAGCCAACTTATGCAGTTAATATTGCACTCTCTTTTGATGCCTCCATACACTAGGAAAGGATTTCATAACGGAACAAATCTTTTGTAATGGGTAAATCACTAGTATTTAATTAAGTTAACAATGGGTGATGCTCATCAGCAGTTTTAAAACATCCCTGACTCCACACCTTTGGGAATATAACTTTTATAGTCAAATAAGAAAATACACAAAACATAAGATTTGCATGGGAGGTTTATTATCTCTTTTATTTCCATAATTACCACTAAAGCCATTCCTCCTGGACAAGGAAGAATAAATATCTTCAATGCAGAAAGTTCAGTGAAGTGGTAGAATTATCTAATGGTTAATTTAGGGATGCACATAACCAGAGCAAAGAGGTGATAGTTCTTTATACCAGCTGAACTTGCATTTCCTGAATTCCTCTTCAGAAGCATGATGTGTGTCTTTGATCACAGCACTTCTCTGAATCTCTGACTCTGTCGGGGCAATAATCTGTTAAATGTCTGACATTTTCAAGAACAGAAGAAAAGTGCCTTTTTGCTAGTATTCCAATCATTAGCAGCATTTGAGAACATAGGCTCAGTATTTTAGGTGTGCTTGATACTGTAAGGTATGCATGTGCACTCAGAGAATTTACTGATTCTGAAGTGCAATTTCTTGTTTTTCAGAGAGTGCATTTACAAGGAGTATCTGGTATCTTGAATAGGTATCACTATTCTTGTAGGATGGCAGCAGCCTTCTCTTTCAGTTCATGCCATTCAACATTAAAAACCAACTAAACAAACCACACTGAAACCCCAAACAAATATCTACAGAAATCACCCCTGCTTTATTGTGAAATGCTCTCCTTTGATATTGCTAACATGTCAATCTTGTAATTAAGAAATCTCCTGACATATACTTTTACGTAAACTGTAGGTAAAAGCATACTGAAGGTGATCCCACAAGTAGTCACAATGTAATTCACTGTTTTGCTGAGCAGGCTTCCCAGCATAGGATCTTGTGTTTTTTCCCTAATTCCCAGGATTAATTCAATATAACAAGGAAAAAATGGAAAAGTTTCACACCTTAGTTCATAGTGTTATTAAATAAAGCATTTAAAACAATTAAAATTTAGTTTTCTCCTCTTTTGAATGCACTATTTCGTCCACTTAGCGAGTCTGAGAGCATGATTTTTTCCACTGGATCGGTAGGATTTAATATAAACACACCCATTCTAGCTTTGGACTCTACCTCTCTAATATCAGTGGCAATACAGAACTCAGCCCAGAATAAATATTTGAGCATGTGTTGTCTCAGATGAGTTTCACTTTCTGCTCTAAACTTTGTGCTACTGTTGCTATGCTGATACAAATTTCAATGGCTATATATGAGCTGTACTTATAGCTATGACAATGGTTTTGAAACGGTCATTTTTTTCCCCTCAAAACTCATTTTCATCCAGATATTTATTTTTTATTGATCAGGTTTTTAATATTTTTTTCCTGAAATTTGGAGGCAGGAACAGAGCACAACTGCACTACAAACCCATACGATGCACTTTCTAGAAGACTGTGTTCTGTCATAGATGGTGCTATCAGATCTGGCTGATTTCCTACCTGGGTAACTTAGTCATCACTGACGCTGGGGAAGAAGGTTCAGAAGAGAGTGGCAGAGTAGTAATCAGGGAGAACAGAGCAAGTGGGGCTGTTTGGGCAGTGGGGTAACTCTTATTCCTCTACCATATCTGCTAAGCTAATGCCAGGAAACTAATTCCTTTGTCATAGACAGTAACCTCCCAAATCCCAAAAGAGCACACAGAAGCTGTTCCACATCACCCTGTGCCTACCAGCCCAGAGGAATGTGTGATGGGATACAGGATCATGAGTCCAGGGTGAGAAATTGCAAGGATGTCTCATTCATTTAACACCACCCACAGCCTGCCTGCAGATGTGGGACCTGAGAACAGTGCTCATGTGGAGAATGTCAGGGTGCAGAAGCGTGGTAAGCTGTCTGTGTTGGCAAGCTCAAGATTACCTAACTCATGGTTAGCATGCAGTGTAGGCAGGTTCTATTAGCAAAGTTCAGACCATGATGTGCTAATTAAAGAAGAGGTTGTCCTAGTTGCTAAGGAAATGAATGCTTTCTGTATTGCTGCTTCTACCTCAACAGAGCATGTCCCTTTGGTTGTGTTTGTTCGGTTAGAGGGGTCAGGAGTTAATATTGTTGTTCTGTGATTACAGTGCTCCTGAGAGCTGACTTACAGGTCAAGAGTGATAGGTGAAAAGGATGCCAGGGAAAGGTGGTTTAAAACGCTCCTTTACCAGGCACCCATCTAGGGACAAGTTCCTCATAAAACTATGGGTTTAGGTTACAATGTTTTGTTGTTTAAGCACAGTTCTGCTTCTTTTGGGAAAGATGCAGACAAGAAGAGGAGATTTGTATGCTTTAAAATTGGTCTTACTGTCAGCTCTTCATAAGGCAGTGGCTGACTGAGTGTTGGAGCCAGTCCTAGAGTGATGGAGATGTAATGGTTTGAATTTTTTATTAGTAAAGATGCTGGCTACCACCAGACAGGCATCTTGCTTAACTTAGTCTCACGAGAAAGTATTCTCTGATTCATTATTCTTCTACCATAATACATACTGTGCATAGGCAGCTGCTAGAAACATCAACAGGACTGAAAACTGCATATTGTGAAGTTAATGTGTAAGTGAAAAACTGTCTTCATGGGGTGGTCCATTGCTGGCTGCTAGTCCCACTGCAACTCTGTCATCCTTCTTTCTCTGTGTGAGATTTACATCAGTTCCAGCTTAAAGCTTACATGATTGTGTACAACATCTTCAAAGCATTTTTTTTTCTTTCCTCTCTGCATCCTCCATGGAAACCCTGTCACCAGCACTACAAATATTTCTTCTCTGTCACTATCTGGGAAAATGGTTGTTTGGCTGTAACTTTGTGAGAACCCAGAGCCATGATCCTTCTGCATCATGGAGATGGGCAATGACAATAAAATTCTCATTAGGAGAATTTTGCCTGTCTTTGGGAGACAATAGAGATCTATATTCATCTCTAGTTTCCAGTATGCTGGATCACACTATTTTTTTTTCTTATGTTTTTAATTCCTGAAGTAATATTCCTCTAGCTGCCTATTAGACTGGAGCACATTCTTTTCAACCTCATCTGCTCCCCTCCTACCTCAATGCAGACGTTGCAGCATCTGGCATCACCCCTTCCTACCAGCTGGTTCATTGCTGCATCCTCCAAGGAATAAGCTGCCATTTTCAAAAGTCCCTTGAAGCCATAGAATTCCACTTCCATCTTTCTGAGGACTCTAGCCCCAACGTGCCATTTATTTATCTTTCTCTTAAAAATGCTCCCTCTGCAATTTTATCTGGTCTAATTTTACATTGCAAACTCTGCAGTGTCCTTTTGCTAATTCAAATGTTTCATCTGCACTGCGTTCTTCAAAAAGGGGCTGTGAAACCCTCATAACACAAAAATCTTAGTTGAACCTCAAATTGTGCTTGACAAAAGAGAAGGAACCTCTTGCTGCCCCAGACTCACAGCATAACTGGATCTGCCAGAATCTCCTGCTGCCTACTGGAGGCAGACATGGACTGTTAGGCTTTGAATGTTTGGGAGAAAGTTCTGAGAGAAGGAGTTCTAGCCAGCAACAGCTGAGGCCTAAGTTCTTACCCTGAGTTACTTTGTTTTGGCAGTTGGTTAGGGTTTTTTTTCAAACAATTTTTCTGTTAAAGCTGGAAGCAGAAAGGATGAGACCTTGGTGCTATGATTAAAGCAACATTTTCATTTGCATTTTGGTGGGGGCTTCATCAGTTTACAAAGAGAGACAAAAGCAGCTGTGAATATTCTCACAGTCTGCTGTGAGGAGAATTGTGAGTGCCCACATAGGAGAAATATTTGCCATAATTAGGTATTATTAGTCTCAGTGGTCAATGTTCATCAGAAGTTCACCCTGCCTCACACAATTTTGGGTCTGTGATGAAGCCCAGTGTATCAGTCCTTGCCAAATTAACAGGAAACCAAGACAAACAGACATCACTAAAGATTTTTGCTGCAGATAAAATGTACCAACCATTATAACATCTCTTGGAACAATCTACTTAAATAAGATGTTAATTTGGTGACATTTAACAGAGGATTTTACTTTAAACATGATCCATATTGGATAGTAAAAAGGGACGAGTCCTTGAAAGATGCAAAGAACTCTTAAAAAATCAGAGATTGTCCTCTACAATGTGTTTATAAATCAAATATATCAGTCCTTGCTTACATTCTGAGTTCATTTTTACTCTGATTGGATATTCATAAAATGTCCTCTTCTTTTTATAAGAGATCAGATCAGGCTCAGTTCTGGTATGTAATATTTGGAGACAGACTGACTATACTTCTTTACTACACAAGCTCAGAGCAGACAAGAGCCAACATGGCTGTTTTGCCATTCCCATTTAACCTCTATAGAATTGTCACTATTTTACTCACTAATGTTCCACTGTTATCGCATTTACTGGTCTCGCTATTCAAGTTGGTTACTGATGGTCCCATCAGTAACCTCAGTTGAGCTCAATAGTTAATAACTTGTCAAATCAATCACTACTTCCACTTGTGAGACACATCTTTAGTGGTGTAAAAAGTGTACTGCCTTTCCAGGGAGGAGGTTACAAATCTAACTAAAGGTATTTTGAATACTTCATAAATTGGATGGAATTGTTGAGCTAGTCATTCGGTACGCTGGGAAACCTGTGAGCTGCAATTCAGAAGATGTCTTTAGTTTTCTGTGCTTATTCTTTAAGATTTTCTCTCAGATTTCATATTATTTCCTTCAGTTCTCCAAAACATCAAAGTTTTTTTTTCCTTCATTTCTGCATTTATTTTTGCATAGGTCTTTGTCTTCATTGTTCACCTCCACCTTTTCTTTTACCATGCTGCCATTTCTTCTGCCTACCATACTCCTCTCTCCACTCTCTCCTTTTTTTTCCCCTGCACGTGTTTTTCATGCTTATTTTCATTTACTCAGTTTTGGAGATTCTCATTCGAAGACCATCTTCTTGCTCAGACATTCTCAGCCTCCTCTGGAGACCAGGTATCTGTTACCATTCCTTAATCCTCCACCAACCAGTCCCTGCTTGTGGCTGGAGCACTGGCTTCTTGTCATAGCTGTAGAGGAGAGAACAATAGTGACTTACTATTGGCAGCCATCCTTCTTTCCCTCTCATGTATTCCTTCTCATTTAGCAATTGCCATCAGTTCTGGACAACCCATGAAAAAGTCACCAGGTCGGCAATTTTACGTTTTCCAGCATGCCACTATTACCAGTGTGTTAGGAACTGAGTTTCTGAGTTAGATACCAAAGATATCAAATGTGTATTAAGATTATGTAATGTTCTCATCAGGTTACGTCTTTTTGCTAAAGGAAAAGATCCTCTTATGGGCAATCCCTATGCTTTTTATAGAATAGCAGTGTTAAAAAA
Organism: Manacus candei; assembly: GCF_025592945.1. Taxonomy (NCBI): domain Eukaryota; kingdom Metazoa; phylum Chordata; class Aves; order Passeriformes; family Pipridae; genus Manacus; species Manacus candei. Next base: position 9,031,557 of record NW_026138066.1, read on the forward strand.
AGGGTTGCTAAATTTTAGTGCCTACAAGCGTGTGAGCATTTAAATGTGTCTGTTCCCAGATGAGAACCAGCATTAACAATGAGTTAGCTTTTAGACTGTAAATTCCACCAACGCAAGCCATAAAAGAAAGAAAGAAAAGAAATCAAGAAATAAGCAGCAAAGTTCTTCAGTGCCTTGTCCGTGCTCCACACAATTGTTCTTTATTCTGGCTACCTTTTACTCCCTCCCACTGCCCAGATGTTTGCACTTGCAGCCATGAGTAACTGCTTTAAAAAAATCAAGGGAATCTGGAAATATGTAAAGTGAATGGATCAGAAATTTACAAAAGGGGTTCTTATAACTACAGAACTACAGAAGTCATGTTGATTTTTTCCCCTCTGAAGAAAATGTGTCAAACTGGAAAATTACCTCTGCATCATATACAGATTACTACTTAAGAACTAATTTCCCAAATGTAGATTCCACCTAACCAGTTCTTCTTTACTACTGCACCTTTTTATTCTCTCTGAAACAATTTCTTATGTGACAATTGTTTCAGATTGTTCAATTATTTTCATCCTGACTGTTCTCTCAGTGGTGATAGCTGCAATCACAGTAGCCAACCTGGTTTTTCACGGCTCTGACATAGACAAAGCAGCCTGCTGGACCACAGCTTACTTGATCCACACATGGTGCTGCTCTGCTGCAAATGTTTATGTAATCCTGTAAGTCTCTTCTTGATTTCTCAGTGAAAACTGACAAAGTGCAGTGTTCAGTATGTCTGTATAGTTTTTCCTCAGTTGTGGTCTCAGCAGCCACAGCCTTTGGTGACTCTTTGAGTCACCAAAGAGATGGGATTTTCAGTAATGTCCCAAAGAAACTTAGACCTCCACTGAGACATGGCATTTGCAACAACTCTGGAAAACTTCTGAGCTCCAGTAGCTTGATATCACAAAATCATGTAAATATGAAGAACCTATCTGAGATAATTTGCAGTGACTGCTAAAATTCACTTGTAAGTTCCTCTCCAAGTCCTGTTCATTTGGACTTTCGTTACACAGCGTGTTCAGAATCCTATCTAATTTCCATTTGTTTCCATTCCAGTTTTTTACCATGCCCGCCAATTAAAAGCTATGCAGTTTTTCTCATTAACAGCCTTAACCAGTCAAAAAGACCTTTGTGCCAAAATTTCCACCAACTGGTGTACTGTTATGTTCATTTTACCTTAACTTTTTAAGTGCATGATGCAGCTCTCTGATTTCTTCCTATTTGCTCATCACCCATTCCAAGTCCACATTGCAGTGTTATTCCTGGTGTCTAGTTTGCTTGGAAACTGTCATGCCACAGTCTTAAACAGCCAATGTACTACTGATGTGGTTCATTAGGAACTAATGTCTAGGTCTCAGAAAAGCAATAGGTTTGAGCAGCAGTACTGGAGGCAGAGCTGGTAACAGTCATAGTAGCTGCAGGAAGAGGCTAAGGAATGAATTGGACATTCTACCCATCTGCAAAATGGCTTGCCCTACTATCCAGCTTAGCCTTGTCAGGCTGCCAATATTGTGCAAGGACCCCAGGCAATTGTTGTGGTTGTTTGCCCTCAAGTACTGCTGAGAGTCATCTGGCATTTTGACACTGAAGTTGGCAGTCTGGTGTTGAAGAATAGATCCTTCAGAAACATGGTAAGGTTTCATCACTGTCAGCTGACATCTGCCAGCTGAAGATCTGTTGCTCAGTACTCAGGAGACAGATGAAGTTTCAAAAGCTGAAGATGGAAATTTTCTCTTTTCGCTTACCTACTTAGAGGAGTAGGTGAGAATTTAAACTCGTGGGGACAGGATATTTTTAGTATTGTATTTTAGTAACTTCTATTGACTACTTGTCCTCCTGCATTTGCTCTTCCCACTTCACCCATATCTTTCTGTCCCTGGTGCAATGACACACACCTGATGGAAGCATGCATCCTGCTTTCACACTCCCAGAGCCAGCATCCTGCTAAGGAATTGACACAACGTTTTTTGAGACAAGCATCTTCAGTCTCCAGAGGAAGGCTGATGACCCAGGGCCTGCAAACATTCTCTTCTGAGTTTTGAACTTTTGTTTACAAAAGTAAGCAAAGGAGGAGAACATATCAAAAATAGAAAACTATCTACATGTTTGCACCAAAATTACCTGGTAAGAACAGAGTTGTGGGGCTACTGACTTTGTTGTGCAATCCTGTCATTCCAGGAATGTTAATCATTCTGAAATATGTTAAGATTCTAGGATAGAAAGTGTCACTTTCTCAGTAGACTTGGTGTGGAACTGCACAACTACCCTGTGGACAGGTTGGAGATTGGGTCTACTGAAATTTTCTTCAAAGGATGCCTTTGAAGTAGCATGTTAAGCATCAGTTATATCAGAGATGTACATTATGTTGAAACTCCATTGCAGTGCATATCTGAGGCATATTTGTGAAGTCTCAAGCTCTCTGGCCAACCTAAACACTTTGTGACAAATGACTTCAAGCATGCACTTTTTCTAGGGCTATTCTTTGCAGAAGAGGAAACTCAAAATTAGTATTTTCCCAAAGGCTGGGTCCTTTCCTAGCAAAAGGAAAAGAGTCTAGAAAATCAACTGGAACATAATATTAATTCAGCTGGCATAATTCCTCTTTCAAATCAACCTTCTGATGTCTTAAGACAGTGAGCTCTGCTTGTATGTTAGCTGGATTTCATATTTTGTCACCTGAAGTTAGTTATATAGAGGTTTTTCCAAACTAAATGATTCTGTGGTTGTGTGATATTGACATTCTGACACAAGTTACTGCAGGTAAAGTAGTCCACAACTTTCTTTGTTCTAAGGCTAAATCTGCTCAAGAGTAGTGAGAGAGATTATTGAATTAATCATTGTGTGTACCTGATTACTAGTATATAATACAATTGATCTACTGAGGTAATGGGGCAGATGAATGATAATCAAGCAATGACAGCTGTATCTTCTAGTATCCAATCTTTCATGTAGGTGTCATTTGCATCTAAGCCTTTACCATGTGAATACTGGTGGATAGGATTTTTGTCCTGTTCATGCCCTGTTACATCGATGCTGTCAAAATATTCTTTAAAAAATGTCATTTATTAGTGCCCTGGATTCTTAAAAAGTGCTTAGAAGGGAGAATACCTGTTGTAAGTATTACTTCAGAGAAAAAACCCCAAATCTGATGGCAGAATTCCATTCTAATGTAGCCTAGAACAAATACAATCAGTTTGGGCTATCATAACATTCTGAGACCTTCGATGACCTTCAATGACATCTAAGCATCTGACTCTTATTTGTGCCTATTTGTAGTTTGGGTTTTCTTTTTCTAAGAATATCATCACTAGAACCAAACTATGAAAAAAAGCTTCCTGTTCATACAGGCACTTGTGAGTAATGCAGGCAGTGCAAACTTGAAGCAACAAAACCCTATTAAGACTCTATCTTCTCTGTTCTTTTTGTGTAATATCCAGCCTTACACACCAAAACTACATTAAAAGGACATCACTGGGGTTGAATCCTCAAGTATACAAAATTAGGAAATGAAAACTACTCATATGCAAACAGAATTTGATACCTCTTTTTTTAAGATTATAATACAATTATTAATGACATGATCACAGAGTGATTTCTACCAGACCCTTATTTTATTTGATGTGCAAAAAGGTCAGGTGCAGACTTCACTGCACTCTTTAGTATCCTCATCTATGATCCTGGTTTTCATCTTGTATCCCAACACCCCAGCAAATCTCTTTTGTCTCTTTTTGTCTCCTATTGAAGCAATAAACTCACCATTGTTAATTCCAGTATCCATTTGTACCTGGGCTTGATTAGAGAAGAATAACCAGTTTAGAAAAACTCAGTTTTGTTCCTGCAGTGGTGAAAAAAAGAGGAAAATAGTTTGTTTTTTTTTTTTAAAAATCATTTGCTGTCAGGGATGAGCAGATTCAAAGTCTGGTAATGATTCCAAGGAGAGTGAGCTTTCTTAGCTGCTTGTTAGTCAAGGAAGAAGCAGAGATCTGACCTTCCTTTATGGATATATATTCTTTAAGGATGCAGCTGTTCCTTTTTATCTAACCCTACTAAGCACATACGGATTTTTGAAGGCTCACTTAAGAAAAATCCTTTTTTTTTATGCTCCCACATAAAATGTCCCACTCCGTCAATGTTCCGTAGCAGAATTCTGAAAAGATTTACAAACCATCACTAAATTTGAGGCCCCAGTTGCTGATCACCCAGTAGTAAGTGTCCCATCACCTCTCAAACTTATCACAGATTATACTGCAGAAAGAGAACTTGCAACTAGTCCTTCCTTCCAATGAGCTAATTGATAAAAACGTGGTAAGACTTCTGTATTTAAGCCAAGTGATTGTCATAACAAAGCTCCCAGTGTATTTGGCATAAAGCCCACTCTCAAGGAGCGGTACCTTTTTCACCTTGATCTGGGAGAAGGTAAGAAAATACAGAACCTCCTGCTGACGATCATTTGTCTTGGCTGCATCTATTTTGCATTTGGTTATGCTGAGTGGAAGATGGTGGGAAAAAGTTTCAAAAAGCCATTGCCATCAAGTCTGATAATGGAAAAGTCTCTCGAGCTATACCCCCTCACTGGAACTGTTGTAATATCACGGTGATATAGAAACAATGAAGTAAAACACTTGGAAATTTTTCCAAAATGGGCAAAGGGCCAGTATAATTTCTTATTCCAGCACTGAGATCTTGTGTGTTGGTTAGAGAAGTGTTTAAAATTATTTTCCCTCTCTGTAGATGAAACTCTTGCTTTAATCGACTTAAACACAAGCTGATTTCATTATAATTGGGTCATTTCTTTTAGGTGATGCAGGAACTGTGAATTCTGACACCATCCATGGTAGCAAAAGCTTATTCCTTTCCTCAGTACACAATCTGATACAGACTGCAATTTTAGAGAAAGTAGCAATGCTAGCACCTGTGTGGCTGCCAAGGTCTGAAATACAAGTACACACACAGCGTGTAAAATATCTATTGAATTTGTTGGGTATTTTTTGTGTCTGATGCTGGATTCCTTCAATGTCACCTTCAGACTTTGAAGGTCTGTCCTTTTCCTGGCCTTGTCTGCTTGGCCTGGAGTGTGTCTGACAGCTTTAGTTTCACCTAAATAAATGGAAACCCCCCCACCATGTCAGGATACAGTCTGAATCACAGAATAGTGAAGTGTTAAAATACTACTCTGAAAAAGAGGTGTTTAATGTTGACAGGTTCATTGGCACTAGTATTGGTCTTGCCTTATTGCTTGACCTTAGCATCAACTTCCCTGTAACTGCTGTTGAGACTGAGGAGGATTATCCTTTTGTTACTGACAGTTTCACTGCTGAGATGGGGTGACCTTTCCTATTCTTTTGCCAGTGCAGCAAGTCCAGATCATAGCTCACAACTTCTGAAATGTCAGCAAGAACACAGAAACTTTCTTTAGCATTGACAGTCTTGGACAGAGAGCTGGATGCTGCTCACGATCACATCTCATCCCAGTAAAAGAACATTTTAGTTTATTCACAGTACACTTTAAGATATACAACCACTTATGGCCACTAAATGAGTTCATGTTTATATGCTTAGCTGTTCAGACTCTGCTCCCTGTTTATATTCAGAAGCATGTACATATATTTCCATTGAGCTTTTGTCTGACATGGACACGTCAATTTTGTTAAACTGTCAGAAAAGATTCATACTGGGCATTCTTACTGTTGCAATGGTCTAAAGGAAATAAGCTTGAGTCATTAGACAGGATCTGGGGTTTATTTTACCCTCTCTTCATTTGACAGTAGCAGCTATAATGCATTTCTGCTTTCTAGAGAAACCCTCCTAGAAAATATTTTAAAAATAGCCCTCATTGTTAAAAATACAGAAGTTCTAGGATCTGAACGATAATTATTGTCTTTTATTTCTGGCCAAAAATTTTCCTGTTTGACTCATTAGGTAGTGATTCTCACAAATAAGTTTTGGGTAATTTCCTTTGCCATGGTACCTATTTTTAACCCAGGAACTTTTTTATACAGATTCTAAAGGCCTGACCATTGATACAAAACTTCAAGTGTTGATATCATGCATTAACTTGTAATAGCATCTATCCATTTTATTTTTGTTTACATTTTATATTTACGCTTACTCTTTAGTCCTGTATTGGTTGTGGTTTGTTTTTTTTTTTATTCAGACTTACAAGAGCTTTAATATAAAATCAGCATAAACGTGACAAAGGCCAGATGTGTTACTACTGACAATCTGGGTACCTAAGGAAGCAATCCAAGCATTCATATGGCACCCTCCAAACATGCCTAGCCCACCGAGTCAGGGACATTAGAGCTGACAAACAATACTGGTCATAAAGGACATTACTTGTACTGCATGGAACTCGATGGACATCTTAACATTGTTTATGGAATCATTATTAGGCTTACTGTTGTTGATTGTCTGAAGAGGCTGTTTCACTGTGGGAATAATTCATTTGTCACAGGTATTTTCTGAGTTCATATAACTGGCAGTTATTCCTACTTTCTGGCACAAACACTCTGTCAGTGATTGAATAATCCTTCCTGTTCTCTTAAAAAAAGACACCATTCTTCAAACTACTGTAAGGCCAGTTTTCTTTCTAATTAGCATCCTGGCTCTGGGGAGTGCTGTATTGGTAATACTTTCAGAAGTTAATGAAGCTGTTCTGGAAACAATTAAACCTTCCATGTATAAAACAGGTGCTTCTAATGGAAAAAAAAGGTCTTGTTTTGAACAGGTAGAGTATCCACTTTTTCACCAGAGAGTGAAAGGAGTCCTTGGATGAATTAAAATCTAAATGTGTAAGGCTAAGACTGGAGCAGTAATACATTCTGTGCTTTAATACTTCCTGAAAGGCTGGCAGATATTAATTATACAGGTCTACAATTCATTTAAGATTTTTCGTAGTCTCAGCATTCATACTGCAGGGCAATAAATGGAGAAGTGTAACAAAAGAAACATAGTAACAAGAGAGAGACACTACATCCACTGTTTGATTGGGAGAGAGGCAGAGCAGTCAAATAGGAACAATTATTAAGAAAGAAGATCATACAAGTCTGGGTATATAAATGTGCATATTTGTTTTCCCAGAACACTGACTGGGACATAAAGGATAGTTCAGCTTGGATACCACTGAAATCAGTGCAGCTGCTCCACTGACTTCGACTCACCTTGATTTAGGCTTAGGAGCACCTGTGTCACTTTCACCTTCCTTGCCAGTGAAGTTTAAAATTGTTTTAAAGTTTGTCCAATGCTGTATTTCTTTCCCAGAAGATTTTGTAAAGGGAATGATTCATGTTAACACAGAATAGTTACGCCACTGTTAATTATCCAGAGTTTCACTGCAAACAGCACAGGTGTGAAGACTCCTTTGTTCAAAATCAAACAAACAAACAAACAAACCAACCAAAACAGCATTCACCACTTGTTTTTTTAGGATGCAGGTATGCATTGTGAAGAGCTCTGGAAACACTGGCATTGATATTATCAAGTATGAAATTAAGTCTTTTCTAAGTTATATATGTCACACTAGGAAAATAGAAATCAATTTTGTCTATAAGTAGAAATACAATACTGACTTGACCATGGTAGGCCCAAACTTAAAAAAGTACTATCAACCTGAAATCAGATTAACTTCATAAAAGTTACATCATATTTATTCTGCATATCTTCACTAGTTTTTATTGTCCAAATAAACAAACAACCCCCCCAACTATTCTCTAAATGACTGAATCACAACAAATGGAAAGTAGTAAATAACAGCAATGAAAAAAAAATCCACAGAGTTCTGTCAGAGATACAAAGTAAACAAACAGGAAAATACCCCTTTCGTTAACATTTTCCTTGTTATAGGGCATAATACTACCTAAGACTTTAGTATGGATGTTTACCTTTTTACAGTTAGAAGTAAACTGAACTCTGGGAGAAACCAATATGAAAATGAAAAAAGTCAACATAGGAAATCAGTCTGTTGCCTGAAATCTATTTTGGTATAGAAGAGAAATAATTTCTGTAATAAAAACTAGATTTCCTTTGCATTTGTAAAGTTTTAGGTTTTCATGATGTTTTCTACTTATTTAAAGGCACTCAGTTTACCAGTTTTTGTTTCCAGTTCCTATAACCCCACGGAATCTGAATCTTGCTCTGACTTTCTTGGGTTTTGTTGATTTTTCTTTTTTCTGATACATGCACAGGAAAATCTCCATTAAATTTTAATTTGCTGCCTATTGTGGACAGCATATGTAACAGAGCTTCCACTCTATGCTCAAGAACTGGGAATTTATTTTTCCAGAGTAGACTAAATTTTACTTATTTCTTGTTTGAAAGCCTTTTTCTACTACAAAATATGTCAGGCAGCCTGTTCTGCAGTAGTCCTGTATTTATTGTAAAGGCAGATGATAACAAGAATCTCAAGACTTTTAGTCTTGCTTTTTATGCTCTGATACTATTAACAGTTGAGCAATTTAGCATCTAGAAGAGCAGCAATTCATAAACAGAGTCACAACCTTCTGTGGATCAGTTAACACAATCCAGCCAGTCTGCTAAATCAGATTTGAATTTCTGTTCCCCGTGAGAACACCCTGAATGGTTGATTTTACGAAAAGTAGCTATTTCATCAACTCCACATGAAAGAAGGCAATGGAGAACTTAGCTTTGTCCATGTGTATCCCATATCTTGAGTGTGACACGGCAGCATCTACCTCACAAGGTATTTAAAATGCTGATTAACCACAGGACTGTGTGTGCAGGAATGGGGAGAGACCACTTTCCTGTTTTTCAGGAATGTTCTAGCTTCTATTTCAGCTGGCACATAACACACTATTAGAGTAGTAATGCACTTTTTGGTCACCTCCTGAACAAAGCACTGTCCTTTTTTCTTGAAAGACCTCATGGTGGTTGAATTCAGCTCGAAAAATGAAACTGTAAGAACGTAAAAAGGACTTCACTGGTGTTAAACATCAGATTAACTTCATGCAGTAAGTTTGAATCCTTGTGGGCCTTATACCTCCCTTTCATATCAAATGGTTATATTAGAAGTAATTTTGTTCTTTTCAACAAAACCCACATAAATCTGCAAGTGTTTGGGATCTTGTAAACAGACTTAATACTATTTTACTTACTGATGTTCTGGGGTAGTGAAAATACCATAACCTGTTTGAAGTTGTGTACTGTTATGCCTTTATCTCTTGTTCCAGTAAGGAAAAAACGAGACCAAATATTTATGTGATAATTTTACATCAGTATAACTCTATCATGTAACAACATCTCAACATTGACATGTTTCTATTAAAAAAATGAAGGGTCTGGTTTACAAAATTTTTAAATAGGACTGTTAAAACTTTAAGTTTTTTGACCTTATGAAATGATCTTTTTTTAAAAAAACAAACCCTATATGCTTCACATTTCTATAGGTTTTGCTTTTTTGTTTTCTTTAAAATGCAAATAGACACCTCCCTCCAGAACCTGTGTAGTTTCTAGAGAAACCTTCCTCCTAGCTGAATGAAATCTGAAGTGCAAATATTTGCATCTAATTTCTTCTACCTGTCCTTGGCATAAGTATCCTTCTGCATTGCTTGTTTATGTCCAAAGCAATCGCCACTTCAGGATTTTCAAGGACAAAACTGATAGAGCAATTTTTATTATGGATATGAAAAAGATTACTTGCTTATAAACACAATTTCTGAAAAACTCTATCTTCAGAGGTAGTCACTCCTCCTGTCCTTGTTAGGTTTTATAATGTGGTGGTAACCATTCTCAGCTAGAGCCTCTGACAAACATTCTCTGGGTTTGGACAACTGTTGTCCATTTCTGAGCAGGTCACCAACCTGAAGGATGCAGAGCAATTTTAAGCAAGACATTTTATTTCCACGTGAAGTTCCATCATTTGTCATGCACGGTGGCACATTAGGTAATCCTAATAATCCATGCTGCTCTTAAAACCTAAGACTTTTTGTGGGTGCTGAGAGTTCCCTGCTCGAACAGAAGATAAGAACATTAAGAACCTGAAGAAATTGTTCAATATTTTGTAGGATCAGACTTTGACAACTTATTAGTTTTCAAGATATAGCATGAAACTAAAGAATGTGGAACTGCAGAGAATTCCAATAACAGGCAGTAGATAATCGAGTTTTATTAATAATGCAGCTATATACACACAATCCTATTTCCTCCTCCATACTTCCCCAGCAATTCGTTCATTCGTGACTGTCACCAAAGCAGTTGCAATCCTTCAACAGTGCAAGAAAACATTATTACTTGAAGGCTGATCCTATAGCTTCACTTAGGAGAAAGGAGAGAATTAGTTAGTTTAGTATAGCTCATTTCTGACTTTGATTTGCTCATGAAAAAAACAAGCACAATAGAGACCAATCTGTATGTTACTGCAGCTTCTCCAGAAAATTCTTCATATCAGAACTAAATTATTTTTACAGATAAGCAGAGTTATTTTTTTTTCTGCAAAATGCTCTCCTAGTTGTCACAACATGTCAAAATTTGCAGTTAGTAACACTTACATTACATCACTGGCATGTTCAACTTTGTGATTTACTTCAGTTCATCCGATACCACTCTTGATTAAAGCATCAGGAAGTGGATGCTGCTGGCAGCAGAATACTAAGCTTGATGGTCCAGCACTTTAATCAAGTCTAGCAAATACTACCATGCTTTGAACAACCTATTCAATAGTTCACAATATTTTCATACAGTACATTGAAAAGCATAATTTCTGCCCACAATAAAGCAACTTGTGCATGACTTATAGCATTTAAGTAGTTGATGTAATGGGAGAAATTAGCATCTGTGGTATCTTCTAAAGAACAACACTTTTCTCTTAAGCTATTCCCTTAGTCCCCTAGAAGAAGAAAACAGTAAATACTGATTACTAACCCTATTATTTATACTTCTGATTATTTACATTGTTACTCAAAGCACGTGTATACTTTGCTTCCTCTTCCATTCTAAGAACGGATCAGTGCATTTCTAGAGTCAGATTGTACGCACATTTGCTCATTTCTGTTCTCCTTGCACGCTCCTCTTGGAATTTCATGCACCCTCTCCAAACATACGCACAGGTTATCATACGGTCCTCTTAGTATGCTAACATATTGCAACAATCCATTTTTACACCGCTAATGAAGTGAAAGAAAAGTGATTAATAACAATAACGGGGAAAAAAAAAAGCGCGTTGATGGTTGCTCTATACCCACAGGGGAAAAACAAAATAAAAAAAAAATTATAAAAAAGAAAAGCAAAAATAAGGTGCGCTTATCACTTCACTCTCAGCAGCTGCCAGCACGCAGGGACACATCGCAGGGACACGCTCCGCCACACTTAAGCCAAAAGCCGTGATATTTATTCATTCCTGACGCGGTTTCGCCGGTCGGAGTCGGGTCTTCCCCCTCCGGGCGCTCACGCTGAAGGCCAGGCGCCGCCTCGCCCCCCGGACGGGCACCAGCGCCCGAGGCGAGATCCCCGCCGAGCCGCCCCGCACTTCCCCGCGCCAGGCCGGTGCTCGGGACCGCTGGGCGGGCGGGGCGCGGCGGGGGCGGGGCGCGGCCCCCGTGCGGGGCCGGCTGTGCCCCCGCAGCCCCCCCGGCGGGACGGCTGTGAGAGCGCCGGGGTGCGGGCAGCCCGTCCCGGCCCCCTCCGCCCTGCCCAGGTGTAGCGGCCCGGGGCGCCCCGCGGCGCGGGCGGGCGGTGCGCGCCGGCGGCCGCCGCTGGTTGGGCGCTCTGCGCCTGTCGCTGGGCGGCGTGTGAGCGGGATGGCCCCGCCTCGGCCCCGCGCCTCCGCCCGCCCAGGCACAGACATGACACAGACACACAGTCGCTGCAGCCGCCGCTGAGCCAGCCCGGGGCAGCGCGGCGGCAGCGGGCACACGGCTCCCGGCACTCGCGGACCGGCAGCGGCGTCCGCCCCCGCGCCCGGCTCCTCCTCGGCCCCGCCGGGCGTGTAGCCGCGGCCCCGAGACCCGCAGGGGGCAGCCTGGCACCGGGCGCCGGAGGGAGCCGGCGGGGGAAGGCTGGCAGCGGGGAAGGGGCGGGAGGCAAGGAAGGAAGGAAGGGGAAGGGGGCAGCCTGGCACTCAGAGTCGGAGGCGGCCGCCAGGCACGGGCACGGAGCGAGCCCGGGCGGAGCGCGGCACCCAGCGGTCGCTGATGTCGGGCCGGCAGCAGTAGCAACGACCGCGGCGGTGCCGGAGGGAGCCTCCGTGCTCGGCTCCACGGTGCCGGTGACCTTCCCGGAGCTGCTCGCCAGGCCGGGGCAGGGCCTCCTTTCCCCGCGGAGAGTGTGCACCAGGCCCCGGGGAGAGGACAGGAGGCTGGGCCGGAATCCCCCGTCGCCCACGGGTCCTCCTGGCCGCCGGCGGGGCCTGTGCGCCGCGCGGTTCGCCGCCGGCGAAAGGGGCGGGGGAAGGCGAGCGGGACGGACAGGCGGACGGGGCCGGGCTGCACCTCGGGACAGCGCGGAGCGGGCAGGCCCCGGAGAGAGCTGAGCTGGGCGGCGGAGGAGGCGGCCACCTCGGCGGCGCATCCCGGGAAGAGTCGGGACCTCCCCACCGCCCTCCTCCTCCTCCCACCGTCAGCAGCTCCTCGTCCCGCGGAGAGTGGAGCCGCCAGTGCCGCCCCGGCCGTGGTCCGCTGGCTGACACCTCCGGAGCGCGGGGTTGCGGGCACGGAGCTGGAGCTGCCCGCCTGGAGCGGAGGAGGGGGAAGGACCGCTTGCCTGCGCGGAGCAGCGGGCGCTGAGCGCCCGTCCCGGCGGCCCGGGAGCCACCCGGGGAAGGTAAGAGCCTTCTCGTTGAGCTTGTGCTGCTTCTAGAGGCGAGGGGCGGGGGAGGGCAAGGAACAATCGATGAGTGTCTCCCTTCCAGCAGCCCGTGAAGGGGAGAGGGCACCCAAGTCCAGAGGGCAAGGCTGGCAGCTTTATCTCCTGGATTTTAATCCCCATCAGATCCGGAGTTGAAGAGATGCTCGGGCGGAGGCGCGCGTGTCGCTTCCCGGCACAAAGGGGCACGTCCCCCTGCCGAGGGAGGTTACCCCGCCCGGCTCGGACCCCACTCCCCTCGCCAGTCCGCTCGCTGGCCCCGCGCCGCACGCCGCTCTCCTCGGCCGGGATGTGCTCCCGCTCCGTGGGGGCTCCAGCCGTGGGGCAGCGGGTCCGGGCAGGGACGGCGGGCTGCGCTCCGGCGTCCGGGAGAGCCCGGGGCTGGTGTCCGCTGCCGGGCGGGTGGGAGGGAGTCGCGACGTGGGGTGTGAGCGCTCTGCCCGCGGCGAGCCAGCTCCGGGAGCCGGCCCGGCGGAACGGGACCCGCGGGGCAGAGCTGGAGTTTGGCTGGGACGCCGAGGCGAGCAGGGTGGCTTCCCCATCCCCCCCCAGCCTCCCCAGCAAGCCTTCTGCCCAGGAAGCTCCCCTTTGGGAAGGCTTCTGCTATCACCTCCTGTACAAGAACTGTGTCATTTAGATCATTAATCCCTGCGCACCGGGAGATGGGGGGAAAATAGCAACTTGCGGCCCTGTGGAGGTGACGTGAAGTTTGACAATGCCTTATGTAACACTTTTTGGAGAGATTCCTAGCTTTTCTGCTGTGCCCGGTTTTAGTTTTAGAAAGCAAGTGAATTTTGTTCTTTGCAGAGCATCAGATAAGCGATATTTATTTGCGTTTTCACCTAAGTACAGTGTCTTCTGCTTTGTTCAACTTAGAACAGGGGTACTGCTAAACAGCAAATTAAGCCTACTTTTTTTCCAACGTGCGTTTTTTTAAAACTGAAAATTAGCCAATGGAGGCATCTGAACAGTTGTTATAAGGTCTTACATTTTTCTGTATATTTTGTACATGTTTTTTATAGGACTCTTAACATGACTACAGGAAACATTTTCACAGCACTGACTGTTGTTTATGTCTTCTGGAAGGTATGGATGCCAGGATGAAAAGGACAATAAATCAAATGTCTTTTAAACATTATTAGGGGTTTTTTACACAATATCAGTGCTGGAAGGAACAGAAGGGCAGCAGGCTAAACAAAGTACTATGTTAACACCAGACCTGGCAATTGCCAACAGGTCAGCACATTTTATTTAATGATATCTTCTGGATATAGATTAATTTTCTTTGTACAAAATAATTTTTTAAGCTTGTTCAGAAATAGAAGCAGCAGGAAATTTGATAAATGGATTGAAAGGTTGCCTAGTTTCCCTTAAAGGGTTATGCCTTCTACTGTGGAATAAAAACCCCAAAATGTAGCCTCACACAGAAAGACAGGGTAGTGATTTGCTACTTACTCTTCAGACTGCCAACTGCGAAGGCACACTAGGGGCACTAGTGTGGGTGGGATTTTCCCCCTCATTTGGTGGTGAAAATGCACAGACTGTTCTAATAAGACTGATGAGATTAATTTTTTTTCTAACCCTCTAGATCTTCATCATTATACTATAAGCTTAGAGGAGAAATTGTATGTATAAATTCAGGTGATGAGTTAAGGGCAGGGGGGATCTTTAACAAAGTCATTTTGCTCCCTGCTGCAAATGGAGATAAGTTATCAAGGTTAGTTTACTTATAAGAACAGGACAATTTAACAAAAAACTCTTACCCCAAATGTCTTCACTGTGTGTCAGTTTTTTAAAATGGAGAAATGTGGAACAAGTATCCCTAGTCTTCTTGAAAACTGCAAATTGCTGATAAGTATTCCAAGTTTGAAATGTGAAATTCTTACTGCTTAGGTGTCCTGTGATGGCCCTTGATCAGAAAGGCTGCAAGTCATGTAAAAGCCGCAGTAACTGCAGTCTCTGATGGATAATTGGATTGGTAGGTTGGTTTTGATTTTTTTTTTTTTTTTTTGGCTTTTAATTGCCTGCTGTGGTAGCTGGTTCTTTTCCTCTGTCCTGTTGATGTTTAGTTCTCACAATTTTTATGTAGTGTGCAGCATCTTTCCTGTTCAAAGTACATCCCCCCTTGTCAGTTGCTGGTGAGGAAAGCATAGCTTGGAGGTATTTCAATGGCAGTATGTAGCAAGATACTTTTTTTTTTTTTAATATCCAAAATATGCGTGACAACTTTTTTTCTTCTTTGTTTAGATGACATAAAAAGATTGTAAATTTTCTCAGGTCTGGAGAAATATGTACTGGTTTTCTTTGAAGGAGCACTGAAAATAGTGTTACTTATATGTTGAATTCTCTGTGCCAGCTATTCAATCTACAGGAATTCCAAAGTACAGTCCTCAGAAAGCCAAAGTGCAGAGCCGTGATGAATGACTGCATGTCTGTTGGCAACATTTAGATCTGTCAGACGTTTGATCTGAAATTTCAGTGTGTAGGACTCCAATATTAGTAAAAGTAGTATTCCTTCTGAATGAATTATTTTAGAAAACTAGTAAAACTAGGCATCTCCCATGTGCACTTAACTTGTGGAACTGAAGTAGTGTTAAAAATAATGATTTTGAAAGAACAATTCTCCAAACTCTTGGGAGACTATTTCTTGCTCAAGTATGTGGTTTTTGTTTTTACCTGGGATAAACAATCAGTTGTCAATAGATCCTTACTGGGATACTGTTCTTTTATCTTCTGTCTCATTTCTTTTTTTTTTTTTAAATAGATGCTCTTATAAGAGCAATCTAAAAAAACCCAAACACATGTAAACATAAAACCAACAAAACTCAAGTGGTTTTTTTTTCCTGGTGTTTATAAGGCAAATAATAGGTAAAATTCATAATCTGACTACAAAGTCTTTGCACTATATGCTAAACTCGATCTACGTGCAAGCTCCTAACAATCTCAATGGGAGTGCTTGTCTAGATCCAGAAATGCAATTTTTTTTTTTTAACATGTGTCTTTATTTCCTGTCTTGTATGAAAGCCCATGTTAATGAGCTCTTGTCAGCTTTGAAGACCTTTCATCATCTGCATTACAATAAATTAACAAAATATCCGTTTTAAGGATATGAGATTTCTGGTGTGTCTCTTTCTCCTATAACCTGTCTGTGCTGATAACATTGTGATTTGTGTGAGAAGAGAACATAGTGGCCAATGCAAGCTTGTCTTCATTCTCTTCAGAGTTGGCTCTATTGGTTATTTGCCTAATGCTGTGGCTAAAGAACTTTCTGAAAAGTGATTTTGTGTAAGGAAACATACACACATGTCCATGTGCACTATTTTTGGTTTGTTTTCTGGGTTTGGCTCATCTTCCTCTTTGTAGTGAATGCTAGCTTTAAAAAGCAACCATTGTTCATTAATGCTGGCTTTAAAAAACAGTCATTGTACATTATCCCACACTTGGCATAATTTAAGAGCTGGAGAGTCAGAAGTACCTCAAGGAAGGTATTTTTACTTTTCCTTTTTGTTTCTCTTTTTCATTGGATCACTAATTTTTCTTTTCCTTGTGATACACCCACCTGAAGATAAGGGTTAAGAAATGAACTTTGTACCTAGTAGGGATTCATGACTCTTTTGGTGTCACTTGGCTCAGTATTTGAAGGTCTGTCTTGTGTCCTGTCAAAGCTTGTTCAATGCATGGCTGTAGAAGGGGAACAGCAGATAACAAATTCTATTTTATACAGAAGTTGGTTGCTCAAAACTCAAGGAGAAAATTGCTAGAAAGGATTATCCTGGCCTTGGCACTGACTTTGAAGAAATCTGCCAAGGCTGGAATCCTTGTTTAAGTGCCATCTGTGTCAGAATTAGAAGCAAACTGTGTAAAATAGTTCCATTACCTGTTTTAATTTGCAGATCTGACCAGGTCTGATAATGTTTACTGTAGTAACCACGTCACTTTCTTTCTCGGATATAGCTACTATTTCCACAACAGTGGAGTTAACCAGGCAGAAGCTACACTTAAATGTCAAGAAGAACCCCAGCCCTGTCTATCCGATACTGTTGCAAAAAGCCATATGAATCATGTAACCCTTATAGTGGAGGAAGCTGGAAGTCTCCAACCATGTAGGCAGAATGCAGCCTTCCTCACTAACCTCCACATAAGATAGCTATGCTTGAAAATAATAAAAATAGGTTGTTTTTCAAGGCTGCAGTTCCCTGTCCTTATGCCTCTGACCTCTTCACTAGTGAGTTCTATGAGGAGATGGGTGTCATCACCACTCTACTCTTCTCCCATGCATTTTTGAGTATTGATGAGTCATTTCTGTTACTCCATGTCTATATCAATTTTTTATCCTCAGGGAATAGTTGCACATGATGACCCAGGCTATCCATGCTGCCTGAGGGGCAGCTTGTCAAGGGTAACATCTAACAGTGTCTTGCTTTACCATTTTTGCAGGAATCTATGAAAATTATAGAAATCATAAAAATTTCCGATCTGCTATTGTTTGGCAAAACCGCAATATCAGCGGTAACAGCAGAACCACAGCTTTCTAAAATCAGAAGGATGACGCCCATATCAGCTGAAACCTGTTTTCACATTCTGGCATTGAATTTTACAAGAAAACTTATGTTCAGCTAAAAAAAAAAAAAATCTTTTTAAGCAACTTCCTGATTCCTTCGCAAGAAAGTTTCTGCTGCTTAGAACTTCCAGAGAAGTTGAGTTGTCACTTTCATTTGCACCTCTCAATATTTCCTCTAAAGTTTATCCCAGAATGTAATATTTACATACAGAGGGCCAACATTTTGGTTGTACTATTAGCTTTTAGATTTCTGTCTTCTGGTAGGCATTTGACAGCTAAGACTTAGGACTAGAAGAAAACTGGGCATTATTGTTACTGAGAAATCTTCATTTAAATACAGAGAAGAATGAAGGATTTTGTTTTAGGAGGAAACAGAGAGGAAGAGGAGAGAAAGGGCTGAGAAATGAAGGGAAGGAATTGTGGTATTTGATTTATTTATTTATTTTAAATATGAAACGCTTTGCTCATGATTTCTAGATGGACTTGGAAATGAATTTGTCTCTTTGGAGAAAGGAATGTTTCTCATTGTGGAATATAAAGTGTTACTGAGTAGTGAAATGGGATGAGCAAGAAGAATTGTGAATTATTCAAATGAGATTAAGTTTTCAGCTGATATTGAGGCTTCTCAACCCAGCTGCTTCTGGCTAGGTTTCACTTTCCTTCTCTCTGTGACTCTCCTGCTGTGACCCTGTACCTCAATACTAAATTCCCTTGGTGATTGTTTTCCCTTCTGTCTTCAATTAATGCTGCTGCTAGTCAATACTTCAAATGGAACTTTATGTTTAAAAATTACTGGACTTCAGTGTATGAATCTGCTTAATTCAATATTTTTCAGGCTGAAGGTACTAGAAGGGTGTATGCCACTGCATAGAAATAAGAAATGAAAACCAATCATTCTAGCATTATTAAATACCCAAATATATGTTCTTTAGATCATGTTGTTCTTAAGAATATTAGCTTTCATTGTTTAACAGAAGGGAGTATAAGCTTCCTGGTATTTTTATATAAGATGAACTGACATTAACCCTGAGGCTTTTGAAGCAGAAATTAAGTTCTGTATTTCTGTAGTCTCACCCTTTATTCAATTCTAGGACTGGTTCTAGAGTGTGACTCAGATTTAAGCATGGAGGCTCTCACTGATGTAAGACAGATCTTCCAAGATAAAATATTGGCTGGCATGCTTGGGAATTCTTAAATAAGGTAAAGGTGGTTCCTACCCCTTTAAAAGGGTGCAATTGTCTTTTTGGATTCTTCAGTCTTAAGTATACTGTACAATTAGATGCTGTTTTACTGAAGTAGAGAATTGGAACATTGAAGAATGAGGTCCCTGTAAGGGTGGACATTTTCTATATTGGAATACATTATAACTTATTATAACTTATAACTTATATCCTTGATCTTGATCTTGCAGAACTCTTTAATGACTACATTTATGAGAAATCTGTTCCTCTTCGGTGACTCTTTCAAGTAGTGGAAAATCAGTTGAAATCAGTAGGTGATGATGTTGTAAACAATATTTAGTACTAGGAGAGTTGCATATTGACACTTACTTCCACAAAGCAAAAATGATCAGTTTAAAGGAATGATAGAAGCATTTAGTTCGGGATGTCTTCTTCCTCACTGAGATTTATGTTGTCAAAATGGAGGATGCTACAAATGGAGACAGAAGGGGAAAAAATCACTACTGATATCGAGTCTATTGGAATAGAGGATCTGCTAGTGGCTAAGCCAAACCATCTGGTGATGGGCAGGTAAGAGGGAAACTTTTGTACTTGATGCTGTTAAATTTCAGACTACCAAAGCAATAATTTGGTCTGTACTATTACGTGAGAAAGCAACCATAAAATGTACAAGCTGAGAAGTTTGAGATGCAGCTGTCTTCAGCGCATTGTCCAGCAATCACCTTGCAGTTTTGATTACTTTGAGAAAGAAGCAATGTGTATGAGAATAAATTCACATCCTTCCATGGTTGCTCTCAGCTCTCAGGTGTGAAGAAGAGAGTATAGGCACAGTGGCCCAAGTTACTGCATTTGCTTCCAAACGTAGCAATCTGCCTCCCTTTTCTCTTGTTCTCCCTACAATGCTAGTACAGCCTAAGGTCTGCTAGATTAAAATAGCTGCTTCTAACAAACGTCTGGGGTCCTTCAGAGTCGCAGTGTTCTCGTTAGTGATGCAGATCCCTAATTATTGGAACACCTCCTTTCCATATGAAGTCATTCCTCCGTGGTCAAAAGCAGGTGCTTTCAAGCTGGTTTGGACAGTGGAGAGCCATGCATGTACTGCCTTGCAATCTGGTTATCAATTTTGCAAGTCACATCTCTACTGTTGCTATCCAGACTCTTGCCCCTTGCTTTTGTGTACTCTGCTGGGGAAGTTGGATGTAAAATTTCAACCTGTTCGTGCTACCAGTTGTCACTACTCTGACACCAGTGCTCATACCTGGCACCTCAGGTATACAGAAGTGCATGGTATAGTGGAAACATTTTAGTAAGCTAAGACATTGATTTATGTTACAGTTGCAATGTGAGTAACTGTGCACAGTTGGTGAACGAGTTGAGAGAAAAGATGTTCTTAAACATTTTTTCTTCATTAAGATGAGCAAAAATAGTAATACTGTTCCATTAGTATGTAAGGAACTGAAACTGATGACAGTATTTTTCATATGTAGAATAACTTTACTAATTTTCTATTCTTAGACATGTTGTGGAAATAAATCCATAGCAAAGTTGCCCAAGTGGTTAGTCAAAAAGCAAGGAGCAGAACCCTGGTTTCCTGAAAGAGTCAGTGTCCCATGCCTTAAACAAATGGAAACACCACTGTCTTTAGCAAGAACTGTTGCTTAATATAGTTGTAGCTTAGATGATAAATCCAAGTCCCTGACGATACTCAGCATATAACAATTATCTTTATGTAAATATACAGAATATATGTGCATCTAAAACCAACTAAACAAAAGTTAATTGACAAATGGATAATTGACAAAATAAACTAATCATAGTGGAATTTACAGATACTCTTTGTTGATTTAGAGGCAGTGCTGTGATCAAGGGAAGAAAGGAGTGTGTTTTACTTCTCGAAAATAGAAAATAGTACAATATTTCAAGAAGGCAGTAGGAAAATACTTGAAGGAGCAGATTAATATATCTTGATATTTA
Organism: Manacus candei; assembly: GCF_025592945.1. Lineage (NCBI taxonomy): Eukaryota > Metazoa > Chordata > Aves > Passeriformes > Pipridae > Manacus > Manacus candei. Next base: position 9,052,113 of record NW_026138066.1, read on the forward strand.
AAGGTTGTAGGTTATTGTTCTTTAAATACATGGAGTTTGTCTATGGTCAGGTAGTGCTAACAACCTGGAGAGGGTAACTGGCACAGGCCACTGCCATTTAGAAATCACCATAAATGAACAGTAAGGAAACCAGAGTTTCCACTCAATTATTGACATGTGCTCACTGGTTAAAAATGCATTTATTGATTGCATCATTTTATATCAGTTTTGACTCATGATAAGCAGGGGCAGACACAGCGTTTTTCTGAATAGAAGGCTACTACCATGTTACTGGGCAAATTTGTTAAGAGGATTTTGAAGAGGTGGAGAGAATGAGAGAAACAGCACTAAGGTGAATCCATATTCAACAGGGATCTGAAGGTGATGCAGTGTGACACAGAACAAATTTTTCAGATGTCCTTCCTTTTGTCCTAAAGCTCTTAAAATTTTTCATAGGTGAGTTTCTTCCCCTTCTGTTCTCAGTCTAAAAAATATTGTACTACACATCAGCAATAAAGATTTCTGGACCTGAAGTTAGTATCAAGAATTCTTTGAAATAATTTAATTTTGCTGCATATTTTATTTTACATGTTTGGGTTTTGTTCCTCAGTTTCACCTGTCATGCAGTTGGACGCTGGTATATTAAGAAATGCTCGAGTTTGATTTTTTTCAAGTTGCCTAGGGCTACATCTAGATGGCTTTTGAATATCTCCAAGGATAAAGACTCCACAACCTCTCTAGGCGATGTGTGTCAGGGCTCAGTCACCCTTACAGTAAAAAAGTGTTTCCTGATGTTCAGAGGGAACTTCCTGTGTTTGTTTGTGCCCACTGCCCCTTTTCCTGTCACTGAACACCACTGAAAAGGATCTGGCTCCACCATCTTTATCACCCTCCCTTCAGATACTTATTCTTGACTTCTTTCACAAGTTTTAGCTCGAGGTGGGCTCTAGCTTTCCTGACTGCATTTTTGCATGCTCAGACACTGTCTCTGTACTCCTTCCAGTCTACCCGTTCCTGCTTCCTCTTGTATACAGTCCTTTTGTATACTTTCTGTGTTTGAGTTTTGCCACAATCTCCTTTTTCATCTTTACTGGCCTCCTGGCATTTTTGCATGACTCCCTGCTCTTTGGAATGGACAGTTCTTGAGCTTGGAGGAGGTGATCCTTGAGCATCAACCAGCTTTCTCTGCATGAGGCTGTTTTCAAGCAGGTCCCCAGAAAGACCCAGGTCTTCTATCCTGAATGGCAGGATTGTGATCTTGTTTTTTGCCCTTCTTCCTCCTCTTGTGATCCTGAATGCCACCCTGGTCACCGCAGCTTAAGACTGCCTTTGACATTCAAATCCCCAGGAGTCCTTCCTTGTTAGTAAGTATAAGGTCCAGCACAGAACATCTCATTGTTGGCTCCTCTATCATTTGGATCAGGAATTTGTTATCAGTGATTTAAGCTCTGGATGCTTAGCCCATGGGTCTGTTGTCCTTCCTGCAGATAACCAGAGTGGTTTAAATCTCCCATGAGGACCAGGGCCTGTGAATGTGAGGTTGCTGCTACCTGTCTGTAGAGGGCCTCATACACTTGTTTTTCCTGGCCAGGTGGCCTACAGCAGATGCTCACTACAGTGACACCCAAACTGGTCTCTCTTCAGTCCTTACCCGTAAGCTTTCACTTAGCTCATCGTCCATTCCCAGGCAAGGCTCTGTGCATTCCAATGTCTCTCCCATAAAGGGTGTCTCCACCTTCTTCTTTCCAGCATGTCCTTCCCAAAGAGCCTGTATCCCTTCGTTGCAGCACTCTAGTCATGCAAGCCATCGCACTGTGTCTCTGTTCATCCCAACAAGATTATAACCACAAAACTTCACAGATCTCTAGTTTCTCGTGTTTATAATATTTATGTTTATTCATGCAAAAATAAATTCTACAAATGATGGAAGTAATTCAGATAAAAGCACTGGTTTTGCTAATACAACTGTGACTACTGTGGCAGCTTCTGCTAGCCAAGTTACATCAATCAGTAGTCATTCTTCATGCTGTCAACCAACGTAGCTGGGGTGTCAGAAATTCCCAATGCAAGAAACCATTACTGCCCAAAAGAGCTTACAATATACCGAAGTAAGAGTGTGCTTAAGTTTTGAAAACTGATACTTTGTACTTTCCCCCTTTTAAAATTTCTTCTCAGGCTGTACTTTTAATCACAATAATTTTTCATTTGAGTAATACACGCTTACTTATTGGTGGCTTTGTTAAAATATCTTTTGGAAAAAAATAAAGTCTGTATTCCTGTCTTGTGATCTACTGGGAGGAGCAACATGGGACAGTTCTGAAAAAAAATCACTGGGACACAACTGGTTTTCTCTGTTAGGTTGCATTTTTTTTAATTAGTGTGCTGTTTTAAGTATATTTTTATATTCAATTTGAAAGTGCTAAAATAAAATCTTACAACAGTATTTAGCACCATTTTTTGTACTATCTAAACAAAAACCTTTAGCAGGATTGAGACAGATCCCACTGCACCTACCACGTGATGGTAATTTGTAAAGATGAAATGCATCTAACATGGCAGAAACTGAGTCATTTATTGCAGGTAGCAAGAAAGATAAGTTTCCTGGGGTTTTTGTGTCTTTTTCTTTACCTATATTCACCATGCATCTCTAAGTTTGTGATAAAACTTTTTTGATCGCCAAGAACTTGTTCTGTGTGGTCTGTTTTGAGTCAGGTACAGATATAATTTTTAAGATTTAGTATCTTTGATTAATCAGAACAGACTGGAATTTCTGGTGAAGTTTTAGTGGATTGAGCCCTGGTTTTCAGCAGGTCAGAGATAACACTATTAAGAGTGAGAAGCACTTTTGGGATCTGCTTGTAGTGTTGACTTCAGTCTTTTTAGTGACAAATAGCTCTAATTGTTCAGGTTGTCTCAGCTCCATTTTTGAATCCTCATTGCTTTTAGCCAAGGAGGTTATTATATGATACCCTTGGATGTTTTCAGTGAGATATTCCTGTCAAATGTTGACTTGGAAGCCAAGTTCCATGCTTTTTCTGCTGGAAATTTTATCTGAGTTGACTGAGGTAATCCTGTGCAAATTTCCACTAGTAATCAAGTTTGTTAAACTAGGCTTAACAGCGGGAGGACGTGAGACCTGTGCCCTTTGCTCTTAACTAGCTTCTGTTTCTTTCTCAATATCAAGTTCAAGCCCCTAATTTTTCAAAGCCCTACTCGAAACTCAAGTGGGAATGTTTCTGCCAGGTTCACAGGGCTTCAAGCTGGGCTCTTAATGAGCTGAACATTAAATACCAAAGTGAAAAACTTTGCTGTTCTTGCTTTACTTTTCTTATGAACTGTCTTGCTGAAATCAGTGCTGCTAATAGTGGAGTGAGGTGCTAACCAATATAGATGAGAATATGTCAGTCCTGACTCTGCTGAGCATATGAACCTTTGTAAGGGCAGTAATGGGAGCTGCAAAGGAAAAACACTTTATTCTCAATAAGAATGTAAAAGCTTTTCTTATGGTGGTATAGAACTAAAAAAAAAGATGTTGCAGTTTTAATTTAAGAAAAGCAACAGGAATTTCAGTTGGAAAAGTGTTAGTGTTGAAAGTAAAACGAGTCTACCAGGATGTCTCAATACACAGTAATGTAGTATTGCTGTTCTAGTACTGCAGAACCTGTTTTGATGCGCCACTAAGATGAAAAATGAAACCACAGTGTACAAAACTGAAATATCAGCCAGCCAGCCACCTGTCCATTTTACTACCAAATTCTGCTTCCTCTCCTCTCGTTTCCTTTCACTGAAACAATAGTTCTTTTATATCTTGACGTGTTAATATTTGCAAAGTGTTTTTGAAAGCTGAAATGCATGAGAAAGGTGCTAAGTATTCTTGCTTTCATTTAGAACTAATTTTCATTCAAAATGTTCTTGTCATGCCTTATACTTGGTGTGAAAACTGGAGAGGATACAGGGATTTTAAGAATTTTGAGCTTACAGATATAGATATGAGAGCTTTTGCTCTAATTCTATGGCTCAGAAGTATCTTTTTGATACAGGCAAAGATCTGTATTCTAGAAGCTGCTTTGCTAAGGGCTGGCATAGAAGTGTATCTGAGATTGTTATATCAGAATGCGGATTGGGATGGGCTCAGTGCATTTAATTCATCTCTCTAAGCACCACTGAATGTCCAAGGTGCTGTCATACTTAGTAGGGCTTTTTTTTTTCTCTCGCTGCATGTCTGTAGCTAACAGGTAGACTGAAGTCTTGGATCCATAGATACTTGTTTCTTTAAAAACACAAAATATTCAAATAAAGGAGAGCTTTTCTAACCAGACTTGGCACAGTTAATGCAAAATTTGTTGCCGTTGTGAATCTACAGATGGGAGGAAAAAGTTCTGCAAGAACCGAATTAGAACACTGACATGTCTAACTGTCTGTCTCATGTTTATATACATATATTAAACTGAAGATTGGTGAATGCTCTGGATCTATTAGAAATATCTTCCTTTGAGATGAAAATCAGTATGGAATGTTACATAGTCAAAATTCTCATCTTTGAGGTCATTAACTCCTATGAAATTATTTAGAATGAATGATGATCTGTAGACAGTTTTTAAGATTTATACATGTTATTTTTATCTGCATGTGCATCTGTACAACATTCAGGGGTTCACAGACAGAAACCACTGATTTTAAATAAATTATAAACTGATACAGGTCTACTTTCTGTAAATATAGCTTAGGAAATTGTATTAGGCATATTGCAAAGCCATTGAGGCTTGCTCCAACTATGGAGGAATGTCATGGCATGGTGGCTGTTGATTTGATTTTTGGAATAGGACTTGAATATATGATCCCAAAAAGTTTCAAGAACTGTTTTCTGTGGCTCTGAGTGGTATTCATTATCTCTTAAGTTTTGCCTTCAGTAGTTCTCTTTATTCAAGTGGTGTCGTGGTTTAGGAATGGTATTCCCCAATTTAGTCTTCCCACTGAAAGACTCCCAACCTCGTGTCACTCACTCACTTCCCCCTTTCCCTCCCCCCTGCAGCAGGATGGAGAGAAGTACTGGAGGCAGAAAAGGTGAAGAACATGGGTTGAGATAAGAACAATTTACTGGAAACAGCAATGAAATAAGAAAACTGAACAATAACAGCAACAATGGTAATGACAGAGTGTAGAAGAGAGAGGCGAACGATTCACCCGTGATTGTGCACTATGCAGAAACCCCCCGACAATACCCGACCGCTCCATGCCCTGGAAGGGACCCTTTCCCCCATCCCTGCAAAATGAGGTGAGGTGATATAGAATAACCCCTGGGTCCTACCCATGCCCTCACGTGGCTACTGCAAAAATGAACCCTGTCCTGGCCGGAACCAGGAAAAAGTGCATATTTTCTTACCATAGGAAGTGATGGTTTACTTCATAGGACAAATGAAAGGCTTAGATGGTACTATATCTCCATGTCTTTTATGGGAAATGTCATGTCATAAGAAGCACATTTCCCCCTGTACAAATGTGAAATTGTGTTGTAAATGAGATCTCTTAATTACTGCTCAGCTTTACTAAGCTTTTTACTATAGTCAGCAACTGCCTTGCTGAAAAGTACCATAATTTTGAAGCAGAAATTTAGGACTGAAGATTTCAAACCAATTTCTTTCTTTCTCATCATTAGGAGAACAGTGGCTTGGCAGTGAGGAAGAAGAGCATTCTGGTCTATAAACAGTATTCAAGTTTTTTTATATTAGTAGATTAGAACAGCATGTTTGTATTTCTCTTCCACCCCCTCACTGACTCTCTCATGGTTTTGCTTCTAGTTTTTGGACCCCACCTTTCACTTTAGTGCTTCATGTTTATACTAGTCAAGTTTTGGTCCACATTTTGGATCAAACGTGTGTATATGTCTCTAGGAAAGAGGGGTTGCCTCGAGACCAAAAGTTTGCAGTTTCTTACTGGAAAAAAAGAAAGGTTGATTGTAAGATAGGGTTTGGGGGGATGTTTTTATTTATATATTCTGGAAAGAGTACTTCGAAATTGAGAAGTGTGTGTGTCTGTAGTGAGGTATGTAATTTCAATGGGAGTGAGGTGGCATGATGACCTGTATAAGATTTGTGAACTACTTGGTGAAATCTTTTAATTGTCTGCTTAGAGTTGCACAGAGCAATGATTTCTCATTGTATCTGGAGTCCAGGGTAAAATCTGAATTTGTATGCTGTATAATTTGAGCAATTTTCCTTAACTCTAGTCTTCCTTTTGACGTAGACTATGAGAAGTTTACACACTGTAACCTGTAATGAATATTCTGAATATTGTTAGTGAAAGTGTGGTCTTATTTGAGAGCAATTACTCCCTTGTTGCATCCCCAAATGTATAGTGACTGCTGATTGCGGTATTTGCCCTGTTTACTCTTCAGCTATATTTCCCTGTTTTAGCCACTTGTTTTCCTTAATCGTACCTTTGGATTGTGTGAGCACCTTTAACAAGCATAATTTCTTCATTAAATATTTGCACCATGCTTAGCACAACAAGAAACATGGGTCTTTGATGGAGCCTGGCAACCATAGTCCATAATGCTGAGCATAGTGCTCCATAATTAAAGCATTACACAGTTGGACAAGACTGGCAGGACTCATTAAAACCACATTTTTGTATTAAGGTTACCTTTAAAGCTTACCCTAGATTCTCTATTAATGAGTGAGAGGGTTTTTTTGTTTGCCATTCATAACTACGGGGGACTCTAGTCTTCAGATAGCACTGGTAATAATAGCCACAATATCAAAACAAAGAAGGAGATAATAAAAGCAAAGAGGAAAGATGCAAAAACCATTCTGTAATCCTCTGGGATAATGCTCTTAAACCAGGTATTCTTGTGTTTTATGCACTTGCTTTTATTTGTCCTGTTGGACAGAAAGCTTTGTCACTGAAGAGATTTGATAATAGCCTGCTCAGTATGATTGTAGTCTCTTGTATTCATGTAATAAACCAAATAATTTTGGACCATTAATGGGTTTAGTCATCCTTGTCATATGCATTTCACCTCTGATTTCACCTTCAACAGCTTAGATGGAGGTAGATAAGGACTTTCTGCTCACTTAGTTCTGTCCCATGGCGATACTGTATAGAAATGTCTTCCATTTTTGTGCTTTGATATATTGGAACTCTAGTAAGATACACATGTACTGTACCTGCAGTGTGCATATCTGTAGTTGGCTTATGTGAATATTGGTTGATAAAACTTTGTGTACTTTGGACAAACGCTGCAACCACTAAAGGCCTGTATTGTAATCTAAATCGGTGGAAAAAACTGAAAAAATTTCTTTAACTTTCTGACTTTACTGCAGCCTCAGTTTTACAGTAGTAAATGTTGCAGTAATAGAATCTATAAAGGATGGAAGTGAGTTTCAGATCTTAGACAACTAGCTTATTGCAAGAGATGTGCACTTGAGTAGCTGAAGAGAGGGTATGTGGAAGACAGGTAGCATGTTGGAGCAGGAAACTAAGAGATTAAGCTGTTGCTGATCTGTTTTTCTACTTCTGAGGTGGAAAACCTTATCTAAGAGGAGTTTTTCTGGAAGAGGAATTTATTCTAGATAGAAATACAAATAGTGCTTTTAACTTGCTTCTTCTGTGACTGTGCATCTTCTCACCACATTAAAACGTTGCCTTTGTTTTTTTATCCTTAACCTTGTAATGAAAAAGGTTGTCCTGGTGTTAGTCTTTTATATCCTCTAAACTGAGTTGGCTTCCCTGCTGTGACTTCAATAACGCATCATTTCATAAGTTCAGAGGATTTGATGTGCTTAGGGTGAATTTGTGACTTGCTGTTAGATGGTTAAAAGGAAAATAGCTATAATGGATTGGATGCAAAGCTGCTTCCCCAGCTTCTTTCCCATCCCGCCCACTAACATGCAGAAGCATCTGTCTCTCATCTCCTCTTTGCCTCGTGATATGTGTGAGTGCATTTTGACAAACATTTTATGAGCAGAGATCTTTGAAAAACCTAGGAGACAAAATAACAGTGGTGAGAAATGCAAGTAGTTCTGTCTTACTAGATAGATAGTTGTGCAATAGAGAGTGATGCTAGGGCAAATAAAAATATTTCTGTAGTAAACGTTACTACAGCAAAGGAACCTGTCTTCTTTAGCTCTACTGAAATACAGCATCTCTTAATTTATAACTGTTACTTATAACTTAAAAAACAATGCAGGGTATTTTGGCCTATATTCTTCATAGAAGTTAGAAGATAGTTTTCTTTTTATGAAGTTTCATGAATATATGTTCTGTCTTTTGAGTTATCTGAATGCCTTGTAAAGGAGGATGTTTTCCACTTGAAGGTTATGACTGTGTTGTGCAAATGGCTTTGTTTTTAAAATGTCATACTTTTTATATTTGCAGGTAGAAATGATGACTGAAATATTTTCCATATCTGGAGGAAAGATCGATGGTAGGCAGAAATTCATAGTAACTTAAGAGTAGTTTTCTAAGTGTGCAGGATACATGTATTGCTTTACTGTTTGGAATACATGTGTATGTAGTGCTTTCAACTTGGGAGGATAAGAGGTGTGTAAACCACTACTTTTTATTTTTTTATGTGAACTTGCTGCAATGATTTTACTTGTTATCACTCTGCTGGTGTAAGGAGGTTTTTTAGGTAATATGTGGAAAAAATGAAATAGCATGTTCTGAAAACACCCCAAATCTTTTGCAACTAATGCTACAATTTATAGCATAGATGAGAAAAACAGTAAGAGAATGGCAGCTGTTTAAAACTAAACACTTTTTTTTTGTTCTTCAGTGAGTGTCCCTTTGCATTAATATGCCAGAAGTATGTTACTACTCTGTATTTTGAATCAACTCTTCACTCACTTGCACTGTTGTACCTTGAGGTTGAAAAGAGGTGGTCTGTAAATTCAATCACACTTAAAAACAACTAGACTAAAGTAGTTGATGGCAATAAAACTCATCCTTTGTCAGCTGCCTGACAGATCTCTTTATTGTGGGTACTTTGTTAACTTCTTGAGGAGGTTCTCTCTGCACCAGAACACCCCATTCATTGTGTTTCAATCACTACAGGCAGTAGAGCTTCCAGCCACATAGCTCCAAAAAAAGTGCTCCAAATAGACAGCTTATCTACTCAAAGCCCAAGAATTCCTGTGACTGGCTAGGAGATGTCACTTTCAAATTTAAAGGGCTTGATTTACAAATCTGCCCAAACCCCCTGTAACTTAATAAAATGCCTCTCCCTTGCTTCACTGACAGGCTTACGAGGTTCTTTAGGGCACAGGTGATTACTGATAAGAAGAAACGTTGTCATCCTACTGAAACCTGAGGAGAACATTTTTTGGACTTCTCTAAAATACTGTAGTAGTGGTTTGGTTTAATTGACTTCATACTTCTATGTTAAAAAAAAAAAGTTGTCTGAAGGTTTGAACACATTAATGTGATTGATTATTTGAGTGGAAGAAATAGGTAGGCTTCCTCATTAATTTGGGATTTTTATTCTTTGCAAATGCACTTTACTGTTGTGTTCCTGTAAGATGTTTTTATTCATTTATTTTGATACAGTTTTTGCATTCAGTGTTATTTCAAACTGGTCCATTTCTGTTTTTCTGCTTCTACAGTTGTAATACTGAAACTGACTGTTGTCCAGGATCTATTTCCCTTTGTATTGTCCATCCTTCAAAAAGACAGCCTGACAGTAAATTGTGTAGTGTTTTGTTTTCCCCCTAGGGGTAGTTGCAGAGATTAGCAGGACAATGAATAGTAGAGGAAAGCATCTGGAAGGAAAGACTTTCCAGATGGATATCCTGTTGAGATATAATAGGGGACATGCCTGATATTTTTGTGTTGTTTTGTTTTTCAGGAGCATGGGGTGTAAAAATTTTGCTCTGCATTTTTTAGTCTTTTCATTTTTCCTTTTTTTTTCATAATGAGATGTTTGCTAATGCCAGAGGAATCAATCTGATTATCTAGTGTCATGATTCAGACTGTAGAATTCCAACAGCTATTCCTTACTACAGAAACTAGGAGTCCATAAATAATGGTTAAGCTATATCTAATGCTGAGATTTTAATCTTTATTTTTAAGATTTTGAGTCAAAAAAAGTGAGTGCATTTCATAGTTTGACCCACTGATAGTTTTATCTTGTATTATCAGTTGTGTTTCCTGATTTTTTCCCAGGGTATTCCTGTAGGAAGCCTATTGATCAGTATGGAATAAAAGCACAGATCATTCAGAAAATCCAGTGCACAACTGCCCAACTGACCTTGAGAAAATATTTAAAGAGCACGAATCAAATGAAAAACTAAGGAAACTCAAAAGAATGGATGGATAGCTATACTTAGACTGAGGTTAGTAGTAGCAAATATTGAATGGCACAAATGATACAGTTTTTCAAAGAAGCTTAAGAATATAGTAGCACATTTTATTAGTAGCTCTTTGAATAAAGTAGGTCAGTTGGAATAAGAAAAGACTTCACATTTCTCAACAAAACAAAAGGTAACTATATCCAACAGATGTTCAGAGAACGGGAGCCAGCTAAAAGTTTCAAATTAACTTCTATAGCAAGATTAAACTTTATATGCTACTTGGAATTAGTCTTCCCCCCTGCACTTCTAAAATTCCTTTGCTTTTTGGCTGTCCCAAGACTTGCTATTGTCCCACCTGATGAATTACAACTGAAGGAAGAGCACAGGTGATGTTTCAATAAGAGTTCTTAAAATGTCTTTATTGAGATTTAAACTAACGTGTCCTTTCTCTGGAAATAAGCAAATTCTTTTTCCCTGTAAGGTTAAACCCTTTCTTTTCTAACTGAGCAAATAACCTGATATTTTTCTGAACAAAGTAAAAATCAATAACTGAACTTGGACATTCTGCTCCCTTGATAACTACAAAGTCTACTGTTACTTTCCTGCATAGGCAACATTCAGTTGCAACACAGGTCCTTTTCTGGTTATAATAGAAGATCCTTCATAATTTCACATGAGTTTTCAGGGAGATTTTATGATAATTGGTCATTTCATCTATATGGTTGCCTGAGTAATCTTTATAGGGGCATGAGATAAATGGCGGGAGGAGAAGAAAGAAGGAAAGCTACAAGACTGGCTAAATCCCAAAGCATCTCAGACTTAAATGTTCTGGTTTTGGGGTAGGCATCTGACTAGAGCCACCCCCAGCTGACATCTGGGGAGTGTGTGATCAGCTTTCAGCTATCCCTAAAATTCACCACTGAAGCACGGATCACAGTCAGCATCAGTTTCAGAAGATCAGTACTAGTAATCCTTCACTCTCAAGAGATTTATTAGTGGGTAAAACTGAACTAAGGCACATTTGTGTGAAATTCTCTTTAGATCCACCAATGCCATTAACTATTTCCTAGCACTGTTAAAAACTTTAAAATGTAGTGGATTAAAAACTACACAAGTTCCTTCTTGAGTTTTTCATGGGATGGTTTATTATGCAAGTCCATCTTCCTGTCCATCTTCCAAGTACTCCCATGACTTTTGCTATTATTTGGAAGTCTTTTTTTTTCTAGGAATGGCAGTGGGTGATACCCTCTAATGGAGATTTTTTTTTTCCAAAACTGATCTCCTTATGATCTAAATAATTGCACTGTTCATGTTATAAAAATTTGTATTTACTTTCATCTGCACGTGAATGAAAACATTGAGCTGGTTTATGTTTTGTGTTTGAAACTTCAGAGGGCCAATGAAGGAATAAGTTTGTTTCATAAAGGGAACAACAACAACAACAAAGCCAAAATTAATATTCATATGTATTTTGTCTTCATACGTTGTCTGCTAGAACCATTCCATGTATCACTTGTTATGAGAGATGGTTCACTAACTTACAGAATGAGGAATGGAGGGAGGTAGGTTAGTTGCTTCATCCTAATAGCCTAATTTTAAAAGAAGTTTAGATCCTCAGTGGCTGTAAATACTGTATTTTTTCCTTTTTTCCCCTTCTTCTTTTCACTTGATACAAGCTTACCAAATAATTACTTAGTCCAGACTTATGAATTCAAGAACAGACTGCTACATTAGCATGTTTGGCCATGTTTTGCTTTCTCTTGCCAAGAATTGTTTTCTGTCTATTAATTGGAGCTGTCGCTGTCCATGCTGAAGTAATAGTGATTTTTACATGCAGAACCAGAATCCCAATCAGTAATTAGCCACAAGTTCAAAGTTCTACTCCCTAGTGTATTGGTAAAAGTTCATGACTAATGTACTGCCTTCATCTCATGGATTCTATTTCAAGTTGATATTAGAAGTGGAGGATAATTCATGGCTGTAGATTGCCTTGCAAGTGGATATTAGACCCAAGTTAATAAGCACCATAGCTTAAAGGAAGGCGGTCTGCTGGGGTGGCAGCTGGTCTGAATATTGAGTGTGTAAATATTCCTTGTGTTCCTGAGTGGGAACTTCTAAAGGATTCTTATAAAATACAAAAGAAAGGATACATTTAGTTAATTGTGAATTTTTCAACTACTGATAATATAAATTTCATAAAGTTGATACCTGGTGCTGTCAAATTGTAGGCTGAGTAAATTTTATGATCCTGCTTAGATAAGTGAAGTTTTGTCATCTTGGATAAACTATCCATACTAATTTACTCAAAATACCAGGACTGCTACAGGGGAGAAGCAACAGTCAGCACATGTATTTATGCCCAATGGAAACTGGAGGGCAGAGTGAAGTGGTTACTGCCATCTTACACTTAAAATTATATTATTTTAAAATCACGGCCAGATTGCCTTTGTCATGATTTCAGGATTGCTAAAACCTGAGATGCCTTTGTCAAGACTGATATCAGTGCATGTCAAGAAAGTGATAGCTAACAGCGTCCTTAAACATGCTTGACCACTGACAGTGTAGAAATGTAGATTTGTAAAAGAAATACCAAGATTTTATGGATGTGGTGTGAGTGGTAATGCTCGTGTATGTTAAGCACCAGAAGAAACAGCAGGACAAAGCAAAGCAGTTAAAAGTATGGCCTGTATCAATAACAAAAAACCACCATTCCCAGTGGTAAAATTGAGAGATGTGGTTTGGAAGACCAAAATACCTGTGCTTTGATAAAGCCACGGCACAGATGGCTTGTCAGCAGAAGACCCCCAACCTAGATAAAGGAAGGTGGAAAAAGGTTTTGTATGCCATTCCTCTTTTTGTTAAGTCATAAGGAAAACAACATATATTCCAAGTGAGGAAAAAAACCCAGAGTAGGTAGCAAGTGGTCCAAGATTTTTGGAAATTGAATTTAGCAAGACTTGGAGACTGAGAATAACCTTTTAACAGTTGATGATGCCTAAGTGGTGTAAAAAAGGCTGTCTGAAAGCTGGCTTGTAAGTGAAGGGGAACTCCAGAGGCATGGTATGGACTTGAGAGCTACAACCTCTTGTCCTCTTTGTGCAGACTACTTGGGCACAATATCTTGGTACTTGTGAGAATGCAGACTTGAGCATGTGAGTGGAATCTATGAGAGAATGAGTGTTAGTGGGTAAGCCAAATTTGTTTAGACACTTTGTATATAAATACCACCTTCCCTTTCCATGATTTCTTGTATTTTACAGTAATTTTTCTATATAGAATATATGACTTACCATTTCTCAAAATTTCCATCACTATAGTGGTTGTTTCTTAGCTAAAAGATGTTCTGATATTTTCCCAGAAGGCAACCTGTGCCAATAACAGAAAAAAAATCTTGGAAGCTTAATATTTGGAAAATGAGTGCTACATTTGATAAGACTGGCTTGTTATTTTTCAGACACAGAAACAATCTACTTCTATGGATACTATTATTTTCTTGGAATTTGCTTTGGAAGCTGTTTCTGATTTCATTAGAAAAATAAAAAAAACTTAATTACTTTCCTTTTAGAGAAATTTACATTTTTCTTTGTTTCCTTGTTCTTGATCTTTGTAATCAGTCCAACTGTTTGTGAACTCTTGACCATCCATAGTAAGCAAGCCAGAAAATCTGGCAGACAAGGCCTTGCTCCGTTGAATAGCTCCCTTTTGTAAATTTTCACAGAATCACAGAATATGCTGAGTTGGAAGGGACCCACAAGGATCTTTGAATCCAACCCTTAGCCCTGCACAGGACCATCCCCAAGAGTCACACCATGTGCCCGAGAGTATCATCCAAACACTTGAACTCTCTCAGGTTTGGTGCTGTGACCACTTCCCTGGGGAGCCTGTTCCAGTGCCCAACGACCCTCTGGGTGAAGAACCTCTTTCTAGTATCCAAACTAAACCTCCCCTGACACAACTTCAGGCCAGTCCCTTGGGTCCTGTCACTGGTCCCCACAGAGAAGAGATCAGCGTCTACCCCCCATCTTCCTCTCATGAGGAAGTTTAGACTGCAATGAGGTCTCCCCTCAATCTTCTCTTCTTCAGACTGAACAGATCAAGTGCCCTCAGCCACTCCTCATACGGCTTCCCCTCAAGGCCCTTCACCATCTTCATTGCCCTCCTTTGGACACTCTCTAACAGCTTTAGATCCTTCTTATATTGTGGTGCCCAAAATTGCACAAAATATTCAAGGTGAGGCCACACCAGTGCAGAGCAGAGTAGGACAATCCCCTCCCTCGACCAGCTGGCGATGCTTTGCCTGATGCTCCCCAGAACAGGGTTGGCCCTCCTGGCTGCCAGGGCTCTGCTGACTCATGTTCAACCTACCATCAAACAGGACCCCCAGGTCCCTTTCTGTGGCACTGCTTTCCAGTGTCTCATTCTCCAGTCTGTCCGAATGTCCAGGGTTGCCCCATCCCAGGTATGGAATCCAGTACTTCCCCTTGTTGAACTTCATATGGTTGGTGATTGCCCAGCCCTCTAATTTGTCAAGGTCTCTCTGCAGGGCCTCTCTGCCTTCGAGGGAGTCAACAGCTCCTCTGAGTTTTGTGTCATCTGCAAACTTGCTTAGTATCCCTTCCAATCCTGCATCCAAGTCATTTATGAAGATGTTGAAGAGCACAAGGCCCAAGATGGAGCCCTGTGGAACCCCACTAGTGACAGGTCACTGGTCTGATGTCACCCCATTCACTATCACCCTCTGTGCTCGACCCGTGAGCCAACTGCTCACTCACCACACGATGTGTTTATCCAACTGTGTGCTGGACACTTTGTCCAGAAGGATCTTGGGAGAGACAGTATCAAAAGATTTACTGAAATCAAAAAAAAATTACATAAACTGGCTTCCCTTGATCAACTAGATGGGTTCCAATGTCATAAAAGGAAATCATGTTTGATAAGCAGGACTTTCCTCTCATGAAGCCAGAGGCTGTGACCAATGACTGCATTGTCTTTCATGTGTTTTTCAGTACCTCCCAGAATAATCTTCTCCATAACTTTCCCAGGCACTGAAGTGAGACTGACCAGCCTGTAGTTTCTGGGGTCCTCCTTCTTGCCCTTCTTGAAAATCAGGACAACATTCACCAGCTTCCAGTCAACTGGAAGCTCTCTGGATTCCCAAGACTGCTCAAAAATCATCAAGAGAGGTTTTGCAATGACATCAGCAGCTCTTTGAGGATTCTAGGATGAATCCTATCAGGCCCCATAGATTTGTAGTGATCCAGCTGGAGCAGCAGGTCCCACAGAATTTCACGATTGACTGGGAGTTGATCATTCTCGCACTCGTGGTCCTCCAGCTAAGGGTACTGAGACTCCCTTGGTCCATCATCCACACTGAAGGCAGAGGCAAGAAAGTGTTAAACACCTCTGACTTGTCTCTGTCCCTGTTTGTGAAGTGACTAACCTCATGCTGTAAGGGGCCAATGATATTTCTATATTGCCTATTGCCATTCATATATTTGAAAAATCTCTTTTTATTGTCCCCCCCATTTCTGACCAACTTCAACTCCAGCTAATCTTTGGCTACACACATTTTCTCTCTACAGTGCCAAGCAGCATCTCTGAATTCTTCTCATGTCACTTGACCTTGCTTCCACTGGACATCCTTTTTTGCCTTAGTTCCAAGAGAAGATCCCTGCTCAGCCAAGCTGGCCTTCTACCTCGCCTGCTTGACTTCCAACATTTGGGAATTGCCTGCTCCTGTGCTCTTAGGAGGTGATGTTTGAAAAGTGACCAGCACCGAGGGACCCCAGCACCTGCAAAAACATTTTCCCAGGGGACCTTACTAGTTCCCTTAGCATCCTGAAGTCTGCTCTCCTCATGTCTAGAGTTGAGGTTTTGCTGGCACTTTTCCTTCTGTCAACAGAGATTTTAAACTCGATCACCTCATGGTTGATGTGGCCAAGAGGCCACCAATCTCCACTTTGTTCATGAGATCCACTCTGTTGAGAGCAGATCAAAGAGGGCTGTCTTCCTGATTTGGCTCCCTCAGGACTTGTTCCATAAAATTTTCATCCAGGTTTTTTAGGAATCTTCTGGCCTGGGTTATACCAGCTGTGTGATGCTCTCAGTTAATTTCTGGCAAGTTGAAGTCCTCCATAAGGACAGGGGCAGTTGGCTTAGAAGTGTCCCTTAATTCAGTTCCTCAAAGAATAATTCAACAGTGTCATTGTCCTGACTGGGAGGTCTGTAGTAGACTTCTGCAATGACATCCTCATTATTTGTTTGTCCCTTGATTCTCACCCAGAGGCTCTCAGCTGAACCACTGCCAACTTTATGTCAGTCAACATTTTTATCTAATCTTTGGGCTTTTTGTACTGCCAGTCACTGTCATATGTAAACATTCTTGAGGGTGACACATCTGTGTAATAAGTCCTTGAGAATCTTTCTGGAATTTTGTGCCTTGATCCTTCCTTGTTTGGGGGAAGGGTTTTTGTTGGGATTTTTTTGGCTCTTGGGTGCGTGATTGTACATGTACAGTCCTTTTTTTGGGGCATCTTGGGAAGTGTTCTAAATGTTGTGGCTCCTAAAGATGTGGAATTGGGAAGTGTTCTAAATGTTGTGGCTCCTAAAGATGTGGAATACAGGCAAAATCAGTGCAATCTCCTTTGGATGTCAAGTACAGAGCTAATTACCATTAACATATGTTTTATTCCCGACTGTTCTTATCTGCAGTGGATTTTTTGAAATTTCCAGTGGCTGGGGGAAATTCTTTTTTATTTTTTTTTTTTTGGGGTAGACCCTGACAACCTCAAGGATGGTGAAACAGTCACTGGTGGAACTGTGTTTGCCCAACTGACAGTCCTGCTGGGACCTGATGGCAGCAGCAGAGGTGGGTTTGGGGGACTCTGTGAGACACTCCCTTGCATCTGGGCTGTGAAGTGATAGGCAAGTCTTTTGCAGGCAGGAAGGCTGCTGTGTTCTGCCAAGCTGGAATAGAGATTTTGAGGAAATTGCTTCAATTCACTGACCTAATTGCAGTTAATTACAATAATTTTGCCTGGAAGTGACTGATGCAGGGATCAATGTGATGTTGTCATATTCTCACCTGGGAGAAAAAGCTGTTTCCTAGTAGGTTGGAGGATGTCTAAAAGGTTTCTGACTGGATGTGTGTTTGGCTGCTATGTTCTCTAGAAATTCCTACCCTTTCAGAACATGAGACCCTCTGCTCTAGATAGTAAGGTTTTTTTGCTAAATCTCTTTACACTTTACAGTAGTTCCAACATGTACTTTCTCAGAGTTTTCTCAGTTTATTTCTTCAGAAATGTAGACAGAAATGGTGGAGAAATACACGTATAGCAACTGTTATTTACTTTGCAAGAAAGGGCTCTGGTTGAGCCATGGGGCTAAATGCAGCTCCAGAATCTCTATTCCCTCACATTTCATGTTATGTGACAATTACCCACCCCCAAGTTGCAGGAGAAAATGTGTGCTTCTCAGATTTGTATAGCAACTTGGATTCTCTCCACATTTCCACACAAGGGATACAGCTTCAGAGATAATGTGGGTTCATGTTATGGACCTCTGAGATCCCAGGTCTCTGGCTGACAGTCTGAGGCAGAATTGTACTCTCCTGGTAAAAATTGCTGTTGAAAAAACAAAGCAGTGTCAATCTAAGGGAGAGGAAAAATCATTTAAGTGAAAGAGGGTAATCAGTGTTGAAATTTCTTGGATATTTTTCTCTGCTTTGTGTTTGTTTTTTTCTTAATATATATACTGAAATTTATACAAAACAGAGAGTAAAACTGGAAATCTCCTTTGCCCTGGAGTGTTTATGTTGAGTTTAGCATGGAGAAATTCTCATCTTCTTTTTGGAATACTTTGATGCCACTAAAAGAAAATTAATGAATCAACAACTATACTTATTAAGGAATCCAGTAGCAATAGAGTTACTGCATCTTAACTGTTCAACTGTCAAGTTGCTCAAAGATGTTTCACACAGAAAACATGCAAGACAATAAAATTAAAAACAAAGCACTTTAAGAAATGTCAGAATTAAGGTTGTCTATGTGGTTGCTAGTTAAACCTGTTGTGCAGGCATCTTCTGTAGGAGATAGTAAGCAGATTTACATTACAATATTGACTTGACAGCTTGGAATTTTAATGGAACATACTGTTCTAAAGAATGTTTTGACACAGAATCAATTTCTATGGTACTTCTCGGTCTGAAACGTAATTTTCTATTTTACAGGCTGAAATGTTTCATTTGGGGTATTTGGGTGGCTGTGACCCTAATCCATGTCTTTTCTTAAAACATCTTGAGACACCTGAAAGACTGGCATGTTGATTGACCTCATTGGTTAGACTGCATGTTATGTGATGCCAGGTGGTCATACAAACACTTGTTGCTCAGTGATTCATGACAGGAAATGTATAAATCTCAACCAGTAGTGGTGAAATTATACAAACGATCTCCTTATGCCAGATTTAAAATTGCAAAGCATGATGTAGCAGTGTGAACAAAATTAGTCTGCAGGGAAACAGCTAGCATAGAAAACCCCTCAGATTTAGGGTTTTGGCAGAGACATAAACGAACGGAAACGGGACCTTGTGTTAAAGGTTGTGTATTACTTTCCAACCTGAGTCACCACGTGTGCTCTCTATAATTAGGTAAGGAAGTCTTTATTGCTGTCTTTTGCAAAAAATGTTACTGTATTTATCACGCTTTCTCCTCTTTATTACTATTTTAAAAGCTGTTCGAATACAGAATTCGAGTAGTGGCTGGCCCTGACTGCTCACTCCAGACCCAAGCCTCTTCATGGGTCTGCCATCTTAGGAGAGTTTCTCTTTCTGCTAATTATACTGAGCTATTTAAATAAACTGTAACAGTGTGCAGTATACATTAGTAACACTGGGAAAGAGCTAAGTACCCATCATGGTGATTCCTACATCAAAAATTTTTTCTTCTGTAAGAGGTATATAACCCTTGTTCACAACTAGATTGAAATGATTTTTTCTTCGGTACTAGTGATGATAGGGTGAATGGGAAGAGAAGTAATGGAAGTGGTAAAGTAGCAAGGTAACTGTTTCAGAAGGGCTGAAGTTTGTGATCATCTTGATCTACAGGGCGGCACTTGAGAGCTGAGCTGTTTTGCAGTATTAAATGCACTATAACATTTTGAATTGTCCTGGAGGAGACATAGTTAGGAGAGAAAAAGTTGATTCCACTTGCTCCCTGTGTTCATGCATTACAAAAGTTGGAATGTAAATGCTTTTAAGTCCCACCTTCAAAATTCATTTTTCCATGTAAAGTATTTGCTTGACTTTCTTTTCGAGAAGTCTGGGAGAGATATCTAGAGATATTTTTGAAGATTTTGTTTGTAGTTAGAGACTGTAAAACTTTGGTGCACAGTTGGAAAAAATGGGCCCAGTACATCTACAACAACTGAAGTTCGCGGCGCCTGCATACCAGTGATTTCTGTCAGCCATGCCAGTATCTGAAATGCAGGATAGCAAAAAGTGAACTTTGCCAGCATTTGTACTTTTCCCATTCATAAGAATCAGTAGGCTTCACACCATCTTTTTTTCCTGGGCAGTCTTAACTGGAATTATTTGCAGCTCTTTACAGTGTTTCTTGTAATAAGAGAAAACACAAAATGTTTTAGCTGTACTTCCTGGAGTAGGCAGAAATGCTGCTTTCATCTCCAGCAGACTGTTAAGGAATTAGTGTCATCATTCTTGCCAGTTTGCCCATTTTCTGGTGGGTGATAACTGTGTTTCGTGAATAATGAACACTATAAGTTGTGGAGGTTTTTTACTGCCCCTAGCTCACCCAGTGGACAGCTGCCAACTTAATCTATCCTTAAAGTCAGCTAAGAGAATATGTAAGCTTTAAAATGAGTCTCTATGTAAGTGCTGTAAAAAAAACTGTTTCCCTTAAAACAAGAAGTACAAAACCCCATAGAATTGTAAAAAAATTGTGCTGGTGATAAACTTATTTTAGAGGATGACAAAATTGTTATTGTCTGAAACCCAAATACTGCCACACTGGCAATATGAAAGTTAATCTGACTTGACTGAGTTTCATTATCTATCCACCTTCAGAGAGGAGCAAAAAGCAAGAAATGGATTTCTGAGATATCTAAAAAAAGGTCTTATCTTATTAATTGACCCTATATTAATAAATTTGTAACAGATAAGTAAGTCAACCTCATCATTGTCAGGAGTAATGCTGATTCTTCTGTTCCTTTATGGCTTCCTGAATATAAACACAGAAATACTGCTCTTAAAAAAAGGAGAAAGAAACTATATACCACAGTTTTGTATTGTATTTGAAAATACTAACCATGATCCACATTTCTGCTGTCTTTCCCAGCAGCTGAGTTGCATAGTTTGAGGGGCATATGTACCTCTGTCCCCTTTCCTGTCTCAAAAATTCAGTCCAATGTCTTTACCGTAGGTGGAATTTCAAAATCCCAAGTCCTGGCTCTAGTGCCTCTGACCAACCACTGGGTTGAGCTAAGTTCTCATACTTTGATTATTGTTTTTCAGAAATACATGACCAGTGCTGTATATAATGTACTCTTATACAGTTTTAAGTGTAGAAGAACAGAACAGTAGAAGGCAAAAAGTATTTTTAGAGTAGTGAGTTGTCTGCAAGCTTATTTATTGTTCCTAAGCATCATGTCTAGATAGATACAACTTTATCTACTAAGCTGTATGTATCTTACTGTCAATCTGGTGAGACTCCTGGAAGAGCTTCCCCAAAACTATCTGGTCTTTCCTTCCTTCTGCAAAGCCATTTTAAAATCACTGTAGAAATGTTGAGTGTCTTGTACTCCCAGGTCCCTAGATGTCCAGTAGCAAATATATTACTCCCTTAATGTTCATCATGGATTAGTCAAATAACTTGGATTGGAAGAACCTTAGGAACTCATCTAGTCCCACCTCTTGCTCATGGTGCAGCTTACATTAAGCCAGTCAGAAAAACAGCTTTTTTTGCTAATTAACTGTTAAGTCAAGACTGTATTAGACTTTAGGAACATTTTTAACAGCAAAATCCCTGTAAACTTTCAAAACACATCTTAAAAATGTTTCCCTCTTCCTCAGTTGTATTTTATGAGCCTCGTTCTCTTATCTTTCTTAATTTTATCTCCTTTCAAGCAGTGCTTTCTTGAGTGTTCTGTTTCTGTGATGGATTGTTCTGTTTGCAGCAATGGAAAGACATCCTTTTGCCTAATGACTTTTATTAAGTTGCAGGCAGCTGAAACCATGGCTTCCTTTCTCTGCCGATGTTGATAAACAGGGTGGCGGGGCGAGAGCCTCCTTGTGGGAAATGAAACAGAGAAGGGAGACAGGAGATACTGAATTCCTGTAACATCTCTTTGCATTGCAGTGTGTTAGGTGCCTTTTCAAAATGTATTTGGGAGAATTGCACTCAATAGTGTTTGCTGGCAGAGTGCATAACGAGCCTGTAAGATTAGAGACTCAGACTTTCAGTACCACAGGTTGAAGAAGGTAACTTCAGCAGTGAGGGAAGGGGAAGTGCTGGCAGCTCTATAAGAAGGTGGATTTTTTCGTTTGTTGGGAAGTGAGAGTTATCTATAATTTTTAAAGTGTCTGTGAGGAAGTTGGCCTGATCTCTTAGTGCACTTATTTTTTTTTCAGCTCTGCTGCCTCTTTTATAAGCACTAAAACTTGGTTGTGCTTTAGAGGAAACCAAGCAGGATGTTTTAGTATTTCAGTTACTAGACAAAGCCAGTTTTCATTGACAAGAAACTGCTTCCACAGAAGCTTAAAAGTAAAAATAAGGAACTTGGCTGATAATATGTGCCACTGAAGTGATGTTTGTCAGTAAAACAGTTTTAAGATTTTCAGAATTTGATCAGCTAAGGTGAAGGCAAAAGCATTAACTGTGTATACATAGCATTCTATGAAGCTTTATTCTATGAAGCAAACAGAACAGAAATAATTGCTAGTCTTGGAGCAATATATGACACCTAAAGGGAGGATTTAAGTGGTACTGGTACTGTACGATTCATAACAGTAGCAAAAGATGGGAAACTAAGGCAGTAACTCTGGGAAGCTTCCTGATATATATGGATTCTTAAAGTAGTATTCCATTTGTTTAAACAAAAAAAAGAAAAAATGGGATTTTTCCTCTTTTGGGGATGCTATGCAACCTCCCTTCTCTCTGGGGCCAGGAGACATGAAATATTGATACAGTGGGAGATACTTCTGTAGCATCTTTGACAGAGTACCATGGGGTAGGTCCTTTCATTTCTTTTATGTATGATGTGGGTTCTGAAGTTTTATTCTTCAGCCAGCCAAGCTGAGTTCCCTTAGGAAGTGAAAACTTCATCAAGTACTGGTGGCCATTCAGTTGAATACTCTAATTCAGGAGATAAAAAGGGGAGCTGAAGCTCTGTGAAAATTGTAGGCCTGTATCTGATTCTGCAAAGGCAAAGCCAGGCTGCTTCAAAAAGCAAAAATCATCCCTCACACCTCTTTTTTGTTGTCTCAGACCGCCTTTCAAGCTTCAGGGAGTGACAGTCTTACAGCAGGGCTTTGAGTATCTTTGCACCCTTATGATGTATATAGATATGTATGTAAATAAAATTTAAGATTTGCAGAAGGCAATAAATCTTGTGTCCATTTGCCTTGCAGTTTCTTACCCACAGTTGGTGAGTGGGAGAGTGTATTTGTTACTGGCAGAGCCTGTCAAATCTATAATATACAATTGTTTTAAAGAAAGTGATATTGTAATCCAACTTTCTAGAATGTTTCCCAGTACTAAAAGTTTTAAAAGAAATGCACTTAGCTTATACTGGAGATTTTGCCAAGATTGGTTTCCCTGTCTGGGAGTTGGCACAGTTATAGCTGTTATTAGATATTCATTATATTGATGGTGCAGTACACTGTTCTTTCAGTCACTGAAACTATTTATCCTGATCTCTTTACGTGCAAAATTTTGATCTGCCTGTCTTAGCAGTACATAATGTAACCTTTTTATTCAGATCAAAGACAACTTTCTGGATCTTTTCTTTTTAGATATTTTTGTATATATGTATTTATTATTATTTTTCTATTCATTGTCAAATTAATTTTGGGAATGTGCAGTGATCCTTGTTTTTCAGGATGAGCTGTTATTCTTCCCTCCTACCTCACACCTCCAGTATGTATGACTTGTGAGTAAGCTTCCATTTCTGCCCTCTCTTCTTTGAAGCTGGCAACCTTATCTTTGCTTCGTCCTGTGCATATGTATGTAGCTGCAGTGTGCATGTGCTGCAGAAGCTGTTTGCCACAACTTCTTTCATGGGAAATTATTTACACAGATGGTTTTATAATACAAGGAATTGTCTCACAAAACAGAATATCCTATATTTTATACCTATCAAATATGATTGTCTGCCAATGATCAGACACTCACATATTGCAATTCTTTTTCATTAATGTGAAGATTTTGGGTTTATTCCCTGCTGCAGGAGAGCATCAGAGTATCTGCAGTGATAAAACTTAACTCTCCCTTGTACAGACAGAAATGGTTAGGAGTTATTTTAGTATGCCATTTTACTATACCATAGGCATCAAAAGCAAAGGGGTATTTGATCTTCTGATCCGTGACAGCTTTGTTACATCTTGGTGAGTTTTATTATTTAGTCATATGAGTAGACATAGTAGTCAACCTGCCTTCCATACATGGAATATCTGTGTTTAAACTCAGGAGATACACTTGCTTCTCTCACTAATTGCTTAAGCACTGGATAGTGACTGCCTGAACCCTAACTGCTTTCTTCAGGGGAGATGCTGTAGCAGTAATGACAACTAAGTCACCAAGTACAGTCAGTGGTCCAGGTATGACCCTTAGTACCTAGACTAATGCTATCTGAACTAGATTAGTGCTCAGACTAATGTTGTCCTAAGTTCTTACTTAAACATCTTCACTGAAGATACAGGCCCTAGACAGTAGACTTATTTCCAGTGACTTTCAGTAGGAATTTAATTCCCGATTTATGTCTATGCATTTGAAAATTCCCCCTCTTCAGGTTTAAAAGTGCAGTGTTGCATGGATGAAGTTTTTTTAAACTACTAAATTTAATTGAAAAACAGGAAAAATCACTAAAATAGAAGTTCTTTAAGATAATGAAAGAGGATAATTAAGAATTACATAAGCAACTGTCAATCTGGTAGTTGGAAATAAAGTACATTTGAAAGATATTCCTTGTCCTCTGTATTACCATAGAGGAAGAAAAAATCAAAGTTGTTGGAAGGCAAATTTAAATCCACTTTCTTGCCCTCTGCTCCAATACTGGACTAGGCATTGTATATGAGTCTTGAAGCCATAATTATATTTGAGAAAAATACAGGGTTCATTTGTCATCTAGACGCCATATTGTGAAGCTTGAATTCTCTCTGGGAGAAAAAAAGATACAACTGAAGATGCCACTGTGACACTACACCTTTAATTATGTGCATATGCTCACAAGCTTACATACATATATGAATAGATAAAACTGAACTCTGTACATGCTTTCCAGTCTTTCACATCCAAACCAACATGTGAGAACATAATTTGTGTCTTCTGACTGCGTATGGAAATTGCTGGGCAGAGCCTTAAGAGAATCTGAAACCCATATAAGTAATTGCATGAGTGAAAATATGCAAAGCTATGGCAGATAAAAGCTACAGTTAGGAGGTGTGATCACAGCTTCTGTGAATAAACAAAACCTAGATTTAGCAAGTGTAGGAACGAGCAGAGTGTAGTCTGTGGGTTTCAGCAGTGATGGCACTGACTAGTCCAGGGTGCCTGATACTTGTGCACTTGGCCACTAAAACCTGAATGTGCATGTACCCAGTGCACGCCAGTCACTTTCTACAAGCATGTTGCATGTGTCCACAGGACAGTTAAAGACTGTTGCAGCTCTCATGGAGATTTTTTGGTGCTTTTTTTTTCCCTTCTGGAGCTACAAGTCTTGCTGGTATATTCTAGCTAAGCACAGTGGCTGGATGCCACTTGTATGAGCAGGTGGCCCACCTAGTGGATGAGTGAAACGCTATGGATTTTAACTACCTGGAGTTTGATACTGTCTCCCACAACATTCTCCTGGAGAAGCTGCCAGCCCATGGCTTGGACAGGTGCGCTCTTCGCTGGGTTAAAAACTAGATGACCAGGTCTCGAGAGTGGTGGTGAATGGTACCACATCCAGGTGGTGGCTGGTCACTAGTGGGATGTGAATTTTGCTCCCATTCCAGGATTTCCAATTCCATGTCCTAGAGCAGGGAGCAATAATGGATAGGTAATCCTTGAGCCGAGGCTTCTATAAAAATTTCACGTGTGAAGTCAAGGATTACATACATGGAGACACTGGAAAACTGAGCTGTATTATTAAACATCAATTTGAAAGAAGTTAGTTTAACTTGATTAAATCTATTCTGTGGGATACTTTCTTTGACCCGTTGAATTGCATCAAAACAAGCAGAGATCTCATGATTCTGAGTAAGTGTGTTCACACAGCCTCTAGTTAATATACTTGAATTCCACATGTGTAGTTAACATGGATTAATTGTTCTGAATGTCCCCAGGTAGACAAACCAGTCTCACTGACTCTCATCTGTTTACTTCTCACACTGATTCTTGAATGCCTGGCCGACATGTAGTGAGAAAAATTAGTGTTTCTTCTGTACTCTGTACCAAGGCTTGTCCACAGAAGTTAACCAAGTGAAAATGAGTTACCCTTTATCTTCTTACAGCTGTCAATTTTGTCTTTGATGTGGTGCTCAGCTGAGAATACCAAATTTGCTCCCATGCTCACTGACCTTTCCTCATCAGCTTACCAGGATAAAAACGGGAGGTGAAAGGCTAGATGGAAGATGCAAAGTAAAAATAACTCCAAAGTAAATGTTCCTATCAGGTACCTATCTTCTTAATGAACTTCGTTTAAGTGCAGGCAGGTGCTTTAAAAAATAAACATAAGTATGAGAGAATCTTTGAAACAGAAAGAGAAACAAGATCATGTTCACATATTTATGGAAGTACGAATTGCAGCCCACTCAATACGTGATTGCTCTGGGACTGAAGACATCCCATATGGAAAAAGAGGAGGAAAACCAACCCAGACTATTTTTTGGAAATGCTTCATTTGTGGTTTTTTATTAAGTTACGCTTCTTTTATTCCCAGGATAGACTTTTTCTTCTGCAGTAATTCTAAACTTCATGCTTCATTCTATACTTCATCAAGGCATCTTTGCAGTTGTGTTCCTAATCTGGCAGTTGGTCTTATTTTTAAATAAAAAAATAGAGAATATTATTTCTCTTCATACAATGAGGTCAAAATAGAAAGTTAGAATCAGAATTGCATGAAATTATAGAATGTGCACCCATTTATACGAAGTTTTCTAAAATAACAGTGATGAGATCTTGAAAGTCAGAACTGTACAGCAATGAATGTTGATTGTGTAGAATTGACAAGAGAACCATGAACAGTGGCAGTAACATGTAATTGAAACTGTCCTTACTGGGCTTCATCTGTAATGTCTTTTCAATAGTGTAAAATTTCCCCACTTTTTTTCAGTTCATTTTTGTCTTTTCCCCATTCATTTGACTGTGTTTCTGTACCCTAGAGGTTTTATCAGGAATAGAACTTAATGTGGCATACAATGTGTTGATGTTTGTTTCTTCTATTTGCACGTGATAATCACCAACTATCTCAGCAAAGATCTGGGAATAGTTTCTTAGTTGCAGCTGCAGAGGAAGTAAAAAAATAAACGTATTTGCGTGTGTCCTATGTAAACAGCCTTCTTTAAAAAATCCATTTCTCAGCATCTGTTATAACATAAGAGAATTATTTTATCTTAAAAGGAGTTTTCTCAAGTATGGAAAATTTTTCCTACTGCGACTTCTTTACAGCTATGCTTTGTGTCATTTAAAATGTGCTCTTTTAGCCAATGCTTGCTGTATTAATTGTAAAAGGGAAAACTTTATCAATGACCGCCATAACAAGCAGTGTTGTTAGATAAATGTACCTGAGCAAGTTCCCAGTGCTGCAAATTTGGAGCAGAATGATTTACAGACTTGCTGTGGTTGCAGCATTGGGCATGCTTTAGTGTTCATCTTGGTTAGATTAGTGATGGAAATATAATTATCTTGTTTCTTTAAGAAAATACATGTTGATTATACAGTGTTTTGCTGTAGCAGATACTGTTCTTTGGGCTATTTCACGGTGTGAATTCTAGGCTAGGTTAGTAGAGGGTGCTACAGCAAAGCAACTGGATGCATTGATAAAAGTCCTATCCTCTATATACCCCTAATTGAACTTGGAGTCTCTGTGATTTGCATTCTTTAAAGGACTGCATTCCCTTTATCCTGCTGATGTAGTATTGGAATTGCCTTGCTATGGAGTTTATTTCATCACAGGTAGATGTTGATATCTGGCTTTATTGAAGAATTTGAAACATCCTTTGGAAGGTTAGAACTACTCTTGAAAGTGTAATAGAATACATCAACTTTTAGGTCTTTTAAGTATATAGTTGAATCAGAAACAGTAGTATATATAGTAATACATACAATATATAGTATAAAACTGTGGTGATCTCAAGTCAGCTTGTGGACACTGTAATAAGGAGTTTCTCTGAACCTTTTTGTTGAGGCAAGGGCTCTCTGACAAAATCCCATATAAGTAGTGCCATGCAATGTGCCGATCACCTTATTTTTAGACTCAGCTCTTCTGAAAATAGAACAGGAAGGAGGGGGTGAACAAAAAAAAAAAGTAATAGCACAGGTTGCTTCTCAGCTCCCCGATTATAAGCAGTTTGTGGACAGGTGGTCACTGTGTTCTCTGTAACACAGGAAACTTACCAGTCAAAAGCAATTGTGACTATATGTGTTGTCACTTTTTCCTCTCAGTTCCACTTCTAAATAGATTTAGATTACTGCAGTCACAGACTATTTTGGCTCATTAGGGCCACAGTAAATGCTGAAGTTTACTACCTGTCTTTTAACTGCAATTTTAACAAATTATAGCACATTTTGAGACCTGCTGATGATAACAGTCAGAAATCCCAGCCAAAAATCTGTGCACTGTCCCTCTACAACCATGTCATAAAAACCGTTCTTGCCTGGAAGAGTTCATGACCTAATAAAAAGGAAAGTTGGACAGAGGATTAGGGGAAAGCTAGCATTATCTCATTATGTAGATGGGAAGTGGAAACAACTGTGGTATGACCAAATTGTATAGGTCTTGACCCAGAGTTATAGATAGAACTTATCTCTTGACTTACAGCCCATGGCTTTTTTCTAGAAAACTATTGTTGTTTTTAGTCTTAATCTGTCAGTTAAGGACGTTGACAAGGAGTTTCTGTGCCACTGAAAATTGCACTGAAGTATAATTGTAAACACTATGGAAGATCAAACCAGAGGAGGAAGTGCTATTTTACAGCTCTTTTATTTGAATTCATTGCTTGATCATCATAGAAATTTCTATACTTCGGTGCCCAAAGCTGTGCTTGTTAAATCACCTGGTCAAGCAAGCATTTCCTATAATCATCATTGTCCTCTCTAAGTACCAGGTCAAACAGTAGCACTTTAAACCTTTTAATGTTATATTTGAAGAAAGACAAGATGAATTTAATGAGTAATCCCTCCTGATTGATTACACATTTCTGACTGTTTTAAAGCCATGTACTAACTTGTCTGTATAAATACTTCCCATTAGAAATGGCTTTAAAAGTTCTGAATTATGTTTGTTGCCATAGCAATACTCAGTTAAAGATTCATAGAATGTTTTTTTTATTTTCTTCCTACCGTAGGGGAATTCACAAAGGAGATTCTAAATCTATCTCAAATACAGGGGATTCAGCAGGGCTGTGTGCTAGGGAGATTGTGGGGAGAAAGGAAATGGAAAAAAACAGTCCGGAGTTTAAATCAATTTCTGGAGCACTGACAGGATCTACAGTGATGGGAATGCTTATGGCTTTTGGTTGTATCCTGTATTTGCGTTTCAAGGAACCTTGTCTTAAAGCTAAAACTGATACGGAAAAGAAGTGCCTATAGAAGAAATCAGTGTTCTTTGTCTGTTCTTGTTTTCCCACCTAAACTATGATGTGCATTTGTATTTCTTCCTTTGAACTGCAAGAACTTGAAAGGGTGCCATTCTTCTGTGCTTTGTGAATGTAGACTGGGGGAAAACTAGGCTCTGAAATTGTCATTCATTCCTAATATCTCATCAACTGTCTTCAAAAATCTGTTTTGAGTAGTCCCTTGTCAATATTTAAATTTTTGTTGGAGCATCAGCAATTGCAACCTTATTAAACAACTGAAATCCCACATAATGCTAAATTTTGAATAGCTCTGATTAAATTTAATCTGAGTTCTCTTCCCAGTTTCAAGACTAGTAGGAGGCCTTGGAAAAGTTTGTCTTGAGTGTGTTCACACTCTTTTGCTGACTTGACTTGGCTGGTCATAGAACACTGAACAAAAAAAGTCTTGATTAACTCTGTGTGATGCTTCATATTTTGTTATTTAATAATTAATTTAACAAGTGTGGTAATTTACAATGACATCTCAGTGTTTTTATTTCTTCTATGGAGGGTTCCACCTCTTGGAATCTAAAAGAGCTTGTTTGAATTTCATGTGGTCTCAAGAGCAGCTGTTTCTACATGTCCAAAGAGCTGTAGGAGTGCAACAATGTGGGGACAGTATTGGATTTAGGGAGAAACAGCGAAGTCAAGTTCAATATTTTGTCTGTATGAATTGATTAAAGAAGTGTAAAACAGTGTAATATGTATGTTTTCTTTTTTCCTTTTTTTCTTTTTAATTGGAAGACATAAAGTTTAAACAAATACTGCTGTAAACCGTACTTGCTTTGCTCCTGTTCCAGCACTGTATCTATTTTCTTTTTTTTAATTGGAAAAAGAAACACAAGTTCCTATTGTGCTAGAAAATTCTATTTAAGGTTTTGCAATGTTTTGTTTATTTAAAGGATTAATGGGAGTTGGGGAAAATATTAAATGCTACACTTCATGGAAGTTCCCCAGCTGCTATCAGAATCCAGTGCAAACTGAGAAATTAGATCAGTCCTTGCAGCACACTCATGTAATTTTTAAAATCAGAAGGTTACTAAAAAAAACATAGAATTTTTAAATAGATTCTTCTTATTTACATCTGGGTTTTTGAGCTGTTATGGTTCAATTCTTCAAGCTCTTAAAGCTCTTGTGATTTGGAAGAAGAAAAACAAATACCAGGCAACTTGTAGTAACTGCAAGAGCTGCAACACTGAGATAACAAAATATTCAGAATGCAGTTCCTCTTCACTTAGACCATAGTTCTGCAAATACATAAGCCATGCATTCACTTTAGTAAAGCAAGCAATCTTGTAGAGAGTGGTCAACTCTTGATGACTAAGCATTTGAAAATGTGTTGCCAGGATCAAAGCTGTAGCTATCTACCATTGGTTTCAAGGGCTTGTGGGTGTTTCTTTAAGATACTGACAATTTAATATACTCTGAACTGATAGAAGACTTATTGTAACATAGGAAATGTGGAAAGTCTGATATTTGGGTTGTTTCCAGGAGAACTGTTAAACAATAATCTCATTGAAGAGTGTGCGAATCTAGAGCAAGAAATGTGAAGGATAAATGTTGCAAAGTGCAGAAAAGTCCAGAAAATGACTGAGAAAGCAATACTTTTTCCCCGATGAGTTCTAGAAAAAGGGCCAACTGTGCCCTAGGTTGCATCAGAAAAAGCATCACCAGCCAGGTGAGGGATATGATTTTCCTGTTCTGCTCTGTACTGGTGTGGCCTCACCTTGAATATTGTGTGCAGTTTGGGGCACCACAATATAAGAAGGATCCAAAGCTGTTAGAGAGCATCCAAAGGAGGGCATCGAAGATGGTGAGGGGTCCAGAGGGGAAGCTGTATGAGGAGCAGCTGAGGTCACTTGATTTGCTCAGCCTAAATAAGAGGAGATTGAGGGGAGACCTCATAGTGGTTTATAGATTCCTCACAAGCGGAAGCAGAGGGGCAGGCACTGATCTCTTTTTTTCTGGTGACCAGTGACAGGACCCGAGGGAACTGCATGAAGCTGTGTCAGGGTAGGTTTAGGTTAGGCATTAGGAAAATGTTCTTCACCGAGAGGGTGGTTGGACACTGGAAGAGGCTCCCCAGGGAAGTGGTCACAGCACCAAGCCTTCCAGAGTTCAAGAAGCATTTGGACAACACTCTCGGGCACATGGTGTGATTCTTGGGGCTGTCCTAGGCAGGGCCAGGAGTTGGACTTGGGAATCTTTGTAGATCCAGCTCAGGATATTCTATAATTCTAAATTTTTTTAGCTTGGAAGTTAGCCAGTGTAAAATACAGAAAATCACCAGGTGGGATCTCAAAGCTCAGGCTATGTTCTTCCTGGTTCATGTGTAACTAGGAATTCTTTTCAGGTTCCTAAAGTCATCAGTTGGAAACAAAGCTTCCATCCTACTATAAACTCTGAGTGGGCAATTTCACATTGCAGGAATGGAATTAAATTTACCTGTTTCTCTCTGCCTTGAGTTGAACAAGAATGCAGTTTGCTACAGAATAATTTTCCCCATCACCTAAGTCTGCAGACATAATTCTTACTGCAAGGCCCCAGTAATCTTGATGATTGTTTCTCTTTACAGTGTTACTGTCAATTCCAGAATTGCAGATCAGAATCACATTCCTGCTTTGTCTTCAGAAAACAAATATGGGATTCAAACCCATGGAAATAAGTACTAGGCCTTTATTATTTGCCTTCTTAATCTTTTGAGATTCTATTTTTCTGTGCTGTATTGAAACTAGAAGTTAGTTCTCAATAAAAGTATAGATCTTCATTCAGCGGTTTTGTGCAGTGTCATATGATTGCTAGAAACTGAGGACCAGGGTTAAAAATCTCCACCACCTAGGAGACTTAGGAATAATAGAAATGCTTCTCTAAGTGTAACACTGGTGATGTCAAGAAACAATGTGATCTTTGAAGTATAGGTACTTCCTTGTTTCTATTGTAGATCATCCTTATGATACCAGGAAGGAGGCTTCTGATTCAGGGCCCATGTGTGAGCTCAAGAGAGGTTGAAGATAGGGAGGAAGGGAACAAAGACTCATCTGGATTCTGGATGTTTCTGAGCCTGTTAAAACCCTAGAAATAAGTTTTGACACTTCTCAGGAATGAGAAAGCACTGTTGCTTATTGAACACTTCTAGCAGGCTTGTGGATGTGATTTTGGAAGTACTGGGGTAGATCATAAGTAAAAAAAAAAGATGGGAGGAGGAAAGAAGTGGATGAAAAAGTGACTAGATTGGGCAGCAAATGAAAACAGGAAGGGAGAAGGATAGAGAGAGGCAAAGATAAGGCACTTTTAAGTTAGAAAATCTCCATGCTTCTTTCTGCCATCTATAAATTATTTTTGAGAAAAATGTGTGATCTGCAGACCTCTCTTGTTCTTTATTCCTTTGGCACTTGGTGCAGCTCTCGTATATTTTTCCTACCTTCAGCTAGGATAGAGGGAAAAGTGTTAGATTTTGCTACGGTACGTGAATTTCTCATCAGCTGCTCTTTATGCAGGATCCTACATCACTAAATTGTAAGGGTGGAATTGGTAAAGAACCTGGTGAGTTGAAGACTGGCATATTCAAATTGTTTTAAGAAAATTTCTCCACTAACAAAACTTGTGAGTTTCTGGTGTTGTTTTAAGGAGGTAAATACAACATGATAGTGGAATGGAATAGATTTGTGAATCTCCTTGTTCTGAGCACTAAAGGGTTGTCCAGTTGTAGGTGCTTGGTAGTGTATAAATGCTGATCATAATAAAATATTACACAGAAATTAAATTGCATGAATATAAATAAAGTAACCATTTGTATCTTAAGAAATTGCTGAATTCAAACAGCATCATTCTAATAGAATGAAATGTGACATGGAATGTCATGGAATCTATTTTGAAAGTATAAGCAGAATAAGAAATATTTGTCAATTTTTAGAAAGTTTTAAAAGGCTGTTAAATATTGTCAGTAGCTACACTAACTGATTGTT
Organism: Manacus candei; assembly: GCF_025592945.1. Lineage (NCBI taxonomy): Eukaryota > Metazoa > Chordata > Aves > Passeriformes > Pipridae > Manacus > Manacus candei. Next base: position 9,085,396 of record NW_026138066.1, read on the forward strand.
ATAAACTGAAGCAGAATGTTCTTTGGATTCCATAGAGTACATTCAGGTGCATGTTTGTGTGCATGTGTGTATATATATATAATTTGTATATGTTTTTATTACAGATCAGTTGTTGCAAAATATTATTATTGAATCATGAAAAATAAAGATCACTGTAATATCCCCACAAAATTTATGCTTTTTCTGCTGGCATATTTAACAAATGTAAATTTTAGAGCGGTATCATTCATGGAAAGAGGCAGAAATTTATTGTTCTGTGTTTGATAGGATGATTTTGATAAAACATGAATGAGGAATGATATAAAATGGAGCTGTGTTAATTTCAGTTTTTATTACAGCTACTAGGGAGAAAAATAACTTTGTCAAAAATAAAAGAATAAAAGAGGTAAGGGAAATAACCACTTCTTTTTGAGCCTTTAAACCTGGTACATGAATAGTATTTCCGAAAATCTGGACTCTTCTATTCTTTAAGTTTGTCATAGTATCCTAGTAGATGATGGGTAGGTATGGAAAGGAGTTTTGACCTATTTGCCTTCATACTCAGTTGACTGAGGGTCAGCTTGCACAGTTGGTGACTGAGGCAGCAGTATGTTGGCAGTTGGTGGCAGCAACTTTGGGCACAGCTTTGTCAATCGAGTAGTGCTATTTTTCTCTGCCATGCCACTTCCTTTTGAGGTGCACTGTGCCAAAGAAACTCCCAGCTACAAGAGTTAACTCCCATCTTGAAGATCCAAGTGCCCTTGCAGATAGCGATAAGAGTTTCCAGTAAAAGAGGACAGCATACATGATAAACCAGTTGTCAGCCATCCTGTGTACAAAGCTGGGAGAATTATCAGCAATCCCAGAGGGAAATGCGAGTTAGCAAGTCAGTAACAATGTACTTTATTCTGCAGGACCAGAGGTGGAAAACTTTCTGTAGGGTAGGATTGAAGAGCCCAAGTGAACCTACAAAGAAGTTCAACAGGAACATAAGGAATGTTAAAGGTATCAGATTTCCCCAACATTAGTCATGACTACATGTGTCTTGTTCCTTAGATTAAAAATTCTCATTCTAGTCCCAAATCGTAGCCCTAATGTTCTCGTCTTTCTGTCTGATACACCTTGAAAGGGCAGATGCAGTAAGAGATGGTATTGAATTCAGTGATTGCTAGCACACAAGTGCCACTGACAAAACTATTAGGCCTGCTGGACCTTGCAGGCAATACCAGAGCCACTTGCTCTTACTTAAAAAAAAAAATAATCCTTGAAAGTTTCTGTTGGCTGCAACTGTTCACTTTTGAACATAGGGAAACAATACTGAATGGCATTGTATTAGTGTTTGTCTATTATAGGGGTCTGTGATTGAATATGCTCAAAAATTTGGGGCAACTGGAGGTGTGGCAAGTAGTCCAGCTCATGGGGTGTCCAAGCTCTAATAACCTTTATCAGAAATGTGTTTCGTTTTCCATATTCTAACCCTGTATGATTTGTGACACTAGGAAGGAACTGATGGCAGTGCTGGATCAAGGGTTGGACTTGATGATCTTGGAGGTCTTTTCCAACCGGCTTGATTCTATGATTCTGTGACTCACAACTTCAAAATATGCAAAAGCATTGTGAAAATACAACTTAGGGGGATTATTTAATTACCTAAAACTGTTCCTGTATTCCAACCCGAAGGAACTTCCATAGTTACGATTTTATAGTTGTGATAGAAAACAGGTGCATCACTATGTGTTGGTTCTTGCAGAACAAAACTGCCTGGAAGTTATTTCCTTACTTCACTGACATGACCTGTTCATTCCTATTTTATGCAGCGATCACATTCTCTTATTGCCTGTCCTTCTCAAGGGAAAGTTTCTGGTTGACTAATTATGCCCAGGAGCGTATGGTAGCAGGGCAGCTTCATGCCAGCTTCTAGTATCCTTGCCTTTGAAGAAGTTAAACAGCAACATTCGCATCTCCTCCTGAGGAATGCATATTATTTCTTTCTGTGTTGCCGGCATGAGAATGTTTTGTGTGCTTGGGAGTGCCCTTGGTTAGTCAGGCGGCAGTCTGATTCTCCCATGGTAGCTATTCCTTATTTTTATTTTTTTTGATGGGGGGAAAAAAAGGAAGAGAATACTTCAACTTGTTCATTTTTTACACATACAAGAAAAATGTAATGTTGAGAGTGAGAGAGATGGATAACGAATATTTGTTCACCAAAGGCTTTCTGGAGAAGCTGGACAAATGGGCAAAAATCTAAGTTTTATCTTGTGCCTAGATGATTTTCCATTCGGAAAGTTATATTTCAGGATAGAGGTTGTTTCTGGGAAACTGCATGATTCTGGATAGCAAGGTGGGAAGATAATAGGATGAGCTATGTAAGGTCTTCATTACTTAACTTGATATTTGGGTATAATACAGCTTGGCCCATTCAGTCCATCCAGGATTCCTGGGGAAATTTGTCATTTCTCCTAATGCAGGTATCATTTGTATTTTAACCTTGGGAGAAGTAGCAATCTCTAGAAAGTCCTGCTGCAAAACTAAATAGTACAGGGCTATTGAAAGATACTGTTATGCACAACTTGAAGTGAGAAGCAGAATTATTCTAGAAAAAAAATTGTGGACAAGCAAAGGACTTGTCTCTGCTCATAAAATGGTAATCAACATAGTCAGTGAAGTGCAGTGTAAAGCACTGCGGGACATGCCTGCAGTACTTTGCTTTGCATCTGATAATTTGCAAAACACAGCTTACTTATTTATCACCAATTCTGTCATACTGTATTTAGCAGGAGAAAGCAATTTGACATTCTCTTGTGGATTGAGTTTCCCTGCCAGATTCTGGATCTAGGAGTCCTACTTTCTTTTCAGGAGGATTTTCTGGTATGGTCTTAATTTGTTTGAAACCATCCAACCAATTACTACTGTTGCTGTTTTTTAGATCTGCTGTTTGTGTTTTTATTGAGGATAGTCAATATTGCACATTATCCACATTTAGCATATTATCCAAATTCTTTTATAATGGGGATTGATTTTTAACCAAAAAACTAGTCACAGGGATTTCTTGTTACTGCCGATTTATTTAGTACTACATTGTGATATTTAAGTTTATGTTGTACTAGTTTATAATTTGGCTTGCAATTACTATTGAATCCATTATAGCATAATATTGCATAAGATAACAAGAGTAATTTACTCATACATTTTCAGGAAAACATGTTTTGTTCTTCATTGCTTTTATTTGGTTCTTAAAATGTTACAGTTATATGACTCTTTTAGTTAAGTGTTGGGACTGCAGAGGATGCTAGATAATCTCGTCTTTTTTGTGTGGGTAACAAAGAGATGGCAGACATAGGCATGAAGTTAGTCCTTGTGGAGGTCTGTGTATATAACCAAATTTGGAAAGATGGAGTATAATGAAAAAAGATTTAAAAAGTTTTTACATGTTTGTAGGCTTTAGTTTCTGTTTTTGTAGTTTGAAGGACTTCACTTCTATGCCTCCTAGTAAGTAACACTTCATTACCTGGACAGTTTGCATGAAAAAATGGAATGAATTTTCAAATAAAAAATAAATACATAATATTTCAGAAGTATCAATTTGCGGTTTAATGTCTTTTTTTTTTTTTTTTAATTCCATGAAGCATAACTACAGACCATCCAAATCAAGTCAGTAACTTCCTCCAGCTCAAACTTGTCAAGGTATTGGGTTTAAGAGCCCAATTTAGCTAAGAAGTGTCTGCTCTCTGGGTTGTACACCAAGAATTTTAGAACAAAAGTAAGCTTTCCAGCAAATGTTGAACCATGAGATCTGGGAAAACAGGAAAAATATCCCAAAGGATGAGAAAGAAATCCCCTTAAGCTTGAACATCCTGCATATGCAACCTCTCATGTGTGGTTAAGTGCTCTTCAGAATAAGCAGAGTTTTGGTAGTCTAGAGCTGTTTTCCAACTTCATTAGGCAGGAGAAATATGTTAAATATGCTCAGTGGTGAAATTTCCATCTCATCTATGAGTCTATTCTATATGATTTATAGCAGCTTGATCCAAGTGGCAGCTCATGGGCCAGCCTGGCCTATACCATGATTCCATTCGTCCTCCCACCTTTTCCTCAAAGATGGACAGTGACTCTTTTGGACTTGAAAGTCAAATGACTCTCTTTATATGTGGGCAGCTACTTGGAGCAATACTGTATAAAAAGTGATGGGAATTAAACAGTGGCATGTCTCTCATTATCCATATCTTCTATGTTGCAGTCAGAGTTTCCCCACTGGCACAGCTGACAACTAGAGCATAGGAGTCTCATAGCTGTGATCTGGAAGTATAGCTACAGAAATGGAGTCAGGCACATTTAAGTTATGATTCTGTAAAGTGTGACTTGTCCTCTAATCTGAAAGCAATAGTGGTATAGATAAGGGAAGGAAGGTCTTTACCTGAATAAAGAATAACCATCTGGCTTTACACTGGAGACAGTTTGTGCAAGACTTTTGGCAGCTTTTCTACTTTGTCTTTGGGTGGGCAACAATTGAAGAATTACTTGTGATGTCTTCTGATTGGTTTCCACCTCATTCATATATAATTTATTTTATGCTTAACTCTACACCCATGAATAGTCCCTCTGAGGTAAAGAGAACAACTGTTGTGTGCCGAAGTACCTTGACTATTGAACTCATTTTTCCTCCACGCTCAGAGCTGCCCAAGAGTTATTAAGACATTTGACAGCAGTATGCCAGAATGCTGGCAAGCCTCTGCCTGTACCATTATTCTCCTGTCTTCTCTCTCTTCCTGCATTACAGCCTTATTGTAGGTTCTTCTTACTTATTATCATCTTTTCTCATGCTGACCCTTATGCTTAGAATTTCTCTCTGATTGCATCAGAAAGCTGTTCTTACTTTGTATGTTTGCAAACAGTAACGTGTTTTTCTTGACTGAATTCCTCTTTAAAACACACATCCTGTGTGTTTTATGCACACATCACTATGTGCATAAAAGAAAAGAATAGTGTTATGTATATTAAACTAAAATATATCCATTTCACTGCCTGTTCTGTACTGAATAACTAATTCATGTTCTCTCTTTTTATTGCATATTTTAAGTTTATTTGGACAGAGGTCCCCTCTTTCAGTGGTTTGCCAAGTGCCATGTAAGTTAATTGTGCTTAGTAAATAGCAATAGGGTCATGTTAAATTTTAGCTTTTGCCTTTGATGCTATAACTGTCTCTGGGATCCAATACAGCAATATTCAACTCCAAGAGAGGCTCCAAGTGAAAGAGTTACTTGTTCTTGTCCTGTTGGACAACTTTTCTCAACTCTAATCTGTTGTGCTGTCTGGCATAACTGAGGACCCCTTTTCAGGGGAGATCTGTAACTAAAATGAAGAGTTACTGCAGATCAGGACAGAGGTGGCTTGGCAAAGCTGGATGAGATTAGCATACTGCAGGCTTTTTTCTTCAGCCAATGCTGCAGTTTCCTCATTTTGTGTCACTTGCAAATCAATTTAAGGATAAATAAATAAATAAAATCGTTAAGTCTTGGCAATTATAGCATTGTTCTTAGAATAATTTATATGAGTATTTACTGGGGATTTTGTACTGTTTTCAGCCTGGTTTACTAAATATGTGGTATATTAGCACTGCTGTGTTCCTCACTGACAGAAGTTTTCCTTCCTAAATGAGTAATCTGAAACAAGCAAACTTAAGCCTGTAGACAGTGCATCCATTCTTACCAGCTACCTTCTTTGAACTGCTTCAAATTAGTCCACATGTTCCTGGGGTGTCTGCCACAATTTTTTGGATGACAGTGTGAAAGACACAAGAATATTGCATAATGGTACTTTCTAGACTCTGAAAGATATTTAGGCAATGGGGAAAAAAGTTGTGTTATACTGATTTTATATAGGTTTTCTCTTGTGTTGTGGGATCCCCTGAGTAATTATCCTGATAAATAGGGCACCGTTTTTTTTTTTGCCAACTGTAGAGGTCTGAAGACTATACGATTAGTGTATAAAGCTATTATGTAAATCCTCTTTGCCCCAGTTTAAGTTAATGCTCTACATATGGCATGCCTGGTAGGGTGAAAATTCATGTTCCCTCTTTACCCAAGCAATGCCTGGCAGTGCTGCTCTTGGTGTGTCGTTAGAATAGGAGAACTGGTCAAGGGGTTTGTAAGTAGTGAAGAAATTACTTTAGTTTTTCATGTATAGGATACAGATGACTCACTCCTTCTGTGTTTTAGCACTGACATGAGACTTCTGTAAATAGCACATGTTCAGAAATAGGACATCTCCCACCCCCATTAGCTATGATATCAAGGTAATGTAGCTATTTGATTTTAAAACAAAAAGCAGGAGCGAATTTCAGCACTAGTGGCAATCTAGAATTGCAGTCTAGACAAGGGAAAAATTTACTTGCACTTCCTGTCAATAGGACAGATTACTAGTTATCGTCTAGCTACTATCTATTAGATAAAGAGAAAATAAATGAGGGTGGCCAAGACGATTGATAGGAGATGGACAGAGGGTTTTCTTTTTTTCTTTCTCTCTTTCAGAACAGTATTTCAAGATCTTGCAATAAAGTCTGAGAGTTTCTGAAAGGGAAAAAGTAAGATTGGTAAAAATATCAGCAGTGTGCTGATAGTTGAAGAGTTTGAAAGAAGTTTTGTTATGCTGTATGCATTTTTTTTTTTTTTAATATAGAACAGTCATGTTGTGACTAAGAATTCCTTGATTACAAAATTGAGAAAGGAGAGAGTCATACCTCTCTCCTGGAAATTCTGGATTCCTACCACATTTATCTATCTCACAACCTGGATGCAGAGGGGCAATAAGAAAGAACCCAAACCAAGAAAGAAATGAAGAAGGGAATGGAAGGTAACTATGAAGTCCTGCACCTGGGATGGAATTAGCCCATGCAGTAACAACCGGATGGGGACAGACTGGGTAGAAAGGTCTGCAGAAAAAGGCCTGGGGACTCTGCTTGATGACAAATTGAACATCAGAAAACAGTTTGTCCTTGAAGCAAAGAAGGCCAATTACATACTGGGTTGTATTAGCAAAAGTGTAGCCAGCAGGGTGAGGTAGATGATTATTCCCTCTATTTGGCGTTTGTGAGACCAGGCGTGTAATACTGTGCTCCACAACACAAAAAAGCACAAAAAAGCCATGCTTGCATATGTGTAGTGGTAGACTACCAATAACCTTCTGGTAGGTTTAGAGGACTTAGGCAGGTTAATATGAGTAGCAAGATTCTGTGTGTCAGCTGCCTGTGTTGATTGTCCACACACTTGCCCTGACTCCACAACAACATCTTTGTGGCAGCTTACTTCCTTTTCAGCTGAGAACTGAAGTAACTCTGTTTTAGCATAGGATACAAACGTGTATACTGGTTGTTTCTCAGCAGTTGGTACAAGTTAACTACTTGCCTCATGGTAACCTGTGCATACATCACAGTTGAGAATTAACCTTTTTATTTGTACCTTACAGCAGCACAACTGCTTTCTGAATCATTCAACTTCACATTATGCCAAAATCCCTTAAAAGCCAGTGATGTGAAGATACAGTCTTATGTATGAAAATATACAATATATTTAAAAGCTCCACAGCTGCTGCATGGACATCCTCTGTTACTTCTTTACACATATTTTTGCTAGATCTCCACAGCCCAGTTTTCAAGTTGAAGCGTGTACCAGTTTCACAAGTTCTTAAACTTCCATCTCTTTTTGGGATTAATTCAGTGAATCCCACAGGTGAACGAGATTGTTCCTATTTATAGAAAAGCCTTCAACACACATTCAGCACTGAAGTTTGTCACCAATGCAGAAAAGTAGATCTTTCTTTAAAGAAAGTCAAAACACATAGTAAACAACTCTGTAACTAAACGTAACGAGAGGATGAGAAAGGAAACATGAAAAAACATACAGAAATGATTGGGTTGTGGATAAAGGTAATCTGCATCTGGCCTGAAAGCTAAATGAATGCTCTGCTGTTGTTTTCAGTCAAGATGAAAATGTAGGGTGTGTAGGGAAGGCAGGCTAGCTCTTGGGAAGGGGTATATATAGAAATGGAAATTACCATTTCTGAGGTGAAAGCAAACTGCAAAGAATTTAATGTATTGAAACTGAACAGACCGGATAATCCCTACCTCAGAATATTGAAGTAACCAGCCCATGAAATTGTAAATCTACTGGTTAGGATTTTTTTAGAATTTATAGATAGCAGGTTGTTTTATATGGCTGGAAAAGGGTAGCTGTGGTGTCTGTCTTTAAAAACAGAGCAGAGACATCTGCCTGACTACAACCTTGTTGGTTTGATCTCAGTGCATTATCTTAGAACACATTTTGAGGAAGGGAATGCTTACAGGCATGGAGGTGAACAGCAAATGAGATGAAATGTGCCCAGTTTACCAAGAGAGGTGCTACTACTACACTAATCTGCTATCTAACATTATAACTAATTTTTAAAAAGGGGTTGGAGTGCTTATTTATCTGAATTTCAGCAAAATAACTGATGCATTGTTACATGGGGAAATACTAGTTAAAACAAAATGAAGTTTAGAATAAGGAGTGAAAGGGTGGGCAAGAGAATCAATGCAATTGTAATGAATCAGTAAGTAAAACTGAAGAGTGCTAGATAGAGAAAATAATGCTGGAGTACCTCAAAGATGATATTTCAGAATATTTTAATGCTTTCTTTTTAAGGAAGTTGACATGAAAAATAGGAAGGCTGAAAGTTGCTGGAATAGTGGTCAGAAGTGCTGGACAGAAAAAGAAGATGCATAATATGGATAGCATGCAATTGTAACAGTTCTTTTAATATGTTGGAAATGCTGTTGTTTGAAAATGGCTAAAAGAGAAAGAATGGAATATGGCTGTCAGCTGCAAGGTGGTTATGAACTGTGTCTGTGAGGCAATCCTAAAGGAGAGCAAATGTGATCATAAAAAGGTTCAGGCAGGAAAGGTGTTTTTGCCAAACTGGGAAATACTGAAACCATTATACTTCTGTAGTGCAGTTCTTACCTGCAATGCTACACATCCAGAACGCTAAATGATCTCTTTAGAATAGGTGATTGTAATTTGGAAAATAAGCAGAGGGGAGGAATTGCTTTGGCTTGTCAGGTTATTGAAGTAGCAGCAGAGGAGTGGAATGCTGCTTACCATGAATGCATTGTGGAGAGAACAGCACAGCACTGGGAAGAGCTATGTATGCTGAAAGGAAGTACAGTGCCATTCTTGCAGTCTATAACATGTTGCCCAAAATTCTTTTCTGGATTATGAGACATTTAAATATTGGATCTATTTAAAAAAATGAATAAATGAATCTTTAAAAGATTCAGGATCTTATTTTTCAGGTCTGTTACGAAGACTGTTGTATTAGGGGATGCCCTGGTACGTTTCCCTGTTTTCCTAGAATGGATGAGCCTTGCTGCTCTTGGACAATAGGATGTTTCTACTCTTTCCCATTTGACCTGTTAGCAGGAAAAATTACAGTTACAAAAGTAGGATGTTACTTGGCTAGAGATGTGCAAAGCAGATGTTTAGGGCATTATCTGGTTAGTTGGGTTATTTAATTGAGGGAATCTCCTTTAAACTCTGAACTATAAACAGTACTGAGAGAGTTCTTGAATGCCTTCTTCCTGACATTCTAATTTGGCATTTATTCAGGATGGCGAGAAAGCTCAGATCTCCACTTTCATGATGACAACCCTGAACTAGTTGCTTTTCAGACTGCTGTCTGATACCTCTTTACAGATCTTCTGGGTTTTGATCAGTAAAGAGTTGTCATAACTCTGACTAAATTTCTCCCGCTTTTTTCGATGGTTCAGTTTTCAATCTCTTCTAAAGTGAAAACACTATTTGTTCTGCTAACCACAGTGCTCAATAGTACACTGAGCATGGAATTTAAATGTAAAACAGTTTGCTTCATAAACAGCTGAACTAATGAGGACTGATTGTCTACTGAAATGTATCCTGTTATCCTCATCTACCTCTCTTCGAAACATTCACAGATACCGCTTATATCACTTACTTAGTTGGAGAATTAACAACAGACAGAGTGGCTAGTGCAAACCCATTCACATGCTAAAGTTTTGGGTAAAGTCTGAGGTGTAATTACCTTCCTTCAGTGGGAACACTCACTTTGTTCTTCTTCCTATGCTTCCTTAGTTGCTGATTTTCACAAAACTGGCAAGAATTTCATCTGTTGAAACTGCTGACACTCTGTCAAATTTAGATGAAATTAGCCAGAAGTCATGAATGGGAAATACCTAGAGAGACAAACATTCCTTTTCACAAGAAATGAAGTTAAAGACCTTCAGAGGAAACAAATCTGCAGTCACTTCAGATCTCAATCATACCTAATAGAAAAGGTGAAAGCCTCTGTGTGTCTTCCATCACAAATAATTTAAAAAATACAGCTCTGAAAAGTCTCATGAGGAAAGAAGGTGATGCAGAAAGCTGTGTGGTGCAGGAGAGACGAGTTCTTATTATGTCTCTCCATCTCGATCCTCTGTGCTAGATTCTTGCAGGCAACAAAAGCATTTCTTTGGAGACATTCAAGTATCCATCTTATTTCAGACAATAGGAGTAAATGACTGACAGACTTGTAGGTATTTCTAGACAACTGGAAAAAAACTGAGAAAAACTATGGGGATTTATAAAGGATTTGTTTTTTTTCTCAGAGTCTGAATTAAATAGCCAGGATCTGGATCTTTGCTTACTTACACTGTAGCTGTATAACACTGAATCGACTGATTCCACTGGATCTACTCTGTATTTGGTGAAAATTAAGATAAGAATCAGGTACCATTTTACCATTCTGATCAACAGACTCTCAACCAACTGATCCATCTTTCTCTAAGCTAATTGAATGATAACACTGAATGAAAGAGGACACATTTTGACATAATTGGGATCAGGAGACTTGCTTTCTCTTTTTTACCCCCTGAGTGGACAAGCTGTTGATGTTCTCTTAAAGGTGCTTATGATACATGAAATATTTAATGTCTTTTGGAATTACATTTCTTCCTCCTAAAAATACTACATGTATAGTGTGTATATTTTAAAATGTCAAGCCATTTATTGACAGAAGTGTGAACACAGTAGACTTAAACAGGTTGTGTATGTTCTATTTTATTTGAATGAAAACAGAATATACAGAATATGAATAAACAGTATATACAGAATATGAAGTGTGTATGTTTTTCTGTATCACCTCTGTGCATATTTCCATGATTCCACAGGTGGGATGGATGGCTTTGGCGGCACTGATACACAAACAAAATTTTAATTTACCTTATGCTTCCAAATAAAGGGAGGCTGTTTAAAATGTTCCTATTTTTTGAAATTCTGGATTATTTGAAAATGAAAATATTTAAGATAAATTTTAGTTACTTGATTTTTGCAGATTGGATATATTTCTCATGTTAGTAAGAATCCAGTTATAACTGCAACTAAATCCTTCTTTTCCTACTTGTTTTGAATTTACTGAAATTACCAAGTGACTTGTACTGATTTAGAGAGTTTGTGTATTTTTTTTTCCTCAAATGTTTTTTGCAGCAAAAATCAGGAAGGCAGGAGGTGGGACAATGAGAATATGATTGGGTGGGAGCTGGATGTGAAACAGTTGAACAAGCAGGAGAATTCCTGGTAGTCTTCCTACACTTTCCTATAGAGTTCATGTAGCTAATGTTGCTGGTATTGACCATCTTTTTGGCTATAAAGAGAATAGATGTGGTTTAGTACACTATTTGTAGGATATAATTCTTGTTCTCCTCCTAAATTCTCATTCCACCTCCTCTATAGATTTACTGATGATCCTAAGTGATCTCTCCTTGGGTTTCCCTTCTGTATGGTGGATGACATTGCTTTGAAAATGCAATGAGCAGCAGTCAGGGGAGGGTAGCCGAGGTGGATTTGGGGGTAAGCAGGGGAATTGAAGCTTAATTTTTGAAACAATGTGTATGTTGCAAGGGGAAGGAATCCATGTTCTGTAGTCTTAGGTAAGTATAGAACAGCTCTTGCAGAAAATATCTTCAAAAATTCACTTGCTCTGAAGGAGCAACTGTCAGTCTTGAATATGGGCAGCTCTAATACAGAACCATTGTGTAAAATCTAGACTTAGATTTTTCTTCTGTTGACTTTGCTGATACATAGAGAAAGGAGCAGACATAGACTGACTCAGCAGACTTTTCATTTGGAAGGCTTCATTTTCATGAAGGGCTTAAATTAAACTATATAAATATAAAGAATGCATACACACACATTGCACTGTGAATCTTACAAGATTTTTCATACTTTCCCTTTTCTCTGATTTCATAGACAGCTCTGTATGAATGATTCTAGGAAGAAGGACAGTGAAATGGTAAAGGTGCTATTCTCTGTAGGAATGCTTAAAATAGTAATTGAACTATGATTCTACTTCATGCTTCTGATGAAAAACTTTAACTTGAAAATTAAGGTTGGAATTCAAATACCACTTAGAATAAAACTGAGAGCAAAATGCTGTTTTCAGAACAATAATTTTTAAGGGTGCTCATTATTGCTGTGTTTTCCTCTAGGCCAGTAGCAAAACTGCCATCCTTTTCAGTGAGAGGAAAACTAGGCTAGTACTGGGCATTTCTGGAGGTCGCACTTTAATATGTTGTCTAAAGAAATATTAGGGTGGAAATGGAAGGTTTTCACAGAAGGGCAAAACAAACAAACCCTCTCTTCGTATGTTTGGGAAACTGGCCAAATACAATGAAGGTTACTTGGATAACCTTTACTCTGTAAGTGCAATGCTGCCAGTTTCTCACATCCCTCTTAGCTGATCCTGTGAACCTTGTTCTGGACAGCAATTCTTCAAGGAATGGGTTTACAAAGCCTCACGTGAATTTTTGTAAGATTGCAGATGTCAAAAATCAGAAAAGTTGCTGTAGATTTTGTACACTGTAGGCGAGGTTTTGTACAAAGTGTGTATTGGCCATATCCATGTTTTGTTTTAAGTGTTCTCCACTACCTCCTTTTAATTTAACCTCCACTACTGTTTAATCTGTGTACCCTGAGAAGTGCATGCAAATCACAGAGATAAAACACAAAACCTTTCCTTGTATCATCTTTTTAAAATCATAGGGTAGATGGTCCAAAAATTAGAAAAGAAATGGCCAACAGAAAAACTTCCTCTGTAGGGACATGCATAAGATGTTCCTCTCTCTTGATAGTTCTTGATTTCAAATGATACAAGAATGAATGAAAGATTTCAGTTTGGTAGAAATTGCCCAACACATACAGAAGTTATTAGGGACAACAAAGAATAATTGCACAAGCCTTGTTTCTTTAGGAAACTTAATTAAAAACACAGGTGAAATTCAGTTTTAACAAGGTAGTAGTGTGTATTTTGCTCATGGCATTTTTTTTCTAAGAAGAATGAGAACATTGTAACAACATTGTAACAGTGCTATTCTAGTTCTCTTTTGTTTTCTGGAAGTATTTTTTGTCTGTTTGTTTATTGAACCTTACTCCACCAAAAAAAACCCCCTATTTTTTTCCTGAGGATTCCTTTAAATTCTTTACCATTTTTGTAAATAGCTAAAATTGGCTGCGTTTGTGCTAGTTCATCTTTTACATTCCTTGTAGACTGGAATGTGTGTTGAGCTTGTAAACCCTTTGGATTACACAGAGACCTAATTGTTTATGCAATCAGACTTTTTCATCATGACACTCAGTTGGAGTGAATATTTAAAAATACACACCATATATAGTCTGATGCCAGAGGCAAGCTTATGCTCACATTGTAATGTGAGAGGTGATAAATACAAAAATTATATATGTGTAATTATGTATATAAAGGATTTTTCTCATACTTAATATTGATGCTTATTCTTTTGGGCTCTTAAACTGGTTAAATTTTTATCTGCTGATAGACTAGAAGCATAAAGAAGAAATCTAGTGGATATGAAATTATTTTGCCTCAGAAATTGTCAGCAGAGACCTATTCTCTCATTAAACTGCGTATATCAATTTTCTTGCAAAACAGTATGATTTTTTTAGTTTTCTGATTGTTTTTCAAAATCTTGAGTACTGTTGCTGTGAAATATGAGATTTTAAGTTGGCATTGACTGTTTCACTTTGATGAGATGTAAATAGTATTATTGGATTTCCCATCAACTTCAGACTTCGTAGGCACATGTACATGATTCAGTAATGATCAGATAAATGCAAATAGCCTACTTGATTCCCTCTTTTTTTTTTTTTTTTTTGAGAAAGGTAATAAGAACATAGATTGCATTCTCCCAACTCCTACAGTGGGAATTATTATACTATTGAATTTAGATGATTTTACCCCATTTATTTGTTTCTCCATTGTTTGAAATACCTGGAAAGAAGGATTAGGAGTTAAGTATGCAGCCCTTTCATTCTCCTCATAGGCCTTAATATTTGAGTCACTAGGGCAGAGGACTTGGCTGGGAAGAGAGTAACTACACAGACTGACTTCTAAACCTTACAGTGTCATCTTTGAAGTACAGCAGCATCTCAAAGGAATCCTGGTGCTCTTTATGCATGCATCAATTTGGCTGAACCTTACTTTATTACGGCTTTTTAAGTTAACAGTATTCAAACTACTGTGGTAGCAACTAGTAAGTGCTGTAATGAGCAATTTGTAGGAAGCATAGTAATACTGGCAGGTTTGAAACAAGGTGACTGAAAGGGCAGTTGGATGATCATTTATCTGGTCTCCACATATGGTAAACAATCTCTGTTAACCCCCAAAATAACTATTGGGCAGCTGCTGCTCTTTCAGCTGTTCATTTAGCTGCTACAAGAGAAGTCCTGGGACTTTCAGGGAATGTTTCTCTAATCTGCAGCACCAGGTACCTCCTGCTAGGCCAAAGGCACTCTGTGTTAATTCTGTCTTTGTATTTTCATGCCCCAAGTCTGACTGCTGTGTAGAATGTGTGAAAATTAAAGCTCTCTGTAATTAGGAAAAGGTACAGAAGGGACAAGCATAGGAGTGAGCTGAAGATTGCTGTTTTACACCTCTTCTTCTGTTAAGAGTAGAATATCATTTGAGTCAGGAAAGTTGGGTTTTTTTCCTCCCCTGTCCTAGATGTTACCCTTTTGAAGGAGGTTGCTCCCCACCTCCTAGTATTGTCCTGGCATTTGGATGTAAGGAATAACTGTTCTATTATGAAAAAAAATACATGTATTAACTGTAAATTAAGATTAGTAAATTTCCATGTATACATTATACATATTTATTTTTAGAAAGTTTTGTAGAAATAACTTTAATCAGGTAGATCACAGTCCTGAATGATTTTTTTTTTTTGTCATGCAAAGGATTTTATTAATATAAATCCATATTTTCTGACTGGAAAAAAGAATTAATGAAAAGTAAACCTGAAAAATGATCTTATTGTCGGAGTGGGCTTCCATTTTCCCACCTCTGGCAATTGTGCCTTACTAACTTCACAGTTTTGGGACCTTATGAAAACTGGTACCAAGCAAGTTGTGGTTTTCAGTCTTTCCAGACTGAATTCCCATATAAACATTTTTACAAAATAATTGACAATACCTTTTATCCTGTTTGATATGCTCTTTAGACAGGGAGATGACTGCAGCATTTATTCATATGAATAGACTCTTGACCAATCTTACCATAATTTCTGTTCAGTAAATCAGTTTGGTCTTGGAGAGTGCATGATACTTCTTTCTACTTTCTTGAAGACTGAAACATCATCTCATAAACTCTAGGTGGATTATGTAAATGCTGATAACGTGATCAAGGCATCAGCAGTTTGCCTCTTTAGTTTCAGTGGATCAAAACTGGGATTTGAATTGCAATTTTATTCTAAAAGTTGTTTCTTAGTATCAGAACTGATAAGACACTGTAGAAAATGAAGAAAATAAAATTCTGGTACCCTCTGCAAATCCAAGATTCTGAAGGAAGGACCCAGCTCATTATCTCTACCTAACACTTAGAGATATTGGGTTGAGTGTACCTGCTTCTAACTGCTGTTCTAGAATTGACAACTGTGTAAGCAAGGCTGAGGTTGAGGTTTGCAATCCATAAGAAAAAAAAAAATGCAAGTTTCAAACTCTGCTATAACATGGTTGTAAAAAAACATGTATAATGTCGAAGTGGTTTTAGGGTAAACCACGACATGATTTGTGTTTAGCAATGTCTTCTCCCCCAAGCTGTTCTCACAGTTTCTTTCCCCATACCTCATTTTTTTTCCTCCCCCTCTTTAACTTGGCTTTACTACAGGAGTGGAATTTTCTCAATGGTAAAAAAGCATTTTCTCAAGGACTGATCTCAATATGTAGTTGCACTGTTGGAAAGTACAGCTGTATAAAGCCAGATCTAGTGTATTTGCAGTCTTGTCTTGCTGATCCCTGGGAAGTTCTACTCTCCTCTTATTTCAGAAATATGTAAAGGACTTCACTAAAGATAGGAAATACTGAGCCTTTTATTTAAGTAGGAGATGGAGAAAACACATACACAGTTTTATTTACAGGTTCAAGGCCAATGTGTGGACAAGGTCTGTGAGGTAGTCGCTTTTTCCCACTGAAAGGTAGAAGTGGCCATAGCAGACAAACTGCATCAATTTGAAAATGCAGGGTTATGGATCTCGTGCACTATTTAGTAAAATGGTGTGGTATTTCTCCAGGGCAAAAACTCCAAGTAGAAATGTTACAGTGCCTATGTTCTTGCATGTTGTAATATCACCCCCATTCAGTACACACCAGTAATGTAACAATATGCCCCACAGTATGCACTTCATGGTTCATACTCCTTGTCTCATTGTGGAATACAGAAACAGGGTTTTCCGGTTTGTTTCAAGTGCTCATCTATTCCCTTGACAAAGAAGGACAGACAGCTCCATCCATGCCTGAAGTACTTTGTTTAATATATCGTCTCTCCAAGACACATTTTGAAAGGGTGCAGCCTTAAATACGGTGCTGTCAAGGAGAGTTATGGCTACAACTTTTATTACTGCTACTTGCAAGAGCGAAGAGATAAAGCACAGGAAACATGCAATAATGATGGACGTGTTCTTCTGACGCACACTACTGTAGCTGCAGCCACTGATTTTGTGTTAGCAGAAGATGCTGCCCAGAATGTGTAGGCATATCATAGTCAAAATGCTCATGTGAGGAATTACGCCATTTGAAAGTTTTGTTAAAAAGAAAGGGGAAAAAAAAAAGTCTTAACAGCTGTTGGAATTATGTCTTTCCAGCAGTTACTGAACTGGGCTGGAAATGAGCCAAAAAGTTGAGCTAAAAATATTTGTATGCAGTTACCAGCCTTTTTTTAATCACAGTGGTCTGACTTCAGTAGCCAAGGAAGCAGCATCAGTGCTTTGGTATTTCCACTATGGTTGTACTGTTTCAGCCATCTCACACAAAGCACCAGACAGTATCTCCCTGAAGCTACCAGTGGCAAAATGCACCATCTTCTCAGCACACAGAGCTCGTGTAGAGAAGAGGGACGTCAGGTCTTTTCTGTTCAATGCAGGAAGCTGCCTGGTGATCCCACTGCACTTGGCATAATGGGAGACATGGTACTGCAAGTGCAAACAACTGCCTGTAGTACACATTTCTCTTCCCATCACTTAAAAAATAGTTTGGAATGAATTAAAAATAACTGCCTGGAATACTGTGATACTAGCTGGGACTGGTTTAATGTCCATGGTAAACATGATGCAGCCAACTTTCTAAAAATACAGATCTTGCGAGTTATCCCCATAATGTATAACTGCAATAGAGGCTATTAGATGTAAATTTCCAAAATTTAATGTTGACTCTTGCCACCGCCATAACACAATTTTAAGTCTGCTCTTTGAGATTGTTACCATACAACCATCTTGCATAAATATCATACAAAGGCTGAACATCACTACGAGCACTGTGAAAGAGTATGATATTCCTTCCTTTCCTTAGGCTAGAAAGAACTGAAGTTTGAATAAGAAATGCAGGAGCTATATGTGGATGGCAGAACACAGAGAGATATTGTTATACAATTTCTATAACATTAAAAGAGTCTTCTATGTGCCACTGTTGCCAAAGATTTCACCAGTGATATGAGGAATAGTTAATCCTTTAATTCAGTGTGTAAGAATAACAAATACACTGGTCTGTTCCAGTGTATTCTTCCACTGTGCAGTGCAACTATGTCTTATCACAGTGAAGGCAGCTAGAATGGGATCATTATGGCTCTGGTCTGTCAGTGCTTCTCCGTTCCCAGAGAGCTGAGCTGCCTTTGATAACAGTCTCTTATTTGCTGGGAGATCACAGAAGACTGACTGTTTGAAAAATCCCTCTGTCACTGCTCTATCTAGCTGCAGTGCTTATGTGTCATGTCTAGGATGTCCTTGCCCCTCAGTCTCTGTACCTAAGTGGAAGTCCTGGCAAAGGGCTTGAGTATCTATCAAGCCTCTTTCAGTATCCTACTCCTGTTCAGTTCCTTCTTCATTTTCCCTTATTGCTCTCTCATTTGTCTTTTATTTCCTTGCACTACAGGAGTTAGGAGACTAAGAATGTTTGATAATGTTGAAAAAGGAGAAGGAAGAAAAAAAAAAGGTTGGGTATAAAGTTGTTCTCAAGCTTTTTCAGTAATTTTCTAACCTTTAAATTACCTAACTGCTTGCTAA
Organism: Manacus candei; assembly: GCF_025592945.1. Classification (NCBI taxonomy): domain Eukaryota; kingdom Metazoa; phylum Chordata; class Aves; order Passeriformes; family Pipridae; genus Manacus; species Manacus candei. The sequence continues at coordinate 9,103,979 of NW_026138066.1, forward strand.
GGTACCCAGTTTTCCTTTGAGTTTTCGTGCTGATTTCTCAGGGATGCTTTGTAAATAAAGTTGAACTATGTTGTATTTTAATACTTACATGTATATGATTCTCTCCAATAAATTAAATTTTGATTCAAAAGAAAGTATGAGGAGGTCAAAGAAATACAAACTCAAAGTGATCATGGATAGGGCTTAGCTCAACATTTCATGATGACAGTTCAGGTGTGGTGGCATAGCATGTTACAGGTGCCAGTTTTCTTCTGTCATCAGTGATGCACGAGTTTTCCTTTGCAGAAAGCTCTGATTTCTTGCACTTGTTTTTAACCTGTCAGGCATGTGAGTTTAACTAAAAGGGGCCTGATTTTCATGGAATATTGAATTCTACTTTATGAAAGTGGGGCCTCCCACTGGGATGTCTCAAATTAGATGCTCACAAGCAATGATTCAAAAAGCTTTGTCACCTTAGGAACTGTGTATCACTCTATTATGGAATGAAGTAGCAGAGAATATTGAAGGTTAAACAGAGGTATGCTAGTTGAGGTATAACGCTTGAAGAAACACATACAATTCCTGCTTACAGAGGGTCTGTGCCATGCCATTCATCACTACACAGCCTTTTTCACAGATGTTAAAAATCTAACCATTATTTGAGATGAAGACAAAATAAACAGGCTTAAAAACACAAATAGCATGAATAGGTAGAAGTTTTAAAAAATGAAGAGTATTTGAAATGGCTCAGTAAGTGCTATCAGGAGAACTCTGGAATAATCACAGCATAAGAAGCAAAAAGAAATTACTTGTATTCATAGGCACTGTTGCTGTGTAATTATCAAAAGGCTGAGTCAAAACTGAGCAAGTGTGTCAAAAATTCAGCATGTGTCAGGAAATATTTCCTAGCTAATAAATAACATGGCAAAAATCTTCCCCTGAAGAAATTAACAGCTCCTTTGCATATCTGGATGGTATGTAATGGGAATAAGTGAATACAGAGTCAGCAATTGTGTGAGGAAAGAAACCACATTACTCCTTTTATTTTTGGCTGTGCCTGAGGTCAGAAGTTCTTTTGTTCTTTCTTTACCTCCCATTAGAGCAAACATAGTCTGCTGCTTTTCTCTTAAGACTTTTTTTCCCTGTCCAACTTTTTTTTTGTTTAAATAAAATAAAAATGTCTGCCTGTATTGCAAACTGTGACTGTGTTGGCTCATTATTATAATTTTCAACACTTGCATGTTGATGAAATATTGCCTTATTCTACATCATAATACTTTTCAAAGGAAAAAGCCCTCTTTAAAGAGGCAGAGTAGTGAGGCTGTAATTTACTGAGTTAAAACTTCAAGTAGTAATGCTTAATGTGCGTGTTGTTAAAGCACTAACCGTGCATCGAGTGTTTACAGCACATAAGTCTACTTATGTAGTAACATGCTTTATTTATCAATGCTTCCATGACTTTGCATGCTGGAGCTGTGTGGAAAATTGACTCCCTTTGTTTTGCCTTTCAGCTTTCAAGCTCTTTGAGGCCAGTGTTATTGTTTGCTCAAAAGTTGTTACTGCTCCATGAAATGCAATGGAGAATTCATCCAGTCACTGTAGGTGCTTACAGGAGGAAAATGTTAAATAATATCATTGAGTCCATATGCAATGCCATGTTTGTAAGCGTGGTTCCTTCTGTGGAGTGTATGAACTGGAAGGGTGAGCTAAAATGTTTCTTGGATCACTGTTAACCAGTGTCTGAACTGTAACAAGTGAGTGGCTGCTTCATGGTTGTCACTGTCATTTACCATGACTGTATGGAATTTCACAGTGACAGCAGGGGTAGGACTTGGATCTACATGCATCACAGATCTTTGGCCTGTTGCGACTGGAGAAAGGACTCTGCCTGCTTTTGGTATTCATGTATGGGGCTCCACTAGTGGAAACTACCATGTGTGAGAAAAGGGAATTGATTACTGCATTACTACCAATAATAACAATACCTTTTATTGGCCTTTGTTGACTGTACAACATTTAGTTGCTGTATCCTTTCCCAGTCATTGATTTTATAAAAGACATCAAGAAAAGGCTCACTTGACAGGGGTGTTTATACTTGAGTGACACATAGTTCATTTTTCCTGTTTATCAACAGATTTCTGTAATTAATAAAATCCCAGCATGTAAGATGCTTAGGGATAGTTATTTGATTGTGTGGCATATGTTTTCACATGAGACTGTGCAGTAAGCGTGCATCTGTGAATGGGATCATAGGATTCAGCATTCCCAAGCATGTTGGCTTGTGCAGCAAGGGACAGTGCTAAGTTTATTGCTGTGAACTAAGCATCATATGACTTTTTTCAGTGACTGTCCTGGGAGAACAAGTGACCACAGGTTAGAAACTAGTGTAACAAAATGTAATGTGGAAGGTCTGGAGAAGGGGAAGGTGATTTTACTTTAACAAAACACATTTTTCTTTCTCACGTGTGCTCTTTCGCTGATTTCACTTTCTTACATATCCAGAAGCACCAAGACGTGTCTTCAAGTGATGGTGCTAGGACTACTTACAGTGACAGGAAGGTAAAAGATGCCAGCAATTAAGTCCTCATCATATCTGCTGGGTTTTTTTCTTGAGTGGTGATCACATGGGTTTTTTTGACTGTACCTTTTGTACTCTTTAGGAGTTGACAGTGATTGCAATCTTAGCCTTTTCTTTCCGTATGATCACTGTAAGTCAACAGGCAACATTACTGATTCCTCTCTCTACTTCTGCCACCATTGACTGGTTGGTTTATAGCTCTAATCCTGTTCTTTATCTCCCTGTCACCTTCTCTTAGCTATTTAATTTTGTTCTTTATTTTACAGAACCAGACCTCTTGAGAAACCATATGCAGAAGTGCACTTGATAACTGGTGTATTTGGGAGTGCCCATCAACATGTGATATCTCTTAACTGGTTCTTTGACTGTTTATTTTAGTCCTTTCAAAACACATACATTTGCATTCATACTTCGTTCAAACTATTCTTCATAGTCCTGTTATAGATCTCTCTACACATTTAGTTGATTGATAGGATGAAAAAACATCCTTTGCTGAAGTACAAGCGAGCTCTAAAATCCCTTTAATCTCTTGAGTCTTCAGAAGAAGAAATATATTGTAAAAGCTGAAGGTATATGCTCTGTTTTGTTCTATCACAGCCTAAGAAATCACTGGTCTTCCCCATCTTCCCCTTCTCCCCCATCTTTCCTCTGGTTAGAAAATGCTGCATTAATAGTGTGGAACATCCAATGAACTGACAAGTCCGTGGTGCAAGCACTGTACTTGAAGAAATTCCTGTATTGTGCTTTCTGAGTTTATCTTAGAATTACAGAATGGTCTGGTTTGGAAGAGACCCTAAAGATGATCTGTTTCAAACCCCCCTGCCATGGGCAGCAATACCTTTCACTAAACCAGGTTGCTCAAAGCCCCATCCAACCTGGCCTTGAACACTTCCAGGGATGGGGCAGCCACAACTTCTCTGGGCAACCTTTTTCAATGCCTCACCACCCTCACAGAAAAAAAAAATGTCCTCATATTTAATCTAAACTTACTCTCTTTCAGTTTGAAGGCATTCCCCCTTGTCCTGTCACTCCATGCCTTTGTAAATAGTCTCTCTCCATCTTCCTTGTAGGCTCCCTTCAGGTACTGGAAGGCTGCAATTAGGTCACCCTGAAGCCTTCTCTTTTCCAGGCTGAATAGTTCCAGTTCTCTCAGCCTTTCCTCACTGGAGAGGTGCTCCATCCCTCTAGTCAGTATGGTGGCCCTTCTCTGCACTCACTCCAACAGGTCAATGTCCTTCCTGTGCTGGGGACTCCAGAGCTGGATGCAGCACTGCAGGTGGGGTCTCATCAGAGCAGATCAGAGGTGCAGAATCACCCTTCTTGCCCTGCTGTTTACGCTGCTTTTGATGCAGCCCAGGATACAATTGGCTTTCTGGGCTTTTTCTGGCCCTTTATTAGTTGAAATCTTTGCCTGAAAAATGGGACTTCTATGCTCCTTATGAAAGTATCCTGAACTAAGAAAAAAACCAGAAGATACTGACTTCATTAGCTTACATTGTAAATAAGTGGTCTGAGAGACAGAGGAAGATTGTGTGTATATTACATACCTAATAAGCAGAATAGATAATGTTTTATATGGGAAAAATGACTTTTCTTGTGAAGAGGTTGGAGAATGTTTATTTTCCTAAGAGTCATTATCAGTGCTAGATATGTGAGTTGGAATACCTATTCTGCAATAACAGCTAATCTTTTATAGAGGATTTTTGTTTCTTGGTAATATATGGGAGTGATAGCAGATTTAGTTTCTGTTCTGTTTACAGAATCTTGTATATTATGATTAGCTTTTGCTAAGATCACAGCTAGTGAGTGATGAAGCAACCTTTCTTTTATTTGAGCTTAGATAGGGAAAAGGTCTTTCATTTCCTTTCCCAAAATCTTGGTATTTGCCAAACAATATGGAGATGATTCAAAGTTGTGTGTAAAAAAGCCACTAAAATTAAAATAAAATGGTAAAAGATATTTTTAATGCTTCTACAAGCCCTATCTTCTTTTTACAGAGAAAAGGGGTGACTTGACCTTTCCCTTCTGGGGCCTATTTTTGCATTATAATGTAGGTCATAACTTCTTAAAACCTACATATTTGAAGCTAGTTGCTAATTCTATCTGTATTAATTTTAATTCTGAATTCGAGACATTGTAAGACCTTGTTTTACAGAAGTCTTGAGTGCATATAACTTCTGTGAAGTTCTAAATCTAGAACTTGTGACCTTTAATATAAAATGGGCATTTTTATTCATAAAATCAGAGAATAGCCCAGGTTAGAAGGGGCTTAAAAGGTCATTTGGCCCAATCTTTTGTGGAAAAGGTAGCCTAGATGAGATTATCTAGTACTGTGTCCAGTTGTGTCTTGTGAAGTCTTCACAAAAGTGGGTTTATTAAAAGGTAGACATCCCAGAATGGTAACTCAGGTTTTTAAAAAGAAATATTTGATTTTGGACTTCAGACAGTATTTGCCTCTAGATTGCAACCTAGAGGCAAAAAAACCCCTTTGTAAAAATAGTTTATTTTGCACCTAAACTATAATTTGTTTCTACAAAGCCAAAGAATGACAAAAAAATGAATAGGCCTTTTTTAAGGTATTGTATTTTAGGTATTTGATAAAGGATAATGAGAACACTGTCTTCAATAAATAACTAATAGTCTGTCTTACATAATTTGAATCTAGGTTTCCATCTTCTGTTTCTTTATTTTGCATTTTGATTTTCCTGCTGCCTTCCTAAAAAGCAATAGGGTATCTCTCAGGCACTGTGTTGTATCTGTGGAGGATTTGGAAGTGAATGATGCTCCCATAGATTCAGATGATAATTTCATGCTGCCTAAATGTGAGAATTATGAGGGTCTAAACTAATAATTGTAGTGTCAGACTTAAGTCTGTGAAAAGTATGAACTAAGTTAGCGTGTAAGGATGCCTCTCTGATTTGCAGTCACCAGGTAACAAGGAAAGCAATGATTTTTAACAATGTGAGGGCATTTCAGAAATTATTTTTTGACTTGGCAGCAGCTCATAAGGTCATTCATATCAACTTTGTTAGTGTGCTTTTTCCTTTTGCCATCATCCTATTTGGGTATTGAAAGATAGTGCTAACCTTTTTCTAGCGTTTTATTTACAAAACACCTATTCAGGCTGTAATCTCCCTTTTTCTAATTTTCTGCAGAGTAGTCAAATACTGTCTCAGGAAAAGCGATGTTAGCTTGAGTGTTTATGATTGTACACAGCTCCTGTATGAGACTGCTTTTTCCCTCTGTGACCACAGTCAGGTGTCACAGCTCTGTTACTGTGTCCTAAACACATGAGACTTTTAACCAAGTAAGATAATCTATGTGTGTATTTTTCTAAGACCTAGATTATGAAAATCAACTCCGTAACTCATAAAAAGGATCATTCTCTTCCATGTCTGTAAAGCAAAAATGTAATCCAAATTGTTTTGTGTTAGTTCTCTGAATTCTTCATGCACATAAACATGAGACACCTGTTTGTGTTCCTATTTGTTCACATAAGGTGACCATTGTTAAATGCAGCCACACTGAACTGGAAGGATAGAACAAGATTATTACTGTAATATCAGCTTTAAAATACTGCAAGAATGTGCACTGTCAGTGGAAAGGATATGAATAGAGTAGGCAGGCAAAACCAAGGTCTGCATTGACGTCTATGTAACACTGAGTAGGGATGGACAAGAAAAGATGAGACCTGAATGTTCCTTAGAGTAGAGGCTTTCTACCCAGTAGCCCTGAGCTGTCTGTCCCCCAGCACAGGAAGAACATATCTCTTTTGCTTTGTGAATGGCGTCATGCAGGGCTGTTTTGCAAGTGTTTTCTGTATTTATTTTTTTAGGATAGTTTTGGAGTTTTCTGTGTGGGATGGATTTTGACCAGTTCGTTAAAAATTAAGTTTATCCCTCAATACATCTGTAAACCATTGTGAAAATTGTCATTTCTTTTGGAAATGATGTTTCATTTATTTGCCAGAGCTGTAATTCAGCACTAAATACTGGGCACGTGCCAGATTACAGGGCTGTAAAATAGACTTCTGAAAAAAGCCTTAGACCTTCCTATGTTTTAAAATGTTCAAGAGGAAAAAAAACTGTAGTGCCTCTTTCAGTCTGATGCTGAGAACTTCCTAAAAAAATCATCCAAACATTATCATCTCTTCAAAATAGTGACATGCAAAAAGCCCCTGAAGACGTGTCTCCTCAATTGTTAATTTTTCAGTCTATGTGGTTTCCAATTTTGCTGCTAATAGTGTTGGTAGGTGAGAGAGCCTGAGCCTGTAGGTTCTCTTTAAGTGTTGAGCTGGGAGGGAGCTCATGGCATGAAGGTTTCTGTGGTAATAATGCTTTTAAAGAGGAATAACTTGCAGTTAAGGTGGTGGAGTTGGTCTTCAGAATCCCTTTTTAAGGTCACATTTCAGACTTAGCTAGATTATAGACAAGGCACATCAGTCTGCCTTGTTACTCTGTACTATGGAAACACAGACTTTTTCCTTTCTGGATACTTTGAGATTGAGGGTCCGTAGGCACAAGAACTTCATCTGTTTGCACACCAATTATCAGATATGACCCTCCCATGCCAAGGCCCATAGGCATAGTTGCACAAGAAGAAGTTCCTGTGCTGTGACGAGTTAAAAAAGTAGAAATCTGGCCATTTTGACAGCAAGTAAGTTTTTGTTTGCATAGTACTACTGTTATTTGCACTACGTGCCAACCACTCGCTTGTAGGATTCGGTGGGACATTTTTTTCCACTGCCTGGCTACTGTATGTTTTCCTGCAACTGGCAAATGTTTGTCATTACATTTTATTGCCTGCCGTCGTCAGGGATTACTTCGTTTTCCCTCGCCTCCTTTTCCTTGAGGCGCCAGGGACGAGCCTTCGTGCTAAAGCGCCGCGACACCTGCTGTCCCGCCGCGGCATTGCAGCGCCTCGCCGCGCGCCGCTGACAAATGCCAGCACTTTATGGAATTACACGGCTGACTTTCAAATGGAGCACCCTTTTAGTTGGAACTCATTTATTTTCTTGAAAGCGTTTAGGGCCGCAACATCAGGATGTGTAATTTCAGTTCTGTCTGAGTTAAAAAATTTCTCTGAAGCGCTGAAAGTCGGAATGCGTCTGATTCATCGCTACCTTTGAGGAATTAACTGCTTAGAATTTTAGATTTGAAGGAAAAAAGCGTTGATGTTAAACAAGTAATTTTTCTTTACCTCCTTTGCCTACTGTAAATGCAAACACAGGAAAATGCCCCAAATAAGCTACCCTTATCAAGTACCTAATTAGCTGAGCTGTTATGCTTCAACATAAGACAGGTTATGAATGGGATGATAAAAAAGGGAATTCTTTTATAGCCTAATTTTTAGATGAAGAAAAAACTTCCATTTGATCACAGCTGTTGATTTTCCTGACAGCACCACAGCCTGTTCTCAGCCTTGTTCCTCATTAATACAGCTATATGAAACTGGATTTTTTTTTTCACTTCACCTCATATTTTTTGTGGCTTCAGCTTTTTCTGCAGCTTGATGTGGTACAGCTTTGTCCATGCTAACAGATACTGAGGCCCAGCAGGAGTGAATTTGTAGAGTGAAATAGGCAGTACAGAGGACCAGATACACAGGCTGCATTCATTCAAGGTTTTTACAGTAGTGTAGTTACAGTCTTGTCCCAGCAGCTGAGCATCCATAGCATCCTTTGGCATACACTCTGGAATGCATCTTCTGGTTTTGTTTCATCCGAAGGGTATCCAGTTTGTCCCCTCTCAGACTCCTCAATCATGTAGCTCACTGTAGAATAAGAAGGAATGCTTGGGGAGATTGTGTCAAAATTCCTCTTCTGAATTAAAATGCTGATGTAAACTCACTCAGTTGTAGCTGAAACTGCCTGTTTCCCTGCTTTTGTCTGCATTGATTCACCAAAAGGAATAGAGATTGAATTTCTGAGACATATGTCATGGTAGCTGTAGGGTTTCAATTGATAATGTTACTGCTATTAGCATGCTGATTGAACTTTTTTCCCCATAAACTTTAGAATTTTTATTTCTCCAAGTTGTTCATATTACTCACACAGCAAAACAATTTTAGATGTTCTTATCCAAAATCTCTTAACCTCACAGATGGCAATAAAAGCTAAACAGAAAATCCAGCACATCATTATGAAAAAAACAAACAACCAACCTGAAAGAACATACACAAAATGTGTGGATCTGATTCATTAATCTTTGTTATTGGCACTTAGACAATATTATTGAGCTACTGTGGTAAAATAATAATGAGGATTACTTAGATGAGATTTTCATTGCAGTTAGGATTTTGGTTGCTTCTTGTAACTTTACCACTGACCTGCTGTGCAACCAAGTTTCCTTAAATTCTTAAATTTTTTAACCTAAAAAGGACTCCCAAAGACATGTAAATATTATGATATTTAATCAGTATTTGATCATATCATTGAACATAACTTTGAAGATGACAAAAAATACCTAAAGATGTATTGCACATTCAACATTATGTCTTCTGAACTGTTTTTAGATGCTAAGAAAACATGATTCAACCCTTAAAGTTTTGCTTTGGTTTATAGTACTGGTTTATAATATTCATCTGAAAAAATCCTAATGTGGATTCTTACTTCCATGTGAATACTTGGTAAGGTCTTCTCAAAGGATTCTCTACTTCGATCAGTTACAAACTACTTCAGGCATCTGTTTATTTAAGTTTATAAACAGTTTGTCACCGCAGGGTCTGTTTGGAAGACAGTGAGATATAGCAGACAGTCTGCCTGAATCTCAGGCTGAAACTCAGAAATTGCAAAAGTTGCATGATAACAGCCTGAATTGTGATGAGTATCTAGTCATGGTTTGCACTCTCTTACAACAGATACTTGCATTTCCAACAATGCCTACAAACGTAGAGTTAACCCCTGCGATTTTCTCAGAAACCATGAGAAGGTGACATTTTATGTCAAGTCCAGTTCCTGAAGTTTTAATATAACTTCAGCTTTCATTTAAAAAGAGGAAAAGTTCTAGGTTTTCATAGTTGCAAGTGTAATTTGAGATAGAAACTTTCAAAGGCTTTCCAACCTGAAGGTGCTATTTAAGCAAATGACAAGAGGAGCCCCTTCTTACCCTCCTCTGATGGTGGGACCTCTCTTCGATTCTGAGACGCCTGAGGTTGTCAGGCTGATAATAGATGTTGTTAAAGTGGCCACTTAGGCAGAAATAAGACATATTACCATAGTTTAAGGGACATTTTACAGGAACACCATTTCCTCTAGCAGATTTTTCACAGTACTATACTTTTTAATGGTCTTTAGCCCTGCTATCCAATTATCCAAAACTTCAATTTCTTGTTTAAAATGGTACTTTTTGTCACTTTCAGTATAATTCACTGTCTCTCTGATTTAAAATCAGTTTGTGAAAGTCTTTACCTGTAGAGATGACATAATTTTAAGGTCAGCTGTAACAATATTAACGGATTTCTTTAACCTATTGAAGTCTGTTTGAAAAGTAAAATATTCTTCTAACTGCTGTGTATGAACTAGAAACTAATACATTTCACAACTTTTTGAATGTGAAACATTACTTCATGTTCTTACACGATGCCAGAAGAGTACCTAAACTTTCCAAAATACAAACAGTTAACATCCGTATTAGCATTTAATCAAATTGAAATCTTTCAGGAGTAAATGTATTTTCTTTTTAAAAGGATATCTCATTTTAGAGAAATTGAATTCAGTGACGATAATTTTGCTTGATGCCATTGAAATACAAAGTCCATGGTATGCATTTTAGAGCTAATGCATATTACTGACAGAAGTCCCTTCATATTTTTTTCTGCTTTCAAAGGATATTTTTTATGTTAGATAATAAAAAGCAGCATGGTCAAAGAATCAGCCATTTAGGTAATAATTTACCCCATAACTACAGAATTATGTCTAAATATCAGCAAATGTAAGATCATGCTATTCTTGAGTACAACACATTTTTAGCATATTATAGAAATAACCATACATCACTCTATAAGTCTGTTCCTCATCTCCATCTTTGTCATTCTTAACACACTCAAAACATGCATTTGAACTGTCTTCACCTGATGTACCAGAGCACCTTCTAATAACAGAACACCTTTTAAGTTTCTTTTAATAGCACAGTATAAAAAATATTGTCACTACAAGACATTTCTATAAAACAAGGCAGACAAAATAAGCAGACAATTTTGAAACTTTAGTGACAAATAAGGAAAAGTAATTGAAAGCTTAACTTCAGAACTTTCAAGATAAGATTCTAAGTTGCCTGTAAAATACATGTAACATATATTTTCCCAGCAATTACTGGTGAAAAAATACTCCAATTTTCTGTTAACTTGTGTATCCCAAAGTTGACATTAGTACTGTGTTCCGCAAATGGTGACATATTATCAAAGTTCAAACCATTTGATTTGTGCATGTTCTCTAAATTTTCAAATATTCTCGAAGGAGTTTCTTTGTTATATTGGAAATAAGGATTTAACTTTCTTTCAGCTGTACAATAATATATAATCACTGCATTTATTTTATATATCCATAGTTCTAATCCACATCAGCCAAAAACCCGCAAAGACACCCAAACCCTTTTCAGTCTTTTTTAAAAAATCTTTTTTATCAATTGAAAGAGTAGTTAACATAATAAGCTTGGCAATAAACAAAAGTTGTCCTACCAAGCTGTATCCTCATAGCTCTGGGTAAATCTTGGAAAAACAATATTATGTAATTTGTTGTCAAAATCAACCTGTCTGTGTGAATCACTATAGCTAATAATAATAATAATGTGGTGCATTTTTCATAATACTATGGACTACTTTTTTCCCCTTCAAATAACTACATTGTTGTGTCCTATATTTTTATATCTCCTAGCAACAACAAAAAGTTTCAAAAAGTTTTATTTTTAGAAGTGTGCTAGAATTGTTTTCACAGTCCTTATATTTTCATGCTGTCTCACTGACAGTTCCCCATGAGCAACTGAGAAAACTCTTCTGCATAAAGGGCAGTGATCTTTAGTGATTATTGCTATCTGTTGCAATACATATTGAGGTATATCTCATCTTGCTGGTGAAACATTGGCCTTGGGGTCAGTATCATGATCCCAGTCTCTGTACAGTTATAACTGAATTGACCTCATTTAGTTTATGATCATTTTATCTGCTGTGTAATCTGCAGTTTACATGGCCCATGAATTCTAAATATTGTGTCCCATAGGGCTCATGATACAAGAACAGGGTAGACCATTTGTAGACAACAAAACAGACATTATAACAATGACATTTATACTGCCAAAGGCATTGCCTCCAGAGAACACATCCTGATCTGCGGGCCAAAAGGTGGAGAACGGCTGTCATTGACAGCACTTGGCCCCTGCGGAGCAGACTGCCTGTGTCTGTGTTGCATAATATGCTCTGCTTTTATCTCAAGACATTGATATTTTGCTTTCTTTGTATGAATCAACAAAACTGCCACAGTTCACCCAAGTCATAACATGATGCAGAGGGGTATATGTTGTATTTCTCGAGGCACTGCATGACGGCAGGGCCTGAAGGCAGCAAACCTGCTGAGGCGGTACTGGGAGATTGCACAGGGAGCAATCTCATCCATGCTGTCTGTAGGGAATGGTCCCTGCAGGAAATCTTCTTCAAAACTTCCCCTGATTCTGTGTCAGAAGGACCTACCTGTCTCACCCTGAAAGAAAGCCCAGGAGCTAAGAGATGCATGGAGAACCATAGCGAATCACAGGTCTGGAACAAGCAAGGGAGCAAAGTTATTAAAGTATTGGCACACATGGGGTTATTTTAACTGCAGCTCCCTTGCTTAGACTACCTTTTTAAAAAAATATAGTTCAAATGTATTATTTTGATTTTAGTATCAGTGGAAGTTATATTTATATATGTGTGTTTGTAAATTTTTTGTATAAAGACATATTTAAGGATTATTTTTGTTTTAAACTCTTAAGATCTAATATACAGAATGTTTCAAAAATCAATCTTCAGTATACAAAACCCAGATGTCTTTCAGAATTTCCTTTGAAGGTATGAATATTCATAATAAAATTTTCAGTCATTCCTGCTTGATTGTCTCACTCTGGCAAAATACTTTCATCCAGTAACAACCATCTCAAGACTTGAGAGTGAGGATCTCCACCTTAATTCTTCTCTGAGACCCTTACCCAGTCTTTGTCCTGCTCTCATAAGACTCGTTGTTGAAGTTATTAGAGGGTAGCTTTACTTTTGCTCTGGATTTTTATTAATGATTGCCAGACACAGAAAGAGTCAAACTGTCTTAAAAGATACTAGAATATAGAAGCAGTTAGGATAAGAGCTGTTCGTCCGCTTTCTTTCTCTCCCCTCATCACTGCTAGCCAGTGCAAAAGCATGATCTTGTCTTATATAACATGACCATGACTGCACGGTCCTCTACTTCCTTTGATGATCCTCAACATCATCATTATCCTCTCTTCCTTTTGTTAGAAAAGATCTGACAGCCTCCCTTCTGCCCTGAAAATTATGAAATATAATCAAATTTAAAGTGGAAGTGTTAATTATGTGCATTTGAATAAGGTCATTCTTTTCAGTATATTCATTTTCTTTACAAGAGACTTACTAAATATTTTATATTTGTTATTTCTGCACCTTCATCTAATTGTGAAATTATAGGAACTTCCGAGAACAATGATGAGATGATAATGAGATCAGTAAGAGATTACAAAGACTAAAGTTCTCATGCAGAGATACAATGAAATGCTCAGTGAAAATCACTGCAATTTGAGGAAATGGAGAGAACATAGGAACACATAGCCCCCTGCCCTTTTTCTCCAGGCAAACCACACTCCCTCAGATGATAGTTTTTAAATGAAGAGTAAAGAGCTATCCAAATTATAGGTTGGTTTGAAAGAGCAATATTCAACCCGCATTGAGCAGAGGGTTGGACTAGATGACCTCCAGAGGTCCCTTCCAACCTGAACTAGTCTATGATTCTATTAAAATGCTAACTCCACACATGGAAAATTCAGATTCTTTAACAAGTGTTTTTTGCTAGTGTTTCCTCTTGAGGCTAGTTTCTACAGCTTTGCTGATCTTTGATAACACCTTTTGTACTGCTTTTGTAATTGCCTTAAAACTGTATGCCATTCTTGTCATACCAGCACTAATCTGTGTAGTATAAGAAGCCATGAGAAATCTGTGTTTATAAATTCCAGTTTATCAAGCCCTTTTCCAGTGTTCCAGTGTTCAAGAATATGTCCTATGTGAAATAACCTAAATTGACAGCTGCCTTTCCTACTTAAAAAAGTGTCTGGCACCAAATTATTCTGCAAGAGCTTGGCTTCTGTGTCAGGTAAAATGGAGTGTGGGGTGTAAGCACCTTTCCCATCAATTTGTATAGAACCCACTCAGCTTTGGGAAAGCCTACAAAAATGAATAGTCCTTGTAGCCTGCTTCGGTGGTATAATATTTAAGAACAAGTAAATACTGAACTTTGAAACACAGGGATTTCAGCAGGACACTTACTAAAAAAAGAGTTGCTCACAGCTATTTGATGTTTGCTATTTGATGTTCTGTAGTGGCATCAAGGAACTGTTGAGAATGTATAGTGTGCTTAGTAAAGTGGCACTGTAACTGTAGCGAAGGATTTGTCTTCTGCTTTTGATCATGATCACATATATAGCATTATACTTTATTTGCTGATTCCTTGATTATTCAAATCGGAAATTACTTGCAATTCTGGGAATTTTCATTGCAACATTTGTTTTATTTTTATATAAATCTGATATAAATATTTGTAGCTTTAATAATATTGAGGCAATATGTAGTAATGAGGTGAAGAACTTCAGTGCTTATATAAAAAATTCAACTTCTTTTCATTAAGTATGAGAGACAGTCTGTATTTTTTGCGAATTGATGCAGGTTGAATTGATCTTGGAGAAGCTATATTGATTTTTACTAGCTAAAAAGTTTAACCTGGGATTCTCTGTGTGTTTCATTATCATCCATGCATAGCGGAATAAATGTTAGTTTTGAACTTTTGAGGATTTAAATTGGATAACCGCTGTATATTTTATGACTGGGCACAAAATTGTAGGATCAGGAATCATGGAATTGCATTTGGAAAGGATCTTTGGAGATTGTATAGTACAACACCTTGCTCAAAACAAGGTCAACTAAAGAAGGTTGCTCGAGGCCATGTCCAGTTGGGGTTTGAAGGCTCTGTAATCTCTCTGGCTGTGTCCTTTCACTGCAGAGCACAGACCTGGACACAGCACTCCAGGCGTTTCTCACTACTGATAAATAGAGGGAAAAGATCCTAAGGAGACCCCCATGTATTTCTGCTGCTCTCACGTACAGATTAATTCCTCTTCCTTGTCTTCTTGCCTAGTCCTTCCTAAAAAACCTGTATCCCTCCATTACCTGACTGCAGCAGACAGGTATCTCCTGTCCACATCACTCAACATTATTTGCTTGCCAGCCCATTCCAGTACTTTCTCACTTGCTCGTGTGTTTTCTTCTCCCTCCTCATTGCTCACAATTTAGTTCCTCAGCAGTTTGGCCTCAGCCTATTAAAAAAGAAACTTTTGCCCCACGTGGTCAAATGGATCCTGTCTCTTGGTGACAGACCTCCATTCTCAGAGAGGGTCCCATGATTGTAAAATCAAAGTATCTCTTGCCAATACCAGCTGTGCAACTGATTTTTGACCAGCAGGATCTGTGCACTCCTCAGCTTCTTCCTTTTAGGGTTGAGGAGAGGCCCACCTTGGCCCATTTATGTATCTTTTTAATTATTTATTTTTTATTTTTAAATTTGTTCAATTTAATAAAAAATTTCTTAATGGACATTTTGTAAGTAAAATGCAAGCATCTGTTTCCATCTGACAAGCAAGTAGCTGCTGGAAACATGTTATGAATGCCCATGTAAAACTAATTTGTAATTTGAGATCTATGCAGTAGAGATCTATGCAATAAAAATGGTGAGGTTTTTTTGTTGTGCTTTTTTAATTTTTTATAGTAGGACTTTGCTTCATAGAGAGATGTGGATTCTTTTGTCAGGGAGGAACATTTCATGCAATAATTGTTTTCTCCTGAGCAAAACTTTCTAATGAATCTTTAATCAATTTCCTCGTTAGAGCAGCTTTATACATAGAGGATTCTAATGAAGGTAAACACTGCTTTTGAGTAATCATCCAAGAACTTTAGCTGAGAAACAAAGTATTAGCATCAAAATTCTGGATGTGTTGCAAATAGTGCCCTACTTCTGATTTAAAGACCATTTTGTTTTCTATGTGGTTGCATGTGCACAATACTTAAGAAAGGGAATAAGGCAGGGAGAGCAGTGATGCACCAACATACTGATGTTTTCTTCCAGCTGAGAACGGATAGCATGTTACTTTTTCTTTTTTTCCTCCTGCCATTAGTTCAGGTAAAAAGGCCTGGACTTGGAAAGATATGGAGGTTTGTCCTTTTTATGAGTCTGAAATTCATATGTGTAATAAGTCTGAATTTCATATGTGTAATATAGTGCTGTGATCTGAGCATAAGCTGTGATTCTGAAGGAGAGCTGCTTTTCTATTGAAAGATTCTGTGTCATAGGTATGGGATACTGATGGTTGGCCACGGTCTCCAGTATGTTCATAATTCAATGCCGCTGGGATCTCAAATTCTAAGGTATTCTTAGTATGTATATATAGTGTCTTGTTAGACTTCTGCATACACAAACCAAGTCAAGATCTGTTTCTCTATCTTCGAATCGTGCAGAGTCCTTAGATGAGTTGAGGAGTCAGGAAATACTGATGCTATATGCCCATATAGTTGAGAAAGCAGAGTGAAAGTAGAGTTTGGAGAACTAGAGAAAACAGGTCAGTAGCTGCTTTGAAAATAAGTATCATTTTTTTGTTTCAAATGAAATGTGACTAACAGGCAAGATTGATCTTTCTGTCATGATTGTGTTTTGCTGCTGCTCTCTTTTCTCAACTAATGGATTTTCTCCCCCTTCATATTAACAGTGACATTTTAGTGGAGGCTTAGGAAAAGATTCTTGTCCTATTAATCTTAAATTGTCTTATTCCTTAATAATAATTTGTGAAATTGTGAGCCTTCATTCTTTTGAATAGCCTAGGCTTGAAAGGAAAAGGGAATGCCTTTAGAAGTGTATATATAAATATATATATGTACATTCATAAAGGAATACATGGAAGCAAAAAAGGAAAATGTGAAAGCATATAATTTATTTACTTCTCTCCGTCTGCGACTACTGTACCATCAGGATAGATTCCAATCCCGTGGCGGTGGTGGTGCTTACAACTGGAACCTTCTAGAAAACTTTGATTAACAGGAGGATACTAATAGAATTTTCCTTGAGCCACAGCATGTACTGAATAAAGATACAAAAGAATGTGTCAGTCCTGTGTGCCCTCAGAGCAGTTAGCACAGTTCCAAGGCAGAACTCATTTGTGCTGTCAACTTACTGGTTATTTTCTCTCTTTTAGATAGGACTATTTTCTTGTAACTAGTTGAGAAAGAGTAAATTTGGTAGCATTTGGAAACTCTGCTGTAACATTTGCCTTTAAAGTGGCTTCACAGAACTTCTGAGGTAGATGCTGAGTTTGAGTTTACTCCAAATCTTTCTTTAAAGTCATGATACTATGGGATTAAGAAGTATAACTTTGTGGGGACGTCTTCCAATGACAAGAAAATTCAGCGTCTGGGAGCAAGAGGAGCATTAGATTTGTTTCTGTAGCATGTTCTTCTATGTGGGAGAAAAAAAGAGGTTGATGAGAGAAGAGATGTAGTTTTCCTTCAAAATGCTATTTTGTGAGGTGAAATATATTAACTATCCTGGTTTTGGGTGAAATAGAGTTAATTTTCTTTCTAGTATCTGGAACAGTACTGTGTTTTGGATTTAGCATGAGAATAATATTGATAACACACTGATGTTTTAGTTGTTGCTAAGTTGTGCTTACTCAGAATCAAGAGCTTTTAAGTTTCATGCTCTGCCAATGAGGAGCTGCATGAGAAGCTGGGAGGGAGCATGGCCAGGACAGCTGACCCAAAGGCCAAGGAGATATTCCATACTGTATGGCATCATGCCCAGTATATAAATTAGGGCAGTTACCTGGAAAGGGCTGACTGCTACTTGGGAATGGGCTGGGCATTGGTCAGCAGGTGGTGAGCAGCTGTATTGTGCATCATTGTTTTTTCTTGGGTTTTAATCCTCTTTCTGTCTCCTTTCCATGCAGTTACTGTTGTTTTAATAATGATGATGATAATAATAACAACATTTTATCTAATTTCAATTATCAAATTAATTATTGGTTTAATTAATTGATTACTGTTTAATTAACAATTAATTAAACTATTAAGTTATTTATTATTCTTCTCTCAACCCACGAATTTTACCTTTTTGCCGTCTCCTCCCCATCCCACTGGAAGGAGGTAGGGAGAGGGATCAAGTGGCTGTGTTGTACTTAATTGCTGGCTGGGGTTAAACCATGGAAATTAATAGAGAGATGTACCATTTAATTGTTTCATTTAATTGTTTCATATTTTATTTCACAATCTTGGGTTTATTCTACACCTTTCCTTTATGGTACCAAACTTTTCTTTAATATGACAAAAAGTGATCTGTCACATGACAACCAACTTCCATAATGGGAAGACTGCAAAGCTGCAAGATAAAATCTGACTGTCAAGGAGTAAGCTCATTATAACCCCTCATTAGCAACATTTAAAGAAAACCAGAAAAATACTGGCTAAGATACTGCTTTTTTACTTTATATTATTTATATTTTGAGTCTGGCAAAAACCTGTGAAAAATCTCTCATAAGGGACGAATGCTACGTTGACACAGAGCCAAGGGAAAAGCTTTACAGTAGAAATTGTTCATTAACTCTGTGACTGCAAGTGTGGAAGAGCAGAAAGAATTAGATAACATTAATTTAAGAAACAACAACAACAAAGCCAAGGCACAGGATTGGTGTATAAACAGCTTTAACTGTATATATTCATTTCCAGTGGCTCTGAAAACAAATGGAAGATTACTGGGATAAGATTAACTGTAACAAATGCAAGGAAATGCATGAAGTGGTTAGAAAAGCTTTTTATAGTAGAGCAGTTAAATCTAGTTAATTGTGTTTGATTTTTGTTTTCATAATTACTTCCATTGTTTTACTGAACTCCTGCTGAATGTCTGACATAGTTTAGCTGTCGTGCCATAATTAAAAAAATAAACATATAGAAACTGAATACTAATGTGATTAGTGTTGTGTTGCATGCTTTAATATATGTGCTGCTCATACCGGTTGAGAGCTGCTTCACGCTTAGCTGAGGAGATAATCCGTGATTTAAAACAAAGAAACAGCTCTGATAAGTTAGTGTAGTTAATGGAAGCATTTGACTGTATGTGAAGGTAACAAAGGTGATTCTGTTCATATAAGGAGGTCATGAGCAAGGTCACGTCATAAGAAGGTGAAGAGTAAGTCTTTACAATGAGAAATCCAAATTATTTTAATTCCCACTATGACCTGCACGTAGGTATTGTCCAAGCTAGTAGCCTTTTGTAGCACTGTGGGCAGTAGTCAGGGATGAGTTGGCTTGATGTTGCAGCATAAATGTCTGTTGAACTGCTCCTGTGCAGTAGGTTTTATAAATCTTGAACTGGTGTATTGTAGAAGTGTAGAGCATCTGACATACTGGCAGCAAGACATACATGCACGATGTACATTCAGGTAGCTTTTATGGGTACTACTGAATCAGATTTCTAAAACAGAATTATATGATGCACTTGGAGCACAGTTGAAGGCCAAGGTAGAACAATGTCCTGCAATGCATGCACTTTTCTGTATCTGTCGCATGGGCAGAAAATCTGATTGTATCTTGAGGAGTGTAACTGAGACCATGTGTTAAACTGCAAACACAGTCCTTCCCTTTCACTCTGGGACTAATTTTGATCTCTCTTGCTTTGAGGTAAACCCAGTAAAGGTGGATAAAATTGCAGATGCTCATTGGGGCTCAGTGAGATGTATCTGAAAATGCTAACACTGGCCAACAGATATAGAGGAAGCATGGACTATTTTTTGATCAGAGTATCACACCCAAGTCCTGTGCTTAAATGAACCAGTTACTCTTTCATACTTTTTTTTCTTTCTGACATATTTCATGCTCTATTTCTGAGTATAAGCGCTCAGTTAGCACAGCTGTTGAGACCGGAAACTATCAGGAGGAACCCTGCATGGGTTTGTGTAAATGAAGTGGACCATTTTGCAGTGTTTGCTATAACTGAAAAAATGAATATGCCTAGCAATGTCACACCCAAAGTAGCTTCATTTTTACCCTATACCATGAAACTGCTTTCTAAAGCCTTTTAGGCAGGTGACAGTCTGATTCAGTAGGATTGTGGCTTGAAAAACAGTGGATACTGTTGGAGCAGTCTAAAAGGCAATGGCAACCTCTTATGTCAGAAATGTGCTACCCTGTTTTGTGCTCAGCCCTGGCTCCAGCCAGTGGTTGTCAATTACTTTCTTTTTGTGCCAGATGTCAGTCTGGCACCTGTTGAATTGAAAGGAAAACCAAGTGAGAGAACTGCAATGTCTTCTTTCAATTTATTTTACCATGGCATATTAGGTGAAATTCTTTCTGAGTAAAACCAGTAGTGAATACATGATTGAGTCCAGCTCTTCCTTTAAGCTAAGAATCTTCATTACCATTCATGGACCTTTTATATAATTGCTTGTGTAGGGGCTGCGGATGATGCATCATCTAATTTGGAAAAAAGTACTCAGCAGGTGTGGTGATTTTATACACTAAAAATGAATATTTAAGACCCAAGGGAAGCTATTCACAACTTTGGGGAGGTGGGGAGATAGTAGAAGCTTCATTTAAAATAGTTTATGGCTCTTTTAAAGCACTATTAAAAGAAGTATCTCAACATTTCCTAGGGTGATTCATCACAAGCTGACTTATCTGTTTAGGATTTTCCCAAATGTCTTTCTAGTTAGATAAAAGATGCACATGAATGTGCAAAATGATTTGTCTGTTTTGTCTGAATGATGACAGTTTGTAGAAAACTGAATTTGCCACCTTCCTAGCTTTCCTTCATAGCTGAATTGGGTGTTAAATGTTGTTCCTTATACCTTTTTGATTTGTTAGGGTACTTTACATTCATAGGGCAGAAAAGCTGGATTCCATCCTCCGCATCAACCTTTTCAGAAACTTAACTTGCATGGATATTTAAAAGAATATATAGGAAAAATCAAATTATTTCTTAAATATGCCACCCCAGGATGAATTAATCCACTACCAGCGCTATAACCCCAGGCTTCAGAGTCTGGTTGTCATTACACCAAAAGCTTGTATCAGTGTACTCGTAGCAGCATGATTTCAGAAACATGTAGTGTTGACTCTTACTTTGTTAGCTGTGAGTTTTACAGTATCATTGATAGGAGCAGTATGCAGCCACAGTATGTTGCATTACAAGATGTGGCTGTTGACCAATGACCAACATTGGTTGGTATTTTCAGAGGTTTATTTTTCCATGCACGGACTGATGCCAGTGGTGCATACCATGTCACTAAAGGAAAAAAAAAAAAAAAAAGAATTCCTACCTAACGTAAGTGATTCTATGCACTTTATAATAGACATACTTATAAACACAGAAGCCAGGGAAATTATCAGTGGTTTTCAAGTAGGCATGTAAAGGACTCTCTTCAGAGTAGTTGTACAAGATATGTGATATAAGGAAAAGAAATGAAATGTAATCATTATCCAAATACAGTGAATAAAGATAAGAGTTCTCCACAATTTATCTACCAAATGTGTGTCTCTGTCTAACACAGAGTAACTCTATTACCACAGTTGTTAATATTAAGTCTGTCCTCATATTTTGTGCAAAACCTCTGTGGTGAGGCATTCATTGCATTGAAAAGCTGACACAATGGAATGCTTTTTGTGCTGGCTCTGGACAAATTATAGTCCATTTTATCAGTTCCAAGGTCAGAGCACTATCATGCCTCTTTAACTGTAGAGTAGTAAAGTGGGCTCTATTGAATGTTCAAGCAACATCTGTAACTTTGCCTGGTTACTGCAGCCAGGTACCTCTAGTATCAGAGGGTTTTGTCTGAACCTGTTTCTCTTGTCTCCAATTCTCATTTTTGCTGTAATTTAATCTCAGAATTGACATTCACTGCAATGTATTTGGAGCTGTAGAGCTCAGACATACTTTCAAGACGCACAGCAGCCATTGTTAATATGTCACTGTAGAAATGCTTTCATTGCTTGTTTTGACTCTGGTGCTAGTTTAAGCATAAGTCAAAGGGCACTGTTATTAAACACCTTGTACTGACTGCCAGAATTTGTGGTTTTTTCCCTATCATTTTTGTCGACCAGTTCTGTTTTTAGAATTGAAAAACTTAAGCCCTTTCACACAAAACCTGAACTAGATTTTCATGGATTTAATATCTCAGTTTCCCTCTCCCACTTGTCTACTTCCTTTTCCTTCCCTTTCAAACAAAACTGCAATCAATATGAAACATTATTTTTATGCCCTGCATGCCTGCACTGATGTGGGAATATTCATTTTCCTGTGAATAAAAATCATCATATTATTTTCTCATTTTGGCCTCTCTGAAATGCAGAACAATTATTTCAAATTAAGATCAGAATTATTTTTTCCCTAATAAAAACAGTGTTACTCACTAGAATCCACTTCTTTTCTAATGGCATACAGTCTAAAGCTCCTGATATCCCCTTTGTGAACAATGAAGTTTCCTTGCCCATTTTGCACTTTCTCTTCTCCCCTTTAATATAGCAGTTCATCAGCCTTGTTTTTTGATGAGCAAAGTGGGTCATTTTAATAACACCCCCCGACCCTCAAACTTTGTCTTTCCTTTTTTGGTTCACTCTCTTGAGTTCATGATCAGCTGTGCAGTCAGCTCACTGATTCAGTGGTGTGACTTTTGCTCTTTGGGAGCAGGTGAAGAAATATGGGTGCCCTTCTCTTATCTGCCCTGGAACCCCAGCACACATGGGCATCAAAGAAGCCATCATTTTCTTATAGAGTAAAATGAGGGCAAAACCACAAATAAAGGTGATGTCTCTTGGTAATATGGAGCTTAGTGTGTATTTAGGTGAGATGATGTGTTTCATTGACTTACTGGCTTAGTCTGGCTTCTAAAACTTGCTTTATTATTAAGTAGTTGTGGATAATTTTGAGAAGTATACTACCTTGCAATTGCAGTAACCCTATTTTTAGCCTTGTTCTTTAAACTCTTTTGGAACACTGGCATAGTCTATAACTTTCTGTAGAGAGATAAGCTGTTGAAATATTTTTCCTTTCCTTTTCAGGGAGTAATATGTGGGAGGCTGTGGACTATTTGCTTCCGACATAGGAACAACACTGGGCTTGGAATCTGCACTCCTGAGAGAATGCTGGGAATCTGCAGAGGGCGACGGAAATTCCTGGCTGCCTCTCTGACCGTCCTTTTTGTCCCAGCCATTACATGGATTTATCTGTTTGCTGGGAGTTTTGAAGGTAGGAGAGGAATAATGGCTGGGGAGGGGTGATGGGCTGTTGAATGATTTGCATCTGGGCAGACAAATGCAGATCAGTCATCATTGATTTTATTTAAACAAATCTCGTTAGGCTTGTGTATGAAATAGTTCCTAAGGTGCAGGTCTCAACAAAGGGCCTTCCTTACTATGTTCTCACTGCTGAGGTTGAGTAAATTACTGGCCACAATTATTTCATTTTCCACTCATCTCTGAACCTTGAAAAAGTACGACAAAACCCCTCCCACACTTTAATCATTTCCGTATATTCTAATTTTTAAAAGTTGATCTGTCCTATGCCCTGTAAGTTTTTATTTTTAATTAAGTTTAACATCTCATTTCAGATGTGCCAAACACAGAAAATCAATAAATACCTATATGAAATTTCTTTATATAAAATTAGTTTGAATCTGCATTCATGTGAGTGGCAGCGGGTTTCTATAGATGGAATATCTTTCTGTCCCTCTCTTTCTTGAGGTGGAAATCCTCCAGTTTATAGGTATATTGACTTGCAGCTATATAATGAGCACTTTTTATAATGAGACTTGGAATAATCACTACTTTGCCTTTTAAATTTCCTATCTGAGGAAGTTTTTTTTCTGGCCTTACTGAAGTTCAGCAGTAATATTTCAGTTAGGTGAGGATTGAAGATTCTGGCTCTCCTGGTTTTTGGTACTTTGTAGCTTTCTTTGTTTATTTGTTTTGTTTGTTGTGGAGATGGAGCATTTTATGTTTGGCAATAATAACTGTGTTATTTTGGCAAGAGTAAAAAAACCTGTTCAGCCCTTGTAGTTATCTTAGCAAGAGGAAAGGTGTTTCAACCTTTCAAAAACTGTTCAGACGCTATTTTACAGTCAGATAATTTTAAAAAGGCATTGTTTAAAATGTCAAGCTTCTTTCATGTAACCTTGGCTGATAATTTTGTGCTTTGTTTCGAAACAAAATGGGTTTCCAAGTTAAATTGCAAGTAAGAACATGTAAAGATTTTGAGTGTATATTACATACACTTCTGAATTAGTTACATGCCAGGTACAAATGTTGGTTTATGCAAATTTATTTGATTATTAAAATTCTACCTTAATGTGCAGTAACACTATGAGCTTATTCTAGAATGAAACACTTATGGAATTCATGTTAAATTGGAAATATAAGGAGTCCTGGATGCATACTTGAAAACTAATGATCTGGGAGGCAGAACAGTACTGACTTTGTTTGATTTTTAAAAGCTGAGCAAATGCAGGCCTCACCTTTTTGCTTTTAGAAGAATATTATGCTGCCTTGTGGTAATGACTATTTTAATTGTGTCCACAGTTGATAATGCCATGGTGTTTTAAATTCCTCTGTGTGCAAAATCCTTTGTTTTTACAGAGAACTCAATACAAATCTTGAAATTTGCTGCTACATGGTATTTGAAGTGACTTAAAACTCTCAGTGTGAATTAATCTTAAATGCAAACCAGGGAGCAAAACCTATTACCTATTACAAAGCCTTGCCTGGAAAAGGGATGGAAATTATATAGTTAGTAACTCTTTCAATTACTTTTCTGTATCTGTTTTCTTTTTCTTTTTGGATGGGGCATTATTTAATCTTCGTTGGTTGAGAACTAAGGTCACTTAGATATTTATTTAACCTCCTAATAGCTAGCATTTTCCTTAACTTGTAGATATTATGGGCAACTAGTTAAACCATTTTGTTATTTTATATAATTTCTTGTTTTGTTCTCCACAATGGTTCACACAATTTACTTGTATTTTGAGCTCTCCATGGAGGTTGTAGTGAGGTGGGGGTGGCTTTATTCTCCCAGGTGACAAGCAACAGAACAAGAGGAAATGGCCTCAAGTCACAGCTGATGAAGTTTAGATTGGATATTAGGAAAAAATTCTTCGTGGAAAGGGTTGATGAGCACTGGAACACTCTGCCCAGGGAAGTGGTTGAGTCACTGTCCCTGGAGGTATTTAAAAGAGGCGTAGATGTGGCACTTAGGGACATGGTTTAGTGGTGGACTTGGCAGTGCTAGGTGAATGGTTGGACTCGATGATCTTAGAGGTCTTTTTCAGTTGTATCATTCTGTGATTCTATATAGTTGAGAAAAAAATTGCCTCTCAACATCATTCCTTGATTTGAAACCAACGGAAGTGGAGAGTTCTCTCTGTCTTCTGGCATTAGTTTCTTTGGTTAATCACAGTGCTAGAATTTTTCTTTTCCATTCATCTGGTTTTAGGTTTGAGTAAATGGTTTTTTGTAGACTTTTCTCCACTAAATTAAAGAAATCATCAATACCTGGTATCTTCATAGACTCACTTAGTTATTCAGTGTGTAAGAGGCCTCGGGAGTCCTCTCATTAAACTGCTCAAATCAGTGTGGGTTTTGGGGTCAGGCAAGATTTCTTAGGCCTTTATTCAGTTGTGTCTTCAAAATCTCCAAGGATAAAAACTTCATGGCCTCCCTGAGCAACTTGGGCCACTGCTTGACTGCCCTCAGGTGGAAGAGTTTCTCCTCCTATATGTAGTTTGAACCTCCCTTGCTTCAATTTATGTCTGATGTCACCCATCCCCTTGCCACGTATCAATGTGAAGAGTCTGGTTCTGTCTTTTTGCAGCTTGCTTGTAGGTACTAGGGGGCTGCTGATAAGACCCACAGAGCCTTCTCTTTTTCAAACTGAACAAGCCCAGGGCAAGAACTTCAGCCTTTGTACAACTTCATAGCTCTATTCTGAACTTCATCAATGTTGTTCTATTTGGGACACCAAACTGGACACAATGTTCCAGATGTGGTCTAATGCGTATAAAGTAATGGGAAATGGTCTCTTTCCTCAGCCTACTTGCTATGTTCCTGTTGATGATTTTTAATGTTCTCTACACCAGGACTGCAGATGTTTCCCAGGAGGACTAGTCCACAGCCTGTGCCATTATGAGAGAGTTAGTCTTTCCTAGGCACAGGGCTTTGCACTGTTCACTCCTTCAGTCTGTCTAGGTCCCCTGGGTGGCACCCTTGCCTGTGAGTTTATTGACTGCAACCCCCAGACTTGATGCCATTTGCAATCTTGATATGGGTGAATTCTGCATGTCATTGATGAAAAGACTGAAAAGGTCTAGTTGCAGAATAGACATGGAGGAACTCCACATGTAACTAACTTCCAAACAGAGCATGAACAACTAACCATCACCCTTTGACCCTAGCATTCCAGATAGTTTTTCACCCATCTGGTAGACCACCCATATAGACTGTAAAATCCCAAATTGGATAGAGGGAGGCTGTGCTTACACTGAAGGGAGATCCCATCAACTAGTCATCTCCTCTTCACAGTCGTTTCATCACAGAAGGCAGTCGAGTTGGTCAGGCATGATTTACCTTTGGTGAATCCATGCTAATTATTGCCCTGCCAGGCCTGGCTATGGTTCTGTTTGAAGATACATATAGTAGTCAAATCACCTCTCGGTCTAAGGAAAAAGGTTGACCTAGCTGAGTTGTCATAGCAAAAGTTTTAGTAGGTTTTTTTTTCATTCCTGTGCAGGTTTTTTCTTTGTTTGTATGTTTCAGGGCTCTAGACTCAAGTGCCTCTGCAGTGCTTTGTCTGCCAATTAGATGTTCTTGATGTAATTAGGAATTACATTACTCATCCATGTGTTTATGCCTAAGAACTTCAGTTATTCATTTGCCATAGCATGGTAGTGGGATTACATTTAGAAACCCTTTAAAAGCTTTGTTAGTGAATCTGTAATATAAAATATGCCTTAGTGCAGTCAATTTCCATGTTCTGCTTTTGAAATAGTTTGCAATTCCTTAAGACAGAATTTTGTTTTATTTTGTGTTTTCTTCTCTTGTCAGCAAGTACAGGTCAGCCTGCTACTTCACAGTTGTCACTCAGGCACTGCCAGTAAGACCATTCCCTTAGAATATTCATTGGAGGTGGTATTACCCAAGCTGTGACAGCAGCAGCTACTAAAAGCCTCATTAATCATGTATAAATGTCTATTAAGGTTATGAACTAGAATATTAAACATGGTATTGAATATTGTATAGCCTTTGAACATACCTGGTTACTGTTATTGTTTTTAATAATGCACAAGGACAGCATAATTTTAGTTATCAGTTACTTTGAATGAAAAAGCTAATTGTTCCAACACTCTTAGATTACATTCAAAAGACAAAGTAATAGAGTAGGAAGGGTGAAGCGCATTTAAAACAGGGAGAAGAAATAATCAAATAATACATGATGAATTTTTATTAGAAAGAAAATAGCAATTTCACTAACCAGCGGTAGCTTCATAAATAGCTTCATTTTCCAAGCTATATATACAGCACTTTCCTATCCC
The DNA here is from genome assembly GCF_025592945.1 of Manacus candei. Taxonomy (NCBI): domain Eukaryota; kingdom Metazoa; phylum Chordata; class Aves; order Passeriformes; family Pipridae; genus Manacus; species Manacus candei. Next base: position 9,131,390 of record NW_026138066.1, read on the forward strand.
CTTTATCATGAATGTCATGTAAAATGGAGATTTGGAACTGTAATTTGACTATGCTTTCTAGATTACTGATTCCTAAAAAAAAAAAAAAAAAAAAAAAAAAAAAAGAGTAAAAAAAGAGTCCACTGTGCTTTGTGCCCTCAGCAGATTTCCAGTCACCTCTGTTTTGACAGGATGAAAATACACTTGAGTTACCAGTATCTGTGTGGTGGATCCACTTGAGGTTGAAAATCCTAGACTATGTGAGCAGGGCTCCTGTGTAGAACATATTTCACAGAAAAGGAAGAGCCAGTAATGTAGCTTTAAGATGAAAAATTGAAAAGTTGTGTGAGATCATGCAGGGAAGCTGTGAGAGAGCAGTTGACTTTTTCTTTAACTGCCCAGGGTAACACTTTAAAAAATAGAGGCTGACTTCTATCCTGGGACTTGCTTTCCTTGATTGTCCTCTTTTCACTCCCATGTTGGGTGACTGTGATTCTCTGGCAATTCATTTTAGTCAAAGTCATCTGTAGAGACACGATTGAAACCAGAGTTGGGCAAACACCTCATCAAATACAATAAAATAAATTGAAGGAAGGCTGCAAATACTCATCTTAGTATTTAAATGGATTCACTTTGATGCTGTTCACACTCTTTTTGAGTATGTTTCCATAAATATTCTAGTGAATATGTTAATTGGGAAGACTGTCTACAGAAACAATGAATATCCAATTTTAATATTCATGGGAAGTAGATTTCGAAATCATATTTGTGAATACTTGAATCAGAAAACTGATTCTGGGAGTTCAGCTTTATCCAGTTAAGTGCCAAAAGTTTATCACATGGTCTATGTGCATGATGAAAACTGCCTGAATTTTTAATGCTTGCAATAAGTTAGTCATAGGAAGAGGCAAACAAATAATTAATTACTAAAATGTCTATCAGACGCAACTGATGAACAAACATCAGAAAATAATCCTTTTACAGATAATGTAATCAGAAAGGAGCAAATACTAGAATTGCTTTTTTTTATTACATTTCCTTCAGTGGGCCTGAATTTATCTGGTATGTGTCTCAACAGGATTAAAGAAGAAAACTTAATCCAGTGTCTATTTAAAAAAGAAGTTTCAACTTCTGTATTGATCCTGCCTTTTTAACAAAGTTCTGAGAACAAAGCCCTGAAAAGGGTGCCTCTGTATATAGTTAGGTTGTTACTGTGATGGGTGCCTAGGCAGGTTTACAGGCGGTGTATTTTAGTTAAGACTGGCTATCTCTACTTAAGATAGAAACCCTTCATATCCATTCTGGAGTAAATGATGGTGGTCTACTCCTGTCTTATTTTTTTTTAAGGACTTTGAAAATTGTCACTTAAGCACCTCTATGCCTACTGCAATCACTGTACCTTCTTAAATACATTTGGAGATCTTACAAGAATAAAATCAATCATGATAGTAAAGACCTCAGACATATGTGAAGTTTTGTTTGCTTTATCTTGGAAAACTTGTCCTATGAAACCCTTGTGATTTGGTTATACAGAATACTGCTGAAGTTTGGTTGAAGGATGCTGTTGACCAGAAGGTCCATGCTATGAAAGCTGAATCTTGTTCTCTGCTCATTATCTTTAACTTGCAATTCGGTGTTCCCACATTTATTTTGTTTTACAGACTTGAGAAGCCTTATCTGTCCATCATCTAACAAAATAAAATTAATAAGTGAATATGAAAAATACTTTTTCTCCCCATTATATAAATAGACAGTCTGCCTGTGAGCAGTGACAGGAAATTTGAAGTAGTTTCTGTAGCAAAATGAGAATGGCCTTAAGCCAAGAATCTCAGCCAAAATACAACTTGTTCATGAGAAGCTTATGGAGGTCAAATTGTGGAGTTAATGAGTAGCATGGATTCTTTTTTTTTTTCCCCTCAACCACTCTTTCAATTAAACTAAATACTTACAATGCTGCAATACACTTTTGTCCTTAACTAATAAGGTCCACTATAGCTCAGCACTTAAATGCTGAAGTCAGTGCTGTTTCTTCTTCAGCTTGTCAGGAGTTTATATCCTTAAACCATCATCTCAGGAAAAGCCATGAATCTTGCAATGGACACTTCTTTAGTCAGTATGCTGTGCCAAATAAAAGTCCACATTAGTTTTTTTGCATTCCAGTACAGGGGACACACATTCTCTTTTGACACTCAACTTTTTAAGTACATGCTTATCCTTTCATAAAAGTAAAGGAAGCTGTAGGGTTACCTGCTTGCCTCTCTATACAGTCTCTTGATTGGATGGAATATTTCTTTGTTTCTAAACACCAGTTTTCTCTTGGCTTTCTTTTTCTAGTCAGCTCTTAATTTTTCATTTCTGGCAGAAACATAAAGGTCAGAATGAAAAGGAATTCTTTGAGCAGGAATAAGGGGCCAGCTTCATTGGAACAGCAGCTTACTCTGAATATAATCTGTGGGATTTCTTGAGGTTTTGGTTTCATCTTTGTCTTCCTCAATCGTTGAACAAACTTTTTGGAAAAATGCTGTCTATAAAAGTTGCTTTACACAAAGGTGAAAAAAATTTCTACCAAGAAGAAGGGATATTGGATGCCCAAATTCTGTTAGGGCTGTGTGGAAGACTAACAGTAGGAGAGCTCTTTCCTGATTATTCCTCCTTCTTTGTTACAAAGATAGGTACTTACTGACTTCATAGTCAAAACATATTTTTCTATAGAAAAACAGAAAAGCAAGATGAGCTTAAATGTCTTTTTCTTAAAAAAACCAAGAAGTACTGCTTGGCTTTTTGAAACAAAATGTGCAGTATAAGTAGACCAGAACTCCTTTGAGTGCTGAAACTAATGTAGCCTGACTTGATGTGATTGATGTCATGCAGCTGATTGATGTTGAAGTTGCTTTTCCTACAATTAGGGCATTTATAAAATCTAGCTCCCATATGGATCTCCTGGTACCTAAATAAATCTTGAGCTCATGCTGCAGTATATTTCTCAATGGTAGAATGTATAGCATCTCTCATCTCTCTCTCTGTGTTCCTTGCAACTGTAGAAATTTCATTACCACTAACTTCTTTCCCTCTAACAAAGTAATTTGAAATTAATCAATGAGCTTTGGGGGCAAACAGACAAGCTGGTCAACAAATGTATATGCATAGGATGAGAAAGTACCCAAAATAGAGATATTTTAAAAGACCGAAATGAAAATTTAGTTTTTGATTCTCAGAGCAATTGACTTAGGCTGTTTGATTTTTGTGGAGTTTTTGTTTTTTAAATGTGTGGGGTTTTTTTCAGATCAGGAAAAAGTTTAAAATCAAAATCTTTCTTGTTAGACAGCAAATTGAATCTCTAGTGCTTTCCAGTACTTTTGAAACTTATATTTGGGACATTTATTTAAATGTGTATAATACCAGCAGGAGAAGGAGTCAAAAACAGATTCAAAGAAGTAATTCAAATTCATCATGTATGGTCATTCTTATGTCCTGCAGATAATGCTCTGGCATGGATTAGGAAAAGCAACTGATTGGAAAGTTAATATCCTGTTTTTGGGTGGACATGATTTAGGTACGCTTGGCTTAAGAATACCACTATCTTCAACATATCTCTTTTATTCCCTCGTTATGCTTTTCAAACATTTTTTCAGACATAATAGCCATTAAATTGTTCAGCTGAGTAATTATTTCCTCCCCTTGAGGTTTTACCTCTCTTGTGTTGCTTTGTTATTCTTGTTTTTAGACTTGAAAGAGGGTTTTTTAAAAGTATCTGGATATCCTTGGACAATTGAGTGAAATGCACAGCTAACTTCAAAAACGTGAGCTGACAGCAGTCATCCTCATTCACTCAACTTTGTAAATACCAGCAATAAGTGGAAAACCTGATGACCTGGAGACTGATATGTTTTTAGCCTGAGATTCTCTTTCAGTTTAACCATGGTCAAGCCATTTGAGCTATTTTGCTGTAATAATTTTTTCTTAACCTGTGGCATGACTGTCCTTCTCTATAGTTCTGTGAAACTGGCAAAGCTTAGGATGTAAACATCAAGGTTTTAAATCTCCTTTTTTTTCCCTTATAATTCTGTTTACCTTTGAAATTGCTAAATGCCAGAGTTTTCAGAGATCAGTAAATAGGAGGGAAGACCTGAAAGTAGTGAAGTTAAAATTACAAAAAATATTATAGAATCATCACATTTTCCTAAGTTAAATTCATAGTCCAAAGAAGAATTTGCTTCTGTTTGGTATATTTACTTTTAAAAAAATTATAGGCCTAGTTAAAATATTTTACTGTCTCAATAAAGTGTTTCCTAATGAGATACTTTTTCCACTAAACTTGTAATAATGGGTCTATACCTAACTTAAAGAAGAGGTGTGTGATCTGCTCTCTGCATACTGCTTTCCAAATTCTCTAGATGCCCAGTGAAATCACCATCACCAGTGGATGCTTTCAAACACCTGGAGTAGCTTACCAGCTTGGATTTATTCATCTTTAATTGAAAACCAAAAGTGTGTATCTACAAAACAAACTGAAGATGTGATTGTAGTACAGTCAGACCTGCATGTGTTGGCTGTAATTGAGGAAGGACAGGTACTATTAGGGGTTGAAGAAATGTGGGCAGTTTGTGTGCTGTTCTCTAGTCAGTGAAACCTGGGCCCCTACTTCTTCAAAGTGATTATTGTTCTTCCTAAGCAGATTAAAAGCAGTGCAGTTATGGCTGTTGGTGCTACAATAACATCTTCATTTGGCTCTCTAAACACAGGATTGAGGTTGTCATGGTGTAGTTTAATATCAAAGGATATTACATACCATTCATGTAATATATAGAGGATTATTTCTGGAGCTGAAATAAAGCCATAGCTAATAAGATAGAATTATTCTTATATGCTGGAAAGCTCTTGAAGAAATTACTGGAATAAAAAATATGAAAGAGATATCTGTTTATTATGTGATTAAACAGTTGAGTTTCTCCACTATTTTCTTCCTTTCCAATTTTTCCTATTTTATTATTCATCTTTCATTGTTTAATGTCAGTAATTCTCTCCTAGAGTAGTTGCAGCAGTCTTTTGTTTAATTTGTGTTTCAAAATGGACCTTGCAGACATATTTGTCAATTCATCTCAAAATCACACAGAACAGTTACTGATTTTTTATCGGCTTCTGCAGATTTGTAGATTTTTACCATCAGATTGACTGTTAACAGTCAATGTCTCTAACATCTTGCATAGTGTAGGCTGTATTTTATTGTAGAGTTGATAGAATAATGCTGGCTGGTAATTCTTGCATCTGACCTATGCATTCTAGATATACCAAAGCTTTTCTTCCTGCCAGATTTCTGAACTTGATTTTAAAGCCGGTGGAGGATTCTAGCACATCTCGGAATAAATTATTCCACCTTGTTAAAAAATACATGCTTTAATCCTTGTTCAGATATTTCTAGCGTCAAGGTAGGAAGTGAAAGATGAGAAGTAGATGAGGAAAAAAAATAATAAAAAAGGGTCATTTTAACAGTTTCAGTTTCATGTAAAATAAGTGGCCATGATTATGAGATATTGCAGTACATAAAGTGCACTGCAAGAAATATCACCTTGAGAACCGTAGATGAGAGTGCTACAGTGCTACAGTTATGACGACATATAGCTGTTTAAAAAAAGAGATAAATTTATAGGATAATTTCTAACCTTCCCATAGCTAATAGAAGCTAGTTATCAGAATGATCAGTTGCCATCCTAGTCCAGAAAAACTAATTTCCCAAGCAAAATATTTGGTTTTGGCTCCAGATTACTGTACCTTTTCAGTTGTGAAAAATAACCCTTCAGAAAGGATCAAATTACAGTTTCAGCTGCAGGTTAAGAATGTTTATTAAATTTAAGAAAAAAGACTTATTTGAGCACTAATTTGGCAACCAGTTATTCATGAGATCAATACTTACAGACTTATATTTTATCAATATTGTTATCTTGATTCTGCAGATGAAACATAAAATCAGTGTACAGTGTTTACAAGTTACCTTCACAGCATTAAAACAAATGGAAGATTTCTCATCCATTTTTTTCATAGCATTAAGACATTCAGCATTCTAGAACTGTATTGAAATCATACTGCCATGTTACGACCTGCCCCTAAAGGTGAGGGTAACTCAGGTTCTTGTTAATAGATGCCTTGGGGTGGATTAGAGTGAAACAATACTGACTGATCGGTGTTTATAGATATAAATATGTAGGGCTTATTTTAGAACAATTTGGTTGCAATGGAAAGGAAACATGTAGCCATTTTTGTTATTATTATCCATAGTAATATAACAATATAAAAGTATGGAGATATCACTTAAGAAAATATATAAGGAAAAGAACAAAGATAGAAAGGATAAGAGTAGACAGTGGAGAAGAAAGATATCACCACCTATGGATCCAGCGATGAGACTTGATTGTTGCAATTTTGGTGCCCATTGGTCGAAGTGATGGTCACAGTCTTGATCTGTCTGGGGTGGGGGAAGCTCATGAAATACAAAGTCCAGTGGGTCAATATACCCTTAGGTTGAGATGGAATAAATACCCAGACTCCTCCCCTGACAGGGGCGTTTTACACTGTGTGATGCAACACTCTGGACCTCTTGCAACGCTGGATCACGTGCAGTCCTCTGGTGAAAGGCCCCAGAAATGAGTCTGGGTGCACTTTGGTGGTCTTTCACGGTTTATGACACCTTCTGAGACATGGCAGCTGCCTCTCACATCAGTGTGGTTGAGCCAGCTATGCCCCATCAGAAGGGGCCTATGTTTGAATGTCTTGATATCTCCCCTGGGGGGGGAGGTTGGAGTTTTCACACGAGCTGGTTGTGTAGGGGAGGACATGAGTGTGATAAAAAGCACTATCCTGCCTCCCCTGGGTCTGCTTCTTACTGGCCTTCTCCCTTATCTCACTCAAAACCCAGCTTGTAGCCTCTGGGGGTGGGTGTGCACCCCCTCTGTCTTATATGGATCAGAAGTTTCACCACCATACACAAAAAACTGTCCTTTTCCCTTGTGTTGAGGGGCAGGGGATGCAAACCTGGCCTCAGCAAAGCACCCTGCTACTTTTGCAAATGATCCATTCTTTGAGTCATTAACCATTAACATTTCAGTCTCTCACACACTGTTTTAATATTCACAGTCAGTAAATTTTCTGCCTGCCATTGGATTTGATTTAACCTAACTCTCTGATTTTGCTTGTTAACTTTAGCAGGAATAATGTTTTCGGATGAATGGACGCTATAAAAGTATGCTTTTCATTCTCTACTAATCAAACTATTATAATGTGTATCTCAAGGGATCTACACTGACTTTAACAGAGAATTCTTTTGGTCTGAGAATGTAATACATACAGAGTGTTTTCTAGGAGTATTAACTGTAGTGGATTTAGCTATTTCACCTCTTGCTTCATTGCATTACAACCCAAGGGTTGATGGTAAAAATCTCAACAGAGAGGTTTCATTTTGTAGAATATTCTTATAGGAACCAAGTTTAAAAATCCATCTACACAGCTACACATAATTATTGGTTTCCAAGGAACCCCAGCTAACTCTCTTCAAAGCTTTGCCAATATACACAGAGGTAAGTAAGTCTGAAAATAACAATTATCTAACTTATTTGAGTTGGATGAAGGTATTAGTTGCTTGTTCATGTACACTTGAATGGAGATGTGATGAATTAAGTGGTCTTTCCTGTAGAATGCAAATGCCTTTAACCAAACAACTAAAACCTACTGTTTATCTCCTTTAAATTGTACAACTTTGTTTGCCCAAGAACTGCCTCATAGTAACCTGACTCCAGAGTTGCTGATGGTGACTCTCAGCTTCATTCTCAGCAAAATGTACCTCAGTTATTTTTGTCCTTTTTTCCTCCCACAAATTTTAAACATTCACATATGCCCCCTTTCTCTTCAGCTACCATACTTGCACCTCTGTGATTTGATATTAATAGCAAAGATTAAGCAGTTTCAGCTCATCAGAGAAGAGATATTAATCATCATCAGGCCCAATGAGAAGTTTAATTTACCGCTTCTCTTTTTTCACTAAGCTCTGGTGGCTGTCAGTCGCACCGATGTCTGCGGGACATTTAATAATCTCCTTCCGAAGATGCATTTCAGTGGTTTCTCTCCTTTTATTTCCTCCGTCAGCCTCAGTGAGTTTCGTCATTGCAGGCTTTAATTGAAGACCACTGTCAGGAGATGGAGAGAAGAACATTATTTCTTGAACAAAGCTACTTCAGGGGCTCATGGTTTTTATTGTATTCAGGAGGGAGATGGGTTAAATCAAGATACTGTAAACTATGGGAATTGTTCTTTTGGTATGTGACTCACTACCTGTTCCCATGAAAAATTCCATATCCTCCCTGTCCCCAGCTCCTGTATGTACACAATTATTTATTTTGCCTCAGAAATGTGGTTAGATTTGCAGTGCAATATGGATGTGGAGCACACTGGAGCAGGGGATGACAAGAAAGAATCCACACTGAAAACTTCATAAATTACACCCATGCAGTTATACTGGTCACTGTCATAGATAACATCATTGCAGCAGCACGGGAATGGCTTTTGCCAGCTCGGTTAAAACAGCTTCCAAAATGACATATGTACCAATAAAAGCACTCATGTGAGATATTGTACTAGCTGACATAGTAATAGCTGTTTAAAATAACATGTATCTTAGACTGGTACAAACTTACCTTACAGAGAAGCCCTAGACTTCTTTTCTGAGATTATGCTGCTACTGTCACCTGTTAGCTACAGTCAGTGAAGAACTGTCTATATAGGTGTTAATGTGCAATCTGTATATATCACCTATTTCAGCGGGTTTATTGGCTTCTAAGTGGTTTTAAAAGCAGAAGCTCTCCATTAGGAGCAGCAGGAAGTTACAATTTTCTAAGAGAAGAACAGATCAGACTAAGACAAAGCAACACATGGAGCTCAAAAGAAAAATGATTAGTCTTCTCTGTGTCAGATAGACTTCATGTGGATAGTGAATTTGTTGGTTGAACAGTGAGGTTGTTGATTAATTTGAACAGCATATGCTGTGAAAGCACTTAAGTAACATTTTAAGAGGTTTGTAATTGTGAATGCTGCCATTCTTGCATTACTGGCCCTGAGTTCCTGGGTTTCTCTCAGCATTTCTCCCATTTGAAAAACAAATTTGAAGAGGGTCCAGTTGAGCACCCAAGAACTTTACTCCAGAATCTCTCATTACTTTTTAAAGTCTCTGTAGAAAAGATGGCTGCTCAGCCTGGTACTTCTCTGTACTGTTATTCCATCTTACCAGGAACTCATATATAATTGCATTTTCTTTAGCTTCCAAAAAGGCCTTTATCTATATTGCTCACTCGGGATGAGTCTTGGAACTGCAGCACGCCTCCAAGTTTTCTAGGTGCAGAAACTTCCTGAGCTATATTAGAAGTGGCCCTTTAAAAATAAGTATTTTTTGCTATTAGTAGCCATTTTTCCACCTTGGCATCTAAAGCCACAATAGGCCAGTAAATCCAGACATTAGAAAAAGTTCGAAAGTGCAATTGCTAGTGCTCAAGAAAGGGCAGAACCTTTTGTGCCAACAAATCTACAGCAAATAGCGTTGGTTTTCTTCAGTTGGCACAATAATTTATTTTGCAGGTTGATTCAGGGGATCCAGATCTAGAATAATATTGTCAAATTGAAGCAAAGCACAGTGGTAATTTTTGTGTAAAAAAACCTGTTTACACCATACTGCAGTCTGTGAATGTATCTGATGTGCAGAGGAGGATGAGACGTAATTTCCTGTATTTTTTTATTAGGGGTAAGGTATTGCCCATGGAAACAAATTGTTTGGAAAAACATTTGCATATTTAAATAGGCTTATATTTCTAATAACTAAATGGTTGTTTACCTTACATATCCAGCAGTACATTACAAGGATTAGGAAGATCTAAACAATATTTGAATATTGTTTATAAATATTCCACTAAGGTCCTGGCACTTCATAGTTTGACTGCACATAAATAATGGAAAAATCTGAGCCATTTCCAAAGAGGAGATGTTGTTGTACTGATTATTGTTTGATTGCACAAAAGTAACATACTTGTTATAGCAGCTATGGTGGAATAGAGACTCTGCTTAGAGGTATACAGGTAATGGAAAGCTTCAACTGACATAAGGATTACCCATGGTAATTTTATGTGGTGCTTGTTTGAAGAACCAGATTTTCAGCAATTGAGAGCAGGAATTGCAAAAAGAATTGGTGAGAGTTGGAAACTGTTTTTAGTGCATTTCACAGAAGAGATGTTCTAATGGTGTGGTGAAAACTGATAATATGAGAGTTTAATTAAGGATGGAGAAGCTACTAAATGAGAGTGAGGAAAGAACAGTACTCAGGTGTTATTATCACTTGTCATAAACAATTTCTTGGTAGGAAGCTGGAGTACTTGTGAGTTGGCTTTTTTGTAATAATTCAGAAAGGGAGAGAAGACAAAGGAAAAGATATGCATGCATTGCAAGTAGTGGGATGTAGTAAAAAAAAGTGGATTCGTGTGGAAAAGAGAGGGTATTATCTTGAGGAGTCAGGAAGACACTGAGTTCTGTTAGTTCATTTGCAATATTACTAAAAGAAGCCTCACTGTGGTGCACACTAACCGTGTTGTATATGAGCATCAAGAATGTGTGAAAGGATTCAGCATCATGAAAACGGACATGTTATTATCTTTTCCAAATTATCCTTTTGGATTTCAATCTTTTGAAATTATAGGGAGTTCTTATGTGAAATTTATTCCAGACATGAAAGCTATCAATCAAACTTGCAAACTAATGATCAATATTGGTAGTCATGAACTGTTTGTGGATGTAACTCAATCAGTGTTTTAAAGTTGTAGGAAAACCTACTTATTTGGTCCTCTCAAAAGTAAATATAACATAAAATGAGCAATATATTGAAGAGAAAGAGGAAAGTGACCCTGTAAGTGAGCCATTTTTGGTGATGGTTGATGGTGCAAGGATTATTTAAGGTTGTTTTTAGTCTCTCTAGACCTCCTAACACTTTTTATTATCAATCTAGCTGAAGAGCAGAGGCTTTACATCATCAACCCTCCAGCAAGACAACTGGTGGTTATGTGGTTAAAAATAATATGAATAATAGAATAACTGAAAGGCAATGACTACAACTTGATAAGGAAGTTGTATTCTGCCTGTGTACTCTAATTAACAGTTTCAGTGTATCACAAAAACCTTAAGAAACAATCACAACACTTAAGTTTTGGTTAATTGTTTTCTATGCAAATATAAAAGGACAAGTACACTTCTGAATACTGAAACAGAAGAAAAGGAAGAAAAGTTAAGAGGCTGAACTGAAAGAGTCAATATTGTTTCAAGATGGCTGGTTGAAAAAGAACATGAGATAATGGCTGTGAGATTCCAGAATATGGAAAAAATATATTCCTACTTAACACTTTTGATTACTTTTCTCCAAAGAAAACAGCAGAATGTTGTTACCAAGTTGATGTCGATGTCAGCTAAAGATATGTTAGATAAAAATAAACAAGAAGGTGTTTACTTCTTTAGGTAGCAAAAATAGGGTAAAACAGATCAGAACTTCACATAAGCAGTAACGCAAGATGTTTGAACTATTATTTCTGAAGATGTTTGTTGAGAAAGACGTGTATCTTAGTAGTGTCCTAAAGCATATCGAGGAAGGTCAAACCTCTTCCCTAGATGGTTCAAGAGAGAAAGGTTGATAGAGAAATTCTCAGGAAGACGAGCACTGCACATTTGTATTCAATACTTCAAGCTGACTCGACTTTTCATTGCATACAGAAGTGAATTTGATCAGAATATAACAAGTTACAGCCTGAAATTGCAGCAGTGGGAGATTTAGGTAGAGTTTGACTGGAGGAAAAGCAGCTCTAAACAGAATAAGCATGAAGTGTCCTGATAGATTGTGAACAGGCATTGTGGAATCTCCACCATAGATTTTTTTTAAAACTGGGCAGTACAAGGGCAAATTAGTTCAGTGTTGTTAAGTGTAAAGTAAGGCACCTTGGGAAAGAATAATCTTAATACACTATAGTGGACTCCTAGGTGGCCATCACTGCTCTGGAACTAAATCTTGGACTTCCAATAGATGTTTTTAGGAAAGCTGAATTTGATACTGGAGGATAGTAGGTAATGTATATATGTCTATAGCTGTGGGCAAAACTTTATAGACCTTGCTAGTTATTAGAATGGAAGACTTACTTGTATTTTTTGTTTCCTTTACCAAATTGAGAGCTTTCTAAATACACAAAACTGGACAGAGCTTTTCACATGAGCAGATACTGTTAATACCAAGACAAATGGTTTTTATCAGATCAACAATACATTTAGGATGGAAATGAGAGGAAAATATCTGTTCATCAGATCCGTACTTCTGGCACTGTCTCTCAGTGGGATTAATGAAATGCAAAAAGCTCTGACTAGTTTTAATGCAAAACTCAAGCTGTTTAAGAAAGGGCTTATATGATATTTCAGCGTGGGGCAACTGGGCCTTAGCTCAATAACTGAAAAGGTCCCTTCTAATCCTATGTCGTTTCTTTGCAAATATATTCCCTATTTGCTTCATGGAGCTTTCTTGGGTTCCACTGAACAGTCAATAAAAAATCTCCTTTGCTAGAGAAGGTGTGTTACTTGGAGATTATGATTTAGATTCTTGGTGGTTTTAAAACACAATTTTTAAGGCTTAAAGCAGCAGCAGAGCTGATTATTTAGTAGTTATTACTTGATGAGGTAATGACACTTGCCTTATTTCCTAAGTACTTTTTGATCTACTGATGAAAAACCCTCTATAGGCTAGGTAATATTATTGTTAACAATAATGGAGTGTTGGGGACTAATTAGTCACACAAGCCTTCTTTGGCAAAGGAAAAGAAGTGTTGATGGAGAAAAAGGAATGCTGTTAAGCTTTAGGAATGCTTATTTTGAGTGACAGCCTCACTGTGTAACATGAACTACTCAAAGCATTTGTGTGCTCTTGTGTGGGAAAGTGGATTTCTTTCAAAGTGGTTCAGGGTTTATTTGGTGTGTGTGGTCAGGTTTTGGTAGCAGGGGGGCTACAGGGGTGGCTTCTGTGAGAAGCTGCTAGAAACTTCCGTTATGTCCAACAGAGCCAATGCCAGCCGGCTCCAAGATGAACCTGTCACTGGCCGAGGCCAAGTCCATCAGGGACAGTGGTAGCACCTCTGGGATAATAGAGTTAAGAAGGGGGAAAAAAATTGCAATAGAAACAGCAGCTGGAGAGATGACAGAGAATATGTGAGAGGAACAACTCTGCAGATACAGGTCACTGGAGAAGAAGGGGGTGGAGGTGCTCCAGGTGCCAGAGCAGAGATTCCTCTGCAGCCTATGGTGAGGCAGGCTGTCCCCCTGCAGCCCATGGAGGTCCTACATTCCAGAAGATCAACACTCCCACCCAACTTGGTGCTATCTGCAAATGGGCTGAGGGTGCCCTTGATCCTCTCATCCAGGGTGTCGATTAAAATATTAAACAGGACTGGCCCCAATTCTGAGCCCTGGGAAACACTACTTATAATCAGCTGCCAGGTGGATGCGACTGTTCACCACCACTCTCTGGGCTCGGCACCCAGATGATCTGCTCCATGACCTTCCCCAGCACCACAGTCAGGTTGACAGTCCTGTAGTTCCCTGGATCCTCCTTCTGACTCTTCTTGTGGATAGGTGTCACATTTACTAACCTCCAGTCCTCTGGGACCTCGCTGATGAGCCAAGATGGCTGGTAAATGATTGAAAGTGGCTTGGCAAGCCCTTTGGCCAGCTCCCTCAGTACCCTTGTGTGAATCCCATCCATCAAGATGACAACAAAAGGTGTTAGTACAAATACATCTGCAACAAAGGAGGGCTAAGGAGTATCTCCATCCTTTGTGCATGTAGAAGGAAACATGGTGACAAAGGATGAGAAAAAGGCAGAAGTACTTAAATGCCATCTATGTCTCAGTCTTTAATAGTAAGGCTAGTTGTTCTCAGAGCAAAGAAAGAAAAGAAAGAAAGAAAGAGGTGATCCATCAGTTTCCTGTTACTAGGAAAAGCAGAGTAATTTGAGCACCATAACTATTTATTATCCAGAGAAGTATTTGAATACTTCTGTTTCTTTCAAGTTTCTTTTATGTGAATGGAGAAATATTTCCTGGTTTCATATTTTTATGCAACTACAACTGTGTGATTGTGGTGGGTTGACCTTGATTGAATGCCAGGTGTGCACCAAAGTCACTCTCTCACTCTTCTCCTCAGCTAAAAAGGGGAGAGAAAATATAACAAAATGCTCATAGGTCGAGATAAGGACAAGGAGATATCACTCAGCAGTTACCATCACAGGCAAAACAGACTTGGCTTGCAAATCAGAGTAGGGTAATGAGAAATATAACCGAATCTTAAGAACACCTTCCCCTGTCCCTTCCTTCTTCTGGGGCTTAACTTTATCCCTGATTCTCTACCTGCTCCTGTCGAGCAGCACAGGGAATGGAGTTGTGGTCAGTTCATTATACGTTGTTTCTCCCTCCCATGGGAGACAGTCCTCCATGAATTTCTTTAGTGTGGGTCCCTTCCACAGGGTGCAGTCCTTCAGGAACAGACTGCTCCACCATGAACCTCCATGAGGGACGTCCTGCCTCACCATGATCTTCACCACAGGCTGTGGTGGAACCTCTGCTCTGGCACCTGCAGCACCTTCCCCTCCTCCTTCTTCACTGACCTGGATGCCTGCAAAGCTGTTTCTCTCATGTATTCTCACTCTTCAAACTGGCTGCAGTTTCTCCTGTGCAGTAACTTATTTCCCCTTCTTAACTCTGCTATCTCAGAAGTGTTACCAGCAACAGGTCCATCTTGGAGCCATCTGACATTGGCTCTCTAGGATGTGGAGGAAGTGTCTAGCAGCTTCTCAGAGAAACCACCCCTGTAGATCCCTGCTACCAAATTCTTGTCATGCAAACCCAATACAGCAGAAGAACATTTCTACAAGAGTCTCTTACAGATAGTTGTGCCTAATGTCTGTAGTCCCTAATTTCTCTACACCTAGTTCCTTACTTTTTATTGTGATACTCTACTTATGTTTGAGTTCACAGTAGACTGTGACAAGAACAGTTCATCACAGAAGGGAGAAAACATTCAAGTACTTTGTTGCACTTTTGAAGTTCCTGGTTTCCCTTTGTTACACTTTACTGTTTTCCGAACAACACGCTGCTCGGTCATTCTGACCACCTCAGCTTTGGGGACAAAATTGAAGGTAATTTCCCAATGTCTTGTTTATTGAGAATTCTTAGTGGTTACTGTGGCTTTTGTGTCTTTCTTACATTGTTTACTGGTCTGGTTTCGTGTAACACTTTCTCTTCTGATCAATGATGAAGGTAAAAGCAACAACAACAAAAAATAAATTCACCACTGAAACTCTTTTCTCTCTGATTTTCCTACTTTTGCCGTTTCTTACTGCACTACAGCCTGTCACTACCATGTTCTATTGCTCACTTGCATGTTCATCCATACCCCTGCTTTTCCTTTCACATTTATGCTTGCTTACCCTCTATCATCTTCAGCCTCACTCATTCAAAATCCTGTAACTGTTTTCCTCTTGTACTTGCACTGGCTCACACATCCCTCTTTCCTCAGTGTTTTCACACCTTGAACCCTTTTAAGCCTTTTATGTTGCACTTCTTTTTCGTGCTTCATTTCACTCTGTCTCTCTGTCACACATGTTCAATTTTCTCTCTTTTATTACTGAATTCCCAGGGACATATTTGCCGTACTGCCTAGTGGGAATAAGGGCTGCTATTCTAGTGTTTCTCTAATAGTGTTTATGTTCCTTGTTCAGCACCAATGATGATGTGATCAGAAAATTTCAACCACTGCTGGTTTCCCTTCACATGTACATCATTTATTTTCTTTCTTTCTCTTTAAAAACATATTCCCATTTGCTTCCTTTTTTAAAATTGATTTTCACTAGAGAAAAACAGGCTTATTTTGGAGATATAAGACCAAGCAATATTGTTCAGCGAAGTTATAATGTGTTCTGTGTGGAAGACCCAAGGAGCCTAGAAATGGAGCTAAAAGAGAAGAGTGTTGCATCCTCCCAGTTATAACAGATAAGATTTAATATGGCTCAGATGTTCATTTCTATACAAAAATGACATTTCAGAATTGAGGTCATGCAGATCAGTTGGGCACAGTTCATCTGTCTATTGCTTTCCTATGCTTTGTATTCTGCTCTCTAAATACTTGCTTAGCTATACTTAACATAAAAAATCCCAACCAGCAGTTTATGTTACTGTGCTGGGACTCCTTTTTATATGATAATTAGTTATCCCCCTTTATGAGTAAACTTCTCCTAACCAACATAGCTTTCTGTTCTTTTTTTTCTAACATACTCTTCAGCTGTATGGGTTTTTTGCATCTGTTTTATTAGCACAAACTTATATGGTGGTTAGGAGCATTTGTATTTAGGGCTTCCACTGAAGAAAATGTGATGAGAAGTCATACGGCCAGCCAAAATAAACTAGGAAACATTTTCAGATAGTTAAAAATTTCTCCCCAGATCCATGCACTGCTTCTCTCTGCTTACTGTTGGTCATTTTTTAGTATGTTTACAATGAGGCTGGTGAGATACTGGAACAGGTTGCCCAGAGAAGTTGTGTATGCCACATTATCAGAAGCATTCAAGGTCAGGTTGGACAGGGCTTTGAAGCAACCTGACCTAGTGCATGATGTCCCATTGCAGGGGCATTGGACTAGATGACCTTTAAAGGTCTTTTCTAACTCAAATAATGATATAATTCTGTAATTCTATCTTGAACTATTGGTGGTGTTGTGGAGGGTGTTTGTACCTAGAGTTAGCTAGTTGCTAGGTGGTTTTAGTGTTACTTCACTGCAACTAAGAATAAATAAGAGGTAGGACATTATTTTCCTTTACAAGAGGAGAAGCTCTGTCTCTTTTTCAGTCATTTATGATAAGAGGGCTGGTGGGGAAGGGGTGCTGGGAAGGAGATGTTCAGATGTTTTATAGAAATAAGCAAAGCAATTCATTCTGACAGGATAGTAAAACTCCAGGTACCTCTATATTGCATTTAAAAGTACAGTTGAAGCACTGCTGTTGCATATCCAGTATCTCTGCTTCTGTTGGTAAGGTGGAGTGTGGATATTTTGGGATTCTGTATGCAGCCTGAGCTGATCTAGCCTTACTGGTGTCCGTGTCTGAACTAGTTAATGAAAACATCTCTGATGTGTCTGAACTTCAAAGCTGCCATGTCCCACCACCGAAAATACAGAGATAATGGTTAGTCTGATGGGAGTAGCAGGAAGAAGGGAACCTAAGAGTAGATGGGCTGGAAAACCAGTGGAGATGACCAGAGACCTTTCCAAGTGATCTGAGCAGCTGATCCATCCAGTTTGCTTCCTGGGAAGGTTTGTATCTGCTACCAGTAAGCACAGAGAGGGCAATTTATCCCCTACCTCCTAGTTCCCACTGTCAGAAATTTTCAAAGCCTTGGGTCAAAAGAATCGACAGAACTCCCAAGTTATTAATTAGTTATTACTGGGGTAATTACTGTTAGTAATTATGGGGCATTATTTTGATATCTATTTTTAGTCCAAGTAAAACTTTCACTGTCTGAAAGGCAGTTTGATTTAGAAGATATTTAAAGAACTGTTATCAGTGGCAAAACTACAGGTATGTCCATTTTTCTACAGTGACGACAGGACATATTTTTGAATGATGGAGGTTTAAATAGATCATTAAAGTTTGAAGTGCATTTTACTTTGGGAGCATGGGTTGAAAGGGGAAGAAATGTTATTCCCTGTCTCTAATGCTTTCCTTTGACTCTTGGGTTGTTTGAATTGCCAATAAGACCTGTGTGGCAAAAGTATATGTAGAGCAGAAGTACATGTTACCTGGAGAATAAAGTGCAATTTGGGCTTGATAAATGTCAAGCTAAACTGTGCTCATGTTTAGCCAGAACTGCAAATAGGGAGATACTACGTGCAGGTAGGAAACAACCCTAAGTGTAATTGTCCTGGTTGTAGACAGAGGTGACCAATATCTGTATTTGCAACTAAGGTTTTCACAAGTCATGTCTGTGAAAATGGAGCTTTGTTTGTTGTTTATTTCCAAGTCTGTACCATCAAAGGAGTGTAAAACTTACAGAAGGGAATGAGTTACCAGCTCAATGAGGGCAAGGAAGGGAGAACACTGAGATACATCTTAGCACATAAATCAAAGTGGACCTCTCAATTTTCTTGAAACTTATCAGAAAAGAAAATTCAGTTGTTTTTTTTTTAATAGTTCCATTCATTTCTTAAATGAGTATTTGAAAATCTTTAACCTTCAAGAGTAATTATTCTCTAAGTCTTATCCATTCTTTCCATTTTGTAGATATTTTTCTTCCTTTAAAAAAAAGAAAAAATGGATTAATTATAAGAAGATGGATACTTAACTAAGCTTCAGGCTTCTTGGTGAGTCCTAGCCTGAAGCTGATAAATGTTATATCTGGCAATTTAAAGGGTTTTTTTCTTTTAATTGAGTTTTTTTTAAAATGAGGATATGTTAAAAAAATTGCAAGACGACATGATATATAACTGTCAGGAATGAAGTAAACTCACCCACAGGAAAGCATTGCATACTTATTTTCAATATCAGAATAATAAAAAAAAGATTGTATATGGCTATCTCTGTGGGAACAGAAATTCATTCTCTTTTCTTAGTCTGTAAAATAAGAAAATGTCATAGTAAACTCACAGAAATAGATGGAAAGAGAAAAGAATAGATGTAATTCCTCAAACTTTAAAGTATTTTAAACACTCTAAACTTCTACAGGTTTAATAGAATTTAATTTGACTGATGGTTTCTCTTTGACTAGAAGAAATATTAGTTACAGTTTTATCAATCCCAAATGTCCTAATATCCTGAGTTCTGGATCACAAAAATCATGACATTGAATTTTTAGTTTTTTTTCTAAAGCATCTCTGCATCTGTTCTCCTAAAAATAAAACTCCTCATTAGTTACCATTTGGGTTTTGAATTATTAGATCAGAATTTATAACTAGATAACAATTTCAAGCTTTGCTTTGACATTATAAAGAACAAAAAATCTACTTGCTATAGAAAAGAAAACCAAGACTCTTTGAGTAACAGTTCACATGTACATACACATTAATTGAGACTGTAAAATTTAAGCTGTACTTGTAAGGCAGGTACATGGGATTGTCATCTAAATTAATACTGATTTTTTTCTTTTGTCTGTCTTAAAGTTCTAAGGAAGATTTGTTGAAGAATTATGACATCCTAAGCAGTACTTGTGAAGTGCATCTTATTTTCTTGTTCTCTATCTTTACTACTTACAGTGTGAGAGTACCAAGCTGCTGCATCTCTCTCTCTCTCTCAAACTTCAAAAGAGACATAGGAATCATTAGTTTTCAAATGAATGGTCCAGGAAATGGCAGCTTTTGGGAAATTCTGTGATAATCCACAGCAATTAGCACTGCAATGTGCAGCTACCAATGGTCACGCTGACATCTGGCAGCTCAGTAGGCTTTATGGGACTTGGCCACAGATGCTTGTGGCAATTGCCTGCATGTTTACTTAGGAAAGGGTTGTGAAATATCTGCTTCCTCTTTGATAGGATGCCTTCCAACTAAAATGTGGCAAGAGGAAAACTTGGGGATGAACAGCAGGGAACATAATAGTTTAGTCCTTGTATGCAGTGGTGGAGTGGGTACTGTTGGGCCTGATCTTGTCAGCTGCAAAAACTTCAGTGAGGTTTGTCAGTGTGCAGTTCTCAGGACCAGCTATAAACCTTGTTGGAAGTCACATGTACATTGAGTTAAAGGCCATCAGGGGCATTCCAGTTGTCTGAGCTGGTGTTTGTGTCACATCATTTATGGGAAGCTTGTGCAATGACTAGTCATTTTCAATGACAAAAATGTGTACACTATTTCTCATTTGAAATTTAGCTTCCAGTTTCTGGTTCTTGCTTTATCATTCTCCAGTAGATTAAAGAACTCTTTCATACCCGCTATTTTCTTCCTATGGGGGAACTTACACAGTTTATTCAGCTCACTTCTCAGTTTTCTTTTTTCAGGCTGAACAGTTTGATCTCTTTCAATTGTGAGGCATTATCTCTAGTCTTAAGTTATTTTCTGGCTGTCCTCTGAACCCTGTCCAGATTTTCAACACATATTTAAAAAAGCATGTGACAGAAGTCATAGTGGTATGAAATATCATTCTCATGAGTACTATGTACAGAGGTACTATATATATTTATCATCTCCTGCTCTTTACTCCCCCAGTTATACTTCCAAATAATGTGACTTACACTCCTAGTTCTTGAAACTCTTTTTCAATTCTTTGCTTATCTACGCTGATTTTAAGTCCCTTCCATGATTACTGTTTTCCAAAATAAATGATTCTATTTTATAGATATGGTCTTCACTGTTTGTTCTCAAAAATATCAATATCAATAATGAACCGCATTTTGTTTGAGTGGGAAAAGATTGCTCTGTCTTTAGCATAATTTATGTTATTAACTTTGTGTTGTATGTGAAGTTGTTTTTTTTTTATTTCCAGAGCATCATTAAATGTTAAATAGGAACCACCAGAGTATTGAGTCCTTTGAGGTCCTTGCAGATATTCCTGTTTCAGTAACTGACAGTTGTTGCTTGCAATCTGACTGGCCAGTTTTTAGTTCTTAAAATGGAATGTCCTGGTATTGTATCTTTCCAACATGAAAATTTGTTACTAAATCAGACACCTTGCAATGCCTTAATATGTTACATCTGTGCATAATCTTGCCAACTTTAAATAGGATGAAAAGATAAAATCAGATTTATCAGATTGATAGTAAAAAAACTCCAAACTATTCCTATCAATTCCAATCAATTAAAAAAAATATATTCCTATCAATTAATTTTCCATCTATCTACTGACTTCTGGATTAACTTTTTCATTATTTTAAGTGCACTTACTGCATTTGGCATCAGTGCAACAGACCCAAGAGTCATCATTTTGCTTCCCCTTTTTGAGTACTAACACAGAATAGATGCTCAAGTCAATAAAACAGCCTGTCCTTTCTGTTAGGTATTATGTAGTGTTCTTGACAGTTCCCTGCACAAATTCCCTCCTTTATTCTTGAGCACACTGTCTTCCCCTGTTAATTAGAATGGGCCACTGGATAGAAGGTTTATGTTCCTGTTAACAAAAGTCAAGTGTTAGTATTGTCTGCAATGCAACTATTTATATTACATAAAGTCACAATGCTTAGTGTGTTCAAAAATTACAGGTTCTCTAAAATTTCTAAAAAAGGAAAAAGGTCACATTCAGTTTGTCTTCAAGCACATTTAGTTTGCCAAACATGCACTGCTTTCCAAGACTTCAATGTGTGATGAGTAAACATATTTCTCATCTTTTCCCATCAGCATATTAGCTTCCTTAATTTTTTTTACAGTTAAGTATCAAAAGCTTTTCTTGAGGAACTATCCATCTAGCTTGAATCATCTGGCTCCAAGACACCTTTTGAAATTTTTTCTAAGCCTCATTTTATGGCTGTGTTAGAGCATCATGGGCTGAGTTTACACATTGCAGTACAAAGAACTGAATGGATATATCCTTGCACAATAATTCTACCTTAGTATTACTACACTTCAACTATGCACCACAATGAGGCATCACAAGGGAAAAATTATGAACTCTTTTAATCTTCTCTCTTTCTTTCCAGTTCTCTATTTGTCTGTTTTGTTAATGTGTACTTTCGCAGCTATCATTGAGAACTCAATGGCTGATTTGTAATTTTCATAGCTCTTAAATAAACCACACAAATATAGAAAGGAAAACTGAAAAATCCTCAAGCTACCTTATACAAACTGTTCTTCCTTCTGCAATATTGGTGTATAAACACCTGACTCCTCTTTATAAATGAAATACCTTTATAAGCAATAGCCACTACTTACTGCAGTCAAGTCACTCTTTCAACATCTCCAATAATAGGTCTTAGTTTTCCTTGGACTTTTTCCCTGGAATTTAACTTGTAAAGCCTCTTGTTCTTGTTCCCCACAGACAAATGCCATATGGACATTGTTATGTTATAATTATGGAGAGCCTAATATTTTTGTTTGTTAGGATTATAGGATTAGTTTGGCTTTTAAATAAAGTGAAACAGACATCTTCTCATTACCATTTATATTGCTTCTTTCTTACTTTGGTTGCAGATGATAATATTAAAGTGTGAGGTTTGTGTGATTTCATAGATTTTGGTTCCACGAGATATGGCAGCAGAGTAATGCAGAGTTTGGCTTTGGCCGGCTTCACAATGTAAGTGTGGTAGAACTTCATTGGTTCACATGCCCTAAATTGGAGAACTGGATTCTTACATTTCCAAATTCCTCTTTGAAATTTCAGAAATGTGGTTCTCCAGGCAGGGGCTAAGGTGCAGTGGAGATCATTGAGTCTGGGGTGCACACTCTTTAGCTCTGATAGTGCTCTCAGTCCTTCACCAAAATCGCTGACATAAAGGACATTTCTAGTATACCAAGCAAAAAGACACACTTGGAGAGACAGAAAATGATTGGTGATTATTGCAGGTTGTTTCAATGCTTAATTACTTTTTCTGCGCAAATTTGTACATTTTTTCTGTCTTTCATTTTTGAAAATTCAATTATCAAGCACTTGTTCCTCTAACATTTTCTTAAAATTGGAAGTGTCTTCTTGAAATGAATTGTAGTATTTCTCACAGATGCTAAAGGATATGAGCAAATTGCCTATTAGCCATATTTTTGTTTGTCTGAATAGATTTTATGTCCTTCAGCAGTTCATTCTAAAATAGGTTTTCCAGCACTTGGGCCATTCCGTAGGTCTTCACATATTTCATTTTATCGAGTTGCTTGTTTAATAAGGATCACCAGAACACAACAGGATTCCATATTCTTCATTTATTTTAGTTGTATAAATACACATAGCAAAATATTGAAATGTCTTTATAAAGAATTGAGGTTGACAAAATGTTTCCATTCTACATGTCCTTTCTAAGAGGCGTACAGTTTTTCAGACTGTGACTGCTCAGGATAAAATTTTGCATTTTTGATGCAGGCCCTATGCAAGATTTTTTAAATTATTTGAGAAAATTGCTTATGTTCCAGAAAAAAATAATTTACCTTGCAAATATGATTCAATCACTGTTTAACTGGAGCAGGAAATATTTTCATTCTTTGTCCCCATTTTTCCAGTTTAATAAAGTTACCCACTGAATGAGGTTTCTAGTACTTCTTTGCTTAGAAGTTTATTTCATAGTGAGGAGGGGACAGGTACAAAGGCATTGGCTTAAATGCTGTGCAGATTGACGAAGCATAGGGAATAAAACAATATGTCATTGGTCTTGTTCTTATATTTTTTCCTGTGAGTGGGTGATTTCAAAAAGACTTGGCTTGAAAACATCACATGTGCCATGAATAGGACCTTTCACAAGGGCAGGTGACCATGACATTGAAAAAAACAAAACCCTGTGCATTTGAGAAAATGTTAGGTATGAAGATCAGATGCTGTGCAGGAGCAGCAGTAAGTGACCTGCCACTGTTATTCCAGAACGTTCTGAGAAGGAGAGCTATTTCAGCAGGAGATCAGTATGAGAGTTTTGATTATATACTGTAAAAAAATTACCTAGAATCGAATTTCAATGCAAGAAAAGGCTTTGGTGTATTGTTATGACTGTTAATTTAAATGCACGGAAGCCAGGAACTTTAGAGTTACAGCAGCTGTGGGGAACATAAGTTGGTAATGTTTTACACGCACTTCAGGGCATAAATTTCTTAGCATAAGCAGCTATGCAAAACACTACATGTGTGCCAGTGGAGAGAGTAATGGATGCTGTGGGAACCATGTATGACTTTGAATTTCTGGACTTTAAATACAGAACCCCAAGACTGCACTCACTCACAGCTCTTTTCCCACTGAATATGTAAAGTACAGAATGAGTTATGTCCTGCTCTAAAATACAGGACCCTGCTTCTGCATAAACTTAGGTACTTACATAAGCACTTACTTGAGCCATCTAAGTAACCATACTACCTGCTATAACTTCTTCCTCACACAGTTAACATGCATGTAAGTTTTTCCTGGGCTTAGTTACTGGCATCCTAGAAACAAGATAAACCAAGAAATGAACACGTTGTGCACAGTGTATTTTCTGATTCAGGGCAGCTAGATGAAGATTCTTGCTAGTTTGTCAGTTTGGCTTCATCTTCCTGAACTCCCAGTCTTGAGGAACAGACGAGATCAAGAATTCTCTTTGACTGGATATTTTTGCTTTTAGGTAGTAGTTAATACTGGCTAAGAATCAACTTAATTCTCTTATTCTGTCTAAGAGTCTTTATGGCCTGTAAATCATCTAGTGCTGGTGTCTCTACTAATAAGTGGTTATTGGCTGTAGTCATAGTAGTTTGTAATAAAAGGTAATAGGCTTTGTGCTTTTTACTCTCTCCCTAACCCACCATTCATCCCTTTGTTGCTCAGAGTGTGTGTATTATAAAATGTTTCCACTTGATTGATTTATTCTCTGTTAAACATCTGGTCTACATATTGTCATGTTCATTTCTGACATGTTTAGTGTGCCAGTTTATAAATACACTGACTTCCATTTTCTTCTAATCCATCACATCAGCCTAACTAGTAAGAAATAATTTCTCTTTTTTTAAAACAAGTTTGTTCTGACGACGTATCAGAATTTCACTGTGTATTTTCTGACCTTTCTTCGCCTTGATCTGAAACCTCAAAGAACACATCAGAGCAGCAAAATATAGGGAACTTTTTGTCTATATTTGCTAAACATGGTGATTTAAGAAACAGCTGTGACTGCATGTTGCATTTTGGCGTTTTTTTAGTATCTGGTTTTGTGATTTAGCAAAGACCAAAAGGGACCATATCAGAAAACTGAAAGTTTCACCATTGGTATCAGCGGGTTAGGACTTCTTTCAGAAAATCTTGATGGGTGGTGAGGTGGAAGGTTTATTTACTCTTTCATTTTCAAACCTTTAGGGAACTACTTTTCAGTTTTTCTCTACCATTAACAGGGCTGAATGTATTTTTGCTCTCATTTAGAACCTGAGATCCTACGTCAGTGCACTCTGGCAGTTGCAAGAGACTGGAGAGCATCACCAAGTATTTTGAAACTCATGATACGAGTTTCATGTCAGTGTTTAAAATGTCTAGATGCTTCACCATTTTTTCCTGTTACAACAGTTAATTAATATCTGGTTCTCCTGAATGATTGGCAGTGGTTGACACAAGGGCTGGGTATGTGTCTTTGCACTCTCAACTGCACTGCAAATTAAAATTTCATGGATTTGTTCTTAAAGAAGCTTTCAAGGTTCTTCTCAGCATGCTTTGAAAGATGTAATCACAATCCTCCTTAAAAACATGACATAAGTTCACATGAGCTGCCTAGCTGCCTAATTTGCAACCTCTAAGTTAGAATCTGAACAACTCAGATCATCTTCTGTCTGGGCAGCCTGACTTCAATTCCTATACAGTTTCTAGGAAGAGGAGGACACACTACCTAAATTCAACATACTGTCTTTGGCAGCAGCCTTTTTAGCACATCACAAATGGTTAAGTATCAGAAGGGAGGTTGTATCTACTGGACATACCCACACGGTTTTTTCTCTACCTTCACAGTGGCCAAGAGGGATGGCAAAGCCAGGAGAGAGATGCTGCACTCTTGCCAGTATAGCCAGAATTCTGGATGAGGTCTCCTGCCTTTGACATGCTGGTGGTACTTTGGCCATGATCTAGCCTTCATGGATTTGGGAGGAAGAAGCAATGGAGAGGAGTGATGAAGCTTGCTGTTTTATAGCAACTGTAACAGATGTATGGCAATGTGCTCTTCTTTGGCAGCAGCCAGCAGCAATGCTATTAGTTGCCAAGAAAATTGGCAGCAGATGGCTTTGTCCAATTCTGCCATGAAATTCATTTAAACTAAAAAGATAGAGTATTGTACTTGTAGCTGATTCATTACATGAAAATGAGATTCCTTGCACTGTGATTTGATGAGTAGTGAACTTCACAAGTACTGGTGAGAATCCAGGTACTATGTAGCCCCCTCCTCTGCAGCCCACCACCATGGCCATGCACAAGTGAGAAAAGGTCAGTGGTATTTTTCAGTGATATCAAAGGAAGATTTTCTATATTTACTGCTATATTTATTTATAGCTGCTAAGATAACTTTTTAAGTGGATTATAAGAGAGGAAATTTTGGACCCACAGTTCTTGATCTGGTTTTTTTTTTTTTCGTACAATTACTTGTCCAAATCTTTATTTCAGCAGCTGACCCCATAATCAAAACAATACTACATTGCAGTAGTATATGCCATCTGAGATAACTTTTTAAATATATTTTTGCTGCAAAATAACAAGTGCTTAATGTAGTCCCTCTTCCAGCTTTTTTTTCTATACCAATAACCAGTATTTTCATATCAGTTTGAACTGCTGGTCTTCACAGAATTTCTTGAGAAAAAACAATAAAAGAAAGACAGTATGGAAGACATCCAATTTATACTCTTTTATGCTAATCTGAGTCTTACAGAATGTGATATCTCTACAGTGTTTGTAGTTTTGTTTATTGAAATAGTTTCATTCAAGTAATAGCAATAAATTCCAGAAAGCCATGCTATTTTTCTGGCAAGAATGAACTTTGTCCCTACCAGTCATGCCACTACCTAAAGCCAGATAGACTCTCAGTCTATACCCATTTCTTTCTTAAACACACCTTCACAAATTAATATGATTGGTGGCCAAATTCTTTTTAACATAGGTAAAAAATTGTCCTTATGCTTCCAAAAGCTTGAAAAATTTATAAAAACTCAACAAAATATTTTGAAAAATTTATAGTTGGAAGAACCAAAAACAAATCAATGATTTTGGGTATCTACTAGTTTTTGTAAGTGCTTAGGCTAAGTCTGTTAATACCAAAAGTAAATTTACTATTTTTTAAAATATTTAGAAAAGCTGGACCAGCTACTCAATTTGGAATATCTTTTTAATTTTTGTCAAAATTTTAAGTATTTAAGAAAAAAGCAAAATCTTGGCCATGCCATTTTGAAAGTCTTGGAGACAATGTATTTTGCCTAGGAATATGCTTTTCAATTGCACCCAAGTGATTCGGGAGCTAGGGAAATAGGCCTACATGACAGGCTCATGTAGGATTTAGAAAGATGAGCACAGCCTATTTTTTCTTGTAACTAATGAATGCCATTCTAAAATCCCACTCCATCTTCCGAACTTTATTCATATGTTGAATTGCTGATGATTAAAAATGCTATTTATAGAAATCTAAAGGAAGGAAAGTGCGAATTACAGCATTGGCCTAACCAGTGTGTTTTCTCAGAGCACCTCACCAGTACTCAATCATTTGTATATTTTACTGGTAAAGCATTTCTAGCATGGAGGCAACTGTACCAGTTAAAAAATACCCTCTGTATTGAAATAAAAAGCTGCTTCCCCACAATGAAATGTACTGCTGGTGAACATGAATTTTTTTCTGGTGTAATTGTATATATTCAGAGTGCTTCCACAAGGATAGCAGTTCAGTCAGGGATTAAACATTTTCATACCCCATTTCATGGCTCAAGAAGTCTCTTCAGAAGCTTAGGTGTACTGCCTGAAAGCCTGAAAAATCCTCTGAACAAGGATTTCGTTGTTAGCTTGTTACCAAAGGAAGAGGGCTTTTAATATAATAATATAAAATGATTACAGATTGTTGTTTTGTTTTGTTTTTAATTTTCCTGATCTCTACTGGGAAAAAAAGGTACTCTAAGGACCTCCTATTGTATTTGGAGCTAGCAAAGCAAACAGGGAATATTTTCACTTTAATTAATATTCTTACTTAAGAAGAAACTAATGAGCTGTTCTTCCCAAAATCTCTTTGTTACTATTTCATATCCACAGTACACAACCACATAAAGATGTTTTACTAAGGCTTATTCTTCTTATTCTCTCAAATATGACTTAAATGCTGCATGGTGGTTTTGAATCAGTAGCACAAGAAGTTCTGTTGTGATTCTGAAATTTCTGAGCACAAACAGCCTCAGAGTCACTGTGATGAAGGGAGCAGCCTAAAACTAGGCTACATTTATCAAAACTCATACTTAAGAGCTGAGCTGCAGAAATTCTTTGGTCTGTTACCTGCACAAAGCAAATCATCATGATGTAGGACAGGACCCTCTCTCATTTATTTAAACGGGAAAGAGTGTTCAAATTTCAATTTTGGCAGCATTTTCATTATCAATGTAATAAGTGTAAAGCAGAAGTTAACGTCTTCCAAGCCAAATTGTTGCAGTAGGCATCAAAAGAAAAAGTGGTTATGGTCAAACCCCTCAGTAGCAGCCACGGACATAAAGAGTATGTTTGAGATTTGTGGGTTTTCTCTCCCTTCCTTTAAACAGTCCTTGCATTTCCAGAGGCTTGTCTGTGTACAGAGCATTGGCAGGTTCCTGCCTGTCAGAATGGATTTATAATAAGTCTTGGGATAGCATCTTCAAAAGAATATTAAATCTCACTTTCAAAAGCAAACTGAGTCAGTTAGGACTTTCTTTTTAAAGCCACTTAAGCAATTTGAATAAGGATAGATGCCTAAAGGTGCACCTAACCTGCCTTGTAGACACGTGCTTTTCTTTGAAAATCTGCTCCTCTCAGGCTCCTCAGTGATTATTTCTTTTAATGGAATATGCTTCTGAACCATCTAAGTAATCTTTAAGACCTTATCTTTTTACAAAATGGTGGAAAGACATAGAAAAGAAATCTGGATAATAGAATTTCGTTGTAAAGTACCAATACAGAAAATTTTGAAATTAAATAATGCTCATCTTCTCCATCACCTAAATGAAAACAATAATTATGGGTGATTTTCTGTCTCATTATTCTTCCATCCCCCAGTCTACACTGGAATTAGGAATGAGAAACAAAAAAAAAAGAAAATCAAAAAGTTTTTGATTGCTAGACTTTTCTTGACAGCTGGGGAATAAATTAATTGCAAATTAAGATAAAAATATAGGTTTGGCAGAGCAAGCTGTTCTGGAAAAGAGTTCTCAATCACTGTCTTAATAATTTTGGCCTACTAGATGCGTGGTAGGATTCCCCCTCATCTGAATTATAAAGGGAATCACCACTGCTTCTTTCACTGAAGTTAGTAATTTTCTTTTTCTTTCAAAGAGAGTGCTGATGGATGTGTCACTGCTTATGGAGAAGTGCTTTCTATAGATATATCCATTGGTTTAGATTTATTCCACATACCTGTGAGTAAGTCAACATTACTAAAACTTTGGGTACTAGGAAATAGTTTACTAGTTCTCTAGTATTTCATTGTGCCCTGAAACTAGGATAGGTGAGTTTAGTAATATATATGCTCTTTAGATTTCCTTTAAATTGAGTAGTTTGAAGAATATGTGTGATCTCATTCTTTTCTCAACAAATTAACCAAAAGTCTACCAGATGTTTTTCCTCAATAACATTTAAATTAAGGTCAGTGTCTGCTATGCTTATCTTAAATTCAATAGGTATTTTTAACATCTTTGTCTTAGCAGCTCCATTTATGGGGTTTCATTATGCTTTTTTTTTTCTTGCTCATATATTCTCTATTCTAAATTAGCTTTATGCCTCTCTCTTTTTTGCTATTTCCATTTTACAAAGCGAGATATGAAATGTGACCTCAAGTTACTGATTTTCCTGTTTCTTGGAGCAGTGCTTCACTGCTCTCTGCATACTCCATTGCACTAATAGTTTAAGGTCTTTTTCCTGAAGACATATATAAGCCCAGAATTGTACTGTGCCCTGGGTTCAAAATTTTCCAAGCACTGAAATTCAATCAGGATCATACACTCAATGTGATTTATTGGTAGCTTTAATTGATATGTTAAGAGTAGTCAAAAAGGGAACCATTTGCAGTCTGCCCTTTATGCTACCATCTGACATAGCGTGAAAGTGTTCATATACCACTTGAAAGTGCCGTTGCCTCAGCTGTCCTGACCTGCAATGGTCATGAAAATATCATGGGTTGTTACTGTATTTTCAGAAATGTTGCAACTAAACCAGTAGCAATTCCATATGGGACTTCCCCCGCCCTCCTCCAAAGCCTTTAATAGACATGCATATATGTACATGCTCCAGTCTTATATGCACCCTAGCATCCCATATGTGAATGTAGTGGATCAATTCCCCAGAGATATATAAGTCTCCAGTAGGGAATTTTTCTCCGTTTTCTCATTATCCATTTTTTTGTGGTTCTCAGTGGCGTATTTTTTAAGACTTCTGAGTGGTGGCTCTGCTGTGACTGTACTCCACTAAAAACTCCTTCCTTTTTTTTCTTGAGCTGCAGAAATTTGAGGTTTTGGAATATATCTGCTTTTGGTCTCAGCATAGCCTTTGAGACCAGCCCTGCTCAGGAAAGGTGTGTGCCACTGATGTTGAAAGGATGTAACTGAAGGCAGATTTCTCTGGGGCCCTGGCCCATCTGGTTTAGGCAGTTCATAGTCACTGTTTGTGTTCCTACTCTTTCTTCTAAGCAGCTACTGCGTTTCCTTCCTGCATAAGTTTGAAACCTTTGTGAGAGTGTACTAAACCCAAAATTGAAGTGGTCTGCATTGAAAATAATCCTTTCCTTAGGGTGGTGGGGAAAAGAGCTTGGGATTTTCTTAACTATGTGTATCATGACACTGCAGATTGTCAGGGCACACCCCTGCAAACTGGAACTATTGCTAGTGTTTGCATCTGACATGTTAGTATTTGCAGTAGTGCTTTGTCTTGTCCTGTACACACGTGAGGCAAACAAAGGCAGAAGTACTTCTGCTACTTCCTAAATTCTCAGTGCTTATACTTGAAAATCTTGTATTCTTTCCACACTGTACTTTTAGGTATGGTATGGCATGGTATGTTATGTTATGTGGGGGTGCAAGAGATGCATGCATTATTAAGATTCAATTTGTTCTCTTTCTGGCCAGAGATTTTGCACAAGCTACATCCCTCTTCTCTAAAGTGGTACGTATGTCTTTTCTTTCAGCCATCCAGCACCAATTCTGAGCATTTCAGAACATATTGGTATTTTCCTTACTGTCCTTCCCCTATGCATACCTTGAGAATTTGGGTATATCTCCCTGTTAAAGAGAAAGTGAATGAACAACCTGCAGAACGCTAACAAATTATCCTGATAAGTTTTACCCATAAACATGATTCTTGTCAGTAGAAGCTATGCAGAAATGAGTGTTGATAAGCCAAAGAGATTTGTTTTCACTAGGTTTTCTTATATATTTTTCCTATAAGTAGACTGTCATTAGTAGATTAAAAAGTAATTCTTGGCTGCTTCACCTTAAAACCTGTAGCTGTAGTTCTTGGTTATACCTGTAACTCAGTGCCAACTTGTTTAGATTTACTTCACCAAAGAAAAAGCAAATAGAGAAAGAAAAAAGAAATGTGAAAGAAACTAAATGTAAACAGCACCTATGTGGTGTCTACTTTACAGGTTTTATAGTAAAAAGTATTTACTGTAATTGATTTTTGCTATGGTGAATACAAAACAGCCACGATTAAGAAAGGAAACAAACATTCCTGAGGTGACACAACAGCCTAAAAAGCCATCCTACAACACGTACAGGAACATTTTGAGCAATAACTATCTCAGAGTGTGTTTGGTGATGTCTAGTAATAGACTCTGCAGAACAAAAAAATTACTCCTACCTTCTACAGACCACTGTGTCACTGGGAATTGTGCCCACTTGAGCAAGTACTGAATTTTGCACGACTTAGAATATCTGAAAGTAAAGGTTCAAGCTGTTATGATCTAGGCTGCATTTATAGATGAATTTTTATCTAATTTAGAGAGTCCTCACCTACATTAGGTCCTTTATATCTTGAATACTTCTGTCACTTCATCCCCTACTTAATTACTTTCATTCTTCTCTAATTGAGTTTAGGGTAATAACTTTGATAACTCAGACACCATCTGGCATGGGAATATAGATTTCACAAAAAGAAAGCAGGAAAATTGCACTTGAAGTTCAGCAATATTTCTTCCCTCTCTCTTTTTAACAGAAATAATCAAAAACAGGCATGAAAATATTGATATTTCACAATTTTCAAAGAAACTTGCACCATGCCAAATCCAGTGATGTATGACTGCAGAGTGTACCTTAGAATTCCTCACATATGCTCCTTGTGTTAAATACAATAAATAATAACATGGTTGTAGTTATGCGATTGAGGCTTGAAATGAAGCTTATTTTCACATCTCTTGTGTGCAGCTGATAAAAGCCAGTTGGTTAGATTAGACATACCTGGGCTGCTCAGGGCTGAGTTTGGAAGGTATGAAATCCTTACACAGGCATTTTACACTGGTTAATCCATAGAGCAGGATCAGCATCAGCCTATTATGAGGGATTACAGTCTGCACAGCCACACAGAGGATGAAGATCGAATTTGCACAAATTTCAAAATGAAGAAGAGAGTTGGGAAATGCTGGGCTCTGAAATTAAAGCATTAAGGATCATCAGGACCTGATTATGAACCAGATCCAAATAGCTTGAACAAGAGAAGCAGAAAAAGATGGTGGTAGTGAATCAAAAAGGGAAAAGGCACAGCTGTGAAATTAAATACATAGTAATTGATATCTAACAGATTTGGAGGTTTATATGCTTGGCAGAGTAAAACTTCTGCTTTCTAAACACTATACTGTGACAGTAGAAGTGATACCACTTTACCTTTATTTGGACATTTTTTCCTGAGATCTGGACGCCTTTTGAGTGCCCAGTATGGAGAAGGAGAGAACCCTATTATGTGTACTGGGGAGATATCAGTGAAAATAATGTGGTTTTTGGTACAAAACTTTGCTTGCAGAGCTCTCTCAAGTATAATTCCAACAAAAACAAACAAAACCTCAATAATTCAAATGATTGATGAGAAATACTTGTTAATTTTGTGTATTTATTTGTCTGGTGTAATTATGTTGTCTTGAAAGTTCTGCTGAAGATTAGCACAGGATATTTAGGCTCCTTTAAATGCCTGACCATTTTGGTTTGTCCTTAGGCTGAATTAGTGCCTGCACCATAGCTGTCACAAACTTGTCACAGGTGCTGGTCCTTCCATTTGCCCACCCTGGCTGACGTGTCTGCTGTTACAGAATGTACCCATCACAGTAAAGCACAAGTCATTTGAACAGTTCGAATAAAAAAATTTGTGTTGCTAGTTCAAAGTGTTCAAAAGGCATAATTTACTATATCTAAAATTATAAGCTTTTAAAGGCTTTGTCTTCTGATCTTTTCATCGCAACAGGTGATGGTTTTTTGCAACTTTCTCCTGCAGGGATGAAAATGAGATTTTACCGCAAAGGAATTGAGCAAAAAGGAATGATATTTTCTCATGTAATTCCAAGATTTGACTTTCCAGTAAATCTAAATTATTGCAAGACTTTAAATAGAATTTGAAGAACTGAAAATACTGAACACAGACAGCAAATTTTTCACTCACTCTTACATCCCATGTTCTTCTTAATGTCCCAAGATTTTAATGACTGTCACATAATAGATCTATGTGGTCTTTAGGCAAATCTGGAATTTTACTTTTCCTGTTGATTGGACTCAGTCAGATTATTCAGGAAAAGAAAGAAAAGCATTGTCTGTGATGGAATTCACAATAAATGTTTGTGCTCATCAAATAAGAAACTAAATCATTTCAGTAGAAGTTGCTAGTATAAGGTGCTAGTATGAAATTTAAATATGATCCTGAAGTTACAGTTGTTCAAAAGAGGACAGAGTGTCTCTCAAAAACATAAAAAATCACATTCAAACATCCTATCAGTTGGAATTTTGCCTTAGGGACAAGATACATATTATACACTGTTGGAAATACAGAATTTTCTTCAGAGGAGCACATGAAGTCAGAGCTGGTATAACTCAATACATGTACTGTTTTAATCATAGTTAAGAGCAGAAGGCGGCATAATTTAAGAAATAAACATGATAGTAATAGTATGATAAAATGTTCTTATTCTGTTGGTTGCCTCAGTTTTTCCTGGTTAGAAGGTCATAATTTAAAAGGGAGAAGTCCATGGTTCCTTATTTCCTGTAAGGGTATATATTGCAGTAGCCTGTTCTTACAGGGAAAAGAAGGTTGATGTTAACAATGTCCTTTAACATTCACTCCTCAGCTTTATACTATGTCAGGTCTTAACAGCTGATTCCTGTGTCTAGATTAGTTCAAATTAATATGGAATAGGTAACTAAAAATAATCATTAAGATCCTTCCCTTTTCCTAGAACAAGGTGGGAGCAGGTGAGAATGGAAGCCACTTTTTTCTCTCTTCTTTTCCCCCCGCCCCGCCATTGTTGTTTCTTCTTTTACTTGACCTTTCAAAGGACTTCTACTATTACAGTATTATTTTTTTTATGTAGTCGATCTATTAGTTTTTTCCATATTTTGTAGTTCTTTAGGCATAAGGTATGTTGATTTGGATTCTTTTACTATGAAACAATTTTGACCAAGTCTCCATCTATTCTGCTTAGACGTTAAGATAACAAAAGATATTTCAAATGGTAGAAATTAATAAATCTATAATTACACTAACAAAGGAAGCTGGATAGATATTTTTAATGAAAATCTATCAATAGAAATACAGATCAATTGTAAGACTGTAATTGATCTCTACACACAACATAATACAGTAATTTTTGTAAG
The DNA here is from genome assembly GCF_025592945.1 of Manacus candei. NCBI lineage: Eukaryota > Metazoa > Chordata > Aves > Passeriformes > Pipridae > Manacus > Manacus candei. The sequence goes on from NW_026138066.1 coordinate 9,166,067, forward strand.
TGCCTCCATCTTCCTTTTACTCCAACACAAAAACTTGTCATAGACATGGATTAGTTCATACTTCACATCACTGTAGAATGCCTACAGCCATTGGCCCTGCACCCAGTCTACCTAACAAAAACATCTTTACAAACTTCACATTGCCTGTATTTATTAAAGAGGTCTCACACAGTATGTTCTACTTTTGATAGAAATTCCTGGAGATAAGGAGAACTTAGAAAACAAGAGATCTATTTGAGGAAAGAAAAAGAGAAAGTCTTTACTTAAATACATGCAGATCCTGTGGATATTGAGCACTGCTGCTCTGAGTAAAGCAACTTTGTTTTAGAATAGTAAGTGAGGATGTCAGTGAGGCTTAGCCTCAGTTTTGTCATACACAAGAGTAGGCGCATTCTTTAGAATTCATATTTAGTATCCTACATGTACATTAAGATGTTTCTGAGTGTCACATCAGAAATGTCAATTAGTCTCAAAGATACCCCTCATCTCTTACAAGACAAAACCTTACTAAGTAGAACATCTAAATCTTGCTCCTAGTTTGTGATTTTTAACCTTAATAAACTTGGCTGCTCAAAAATGAAAATTTTTATTTGCTTGCTTCACAGGAAGCTCAGCAGGTTTGTGATGGGGCACAGGGGACATGGCCCACATTCTGACCTAAAGCAGTGCAGCACTGTGTACATTTAAGGAACAACCTAAAAATGACTAACACCACCATGCTGTTTGCATGGACATATGAAATATTAGACCTATGCTTGTCTTCATCAGTCGCTGAGTTTTGCCTTTGGCTTACTTGAAACAAGATTATGTTTCTGATATGCTGTCTTCACTTTTGTAACAAATCAAGAGTATCATAAAGAAAAGTAATTTCCTCATGCTTTTTAGGAAACCTAGGTTACGAATACAAATTAAATCTCAGTCTTCCTGATATATTTATCAAATATATCTGATATAATATCAGTTCTGTATAAACGTATTTTATCTTTGTAGAAGGAGCATCTCTAATATATTAAAGCTAAATATTTTTTAAAAAGTAAGTGTTGAGTAAGTTAATGCAAAAAAGAGATTCCATATTACATATCATTGGAGTCTAGTCACCAAAAATAGACTAGCCCTGGGGTAAGTATCTGGCCACACTGAAGCTAATGCTGAAAGCACTGTTGATTTCCATGGGATTTCAAGAGAATTAAGGGTACATTTTCTAGTCTGTTTGTTTGTTTTAATTTTGTTACTCCCTCTTGTGTATACAATGGGGTTTGGAGATTTTAAGTAGAAAAGTATTATTTTGTCAAACACAATATGTTGGCCAGCTGTGGCTTTCTATTTGGAAAATGTGGGGAAATGAGAATTTAGAATTCCACTGAACTGTATGAGCATCTCATGTTTAATATAATTATAACTTTTGTAAATAGTCTAACTAATTGCCTTTAGCTAATTTGTGCGCTGGTTTAGGGCTATTTTTTATATCATGACTTATTTTTATACGTCCTATTTTAAAATGATGTGTGTTTCATTTCTGATGTCATAGCCATGACATGTAACCTACCATCTGTATCACTGCTGAGATTCTTTTTTCCTCTGCAAAGTGTGTTAGAAATTCTGCTGTATATAGTACATGACGATCTGGTATGACACTTTTCTTCATGAGGAGGACAGGAAACTAACTTCTGAGTTATTTTATCTCTTGTCATAAGTGAAGATAAATGTCATAACACTGATCAGCCGTCATGTGTTCTGAATATGCAGTTATTTGCATTTTCTCTTCACTTTTCTTTGGGACTGAAGTGGCTGAAATGACAGGTGCAGCAAATGAAAAGCGCTGAGAATGTGTGGGGAGAAAAGACTCAATACTGAAAGATATTAATAACTTTTGCGCTGCCATGTCATCAGAGAAATAACACTGATGTTATTTCATAACATTAAACTGGAAATTAAAACTTGTAATATTTCTGTCTGCATGTGTAATCTTCAGATACATTTAGAAAGAAGAAAAATAATTGATTTGAAAATTTGTTCTTTGCCACTTGCCTTTATATATGTGTGCTCATATCTGTTGTTGTTGGCTTGAGCTCTGTAAGATTTGAATATTTTTAGAGATCTGGTTCCTGCTGAGGAAGAAATGGTGTGGTGCAAAATTTGGATTTTTTTTTATTGACTTACTTATTTATCCTTGAACAACCCGTGATGCTCAGTCAGTATTCAGACAACCTCCTTTTCCAGCAGCCTCAGTCAAAATACCAGTGCATGGTTCTCCGATGGCATCTCTGTGCCAAGGGAGATTAAGGGATATAACAAGCTTTCGAGCAGGTTTCAGCATCAGCAACCAGCCTGAACTAATACTGCAGCATTTCTGTAGATGTGTTGAAAATCAAATTTTGAGATTCTGTGTAACAGTGCTACCAGGTGACTTCCAGCAACGCACATAAATTTTGCCATAGCTAAATTTTAAACTCTCCTTTAAGAGCCCAAATGCTGGCTTTCATGGATGCTGACCACCTGCATTCCCTTAGACCTTCCTCTTTTAACTTGTCTCCCATGTTTAACTAAAGCCATACTTTTGCTTTATTTTTGCTTTACTTTTTTTATAATGATTGAATGAATAGATCTTTTGCTTTACTATTCTTTCCCGTCTGATAAAAAAAAATTCAGGTCCATTAATACTGAGCCTATGATGGACTCTTAAACCAAAGTGATATGATAGGTACAAGGAGGCAGGTAGTTGTGTTACGGATTACATAAAGATCTTCCCAATTCTTTCTCATGTTCCCTTATCCCTAAAGCGACTGTGCCTCTGAACTCCTTGGGTATTAAGCAGATCTGAGCGTGCCTTGTCTGTCATGTAATTAAGGAAACGTGGAGAACTTAATAGATAAATGTAGTCTATACATTGTGTGTGTTTACCTGTGTTCTTGACCCTACAGTTAACTAAGGAGGCATGGCTATTACTGATGACCAAGAATAGCATTCAGGAAATGAAAATCTGATCTGGAGAAAGTGATATGAGAAAAAGCTAAACCAAGAATCACATAATGATATTCAATTTTCCTCCAGATCTGGAGGTCACTAGGAACTGATGGACCAAATCTGTCCACTAGAATTTCTGCAGGTTTTTTGAGGTGACCAGGCTGCCTTGTCACAGACTAGTTGTTGCTCAGTTTTTAGGTTGTAAGGAAGCTTAGGTAAATACTTAGAGGAATACGCAAAAGTGTGTCTTATATTATTCTTATTAGAGATATTCTGGTTAAAATGAACGGTTGCGTTTTTCCTCTTATGCAGGGTTAAGAATGTTTTTTGCTGTAGCTTGTAGATGTCACTATGTGCAAGTGCATATCTTCTGAATGGTTGGTCTGATGAGGCTAAGGAAGGATATGCAAAGCAGACTCTCTTGCCCAGGTTCCCCAAATCCAAGAGCTGTACAATCAGGAAATGCATTATAGCATCCATTGTTGCTTCAGCAGGGAAAGCGTGCTTTACATATGCAAATACTGCTCAGAAGTTTAACTTAATAATTATCAGCTGGAGTCTCTATTGATGAGCAGCTGAGGCTAATCATCAGCAACAGACTCTGAATTAACTACTACTAGGCTTTGACTGAGCATGCTTGTCTCTTGCTTGTGGCATTGTAGAAACCTGGAGGTATTTTTATAGTCTTTTCTAAGCTTATAGATATTTACTTCTTGTACTTTCTGTACTTTTAAAAAATCACTGTAAAATGCTGTGTTTTAGACTTTTTACCTTCCTATCTCTTCCACATTTTATTACTGAGCAGGAGCCAGCACAGAATAGTTCTAGTCTTTTACATCCCACTGACATGAATGATAGTCACAGTACTGTGTACAGCTGCAGGGACACATTTGGGCACATGCTTTACCTTAGAGAGCTGTAATGGCTGCCTGCTGCTGATTATGTATTCTGCTATATCAGGGCCTCAGAAGTTATCTTAACACAAAACTCACATCTAAACAGAGAGAAATATCTGGGTGTAAGGTGTCCAAATGGTTAATGAAAAAAAAAAAAGAGGTCTGCTTCTTCATAGGAAATGTTTAGATTAACAAATCCCATTGTTTTCCCTCCCACTCCTACTGTACACCAGGGAAATTCAGCTGGCTACAAATACTTACCCTGCAGATATCATTCATATGCCTTTTCCTAAGTGTGCTTTATTATTCACATCACACTCCTACAGGCCCTCCATAGCTTCCCTTCTAATTATTCCCTGCTTGCCCATTCCTATGAATAACCAGTGGCATTCACCCACATTCTGCCATTTAAGGCAGTTAGTAGTCCATCCTACTATGAATTGGATTTCTTATTTTCCAGGAGGTGCCACAATTTATTTAAATTCATCCAGATTGAAACTGTGAAGATTTATAATTGAGTTGCAGGTTTCAGCTTCAGGGCACAGGCACCCACTAGACAGTGGTTTGTCTCTACCCCCTTAGTGGAGGTGGTAGAGGGGAATGTTTCAGGGCAGAGGCAATGGATGCTTTGCACTGCAGGAGATAAGAAGCATTGTGTGACCCTTTGGGTCAGCTTAAGCTGTGGGAATGGTAACCTCTAACTGAATGGTGATTATGTCTGCAGCTGATCTAAAAGGGGTCATTTATTTGTGCCCCAAGTGAATACTGCTAATTGTGATGAGGTTGTTAATGGCAGAAAGTCATTGCTAAGTGATGGCTAGTCATCGCTTCTGTAGATAAGTGTTTTCACCAAAAATCCTATAGGCAACACCTCAGAGCCTGTGTAGTGTGGTCAAAGGACAGAAGGGACATTGACCCTCTTCTCCTGTTACAGGGTTCTCTGCAGTGTACTTGCCAAGCATTGTAGGAGTTTTCCCTGCAATACCCACTCAGTATCTAAAGATGTGAGTCTTCCAAGCTGTCACACTGGCAATCTTCACCTGCATACAAAGCTTTTGAAAAGAAAGAGAATATCCCTCTAGCTTTGTGGAGAAGGAGCTTCCTTTTCTCCTCGTTCTCCCCCGCTTCCCAACTGCTAAAGAAGTGGTTTGCCAAAAAATCAACATCTTTACAGGAATGGGACTTGGAGAAAATAACAATTCGTCAAGAGCACAGATGGCTTATTTAGAATCTAATAGGTATTAAGACATTATTTTCCCCAAGCTTTACTCCTGATATTGATAACGTGTTATCTTTGCCAAGTTCCCCTCTTGATAACATGTTATCTTCGTCAAGCCAAGTCCCTGATAAAATCTTATTTTCCCTCAGTGCTTACTGATAAGATATTATTTTCTTACATCTCCACTCCCAGTGGAAAGGAGAGAAGTGTTATTTTTAGTCCTTTTCTTGGAGAGGCATATATATTGCCAAGGCAATGCAAAACGGGGAAAGGAAGAATGAAAAAAAAGAACAAAAAAAAGTCATTGTATTCGAGACAAGGAAATGAGCAAATAATTTAAGACTTACGGGCTCTTGTTTTAAGTATGCTAATAAGCTAACATTCATAACTGGCTAATGAGATAATATTTCTTTTGGAAAAGCAAGCTATTAAGAGGAGCCACATTCAAATTCAAGAAAGATATATGTTTAGATTTTCTTTCCCTGTTTCTTCCTGCATTCTGTTGCTACATGCTTTCTCTTTACCTAGAGTGTTTCACTGCTTACCATCCTTATTATCCCTATTAGAAGTATTGTATTCACTCAGCCAACACATAAACAGCTCTCTGCAGCTATGCAGTGTGATGACCCTTTCTGAGGCACAACCCCTTCCTTATTTTGTGTGAAGAGCAAATGCAGCAACTCAGTGAGAGTGGTTCTTGAACCACTCCATTTACTTAATTCAAGAGACTAGAAATGATGTCATGAACAAGGCAGGGGAGTGTACAAAGAAAATGGACAACTTTGGAGTTTATAAAGTTGAATTTGCTCTGAAAAATTGTTTCTGTCTCTACTACTGAGTTCATTACATGATGTTCATAAAACAAAGCTATTTCAAGTGACTGCTAACTACTTTTCCTCACATTTTCTGGGTTTCCAACTTGCAGGCTTTTGCATTACTGTTGCATATGCAGATAATGAGGTCTGTCCTCTGAACAAATGTAGTGGAAGAAAAGGTGATTATTTCTTGAAAAACTGTATCAGAACCATCTCAATTGTACATCCAAAACTGGTATATTCTGTGAGTGTTAACGACTCCAAAACTTCTTTGTCTGACTGTAAAGAGGGACTGATAGTACCACCTTTCCCTTAAATAATTTCAAAAAATAAGTCAGTCATCCCTGTGCTGCATTGAAGTATTACAACAATGAACATCATAGGCCAGTGAGGGAATAAATAAGTCTTGTTTTCATTGCAGGGTATGTATGTGTGGTCATAAGCAGAATGATGAGGTGAAACAATCTGCTGGATAGCTGTGAGCACCATCCATCCACTGCACAGAGTGATGCCAATATTCTTTGGAAATAAAGTGGTGATCATGCAATTAATGATCCTGTCATCAGGCACAAGGGAATGACAGCAAAGATTGAACAGGAGATCATCATTCTCACATTTCTAAACTTCTAAGTGCCAGACTTCAGTGGCCAGTTGACCCTGGCTGGACATCAAGTGCCCGCTAAAGCTGCTCTATCATTTTCCCTCCTCAGCTGCACAGGGGAGAGAAAATATAATGAAAAGCTCATGGGTCAAGACAAGAACATAAGGAGGTCATTCACCAATTACTGTCACAGGCAAAACAGACTCAGGAAAATTAATTTAATTTATTACAAATCAAATCACAGAGTAGGCTTATGGGAAATAAAACCAAATCCAGAAAAAACACTGTATTTCCCACCCCTCACTTCTTCCCAGCTGAACTTCACTCCCAATTTTCTCTCCCTTCTCCCTCATAATGGTGTAGGGGGATGGGGAATGGGAGTTCTGGTCAGTTTATTATACGTGGCCTCTGTGGCTCCTTCTTCCTCTCATTCTTCCCCTGCTCCAGCATGGTGTCCCTCCCACAGGAGACTGTCCTCCACGAGCTTCTCCATGGCTACAGTTCTTCACAGATTGCTCCAGCATGTGTCCCTCCTATGGGGTGCAGTCCTTTGGGAAGAGACTGCTCCACTGTGGGACCCCTACACAGGTATCACAAATCCTGCCAGGAAACCGACTCCAGTGTGGGCTTCCCCACCGGGTCACAGCCTCCCTTGGGCAAACACCTGCTGTGGTGTAAAGTCCTCCAGGGGCTGCAAGGGGAGTTCTACTCCACCATGGTGCCCCATGGGCTGCAGGGGCACAGCTGCCTCACCATGTTCTTCAACATAGGCTGTAGGGGAATCTCAGCTCTAGCGCCTGGAGCACCTCCTCCCCTTCCTTCTCCACTGACCTTGGTGCCTGCAAAATTGTTCCTCTCGTGTATTCTCACCCCTCTCCTCTCTGGCTACAATGGCTGCTATGTAGTAACTTCTTTCCCCTTCTTTATTCTGTTATCCCAAAAGTGTCCACCATTGCTGATGGGCTCAGCCTTGGCCAGAATCCGTCTTGGAGCCATCTGGCATTGGCTCTCTAGCCCAAGGGGAAAGCTTACAGCAGCCACACACAGAAGACACCACTGGAGCCCCTCTGCTGCCAAAAGCTGACCACACAAACCCGATGCATTTTGCAATCCTGATGTTCTGTGGTTCTAGGTTTTTTGTGTATGATTGGTTTAATTTCTGAATCCGCTGATTGTAGAGGGCTATTTTGTTCAAGGAAAGGACAGTGAGAAGGTTATCTCTGCATATGAGCAGCAGGCAATAATGTGATTCTTTAAGTAAGGCTGTCCTACAGTGGAATTGAATGGTTCAGGTTTGGGTTCAATAAAACATGTTAATGTGTTCTTAAGTACCATTAACAGCAGTGGAAGTGAAGGCAAATTTAGTACTTAAAGGACATGCTGCAGTTCCTAAGTACAATTACTATTGCCTAAGTCCAAGCCTGGTAGTTGATTGGCATGTCCTGTGAAAACAGTCTCTCCTTACCAAATAACATGTAATTTAACACATATGTTGTCCATATATGAGAAGGGTTTGTGCTTGATACTGATGAGAGCAGCTTCTCTGTCAGAGCTGAGGAAACTTGTTTGGGCTGCATGGAAAGGCTTGGCTTTTATTTTTGTGCTGTCTCTGTCTAGTGAACATCAGTCTTCAATGTACTTTCACTGTTATAACTTTCTACTTCTGACACTTGAAAAGAATAAGCAAATAATTACCTTATGTCGTGTTAGAATGAAGAAGTTCCGTGTTCACGGACCTGAAGTAAATTTCTTGGACTGTATTCCACTGTTAAGATGGTTGTTTGGGCAAGGTTTTCTACTTCTGGCTGAGATTACACTGCAGTGTTTCACAAAAAGTTGTTGGAGAAAATAATGTCTTGGTGAGTGTGAGAATAGGGACTTTGGGATGCCTTAGCACCTACTCGTGGAGCCATATATCTAAAAGTATCAAACTGTTAGCAGAAGACTTCATTCATAGCTACCAGTATAGCCACTACCTACCAGAGCATCCAGCTGAGCAGAAGTTCAAGGTGTTAGATGATTAAAGCTGAGCTAGATCTCCAAAATAAAAGGGATAATTTATCTGCTTACACCAGGCTCATGGCCTTAACGGGGGGAAATCATGAGAGTTGCCTGCTACCTCACTTCTTTCTGTAAAATACTGACTTTTGGTTAAAATTGTTACACTGCTAGTCCTCAAAGTGTGCACAGATAATGTGAATTCTGAAATGTGAACAAATGTGAAATGAAGGAATGGCATTTTCTTGTATCTCTAGTCAGACAGACTGAAACACTGTCTGTGGGCAGCATAACTTCCTCTTGTCTAAGAGGCAGCCTAGAGTTCATTGCCATGACTTAATTCATTATAAAGGCATTACACGCTATTAAGCAGGGGATGAATAATAGCTAAAACACAGAGAAACCTCTAGACCTTGTAAAGATGGCAAAAAAACCCAAGTAGTTTGCCTTGATAGCATAAGAAATGTAAAAAATTTAAAAAAAACCCACCCAAAGTATGCTACATAAATCTACGTGCCTCAAATATTTCCTAGCACAATTGTAAGCATTTTAGTTCAGATTCATGTGAGAAACTCAGGATTCCTTCTTCTGCACTATTCTTCTCCTCTGAATCAGAGCAAATTTTTCTTTCCTACGCTCTGCTTCTTTCCTCCTTATCCAGTTAACCTTTGGATAAGCTCTGTTTTCTCTATGGCTTTTTCCCCCAGCAAACTTCCAATGCCAGTGGGTCCTTTTCAGGACTATCACCTCTCCAGTTTGATAACTAGAAAACAAGGAACTTGCTTATAATGCTTATCCTTTAGGTTTTGTATGCAAGAAAGAAAATTCCATTGCTTCAGTCCCTATCCTTTCAAATAAACTATACTGGATTGCTTTCTGAAGGCTTTAATTCATCCAGTGTCCTAAGACATGCTGCTTAAGTAGGTTTTAATGCAATCTGTTGCCTGAAATGCAGGTGACTCCTTATATACAGAAGCATTCAATAATCCATATAATTCATAATTTACATATTGTCAAGTTTTCTGAATTGTTGAACCTAGTGTGATGATAAGTCACTGATTGCTGTCAACCATGAAATAATTGTTCAGGTTTGGGTTTGGGTTTTGTTCTGTGGACAGTGGAATTTTGTAGGTCTTTTTAGGTACAGTTGTATTAGCACAAAAAGTCTGAAGTAAAAGTCTTGACACAGAAAAAAAATCTGAAACTGCCAAGGTCCAAAAATAGAGCAGTAACCCAAATAAAGAATGAAAAATAATAGCTTTATTATTATTTATTACACCATTCAAAAGTGAACTACTTGCTTCAGAGCAGAGCAATGTTCCTTATAGTGTTCCATGGGAAATCTTGAGTCCCAAAGTTGCACAGACCTCATTATGTGTTGTGCTATTTTATTTTATTTTGATTTAGATGAGATAAAAAGTGTCTAGACATCAGCTCAGAACAGTCTGCCAGTTACTATAAAATATAAAATTCAAGTACAGTGTAATCAGTTTAACTCTTCTACCAGAGTCCATCAAATATGAGTGGTCCCTAACATTAGCCCACTTACTCCTTCTTCAAAGATGGGATGAAACACAACAGTCCTTGCATTACCTTGGAAACTGGTAGGAAGAAAACCAGGGTAGCATGTGTTGCTGTTTGCCTACTAGACAATAGCTCCCAAGAGGCATTTTACCCTGTCTGTATATTCACTGAAGTAAAAATATCTTCACATGTCCAGTATGGTAAGAGAACTAAATCAAATAGTACCTTGCCCCCAGCCTTGCCAGCCTCAGATGTGCAAAAATTTTGAGTTACACGATCTCAGAACTTATGAAAAAAAATAAATAATTGTATTTCTGAGTCTTAAGATCAAACTCTGTTTACCTTTGGTTTTATAATGTTGTTTCAGATGGGTCCTGGAACTGTCATATTATTATTTGCAGCACAGAATTGGGATGTATGAATATACCAAATACATCAAGATACACGTGAGAATAGTGAACAATGTTACCAACAAAACATTACTTGTCCAACTGTATAAAGCCTGAAGAGATCATTCCAGAAAATATCTTGGATTTAGCACCTTGTAACATGGATAATTTCTATAACAAATCAATACATTTCAAGTAGTTGTATATTTCAAATCAAGAAGTTAGCTAGTTGTTCAATTCCTGACAGGATTTCCTTACTGCCTTTTACATACTGGCAGAAATATTTACTACTGAGAAAACAGTACTGGAGTTTGCTGGCATTTAAAGCTAAGGGTGCATAAACACTGAGCTGGTCTCATTAACTGCTGCAACTTCCAGTCTGAGGTAGTGAGATGATACTTTTTTTCAGTTCCTTTCTCAGACTATGCTGTTTCTTCTAAATATTGTGTATAAACAGTTCAGCTTTCCTGATGAATATACCTGCAGTTGTTCAGATATACAAAATGGTATCCTTTTTAAAAGACAGAAAACTTATAAAGTTTTAATTTTGGCAAAGTAACATTTATGACCTATTGATTTATGTCCGTAGAATAGCTAAAGAGACATTTAAATTTTTTCCATGCTTTGAAAACTTGATGAATGTTGTCCTGAGATTTACTTCCATACCTTGCTACCTTCTCTGGTAATTATTTGAGAAGGAAGCAGAATTCAGTGGCAAGGATAGGAAGCAATAAGGAACATCTGTGTCACTCTGGATATTCACTGAGGGGGAGTTATGATTGCCAGTGAAGTCTTTGGCTACATTTGCATTATAATAGTGTATCTGATGATAACACATTAGTTGTTGTATGGGTGAGTAGAGGTGCTGTTTTAATCTGAGAGTGTCCACACAATACACTCTTGCTGTCCAGTCTTCCAGCTTCAGTTCCATGCCTTCCAAGCTGGATGGAGAAAGATAACTCAGTATTCTATTGCATGTCTCATTGTAGCATGGCTCTGTCCTTTGTGTTGACATTTCTCTCTTGTTGCACCTATTATTTTCAGGCTTTTCAAATCTCTCATTTCATTTTTAATAATTATTTGCTGGAGCATTCAAATTTCAAAAACAGTGGTCAAACGTCAGAATCTGTCTTGAGACACTTTTCAAGCTCAGATTTATCCATAAACTTTGCTAATGGTAAAAATAATAAATTAGAAAAATTTTGCAGGAGACTGTCTGCTAGAAAATGCAAGATATTCTATCCAAATTATGTATAAAAACCAGGATAGTGATTTATATACATAAGAGGAAGCATGTATACCTGTATAACTCTGCAATGTAAATTAGAATTGAGATTTTGATTTCTATAGCCATTTTTCTTTTCATGAATTCAGTTTAGAGGACTGCTCACTGTTCATGTAAATGTGAAATAATAGAAGAGAACAAGCAATGAGTAGGTCTTTATAGCAGGGAGATAGTTTGGAGTTGGCAGGTGAGAAATGTACTTGTTAGGAGGAACTTCTAAACAATAACTGCATGATTTCCATCTTGTAAACCGCTCAAGCTGGTGTTCACTTGATAAAACCAAAGAGATTCTGCATTGGAAAAATCATTAAATAGCAAACACTCCCCTGTACTCGGCCCTGGTGAGCCCACACCTTAAATCCTGTGTTCATTTCTGGGCACTGAGGTGTTGGAGCAAGTCCAGAGGGGGGCAACAGAGCTGGTGAAGGGTCTAGAGCACAAGTCCTGTGAGGAGCAGCTGAGGGAACTGGAGTTGTTTAGTCTGGAGAAATAGAGGCTCAGGGGGGACCTTATTGTTCTCTATAACAACCTAAAAGGAGGTTGTAGCCAGGTGGAGGTCAGTCTTTTCTCTCAGGTAACAAGTGATAGGATGAAATGAAATGGCTTAAGTTGTGCCATGGGAGATTTAGATTGGATACTTGGAAAAATGACTTAGTGGAAAAGGTGGTCAGGTGTTGGAATAGGCAGTCCAGGGAAGTGGTGAAATCACAATCCTTGGAAGCATTCAAAAAACATGTGGATGTGGCACATGATGCTGGGTTGACAGTTGGACTCAATATTCTTAGAAAGCTTTTCCAACCTTAACAGTTCCACTATTCTATTATTTAATATGTGCAAGTAGAAAGTTGTGTCAGAGAAATACCTTATTATAAGATACTCACATATCTTCACTGAAAAGGAACATCTTGCTAATTATGACACTGTGGATAACTCTCATTGTCTTTTGTTTCAATTTTATTTCAATTGAACATTTCTGAACAGTGATTTAGCGTGAGGGTTTTCTACACGTTTTCAAACATTTGTACTCTCTGTGTAGGTAGTTATATCTTTATTAAAGTTATATGAGAACACATCAGCTGCATCCCTATTTGCTCTTTTGAAATTTGGTAGCAAAAATGTACTGAGAAGTGATGGTAGAATGTATTGCTTTATTTATGGACCCTAGTTTCAGATACCTTCTCTTTATTATACTTTAGCTCATTTTCAATGCTTATTTGAATAAAGAAAACACCAATTTCATATTTCTGGATTACAGCTTTTTAATTGAAGGTGTTGAATTGAACCATTATACTTTTTTCAAAATTCCCTTGTGTCTTTTTCAGCCAAAATTCTTTCCAGAATTTGACCCACATGTGTATTCAACATTTCTGTCCTCCTGAACCTCTTATTTCTCAACAAGCACATAATACCATGTTGCTGAATAAAACCCATCTGCTCCTCACATGTGAATCAGCTGGGGCTGCTGTTTGGCAGAAAATGGTTGCCAAAATGCTGTCATTTGACTGTGGAGGAAATGGGGAATAGGAAAATTATTTCATCTTGCATACATTTCTAAAATATATTTAACTGTATATTAATTGTCTTTGAATTAAATCCTCATGTTCTTGACTGTCTTCCCAGACTAGAGACTGGCAGGCAGCCTTATGCAGAACAAATGAAACACATGCTTATCTTTTACTGTGGTTTTAAAATTAGTAGGACCTGTAGCTCATAGAATTTTAGCATTTATCCAAGTTTACCACTCACTTAAGCATTGCCTTGAAGTGACAAGTGACATCCCTGCCTCACGATGCCGGCATAAAAGGAAAACGCAACTTCAAGTATATTCTGACAGAAGGGGTTTGTTTCCTTCTCTTGCAGATGGGAAGCCAGTGTCGCTGTCTCCACTTGAATCCCAGCCCCACAGTCCTCGGTACACAGCGTCGAGCCAGCGGGAGCGTGAGAGCTTGGAAGTCCGCATGCGGGAGGTGGAGGAGGAGAACCGCGTGCTGCGCAAGCAGCTCAGCCTGGCACAGAGTCGCAGCCCCTCTCACCACCATGGCAATCACTCCAAAACCTACTCCATGGAAGAGGGGACAGGTGACAGCGAGAGCCTGCGGGCTGGCATTGTGGCAGGGAACAGCTCCGAGTGTGGGCAGCAACCAGCAGTGGAAAAGTGCGAGGTAAATAAACAGAAGGAACTTGCCAGAAACAAAGCTTGATAGATATGATCCGTTAAGGACACTGCAGATCTCCATCTCCTTCACCCTGAAACGTTATTCTCGGAAGCCAGCCTCTTAAAGATTTACTGACTGCAACGTTTTAGATAATTTTTAATTATTCTTTTTCTTTTAAACTTTAAAACATTTAATCATCAGAATATCTTCTGAGTTATTATTTCATCACAGTTTTTTGTCATTTTCATTCTTGTGTCCCCAAACCTGGTATAAAAATCAAAGCCTTGTTCCAATCTGTGAAGCTGTGCTGATAAAAACCTGTGGCAAACTGACCCCATGTGTTTTTAAGTTAAATGAAAGCTCCACAGTGCTTAGAAAAACCTTATTCCTTTGTTTGTGTCTCTGTACTGGAACAGTTCAAGGTTTACAATTAATTAAATTGTGGCTTACAGAGCCAGCCTGTGCTTTTGACTCACTTTCAGGAGTGTATCTGGGTGTTACTGTGGGACCACCTGCTTTGCATGAGCTGTGTACAGTGTGATTGGCTGCAGGGAACAGGAGATCTCCTAAGAAGGTTTTGGAGTGGGCTTTTTTTTGGTTTGGTTTTCCCCATTTTATGCCAGTAGTTTTGTGGATGTCATCCAGATATTTAGTTGTCAGATGTCTGAATGGTGACAGGTCCAAATATGGACAGATACCAAACAGAAAGTCTTGCTTAAAGGCCTTGTGCCAATCTCAGCTGATGAAGGTATCAAAAGTAGCTTCCTCCATTTATTTCTACAAAGAAGGTAATACCTTATCACCTTTTATCTTGCTTTTTGCCACTCAAAGATAAAAGTTGAAAGACAATTAATGGGAGAGGAAAAAGAAGCCCTAATTATCTTTTGAGATAAATTCTATTCAATGGGAAAATATCAAATACAGCTTACGAATTAGTTACTGCTTCCCAGTTGGTTATCTTCGTCCTTCAGTGTGGAAAAAAGGAAGCAGCATTATTGTAAGGAGAGGGAAAAAGAGGGGTTTGTTTTTCATTTTCCCTCCTCCAGATAATGAGGGTCTGATTTTCCTCACTGAGAGCATTTTGGCAATTCTTTTAATCAGGGAAGGCTCAGGCCATCAATAAGCAAACCTCACTTCTCCCCTATTATTATGCCAAGGAGTGATGAGTTGAATCTCAGTTCAGTTGTTCAATGTACCAACCAATTTGGAACACAAAATAGCAGCTTAAAGTAGGAATAGTTTAAATGGCCTTGCAGTTCATAATGTGTTTTGCCAATAAGTTTACTTGCTCAGTGGGGTTTAGCATTGTGCTGGAGGCAATGGTTATATAAAATACAAAATCTGACATTATTTGCCATCCCCCTATCTCACTGCACACTATTTTGATAGCAAAATAGCTTTTTACTCTTTTTCCCAGGGAATTCACTCAGTAATTCAGTAACAGCAATGGAAGTTAAAATTAAACTTCCTTATTATCAGATTTGCCAAGGGTCTCATCATTTATCCTATTATTGTAGATGATATTGTTCTGTGTTTGTGTGAGTGGTTTCTTGACTCCAATCACTCTCTGTTTTCAGTGTTTCAGATGTACAAACTAAATCTTTTTTAGTTTCTGACCCTGGAATATATCACAGCAAGAGTCAGCAAGTTGGGTAGTAAAGAACCAGGGTTCTTGAGAAGAAGACTGGGGCTCTGTGGGAGACTAAGAGAGCTAAGACTCATTTCATTGAGTCTGCTCTTAGAGATTTACTAAAGATAACATTTCAGAATCTAATTTGAGATGGTCTTTAATGATGATTAAAACATTTGAAAATGCAATTACAATGACTGAACATTAAATCTCTGATAAAGCATAATCTGTATGATAATAATTGTGATCTATATCAAATAGCTGTGGGTTTGTTGCATTCCAGCCACAGCTTCCTACTCTGTTGCATCACAGGAGAGCTCTTCTGATATTGTAAAACGGACTATCATTACACTGCAAGAAAAGATCAGAGTCCCAACCAAGGGACTTCTCCCTGGAGGGAGCAGAAGCTTGTCATGCCTTCCCAGTAGTAGACAATTTAAACACAAACCTTGAAAATAAAAGTACAAGTAGCCCTTACACAGATGTCAGCACACACAACAGGCTTCAGAAGGAGAGCATAATGCCAAGAGAAGCTAACACGGTTATATACCTCTTTCTTGCTATGTTATCACAGTATCTTTCCAGCTTGTGCCCCCATTATGGGGCATGTACTTGGAGTTAAGTGTGCGATTATAAATATTTTAAAAAGTGATTTTATATTAGGAAACTGGTAATTAGTACTATAGCATTTAGTGGATTAGCAAAATACTTCACATTTGAAGCATTTTTACAGGCAAATTTTTATTGTTACTGTTCTCAGCAGTGTTGTTCAATAGGGTTAAGTGTGTAGTGCTCCACAGCCACCAAAAACAGGCCCTCACCAACTTAAACAGTGTAACACAGGAAAAGCAGATGTTACCAGCTTCTGAAAACTCTTTATAGTATATTTACAAATATGCTACAAATACAAGCATTTTGTAACATACTTTTAATATCTCTTAATCACATTCAACAATTATTTATGAAGGATTAAATATCTACTATGGAAGGCCTAGCTATCACTACTGAAAAGTTATTGAAGTATGAAATGTTTTACCAAAGATTATTTTTAACTATAGGAACTAATTAGAGTTTGTAAAACTCTTTATTTCATAATTCCAAAAGTAGCCCAAGGAGGAAAAAAATACCATCTGTTTATCTAGGCATCATAAACTCCTCATCAATATGGGATCTAAGGCCCAGTTCTTCATGTGGTTTTGGGTATCTTCTTCCCATTATTTTATCCCAGAATAGCCTTACATGAAATACTGCATTCAGAAGCAGATTTTCCTAGTCTGTAGTGGCTGAAGGATTTCTAAACTATGTTAGCATGCACCTTGGCATGACTTAAACTCCCTTTCCTAAAAAAGCTTAACTTCTTTAAGTGCCAAGTACTTTCTTAAGTACTTGGACCTGAGTGCTCCCTAAACTGTTTACAATTAAAAATAGTTCTGTTTGTGTCCCTGATCCTCAGCCTGTAGGGAGAATTGTGTGAAGAACTTCCACAGTGTTTTGATTACCTACTCATATCTATATATATAAACAGAGTAAGAATTGATTGAGTCTGGAAAGCAAGATGTATCATCATTTCATCTGTTGCTGCAGTGAGTTAAATTATCCAAAACCATCTCCAGTGAGTGGCCTGAATCTAGACTTCTTGAAACAAGTGGTGAACATGTCTATCATTCACTTTAAAGTGGGCATTGTAGGAGGATGAACATTTTCAAAGGAGCTCACTTTAGACCCACAGCGACTTCTGAATATCCCAGCTAGAATGTGACTAGAATTATCTAGAATTATCATGTCATGTCGTCATCAGTAAGGAGCATGCAGAGCCTTGGTGTGAGAGGTTTGATGGGCCATGTTGAGCCAGTCAGGCAGGCTGATGCACTTTGTGGCAGTTGGAGCATTCTTTGCTTATGTGGCTTCACTCCTAGGTGTTGGCTGCAGTATTGAGTCCAGAGGTTGTGTAAATCACAGTGGCCAGTTCTGGTGGGATGGGAGATACAATCTTCTAGCCATCTGCAGATGGAAAAGAGGACTTTGAGAGAGAACTTTTTTGAAGTCTGGGAGCTGATGCTTACAGTAGTATACTCAGGAGGATGCAAATTTTTTGAGTGCTTCCTTCTTCCAGCTACTGTTGTCCTATCTTGCTAGAATTTGGCTACAGCCAGCTGCTCGCTATCCAAATGTGCCTTTGGAACAAACGTGGAGAAAACTGGAAATATTTTTTTTTCCCTTAGGATACAAGCATCTGCAGACAGTTCAGGTTGATGACTTCATTTTGGCTTATCTGTTTCCCCACTGACTTTGTTTAACAGTTAGACAATGAAGGAGAGGAAAGTGAATCAGGAAAAGCAAAGGAACAGACTGAGTCTTGCAGCATGCTGCAGGCAGAAACTTGGGAAAAAAGGTCTAGATTTCTGTTCTGTTTGAGGATTATGGCTCTTTTGTATAACTGATTGCATGCAGGACTAGAAGTGATATATAATATCAAACACTGCAGAGAGGCTGAGCAGAAGGTACATGGGTGCCTGTGTCTCTGAACTGGAAAAGAACATTCAGAAGAGTAGCATGTACTGTGCCCTGGCTGAAACAGCATCCAAGGCAACAGCAACTACTAGACGACAGTGAGGAAAGAATGCTTTCAATTCTGAAATAAACTAATTTAGTAAAAGGAGTACAGATGTGGGAAAGTCCTTGACAGAATAAACTGATTTTTAGGGGAGTTGTAAGGTGGAGAGAGAGACTGTAAAGAGAGTGTTTCTGGCAAGTAGAGGTAGTATAAAATGATGTTGACAGTGATATGACAGTGCTGTTCTGTCAACCCCCCTAAAATGTTTGTGTTGGTCCAGTGTCTTCATATGAAATGTTTAAAGCAGGCATGATGCTCAATTAATTTGATTTTAACTGGCATTGAAGGGAAGGACCTTAGGTCTTCCAAAAGCCTGAGAAGGACCAGGTAGCAGGGAGGAGGCAGTGTGTGCAGTATCAGGAATGAGTACACCCATAGGAACCCATGCTCATGAGTACAGTACAAACTCCCGCTGCAATAAAAGTCATTAATAAGCAGCCTCTGTCCTCCCCTCTTATCACAAGAGAGAAACACAGTTTTTGCAAAGTGTTGAGCATGCTCAACTCCCATTGACTTTAACATAAATTTAAAGCACTAGTACCTCACAGAGCTGTTGCCAAAAGATACTGGAATCTTTTCTTTCTCACGCCTCTCTGGACAGACAGTTGTCTTATTAATGCAAGTCCTCTTAAAATCTTAGATCCTAAATGTGCCACAGCTTGTGAAACACACTCTAGGGCTGGAGGCAGCTGCAATGTTCATGTGGATGTTCCACAATGGCACAGCCACTAGGCAGTTTTATGATTCAAATTGTGCCCTATACCAGGTAATGTTCATGGATGGGGCTGTGGACTCTTTAGATTTGCCCAACACATGCCACCTCTTGTGTAAATCTGATTCTGTTATAAACCAGGCTTTGGGAACCTATGGCTGTGTGAAGAGACAGAATTCCTCATTTGTTCTCAGAATAGTGAGCATTCTGTGGAAAATGAGAGATGTGTGCGTGAGAAACCAGCTAACCAAGCTTCAAATGGAAGCCAAATGAGGCTTCCCTGCAGTTTCACAGCTGTGTCCCCAATGGCAGCTTTGTGCTGCCAGCGTGGTGAACTCTCCTTCATTTCTGTGACCACTAAGAAACTGAGTGTTACAGAATTTGGAGTCAGAAGTTGCTAGGGTTAATTTTCTTTTGTCCTTAGGGAATAAAAATGGCTGATTTTAAAACCAGAGCAGAGTAATGTAACACATTTTTCAGATTAGTACTTACTGCATAAATAATAATGGTTCGTAGCCCCTTTTCCATTTTCCCTTTCCTCCTGAAGAGATGAGGAAACCTCTGCCTCATCCTAAAAGGGAGATAAGAAGGCACAGAATAAGTGATAATTTACCAGTGTCATGAGGTGGAGAGAATGTGTTTGTGGGGGTTGTATTTAACATCATATTAACACTGCCAGTGCAGCCCATACTGGTAGTCACAGTCAAGGAGGTGGCTGCCCGTCTTCACAGCTTGTGTCCCATCGTATCACTGCCATGCATCCAGCCCTGGCAAACCAATTGTCCTAGTCATGCTCATCCACGAGAGCTTGCTCACCCTGTCCTTAGTGGCTGTGCATAAGGAAGAAATTGTACAAAATTTCTAAGAGCATATCTGCTTCTAATTATCAGTCATAATTTTAAACTTTAGTTGAGAAGATTAAAAATGTCTGCGTTTGCATACTCAGAATTGTGTGTGCTGCTTACTTGGGGAGGGCGTGTACATACTTACACACAGATGCTCTTAGCTAACAAATGCAGTTCTGTTCAAACATATGATGTAATTTAGGGGTAGTAATGACTTTGGAATGATGATGGTGTTAAAATCAATTAAGATGTTTTTAACAAACTGCCTCAAGTGGGCTGCAAACAGCTGCAAAACACCCACTCAAATCTTTAACAATTGCTGCACTAAATAATAGCACTGTCATGTATGTGCTCTCCTTAGTAAATGACAGAACACAGGAGCAGACTTTCATTTTTGTTCCTTTTGTTCCTTTTCTCCCACAGACTATCCACGTTGCCATTGTTTGTGCAGGGTACAATGCCAGTCGGGATGTTGTCACACTTGTCAAGTCTGTCTTATTTCACAGGTAAAGGTAGTTTTCTTTTCTTGTATATTGTATATCTGATTATGGCTAAGTAAGCTCTTTTTGTTTGGATTCCCTTCCCTGATTGCTTTTTCTTTGGAAGGAATGAAGCATGAAATTTGTGATCACCACAAATAATATTCACCTATGTGAAGATTTCTACAGTGAATTAGAGTGATCAGAGATCCACCTGCTACTCCTGTTGCATTGTGTGTTTAGAGACAGTATCTATCTTTACTGTAAAGCGTCTGCACAGTCCTGAATGCTGTAGCATAATAATAATGGTAATAACAGCATTGTATTCATTTAGCCTATTTCTGGCATCGGTTTATGGCGCAGGTGTAAATGATAAATTCACATTGGTTACTTGACTATCCCAGCTTCCAATTTAGACATTTGTTTTTGAAGTAAACCTGTTATTACAGTCAGTATATACTATTTCATTAAAGTCAGATTGGTTATTCTGGCTTTAGAACAGCTACTTTCAGCTGCTCAGAAGGTTTTGCAACCTGGTTTTAGCACATGGAGCACAGTTAGATCCCAAAATTGAGGGGCATAAATGCACAATGAAGACAAAATAACCCTTAATAGACAGCAGCCCTAGAAAAAGAGAATTCCCATTAAACTGTGTATATCCCTTGTCCAGTTTAGAAATGTCTCTCAGAGATGTTTTCCAGTAATGTTGCAGAAAGTGGATTAAAATAGGGAAGTGATCAGACTGTTTGACTCAAACAGGACAACTAGACTAATAAAATATGCTTACAGTATGAACAGGAGGTAGTTTCAATATGCTGCTTTATTTGAAAGATAATTTTATGCAAGGGGGATGACTCTTGTTCATGCCATGTGCTGATATCTTACAGCTAGTATGAGTGGGGCATTCCAGCCCCACATTTTGCTCCTTATATTTGCCTCCAGTCTTCTGCTGGAAGTCTTAGTAATCACTCCTTTACAATGGTTTTAGTACACTGTTTTATACCATTTGTGGTAAGTTTCGTAAAATAATATAAATTCTCACCTTATCCAGTACGGAAGAAGACTTGGTAAATACCATTTAATCTCCAAAATATGACAGCAACTTCCACTATCAACACATAGCCTTTGCAAGTCTTTTGAGAAGTAGCATATTCATGTTAGATGAGGGCTAGAAGCAGAAAATCAGTGCTAAAATAGACGTAAGAAAAGCAAAACAACAGTAAAAATCTGTGTAGTTTTCTGTGGAGAATTTTTCTGAATGTTAAAATTCTGTTATATTTTAAAACTATATCTATTTCCAATTAGAGGTTTGAATTATTCAGTGTAAACTGACTTTATATTGCAAGGATGTGGGGAGGTTTTGTCTATTTTGATTGTTGTTTCTAAGCGATTTCATGGAAAATCGTATTTTTGTGGTGACACAAGTTATCCCAGTGGTTAGTTTCTGCTTGTTTTTCTCTCCTTGTACTTGCATCCATTTTGAGAAGACTTTAATCAGTATGTTTCCAAATGTTCTGTAAATAATAGGAATCTCACAGCTCAAAGGTTTAAACTGCTTCTCTCTGTGTTACTTAAAGAAAATGTCCCTCTTTTACGTAAGCAACTCATCTGAGCAATTATCAAATTTATAAAAAATTCTGCTATATAATTAAATTATTAAATAATAATTAATTAAAATATGAAACCAAAAGAAAGGGAATTAGCATTGGTATTTCTAAGTCTGGATTCTGCTCTTATCAAGAGCATATTTGTTGTCTGGCTAATACTACTACTCATCTCAAAGGATTTGTCTAGCTTGGCAGAGGTGATCAAGATAAAGTCCAATGTAGCTAATGAAGCTTTAGTACAGTTAGTTACCTCCCTAAGATCTTGCTTTATGGTGAACTTGCCACCGGCTGCCGCATGAGAGGAGCCCTGAAGAAAAGATACAAGGACTCCCTGAAACAACATCTCAGCCTTGGCCATATTGATCACCATAACTGGTCTACTCTGGCCTCCAACCGGGAGGCCTGGAGACACACCATCTACAACACTGCCGTTTCCTTTGAGAACGCACGCAGGATCACTCTCGAGGAGAAAAGGCAACGCAGAAAGAACTGTGTACTGCAGAATACACCATCTAAGGAGTCTTTCTGCTGTGCCTTTTGCAATCGGATATGTCTGTCTCGTATTGGCCTCATAAGTCACCAGCGTGCCTGTAACAAACGTGGATAGAGCCTTCCCAAATCTTCGTTCGCGAAGCCTAGCCATGACAGTTAGTTACATTCAAGATAACCTATCTCCCTTGTTTGCTTAAGACATACTTAAAGACAAATCTAAGTCCATTCCTGCCTAGAACTAGCTTTTCTCACTAGGCATTAAATTGTTTGCTGGAAAAAGAATACTTTCTCAAAAAAGAGACAGAGCGTCTTACAGGCAATTCTTCTTATCTTCTAGAAAACACAGGCTTCTTAAGCATCAGTTGATGCTATGTCTACATGGCCATGCTTCAGTAGCAGTTCTTTCTTGGATCTTTATCTTTGGAGTGGCAATTGTGAGGAAGGATGGAGAATAAACAACAAAGAAGCAACAAACTCAGCTGAACATTGATTTAGAACCAAGTTTCCTTGTGTTGGTTGCCACGTGCAAACAGTGTTATCTTGGAGACTTGTATGCACTTCAGAAATGATGATGATTGGAAAGAAGGCTTCTTGTAGTTGCTAGGATCTATTTGATTGTACATATGAAAGATGGAGACAGGTTACTGCATTAGGAGAATTGAGTTAGGAGAGTTGAAAGTGGTTGGTGTGGATAGTAAATGCTTCGTGATGTCAGCCGCAAGTTTACCATCTGACTTAAGGTCATCAGTGAAAACAGGCATGGAGATGTCTCTTCTTCTAACCACTAAATGTGCACCAGGGAGTGCATCCTAGCTCGCATTGTCCAGTAAGCCAAGCAAAGCAGACATCTGAAAGTACTGTATGTTTCCAATGGAGAAGTTTGCTTAACGGGAAGTTTGCTATCCTAATCTCTAAAGTTAGGCTACTGGTCCTGCATTTGTAGGATCACCACATTCAATCTCAAATATAGTTTTGCAAGAACAGAACAAACATGCCTCCAAACGTTGTCAAAGAGATTTTTCCTTGAATATATCCTGAATACAATCTACTGGTTAAACAAGTGACCCCTCAGACCAGGCTTAATATCCTCGCCTGTCCTCCTGCGCCTCATTTGGTGTTTGTTGTAAGAGCACTGATTTCAGTGAATCTATCTGGAATTCATGTGATGTCATGTGATGTTTTTAGCATTTCTGTCTTGTTTAGTAATTAAAGCATGTTTTAGCAGTGCATTTTGATACAAAATGAGACCCTACTTCTGTAGGAAATTCTTACTTTGCTATCAGGAAAGCTCTGAGAAAAGGAGGCCATGTCATTCTACTCCCAGGGTGTATTAACATATTTGTTATACCCCCAACTTTGAGCTAGAGTGCTAGATAGAGACACAAACCAGCAGGAGCGCTGGGTCATTAAGGATAAAAGCCACAGGAGTTTCTATAGATGGAGTGTGCTGTCTCTTCTCTCTTGCATGAATGTACAGCAAATTTTGCATATTGAACATTTCAGCTTCCCACAGGTCTAAAAAAGCAAGTTTCTGATTGTAGTCATAGCATATATCACGAGAGTTAGGCAAGCTACTTGTTCAGACCCTTTGAGAAACTATATCTGCCTTCAGGTTCCAGAGAGTGGGAAGAGGAGAGGAAAGGGGTAGTGTGGTTGATTCCACATAAGGACACCAGAGTTCAGAAATGTGTTTCATTCCCAGTGGTAAAGCAGCTTGATTCCAGTTTTGTCTTTAGAAAACGTATGCTCCAGCCACAAAATCCCAGCAGCTTTTAACACCCAGTTTGACATAACTGACAGTTTGTTCTCGGGAGGAGACTCAGCTGAGCTGGGATAGTGCAGGGTTTGCAGTCTGATAAATATGCATTGGCAACACTGCACAGAGGGAGGCTTGTAGAATGAGCACTCAGTCCTAGTCTGCAACTTTCCTGCTTTCCTTTCTTGCACATCTAGTTCCCAATTATGACAGATTTTATAAATCCATTGCAGGCTAAAAAAAATTATCTCTGAGCCAGCTTAACACAAGCCAAGCTCGTACCACTGCGTGCTAAGTACAACGTAATTTTAGTTTTCCCAAACCAAAAGACTAAACACTAAAAACTAAATATATTGGGTCAAATGGGCAAAATCAAATGCAAGTAGTTTTGTAAACAGTGCTTATAGTAGTATGCAAAAGGCACCTGCATTTCTTTTTAAAAACTGAAGCAGTTTCCTGTGGCTGATAACTATCCTTGAATCTTTTGCAACTATTGATCCAAGTTAATTGGTGACTTTCAGTGTTTTACTCCATTTCTGAAAATTGTAAAGCTTAGAGGGCCACAGAAACAGCCCACAATTATGTTTCATATTGCAAAGATCATTTCTTTCCCTGCTCAGGTAAATCTTAACTTGAGTAAGAGGTAAAATGGTTTTTAATGCACTCTTTTATTTTCCAAGGACATGCTAAACACTATGTTTCATTTGGGAACAAAGAAAGACCAAAATTACACAGTTACAACATGTTGCTGGCTGTTGGGTCAACCTGACAATCTGTGAAAAATTAACTTCTCTTTTGTGCCAGCTAATACTGGCTTGGTTTTTTGTGCCTTTTTGTTTGTTTTTTCCCTGCTATCTTAGTCCCTCTTCTTCAGAGAAGTCAGTGCACTTGTTTCTTTAGCAGTGCCTCCATCGATGCTACAGCACTAGTGGCATAGTAATGGGGCTGGGGAGTGGTTTTGTAAGATATGTAAATAAAACCAGTCAACTAGACAAAAGCTTTTTAATATGAAGTAGCCTCTTTCCTTTAAGAAGGCTGTTTATAACCTTGAAGTTAAGCATATGTCTAAACATTTTTAAGATCAGAATATAATACTATGTTACAAATTGCTGTATGAATAATGAACTTTTTTTTTTCTTAGAACAAGTAGAATAAGGCAAACCAAGTGGAAATCTAAATTAAATAAAATGGATAACATGTAATTTCCAAGTAAGAGTCACAAGTCAACTCTGGCTGGTAATTAAAGCTTATGTAATCTAATGGCTATATTCCATGGAGCCCACTTTGCCTTGATGGAATTAATTTGAGAATTTAAAACCTCTGTCATTGTTTCCAACTTTTCTAACATGTCAGTCTATTTTGTGGGAGATTCTTCTGGCAAAAACTATAAAGCATGACCTGGTTTCTCTGATCCATATTAATGCATCAATATGCACACTTCTTTTCGTGTTTTCTAGCTGTCCTAACAATAGAGGCAAAATGGAGAAAGCAATGTTTAAAAAAATCTGCCCGTGAAGTCTCTTTTTACTTCTCAGAGAACTTCTTTAAACAAGAAGATCCATAAGTGATGTAGCAAGTGCATATTTAAGATCTCTCCAATAGTTTGGGGAGCATTTTAATCAATGCTGGATGTGAAGGGGTATGAAAAATCTTAATGGTTTTCACATTAAAATTCTCCATGTATGAGAGAAGGATTGTCATATGGGCATTAGGAAAAAAAATGTCCCAAGCTACCTTTTATAATTTCTGTTTGAAGTTCTTGTAACCATTTGTTACAGATATAAAAGGTATTACCTTGTTGTGCTTCCCTTAATAAAGTATAGGTTTTGGAAATAAACCCCCTGGGCTACTGACCTTTTTATATTCTTAGAAAATAAAATTCCTCTGTTGCAGAGAGAACTGTGCAACCAAGCAGCCAAACAGCTGCTTTTTGAATTACTAACAACTGAGCTATGGAATCATACAAAAGGGAAGAGTGAGTCTTGGTTCCCTACTCCCTTTTTTGATTGTAGATTTTTGTATTTAACTCAGTGGCTGTGACTATTTGAAAAGAAAGGGCCACAAATGCTTGAGCAAGCAGATCATAACTCTGATTAGGAATAAGTTTTGAAATGCAAAAATAAGATATCATGCTAAAAAAAGTAGAGAGGAATGGGTGCCTTGGAGTAGGATCCTTAATTCATGGCCTGACTTTTAAAATTACTGACATCTTTTCATTTTACTAACTTTGTAGGACCTCAGCGATTCTGAAAATGAGAGCATTCATTCAAGCTCCTATATTTAAGTCTAAGAGCCTATATTTAAGCATCCATGCCTGAAAATCTTGGCCAGAATCTCTATTCATTCACTTTTGAGGAAAGTAATTTAGAAAAATAAATGTGTGCTGTTTACACGTGGTTTACTTTGTCAGATAGTGTTCTGATCTTAAGACAAGTGGAAATAATTTAATATATGAAGATTTGCAGTTTTCTAAATAGAGTGCTTAAAACCTAGGGTTTCCACTTGATGGGAAATACCCATATTTTGAAATTACATTTTACCACATTAAGGCATTAGTGGATCATCATTTTCCATGAAGCAGAAACTGTGAAAAGTTGTAGTTGGTAAAAATTCATATGTTCAAAATCTTTGAGGTAAATGAGATTAAGTATTTATGGACCTTATGAGAAATTCCATGGCCATTTCAATACCTGTTTCTGTAGTGAGAAAAGTGGAAGACCTGGGGCTCAGAGTTCAAGAGCCGCCTGTTGTGACACCCAGAACACTAGAAACCTTGATTTCCAAACATGCTAATTCACATGAATACTGGAAATTTTCAAAAACCTATTAGTTTTGTAGGAGAAGTTTATCACAATTGCCATATATATTGACCCATATTACTCTGTAGTTGCATGTATTGTCACCATTTACAGTATAGTGATTTCTAGCTGTGCAAGATATAACTAGCCTCTACCATGTGTGCTGTTTTAGCTCTCTTGGTGTGCCCAGTGGAAAGTGATGTATATATGTTAAAAATAAGCAAACCAAACACGTGTGCTTTGAGTTAGTTGGAGAACTTGAAGAAAGACCACCTTCCATTTGGAGTGAGAGAAGAGGTTTATGCTGGTCATCACTTTCTCCCAAGACTTGATTCCAGGTTCCCTTCAACTCAACAAGTGGGTTGCACTGGAGTCTTTAGGCACAGGGTATTGGAAAGAACCTGTTGGGCCATCTCATTAACCATAGATTTGTCACTGCTTTTGCAGGAAACCACAGAATTAAAATCCTTTTCATAACTTGATCTGCCTTCCCAGCAGAAGGGAGTTGAGTTTTTCTTTAACCACAGCATCATATTTTTTCAGTTGCATGCCACTCAATTTCCAGTAGCAAACTTCTGTGTCTTCAGCTGCTCACTGAACTTCAAAGGCCATGTCACCCTTTCGTGTTATACAGGTGAGGTACTCTCAAGCCTATCTCAGAAGACTCGAGTATCTCCCCCTGCCATACCCAATCTTTTTTAACTGTAGCTGGTGAATGCCTGTGAAGGATAGCTGTCTGCATGCCTATCCCGTAACTGATCATAGGGGCAATACAGTTTCATTTCAGTTTTGTAAAGCTCATATCCCAAAATGTCTCTGTCCTGGAAGAAGACCAGTCTGAAGAAAGGAATAGCTTTCACTGATACCAAATGGTACAGCAAAATGTGCAAGTCTGATGAAGTACAGCTTTCAGTGGAATCCCTCACAATATCCTGATCGTTGCCCATGATTCTTAGAGCCAGTGATTCAATCATGTTGGCAAATAACTATGGCATCCCTTTCACATATCTCTTGAGAAAGATTTTTCATCTTACAGAATCTTCTGTATCTTTTACAACGTTGGTTAATCTTTAAGCTTTTAAACTTGTTTCATAAATCCTTTGAAGCAATCCATATCTTTTAGGCTTTGCATATTGCAGACACCAGAAGAGGTAAAAGATGTCATCTGTGTGTATGCTAGTACTGTTATCTTCAGAAGGTCTTCCAGCTTTGAGTCTGTGCTCTGTTGGCTTCTAACACCATGCTAAACCTCACATTTCACAGAACTAAAAGATCATCTGGAGTAAAATTTTCTGTGGCTGATGCACATTTAGTTGTAGATGTCATCAGGTCACTATACTGTTTTGGGGATATATTTTTGTAAGTGATAATCTTCTGCCTTGCCTCTGACATACACTTTCCTTGCAGCTGAATCTTTACCACGAGGCTAACAACTTGAAAGAGATTTCTGTGTGGGAGTTCAGCTACTCCTTTTTTCTTTTTCCCAGTAGGAGACGAACTAAAGAAAATGTCACCCACTTGTTCCCATTTAAGTTTCATACACTCTGGGTCATTCAGATAAGTATAAACTGCTACTGAACATCTGAGTGTCTTTGAGTCAGATTTTTTCTTTTCAACTAGCGTGTTTCATCTTGATATTTTATATCAATTCCATTTAACTAAATGAGGGTTTGGAGGAAAACAGAGCTATCTTGGTTTGAACTGATTTTTTACTCTTCTTATTCTACTTTGCAATATATGGATAAATAACCCTGGGGAAAAAAAAAAGAAAAGAAGTTACTGAAGAACACCAGCTGGGAAATAGTCTTACCAGAATCCAGACTCAGCCCTTGCTAAGCAGAGGGACCTATGTGGGATATGTATGTTGACATTCAGCATCTATTTGTCTTGAGATACTGCTTTGCCTGTATGCAAGGCCGCTGGTGTTGTACTTTGTTTCTCTTGGCCTTGTCTCTGCTAATGAGATGTATTTCCTGATCACTGCTATTTCCCGATTTTTTTTCTTGGCAAGGTGCCTGGTTACTGCGGAATCTGCATGAGCCAGGATGTCCTCTTCTGCTCTCCTGCTGGGCTAGAGAAGCAGATGTAATTGCTGTGATTCCTTTAGCTTGGTAATGGGACACTGCAGCTGGCAGCTTACGCCTTTCCCTCTCCCCTCCTCCCTCCAGGGCAAGTTGGAGATTGAAAGACCTTTGCCTTTTTGGAGAGCATGTTGTGACTTATTGTTTTGGATATTGTTAAATGCAGATCAGCTGTGGGTTTATTCCGCCATCATGATTAGCTCATATATAAGCCTTCTACCCACCCCTTTTCTGCTTTTCCTGTAAGCTCATAATGTGATCCACAGTGTCCTTGAAGCCAATACAGCAGCTTCACTGACAACCCTGTGTGTTGGGTTGGATCTTAGGTGCAGCATTTCTAACACTGCAAAATCCAACCATACATTGCTTCTCACAACAATCTCCTGTTTCTGCTGAGAGGTCTGTTATGATTCTATGAACCATTATATATATGTTTACATTTTCTCGTGGACTTTGTTCAGTGGGAAGCAGTATTACTAATCAAAGAAAGAAGAGAAACATTAAAAAGGAAGGCACATATTATTCATTAGTGTAGGAAATGGCGAAAAAATAATCTGCATCTTTTGGGTTAAGCCCAAAAGTGTAATGGAAGTATATTGGCCTGAACTAACATAGATTTCCTGACTTCTTGTTCACACTGAAGAATATAGTAGCACAGTCATCTTTCACTTTAATCAACATCTGAAACATCTTTTTAGATGAAAAATATCAATTAAGAAGTACACCCATTTAGCTTTATAAATTTCATAGAAATGAGAGACCACTATTCCAGCCTAGAGGTCAAAGAAAGATTGAGCCAATGCTTAAACCTAAACAAACCATCTGTCTTCTTAGTGGCTTTTGCAAACTCTGTCCTCTGCTAACAGGAAAAGTTGCTAAGCTAGGGATAAACACAGAAGACTACAAATTCATGACTAACTTCCACTGACAGGTTTTTGTACTCCTACCACAGAAGTTAAGATCAAATTTTACTGTTTACGGTCCCTCAAAGAGGGAGTGAGGTTAGGGGGTTTAAACAAGGTATTTGCAATGTTCAAGTTCACATTACTATAGAAAAATCCATACAGTCTGCAAATGGTGCCAGGGTGCCAGTCTTGCTGATACTGGCTTCATTCATCTTGTTTTGAAGCTTTTCAATTAGCCCAAGTCCTGTAACTACCAAGGTGAACCCAATTCTGGTGTTTTGAAGTAAAATGTTTTCTTCCTTCCTGCCTTTAACTATCCCTCCCTCTTAGGAAAAGGATGTGGGAAGATGTGCAATCTCCTTTCTATTCACTATGCTAGTGAATAGCTAGAAGGCACTCACTTGAAACATCTAGCTTTGGGTTTCTGTAGGACAGCTGTTGATTCCCCAAGTTTGCTTTGTAGAAAAGAACTGTGTAAACTTAATGGTCCCGGAATATCACCTAATTCAAATAATTATTTTTTAACCTTCCCTTGTACCTCCACTTCTCCACAGACTTCTTACCACAAAGATAAGTTGCCAGATTGACCTAGAAACTGAAAGCCAGCACATTCATAGCTCAAGTCCCCAAAGGGAGATTAATTTAGCCTTCTTTTAAGGAGCCAGTAGAAGGAACAAGATCCTTAGCTGTTATAAATCGTTGCATTCCACTGAAGTCAAAGGATCTCTATTTGTTTACAACCACCCAGAAACTGAATGAGTATTTCTGTTCTTGTCATACGTGTTCAATTGTGGCTCAGCATTTTGGCCACAGAGCAGGACTCCACTGAACATGCTGTACACTTTAAACTTGACATCTTAGACATAGATAAAGTTTTGTACGTTCTGATGTTGTCCTTTAACAACAGGAATCAGGAATCCTTGAACTAATGGTTTTCTCTCCCTTCTCATACTAGGCGAAACCCACTCCACTTTCACCTCATCGCAGATGCAATTGCCAAACAGATCCTGGCAACTCTGTTCCAGACATGGATGGTCCCTGCTGTGCGCATAGACTTCTATGATGCAGATGAGCTCAAGGTAAAGACAGCCATACACAGGTGTTAATCATATACTTCTGATTTCATGACATCCCTTTTTTATTAGTCTCTTTTGCCTGGTGACTTGCAGGGGAGCAGTTGGCTAAAACATTCTTCCTGACTGAGACTAATTCCAACTCACATGACTGGAACTTCAGTTACACTTAACTAAAAGATGCTAAATGGCTAAAATCAAGGCAGTTTCTCTGCTAATGGAATATGTTGTTTAGCAGCTTAGAATTTTACCTGCTGTTAAGAGGATTCTGGCTGTCCATCTAATCACATTCTGTTTTGCTAAGGAGACTTTTTGCTAGTAGCAATGGTGGAATCGTAAGTATCTTATTCAATAAGCCCAAGTCTTTATTGAAAACACTCAACTGCCTTGCATTCCTTAAGCATGGATCTGTAACACCATAAGTACATATACTCGTGTGTACACTCGTATACAAGGTATCAATACTATAGTTCAAAACAGCTACCTTTTTTTATCTGGATGCCCTTTCAAAAGGAACAAATATGAAAAGAGTTCCAAGAAGGGGAAAAAGTCACTTACTCAAAACATAAAGTAATTATCTTTTCATAGTTACAAAGTTTAAATTAGAACATGAAGGCACAGCACTGATTTTGAGCTGCATGTTTTTGAGCTGTGGAGGTAGAATGAAGTATTCAGATTTTAGCATTTGGAGTTGGTGGCAATAAGTATGATTTATCAGACTGTTCTGAACAGCACCCTGAAACAAGGAAAAAAACAAGATTTAGCAAATTGCTGTACTAATTAAGGGGTAAGCTCCATATTGTAGAATCTTAAATACAAAAAGGTTTCAGAAGAGATGGAAAAGGGAAAAAATGATCCTTGAGAAAAATACTTTGTTTCTAACTGGTTTCATTTTTTGTGGTTCTTCTACATGAAGCCATAAGCTGATATTAACCTAATTAGCCAGAGATCTCCCTTCTGTTCTTTATAGCTTCATAGCAAGGGGGAGGTTTGTTCTTATAAATCTTGTACATGTCTGTGTTACATGTGCTTTTCTGCAAATTGTAGGGCTTTTAATTAGCCTCTCAGCTGGGGAAGACAGACCTCTCAGTGTTTTCCTTCTTGTCATTTGGGTACCGTCCAATCTAGTTCAGTAAATAATAACCAAGAGAGCTTACTTCAGTTATCCCCAACTTGCTGATTTACGGGCAAAGCTCTGTGCAAATAGGAGCCTAAAGAGCAAACTCTTGTTTTGTCCCTCTGTCTTCACACAACCTTAATTTTTATACAATCGGTGACCTAAATTAACACTTGGCTGTTTTGCATGTAACCCATAGGATTTAGGTTGAGGACAGCTTTCACACTGGATGGAAGTACTGATGCATATATACATCTTTCCAGGTTTGCCACTCTTGTTCAGGGCTCATACTGCATACCAAGCAATTTCCCTTATTTAAGTAGCCAAGAAACACAATATGTAGTGCTCAGCATAGGTGAATGTGATAGACACTGCCAAAGGAGAGCAAAGAGCTGTAAATATAAATGGAGTTTTAAAAAGCCAGGTATGATGCTGGCTCATATCCAGATCATTCTGCAAGTTTTAGCAAAGAAGACAGAGGAGCTGTTTACAGACAGCTGTAGGAGCTCATCTCATTTGTTTCCTACATAGCCTCTAGAGAGGATTTAATGATTGGTTTGGGTTCATGTATTTCACCTGTACTCTTGGGAGCTATATTATGCTGGCTGGTGTTAAGAAAACACAGAGCTGAGGCTAGAATGTTTACTAGGAAGTCTGTCTTTCTCTGAAGTCATCTCTGAATCCACTGGTACAGTATATATTATGTTTCACTTTAAATGAGCCTCCATAGTTCTTTTTAAAACATGTAATCAATGCCATTTCCTGACATTTAAAAGGATTTAGACTGAAAAATAGCATGAGAATTTTCTCCTTAGCTTTTGTTCACCAATGTTCAATTGTTTTGGAACACATTTTAGTTGCTACAAAAAACATTTTATTTCATGTTTGTTTTTTTCTCATTGGATATGTATGAGCTTCCAGCCTCTTCCTTCTAATGCACCAGGAGCTGGCATGTTACCTTAAGCCCTTAAGTCCTGGGAAAAATCCTGCTTCTACTCCTGTTTCCACTCAAACAGTGGAAGGGAGCACCTAATATTAGATCCTCCATAAATAGTATGGATGCTTTTTTGTTTTCAAGTAGCTATTTAGAATTGGGGCTACAGTTTCCACTAGTGTATTAGTTTTTTAAAAGGCAGAATTTGGAGACTAAAATGTTTGGCAATGTTTCTTAAAATATCCTGCAGTTCTTAAAAATGCATACTGTTTAGCTTAGAGTTAGAGCAACCAGTGTCCTGAAAGGAGGTGTAGAAAATTGGGCTCAGCTGTGGCTGTTGTTTTCTCTCAAGTTATAGAGGAAAACTGGAGGCTTCACTGCAAGAAAGAGAAGACAAGGTACCTCTGATTATATCATAATTTATAGGGCTAACAAACCAAGATATCTACTTTGCTGCTGTGAATTAAGCATGTCAGATGTTCCTTTTAAAATTTAGAGAAGAGTTTTTTTTCCTTTTGCAAGGTGACACAGCTGTTCACGTTCATGTTGCACCAGGAAGAGCCTATGTTCATTCTCTCCCTAAAAGCAGGTGCTGCTGAACTAACAGCAGCCTGCTTGGAAGAGGGATGGAGCACAGAAAAGAATGGCCGAGGAAAGGTGTATCTTTGTTTGAGGCACGTGATAAGGGATGGGGGTAGAAGGGGGAGAGACTTGACTTTGGAGCTCAGCCAAGATAACATTTCCAGCAGAAGGGTCAGACGCAACTGAGATGGGAGCTTGCTGGATATATTTCTTTAAACCAATTAGTCTGAGGTTTTTAGCAGCCAGTTCTACTAAGATGATCGTTAACCTCCCCCAACATAACTTGGCCGGTCTCCTTGCCAATAACCACAAGGGAGATAGGTTGGTGCTTAAAAGCTCTCCCTCAACTTGCAAGCTGTTCAGATTGTGAACTCTCTCCCATTAACTAATCTTGCAACATGCACTTAGTAGTCAGTAATAAGCATCCTTGAAGTATGGGCAGCTGATAATGGTGCCAGTAATTGAGCTATTCCATAGCTACAGACTTCATTCTTGTTCTACTCAGTATGGCCCACTGTAGTGGGTTTGTGTAGTTAAATAACTCTTCCAAATTTATGTGGTCACATGCGGCTGTGACTACAAACTAGACGGTTACTTGGCAATGTAGATTCACTTTATGGTGATCACTTTAGTCATGTTATTCAGCTTGGATCCTAATGCAGTAGATGTATCTATTACAGCAATGCATCCCAAAAAATAACTGGAAACCAAAAATTGTCTTCTTTGAACATTGAAAGAGAAAAACATACCTGTGAAACATTTATCTAGAAGACACATTACAGCTGTGACTTGCACATATCAGGCTGCAGGATATTGTGATTTTTTCAGTTCAGTCTTACATGAAGAAACTCTAAAACAAACTATTGAAGATGTGCAGCATGAGAACTGGCTTCTGCACTTCATTGTTTAACATGAAATCTCATGTCAGTTCACTCACAAGGAGGTATAAGCATTAAACACATTGTGATCCGCGTTGTACCAGAGCAGAAGGAACAGCTGATAAAGCAGTACTGTATGTGTGATGGGTGGAATACAGATGAGGAAGGTTTGCTTTCCCAGATGTTGCCTGACAGACTGATGACAACATGACTTGGGCTGAAGAAAGCAGAAGGGAGAATGGGCAGTTGCTGTGAGTAAATCTTGATGGCCCAGATAAACATAGTCTCTTCATCACTGATAAAGCAGAAAAGCCATCTCCTTTAAATAGTTTAGCCCACAAATGTGCTGCATTTGTTGATTTATGAACTTGAGGGGATGGTGAATGGGTTTTTGTAGTAGATGAGCACTTGACCTTAAAATGAAATGTGTGTAAAGCTCCATACTTTGCTGCATATGTGGACAATATTCCAGCTTTTGCTGTTCCTGGATACAGAAGTCCACAAATCTGACTACCAGTGCTACATTAGGTGATTTCATATCAGAAATGTTGTAGTCTGCACAGTCAGTCAAAAACAGTGGTCTGATCCAGAGAGCAAAACCAAGCTGGGACAATGCATAGCATAAAGATCACATAACTTTAGACCTTTATTTAATTATGAGTCATTTCTTAGCCACTTCCATCTGAACTGTTAAGGCAGTTCACTAGGTCAGTCGTTGACATCATTTGGATAGATAGATGGGCAAGGGCTGTGAGATCTAAGCAGAAAAATAAAGTTTAATTCTTTGTTTATAATCATAGTGTAGCTGAGTCTCAGAGCTGTGCTTGTGTGCACTCCCAATGTGCTTAAATTCCCAGAGTGGTCCAGGAACTCCCAGGCTTGTCGTCTGCATAGGTGAGATAAAGGGCTGGTTTGAGACAGCAGACCAAGTTGAAACTAGGTGATTGATTGGACTGCTGGCCATCTGCACAAGAAGTATTTGACAGCTTGTTACAAGAGCTATCCCAGTGGGAATTTCAGACAGTTCTTGAGATTTCCCAGGCAGACCCTGCTGTGCCTAGACCGATTTGTATGCTTAAGCATGTCGATTAACATCCTGGGTGAAGATTCTGGTTGTCCCAGATATTCACAGACAGTTCCTGCAGCAAGTTAATCAATTGTATAAGGGTAAGACAATCAATAGAAGCAGTTCCTGCATGTGTAGAAATGATCATGTAGGACAATCTTTTGTACATGCTTAAGATAGGAAATGTTTTGTATATAGTTTAAGGTTATCTATATCAATGCATTATGCATGTCTTGCAGTGGTCACGTAGGACCCCATGCCAGCTGGATTACAAAACTTAGAAACATGTTTTAGGGAGTCTCACTCAATCCAACTAAGATGACCCTGCGAGGACCCTTACTACAGAGATTCTCTTTACCATCCAGACAGCAACCAAGTGTCCTTTCTAGCACATTGTCTTGCCAATACAAGAATTATTCTAAGTCAGTATCCTGTTAGCTGTTTTATAATATTCTCTATGTGTAAATGCCTTTGCAGCAAATTACACTAAACGCATCTCAAATGCCATGAAATCTTTGGCTACCAGTAGAAGCTTTTCCAATGAATGATAGCATAGATAGGGCTGTATGTATTGTACATTGCCATATACCAATTTTGGAACCATGGTCAAGCAAATACTTCCAACAGAATGGCAGATACCACCTGCTGAACATGGGAGAGAGGGACCTCACTGGCAATTGGGAAGATGTGAGAGTGTATTTGATAAACAGATTATTAGCTTGTTGTTTTTCACACCAGCTGCATAGGGTGACAACAGTAGCAGTGTTGATAAAGCCTTGAACAACAAAACTGACCAGCATTCTCCTGCATTCCATCATCTTCCTGGTCAAGTAGTTGCACTGGATATTGCAGAAGTAGCCATCCATAACAATTTATTTCAGGATAATGGTGACTAACCCCTAACTATCACAGGTTTTAACAGTTGGACTGTATTTGTGTTGCACTGCATGCAGATTATATATTGCTTAAGGGCAGTGCATGTTTATTTATCTGTTAAGTAGTTCACTGTATGCCTCAGAGGCAAACATACAAAGTTATAAAGCAGAAGTACATTACTTTCCTTCCTTTCTTTTCCACTTCATATGCAAGATCTAATTGCTATTAATGCAATACAGAATGAGAAACACAGCATCTGTTAATGTTTACATTCATTTACACAGTGGTAAGTATTCAATTAAAGTGTTTCTACAGCACTGAGGTGTTGATCAAATACTGTTACAAGTTTCAGTGGGCTTGGAATGCTCCTGTATTTCATTGGTCTTTCTGTACACTGGCCTAGTGCACATCAGTGAAATAATAGGCATACATTGCTGTTTCTTCCTGCCTTTTCCCTTTCTCTTTAATTTTTTTTTAATATGCAAATTTAATATTTTGAAAACCAAAGTCAAAACATTGTACAGATTTTTATAACTTACATGGCTTAGTTTTAGATTTGAATTTCCACATTATAATTGAGACTTTGTGTATTTGCTAATGAACATACTGAATACCAGAGACATGAAGTTTCAGGTGATAAAATATGCTTGTGGTTGTGACACAATGATACCATGTTAAGAACAGGGTCTTTTATCCATAGTTTTAAATACACAACTGGACATTAACAGACCAGGTTTTGTAAGCCAAGATATTTTCCTTTAGACTGTTTGGAAGGAAATGAGTATCTACCAAGAAACAGATAGCAATTCAAAGTCCCCAGCACAGTGGAACCTTTGTGAACTGGTCAGAATCTATCCGTGCAGAGTGAGTAGCCTAAGCCAAACTTCCTCTACCCTCCCAGTCCCTCTTCTGCACAAAAAAGAAAAAAGCCATGCAACATTAACAGACTATTATTTAAATGTGTTTTCTGATATTATTCAGACCTAGAATATGAAGAAAGCAATTTTACATAAAATCAAACTGTTTCTTAGAATTCTGCCTATTCTAAACAGGTAGTCATGAAAGAATGCTGTGGAAACCGGTGGGGCTGGTCAGAAATTGGTCATAGTGCCATTTCTGACTTCCAGCAGTTGTCATCTGCTTAGTGACATCTAGCTTTCATGAGCAGCATCACCTCTAACTTTGTGGAAGGAGGCAAGATACCAAGTGTGGAGTAGCTTTTTGCAGATTTTTACGTCATTTCTCTTTGGATTTACAAATGTTATCAGTTAATTTGAAATTTGGAACTGTAAGAGTTTGGTATACTGGGCTGAAGCCCGATGTGATGCAAGAAGGCGCAGTACTTCTGGGCCTCTTTCGAGGGTCCCAGTCTGCCTACTGTGTTGTGCAGTGCTTCTGCTATTCCAAAAGAAAGCCTCATGCCTACCTTTGTAAACCTCTTATATTTTCCTGCTGTTGCTGGTGCTTTGAAAAAAACATTGAAGTTCTTGGTTAGTTTTATAACTTATTTCTAATTGTTGTAGGCTTCTCCGTAGCTCCACCTTTTTCTCGCTTCTGGGGAAGCACAGTACAGTTGTTCTGTATTACCTCCACCAGGAAGCCAGTGTAGCTGCTCTTTGTAACATATGTGAAGTGACAAATAAGGAGCCAACTCCCTTCCACTTACATCACCCACATTCGTATCATAGTAGCTGACTGTGACATTTCAATAACAAGGATTTCTGTTTGGCATTCAGCTTCTTAAACATTGCTCATTGCAGCAACATGTGCTGCACCTCCAGGGAAGGCAATTTTAGCAGAGAATGAGAAAAAGATGAATAACTGCACATGAGATTTTGCAAAAATTATTCAGTTTGACAAAAATTAAAAAAGGTGCCCTGGAAAAAAAAGAAAAAAAGGCACAGTGTCTCGAACCAACTCCTGCAACTATTATTTGTCCTATGCATCCCCATTACATGAATATCCCTATTTTCTTAGAACGTTATCATCCATCCATGAGAAATAAAAACATTTTGCTGTCCTAACCTTGGACATGCAAAAATTGTTTTAACACTTTGATCTACATGAGGGGTGTGGGTTGTTTATCCCTTGTACTTGCTGGAGAGAGTTTATGGTCATCCTGTGCTCCACCACAATTTTTTTTCTTGGTACTAGAGATAAAAAGCTGGGAAGATATATAATGACTAGATCTTAGATGGTCTTAGATCTTAATGGCTTTTCACTTGCTCACAAGGACACCTCCCTGTCAAAGGGCATTTGATTACTGATAGAAGAATAGCAGTGACTGTTCAGGGCATTCCTAGTCAGGTTCAGTATTGATGTGAGAATCTTCCCAGAACATTTAGTGATTCTTGCTTTTAGATTTACGAAGAACTGACCTATATGTATTTCTATGTCTGACTGATAAGCTGAAAAAAGATAGCAGGCTAAAAGGACTCCAAGAATATTCTTGATTCACCACCAGGGAGCTGAAAATATTAGAATTCATAAAGTACTTGGTGTTGTCTTGTTTCTGAGAAACAAGTGAGATTCAGGGAAGTGTTGCACGGAAGTTCAGATGTGAGCTACTTCCCATGGAGTGGTTCAACAGGCAGTGTAGGCACAAAGTATTCTGAAGAACTAGGGCTGACATAGTCATTCTTGTGGTGAAAAATGATGTTCATCTTATCTAGGCACACCTTTTTGTATGACCCTTTTTCTTAGCACTGGATGGAAATGACAAGCCATGCTGTGTACCTGACATAGCACAAGAGCACATTGAAGTCAGTCTTCTGATAGGTCTTCATAAATCATCTCAGTCTGGGTAAGGGTGTTCAGGCTGATTCAGACTTTGAGTACTTGCTAACATTCTTAATGAGATACCATTGGTGGTACCTCTTGAGTCAACTTGATGTGAGAACATTTAAATTTCTAAATTGGGAAATTTCCTTTCTCTCAGTGGAGATATCACTTTGCAGATCAAACTGACTTAATCCTGCAGAAGTTTCATTCTTTGAGTTTAAGTTGATGGTGTCTAGGTCTCACCCTTTCAGAAACAAAGATGAAAACTGAGTAGTGTTTTGATCACTGATAGTTTTTCCAAATACTCCTCCATTATTTCAGGTTTGACTGCTTTCACAGCTGAGTGGATTCCACAGTTTTTAGCTGATACAGATGAAAGCCTATAAAATAGCTCCATCTGTATTGTTTTAATCAGGCATTTAGGATCTGTATTCACCTGGAATTATGGTGACACTGATGGTCTTAGCCCTTACATCAGATGTTTCAAGAAGTGTAAGAGATACACACCTGCTACATGGACACTTCCTCTAAACACTGCTCATGCAAATTAACTGTTTTCTGAAGTATTTGACAATATTTAACTAGAACCTAGGCAATAAGCTAGAGACATGTCATGATCTTAAAGTTCAGTATTTCTTGCTTTGAAGGAGCCCAGCTTTCCAAATAATGTCTTTATTTTCTTCTGATTGTTTCTCTAGTTAGTGCTGCATTGTTTGAGAGACATCTTAGCTCTTTCTAATAACAAAGAAAAAGAACACTTCCCCCCCACCAGTCACATTCACTGCTTCTTATACTAGGTTATTGTTAGTTTTGCTTGTTCGTAATTGTAATACATTTTATCCTTTATTATCCTTTTTATTCCAGATGTGTTCCTGGAGCTTTTTAGTCCCCAGGAGTTTTGATCTATTGTAATACTTACCATTGGAGAAAAGAACACTGCTTCGCGTAATTTTTGTTCTCTTGAAGAAATAATTGCGATATAAGAAATTCCATTCACCTGGCCTCCAACCCTGCAGGATGGAGGATGATTTATTTTCCTGCAAATTCTTTGCTTTTTCTGAAAATAAGAGAACTAATAGTTCTTTATGGGATATAGCATTTATTCCACTAGCTGGATGTGTGTTCCACCCACTAATGGCCTCTTTTTTGGTGCAGCATTTTCAGCTGTTGAAGTTTTACCATTCTTTCTTACTTTTAAGACAGAAAGAGTAAGAGCTTAGGTCTGGAGAGGGTTGATTTTACTGGTGAGGTGCTGGATTGTGGGTAGGGATTTTCTTCGGAATAGAAGAATTAATCCTTTTTCTCATATATATTTGCTGTGTTTTGACTTCCTGTTACTATGTCAGAGACCTAATGGAAGCTACGTTCCCCACATAGTTTCCACAAATCATCCTAGGACATCAGGAAAAGGTTTTTCACTGAGAGGGATGTTGGTCACTGGAACCAACTTGGTGGCTCCCCAGGGTCACACCACCAGGATCTTGAACTCAGGCCATGAGACCAAGCCTGACAGAATTTAAGAAACATCTAGATGACCCTCTTAGTCATATGGTTTAGTTTTAGATCGTCCTCTATGGAGCAGAGAGTTGGACTCGATGATCCTTATGGGTCATTCCAAATTGAGATATCCTATGGTTCTTTCTTATGCAACTCTGGCTGTTGCATTGAAGTGCATATGGTTTTGTATGGATACAAACAGGACAAGATGTTTCAGTCTTAAACAGGTGAGAAGTCATTCCGTCAGTATTTTTGGGGTTTCGTTGGGGATTTTTGTGCACATGATAACTGATATTTTAGACCTTCAGTTTCCTGCCAGGCTTTACTCAGTTAGCAACAGGCACCATAACTGTTCTGCAGCCTTCTTTCATCATACTTAAAAAAACGACTCTTGCACAAATTTTCCAGTAGGGAAAAAAATCCCACTTCAGATAAATTTTCATCACTGAGCTGAGGCTGTTTCTGTTCAGCATAATGTGTTTATGCACGATATGGTGTTGCTTTTTATTCTGAACAGTGAGTCTTGATGACACCTGTTTAATATCCTGACATCATGCAAAATACAGATTGGATGCCTCTGGACTTTGATCCCAAGAGCTGCATGGAAATTTGCTAGAACATATAATGGCTGCAGCTAATGTGCATGTATTTGCATAGTTAATAAAGTTAAAAAGCTGACAATGATAGTATTTTCATGGATTTGTATCTTCCCTGATGGATTAGTACAAAAAGCTTGTTGATTGAGTTCACTAGCAATTAAAGTGGGCAATTGATCTTTCTTATCTTTCCAAACAGATGAAGTGAGAAGGGCAGCCACAAGTTACTTTTCACCACTGGGCAAATTCTGGCCGGATCTACCTGTCAGTCAGCTTTTAGCAGAAAGCTCTGGCTTCCTGCCATTTTATCTAGACCAGCCTGTGTGTGTGTTTTCACTCATTCACTGACAGGAAGGAAAAATAAAAAAGGCGGTTTTATCTTATCTTCTAGGGAAGGCTTGAGCTTTTGCCTCTTCTAGAGAGGTAGGACTGGGAGGCTGGTGTCTGCCTGGTTATCACTGACCCTCTCTTAGGATGGTCTGACTCTTGTAGGTCCTCCACCCTTGACCACCGCACTGGAAACAGTGTAGTTGAGGCCAAAGACCCCAAAGTAACAAGAAACAGCACTAACTGAGACTGACCACACTCTTGTGTTCTGCAGTCTCGTCTTGCAAAAATGAATAGAGAAAAACAAAGAGGGCATTCAGCATTTTGGAGATAGCAAGAAACAGTGGAAAAAATTTAGAATTTCTCAAATCAGAGAGTAAAGAAAAAGACTCAAATGGGAACTGGCTGTTTGAGTTTGATGGGGCTAAGCAAGGTGGGAGGAAAGCCAGCCAAATACCTAAGGGGAGGGAGATGATCCTCAAAGCTCCCAGTAAGTGAATTATCTTTTGGCTATTCCTTTTCTGAAAAAAAGGTTTGGCTGAATGTCTTGTTACCTAAATGGCAGAAACAAATAAAAACAAACCATCAATTTTACTTTATATGACAGTCTGCAGTTTCATCCATATAAAGCACGTTGGTTCCAAACATGGAGCATGGATGAGCTCTTGGCACCCTCAGTTAATTTTGTTATTAAGGAAGTTGTTTTGAAGAAGCATCCTTAAATCACGTTTTTCCCACTTATCTGCCCTTTTTGTGCATGTGTGTATTAGTGAGAGACTTGGAAAGAAAGAAAAAAAAAAAGAAGAAAAACAATACTCAGCATCAGTCAGACTGTGTTATGGACTTTGCTACAGAGATGAGAATTAATTTGCAGTTATTCTCCTTTGCTGTATGCTGATGCTGATTTGGGAGGTTTTGTTTGTTCTGCATTCTTAATATCTAATCTTCCTTTCCAGTTGTTGCTTGCTCCATGGTTTCTGCATTTGCTCTACATTATCGAGGAACCAGAGGTTCAGATAATCATCCATTTCTATCTCAACCTTTTTGCTCACTGGTATTTGTATCCAAACTTGTTGCATGTATGTGTGGAAGATACCATCTGTTTCTTAAAGTGAAAGATGAGGCAGAATTCTATTAAAGTCACCAGTGCTTCTGTGATGAGTAAGAACAACAGCGGCAAAGGCCAGCAGAAATAGAAAAATAATTTTAGCAAAAATGTATAAATTCCCATCTCCTTACAGTTGTTTCTTATTGTGAGCTATTATTATTTCCTAAAATACTCAGGCACCAGAAATTCTGAATCTAGAAAACTTAACCAGCTTTGCTGGATTTCTGGTTTCCTTGACAACCATTCATATAAATAGTAAGGACTTGTTATGGGGGGGAATATCAGTATAATTGAAACCTGTGAATCACCCGGGAAAAAGCTAAATTCAAAGTTGAAGTTACAATTTATGCAGCAAACATTAACAGAAGAGACTGTTTTCATTTAAATAAAGCACTTCTGTTAATGTTTGCTGGATACCTGCTAGGATGGAGCAAAGGTAATGATTTTCCCAAGGTGAGATGCCAGAAGATTCCTTTTGGGTCTCCTCCTGAGGAAACTATTACAGGTGACAGTCACCTTTTTCTTCTCTTTGGTGACTTGGAATTTCTCTCTCTCTCGCTTCAGATTTTTCTTTTATTATTATTATTATTATCTTTAAAAAAGAAACACAGCTAGAGACAAGCATGAATGTTATACCCATATTTAAAAGTTAACCTGCTATTCCCCTCCTTTTAACCTGCTATTTCCCTCCTTTCTCAATGATTCAGTTAACCCAGCCTCAGCAACAATATATTGATATTACTCTCCTGGAAGCAAGATAGTGAGAAAGTCCCTGCCTGGAGTTTAAACACTGGGGGAGGTATAGTCAATGTGAAATGGGGAGGACTATCCTAGAACTAATCCTGATCTATGTTAGTGCTGCTGGAATTGTGACTCAGGTTTCAGGAATGTGGGGAAAGGTGTGGCAAATATTTACAGCAGATGAAGATTCACACAGATGAATCTGTGAAAAACAGTGATGAGAAAAACTGTCCATCAAGAAAACTGCTTTGTGCCAGCAAATCGATATTGTTTGTTTACCCCCTCTTTTTGGGCTTTGTGTTGCAAAAAAACCCTTAGTTATATGATAGCCATTAAAGTGGTGGCAGTATTTTCCTCCAGTTTAGAAACAAAATGAAAGACTTAAATAAAGGTCTTATGATTTAAAAAAACAATATCTTGCTACTTCTGGTGTTTGTAGTAGCAGCAAAGCACTAAGCAAGTAATGAAAAAGCTGTGAG
Source organism: Manacus candei (assembly GCF_025592945.1). Lineage (NCBI taxonomy): Eukaryota > Metazoa > Chordata > Aves > Passeriformes > Pipridae > Manacus > Manacus candei. Next base: position 9,209,888 of record NW_026138066.1, read on the forward strand.
AACAAGTTATCAGCTGTGTCTAGAAAGTTATTTATCCAATCTGGGGAAATAACAGTCTTTATTGTTATCTGATTCACACATCAGAATTTCCAGGGTTGTTTCCCACGCCTGGGACATGAATTTGGCTGGTTTTCCTTCACAGAGATCCCTCCTGCTTTATGTTCTTTCATCATGTAGATTGCACTGGTTTTCAGATCAGGGTCAGATACAATTCAGAACAATTCAGCTATGATTTGTACACATTTACAACATTTTCATGATTTTGCTGTGGCCTGGAAGTTTTGGTTTGTTTGCCTTTTTTTGAAGTTAGTATATCACCTGACTAATATAATCTTCAGGAAGATAGTGCCTATGTTGAAGAAAATAGATGATGAATACTTTCGGATACTTGCATTTCCATCAAGTCATTCATTACAAAGCCTAATTCACATTTTTGTCTATTTTAATCAGTATATTCTAGATGCCAGATGCTTTTAATGGCAAAACCTGGCATGTCAGCTCTCAGGAGGCAAAATCTACAGACTGCCTTTTCAACATCCTCCAGGCTCTTCTGTTTTCTGGCTTCTATTTGCTGCTGGCTGTTTCCTTCCCCAGCACAGGGAATCTGCAGTTTGGGTGGTGGTGGGTTTGGTTCTTCTTGATCCCATTTATTAACCCATCTGTGAGAGTGGTGGGGGTGCATGCAAGTGGCACCTTCTACCTTCAGGCTTGCTGTTTCCCAGCCTGGTGCTTCAACCCAGCCATCTGACCTACAGGCTCTTGCAAGACACTGGCCTTAGTGGTGCTTTTGTAAAGTCAGCTGAGCAACAAGGCTGTCTTTTATTTGGAGTGGGGATGGGGATACTATGTTATAGCTGTGGATTATTTTGATTGATATTTTTTCCAAGCATATCTAGGAAGATGCAGTGAATGTAGTGACAAAACCAATATATTTTTGAAGGTTGCATATTTCCAGAGTAAAGTGTTTAAGGACATGCTGCCAAGCAAAACGTTCCATCAGCCAAAATTCCATCTTACCACACTGAGCAAATGTGACCCAAATTAAACTGGTAGATAGCCGGGTCCAAAGAAACAGAAGTCATAAAGAAGCTGTGACCCTCTGCAGCAGGATGTTGCTGAAAACTTATAGGACTTCAAAAACCAACCTAATTCATGAATGAAAAATCCACCAAAAGTTATTAATCAAAAAAATACCACCTATTGCTCCAAAATCTGTTGCAAATTGCTGCAGCGTGGGAGTATATATGGGGGCAGTATTGCTGTAGAATTTCCCTGGGTTTATATTCTTCAGTAGGCACCTGCCACCAGCCGCTATCAGATGCCAGCTACTGAGCTCAATGGACTCTTGATCTGACAGGATACAGGCACCTTAAGTTGTTTGTCCTTCCATGTTGGTCACTGTCATTCTGTTCATGTTGTTATCAAATTTGCTTTCTGCTAAGTCTACAAGTCTCTATCCCTTTCAATGAGGCTCAAGTGGCCTGCCCTTGTATAGTTATTTAACTTACTATGGAGAGTCAGTACTTACCTGGGAAGCCTGGGCAAGTTTCCTCATCATTTATTTGTGGGGGAAAAAAGCATATTAAAATTTAAAAAAGAATAATCACACAATTCCCTAAAGAAGTACAGTATGACAGTTAAAGTCTGGCTGAATATATTTGTCATTACTTACTATAAGAGTTGTGCGTTGTGATCAAATGTGGAGGCAGCCAAACTCAAGTGTTTTTAAAAATAGAAATACCTAAATACATAGTCACTATACAATTTGTTCACAAGCAGGGAAAGAGCCACCATTTTCCCTTCTCTCAATCACAGAAACAGGGAAACAATTTAAAGCTGTATGTCTACATCAGACTTCTCTCTTAAAAATGGCACTTCTGCTAACTCTAATGAAAATGTATACAGTGGTAGCAACTGTGAGAAAGCTGAGTTAGGTTGTGTACAAGAAGTTTTAGTCAGTGTTTTAGTCAGTTTTTCCCAGTGATAGAGCCCAGTTAGGGAAGACAACTTGCTGGTAAAGCATCCCTTAACATCAAGGCTGTTGCTTCCATTTCTCTGGCATTTACCAAAGTGATCAGTTATGTACTGCATGCAGACTCATGGGCATGTAATTTTTATATTAAAATAATTTAGATAATTTAGTGTATTTTCAGGCTTCAATTAGAGAAAGAATAAAGATGGTTCTGATGAAAGACCTTTAGTAAGTAGATGCTATTTCACTTAACTTACTTAAAAGAATCACTGTCAGCACCAGCTAAATGCCATTCTTTACTCTTCTGTCATGAACAAAAATCCAGACCTTGAGAGCTAGAGATTCAAGGTGTGCTGTTTCTGCTGAACTGAGAATTATGGCAAAGTATGTCACACTATTTTGTTTCTCTTTCTTCTTTTACTAACTCTGTTTTTTTTCTCTTCCTGATGTATCTTCTAGGAATATTTGTTCTCTGAAGGCAACTCTGATATAGCTTGTAAAGCAGATGATTCACAAACATGGCATATATGGGCCATTTTAACTATGCCAGAGAAAAAATATATATTAAGACTTACAGAAAGTATTTAGACAATATTGCAAAAAGTGACTAAACATTACCAATTATGTCAGAGTGGACAGCTTAAAGGTTGCAGAATTTTCCAAGAGTTTTGCAATTATTTTTTTAAGAGTTAGGCCACCATAATTGTCTTAAACTGGCACTTCTTAACAACTGTTGTGGTTTAGGAATGGTGCTCCCCTATTTAATGCCCCCACCAAGACTCTACCAAACCACTCATCGCTTGCTCACTCCCCTCTTCCCCTCTCTCTTCCCACTCTGGCGGGATGGAGTTGAGAATTGGAGGAACTAAAGGTAAAGATCATGGTTGAGGTAAGAACAGTTTACTAGAAACAGCAATGAGATAAGAAAATTAATAATAACAGTAACAATACTAATAACAAAAGTATACAAAAGAGAGAGTGATTCATGTGCAAAAACCCCAGACCCTGAGACAATGAACAGTGGCTGACAAAGCCTCCATGTTTTTCAACTGGAAGCCACACCCTTCTTCTCAGAAGTGGGAAAAGTCCTTTTCCCCCACCCCTGGCAATGACATGAGGTGGTATAGAATACACTCCAGGTCCTGGCCTAAACTAGGACAATGACCTGTTCAAACACTGCGCTCTTGTATTTCTTCTCTACTGTGTGTACAGAAGACTATATGTAGTACCCAGAGAGAGTGAGCCTTCACAGTGCTGTTGTGGAGTGTAAGGAGTCTTCCCTAGCATGAATTGGGAACTGTTGCATTATTCATGAATAGCAAAGCCATGAAGAAATTATGCTGGGGACTAATTAGGATTTCTGTTTGTGTCTTAGTCAACTCGGCATCACAGGAGAGAAAACTTTAGGTAAATTGAACTAATTGACAATCCAAAGTTCAATATATGCTCAAATCAAGCACGTGCTATCCAGCTGTTTTAGACGATGTGGAATAGGGACTGCTTTCTTCATTTTTAAAAGTGATCCTTTCAGACATCAGGCTTCAGGATGGCAGGCTTTTGGCTTCTGTGTGCCAGATCGGAAGGAACTGCCTGGCAAGGATCTCTTCCATTCAGTGATACATGGCAGTGGTATTGAGAATCCTGAGAGCAAAGAAGGGAACTGCACCTTGGAGGTGACTATCTTTTCCAGCCACCTTTTACCTTCCCTTCTTGTCTCAGGCTATTCATGCAATATCTGAACCCCTGCCTTACTAGGCTTATTTGCATAAGCATATTAAGTGTTGTTTTGGAGAAATATTGTATTTGGAGTAATAAAATGAAGGATATGCCACCCAAAATTAATAACATAGGGATGGGTAAAAGCGAACATGAGTCTGTAAAATGACTAGCTCTTTTAACGTGTGAGGTATGACTGGTCTAGTACAAGGATGTCAAGTGGCAGATTCAAAGCAATATAGTTTGTGAAAGCAAGGTAGATACTGCTTTCTGACACCTTGATGTGATGGTCCATTCCTGAAGCCCTCCTGTGGGAGAGCTAAGACGACAAATAACTAGAGTTTTGAGGATGTGGATTTGAAATTATCTCTCTTACACACACAGAAGACATTTCTGGGGAGCATTGAGGTTTCAAAAAACCAAACAAAACTTCACACTTCAGTTTTCACTTTCTGGTTTTGCTTTGTTTTATGGTAACCTGCTTTTTCTGCCTTCCCCCTTGAAATTTTTTCTTTCTCCTTGAAGGTTTGCTCTACTTTCCTCAGTCCTTTTAATGAACTTAGTAGTGGGGAAAAGCTCTGTCCTGATACAGGAATCCTGAGAATACAGAGGAAAGTTGCATGTCATTATAAGGGGAATAGAGCAGGTCAGCTTACATCATCATAGGCCTTGTGACTTTATATTCAAAAAGAAGTGTGCTCTAAGCACCTATTATTAGTCTTTCTTCAACCACGCTTCCAACTTCAAATAAATTTTAGGAACTCATTCTCTTACAGGAAGGTTTCCTTTAAGGATTTTGGAGGCAATGAGTTTTTCTGTGCAAATGCTGTTTCATATAATAAACTTTACAGTGCCAGTGAATAGATATGAAATAGTTAAATAACAGAATAAATCTCCTCAGTTTTATGAATGCACTTAGTTTCTGCCTACTTTCTCCGAAATATGCTAGAACAGATTCTGAAATCTGTAACACTCAGGTCCTCTCTAGACAAAATACTAATTGAAATTAATGAGAGCATGACTTAAGGGAAAACTTAAAATCTGGGAATTATAATGCATGCCCTTTAAAACATTAAACAATAGGAGTTTCAGACAGGGAAATAGAAACTTTTCAAAACCTTCTATATCACACTTTCAGAAGTGACTTTTCATACTTGACAACTTGAGTCCCACAGAAAGAAAATTAAACACAGCTCATGGAACATCCTAATGCCAGCTATGGAGCTTGGTTTCCCAACTTATTTTAAAAGCTGTAGAAATGTTTTGTTTAGCCTGTACTGAAGAAATGAAAATGTTTGAGTTTGCCACTTCAATATGTAACAAACAAATAATGTGGCTAAAAGTGTTCTGTCACTTTCTCTACTTTTGAGCAAGTCTGTATGATCTCAGTAGTTTTAAGTTAAAGATGTAAGGCTTAAAGAAACATTTGAGTGTGTAAGAAACATTTTTCTTACAAATTTCTGTCGTATTATACCAAACGACTGACCTTTTGAAATTTTGACCTCCAAATCTATAAAAAATATAAGTAAAAAAAATTATGTTTGTTAGTTCTACCTCAAGAGTCAGAAAATTCTGGGAATGGCAAACACAAAATCTTTTGTTTTGGTTGAAAATGAAAGTAAGGTACAATATACCTGCAGTTTTAGATTAAAAATATATTTCAATTTTATCAGGATACATGAATGCCTCAGAACAAGTTGTACCGGACCAGAAAGGCTCAACTAATTTTAATTTTATTGTGTAAAGCAGTTGCCTCAGAGAACTTTTCTTTTCCCAAGGTTTCAGAAACTTTTGCGTGTTTCAGAGCTTTTGAAGTAAATTTGAAAGCAGGATTTTAGATGACTTTCCACCTCAGAGATCTTCCACTATTACAAGAAACTAGTGTCCAGGAAAAGTTTCTCTCTCTAATGAAGATTATTTTTTCTTCTTCTTTCCCACTTCCCATTTCCTATCAAGTCGGAAGTGTCTTGGATCCCCAACAAACACTACTCTGGGATTTACGGGCTGATGAAGTTGGTTCTGACTAAGACTCTACCTTCTAATCTTGAGCGAGTCATTGTCCTCGACACAGACATTACATTTGCCACTGACATTGCTGAGCTATGGGCCGTCTTTCACAAGTTCAAAGGTATTTTAATGATTTTTTTGCTGTCCTTGTTTGAAGGGGGAGGGAGAATGTTAAAGCAAACAATACAGTGGGGGTGAAAGGGCTATCTAAGATTTGTTAAATGTTTTCACTCTTAGTTTTTGGTGTTTCAATATAATTGTTCTCTTTGTGAGCTCTTTTCTCAATGATGTTCAGTATAGAATGATTGACAACACTGATTATCTATGTAGTTGGTTTTATTGATCTGATTATTTGGGACAGGTGAGAGCTTGACAATACAGTAGGTGATAAAGAATTATGAGCATGCTCTAGTGATGTGCTATTCAAATACCTCTTGGTATTTGAATTTCCAAGTATTCTATACTTGGAAGAGCTTGGGGTTTATTATTTTTTAAATAATAAAAATATTTATTACTTTCAGTATAACTTTTCCATATTACCTCTGAAAGTGAATGAAGTTCGGATCATTCTTGAACCAGGGAGGAGGATGAAGGTAGCAGAGTAACACATGTGAATAGAAATGAGTTCCTACCTGCTCCTCTTAATGCGTTGATAAAGGGTTCTGGATTCTAAGTATCCACCTAAAATAGTTTTCTTCACCAATCTCCATGTCCCACAGCTCCTTGGAAATGCACCTCATAGTTTTACCAAGAAAGGAGACTTTCAGAGTAACTCTGTAAGGAGATGGTCACAAAAAAGTTCCCCACTACCCTGTCACAAACCAAAGCACTTTCCTAGGTGGCACACTGCTAAAACCATATAATTCTCACAGGTCCCAGTGTTGCAAGCTGTTCAGAGTCAGAGAGATACTCTACCGTTTCTTCTTGCCCTCAAAATATGTACTGCATGGTATGCACAGAGGCATTCCAGCATGCTGGTTTGAAGGTTTACAACGCAGTAAAATTTTAACCTTGATGCATTTTGTCAGCTCTCTCAGAATCATCTCAAGAAAAGTCAGCTTAAGCAAATGGGAGTATTCATTTACATAAGCCATTTACTGTACTTATCCCCTCCTAAAATCCACAAGGCCTCTTTGCCTTTCCCCGTACCCAGCTAAGGGGCAAGACCTATTATCTTCAGCTCTACAGTCAAGGACAGGGTTCTAGTGCTTATTCCTCCATGCATTTATTTCCTTTCCCTTCTGTGGATACACTGATGTCCTTTCAGCAGGCCGGAAGCAATCACCTTTTTACTTAACTGAATTATTCACAAGCTTTCTTCATTAAGGAATATCAGGTTTTTCCCCTCTTCAGGTACTGTTCAGACCTCTTCACCAAACCTTTCCCTCCACTGAACTTTGAGTCTCATGTAAACATATACCTTAACAACCAGGAGTAGCATCAATTTATGCTTAAGAAGTAATGCTGTGCTATTGTACTGTCTCACTGCATGCTGCTGTCCCATTAATAGCAATATTTTACTGAAAATAGTGTATAAGCATGATGCACCATCTAAAGAAATGTCTATAAACTGAACTTGGGCATAGAGGACTGCATGGTCGAAGAGAGCAAAATCTGAATTGAGGCAGTGAGAGGGATCATCTTGCTTATGTTTTCTGCTATAATTTCAGTTAAGATCCTTTGCTTTTTTACTGGGTGAATGAAACCAAGCATAAAGTCCACTTATAAGGAGAGAAACATGGAGCAGAAGCAGACATAAGATTGCAAGAAAATACAGACAGAAAATACGGAAACATAGAGAAGAATAGTTAATGGAAACAAAAAATTAAGTGTAAGTCAGGCTCCATAGAGCTAGGCAAGAATGGTCATCTGTTTAGAGCTGTGAAAAGCTCTAACTTACACACAGAGACAGAATTCCTGTGCTACTGCCAGCTCTCATAACATACATAGCACAACTCCCAAATGTATGATTTCGTAAATCGTCCAGTGTGTCCTTTTAATTCCAGCTGACTACCTGCTCCTCCACAATTTTCTAATCCTGGCAATAAATTGGTCAGTGTCTACATCTGCTCATCTCCCAGGCACAAAGAAAGAATTGATGGGACAATCCCATAGCACTAGGTGTTGAGCCAGGGTGGGAGAGGACTTTGGATCCTAAATGTTGGGGAGAAGAGAGAAATTAAAGTGTCCAAGCACAGGCTTGTTCTCCAGCCTGTGTCATAGGCTGCAGTTCTATTACCAAAGATGACCTTGATTACAATGACAGTGGAGTTGAGTGTTTGTAGGTAAGAATCAGAGGGAAAGCCAACAAGGCAGATATCATGTTGGGAGTCTGTTATAGACCACCCAACCAGAATGAAAAGGCAGAAGAAATATTTTATAAGCAGCTGGGGGAAGTCTCACAATCGCTAGCTCTTGTTCTCGTGGGGGACTTGGAACTTACCAGATGTCTGCTGGAAATTCAACACAGGGGATAGGAAACAGTCCAGGAAGTTCCTGGAGTGTGTGGAAGATAATTTCCTGACACAACTGGTGAAGGAGGCAATCAGGGGAGGTGCCCCTTTGAATCAGTCAGCAGTCCTGGCTAACCAGGGAGGTCCCAGTGGTCTGGAGGTTAACAAATGTGATGCCTGTCTACAAGAAGGGCCTAGAAGGAGGATCCAAGGAATTACAGGCCTCTCAGCCTGACCTCAGTGCCAGGGAAGGTCATGGAGCAGCTCACCTTGAGTGCTATCATGTGGCACGTGCAGGAAAACCAGGGGATTAGCCCTGTCAGCATAAGTTTGTGAAAAGCAGGTCCTGCTTGACCAACCTGATTTCCTTCTATGATAAGGTGACCTGCTTAGTGGATGAGGGAAAGGCTGTGATTGTTGTCTACCTAAACTTTAGTAAAGTCTTTGACACTGTCCCCCACAGTAATCTCCTGGAGAAACTGGCTTCTCATGGCTTGGACAGGTGCACTGTTCTCTGGGTAAAAAAGAGGCTGGATGGCCAGGCCCAGTGAGTGGTGGGGAGTGGAGCTCAATACATCTGGCAGCCAATGACTAGTGGTGTCTCTCAGGGCTCAGTATTGGGGCCAATTTGATTTAATATCTTTACAATTATCTGGATGAAAAGATCAAGTGCGCACTCAGTCGATTTGCAGAGGACATCAAGATGAGTGGGAGTGTTGATCTGCTGGAGAGCAGGAGAGTTCTGTAGAAGGATCTGGACAGGCTGTATTGATGAGCAGAGACGGGTTCTGTGAGTTTCAACAAGGTAAAGTGCCGGGTCCTTCACTTGGGTCACAGCAACCCTTTGCAGTGCTACAGGCTTGGGGCAGAGTGGTTGGAAAACTGCCAAGTGTAAAAGGATCTGGGGGTGCTGGTTGACAGCAGCAGAACATGAGCCAGCAGTGTGCCTAGGTGGCCAAGAAGGCCAATGACATCCTGACCTGTGTCAGAAATAGCATGGCTAACAAGACTAGGGAAGTGATTTTCCCACTGTACGTGGCACTGGTGAGGCTGCAACTCAAGTGCTTTGTTCAGTTTTGGACCCCTCACTACAAGAAGGACATTGAGGTGCTGGAATGTGTCCACAGAAGGGCAACAGAGCTGATGAAGGGTCTAGAGCCCAAGTCCTATGAGGAGCAGCTGAGGAAGCTGGGGTTGTTTAACCTGGAGAAAAGGAGGCTCAGAGGAGTCCTTATCATTGTCTACAACTACCTGAAAGGAGGCTGTAGCCAGGTAGGGGTCAGTCTGTTCCCCCAAGTAACAAGCAACAGGATAAGAACGGTCTCAACTTTCACCAGGGGAGGTTTAGATTCAGTATTAGGAAAAATTTCTTCATGGAAAGGGTTGTCAAGCATTGCAAGAGGCTGCCCAGGAAATTATGGTGTCATATCCCTGGGGCTATTTGAAAGTTGTGTAGATATGGCACCTGGGTATAGCGGTATACTTGGTAGTGTAAGTTGGACATAAAGGTCCTTTTCAGTCTAAATGATTGTATCATTCTGTGATTCAATGGAAATGAAAGCAAGGACAAGTAAGTTGGAGAGATACTGATACCCTTTTACTGCTTGTAAAAGTTTGTTGTAAATTATATGGTGATTCCCAATTTTTCCTAGGTTCTCTTTATTTCTCCTTCCAGCGTTACAAAAGATGCAAAAATTGTCTCAAGTCACTAGCCCCAATTATTCCTCTGAAGGATTTTTTTTCTAAACTAATGTTTTAATCTCTTCCTTGTTTCTATCTCAGAAGTCCTAGGTAAGTTTATGAAAATTTCTTTAGGACAATCTAGTATGTTTGTTGAAACATTGCATAAACAGAAGAGTAATGAGACTCCTATGAAAGGAAAGGCTACTCTCCAAAGGAACCTGACACTGTGCTCAGCCCCAACTTGGAGGGCAGCTTTAGACTCACTGAGTCTCCTAGAAATGTTCAAAAACCCAGTTGATGGCTAGAAGCTGCCATTATAAACCTGCTTACACCAGGATGCTTTTTGAGCAAACAAGAATTTTTCACATCAGTGCAGAAAAGGCAAGAGCTTCTGTCTGCGGGTTGCTGCAGGATAACTGATGAGGCAGTCCAGCACAGCCTTTTCCAAATTGCAGCCACACATATAGAAAAGGTCCTAGAGTGTGAGGAAGACTTTTCTTCCCAACAAAAATAGTGACAAAGGGAGACCAAGAGCTCAGATTCCTTTTTTCTAGGACACTGTCTTGCAAGAAACTCAGATTCAGGACTGTCTTGAAGTTTAACCAGGTCCAATTTGCTGTGTAGAAAGCCCTACAATATGTTTTAAATAGCACCTGCAATGCCCAGAATCCTTGTTTTGCAAAGATTCTTCTTCCAGTCATCTTAAGAGTTGCTGAAAAGATCAGACCTTTACATAGCAACATAATATTTTTGGTGGTAAAGGTACTACTACCTTTGCTCTGTAGATTGAAAAAAGGAAGTAGGATTTCTTTGTAAATTATTGCTCTTCTGCCATTTTCTGATACACTCTTGCATACATCCTTACAATATATGATCTAACTGTTCTGTAGCTCAGTGAAAAAAATTTGAAAATCTCTTGAAGTGGCAACCTTAGGCTTTGGGAGAAATTCACACCTCTCTTTGGTAGTCTGAAACAGTGTCTCAAACAATATAACATTTAACAATTTCTCTTAGCAGTCAACTGGGATTGTATAATTATTATTCCTTTTATATGCAAGCTTCAATCTCTATGCATAAATATGTCTTTGGGAACCAGTAACCTAAATTTCAAGAGTCATATCCAGCTTTTCAGCTGGGATTTGGACATTTCTGCTTTAGAATCATTCTCTATTGCACTATAGATAGGTAGTCTGTTTCTCTTGGACTGATATATATCTCCAAAATATTGACTTTAAAGGTTGAGTGTGCAACCAGTCTGGTGAAGATAACCTGTCATGCATGTTTTCTCTGACTTAGCTGACACTGATTATGTTTTCTATTCATCTTTCACTGGATTTTGACAGTTCTAAACTTGAGAAACCACCTAGCCTAAGGGCAAAAGAGGGGGACTGTAGATCATAGTACATTCTTGGATGAAGTGCTGCAGAGGGTTTCAGACAGCAGGGATTAGTGTAACCAATATGCTTTTATTGCAGAAATTGGGCAAATTCTTCTGAGAAAACAATGGGTCCAAAGCTATGTTCTGTGCTATCAATCTTAAAATTCTTTTAAAGGCCACGTCTGCTAAATGTTTTATTATTCTTGCTCACCCAACTCAATGTGTGTTCTTTTTTCTAAAAATCTGATTTTTAATCTAACTCTATGTTAGATATGGATACTCAAGAGTATTCATCGTAGATGGTATTGTGAATTTATTTGGCACCTGACTATAACAGTGTTACAGATTGCAGTTTCAGTCAGGATCACAACCTCTTTGTGCTGGGTGCTGTACACATAAAGGGACTGTCTTGGTGCTTTATCTAGTGTCAGGTGACAATTCTTGTGTCTGCCTGGTCCCTTTAGGCCATTGCTATGTATGAGTCACAGCTGAGACTCACAAATGAGACCTGAATAATCCCAGTAGAGATTAGTGTTGAGGAGCTCTGTGTTAAATTGAATGTTACATCAAAGGGCATTATGGTATTTCTAAGTACATGTCAAAACTCAGAGGCTATACTGAACAGTGATGTCTTACTACTGCTACTACATTAGTTTTACAATCCAGCTAGATGATATGATGAATATTTTAAGTACTTTTAAACAATAGAGACTGAATAGTACATAACTAGTGCGTTTCAAATAACTCTACTTGTATGCTAAGACACCCAGAGAATATAAGCTACAATTGGTGTTCAAGTAAGTCTTGTCTAGAACAAGGTAATAAGGAAGAGTCACCTACCTCCATTAACAGAGCATGCAAGAAGGAGAAATGGCAAGCTTGAGAGGAAGAATGATATTCACAGATTCATACTTTGCATGAATAAAAACATGCTATAGAAGCTGTTTGCTTTGTGTCAGGAGCTCAAACAATGATAAAAATCCATACTGACATCATAAATACCAGAAAAGGTCAACAGAGATTTTGGTGCAGGATCAAGTGCCCACAGCTGAAGAGGGACTGGCACGTAGTCAATCCCAAACTTAAAATTTGCAAACACTCGGTATGTGGGTGCTTTGGCATATTGCTCTGCAGAACGCCTGAGGTAACAACCTAGGTTTGTACTATTTTTTCAGCTTCTTCAGGAAAAAGAGGAAGAAAAAAAAGGGGGGTGAAGTTACAACCATCACAAAATGAAGCATTTTGTTTAGGGGATTTAGTAATTATATTCCTACAAGAACTATTATGCATAAGGTTGTAATGTCAAATGCATGCATTACTTTTCATTTGCGTGTGAATTTAGTGTGTCAGAAGGTGAGATGCTGATGGCACTGGTGAGAGTCAGGCAGAGTCAGCAGGTGCTGTATAAATTTCCCTGAATTTGGCTCTATCAGTGAAGCCCCGTTTTAATAAACTATACCTGTCATAGCCCTTGACTCTCCTTCTGCAAAGACTATGCTTTTTATAGGTATCTCTCCTTGTGATGATGTAAAATATTCAGTTGTTGCCAAGATTAAAATTTAAAATTCATTGTCATCTATGGCTCAGGCCAGGATTTGATCCACAGAATTGATTCTGGGTAGGTTCTGTAGTTCAGTCTGTCAGTTTACACTGAGTAAATCATTAAAGCTGCCAGATGATTTTGAGACAGGATCTCTGCAGGCTGATACACTACTTGTGTTAAATCCTACAGAGATCTTTCTATTTCTTCTGGTCAGTACTATAGACTTTCTTTTCTTACTAATTAAGAGGAAGGCATTAGCAACATGCACCTTAGTGTGTATAAAAATCCATGGTATGAGTCTTTTTGTGAAGGCAACAGGATCACATTATAGCAGTGCATTAATAAAATTGTCAGGCAGCTATTAAAGTAGCTTAAAATTATCTGAATTTTTATAAGTGTCTAAAAAGGCCGAATGGCACTTGTCTTTCCTCATAAAAGAAACATCTGTTAGTTTCTGAAAGATTTGTGTAAGTGTTTAATGGTTAGACTACAGTACATAGCTCATCCTAGGGTTATTACACAAATGAAACACATTTTCCCCTTGAAAAGGTCCCTGTGGAGACTCTATCTGCTTAAGGTTTTCTATTCCTGATTGTTGTATCATGGTGTTTTCTTCTTTTCTGCTACAGAAACTTTAAAGCTTCATTAATAAAGAATCCTATTTGTTAGCTATAACTGATAGAAATGTTGGGGGGTGTCATGCTCCCTTGTCTCATGATGCTGTTGTTGTGTGTGAAACTACAGGAGAACACAGGTGTAGAGCCAAAGAAAGTCAGGGTTTAGGATATTCGGGGTAAAAAAAGACAAGTTTCTAACTGTGATTGGGGGTTAATTTTGCTGACTTTAACTAGAAGGGAATCAAACAAAGAGATGGAACCTGCTGATTCTCTGGGTCTAGGGAAAAACATTTCTGTTTCTCCATGCTTGTTGGATAAGCTGACTGGCTAGAAGTTATTTTTTTTTCCCTAATTGCAGTTTGCTTTGCTGTGATATTCCTTTATTGAGAAGGCAGTATGTGAGAAGGTTGACCTCAGTAAATGAGCTCCAAGGGAGGGAGTTTATTATATGGATCAGCATGTGCACATTCTAGTTTATGGATTTTAATGTGACAAGGGACATAATCAGAAAATTCTGATTATGAATTGCTGCCAAAATAGAATGGCTGCAGTTTCTGAAACATCTGTAGTTCTATTTTAGCTGAATGGCCCTTTGTCTGTTTCTGCCATCAGGCAGAAATATTTAGAGGTGAAAGGCCAAGACTGCATAGAAATTGGGGATAACTCATGGTGTGGTAAATTCTAAAATAAAATAAAAGATTTGGGTTCTTTATTTTTCCGTTTTTATTTCCAAGGGATACCCTTTGGTCATGTTTTCAAGCTTTTACCTGTTGGAGGCTAGGGGTGTTTTAATTATAAATGAAAGCTGATATTCTTTTGTTATCTTTTGATACCACAACCAGAGTTTTTAGAATAAAAACCCACCACATACTACAAGATTTGTAATAAAATCTTGTTGGCAACACTGAAATTTTGAGGACTTTTTTTCTACCCTCTCAACGTCAATCTAGTGCTTTTTCAACATTATTGTTCTCCACTCTTTGTTAAACTGCCACTCATTCTGCAGCTGTCTTTTTGGCTTAGATGCTGTGATGTATCCAACACCCAAACTAAACATTGTATGACTCACACAGCGATAAAGCAAAAAAACAGTTTGTCTCTCCTCTGAGCTCTTTCTTCAGAATTTAAAGATGCTTTAATTCTATTAATCTCCAGTACTCCAGACGTGGAGAATGCACCTAGAGCTTTTTGAATTGCCTTGCAAATATTTAGTGAGAGAAATCTGGGCAGAGCACGGCATCAAAGGACCAAAGTGCATATCCCTATCTCCCTTGACTAGCAAAAGCTGTGCCTTTTCAGAAGCTAGAAAATCCAGCTCCCATGGGGTGCAGACTAGGAGAAGAAGCATTTCTGCTTTGCATGTTTGTTATTGGCAGAGGAAAAATGTATTTCTGGGAATGAGATGCCAGTAGGCTGTGCTAAAGTGAAAGCATATGAGAACTGGGTGGGAAGAAACCAAGGAGAAAAATAATAAGAACACCCCCCCAATCCAAACAAAGTAGGGGAAATCAGTCAGGAGTTGCTGTCCACCAATATATGTTCTAGGTTTATCATTTTCTCCTATAATGTGTTCATCTTCTTGTGCAATTGTAGACATGCTTCCTCTCAGATACATTCAGTACCCTTGCCCTGTCAACTTACAACTCGTTTAATTATGTTTTTTTAAAGGGCTGTTAAAAAAAAACCAAACCCAAATGTCTGCCAGTCTTCTTGGGTAGAGCACACAAATTAAGCCCATGTACTAATCCCTCTGGCCAGTCACTCTGCATTTCCTAGATGACAGTAAAGTAGAGCAACTGCATAAGCAGGCAGTGAATATGGAGAGAGTGGCAACCTGTTCACCAATTAATAATGTGTAATGATAAGTAACCTCTGCATGTGTGAAAAAGCCAAGCAAAAGAGACACATGGGTCATTCACCTAATAAATGAAGTTTACTCTAAGGTTTAATAGTTATATTAATAGGACTAAAGAAAGAATGATATTTAATAGCTAGATTTTCGTGCCTAAGGCCTTCATTCTAATCACATGCAATCTATCAAGTACAAACACTTCTCACAGTTCTCTGTGACATGCATTGTAATAACTTGATATTCTGTTTTCTCCTTCTCTGAGCCAGGTTTATTCTCTGAACCTACCTTGTTCTGCATTAACAATCCATATTTTTAAGGACCTAAGGCCCCATTTCCAATTACAAAGCTCTCATTCGGGGTTTTACCTTTTTGGTTTTATGCTGCAAATTATGTCTGTAATACTGTCCTTGGCAGCACATGGATTTGCATAGGGTAAAGTGGCGTAGGGAATATCTGTCTCACAGGTTCAAGCTGCAAGGTAGAACATATGGTCCAGAGGTCAATGGTATGATTATCCCATCAGCAGGGTGAGTGCATGGTATTGCTCTCCATACAACCATGTAAGAGGGAAATGTGCTTACAAAATTAAACCAATTTATTACATAACAGCACTAACACTGTGTACAAATGCACCATGGGCATCTGTACAGGGACAGTTACATGAACTAAAAGTTAGACACTGAAGTGAAATCAGTAATCAGTCCAATTTTGTGGAAATAGTAGAACCCTCACAGGCTTCCATTTCCACTTAACCTAGAGAATCGGGGATGTTTGAACCCCTTATTTTAACCCTAACAAGCTAAAAGAAAGAACTAACTATGTCTGTAATGGGCCACTTCACTCTGCATCTCCCAAGTGATTTTATTTTACTTTATTTGACTTAAATTTCAAGCTGACTCCACTCCATCTTCCTTGCAGTAATATCTAGATGCATTCAGCATGGGCCAAGCAGTTCAATTAAACAAAGAATTTCTCCCTCTAACTCCTCAAGGTAAATGTTTTTTACCCTTTGAGACACTGCTAACAACGAAAAGAATATTGTCCTAGTCCTTCTAGATACATAACAGAAGGTGACTGATGAACACATGGTACAACTCAGCGATGAAATATGTCCACAACTCTTCTGTATTCTTAATTTATTTCCTGCATTTAGTCAGAGTGAAATTCATAGTCCCAAAAAGAATTTGGACCTAAAGTGCGAAATCCGTAGCTGCAGTAAGTTGTGTGTGAGTTCATGTCAGTAGAAAGATGCGCATTAGACATCTTCTGGTGAAAAGCCAGGCCAATTTATGTTTCCTCTGCACTGCCTAAATACTTAGAAGGGTCTCAAGATCTAAGCTGGTGGTGTTCTTGCTTTGGTGTAACACAAACCCCCTGTCTGTGTGGTTCTGGGATTCATTTTGGAGGTGGGACTGAACATGTCAGTAGTACAGATTCTTGAAAGCCGTGAATTACTAGCACAACTAAGTGACATCCTGAAGAAACTTATGTCTGCATATAAGGATGTGATGTTTTTTACCTTTCTGCTTAGGGAGTGGGGGAGCTCTCAAGGAAGTGCTATTGTGACACAACGAGAGAATTTGCCTGGTTGGAACAGAAGTGGGGATGTATAGCAAAGAAGTGTTATAGCATTCAATGGTGCTTTTGACAAATAGGCCAAACCATGAACCATCTGAAGACTTAGCACATGCTTATTCTGTCCTTTTGAGATAAGTAGCTTTGGGCAGGACCAAAGTGCTACAGCAAAGTGAGCCATCATACTTTTTCTTATTTAAAATTGTCCTTGGCTGACTCAATGCTACTACTCTTCTGTCATCAACACTAAATGTCTGCCAGTTTATGCTCACAGCAACTTACTGAAATGCACATCACCTCTGAAATTGGCACAGGATCTCCTGAACTTCATTAATTCATTGCATTGACATGTCTTCCTGCATGTGTTATGCTTAATAGACAGCAATAATATTTCATTTCTGTGTGCTTCAGGATATCATTATTGCAGGTGTGAAGTGACATTCTGTAGGGTTTTGCCAAGCTGCTTCAGAGTCATATTGGCACCAATTTTTAAGGTTCTAATACTAAGAAATGATGATCTAAATGTTGTTGCACTGGTTTCCTAAAATCCTGAAAGAGTACCTCTCAGCTGATATAAACTATCTTTATAAAGCATTGGAGTGAACAGGATGGTGCTGACTTATATCAGTAAAGAAGTCTGGCCCCTGTACTCCTTTATTTACATAAACATTCCTGCTTTGAACTTACATCTTCTCTTTTTGGCTAACTAAAAAAAGATGTGAATAGTTGGAGGAGCAATCTTTAAATAGACTCTCCTTTCAGCTCTAGACCCCTGTTAGGGGTCGTGAGTAAAAAGAGTTGGGTGACCTCAGCCAAGTCTGACGTGCACAAAGGCTGAAATGCATAAGCAGGGCAGCAAAGGTATGCACTTGTGGAGTATGAGTTTTGAGGTACCTCAGCAGAATTAGAAGAGAATGTTCGCACACTGCCAGTTGCACTCTCACGATCATGTAATTCTTTCAAACATAATAATAGGAAGTGGATATAACTGTTAGATAAATGAAAAAACAATCTGGAGATGAAACGTTTGAGTGAACATACAGGATACTGAGCAGGAAAGAAAGAAAAGGGAGAAGTGACAACCCATCCCCAGTCAGTTGAGATGGTTTATCTTGAAACCTGAGATTATCTTGAAACCTGAGATTATCTTAAAACACCATAAATCACAGTAAATTTCTGTGAAGCTATATAGAGGCAAGTGCATGTATCTAGAAAATTTTTGCGTTTTCTTGGCAGTGATATCTGACTACATGAAAAAACTTGTCAAGGAAGTAATGAAATACATGGTAGAATTAAGGAGCTAACACAACATTCAATTTAATGGAATTTTGGCCTGTCCATCCTACAGGTTGGTAGTACAGATACCATCCCCACTTAGCTGCAGTCAGCAATTAGCCCTACTGACACTGTTATCACCTTATTTGTTTTGCTCTATGGTGCAGGAGCTCTGCTTATGGCCAAGCACTTCTAGTCATTGTTTCTAAGAGAGTGGTAAGAGGCTCTACACACCCATTGCTGTGAAGCCAGGTGGTTTTAAAGAGTTTTGATCACTGTAACACCCAATCTAGTCTTTGTGTGGGCTAGGAGGGCTAGAATTATTTATAAAATTGAGAAGAACAGTGATGAAGCTCCATTTTTGTGCTTTTTTTTTTTTTGCTTTGGTTTTATGCTATTGCTTTTAAAGGTTTAGTTGCCATAACAACCCAAAGCAGTCCTGTATTACCATAGAAACGTGCTGTTGTGGGTGACAGTTTTTATGAGAATCCTTTTTTATTTTTTCCTCTTCTCATAGTGTCTTTAACACTGGCCTTTTTGCAGCTATATCACAATACACTACAGGGGTTCCATAAAGTGTCAGAATGACATAATAAGCAACAAAAATGAAGCATATACTTAAATCCAGGAAGAAAATCTGGTGTCATGGTTGACTGAGAACAGAAAAGAGTAAAAATAAACTCCTGTTGCTTAATGTGGAGGTCAGAAGTATTGAGCTTAAAGCAGGGCTGGCTAATCAGTCCATGTCAGCAAATACTCAAACAAAGCCACAGCAAAACAGGAGTTAGGGCTTAGACTATATACCAGGGAGTTAGTATAAAAACAACTTGTCATGATAGTGTAGTTATCAAAAGAGGGGACTACTTTAAAGTTCTCTGCATGGGGCTGCTCCTTGAGACTGTTCCCAGGCTGAAGTGAGAATTGCAGAATGAGGCAGTCCTCTCACAAAGCTGAGAGGGCTTCATGCTGAGAGCTGGTTCCAGCTGCATATTGATAGCCTGCAAGCTTCAGGGTGTTGGTCACGACCTGGCAAACCCTAAATTGTTTGTGATCTGTCTGTACTGAGGACTTTCCCTCATCCTGTGTGATGTCTTTAAAAGCTGTGCTCTGCAAAGCCTTTTGGCTTCATAAAGAATGGTAATAGAGCTTTTCCTTCCACAAATCTGCATCTCCATCTACTCATTACATAACTGTCCTGGAGCAGTGGACCACTGGAGCATGTCAGCTCTCCTAATGCCTGATAGATTACTGTGCATCTTCACTATCAAACTTCAAATTGAAGTTATGACCTGTCACAGACCATTTACTCTGTCCCAGCAAACCATTACAGTACAGAGTACGCTGTTACAGGTTCATAATTATATGACAAGTCGCACAACTTATTTGGAAAGAGGATAGACAAGCACAGCCAGACAGCTGTGGAGATTGTTACTGATCAGTATTTTAATGGAGAGGCACAGGTCCATCAGTTTCCTGTAATCAGTTGCATCAATGATGAAAAAACTTTGCATTCCTAATATGCATGCTTTAAAAAAAATGAAAGCTTCCAGCTAGGATCTTGCAAGAGATTCCCTTGCCAAGGTCAAGCAGGCAGCAAGAAATGCTTTATAGTTATGCTTTATGGTTACTGACCTCTTTGCAAGCCTAGACAAGTCTACTATTACCTTCTCTCATTTGGCCCTCAATTCTCCAGATTCCATTCTGGATTTCTCAGCCCTACCTGGGAGTCATGATTAGTGGGAAAGAGGATGTCCTTCCTACTTTCTGAATGTCTCCCTCTAACATGTTCAGAGAAATTACATCCTAGGGTGTTCCTTATCCTTCATTATCATGGTACTGGAAATCCCCTCCATGATCTTGAAGTTTCCAAGTGAGACCTATTTCATCTAATCTAATCAGGATTTGCTGGACATGATTTCCTCCTTACTCTTCTTTCCAGTCAAGTTTCAAATTAGTAAGTCAAAGATTAAAGTTAAATGTTGTTAATACTTGCTTCTCCTTTACCTCCTGATAACATTGATGTTGACTTCTACTCCATGAAAAAAAATGTAACCAAACTTCAGAGGGACTTTTATATCACCTTGAAATTAGTACCTGTTTCAATTGAGTTACTGACCACCATGCAATATGATTTCTACTCATTAATCTTACTAACTAGCTACATTCAGTACAATTATCTGAACAGTCTTCCATCTCAAACGCAGAACAGGCTGCCATAGCCTCTTCTTTTTGCCAATCATACTGTAAGCTCTGTGGTTCATAGTTTGGGTTCATGGCTGGATTAGACCCAAATAATAGACATACATTAAGCTTTTTAAAACTGCTTCCACCTTACCCACTGCTAATGCTAAGGCAGCTGTTACCCCTTGCTATATGAGATAAGCTCAGGTAAAGAAGCAAGATTTTAGTGCCAGGGACCATGGCAGGGGAGGATCTAGATCTGGAATATGTACCTGTGCAGAGTGAGAATTTGTGAAGATTTCCTTTTAAAGTGAAGCAAAGGTAAGGAAGAGCTGCAGGTTGCAATACACTCTTTGAGAACCCTGTAACAAAACAGAAGTTACCCTGACCCACTATATTCCCCTGGGAATGTCAGGATGTTGGCAATACAGAACATATAATCAGCATTACCATAACCTAGACAGTGCAGACAATACCATGTTAGCATGGGCAGCAGAAATGACACTCGAATATCAGTGTGTTTCAGTGACAATTGTTCTTCATGTGCTTCAGAGCTATTTTGTCACTGAAGATGTGACACCAACGCTTGAGCTGCCTTGTTTTTCACCTTTCTCATCGTTTACAGCAAACCTTTGGTGATCTTCCCATCACCATGTGTTTTCAATGGAGCACTGAAAATGGACCTACATCTGAGGTCCATCTGCAGTTTCTTGCTGGAACACACTTGCTCTGAAATGGTGAGGCGCTTGTCACCAGATAACCAGTCCTGTACTTGATCTTCCCCTAAAAGGCAGAAAACTGCAGACTTATTGATGAAGGCCAGTGTTTAGTGATACAGTAAATAAAAAACTACAGATAGAAATGTCATAGCCACCTAGCACCGAGTGATAATCTGGTATAAATTCACTGATTCATTTCTGTTCTAAAATATTAACAGATTAACTATTCTGAGAAACCTCACCCTGGATCAGATACCATCTGTCTTTCCATAGTAAGCTTAAAGTCAGCACAAACTCCAAATCATGCGTTCTGGTTAATGCAATAGAAATGCCATTCTGTGCCCACATTTGACTATGTATCAGGTTTGCTTCGCTGGGTGGTTCAGTCATGAACAGCTCCTGTGTACTAATGAACATAGAGCCATTGCTGGAGTGAGGCTTGGACTAACTTGGTTGAAATATATTGCTCTAGGGTACCTTGCTATGTAACTCTTTCACATTGAAGGCAGATGGGAATGCTAATTTCTTAGAATGAAGTTTGGAAAGCAGAATCTAAAGAAGAGGGAATTTGATTTCCATGATCCCAAGCTGTGATTAGTCTTAATTTATCCCTTGGTAGAAGAGGAAGACATTTAATAATTTCTCTAACAATATGTAAGTTCTCCAGGTTGTCAAAGTTAAGAACTAAAGATTAGGTTAGTAGTTTCTGGAAAGTGTGTTGAGACCTAGAGAGCACCTTTCATTATATTTGTCTGCTTGTGACCAGTGCTTGAAAAAGCAATGATAAACTCTGAAGGAAGTTGCAACTAGAGTTGAAAGCAGAGACAGGAGAGCTGTAATTTAAGGCTGAGGGCTTTGGGGGGGAAGTCATGCTTACATGTCCACCTCTGCAAAAATGCACTGAGGATATGCTTCTTAATAAATCCAAAATAGCTAGTACTTTTTGTTCTCTCCAAAGACTGCCTCTGTCTGGCCCAGCTGTCAGGCAAAACATAAGCTTGTTCCTAGGAACTTTGTAGCTCTTGTGTCTTGTTCATAGTGGGTCCATTGTCAACAGGCAAAAAGGAGGCAAACTTTTCCGGATGAATGAAGATAAAGTGTTATCACAACTGTTTTATTAGCCTGAAAGCTTGAAGCACCTTTACCAATTCCAGTATCCATTACCTGCCTTGTAAGTGGGATTAGTATCTCTTAGCAATATATTGAAAGCAATCAAATATATCCAGTGAATGCCATGAGTGAAATTGTGAGCAATTAGTACTAATGATACTTAAGAAAGAAAACAGGTGTGGTTGAATCACGGTTTTCCCTTATAGGCTTAGAATGCAAGAATGTGCATTTTTCTCTGAAAAAAACAGTGTTACTAATGGAGATCTCAAAGGGGACATTTATGACATTAGGCCCAGATCCTTGTGTCATTTACCATAGACTGAATCCAGAGCAATTTCATTACTTTCATTTAAGCTGTCCTTTGTATTGGTGAAAGTTAGATGACAATCCAACTTTTAATTAGAAAACAGTGCATATGTGAGATGTATGTTTAGGGTTTTGTCCTAAAATGGAGGACTTCAGTAAGCAGCAGAGGTCTTTTAGAGGTAGTCTTAGCATCTATGCTCAACTTAAAACCAGGAAAACAGTTGATCCAGATTATTTTTTCTGAAAAAATAAAAATATGTGAAACTGTTAAAATTCAAGAAAAAAAATTAAGGAACCAAAACTTTGGAAACTGTGAAATGTGGATAAATTTGGTCATCATGAAAGAGAAGTTGCAATAGCTTTGACTTAGCTTGGAATAGCTCGGGATTTGTCTACTTATGTCTGAGCTGTAGTTTAAGGGTCTCCTTGATTTATTCCATATATTATAGCCCATGTTATGATGGCACAGTCCTGTTCCTAAAATGCCATTGTAGTATCAGTGGCAGGCTGATAATTACTCGCCAAACTGATGTGATTTCTTGTGAAGAATCACAAGATTTAGCAATGGGGGTGCAAGAGAAACAGCTAAATTTTTCTGACTGTACAGTGCTCTTAAAAGGGCATTTTAGAAAGCTGGTGCTACATCGATGCTGTGCTGTGCCTATCTACTGTCAGCAAGGACCAGCACTTTTTATTTCCACGTTGCTTAAAGTTCAGGCAAGACTCAGCATTAGAGGCGGGAGGATCTAACTGAAGCAGGGGCTGAGTGCCAGGGAGCCTCAAAAGTGAGACAAGAAACAAGCAGTTCCCATCTTTCAGTTCCTCTGCAAAGCACAACAGATCATAGCTCTCTCTCTTTATTGTCTAATATACTGCTTTTCACCAATTTTCACCCCATTCACTGTTTCTCTCTGCTTGGATTTCTATTTCTCAAGCTTAGCAACTTGTATCTTTTTGATGATGATTTTTTTTTTATTTCCTCATCCTCACTGTTATCCCTCTAGATCTCTCTGTAACATTTCTGGTCTGGTGGTGTCTGCCATAGCTCTCAATTTAATGACACAGTGGAAATCAGAGTGACTTTTACTCTACTTTCAGTACTGTTAACATTTAATTGGGTAACCTCAGCTGAAGAGAGTAGAGGCATTTTAGCAGCCTGGTGTATCACAGGTCAGGTTTTTATGGACCTGGCCAAAGGTCAAAATGAGGAGTGTGTATGGCATCAGCACACACTTTTTGTAGCTGTGAAATAACTACAGAATTCTCTTTTTATTTGACACACCATTCCCCCCTCCCCTCTCTTATTATTTTTGGGTTTAATCCTCTCTTTAAAATTTTCCTAAGTAATGGTCTATTATTTTCATAGCCACTTCATCCATTCCATTATGAGTGCTTCTCCTTTTATGCTGAGTGTCAGTGGAAAGGATGTATCTGACCCACCTCCACTGCTCACAAAGTCAGCTGCCTTTGAAGTACATGTAATAAACCTTCTCTGATGGTAAAAAGAAAAGCCATATTAGTTCCAGCCCATATTTGGAATGCACCTCTAATCCACGCTTGTTCAGTTTCATTCTTTTTAGTATTTAATTATTGATACACTTTACGTGACTCATGCAGTCTTAGCCTAGTAAGATATTTTCCTGCATTTTCCCACCCCCTTTAACATTTTCACTCCCTCACTGGAGTGAGAGAGTGAACCTCACTCAAAACCTGGTTCACGTTTACCCGAGGGTCTGTGAAGTGTCTTGTAAAAGACCATAGTGAAAGAAACCCATGTGCAGTAGGTTGTGATGGCTGAACAGGGCAGTAATCTCTCCTTTTCTGTAGTAGATTCTGCAGACAGAGAAAGGTGACAGAGCTTCAAAGAAGGGCAGCTGCTTGTGAGGAGATGTTGTGTCCATGTAACACTGGCAGGTCTCCTGAAGAGGTCATACTGCAGCAAAACCCAAATAGAGACATGATGTCCAGGAGACGGTAGTTCTGCTGCTCTCACCTGTTTTCTCTTTGGATACTCTCCTATCTAAAATGTTTAGCACGGTTTGGGACCCCTTTGTATACCAGCCTCACTCATTCTGATCTGTGTATGTGAGTAACAGGGAAGTTAAGGAAAAGTCTGGTCATCGATACTCGATACCTATCTGTAGTCAAAATAAGGTGAACTGCAACTTGAATTTGCATGAAGCCAGAGAGCTGTTTCAAATGATGCCAGGTTACCTTTGTGTAGCAGAGCATTTTTCATTGGTACAGCAACATTGGTAGCTGGAATTTGGGGAAATCCTTACAGCATGCAAGTACCTTTAATGGAGAAAACAAAAATGCTATATATACTCTTGCAGCATTTGATACTTCCACTTTTTATTAGACAGGAGGTAGCAGGAATTGGTTTGAGTTGTGTGGTGCTGGGGTTTTTTATGTATCAGGTTGTACTGGGCCTGGCCGGAATAATTCTCTTCATAGGAGCTCATGTGGTGCTGGGGTTCATATTTTGTGACCAAAGCAGTACTGATAGCACACTCATGTTCTGGCTTTTGCTGAGCAGTGGTTGCACAGCATCAAGGCCTTCCCTGTTTCTCACTCTGCCCTCCAGGGAATAGATCTGTGGGTGCACAATAGGCTGGGAAGGGACACAAGCGGGCAGATGGCCTGCACTACCAAAAGAGTTATTCCATGCCATATAGAATCATGCTCAGCAGTAAAAGGCAAAAGAGGGAGCTTTAGGGGACTGACCATCTTTTGACTGGGAACCAGCTGGGCATCACTCTACCCACAGGAGTGGCCTTGATATCACTTGTTTGGTTTTGTTGTCTTCCCTTCCCTCTTCTTCTACTTCACTTATTAAACAATTGCTTAGTTGTTGGTTTGGTTTTTTTTTTTATCTGGCTCCCCAAGTTTTCTTTTTTTTTTCTTCCTTTCCTCTTCCTCAGTCCCACTGAGGGAGAGGGAAAGTAAGTGACGGACTGTGTGGTGCTTATCTGCCCACTGGAGTTAACACACAGCACAGGTATAAGAAGTGCTGACAGTTAACAATCAGTATGGGACTAGTATCTCTTCATCTCTGTTGTATCCTGGTTGGCTGCATGAGTGTTTGATGGCTACCAAGGTAATACCACTTCTATCGCAAAACCCTGGCATTGAAAAATATACATATAGCTGTGGCAATGAAACTAAGGGTATCATCATAGCCTTCTGCACACAGGAGGAAAAAATCCTTTATAAGAAGGAAAACATGGACCTGAATTACTGACTTTGAGAGGTTGGTTCTAACCTGCCTTAAAGGGGATAGACGACCATAGTAAAATCCTCAAAGATCAGGAGACCTACTTAAAGAGGATGATGCCAAAAAAAAAAGGAAGTGTGTCATTCTTGTTTGTTATCTGGCTCATTAATGTTACATTTCCTTGCTTTTCATAGCAATCATAAAAGCAAAAAGCTTACTCTTCAAAAAGAGCAGAAAAAACCACAACTTTTTCCTGTTATTATATACTTCTAGAATATGCAATACTAATAAAAACCCCCAGGATATTTGTGGGGCTCCTGCTGCCTAGCCCCATAGAGGAAGGAAGATACTGGACTATAGAAACATAATTAATTGTCAGGAATTTAATTCTTCAAATGCTTAGGAATGTTTCCAACCCCTACCATAAAGCACAGTGTGTTCAAGAAATTTCACAGTAGGGTCAAAATTCTTTGGCGTATATTACAGGGATGTTTTGAATCCTCTAAACCCATCTCCACTTAGCAGGGCACAAGTAGGAACAGTAGATACTGCAGATTTAAAATATTAGGCAAGATTAAATGACAAAAGCAGCAGTAATATTATACCAATCTTTCTCCAAAAAATAACAGGAATCAGTGGATTATTAACATATGAAAGTATTTTGGTCTTTTAGTTTTTCGTGATCCAGAATCCTACCCTAAACTCACATCATTGGAATAGGAGCTGTGTCATTTTAGTATATGGGAATTACGTGATGCCCTATCAAATACTTACCTCTGAAAAAGAATGAGTTCCAAAGTAGAGTAATGGATATCTGGTGTAATCAAGCCCCTGCTACTGTGTTTTTGAAAGCTCTTGTTCTGCATTCAACACTTTTTTCCCATTTTTTAACATAACATAGAAAAACCCATCCAACAATGTCAGCAACTGTCTCTACTCATTTGAAAGAGTCTTTTTTAAAGCTAAAGCATGGAGTTTAGCATGACCACAATAAGGTGAAACTAAGGTAAAGAACCTTGCCTCCTCACAAGGCAAGTTGATTAATGAAGTTGGTTGATTCAAATCCTCCACTAGGATTAAATTTAAACCACATTAGGTCCTTTTAGTTCTGGCATGTTTTCTCTTCCCAACTAATTACTAAAGTCTTTTATTGATAGTGTCCCACCTTGAAGCTAGTATACAGAGGCATGTGGCATCACTGGGGTTAAACAGCCAGATGTGCTTGGCAGGTAGCTCTTGTTGACCTGGCAGTTGCCTAGCAGGAAATGAATAAGCTGCTGACTTTCCCTGGAAAAGCCTTGGGAAACTACTGAGAAAAGCCAGAGATGTACCAATAAGAAGTAGTGCAAAGGGGGCAAATACTTTTTTACAGTATTTCCTTTAAAATTTACCTGCTATGATTTTGTACTGGTAGAATCAGCATTGCTATGGTCCCCTGAGAAGAAAAATCCTCTTTCTGATATCCTGTGAAATCCCTAAATAAAGACCCCTTGCCAGGAAGAGGGAGCCAGTTTGACCAGTTTTTCTGAAGCACTGTTACTAAAATTTGTGTGAGTTATGGGTGTTTTGGCTCCTTTGAGAATCCAAGCTCTCTGAACACCGTTCAAAATCTTTCTTCTTAGCAGGTCTCTTACTTTTATTCTTTATCATCTCACTCTTTTTCCAGCAGTGTAACCCTCGTAGGTTGTGTACACCAGAGGAAGAGGAGGAAGGGCAGAAGGTTTAAGGCAACCAGCCCAGGAGCTGTTCTCCCTTTCCTAGTCGCTGGGAACGGGTAGAAAGAAGCCTTCCATTACTGACCTGCCAAATCTGTAGCTCTTGGTTCAAGACTAGATTGTGCTATGATTAATGAAACATGTTTAGTAGTCTCATTTGAGCTTTTAATGGTCTGTTATCTGCATTATGGCTTTAGCATACACTTCATCATGATTGATGGCCTGTTTGGGAGTAGGAGGCAGGGTAGAAGTAGGGCTGCTTTGAAGTGCACGCACTGAACAGAGAGAAGTAAAAGCAGCTTGCTAGTACTAGTCTGGAAGTGCTGTGTTAATCCTTTAGGAATCCTTTAGGATATGTCTCTATGAGGGCCAACCCATGCACATGCACCTGAGCTAGCTAACTGCACTGGCAAAGTACTGTGTTGTGCTGATTATTCCTGCTGAGAAATGGCAAAAATATATATAGTGGCAAAATGGTGCAGTAGCACAGTCATAAGGGTTCCGCTACTTAAACAAAGATACCTTTGCCAGACACTGCAGTATGCCAGGTTCATTCACCTTTCCTTTTCTGTGTGTCTTATCTTTTTCTGAAAGTGGTGACATGCTACCGTTCTTCCCTACATCAGCAGTAGGGTAAACACAGCTCCCTCCTGAATTAATCAATTCCCCATGTCTTAAGTTTAGTGGGAGGATTGCTGACATGCAGATTTGGATATTATTTAGCCACTTGTTTTGCCAGCCATGATCCTGAAGGGATTATGTTGCAGGTGAGAGAACAACCTTCAGGAGTACCTAGCAAGCATCTACAATTTAAATTTAATGACCTTATTTAGTGAAGTACTTAATCATAGGCTGAAGTGTAAAAGCTCATGAGTAGTCTCATTGACTTCAGCAAGATTGAAAATGATGATGCACTGAGATACAGCATTGAGTTAGGGCTGATAACATCAGAGCCTGTCCTGGCTAATAGATTCAGGGCCAAGTGTTGCTCTCCACCAGCATCCTCTATTATCCCCCTCATTGAACAGTATCTGCCAAATGTGGTCTTCCCAAGTGCAGAGGATGTGTAATGTACTAACTTCCTCTTAGGCCTTTGATGCTGAAATTTAAGCTGAAGTTTAAGATCATTGAGTTTAGCATTGGGAACAAGATGGTGCAGTCAGCAAAATGTTGCAGTTGACCATGATGAACTGCTGCTACTCCCCACTGGCACGTGCTATGGCAGATGATGCATGCCTGAGGCTACAGAGCTCAATGATCCCTAGAAATAAAAGCTCTTGCCCACAACTCATAAATTCCTAATACTAAAATAGTTTTGTAACTAAACTTCAGCAGGTTAAAAGTGTTTGTAGCAAGTGAGGGAAGCTAACTGGAAGTCTCCAGCTTCTGTAGAAAATGAGTTTTAATCTGGCCTCTTTTCCTCCAGTTTCTGAGCTCTCACATGTCATACACTGTTAGTTTAATCATTTTGATTACTTTTTTATGAATGTCAGGAATATGTGATTCTGTGAATATATCACCTCTGTGTCCATCTGAACATGCACCTATCAGTTATCTTGTCACTGGCCTTGCTGTTGTGTGGCATAGAAGATGTGAGTTTTGTTATCCATTTCTTCTTCTTCCTGGGAATGTTCATGAATTATTCTGGTCATTTAATGCATCCTAGCTCTGCATTTTGTGGGTATCCGTTCTTGGTAGCAGCAAATCTGTCAATTTAATTGCTTTCTCTTTAGCCTCAAACTTTTTCTCATTAAGTTGGTGAATAATCATCTTGTGTTATTGAGGATACTAGGATGGAAAAGTCGTTACTGGTTCTCTTTAAATTCTTTTATTTAATAAAATGAACTATCTAAATAAAAATCCCTCCCCACTGTTTCCTAAATGCTATTACTTCCTGTTGGGCACATGGGAGCTTCAGCCTGCTTACTTTTTAATTAAAAGTAAGTTTTCAGCTGCATCTTTCATCATCAGAATTTTCTGTCACCTTGAAATGAAGGCTCTGGCATTGTCTGTTAAATTATTGAGCACTGGCTGACTAGGGGAGTTCAGTTTAGAGTATAATTAATCTTCTTAACTACTCTCATCAACCTGACTGTCCAGTCTGCTATGGTTTCAGCACTCCTGTTTGCTGTCCCTCCTTTATTTTTCTACCCACCAATACATTTAAACACGAATATAATCTTTCTGCATGCTTGCTAATTACTGAATTCTGTATTCTTTGTGTTCTGACACGTTACAAAACATTTCCCAAGGTTATGTCTGACATGAATAAGTTGGTGTAGAGAGCTTTTCCTTTGTCTTTTTTTTAGCAGAACTTGGAGTTGAAAGCAGCTTTGCTGGGGGAGTGACTTTAGACCCTCTGGGAAAACGTTATGTATCTTTTTTTTTCTTTCAATTTCACTGATTTGCAAAAGATCTAAAAAATTAATCCTTTAAGCAGAGTTGAGCTAATTTGAAATCCTAACAACTATTTAGACTCTTCTGTTGAAATGGGAAAAAAGGTTAGCGATTCATACAAATTAATGTTGTCACAGTGTATTGGCAAACTTTGTTGCTCATGAAATAAGTTGTTAAAAAATCCATAGCGGGATTGAGAAGGAGAAGAGCAGTTCCACCGCGTGGAACAGCAGGGATCTGAGCTCTGCTTCCTAGCTCTGCCGCAGACATACGCGAGCACTTTACTGCCTCTGCAGTCCTGGGTCCTCTTCGTGGTTTCCTTTCTCCTTCCCATTTTGTCTTGCCTAGTTATTACATCGTTAGGGACTGTGTGTTTGTACAGCCCCTAACGCTGGGTAAGCTCCCCCTGTACAAATAAATTGTCCACATAAATAAATATTTTCTTCACTGAGCCCTTTTTACACTGGGAATTCACAGTTCCCTCTGATTTATCTCACGTTTAGTCTCAGAGGAATAATTGCTCAAGATTTACTACTGTGAATACCTGAAGTTGTAGCTGTCTGTTCTCATTGTGCTTTCTCAGGTGCTATTGTCTGTATACCTGAATCATAGCTGTCATACGCTTTAGAGGGCAACTACCATTTTCTGTGAATTTTAGCATCTATGGCCACACATGATTCTGGTGCTTTCTACCTTCAGAGTTTCTCCCTATGCAAACATCAGCTTAGATGTACTCTCGCAGCGATCAAGCAGCAATTTACACATCCTGCTATGCCATTCTGGTATCATTTCAAAAATAGTGTTTGGATTCCTTTTCACTTGGGAAAGTTGTTAGTTTTAATTTAGCTTGCTCTTCTAAGGAACAAAACTTCGGCTGTTATGGATTAGAATTCATGAAGCCCAGTTTCCCAAATGGCAAATCCTCTCCTACACAGCCCTGTGCTCCGTGGAGCGTGCCTTGGCCAGAGGATGGCTTGCCAGCAAACCTGTTCTTGGTCTGACAGCTTTCCTCACCAACTTGCCCAGAATGGGAAAGTGGAAGGTTGGTAATCAGCAGCAAAGCCATCAGTCAGTGTTTTTATGAGTAAATGTATGAAAAACAGAAAATTTATGAAAAACGCTTCGTTCTTCTGTAGTATAAATTTACTGAGCCAAATTCTGACCTGCTACAAGTTGGAATGGCTCCATTTGATATAAAAGAAATCATATCTGCTTGCTGTGTCTCAGTATTGACTCCTTCAAGTCAATGTGTGTAAATGGAGGGTCTTCATTCCCTGTTACATGGTCTCACATCACCAAATCCACTTTATCAGGAATCACAGCAGGTACTATTGCTGACATCTAAGACCACCATGTTAAGTTATTTTATTCATCTGCTCTTCAAAGCCAGAAGTGCTGACAACTTTCAAGGGCTTGACAGTGGTGGTGTTCACTGGAGCACCCTTGACAGGTATCATCCAAGGACACAAATGCCCATGCAGCAGAGCACATGAAATTTTAATCCAGACCCAGAGACAAATTTCATTGCTCAAGTATGGTCCACAGTACAAATTGAAGTTCATAAATGGAAATAAATCTGAGAAGAGACCACATTCCTTGTGCAAAGGGACAGGTACCAGGGATTTTGTAGTGTCAAATCTAGGCTGAACTTAGTGATCAAAGCTGCTGCAACATGGCTATAAAGTGGCATATTCTACAGAACAGTCTGCTAAAAAAAAAAATAAAAACCCTCTTAAACTAAGTGGTACTCTAAATTCAGTCCTAAGTTATTCATCAAATTTGTTAGTCTTCAAAAAAAAAGTGATTGACATATTCTGAAAATCTCCATTACCTACAATAACCTTAAAAACTTTTTCACAAGCCTGTGTGGCTATCAGCTCCCCAGCAAATTCACTATGCCACACTGTCTTCCTGTAGTTACCAATTAACCTAATCAAAGCAGGCCAATATAAAGGAGGGTTGGATTTTTTCTCCCCTTTCCAGTCAAATATGACCCACTTACCACTGTTATGCAGGAATATGTCTCAATCTGTCACCATGGAAATCATTTGATGTCACAAATGTGAGATTGTTGAATCAGTTAATATGTCAGGCAGGTAGACCAAGACTAATTACAAAGGAGAAAAATTAAATTTAACACACAAGCATTTATTGACAGTAAGTAATGATGGGAAAGAAAATTAAGCAGCAACTTATGATTGTTAAGTGGTCCAGAAGAAATACATTGAACTTCTTATGAAAACTGCTATAAGTGTTTAAACGACTTTTGGATTATACTGTGGAAACAGTATGTACAGTGTCATACACCTTATAGCTTACTGCAGACCTGCACTCTATAATTCTTATTTAGAATTCATTTCCATTAGCAGTTCCATATGCTTGTTTCAGATTTTTTTCCCTCACTGGTACGTTTTACAGTTACAGACATATTTATAGCATTAGTTTCTCTTTCATTCGCAGTGACTTACTGATAGAGTATATCCACAAATTATTAGAATTATTGAAAGAAACTATTTTCTTTATTGTATTGTTCAGCAGTGTTAACCTAGTTTGTGCTATGTATGCATCTGTGCAAATGAATAGTTGTGTGAACAAAAACTCACCAAAATTACTGAATGTTATGTCTTAGTTTTTATTGCACATATATTCACATAGACTCTTCATTTAATGTCTGTTCACACAGATCATTTGTTACTGTTTTTTGCTGTTTTTGAGGGGAAAGAATACATATGCTGTTTCTCAAACAGTACAGTTGGAAAGAAATTATAATAAAAATTTATAATATTTCTTTTATCTAACTTTCCTTCCTTTCCCCTTCAGAAAATTATTTACTTTACCTTCCATACAGCAGAGGGAATAATAAATTTTAACTGGAGGTAGATTTTTCATCTTAGTTGTCATTTAAAGGGATTCTGACAAGGTTTGTTAGACCTAAAAATCAATTCACAGTACTTTGTTCTTTGATGCATCTGTAATGGTTTTGTACAAATGATTATTTTTTCTTTTTTGTTATGGCTTGCAATTAATAGAAGAAACAAAAAACTCCAAAAGGATTGATTTGCTTTCTGCAGTAAGAAGTAGACATCCACCATGAAACATGGCAACACCCTTATCTTCTGAAGGGAGATAGTAAGGATTTGCATTAATAAGCACCACAGTTCTTCCCCACTGGGCTTTCTTCCAGCCAAGATACTAGTCCAAATAAAAAGAAATAGCTTGAAGTCATTCCATCCTAGTTGACAGTGGCTAGAGAATTAAGTTCAAATCCTTGTATTTTATCCACCAGTAGATTATTTCATTCCATTCTGCAGCCAAATGGAGTCAAACCAAGCTCAGATGTTCTTTTCTCAGAACAGTTTGCTAAATGTGACTTTAAAAAACATTTTCATGGAAGCAACAAAATTTCACTCTGCTGCAGCTCAACCACAGCTTCAGATGTTCTTCAGTGCAGTCTGTAAAAACTAGGTAAATGTCTCTCGGCTTTCCTTCCCTAGGTTAGCTCTGTCTCATAGTTGCTGATGTGGGCAGGGAGAGGCAGAGAATGTTTTGGACCTACTGACCTTAACTCAGCAAATCTTTGCAATGTTGGTTCTCCCTTCTGGTACTGCAGAAAATAAATCTCAGGTGGAAGAGCTGTGTCTTAAATGTGGATTTTGCCCTTGTTCTCAGGGGTCAAAAAATCGTTTGTTCTACATACAATGTTTTTTTCTTAAGTAGCCAGGTTTTCCTTGCTTCCACCATTGTTTTTGTAAAACAAAAATGTGACAATCCCTTTTCTCTCTCTGAGTCCTCTAGCAGACTGCTAATGTTTAGTCAGAGTTCA
Organism: Manacus candei; assembly: GCF_025592945.1. NCBI lineage: Eukaryota > Metazoa > Chordata > Aves > Passeriformes > Pipridae > Manacus > Manacus candei. Next base: position 9,243,427 of record NW_026138066.1, read on the forward strand.
CTGAAGTGACTGTCAACTTTACATTAAGAAGAATCCCTGTATGTGAACCTCTCAGACCATGGAGGGACACTACCTTTCTGTCCTGGAAGCTGTCCTTTTTCTGGTAATGCATTTGCATAATATTACAGTCATCTTGGTTGGAGGAGAAAAGTATGCAAGGAGATAACTTTCAAGGTACTTCGATTTTTCCTAATGCTCTTGCCAGTGAGTCACTGCTGTTTTGATCATTTTGTTTTTTGAACTACAGACTCAATAGATTGAGAGAAGCAAATGAGGGGAAGTGTTCTTCTCTCTTGCAGCAATTTAGAAAATGATTTTCATGTTTCATCTACACAAAGATGATTTAATTAAACACTTTAATCCTGACCACAAATAATTTATGTAGGGGTTCAGTGAGAGAAGCCCAGCATTGTCTCCTCATAGAGCATTTACTTAATCCTGTCGTACCTGCTTGATAATTACTCCCTCAGATCTGTCCTTGCATTAGCTGCAAAATTAGCTTAGAGGACTTGGAGGAAAAGAGGAGAGGAAAAGTCCTTCAAATTAGTTAATAATTTATGATTGCTCTTGAGTCAACCCTGATTCAGTCTTTCTGAGGGGTGAACCTTCCCATCTGTTGTGAAATGAAATAACATTAGTACTTTTCAGTTTCTAGAGCTGCTCAGAATCTGATAATGATATATAGAAGGTCTTTTCTCCACCTCCAAAACAGATAATGATCTCTTTTTAATGCCTTTGTGTCTTAAGTCACAATCTCACATAAATCTTCCTTTCCTTCAGTGCAGACATACTCACACATTTCTCTTCTTGCAGGATTGATCTTATAAGCTTAAATGGGAAATTGTTTATTTTCCTTTCATGGAAAGACAGGAGCTGAGTTCTTCTTCATGTGGTGATAACAAATGGAAGGCTGTCCCAGAATTTGATCTATGCCTTGGTGTTTGTTTCCTCATGCAATTAGTGTGCTGAGCCTAAGTGACAGAATAAGAGCTTTAAATTTAGTCAGAAGGTCACATCTTATTCTAGAAGGAATAAAAAACCTGGCATCTCACATGTTGTAGAGGGGGGTCTTGTGTTCTTTTACTCTTTTTTGTTGTTTTGAGTATGTAAGTACCATTGAAAATGTTCCCTACATTTCTTACACCATTTTACAATCCACAATTGACAATCCATATCTTACAGCATTGAACACAGAGAAGATCACACAAACTAGAAAGACGATAGTCTTGTGAGGAAGAAGTTCATTTCTGAAAGCCCTTAGGGCATGATAGGGAACAAGTGTAGGACCAAGCTGAAAGTAATGCTAGTGAAGTGGGGAGTTAAGAAATTCCCCAAGGGGGAACACTTATGTCACTGTAATGGAAGGAGGCTGAAACTGGACGGATTAAAATAAGAGTTAATTAAAATACATTTGAAAAAAAGATATGTGCACAGATGATTTTGCAAGAGTTATTCTGAGCCACTTACATTACCTTTTCTTAGTGAAGAGTAAGTCCTAGGCAGGTCTGTCTGGGACTACACAGTTGGATTTTATGAGTACAATGTTTTTGTGCACCTCCAGGAAAGAATCATGGAGAAAGAAGATCAGTTTTGCCTTTTAAAAGGGCAGAGGTGGAAGCTAAAGTGAGATACTGAAGGGAGACTTTCACAAATCTGTCAGGTTATTGAATCTGTCCTCAGTGCTAACAAAGGATTTACTTTTTCTAGAGATTAGAGCAGATTAACTGTAAATGTCCCATTTACTGGATGCTTTTGGAGCCATAAACTGATGTCCTGACAATTTTGCTTGGAGTGATTTAAGAAATTATTGCCATCATCTCTCCAGTACTTTTCCATGAGCTGTATTAATAGATTTTATGGGGACTCATTGTCCCTCTTACTCTCCATATAGCCATTATAGAGGGCCAGTGAAGAGGGCTGCAGCTAACCCTGATGGCTGTACATGGAGATGAACTAGGTAGGCAGTAACTCCTGCCATGGGGTGGTAATTTCTCAAATTAGTGTACTTGCTTCTACAGCACTTATATGACTGAGGTCTGAATTAATTCTCACAGTGTTAAATCAAATGGAATCAAAGATTTCATCACTACATTTAACTGGGTCTTACTGATCTTCTCAATACACAGCCAAATTGTCATCTACATCACCCTTTTTTTTACTTACTGCCTTTCTGATCTGCACATACATATTAATTTGTTGCTATTTTTCAGTACTTGAAAGGCAATCCATTTTTAATTTGCTAAAGTATTAAATGTGTTTCTGTTATAATTTATATTTCTTATGGTGCTTAATGGATCTGCAGCATGACTGACAAAAAGGCAACAGCAGTTTCCACCACATGGAACCAGCCAGTGAGGGGTCTGGTCTGTCATGTGATTGTCTGGTGGATAAGGGATTTCTTTTTTTCTTCCCCAAGGAAGACAGAGAGGGAAGCCCTTTGTTTTGTAATTTATTTTTTTTTTTTAATGCACAAGAGGCTTATGGTACAGATAGGTTGTGGATAATTATCTTACTAGTACATTTTTCCCTTTTTAAGAGCAAGCAAAATGTGTCATCTAATATCTGTGGTTATGAGGGAGTAAGTTAGCCAAGTCCCTTTTACAGATTTCAATTTTTATGTTGTTTTCCATCTTGTCCTTAAACAGATGAAGAGGAAAATAAGTAAAGAGAAATTGACTCATATAGTACTTCCTGTTCTTACCCTTTTGATTACAGAATTCACTGAGATGCAAAATAGATTCAAAATTCATAACAGCATTTTACTATTTCATAAAAGAAATGTTGCTTACACTCCATGCATTAGTAGAGATTAAGGGGGGATTAGCAGATACCGTAACTTCCTGCCCTTTGCATACTTTCCTGCAGTGGTTGCACAGCTGGTTTCCTGCTTCTTGATGTCCTCAGAATTCTTAATACTTTCATGCCTCTCTCTCATTTTATTGTGGAAATATGGTTTATCATATCTAGACATTTTCGGTATTTGAGCTGATTATTCTGATTCTTTAGTATTTTTGAATGAAAGCTTGTATGCTAAACCTTTCTATAAAAATCACTTTAAAAAAGCAGTTAAATTAGGCTCAGATTAACAAAGGGACACTGTTGTTTAAATTTAAATCTAGGCGGAGTTCATACATGCAATTAATAAAGCAGTTCACAGAAGTTTTTCGAAGCTGCTGATAGACACCTTTTTTTTAACCACAGCACACGGGCATTTTAAGTTCTGCTGCTGTGCTTGCCTACAGATGCTATTGTTTTGGTGAAGCCAGACAAACACTAGCTATTTTCAGCCTAAAACCATTTTACATCTTGCCTCTCCTGCACATAACCTTTTAGAAGGTCCAAACAAGCTGGCCTCATTACAGGGGAAGAGGTTGTGGGGTACCAGTGCGACATCTTACATACTAATGTAGGGGAAGGAGGACACGGCCAGAAAAAGGGAGGGCCTGTGTGAGAAGTTTGAGTGATGCTTTTTCGCAGATGCAGATGACATGTGAGGCAATCTGCAGTCTGACCGGATATAAAGCCCTTCAGCGTCCAGGAAGAGAACCAAAAAGACTTTTCTAAACATTAGGACTGGTAGACTTCTGCACTCTTTTTGCTTTTTATCTATATAATGTCAACTTTATCCAGCGAGCGAACTCCCAGTAATGAACTCTGGGTCTCTCCCCATCTGTCTCACTAAATGCCACTTGGAACAAGCACCTTTTCATTTGACAATAAAATCAATGAATGAAATATTAGAGGCTTGAACGATATGATGTGCAGAATACATTATGGGAGTTGTTGTGTTTCAGTAGACAGCAAGTCTTGCCCTTTCTTCTCGTTATCATCAACAGATCTACTTAATGAAACTGGCACCTTCTGCAAATCTCTCACCTCTTCGCTTTTGGACTTTAACTCCTTTGTTACACTTTAAAGACTCTCTGACTCAGAGCTGTGTGATAAAATTCTGTACTTTCTGTGTACTATGGGGCTCATATTTTTTCAGCTGTTTGTCTCAGTTAAAGCCACTAACTAATTAAACAACAGAGAGGGAGAGGGAGCTTAAGCTGATTTTCATAACACTTGTTTTTATCCCTTTACTCAGATGAGACAGCCTTCTTTCTCTTTGCTTAGAGATTCTTCAGAACAGCAGGAATCTCTCAGTACTAAACCAATAAGCAGTGGAAAAAGGGAAATGTCAGTGCTGAGGTGCACTTGTGTTAAACATTCTAAAACCTCTGGAACTATCCACAAAGACTGATCTGCAAAAGACTAAAAAATGGGGAAGTTTATTGCTTTTTCCAAGCCTTCTTGGATTCTCCATCAGGAATATAAACTGCTTCATTGTTATGCTAGCAAAATGTGTCATACATGTAGTAAACAGCCATAAACTAAGTTAATGAACTAATGCTTGCTAGCAATCCATATGACATACTGTACTATTTAATTGTGGAGCTCAAGGTACTGAGCTCAACCTCAAGGTGGCTTCATAACTTTATCTTTGTGCCAGTCTTGACTCTGTAGGTATTAGACAGGGTTATTACATGATGGTAAACCTAAGTCAATGCTATATATGGTTTCAGGTTGAGTTTACAAGTAGACACGTATTCAGCAAGAGAACATCTCATCCACTTTACCCTATAAATCTAGATGTCTCCAGGGTACAAGTTAAAAGACAGAGAAGGACATAGAGAAAGAATGGTTGTGTTAAAATTTAGGAGCAATTCTCTGCACCTTTATTAGGTGTTTACAGTCCTTTGACAAAACAACTTGCAACACTGTCAGGATAAAATTTTCCATTTTGTTCTCCAGGTTATTCTTTTGTTCCTATATGCACATCCGCTGTTTAGCCTGACTGCAGAATTGTCCCCTATTTCAAGAGTCTCCTACTCAACAAAGAGGTGACCCATCTGTCATTTTAGGGAACAAGGAACAGATCCCAAGACTCTTGAGCTTGTCACTAACTCACGAGGCTTCTGGTACAGCTACTGTTTTGTAGTATCAGGCAGAAATATCTCTTATTCTGTAAGCTCAAAATGCAAAACAGTAGGTTATTGTCTGGTATCAGAGCTCTATCATATTTCTTGATACATTTTTAGTTGTGCTTAATCATTAGGTGTGAACAAATGTTTGCTGTGCCATCTTACCATCTGATACTGCTGATGCATAAATAATTCTTAGTGGTAGTGTTTGTGAGCTCTAACCTGTCTTGAAGCCCATAATTAAAAGGATAAAGTGAGCTGTTTACACAAACCAATTGTCAGTATAGTAAGTGCCATTAAAAGCATTGGCAAGAAGTGCTAGGTAGGTAGCAGCATCTTACTGCAATCTCTGTCTACTGAAGAGACAACTCCTGAATTTTCATCTGGAAAAATTTGCAGAGGCTGGTAAAAGCCACATAGCCAAAGGGAAATGCAGAGCTTGTTTATTTGTTTAACAGAACTGAACCCAACAAGGAGGAAAAGCAATGTCAACATAGTTGGATTTCAACACCACATACAATAACTTGGCAACCTTTTTCACATTAAGTGGGTGATACAGCCCTTTTCTACTAAATATGACCCTGGTTTTTTCTGATTTGGTTTGGGTTTTTTTTTAAACTTGTCCCTAGAAAACCAATCCTTTTCATTTTGTTCTTCTTGGAGTTTTTTTCTGCCACTGTTTCTACATTCTTGGATTTCTCTTAATACTTTCTCAGGGAAGTACTTATGATACATATCTACTGATTTCTTGCTTACAAACATTCCTGGTGTGTCCATCAATTTAAAAGATTTGTTTCTTTTAAATAAAAAAGAAAGGGGGTTTAATATCTTGCTGTTTATATATGATAACTACCCAAAAGGATGAACAGTCTTTGAAATATTAGAAAAGTTTTATTCTCTGTATCTAATTCATTGCTAGTAAACAAGTTTACAATCCCAACAACCTCAGACAACAATCACTGGAACCTGATGAAGTGTCGTGATGCAGTGGTGTTCCCCTCCTTTTACAGGACAAAAACGAGGGATGAACAGCCAGCTTCTAACCTCTATTACCGGGTTTGAATCTGAGTTGAGAATGTTCAGTTAACAGAGGCAGCTTAAGGTTTACATTGCTACAGCTGAAATATGCAGCTGCCTGAACATCAAGAGGAAAGTGATGAGACATGCCTGGAATCCCAAGGGATGTACCCAAAGTAAATCTATGGCAGGGCAGAACATAGCATTCAGAGATGTGGCAAGGAAAAACTCAGCCATCAATGGACCCAGTAAGCTGTCAGCTGCTCAGAAGGCTAGCTGAATGGGAATTTTGAAATGATGACTGGCAGTGACAGTTCAGGCACTAGGCTATCACAAAGGACATAGTCTGTCAGTGTGTAAAATCAGTGCTTTGGGTCTCACAAGTCCTGGCACCTGTTCTTGGATCACCACTCATCTTCCTGGTGACCTTGGAAATGTTACTCCATCACCATGTGCCTCAGGTTCTCCTGCTTTAAGGATGTCTCTCCTTAACAAAGTACTACTACTGAAAGGCATAAGAGATTTATTGATTACACATTACAGCCTGCTGCTTGGCTCCCCATTACTGAGATGTGTTTCATAGATGGGTTTGTGCCAACAAAAATGTGCATATCAGGACCTTATCCTCTTTATAAAATTGATGCACTTAGGAAAGGCAGAGTCATGGTGCATGGATAGTTATTTTCATGGTCTTCACACACTCCTCCAAGACAGTTTTATTGCATTATCTTTGGCAGCAAAAAAGAAAGCATTTTTTGTTCAGTACTCACTTATTCCTTCATAGCCCAAATTCAAGCAGTGCTTTTAGTAGCTCGTATGTTCCTGAAACTCTAGACCCTTTTTCTCGGTCCAATGCCTAAACAATAGAAGTAGTGGATTTGAATTGACTTTGTTCACAAGGATGTTTTGCTGCCTTCAAAGAAAGAAGTTTTCAATTTTATAAGAGTGTGGAGGTTTATATTGAGTAGATTAAAAATTAAAAAGGACATCACAATAAAGGAAAAGAACTGTTGTTGAATGTGATCTTTACACTGCCATTGGTGTGAATAAAAAAGTGAGGTGTGTAGTCAGAGCAGTGAGTACATCTCACTGACCTCCTGCAGCCTCTTTAGAAAGAACACTTACCAGCTAGGAAGGGTTCATGTCAAGTCTCCTACTGCTGCTAATTAGATGTCAGTTCTTCTGCTGGAACAATTTGTACTATAAACAGTGACATAAAAACTGAGGTTAAGGATGGGCTGGTTCAGCAACATGTGAAGCTGATGAAGCCTCTCTTCTAGTCTAGCTTACAGTTCCACAACCATTTCAGTGGTCAGGCTCATTCTTCCCCAGACTCCATGCTAGAGCACATTTCATGGCAATTTGTTGGGCATGTCACAGAATCATAGGATTAATCAGGTTGGGAGGGACAACAGTGGGTCATCTGGTCCAACCTCTCTGCTGAAGCAGGGTCATCCTAGAGCACATTGCACAGAATTGCATCCAGACAGTCCTTGAAATATCTCCAGTGAGGAAGACTCCACAACCTCTCAGAGCAACCTGTTGCAGTGTGCGGTCACCCACACACCGTAGAAATTCTTTCTCATCTTATATAAAGTAATGAGATCCCCTCTCAGTCATCTCTTCTTGAGGCTGAAAAGGCCCAGCTCTCTGAGCCTGGCCTCATAGGCTGCCACGTAGAAAACCAACAGAAACTTCTCCGTGTGTCCAATCTCTGAATTCTTAAGTTACTGGCAGCACAGGAATCTTGTCATCAACCCTGCACAAAGCCTTGCCATTGTCACAAAAACCTCAAAAAGTTTTGTTCCAAAGTAAAAGGTTTTTTCTACAGTTACTCTTGTGCTCAGCTGCTAAGAGTCCATTTCCCTGAAATTCTGCAGATAAAAGTGCTGCAAATATTAATGATAGATTTACTAGCTTTGCTGTGGTTTGCTGGACTCCTCACTGTCCTCTTAATTTTTCTAACAAGCTCCTTGGAGGACACTGTAAGATGCATGGAAACCCAATATATTTTCTTCTCTTGATTGATTTAATTCTTTCATCTTTTCTTATGAAGACGAATCAGATTTAGGTCTTTACCCCAGCCTTACTCAATCTAGTTCTGTATACTTCATCCTCATGATCACCTTTTATGTATGCCTTTTGAATCCTCCCTCCTACCACATACAAAACACTTATGTTTCTCTCTGTACAGACCCTTGATGAGTTACTCTCTTGTCTGGTCCATTGCTGTAACTTCTTTTGCCCTTGTCACATCCCCATCTCTGAGTACATCCCGAAGTCATCTGATACCACTGCTTTACATCCTTGTTTCAGCATTGCCAGAGTCTTCCTTTATTCCTTTCACTAGCTCCTTTCTCTTTCACTGAGTCAGCCTGGCTCATCTTGACTATCTCTACTTGATATACTATATTTTTCTCTGCTTTGTTTATCTACCATCCTCTCTTATCAGGTATTCGCTGCTGGTATCTTTTCTGTTTCTCCTGGCACCAATGTGCTATCCAACACGATGCTCCCGTGGAGCCATCCTCTCCTCTCCCAAGACAATCCTGCAGTACCTTCAGTGAGCTACTCTTTGGCTTCCTTATCCAAGCTGCTCCTTAATAACTGTCCATGTAGCTTCTCTCCATGAGTATTTAGTCCACTAAGAAGGAATAGTGGTTACTGGGAAACAGCAATGTACTTAATGCAAATGAGATATCAAATAAAAAAGTTTAACTTGTGTGGGAGGCATTTTTCCCTGAAACTTTACATTTCCCCATGTAAAAGAGAAGTCTTTCACAGCAGAGACGGCCTTTTCCTATACTTGCCTATATATATTTGCACACACGTATCTGTATATATTCGTGCATGTATGTATGTATGTGCATGTATATATGTGTGTATATATACAAATATAATGCATATATCTGGTGCATGTATATAGTGTATATATATACAAATATAATGCATATATCTGGTACATGTATGCAAACCTGTGAAATAAATGCACAGTAGAGGTTAAAGTATTCAATTCTGTTGAACACAGTGTATCCTATGCTATACAGGCATGTGAGATGATGTCATAATCTGTCCTGGCACACTTGTGCTACAGTGCACACACAGGATTTCATGTATGTATTTTACATTGGTTTCATGGTAAAATTTCTAGAAAATTTATAGAGGAAATAAACTGCTGAGGAGTTTTGTGCTTGAAACATATTTTCAGGGTATTTGTTGCATGGGAAGACAGAGTCACTTTTGGGAATGAGAGAGGACATGGCAGTAGAAGAGAGGAATAAGCTTGGGAGCAGGAAGAAACATTAATTTATATAGACAGTGCAAGAATTGCAATGGGCAACAATAGTGAGGATGGAAATCTTGAACTTGACAGTGATCTGAAGAGGTGGAAGTAGTTAGAAGTACTACTTCTAACTTAAAGTAATTAGGTACTTAATGTAGTTAGAAGTAGCAAGACAGAGTTCTTTTCTGTTCTCCTTTAATAACCTTTGCTTACTTATTGTGTTTTTAAAGGCTGAAAACTACTTTACACTTGCTTTTCACTTTGAAAACCTCTACCAAATGCAACTAAACCTTGCAAATCCAACAAGCACAAGAACTGTGCTGAAATGGATCTTTCCAGTGATACTAGCTCACCCTTTGGCCATTAGCAATCAGAAGGCGGCACCCCAGCCCTTGCTACCCCTTTAATATGCCTTTTTATTTTCCCCTTTCTGGAAACAGTCTAATGGCCTGAGAAAATGCACGAAGTCCTTGTAGTGGGTCCATTGCTATTACTGTGGTTGCACTGGAGTCACGTAAAAGCCACTATAGGTCTAAAAAACAAAAAACCAAAACAAAACAACAAACAAGCAAAACAAAAAACCAAAAATAAACAAACAAAACCAAAACAAACAAACAAACAAAAAAAAGGCTTCCGCCTAAGAAGTTGAAAGTAGTTGTAATAACTATAAATTTTTTACTCCTATTTTTATTGTTTGTAGTAGCAAAGTACGTCAAGGCAAGAGCTGAGGTTAAAGACCTTTGTACCACAGACTAGAGAAGATAATATACTCTAAAACTGGGAAAAAATCTGGGCAGAATAGGAACACATTGTTCACAGGCACCAAGATTGGCACCAGATGAAACTAGCAGGTACCAGACTCAACATAAATAAAATCTGATGCTTCTTCAGATGTGTCATGTGTCACTGGAAGCCAGAGGACCACCTAAGAAGTGCCACTGTACAGCTGCACTGTTGTGCTCCATGTTGCACAGCTGCTACTCCTGTGCTCGGTGGAGCTTCAACCTGGCCACATGCTGCTGCTCTTATGCTTTCAATAGAAACTAGCCCACACTTATGAACTCAGAGGACTTACATTTCCAATACGTGAGACAGGCAAAATGGAAGAGGGGTAAAATTTTATTAAGGGAGAATTGAGCAAGAGGCTCTTCTGTGACCTGTTCAATGTCACCCAAGAAATCAGTATTGCAACTGGGAGCTGGAGTCCCCTTCAATGCCTGAATTACAGTGTAATACTTTCCCCCCCATTATCCACCAAAAGTCCGTGAAGTAAAAACAGAATTGAAGGCATTGAGTTATCAGGTTCAGAAGTATTTATTTTTCTATGGAAACCTCCTCCAAGCAACAGCCAAGCTTTTGCAAGGAGAGAAGCACCTCTCATTGTGCAAGAGCTGTCAGGGAGCTGTTCTGTGCAAAGTGCTGTAGCTGCAGCTGCCTTCTGGAGAAGTCTCATCCCACAGCCAGGCAGCATACAGCCCCATTCCTGGCAATTCAGCTGTAATTCTGCCTGTTCAATAATTTTTTGCCGTGGTCATGCCAGAATCATAGCCTTGTTTTCTGTTGTCTGGCTGTTAGTGGTGATGTATGAAGAAGTAAGAAAGACAGCTTAATTTTCATAAGCTAACTTGTGCCTGAAGTAACAGAGTGAGAGGAGTGCACTTAATCATAGCTACAGGGCCAGAACAGAAAATGATAGAGCTTTTGCTGTTAGTTATGGTATTTTATTATAATAACTCTTAGGAAGAAGAAACCAGCAGCTCAAAATGCTGAACAGTTCAAATTCATTATGGTAGCCTCTGTGTTCTCGTCTGCTGGAAGAATAACTTACAAAACTCTTTTATGCCTGCGTTTTCCAAAAGTTCGTGGTGGGAAGGAACTCTGGTCTTTTTCCCCAGAAAATCTGTATTCAGATTGTGGTATGCTCAGAGGTGAAATGAACCTGGTGATAGTTTCCACAGAACTGCAGACACTTTGCAGGGAAGGCGTGAAAGGTGGCAGAGAGACAGGTTGGGGCTGGTGGATAGTCAGAAAGCTGTGGGCAAGACGAGCATTCCCTGTGCCTCCTTCACACCATGCATCGCTTTAGCCTTCTTTCTATAACTTCCTAATGCATTTGAAAAAGTAAATAACTAAATGAACTAACTGCTAGGGGTCAGATACACTGGATAGATATTCTCACAGTGATTCATTAATATTGAAAAAAATTAATTAAAGCTTTGAGTGAAGCATTTTTTAGTTGGTCACAAACGGAAGGACAAATCTTGTGATTTTATTTTGTTTGAACTTTTAGATACATAAAATAATGTGTTCTATGTCATATATATTATGCATCTGTATTATGTGTCACATTGTTTTATATGATTTAAAGTGATGAGGGTTGTGCATTTTTTATTTTGGTATCTTCAGATCAAAATATTTGGGGAATTTCATCCAGAAAATATTTCTGATTTTCTTTTTTCTGTACTGATTCAGAATGAAAACATTTTTTGGAAACATTAATATGTTTCTATGCAGCTGAAGTTCTGGTTTCCCGATTACTTCTGATTTAAGTCAAGATCATAGAGACAATATAAAGGGTAACAAAAATATATTCTTCTTTGGCAGAGACAGCAACGCTATTCCAACCTAGAGAAAACAGAAATAAAATTAGAGAAGATGCAAAGCATGTCTCCATAATTTTCTCCAAGGTGGCTTGGGAGACAAGTCATCACATCTGCCTAGTAGGCTTTTATGCACCAGTAAGAGTTACAACAGCCTGACAAGTTGCATAATGCTGTACCCTAGGACAGTACATGAACATGTACATATTCCCAGGCCATTGCAAAGGCAAACTAAAGCATGTTAGCTAACACATTTTCCTTTGTATTTGTGACAAGCTAAAAGGACATGTACAGGCAGTTATTCCAGCTCAGTTGATACACAGTAAGTCACATTATCTGATCCATGTACCTAAGCCCTAAAGCTTACATGATGTTAATTTCTGCCTTCATCCATGTCCCGTATCAAACGTCAAGGAACACTGGTGAAAGCATGATTTGTTATGGTGTCTTCAAAAATAAAGGAAAAAAGGAGAAGGAAATTATACAGCTACAGTAAATACAGGCAAACATAATTTCCTGAGCCTTTTCAGTTTCTCTTGGCATGAGAAATAATAACTGAGAAATAAGCGTTTGGGAGGTACATTATTAGAACCGAGATTTTGCACTGATAGGTGGGAAAGGAAAACCATTAACAAGTAGCAAGGTTTGTTCTTTTTTTATTATTCATCAACTTAAAGCCTGAACTCTGTGGCATGATGGGCAATTCATGGGGCTAAAATAATTAAAGCAGACTGATGTTCCATGGTAAGGAAGTTCAGTATCTGCTTCTTGCAAATGGAATTCTAACATTTCTTTTGATGTTAGCAGTACTATCCTGAGAAGGATCTGTGGACTGCTGAGTTGTGAAATGTGCTGTTAGATTATGGGCAGGGACACTCACTTCCTACCAGCTGTGCCAATCCATTCCAGCCCAGCTGCACCTGCATTTTTTATTGGTTTTTTTTTTTTTTTCATCCTTTACTAGCCATGGCAGTTTCTTATTTTGATTCATTCTACCTCAGCTGTAAGGGAGTGGTTATAAAGAACAGGCAGACTTCCAGGATGGAGTCAACAAGTGTTGGTTTAAATTTTGTCCTTCGGCATCTTTTTGCCTAAGACTTCTTTCAACCAGCTGAGATCCCTTTCGTATTTCCTCACAGTATAGCTTGTGGTGTCTCATGCTCTCTAGTGTGTTCCGTGTGTGTCACAGGTTGAGAGATGCTATAGTTTATTTGTATGAACAAAGCATCAGTTGCTTAGGGATACATTTGCCTCTAACTTGTAATTTCCTTCATTAGCTTATGCATTGCACTCTGTTAATATTACCAGTTTTCGGTAGCACTCATGGGAAGATAAATCTTTGGTGATCTTTTATATGATCCTTTTGCTCTCCCCCAGATTTTCCACCTTCTTGAAAAATGACTTATGGAGTATAATGTAAAAAATTAAATATATATAATATATAATATATAATATATAATATATAATATATAATATATAATATATAATATATAATATATAATAGCAAAGAGGAGACAACATTAGAAAATTAGAGGAGTGCCATGTTGTCATTAGGGTAGAGTAGGATGATCCTGAAGTAGTGTGGAGTGGACTTGGTAATCTCAAGGTTATTTTTAGATTGGTTTTCATTCACTCTTTGAATGCTTTCATAGTGTTCTGGTTTATTTGTTATATGCATTGGCCAATCTCTGCTACTCACCCTCTTTGAAACAGCATTTGATATACATGTGGAGGTTTCTGACGTTCACCTGAATTACAAATACCACAGGGGAGTATCACAATCAGTTTTCAAGCCAACTATAACATTGAATTAATCACTTCTGTCTTTATGTCTTGCTTCTCAGCCCAGTCTTGTCATGGGCCATACTGAAATTTTAGTAATACAGCTGTGGTCTTATGTAAGCAACGTATAATGATCATTTAATACTTTCAGTACCCTGCTGTGACCATACACCCAATTTTATGAGCATAGCTGGGATTTTAAAATGGCCTTCAAAACGTGCTTTCTCAAAAGGTTGCAAAATAATTTCCAGTACCAGTCTCAGTGCCCTCACTGAGCATGTCCCTCTGTCAAAACACCATTCACTTTCCTTTCTCTGACTGGCTCCAAATGCAGTTTTCCCTCCATCCTCTGTCACCAGAGCATCATTTCAATCACTTCTCATATTTAAATTTTATACAGCATATTTCAGGATAGATAATTAAGTCCTTATCTATACAAACATTCACTTTTCAGTTGATTTTTAAGCAGTGCAAACCTTCTAGACACATTTGATTTAAAACACATTTTACTCTAGCTGCAGCCAGCTGCTAATCAATGTAAGATAAACTGAAATAAAACTGAAATCATAATTTCTATGCAGCATTCTACACAGGCTTACCTAAATGACTTTTAAATTGCTCTCTTAAATTAAGACAGTGCAACATTCTTATGTAGGTAAACTCATAGAATCAAATATTTTTCTGAGCAAAAGGGATTTCCTTTGTGACTGAGAAAAAAATCCCTGAAACTAGTAGCAGGGAGCATGGGAAGAGAATAATTTGTTATACTGAGCCTTGTTCTTCAATTACATTATCTCCATCAGAGTATGAACAGATCTTCATATTAGATGATCATTTTACCAACACTTACTTCTCACTAGGAGGATTCTCCATCATTGTATTCCAAAATCAAGCAGCATTCAGATTTGTCTGGGTGATATATTTCTGTCAACGTGACAAGGGTTCCCACAGTGTTTATTTACCCAGACTAGCCAGGGGAGAAGGAAGAAATGAACTGTGCTAGGCTTGCTGTCTGTTACATAAGCAGGCTCCTTCCCAGTGTATGGAAGGAGCCAGCACCCGACCTTCCGGATTTCTCTTTTGTTTTCCATTGATTGACTGTCTTCTGTCTCCTAATCTGCTTGCAATTTGCTCATTTCCAGGGCAGCAAGTTCTTGGCTTAGTAGAGAACCAGAGTGATTGGTATTTGGGCAACCTTTGGAAGAATCATCGGCCCTGGCCAGCACTTGGGAGGGGCTACAACACAGGTAGGACCCGAGGGTTTTCTTCAAATTAGCGTTTGCACTGAACATGCAATCTGTCTCCTGGTATGAGAGTATATAGAGAGAAAGATGTGGTAATTTACACCTCCCTCCCTAAGCTATGGCTAAATTTGTCTTTTAAAACAGCAAAAATTATGCAGTGTCATGCATTTTGGAGTTTCCTGTCTTCTTTAAATGGTGTTAGAAAAGATTATGTAGTGTCCTTTGGGGAAAAACAGAGCTTTTCAGCAATCTGACAGATCCTCAGCACATCTCCTTTGAGATTTCTGTCCGTGATGACACGTATGTAGGCCCAGCAAGTGAGAATGAATAGGAATTGAGGCTTGTTTTCTGTAGAGAGGTAAATGGTATCACAAAATGTCAGCCCAATAAAGATATAACTCCTGCAGGACGGCAACAGGGTCATAATTGTCCTAATAAAATGCAAACTACTGGCAATCAATTTCTGCTGCCATGAGAAAGGAATAAAGGCGCTAGATCAGAGAATTTATTAGGTTACAAAAGACAGGTCTTCCCACTGATTTGTGTTTGGTGTGTGTGAAAACATACCAGGTGCATAAAGAACACACACATACATCTAAATCGTTTCTGTGGTAGGCTTTACATGCTGATGCAGTGAGTTAAATTCCTTCTCTATTTGTAATAAGAGGACAGAACAGATGGTGAAGCCTCCATTTGGAACAGATGAGTCCATTTAAATATCCCTGCACTATCAGAAAATTATTCACCATAGTAGTGGTTTTGCTTTACAGAAATATATTGGTTTGAATTCAACAGACTAACTTGAAAAAGAGTTGCACAAGTTGTGGTTGGGTCATCCATATTTCTATATTCCTTTGTATGTTTGTGGGAATCCCACTAATTTTTGCAAATTTTTATTTCAGTCCCTGCAAAGCATGTCTAGTCTGTGAAAAGCTTCAAAAGAATAGCCTAACAGAATATGGATATGGATACAAGATTTTGGCAGAATAGGTTTGTTTCATGGTTCTCCACTTGCCAGAATTGCAAATAGAAAGGCTAGGTCTGCTCACTGCTGTTCCCAGCCCCGCAAAAACATGAGACAGAGATAAGTTTCATGGATTTGTCCTGAAACCTGAAAGCTTACATTACACACAGCTGAACTTGTTGATGTCAATTCTGTTTGCTGTTACACCACAAAATATTATCTTTTGTTCTGCTGAGAGATGACCACCTCATATAGTTACCTTCTTTCTACTACAGTTTTGCTTTTTCCTTTCTGCCATTTTAATGCTGATAGGGAGAAATGTGGCACAACCACATAATAGTGGAATAACCCAGAAATGTATGGTGGGTAATATCTAAAATACAATTATGTTAAAAAAAGTACCATAAGGATTTAATTTATATCCTCTTAACTTACTGTTCCAAATGGTTTATAGGGATACCACATGCCAGTGTATCACATAAATCTTCCACTGAACACAGAAATAACTGAATATCTGCAGTCCTTCACATAGATTGTGTGTTTATTCTTGTATTAATACATGCCTACCAGGCCATGCATGATCCCATAATCCTGCCCATGATTTTAGTCTCCTCACAGTTGTAACTCACCTGTAGTTATAAAAACTTTTTTTTTAGAAAGAAAAACAGAAGGTAACTAAAGTGTGGGAGATTGACAAGTGATCATAAGTGGAATGTTGTTTTTTCAAGTATGTGGAACAAGAGGTCACTGAGTGAAACAGTGCAACCTCTGAGAAGTAGGAAATTACGTTATTGACAGAATCAGCACCCTTTACTATAATTTCTTGATTGAATTCATTGTTTGCCTCAGTAATCTAGGAGAGATTGGAGCTGTAAATTTCTCAAGGAAGATGAAACTGGAGCTTGTTTGATGCGTTCACTGAATTGAAGTAATTGACACTGAATGCAACACTGTGGCTAAGGAGGATTCAGAAAACTAAAAGGCAGGGGCAACAGGGGGCACAGAAAAGAGAGGCAATATCTCTAAGCAAAACACTCATGAAAGACAGTGGGCCAGAAATGGGAAGACATAGAAATTCAGGTGCCTAGAGCTGTACTTAAGAAGAGTGAAAGGGCCCCCAAACCTCTGAAACTTTAATGAGCTAAACAGAGCTGGATCAGGGAGAAGCTCTGAGACAGACTTTGCTTTTGCTCTTGGGAGAGTGTTTGCTACAGACCTAGGATACCATCCTAAGAAAAGAGATTTTTATGTGAGCCTCTTCAGCCAGACCTAACCCTGTCAGATTTGATGCAGAAGCACCCCTCAAAGTCAAAATTCTTCCACTACTTCCTCCCAGTTTCTGAAGGAAATAATTGCTGTTTCACTCATATCTTTCTCTGTCTGAGCCACTCTGGACAACATATATGTTGGGGGAGTCTCAGAAGGCAGATATATTAAAAGCAAAGATGTGTTTATTCCTTCTCTGCTAGTTCTTTAAACCCAATAAGCATGTGTAGTCTCCTATTCCTGTGTGCTCAAGCCAAATCTCCTGACAGCCAATACAGATTTTCAAGGAAAGATTTTGTTTGTTTTTTATTCTTCTTCCTCATTTGCACAGGCAGATAATCCAAGTCATGCTTTAGTCCATGATAATGTAATTGCAGGACAACCAGACCAAACTCAAAGTCATTAAGTGACAATTTAATTAGTGTTTAAAATGTTCTTAGAACTATTCTTTATTTGTGATAACACTCTCTTCCTCAAGCCATTTTAATCACAGTTCCTTCTGTACCACAAAAGTAACCAAGTTTTTTCTGTACTTCACTGGCCAACACTCAGTAAGCTGCTTAATCAAATACTCTTTTTATATATCATCCACTCCATGTTGCTTGTCTGCACCGAGTTTAACTCTTACAGATTCCTTATACTTTAGTTAAAGCACACTTTTCTTGCTATACAACCTATATTATCTTTCACTGACTAAACTGTGCTTTTGAAAGTATTGCCTGAGCCACACTATGATTTTTCTCTTTAAAGGTGTTAAACTGGCAAGTCCAGAATTGCACTGTGTGGTTTGATGTTCATTTCTGGAGTAACAGTCATCTTAGTCCTCAGAAAAGTACATTGTCAAAGAAATTCTGAACATAAAAGCTTTTAGTACTTTGTCTGCCTTATACTTTCCATCGTAGTGAAGAACAGCTTTTAAAAGCAGTTTCTGGTGACTATTAAGACTTCAGGCCACTTCTTCAGTTGGTGTGAATCACCCCTGGCTTCTCTGGCTTTAGTGCAGCAGAGCCAACTTCCACCAGCTGAGAATGGACTCCATGCCTGTTAAATGGAGCTTTAGGATGAATATGTGACTGCAATTTGGGTGCCAGGGGAACATTTCCAAAAGCTTTGACCCCAGGGATTTCAGAATCCTAGACTACAGAAGTACATCCTAAGGATTTGAGGCTCATCTGAAATGCACTGGCTCAGTGCATCTACCAGATACCGTAAGGAGGTGTTTCAACAGCTTGAGCTGAGGATTCATACTCCCACACTGAGAAATGTGACGTTACCAGACTTGTGGATTGAGAACAGAAGGGAATGGCTAGCACCTAACAATTACTAGGCTACATGTTTACCATGCCTTATTACTCCCATGTTTGTAATGACTGGAACAACGCTAGAATGAACCTCTTTCCTTCATTGTTTCCCTGAAAAAAAGGACACGTGGAAGTCAAATTGGAAGTTGGAAGTGTATGTTATATCATTTTTGCATAATATTTAACAATTTTGAATGATAAAAGACAAGCATAGAGTAGACTATATGAAGTAAGTCTGGATCAAATCTTCTGCTTCTTCATGATGGTACTGTGCATCTTCAGTGCAGAAAATAAATGACTAATGAAGCAGTGCAAAATGGGATGGTAGTAGACATGGAACTGCCTGTGGTCCAGTTCCAGAAGCCCGATAACAGCTTTCAGCTGAGCTCTACAGGCTTCTGCTCATGACATTACGATAATTGTTCTCATGTATATTGGTTGCTTGAGAGTGGAGATTTTTTTCACGTTGTCTCAGTGAATGAAGAAGTCAGAAAACTCATGGTTTATAGAACCTTTAAATATCCACCACAGGGGCCTGACCAAGCTTAGCCATGCCCTTTCTAAATGCCATTGCAATATTCCTGTCTCCCGTTACATAAAACATTAGTCATATTTGGTATAGGAACTGGTATCATTAAGCTTGGTTGAAAGGACAGGAGCAAACAGATGAAAAATGCATTTCAATGATTAAAAAAACATGTCCAACACCAGTGTCAAGTCAAAAAGTAGCACTTTCTTCATCTACTCAGGTTCACACTATACCAGTTTTTTGATTAGCTTTTTCTTAGAATTTTAGAGCTTTAGAGTTGTACTCGATGATCCTTGTGGATCCCTTCCAACTCAGAATATTCTGTAGTTCTGTGATTTTTTCCTTTAAGACACTGTGACTTTATTCAGTAAATATTGTTATTAGTGCAAAGCATGTTGATACACATATGCTTTACAAAATGCAAAGATGCATTTGAAGTACAAGTATCATGTACACTGTACAGGTAGCAGTTTAGGAAGTGCCAGCATATGGTTGCTTTTAGGCTCAACAGGAAATGTCAGTCTGTTTGTGTCAAAGGTGGGTAGCTAAACTGATAGTTCTCCTTTTGATAACTACATCCTTACCTTTGTTGACCATAATCTGTTGCTTGCACTTAAAATAAACTAGCTTAAAGCTGACTACCCTCAAAGAATAGCCTCCTTTCCAGTCTTTCTTATGCACTTTCTAAAGCATGTGACGTACTGAGGACTTGTTTCCAGCACCCTTGATCTTTCTAATATGAGTGTCAATGTGTATCGGATTGTGGAAATGGTGCCTCTAGTTTGAGAGGCCTATCCATGTAGTAATGGCATTGCTGTGGCTGAATTAAGTCTGCTGTTCATTGCATTCTCTGAGGTACATCCTCTACTCCTTAGCAATTGAATCTATCATCCCCTGTAATAGCTGTCTTTTTTCAAAAAACACCGCCTGACTCTTTGAAACACTGAAAACATTCATCTCTTAAGAAACCTGTGATAAAAAAAAAATCAGACAGGGTCTAGTTTCCATAGTATTGGAGTAAATAAAATGTATCTCTTTTAGCTGATTAAATTATCCCAGTTTGGGGGGTTTTACTGGTCTGACCTGAGTTCAGAATGTAAAGTTCTCCATCTAATGTACATAAATCAGGCATATAGATGTAACATTCCAATGTAATGATATAAAAAAATCATTCTGCAATGTGTTATTTTTAGCTTGATCAAGACAGTTCTTTAGGTGAACATACATACCTTGATCAGTAATTATGTTGTCCAGCACTCTCAAATGCCCCCTCTTTATTGTAGTGGGACAATCATTAGCAGATTAAATTTAGATGAAAGACTTGCACATAAAAGCTTAATAGAGGCATCCAGGTGCCTAAACTGAGAACAAAACCTTCTATTATGTGACAGGAGAACCCCAGACAAATGCACAGCAATAGTAAAACCAGTACTTTTTCTTTTGAAGTGCAAGTTCACTTTCCAGTTTCTCATTGTGCTCATAAAAGTGGTTGTGTAAAGACAGTTCCTTTTTGTAGAGACAAAGACAGAGGTTTTAGCCATAGTCCCAAAGCAAAGAAAGAGGCATCACAGTTGGACTCCATCTTTGGACTCTTAATAAGTAGCTTGGTGCCCGTCACAGAAAGTAGCAGAGTAACTAAGATGTCTTTCCACACCCTTGTGTAAAAGCTGTTCCCACTAAGTGAATACCAACAAAACCAGTTGAATTTCAAAACACTCAGGTACTATTTTCTACAGAAATCAACTTCTTCTGGAAAGCTCCTTCCTATCCACTTGTCCTCCAACCTGTACTCTCCATTCAGGAATAGTCCCATTCAGGACTTTTCGTTGAATTTAAGGAGCTTTCTCTGAATAGCAGCCCATCCCCAGGATACTTGGCCGCAGACTCCATTTTGTTGTCATGTGTGACACTGCTGAGGATACATTCTATCTCATTTTCAGCTCATTAATCAGAATGCTAAACATTATCAGTCCCAGTATCAACTCATGTGGGACACCCCTTGTAACTGACCACCATCTGAATGTTTTATTGCTGAACACAACCCTTTGAGCTTGGCAGGCCAACTTTGCAGACACTTTGTAGTCCACTTATCCAAACTCTATGTCAGTTTGGTTACACGAGCATGATAAACAGCTCCTTAGGCAAACCCTGTGTTTCTGTTCTGAACCTAATCCTTCGAGAAGGATTTACTAGAAAAGAAATGGTTGTGGAAGAAAGATTGTGTCTCCTGCTTTTTTGAAAATGCTATTGTTAATTTCCAGGCTTGTTCATTCAATGCTGCTGCTTTCGTTCCCCTAATCCATTTCTTAGAATGTTCTATTCCTCCTGAACCTCATGCAGTAAATAAACTGCCAATTAAGGGAGGAAAGTGGGGGGGGTAAGTTTTCTGGTCGTTTCTGAATACAAAACCCCAAACCTCTTTGTCATCCAAACAGAAAGAAATACCTGGGAGGCTACTCAGCCCCTGAGCCACATTTCCTTCTTTGTTACCAGGGCACTGAGTGAACACCAAACCCAGAAAAGCTATGACAGGTTCTTACTTATTGTGCCCACAATTAGTCTTGTGGGCTACTGTTAATGTTAGAAACTGCTTTTAAAAAACTGTTCTCCACTATGATGGAAAGTATAAGGCAGACACTGTCAATGTTAGAGGCCAGTCAAAATAATTAGCACCTGTGCAGAGTGCATTTTCTTCTTCACATAGTCCAAAGTGGAAACCTTGTAAAATTTTTCAGATTTTGACCCCTATTAAATATGATGCCTTTGAAAGGATCAAAACCAAAAAAACCCCACATAATTTAAAGCAATGGTGTCTGTTACCTTTCACTTTTTGCTGCTTTTTGAGGAAGAAAAAAAATAGATAAGCATCATGGATAAGGTCCAGATCTGATATAAATGCCTGACGCTTGCATTAAATAGACTTAAGGTGATTTACAAGAGCTGAGGATCATGAAACAGGGGGTTTTTTTCTAAGTGGGTGGTTCTTTGGTGGAGAGTCCAGGATAGATTACTTTTGGAAGATGTCCTTGGGAGGGCAAATAATTGACAAATTTCAGCAAACCTCCTCAGTTTTTATCCATAAAAACAAGCTTTGTGTGAACCCTTTTTCCAAACACTCCTGCACACACAGATGCAATGATTGGACCTCCTACATAGTAACCCTGTACAGGCTGTATTATTCTGTGATTCCTCTTAAGGACAGCTCATCCAAAGTCCAGTTCCTCTGGCTTTATGTAGAGTTGTGAAACTCACTCAACAGTCTGTGTTTTGAGGCACTGACATGTAGAATTGTATATTCAGGAAGAATTAAGAGGTGCATGACAATCCATCCAGGATGGATAATCAGATGAACATGAACTCTAGGTTTAATGTGTTTGACAAAATACTGTGTGTGATCATTGGATATGTAAACAGGGTCATTTCAAGTGTGAGTACAGGAGATGCATTTGTTTGTATTGGGTGTAGACCTTTGGCTCCCGTCATATCTGATGTCTGCATTGCCAGATCACTTAGCTCCCTAGTTCATTCTTCGCTCTTAGCTTCTTGATTATCCACAGGGCACAGAAGTGAGTTGGTACCCTGTCTTTCTCAGGGACCAAACTGTCCTTTTTAAATAAATAAATAAATAAATAAATAAATAAATAAATTTAATGCAATTTGTTGGTAGTTCACTCCAGGAAGTATTTCTGGAAGGTAGTATGGACAAGACTATGCTCTGTTTGGCACCTCTTTCTAGTCCTTAAATGCAGCATCAGAAGATTCATATTCCCACATGCCCTGATGACATTCTCCAGTGCACACAGCATAGACTCTCAGTTCCTCGCTAAAAACTCTCCAATGTGGGAAATTGTGACGTGGATCTCTCATAATGTAGCAGATACTGAGAAATACAACCAAAATAATTCTTTTGTCTAAAAACTGAAGGAACGTAAATGAGACCCTCAGAGAAAAGTATTATGTAGTATGAGACAAGTACTACCTATCATGAACGTGGCCAGCCTGCTCAGTAAAGAGCCAGACCCTGAGCAGTGTGTGTAGAACCACTCTGTAGTTGTGCACATACAACTGTGTGTATGGTGATCTGGGTGCTAGGGATCACTTCTTGGAGTGGATATATTTTAAAATGTAGGTTTAGCTACTTCTCCAAGTCTAATCTCCACAGGTCAAAAATGAGTACTTACGAATTTGCGAAGTTCAGGGATAATACTGGAAAATTTCCCATAAAGTTGGGAAAAGGGCTCCAGGAGCTTATCTGGAAGCAAGTCAAAGGATAGCTTGATCTTAGCTTATTAGGATCTGCAGGAGAAAATAACATTTCTTAATAGAGGACTTGCCAATTTAGCAAAGGTTCAACAAGATCAAGCGACTGGAAGTTCAAAGAGATGTCCAGATTAAATAAGGGTAGTATCCTTCATCAGGGTTCCAATTATGCATTGGAATAACTTATCAAAGTTCGTGATAGATTATCCATTATTGTAAATTTTTAAATCAAGACTGAATGTTTCTCTAAAAGTTATGCTCTAATAGAGCACAATTTGATTTTGCAAAATCCTATGGCCTCTTTTATGCAAGAGCTAAAAATTATCCTTTCTGACTGTATCATTTTAATAAGTGTTTAACTAGGACTTTGTTTTCCTCTCAGCTGAAGCCACCTAAGCTCCCAGGCAAATGAAATCACACGTAATCTGCATGTAACAACTCATTGCAATTTTAATATTGAAGAGAGGAATGTAGAAGTTTTCCACATTCCCTCCCTTATCACTTTTCTTTCTAAATCTCTCATTTCAAAATGCTTTATAATAAGATATATACCTGACCATCTTTTTGCTAGTGTCAGTTTTTGGCACTTCCATCTTGACTTTCAGACATATGCAGAGATGCAGACTGAGTAGCTGTTGGGTGATACTTTTGCATGGCAGTGATGTGAGATGTCTTTGAGGCAGCTCTCCTCTGCTTTATTTAGGTTGGTCATTGCCACTGTGCTTCTGCATGTAGAGCCTGAGACCTCCTTCCTCTCTCCCTTTGCTGATTTGAAGTTAGAATGTGTTATCTGAGATTTAAAAGTTCTCAGCAAAAACTTTCCCAGTCTTTTGAATTTCAAGATATTTTAATGATATGCCTCTCAGAGGGTTTTTTCTCTTCTTGCAAGACATCTCTCTAATTTACCAGCTGAGAAGTCCCTGGATTATTTCCTTTTTGCCTCTAAAATGTAATCTCAGTACCTTATGTGCTCACAAGGGTCATGGAGTGCAAAGGCTATAAGAAAACTGAGGAGCTTTTTAAAAACCGTATAAGGAGCTTCTTCACAGGTGTTTTTCATCTCCAACAACTCTTTGCACAGGGTTCAGGAAATGCAGAGTGTTTTGAGAAAGGTGATTATCCTTACTGGTTTTCTTGATACCCAAAGCAAGTACAGCAGCTGGGAAAAACCCCAGCTTCCCTTTCTGATTTTTAAAATATTTGTCTTTTTGCCAGTCACATTATTTTCCATTATAGGATTTAAGCAAACATTTTCAGCAATTTGGGCTGGAAAGTCTGTGATTTTATACCACTTGGGATCTATGTAAGAAAAGACCAATTTCTTCAGGTCCAGGGATGGTTTTTCTTTGCTGACCTCTGAAAGGCCTGTGGAATTGTTACTTCACAAGACTCTGGAATATAGAAGTGGAGAGCATTACTTAGCAGGATGGCCTTTAAGTAGCAGAGATTTTCCTTCATAGACTTGCTAAAAGCCTTATGGCTCATCATTCTTCCCCTGTAGACCATATAGGCTCCGGAATCAAGGAAATTCTTCTTGTAGCAGTTTTGGGGCTTTAAGAAATTCCCCCAGAAATTAAAGAGAAGATACAAAATTTGTGTATCTTTTTCCAAATTAACTCAGGAAGAAAAACATGTAAACAGTAAAGAAACAGTTAGAAACCAGGAAATTCTGAGCTATAGTCAGCAGCTCTGTAATAACAAGTTAGAATCATGCTTAAGTATAACATCTTAATTTTGCCTAAGGAGAAACAGCATACTTCAGACGAGGAGAATGAAGAAAATAAAAGCGTTGCATTTCATTAAATGGTCATCAGGAATTGTAAAGAAAATGTTTATAATGCTTCAGGAGGAACCAGCCTCCCAACAGGGTGACTGCACTACATTTCAAAATGCACTCTATGACAGCTTCATTTTTAATACAAGTGCAGAGAAAACAAGGGCTATCGCATTCTCTCGCCATGCCTAGAGGGACACAGACTTTCTGTTTCAAAACTGCTTCTCAGCCCTGTCTAGTTTTCTTAGAGAAAAGTTCAAATGTGGAATCATGATCATTTATTCTCAATTAATTCACAATTTATTCACAATTAATACACTGTGCATCCCTGCAAGTTTTTATTAGTTTAGTTTTTTTACATTGTGAAAAGGTTTTTTAGAGAAAAAGGCCGGTTCAAGTAAGTTCATAGTTAAATAATGTTTCAGGATACTCCAAAAATGTGCTAGAATGACAGTCCTTTGGTCATATCATGTTAAAAGCTGTAGATGTAAGTTATGGTTTTATTACACTAATGATATGGCTAGTCAAATAATGAGCAACAGTCAGATAGATGGTTTATAAATCAAGTGAAATAAGTGCAGTGAATTTCATCCACACAAAGACTTAAAATGAAGATTTTAAATTGTGTGCAGTGGCTTGTTGTGGAATTATAGCTTTAATTTAATTTTTTAATCCCCAACAACCGTATACTTGTGTTTTTCTATTTGCTGTTGATACTATGTGTGGAGAGCAGCAGCCACAGTCAGTGGTGTGTGGATGAGGCTCAGTGGATTCTAAATGCAGTCCTTAACAAAACTGGTCACTAGGGCCCTGATCCAACAAAGACATAGCACATTCCTAGCATTACACGTTGTGACCATTTCCATTGATTTCAGATACAGTAAATCAGAATTAAAAGAAGATGTGTAAGTATTTGCTAGAGTACTAAGCAGTCAACACTATCATGGAGCTTCTCCTGGGACAGCGGAGCTACAAGCCCCTTCCATAGTGCCTAAAACTGAACTCAGATTTTTGATGCCAAATCTATTTCACAAAACATGGTAGCTTACTGCCTTAGATCTCTGGGTCAGTTATTTATGGCAGCAAATCTCCATAATGTCAGCCATGCTTAACATTATTTCTTACAGCATCTAAGACTCAGTGTTTTGGTGTATGGTCTTTGGTATGCTGCTTAGCTATTGTAAAATCCCACTCATTTTTTAAAAATCACTATCGCTTTATGATATATTTTGAAGTGCGTCTTCCTGTCTCTTTTAGATACTGCAGTGGTATCTACTTGCTATTTGTCTAGATGGTTCGCTGTTACAGGCTTAATTCCAGGAAGAATTTTTAAAAACCTGACAAGCACAGGCTTTGAAGTACTGCTCACATAAAATGGCATTGCCTCAACAGCTCACAAAAGCATCCTGTTCCATCCAAAAAGAATAGGCAAGATAGTGCTGGCAGAAAATGATCTCTTAGTAGTTATATTTTCTTCCCCCACAGTACTGAGTATTTTTTCAGCCACCCTAAGAGGCCCATTGTAATAAATTGATTGAGTTTGAAAGCTTGTCCAGTTTCACTATAAATTCTGTAAGTGATTCTGTTCCATCTTAAAATGTTGTTTATTACTTCTAGCTCTACTATGTGTTCCTCTGAATTTCAGGAAAAGCCATAGTCTGTGTTCCTGAAGCAAGAGGTGGAGATGCTTGGTAGCATTCCAAAGGAAATTGCAGATGTTTCTGCAGACTTTCAATTTACTATTCAGGAAAATCAAATGAAATATTTTGTTTTGGAGCAGATTAAAAAAAAAAACCAAAAGCCAAAACCAACCAATGAAACAAACAAACAAACCCCACCAGATTATTTTCCTGTGATGACTTGAAGCATCAACTGAAACCATTGCTTAGCGAAAACACTGAAAGGACAAAAGAATTCTTTTAGATTGAATAAAAAAATGGGAAAAGAACAAAAAAGTCAGGTAACTCCCAGAGTTGGGTTAGACCTAGAATGAAACATTTACTTTCCTTTTCAGGCTTTGTAACAATTTTCAATAAGATTTTTAATTTGTATCAATTTTGAGGTGAATATTATTTTAGAGTAAGTTGGGTTTTAAAATGTACCAAAAAAAATTCCAGTATTTCTTAACTGGAATAATTTAGTCCAAATATGTTAATTCAGATTTTTTGGCCAGTTTTATCCAACCTATTCACCAAATTACTTTTTTTGGTTTTTTGGAGGAAGTTTTTTTGTTTTGCTTTTTGAGCTGGGTTTTTTGTATATGTCCTCAAATCACATTTTTGAGAAACTGCTTTGTTTGTTTGTTTACTTTCTTGTTTGTTTGCCTGTTTGAGCAATTCATAATCTGTCAGATTTTGGTAGTTCAAGCAAAATCTCATCAAGCTGGAGGAGAAAAATGCCATTCAAGTAAAAACTATACTAGAATGTGTTCCACAGATTTAGTAATAAAGCATTCTTTTTCTAAGAGGTCTTTGAGATATTTGCATCTCTGGATATGTCTCAACTATTTCCTCAGGACAACAAAAATAGGGTGTTTTGTGGCTGATCATAATTTGTTTAATGCTCTTGAGATGTTTGGGTTGCAGCTTTCCTCTTTTTGTTTATTTGCTGCCAAGCTTTTCCTTTGTTTTTCTCAGGTAGGTCAGGGCAGAAAGATGATGCACTTCTCAAAAGATCAGAAGTCCCACTGCCTGGGGCCAGATGTTAATAAAATATTCCTTTGATTTCTTTTTTTTCCTCCAGTCTCTTCTTCCCCTAGCACAGCAGATGAGAGTGAGTCCCTTTTCCCCTTACATTCAGCTATATGTCATCTTGAATTTAGTCTGAGATTTCAGTCAATTTGAGGGAAGGGGCTCCTGAGGCAAATATTTCCCTTTCTTTCTTTCAAACACTTGCCTGCAAATTAATTGTGCAGATTGGAGTTAGTTCATTTCTCATGTTTGCATTGGCAACACAACAATATGGAAGTAAACCTGAAGTTCACAGCTCTGAAAAAAACGTAATTTTTTCTTCTGCATGAACTATTCAAAAGTTCCCAAAACACATGCTTTTGCACTAAAAAACACTAACTAGGTGATAGTATTAAATTCTCCTCTTAGTAGAAATCTCTTATTCTCATTAATACTAATGATAAATATTTAAACTTGCTATAAATATTCTCCAACAGTTATTTTTATAGCACCAGTAAGTTAGAACCCTAAATGGAGACTGTACAAAGGTGTTAAACCCAAGCTTGTAGGTGAATTAAAATAGAAATCACATTGAAATTAATTTTGATGGTGGAACATTAAAAGCTTGTGAATATTTTCAATAGCCATGATGGCATCATAATTTAGTACATCCTTTCTCACATATATTCTAGATTTTCCACCCCATCTGCCTCTTTTATTCTCAGCTGCTACCATGATAGCCCCGCAGGACAGCATAATCTTGTTAGCTGCAATGCCATAATCTGCTGCTAATGTAAGAGTGGAAGGCAAAAAAAAAAAGAATCTGTGTATACTACGCATATTAAAACATTTCCCCTTCTCCTTCTCAGACTGGAGGCTTAGAGAAATTAAGAAAAATTGTTTTATTGTCTATAAATTATAAAAACTATTCTATTACAGTTAAGTGAATCTTACCATTATTCTTCATTTTTCTTAATAAAGAACCTTCTGCATTGCATTTCACTACAGTTCTTGCCAGCTGGAAAAATCCTCTGCCCAAGAGATTTCCGACCCAGTTTATTGCTGCAGCACAAGGAACCTGCTTCACATTGATCTAGAATTTCAGACAATGCATAATGCCTTTCTTAGAAGCTAATGCATGTACACTACATGCTCCAAATAGGCTTCTGTTATGCTGGAGAGAAGACAAACACACTGGCGTAAATAAATTGTAGCATGTTGTGACAACAGTTCCCTTTCCAATCCAACAGCTGGAAGCAGAAAGGTTGACTGAAGATGAAAGGGGATCCCTCCAGTACAGGTTCCAGCATTCTTGGGAACCAGATGGACTGAAATGGAAAATGGAACTAAAACAGGCCACAAAATTCACTGCCAGAAGAGGTTTTCTTTTTATCCACGACAGTGCCAGGTTTTACTGGAAAGAAGTTTGCCCTGTCATAGAAACTAAAGATAGGAATGAACTGGAATCACCTTTGTTCTCTCCCAACCAGTGCAGGATTGTTCCACGTATATTTTCTAACTTTGTGTAGTCTGATTTGTAAAGACTTGGGAAGTAAAGCATTTATCTGCCATTTTTAAGTTATTTCACCCCAGCGGTTTTAGGAGAATTTTTCTTAAGCTTTCAGCCTACATTTCCTTTCTTTTTCCCATTACTTTTAGTTTTGTCATCTTGGACTCCCTCAGGCAGCTTTTCCCAGTGCCTGCTTTTTGTCATTTCATATTCTTCTGTGTATCTGCTATGTTTCTCTGCAGTTGCCATGATATTTTTTTGTAAGACCGCTTGTTAAATGTCATTTGCAGATGTCATTACTGTTCTGTTTACTTCCTTCTTCCACTAATGAAGATGTGAAATAACACAGAACCCATCATTGCCCTTACTAGGTGGTTTCTGTCAGCCTGAGAGGCTGCTGTTAATCGGTATCTTCCTTTGTGGTCCTTCAGTTTGCATTCATTCCCCATGACAGTGCTCTTATCTAAGTCTTTCTGAATTAATTTTTCAAGCAGATTTTTCTGAGACACTGTAGGAAAGGTTTTGCTGATATTTCAATCCAGCTTCATTGCTTCTGCTGTTTTCCCTTGTACATTAGGGATTTTGGCCAGACAAAAAGCAAATGAGGAATAACAATGCATGCTGAGGTACCTCTTTTCCCACTTACAGTGTAACTTTCTGATCTGAGGGTCCTATTCCATGAATTGGAATTGCTGCATTAATCACAGGCCCTCTCAAAGACTAGGTTGTAACCAGCACTGATGATTCCTCAGAAAAGTTTCAAGGATTGCAATCAGATGTGTCAGGTGATTAACTTCTTACTAGGTGGAGTAAGGCCTGCAATTTCACCTTTGCAGTATATATATATATATCTATATATATATATATAGATATATATATATATGCAGTAAGTATTAAGGGCTAGATTTCATCTCACACACATTGAGTAAAATGTTTCATAGTGGTGACAAAATTCTCTTTGTCTCAGCATAATCTTGATTTCAGGTCAGATAGAAATTCATTTAAACAGTGGGATTACAGAATAAGCAGATCTCAATTCTGTGTGAAGATGGCAGAAATTGAGTCATACTAGATAAATCAGGATTGTCTCTACTCTTTCCCTAGTAAACAATGACTGGACAGATTATCCTCTTGGAGCCTGTAACTTTTCAGAATAAGGAGTGGGAAAGGTCATTTCTGAGTGTTAAGAGGTTCCTTCTTTTTTTTTTTTTTTTTTTGTAGGATATTGTCTAATTCTCTTCTGAATTATAATGAACTTCGGATGGAGCTAACCTCCATCATGTGAATCACCTGTGTTGGTACATTTTGTAAGGAATAATTCTAATGCTAATCGTGTCATAATGAAGTCAAGCTTTATCAGTTAAGGAGACTACTAAAACTACAAGATCCTTCTTTTGATTCTCTTCTTTCTAGTTTCACTACTCTTTGGCCACTTTAGCCTTATTGCAAACCTATATAACCTAGCAGTTGTCTGTATGCCATCTCTGCATTTCTTCTCTGCAGCCTCAGGGGCTCAGGGAAATTTTTGCTTGGTGGCATCTTGAAACCTGAAGCTTTTTTTAGTCAACCTCCTATGTTAGCACAAGGTAAGGACTGTAGTTTCCACTGATAGATCTCACTTGTTTTAACTGTGGGATCAGCACATAGACAGGATGGGCATTGACTGGCATGTGACGTGGGTTCTCTTGTTCTCTGCCTTGTGTTTTCCTTCAGGGGTTATCTTGCTGCTTCTCGATAAGTTACGGAAGATGAAATGGGAGCAGATGTGGAGACTCACAGCAGAGCGGGAGTTAATGAGCATGTTATCCACCTCACTGGCTGACCAGGTGAGTAGGACATTGCAGGAGTGTGGTATAACCGCTAGTCCATGGATTGAGGAAAGAAAGAAAGGGAGAGGGGATGAGATGTGGGAAAAGGCAGGGGAAAGATGTTGTGCCTGTGGTCACCATTTGTTGAATCATTCTGGGGAAAATGTGAAAGAGAGGAATGGAGATTTACTGGCAAGGTTTCTCTTACTCCACTGATATTTTTACCATCTCTGCTCAGATAATTCATAAGAGAGACAAAGTGGAGTTTTCATGCTTTAATTTTCTGTTCTTCTTTCTTTATCATAGAACTCTCCAGACACTAGAAGTCCAAATATACTGTCTTTTCCCACTGGTTATTGTCTAATCAGACTTTAGTTTGAAGAGTCTCCAGACATTTCATTACTGTTTCTGGCATATGAGTCCCAGATGTCTTTGAATGTACTTCTTGCCACAGCACCCCTGTAAAGACAAAAGCGCCGATGTCTCCCTGCCACAGATGGGAAACTGAGACCAGGAGAAGAAATAGTGTGTCTATACACAGAAATGTGTAGTTACTCAATTTGTGCTTCCTGACAGCTCTCATTTTAAACCCAGAAACACTGTTAATGTAATACTAGACCTGAACCAATAATTGTCACTCAACAGCTTGAGCAAGTGTTAGCACAATACAGTATCTTAATTAGATGTTTCTTCTGATTTTGAACTGGTTTATGACCAGTCACCACAAAGGAAGTATGCTGCTTACTGTGCCCGTAGAGATGTGCACTTTGTACAGCATCTTTGCAGGTTGATCCAAAAGCTACTGAAGTTCATTAAAATGATTCTTGCAACTTCACTGTGTTTTCAATCAGGTCCTGAGTTGCTGCCTAACACTTGCAGAGGGCAGGATTTTGCAGAGTGGAGAAAGGTTGTCTAACCATAATACCTTAACCACAGACTGTTCTTGTAACTTACTTCTCTAACTGAATGGCTGCTTAGAGACAGAACATTTTCAGTCCCGCATAGAATCATAGAATCAACTGGGTTGGAAAAGACCTCTGAGATCATCAAGTCCAAACCTTGATACACTACCACTGTGGTTACTAGACCATGACACTAAGTGCCACATCCAGTCTCATCTTAAAAACCTCATGCTGTAGGCTGTTCTGCAGATCTGTCCTACATACCTTTTCCATGAAATATCTAGAGAACTTGGTTGCAACAATAAAGTGCTAGCTAGAATCCCACCTAGTAATTCACCTTGAAACAACATATCTGCCAGAATCACATCCATCCCCTTTATTGAAAACTGATGCAGTACTTACTAACAGCAGGTATTTTGACATTTAGTGCCTATTACTCTCTCTGGTGACTAGAGGAGGAACCACACTTCATGCCAGCAGTACAAGATAAACGTTTGAACACTTTGCTGGAGTCTCTTAGCTCTATATGTCAAGAGAGCCTGTTCCTCTTGTCCAGAGGAACGTATTGTCCCTTAGATTAATAGCACCCTCTGTGGAAACAAAATTACAAAGCAAGGTTTGCAAACTTCACCTGGCATCACCATCTGAATTTCTACCTGTGAGGGGGAGAAGGACAGTCAGCTTGGGGAGGTGTTGAGATCACCTCACTGTAGAAACAACATACCCAACTGTTTCTCTGGGTTTTTTTCTGCTAGGATATCTTCAATGCAGTCATCAAACAAAATCCCTTCCTTGTCTACCAGCTCCCATGTTTCTGGAATGTGCAGCTTTCTGATCACACCCGTTCCGAGCAGTGCTACAGAGATGTGTCTGACCTGAAGGTAGGTTTCACAGGAGGCTGGGTGGGTGGTATCATTTGAGACAGAGAATGCAAGACTCCACAGTCTGAGAAGGATGGAGTGCCTTAAGTAGGGGGGAAATGAACACATACAGTTCATAGGGACACCCAAGCAGGGGAAGGAAATGTGACTTTGACTTTGTGCATTTTGACTAATAGAAAAGTCAAAGATAGATGCTGGTTTGGGGTTTTGCAAGGTATTAAAGAAGTACTTCACCTTTTTAAATTCTGTATCTGTCACGCCACTGCACCTTACTGCTGAGTCCGTATTGCTCTCCCAGTTCTTAGCTCTTCCTAGATAAAGAATACAAACATCATTTAATAGAGTGAAATTCACAGAGAGGATTGGGTGGACCCTAGTTAGAAATACATTAGCAGAAATGTAAAGACCTTGCACGCTTCGTATTTAGCCTTTGTATACACTTAACCCAGTCACATTGACACTCATTTTCCAGGATTCGCCCTGAAAAAAAAGGCTGAGTAGAAACCTATTAATTTAATAAAATGAAGCTATAGTGTCAGTTTAATAGCACGTTTTTCTCTATTAACAAGTAGAATATAAAAGCAGGATGGATTTCAACAGATATGGGTAAATGAACATCAGTTGTGCTGTGGTCATTTTGAAAGACTGGAC
This sequence comes from Manacus candei, assembly GCF_025592945.1. Lineage (NCBI taxonomy): Eukaryota > Metazoa > Chordata > Aves > Passeriformes > Pipridae > Manacus > Manacus candei. The sequence continues at coordinate 9,276,832 of NW_026138066.1, forward strand.
TCAAATGTAGCATGCAGAGAGTTCAGAATTGAAGCTTAATTGAGCTTTTTCCATGTGTAGAAATCTATTGCTATGCAGCAATAGATTCCAACAGAGCAGACACTATTGGCATCAGAATGTTAGTAAACAATAGGTAGTTTTTGGTGATTCATTTTAAAATTCAATTAAAGTTTGCATACTTAATTTATGTTTTGAGAATGCTGTAGTAAATGAGGTTTTAAAAAAAAAAAGAGAAAGAAAGAAAACCACAAAACCATGGAAGAGGTTGCAAGGGATGTCTGGAGACCACCCAAACCCCACTGAGAGCAGGACCAACTTAATTGAGGTTGCTCAGTGCCTCAGAGAGTTGACACTTTCCAAACACTGAGATTTCACAAGCTCCCTGGCCCCATGTTCCAGAGTTTGACCACCCTCATGGTACAGTACATTTCCTAAATCCAACCAAGTTTTCCTTTGGAGCAGTTTGTAGAGTAGCAGCAGGAATGTTCAATATGAACAGCAGATACTGGATGAATATAGAAAATCAATCACTCTCAACACACTGATTTCAAAAGCTGTGCTTTCAAGAGACAGAAGTTCTACTACACGGGTTAACTGACCATCAGAACTGGCCAGCATTGCTTGAATTTCATACATAAAATATTCACAACTGATTGTTCAGGTGTGATCCATAGACAACAGCTTTTAAAGTTAAATCAGTGGACTTGCCAGTATACTAATCACTAAATGGTTTATGATCTGTGTTTAGGACAGGACCAGCAAGGCACTTAAAAGCATCATGGTTTTATGCCTTATAACAAAATGCTTAGTAGATTTTAGTTCTTTGTTCATGCTGAGAATCACGTATGACAGCAGTTGCAGGGCCTGAAACAAACAGAAAGATGTAGTAACAGGGAAAATATTTCCTAAAAGATGAACTTCAGAAAAATATACCTTCTACCTGTTAGATATCACAGTATTTTTCTGTGAATTAGAGGCTGAGATTAATTCATATAATCGTTGAGACAGTCAGATTGTGCTCAGCACAAGGTTAGACACATACATTTACATGAGGAAAAGATATTTAAGCTAATAACTGAGGATCTAGGGTTTGGTTCTGTTGCCTGAACACAGTCTGAGTTACCGTAGGTGCTCTCCGATATCCATGTGGGACTGGCAGATAAAACACAGATCTACAGGAGAGGATACCCTTTTGGCAAGGCAGCTGATGGGCAGGCAGGATAACCATAAGGTGCTTTCAGTGTTGCTGTACATCTATATTTAGAGAGCCAAACTTGGATCCCCATGAGTGGGTTTGGAGACTGGTGAAGCTCACCTCAAAATAGTCGTCAGATGACTAATCAGGCAAATCACTGTTCAGACTCCAATGACTGTATTAACTAATCTGCTTCAGGTGTGGGACATCTAGCTCATATGTAACACCTATGAGCTAGCATCTGATAGAAGTATCTTCAAAATAAATTATATCCCTTCTTCATTGTCGATTAACAAATTTATGTTTACAACTATAATTTAGGCTTGGGCGTTTATTACTGTATATTGTGTCACACTGTCAGTTCCATTGGAGCATAAGCAGTGAAGTCTAAGATGTGTAATATTCTCCACTGATTTTCTGGTCTGAGGTATTTGACTCAATGAGGGGTGCAGACACATAAGCAATTTCTTCAACTGAACTGGACTTATTCACATTGCTAAAATTATCCCCTAAATACTTAATCGAGGCTGAAATTCTTTGCTTTGAAAGAGAGGCCAGAGCCTTATCTAGTGCACATAAGCCCCACGGTTTCAATAAAGCTCTTCCCATACTGAGCAGTTAAAGAACTTGCCTTCAGGCAGCACTGTTTAAAATTCTTCATACAATTTAAAAAATAAAAAAGCACAAACCAATTAAAGTTCTGAATTTGCATTATGAAATTTATCAAAATTCTAGTTCTGTAAAGAAACTGGCTGATTTGGTATATGAGCCTCCCAAAAAAACTTCAACAAATGTCACTAGCCCAAGTTAGAAAATATACTCTTAAAATCACCGAAGTTATTCAGTTCCATGACATTTAATATAAATGGTATGACACGACATATTTGGCACATGCCGTCTTTCATGGTAAGACTGAAATAGGAAACGAGGTAAAAGAAACCTCCAGGGTAAGAGGGACAGAAAGACAGATTGTGAAGTTTGTACTGAAGGATCAAGAAGGATAGCATAGGAAAGAAGGAAATGCATGGAGAGATTTAAATTCCAAGGTAAAGCTGGCCCAGTCAAGTATTCCTCAGCCAAATCAGAGTCCATTCCTACTATCAAACTGAAAGGGCATTGATTTAATTACATCTGGCCTCACAGTCCATGGGAGTTGAGGATTTGTCATCTCTTACACAAAACATTGTGTCAAGTGAACTTGGACACCCAGGACTGACTGATGCTCATAGATGGGAGGGTGGGGGGGATGTATAAACATTTCTTTGCTGCTTTGTTCACATTCATGCAAATGTAAGATGACCAGCACACCTTTTACAGGCTTAGGGAGCAGTTGAATATTTCATATTGCCTGAAGAGGATTCTAATCACTTTTTTTTCTCTGTTTAGTCCTCATTAAGTTTCATCTCTATCATTTTTATTGTTTGGGTTTTTTTTTTGGTGCTGTCTTATGTTAGAGAAGGTCAAATGTTTGACTGCTGCTGAGCTCTACTTCCTTGCTGCAGCTGAGCAGCATCTACCAATTTGAAATGACTTGTATATGGGATTCTTTCAGAAGAGGTGTAAGAATAGAAATATTGATAAGCAAGTTATGCATTGTTAGTGACCACTAATTTTATATCTATCTTAAATAACATCATAATAAGACTAATTTATTATTTTTATTCATCTAAATGGTTACTTACCTCCTGTGTCATACTCTGTAGTGCTAGAGGCCACACTGCACAACCAGCCTGAAGTCTCTGGGCTTTGTTCTGCTGTCTATGGAATATGGCACCAAAACTTAAGTTAACAGTCACATTTATAGAAATTTTCCTTTCCTCACCCCAAGGGCACCTATATTTAAGGATGCTTAGATCGGTCAAGAATGTCTTAAAATGAACAGTTCCAATAGAAAACAAAGAGTGGGCTAAGAGGAAGCAGATGCTCTTTAATTATTTTGCCAAGTGAGTCAACTGCAGTCTCTAAAGGCCAGAGATGTTTATTTCTGCATGGCATTTGTTACACCTTGGAAAAACACTCAGGAGTTGCTATTGAAGACTGACCAAAAGATGTGGAAGTGCTAATAGTCACTCTGTGTAGACATCCAATTTCTGTATTGCTTATCTCATCTCCTCACACAGTCCCCAGTGGCCCACACTGTCAGTAGAGAAGCATGTGTGCTGCAGACCATGCCTTGCTGGGCTTCAGAGCCTGTGGGGAATCTGCCTGGAACTGACCTTCATTTATGTTATGCTTTTGCTTGGTTAGGCCCTTTGTTTGCTTCCTTTTTGGTAAATAGTTTGTTCCTGTCTGTGAGGAAATCTCAGTTACTATGATTTGGCACAAACCAAATGGCAGAAAAAATCCTGTGAAAGAAGGTAATGAATTGTGATGCCTCTGACAATGAATCATGACCTCATTGAATGGGTCAGTCATGAAATCTGGTTGTCAAGAATACAGATGCTATTTATACACAGTGAATCTGTTAATTCACAAACACGAAAATCAGATACTGAACTCAAATGGGAATGTATCGAATTACTAGAATTTCCCCCCCCCCACGCACACTCCAACATAGAAAAATGCTTTAAAACCTATTGATGGCTTTGAACTAATTTTGGATACAGCTTATACTAAATCAGCAGCTAGATAAATAATGACCCTCATAAATTCCCCATTGGGAAATTGTGTTCTGTGATTCACCATGTCCTCCCTGGGAATGTCCTCCACACCAGGATGACTTTGCAATATTGCTTACAAAAGTTTAAACTGCTTCTTGCCCATAACTGTAATACATCATTTCAGATCTGCCTCAAACATGACCTGTTGCACCACTTTCTGTTCCAGTCCCTGAGCTACCCCACGCTGTTCAAGCACCTCAGCACTGATCTGCAGCCGTTCTGGCATTCTGCAGCCTTGCAACTTTTAATGCCAACAAAGGAAGACCTACTCTGAGAGGAGTAAAGGCTCAAGAGGGTTAAACATACCCCTCCTTTAAATGAGCATTGGAGTCAGTAAGGTGCTTCCACCCTGCCAAACAAGGAGCATCATGGTTTTATTAGTGGTGTTTTTGCAGGCAGGAGGCCTCCTTAAACATTAGTACAGGAGTTGAAGGAAGAGAAGTTGAAGAATCCTTTTGAGAGCAAAGTGAGAACTTTGAAAAGTGCAAGGCAGGGACAGTCTGTCAGCTTACAGCAGTGGCAGTAAGTTGGGGAGTAAAGTAATCCCTGGGACCATGGGCACCAAATCAGGCAGGGCAGGGATTTGAATCCCTCATCCAAAAAGCAATGTCTGGGTTGCTGGCTACTCCAACCTGAGTCTCTTCCACTCATGTAGTTCAGAAATGTCACTCTGAAACCTCCCTGATAACTTTTTTATGAAGAATACAAACCTTTCTGAGGAAATTGGTTCTTTTATTAAACCATTCGTTTCTGATAAAACACAGTTTAAAAATAAAGTTTCCAGACAAGTCTAATCGAGGCATAAGTTACACATGTGGTGCATGCTTGCAGGGTGATTTGGGGCATATTTAAACTTTTCAATAATATGTGCCTGTAAAAAAGCCTATTGAGATGGCATTAAAGTGATATATATAGGTGACTTTACTGTGCATACTTGCTGAATATTTGACTCCTGTTGATTTCAGTGGAAAGTGTCTGGTTGCCTAAGCAAGGAATCTTAAGTTTTTAAGCAGGAAATCTCCCTGTTTACAAAATACCACTTATTTACCTAAATTGTGAAGTGCTCATGGGCTTAATTAAGCATATCTATTCAGTGCTTTGCAAAATTAAACTTCTCTAGGTTGAAATTTAGCCTTAATTTATTCTTATTTCTTACCCTGCAGTCTGGGAAGAAGGTATATAGTTATACAGGATATCCAGTGCTCTCTGATTTTGTAAGGGCTGAAGCAAAGTGAGAAATTACCAAGATGTGTCTTTGGGTAAAAAAAATGTCAGAGATTGTGGTTAAGGAAACATTTGGCCACATACTTCTTTTTGAGAGAGAAAATGCTTCAGGGGAAAAAAAGATGGTTAAAGGTACTTACAGAAATAATGTTGTATTCAAGTGTATGTAATGTTGTATTCACTTATTGTTTAGCAATTTGAACATCAGGTTTGAAATATTTAATCTCTCTAGAGAGGACAATGCAGATGGTAAAGTAAGGAGCTTTAGGATTTTTGTTTTCAGTGTATTTCCGTTCAGATAACTGACCTTAGAGCCCTAGACCTAGACTCCACCAGCGTGTAACATTCTTACCTTCCATCTCAGACCCCATTGCCAGTCCATGAGGCTCCAACTGTGTCAATGGTTAAGTGCTTTGGGTCAGAACCTGGTGAATAAATGGGAACTATTGGCGCAGTTAGCTTGTTTCACCAGGCCACAAACGTATGGAAGTGTTCCAGGAGGATGACTGTGTGTAATCAGTGAGTGGTAACGGTTGCTGATTAACTAGGATGGTATTAACAGAAATGTAGATAGTGCCAAGTTGTTTAATGACAACTAACCAAGTGTTAAATAGATGTGGAATTTTAAATTCTGATCTTTCAGTACTTAAATTGCTAAATGAAGATTAAGGAAGTGTATTTTTTTATTAGTTCTCAGGAGGCTGTGATCAAAAGTGGGAAGGATCCGTAGGTCAACCTGAAGGCTAGCATTTTTCCTAAGGTGTCTATCCAGCTAATGGCACTGGAATTTTATATTTCTAGCTGCAGTTTTCTCTGAAAGCCTACAGAGCTCTGGAATAGCTTAGAAACTAGGAGGGAAAATAGAAGAAGAAATAAATGCAGCATTATGGTGCTATTCAGCCTTGGAAAAGGGATGTTGCAATAATGAGATTTTTAGTTTCTAGATTGACTTTCTCTTTTTAATGTGGAGATAACACTGAGAGTCTGCTAATAAAGTGACATTTTTTTTCTTTCTGATTTCCCTGTAGTCTTTTGCCAACTGATCATTTTTTCCCCAATCAGTTTACTGTTGTGCACAATAAAGTTTCAAATGCAGTGACCATAGCTTTACCTGTGCAGCCCATTGCCTTTTTTATGTACCTCACTCATGCCCATGACAGGCTGTACAAGAATGTCTTGGCCTGCACAATTTCTGCTGTAGCTGGTGGTGCAATAGACCATATCAGGCAGTCAGAACTGAAGGTGAGTTTGTGGGCTGACTGCATAAAAAGAATATGGTCTTTGGATGTAGTGTTGTATATCAGTGCTTAAGGGTCTTGTTGCTTTTTGTAACCTGCTGTTCTTTTCTATGCTTTCATATCTCACATAGTATTTCTCTAATTGTGTTACATTTGAAAAGCAGCCTGTTTTTTTGCCTGAGCTGCTTTGTGGTTTTCCTACCTCAGGTCATCCAGATGTTTGCATAGTTCCTTGATGTTCTTTAGTACATCATCTTTAGGACGCATTGACATGTGCTGTCTTTCTTAATCAAAAAATCAGCTTTTTTGGATAGTCATCAGCTTCATTCAGATTTCTACAGTTCACTTCAGGTTCCCCTGACATCCATATACATGCAGCATCCTGACATCTTCAAATCTGATCAGATCTGAACCACCAGCTAAGCCCTTGACACTTACCAGCTTCTACACACAACAGATTTTGAAGCACGGCAGCAAAGAGCCTCTGCATTGACAACTGCAGTTGTCTGGGTTTGAAATCATCTCCCACACAACTGGGTAGAGACCAACAACTGCCTGGGTGTGATGTGACACAGTGTATGTTGATGGGAAATTCCTGCAGCATGGAGGAGCCTGTCCTATAAGAGTTACATCATTCATTAGCCATGTCTGTGCTCACTGTCCCCAGGTCTCAGGGTGGTCAGGGTGCTCAGCAGTGTGAAGACATTCAAAAGGAAACTCACATGTTGTGTAGTAGCAATACAGAGAGCACACAAAAGATTTTTCTTAACAAGTTTTGTCCCATTTGCCATCTTCTTAGCTTTCTTTGATCTACTCTTAAATAAGTACAAGTTACCAGCAGACAGTTTCCATTCTAGGCCTGCTTGTAAATATGCATACTGGTACCCTGTAAAACTGCTAAGCAGCCCTTTAGGATCCTTCAGCCTTATACTTCTGTTACACGTGCCCATTTCCCTGAGGCAAGATTCAGTTGTTGAGGGTTTTTTCCGAGCATTAATGCCTTTTGCTGGAGTTAAATACAATGGATGAAAAAGGAGATTTTGAACATCCATTTTTCAGAGGAGAAAATCTGTCATTTTAAGTTTATGCCCTTGCCTAACTAAAACTCCTTTCATTTTTGTGGTGTTCTGTATTTTCACCATGCATTGCAGCAACATGTTACCTCACAGTTATACTACACTTCTGAACATATGGACAAATGTAAAACCAGCAAAGAATGTAGCATTACTGGGAACAAATACCTACAGAAAGTATTTTTGTCCCAATAATTTCCCAAATTTATACAGCATGTAGATATATCTTAATCTTGATTTAAAGTGTTCCTATAACCAGAAAAAGCAATTTGCCAATTTCTGACGTTATCATTTTTCTCTACAGTTAATTTTCTTTAACTGCGTGTATATTTTCTGACATCCTAATGGCCTCAGCAGTGAAATCTCAGGAAGGAATAAAGTTTTTCTTTTCAAAAGATATTTTCGCTGGTGTTGGGTATGTAGAAAAGAGTGCCATAGCTTTTATGGCAGTGTAAATATTCAATGGAGAGACTATGTTGTTTGCTGAAGTCAGTACAGGAAAGTTCAGGCTGCATCCTGCTCTTTCCTCCTCCAGTCCACTCACTGGGCAACAAATACCATGACTTTAGAGAGCTCCCTGTTCCTGTGGAGTTGTGTTGCTGACACCAGGGGCGTTCATCTTCTCTGGGCTGCTTCTGTTCTACGTGCTGCACCTCAGCTCTGTGTGTTCCCTCCCACAAATGTGATGTTCAGAGCAAAGCTGGCCGGCTCTGCAACTGGCACTGCAGCTCTGTGGCTCTTCGTGACACAGTGCCTTCACACAATTAACTTAATGCATTCAGAGAACCTCCAGAACTCCTAACTTGGAAATACTCCCAAGGGAGACTTTTTTTTAATCTCTTTAGAAGTCACAGGAATGGAAGTGAATACAAAGTATTTGGTGATTTTTTTTTCTTATGTCTAAAATATAGCCCCTATAAAATGAAATCATTTCTGCAAGCCCCTTCTGGCTCCCTCTTAGTTTTTCCTTAGGGCCCCATTCTTGTTCACACTGGCACCAGTGCAAAGTTGCCTCAATGTAAATGCAGACCAGGCCCTTTATGTCAGCATTACAGTTTAAATCTAGACCAGTGTGAGCATCTCCCATCAGGAGAGGATAAATACCTGCTAGAAATTGGAATTCAAAGGGTGAAGCATTGTACTGCATCGCTGTGTTGTCTTAACACAACAGAGATCAGTCTTGTTTAAATGAAGCAATGGCAAAAAGGAAGTCAGATTAGATTCAGTCCTTTTTGAACTATTTAAATGGGCATAGGAATTAATTTCAAGCTTTTTCTTCTCAATAACTAACCAGAGAAGAGTCTGCCTGGCCTGAAATAGTGAATCAATTTCATTAGCAGAAACAGTCATGTGGAAATTTGAGATTAATGTTTAATACCTACATCCCTATGTCCCTTGTCCTTCCATCTTGTTCAGCAGAGTCCATAACCCAGCAGCTCCGTGATTAGAGTTGTGGAAGCATTTATGAGGTGTTGCTTCACAAACTAGAGCAGCACCCTCACTCAAATGTGCAGGTGATACTGGGAAGGAGTTTCAAAAGCACATCACCTCTAGAGTATGCGGTTACTTGTGAAAGACATGGCAAAACCTGCCTTGTAAAAAGACAGAAGGAAGTCTGTGTAGTTTGTGGGTTGTTTTTCTTCTGTTTTTAGGAGGGCAGCAAACTGAACACACTTTAAAAAAGCATGTAAAGCAAATCTGTATTCTAACAGCAGGATGTCTTTTCTCTTTTCTCCCTCTGAGGTGATTCACTGGAACTCACCAAAGAAGCTGCGAGTGAAAAACAAGCATGTGGAGTTTTTCCGCAACCTCTACCTGACATTCCTGGAATATGATGGGAATTTGCTGAGACGGGAACTCTTTGGCTGCCCCAGTGAGGCAGACATTAACAGTGAAAATGTAAGTAGGGTGTCTAGGGCTTGACTATTTAAAGGGTGGTTCAAACAAGGCACAAGCTGTGTGAAGGCTTGGAGTTTGTGGTGTGTGTCTTGCAGGATGGAGGAACTCCAGAGAACTGAAAGCAGTGCTCATATTCCAGGAGTGACACTGTGCAAATCATTTAAGCTCTCTGTGCCTCAGTTTCTCCCCTGTGAAACTGTTGTACTAATCTCATCTTTACCCTGGTTTTTGATGCCTTTTTTGGTCTACTTTGCCCTTTAAAAATCTCCGACAAAGGTAACATCACAAGCTGAAAATGAGTGTTTGGGCTCTTATTCCATTAGGCAATTCTGCAGATCTTACCCTTAGACCTCGTCCTGGTTTCAGCTGTGGTAGAACTCATTTTTTATCTTAGTAGCTGGTATGGTGATTCAGTGGGACAAACCTAAAACTTTCCAGGAAAAGGTCTTGTTTCTTGCTGTGTATTTGTTCAGTATACAGTGACGTCAGTTTTGGGTAGTAGATACTAATGCACAAATAAGGAAGAAGAAATGAACATATCAAGACTGCTGGATTTAGGTCTATGAGTTCTTGCCATGCTGCAGACTACAGAATGTGTGAATATTTCAAGGTAAAGATAGGGTCTGAGACTGCAGGTTTTTTCTGTATTTCCCTTAACTAAACAAAGTGGTATTTATGTGTATCTGCATAAAATTTGCAATCAGAACCTTTCAGACGAAGCAAATCCTTTGAAAATGGTTGAAATCAAGGATGTTTAGACACAGACGTTGTGTGTGTATGCCTTAGTACATATAATTCCAAAGTAAAAAACTATTCACCGAAATGTTTATACACAGATGTATATGAACTCCTTGTGTATAATGTGGTCTCTGGAGATTTCTAGACCAAGTACCAATTTTGACTACATAGTCTGAAAGGGAATAAAAAGGAATCTGTAACATTTTATTCAGGAAAAAAATATTTCCAAAATATACAACATTGTCTATATATAAATCAATTAAGCAAAGCCAGTATCATGTCCACATTAGCAGTTGAGGTAATTGACAGTCAATATCATCGCTGGGGCTGGTAGTGTTTCCATTTAGCCTGTGAATCAAATGACCACAGGAGATGCCATTCCCATATTTTTAAATAAAGCACTCAGAGATTGGATAGATATATTTTAGCCCAAGACACAGCTTTCCAGATACATATTTTACCACACCACTGTCTTCTGAAAGAAGTGAGGCTTAAGTGGGAGACAAGAAGCGGGTGGAGAATGAGAGAGAGGGAAAGCAAGCACACCACAAGAGCAAAAGCACATGGAGGAAGAAAATCCTCTGCAAGAGTGAGAGGCTTTTAGACAATCAAGTGAACTGAATGAGTTAAAAGACCATCAGAGCCATCAAGATACAAGAGACAGAGTAGAGGGTAGAATAAGAGGAGAAAAGGTGAGCGAGACATTAAAAAAAGACAACAGAACAACACATACCTTCATCACACTTAAGAATTCAGGTTAAAATTATACTGAATTCACAATGTGTTTTGTGAGTTCGAAGACTATGAATGCAGTCACAGATTTCTTGCTATATTTTCCAGAGCTCTGTAAATCCTTAATAAACAGATTTATTCCAGATGACAAGTTGCTGGGGAGCAGTGCACAGCAAATGCGAGTTCTTCCTGTAAATGGCAGTCCTTAAAGTTTTAAATGTCTCATTTTACTGAACTTGTATCTAGTTGACAGACACTGGAAATGACTAACTGTTTCTTATTCAAGACAAGTAGAACGCAATATGGTATATGCTATAACTTGTGTCTGAAAAAGAAATGTAACTCATTCCTCCATTTATAAATTATAAAAAAAAAAATTGAAAAGAATGAGCTAGACATATAAAAATACATGAGTCCTAACTTGCCAAGAGACACTAAAAATTAATAGCCTTCTATCAAAACAATTGGATATAGAAAAAAATCTAACTTCAGAAAGATTAAGACTAGTCACTTAGGAGAAGGCATTGGTTTTTATTAGTTCCCCTTGATGTAAGCTCCTGTTTAAACTTGATTATGTCCTTTTTATTGTAGAATACAGACAGCAAGTTTCAGCATTGAAGTTATGGGACCCTAAGAATAGGATTATCATGAAAACTACTCTTTCTCTCACTCTGTCTGCCGTAGCATATACAGTGTCACAGGTGTGCTATTAAATACAGCACATTCCCATGATCTATTGCAAGATAATCTTCAGAAGCAGAGCAAAGTGAGCAGGGAACCACTGTCATTCCTCCCAGTACAAGAAATAGGGGACATGAAGTGGAAATAGCAAGTAGCAGGTTCAAAACAAAGATAGACATTTCACGCACAATGTGATGAAGCTTTGAGCAGGAGGTAATGTTTCTAACAGTATACGTATGCTCAAAAATTACTCTTCATGGAAAGAAAATCAGTCAGGAGCTTTTAGCTTTAGTGCAGAAAGTCCTTGAACCACAAGTTCGGGTCTAGGGAAGTGTTTTGAGAAAGCCTTGCCGTGCTTTTATGCTCCTCTATAGGTAGCCAGCTCACAACTGGACACAAGGTGCTTGGCTGGATGAACTGACAAGATGTAGCCATACATTTCTGTTACGATTCATAAGCATGTATGTTACATAAAAAGCTATAATTTCTATTAATTCAGATATATATGAGGTAGGAATTGCTGTTTGCATTATCTTTTTTTTCCCTATTATTTTTCCTCTCTTCTCTGAATTGAGACTTGAGACTGGTATCCCCAAAATACAGCTGTGCTTTATGATGTTAGGCAGTGAACATAGGTAAAAGTTGCTCCTTCAGCTGCCTTTGCTTCTCTGCCAGTGCCTGTGCTTCTTCTAACCAGTGGACAAAATGTTAGAACAGTTCTGCTGGTTTTATAATTGGAGAAAATTATTTTAGCACTAAATGCACTGAGCCCTGTTGTGGAAGAAGCAGTGGCTTGGTGTGAATCTCACTCACAGTCTGGCTGCATCAGAAGCTACCTTTAAGGTCTTATTCCAATATACCACCCAATGCTTCTCTACAGTTTAATATTTGCAGTGATGTTTTATTTAAAATTCAACCTGTAATTAAGACATCTCATTTGTAGTGCAAATATCTGTAAAACATGAAAAGGGAGTGTGGCAGTGGGTACTACTGGGCTGATTCTGTTTCTCTGAGGCTCCTTTACACTTATCAGTACTGAGATGGCCTTAAAATGAATGTAAATTATGTGTCTTCCCTTTTTAAGGACTCTTTACAGTGCTAGAGAGATGTAAAGGGGCAGTAGTTTAAAAGGTAATTGGACCTCACTTTAATCTCTCTCTTCCTCTGTGTGTGCGTGTGAATGCGTGTATGCTTAAATATATACTTTATCTATATGCATGGGGAGGTATTAGTACTTTTTTTTTCTAATAGTTGCTAAAAAAGTGTGATACCACAGAGTGAATTTCAAGAGGTCTGAAGGCAGTCTTTGGGTGTTGTGCTGCAGAGTCCTAGTCTAGTCAGATGCTGATCTTCAGCTGCACCAAACAGGACTGTTATTAGGTTCCAAAGCATTGCAAATGGGAATGAATAGAACAAATAGGGCTCTGAAACTGAAATACTGAAGGCAAAAAAATAGACTGAGGTAATTTCTCTGTTTATGTAAAAATGCTTATATATATATCTATGTGTACATGCATGCTTCATCCTTTCCTTGAAATATTCAAGCTAAAAGACCCTATGGGTTGCAGGGACAGGCTGTGAGCAGGAGCCTGCCATGTGCTCCTTGCCATAGAGCAGTAGTGTAAGTCCCTGTTATTCAATATATGCTAAAATGAGATTACATGGAGCAGACTCTTCTGTGCAAGTTGGTATTACAATCATCCCTTTGTCTTTTGTACAGATTCTGGGCAGAAAATTCAGAATATGAACCAAATCCTCCTGTAAACACGATCATTGACTCAAGAGGCCCTTGGAGCATGTCCTTAGTCACTCCATCCTACTTATTCCATGCTGTTGCCCCATTCTCACTTCTTCTTTCTTATTTTGATGCAATGCAGAAGATTTTTGGGAAATCCACAAAGGCAAAGCTTACAATAATCTCAAATTTGAACATTTTCTATTGGCTTTTAGTGCTTATATCCAGCATTTTATTCTAAAGGACATACTGCAAAGCCTAAAATATTTCAACAGGGTCTTCCAGCCTATCTCTGTAGTTACACTCTGAGATAGATATCATAAGCCTGATTTTAGCACAGAGGCACACACTCAACCTTTTAGCATTCTCATAAAACTTCTTTCCTGCAGACAGTTTCTCACCAGCTACTTCTGCCAAAGCATTAAATCTGAAGGTTGAATGGGGTGTCCCCTATTAGTGAAGCCTGTGTCCTGATCCAAAGCCCAGAGCAAGCTAAGTGGGAAGTGTATCACTGATTTCACTTAGTTTAAGAAAAGGACAGTAAATTCCCATTAGAGAAGACTTTGACAAAACACATGAGGAAAAAAAGCGCCTGCAGGTTTTTCTTTTCAAGTTTTAAAATCAACAATACAAAGAAACAATGTAAAAAAATCAAGTTGTCCCTGAACACACTTGCTTACATGTGTACTTACATACTAAATATGTTTTTACTTAGTTACTTTTTTTCCTGCAAAACCAGAGATTCTTAATATTCGCAAAAGGCTGTGCATGCCAACTTACAGTGTCCACCAGAACAGCAGGAGATTCCAGCAAGGTACCACACAGTATAAACTCTACTAACACATTTAGCAATTTTTTCAATGACCAAAAATAGCATGCAAAGGGAGCTTTCAAGTCAGTAACACAGCTTTGAACTTGCAGACTGATGCTTTGAATACCCTTTGCTCCTGTTGTATTTCAGAATACTTCCTCATTTATAGAATTTAAAGTTGCTATTTTGTGATGCCATAGTCTTTCTCTAGTAAAACAGATGGGATATGGCAGTTTTGAGGTGAAATCCCGACTTCCCCAGGTGTGTTGTTTCTATTATTATAACTGTTGTTGTTATTAAATGCTGAGCTGGTAGCCCATCATGTTACTTCCTGAAAATTGCCATTATACTGCTTTCAACCGTTTATAGTACTGCTAAATGGGAGGTCACATGGACTGGGATTTTTTCTGTCATGCTGTTGCTCCTTTTTTTCCTTTTCTCACATTAAAAAACACTTTAAAAAAATGTTAAAGTGAAACACAGGGAAAAGCTTGGAGGTTTGCCACACCACAACTTCTGATGACCTCTTCACGGTTTACACATTGCCAGTAGTGTTTTCTTTAAGGAGGCTCAAACTCTGGAGACTCTTAGAAGTGTGCATGGATACATCAGACCAGATTACATATATCCCAGTGACACAGCAGGGTTGAGCATGCTGCAGGGAGGGCACCTGGATAACGACTGATGTTTTCTGTGACTGTTTCTTCTGAATGCCCCATGGCAGGTTCTGACTGGACAGTAGAGCTGAGAGCAGGAACCTGCATTTGGTCTGTTCTGAGGGGCATCCATTGCCCTCAGTGATGTCCAGACCGTAGTGAGGAGAAAAAAATCCGGATTCACATATAAAAGAGATGAAACATAGATCAAAGGAAAAAAGTAAAGAGTTGAGACAAGTTCTGGAGAGAGTGTGTGGACCAGGAAGAGAAAAGGACTAATGGGTGCCTGTAGATCTCCTAGTGAGTAGACCCACCTGTCAAGACACTGTGCTGCAAGGGAGGTCTGGGAACAGCTGAGCCAAGAAGGTTTGTCAGAGACCTGGGGAAAGGAGATGCAGAGGACTGCCAAGATCTGACATCTGCAGCTAAGATCAAAGAAAGTTGTACTTCATACGTACAGAACTGTCTAAGATGTTACACATGCCTAAAAATTGGGTTCTCAGTTGTATTGAGTGTTTGCAGTCAGGATAAGCCATCACTTTCATTTAGCAAGAGTATTAGCGGTTTTTACATGCTGCAGCAAAAAATTCCTCTTGCCAGGTAGGCTTGCTCAGGCACAATCCTCTTTGTCCTTAGCACAGCTTTGTTTCACAGAAGGCTCAATTTGACCCGTAGCAAATGTACAAAATTTTATGGTGTGAGAGGAATAAAAGTTTAATTGACATGGGATTAGTCTGGCTTTTATTACTAATCATTGGAGAAGCCAGAAGTACTTTATGTAGGTCATTCAAAACAAGACTCAATGAATGCTTTTTCCTCTCTTCATCATCATCTGCTTTGTTTATGCCATGCTAAAGGCAACTGTTAATTCACACACTATGAAAGTGCTAAATGTTGCAATCCAAATTGCCTACTGGTGGGAACTGGGACAGCCACACAGGAGAAATGAAATTGCTGCAGTTTATAACCAGATTATAGTTACATCCTGGGCTGGTGTTAGTTTTCATTTCAGTGGCTAAGCTGAGTTGATTTTATGCAATGAAACTTTACTGCACACACCTGGGAAAAGAAAAGATGATCTGAAAGGTCAAAGTTTTCATCTAAGCTGCTCAGTTCCTGTTGTTTGTGGATATTGAGTGAGTGACTTAACCCTAGTGTCACCTCACCTCACCTTAAACACTTGAGGAGAGCGAGATGCCTAGGGGTTTTATCCCCTTACCCAAGATCTAAATAGCCTCTAGACACATAACATTGTTTGTTGATGGGCTTTGATCTTTTTTTAGTATCTAATCCTTACAAAAATACTTCTGATCCTGGATTTTTAATTGATCTCATCTGAGATGAAGTCCTACAGATTTTGGTGGGAAGTAAATTGTTTTTGTGACACAGCAGTTTAGAAAAAAAATTAAGCCAATCATGAATTTGCTTACACTAGGAACAGCCTTAGGAAGGAATTTCTGTGAGCAGACTAACCAGTTTGCCAGTGAGAGGTACCTGTTGTGTTGGCAGGTATCATATGGGGCTACCATCTGTCATATGGATAGAAAACACATCATCTCAAAGAATTGTATTAGACAAGTAGACCTGGAATATCATGGCAATCTCTGGTAGAGTTGAATACCTTCTGGCCCACCACAGCTCTCTGGCCAGCCTAGCTTCAAAGACTACTTTTCCTGAGACGAAGCCCGATCCCCTGCAACAGTTCCTTGCCCAGAGAAGTAATTTAGCCTATATTTCTTTATGTATTTGTCTCTTTGTTTGAGCACTATGCACGTCATGGCTGCTGTTTTTATTTCTGAAACACGTAGCCTCATGATGCTAATGAAAGCATGTGTTGTTTCCCACTACAGTATTTCCTAAGAGAACATCTACCATACACAGTCTGAAAATAATACATTTTTCAACTTTGAGAGTGTTTCCTAGAGGTAACATTTCCCACATGCTCAGTGGCAAGTAGCCTTAGCATTGAAACTCTTGTAGAAACAGAGAATCTTATGCTAAGCAGGTACTTGCTTATGAGAATACTTGCTGTCACTCTAGGGTTGAGAAGTCTTTGCTATATTAGGCATACCATTATAAATATAATGGAGGGGTCCATAGTGGGGATGCCATCTTTTTGTTGAATCCAGCTGATATTAAGGTCTTTATTTTTGTGATGCACTGTGTTTAAGTAAGCATCTGTCAGTGTTGCCATTATAAACACATCTTTTCAAGAAGACATAATTTGGGAGCAAACTTTAAACAAAGCCACAAGTTCTTTGACTCTAAATAATGGATCCACTTAATATGCATGCTGTAGAAAAGATTATGTCATTAAAGAAATCTTATGTGATGATGTGACAAAAAAAATATGAGGCAACTCAGAGATAAATGTAAGGTATTCGTGTGTCTGTCTTAGAAGATTCCCTGTCTTTGGAATGTTTTGCATCTTTAACATTCTTCATTTCAAATCTGTGTGTAAAAAATGGTATATGACTGTGTGCAATATATAATTATAGGTGGCATGTGTCCCATCACAGTAGAGAGAAAGCAGCCTTTATGTGTGATACTGATGCATGGTTATCTGAATGTATATATGAATGAGTGAGAGAGGGAAAAGGGCTCTTAAACTGCATAAAACTGTGCAGCACTGAGCTGTTGGTCCTAATAATTTCTCCTTGTCATACTGTTAGCTTCAGTGAGATAACTTCTGATCTTATGGGTTTTGCTGGACCAAATCCAGAGTGCCTCGTATTTCCAGCATTGCTTCCAGTAGAAAAGGAATTTTCATATGAATAATCACATGCTATTGTATTCCACTGCTCTTGCCTCACCATTGCAGGATAGGCCCATCCATCCTTAAGGCACACTGCATATAGGCAGTGACAATGCTACAGGGCAAACCACAGCCCATCCTGTGCTGATTGTCCTGCCTGAACGGGCACACCCTACTGCATTTGCCCAGCAGGGTGTGGCTCCTGAGGCTTCCTAGCAGTTTAGGCTCATGGTATGAACCAGCAAGGATTGCACAAGCATTCCTGCAAAGTGATGATGGAGCTGTGTGTCTGATCCTGCCAAGTGATGCCTGCATATTATCCAGGGTTCTCAGACAGCTTGTGCTGGAGGTTCCCCCTGGCAACCTGCCTGCACTCAATGGAAGGGTGCTGGGGGCAGAGGCTGGGGAGAGGAGAGCACATCATGCCCACAGTCCTTCTGGGAACCACTCTCTCCAAAGGTATGGACACAGTCATCTCACCTCTTCTCTTGGGGAAGATACATACAGTACATACAGTACTGAGCATGTGTCATGGGAAGTGACAGGGAAAACCTCTCAGACTATGAGCATAGCTTCAGCCTTAGAAGAGGTCTGACAGGATAGAATCACAGAATATTCAAGGTTGGAAGAGACCTTCAAGATCATCTAGTTTGGCTGTCAACCCAGCACCAGCATGATCATCCCTAAACCATACCCCTGGGTGCCACATCCAGACACCTCTTGAACACTTCCAGAAATGCTGGCTCCACTGCCTCCCTGGCCAACTTATTCCAATGACTAACCACTTTTTCAGTGATAGAAACTTTTCTAATATCTAATCTCAACCTCCCCTGGCACAATTTAAGGCCATTTCCTCTCATCCTTTCACTTGAGAAGTGGCAGAAGAGACTAACCCCCACCTCACTACAGCCTCCTTTCAAGTAGTTTTAGAGAGCAATGAGGTCCCCCCAGAACATCCTTTTCTCCAGATTGAACAACCCCAGTTCCCTCAGCCACTAACATGTTTTCTAGACCCTTCACCAGCTTTGTTGCCCTTCTTTGGACATGAAGAGGGACAGAAACAAAACCCTGATGCTACAAAACGTAGTGGAAAGAGCAGGATTTCCTTTTCCCTGTAGCAGAAGGGATCTGCTGTTTGCTGCTCTCCTTCACTTCCATCACCAACTTGGTGACTTGGTGAGCTTCACCGTCAAAATTATGGGGCCTCTAAGAAGTTGTCTCTCCTCTTCTTCCCCAACCCAGGGCTCAGTAGTGCACAAAACCATAATTTAGCTCCAAAGGTTATTCTTGAACTCATATTCAAGTATTTATAGCCTCTTGAATTTCAACCCAAATGCAATCTGATAATTACTCAGTGACTGCCTGGTTAATAACTGCTGTGCAATTAAGATCTTGTAGCCTGATCATTTGTACATACAACAGAATAATAAGGTACCCTTAAAATGTGGATTGCTGTTGTTTTAGCCATTTAAATTTTGTTCATCTCCTTGATAATTCTGTTAAAGGCGTACTAAGGTCCCTTTTCAAGAAAGAAACAGAAAGATATTATATGCTTTCTAGTCATTATTGTAAATATTGAATTTATTCAAATATTGTTTGAATGTGATTTAGAAAATAAAATGCAGGCTCAGCTGAATGATGGTTTGTAAAGCAGAAAGAATGACACTCCAAGGATATGTAAAAGAACTCCTGATTTCTATTCCACCTAAAGACATCTTGATTTCAATAGAAATTTTGCATGAGTAAAGATTTGGCAAGATTCGGACTCTCATCTTTCTAAAAGGTGTCCCTCTTGAGGGATGTTTTAAGATCTGTGCAGAACAATAGCACAGAAGAATGACAGTCTGATCCAAAACTCACTGAAATCAAAGTTTGTATTTCCATTATTCAGAAGAAGATTATATAGTGATGTACAGGAAAATACCAGGAATTATTCCATCACCCTTCACAGGAAAACATTCAATTGTAAACATAATGGCAACCATTATGTTTATAGTTCCAAGAACAACAGCTCTTTGTCTTAACACAGTATTAGAACAAAAAATATCTACATTTTTCATTTTTTTTCTTGAAGATGGTGAAACTATTACTTTAAATCATTCTGAACAGGACAAAAAGATGTCTATAATTCAATAATCTTTTGCATGAAACAGTTTTGAGGTACATTGTGATTTTTTTCAAAACTTGTAAAATTCCTATATGAGTATTTTTCACGTTTCCTGATGAATATTTTGCTCATTTACTGTTCTCCTTATAGGATGCTTTTAAGAAAATAATTATAAAAATTATATCTTTATTAGTAACCTACAGTCTAGAGCAACAGAAATAGAACTCAATTTCACATGTTAAGACCATATAAAATTTTTATCTTCATTACATTTTCAGTAGGTATGACTGTTTTTTTCTTTTAAGTGAATGCATTTTAAATAGCCTAGCCAGATGTTTGGCTTTAAAATCATAGAATCTTGGAATCATAGAATAGTTTGAGTTGGAAGAGACCTTTTAATGATCATGTAGTCCAACCCCCAAATAATTAGTTCGGGAGTGGAATTGGTCAGCTACATAAACTTTTGGTCTATTTTTCACTTTCACCTTTCCTCAGAGCTAAACTTTTATTCTCTAAAAGCTATGTGTCTAAGAGACTTGGGATTAGATTGTTTTGAGATGCCCATTTTGGCTTTGAAGGGACTTGGTTTTCAAGGGAGCCTATAAGTTACCTGTTCTCTGCCAATCCACCATCCACCAGATTTCTCAGACTAGGTATCCAGAAGCATAAATCCCATTAAAGTTATAGGCTTAATTCTAGCACTGCTGCAGTTGAAAGAATATTTTCCTTGCAAAATTGAACTACTGCAGAAACATAAATCTCAAGAGATGGAGTAATTATCAGTTAAAGATGTTACTTTTCCAGCTGTCTGTCCATGCTGCTAGCATCAGTCACTGTTCTCCAACAGAGGCAGCAGAATGGGAATTGCTCAGTGCAGCACGTGCAGTATTAATCTACTGTGGAGTGTTGTCTAGTGGAGTATGTCTATGAGTAGTTTGAAACACTGCTTCTAGTAAGGATGAAATTATGCATCACATTGGAGCATTAACTCTGAAACTTTGCAATTATTCAACTTGTTCACTGTTTCGTTGCTAGTCTGGATATTGAAAGTATGTAATAGAGGTGATATATACAATATATAGACCATAATACAATGGTCTGTCTGTATTATGAATTTACTTGCAAGTCATTTTTTCTAATCTCTTGTCCACTGACTTGCAAGGCTTGGGAAAACCCTTCTGCTTTGTGTGTTCTGCTTCCATTCCCCATTGCATCAGGCTGCAAGTTCCCAACCTCGTCGTTCTCTCTGATTTGCTAAAATAACTACAAAGAACTTATCTTTATGTCCACTCTTTCTTTACAGCTCCAGAAACAGCTATCTGAGCTGGACGAGGATGACTTGTGCTATGAGTTTCGTCGAGAACGTTTCACCGTCCATCGCACTCATTTGTATTTTCTACATTACGAATACGAGCCTGCTTCAGACAACACCGATGTAACACTGGTGGCACAACTTTCAATGGATAGGTAGGGAAAATCTCTGGTTCATCAGGAAATGTGAGACAATTAATGTTTTCTTACAGAGCAATCTAACTATGTAATGCTTTGGTGCGAGAAAAAACACACTTTCATAGAAACTTGGATCTTGTATTGTAAAGACCTTTCTTGAATTTGGGGTAGCGCAGGTAGATATGTATCCAGACATGTATCCAGACATGTATCCAGACTTCAGCTCTGCAGTGCACACATGAGTGTGAGTAGAGTTCATGAGTCTGAGTACTGGAACTGCAGGGGTTGTTACTTGTCAGGATTGTCAGGCATTACTAGTGTATGGAGTTTTGCAGCAACTTATTAAAAACAGGGGATGTTTATAATAGAATTTTCCAAGCAGTTTTAACTGCCCAAGTTTTTACACATGGTATTTCCTCATTAGAGAATATTAGTTTTGCTTTCACTGGCATTTTCCTTGCAGAAAATTTCAGTTAGTAATTTTTCTTATAATGAGAGTCAGAACTAAACATTTTAGTTTCAAATTAGGAAGTCAAAAATTATACTTTTTTTTTTTAATGTGCTAGTGTGAAATGAAAAATCTCTATTTGAGCAAAATCATTGCATCTTTATACAAATGTTGATTTTCAGAAGTGCATTTTAACTTTTAGTTCTGATATAAAGTGGAATTTAATTGGTATTTCATTTTGGGGGAAAAATTTCATTTCATGACAAGTTCCACCTGCATCTTTCTGATTCCCACCACTGCAATTAGTTGTCATTTTTCCAGTCTGACTCAGCTAGCTTTGTGAAATTTTGGAATTGTCAGTTTCTTTTTTTTTCTCCAGCTTCTCAGTTCAAATTTAGTCCAAACTTTGTAGTTACTGCTATCAGAGTGTGTTACAAAACAAATCAGAGCTCCTTGAATATTAGCCAGAAACCAATTATTTCCTTTAGTGTAGCACATACAGAATACAACGTGACCTGTGAATAATAGCACTGCTACAATGGTAGAAGGTCAGCAGTATTCCAGGAGGATTATAAGAATTGAGATCAACAAAACATTTACAGTCTGTTTTAAAAATAAACAGAAATGAATGAGGAGTATTCTGTTCCACAGGTGCCTCAGTGCTGCATCCTGCACATTGTGTTATGATTCGCTGTGCGCATCAGTGTCTGTTCTATTGATTTTTAATGGAGGAAACATTTCTTAAGTGTTCACAAACCTTTGAGTAAAAAAGTGAAATAAATTAAGCCAGACCCTGAGCGAGTGCCATAGTAAATTAGTAAAGCTGGTGTGTGCACATGGTATATTTTCCCCCCAGAATTTAATTCAAAAGAATGAGCTGGGGCTTAGTGCTGATTCACTGGCACTGATGCAAAGTCTGAGCATCTGTTTCCCTTTCTGGATCCTCACTGGGGCACATGTTTTTATTGATAGACAGAACCACACATTTTTATGCAGGAAGAACAACCATCCTGATACTATGCAGGAAAAATCTTCCCTACTTCGCTGGTGTGTTGCTATAAATTATTGATTTGAGATGGAAATACTTTCTTTCAGCTAAAATCAATAAATAATATCATACCAAAGAGCTGTTTAGCTGCTTTGTTTTCTTTCACATCTTTCAGTTACTGCCTTACTTTTTTTTGTCTTCTTTAAACCACTTTTATTAAACTCCTCCGGCGCAGCTGTAGACATTTAAGAATAGTGTCTCAGATGTAAGATGACATGTACATAAACAATGTGCTGTACACTACATTCTGCACCGTTCTTTGAAATGATTATCTGAGATGAGAAAAAGCAAAAAAAGAACTCCCAGCATCTCCAATTATAGTCCTGTCAGAGATGAGACTGACATGACTATCGTGACAGACCTATGTTTGCCTGTCCTATAGGCTTGGGGAAAGGAAGAGAGGGACGCAGTTTAGGAGCTGACATTGTCTTTAGATGGAAGCTTTGAGACAGACTTCATTCAGTGTTGTTTGTTATTGGTTACTTGTCATCTTTTATACTGATGTGGCATCCCCTTGAATAATGGCTGAGTTGCATCACTATGGTTTTCGTGTTTTGGCTAGGCAGCCTTTTTAAAGGCTTGGTATGAACCTGGGGTTCAGAAATCAGAGTAGGAGTTACCAAATGTGAGGTCAGGAAGGGAAAAAAACGTGATTAGCAATACACTGCTTGAAATCTGGGTGAGAATGAGTTGGAAATCAGTTGAGTATTCTTCAGAAGAAAAATAAAAACAATGTCAAAGAACAATTGAATTCCAGCAAAATTAGCTGAAACAGACCTTTAAAAAAATTACCAACTAAATCGTGATCTCATTATTATGCAGTACAGCAGTACATTTGTTTTATCTCAAGTTCTTAAGGGAATGCATTCCTAAAGACTGCTAAAAAAACCCCAAAAAACCAAAATAAGTTAGTCATGTTGTGTTTAGAAACTCATAATTCTAGGGTTTATGTTCAAATGAGACTGCTATAACAACCTAAAGAGAGCAGATTATGGAGCATCACCTAGCATATAGTCCCTGTATCAAATTCATGGAAGTGGAGCCTGTCAATGAGAACGACACAACAAAATGGAGCATTCTGAAGGGTACTAAGCTGTCCAGCTGGAAATTTATACCAGCAAAACCCAGTTTCCACTTAACTGTCACAAAAAACTTTGCAGGCATTATCAGGTGTGCTGTTTAAACAAGTTATGTATGCCATTTGTCCACCACGTGGAGTCCTTAAAAGGCAATTTGCTGCATTTTTTACTAGGCAAGTATTCTATTTTTAAAACAATTCCCTAAATCTGAGTGCTGATGATTGGAGTCTCCCTTTTAATAGGTTTTCACTATGTTGGAAAAAGGCAAAAAAAAAAGAAAAAGTATTTTTTCTATTTATTATTTGTGTAATTAAAAGTCTAAAGCCTTCACATACTTTTTAGATTTTTTTTTATTGATTTGTGTTTCAAATTTGTCTGTATGTTTCAGGTTGATAATAGCCTTTGTTTCAATAATAAATAAAAAGAGAGCAATGTACCAAGTGTAGACTAGTAGAGGCAGTATCTCATATTTAAAAAAAATTATTATATCACCTCAGATGTCATCACGATCATTCAGAAATGCAGGAAAAAGCTATTAATGTTAAGTCAGACTGTGTGTTTACTAGTATGAGTATATCATTTCTTTCTCTTGTAAAGCTTAGGAAGATAGTAGAAAGAGGAAATTATTTTCTCTGATTATGATGATGCAGAAAACTTTTCTTGTGTTTTATATAAATATTAATAGGAAAAATCGAGTCATGGATTTCGAACGGAGAGAAGATAATTTTGCATGGGCTACTCTTCCTAATTTTTAATAGAATGTCTGGCTAGGCTGCATAGGTTCATTTCCCTTTGTATTAACTCAAGAGGCTTTGTAATCAGTCCTTGCTGTATTTTTGGGTGGCACATCTCAATCTCTAGGCAATTCTCTATAAATTACCCAAAGTGCTTAAACAATTTGGACCGGGCCGGGTTTGATTTATGTTTGCATATTAAATCTTTTGTTGTCATCAATAGTGTTTTCATCAATAGTGTTGTAAGTGCTGGAATTTTTTTTAAATATACATCAATACAACCTGTTTTAAAAATAATTTAATGAAATTTGAGATACTGTTAAAACATACAAGTTAGTAGTTTTAATCATGGTTTTGTCTGAAATGTTCTTTTGATATTCCCCAGCAATGCCGTGTCTCTCATTCCTTCCCTCCTTACTCCCTATTAAAAGTAAACCCCATTTTTATCAATGTGCCATCCTTTTGCCCTCTCCCTGATAGTGAGTCTTCTAGTTAGTGTAAATGTTCACATAAGTCCATATTCCCTTGACCTGTCACTTTTAACAGCTTTTAGGATATGACTAACTGCCTTACGAAAATTTGGGGAAGGTTTTCCTAAAATGATCTGTGAGTCTGTACGCCTCTGTCTTCCACAAGCTTGCTGTAGATCGATGTAGTATGTTACTGTGTGAGAACAGGTTGACCTGAGATGTGAATTGGGCACTGGACCCTGTTGAAGATTACAAAAGCCCTATTCTGTAAGTAGATCCAGGTGGACAGATCCCTGCAACTGCTCAAAGCTCCCATCAGATATCTGGGTATACCACCATCCATGTGGGTTTTCCCTCAGCATCAAAGCTTTAGGCAGAAAACAGCGGTGTTGATTTCACCAAGCTTTAGGTGTCTGAGTTGTAGATGTGTGCATCTGAGCTAGGGCCATCTTAGGTTCCCTTGGATTCGGTGAAATAGGCATATCTGGAGTGCAGTCCATCTGTCCAGGAGACATCAACTTGTCATCTTAGATGAGATGACTTGTGCTGTGGAAATATTTATTGCTTTGCACAGCATATAAAATGTCCCCAATCTGTCTCACTTAGAGAAGGATATCTGCATTTGATCAGGTGAAGCCAGGGAAAGAGTCCCAGACAGGGAAATAGTTTTTCTCATTCTCACCCTTCCTCTTTCAGGCTCCAGATGCTTGAAGCCATCTGCAAACACTGGGAAGGTCCAATCAGCCTGGCACTCTATCTTTCTGATGCAGAAGCCCAGCAATTTCTGCGCTACGCTCAGGGCTCGGAAGTACTGATGAGCCGCCACAATGTTGGCTACCATATCGTGTACAAGGAGGGCCAGTTCTATCCTGTGAATCTGCTAAGGAATGTGGCCATGAAACATATCAGCACACCATACATGTTTCTGTCCGACATTGACTTCTTGCCCATGTATGGACTCTACGAGTACCTCAGGTAAATGGACAGTGGAGCAATTACCACTATCACCTGCAATTTCAGCCTTTCCACACCCCACCCTTCTCACATACTCTCAAAACAAAGCAGTCTGAGCAGATCTGAAAGAAGCAGTTTGTAGAGGTTTGAGGTGTGAGAATGCCCATCAACGCACAAGAATTTTTAGAGCAAAGGAAGAGGACTGTCACTGGAAGTCAAGCAATATGGTTATGAAAGAAAAAACTCGGGTCTAAATGTGATCCCTGTTAGCCATTAGAATAATTCCCTCAGAGCTGCAGAAGAATCAATTTGAAAATTGAACTGGATTAAGTATTATTAAATGTCCAAGAGCATCATGTATTAGCAGAGATGTGAACCAGGCGATTTCTCTAAACATCCCTCATTCTTTAAGTCAGTGACAGAAAAAACATGCAAAGCATAACTGAACTTTTTGTCTATGACACACTCTTAATCCAGTTCCTTATCTTGAAAAGAGGTTGTGAGTCTAACCAGCTCAAAAATATGACTGCAATGCCAGCACCTGCCAACGCAAAATAATGGGCATAAGGGAACTGGGAGGAGTAACATCAGTGTACATTGTATGATAATGCATGTGAGCAGGTTCGGCTGAGCAAACTACAGACCTCTGATCCATTAACTGAGCTTTTTTTTTAACAAAGACCTTTTTCCCCTGCAGAGGCTGGTCATCTGAGGCCAAAGCATAGAGCAAGGAGGACACCCTGTGGCCAGACAGGAGGATGTCAGTTCCTTAGTCCTGAACTATTTTGCTTTTCGTCTCTGTTCTAATTTGGTGAAAGTTGGTCGAAGTGTTCCAGTGAGGGCTTGCCTGTAGGTGTTCCCTTTCAGTTCATAAGCCCGGGGTTTTGGAGTGTAAAGGAAAATACACCTTCTGATATCATAAACTTATGGAAGAATTTCCTT
Organism: Manacus candei; assembly: GCF_025592945.1. NCBI lineage: Eukaryota > Metazoa > Chordata > Aves > Passeriformes > Pipridae > Manacus > Manacus candei. The sequence goes on from NW_026138066.1 coordinate 9,303,460, forward strand.
GTTTTAGGCTTAACAACTTAACAAGACATGTATGGGGCCAAATTCACTATTCACAGGAAGGGAGCACCTCTTCTGTGAGGAAAGGATGAGAGAGTTGAGGCTATTCAGCCTGGAGAAATGAAGGCTCTGGGGAGACCTTATTACAGCCTTCCAGTACAAAGATGGGGACGAACATTTTAGCAGGACCTGTTGAGATAGGACAAGGGGAATGGTTTTAAACTAAAAGAGGGTAGATTTAGACAAGATATAAGGAAAAAGTTTTTTGCAATGAGGAGGGCAAAACACTGGAAGAGGTTACCCAGAGAGGTGGTAGATGCCCTGTCCCTGGAAACATTCAAGGTCAGGTGAGATGGGACTCTGAGCAACCTGATCTAGTTGAAGATGTTCCTGCTCACTGCAGGGATGTTGGACTACATGGTCTTTAAAGGTGCCTTCCAATCCAAACCATTCTATGTCTTTTAAGGCTCTGGATATCAATCGTATTGTTGAAGTATTATCATGGTGTGTTACCTTGTTTCCTTCTTAGTTTAGGGACATTTCATTTCAGCTTGTGCTATGAGGACTCCAAAATAATTATTTCCCTTGCACACATTATTTATCTCTAGATACAAGTATGGAGAGTTGTTGTTAAGTTCTCTGTCTGCCTCAATGTTAGTGTTGCACACTGTTATATCTCTTCAGATCAATGCAGGACACAATAAGGGTAGCAGCTGTTGATACTGATATTTAGTGATAAAAAAGGAACTTGCTCTTCCATGCTGCTTCACAGTGTACTGATGGGAGCCAGCAAAGAAAGGAAGAAGATAGAATGATGTACGACAGAATAATTGAGTTACTAGAACCATAGAAATAATTCTTGTACGGTATTACAGAACTAAATGCACAGTGATGCCACCCATGGGTGATGTTTCAGAAAAAAAACAGATTCTCTCTGAGACCTGTTGCACCTGAGACTTTGTGTTACTCTGACAGCTTTTTATGAGGCTTATATCACCTTAACTCTGACAGTGACTCTCCATTACCTGGGAATATTGGAATTGCTAATCTGCTACTACCAGCTCTTTAAAAAGGAAGTGGAATTTTTTTGTGTGTGGACTAGAGACTTTTATTGCTTTTTCAATAATGATTTTTCTAAGTAGCAGGGAGGTACAGTGAGATTATTTTAAATATGGATACCCTGTGTCTTCCTGCACTGACTGTTCCCACTGCCTCTGCAAGTGGGAACAGTCAGTGCTATCTGTCTGAATGGCAGCGACTGTTTTTTAGAGAGATGTACAGATATTTTCATCTTCATTTGCTCAGATAGAACAACCATAAACAACTAGAAATAGTGTGGTATTTCAGGCATCACTTTGGACAGCATGAGCCAAAGTTCCTCTCCCTGCGAGTTTGCTGATTTACATATATTGCATATTGTATCTCTACTCTCAAAGAAAGGAATTTGGAAAACATTTTCAGCGTACTTTGAATGTGTCTATGTGAAAGCTTACAGCCAGTTTTGAAGGAGAAGCTGATGGAGCTGATGGACCTGTCCTTTTGTGTATCTGTTGCTAGCACTAGGATTTGTGCTATTCGAGCTTTTTCACAGCTGCTAAGACCATTTCAATGTTTTTTATCTCCATCAAACAGCCTTTTAGTCCTGCCTTACTCTTCTGTGAAGTACAAAAGGAAAGAAATGTATCATTTAAAGGTTTCCTGTTTACAGAACTCAGACACTTTCATGGTCTATGCTGAGTCAACATCTTTTGTTGCCTTCCCTCATTAGTTACTGAGGTCATCTTGTCATTGCCCCAGAGGTAAAGGCTCCTTCTAGTTGCTACAAGTAAGGTGTTAGGGTCATGCTACAGTGACTTCTAATGTAAAATTACTAGACAGGCTGCTTATCTACAGTTGTCACATCTAACACTGAAGTTCTTTCCTGACACATTCATGTAAAATATGCCTTTTGCTTCCAGTGACACATTTTGCATGAATTGGGACCTGGCATCCAATCTGTCTGCAGGTTTTATACCTGTCCTCTGCAACATGAGTTGTGAAGTATTTCTGGCTGTTTTTCAGCATCTCAGCAAGAGACATAGTTCAGGTTGTGCCTATTGGTTTTTATTTGCTGATAGCCTTTGTAGGCTATGCATTCATTGCTTTTGCAGAGAGGAAAAGCATTCTAATGAATTTAACAGTGGATTGACAACTCTTACCACAAGCTCTGTGACTGCCGTGTTTGTTATCTCCAACCAACCACTTACTGAGTCCTGATGGTGGAAGCTAATTTTAATTAATGGACTCTTTTTCCTTTTTTTTTCCATGAGTTCAGTGCTTTAGGATTAGGTTGCTGCTCTTCCTGTGTCTGAGCTTCTCTATCCTCCAGAAATAGGAATGATATTACAATCTGTCTCCATGAGGATGAGAATTCTGTATTAATTTTTTAAAATAAGTACAAAGATGAGAAGATTGATATCAGCGTGCTGCAGTTCATTCAACCTGTGAGGAAACTCTTGTGATTTAAGATTCATTTCTTCACTGCTTTGCGAAAAATACAGTTGACTCATAGATTTAAAATTTAACCCAACCTTCACTGTGTCAGAATGACATACATCAGGTCTGAACACAAAGATATTTGGGAAATGGTTTCTCGGGCAAGAGAGCTCTTCATAAAATCATAGATCATTATTTTGGGGTTTGGGAGGAAAAGGACAGATAAAGGAAAATGAATACTGAATCAATATTACTAAATCCAAAAGACACCCCTTTAAGGATAGTTCAGGAATTACATGGAATTACAGTGCTAGTTTGCAAAACAACCAAATCTAATTCTCGACATTATATTCTACATACCTGGCAACACCATTAGTGAAAATCTTCCTATTCGAAGTATCTCAAAACCAGTCAACCAATAAATGGCACCTCCACTCAAAACAGGAAAAAAAGTCACCCCACAGAAAATGAAAAGTTAGATTTGCTTCCAGTAGGAAGAGAGTTTCAGCTGGTTGTCCAAGAAGCAAACCACCAGCCAAGTTATCAGAAGAAAATTGAAGATGTTTCTTCCTCTACCACGTCCTCCCCATTTAAATCACAGTTTAAATGTCCTTTGTTGTCCTTTGTCACTGAGGTTCAACACCTGGATGTCAGCACTGATTTCTTCTTCCCTTTATATGTCACCTAGTGCACATCAAAGGCAGGTGATTCCACTCAGAAGTCAGTGCTGCTGAACTTCTTGTCTGAGCACATCTCAACTCCCAGCTCAGTTTTGGAGAGCCCTTCCACTTTGACCTTACCGCCTGTAATGGGTCTAGCTGAGATGGAGTTCGTTTCCCCATAGCAGCCCTCACAGTGCTGTGCTTGTCTTTGGTAGCTAGAAGGGTGTTTATAACACACCAGTATTTTGGAGACTACAGCACTGCCACAGTGTCAGTGCTGTCTATCCAGCATTCTGCCCTCCATCTGGGGGTGGGCAAGATCTTGGGAGGGGACACAACTAAGACAGATGAGCCAAATTGACCAAAGGTATGTTCCATACCAGATGACATCAGCTCAGACATAAAAGCTAAGAAAAGGAGCAGGGAGGTGGAGCATTCGTTATTTACAAGGTTTGCCTTCTGGAGAAACTGCTACACGTGCTGGAGCCCTGCTTCCTGGGAAATGGCTGAACATCACTTGCTGATGGCAAGTAGACAATAAATACTTTTTCTCTTTGTTTGTGCACTCACAGCCTTTCACTTTTACTTTAGTAAACTGCCTTATCTCAACTTCTGAGTTGTTTTCCATCTTATTTTCTCTCCCCCGTCCAGGGGATTTTCTTCATGAAGTTACTGTCATCTATTCTTTCAAACAGTTTGGCCATTCACGCCTATATGAAATTTGCAGGTGACAAGAGCAGGGGAGTGTGCAGAAAAGATTGTTACTATCTACAAAATTTTTGTGGTTGAATCCCATACCTTAGAGAGTAAGTCACATTCAGTACTAGTTTCAAGACAGCTTGCTTTGTCTGACAGTTTCTGCTGTTAGCTGTGCTTGATACCTGCGCCTGCTTCAGCTTTGGTCACCTTCAGACTGTAAACTTTTGTGGGCAGGGTTGTATCCTGCTCTTTGGCAGTACCAAGCACAGCAAGGCCTTGAATTTTGCCTGAGACTTTCGAGCTCTCCATAAAACAAACGTGTAGTAACAGCCATAAATGGAAGCTGCTGTTTCCTCGCAGAGCCCAAAGGGTTCTGCAAATGTTACGTGCTCCTTCCTAGAACTGAATCTCCAAAGCTGTGCTGCTTAAGTCTGGTAGATTGCATAGAGACCAGAAAGCCTCAGATTTTGGAAGAGAAACTATATCAGTATCCCCTGCTCTCAGAGAAGGTGTGAAGGGGAAGAAACATTTAAAAGCATCATAAAGGCTGTATATTGGCAATGTTCAACTATTCTGGAAGGTCATAAGGGCCGATTGTGAAGGAGTCATCTATTTACATGCATATATTGTGGTCATTAGTGATAGTGAGGGAGAAGCTAGTGAAGAAAGTACAAAAGCAGTTACAATAAGATGCTGTTAACATCCTTGAATTGTGAAGTTAACTGGAATGTGTCAGAGGCTCTTTAAACAATGCAAACTTTGCAGTAAGAAGCTGAGAACATGTTGCTTTTTATAGAGCAGACCTATAGGGTGTTATGAATTCTCTAAAATTCAGATTTTATTAAATAGTTGTGCTCTTCTTCTTTTTCTCTGACAGCAATGTAAATGAATTCTAGGTATTCTGGACCTAGAAAAATGGTTTATTTGGTCCTTCTGTTATTAGGACAGTGATCCCAATTCCTTCAAATTAGAATGCTGTAGAGAGAGTTTGCTGCTAGTCAACATTGTCCTTGATTGCCTGTTGCAGTAACATGAAAGTCAGGACAGTGAATCCTGTTAAGGGGAACTGATTTTGACAGGGAGACAGAGGCATATTTCTTGTATGAGCTATGGAGATAATGAAAGGAAAATTGAAACAGAGTTATTTCTAATGACAAGCATAGTAAGATTCAGTTGGGGGATGGAAAAGTAACTTTCTTTTCTTTGAGTTTTAGTTTGTTAGGAAAGAATAGACCGAACACCTCTGGCAGGCAGGGTGAGAGGTTGCTAAGCTGCTCCTCTCCTGTGACAGTCATCCTAAGGCCTCTGTCTGGAAAAGAGCCCCACTGTGCGAAATGCATATGTGCACACACATACTCATACACCAAAAGAGTCTCTGCACTGAACAACTTTCAGCAAAAGAAAGGAAAAAGTAGCATATCTCAGTCTATCCAGTGTACAGCTTTTCTCTGCTGGCAACAGTCTCTTTGCCCTGTGTACAGAGCCAAGCATAAATGAGCTCTGATCTCCAGGCACTGCCATGTGCACCATTGATAATACTCAACAAAACACTGCTGAAGTACAGTTTTGCTGATTGGTGCCGTGTCCTGTTGCAGTAGATCTGTGCCTTGAACAATGACTGACCATCATGGCAACAGTGTTCTCGAGAGCAAGTGTCTGGTCCATAGTGGTGTTAAGGTAACACTCACTTTGCAGGACATACAGAGATAAAAAGCAAGGATGATGGCACAGCTAGCACAGAGAAGAGCTAGGCTGAAGTGCAACCAACCTTTCCAGCTTCTCCTTTTGTAAAGTCCCACTGAGTCCTGGATAAATCCCAGTTTTTTAGAACTGCCATTGGCTGTGCAGCTCTTTCCCATATCTGTAGTAACATTCAAGTATATTTCTCTTAAAGTGGTGGTCAGTTGGCCATGCTTTGAGTGCTGTTTCCAATCTATGCACCCATGGACACACAGGGCAGCATTGATCAGTCAAACACACAAGTCCATTTGGAACTGTGTTCTTCTCCCTGCTTTTAGAGCAGCGAACCAAAAGCAGAAGAAATATGAAGTACCCCTGGGGAAAATTATGGGACACAGTTACATTTACAGTATCAATCTGCCCATTCTCTGCACTTTATTTTGAAAAGCCAAGTGATTTGCTCAGTTTAACATTTTCCTGCTTTTGTTTGTTGTTTCTCTTTGCCAGGAAGTCTGTCATCCAGCTAGACCTAGCTAACACCAAGAAAGCTCTGATTGTACCTGCTTTTGAGACCCTACGGTACCGCCTCTCCTTCCCCAAGTCAAAAGCAGAGTTGCTGTCTATGTTGGACATGGGAACCCTCTTCACATTCAGGTAATGAAAAGTGCTTTTGAACCTGTGATCATTATCTCTATTTTTTCTGTTCTTGTGAATGTTTGATTCTTTTCTCTCACTGTCAGCTCCATTAAGAAACCTATTGGAATTTTTTCCGTTCTCATAGAGAGGTAGTGAACAGAATCATATGTGGATATATTCCATCTGTAAGGTCAGAACTTTATCTAGTATTATAGTCCTCTACTGAAGGACTTCAGTTGTTAAATTGAATTTGTTCTTTTTCATCATATTTTATTGCACTACAAAATCAAGCGTGACCATTACACTCAAGGGCATGTAATTTACTTTTTGGCTGCCAAATACTGTCTGGATAGCTGTGTCTTCTTATGTGACCAAAAGTTCTGTATCTCTGCTCGTTGGTTCTCTTCCTTACTGACTTACTGGAAAAACAAATGCAAGCTTGCCATATGCTCTTTTTAAGTGTGAAACAGCTGCTTAAATACCTAGAGTTTCTCTATGCAGCGGTAAAAGAGTACTCTGACTACAAGTTAAGAAGCGAAGAACACCTAAATTTGGAGCTCCTCTCTGAAGCAGACTCCTTTTGTGGCTGTGAACAAGTCTATTCTATTATCTGCCAGACTCTTCAGTTTCAAAATGCAGCTACCAGGGGTTAGCTGTCTCTTGGGGGTGTGTGGTAAGGTCTGATTAGCAGAGATTTGTAAAGCATCTCAGTGATGGGAAGAGTACAATGTGGCCTTATGATGTTGCACAGAGAGGGGGCTTAGGAGACCTGTGTTCTCTTCTCAGTTCCACTACTGCCCTGCTGGGAGGTGGTACACGAATCACTTTACTTTCTTACATCTCTGTTCTCCGTCTCTGAAATGCAGGTAACAATGTTCACCTCTCTTTTTACAGTATTTTGAGATCTAGAGATAAAAGCTATGAAAAAGCTAGGTATTATCCATGGCTGGTGGAGCTCTATATCACCTCTCCCATCCTTCTCTTTAGAGCTTTCCTCACACTTTTTCCATTCCTTATATTACACACCTCTCTTGTTGCAGCAACCACCCTTCCCTCATGTGGTTGCATGCAGGTCATAGCAGACAGAAAACATAATTCTGATGCCTTGAAACTGAAAGTCATACCAGTGACTGCCTTGAAATAGAAAGTTGATGCAACTGAGTGAGGCATGCCTCTGGAAAATTACTTAAGGATACTGACAGAGCAAGTACTTTCGCTCTGCCATCGTTCTTTACAGTCAAAAGATGTAAAAATTAACAAGAGATCTGTTGATAGAAAATAATTGTCTCTCCCGTAGTTGAAAGAAAAAATCCTTCCAGTGGAAAATAACTCCCTCAGGATTTTCAGATGTTACATTCCACCAACAGTCAAATTTTCAGCTTGCACAGCAGTGGCCTTCCACTACAGATTTCATCTTCAAACTATACAGCATACTGTTGTGTTACATACACAGCCAGATTTCCAAACCCTTTCTCAAGTCTCACTCAGGCAAAAATGTCTTTAACATCAGTGGGAGTTTTGCCAGAACAAGGTTGGTTAAATAAGAATTGAAGGACATGCAGCTGGTGTACATATTAAAGTAGGACACATTTTACAAATGCTTCCCCAGTTTGTTTTGGCTCATTTCATTGCTCAAATCCATCAACAGCCACAAAGCAACTGTGATCTGGGCTGAGAATTTCCACCTCCACCTTCAAGGTGCTTTAATAATGCTGCAATTCGTGGCTGAGCGGGTGGGAGTGAACTGGGGAGGACTGCTGTGACAGTGATTGCTGAGAGTGCCTGCAGCATCCCAGTCCCTCACACCACATGGTAGATTACAATCTTTCCCTTGCTGAAATTGCTTTTGTCACCTCTTTTCCAAATAGTGACCTTTTCTACCTCTGGGCAGCTAAGAAGTACAAAATGGCTCTCAATTACATCCCTTAGTCACCACCAGAAGAGATGTGAGCATCTGCAGTGGGCAAGGTGTGCTGTGTAGAAACCCTCTGTGACAGCAGGATGCTCTGTGCCAGCTTGCTGGCTTCATTTGCGGGTGCTGGCTGTGAGTGTGCCTCGTGAGGATGTGCCTGCTCAGTGCCTGGGTCATAGCTGATGAACCACAGATGTATCATCGACACACTTTCAGGCACAAGGGAAACCACAGCTGGTAGAAGACACATCATCATATTGAGAAAACATAAAAAGCAACAACTGATTAGCCAATTAACTGATTGCATCCACAATCCAGCAAAATTTAAGTTTAAGCATCTGAGTACAGGACTCGGGAAGTTTTTCTTTCACCAAGTCATCTTTCTCATTGTAACAGGAAGCTCAGAGGGACAATGCAGGGAGGAATAACACTCTGAGAAGAGTAATTACTTCATTTTGCTAACTTTAGCAAAGTTTGCTATAGTTTTCACATTTTATTTTAAATTAAGCAATCAATAATGCAAGGAAAATGAAACATTTGGTGCAAAGTGGAGGAAGAAGGGGTGTGGTGTTTTCCAGTTGTTTTCTATGAACCGTGGGAAAGAAACTCATAATCATTTTACGGATATAGAATGATTTGGTTTGGATTTGTCAAAACTGCCAGCATAGTGAAAAATACGTTGTTCACAATTTCACAAAGTTCCTTAGGGACTCAGTGAGTTTAAGTGTGGCCTTAAAATTCAGTGTGTATTTAAGTCTTGAGTGAGAAGGGCCTGAGCAGGAAAATTGCATTTATTCAATTGTCCTGTGAGATGGAAGACAAATATAGACAGGGAACCACTTCTCACAACTGCTTCACTGATAGTAAAGTCTGTTGAAAACAACTCATCCTTCAATGGCAGCTTCCTCTATATGGACATCCAGGTAATGGTGTCTGCTTATCTTGCCTTGCAGTACCTTTCATGCAGTGATCAGCCATCGGCCAAGTCCTGGTTCCAGCAAGTTATCTGTGTATGTGTGTGTGTATATGTATATATAAGCCCATGTATATTGTATGTACAGATACATATGTATCTCACAATTCTTGTTTTCAGTTTAATTATTCCTTTATAGCTAGTGTGTGCCCAGCTGATTTGAGCATCCTGTACTCATTTTCCTTTTTGTCCTAACCTTAGCCATCCTTTTGCCTTCCTCTTTCCCTTCATTCATATCAGTTACTTTGCAGAGGCAAGTAAATAATCTCTGTTGTTGTTTTGTACAATCAGGTCTGTTTCTTCCTTTCTGCTTTGTTTTCTCTGTGCAATCCCAATTCCATATTTTCCCTTCATTGTTTTTTCACAATTACTTATTTTTCCCGGCTAGTTAGCTCTCTTGGATCACAGAGGTTATACTTGAGCTGCTGTAAGTGCTTACACTGATATCTCCAAAAAGGGTGGAAAGAAATTGAAGTTTCTTTTGTGGTTAGTGTACTGTTACCCCCCTGTTTAAATCAGTGGGAGAGTGTTACTAGAATAACAACAGCATTTGGCTGCTTCTCTGCAGAAATCTCTCAATTAACCAAAGTTTGTGTGGGGCTTTGAAGATACAAATCACTTCATAAGTGTTTAGTAGTCATTATTATTATTATTATCATAATTAGTTTCAAAATGCCGGAGGTAGGATTTTAGAAGATAGAGCACCCTCCACTGTGCTATATCATTTTAAACCCTGTTGTGATTGTATTTTTTTTCCACATAGATATTTGCACATTAGTGACTGGGTAGGTTACCCACTCATTTCCAAAAGAGGGCAAGAGAAGGATTGAGTTTTTGGAGATGATTCCAAAGGACAGTAAGGATTGTAAGCATCTTTGTGAACCTGGCACTGCTTTCTAGTAGTATCTGGAGAATTAATTCTCTGTCAGTTTTTTTAATACAGAAGGGTTTTGTTTTTCCGGGTCCCCAAGGCAGATACCTAAAAGCAATGAAACCTGTTTACAGTTTAGAAATGCAGCCTACAAAGGACCATATGTTACTTGGGACCCCAGTGCTATCCTAATAATTCTGTCCTCCTGCACTGCCCTGAACATGGACAGTAAGCAGAGCTGAACCACCTTTCTGTTTATGTTACTAACCAAATGAATATACAGTTCAAGTACAAACTCCTAAGCGGTGATTTTACATCCCTGTTCTTAGCAATGGCTAAATTGCTAAATTGCTAACAATGTTACAAGAATTTCTGGGATTGAAACATTACCTCAGGTCATAATCTTGCAATATTTAGTGCTCAAATACCTTCACTTTTGGCATATGAGTCATCCCTGTGAATTCAATGTACCTTGCTTTACAAACTGGCAGGATATTTGTTTTGTCCCTTCTGTTGCATATCTCTCAGTATTATAATACAGATAACTGCTATGCCTTTGTTTCTTCATTTAATCTATGAATCTGCAGAAAGATCTTGTCTAGTTGGTTTTTGGAAAGTGTTTAAATAAGTGGGTGAGAGTCATTGACCCTAGCACTAATGGTGTGGATTCAAGCTGTGCTAGGAAGAGACCTGCTGTGACCTGAACAAGATTAATGAATTATAAAAGGATCTTTTTCTGTAAATCAAATTGATTGCCTTACTGAGGATCACATGAGTACTCCCCACAATGTAGAATGTACAGCAGAAAGCCTTTATGTGATATTTTACTTATTAATTTAATTATGCATCTTGGTTCCTGCCATAATAATGGCAGTAATTAATAAAACGGAACATCTATCCAGAGCTCCAGGTTTCTCTCATGCAAATTATAAAATGGCATATAAAACGGATCATGAATGTCACTGTGGTGTAGAAATTTTAGGGACCTTATCTGAGCTACAGATTTTCACAGTGATTTTAGAGCACCGACCGATACAGCCACTTGGTTGCCAGGAACAAAACACAGCACTTTGTAGCGCAGATGAATGTCAGTGTACTTTGTAATTGTTTCTCACATTAGCATGAGGTAGTGTTTTCACACTATCCTTCACCGACTAGAGGTGTTTAAGCGCTGAGCTCTGGGAAGCGTGCTGGAAATAGTCCTAGAAATTGCCTCCGATTTGTCCTGAAAATGATGATGTGAACTGGAAGCTAATGTCCTTATTTTTGAGCATTTCATCTAACGAGTAACATTTTGTTACCTTGCCAAGATGTGTTCTATGTAATTACCTCCCCACATCCCTGCCATTTATGTCTGTTTAAGGTACCACGTCTGGACGAAAGGGCACGCGCCAACCAATTTTGCCAAGTGGCGAACAGCCACCACCCCCTACCGCGTTGAGTGGGAAGCAGACTTTGAGCCATACGTCGTCGTGAGGAAGGACTGCCCGGAGTATGACAGGCGGTTTGTTGGATTTGGCTGGAACAAAGTAGCTCACATCATGGAGCTGGATGCACAGGTGAGGAGATGACACCTGCATATCTCACCCAGGGCTGTGCAGCAGGGTTGTTAAAATGAAATCTGTGCCCTGTAGAAAGACTTTAGGGTTTGCATCACCAGTACGACTCACCCGGCCATACTGAGCTCTTTAATGAGTGGTTCTTGAGTTGGGAACACTCAGTTTAATCCTTGTCAAGTATTAAATGGAGAACTAAGTCTAATTTATTTATCAGTGCTGAGAAAGTCGTTTTGCAGTGACACAACCCCTGCAGTGCCCTCCTCCTGACTGAAGCATTGCAGCACTTGTTGCCAGTCCCATCGCTTGGTAGGGAATCTGCAGACCCAGCTGGATCTTTTTCAGTTAGACAGAGGTTGGTGAGTCCCAAATGCTAATGTAGAATTCAAAAAGTAATCTTCAATTGAATCCAAGGCAAGCATCTTCAGTCTCTGGCTGGGATTTACAGCATGTATCTGAATAGCCAAAGTCTTTACATTTCCGAAGTCTGGGGCTGTGGAGCAGACTTTAAAGGATCCAGGTACTTAAGCCTTGGGCTACCTGCCTCCTGGATCTGTGACTTGGAATGAAGCTGCGGGGCAGAATTTATAAGAATACAGATGCAGAGAAAGGTCAGGAGTCCCAGACTGGCACCAGAGCTCTCAGAGCTGCCAAGGTCTGTGCCACCAACCTGGATCTTAGAGGCTGGCAGTGACTACGGCTCCATGGGATCCCAGTGCTGCTGCTCACTGAAATAGCAGGGTTTGCATCGCCTTGCTGTTCTTGGATTTGAAGCTAACCACTGTGCTAATCAGCAAGGTCTGGGTCATGGCATTCCTTTTTAGTTTGGGTTTGTGGTGGGTTTTTCAGTTTGGTTTCAATCCCAATGCTTGAACTTGTAGAATTTCATGCTAATTAAAAAAATAGGTTTTGGCCATCTGTATCCTCCTGTGATACCTTCTGCTATGAATCTGGAATATGTGGGATGGATATTTTCTACTTCTGCTTACAAAACTGCATGGTCACCTTGGGCTGGCAGCCACTCACCCTCTGTTTGCAGAAGGGTATTCCCAACAAATTTATACCTACTTATCTTGAGAAAAAAAGTTGTCCCTTACATTAATGTTAATAATAATTTGCTATAGCAGTGTAATTTTCCAGTGCACTTTCCAAACACTAATCAATTAACCATCAGTTGTGGAGAGTGCCAGGGTAGTTTTTATTATTTGTTAATCTGTGTAACAAGGCTTATGTTCCCACTGGCAGCTCTCACGTAGCACTCAGGATTTAAGTCTTCTGTGCAGAGAGATCTGCCCAGCAGAGATTCACACATGGGAGATTGAAACATTTTTCATAGTTGATCATAGCACAGATACTTTAAAATGGTCATTGGGTTGGAACTAACTCTGGGAAATTGTTTTTCTCACTCTTCCAGCCTTGAACACATTATAACATTCAAAAAAAGTTTCATTTTCCTCTGTAGCAACATGGGTATCTGCCTATTCTCCCTCACGATCACCCTAGAGGAGACAGGGGGTCGCACAGCTACCTTCCCCTGTGGTATTCCTCTGCTTCAGGGTGTCCACAGACACAGCTGCCAGCTGCTTGGCTGGCTTCATTACCAGTGGCCAGAGCAGCTTCTCAGTTAAGTTATTTCACTGCTCCTCGCTGCTGGAGTGTCTGTCAAAAGGTCTGTTCCAGACCCCTTACCAAGGGCCTGTGCCACTGCTGTCCCTCAGAGCAGCACACCACATGGAGACAATCGTCATTGTTATTCTGGGAGCGTGCAGGTGCCCACTGAGCTGGATTTTGCTGTACAAATACAGCATCCAAATACAAATATATGAGTCTCCATCTAAAGAATTTATAATCTGTTAGCTGGGTTATTGCATTGCCTTCTCAACAGGGGTTTCCACATAGTAGGGATGGATCATTAGGAAACCTTTCTCTGCTCTTCCAGTCACTGTGGAACTAGACTGAGCATCCCATTTACCAGGACCCCAGCCCAGCGTATTTCAAAGGGGATTATTAACAGCAGACTCATCATTTCTTGGAAGGCTTTATGTGCCTGAAGACCTTTCACAGGGATGGGAACACCGCCGTGCTGAACAATTTGCACTGCAGAGCATAGACACTCCCTGACCTGCAGTATTACAGACTTGAAATGCAAGCAGAGAACAAAGAAAAGGTTGTATGAGGGGGATGCATCTTCCTCTGCAGCTTTGACTTTTAGTTTTGAGGTCCCTTAGAGACATAGTTTGTGGTTTATCAGCTCTCCTCACTCCATGGTGCCAGCCTTTGTTGTTGGGATTAATTCCCCATTAGTTTTAAGCATCTTCCAACTAAATAAATTCTGCCTGTGAGCATGAGATTATTTTGCTCTTGCTATACAGAAGCTCAGTGCCCCATTCCCATTTATGACAACATTGTAAATTGGCACAAAGACTTACCTCTTTAGCACTGTCTGTCAGGTAATGGGCATTCTCATAAGGAGAAAGGAGCACCCATATGGCATCTGCTCCTAGCTGTCCAACACATGCTACTGCTTCATAGGTGACTCTGGGAAGGCACTGCAGCCTTAGCTATACTTTGGGCTCACCAATACCACTGCCTGAGTTGGGAAATGGATCCATGTTGTGTTCTGTTCACTTTTTTCTTGTCTTAATTTAGCTTCATTTTTTGACTGTATTGCTCAAACACTTGGTTTCTGGTAGCATTGTAATGCAGCAGCTTTCAGTCTTCTCTGCCTTGATCATAGTTTGTTAGGTGAAGAAAGACTGACAGGTGAAACACTAAAGTTAATTAGCACAAGTTGTTGTCTCCCAACAATCTCTTTCCCTACTAAAGCATTTTGGAGTACTCTGCCTCGGTACTGTAGATACTCTGTGTCTCTGCACAGACTCCTAAATCTACAAGTGACTGGGCATTGCAAAACAGGGGAAGTTGTGCACCACCTGTTTTGAAGCCAGCGTGCTCTGTGGCTGTTTTGTCTCTGACCAGTGTCTTATGTAGAGATGGTTAATGAGTCAATCCAGCAACAGCTGTAGATAGAGACTGTGTGAAAACAAAAGTAAATTTGCCTGTGGGGAATTCAAAGTTTCTTTGTTATTTGCATCATATACAACTTGGATTTCTTGAAGTTCCATATGAAAAAAGAGGTAGCATCCTGGTGGTTAGAGTGTTTTGCTTGGCTACAGAGTAATGAGGTTCACATTCCTTTTCTACCCAGTTTCTTGCAGGAGATACCTACCTGTTGCACATCATAGGATGTGAACTAGTGAACTTTCAGCTTGTCTAAGGATCAGCCTTTTTCTAGCTTTACTCTAATAATTTAACTATAAAAATAGAAAGATTCTGACAGGAGTAGTTGAGACTTAAATGAACCATTGTTTTCTAGCAACAAAAATTGTCAAAGAACTTGGTCGGATATAAATAAAGAGAATTAGTAAAGTAGTTTTACAGGAGAAGGAGAAGTAGCACAGTATCTCAGACTTCATGAAAAACTTAATTTACATAAAAACATCTCAAAGCATATGGAATTAGCAGGTTCATTTTCACACATCGCCTATAAATGATACCATCCTCTCCCCTTATTTCAGGTTTATAAATAGTTTTGGACAGTTTTGTCTCTGTAAGTATCTTAGTATATAGGCAAAGCAACATATGTTGTGCAGTTTTGCCTTTGTAAATATGGCTTATTCCAGCATCCCAAGCAAGATAATTTGTAGGGACGAAGCCAGGTTTTTGCATGGACGCTTGAGACCCATGCCGTGTAGTCACGGTTGTGTTGGTTGCGAGCACACTACTGCAAAGTGTGTGCTGCAGACATGGCTTCAGGTGTGCCTTTGGTACTATTTCCCCATTATTTGGCTTATATGAAGTAAAATGTTTTAAAAGAGTTGGGTTTTTTTACGAGGCTGGTAAAACATTGAAAGAGGTTACTCAGAGATATGGTGGATGCCCCACCTCTGGAAACATTCAAGGTCAGTTTGAATAGGGCTTTAGGCAACCTGATCTAGTTGAAGATGTCCCTGCTCATTTCAGGGGAGTTGGACTAGATGACCTTTAAAGTTGCCTTCCAACCCAAACTATCTTAAGATTTTACAAAAAGAAAAAGTAGATCTTTCATCAAAGAAAAAGCTACTTGGAAAAAAAAAAAAAAGCTTATTTGAGATACCTGCATGGGTTTGGCTTTTTTGAGACCCACACTGCACTGCTACTTACTGGAGCATGTTTGACTGTGGAGGTACAGGAGAGATGCATTGCAAGAGGGCTGGGGAACACCCTCACAGTCAGTGTCTTTCTCCCCCAGGAGTACGAGTTCACGGTGCTGCCCAACGCCTACATGATCCACATGCCGCACGCCCCCAGCTTCGACATCACCAAGTTTCGCTCCAACAAGCAATACCGCATCTGTCTCAAGACCCTGAAGGAGGAGTTCCAGCAGGACATGTCACGCCACTATGGCTTTGCAGCCCTCAAATATCTCACGGCAGAGAACAACAGCTAGCACCACAGAGCCTGTGTACGGGAAATAGGGACACCGGAGGGAAGAGCCACTCAGCGTGTGGGGCCCAGTCATCAAATTTTGAACTGAGAAATACTTTCTGTTTTTATATCATACTTGGCAGTTCTAACAGTAGAAATTTGAAGTGACATGTCTTCGGACTGTGCTCATTCGTCCCTCCCCCAATTACCCCAGGCCTTTTGGCTTTAGCATTCATGAGGTGTCTGCGAGTAGGGCCGGCCAGGCGCCCTCCATGCCACTGAAGGTGGGGACTGGGCAGGGACTGGGAATGCACTCCGCTCTCTTAACTGCAGAGCAAAGACAGACCTTCAGAACATAGAATTTCATGTTGCTATTTAATAATTTGACATGCTTTTTATCTGTAAAGGAAGATCTTCGGGTCGCTGTCCTGTGAATTTCAAATCTGCACTACTCTAAAAGGGAACTTTCACCTGTGAACTTTCACAGGGGCCCTGTTAACATGGATGACCTTGCTAATGCAGGATGAGCCAAAGGTCTGAATTAGCCTTGAAAACACAGGGGACACTTATACAATACTGCACTCCTGAGAAGCTGTGTAACTGGTTTAGGTGTATACATGATATCGGTTGGTCTTTTATTCTCAAATTAGTTGTTTTATCAGGAAAATCCCCTATACCCCCCCCTGCCTTTGCCCCACTCCTAAATGCTGCTCCTTTCCTTGCCAAGGAAATGTCTCCCTTGTGTTTCTTCCCCATCTTCAATTTTGGTGGACCAGTAAAGAAGATCAGTAGCTCTGTTAGAAAGTGAACAAAACTTGTCACTGTAAGGTCTGTTTTCACCAGAGCAACTTGTTCACATGTGTCTACTAAGATAAAGGGTCTGACTCTAACTCTTTATCTTTTTCAGGCAAGAATTGGATTTTACCTATAAGGCACATTGTACCAGGGGAATATTGATTTGTAGGCTCATTTCAGTGCTGCCCAAACGTGAAGGCTCTGGGCCTTAGGCTTTAAGTGGACTTCTTTGCTGAACAGGGAATAAAAACTAGTAAAAAGGCAAATAGTAGCCTTGGTGCTCTCCTGCTGCCTGCTGCAAGGTCTCAGAACTACTTCGTTAAAGGAGTTTATAATTAAAAGGAGCAGAACTGTTAGGAATAAACTCCCCATTCGAGGGGGAGAAAAGAATGTGTTGGGAATCTGAGTGAGTGTTTGCTTGAACGTGGACTGGTCAAGTTCACACCGTCGGTACACACAGGAGTACGCTGGAGGGCGAACAGGAAACCTAACAAGCAAAATGCAGAAAACAAGACACTGGACTTTTTGCCATTTTCTTTATCTTCAGTATTAATGTTGTGTTTACATGGGATGAAGAGATGAGGTTTAATGCACTACCCCTTGCAGGGCTATTTGTAATTTCTGTTGCAATGTTAATAGAGAAAGCAGAAACAACTCAGTGAGAAATGTGTTCTGTCTCCCTACCCCAGATCCCCATACAACCACACATACCAATACTACTGCCTGAGTTGGAAAATGAATCTCCATTGCATTCTGCTCATTTTTTTTCCATTTTGTTTTTCAGCCACTGGATCTTCTACTTTCCTCCCCACCTCATCCCTCTAGAGCTTGGTTTTATTTCTAACCTGACATTTTGTGAGAGCTTTCTGTTACGGTGGAAACCACGCAGTTTAAACCAGACATTTAAACTACAAATACCAGTTCATCATTCTCTGTATATATAAGAAAATCCAAAAAAGGCAACATCTTTGAGAAGAAATAAAAAGGGGCGGGAGTCTATGTGTAGTTTTCACTTTTTCTCCTGGGAGTGTTGGCTGTGTAAGAATATATCACTGCATAATTTTCCAAAGAGCTTTTTTTCTCTTCTTAATAGCTTCATGTAAAGATTTACATAAAAAGCTAGAAAGGGCAGGGAAGAAGTGAGTGCTCAGTTCTGGCTAAGATATATTCTTTTAAAAAAACCAAAATCTTAACTCCCCAGATCCCATATTATTCACCATTAAGGGCTCAGGTCACTGTGCTTATTGAGAATGAGAAGAACCCTGCAGCACAGAGTCCTGTTGATTAGCTAATGTGCAGAAAGATACCAAAAGCTGGCCTGAGAGAGTCTGACACTGGTTATACCTACATAAAATCTCCAATCAGAGCTTCAGTGTGGCCACCATTATGTTTCATGTATATTAAAAACTTTCATTGCCAGATGTACATTTGTCCTTACCCTGCAGCAGCACAACCTGTAGCACGGACCTGTATATTATTTGGATGTACCATTATCAACATTCTTCTCATTATTCTCTTCTCACTGGTCATGTGATGAGGATGGGGGGAGCGGGGAGGTAATCATTTGCTACTTGCCTGACTGTACAGTGAGTTCTGGGACTTCCAGGGTAGGCTTAGGTGTGCTGGCTGGTGTAACCAGCTCAAAGATTGGTAGTAGGTACAAAGAGTCCCTTTTTTTCCTTATAGACACTGTACTGATTTGTATCTGTCATGTCATGTTTGTGCTTCATAATTTGAGAGGTGTGGGGATTAGGTTTTTTTAGTACATTTCATCCAATTTACCTAATAGCAAGTTAGGATTACATGTCTGACTGTAACTACCAGGGCTCCTCCAACACCATGAAAGAAAACACCACTGACAACAACAAAAATCCCCAACTTAGTTATAACTGACTGTCTTCCAGTCCTCTGCCGTAGTATTTGCTGTCAATTTTGTTACTTAATTATCAGTTTTCTCCTGAAATCTTCAAGAAATAGCAGAAAAACCTGGTGACTTAATGCCTTTGTTTTATTGCTTTGTTCCACCAACTTCTCTCTTGAGTCTTCAGTCTATGACCTCTCCTTATCTCTGATATTTGGAAAGTGTGAGTCTCTCATTTAGGTATCACTCCAGCACCCTCTCAGTGAAGTCTGATGCAAATAAATCATTTAGATTCCTTATTGTCTTTAATTGTTTCTTCTACTTATTGTTTGGGGTGGCCTACCAGATATCTCCACTTTTCTGCTTTTGCATACTGAGCAAATGTGCTTTTTCAGCTTTAACTTCCTACTGTTTGCTCTTCAGACTCTCTCTTAGCTTCCTCAAACTCCATCTTAACTATTACATACCTTCCTTTCAGCTTTACAGTATTTTATCTCCATTCTCTGAAGGTTTTCTATTTGGCCCAAATAACTTCTAAAATTTCCAATTGAGTCATATCAGCATTTCCTTGTCTTCCATTCATCTAAGGGATACAATACTCCATGGTTATTTATAAGGCCCTTTCCATTTTTAATCTGAGGATTTCAGTTTTTCTGTTCTTTTTAATTAGGGTCACCAATTCTTCCTTTAAAAAGATAAAGAGTGCTTTGTTTTTAAATTTATATTGAATTTCACCTTACTAAGTTTTGAGACTTTGTATTTTCCTCTTTAACCTTTCTAAATGCTAACCTTTTCCTAATCAAGGGATCAGAAAAATTCTTTTGTTCCTCTAATTTGGGCTCTTACCTTGACACATTTTGTTCTGTGTCTCCCTTTTCCCTCTCCACTACAAAACATTGAAACACAGGAGTCACTCGAAACTATTCAAGTCCCAAAGCCTGAACTGTGTATTTCCCAGCACCTTTTGACATCCCACCACATTTCAGGCTTAATTATTATTCCAAATAATAATTGATGCCTGGCACACAGTCCTCCTGGTTTTGTTTTCATGCTTCTCCCTTTGATATAACAGGCTTTCCAAGTTTAAGTTTTTGGCAAGTTTGGGCACTTATCTTCATTTAATACCTTATTGTAACCCTCTAATAGGTTTCCATGATTTTTCTCTGTCGTCACAGTATATATATAACACCTTCAAAAGTTTGGCTGTAGTTTCCATCCGATCAATTTCTAGCTAAGGGTCATCTACCATTTGCCTATCTGGCAGACCTAGAAAATGTCTTTGTTTATCCTGGGTAGTCCTTAATATCTATCAGATTTTTTTTCCCAAGTCCTTACTTTTAGTAATTCCTTCCAGGCTTGCTAGTTTCCTATGTGAGCAATCTGGTTCCACTTCACATTTTTCGGTTTTTTTCCATTTATAATCATTGTCTTGGACTCAGTGATTTATCAGGATTTAGCAGGTGTACCTGCAGTTCCATCACTTTTGTTAGACTGAATATGACATATACTCACTAAAGTACTGGTAGACTTCATGTCGTTTGTTGGTAAATCATAAACTGCATTTTCCTTTTACTACAACAAGCAGAGACACTTCATAGTGTTATTTGCAGTAGCTGTTGCAGCAGAGTAAGCTCTGTGTTAGAGGGAGAAGCACAAAAACCTTGTTGGGATTGTAGCTACTGTTTCTCTCCACAGGGAAAAATAAGGCCCTAGCACAGCTGAACAGTTTTATAAATGCCCTGCACAAAGCACACTGCACATTATTTTCTGGTAGGTATAATCGTACATAGTCCAATTAAATATGAAAAATACATTTTTAATGTTCTCATTTTTATGTGCAATTCTATCCAGAAGATAATGCATTTCCTTCTCTATCTTGCCAGTTTCCCCCATTACTCCAGCCTGCTTAATAGCCCCATCTGTTTTCAGCTGAGGAAGATTAATGACCAGAAGCACTGGGAGTCCTGGCAAATCAGCAGAGATATTACTCTTAGGCATTGCTCAGGACATTTGTTCCTACTCTGCCAGATACTGTATGGGTGTTCCTCAGGTTTCAGGGCAGCAACAGCAGAACACAGCAAGCTCAGCAAGTGGGGTGAGTGTCATTATTTATGAACTTCAACCAAGTCTAATACGTTCAATGGTGGGAGTGTTAAAAAGAGAATGTATCATTGTTAGCTCAAAAAATATTTCAATTTTAGGGAAAAAAAAAAGCATCTAAGTTTCTTCAACTCCAGTGAGCGGGACTGGAACAAATAAGTCACTAATAGACAATGCCAGCCAATAATCTAGTATTTCCACTGCAGTATTGAAAATGCAGAAGAATTGATAGCTAAATTAAGTTATTTTTACAGTAGTAATTCATAATGTATATTTAGATGATGTGTTTACATCCAAACACTTCAGCATATTGGGGATTGTTTGAAGACTGCTACTTTGTTTCACAACATAAAATTGCTTGGAAAAGCTATTTATTTGTGTTGTCGATCATATGAACATATTTGTTCAGACATGCTAGTGGATACTCCAGTGGAAGTGTTAGCTCATTGAGGGTGTCAGGATGCAAAAGATCTGAAGTCCAGGGTAAGAGCTTAGTATCTTTTCATTCATTCTGTATAGTTTACCCTCATATGAGGAGAATAGTTTCCTTGCTCCCAGCAAATTACTATTTTTGTAGGGTTAAAATGTCCTAAAATTCTGCAATATGGATCCGTGGAAGTCACTGTGCAGGTAGCAAAGGCTGCATTTGAGAGCTCCATGGTCCATTGCCATGAGACACAAGATTTCATTCCAGAAGAAATAGTTCTGATCTGGGGGTAATTCTCTGACAAGGGATTTAGGCACCCTACCCTCACCAGATATATTCAAGAAGAAGTCCCCAAACACATAAGGCCAAGTAATTCAAGCCAAGCTAAGCCTGTTTCTCAGTATTACAGCAACATAATTCTCAGTCAGCTGGATGTGTGAATTTTCAGCTTTAGCCATTATATCACAAGACTCGTGCAAAGGCTGCAGAGTCAGCAGAGTTGGAGGATCTGAAATTTCAAGTTGCTGGTGGACTTAGTGATTTGCTCATACAACTTCTTGCTGTCCCCTGGCACGTATGTAATGGGACATAGTCTACACAATTATTTACTCAAGGTTTCTTTAGAGGATTTCTCTTTCATTCTATGCACAGAGTGAATGATATTCAGTTGAATGAAGCAGCTAGGTGATATTTCTTTTTACTTTTGCTTTCATTGAGCTTTTCATAATATGATAGCAGCCTTGATTCTGAGCAAAGTGAGACTTTTTTTTTCAGAGGATAGGTATAAACTGTGATTTAGGAAAGTCAATTATCCCCCATGCTCTCAGGCTTTCTAAGCAGAACACCTGCAGTTCTGTTCTACAAGCTTTTCTTATTTGGAGGGATCCTGTGGAGCTGATGGAAATTATACATTCAGAGGCCTTGTAGCACTCACCTCTAGCCTATGAATGCTAACATCTAAACTTGCAAGAGTGATGAATCCCAGCTCTGTCCAAGCATGTCTGCTCCATCACTGGGAGCACTCTAGAGGCTATCAGCAGTCTTGTCAGGTAAGCACTGAAAAATGGAGTAAATAATTGGAGGTATGAGGGGTTTGTTTTAAGTAGCCAGATTTCCAGAGGAATGAGGAAGACATAAGCATTCTGAAGTCCCTCTGAAGATCTGTTCATAGGATCTGTGGGTTGGACTAAGCTCATTCTTGGATTTGAGGCATTTCTTACCCAACACTGGCCAATGTGCCCCACCTGGAGTAAATTCTCTGGATTATAAAATTCGTGAAAGTCAGCACTGAGATTAAACCATTCTCAGCTCAAAGATCTTTAATTTGTTTCATTTCTTTGGATCCCCACACTGATCTCTTGGCGCTCAGGAAAAAGGAAAAGAAGAAAAAAGATAATAACAAAGATAACAGTAGAGTTCTGACTACCCAAACTTTCTTAAATTGTCAGTACTGAGGTCAATGGTTGGTGCAAAGCTAGAGTTAGTGAGGTTCTTAAATTTCTCCTTTTGATCTGCCTGTGGAACTGTTGTTCCAGCAGAACTCTCCAGTGATGCTATAAGGAAAGGAAAAGCTCTCCAATGCTGATTGATCCATGAACTCTTCATACAGTCAGAACTAACCACCAGCAGCAGGAAAGAAGCGGCGCCACTGTCTGCTTTTGAGGTTTTTTTAGAAGGCAATAGTGAGTTCAGTCTGAAATCTATTATTCTGATGATAAACTTTTCTCAGCTTTTCTGCATTTTACATGTATACTTGCTGTGAGTGACAGAGGCCCCTTGGGGTTAGGAAAAGATGGAACTCAGCAGTTTGCTGGTTCAGAATGAGAACAAGATATGTGTATATTCTCCCTTGACACCTTGCACAGTGCTCACTAATTATGTTAGCACCAAATAATCCAGCTGACCTGAGACTCAGTGTTTGGGCTGGACAGTAAGCTTCTGCTGTGTTGATAAGAGAACAGACAGATAAGCAAATTTATGCTTTCTGTCCGTTACCTCAATTAATATTTCTATATGGGTTCAAATGGCTCATGGAAAGTTTACATCTTGTGTTTTTCACCGTTGAGGTGAAACAAACAAACAAACAAACAAGCAAAAAACCCCTATGAGTTCCATAAGGATCCACAAGGATTAGCATTCACAGAGAGTCACCAGTGCAAAATATTTTTCAAGTTCACCTGCCAGCTTTTGTCATGAATGCAGAGAATAGAGGCACCACTGTCATCTTTCTGCTTATACTTCATAGAGCAAAACAAATGCATGTACTACAAGCAACTCTCTGAATCAGATCACCCAAGACACAAATATTTTCTGTTTTGTTGCTTTGATTTACATTTTCATATGTGAAATTGAAAGTTTGCAAAAACTTTTTTATTCATATTGTTCAATTTAAATATTTATATTCACTGTTGAGTATGAGTCAGCAGTGCCCTGGCAGCCAGAAGGGCCAACTGTGTCTTGGAGGGCATCAGGCAAAGCATCGCCAGCTGGTTGAGGGAGGGGATTGTCCCACTCTGGTCTGCACTGGTGTGGCCTGACCTTGAATGTTTTGTGAAGTTTTGGGTGCAACAATTTAAGAAGGATCTAAACCTGTTAGAGAGTGTCCACAAAGATGCTGAAGGGTCTACAGGGGAAGCCATACAAGGGGTGACTGACATCACTTGACTTCTTCAGCCTGGAGAAGAAAAAACTTGAGGGGAGGCCTCACAGCAGCCCACAGCTTCCTTACAAGGGGAAGCAGAGGAGCAGGCACCCGTCTCTTATCTCTGGTAACCAGTGACAGGACTCAAGGGAGTGGCATGAAGCTATGTCAGGCTTAGATTGGTTATTAGAAGAAGGTTTTTCACCTAGAGTTGGTTGGGCACTGGAACAGGCTCCCCAGGTCACAGCACCAAGCCTGACAGAGTTGAAGTGCTTGGACAAACACTCTCAGGCTCATGGTGTTGTTCTTGGGGCTGTCCTGGGCAGGGCCAGGAGTTGGACTTGATGATCCTTATCCCTTCCAACTCAGGATATTCTATGATTCTATTCTGTTTATTTTCTTAATATGTTATAGCTTTCTTCTGCATCTGTCAGGCTTGAAAACATTACAGCATTGTCTGTGGTGAAGATAGAATTGAGGGATTGCTGAGGTGTCCTCAGCACCATGTTAGTGCAGAAACAGCCTTTCCTGTAGCTTGTGGGATTTTTTTCTTTCTTTGTGCTATCACAGGTTTTAGTTCTACCTTAGCAGTATCTCTTCCAGTAAGTGTGAAAGTCTACTGGCTTATTCTAGACCACTGCATGAGTTCATTACTAGAGTAATGTTTCTGGCATCGCACCTGAGCCTCCACACAAATTTATTCTGCAGGGTTTTTTTCAATTTTAATCTTCAAGACTACACCTGGGAGAAAATTCACCAATTTGAAGCTCTAACAATGGGTTCACTATGTTTTGTTTTATTTTTAACATATTTTGTTCTGACTGCTGTCCATGACACCAATAGATCTTCCAGAAAAATATCATTTTGAGAGGAAGAGAGTCATTGTAAATAGTCCAATGGGACTTAAATCAGCAGCATTTATGAGGGTAAGTAATCTTCTCAAGCCAGAAATTTTAGCACATATTTCTACTATGTACTGATTTCCTGCTATTTCTGTAAGGCTCCATTTCATGATCCTTCTTCAGCCAGCCCATTCTTGGGTTTTCCACTTTTTCTCTATATTCCTATCTGCTACACCCCTAAATCCACGTTTATATCAGCCTTAGGTAGGTGTTGACAGGTATTTTAAAGACAATATAGACAGCTTTCACAATGCTGAGATCTGATTATAACTGTTACATAGAAAACAGACTCTCTTAAACCAGCAAGAACATGTTTAAAAAATAAGAGAAAAAAAATACTTGGGCTTCTGGGAGAGAGCAGAGGAAAAACTTAGGCCTTTAATACTATTAATACCAAAGCAAGATCGGGTTGCTTAGGTCCTGACACATTACTAAGAGTTGGTAGCCATGCATAAGATGACAATGGTGATTATGTGTGGCTCTGGAAGAAACAATGACTTCAGAAGACTTGGCAGAGATCATTTAGTCTGAACCATTGGTTTCACTTTTTCTATCCGAAAAGCATTTGGATTGACCAATGCAAAAAGCATTTGGATTGCCTTTCACAAAGCTGTCTCCCAGTAGAATGGTTTCGAAGCACGGACAGGCACTAACCAAGTCTATAAACACTCCCTTTCTTTCCAAACACACTGTAGGTCATGTTGGCATCACTTACTCCGTTTCAACTCCCTACAGCAGAGTACCTGAAGAAAGGTAGCACCAAAGTGTTCTAAATACCAAATGTACCTTGCAATGCTAGAATCCTTAGGTTTTTAGATGCACATGCCCATCTGGAACCATTCATGCCCAGATTAAGCCCATGCAACTTGGCAGGTGTCTGAGACCCACAGAGTGGGAGTTTGTCAGAGTCATAGAATCATTTAGGTTGGAAGAGACCTCTAAGATCATCAAGTCCAACCATAAACCTGACACTGCCAAGTCTGCCACTAAAACATGTCCCTAAATGCCACATCTACATATCCTTAAGTGCCTCCAGGGATGGTGATTCCATCACTTACCTGGGGAGTCTGTTCCAGTGCTTGACAACCCTTTCGGACCCTGTAGTTCCCTTTGATAGTCAATGTAGTGAGAAGGATTTCTGAAGGGGGCATTTCGGTTCACTTAAGCCCCACATCACCCTTTTCTCTGTGACTATCAGAAAAGGTTACAGTGCTGACAGTCCCCATGCAAGATGCCTCAGGTGTGTACCTGCCCAAAGTAACACAGGATAAATCTGGGCCAGTGAGCATCAGTTTTAGAGTTACCACCTACTCATTTAAGATTGCAGGTGTCAAAATCCCCTGGAAACTAAGCAGTAAGTGCTACAAGGCCTTATACTCAATATTAGCTGACAAACTTGAGAACAACAATCTCTATGATGGAAAATGTGTGGGCGGATCAGGCATGGGAGGGGAGTGATTTGTGGACTCCAGAGACTGTGCTACACATTGTGACAGACAGCTTGTGCTAACAGCCAGGAAAGCACTCATTTTCAGCACAAAGTTGTGGGCTTCATTATGGTGGTTAGAATATTACCCCTGTCATTGCTGTCCAGGCTGTGCGAGGCTTTGCACTGTATTATGCAGAGAGCAGGGGCACCATTTTCAGTGTGTCAGCCAGCAGATTTCCAAAAATGCAGGTAAGAAAGCTGTGAGAATGAAGGGGTAAAAAACCTCACCAATGTCTTTTCATGTGTTTTTCATTCTTAAGACTCAAACTTCATTCCTTTTCTGTCATGACCAAGGCAATTCTACATTCTCCAGGGGAAAACTGGAATGTCGTGACCTTTAGGGTGAACCAGGCATGAAGCAAGACTTGTTATTTTCTCGCAAGGTTTGTGGCACTGAAGGGTTTTGAATGTTCAACTCACCACGCTGTCAGTATATTACCTGGCTGGCTGTCCTTCTGCTTCAACTGATACCAAACTCTTTTGTTTTTCTTCCCAGCTTGGGGAAATATTTCAGGAAAGAAAACAGAAAAGTGTGTCTTCTTTCCTTCTGCTGCCCCATCTCCCAAGCACCTCCGTCCTCCATGATCAGACTGAGGCAACTTGCATTTAACACAAAACACTTAATTTACACATATGCTTCAGTCCACGTGTAAGTTTTCTAGGTGACAACTCTATCGGGGAAAATGCTGTTTAGATTGTGTGTGCAAAGTAAATGGCTTGTAAATACTTGAAAAAAAAAAAAAAAGGTTAATTTTCAGTTGTGCAATAAACTTGTGAAATAATCCTCTCAATTCCTTTCCAGTGTCTGACTTGACACGTGCTGGTTTCAGGAACATACCAACTGTTGTTTCTTCAGACAGGATCAAAAAGAGAGAAGTCATGGACTGTTTGGCTTTCATCTTTAAGCTTTTTATTGCTTTTAATTTTGCATTGTCATCCCCTTTAAGTTGGTTTATTCCTCCAACCCTAGTTCAATCAGACACATTAGTACAAGGCTGTTCCCACTGAAGACAGGTGAGTCATCATCTCCTCGGAGTTAATCATATGTTTATCTGCTTTACTTGACCTTGACCTTCTTCCTGCTGTTGTCTTTCTGTAATCAAAGACAAGACTTTGGCAGATGGGGGCAGTTTATTCAGTTCATACATAAGCATGACAACAAGCAGATGAATACTCTACAATGAATGACAGCTCACCACCACCATGGGAGCAAATCCATCCAACAGGTTAGTATTGCAAAAGCTTTATCTGCTGTGTGGCAGCATGGATTTTCCATTATATAGGAGTCCTTCTCTTACTAATAGAAAAAAACTATGCAAAACACAGAAGCCTTCACTTTTCTGTTACTTAACTCTTGCTGATAGGTTTTTCAGGTGCTCAGAGCTGCAACTGCATCTCTCCTAATCTAACTTACAGCTGGTATATCCTTTAGCACTAATAAGCAGAACCGGGGGACTACAGCTCTCTCCTTTCCTGCTTCCTTTCTACTTGGTGGCCCAAGGCCTCTCTGCAGAACTTTGTTATCAAGAAAGGAGATGGGGGCACGAATGGGAAGACAGGTCAGCTGCATAATCTTTTGTGGTTTGTTTTGGTCTTTTTAAACAAAATTCAAAGTAGATTCTACTATAAAAGTGTGTTTGCTGAGAATGACAACACAGAATTTACATTCATAGGGACATCATAAAGAATAGGATGTCCCTGGATGTAGGATATGGAGCCTTTCTCAAAACTTGAATAGAATATGAACAAAAACTAATATAAGTTGGGAAACTAACTGAATTTCTTGGGTGTTTTTAGGCAATTACAGAATCAAATAGATTTTTTTTCTGGTGCAGGAACAGGCTGGAAGTCCAACAAGAGTTGGAAAGAAAAGGTTTTAGATACATTATCAGAAATATAAATACTTGGAAAAGTATATATACATAAAAATAGGTAGAAAAAGAATTCACAGAAAAGGAAGAAAAGGGCTGGAAATGTGCAAGTTGAAGTTTTATAAGCTGAACTTCACAATCATTGCAGAGAAAGAGAGAATCTGCAGGTGTAACTCCCTTAAATTCCCTGACTTTGCAGCAAGGCAAAGCTGGCTTGCTCTGGGAAATGAATGATTGAGCAGGTGCAAGAATTGAATGACATTAACTGTGTAAATAGCAGTCGCTTTTCAATAATCAGGGTCCCAGAAGGGATCCTCTGCCTATGCCATTTCCATATTACCCACAACCCTTCCTATCCATCCACCTCTGACGAATCAGTAGTAAAGAGCAGTGCTCCCTTTAGGATTTATGTTAAATATTAATACTCCAGGACAGATGCAGTAGGGCAGATTACAATGTGTTTAGCCTGGGGTCAGGAGTTATGTTTCATCAAAAGGGGGTATGTTGAGCTCCCAAGACTGAAGCAGTGAAGGGGCATTAACCCATTTCTGTACCTACTCTCCCCAAGGCTCTCTCTCTTTCTCTCTCTCTTTCTCTCTCTCTTTCTCTCTCTCTTTCTCTCTCTCTTTCTCTTTCTCTCTGTGATTCCTGGTGTAACTACATTAATCCTCCAACTGCTTTAAAAGAGGAGTTAGCTAGTGACTGGATTGGATGGACAGATGTGGGATGTGTGCGTGTTTGCTGCCTTGGGGTATTTTACACTGCTCAAAAGCCAGGTGTTAGGCTGGAGATGTTGATGAGAATTCTGCCACACATTTAGCCATTAAAATAGCATGAAAGAGGGTTATGTATATCCCTAGTCTGCCTCTTGAGTTTCCATCTCAGGTTTTCACAGACCAAATCTGGCTACCATTTCTTCATTTTCCTGTCACACAGCAGCACAGCCTATTGTGTGTGCTATTCCCTTGCCCAAATTATACCTCAAGAATAATTCTTGCATGATGGTAATATGAATCACAGGCCGAACCTTGACCTGTATGGTCAAGATAGCTTTAAAGTATCCAGAATCTGTGTAGAAAAGAAAAATCAAAACCTAATTCACATGTCAAAATTTGGATTGCATAAGCCAAAGGCTGGGATATCCTGAAAACTTTAGTCTCGGTAATTTTGTGTTTGAACATAAGTAAAAGCATACCTCATTCATAGCAAAGCCAAAAAGGGGGTGTCAGTTGTACTAATCCAAATATTGCCTGTGGTGAAACTTGTAGCATCAGCTGTTCACTGAATAGCCTTTGTAAACCAGGCTGGGATTTTGCTGACATTCACACCACTGGCTCCAGAGCTGGCAATTTCAGATGGTAAATGGCAACAACCTCTCGGAGCTCTTGTTTCAGACTTTTGCTGATACAGCATCTTCAGTTATGTTGGGTTCTGATTTTGAAGGTTAATTTTTGCAATTATCAGTGCAGTACACATTTTCTTAAACAAAAGCCACAGTTTTGAAGTGGCCACCAGAGAGAAGATTGAACAACTCTGATGGGTTCAATTCATCCTCTGCTTCAGGGCATAACAACAGTTCTTAAAAGCAATTGTTCCTCTTTCCTGAACTGCATAGGCAAGTGTGAGAATCCAAACACAGTTGCCTTTCCTTTATCATGCCCTTGGATTATTCTTGCACTTGAGGATTCCCATGCATTTCTTACTGAGAAGAGCTCTTTCATGTTGTTTCCAGGGAGCAGCCCACCTGTTACCACCCTGTTAGTTTCAGCACTGCTTCTAGAGAGACCCAAATCCTTGTCCTTTCTTCAGCTGATTACTCTTTCTCATTTCTGGGGGAGCACATGTGCCCACCCACACATCTATCTGCTCATTATCTGCTCAACTTGAGCAATATTTGCAGCGAGTGGGAAAATTTTACTTAGGTTTGTGGTAAAGAAATTGGGAGATCTGTGCTACTACTATATCTTACTGATGCGTTGTTTCGTAGTAATCCAGGGGAAGTTTGTCAATTTAGGCTTGTCTATCAGGATTACCTGGACAAACCATTAGGGAAGCTTTAAGGAACAAAGCCATATCCAGAGACTCAAAGGCAAACCACCGATTCAGATTACAGGCTCATCATAGGTGTCACTTAATTACCCAGAATGTTGTTGGTCTTACATATTTGATAATAGCACCTCAGCCAGGTTAATATCTTGTAACTGATTCTTTGGTTAATGCCATATTTCCCTAAATAGGGAACTTGCCTCCTGGCATACATGAAACATTAGCTGCAAGGACTACAGGGGTTATTCGTGTTAAGGCAGTTACGGCTTTTTAGCAGCACTTGTCAGGATGCTCAGGGTGGCTGAAGCTTGGGGGGCAGGGGTGGGGATGTATGATGGTCTCCTGTGAGGGCACAAAGGCCCCAACCACAACATGTTGTATGTCACCTGGGTCACAGGGCACCCAGCCTTTACATTTGTTTTCCTGTGGCATAAGTCTGCAAGCTTCCATCTTCATGGCAATCTTTTGTTGAGAAATCCTTTGTGGCTCAAGAAGTTTCATTCGTTTTGTCTCTTTGGGAATGGTATTATATGGACATCTTCAGGGTCTTCTGCAAAGAAACTCTGTCCTGAAAGGAAATAAACATGAGATGTTCACCTAACACATATCAGTCAGCTCAATTCCAAAATGACTTTAATAGGGGAATAAGCATCACAACTCAGAAGGCTGCCACACTGCTCCATCAAACAGCAGAGACAGCTCCCAAGCACCAGAAATGTCACTTTATAATGACATCATTTATTTATTCATCTATTATTTTTTTATATACCTAACACTGCAAGCCTTAAGTAATGTTCCTCCTTGGAGATCAGTTCTTGTTTTAGAGAAACTGCTTTCAGCCTTTCCTCACTTCTCTTTGTATTTTTCTATTATGCAGTGGCTCTTCATGTAGTGAGGCTGTGTGCTTTTATATGGGTAAGCCGGAAGCCTACAAACCACAGGACATTTCAAGAGTGGGGAGAAGAACTGCCATGGCCAATTTTTTCTTGCTCTCTGTGTGATACTGCACTCACAGAGATGATTTTTGCACAATGTCCCTCTGAGGTGCTGCAGGCTGGCAGAGAGTGTGGGAAATCTCGAGTTATTTCAGTGAGGCTCCACGGTTTCCTTAGGATTACTCAGAAAGGAGAAAGCAGAGGCACAAATCTGTGTCACTATGTCCCCATGCAGTGAACCCATTAGAACAGCACCATCATGCTTTTGCTTTCCAGCATAGCAGGGAGGTTGGTACCATACATTGTAGCAATTCATGGATCAGAGCTTTCTTCTCTGACTGGGAATTGCCTTGCTATAGGAAAGTCCACCTATGCATGGTCTGGCTTAATTTTATTGTATTCCCCCTGCTAAGAGGGTAAGTTTATTCTGAGCAACAGAAGCAGTCCACCAGTTCTGTTCATTCCAGTTAAGCATGAAGCATAGGACCTTCACTTCCAATATCCTTTAAAATAACAACAGGATGTTTAATTTTCAGCTGGAGCCTATAAAAGTCCTTCTGCTGCAGTGCTACAGCTACTCCTCTCAGCTACAACAAAACACATCAGAGGCTTAACAATTTATTTTCCCTTTCCCAACACACTGAAGAGCAGCCACAGCCTTGACCCTGAGCTGGGTGACTGTTCCTTTCAAGTTTCTGGCTGTCAGAAAAGGCAGGAACCAGGAGCTGGGGGCCTCTTTCAGCTTGGTGTCTCAAGTTTGGTAGTTAGTTATCACACCTGAATCTTTGTGAAATGTCTGTTTGATGAGAAACAGATTTAAATAGGATGGTTCATTGATTTGATTAAGAAAAGTGATTAGTATGGCAGTGAAAACTTGTTAGTCAAAGATTTTTAACCCAGCTGTTCCTGTGGAAAAAAAAATCAGCTGGGATTCTACTGCTGATTCCAGCACTCAGTGCAGTTTGCTTTACAAGCTGTTGAAAAGCTAAGGGCACAGGAGCTGGAGCATTTGGTTATTGACAAGGAAAATATTTCAGCCTGTGTCACATCTCTGCTTCCCTTTGACTAGAAGAGAAAGGCACAGAACTGTGTATGTGCATGTGTTGTGACAAGGTGAGAAATGTTTGACTGGATTCATCCTTTTGGGGCAGAGATGCCATGCCATATTTTCCAGGAAGGAGCAGTTTGCTGACTACTAGGATGACAGTGCTGTGGCATGGCCTTTGTAGGTACTTCCATTCCTGTACCTATCCCAACTGCAGAGTCCAGGAGATGGGATCAAGATGAGAAGCAAATACTGAAACCCTGCACTAAAGGTTGTAATATTTAGTGTCCTCTGAATATACATACTCTGTGTACATGGAATCCTGTGATGTAGGAAAGAGGGCTTAGCCCATTTTAGAACTGAGTTATCTGAAGCAGCAGGTTGAGGTTAAGTGACTTTTAAATGCGTCAGTAATAGGAAAGTAAAAACACAACTAGCTGAAGTGCCTCAGTTATACTAAAAATCCATCTTTGACATGGGTGAAGTGTTACTAAATGTTATCTCCAGGCTGTTCTACATTTCAAAAAAACAGGTTTTGACAATGGGTTATTAAGTTTTTTCAGTGTTGTTGCTTTGTTTTTACTCTACAAAAGAGACTGAGGGGGGAAAGAAAGGAAATGAGAAGAAGGAAACTGGTAAGGGGTTTGTCCCACATCCTCACCAGACATCTGAGGGTAGGAAGTCCCTGTTCCTATGCACCAGCCTTTGCTGAGAGGTTGGTGCAATGAAGTGATTAATAGATCATAATTCACCTGGAGGCCAGAGACAAGTGGAGTAATGCAGGAGTCTTTCCTGGCCCTGTCCCTTTTAACAACTTTACCAGTGACTTGGAGGAGGTGACAAGATACATATTCACCATGTTCACAGGTGACACAAAGCTGGTGATGGCAGCTGGGCAGGTGAACACAATGGTGGGCTGGGTGGTTGTCCAGAAAGACCTAGACAGACTGAAGGCATGGGCTTACAGAAATCTTAGGAAATTCGATATGAGCAAGTGCCACAACTAGGAAGGAAGAGCCCAGTGCAGCAGCCCAGGCTGGGAATTGCCTACCTGGAGGGCAGTTCTGCTGAAAAACCCTGGGGGTCCCGGTGGGAGTGAGCTGAGCATGAACCAGCAGCAACCCTGGCAGTAGGGATGGCTGCTAGCCTCCTGGGCTGTGTCAACAGCAGCACAGCCAACAAGGTCAAGGGAAAGGATTGTCTCACTCATTAAGCTACATCTGAAATGCTGCATCCAGTTTTGGACCCAGCCACTCATAAACTGGAGTGAGTTCAGGGGAGGGTCTACAAATTGATTAGGGACTGGAGCTCTTTGTGAGGAGCAAATGAGAAAACTCAGCTTGCTCAGTCTGGAAAAGGGACTTAACCACAGACCCCTTGTGTCTAGAAGAAGGTTATGAAGAAGAAGGAGCCAAGCTCTTCACAGTAGTGCATAGCCTTTATCAAGGCTGTGCAAGCTGTGAAGGTGGTGAGGCACTGGAACAGGCTGCACAGTATGTTGGTGGATGCCTCATCACTGGAAGTGTTCAAGGCCAGGCTGGACAGAGCCTTGAGCAACCCGGTCTAGTGGAAGGTGTCCCTGCCCATGGCAGGGGTGTTGAAAATAGATATTCTTTAAGATCTCTCTCAACTTAAATGATTCTTTGATTCACTGAAACTCATCCAACCCACAGAGAAATTCCTGCAGCTCTCACCCATCACAGCCCTGCTCTCCCCAAGCACCTGGCCGAACTGCTTCCTTGTTGGCACCCCAATCCCAGCTCTTTCTGAGAGTCCAGCAGGCCCAGGCATTCTCCTGCTCTTTCAGGTGTTCTCCATGCACACCAAACATTCATTCCCTTGTATCTCTAAGCTGTACTCTGTTCCTGTCACTATCTAAAGCAGTCTGTAATGCCATGACCTGAAGTTTATAGTCATAGACAGGCAATATTTTATTATCATATTATGCATGAAAACTTTTGCAACAGTTCAAAACTTGACTGCTTTACTTTTGGGGACAACTGATGGGAGAGGCAATAGGCTGAGAGAATGACCCAGGGCTGTAGCTTCTAGGTGGGTAAGTTCACATCCACCTCTATTCTGTGCCCTGCTAGTTGAGACTGCAGTTCTGCTTGGCACCTTTCTGAAGGCATTAAGGATGTCAAGCTGCGCAGCCCGGTGTTAAAGACTCAACCAGGCATACTCTAAAAGTACAGAGAAATTATGCAGCACAAAACTGCTTATCATCTACCTGCCTCATAGCTGAAAGACAGCAGATAATAACTCAGAGCACTGTGTTTATAGCAGTGTGTTATAGCAACTGGTTCAGGAAAGCCAATTGCACCGGCTGTGAGGCTGATTAAAAATAGAGAGTGTTTGTATTGAATAGGCCAAACAGGCAATTTCAGGTCCCTGCTTCCCAGTGCCATGGCACACAGAGATGTTCAGGGTTGTATCAGTGAAAGAGCGAGCACAGTCAGGGCTAGAGTGTCACAGATCTGCAAAGGGGAAATATCCTATTTAATTCACAGTTTTCAGGCAATGTGGGAACACCGACTGGTAAACAGGGCCACCCTGTTTGCTTTTGCAAGTGGAGTGATGTGTTCATGGGCTGGCATTGCCCTCTGCTGGCTGCTGCTCCAAGTGGGTGATGATGGGCACATGGAGGGACTTTGGCAGCTTTCTTGTCCTGCTCTTCACAGTCTCTCCTTCCCTCGTGGTACATTACCCAACAGTGGTTCTGCTTTCCTGCTCCTCTGGTGGCAGCTGGGCAGAGTCTGACTTCACCCTTCTGTATATGACACCTTGTCTCACATATTTTTCTCCTGTGGGTGTAGTTGTGGCCTTGTCTTCCTCTTCTCTCAGTACAAAAGTTATTGCCTCTCTATGTAAAGGACTTCTTTGCCTACTGTGCTAGCAACTGTATGCAAATGCTAGCTGGTGTTTTTAACAAGTCAGCTAGCAAATTTTAACTTGCAGTGTAAAATGCTGGATAAACAGAGCAGCATCCCTTCAGAGGAAGGGAATCAGGAAGCTGAAAGAGCTTTCTCTTAGTTTTATTTACTTTCAGTATACTGGTTAGTGACTTTTTCTGCTCTTGCTGAAGTTTTGGGGACATTATTCCCTGATGGGCACAGGCCCATTGCGTTCAGTGGCATTGCATTAAAAAAAAACAAAGCTCACAGCCCCAACAACTGTAAGAAGAGTGTTTAGTGCTCTTCCCATATTACATAACAGACATTGCATTTTGTAGTTTAGGCCTTGGAGAGCTGGTACCTTCCCAGGAGAATATGGATCTCTCGAACAAGAAGAAGCAAAGTGTAAGCCAAATTTCGGGGGTGCAGAATGGAAATGGACTTGCTTTTTTTATGAGTTGTTCCCATCTAACAGAGCATTAGCAGTCAAAATAGTCCCAGGGACTTTTTATTCTGCCCATGCCCAGCACCATGTCCCTGCACCAGAAGGGCTTATGCTGCTTTCTGATGAGTTGCACAAGATTTTTTGCTAGAGCTATGAAGTTAAGAAAGAGCATAGAGAAAAAGCTTGTTGGAAGTTATTTCCTGACATATTAATAGCTCACACTCAGAGCCAGATAAAACTACTGGCTACTGCATTCCTTATTCAATGCGACTTCCAAAGTTTCCCCAATGAAACACTGTAGACACTTCTGGCTGGCCAAGCAACCAAGCACTGGGAGAAGGCAAGAGTAGCCATGAAAACAGAGCAGGCACGACTTGTCAAATGCAACCAATAGACAATGTTCCTCACACAGTGTTGCAGGAACCACTGCAATAGACATAGCAATTATCACCAAAATAAACACCCATACTGGTGTCAGCCTGCAAAACTGGGCCAAGAAGCAAAAACCTAGCAGAAGAGCAAGGGATGAAAAGAGGATGAAAAACATCCCAAGACACTACTGGCAAAAAGATTGTGAAAGATGCTCAACAGGGAAAGAACCACCATAGGTGAAGGTCCTTGGTATCTGGGCCGAGGACCTAGTTCTCATCCAGATGGAGCCTACTGACAGGTGACCTGTAGCACCATGTCCAGGGATAATGGAGTTGGACAAATACAGAGACAAAGTCACT
Source organism: Manacus candei (assembly GCF_025592945.1). Lineage (NCBI taxonomy): Eukaryota > Metazoa > Chordata > Aves > Passeriformes > Pipridae > Manacus > Manacus candei. The sequence goes on from NW_026138066.1 coordinate 9,339,570, forward strand.
TTTAAGTATCTCATATTCAGAGAACTATCATGAAGCCCTGAAGTGAGACACAGGTCAGTCACCTTTAAATGAGCTGGGAGGAAGTGCCCCCTGAAGCTTACAATTGTAAGGAAAATTCTGGAAGGAGAGGCAGCATATCCTGAGATGGGCCTGAAACCATCCATATCTGGCACTGCAGTAGCCTCAGGTAATCTATGATACCCCTCAGTGTCTATGCTTAGCTATACAGAAAATCAAGACACTCTTGCAATTGCTTTGCAATCTGATAACAAGTTGTTTGTTACAGAGATACATTATTTTGTGATTGATGGTGGTGTTCCTGTGGTGGATCAAACTTCCAAACTAGTGTTGTGAAGTAGAGGCTACATTGGGGCTTTATTTTATACAGTAATATTTCTTGTTAGTGGTTTGGATCCTGCTCCTGCCAGCTGAGCAGAAGAGACAGGATCAGTTGATCTCTATCCCTGAGTATTATCCTCTGTGGGACATAAGTTGATGGTCCTTGGAGACATAACAGAGAACATGGTCTGTAGTCCCAAATTCCCCAAGTTAAGATGCACTGCTCTCAGATTAGCATCTCTCTTTGATGGTTGTGTGACATGGATACCTGGAGAATCAGATGGGAGATCTTACGTTGAGCAGGAATCTGTGGTTTGCTCAGTGTTATTTTGCACTCAAGATGATTGGCAACAACAACAGAAATATAGATGGTAAATCATGTAGAACTTGAGAAGCTGCTGCCCTGAAACTTTACTCTGAAGGGTCAGCCAGCAGAGTGATGCTAATCTAGTCTGAAAACAGCTGTTCCTTGGGGAACAGAAAATAATGCTGTTGGGGAAATCATGAGTATAACAATTTTTTCTTTTTATCTGAAACTTTATCTGGCTCTTTCCTGTTGCATTTTGGGCTGGGTTTTGGTTTTGCTTTTAGCAAAGACAACAGCTTCATCTGGAGTCACACTTCAGTGCACACTTATGATATGCATTGTTGCATGCACAGAGAGTGACAGCGAGGGGGAGAAGGAGGAAATACAGGTTATGGTTAATTATAGCCACTGTTCTGCCACTAGAGACTCCTGGAAAGTATCAATCACCTTCCTGAGTACCTCACAGCAGTTACAGCAGGTTTAACAAACCAAACAAGGTGAAAGTCTATCAGATAGTGAAATCTCTGAGGACGAATTGGAAACACTTGAAGGAGTAATGTGTCAGACTGACATTATGGTTGGGGATAAGGTTAACCAAGAGAAATTCTTAGCAAAGGACCCAAGGACTGAACAGCTTTTCCTCTGGGAGTGTGGGCCTGCTTTCTCTCAAACAACTGGTAACTTGGGAAGCCCAGCCTGGAGCATGTTGGTGGTAAAATGAACTTCAGAACTTGTATGCTTATGCACAACAGTACATAGAGCATAATGCTTCATTCACTTCCCATATACTCAGGCCAGAGGATAAAAGTGCTGATGTTAAGGTCTCTGAGAGTTGTACCCATTAGGGGCTGGCAGTCCCATATCTGTCACCTTTGGACAGTTCTGTGCCAGAATGAGGAGGATGTTTCTGGGATGAGATACCCAGATGAATTTGTGCTTCTGCTTTTGTGCTGGAAGCAAAGGGAGAAGACTGAGTTTTGTCAGCCAAGTCCTTTAAGAACAACTAGACTGGAGCCTTTTCTTGTGGGAATAAGGGGCAGTTTAGATCAGGGTTCAGGATGTGCTGACCTGTGAATTCTTTGCAGAGCCTTGTCTCAGTTTCCTCTCTCTGAAAAAGAAAAGGGAAACAGGTTCAATCCCTCTGCCTGTCTGTCTCTATTACATGCATCAGTGGCACAGGGACAGCACACCTCTTTAGATCAGGGTGTCCCGAGCTCTTTATATCATTTGCACCTCAAATGATTGGGTTATCTACAGACAACACAAAGTCACAAGTACTTTAAGCAGTGATTGCAACATGTTTTACACAGGTTATTGTGGTAATGTTTGGGGGGAAACTGAACCAATCAGGAATTAGTTCATTTAGCTCATTGAAAATCCCATCTCCACGGCCAGCCCAAAGAAAACTATAACACAGCTGGGTTAACGGGTACAATTGACAGAAACTTTGCTCATGTTTGAAAAAAAAGTGAGGAGTTCTGCAATGGGCTTGGCTGAAGGGCATATAAGCCTGGAAATGTAAATATGCTTTGTCATGCTTTCTAGTGACTTGCATGCCTAGAGTAAGCTAAGACAGACTGTGAATCTAAATTGCATTTGTTGTTCCTGGATAATTCTGTGGCCCAATGTAATCAATGTTTTACCTCAGACCCACTATGATTTCCCTGCCTGCACAAAAGCCAGTATTCTTCTAAAAAAAAGAAATGTTTAATTCTATGTGAAACAACCTGATGTTTTTAACTGAGGTTTCCACTTCATTTATCGCAGTGGGCTCTATCCCTCTGTCCTGGGAATGCCCATCATTTCTGGCAGCCGAAGAAAAAGTTGTCTTAGGAAAGCCAGTCCTTTTGCTCCAAATGCTGTAGTTAGCTAAATGTCATCTTTGGAAACACTGTAATTCAAGTTAGTGAGCTATATGGGAATATTTGTGAGAATTTGGTTTGCTTAAATCTGTCTTTGTGCCCATAATCTCAGATCCTAGCATTGCCCTTTCAAAATGCCAAATGCAACAGCTTGGATCATTAGCACACTTTGAATCCTGTTACTTGGGTCGTGCAAATGTGACTCTTGTCCTTTAGATAGACACTTTCATGCTGCAGGGAGAGCAGCGTGGGGAAGGAGGGATAATATTAAAAATACCATAGGACAATTCTGATGTCGTGTACAGTGTTGTAACTCCAGTGAAACCTATTAGACCTACCCCAAACTTAATTGACATGAAAAATTTGCTCAGGTGTGAGAGGTTTATCACTAACCCATTTCTCTCTTTGAAATTTCATTTCCCCTGCAATATTTCTTATCAAGCTTGCTCACTGCACACTCGACTTTGAATTGTATTTCCTCTCTAAAAGCCTAACTTTCCTGTGGGTAATTCCATACAGAAATCCTACTGAGGAGGAAGAAGAGGCAGAGCTCTGGGCACCCTCCTTCCAGTTTGCACAGGCTGCCACACAGCCAGTCAGGCTACACGACTGCCAGGACTTCAGGGAGATGCTTCATTGAGATCTGTGATATTTGCAAACCATCTTGGCCTCTTGTTTTTCTCTCTTAGTTTGGATCTCTTCTCAATTCCACAGTGCAGTTTGTAATCACACTTATGCTAATCTGTTCTGCAGTTCTTTCCAGATAAATTGGTTTTTAACTGAAGGCATTGGGCTGGGGAAGTGGAAGGGCATTAACGAGGTTCTTGCAGAGATGGCAGTAAGATAATGCAGTAAGATTAAATGCAAGTGAGGAAAAGAGAGGAGAAATACTGGGTTTTGAGAAAGAACTGGAAGTGTGTGTGAGGAAAAAGCAAAGAGGAAAAGGAAGAAGGACAATCAGAAGAGATGAAGGGAGATGAATAAAAGAAGAAATACAGAAACTGAAAAGCAGCACTATAGGATACCACAAATATGACAAAAGAAGTGATAAATAGAAGGAAAAGCAACACTAGAATGAGTTAGTAAAAACCAAATTCTAACAAAAAATTGAGTTCCAAAGTGCTACTAGTCACTGTATATAACACTACTGTATGTTGTGTTGTTTTCCATTGGTGTAACATATACACAACAGGATGGATATTGCCAGCATTATGTTTTATCACACACCGTTAAATACTTAATTCTTTGTTTATAGAAAACTCTTGGGTTTGTGGCTATTTAGGCTTTTGGCCAGTTTTGCTCACATCTCCACAAGTGAGCCTGTCACCTTTGTATGTACATGATGCCTTCTATGTATATGTTGATAGAGGGAGAGCATTTGCTCTGCTGCTGCCATATACTCTCCTGAAATGACATGTCATGTTTGCAATATACCCAGTAATTCACTGATCAAACCCAGAGAGTTGTGAGTGGATCCAAATCCAGCTGGCAGCCAGTCACAAGTGGTGTTCCTCAGGGTTCAGTTTTGGGGCCAGTCCTGTTTAATATCTTCATCAATGATCTGGATAAGGGGATCAAGTGTACCCTCAGTCAGTTTGAAGATGACACTAGGTTGGGTGGGAGTGTGGTCTGATGGAGTACAGGAGGGCTCTGCAGAGGGATCTGGACAGGCTGGAGTGATGAACTCAGGCCAGTTGTATGAGATTCAATAAGGTGAAGTGCCAGGTCCTGCACTTGAGTCACAGCAACCCCATACAGAGCTACAGACTGAGGGAAGAGTGACTGGAAATCTGCCCAGTGGTAAAGGACTCGGGAGTGCTGGTTGACAGCAGCTGAACAGAGCCAACAGTGTGCCCAGGTGGCCAAGAAGATCAGGGGCATTCTGGCCTGTATGACAAATAGTGTGGCCAGCAGAACCAGGGCAGTGATTGTCCCCCTGTAGTCAGCACTGGTGAGGCCGCACCTTGAATCCTGTGTTCAGTTTTGGGCCATTCACTGAAGCCAAGGACATTGAGGTGCTGAAGCATGTCCAGAGAAGGGAAATGAAGCTGATGAAGAGTCTGGAGCACAAGTCCTATGAGAAGCATCTGAGGGAGCTGGGGTTGTTTAGCTTGGAGAAAAGGAGACTCAGAGGAGACCTTACTCTACAAACACCTGAAAGGAGGTTGTAGCCAGGTGGGGGTTGGCCTCTTCTCCCAGACAAGTAGAGACAGGACAAGGGGAAATGGCCTCAAGTTGAGGTGGAGAGATTCAATTTGGATATCAGGAAAAATTTCTGCACTGAAAAAGTGGTTTAACATTGGAACAGGCCCCCAAGGAAAATGGCAGGGTCACCATCCTCAGAAGTGTTCAAAAACTGAGTAGACACATTGATATGGTTTAGTTGGCATGATCTTTGAGGTTTTTACAACTGTAATGATTCTATGATTGTACATGCAAACAGAGAAGCTGAACTAAGATTTTAATGATACCCTTCATTTTGGAATTTTCCAGCTTTCAAATGCTTGAGTTTGCAACCTTGATATTTTTAACATAGTTTATTTCCTCTGCGATTGTAAACAATACTTTGCATTTCTCTGATGTATTCTGCCCAAGAACTTGATAGTGTTCTATAAACATTTTTTTATGATTAGTGACCTTTTGAATTAAGTAACTGTTACCATTATTTCAGCTTTTGAAATGAATACATGCAGAGATCATACTTTACTGAGTGTCGGATAGGATGTTGGTACATCAGAACTGACAGTCTCTTAACTTCTACATCCTGACCTGCATTTTGACCTTCATCTACAGTTTGTTTTTATCTGAAAAAGTCCTTTTTAAGATCACAGAATTGCTTTTGTGACTCTGCCTGAGGCCACTTCTCATCCACAATAAGTCTGAACAGGATGTTCATTAATCGGTAGCATCCCCGGTCAGCCTGGGGTTCACTGCAAAGGGCCAGATGAATACTTTATGAATAATAAAATGGATTGGAAAAGTTTGGATAATGCAGGTGATGTCTTTTATAAGAGCTATCTAAATTACTAATGACAGACCATCACTAAATTCTTGTTAGCTGAGTTTAAATTTGATCTCCTTGAAATAGTTTCTTATGTGTCCATCAGTAAATGTCTTCCATGCATCATGTTGCCTTTTGATTGAGCAGTCTCTGTCTGTTAGTAAGCTAATTACTTATGTTTTCATCCTGCCTGGTAAACAGATCTCCCCTTGTTCTTATTGCAGTTCACGCCTCCCTTGTTTTCTGGTAGACTGCTTTATTTCTTCTGTCAAGCTATAAAGGCCTCTTCTTCCAAGGCAAGAAATAATAAGCGTTAAAAACAAGTGCAGACTGAAACTTTATAGTCCTCTGGCTCTGTACAGGCAAAATACTTCATTAATTTAGAGCAAACAAATCTTCACTCTGCCTGCACTCCCTCACCTTTTCACTCTGTTCCTCTCCCTATGGCCTTACATCTTACTTTTACTGGTTCCAATTTCCTAAGAGGTATCTGTAGTCCTTCCATCTCTAAATGCTTTCACAGAGCTTTTTCAGACTGCCTTCCTTTGGCTGTCTCCCAGAATAGATCTTTCTCCTCTCTAGACCCAGCCAGCTTGGTTGGATACCATCCCTGGAACACAGGGCAGTATTTGAAGCCACTCTGAGGAACCAGTGGTAGCAGCAGCAGCAGCAAAAGGCTGGGCTCCATGTCCTATGCTTTTGGTCGGCATGAATAATTGGAGTGTGTGTCACCTTAGTCCCCACCTGACAGCAGCCCTGCACCACAGTTACAAACCACTTTGTGAAAACTACTCCTCCCTCACACCTCCTCAGAAACAGACCTTTGTTGACATCCCATCTCTTCCCTCCTCTTTGCACCCTCTATCATGTGAACTGGACTGATGCATAGGCTGATATTGTAAAGCAGCCTTTGCTGAAATAAGGGGCAGATTGAAGTGTAAAACCTGATGTCAGGATCATATTTCTACCTCTGTGCTTTGGAGCCTCTGACTTTGCTTTGTGATGAATGGCAGGAGGAGGGACTGGGAGGTGTGGGAAGCCCCGCTGCTTTCATTAGGGGAAGAATGCTTAGTGTGCAGTAAATTTCTCATATTTCCAACTCATTCTGGAGCACGTTTGCCAAGATTCAAGAGTTATAGGCCCATAAGTCAAATACTTTGTGAAATAGGTGTCATTATTCTCCCATTTTTCACATAAGCTTGTAAGTATGCCCCCATATATCTTTGGGTCACTCTGCAGCACGGATTTCTTCCATGTTCTGTTCCTTATGTCAATTAAACTCCAGCAAGGAGGTGATGTATGAATGTTATTCATCAAAATAATGACAACCAGAGCCTGGCAACGGTGCTCCAACAACAGCTGTGTCACAGATACAGCATGCCAGGAGGTGTCACCAGAACTCATTCTGGCTGTACCTGGCGGCTCCCACGGGCAGCACCACAACTGCTTCATCACAGCATCTATCATGTTAGACACATGGCCCACACTCTGCCATTGCTCCAGTGTCTGGGTGCTTCACAGCATGCCTCCTCCTTTTCAGCCACACTATGAAGAAGAAAAACATTCCTACCCCTGTTTTGTGGCAGGAGAACTGGTCCAGGCTAATTCATTTATCTAGTGGACTCTTTTTGAGGATTACAGATAACTATGAAGAGAAGGGATCCACCTGACAGTGATGAAGAGGTGTGAGACATTCAGTACGCACTTTCTCCCCCCCTCAGTCTTTAGTAATACTAATAGACTTTGGACTGCCCAGTCCTTTGAGTTGGAGGACCACGGCTGTAGGAACAATGACATTAACAAACATTTATTTTTCAAGATGGTAGTAAAACATTGAAACAGCCCTCCTAGAAAGATGATCAGTGCCCAAGGCCTGTCAGTGTTTAAGATACATTTGGACAGTGCTTTAATTTTATCAGCCCTTAGTTGGTCAGGTAGTTGGACTAGATGATTGTTGACATTTGTCCGTTCCAAATGAATCCCTGCTCTACTCTTTCATTTTGAGGGTAGTTGACCACTAGAACAGATTGCACAGAGAGGTTGTAGAGTCTCTACCCTTTGAGATACTCAAGACCCAATCAAGCATGACCCTGAGCAGCTTTGGTGCTCTAGGTGACTACAGTCTGAGCAGGAAGGCTGAACAAGGCTGTCTGTAGAGGTGCCTTCCAAACTCAACAGCTCTGCTATTCTGTGCCTCTTATGGGTCATGCAGAGCTCTTGGGCTGGGGTCTGGCTGCAGATTTCTTCCATCAAATGTCGGTGGTAAAGTGACCTTAAAACTGCTTTCATATTTTTAGAAATTGGAGACAGCAGTGTTGTCCCTCAGCACAGACTGCTTGTTTTAGGTATTTTTGGGGTTTAACATTAGATGAAAGCTTATGACCCAGTGTATGCACAAATCTACTGATTTTTAGTAAAGGTGCTGGTGGGTTTTTCTGTACTGTTATGGCTGGTGGTGAAATACCCATCTTTACTGACATGGTTTGCTTCTCTGAAGTTTGTAGCTGACATCAGGTCACATAAAGAGGGAGAATGCTCAATCAGATCTTCTACATGTTCACTCTTTTTTTTAGTAGGTTGTGAACTGAATATTAAGTTAGTTCCTACTGTACTCTCTGCTTCTACCCCAAAACAGCACCAGTTTTTATTAGGTGCAATGACTTTTTCAGGTGCCTTTTAGCACTTTTACTCTGAGAGACCCAACACAGATGAAATGGCTTCATAACTCAGACACTTGAAAAAGAAGTACTCACATTACCATAGGACTGTATCATCTTGTCTCATCTGATAGCCTTCAGCCAACAAGTAATATCACTTTATCAGTTGGTTAAATTCTCTCTTTCAAGCCTACACTACCCTAAGTGAGTTGTTAAAAGACGGAAGAAGAAAGAAGAAAGAGCCTGATGACTGCTGTCTTGGGGGTTGGGGCAGAGTGGGACACATTTCCCCCAGCCTGCTCGCCACCCATACACATTCCATCTCAGGATCAGCCCTGTCCCATACTTACCCTGCAGAGTCATCACTGCTGGTTCCTGCAGCCCCAAGGAGGAGGAGAAGCCAGCCAAAGGCTCGCTGTATCCAGGGCCTATAGGCACAGAGGCTGCAACTAAGGAGACCTGGGTGATTTCCACCAGGACACAAAAGATCTTGTCAGCAGCAGGGATATATGTGCAGTGCACTGCCTTCCCCAGCAGCAGGGAAGAGGGTGATATTGCAGCAAACCCTGAATGAAGGTAGTACCAGGTCTGATACACGTGCTCAAGCTCCACCATCAACTAATTAGGGGAGATCACAGAACCTCATCACGTGGCTGTCCCACCTCAGCAGGTGCAATACTTGCACCTCTTTGGGCAGCCAGGTTGGTACATCAGCTGAGTTGGCTCCTGCACCCTGAGTATGGGGATAATGGGGACCTTGCCTCTGATGGGATGTTTGGCCACATGATGCATCCTCAGCAGAGGCAGCAGTCAACCCAGCAGTGGTAAAAGAGGGAGGTAGAAGTGTTACAAGACATCCAGGCCATCTTAACCCTTTGTGGGATAGTTGGGCATTTTGGAGTTCTCTTTTTACATTTTTAACTTCTTTTCTTTTCCATTTTTGGCATATTTGAGGTGAGGATTCTTGTCTATGTTGTATTATGGCCATCTCAGAAGGCACAGTACCATCTACCCAGGCTCTTTCTTTCGGTGGGTTTTCTTCTACTCTGTGTCAATCTTTTGTGGGAGACAGTAAGAGAGCATGCAAGTAATACAAAGTCACCTTTCTGTACAGGGACATGGAATAGAGAGAAAGGTGATGGGACCTGAGTCTTGGATCGGGGTTGTGATGGACAGAAGAGATCAGCTGGGAATTTATTCTTAGGGCAAATCTTGGGTTTTGAGATGTTTCTGTATCCATCTCCTGCTTTACATTCTGCAAGGTGCTTAACAAACCTGCATTTACTACTACCTTCTAACCTACCCCACTATGGATGTAAAACATGGCTGCAGCATGATGATTAGAGGAAGCCTAGGCAGGGATGACAAGCTAATGTGTATGCACAGATGTGTCAAGAGCTTAGAGGATCCTGTTCCTCCTAGCACAGACCCTTATGGGGAAATCTTCCCATCACAATACAGCTTATGTGCCTAGAAGGGGGTTTTGCTAATGAATTTTCCAAGTAGTGTGTGGAGGAAAGTTACTAACATGCTTCTCTCCCATTGTAGAAGATAAATTAAGTGCCTAAAAAAGCCCAGGTGTGTGGATTTGGTTTTTTCCCCTCTCAAATGGAGGATGGTGACCTCCAGTATGGGCTGGTCAGAGTGGTTAAAGTGCTGCTTCCTGTTATATGGCAGTAGAGAGAGCAGCCATCTATCTGCAGAGAGTGGGAGAGAGGAAAGAAAAAAATCACTTGAAGGAGGAACGATCTTGTAGTTGGCACTCAAAGGTAAGCACCAGGGGATGCAAGTAGGCACCCTCAGTGCCAATGTTATATGGCAAGAAGACAAAACACTCTTGTCCTGTATGGTGTTTACAGCAGAGCTCTTAAGGCGGTAAAATTCCTGCACATCACCGTCTAGAGCATCCATGTAGGAGTGCTGCAGGGGCAGGTGGGGAGCTAGGTCATCCCATGACTGGTGGAGGTGCCATAGGCACTTTCATAGGGACAGTACTCAGTAGGTACCAAAGAGGACAATGCAGTTACTTACTTACACACCTGTAACTTCTCCTCAGCATGCAGAATATTCATCTTTGATTGGAAATGTCCCCAAGAAAGGGCTAACTACAGTGTCAGCACTACAAGCTAGTAATTAACAATATTTCACATCCTTCACCCAAATTAAATCCTGGAAAATAGAAACCAATATTACAAAAAAATTACTAAAGGAAGTACAATTGGAAATACGTTAAGGATTTTATGTGAGGAGAATAAGAAACTTTTATTAACACATACAGAAAGTTCATTAGAATAAAGCAGCAGAAAATAACAGGCCAACATTTCAGACCTTTCTAACTCTTTCATTCCCCATTCAACTAAAGCCTGTAGTAGACATTCAAATGAGTTTATTTTTTTTTTCTTTCAAAGGAGTATGAACTCCTATATTTTTTCCATTCTGTGATACTTCACAAGTACCTGGATTAAGTTCCACTCTTAAGTTAGCTTTGTGCAGTAGTTATAGAAATCAAAGTAATTTGTTATATATGTGTTGCTGGTAGGGACATTTTAATAGTTAACTGAAAGTTTTGGTTTAATATCTCCAGAAACTGAAGACATCTAAAGAAACAACAGAACTTTTGCTAGGGAGGCTGACAGTGAGATGAAAAGGCAGCTCACGGCTTTGCCTCGTGACTGTTATCTGTTAAGTATAGCTGGAGATAACAAACTCATCTTTTATCAGAGCCTTGAATGACAGATTAAATCCATCCCTGGTTTGTTTGATAGTGTAAAGCCAGTACTTTGCCACATACAAGCAAATTCAAGGAGGGTAGGTTAGTGCCCTGTCAGCAGCCATAGCAGGAGATGCAAGCCTGCACTGCAATTAAAGTGGTTTTGGTCATGGTAACAAAACCAAATTTAGTGCTGGAGCTGGGCAGAAGTTTTCGTTTGGAAATGGCATTATGACCCTGTATCTCAGCCTGCATTAAATAACTCATAGGAGTGGACTTGTCCCAAAGCCCACCCTGCCACCACAGCTTTCCCTCTGCTGTCCCAAGTGGTTGTCTGTGAATCTTGGTGCCATTTTGCTCTCACTAACCTTGTAATATGTCATGTCTTGTATGGACTACCCAAGGCACTTTCAGGCCAGCATCCCAGCTGGGCAGGGACAAGCATGTTTCAGTCAGATTCTTCCTTTGCCCTTATGTGCAAATGCAGTCCCAAGGCAAGTATGGTGTGTGCACCGGAGCTGCCTTTGCTGACACACAATTTCTGGGCCTTCCCTATTGAGGGTTTAAAGAGCGGGACTGAAAATGTGTCCTGAAACAGTGGCTGTGTTTCTTGACATCCAAAAAAAGCCATAGTCATCACTCAGACGTAACATTCTGAGGAGCTCTTTGCTAGGGCCATGTTACCCAAAAATGGCTGCCTAAAGTCAAGTTTCTTGGAGTGTGCTTAAGCATCTAAAAAAGAGAGTTTTTTAAAAAAACAAATGTAGAATACTCAACTTGGTGTTTTTCCAAGTCAGGCACCAGAATGAAAAATAAGTGTTGAAATGACACCATGGTTTGTAAAGCTCTCTTACAGGCTGAGGTGAAAAAATAAATTGAGGTTAACAAGAGAAGTCAGCAAAGTGGGAAGGCAGGAAATTAAACCTTACTGTTCTCGGCACTTATTTGGAGAAAAAAATTAATAGCATTTTGTTTTTGAAGCAAACATTTTTCACAATGGTTCCTATCAACTATCAGCCACAGACATATTGCTTTGTCAGGAAGCTGGCAAGCAACAACACAAAGAGCAGAGGTGGGAATGCAGAGATGGGAAAATAAGCAAAATGTGTTCTGGCTTGTATCTTAAAATATGTATAAGGTACTACCTGGGTATCTAATTATAGGCTTCTCAGGAAGTAACAGCTGTAGTTAAGGTTTCTTGACGTTATTCTCTACGTGTCTTCTGTTGCTTTCAACGTCAATAGATTGTTTAAGCTGCTGATTTCCAAGGTGGGTACCTGCCTCTGGCTGAACATAGTCCACACAGAATCAGCCCAACTATTTCAACTCTCTTACAGGAACAGATCTGGGGAGGCAATCCTGGACCTTTACTTTAGCCATCCTAAAGAAACATGTGCAGCTTTTTTTCCCCCTGCAATATGAAGTTTAACATACACCCCATAACCTTTTTATTATTTTCGACACCCACAGTTCCTGAAGTGGTCCTGCTTTTGACCACAGTTTAGTACTAGAAGAGGGCTCCCAGTATAACCATGGTCCAGATACATGATCCCTGTTAGTGCTGAAATGAAAGCCATATTAGTGCCTATCAAGAAGGCCAGGATGGAGTCATAAGCTCCCACTCTATCCTCTGTCTTCCTCCTGTCTTTAATTTGGACCCAGCCACTGGGCTTAGCTCTCACACTGGCACCACCCAGCACCTCTGTGCTCCTCCTGCTCCAACTGTGCTGTGATCCTCCACTTGCTGACCACAACAGCTATCACTGAAGGGCTCCTTACTCTAGTAGAGGCATCAGTCTGACTCAAAGCAGGCCAAAGTGTAGCTGTAATATTAGTGTCATAGTTGATTTTCAAAGGTTTCTGGACAAAAACTGAATTAATCTGAGAGTGCTTCTAGTGCAGTATCTGCAGAGGACACTGGAAAGGAAAAAGTTATATTCATAGTTGGAGGTGATAAAATGCCAATTATTTTTATATTCCTTTAAAGAATAGCTACAGGATGAAAACGGGTTTTGGAGAGATAGTATAAACAATAAAGGAACTGTTCTCTTCTTTGTATGGAGAGTAAGGGCCACAGTAACTGTGCTGGTAGCTAACTGTGCTAACTATGCCAGAAAGGGGTAAACCCTTGATAAGGGAAAAGAGCACTCAGAGACATATGCAAAACCAGCTCAGCCCTTCACTCAGAGACAAAGTGAGGCAAATACCTACAAGAAAACTCTTAACCCTTTTCTTGACTCAAGCATTACTGAAAGAAGCTGGGCATTGTTGTCTCTGAATGATATGAGAACAGCACAAGTAAACAAGTAAGTGTGGGAAACTTCATTTCCAGTATTGTGCAGTGTCATATAATTATAGAGCAGTATGTTTTCTTCTGTTAAAGGAGGCTTATGTGTAAAATACTCACAGCTGGAAAAAGCCAGTTGTGTGGAGTGCTTTGGATGGCAGAAAAAGAAGCAATTTTTCCTGGTAAAATTAGGATAAGGTCTACTTTATCTTGTATGGAAAATAGCCTGATAGAGCTAGTTTTAGGCTTATTATAAGCAGAGTTCTGCAAAAAGTGATTGGGCTACAGATGATCTTGCCTCCAGACAATTCCCAGCCTCCCGCTCTCCACAGGGCTCTCAAGAGACATTTAAAAAAACACAACAACAGCCATTTCTCAGTATCCCCTAGGGTCTGGATCAGCTTACCCTTTGAAAACTGGAAAACTGGAGGAGATGCCAAGAGATACTTTACCCATGATATTTATTTGACTGAGCACAAAGAGATCACTCATGAGTGGCTCTTCAGTCCTGAATAACCTGTGGCCAGTGTTTTACTCATGCAAAACTGGCTCTGGAGACATAGAAATGGATATCTTCTGACCAAAGCAGCGGAGACTTTATCCAGCACCCACAAAGTCCTGCAAGGTGAAAAGGTGGCATCGTCCCTGCTCATTTATCGAGAACTGAGGCACAGACAACTTCTGAAAAAACATCTGTTTGTTTGGATGTTGCATTGTCATCAATGAGGATACAGTGTTCAGGTTTCAGTTGGTTTTAGGGTGGATTTTTTTTTTTTTCTGAATATGGAGCTTACAGCTGCATTGCAGAGCTTCAAAAGACAGATATCACTGTCTGGCACATGTAGAAAAAAAGGCAGTCTTTTTTTTTGCCCAATATCACCATGAATACAGACTTTTGACAGGACAAAATTTCACCTGGACTCCCTTGTCAACATGGAGGATTTAATAATCTGTCCTTACCTTTGACCTTTGAGGGTCAGTTTTTTCTGGCCAGAGCTGATTTATTCTAATATATAAATTCAAAGCAATTTTGGATTACCCATCTCCCAGTATTGGGCACAGAGAGATCCTTCTACATGTCGTGGTTTCATCCAGGGGTACACAGAGTTAAGCCTGATGTACCACTTATTTTCAGGGTCAATATGTCTCTCTGACTAGTCTTACGGTGGTGAGATTCTGATGACAACAAAAGCTGGTCCAGATTTCCAGAGAGAGTGGGGAGCCCCAGCCAGGTCTAAGAGTTCCAGACCACCTAAAAGTGGTGTGACAGGGCTGAGTTTTCTGGCTTTCTCCTGCTGTTCCTGGAGGCAGGAACAAGCCCACTCAGTAACCTCTCTGCAGGTGGTGTGGCTTCTCCCCACTGCCCTCGCACACTGCAGTAGCCCCACGGACACTGAGGAACGTGAGCTTCCTTTTCTAATCAGTGCTTCTTACCAAGCTGACTACAACAATCCTGCCTTTCCCTGGACCCACTGCCTTTCTATAGCCAATGAACTATTTTGCCAGCTCCCTCTTGCCTCAATTTACCCAAGCAGATTCTTCCAAAACACCTTTGTTTCTCTCCACTGTTTGCCTTGCCTCTTAAGGATAAAAACGTGGTTTATCTGATAACAGCTACAACAAAAAGCTCACTGTAATTACTGTATATGGGTACTAGGCCAAATGCTGCCCTGGTGAACTTGTATTGAAATTAATGCAGTTGTGCTAAGGATGCATGTGTTCCTTTTCCTTCATTTCCCTGTCAGCAACTGTTGTATAATAAAATAAACTTTGGTACATGGAAGATATATGGAAAAAAAAAAGTGGCATCATCAGCTGAGGAACAGGTTATTGCTTGGGAATGTACAGATCTATGTCCGTCTGATCATTTTATTTCTATGCATAGTCCTGCTTGACCTCTTAGCTTTCTTCCAAAAACAAAAAAAAAAACAACACACAGAAGTGAAATACAAGAAAAATTGTTGAACCCCTATTCTATCACTTTGCACTGAGGTTCTTTTTGTTGTTTGCCTTTTAAGAATTCTGAGTTATTTCTTCTATGTCATTACCAGACCACAGACCAAACACCAGTTCATAATTTTACCACGACTACTATCACATATCTTTCATAGTCTTTTTTCACATATAGTTCTTACGATGTTTGGATAGAGAGTCAGTAGGAGTACATGAGAGACAATAGCAAATTCAAAAAGCCATTCCTGCTTTGGAGACTACCCACAGGTTCATGATCCCCTTGGTTGATGTGTTGGCAGCTGCAGCCCATCAACAGATCTGATTTCAGTTAGGGTTTGGTAATGCGTCTTTCAAATACTTTATTTTTAACAGCTGAGGGCTTTCTGCTCCTTTAAGAAGCCCAGGTAGTGGTTGGGTAAGTGCTGCCTCCTGTGTTACAGGTTCTCAGTTGGTGAGCTATCTTCCTTAAGGTGGGTGAGATATAATTTGGACTGCAAAGTGCTTGTAGGATATAAAACTCTTTGAAAGATGTAGTAGTTTCTATTCAGAAGGATGTCACAGGCCTGTGACAAAGGAATTATCCTCATCCACATCCAAACTCTGGGATACTGATTCTTTTGCTTTTAAATATGCCTCAAGAGAACTGAACCTCAATGTTGCCCTGCAATGGGATTTTCCCAACTTAAGACCCAACTGCTGCCCAGCATCGTCAGTGGCCACTGAGCACAGCCTTGACTGTGTTGTGTGACCTGGGTTATCCATCAGCTGACTCACACTGATGTGTGTGGTGGATGTCTCTGAAAGTACAAGAGGGACCTGTTCCTGTTGGGTCAAAGGTTGTGTTTGTTTAGCAAAAGTAATGAAGGAGTTTACATTACTGTAAGCATTTATGAGGCTCTTGGGGAAGGGCTAACGTGATGATTGGAAAGGTATATCAAAAACTGAGCAAATGCCTACTGAGGGCTTTGACCTACAGCAAGTTTGCAGGGAAGCTGCCCTGTTGGTAATTCCCTCTGAGATGGGAGAAATGAAGTGAACATGAAGGATGGACATGATAATATGCTTCTAGAAGGTAAGAAAGGTTGAAAACTTCCACAGTGCCATATAACTGTAGCAAATGCTGTGCATGGACTGCTAGCCAAAAGCTCATGAAGTTAGCTCATTACTCTCTTCCCGAAGACAAAAAATTCTTATGTTTATCATGGAACAAGAACCTATATGGGTTATCACAGAATAAGTGAAAGTCATTAAGTTCACAGCATACTTATCTCCTAGTAACTTGTTTGAGTGCCTGTAACTAAAGCAAAACAGCGAACATTAATTATTGGGTGAGCTTTGGTTTCTAAGTTTGTATCAGCATCTGCTTTCCAGTCTCTCTTGAAGAGGAATAGGACAAGGAATACAAGTATCTGTCAAAGGGCAAAGCTGAGGTTTTTAAAAGTATGGGAGTCATATTGTCCTCATACTGAGTTCTGCATTAAATGGCCACATTATCTAAATGAAGCTGCTCCTTTTAGCAAAGCTACCCGGTTTTTGGTGTCAGGATTTGGTATGAGTATCCCATTTTTTTTCAAGCACTTGTCTTGACAAGGGAGATCTTGAGTCTAGGAGCACCATTTGTGGCTCTGGAAGCCAGGGGAGAGTCTGGTAGTAGCACCCCTGTGCTGTGCTCTTCTCTTCCAGCTGAACACCTAGTTCAGTCTTTTTATGCAGCTTAGTTTAGTCTAGAGCATGTCCATGACTCTGGTGAGTAATTGCTTGTCCTACCTCTTTCTGCAGGTCTGTTCTGTCCACTCTGTGTTAGGTTTGATTCCCTGTCTGGAAGGAGGTGGAAGTTGTACACTCGGCATATGACACCAACTGTTTCAGTAGGTCTCAGAACCTGTAACTGAATGAAAAACTGGGTTTTCTAGGCACCACTAGATGGTGCCTCTGGATTGCTATTGCTGGGGAAACAGTGATGTTAATCCAGGAAAACGAACAGCTCTGTGGCAAGCAGGGAAGGGAAGGGAATTCTGTCCCTCTATTCCACTCTGGTGAGATCCCTGGAGTGCTGGGTCCAGCTCTGGGGCCACCGACATAAGAAGGACGTGGTCCTGTTGGAGTGGGTCCAGAGGAGAGTGATATGAAGATAATCAGAGGGCTGGAGCACCTCTCCTATGAGGAAAGACTGAGAGTTTGGATTGTTTGGACTGGAAGAGAGGAGGAACCAGGGAGATCTTGTAGCAGCCTTTCAGTACTCATAGGGGACTTGTGAAAAAGATGGGGACAAACTTTTTAGGAGGTCCTGTTGCAATAGGACAAGGGACAATAGTTATAACCTAAAATAGGGTAGATTTACACAAGATGTAAGGAATATTTTTTTTTTTTTTTTTTTTTTTTTTTTTTACAATGAAGGTGTTAAAACACTGGAACAGGTTGCTCAAAGAGGTGGATGGATGCCCCATCCCTGGAAACTTTCAAGGTCAGGTTGGATGGGGCTCTGAGCAACCTGATCTATTTGGAGATGTCCCTGTTCATTGCAGGGGAGAGTTGAATTTGATTACTTTTAAAAGTGCCTTCCAACCTCAACCGTTCTGTCATTCTATGAAGGTGAGCTGCGTGGATTGCACAGTCTCTGCCTCCCCTCAGACTAGGCTGCATGGGCAGGCACTGAGTGCATATCTGGGCAGGCAAAGCTGTACAGCAGAAATGCCAGTGGAAATTGGTTTGTTTTCTTCTTTAAAAGACACTAAACTATGGAATCATTAACGTCTGTTAAGTGAGCTCTCTCCAATAAGAAAAGATGCTTTAGAGAGAAGAGAGAACTTTTAATTCTGTGTAAAATGTGGTTTCTTTTATTTCAGCAAAGATGGAAATTTAGTAGCTTATACTTGTAAGAAACCTGTGCAATTAGGTGAATCACAGGTGCAGAAGTGATCCCTGATCCTGTGGCCTGTTAACGATCTGAGGGACTAATGTTATTCCATTAATAAGCCAAATGTAGAGGGAAGCATATACAAAGAAGTTGGGATTCAGATATGTAGCAATATTAGCTAAAACAAAGCAAGCAAAAAAACTGGGAGTATCCCCTCCAGCAGGAAAAAAAAAATTACTTCTGAGCATTTTGAACATCACCGTACATGTTTTTACATTTTAAAAAAATGTTTTTATTTCCTGCATGCATAACCTTCTGTCAGAGCATTGGTTTTGTTCTTAAAAAATTCAAGGCTTGGAAACTTTTTTTGTCAACATTACCAATAAAACTGGGGTCAGAGTAGCCCAGACTTGTGGCTTGGGTGCCTATTACAAGTCTGAGCTTCTGGCTGTGGGGCCATAATGACTTTACTTTTCTACTGTCGCCATCCCCTGGTCCTCTGTGGCAACATTGGCAGCTCACGTTGTCTTCAGTTATGAAGAACCAGGGAGTGGATGAGGGTACAGGAGGGGAAGAGCTGCATTGCCCTCTGCTTTGCTGTTCACATCAGGTCTGTGTCTGCCTGAGGACTGGTGTATTGTCAGATATACCTCTCAAATGCTTGACGACAATTCTGGCTTGCATTAGTCTGGAGTTACCTACATCAATGAGTATATTCAAAGACTGTGAATAAAGACAGACTGGTGTCTGTCAGTTGTCTAAATGACAAGTACATCTGAAAAACAGATATGTATTTGACCATATTCTCACTGTACCAGGGTTCAGCTCTGTTCTTGATCTTGACTTATGTTTTCCTCCCCCTTTTCCTCTTTTCCCAGTGCTTCCTCTTCTGCTATTATAATCATGCTGCTAAAACAAGTGTACTTTCTGCCAGTGGATGAAAACCTTGGTTCCAGGACACGTCATGCTCTGCCACCGTGTTCCAGTGCTGTGGTTTATGCCAAGGCTGGTGGGGAGGAGAAGCCACGTCTAGAAACTCTTGAGGGAAGGGTGTGCGCTTTCCTGTGGTACACATGCAAAGACAGGATGTTGCTATGTTTAGCTTGGCAATAAAACATTTTCCATAAAATATCTTCCATAAACTTCAGGTGGAACTTTGAAAATTCATCCAGAATACTGCGATTCCAGTAAAAAGGAGAGTGAAAAATCAAGCTACTGTGTAGCATGTTGGGAACGTATGATGTGAAAACACATAAAGTTCTGAAAATCAGTTGGTTTGGGTAGTGAGAGGCAACCCTGCAATTATCAAGTCAGTAAACCTGTAAAACAGTAATGCTGTCACCTCTTATTAAGTCTCTGAATGTTTTTATTTCATCAGTTTATGGTGCCTACATTTCAAAAAGGGGTAATTGGTGGTGGAAGAGGTCTGGAAAGATGTAGAAAATATTTATGAGGTTAATTCAGAAAAATGTATGTAGCAAAGTCCATGCTTAGTTCGCTTATATGTAAAAAGATTAATGTGCTATTGGAGTCTACGAAGTGATGAGTCCGCTGCTAGATGGCTCTCTAACCCAAGAGAAAATTCTGATGCACAGTGGTTGGCACCTGAAGTGAGACAAAGTCTGGCTAAAAATTGAGTTCCAGCTCCCAGCAGTGAGGATAATTGGTTAATGGGGTGACTAATTGCAGGGAGAGCATGAGGTCTGTGACTTAAATCTTGATTAAAAACCTGGCTCTCACTCTCAAAATGCTTTGCATCAGAAAGATGGGGTTTGGACTGGATGCAGAAATTTCCACTAAAGTTTTAGGTCTGCTCTGCAGAGGGCGAACTTCAGCCTCTGAAATAAAGTAATTCTAAAAGAACAACTTTGGAGTTGGTGAGAAGTATGGTTACGCAGACACCTTAGTAGGAATAAGGGATTTTGTTACGTGACATGTATGAGGCTGAGATGGGATAAATGAACTTTGCACAGTGACACCAGTCACTCGAAAGCATGTGCACAGCAGTGTTCACTGGAGGTGAGTAATGCAGAGGAGGCAGTGCAAGACTTCTGCTGTGCCTTGTGGGTTTTACACTGGCATACACTGGCTGCAAGAGGTCAGCTTAAGATCCCCAGTGTGGATTACAGGGCTGCACTATCTCTGGCTCTGGTCTTTCATGAAACACAAAGTACTAAAAGGAGCTGTTGTCATCTGTTGTCTTACAGGTTGGTACTATTCTCTCTCCATTGCAGTGGCAAGTATTATCTTGTGAGCTCGCTGGTTCAGATATCTATCTATAGTAGGACACAGATTTCTCCACTGCATCTCGAGGTTAGTCAGTGGTCTGTTTTCTCCCTATTTGCTTCCTTTTTGGAATTCAGTGCTCCTTACTTGCCTCAGATATGTACTTGTAGCTGAGTTTGCACAACTGTGGTTATAAATAAATGTAATGGCATAGTCCAGTGAGACTGTATTGGCTTGCAAATAATGGTGGGATTTACTGATCAGACTTTATTGTATAGCTGCTTTCCTCAGACTAAAAATGGAGGCAGGGTTTCTCATGCAGAGTTGTGGTGATGTTCAGAAAAGTAAGCTGGAATGAAAGGGAAACCATCTCAGTCTACACCACTTTGAGGGCCATCTGAGGTTCCCTGAAAAACTGTCTCCTCTGCTGTGAGGAGATATCCTCTTCAGAGCATATTTGCCTGCAGAACAGGGCTCAGTCTGGCTTGCTTGTAAGTCCTACTATGTTTCTCTGTTACATGCTGGATAAAGCAGTCAACTTTTGCAGGGAGCTTTGGGGTCTAATGAATGCATCCATGCAGGATGTTACTCTGAAGAACACCAGGTTCAGAGAAGAATGGAAGGGATGACTGATCGGCGCAGGTCCTACTTTCAGTGAACTTATGATGGCACAGTGCTTCCACGGAACAGGACTGTAATTGTTGCAGGAGAGCCCTGCTCTGCAGTCATAAACAAGTGATACGATGCCAAAACATGCTTACAGACTTCTTTAAAAGTCATACTCACAAAATAGCCTCTGAAATATTTCTTTTGCAGGTGTACAGCTGTTGATGGCTAGAAGAGCTCAGCTGTTAGAGTTCCTTGAGAGTCATAGCAAAGATACGCAGCTGTCTGCTGAAGCTGGTCTGAAGACTAATTGGGGTCTTAGGAGAAACTGAGATTCCTTGGCCCTTCAGTTAAACATAAATGAGCACAAAAGGCCTGTTGTGATACAATAACCATTACATTAAATGGATTTTCTCGTTAAAGGGGTTTTCTCTGCTGTGTCCTGCAGAATACCAGATACAATGACCAGATACCTGAGATGTAAACTTCACTGCTTCCTCCTGATGATACCCGGGCTGCATCAAAAGAAGTGCAGCCAGTAGGGTGAGGGAGGTGTTTATGCCTCTCTACTCTGCTCTGGTGAGACCCCACCTGGAGTGCTGCATCCAGCTCTGGGACACCAGCTTAAGAAGGACATGAGCCTGCTCAAGTAAGTCTGGAGAAGGGCCATGAAGATCAGAGGGCTGGAGCACCTTTCCTATGAGGAAAGGCTCAGAGAATTGGGGTTGTTCAGCATGAAGAAGAGAAGGCTCCAGGGAGACCCTATAGCACCTTCCAATACCTGAAGGGGGCTACAAGATAGCTGAAGAGGGACTTTTTACTAAGGCATGTAGTGCCTCTGAACTGAGAGGGTAGGTTTAGAATAGATATTACAAAGAAAATCTTTACTGTGATGGTGGTAAGGCACAGGAACAAGTTGTGCAGAGAAGTTGTGGATGTCCCATCCCTGGAAGTCTTCAAGGCCAGGTTGTATGGGACTCTGAGCAATCTGGGCTAGTGGAAGGTGTTCCAGCTCATGGCAGAGAGCTTGAAACTAGATGATCACTGAGGTCCCTTCCAACCCAAACCATTCAATGATAATTGAAAATTTGCCTCAATAGTGTTTCTAAGTCTCTATAACTTCCAGATGATCTAAGCCATATCTGTTTGCTCACAGAATACTCAATGGATTTTTTTATATTTAAATCAAACACACACATACACACGCTCTCTATTGAGTTTATGAACGGGCCCAGCTTCTTAACCATTTGTAGGCTTCGTTGATCTGCAAAAATACCTCATTGCAGAGACTCTGCTCTCTCTGTGATATGAATAATGCAGAAGAATTGCTCTGTTGAAGCTGGCTTCATTGTCAGTTTAAGCTGAACATGAATAATTGAACACATTTTCTTTTCAGGGACAAGAACAGCTGCTATCTAAGCTGTTTAACCCCATTTGCCTTCTCACGTTTCTCCTTAAGCTTGCTAAAGCCTCTGTGCCTAGCCATGCCATATAGGAATGCATCAAATTCATTTGGGGTTTTTCACTTGCTTGAGGTTGTGTCACAGATAATCTGCTATGCTTGTTAAGCAGGCCTAAATGAGGGCTAGTTACAATTACCGTGTGTGTGCACCACTTGTCTTCAGCTTTAACTCTTTGGTTGCTGGATTCCCACAGGACTCTACTTGGACTTAACAGCAGGGTGCTGGGCAGCTAGTAAGTGCCTTCAGAAAGCTAAACCTTCAGCAGTGAGCAATACCATTAAGTGTCAAGAGATTAAATATTTAAGCAGGTAATGTGGAAACTATGGAATTAATAGCCTGTCAGTTAAGTCTTCAAAGCTACAACTGACCTCCCCACAGATCTTGGGCATCATGGTCCCATTAGGTGAAGGAAGAAAGCCTCTGATGGCTCTTTCCAGTGTATTTTTTTTAAATGGACCATGTCCCTTTGAAATCATGGGAGCTGGCCTGCCAAATTGAACTTCTCTGTTCATTGAGAAATGCAGTATTTGTAATTATCTATTCTTAAACAGTTTTTTTTTTATACAAGGAGAGGATGATATTCTAATTAGATGTGAGGTCCATGATGGGGAAACCTGAAGGGAGGAGGACCTGTAAAATGTTCATTCTAAGAACAGTGCAAGAGCATTCAGAGTAACAATGTCATAGAAATTCACTCCTTCAAAATGGTGGTACTTGTGATTGCCCAATTATATTACTTTTGGTATAGTAATTTCCTCTCACTTGCTAATGTCGTATATTACAAGTGTCTATAACCTTGGGAGTATACTGTGCATTTTAATAAGCACATATTAAGACATGTTCATATTTCTTAACTTTTTTCTCAGAAATCATTTTCCTTCCTGATTAGTAAATCTCTCTTTACATGCTGTTTGTGAAGCATGTGAGTACAAATTCCTTTTTATTTTTTTTTAAAAAGCCAACAC
Organism: Manacus candei; assembly: GCF_025592945.1. Classification (NCBI taxonomy): domain Eukaryota; kingdom Metazoa; phylum Chordata; class Aves; order Passeriformes; family Pipridae; genus Manacus; species Manacus candei. The sequence continues at coordinate 9,362,803 of NW_026138066.1, forward strand.
TGACTTTTTTTTTTTTTCTACTTCCAACATATTTCCATCCGTTGCAGAGGCTTTGTCCAGCAAGAAATGCACTACATTATGAGTGGGTAAGTAAATTCATTAAAAACATGTAAAATGCATAATAAAAATTTTACCTAGCGTTGATGATGGTGCTGTTCTGCATGTTATACGACTTAATTATACCCTATTTTTCACATACTTAAAGCAATAGAGCTTGATAAGCAAGTAGTTATTAGAGATACTTAAGCTGTCTCTGAAAATAGTTTTCTTGAAGGGAGCAAGGGAAGCGTGGTGTGGGAGGGTCTTCATCCTTAAAGAAGTATAATTCTAGAAATAAAATGTTTTTTATTTTAAGTACCATAAGTTGCATGAATTCTGTGGAACTGCTGGCTTATGTCATGGTAGGAGGCAGATTGTTGAGTGATGTTACAGGGAGCAGAAAGTTCTGTGAAACTGACTGTACAGTGGTTGTTGGAGGAAAGCTGTAATGATTCACAACCTGCCTGTTCCTCATATCTTATGGTACTCTTCAAAATTGCAGTCTTTCGGCAAAATTTCCTTTCCCTGCAGCTGTGAAGTTGGCTCTCACCTTCCAACTTCCAGATTGGATATGTTTTACTGATGTCATGGTTTTGACCCTGTGAAATTACTAATACAGCATGAGATTTCTGCTTAAAAAACAAAAAAAAACAAAAACAAAAACAAAAAAAAATCCCCAACTTGAATTGCTGAACAGATGTGCTTCAGAATAGGAACTGGGAGAAAGGAGCAGGGCACCTGGGATGATCTGGGACCCAGTCACTGCTACTGCACCAAAACAACTGGGGATTCAACCTTCTGCATTTGACCTGTGCCTTGCTGGTGGCCTGGCCATGGTACATGGAGATACTGCTGACTTACCCTGAGTTACTGAGGCTGGCAAAGCTGTGCAGGAAAGACCCTGCATGTTATGTTACTTTAAGTTGAGCAGGGCTCTGGTGAGAAGAGCCAAGCTCACAGGTTTCTTCCTAACAGGCTCCAAAGGACTGTGGCTCCTACCAGTAACATTTTTGAGAGGAATCTGAAAAAAGACTCACTTTCCCACATAAATATAGGGGTTTTTTTCCTTTTCCCCCAATGATGAAGCATCACAAAAACCTTGAAAACTGATTGAACCAATAGCTGAACATATTGGTTTAAAGCCTTTCAAAAAAGACATCTGCCCAAAACCTTTTCTGTGAAGATGCCTTAGCCTTATTCTGACTTAAAAATTTCAGCTAGTTTCAAATAGCCCATTTACCGAAAGTCATAAATTGGCTGAGCAAAGGCACTTAGGAATTTAGTGAAAAAGATAAAACTTAAATATGAGCACTTTGGTCCTAACTTCTAAATAGTAAACACTCCATAGAGACCAGGGCAATTTTCTTCTTCAGCACCGTGCCACTGAGGTGGAGAGATAAGTGTAATTCAGCTGGGCATGTTGCAGGTCCGAAAGTTATTTGCAGCCCACACAGGCTGAGCTGTCTCCCCAGCTCTTGCTGAAAGGTCCCTCTTACTTATTTTCTTTGCCTTTTTTTTTTATAGTAGTAGGCTATACAAAAATGTGTTTTTCCTGACTTCAGAAAGTGCTCAATTTGTTTCTTTCTAGTCAGTACATTGGTGGGAAGTGAATGAAACAGAAGAATTAATCTCACCTAATATAAAAAAATGGGCTCCCAAAGCACTAGAGATGCAGTAATTGCCACAAGGCAGGATATGAGTAAAGTTCTTCTCATGGCTGTTTCTTTCCTTTCTCTTTAATATGAGGTTATGCTTTTTTGATATATCATGTCTGTTTCTACTCTTCAGCTTTCATTTGTGTTTAACAGACTCAGTTCAGTTCAGCTTGGGGGAAGACAGCGTTGCTGTTGCTGCATGTTGGATAATGTAGCATGCCCTTCACAGTTCATCTCTTTTCCACCAGATGGTAAAAATCTCAGAAGGCCTGATCTGATAAAAGGACCAGAGTTGGGCTGTTCAGTGAGGGAAATTCTGGAGTTTTGAATGTGGTCTTTCAAACAAAGTAGTAGTAAAAATGGCACATTCATTTTTCACAGCCTGCATGTAGCTTAGTGTTTGGTTGCCTGTCCTTGGCTGTACAGCAGATCTGGAGGTACTGACATGTGGTAGCTACAACTGCTAGAAGGAGATGTCACAACTTGCAAGGATAAATCTCCAGTGATATTCTGAAGGAGTTCAAGTCCTCTCTAATCTTTCTGATTGGATGAGAACACTGTTTAACAGAAAGAAAACTTTAGTATTTCCTACAACAAGCCTTTGTTCTTCTTTTGTTTTGCATCCTTCTAGGTTGAGCTGTGCTCTAGCAAGGATGCAGCAGTATGCAGTGAAACTCATTAATGCCATGTTTTTAGGCCAAGTGAAGTCATCTGTTTGCAGCTGAGTTTATTCCTTTTAAAATAAAGTCCTACTGAGACTCATCAGTGCAGTACCAGAGTATCTCACTTCTCAGGCCTGTAAGGTGGGCTCTGAGTCGCAATGTAGAAAGCAAACTGGACACTAACACGGGGTATGGCGTGAACAGGTTTCTATCTCCAGAGCTGCCTTTTAAAGCTCTCTGTGGTATACTTTGGTATGCTTGGAAGGGAACACAAAGTGAGAAGCAGAGAGGACCCACAGATCTACTGCACTGAGAGCTGCACCAAACTGCTTGTTTTCAGCTGCAGAGCTGTCACATACTGATCTGACGCTGTTCTCCCATGGTGGGCTCCGTCTCTGGAATGGATAATGATGCTAATCAGCCCCTCCACCCTCATACTTCCTATCCTACCATTTGAAGCATGGACATTTGTCCAGGAAGAGTTTGATAAGAGCTCATCTTAAACTCTTAAGGCCAGCAATAATCCTTGCATCACTTAGTCTGAAATCCTCTTCCTTACAGGCTGTTCAGCTACATCACTCTAAACTCAGACTACCCATTGAGTGGCAACTAGTGAAAACATTTTTGTCTGCTACTTTGCACTGCTCAGTCCCATAAACAATAGGTTTTACACTTGGATTTGGATACAGGAAACTGCTTTGCCTTATCCTTGCTGTCAGTAACTGTTCATGAGGCTATTTTCCTTTTATTTGGAAAGACTGGCTTGCAAAGATGAGCATCTTTTTGGAAGCTACACAATTGGAGGAATAAAGTCTGCAGATGTATTTAAATATGTGCCTTAATGTAAAATCCGTGGGTACTCTTGCAAGAGGTAGGCTTTGCTAATGAAGTTTTTCACACTGACCCAAGTCTAATTCAAAGAGTTTTCATGTGCCCAGTTTTTCTCAAAGTTAATGGAAGTCATCTGGAACCAGAAGTAGCAAGCCAGGCTGCTGAAACCAAAATGAGAACATTATCTCTTTCTTATTCATAAGGAGAGGGAGGCAGAGAAATTTGGTACTGAAATTATTGACCTGATTGTGTGTCTTCTAATTACAGCTACTCTAGCTGCAGCAAAAGTCTATGTTTTTGTGATATTCAGCAGCTCATTCCTCACAGCAACAGCAAGCTCTGACTATCGTGGTGTTAGAAAGGAAGCAGCTCTGTGAAGTCTGTTCAGTGCTAATTTAATGAGGTGCAGCTCAGTAGTGTGGTACAGGCCTTCAATCATAGTGAAAGGCGAGGAATTCCCTGCAGGCAGGCTGGAGGAGTTTGGCTCTGACAACAGCTTGCTTCCAACTAGGAGATTAATTTTCTCTGATGGGTTCCATGGAGACAAATGAACCAAAATAAGTAAATAGATTTGTGTTTGGCAACACATTTATCAATAGTTGCCATTTCCATTACAAATCCAATGAAAGAAAGACTAGAATCTGTCTTCCATCCTGCTCCCTTTTTCTTGACAGTGGTGCCAAAATATCTTGTCCAGGGTGGGAAGAGAGAGGAGTTACGAATTTCTTTCTTGTCATTCTTTTGAAAAGTCAGACCTTGATAGTTATACTTAGACTGTTGCTTTGGTTGAAGTATGTAGGTTGCCCATTTTTAGCTACTCTCTCTGAGTTCATGTGTAGAACAATAATCTCTTCCACTCCCTCTGGTCTAGTAGCATCCCTGGATGTAGGCATGCTCTTATCTTCCCCTGTCCTAGTCCTCCGCACCCCCTGTTCCTCCATGGCTAGCTTGACTCTGGTGTACATGAACTGGGCTGCAGCTCTGCCTATTCTGCTATGCTGGCATGTTTGCAGGGCTGTCCCATCCTGGCTTGTCCCAGCAGTGGTCAGCAAAATGCACACAAGCTGCAAATAGCATCTAAAAATTTGGTACTGTGTGACATGCGATATTAACCCTTGCCATCAATAGTTTATATTTGTATTCCTGTAGTACTAAATTACCACCCAGAACAGTAAACGTGCAGTCAATGTGACAGGGCAGCACAAGCTGAGAAGAGGTGCTGATGCACCTCTGACCTCCAAGGGTGAAGCTTAGGTGCAGAACCCAACTGCCCAAAGCCAAAGCAGTATCCCAAAACCTGTTACTCTGTAAAGTGCTGTAGCAAACTAAAAATCGCTTCTCAGGCAGGCAGCCATGTGTGTCCTGCTGTCTTCTTGTGCTGAGCAGGGTTCTCACTGCCTGAAGATGTGTACTTCAGGTGAGCCTGCTGGTGTTTGATTTCCCCTCCAGGAACTCAGTGTGGGAACTGATGAAGGGGGAAAAGAAAGGACATTGTGCCCTGCAAATGAGGAGTCAGATTCTCAGAAATGTACAGTGACTAAGAAGCACCAGTAGAAAATAAGTCTAGCTAAAGTAAAGATGAAGTTCAGCATTTAATTTCTATGTCTAATGTATTTGAGATCCATGAAAATGTAGCTTAGTGTCTGACACTTGGAGAGTGAGGTTTTTAAGCAACTTTTCAAAAACTGAGAAATACATTTTCTTTTTTTTTTTTTTACCCATTCTGTTTATCTAAAGATTTTCACATCTCTTTCAAGTAAGTTGATCTGAAGCTTTATATTAAGCATCTAAAGCTCAGAGCAAAGGAGGTACCTGGTATTGATATGCTCTGTAACTCCCTCTGAAAAGGAAGTTTCTAAGCTGCATCTTCTGGGGGAGCTTTAATTTAAGGAAAAGGTATTGCATATCATTTTGATTTGTGGAAACAGCAGTAGGGAAAATTGCTAATCACAGTGTCAAAACTTTCTACTGCCCTCAAAAACTTTCTACTTCATTTTATTACAGCAGATTTTGCACTCACGTCAAATAGTCTGGATATAGCTCACATCTAGCTGTTGTATCTTAAACCAAGTTAAACTGATCTGTATTATCTAGTTGATGGTACTGATCTAGAGTTTCATTTGAAGGTCACTTTGGTTCAATATTTTTTAGTCCTTGCTCTAGATTTTTAAGTTTTGGTTAATATGTCGTTTCAGAGAGATCATGCTTTAGGTAATGTTTTCTCACCTAGCTCTGGGAATTGAGTATGAAGATCTCAGTCTCTTGGACAATTTTGCATACCCCCTTTAACAAGAGAGAGTAATTAAATTCCTCGTACTTATTAGGGTAGGCCAGGATTTGGACTTCTAGTCAAACTAGTACCCTATCCATGCCGACAGAGTCCATCAGAATGCACTAATGTGGTATGTTCTTCAGTTTCTTCATCATTATTAACAATATCAAACATACGCTGAAGCATTTCTGTCCCCTGTCCTCTTTCAGAACAATAACAGAAGTCTAGAAAATATTGCATGAAAATATAGAAAATATTCCAGCCTTCACCCTATGGGAATAATTGTCTAGTCTGTGGAATTGATTTTTCTACTTAAAATTGAAATGTAGCCACTTTTCTACGGGTGCTTTGCAATTTAAACGTGTGTGTGTGTGTGTGAAGCCCCACATAAGTTCTATTTTTCTGTCTTCTGGACAGCTTACTATTGAAGCCTCTGCAAAGATAACATTTGTCTCTCTACATATAACTCTGAAATAGAACACCAACACATTCTGCTGCAACAGCAACTTTATTTACCCTCTTAGGGAAGGTAAAGATGTATTTGCCTGAATTCGAAATTCAATGTGTATTTTATTAGATCTCCTTCTGACACAAAATTCCTCAGGGTTTTGTATGCAACTGTAGCTAATCTTCTGCAAAAGTCTTGCAAATAAATAGATATGGAACTTTTTTTTCAAACTCCCCCTGATTGTGGCATAACACTGTTGGCAAGTGCTGCTCTAAGACAAGACAAAAAGAAAAAAATCAGTCTAAACCTTCTAAAAACATTCACATCAGCAGCATGAAGTGATTCCTGAATGACAAAAATGCCTTCACTGATGGTAGTCCCTGCAGTACGTATAGCTCCTGCCAAGTTTGGTGAAGTCCTTTTGGAAATACCCTGACTAGCTGTGCTGATGAAAATCCAACCTGGACTCTAGATATTAGCTAAGCTCTCCATGTTTCTTGCCAAGTAAGTTACAGTAAACTGCCATGGGACAGAAGGCATTTGCCAGATCTCTGATCCCATTTGCTTAATTATGCTATTTGACCATATTGCTTTACAGGTTAATAGAAAGGAATGTAGTCTGAAAGCAGGTCTCCAGAAAAGTTACATCTTTTAGAAGTATTTTGTATTGCAGTTGTCTATTTCACTGGATGCCAGCTTATTGTGCTATATTACAATACATAATGAGGAGGCTATTCTTGTGGCTAGACTGGTACAATCAGTTCAGCAGGCTCTCTCAGTGAATGTCTTTCTGTACTAGTAATTACCTTCATTATTCTATTCAAGAGCTTAAAACCTATGTGTGGTCTAATTTCAGACTGCACATCACTCATTCATCGCAATTTCTTAAGTATATGAATTGGTACTTGTGCTGGAAGGTTAATTGTTCCTCTCTAGTGAATAAGCTGAGGTTTAAAAATAAGGGCCAGACTGTCAAAACAATTGAGTCTTTGGTTTTCTTGAAGCGTGCTATCAAAAAAAGAAAGAGATTGAGACACCTAGGAAATTCTAGAGCATTTCAATGTACTCTTTAGCTGTTCTGAGAATTCATTGAATCTGAAGGCCTTTTATGGTTTAGATATCTCCAATCCACTGAGTTTATAATATTAATTGCTTTCCTTTCTTTTTTTAAAGCTCAAATTATCACCATGTACTATCATGTTGCAGAAGTAGTAACTCTATAACTACACATGCCTTAATTTTCTTTTACTTTTTTTTTTCATATTGCTTATGCTTGAGTGGACTTAAAGTGTTGGCAACAGTTTACAGCTGTGGTGGTTAAGAAATATTCTTCACCTCACTGCCTGTACATTGCAGCTACTGTAGCATCTTACTAAACCTGGCAATTTTGACAATATTTCATTCGCTTTTGCTCTCCATACTTATTCCCTAACATCCTTATTGCTAGTGCCAAAACTCTTGGAGTTTTGACAAGGACTTCTTGGAGTCTTCCTGACCAAGAAAACCTCACAGGCTACTCTCTTTTGGGAAGAAGCACCATGTGTGTGTTCATATGTGGGAAGGCAGCTGCTTGCTTAGGGCCATTGACTCACTCACCCTTGTTCCCCTGCCCAAAGTCAGGAAGCTGCTTTATGGGTTGTTACCTAAAATGAAGCCAAATCCTCGCTTTGTTTCCCTCAAATCTGGGACTCCTCTGCCCTACCCTGCTTTATAATTATGCATGGATGTTTAAGATATTGAAAGAAGGGTATCAAAGGTCTCAATAAAATTCCAGGTTTCTCTAGCATGAGCTTCTCTCAGGGGTAAAACAGCTGAATTTAAGGTTTGGTGCTGTGGGTAACTTCAGCTAATGGTTTTCTAAATGTGTTGCAGAAAATTTTGCTCACTGGTAGGATGAGCAAGATAAGATGGAGTGTCCCTCTAAGTTAACTACATTTTTATGATATTCAATATGGAGGAAGCTCTGCCATGTGAAATAATCACTATGTAAGTTTTGAAGGTAGATTTAATAATAGAGTAGAGGGTTTCAGAGACAACTTCAATAAAAATGATAAAAAGCTCCTTTAATGCTTTTTGCTTGACATTTCATCATATCCAACGCTCTTGTCCATTGAAATCTTGAACAAGAAAAACACTTATTTAACATCGAATTGATCCAAAAGAAAATGTTGGTATTTTAATGGAAATCTTTTCCTTCAGGGCTTCTGAATTTATCTGAAATCCAGAGTTGGCTTATGGAAGTAGCAAAAAGGGTGTTTCTTGTCAACATACCTCTTCAGTGGATTTAGTGTCTTGGCCAAATTTATGCAGTGAGGCACAGTAAAGAGGTCCTACCCTGAAAAAGTATTGAAGCTGTTCCTCTTGACAGGCCATATATCAGGGCTAGATCCTGAATCAATTATCTTGGATTTCTTTATTGGCCACCCAGTCTATACAATCAGCAGGACTCTTAGAATTCGTTGAGCAAAACTCTTTAATGTCTTTGAGGTGATTCTGATCCAGGAAAAGAAAGTACAATATATGTCATATTAAAACTGACTTAATGCAAATTTTGTAGATCTGTCACTTCTGATCTCAGCCTACAGAATTAGTCAGGCATTTAGCATCAGTCAAAAGGAATTTGCTGTAGAATATATCTATATATTTTAATGACAAATTAGGAAACATAGCCAAGCTATGATTTTCCTCTTCCCTGAATATTGTGGATAAGGGGGGTGGAGGCAATATCCTTGATTCTTCTAGCCAAACTGTTTTGATTTTACAGTTGAGACTGCATCACATATCTTGTGCCAACTTCATGCTGTGCTAATATAATTTACCAAGCACACAATGCTAAGAAAGAACAATACAATCCAGAGGAAAATCAGCTCATTCTAGTTTCTGCAAAAGAAGTTGCAAAGAACAGTTTATTTCAAAATAAAATTAAAAATCATTTAGTTTTGTTCCTTCAAGCAACAAATTAATTACAGGAGGAGGTAATTGCACAAGAGGATTACCCTTTGCTTCTGTAGATAGAAGAGCAGCAAATCAGGGTGACAGAAATGCTGTGAAGAAAATGGTAGGGGAGTCAGCAGATGACCATTTTTTCTACTGATGTATTTGCATTAGAGTAATCTCATAATTCTCTATTGTTGGCTGGAATTATATCACACAGAGTGTTGGCCTGGGGTATGCTCACTGCTTCTCTCTGTTAAAGAGGTGGGGAATTGGCTCAGACACATAACAGAGTAAGAGCTAACTTCCTGCAGGAACTGCATAGCCCTTCTTACTTGGTTATGAGACCTGAACACCTCAAAGGCAGGCATGCAATTTACATAGTTTATTTAATACTTCAAGCTAAGCTATCTTAGCCTAGTTCTGGATGGTGGGTCATTTTCTTAAGTAAAGAATGAAAAATAATAGCTGCTGGAATTTTATCCTTCCTAGTGTTATGATGATTGTCTTGTCAGTAGTAGTGCTTGAACCATGGCCATGGGAATCCTGCAGTCTAGTTTTGCCACAAGACCTTTAAGGTGTAGCAAGCAACCTATTCAACCTAATACTTTTCTCACAGCAGGGAACTACATGAGTTAATCATGGGTTTATATGGATTTATTTTTTTTTTTAATTAACTGTAAAACAGTCTGGTCAATGAGGTCTTGTTTTGAGTCTGTTAATTACCCACACATCCTATATTCACAGTACAAATGGCACACAACAACTGTTGAGGAATATTTAATCTACCTCATCTCTGGTGCCTGGCTAACACTGCATATTGTCTTCTAGTACACTCTGGACTGCTTTTCTGTTGCAGTACTTTAGAATTGATGTATCCAGATGGCTCAGAACAGTAGGGATCAGCCTCATGAAGGCTTTCTGAGGGTAAGAGCAGGAGAGTTATCTGTACACATGCCCAAACAACCAACAGCCAAGACATTGCTTCCTGAGGGATGTTTTTTCTCCACGGGAGAGGGATCCAGTGACCTACTAAGGGCAATGCTGCCTTCTTGAGGCAACAAGATGGTCAGGGAGGGTGTGATTGCTGTTTAGACAGGCTGCATTCTCTTCTAGCTGCAACCTGCTAACCAAGTGTCAGAGTGTACCAGAGCACTTCGCTGACAGGGCTGAAACAAGCCTTCGCTTCAGGCACAATGATGTGGCTTTGGTTTAACATTTAGGAGACCCTAGCCAAAACTATAGGCTTCTGTAAGGATAGTCACCCTGCCCAGTTTTGCCCTTTAATGAGAAACCTTCTTTACTGTTTCCCCACCTGCAAAGGGGAAAAAGGGCAGAAAATTACCATACTCCTTTTTTATAACATTGCCTTTCAGTTTCCAAACCTAAATGTGTTAAATGTTTTACATTAACTGAAGTATCCAAAGCACTTGTTCAGTGTAGGTACCTGAATGCTTACCTCTTGTCAGTGTATATGTGAGATTAAATCCTGGCTGAATCTCAGCATTTTCAGCTAATGGCTAGGCATATTTTATCATCTTAAAAGGACTGTTAGAAAAATCACCATGCTGCAGAAATACCAGCTTGTTATATGTGTATCAGCTGCTAGTCCACCTTCCAGTTCTTTCCTGAGCTGTGGATTAGACATTTGGTACACAGCAACAGGGACTCTCCGAATAGCATGTCAGAATTGATGACTGCCTGGCAGCCTGCTCTAATCTCTCCTCTGGAAAAATTACCAACTGTTCCATTCTGTTGACATGAAAAATACATCCTTTCAGCTTTAACAGCTATAAACTGGGGCTGTCCCGGTGTCAGGCAGGTTCAGATTCAAGAGCTGGTGACAGGACAGGGTTGATAGTGGTGGCAACCATCTTGCCATCTGTCATTTCTGATGTAAACCCTCTCAGTTTGGTGTCAACCCTATGTTATGCTAAACACTACAACCAAAGAGCAGAATTGTGGTGCCTTTATTCTGTGTATCTAAAAGACGTTTTCAAAGCTCTTTCCTGGCATAAAGATCAAGTGGCACACAACATATTCAGTAGAGCTGGTCCAGAAACAGCTTTCATCCCTGGAAAGCTTAAACATTTAAAAATTACTTTCTCCTTTGGTCCACAGAGGTAGAAATTTACGGAGAGAAAACGCTTTCTGAAAGCCTTCAAATTAGAGATGCTGAATTCTTTTGATCAGAAATTACATCTTTCATTCTGGCAAAGGACAAATAAAGGGTTGACACTTCAAATCTTCTCAAATACAAGACTGAAAAACTGTACTTTCAAACTCTTCTGAGAATTGGCTCTAGTTTTAATGCAAGACTGTTGCTTCTATCCAGACTTCAACCTAAATTTCAGTTCTTAAAAATACCCAAGTTCCTGATGTTTTAACGTAATTCATGTGAAAATTCAGAAACAATTTAGGATCAAGATTAAGACTGTTACCAAGAAGAAGTAGAAAGCCTTTAATTGTCCCTTCCAACCCAAACTGTTCTATGATTCTAAGATTTTTCTATTATTGGTGGGTTTTTTCGGTTTATGCTCTGTGAAACGGATTGGGGGAACAAGGGGATTTTTTTTTTTGGTATATGCTGTAATGATGATTATAGAGAGAAAACTAGAGATTCACTGTGGATTAAGTTCTGGGTTAACTGTGTGTTTTCATAATATCATTTCTAATTTAATTACTCCAGAATTTCCACTTATTTACTATAGCTAATAATATCAGATCCAGAAAAGTTGTTTGATAATTCCAGGGGTTAGCATTCTTTTTTTTCAGGGCTGCAGTGTGATTTTAAAAGTTCATAGGAGCCCCTGAGCTAGAATACCAATAACAAGATGAAGATTATCTGATGTTCCTGAAAATGCCTGCATTGTTTACAAATAGGGATAAAAATCTCTTCCTGGAGTGAGATAGAAAACTGCCAGATCCTGTGCTGTAAATCCAAGTAAGCTGTGGAAGATAACAGGAAAGGAAAAAGAAACAAAGGTGAAAATCTGACCCTTGCAGCCTGGAGAGCCTGAATTGGTCAGTGTGCTGCAGCCCAGTGTCAGGGAAACAAACCTCACCACTGTCTCCAGTCTCCACACCAGAGAAGTTGCAGGCAAGAATGGCAATTGCAATTGTTCTAACCGTTGTCTGATCTTATCTGTTAGCTTTCCTACAACACTACTTTCAAAATCCAACCTAATACAGAAAAGCCTCATTATTACAGTTTAAAATTTAATGTAGAAAAGTGTATGTGTGTGAGTGGAAGGGTGTAATGAGCAGCCAGAGTCCTGAGGCTTTCTGCAGACGGGCTGTGCTGATTATTGTGAGTATTTACTCCTCTCTTTTTGCTCGTACATGCATGGTGTTGATAGCCATTTCTTCCTTAGTCTTAGGCTGCTGTTTGGATTATTTTTCACACTTAATCACTCTACTTCCATGCTATCTTTTAATTGTTATCTCTAAATCTGCTCTTACCAGAACAATAGGAACTCCTCCATCCCAGTGTGGGCGGAATGGTCCAGCAGCTGTCTGGGGTCAAACCACGACACAGGGTTAGTTGCAAGCCCTGCCTGGCTAATGCTTTAGGATCTCTATGTTATTATTACCACCTTGATTGGCTGTCCATGTTCTTCATTGCTACTTTATAGTGCCTTTTGCTCACAAGCAGAAGTGTATGCCATGCAAACATACCTGCCCCCAGGCTCTGTGAAGATAGAATGAAATGGCCATGGTACAATCTACAGCAATTCTACCCCTCAAGGGACCCAGCAGGCCCCTTTCTCCCATGTCTTAGCCTGTCTAGCCAGGCTGGAAAGTACAGTTGGTGCAGAAACTGCTACACCCTGTGTCTCCTTACCAGATTGTTGGCTTTGCCCTGTATAAAGGCAGCACTGGCCATTGACTGCAGGGACACAGGCAGCCCAGAGAGCTTTACACCGAGTTATTCCTATCCCCTTTGGGCAGCACTAGTTCTGTGTCTGCTAGAGGCGGCCACTTTCTCAAGGATGAGGGGCTGGGATGACAACAGGCTGTCATGTACTCAGTCAGACTAAGCTGCTATACTCTGGGGACTGGGTGCAGGAAAACCTGAGGAGCATTCTACATTGCCAGTGGCTCTTCACAAGAGACAGGGAACCATGCTCTGGGTTTAGCAGAAATCCAGAGGCTGTTGGTTGCAGACAGACAGCTAACACTGTATATAACTGTGCAGAGTTATTTGGGTTGTTCTTGCTTGTTCAAATGGAGTCATATGTTTTGCATTGTAGTCTTGGTGCCGAAACAACCGGGTTCAAGTTGCAAAAGCCTTTTGATGTCAGAGCAAGATGACAGCCCAGGTGCTACCAGCACTCTATTTCAACTGTGTTGCTACCTGAAAATGGCTTCAGGCCAGGAGATATTTAGAGGGGTCTGAATAAAATAAACTGAGCGTTGAGGCGTTTGTATTAAAGGAGGTAAATTACGCAGCCAGGGGAAAGGAGCTGCTCACCCAATATATTGTTAGTAATAAACCTACTGAGTACTGTGTTGCAGGTAGCAAAGTGCAACTGCAAGGCTTGCCAGCAGGAGTGGCAAGGGAAGCAGAGCTATGCTCCTGTTTGGAGCAACGGTGGAACCTCATGGTCATCTGCTGAGAATGTCTATACACCAACAAGCTTCTTTGCTTTCCCTGCTTCACATCCAGTTACTTCGCACACTGGGGGACATTGTGGTAAGTAACACAGTGCAGTGCCTCTTATTTCTTAGCAAGTCTTGCACAGGAAGCCTTAGGAAAGCAGATTACTGGTAGCACGGAGGTGGAGAAAGGTGCAAACAACACAGCAGTCTAGGTAGAAAAAACTATTTGTTACTGCTCTAAAGTGAGAATAAAACAGAAATAAGCAACAGTTGGTTTTCTTGTTGCTACAATATCCTAAAATAAACTCACACTGGGACAAGTCCAGACAATTCCTGAGACCCTGTGCTCAATATAAGGTCTTCGGCCTCTAAGTCACAATAAGAAAAATCAAATTTATTGGGTGTTACAACAAATCTTAGTGTCATGGGGGGTGAAAAATCCCCTGTGATGTAAGTGTACTGTTCAGTGCCAACATTGCTCTCTAACAGGAGCATGTCTGTAATCTAGTCAAACAGGCTTACTGTTTCTTTTATGTTAACTTAGTGAGGCCTCCTTATTTCTGCTCATAAAAATCTTTCAAACTAGAACATAAAAGTGTCTCCTATGTTTGCACACCCCATTAACAATTGCCTTATTACACCCACTCATCTATTCCTTTTCTTCTAATACTGACTGCAATGCAGATTACATAGCCAGAAAATGAATGTCTTGCCAAAGCTTAGGTGCACATCAAAATTGCCTTCTGAACCACCACAGACTTCAAATTCTATCAAATTCCTCTTCTTGTATGCTGTGAGCACTGCCAATCGCAGAACTAATCCGTTTTCACAAACAATTCTTACACTGAATGGCAAAATGACATCACAGGAACTGTTAATGTAAGAGATTTGTGCAATACAAAGAGAAGCAAGTACTTGGTGTGTTCTGCTGGGCCCAGCTTTAACTGCATTCACACAACAAAGCTAGCCCAGAGATTTGAGGAATAATAAGGTTTGAAGCGCTGTCACCTTCATGGCTGGAAGGTTGGCTAGGGAAACCTCAGCATTTGACATCAGGCAGGAGGCTGGTTGGGTGAACCATGTGAGTTGATTAGTGACAAACAGAGTATCTGTTTCATTAACAAGTAATGAAATTTCTAAAGATCCCTGGTCATTGCCATGAGCCAGTATAAACATATGGTAACCTTCAAACTATCAATATTTGAGGAAACAGTGGGTGAAAGCCAATGTGGCTGTGCTCAGGGCTGTGCTGCCTGAAGACAGTATGTTTAAAATGCTTCTGTCAGGTTATGTAAAGTGTAGTGATGGTGGTGCTGGTGCAGGAAAAATGGTGTTCAGTAAAAAGGAATTGAGATTTGGCCCAACACCTCTGTCTATCTGACTCCCCCATGCCTGCTTGCCAGGAGGCAGAGACCTGGAGCCTCAGAGTTGTCAAGAAATTCCCCCACTTACACATCCTTGACAGATCAAGAGGGTCTCAGCATAAAGCAATTACAGCAAACTGGAAGAAAAACCCTGACAGTGAGTCAACAACAGTTGGGAGTGGGGGTGGAGGAAATCCAAGTTATAAAAGTGAAGCAAGGGGGTGGCATGGGGTTGCCTGCAGCTATTACAAATAGCAAATGATGATAGGACTGGAAAGCTGTTTTGGGTACTAATGTGACTGGGTTTGAATGCTTGGAATAACCCTAAGCGAGTGTCTCAGAATGGTTTCTCAAGACCCTGCTCTGTAAATATAACTTAAAACTGCTCAGAGGAACCTCCTAGTTGACTCTGAAAACTGTTGATGTTCTTCCATGTCTTTATTGCAGTAAACAGCTTTACACAAGGCCAGGTTTTATGTTTACAACAGTACTGCACAAAAAACTTCTTTTCATAATCCCGTGGCTAAATTCCCAATTCATCAAAACAGTTATACTGTGAAGCATTTGGCCAAGTCTCAACTTAAACTGGACTGGAAGGGCATGAGTCCAAAGCAGTTAAGAGGTCCATCATGCATTTGGGCTCAGGGGACTGAATGTCTCATTGATGGATTGATTGATTATTGTATGACTGATAAACCAAAAATATGGCTGAGCTGAGTCCATGCTTCCCTGTTGAATCATGAAGGATTATTCAGTCTGCCTTTCTTACAGTTACCTTCTTTGAATGTACTTCATCTGCTGTAGTGTGAAAAAAAGATTTATTAACTGGCTTCATGGCAAAAGCCACACCTCGATTACTCATGGCGGGGACCCAATTAAAGAGAAGTTGATTAGTAGGTACATTTATGAGTCCCTCCCAACTTGAGATATGCTGCAATTGCAGCCACAGTAGTCTAAGTTCTATAGTGATGAAGAAACCATCCTAGAAGGGAGGTACATGCACTGCATATTACATATGATGAAACCAGAGAATGTTCTAATTCTTCCTATTTCTGTTGAAACTGCCAAAGCTTTTGTCTGTGAGACATGTAACGAAAACACATTTCTTAAATTTCCTTTGTCTGTGTTACCTTGAAAGTCTAGCATCACTGATGACAAACAGAAGCAAAATGGTATTTGCATTAGTAAGAGATTTAATTATATTTTTTCTAATGTCTGAAGACAATATCTTAAATTACTTTGTCACGGGGGGGTTTTTTCCCCTCATGTCTCTTTGCTGTCTTTTTTTCTACAAGACTTGCCTTGATAAACTGGTACATTTGCTGTTTGGAAGCCCATTGACTCCTGCTGCTCATTCTCCTGACATAAAATTGAAAGAGAGATTTCACTTTAGTGTGATAAACATCAGGCATGTTCTCTCTCAACAGCTTTCCCCCACTGCAGCTCTGTTGATTTACACCTCAGTAGTTACCTTAATTTAGAGCATGAGAGAAACTTTTGAAACTACAGATTAAAATCTGAACTTGCTTGACTTGTCCATTCCTTCTGAATAGCTGTTTTCAGTTGCATATAGTTTTCAGCAAGGTCATTTCAGTTCAGACTTTCTGAAAACCAGCAAAAACTCTGAAAGTCTGGCAGTACTTCTGTAGCAGTCAAAGACAGCATTGTTGCTTCAATTAAAAAAGCACAGACCCCAGTGGCCTTTACCAATGACTTCTGTGTCCTGTTCTTGGGGTACCCATGGAATGGCACTATAAATCAAAAGGTGACTGCACTTTGTTACTGCTACAGAACCTACCAGGCAAAATTTTCAGTGAAAGACTTCATGTAAGCATTGCTGTTCTTTATCCGTGAAGCTACGACAGTAGCTTTGCTGGGAAGTCTCTAATAGTGATTTGTCAGCTAGAGCTGGTCAGACTGCAAGAGCTGGGTAAGTATATGTATATTCTCATCTGCATTTTATGTTGATCATGGTAGTAGCTGCAACAGAAGCTGTATCAATGATAGTTGCAGCTGCATTCCAGTGGCAACAATTTGACACTCAGATAAAAAGGTCACTTGGGCCAGCAAACCTGAGAGAGTTGTGTAGGTATTTGTAGCAGAGTTACATCCAGTCTAATAAATTATACACGTCCAGGATTTTCCCTGGATACTGAGGGCAACTGGCATGGAGTGGCCTAATTCTGTGACTGTAAATACTGCTGGACGACAAAACAGCATGGTTTGTACAGTCTACCTATTGGGAACACTTCCAGCAATGCCTTCATCACTGAACCAGGTGTAGGGATGGTTGGTGAGTACCTCAGTGCAGTTTGCAAGCAAGGTGTACATAGGAATGTCCTCCCCTCAGGTCAGAAAGATCCTGCCTGTGTCCCACTTACCTCATCACAACTGACCTGCATGGTCTGATTATGGAACCTTTGCAGAGGGCTACTGATGATTCCACTGCAGACTTGAAAACAGTGCTCTCAAATGTTTGTGATTATTGAATTACTGCTGTTTCTTGAGGTGAAAAATCTGTGCTCATTTTGAGAAATGATACACTGTGAATTGTTTTCTCAGCTTAATTAAAATTTTAAAACAAGAAAGAAAAAGCATGATGTGATGTAACTGACATAAATGCATACTGAGAACTGAATGGTGTTTCCCAAAATATATCATGCTTGAACAAAGAGTAGGGAGGATGCTAGGAACCAGGCTCTGGAATATCTTGCTTTCTTCTGCAGTTGGCATTATTCCCCCTTTGTGTGACAAAACCTCCTGTCTGTATGAGCTAGCAAATGAAAGATCCACTCCCCCTGCCATCTGCTCTCCTGCGTGAATAATTAGGAGGAGGAAACAGGACCAGCTCGGGAAAAGAGGGAAACAGAGAGCAGGCTAATGTGGGGAGAAAAATATCCCATCAAAACTAGCAGCAGGCTGGGAGGAGGGAGAAGGGGGGAAATGGATTTCCAGCCTTAGGCAAGTGCAGCCTGCAGTGAATGATGCTGTTCACAAAACAACCTGCAGTGCTTTGAGTGGGAGAGCTGCGAGGGAAGGGAGCAGCATTTCAGTTCCAGGAAACACTGTCCTCACAAACACGCTTGGGTGAGCACTGCCGAGGATGCTGGAGTTCTTAAGGCTGTCTCTGCAGCTTGTGATTTGTGTTGTGTCATCATTAAGATGTTCTGCACTGCCCAAGCAGCAGGAGAGGAGATGTGATCACCTTCAGAGCAAACCTGCTCCCTGTTTGTATCTTCTGAGTATCTCAGTCTTGCATTCAGTTGATCCATTTCTTTTTGCTGTTAACAGTCTCATGTTGTCCTTTATTTCTCAGAGCAAGAGATTTATACTCCACGTTACCATGTGGGATATCCAGAAACAAGTGCCAAAGACGTCCTTCACAACATGACTCTATCTAATGTTGACTCTTCATACAGAGGGCAATGTTAGTAGCATTGCAGCACATGAGAGCTTCCACCTGTAGCTCTGGTTTATGTTCTGTGGGTTCACAATCTTTATCACCCACAACTCTTAATGTAAAGCTGTGGTTCTTTTGAGGAAATTTAGAAGCACTGACATACAAGTAAGAACACAAATATTCATCTCATGTGTCCAGTGAAAAGATTTGCAGACCACCTTACAGGTAACTAAAGCAGTCAGTCGCTATCCCAACACTCAGTATTGTGGTTTTTTCCCAGTGAACCCTTAAATGAAAATGTGAAAAGTAGCACTGAGTGACTTTTTCCTGGTCATCAGCCAGGACAGAGCACCAAGACTTGTGACTGCCATTGTATGCAGTATATCGTTTGCAAAGTACATACCATGCAATACTGTTTTCTGGTCTCAGAACTGTGGCAACAGGTAGTAAATGCAAGACTGAAAATGTTGAGCTCTGGGTAAGATTGTTGTTATCCCCTGTTTAAGTGGAGACTTTTGATTTAATTGGAGATAACAGTGATGAACACTGGGATGCTTGGATGTGTAGGATGCAGTTCTCTGCTGCTTTGGCTCTGGGAGGTATTCCAATATGCACTGCAAGAGAAGAACCTCAACTCCACTTGTGCATACACAAGCATACAAATGCTTGTATTCTCTTTTCATTCTGTAGTAATGACATTTTCACCACTTCCTTCGGTTATGTACCTTCTGTATTTAAACACACATACCTCCTGCTCACACATGCACACACATTTTTGCAACATACCATTTGAAAGCCTTGTTTCAGAAGGCAGGGTTTCCTTGGGTTTTTGTGTATTTTTTTAATTCACTCCCCTTTATGGCAAGTCTCCAACTGCCTTTTTGATGTGTGATATACCTGTCTCAGAACAAGATGTGCAATTCTGTATACCTATCCACTCACTCTTGTTAGCCATGGTTATTCAACTTTGCTTTTGCTCCCTTTGTATAAGGTTGGAATAGGTTTCTTTATCAAAAGGAAAGTCTTCTAGAAGTTCCCTCAATATAATTCCTTTCTTCTGCAATAACAAACTGCAGCTGCATTTCTTACATTTTTGTTTGGTACTAATGGACCCATTTTGGCCACTACCAAAGCAGAATGTGCATATTTTATCTTCTCTCACCTTTACCTCACCCTTGTGGTTTCTGTTGATTGTTTGAACTTTTATTTCATGCAGTAATTAATGTGTTGTAATAAATTAATTCTTGGCTTTCTTTCTTCCTTCATTAATGCAGGAAATGCTTTGTAGTTCAAAGAGGTTATGTGTCTGCCAGATTTCACACAACTCATTAAAAAGGAACTTTAAATACTGCAAACAAATCCACCCTCAACTCAAACATGGAAGGGAATATGGGAAAGCATAGTGGTTCTACTTGCATATGAATCTCTCCCTTTTGCACAGGTAAGCTTATTTTTTCCTAACTGACATTCCTGATACTTGACTTTTTCTTTATTTCTAACTTGCAATTTACATATTAGAACCAGAGAGCTTCAATTCAGAGTGAGGGCTGCTCTGCCCTCACTTTCATAATTTCTAAAAAAAAAAAAAAGAAAGAGAAAAAAGGTATTGTATTTTTTTCTCTCTTCTTTGTTGAAGCAGAAGATGTTTTGTTTTGGTTTTCTCCTTCTTAGAACTGGTAGTCCATAATCTGGGACAGTATCTATCTGTTTAGTGACCACAGTGAACTTCCTTGTATTGTAGTGGTTTGAAAGCCTGGAGGACTTAAAGACATGTCATAATTCATTAAAATGTAGAGGCTTCATCAACCCACAGTCGTTACTGTTGATCCTTTTAACTTTTACTGCAGTAAAGAATCCTTGTGTGTTTTCCTTCTCTCTTTAATTAGAGCAGACAGAAGACTTCTCTGAGGTTCTGTGTCTGTTGAATTTCACACATTGCTTTATTTGAGTAAACAGACCCCACAAATATGTATGGAGAAGAAGGCCCAACACATATAAATTGTTGCAGCTCTTTTCTGAAAATATAAACCTCCCTGAGTGTTTTACTGGTAGTGCTTACCATGTAGTCGCACTGGCAGTATATTGCAAAGTGGTTTTAAACTTCTGCTCTAAGTCCTATGTGGAATAACAGAACAGGCAGTGATTGCCTGGCAACATACATAAAGAAAGGGCAGGTGCTATAGCTACAACATTTGGGGTTCTTGGTGTTGTATTTCCTTCTCTGTGGGGTCCCTTAGAACCTACTGACTGGAGAAGATAAAAGAAGCTTATGTGGAAAACAGCATTTGACTGAGATGTCTAAGGACATCTGGCCAAGAGTCCTGGGTCTGGAAGGTATAGAAATCTTGAATCTGTCCAGATACACTTAATCAAAAAACATAAGAAGCTGGAGAGAGAATTATATCTTAAATATAAATTTAAAACTCATGAATATGAAAAGACATACATCTTTTTGTCATTGTGTCATTTAGGCAGGAGGTCATTTAGGCAGCAGCAGAAGTAGAAACAGTTAAGAAACAGGGAAGAACTCATGGTAGAGACCTGTGTGAAGTCTGTCTGTGCTGTAGACAGGGAAGTGTCCTGTTCAGGAGGCGGGATTACTGTGTGGTTTTGCTTAAGTGTACTTGTGGGGTAGTACTGGTGAAAACCAGTGAAAATTTATGAGGTATCATTGCCCCTCACTTAAATGCTTTATAGACATAACATATAGCCCATTTTTTACTACTAAGGTTGTAGACAGTCTTAATCTGTGCCACAGTCCCTAAAGCCAGAGCTGCTGCCTTATGAGAACTTGGAATTGTACTTGCATGGCACAGAGCACCATGCTGTGGATACCAGGACTGGGGTTACAGCAGTGGCATCAGCTGGACCAGGAGCACCTGAGCTAAGGGGGCTGACCCTGCCACTCACACAACAAGGCAACTGGAATAGTGTATAGACCTGAAGGTATTCTCACATGGAGCTGGGTGCTTCAAAGACATAGCCTAAGAAATGTTAGGGATTACTCTGATTTATGCAATCCCAGAAAAATTATCCCCAAAGAAGAACAGACTAGTTCCAAAATTACTGTGAAGGCACATTTATTTATAATACTCCGGAGGAGATACCAAAGGTACTGAGTGGAAATAGTGGTCAATGCCTGCCCTGGCTGTGCCATTTGGTCCTAGCAATTCTGTCAGGTGCTGTAGCATACATCCAGCTTTCTCAAATTCATTCCAGCCTTCTGCTGCTGTCTCCTTCTCTTTTAACATGCTTAGAGAAAAGCATTTATCCATCAGTGTTAAGGAACATGTTCGTATTTTGACCCTCTTTATCACTCAGTGAGTAATTCTCAATTAAAACATGACTTTTCTGTTAACATTTTATGTGGTTTAATTTTAAAGCCTTAAGAGTATTTCATTACTGTAGCCCTGCTAAGTGAGCTGTATTTAAATATGTTTCTTGCCCACTGCAGACTGCTATTTGAAACATTTCTCTAGGATGTTTGCATTCATGAAAGAATTTATTCCCTGACCTTTCTTCTGCAGACTTCAACCACTTCAAGCAAGAGAAACCTGCATGGCTATACCAGATTCCTTCCACATCACCTGCCTGCCACTCTACTTCACAATTTCCCCCCCTATCCCCTTGTATACTCCCTCCTCATTCCTCTTCCCTCAGCCTGTCCTTTGCAATGCCCTGTGTTTTGTGATAATGTCAAATATGCCTCTGTCCAGAGCCCAGCTAGGCCACACTGGCTAATGTTGCTGCAGAAGAGTATGTAGCTGAAGTCTTTGTGTCATGCAGAAAAATGTTTCCATCCATCCTGCCAATCCATTTCTTTCAAGGAAATAATTTCATACCGCACTTACTTATTTTAAGACCTTCCTCTCTACGGCCAGTAAAAGGATAGAAAATTTTAAAAAACAGCAAGGTTTAGTTGCCCGTATTCATAATCCCATCCATACCTTTCTCACAGTATTTTTAACCTTGATGTTAAAAAGCTGAAATGAACCTTAATCAGAACATCTGTTTTGTTTTCTAATACATTTAAAAGTTTTTTTAAAGGAGAAAATGAGCAATTCAGAAAAAAAATTCCTAAATCCCAGTTTCTTTTTTTTAATAACTGTAACTTCAATTTTCTACTTCCAAAACCGCAGAAGTATTATTGAGATTTTGTAACAGAGTACTGCTTTAGACTTCAAACCTCAGCAAAAAAGACAGCAAGCCAAAATGTGAGCTTGTATGTGCCAGGAAAAAAAGCAAAGCAAAGTAAACCAACAAAAACAACAACAACAACAAAAAATAACTACCTGTATTGCACTGCTAGAGAACTGAAGGAGAAACCTCCTCTTATGCTGATATGAGGGATAAACTTGAAGGCTGGATGCAGTTGTTTATGAAAAGGCTCAAACAAGAACTGTAGGACCCAGGGTAGGACCTTTGCAGTTGTGAAATTATGACATTGCTAGTAAAACTCAACCTTGGTTGAGGTGTATGGGGGGAAGAAAAAGCACTTTTCCTTTCCACTGGAGCAATGTGTGGGTCTAGTTATGACTAGGTCACTTAGTAATAATTAATTTTCTGTGGGCTGTACAGAAATAGCAAGTGGCTACTCTGAAGGTCAGGGAGGGAAGAAGAGTTCTTGGGAAAACTGTGAAAATTTCCAAGATATTTGGGATATAGAGGTAAGAAGATATGGTCCTAAACCATGACTTCAGAGTCTGCAGTGAATGCTGTTAGGTTGAATACCCTCAGGGTACAGCCTTTATTGTTTTAGGCAGAACAATAGGTAATAGAAATGGAAAACTTTGCTTAGAAAAGATGGTTTTCCTGCCATGATATATGGAGGTGGGGGATAAACCAGATTTTGTTGTGTCATAATATGTCTCAAAAATGTGCCTGAAATACTGAAAAGCATTGAGAATTCAGTGTGATTACAGAAAACAAAAAGTAATATTAAAGTTTCTGAAAGAGTCTCTTTTCTTCTCTTCCTTGTTAGATTCAGCCCTAGACAAGATAAGACTTTGCAAATGAAACTTGTTTTGAAAGTAAAGTCATGGGTATGTCTAATCTTCCAGGTATTTTTTTACATGACTTTATATTTGTGTTTAGTTGATGCCACCATTTTTTAACCTAAATTGTATTTTGAATTACTGATGATGTAATTTCAGGGCGTAGGTATTCTTTTTTGCAGCTCAAACCATCAGAGCCCAGTGGGGGTTTATTCATATACTTGAGGTTTATCCCTCAGTCATAAACCTTGTTATAAACCTTCTAGCTAGGAAGATAGATAGACCTGCGAGAATGAGACAGCCCCTCCCACACCAAGGGGCTGCATGGAATCCAGTGCAGGGCTTTCCATTTCACTGTCTAGTGGCTGATTTCACTTACTCTTCGTCCAAAAGTCCCTGAGCTTTTATAAGCAAGCACATTTCTTGTCAAAACTGTTGCATTTCTCTTGCGTTAACCCCACGGGACACAGTGGTAAGTCAGTGCTGTAAAGGTGGTCAGTTAGAGCAGTGATCCTCAGAGACACTGCAACAACCCTATGGGGTATCTGGGATTGGGAAATCTCCTGCTGTACAAGCTGATAACTCCTATCTTGAGCTGTATAGACTATTGATCTGAGGGATTGATGGAGAGCAGCTGAGCCACAGAAAACAATCAGAAGCAAGATTGGAGTCTCTGAAGGCATTTATTTTGGTTATTATGGGTATACATCACTTGCCCCACAACCCATGTTCATGCAAAGCAATGTTTCACAGTGAGATGTTGCCTCTAAAGCTAAGGCCACTTTGCCCTTGAGCATTTCCTAGGAAAAAAAAAACCTGAAATGAACCTATGCAGTGTCTATAAGGTGGTTTCCTCCAGCATGCTCTCTGGTCCTTTTTGTAGTTGCTTGGCAACCAGGGGAGGGAGGAGGAGGAGGAGGCGGAGAAGAATGTGAGAGCATGGAGGCATCTGAAGAAGCAGATTTTCTGTAGCAAGCCGATTGGCCAAATCAGCTCTTGATTCTCCTGAGCTACTCAATCGCAATAGGTCATCTGCATTGGCCCTTTTTAGATGATTGTCTGCCAAAGGTAAGAATCATGGTTCTGCTTTAATTTTACATGAGTTTCACTCTAAAATGAATCCTTCAGCAGTGACAGAACCATTCTTCTCCAGACAGAATAAGTCAGGTAAGAAAAGAGATTTGATCAGTGCACAAAGCTGACCTGTGTTGTGTTAGCTACCCTGTGTGATTGACCAGTGCCCCTTGGCTTAAAGAAAGCCAAAAAAAGTTCAGCTCAGCTGTCCCTTCTGAACATGATGCTTAGCCTCAGATTTTGTACACGATGTTTTCCCCAATTGTCAAATGGCTAGAAACTTTGGAAGATGATGTAGGTTGTTCTAATTCAAGAAAGGAAAGAAACAAAAATGTGGAAGTTTCCATCTCCAGTTAAATATGTACAGTGTAGGATTTGTTGTTTGGATGAAAATAGTCTTAGAGGCAACGAGGATGTGAGAGAAAGAAGTCAAAGCTGTGCTTTGTGAGTTACAAACTACCAAAATGAATCTCACTTTCTGATGAGCATCTTGGCCATTGCTCATCCATTCAGCTTATGGCCCAATGTTGCAGGAGTCTCTGTACAGTAAAATAACTTCTGTAGGAGATATAACAATAGTCTCTCTTCTAAATAGCTGATAAAATCTTGGTACCATTACTCTCTGCCCTGGGGAGGATCCAGAGGTGAGTATCCTGTTTGCTTTGTTCAGGTTTGGGCCCTCTATTTCCTGCATCCTAAATCGGTGCCGTAACCATTGGGATATTGCCTATGCTGACATGGACTTACGGCAGGTCTCTCTTTTTCTAACCTTTGGGAGGAGGAAACCTGTCCTATCGATAAACAAGAGCACTGTTTTTGCCTTGGAAACTTCCAGAGCCTTGAAACAGTGCCATGCAAAATATGGCATGGGATCTGGTGAAAAAGTAATGTACTTGTATTTTAAAAGTTTATTGCTATTACATAGGTTGTAATAGCACGCAAAGAGCCTCATGGGAAAAAATGATATTTGCATTTTCTTCTGTTAGAATGGCATAGTGGGATAAAACAAGGCTTCTTAAGGCCTCATATTTCTGTTGTGTTTGAGATAGCTCAAAGTCACTGCAACAAACAAATTATAGAAAAGTGTTACTGAACTGTAGAATCATAGAGTCATTTGGGTTGGAAAAGACCTCTAAGATTGATTTCAAACATTAACCTAACACTGCCAAGTCTACCACTAGAATATATCCCTAAGCACCATATACACATTTCTTGTAAGTACCTCCAGGAAAGGTAACTTGATCACTTTCTTAGGCAACCTGTTCCAATGCATGACAACCCTTCCAATGAAGAATTTTTTTTTTCCTAATATCCAATCTAAACCTCCCCTACC
The DNA here is from genome assembly GCF_025592945.1 of Manacus candei. Taxonomy (NCBI): domain Eukaryota; kingdom Metazoa; phylum Chordata; class Aves; order Passeriformes; family Pipridae; genus Manacus; species Manacus candei. Next base: position 9,388,411 of record NW_026138066.1, read on the forward strand.
CCATTTTCTCCTGTCACTTGTTACATGAGAAGAGACCATACCCCTCCTTGCTACAGCCTCCTTTTAAGTAGCGGTAGAGCTATAAGGTCTTCCCTGAGCATTCTTTTCTCCAGGATAAACAACCCCAGCTCCCTCAGCCACTCCTCACTTTTACTTACTGAAGTAAGTAAAGAATGCCAGTAGAAAAAAATGTTTTTCTTTCCCTGGGTTAGGATATGATAGCTAGAAGGTCTTGAAAAGTTTATTTAAATAAGTCACTATTGTTGAAGAATTAAAAATTATTTTAATTAAGAACATGTTTGGGACACAAAAACATGTTTTCAGTGGGATGGTAATAGGCTGTTCATGGAGACCACCACACACATATGCAGTAGCATTGAAGACTCAGGATAATGCCTCAATCTGACTAGGTAAAATGCAGCTTGTCCCAAATGCAGTCCACTTCAGAAAATAGCATCCCAGATACTTCTAAAGAGTTCATTCCTGTTCTGCTATGCATTGCTCTATTCTTCATCTCTCTATCACCCCTTTCTTTATTCCTCAGATTCCTCAGACTTATTTCTGTGGAACCTGACCCTTGAATGCCTCTCCTGCTGTTACGCCATCTCAGGAGCATGTTTGCCAAACTGACAGCTGTTAAAGAGGGTGTCATAATATGAAAAAAACAGCTCACTTCAATCTCTTGTCTCTGCCATGTATTGTGGGTCCAAAATAAGCCTACTTGGTTGTGTGCAGCCTAATCTACTCCTGCTGCTACAATGTGATTAGCTAACAAGTGTTTTTTGAAAGGCTCTGGCAAAATTGCAGGGAGGGGGCATGAAAAGAAATAATCAGTCTCATTTGCAAGTAGATAACAAATTAAAGCCTTGTTTTATGTTCAGTTACAATCAACCTGATGTTGGACACTATTAGCAACCTATAGATATGGTACTCAGACACAAGGAGAAAAACTACATCAAAAGATCAACATTTACAACTCAAGGTATTGAAACATTGCCACAACATGCCAAGTAAAGCAGACTGACAATCAATCTTGGGACTTAAAAGATGAACAGGACAACAGATATGAGAGTTTTAGTTATGAGACTACTTATATCTTGAAAATGCATAGTTTTTATTAGCAGGGTTTTTTTCATCATTTTTTGAACTTTTGGATCCCTGTCATATGTACCCTTTTGCCTTGGCAAGTATCCTACTTGGAATACAACACTCACGACAATACAATCATTTATATCTCCTTAAGTTTCTCAATTGCTTCTTGTTTTCATTACTAACCACAGTTCCTCTCACTTGGGAATGCAGAGGGAGGGGGAGAAACTTTCACAGTTTATTCCATTTGCCTGGGTGCTTAATTTTCCCTAATTTTGGATATGCTCCCACTTATTGTTCCTGCTATCCAAAAGGGTTTTATGCTTTCATTTCAAAGGAGAACACCAAAGCTTCCACTGGCAATAAATTATCTGATCAAAAATAATTATGAGGAAGGAGAGATCTTCTATGAAATCTACAAAACTTTCTGGAATTTTTCCAAAGAAACATTCTTTGTTTTCAGCCAAAAATACCTCAGCTAATGCAATTGAGAACCAAAAGGCTTGACTGAGAAATTTCTATTAAAATAGGGATTTTCTTAGAAGGCTTTCAACAGAAAAGATGTTCAGCTAAAAAAAAATTAAATTACACAAAAAACCAGCTCTGATGCAAAATATTCAACAATCCTACCAAGGGTTTGATTCCTGCAGAAGAACTGTAGAAAACTGTCTTCCATTTGCTTGGTTTGAAAGCTTCTTCTGACACCACTGATCCCGCTTTTTGTGTTGCCATTTTGTTCTCTTATTTGCTTTAATTCATTTCTTGTGGTTGACAGAAGACTGCTCAGCTTATTCCAACTTCCAGAGGGTTTATACCAGCAGTGGCTAGGGCTCTGCTTCCTTCTCTCCCTCTACTCTGTGGAAATCGTTATTCATCTTTACTGTAGCACAGAGTCAGGATCTACCTCTCCATTCAGTGCCTGCCTACAGTGAAGCCCCTGCCACTTCTTCTGCCCTGCCTCCTGTGTGTTCATGTACTACTGCTGCCATCTCTGTGACTGCTCTGTGGACCTCTCAGCTCAGCAACTCTCACCAGAGTGAAATTCACGTTAGAGCTGGCAGAGCTGGTTTGTGCCTTCTTTATCCAAGCTTTACTCCTGATTATTAAAGCCTTTGTTAGGGAGGCTTTGATGCTAGGAATTAACTTGAAAGGGATTTGATAACCAAGGGCCATATTCATGATGTGAAGATCTCCACTGAAGAGCTCTCCCCCCTCCCCAGCATCTTCAGAATTTTGAGCAGATTCTCAAGTTGTCATGGCAACAGCCTAATTTGCTCTCTTTTTGTGGTTTAAGTAAGCATCATGTAAAAACTCCTCAATAAATGATGCTAAAACATCCTGAGCTTTGGTAGTGACATTGGGCAACTTGCCACACGGCTTAATTTAATTGCTCTGAAGCTATCACTAAGTGCATAATTCAGGGTTTCCTTTAAGACAAAAGCTCTTAAAAGTTTAGATGGCTGCAAGGGAAAGAGGAGGAGGAAAAGAGCAGCTGCCATTCTTCAAAAGTGAAGCATCTTCAGGAGCAAGAAGGCAGTTTTTTCCCTTTCTATGGCAAAGAAATACGTAACAAAGACAAAAACTTGGTCAAGGCTCTCACTTTTTCTCCCCTTAGCACCTTGAACTTGGTGAGAAAGGGAAAAGCATCCATTGTTCCTGTGCCCTATTCTCCCAGAGAAGGCAGCATGGCTCTATTCTATATTGGGGCTGAGTTATTTAGAGATTGAGCAATTTAGAAGGTGGCAATCCCTGTGCATTGTCCCAGCTTTCTACCAGTATTTCAATGTGAAGGCAGTGACTAAAGAAAGACATTGCCTTTAGGAAAACTTCTGATCCATCACCAGTGGTCTGCCTTTGTAGCTTTGCTGGTTCTTGGACTTGACTTCAACCTGGTGTCCCCACTGCCTCTAGAGGTAGATTCCGGCTACTCAGCCCACCAGGCCTGGGAGATAAGAGTTGGTTTAGGAGCTGTTTGAAGGAGTTTGGGCTTTAGTGCAAATTTGAACCTCTCTTCATTACGATAGTAGGTGCATTGGCTCTACTGAGTAAATATTATCACAGCAGAAGCAGAGGGCAAAGGGTGTTCTTGGACTCTAAGGGGCACAGGCTCCTATAAGGGAGGAAGAACAGCAGCTCATCCTGCTTATTTATTTTTTAGTTACAGTGGAATGATACAGTTGTTAGTCAATACTGTGCACACAGACATGTATTAGCAATAGCTCTCAATATTGCTGTGAATGGTCATTAAAAAGATTTGGCTTCTTGGTCTGTTTAGGGCTGGGATGGGTTGTCCCACTGAGCTCCTCCACTTCCAATATTGGTCCCATAACAGTAAAACTCTTCAGGCAAATGAAGTGGCCAGAGGCTTGACTTAGATAAAAGTGACCTTGTTAAGGGAATCTTCAATACTTTGTAACTCTTAAACCAAGCATCACCTGAGGAAAAAGAGCAGTGTTTATTTTGGGAAAACTAATTCTTAGGAAATATATGTGTGGGTACTTGTCACTACAGGTTTCTGGTCAGAAAAAAAGAAAAACCATAATGGTTCAGTCATTTAGTCTGGAGGGAAATTGCTGCTTTGATGCATTTTTTTTGATGTGGGGATTCAAACTCCCACAGCAAGCATGTGAAATCACAGTCCCTGGGCAGTGCATCTATGAACCTTTCTCCTTCAGGAACCATGTGCTTGCATCCTGTGGGTGTCTGAACTGATGGACTGACAGCACACTTACTGAACAGAAGATATTGTGAGATACAAGGCAGACTCTGCCTTTTCCTTATGATCTGCTTGTCTCGTTACTCCTTTCTGCAAAACAGTTTCATTCTTTTCTCATAGATTGCATTCAGGGAACAGGCAAAGTGTTTGATGTGCTGCAGTATTGCTTTGCCTGGAGAGAAATCTCTGCATCCACTGAGATGGTAATGACCATTCACCAGGGAAATACTGTGTTGTGGGATGGGAACGGACGTACAACAATATAAAGGGAATGCCATGGCTAAGGGGGAGGAGGACAAGAAGGATGGAATGGGAAATACAAGTGGGTAATCTAAGGTCTCCTTTTCAGGAGTGATGGACAGATTCTGGTTTCTTTATCTGCCTCTATTTGATAAAATCCTGACAGTCGGGGTGAAGTCTGTGACACCAGAGCCTGCACACCCTTGTTGTTTTACTAAATTATTCATTCCTGTTCCTGTGATAATATAGTTATAAGGAGGAGCCGAATTGAATTTACTGTCTGGCTTTGGCCAATAGGGCGATAAGGATCCAGCAGAATGGGATGACGGTGAATCCTGCTGGTGTGCTGTGAATGTGAAGCAGGAGGGACTGGCAGCTTGTGTGCAGGAGGGAAAGCGGATCGGTCCAGAGCCCCTGGATTAGCAGAATAAGGAAAGGTAAGGCTGTTTTTGTTCATAGGAAAGCACTCTGCAGGCAATTTTTTCCTGTAAGGTTTGGAGGGAACAGGAATGCGTGTGGTGGCACTTGCTTAGTGTGTGTAGCGTGTGCCTTTGTCTTTATGTGTGCTGCAGGGGTATATAACATTGCATGTTCACTGTGAGTGTCTGTACTGAGATGCCTGGGGTTTATGTGGATCCAGCAGCAATGTATGAAGCCTAAGCAGTATAAATGGAATGAGAGGAGACAAAAGGGAGAAATCACCTCATGAGTAGAACAGGGAAAAACGTAGTGCTTTCTGGTTTGATTGGAAATGAAGATGCCGAGGCTCTTAGTAAGCTGTTTGCAAACAAAACAGAGCAAGTGTGTGTGCATCTGTCTGTGTATGTATAGGATCTGCAGTGAGATGTTAAAATGGGAAAGAGGAAGTCAGACTGGAGCATTAGTCATCACAGGTGGAGATAAATTGCAGGTAATCTGTGTAATCAGATTCTCTAACATGGAGAGTGCAAGTGAGTACAAAAGTGGATTAATCCTATCTGCTGCGCCAACTACACCTGGAAAGCAAAGGGGGGTGGATTTGTGGTGGAATTGGGACAGGTTATCTGACTGGTTAGAGAAATCGATGCTCAAACTGTCCTGTGTGCCTGCTGCTAGAGTGATAGTTGTTTCCACAGACTTGCTATTTCCCATTTAATGATGAAAAGAAAAGGTGAGCATCTCTGAGGATAAGGTTAGAGCCCACTAATTAATGTTATCTGGAAGAAAAGGACCACATCAAGCAAATTAGCCTCTGCCCTTTCTTTTGGTTCACCACCTCTGCTCTGATAACAAGTGACTGTTGAACAGACAGGGCAGGTGGGGGAAGATGAATTACAAATGTGGCAAGTGGCATTAAGCCATGTAGACAGGGAATGCTGTTTGAAGGGATGATGTTACAATCACACTTCTTCAGCTTACACCTTTGCAAGCCTTTAAGACAGGGCTGTCCTGAAGCAGGTAATCTTAGTCCGGTCATTAACTGGAGCAGGGATCACAGCTCACTATAAGGCATTAACAGCTTTAGCTGCTTCTCATAGGTTTTTACCACCTCATTGTTTTCAAGCCAGGATCCAGAGGAAAGTATTGTTGAGAAAAAGATATTGCTCACCTGTGGAATGCTGTGATGCTCCTCATCTCTGTTGGAAACGTTCTTATGATGAGTGTTGAGGGAGATATGCTTTTTCTGCTTGCTCAGAAAGCAATAATCAGAGGCTCCCTCCAAAAAGAGCAGTAAAAGAGAAAGCCCCACAGGGAGAAGCAACAAAATGGCTTATCTTGGATTAACCAAACCTGTTTGCCAAAAAAAGTTCTTCTTCCTCCCTGACGTGAAATTTCTTTCATCAGAGGTCAACTTTTTTCTACCCCAAGTTCTTTCTTTTCTGTGGTTTTCCTTCATGGCCTGAAGGTGGGGAGAATGACTGTTATTCCCATCAGAGAGCAACTCCATGCCCATGTCTACACCCTGCCCATGAAATCCCCTGTAGTCTCTGGGATGTGCTGATGGGGGTGGCATACTGAGTCTGACCCCCTCTGTCTCACAGCTTGTACACATGCCCCAACTGAGATTGCAGGGACACTCACCTGGTACAGATACAAAAATACTCCACCTTATAGAGGATATTTGTATTTGGTGATAAAAAAAGGGAACATGCTGCAGATTCCTGCAAGATAGATGCAGGCTTTCCTCGTGCCGCCTGGAATAACTGACTGAGAAACAGATCTAAGACAGGGCACATACTGTAAGCTAGGGGGGGTTGTCTCTTGATTTCTCATGCCTTTCTAATCCTTCGGGTCCTTTAAGATAGAAAAAACATGATCACAGTTGAGTTTGACTCCAGCTTTCAAAGCACTAACAGCAACAGAGTGAGCTAAGAAACGAATCAAAGCAAGTCTGGCTGTCTGAAAATAAACTCCCCAGCATAATAAGCTTCTTTCCCTCTGCCCCAGCAACATAGGAATACTTAAATAACTTGCTTATTCACACACTCCAAAAGGCTGCAGAGCTCCCAGGTGGCAAAGCAGGAGGTTCTCCCTTCTAAAAAGTGGACAGACACACAGCACACCTGGAGAGTCCGTCTCTCTGCACAACAGAGGAAGTCGTTTGCACTTGCTGGTTTTGGGGTGTGCATCTTCCTTGGGAGATGTACCCAGGGAGTTGGAAGGATAAGCATCCCTCCGACTTTGCAGCAGCAGTAGGCTGGTGTTCGCTTGCAGCGGTTATTGCCGGTTGGGTGACTACATTGTTTGCTTCTGCCCTCAGAGTCAACAGTGAGGCTCAGGAACGGGCAAAACGCCAGCGTATTCCCAGGGAAGGTTACGTCATTGCCAGCTCACTGGTGCCAGACACTGTGCTGGAAACCTGAGGTCGCTTTTTGCCATTAATTGTCCAGATGATTTATTCATTCAATGATATCATTTTCTTGGGTGGAGGTTAGGAGGTTATGTACTCTAGTAATGAGAGGCACGATGGGATGCAAAACTCGTGCTCCTTATTGATGTTAACACTAATTACAACAAACAACAAACTAGCCACTGCATCCTCTGTATCACCCTTCCTCCCCTAGAAAGGGTACCATTTGTTTCTTTTTTTTTTTTTTTTGGAGGGGGGAGATGGTGACATGTCATGTGTGAGCAAGTGCTCTTATGGGATTTGAGTGCCCTTAACTTTCATAACTATTCCGTAATAAGGATTTTTGCTTTCATTATTTTAAAATAATTGTTTTATTTATGTCATTTACATTGCACTTTCCAGCAATTCCTCCTAAAAAAAAAAAAAAAAAGGAAAGAAGAAGTGAGTTTGTTTTTTATTGCACAGTGGCTGGTGTGTTGTATTGTGGTGTTCTCCCCTCAAAGGATGCTGCTCTGTCTATACGAGTGTAGGATCACTTCTCAGTCAAACTGGAAATTCTCCAGTGTCAGGTTTTTCGGTAGATACTCTAGGATATTTCATTCTTTTTTGACATTTTTAGGCTAAAAATCGCATTCCTACCTCTTTAATAGCTAAGCAAACAAGCCTAGAATTCCCAGATGGGCATAACAAAAAGCTTCCCTGGCCCAGATGCAATTAATAGCTGATAAAGTTGCAGCAACTTGATCTGATAATCTTTTGGTCGGTGAAACTGATAACTCCAAATGTTGAACAAACCACCCAGGGCATTTTCAGAGCTGTTGTAAGAGCATTTTCTGTCAAACAACGTCACTTCTTTGCCCTCCCCCTCCCTCACCCCAGGTTGTTCTTCTCCCCTCAGGCCTCTGTGGTTTTGGCTGGCTTGTGTCCCCAGAGGTGTACAAAGCCCTGGATCATAAGTTTTCAAACAGCCTGGTGAGATGACTTGGAAACCTTCCAGTTTTATATGTGCCTTGTATTTATGGGATAAAATGGTTTCCTTTCTGTTTAAGCAGTGGGGAAGCCATACCCTCTCTCCATTCTGGATAATTTTTCACTTCTTCTCATCCTTTGTGGTCTGCTGTGGTATTCTCCTACCTCATCTAGAGATTTGAAAATGTCAAGGAGCTTTTTTGAATGCTGACAAATAGCAGAGATTTGATTAGCAATTGTAGCAGATCATTTACCAGTCCAGCACTGTAGACTCATATATATTTATAATACAGATATCAAGGAAAATTAAGTGATTATGCAGAACTAATGAGGTCTGTATTAATGGCTATCATGTTCCAGACACTCATCTATTGTCTGTTTAATGAGGAATAATCCTACTGTGCCTGGGCAGATCAAATGCTGAAACAAGGGTGCTGAATGACTTTGATGCCCTTAGCAGATTATACTAGCCACAGGAAAGGTGCCTAGGGCATGTGCTTGTAATTTAGACCTTGCTCATAAAGGGGAAAAAAATAATGAGATGGCCTTGGAAAAGCAGGAGGAAGGATCTGTGATGTGGTCTTTCAGTGGAAATGATCTTTTATCCTGATGGCAGCCCTCCATTGCAAAGGGGTGAATTCTACATTGCCACCAGAGTGACATGAAGGGCAGAAAAAGATTGTCTCCTTCCCAGGATAGCCTGTGATGGGCTGGCATGGCAGGCAGTGGGAGAAAAAAGTGGATTGGATGGGGTAGGAAAGACCCCTTTTCTAGGCTTCCTGAAACTGGGAATATTGCCTTCAAATAACTTCTGAGAGAGTAACTGCAGTAGTTTTTAAAGGCACATTAAATTTTGCTGTAAACTGTCAGACTGGGCTATGAACAAGGCAGACAACTGCTGTGCTGTACTTTACTCCAGTCTGAAGAACACCAACAGTGTTATTTTCCTATACCTTGGAAAAAGACATCAGAGTGCACGTTACAGAGAGGAAAATGGTAGGACTGGAGAGCCTGGTGAAGAGCTGTACAAAGTAAGAGAGAGGGGTGTGCCTATTGTTTTGAAGAAGAAAGTTTTGGTTTTGCCGAACTTTATGAGGTTTGGCCAATTCATTTCCTGCACTCAGCACGTGCCAGAGCCAGCACTTCTTCCCTGTATATTTCAACTGGGAACCATGGAAAAGCATTGGCTTCCTTATTTCATCTCATATAAAGGAGCAAACACACACATACCAACTTCTTTTAAAATATGGCAACCAGTGTCTTCAGCAAGGTCTTCATGGTTTAAAATGGTTATTTGTTGAGCTCCCTTGAATGTAAAATTGTTCTATCCCAAGCCCTACATTTTAGTTTACAATTTCATTTTAATTGACAATGGCACAAACACAGAAGGATATAGTTTTTTAAGTTGCTGGTTCTAGACCTTGGGAACCACAGAGCCATTTAAGAAAGAATACTGATAAGTCACTTTTTAGTAAAAGTGATAGCTAAAGCCGTTCACATTATTTGGAGTCAAATAGGCAGTTAACTGATTGCCTTCCAAGTGAATGGAGAAAGTCCCACTTGTATGCAACTCAGGACTTCCAAACTTGGCAGAAAAAAACAGCCAGAAATGTTTACATCATATCTCTTGTGTAGCCAATGCAAAATACTTTAAATCTAGAAGTACTGATAGGCTTTCACCACCACTAAATTAAGTTCATAAACACAAGCATATTAACAGAGAGCTATTAGAAAAGCAAAATCAAAAAAGCAGCAGAAGATTCAGCTCTAAGATGATTCAGACCTTTAAAATCTGTTGTTTAAAATATAGTAACACTCCCTTTTTAGGTAAAAGGTGTTATTTTTTAATACAGTGTATCTTGGCCCTGTGTGATTGTCTTCTTTTGTATAATACAATGAATATATCCATTATACTGTCATCTTTCTTCCCCACTTTTATCTGTACTTTGCTGAGTTTAGAGTAAGGCTGAACAGCCCTGTACTGCATCGCAGCCCAGGAACATGTCAAAGACCTTCTTGGCTGCAGAAACACTTTTTCTTGATTCTGCAGAACAAGCTGACAAACTCCAGAGGAATCTACTAGAAAATACAGATCCTTCTCAGAGAAAGGAGTCAAGAAAACCAGGAGTTTTCTCACTCAACTTACCAGCACAGCACAGTTGTTTAGAGCCGCCGCTCTAGAGCAGTGAAAAATAAAATGAAAATTCAACATAAAGAATGATCACATGCTTCCAGAGGTGATGGGACTGTGTGTTTCTGTCCCTGAGTCACCACACACCTCTCATGCGCTGTGCCCATCACAGTTAGCTGCCAGAGGCTGTGGACTCAGCATGTGGGCAGGGAAACACCCTTGGCAAGTGGCTGTTCTCTGAAGTGGGCTTGACAAAACCAAATAATGTGACAAGTTAGGAAGCATTTATTCCTTTTTTAGCCCCAAAGATTTTGTTTTGCTGCTTAAAGATGAGACTCAGTGCCTGTATTTCCCTTTCTAGTAGCTAAAGCATTAATTGCACTTTGGCAAGTCGGGTTGGATGAAACACTGCGCTCTCTCCAGCAGCTCAAGGCTGCTGTATTTATCTTGATGCTTCTATCTAAAATAGGCCTGGGTGTATTTAGTTAATCTTTTGGGCAGGCTTTCTTACTCTGGCAGCCTTGTGAAGTTTCTTTTGACAGAAAAGAGAGGAGTAGGCGAGGTAGGAAGGGTGCTGCTTTATAATAAAACTGAAAGAAGTTGACAGGAATTCATATTAGGTTACCTTGGTTTACTCTGGGCGACCTTAATAATTCAGCATAGCCTTTCAGTCAGGGCTTCCCACGCTGTTCCCCACAGGGCCAGTTCAGTGTATGAGAGTTTCTTGAGGCCATTCAAGGCATCAGCTCCTAAGAAACACAAGGCAGAGGATGGTGCCTGTCAAGAGCTAGAGCTGACAATTCCTATTAATGTATGGGAAGGCTTTTCCTGGGAAGATTCTTTGATGTCTCTGACTCTTGGTCACAGTTCATGGGCCTCTGGCTTTATGTCATGCTTCTATGTTGAAAGTGCGTGCCACCTCTTTCGCTGAGCCCCAGGGTCAGACTGTCCCTCCTTAGGTGTGACCCACAGAAAGAGCAGGACAGTGTCTTTAGTCAGCCAGGGCAGACACAGACCTTGTGCAGTCTGATATCTCCTGCAAAAGTCATGCCAGCTGTCCAAGATCATCTGCCTCCCACTGAAGTCAGACAGAGGGAGGGATTATCTAACCCCCAAACTTCTTTTATTTCAGTAAGAATCCCTTTGAAGTTGATGAGAATTTTGATTGAGTTAGAAGGGAAGGAATTGACTACCTGCTTTCTGAGGTAGTTGCCAGTTAGAGAAGTAGCATTGTGAGTTTTTATGATCTGTTCTGCTAACTTGCAAGAAATATTGCAGTTTGGTAAATGTTCCATTAAAAATAATGCAACAATCAGAGGAGGATATAAAATGTGTTTCAGCATTGCTGAGGCATTTCATCTTTTGGACAGAAAAGTTCTGTGGCTATCTTTGCTTGACTGGAATAAATAACAGCAACATGCTGTGAACTTGTGACAGTTGAACTTCATAATGCTCCTTCAACCCCATTGTTAGAAGTAGTCAGCCAGCAATATATCAGTGCAGCATCTCTCCACTGTAAGACTACAGCTCATCAGGTGTAAGACAGGCTCTGGAAATGCCATCTTTGAAAATTTGTTTGAAAAAGAAAGCCTGTGAATGAATGGGATATTTGAAACAAAATTTACAAGAAATTTTGAAATACTTATTGTGCTGTTTTGGAGAAAAAAAATTGAAGTTGCCAGATTTCTTTGAAATGAACAGTCTGGTCTTCGATCTACTCTTATAGGCATAAAAATGCTTACTTCAGCTCCATATGTCTTCCTGCACTGTAATTCCTCCCATTCCTCCCATATAGCTATGGCTGAAAAGATCTTGGTGCTTCTGTTAAGAAGAACCTACACCTTCAGCTCCTCCTCTGTTAGTCTGCCCTTCTCTCCATCTGGTTGTTGGATGGTCGGGATCTGCTGAAGAGCCTGAGGTAGTTCTGAGGTGGTTGTCCTCTGGCTTCAAAACACAAAGAACACCAACAGAGTTAAATTCTCAGTGAGGCACCTACAACTGCAACTTTCTCCAGAGCCTCCTGTACCTTGGACGAATAGAAGCAATAGCTGGTTACCTTCATACAGTACTGCAAGACCAGTATATTTTCCAAGAGCAGAGTAGGTGGTGAAGAATGAATAGACTCTTTAGTTGTCTAATCTCCTAAATGCATGTTTTTATGCCTAGTGATAGAGCATCAAAGGCTATGGGCAGGTAAGGAAAACTCTGATTTTTTAAAGACAGCATAGCACATGCCTGTTTCATGGTAGGGTCAGGGCTAGCAGCTGATGGGGGAGGTAAAATAATAATAGAATCATAGAATGGGTTGAGTTGGAAGGGACTTTAAAGATTATCTATTTCCACACCCACTTCCCAACCCTGCCATAGGAAGGGACACCTTCCACTAGGTCAGATTGCTCAGGTCCCTATCCAATAATCATCAGCAATAAATCTTTGTGAGCCTCTAAAGAGCATTTCTGAAGCTCAAAATACAACTAGGGTGTCTATGTAAACTAACAATAGGTTCTGCATTTCCTCTTGGCAAAACTCACTTGCCTTTGCTAACACAGAGCAGTTGTTATACTTACTAGCCGGGAATACTCAGTTTCTAACTAGGTTTTCCAGCAGTTTCTCTTGCCAAAAGGTTCCTGCTGCTCCTTCATTAGTATTAAGGAGCATCGAACAGGTGCTATGATTGCATGGAGATGCCAGCAAGACCAACATTTTGATCAGCAACCACACTGCTGCTTGCTAGCAAAGAAAACTTAGTAGGCCAAGGCTGGCAGAAACCCTAGGGGATGAGCTCTGCCATGAGGGGCAGTGATGAACAGGCAGAGGGAGGGCAGGGCCAAGGCTGACAAACCAGATGCCATCCCTTGCATCACTTGGCAATGTTTCTTGTTCAACTTTCAGGGCAGCACAAACTGAAAAATCAGCTCAGGTAGGGACTGCTGCCAGACACTGACTAGCTCTGCAGATGATGCACTGTCAGCAGCTGCTGCTCAAGATCTAGCTGCCCAGGAGAGAGCTTCTGGTTTACAGATGAACGTCTGAGCTCTCCTGGGATGTTTAAGCAAGTGTCTTTGGATCGGGGTATCATATGCTCATGCAGTCCTTGCTGAAGTTGGGAGGAATCACTGTTTTCTTCACTCAGGCTTTTGGGGAGCTGCTGCTTTGCTCTTGCTGCAGTGGCTATGGCTTAGATCCAGACTGGTTTGGATCAGCTGGTGAGTATTTACAAATTAGCCTTGGAGTTGTTTTTTCCAGCAGAAATTATAAACTCATGACAGGAGGAGTTGGAAGAAACTACAGAAGCTGCACTAGTGGGAGGCCAAGCTCAATGATCCTAGTCTTCAAATCCATTTGATTTTTTAGAAGTGCTCTGCAGTGCTTCAGTACTAATTGAAGAGATCCAAAGCATTTATCCTCTTTCAGAAATGAGATACTAATGATGGAGAGCTGAAGTGAGACAAGAGCAAGTGATTAAGCTGATAATAGTGAAGGACTTCTATATATTTGTTATCATGCTGTGTACAATATTCATGCTCACAAAACAATCCTCTCTTGCCTTGGTTTTACGTTTGGATTCCCATATGAAGTGATTTAACTAGGGTTGTTCCTGCACCTCTTAGGAAAATACGTGTGGATTTGCAGGGCCTATCACCAAAATGTGAATGTGATTCAATACTTTGATGAAGTACAGTGATGATACCAGATATTCTCAACCCGTCACTGCATCATGTTTGGTTACCGCTTTTGAATTGAAGTAGACAGGAAAGGGGACAGAGATTGTTGTGTCTAACGTGGTTTATTTATAAAAGACCATTCATACACTACTTTCTTACATAATTAACACCTTCTGTGTATCAACAACAGTTTCTTCAGTGATCAGCTCTGAAACAGGAGTCCAGTGACATTAGCAGTACTCAGTTGAGCTGAGAACTCTCTATATTCTTCCATATTAAAAAGTAATATGGTTCTCAGGTAGACAATTTAAAATTTTTGTGGTTGCTGTACTTACTTTGTATATTATTGAACATCTCTGCAATCTGCATTTATATCACTGCACATCTCAGTCTCTCTCGGACTTGACCCAATTTACCCTTTTCATGCTTTATTTATGTAGTTAGTGACTTGTTCAAAGTTAAAAGTCCATAAGAAAAAAAAAACATAGAGAAAGGAACCACTCTTTCTATCCACAAAACCCATAAGATCGATTTTGTTTTGTGTACAGTCTTGAAATAAAGAAGAATGTTCTGTGTGTTTTAGTGAAGTGACTACTGTACTGCAACATGCAGGAACATCAGCTCTGCCCTTCAGCTCCAGCCTGTGGAAAAGATATGCAAGTGTAAGCACAGGCAGAATTTGGCTCATCAACTGAACAGGGGGAGGCCAGGGTGAGTGTATAGCTTTCTGCAAAGCTGCAGGGAATAAACACACTCCCTCAGCCAGCTGTAGTTAACACCTTGTCATCCATGCCGGTCTCTGAAATATTGAAGCTAAGAATTGCTCTGGGGTTTGTTCTTTGGTTTGATTTGGTTTGGTTTCTTAACCAGTTCTGTGCCTGCATAGTGATGACAAAGCAGTGCAGTTGTTATCAGGTGGCCAGAAAGTTTTAAATCTTCTGGCCTTTATGATCCTGGGGCACAGGCACTCAGACTGGGCAAGATCTGAAAATAAACCTAGCAAAGCAAGGCAGCACTCTAGCTGTTACTCAGAGCTCTGAGGAGTCTGTTTTGGATTCTTCAGCTACTCTTGCAGTCTACTCTTTTTTTTTCTGTAAATACATATCCACAGTTAAAGTGGCCTTTTTTGGTAAGCTTCAGTCATGTGGGACAGCACCACTTAGCTCTGAAAAATGCAGATGTCCCAGAGTGGAATAGAAATACTTCACAATGTTGCTTTTATCATTAGTTGTATCATCATATAATTATACATAAATAGCTACAATCTACCTCTCCTGCTAGTCCGGACAAAGTAGAAAGGGAGGCCCCAGTGTGGCTCTCAGATAATTTCAGTGTGTGGTTTGTAGGATGTTCCTGTTTCTGTTCTGCCTGCTGCAATGCTCGCACTCTTTGTAACCAGTTAGTCACACCATATTTGTGTGGGTACCCTGAAGGAGCTCATGTCGATGTGTGTGGCTTGAGTTCCTCCCACAGTGTCCTGCTTGGGCTGTCCAGCTGCAGAGCTGCTACATGCTCTCTCTTCCCCTTGTCATGGTTTGAGAACCCCAAAAATCCAATTCCCTAGTCCAAGCCCCCTCCCACATCTCAACCCAATGTGAGATGGGTTTTCCAGACCCCACACAAGACTCAGAATGGGGGAAAGGCAATATATTACAATGACTGTACAAAATAAATACTACAATACATTATATACAATCTTAGCTATCTCTACCATGACATAAAAGTATTTACAATGGATCAAATCTCTTTTCCCCTCCAAATAAAAGTCCAGGAGGGAAGAAGGAAAAAATCTTTTCTACTTTCAGAGCAGCAGTGTCTAAGGCATCAGACTCTCTTCTTCTCATGCAGCAGCTGTAGCTGGATCTCTGCCAGTACACACGAGGGGGTATCCAAGCCCCTGGGCTACTCATCTTCAAGCAAGGGTCTTCTTCCGTGGGCTGCATTCACCCAGACAATGGTTGCTTCACCACGTTGTACCACGAAGCACGGGGGTCTTCGTGACGGTCTGTATCTTCAGGGGATTTAAGTCCCCTTTGCAGAGCTCTGTCTCAAGCAGTGGAGGGGGGCCAAAGTCACCCTCTCTGCATTCCTTCTCTGAGCTTTTCAGCTCCTTCCTGCAGTGCACACTGCACTTCATGCCTCCCTTCTAGGAGGTGAGGGGTCTCCAAGGAGTTTGGGATCTTTTGGTTCAGTTCTTACCCCAAAAACTCTGACTGTAGAGCTTAGGTCTGCTCTCTCTGCTGCTGGCTCTCTCTCTTCAGACAACTCTGTGTCTTCCTTGGCTGCATGCTGTTTGCTGCTCCTCCAGTTCAGTTCTTATCTGTTGGCTTTCAGCCATAGCCTCTGTTCACTGCTGTCTCTGCTGCTGCTCCTGTTGCCCACTCAAGGTGGAGAAAACTCCTTCAGCTTTCTAGCTACAGGCATTTAGCCCAGTCTAACACTGTTCCAAGTCCCTGCAGCCCCCAGCTGGGGCTGGGGGGGCTAGCAGAGCCCCCCCCAGGGGGCTCCTGCCCTCACTCCTCGTGGCTTTACAACATGGCTACTTCCTCAACAACAACTACAACTACCTTCTCTCCCGTTCTGCTTGTGATATGTTTATATTTTGCAAAAGCTCTCATTGGGTAAAAACCTCAAGGGTCACCACTCCCTGGGGTTTTACCATTTTATAACTTCAGGGGCAAAACTGTTTCCCCCCACCACATCCTCTTCCCCTTCCTTCTCTTCTTTCCTTGTGAAAGAAGTTCAGAAAGCATAGGAGAAGGAGAACCCACAATAGCTGTGCAGATTCGTCCTTTATGTTCCCTGTTACAAAACAGTTCTAAGCGACACATTCTTTTCCTTCAAGAAACCTTATTTCCTCCGCAGTCATGGTGGCTACATATTTGCCAGCCCTTGAAAGATTTGGTGGTTGGGTTCTTAAATAAGGCTGACCAATTTTGTAACCCTTAAAAGCTTTGTAATTCAGCTATTGATCAGCAGGGGAACCAGAGCTCTTGAAGCTGCTCATGCTGAGCAGCATAGAGGTGTGTGAGCAGAGCCTTGCAATTTCCCTGCACTCTGCAAAAGAAAGCTTGTCTTCTTAAGTGAGGAAACCAAGGTACTGACAGTGAGTGACCGTCCCCCAAGATGATAACAGAAGACTTTGTTAAAATCATACTGTGCTTTATTTCCATCCCTGGGCCCAGCCCATTAGTCTGATCTCTCAGGACTTTGTCTGGGTCCAGAATCTAATCTGGTTCCCACACTCATATTTTCTGGTACTTTTGCCTAAACATAGTTTCTGGTGTCTGAAGCCAGTTATAGAGAGCTTGTACACCATCCAGTTTCAGTACAAAGAATGGATAGGCAAACAGGCAGAAAATTATGCAAGAGGGAGACCAGAAGTGGGTGCAAATGGCAGCAAAACTTCAGATGTTTGAAGACTTCAGATGTTTGAAGGAAAACTTTCTAGCCCCCAGAAGCATAAAAAATCTAGGAATTTTTGTGACATCTTAAAATGAATTAGAAGCATTGAAGCATTGCAGGAATTATGAAGTTGTGTTTGAAGATTTGTTATTTGGAATTATGCAATCGATTTTTTTCTTATAAACATATCAAAAGTCATACAATTTGCATTCCAAACAGAAAATCCTTCTTATAGTCATCAGTTAATTGATAATTATCTATTTTATGTATATTATAATTTCTTAGTTAATTGTTTCTTCCCTTTCACAACCCATAGCACTTTTTTCCCACAACATGTCTAGTTCACTCTGTAGTAATGAAATATTTTGTTTACCTGCATTTTGAATAACCAGTCTATTGTGGCAGAAGTGAAATACAGTAGAAAGAAAATGGCATAGCAATGAAGAAGAGTATGTGATCATAATCAGGACAGGAGCTCCATTAGCACTGGGCAAGCTGCTGTAGTTTCCTCTGAGACCCTGTGAGTTGTCAGTCCCTCAGGCATCTCTTATCTGGATGAGCCCTAATGCATATTGGCAGGCCCTACATATTAAATACACCCAGCTTCTTGATTTTATTCAGATCAGCACTCTTCAAAGCAGTATATCTCTCAGCTGAAGGAAATCCCTGCTCTATTAATGGCCTGTCTGGTGCCAGTTTCACTCTTATCACCCTGAAATCAGGACTTGTACAGTTGCTGCAGGAAACTCGAAGTATGTCTTATAACACACAACACGAACTGCATCAAATCCAAGCTTGGGAAGGAAAGAGACGGGGGCTTTAGAGCCTTCCTTCTTACAACTTCATCTACTTAATATGCAAAGCATTTATCTCTACAAATTCTCAGGTTTGTACTGCTGTCTCCTGCTTTTCTCTACTATAATGGTGAGGAGTAAGTGTAAGTGTGTAAGTATCAGCCTTAATGGAAGCATTAGTGTCACTGTTGCTTGCGGTGGGAATGACCACAATACTCTTGGGAAATAAGAGATGGAGACAGTATGGCAACTCAACTGACTTTCAGATGGAGATGGCTCTATAGTATTCAAGGATTAGCACAGGATTTCTTTCCTCATACTGCCTGTTCCAGTTGAGCTGGGTCTGGCTTTGCTGATAAGCAAGCATTGATACTGAACAGAGACAGGCTACAAAAGGCTTCCATAAGCTCATTGACAAGGGGATATTACCACTGAGAGAACATCGCAGCTATTAGGTGTCAACAGGATTTCCAAAGCGAGAATAAAATGAGGAAATAATATATTGTTTCCAAGAAGTAGCACATAAAAATTTGTTCTGGGAGATATTAAAGCCAGAGAGTATTATCATAATTTTTCACTAGAAAATTTTTCACTATTTTTCATGGCTTTAATCATTGTCCTTCGCAATCTACTTGAAAGTCTGATCATCTTACAGTGATATTTTGTCATTTTAGATTTTTTTTTACCCCATCTTCTTTTCCTCACTTGTCATGACAAAATAATAGGCAACAGAGGAAACAGACTGACTCATTTTCTGTGCAGGGTGGAGCTCTTGGGAAATGGTTCCATTTGCACTCAATTTGGTATGTGCACACCCATTATCTTCAGGAGATAAAACAAACCCCCTATCATGAAGCTGCTATATAGAAAGCACTGACAGCTTTGCAAACTGAAAATACAAATAAGATTTGTGAAGCCTAGACTTCCGGTTAAATAGCCACCCAAGCAAGATGAGAGGATTTTTTTAATAGGTTTACAGGAATGCGGCAATAAGACAATGGAATCGTTGCACCTTTATATGAATCAGGGGCCTGATGAAGCATGTTGAACATTGTGAAGTGATTTGCTTCTGACAAAGAAACATCCTGCCATCTCTGACGATCTCTCTAAATAGATAAATTGAACACACAAGACACTGACTTCTTGCAAAAATCCTTAAAGAACACAGTTCCAAAGGAAATCACTGCTGCTGTGAAAGGTAATAAAGAATTTAGGAAGTAAATGGAATTCTGAAAGAGCACATGTTTAGAAAAACTAAAAGACAGTAGGTTTAGATTAGATATTAGGAAAAAACTCTTTACTATGAGGTTAGTGACACACTGAAACAGGCTGCTCAGAGAAGCTGGTGATGTCCCACCCCTGGAAGTGTTCAAGGCCAGACTAGGTGGAGCTCTGAGCAATCTGGTCTAGTGAAAGGTGTCCCCGTGCACAGGGAAGTTGGAACTAGATGATCTTCAAGGTCCTCTCCAACCCAGGCAATTCTGTGATTCTACGATTCTGGCAAGAAACCGTCTAACACATAGCAGGAGACTCAGGCCCCAGATAGCATCATTGTCCTGATGGCATGCTGTTTCTGCTCCCCTGCCCTGGCACCTCCTCCAGCTGCAGGGTCCTGACTTCTGGTAACCAGCTCAAAAGATACAGTATGACTCTGCTGCTGTCGGTCACAGTAGATACGCGACTTTCAGAAGTGTATGTGGCACTGGGATGCATAAACCCCTCTGATTTTAGGTGGAATTTGCATGTAGTTTTACATGCTCTGGAAAATTTAAACCAGTGTCTACACTGGAGCTGTATTGTGTTGCTGATGCTTGGGAAAGCTCCCAGCAAACTGAATACCAGCATAGAAACTCTGTTTTCCTCTGTTCTTTTGGATGACTTACAGTCTTTCTGATTCTTATGCTTTTTGTATATGCTTCAGGTTTAAAAAAATAGTATTTGGTGGGGCATCCTTTTCCTTTTCTATTTTCTAACCCATGTTGTTGTAATTTTCCAATTTATGGAATTTCAGCTGATGCTGAAAAATACCAAGAAATGTTTAAACACGTGAACCTCTTGAGTCCAGAACTCTGGCAAATGAGGTAAATATCTTGTTTTATTCTACTTTCAGTTCTTCCCAAGAAATGCTAAGCTGTGGCAAGCTTGGAAATGCTGAAGCCATTCAAAGTGAAACACTGAAAGCTTGACAATAATAAATAATCTCTTCTTTTCCCTTTTTTTAAAATATACTAGAAATGTGGAAAATACACTTTATAAAAATAAACTGTAAGAGGAAAACCATCCAGCTGGATTTGGAGCTCCCTAATACTGCTGTCCCTCCACAGAAGCTGACTCCCATATTGTGTCAATATGCCTGAAGGCAGAAAGGGACCCATGGGAATGTCTTAAAACTTGAAGGTATGCTGAAGACTATTCACAAAATGTATGTGAGAGGTATCAGTCAATGGCTGTTGCCAGGTGAGGAGTATTCCCTCACCTTACCATCCACCATGGGGCAGAAATAAGTGTGAAGTCCCTTGTGGTGAGGTGGGAGGATAATCTTCCCATGTTGGTTTTCCATCTTGCCACCCCCAGCATTGCTCTGTTGAGGCTGTCAAGAGTAGTAATCAGACACCAGCTGGCATGGTCGTGTCAGTTCATTACCTAACAGCATAAGATAACAAGCTGGGGGAAATCTAAGCGTGGTTAACAGCTATCAGCTATGAGCCAGTTGAGTTTGATTCCCTCTGGATGCTACCGCACATCAGAAAGTAACCCGACAAGAGGTTTAAGTGAACATTTTGTTCTTGTTTTCCAACACATGTCAACAGGTTTTCTGAGATAAGTTGTATCTCCATGTACTATATCCTTGAGAGAAAGCAGGTAGGTGCCTGGCTGCTGTCAATGTGCTAAGTGAGTAGATTGCATATCCTCCCTTGCTCTTCCAAAAATATCAGCCAGGAAGTTTAACTGAGTGTAAGTGGCTGATGGTGCCAGCCTCTTTGCTGTTGTTTTCAAGGTCAACTCTAATTGACCTTACTCTTGCTTCATTTAGTTGCTGACATTGTTTCCTTTTGATTCCTGGCGGTGCTCACATTTTTAGGATTTCTGTGTTCCTGCACTGTCTCCTGGTTAAGCTGATTCCTGCTTAATTCCTCCCTTTCTGCTTATGCCTTCTCCTCCTCTCCTCCTCTCACTCTCTTTCTTGCCTGCTCCCTTTCCTTGGGACTCACTCATTGTGCTATGCCTCATTTATTATTTCCCGATTCTGAAATATAGCCCAGATCCCCATCCTGCAGCTTCACAGCCCAGATGCCCTGTTTTCCCAGCTAGCTTTCAGGAGCATCTGTTTCACACAGCAGCAGATTACTCCTGCAGGGTGAGAAGCAGCTGCTTGTATTGCAACTAGAGGAACTCCCCGAGAACTGTTGCCTTGCCTGGAATCAGGCCATAGTCTGTATTTCAGCTGTGCGGGGGGCTACCTTCTTGTGGGTAAGTTTGTGCCTGGCACAGCCATTACGTAGGTGATGTATCTCCCTGTGATGCATAGGAAGACATTGGTGTACACGAGCAAGGTACAACTTGATGGTGTAGAGCCAGCACCTCTCTTACCTGTGGCTCTGGAGTGATAAAATACAGCTTAGCAGATCTGTCTTATTTCTGATGGAGATGCAGGCTCCTGGCTTTGTTGAAGTTACAGCCCCACTCGCTTGCTAGGGTAGGTTCTCTGTGCACTGGGTGGATGCAGTGCTGCATGAGAGCTGCACAGAGCCAGATTTGGCCTGACGTGCTGAGCCTTCAGGAAGTCCAAAGGGAGTTTCAAGCAGTAGGAAAACTAGGTCCTAACCCACTCAGCCTGTGCCTGTATGAAAATGCCTACTGCTGAAAGTTAAATAACAGCAAGTGTGCAGGATGCAGAAGCAGGCCGTGAGGTTTTCCAGTAATCAGAGCAGCATAAACTGCTGGGAGGTTACACTGCTCCCATTGCAGAAAAGATCTCCTCTGTGGCAGTACTAATAGCAATTGACAAATCAATACAGCAAAGCCACCAATAACCTCATTTAAAAAAAATAAAATCTCTTTTAATTACATTACTCAGATGATTAGAAAAATGTATGTAATGAGAGGAGGACAGCCTGTGCCATCACTGTAAGATACCTAAAGTTGAAGATCCTGACAGGAACCCCGGAGTGGAGCCAGGCATTACTCTCTGCTGCAGCACTGTCATGCTGTTTGAATTTAGCCTCTGCATACTTTGCCAGAGGGAGATTTCCTCATGACATCAGCTGCTTAGGTTTTCTCTCCTTCCTTCCCAAGCCAACAGCATGCAGCCCAGTCTTAGCAGCTAGTGGAGACAGTGCCAGCCAGCAGAGGGAAAGGCCAGACTAAGTGCAATGTCCCAAAATTCTCTAGACAAGAGAATTTTACCAGCTCCCAGTGTCTCTCGGGCAACATCTTCCACTACTAAATCCCTATTGGAAAAAAATGATGGGTCACTGTAAATATTGCTGTTTGAAAGGGTCCAAGAAGAGAGTGATCATAGCCTTGCAATAAGTATGATATATTGTTTAGTGTGAGCACTGGTCACAATTTGGGAAGCCTGGTTGCAGAGGAAACCTGTGTGTCTTCCAGGCACATCACGGAGTACTCTGACCCTACCCAGCCTTGGTACACCCTATGCCACATGCCTCCATGCCCTTCTTCCCTCAGTGCAGGGCAGAGCAGAGATACTTGCCCTTAGCTTTACTGGCTGATGCTTTGCAAGATACCCCTGTTCATTTGGAGAGTGCAAGTCTCACAGAGGAGAAAGCAGCCATGCAAGCACTTGGCAGTGTGGGATACGCACCTTCACAAGCATGCAAGTCCTGATGGACCTGTCCCAAGGCTTGTGAAAAGAGCCTGGTCCAGCCTGTATGGCTGGGGCTAGGTTCCCTCCCGTGGCTGAGAGCTGCCACAGCAGGAACCAGCAGCTCTGCGATGCAGTGCAAAGTGTGCAAGGGGCAGGCATCTTGTGTAAAGACGCTTCTCCCAAGACCAGTATTGAACTTATATCCCACGTCTGGCCAGTTAACACCAAAGTCCTAGAAGAGAGCATATGTAATTGCTGTACACAGTAATGGGATACTCATTTGGATCCCTTCTGACAGTAAACAGATCTCTGGGATGTTCCTCTTAACCCAGACTGGACCTACTCTTAAGTGGACTGTCATTCAAGTGAGGGGATTTTGCTTATTTGTGGCAAGCAAGGTAGAACACACAGTTTCCTGAGCAGAGAACAGCGCAGCACATTTTTACCCAGTCTGTAGTGTATAAATCCCCCAAAACTCCTGTAGGCTCTACCACTAGGATCATCCTGGACAGTAAACAGCGGACGGCTCTGTGCTGGCACTTGCAGTTACTGCGGTAGGACAGGAGTAGGCCAAATGCTGTGTGTGTGTATATATGAGGTGAGCAGGTAGCTCATAACTCATGGATACTGTTACCTTCTTTTTGGAACGAGTGCTGCAAAAACAAGTCAGTGCTACCAAAGTGCTCAGTGGTGTGTGTGTTCGCTGATGTTGTGCAGTCACCGGGCGTGCCAGGACCAGGCAGGAAATCAGCACAATGCCTCAAGATACGTTATCGACTGTAAATGTGGCAGGAAGTCATTAAAGATTTCCTGAGCTATGCCCTGGGAAAAGACTACCTCCAGGCTCCAGCAAAGTCAGAGGACTTGTACTGCCAGGGTTGAGAAATCAAAAGAAAAATTACTTTAATAAGCCAATGTCAGCAGCTTCAGCAGGGAGCCCTCTGCTCCAGATGAATCCTATGCCCATGGGGTCGGGGTGGTGATGGATGACGAGATTTGGGGCACATGTGCCAAGGGGCTCTTTGCAGCTTGATTATTTGCATGTAGGCTCATCTGAGCTTCCCTAAAGGTTTGGGGGCCATGAGGGGGACAGACATGGGTAGGTTCGAATCCTCCATCTGTAAAGCTTTGTAAATCCCTATACGTGACAATAAATGAGAACTTATTATAAGACAGCTATTTGGTTGCTCCACGAGCTCTTACCCACAGCTCCAGGATGGAGATTCACAGACATTGAGCTCTCTTGGGCCAGCTGGAAAAGACAGTTTTCTGCCATGAGAAGGCAAAGAGAGTTTGGGACAAGAGCATGAACAGTAAGGGAGACCAAACTGTCTGAAGGCAAGGAGCTCCAGTATTTGTAGGAGGTCATTCAAAAAGACTTGATGTAGTTAGGGAATGATTTAAACAATTATATGAAGAGTGCATGTGACTCATTTCACTTAATGTATGGGAGAACTCCTATTTTCATTACTGCAGATATGTATGTCTTGAAAAACATATCTTTTTTACCAGCAATAATTTTCTTTTGTTTTTCCCCTAAATCTCATCAAACAAGACTCAAAAGCTGTCTCAGCAGATAAAAATTTCTTGGGAAATTACTGTGGAAATCTGTTTTCTGGGATGTGCCTAAAGGTGAAAAATTCTTTAAACTATGAGATTATTTAACTGCTGAAATACTTAGTATTCGGAGTAAAAACAAAGACATCATACTGTGGTCAAGGGAGAAGAGTCAAATACATTTCACAATGTTCGTTTTCTCACTTGAAGTGATGAGTGGAATGAGAGATCTTTCTTCCTAAAAAAAGACAAGAGAGGGAAAAAAAATATGTGAAGATTAGACAGCCAAACTTCTAGTTTTGAGTACCTGCAAAAATCCTATAAGTGAACTTGCAAAATCAGATAGCCTGCTAGTATCTAGCAACCAACCACCAGCACGCACTTGGCTCAGAGTCAAATTTTAAGTGCAGAGAGCAGAAGGGACCGAAACGAGTAGTTTGAAGCTGCCACTGCACTTGATCAAAAGGTGTATAGGGATTTTTCTACTATTTATTGTTTACACGCTATATGAATTTAGGATTCCTTAAGTTCAGAGCCCTGCTTACAAACCTGCCAAAGATAATACAACTTCATTCATTTGCATCATTTGCTGATTATTCTATAACAAACGTGTTATTTTTAACACACAAAATACCAGAAATTAATGTCTCTCTTTTTAAAATTAACATTTATGATCAGAGTAATTTTTTCTTTCTCCACACTGAATAGTTATAGAATTGTTAGCCCCTAAGGTAGTGCAAGCTGGTAGTACTGACCAGAAAATGTTGGGGGATGAGAGTTGTGAAACATATTTTGTCCTACCTGTTTGAACTGTACCAGTGTAGCATACTGCATAGCAACCAGTAGTCCTTTCTTCTCTTGTTGATTAAGGTACCCATCTAAGAAGCCAACACGGTTTTTCTTATCTCAGTCTCACAGTATGTATCTCACATATATGTCTTTGATTCTCTTCCCATAGGAAAGAAAGAAAATACAGCTGAAAAAATAAGGTATATTTCTCCATCAGGATTTCAACGGAGAAAGCCTGTCTGCCTGGACTGTAAGGAGGTACCCACACAGACACAGAGACATCCCCCAGGACTGGTGACACCATTGTTCAGCCTTACTCTTGCTGAGAAAGTTTCCATACAACGCTGCAACAATGAATTTCCTCCGGCGGCGTCTCTCAGACAGTAGTTTTGTGGCAAATTTGCCCAATGGCTACATGATGGACTTGCAGCGCCCTGACAGCTCCACGAGCTCCCCAGTTTCTCCTGCCACGGAGAGAAAGCATCCACAGCCACCTCAACCCTCACACTCTTCCTCCACTGGCACCAGCATCTTCAGCTCCATCTCCAGTGCCATGAAGCAAACCACACAAGCGGCTGCAGGACTGATCGATCACTCGGTCAGCCCCACACCACCTGTGGCCCAGAAACCCAAGATCCTCCTGGTGATTGATGATGCACACACAGACTGGTAAGGCATCAGCAGTCCTCCTACTGAATTCAGTTTCCTAATGTTTGGGGAATAGAGGGATCTGGGAATCACAGATAATCTGCAGTGGGGTACACAGTTGCCTTCACGTCTAGGTCACCAGCTCTGGCCCCAGGTTGGTTCCTGTCAGATGACTTGCATAAATGGCAGAGTAGGCTTTTTTCATATCTTTCTTGAAAGAAATGTTCATTTGGTATTCATTGATCAGCTTCCTCGTAGCCTTAATATATGAGTGCACATAGGGCACCCAGCAGGCTTAGCCAAACTGTCACATCTAGCAATGGTCCTAAGAGGTCACACCTGAAGGTGTGTTAGTGTTGTGGTTCAGGACCTTAAACCACTGTTTGTGCTGGCTCTGAACACTAAAAGGGACCTGATCTCTCCAGCTCTCAATCTCTCTTGAGCTTTCCTTTGTCTGAAAATTTCTAGATAAATTATGAAAAGATAAGCAAGCTTACTGCTGCCTGGTCAAGATTCCTTCACCCACTAAGCATAGCAATAGCTATTGGCAAAAGACTCTCAAGCTCAGCTAGGCCTCAAATATGTCTTGTTTATGCAGGTCTCTTTTCAAACAAAAGTATAGAAGTTTGTTTCCTATGATATTGGCTAGCAAAGGACCATCTCCAAAGGGTAGGACAACTGAAGTCTTCTGAAATCTTAGAGAAATTACTTACTACTTGCTTTTTCATCTGCCAGCTTGTCACAACACAGAAAAAAGGTAAGAGTAGCACAGGTAAGGAGGCAACATTGAAGACTTCAAAATTAAAGAAGTTGGGTTACAAGGTCTTGGCCAAGGGAGGTTTATTTTATTGTTCTTTTCATCCCACACCACTCTTCAGTACAGTTTTCACCTTTGGTCTTCTCTACTTAACCAGAAGAGTGGAGACAAGGTGACACTTGCCTCCCTGGGTGTATCTTCACAAGTCAAGAGCTTTGCTCTTACTGAAAAAGGGACCATGACTAAGTACAACTAGGTCAGCTGTCTTCAGCCAACTTGAAGTAAGAGAGGGAAAACAGTGGGATTTTTCTCAAAGGAAGAACAACTTTTTAACTGAGTGGGAAAATCCCTGATAAGGTGTTTGTCATATCATATGTTCTACTGACCTCGTGTTTGTCACGGTAACAGCCCCTTAACACCAGATAGTTCAGTCGCCAGCACCAATCTGGCTCAACCAGATCTGATCTCTCTTTCCTGGGTGCACCCACAAGTCTCACTAACCTCAGCCTCTGTGAAGTGTTTTTGCAGTTCCTTGAGGACGCTGGCAGGTGGCAGTCCCTTAACATAGCATCCTCCATCTGGGAATGAGAGTGCCTTTGATGCACAACTCTAGCATCTGGGGCTTAGCTGGCACCGTGTAGTCCAAACACTGTAATCAGAGAGGAAAGCCCAAGCTCAAAGGCCAATCTAGTTTTAACTTGAGATTAATGGTGCTGAAGGTAGTCAGAGGAAAGGACAAGGAAGGGTTGGACTCTGCTGCAGTGTTTTCATGTTTTAAAATACACACTACATTCAAATCTCTGCCTTTATATCTCCCAGCTGCTGTTCTGTCATACAGACTTCGTGGTCTGTGAGCTGAGCTTGCCAAGGAAACAGCAGCTGGGATATATAAAGAGAACCTATGGCTACCCACACTGTCTTCACTCCTCCCCTCATGTAAGTACTCCACACATCCTGCTGTCTTGGCTGTCCCTCTGCTGTCTATAACTTAGCAGTTTCTAGACATGATGGGATACCCCTTTCATTTATCCTTGCTCTGTGCCCATACCTACAAGTTTGCAGGTGTCAGATCTGCTTACCAAGGCTCCCTGCCTTTGCTCTTTTTACTAAGCCTGTGAGGGCACTGCATAAAATTAGTGTATGAATTCATTACTATACCCTGATATGTGTATGATGTGAAAACCAAGGAAAGAACATTGCTAACCCTTGCCTGCCATGGCTCTTTGTAGCATGAGCAGAAATACATACTTGGAAACTTTCCCAGCCTAAAGGCAGCAGCACGCGGTCCTTTCTAAGAGAGCGTACCAATGCAACCACTCCAGCGGGCCAGGAGTGCTACTTGGCAGTTGATTTTTGTGTCTCCAGGAAACTCAGCAAGCCCTTGAGAGCAGCACTGAAGAGAAGTGGCTCCATGGCTCCGTGGATGTTTATTTTTGGTAAGGTACTTCTGAGCAATGCAAGTCATCTTCTTGGTCTCAGCCAGGGTGTTATGTGAGTTCAGGCTGAGCAGCCTGAGAAAGCAGAGTTTGCCTTGTGAGAGCACAGCTGATGAAGCTGGTTATCCAGGGATTCTGTCTGTCTACTCTTTATCATGTACAGAGACAGTCTCAGACTTTGGAAGCTGAATAACAGTGTTTTTTTGGTTCTGTGTTGGTGATTTTGTGTTTAGAAGCATCATGTTTGCAATGCATTTCACTTCTGCCTACTCTGGTTCTTGCTACCTGTGAAACTTTTGTATTTGTTTTTCGAGAAACCCATTCCTTCTCCCTTTGAAACAGTTTACTAGAAAAAATCCTCAAGAAATAACTGCCTTTATTTTACTGCCTTTATTTTAAGGGTGGGGGTGTTTCTATAGTGCCTCCTCCCCCAGAGCAAGTTACACAGGGTTTACAACAAGGACTAGCTTGTTCACGGACAGGAAGGGTGAGAGACAGTGGAATCTACCATTTGATTTCTCTTCTCCAAATGAAAGTACTTTCTCAGAATTGGAGACTGTAGCAGTATTGCAAAGCCAGACATTAATTTATCATCACTTTGTATTACAGCAAAGAGCTGCAGTTGTGGATTAGGATGAGGTGCTGCACAAGTGCATGACAAAATGCTCTAACAACTCAAATAGGCAAGTGCATGTTGAATGCACTTTAAAGTGACAAAGGGCAATCCTTTCTATTTTCAGGGAGCTACTATGTCTCTGATGGTACAGTATAGCAATCAGCTTCTCTCAGAGGCCTGGAGGAAGGAAACAGCACCCATGGTAATCCATGGTTTGTCTTCCGCCATAAAACCCTTGCGGTTCTTGACATGCAATATGTCTCTGGTTTGTTCCAAAGACAAAGTACTATAAAAATAATGTGAGTCCCATAGAATATGATCAGCTGCTTTCTGCATTAGCAGCAGTAAAAGAAAGGTACATTCTATTAAAAGCAAGGGAACTCACCCAGCTTTCTGCTAAAGTGGCAACATTTTGACAAATTTTCCATTCTTCTCCAAGATACAGCTCTAGCACACTGCAAGGAAGCACGCAGTGAATCACCATGTGGAAGATGTGTACAAGAGGAAAATACTGTCACTATAGCTGCCTTGTGCTCTTGGCTTTGACAGGCAGCCCTCAGAAGCATGCACATCAGTGAATGTACCTGTGCATCAGCACACTAGGGAAAAACTTGGCTTCTCTTCAGTCATTAATGGTACATTTCTCAGCTGGGAACCTCCACCTGGAGAATGAGGCTCCTTCTTGTGGGCTGGGAGTATCTGTGCCTTGGGAGACTTCCAAAAATGCATCCACAACTCACCTACTCATCTACAGCAGCTGCCAGAAAATAAGAAGCTCACACATGGATAAATGTGCCTGTATTAAACACACTGCAAAAGGGAGCAGGACCATGAGGAAAGGGGACAGCAGAACTCCATGCAGTGGCATACGGGCCAGCTCTGGCAGCCCAATCTCAGCCAGGAGGAAAACATCCCAAGTCTGGCAACCTCCCCTCCCGACATGCTATTAAGTAAAATTGTGCTCTTGCTGGATTGAATTTCTCAGTAGATCAAACAGGATTTAGTGCTGAGAATTGTTAACCCCCATCCTCTGTGAAAGTGCTCAGCTTTCTAGCCTAATGCCTCATGTTTAAACAGCTTATTGGGGAAGTGATCAAGCACAGCTAAGGCTCCTATTAACCACAAATGCTAAAAGCATCGCTTCCTGGACTAGTCAGCATAACAAAGTTGTTCTTGTTGCGTTTGTTAGATATCTTAGGTACATTTGTGAAGTAGCTCATGCCGCTTTTCAAAGTCATTGGTGTGTTTTGTCCATATTTCAGTCCGTTCCAAGAGCTAACAGTGCTTCGTGCTGTCTTGCACAAAACACATGTAACCCTATGTACAGCAGTTCTATGTGAGAGGATTGTGACATGCATATTTCACCAAAAAAGTAAGTCACAGAGGACATGTTAGGAGTCACAAAATTGCATTGTTTTTTCTCCCATTTGCTTGACAGCCAAATCTGCCTGAACATCCTGTCTCCAAAAATTTTAAGATGAAGAAAGAGAAAAACTGTGGTTAATACTGAATGGAATCCTCTTAATACATCTGAAATGGTTCTTTGTATAACAATAATGTCATTATTCAGGTCTAATTATGGACTGATTTGACAGGATTACTGTTTTATACTGTTCAGAGGAAATTATCAACTTTTTTTTTAAATAAAACCAATTTTTACTTCTGATAATACAGGACAATACTGAGCTACAAGCACGTCATTTGCCTAAAAATAAGATTGGTCAAATAATAACACTCTAATACTGATTTTTAGTAACATGGGAGTTCTTAAATCATAATTTCTTTTTTCAAGGAATTCCTTTTCAAAAATATTCAATGATTGTCATGAGTCATTTCATGCTTTCAGTTGGCTGAAGGTGATATGTAAGGCTCCCACTAAGAGAAATATTTCTGTACCCAACTCATTTAAATATAATGGGAAGTTTTGGACTTCAAGCTTGAACTTAGGAATTTGCTGGTTAAATTGCAAAGTTTTGTCTATGTTTCCTGCTAAGAAGTCCCAGATCTTTTAACATAGTGGTAACGGGCAATAAGTTATTATGAATTAGCTTTTTTTACACAGTGGTGACCTTTTAAGATTTCACAAGTTCTGTGCAGCAATGCAGCTATGATTTAAAAAAAACCTAGGGATAAAAATTCACGTTTTCACAAATCTGGCTGAAAAACCCTTTTATTTTCATCATTTAGCTTCATCTACCCAGTACTGAAGATTTCTGTTCCTATAATTATTGTCAAATTCTGCTTCTTGAGAAAGGGAAAGGGGAAAGAGGAGGTAAGTTTGTGGTAAACAGGTGTATGTGTGTTTGTGCATATGTGCACACGTGCACACTTGAAAGCAGCCTGAAGAGTTTCTGTATTCCCTAGTGTACAGGCACAGGGGTGAAAAGGAGGCAAGACTGTCAAAAGTATTCAAGACATTGCATTTATCACATCGCTTTCCAGTCTGTTTTAGGTATATCACCATCCTGTCTGTCTGTATTTTTGTCCTGCATATGTAAAGCAGCTTGGGATCTAGCTCCCGTAATGAAAAGTGATACAGAAATGTAAAGGATTAGTATCATTACAAAAATAGACACAAGGAGTATGGAAAACATTCCCCACCAGGTTATAACTATGCTAATGCAAGTCAAATCTCGGACCTTAATTGCTTTACCAGAGTTCCTATAAATGCATAGAATTTAACCTCAGAATGTCCTGCCTAGTTTTTTTAAAAAAAACCAAACCAACCCTCAGATAGATTTCTCAAGATTTGTGAGACAGAGTTCTTCTGGCTGAAAGTCCACAGTCCTGCCCCAGCGTTGGTTCAAGTTAGACCAGTTCTCCTGCTCCTCAAGTTCAGGGAGAACAGAAGTGGGCTGGAAAAAAATATTGCCAAATCCTCAACAAAAATGATACCCCTTGAAAACAGCTCCAGGCCATACCATCTAAATTTAGCAACATGGAAATATTCCAGAAATGTATTATTTTGATAATACACAAAATAAAATTGCTGCCTCATTTTGTACTTAAAGCAGTACCCCACCTCCACTGCCTAACCCCCTGCCCTGCCCCCCTGGCCCCAGCTCTTTGTGGCCAGAAGGAATGTGACCACAGTATAGCCTGGGTGGGGGACCAGACCTACAACAAAGTGTCTTTCCTATTCTGACAGCTCATAGAAGCCCAAAAAGCTGTGCCCAAAAGCAATAGTGCTGCACTAACTAGTGCTTCTTCTCTTGGATGAGGGGGGATGGCTTTGATTACCCCTTTTTGATGAGCAGGAGGTGGCACAGGAAGATGCTGGGAGGTCAGTATTGTGTGGGACTCCATAATTCCTTGAATAGAAAGAGTGGCCTGAATGGTTGTGTCTGCGATCATTAAAGTGCTGGTGGCTTGCCAACCCAGGTCTCCTCAAAAACAGGCCTTCAGTTCCCTCAGAGAAAGAGAAGACTCACAAAAGATTTTAAAAACACTTCTCCCTTCCTGCCCCAGAGCTTCCCTTTCTGTGGGTGTTCAAGCCAAGAAAATCCTCCCAGCCCTGTAGGGTGGGACCATCAAGGACCTCATCACGAGGACTTCCTTTATCCAAAAAAACCCTAACCCATACCACCATCAGAGCCCAATACAAACCCCTTTGGAGAGTCATTTCTTCCCTTGGTGTGATCCCATAATAATAATGCCTTAGAGATGGTTTTACAGTAACCAGAGTGGGCTGGGTTTTATGGTTCTTCCCAGAAGGCAACAAAAGAAGTCTGTTCCCACGGCCTGACCTTGGACACAGAGGACATACCTGCGGTGCTGCAGAACTGGCTCTCCATTTGGTGGCTACAGTAAGCCAAGTGATGACAACACCGAGAGCAAGGTGACCTTGCCCTGAGGAGGCACAGAGCTTATCACAGCAGTATTGTGTCCTGGGGATGGAGCAGAAACTTTTATGGAGCTCCTGGAAAAGTATCAGTGTATTTAGGGTTACCTTTTGACCCAACCCAAACCTGAAATTTGCCTCTTGGTCCCTCACTGTCTGTATGTACAGTGTGAATACCCTTTTTATCTTTCTGCATTAGCCTGTGGTCCATTTAACCTTTAATTCCAACCTTGTTTTCGGAGGTGTCAAAGCACACATCCATCACACTTATCCGTCTTTAATATTCTGACACTCTCCAGCCCTGGCCTAAGGCACTATTACAAATTAAATATAAACTGCCAACCATTCCATCCCACAGGTGAACAGTGCATAAAGGTCTCTGGGCCAGAGCAGATGTGGACAAAAACTCCAGCAGCTTGCAGACCTTAGCATTTGTAGTGATTTTTCTCATCCCTATACCCTGGGCAGTCAGGACTTGTCCATCTCAAAATTCCTTATCATGTACAGCTGAGAATTGTTAAAGTGGGGAAAAGTGGTGAAGGAGTTGAGAACTGGCTCCTCAAAGGAAAACCTCCCTTGTTTTTACCCCTGAAATAAAAAGGGCACAAATGCATTTCTCCTCCCCCCAGTGTGTGGGGGCTGGGGGAGTCGGGGCATTCCAGCAGCTGCTGGCCAGTATCCTGGAAACTGTCTCCTTTTTACCAGTCCCAGCCCCTTTTATGAAGGAGACAATGCAGACATACAGTGAGTGCCTTGTGCATCACTTGGGCCCCCAGGCGCTTTGACACAGGGATTTCGTACAGTGCCTGACCCCCTCCCCACCCTCCCTGAGGTGACCCCACACCCAATCCAGGGGGCTTCAGCCTCGCCTTTTCCAGGATGATCCAGAAAGAAATTGCATGTCTTATTTTCCCAAGGGGCTTGAGAGAAATATGTGTAATGTGATACCAAGGAAATAATTCAGATAGTTCCAGAATTTACCCATGGATGTTTTTTAGTTTGTTTACCCAAGTCTCTTCTTCATCACTTGTCTCCTTCTTTCTTACACCCAGTCCCTTGCCCACCTGTCCCCAAGGGTCCCATAGGACCTGCTCTTCTTCCTGCTCCAGATAGGAAGCCATCTCCATCCAAAGTGTGGCTTGGCTTTCTTTGCTTGTTATGTCTTGATTCAGAGGCACAAGCTCAGCCAGAGGATTTGGAGGAATTTGCCATTACAGTATCCTAGTGTCTTTCTTTGGCATGCTGTCAGTGATACTGAGCCCATTTTTGGGTTGAAGGTAAAAGCCAGCTCCCAGGTTTGTAGCTCAAGGCCTCTCTTGAACAGTGATACCCCAAAAAGTTCCTGGGTTCACTCATATCACAGGGGATTTGGGCTCAGGCATATTTGTTCATCTGAAGGATGGCTTCCTGGTTTCCAAGACATTCTACCAGCATTACAATATTTGCTAAATCAGCTCCACTGAGGTCTCTCACGGGAAGATCTGAGCTGAATTTCTTTGATTTCTTCCTATCCTAGAAAATTGCTCCATACAGGAGCCATTTTGCAGGATAGCCTGAAGAAGTCCCATGAATTTAATGTGAAATACTAGCCTGTCTGCAAAGCTGCATAATGTGTCATAACTTCTGCTTCACCTAGATAATGGACCTGCAGGAACAGTTTTAAGTTTTGAATCATGGCACTCCTTCAGACCATCCCAATCATTTCAAATCCCTTACCCATCCCGGTTAATGCCTTTTCCATGCTCAGGCCACTGTTCTGCACCTTTTCTTCCAGGGGCTGCAGTCTAGTGTCACCTGTACCCAGGGAAGAGCTCCTTGGGCTTGATAACTGAGCATCTTTTCCTATTCCTCACCTGTGCAGATCATTTTCCAGCCTGACAGAAGTTGTGCAGCCCCCTGCTGTACCTCTGATGCCTCCTTCACAGAAATCCAGAGGAAAACACCGAAGAATTCCTCTGAAGCAGCTTGGATTTATTCCTTTGCACCAAGAGAGAAAAGTAGACAAAAGAAAGAAGAAAGTTGTCTCCAGAAGAGACAACACAAGCTCTTCACAAATAGCTTCTTCCGGACCAGCAAGCTGGTCTAGCGGAAGGTGTCCCTGCCCATGGCAGTGGGGTTGGAACTGGATGATCTTTAAGGTCCCTTCCAATGCAAACCATTCTATGATTCCATGATTTCTGTGCTGAGCATGTATATTGGCTGACGGGTTGAGTACTCATTGCACCTACTTTTGTTTTAAAGAAGAAAGAGGACAGGGCTGATGAAACCAGTTATTTATCATACAGAGAAGAAAGAGAAGAGGATCTGTGCTCTCCTAATAGAAGTAGCTTGTCAGTTGGGGTCTTTTGTTGATGATCCTGGAAGCCCCTACTCCATGCGTGGAAGTTGCTTCCCTTGTGCCATGTGTCCCCATGACACAAGAGCAGCACAGCAGTGCAGGCTTGCCCTGGCTACCATACCCACAGCCCACTGGCCCAGCTCTACCTCCCCTGGGCCTGGTGACATGTGAGGAGAGGGGACATCATGCCCCATGAGCACTGACTCTCCGTGTTTGCAGTCCACGAGCATAAGCACAAAGGTGCAGGGGAGCGCATGGATTAAGGCAGCCCTCGCATGGGTACTGTGCAAGCTCTTGGTGATGCCAGAGGGATAATTCGAGTGTCTCACAGGTGTGTTTGCAGATTTGGTTCAGTGCTAGCATCCCTTGCTCAAACAGATGCTTTCCAAACACCTAAGGGCATGAATGTTATACATGGACTTTCTGTGAATTAGCCTTATGGAGGTAACTGGAGGTGAATAGAACATTTATTTTTTTCCTTGCTGCTGTTAGGGATACACTCCATATCTAACAGAATATTGTGCATATACTTCCTGCAGCCATAATCATTGAGGCAGACTGGGGCTGGTTTAAAGAATATCTCTGGAAATTAAGCTTCTATTATTTCCAGATTACTGTATAAGAGGTATTGGGATTCTTATGTCCCTGTAATGTCATGCCAGAGCTGAGGCAGAAAGCAGAACTTTTGTTTGTCTGATGTCTTTGCACCCAGAAAATGTGTTCTTCTCCAGAGCATGCAGCTTCTTCATCAGAAAAAGAGAGCAGTTCAAGACAGGCTTTCTCCCTGCAAGCCACGTCAGACCTTTTATGTTTATTATGATGCTTCTTCCCTCCCAGTCAGTGTGGCCACATCCAGATGGATTGCCTAGCACTCTAAATGCCACCCAGGAACTTCTCCTGAGCATGGCTCTGCAGTTTTTTTTCAGTCAAAACATGTTTACATGCTAATTTACCAACATCACAGCAAGTGCACCAACCCATCTGCGCCCTGCTGTGCCAAATTATAACTCTGTGTTCTGGCGGGCTGAACATTTGACATTCTTTAAAATAAGGGGGCGGCCAGACAAGTGGTGGTCAGTGCTGAAAGCTGCCTGGGAGAGGTGGTGGGTTTGTGTGGCCAGTGCCTTTCCCAGTGTCCCAAGCTGGGGGGTGCCAGACAGCCCCCCTCCTGGGGCGATGAGCTGCTCCTCTCGTCACTGGCTGTTGGCTGTGCT
This sequence comes from Manacus candei, assembly GCF_025592945.1. Taxonomy (NCBI): domain Eukaryota; kingdom Metazoa; phylum Chordata; class Aves; order Passeriformes; family Pipridae; genus Manacus; species Manacus candei. The sequence continues at coordinate 9,424,274 of NW_026138066.1, forward strand.
GGAGATGAGTTGGAACGTTTCTGAGGCTTTCCAGGAAGGTTTTTAACTCGTCTTCTGGGCACCACTCCTTTGCTGCTCTACAAGCAGCCTAAATAACTCTGCAGCAGTCAAGTCCCAGGCAGAGGTCTGGAAGAGACTTGCTCGGGTGGTTTGGAGGCAGCATCTACAAAAGTCTTGTACTGTCATGAGACTGCCAGAAACTTCCACCTATCTTTCTCATGCATCACCACCAGAGCAGTGTGGTCTTCCTTTTCTCCATCTCATGTCCACTGTAAGGACCAGAAGCCATTTCATGAATTGTGCAGAACTAACCGAAAACAGACTCTCTCTTTTACAAGATACGTATGATGCTTCCACAGCATCTACAATGATTCCATCTTGCTTAAAATTTCAGGGGCTCCAGGGTGACGCTAAGGCCATTTTTCATTTCAACACGCTCACCTCTACTTCCCAGGGGCTCCAAAACCCCAGGTGTGAATTGAAAGCATCACTCCATCCATTTCAGAGATGTTCCAGTAAAAAACATTTTATTCTTACCCTGGGCTGTGTCAAAATGATGGGCAGACCAAAATATTTGGCTGCAAATTACTTAGCACCTGTAGTCTCCAGAGACACTAGGAGCAGGTTAAGCCTCTTGGGGAAAGTGATACCAAGTCTTGGAATGAAAGTGATACATTGTGCTGTTAAAGGAAAGTTACCTCAGACATTGGATGAGACAACCTGTGTGGAAAGAGGAATAAGATGGAGATGTCACGCAGTGTCTAAGTTGTGGTCCCTTGCTCTACTCCAGTGACTCCTAACACTGGATGTGCCCGCAGTGTGACTATCCATGAGCACAGCCAGTACTGTAGAGATGAGAAAGAGGATTTTTTTTAACTGCGTGAAGGCTCGTTTCCTGGACCAGGCAGTGGAAGCCTCTTTGCTCCACCTGTACCGGGCTGAAGGCTGTGGTTAATCGCACTTCATTACAGGCTGAAGCAAAGCAGCACCAAGGAGTTTGTAACCAGCTGGTCGGCAAAGAGGAGAGGCCATAGAGGGAGGAAGTGTGTTTCATAAATGTGGGTAAGGAGTATATATTATGAGCATGCTGGGAATAAAAACCAGTGAATAGTGTGCCTCAAATTTCAGACCAGTTCCTGTGGGCCCTCTTAAAGCTTATTTCAGTTTTTAAGGAGTCACTGGTTACAGTAATATCCCCAATGTTTAGGAGTGAGGAATGTTGCCAGACCCTCTAGAGTCATGCATCCAGAAATTTAATGGAATTATTAAGTGCATTTAGAGTTCCTGTTTATTGTTAGAGGCGTGATGTCTTAGCTTGTCTGCTGAGTTGCTTTTTTTCATGCAACACTCATAAATTCAAAAAAAAAAAAGGAGGAAAAACGGCCAGAGCTCACTTTTTATACTGGACAGGGGTTGTCCAAGTCACTTGGTCTTGGTCACACCTGGCTGCTACATTGTCCCTCACTGACACTTATGCAGAAGTCTTATTGGCACATTATGCTGATGGATGGGCTGCCTGAGAAGGGAAGCCTTCAGATATCCCCGTTAGAATGAAGCAGAAAACTTTTGACAATTTTTATGTCTTTTTCTACTAAAATGAAAAGTTTTTATTTGGTTTTGAGCCAGAATGACAAAACAAAACAACTTCTTTATTTACATACATTTCACATTTCTGGGGGAGGGGAGCATTCAGCTAGAAAATTATGTGTGTTTCAGCCATGGGGAAAATTGCCTTCCTACTGTCTCTCCTTTTTTTATTGAACAAATAGACACAGTGAAAATGTGAGCCAGCTTTTTTTTTTTTTTTTTGCTAATACTATAAAATAGGGAGCAAAACCGGCTTCTCCTCATTTTCCTTTACTTTATTCTACCCTGTCTTTGCCAACTGGAAACAGAACCTGGAGTTACTTTGTCTCTGGAAACAGCTCTTGCAGGGCTAAACTGTTTTCAGTGTTTTCCAAGTAGAAGAGCCTTTTGGAGCCCACATGGCCTTCTTAAAGTTTATAGGGGAGGAGGTCTGAGAAAATAAATTCATATTTTCTTCTGTCAAACTTGTTTGGTGAGAGAAAGAATTGGGGAGAAATATTTATAGGCAAAATTATATTAGCAATTTCCCCCATGACTAATCAATATAAGGAGCATTATACACAAATATGAATCCAAAAAGCCTAAACTGCCTGCTTTTTTCCTATGTTTTCTTCTCCAACACTACTGTCAGCCTCCCCCTCTCATGAACAACTGATGCTTCTGAAAGTGCTTTGTTGTCTGCACAGCATAGGGAGCTAGGAGCAGAGGTGGTGGGAAGTGCATGTCCTTCTCACAACAGTGTTCAACTCCAGAGCAAACACAGTTTCTCAGTTCAGGAGAAGAAATCCCTCATTAGTGAGACTGCAGATGCAGTTACAATTTCTCTAAATCAGTAGCAGAAAGAAACAAAACTGAAAAGCAGCTCTGTAGTGAGAGAGCATAAGAATAGACTTCACAAATACTTCAGCTGTGATGACAAAGATCCTTGCTCAACATCAGAAGAAGCTTCTGATGCCATGCCATGTGTTGGTCTCCTTTAACAGAATAAAGACTGAGTATTAAATGAAATATAGCAAGGAATCATTGATTAGAGTTGTTCTCTGGAAAAGATTAAGAGAGCATTTGGATTTCAGTTTGAAAATAAAATGAAAAACTAACAAGCCTTGAAGGAACTTTCCAATGTGGTTTTCATCTGGCTTGGCAGGTTTCTCCTGGAGAACAGAAAGCTGAAAGAAGATAGGAATTAGGGAAACATGCTGTGACCCAAATAGAAATTCTTCATCAAAAAGGGAAATGCAGAAGCAAAGCAGTATGTAATGAAAGCCAAAAATCTTATTTAACCATGTTTGTCTCTCTTGTTTCTTCTGTAGGGCCAAGTATTTCCAGGGGAAGAAGGTGAATGGAGAATTTGATATCCGAGTGGAACAGGTCTGTGACAACTAAATTTCCCTCTAAGAAATGTGTGCACAGGGCTGAGGTCTGAAGAGAGATAATCTGTCAATATTAATTCTCTTGAAAAAAGAAACTAATGAGGAATTTTAAGATATGTCCATTTTATAGAATTGCAGAAGCTGTAAATGAAAATATCTTATTGGGCCATCCTTTGCAAAATCCTTTGCCTTACCTTTGCAAAATCAGTTGCTGTTTCACCTTAAAATTACATTTGTTGTTCTGGTGATAGGATTATAATTTTTTCCATTGGAAGACTACTTCATAGCTCCATATATACTTGCCTGAAAAGGTGCAAAGCTGGTATGCCACAGTACATGCTGTTGCCAAAGTAGAAATTATTACTAATAACCATCTGTCGGCACCCAACTTGAAAGCAGGAGTAAGAAGAGAGAGATGTAGGGATGAGATGGTGATCCTGAAGGAATCATATGCTTGTTTTATACTAATTGGGGCTATAAAACTGCTAGGGTGGATAAAGAAAGCTGGTGAATGTTGTTTGAATGACCTGATATTTTTTGTTTTTATGAAGCTGTTGATTCGGTATCAGGTGTGTACAGATTATTAACACAGTGGTTTCAAGGACATTCTCAGGACTCATTGCCCTTGTAAAGGTGTTTCTTCTCTTGTCAAAGGCGTCCTGTCCAGTTGCCTCTAAACTGTACATAAGCACATATGTTCTGATCAAATTGTGTCTGGGACAGAAAAGTTAGAAAGTCATTTTTTGCAACTATGATACTTCAAATACTTAATTTTTCTCTTTTTATTGATATCACACTTGTCAGTACTCAGTGGTATTAGCAAGAATAATTCTTTCTTGCACTTCCTTATCAAAGTCTTTATTTTGCTGGCTGCCTTAGCAATTACCTGAAGAGAATAGGGAAAATAAAAAAATCATGCTTCTCACTTAGAAGCATGAAATCAAATAATTTAAGTTTGCCCTTCAAACCTCTGATCCAACCCTCTCCATCATTCAAAGCAGGATTAGCTTCAAAGGTCGACCTGATACTCTGCAAAATGACCTGTTAATTCTTTCCAAAACCTCGTCTCTTCCTTTTCCCTCATAGTCCTTCTCCTCAAATGTTATTGCACTTGAGGTCCTTATAAAAGAACTCTCTTCAAATGGTTGATGAGTGCAGGATAGAAGGGGACTCTTGATCGCTGATGGGCTAAACCCAGTTGTGACCCTTTTCATTGTCACAAGGTAGCTTATTGCACTTCCCCAAGGACTCTTTCAGGGAGACTTTCCAGTCTGTGTCTTGAAATCCTACACGTAGGCAGAATACCCATGTTTGAGAGGAGGCAACAATTTGCTCCAACAAAACCCCATAAGGCTGGTGTGATTCTGCTGGTGAGAACCATGGCCAGGCCCCCTGCAGCTTTCTTTAAATACCCAACACAGTGACTGCAGCTCTGCCCAAGGGAATGAAGCCTGCAGTAGGTAGCAAGTGACAGCTGAGGAACTGAGAACAAGGATCCTGGTAGTTTCCCCTTGTCCCCTCCCTACCCCTCAGATCAGGCAGCTCAGCCTCCACTTAGCAGGCAGGGAACTGCTCTTGACTCCTCCAGACCTCAAAAGGAGAAAGGACGACCACTTTTCCCAGCTGGATCACTATCTGTCAAGGGAAACACAGAAGCTGCATTGTAATGGGCAGTCCTTGAATCTGACCTCAGGCCTCTCTGCTTATCATTGAGGCCAAGAGAGGGTCACTGCTTTCTTCAAGTTTGGGCTTTCTGTCCCCTTCTGATTTTGCCCATTCATCCTTGCTCAGTATTTTTTGATATTTAATTTTCATTCATTGCTCCTACCACGATTATCTGGAGCCTTCCTAGCTTCTTCACTCTCTTCCTCAAGCACAGTCCAGGAACCTTAACTCTTGTGAAAACAGGTCCCCTGAGGCTGAATGCTGATCCTCTTTACCTGAAAAATTAATATTCTTCCACAGTCTTCTTATGGGAGAAAAAAAAAAAAAAAGGCAGGGAATACCTGTGTGTTTACCAACCTGGTCCACACCTTTCTCTTTGATTTCCCAGTCACCAGTCTTCACTGCTATAACTCCCCTATGAATGGCACACAGACAGTGCCATGACGCACAAACCCTAACCTTGCTCTTCATTTCTGAAAAAACTCTGCATCAGATCAAGGTTTGACTCACAAACCCTAACCTTGCTCTTCATTTCTGAAAAAACTCTGCATCAGATCAAGGTTTGACTCTCAGGCACCTCCTGAATCATTTGGTCTGCTCAGTAAGTTCATTTAGTTTTTCAGTTTTCCATTTGATCCTGTTTCAGATAACCACACATTATTGACTGAGCCAGAAATACAGTTTGCCTTGGGTATTTCTTTTTTTTTTGTATTTTATAGGGAAAAAAAAACCCCTTTGATCTGAAAAGCTAAATAATAAAGAAGTTTGAATGGCAGAAAGCAAAGAAAGGAAATATCCAAATGTTAAATAGTCTTGAAAAACCACATTGGGAAAAAGCAACCGCCCTATTTTTTCTGACCCTGCTAATTCTTTTGCCATTCTTCCAGGATGCTCTGTACTTGGTTTAGACTTTTTCTCCTCCTCTTTCATATGCATCTCCATTTCATCTTAATTCTTTCCTAGCAAGCCATTTTAGCAATCTTTGGGGGAAGCAGAGCAGGATAGTAGGTGCTATTTTTTTGAAGTCATGACATCATTTATTTGTAGTAGAGCAGTATTGCTGAAAGCAGCATTGTCTCTCCCTCTCTCAACGGTGGGAAGTCAGTTATCTAATCTGGTTATACACCCCTACCAGCTCTCTGAGCTGCCTCTCCCCCTTGGCTGTCATTTGAGGAATGCAAGACATATGTGATCATGCTGTCTCATCCTGCATATCTCCCACACCCAACACTGTGGAAAGCATTGGCTGATTTCAGCTGAATTGGAGAAACAGGCAGAAGTTTCAAGATACTAAATTTCTACAAGAGGTGAATTCAGTTCATATTGGGCACTGAATAATACACAAGGATGAGACTATTCAATGCCATCCTGCTGCTCAGGGAGCTACTTCTACAAGTCTCAGCTTTAGTGAAAATAGGCTTTATGGACTCTCAGAGAAGTTTTTCTGGTTCTTTAGCAGATAAATGAATTGCATAATCTTGATAGCTACCTCAGACCCTTGTTCTTCACATCCATTACCCCTAGCAAGAGACAGGAGTTGCTGTGGGCATCACCTGGTGACAGTGAATAGAAGAGAGAGCTGTCAGGATCACTGTGATGGGTACACCCCTCTCCTGTAATTCATTCAAATGAATTACAGAATCACAGAATATGCTGAGTTGGAAAGGACCCACAAGGATCATTGAGTCCAACTCTTAGCCCTGCATAAGACCATTCCCAAGAGTCGTACCATGTGCCTGAGACTATCATCCAAACTATTCTTGAACTCTATCAGGCTTGGTGCTGTGACCATTTCCCTGGGGAGCCTGTTCCAGCGCCCAACTACAAAAGTGAAGCCTGAATTCCGCCTTTGTTTTTTCTCTTCTAATCTTCAGTGTAACACCAAAATCATATTTATGAACATGTTTTAGAGGATTTGTTACTGCAGGATTTGTTACTGTCCACCATCGAGTGAAACCCAGGCATGCAACACCATTGCTTGTTTCCTGCTGATTGCAGGGAGACAGATGCAAGGCTGGGGAGGTGGAAAGCAAATGCAAGTGCTCTCCTGAGTCAAGGTCCCTTTTCTTTGGAGGCAGTTTGGATTATATTTTGGTTATTTGGATATTTTTCCATTACAAGTCCTTCTGTAGCAATGATGAGACTGAATGAAATGCTCACCCAAAACTGAAAATCTGTTTGACCTATTCCCACTAAAACCCTCATGGTTTGAGTTTTACTCAGTGTGGGTAAACCTCTAAGCTTTAAGGAGCAGCTGAGTCTAAAAATACTATCTCTATTTTATTCTAAAAATAAGCTGCTTAGATTTTGATCCATTTGTTGCTTTTACTTGCCTTGTGATTTCTAGCTTTCAGAACTGCAGTGTAAGCATCTCCATCCATGTATCCAGAAATACAAATGCTAAAAAATTGTTTTAGAAATGAAAAGCTAAATGTCTCCAAGGCTAAGTTGAACTTAAAGAAGAATCTTAAAGTGCCACAGGACTGGGCCACATTGCTTTTAGTCTCCCATGAAAATAATTTTGCTTTTATCTTCTCAGTCCTCTATCAACTGGAGGATAGGAGACATTAGGAACCACAGTATATTGAGGAAGAGGAGGAGTTATACCATAAGCCTTGTGCTCTGACAAAGGTTTTCCCTCACTAGAGGCAACTGGTAATAATTCAGCACCTCCTTCCCCACCCTCTCTGTCTTGTCCAGAGAAAACTAGATCTTGCATGCTCTAAGGAGTTCATACATCTCTGGGGTTTTCCATATAGATTGTAACATACCTCCTGTGGGGGTCTCTTTGGGCATTAGATATGCCCCGTGCAAGAAGGGAATGCTGCTTGGCCATATGTCCCCAGCACAACCACATACGAGCAGAAGAGGGCAAGAGAGATGGGGCTGAGACCTGGACAACCACAAACCCATGGGATAGACCATGACACTGTGTGTGGGGGCCAGATGAGTGGGACACTTGACACCTGTCTGGGACAAAGATGTCTACAAAGCAGGAGATGTACAGAGTAGGGTCACTGGGATGTCCATGGAGATCTGGCTTATGAGAGGAGACTGGAAGTGTTGAGTTTGTTTATCCTGCCAAAACAGAGGCTAAAGGAGACATCACTGCTTTTAGTAAATACCCTGATGTAAGAGAGGTTTCATGACATGATGACTGCAGTAGCAAGGCATTAGACCTTATGGCTCTGATGGGCTTTTCCAGTCCTGTGCCCTACATGGAGCACAGACCTAGCAGGCAAGAACAAGCAATACCTCTTGAGAGACACAACCACAGGGTACTTTTCTTCAGATATTTCCAAAAGCATCTTAATATGTTCAGAGACCTCTTTCCTGGCATTGGCTAATTGATAGTGGAGTGGGGTGAAACGTGTGGAGGGAAAGTGATGAGGCCAAAAGGTTCATCTACATTTTTATTCCTGTTGTTTGTTCACCACCTCCTTCCCACCATTTCCTGCTGTGACGAGGTGGGTCTGTCTGTCTGTCTGATCTGCATTCTTCTTGTACAGCTCATTCACTTGTTCCCACTGTTTAGTTTATTTTCAGGCAATGATTATTCAGTGAACTCCTATGTACATGCTTCTGGAAAAGTCTTGTGGTATAGATTATGACTCCATTGGCAGCACTGTCAGGAAAAAAGTTGTACTTGGCACTCGCAGAAGATAATTGTAATACAAATCATGAATTCCGGCTCCACTGTACTTCCCGCCCTAAAGAGGTATTTTCATGTGTGGCATAAAGTGGTCATTTGAAAAGGTAGAGTCTGATAGGTTCATGTGTGATGAAAGGAAAATTTCCCTCTTGTCAAACAACTGTATAATTTCTCTTCATTATATGTTTAGGTTTGGGTTTTTTTCCAACTGAATGCCAGCAAACTATTCAAGAACAGCAACAGCAGTTCTCATAGCTTCACCACATACAAGCATTCAGAAACCATGAATAAAGAGACCTGGACAACTAACAAGAATGACTCAAAAATAATGGATTTCTTAAATAAATAGTGTCTTCAATTTTTTTTTTTAATTTTCATTGGCTTTTGGAGGTTTACAGAGTTCATGGTTTTGAGCCGTTTCCTGGGATCAAAAGGTTTAGAAATGTGCTTTTCTAGACCTCAGATTTTCAGGCAGCCACATAACTTCTGCAATGAAAACTCGAGACAATTCTGAATGCCATCCGAGTTGATACACCAAAATTGCTCACACAGGTGAAAGCATGTCAGCATCAGCAGTGCCTATAGCCTAGGAGCATGCATCCTAGCTTCAGGACTTGTCAAGAGCAGTTGTGGAAGATCCTCTTGGAGCCACACAGCAGCATTCATAACCCAGCTGGACCCTCTCTATCCTTTTCTTCCAGAGATCAATCCCAGTACTGAGGGCAGCTGGGAAGGAGAGTGCCTCCCCAAGGGAAAATGTCTCAGGAAAGAGACACAGGGAATCAGGATGTGTAATGTCTAATTCTGCATGTGTATGCACACCAAGCATGCATAGCCCCATCCCTCATCCTATTGAGATCCATACTATCTGTCCACCCCTTCTCCCTGTGCACGATTTAGGGATTGCTGATTTTCCCCTTGAAGTGCTTGCAATGATTATAGTGTTTCAGGAATGCAGTCTTATGTCTGCCAAAGTCTTCCTTCCCTTGTACATATTGGAAGATCCACCAAAAAATAAAGTCCATTGAGAAAAGTATGTGATTTGACTATACAGTAGTAATTCCTCATTCCAAATGCCTAAGCATGGACCGGGCTAGTTAGTAGCCTAGACAAAGCAGTGCAAGGATTACAGCAGATCTCAGCCAGGATATGAGTTAAAAAATGGTCACATCGCTGCACATATGACAAATCCATACTCAAACATACAGTTGGCCTTACATCTTACTCAACCGTGGTCGGGTCTGTGCTGAAGGATGGTGAGTCTAAACCATTACAACTCAAGGAGGTTGCAGACCTGTCAGAGAGAATGCCAGTGACAGCAACAACACTGACCACTGGGCTGAAAAACATCACCTACAAAAAAATCTTATGAGAATGGGGACTGTTTTTCTCTAGGGAGAAAAGGGAAAAATGAAGGGCAAATCTTCAAGCAGTAAGTCTTTAGTTTCCTGCAGGAAGAAGTAATGGCCCCTCAAAAAAAAAATTGCAGTCTTAAAAAGTAAGGCAAGAGATTTAGGTTGGGCATTGGGAAAACTTTCCAGGGTCGTTAAGGGACAAATTGCCTGAGGAAGTTCCTCATCTGTGGGTTATGTATATCTGCACACAATGTCAGAGGCAGAGCTGATCCTACCTTAGGAAAGAGAGGTGGACTATGTAATGCCTTGAAGTCCTTCCAACACAACTATTCTATGAAAAATGCTTAAAATTCACCTTGAAAACATGCTTCCCTTGAACCATTAACAGATATAGCTTCCAAGCCAGGCATTTCTACTATTGCATGATTTAAAATGACAAAATCTTCCTTGTTGTAACATCAGAAAACAGAAACTCCAAAAGATCTCCAGCACCTAGAAAACTGATGGAAACTGATAGTAGCTTCAGGTTTAGTCCAAATGATCTGGAGCGCTTTCTGAATCACTACCTGAAGTAGGCATCTTTAACAGAACTATCCTCAAAACAGCTGTGGGCATTGTCTCAAATCTGGGCCTCACAGAGGTATGAAATATTTCTACTCCCACAGTATGTATTACGTTATTTTTCAAGGCAGATTGTGTCACGTTTGTCACACATGGCTCCTTCTTGCCTTGAATGTTTTTGCAGCCACTGGCACCATTGCAAAGCCAGGATAAAACACCATCAGGCTAATGTAATGCCTTCTTCTGTTTGATGATTCCTAATGCAAATGACTCTGCGAGGCCACAGGGAGCTGGACTCTCCTGTTTTATGCATAGTTACCTGTCACTCTATCTGCATGGGCTGCTTTCAAAGACCCCTTTGTCTGCAAGGTAAACTCAGGCTGGAGATGATCTCAGAGTTGAAATCCCAGCCAAGGGAAGTCATCAGGCTACAAAACCCACAAAGTTAAAAATACGGGGAGCACTGGAAAATCAACAGGAAACAATTTCTGCTGACTGAAGTTTTCAGCCTTCTTCCAAACACCAGCTAGCAGTAGCCTTTTGGACGGGACAAAGAAGCTACGTGAAAGCAGCAGTGCTCCTTCACTTAGTCTATTAAAACGGGATTGAGTGCCAGGAAAAGGTCTGGATTGTTCCTCAGCTCTGATTGTAGATCTGGACATTGTGGGGGCAAGATAGCTGAGTCCCTCAGACCCTCTCTCCACTCCTCCCTTCTTGTCAGGGTTCCCGGGACAATGGTTGCCAAAGGGAATTTTTCCTTTTCTTCTGGCTCTTGACATTAGCAGGCCTGAAATTGGTCCTGGCAGTTCAGTATGAAGTACTCACCAGCTCAGGAGATTCCCAGGCCTGTTTGGATGTCAGGTGTCTAAGCACAGCTTTGTCTGGCTTACCTGTCTCAAGGGAATGCCTGTCAGACCAACTTAGATTGTAAGTACCAGTCATCAAATGAAGATTGTCCATTTTCACCCCCAGCAAAAAAAGTCTTAAGCTTTTTACTATAAGTCATTATGAAAAAAATTACGGAGGAAAAGCACAAAAAACATGAAAACACAGACCTAAAACTTCCTTTTCTTGTTCTAGTGTTCACATCAGATGATGCATTCTTCAGCAACAGAAGCTGAAGGTTCAGCTTTGTAACACTATGCTTTCAGAGTGGGACATCTCTGAGACATATGCAGACACGGAGCTGGGAAAACCTTTCATCTTCCCAGCCCATAGAACCTCTTGAGCTTATGTGTAAACTAGCAAGCTTACCTTGACCCACTGGGGAGATCACTGATGGTACCCAAAGCATCTGATTTTACTGAATTTGTCCAAGGTGAACTCTTCCCTCCCTACATCTACTGAGATTTTATATATATATTAAATGCAGGTGCCTTTTAGAGGTACGTATTTTCTTATCTCTGGTCTGATATGTTGCCTGAGAAAGTGTGGTTGTGGCCGAGGCAACACGCTGTAATCTTGTAAGTAAAACCCAGGCAGTCACCTCTGTCATTGCCAATCCCTCCCTGTGAGTGTGTCTGTGTGTGTGTGTATGTGTTTGAAGTAGAATTTATTTCTTGGCAACAGGAATTTTCCTCCTTTTTTCATTGTAACTGGGAATTACAGTGATGTAAGATCATGTAAGGCTGTTGCTTTAAAAAGTTTACACAGGTCCACAGACATGAAATCTCATTACATCATCGGGTCACCAGCCCACAGTCATTGCTTTAAAATTATGTGGATTTAAAAAAAAGAAAGTTGGAAATTATTTTTTCATTTGTCGTCTGGCCTCTGAGCCTTTACAGGTGCACTAGTTCTCCATTGGCAAGTTTTTTCCATGAGTTCATGAGGACAAAACACACTTTTTTCTTTTTTTTCTTTCTTTTTCTTTTCTTTCTTTTTTTTTTTTTTCTCTATAAAAGTTGTTCTTGGCACTATCTTTTGGTTCCAGCTAATAGAAGTAGCAGAAGAACATTAAATAGTACAAGGATCTCAATAAAATCACAAGTATTAGCAACACCATCTGAGTACTCTGGTATTACACAGCTACTAGTTAGAAGATGATTTTACTGCTGCCTAATCTTGATCATAAATTAGTCTGAAAGAGATGCTTTAATACGAAGGGGAAAAAACTCTTCAAAGGGAGAAGACTAAATTTTCTGCATCAAAAAATGAAACCTTTTTATTTATATTTATATCACAGGCACTAATTTTATATAAGACTTTGAGCCTTTATGGTGTATTTGCACCATGCTGGAAAGGAAAGACTCACAAGGCCCAATAATAGGATATTCTAGTTCAAGATTTACTCATTTGATTATAAAGAACAGAGTTAGGATTTGGAGATCAAGACAAATGCTTATCAGCTAATCCTGCCATCCTCCTACAGCCAGTGGTCTGTTGGCACCCCTGTCTGAGGGGCAGCAGAGCCATGCAGGAGGATTATCACACCTCTTACCCAGCTAGTCTGATCAGTCTCTTAACCTTCACTGACATCCACTGCAGTCATAATCACCCCTGTGCCTTTTGCTCCCCGTAGCTGAAATATTCCTTGCCAACCTTTCCGGCCTTGTAAGTCCCACCCCTTTTAAAATATAAAGTGTTTTAATAATTGAGCAGCACTGTTCATAGCCTACCCAGCTTCGCTAATCCTTTAATAGTTAAAATCTTAATAAGTAAATCACATCAGGTGGCCTTCACTGCTTATCACCTTCCTGCAGCATAATGAGGTTTTTTAGCTGTTTAGCTAAAAGGTTTAAATCTTTTGTATTAGGCTTGTAGTTGGCCAGTGGCACGACAGCCGACTCAGACATAATTCTAAATGGATGTTTCCAAGTGGAAACTTGGAATTTGAATTCAAATGACCTTACCTCTTTTTATTATTATTATTCTTTCCTGTATGCATTTTTCAGCTTGCTCATTCTTAATTCCTTCAGTACTTATTACTGCAATAAGCCTAATCCTGTGTACTTTTACACCCCAAGTCTGGGAGCCATAAAGTTTTTTTGCAGTCTCTCCAGGGCAAACCAGCTGTAATTGGACCTCCAGTTGCCTCACAGAAAAAAAAATAAGGAAAAGAAGGAAAAGCACATTACAGCTGAAGACAATTCTACATCTGTGTCCGTGTGTTTGTGTCTCTGCTACCCTTGAGTAACACTTTATCCTTTTGCTCCACTCCAGGCTGAGTTCTCCGAGTTGAACCTGGCTGCTTACGTCATGGGTGGCTGCATGGTGGACATGCAGGTCATGAGGAATGGCACCAAGGTGGTGAGGTGAGGAGCACCAGTTTGTCTTGAAAATTGGGTTTTCTGGACCAATGTTGGGGCAAGCAGGATTACCTCAGTGTCTGACCAGTATCCAAATCAGGGCAGCACAGTCCTGATGACATCAGGGTTTCTTGGAAGCGGTGAAAAGAGCAACCTGGCTCTGGTGGTTTTGTATCAGGTCCCAGGTGTGCAGTATGCCATACAGCCATTGTTTCCAGCCCAGACCCTTCATGCAACAACAAATGCCTCCTTTTCAGGTTCTTTTTATCCTCAGAACTGCCAGTAAAAGAGAAAATGGATCTTTCTTTCCCTTGATTTTTCTCTCCTTCTGTGTTGAATAATCTTCATTATAAACAGTGGCTGGAATTCATTAGTCTACCTGTCTTAGGTCTGATCCCAGTGGACTACCCTTGCAGTAGCCACAAAGCCCTTCCAAGCATGACCAAGCTTTGTGGTGTAGTCAACACACTGGAGGGTTTCAGAGGTGGGCCCATGTGATCCTCAAGTTCAACAAGGCCAATTGCAAGGTCCTACACCTAGGCTGGGTTAGTCCCAAGCACAAATACAGGCTGGGGAATGACCAGATTGAGAGCAGCTCTGACAAGAACGACTTGGGGGTTTTGGTGGACAAGAAGATTGACATAAGCCAGCAACATGCTCTCTCAACCCAGAAAGCCAACCATATCCTGGACTGTATCAAAAGCAGTGTGGCCAGCAGGACTGGGGAAGATTGTTTCTGCCCCTCTACTTTGCTCTGGTCAAACCCCATCTGGAGTACTGCATCCAGCTTTGGGGTACCCAACATAAAAAAGATGTGGACCTGTTAGAATAAGTCCAAAGGAGGGCCATAACAATGATCAGAGGGCTGAAGCGCCTCTCCTGTGAAGACAGGCTGAGAGAGTTGTTCAGTGTGGAGATGAGAAGGCTCCAGGGAGAGGTTATAGGACCTTCAAGTACCTAAAGAGGGTTACAAGAGAGTTGGAAAGGGACTTCTGACAAGGGAATGTAGTGATGGAACAAGGAGGAATGGCTTCAAATTGAATAAGGGTAGATTTAGTCTACACACTAGGAAGAAATTCTTTACTGTGAGGGTGATGAGACACTGGAACAGGTTGTCCAGAGAAGTTGTGGATGTCCCATCCCTGCAGTGTTCAAGGTCAGATTATGTGGGGTTTGAGCAACCTGTTCTAGTGGAAGGTGTCCCTGTCCAAGCAATTCTTCTTCAACCATGCATCCAATTCACTTTCCAAAAGCATTGCTCCCCTTCTTTCAGACATCAGAGTGCCTGTAATTTGCAGTTAATGTTAGAGGCATTCTCGCTAGTGCTATGTAAAGAACAGTATAAGTTGTCACATCTGTGTATGATGCCTCTGTTTGCATAGCACTGATATTACCTTTCAGCCTATTATTCCCAAACCTTCATCTTTATGAATTATTGTCAATACAAGTCACAACACTACATTTCATCTTTGATACAATAGCTTTTCTTTGTTTGTGTTGAAATCTCATTGCTATTCCAAATTAGTTCTTCTTGCCACTCCACTTCTGTTTGTATAATTCCTTTGCACTTTTTGGTGTATTCAGCATCTTGAGTTTAATATGGTTCACACATTTAATCAATCCTTTTGTCTGTTTGCTCCTAGTTCAAAATTAGAGATAGAGACACATAATACAGCATGCAGTGATGTTTTTGAAAGGGATTATTAGAACAGCTGAAAAACAGTTATTCTGAGCGTGCTGACCTAAGTTTAATTTTTCAAGATGTCATTTCCAGTCCAAACAGTGCAAAGCAAAACTTGTCACTGTCAATTAGCTATGACTGTGGTCTCCATTTGCTCTTTGGTTTAATTTCATGAGCCTCTGCTAAAAACTTTTAAAGTTGTGTCTGTTACATACATTTGCTTTCTCTTGTCCCACAAATGTCTGTTTCTGTCCCATGAACCAGCTGCTGGAGCATTCATCACACAATGTGCCGTGCTAATGCACTCCTGTGTTCACTTGCTCATGATGCTGGAAGGTTTCCCAAGAACCATTTCCTAGGTTGATCACATCTTCATTTTCCTTCCCGTGTTTTTCCTCCCAAAGACATTTGTACATCTGGCAGAAAGATCTTGGGCTATTAAACTGAAACTGAAGACAAAATTTATTTCACAAGAGTGTCTGGGGCATGGTGTTCGTTTTTCTGCTCGCAGTGAATATACAAGTAGCCCAGCTAGCATTTTCGAGTGTATATTTATATATGAAATGCATCTTTTTATCAATGGCATTAGTTCAGGTATTTTTGTTTTCATCTCTGCGTGTGTAAAGACATATTTGTGTTGTGGGAAGTGGATTTGGTAAATACATACTTAGATACAGGATTTATATGGTGTAATTGTGTTACACAGCATAGTCCTTACAAGCAGCAGACATTTGTTTACAGACTGTGCTGATGTGCCCTTGGCATGCCCAGTTCAACAAGTTTAAGAGCTCAGGCCAGCCAGCTTCCACGGCCATTCCTAGCAGTACTTTAGAAGGTACAGAAATAAAAACTCTTCTTCACTTTAGAAAGTGAATTGTGGAGCATACAGCTACTGAGCTGTGTGGAGCCCCCTCAGCCCATCCACATGGGTGCAGTTGTTTCTCACTCCCTTCAAGTCCCCCGATTCCACCCACAGACA
Source organism: Manacus candei (assembly GCF_025592945.1). NCBI lineage: Eukaryota > Metazoa > Chordata > Aves > Passeriformes > Pipridae > Manacus > Manacus candei. The sequence goes on from NW_026138066.1 coordinate 9,440,372, forward strand.
TGTCCTGCCTGGCCACAGACACCCTTCAGAGTGTCCAGCCACGGGGAGATGCCACGGGGGATACCTTCAACTCAAGTATGCACCAACCCTGCTGCTGCTGACATCTTTTTTCCATCACTTATTAGATGTCTGTTATTAATTATTAATTATTAAGCAAAATATTCAGTCACAAGTCATAATGTTTCTAGATGATGAAATATAATAATCATGTTTTTTGAACCCCCAAAGTCCTTGCAAATCCCACTGAAAAGTTATAGGAAGGTAAATATGACAGCATCTTGCTTACAAGCACATTTGGGATCCCCCCCATAGGAGCCCTGCCTGCTTCACTCTCCTCTTCACGGGGAGGGCAACAGAATGTGTAAGTTTAGTGGAAAGACATTGAATGTACTACAGACCAGTAGATTTGAAATCAATTAAATAATAAATATTTTTTAAAAGAACAATTATTAATATTAATATAAAGCAACCACTGGGCCATTCTCTCCAGTTTGACGTTACATTATCTGATAAGCTATCTAACAATTTAGTAGCCTATTAAATGCTGTCATTTTAGAACAGGTTTCCTAATTCCTTCTTTGAACTGGAAACGGTGTATTGCACATTTAAAACAAAGCTCTCTCTCTCTGCTGATCCCTTGATGCTTTCTGACACCCTGGAGTTATGGCACTCTTTTAGACCCCATGCCAACTGACCTGCATGTGCACCACGAAAGACTTGTGGTTCTTTTACCTGGCAGATAAATCCCTTAATAAGAAGGTATAACAGTCCTTAAAGCTCTACATTTACCACTTGCCTCAGGCAAATTTATTAAAAAAAAAACCAAACCCACAACCAAAAAACAACCCAACAAAAAAACCACAATCACTGACAATTAAAGACAGCGAGAAAGTGGAAGTGGAAGTGTACAGACCTCCATGATTACTAGCCTGTGTATCTTGAAACAAGTAGCAATAAATAAGTTACCAAACAACATAACTGAAGCCAGGCATTACTTTGCTTGCCTGATTTTCAAAACAAGTGTGGCTCCAAGAATCTAGTTTTACAGTAACAATATTCTGAGTCTCCAGCTCCTTTTTTTTTAGCTTCTAAATTCTACACATCTGGAGGGGGGGGCGATTTGAAATAGTATAAGCAAAATGTGCTACTGTAGACAAAGGCTATCATCTAACAAACCTAAAACACTGCATGTGTGGTTTCTGTTCTGAGTTCCACCATGTTATGCAAAGGCTCTATCAGCCTATTCAGCACATTTTCTTCAGAGTTAGAAGACAAAGAGCTGGCCATGTAGTACCTACTACAGTCTTTAGCAAACACTTTCCTGTTTCAGTGCCCTGTAACACGTGCCCTGACTGAGGACACTGTGGTGGGATGAGCTGGGCACCAGGAGCAGTGTTAGGCTCAGCCAGGACATTGCTCCTTATTACCCCAGCATTTTTTCGGGTAAAATTGGCAGCAGACCCTTCCCCAGTGAAAAATTAATTATGGGAAGCAGGAGGTGGCGCTTATTCATCCCAAAGGATCCCTCACCAACTTAAACATAGCAACTCTTTCAGCAGAGAAATGGAGTCATTTCTGGGTGCAATGGCTGGACTACTAAAGAACATGAAAAAACAAATGCGGGCTTATGCCTGCTTTTAAAACCCTAATTTACTCTTTCAAGCTTTTGGGCTGTGTCACCTCTACTGGCATTAGATGTAAGGAATGGGATTTGAAGACTCATTTCTCTGAAGGGTCCTTCATATCAATATTTTCTCAGCATAAAGAGGCTGTCAGTGCTGGCTCTGTACCCACTCTGAGGTGCATTTATGCTTTCAGGATATTTTAAAAGTGTCTTAGTATATAAATGAGAATTTGGGCTCTCTCTGCTTCTGACAACAACACTTAGACTCCCAAACTATGATCTTAGGTTCTGTATTAATGATTAAATGCAGTCACATGTTTGAATTTTGGGCTTTACAGTCCTTCAGCTATTAATTCCAGTAGACATGGAAATAAGACAGGGATATGTTGAAAATCTGGACAACTTTCTTACCTGGGGAATACTAATATCTTTGGGAGCATTTCAGACTTTTAAGGATATAAATTAATCACACACCAGACTGCTCTCATCTCCTGTCTCTCTGTAGAGCTGTCTCTTTTGCTATTGGGGCTGATCATCCAGGGGAGAAAACACACTTTCATGTCTGCATGGGACCTACCACAGTGGTGGCCATACCACTCACAGTGTGATATGCAGCCTCACTGCAACATCACGGTACAGACAACAGCTGGCAGACTAGGATCTGAAATGGGGAGGAGCCTGAGTGGAGAAATGACCCTGGCAAAAGGAAAGGCATGTCCAAAACAACAGCAAAGGAGCGCTGAGGACAAAGTCTTGCTCTGGGGAAGTCCCTCTGTCATAGAGTGATGTTTAGTCCTACAGGCCTTGCCAGAATTTGGCCCGTGTGTGTAATGTGTATGTCTCACCCTGCTTGCCCTGAGTGATATGCCCTTGCAACTCACAGCTGTGGTGGGGTCAGTGAATTCTCCAGTTCGCCCATTCATTCCTGTAGTTAACACTGACTTTTCCGCTGGTTCCAGCTGATTCAGTGCTTCTACGATGCTCTGTGCGCTGATAACAGGGTAGTAGCCTGTTGAATAACCACCCCAAAAATCCCTGAAAGTGCTTTTTTTCCCCAAGCATATTTTTATACTGCAAGCTGCCATACAACCTCAGCATGAGGAAGCAAATCCTCTTCCGTGGGAGAAGTGGAGAAGAAACTGGCCAGCCCACAGGTGTTTTCCTGCTATTCCTGCAGACCCCAGGAGATGAATACCCTGGCTAAAAAAGATTTGTCTGCCCTAGGATGAAAGACTGTTTAAAGTCCAGTGAGGACACTGTCCACTGCCCACTGCCCACTGCACCTTTCCCCATCCCGGTAGGCTCACTCACTCACAGGTCCATTAACAAGCAGCTCCCTGAAAAGGGCAGGTAGGTTTTCTAACCTACAGAGGCCATGCTTTCTCATCACACAGTAGTGGCACATTCCTAGAAGGATGTTTTCTTGTCTCTCAAGGACTATTTGTTCACAAGAGTTGGTGGTTTCTTGCAGTTCTTCTACAGGGAGAACATCCAGGAAAGTCACTGGAGTAGCTACTGTCCCTGGACACTGATATAGGAAGTATTGATAGGCAGTAGGTAACTTTCCAGCTTCTCGAGTTCCAGGAAGCTTGTGCCGAAGACGAACTCCAAGCTCTCTCTAGTCCCTGTCTTTTTTAATTTAACTCTTGACCTGACTAGGCTCTTTTTTAGAATGTCTTTTTTCTATTTTTTTTCATTTTTTTATTACTTCCAAAGCAAATTTCTACAATTTTCTGTGAAGCTGCTGATGGGAGAAAGAAATGGCAGAAACTGATTGGGAGAGTCTAGGTTTCTAGAAGCCAGATGGAAAAATATGTCAAACTCATGGTTCTCCCAAGTTTCACAGGAAGTGCCACGTGGTAGAGTAAAATATGTGCCATGTATTCAACACTGAGAAACACTTGGGCAGTATTTTTTGTACTGATGGCATGGCAATCTGTAAATGTAATGGAGAAGTGTGTGTAACAGCCTGCAAGCTTTTGAAATTTCAGATTAGGCAAAAGACCAATATGCCAAATGACCACTTCCCTCACCAAAATACCCTGCAGAGTCAATCAGCTGGGGCGAGGTGTCTAACAGGGTAAACCCTGGCAAGCTGCAGTTACATATGAAGAAATTTAACACCTCCAGTAAACATTTATAAACTGAGATATTATTCCCACATGGGGGATGATCTAACTTTGTTTTTTAACTAATATCTCCCCTCTCTTCACCTGTCTGTCCCTGTGGCTCATATTTTTTTGAGCAGGAACTACAAAAGAGTTGGGGTGTGACTATTTATGTATTTATTCTCAGTTACTTCCACCTCAGCTCCTGCTGCTAAACAGCTGCTTGGAGGCCTGCTTCTCCCTTTGGGGTTTCCTGATCTTCCAGATGAATAATGTCCCCCTTCACCTCCCCAGCAGCTGGCGCCCAGCCGACGTGCGGGCAGGATGCTGACAGTTATGGGGAAAACATTTGGCGTGCAGGCAGCTGCCAGAAAGCAAAAGTCACTCTGAGCAGACCAGGGTGGGGAGCATCTCAGAGACTAAACTTCTCCCTTAACCTTTTTGCATTTACAGTAATTCATTCCAATAAGGAATGTGTTGCCGGGGTCTAGAGCACTCACTAATTAATTAATCCTGGACTGAATGCAAGAATGATTAAAGACTGTTGTAGATTGTTTCAGTCTTGATCAACTCTCTTTTTTTTTTCCAACTGTGCTGTAATTTGCCACCTTTCCACATGGCTTTTTATTAAGGCTTCTTCCAGGGAATGGCAAACAGAGAAGCAAAGGGACAATTCCTGCTGCACCTGCACTGTACTGATCAAGATGGATCTTTGTTAATGACATTATATTGGGGTAGAGTGGAGCCTCAACAAACAAGTTGTGGGAGGGGGACGATGACAGATGTGTCAGAGGGTAGAGCTGCTATTCAGAGGGACCTCAGTAACTGGGGAAATGAGCCATGGTTCATGGCTCATGATGTTCAGTAAGGACAATTGCAAAGTCTTGAGGGGAGGAACAAATAACCCCAGTACTGGTGGGGAATAACAGAAGAGAAAACAGCTCTGTACAAAAGGACATGGAGATCCTGTGTGCTCATGCAGGGAGGAAATCCTATGGCTCACTGGGTGGCATTAGCAAGCATGTAGCTAATGAGATACTGTTCACACCTGGAGTACTGTGTCCAGCTGTGAGCTCACTAGTACAAGAAAGGCATTGACAGATTGGACTGAGCTGTGTGAAAGGCCTCCAAGCTCCTTGAACTGGACTAAAGACACCCAAGGAGAGACTGAGGTGGCTTTGTTCAGTCTGTAACAGAAGGCTGAGAAGGATCCACCTATAGCCATCAGGCAACTAAAGGGGTGGTGCAGAGGCAATGAAGCCAGACTCTTGTTGAAGGTGTGCAGTGAGAGGACAAAAAAACCCCCATACTCAAGTTGCAGCAAGTGAAATTCTAATAAGATACCATTTTGTAAAAAATTTCCACAGAGAGAGTGGTCAAATACTGGAACAAAGCCCAGAGAGGCTTTGTCCTTGGGAATATTCAGTCTTGGGCTGGACAAGACCATGATCATCCCAATGTCAATTTAAAGTTAGCCCTGTGATGAGCGTGGTGTTGGGCCAGATTTCCAAAGATTCCCTCCAACTTAAATTATTCTATGACTTTGTTCTGTGATGTCAGAAAGTATTTGGATCGTCTTCTGTAAAAGCTTTGCGTTACAGAAATTTTGAAGGCAAGTTGCCATTGGCAGGTATGGTTGTTACTACATTCAGGCATTGTCCGAGTCCACATGCTTTTCCTTGTAAATGTTGATCAGTTTAGAAGTAAAATATATTGCAGATTTTTTAGACTGCCACAGGACAGTTCAGAGAGTATGTGACATGATTTTGTGGTTAGTTGAGCATTGATCTGTGGCTGAGAAGCAAATCAGAGCATCTTCCAGGTTGTCCATGTCTGCATATAGTGGTATTGGTCCTACTGCAACTGTGATTCCTGGTTCCTGCTGCATTTGCTAAACTGATCTCTCAGACACACCATGTTTTTTCCCCTACCATTATCTATTACAATGTCCCGAAAGACATCCTGTTTCTCTCCTCCAAGCTAATAAAGAGAGATCATTCTTTATTCTATGTGGCTTTTTTGTTTCTGTAAAGCAAGTTCCATTTCATCTTATTCATATAAGTAATCACATTCATTCCTTCTTCGAATAACTTCATCAGGTTTTGTTGCTTTCTGTGGAAAATATGACATGAGGTTTTGACTGAAGTGACTTTTTGTTCTTAGGTAATTTCCCGCTTTACTACAACATCCAAGATAATGTTAGATCTAACATCATGATAAGTGAAAATGTCATAGATTTCATATTAATTTTCAGTAATGTGATAACAATACTTTTAACACCCAATTAAAGCACAAAAAGAACTTGTTCCTATTTGTAAATACCATTTTCTATTACCTATCAGACACCTGAGGCACTGCACAGTTCGAGGGATTATTGTGCTTCTCATGTAGTTGTAGCCACTTATGGCTTGGAATTGTGCCTCAGAAGCTTCCCTGAAGGCTCCATTAATTGCCAATAATGCAAAGATTGTTGTATCATATTGCTTAATTATGTACTTTTCTTCCTCTCTGTGTCATGCCAACCAGATAGAAAAGGATTTGGAACGGAACTTAGTCAAAATGTGTTGATCACTGGGAAGTGTCTGAAAGGTGAATTAAGCCTCTTGAATAATGGAGGATAGATAGAACCTGAAGTGAGGATATGTGTCTTCAATGTCCTGGGAAGATATTTTTGTACTGATTTGAAGGACAAGATGTCTTGTAAGACTGGCAGTCTTTAAGAAAGAAAACAGGAGGGTCCCTCCTTTTCCCACAGCACTGGCAAAAAGCTCTCTAAACCCATCACGGTGCTAAAGCATAAAGCAAGTCTACTCTTTGGCTACAAGTGATTATTCACAGTGGAGGGGTCATTAAAAGGTATTTTGGCAATAAAAGAATCATAGAATTCTTAAGGTTGGAAAAGACCTCTAAGACCGTTGAGTCCCACTGTTAACCCAACACTGCCATGTTCACCACTAAACCATGTCCCTAAGTGCCACATCCATGCACATTTTGAATGCTTCAAGGGAAGGTAACTCAACCGCTTCCCTGGCAGCCTGTTCCAATGCTTGACAACTCATTCCATGAAGAAATTTTTTCTAATATCCACTAAACCTCCCCTGGCACAACTTGAGGCCATTTCCTCTTGTTCTGTCACTTGTTATCTGTGCAAGAGACCAACCCCCACCTCAGTACAGCCTTCAGTGGCTTTGTTCTCCTCTCTGGACACACTCCAGCACCTCAATGTCTTTCTTTTAGTGAGGGCCCCAAGACTAAACACAGTATCTGAGGTGTAGCCCCAGCAGTGCTGAGTCCAGGGGGATGACCTAGTGTGCTGATCACACTAGTTCTGATACAAATAATCTATTCTTGTGTGTTCCTTCTTCATGGTCGTGAATCTATTTGCATTTCAGTGAGGAAAGCTGAAGGACCAAGAAGCAAGCCAGACTTACGGTTATACACAGAAAAAAGAAATAGGAGATCTCTTTAAGGCATGAAACCTCCCAGCAGGATTTGCTGTCATCATCTTCTCTACCACAAAGCAGGCCAGGGCTCTGCTTTCTGCACAGAAATGTTATTGATGATCTTTTCAGAGCTAATCCTCTTCTCATAATGAGAGAAGTTAGACACATGGTCACCAGAACAGCTACTGCTGCTTCTGAGATGTTTGACTTCCATATTTAACATCAGAATCCCTTAAATTGTTTTATATTTCCCCATTTCTGACAAAACTATTTCCAAGACAGTTAATGCTGTCACAGATTTAAGTGTAGATGGGTCCAACCTAGGAAATTATATTCTACAGTTGGATCTCTTCCTATTAGACATTTTGGGTCCAGGCTTTATAATTTGGTTTGTCTCTGAAAATATAGTTTTACCACTAAGAAAGAAAAAAGACTGCTAAAAGACATTGGAACAAGTTGAAAAAGAGTTAGTTAAATGTAGATAAGCATCCTGCACTGCAGTATCCAATCCAGGCTCAGGACTGGCAGCACTAGCAGCTTCCCAGCCAGACACTAGGCAGAGGTAGGCTGAGCAAATACCATGGGCCTTGGCTAGCACCTAGGAGAAGAAGGCAACTTACTGCAAAGGGAGGAAAGCCACAGGGACCTGTGGGGGGCTGCTTCACTCTGAGGGTGTCTGGTTCATTTATTCACCACTCAGAGCACTGAAAGGCTCATGCCGTGTTTGGCAGAGGCCACTGCTTGTGGCAACATGAGCTGAAAGAAAAGTACCTTTTCATTCCAGAGGAAAATGAAATCTCACCGGCTATTTCAATCTGAAAATTATTTTTTTCCAACGTCCTGGCTTTTTCTTTGTTTGTTTGTTTCTTTTAAACGAAGGATTCTTCTGTCTGTAAGCCACTCTGAGAAGGTACTACGTACATTTTAGTGGTCTTCATTTTGCCGGGTAGTGGCGGAAGCCAAACTCAAATGATAACTGAGCTCTTGAGGTCTGAAAAGGGCTTCTTTTTTGTTTGTGGCCAAAGATGGGCTCCAGCTTTCTCCCAGGAGTATCATCCATCTGGCGGCTATGCTCAGGAAGATTCAAGACTTCAGGCAGGTTCTACACAGCCCAGGAACAGCACTGTACCAACATGCAGAGCACAGATTACTAGTGATATGTTTTAAACCTGTGGTCTACTTTTAGTTCTATTTACCTATCCCATCTCCCTGCCCACTAGATGTTTGAATGGAGTCTCATGTATTCCTTTTCTGACCAAACCAATTCCCATGATATGTCTTTAGCAAGGAATAGGTACAGTTTTATTCAAGACCACTCATGGTCATCTGAACATCGGTTTGAAGGTTTAGATGGAGTGAGGGAAGACATGGAGGCAGTGGAGAGCAAAGGTACCTGCTCCTGCCATAGCTCCCCTAGTCCTACTAGACAGGTGCTTAGAGACCTCAGCACAGTAGGTGCTACTGAGTTTGGCTCATCCAAAGGTTTTAGCAATGGTGTTTCAAATGTGTGACTTCTGCCTAACCCATCTGTCTGCCGGGGATTTCAACTTTCTGACATGGGAGATGTTATTGGCTTGAACCAGCAAAGAAAACATCTATGCTACTAGCTGTTCCAAATCCAAGGCTTGCTCTGTTAGCTTAAGCTTTACACTTGGAGAATGAGCAGTAGTTTGCAAAAGTAATCTTCTACCAAAAAAACAAGAATCCTCATGTGAAGCAAATAAGCTCTTTTCTCACCAGATCACTGGTATCTCTAGTTAATCAGTTTTCATGCCACCACTCCTACCATGACTATTCATTTCCCTTTTACTGCCTGCTATCCTTCCTAGCCCCTCGCCTCTCATTTTGCCACCGATTTCTGTTTCTTCGTTACAGGATCTGGGGCTCTCCAGCTGATGTTTATTCGTAGTCAGTCCCAGGTCTGGCACTCCACTGCCTTGTTCTCAGTATCCATGGGAATATTCACAGCTCAAAACAGGAATTCAGTGTCCACTTTCACTTTAGAGAATCACTCCTCATCTGCTGCACGAGAGAGTGCCCTGTCTTCCTACAGGACACAGAGTTTGAGAATAGGCTTTTCCATGTTAGTTCTCTATTCTTATGCCCATCTTCCAAGTGGAGAAACTCTTCCTTTGCCAGGACCTGAAAAGACAAGAGCTTTTCTTCCTGAGTTTTTGGCTGGCAGAAATAAAGGCACTGAAGGCAGTTACCCAGTCACTGTGTGTCTTCCCCATGAAGCTGGCCATACTCATTGCATCCTTCCTCCCCACCACAGTACCACATCCCCATCCAGGGTGTTGGAAAGGAGGTTCAGGGGCAAGTAGTGCTGCTTCCTCTGAGGAGGCCAGACCAATGGTCTGAAGCACTCCTGTGAAAACTCAGTACATGCTGTTCCACAAGTCAAGTCTGGGGAAAGACTTGACCTGTAACAGGGACGGTTTTTTCATCATACACTCAGAAAGCTGGATGAGGAAAGACAAGCTCCCAGTCCTCCAGGTACCACAACTGCTCAGTAACTCAGCACAGATATTGAACCATGATTATAAGAAGCTGGTTAATCCTTCCTGAGGACCCTTGCCTGCCTCCAGGATACTTTCTACACAGCAAGTCCAGCAGAATGGAGCAGCTCAAGCTTTCCAAAATTTGTATTCTCTTGCTGTTTCTCAGCAGGGGATCACCGCTTCCCTCATCCCCATTGACACCAAGGAGGTCCATAAATCAACTGCACAGCGATAGCACAGGCCTCCTGATGCTCATTATTCATCTCACTGCTGGAGGAAAGCACCACCTTTGGTGCCAAGTACATTAGGGAACATGCTCGCGTTTAAAAAAACTCCACGGGAGGGAATCACAACATTTCCAAAGCTTGGCCTCTTGCATCACAAAAGCTGAGCATGCTCTTCACCATGTCTCGGGTGGGCAATAACAAAAGTCCAAGGCCAACAAACAAAATGAACAGCTTTGAAACAACAAAGCTGTGCTGGGGCTTGTGTACAGTGTTTGTTGCCACAATCTGGCCTAGAATCACCATCTCGGATTTCCCTGCCTGAATGATGGAAATATAAATAGGGGCTATAAATCCAAAGTATTTCCAGCTCATACATCCAAAGGATAGAAATTATAGTCTCTTAGCAAGGAAAATGTTCAAGGATAGTGAGGTAATGGAACCTGGTTACAGGGCTCATTTCTCTGAAAATCTTTAATACAACATGGAAATTTTTCTGATGTCCTTGATGCAACCTCTGTTAATGTATAAAATAATCCCATTTCAGTGGAAAAGCCCCTTCCATGCCTTTGAGAATGAACTGCTGAGCACCATTTTGGGAACAGCTTCTTTCCAGGGACTATTTCCAGAGATTTTTGAATGGCTCCAAAGACACAGCGTCAGCAAGGAATCAAATCTGCCTGCTTGAAAGATAATCTGTTGCCTGTTGGCTTACCTAGAAAGGACCTCACTTTTCTGTGCATTTGCTGAGAGCTGCTGCTGTTGAACCATAGGAGTCCCAGCTCTAATCTTGCTAAATAATATTCTGGAAGTCCCTGCCATGAGTCACAGCACTGTATGAGGGGCTCTGCTCATTTGATTACTTATATTACCATGCCTGCCCTTCGCTTGTTGACTCATATCCATAAGAGCTTGAGATGTGCTGCGTACGTACTAAACTGATTAAAGGGGGAATGTATGTCAATGATGGTACGATAGCTTTTTGAAATCCCTTATGATCTTCCCACCCACTGGGCATTGCTTCAATATCGAGTTCAATCATCAGGAAACAAACTTGCTCTCTCATCTGCTTTGCACATTGCAATGAGCTTGCCAACTATGGCCAAGCTTTTAGAAAGAAAAGAGAATCCCCCCATCAGTGAATTTATGACCCTTGGCTCTAGCTGGGGCTCATTCCTATGCATGTCTGAGTGACAAGAAAACTGCAGAAAATGTTTGGCCTGTTTCTATGCTCTCACACTTGCAGCTATGTTGGATTTTTCTTTTTTTTAATGGCTAGGAGTTTGGTTTGGTTTTGTTTGTTACCTTCTAACACAAGCAACCCACGAGGAGAGGCCCAGAGAAAAACAACATGTGTTAGTGAAAAGAAAGGGGAAGGATCGAAAAGAAACAAGGAGAGGCTGGAAGTGTTGCTGAGCATTTCAAAGTAAAACATCACTCCCCTCATTTCTTCCAGGTCCTTCAAGCCGGACTTCGTCCTGATTCGGCAGCATGCCTACAGCATGGCACTGGGAGAAGACTTCCGCAGCCTCATCATCGGCCTCCAGTATGGTGGCATCCACACAGTCAACTCCCTCTACTCCATCTACAACTTCTGCAGCAAGCCCTGGGTGGTAAGTGATGATCCAGCTCTACTGCACATCAACACTGCAAAGAAGATATCCTGTGTCGATAAAGCACCAAACTCAGCTGCGTCTCTTTCATAGGAATTTGTCTCTTTAGGTTAAAACCATCATCTAAACAACCTTAGGAGTCCAGCTGGGAATTCTTGAGGAAAAAAACCTACTAGCATTACTTCTTTATTAGCCTGTAATTGTATCAAGGTGTTATTTCTTCACCCTAAGACATTTCACTTGTCCCAACTCTAAAGGGTCACAAACAGCTAACAGTACAGCAACACCTAGATGTCTTGTAAGACAGAGTAGGTTAATAGATCAATAATATCAGATCAATAACAACATATTCTTGTCCTGACTAAAAAAAAAAGATAAAGCTACCTTAAAAAAAATTTATCATTTACTGTTTTAGAAGGCATCTGAACTACACTACTTCTAGCATCTTTTTTTAGATGCATACTTGTGGTACCCAGGTGCCCCAGCCTTAGACCTTGCGCTCCTTGCAGGAGTGCACCTTGCACTTGTCTTCTCTTCCCACTTTTTCTGGGTGGTGTTTCATTGTGAGGAAATTAGCTGAAAATAAAGACAAGAAAGTTAGAGAGGCTAATCTTTCAACTAGGTCTAAGAAAGAAAAGGGAATATAGAATAACAAAGACCTGAGAAAGAGGCAAAAGGAAGGGGAAAACATGTTGGCTTGGGCTTGCATTGTCATGTTAGTAGCAGAGAGGCTACAGGGGTGGCTTCTGTGAGAATCTTCTGGAAGCTTCTGCCATGTCTGACAGAGCCAATGTCAGCCAGCTCCAAGATGGACCAAGGCTGAGTCCATCAGCAACCTTGGGAGCACCTCTGGGAGAACAGAGTTAAAGGGGAAAAAATCTGCTGCAGAAAGAGCAGCAGAGAGAGGAGTAAAAATATGTGAAAGAAACGACTCTGCAGACAGAAAGGTCAGTGCAGAAGGACGGTGAGGAGGTGCTCCACATGCCAGACCAGAGGTTCCTCTGCAGCCCATGGTAAAGACCATGGTGAAGCAGCTGCCCCCCTGCAGCCCCCCCCCCCCTCCACCCTGCAGGTCCATGGTGGAGTAGATACTCACCTACAGACCATAAAGACCCCATACTGGAGCAGATGGATGTCTGAAGGAGGATGCATCCTAGGTTTGAAGCAGGGAACTACAGCTGTATGGATGTGAGAAGGAGATAGGACTTTCCACTATGCCCCCATGGAAAAATTTTAGATGTATTTTCAGGAATTCTCTTAATGCATAAATTTAACTTGGGGTGAGATGGAATGTTTATAGGAAGTCATAACTATCATCCTCATCACCTAATTAAGTGTTTTGTTATTGTTGTTTTTTCCTTGGAATAAATATCCTATTAGTCTTCAGTGTGTTCACTGGTAGCCCAAACCCAGATGAGGTCTGTAATGACTCAGAATTTTATTTCCATGACTGAGCAGTGTTGGATTTAACTAATTTCTTACTAAAATTATACCAGTGTAATGAACAGTCTTCTCAGTTTTCATCCCTTTTATAACATTTGTGGGGTTTGTTGAGACCAAAAGCAAGATCCTGTCTTTTCCAAAAATGTTCCAGTGCAGTAATAAGAGTAGTGAGAGCAATCTCACTTTGCCATCACGATATAGGTGGATTATACACACTTGACCTCAGTTCCCATTTGAATGATAAGGGTTACTGGGAGAGGAAAGAGGAGAGAGAAATCACTTTCAGACTCAGTTCGATACTTTCATGTTGATTCTGACAGTGGGTCCTAAACACACAAGTGCATTGACCCTGGTAACCAGACAAAAAGCCCCCACATTTACACTGCCTTTTGCTGACAATCATGTGGTCCAATCCATCTGACTTTGGGGTTAAGTCAATGAGGGCTTAGTTGACATATTTCAACTCATGCCTTTTAATTACATTTTTGAAACCTCAAGATGTGAAAGGCCTATTTTTAGGAATCTAAAACAAAAGAAAACAAACAAACAAGCACATTAAAAAAGACAAATAAATAAATAAAGAAAAAGAGAGAAAGAAAGAGAGAGAGAAAGAAAGAAAGAGAGATAGAAAGAAAGAAAGAAAGAAAGAAAGAAAGAAAGAAAGAAAAAGAAAGAAAGAAAGAAAGAAAGAAAGAAAGAAAGAAAGAAAGAAAGAAAGAAAGAAAGAAAGAAAGAAAGAAAGAAGGAAGGAAGGAGGGAAGGAAAGAAAGAAAGAAAGAAAGAAAGAAAGAAAGAAAGAAAGAAAGAAAGAAAGAAAGAAAGAAAGAAAGAAAGAAAGAAAGAAAGAAAGAAAGAAAGAAAGAAAGAAAGAAAGAAAGAAAGAAAGAAAGAAAGAAAGAAAGAAAGAAAGAAAGAAAGAAAGAAAGCAGTGCTGGAAAGGCAGTGTGGGAGAACTTGGCTCTGCCAGCAACTTGGCTCTGGCTACTCTGGGTCTGGTAGTGCCATGCTTTCCTCACAGCGAATACAGCTGGCTCAGAAAACCTTCCCAAAAGAGTCAAGGAAACCACTTGTAAACAATTAAAACAAGTTTTCAGAATGCCTCCTTTCCCTACTGCCCCTGCACACACATCACCCTCCAAACCAGTGATTGTAACGCACTAAGTAATCTAAGAGCTCAGGTGGCATTTGGTACCACTGAAATTTTATCAGGTTGAACCTCAGGTAGAGATTACAGTAGGGCATTTGAGGGCAAAAAGCTTCACCTACAGCAGATTCAGAAAATTTGGGGTTTGCAATAGCTGGGAAGTGAGAGATAGGGACACTTCGGTGCACGTTCCACTCTGATTGCAAAACAGGCATCTTGAAATAAGGAATCTGCTTAACAAAGATTACTGGAAACTTTTTGAACCTAGAAAACAGTTGAGATACATGAACAAATGAAACTAAATACCCCTGGGAAATGCGCTTTTCACTCTTGCTTTTTATTTTTTCCAAAAATGGTTCCATTTCATAGAAATGTTTGTGATTTTGTGGAGGGGGATGGAAGTGAGACTGTTCTTCCTTGGCAATTTGCAACCATGTTTTATTCTCAGCAACTCTAATTACAATCAGCTGAGTTTGGGTTTGAGTTTACTTAAACATACAGCCCCATTTTTAATGACATTTGCCAGGTTTCCAGTACTGCAATACACAAATTTCTTCAAACGTTAAAATTTGCATTAAACACAGGCACAGTTTGAATTAGATGTTTCTGAGAGAAAAAAAAAAAAAAGAGTCTTCTAGGGGTTTCACACACACAGAGAAACATCTAACAAATCTAAGTTTTATGATGCTTCCAGAACTATTGAGAAATAATGCTACTAGCACACTAAGCACAATGCTTCAACCAATAATAACAATCTTTGTGTTACAAAAGTTACAACCCAAAATACGGTGGGAAGAATGTTCTGAGCAGTATTCACATTACCTGCAGGTAATGTCTGCAATTGCAAAGCAACCTTGTATCTGTAAAGCTGCAGGAAACATGAAATTTTGAAGACAGTCACCTCCAGAGTCCAGGGAATCCCAGCCAAACTGTTGTTGACCATCAAGGGATATAGACTCCCCAATGACCTAGGCACTTTCAAAATATGCAAAAGGTCTTGAGATCTTCTTGATGGATCTTTTTATTTATGTAAAGACTCCCTGCACGTAACTCTAGATGTCCAACCAGTCAGGCCAAGACATTTCACTTGCCTACCTGTTCCAGGTACCTAAAACCAGGCTGTGCCACATTGCCTTGCCCCATGTCTTGCTCTGTGGTCTGGATGGAATATCACTAAAACCAGTGGAATCACAGAAAGTAAGAACTGATGCCAAAGTGTGGAAGGGACAGTTATATCTAGCTGAGCTGCTCACAGTAACACTCCTACCCATCTGCATTGGTAGATGTTACTTGAGCCCTGTTATCAGGTATCTAAGAGGCTGCTGTACCATGTAACATGGGTGTCTCTTTGTCAATATCTGTCCCTAACAACTGGTAAAAAACGAGAAAATGGGAGGGAGTTGTCCCATGAGGGTCAATACCAAAGTAAAACCTTTCTGTAGGCTTGGTCCTCTGACAAGGCTCACAGATGTCTGAGACTCTCATCTGCAACACTGGTTATTTCAGCAACAGCCAAGAGCTGCATGCTTCAACAGGAAGCCCAAGGAACAAGTCAGACTGCTGTCTATCAGCTACACAGTTATTTTGTTTGAGCTGTTTTCCTGGGATAAACGTACATCGCCTCAACATCACAGTGTCCGTGGTTCACCAGGATTGCGTGCATGCGCAGCAAGGGGCATGGGCTGCTCTCAGCCAGGGTGTTTTTCCTTCTCTCCCTGTCTCTGTCTCATTTTGTTTAATTTTTAAACCCTGTTTGCTCACCTTGCTAGTCAAAACAGGTCTTTATTATTCTTTTCAACGATGTGCAGGGCTAGTGCAAGTGGTTAAGAGAAGCAAGCTGTCCTCCTTCCCCAACATCAATACCCTCCTTGCCAACAATAATTATTCTACATGGGGAGTTTTTCTCTTATCTGCTGATGCATGTGAGGGGGGTGGTGATGTTGGTGATGGGATATGCCACCTCTTGATGTTTTGCGGATTTTCTTAAATGCCACGTTTTGATCTGTGAGATTAGGAAAAAGATTCTTTGCATTTGTCTGCAAATCTGCTGGCAGCTGCCCCTTCAGCATGTGGCCTGTGTCTGGCACACACCTTGCAGCCTAGTTTTTTTGCACAGTAACTGCATTTTTTCTACACCCATACCAAGCTTGAACTCTCAAAGACGTACTTCTTCTCCACCACCAAGCGAAGTTTTAACTTCTTATACAGAAATGCCTTTGCTTAGACTAGCCAAGTAAAAAGGACAGGAGCCCTCATACGGCTGCTCAGCAGAAAACATGCTCAGTAGCTCTGTCTATCTGCAATGTAACCTTGGAGTTGTGATTTGGTGCATTTAATGGCTCCAGCCATTGCCCAGAAGTGCTCAGAACACAAAAGATTAAGTAGCTGATGCTATTGGGAAGAAAGAGAGCTTGCTTTCCTTTCCCTTCTTCACTAGATATCTGTTTCTTTCCCTTAATCCGCGTGTTAGCTCCCTCAGGTGACTCAGAGATTTCCTTTAATACATCTCTAGCTTTGATGGGGAACTTGAAGAAACTCATGTAAAGGGCTTCCAATCCAGCCTTACTTGGCCCAGACTGGAAACCTTTATTAATGAACTTTATTTTACAAAATTCTGGGGGTCTTGGAAACCAAATTCAGTTTCTAAACTACTTTGCGAATAGGACTCAATGGGGAATTCAGTCCCATTTACCAGCTCAGCAGAAAACAATCCCCAGCCATTTTATTCTCTTACCACCCATGAAAATAATCAAGTGCCCTTATTCAACTTTACTCCCCCTTTTAAAAGGTTGACAGTCTCACCACTTCACCAACAGCACTGCCAGTTCAGCATTCCCCCTGGTAACAGGGCTGTCTCTTCAGAGAGTAAGCAGGATGACTAGATGCCTGACGGTAAAGACTCTAAGTTTCTCCCGAGATCTGGAAGGTTTCTGGGATATATAACACCTCTTATTCTCTTTGGTATATGAACTCTGCCTCAGCAACATTTTCTGTCATGGTTATTAAGTTTCTCTCTTATAATGGTGAGTTTTTCTTCAAGTGATCAATGATGGATTGAACAGGGAGGCTGCAGACAACATATAGAATAGCCTGCTTGCTTCACAGATGGCTGAAGCAAAACAGGAGTTTGTTGTGCTTATACATCTGTAGGGGTTTTGGAACCTGAACAGAAATCAAAACTCAGCCCTACCATGGGAAGCTTTGTGCCTGGTTGGGCACAATCCTGAATGTTTATAACGCTGATGATAGTGGTGATAATGGTGAAGTTCATGCTGACAGGTGGGGACAATGACAATTGTTCACCTTTATATGTGAAATGCCAGCACTATTGCTTTCCCCATTTATGTTACATACTGCTTTCTCTGGATATCATCCTCACAGACTGGTGCCTCACTCAGACCTCACTGGTAGATGGGACAGGGGTAGCAGGTGAACTCCTCTTTCTCCTGTTATTCATGAAGGGCTGTTGGGAAACCATTGGCTCATAATAAATGCCAGTTATGATTAACAGTGGGCTCCTGCTTCCTTGGTCTAACACTCAAACCAGGTAGCACTGGCAATTTCCTCTAGTAATTGCTGTCCCTTGGCAATTCTCTTTCCCTTCAGCACAATGTGCTTTGCTTTGATTTGGCTGTGGGGCAGAGATCCAAGGGAGAGTTTTGTTTTGTCTCTAATGGAGAGTGGTGGCACTGATTTCCTGCCTCTGTCCTATACCAAGAAAGGCTCCCCAACCTTCTCCCCACTGCATTTGGAAAGCAAATCTTGTTCATAGCATATCTGTAAGTAAACCCAAACTGATCCTCCTCTGGCTCTTGAATCCCTCCTCTGCTCTCTTAGTCCAAGGTTTGTGCATATAGGCTGGCTTGCCCTTGGGTAAATACAGCAGCTTCATATTTTCTAGCTGCTCTCAAGAGCAAAGGTCAAGAAAGCAAGGTGGGAAAGGCATAATAACATGTTTCTCTCACCTCCTTCACCACTATCAGAACATTTTGCAAGCACTTGCCTGTTACACAATAAGCCACTGACATCCACTGTGTCTGGTTTTTGTTTCCCCTCCCTCACCCCAAGTTCTCTCAGCTCATTAAAATCTTCAACTCGCTGGGTCCTGAGAAGTTCCCCCTCGTGGAGCAAACGTTCTTCCCAAGCCATAAGCAGATGGTGAGTAACTTTGCTGTCTTCTGATGCCAGTATGGAGATGGAAGAAGCAACAAATGTGAGTTGGGCACAAAAGATGGTGGTGGGAATGATGGGAAGAGTCTCAATTTTACTTACAGAGAAACACAAGCTAAAAAAGTTATAAGCAAAAGGCACCGCTTGGGAATCTCCTTTTCTGCCCAGCCCTTCCCCAGGTCATGTATGGACCCCTAATGAAGCGAACAATGAGAACAGGCTCAAAACTAGACCAGAAATCCACTGTAAAACCTAGTCAACAAAAAGCTCATCCCTTAGCGCAAGGCATCACTCTATTCAGATAAAGCAATTTTCCCCACTCCTGGAATTGCTTAAAATATGCTGATGATTTGGGACATGGTTCATAAGAGGTGTTTATTTCACCATGTCAGTTTGCTTGGTCTACCACGTGGTTGCCATGCATGAAACATTTATCAGCTTGAAGGTACTCAGAGTAACTTGGAGTTCTTGAAAGGGTTTTTTTCAGCTTCTAATGTTTTCTTTGCACGGTGGCTCTGAAGTCTAGTCTTTCTGTCAGCAACTAAACACTCAGTGCCCTGTGGGGCTGCTGGGCACTGTACCAAACTCTTAGGGCAGCTTTCAAAGAGATCTGCGTAGGTGCCCTTAGTCCTAGAGAACATGGCAAAGAGAGGGGCTTTGTTTAAAACTGATCATGTCTCTTGTTTTCTCTGGTTAAAAGGAAGACTAGAACTTTGTGAATTTTTGCTCCTAACTTACATCCACAAGTTAGTGGCTCTTCACACCTGGCTGAGACTCTGTATGAACCATGACCCCTTATGTGAGCCACTGGCTGGCTGAGCTAATTTCCGAGGCTTGATTGTGAACTGAGGCAGAATTAGCAGCCTGAAGATGAGGGTTGTTGAGGTGTTAAACTAAGGCTCAGAAATATTAAACCCCCCTCTTTTCTCACACACTTATTGCAATACTGTGGGCCGACCACAATACACAACAGGGTGTAGGTACCTGACAGTGGACAGAGGCACCTGGTGGGAGCTTCAAAATTGCAAAGGAAATTTCCTTTAGTTTCTTGTGAAAAATCCCACCGGTGCTCGTTAGGTGCCCAAATACCTTGAAATGACAGTCCTTCACCTCTCTGTTCCCAAAACTCTGTTCCCTACCTGTGCTGTGTTGACTACAGCACTTCTGTACTTCACAGGCACATCATGGAGGTAAGTACAGTCATGACTGTAATGCAGTGGTGAGAGTTGTATTATCATTTAAGACATAAAGAAATGGATGGTCCTTAAACAATATGTGACGGTTTGTTGCACACTTTTAAGATAAATTAGTTGATAATACCTGTTGAATTTAATTCCTGATGATTTATGAAGAAAGATTTGTGACATATGTAATGCTTCAGGACAGTTGTGACTTTGTCTGACCATCACTTCATGAATGCTATTTTTGGAAGGCTTGATAAAGGTGATCATTGCAAATAAGTTAGCTAGTATTTTTAGCAATATTTTCTTGTCTGGAAATTTGATTTTCATTTCCTCAGACATAAATGTATTTGGTACCAGGATAGTAGTTTTGCTTAGCAGAACACTGATCTTAATTTCACTTTTTTGTCATCTTTATAACCAATCACCTACTTGGAGATGCTATTACTTACTTACAAAAGAGTACAGGAAGTCTTTTAAACTTTAGATAATCTCATACGAACACAAACACTACTGCTGACATGCAAGCTTGAGTAATCTGGTTTAAAACAGTTACTTTCCAACCATTTACAGAAGCAACAATCCACTTGGGCAAATTCAGGCCAGCCCTTTCCAGGTGGGGAGTCTGCCTCACAGAAGGAATCCAGACAACTTCTAAATATCTTTCTGGGCGCATCTTCACAGCATCCCGGGCTGTGAGAGCCTGAGAGGTCAAGTGCTTATACCAAGCAAGCTCCCTTGCAGTCACCACTCCACCAAATACCTGTGAAAAGTTTCTTCCCACTGTGCATCAGCTTCTCCATCTGTCTGATAGGAATGTAAAGATCCCCATTTCCCACTCTTTTTCTTCCCTTTCCTGGAGGCATTTTCAAGCTTTACCAGTTAGCACTCATAAAATACACTGTGGTCCTTTGATGGCTGATCCCCTGGAAGTGTTTATAACTAGTGTTATGGTTTTACCTCTCTGCAATGTGATATACTTCAAGCACTTTAGGTCTCACGTAAGAGATCCTCATCCTTCTACATCCAAAATTTTCCCAAGCTTACCCTCTAAACCTTTGGATTAAACACAGAACAGATTCAAAAACCCGTTTCATTCTTTCATACATGTAAAGAATAGAGATTTTCCAACAGTAAAAGTGGGATAAAGGAAATGTCTCACAGTAAGCCCATTTCTGTGAGCATTTCAGTTTAGCTGAAAATGCTTTTTCTGAAGCTTCTTTCCCAAGACAACAGGACAATTTTAACCAGCCTTAAACAGTAAGCCTAAAGAGAGGACACACGATTCTGACATTACACATCAAAAAAGATGAACCCCTCTTCCCTTTGTCATGGGCATGTACCTTTCAGGCCTCCCCCCAGTGACCAGTTTTCTGGAAACAAGAGCAACCTGGTAACTGTTCTTCCAAGGCCCTACTGGTGCTAGAGCCAGCCCTAGTGACTGCCTTGCTCTGTACTGACCTCCTATGGCCAGTTAACAACTGGGAGTCATTAACTTCAAAAGGGATTTTTCACCCCTTCTGGGCTTATGACCACAGTAACAGTTCTTAGAGAGACCAACGTCTTAAAAAGAGGGAGGGACTCATGGAGGAATCTTTGCCAAAGTGCAAGAATTGCCAGAGGTGGAATATCTGCTCTGGGACCAATAAAACAGGATCAAGAAAGGGAAGGAAATTAATAAATCCATTTGCAAATCCATTTGTGTACATTTGAAGTGGACAGAAACTAATGTAAGTGAAGCAGAGACAGAATGTCTGTGATAGAAATAAAACCACTTTACTGTTTAGAATAAAAGGACACTATAAAAAGTGAACATTATGCAACATTACCTTAAAAGACAATATACATTCACTGAATATAAAATTTATAAATAACATGGAGGAAAACTGTAAACAGTGCTAGAAAATTTAGCAACAAATACATTCCTTCTGGACAAGATTTTTCACACGGGTTTGGTTCCTTCCCCAAGTTTCCATAACTATCAGGAACAGCAGAGTGGCTCTATGAAGGAAGGACAGTGCCAGAGGGAAGGAGAAGCCAGTACAAGCAAAGCAGCAGCAAATGTTTAGTGGATTTTCACGTTTTTTTCTCAAGACCAGTAGCCCCAAAAGTCACTTATTCTAAAAACAGACAGATAATTTTTGCAGTTCCCTAAATTTTGTTATGCCCTTCTAAGCTAAAAAATACGTTCTGATTGAGCAGTACTTTCAGAGACATCTGGAAGAATGGAAACTTGTTCCCATGGAGGCCCTTACTTCAAATAGTCTTTACTGTAAAAAGCACAACAGTATGTTTCCCATCACTGTGAGGGAGCATTTCACTCTGACCAAGTATGAATGGGATACAGTGATATATTTAGGTTTTAGAATAGTCCTACCTAAAGGGTCATTAACTCTTCAAAACATGGGAAATTTAGACCTAAAATGGCAGTTTTGTCCCATACAGGGGAGAGGGAAGCCTCCCACAGGAGGACTTTATCCAAGTTACTCCATGCACAGATCTCCTGCTCTCTCCCCACTCCATTTTGGAAAAGGAAAATAGAATCCAATCTTTCTCAAACTTTCAATATATATTTTTGTAATTCTAAAGGGGAAAACACTGTCAAGAAATAAGGAAAAATATTTATAAATAAGAAAGTGAACAGCAACAGTGTAGAAATCAGCTATGCATTTTAAAAAGTACTGTTAATAATGTTGGTGTACCTAAAGCATGGTGGCAGGGAGTGTGTGTGTAATCCTGTACATGTCCAAAGGTCGTGCTCACATGAGCTGTGCCACTGACAGTTCTCTGACCTTAGGGTACTGGCCGAAGTGAGGAGCATGCCAGAGGTGACAGGAAGGTATTGGTGCTACTGCAAGACATTGTATGCTCCACACACTGAGGCATACTCTTCACACCTGCCTTCTCCCATCTCCATGCCTGGTGTTCCCACATATCACAAGGCCTGCTGTAATGAGGGAGTGAGTTTTGTCCACTGGCAGGCAGAAGTGACTTAGTAAGGCAGAATAAAGAAGAGCAGGTAGAAAGGAAGAAGTCTTTGAGTCTGATTTAGAGCCTCTTCAATCCATGTAATGGCTTCTTCCCACTTCAAGAGTGCCTTTAGTCAGGTTCTTAATGCAAGCAACAAGCTGAAGCTTAGCCCAAGATATATGTCCCTGATAGCACGCACAGAAACAAAATTAAGAAGCTTCCCAAAAGAAATGTATTTTCACTGGATTCTTCCCCCTCCTTTCAGCTTCACACTTTGAAAAGCCTTAACAATTGTTTCTTTACACAGCAAGGGTAAAGATTTACCAAACCTCCACTCCTGCTGATCTACCTGTCTGCATCTCAAATATTTTACCGTCTGCAACATAAAGTGGGAATATGCTTCATTTTCTGGTAATGCATCTGCTGTTTTGTTGTTTACAAAGCACATAGCTACACTATATCCTACTTAGGGACATAAGTCCTCATAGTATTAGAATGCAAATATTTTCACAATAATTTGAGTGCAATACTGTGATGTCTCAGCTAGCTAAATGAATCAGTGACAAGTAAAACATGCAGAGCTGCAGTTCAATGAAAATCCAAATCAACACTTCACTGCACTGAGGGGCATTTTCATTTAGCCTTCCAAAGCTGTGAAAAGTGGCTGCAGCTCAAACAGACGTCAGCTTTGCAAAGTCGCCTTGATCTTGAGGTGGGCCATAACCAGCAACGCCGACTCCACTCGACGCAAACAGGGAGGGTGGCTCCACGCTGTCCTCAGTGACCCTCACAGATTTTGTCAGCCACACTCAACTCAAACAGAGCTTACTCCGCTGGGCCCAAAGCCCAACTCCATATTTTGCCAAAAGGGACAACGTTCTGAACCACCACCTGATCCTGTGACGGGTGTCATGAAGCACCCTACTCTCCCTCTCATCTCCAACCCATAAATTAGGAGTAGTCACAGGGAAGAGGACTTCTGAGAAGTGTCCTAAGTCTGAATCACAGGAAAATCCAAGACTTTCAATGTGTTGTGTGCTGCATTGCCACTCAGAGCTGCTGGGAAAAAAACCATAAACAGCAAACTCTGTGAAAATGCCCTTTAAAATTCATGGTAAAAATGAAGCTTTTTGCTGCAACAATTCATGTAGCAAATGGGGCATTTCAGAGAATGTACATCTGGTAGAGCTCTGTTAGCACGCAAGGAACATAAAAACACATCAGTGCCCATCTCAAACAACCTCTCTTTTCAATTTGGCAAAGAGGTTCCAAACAATTCTCCAGTAATTGAGGTCACTGACTGTAAAATGCTGTATTGCCCCAAGCTGGAATAACTGCAACTCTTTTCCTGCCAGTGGCAGCTCTGATTTCTAAGTGGAATGAATGGAAGATATATGGAAACTTAAGATAAATAATCATAATAATACAAAAATGAAGTTAAGCACAATCTTCTCCCTGCCCAAGCCCTCCCCATCCAAAACTGAGTCACCCATTTTGTCAGCACCCCTTCTTCACCATCGTTAAAACTTAAAATACTTTTATTTGATAAGAAAAATTATATTATAGTTTTCTTAATAAAAAACCAAAATAGAACGAAAAAAACTTCTCCAGTCAACAGCAAAGCACAAGACAGTAAGGCTCCTCCTCCCACATCACTGCAGGACGTGGCATGAGCACATGCACAGGGCTATGCTTAACAGTGCCTAGAGGGAAACACAGCACTTAACACAGAAGGAACCCTCTGGCAGCTGAAATTTTACAATCCCAGACAACACTTATTAGGAGACCACTTTTTCTTGCCTAGCCCACACACACACTTCCTTTCACTATATAAACAAATGCAGCTAGTGTAGCTGCAGGGGAGGAACCATGGTGCAAGGAGGTACAGAGGAAACAATGACTGTAGCCACTACTGCAAATACACTGGAGCTTCAATACCTTAAAAGCAACTCACCGACTCGGAATGTCAATATTTCTGTCTTTAAAACACAATCAAACCATTCTTTTGTTTATAACACCAAAAAAATTCCACATCCTGTCAAAAATAGCTTATATCATTATGTGTATATACATCTTAGTTCAGCAAAACACTATTTTGGCAATACATTTTTTTTATAGTAAGAGTTCTAGCAAGTCTCCCCTTTCCCTCTTCCACGTGATTGATTTACAGTTGGTATTTTTGCATCTGTTTGGTTTAAGGTGTTCACAAGCTGGTTTTGCTGTTGAAGCTAAGCTGCAAAAATTTCAGGGGCCAATGCTGCTCAAAACAGGATGGCACAACACTTCATCTGCTCTGCTGTGGGTGGATTTACCTCCCTGAAAATAGGGGATGGGGCTTTTGTTTTTGAAAAAACAACAACAAAAAATACAAAATACTCTTTCTTTTGTTCCAGGGAAAACCAGAACTTCAAATGTGCTGTTGCACTCACACTGTGACTTAATTAGCTAGGACAATCAGTCAACAATGCTTTTACCAGACGATGTGGTCAGACACACCAGGTGAATTCTCCCACTGCTGGAGTCAATCACACTGTCAATCTCTCCCATAGAGGAGGATTTCTTTTGGATGTAATTTTTTCCAGAGTTTAGGCTGGGTTTCTTTTCATTTTGCTTCATTTGCCAATCTGATTAATGAAACCTGTTTCCCTTAAAATAGATTTGTCTATGTACTGTCAGCACTTAGTGCATGAGGAGGGGTGATGGGAAGCCAGCGCACAGAAGAATACATTGCCTAATTGGCATAGTTTTTAGATTTTTGTTTTCCTAAAAAAATAGAGATTATATTGCTACAGCTAATGATATAAGTAAGAGAGCAAGAGCTCCATCTTTTTCTTTTTTTTTTCTTTTTTTCCCTCCCATTTTTCCCTCTGGTGTGCAAAAGTAAGCTCCCAAATGTTGTCCGATCAAAATGAGTGGTATCAAAAAATGGAAAAGGTGACTACAAATTCAGTAAGGTAGCATAGACTTTTTTCTTTCTTTTCCATTTGTTTTTTTTCCTTTTCTTTTTAAGTGTTCGAAGTGCTAAAATTTGCATGAAAATAGGCACTAATTTCATTGTCATCATCATGATCTGGTAGGAGTTAGTGTCCAAAAGAAGATCAGCCACAAGTAAGGGAGAGGGGAGATAAGGAAATAGACAGCGTGCTCAGGGATCTGTGGCATTGATTATCGTTTTGTCTGGAGGTGCCCATCCTCTGTACCAGCTGCAGTAACCTTCCACCCTCTGGATGCAGGCATAGTGCTTTGCTTGATATCCTGAGTGGCCGAAGTTGGAGAGCATGTCTGTCCAAATACACTCATTCTTGGAGGTGGCAAAGCAGGGCAAATAGTAGCAAGGCCTAATCTGCAATTGGAAAGAGAAATCAGGTAAGGCTATATGTAAAAACAACATTATATAAAATGTCTTTTTAACAGAGACAAGTGATTCAAAATTCCACTCCCCCAAAACTTTGCTTACTAATCCAAAATTTAGCCTCAGTTCCGTAAGCACGTAAGCATGTGCTTAGCTTCACATACACAGCTAATCTGTAGTCAAAAGGGCTTTTCAGGTGCAGAAAAGTTGAGCTTATGTCTATGTTTTTGCAGGCCTGAGGCCATGTGCAAAAATCTTAGTACCAGTGCCAGGCTGTGAGGTTTTAAGCACTCAAAATGTTTACACAGGAAAAAAGCTGGACATACCTTGCCAAGCCTCTGGTACCTGATTTCATTCACCTGCAAATGATTCTGCATGGATTCTGAAAGCCTTCCCCAACCCCAATTAACTCCAACAGGGCATTAAAAAGGAATAGACTCTGCATTTTTATTTGATTGTCTCTTCTCTGGTCTCAACACTAAAACTGAGCTTACATTTTCTCTGTAAAAATTGTCGTCCTCCATTTCTCTTCCTGGCTGTTCCCCAACACCATTGGGTATTACCAAGCCAGGG
Organism: Manacus candei; assembly: GCF_025592945.1. NCBI lineage: Eukaryota > Metazoa > Chordata > Aves > Passeriformes > Pipridae > Manacus > Manacus candei. The sequence continues at coordinate 9,466,718 of NW_026138066.1, forward strand.
GAAACAGATGCCACCTAATCAAAGACACACATACCTTGCATCCACAGCCCAGGTGATAACGATGATTCAGTCCTTTACGCTGGGACAGAGTCAGCCGGTCCCATTTCTCATACCAGTTGCACAGGCCAGTGTAAACCTTCCCTTCATACACCCGGCCTTGAAAACAGAGACATGGTCACAAGTTAGCACTTCTCAGCTCAAGCACTTCTCTCGTTTCCCAAGGTTGCTAATGCTCTCAATATGCTTAGCTTCAGTCACTGCTCAGCAAATGCTTTCTTTTTATTAACTGGTTCAGGAATCTCTGGTCAGCAAGATAACAGTACCTCTGCAAGTCAGGAGTGTTGTGCCAGCTGTAAGCGCTACCAGCAAAATGCAGGTTAGTAATGCTGTCAAGCTCCTCTTAACAACAAAGTGAATTGACATCTTCACTAGAAATAAGACTTGGCAACTGCCACACATCTCTATCTCCTTGCACCCCCATCTCAGCAGCCTGCATTTCTCCAGCTCATTCCAAAATTTCTGGCACGGCCAAGTAGCAAGGAGTTCCCTGTGACAGACATGCCAGCTCAGGTATAAATTGACAGCCATGGACTGTCATACAATATATTTGTCACAACATGCCTGGGTGTAAGATATGTTTTAGGAAAGAGGGAAATCTAGAGTGTGAAATGACTCTCAGCGTTGAAGAGTACTGAACACCAGAATACTGCTGGCCATCTTAACACTTGAGAAGTTGCATGCAGAGCTGCCTACACAGTCACTCATATCCTTAGCACATGTATGTGTAGAGCAGAAGAGGTTTTGCTAATGAAGAAGTACACTGCCCTTTACCTGTAATCAGATATTGGTACTTGTTGACCTCCAGCTTGACTCCACAGAGACTCTCAGAGGCTTCTGTGTAGATGTACTGAACGTGTGGCATTATCTGGAAGCCCCTGTACATCTAGAGGAAGAATAAAAAACTTTAAATCATCTTAAGATGCCAACTTTCACTTAAGATTCTTTACAATCTACATTCCTAGACCAGGGTGGTAAGCAATAAGCTTCGTTTTGTACAAGGGTGAATGAATAATGGCACTAGCTGCACTCCTGGAAGTCTCCCCACCAGATCTGCCGGTAAAGCAGAAAAACCACCTGCTAATGAGCCATTGCAATTCTGCACAGGGACCACTTTTTCCCATTCATATTAGTTCCAGTGGCATTGAGTGAGCAAAGCGCCAACACTGCAAGCTCTGCCAACATCCTGAACTATTTTTTCCCTTATATAGCTCATAATTAGGGAGAAATAAAATTAGTTCAAGTTTGGAATCTTTATCCTCCGTGTGATTTAAACAATTTCTTCCAAACTAGGGGATTTTTCTTTTAAACAATTACCCTATTTTCCAGTGTTGCTGTTGTAAGAGTTTCAAACCTTTGGCGCTTGATCTAAGTCATCAAGCCAGACACCTCCTTCTCAAACGCCCAGCATATGCTACTCCTGCTGACCTCAGCAAAGACTTAATGTTTCTCTAACTAAATGAATGCAGACATAGAATTCTACATCACCTTCTAAAATTAGTCCTGTACTGATGGATACCATAAAGAAAATATCATGCATACATTAGTTCCTCCACACTCCTCCTCCTTTTCCATAATCTTTCTTACAGCTCAGTTAAATTGAAATAGGAACCCACAGATATACTGGCAGTTGGATTCAGTCAGAAATTAGCATGTGTCCCCATCTGACCTGACCTTACCACTGCAGCTTAGGGAAACTCATGCCTACTTGTTTGTAGCATCACGAAGCCTTTGCATGGCAATGAAACAACTACTCCATGTCTACATTGGACCCAATAAAACATATCCTATTTTTGAAAAATAGAGGATGGTTTCCCTGAAAATTTCATCCTTAAAATTTGATTGTCCTTTCAAAGCACTCAGTCTCTCTTTTTTCCCCTCCAACTCTATGAATGGCCAATATTTAAAAGTTAAAGAAGAAAACAATAGAATTCAGAATTAGAATTTCATAGCATTTCCCAGTCTATCCTTTCCTCTGTGAGCTTTATTGATAGAGAGCACATTCACATTCAGTTTAGCAGTAAATATTAATGTGAGGCAAAAGAGGACCAAATAATCCCAAACAAGCCCAGAGCCATAGATCCTTGCTGCTGTGTCACCTAAGCTGTGGTATGCTTCTCCAGGCTGCATTCTATTTTTTGAAGTCCCCTATTATCCCAGGGTATTTGACCATTCCCCCACCTCCTTTAAAAACAACAAACTTTTTTCTTTCTGAGAGAACATCTGTTAATTTAACAGATTTTCTGCAAGGTCCAGATACTTCATATAAACCCATAAAAAACTACTAATAATTCTTCTATGCTGAGAAGCCAAATTATATTTGGGACACTAGAGATTCCCACTGTCAAAACAAATAAAACAATACCTTAAGCATTATTTCTGGATACACAAAATGTCCTAAAAGTGCTGTTAGACCAGTCAGAAGAAAACCAACCCTAAAGCTAACCTCTCTCCTAACTGCTACCCTTGGAGTCCTCCTATCACCACAAATGTGCGTTTTTGGAAGCATAATAACAGGGAACAAAGTATTAGCAAGCATCACATGGTGATGTCTGCTAGTCCTGCTTTATTTCCATCTGTGTCAGCATTCCCCTTAGCAGCCCCCATATTGCCTCAGAAATGCACATGCAAATACTGTGGTGGTTCCTGCTGCAAGAACAACTTGACCCTGTGAAGCTGTTCACGATGTCCCTCCCTCTATGCCTCCCATGTTAGGTTGCACTAGATATCAAGGGCTTGGAGTCATCTTGCCCAGCCTTCAGTTACCTAAAACTTAGGCAATTCACATGAATTAGGCATCCTCTCTAGTCAAATGCCAAGAACATGCACCTCCAGAACAACTCAGCCCATCCTAAAATAGCTGTCTACAACTAGTGGGTTGAACTACACTATGATGGTTCCTGTCTCTATCCATTGACAATCAAGAGAGCAGGAAAGACTCAATGCCTCATTTTAGTCTGTCTAAAATTAAACTAAATTAATCCTACCCCACTTCTTTCCTCTTGGGACTATCACATTTCCCCTTGTAGACTCATTTTACAGATTAGCACAAACCAAGTAAAGCCTCCTTGCTTCTGGCAGCCTGTGCAAAGTGCTGCCGTGGTCAACTAGAACTGTTTGTGCACATGGAAGAGAAATATCTTATCTCCTTGTTTCCTTTGCAGTTTCCTGAAATAGGTTCGGGCCATTCTCAGAATGCACTAAAGGATCACTGAACACGTAGGGGTTAGATCAGTCCTGTGCAGATTTATGACACGTGATCTTGAAGTATTCTTATATTATTTGAGAAAGCAGTGGGGGAAGGCAGAGGCTGCTTGAAAAAGCACAAGGCCTTTTCAGACAACAAACCTGAACGCTAGAAAGCCTGGCACTGTTCTGTCACTGTGGGCTGACCCTGTGCTCCAGTCCAGGCCCCAAGCTGGTTTAGTTGTGAAATGCAGCAACAAGTTCAGGAGTGTTAGTGAGATCAACAGTCAATCTCAGCAAACTCCAAGGAGCCCATGAAAGAAATACAGAGATTGTTTGTTGTCCTTTAAGGCTTCCAATGCTTTCCACAGGCAATTCAGTACACACTGATAGGCTAAATGGCTTGTTTATTTTTCATCTGCAGGTGCAGAAGAGTTTATGCAGACTGACATGCTAGTTTTATCTTTAGAGTTGTTCCCATGCAGCTGTGCAGAGCCATAGGCCTCCTTAGTTTTCTTTTCAGCAGGAAGACAGTCAGCTTTCTTTGGGGCAAGCAAGGGAGAGATTTGCTGCATCATTCTGAACTTCCCCACTGCACAGACCTAAATCCCTCCTTATACTGAAGTCTTTAAGCTCAGCAGAAAGACAGTAGGGCTTCAAAGAAGACACTTGGTTTGTTTGCTTGTTTATCAAGAACTATGTCCTCCGGACATTCCAGTTCTACTGAGGACTTTGACTGCTTCGTGTTCCCTCATGCCAAAGGTTACAGCTAAATGTCCAATGCAACATCCCACCAGCCTACCATCTAAGCAGCAAACACAGGGGCAGTCTGACCAATGCATGATTTCCCCTTCAAAAATTACTCTTGCTTTTGTTGGGACACACAGCTTTTTAACAAAACACTGTGGAACTGCTCCTGCAAAAAGACCCTGTGCTGCAAAATAACCCAATGAAAACAGCCAGGACAGGCTCAGGCATCTTATTTCAAGATTGACACGATGGTGTCTATCGACAGTAGAGTGGCTGCTGCTCCACTCAACATGCTGGCCTTGCCTGGGCTTACACTCCTCCCCATGCCAGTCGACACATCGAAGCCTTTTCTATTCATAGCAGGACACTGCTGCAGACCCCTAGGTCAAAGGAGGAATGCTTAATGCTGCCCCAGAGACCTCTGACACTGCAATTCACTGGCTGACCATGAGGCAGGCTGCATCACTAGATAGGAGAGAGGCCAGTGTTATAGTGGGTAAAGGGTAGTGATTCATTTCAGGGACTACCACTATTCTAGATCACTGCTGCACCCTGTTCATGGTCATACATTTAACAGGAAGCACCAAACTGTGGGAACTGAGAGGGACAGAAAGTAGTGGCACTGGACAGACCAGGATGAAACCAGAAAAAGTTGATAAAGTCACTACAGCATGTGGACACTGAGCACTCCTGTGAAGTGGGGTACTCTTGCTGAGCTGAAGAGTGACAGAACTAGAGAAGAACAGCACAGAGTGCTGCAAGCCTGATGAGGCCAAGGATAGTCATCAAAAAAAATAAAAGGGAAAAGAAAAAGTGGCAGCATTGTCTCATTGTTGCCAGCATAACCAGTTTCGTTTTTTACAAACACAAGTTAATCAACAGATATGTATGTCCTTTGGAGTCTTTAAAAGAAATTTTTAAGGTGAAGGAAACCAATAAGCCCAGCATCTCACATCCTCTTATTTGAAGTGCAAGCATTCCACTCTTGTGGAAGAGCCATGCCAGGACCAGATTTGGCTACGTGCAGGGTTTTGCGACAGCTTATGAAACAGGCTTTGCATCTTCTCCTCCCCACTTTCGTGCTTAGTTATAAACTGCCTTATAAAGAGAGTTACTGTTACAAGGCAGGCAAGTGACTGTTTTTTTCTGAACCTTTACTTTGCCTAATATGTTTCAGATTTCTGCAGTCTCTGCCAAGCTTTTCCATTCCCTTTTTTTTTTTTCTGAAGATATAAACCAGTCTTATGACTGGAATGGCATTGCCAAAAAAAACAATCTAGGGCTGATTTTTAGCATTACATAACAACAGGGCAGTTTAAGAAGAAATACTAAGCCCAAAGCAGCAGGTTGAGTGCAGTTTGTGCAGCAAAGAATTAGAGCTCTGAAAAAAGGAACTAAAGAAATCAAGTAACTGGTGTAGATCTACCTCTTTTCATCTCTGAGTCAATAATTTACAACTCTTCTGAGCTGACGATATTTAAAAGCTACAGCGTTTGGTTTAGCTTTATGAAAAGACTTCATTATATGATTTTCATTTGTTCTGTGGAACAAATGAAATGGAAAAAAATGCTATCACCCTAACTGGTGGTCACAAAGAATGCAAGGAAACAAGAACACTCTCCCAAGGCTGGCAGACCCCCTGCTATAATTTCCTTATTGGATTTAATGAAAGTGTTGCATGGAAAAGCTTGCATTTCCACAGTCTAACACTGTGCATGTTGAACACAGAATAGGATTTCAGTATCTACAGAAAAACATGTGGCACCTTTTACTACCAAAAATTTTACAAATAATGGAAGAATTCAGGCATTCAGCACTGTATGCCAGGAATGATCTCTTCCTGCTCCTTTCCCCTCTTCAGGCAAATTTCTATCAAGTGCTGTTTTTCTTCCATTCTGGATGGCCAATACAAAAATGTTGAGGTGCTGATAAGTATGCAAACTCTGTTTGTTATTACATGTTAATTAGAGTCATTATGATATCTACAAGCTTGTATGAAATGTCTGCAAACATACCTTCATCTGCTTGACAGTGTATCGCATCGTTCCAAATGGTCCATCTTTCATGAGCTTCTTCCCCACCACTTTAGCTCGGATCACTGTCATAAGGGAGGAGAAATACAACAAATTATAAACAACCTTATACAACATTTACGCTGTACCCTCCACTTCAAAAAAAAACCCCAAAAAACTACTTAGATAAATTATTCTGCAAAATAAAACAAAACTCCAGGCCAGCCTTCCTCTTAATTTATTCTAAATCTCACACACAGCGATGGCATGTAAAATGGGATGCCAAAGCAAGTATTTACTTAGAGGAAATTCAGTTCTGTGCAAAGAATAAGAACAAGCATTATTTATGGTTAAATCTCACTGAAATCTGCAAGGCAGACTATAGCTGGGGCCAAGATAGATTAAACTCTTTGCACCAAGCCACTGGGATGAAGTTTATATTTAATGTCTTTAACTCTCAACATACAGGATGATACTACTTTTAAATTGTTCTTTCAGTTTCAGTGAAGCTTCTGTTTCCCAATAACCACAACAATACAGAACAGTGCAAAAAGCTTATCCCAGCTTTTTGAATAATCCAAAGAACAGATTTAAAGGAAGAGATAGGTTTAGTTATACACACAAGTTCCTGGACATTGTTCCATGAGGGTGGTGTCAAATGAAGACAAACTCAGTCTGCTCTGATTTATATCCTGTGCTTCAGCCAGACTTGTCAAAGAAATTTTAAACTAGCTAAGACAGTCCTGCTGGCTTTGATTCAAAGGGCCAACAAAACCTTCATTCATTGAGTGTAAAACCTAAATATTTTTACTTTTCTTAAACTACTATTACCCAATGTCAGTAAAAGCCAGTACAATTTTATTGACTCTTCTATTTAACAAGTTGTTCAGACTTCAATTTACTCTCATCTTCAAATATATTTTAAGAACTAGCTTCCTCCATTTGTTGTCCCCAACCACCACAACCACCAGCAAAGCTACAGAAACCAGACTGTCTAAGGGTCAATGAGAAAGAACACCATTCCTTTAATTTCTTTGTGAATTCCAGGATAGTTCACTAATGCTGGAATCTATAGCAAGGAGTGCCAAATGTCTTATCTTCATCTATTGCATATGTGATACACTGAAATTGAAAAATTTGGTGTTTGCCAACATGTCTGAAACCAACAAAGAAATCTTATTGACAAGGATAAGAAATATACTAAAAGGCAGTATTACAAAATGCTAGTTTCCAAACCAAAACACAGTTAGCATGTAAGATGACAAGCACATTCTCAGTTGTTGACGAAATATCTAAAACCTCATTTTCTTCATGTACTTCGTTGCTAGCTTGGCAGTCCTTTAACTTCTAGTTAGAGTAGCACAGCCACTAGAGACAGAAACTTTGATTTACGGACTAATCAAGAGCTTCATCAAAGGACCAAAAATTCAAAATGCACATCTACACTAGCACATTACAGCATCCCAATTTCAACTAATGACACCCTTGCAAGCATATGGAAGGGTCTGTATTTTCGTATTATTGTTCCCCAGTAAAGCTGGAGAAGAACAACAACCATTCAAGCAAATTCACCTAGAAAAGCCATGACAAACTTTAGTGTGGGCTGTCACTTCAGGCCTTTTGTAAATGGGTCAAGCCCTCTGTTTCTCCAAGAAGTCACCTTTATCACCACAATGATAACTTTTCTAGTTAAGTTCTTCTCTTTACTGAAAAGCTAGAAATGAACAAAGAACCCACGCTGCCTCATTTTTTCCATATTGAAGGAAAAGTCAAGCTGATAGCCAAGGAGCAGAGGATACTCTAACTTAAGTCTATACCCTGTATTCTGTGAGGCTAAATTCCCATCCCCTGAGGATTAGATGCGTCTGAGTAACTGGAGAGAAATGCTGGATGGACAGCACTGCTCGGAAGTTGCTCTTGCACATGTAGCTTCAACACCCTAAGCGTCCACGCATGAGAGCCACTTGTAAATCTGCCCAGAACAGAGTTCTGAGCTGCACATCTGCAGCCACACGTTTCCAAGTTCCCATCTTTGCTCCTTCAAACCACCACTCCCCAGTTGTACGGCTAGACCACTCTACAGTCCTGGTCAGAAAATAAAGAACGCTGCTCCTAACTGAGGAGGGGCCATGCATACTTGCCAAAGGAACTTTTCACGCTCTGCAAATTATCAGAAACTTACAGTATTCCTGTTGCAAATTCAGCCCATGTTATGTTTACTGTTTACTTCTGCGGACTCCTGCTACTTGAGCAGAATGAGGCAAAAGGTATTGTCACTGCTCTCCTGAACTCCTCCCTTCTCCTTGAAGCTCTATTACAGTACTACTATTACTGATGGGAAACTTTATCCCACACAAGTGGTCACCAAAATAGCTGCATATTTTTAAACCACAATTCCTTTGAAGTACTGCCTATGAAAATACTCCAAGATGAATGTTTCTCAGTACCTTGGGGTTTCAGGTCAAGTCACTTTGTGGGACTGGAGCAGTTGGCAAAGTCTCATGAGTGATTTGTAATTATTTATGAAAAGCTAAATTAGATAGGGATATAAATCTTGATAAGATAAGCATGGTATTAATGGTATCATGGTAAGCCATGATACAAAGAGGAGAAAACATACGTGCTGCTTCTCAACCTTTGACATGATTTAAAAAAAGAGGGAGAAAACAGAGAAAGAAAACCAAGTATTTAGTTAATATTTAAAAAAAATACTATTATGAAAATAATAAACTGCTATGTTTGAGGATTCAAGAAATGCACCTAAAAATTTATCACAAATTTATTAATGTACTTATATATTTTCCCTTGCCTTTTTGTGGGTTTTGTAAAGGCAAACAAATCAGAATGGGCATAGGAGAAAAAGGACCTATATGACCTTTTATTTACCCATATGCACACATATCTAACTCAAGTACTCTTTAACTTATCACTTACTCATTTTCTCAAAGATTCATAGGAAGAATAAGCCTGAAGGTAAGATATGAACCAGAAGAGGACATTGACTTTACAGTTGAGATAGCAGAAGGCTCTGCTCTGCACTGGGACAGCCTCTTCTTGAATATTGTGTGCAGTTTTGGGCACCACAACATAAGAAAGACATTAAGCTGTTAGAGAGTGTCCAAAGGAGGGCAGTGAAGATGGTGAAGGGCCTTGAGGGGAAGCTGTATGAGGAGTGGCCAAGGTCACTTGGTCTGTTCAGCTTGGAGGAGACTGAGGGGAGACCTCATTGCAGTCTACAACTTCCTCGTGAGGGGTAGAAGAGGGGTAGACACTGATCTCTCCTCTGTGGTGACCAGTGAGAGGACACAAGGGACTGGCCTGAAGTTGTGCCAGGGGAGGTTTAGGTTGGATATTAGAAAAAGGTTCTTCACCCAGAGGGTGGTTGGGCACTGGAACAGGCTCCTCAGGGAAGTGGTCACAGCACCAAGCCTGATAGAGTTCAAGAAGTATTTGGACGATACTCTCAGGCACATGGTGTGACTCTTGGGCATGATCCTGTGCAGGGAAAAGGGTTGGACTCCATGATCTTTGTGGGTCCCTTACAAATTAGCATATTCTGTGATTCTGTGATACATAAAGTGGTAGCTCTTTTTCCCAACTGAAAAGCAAAGGCATCAACTGTCCTGGTTCAATCGAGCCTGTGTTTTTTATTGGGGCCAGCCACTAGATGGTGACCCTGTCCCAAATCTCACCTTCCTCTGACAAGCGGGCAGCAGTACAGGCACAGGTTAACACCACAAATCCCAGTTGCTTGCTCAATTGCACCATGAGAACCAGATGCTTTCACGCACGTGGGCTGGTCATCATGCATTAACAGCACTTTAAGTGAAGGCACACCCTTTAGAGACCAGGATTTGCTCCAAAACCATTTCCCTTGTGACCAATTACCATGAATGGCTCAGGACAGTAACAACTGCTACACTTCTCATTATTCTTTCAAGGATTTATTTTATTGGTGTGCAATATGAGTATTTTAAAGTGAGAGCTTTGGCTGAGATGCATGCTCACTGCATTGAAGTGAAGGATGTGGAAGACTCATGTTGTTTACTAATGGAGACACAGGAGACAAGTTATTCTCCCATTGCATTCTCTGACATCCAAATAGTGGCAAAATAAAATACATGGGGAGCAGCAACATGACTGGGAGGCTGAAGAAAAGCTCCTTCTATCCGGAGGCCACTGTCTACACCAGAAAGTGGACAACATTTAGAAATGCTGCTTTAACACCAGACACAGGACATGCCAAAGAGGATGGCTGCCATTTTATTCATCCAAGGACTATACAAGGGCTCACTTCCAAGCGCAATTTACTGAGACCTTTTCACCAGCTTTACTAGCAGCTCCCTCGTTGTCTGCCTCACAAAAACTCCTTACTGTGCTGGTACATGCTGGAGGGCTCACATCATGCAGGACTAAGGCAGTTGGTATGTTTTAGACTCCTGAGTATACCTAGCACACTGCTGAGATATTAGTGGCATTTATGAGGGTCTCTCCTAATGTGGTCAAGGCAGGATTCTTTTACCCACAGATTTTCTAGCACTGGTGTTGATGGTGCTTCTAAGATAGAATTGCTGTCTACCTTGCTCACTCATCTCACAAGATGCATTCCTTTTCCCACTCCCCTGGCTGATCTGTTAGCAATTACTACCAACACTCTTGACTGCCCTATATACAGAGGACCATAACTAGAAGTGGACTGTGTCCTTTGGGCTGGAAGTATGGCCCAACCACATGCAGCCTCTTGGGAGGCTCTCTTAAATTGCCTGGTGGCTGTAGGCTTCTATGAGCAGCAAGTAGCTGGTGCCTGCTCTAGTAGGGGGACAAGAAAGCAGGCCTTTACCCATTCCTCCACTTCCACAGCAAAGCAGAATGGAGAGGGAAATACTGATGACAGCAGGGGATTCATGAAGAGGGGAAAAAAACAGAAGCCTCCAGTCTGTTTGATGATCTGTTTGTACTGAAAGTCACCTCTTCCTCCATAACCAAAATAGAATTCTTTTACAAATCAGAGTACTGAATTTGAAGGCTTCTTCCAAAGCACAGGAAGACTGAAAAAATACAATAGTTTTCTCTTGCCTCACTCCATCACGGCCTTCAGCCAAAGCCACAAAGGCAAACCTCTTTTGCTTTGTCTTGGAAGAAGTCAAGTCCAGCTGTAATGGTACACAGCATCACCAAAGAACTTCATCAAGAAAGCAAAAACAGGTAGTGAAGTTAAGAGGCTCACTGCTGGTTACCTTCCTCTCATACCCCTCAACCAACAAACAAGTTCCCATTACTGGTAGTCCAAATCTTGACTTCTTGTCATTTCAAAGTGCTCTTATGAACACTCACTGAGAAAGAGCACCTTCTTGGAACCAATCACCTCTACCAGCCAGTTGCCACTTAAACATCACATTGTAAAGGACTTGTGTGTACTTCAGCAAGTGTTGATGACTAACAATAGAAGTCTAAATAGAAACAGGAGAAAGCAAGACACACAGACAACTTTCCTTCCCATGTTCTAACCAGAACTATGACATTTACTTTTGGCCTTTGTTTTACAGATCCAGAAAACTTTCCCTGTCTGTGGCATGGTAAGGCTGTTTGAAGGTCACCCAAAAAAAGTGGAAGACAATTAAATAGCTTCACCCAAGCCCACGCTCTGTATAAAACAACTGATTACAATTGCACTTGCTAAATATTAACCACGCTTCCCATCCCTGCAGATTTTCTTGCCACTGAAAGTCTGTTTGCAGGGTATGCTGTGCTGCTTGATTTCCAATACTGCAAAATAAGGAGTAATACAACTCTTTCACACAAGACTGTGTTTGCATCAGACCTCTCATCACTTCAAAAAGTATAAACTGCTCTAGAAGGGCTTTACCTGGGAGGAAGTTAATCCTCTCAGCAAGATCATAAATTAAAGACTCAAGCTTGCATAAAACAGGCAGAACTTGGTTTGTGCTTGGCATTTCACCTGTAGCTTATTAACTAGATACAGTCTTTCTGATAGCAGCGGTATCAAGCTTTTTCTCCCTCCCCATATAGTGTATCTCACCCTATGGAAGTCCAAGCTCCCTCTGAAATACATTAGAATCAGAGAGAAACTAGAGGTCTCTCTGTTAGATTAGAATCTGTGAATTCTCTTCTGGAAAAGAGAACATTTCATTCACGTTCCTTATGCAATTTGGTTGAAGACTTCAGCTGCCCAGTATTGCCCCTGCATCTAACTCCTGATATTAGCTCCCTTGCTTCCCAGTCATACACAGATATTCTGTCAGAAAGATAGAGGAAAGACTAAAAGGAGGAGGAAGAAAGGAGGAATCTAAAATGCATTTATATCCATTTACAAGTAGAATCTCTTAGATCCATATGTAGTAGATGTTAGTACATGTAAAAACCAGCTACACAAAATACCCCATGAAAAACACAGAGAAGCTAAAGGAAGAAAAGAGGAAAAAACCCCAGTGTCTGTTGTTACTAGCTATTACACCTACTTAACTCAGGGAAGCCAGGTAGATGTAAGAGATCAGCCAGAACAGGCACAGAGTGAGTTGAGTCACAGAAGTTACACACATCACTAGGTTAATCTCACTGCTTGCACCAACAAATGTTCTAGGTTTGCTACAGACCTAAGCAGACACCGCAGACTATGTAATGAGCATGCCTACAGTTTTGAGAACCCTCTGGGGAAATAAACAGAGAAACCAATGTCATTCCTGCCAACTAGACATTTCTCTGCCTCCTTTTTGGTAGGTTGTTTTTTTTTTTAACCTTCCATCTAAATATTTTTAACTAGTCTCTGGAAGCTGAATTCAAGCTAGAGGCAAAAGGCAGCAGGCAAGTATCAGAGCAAAGGAAGGAAAAATGATACAAGTGGAGGGAGGGGAAGGGAGTGCCTCATGTACAGAGCACAGAAGAGGCATCTCACATCTCTTTCCAAGGAGTGTTTTCAACAGAGCGCATTTTGTCTCGTCTTGTGCCTCTGACAACTGCCAAAGACAGAAATACTTTCAGCCAAGGTTAGCAGTGTTGGAAAGATGGTTGTCAAAACCAACACACAAAAGCACTTCCAAAGCCAGCTTACAACAGTGGATAAAAATAACAAGCATATGACTCAAAGCAATGGTCAGCTCAAAACACCTTTTCCATCTCCTTTTGGTCAACATAAGATCAGTGCAATAGAACTAGATTTAGGTCAGTCCTCTCTTCCAGATAAAGTATTCTGGACACATTACATACAGGACGAGGGGAAGGCAGGCTGAGACAGACAAGGCTCTGGTTTCCCATAGCTCTTTGGAATTGTTCAGTGGAGCCACAGGCCTAAGCTTTCCACTCAGAGAATATGGCAGAGCTGATGTGAGACCAATTAGGGACAAATGGAAACCATATGCGATTTTAATGAAACAAGAAGCTGGTGCACATAACTTACTGCTGCAGGAGCATTTACTGCCTGAAAGGAATGCGCATCTGGCATTGATCGTTTCCCAACCCATCAAGTGAGCAGTAACATGGAAAGCAAATTGGAGCATATGATGAGAGATGAATTACCGAAAGAGTACAGTTCAGGGAGCAGCCTCTGAGAGGAGAAAACATGCCCTTTGCCTGTGATCTAGTGATATAAAGCTGCAAGTGAAGCTGATCTTCCATTTCCACAGATCATGATGATAAACTGCAAGAACAAGTGCTACAGTGATTAAAATGGTTCAAGTGGTATTTTAAAGAACCTACTACAGTCTCAGAAATCCCATTCTGAGTCACATGGGGCAGACTTTTACTCTCTTGAGGTCATGAGCACTTCTTAAAGAACAAAGTACAGTTGATCCTAAACAAGGGTAATACACAGTCCCCAAATTACATTACTTTCAGGTGTACATCAAAATGGGTACACCATGAGGAGATTTCAGGTTGAAGAGGCAGTGCAGACATATCCTTTTGATCCATTTTTTTTTGTTCTTTTTGGCTGCAAATTTCCCGTGAAGCTTTACTTCTGCTGAGAACAAAAAGTCCTTAGCCTGCAAAGCTGTAGATAAGTTGCTCTACTGGGCTATGGTTATTTCTTCTGTAGGCTGTTGTGTTGCAGTTTGATACCCAGTTTTCAGAACAAACCCACTGCCTTCACCAAGCAGGAAAGAGACTGCTTGCATACATCACAAGAGGAGGGGAGGCAAGATGCTCTAATCCAGCACTTGACCAGTGAATGTCCAGGGTTGAACCTGGTAGATGCCACTTCACGTTTCAGGTAACAGCAAGACGTCTGCAAAACGAGACGCATAGAACTTTGCTCCTCACTGCTAGATTTCCCCTGGGGTATATCCAGAGTTAATGAGTATCATAAATTCATCACTGTATTTTTGAGGATGCAATAGAAAAATTCTTGAGCCAAATCTGCCTGTTTATTAGTCTTCCTTAACCCACTGTGCAATCCACGAACACACTGGGTGTCAGATCCAAACAGTCCAAGAGGAGGAACAGGAAGGACAGAGACTTGCTAAAGAGAACATCTGAAGGCAGTTTTCATCTGCGCATTAGAAATAGGGCAGCTCTGACAGCCCATATAAACCTTTAAAAACAGGGATTATCAAAAGCCACAGGCCTGGACACTCCCTGCTTCATCAGCTTACTTCAGAGGACTCTCCTTGCTTCAGCACCTTGCCCAACTGGGACGGGTGCCAGCATTCTCTGAGGAGGCTGCACTCCGCTGATCACATGGTTTACGCTCAATTTTGCACGTAGGAGCTAGAGAGGAAGAACTGTTTGTGAACATGTATAGATTTCAAGGGTACTGGGTGGGCCTGCAAATTCCTTCCTGCATTAGAAAACTTGCACTAAACTGACAGGCTAAGCAGCTGTCCACACCAAAGAGGTATACATATTTAACCAGGTCAGGCCTATATGTGCTGCTCTTCTGTTCCTACTTGCACTGGATGCGACAGGACCTAGTATTAGGACAAATGCTGGAATTAAACCCATGTTCAAACAATTTCTCCCATGAGAAATTTGCCCACCATTCTCAAGACATTATCAGTTGTTCTGCTGACAGCATCTGCAGACTGTTCACATACACTGGACATGTCCATGACAGACTTCTGGTTTGTCATAATGCTTAAGGAATTTACTAATTGTCTATTTTATTAATGTCTGTTGTGTAACCACAGTAATTAATACTATGTAGTTGAGCTTAGCTACATGAAGAATTTTATCTGGGAGTCTTGAGTGCCACGTAAAGACTTAGGTGTAATACTTGGATGTCAATTCAGCGTTCATTAAAGCAAGTAGAAAACCTCCCTGAGTCCTGAATGAGCCTCACATATCACAATTCCCAGTAGACTACAGGTCAAGGTCAAGATAATACCAGAGCAATTCGACCAATTTGCCCACCTATCCAGAACTTTCCAGAATCCCATGTAGTGCTCTGTTATAACTGTATTCCAAAGCATCATCCTTAATTTTTGACCTTTGAAGGCCTGAAGAACTTGGCGTTGATTTGTTGTACACAATTACTGCACAAGGTACTTCCTCTGGCTCTGAAGATATCAGATTTTCCCTGTGCAATGACACAGATAATTGACAGCAGAAAGGGTAGGTAGACACTGGCCAGTTACCTTTCTTCTTCAGTTTCCTCAAACTCCCTGACTCGCCTACTGACAGTCAAAGTTGTTTCATGGAAATTGCAGTAGAGAGAGAAATAGTATAACCCTCTCATTCTTTTACTATCCAAACTTCCCTCAAACATACTTTTCATCAAAATTTCATGTCCCTGAACAATCCAATAGACCATAATCAGAATGGATTTCGAGATGTTGTGCTTATATGCATCCTTGGTACTCCCAATGAAATATTAACGAGATATGACTCTTAGCTAGACTTCTGTAAGCAGAGAGAATACACTGAATGATTACAGTGCCTGTCTAACACCAGTTGTTGACTTCTTTATTTGCATGACAAATATTTATACAAATTCAAGACTAACCCATGTTGTTCTATTCTTAGCCATTATTGATAAATAATGGGTTTTAAATGTAAATTCTCAAGTCTGACCATATGAATCTGATGGAGATTTACTTCAAGTGAATGTACCAGTCACTAAGCTCATCTGTGCTATTCAAGTTCAAAAGCTTCCAAAAGTATTCTTACTGAAAACTTTCATAAATTTCCAGTCTGGGGGAGGTAAGCTTACATTCTGGTATCACTTCTTAGGTGTCCCTGTAACTTTTCTAAAAAACAAAACAAAACAAAACAAACTAAAGGTCACAAGATATGGTTGGATAATCATTTCACAGCTGCCCTGGCAAAGTGATGGCTATTTCTGAATGCTCTAAGGCCCATTAACTGTTTGGGAGGCAGAAGTTCTCTGAATACTGCGCTGCTGAATGTTTACAGATAAGGGTAATCATTTCCAGGGTATACACCAAGCCTGACTGCTTCCTGCCTGTCTAGGTCTCCTGAGACACTGCTATAACAGGACTATTTGGCAATGTAATGAACCACCCTCCCAAGAGCCAGCTTTTCAGGGCTCCAGTTAAGCTCGCACCTGGAACACAGGTGTAAGCTTGTTTAAACATTGACAGGGAGGGAACTAACAGAAATACAAGGGGAAATACCTCGTCTCAGTCCACTGGCAGCAACACAACCACTAAGCAAACTCGTTTGTTCATTAATGCAGCAAACCCCAGGAGAACTGCCCATTGACAAGGATTGGAGCAAGCAAAGGGTATCTAGCTTTGTGTTTTAAAGGGAATTCTCAGCATTCAGAAAAAGCCAACTATAAACCCTGAAGGACTAATGAACTGGGATCTTTCTCAGCTTGAGAGGTAGCATGTAACCTGATCAAAATCAGCACTTCCAGAAGGGGAGGCTGTTACTGTTAAACCATCAGGGATGTTTCTGAAAAGACTTTTTCCTGTCAGGAAATGTGGCTTTACTTAAGTCATAAATTTCTAAGGAAAGTATCAACTTCAGCGAAACTGTTTTTCAGGTTTCCCTTCAGAAAAACTGAGACCTATTTTGATCCTGAATCAGCAATGCTCTTCAACTGCACTTGAAGTCTTAATGTTGATATGAAATGAAACCTTCATTCAAAATGGGCATGTGGAAATAACCCTTCAAAACATTATATTCAGATGCTTCTGAGTCACTTTTCCCAGAAAATTCCATGCTGAAAACTCTGATATTTTCATTTTCCCTCACATTTCAGATGGAATAAATTTCCACCATTTCAAAATTCTCTATGGAACAGAAATTCTAACTCTCTCCAGCAAGTTTTTAGACTTCTCTTTCACTGTATAAATCAGAGGTGACAACAACAATCTCTAATGACAGAAGCAAGAGTAAATTCCATTTTTCTCCTCATTTTTCAGAAGTTGCAAGTAAATTCATACCAATGAGAGTTGTAGGTGCTGAGAACTGGCATAATTTCAAAAAGTAAGCCACTATCCTCCATGATTGCAGAGTATCTAAACTAAAATCAGCATTCAGTATCAAAGATCAGTCCTTTAATTCACTGTGCCAATAAAAGTCTGTCAACACTGCAAACTGTAAATGAATGTAGACATACTACAGCTATTTTTTAAAAGCAACTTAGGATACCACAAACACTAATTCAACCTGTTCCTCACGTAAAACACTGGTGAGTGCTGAGTACTTGTACTTTGAGACTGCAGGCAAGTCAGAAAGTCAATTCTGTGATAAATGCCTTCCTACTCTCTTTTTTCTTTCTAGCTGCTTCCAACATTTTGAAGCAGTATTGTTTGATTGCAGGCTGCTTCCTGAAGCTGCTTCCTTCAACTGCCTGCTGAATCCAGTGGGAATCTTTCCACTGATTTTAACTGGAGTGGGATCAGGCCCTAAATAAGTAGCGGAGGAATCCCTAGACTTAAAAACTAAGCAGCTGTCTCTGGCTTTCCAAAAGAAAAGTTATTCCTGCAGCTGTTTTCCCCTAAGTGCCATCGCTCCAAACTGTAACAGGACGGGAGGGAGGGGGAGAAGGTGGAATCTTAATAACCCATTAAAAAGGAGTATGGGCCATTGCGCAGCAGCTCTTTCAGTTCTACTCAAGCAGGGTCACTGCTGCCGGGCTCAGACAGCCCTAAGGGCACGGGAAAAGTCGTCTCCTTGTTTTCACATCTCATTCACGGAATGGATAACGAGGGGGAGGGAGGAATCAGCTTTTGGGTTAATTAGCACCATGAACAGACAGCTGCATTGTCATTAAAAGTTCAAGAAGTCATCAGGGTCATCATGGAACTGCAAGATGTACACACAGGCACACGAGGCACACGTCTAAGCCTGGGGTTTTAGCAGCCTTGCTTGGCTCTGATTTTCCCCTACCCCAAGGGGTACACTTTTGAGTCAAGAACACTGGACTGTTGTAGGCTCTGAGGAGAAGACAAATGTAAAGGCACTCCCTCTGAATAGCAGTTGTTCATCTCCTTGGAACTGCTTAATTTCACACTTAATATACCAACTAAGAATAGTTAAATAGTTACACAGGGGTTTTTTTTCCCCCTGAGAAAAACCAGAGGTAGGCCTTACCAATGCAGAGTTACATGTTCACTGCTAATATTCTGTAGGATAAGCAGAACCCCAGTTAATGAAACCAGGCTGTTGGTGTACCCTGTTTCCTTCCACTGCTTCCTTCCACGAGCAAGGCAGCTGAGGAAGCACAAGTGCACATTAGCAAATTCAAAAATGAGCATGTATGAATCATAATGAAAAGATAAAACCTCTAAAATGTCAAGGACTGCTATTAATAAGATTTGGAGCAGTGCTAGCCTCAGAGAGTCACCAATTGGCTTAAAAACAAAACCAACAAATTATCCAACTATGCAAAACAGCCATAGATTACATTCTCATTGCCACAGAGTGCAGTAACATTTTCTGGTATGGGATTTTAGAGAAAACACACCAAGACAAGTAAGGAATTCCCTGCCACCTTCCAAACAGGGCAGGGAAGAAATATAATCCTGAATAGCTGAAACATTACTGCTTCTGCAGAAGGCAGACTGGCACTGCATGGTTCTGTCCATTTTAGCTTTGCTGGCAATACACTCTATAACCAAAATGGATCTGAAACTGCTATCACTACACTGAAATCTCACCAAAACATAGTTTTCTTGTTCTGGGTAAAAGGATTACAGATCCTCTTGCTCTTGCTATTAAATTGGCAGGCAAACATGCAGCTAGCTCATGAGTGTATAGTTCCATTTAATGCTTGGTCTTTGCCAAGGGAAATTACTTTGGGAATACAGAAAGAAGATTTTTTTTTATTTTATTTTAACCATTACAGCTCTGTTGATCCCTGAGCACACTGACTGTCCACATCACTAAATTTCAGTATGTTTATGACAATACAGCATGTTGCAGCAACTGTAGCAGAGATGTTCACATGAGGAAAAAAGTAGAAAAAAAGAGATATAGTCTAAAATTCAGTGGGGAAACAACATACATCAGCATTTTGATTCTAAATGCCCAAGTTAAGAGAAGTGCTGCAAGCTCTGATGGATTTCAACAGAGAAGGGAGCCACGTGGGCTAAGCAACTCCTCTTAGAAAATTCCTCTGAATTCTTTCTCTCCCATTCAAGACCTGGGCATTTTTTTAAACAAAAACTGCCTTTCCCATATTTTTCAGTGGTGCAACCTAGTGATGCTGCCTCCAAGCTCCACCACGTTATTTCAGCAACAGCTTTGGTTGATCTTTCCTTGTTGGTCCACACATATATTGAGGAGTATGTGCTGGAAGGAACCCTGTTATGTGCTGAACTTACGATGGTTTGATGAACAAACATAGAACCTGCACAAAAATGTGAACCCCTGTGTGTGCCAAGACAACTACCACCCTAGAATCCTGTCTCAAAGACTGCCTAGGCAGGATGTGTGTATGGAATGTCAACTTCAGAAGACGAGAGCTTTGAACATCACAAAGGACAAAGTTTACGTCAATGGACCAAGATGCCATACTGCATAAGAGACAAACAGGAAAGCAGTTTGAGACAGGAGAGAAAGACAGACCTTGTGCTTTCCTTTACCCAGCTCTTCCAACAGCCATTAGTACTGGAGGAAATCAGTCTGAGAGAAGGGCATTCAGAAACAAACATGAGATCTTGCACTGACAGGAAGGAACCTATTGGCTTGAAAACTTTCCGGTACTAGTGAAAGCTTTGTTTCCCATACAGCCAAATACACCAGACAGGTGCTGTCTGTTGCTCTCAACCTACACCATTTCTTCAATCAATTTAAACATGGCAGTAGAATAAAGGCCAGTAAGGACCTTCTTCCCACTTTGCTTGCTGTTTTTTCAAAAGTGTCGGTCTGTTGGAAAGGACAAATCTCCTTGGGATCAAGCTAGCAGTGCTACTCCAGCAGGCTCCTGCTGAGCTGTACAACACAGTGATGTAGGGCTCTGAAACATAAGTATTTATTAGTCCTAGCCTTAGAGTCTTGTAATTATTTGGCATCAGGAGAATTCTCAGAACAAAATATGAGTAAATACATGATTGTCATCCCGTTGGCCTCCCAGTCAAACAGAAAAAGAGCAAAACAGAATACTCTGGGAAACTCAAGAGATAGTTATAATTTAGAATGCATGTGGGAGGCAGGTTAGACATTCATCCTGATAAGAAAAATAGACTCCAGAATTGAAGTAACAAATGACTCTAGTTTTAGAAGGAATTTAAAACTGCAGGGTTTGAATTCATCTCTAATTACAAGCAATTAAGATGAGAGCCTCAGAAGGGGGAAAATCAGAGTATCCCCCATGAGGTATATTTTATCAGCATCAGAACTCCAGCCTAGCTGGATGATGTATAAGACTCACTATCACAAGTTCTGCCTCAGGGTGCTTGTTCCAAAGTAACGGTATTAAAGGCAACATATTGATAAGGGTCATTGGCTATTTGCCACCAGATCTAGTCAAGCTTCTCTCTGAATGAATAATATTCCACTAAAACCTTCCTGTGATAATTTGGGGTCTCTTAAAGTACCACCTAGGAGTTCTGCCTGATACTGTAGAATCCTCTATTTCTGTGCTTCTCTGTAAAGCTGCAAACTGTTACGCAGTGGGGGAAAGCAAGACAGCTGCTTAATTCTATTGAAAATATACTGCCTGTAGAGAAGATAGAAACAGACTTATTGAAGTCTCCTTTTTATCTTGATCCTCTAAGGAAATAACCAACTAAATCCTTAATCCCCACCCCCTTGAGGATAAAAAAAAAAAAAAAAAAAAAAGGAAAAAAGGGACAGGTGCTGCTCTTCATATTTAGAGAAGTAAAACAAAGGGCTTAAGAACTCATCCTGCCCTCACCCCAGCACAATCATTTGCAATACTGAAGTTCTTGCACAGGAACTGCAGCCCTTATCTTCCCACACTTCTCTGGGTTTGTGATTTTTGCCCTGCGGGATGCTGAGGGAGGGCTGGGTATTTTGTGGCTATTGAAGTACTGTACATGATGGCTACTTAAGTGCCCCAGGGATCACTTTGCTGTTTTATTTCCTCTTGGACTGATCCACTTCACCAAAGCATTTAAGATATTCATTACTGCAAGTGCTATACTTCTGCATGCAGTGTGGTCTCGCAACTAGTGTCTCCTGTTCCTTCTTTTCCCCACCCTACATTCTCCCAAATACCAGAAATTTTTTCAGCTTTTAGTCCTGCACCATATGTAGCACATTATTTAGTGGAGGAAATAATTTACTTAGAAACAGACCCATGTATCCCAATCCAGAGGTGAGTATGATAAACAAGGAGGATGTTTCACTCTTAAAGACATTTAAAGCAGGGGACCCAGCAATCTCACACTTCACAAGAGCTGATCTAAAAGCTCTTTCATACTGTCACCTCACTTCCCTTTAATCTGCAATGTGTGTTTCTCTGGACCTATGCAAGGCAGGCAGGATATTTATAGCAGTGTCAGAAGAGGCAGGAAGTAGGGAACTGGGGTGGGTGCTTGGAAAGTGTATAAAGGGCTTGGAACATGGGGGCCAGCCTGGAACTCCATTCCCCAAAAGAACACAGAGCTGAAGGAGAAGTGTCTGGGGAATAGCTGGTTTTCTACAGATATCCTCTGGCTCACTCCTCCTCTACCTGTTCCCTTTCCAACACCAGCCATTTCCTGTCTTTCAAAGTTAAGCGGAAGTTTTCCATTCTGTGGTTTTCCTGTCTTGGTACAAGCAAGCACATTTTTTCCCTTATATTTTAACTGTTTGGAGACCAACAACAAAACCTGCTCACTAGAGGGGGAGCTTCCTATTTACATCTGATCCATGAAATTTGAGAGGGCTGATTAAACATCAGAAGAGCAAGATCTTTGCTAGTTCATGTACTCACTGAACATGAGAGATTGAACTTGTTGTCTGAAAAAATGCTCCAGTGCTCTTCTATAGAAAATTAACAGACTAACATAATGCCAGCAGGCCTCCCTGCAGACTGCACTGCAGAAACACCCAATACTGAGGAAAACATGGAGAAAAGGAAACAGATGTTGAGTTCCCATACTGTAATTACAATGCAGCATGAGGGAGTTAAAATTCAAGTCCTTCATTCTAGGCCAGCAGGATCTTGGGTCACTGAATACAGCCCTGTGGAATAGCAGAACTCCTGTTTCCTACGTGCTGTTGTGCAACTTCCTTTTTTTTTAATGAATCAGTAGAAAGCAAGAGATGTGTTACCTTCATGCTGTTGCACCTGGTGTAGCCATTACTACTCATGTAAGCATTGTGCAAGTTTGGTACAATTTAGAGTTGCTTTGCTGAAGCACCAGTGATTATGCAGGCCAGCAGAAAGCTGGGCCTTTTCACATCAAAGTCAAGGAATTAAGAAGTGAAAAATCTATAGGGTCTCTTTTTCCTCCTTGGGCCCTTTAACATATCTTTTTTACCTCCCCAATAAACTAGTTCTAAACTCTTATGAACCAACAGAATTGTGCTCTGACATTTTAAAAACAGATGGGCATCTAAGGAAGATTGTAGATTTTTTATCAGATTGTGTATTTTTCCCCAGAATCAATAACAAATATGTGTTGAACAATGATGGCTCTGCCATTTGCACACTCTCCTTTTATTTCCTGACTGCAGTGGGGCACGTTACTACATCATATATATCAGAAGTACCTCCAGACACATTATACCTGGCCTAATTTCATTTGCTTCTGCTGCTGCACAATCTACATCATTTTCCAGATAAGCAGTATTTTCCTTATAACTCACCCGGCAAAAATAAAAGAAGGCCAAGCCCTTGCACACACACTCATGCAATTTGCATTTCTTGAAGGGCTATTTGAAGGAACTTGGCATTTATCTGAATGGAGGAAGGCAACAGCTTGGCTAGAGTCCAGTTAGAGTAAAGTGCGTGTGCTCTGACCATGGCCAGTCCATACAACCAGGGTTTTTCAAAGCCAGTCAGAAATGAACCTGCTACAGGCTGTTAGAGATCTATCAGTAGAGTATCAGACTGTTTTGTGTAGATTCTCTTCCTTATGTGTTCCCTGAAGCCCAAGTATACATTCATCCTCCTGGATGGTTAGGATCCACCTTAGGCATGCCCAATCTAGTTCACATAGTTTCAGATGGGGTGGCCTACCATGTGTCACAGCTAATGACTCTTCTGATCTTGACCAGCCTGCATCTAGTTCTTCATCAGTGCTTCCATACTGCATTTCTAACTTCCACAGTAATCCTTCTCTCCTCCTTATATTCTGAGAGTAAACTCTGGAGGGCCTTTGTCACTCCTACATCTCCTGAATACCTTATCCCATTACGACTTTCCCATTGAACCTATTGCTGTGGTCATTCTCTTCCCCCATCCGTAACAAAGACAGAAGTTTTTCAACCTGAGCCTGCCGACACAGACCTCTAGTTCCCCACTACCACAACCCAAGTTGTGTCCCTAAGTTGACAATGGCCTCTCTGACGTTCTCCCCAGCCACTGCTCTCTCTGCTGGTTCCTGGTGCATTTCAGTCTCAAGAGGGACACCCCAAATCACCTCCTTTCTTCCTAATAAAATAAAAGTGAGATTCTGCATCTCAAGCAAACCACAGCTGATGTTTGATGAGGTTTGCTGTTATTTTTTGCATATGCATCTCTCTGCTATTGGAGTTTTATTGTCTGTATACTGTTTCTAAGGTCTGAAACTGCCCTTTGGAGAGGTCTTATATAAACATTAGCAGGAATTTAGACTATTCATAGTCAACACTAATTTTTCTAGCACGCAACTCAAGAGACTTCTACCTTGTTTCCAGAAGACTCCCAGAATCTTTTCTAGCTGGCAGGAGTTTTAAATAAATAAATTAATCAGGGTTATGTAAAACTACTTACATTTTTATGTTATTAGACACTGCCAGTTAGTGCACTACATCTTCACTCTGATCACCCAAGAGAACTACTTCACATTACAGTAGAAAGTTAACTTTGGTTTTGGCAATAGTTTTTAAGCTCTCTAGTGTTTGTAACATTCCTTTCAGAAACCTGAAATGATCGAGTCAAATCCATCTCTGATAAAAGACGGTGAAATACTGGTGAGACAAGTGGCAATGCACCTGCTTTACACAAGTTACGAGGCTGATTCAGTATTTCCTCTCCATATTGATAAGATTTTAGATCATGTATAAGAAAGAGGGTGCAAATTCATTTAACCCACCTTGGTCTCATTTACCTCAGGTCCAGCACCAGCCTAATACTTTCAAATTGCAGAAGTTTGAAATTCACCAGTTAACATTCTTTTCTCAAGCTATTCCAAAGCAAATCCAGTTTAGCCCTAGTTTTAAATAAGGACTTAGCCCACTTTGGGCAAATAACATTGGCAGCTGAGCAGTGGTAAAAGCCCCAGCAGTGTCCATCCCTCCCACGTACCCTGAGTACTTCTACACAGAGTGTTACCAAAAAGGTTATCCTTCAGCTCTGCAATCTGCAAGGAGTGTTCAGTGCCACAAAGCTGCAGAGAAGTTGAAACAGTCTTGCAACAATTCCAAATGTAGTCAACTGCTCTGATCAACCTTGTGCCAGAGGAGACTATGAAAGGTGTAGCTAGCTTATAGAGTAGGAAGAGTCCAATAAAGTTAAACCAGTAAAATTTCAAGTATCACATGTGGAGGTTCTTCAGAGGTTTAGATGAGCTACAATAGGCCTTTAAGTTTAATGAACTCTGCATTTGCTTAACTAATTGGTGCTTCAAGGCACAATTTTCCTCTCATCTTGTATACTACTTCATTTCACCAGTATAATTTGCTTCCACTTTATATCATTATATGAAAGACCGATTCATACCCTGAAAGTCTAGAGCAATAAGCAGCACATTAGAGTAAAAGCCTCTTCATCTTGAGCTGAAAAAAAATAAATATCATCATTAAAAGGAAACTCAAACACAGGCACTGCAGACATTATTGGGACCAAAAATAAGTTCCTTAGCTTAATCTGGTTCAGAGCTGGCAAACACAGCTTGCCTGGTCTTGCCTGCTAGCTCAAACCAAGCTGTCCTTTCAGGTTTACTAGCTCTTACAGACTTCCAGAAAGCATCTGGTGGAAGTTTCATTTAATGACAAGACCCCCTGCCCAGACCAAAGGGGCTCCTTTCTTCAGTGATACATGCTTGGTTGGGCTTCATAAGAGCACCACATGGTATTGGAGCTGTGAGGAAAAAGAAATATGACCTTAGACAACACTGTTATATCTTAAAACTAAGATTTCATCTTAATAGTTTTAACATCCAGTTAAGGCCAAGGTGACTCACCGAGTGCTCCTACTAAAAATTCTTGGTCCCACCCACCACAGCCAGGATTGCACTTGAGTACAGAGACCCATTTCATCACATGCAAATTCAATTGCCATATCTAAGAAACTCTGAAAATGCAGGACTAACGGCATTTAGTGTCTTGGAAAATGGGAAGTGCACTGATGAAGCTGAGAATTAACTTGTCACCTTGTGCCACTTCTCTTGTGGTCAAACAATCAAATTTGCTCATCCTGAAAAACAGACATGAATAAAGCAGGTCCTTCCCAAACCCATATGAAAACTTTTTCTAAGCTAAAAGATGCTAGTACTGCATATGGCTGTATATAACTATGTTCCCACCAGCCCACTTCTTTCCAGAAATATTAGAAGAGCAATTGGCAGGTGGAGAGTTCTAAAGATCATGTGGGAAATCAATGAAAATTACAAGGAAAGAAATGTCTACATAAAGCAAAGAGCTCCAAGGCTTAATGTTAGAACATCTGGCTCTCCGCTGGCTCAGAGTCCTTGCTGGAGATACTTCCTGCAAGAAATAAAGAGTAAGCATATGCAATAGTAAGAAGATATAACATTCTGCACTACATCTTCCAAACAGTACTTTCTACCACTTTTATTTTTTAATACATACATCTGGAGAAGTGACTTACTCCAGACCCTACAAGGTGATCTTCTTCTTCTCATATGGACTTAAAATTGCAAATATCCAAACAAAAAAAAAAAAAAAAAAAAAAAAACACCACAAAGAAACAACTTCTATCTCCACTTCTGCTAAATAGGACAATTCAGTTGAGAATGGCCATCTTTCTGCCAGAAGACATGACAAGGCACAAGGAATACTCTCTTTCACCACAGCTTTTACCAGGGACATTGGAATTTCATAAAAGTTAAATAAATCTCCTCAATTTCTTCCCACGTAAAATGAAATTTGCAGTACTTTATTTTTTTAATTTTGTTAAGCTTTACAGGACACTTCTCAGATTTCCTGCTTCTAAAATGCCTCAAAGGGAAATCCAGTCTAAAAATAAAACCACATCATTGCTTCCTCAAGAAACATCTGATTCCAAAGTGGATAGAACACTTTTGCAACCATTACCACAACAGGTAGCTCAAAAAAATTGTTTTACATTCAGCTCAATTCAAAAGATTGGTATAATTAATTGGAGCTGGTTTATTTTAACTTTTAAACTAACTTGGCAGACCTTACCTGTCTGCCTTAAAAGCTAAGACAGCACATATGACCTCACTACAGAGTCTGTGTCAAAGTAAAGAACCCATGTTCAAAATCTCATTTATGATCAAGTTGTTCTGCATATCACTTTCAGCTTTTTTGTGAGAAGGTAGAATGATCAATTCAAGGAAACCAGTGAAAGGGCAGGTTTTCAATTAGGTACTTAAACTCTGGGCCAAGCAAATTCCATAGCTTTCTCCTTCTCTGCTCTTTCTTTCTTCCTCTTCTCCTATCATGTTCTCAGTTCAAAGGATGGGAGCCACTGCAGGTGTTGTGAACTCAGTGCTATGGGCATAGGAGGATGGAGTGAAGAATGGCTTCTACTAAGGGACTCTTAAGAGCTTACCTTCACCTCCCCCAAAGCTTGTCAACCTCAGTTCATCCAAACAGGCTTTTTAGAACAGACAGGAGCACTACCCACTGGTACCCTTGCTGAAACAGGTATTTCTTCCCCCAACACAAACCATACAAAGGAATTTTGAGCTCCTTTGAACTTAGGTAAGAGACAGCTAATAGTGCCACAGCTCTTTTCTAAAGTATATGCACAAGATGAAAGTAAGATAGCTGTGGAGTGGACAAAGTACTTTATCGCTTGCAGACCCATTTGTCAAATCGCAATATCACATACTTTCCCCTCTTTTTGTTTTTTTTTTTTTTTTGAAAGGGGATGTGGGGCAGAGGGTGCCAGGCAGGAGGTGTTTTCCAAACCTATGAATTCAACATACAGCAGCCAAATTCAAAAGTTCCTGCTGCTCCTGCAAAAAAAAGGACAAACAAGTCCCTTTCATGTCAGCTATGTCCAGCTGGAAATGTCACGGCTTTGTCACAAAGGAACAAAGCATGCCTGGTGTCTGTTCTTTCAAAAGATCCCTTAATTCAAACAAAAGAAAAATATTCACATCTGGAAGGGGTCGTAGGCAGAGGGCGGGAGTGGAGGAAGTAAAGTTCAGATGGCAAGTCATAGCAGTTGCAGTTTGTCTAATTATTGTACTGCCTGTTCTGGCACTTATTGATCCAGTTAAGAAAGAAAGCCAAGAGTTAAAACAGCAATTTTACTATTTATTGACCTCTGAGGGCCAGATAAGACACACCTCTTCACTTTTGCTCCATTCATCATGCTGGAACACTCAGGCTGAGTGAAAAGACCCCTTATGACCAGCCTGGCAGTAGTGCCTCTTCTTTTTTTTTTTTTTTTTTCTAACCTCCCCTCCTTTTTTTAATTAAAAAAAAACATTACTATGTATGAAGTCCAAGCTTCCTTTAGAAGACCACAGCCTTCACTTTCAAAGGATGTACATATAGAAATCCTGCCCTTTCCAATGGGTTTATTTGACCATCTGTTTCTGTAAAGATTAAAACCTTCTAATGACTGCAGGGTTGGGAGGCAGCACCAGAACAGAGCCACTGGAAGATGAAAAATTAAAGGAAGAAGAGAATAAACCTGACAGTAAGACTTCACTGACTAGGCACGCAACACCAACAGTAAAAGTTTGCATTACAATCCTAAACTAAAAGTTTTTTCCTTCTTCAAAATTCAGTGCTTCCGAAGATGAAAAGCCTCTCCAAGGCTGCCACCTAGCTAGTTAATTTCTTGTATTGTTTTAGGAGCTATTTTAAAAGCCTCTTTTGCTCCAGCTCTTACTGCACTGACTCCTCCCTTCAGAGCTGGTATTTTGTCAGGAGTTTCAAGAGCGATAAAAACTTGCTGCCAAGTCCCTTTCTTCCCCACAATGTGTTTTATAACCCAGCGTGTAGTTTAGTCTGTCTAAACACTGCACTAGTACACTGCCATCAGTTTCCATGGAGATGATTAACTCCTCCAGAGCCAGAAAGCTTTAGTGGGCTTTTTTCCCTTTCCTCATATGAAGAACATGACAGCATTTACTAAAATCAGCCTACAGAAACATCACATTTTCCAGACAGTTCTAGCAAACATAAGGATTTACTGTTGCTTCAACCCATCACCAAGCTGCAGTCTTAACCAAACTTGCATTCAAATCATCTACTGGAACAAGTTGCTTTTTCCCCTCATGCTTCTCCTCCTTTGCATTGCTCTGATGTCTGAAGGCATGGCAGCCCCACAGACATCAACTTTTTGAACTACTATGTCTTAGAGCAAAGCCAGGGCTTGAGATATAATCAAGAGTCCAGAACAGAGAAAGGAAAGATGAAGGAGATGACTCTGAACTCAATCAGAAATCAGAGTAGAAAACAGAAAGACTTTGTGCCCTAAAGCTTAGGAGCAATGTTACATAAAACTTCATAGTTTACTATACTCCTAGTCACTTACGCATCTAGTAAAAATAAACTGTGTGTATTCATCACAAAAATTTATTTAACATCATTTTAAAAAGTTGAATTAAACTGAAAACTGCTCTTAATCTAGTATAACATGACCTAATCAGTGCAAGAAAGTAGACCTTCTCCCAAAATGCAGCTAATGAAGGCCATGTGCTGCTATCAGCTTCAGCTGTAGAAAAATGGTTTCTCGGTCTCCCTTTCACAGAAAGGACAATATCTCTGGCAGTTGCCACTTAGGTATCACACTTGTTGATCCCAACTATGAAAATGGCAACAGAACTTTGAATACTGCAGTTTTCTGGAAGAATTTGCCAGTATAAAACTGTTTTATAAATGTTCTTCAGGCTATCATCAGTGAAGCAAACTGTAACCTTCCCAGCACTTTTAACATGTAATGGGTTTTTTGGCATTCAAGAGCAGACACACTATATAAACTAGACATGAATAACCAGGTATAACTACAGTTTCTGTAGAAGAACTAAAGACAAGAGACAGCCAAGCTTACTGGCAAAAAAAATCTAACTTGAAAGAGCCACTGGCAGGGTTCATAGCTATGGGTGTTCTGCTGCAGTAACAATTATTTTCTATTTGACTTTCATAGCAGTTGCCAGAAGGACTTCTTTGCAGACTCCACTTGGAGTCAGGACCGTGTGGGTACCAGCAGTGCAAAGTCCCCCAAGCCCCTTTTATGTTGTGCTACTAAGGCAACCTACAGAGAAGGTAAGAGGCTTCACTTGTGCCATCCACTCACGACTGTTGAAGTGACAGCCTGGATTTACCATTACATGGACATGAGTCCGGTATTAACTCAAAGGACACCACTATTTGATTTCATTTACTTCGCCACAGAACACTTACCAAGCAGTAACCATATTTTGTTAAACATCCTTGTCTACAGACAAACCAAAGAACTTGAGATCAGAGTCTCTATTACCACCTCCTCAGAGATTTTTGGTGGTGTTGTCCTTGTCTCCTACCTAAAGTTAGTGTTGCGAACCCCTAAGGATCCTAAAACCCATAGCAGAGAACGTTAGTAAGGATTCCATAAAAGTGTTTTAACTTTCCCAAAAGCTCCAAAGATGACAGCAGAAAGTGTGGAGACACTTGTTATCTGCTTCTCCAGCCCTTCCCCAAAGTTACAGGCGCAGCACGACAAGCCTATGTGAGCCGCACCTCCCATACCAGCCGCCACGGTCGGTTTCCCGGCTTGGGAGAACCCATCCTAATCCTGCCTCCTACTTTTTGTCACCAAGTTGCGGAGGAAATTTTGTCAGCCCACACCTCCAGTTGCGTTTTTGTCCTGCTGTGGGAAACATGCAACTTCAACAACTACTGATTTCTTTAAAGGACTTCTGGGAGAGGCTGCCGCGGGACGGAGCTTGGGAGCGCCGGGCGGGGGTCCGCCGCTGCACGCCCCTCCTCTTACCAACCCAGGCGTCTGCGGCAGTGATGGAGCCAAACCCGGACTTCAAAAGTCGGGTCCCCCCTCACCAGTTTAACCCGCCGCACCTCTGTTTTCAGTGGGCGACTCGCGGGACGAGGATTTCCTTGCGGTGACAGCCCGACTGCCGCCCTCTCCCCTCGGGGTCCCGGGAACTCTCCAGCTGCCCCAGCCCGGGAGCCCTCCTGGCGCGGGCGGCACTTACCGATGTCGGAGTTGCAGAACGCGTCCTGCGGGTGGATGGGGACGCAAGTGCAAGCCTCCACCACCAAGTCCCGCAGGCTCCAGCTGCAGAGGAACACGGCGAGGAAGCTCAGCCACGCCGTCATGTTGCCCCCCGAGGTGCTGCCTCCTCACTTCTGCGGAGCGGGAGGCGGCCGCTGTTGCGCTCGCCTGACTTTACTCTCGCTCCCTAAACAGCCCGTGCGCCGCTGCTGCCTGCCCGTCCGCAGCCTGCACTGCGCCTCTCTCTCTCTCTCTCTCCCTCTGTCTGTCTCCGGCCGGGACGCGCAGGGCTGAGGCGCGGCGGGTGCGGGCGGTGCGGGCCGGGGCCGGCGCGCGCGGTTATACCCGGATCGCGCCCGCTCGGGCTCCGGGGGCGCCGCCGCGCGCGGCCAATGGCAGCGCCGCATGAGCTCATCGGCGGGAGCGGCCGGGGCGGGGCCGCCGCCGCAGCGCCTTATACGGAATCGTGCGCGCAGGGGGAGGCTCCGGCCGCGACCCGCGGTCCCCCGGTGCTGCGGGGGGTTGAAACTCTTACATCAGTAGTGGCGGTACCTCTGCGTGTCCGTCCCCAGGCCGGCAGTGCCCCGCCGGTCCCGGCCCCGCGGAGCTCCCTCCGCCAACCTCGGTCAGGACCTGGCACCCCGCGCCGCTCCTCGGGGCGCGGAGGGGCTCCTGGAAAACACGCGCGGGGTTTGTGGTTCGCTCGGAAAGCCTGGGCTGTTTCCCTTGCAAACCGTCTGTGCTGTCTTGCAAGCTGAGTTTAGGCTGAAGGCGGCGGTGACACTGTGTTCCAAGGGGCTTTACAGGCAGCGGTCAGCAAACGCTGAAGTGCGGCGTGCTGCTTCTTTCCCTCTTTCAACAGGCAGTGGAAAGGGGACGTAGGAAAAGAAGGACAAGACCTAGCTGAACTGTAAACCAGTAATGTCGCCCTGCGTGTTTTTAATCCTTCTTCTGTCACCTCACCACCATCACCCATCGCTTGCTCTTTTCAGGGCTTTCGGACAGAAAAGGGTCACACACTGCTAAGATCGAGCTGGAAAAAGCAGTGTCGTATCTACTCAGGCATTCCCAACATTTAATCTCAACGTGTATTTTAGCAGAGCAGCTTTATAGAATTTATAGAAATGTTTGTTTTGTTTTGCCTTATCCCCTTTCGGAGCCTTAAATTTCTGTCAGCTGTAGAAATGTAAATGTTATAGGAGAGCTGGGACTCTAAGGAAGGAGATTGCCAGCTGCAAGATACAGACAGCCTTATTATCCTGCAAAGGGGACAGAGGGGTGATTAATCACAGTATCAAACCAGTATATATAATGTCGGAGTACTTTCCACGGGGTTTACAAGACTTAAGCATGTCTAGTTATAAATTATGCTGGTATTAAAGGCCAGGGACCAGCTGTCCTAAATTTCTAAATAGTCAGCCAAGTCTTTAGATTTACAATTCTGCTCCATCTGGGTGAAGCACAGCCTGCCTACACCTTTTCTTTAATCATACCATGCATATAAAATTAAAATCTCCCATTTTATGGAAGCATAGGCTTTTATTTGGAGCATCAATAGACAAAAGCTTCAAGATGGGTGTTGTCAGTAGGGATCGAGGTTACAGTGCCAACAATGGGAAACACAAGTTGCTATCCTTGCTGTGACACAGACAACCTATGTGACAACTTTGCCTCTCTGTGCTTCAAATCCCTGTGTAATGGGATAATAGTGATGGGAGCTACTCAGGAATGTGTACTAGTGAACACACTGAAAAAATTAGATGGTACGGAGATGCTAACGGGTCATATAAGTATGTATGAGACAGGGTATTAAATAGGTCATTCAATTTATACACATCAGTGGCTGAATCACTGGGCCCAAGTTGCAATATGAGAAACCCTGTGCAAAAAACAGTTTAGGTATTTGGACTATCTGTTCAAGGTACTACAACTGAAGTTGAATCCGTCAGATTGGAAGGACTGTCGTTTCAGTCTCACCGGGTGTAAACAAGGAACAACTCCACCAACTTCAGCAGAGTAACACGGAAGAAAAATTAGGTGTGTCTGGCACTCGTTTTTTCTTTGTTGTTGTAAAAAGTTTGATATCAGCAACATCATGATACACCTGGTCTATCAACAATCTCAGATCAATATCTGAGAGAAGTGGAGTTATTCCAGAACCTGACGCTGGTGTAAATGAGGGACAGTTTGGCCCACACACAACTAGATTATAATCACAGCTCCAGCATCACCTCCCTTCACTCTCTGGCCAAGTAACTCCTCTGAGTATGTTTCTTCATTTCTATAATAACACCTTTCCAGTGTCTTCCAAGGACTTACAAGCTAAATGCTTTGTAATAAGCTTTTAAGTTGTTGGGTGCTATGCAAATGCTGTGTGTCTATGGAATGCAGATGCAGGACACATTCAGAGAAAAGAAACCCTTCAGTCACCTTCTCAATTTCTGAAATGTGAGAGGAAGAAGACTAGAAATTACTGACGTTCCACAGGGCTCTCCAAGGCATGGAAGTAGCTTGTTTACAGTGAGGCTGACCAAGCTTGTTAAAATTACACCAAGTTTGTGCTGATTGCAGGAACTAGTTCACTTTTCAGATATAATCCAGGGAAGTAATAGGATGAAAAGAAGTGACACAGCTTGATCCAGCGGTAGGGCACATTTGTTTGGATGGGGGGGTGTGCAGACTGTCTGTATGGCAAGGCTTGCTGTTATTCTCTATATTACTGTTTGGGAGTTGATCCAGAAATTTTTGTAATGCCTATATTATTATTGCCTGGAGTAGCAGTGTCTGTACTTGGTCAGGACTTAGCTGATTCACCTGCTTTTTTGACACTTAAATATTCTTTTTCAAGGAGATTAACTTCTTTACCATAGTAGAGATGCAGTTTTTTCAACCAGGACTGAATACTGTACAATAAGAATAATATTTATTTTCCATCTAAAGAGTACATTTCACACACAGAAGCCAGAGTGCCTTGTTTTTGTAAATTACAGGTAAATAATATTCAGGAAAGCTCAGTCTGGCCAGTGGCCTGCTCGAGGCCTTTGTTAAATCATTTAACCTCCCTGTATATTCATTTTATCATCTGTAAATAGATGTTATCCTCTGTATGTAATCCTCTGATAATAGCAATTAGATATTGATATTTGCCTCTCCTCTTTAAGACCTACCAGTAAAGGGAAGTCTGGAAGGGACGGGCAGGGATTCCGAGTGTTTATTTGTATGAGAAAATATTGACAATGTTGTCAGAGTAACATAGAAAGTTGATGAAGGAACTGAAAGGAGAATTCTCTCTGAATTCCTGCTCTATGCCCTATCTGCATGGGAGAAACTGCAAAGGGAAAAAAGTAAAATAAAAACTATCATTCTGCTCTTTTGCTCAGGTAGAACTTTAAGCCTTATATGGCCATAAAAAAATGTAGCGGAGAAAGAAGGAGAAAATAAAGACCTTGATCTTCATATGAGAAAATTAGAGTTCACGTTTGGTTAATGTCACCTAATAAAGAAATCTATGTTATTCCAGTCCTCCATCAAGAAACACACTGTTGAACACAATTAAGGATCTCTCTGCTTTACTGGGCAGCCACACAACTTCATGCTGTGATCTTGTCGGATCCCACAAGCTAAGCATGACTGGGCTGGGTCAATAGTTGGTGTGAAAATTCCCAGGGAAAGCCATGTCCCGCAGGTGTTGTTGACTGAGCAAAGTGGCCTTCTTCCCTCCATCCTGCATGAATGTGTGCAGGCAGTGCTAGGGGGCACTGTGCTGCAAGAGATGATTGCATCCTTCACGGATGAAGCCAGGTTCTTTGCAATATCTAAGTAATCAATTATATGGAAAAGGAAAAACTTTAAGCTGTGTGTTTAGTTAAATTTCAGGAAAGAGAACTACTTTCTGCTTCCACAGAGACTCACAGCTGTTTACATCAGGAGCAGATTAAGGACGTCATTTTCCTTCCACAAGTCCTGCTTGTGGCTAGAAAGAACCATCCCAGAACTAGGGGCAGAGATTGAGATAAAAGCACTCTGGGATATTCCTTCAAGATGCGTAAGATGTTGCTGTAAATGAAGTAAAGTCGTGTTCACTTGCCTTCCAATCACATTTCATTGTGAGGGATGCCATCTGCTTCAATACAGAAGGGCTTCATCAAACTATAGCAAGTCCTGGTAAAAAAAAAAAAAAACGGAGGGGGAGAGGGGGGAGAGAGACATACTCCCCACTACCACCACAGAAAAATACCCTGACACATGTAGTGGCTGAAAACGCTCCAGCTCATCACCAGATCTCAGGTAGCTAAAACTGAGTATGGCACAAATGAAGTCAGGACACTTCAGCCTGCAGATCAACAGTCTTGACACCTCCTTAACAATATATTAATTTTAAAGGCTTCTAAGTATGGTCATTTTTCTATTTGATTTTTTTCAACAGTAAATTGGCTTGATTCATGAGCGTGGAGTCTTGCCATTAGCATTCTGAATTGTTCAGCTGACAAGTTGCTCAAAAGCATCCTCTCATCTGAAAAACTTTTCCTGAAGTCAATGATCTTTATATCTTTTACACCAGCTCAGCATCACTCCGTCTAGAAGGCCTCGTTGTTTTTCTGCTTTTATGCAGCAGGTGGGAAAGGATAGGTGTTTTCAAAGCTATCTGATGTCCTTTTTTACAGCACACTCATGCCATCTCGTAGGATGGTACAGAATGGTCATGCATTGCATTAGCAAAAGATTCTCATATTTCTTGATTATCTGTTTCTTTCTCAGTACACTGTTTCTTTTCTAACACTGTCCTTTGAGACAATGGTTTTGTTTAAAATGTTTGTATTTGCTACGATTTATAAGTGTGAAAAAGTTGGAAAAAGTCCTCTTCTAATAATTCCACCATTGTATCAGTGAACTTTATATGCTATTTAAAACGAGAAGACTCTTTCTTCAAAAATGTCTTTGATTCTATAAATACATACAAAAAATTCATTTGATCTCTTTCTCTGAGGTTGCAAAGGAATTATGTCACCTTCCTGTCTGCAAGCCAGACATAGGTAACACTCCATCCCATTCCCAAGCTTTTCATTTGAGGTGCACCATTAAATCTTCATCAGCTCTAGTGGTTCTATACTGTGTTCAATCTTCAAGGATCCTTTACAGATTGTGCCCACTGAGAGTGCTCCACCTGGGAGCAGACTGTAGGCACCATGTGTCACCAGGAACGTTGCATTATAAAGGGTTGTGGAATATGAAATCACCCTTTCTGTAGTGCAGGGATCTCCAGTCAGGCTGTGATGTGGCATCAGCTGCAGAAGAGTAACAAGGAAATATCTTTTAACAGCCTTATCAAGCTGAAAATGTTTCCTGCACATGACTGTGCTCTTTGGCCCAAATCCAGCAAAACACTAAGGCACATGTTCAACTTTAAGCACACAAGATGCTCTACTGAAGTCAACAGAACCATTTACATGCACAAAGTTAAATATAAGCTTAAGTGCATTTCTGGACCGGGGCCAAAGGGCTCAGTACCATGCAGGGTTCAAGCCAGGAGGCTGTGATTAGATGCTCTGACAGAATCCGGGAGGGAAGGACACAATGTGATTTGCTTTGTTCTACCTGCCTCTGTCTCATTCCAAGCAATTAATTTTCTCTCATTTTTGTTTATAAGTTTTTCCATTTCTCTTTTTTTGCTTTCTTGCTGCTGTAGCCATTTCCAAATCGAAGTTTTGTTTTTCTTTTCTAAACCCTTCTAAACTGCATCCATAGCTCCAAGTGACTGAACAAAGAGATTTCAAATAGATGAAGTACTTCAAATGGTAATAAGAGCTGGTGTTCCCAGAGCTTTGGAGGCTCTGCACTAAGCACAGAAGAGAGTGAGAGCAATTGAAAATCACTTTTCTGTTGTTCCTTTGTATGAACTGGTTTCTGGCTTATGCAATGCGCAGTAATTAAAATTACTGGAATGCCTCACATTTTTAAGAGAGCTTTAAGGCAGCTCTGTGGCATTGTGGCCAGCAGAGTTCATGAGCAGATTCATGGCTCCAATCGACATCTGACGTTTCTATCCACGTAACTTGAAGAAGATGATATCTTTGTGGAGGCCTTGGAGAGGAGTTGGAGAAAGAAGGGGTAGACACAGAAAAGCAGTAGCATCTGCTCCCTGCATCAGCTCCATGAGCAGCTATAGGGCAAGTCTTCCTTTTGGTGAGACAAGAGCCTAAAGGCTGGTGCAGTTGTCAGAGAACTCGTTGCTTTCTCTCACTGTAACCTTAGTGTCCTGCTCAAATTCGAGCATGGGACAGCACTTATACATTCTCTATCTGCCACT
Organism: Manacus candei; assembly: GCF_025592945.1. Taxonomy (NCBI): domain Eukaryota; kingdom Metazoa; phylum Chordata; class Aves; order Passeriformes; family Pipridae; genus Manacus; species Manacus candei. Next base: position 9,503,928 of record NW_026138066.1, read on the forward strand.
GTAATATCAGATACTCACAGTGTCTCCTCCCAGGGACAGTACAGGAATTGTCTCTTTCTGTGAGTGAGGGTTTGCATCTGAGTGCTGGCCACTGAAGTTGCTGTGTGTATTTGTGGGGTTCCAAACAGCCCCCCAGTGTTTAGCAGACAGAGAGCCTGGCAGACTGGCATGTTGCTCTGCTCACAACAGGTTGCCCTCCCTGTGATGAGGTTTGCTCTGCTTGGCAGTGGTAAGGGAGTATCTTGGTGCTTTTTCATTCGCGGCACAGTCCAGAATTTCATTTTCTTATTTTCCAGTTCTGTCACTGAAGGTGGCTGACTGCTACATCCCTGGCCTTCTCTCAAGAGCTGCCCTGGCTTCTCACAGTGACGACTGGCCACAGAGGAGCAGGAGAGCTGAATACAGCCTTACGTGGGAGGGGAGCTGACTGAGAATATGGCCTTTTTGGCATGTTGAGCAACTAGATACTTCTTCACTCACCTCTCTACCTCTCACCAGCCTTCTGAAGGCATGGACTGAGTGTGCTCCCTCATCTCTCAGCATAATCTTTCTCCCCTTCTCCTACACATCAAAGGGCACTGTCAGGATACAGCAGCCTCCACAACCCGGTGTGAGTGTAGGGAGGTAGAGAAAGATCCCAGGCAGGAGGCAATAGTCCTGTATCTCTTAGACTAACCTGAGGCTAGCAGAACTGCAGTCTCTCCATATGGAGTAGGCCACTCAGTCCTTAGGATGAGGAGGTTTCAAAGCATGTTGATCTCTGATCCTCTGAAATCACCATACGTGGGAAAAGCAGAAAGAGCAGAAGCAGGGGGCTGGACTTCCTTTTTTTGTTTCTTTAATGAGCTTGGAGATAGTGTCAGGCTGTCAGGTCTGAAGAAAGGGCCTTTTCTTTACCTGCAGAACAGGTACAACTGCAGGAAAAGTTGATGTCTCTTGCTTCTCCCTGCACAACCTGAAAAAACTTCCTGTAAGAACAAGCCAGTGTCTTGATCTCCCTAATCCAGGTGTTACTAGTTTCCCACCTGAAATTGCAAATAAAGGTGTTGGTTACAAGGACAGTCTCTAATGACAAAGACAGTGTCCCAACGGGGAATGAACTCAGTGATTCCTGTTGTGTGTGCCAGCACACGAGCGTCAAAAGTAAGAAACAGTTCCTTTGTGTGGAAACCCCAACAGAGGTCGTTGCCTTGGCATAGTACTTTTTTTATAAATCCAAATTGACTATTTCAATGCTTTTCTTCCTGTGTTCCCAAATCAGTGCTATATTCCAAACAGTAGCTGACTGCTCAGTTATGGCAGAGCCTTTCCACAGGCTCACGGTTCCAGCCAGTAGAAGCTGGGGAATTTCCGATGTGAGATTTCAAGGGCAGATCTCTTTCTTCTCTAGAGCAAAAGGCAGCACTTCTGTTTCCTCACTCTTTTGGAATTTTTCTCCATAAATCTTGGCATACGGTGTGAGACAAAAGATGAGGAGATGGTAGATCTGCAGTCTAGAGTGAGGACTCTCATTTGTTTATTGTCTTGCTCTTCCTCAGTGAAGAGTAATACTTTCCTCAAAGGACCTTTTCAGGTCAGCAGTGTGAGTTCCACACCTAATGTATTAATGTCAGGAGTCAAAAAATCAGTGTTTGATCTCGCACAGATGTGCAAAAACAGTATTCTTTCTCCACTAAATACAGATGTAACAATCTACAGCCCCTCTTCACCTTTCCTTTAATCTGACGGCCCTGATTTCCTTTAATCTGACAGCCTCCATCCCTTAGTTGCGCCTTTCTGTGTGCTTCTGAGGGTTGTTTCAATGGAGGATACAGAAGTATGGAAAAACATCACAGTGTAATTGCAGAACTCTTCTGTTGCTTTAGCAAAGTAGACCTGGTTTCCTTTCATTGCAAGTGGTAACAGGTATTGTGCGGCAAGAGTTAATCTGTAACCAGATGCAGCATGGCTGGAGACTAAGCCAAGCAAGAGGTACAGAGCAAACTTCCTCTATTTTTCCTTTGCACTGAATGACAGTATCTTTACCAGGCACTGTAAGGCTAGGATTATAATCACATGCATTGTTAGCAGAAGCTTAAAAACCAATGTCTTATATTGACAGAGTTCAATTCCTTTTGATTTTAACTTGGTTTGTAGCAAGAGCAACATGGCAAGTCAAAGTTGGTGTGCTCTTCTGATGGGGAGATACACGGTGTGCATATTTGTGCTTGCACCCCACTGGTTCTACCCAGAAAGAAGGACTTCCAATGCAAAGCAGAAGAGTCAGTGAAACTACACATTGCTGTCAAGAACCAGGAAGGTGTAGCATGTATGTACAGATTATGTATGTACTAGGAGTTGAGCTATGAAGGTACCAAAGCTTGAACGTGTGGTTTGAGGAAGAAAACACCCCTTTGTATCTTTGTTCTTAGTAACTCTGCCACCAAATCTCACACAGAGTATTGACCAGAGGGGTTAGCATTATCCCAAGTGCCCTTCTGTGGGATCCTGAACTGCTCCAAGTCGGTGGTTCATCTCAAATTCTAAGAGGTTTGAGAGCTATTAAACATTTGTAACAGTAGCTTAGTACAGCACATCCTCTTCCTCTCCCTCTTCTCTCTCCATCTTCTCCCTCTCCCTCTCCTGTCCTGTCCTGTCCTGTCCTGTCCTGTCCTGTCCTCTCCTCTCCTCTCCTATCCTATCCTCTCCTCTCCTCTCCTCTCCTCTGGTCACTGTTTGCCAATGGCTGACACCCAGCTGAGGAGCTGCTGCACAGCACAGCTCCCATTCTTGCCATCTCCCTATATCTGCAGCAGGGATTTTAAGCAATGATTAAAGGTAACTGCAAAAAGAGATTGATTTCTCACCACACAAGCCAGGGAGGTCAGTGAGGCAAGTGCTCTCAGTGTAGAAGTTATGCAACGCATGAGAGGAATCTACAGTTTTAATCATGGAATAATTAGTGGAAAACAACAAACAAAGAGCTGAGCAACAGCAGTTTCTACCAACAGAGACATGGTTCTCCAGCAGACTTTCCTCAGCACCTGGCAGTACAAAAAACAGTAGATAGACAAGCATCATCTATATATTGTATTTTTATTTAAGCCACATCTTTATGTTCCCTGGATTACAACCAAGCATTATTTAACCAAAATCTTGCTTCCTTTTCTCTCAGTTCAAGTTCAGCAAGACCACCACAACCTCAGTGATTGGAATGGTAAGGGAGGAATGGAGGCCTTCTCAATGCTGGCAAATCCTTGGTGCAGCTAGAATAGAAGGCACTGATCTGGTCTCCATTTTCTCACAGGACAGCTATGGATATACCTTCTGAAAGCATTTCAATTCTCTCTCCCACTGTTGAGACTGAATGAACTATTGCTGGAGAAAACCTTTTCCCACTGATACTTACATAAAGTCACTTTTGTTTCAGAGAATTTATTGTGCCAAAGAATCAGGATCATCAAGAAGAGCACTGTCTGCCTCATGGAAAGAGGGGGAGCAGGCTAGGAAGGGAATTTTTTACTTCATTTGAAATTGGTTTCCCCATCTGGAATAAACTTTCACCTCTGAACAAAATATATAATGGCAATTTAGCCTAGAGAGGCTAGTATAGCATAATTCTGTGCGTGGCTGTAGGCAAATAGCACTACAGAGAGCTGCCTGGAGGAAACCAAAACTTATTCCCAGTGAATGCAAGTGTTTCCTTCTCCTCCTTGTGGAGACAGAACCTAACTCCTTAGCTTAGGCAATGTCTCCAACTCCCTTAAGGTGTTGCAATTACTTTTAATGATTTTTTTTTTTCTGGCATTATAATCTGAAGGATAATCATAACCATTCAGTTTTATTTTGAGAAAAGGCTTTTGAGAATAGTAAGGAGAAAAGAGGAGAACCTGATGCTGGAAAAAAAAAAAACCAACCTTATTCCATCAGGCATTTCTGGGAAGAGGGAGGGAGGGAGGGCAGCTTTTAAAGCCATGGCTATGGCTGCATGTAAGGGATAGTTCTCAAAGGATTCCCTTAATCAGATTCTGAAGAAGATAGGCTGTCTCTTTGTAATTCACTCCATGTCTTATTCTAAGGCCGTATGCTCTGGTCACATGAAGATTTACAGTCTCAAATTTACTGGCCTCAGAGAATATGAAAGAATTATGCAAGAAATCATGTTCCATGATAACTGAGGCCTCACACAGCCATGCTTCCTAAAGACTCCTTCTAACTCGATATATGGCCCCTCTAGGGCTTTGTAAGCCCTTACGGGGAAAAGAGAAGGGGAGGAAAAGGGGGAGCTGCTGATCATTGCCATATGTGAGAAGCATCCCTGTCTGCACGTGGCTATGACGTCCGTGTTGTCGTGGAGGCTGAGCTCTGCATAACCCCCCTGTTTCCTGTTTCCAGTCAGCATCTTGCTGCTGGAGCAGGAATCCCATATCACTCTGTACTGCACTTATAAAAGAGGAAAATGATGACCAATGGAGGGGGAAGGGGTGGGGGAAATCCTCTTAAATAGCCATGTAGGATGTCTGGGCAGGGATGTCAGCCAAGAGTCCTCAGAGGCAGTAGAATAAGTGGGAGTTCAGCAAACAACCATTTTCTTCCTTTGACTAGTGTTCCTCAGAGACCTCAGCACTCCAGTTCTCATAGCTAATTTTAGCTATTTGTGGTTGGCCTGTTCCTAATGTTCCTTTCCTATCTCTCTCACACACACTGAACCTTGGGATACTCTCTGTGGGCTGACAGATGATGTGAAAACCTCTAATCTGCAGGTCAGATATCAAAAATGAAGTGGGATCATGAAACTGGAAGCACAATTTGCTTTTTTCCAAATAAGGGAGATATATCCATATTAGAAGTTCTTAGCATACCAACTTTGTGAGGTTTTTATAAAGTATATGAGGGGAATGACTGATTCTTGAAAATATTATGGTAACCACCAAAGATGTTATCATCCCATGGACACTGCCTTTCCTATGCAGACTATGACTGATATTCTTTCATTACTTATTGGCACTGCTCTTAGTTAGGAAAACCAAAACCACATTGTCCCAAACACTCTACTGATATATAACAGGCAGAGTCAGTCCCTGCCAAAGGGCATAGAGTACACGTTAGAGAGAGTTTAAAATTAACATAGTGACAATAAATGTACCATGCCAGGAGCGAAGGAGCTTGCAGCATGTGGCATTTGTACTGCAGATATCACATTCATGGAACTCTGAGTCTTACATGATTTGTGCTCCTGTGATGAATTGATGTGTTGATATCTTCCACAAAATTTGCTATACAGTGATGAATCTGATGTCCAGAGACACCACAGAGTACAAAAGAAAGGAAAAAGGTTCAGGATGACTCCTATTTCAACCAAATTTTCCCAGAGACATGAGCAACAGGTGGCACTTCTTCTTCCCCTGCTCTCCACAAACAAACCTGTTGGAGAATGCTCTGCAGGCACAAAGTGTATGCTCTTAGTGAGGTATGTGTGAGACTGTGGACAGTAAAGGCCATATGGGCCCTTAAGGAATCTGGAAGAGATGCTGGCTCTGCTATGTAAGAAAATTTAGTCCAGGGCCTGGGAATCAGGTCAGTAACCTTATTTTCAGTCTATTGATTTAAAAGGTCTTTGAGTCGGGTGAGGAATCCTGGGAAGCTGTTTAGGCGGAGAAAAAGGTAGTTATTATGTCTCTCAAGGGCAGGAGAGGACTATTCCTTCAGCTGACAGAGACCAGATTTATGTTATTAATTGGGCAGACACCCTTGGTTTTGTGTTAGACCAGAAATAAAAGACTGACTAGCGTATGTTGGACAAGACTGCCTGTAGCACCCTGCTCTGGCTGGCAGGAAGCAGTGAGTCTGCATATAAAACAAACCTCATGAGTTGCCCATGGTATTCGTTGTGCCCTGCACTAGTTTCCAGGTGAGGCCGTGTTGCACAAGGAGCTATTTTCCACTCTACAGAAGCCCAGCCAGGACACTGTAGTCAGCATCATGGTTAGCAGAAGCGTAGACAGCTGCTGATTGCAGCAGGGAGAAGCCCAGGAATGAGCAGAGCACACTGCTGGCCCTCAGAGTACAAGAGCCATTTCATGTTGTCTCTGGCCTTCCACACATTTCTGGGAGCTCTGCTGATTGCTGAAGGTGCCCTTCATTTTTAAGAATTTTTAAGTGTTGGAAGCTTGTTTCACTTTCAGACAGAGATAAACTGAAGTGGGGGGAACCTCCCACACACACCATCTACAGATTTTCCTAATAGTCCCTGGACAGATGGACATGGTCATGTGAGTCCTTGAAACTCTATCTGTTTTGAAGGAGTAGCGGGTGTGGTGCTGTGGACATGGGCAGATATATGTGTTGCCCTTCACAGAGAAGCTCACTGTCCTCCAAAGACTGAATATCAACAAAATCCTTCCTGTGGGGACTTCCAGCTCTGCCCGAGCCAGCTGTAAATTCCTTTGAGGCTATGACTAGGAAAACTGGAATCTTGGGAGGACTTGGTACAGTCCCAAAACCATTTCCACTAAACCTTCCCAAAAATATGGTTTCTCTGACCCAGGAATGTGAGCTCTGTAACAATGCAAAGCTGAAGTCCTAGACCACTGGAATTAACTAGTATTAGTCAATAACATCTTTGCGCTGTCTGTCTCATTCAATATTAAAATCACTGTCCCTCTGGGAGACAGACTCTTTGTTCCATTTTTGTGTAGCACCTGGCACAATGGGGATGTTAGTATTTGAGTGAAGTGCTACCTGAATACAAACAAATAAAAAAATTAGCGGGACCCCTAGTTTCTCTGTTTACTGCTTTTGAGTTGATAATTTTGTAGTGAATAATAATAAAGCATCTGAGTAAGCACAGCAAAGCTAAAGGCTGCTTCAGCCAGGAAAAGGCTGAGAAGCAGGGAAAACAGAGACTGGCATATAAATATCCGTAGCACAGTGGAACAGAAGCCATGAACTGGTACGGAGCGGCTGAAGCAGAAGGAATAAGAAAAGTAGTTATATACACACAGAGCTCCTCAGCTAGTCCCAGTGAAGCTGGAACAAAACTACATTTGCTCTACAGCAGGTGAAGGTATAGTCCTTCAAACCCAGGACAGCTGGCCATCCTGACCACCAGACCTACCAGCTGCTTCCTCACTTGCTGGACCTTCTGTTTGTGCATTGTGTACCTCACCATCTGTTTGTCCTTTTTATGGGAGAGGTCCCTACCAGTTGTCACCTTCTGCATGAACCAGCTGAAAAGTTCGCCTTCCCTACTGTGACAAGTTTCCTGTACATTTTTTTTTTTGCTTCCTTGTATGATAAAATTTCTTTTCTGAAGCAGTATTCCCCTCTTAAACACAGAGGTTCTTGAGGGACGTAACACCTCTTGGAGTGAATGCATTCCCTAAAAGCCTTCCCCAGGATTTTGTGACCCCAATTGTCAGCACTCTTTTCTCCAAGGATAGAGAATGCAATCCAGGCCTCTCTCCCTTGCCTGTGGACTCTCCAGTGAGCAAACAGCCAGAATAGCCACCAGCTATTCACCAGCCACCAGGAAGGGCATGTCAAGGATGGAGAGGAAAAGTGGATGCACCACATTGTGTTCCAGGCATGTTTAGTTGGCAGATGGTCCCTAAGGAACTGCTGGATGCTGGAGTATATTTAGGGCACCTTCTGGGCTACTTGTGCTCACACTGATAGAGGTAAGGCAAAATCATGCAACTGCAGCCAGTTCCTAAGGACTATCTTGCTTCCCATGACTTGTGAGCAAAGTCTGAGCTGAGCAGAGAACCCAGTCCCCCATCACACTACTTGTACACACCAATTTCTCTGGCTCTTCCTATCTGCCAAACTAGGACGGTGGGTGTTTCAGTGAAAACTTCCCTCCAGGGTGAGGAAAAAGGCAGATAAAGAACAGCCAAGTGGTTTGCATCTGAAACTAGACCTACAGACTGACATGAATGATCTTATTAACTTGTACTCACATGAAATACACATAAACACAGATGTGAGGAAGGCTGTCAGGGCTCTTCCCAGCTCTAAAGCAGCCCTTTGACAGGACTAGACTGTTGGGTTTTTTCTCCCCAAATGAGAAGCTGGTCAACACCACCCCTAAACTCACCTCCACCCCCAAACATCTGTTTCGCCAAAGGGTGGAGAAGCAGACCTCCTGATTGAGGGTGGAGCAGTTTAAAGGGGAGGAAAGCAGTGACTTCACTTTTTATTAAGTAATAGCAGAGCGGGGTGTGCGTCACTGAAAAACAAGACTTTGGGTGGGGACAAAGGCTCTCTGCAGCACCATACGCATGGAACCTTCCCCATTGTGGGAAATCAGCTGAACACACCATTCTGAAGAGGGAATTCAGAAAGTCAAAGATGGAGTAGGTTAAGCACCTTGTATTCTTATTTAAGGGGATCCAAGAAGAGCATCAAGGTGAAAGGGCTGGTAATGGTGAAGGCCATTTGGGTTAGACTTTAGGAAGCACTTTCCTCCAGTAAGGATAGGGAAGCATGGGAATAGATCAAGTCCATGAGAAAAAAGCAGCATGTGGGGGTCAGCTTTCCTGGGGGCAGATGGCACTATAGTCCATGTACAAATACCATGTGGGATGATGGCAGAATAGACAAAGGAGTGTTTTGATCACACGGAGTTAGCTGCGAAGGGACTGCTGTGCTTAGGTTGGAGGCAGCCTCTTCTCAGTCCAGTAATAGTGAAAAAGTATCATAAGATTTGGATCTATCTCCCCAGATAATCCTTTCATCTGCAGCTGACTCCTTCAGGGCTGTATGGACAAACTCAGGACAGCCTGTAGCATTCTCTTCTGCCTGATTCAATTGGCTCCTGCAAGTCTTGGCTACTGCCGAAAGAGTCTCTCAGGCTCGAGAGCAGTCTGGTATGTTAGAGATCATTCCAGGCTGTTCTGACCAGGAGAGTAAAAAGCAGTTTTAGACTCCAGAGGCTGCAAAAGTAACAAATATTTTCATATGCTTATACTGTTCATAGTGCTTTGAAAGTGCCATCACCAGGATGGCCATCTGAACAGAAGCTGTTTCACAGATGGCTGTGGACCAGCTGTATAAAACCTTCCCAATGGCTCTGTGCAATGCTGATGGTATCATCACAGTGTACTTCCAGCCCCACTTACGGTGGAGACATGACAAAAGCCACTAATTTCCTCTCCTAGGCCTCCCAGGTGAAACTTGGAATACCTTTACACCATCCTTCAGATACATGGCAGTGTGGGGGCACACCTACCCAGTGTTCCGCTACCTAGCACAGGTATTGGAGTGCTGGCGTGTGCATCACTTGTTGGATATTTACCCAGGATCTTGCCTGGGCATGTTTGACCTGTGTTGAAGTTCAGGCTGTTGGGTTTAGACGTGTGATACCACTCAAATGAGGTTTTTTATATCTAGTTTCTACACATTTTCACATAGTGCAACCACACACAGTGCAAAGAACTCAAACACAAGCAATAAACCGCTTTCCCCACACCTGCCTCAAGTATATGAGAGGGTAAAGATAAAAAATTAAGGAAGCAATAAATGTTCCCCTCCTGCCAGACTGATTGACAGTGGCAAGGGCAGTTCAATTTCTAAGGGTCATTAATAAACAGAATTTTGTGTTCCAACTCTCAACCTGAGAAAATTAAATTAACTGAGTGTTCAGAGAGCTCTACTTCCTTGCTCACAAATCATAAATGGCTTAGAACAACAGCACTGTTTTGGAGGTGAAGAAGAAAGGGACAAAAGAACATAAACAAAATAACAGGCATCCACCAACTCCCCTAGTGATACTTGCCAAAGCCCTTTTTCATTTCTCGATGACAGAGCTCCTAGAGCAGACCATTGCTCCCCCCTGCTCTAGAAGCACTGCACTCACAGCTCACAGTTCAGGTGGACTGCCACACACCTGTTGGGTAGCAAAGGCTCCTCAAGCTTTAGCTGAGACAGGGTAGGAAACTCTGCCCAGTCCCTCTGGCTTTCTGCTTCTTGCAGCCTTTCTAACCGTGTTAGCAGCTCCTCTTAAGTGGCTCCAGCTAAGCATCCCCCATCACCTGCAGGTCCTGTTAGCCACTCCTAATCCTCACTGGATCCTGACTTTTTGTTGCTCAAAGACAACTTCTTCAACAGATTTTCCTGGTCCTCCAGTTTGGTGTATTTTTATCTCTCAAGATTGCTAACTATTACATGAAGCTAAGGGTGGTCATCTACTATGGCACAGCTCGTCCCAGCTTTTCACAGTTGCTCATCCTCATTATCCTCATTTTCATGATGATGATGCTGTTGTTTTCTTACACAAATCCTCCCATATGTAAACCAGTATTAGGCCCACCTCTAGGTTTTTTCAGCTCCTTTTCTGTCCAACTGAGGTCAGTAGAACAGTCCTGCCCTTCTAGCTCTCCATCCCTTTGGGCCTTCTTGCTGGCAAGACAATAAAGCAGAAAGAAAAACAGTGTCCAAGTTAGTTCCTTGTATCTTGCAGTCAGCCTGAGCATCTCATCAGGATTCACCAAAAAATAGTAATTGTCCTATATAAGCCTCAGGAAAATCCTCTGTTTATAACAATTTAAGATCCTGTCATATCTGTGCCACAAATGAATGAACTCAGAAAGGCTAAGAGGTGCTGGTGAGTTTGTGAGTTCAAAGCTTTTCCACCTCTTCCCTATTTTCTTAGAGTAGGCACCATTCCCTTCTCACACCAGGGAATTAGCAACACTAATGACAGAATGTATCACCCCTGCATGCTGAGCGTGACTCACAAAGTCAATATGGCCCAGCAGCTGAGGGGAACAATGCACTGTGTTCTCAGTTACGCTTTTTTTGGCCATGCCATCACTGGAGCCCAGAACAAGGCCAATGATGTCATGGCCATAGGCTTAATATGTAAGTAACATATACAACACTACGAACTCTCTGTGATATATTACTTCCACATTAACGTAACTCTTAGGGTATATATATACACAATTGGTTGCCAGAGCCAAGAATAAGTCATTTGGAACAGATTATTTTATTTCAGGCTTTTAACAAGAATACTTGTCAGTCCCCATAGGCTCATTCTGGAGAGGTAGTACCTAGCTCTGCATTGAGCTACATAATTTAGTCAAGACCTCAGCTATAAAGACAGAAGTTTGGAATGTAGAAATGGGCAGACAAGAATCCCGCTTAGAAATAGCTTACATTTTTTCTTACAATTAGCCATTGTTGCAAGTATTTATATTAAAAAAAAAAAAAAGTAAGAAAAACCTCAGAGGCAAAGAAATTATTCCCAATCATTTTCAAGAAAATTACTTTGAAGCCTTTTGCGCACTTGTATTTGAACAAGGCTTTTCTCCATTAGCCTCTGAGTGGGGGCGGGGGGCAGTGCTCAATCCCTTCAAAAATGTGTTATATGTATTGAGTGGTCTGTCAAAGGAGCCAGCACGGGAGGGGGGTAGAGGCCAAGCATACAGTGACATTGTAGCCAGGGCCCAGCCAGTGGGTCCCGCAGGCAACCTCGTACTGGCTTTGAACTGTCTGGCGTGTGTGCTGATAACAGCAGCCATGGAGTTCATGGAACTGATACTTCCAGGCACGCTCGCCCAGGGAACTGGGCAGGATTTGCATCCCACACTGAGCTCTGAGCAGCCTATACTGCTGCTGGTACCCAGCTGAGGTAGCCTGAACTTCATATAGGTGGGGCTACACAAGCTACTGTCTGCTTTCTGCATGGATAGCTGTGCCAAGAGTGACAGTTCCCTGATTTAACTCTTCCCTACTGTACTGCCAGGTAGCTTGTGGGTGCTTCAGTTGACAAGGCCTGCCTGTGTCCCATTTATGGGCTCCTTTCATCATTTGCTGGGTTAAGCCAGGATCCTTCTGCCCAGCAAAACAGGGGAAGCCCTGAGAATTCATAACACAAAATCTTATCTCAAGGGAAAAAAACAGAGGCGTGTGTGTAGAGACTTGTTGAACTACGCATTCCTGTAATAGTTTCCCAACGTTGAGTACCAATGGGACAGTCACACACTTTGCTGCATGTTCCCAACAGGCTGAAACCTTTATCTGCTGGGCAGGCTGGGTCTGGAGCGCTGCCAGTCTCCCTGGAGACCAGCTGTGGCCCCCTCGGTTCCTGTGCCTCTGCACTGGGCAGCAGATTGGCGGAAGCTGGTGCAAAGCTGCCTGTCCGATTAAATTTGTTATTTTCCAAAAGGATTTAGCTTTGTTTGTTGGTTATTACTAAAGAAAAATCCTAAGCTGGTGCTTTAACCTGTGTTAAACCTTTCACGGGGTGAAAGAATCTGATTCCTTTGCTTCCAACTTGTAAACAAGGAGCAGAAAGCTAAGAGAAGGCAGAGAAAACAAAAAAGTTTTAAAATACTATTTTTCTTACATTGTTTATATTTTCCAATCAAAAAATATTTTAAAATTTTCTGTACTAAAAGGCTACCGTATCAGAAGGGTTGCTGAACTCTGCTTCTGAGAAAAATCTGACAACAGGTCATCAGCCACCATCTCAGACATGCTCCAGCTCCCACACAAACCTGTTGTCTCTCCAGGGATGTGCTAGTCAGCCCGTCCAGAAGGGTTTGTAGAATATAAAGATGATGAGACGTTCATGTATTTCATAATTTTTCCTGTACAAAAAAAAAGTCAAAGGAAGCCAAATCAAATAAACCACTTATTCCAAAACAATCTTTCTATATACAGGATTGGCTTAATTGAACTTTGTGGCTGACTATTACTTAAAAAATAAAATATTTTCAGCTGAGAAGGTTTTAGGTCAGCAGGAACTGGTAGGCTACAAAAGATGACTGTAAATGCATAGTTTGAACACAAAAACTACATTCAAATACTATTGTAGTTGCCAAGTCAGGAAGTGCCTATGGGAAGTGCCCTTACAAGGGTTGACACTGAAGTTTTAATTTCCCTTCTTTGAGCCATGCAACGTAGATCATTTCTGTTGCAGGATTCCTGTCACAGAATTTCTGCAATTAAAAAAAAAAAAACATTTCATGCTTAGCTTTGTTTTCTGCTCAGTGGTGAACCTAGATCTTCTCTTGTACACAGGATTTAAACAGTCCTCTGAGAGCAGAATGACTAAAACCCCTTTTGAGCTCATGGCATTCAGCAAGATATCATATCTAACTGCTTCAGAAACAGCAAATTTGTTTTCACAGCACTAGAGTAGATATTATGTATTTTGTAAATGAGCGGCTGCCTGCTGAAAGTGCAAACTCAAAAAATTTGTGTATTTGACACATAATGGCAAGGGCTTGGATATTCACAGTTTCTAGCACGCTGCAGGCACTTTACATTCAAAGCACGAAGTTCAGATGCATTTGCAAGTGCTCATTCCCTTTTGCAAGTCCGCTGTGGCTCCACAATTCAGGGGCTCTGGCTGCAATACCAGCTTCAACAGCTTGCACCCCTGTCACCAGAGCCCTTGCCTTCCCACCCTAGCCCTACAGTGAATCCCACCCACAAACACATTTGTTTGTGGGCCTGTTCTGCAAATAGGATCAGGGAATCAATTCATAATACAAATAATCCTTCTGGGCTTCAGAGCACAGTCTGGGACTGGAGGGTATGTCAAGCATCCAGAAAGCAATGGATAGCCTTGTCACAATCACCCATGGGAAATCTGGCTAACTTGCCCAGCATTTACACTGAGGCTCTGTGGCAGTGACAGGAACACTGGCCAGCTCTGCAGGGCAGCAGTCCATCTCTTCAGTCCCATGATGATTCTTGCTTCTTCTGCAGTCCCCTGTTTAATCTGTGACCACTGCCATCTACTTTCCACAACACATGAGGCAGGGGGGTACTGCAAAGAACTGTTGTGAGGCTTTCACAGCCATGAGTAGCCATCAGCACACTTCCCTCCTGCCTCTGGAGCAAAGGAGTATCTGGAAAAACAATAATCTGTGTGCTTTGAAATGAAGAGAGCATCATAACTCAGATGATGCTTAAATATTGCCCAGGTAACTTTAATCCTGGATTTCCTAGCTTTTTAAGCACTTGACTCCATAACCAGTACTAAGTTTTTATGCAGGCTGTTTGTATGAAATATGTGGCATATGTAAATGTGGTGCTTAGAGACATGGTTTAGTGGTCGACTTGGCAGTGTTAGGCTAATGGTTGGACTTGATCTTAGAGGTCTTTACTGAACTAAACAATCACAGGATTCTATATAGAGTACAAGAAAATGAGTAAGGGAGATGGGTATCTGGACAATGCCAAAGACTGGAACAAATGCTTTATCCTTGCATTTTATGGTAGATTATTTGGAGATAAAGGAATTTGAAGTGATTGCCAGCAAAGGCTCCCCATTCTGTGAACCTGATTGTTGCTGTAAAGTGCACAAGTGAACTAGCTGTTGGTTACTCACAGAAAAGCTTCCCCATGCAAAGTGCTGTTTTCTATTGGAAGTAAGATAGTTACTGTGGTGTTCAGCACAGGCACCTTCCTAACCCCTGACCACAGCAAATATGGGAATCAGTGCCTCCGTCGGACAGACAGTGCATGCATGACAGGCTTTGCTCCATGTCATTGCCTAGCAAAATCTCTTTTTTTCTCTCTTGTAAGCAGAAACACATAAAAGAACTGACAGTTCCTCTTCAGTACTGCCATCATTAGAATTGTTTGAGAGATGATGTTACTGACCTCTACAGAGGTCTGTCTAGCTCCCACCAGAAGCATCCAGTCCCAGACCTAAGCTGAAGAAGTCTCAAAGTTTTTCTGACATCTGCATGATACATGGGATATCCTCGTGTCTCCTGTTTCCTTTCCTCCTACCATTTCATCAGAGGAATGCTTTGCTTATATTCCTGTGCACTGAGATAACTCTTCACCAGCTCATTATATCAGCTTTAGTGAAGACCTGTGTAACTAGAGTGGCACAGAGCCAATTACCAGAGGGGCGAAAACCTGGCACAGAAAGACCAGCTGTTGTGAAGTTCATTAAAATAACAGACTCAAACTTCAGCTGGGTCATCCTTATGAGCATCTTTTCTGTTTCTTTCATTGCATCTTACCCAAGCTCTTCATTCTCAATTTTTAGGCTCAGAATATGTCTTCCTGCTCCCAGTACTACCCTGTCTACCTTTGTTTTAAGTACCTTTCAAGGCTTACACTTTTCTCTTTATGTTTTGCTGCTTCCTTCTCTCCCACTCCAGAATCTATGGGACAGACTAGGGCACAGCCAACTAGCTATCCTAAGGGTCTTATGCAGCAGAAAGTCATTGTACTGAGGCAAAGTGACAGCAACCCACTTGCTGGAAGATTATCAGCAGTTAGCAGAGAGGGTGCACATCCAAGATTATCCAGGAATATACCAATCTCACTTATTCTGACCCATGCCACTCCTTCAAAAAAATAATCTTAGTGGATGGCAGCTGCATCATTAAAGATTATTATCATACATGGAAGATTTGTCATACTTTTTCTACCTGAAACAGGCAGCTCTTATTTCCCGTACAAATTTCCCACTCTTCTCATTCTCTTTTCAGAGGCTCCTTAAAAGCCCTGGCCAGAAGTTTTCCACAGTTTGATATGCCATGCCCTTAACTCAGATTTTCTTGTTATTATGTCTGTCATTACAGTCTGCAAGATACTCAAAAGCAAGCCTGATACTTGGGTTTTCTGTAATGACCTCTCCACAGATATTTTGGTGTTAATAACCATAAAGATAATAATGCAAATAGCAGGAATAATGATAACTATAAGGTGAGTGGTAAAATTACTTTTGAAATCAGCCTTAAATTTGAACAAAATGTGGTAATATCCCTTCTGGAGAAGCCAGAAGCACTCTCCTCTTGCAGGATGAAAGGAGCTAAGGAATGTGCTGGCTGGCACTGAATCCCTGTCCTCTTGGGCCTTTAATGGGTTTCCTGCTCCTGAAGGTTCAAAGAGCAATTACAGTCTCCAGCAAAAGTACAGCAAATGGAAAACAGATTCTCTGGCTCTCACTAAAATGCCAAGAAAATAAGTAACCAAAAGATGGAGGACTCGAAGTCACTTCATTGCAGCAGTTTACTGAGCTGAAAGAAAGTTTCCCTCTGTTCATCTCCAAGGCCAGAGGAAGTCCCTATCAGGGGAGGTGGGTGGTGGGAACCCAGTTCCAAAGCTGTATGCACACTCTAGGGAGGCTTATGTTAGAGGAGAGAGATGATACCAGGCAGCTGAAAACTGCCTTTGAGCTCCAGCTCCTTCACCTCTTTGTTGGGGTGTAATTTTTGTGCCTTTGTATTGGCTGTCAGAGAGGAACAAAACCAAGGTCTGGGGAGATGTCAGGGCAGCAAAGGCAGGGCAGCTTCATTCACTGCAGCAAGTCATATATATGGAGGTATATATCCAGTACAAGGCAGCTGGATAAGCAGAGATAGGGGCTAACAGAGGAAACCAGCCTTGGCTACCGCCAGCCTTGGTTATCAGCAGCCTAACACTTGCTAGCTCATCCAGGCCAAACAGCCACCTGCCTGGTGCAGAGAAGGAGAGTTGTGAAGACAAGTGATAGAATATGGAGAAAAAAGCCCTCAGACCCAGGATAATCCTTCCTGAATGCTGCTGGATGTATGTAGCACAGGAGGTTAACACATCGAGAGAGATTAGAGACATGAGTTCTGTGACCTGTATACTCATCTTCTGTGAAGACCAGCACAACCACACAAGATGGGCTCCAACAGGGCAAATCCACCCAGGCATATCCTCAGGGGGTTAGGCAGCCAAGCACTGAAGGTGAGAAATCTACAGGTCCAGCAGGACTGGATTTAGGACCAGAAGAGCACATGTTGTTTTTACAGATCAGGGCTTTGATATAATAAAAAATATGTATAGTCCAGGGTTAATTAATGGAAGTTAGTACAAGTTCATGTTCTGTATAAAAGGCAGCCTTGCATAGTTCTCTCTCACGCCCTGGCTCTAGGAAAAGCTTTGCATGATCAGTAACTCCTGCAGCATGAACACACCATGGGCACTGGTGTGTTGTGAGATAGGGCTCTTTTCCCTTTCTGAGAAGAGCTATTGCTTTACCAGTAGGTTTCTTATTTGGTATTCAATAACCAATGCCATACAGGGGAAAATGAATAAGCCTGTCTGAAGTGAAAAGCCCTTAAAGTTGCTTTGCATCATGTTTCACTTCCACCTCAGATTACTTGAGATTAAATGCTATCATGGATGGCAGGGAGAAATGACTAACACCTCTGAGCATCGGCAATAATACCAACTTTGTGCTCAAACAAGGATGCTCAGTATCCAGTGACAGTAGAAGTGGGTCACCCAGCCAGCTTAGCAACTGGAGGAACTTCTCCATTAGAACTTACTCCTGGCACTGTTCCCTTGTACCGCACATGTCTGGGGTGTAGCTCAACCCTGCAGTTTCTCAGGTGTGGAAACCGTATCCTCGTAATTAGACAGTTGTGAGGAAATAATTGCTAGGGATTTCTTGGGTCATCTTATATTACAAATTGATGCTTCCTCTAGTTTTCCTTACTGTCTGCAGAGGAAGAAGGAATCCATTCTCTCCTAACCATATGGATGTGTAATTCCCCTTAACCTAACAGGAACCGAAGAGAAATTGAATGCTAAAGACGACTGGTGAGGAATGGATGAATGAACAAAAGGCCCCCTTATAAAAGCTCTGCATGTGTGAGGTGGTTTTAATCTCTAACCTTCTGCTAACAAATATGGACTACAGGCAGAGAGTTTAGATGTGAAATATCCAAATCCAGACCCAGACACATTCGGACAGGGATTATTTTTTGTTTGGTTCCACCTTTTCACACCAGACTGAAGGGCTTGCAGTCAAAATAAAATTAAAGATTAATTGATTTAATTTGTTCACCTTTTGACTTAACATGTTTGGACAACATAAGGTGAAAGTGGCCTTTTCCCACTGCAGTTTGTTTAGGTCTGTAGACATTAGCTACTAGTATCAGATCACTATTTCTCTATCACAGGCCTCATTCCTTCTCCTTAAAGTGCATGATCAATCCAAATTTCAATTTCTGCAGGTAATGAGAGAAGCAAAGGCCAAATGCGAAGGGAAAAGTAACAGTTTTGGAGCTTCCAGTACAACATAGGCACACTGTCTTCCATAAATGACTAATTCCTCTTTGAACATGCTCTTTCTTTTATCAACACCATAATGTTGCATACAGTCTTTTTGATGATTCCTTGTGAACAAATTTAGGAAACAATACTCCCAGTGCTGCTTTAGAAATGTCTAGAAAAGGTAAAACTCTGCTGTCTTCTGGCCTCTTCAGTGCTAAGGTTGGAGCAAAGGACCTCTAGGTGGGTTAAAAATCAGCTCGACCATGAGACTGAAAAGGTAGTGATGGTCAAAGGCTCTGCATCTGCTCACAGCCAGTAATAAATGGTGTACACGAGAGGTTGATTCTGTGGTCCCTATACCTCAGTCTTCAACAACAACCTGGAACAGAAGTGGACCCTCACCATATCATTGGAAGATGCAAAAATTACAACTGACTGACACAACAAATGACACCTTCAACTGAGAGGAACCTCAAACACCTCATGAAGTCCAGTAGAGAGAAATGCAAAGTTCTCCATCTCAGCTGGAACGACTCCCTGCATCCCTACATGCTGGGAACAAGCTGGCTGAGATACTGAAAATCAGGAGATTACAGTGAATTTCAGACTGAATGAGTTGCTAGTGCATTGTCAGCATAAGGCAGCTGTGTTCTGCACTACATTAGGAGGAGCATGGCTGGCAGATCTAGAAAAGTTATATTCCATGGTGCCTGACACTGGTGAGCCTGCATACGACACACTGTCCAGTCTGGAACCTGTCCATGGGAAGAAAGTGGAGTGTGTCCAGCAGAAGTCTACCACAATGGTCAGAGGTCTGGAGCACATGATCAGCAAGGGTATGTTGCGACATCTTGGCTTGTTTAGGCAGGTGAAGAGAAGGCTAATCTAATAGCCTGCGACTGCCTGAAGAGTAATTACAAACATAACAGATCTATATTTTCCTCAGTAGCATCAGATGATACAACATGGAACAAGAGCCACAAATTGTGGCCTGGCACATTGAGCTGGACATTAAGAAAAGAATTCCTGTAAAGGTGGGGCAGCAGTGGAACGGATAGGCCACAGAAGTCATAGAATATCCAATTTAGGCAATTTTCAGGACTCGGCTATTCAGAGTTAGGGCTGGCCTGATGATGTGCTGGCAATTGCATTTCTGTGAAAAAGTGGGTGGACTAGATGACTTCTACAGCTGTTCCAGTGACAATATCTATTGTTCTGTGATTCTTTACAGTCACTAGTCAGTGAATTTGACAAGGGGATTTCCCAAAGTTCACTACCCAGATAGATTTATTTCCTAGCACAGACTTAAATCACTGCACGTCTGACAGCTATTTTTTCTCTAAAATAAGGTGAGCAGTGTTTCATGCTCATGCCCAACAACATGATTCTCATTTATTTTTTTGGCTGTAAGTTGGCCACTGATCACTCCTACATATAACTTGAGTTTGAGATCTGTGTTTGTTGGGACTAATATTGGAATCAGCTGCACGATCAACCTCTTCTCTAATCAGTCCTTAGTCCCTGACTACAGGGAGCACCTCACCAGGTACTAACATGGGATTTTAAAAGCTTACCCTTAAGCCAGGTCTTGAGACCAAGCTCAGACCATTCTTGATGGTCAGAGATACCTTTGGGATTTTTTCCTTGGTTCTGAGAAGCTATAAAGACATTTTCAGAGGTACAGCCACAATAAGGAGATGTTGCCCCAAAAATTCTGAAGCAAAAAGTCAGTTGGCTTCAAATAATATATTGGCATCTAAAAATACTCTGGAAGCCCCTGCCCAGGTCCCAGACATACATACATATATATATACGCACATATATATATATACACACACATCTATACATATATACACATATATGTATGTGTATATATGTATATACACACACATACATATATATATACACATACATATATATATATGTGTGTATATATATATATATATACATACATATATATATATGTATGTGTGTGTATATATATATATATATATATACACAGACACCATACCTATGCAACTATACCTATGCAAGGCACTTACTTAGGTGACAGTAATACAAGAATCATTCCTTTCCTTTGACAGTTAAAATGTTAAGGCTAGGTCCTCTTTTCACCAGTCTAATCTCTTCATCACAGACTAGCATCCTGTGAGAATCCTGGCTACATACACAGAACGACAATGCATATCCAAACAGTCTCTAAATCTGGTTACAGCACCCCTTATTTTGGTCAATGACCCTTTAGCTAAAGTACCAAGGAAAAACCCAAACTCAGAATGTTGCACTTTTATAAAGAATTCAATAATTTTACTCCACTGTTTATGGCTAATGAATCACAAGGACTCAGAGAACTGCTAGTTAATTTGTAATAGCATTTGTGAATCAGAAGAGGGACAGTCTTGTGGTTATGGCTGGACTGACATTCAGGATGTCTGGGTCCAATTCCTAGTCTAGCATAGATTTTCCTTTGTAAACTTTGGCAAGCTGCTTAATATCTCGTCCTCAGTTCATTGCCTACAAATTTTTTCCTTTCTTTGACTTCTTGGCTGTCTGATCTGTTTTAGTTCTGAAGTATTTCTGTAGTTTCTAACATCCAGGAAAGTACAGAGTAACATGTATGATGTAACAAATTATGCTTTGAGCTGCAAATATCTCTAAAACAGCCTAGAGGCTGGATGTGTTTGCTTCCAACAGCTAACAAACATATATTTGAAGAAACCAGCCTGGACAAGTGAACGGGTAGCAAACACAGAAACTACATTCAAAAGTAATTGTTTATAATGAATTCAGTTAAGTGACTGCTGCTACTATTACTTTTGAAACCAGTACCAGCACAGACATATTTAGTACTATTTCAAGCAAACCCATTTTAAATGATGGTACAGGTTTCCAGTGGTAATTCTATCACCTGCACTGTAGTAAAAAAACCAAATATTTTGGTTTTTTCTGATCGTCAAATGTGAAGTAGGAATTTTATGTTTGACATTTTAAAATATTCTTTACAAATTGCAACATTCAAGTGCTTATCAGTAATGCCTCCTAGGGCTGATACCTCTAACTTTCAACATAGAAAATAGTTTTAAAATTGAGCCCACTGCCGATTAGGTTGTTTTTCAGCCTGAAATTTTCAGAGGTTGATTGAAATGTCAAGAAGATACAAAACCAAATGTGGACATAATTATCCCTACCTTACTGCCTCATTTCAGAAGAATGGTCTTGGCACCAGTAGGTCTAGATTTAAAGAAATAAAATCAAGAATAAGCAGGTAACATTTTATTCATTTGGCTTTTTGGACCTTGACTGGAAACACACAGATCCCAGGGTATTAGAACTAAAGCTTATTTTTGTTCTACCAGCGAAGTTCTACATCCTTACAGACATGTTAAAAGCTGTCCATCAAAAAGAGTAAAGTACAAATAAAAATACACAATGGGGATTTAATTCATAGAATCATAGAATCAGCCAGGTTGGAAAGGACCTCTGAGATCATCAAGTCCAACCCTCAATCCACTACCACCGCAGTTACCAGACCATGCACTAAGTTCCACATCCAGTCTCATTTTAAAAACCTCCAGGGATGGAGAATCCACCACTTCCCTGGGCAGCCCATTCCAATACCTGATTACCCTCTCTCTAAAGAATTTCTTCCTAATATCCAACCTAAACCTCCCCTGGCAGAGCTTAAGACCATGCTCTCTTGTCTTGCTGATAGTTGCCTGGGAGAAGAGACCAACCCCCACCTGGCTACAACCTCCTTTCAGGTATTTGTAGAGAGTGATGAGGTCTCCCCTGAGCCTCCTCTTTTCCAGGCTAAACAACCCCAGCTCCCTCAGCCTCTCCTCACAGGACTTGTGCTCAAGAAATAAATAACATCAATAACGCTGGACTCGCACACGTGCCTGGAATCAAAGAGAGAAGGTGGATATCTACAGAAGTGGATACAAAGATGTTGAGAGAAAAACTGACAAAGAAAAGCTTCTGGTTTCCTATCAGAAACGCAATAATCAGGGTAAAATCCATGATACAGGGCAAATGAGTTTTTCGTACTAAGCACGAAAAGACAGCATCCACAAAGTCCAGCAATGCAATCAGGTGAACCCTCACTGAAAACAATCTTTGTGCACATCAGGCATCTTTCATTCTGAACTGGGTGAAGTCGTAGTTTGGAGTTAGTGGGACAGTGTCTGTTCTGGAAAACAGCATGAGCTGGAAAGTGCTTCAACAGTACTAAAGGACAGCAAAACCAGAGAAAACAGTGGAGTTTTCCCTCTACGGAAGATAATAGTGACTGAGTGAAAAACAGCTGTGTATGCATTAGCACTGCCTGCAACACAGAGAAGGATACTGTGCTGTGCACTTGTCCTAACAGTGGTCATCATGCCCTGCAAATTGTGGCTTTTCATTATGTACAACTCTGAATGCAGTAGTGCCTCTGTAGTCATAACCACAAATTCTGAGGGACAAAGGAATAAGCCACTAAGGAATTTTTTCAAAATTAGTGGTAGGAAATGATAGACTCAATGAGTTCCCTAAGATTTGCTGTAGTAGGGTGAAGAAGGCTTACAGAGCTGTTGGTCAAGCATGCTGACCTCCAAAAAAAGCCTGGGGATAACAGGGCTTCTACAATTTTCCAAAATTTACAAGAATCTTTGAGGTCATATCAGTTGGCCACTCTTCTACATCATATGAGCTGGTGAGGACTTTTTTCCCTGAAACCTCTGAAAGCCATTAAGTAAATATTCCTTGAAAGCACCATTCCACCATTTGCTCAGTTATATTCCAAAATGAAGCAGATTCTTATAGCAAAGAATCAGTTTGAAGAGAAGTTAAGGTTGTATAATCCTCCTGCATGATAAATACAGCTCAAAATGGTACAGCTCAGTTTCTAAGGCTCTAACAAACACCAGCTGAATCTCCCACTTCAAAACATGGGAAAACAAGAACTGATGGGCTTGTCTGAGAGCTCAGCCTCCCTGCTGCCATATGTTGCATCTAATGACTTATCAAAACAATACACTGTTGAAGAAAGGGAAGACAGTAAAAATAAACAAAATAATGTACTGTAAGAACAATGAGGTGTTAGGGCTAGATTAATCAATTAGATGTTTCCTATAACACAGCCATAATTTCAAGCCCTCTCAGTTTCTGGTGAAGCAGCTGCTAGTGCTGATTTACAGACAAACACTTGCACTTTCTGCTGGCCTGTGCCTGAGACTGCCACAGCTGGATAGCAAGGCCTGACCCCTGTTTCATCAGACCACACAGCATGTCCAGTCCACTAATACCAGTCACTCTTAGCCCATTAACCATCTCTACAGGTTACTGCATCTGGCCAGCTGCACTGACTTTGACAGCCACTGCTATTCTTCAGCAACACCTGTGTTTTAACACGCACAGCTTAGACATACACACAGTCCATTCTGTCCAAAGGAAGGTTTTTTTTAAACAATATATTCTAACCTATCTTTTAGACTAGATCTTCACTTCCCAAAAGTGCCAGCTATTGCCTAAGATGAGGATGTTCAAATTCTTCCTGAGCACATTTAGGTACCACTGATTTGCCCAGCTTATCACATGTGATTAAAACTACAATATCCCTCCCCTTTATATAATAACTTTTTTTTTTTAAACTTAACTACTGTCATGATAAAACCTAATGTGCCAGCTAAACAGACCTGAGCCCACCCAGTAGTCCCTTTCAGTTGCTTCCCAAGATGGTGAGAGGGGACGCTCTCCTGGCCAGACATCTCTCTTCTCAGCAGATGGATCACCACGCCCTTCAAACTTGAGCTATTCAGCTCACAGGTGAAAGCCTGCTTCAGGAGTTAAAAGCTGGACAGTGTTGGCATTATTTACAATGTCTATCAAACAAAGTAAACTTCTTCCTGTTAGTCTCCATCATGGACAGTAATGACAGTGGTTACATTACGTGACATTTACTTACTGGGAAGCAGGCAGAGGACACGCACGTACAAGCTTTTCACAAAGCTCACACACAGCTACTGTGCTCGTGCCAGCTTTCCGAAGCCACTCACCAAGGCCAGCTTT
Source organism: Manacus candei (assembly GCF_025592945.1). Classification (NCBI taxonomy): domain Eukaryota; kingdom Metazoa; phylum Chordata; class Aves; order Passeriformes; family Pipridae; genus Manacus; species Manacus candei. Next base: position 9,527,964 of record NW_026138066.1, read on the forward strand.
ACACGTAAGACCTTACTTCCATCATTCACCGGATGACCATTTTTGTTCCCCACTTGATTTCTCAGACATTGGAATGTCATGGATGATAAACAGATAAAGCAGGTGGCCAAGATGGGGAATACCCTCCCCCAGCTCCTGATGAGCCCCCGGAAATGAGTCTTTGTCAAAGAGGCATTGTTTTGATTCAGACTCTGAAATACACTGTGACGGTCTGGTCAGGGCCAGGCCTTCATCCTGCCTTGAACGTAAACATGTATGAGGCTTCTTTTACCACATATTTTGGGAAGCATCAACAGCTCTTGGCAAGCAATAGGAAAGAGATGACTGAGAGGCTGCTGGCATGCTCCTTAAGCTGATGTCATCTTACAGTCAGACTAGAGCTCTGGGTACCACACATTTAGTCACACAACACACACACAGCTACCAGTCACCAAACTTTTGTTATGGCTAAAAAATTAAACTAGTTATTTTTGGCTGGAGAGTTCTCCCTTCCTCTCAGAATTGTTACATTGCTTTCTTGCTCCAATTGGCAAGCCAACTGCTCCCTCTGGAGCACCCAGCATTCAAACACCAGGATAAATCTGTCAGGGAACAGCAAGAGCAGGACTGCTCCTTAAAGGGTGGTGAGCCAGGAGCCAAGGGGGAGCCTTGCTAGCCAGGTCTCAGTCCCACAGTGCCAGAGAAAGATGAGCAGGACAGACCCAGAGATGATGGCCAGGTCCAGCCAAAAGTTCAGTTCAAAATGCAGTACAATGGTGATGAGACAGGTCTGAGGTCAAGCCAGGAAGTCAATCAGCAGGTCAAGAATAGGATTAGGTCCAGTAATCACCAGACAGGTCCATAGTAGCAAAAATCAAGCCAGGAAGCCAATCCATGTTAAGGTCCAGCTCAATAGGCTTCCTAATCAGACAGGAACAGGTCCAGGGCTGTGGCTGCACAGAAGACCAGCTCTCCTCCAGTATAGTACAAGCAAGGAATTAATGCTCAGGGTTGAGCTTAAATAGAGCTCCTGGGCCCGTGGGTGTATGTCCCAGGTGAGGTGTCTCAGGGTCATTAGGGCCATTAGTGGGCTCAGGGCTCTAACAAAACCAGAGGCTCCATGTAGTCTGAGATCATTTTGTATTTACATGCTGCCTTCCAGCTGTTACCTCTTTACCCACATGATGACTGACATCTCTCCTTCAAAACAACACACCCTTCTTCTAATCACACCTTCATCCCATCACATTCCTCTCTGGGATGCTTTTTCCTCTGCAAACTTGGTCTTAGAGATCCCACCGGCTTCCCTCTCCACTATTTTCCAGTCTTTCTCTGTGACTCACATTAGACTTGCAAATGCTTAGGAATAAGTTGCTGATTTATGTAATTTCTCAATAGCACAGGCTCAAAGGAGAGCCACTTGAATTTATGTCATGCTGCAGTTACATATTTTATTATATTACATTTTATTTTGTGTGTCTTGTGGAGGATGTATCAGCTAATAAACTGAGGAACATAATCAGGCTGAAAACTTTATCAGTTTCTTAGGAAATACCAGTCAGTGTTGATTGTACAACTTTATTTGCTTCCCTTATGCTTATGAATCTGTGTTCTAGTCCTTGATTACTGGATCACATACTGACTTTTTTTCCACAAGTTTTCTGCATCATTTAACACCCAGCTCTGACTGAATGAGCTGTTACCTCCTCATAAGTTTTGGTCCACTGTTCTGACACTATTCAAATGTTGTCCTGGGGTGAGAATTATTCTTTTACCCAGGGGCATTTCAGTGGTTCTCATGGCTGAAGTTTCACAAACAGTAATCAGTACACATTCAAAACATCTCTGCCAGCTAAGGGGAGATTATCAGACCCGTCATATAGATGTAAATTTGAGCTAGTAAGAGATTAAGTTCAAAAGTATGATATTTGAGTGTCTTAAGCGAGATATCTTAGATTTTGCTTTTTTCTGTCTGTGTAGAAAAATTTAGGATTTTATATAATCGCAGAGAAGACTTCAGCTGCAACCATGACTGCCTGGCACTTGGATTAGTAAATATAAGGGCTGTTAGGTCACAGTCTGACTTCCTGTACTTTATAGACCTATATGTATATTTCATTAAGTTATCCCTATAATTAGTCAAATAATTCAGGATTATCCAAAAGATAAAGCAAATAGCTAGGAAGGCAGCTAGTCCCAATTTGAAGACCTGAAGAGATAAAGAGCTGATGATTTCCTTGAGTTGATTTTTGAGGAGTGATTAATTACTCTCACTGTTAAAGCTTTATACCAAATTCCTTATCTGAATCTGCCTAGGTCAACTCACAGACACAGATTCTTACTTTACTTTTCTCCACTGGATTCTTTTTACATCTGGTAAATTTATTCCTCAGGAACATATTTGTAACCTGTTCCCCAGTCAAATTTCAATAAGTTGGGTAGGCAACTCACTGACAAACATGTTCTTCATCTCCTAAATAATGTCAGTTGCTCTTTTCCCTGCCAATTTTTAAGACTTTCTTCTTTTTTGTATATGTAAACAAGAGTCCAAGATATCACTCCCCAGAGTTAATTGCAGCAGAACTGAAAAATTTTCAAGTTAGTTTCCAGTGTCCAAAACCAAGAAGGCCAAAAATCGAGGGACAGAACATTAGTTCCTACAGAGAACTGTGATTTAAAGGATTTTCTCAGAATTTCATTTGAAGTTTTTGGCATAGTTAGGGGCAGAATCCAATTCCGTAAGATGCCTTTCAGCTGCCTTAATCACCAGGGTGCCCTTCCTTTTTCTGCTACTCCCTGACTCATAATTTATGCATTTTCCAACTTTTGGAAGAAATGAAGCAGGAGTTCCACAAGCAACCTCTTCTTTAAGTCCGTATTTAGCCTCAGAACAGGTCTACCTGGTGGACTCTTCTGAAGGGGATCTGTGGAAAAAATAACTCACAGTCATATAATTAAATACTGATTCATAATGCTTGTGTACAAGGAAGGAAAATGAAGTTTGTGTTTCCTAAAGTTTGTGTGCTTAACTTTTTGACCTTAATAAGGTTCTTTTCACATGATATATGGGCATGGTGATTCCTAGGCTTACCACAAATCAAACTGGAACACAAAATTCCCTCTGGCAGCCCTATATTGGCACACACATGACTCACCAAGGTTGGCACTTTGACCTGCACTTTGTGAAGAGCAGGCATGTGTTTGCATTCATCACCTGTGACCGTACGGACATCTTTGCAAATATTTTCTGTTAGGAGAGAACTGGTAACAATCAGGACATTTAAAATCCATTCTGGACTCTGAAGGGAAAAGGTCACAGTGGAGACAGCTTTCCCATTCCCTGCAGTTCATCTGTATATTCATACTGGGTCTGTCCTATCCTGGCTCCTTAGGCAAGTCCCATTCTCCTCTTGTAGTTGGTTTTAATATCTGTCCTATTCTTCCCTGCCATAAATGTCTTGCCCATTGAGTCCTGATGTTTGTCACCAGTGCAACTGGCCTTGGCTGACCCATCCAGTGCCTTTATCCCTGGCTCTCTGTCTGTGCTCTCTCCCCTCCCTGGCAATATTCTGCCTACCTGCTTATTCTCAGACTGCCTCCCCAGACACCTGTTCAATCACAATGCATCCCTTTATTTCAGACTTGCCCTCCAGTCCATCCCAGTTTTCTGTTTGCACCTTGATCTCTGTGAGATACCTGCCTTCCATGAGATACTTGCTGATGCCCTGCTCTTCCTTGGTCCATATCTTCTTGCCCAGACACTCTTTGCTTTCCTCATTGCTGCCATCAGATCACATCTCTACTGTCTTTACGCGTAGACTTTTTGTCCCACTGGTGTCCATGTACTCTGGTCTTGTCTTCCATCCTTATTCTTACTCTGCCAGAGTTTACTTCTAGTTTCCTCGTCTGTAGCAGTCTTCAATCCCAGTGTTAGCAACTGACTTTCCATTGCTCCCTGTAAAAATTCAGTCCTTCCCAGGGTTAGTTCTTATTTTTACTGTGTTTGAACCATGGCTTTTGCAGGCAGTGCTGTAGCCCTGATGTTGGCCCAGCACAGGGAGTGTGGTAGACACAAAGAAAGGGACAGATATGCAAAAAACATCACCATGCAGTAGCACATCCCATCAGCTTTTAGTGACCATAAACAGGTGTCTGTCTGCATGACAACTCTTGCCATGCTGTAAATGTAGGGCAATTTACTTGCTTTTTATTGAAGGCTAGATTGCTGCAAATTACCCCATTTATGCAGAGTAAGAATGAACAGGAATAATTGCTATGTATCAGTTCACACAAAGTAATATGCTTCCCTATATTTGTTTATTCATGTTTCCACACCCACAGACTTGCTTCAGTTCAGTACCTATAGCACCTGAGACTTACAATTGCAGGGGAAAATCTCAGAGAGCCTCTGTACTTCAGCAACCTGCTTAGCACAGACAGATATTTTGATAGGCTTGGGATAGATCTTTGGCAAGACTATGCTTAGCAGGTGCTAACTGCTGGTACCAGAAGTGTGAAACTTGACTATATTTGGCCAAATTTTTATAATGATGAAGAAATTCAGGGACTGCTACACTTCATTGGCTTTTTTCGTAGCTGGAGTTGTCAGTTTCCCAAAGAAGCAGTCATGGATATTCTTCACTATAGGCAAATCAACAACTCTTCCTTTGCTTGTGTGTCTGAGTTTACGTATGTAAGTGTATTTAGTCTCCTGGTTTACCTGAAATTCTCTACATATTCTTCTTAAAGGAGGCACTCAGGGTGGAATATTCCAACCTGAATTGTCATCAGAAGGCAAATTTTTAAAAGTGTGTTACAATAAGTTATAGGTAGCTTGAGTATCACCCCTCCTCTGACAATGCTGCAGGTATTACAGGCCATCATTACCAGCCACAGAGCCATCAGGTGATGGCATATCTGCATGGAACCTGCTCACAGAAGACATTGTTAAACATATGTATCATTCAAAGTATATGTACCTGTGTAGTGCAGTCTGCTGGAAACAAAGAACAAATTATAATTGCATACATACAAATTTCAGCAGAAATACATGTGATCTAAATAACAGTAGTAGTAGTAATCATCATCATCATCCTCATAATAATAATTATATGCTGAGCATGAAACATTCTATACATATGTAAGCCCAAGACTGTTTTCAAATATGCACTTAGAGAGATTAATATATATTGGTCTAGCATAAAACTGGGCTGAGTGATAGGAAACACATGTTTCTTGGTACTTGTGCTTGCACAATGGTATAAAAAGAGTCCTGACATTCTATAGGTCTCTGGACAATTCTGCTATTGATGTGTTGTGAGTCACTGCAAACAGACCATCGTATGTTTCTGAATCACTTCCTGCTCAAGGGGTTCCTCCACTTCTTCCAGAGATTGTATACTGGGGAGGAATTCAGTGGGCTAAAGCCCTGGAGACCCATTCTAAATGCTTTCCCTTCCTTTCTGTGCAGCTGAATGACTCAGAGATGGGATGACACCTTCAACCAGTGTCGCTATTCCCTTGCTGGGACGGGAGAACCCTATGGGGAGTCCAGAAGGAAATTTAGTTCCACGTTTTATTTCAAGAAGATCCCTTCTGTTTCACTTTATTTTTGCTGTTGGCATTTTAAGATTCATAGGGTTTGGCGGAGCAGGGGTGTGCAGTGGGTTTGGAAGTTAGAAAATGATGCGGTGATAAAATAAACAATGTTTCAGCTGTTTTCAATGTAGTTGCAATCCTTTGCCCCTCCGCCCCAAAAGTATTAAGGCCCAGAACACAGAAATGGTGATTAAATATGTAAGTACCTCAGAGGCCCAATTAACTTTAGAATTATTAATACTTGTAACTAGCTTCTTTGAGATTCCTGGAACATTCTCAGTAGCTTCTCTTAGATCTGTGTTGTTGATTTGTTGGTATTCTGATAACTCAAGAAACCACAGTCCTAGCTGAATATAGCAGGTAGACCATTACAGAATTACAGGTCTTGTGTGATGTGCAATGTCGCAATAGTCCTGCTTTGCATAAAAAGCAATGTCAATAAATTGTTTTAATGCATTTTCATAAGGAAAAAAAATCTACATTTAAGGGAAATGTAATCTTCTCCTACTGTTTAAAATGCTCCTGCTTTCATTTGACATTTTCACTAGAAAATACTGTCTTGATGACATTTTTTCACAAAGAGGTAAGCGATTGTGAATTGCAGAAACCTTGCATTTCAGGCGCTTTTTAATTTGCTTTTCCCAAGTTGTACTGGACTGATATGGGATCTTTTGGCAAATGAGTATTGTGACAAAAGTACAATCAGTTTCTAAGTAATTGCAAAATTATTTTGACTTCAAGAGATGCTTATCCTGAATGCCAGCTGATACAGTACTTCCTCACTCAATGGCTGTAAACAGTATTCCTGAATGAGCTGTGACTGTTGTTCAGAAATTATTTAAAACTATCATATCTGAAGGATGTGCATTTCACTGGGGCCTGATTTTCAATCCATCAGTGCACAACATGGGCCTGTGCTTTTCAGCTTTTGGAAAGCCTCATAAAAGTACAATCCTCCATATGCATCTTTACAAACAAAAACATAGAATGCTAGATACATGTATACAGCACAGTAAGTAATATTTTGTGTTTCTGAGGTACCCAGTAAAGTTGTGTGGACCTTCTCAAAATGCCCATCAGTGCAAAAATGCAAGCACAGTTACTGATGAGCACCTCCGAGTTTGTTCGTTCTTGCTGTGCTATAATCTAGGACAGAGCTGCCCCAGCCAGCTCCGATCATCCCCTGCCTGAGACCTTCCTGAGCAACATAGCTGACCCTGTGATCTTCATCCTTCTGTCACTTCCAAAAACTGGATAAGTAACCTATGTTTTTAGAGACAAAATGTCCATTTGTTATGACAACCTCAGGAATTCGAAGCTACAATTTCAGATCTCGCTACTGCTTACAACTTCTTTGCTTTTATGTAGGAGTGGATGGTTCCAGGACTTCAGTTCTTAAAGGTTTATTTTACCTCATCTGTTTCTTTGCAGATATGCCAAGCTTTGGTGTCATCAGCTTCTAACACTGAAGGCATTCTTACTTCTTCAGATTTTTGCTGAAGGAAATCTTTGTAGCTGACAAACCACTGATCTTCTGTACAATCCTGTAATTTAACAATGCTAAATGCACATCACATTACCTTCCTTACTTTTTTCCAGTGGGTGGTTTCTCATTTTGATGTTGCTTCCTACCAACCTGTTGTATGGAGTGTAAATTTGGACTAGTAATAAAATGTCTCATACTGTGTTCATCACAGACTCAGATCCACTAAAATGGCAACACAGTGATAGCAATTAGCTATGCCAGTGGACTAGATCTAACAAAAATGGCTATCATCACCTTTATAGCTATCTAGTAAGGCTGCCTGTGAAATAAATACCTCATTTCTCCAACATAAAGGAATTTATGCCAGACTGCATCAGCTGACCAACTGTTCCCATGCCATAGGAGTTTTCACTTGACTAACCTGTGCTTTCAGTGTATGTGACAAGCCTTAACAGGTTCCCTTTCCCTTGGAAGATATCCTTAAACTCTTTTTCAGTTGTTTTGATCTTCTGCCTGTTTGGTGAGTTACCTCTTTAATGAAATTAAGGGAGTGGCATGTTTTTATTCGTGGCTAATTTTTTTCTCTTGGTATGATTATAAACTGTACTTCTTCCAATTTGCTAATTGCCCATGAGTTTAGTCACAACTCTAATAGGAATTAGCTCACTGCACTAAGTCCTGATCTTCACTTGTTTATGGTCAATTGCCTATAATTTTACTTTCTATGCTAACATGCCCATTCCTGGCAACACTTCAGCTTGCACCAGCATCGTGTTCAAGGCACAGGCATCTCATTTGCTTTCTAGATGATAGTGCTTTAATCTTCCACAGCACTGCTCACTAGTCCCACGAAGTGTTATCAAAGGAAGTGGTGCTATTGTCCTCTTTATCCATGCTGGGCAATGTCTTGGAAAGTGATAGAAATTACTGTGGTCCTTGAAGGTTTTTCCAAATACAAGCCATTGTCATGACTTGTGCTGTTTGCAGAGCTGTGTGCAGGATGGCAGCTCCATGCTCAGTGCACTATTCTGCTGCCAGTCCCTTGTCTTGTAATGACCTACATCCTCTGTGGTATCATAGCACTGTCTGTCTTACACAGGCTTTAGTCTGAATTATGTAACTTTCTTTGGGTGGCAAATTTCAATGGCATTTCCAAAAAATAACTCTGGCTCCCGCAGTAGATTTTGACTGTTTTCCTTAGGTTCCAGCCATGTTTGCTATTTTCCTAGAGACTCAGCTTCTCAAAATCAAGGAGCTTGACTCCTCAAACTGCTGACAATCCCAAACTCTGTTGCACTTTTCCCTGGTTATCTTACTGTTTAATTGCATATAGTTCACATGTTTTATTTTTATTTGGAAGCCAGTATTCTTTGAATTCCTGTGATACAGCATCCTGGTGAGCCTCAGATGTCAGGATTAATTCATAACTATTGGAAACATCCAGTACTTAAGCACCAGCTATTGTCAAAAATAAAGCTATCTCTGACTGACATAGAAGCATTCAGCTGAAGAGTCACCTAGCATAATTTCCCACAATCACTGAGGGCCACGTACTAGCAGGGGAGGTCAGCAGGATGCAGAGTGTCCACAGTTCCACACACAGTCACTACAGACCACTGCCCAGCACCTCAGATCAAACCAGGCTGCTCCTTTTCCATGGCCCCCAATATCTGCTCCTAGACAACAAGTCCTGTTTAAATTTTCTCCAGTTACCCTCCATACTGCCAGAGAGCATCAGCCCCAGTAAGATGAGGGTTTCAATGACTTCACTCTTCCATTCAGACAATTTTCTTAGCTTTTTTTTTTTTTTTTACCTATGGGCATCACAGTGTTGCTCAAAATCAATTTCATTCAACCAAATGCAGACATGTATCCTGCAGATGTGTATTATGTAGGTGTATATTTGACCTGGTCACCAGCACATCTTTGTCATCAGTGGGGAGAAATACAGGCATTACTGTAGAGCAGCTATTCTCAACCTGAGGTATGTGTCTCAAATAGTTTGGACAAATCAGGCTCCAAAACCTTCAATTTATCTCTGCTGATACTAGAGTTTGTCCAGACTGGCTGCTGTAGATGATAGTCATAGGTGTCTAATGTTGGGTGAGAAGTAACTCATTGAAGATGTGTGAGAGAAGCCTGTTTTATTCAGTCTCTCATTCCCATCTCTTCAGACATGAGTAACATAAGTGTGAGCACAAGAATGGGATCTGTCTAGAACTTATAAATGTCTTTAAGCTTTGATCATGGAAGAAAAGTGGAGTGCAACAGGAGCAGTTTCTCCTGGGAGGGATGCAGTGGCTGGAAGGAGGCAGCCACCAGGTTCTATTTTGCCAAGTTTCTGCTTCAAAGTGCAATCTTGGACATAAAGCTGAGGGCATCAAATATTACTCACATTTTCCTGACATTCCTTACAGACAAAAAAGTGTGTAAAATAGCCCCAGTGAAAATCAAAGCAGGGTTTGCGTCATATTGGCAGCAATGTCACAGGAAGAGAGTGTTGTGCCTTCTTGGCTTGGTAGACAAAAGCTAGGGGTCTGCCAAAGGCTCTAGTTTCACTTTAACTGTGGGAAAAAAGTTGAAGAAGAGACCCCAAGACAGTAAAGGCTGATCTACATATGAAACATGCAGTTGTATAGCATGTACTGTAGGCTGGTGGGGAGATACATGAGCCTTCTAGCACAGCACTGAGCTCTGGCCGATACATCCTCATCCGAAGGGGCAGTTGCCTCAGGCTCAGTACTCGTTGTCAGGAATGGTGATGTGCTGTGATCTGGGAGGGGTGTAGCTGCTGTCATGAGGTTGTGCTTGCATCATGTGTTGCAAGAGTTGTTACCAGAAGAGCTGTTGCCTTTTGACTTTCCCCATGAAATCTATGCTGACCAGGGCTACGTGGCACTAGACTGGTAGGCAGCCCCTGCAAAAAGATTTCTTGTTTGCCTGTGAATGCCATCCCCATTGATCACTTTCCAGCTGGCTTATATTGATTTAGCTTAATTCAATGCAAGTGTTTTGCGTGTAGAAAAAGCTACGTGAATGTTCCCATGAGGTCTAAATCAGTTCTGCTGTCTCTCTTGCTCTTTAAATCCTATTGTCACTCATGTGTAGCTTTCCTACACTCAGTACATGCCTATTCCTGGGGGGAGCAATTGCCAGGGGCTTAATTTTAGAGAGGAATGCTCACCCTGCTGTCTGGGAATGAAGCCTGGTATAGCCAACTTCAAAGACTAGACAGATTTGTTACTGAGTTTAAAAGACATCTTCCCCTTGACTGGGATTTGCTATTGTATCCTTTTTGCTCTCATCTTCCCGTTCAGCATATAGGAGGGCTCAGGTGCTTTCCAGGCTGTTTCCATCTTTGGACCTTTTCAAATGCATGTGTTAGGTGCTAGCAAATTCTCAGCTCTGCCTCTTACTCACTGAACATCACTGAGCTGACTGAGGATGTGGTGGATTTGACAGGATCTGTGCTTAAAGAATCCATTGTTTGGCTCTGTTTACACAGAGCCCTGGCACTCAGACAGCACAGACCTAAAAGAAGGGTTATTTTTAATCCTAATAAACTAGCACAGAAGGAGAGGGTTCTTTGCCTTCTTCCTTCGCTTCACATAACAATTTTAGTCCTAATGAAGGACTTCACACCAAATATAATAAAAGAATGAATTATTTTTCCTGTGTGCCTGTTGTTTTTCTAACAAACATATGTGTTTGTTTATTTTTAGATTATAAAATGCAATTATTGTGTTCTCTGAAGTACACATGTAAAATTAAAAACATGTTGAGTCAACTTGCTGCCTAATTTATGTTAATTAAAATATTCAATGGGAAGGATGTTCCTGGTTAGGTCGCTTCAGTGGGATCTGGATTTTATTCTTGGCTCTGCCACAGATTGCCTGTTTGATTCACGGCAAGTCGCTTAATCTCCCAGTGTTTCAGTTCTTCATTCCCAAAATGACAATAATTCTCCTTCAGCTTCTTTGTTTTGGCTATAAATGCTTGAAGTGGGATATGTTTTGCACAGCATTTAGCATAGCATACTCTAAGTTTAATTTATAATTGTATATATTGATAATAGGTCACCTTGTCTCCAAGAAAAAAACACCTCTGCAAGTCCTTCCCAATGCATGGATTTGCAAACAAATATACTTTCCACCACACCCAGACAGACAATGTCAGAGCTCTGTCAGATCATGCTCAAAACTGAGTTTTCATCAGTGTAAATATGCTGATCTCAGGTTGTCAAACCCTAGGCTTTTATTCTGGAAGTTAAGAACTCACCTTCAAGAAGAGCTTAGTTCTTTCATTGCATCCTTAAACTTCATCTAAGCTAGGGAGCGTATGAAATCTCATCAGAAGTTTTACTACAGATCAGGTCCAGGCCTGTGAGTTAGGTAAGACAGAAACTCTGGCTTGAGCACACTTGGCTGGCACTCCCAGGAAAACTCAGTGCCATGTGAATGGCTGAAGGACCTGCTTCTCTGTGATGGTTTCTCACATCTCCATTTGTCAAATAATCAGCCTCTGAATAGGCTACAGTGGGCTAGCAGGATCTACCCCTTACTAACCTGATAACTACTTAGAAGCAGTGATTATTTTCTATCACAACTTGATATATATGCGTTTGTGCTGACCAGCTTCCCACCACACATGCGCACCTTTATTCCTGTTAATCACTGGTTGTGTTTTGCCTGGATGTTTGCATTATGGTTTTGTACAGTGCCTAGTGCCTTGAAGACCTCAGCCCTAAGCTGGCAGTACTGGAGTAGCAGTTTCCAGAGGAGCTGCCCTCTGTTTTCAGTCAGTGCTGGCTTTAGCTGAATCATTTTCTCAAGCTGAGCAACTCCACTGAACCCTAGATCTAAGCCCTTATTTCTCCAAATCTGGGAACTTGGGCTATATTTGCAATAAAGAGAGTGAGCAGGAGCTAATGCATGATGGGATTACACTGTTACTTTACTCTGAGAGCACTCAGAGTGCTTTCCAATGACATCTGCAGTCAGTATAAACCTCTCAAAAAAGACCATGATACCTGCAAGGCTTCCTTCCTTCCTGCTGCCTGTGTCTGCCTAGTAGTGTAAAGACCAGCTCAGTCCTAAGATCTTTCTACCTGCACAAAGTTCCCACGTAGGCACACTTCTGTCAGCCTAAAACTTCTTTCTTCACTTGACATACATTGTACCATCCTTTGCACATGTAACTGAGACACATCTAACACGAGGTTCACCGTGTGAGCTCAGGGTGCCAATGCTTTGACTGCCTGGCTAGGTAGGCTTGGGCTGCTATCTCACAGAAAAGGAAGAGTCCTGCCTTGCACTATTGCCAAACACATGCCAGTTTTTGGCCCCACACTCCAAATGGACTTCCATTAAATGACACACTTCCCATAGCCAACCTGGTAGAAAGGCCCATGTCCCAGGCATGACCCAAAGAGACAAAGTACCCATTCTTTACTGGCTTGTCTGATCGTGTTCACAGAGAGGAACTGGTGAGGACAGCAGTAGCATTAAGCCTTCCTAATGTCATCTAAAGTCAGTATAAACCCTATTCATGATAAAATTTTCCTGCACAGTTTAAATCTGCCCTCCTCATTGCTAGATATATTTGCCCAAAAGCATTGTAAGCCACATGATGCAACTCACCATGTTCACGAAAAACATGATCATGCAATAGACCTCTCTTGCTGGCTATCCCCTGGAAGAAAAGTTCCGGCCACCAGCTGACTCTACTAGGACAGATCAAACTAATGAGGCTGAAATAAAGGTCACCGAAGTTCGCAGCTGGTTCAGTTTGCACCTGGGTATTTAATTCTTTATGTCTGTAGTTCCCATCAATAAACTACAAGCAAAGGAGAGTAGGAGGAACCAAGGATCAGGATGTACATGGACATCTGCCTCCCATAACCCTCACACTGAATTAAAGCAAGTAGCCTCTGCTTCACCCCATTTAGCCAGCTCCCTAACAATTCACATCTATTCCATACAGCCATTTCTGTCTTCCTCCTGATTCACTGAAAAATTCTCCCTCACTCTTTCCATAAACTCAGCATCCTGTCTTCTATTGAAGTTACAAGCCAGATGTTAGCTTAGCCAGTGATTAATACCTTGCAAAGGTCAGCTTTGAATCTCACTGCCAAGTTCACTCACCTCTCTGGGCAACTCGTTATACATTTTCTCTTTCCTTCATAACATATTTGCAGTTGAAAAATATTAAACCTGATATACAACTTTATATCTTGAAAGCATATTAAAGATAACCTTGGGTGCTGGGAAATGTTTTGAGGCTGTGCTTCTAGAAGAAGGACCCATTTAATTCCCTTCTACATGGATTGCTTGTAGCTCTGAAAGTCTGATCCCTGGTCTGTCTAGTCCTGTGTACCACCTAACTGCCTCTTGAAACAGCCCAGTGGATCTAAGGAATTCAATGTAATTAATGTCATCTATTGATGAGGACACAGAAGGTTCACATCAAATTTTACAAACTGAAGGGTCCTCATTCTCTCTCAGTCCCAAGCCAGACTTTGTGAGCTTGGACAAGTAGTCTCACCATGTTAAAGATTAAAGCTGTCTTTGTCACATAATTCACAGCTTAGCTTGTCCCAGTTCTGTCTGTGCTTCTATGTGTGCAGCGTCACCAAAGAAGAAGCTCTGCTCTGCATCAACAAATGTGAAGTAACCCTTTTGATAGGTAATATTTTATGGAATTTGATCTTGGAGCCTCTCGCATGGAGAAATACAGTTAAGAGCAGGAAGACTTTGCCTGAGAGTGTTTTTGTTTTCTTGTTTCTTTTGAAGTTAAAGAGGAAATGTGGGAACCATTTCTAAATTGCCCATGCTTCAGAGTGACAGAAGAAACCCAGAAACAGATAAAGACCGACAGCTGGAACATATTGTGGTACAAGGAAGCAATTAGCTTATGGCATAAAAGAATGAAATCACATATAGAAGCGATTTGTGTCTCCTAACATTACCTTGGCAACCTGGAAACTTTAGGGCAAATGAGGCCCATGGTCCCTGGCCAGTGCTGGTGTGGCACAGAGATGTGCCACCCCAGAGAGAAGAGTCCCAGCCTTTTCTTAGTGGTCTCATCTGAGACCTCACAGATGTGTCAGAAGAGATGAGAGGAAGGGGTCAGCAGCTTCCCCCTCTCTCTGAGCTTTCCCAACACTGCTCCAAATTGCTGGAAAAGCTTGCTTCTCCCTGCTGCGAGGACACTTCAAGGCAGCTTTGGTCCATGTCCCCCTGGGACTTTGCATCATAAACTGGGTGACTGGCTGCAGCCTCTCAGCTGTACTCCTACTCTCAGTAAGCCTCAGCCTTGGGCATTAAAGGACATCCTCACGGGATTGCTTAAAAGTTACATCATCAAACAGTAAAACAGTGAAAATACCCCAGGGTAGGAGAGGAATTTGAGATAAACATTCTTTACCAGATATTGCAAAAGAAACCATAGCCTCATCAAAATGAATGAGCTAACTACGATTGCCTTCAGTCCATCCAGAGCTTCAGTCCTTACGTGTGCGATGCCGTGCCACCACAGTGATGAGCTCAGGACAGCATTAGCCGCGTGAAGTCAGATGGCTGGATTGATGGACGCAATCAAATTTCCTGCCCCGGTTACAGTTTTACCATCCAAAGCCTCAATTTAATCAGTGGTTGTACTCATAGTGGGATTTGTTTCAGGAGGGATCCCATTTACCACTCCCAGTTTCCGAGAGCTGGTTAATCCTTTCACGGGGCAGGGTTCGTATATCATGCCTCATAAACTCCCTATGTGAGGGTTTAGGAAGAAAGGACAGGATTTGTCATAAGTGCTCTTGCAAGCATGTCTTCACAGCAGGCACAGAGATACCCAACCAGATGGCTTCACTCCATTAGCTTCTCACAGGTGGAGACCAAGGTCCAAAAATACACAGCAGCCAGATTCACATAGGCTAACCTCATTCTCCCTCCCTAGAAAGGTCTGGGAACAGAAACACCCAAATGGTCCCTGCGTAAGCCATCTACGTGTGGCTTTTTCACCACATTCACCCAGGCCTACATTTTCCAGCTTCATATTGGTGAGTTTGCATCATGATATGCTTCATGACCCTATCAGCCCAGAGGATCTCCACACAGTGTCCCACTGTGTGGAGTGGACGTGCTCGCTCCCGTCCCACTGAGGTTACGGAAAAATTCACTGCATGCAAAGGGTCACAGCAGCATTTATGCTTTTGGGAACCCCTCCCACCAAGGACTATCGCTAGTCCTGTGTGGTGCAGGATCAGTTTAAAATAACTTCGCTTAGAGCACTCCATGGAAATCCCCTGCCAGTCACCCTCCTCACGTGCTTTTTGTTCTGAGAATCAACAGGCCTCAAAGAGCGGGCTCAGAAGAGGCCACATCTGTATAGAGTTTGCTTTCATCCCCACAAGGGTCCCCAAACAATGCCAGTGCCAGCCGGAGGTTTGCTGAATGGTATGAGAACCAAAGGCTTTCTTTGCTTTTTGTTCATCCATTAAAACTTTGTGAGTCAAAATTAAGAGGACAGGAGTGGGAGCTTTAGGAGGCTGTGGTTTCTCACAAATGCCTAAAGCTAAGTACTAATGAGAAAGTTAAAAAAAAAAAGAACTCTGCAACCCATCACCACAGCAATGCCACAATTAGAGACAAATCCAGTGTGCGCTGCTTTACATTTATGATGCAGACAAACTAATTTAGCTAATTAGGGCTGTCTACAAAATGCATATGAAATACTAGGCCTCTGTCCTCAAGGCCTAGTATCAGAGATTCTTGCTACTGGAGTCCAAAAGCACACAGGTACATAGCATGGACACCTGCTACTCTCCGAGCATGGAATTAGCCAAAACACCCCTGCATGGGAAGTTTTGAGTATTTTCTTCATTGTCCCACCCACAACTGATGGGTGAAAACCAATCAGTTGAGAAGCCCACAAGGACAAATGTATACAAAACTGTCTTTGATTTCAGAATTTAAGAAACAAAAACAAGAGAAAATGGAAAGCCCATTTGGTTTCTCACATTTGAGAAAAGATTTACTTTGCAGATTCTGAGTAATCCTAAACAGATTAAGGTATGATCTAGCTTCTTTGAGAGACAAACTTTTTTTCTTTGTTGTGCAAAGATTTGTTGTTGTTGTTGTTCTTCTTCTTGTTCTTGTTCTTGTTGTTGTTTAAGAGGTGTTCCCGTGCCCCTGAAGTTCAGTCTGTGTGTTTTGATAGCAACTGTTTGTGCAGCACAGAATCTCAACAGAGAAGTTCAGTAGCTGCATTACTATCTCCATGAGAATTAAAACCAGGACCACAATAAAAGACTTCAGCAACTAGTTTTGAAAAATAATTTAATGTCGTGAAGTTTGATGGGAAGAAAAGAGGTAGAATTATATTTAAGAAACTAGTCTTTAAAGAAACCCATCTTTCCAGACTGGTTTCAGACTTTGACTGTGCGTGGTATTCCCCCAGCCAGAGTGCCCAGCACGAGCTCCTCAGTGAACCCAGTGCCCTTCTTTCAGGTACATGCCCAGTTACTTCCATGTGGGTTCCTTCCCACATTCCAAAATCCTACCTGGATCCCACAACAGTCTCAGTACTGTCCCTGGGAAGAAAAACAAACACCTTCCTTTACTGGGCGTGGACCAACTCACATTTGCCTCATTTATCCCAGAGAAGTGAAGATATTGCCTCACAGATGAAATCAGCTCAAGTCTCCACCTCTTTTTCCAGTAAAAGGCAAACCCTTTCTCTCCAGACAAAACAGGAGTGGGCTCACAGAGACCACAGCATCCTTTGCCACTCCAGGCTTGCCCAAAGTAAAGAAGAGGGTCTGTGTGTTACTCCAAAAGGAATTTCTCTGCTTCCTGCTTCTCAGCATTCCTGGCTGTTGCAGCCTGCGGTACATCAGTGTGTGTGCTCAGCAGGGGAAAAATGCCACTGACCGAGGTGGTGGTTGTGAGATGAAAAAGGCTGATTTACACAGTGGTTTCTTCTGTCTTCCTCTGAATGCTTTCACTTCAGGAGCCCCTTCCTCGTTACAGCTGGAAAAGAT
This sequence comes from Manacus candei, assembly GCF_025592945.1. NCBI lineage: Eukaryota > Metazoa > Chordata > Aves > Passeriformes > Pipridae > Manacus > Manacus candei. Next base: position 9,545,066 of record NW_026138066.1, read on the forward strand.
GTAAATAGAAGTCAGTCCCAGCTGAAAATAACTCTGCCTGTGTCCTTTGTGGAGCTTGTTCGTTTTCCCTACTGGTTTTGACTCCTAATATCAAACTAGGTTGTCTCTCAGCACTGAGGTCACAGACAAATAGGAGCACAGGTCACCCACAGTTTCTTCCACTTCGTTGGAAGCTCTAGTGGCTTTAGCAAACAGGTGGAGCAGGATTGTATCTTATCCCATGGAATGAGCCACAAGAGGGAGACAAATACCCATGGGGTGCCCTTGAAGCCTAGGTGGGAAAAGGCATTTTTCAGTTCTTGAGAGGTTTCAAGGTTTTTAACTAACTCAAAGTTGAAATCTCAACAATCCTCAAGAATGAAACACAGAGAAATAAAATGCTTGTCAGAAAAACTTCCCTTTTGCAGTTCGAAAGCATTCCATGTCCAATTTGGATTTAGGAAAAAAAAAAGTTAATTATTGCTCATTTAATTATTGTTCATTCACAGAATCATTGAAACATGACACTTCAACCTTTGAAAATATAAAATTTGCACCTTGGTACCTTATTTTCTTCTCCAAGCAAATGCTGGATTTGGAGAGATGGTGAAATACAGCCCTTCCTACAGCTTCTGACTCCTACCAAAACCATGTAATTTGAAAGTTCCTAAGAAATCTCAAGAGACACAGAGCTAATTCAAACATAGGATACAATGGCTGCCTTTCATGTCCTCAATGTTTCTGACATGAGCCAAAAATTAGTCTGGATAAACAGAGAAGATTTTTATGTGGAGAAAGAAGCTTGAAACTGTGAAGCACAAGAACGAGGATGTAGGAAGAACAGAGCTTATACTTGACCCCCACCTGCTCTAGGCACCTGCAAAATATTCCACAACAAATTTAGGGTTTAGAAGAACTGCTGCCAGTGTTCAACTCCATGTGTAGCCAGCCCATGGAGGATGTAAATCCATGGAATAGGACTCTGGAGACACTCCCTGCATTTATGTCCCAGAGCACAAAAAGTAGGGGCCGTGTATCTCGCTGCCAGGTCACATTAGCAAAGTATTTGAATTCCTGCATGAGCCTAAGGGCTCAGAATGCTGAAAATAAGATCTGGCTGTAAAATAGAACAAACTGAGCCCATAGCACAAACATTTCCCATGTGAGATAATACTTGACTTTCCGGGTCAGCGGACAAAAGAAATGTGGTGTAAATATCTCTGGCTGTAGGCCAAAAAAGCACCCACTATGAATTCAGTCTGAAAAAGGTAGTCAGTGGAAATTATCGTCTGGGAATGGTATGACATATGGCTGCATGTGATAGACCATTTATCTGTGCAACCAAAATGAAACACTAATGTGAGAGCATATAAAGATAGGGTATAATGTGAGATAAGAACTACTCTCCTGCTCAACCCTGTGAGATAGATTGAGGCTACATTAACAGCAGCAAACCATACAGTTCCAGGCTCATTCTCTGGCAACTCTGGAATGATCCAACAACAGCCATGATATCAAACTCTTCTAGCCTCCAGAGTACCCTGTAGGCATGTCTGCAGACCCATGCTGGTTCCATATTGTGCTTGGAAATTGTTTGGGAGAAGGCTCTTCATCTTGAGCCAGAATATGCCAGAGACTGATCTAAAAATTTAACAGTATAAGCAAACCAGGGCCATTGTCCTTGCTATGTCATTGTTCTATTTACTAGTATAGACATAGCCTGAGATGCCAGCTGCAGGGTGACACTTCCCAAGTTGCTCATTCTTCTTTATGTCCAAAGTCCCTCTTGAATCATTATCAAGATTATTAGCTGTGCTTTTAAAGAATAAAAATAAAATGGATCTTTCAAAGAAGTCCAACTGTGACTGCCTGCTTCTCTGTGCTGCTATTTCTATAGCCTTCAGTGCTGAAGAATGTCAAGAAGGAAGGAGACAGAAATCTATTGCCAGCTTTCAGGAGTCCAGAGAGTACTTCAAATATTCCAGTATCCCATTCCCTGTACCAGGCAGCATCCATGGCTCATTGTTTGTGGCCCTCTTCCTGCCAGCATCTGACATGGTGATGCCAGCCAAGTCCATGCAGGGTCATTGGCAGTTACAACAGCATGAATTTTACAAGACAATTCAGAGCCGTTTCTGTGTCAGGAGGATATTTCTCAATGAATGTGCTAATAAGCCCAGGACCTGCTTCTCATTTTACGCTGACATAAGTGTACCACTCTCAAATGTACTGCAGAAGGTTGTGAAATCACAGCTGAGCACTTGGAGTCATGTGCGAGCCTCCCAGCTTTGTAGTCAGGGCACATGGCTAAACATTGTGTAAAAGATGGGGGGAGAACTGTATTCACTTCATCCTTTGGTGACAGGAAAGTACCTCCAGCAGAGCGTACAGAGAGATTAGAGACCAGGAGTAACAGAGGAATGATTGGCTTCAGTGAGACCTAATTACTCCCATAGTGCCCGTTGTGGAAGGTTGTTTTCCACTGCGAAGTTTAGGGAAGTTTTCTCTCCAAAGAAACCCCATGCTGCTCATTTTGAAATCAGTGAGAATTCAGAGTTTTCCCAAAAAAAGGGACAGTCAAGCTTGACAAGTGAAGAGAGATCTGTCGGCCTGCTTCTTGTGAACCTTAGGGATTCTTGGAAGAGCGATGATTTTGAAGACTTCAGCATAAATTCATAAAGCATTTTGTTTCCCATCTGTCTCCTTCTTATATATTTTACCATAGCTTAGGTGTTACAGTTTTTCCAAAGGTAACCTATCAAAAGAATATTCATAGAGATTTCTCCACCCTCTTAACAATTAGTGTTCATCATGTCTTCCTTTGCAATGTGTTTACGTGGGGAATGGAATTTTGTAAGTAGAGAAAAATACAGCAAAAGGCACACAGTTCAGGTCAAGAGGAAGAGGAAACTCAAGAGTTTCTTATTGTCTTTCACTGAATCTCATAAAATATATTTAGACAGTTTTTCAATATAAGGAGATGGGAGAACGTATTCACTCTCCTAGCAAACAAGGAAAGTCAAGAGGCTTCCTTAAAGGCATTACTGCAAAATACCAGCTAAGTGAACACCATACATTAAAAAATTAAAGAACTTTTCCATGCAGTCACAACAACCTTTAAAAAACTTGCCTGTGATTTAAGGTGCAGTAATGGGGATTTATTGACCAGGACTGCTAGATGTGTGCGTGAATACAAACATGCATATGTGCGTACACATACACTGTATTTTTGGTTTGTTCTTTTTTTGCTGAGCATCTGCTTGCCTGGATATGTTCATATAATTTTCACACTTGAAGCTCCAAACAAATGAGAATAATATCAAATGCTCACACTCTTATTCTCCACTATGGGAACCCAAATACATCCTGTCTCAAATAAAGGAGAAGTTAAGCAACATTAGAGGTGGAATTAATGACAAAATGTTCCGGTTTGTGCTTAACCTTTTTCACTCACTTCCATGACCCATTCTAACCACAGCAAGTGTTAGTAGCCCTGAAACATTGGTTTGTGGTTTGTTTACTCAAGGATGTGGGGATTAAGTGATGCTACTGTTGGGTTTTCTTTTTTTTCTTTTGTGTTGTGATTTTTAAAGCAATGATAGAATCAAATGATATACTTTTTTACCACTCTGAAGGATCTTCATCCTCTAAGGCACTGCTGACTTCACTTACTAGCACAAATTGATTTATGCAATATCTCCATCTAGTTACTATGTTCATTGCTATCTGCAGCTCCAGTGCTGAATAAAATGAAGAGCCCATCCATCTGAAGCATCTTAAATCTAAGTTTGCTTTACACACATTCCTTGTTCTCCATTGCTCTCAATGCAGCATTGAGACCCACTTCAAATTAGAATGTTTTGTCTACCCTAAAACATTGTAATCATCAGTCTCACTTGTGCCTCTTCTTTATGCCACTTCCCAAACTTGCTTGCTGCCCAAAACTTTGGTCTCTGCCTTCACAGTACTTTGCATCAAGTGTGTTAGTTTATTCCCATTTGATGTTGCAAATCTTGGGATTTTAGTAAGATAGTTCCATAAACACAATGACATCGTGTCATGACATCAATATTTTCCTGTAGTTTTGAATCAGCTTGCTTGCTTTCACAGGAAGTTATATGTTCACTGCTCCTCCAACTTAACTGACACCAGGGAAGTGCCACACACATTACTTTCAACATTAGCTCACAAGTGCACGAACAACATTCCCATCATTCATTAAGTACCCACCCAGAACAGACTTTGTCATCATACAAGGCAGCTAAATAAACAGAAAAATCAGGTTTAGAGTATAAAAGCTTGAAAAATTCATAACATTACTTCTGGGGGAAGGGTGGAGCAAAAATTACAATACCTTGTCCTATGGGGCCTTCTGGCCCAGTTCAAAACCCTAGATGCTACGGAAATACAATATTGATGCCAAGAGACCAAAGTTTTAATGACTCTGTCTCCCACCTCCCCAGATCCTTCCTAATATTATCCATGATGTAACTGTAGCCAGAACTATTCATTTTAGCATTGACTGGAAGGGGTTTGCAGAAGAAAGAATAGTAGAAACTGAAAGTTCATTGTATAAGATGAGATAGATAGTGTGAACTAATGCATAAAACTAAACATAGTAGATGGAAATCAAGAGACCTTCTGCATTGTTCATGGACTACAGGACAGTACACAAAATTACAGACTTAAGATCAGCATCTCCCTTGAGGGCCTCAGTGAAACAAGAGTGGAAAGCATTGTGTTTATGGGTTAGATCAGGTCTCACAGAATCATAGAATGTTAAGGGGTTGGAATGGACCTTAAAGGTCAACTAGTCCCAACCCCCCCTGCCATGGGCAGGGACACCTCTCACTAGACCATGTTGATCAAGGCCTTGTCCAACCTGGCTTTGAACATTGCCTTTCTAAGATTCCTCCCTTCAGATCAATTTAGCTACAGCTCTGTTCTACTGCTCCACCAGCAATAAGTAGAGAAAATACTAATAAATTTACGAGAAGTATTGAAAACTGCATTACTTCTTGGAAAGAACGGTCAGAGGGTGAAGTATCATAGTTTACAGCCATGTGTTTTCAAATAAAGGCTAATGTATGCATACCAGCACCCACTTTTACACACCAGTGCCAAAACTGATAAACTGCCAAGTGATCTTTGCAGTGACACTACACAAAGAGCAGAGCCCTAAAAATCAGGGGCTAAAATTATATACTTTGGGCCATTAATGTAAGTTGGAAATAACTTCATGATTCCTGTTTGGCTCTTAACAGACCTCTACACACACCAAGCTCTAGACACATATGTAAACCTTGGCATCTCAAAGGTTTTGTGTGATAACATTTATAAGATATTAGTTCCAGGGGTTAAATTACACATATGATCTAACACCCTGCATCTGATCACTGAGCAAGCTGCAGCACTATAGTCCCATCCCAAAACCTGCAGGCATCATCTATAACAATCCTGTCAAGAGTTCATGCACATTTTAAAATCATCAAAATGTTTTTCACTATTTTTCCAGGAGAAAAGAGCCCTTACAACACATAAAAAAGCACAAAGGCACAGACATATTTCTTTGCATGATTTCAGTAAAAACATGCTTTTTTTTATTAAAATGTGGTGCTATCCTGTGATTATAATAATCTTCTTTCACAGGAAATTTATGACTAAGTATGTATAAATACTCTTCTCAGGGTTCTGCCCTCGTGGTGGCTTCAGTCACCCTCAGAACTTCTCACCACATGTGTGTGTGAAGTCATAGTTGTGTATATAATACATTCTCCCTTCCTTCAGCTTCCTTATCCGTCTAGGTGCTTGCCAAGTATGCTGGCTGGCCTTATTAGCAACAAAAATGGGACTCAAGTCCCAGCAAGACTGGTAGAAGCTGGAAGTATCCCCATTGACTGCAGTGGAGTTCAGCCCACTTCCACCACTTCAGCAAGGGCTTCCCAGCTCCATTATTGGGTGGTTGTGGACACTGGTCGCTTTAGTCCTGTGGACTATAGAGAGCTTTTGATTACACAACTTCAGCACAGGCTAAGGGCACTCCACTGTCACCAGATAAGCCCATTATATAATGCAGCTCACTGTATGTGCCATGGCCTCTCATTGATTCTTCCATAAGGCAGGTTCGTGTACGTGGAAATTCGGTGGGGTTTCAGTGGCAGAGGCAGATTCTGCCACTCTGAAACCACAGCTTTCCCAGTGAGGTTATCTCATGTTCAGAGTCTGGATCTGTGTCTCACCCCAAGCCCCACACACTATGCCTAGGCCAAGCCGTGTGTGACCCCAACCCGCTCTGGCGCCAGCTGGTCACCCCTACGTGGGATGAGGCCAAGCATTACTAAGAAAGCTGAGCTCATGTTTCCAAGAAGCAAAGAGAAAGGGAGAAGTTTGAGCTGCACATTGTCATTGCCGGTGGTATTTTGCACACTAATAGTAAACTTGGGTTGTTTATTGGATCCCAAACTTTCTTTGCATGTATACAGGAAAACAGATGCTTCCCACTCCCAGGCCTCATGCCCAAGCCAAGCTCCCTCAGCAACACTCGTACATAGGGTACACAAACAGGGCAGTAGAGACATTGCTTCCTGCCTCTGTCTGCTTTGAGCTGGTGATAGAACATTATCTATGCTGCACACTTCTTTGGCCTCCTTGCCAGGGTGTCAGGCGGGCTCACAGCATGCAGTTTGTTTTTCCTGTGAGGTAGGAACAGCTGCTGCCTCTGCTCACAAACAGGGAACAGAGGCCAGGGCTTGCAAACGCTCAAACAAGTGGCATGGGGTATGGATGAGAGAGCCGGGAAGAGAGCCACGTCTCCCAAAGCCTGAGCAGGTGTGTGCCCTAACTACTAGGTTACCTTTCATCTTTCAGCATTAAAGGCCTGGCATGGTCCACCCCTAGACCTATCTTCAGTAAGCCTCAGGTGCAGTCCTTCATTTAATTCATTTATGCCAGCAGCAAATTAAGTTTCAGGCTCTTACAATGAATTAGAGAGGTGAAGGGGAAATAGAGCACAAACTCATTGCCTGGACATATGCTTAACTATTTGGCTTCAGGATGGCCATCTATCAGTCTCTTGCCTCTTCTTCTGAAGCAGTGGTGCTGGTCCCTGCCTGTAACAGGACTGTGGTTTATTGCAGCTGTGTGCCCTTCTGTGGTCTGAAGACAATCCTTCAGCTTTCTGCCTGAAGAAAGTCCTCACAAGTGACACAGGCTGCTTGAGAACGTCATGCACTCACTGTTCCCCTCTCCTGTGACATTTCTTTATATAAGCAGCTGAATAGCAAAACATATCAGTGTTCACTACTAATTTTGTTATTTATAGTGATCTGCCACAGATGGAGACAGCAGCACCATTCTATCTTTAGGGCGTAGTGCCTGCCTGTCCATACAGACAATTGGTAATTAGCACAAGAACAATTTGTTTACCTATTCTCAAACTTCAATAAATAGGAGACCCATTTATCCACCAAAATTCAACTCCCTCCCTTTGCCAGACGTCCAGGTTAACTGCTTAATGAATAGATCTCATCACTTCAGGCATTTAAGTAAAGACAAAAGTGTCTTTAAAGGAAATTAAATATGTAATAAAAAATAAGTCGTTATGTACTGAACAAAGAGCATTTCAATCACAAGAATCATGAGGACAGGTCAAGATGAACATCACAGGGACACCAAGCAGAGATGTAGAAATGGACTAGCCAGTACATAAGGGAGATGTAGTGTATCTATTCTTGTTACTCCTGACATGTGCACTTCCTACCAGTACAGCCTCACAGCTCTGAGCCAATCACTCCAAGCGAATCCTTGCATGAGCATGAAACTGGAGAAGGCAGAGAGGATACTCACAGTTCTTCAAGTAAAGTCCCACATGTGCTCTAAGATGCACTTGCATGACTTGGGTGGTAGGACCCTGCCCAGTATAAAGACCACACAAGCCAGGGAGAAGATATGACTTTTTTTTTTTAAATTGCTGATTCCAACCCCTTTGTTTTCTTCTATTCACTATACCCACCCCTGAAGTAAGGGAAGAGAGGAGGAAGCTTTATGACAGATGGACTTTGTGAGTTTCACCTAAGGGTTGGCCCCAGTTCACTCCCTCCTTATACCCCCCACCTCCCCTCTGACAGGAGGGGGACATTCACTATTAAGGCCAAAGCAGTCTGTGTGGTAAAGAACAAAGAAACTGTGTCTTACTCACAATTCAGATGTTTTCAGCATCTGAAAGTGTCCAGTTACTCAAGCTTGCAAATGTGACTGTGTTTTACAGGCATATGAGAGTGCACACATCCATATGTACAGGGTGGGAAAACTGCTATCACACAGTAGAAGATGTAAGGAATTCTGCCTGGCTTCCATTTCCAATCATGTGGAACCCAGTAAAGAACCATTTGCTTATTGCCCTACTACCTAGACAAACTTTATTTGTTCTTTCTATTTTCCTATCAGCATCCATGAAGGGGATAGAAGCTACTAAATAGAAGAAAATTATTTAAAGCACCATGGCTGGAAAGAAATAACTAATGAGGAGCTTATTTTTTGTCTTTCAGCTCACAACTCCAAATTTCCCTGTAGTGGTCAAGCTAGGACATGCTCATGCTGGAATGGGGAAGGTAAGTAAAAGAAAAAATATATATCACTTCGGAAATGAATACATATGTGGCACAACCTTCCTGCAATCATACATGGCATGTGGCCAGCCAGAAAAGGAGTTAAACCTCCCCACAGCCTATCTGGGTCGCACTAGCTGTTCCTGTGGGAGAAAAGGCCTTTTTCTGCTGTCACGTACTTGGAGACAGGCCGTGGTATTGGGTTGGAGGCTGTCTGGGGTGTGGGAAGGGGGGTTGTGAAGAGTGGGGGAAAAGCTGGCTCAGCTGAAGTCATTAGGCTTGTCTATTATATATTTTCTCCTCTTCTGAAAGTGGTAATGTTGTTTATTCAAGCACCTGTAATGTGCAGCTACACCCCATAGCTCTCACAATGAGAAGCAGTGGCGCTGGGCTTCTTGAGTGCATTATGATGACCTTATTCAAGAAACGGGAGCCCTTCAAGTTATTTTTTTTCCTCCTTGCAAGGAAGAACAAGACCTTACAAAGCAGAGTGGCTGGTTGCCTGCCAAAGAATCCTGAAAAATAGTTCACTACCCAGAAGGACCTGTTTGTTTTTCCCAGGCTCTCTGGGATCTTTATTTCCCCAGTGAATTAGCAGGCCCTGTTTCTTGGGGTGACTGAGCTCCCCTTTCAGTAAGACATCGCCAGCACATTCCTGCTACACTTTAGTCTTCTCTTTCTTGCATATATCTTTTAAAAGGGCATTACCTATCTGTCTAAAACTTGATTTGTTCAGAAGTAGGAAATTCTGATGTATCATCTCCGAATCCAATGCGTGGTAGATGAACTTCATAATTGATATGCCTGTCACAGTGCTTCCCTAGAGCAGACAGACCTTCTCCTGGTCTGAAAATTATATATACTTACACCAAACTTAAACTTGGTACAGCCTGTTTGCTTGTGCTCTGGAAACAGAAGCCCTTTCTGGCTTGCTGGATTGCACATGGAAGCTCTCATAATCTTTCTTGCTTTGGCTGCAATATTCCCCTGCTCAGATGGCAGCTGCCAGAGAGGAAGTGGGCGCAGATCCCTGTGCCAGTGGTAGGGTTGGCTTTCAGCATCAAGGAACAAACATTTAAAATAAGCAGGAAATGTTGGTTAAAATGTTGGTGCTACGTACGTTAAGCAGGCAAAGGGATCATTGAATTAGAGTGCATGCAGACAGCCCAGAGGTGCTTGTAGAGAGCCACTAACATGTCCCTAGGATGGATTTCATTAGCAAAATCCAACCAGGAAAAACCAGGAGGAAGAAACCTCACCCTCTCTCTTGAGACCCCGCAAGCCTGGATCTCTCTGACTGCTCTGCCATTTCACCTGTAATGTGGGGAGAGCTTCATGTCTCATGCACCAAGGACCCTCAGTGGCTACAGAAATGAGGGTAGAATCAGAGATAAGTACCCCAATCTTAACAAGGCTTCCAGACAAAGCTCTCAGCGGAACATTCAGCTATTGTCCTCTGCACCACAGACCAGATCTTCTTCTACATCTCACTTTCTCTCGCATTTTATTCTTTATTAATGTGGATTTTTGCTGTCACAAGTTACGGAGGAAGAGAGGTTCTATTCAAATTCCAGGCACAATTGTATTCAGCAGTACAAGGGGGGTACGTAGGAAGTCATTCCAGATGAAGATAGGCTAACAGCCAGTATCTTAGAAGAAAGAATTGGTCTGAGGCCAAGTTTACTTTAGTCTATTATGAAATTAGTGACTACTAGCAAGGTCTGGATGTGGATTTGGGCACAGAGTTTCAACACTGCTCTGTTCAGTAGATGGGGAAGGTACAGGAAGCATGAGTTGTTGACCTTACAGTTTTAGTTTGGGCCCTTCTCCAGCCACAAGCAGCCTGAAGGAAAGTTGGGACGAATTAAATTTTCTTGAAGTCCCACTACATTTCATTAAACAGAGCAAAAAGAGAAGAAAGAGAAAATAAAATAAAGAATAAGTCAGTTGGTTTAAAAGACAAGTAACAAGAATTTGTTTCATGTTGTTTTTAAAACAATAGGGTTCAAGCCCAAGTGGAATGGACAAAAGAAAACCACAGAAAACATCATGAGAAATACAGAGAAGCAGAACTATGGGTATACTAGAGAAGTAACGCCTATAGGTTAAAAAAAAAATCAAACCTACAATCAAGTAATTCAGAAGAGGAAAGTTTCCAGGAGACATTATTGTGGTTTTAACCATCATAATGTAAAAGCAATAACCAGTGATGATAAGGAGATTACAGAGAGCTAAAGGATTCCTTTGCATTGGTCTTCAGAAGTAGAGATGATAGCAGGAAATATCAGATCTTTAGCTGTAAAACATACGTAATATGAAAAGAGAGAGGTTTGCTTTTGATTTGATGAATGTAACAAAGTAAATGTTAATACAGCACCTGAATCAGGTCATCTTTTGTATTAAAGCAGTGACTGGAGAAACAAAGGATAAAATAACCAGCCTATTAGCCAAAGTACACATGTGAGTATTAAAAATAGTACTTACTGCAACAAATGTTGCCAAGATAGCGAGCCATGTATTTGTACCTGCAATGAGTGCTTCAAAGGATGTGAGCATTCAGATTACAATCTTATTACCAACAGAAATTGTCAAGGAAGTACTTACATTTTTTATGTTATTAATGATAAAATCACATGTAATGGGAGGCACCAAGACTTAGAAGAATGAGCAAAGATGGGAAGTCCAAGCACTGTTATTCTTTATTTGTTCCGAGGCAGTGGCCAGGAGCCAGAAAAATTCTGGACGCAGAAAATGCCTCTTCCCCAAAGAGCTCCTCCATCAGCTTGCAGGGAGATTGGTGTCATTTCACAGTTTTTCTTCAGTTTCTCTGGGTTACAGACCAGAGGGATTATAATGATTACCTGATACTTACTGCTAATTCACGTTCATAAGGCTCTTGGCAGTATAAGAAGTGCTGAGTGTTTATTATTTTGCAATAATTGCTAGAAAGAGCATAATTATAATAGACTTTCATTTTCACATATTGTTTGTTTTCACATAATTTTCACAAAATTCACTCACCACATTTTTTAGTCAGAGGGTTGAACAAAGAATCCTCAAAGCTAAAATAAAAATAACGATGTTAGGACTTGTACAAAACAGGCTCTATTGACTGCCTTCCCCTTAAGGGTGGGTCATCACAACTGTCTTTAGCTTGAAAGAGAAATAGTTAGTATTCAAGGTCAGAACCAGAAGGGGTAACAGTATACCGTTAGTGAAAGAAATGCTCTTGCCAAGTGATGTGTGCGTGTGAGGTGCCTGTGGAGATGAAGAAAACAAATTTGCAATAAAAGGCATCTTTTGAAATTTCCATTGAGAAATGAGGAAACAACAGCCTCTCTATTGACTTGAACAGAGACACCAGTAATACCCTTTACCCAGAGACAGACAATCTTCTAATCTAAAAACAGAACATATGCCCCTTAGCCCCTCCCATGACCATCATTATCCTCCTTCCAAAATTTGGGGTCACTTCGTATTTCAGTGGCACTGGAAGATCATAACAAGTGCTCTCTGTGTTGCTGGTCCTATCCAGTATTGATACACATAAAATATCTGCAGAAATACTGCTTAGACAACAGCTTAAAATGGAGTTGGCAGAAAAGGACCTTTCTCATGTACTTAAGTTGCTCAGGTTCATGGGATCAGCAGTACTCAAGCAATCTTCCAGGGAAGCCATGAATGGACACTGAGAGGAGACATCCTTCCTTGTGCGGACAGAACTGTTGCTTACCCAGCAGTTCCTTAGAGGTCAAGGCAGTTTTAAGCATTGTGCCATTTGAGCCTACCCACCCCAGAAGTGATTGAGGTTTTCTGTTGTATAGGGTGAGCACTGCAGTGAGAAAGGAATAACACTTCTTCCCAGCTCTGGACCTCATCATACCAGAGCCCACGGAAAAGAATAAAGATCTGAGTGTGTTATTATCTGCCATTTGTGTGCTAACGTGACCCTAAAGTGCCCTAGGAACAGAGCCCAGCACTGCAAATGCACTCAAAGAGCCCCTTCACCTCTTCCTGATCAGATCATGAGAAGGAAACAACTGCCAGATCTGCAAAGAGAGGAAAAACAGTATCTGTTCATGTGATTTTATATATATTTATATTAATCTAATCTTTTTTTTTTTTTTTTGCTAGACTTCTTTATTTTTAGACATCTCTAATTAGGTCAGCTTAAGAGTCACCTCGTGTCCCATCCTGCCCCATAATTATGAAAATACCTTCCCAGTACAAATCCTGGCTCAGATAAATTTATTACATTGTAGAAGAAAAACTTGTTGTTCATAATAATATGGTCAGAGTTATTTTCTCTCTTACTGGATGGGAAAGACTTCTCTGCTTCTTTTTTTTTCCATGGTATAAATATAGCACAAACTAAACAGAGCCACTCTGTAATGTAAAAATACTGCAAGGTTTTTATCAGGAAGGACAGCTCGTCACCTTGTCTCTCTCGAGACTGGAAATAGAATGTTCCAAAAGCGAGAGCTTTGAAAATCCAGTGTGCTAAAGAGGAAAGGAAGGGGAAAGGGCTGCCTCGGTTTGTCAAGGAACAAATATTTTCTTTTACAGAGGACAAATAATGACTTGACATGTAACATTCATTCACAACAGAGCAGCCCAATCACTACGTTCCCACTGACTCATGAGTGAGGAGGTTCCAACTGTCTTGAAAATAGCAAAAACATCCCCATTTCTTGCACATCAGTCTGAAAGGTTTTGCTGGACACAGAAAACAGTGACTGATCCAGGGCACTGGGCACCAAAGCTGCCAAGACCTGGCCTCTTTACTAGGAAGGTTGAATGCATTAAAGGCATCATCTTTAATGTGTGGGGGAATTTCAGTTTGAGGATAACAAGGAAATGCAGACTCCATTGTGTCTTTATAATTTTGAGGTTGGCCAAAGTTAGGCTTAAACTGTGTGTCAGTTGGATCAGGTATTTTCTGAGAACTGGAGTATAATCTGGGGTAAAGAAGAGACTCAGAAAACCCTCTGTGTAGAACCATTCCTGAAGACCCACTATCCCAAAATGGTAAGGTCAATACAGAAAGGCTGAGCACAGGTTGAGACAGACAAAAAATCACAATCTTTGTGTGGCTGCACCAGTTCCTCTGGAGGAAAACACTCAGACAGTGCATTTGCACAAGCCAACCAAGGATCAGTTGCACACCACATTGCCAAGCTCAGCCTTGGACACTTAACCTTCCAGCTGAACCTCTCTCTAACCTCAGTTTGGACACAGAAAGTGCTTATGCAAGTAATCTCCAAAGTGGCGTGTGTTTCACCTGTAAGACAGAGTTAACACTGGATGATGCTCAGAGAGATAAGGCTAGGGCAGCCCTTGCAGATCTTAGTGCTTAAGATAACTATGGCACTTTGGCTGACTATTTTTTTACATGGCCACATAACTAATGAAAACAAAAGGGGACTTTTGTGAAGGAGTACTTTGCAGTGCCTAGGCTAAAGATGAGAAAGAAGTGCTGTACCCCTGGGACCCTGGTGTCCAGGAACATCTGGGATGTACAAGATGCAGTAGATTAGGGAACCTTGGGACAGAGGAAGCAGAAGTTTCTACCCACATCCCTCCCTGAAGGAACCTGCGCCCTCTCAGATCTCAGGTGTGGCTCAGACAGTCCAGAAAATATCCATGGTGCATTTTTACCACGTAAGAAATCCTGCCTTAGAGAAAGGTTTCAAAAGAAGGTCTGATATTTCTTCCTGACCTACACTTGGACTGCTCTCCAGCCAAGGGCAGAAAGGTCAGTGTTTCTTGGGCAGGCTGAGGATGGGAACAGGCACCAGCAGGTCATGTAGTATCAGCTTCCAAGATGCCACCACGGGGCAAAGGGATGATCACCTCTGTGTGAGCTTGTCCCCAGAGATCCAGCCAGAGTCCCCTTTGCAATGCAGCAACAGGAAACATGCTAGGGTTTGGCCAGTGCCTGGGGTTAGAGAAGAGAGCCAGAAGGGAAGCAGGAACTATCCCAGGGAGCTTTCTTACTCAGAAAAGGCATTTGTCAACACACTGGCCCAAACTCTTCTCAACAGGTCACTAAAACACTACAGCAAACAGCAACTTATGGCTCCAGAATGAGTCTATTGCTGCTCAAACAGCCAGCACAGCTAAGCAAACAGGCTGCCAGGGCAGGGGCTGTGTTTGCACTTGCTGTTTGCACTCCTCTATGCAGCTAATGGGATATAGCATTTATCCTAAGAAGATTGCAAAGTAAAAGAGAGAGAGAGAGAGAGAGAGAGAAATGCCGTCGTGCTGATCTCTTTCCAACTTTTTTTATCAGTTTCATGTATTGGCCAACCTGCCATTTTAAAAGACAGATTTGTCTCTTATTAGCTAAATTGGTAACTTTGCTCTGGAATGATTTTTAATAGCCTCTTCTTAAATAATGCCCTCTGGTGTCACACTGTGTACACACTGGCTTTGGTTATGTCTGGGATTTTTTCTCCTGTTAAGAGAATGGATATTTTATTGACATCTAAAAGGGTTACAAGGCAGGAGGAAATGAATTATACAAAATTTAAAAGTAGAAAGCTAATAAAATGGTGGACTTGATAGATAAGGCAAGAAAATAAATCTAATTTGACTGTAACTTGAGTGCTTCCTGTTTATGAAGTAATAACCGTACCCCGGACTAAACCAGCGTTAACCCAGGACACGGCTGTTATTTTGTCAGATTTGGCTGGCTCTAACAATTAACAAATGGTGGCTCAGATTTCAGCTTTGGTGTGGTGATTATTTTGATGCCTGGTGGGAAGTAAGACTGTATCTCCTAAAAGGGGACCACTGTGAGTTTCTTTCTCTGAAAACTCCGTGGGAATTGCTCTGGCACAGGCCAGGGAAGATGTCAGAGCTGTTTCCTGAGGACTGCACAGTGGTATAGTACTGTGGGAGTCGTCTTCTTTGGTTTTAATTTTTTATTTTGTGTCCTTGGTGAGTCCCCCCCTCTTTGTTAACCCAGTCAAAAATCCTCAGGCCCATTCAAGAAAACACTTTCAAGTGCTCTTCCTCTCTCCCCATAAGGAAGGGGTGATGGAGAGAAGGAAGAAAGGGACCCTTCCTTTCTTTAGCTCATGTATTTTTGAGGAAAAATTCCATTTAACAAGATGAGCTCCTTTCTAGAAATAACAATATCATCTAATTCCAGTTTGGAGAGGGAAGTTGCATCTCTTCCTCTGCCTCTGGGACAAATGTTCCTGGGCTGAGGATGCAAACATTTCAGTTGAGGCCCAAAGACATCTGTTGCACAAGCATAACACTTTGTTTTAGATCCCAAAAGTGTCCTTGTTCCAAGTAGGTCATTATATAATGGTTTTTGTATTTTCTCATTGCCAAAAGGGTCTGGGAGAATATGTTGTAACACCGTGTCAGTGCCTCCTGCCCATGCAGTCCCTCCTGCAATCATCTCATCTGGGTGGGACTTCTACTTGATGTCATTCAGCCCAGGGCAGCTCTTATCTGTGCTACAAAAATACCCAGCTCCAACACAGCCTGCATTGTTCCCCCTGGTATTTTGCAAGCCCAGGCTGTGGGTTCCCTCTTCCCACTGCCTCTGGGGGATTCCTGCCACCTCACCCTGCCCTGCCACACCACCAACATCCCCACTCAGATAGAGAAGGCAACACAGCCTAGAGCAAGGCTGCTCGTTCTGGATGCCTTATGATGGTTGCTTTTATATATCCCCTTTGTGTTTGGTGGTGGGGTTTTTTTTGGTACCCTCCCACCCCATACATGACTGTCATATTCCTCTACTCCTTTCCTAGGCAGTTCCTGAATAGTGAGAGCACAGCCCTCACCACAGCAAGAGGGAGGAGGACTCAGGGTATTGCAGTTAGCATAAGGAGAAGCAAAGACCAGGTCTTTTTTTTTATTCAGGCATCTAGAAATGGTTATGGGTCAAACTAGTTGTACTTTTCACCTTCCCCAAAACTGTTCAGTTTTTAAGAGTTTTTCTGCACCAGGATGTGGCTGAATCCTTGGCCTATGTGTAAGCTGGCATTTACAAAACTGTCTAAACAGAGTAAAACAGGTTAGCAAGAGGCTTGTCCTCTGTTCTCTAGTGAAGATGGCTCCTGCCCTCTCATGGTTGAAGGCAGACACGTAAAATCACTTGTTTGTTCTTTGCAAAGAAACACCAAATACCACTGCACATGTTTCCTTCAGCTGTATCCACACAGTCTGGCATCACCCTCCTTTAACACACACTGACACAACTGGGAAACTCATCTAGGGCAGAGACTGATTCATTGTCATGAGTGAATGGACACTTAGCAAAGCAGGGTTGCAGTCCCCAGCTGTGATCTCAAAGCATTACCAAAATACAAAGTATATGTAATAATGTAAAGAAAGTCACTCATTGCTAACCCTTTTTACCCAGTCTTGATCTTTTTCCAAAAACTATTCCATCCTTTCTGCATCTGTCCAGCCCTAAGGAGCAAGAACTTGCATAGGTTTTACTGATGCACCAAACAAATTTTTGCCAATACACTAAAGTCCAGGGTTAAAGATATGAGTGAGGTGAAGTTATCCATTATGTTTTTGTTACCTGCTTGTTCAGTTTTGCTTTCCCAAATCAATGAGCTTCTGTAGAGATTTGATCATATAATTAGAATTTCTAATGTATTGGTCCTTCTTCCTTTCCTTTTTTTGTTTTTTGGGGGGGGTTATTATTTTTTTGTGGTAAGATACAGAGCATTTCTCATAACTGAATACAGATCTGTGAAAAGCCATCTTCTCAGAAAAACTCCAGCTCATAGGCAACTACCCTCTCATTTCCTAGTCTGAATCAAGTCTAGCATCCAACCAGCTGTCCCACACACATGCCCATGGCCTCACACTCACACAAATCTCCCCAAGTGTCACAAGCTCTCCCAGAGACATCCTTTTCCTTCAGAGCTTGTGTCCAGTTTGGAGACCTGCACCACTTCTTAAAGAAAGCCTAGAGGGGGAAAATGTGAAATGCCAGGGACCTGGTGCCTCGGGCTGGCAGACAATCAGCTTTCATGTTGATTTCCTGGCATTGATTTCTATTTCCTGACCGCCTAAAATACTCCATTTTCATCCATCCCAACATGGGAAATAGCAGTTTCAACATTTGAAGGAAGTAATGCCCCTTAAGAGATCAAATATTTTTCTGAAGCAACATGGAAGCAATGTGCATTAGCAAGAGCCATTTGGGTAAAGTTCTAGCTGCCTCCCTATTACCAGGTTTACCAGGGCTGGTGCATGAGGAAGGAGAATGGGATTGATTTGCTCTGGGTTTGGTTGGTCTGGGGAACTTTTCTAAATCACAGAGTCCCTGCTCTGTCCTCAGCTCTGTCTGTGCGGGGTTAAGATGACATTGTGCTATTCAGGTGTGGAGATGACTTCTGCTCACAAAGTATTCCTGTTCTTTTTGCTCTTGTCTCTTTTTCACTGGATTTTGATAATCAAGGTCAAAGTTGAGAACCAGCACGACTTCCGGGACATGGCCAGCATAGTAGCCATGGCAAAAACCTATGCCACCACCGAGCCATTCATTGACTCCAAGTATGACATCCGAATCCAGAAAATTGGCAGCAACTACAAGGCTTACATGTGAGTGCATGGCTGTGCCAGAGCGAGACGGGGAGGAGACAGTGCTGTGGATGTGACTGAGTCAGTGTCTGCTCTGGGCAGGAGTAGGAAGCTGACTTAACGTCCTTGAAGAATAGCCCTGCTGTTCTCTTCCCACCTCTGAACCCAGATTCCTCATCCCCCGATCATCTTCTCCCTTACTCACCATCAGCTCATTGTATCTGGAATGTAATTCCCTGTCTACCTGTTTCTAAGACTCAGTTAGTTCCCAATATAATGACTATGTTCTGCCATTACCTCTCCATCCTGTTGTTGAAGGGCTCCTCTTTCCCAGCAAAATCCTCCAGCTCCAAATACCCTCCAGTGGGACCTCCTCTTCCCACTTGGAGGGGAGGGAATAAAAAAGATTTAGCCAGCTGCAACTCATGGAGTCCTATAGTGTCCAACCCATAGCAACACCCCATCCTCCAGCCCATAGCAACACCCCACCCTCTGCCCAGCTGGAGGTCACAGTCCCACAATCACATGAGGACCTGAGGAGCTCACAGCACTGGGTACGAACGGCCTCAGACGGGCTGGCATGTGGGGTTTATTTGGGAGTGTTGCATGTGTACTCCTTGAGGCATGCAAAGGAGGGAAAGGAGGTGAGACATTTCTGTGGGTGCCCCAAAGCTCCTCCCTGCCCTGTGGGGTAGTGAGGTGGGTGGCAGGAAGGCAATCCTCAATGCTGGTATGCTTAAAAGTATTAAAAAGCATTCAACCAAACTTCAGTAGTCACCAAGCTGAATTAGAGATGTAACCACATGAGTCAGTAAGACACCTGTTTCTTCTTACTGCAAACCAGTAGATGAGAAAAGCCACATAACACAGCTTCTCCAGAAGCTCCTTATCCAGCCACAAAATTCTGGACAAGTAGTCATCTTCAGCAATACATTCTTCAGGTTGCCAGATAAATTGCATATGTTACCTAACACCCACAACACTGTGAATTTTGGGTCCATGTTTACAAACCTCCAGGCCATAGTTCTGCTGAAATGTAGTTAAACAAGATCATCAAATGCACATAATCACATATTTTTCAGCTATAACTGCCTAAGATTCCCAATTGGATTCCTAGCACAGAGGTATTTAAGAAAACTAGATAATGACTGAGTCACATTCTTCATGGGAAGGACTTGTGGGACACTCGCCTACTTCATGTGATCTAAATGAGAGAAAATTTATTTTTAATCTGATCAGGTCAACAATAGCACAGTTGCCTAATATTACATTAACATCTCAGGGAGTCCAGTTCAAACTGGCCAAAGGAAAGAAGGTTTAAAATATCAATTAAAATTCCCTATTCCTGCCAACACACCCAGCCTTGGCTCCAGAGCCTGCTCCCCAACTGCCTCTAACTGAAACAAAGGCCCAGTTAGCCTGACCATATTCTCTCCTCACTTATTATTCACTCATCATAAACTCCTCCATACAGGGATCAGAAATAATACCAGATGATTGAGGAAAGAAAGCAGTCACACTAAGAGCTAATCCCACTTGGGAGTATAGCTGTGCAAACAATTGTTTGCTAAAGGGAAAATATTTTCATATGAAAACAGTCATGAACAGAAAACACCTTAATGAGAAATGAAGCTTATTAGCAAAGAAAGCAAACAGCAAAATTCATCCAGTGACTTGTTAACCCAGAAGGTTGACTTGCACTGAGAGAGCCGTTTATGGATGTGAGCTTGGGAGAGGGGTACAGTCAATCCCATCAGGGACTGTTCCTTCTATCCCAGCATCAGACAAAATAGAAGGTTGTTTCTATGGTATAAATAAGTCCATACTATGTCCAAGGACAGAGGTGAAAGCATCCAAAATACCAGAGCTCTCACTGGTGTCCCAAATATAATACTCAAAATCATTAGTCATGCTAGCAAATCTCAGCCTTAAAGGCAATTCCAGTATCTGCAGTAGCGTCATACTAAGTTACTTTCTTTGATCTGTGAGCCATGGAATCTATCCAGTATTTTGATACCTTCACCCACACATATAGACTTTAAAAGCCCCTTTCCTTCTGAGAAAAGACTGTACTGAAATTCTCCAGAATATGTTTACTTTTGCACCAAGCATCTGCCAGAGGGAGGATGCTGCAGGGTGACTCATGCATTCCTCTCTGCCCCAGATGTCCAATGCACTTCCTTCCAGCCCATGACCCAAGGCTTCAGTTCAGTTTCCCATTGACTTCAGTGCAGTGACTCCAGATTTACACTGCTAACAAACACCTACTTAGCCCATGCCTTGGGCCAGTCTCAAAACAGCAGATAAGCAGCATGTGATACATGTCTAAAATTCCACCAAAGGTATTTGACTGCCATCATAATATGGGTGAAGAGAAAACATGAATATGGCTCACGTTGCAGGGGAAACTGGGGCAGAAATTATGCTTCCACTCTCACTCGAACTGGGGAAAAACAGGGGGTCATTTCCAGTTAAGACTCATGAAATGTTGTTCACTTTGAATTAAGCAAGCAGCTGCTGACTTGAAGGCATGGGATAATCTTGCCACCAGCTCTTAGTAAAAGGGTAACACCCTTCCTTTCTAGTTTCATGAGTGTGACTTCTGACCTTGTCACCTCCAATTCAGTTCAGTGTGCTCTGCAGGAGATACCACATCAACTGTGTCTAAACTAGAGCTACTTACAGACTGAAGTGGCCCAGGTTAGACATGGTGAGTATAGGACACCAACAGCTCTTGATCTGCTAGTTTATCCACTTATCCTAAACAATGCTGAAGGTGTCTTGGTCACAAATCTGTTTGATCAACAGATCTCTAAGAGCCTAGAGTCCTTTCCTTTAGGATACCGTACACTGTGTGGCCCCCTGATGTTTAGGATGGTTGGAAGCACTTTGACTTTCATTCCCTGAGAAAAATGGGGTTTGAAGCAGGACATTCTGAGAGAAAGATTTTTGTCCTCAGTCTCCTTTTTCACTTCATACAATAGAAAAAGGGAAATAGAAAAGAAGCCATATGAAGAGAAGCTGAGGTCACGGTCTTCAGCTTGGAGGAGACTGAGGGGAGACCTCATTGCAGTTTACAGCTTCCTTGTGAGAGGAACTGGAGGGGCAGACACTGATCTCTTCTCTGTGGTGACCAGTGACAGGACCTAAAGGAATGGCCTGAAGTTGTGTCAGGGGAGATTTAGGTTGGATATCAGAAAAAATACTCTTAACCCAGAGGGTGGTTGGGCACTGGAACAGGCTCCGCAGGGAACCCTGGGGAGCACCCCTTGGTCACAGCACCAAGCCTGACAGAGTTCAAGAAGCATTTGGACAATGCTCTCAGGCATGTGGTGTGACTCTTGGAGATGGTCCTGTACAGGGCTAAGAGCTGGACTTGATGATCCTTGTGGGTCCTTTCCAACTCAGAATATTCTCTGATTCTGTCAGTTTGGGGGCACAGTTGACACCTGAACTGGTCAGACACGCTTGGAAGGGAATGATCTTGACAGAGGCTGTGGTGTAGGAATTTGGTGACTGATTCAGTGGGCTTCAAATAAAACTTTTCAGTTTCAAAATGGTACAGTTCCCTTACAAGAAAGTTAGGAATACAGCAGAGAGATATATTTTATGTCTTATGCCCAATATTGACTGGGGATCAGAAGGCATAAACAAATTAAACAAATCAACCCAATGGCTAGAGCAGAGTTCTTATTTTGGGAGGTTTGCAATGTCAAATTTCCTTGTAAAACTGTCTAGCTGTGATTTCATTTTCTTAGGGACAACACAGCTGCTTACATTTGGTATCCCAGGTACATTTTCTAAACACTGATGTCAAATTATCTTATTGCTAATCAGACTCCAGGAGTTCCCATCAGTACTAATGGGATTCTGGATGCCATCTGCTACTGCAGGGCAATTTTCAGTTAAAAATAAATGTTAGCAAAGAGTGGTCCTTCCCATTGCAGAGCTGAAAAACATAATCCTAAAAATCCCATGTCAGAAGAGAAAGAGAGTCTGAGGGTTGAACATTGATCTTACAGACCATCAAAGGGCTCATAACATTCAAAGCTTGAGAAGAAATCCATTCTTCTGCTTAGAAAGTAGGATAGCAAAATGGATGTTGAGTGAAGGCAGCAAGGCAACAAGAGGCAAGAGATATGGAAACACATAGTTATGCAACACAGTAATCAGCACAGTAAATGCTCCTTTGCCACCCTCTCCACTCCTTCAAATATGGTTAAAAAGACAATTTAAATTTCACAGCAACTATACATACCCCTTTAGAAGAGAAATAGAAAAAAGCACTCCAAGGTGTCTCTCATCAGAGTAAAGGGGAATCTTAGGTAGTTGGCGATAGTGATCCAAGTTTATAGTCTATGGGGACAACAATATTCCCACTGCTGAACATAGTTTTGCAAGTTCAGAGTCTCTTTTGCACATCATGTTGAAAAGGTGAGAGAATTGGAAGCAAGGGCTCCCACAATTTCACATTGAAATGTTGGATCAAACCTCATATTCCCATCATAAATCTCTACCTAAATCTTCTTCTGCATGGAATGTATCCTGAATGTATCCTGTCAGCTTGTTGATTTGTCCTAGTTTGTACACTACAGAAGGGTTATCTGTACAGTGTTGTCGCAGCAGGCTGTTCAAGGTCTGCCTTGGGCCTAAAGTCAGGAAAAGAAAAATTTTCACCCCGATGGATGATGGTGAAACCCAGGACTTGCCAGAAACAGTACCTTTTTTGGAAATTAGCCATCAGCTGCAACTAATGAAACTCCGGCAATTTTACAAGTAGAAATTCTCTAAGCCCAAACACAGTGAACCACAGACAGGTCAGTGAAAAGTCAGTGAAAAGACAGTATAATCATATATTCTGGGACATCAGTACAATTGAAATCAAACTTACGTAGACATAGAATATCAGAGCTGACATTTGTGAAGCTGCTCAGGCAAATATTTGCCTGGAGAGTTGGTCTTCCATGGATGGAGGATGCTACCCATTGCTGAACACAAGGGTGATTATCTGGAGATCTTCTACACACATTTCAGCTCCCCCTAGATTTGATTTATAAAGAAAGAAAGTACTCACAGAGCCTGATGTGTGCTCAGGATTCCTTGGAGGTTTCCCTGTCTAACTCCTCATTCAGCTTTTCATGAGTTTGAACAACGTATCCTGTATGGAGTGTTGTTCAGGAAGGATTTGGAAAGGCTTCTGGGAGGAAGAACCTCACCTCATCCCCTCCTGTACAAGCACAGAGTCAAGAATGAGGACTACAGTATGCATGAGGATGGGGCAGGAGTCTATTTTCATGTTCAGGTTATGTTTTTGGTTTGTTTTCCTAGGAGGACGTCCATCTCTGGAAACTGGAAGGCAAACACAGGTTCTGCGATGCTAGAACAGATTGCAATGACAGAGAGGTAAGGAAGAGGGTTTCAAGACAGTATTAGCTATTCTTGGGTTAGAAGGGAGGAATTGTATTTCAGACTTTGGTTAATTGAGAAAACTGGTAAGTGAGGTCTCCTGGGAGGCTGGATAAAGGAGTTTAAAAGACCGAGTGTTTCCTTAAAAAATACTAAGGACACAAAGGCAAACTGTCCTATTTTGAAGAACAGACTGAAAGTACAGCTAGAAACCAACATTGCTAAATCATTAGATCTTTGGTGAATGTAGCCACAGGAAACAAGACCAGCATGCTGAGGTCAAGCACACCAGCACAAACATGTAGGGATAAAATCAGAAAGGTCAAAGCAGAAAACAAGAAGTAACAAGAAGTTATTCTAAGTACATTACTAATGAGAGACAGACTCAGAAAAGTGTTTTTCTTCTGCTTAACAGAGGAAAAAACTGTCAGCTGAAGTGCTGAAAGCACTTTTTTGCTGTAGTCTCCCAAAAGTGGACACTGTTTTAGCTGAGGTCTTCTCACTGCTGAACAGAGCAGAAGGAATTCCCTCATGCATCTTACAGATATTTGCAGATGGTACTTACTTCCATATCTTCAAATCACTGTGACATTTGCTAACACTGCAAATCCATGACACTGTAGATTCATAATGTGCTTTGTTGTAACTCCCAACCCTATTCTGCAGAACTGCCATCAAGTCACTTGTTCTCGTCACTTATTCTCCATCCTATTTAAGTAGATTATTCATAAATTTATAGACTCCATAGATGACATGTAGGCACTCATCTCTCATGAATCTAAGATTTTTTTCAGATTACACCTCCAATTTGTCAGGATCATGGTTAATTCTAACTCTGCCCAGGTTTGGGCACTGCATTTGAAGAAAAATAGCAAGGAGCTGGAGAGAGTCCAAAGAAAAATAAAAGGAACATTCAGAGAAAATATAATCAACTGATGAGAAAAACATGCAACAATTGCTTATGCAGTTTTCCACCTTTTTCAGTTAGAAGACCATTGATATTTTTCCAGTAGAGGTGTAGACTCATGCATAATGAATCCATGCCTGCAGTACAGAGGTTCACTTTCATTCATGAGCTGTTACACAGCTGGAAGAAGTTGCCTACAAGCTGAACACCATTTTGTCCTAAAGTTGAAGAAGCTGAAAAAGCACAATCTCTTTAAATATATGAAAGGCTGCTAATAGGCATTTCTCCCTACTTATATTATTAGTACAATACTGTAAGAAATAATGGGCTTAAATTATAGCAGAAAAGGTTCGTTTGAAAATTTCCTATATTTTCTAACAGTAAGGATGGCATACCACAAAAATTTCCCAGAGATGGGAAATCTCTGTACTCTTTCAGAGCAGACTAAAGAAATGTCTCTTCTTTGGGGTGTGAGACTTGTGCAGGTGATCATCTGAGGTCCCTTCTGCACCTTTAGTTCTGTGAAAGAGGGAAGCCAAGCCAAGCCCCAGATCAGATGCTGAAGGTGACTTGGTGAGACCCTAATAGTACTGTGGGAGCTGGACATTATAATGCATCCTGGTTGTTTATAACACAGCTGAAGCTAGAGAGAAGGGTAGACATTACCTAATCCAGTGTTGTAAGACTAAAACCCAGATTCCTGCCAACCTGTCACACTGCATTTTGAAGGTTCATTTTATAGATGTAGTACCACAATTTACTACTCTAGCCTTATCCAGCCATAAATGCAAAAAATCTCATTGAAATCTGTGAGTCATCAGTGCGTGCAACAAGGCAGGAGTGTGCTGAAATGCTGTGATGAGTAAGAGCAACCTGAAGTACCTACTGTAGTGAACAGTAATCCAATGGATCTACATGCTAAGGTAACATAAAAATGGCAGTAAATCCTCTGAAAATGCAACCCCTGGTGCATGTGCATAAATACACTCTTCTTCCTCACAGCACTACTATTACACCTCAGCAGCCCTGATGCTTCCCAGTGCTCACCTATGGCCAGCAAACATTAAAGACACACAGCTATCAGGGTCTCTGGCATGAGAAACAATTCCCTAAACCTGGCTGCTGAATCCGGACACCTAGAGATGTCCCTCAGGAACAGAGGTGGTTCTCACAATAGTGCCCCTGGATGTGGGGACACAGCATTGCCTCCTGCCTGGTTCACAGGGTCCGTAGTTCTCCTACTCCTTATGCTGCTGACTCCTCCTCAGACACTGTCTTCCTTGAAGATCTGGGGTGAACATACTTGGTGTCCTCATTAGGGATCAAAGAGCACCGGTAGTCATATAAGTCATAATCTTGCTTCTTCCCAGAGACATTGTGTTCACACAAATTGATCATTATATTGTCAAGCTATGGGGACTCTGGCTGGCTTCAAGGACGTAAACTTGTTCTTTGGCCAGAACAGTCCTTTCCCCAGTCCCTGTAGGGTCTGCAAAATGTCAGTGTTTTCATGAGACTGTGGCCTTCCCTCCCCTCTCTGCATCTTGTCATAGTCCTGCTTACAGATCTGCTGTTCTGAGATGATTATTTTTATTTAAATGGCCAGGACTGCAGCACAGCTGCACAGGAAATAAAACCAAGCTGCCTCATTCCCTCCTCGTTTCCACACAGGAGGGATGCAGTCCCCCTGTAATACGCCTCTTGTCATTCTCTCTTCTCTTCTGACACCAGGGTAGCTAAGGGGGCACCAGCTCACTTTCCCATCCTGGGATGGCTAAAGAAAAGGACTGCAGCCTTTAACTGTCCCTCTAACAAAAGAGTGCCTGGTCCATGTGATGAGACCACCTGAGTAGGAGTAACACCCAGGGGATAGAAGAGAGACAGGAGACTGTAAAAAGATAAAACTGAAAGTAAATTGCAAAATGCAAGAGCCACTGAGTTAGAGATGAGGGAGGGGATGGCTATTAGCTAAATTCAACACTCACTTTCCAATCTTATTCCAGTCCCAATGTGCAGGACATCTTATCAGGAGAAAGCTGCCTGCATAATGGAGGGCTTTCAGGCAAAGCCAATACAAACGCTGAGGGACCAACACTACTGGGAGATTAAATGAGCTAAATATTTATAGCTTGGCTGAATGACAACCAACCGGAGATCTGATGTAAATACTAAGGAGGGAAAGAAACATTTTAGGGTGGCTTTGAGGGCAGGATTGAATCAATCTGAAATGAAGGGAAACTTTAGGCAAGAATTTTTTCTTTGCTCCATCTCCTGCGCAAGAGAGGGAGGCAATGACCCAGCAAAGTATATCAAGGATGCCTTGTAACGAGGGCTCCCATATCTCTTTGTGTTGCTATGGGCAGCAGGGTGGGTGTCTGTATTTGGTGGACTACCCAATGACAGGCCATGCTTTTGTGCTTTCTGCAGGTACAGACTCTGGGCAGACGCCTGTGCGGAAATGTTTGGAGGTCTTGACATCTGCGCTGTCAAAGCTGTCCACAGCAAAGACGGAAAAGACTATATCATTGAGGTGAGAGTATGAGGAACCTGAGTGCAAGTCTGCTTTGGGAAGTGTATCTGCAAACATGCTGCATTGGAGCTCACAAGCACCAACGTGCTTCACTTACCCCTACACTGCCCTGCAGTCTCTGCTCCTCCGTGCCAGCCTGTATCCTCAAGCCATGGCCCACTGATATGTAAGGAACTGATTTAGAGTTCCAGGCAAACTGGCAGATATGCAGCAAGGTGTCAGGGTTGAAGTGCCTTCATTTCTCAGTGAAGACTGTGAAAGAAAATGGAGAGCCACAGAGTGCTTGGCCTTGCCAGTTTTCCAGCCCGATAAATCCCCAAAGAGCAGAATCTTATCTGCATGGGTGCAGATGTGAAGCTGCCTTCTTATCAAGCACATAACAGCCTGTGAGTGTTGCTGGCAGCATCCAAACTTTGGTGCGCCTCAGTGCACCACTATCCAAGTTCCATCCTTCCCAGCTAAGCACTCACAAAGCCAGTACCTCTCTTGTAACTGCTGGTAGGGGTCAACAGCATCATCAACAAACACTCTCATATTCAACCCAACCTGAACATAAGCACTAGATGATGTTATAATAGTGAGCATGTTAACCTCCCCCTGTTACCTAGACAGAGGTCCAGCAGGTGATTTAGTCCATTAAAAATCTAAGTTTCTCTCTAAATGAACCTTTTCTTCAGTCACTTTAAAGGAAACCTACTAATAAAAATCCTAGCTGCATCTAATTTGAAAGAGGAAAATAAATGGTGTAGCAAAAATTCCGTAAGCAACGGGAGCAACCTGATTTAAAAAAAAAAAAACAACAGGTGTACTTTCTAAAATCTTTTGCCCAGATAGCATTCACTACAATAACAGGCCATTAAGACAAAGCACCACAGAGTAACTGCGGGTAGTGTGTATTGTAAAATTTTGTGTTCAGAACTGGACAGACTTCAACTCTGAGAGTTGAAGTTCAGTGTGCTTCTTACCAGGCCAGGAGGCAGACATGGAAGTGGGGTAAATAGCACACTCAGGTTATCTTAACAGGGCAGAGATCGAAGAGCTGGCCAGAAAATCAAAGTGGAAACTGAAGAGATGCTCTGGGGGAGAGAATATCTGGCAAGTAAGCAAGTGCCTCTGTCACTATGTGACCGAAGGAGGCACAGCATCTGACCTGCTGTAAACTCCACCAACACAGAACAGCTGAGGAAGATGAGCAGAGCCAGCCTATGGCTTCATGCAGGGGTGCTGACACACTGGAAAGCTATGTGTGGGAGAGCAGTCCCACCCGCTGAGGATTGGGATGCTGATGAGAACCACATGAGCTCTCCAGTGACTGTGCATTCCTGCATTATGTATCTGCTCTCCCCAGGGAGGGGAGCAGTGACCTGTCAAAGGCCATGTGATATAAGCGTGCTGCCAGCAACTGAATGCTGCCGAGCCTCTGTCTTTCCTGAATTGATGGGGCTGGGGCTGATGGGTCTGCTCCCGTATGCAATTCATCAGCACCTAGAGGAGCATCCCCCAGAGCAGTCTGTCTCCCTGCTGTGCTCTTTTAAACCTCTATGCCTGTGTAGCTGGGAAAGGAAGAGCAAGAAAGCAGTCTCACTAGAGACAACTGTAAGGACATTTGGACTGTGTCCATACATGGTCAGGCGTGAGATGTGGTTTTCATATCCCTGCATTTATTCTTGCACATAAGCCTATGTACGTGCACACATGGCTAATTCTGAGCTTAAAGATTATATGCCTCCATCTGGCTATGCCTCTGTGTTTTCACATCTGCCACCGTGTGTGACTGACTGGGTGAAAGGCACATCCATACACTAACAGCCATCATCAGCTTGCACACGGAGAAATGCATGCTAATACTTCTCTCTTTGAGACCAAGGTAAACAGTAATGGAGCTAATATGACACAAATCAGAAGAAACACAATAGTTTCAGATGGGTCATACTGAATTATCTCAGTGGAGAATCTGATTGAGTGGGCCTGATGTATCAACATCCAAGAGGCATTCAGATGCCAGGCTGATGGACATTGTTGGGAAAGGAGCAGAATAGTGCAACATAAAGAGCAGAGCAAAGCCAAACAGGTACCTTTTCTACTTTATGCAGATCTGAGGGAGATGTTGACAAGTAATTAATTGCCTCCAGCCAACTTCCTGGAGTACTTTTCTTGGTCTGAAACTGAGCCCTTGTTTCGCTTTGTTCTTTTGACACTGGGAGAAAAAAGTTATTTGACAGTGTGACGGCTGTATTTCATTGGTAAGAAGGAACAGTGTGCTGTGACATTTTACAAGAAAGCACGTCTAAATGGGCTGAACAAATAAGGAATTTGCACAATACAATCACTGGCAGTAATTAATTTTCATAGCGCAACGTAATTCTTCGGGAAAGATTCGCAGAGGTAGCGATGGGCAGTTCTATGAACTGAGATTTATCACAGTGGTTTGTTGCAAACAGAATCAGATTAAGACAGATGAGCTATCAACATAGCACAGAAGTAATCTTGAAGTCATGGTATTTGCTCTCTCTTAAATTTCACCTTCTTCTCTTTTCCCATGGCAAACAGAGAATCTGTTAAGTTACTGGCCTTCAAAACTTTAGCACACTTAAGTACCATTTTCATGTCTCATATTGAAACAGATTATGGATTTATCAGTAAATGCCGGTAATTCTTTTTTCTCTGCTTTAAAGAACTTTGTCACTTTGAGGGAATATTCAACATAAGTAGTCAGCACTTGATCAGAAGATCAGATCATCAAAACAGTGCAAATTCTGTACCAGTGTTAGCAGCTAGATTCTCAAAAGAGCTCAGCAATATGTATGGTTTAATAATCTCCCTATTTTTTGGGTAATCTAATCTATTTCCACATCTCTGCTATGCTGAAAAATATGAAGCAAAAAGAGGGCAAGTGAAATGGTCCATGTGATTTATTCTTCTTCCTGGAAGAATAAGCTAAGCCTTACCCACCATACAGCCTAACTGTGTTACTGGACATGCTCCTTGCTGCCCTGCAAGGAGCCCTGCCCACCCCTCCAGCACTGCCTATCGTTTCTTTTGATATGTCTAATCATCAGTTTCCTTCCTTCCTTCCCTAGAAATCACCTAACACTCCACTCTTGCACATCAGAGAGTGGAATAACAAGCCCAGCCTTCAGGCTTCAGCATCAGAGAGGCACAGTGGGAGAACCCCGACGGTGTTTTTCTGAGTCTCTTCTCTGACTAGCCACTTCCCATCACCCCTCATACACCTTATCAGGCAACAGCAGCTGCATCAGGAGCAGCCACAGACCTTGGGCAGCTGCAAGGACGGGTCCATATGTGCCAACATCTTCTTGTCTTGCCCAGCTGTTCTGTGATTGTCCAGGAAGAGATGAGTGCAGTCTATCTGTGATTCATGTATTCCTCTCAGCCTTTGATTTATTTCAGTATTAGTTTTTGTACCTGCCCAGTTCCAGACCAATTCCCCCTTTCCAGAGGACAGGCAAGGTGACATCTCGTGATTTTTTTCAGTTCAGTGGCAACCAGCTGTGTCATTTTGCCCAAAGAAACCACTACCATTTTCAAAGGCCTTCCCTTGTGCATTTGACTGTTCAATCCTCTATTTTCTGTCTCCCACATCTCACATTCCCCTGCCAGACACTATACAGCAGGACAGCAGATAGCATCATACCTGGTGCACCTTCACTGGTTCAGGTGGGACCAGTTCATTCCCCCTGGTGCGTTGGTTTATAAAGCACCATCTTGCCTTCCTCTCCAGACAATTTAGCCACAGAAAAAGGGGAAAGCAGTCCTTAAGGTGGGAAAATCAGCTCTGAGGGCCTCAACACAGTAAAGAAATGGACCTGTTGGAGCAGATCCGGAGGAGGGCCATGAAGATGATCTGAGGGCTGGAGCATCTCTCCAGGCTGAGAGAGTTGGGGTTGTTCAGCCTGGAGAAGAGAAGGAACTGGGGAGATCTTATAGCACCTTGCAGTACATAAAAGGGGCCCATAAGAGAGACAAGGACAAACTTTTGAGCAGGGCCTGTTGCAATAGGACAAATGGTAATGATTTTAAACTAAAAGAGGGTACATCTAGATTGAATACAAGGAATATATCTTTTTACAACGTGGGTGGTGAAGCACTGGCACAGGTTGCTCAGAGGGGTGGTGGATGCCCCATCCCTAGAAACATTCAAGGTCGGGCTGGATCTATTTGAAGATGTCTCTGCTCATTGTAGGGCTATTTGACTAGATGGCCTTTAAAGCTTTCTTCCAGCCCAAACCATTCTATGACTCCATGAGATGCGGGGTTTGGGGTGTTTTGAGCAGAGCCGTGTCCCAGTGAGTCCCACGGCGGGTGGGAGCAGGGAGCTCGGCTCGCCTGACTCTTGGCAGGGTAACGGCATCATCTAGTGGCCACACGGGTCCCTCGCACGGCACGCTGCAGGGAGATGGGAGACCTCTCTTCTCACTCGGGAACAGGGACTGCCAAATTTTCCTTTAAGACAGGATTGGACAGGAGGGAAAACTGCGCAGCAGCCTGATGGAGGGCCCCCCGGAACCCTTGGCTAGTGAGACTCAGGCCATTCCCTGACACTGCTAGGAAACTTCACATTACCCACCTGATTTCTTAATGGAAAAACAGCTAAGTGAATATTGGAAGGAAAAGCCACAGTGTGTATTTAGCTGAACACTGCCATATAATTTTCTAACCTCCTTCTTTCACCCCGTGGGCCAAGTAGGCCATGGATATAAACATCGACCCACTCTTCATGTGTACCCCAGTTAAAAATTCCTAGGTAGCTTCTCCAATGTTCAAAAAAGACACATATAGAAATTAATCAAAACTATTATTCTGCAAGAAAAGAGCAGAATACAAACTCAGTGAACTAACCTCACTGATTTCCTCTTCTTGAAATCTAAAAAAATGAGGGAGCAAAACTTTCTGTTTCCCTCCAAGAGTGGACTCTTACAGTTTGCTAGGGTGGAGTCCATTTCTGTGGACTGTTATCTGAGTGTGAGTCAGTGCTTTTCTTAAGCAATGCATCCTTTAACTTTGCATTTTCAGGGGGTTTAATGTTTGCTTTAAAAATAAAAGCAAAATAAAATAAACTCTTCCAACCCTGATATTTTGGTACTATTATATTTACTCCAGCTGAACCTTAACTTCATCATAGTACAGTTCTTCCTGTGGGATTTAGCTAATGCTTGCAAAGCACTTGATTTATGATGAACTGCTGAAAATTTTGTTCAGGGCTGCAATACAGCTGAGGGTCTGCTCTGCTTTCATTATTATTGTTGTCAGGCCATTTCTTACCTCAAAGACCCTTTGACAGTTTTCCTTCCCCCATCCCCACAGTCTTACTTCCCACTTTCCCCAGCACAGTTGTAGAACTTGCTTGGTAAGCAGTTGTATTGCAGCAATATCAAGAGAACAAGCAGAGAAAAAGTTTACTTTCCTGCACTGGGTGTGTTTTGGTGACATCCTATTCACTACACATCTGTGGTGTTTATTTCCCTTCTCAGGGTGCAGTGCTTTGTGTTGATTAACCCCAAATGTTTCCTGGTTTCCTCCAGTCCCTGTTGCTCTCATCTCCCCAGGCTTCAGCACATGTTGGTTCCCTTCTCCTGTGGCCCTTTCAGCTGCAATGTCACCCCCAAACACTGTGGGAAAATACCAGAGAGACCTCATCCATCAGAGACATCTCCCCAGGACATGTGAAAGAAAAAGTTTGTATTTAGTTGATTTAGAAAGCCTCCAGCCATCAGAAGTCTTGGCTTGGCTTCCAAGTTGTAAAGGGAAGGAAGACGGAGAGCTGGGGGAAGTACATGCTATTTTCAAAAAACCCTAAGTGAAATTCCATGCCTGGAGAAGTCAAGCATGCTTCAGCACGAGGAGAGGGGTGACTACAGGTGTTGGCAAGGATGTGGAGACACAAAACAGGTTAATGTGAGAGGTGAGTTGAAACAGGCATCTGCCGGCAGGAAACCTCCTTACTAACTGTTGTTTTTATCTTCTGTGGCAGGTGATGGACAGCTCAATGCCCCTGATTGGGGAGCACATAGAAGAAGACAGACAGCTTATAGCTGATCTGGTTGTTTCCAAAATGACTCAGCTTGTCATCTCTGCTGGATCTACACCGTCACCGCTGAGGCCTTGGGTATGAGTGAATAGAGACCTTGTGGCCAAGTTATTTCCCGAACTTTTTTTTCTCTCTCTCTCTCCTCGCTGAGGGTGTCAGGCAGTCAGACATCTCAGAGAGTTGAACAATCCCATATGGGAGTGTATGGGACAGACTGACTCCTGCTCTTCCACAGAAGTCTCTCATACACTCTTTGAAGTGGGTGCCCCTGAGGAACACATCTCTCTCCCTTACTCTCCTTCCATATAAGTGTGACATCACATCAGTAGCATGTCCATACATCGAGATATTTGGACTTGCTAAATTCATGGGTTCATATTGAGATCAGACATTTTTAAAGGTTCTTCTAACGCTCAACTTCATTTCCATCTAACACCATCCCTGAGGATAGGTTTCATTCCAGTTTTTGCACCCCTGATGAAAATCTGTGCTTTCAAGAATAGAAAGTGAGGATCTCCACCAAGACTTGTTCTACTACTTACTGCAGACTTTCTTCAGGAGGAGGCTTGACTAAGGCTGAATTCGTATAAGACCCTGTCACTTTTGCATTTAAACTGACCCCTTAGTGCTTCTCGTGTGCACCCATTTTGAGTTTCAAATGCATCTAATTTTAGTGCTGCATTTCCCAGTGGCAGTTCCATGCAAATGAAACACGCCAGAACATAACCTGTGTATCCAGGTGTATGTGCAACGCCTCTTTCAGTATCTAGCAGGGGGACAAGCATGAAGGTTTGAGGACAACAAATCTGTACAGTAGAAAAGACAAGAGAGTAAAAAGGTTGAGGGATAAAACTGACTGCAACTGGTACAATTTTCATTTCCACTTGAGACAAAAAAAATAGGAGAAAGTACTTTATGGCACTCTGCCTTTGTCAGATGACAGTCCACTCCTGCTAAACCAGGTCCCCACGTGAAGGGTATTCGAGGTGACTCAAGGTTTTAGCTAGAGCGAAGGAGTAGACATTTAATAGACATTAAAAATGCTTTGAGGCAGGGAAAGTGATACAGAAGGGATAGCATTTACTCTGGCCAAAGAGGAATCAAGAACTGGCATCTGAAATAGCCAAGATATAGAGTGTATGAACTAAGAGTATGGGGAAACCAAGAGAAACTGAGAACATGGTCAGATACATCTGTTTTCTATGTCCTTAATATACCGGTACAGTATTGGATTGGATTACAACAAACCTAAAATAGGGCCAAAATAAGAACAAAACAAATGGTCTTGGAGAGATAGGTTGTCAAATAGAAGAGTCAAATAAGAAAAGTGTTTTCATTGGGAATACAACCTAAAAATATCTGTATATATAACCAAGAAAATCAAACCCACAAGCATGTTAACCAGAGTGTTTTGCTATAGAGAAAGAGCTTGGTGCCACAAACATTGCAGAAACTGCACACAACGCAATAATTAACATAATGTTATAACAGTTAGAAATGTGCAGAGAGAAATAATAAAATATGAGGCCAGTGAGATGCAGAACTAG
This sequence comes from Manacus candei, assembly GCF_025592945.1. NCBI lineage: Eukaryota > Metazoa > Chordata > Aves > Passeriformes > Pipridae > Manacus > Manacus candei. The sequence continues at coordinate 9,579,654 of NW_026138066.1, forward strand.
AGATACAGGTGAAAACTTCCACAGAATGAAGATAAATAGCAATTCTGAAAATAAGGACAGCAGTACTGAATACATAGAAATATGAATTCTTGGACATCCTATGGGCATGAATAGAATACCTATGCAATTTGACCTCTCTATACTAGTCTCTGGATCAAGAACACCTGAGAAATTATGAAATAGAGTGCACAGCTTTGACAGAGATGGAAGAAGGAACAAGTCATAGCAATGTGAGACTACAGCTATCAAGAAGCAAGTCAAATAGCACAGTGGGACAGCAATCCAGAGGGAGGAAAGAAAACTTTGACTTTGCCTTAAGAAACACCCAAGTACAAATTCAGAAAGTTAATATGTACCCTTAGGTTTGATGTCCAAGGGACAGATGCAATATCAGAAAGAGTATGACACAAGCAGTTAGAAAAGAAAATCAATCAACTCCCTAGCATTAAAACTGTATGGATGCTATTTGAGAGACCATTGTTTTCCATCATACATATATACGTTTCTGATCTGCTCCTGATCCAAGAATGGAGGAAATAAACTTGAAGAGATAAGTGACAAAGAGGACATTCAAGACAAACAGGGGGGAAAATAATCTTTTAAATTTGGAAATTTGACATTTAAGAAGACCTTTATGCAGCACCATACAAGTAATAAAAGGAAATGTAAAAAGGATAGAAATTGATTTTGAAGAGCAGATAGAGGGAAGAATGAAACAAGAGTTCAACAGAAAATGGAAACCTATCAAAGAATTGGTGGGCTCTGTGGATCATCCAAAGTTAAGGGAGAAAAGAAAGGCATCAGGGACAGTGTTGTGACTCTAGTAAATTTAAATGCTGAAAGCAGGGAACTTCTTTACCTAGTTATAGCTTTTCCTGATGAGAATGACAGGGGAGAGAACAAAAACAGTTATTAAATCAGTGATGACTAATATTTTTAAAAATTCTTAAGCCCCCAGCCCCAAATGGCTATGTCCAACAAACTGAAGTTAGGAAGTGACTAAGCTGCCAAAAAAAACTATGCAATATCATTAGAAACAGTTAGTGCTCCAGAGGATTGGTGTCCAACAAATACAAAATATGTGTTTTAAAAGTTGTAAGAGTAATTTAGAAAAATTTAGACAAGTCATAGACCTCATGAATTATCTCAAATGATAATTTAAAGAAGAATACAGAAGACTAATAAACCAACAGAACCACAGCTTAATACCTACACATATCTACATTAGTTTTACAAAGAAAAAATGTCCCATTAATTTCCTTTTGATTCTTTTCCTCTCAGTTCTTTGAGAATTCTTTCATAAAGTTGTAGATAACAAGCAATCAGTCAAAATAATGTAGCTAGTAAAAAAAAAAAGCCTTGGGCAAGGTAATAGACAAGAGCTATTAAAGAAAGAAAGCAGAGGGGGGTAAAAGGCAAAGTTTTATTGTGAAGCGGAAGCTGACCTCAAGTATGGGAGATTTTAATTCTTGCAAACAGTCAGCAGAGGGGATTCTTCAGGGATACTAAGCCTGGCCATGTTGATAAATGGGTTGGTTGAGCTCACAACAAATTTGTTTTCATGCCTACAACTTGAAACCTGGTTTCATGTTACAGCTACGGTTCTTCCCTTGCCTCTCTGATCCACCACCAGCCTTTCCCCTCATGGTTTCTCTTCCAAAGGCAGAAGACCTTGTGCTGGTTCTCACCCCTTCACCACTGAGCTTCAAAAGCCTGTTTTGCCTTCATCTCTGGGATGCCTTGACTGGCTGTAGGGAAAGGCTGTAGAGGTGAATGTGAGATCTAATTCCCTCTCTTCAGCTGGTCTAATCAGGATGTGTCATAGCATTAAGATGTCTCACAGCATTTAGACAGTAAATTTCCACCAACACCAAGGTAAGGTCTAGTGTTCCAAGCTATGTAGGACTAGGGGCCATGGAAAATTTTCAGATTTTCCTCCCCCATCTCTTTGCAAGTCCCAGATAAATAGTGTAAAAGATGGGCTGGCAACCTCATCACATTTATGTTAGTCCATTGAAACTAATTTCAATGTTTCCAACTACGAAACCTTTCTTCCTATTTCCAGAATCACTTAGCTCATTCTCCTGACCTTCCAGGAGCCTTGAAGACCCTTTTATCATGATGTTCTCCATGTAAATAATCCGGCATGTACCAGCCTATCTGTCTCCAGCTTCCCCTGCTTTCATAAACAGTTTTGTGCAATAGGATTACTCAGACTTTTGTTAACTTTGGACTGGCCCTCTGTGCAGCTTTTCTGTGTTGCTTAATCTGTTTATTAAAATATCTGTCAAAAAGACTAAACAGTGAGAGAGAAGAAAGAGCAGATGGCACCGAATTATTTTTGTTAGTCAGAACCAGGAATGGCAGTGAAGAACATCTGACAGAGCCATGTATGTTAAGCCACAACAACAGCAAATGAAACTCCATATGGAAGACTGAATGGTAAGCTAAACTGGGGGTAGAGAGAGGGAGAGCATAAACAATCTGCAGATCTTTCAAGTGGCACTAGCCATTCCCTTGAGAAAGTCTTTGTCGCATACAGGCTAATGAAAACCATTGCTCAGCCTATGCTTGCGTTGACAAGGGAAAAGCAGAAAATTAGGATGCAGGAGAAACGAACAAGCAACGTATACAGACAACCCAGATATTGCTTCATCTGGAAAAATGTAAGCAGACCCACCTCTGGCATCTGCAGAAGGAATCACAAAGCTGGGAAAGAGAAGTTGGTGATGAAAACAATTAGGGGCTTGGAAACATTCCCATGGAGGGACTGAAGGGATTCAGTCTCTTAGCTTTAGAAAGGAGGTGAAAGAGAAAGAGGGCAGTGAAGGTTTGCAAAATAATGAATAGCCTAGCAGGGGCAGGTTGTGAGAACTAGTCTCAAAACTCAGAACAAGAAATGGAGACGAGAAATGGGAAAGACAGTGAGGCTGAGAGCTGAGCAAGATTCAAAGGGTCTGGGTATAAATATCAAAACAAAATATCTGGAACTGTTGCAAAGGTTTTGCAGAGCAGATAATAAGCTTCATGTTTCAGGGTTGAAGCTGGCCCTTGCTTATTAGCAATCAAGAGGAGACCCCTTAGGGTAAAGAGATGATTACTCCATAGACATTTCCATAGTTCATCCCTCCTTTCTTTGGAACATCTGGTGCTGGCAACTGTCCAAAATGGGAGATGGGACTGAGAGACCCCCTCCGGCTAGATACATTTGGTAATTCCTAATTGTCTAAAAAACATTCTAAACTGTAACTTCATTGTTATTCCCTGTGAGCAAACAACTTCTATGTTCTTTATTACTCACCTCTCCATTTTAGTCCCATGAGATTTTACCAGCCAGATGCTGCATGTGTGTATGTGTGTATTTAAGGAACACTTCATGACTCTACAGTTCCTGTATTACCTCAGGGCTTCTCTTTGGGGACTCCGTATTAACTGGAATGGCTTTTTTTCCTCTAGCCTCCACAAGTTCAGCCGGTGTCAATGAAATCTCAGACTGGACCTCAGCTTGGACAGCTGTCACAACCACGGCCTCCTCCCCAAGGTACAAGTTCTTTGATTCCCAGGACAGTGATGACTGTGAGTCCTATCAGTTTGCCTTCTAAACAAAAGCTATCAGGACAAAGGTTTCACTCATTTTCCAATTCACTGTCAAACAGGCAGCAAATTCAGTGTGCTGCTAAAGCAGATATTGTCATATTCCACAGCAGCTCAAAAGTGGGATGAAAATTGGATACCAGATCCACTTGATATCCCTGGTAGGACTTAGCTCATCAAAACGAGGCCACTTGAACTGGCACTGGAGTAGGATTCTGGGCATGGAGTATATTTGTGTTTGCACAAAGCTGTAGTAGCTACAAGTGTTAAGAAGTGATGGGGAGATGCTAGTGTTGTCAGGCCTAGAACAGACACCAATGTGGTGATGTCAGGATCCTTGATCCATCTGTTCAGGTGTTCCCATGTCAACAAGAGTATACTCCCAGCTCCTTCTGACAGCAGTAGCGGGTTTGACTTCTGTGGCTTGGTGAGAACAACAGGTTTGGCTTATTGTCCTGATTTACTCTGAGGTGACGAAGCACAGGGCTGCCCTGTGGGTACCCAGGTCATACCAACCACTCAATTCACATAACTGATTAGACCCTCATTTTTGCCACCTTTATCCCTTCCTTTCTCCACTCCAACCTCCTACCAGATTAACACCCACCTCTAATTATCTTTTCCTCATTGGTCACAGTTTTACTGCATCCAAAATCCAGTATTTCTGATATGAAATGCATCTATGTAATCTTGGCATTACATACTATGACTGATATGAGCTGTTGGCCTTGCAGGATACTGCTCCCCATCTGTCTCCAGTACTCCCCTTCAATTCTCTGTAAAGTTTTTTCTCACATAACTCCCCATTCCACCTGTGAAACCCGGCCAGCCCTCACAACACTATCTGTAACTTTTGTCAGGCTCTCACAGTGTTATCTGTCATGTCCAGCAATTTCTCATGTCACATCCAATTGTTTTCCACTTCCTCTTCAGAGAGTCTGCTACCAGTGCAGCTGAAGCCACCTGGAACAGATAGTTCCAGCATGGATGGTGATAGGATGGAGTGTCTCACATCAAACTGCTGGGCCCATGAAGGGATTGGTGACCCAAACCAGCCCAGTTAGCTTTCATTTCCCACAGAGTTGGTTCTCCAGTGACTCTTCCTTCCCCAAGCAGGATGTGCTTACCAAGAAAAAGAAATACCAGACACATGGAAGAGTAAAACAGGTTGAAGTGACTCCCTTCAGGGAGAGTGGAGGGTCTTCTTTAGTGCTGAAGGAGATAGAAAAATGGACAACTCTACAGAAGAGGGCATGAGACCAATTTTAGGCCTATAAAAGAGGTTTTTCCTCATTCTTCCCAATGAAGCTAAACTGAAGAGTCTCTCCCCTTAGCAAGACCTGTTCTTCCATATAGATGTTTCATGCTTGTTGTCCACCACGTGCACTTCCTCACATTTATGTCTACATGTCCCTTTCAGGTGGACCACGCCAGCCACAAGGATCTCAGCCTACGCGAACAAACGTACCTCCACAGCAGCGGCTCTCTCCTCAAGGACAGCAGCCCCAGAGTCCTCTGTCCACTTCCCCTCAACAAAGGTCACCTGGATCTCCACAGCAAGTCCGATCAGCAACTGGGTCCTCTCCAGTCCAGGCTTCCAAGGCGGGCGCATTCCCTCCACAGCAGCCTAGACCTCCTGCCCAAGGCCGGGCTCCAAGCCAGCCAAGCCCGACGGAAACATCCAAACAGCAAGTTGCCCCACACCCACACCTGAAGTAAGTGCTCTGATAACCTGCTACTATCTGTAGATACCCTGAGCTGACATGAAGAACATATCACCTGTTGTCAGGCAGAAGTAACCAGGGACAAAGACCTGCATAACTGTGAGTGACTTCAGAGGTATATATAAATATCCCTGGGCATAACGGGCCACCATTGACCTGTTGTCAGGAAGAAAAAGTTGTATTTGACATCACTAAGAATTCACATTCTTCCTCTTGTTCTTGTGCTCATTGTTAATCATGTGCTCTACCCTGGCCATATCAACACAGCCACTGCCTTCCCAGTAGGGTGTACACACCTTACAGGCTGTAAACAACACAATATGGCCCAGAAAGCTCAACAGGAGTCATTCCTTCACTATTCCCTGAATGCAGGAGCTACACAGCTTCTTTTCTGGGCAATTTTTTGCAATTGGTAGCAAAAAGGGAGGGGAGGGGGGGTAAGGGGAAGTGGCCCTCCTCATATATATGAAACTCCAGATGGTGACTGTATGTTGAAGTGCTCTTCTGGAGCAGAGCACACCAATGAATTATTGTTGATCTCTGATAGCAGCCTTGGCTGTCACCCTTCACAGAGCATATCTGGCTGGCACCATGGCAGGAAAGATTGGCAAAAAAAAGTCTGATGCTGACAAAAAGTTAACACGAGCAAATCGGTATGAACTGGCCAGAACAAAATATAGGCTAGGAATGAGAAGACAATTTCTAGGAATCAGAGGAGTGATATTCTGGAATAGGCTTTCAGTGATGATGTTTACATTAGCAAGACAAACCAAAAAAAGTGTACTTAAGGATCAAAATGTTGGTGTTAAGGATGCAGTCACCACACTATACATATTTCAGGTACTTGGTTTTCAGAGTCTGGTCTTGTGGTGGATACCTATTACTGACCAGAAGAAACCACTCATTGACTAAGCACAGTAGCAGGGAAAATTGGGAGATTTACTTTAAAAACACAGTCCTGAAGTTAAACACTAGCAGGTACATACCCAGCAGGAGCAGTGTGGCCAACCAAAAGACCTATATTACAGAGCTGACAGTCAGAGCACACAGGCTAGGGAGGGCAGGCAAATGCACACGTTGCAGGGGACATGGCTATCAACTTACCAAACCTCTTGTGCTCTCACAGCTGAAAGGACAGGGCTATCATTCATGGTACAGCTGATGAGAGACAGGTGACCTTCAGTATGAATCCATTCTTCTGCATTAGTAGTGAAATTACTTAACAGTTCCTCACAACGGCCGCGCCAAATGGCAGTTGCATACTTTTAGTCAGATGTTTTCATCAACTCTTACCAGTCTGGATTGAGCCACTTGTCCATGTCGCATCCTTTCCCAACTCCCCATTCTTAGATGTCTTAGCACATGGAGATTATCCTTGCTAACCTCTCCTTTTATTCTTGAATTTGTCTGTGTGATGGAACACAAAGCATCAGTAACCAGCTTTGAATTACCACCTTCTCCTGCTGAGCCAGAACTCTGTTTTCCATTTCAGCAAATCGCAGTCCCTGACAAACACCTTCAGCATATCTGAATCACCTCAGCGGGGAAATGCCAGTGAAGATGAAGCAAAAGCTGAGACCATCCGCAACCTGAGGAAATCATTTGCTAGCCTGTTTTCTGATTAACAGTTCTGCAGGTGGATCTGTGCTTTTGTCAGTCCTCACTCTACATAATAGCATACCTGATGTCATCCTGGAATACACTCAGTGGAACCAAGCGACTTACAACTACCACCTGGGTAAAGGGAATTTAGAAAACTACAGTTGTTTTAATACAAAGAAAATATTCTAATAACAGTCTGAAAAGTGACTGCATAAAAATGTCACTACTTCATTGTTTTTTCTGCATAATCAGATCTGTTCAAATGACTGAATTGTAAAGCAATTTTACTCTTGCTAACTTCTGTGGAGTCGACACAGTTATGACAGTGCAAACTGGGTTTTATTTTGATTTGTACATAGTCAATACAATTGCTAACTTCCAATTACTGAATTCTTGTTAAGGTTGACCTAAAAAACATGGGCTTCTTTCAGAAACACATATGCAAAGGCAGAGTCAAGAATAAGTACTCATTGACTGATAAAGTGAGCATGTTTGAGCATGGAAATACAGTGAACTGTGGAACTTCGTGATACCAACTTCATAAAAGGTCACTTTTCAGAGCAAAACTACATCCAAGTTAAATATGGTACCAGGCATCAGTAAGCGCCAAAGATCACATGAGCAGGTCATCCAGATGGACTCCTGGTTTATTCCAGATCTCTCTGCTCATAGCAGATAAAAGATCTCTGTTTCATGCCTTGCATTTATGTCCCCTGCACATGATCCCCAAGTTCTGAGAGAAAAACATTGTGTTCTAACCCTGTAGCCTTAGCTCAAAAATAACCTGAGAAATGGGTCTTCCACATAAAAAACAACTTCTTCCCCTGCCCCTGAAAACACCAGAGTTCACATTCACAGTTCACACAAATTCCAGACAAAACCCAGCTAAACTCCAAGCACTTTGGTGACTTGGTCACATCTGGCTAAGCATTTCCCTCAGGAAAGTGCCTAATTAATAGCAGAGCTGATGAAGTGCACATACTTGTGTGCTGAGTGTTCCATAATACCGAATGGACAGAGATATGGAGTGAAATCCTGTCTCCCTCCCTGAACTCCCACTGACTTCGCTGGGGTGAATGCAAAATGAATGCAAGGTGACAAACCTGCAACAGAACAGGAAAATTATACTTCACAAATAAGATGAGCTGGGTCCATCCAGAGACATCAAGCCATGGCAGGACATGTATGGGATTGCCCCAAGCTGGTCACAATAAGTATTAGTCCTCTCTAACCATCTCTGAGAATTATTCTTCCAGAGAAGACAGAGATGGATCTTCACCAGTGTGCTTTTTCTCTAAGCCTGCAACACTGAATGAAGCCATGTATGTGCCCATATACTAGAACTTGGATATCAAGAAACCCAGGAATGACACAAGCTATGTTCATGATTGCAAAAACCCACCCTGGGTAAATCCATGTATTTATAGCTATTTCTGCCAGGTGAGAACCCCCTTGCACCCTGTGAGCTCTGGTTATAATATACCTAATGCAGGTGTCAGTCCTCATCCCACCTCCTCAAAATACAGCTTCAAGGCCAGACTTGGCTTTGTGCTTCCCTTAGCAACTTCACCATGATGATACTTAGGAATGCCCAGGGAGGTCAGTAAGTTTTAAGTTAAAAAAATATCTCAGCCAATGGCACAGATCTTTGCTGTCACTTAAACCAGGAGATCCCCAAAACAGCAAAAGCAACAGCTGCATTTGCCATCTCGGATCTTATGATTCACTGGTGGGAATAAAGCCAAACATGGAAATCCTTCCTGCATAGCACCTGTAATGAACATCTAAATCCAATGCAGTCATCTGGACCTTGTATGACCTACCCCTGAGCAGGCCTTTGCACATATAATGGCAAGTAACAGCATAGCTTTTCCAGGTTGGAAGTCTCTCAAGAGACACATCTGGATCAATGATTTATACCTCAAGGCCAGTATTACAGGACCACCTTACTCTCTGATTATTTGTTTCTGTTGTTATTTTTGTCCCCAGTTCTGTGTTGTCCTTCAAGGTTTGCTAAGCAGTTTACAATGTAGCATCATAAATACATGTCATTGTCTGAGAAAAAAACCAGTCCCTGATGTTTTGGAGTCTCCAGGAGCAATAAAAGCATGACAAATGGGCTTGAGCAAGACTGGTCCCACTGGCAAGAATAGCAGATTAACAGGCTCCACTATATGGAGAAGAGGTAATACAATGCTGGCGGGAGAGGATTTCCTTCTGTAACACTTCCCTCAGCATGGTTTAATGCCTTTCCCTACTAAATGGTCACCAGAGATGCAGAGTCAGAAATAAAAGTTTACTGCCAGAATCCTCAACTGTTCTATCCCCTGAAACTCTTTATGTCTCCCTTACCAACACGACATATACAAAAAAAGTAACTAGTGACTAGTATGACACAGCCCCATAAATCGACCCCAGTTCATCACTGAAACCACAACAGCTGGATCATTTGCTGATGCTGCATTTGAACACAGCAGGGCTGTCCTCGAATGGACCACAGTAACAGGACAGCACTGCTGACTTGATACCTAACAGTGACTCAAGTATCTTAATTTGCCTACAGCTCCCAGCTGTCACCTTTCCAGGGACAAGCAAACAGAATTGCATCTCCCCTCCTTCTAGCTACAAGTACGAGCAACAGGCATTGTCAGCTTATCTTAGTTATTCCCATAGTTCCTGAAAAGCATCTCCATTTCTATTCATAGAAGTGCTTTAATGAAAACAGAGTTGATTTCCTGAGTTAAAATGATGAAAATCTACGCTGTGTCCTATGAATGTCCCAACAGCACAACTCAAGTCTACAATTATGATGCTCACATACTAGATGTTGTGGCTAGCAGGAGATTCACAAATGCATCATCCAAACCTCAGGTTGTCACCTTTGATGCCAGGTTTCTAGTCCAAAATCCCTACACTCCAACAAAGAGACAGAGGGAATACAAGCGGTATATTCTCCATTTACATGAATGGAAAACTAAGGTATACCCAAGAGGTATTTAGCTACCGAAATATAACAGCTGGAGCTAGGGGCAGTAAGAAGGCAACAGAAAAACTAGTAAATAGAAGCTACATTTAAATCACAGGGCAGACAAGCCCCACAGCATGCCTTGGGACATTTCTCACACAGTTGTGAAAACTGAACACCTGGTCAGAGCTTTCTTTTGTCTTGTTTGCTTTAGTTTTCTTCACATGGAAGCCAGGAAGCATGAGTAGGTTTGTGCATTTGGATCCAACCCAAGAAGGAGCTGGTAGGCAGCTATGACACCCACCCATATCCACCACCTGGAAAATTAGTTTCCATTTTGCTGTTTAAATACAAACTGAGAAACATCTTGATTTTCCTGTCATAGCTAGGTGTGGTATTTCAAGAGAAATGTCATTTACATTCCCAGGCAAGCTAAAGTCCAGAAGAACAGCAGTCCTACTTGTAAATGCAGAGTACTTTACTGTCTTCCACTAACCACATAAGACTTTACACCCTGTGTATGGCTCAGCTGCTTCACATCTGGTTGGGTCTAAGTTTGATGAGTAAGATAAAACAATAAATAGAAAAGCCAAGGAAAATAGTTCCTTATTTGCAAGTGACTCTTAGTAGCAACGTTAACAGTGTTGGGTACTGATGAATAGTACAGGTAAGAAATGCCCATCTTCAGGCATTTCATCTTTTGTGACTTCTCTTTTATAGAAGTTTACAACAGGAATCACACACACACTTGACTTAGGAGCTGGCAAATAAACAAAGCAAGCAGTTAGTTTTCAAGTATTTCCTCTGTTTTGTCTTCTAATTTTATACTGCTGGCCCCGAGATATTCACTTTATATTTCATATCCTGTTTTATGAATAACAGGAACTCCTCTTTAAGGAACTTGACAGTTCCAGGTAATCAGGTTCCTTTATCTTTGGCTCACAATACCTTTACTACAATGTGAAGGACAACAAAAATGGGGAGGAATATCTTCAGGTCCTTTAGTGGTATATGTGTAAAAAGGCTGAGTTCATGTCTTCAAAAAAAAAAAAAACATTCAAATGACAAAATCCAGGATAAACTGAACCTCTGGCATCAGCCTGGCAGAAGTATAACTTCATGGTTGTCTTCATGGCAGACAGAGCCCAATTCCAGAGAAGGACACAGCCTGCCAGCAGGGTAAGTCCCGCGATTGTCACCAAGGCAATGGCCATGCGAGTACCACTGGCACCACAAAACTGACTTATCTCACATGCACAGAGATCATTGTTCCCAGGAATAACTTGAAAAAAAAAACGAAAAGGGTAAGTTACAGCTTTAACTGATAAAATAATTTGTATAACCTTTTCTGAATATTATGAATTCATTGCTGAAGCACTCATCACAAGGACAAGATGGTGCAAGACCAGCGCAGTGTAGATTTCCCTTTTCCTTTTTATAGGGAATATAGAGAAACACTGTAAGCTTCTTTACAGAGGTCTGACTATGAATTTCACTTGTGAAAATTCTTTTGGAACAAGACAATTCAACCACTGTAGGTAAATGCTGAAAGTTAAGGATCATCTTGATATTGAAGGGAATTCGTTGCTGTGAAGTAGAAAAGGGAAGAAAGAAGCAATACAACTTTTGACAGCAAAATAAAGTATTATATTTTACTTGGCAAAACTTCCTGACCCTACTGAAGTCAGCTGATTTTATACAAAACAAGATGAGTCACTGAAATATCACCTGAAAAAGCACATAAGTATTACTGATTAAAGAGCTTGTATTTAACAGGAAATGCCGTTCCATTTCCACTGTTGGAATTTCAAAAAGGTTTTAGAAAATAGTATCAGTTGTCACAACAGTCATCAGTACCATTTACATTTATAGAAACACTGAGATCAATCAGCTTAAAAAATAGGTAAGGAATTAAAAGTTCTAGCAAAGTTCAGTCATTCTGGTCTTCCTTTAATTGAGCTCCAGTGTCAGCCTGCAGATCTCATCAGGAGACTTTAACAGTGGTCTTGTTAGTTGCTCATTAGTTAATAAGACAATACTTGAAAGGTGCTCATAACATGCTACAATACATTTCTTTTTGGTAAGATATAATCTGATACTTAAGTAATGGAATTAAATGGAATTCACTGAACTGAAGTGAGAATTCATTCTGCTTCTCATGTTGTTGTGACCCCATTTCCACTGCAACCAGGTCAGCCTATTTAATTCCTTAAGTCAGACAGGGAGAGAAGATGCATTTTTGCACCACTTTTAGTTCACACACAGTAAATGCAGCCATGTACTACAGATCCTTATTTGTAAAGTCAAGGAGAAAGACAAAAGTTTTGCTGCTGATTCTTTGTAAAGTTGCTCTGCTTCTGTTTAGACTTCTGAGTTGCACTGTAGCATGACTTTACTCAGTTGTTTGCAAAATGAATTCATTTGTGTTCTAATACTTCTATTGTAAAGAAAATTCCTTCCCTGTATTCTTTGTGCATTAAGTAACAATACAAAAATGCTTTTTACCTAATAAAACATTACAGGAAAAAGGAAACAACATATTCAAAAATATCCATGAACACACATCTACCATGACAGTGGTAGTATCCTGTTCTATGTGGTACATGGTAACTTTTTTGTTAATAAAGATTATTAATTAGCCTGGTAGATTTTAAACATCATCATTTCTCCTGGAAATTTAGTAAAACTCTTCAAATAAGACAGACAAGTATAGGGTTTGTATTTAAAGTGCTCTTTATCTGATGCAGCAAGTATTTGGTCGGTATCCTTCTGGTCTGTAAGTAGCACTTCACAGACAACTAAGGGCAAGGAGGAGGGGAAGGAGAACAAACTGCTCTAAGTTGTAGCTCTTCGTGAAACAGACCTGAGTGCCAGGTGGTACAGCACTACCAGAGCACAAAACAAACACAGCCTTTTTGGCTGGAACACTACCATGCACACATGTTCTTGACACAATCTGAAGAGAAGGCAGGTGTTAGTGCCTGGGATTTGCAATCTCCTGCAGTTAGGAAGCAAGCTCAGCGACTAGAAAACTCACTGCAGGAAAAAGCCTCAATCAAATGAACGCACGGCGAATGTCCATGGGGCGGCCCCGGCTGGGTCTGGGTGGAAACCTGTCATTGGGACCAGCTCGTCCTGGAAGCGTAGGGCTTGCTCCAGGCAAGGAACCAATGGGGTCAAAGGGTGGTCTGAATGGAGGGAACTGACCTGGTGCTTCTCCCTGGCCAGGAATGAGTGAGTTAATTGGGTCTCCAACATACGGAAGTGTTGGTCTCTCATCATATTCTCCACCAATGATCATTGGGGGATAGATTGGGTTTGATGGGAATGGGTTGGGAGGAAAGGGATTAGGATAGAATGGGTTGGGATGAAAGGGGATTGGATGAGGTATAGGGGGCAGAAACATCATGTGCCTCCATCTCAGGGCCTCCTTCTTCTGTTTCAACTTTTTCTTGTATAGCTGCAGACAGAAAAAGAAGGCATTTTAAAGCTCTGTAAGTGTTCCAGCTTCAGCAGTTGTATTCAGTTTTATGGTACTTCTCAAAAAAGTGCTCCTCACCAGTCTGAAAACCCAGAGCGGCAACTCCCCTGCTTGCCAAAGCCCAGACACAGCATCTTTGGAAGATCTCTAACCCACAATTCAGGCACACACCATGTAACTTGTTGATGCTGCTTTCCCCTATTCCGACGAACATGCATACATGGAACGCCATACTTTTAAACTAAAATTTAACTCATTACTGCCTCCCAAAATCTGTGCTTAATTCTCAAATTAGACTCATCTCAGAGAGATTATATAAAAAAGCCACCTACTTCTTTCCAGTCTGTATCACGAGGCCTTGCAATAGGATCTACAAAGAGAAGGAAAAAATTAGGAAAAGCAAGTAGCATTTGTGCCACAGGTGCCCAGAGTTTGTCAGAAGTTGCAGAATAATCAAGACAGGAAAAAACACTATTTGGTCAATACATCCTTTCATAAAGATAATGCATCTTAAAAAATATAAAGCTCCAGGACCATTTAACAGGTAATCTACTTGCACACTCATTCTGTGTAAAGCATTACCTCCAAATGGTACTAAGTAGAGAAATCCCAGAAATACTGTCCCCACCTGTGCCTTCTGACAGCACTTCCCTTGACTACCTTTGTTTCTTCAATCCTGTGTGAGAAATTGTAGCAGGAATATATCCTCCCTCCACTTCCTAATATCTGCAATAGCCAGTACACCAGAGTAGCAAAGGAAACAGATGAAAACAAGGAAGGCCTGCACCACACAATGGGAAGAACCACATGGTCCACCAGTAATGGCTCAGAAGATTGTCAGCAATTTTCCTGACTTAACACTGTGCATCCACCTGAATTACAGCTGACCAACTGCACTGCATTTCCTCAGAGTGTTTAAATAACATTACCGGTTGCCTGAGGAGCCTCTTATCAAAATCTGTCACACCTAATCCCTCTGTTAAAATGAAGCAATTAGAGAAAGATGTGCCTCGACATTACCTCGGAAATCCCGCAGATACATAAACCTCCACAGAAGCTGGTCATTTGAAGCTGTGTAAAGATCACGGCAAACAGCAGAGAGAGAGATGAGTGAACGGACATCTAGAAGCCTGAAAATCCGAAGCTTGAGCTCAAGAGGAAGGACCACTAACCCAAACACATCTGGCAAGTTCAGAGCTACACAGTGAAGAAAACAGAAGTATCACTTAAGTGGTGTGGAGTTTATCTCTAAAGACCCTAAAAGAAAGAAAGAACATCATAATCTTTCCCTTAAATCCTCTCTCCTTCGTACCTGAGTTGCACCACTTTTCTCAGCAACTACTGTGATGTGACTTCTTGCAAAACAGACCTCTTGCAACTCTAAGTACACCTATAGAGTGCACGAAATAGGGCAAATGACACTTTATACTGACCACTGCGCCTAAGAAACATCCCAAACATCTAACTTTATTTATAGGCTACAGAACAAAAGAATATGTAAAGGAAAAAAGACCTGCCCAATTTCATGAGTCTGCAAAATACACATTAAGTACAGAGCACATGCTTCACATAAAACCTTCCTGCACTGAAGTCTAGAGGGAATTCCATTGAATAGTCTTCAGAACACAAAGCTGAGACCTTTTACAGCAGTAACTATGCAGGGACAGCCTGGCTTCCTACTGCCTCACAAACACCAGCTTGGGTTACTTCCTAACATCCCTTCCAAGCCCTCAATGAACAGTTACTGACAAGATCATTACTGAGGTTAGACTTCCAAATATGATGCTATACAAATTTTTCTGTATTGACAAAGAAATAGTTCAAAACTATAGAACTACTGCTACAAAAATATTATGGTATGATTTTCTCATCATTAAGCGTGAAAAACAGCCACTCCATTTCAGTCTCTGAATTGAGACTAGAGCAATGAAAAATTAAAACTAGAATTATATTAATATTTTCTCAGTTACAAAGATCAATATAATTTCTTTAGAATATATATATTACTTTATGCTTATTTTTATATAGCCATCACTGAGAAGCTGTTTCTAACACTTTTCCTTCAAGGTTTTTGATAGACCCCCTCCCTTCCATCCTCACAAATTACGTATCATCTCTAACATAAATATTTTCTCTCACCTTGTCGGGCAGCAGCCAGGAGAGAGTAAACCAGCTGGTCTTTAAAGAGGCGGGATAACTTCTGAAGGTCTTTGTAAACACCTGCAACCTTCTCTATCAAAGAAGAGAGGTAAAAAGCTTAACTTCAAAAGTTTATAACGCAAAAATTATATGAGAATTACAGTTTTCTTGTAAGCAGAACTCTAAGCTGCTTGTGATCTCGATGGGAGCAGGTCTGCAGCTACAGTGTTAACTTGCTTGCAACAAGTCAGTCATTGGCAACTAGAGACCATTTCCATGGTCAGGCTCAGCTTTCCCTTTGGCCTCAAAAAGCACAGGTAAGGGGAAGACTTGAGTTATCCAGAAACAAACCGACTCTCAAGCTGCCAGAGACTCCTTTGTCAGATTACAAAGCTCATGTGTAACATACAGCTGTGTTCTAAATGCCTGAAATAATAATTTTTCTGACAGAAGTGGTTATGCATTCTGTTCTCTGAAGAAAGGAGAGCCAGAAGACTCTACTGTTATATTGGATACATTTCAGTACTCAGTTCTTCTTCAATTAGACTTATACACCAGTGACTGGGACTACTCAGAACATATCGTAGGACATCAAGTCAGTCTCAACTGCCAATAAAGCAGCTCATCTACTTCAGAGAACAAAACACTAGTCAGGCCTGTGCTCACAAGGATCCACATCAATCTGCCCTTCTCTGCTTCCTTGACTTAGTCTTCCCTCCAGTTTTGGCACTCTGGAGAAACCTATGTGGCCAGTACATGTTTTCTGACAAAAAGAATTTAACCATTACAGTGCCACAACAAGAGTGTAGGTACCACCAGCCTCTGAAGCCCTGAGTTGTCAGGCAGAAAGGGGTATTTTCCAGCACTGCTGTCCCAGAGATCCACACACACACTTAGGACCTCATAAATTACAGGCATAGGGGCCAAAGGATAAATTGGACTTTGCAAGGTTCTTTTCTAACACTTAATCCAAGAAATACAATTTGTTTTCATAAAATATGAATAAATGGCTACACTCTGAATTCCTTTTACCACAAAGTTATGACTAATCTAAATGGTAACTACATTTTTATTCTTTTTTGCTATTCTGTACCTATTTGGTGCTATACTAAAGCATCTTTTTACCCACTGTGTCAATTCTTTGCTTTTCAGTTTACTACTATGAGTATCATAGCTCAACCATACCTGGGTCCTGAAAGGAAACAAAGGATGCTGGCAATAGCTGGATCCTCTTAACACTTTTAATCTCGTTGTTGATTTTTAATGTTGCTGCAAATATAAAAAAAAAAAGACACTTCAAAACTTAAAACATGCTGAGAGATGACAAAGACCACTTCATTACTGCTTTACTCTTTAGAGATGTTTTACTTTCCTCCCTTACTAGAACCCAGAAGGAAAATACCCAACTATAGCAAGCAGGTAGACAAATAAAAACTTTAAAAAAAAAAAGGCATTTAAAATAACAAAGCAGCAACCAAGCATTACCTTCAACAATTCTATCACATGAAAAGAGATGTAACACAGAAGTTTACTTTATGAACACTCTATGCATGGCAGCTATAACACTGTCCTAAATCTAACCTTAACCCAACTTGGTTAAAACATCTGATCACAATACATACAGGTTCTGAGAAAACATGTGTGCTTATACAAATTGGCAAAATCAGTTACAAGTTTTACACAGAAACATAAAAGATTTAATCGAAGATTAAAATTAGAACCAAGTCCCAATTTAATATTGTTTCCACAAAAATGTGGAAATACTAAATAAAATACTAAAATACTAAATAAAATAAAGAATAGAAAGGAAAAAAAAGACAAAAAAAATCTCAAAAAACCCATCAAGTGATACGGAAGTTGCTTCAAAAAAATAGACTTCTATAATTTTTCTGGTCTGAATGTCTTAAACTAAAAACAATTTTTGAGATCACAGTTAGTGTACTACAGGAAGGATTATACATCAGAGCTAAAGAATACATAGTCTGGAAGTTTTAAGTCTAGCAAAGAACATAAGACACAATACTGTAGCTGGAGCAGATCTACTTCTTTTCATGTCTGGCAATGTATATCAAAGTTCATATGAAATGAGACACAAAAAATTTCTAAAACATTGTTGTGAAAAGACCAGCTGAATCTCCTAAGGACTGATCTGTTATAATTAGAGGGAGACAAACAGTTAACACAGACACCAGAAATGCCACGAGTATTCAGCACCAGGAAGTGGCATCTCCTGCACCTCAGCAACCCAAGTAATAAAGGTGCAGCTCAAAACTTACCTCACAGAAGTGCATATAAGTTTTCTCTTGCTAAACAATGGTGATACTTAGCAATGTGCATCCAAGATAAAAATTTTACTGACTCACCATTAATAGCAACAAGATCTCCCAGAGGCACACAAGTCAAACCAGCAGAACCTTCCTCGCAAAGGGGATGTGTGTACTGTAGCTTATAAACACCATTCCCCCTCCATTTCTCTGGCATAGAGACTGCCTTGGCTTCTGTCCCCTAAAAATGCAAAGAGGTAACACACTGTCACACTTTAGCAGTGTACCAATGCTGAGGGGTAAGAAAAGGACTAAAAGTTAAGAAATTGCAGAATGATGTTTGCAATTCAACTCTTGGGTCAGTTGTAATGCACATTATGACACAGTGATTATGAGTATGTGTGATTATACACTATTTTCCCCAGAAGAGTAAATATAAGGTGAAGTTTAGTAATTTTTTGTCCTGACAGGAAAGGTTTTTCAGTGATCACTCACACCTATTTCTTTGAGATACATGCTTCATTCTGTCACCCATTCCAGCATTCCAATAGCTCCTGCACGTACATTAATTTGCTGCACAAAAAACATGTTGTTGCACCTTTTCTGTGAACTTACAATATCTGACAGGGTTGTAAGAATCATAGTTTGAAGTTAATCTGAAAATTTGAGTCAACTAACAGTTTTTCTTTCAACTTCAGTATGAAAAGGCTCAGATGGAATCCCAGGGGGTGGATATGACATAACCACAAGTATAAGTAGATTCTTTCCTCTTAAATCTGTAAAGCAATTGTCTTCCCTACTTCCGAGCCTGCTCACTGACATAAACAAACTTTCTTCCCAGTGGTAAATGTATTCTTCAGGTAGTATTTCAAATTATGGGATGTAATAAACTTAGCAGATTTATTAAATTGGTATTGGTCAACCAGATAACCACATGTGCTTAGTTAGCCTCACTGCAAGAAAAAAATATGGGAATTTAAACACCTTTCCTCACATCAAGTCTTCTTCTGCATGTTCAGCCACTTATGAGTAAATATTAAATGCAAATGGAAGGGAAAAAGTGAATTCACACATGGCACAGAGGTATTGCCATAGGTGCTCAAGTACAATACCTCTACAGATTAGTGGAACCAAAGCCTAACAACACTTAGCTGAAGTTCATATTGAATTGGAGACAATATTTTGGCAGACCTAGGCCTTGCTAAGCACCACTTGAGCAGGCTACCATTGAGATGACACTGACACTTAAGGCAGTACTTTGATGAAGTGCTACAATTTAAGCACATCTACACATGCTCAAGAGCATAAAGTAGAAACAGAAGGTTATCAGCTGGGTCCTAGGGAGGCTGAGGACCAAAAGAAACACAGGGACAGGTCTTTTCTCTTGCACCTAAAATCTGCTCTAGTCTTTAGCCCAAAGAATTACTGGTCAGGGAAATCAGAGAAGCTGGAACTTCAGCAGCCCCTGCTGCCAACTCACATATACAATGCAGAAGCAGATCCTCAGATGGATCTTGTATTACACACTCCCATGATATTCCATAGCTTTCTCACACTGACCAAGAAATTTCTATTTGCTTGTGCACCTACCTACCTGAGGTACATAGCCTGTCTCCATCATGAGCAGATGAACCAGAACAATCAAGGCATCAGTGGCACTAGTACACTCAGCAGAAAGGTAGAGCATCTCCAAGGAATGGGGTATTTCACCATCAGCAGCTTCACTGCACAGCATGGGTTCCGAGGGATAGGAGCCTGTACCTTCTTCCAGGTCAACATCTTCTGGGACTAATCCAGAAGGAAATTCTAAGCTGGATCCTGCCTTCAGGAGAAAGCAAAAAATAACTTTGTTCAGAAAATTACACCTCTGTATACATCAATACTTTACACCAATATTTTACATCAATATTTTGCTTATTCCATTTCCCATGATTTCCCATACAAGTTGTACATATAAGATTCATTACACCTCCATTTTCCAGCATTCCAGATGGAGACTGGGATTATATACATAACCTCTGTATCTTTTAATCTTTATAATACAAGTGCTTCATTAAAGGATCTGTCATTTTATTGCATACACAAATTGAAGACAACATGGTAATACTATATTAAATCTTCAGAATTAGAATTTTTGCAACATACACAGGAATAATTTAATCACTGTAGTATCACCATTAATTTGAACTTAGCCAACATGCATGGCAAGTAACCAAAATGGTAGCTGGGACTGTCAACAAACACAACAGGCCTAAACAGCAGGGAAAAAAAATCCATGGAGTGCATCTGCTGTCACTTAAGGAGGACTGTGGCTTTATTGTAACTTCCTTTCTTCTACAAAAATCATACCATGTTATTAAGTTATCTGACAAAACTACAGACACATTACAAAAATAAAAAAGTAGAAAGGGAAAGGTCATGAAAGGAAAAAATAAGAGCCCAATTCCAACAGGCAGTGCCTGTTGCAACTGCTCAGTACCTACAATCAGTTTCCTCAAGAAGACAGCGCTGAGGCAGGTAAGAAACATAATCCTAATTTCCTTAGGAAAAGTGCATGTTCCAGCAAAAACATTCACTCCTGTAAAAACGTCAGATCTAAAACACTTTAGGCTCTCTGAATTAGCTTCTGTGCCACAGGTAATATACAATGTAGAGAGACAAATTTCCATTCAAATAACTGGATAAACACTGGACAGGTATTAGGAGCCAAATATTCTGAAGAGACTCTCTCCTGTAGAGTACAGTAATTGACACAACAACATACCTTCTTTTTTGCCTTGTGCTGTACAGGACAATTCTCATCTACTTACCCTCTCATCACTCTTTTGTACTTCCCCCTGAGCTTTCTGGTTGTCAGATTGCTCATTCTGCCCTTCTTCTTTTGGACTGTTTGCCTCGCTGTTGTTGGGGGTCAAGGTGGACGGCTCACGACCATTCTGAAGTGGGGGAGGAGGAGGAGTAGGAGCAGAAGGAGGAGGAGGAGGTAGGCTGGGTTGCCCATCTGCTTCTTCTAGAAGTAAGCATATCAAATCACCAGAAACAATCCCGTACGAAGCTAAGGTCTTCTGATCCTCTGTGAGAGCATCTTTTCTGTTCAATGTTATTGAAAACTTGGTATCAGAACTGAAAAATAAAAGTAAAAAAAAAAACAAAAGTAAGGAAACATGGTTGGCTGCAACTGGGTAACTGCATACAGAGGTATATATGCCTGGACATGGCACTTAGTGCTATGGTTCAGCTGACATGGTGGTGATCAGACAAAGGCTGGACTTGATGATCCTGGAGGTCTTTTCTGACCTTAATGATTCCACGACTCTATAGTTAGAAATGCATACTCCGTATTACAACAGTACTATGCCATGGGGTTTAATCCATTAATAATGAGCTACGTATTAGAGAAAGAGTGAGGGCAAAAAAAATGTATGAAATTATTTCCCCCCATGTTTCTCTCTAGGTACATTTTAAGCAACTGTAGCTGCTTGGTAGATAAAACTTCATTTACAGAAATTTCTCATAAAAAAGTTACAAGCAAAAGCGAACAAATGCCCTTCAAATTCGAAGATATCACACCTAGGGAAACAAGCTTAAAATAAACTAGTGGCTGAGATTATTTAAAAACAAATACTGCTGAAGACTCAACCATCTTGCTTTCTCATGAAGCAAAACATTACTTTCAAAGATCAGCAGCTGTCCTACAGGATGGTAGTCGCAAATGAGGGTAATAAGATAAGATGCTTCAGGGTAAGCACGGATGAAAAAAAAATAAATAGAAACGAAACTGGTTAGCAGGGAAGCAGCTACCCTAAAACACACCCACTGTAGCAAGACAAGCAGCAACTTCAGATTTCTCCTGCCCACGTCACACGTGAATCACCAGTGAAACACCAGTATATCGGACCTAATTAGAGGTTTGCGGTACAAACCCTTCAGCCACCGCCAAAAAAATCCCCTTTTGTAGGCGATTCTTAAATTGGTTCTGCAGACTTCACTCTCCTACAGAGTATGCCGTGAGTTCTTCACAGATAAAACGTTTACGAAATTTAAACCCGGGGACTCTCCAGGAAGCCTGAGGGAACTGTAAAACTGACACCCTGCACCCCCGGTGTAACGTAAGGGCCACGCACAAACCCCGGTCAGCTCTGACTGAGTTGCGGATTCGCGTTTCGCAGCCGAGCACGCCCGAAGTTTTGCTCTCCCGTTCCGCAGCGACCAGCCGGGAAGCAGCACGCGTCCCGGGCGCTGCAGGAGCCGGGGCAGCAGGAGCCGGGGCACCCCCGTGCGAGGGGAAAAGCCCTTCAATCCCCCGGGACGCGCTCCCCGGCACGGCCGCGCCCGACCGGCAGGGGGCAGCACTGCGTCCGGGGGGTCGCGGGGGGCAGACTCCCCCTCTTACCCCCCCCGCGTGGTACGGCCCCGCCGCCCCCCTCGGGCCCCCCAATGGTTTGGTCCGCACGGTACCTGTACCCCCAGGCGGGCAGCAGGGCCGCGCGCAGCTGCGCGCGCAGCTCCCCCAGCGTTGGCTCCGCCCCCGGCAGCTCCAGGGCCGCCGTTCGCTTCTGCAGCCGCACGCGGAGCTTCATCGCGGCGGCGGCGCCACCGGGGTATGGGGGGAGTGTCTCCGCTCCCCCCTCGCGCCCCGAGCGGGCCCCGCCGGGCGGTGGCGGCGACAGTGGGGAAGGTGGCGGCAAGGCGCGGGCGCAAGGGCTGCCGGGCCGGGCCGGGCCGCGCCGTTGTTTTGGTTGTCGCGGCACCGCCTCAGCCCGGCCCCGGCCCCGCCCCCGATCGCTGCCTCGGCGTGCCGCGCTCTGACCTGCGCGGCGGCGGCGGCCCCGCCGGGCGGCGGCGGCGACAGTGGGGAAGGTGGCGGCAAGACGCGGGCTCAAGGGCTGCCGGGCCGGGCCGGGCCGGGCCGCGCCGTTGTGTTGGTTTTCGCAGCACCGCCTCAGCCTGGCCCGGCCCCGGCCCCGATCGCTGCCTCGGCGTGCCGCGCTCTGACCTGCGCGGCGGCGGCGGCCCCGCCCGGCCGCGATCGATGATTGGGCGTTTGGCTGCGCGCGCGCCCCCTCAGGCGGTGTGGGCGGAGCTGCCATTTTGCGGGTGCGACCCCGGCTGTGCCTGTAGGTGCTACTCCGTCCGCGTCAGCCCATACCCTGCCACCGACGGGAGTGATCCCTGCGCCCTGGCTGCCCTCCTCCTCCTCAGTGTGACACCGGGTCAGATGGTGTTACAGAATCACGGAATCAACTAGGTTGGAATCCTCTGAGATCGTTGAGTCCAACCTGTGACCGAACACCACCTTGTCTACCAGACCATGGCACTAAGTGCCATGTCCAGTCTCTTCTTAGACACCTCCATGGACAGTGACTCCACCACCTCCCTGGGCAACCCATTCCAATGTCCAGTCACACTTTCTGTGTAGAACTTCTTCCTAATGTCCAACCTAAACCTCCCCTGGCACAGCTTAAGACTGTGCCCTCTTGTCCCACTGCTGGTTACCTGGGAGAAGAGACCAACCCCCACCTGGCAACA
Organism: Manacus candei; assembly: GCF_025592945.1. Lineage (NCBI taxonomy): Eukaryota > Metazoa > Chordata > Aves > Passeriformes > Pipridae > Manacus > Manacus candei. The sequence goes on from NW_026138066.1 coordinate 9,602,952, forward strand.
GCCTCCCCTCAGATAGTTGGTAGAGTGTGATGAGGTGTCCCCTGAGCCTCCTCTACAGGCTAAACAGCCCCAGCTCCCACAGCTGCTCCTCATCGGACTTGTCATCCAGTCCTTTCACCAACCTCGTTGCCCTTCTTTGGACATGCTCCAGCACCTCAGTATCCTTCCTAAATTGTTCTGAAGCCAAAAATGCCAGCGAAAGCCTGGTGCTGGCTGCATGTCAAGCCATTGGCAAGGCTCATGGAAATGCACAAGGGGAAGGGCTGAAGGAGGATGCTGCCCCTGAGACTGTTTAGTTTTATAAAGGAACCTGATTTTTCTAGACCAGACTACTGAGTTGTCATCTCAGAAGTGGTGTTACAACACCTTTGGTCAAATAACCTCACCGGAAGTATTAAGTGGTACAAACTGAAGTTTACTGGCTCTAGGTCACCTGTCAAACATGGGAGAAAATCCCCTCCCTACATCTTGTATCTCTATGAAAAGGACTCTCAGGTTTATCTGGAAATAAACACTCTACTACTAAGAGTACTAGTAGTAGTACTAGTACTTAATACTACTAAGTATAATGTTGATTGGGGGAATAATGTAAAAGGCACAATTTATTTAAGTTTTCACTTTGTTTAATGAATTATGCTGAATTCAAAAAGCAGTGAATTCAGAGGTAACTTAGAAAAATGCATATTCTCAGATCATCTTGGGGTTTTTTCTAATGATAAAATTTACTTACATTTCTTCATACAAAGAATAATACAAGAAATGTGAGGTGCAGGAAAACTGGTATACTTTCGAGAAGTATAATACTTAAATAATAAGAGAAATCCAAAGACCTAGCTTGCACAGCTATCACAAAATACAACTGCTTATTAGGGCCTTATTCACATTACTTAACCTTATAGAAACGACCCTACTTGTGTCCTTTCAGCACTTAGAGAGCCAGTCAGAAAAAGGACACTGAAACTTCAAAAATTCTCTCATGTGGAATTTCCTTTATGCCGTCTGAACATGGTCATCCAACCCAGGAAAATGTGGTTGCTAAATTTTCATTTAAAGTTCACCGTCAGATACATCTAAAACTGAAGGGCAACCATCATCTTTTTTCAACATGTCAATAAATTCCTCAGTGGAAAGGTGATGAAAGGAAAGGCAAGGAGTCTACTGAGGTGGAACACCACTCATTCAGCAATGGAAGAGCTGATGCTCGTTACAATCAGCTCAGTGTAACTTATCAGGCTCTCAATGACAAACATTAAAACAAGTGATTTCCTGAGAACCTGCACCCTTTGCCACCCCCCTTTTTGGAGGAATGCTTAGGTTGTTGTCATCAAATGGGGTCACATCCTGGCTAAATCCAGAAGAGCGGGTTGATGGAGCAGAGGGGGATGAGAACGGAATTGGCAAGAAGGGTAGAAAGGACTGTGCCTGTCAGAAACTCTGCTTTGCACTCTCTGAAGAAGGTTGAATCCAAAGTGAGTCATGCTGCTGCCTCAACCATTTTCCATTGGCCATGAATGTCCTGCTATGTTTCATTCTTTAGAATTATCCCTGTCCCAACCACATGCTGTTATCCCACTGGCTCCAGGGCATTTTAGTCTATGCTCTTTTGAAAGGGTGGAGGAGGCTTCCCTTCTCTGGGAAATGTCCCTGGCTACAGTTGTGGTGCTGCCAGGAGAACCACCATTTCAGTAACTTGCACAAGCTGAAGTGATTGTGTGGCATAAAATGGTTCGTTTCTCAGAGGTTGGCTATACTCACTGTTAGGTAACCAGCTACATGAGTTACAAGTGAGCATTTCTGCTGCCATTCTGTGAATTTTTCCTTTGAATTTTATGAGTCATGCCATAATGTAAGGTTTAGACACGTTTTCCACACAGCACTATTAAACAGGAAAACCTAGGAGACAGTTAGGATGAAAGGCTAAAACATTTTCCTCAGCTTTCAAGTCTGGAAAATTTCAAATGACTCAACACTACCATTATTTTTTTTCCCTCACACATCATCCTAGAAGAAAGGGCTATTATTTTATGAGTTACAGTTTTTCTCCACCATTTTAATTTTGTCTCAGTCTGCAGACAAAAGATTTTCAATGGCCACATATGGCATTGACCTCAGGCTGGGAAGGGCACATGCAAAACAGTACAGGAAACCTGTGTGCTTAAAACCTTGAAAAAATGGTTGTGTAGAGAAGAATTTTGACTTTCAGTATAGTTCACTCTTATCAGAAATTGTGAATTATTTTTAAGTAATTCCTTAAGATAATACACAGTATGGTGACAAAAGAAAGCTCCTTGTCAGTAGTTTAGAATGGTTGTTAAAGACAATATTGTTTCTCAACTCAAAGAATTTTATTGAGGATTTTTCTTCCCCACATGATCAGTGTGAAACACAAGCAATAGAACCTGTTCCACCAAAGCAGTAAAATCCTACTGATAGTCCTAGTGGGTTCTCTTGAGAAACTTGAAACTTAAAGCTGTAGTACTGTTGACCTAGTCCTGTGGCAGAGGAGAACTGTAAAGAGTAAAGGTCTCTTTGGTTCAGTTACATACCTCATGGAAATATTTTTTCTTCCTGAAAGTTGAGTGTGGTAATAAAGCTGTGAGACAGTGGACCTTTTCCATTACTTTTCTTTATGTATTTACCACTACAAAGAATGTATTTTATAATATATATAAGTAAATATGTTTGTGTGTATATGTTAAACCTTATGATACACATATTTTGAATGACAAGGGTCACACTGAAACCTGTGAAAGAGGGTGGAATGAGAAGAAGGGTATGAAGGCTAGAGTATCATCAGGAGATCTGTGAAAGTCTGAAGTGGCGTTTTAAATGTGCCAATGGAGGAGGAGGTTCAAATCAAAGCTAGTGGAGAGAACCTCCTAACTTCTTACAGTTTGCTAGTGGTCAACTTTGCTCCTAAAAGGTATTTTAAAGCCCATTGTGCTGTTGCTCTGTAGCCAATACATTTAGTGGAGCTCTGCTTTACACTGTCTCAGATTGGTTGAATACAGATGACTCTTAAGCAGTGTCTGGAGTTTGCTCATGTAGCTCTTAACTGCACTGTTTCTGATTAAAATCTTGATCACAGGGAGCAAAGGACCTTTCAGTGGGTTTTCTGGAGTTTGCCAGATTTCTTCAAACCTTTTTAGCTACAGCTACATTTTGTTGGATTTATGTATTTTTAAACAGTATTAAATTGCTGGGAGTTGTGTGCACTCCGAGATCAGAGTTTGATATCTTTGCATTAGCAGATGAAAATCATGTTTCTCTGGGTAATAAAAAGAGGCTCAGGTTTTTCCTAGGGAGGTTATTGCATCCACCTTCTAGGAATCTTACAGGACTGCAATCTGTGTGAAACCAGGGTGGTAGCTGCTGAGGGTGAGAGAGTTCCTCATGCTGCTGTCAGCTCCGTGAAAGTAACAGAATGGTCGGACAAGACTCTAAGAGTGAGCCAACAACTGGGAGAGAAGGAAGCTTAGAACAGAACTGTGCAAATGATGGACTCAGGTCTGAATCTAGGCAATTCAGATTTCAGACAAATAAGGCCTGCTGCATTTCTGCTCAGGGTCTCAATATATCTTACTCTTCTACTGTCTCTTGGGAACCAGCTTAAGTGCACCCTTACAGTTCTTAGCTGTGAGGGCAGCGTGCAGGGCAGCACTAGAACAAGGACACTGATTTTTGTTTCACTAAATGGTCTTTGGTAAAAATGAACCTTGTGGTCCTGGGAGGCTCCAGTGCAAGGATAAGGCAGTTACAGAGGTCAGCAAAATTAACTCAATGGATCCAAACAGCGATGATGGTTTTTTTCCATCAGCTCATCAGACAACTGCCTCCCAACATTGTTATCCATTGTTAATGGAATCTGTGTAGGCATTGCAGCTATGCTATTTATTTTGCAGCCTGACACAGATTAATAGTTCTCTGGCAATCCTGCTCCAAGGTTTTGAAAGCCTTTATGAAGGGCATCAGTAGTCAAGCCACGCTCAGGAAAAGCTGTGGTAACACAAAGCTTTTGCAGAGCCTCTGAAAAACAGGGGGTGCCCTAGACATACTCACAGATACAACCTGTGGGGGCAGGGGTGGCTGTTGCCTCCTGTGGATTCTGTTGGAAGATTTCGTTGAGCTACACCATGGGCTGTCTCATGAGCTGGGAAGTGGATAGCATTGCTTTCCACACTGCGTGGAGGAAACCACGAACAGGAACTTACTGGAGTTTTTCTCATTCAGTGGGCATTTCCAGTAGTTGTGGAGAGAGATCATCTGCTTTTATGCCATTTAGCAAACTCCTATCTGTGTCAATTGCTGTTTTCTTTAAGCATTCCTTCCAATATGTCTCTCCTATCAACCATATTAACTTTGTATTCCTTTTCCCTCAAGAGGTGATTTTCCATATGGAATATCAGTGTGTGGGAAGGGTTAAAATCTTGAGGCTAGTGAGTCTTTTTTGCTTTGACATTGTTAAGTGAGCTGCAGAAACCCTACCTGTTCTTGAACATGCTGCAGAGTAACTAGAGACAATGGAGCAAGGGAGAAACTGAAAAATCCAGTCCCAGTTCTGTGATAACAGCAGAGATATTTTGGAAACTAAAGTACTCTTTCTGGACCTCAGGTTGGGTAGACACTATATTTGCTATTGTGTTTAAGAACTGTTTGTCTTGGGTTTGTTAACTACCGGGGTAACTAAATTTTTCAAAGGGAAAGAAATCCTTCTGTGGGCTGCATATTGGAGAGTTTTGTGCAGGACCAAGGCAAGATAAGGACAAAATTCTTTTTTAAATATACTCTATTGTATTTCAGAGGATGGTCAGTTTAAGCTAGTGTGTTTTTATGGCTGTGCTAAACCTCTACAAGACAACTATAGTGGGATTTTTTGTTTGTGTGGGTTTTGGTTTTCTGTTTTGTTTCGTTTTGTTTTTTTACTTCAGGAGCTTGCTTAAGTTCCTAGGTGGATTTCAGCTGTAATCTTTATTGCAAGTCTTATTTAAAATTTTTATAGATTGTTCACAAAGGAGAAACCAGATGTATCTACAGACTGGTAGGCGGAGTACTTTGTTAGAGTGAGACAGGTACACAGTCTGAAACAAAGAACTTCATCTTTTTTCTCTGCTTCAAGTACTTGAATACACTATCTCTGAGAAGACAAAAGAATTAAGATAATTATTTACATACAGAAATTGGTCTGTGCCTGCTCAGTTACTGAAGATAAATATCAGGGCAATTTGTCTGACATCTATTGTCCTTGGCAATGCAATTGGCAGCTCTCATTTAGTCTATCAGGCAGCTGACAAGTTCCTTCTCCTCAGGTCTGCCTGCCTCAGTCATCTGACTGACCTTGTACAATCGATTCTGGCATCTGAGAGAGGCTCGGGGCTTGGATGAAGCCAAGAATATCAGCCTTGGAGTGCAAAAATAAAGCTTGTTGGTGTGAGTAAGCGATATGAAATGATACTGCCTTTTATTCCCAGGGCAGTTCCATTGTTTGTTCTTTCAGCTTCTCACTCAACATCCATTTAAGATCCAAACAAGAACATATCAAAGTACAAGTGCAAAGCACAGTAGTGACCAAGATTGCTGTTTTCTGTTCCTCAATGTGAATGAAGTGCAATGGGAATGAGGTACCTCATCTGCATCAATGCTTCTAGCAATCCTGCTGGATAAATATCTAGGAAATATTTATGTACTTTAATGATAGAAAAATCTGTCTTTCTGGTTTTACATTGATTTTTAACTGAGCCTCATTAATCAGGATTGAAGGTGGCATGTTTGCAGGAAAAGCTAGGACAGTTTTTGGAAAGAGTTTAAGTTTTGTGACTTCAGCAGGCTGTTGTGCATAATATTACATTGCTACCTTAAAGTATTTATTTCGAGTTGCTTAAAATAGACAAAACTAAAAAGGCATAAGAACTAGAGATGGAGTGACCAATTAAAGGGGGCATTTTCAAAATTTGTCCCAGTGTGCATTATGTATTCAGAATGTTGTTTCCCTGAAAACACTTTTTCTTGCATGGTATCTTGGGATAACTTTGTAAGGATTCCTCAGAGAACCGATATCAGGGCAATATTGAAAATACATTTTGTCAACCTTGCAGTGCAGAAACCACCAAAGAGCAGTTTTTTATGAGTTACTGAGCAGAACATAGATTTTTAACCATTTAGAGTCTGACCTGATAATATTAATTACAACACCAAGAAATAAGATACAAGTAGAAGAAGAAGGTAGAGGTAAGACTACCAAAGGGTGGTGGGGTGTGGGTTTTTTTGGTGAAGGGGAGGGTTTTTTCTTGTTTTAATTTCATTTACATGTGTTCTGCCAGATTATGGAAAACTATCAAGACCTTTTGCTACTTATGAATTAGTATGGTTTTGTACATAGGCAGGTACCATGATCCCAATCAGATATGCACATCCAGAAAAGGATGTGTCACTCCCCTCCGTGGTAAGGCCAGAGTAGAGTTCCTGTAGGTCCCTAATAAAGAGTTTTGTAATGCAGCACTGAGAAGACTTGAAGCTGTCTTGAGAAACAGTATTGTTATTTCTAGGAAATTGGGCAGTGGCTGTCGGGATGAATGCAAGAATTTTGAACAAAGAAGCCTTACTTTTGTACTGGAATGTGTCACAGAAAGATACAATTTGTCTCAGCTTTTGTGAATCTGTGTTGTGTGGTTATGTCTCACCATGCAGTGGCTCAGTCTTGCTTTGCACTACCACAGGCTCGTGCTAGGACACCTTTCTCTACTCCTGTGTGACATTCATTCTGCAGCAGGAAGGACAGATGGTAACATTAAACAGCCAAGACATGGATGTGGGGAAAGGATAGAGTAGTGGAGCAGAACTATTCAGTCTCGCCAATAGCTAATACCTGCCCAAGTGATATCCAAGGACTCAGAAATATGTGCCTGCTCCTACACTGACTGCTTCATGCAATAAAATCATGGGCTAAACCTCTCTTGCCTATCCACCCTTGTCCCAGTTTCATTGAGGGAAGTCATGGATACAGATTTTTTGCAATTCATGGTAAGCATCATTTATGAAAATGTTTGTATCATAAATGTTGTTAACAGATCCCTGTGACAAAGGTGAGAAGATGCTAAAGACATGGTATTTTGTCCTGCTCTGTTGGCTGTCCTTGCGGCTTGAAGCTAATCCTGGTCTTAAAGTGAGGATTACTCAGAAGGGGCTGGACTATGGTATGTCTAACACTGCCAGAAGTTAATTTATCATAAATACTCTATGTACAGAATATAGTTGCTTAATAAAGGTTCAGTTTTATTTAAGGAACAAGTTCCTTAAATATTGAAGTAGAGTAAATTCCTTTTGTCACCTCACACCAGGAATACCCTTTGTCTCTTCTCTCACTTATTTCCTTTTTGTTTTTGTGTATCCCAGGTGTGAATTTATCTTTTATTGGTGACTGCATTCTCCTACAGTCCAACCATCTTTCTACTACATCCTTCATATTGATATACTTTTTAAGAACCATAATTAGAAAGTCATATAATTGCTTCTTTTTTTAAAAAGTGTCAAACCCCTGACTTAAAGTGCAATACTTAACTGAAGATAGTAAGACACAACTGGGACAAAAAGCTTACAATCTTGGAACAGCCACATAGCCACCTTTACTCTCATTCCTCCATTTGACATGGCATAGCACCTGCATGTGCCATTCTTCAAAAAAAAATCTAGTGACTGCCATAATTCTGCCCCTTAAACAGAATATTGGCAATTTCCACAATATATTTTCCTTTCTCTTTCTATTCATGCTAACTTTCACTGTCTCCTACCTAAGACTTACTTCATGGGTGTGGAGGGCACGTGGTACAATTTCAATTGTTTACAGAAGTAATATTAATAATAAAGGTTAACAAGGCACAAATTCAACAAAGGCTGGGTCATGCTAAGGATTAATCGTCATTTATGTACTGAACATGCTGACAGGTAAACAATGGACTTGTGAGATGAAAAGTAGAAGCTTGGGGTTCATGTCTTTGAGCGAGGATCAGGTCCACTTATTTTATTGTATGAATATTGTTTTAAAGGCTTTTGAGGAGTTGAAAAGTGCGGGGCAAACATCAGTCACCCAAACCAATATTGACCTCCCTTGCTTCCTAGGGATCTCTCATGCCTTTAGAAATGAGAATTCAACCTGGTGTTTCTCAGCATGAGCCCAGCAGGTTTTGTGACGATTAGCATGGTCTTCCGAGCACCGAATGAACAAAGTTGGCACACCCCTGCATTAGTAGTAAGAACAGACGTTAGCAGAGCTCCTCCCGAAGGTATTTCTCATATTTGAAGAGCTTGGTGCCTGACACATCCTCTCCCTTCATGTGAGATTTGAAGGCTAAGGCAATAGATCCTGCCTGCGTGCTTCTTGCCTGCTGCAAGAACCTTGAGAGGAATTTCACCTGGGATCACTGGCTGACTTCAGTGACAGTTGTAAGAGAGCTTTAAGTTATTTCAGTGAGAGCCCATAATTTGCTTTGGAGACAGGAATTCCCAGGGAATCATAACTTACTTCTCCTTCATAACAGATGCATTTTATGAAAAGGTATTCCAGTGTTGAGTTATCACAAATTTCAGTTCCTTGATTTTTTAATACTATAGAGCCTAGTGGAGAAAAAAATCCAGATATTTTCTAGTCAGCAATTGTGAGGCCAAAAGCTAAAGAAATTCATGGTAAAAACCTCTGAAAGCAGGATATCATTCAGTATTAAAATTTCAGTTTTGTCTTAATCCAAGATAAGTGAAAAAAGGAAGATACAAGGAATCTGGAATTTAAAGATGCTCTGTTTGGTCATAATAGGGTCTGTGTGTATTATCATTGCACAAGTAGCATCAAAACATTCAAGAAAGTATGGATGCCTTAGAGCAAGGGAAGCAGATAAGAAAATAAGTCAGAGATCTGTTGCAGGCTTTAATGGTTAAGGTGCAGTGGCAAAATATATATACTGTGAAATAAATGGGAAGAAAACATTTAAAAGGATTGTCTTTCAACCTCAAACAACTTCCTGTACACAAGCAACAATCCAGATAGTTCTGCATTTGACAAACCAGCACTTCAGATGCATATACCACACTTTTTCCATAACTAAACACTACATATAGAAGTCACCTTTCTACTTTATAACTGGCTTTTTCATCCAACAGGTATGAGACAATCTGAGGTAAAGGTGATGACCAAGAATTTTCCAAGCTATCCACATTGTGAGTGAAGGAAGTATAACAGTTTCAGAAATCTGACAGGAGTTCTAGAAGATGAAATACAACTCAGGGACAAGATGATCCTAACAGATATTTTTGATCTTGGGTTAAATGGTTTGTATGTGAGGCTAAGAGAAGTTATAAATGCGTATATACGTAGTTGGAAGGAGATCTAGGTAAGGATCATAGAATCAAAGTGTTTCAAGAACTGTGTTAAAAGTGATGATTAAATTATTTGGCAGTATATATGGACCTTTGGGTGCCAGAATCCAATCTGCAAGGCACGTGCTTTCCTATGTCCCCTTGTAGGCAGGAGGATTGGGATGGAGCTCGTGAAGCAAGCAGTATTGAAAGAGACCTTCCCAAGCTGGAGCGGGCAGGAGAGTTTGTCAGTTGTTAAGGTCAACTATGTAATTTCCAGGTAAGTAAAGGAAATAAATGTCAAAGTTTTAGGATGAAGCAGCTTATTGTTACCACATAGTAATAATTATGTAGCCACTGTTTTGTTCAGCATAAAATTTTAATGGTTTGTCTAACTCTGCTTCCACTGCCCAAACACTGACTTGTTTTAAAAGTACTTGTTCTACTACACTCAGAGATGAGCTTTATAAAGCTCCCAAAGGAGAACCTTGGCTGGTTTTTTTCAGTTGATTTGTATCAGAGTTTGGAGCAAGACAGGTGTAAGCATGGTTGTGATACAGCAGGGGAAATAGGTGGGAAGGAGAGCAGAATTGGTGTTTTTAACACTCTGCTATTATAAAGGACCTGTAGCGGTGAAAATAATTTGTTTGTGTCTGATGAGAAAAAGCCAGCAAAGAGATAAGATATATGCAGGGGGTGGTGTATGTGGGCTGATGTGGCAGGAAGATGACTTCTGCTGAATCTTTTTGGATGAATTTACAATGGTAAATCACCATTTTTACTGGATTGTGCTCGACACCTACTAACTGCAAAGGAAAATCTTTGTACCAGGAGCAGCAAGTAGAGGCACAGTTTTATAGAGTTTCCTACAAATTCTCCAAATATGGAGACTAGTATGAAACCAGGTTTTTCTACAGTCTTCAATCCCACCTTCCAATATGCTGCTCAGTAGCATTTTACTTCTTTGCAGGTTACCCAGAGGGAGAAATACCACTCTGAGAGACTTCATGTACTTTCTGCTGGATAGGGCCTGCATCCCTTTCCTAACATCCTGCTTTCTGGCAATTGTTATACCATTTTTGCTATGCTGTCCTTGTGCCTTAATCCCTGTACGGCTGAGAGAGTTGTGTTCAGAAAGGCTGGAGAAGAAGAGACTGTGGGGGTGGAGGTGCATGTATCTTACTGCATGTCTTCCACTGTCTGCTGGGTGTTGATTATAGAGAATATGGAGCCAGATTCTCCCAGGGGCACACAGTTAAAAGGTGATGGGCAAAAAGAAATGCTACATCAAGAAAAATAGAGAAGCTAGGAAAATTGCTAGAGCACCAGAACAAGGGCTGAAAAGGTTGGGGAATCTGGATCCTTGGACTTGCTCAAGACTCAGGTGGGCCAGAGCCCTGAGTTCTCCCAGCTTTGAGTATGAGGTTGAACCAGAAAAATCCCCTGAGGTCCCATTCCAACCTAAATTATTGTATGATCTTCAAAACATCAGTTCATTCCCCCAACCATAGTTCTTGAAATTGGCCACCATCCCAGTGGATAATCTGATTTTAGCTCACTGCAAACAAGACAACTAAAGGCAGAGTTATTGCTCAAGATGTTATTGGAAAACTATGGTAATTTTAATTAAGGGTAGTTGGTGCCTGCCGCCCCAGGGAAAGCAGATTAAAGACAATTGTTTCAGAGATCTCTGCCAGATATCAAGAAACAATGAGGAATGTATACTACATGATAAGATTGCAGCTGATATCTTTACAATGTTCAACTCAATTCAACACACCCATTTGAAAGACAATATCCTTGATTATCAGAAACATTTGTTTTGGAAGGGAAATATTCAAGTAAGATTTTGTTTAGAAAAATGAATGCTCTCCAGAGCCCTTTGCTCAGGCAAGGAAGCAGAATGTGAAAACAAAAACTTTGATGCTCTTCAGCAAATGCAGCATTCAGACAACCTGGATTTATTTATAGATGTGGCATCTGGGATTAAACATAGATTTATTTTTTTCCCCAGCAAGGAGATTTTACTTTAAGGAGGTTTTTTTTCCCAAGGGGAGGTTTTTTGGGGAAAAAAAAAAAAAACCACACAACAGCATGCCTGATATCAAGGATTCTTTTTCCAAGGATGCTGTGAGGTGAGGTGTAAGGTCTTTCTTTCCTAAAATATACAATGGTCAGTCATTTCTGAGAAGTTCTTTTACTGAAGCATAGACTTTGCCTTTTATAGCAGAAGGGTTTTCAGTGATCAGGAGTCCTTCTTACACTTTTGGCATGCTCTCTAATAATCCCCCTTTCTGTATTCTGTAGGCTTAGAATTAATGCTGTAGATTTCCCAGAAACTTCTGCTTCTTTTATTCCTGGCACTGGCATTTGTCTGTCAGTGGCACGGGCTTCTGCTACAATCAGTGCAGACTGGAGAATGAACGCATGGCTGCTGTAAGTATTGGACAGAGAGATGCACATGGGAGGGGGTGGTTCTGGGACATATACTGGGTATTATTTTTCAGGTCATATATGCTGTATCACTTAACAGCAGTCTAAGAACATTGTATTTGAATAAACTTATTAAGAAGGAAACATCCCCTGACAACTAATGCTTTTTCTTTTTTTAAATTATTCAACACCACAGGTTGTCTCTGTGGAAAGTATCAGGTCAGACATCTGTTAGCATGCTCAGTTTGTCCAGACATGATATTACATGAATACTCAGGACCACAGAGTTTGTAGTAGCCAACATTTGTTACTTTCTTTGTACAGTATAGCTGGAAGGTTGACTCTGTAGCTAATTATCCATGTGCTAGTACAGTGTATATTGCCTTCCAAAGAGCTCCTATTAAAGGAAGAGGACTGTCACAATGCCAAGCATTCAGAATTTCAGAAAGTCCAAAATTTAGGTCGCTATGGAAAACTGACATCTTCATAAGCCTGTGTAGTATGAGATTGTTTTTAATGACATGATTGCATATTGTTTTTTCCACCTTTTTCTTATCTCAGCATTTTTGCCATGGAATTTTAATACAATAGTCTAGCTTTTTTTGGGAGTGTTGGAAGGTTAAAACTTCTGGGATATCAGAAAGTTTGCGAGGTGCTAATCTTTACAATTTGGGTTAATAGAGCAACTGGTAACAGCAGTAGGACTTGCTCTATTGTGAGCCAGATAGCACAGCAAGATGGATCACCAGGCTGCAAAGTTTCACAGCACATCCTGATTTCAGAGGAGCATGGACATGCAGTTCTGCATTCAGTCTCAGTGAGACTGGTGGCTGTAAACTGCTGTCACTGTGCCCCCAACCTCTCTGTTCTTTCTTCTGTCATACGAGTATTATGAGGAAAAGGAGACTGTGTTCAGCAGGGCAGATCAGCTCTTCCTAAACACTGAAGTCACCTCTCGCTCTTGCTGAAGGATAAGGACCTGGGCATAATCTGGAGAGACTCCAGGCATATAAAACACCAAAGACTTCACAGACAGCAAGGGAGTCAGGGAGTTGTCATGCATGATTTTGGCAGAGCAGATTGTGGTGGAGGTGGTCAAAGCTGGCTTTGGTGGAATTTAGGGGGCAAAGGGGTTTTCCTGCCTTTTTGAAGGACTAATCTGTGCTGCTTTGTCCTATGTGATGTTTTGTGAATGACTGTGAGTTTAGACAGATCTAGAATATGCCCTACTCCTCATCTCCTCTATCTTCTAGTCCTACATGTTGCTTTCAGAATAGCAGATTAAGAGGGGCCAGCTGAAAATGAGCTTTCCAAGTGAGACCACTGACAAATCACCATTCCTGGGCTGCTTCCAGGATCAGGAAGATGGGTCTTATCACAGCTTTTTAATTGCAATAGTGTTATTCATTTCAGCTCTAGTGCATTTCCAGCTCTCACTGTAGTCCTTCTCTCCACTACGTCCCAGAGCAATCTGCCAGTCATAAAACCTCCTGGCAGGCCCATTGCTCCTGAAGGCGTAGAGCTGTGACCCTGCCTCAGGAAATCAGGATTCCTTCTGAAGAAGAGTACATATAAGGATGCAGGAACAAAAGACCTAAGTAGCTGGGTTGCTCCCTACCTCCCATGTAGCCCAAAAGGGGAGGATGGCTGAGATCCTTTTCCAATGGTCCCTGTCACTGAAGGATGAGTAAATCTAGGTTGGAAGGATCTCTGGAAGTAGTTTTGCCCAGCCTCCTGCTCAGTCACCAGACTAGATCAGATCAGCTCACTAGTGATGCTTTTTAGCCAAGGATGATGATGCAACAATCTTTCCAAGTAACTTGTCCCAGTACTCACAACTCTCCTGGGGAAAATGTTTTTCCTAATGGCTTCTGGGATGGTAGCTTGGTTAGGGACTGGAAAATGAGGATCTGAAGAGTGGTGCTTCCTCTACATAGCCACTTAATGAACATATATGAACTGAAACAGGAGGTTTAAAATGGTAAGGGTGGTAGGATGAACTTTGTGACTGGCAATACTAGACATTAGTTTGGGCCGGGGCAGTCTATGGTTAGGGTAAAAATTTATCTTTTGGGATTACAGCTTTTTCCAGAGATATTTTGCTTTGACTAAAAAAATTAAGAGGAAGGAGGAGAGATTCATGGTTCGAGCTTCATATTGGACACGGCGCTTTCTCTGTAGTATGGTGCCATCACTGTAGAAATTAATACCTGGGAAAAGAAAACTCAAGTAATCAAGATGAAAGAGTTAAAAGTGATGTGTTTAGTGTCAGTTCTGTTACAGTAAATGAGGTTTTTATAAGGCTGTTCTAACATTCATTCAACTTTTAGTCCTGCTTGGCTGGTCTTCAGCTTCTACAACTCCTAACCAGAAGCCCAATTTAGAATACCTAAATTTTTTGGAATTTAGGGATATTTTTGTTGGGGGTCTTAGTAGGGCTTTTTACAGAAAGGAGAATGAATGGGTTTGGGGCAGAACAAAAAAAATGTATACATTTAAAAGAGTTACTGAAACAGGAAAGAGGAAAGTGGAACAATTACAAAGTTGATAACACTTGGGTTATATATTTATTAGCTAACTGGCTTCTGCTGTTGCAGTCCCAGAGACCTTTAGGGTAATCTATCAGGAAGGACTGGAATGTCTTGTGCTGCTGTGAAATTGTGACATTTTTGTAAACTTGTCAAATCCTGAACAACACTGGAAAATTCATGTCCTGGAAACACATCATATAATCTGTTTTTGAATACCAGGCATGTCCCTAATCTACTTTAATCCCTAGAAAACCCATTCTTCATTCTAGATAATAGAAGCAAGAAGTCCTTTCAAACTTGATTTACAGGCAGTTTCTTAAATTGTTTCCTTACAGCAGATGTTTTATTGACTGAGTTTGACTTTTTTTGTCCAAGCAGCAAAGGCAAAGGAGAAATTACTGTGTCCATCTCAGGACTGTTTATTTCCATTATCTTCAATGTGTCACGGGATAGCACAGGCCACTTGTCCACATTACTACACAATTGCCAGCTGAGCATTGGCAGTGTAAAAGTCAAGTTAAGTGGAAGATCTAGGTATGTACAGCAATTTTTCTAATTACCCTCTGGGAAGTGGCAGGGTTTGCAGCATAAGGGACACTTTCCAAATTTTGATTTCTAGGGATCCAGTTACAAAATGTGATTAACTACTGAAGGCTCTGAAAGTGGATTTTTAATGTTCTGTTTTCCAAAACAGACTCTTTTGCTGAGTGTGTGAAGTGTGGTTAATCTACATTTCTTTCTGCATGTGCCAGCAATTGAGCCAACTGGACATCCTGCATATGAAAGCATTGACATTTGACCATATTAAAGAGTGCAAGATTGCAAATGGTGGTTCGTAGATGTAAAAGTGATGTAGACCAATTAAGCCTTTTGACAAGCTGACCTACAATTTGAGAATAAAGCTTTCAAAAGAGACTATGAAACAATGCTTATAGTTCTTATTTTGATTTTCTAGAATTTTTTTTCTTACTCATAGACAAAATGTGGCTAATTGAGCATCATTTATCAGCACGTTAACATGAACATCCACAGCTATGCAGATTGCCTTCTATATAGTTCTTCTGAGACTGAGACCAACTAACATTTGTCTGAGACTCAAATTAGTAAACAGAGTCAACTTTTCAGTCTGCCATATTGCTGTAATTGCTTCTTGTTAATATAAATGACATTGATGTCCCCGTCTGCCAGATTTTATTTTTTGAAAGTTTTCAACCCATGGTAAAAAAGCCACTATGTTCATTTCCTTTCCTCCAGCTGGATCTACAGCTTTCTATCTGGTTATCTTGAGAAGCCCATTCACACCAAATTGGATAAAAATGTAAGTTTGCAAAGATGGCTTCAGATAGTGAAGGGAAGAGTTAAAACACACGCCTAACATTACTGACTTGTCTCTCTCTTCATATAGCTATGCCTAAATATCAAATACAAAATCCAAATGATGGATGCACAGCTTAGAAAGCATAAGGGTGAGTTGCTGATAACAGCTTTTTGTTAAGTAATTTTCATAGTGCTCAAATTGTATCATTTTTTATTAGAATCCAAACTATTTCTGTGTTCGTGGTACCAAAAAAGTGAAGGAAGAAAAATACAGCCATTTTTCTGTACCTTAACCTATTCCATGTTCCACCCTAGAAACCTCTTGCATGCACTTTATATAAAATATTCAGATTTCTTCTGTGCCCATAGCAAGTCACCTGTAATCTTTCAATCTGTTGTAGCTGACCTGTGTTATTTCCTTAGATTTCCAAGATGAGCATTTTCATGTTGATCCTTTGTGCTCTTGGTACTGTGAACATAAGACTCATATTCAGTGAGGTAACAAGATGCTGTAGGAAGACACTGTCACACTGAGCATGTTTCTTTTCCCATCAGTAACAATTCCTGTGTCACTCTTGCAGAGACATGAATACAATCTGTGTTCAAAAAGCATATAAATATAAGATTTTCACTACTATAATAAATGCCACAGGTTTTCTTTTGTTATTGCTGTTAGTTTTTTTACCCTAAGATTAAGAATATTTGTTGTTTTTCTCAATTCAAATTAATTTGATTCCTGTAACTAATATAATTCAGGTCATAGAGTTTGTTCCCAAACAAACACTCTTTACTTTTCATTGTGGATATTTCTATTATCTGCTCTGCTATTCAGAAGCAGAGTAAGTAGACATTTATTTTTCCTAAAATGACCTATAACTGCCATGTGCCAAGCAGTGCCAAGTATTACTGAAAATCATAGTCATCAAGAACATTTTCTTATGCAGCACATAATTAAATACTTCAGGTTCAAGGGCACTCCAAGCTGTGCTGTCATATTGAGGAGTTCATAATCTCAGTGTGAATTCACCATTCTTTAAACCCATCTCATTTTTATGCAGTATGAACAGACCTTACAGTCCGATCAAAAATAACAATCAGACTGAAGCTGCATCTGAGCGCCTTTCAGAAAAATTCTTCCATCATATTGACAATAAAGTGCCCTCTTTCTGTGAAAAAACATCCAGTTTCTTCAACTCTGATTGGCAGAAAAATGTGCTAATGTTATCTTCCAAAGTATTTAGTAGTATTTACTTATCATAAAGGAGAGTTTAGTTTTCTTGTGCAAATATGTAACAAAAAAGGAGACTCTGCCCTAGATTTCTCACTGCATAGGAGAGACTTCTGCAAAGTGTATTCAGTTGTGAACAGCAGGGGAACAGGCCTAAATCAGGAGATATCAGTGACTTTTCCAAAGGGAATAGTCTAACTAATTCCCAAATAACAATTTCTTTTTTAATTGTCTTCTTCCTTCTCCCACCATTATTCTTCTTCAGATTCATCATTTCTATAATGTCTTTGTCTTTAACTAAGCAATAACTGTTTGTGATGTGTTTTTGTAATAATATCTGTTTTGGTTTTGTTCATCATTCTTCTAGTCTTAAGCCAGATTGACACCTTTGCACAAGTAGACTATTCCCTACTTAGTTCTCCAGCAGTCTTCAAATCACACATTAACTTGGATTTGAAGGTAATTTGTCTTTAATATCAGTGTGCTTTCTAACACTTTTCTGATTCTCTTTTGAGTTGATTCATTTTATTTCACTCCAGTCTTACTGAACTTCTCCAGTGTTTACTTAGAAAAGCAATAAGACATTTGGGAATTTTGGTCAAGAGTTATTTTGGAAACCAAATGCAATTGTTTATTTAATAAATTAAATTCATTTGTGTAATTAACCAAAGCTATTATTTAGAATTAAATTAATTCAGAGTTGAAACCCTTCAGAGGGGCTTTACAAACAGCATAAAAGTGTTCTTTAGATATACAGCTCTTGCACTGCTGCTTGGTCTTCCGCCTGTTAGCAGTGATACATGATCTGTGATGGCTACTAGTGTGATTGCAGTCCAAAGCATTTGTTTTGAGATGACTCAGCATCTTGTATAAGTACAGGTCACACCCAAAAAGAAGACTCCTCACAGACAGTCCTTGAGCAGCACATAGCAGTTCCTGTCTTATCTAGTTTTCACCTTTGTTGGCAAGAGATATCTCAGCAACACCCAGCTTTTCCAGAAGTTTCAACAGCCCTTGTCATTCAGAGCATCCCAATCACTCTCAGAACTGACTTCAGTTAAGAAAGATTTGCCAGAGCTGTGGTTGAAACTCCCTCTTTGTTATTTTGTTCAAGCAACTTTCACCACCCACAAAAAACTCTTTGCAAGCAGGATATACATAGCTTAAAAGAACTAAGCAATTAGTTATCAGCTCCTGTAGCTATCTAGAATTTACAGGCTAAGCTTTAACATGTGGACATCCCACTGGGACACCTGATGACTCATTTTGTCAGTCAAGGAAGTTATTGGTCTTGGTGCTCCTTGGAACAGGCTGATTGTCCTCTTCTAACTTTCAGCTTTTTTTCTTAGGGTTTTATACCTTCCCTTGTCAGTGTTTTTTCTGTTAAATCTTCCAGCTACTAACCTTCACAGTTTCAGTAATTACATGACTTGCTATCTCTATTACTTTCCTTACATGGCCTGAACTCACCTACCTCTCAATTTTAATAGTTATTTTCTTAGCATACCTGAATCAAGGTCCCCTACCGGTGCAGCACCAAAATTAGGTCTTAGAAGACTAGCAGCTGGGCCAAGGCTAAGAGGTGATATAAAAGGCTCCTTTGTGTGTCCCTGTCCTAAGCAACTTCCAGTGCTTTTTGGGTGTGCCTGAAGATTTTCTTGAAATGTCATCCTTAAGATTAAATTAACAAATGTGTCTTTGCTACAAGAGAAAGAAAATTGTGGTCTAGAGAATTATTTTTTGCATGTGTGTCTTGTAACTGCTGTTCAGAATACTCACTTGAATGCTCAAATTCAAACTTTGAAAGTACAGCACCCAGATTTTCTTTGATTCCTGTAATTGTTTAGAAGAGCCTGAATTTGCTTATTTTCAGGGCATAACACAAACTTATTTGCTTATTTGATGGTTTCTTTAATGTCCAGCTTTTCTTCAGATTAGGAAGAATTCTTCCTGTTCAACCACTGCTAAAGCATTCTCACAGATACAAATGTTTCAACTAAAAATATTTTATAATTATTTTTTTGCAGGGCACAGTCTATCCAGTAGGTAATCACACAGACCCTCCCTTTATGCCAGCTCCATTTGCTCTCCCAAACCAGGGTGATTCCATGATATACCTGGGAGTCTCCAATTATTTTCTAAAGTCTGCTTCACTGGCTTACTACAGAGCAGGGGCCTTTAACATCACCATCTCCGAAGAGGTGAGTATAATTTGCATGTAATGGAATCACAAATATCAGCAGTATGGATAGTCAGGTCAGCAAAGGAGACTAACACATTATCTTTGCCATTTCACACAGATTCAGGTCGCACTTCTACCACTTGTAGGAATGATTCATGACAATAATTCTGTATGTCATAATTTAAAATAGTTCAAGCCCCCTCAGACCTAAGTCTGAACTTCTTGGCAGCTCTAGGCAAGGAATGACAGATATGAACATCACAGAGTTGGTGTGCCAGGAGTGGCAGAAAGAACCAAAAAAAAAGCTTTTCTCTGCATGGACTGCACATAGGAAAGGACAAGACAAGAAAAAGTGTATGAAGCCACAGTCTGCTGCACAGAGGCCCACAACAGATATATTGGTTATGTTGAGAGCTAGAATAAATCCTTAGACTTACAGAGGCCCACAGCAGATATATTGGCTATGTTGAGAGCTAGAATAAATCCTTAGACTTAATGGAGCAGCAGGATGAGGCAAGAACGTACAAGGAAACTAAGCTTTCAGCTGTGGTTGAAGAACATACAAGACCTCTCAGAAATGCTAGTTTCCACACTGGCATTTGTAGTCAGAGTTTCCAATAAGTTTTGCTAACTGAAACAATGCTAAGAGGGTCTTTATGGATGCTGGTGACATGAATGGCACTAACAAACATCATCACAGTGGCTAGCAGCAAAAGAGCAGATGAGATTTCTGAGTCCTTGCCTCTGACATACTCAGTACATTTCATCTGAGAAAGTTTCAAAGGCAGGATGTCATGTCTGTTCTTTCAAAGAATAATGCTTGTTCACTGGTTTGTTCGTTCACTGGTGCGTGTTTCTGAATCACATGAGAAATCTCTCTCTCTTTTGTCCCACAGAGCACCGAGGGTTTCTTAGGAATCACTCTCGGGCAAGGAAATACTAAATCAAAACATGGATTATCTAAAACTAAAATAAACAGGATCTATTGTTGGGGATTTTTTTTCCAAGGAAAACATAATTTTCAGGCTGGTATAATGATGATCTAATTTATTTTATTTGTTTACAGCTTGCTACTACTTTTAGCTTAAATACCTCCCTACTCAAATATTTTGTCTCTGAGGTGAGTACTGTTACTTGTACAGATCTTTTAATAAAAATCAGTATCTAATGCTCTTTATAGATATTATCTGTGTGTTCTCATTTGAAAAAGTTTGGAGGAGACAAGGAAACTGGTTTATGATTAGTGCAAGATTCGAACATACACATCTACCCCATGATAATTCTTCCTAACTGTATCATACTACACTTCAGTTATTCTCTACCCCTCTAAGTTCTGGATTTGCTCTCAGTCTTTGAAATAGTTATAAAGAATAAGTGGTAGCCATCTCTGAGATCAGTCTCCTTTTATTCCTATTCAAGGTAATGGTATCTCTGCTATTGGTAGCCTGACTTCTCTTTGCAAAGATTCCTGATTTTTGACTACTGGAGTTTATATACAGTGGGAAATAATAGTCATGAGTCTATACATGTGATGCAAGAAATTAAGATACTATGAGTTGCTGTAAAAATATGGCAACACTTACTATAAGATGATGAAATTCAGAATCTGTGGAATTGCAAACTGAAGTTTTGTCCTTTAGGAGTTTCTCTACTTTTCAAAAGATTGGCTCCTTTGCAGGCTGTCACTTTTCCAAATACTTTATAAAGTGATTTTTTTTTTCCTGGAATCACTCATTTCCCTCATTTTTTTAACATGCTAATCTCCTCCTCTTGAAATACATTTTTCAGGAACAACCTCTAAATTGCTTCATTATAGATGTTTAATATCAGTGGGTTTAAAACTTCACCATTCGTTTTATCATTTCTGAAACTCAAAGTGTATGCAATGCAAAATTTATCATTTCAGTTGGTGTAATTAAAATGAAGTATATTTAATATTGATTAATTACAAGAGAATTGGTATACAACACCTGATTATGATGCAGCTACAGAAACTGTAGCTTAAGAAAAGCTTAACTCTGCACTCTTAAGTTTTTTTCCTCCTTGAACCTGCACAGATGTCTCTGAGTCAGGCAGCAGCGTGCCCAGTGCTGCTGAATCTGATGGCCACTTTACCTCCTGCAGTCAGTTTAAATGCAGACAGATGTGTCCTACAGATCACTGGTTCTGTAGAAGTGTTTGCTGCTCTGCCAAATTCAACCACCCAGTACATCTTTACAGGGAATCTGGTAAGTAAAATGAGCTAGAAGATAATATTCGGTGCTGGGGCTGAACAAATCACACAGTAATCTTCAAGGTCCTTTTAAAATCATAGAGATCAGCATAAAATAGCATATACTGGTCTGCCACAAATATGCATACTGTTCTGTTGCATTTCAGAGGGAGCAAACATGCACCACATACTGTAGAATTTAATGGATTTAATAGGTAGGTGCAGAGAGCTACTTAGGAAAGCCCTTTTTTCCATATGGGAGGTTGAGTGATTATTCAAGAATAAATTGTAATATATAAAAATGTTATTGTCTGATGCCCAGTCTTCCTAACATCTTTGTTATAAAGTCATTTCAGACATCTTTTCATGAGGTTGCAAGTGAACCAACTAGGTCAGCCATGCAAGGACTTAAATGATCCTAATGATAAGGAGGCAATCAGAGCAGTGTTATCATTTTGCTCACACAATCTCAGTTGCTGGCAGAAATCGGCAAATTCACAAATGCTTTCACTATCTATATGTATTGACCACATAAAAAGTTTAGACATTGTGTTTCCAATCAAAAAAGTAATTACATTTGTGCCTGTATCTAAGACAGTATCTATCTGTGTATACAGTCACACAAGACTGTTTTGTTTTTTTCCCTGCAGACAGCCAGTACCACAGCCAATTTGACAATAACCAAACAGAAGTTGATTATCTCATTACTTCTGAAGAGGTAACCAAGAAAAATTCAGAAAGCAACATCAATAATCCCAACATTAGGACACAACAGAACTTATTGTGTCAGCCTGACAGTGGTTGTTTCACCATGGCAAAAAGAAAATTAGTTATCTTCTTTCTCACAGGAACTCTTAAGATACTTTCAACTGGTTGGTTTAAATCTTTCAGATGAAATATAACAATACTGTGGAACAACCATGTCTCCTGTGATACTTCCCCTTTCTGTAGGTTAAATACCTTTCCAGATGACAACATTCAATTTATTGGTTATCTTAAAGGCATCTGTTTCAGTCTGCGCTGATGGAGTAGCTTATTTAAAACCTGCTAAATGTTGCTGCCATGCCAAGTCTGAGCATCATAAACAGAACTGCTGGAGTGCAAACCCTGCACAGGACCACTGTCACTAGCTCTCTGTATGCCTTCACATGAGGGGAAGAAAAAAGTGAGACTGCACAGCACACACTCCAGCAGCAGACCATCAAACAAAAGAGACTGGAAAGGTGTCTGTAGTTTGAATCAAAGCTCAAAGCTTTTTAGATTTTTCTTAGATCTTGCTAGTTTTGTGTTTACTTTATGGTTATTCTCAGTTGTCTTAGAAAAATTTTATTAGCACTTTGAGCTGGGCTGGGTTTACAGCCCCTTTCTCCATAAATGCAACAGGTAGATAGAAGCGCAGACTTTCAGACAGGTAGCCCACATCAGTGCTTCTTCTTGTTAGCTCTGTACTCCAAGTTGGGCTAGAATTCCAGAATATATGATATTTTTTAATCTATTACAATTTTATTAAAGAAAAATATAAGCAGCCTTTTCTTAGTTTTTTGTCACTGGACCTTTTTAATGGGAAAAGAGGATTTAAAATGATCAGAGCCTGTCAGTGCAAGTTTAAGAAGTAATGGTGCCACTCAGAGCTTTTGACACAAGAATGTGTTCTTCTATTCTTCAAAATTTTGTTTTTTCTCTGGGATTATGTTTACAATGATCTGAGGATGCATTACAGGCATCAGTGGAAAAAGTTAGGAAAGGATATGAGTTAATTCAAATCACAATGCATATTTGAGGAATGTGTAGTTCAGCCATTGGAGAAATAGCAATTCCAGGAAAAATTGATTTCCCAAGTCTTACAGTTACAGCCCAGAACTACACATGACTGTAGGAGGAGATTAGTACCAGAAAGAACCCAGTGATTCTATAACTCATTTGTAGTTGTGCCAGTTTTAGTTAAAAGCTGTTGGGAATTAAAGAGTCTTTGGCAAAGTTAAATGTGTGAATCAGTGTGAAATCAGTATGAATTTCCACAAACGAATCTTCAAGTGGTGTGCATAAGTTGTACCTTCATCTTTTATAGTGAATTCTCTTCTTTTACTACTTCTCTTCAGGTTCCAGTTCTCCCTACTGCACTCCAATCTTGGCTTCCCTGAGGTAAGCTGATGGTTTCAGTGCCTGGAATAAGTAGCTGACCCCTTCAGAGATAAAAGAAATAGTTCTGAACTTGCTGCTGAACAATTATTGGTCTGTCTTGGGGACATCATCTGCCACTGCTCTTTCTGCTTTGAAATAGTATATGCTATGCTTTTCTTTTTCTTTCTAGTAAGAGGAAGTACCTCTTAGAGTGTTGTGTTGTTTTGTTTTTTTCATCAGAGGCTCAAATTGTTATGGAGTCTGCCTGGGTTCAGGCACAAGTCACAGCTGGACTGAGTATGTGTAGCAGTTGAAGTGAATACAAAGTCAGGCTTAAGCTCCATATCGTAAATTATCTTAAATTACTTTAACCAAATAACAAAAAAACAGGATAAAAAAAAAAAGAGAGACTAAAAGAAACATGATGCCACTACTTGGATCCTTCACTGTAGACTGAGAAATTATCAGAGAGACTCTGCAGCAGCTCAGCCCAACCAATACCTTTAAGTGAAGGGAGGAAGAGACTAATCACAGTGGTGTAAGACAGAGCTTCAGGACAGGGCAGTTCTTGCCACCCAGAGAACAGTTCACATATGACAACTGAGTCTGCCAGTTGAAATGAGGTTGAACATATTTAATTCCTAAAGTTAAGGTTCAATCCAGGTATTTAACATACAGAAAAAAAACCACTTTCAATTTAACTCATTGTGAGAAAATGGACACCTCTTTGCAACTTAAACCAAAATATATCTTTTTTTTGCCTGAGATTTTCTCTGCCAAGCTGTGTTCTGATCTTTTTGCGTGTCACTTCAGTTCTAACACTCATCTTCCTTGTGAAGCTGCAAACCCATAGGCATCAGGCAATAATCACCAAATGTGCTTTTCCCCATACAGCAGAAGTCAGTGGTGGAGAATTTTCTGTCGTATGCTTTACGGAGAGTAGTAATCCCAGTAATCAATGGTAAGGATTGTGGCCAGTTCTGAGCACAGCTGGGGGGAAAGAAAGACTGAAACCATAAAAGGGAGTGCCCAGCCTTAAAGACTTTGTTGTGTGAGGTTTTCTGTTCATTTGGTGACACCAGGACAGGTTTACTCTGTGCTGGACTTTGATCCTGGTCATTCAGCTATGTAGATCAGGGGCTGGGACAGAGCAAGTCTCGGCTCCCTTTCAAACACTGGGCTTGGGTTTCATTTTCACTGAATGCAGTGTGGCAGCAGAGCTGAGACATGTTTGAGTCTCATCCTGACAGAGAGTCAAGCTATGAGCGGAGAATGGCCCAAACTGAGGAAGTGCAGAAGCACATTTGCACCTTTGGGCCTTGGGTTAACGTCTCTTACTTTATCACCTCTCTGCCTTTGTGCTTCACCTGCTGCCACAGGCCAGACAGAATAGAAATCAGTTCAGTAGGATACAGGTAATGAGGGATGATGGAGAAAGGGATGATGGTGGAAAGAAGCAGGTGGAAGAGTACAGAAGGTGCCTCTCACATGAACAGAGGTGAGGAGACTGCTGTCAAAAAAAGTGAGCTACCAATGAGGAGAAAGAAAAGAGAATGAAAGGGCAGGATGCATGTTAGATGTTTGGAAAAGCAAATAGGAATAGACCTGAGGCTTGACTCAGGAAAGTAGGGATAGATGAGAATAAGAGGAGCCAAAAGGATGAGAGGATCGAGTAGAGAAGAAATTGAAAGGCAGATGGAGAGTAATGCAGAGTGAGAAACAGCAGAAACCAGATCTTGAGGGGCAGATAACTGGAGACGAACAAAGGCAGTGTCAGAAAGATAAGAGATTGTAAGAGGTTTAGATGCAACTTTTTCACAGGGTTTTTTGCTCCCTTGAGAGGCTCAAGGATGGCTAATTGAAGGGAAATTGCAAACACATTGAGTTCCTTGAGAAAGATGCTTCTGAAGTGCATTTTATTATTACATTCAAATGTATTTATATTTGTCCTTTCCAAAGATAAACTAGGAAAAGGATTTCCTCTTCTTAACTTGGCCCACACTAGCCTGACTGGACCTGCAATAAAAATGAATCAGGTGAGAAGCCAAATTTCTTTTATAGAATATCGCTTCTGTTTCAGGCCTGTATATTTGTGTGTTTTCCTGTGTTTGGTAAATCTAAATGTTGTTATTAGTAAAGCTTTCACTATGCATTAGATATAACACACAAACTCTGGATCCAAAATGAGTCCCCACCCCAGCAGTTACAGATTGCAAAGGGTCCGCTAGCCCTTTGGGGTGTGCCAGCATGGGGACATGACAAGGACAGTGCTGCTATCCCCTTAGATGCATTGAGTGTGTGAGTCCTTGCTCCTCTGACCTTTCTCCAGGCAGGCTCATAGGCAACCTGAGTGTCTCTGGTAAGTGTTACTCAGCCTTCTGGAGTGTTAACCTACATCAAAGCCCATTCCTACCCTAAAGTTAACTAAAGTTCGGGAGGCACAAAGCCACTCTTGTCTCCTGCCCTGCTGAGGGGCTTACCATGGGATCTAATCCCAGAGTAGTGTCCCTGAATATATGTCTGAAATTTAAAGTAATTTTACATGTTTTTCTTTCTTCAGGGTCATCTGGTTATTTCCACTGATGTTCACTACCAACCAGAGGACAGGGAAGATGAGGACCTCCACAGCCACTCCTGATGTCTTTTTACTTCTAAAGAATAATAAGAGAAAAATGTAGTTTTCCTTCTGTTGGCTTGTAGGGAGTAGATGCTATAACATTAGAAGCATGGCTTTTCATCACTATTTTTAGTGTTTTAGTAAAACTTTTTAAGCACTTTTCACAAAGTGAATGTGTCGGGTTTTAGTACAGTGAGTGTAGCTAACTGTTATCGATGCTTTGGAAAACTTGTTGCAGCCTGATCTGAAGCAGCAACTGGTTCTTTTCCGTAGAGTTATAGACACCACATTTTGTTAATTTTAGGAACAAGTTCTTGCATTATTCAGTTTATCTCCATTAGCATTAGCAACATTTTGTGTATGGAGTGAGATCTTATTCTTTGTAAGCGTTTCACAATTTGTCCCTTTGTAACTGGATACCAAGAGTGGGAAGAAATTTATAAAATCCAGTTAATTGCCATATAGTTACAGAATCATATAATCTAGTCCAGACACTGGCTCAAAACAGGACTAATTATATGAGGTTATTGAGCACTGTGTCTAGTCAACTCTTGAATGCCTTCAAGGATGGAGATTCCACAGTCTCTCCAGGCAATCTGTTCCACTGTTTAACTCCCTTCAGAATAATTTTTTTTCCAAATATCAAATCAGCATTTCCCATGTTCCAGCTTGTTCTGTGGCCTTTTGTACTTTCACCATACACTTCCAAGATGAGACTGACTCCATTTTCTCTGTAGTCTCTGATCAAAACATTGCAGGCAACAAAATGGCCTTTCAAGCCCTCTCTTCTCCAAGCTGAACAGGCCTAATCTCTCAGACTCTCCTTGGAGTTCATGTTCTCAAGCCTCCTTGAGAACCTGCACCTGCTGGTGCAGTCCAGAGGCCAAGCCTTGCTAGTAAAAGCAGCCTTTTCTTTTGTCACTAGTCCCCCATCTTACTGAGCAATAAGCCCATCTTCTTCTGCTACAAATGTACTTAGGGAAACCTTTCCTGTTGCACTTTGGCTTTCCTGACTTTATTCCTATATGTGCAAACAAGATCTTTGTGTTCCTTTCAAGTATCTGGTCTCGATTTCCATCTTCTGTATGCTTCCTTTTTGTGTTTGAGCTCACTCAGGAGCTCCAAGTTCATCCATCATGGCTTTCTGCCACAATTGCTCAGCTATCTGAACATTGTAATGGACTATTCGTATGCTCTGAGGCGGCTGCCCTTGAAGATTAGCCAGCTCTTCTGGGCCTCTGCTCTCCAGGGCAATTTCCCACAGATCCTGCCAAGCAGGTCCCTGTAATCTTCTCATCTGAAGTCTATGGTTGTAATTCTGTTCTTTGTCTTGCTGCTCCTCTCAGGATCTGAAAATCCACAGTTTCATGTTCACTGCAGCCAAGGCTGTCCTTGGCTTCTATATCATCCAGCAGTTGCTCCTTGTTTGTGAGTCACTGTACCTCTTTGAGGGTATCAATCTCCAAATAATTCCATACTTCTAATATTTATAAAATGGAGATGGTAGCTTCATTTTGTCTTATGTCAGTGTCATCAGAGACACTCAACCAGGAGATATTAAGTGTGTGAAAAGAAAAACTAGTCTGCAAATGTCTCACCATAGAAAGTTCAGTTCCAGCTTGGGACAGAAATGTGGCTTCCATAGTTTTAGCTGAATCAGTTTATTTATCTAGCTGGCTGATTTTTTAATATAAAAAAGCATCCTGAAACCAAACAGCAGTAAATCACAGCATCGGATTCATTGTATTCTGTAGTAGACTCAAAAGAAATGAAGATTGTTAATTAGTTTGGTGTCCTTCACTGATACCAGGAAATTTGTTCTGCCTATTTGGCAGACAATTCATGAGATACAGGGGAAAAAGAAAACTGAAGCTCTGGTGTCTATCTATTTTCTCTTCCAAAGGGACACACGCTTCAGGACTGACCAAGTACCATGGCTCAATGGACCTTTTCAGGCTAGAGTCATGGCTTAGCACAACACTGTCTCTTAAGCTCTAGTCCTCTGGCTGTTCACAAAGTGATGTAGTAATTTCTCTGAGGACTAAAGAGGATGTCACATAAACTGACAGTTCCCCCTGAATCATCCTATACTTACCTACAGGTCATTATACCATTTTTGATCTCGTGGTGTCTCCTGATTGATAGAACCATGGAAATTATTCATGCTCATCAATTTGCTGCAGAATAGAGAGCATGGAGAAAAGGGAGAATTGGGGAGCAGGGAAAAGGGACCACTGGAGCACTGAGCCAGAGGCAGGAGCAGGAAGCATGCAAAACCAGTGTTCTGCAGAGATATACAACAAGTTTGTAGTATTGCCATACTGATAACTTCATTTGGTTTCTTGTGTATTGGGTAAAAAGGGTTGAAACCTATATCCCCTTTATCATACACATCAAAGAAAATTCAGAGAAAGCTGAAATAAAACACTCCTCTTAGAGGCTCTTTGTAACACCTTGAAGGGTGAAAAGTTTGGATGTAGAAGCTATTTATAGTGTATTTGAATGTGCTATCTGAATGTGCCTGTAAGTAGACAGTTGCCTTTTATTCCTATACTTGTAGAAAGAAATGATGGAACTGTTCTGGAAGCCTTAGTGTGTTTTTGTTAACTTTTGCTAAAAGTCTTATCTAAACTGGGTGGTACTCTCTTAGAAGAATCATAACATGTTAGAAGGATATGATGAGGAAAAGCTGGCATAGTTTTCAGACAATTCAGTTGTTTGTACATCTTAGAGACCTGTGGATAGAAACGATGGAACTTTCCCTTGCTTTATAGGAACTGCAGAACTTGTGCCAAAAGAACTTATAGAGGTTTATGTAACTGATGGTGTGAATTATATTCATCATCAGTTGCCAGAGATATAAATAATGAAATTATTATGCATGTGACTCCCTGCAGTGAATGTTAAATCTGTGTAAATGTGAGTATCTGTTGACTGACTGACAAGTGCCTCTACCTTTTCTATTCATGGATTGCACAATGAAGTGACTCAGATTGTCCAGCAAAGTGCTCCATGCCAGAGGGAATTTGCTTGGTACATGCAAGCTAATTGATTAAATCACCTCCTTGACAAGCCAAGGAGTGCTGGTTAGCTGAAGTACCAGTTAACTGGATAAGTAAGGACAAGAAATAGAAAATATTGACTACAAGGACTTGATACTATATATTTGCACCATACACACTATAGTGTCTGTGTGTATATACATATGCTATAACATAAATCTTATATGGTTTGTGGTTTTCTGTATCCTGAGCAATTTCAGACAGATGGGCCTTGTTTTCCATCTGTTCTTCACAATGATTGCACATTAATTTATTTCTTTCAAAATACAGACCTGGCTATGAGTGTCTGTCCTTTGGAATTACCGGAATTCTTACTGGGGTTTCCTCTCAGGTCCATCTGAAAAGCCAGTGCCAAAACAGTCTGCCACGAAGGCAGCATGCCATCCCAGACTCAGCACCCCAATGCCTGAGCACCTCCATCCAACAGTTCACATTGCCCCTTGCTTATCTCTAAATGAAATTTGATAGATTTAACCTGGGACTATCCCAAAATAGTTTGGGATGTGATTATCAGAGGCCACTCCCTGTGTGATACTGCTGAAGATGGTAGCAATTGGCTGTCTTAAAGCTCTCAACTCTTTCCTTTAAAAGACGGGGTTGTGGTGGCAGATGATTCTCCCTGCATTGTCCTCAGTCCTGTTGTCTGGTACAGTAAGAATCTTCTCTTCAGTCTTCAGAGGAGAGGTATGAAAATAAATGTGTTGTGATTACTCTTTGTTGAGGAGGGGCTTTGTTGGGCAGAGATAGATGTAGCTAAATCTGGTTAAATGTTGAAATTTTATGATTTGAGAACTATGCCTATGTTAAATACACATTTCCTTCCAGTACTTTGTTTTTGTTCTATACATGGACTGTGTTTCTTTCTCCTTTGGATTCCACACATGAAGTGTGTTTCTTTCATCTCTCAATAAAAGTCAGTTAAAATTAAAAAGGAAATACTATCATACTAAGAGGCAAAGGTGTTCTGTGGGGTTGCTTGAACTCTTATAAAATTTAAGTCAATGTTATAATTTTGCAGTTTGCTTAAATTGTTATCATAACTGAAAATATTTTAGAGTTTTGAGGTGTATTATTACTTCTGGTAATGCAAATAAGCAAAACCAAACATCTGTTGGACCACGGAGAGTTTCTGGATAAAACTTAACGTATTTACTAACATGTGGTCTAGGGAATATGAAAACATTGTCTGCTGGCACCAAATCATTTTCTTTTGTTGACTGTCAGGAGGGAACATAAGGCACTTCTCAAAATTGTGACTAAGATCTTAATAAGTAGCTCCAAAAGTGGGGGTATCTGTGCCTGTAATTAAGTGAGCTGATCAGGTTTTCCAAAGTGCTAAGATGCAGTGATGTCTGCTGAATCACTCAGAGGCACTGAGAGCATTACATATTTTGTGAAAAAATAGGCTACTTATTTCACTAGCTAGAGGTGGGAGGGGAAATGACAGCCTAAAAATTCAATGTCACATTGCTTTCGACAGGGTTTGTCTGGATGGATGTATCCCAAGTGCTTTCCCCAGTCTCTGTGGCAGGGAATAGGCTGACTTTTCTCCTCTACCCCATGAACTGTATTTTTGTAACATTCTGTGCAGAATGGGTTCTCTCTTCCATGGTTGCTGAGCTTTCCACTTTCTTCACTCTAGAGGGAAAGCTGGTGTCTAGGGTGGAGGGGAAGGGAGTACAACCACCAAGTGACATAGCACGAACTTTGCTATCATTATAAATATTTCTTAACAGGTCCTGTAAAAAATGAGGAAGATGCTGAAGATTTGCTGTTTTCTCCTTCTTTTAAGTTTACTCAGTGGGCAATTCAATGCCAACCCTGGACTCAAAGTGAGGATCACCCAGAAGGGCTTGGAGTATGGTATGTGTGATGTTTTCAGGGGCTGCTGGTGGGATTGCACTGAATCCTGATATGAGAGACATAGGACAGTGAGGGCAGTGGGAGGAAATGACCTGATCACAGGCTATAACGGAAAATTTAGGAGTCTGTAAGCTGCATACTGAGGTTCATCTGACTTCAGATATTGAATCAGTTCAGCTCCTGCCATGACTAGGAGTGAGATCAGAAATAACACTACTGGGTCTCACATGAGATATCTTCTTCCTCCTGACTCTGTGCCCATCCCATCTCCTGAGCCAGAAACACATAACTATAAACTCCCAGGCAGTATCAAAGGCAACTGAACTGATCGTTGTTTTCCTGTAGCCAAGGAGGTTGGGCTGGAAATCCTGAAGCAGAATATGGAAAAGGAGCGTTTCCCTGATTTGACTGGCCATGAGAAATATGGGCTTGGTAATGTCAAATACAACATCTCTGGGTAAGTATTCTCTCCAGGGGCAATTTATGTTTGACTGAAATTTGACTCTGATTGTGTGTTCATTCTGACTCATGAAATAAAAACTTTTCTTTTTCTTATCTCTTCCTTATCTGTCTCACACTCTAGAATACATGTCACTGCTGTTGAATTACCCAGTGCTTCCATCTCCCTCCTACCTGGGTCTGGGATAAAACTGGTGATAGGAAATGCTTCTCTAACCATCGACATGAACTGGAACATAAGGACCTGGATGTTGTACGTACAGCTAAATGTGTCCTGGGATTTTTCCTTCATATAAAGATAAAAATGCAAAGTTTAGTTTTTCTTGTGACCTCTTCATGGCAAAGGTACTCTTTATGAGCTGGCAGCAGTAACCCAGAAGCACAGACTGATTCTTCTCAACAGGTCTGCTGGTGGGAGACAGCCCCCTCAGACACGAGCACTGATAAAGGGCCTGTGGTTGAGAAGCACTGCTGTGAATAATATAGGTCTGCTACTCTGGATGAACGCTGTCATTATCCAGCCTGCCAGCTAATGACACATTTAGAAAAAACTGTAGCGTGGTGGGTCACAGTCCAGTATAATAAAACCTCCCTGTGCAGTTACACTGTTAGAAACCTTCTGTTATGCCTCCAGGATATATAGTTCAAAAGCTGATGGAAAATGGATGAGCAAATGGCAATATCCTTAGAGCCATGTCCACACCTTCCCAGTCCCATGCTGTTTCAGAGGAAATAAATCTCTCTTCCCTTCTCCACAACTCACATTTACCTATATTGCTAAACTGAGTGAATTACAGAACTGATATGCACTTCTGCTCACAGGGACAGTAGGGTTGGCTGCTTTAAAGGGGAGGGGACCCGGGTGCTGAGGGTGATGGCACAGTAGGAGGGACAGTGCCCTCACTGGCAAGTGCCCAAGGTAGGCAAAGCAGAGCAAGTTAATGGCAGTGACCATGAACAGGCACTGGTCCAGACTGCCAGGCAAGTCCATAATGAAGAGGTGGGGTTTTTTTTCAGTATTTTATTTATTTTTACTTTATGCAGCAAAGATAGTGGAAGAAGCACAGTGCACATTTCAAAGGTGTTTGTCACTGCAATCTTTTCAACTCCTCGGGATAATACAAGTCCTACGTCAATATCCCTTACCAGCTGCCGGACAACTTCTGGGGACATAGATATCAAGCTGAATGGAAAAAGCAGGTAAGTGGAAGAGATCTGTATAAACTCTGGGAGAAAATAAGTGTCAATGAATAGCATAGAGACAACTTCATGAAACAGAGCACCCAGAATTGCTTTTAGGTATCTATAGACACCACAGGTGAGAACTGGGGACCTAATACAGTGTTAAAATGGCCAACATTGATATTTGTCCTTGTATTTTTGCACGATAGAAGATAAAGACAGAATCAAACAATCCCTTGTGCTTCTTCAGCACCCACTTCTTTCAAACTTCTGCTCTAATCTTCAGCTTTAAGTAGAAGTTACATGCTTATACTGTGTTTCACTCCCCCAGTCACAGTGCTATCAAAATTGAACAGAACCAGACTGCTGTCTGTTAAGCCTCTGGATACATGCAACAATATTTCATTGTTTCCTTGTACTTCTCTCACTGTCTGAATACCACTTTTGTCACCTGGGTTAGTTTTGTTTGTTTGTTTTTAATTGTATCAGTTCCTAGTGCAGACACTACTTATTTGTTCTGTGTTTGTACATATATGATGGTGGTACTATGAAGAATTGCTTTTTCATATACATTAATTAACCCTGGCTAATTCCTGAGATGCTGAAGTTTCTCCTTTTAAATAGTGGCTCTCTGATAGTTTTTACATTTCAGAAAGCTCTCTTGTGAACTAGAATATCACACTCAGAGGACATTAAATTAGTGTTCTACAGAGATAGCTGATCTCCTGTTAATGACCATGGTACTTGACACATGAATTGCTTTCTTCCTTCCCTCTAGCTTCCTGCATAACTTCTTTATCAAGTATCTGAAGAAACCTATTCACAGGAGCTTGGTCACTAATGTAAGCCTTTCACATTGTGTAGGGGAGGGGTGTAAGGAGTGTGACATTCACGAGGGAACTTGGTAAAGTGGAGCTAGAAAAATAATCCTGTAATAGACCTATTCAGGTCTGATCAGCACAGGCAACATTTTGCCAGCCGGAAATGCTTCCAGATAAAGTTCATGGCCAAGATACTGACTAGTCCACAGCTAGTTCAACCAGGGCAGCAGTAGGGCCAGAAAATGTAGTTATTTTCCCATTCCAATGCAGAATAAGTCTCTGCCTGTGTACCTACAGGCATCATGGAATATGGACAATTTTTATACTTGGCAGACAAAACATATACTGGGTTATGCATAGAGAAATTATAGTACATCAGCTGACAGTATGACATATTTAAACTTCATTGTATTAAAGAAGTGAGCAGTCCCGATGAGAACCTGACTAGGGCCACTGAGAGGAGACAGAGCTTGAGATGGCTGTGATTCTGTCCCAGGACAGAGATTTACGGTTGGACTCGATATTAAGGGTCTTTTCCAACCTAAGTGAGTCCATGATTCTGAGATGTCTCCTGTGAGACCAATGTGAGATCTGTCTCCTTGTGCTATTAAAGGCTGTAGTTTTGTCACCCCCACCAGGCTGCTTCTGGCAACTTCCCTCTTCTTTGCAGCTCTGACATAGGATATGCTTACATTGCACCAAGCAGAAACCTTGGGGATCCAGTTAGCTGAAGAAAAGCCAGATTAGGTGTTTGGATAAACAAATGCTGCAATGTGTGTCATGTAGCAGAAAGATCTACTAGCACACAGGTAAGAGGTGCTTACATGTCCATGCTAATCGGGCCATAACTTGAGTGTGCTTCTATTACAGTCATGTCCCAATATCAGAGCTGGGATCCATTTGATAGATGAAGACCTCCGATCGCTGAATGGTGAGTCAGTAGTGATATCTCTTCCTTCTGCTTCTTCTCTGCTGATCAGTGAAATTCTGCAGCTTCCTTAACAGCCACTGGTCAGCAATGTGTCCAGAAGTGATATCAGCCCCTCTGCTCTGTCTGCTCCCTTGCTTACAGAAACAGTAAGCAGGGCTACTTGGGCAAGAAATGTATATTTGTAAGAGCCAAGGACTTGGTAGCGATTCTCGACTTGCAAATGCAGCAGTGTGCACTTCTGTTGTTAGAAATGCAACTTAGAGGCCACAGTGTACTGACACTACAGCAATTTTCCCTTCCCTCCCATGCTCCAAGTCCTCCTGCACACACAGGAATTTAAAAGCTGAAGCCTGCTCTCCTAGCCTGCCTGAAAATTTAAGTTTTACTTGCCTATATATCAGACTTGCCAAAGGCAAAAGGAAATTCTCCTTGGCAAAAAAGCTTCTCACCTGAACTATTCTGGATTAGATTTGCAGGCCTTTAAGACACCGGAAGTGTTGATCAGATGCCATGTGCAAAACACAAGTACCTAAGCAGATCAGGCACCCTGCTTTCTGGGAAAGTATTTGCAAGTTGGAGACACTCTGGATGCTCTTAGAACTGCTTGACAAGAAATCCAAACTGCCTCCTCATGCCCTTAAACACTGATGGCCATTTCCTCTTTTTTGTTAGACTAAACTTTTCCATAGTAAGAAAACAATAGACAAACTAAAGACAGTGCTTTACAGAAGGTTCCAGTAGAAACATCAAGCCTTAGTTCACAATGCAGGTTAGGAAGTCCCTGGTTGTGTTTTTCCCTACTCTCTGGAGCAATGGGGTGTCATTCTCCTTCAGAAACTGACTTAGTTTTAAGTATACATAAAACTCTTTCTGTGTTTTTTGTAATATTCTGTATCTTGCCTTATCTACCACCCTTACAGTTGTAATGCCAATTGATGATTTGGCTGAAGTAGACTACTCCTTAAGTAGCTTGCCAGCAGTATTCCAACCATTCATTGACCTGGACTTAAAGGTAAGTAATTGCCTGTAATGCTGTTTGCCAAGATTGCTGTATGATCCACTTTCTAAGCTGACCATGATTGCTGTTCTGAACACAGAGGCTCAGTATCTAAGACAGACATTTCAAAGCATTATTGCATTTGTTATTGTAATAATTTGTAACAATCTTGTTGTAAAATGAATTATTTAAAAGCCACATCCTTTTTTTTTAATTGCTGTTGAGTTAGTCATAGAAAATAGAGAGCAGTAAAAGTTGACTAAGTAAGTTAGAAGTAAAGAGAAAAGGAAAGGAAACAAAAAAAATATGCAACATCATCTTTCTCTTGCTGTTGATTAATGTCTGGGACTTCTTTGTTCAGTCAGTCAGGGGAATATTTCTACACATTGCGCTAACTAGATGTGTCTGCTGTCAGATGAGAGAGAAAAAAAAGAGCAAGACTATAGGACCTAGAAAAGACTATAGGACCAAGACAAGACTATAGGACCAAGAATTCAGCCTCTGGCTTCCTGAATGGGAAGACTGAAGACCCTTGGAAAAACATGGGAGCCCAAGGAGTGCTGCTGAGTCTGAAGGCCTGGAAGTTTCTTTCAAATTAAGGAAAAAGTCTTCTTATGCACTGAAACTAAAATCTGACTAGTTCCTAATTTTAAAATTACTTCATTGTCATTCTATGTAAGGTGCATTGATTGAGGGTAGTCATCATCATCACTGTATCTAAGATCCTTATTTAGTTTAAGCTGCCTTGCACTAGATGCTCTACAAAGGGAGAATGAAAAAACAGTCTCATTACAAGGATCTTATAAATTAAGTATTAAAAAAAGTCAGCAGGTAAATAAGAGAGGTGGAAACACAAAGGAACAAAAAGTTAGTATCTGTATGGTGGACACTGGTGTTGGCACACGAGCTCTGCAGCTGCTGTCAAATTCTTCCAAGTAATGCAGCAACTAGATTTTAAGCAGGAACTTGAGCAGACTAAAGATGTAAATGTCATGGCTGTTTACAAGAGCTACTCTCCCACATAAGTTACATGCGGGAAATACATGAAGCAAGTGACTGGTAAATCCAGCAAGTGAGAATTGAATGGGGAGGTCATTTGCTGTGATTCAGCATTTCATAAGCATTTTGATAGTCCTTAAAAGGCAACTGGAAATTTAGAGCTGAATGAGAAAGTAAAGACATACAGAATATATTTGAGATGAAACAGAGACAGGGAACTAATAAAAGGGATAAAAAAAACTTTAACCTCTAAGTGCCTTCATCACTTCAAATCGGTTTTTACCTTTTTGTTTAATCTGTGTGCATTTGGAAGCATTAGATCTGCAAGTCTTGGCTAGTATCACTGGTAATACAGAAGACGACATAGGCATTTTAGTTTTGTCTGACATAACTTTCCTTTCTCTCAAGTCTTCTTTTGTCTGCACAAGTTACCAACTTGCTTCTGGGTAGAGTATGGTGCTGATTTTGACCAAGAAAGACCTCTGGTTTTAGAAATCCATTTTGTAATTGAGACCATTGGATAGCTCTAAGCAGCAGTTCTCAGATTCAAATTCCTGTAGATGGGGGGAAAGGAGAAAGTAAGGCTTCTCAAAAATGAGGACTGCTAGTCATGCTCTTCATGCAATATATGGACCCTTAATTTAGAGGGGTTTTGTTCTGAGGTGGGAGGTTTTCTTCAGGAGGTGATCAGTATCTCAAAAGAGATCTCAGGTGTCATCTATGAAGGTGTCCCAATGCTGGAACTTGCCTTCACCACCTGCTTGAAAGCACCAAGCCTCCAGGGTGTACTACAAAGCCTGTGCACTCATTTATACACCAAATGAACAGCCTGGGCAAAGTACAGGAAAGTAGCATTCATTGTCTGCAGTCATATTAAAGTTATATTTTGTCTCCTTTTTTTTATCTCTGACAATAACTTTCAGGGCACAGTCTTCCCAGCTGGAAACTATACTGGCTCTCCCTACGTGGTAGCTCCCTTCACTATCACAGACCAAAGAGACTCCATGCTCTTCCTGGCCTTCTCTGAGTATTTTTTTCAGACCTCCTCATTTGCTTACTACACTGCAGGGGCCTTCAACATGACCATTGCAGAGGAGGTGAGTAGGACAGAGAGGAGTGGGGTCAGAGTGGCTCAGATAGAACTTTGACCTGCCAGATGTCAGTGTGCAGCCAGATAAAGCTGTTAATTGGTCTGCAGAGTCCTGAGACAGTAGATCATAAATACAAAGGTATTGTTATTCTCTTTTATTTATGCCTTATATAGAGGTCTCAGGCCACAGCCAGGTGTGCCAAGTTCTGCTAAGCAAGCTACAAAACTTTGTTACAAAAAATAAGGCTTTTATAGACCTGAGGCCTAGACTTCTCTGACTTGGACAACGATTGACTTTGGGGAACTTTGCAGCCTTGGTGGCTGTTTTTTGAGGGATCTTTGTAGAATAAAAGTATTACAGGGGCCATGGAAGGAAACCATATATCAAAGTACAGTAGCTGTGCATGGAGGCTGCCTGACTTGGCTTACCTGACTGCAGGAGGTTTAGTAAGTCCCAAAACCTATAGATTGTAGCCCATATTATAATGACATTAAGCATTTTTTTTCTCAGGAATTATTGTGGCATGTATTATTGGGAATCAGCTTTAAAGTATACTGAGTCTCTTAGGAATATTTCTGAGAGGTACAGAATTAAAGATTTATTGAAATGAGAGTAATAATGCATTTAGAGAAAAGCTGACCATGAAGGTCAAACTCATTTGTTTTCTCTCTTTTATTTTTTCTTCCAGACCTGCAGCTATTTTAATATAAGCACAGAGATATTTGGCAGTATCATCCCTGAGGTGAGTATCATTACTTCCACAAAGTCTTAGTAAACCACCCAGTGTGAGTGTCAAGACACCTCACTACTGGTGTATCCCAAAGGCTGTTAGGGCCAGCAGGGCTCCTGCACTAGAGAAGCTGGCACATATATGCCTCATAACAGACGAGCAGATGGGCCTTGTCACTTCCCACCCCCATGATGAGTTGAATGACTTGCACTGTTACCAAACATAATCTTGGCCCATAACCTTGCACATCAATCTTTACTCTGGGCGCCGTGCCCAAGCCACAGCTGTTCCCACCTAAAACTGTCTCTATGCAGGGAAAAGCTTTCAGTCATAAGTCCTGCTTTGAGAGAATTCTGAAAGGGCCTCAGCTCAGAAAGAACACCTTCCTCCTGTCCAAACCTGCATAATTGTCTTTGCTTCACTGCTTTGCTGTGACTGACTAGCAGAAAGACCATGTGCAGGAAATCCAGCTAACAGATGAGGAGGAAACATTGCATCCTATGGAACAGACAAGGCAGATGCACAGGATTTCCATCTATTTCAGGTGGAGGAGATGAAGATAACATGACAGAGAATATGAGTATGCATGGCTTCCATCAGCCTTCTCAAACAGAATGGGAAACCAAAAATGAGCATAAGAACCCCTAGGCTAAGAATGCCGAGGTTGGATGAAATCAGACTAATGGTTCAAAGAACTTCACATTCTTGTTTGCTTCTCAGATGTTATTAAGTTCCTTCCTCAGAAATATAAAATTCTCCAAGGGCAGTCATCATATGGTCTTCATAAAATGCCATGAGCATTGATGCTAATATTCCACTCCTTCTGTTTTGATTAATGAACTTGGTGAGGCTATTCACTCTCCAGGCAATGGAGTGAGGATCCTAAGAGAACGGTCCAGAGGAGGAACCAGAGGAGGAATCTCTCTCGGGTGAATTTCAAAGTGAATGACTCCTTAGCTCTTTTATTGTGTGACTTTAAATGTCACATTTGTGGTCCATTTCTCTCTTCTGTTCACAAATCAATATTTAATTTCTCTCAAAGTGATATAGAAAAATTTGTATTCCTCAAGTGGAAGGAACTTTGCACTGCATTCCTATGTGGCCAAGATTGTTAATTTATCTCTGCAGAAAACCTGTACTTCCTGCTTGCCTGAACAAACCTTGTGTTAGCAGCTATCCTTAATCTCATCTTAAAGAACTACTTCAAAATGATTGCTTCAAGAATGAGACAATGCAGTATTCTGTTCTACAAGAAGTGTTTTTCTGTATTTTTTTCTTTTTTTGTCCTGCAATCTTACAGGTCGCCA
Source organism: Manacus candei (assembly GCF_025592945.1). NCBI lineage: Eukaryota > Metazoa > Chordata > Aves > Passeriformes > Pipridae > Manacus > Manacus candei. Next base: position 9,642,377 of record NW_026138066.1, read on the forward strand.
AATACTCAGTTACACCCTATCCAGTAATGTTGAAGCTAATGGCTACTGAAATACCTGTCATCAGCTTAGAGCAGGATTCCTTCACAGTAGAGATTCAGGGCTCCATGGAGGTGTTGGCTGTTCTGCCAGACTCAACCACCCAGTCGCTGTTCACAATGAATGTAGTAAGTACAAAGAACAAGGTGGCACTTAACTCAGGGTTAAATATGTTTGTTCCTTCCTTCTGTTAAAACTTGCCAAATTTCTAGTACTTAAACATGCAAATTCCCCTTAGTCACAGGTGGTGACTGTGTGACCTCACTTAACTTCTGTGGCAGAGAACATTTTCCTATAGATGGACAAAAATCAAAACTCTCTGATTAACCAAGGTTACTCTGGAATGACAGTTCTGTGGGTATGAGTCATGCCTCTTGGCAACTTGTTCATGTCTGATTAAGGAAAGCTCATTACCCACATTTCAGCTCTTGTTGTGCCATTCAGATAAACAGACATTTATTGGGTGCAGCCTTGCATTTACCTAAAACAGCTTCCATACCTAAGTGGTATGGATGGTATTTATGTATTTGTGACTAATTCACAGCAAGGGTCCTGGGTTTTTTTATGTCTGGTAACCCATGGTTTCTTTATTCTGCAGGCAGCCAACAGCAGCATTTCTCTGAATGTATTTGATCAGAAATTGATGGGCTCCCTATGTTTGAACAGGTAATTCAACCTGTGATGGAAAGAATTCCCAGGCCTTTGGAAAACACTGTTAGCAATCCCAACATTAGTCATTTAGGCACATGATCAGATGAGTATGTTTCCCTGGTAAATTCATCTGCATTAGATTCTCTACTTCTAGCTGCATTTATATAGTTTAGAGGAGGCAGGAAGCTTCTCTATGACAACTGTCATGTCCCAAGGGACTGCTCACCAGCTGTGGACTGCTGCAGGGGTGTGGTCTCACTGGACTTCTCTGCTTTTTACATCTACTCTCCCCTCTGAGCTAGATAAATGAAGCGTGCAGGGCAGTTATGTTGACCACAGGTCATCTCAGTTTCCCTCACCATTTTCCAGCTGGCAAGATGTCACTGCTTTCTAGACCACCTGTGCTACTAAAGAACTTCAGAGCAGTCCAGGACACAGCAAAGAAACTGGGCCCCTGCAGGTCTCCTATGCCAATATTCTTAGAGCAGAGATTCACCAAATGAAGTCCTGCAACTTCCAAGGGTCAGAAAGCTGGAGACCAGAGGCTTGGACATTTAGACATCTAGCATGTCACACTTTATAGAGAGAAGCTCTGTATACCAGGACCTCACAGCTGGGAATTAGGACCCCAACTTCATAGAAGTCCCTCGGGAAGCCAGTTACAGGGTTAAGAATATGCGGAGTTCGTAAGGGCAGAGAGATATTACGAGTTTAAGGAGGATAGTGCTGTTAGCAGTTTTTGCAGCAATTTTCAAAGACAAAAATCTAGAGTGTGCTGGAAGCTGGCCTTGAGATCTGGGGTGCTGATGCTGTGGAAACTCTGAAATCTTGTGTTGGATACAAGAGTAACATACAGAATAAATATTTCAATTTGGAACAGAGACATTCAGCAACAAAGTCAGCAGCAGCAGTACCATATGATGAACACATTTTTTCTTCCCACCCTGGTAAGACTCACATCAAAGCATTATGCAAATGTACCAAAATCCTTGCAAAATACCTGACATCCTACAAATCCTTGGTTAAATCAACTGTCAGTAGGATTTCCAAAACACAGCACAGAGGGAGAAGCACACTCACATTGCTGGCTACAGCCCTTCTAGCACACTTTTGCATAGATGCTCAGCAATGCCCTAAGAAGAGCACGTCTTTCTCTATGTGACAGTATGCATTGTGTGAAATTGCTTCAAAAATCTCTTTACAGATGCTTGTGAGGCCTGGAGCCCTACAGCAATCACTGTACATGAATAGAATAACTGTGTTTATCCTTTCTTAGTGACTCATCTTGTTTCACTTCTTTCCCTCAGGCTCCAGTTCTCCCTAGCCCACTCCAATGTTGGCTTTTTTGAGGTGAGTGGGTAGTTGAAGCTTATAGGAAATGTAAACCAAGAATATCAGTCATATGAAGGCTAAAGAGTAAGCAGCTACATTTTATCCGTATTTCTAAATTATTTGGTTTCATTCTCAGATAGCTCTTTTCCTGTCTTCTGGCAGCCACCTCTCTGCTGTGGACTTAAAAGTATATTCTTTGGGACAAGTTAGTGCTCTGCAAATGAGACATGCTGTAGTTCCCCAAACTGCAGAAAGCAGAGATCTCTCGAATCACCACGGTGAAACACAGAGCGGTAATCTAAGCTTTGGCAGCAGAGCAGTGTGCCATCTAATGGTCACATGGATGGCTGAGGCACAGGCACTCCATGTGCTGCAGTGGTGCTCATCACAGATGCTCGGGATTACAATAGGGAGGGGGTGCCAAGATACTTATCTCAGATGCCTGAAATAGTGCAGTTGTAGCTTGGCAGGAGAAAACCCTGCCTCCGCAGAGAGTCGTTTTATTCTGAGTATAATCACTCAGTTCCGAGTAGCTGAGGAGAAAGGATTAAAACTGTTCTGGTCCTGCTTTGCTATTGGTGATAAATTATCTCACAAATAAAGGAAATAGACTGTTTTAAACGAAAACGTTGGCTAAGCATGTTGAAATCCATTTGCATTTTGCATCTCACTTCCTTTGCATCATTCCAAAGCTTTAAGATCCAAAGTTCACTTGAGTTTATGACTCTTTGAGGCCAAAAGAGATGAAAGTTAAACATGAGTCTACTAACTCCACCCAGGATTAGGGCACGACAGTTCTACCATCATCAGGAAGTGATGGCTAATTTAGTTTTCTTGTCTGGGGCAGATCTCGCTTCTGGAGAACATCCTGTCTTACATTTTACAGACTGAAGTAATTCCATCAGCTAACGGTAAGGATGTATATCAAAGCAGCAGCTAAAAACTTCCAGCAGAGTGGGTGATTCTAGGAACTCCTACTGACTTCCTCTTAAATTAACAGCTCCCGTTAGAGAGGAAAATGATCGTCATCCAGTAAGCAGTGGAAGGGGGAGATTGATCTCCAGGGATCTAGGTGCGCCCTCTCACGGCCACTATTCTGCAAAAAGAGCAGAAATTACTTGGGAACTCATAATTCATCTGCCTTCACCTCAGTCTAGGTGGCCCTGATGCATGAGGGAGAAGCATGTCTCTCTCATCTGCACACCTGCCTGGGGCTACCATGTGTGAAATGTATTCCCCTTTATTAGACCAGCACAGAGGTTTTGCCTCTCATAAATCTTATTTAAGACCCTGGAGGGAGACATAACTTTCTGCCAGCCCTCTGTACTGGGGTGAACATCACGTTCCTTAGTTAATGGATACAAACAGGTTTTAATGATGCTAGAGCTGTATTAATGACCCCTCAGGGATCGTTAGGGACAAGTCACTGAGTATGTAATGTGTTGAACATGAAATGCCTTGGTTTGGCTGCAACACTCTGCCAAGAGAGAAGCACCTGTAATTCCTTTTCCCCATTGGTAAATGAGCATCCTATCTACCTCCCAGAGCTGCTTGTAAAGACTAAGAGGTAGCTGTTGTCAATGACCAAGTCTCTGGATATACAGTGCTTTTGCAGGGCAAAAATGCATGACTAAATTACTGTTTGTCTTTTTTTTTTTAAGCCAAACTCTCAAAAGGATTCCCTCTTCCCAATCTGGCCAATGTTACCTTGACAAGACCTCACATTACAATTGCACAGGTGAGATTTTGGCACTTATGAAAGATTTTCCTTTATGAAAGGTTATCGCTTTTTTTTTTTTCCTTTCTTCCCCCCCCTTTTTTTGGCTAGGCATTTATTCACCTTTTTGTACCAGAAATTTGTTGCATTTGAGCTACTTAAGTAGTAAAAAGGCCTGGGTTTAAAATGAGATCTGTAATAATGGTAAAATCCTATTAGAAACAAATTTATCTTTCTTTGAGAGGAAAAGTTAGAACTGAATATATAACCGTGGAATGATCAAATGCACAACTTGTTCAGCCTTGCAAGTTGCAATTCAGTGTAAAAACAGGTTTAATTCAAGTTTGGCCAATCACATCAAATTAGACTTATTGCTATCCGCACAGCCCTGTTGAATAGTTGAAATATGAGAGTGAATTCCATTCTGTGCACCTAGGATGACTGGATTTAGTTAATAATTGGTGATAATGACTGAGGCTGCTAGCCAAAACTAGTTAGTGAGCTCTCAGAAAATATTTTTTTGCCTTCTGGTTACCTTTCTCCAAATCTAGCCCTTAATGTGAGCAAACAGAATGTTGCTAGACAATCAGTCAGTACAAGGGCATTGCTGACAACTGAACACCCAGAAAATGGGTAAGCTTGTTATATTTCTCCACTTGTTTACCAATGTCTCAAAGTTATTTTCAGCTTAGCAGAGACAGTCTTAAATCTTTTGTTTGTGGTTAAGCACAAAACACAACTCAGGAAAGGAAATGCAAAGGTTGTCTTTAATTTTTCTTTTCATCCCATATCTGGTAGCAGCCAGCTATGCCATTCCCTACAAAATATAATTGCTTGGAGACTGCTTTCAATGGCTCTCGTTGCCAGCAGTCTTATGGGCTAATTATGAATGAAGGATTTTAGTGGTTCTGTGGTGCCTATTCCTCACCTTACTTTCTCTAAGAAGACTCCTTATCAGGAGAATGAGAGAGGACACAGGAGAATTGCTATGCTCTACCAATGTGAATGGGATTCCTATTTTAGAGCTACTTCTAGAAGCTTCCACGTCCAATCCCAATCTATTTGCTACAGTCTATAGGAAGAAAGACAATTCTTCCCACTCTTCATAGATAGACTGGATGGGGCTTTTAGCAACGTGGTCTAGTGAAAGGTGTCCCTGCCCATAGCAAAGGGGTTGGAACAAGATGATCTTTTAGGTTCCTTCCAACCCAAACCATCCTATGATTTTATGACTGTGATGAGCTGCTCTCTGCAGGTTCATTGCTCTGTATGCACCAACAATAGAGGAAGCTTTAAGGACAAGTTTAGATTAAATGGCTAATTCTTAAGCAGCTCAGATTAGATTAAAAATAATCCCACCTTGTGATGGTTGCCTAGTTGCCTCAAGGCTCAAATGAACTTTGAACATCAAGGCTCAGATGTCCCTTCTGTCGCTAGCATGGTGCAAAGGGGTAGCACCCAGGGAAAGATAGGGCCCTTTTGCAAATTTTTGCAAAGGACAGAGTGTAATAATAAACTTGTGACTTCCAAGGCTCAGCTGTTCTCAGTAGCTTTTCTGACCTTAAACACCAAGATACATTTGAAACTTTAAAAAACCCAACCAAACAAATGAACAAAAAAAAAATCAACTAAACAAAATAACACCTTCATTTTTAATTCACAGCATGTCAATGACTGTTCTTCTCCCCACAGGGATACATATTGATTTCAACTGATGTCCACTACAAACACTAAAGGACAAGAGAGACCATTTGTTAAGCATGAACTTCAAATCAAGTGACTCTGAAGACTAAACAATGTCCACTTCTGCTGAAATGTGTAACTTGAGCTCTGACAAGGGCAATGTCATCCTGGCTGGGGATACCAGGAAGCAAAAAAACCTGATGGAATGGTATAATGGTGGTAACAAACATAGCCAAGGGAGAACATGGGACACATGCTTGACGTTATTTATTCTGGTGTTTAATTGATGCAGAAATGTTTTTAAGATTCATGACTCTCTTGTAATACAGTTTTGTCTACACACTTGCAGAAAAGTGCTGCAGTCTCTTAAAAGAAGGAAAAATACATTGTCAAAATGCTGCTAAGGCAGATATGGCTGCTAATCTGTCTTTATGGTAATGATCTTAAACACATCCCTTCTGTTCATGGTGCATGAAATACAGAGTGAGCCCTCTCCAGAACCATGGAATTGTCATACTGGGATCTGTCCCAATTACAACAGGAACTAAAATCTTTGCAGTTTCTTAACTGCAATCTTAAGATGCAGAAGTAGTTCAGGAAGAAAGATGAAGTAGCACTACTACTGCCTCTGATAGTCCTGCTCTCTCTGTTACTCTTCGAATCCTTGTGCCTGTTATGTGCCCACTTTAGCGCTGCGTGGCCAGGTTAGATACATTTAACTCCTCCAATGTTTCTGGGTAAGTCCTGTAAGTCTAATTCTCCAACATCTTTGTCAGTATTTCTCTGAATTGAAGTAGTTACAAATACTTTTTTTCTTACTTCATTTTGGTATGTTATCTTACCCTCTTTCTTCTTCCTCCTTTTTTTCCAATACTTTATTAGTGTGCAAATCAGAACAGAGTTATGCAGAGGGACATGCCTGCCCTGCAATGCTTAGGTGCTTGAGCTTTGGCCAAACCCGGATGGGAAGCTGTCTCTGGCCTCCCAAACCAGCACTGACAAGGATGAAACAAAGGCAGAGGTGCCTCATCCCACTCCGATCTGCTGCTTTTGTGAGCTTTAAACCACCCCTGCACAAAGCCCCATCCACCTGGCAGGGTACTCAGATCCCAGCCCTCCCCACTCCGGAGGAAGAGAGTCCTTTTCAAGCCAAGACTAAACAGCAAACAAGTCTTTCGCTCATGCTGACAAACGCAATCGACGATGGGGTGCGGGCGGCTTTTGCCAGACTGGTGCTGAGCAAACTCATCCCACCTGCAGCAGAGCGGTACCTAAATACCCCACGGGCCAATACTGCTCTGCCCCGGGGGAACAGCTACGTGAAAAAACACTTGAGTTTTTTAGGGTTTTTTTCCCCCCCGCAAACCAGCCCAAAAGCCGTATTTAGTGTGAGGGAGGAGGCGGCCAGGTACAAACCCGACCCCTGCGCTCCCTCTCACACCCGCGGGAGCTCGGTGTCTGGCCCGGGCTGCTCCAGCCCCCTGGTGCGGCCACGGAGCTTAACTGGGGGCCGGGCCAGCCCTCGGCAGGGCTGAGGGAAAGAGGGAGGGAAAGGGGGAAGAGAGGAGGCAGGGCTGAGGGAAAGAGGGAGGGAAAGGAGGAAGAGAGGAGGCAGGGCTGAGGGAGGAGGTTTGAGCCTCGGCGGCTCCTGTTCGCCGCTGCCGTCGCGGCTGAGGCGGCGGGGCCGCGTCAGTTCCTGCCGCCGCGCCGGTGCCGCCATCGGGAGCCGCCGCCATGAGCCGCAGCTACAACGATGAGCTGCAGTACCTGGACAAGATCGACAAGAACTGCTGGCGGATCAAGAAGGGCTTCGTGCCCAACATGCGTGTGCGTGGGAGGGGGCTGGGTGCCCGGGGAAGGGGTCGGGGAAGGGGAGCGGGGCAGGGGCAGCGGCAGCCCGGCGGCTGACGGCTCTCCCCGCAGGTGGAGGGTGTTTTCTACGTGAACGACCCGCTGGAGAAGCTGATGTTCGAGGAGCTGCGCAACGCCTGCCGCGGAGGAGGTGGGTCCGGCAGGGCCCCCTGATCCGGGAGGGTGACAGAATCAATTAGGTTGGAAAAGATCTCCGGGATCATCCAGGCCAACCTATGACCGAACGCCACCGTGTCCACTAGACCATGGCACTGCAGCCCAGGGCTGTGCTGTGTGGGGCTGAAGTGCAGGGATGGGTCCAGATCTGACAGCTGGGCTGGTGGTGACACACTGCTGTGGTTAGTGCAGACTGCACTCCATCGGTACAAACACAGCACGGGTTGGGCTTTGGTGTAATAAGTACCTCATTTAATGAAACTGCAGATTGTGCATGTCACTGGGCGCTCTACACCAGATAAGAAGCCTTGGTGGCTGACTTCTAAATTGCCAGTGTTTTGAACAATCTGTTTAGAAAGCACTTCACTGTGATTATCATGGTAAGTTATCAGATTGTTTAACTTTTTTTTCTTTTTTTTTTCTCTTTTTCAGGTGCAGGTGGCTTCTTGCCTGCTATGAAACAGATTGGGAATGTGGCTGCATTACCTGGTATTGTTCACGTGAGTAACTGCTCTGAAAATTTGCTCTTTTTCTCTTCCTATTTGCCCGAAATTATTGCTTTCCAAATGGGAACTGTTTTCAGAAGATATATGGACAAAAGTTCTTTTCAAGGCAGTTTGTGTGTTAAGAATCTGTCTCTGAGTAAACTGCTTGCAAGGGCAGGCTGCAAGACTAAGTTGTCATAAAGGGAAGCATCCACTTACTTCATTACTTGTCTTTTGACATAAAGCTTTTTTAGCATTGGTTTATGCTATTTCCTTTTGCTTGAGCCACATTTCCATCAGTGTCCATATTGACTGCTTGTTGGTTTTCAATTGCCTCTGCTGACCTGGAATGCATGGAGGAGTGAGGAGAGAGCAGGAGGTGATACTGTTGTCTGTATTATTGTTGCTGACCTAATGTGGGTAGTGAGTCCTCCCATGCACTCAACACTCCTTTCCTTTGCCCCATGCCTTTTTGGAAGCAAAGTGTCAGATCTGATAATGCAGGAGGAAAATACTAGGCTGTGACTCTTTTCAGGAAGTGTTAAGTATGATGTGGAAATGATCTCTTTCACACTCAATATTGCAAATATTAATAAGTAACAAATAACAGAATTGTTTTAACGGTCTTCCTTGGTCACTTGGCAGACGTTTTGAATTTATGGCTGCAGTAAAGGGCAGACCATCATGTTAAAATGCCTTAGTGGGCAGCCAAAAGGGAGTAAGGTAGAATAGTAACAACCTGTTAAATAGGAACTCCGTCTGGTAGTTTGTAGGAGAGATGCTACAATCATCTGTGTATTCAAATCTTCACTTTTTATTTCCAAGAGACTTATTGGTGATGGCAAGGGGAGGCAGAAGAAGCACAAAATCCCATTGAAAAGTACTGTTCTTTTTAATGTATGGTAGCAGTTTAACACACAATTTCTAACAGCTTTCTGGGTGTCTGAGGCTTTTTTTGTTTGCTTAAATAGACTGCAGAGTGCTGTTTGTGATGTCCTAATCTAAATTTAAAATGCCACAGCTCCTGTCTTGTCCTATCCCATCAGGATCTCACTCAAAAGGTGATTTTTTTCCTCCCTACAGGGTGCAGTCTTTGGTCAGGGTTGATGACACAGATAAGGAGAGAAAATGCTGACTTTTATTTATTTCATAGCACTGAACCCTTCCCTTGTTATGTTTACAGTATTTAAATATTGCAGATGTCTCTAGATGAAATTTGGTAAAAATAACTTATCTTCACTCTTATGTCTCTGCTTTGTGCTGCTCAAAAGCTATTGCCTGCCTGAGTTTTGAATGCAAGGACTCTTGAGTACAAGAAAAGGCCAGATTAGAATTCAGTTTGAGATCACAGTTCCTACATTTAGGTGCTTAAGCTCTTCCCAAATTTTTTCGAGATCTGGCCAATAGAGTCAAGAGGGCTTCTCAGCTGACTAGCCACAGGGTGTTTGCTTCAGAGTGAGATCTGCTCTCTGCTTTCTTTGAGTGTCTGCCCTGTCAGTGCAGGAGTTCAGATACTCCTGCACTCCGTCTACATCTGAAGATCCATTCTCTTTTTGGTATATTTGTTTTCAAATGTGACAACTCCTGCCACAAGGCAAAGCATAACCAAGGTAACTCTGCAGCACTGAGTTTCATAAAACTTTAAAACTGCCTTCATTCCCTTTCAGAGATCAATAGGCCTTCCAGATGTCCATTCTGGCTATGGGTTTGCCATCGGCAACATGGCTGCCTTTGATATGAGTGATCCAGAAGCAGTGGTTTCACCAGGTGAGGATGACTGACTTAACCTGCTCTGAGAAATGCTTGGGATGGCATAAAAATACTTTTTCAAAATAGCAGGACTGTCTAGTACTTCATGTACAGAACTAAAGCTAAAATATGAGAATTATAGGGGCTTAAGAGGTGCTTAATTCTTGCACTCAGAATCTTTATTCTTTATGGAGTGGGTGGTTGCACTGAGAACGTCTAAACAGTACAGGGAGAATTGCCCTTGCATTTGAGGCTTGGACTCGTGATATCCCTTTCTGCTTTCTCTGGGCAGTATATTTTATATTTGTGTCTACTTTTTGTCTACTTGTTGGAGTAACTTCATAAAGAAAGAGCTGTGTAGATACTTGTACAGCTATATCTTGAAATCTGAGGCTTTATGTTAATCTGTTAAAATGAAGCCTAATGCAGTTCTGCCTTTTTTTTCCCAGTATTGTTTCAGAAAGAAGGTGTGAGATCACAGTTTTCAGTACATGTTCCCTGTCACGGCTTTTTCTACACTTGTAGGTGGTGTAGGATTTGACATCAACTGTGGTGTCCGCTTGCTGCGTACAAATTTGGATGAAAGTGATGTGCAGCCTGTGAAAGAGCAGCTTGCCCAGGCTATGTTTGACCACATTCCTGTTGGTGTCGGTTCCAAAGGTGTCATCCCCATGAATGCCAAGTAAGAGAATGACTTTGTGCACACATCACCAGAGGGGACATCTCTGTCTGTTTGTTTTGATGAAAGATTCATCAGTGGGAGACTTTTAAAAAAGAAAGAGTAATTCTAAAAATCTTTCCATTCTTTCTACATATGGCTTTACCAGGACCAACATAATCATCAGTGCACAAAGTCAGCTCGCTCTTCCCCCATTTAAACCCCTGAAATAACTAAAAGTTCTTGAAAGGTTCTCATTTCTTCTGACAGAAAACTTCCATGAGCATAAAGGTTTTTTTTTGAAAGAGATGAGAGAGAAAATAGGATATTCCCCACACAACAAAGAGGAAAAAGTAATGACCTATCAAAAGTTAATATATTTATAGAGCTTGATTTTCATGAAGTACTAAGAAGTTGGACTGGTTGTTAGGAGAGCTAGGGGCTGATCATAACATCACAGAATAATTTAGGTTGGATGGGATCTCTTGAGGTTGTCTCGTCTGACATCTTGCATGAAGGAGGGCTAACTCTGAAGGTGGGTCTAACAACAAAGTTATGTCAAGCTGCTCAGGGCTGCATCCAGTGGAGTTTTGAGTATATCCACGGATAACCATCTTATGTAGGTGTTTGATAATTGCAGGGATTTGGAAGAGGCACTAGAGATGGGTGTGGACTGGTCTCTCCGGGAGGGCTATGCCTGGGCAGAGGACAAGGAGCACTGTGAGGAATATGGAAGAATGCTGCAGGCTGATCCCAACAAAGTCTCCTCAAGAGCAAAGAAGAGGGGTCTGCCTCAGGTAATGTTATCTTTCAGGAGGGCTGTGAATGCTCCCAGGGTTCAAATGAAAAGGTTGGAGAGTAGTTCTCTGATTTTATATCTTTTCTTGAAACTGTCTAGCATTTCTGGGCAGGGTAAAGGTGAGATGGTGAGGCCAGTTCTGAATAATTCTTGACAGAACTGTAACAGAGGGAAATAATACTGGGCCTGCCCAAGGTCCCCTGGGCCATCAGTTTTTCATCTGTTAACATGTGATAATGACATTTATGTTGGGTGGCATTTCCACATCCAGATGCAGTTTTGTTTTGAAAAGGCATGCAAGTTAATGTGCAACTTCTGTCCTTGTTTGTTCAGCAAATGTATAGCAGGTCAAGAAAAGATATTATAAATGGAACTAGGTCATAACTGAATTACAGTTAGAGTTGGATTTCGTTTTTATATATAATACTTCATTGCTCCGTGTGGAACAATTTGAGATGGCTCTAGTAATGATACATTTCTAAAGCCTTCTTGTGTATGACTTCTTGAGTTTTATTGATTGGAGTGCTGCGAGATTATAACATTTTAACCTCAAAGTAATGTTATGTCCTCAGTTTTCACATTTGCTTTGGAAATAAGTGATCGTCTGTTACGGAGTTAAAAAAATTTGGGCTTGGAAATGGAATAGCTTGCTTTAATCTACTGAAAGGTTCCAAGTACATAATTAACAGGTTGTTGTATCTTCTTTGTGGAGGTATAACCAAGTATAAGACGATATATGTCTGCCTTGCCTATACAAACTGGAGATGAATTCTCAATACTCTATACTCCTCCTGTTTTTCAACTAGGCCTAAGTCTGTGGATCCTGGTCCTTTTGCTTAATCACAGTCTTGTTCCAACACCAAAGGTAGTCATAAATCTAAACAAAGAGGACAGTGATTATGCTACTGTGTTCTACTTCCTTTCAGTTTATATGGGGATGTTTTTTCCCTCGAAAAAGATTTTCTAAACCCAAAACCTTGCTGTAGCAATTTGTGCTTTTGCCCCTGTTCCCTACCTTTCCCTTGTGCTCCCAGAGGCTGCTTTGCCTGCACTACCTGATCAGTGTGTTGTGCTTGGCAGCTGGGGACCCTGGGAGCTGGAAATCATTACGCTGAGATCCAGGTTGTGGATGACATCTACAATGAATATGCTGCCAAGAAGATGGGCATTGACCACAAAGGGCAGGTGTGCGTGATGATCCACAGTGGAAGCAGAGGTCTGGGCCACCAGGTTGCCACAGGTATGATCTGACTGGTGTAGGTACCTGGAGCGAGGCAAACTCCAACACCAAAGAGCATTTCTTACAGTGTAATTGCCAAGTACATTCTGAATTGCCTGGACAGGTGTTGTCCATTTGCAAACAATTGATAACATTCTACCACAGGTTTGCTTTTGCCTTTGAGAAGAAGCTGTAGGTTTAACCATTAGACAAATCAGTTTTAGAATGTAAATTATAGATACCCATGTGAATCTCGCAGATTGAAACAAAATTAAGAAGTCACTTAGATTTACTGTCTTTATTTCCCAGATGCACTCGTGGCTATGGAAAAAGCGATGAAACGGGACAAAATCATAGTGAATGATCGCCAGCTGGCGTGTGCCAGGATTGCCTCTGCTGAGGGACAGGATTACTTGAAGGGAATGGCAGCTGCTGGGAACTATGCGTGGGTTAACCGCTCTTCTATGACCTTTCTAACAAGACAGGTACGAGCAGAGTTGTCTCTGATGCAAATACACAGCTGCTTTATCCCAGACATATCCCAGAACACAGAGTAGCTGCAGTATTTAGCTTGATTTTCATTTTATGCTTCTTAAACTGTTTTTTTCTGGAGAGACTTGCACAAAGCTGTAGTCATGACAATCCATCTAAAATCTTTCAACATCACTAGATTGTTCTTGCAGAAGACATTTAAGCAATATTTTTGAAAATGCCTTGAACTACAAGAAGATACAATGAAATTGTTTTTACACTGCTAAAGCCAACTTTTCAGAGTTGCAAGAATTTGTCTAGTTGATTTCTGACTGAATTTCAGCATTAAGCTGTGAGTGGGCAGAGGAACAATCCAGACTGTCCGATTCTGTCACACTCAGCACTGTTGTGTTCAGTTCTATTGAGGCTGAATTATGATCTCCTTGTATTTTGTATCCTGATTTGCTCTCTTTAGGCCTTTGCCAAAGTCTTCAACACAACCCCAGATGACCTTGATATGCATGTTATCTATGATGTGTCTCACAACATTGCCAAAGTGGAGCAACATGTAGTGGATGGAAAAGAGCGGACTCTGCTGGTGCACAGAAAAGGATCAACCAGGGCCTTCCCTCCTCACCATCCTCTTATTGCTGTTGATTATCAAGTAAGTTTAGCTTTTGGAGAAGGAAATTGAAGAGAATTCTGGATTAATCAAACAATAGATATCTAAGCGTGTGAGTTCCTTTTTTAAGGTAATAGCACTGGAACCGAGCGGGATGGCAGTGTTCTGCTTGTCTGTGTGTTAGATCTTTGGGACACTGAGCTCCCACTTCTGCTCCACCCACAGTGGCTGAATGATCATAGAAGGAAAGAAGTCCTTCATACCTAGGGCAGGATTCAGTGGTTTGCCTTGTCTGTCTGTTGGACACAAGTCTTTTGATTTGCTGTTCTGTGTCTCTCAGTGCAGGCATCTCCTGAGGGAATGTGAACCTGACCTCCTTTTTTGGAGATATGGTTCCTCTCAGACTTCTGTTACGAGGGTTTTTCAGCTTTTTCTCATGAATGAATACTTTGCACCCACAGCTGACAGGACAGCCTGTGTTGATCGGCGGGACTATGGGCACCTGTAGCTATGTCCTTACTGGCACAGAGCAAGGCATGACTGAGACCTTCGGAACTACCTGTCATGGAGCTGTAAGTCAAGGAGTTGTATCAGAAAAAGAGGTTGGAATGGGACTGTCATCCAGAGAACAAGGTTATTCAAGGGTCATCCAGTGTGTGTTTCATCCATTGGTCATACAACTAGAGAGTAGCCTTGCCATGGTAATCCCTGCCCAGGAGGACTACAAACTAGAAGTCCTTTTTGTCCCTTACTGAGTAGTTTTGATTACTTCTGCAGAAAATCTAGGGGATACTGCTTTATACAAGGCAGATGTTTGGATGAAGATGGGGAGAATGAGCTCCTTTTGCCAAATTCTGATATCTCTGAGCTAACGATAGGGGTTAACTGTGCTGAGGCTGTCCATAAAAAACTCAGTCGTTAGAAGAAGGTATTTCCTCCCCTGTTACTCGTAGTGTGAGACAATGAGTGAGGAAGAGAAGTATTTTCCAGTAAAACTCAGACTCCTGAACACTGTCTGGTTTGGATAAAAAGGTATTTGCAGACTAGTATGTTATACACATGGAACATTCCTAGCCATCATACCAGAGGTATAATTTTGCAGGAGCCCATCACCTAAAGTCTAAATTCATTTCCTGTATTGTGGCTTACTCTGGTCTGTGCTCTTAGCCTTACTTATAATGTAGTAATGTTTTTCTTTAGTAAGAAAGAGGGCTTTTTTCCAACCTGCTACAAAAACTATGACTAACAAAACTGCTTTCTAGGGTCGTGCACTGTCTCGAGCCAAATCTCGACGTAACTTGGACTTCCAGGATGTGTTGGACAAGCTGGCTGACATGGGCATTGCCATCCGTGTTGCTTCTCCCAAACTGGTCATGGAAGAAGTGAGTTTAATACTTAATTATCTGAGAGGGAAAAGGAGGGTCATGCTCATGAATGACATTCCCTGACCTGATTTTTTGCAGTGCTAAGTGATTGCTAGTACTCTAAAGATACAGCTTTTGCAATTTCTGATAGAGCTGTCACATTTTTTTGAAAATAATGGGAGGTCTTCCCTGTCCTGAACTCATGCTAAGAAGGGAGATGCCTGACTGACAGGTTTTGGGGTGGGGGGATAGAGGTCTATGTTTTTTCCTCTTCTGCTTGGTGATAGGGATAATTGCTATCAACTCTGAGGTCTGTATGAGCATCTACAAAAGTAGTTATGTTTTATGGGTTCTCTTCTTGAATGCTGATCTCCCTGCTTTGAATTTACTTTACACTGCAGCTTTCATGTAGATTATTAGCAGTTTGAGAGATCCACCTCTTTTAAGATGAATTCCTGTATTTGCTCAAGAAGAAGAGAACTACAAAGGGCTAGAAAACTTTGAATATTTTCACTTACAGTTCCTCTGCACTAACATGATAGAATATCTTTTCTGTTCACAACCTCACTTATAGAAGGGTGTTAATCATTTGGAGCTATGCTGTTATGGGTGTTGGTGTTATATGAACATGTCAATCATGTTAAAGTCTCTGTTTAGGAGCAGCTTCCTTGTCAGAATGTAGGAGGGGGAAGCTCTAGAGTTCAACCCTGATTGTTGTCACTAAGGGACAGTGAAGATAAATTTTAATGTAAGGAAGAAGTTAGAGTTACTTCCTGCTAGATAATGAGGGATGGCATTCTCACATGCTGGGGGACTGGATTATCTGAAAAGCTGAACCAAAAGAGCTACTATTTTATCTGATAGATGGTGAGACCTTATTTGGAAAGCTAAGAGTCTCAGATTTCTTTAATATCTAAGGTGGCCAGATTCTTATGTTCACCTACTTCTACATCCTCTATTCATATGATTGGTTTTGTGAAGAGGGGATTTCAAAAACCTATATCTAGTCTTCCTGTGACTTTGGGTTCTTTATAGTTTTGTCTTTTTTTTTTTTTTCTCCTCTTTCCCCTCCAGGCACCAGAGTCTTACAAGAACGTGACTGATGTGGTTAACACATGCCATGAAGCTGGCATCAGCAAGAAAGCCATTAAACTGAGACCTATTGCTGTTATAAAAGGCTAGGAACTGACAGGGCAGCAGAAGCACACCAGTGCCTCCAGACTAGAACCATCATCTTCCCACACCTCCTGGACTCTGTAGGATGCTCAAAGATCACATTCCTGTTCTGGAAACACAACAGCTGAGGATACACCTATTTTTAGCCACTCCTAGGTATAATTAATGCCCCCCTTCCTCCTTGTTATATGGCATTCTTTTCTTGTGAGGAAAGGGCAAAGAAATAAGTAAGTCCTGGTTTTATATGCAATCCTTCCCCTATTTGCCTGGTGATGGCTCAGGCAGGACTTCAGGCTTGCCTGAGTTGTCACTAATTGCTGTGCTGCAAGACCAGTGAAGATGGTGTATGAACCAGACCTTGCCATGTCCACACCTGAGTGCCTGGAGCTCTTTCTGCATATGGAAGTACTCTGATAGACAGGGCATAGCACTTCTGGGCAGGGAGAATTGCCCTGTTTGCAGATACCTTTATGCATAGTCTATATTGTTGCATGTTTTGTGGCCATTGGATAAGGAATCTGGAGTTGGGAATGGTTTCCCTCTTTGTTTGAGAGGGACTAGCTAGGCTTGAGGCACAGTCTTACCCCAGCCTCTCCTATTTAACTCAGCACCTGATGTACTTGGCTCAGGACAAGTAGGTGTTCCACAGTCTTTTGGAAAAGCTAGTAGGACTGAGTATGTTGCCTTGAGAGGTTTTGTTTGCCCAGTAAAAGTTGTAATTTAACAACTTAGAGATATGCTAATCCAACACTTTGCAAAGCTCTAGGCATGTAAAAGTTGGGTAATGCTGCTCGCTGTGTCCTGCAGCTCTGATTTAAGGGAGCCCAATTGCAGGGTCAGGCCCAATACAATGTGACTTATGATGCTTCTTTACATTCATTAGACAAGATTGGAGGGGAAGCTGACCATCCCCACTGGATCATGTTGGGGATTACAAATAAAATGGGAAGATGGGCACGGCAGTGTATCTGTGTCATGTTTATTCTCTGGCTGAAATGTCTGTTTTCTGCTTTTAAGCACATAGACAAGCTTGAAACCCGTTGCATTTTGGGACTTCAGATGATGGATCTTGCAAAGGAGTGTGCAGATGGCAGAACTTCTTGCAGGGTACAAGGAAGGGCATTGTGGTGCTGTTTTCTCAACCTGGCTGTGACAGGAATGTGACAGCTTCAACTCGTCTTTCTCAGGCCTGCTGAGCCACCTCGCTGGACAGGGGATGGTGCTGCCTGTAAACCTCTGTGTCGGCACAAGAGGGCGGCTGGAGGGAAATAAAACCCCAAAGCAAGAGTGGAGCCCTGCCAAGGAGTCATGTAAAGGGAGCAGATTGTGATTGATGGGCTTGAGTGCCTTTTGATGAAACATCCCTTTAAGTTTAGGATCTTAGGAAGCGTTAATGGCATTTCACTGTCATCATCACTTTGTTCTTACTGGTTTCTGCGTTTGTGTAGGTTCAGAAGCAGCACATGCACTTATAGTCACTGCTGTGAGTTCTTGTAGGTTTGGCCTTACAGTCAGTTTCTTGTTTTCCCCTGATCTCTCCAGTGGAACGGTTCCAGATCGCCATTTCAGCGGTCTGAGACACACTTGCTGTATTTAAAACAAAAATTTCACCTAGAAATGTGAAATGGCCTCCAGTGACTGAAAGACAAATTGTTGGTCTCAAATCTTCTGCAGAAGTGTATGTCCCATGCAGAAGTTTGTCTATAAATATTTCGGCCACTCTGATATTGAATGTAAGGGAAAGTTTAAAAACTTTAAAAAATTGACATTTAAAAATAAGAAGCATTTCACACACATAGTTCTCCTTTCAACTTTCACCTACCCTTGCCATTAAGAGACAAAGTTTTTTACAAGCAGAAATCATGAGTACCGTGGAGGTGCTGTCATGTGGATGTATGCCTTAAGTCCTCTGGTCATCAGTGTTTATGCATTAGCATTCAAGACTGGAAGAAGTGCTGTTAATTTTGGTTTCTTGCAGCAAAGCTACCACTAGTTTTGGTAATTATACATTGTGCTGTATGGAGTAGAGTGGTGGTTTTCTAACCACCTAAAAAAGTAAAGAAAAATCCTGGTTCTTTGTCTGAACTTGGATTTTTTTCCTAATTCAAGTCTGTCTGTCTGCTTCAAATAGGGCTGCCCACTAATTTTTTTTTTATTCTGCATTTTAAAAAATAAATTATAAAAAGTGTTAGCAGCACACAGTATTAGAATTCCTGTGCTGAAATTCCTGTGCAGGTGGTCTGCAGGAGCATTCTGGGAACCAAAGAACCAATGTGGTCATCGAAGCATCTCTGCTTCCATGGAAGGTTGCTGAGAACTTGGAAACATCTGTTAATGTATGATGTGTTTTCCTCCCCAGAAGACTGAAAAGGCTTTGGTGAATGATGGTTAGGGTCTTTTTTCCTTGGGGTACCACAGACCAGAGATCTGGTCTACATCACACCCCTGGAGCTGCTGCATGCCTCTGTCTAACCACAGGCACTGACCTATTCCCTCTCTAAGTGTAGTTGATTCAGTTGTCTGTGTCCTGCAGCAGGTGGTTTTTTGGCCTTGAGGCTTGCACAGAATGTCTGCATTAAGTCTGCCTCCAGCCAGCAAAAAAAAACAAACAAAACAAAAAACAAAACAAACAAACAAAAAAACAAACAAAAAAAACAAACAAAAAAAAAAAAAACAAAACAAAAAAAAAAACAGTCTTGGGGTGCAGGCTTGTTTTTAGTGAGAACATCTTACTCTCTGCTTGACAACAAGATGGTTTAACTTACAGCTTGGAATTGCCAAAACAGAACTACTGCCTCTGGGAAGTCGAAGGTATCATCTCTGGTGGTGGTTTCTGTGGCAGCCTCCTCTCTGCGCTCACAGACTTGGCTGCAGGGCCTGGTGCTGGGCGAGCACTTCTCTTGCCAGGAACTGACTGTTCAGGTGTCCTTAGGTGTCATTCCCATCATGGTCAGCACAGCGTTAAAGAGTGAACTGAAAAGCACTTCAGGGTTTTGTTGCTGTTGGGCAGCTCTTTCAGAAAGCTCTCTAAATGCACGCCCCTGCTGGGGTGCTGCAATCCGCCCCGGGGCTGTGTGAGACCCCCAGGAAGGCAGTTCCTCCCAGCAGTGTTGCAAATGGCAGCACCTGTGTTTCATTTGCCATAACACGGCAGAGCTGGGGTGCGGCTGAGGGCCTTCTTCAGGTCTTTGACTTGCTTACATTTTATGCACTCCAGGTACCTGACCCCCCTAACTCCAAGGGAAACCAGGACCCAGCTAGGTAAGTGTCTGCTGTGCTGCCTGCTGTGGTATATTTGCACATCCCACTGGTAGGGAGCCTGGTGCCCAACCCGTATCACACTTGCCACTATCAGAAGTCTCTTGGGATTTCTTTTTCCTCTGCTCTTATCTTTCCTCTGCCTGCTTTAAACACAGCTCCACACACAGCGCTTCCTCCTACGCCGGTGGTCCGGGGCTGGTGTTCTGGCCCAGGAGGAACAAGTGATCTCTGACATATCTCTGGCACGGGCACCCCCACTCTCTTCTCCACTCTCTTTGTTCCTCTCAAACATAAACACACTTAACTGGCCTCTTCTCTTCTCCCTCCGCCCCCCAGTCTTCAAAGTGATCAGACAAAGCAATATCCCTCCTGCAGCATGTGCCAACACGCTCCCTGCTTGCAGAAAGAAGCTTCAGTGAAGCAGCAGGCCCTGCCTGTACCTGGCAGTTGCTTTGCTCTCGAGCCCTGTCCTGCCCCGAGGGGTTTTGATCACCAGCACTTCTGTTTTTCTGCCTGGAAAGGTGGCAGTGGGAGGTGTACAGGAGAAAAGCAGGAGCTCTGCAGGTTCCCAGCCTGGGGAGATACTGGGCGCAGGTGCTTTATCCCCTACGGTGGTAGGGAGGGGAAGATTGTAACCTCCTGGCACTCACGAAACACCAATAATTATGTGGTTTCTGGTGGGGTTTTTGTTTTTTAATTGCAATATGTAACAGGACAGTGAGGACAGTTACAGGACAGTAACGGGGTGTGAGGTGGGAAAGCAGAGGGCACAGAAATGCCCCTGGTGTTCCCAGGCAGATGTGCAACTCAGTCTCCTCGGGCAATGACCAAGCATCTGCAGCCTGAGCTGCTGCTGAGCACATCCCTGTATCACTGCCCCCTTGTTCCCAAACCCCGGGACACTGCTTCAGGTCATGTTGTAGATATAAATTCAGAAACCAAAACAATCACTAGTCTTAATTGCAAAGATTACGACTGGGAAAGGGAAATGGAGTCATCTGCCAGCACTTAATTTAACATTTACTAGCTTAGTAAAAGACACGCAGGGGCTGGGCTGCCCTCACATGCTGAGGTGCTTGAGTCAGCCTTGTTTTGGAGTCTATTCCTAAAAAGAGGTGCCAGCAGAAGCCTGGATTGCTATTCCCCCCACTCTCTCACACCACCCACTGCCAGCGCCCTGCTTTTTCCTTGGGCTCTGCTTTATCCAGCAAGTGGTTGGAAGGGGGGAAACATTTTCCTCCCTTTTCCTCTTCCTCAGTGCCTGAGGAAACTGAGGCACTGACCCCCTTTTTTTTCCCCTGTGCAAGCTGTGTCTCACTTCTGGGAGGTGATGTGGGAGCCCAGGCTCTTCCCCTCTGTTCTCAGCTGCCATGAGCCTGCATGGAGTGGGAAGTTGGGTACCTCAGGCTTTCTGCTCTTCCCTGTGAAACACAAATCTGGGGAACCAGTCCATGTGTCAGGTGGGAAAGAAGAAACAGATGGGGAGGGGTCTACCCTGGGGCACCTGGTGGGGGGAGGGTTGCAGGTCCCGCAGGGAAAGATGTGCCAGTGGGTGTTGTGCGATAAGGGCCCTGATGCGTTAGAGCAGCAGCCTAATTACCTTGGACAATTAAGTGGTTGGAGATTACCAAACCTCGAGCACCCTCCTAGGGAAGAGCCCTCCAGGGAGAACAGCAGCCTGCTGGTGGTTGTGAATAGACACACTCAAGGATAAGACATTAGGGGTTTATGGCAAAATTTAAGGGGGAAAGGAGGGAAATGAAAAGCGATTAAATACAGTGCTGGAAATAACAGAGGAGGATCTGGATCTCTGACTCTGCCTATCCTGCAATGTACAAGGGATTGCATACAGCTTGGCCTTAGCTCTCCATCAGCATGAGCACCCCAGCGTGCTTCTGCCCCAGGTCATTGGTCTTTGCCCCCAAGACACAGAGAAGAACATAGACCACCCACCAAAACCTCCCTGGGCCCCGTGGGCAGCAACATCCCCATGTGGAAAGCAACCATGAGCCCTTCAGATTACAGCAGTTGGGTCTTGGGCTACCAGTGCTGTGTTTCCTTGGGTACAAGGAGATTACTGCCAGGTTGCATTGCCAAAAAATGTTAAAATTCCATAACTTTTCATTACCCTTTGTGCAGAAGGAAAAGGTGAGTTCCCAGCTGGAGGAATGCCTTGCCAATAAATCACCTAGTTACCTAGCTCTTCACTTTTAAAAATCATAACCTGTCTGCACTTTTAATCTTGCAACAAACAAACGAACAAATGCAAAGTGGTTGTTTTATTTTTGACTAATACTTATTATTTTTGGGCTTTACATTTATGGCATCCACTGTTTCCCTGCCAAATCCCTAACCACTTCTTGGATGAGGAAGAAAAAAGTACCACCATAAATTATTTTTTTCCCTGGAAGGTATTTATACTGTAGCTGTTTATAAAGGGATTTTCTCCATTCACCTCTCATAGGAGTGTTTTTGTCAGGCAGATACAGAAAGGACTATGACAAGCATTTTCTCCTCCATTTTGAGTATTTTGAGTATATGTGTATTTTGAGTCTGGCCCAGAAAGGACTTCATCCATCTTCTTCCTGACATAAGCTGTGAGTGTCTGCAGGGCTGGAGCCCCTCCGTGGTGGGGGGACTGAGCCCAGCGGAGGAGGGGAAACCATCTGTGGAAACCTCTTTACCCATTCCAGGATGCTGTGCTGGCAGGAGGGTGTCTTTGGGTGCAGGCAATGCTGTGCAGGCAGCGCTGGGTGCTCTCCTCCCCCAGCAGCCCCAGTGGGCACATCCATGGCACAGAAACCTCCCCCAGGAAAGGGGTCTCAGAGGGACTGCTGTGCCCATAGGGCAGCTGATCAGGCCTCAGAGGGGCAAGCAGGGAGGGAGAACCCTGCTCACAGGCACGTGATGTGCCAGGGCCTGTTCCCCACTTCAGTCTCAGGGCTGTGGGGTGACCTGGGCAAGGTGACCTGACTGACCATTAGGTTAGTTCAGGAGACTCAGAGATTGCTGGCTGCTCTTCCTGCCAGACCCTGTGAGCTCTTCTATTAATGGTCAGTGGATGAGGCAGAAGTTTTTTATCTTGGTTGAGAAACATGAAGCCCTGTTTGTGAGACAAATATTCATTGATGATTATCAATAGCAGCCAAAAGCACCATTGCTGTCTCCTTTCCCCCTTGCTTCTCTGGCAGAAAGTGAATCCTCCATCAAAGACTGGTTCCTGTAAAGAAAAGTTCAGCTTAAGGCTGAGGCATTCAGGTACATCTGCAGAGAGCAGCTTCCAGTGCCCTTATCCACCATGGATTTGTCCAGCCTGTACCAAATCACTTCATCTTCCAACGTCTTGGTGCTCTATCTGCAAAATGCAAATAAAAATCACTTCCTTTAATCTCCCTTTTTATCAGTCTTTCCTATTTAAATACCAATCTGTGATTCAGGGACCATTTCCTTCTGCTCCTATGAGTGCTCTGATCACAGCAGTACCTCTCTGTAAAGAATGGCCTCAGCTGTCTCATGCTCAGTGCCAACCCTGCAAGTGTGACATAGCCCTGCATGCTGCCTTCTTCTGTGGCTTC
This sequence comes from Manacus candei, assembly GCF_025592945.1. Taxonomy (NCBI): domain Eukaryota; kingdom Metazoa; phylum Chordata; class Aves; order Passeriformes; family Pipridae; genus Manacus; species Manacus candei. The sequence goes on from NW_026138066.1 coordinate 9,665,203, forward strand.
TGGCACTGCTGGAGGAATGGGGTCACTCCTGTCACAACCTAAACTGAAAGAAGAGCTTGTAAGCTGTTCAACGTTTCAAGTAGTCACTGCAAAACTTAGAATAATTTTTTCATAGTCTTCTGTCTAGAAAGCAGAGCCTCTGAGCCAGATCCTCACCTTGAGTCAGTGAGGTGCCTAAATTCCTCTGCACTCCCGTGAAGTGCTAAACATGCCACCTTGCTTTTGCCATCTATATGCATTCATGTGCTAAGGGACAGAAGCTGAGAAAGCACCAGGTTGCTTCCTCAGAGTGGACAAGGGAAAGGGACAGTGTTTGACTGATGCTTTCAGTCAGGAAATGCTCACCAATGCATGTCAGCATGTGGGGTTTCATTTCACTTTACTTTACACTTCACACTCCTACTTGAAGGACTTCAAAAATCTGTAGATCAAACCAAAATTCTGCATGTCAGGGAGGAAAACGTTTAAGAGGAAGCTTTTGATTCCAGTGGGAAAACAAACAAAAAAACCCAAAACAAAACCCAAGCAAAACCCTTATCAATCAACTGGAAATTATTTTTTTTTTCAGCTACTCATGTTTGCCATGGAACCAAGCCATTAGTATTGTGCCATAAGGAGTGAAGAGCCCTGAGGCTTCCCCAGCCCCGAGACAGCTGCCCTATGAGGCGAAGAAGCCTCTCTGCAGCACTCAGGGCCCCTCGTGTCAGTGTCCCCTCAGCTCTGCCCTCACTGCCTGCATCCACCATCCTCCTCAGCCTCCGTGGTACCGCCAGGGATGAAAGGCTGGATTCAGTTTGTTTTGTGGTTAACCTGCCTTTCACAGTGCCTGGTGGACCCATCTCCTCCCTCCCCATCTTTGATGACGCAGCCAAAGAATTTCAATCTCCATGATCTGTAGTTGTAAAATGTAATACCAATGGTTGGGCTTATTTATCCCGAAGCCATGAAACTGTTGTCAGAAGAAATTGATATACACTAGTGAAGGGAGAAAAGTGCTGCTGGGGAGGATTTCACTCAAGAAGGCACTTCAAATGGAAATTTCCCTGTTTGAAGTGGATACGTTCATTCTTCATCCCTACATCTTTCATTTCTGTTACGCTGCAGGAGTGAGGGCTCGGAGCGTCTGTTCGCGGGAGGGTTGGTTACTGCTGTGGCTCTTGTCTGCAGTAGGTTTCCACCACCTGGCTGTAGGGAGTCCTCTCCCCTCAGGGGAGCCCTGGGGAAATGGTTGCTTGGGGTGAAGGGGCTCCTGCAGCTTGGATTGGGAAGCACCTCAGCCACTGCCCTCTGGCCCCACCAGGTCTACAAGCTGGGAGTTCTCCACACCTGACCAGCTCTGGGAACCAGGGTCTGTCCACGTAAACACCGAGCCTATCCTAGGCACTGTAGATCAAATAACAGGGTCTTCCCCCTCCTTCAAAGACATTTGAAACCTAAAAGAAATAGATCAAACATATAAATTTGAACTGGGATTAATTATAGATTAATTATACATTTGCAACTGGAGGAGAAATAAAAAAAAGCCATTAAGGTTTCTCTGCATTAACTATGCCTGTGGGGGTGTTTCTTTGTATTTGCACGTGATGATACTCCATGAGATAACAGGTCTGGTTCCACCAGATCTCTGGAAAAGCCTTAGAGGCTTCAGGAAACTCTGCAAATGTGTTTCAGCAGGAGGCAGACAAGGAGAAGGGAAGTGTCGGCATTGCTTCCTCAGAGCACTGGAGGAGCCTTTGTTGAGTGGCTGGAGGCTACTTCTCAGCTCATGGATTTCAAACAGGTATAATTATCACTTGGATAGGGTTCAGGACACGGAGGGAGCTGCCAGATCTTTCATAAGGGTGTGACTTTGTCCCACTGAATCAAAGATAAAAAAAAATTAAGAAAGAAAGGAGGGATATGATTTAACCATGTAAGTGTTGTCTCACATCCATAATTTGCCAGGTAGAATATACTCCTAGTTCTGTCTGATAGCCTGCCTTATACACACTTTGCCTTTGGACCATCTGTACTGCAATATTTTTACATATGTAACCTGGCTGAAACAAAGAGGTACTGGAGATTTCTCTATAAAACCTATTCTCCAAAGAGCTCAATCCCAAGGAGTCTTATTAAAAATTAGCACCTGATCTTCCAGGAATCTCACCGACTCTCCAAAGTTTTTGAGCTTTTTTTACTCTGCCCTATAAACTACCTTTTCTTAAACTTCTCCAAGTAAATTTTAAGTCCAATGAATTTCTATTCACACTTTTCATGGTGTGAATGCCTTAAGCCTTCAGATCTGCCAAGTCACATTCCTAATTGTTGCAATCGAGTCACTGTCAATACCTGAGCATATGCTTGTGGACTTTGTTCTCAGAATTAAAAGTCAGGGCTAGCTGAAAAGAAGGGAATGCTTGCAGGAAAAAATAAAGCCAAAGCTGCCTCTGTTTCATGGGCATGGCATATGTGGGCATATGTTTTTACAGTATTTCCAATTATATCCTTTCAAACTGAAAACACTTGCAGAATTATTTACAGAATAAAAATTTTCTTACCTGCAAAACTTATTTCAGGTAGAAAATCAAACACATCATCCTGATGTGCTGCCATTGTCACACCTGACTCACACATTATACCAAGACACTGATGCCAGATGCCTCGCTGCCCTGCCCCATGCTCCAAGCCCCTGGTCTCCAACCCTTGGTGCCTGCTGTAGTAGGTGCTCTGTGGCATTTGCCCCATGCATGTCTGTGCCCACACTTGCATGCCAGGCTTGATTACTAAACTCTTACTTTACTCCTTGCAATTAAGAACTGTGTAGAAAACTCACCAGTGACTTTCCTAGAGGGAATCAGCATAAACTCTTTTTTCCAACTGTCCCTGTTCAGCTTCTGTCTGCAAATGCCTGCTCTGCACAATGCCACATTGGCTGTGTCGCTTCACCTATTCCTCACTCTGCATAACAATCTCCTGCCCAGACACACCTTCTGTTACCCATCACTCCACATATGCAATAGTTTTATAGGTTTTGTGGTGATTTCTAGGTCATGAAATTACCTAAACTGTGACTTTTTCGCCAAAGATGCAAATGCGAAATGTGCTCTTTAAGACAGTGACCTCAGTAAAATTCCAGTAAAAGTTTGAAGAAAATAACCAATGCTAAAGCAGTTTTACCAAAAATAAATTTTAAAATGTTTAAATACAACATGTTTTTCAATCAGAGAGCCAACTAATTTAATTCATCTCTGAAAACCACTCGTACTACAGAGCAACTCAGCCATTGTGTGGCGATGGCACTGTCGCTGTTTTGTCCTTTCAACACAAGCTCCCCCAACACACGCAGCTCCAGCTTGGCGCCCTCATGAAACTTGCTGTTAGTAACAATCGAACCAGCTGGTAACCAAATGAGCTTCTCAGAGAGGGTAATATAAACACCATTTAATAACCTTATGCTTTATGGGCTCGTTAACGTAAATGGAAATTTTAAAGCTTTCATAGCACTGCAAAATGCAAAGCTATGGAGCACGCGGCACATAAACAGAGGCAAATGCCTTGCATTCGCACAGCTTGTCATGCTGACATGCTGTAGGTGCTCAGCTTTGATCTGTCCTCACAGGCTCCTTGGGATGTGCCACCACTGCTTGCATGGGGGACTAGCCCTGTGAACTGGGGGTGCAGCATTACCCAGGTGTGCTGGGAGCAAACTGAGGGGGTCGGGGCACGGAGGGAGGCAACAGTGGAACTGGGCAGGGCTTTTCATGGCTTTTTACCTGGCTTCAGCAATGGTTTGCATTAGTCAGCAGTGGGGTGCTCATGGCAAGGAGGATGCCAGTAACATCATTGTCCTGAGAGATTGGCAGGGAGATTTATTTTGACTCCACCACCCTCGCTGTAACTGTAATATATGGGAATGGAATGGAATGGAATGGAATGGAATGGAATGGAATGGAATGGAATGGAATGGAAGAGGGGAGGCAAGGCGAGGTGAGCTACAGATGCCAGCTCTGCAATACCAGAGCTGGGTAATGTGCAAGGTCGAATTTACCTATGAGCACAGGGGACTTGTGTGCTCCCACTCACACAGGAGACAAGCAGCCCAGTGAGATCCTGGCAGCACCACAGCTGCAACCAGCTCCTGATAAAGCATTACAGGGTCAGTCTGGTGATACTTTCCAGTGAGATAGGGCAGGATCTACTGGTGTTCCCAGCACAGAGGGCAAGAGGTGGGCCATGCTGTTATTGAAAGAGAGGCAAAACCCATGGCTGAAGTGATCTGGGTTTATCACTTGGCTGCTGAGAGCAGATGGGCTCAGCACTGTAATTTTCCCCTCTGTTCCCCAGCTAGAGCACAGGCTGCTCACAACTGCTCAGCACTTTGATAAGAAATATGCTCAGAGGTATTTTGCAATGATGAACAAGAAAAGATGAACAAGAAGCCAAGGCAGGCAAATAAATGTGATGTGTCTGAGATTCAGGCAGACAGACTTACAGTCATGCAAATGCTGTGGTCCCAGCCATTCTTGTACAATTGCTGGTGGTAAAATCATATTGCCCCTTCTTCTGTTATACAGGTTGGGCTTTTTTTTTATTTAAAATTTTGCTTATCGAGCAGTTCCCTGCACACTTTCCACCCAGCTGCTGCAAGGCATGTCCATCTTCATCAAGGGATGCATGTAGTGTGATCAGCAGAGAGGCAGTAGCAAGAAGAGATGCTAAAATCAGGCTGCTGTATGAGAAGGACACAAAATACACAGCCAGGAGATGTCCCTATACCCTTGCTTCTATAGCAATAGCCAGGGCTACAAGGTCAGGCAGGAGGGAGGAGAAGAAAACAATGGGGAGTGATAGCAAATGGCAAAAGGTAAAGAAGGTGGGCATTATCACCATGATGTAAACACATATCTGCCCTGTGAAAAACACTAGCAGCAGGGAATAGCCTTTCTAACAGTCCTCAGCTTGGCTAGGCTTTCCATTATGACCACTGGAAAGTACCCAGCCTACAGCTCTGATTCCTCTTTCCTCTGTATTGGGGCGAATGTTCACACAACAGACTTTGTCCCTGACCCCTCGCCCCCGTTCACCCAGACAGCGCTCTCCCTTTCCCCTGTGATACCCAGCACAATGTCTCCACACTTTCCAGCAGCACTCCTAGTGTGGGGGATGGAGGAGGAGGGAAGCAGAGCGATTCCTCTCTTGAGACACCTCCTGTGCTTGGCTTCTGCCCAGAGTCCAGACTCCAGACTCCTTGTTTCATCATGGTGCTGGGTTCCTCTTACTCTTCCCACTATTCCGTTTTACTCCTTCAGGATTAAGGCTCACCCTGTAGTTCAGCCCCAGCCTGCTGCACCTCTTGTTTCTGCTTTGTGACAGATGTATCAGGCCATGGCCAAGCTTGTGAGGGATGCCCGAAGTGAGCAAAGCTTAAAGAGGCAAAGCTGAGTCCTCCCTTAACTCATGGCATCCCTGGGTCAAAAGTGCAAAATGCAAAGCCAGCCGGGGTGGGGGCAGGACCACGCCTTCCTCCCAGTGGAGGAGAATAAATACGTCAGGGGAAGGAGGAAAGCACTCTAAATGGTGGAAAACACCCGTAGGGTCTGACAGTGGGGCCAGGGAGGGAATCATGCCTCTCTCCAGCCCTGCCTATGGCTCCCTCTAAGTCCTGATCTGTAAAAGTCACTGCTTTGCTTGCTCTCATTTCTGCAAAAAATCTCATAGATTTTTTTATATCTCCACAAGATTTGTCTGCAAATATATTAACTTTAAGTTTTGGTTTGGTTTGGTTTCCAGGAATTAATCCTCCCCAAAGGTGTCATATCTCATTTCTTGCTTTTCCCCTTGTTTCAGCCATGCAGCCGATACGATATCAAGCAGTGTGCTGCACTTCAAACCCCCTTTCTTCTCTCTCCTTACCTCTACCATCCTTCTTCCTTTTCCCATGCACAAACACTGCAACACACACTCCTGTGTTTGTATATCTGGCTTATTTCATTTATACATCACACATTTTATTATCAGTTTCATTCATTAAGCACCAGAGAGCTTTAATGCCTCTGGATGTGGGGGGCACATCACCTCCACATGAGGGATCCCTTGGGATAAACCCTCAGCAGCTGAGCCTGGGACTTCTTCAGTGCTTTTTACATTTAAAAAGGTACATCAACAGAGCAGCCTAGCATAGCATAATGCTAACAGTAAAGTGAATACATGAAAAAATGTGAAAATTCCATTTATTTGTAACTACTTGTTCTCTTTGTGATCTCAGTGCAGATAGAAGAGATTGGTTAGGATTCAGTGCTGATGGCTTACAGCCATGGAACACAAAAATCTGCTATATGTGCCCAGAACCACACCATATCAAAATAAAATCACGAGGACAAGGAAGGTGCTTTGTGAGCATCACAGCAAATGCAGCTTGGCTTGGCTTTGTGCTATATATGCTCCCAGGCTTCACTGTCCACATTTTCAACCTTTCAGCCTCCCACAGACCAGTCATTCAGCTTCCCCCTCTCAAATAAAAAAATCCCTCAAAATACTCAGTTTTTAATCCCCTGGTCCCAGTAGAACAGGCAAGAAGCAGTGCAAAGCACACGTGCCTGCTGATGGCTGGCTGGTGCCCATGGGCTGGCTGACCACCACATGGGTCAAACTGAAACGACAAGTCAGTGTTAGCTTTCCCCTTTGTAAGGACTTTAAATTGGCATATTTTTCTGCACTAGTGCCACCAGAGTTCATGGACCATGTAGTAATTTCTTGTCTTTGAGACTATATCTCCAGTAATATCTGAAGTGAGCCAAGGGGTCTCCAAAATTTTCAAGGGGGCCGTCACTCCTCTAAGTTTGTTCTCAGCAAGGGCAACTTGAAGAACTTTTCCACTGCTCTGTTAGTGGATATATTCACAGTTAGGTAGAAAAAAAATGTGTAAGAATCATGTGGGAATTACACAAGTGAGCATTTATAGTGGATTTTTACTTACAAGCACACCTTCAGGTTAATGGAGAAAGGTGCTCATCCTGTGTTACCAGAGCTTCCAGATCTGTAGCAGGACAGCCTCATGGAAATCTAGGTGCAGCTGCAGTCTTACCATTTGTCTAGAACAAATTTATTTCTTTCTCTGCAGACATTTATCTGTATGCTGAGGGTTACTAGTGAGAAGCACCCACTCTATTTTGGAGAGCCTTACTAAGACCTTGCTTAGCTATAGCAATTACCTCAGCTAACTTCAGCAGGGCTCTCCTGTTGGTACCACTTGAGGATCTCTCTTCAAAATGTTTTGGATCTTGCTTTGCCTCCTGCCTAAGTATCCTGGAGACAAATGTTTTCAAAGACACTTTATTTTTCTGTGGACATTCCCTGTTTATTTATTGCAGTGAGGTAGATTGGCCCTGATTGCTTTACAGTCTGAACATGAATTTTCTATGGTGCCTTCTGGTTTTCTTTGGCCACATTATTGACACTGGGTAATATAACATGAAAGGATTGTGGATAGGCTTTTACAAAAAAGTCAGCTAAATAACTATTAGAGGATTAAAAGCAATCTCATGGCCAGGATTACACATCTTTAAAATGCTGATAATATCAAGAAGCAAATGGATTTGTAATTTAACAGCAGAAGAGAGATGACTTCAGATGTCTGTTTTTTTCACATTTGATAGAAAGATTAAAGTGTCTGCATTTGGTGTGCAAGAGTTGGATAAAGCTGTAGCATGGCTGCCTACAGATATCAGTGTTCACCTTTCTTGTAAACAGTAATTGTTCCACATGGAGAGATTTCTTCTGGTCAACATTTTTATTAAAACTTTAATTTTCATGGTGACAAGTTGAATCATTGTCTGCTTTAAAAGTCTGATAATGATACACTTTGGAAGCTTTGAAGAAAATCTTTGTCTAGACAGAAACAGCTTAATAAAGCTTTTGAAATACAGCATTCACTTTAAACCTTTATTGATGCCTGTAAGGAAGCACCAATCCATATTTGGGAAATCTTGTTTTCTACTCCCTTGTGCTGAAATTGTGCAAGAGGTTTGCAAGACAACATGAACTGTGAGAAATAAAAAGTTACAACTTTCCTCAGGAGAGTGACTCAATCTGTGACAGATTTTTCCCACAGAAAGAATTTCTTTTTCATCCAGAAATGAATTTTTCTATAAAATTAAATTAAAATACATGTGACATTGTGGTTTTGCGTCTCCGGTGTTGAGGTTGTATTGGGAGGTATTTTAAGGACATCTCCAGAGCCGTTAAAGATGTATGATCTAAAAAAAAAGAAGCTAAAAAAAGTTGAAATGTAGACTTTTAACCAGTCTCCTTGACTTGAGGTCCAGAGGCCTTTTCCAGAATATTATTTCACAAAATCCAGGTATGATTCTGACTGCAGGATATTAAGGATATGCAACAAATAAACCAGTCCCAGTAGCTGTGCAGCAGATCAGCCTGTGCCTCACACAGGAAGAGACACCCTAATGCGGAGATGGCCAAGCACAGACCCAGGGATTGGATGCTTTCCACTCCCTTAGACTCACATGGAGGAACATTCCACATGAGAGATAAAGCTGAAAGGGGGCAGAGTCACAGCCCACTTCACTTCCCCAGCCAGCTGATCACAGAAAAGACAGCGCACCATCTCTCCAAGATTTGGGAATCAGAGGACTGAGGCTCTGTAGGGGTCACACCTCTGTGATAACAATCTGACCTAAAAATTTATTTGTGGCATTATCTGATGTATCGTGCCCATGAAGTAACAGTCATTCTGACAATTTTTATTTTTAGTGGTTTGGTTTGATTTGGCTGTTTATTTTCGTTATATGTATATTAACTGCTTTTCATGTTCGGAGTGCTTTCAAAACAACTGTGTTTCACAGAATTTGCCTCTGGTACTCTGAGGAAGTGTATGTTTTTCATAGATAACAAAGATTTAATCTCTGCTCTGAGGGAGCAATTCAATTCAGGTTTGTGGACAGAATTACCAGCAGCAATACAACATTTCCAGAAATCTCAAAACTGAGTAAGAGGGAGAGAAAGGTTAAATCTTTTGCCAGAAATCACAAAGAAAATAAAAAAAGACAAAACCCAATGGAATCCAATCAGACATTCAGACCTTGTCATTCTCTCCTTTCTTGCGCGCTCAGAAATGAGTGCATTGGCTCTGGATCTGAACTGTCCAGGTAATTAGAACTCTACATTTTTGAGTCTTGGAAGCAGTCTCCGCAAAAGTTAACAGCCCTTAGAAAAACAAAACAGTCATTAGAAAAGGGAGCTGGCTACCATGTAAAGAATAAAGAACAACGCCCATGAGTGCCACGGACACAGCGGCTAAAAGAGTACAAATGTTGAGAGTAGTCTTCTAGAAAGCAGCAGAGTATTTTTATACCAAATAATTCTTATTAGATGCCCACAACATAAACCTGCTCTTTATCTAGATTTAAAAATGTAGATTAAAAATTGAGGTACAAAAGTAGCAGTTCATATTTACTTCCTTTCCATTTTCTCTATTCCATCCTGAGAATTCATTACTCTTGCAGCCAGCACTGTCCCGTTTATTATCAACTGAAAGTGAAAAAGACACAGCCAGGGTTAATTAAATTTTTTATTTAAATGAAATACATAGACACATTTTGAGGTATTTGATCAGTATTTGTTCTTATTTATACACGAGTATTTTTCCAAGTGTTCAGTCAGCATGACATGAAGGAAAGACAAAAAAAATACAAAACCATTTCATCAAGATGAGGCCAAAAAAGCAAAAGTTGGAAAGATCTGTGGGAAGTGCACAGGTAAGAAATTTACTCCATATTCAGAATAGGATTTAAGGACATAGCTAAATGTTATTGAAATCTGACTGCAGAGAAAGGAAGATTTTAGAGCAATTTGGAGACAAATTCTTATTTTAAGTAGACACAGTCCAAATTAAAGGCATTCCACAGATTTTGACACATTAATTTTAAAAAGTGTATTCTTCGAAAAAGTAATACCATATTCTAAATAAAAGGAGAAATACCTACATTTTCATACAGATGTAAACTGATATATTCAATGTTTCCCTTTTTGTACACACCATTGTCTAACCACAACAGGTTATATTTCTAAGCATATAATTTCTGACCTGCCAAAAAGACACAATCAAGACTATTTTGTCCATGAACTCAGATTTCAGAAAAGTAAAAAAAAAGGCATTTTTTCAGTATCATGAGTGAAGCTTTTCTTTTGAAGGTGCAGTTTTACAGAACTCTGTTTCCCTCTTCCTAGCATTTATTAGAATGAAAGTGTCCAATTTCTTTTCCTGAAAATTATCCTTAGAATAATCACCAAATAGCCAGTGTCCAATGTATGAGCTACTTCTTTCACTTTAGAAGATGCTGTAAGAGAAATTCATTCCCAAATTTAGCCTTATTTTTATTTTTTAAACTGTTGTTTCAGAAATAGAAGTATTTCTGTGAGTTTTCTAAAATATTTAGGGAAAGACATTTTATCTAAATCTTACCTTTCCCCATCCAAGTGTTTGCAATGCAGTGCATCACAGGTTAGCAGTCAGGAAAAACAGACAATAAAACTTACTGGGCAGAGCAGGAGGAAGGGGAGGGGAATTTCCTGAAATGGATTTATCTGGTTTTACTGTCTCAAGTGAAAGGTAAAAGAAAGTAGAACAGAATAAAAGCTGAAGAAAAGTAGAATGCCAGCGTTGGTCCAGTTTAACAGTCCAAGGGAAGCTTAGTAACACAGCTGAAGCAACCCGAGAGATATCTCTGCTTACAAGTCATCTTTAAGTTTTGTATGGTAAACAGTTAAAGTCCTTTGACAGACTGAAAAAACCTTTTTTTTTTTTCCTTTTCCTAGTTGCTTTTTCTTTCCCTGGGATTAATTTTCATCTGTAGAAAAATCCCCAGGGTTTTAAATTTTTTTCAGCTGAACTTGAAGCTTTCTGTCTCCAGAGAAGAGACCTAGCTGCCTGTCTCCTCAAATTCACTGTAGGGGGATGAAGCTGAAGAAGTTTTAGACTCTCCATCACTGTTGCACTCCCGTGGGGGACCAGGACTGGGAACTTCTGGGAGCTCCTTGGCAGAGAGCGTTTCCTTGCTGTTAGAGCCTAAGGAATGGCAGTCCAGCAAGCTCTGCAGGTGTTTGATGTAGCTTATTGCAGCTCTCAGGGTCTCCACTTTGCTGAGGCGCTTGTCAGTGAATTCCTTGGGCAGGTGCTCTCTCAGGCGTGTGTATCCCTCGTTCACGCAGCGCACCCGCTGCCTTTCCCTCTCGTTCCTCTTTCGAATGAAGGCAGGCTCGAAGGAATAGTCATAGATGCCCACGTAGCCAGGGAATGGGATGTAGGAGATATGACCTGTGTGCCCACTATAGGCTTGCTCCCAGTAAGATGGGTCCAGATGGAAAGGAACCCCAAAGGGCTCTCTCAGGGGTATCCCGTGGGAATGCACATGGCCGTTAGCCAGAGACATAGCTCCTGGAAATGCAATCCTGTTCAATAGTCTGGCATCACCTTTACTGTTGTCCATGCTTCTTTTTTTTCTCACCAGTGGAATTGTACTTCCTGAATTTGGCTTCCAGTGTATTAATCCAACATTTGTATAGGTACTGTGCCCCGCAGGCTGCAGTTTCTTCCTGTGTTGTATAAAAACTCAGATCTCAAAGCACAGCTAACAACTCATGAGGTCCACTCTGTGCCTGGAAATCAGCTCTAAGCCCTGTTGTTTTTATACATGTAGGATGCCAGCTAATGTACAGACAGGTTTCGAGGACCATCACTCCACACTTTAAACCCTTCTTTTCCTCTGATCTTCATATTTCAAAAGATAATAAGAGGGTTCCTGTGTATTCCTTTTCTCTCCACTTGAAATTATGACCATAAGAGTTAATGCCAAACATAAATAATCTTCCAGGCTCTAAACACTTCTCATGTATTGTAATCCATGATATCGTTTGATATAATTGCCTCCAAAAGATGGGTAATTTGCAAAGTTTACAGAGATCTTCAAAGTTTTGGCAGAACTCCCCCCTTTCAGGAACCAAGGATCTTCTGTCATCTGAAAACTACCCAAAGGCTTTTCACAATGAAATCCAAAAGACAACTGCAAGCTTTGTTGTTTCGGCTGCTCTGGTCTAACTGAAACAGCTCACAAGCAGTTTGCAAAACTTATATGGTAAGTCTCTAGCTTTCTGGGAAAGCCGAGAAATCTTCAAAGGGAAGAGTGCTCTCTTGTGGTTGCAAGTCATGTCAGATCAAGAATGCAATATGTGCAAGTGTAAGAGGAAAACTGCTTTCTTTGCCCTAAGAGAGGCTTTTTCAACAAGTGTGAGTTTCACAAATTGAACATGAGCATTTTCAAAAAATCTTCAACATTTTGAGAGTTTCTGCTCATTGTAAGAATGTCTTGGTCATCACTGTGAGCACCTGCTTCAGATAAACAAAAAAAGGTGATGCCTTGATAGCCCCACGTGCAGCTATTAGTAGATGTTTACATAGATTTAACTCACCTGATGGACCCTACACACTGCTTTAGTGGGGGAGCTGAAAATCCCTCTTGACTCTGCCAGATTCATGCTGTGTCCTCCAGTTTGCCTGCAGCTTGCCGATGAAAAGAGGTGGACAAAAGGACTTTTGACAATATAAGGTCATAATGTCCTTGTCTGTGCCTTTCCTCCGAGATATCCTGCTGTGTTAGGATCTTCTTCTGCAGCAATTTGAGGGTCTTTGACTTTTTCCACATTTTTGTTCAAGAGCTCCATAGTTAAATTTTTTTGTTGAAAATACATCTTAAGTTTTATCATCTTAACAGAATTTTTCATTTTTTTGGTGACTATCAGTCTGGGAAGTGGAACATTTGGTGTGGGAGAGCTGTGGGAAGGGACGGACATGAAAAGATACAGGTATGTAGGCTCTATTAAAACTGTTCTTTTGCTCAAAATGAAAGTTTCCACCCTGTTTAGTCTCTCATGCCAAACTGCCTCAGTAGTGTGAGTAACTGAAAAAACATCCTCCACTCTGATAAACACATCTGTGTTTCTGCTGAGTTAGAAACCAGCAGCAATGATGTTAGCATTCATTTTCAAGTCAGCCATTGTGTCTTTGCTGGCCTATTCTGCAGCTTCAAAAAACAATAGTAATCTTCAAAGCATGATGAATGTACAGGCAGACTGTTCCAGACAGGCATGAGTGAGAGGAATCCTGGACTCTGGTTTATGTTGGGGCAGAATCAGCACCAAAATGGCTCAAAAGCCAGGACAACCATCCATTTACTTTCACCTCCATCACTGACATGGACTAGCAAGAACTGGTGTTTGAAGCTGAATGCTTTGTAGCATCACCTAAGAGATAGTCAGTGGTTTTCATGAGGGGTTGAGATCTTTTCCAGTCACAAACAAGTATCTTTCCAAAATATGTGCCATAGCACAGATGGAATGTATAGGTGTGAGGTAAAAATTACCGAAGAATGCCTCATGGTATGTACAATTAATTTAATAATCAAATAATTGAGAGACTTTCTGCCTTTTAAAAGGTCTTCAGAAACGGTTGATCAGGATGGATTCTTCAATATCACTTACACTATAAACTCTGTTGTCCAGAAGAAACATTTTCAGAAATGAATGATTAAAAGAAAATAACTCCTTCACTGTAGTGCTAAGGTAGGCCAGGGCTTTAAAGTTTCCTAAAACAAAGAGGATGTTGACCTCTAAGCAAATACCTGAAGTAGGAAAAGGACATTCAATTTCTGTCATCATTTGATTTAAAACGTTGCTGTCTGGCAGTATTCCTGAAGCATGCCTCTTGGGGGGTCTCAGCTGCCAGATGATTTCACAGCTCTCCATGACCTTACCAGCAGTCTAGCCATGTTCAAAAGGCAGGGTTACGTTTCAGTTCTGTCATGCAAATGCACTATGCCCTGCTGCCAGACCTCTTTTCTATGTTTACTGTAAATGCAGGCCACCGGCACTTCCCAGAGTGTCACAATTGCACCTGTGCCAAACAGACATCTGCTCTTCTGACAGAAAATCCACATTGCTAATCCTTTAGGGAAATACATGAAGAAAAATTACAGGTAGATGTTAATTGTTAAGCTGAATGATTGAAGCTGATCTCGCATCAAATGGACTCTGAAGTCTGAATTTGTTTGTGTGCGACAGAAATAAGAAAATACGCCACAGACTTCTGATGAATGTGGTATCTTGTTTACAATCTAATGTCACTTGCTCGGAAAGGGATTTGCCCCTGGGAAGAGAGCCAGAGCAAGGCCAACGCACCTTATTTCTCACTGAAGGTCCCTGTTAATAGTGCTAGCAGGATTAAAGCAATGTCTCCTTCCTGCACTGACTTCTGCAGAAAGAAGACCCTTCTCAACATGTCTGCACATGCAGACACAGTGAAAGTAGCAGGTCTGGTCCACCAAAGGGAAAGGCTAATACACGTTCTTTTCAGTTTTAAGAGTAGGTTAAGACTACATGGATAATGTTCCTCTTCTAAGATAAGCCCTTGATCTTCTTTCTTACACTGTTTCTCCAATTAACTCCTCTTCACACATTTGTCTGGACGATCCTTTGACTCCAGAATGCAATATCCTCCATGCTGATACAAAGCAGATGGCCTGATTTGCTTTCCAGGTGGTAGAAATCAGATGTTGTTCACTGCTCTACAATGGCAGAGGTCATACTGTTTGCGTACATATTGTATGTTTCGGTTTGGTTTGGTTTGGTTGGTTTGTTTGTGATCTTGTTGTCGGTTTTTTGTTTTGTTTTGCTTTTATAATACAAAGTCTGGGAGATTCCTTAAAGACTCCATTGTCTATGGCATTTGAACAGGTTTCCTTCCTTCTCTCTTTCCTTTTACTTCACTATAAACACTTGATTACCCAGCCAAAATGAACAGAAAATATTTCTGACATATCTAAAAATAAAACATTAAGGCATTTTCCTTCCAGATATAACTTAGTTGTGATTTTAATTGCATATATCCTAACACAATATCTATAAGTATGTAATCTTTGTACAAAAGAACCATCAACATGATCACACTCCCACATGGATAACACTATTGACACTACATAGTAATTGCTTTGAACTACTTTGAATTATTCAAAGAAAGATTTTCCTTGACCCTGTGTCCCTCTTTGTGTGAAAAAAAAAGTCATCAGTTGAAATATTGTAGCAGAAACACAAGAGTCAGTTGAACAACTGACTAGTCCACCTATTTCCCAAAGCCCACCTATTTCCCAAAAGATGATGTCTGAACTGTTTTATCGGTAGATACATTACTGAGAAGGAAGAAGAAGAAAATCCGTGGGGAGTTTAAAAAGAAACTCTCACAACATCGTGCACTTCCTATATTTTAATTTGCTGTAATTATATTAAATTGTAGTATTTATTATACATATATTGCATATTATATGCAATTTATTAACAGACATAAAAATATGCAATTAACAGATTTTCTTGTTAACTGTATGCCACAGAATGACAGTAATAACTTCACTTGACACTGAGACACAAGAATACAAGATTCAATAGGTTTGTGTCTCTCTAATCCTGTTCTATCATTAAGCATGGGCCATCTCTTTCCAGCTTTATAGCTAGAAGTGAGAGCTGCACATAAACTACCCAGGTTTCATAGTGTGACTATCACCAAAATACAGGCCTGCAAAGTGCTGACAAGGATACCTGAAAAGGTGGTGAGAAATTTGGATTTTTGATGTTAAAAAAGTTGGCTTCAGCCATTGCTTTTTGCATAATCTTCATTCCAATGTAATTCTGCTTGCTCTGAGAAAGAACCCAAGGGCAGATTTGCAATAGCAGAAGAGAACTGATCGTTCGGAGATGTGGGCGTGGTCCAGCAGGGACTTTGGCTCATGCTACAGGGAAGGACTGAAGCATGCTCACTGCATTTCTTTCCTCTGTGGTTTCATGAGTTTCCCTTATCTTTTTAGTATGTCTCCAGGATCTGAAGACAACTTGAAAAATAGCTTGACAATTTGTTCCTCACGCAGCAAGTACTGCTATAAATGTCAATAAACCAAGCTTTCAGGACACATAGTGCAGTCGTCTTATCAAAACCCTTCACATATAATAAAAGTGTTTGGTATATAAAACATATCTTTCCTTGGAGAAGAAACAGTCCCCAAATGTGTTTTATCACAATACCTTGGGCATGCAGCATACATCTCTGTAGACACAGATTAATTTCTCATTCAGTGACACTTCATATTATCACTGGCTTCCTTTGATACTTGTGCTTTAAACTGGTAGTTAAGATTTAAGATATTCTGTGTTCAATAGAGTAAAGTGACTACAAAAAAAGCTGGAATCTCAGAGGACTCACATTTGACAGCAGGAAAAAAACCACTCTTATCTGTGTATGACTACATCCAATCTGGCTCATAGGCTCAAAGTATTACTTTCAGCTCAGATAGCTGAAATAGCACAAGGATTTCAGCACCAGGGCACTTCTGTGGTAGAATTACACTATCATTACACTATCATAATTGGCACTAAGACAAGCTGAGGGCTTGGGATAACCTAGCATTTCAGGACAGAACTGAGATGTACTGAGCATAACTGCAGAGTTGTAAGGATGAGAACAGAAAATTGAAGGTCTCCTGTCATCTCCTATGTATTAGGGAATGCAAAGTGAAGAGAGAGATTTTTGGGCTTGTAAGAATTTGCTGCAATTTCTAAGAAAGATGTGAAGTATTAGCACCAACCATGTGAATATGTGGTACTACATACACAAAAATTAAACACACATAAAGCCCCCATCAGAAGATTATCAGCCCCTAAAAATCTGAGGACTCGATGAGTTCCTTCTTGACTTGATGAAATAATGTTTGTGGGCCAATTCAGCAACAGTCAGTCATGGTTAGGGTAAGGATTATCTGGCTTAGTGGATGAGATGTTGTGGGATATGTGGTAAACTAAATGAGGTCATTCTTTTTGTCATGAGTGACAGAGGCCTGGATTTACTTTGCCTAAATGTACTCCTTTAGATGTTACATATTTAGACTAAAGCAATTACGCAGGTCCCAGCTAAAGGCCATAGTTATAGAAAGGCAGATACAAAGGAAATTCTCACACATCTCAGACAACAACTTCAGGATGGAATGAAGCACTCTGCAACAGACTGTCTTCTCTCCTTCAGCTACAGAGAGAGCTTGAAGAACTAGTGTATACAAGGTGTTTAACTTTCTGACAGGTATAGCCAAATGAGGAGAGCATGTTTCCACCCCTAGAAGAACTGATAGGTTTGTACTGAACTGGAATGACTCTCTCAGATCCTACATTTTAGGCCCTTTAGATCAGGGAATGACTCTTATGGATTCTACATTTATGTTCTTCAGATCAAAAGAGAGAAGACAGAAAAATACTGAGAGTTTCCTCCTGTGCAGACAGACATCTTATCAAGGGATGTCTCATTTAATGAGGCATCATTTACGTGTCAGGCACAATCAAATTACCAAACCACATTACGGTGTTTCAGGAAACAGCTGTTCACCCCGGCACTTAAGGAACATGCAGATTGACTTGAGCTGCATATGTGATGACTATCCACGTGTCAGGCGAAAGCAAGCTACAAAACTACTCGCACGCATCAAGAGATTCCTTTGCAATGTCGCCTCAACCGGAGTGGTACATATGAGCCACAAATCAGTTCATAACTGAACGATAATGTGCAGAAGGTAGCTGGTGATGGTTCCAGACGACACGAGACACAACCCTCTAATGACAGCAGACATACACGGATGTAACGGGCAGGCAGTGAGACAGCTGGGAGAATTGTGTGGGAATATTGTGTGGGAATATTGTGTGGAACCACTGTGAGGAAAACCAGAGCACGCATCGCTCCCTTCCGCAGGGCGCGGCACGGGGAGCGCTGGGCAGGGCTCTCGGTGAGCCGGCGGAGCCGGGGCGGGCGGTGAGCGGCCGAGTCCCGGGGCGGTGGCGCCGCTTCCGCCGCCGAGCGCCACAGCCAGGAAGCGGCGCCGTCCCCTCCCGCCGCCATCACCGCCGCCCGCTCCCGCCTCCCCCGCCCGCCCGCGCCGGGCCCGCGCCGCCCGGGGCCCGCCCGGGGCCCGCCCATGAGACGGCGGCGGCGGCGCTGGGGGTTGCGGCCGGGCCGTGCCTGGGGCCGGAACCGGGGCCGGGGGCAGGCGGCGGGCCGGGGCCGAGGGCCCTGATGCGGCTGCGGGCGCTCCGCCGCCGGAGAGGCGCCGGGCTCCATGCACCCCAGGTGAGCACCTCGGAGAGGCGGGCGGGACCCCGGCCGATGGGGCGGGCAGGGGAGGGTGTCCCTAAAGCGTTCAGCGCCTCCCGCAGGCCCCGAGGCTCGGTCCCGGGTCGAAGGTGGTGGTTCCCTCCCTTGGGCATCGCCATCCTCAGCAGCCGCTTGGGCCGGGGGATAAATGCCCTGCCCCGGCGGGCAGCCGGAGCCCTCGGCTCCGTCCCTGGAGGCAGGTGGCAGGGTCGGGCAGTGCGTGTGCGGAGCTGGGTGGACGCGGTGTGAAAGTCGGCGACGCCGTTCGCGCGGCTCAGCCCTCCGGGTGTCAGGTGCTGTGCGGGGGGCTGGGGGCGGACTCGATGGTCCCTATGGGCCCCTTCCGAGATCTTCCGCTGTTAACTCGCTAGAGTTCGGTGTATTTGGCTGTTTTTCCTGGGTGAGCGGTATACCTTTCCTTACTGGAATGGCAGTCTAAGGTCCTGCTCTCCATCAGTACTGCAGCACCTGGGCCTGCTGCTCGCAAGGGCCATGTGACAGGCTGGACCAGCGGGGAGGGCGTTGGGTCTCCTTGCCAGAGTTGTGGCTGCTGTGGGGTAGCTGGTCTGTCCGGCCCTATGAGCTGCCGGTTAGAGCTGCTGTGTGGGCAGGAGGGCCAGGGTGGGCAGAGCATAGGCCAGGCAGAGCTTGTGAAGTTGCGACAAGCATGAGTTGACTGTGCCTCCTTGGTGTCCCCATCCCTATGGACTGGTTTGGGCTGCATGTGCAGCCTGAGACCCCAGAGGATAGATGTGCCTGGAGCTGACATGGTTTGGTGATTTCAGGTGTTGGGCAGCGCGTTGGCTCCTGCAGCTCTACGGCCACTGATGTGGTGTGTGCTCACCTGAGCCATGCAGGCACTCAGGAACCAGTATTTGCTTACTCTGAAATAACGTTGTCATCCATGGTACCAATTTGTAATGGAATAGGAGCATGAAGAACCAGACTGAGGCAGCCTATTAAAATTCTGTACTGTGGCTGTTCTGCAGTGGTAACTCTTGTCACTGTTGGCCTGGTTTGAACTGATGGTGAACTAGAGATTTTGTGTCTATTACCAGTGGGAAGTGATCTCTCCCCCGACTTTGGTTTTCAAACGTGAATGTGGTGTCCAGAAGTCATGAAATTTAAATCAGGTGCTGTTGTCTGAGTATTTGTAACATTCAGCTTGCAAATTGATCTGTGTTCACAATACTTTAATCACAGTGGCTTTGACTGCTAGGAGCGAGACTGTGTTTTCTGAACGGCAAGGAGAAAGCTATGGTCTGATTGTCTTTTTGAACTAGTTTTAAATCCTTATTATTGCTATGTAATCTGGTCAATACGTATTGATCATGATGTGATGACGATGTGAGTGGCTGATGTGCTTTATGCTTAGCTTTCTAAGGCAAAGTTTTTATGTGCCAATGTCTGAGTTTTTTTGCTCAGCCCTTCCTCACTACAGTACAGTCAGTAATCAGGAATGCTCTTGCATCTGTTTCTTTGTCTTTTTTCCCCCTCCCCTCTCTGTTCCCTGGCTCCAGAATGAATGAAATGAACCTGAGTCCTGTAGGGATGGACCAGCTGACCTCATCCTCTGTGAGCAATGCCCTGCCGGTCTCGGGGAGTCACTTGGGGTTGGCGGCGTCCCCCACTCACAATGCCATACCAGCACCAGGTAATGGGGAAAGGCCCCACAAAGGGTATTGCAGCTCATGCTCTGTGTTTTACTGTCACAGGAATGGTCATATCTGAGTAGCAGGGCTTGCTCTGATAGCAAGTCATATCTTTAGCAGGTGGTGAGGTGATGTAGAGTTGGGGAAGGGGAGACCATAAATCGTTGCTGATGTGGGCAAAGCAAAAGGCATGAGTCTTATCAGGCTTACACCTTAGTGGCAGCCTTGTTTTGTTCGGGGAGGGTGGTGGTGGTGTCGGTTTGCACTGTAGGTGAGTAGTAGCAGAGTCCTTTGAAATACAAACTGTAGCTGAAGATCTGCCTCCATCTGTGTCTAATCTCTCTCAGGTGAAAATAATGATTTTTCACCTGTGAAGCAAAATTGTTTTCCTAGCTCTTTTTTTCAGGGGGTTGCACAGACAGAAGTCCATTACAATTGTAAAGTAGAAGCGAGCCCTACAAAACGTATCCAGAAAAGATCTGGCTGTATTCATTCAGGCATGCCTCTCAGTGCTGTGATAACTGATCCTTTCTTTGAAGCTTGCCACCTTACTTTGACAGTACCATGCTGTATTTCCATAGGGAGAGAGCTCCTGAGGAGCTTCATTAGTTTGCGTGTTCCTAAACTTAAGTAGTTCTGTTGAATTTAAATTGGCATTTTCTCTTGCAGGCTTGCCTGTTGCAATTCCAAACTTGGGCCCCTCCTTGAGTTCCTTGCCCTCTGCTCTATCTCTGATGCTCCCAATGGGTATTGGGGATCGAGGAGTGATGTGTGGTATACCAGAGAGAAACTACACCCTACCTCCGCCACCATACCCTCACCTGGAGAGCAGCTATTTCAGACACATTCTACCTGGTAAGTTGTGTGGTGGTGATGGAGGGGAAAAGAAAGAGAAACTGTTTTAAGAGCCACCTGTTTCTGTCCTGAAGCAGGCAAGACTGACTGTTTTGCAGAGCTGTTATTTCCATGCCTTTGTCTGGAGGCTGTTGTGTCATTTACACACCTTTATTTTCAGGTATCTATTGCTGTACTTGTGAATGAAGAGAATTGCAGGGCATTTTCTATTTAAACCAAACCTTTGATTGCTACTCCTGCTTTGGTTTTAAGATTAACAGAAAACAAAGCATGCCTGGGTTCTGTCTCCAGTGTCTTACAGTTTGAAAGCTGCTTCTATTTTTCTTCTCCTATAGGCTGAAGCAGTACTTAATATGTGCATAACGGTAGGTCACAACAGTTCAAAGCTCAAAAAGGGCAAACCATCAGCTGAGGAGTTTGGGCTCTTTCCCACCTGTTTAGCCCATGGCACATTTTTTCTTTGTTGTTGTTCAAGGTTGATTTCCAAAAGCCTAACATACTGACTTGTATCTTGATTCCTCTCTCATGTGTGCTTTAGATATAAATGTAGAATTTAACATGTTGGTATGTGAACACACAGAAATCAGAGCTTTAAATATAGTCCTTGTTTTGTTTTGTAGCTAAGATTGGCAGGGTGGAAGGGTAGTTAAACTTCTTCAGGGTGACCCAGTGGGTGTTGTTGGTTCAACCTAGGTTAGGGAAAAAAGCTATAGCAGCCCAGATCTCATCCAGCTTCCTGTTGACTAATGGCTGAATTTTCCAGCTGCTTAGGAGTAACCTTTCCTACTGCATAACCTGCCTGCCTGTTTAGTGAGCAAAAAGTACATGAAGAGAGTGCATTAGGACCAAAAGTATTTGCCATTCTTCTGAGCTGGAATAATCTTTCTAGTTCCTGTGATGTTTAGTCTGATGTTTCGCAGGGCTCTTCCATGAGTCATCTTGCTGCTTTCAGGGCTCCTCCTTGTTCAAGCCACAAGGCAGCATTGCATGCAGAATATTTGATCCAGCTGATTAAATTAAACTGTCCATTTCTTGGCTTAGTCATTTTTAATGGGGTTATGCTGCAGAAAGAATATCCGTGTTTGCATCCTTGTAATAACAGACATATTTGAATGGAACACACTTCCAGATCAAATGGCTCATAGGGTTGAAGGCCAAAAAAGAAACATGCTGACTCAGATCTTCCAGAATCTGGAAAATCTGCCCCTCTCTCTGCTGAAAATACTGTTTACTTGAATGTGCAGATGTATTTCTTCCAAAGATTTTTTTTTTGTTTTAGTGTGTAAATACAGGTGTTTCTTCATACCGTAAGTTTGAAGGTTGTTTGATTTTTTTGAGAGACTTTCCAGAACTACCAGAAAAGATGTTAGGGTTTCTGATTTAAATTTAACCAAGCTATTGTTTTAGGAGAAACAACGTATTTTTCATGTAAGGAAAGAGAGCAGATGAGTCATGATATCTGTGAGAGACCTTATCTGTGTCCTTCAGAACTGCAATTGATGATCTCTGAGGTGGACAGTTGTGCCACTTAGTCTTAGAGGAAGGAAGTAGTCATTGTTAAAACTTAAATACCTAAGCAAAAATGATGTATCCTGGAGAATTGTTTTTTCTTCTAGTGAAGATGAACCAGAGTTATCAAATTATAGATTCCTCTAGCAGTCCTTCATCCTTTGTGAGCTAGTTCTTGAGAATGAAAAATTAAGCCTAAAATGTGAAGAACCCCTTTCTGATTGAGTCTTTGTGCTGAGGAGCCAAGGTTGCATTCTGCCAAAAACTTGGCTGTTCAGAGTTTGAGAAATAACTAGAGACTTGCTCTGTTGAATTTGCTGTCAAATGATATTTTGACAAGAGTGTTGGGTTCATGTATGTTTGTGAGGCATGTTTTAGATGTAATGGATTTTAATTGGAGATAATGTAGCGAACGTCTTCAGGGATCTGGGTCTCAATGTACTCTGCTGGGATTGATTTTTGTTCGAGATTTGAAAACTGATGTAACCTCACTGTCTTCTTTTTCTCCCTCTCTTCCTATCAGGTATCTTATCGTACTTGGCGGACAGACCACCACCTCAGTACATCCATCCCAACACTATAAATGTTGACAGCAATCCAGCATTGTCAGTCTCCAACAATCCATCGGCCCTAGATCCCTACCAGCCCAGTGGAACCGTGGGGCTGGAACCAGGGATTGTCTCCATGGACTCCCGCACAGTGAACACTCATGGTCCTCAAAATCTGCATCCTAGTGACAGCCATGAGGTAGCACTGGATACTACAATCACCATGGAGAGCGTTTCGAGGGTAACCAGCCCTATCTCCACAGATGGGATGACAGAGGAGCTCACGATGGATGATGTAGCCGGGGATCATTCACAGATCCCAAATGGCTCCCGGAGCCATGAACCTTTATCCGTAGACACAGTGGGGAGTAACTTGACATCGGACGCTGTGGGACACGGCGGTGTCATTCCCATTCACGGTAGCACTTTGGAACTCCCTGTCGTCATGGAGCCCGACCACATTGCCGGGCGAGTGACAGGGATATCGGACAGCACACTAAATGACTCCATTCATACTGTGGCCATGAGCACCAACTCCGTGAGTGTGGCGCTCTCTACCTCACACAACCTCGCTTCCCTGGACTCAGTAGCCTTGCATGAAGTGGGCCTCAGCCTCGAGCCAGTGGCGGTGTCTTCCATCAATCAGGAAGTAGCCATGGGGCCAAGTCATGTGGATGTGTCTGCAGACAATCTTGCCTTTGTACCACCCTCTCTGCAAATGGAAGACTCCAATTCCAACAAGGAGAATATGGCAACCTTGTTTACCATATGTGAGTGGACATTTCCTGCTTTCTTGGGGTAGGGTTTGTCATGCAGCTATTGTCGAGTGGGATGACAGGACTCTTGTTGCTAGTCTTACAGATTAATGGTAAAAGAAATGCTGTTTAACAAGTCCACGAAAGTTGGAACATCTGCAGTGCCAGATTAACTGTGCTGAAATGACAATATTTGGAAGTAGACATAGTAGGATGTTTTAGCATAATTCTCTTTGTATCCATCTCCCATGTTGCCTTGAGGTTGAAAGCTGAGTCTTTATGAACCTCTTGCCTTCTGTGGATATGCAAATATTATAGTTTGAAATGAGAGTTTTTTGTTTTTAAAGTCACATCACAAGTGCATGAAAAATACACAACAAATACCACCACAAGCCATACATTCAGTCAAGTGGGTATAATTGTTGAGTATGACATTATGTGATTTTGCAAAATTTTTATTAAAACATGAGCAATCAACATGAAAATGTTATTCTCAACAGGACCTGCTGGAAAAAAAGAGCAAAGAGGGAAGGAACATTTTAATATTTCTAATTATTCTCATCAAAGCACTTTAGTCCAGAGGTTAGTTGATCTCATAGGGAGAGAGGAGCACTGAGTATTGCACTCTCAATCCTGTTATCATTCAAGGAGTGGTGTTTGAGAACTGTGAAGTTCTCATTTGCTGGGACAGAGATTTGAACTTTGACCTGCAGCATGTCTGGATTCTCATCTCTAAAGCATAAGGTCAGCTTTTATAATCATTTTTATTAGCTGTGGTAGCATTGCTGAGGGCTGCTCTTCATGCAGCCTGGCCCTACAACTGCCAGGACCTTATGGTTAGCTTTGCCTGCAGAACATGCTTTAAGAAATTGGAAGACAGAGCACCTTGGTTAGAACTGGGAGAGGTGCAGTTTGGTGCAAAGTGTCTAGTCAGACAATTGAATTAAACTTTTTGTTCTGTGGGATAAAATATAACTTAAAATCAGGTGGGCATAGAACTGTGATGAATTTACCACTCCTAAAGGAAGAGTTTTGCAGTTAATGCACTCAGAAGTTCCTAAAGGCATCTGTTGCGTGTTGAGCAAATAATGATCAAAATACTGTGGAATCCAACATGCTTGTGGTGAAATCACTTCTCTTATTCAAAGTGGGATTGGAAGTGCCAGTTTATTGTTGCTATACTTAACATAGTCCTAAGCTGTTTCCCAGATGATGCTCCCCTTTGGTAGGATAATAAAATGGCTGTTGCATGCCTAGTGCTTTCATGTGATTTGCAAAGCAGATTCTTGACTTGGGAAGGTTTAAATTTTAACTTTGTATTGTTGTTTTTAAACTTCTCGTGAATAAAACATGAATTTGTGTCCAGACAGGTGACAGCAAGGACAAGGAGTTGGTTTAGAGCCCCTTGGTGGTTTTTCCTCACTGAGAAGACAGGAGTCAGGGCCTTTTTCAGAAAACTTTTTACACTGTTCTTAAGCAGGAAATAAGAAGTGTGCCTTTGCTACAGTCTTGAATGTTTGTGAAACTTCTAAGTAACCCCTTTTATGGTCATCTTTGTTGACAGTTCTGGGTATCCAAATCAGTGAAGTAATGACTGGGGTTTTTTGTTTGTTTGGGTTTTTTTGGCATTATTTGGAAAGGACAGGCATGGAAAGTGTATTTGACTTTCTGTAGAATGTGAGATTTTTTTTTCAACTTCTTAAAAATATATGAATCCCTGAACCTTTCCAAGTGGAAGTGTCTCATGCCTAGAAGCTTTCTTCCTCTGCCTCTCCTTGGAGCTGTAGTTGGTGCGTGCTAGGCAGTGCTTAAAAGCAGCTGTTCCAGATGGTGGTTCTCATACTCAGATCTGGCTGTTGTCATTGCTTTACTCCTGCATATCACCTGTGCACATGAAGCAATGCTTATATAGGCTCTACCTAATAATTTTTTGAATACCTTGCTATCTGTAACTGTGTAGTTGCTCAAACTGTACTTTTTGGGGGTCCGATTCTGGTACTCTGATGTATGAAGGGAATGTCTGAAAATTATCTTTAAACATGTAAGAATGGAGCTGCTGTTTAGGCCTGCTGAAGACTAGTTCTGCAATAGGTCTTTTATAATGGAGTTGGGTCATCAACAGGCCAAAGAAGGTCTTTGTGGAGATCCTGATTAGTTAGCTGAGCATCTCTCTTCTTCAGAATAGTGATTCATCTGGAGAGTGGTTGCTGAGTAGGTGTTGGTTGCTCCATCTGTAGAGAATTAAAATTACATAGTTTTTCTAGATGAAATAATAATGCTGTAGAGAGCATTTTGTGATGTACCTTTTCTCAGAGTTATTAGACTGAAGACTTTCAGTGGTTTCTTTTTCAGCAGTACTTCTGCTGAATGACAGACTGGGAAAGCGATGGTACTGATTCTTCTTGGGTTTTTGTTTTTGTTCCATTCAGTGACATACTCATACTGTATGAGTTTATTGCAGTGAGTCCTTCAAAAGTAACAGTAAAGTGAGGTTTTTGCTGCTGTGAAGATTTACATTTGAATCTGAATTCAAATGGAGGTAAGGGGATATCTGGGTTCACATTAGAAACATTTTAGAAAGAAGACCTTTCTATCCCCTTGCACAGATATCCTTGAGGTTCTACATGCAAGAAGTGCTTCTGGTAAATTCCAAAAATGTATCCAGTTAGAAAGTGTTTGGTTAGGTATGTCATAGATTTTTCTGCCAATAAAGTTCATTTCACTTGTGATCAGAGTGAAAATGGCTCTCACATCATCAGCGTTGCTGCCAGCTCTGGGGAGACTACTATCCATTTTGCAGTAAGGTTGATGAAGAGTGGACTCTGTCCCATTGCTAGATTCCCCTGCAGGGATACTCTGGAGTCTAGGAAGGTAGGTAGAGATTCTCACATTTGATCTGAATTGGACAGGAACAGTGACATCTATGTCAGTGCCCATCTGACTGTAATAATATGGTCTGTATTCTTCTGAGTAAAACATATTTTCTGGACAAGTTGAACCTGATAGAACCAGGCTTTGTCAGGAACTGAGCTGAAGCATATTGGTAGAGAGCTGATTGCTCCCAAGAGCATGGGAGCTGTTGCATCTTTTTAATCCCTGTTGTCCTTTTCCCTCTGCGCAGGGTGCACACTGTGTGACAAGGCGTATCCGTCAGACTGCCCAGACCACGGGCCCGTCACCTTTGTCCCTGACACCCCGATAGAGAGCCGAGCCCGGCTTTCTCTCCCTAAGCAGCTCGTCCTCCGGCAGTCTATCATGGGAGCTGAGGCGGGTAAGAATCATGTTACTGTGTGTTTCTCTGCAACAGTTTAAAATACACTCACTGCCTGAAATCCAAAACCATGGGGATATTAATGTGGGAAAGAAACACTGGAGTAGAGAGGTGCTTCCCTCATCCGTAATCACCCTGACTTACATTATCCAAGAACTTCTTGTGCTCTGGTTACTGCATAGACTTCAACTATACTGTAGGGCTGTTGCCATAGTGTGGCACATCGTAAGGTCAAGCACAAGCAAGATATGGTGTTTATTTTTATCGTGTTGGACAACTCAGGCACAGCTTTGATAAGAAAACATTGCAGCGGTTGCAGTTTGGGAGAAGGCAACAATTAGAAATAATAGAGGAGATTTCTGTCTGCTCGTTCATCAGCTTGGTTTGCTACCTGTGAGTCTTCTGGACTTCTGCACTGTCATTGGAGTATTGATCATAAGTGCCTCTATTTCTTTCCCTCCCTTCATTTACATTTGGCATGTAGGCTGTGACCTTGTCACTGGATGTGGACCTTGTTACTGTATTTCACACCATTGTCACCTGGAAATCGAAGAGTACAATGCAATACCCTAAGGATCTGAAGGCTAGAGAAGAATGTGATTATTGGCTTGCTTAGTGATGCTGCTTGTTGAGAGTAGATTACATCTGTTCTTTTCAAGCTGCACTAGTTTCCAGTTTATTCCTAAAAGCTACTCAGTGTATTCATGTAGACCAATATATATAAATGTTTAATAATTAATAATATACATGCAGGAATCCCTCTGCCCATGACAGAAATACAGCTGCCTCTGGGGAGAAATGCAGAAGCTGCTTAACAATGCCCAGCAACAATTCTGGAAATTCCTGGGGATTAGGTAGGCAAAATGTAGTTACTGAAACTAGTATTTTCTGCTTCTGCAGAAAGTGCCATGAAAACTTTAGTTGGTACAAGTGGCTAGGATGTTAGTTTTATAGCTTACTGAAAAGTAAATTACTTGCTTCTGACAAAATAAATATTTATCATTAGAACAAAGCGGCTCCCAATAGTGTCATGTGGTGGTGGTGGTTCTTGTCTCCGCCTTAGGTGTGTTTCACATGTGAAGTAGAAGCTTTGATGATCTTATGCCTAGATATTATCCCTGGAGCATTATCTCATAAACCTCCCACTTCTTTATTATGCATGATTAGTTGTTTAAATCATTGAGTTTTTCAGATTTGGGTCTTCTCCTGATAGGTGTGTGGACACGAGAAACCATTCCTGTGCGGACTTGTTTTGGACCTTTGATCGGACAGCAGAGCCATTCTCTGGAGGTGGCCGACTGGACAGACAAAGCAGCCAGTCACATCTGGAAGGTCAGTGGGTGTTCTGGCTCGTAGATCTGCCAACATGCCTTTATCTGGTGAAACTTGCCACATGACACAGCAACTTCAACGTTACCATCCTTGCCAAAAGTAAAGCAATTTGATTGTTTAATGCTTAATATCAGCATAACAGAGCTGTATGCCATGTAATATGCTGGCAATCAATTCTGAAGTACAAAAATATTTTTTAATGCCTTTTTTTTTTATAGGGCTATATGTGGTTTCCACTGTTTGTGTGGAGTTGCAGCAGAGATTGTATATGATTCACTAGGCAGCACTTGTTTGTTTCGTATCACTGTTTATTGAAAGTTCCCCAAGGTGATGAATGATTTGTTTTAGGAAAGATGCTTTAAAGCTTTCTTTTCCCCATCGTTTCATGTTCAGAAAATAAACTTGATTTATATAAATAAAACATGTACTGTTTGCCCAGATATTATTATTCACAAAACTTGGTTTGTAAGAAAAGCAGTCAAATGCATTTCTGGTGGGAGCTAAAGGTGATGTATGGGAAGGATGCTGATAAACAGGTTTTCTGGCCTCCCGGGTAGCAGAGAAGTCAAGATTGCCGTGTGAAGAGGAAAATAAGGAGTAAAAACAGGGCTGTGGTCTTGGCAATGGCAATGGAGACTTCTCAGCTTGTTCTAGGTAAACACATCCTCTCTTAAAGAAGCTGGCTTTGACTGCATTTATTGCTGTACTTTATCCTAAGATTGCATTTGTTTTCCTGATAGATCTATCACAATGGTGTCCTGGAGTTCTGCCTCATTACAACTGATGAAAATGAATGTAACTGGATGATGTTCGTACGCAAAGCCAGGTGAGAACCACCTGTACTGTGCTAAGTAGCTTTGAGTCTTGAGCTGCAGGCTCATAGAAGGCTGTACAGAAAAGAGAAAGATAAGGATCACAGAATATTCTGGGTGGGAAGGGACCCACAAGAATCATCGAGTCCAACTCTTAAGTGAGTGGTCCATAGGGGGATCAAACCCAGACCTTGGCAATATTAGCACCACGCTCTAACCATCTGAGCTGATCTTGGGGTGTACTGGAGAGTGTGCACTGCTGCACTGCCTGCCCAGAGGGGTGTGAGCTCAGGGCCAAGGGACCTTCAAGAGTTACCTGGGCATCTTGAACTGGTGGGGAGAATGAAACAGTAGACACAGTGGAGAATGTTACAGGAGGACTGGTACACAAGCTGTCCTAAAATAGCCCCAGACTTGCCCCCATACTTTGTTTCCCTTGTTCTAAAGCTTTAAACCAGGTTCTTTTTATAGTAACTTATTGTGTATTAGGTTGTTACTGCTTTCCCTCCCTATTCCTTTTGGATACGTCTGTGAAGGTGATGTTGATTGTCCTTTTGATTTTAATACTTTATTAGCAAAGTGTGCCTGAGTTCTTTTGGCCAAGTTCCAAGCTCTTACAGCTTGCAAAAGCTGTCCTTTTCAGTCTTTCCAGAGCCTGCAGTGAAAACTATCTGGACTGGCTTAAGTATTGCTCCATCCATAGTCCACCGAGAAGGCTTTGCTCTGTGACACAAAGTAGGTTTCTCCTAGAGTTCACTTCATTGCTCCCATATGCAAGAGTCAAGAAATGTAATGCTTGATCTCCCACTGCAGTGGGGCAGTTTGCTGGTTTCAAACACTGGGAACAAACACGTGCAAGATACTGCTTCAAAAGATCAGTGACCACATCTTGGAAGTGGAAATCAAGAGGATTTTTTTTAAAATAATTTTGCTTTAAGGTGTTATTGATATTTTCTCCCTCATGCATTCTCTATTTCTTGAGGGAGTTAATGTGAAAAATACATAGATTTCTGTAGTTTCTTAGGAGATCATAAACTCTCTTCTCTCAGCCCACTCCAATGTGTATTAATAATATTCTCAGCAGTAGTGTGAAAAATGCATCATTTGGTGGAGCAGATTGGCTCTCAAGGTCCAGTTTTCCTTTCCTTTAATAAAGAAGGACAGAAGTGACAGACATGAAAGTTTTCATAATGTGCTGAGAAGCACTGAGGTTCTCTCACTACCTATTTATAGGAATCTCCATCTTTTCTCTCTCAAAAAGTCAATACTTCTGGAGGGCTTTTATTCATACCTCTTGTTATTGCTATAGGAACCGGGAAGAGCAGAATCTGGTAGCTTATCCTCACGATGGAAAAATTTACTTCTGCACCTCTCGGGACATCCCACCTGAACATGAGCTTCTCTTTTATTACAGTCGGGACTATGCACGACAGCTTGGTAAGTAAGCACTCATTTTTGTTGGCTTTGCAGGGAGTACCCACCTTGAATTCCCTTTTAGTGCCATCCCTGGGTGCTGTGACTTGGGAGTGCATTATGTTCCTTCTCAATTTCTATTGGTGCATGTCATAGTTTCCTTTTACATTTCATGACTACAGAGTACCATCTTTTAAAAGAAACATTCCCCTATCTAATTCCACTGATCAGGAGTAAAAGATCACAGTTTTGAAGAAAGAGTGTTGTTTTTCTTCTGTTCGTCCACTAAGGGATGCTAAGGGAGTTTTGCTAGCTGAAGATGTTCCTATCCTCCCTCACCTGTGGTTGTGATAATTTTGATTTGGTAGAGCTGTGCTCAAAACTGTTTCAAAGTTTGGCCCCTCAAAACATTTGAAATGACCTACCTAGAAATGTTGAAAAGCAAGCACTGTAGCTGAAAGGAACAAAGGTGAAAAAATCTCTGCAGCTGGCTTTGCTACCACAGACAAAGTGTTTACATGGATCTTGCTCATGCTGTTAGCCCTTACCATGCCTCATTAAAAGTGATGCTTTTGTGCTCACAGGTGTCCCTGAACATCCAGACGTGCACATCTGCCACTGTGGAAAGGAATGCGCTTCCTATGTGGACTTCAAGGCCCATTTGAGCAGCCATATTCACAACCACCTCCCCAGTCAGGGGCACAGCAGCAACCATGGGCCAGGCCACGGAAAGGAAAGGAAGTGGAAGTGCTCCATGTGCCCCCAGGCTTTCATCTCCCCTTCCAAGCTCCATGTCCACTTCATGGGGCACATGGGCATGAAGCCGCACAAGTGCGATTTCTGTAGCAAAGCTTTCAGTGATCCCAGCAACTTACGGACACACCTCAAGATACACACAGGTGAGGGTTGGGGGCTTTATAGAGATGCCTCTACTAGGAAATCATTGGGGCAGGGTCTGTTTTCTCTGATTCCATGGCCAGTTGGCAGAGCAGAGATTGCATCCGTAAATATAAGCTCTTAGAAACACAGAATCATAGAATATTTTGGATTGAAAGGGACCTTTAAAAATAATACTCCAAAATCCCCCACCATGGACAGGGACATCTTCTGCTAGATCAGTCACTCCGAGCCCCATCCAGCCTACCCTCGAACAGTTCCAGTGGTGGGGCCTCACCACTGTAAAAAAAAAAAAAAGTCTTCTTTATGTTTGATTTAAATCTGTTTTCTTTCAGTTTAAAAGCATTGCTCCTTGCCCTTGTTACTCCAGGCCTTGGTAAAAAGTCTCTCTTTCTTGAAATCCCCCTTTAAGTACTGAAAGGCTGCAATAAGGTCTCCCTGGAACCTTCTCTTCTGCAGGCTAAACAGCCCCAACTCTCAGCCTGTTTTCACAGAAGAGGTGCTTCAGCCCTCTGACTATCTTCATGGCCCTCCTTCAGACCTGCCCTAACATCCCCATGTCTTTCTTGTACTGGGGACCTTAGAACTGGATGCAATACTCCAGGTGGAGTCTCAGAAGAGCAGATAAGAGGAGGAGAATCGCCTCCCTCAACCTGCCTTTCTAAGAATGGATTCTTAGATTCATGTCTGTCTACAGGAATGATCTCCAGTCCATGTTGACCCCACTTAATGCCTGAGCAGTGCCTGAGAGAGCGCCGGTTGGGTGCGATAGGAGTGAGCTGGATTCAGTGGTCTGGGTGCTTATAGAAAAGTATGTAGACCTGTGATTTGGTTGATTGTGCCATGTCTAAAAACATTTGATGATTGCATCTAATTGGCTTCATCTGGGAGACAGAAAACCTTTGTTCCCACACAGCAGGTCCAGTGCTGGTAGCTGTGATAAAACAAGGATTCCCTTCTGCTTGCAAGAAGGACACCAGGTTTGAGAGCTATTAATGTGGCCAGTTGTCCACTTAAATACAGGCCTGAGATCTTTCCTACTTGAATTGTTTTTTGTCTTAAGGAAATGGCACAAAACTGAAATTGGCAACTGTAGCATCAGACTGTTATGGATTAGGCTCAGCTGTGTCACTCATCAAAAGTAAAGTCTGAACATGCTGTTGACTTCTGTGGGCATTGGGGTATCACTAGAGACTTTGGGGATAAAGGGGAAATTGCCAGCAGATCAGGGAATGAGCACTAACAGAGGAAAACAAAATAGAGATTTTTCAGCTGTGTAAGAAGAGATGAAATATGAAAAGGCATGGATTTAACACTGAGGGAGGACAGGGGAGAGGGTGAAGGTCAGGTTACAGGCCAGCAATTGACGGTTGGATATTTTTGCCTATTGGGAATCAAAGAATGCAAGTCACTGAACTGGAAAAGGAATAAAACTGGGGGTTTGGTGCCTCAAGTCAAGCATAGGA
Source organism: Manacus candei (assembly GCF_025592945.1). Lineage (NCBI taxonomy): Eukaryota > Metazoa > Chordata > Aves > Passeriformes > Pipridae > Manacus > Manacus candei. Next base: position 9,697,936 of record NW_026138066.1, read on the forward strand.
AGCTGTAGGCTCAGTAGTCAGGAGTTTTAATAAACTGATCAACTACAAATGTGATATACACAACCTCAGAACACTCAGTGGGGTGGGATTCAAATGGTATTCAAACTTAGTCTGAATTCAGTAGCGTGCAGGGCTTTTGAACTATTTCTGACAAAGAATAGTGGAAGAACTACAGATAAGTGCAAAAATGGGATAAAACATAGAAGTTATCAAAGGGCCAGTGAGCTTTGTACCTGTGTGTTTGTTAGATAAGAGAACTTGTTTTTGTAGACAAAGGCAATGCAGTGCTTCAAATGTGGCTGGGCTCTGGTAAGGCATCAGATACGGTTCCTGTGGGAAATGGGATGTGGAGATGGGGATGTACTAATGTACAGTAACTAGATGGTTACCATGGTTACTATTACAAAAGAAGCTAACATTGTTTTTACTGAAGAATTCATCTTGGATAAGACTAGTCCTGTTAAGTGTTTGCCTGAATTTCTTCACTGAAAAATTTACAGACCTGCTGGGGCTGTTCTGATGTACAGAACAGGGAGGCACAGTTGGTGTGGAAGAAGCAGAAAGCTGATCACACAGGAAAGACTGACTGACCATGAGCAGTGGAGGAAGAGGAATCAATGGTGTTTAGAAGGACAAAGTGCAGAAACGTGCATCACACAAGGGGCTCGGTGGTTTGATACAGTATCATGAAGTTTTTTTGGCTTGGAGGCATGGGGGATTGAAAAGCTTTGGGAATGTTGAAATCAAATGCCTGTTATTTCCATAGCTAGATCTAGACTGTAGAACTAAGTAGGCCTTTATGCTGAGTCTGAAGGAACTGCAGGAGGAAACAGGTTCTCTTCACAAAGAAAGTGCCTTTCTTCGGGGTAACATTTTCTTTTTCAGCAGTGGTTAGGCTTGTTTGCTTCCTGTATTTCTTGGGACACTGACTGTCAACTTGTGGGTGTATGTGTGTAACCCCAGGTCAGAAGAACTACCGCTGTACCCTCTGTGACAAGTCGTTCACCCAGAAGGCCCACCTGGAATCGCACATGGTCATCCACACTGGGGAGAAGAACCTCAAGTGCGATTACTGCGAGAAGCTGTTCATGCGGAGGCAGGACCTCAAGCAGCACGTACTCACTCACACGCAGTAAGTGATCTCACAGGGTGAGTGCAGTTAATGAAGCTGAACAGCCCAAGAGAGAAGCTCCAGTTTGCAAATAGCTTGGCCTAGGGAGTACAGATTGGTTCACTCTCTAAAATGACAGAGAAGTCAGTCTGGACAAAGTCCTTGTTGTACTGGCTGCAGTTGTCCAGTTCTAGTGTTTGCAATGTTTTAATGACACAGTAAATTCCAGGCATGCTACTTGTCTTGTGAAATGGCTGTCTGAAGTGTTCATCATTTTGAACAGAGAAGGGGTTGTTTGACTTACACTCCATTCTCTGCTGAGAACTGCTTACACATCCCAACATGACCACAGAAAGACCATAACCTCCTCACTGCTATTCTCGTCAAGTAGCTTGTTAGTGAACTCTGCCTCTATGCACTAGGGATGGGGTGCTGCAATTCCCAGCCCTGTCTTCCCTGCAGGCCTCACTCAAGCACTTGGTCTCCTCCTCCTCCTGTAGGCAGATCCCTACCCACAGTCCTGTGCCAGGCCAGGTCTTTTGCTCTGAGAATCTCTCCATCCTGTATATTTACTCCCAGTCAAAAAAAAAAAAAAAAGAAAAGCCTAGTCTTAAAAACTTACTTCCCCAAAGCTAGTTCCTTTGCTTATTTCATTTTTAGCATCTGGTTCTTGTACTCACTTGGAATCTATTGCTGCTTCTGTCATGCTGCCTAGGAGACAGTGTATTGTAGTGAGCATGAGTGAGAGAGGCAGACAGACTTGCCTGGCTGCTTGTTCCTACAGCCTGAGCCAGGAGCACTACTGCTGGGAGGTATTTTGCACTGTCATCTGCAGAATTTGTTGCAGTCTAGTAAGGTCCTCAAGCTTAGCATTTATGGCTGAGGATTGTTAACACTCAGCAACTTTGTTGTCTTATTTCTTCCCTGTGCCCCCTGCTCCCCATTTACGAAGGGTGGGAAGGAGTGAGACTGACCTTTCCATCAGGGCAACATCTCTGCTCTTGCCAAAACATGTGCCTTAACCAGTATTTTAATACTATATCAGCTGCCTTGCAGGAGCAAACTCACTTTTTTATGTCTTGCAGAGAACGGCAGATCAAGTGCCCCAAGTGTGACAAGCTGTTTCTGAGGACAAATCACCTGAAGAAGCATCTCAATTCACATGAAGGAAAGAGGGACTATGTCTGTGAAAAATGTTCCAAGGCTTATTTAACCAAATATCACCTCACTCGCCACCTAAAAATATGTAAAGGCCCCACATCCAGCTTGTCAGCCCCAGACGAAGAAGAGGAGGAGGATTCAGAGGAAGAATTAATAGACTCTATGAGGACTGAAGACTGTAGGATTAACAATGGAGTCTATTCAACAGGTGATGCCCTCTCTGGACACAAATGAAGAAGAGGGGGACATTTTCTTGGATAAGTAGGGAAGGAAAAAACCCTCTTCCTTGTTTCCCCAGTCAACAATGTATGTCAGGTGAGGAGTTTTCCTTCTGTTTTGGTCTCCACACTACCACCACTTAATATACTCTGTAGCCAAAACACTGACTGAGACTGGATCATGCCTGCACAAGTAAAGAGTTGCTAAGAAGGAAATGTGAGGCAAGGAGATTTTTTCACACACGCTGTGCATACTTCTTTTCCAAATCACTCAGATTAATCCATCCAGTGTTGGGACACGTCACACCTTGCATAGCCCTTTAAGCAAAAAGCCACAACCCAGAAATGTAGTTGAGTGATTGCAGTGAACTGTAAGCCAACTGTCCTTAACTGCCCAAGCCATGACATGAAGAGAAACAAACAAAAAATGTATTTTGTTTTTTTAAAACTTCTTCACTGGAGGATGTGATTTGGCACAAAGCAAAGACTTAACAATGCTCAGGTTTCCTTCTTAAAACAAAACACTTCGGTTTAAAAATAAAAAGAAAGGCCAGTGAAATCAGCCCTTGCAAACAATGCCATTACCCCACTACAGAGAATCAAAGATTGGCTTTTGGATAACAGTTATTGCCTCCTCTCCCTCGAGTTCACTAGAACGTGTAAGCAGGTGAAGGGATAAAGACTGTATAGACTCAGTAAGGACGAGGCTTACAGATGATCAGGCAGTGTTTACAGTATATATTACTCCTTGTGCTGTAAACCTTTTACCACCTAGAATGATGGGAGGGTTTGCTGCTAATATTATTTATGGAATGAAGATTATTACATTTGGTTGTTTTCTTTTGAAATAATTAAAAATGTGGCTCTTCTCAAATGTTCTTTTTTTTAATATTTACATATTCTGAAAAAAAGGTTCCTATTTCTATAAATATGCTAAGAGAAATAACAACACTTTTTAATCATCTGCCTCTCACAAGCTTTCCTGGGACATGAAGAGGTAGGAGCACCTCCATGAATAGGTGCAGCTGAAGAACTGGTCTTTAAACTCTGTAGATTTCCTGTGTCACTTCTCTGGCTGTGCTGCAAAAGAAGAGTCATCTGAGTTCTGTGCTCTTGACAAGGTAATTGGAGGTTTCCTTGTGAAAGAGGCTCTGCTTCTTGCCCTAAACGGCCCAAGCTCAGCTGTACCTTTCTCTGTCCCCTGTATTTCCTTGAGAGCTCCCAGGGTTCTTCAAACCTGAAAATGCTTGCCCTCAGATCAGTATGTGACTAAAAAGCTCCAGAGAGACAAGTTGTGAGATTTTGTTACGTCAAGGGAAAGATGTGTTGCTTTCAGTAATGCAATTTCTTCCTGAAACACAAAGCAACTTCTAGAGCTGCAGTGCCAATTATAATACTAGAGGTATAAGAGAAGTCACTACCCTCAAAGAGCTTAACACAAAGCATTTATTTCAAATTAAAGCTTTAAAAAACTTTAAGCTTTTCACTGGAGAGCACTTGAACAGAAGTGGTTCTCAGTACTGCTTGGCAGAGACAGGAGGGAGGCAGGAATTCCAACCCATCCAGAGTATTCCTGCAGAGCCATGGTGAACACCTGTCATCAGACTAGAAACAGCTGAAGTGGATTTAGAAGCAGCCACTTACCCTTGAGGGATAGGAAGGAAAGATCTAACCCTTTTCCCCAGCCTTTTTCCCATCTGCAGTTTGTAGTGTTACAATTTACTTGCTTTACCTCACCACAGTGAGTTACAGTGCTTAGGGTGGAAAGCAGTGGGGAGCCGTGACAGTGCAGCTGCTTTGACACCAGTGGCTTTAATACCCAGGGCATTTTGCAGACACCTTCAGTGTGGGAAGCACTTCACAGGAGGGTAAGAGTATCATTTAACTTCTTGGTCTGGGGTAAGGCACTCGGGTGCTCCATTTTAAATGCGAGGAAATTGTTGGAGTCACAATCCTTGATTAGGTTCCTGATGCTGGAAACAAAGATCTTAAGTTGGTGGCTCAACTGATACTCAAAACGTTCCTGTGCCTTCAGGTGTTGGGCAGAAACACCTGGGTGGGGTGATGAACATGAGTACATAACACAGAGCTTTCACCAGAGACAGGGACCTGCTGAGATCCCAGCCCTCGTTTTTTTGTGTCCTGACAGCTTCTCATCCTTTCCAACTAGCAGCTCCTTCTTTCAGTTCAAATTCTCTTAAAATATATTACAGTTGGAGCTTGAAGAAAAACTCAATACCTTGCAGCATCAGTCAGCTTCAGGTGCTGTGGAACTGGGGAAAAGAAACACCCAATCTTGATGGATGGAGCTGGGATATTTCTGGTTTGATACTGGTGAGCTGAATGTTAGAAATACATTTCAAGATTCTACTGGGGATGCCATTTTATTACCTGAGAACTACTCTGGAGATTTAAAAAGATACATAGAAGATATTTTAAAATCTGTATTAGAAATCTGTAAACCTAGCCTCAAGGATAAATTATCTATTTACACTTGTCATTTAATTCAGCTTTTGTTTATTTATTACACAACTGTTGGGTGAAGTATTTTTTCTTGTACCCTTAGAAGGTAGAAGATCAAAACCTTTGCAGTATTTAACAAACTTCAGGTAGCCAGAATGCTTTTCTAGTGACTGTTTCATTTTATATGTCAGCTTTACACATGGTAGCCCCTGTTTCAGGGATCATTATCTCAGGCAAAAGCAAGTGATTTAATCTTTCAAAGCTGGTAACAGAGGCAGGATCTTAAGAGCTTAACCACACCACCATGTTTCTTTGTCTGAGATAAAGAAGCCTGCAGACTGCAAGACACTAGAGTCATTTCCATGAGCTCTCACCTAACAGGGGGATTTGCAGAATACACATTAGGCATAGTCCCGTTAATTAGTCCTATTTTTTGATGTTTGGTCCATCATGATTCCATTGCTGTCTCCAAGTCGTTGCTGCTCCTGCTGGCTGTGGAGCTGGAAGCCATGGAGTTGGCACTAGCCAGAACCAGTCTCTCTCTGTTTCCAAAAACTTCATTCACTGCAATACAGACAGGGGATTGCTTACATGTTACTCTGATGAGTACTCAAGATGACTACAGCAAGTATAGCATGGTGAACACCATGGAATGGAATGGAAATCCTAACCTGATGCAGTTTCAAAGCTTTTCCCCTTGCCCCAAGTAGAGACTTGAAGGTTACATGTCAGAAAAATCATCTGCATATGATACTTTAATTACAATTCCTGTTATTTTTCCCTCAGAGCATCTAGAGGTTTCCCTCTGCATAATTCTGTACCCATAATTCTGTACTGTGAAGTGGATGAGGTTTGAAGAGCACAACATTAAGTTTAAATAATTTATTTCTGGCTTTAGTCTCTCTGGGTTTCCACCAAGCTCTTAAAAGCCTTCTCCAAAAATTCATGCCATTTAGTTACATGTAGCTACAACAACTGATCAACCCAGTCCTCACTTTTATTCCCACAAGTACTCAAAGAATGTGGTACCTGATTACACCAGGAACATTAAGAAAAAAATAAAACAGATATAAGAAATCGGGTGTTACGCTTCAGCTACAAGAAAATAAATCATGTCAAACAGTTCTCCAATTTAGAAAAAAAACCAACACTTTTTGAAGCTGAAAATGTGAACACCATAGGCAGTCATTGGGTATGTAAAAATACTAACCTACAGTTTCTCTCAGAGCCACAATACATTACTGAATACAAATACATCCTGCAGGCAAGGGGAGAACCACAATATTCAAAGAAATGAGAACATTACCTGCAGAAATCTTGCTTATATCCCAAACACGCAGCCCTTCTCGCTCTCCTCCAAAGGCAAAAACAAATGGGAAGTCAGGGCAGCAAGCTGCACAGAAGAGAACACCCTGGGAGGGTGGAAGAAAGAAGAGGATTATTTTTTTAAATATAATCTTTCTAAAATGAATTTGTCATCTGAAAATACTTTCTACCAAGCAAGTTGTAACAAACGTAATCTCTTTAAGTTTCCCGAAACTTCTTTTGTAAAGACACAAAATGAAAGTCAAGAGCTGCTAAGTATAAACAGTAAATCACATCTTTGTCTTGAATGTGGCAGGTGCAGGCTGGAGCACCTATAGTTCTACTCAGAACATTGTATCTGGAATTTGGGTCTGAGGCTTTGAAGCAGTCTGCCAATTCCATGTTGAATACTGCACTGGAATGATTTATCCAGAACATACAGATGTTTTTTCCCCTAAAAGATGTTAGGTAAAACAAAATTCAAACCAGACAAAAAAAGAATAAGCAGATGTAGTTTATATATAAAACTTACTGGAATCAAGAAATAAATATTACTATACCATTTTCATATCCCTGGAATGGACTAAACTTGGTCTGTCTCCCAGGATATCCCAGATTTTCACGTATTTGTCAGCAGATGATGTCACAAGGCACCCTTTAACCTGACTGCTTAGCTGTAGCCCTGGAAGATTAACAGTGCAGCCATGTGAGAACCACTGTTTCACAAAGATGAGGATACATTTTGAAGTCATGAGAACAACCTCAGTATTATCCTCACACAAAACTCTGTTCCAGCACAAAGGAGCAAAACATTAATGAAAATTTCATCCTGCTCCCTGTAGTGAGATTAAAAGCACCGTGTAGGCCTATTTTGTCTCAATCCAACAACGATAACACTGCAAAGACATGCTTGTTCTACTTCTTACTTAACATAACCTGCTTCCCCAGGTAGCTTTCTTCATTCATTTGCCAAAGACCATCTTGCTTGCTGTCCAAGATGATGGGGCATGTTCATACAATCTCATTTTAGACACCTGATCAGGGACTTCAGGTTCCTTTTTGGAAGCTCCTACACTGACCAAATTAAAGTAGCCTAAAGGAGGCAGTGTGAAAACCTTCCCGTGTGCCATACCTAAATCATCCTCAGAGTGAGTCAGTATAAAATAATTACAGAGAGAGGAGGTAAACATAGTTCATAATCCTAGACCAGATTCCATCGTTTTTGTATTTCCTCATCCAAAAAAAAAACCAAAAACCCACAAGGAGTGTGTCGCAAGTGAATTAGTCTGTTTTTACATGCTTATTCATGACAGTCACTGAGGAAAGTTCACTGTTGTTAAAATACTGTGCTTTCAATGGCTTCTCAGCAGAGATTTGCTTCACATGTCAGCTACCATGATTACATGCATGACTTAATTGTTAAACAAGGAATCACTACCACCTCAGTCCTATAGGTTAAAGGCATCTTCCAGATGTGCTTTGCCGCTGGGGACCAACAGGACATGCAGGCAGTTTACCTGACACCTCTTCATCATGGGCTTTCAGAGTAAACAGGGGCTTATCAGATCGAGCATCCAGACAGTACACAAAACCATCCTCTGTGCTTGCCTGAGAAAACCACAACATTTAAAAAACAAACAGTCATCATCATTCATTTGGAAAAAAACTTCCTATGAAATAATACCCACCCTCAAGTAAATCCCTGAGGCAGACACTGCTCTGTAGGGCATGTTACACTGTTCCCAGGCCTGAGCCTCCGAAGTCAGTCTCCATCCAGTTGCTGCCCAAGCCATTCTACGTACCTAAACTATGCTGCACTGGATTACATGGAAGTACCAGCCGGGAGGACGGTGCCCTCTAGCGCTGACTTGAAACACTGAACCAACATTCAGGATCTTAGTTCTAATTAGCTACTTCTCAGTTGCATTTGCCTCATTACATGAAACACAACAGCAACTATGCAACGAAAAATATATCCCAGCCACTGAACACTGTAACAACATGACAAAGATGCCACCTCTGGAGTGCAAAAGCAGCAGCATCAATAGCTGTTCTACTGTCACAATGAAGATACCAAATAAGTAGCTGGTCTAAATATGCCTGTTGAAAAAACTACTTAAAAACATCCTCCCCTGGAGCATTTTCATAATAAGCAGCACAAACCATACAACTGTCCATCAGCTCCATTATGATTCAGAAACATTATGAACACAAAAATGCAGGTTAAAACAGCCCAAGAATAGAAAAGCATGTACTCACTAAGAAATGACAAGGTGAAAAGTGATTCCAAATTACTCTCTCAACTTGACCACTAAACCTCCACACTCGATGGTTATCTTGTGGGTTTCTGCAATCATACAGCACCGTTGATCTATGGGAAAAAGGGACAGGAAATAAAATCTAAAAAAAAAAAAAAAATCAGGGCAGAACATTCTGTGACATAGTTTGCTTTACCACCAGCATCTGAAGAAGCTCCATGTAAACTATAATTAAAATGGAAACAGCTTCACTACTTAGACTTCCAATTCAATAAGATTAAAATCTCGCAGATAAGCACAAGCTTTTTTCATGTGCTTCAAAGTTTCATCTTGGTTATGAACAGTCATTCTATTGAAACTAAGCAAACAGAGCTTGAATTTACTCAATACATAAGATACTTATCACACAGGAGACCATAATTATGCAAATATATCACTTAATTATGAACAGACTTCAGTAAAGTCAAGTAATGATGTACTAATTAGGAAATCATTTTGTGATATATATTAACACATTTTCAAATATGCTTTAGTAAAAAGAAATTTAAAAAAATAAAAATCAATCTTTACAAGTAGTTAGAGAAACACTACTCCAAAAAGGAGAGAGTAGATGGAAGTTAGAGGATCCTCTGGGATTCTTTACAGATATGTGCTCGGCCCAGTGGCTGTAGAATCTGTCCCAATTCAAAAAGCTCCTGGGTGCAAATGCAAGGGAGGAGTGGTCATGTCACTGCAGGGACATCTCACTGCAATCAACATCCACAGCCTAACCCACTCCCACCCTATCCTGTAATTAAAGCAAAAGAAATGTGATCTCGGTTTCCCAGCTCTTTCACCAGGCATTTCACACAACAGCTTTTTAACAGTCTGATTTTCAGGCTATGAAGGCATCTGCCACTATTCACTGAATAGCCTGTGGTCCTGGCAAGGCTCTGCAGGAAAAGTCCACAAAGGCAGTCTACTGGTTTACAGAGGTCCATGGTATCAAAGGGATAGCTGAAGAGGGATTGACTAGCTGGTCTCAACATTTGGACTTTATCCTTTTATCAAAGGAAGTCAAAGGGAAGGAAATAGACACAGTTTCCTAACAGAGGCAAAAGGTTTTTCTCCGATACTTTCACTTAAGCAGATGTAGCAAGAGTGTAACAGAAGCCAGAGAAGACCAAGGTTTGGCTAAAGACTGACAAGTCTATAAATATTTTAACACAAGGACAAAGTCTTAAAAGCAGAATAAAAAATTCAACATAAGAAAATCATGGTCATAGAACAAAATTAAAAGTTACCCCATTGAGATGGGAGAACAGAGAGGAAGTTTTTTGGCTAGCAGGGCTTGTAAGAACTGGCAGTTACAGAGCTATCCAAGTTTGCAGACACAAACCTTTTCTGAGCATATCCAGGCTGCAATCAGAGGAGACAGCCCTTTACACTTTGGCTATGGCATGGCTAGAAAGGCTGTAGGGAGTGGTCTGGGATTTTAAGGTCCCTCATCCCCCCCAACCCTGGCCTTACAGGTTGGCAAAACCTGGGCAAGTTTTCACAGGAATAAAAAGTGACACAGTTCTAATGCAGAAAATCCCATAAGGACAAATGAAAAAATAAGTTCAGTTTGGAACAGACACCTGGCACAAAAAATGTCAGTCCAGATGGTTAAAGCATTTGGCCACCTCCAAAAAAGAGGTAAGGAAAACCACATTTTGGCCACATACAAACCTGGCTAGCTTGCTGGAAAAAAATAACAGCATTACTCAAATTGGCAGAGTTATAAAAAAATGAAAAAGAAAACACAAAACAACCTAATGGGCTTAACTGAATACTAATACCCTCCCTATGTGCAACATTTGAAAACATTACCCTGACATACTTATCGAACGATCCAGAAATAAGGGTCTGAGTTTCAAACGGATGAAACTGCAATGTCTGCACCTGGATAATGGAAGATTTTATATAACACACATACACAGGAACTTTCTTGGAACAAAGCACAACCACCCCTTCCCCAAGCCAGCACATTTTCCCCCCAAAAAAACACCCTAATGAGCGTGTTGGTACTCTAATTGCTTATAAAATAGTGCAAGAGATGCACATTGCTTCAAACACCCCCACCTGGTGGAAACAAAGTATTTTCCAATATAATTTAACTGAACAGGACCCCCTGCCCCCTTTCTGCCCTAGATTAAAAAAAAAAAAAATAAAAAAGCTAGAGGAGGTAAAATAAATATCTGCTTCCAGTTTGGGGAGAAAAAGCAGATGTTAACAAAAAATGAAAATTAGGAGTTTGTCAAGGGCAGTGACTTTGTTAGAAGCAAAATAAGGTTATAACTCTTAATAGCTAGCCTTCACATTTTAATTACTATGAGATTAATTCATTTCTGACGTAACCACCACTATGGTATTTTAGTCTCATTTATTTTAAACCTTTTTCACCCAGAACAAACTGTAACTGACACTCATTGTTCCCTTAAGAGAGAGTTCTAGTTTGACCTCTGCTCAGACATCTATTTTTGTAGCTTATACCAGCATTATTAGATTCTCCATCATTAGGCCTTTCACAGAAAGGCATTTTAAAAACTGCTGTAAATCTTTGCTAACTTTCTAAAGGATAAGTTAGATAACATTTTAAAAAGCAAATGCAGTGTTGTTTACAAAAGCAACTAATTAAGAAATTTAAACAATTCTGCACAGTTGTTAGAAAATTACAGAATTGTTGTTCTGAGGGTTCAGGACCAAGCAGTTAATGAAAAACTGCAGTTATTTTTTTTCCTCTGTATTTTACCATGGAAGAAACATAGCAATTATTACATACCTTGTCTGTATGTAGCGTCAGGCTGGCTGCTGGCTTACCCACAGACATATCCCACAGAATCACAGTATTGTCAGCAGATGCACTTGCTAAAACATTCCTGATAATGGACCAAAAAATCAGTTTTAGAAGTCTTTACACAAACAAATAATGGTGAAAAATCCAAAATACATACAGAGCCCAATTCTGAGAACAAGTACACTCTAGTCTATAGACTATGTCTCTCAAGCCTGAGGATTAACTCCTGGAAGGCAATTATAAATTACAAGTAAAGACTACAAATAGGCTATATTACATTACATTAGTAGAACACTTACAACAACAGCAACAGTTCTGCTTGTAATTCCCCCTGACATCACTTAAAATATCATCTACTCAAAGATTTCTCAAAAAACCCCGAAGTAATAAAGGCTTTTAGGCACTTTCTTTCCTTTGACATTAAACAGCATTTTATTACCTATGCAAAACTTAGTTTTATTTGCATATGCATACAGCCAAGAGCCAGACAAACCTGTTTTTAAAGTATTTTGCTAATATCTGATTGTTTATATAACCACTGAAGACCCAACACAGTACACCCTTCATAGACTGCTGAAAGTAATCACTAAAATTTCAGTTAGTTTACAGACCCCACATTTCAACTTGAATTTGACCAATTGTGTTGAGCTATAAACACAGTTTAAAAGTTTAATCAGAAAAAAAAATCAGAACATTCCCAAAAGCCCGTCAAACACACAGTATAATTTCTACCATTGCTTCATTGCTCTTAAAATCAGATCTAATACCTCAACATGTTGCTTCTGATTGAAACTGCTTCTCCCTCCACTTTTTATATTAACCAAGTGTTTCTGACTGAAAGAGTTAATATTCTCCTGGAAACGCTGTTTTCCCAAGCAGTGTTACAAGGGAAAGTTAAGAAAATGCACAGTGAAGGCTGTAAGAACATTTTACAGTAACACCATTGTGACCTACAGGCAGAAAGTTATTTGTAGAGAGCTGTCACAACAAGCCTTGCTTAAAAGAAAGAAACAACAAAAAACACATTTGAAATATAAGCTGCTCCAAGGAGTTCCTTGTTTCGTCCATAACCTTCCCTCTTCAGGGCTGTTTTTATTTCCTGAGAGATCTACCAATATCAATGAACTGTAACTCAGCACATTACAGAATTATGCATTTCAGACACTTAGCAATTGAAACCATAATTTTTTCTATACTTGTCTGTGTATTATCGCCAGACAACCATGAAAGGTACATGAAAGCTACTCTTTCTGTAAGATTGATGGACTGATCACTACCACACTCTTTGTCTACGTGTATAATTTAAGAACAATAGACATTACCCTGTAAATTAAGAGTGCAATTTATGTACACTTACTGAGGTCCACGTGGGTGTTTTATTCTTCAGTATCTATATAAGAAAGCCCTACAAGTGAAAGCTTACACCTGCTCAGAGTATTCAGAGTTGACTATGCTCATCTTCAGAGGAAGAGGCATCTCTGACAGCGGGAACAGAAAAATTAAAAAATTCACAAACAAAATAAATTATCCTGTGTCTGACTGGAGCAGTTTCAAGACCCATGCTGAGATTCCTCTGATAGATGAACTCTTCACAACCACCTAACCGATAAAAACCCAGCAGCATCTTTTACTTCAGTCAGCACATTGTCCTTGACCCCTGCTCCAAGATGGGCCACATTTGTGTTGCTTCAATAGCAGCACTTCATTGTTAGTTGATTCGGGCAACAGGGAATTCTCTCTGCCAAGGATAACCCAAAGGCTAGAAGCATTTCATTTCTGTAACTGTGCTATTAGGGCTTTTACACTCTCTTTTCTGTTCACAGCTCTGGGGCAAAAGCTAGAGGGAAAAAAACAGAATAGCAAGAACCTTCTTCTATAAATCTACTTGTATCTCTTGAAATGGTGTCTTAGGTCACTGGCAGATCAGTATAGCTCTGGGGAGCCCTTCTGCTTCTCCAGTTTGTACATGTGAAATGTAGGCGATTTATCAAATGGCTCAGATCTACCTCTGCCCTGCCTTTAGCTGGAAAACCTGCAAACAAAAAGTGATCTGCAGCAATATGTAAATACTTAAAAAAAATAATCAAGAGTTCTAGTTTTAAAAAAAGAATAAAATGGGGGTGTATTTTTAAGAATGGACTAATTTCAGAAGGGCTTTCAAGTTTTTGGACTTTGAGTGCACATTGTATGCCTAATTAAGAATGCAAATTTGTAACATCCATTGTTATTCAAGTGTTCTTTTACCTGCTTTGTTTATTCCATGAAAGATCAAGCACAGCATCAGTATGTCCTTCCACGGTCCCTTCTGAAGACAGACTCTGTGTACACACATACAAAATAAACAGGCTTGAAAATTACAGCTTCAATGCAAGCCAAGCATCACCCCGCATTAGCAAGAGTTCCTAAATGTCTTCACCAACAATTTCATATTAAATTACTCCTGCAACACAGCTTTTGAGAGAACTGTCTCTGCACTGCCTGCACCTTGCCTCCTACCCCAGATCTCAGACTGCTCCATTCACAGCTGGTGGGGCTCACAGAACTGGTTACTCCAGTAAAAGAAATCCCACTGTTTCCAGCGACCATGCAACTTCTTCAGCTTGTTTCTAAACACCCCTGGCAGTTCCCTCTTTCACCTCCCAATTAACTGAGCTTTAGGTCCTTGTAACTGCCAGCTCCTAGAATTCCAATTTCAAATGGTTAAGATGCAAGGCTTACTGGGACAGCAACTGGAAATCAACCATAAGCCACCCCACTCCTCTTCTGCTCTTAACTACTCAAGAACAATTAGCAAATATTGTAGGAAAAAAAAAAGGCATTCTCTCTGCCCTAAGTTTCCTCCATCCAAGCAGACAAATAATTTTACAATACTTACTTTCTTTCCTTTCTTTTTCTTCTTTTTCTCTTTCTTGCCTCCAAGAGAAAACACTGGTTCTAAGGATTCTACTACATCAAGGTCCCAAATGTCAATAACTGGGGTCATGTTACCCACTGCAACATAATTTCCTACAAGCAGAAACCCAAATGCAACCGCATTTATTTAGAGTTATGAAATATCATATTTGGCAATCCAGCTGTTGCTTATTTCTGTGATTAAGTAAAACTTATGTGCCACAGTCTTCTACTTGAACATATTTGATGTTTATAACTGACAAGGAGCAATTTAAAAATATCAGCTGACAGCAGATGTTGCCAGAAAAAAAATTTACTTTGTTTTCTTCCCCTTCAGTACAAGTAACTGATCAAAGAAGTTGTATAAAGTTCCATGTTTTGTTTGTTTTTAAAGGAAAAAACAAACCAAACCAAAACCACATCCCCTGTACTATGGAAAAAGAAAGTATCTGTAAAACACAGGAAAAAGGTTACTAAATACGTAAATATATATAAATTTTTCTGTAGTTTACAGCTAATCACTGCATTGGACATAATGAATTTAAGCAAAAGCAACCTTTCATTTGCAAATGGAATATAAAGCAGATTATATTATACTAAGAGAAAAGCTTGCTCTGGTCTGCTAATTGACAATAACTTATATTTTTATAAACCCAGTTTATTTGTAATAAACCCGGTGTTTTAGTCAAATCACTTGTTACAGAAACATCACTAAAATGACTGTATCACCACACCAAAACACTTGATATTCAGTTTATCCTTCTTAACATCTTGGGTTTATTTCTGCTTGTACCTCTGGAAGAAATTATTTAGTGACAACATTACATTTATATACTTTGCAAGTAAAAATTATTTTAACTGGACATTTACAGGATTCTTTGTAATTTACCTGTTGATTCATCTGGATTAGGATCAAAATTCAACCACTCCAGACTTAGAGGGTAAGCAGGCAAGATAATATCATGATGTACATAAAATGAGTCCTCTTCGTGATTATAAACTGAAAAATAATTAAAGTTAAACAAGACATCATTGAAGAGGAAAAGTAAACAACTATAAAACAGTTCACTTCTGCAAAAGGCACATGTGGCAAAGACTAAATTGTAAAGGAGGTCTAGAATATAAATTTGGAACGTGTTCAGAGTTTTAGTGTAGAGGCCAGACCCTCCAAGTATGAATGTTATACTTAACAAAATTACACAAAACAAACACTCTCCTGTGTACTTTAGATAAAGAAGTGACAAGTTCAGCAAAGGTGCAATACTTTATTCCTAGCACACCAGACTACTTTATTTGTAAGATCACTTCAAAATAGATGCTCTATATCCAGCACTTTCTACATCAGAACACATTAATGGAGATTCAGACATTCACTTTACAGAATTAGCAATTAAAAAAAAGAATCATTCCAGATGAAATTTAAGTGGAAATGAAAGTAAAAGACAAACAGATTTTAAAGTAGAGGAAGCTTAAAAAGTCAGAAGAAGTTGCCTTTAGCATGTTGTACTGAGATACAGGAAGAGTTTCAATAAAGTAACCATACACTAAACACAGCATTCCCTGTAGCCAGCTATTTTTCTCATAATAAAATAACTTACTAGTTGGATAGCAAAGAAAAAACATTAATTATTTTAATAATATGTTACCATCACACACACAAAATTACTGTGCCATTTTTAAGTGCATGTGACAGATGTTCAGATAACTAAAGTTTTCAGTTAACAAAGTTGCCTTAGTAGTTAACCAAGACAGGGTTACCCAACGTTAGAAACTGCAGAAGCCCTTGCTATTGTTTTGTAAGTTTACACTGGGGAAAATGACACAGTTAATAAAGATGTTGGTATCTGAATAGATGCTGTCAAACATTTTGGTCGTGTTTCTTGCTTAAAATGAAATACTTTCCTTGCAGAAACAAGGACCATCACACAAATAGGCAGAACCACTCCCACAAAGAACCATGGTAAGAAAAGATGATAATTTCAGCACACTCAGTAGTACTCCTTGCTGCAACAAGAAAATCTCTTACACAGTAAAATTAAACCTATTGCTAGAAAAAGCAGTATTCAGGCCATATTAAGGACCATCTCTTCTAAAACTATGATGATAAAAGTGCTGATTCTTCTAGTCCTAGCTGTGGAAAGCCCATTTAAAGAAGCAAGGAGAAAGATGAAGGGAAAAACCCAACAAAATAACAAACTATTAGGGGATGCTTGCAGGATATGGAAAGTAAGACTGGAAGAAAGATTGTATGTTCAGAGAATAAAAATGCCATAGTATTTTCTAAGTCTCATAAGAAATTAAATAAGGAAAAGAAGTGCTATACAGCCTGAAAGAGGCAAGCTATCCTCTAAATAACAATAACTCCACATGAAATATTCTAGTCCTGGAAAGTGGCTAAAGAACAAAACACAGAGCAGAAGGGGAGAAAAAAACCTTACAAAAATCAGCCCACTCCCTCTTTGACACAACCATATGGCACAGGCTAGGCAAGACATATTCACTAAGTTCACTGTAAAGAACAAATCCTATTTTACTTACCATGGACCTCCAAACTACAGCAGTCTTTATCAACTCTGCCACAAAGGACAAGATTGTCATCTGGCTTAATCAAAAAGTCCTCCTGTTCATATTGCTCCTGAACAGCAAAAAGGAGAGGACAAGGGACGTTAAGCAATGCACATAAATGCACAGAACTACGTATGTTCAAAAGGCTGAATCAATGAGTAATTTTTAACCATAACAGAAAACAGTCGAAATCCAACACCCCAACGCCCACCCACCTAAAACCATCTTATGGTGATAAACAGAGAAAGGCAGGAACCAGACCCAAATCACAGGGAGACTGAATAGTCATTAAATAAATTAGTATGTGGACGTACCTGGATTTGTAAACACGTTTAATTACCAAATATGAAACCATATTTCAAGGCTATCATGATGCAGCCCACTGCTGAAAAGCACCACCAGGACATACAAAGCAAGCTTATTTCCTTCATGCTCCTGCTTCTTGACCATTTATATAGTATAACAGCATTTTACCCAATAAAGATACTGCAATTGCTCCTCACATAGAGGAAGAAATTCCAAGAGCATCAAAACACAGTCTGCTTCCTGCAAAATATTTCCCAAAAAGTACTGCCTACAGCTCTACTGGGCATTCAGCTATACCAGAACAGATGTAATCTCTCATCTGACTTTCACTATTACTGAGGAATGAAAGGCATCTGGGAATTTTTGTCAGTGAAAAACAAAGAACTGTACATAAGTCAATAGTCTCACAAGAGTACCACCTTTCAAATATACACCACATCCAAGACTTCTTGGACTTCTCGTTGCAGGTTTTTAATTTCTTTTTTTATTCACTTCAAGCATATTTCAATATTTGAATTCCATCAAGTCCTACAATTCTTTTAATTAATTAACTTAATGTTACACAATACTTAGTCTTCAACAGTACTAGCAGTAAATACCAAAAGACAACACAAAATCCATGTTGAAGAACTTGCAGAATCTGAGGAAAGAACTTGAGCATAGGAAGAAAGGCCTGAGAAAAAGGTGTTCACTTACTGTATATCTGGAAAAAGTTAGCTATTCTGACACAGAATAAATGCAGATCATATTCTCTCTGAATCCCTGTGTGAATAGCTCTTTGACTATAAAAATAACTTTTAAAGCATTTCTCTCCTCCACTGATACACAGGAGCAAGAAAAATCATCAGTGGAACACAGAGAAAGCAAACAGTGCCCCAAAGTGCACATAGCAAGTGAACTCCTTTTAGAGATAAGGTGAGTGCTTTCCTCCCTGAGCTTTGTACAGTATGTGAAGTCACCATAACGACTCCTTGTCATGTTTGACAGAGTTCCCTGACACAGAAACTAGACACTGTGGTGGAAGACTACAGCTAATATTTTCTTTCAATCTTGCTGGTTTTGTAAAGAATCCAGCACCCAGAAAAATCTCAGGATCTTTATGCTTAGAAGAGGTGACAAAGATTCACCTACTATCACCCAGCCCCAGATGATCACAGTTTCTGCTGGTTGCTCTCTGGATTGTCTCTTCTCACACAACCTCACCTTAGTTCTACCTGATTTCTGTAATCTTTCCACGTAAATTAAGTCAATCAAACTGCAATCTAGCCTTCTGAACTAAATTGGGGGATATTCTCTGGAATCTCTCCATATCCCAGTATTTTAGCCAAGGCAATACCAATGTTAAGTAGAGTAGCAGGATTACCTTGTGTCTTGCTTGCATCTTGTGCTGCATCCCTGTCCACCAGAAAAAGGCAAACAGCCACATAACAGGACAGTACTCTTGACACAACTTGTGTTAGGCTGCAGCCAGAGACTTCTTCACCCAGAGCAGAGCTCCTACACACCCAGCTCCTGCAAAAATGTTCCCCCTCTGACAGGTGCAAACTAACACAGGCAGAAGCAGCCAACAATACAGCACACTGTGCTTCTCTGTTTAACAGGGATGTATTTCCTCAGGCCATATCCCTAATTTGACACGTAGCCTGAGTCCACCTCAGCCCAATTTCTTACACAAACTGGTGGAAGGTGCAAGAGTCTTGCAGACTAGGAAATTTTCTAATTTGGGCCATTAGTGGCCTCAGATTTGTTATTTCTTCAAGCATTTTCTGTGTTCTACTAGATAGGTGAAAAACCACTCTGCATGGTTTAAATAATGAGCCTTAACCTTCTACTGAAATGCTAAAGGCACACAAAGAAGGGACTGTACAAAGCAACCTTGAAAGAAAAAAGTTCAGTCTGATCAAAAATCTGGTACACCTGTGAAAAAGGACTGCAAGCACTTACAGACCATAAGGTAGTGTCAAAAATTCAACTGATTTTTAAGTTTACGCTGTTTACAATATTAAACATTTTTTAAGTACTTACAGTGGTTTTTAGGGTGATGTAAGGATCATTATCATTACTCCCATATACTGCCAGAGTAGCCAAAGAGTCTCCAAGTTGTAAATCACCTAGACGGGAATTTCAGAACACTTTTAGACATGTCAGTGACAAGTGAAGTTAGAAACTCCTGTATTGATACCTGTATTACCTATAATGCAAAATATCAGGAGTGGGCTAAATGAACTTCCAAGTTTCAAACCCAAGTACCTTGGTAAGCTAAACTGATTGGAGCTTTCAGGGACTTCTGCCGCTCTGCTCCAGCACTACAGCAGAGGGAGTGACAATCTCTCCAACATGCTCTTGCTTTTACTGTCAGGGAGGGGGGCAGTGAATTGCTTCCCTCACTAAATGACTTCTGAAGCTGGGACAAGTGAATTATTAAAAATGTGAATTTCCAGCATCTGAAACTTAACACTGTGTAGTTTTAGGATATTAAGGTCTTAAGTACAACAAGAAGTGGAAAGGTTCTTCCCTTGCACTGCATATCTGATGTATAAATTTTTCTTACCCGTGTATTCCTCTTTATCGTAATTTTCCAAATCATATTCATCCAGTTCATGATCAGACAGGTCTTCATTGTTACGGGAAGACTGAGAGCTGCCAGCAACAGCCACATTCGTGTCCCCTGCTGTCTGATCTTCATTGTTGGCACCAGCACCATCCCTGTGGAAAGATACACATCCCTGAGAAATTGTGACAGACATGTACAACGCTTCCAGGTAATTATTTAGGGTACTGCTGTTCAGATTTCAGCACACAGTCCTAGCTGTTCACATGGGTTTCAAGTCTTTATGGCAATCATTTGGAAATCCATTCACTCCTTCCTGATCTTTTCCCATAATACAAGGCACCGTTATTCTCAGGTTTTCAGAGAAAGTTTTTCATTGAAAGTTTTCATGACACAATGTGGCATGAATTTTGCTCAACAAACTAAACCGTGTGTCTAAATCTGTTTCTCTTACACATTTCTTAACCTCACTTCTGTGCATTCACATGTCCAATTCATTCTTTCCTCTTTCTCCCCCCCCCCCACAGGCCCTGTCATGTGTGAGGACTCTTACATTTCTTAAAGATTTTTAAAACTTCATTTCCTCACACTTTCCATACTTACAATAGAAGGAAAAAAAAAACCAGCATAAAATCTATTAGGTAGGGACATTTGTGGATTACTTCTTATGGGATAAACTATGCAACTTGGAAACTTTATGGCAACAATTCTGTATGCACAAATTCATTCAGTAGAAGGAAATGTACACTAAACAATGGCTGAGAACATAACAGAGGTGTCTCAATGGAGCATGCTCCATAGAAACTCATCCCTGCTGAATACACTGTATTTCTGTCCCTCTGCATGTAAAATTCCCAAGCAACAATGAGCCAAGGCAGTTCTCAGATACGATCTCTGAATTAAATACCTGAAACTCTAAATCTCAGTTTGATTTGAGATCTCTGCACAGGAAAAAAAAATTGAGGTGTTGTAACAAATTTTACGAAGTACCAGCAACTATAAATAGATTATAACATCTTTGGTTGTTTCAGATGGTCGTTAAATTTCCATCCTGAAGTTTTACAGACTGTATAACAACCAGCACCTCAAATCTTTCCATGCTTTTGAAATTGCCAGAGAAAGGAAACCACTCAAAAAATCAAAAGTTCACACACATAAAGGGAAATGAGTAACACTACAGATAACAGAAACATTAAAACTTCATGAGTTAAGAAACTAACATAAAGTGAGAACTTCCAAATGTTTAAGACGATTTTGGAACCATTAGAAAACAAAACCAGAACAAAACACATTCTGGGATGAGACACTATTCAGCAATAAAGTCACTGCTTGATCCAAGAGAAATGGGGTGAATAATATTTGCCCAATTCTAAAAGCTTTTACAGTTCAATCACACACACCCTGGTACAACCACACACCCTACATAACTGAAACAGAATCAGAAATTCAAACCTACAGAGAACAATCTAACAGAAAAAGACCAGAAAATAGAACAATACCTTGATCTTTTTCTAGACAAAAGAGAGCCATTTTTCCTTGTTTTCTATAGGTTGTTTCATAAATATGTCACTTCTGTTACTCTTTTCATAAATACCTTTTCCTTAAAAGCAGAGTGACAAAACGCAACTACATAACTAAGACCTTCCAGTGCTGAGAGTTGTGATGTCTCTAGGTTCATCTGTGAGCCATAAACACACCCCTGAGTGATGTTCTGCCTTCTTTGCCACAGCATAAACACCACATCATTCTGAGCCCCACTGCGGCCTCCAGACTTCCTTAGATCGTCAAGTCACATCCTCAGCATCACTTTTTCACAGTCAGTTTGGGATTTCCATCTCGGTTTGCCACACCTCCAAAGCACCCACGGTTACAAACCCAACTTATTTTTCACTCCAGGCGGGAATGGCAGCTCCAGAGAGGACCAGGCCACAGACATCACGAGAAAAGCTCAGGGAGTCTGACAGCACCACAGCTGACAACTGAGAAACCACATGCGAACACAGCCTACCCTGTCATGGCCACAACGACTGCAGGATACACTTTAAGAACCACAGGATATTCTGAGCTGGAAGGGACCCATAGGATCATGGAGCGCAACTCCGAAGTGAGTGGCCCAAATGGATATCCAGCCCACAACTTCGGCATTATCAGCACCGCGCTCCGACGAGCTGAGCTAATCTCAGCGGAACTCCATCTCCGCACCGCCGCTCCTCCCGGGACGTCAGGCTCCCTCGGCACAGCGCTCCAGGAGGAACTCGTGCTGGCTGGTGCCGTCTCCACTTCTCGCTGCTGCTTCCCAAGCCGGCCCTCCAGGAGCTCCCTGGGCTGCGGGCAGGGCTGCCCGCGTTCGGCTCCAACCCCGCACCCAGCAGAGCCCCTCCCGCCGCCCCGGCTCACCCCAGCCTGTCCTGCGCTTCCTCGATGAGACCCTTCAGCTCCTCCTCGCTGAGCTGCACCTGCGGGGCGGACACAGAGAAGGGTGAGGGCGGCGGCGGGGAGAGCGGGCGGGGGTCCCCGGCCCAGCCCAGCCCCGGCCGCACCTTGTCGGGGGTCTCCTTGGCCACGCCGCGCCGCACCCAGGCGGCGCAGGGCACCGGGCAGCTCATGGCGGCACCGCCACCACGTGCGAGCGGGCCCGGCGCGCACCTCTGACGTCATGAGCGGAGAGGGTCCGCCCGCAACGGCGAGAACGGCGGGGGGCGGAGACAACTGGGTGACGTCATCTTAGAGCGACGAGGCAGCAGGCAGGAGGGCTATGGGGGGCGGGGCCTGCCCGGCGGAGGGGCTTGCGCGGGCGGGGCGGGCGCGGTTCCCTTCAGGGACCCGCCGGGCTGTCCTGGGGACGAGGAGGGGCACACGGCCGGGTACACGGCCCTATCTCCAGAGTTTTCACAGAATCACAGGCTCAGTTAGGTTGGAAACGACCTCCAAGATCATCGAGTCCAACCTTCCAGTCCTTCGCTTCCCACACTGGTTCGCGGCTTCCCCTCGCTTACTGGCAGAGACCTGCCCCGCCTGATATTCGCTTCCACTGAAATAACCCGCCCAAGTGAAAAGTTTAGAAAGGCCTTTTTTGTGAGAAGCCAGCGCGCAGTCGGGAGCAGCAGAGGGGTGCAGAAGTTGGGAGGGCCTGGCGTCTGCACAGGAGCAGCTGCTTTTTGCCCTCCCAAGTGTCAGCGTCCTGTACCAGCTAACTCCTTAAATCAGGGCAATAGGATAAAATGCCAGCTGGATTGTACAGGAAGGTTCTCTCTTAGTAACGTGCAGAAATCACTGTTTCCATCACCGGCATCTTAATTCAGGGGTAATTGCAAAGTACAGGGACGGGAAGTGGGGTTGGGCAAGGGAGGGTTTCCCAGGGTAAAGCTCAGGGACTTGGCAACAAAACTGCAGCTTGGCAGACACAATGGCCACATTATTTCATCCACACGTCACCAGACGACACCAGTGTAGCATTTTCATTTTTTTTACCCTGACTCTTCTGTGGTTCTGGCATGACAAATAAACATCTATCAAAATATTACTACTTCTTCACTACCCTGTTCTTTTCACCCATATGCAGTGTTTTATCTTAAAATAGACATAAACATACCAAGGCAAGAGTTGTGTCTTTCCCACTCTTCCTTGTAGTACCCTGGGGCATGGGCACGCAATCCTACCTGGGATCTAGGTAATTACTGATCTTGCATTTTTGTGTGCTTGCCTTTTTGCTGGGATGTTATTATTTGCTTTGCTGGTCACCTTCTCTTACAGTGTTCAAGAAATCCTTCTTGTCCTCCCATGTATGAATTGGCTACAGTTTGACTGTCAGTCTTCCTCCAGATTCTGAGGGAATTTTTGTGAAAGCAGATGCTACTCTCAAAGGATAGGCAGAGGGGAGTATTATGCAGCCAAGAGGAAGAAAGCAAGGTTACTTTCCAGTGGCTGTGGTTCCTGGATATGTCTTGGGGTTTTTTGTTTTGTTTTGTTTTGTTTTCCAGATATATACGTTTACAGTGTGGAGGTTCACAGAGCAAACAGCTGAGCCAGACTTGCTTTTACTGAAGCAATATCCAGAGGGGGCACACATGCTCTACCTTCCCTCCCACTGTGTACATAATCACAAAATAGCAGTGTATTGTGGTGCGGCTCAACAGCAGAAGTACCAAAAAAAAAAAAAAAGAGATAGAAAAGGAGGAAGGAAGGAAAGTAAAAATAGGTAGCAATTGTGCACGATGGATATTATAGCTTAGAGAACAGCAGTTAGTAGCAATAATTTTTTTCCTTTTGAGACCCAGTCCATAAATGCTGGGCAATCCTGATACTTCTCTTCATCTTACGTGCTGGGGATGCGCAGCTGGGTCTTCTTAAAAGAAAGACCATTCTATTAAATAAATTAGTGTTCCGTGGTGCCTTGGCAATCACAGACATGCAGCTGAAAGAGTGGTGCCTCAGGCAGGAAGCTCCCTGCAGACACCTGAGATAGTACCCGAGATCTAGTGCACTCCAGCCTGCTCACACCAAGGAATTGGATGGCCCATAGGTCATAACACACCAATAAAAAATGGCCTTCTTCATATTTAGTGTCCAAAGATGACTCAGCCACAGAGGTGTGAAGATTAGCAAATAAAGCAGATGTTAATTTCTTAATTTGAATGGAATTGTTACACAATCATTGGAGGAATTTTGGGACAAGCCCAAAGATCTGTCCTAATCAGGAATGAGGCTGTATAGGTGACAGAAGTCTCTGAACCTCTGCTAGGTTGAAGAAATGTCCATGAACAAATGTATCTGCAACAGGAGACAAGGACTCAAATGGCTGTCCTGGGAAGGGTGTGAGGACCAAGCTCAGATCCAGTGGAAATATAAAGGTCTTTGACCAGAAGAATTGTCATAAAATATTTTAATGACACAGCCTGTTCTGGACTGGCCCTAGGCCTTTCCTAAAAGTGATCTTCTAAAACCTAAAAGGATTAATTTCCACTCCCCTGGCCCAGATCAGAGATCAGACACAGGAGGGCTTGAATCTCTTAGACCTGATTCTTATCCTCCGATTAGGAGAGCTGAGTTTCTTTTTATCCCATTGAATATCTGCAAAGTAAGTCAAGACTTGACAGTAGCATTTGTCATTGTTTCAGTTTAGTCACTGATTCTGGTATCAGAAACTTCTGCTGGTCTGAAAGGAAAAGCACTAAACCTTGTCCCTCTTTCTGGATTTATATTTGACCCATCCTGACCTACTGCTATTTACCTGAGGATGCAAGTGCTGGATAGTTCTCATCAGGAGGAAGCATGTGCCTGAATCATCTTGTTCAAGGTGTTGTCATAAACATTCAGAAAGGTTCAGCTGGATTTAAATTTCCTAGCTAAGCAGAGCAAACTTTTGTTCTGGAGTGGATTTACCAGGTAAATAAAAGGGGATCAGTGGGAAAAGTCAGTAGCTCCTCCAAAGGGAGGGTCCAGCTTCTTTTTTAGGGGACATGTGGAGGTGCCCAGAGAGCACCTAGAGTATTCCTCTTCACATTAAGTCAGGATAGAAGACAGAAGAGAGCTGGTTGACAAAGGAGTGATGTTGAAGCAGCTGGTTCCAGCAGGCTCTCCAACAACTATTGGAAAACCTGAAGAGCTCCCCAGGCTTTGCAGAGACCTTGATATACCTTGCATCACAAAACTGTCACAGACACCGTAAACATTTCTAGAGTGACACCTGGAAGGTACTGCAAGGCCATGAAAAGATTCATACTGCAAATCATACAGGCTGTAAACAAGAAAACAAAGGGAATTTTATGTGTTTTGACAGAAGTTATGCTGTAAGTTTATCGCTGTGGTTCAGCTGACCTCTTCAGATGAGAAAAGGGGAAAGTGACCAATAGACTAGTATGGCATCTCACTCAATTTTTTTTCTGTTTTCTCAAATGAGCTGTAAAATACCAGTGTTGCAGTTCCAGAGATGCTAAACAGCTAAACTCAAAGTCACATAATCAAGAAATCCTCTAACTTATGAAAGAAAGAAAGGAGTACTTAAGAGTGACTTTGAAACACCAGTGGCAGACATCTAAGTCCTCAAGGTTACCTTTTGATTTTCTATTTGCATTCCCTGGACGTTTCTGTGAAACACAGAGAATGAATAGTGGGAGGAAACCAAAGAAATATCAGATCTCAGTAGGGCAGCATCTTGTCAAGGGAGATGGCATACCCTGTTTGCACACAGCAACATAGCCTGGAGGGAAGAACTCTCGAACTCATAGCTAGGCAGAAAGTTAAGTTTTCAGGTAGTTAAAACAAGGCTGCTTTGGTTTTCTTTCATCCATGATCTCCTTAAGGAGTTCTCTGGGAGAGCACAAACCTCCTCACTTTGAAAGATAAAACACCTTTTCACTAAAGCTTATTCTCCCAGATCTATCTTATTACTTTTAGTGCTCTTTGCTTAATATGGAATAAAATAGGTCTGTCACTTATCTTTTAGCTATGTCTAGTAATAAGTGTGATCTCAGTGTGAACCAGATACATGCGAAAAACATTAAAACCTTCTTGGGATACAGTAAAAATTGGGATACAGTAAATGTATTATCAGGACAGAGAGGTGTGCTTATAGAGCAGCTGCTTCCCTAGAATGTGTGCTAAGAGCTTGAGAGAGAGGATCCCACCATCCCTGCAATGACTGCTGTCAGATAGTGTAGGAAGGGAAAGAAATATTGTCAGTGCCCTCTCAGCAAGCTGGAGAAAAGATGGCTGGATATGGAGAATAGCTGCATTTACTACATACAGCCAATAAAGAAAAATAACTTTAAATGCATTGGTCTACCAGGGCCCAGGAGCAGAGAGTCAAAAGGAAAAGAAGTGTGTGGGAGACAAAGAACTAAGATGCACATGAAGGTAGAACACAGACAAAGATCTAGCAAGCCATTCTTGGCCAGCTTACAAAGAGAAAATGAAGTTGAAAAGAAGCACAGAACAATATAAAGTGCCTGAGGATTTACTAGTAAAGGAAAGTCAGTAAATATATGGGTATAGGAAAAAAAACCCCACAAGTAGCAGTGCTCCACGTGCTGGAACTCAGCCAAGTGATGTGAGTTCTGCCCCATAACCTCGTTCTCACATCAGATGGGAAGTGGGGTCTGTGTGCATTCCCCAGACATCCCTATACCCTCCAGCTCCAAGCTTTGCCAACCAGGGGTTCACAGTGTCAGCCTACACTTGGTTGAGCACCGGGAGAAGCAGCTCATGCAGGGCTACACTGTGCCTCTGAGGGCAGATGGACACCTCAAAACCCCTGAGACTCTCCCCTCTCCAGCACCATGGGAGCTATGGGGGAATTAGGGCCTGGATTTGTCTCAATGGCGGCACATCTTTATTTCCTCCATGTCTGAGTGTATTGCTCAGTGCTGGTTGCTTCAAACGTTCCTTATTCCAGGAGGAGATTAGTGCTTACAAAAGACACTGGCTCGTAGAGCAGAGGGGCTGATAAGCTCTAGGAAGGTAGCCAGGCTGTAGGGTCATGCTGGGTATGGCAGCCTGCAAGGATATGTGCCCAGGTTCTCAGACATCCTTCACCTTGCACTCTTACATCTTCATAGCAAAGCTTAGAGATAGCCAGCCCACAGGCCTACTCTGGAACAACGCTTTCATTGAAAGACTCATGGTCATTAAAATATAAAGCTCTGTCTACACAGAAAAACTTAGCTGATACCTCTACCCACCTACAAATAAGTCTGTATAAGCCATTACACAGATTCAGGAAAAAAATACTATTTTGGAATGGTTTAAATGTTACTTCTAAGTAGTCAAACTGAGACATACAACAATCTTTTTTACGTTACACACATACCTCTGCTACTCAGCAGATCTACATCAAGCAGCAGCAGATCTACATTCCGGCAGCAGATCTACATCACGCACTTCTGACAGTGTTTGACAAAACCTGAGGCTCCTCTAGGTGAGCTCTAGTATGCCAAAGGGGTGGTTTAGACGTTGCTGCCCATTTCTGCCCTGTGGAGGAGAAAACACAGCAGTGGGCAAGGCTGTCCTAAACCCTAATTAGCCCAGTGAACATGTGCCATAGCCTTCAGGCTCTACATGTCTGTCCAGAAAACCTCAAAAACACAAATGTGAACTGAAGGTAGCAAAAACATGGATGAGTTTATAGAGAACCCAGAAGAATGGTGTTAATTATAGCTGAACTGCACTATTTTTCTCAGTGGAGAGTTAGTTAACTCAGATGCCCACAAACAATGATTTTAAATTGTCTCAGCGTCAGTGGTTGGGAAAGGAGACGAGTCATTCCACATTGCTACCTGTGAAGCTTGCTTTGATTTTTCCCAGATACTGGGGAGGCAGGCAAGGGATACATCTCTTACAAAATTTTGACAACTGTGGAGTTCCCTATGAGCTGCCTTTAAAACTCTGCTCCTTGACAGCTGAG
The DNA here is from genome assembly GCF_025592945.1 of Manacus candei. Classification (NCBI taxonomy): domain Eukaryota; kingdom Metazoa; phylum Chordata; class Aves; order Passeriformes; family Pipridae; genus Manacus; species Manacus candei. Next base: position 9,725,985 of record NW_026138066.1, read on the forward strand.
CTTGCAGAGCCCAAAAGCACCTGACAGAGCCACAATCCTGGTCTGGGCAGTCACCCAGTCTGGTGTGAGTGGTGTCTCATTCCCACAACATGTAAGACATGAAAGGATATTGCCATCTTTTGCCTCCTGAACCAACCTGTTCCTTAATAATCTGGTACATTATGAAGAAAGAACTTGACTTCAAATCCACTAAAGCATAAAAGAGAGAAAATATTGTAAATTCATTTAAAAAGTAAAAAAGTAAAAAAAAAAAAAACGGTAAAACAAAAATATTTTTTCAAACCTTACTTTTACACTCATGCCAAATTTAATCAAGTCCCTCTATTTATATCTGACTTCTCTTTGAGATACCCACTTTCAACCTTAACTGTATGCACTTGCAGCAATGTTGTGTAATGAAGCAAGCTTCCAGCCTTTCAGATCTTCATGCATCCAAACTATCTGGCTATGATGGATCTGCAAATGCTCAATTTTAAGCACCATGGAGCTCCATCCCCAGGTCTTATGTGCCTATTTTTTGGCAGATCAGTGCTTGGAGAAAGGTTTTTGGGAACCAACCCCATATCACTTCTTCTCATGCACAGTAAGCACATTGACAGCAGTGTATGGGGGAAAACAGCACCAGAACTTCCAGATGTAAAATCCCAAACATGTGGTTTCTGGGAGATGGTTCTTGGGAGAAGCCCAGTCCTGCTGCTGTCTGAAGTACATTGAGAAACACCTGAGGAGGAGAAGAAACAACAAAAACACTCACAGCAGCCATTTCCTAGGCTAGAAAACAATGGAATTTTTATTGAACAGAGATGGCTCATAAACACGCTCAAAGGAGTTCCACCTGCTGTTCAGCAATATTCATTGCCATCTGATAATAACCTATGGGGGCAGCTGTATAAAATAGGAATAAAATACCAAATTGCTATATTCATTAATAACTTTGCCTTCCAAATACAGAACTGTAAGTATTTCAAGTCTGAAAATAGACCACAATTGTTAGCATTTAAACCAAACCTTTATGATAACAAATATACAAAAAAAGGCAGTCAATATATTAAACATTTAAATCAATAGCATACATTTCTCAGAGGTAAACATTGAGCAAACAAAGCCACCAATGATGTTCAGAAATCAGGTAAAAGTTTCAAGGTCAAGCTCCAAACACTGTAGCTTTTCTAAAGCCATACTGGTATTACACTTTTATCTAGCCCCTAAATTGAAAACTATGTAGCATGAACATTTGAAAACATAACAATTGGCTATCCGGCAGGAAATTGTAAGTTCCTTAAGTCCTCGTTGTATTTATATTGAAGCACCTGCGGAGACAGAGGGCAGTAGGAGTTAAGCACTTTGCTTTTTGCAAGGTTGGGGTTTTAGTTCTGTTACAGATGAGCGCAACACCGTCCTCATACCAAACACGAATTCCAGCACTGGCAAAAGAGAAGTATTGGCCTGACAAACTGCATGAAGAATCAGCCTTGCAACTTGCATTGAACAGAATGGGACTTGCACACCTGCCTATTTACTGAAAGCCTGTGCTGTTTCTACTGCACAGAAAAAGTCTCCTTCAGTAGTTGATCTAATGCCTGAGTTTGAAAGCTTGGGATACATACATATGCTCAAAAATAAGGTGACAAATTTACTATCAACAACTAATAAAAGTTTGTATTGCAATATTGCTCACAACATAAATGTACAATTTGCACAAAACATGGCTCTTCAACATGAATATTTTGCAAGCTACAATATATATATAATATGTATAATTTCTTTTCTTAAAGAATTATATGCCAGAGTGCATGCAAAGAATTTCAAAGCAGTAACACAACAGGAGCAATCACTTGTTTACAGGTTACTGAAACCATTCAATACAGAAACACTGGAATATTAGATAACAGACAGACAGATAGGTAGATGTATGTACACACTGCTTCTTCAGGAACCTTCCCATGTGACACCCAAAGTGTGGGCTCGTTATAAACTCAGATCACTAGGAAAGACAGCTCCAAAGAGGCCCCTGAAGATCCTCCACACTCTTTGACCATACATCACTTCTGTTGGAGATGACAGCGAAGGAGGCACTTGTCCTTTAGCCAGGAGCAGAGGCAAGCAATCTTCTCCATAGCCAACATCTGTTCCAAATCCTGCTCCTTCGTTTCCAAGCAGTGGGTGGTGAGCATCTATCCATCCAATGTTTTGGCTGGTCTCAAGCAGTCTCCTGCAGCCTTTACAGTTGGAAATCCAAGACTGGAGAACATGGATCTCCTAAACAGCAGGGCATAGCACTGCCATCATTCTAATCGGATATGTACAAGGAATGACATGTATCCTCTGGTTTAAAATTTACATAGAATATATACAAATAAAGCTATTCTATCAAGGTGCAAGTTTATTATTCTCTGGTGTGTTACAATGAAGATTTCTTAAAAAACCTTTATACAGACCCACCAGGAGAGTTTACACAAAGTTGACATTTTGTCACAGTTCATTATGTAGGCTTTGTTCTGCAAACTCCATAATGGAAACTCCCATTGCTTTCCCTTGGAGTTCTGCCTATGTACAGGACTGGATTTGGTAGACTACAGTCATGTCTAATATAATTTCCTTGACTCCAATACATTTTAAACTGAGGTGAAGTGGCACCATGTGTTTTTGTTTTTTTTTTCCAGGAAGTCATCAATCTCTGTGAAATGAGGCAGGACATGTAACTGGACATCAGGGGGTTGCAATTTCTGTGCCCAGTCCAGCTTTCCCTGGTTTTGATGGGACTGTGGTATGTGGAGCTAGCACAGTTTGGCCCTAAGGGTATATCTGTAAGTCCTTGGCACTATTTTACACTAGCTGATGACAGGCAAGGCCCTCAAAGAAATTTTAAAAAAGGCCTCAATGCAATTTACTAAACAGCAAACATCAGACTGATCCACTAAACAGATGGATATGGAATGCAACTTGTCTAAAATTAGAATGGTTGATGTTTTCTTAGGCAGGTCTAAATTCATAAAAATCTTTCCCACCCCACACAGGCCTCATTCTGCAGCATGTAAATATATGATGCTTCTAATAAAGTCATTGGAAACGCAAAGCCTGTGATCAACGGGCAGAAGGAAAGCCTATCCTCTCCCATTTCTCTTCAGCAAAAACCTCAAGTAACATAAGTACATGTTTATGATCCCTGCTGAAGCAGAGGGGCTGTGTGCAATGACAGCAGGATTTGGCCTTCAGCCCTTCTGGTGTACCAACTGCAACTGTGCAGATGACTAAATGGGAAATTACATCTGCTCGTGCATTAAAAAGCCATACAGCCTTGCAGTAACTCCCATTACAGATTCCCACTGACTTCATGAGAGAGAGAGAGCAACAGACTTTAACAAGTGCATATTCTGCTCCACTGGAGTTACGTTTCTCAAAAATCTTTCTCTAATACCATTTTCCTCCATTTTGTAACTTGATTATATCGAGGCATTCAGAGCAGAGGCTTTGCACATGTCCTCTCAAGCTAAGGTGAGTATTTCACACAAGAAACAAAGATCTGGTTAGTTTTTCTCTTTTTCAGAGTAATACAATAATAAAAAAACCAACTTGCTGGTTTCACATGCTGCCGTCCCTTTGTACAGCCTTAAAAAAAATGACATCTAGCAATGACAAATGAATCGTAATCTCACTGGAGATTTTAAAAGGATCAGCATCAGACAGAGTGGGGTCTAAGATAACCTAGGTGCACTTGGACAAAATGTGAGAGTGCTGCAGCAATTTAAAAAAAATCAAATGAAATTAAATACAAACACACCTATTAAAATAATGTTCAAGTTTTGGACACAGTGGACAAAAGCTGCCACCTCAAATTATGGCTGAGCTCCTCTATTTTTAATACATTCCCTTCTGAGTGCGCTCATTTAGTGCCTTCAGTGGAAGGGCTTGCTCTGAAACATTAACAGCACATAACAGGCAATTGTCAAAAGCATGTAACAGAGTCAAGAGACTGACACCTTTGAATGAGCTATACAGATGCCTGTCTTTTTGAGGAAAAATATTTGGTTCCAGAAACATTTGTGTTTCTTAGCTATAATCTTTCTCTACTGAAAAACATCTGCCATCCTGCTGTTCATACTCTGTTATTTTATATTTACCCATCATAAATGGATAAGCAAAAGGGAAGAAAGTTTCACCTGTGTTAATTATAGACGACCTCAAACATGCCTGTGAAGCCACAAACCAGTATTTAAGCTACAGCTGTGGGATGGAGGACAGTATCTCTATGTTTGTTGATGATTACTCTCGGGTTATGTGATCTTTCATTTGCTTCTCAATAAAAAGGGAAATGAAACCTTCCCATAAAACCCCAACAATAGATGGCAGCAAACAAAAACCCAAACCCAAATTCATAACAACCATAACAAATGCAAAACAATCATAACCATTCCTGCATTTAGATTACACAAATTAGGAGTCTGCCTAAAACCAGCAAAAAATCAAGATCAGCTCCATGGTTCTGTACTGTTGTAGAAACCATCTTATTTTTACCACATCCTTTCCTCTTGTTTTTACTTCTCTTTCCTAGCTTTAAGTTCAAAGACATCTCAGGGACAGGTGGGAGGGGATGTGAAGAGGGAGAAAGGAAGTAAAGAATTGCCCCACTCACAGTGTTAGCTCTTCTGTCTTTTCAGGATGCTCATGCTGGGATTTCCCCATTTAGCTGCTGCTTTCCATTCTAAACATAAAGGCACAAACCCAGCCCTTCAGAAGTGAATCAATTCTCCATCTAAAGATCAGGACTGTACTTTCTAATTACAGATATGCATTTGGCTTAGAAAGTGCGAGACACGCAAAGACTTCAAAGGTGACAGAGTATGAAAGAGAGATGGAAAACAGACCTAATCCACAGACTAAAAAAATCAATGAAAAGGCTTCCAGCAATTTTAATGGGGCAGATTTCATCATGCTTTCATGTTTGGTTTGCAAATTTTTGTTATAGTAGAATCTTAACTTGTATTTTTCCTCAAACATTCATATATTCTTAACATGTAAATTACTTCTTGAACCCTATATCAAATATTTATAAATGCTAAACTAGGTACAAAGTGAAACACATTTGGGAAAGTGGAGCAGAGGGAGGTTTAGCTGCACTAATGGATATTGCATTAATGCTTAGCATCAAGGAAGGCTGACTGCCATTAACAAGAAATCTTATTACAAACATGATTTCACGCCTCATAACATATCCTGTAGATCTATTTACTGTCCATCTCTCTCTCTTGAACATACACACAAAGATAACTATAGACAGAAAACCCAAAGCATTGCATATACATAGTCGTTTCTTCTCAAGTTAAAAAAAGCCCAAAACCAACACACAACCCCCAACCAAACAACACAACACCAAAAAAATCTCAAAGAAGCAGAAAATTCACAGCATAGCTCGTTAGAATGAAATTAGTTTACCATCTCACTTCTGTCATGAATGACTTAAGATACTTTCCAGACTTTAACCTAATCAAAAGCCTGCTCTGAGGATAACTAATGCACAAATGACATTACAACAAGCTTCCAAAGGAGCAGGGCTGAAGGACACTCTAGTAGCCCACCTGTTACTGGGGGGAGGGGGAAGGGAGTGCTGAGAGAATGTGGTATTTCCTCTGGGTTTTTCTCTGCTGCTCTTCAAAAAATGTAGGATCCAGATCCCTTTTCTCTGTGACAGTTGGCAGACCGAGGAGTGGAGAAAAAGAGCATTGACCATATCCTGGAGCTCTAAACAGCAGAGATGCATTATTCAACCTTCCACATAATGCCGGAGAGATCAGTAGAAGGAATGTCCTAGCTTGCAAAGTGGGATTTACTTATTTATTGTATGCATAATGCTCAGGCACCTCTGTTCCCCACTGGTACGGCACATATGGCTGTACAACAGCTGCAATGCTCAAGAGAAATATGGACAGGAAGCAACACACTGGTAGAAATGCACTGATGGGACTTAAATAGGTCAAATTTTTCTAGTACTAACTGGAATTTAGCCAGGAACATGAGGTCAAGTCAAAAAGCTCTGAAATACTTTCCTATAGTCCTTGTATTCTTCAATTGTTAGAATCACAAACCAAGTGAGACTGCAGATTTTACCATGTCCCCAAATGGCATAATTAGTCATTGGCTCAAAAATTGCAAGGCAAAAATCAGTTTCCAAGGCATTGAACCGGCTGTCCCAAATTTGTCTATCAGTCTAGACAGGCTTGAGCAGGTTAAGCAGAGTATTTGACCAAGTGAGTGCTTGGATGCTGGTGAAGCAGCTTTCACTCTGATGAGGCTCCAGAGGCTTTCTGTGCTCCTTTCTACTTTCTGCCCCAGTGAGGCGCAACCAGCACGGGGGCACAAGGGGCTTTCAGCCATACTGAGGGGCAAATCTCAGCTTGCAGATGTGCTGTGAGCTCTTTAAAAGCTATGCAGAACAGAGAGAACCAGACTTTGGAAAGGCTTGTTTGAAAGCCTCTCACACAGTAAGCTACAGGATAGTCAACTTATCCACTGCTGGGAAGGGGAAGGGCTAAGGCTGGACTCTCTTGAATCTGTAGCTCAAACAAGTCCAGATGTTTTGAACCATGTTAATCTGTCCCTGACAGAATATACAAGGTGTTGAGGCTTTGACCTTAATTAATTAAAATGACCTCCTAGCACACTGGATTTTTCTAAAGTGGCAGTCTTTGTTGTTTTTTTTTTTTGGTTCTGAGCACCTCTATTTTCTAATGTGGCTTATTGTAAACCATAAATGATTTCTCATTGGGTATTTCAGAGAGGTTTTTTTCCCTGTCTTTGTTTGCTTTAGAAAGGCAGTAAGAAACAAGATTGCCTCTTACTGCATTGGGCTAAGCTGAGTAATGGAAGTCTTAATGAAAACACAGCAGCAGAGATGATGGGAAGTGGAAAGACCAAAGTTAACCACATGGAAAGGGGTTCAGGCAAAGTCACTCTTGCAGCTGCAGCAGTGGAGATATTTATGAGGACAAGTAAAAGCTACCAATTGCTAGAGCTCCATGGTCATATCTGAGTATGGGACCAAGCAAACCCTCTGTGTGAGCACTGAAGAGACTGGAGCCAAATGGGCTGATTGGAAATGTCAAGCAAGTGGTGAGAGACAGGGCTGCTTCCTCTCTTCCTCCCTCCCCTCCCCTTGGATTTCATGGAAACTCTGAGTTGGAGAACAAACGAATTAGGAAACAGTGAACACTATACCTCTGGAATCTAAGGCAAAGATTTGGAGTTATACATTCAAATTCTTGTACCTAGTTCTCTTCCCTTACTAAGTCTTCTTCATTAGTGTGCCATCCAACATGGATGCCTAAGCAAAGCATGCCCATTCACATTGTCATCACCTCTACAGGATGAAAGAACAAAGCTGTAAGCCCACAGAAGGGTGAAAAATGCCTCCCCAAAGGAAAAGAAACAAACAAAATTGCTCTTCTGGTACATCCACATCAAGTAGACAGATTTAGCCAACTAAACAACATAGTATGCAAACCACAAGATTTTTGTAGAATTAAACCTATCCAGCCAGTGCAACCTCTCTTACCTCAGTAAGTTGCTGCTATGTCTCCTAGGTGTTTTAGTGACAAGCAGTCCAAGCAAAGCACAAAAAGCATCATCTAATGAGATTACTAACTTTGAAGAGGTGAGATACCACATTTTAACCCCTCTGCATGCATCCAAGATAAACACACACTAGGCTATCCGTGGCTGTTCCATGCAAGAAGCCTTGAACAGAGGTGAAAGAATGTCAGGTTAAATGGCAACAAAAAGAAACTGAATACCCTCCTCCTACCCACACTGAATACCCTCCTCCTACCCACACTGAGCTTGCTTCCCCAGCTCTTGGCCTGACTGAAGGCAGCTGACAAATTCCCATTAGTCTCTTGAGGGTTTCCTGATTTTCCTTCTGCTTTGGGCACCACATGCATCATGTTTTCAGCAGTGGTCTGTCTTGTTGAAGTCATGGATCATTGAGCCACAGCTGAAGACTTGTCTTTGCTGTTTTTTGCCCTTGGAGGCCAGTTACAAATGGTAGGTCAGGTGCAATTCTATTAAATGTGATAATCTGGTCAGAGCAGGCAGCCTGGATTTTCACCCATTGAAAATAAAGGGCTTTACCTCAAAATAAATAAGTTAAATAATAACATAACATTAATTTTGCTATAATTGCTATAAGTGCGTGGAAGATGTGATTGGAAGTACTGCAAGTTAGAGATATAAATGTTGTGCTTATAGGTAGACATATAAAATTAATAATATTCTCATCTATGGGGTTTCAGATATTATTTCAGGGCTATTTCAAGGCTAACTTCCTGCAAGCTAGTTTATTAAATGTTAGGACAAATCCTAAGCAGCTTTTCTAATGCTTATATATTTCAACATCGCTGGGCCAGAGGATGAAAGCAATATCAGGCCCTTCATTTCTGTAAAGCAGTTGCAGAGCCTCACATGAAAGACACTTTGTCAAAGAAACTAACTTGAAGTCTTTGACTTCAGGTAACTCTCATTCATCAAAAAAAAAAAAAATCCAGTAACTTCAGAGGCAACTTTAGTGAATGCAGTCTTCAGGCTGTCATCTTTCAGCAGTATTTTTAAGACAGAGCCAGCTCCTGAGGGACACTGAATACCAGCAACTGACTTTGACTAGTTCTTTATGTTCCCAGCTTCTCCCAGGATTTAAACTATGGACAAGAATGGCTTTTTTTCTGGGATGGCCTAATCCTTGCCTTGAGTATGTGGATATGTTAACTTTTACACCACCTGTATTTCTCTGGAAGCATGCCTGGGTCCCTGCAGACCTTGTTGCATTGCATGCTGTAACAGAACCCTCCTCTTATTTTAAACAGGTACAGGTGGGAAGAGGAGATGCCCTTTCTTCTTTTCTCACTGCAGCACCTCAGAGCAGTTTATTTCATTACAAACTGAGGATTTCCCTTTTTCTTTTAATCTTTAAAGAGCAGCACATGGTGCTGTGCTTTGAAACAAAACCAGAATTTCTGAAAGTCCCCATCCTACCACACACTACAGCCCATCCAGGACTTGTGCACCATTTGGTATGAAGCCTGTGGACATTCAGTGGAAAAAGCCTCAGTGACAAAAGCAGCATGTGGGGGATTCAGCAAGCAGCTCTCATTAGTGCAAATAAGAGCCTGGCTACTAAGCCTTCACACCTTTTTAAAGATGTTTCCTCTGTCATTAATAGACATTTGCACAAATCTACTCTGGAGCTGAAGTCAAGCAGGTAAAAGTTTTAGCTGGGGAAAAAATAATCTTAGCCATTAGAGCCCTGGCCCTTTTCCAGAACAGAGAGCATCTGGCCACCAGCTGTGTTTAGAGGACAGCAGGCATAAGGAACAGATCAGGGGAAAATCTGAGAAAGAAGTAGACAGTGCTGAAATTTGTAATGAAAAGAATACCAGCTTCATCTGTGATGTCCAAAACCTTTGCCCTCCTACATTCCCCATCCTTTTCTCTTCCCAGCTCTTGAGCCCATTATTGGAAAATCGCCCATTCAGGAGAACACTGATACCCTTTCTGGGCTTGAGAAGGCATCCGGCAGGGCTCTAGAGTAAAAAAACTGGGAAGTGTGGAAACTGGCAGCATGTGAGGCAAAGTGGAAATGTGAGGAAATTCTGGAAACTAAGGGAGGACCGTGTAGTGACAGAAGGAAAGATCTGCCATGAGGCAAGGACAGGATGTCTGCAAGTCCTCAAATATTACAGCATGGATTAGTATAAAAAAGACAAATGGAAAGGCACCTTCACTCATTACAGGTTGGAAAGTTATGATTAAAAAAGAAAATCACAAGTTTTTTCTAAGGATGTTGCATTTCTTTCCATTTCACCAAGACTGGAAGCAATATTTTGCCTCCAAATTTGTAAATTATTGCAACTCATACAAAGACTAAAGGAACAGAAGGCTTTTTGTTTTCTAAGATGATAACACCATGTCTCAAAAAAATGCTAATAAAATGCTCTGTTGAAAAGAGCCTCATCTGACAGGGATGATGGTATTCATGGACACCCACTGAAACTCACACTGATTTTCAGATTAAATTGACAACAGAGCCCTTCCCCCCAGCCCCAGATTAATGGAATGAAGAATCCATGCATGAAGCCATGTATAATAAAGCTTGGAGATTATGAAATAGGCTAGAAGACAGGATCAGAATTGCAACTGATCTTGATGAAGTGAGGAAATTGCCCCGGTTAGAGCAGAACAAATCTAATAAAGAGAAGTTGAAAGTGTTATACTTTGAAAGGTGTAGTAAACAAATGCACAAATAAAGATGGAACTCCTGGGAAGGCAGCACTGAATCCCTCAGGAATTATTAGACAGAGTGGATCAAAGTCAGCCATGGGATGTTCTTGTAGAAAATATCTGGGGATATATTTTCTGTTATGCTTTACATAAACCACAGAGAACAGTTACCCTGCTTTGCTTATTACTGTATAAAGCTCCTGCTGCAGTACTGAAAATGTGGAAAATGGGAAGTCATGAGGGGACTGACAGCAAAAATCAGAGACCTAGAAAACACCAGCAAAGGAACTAGCAAAGACTATACTAGTGAGGCAAATAAGATAATTCCTTTCATACACCGAATAACCTTAAAAAAGAACTTGTAAGATCATCTGGTTTTCCTGTCAATCAGGGCTTGAAGGAAAAGTGACTCGATTGGCAGTGAAGAAATTCTGAATAGTCTCTTAGGAAAACCTTCGGATTATGAGGGTGGTGAAGATCATGGATCCCTGTGACTGGATGCTTAAGAGCCTGGCAAGCTGCACATTGTCTGACATGGCTCAGTTAGACCTCACCCAGCCTCACATCAGCAGAGGCACACTAAAATCACTTTCCAAGTTCTGGTTTGTGGATCCACAACAGTTTGCTGGCTGCTTCCAGGAGAAACGAATGCCAGGGTTACACAGGCTGGCTCTTCTGCTGACAAAACTGATGGAGGTCACTGGTCAAAAAAGAATTGAAAATTATGACTCCTATTTTAAGGTTTCTTTCAGCTATACATCTATGATGTTGGGATTTACCAGTGTTTTTGAAGGGAAAAAGTTATTCCTGTATAAATCCATAGCCACGATCCCTACCTGTAACATTTTGGATGACAACTTCTTGGGGTTTGTCCTCTCCTACCATTTGCCAGACACCAGCAAAGTGGCAGCAGTGGATGCCATGCTTCCAGCCATCTTGATCCACAAGCCCAGGAAGGAGCACATGGGGACACACGAGGGGGCTGGCACAGCTCTGCTGCAGATGGACGCTGAGTGTGTTTGGAGGCAGCTGCACTCTGTCACATCTGCCTCTGAGTGCCCAAACACAGTGATCACTCCACATACAGCCACCAAAGGCCCTATTAAGCCCTTTATTGATGAAAGAAAACTACTGAACATTACCACAGATACTCTCAACTCACCAGAAGAAAGACTAGCATGGAGTTATCAGTGTTTCCTTCCTATTTAAGATCACGATTATTGTTTGAAAAACTTTGCTATTTTAAACCATGAAGCTGCGGGGTGAGGTCTGCTGCTACCTAGGTATCACTAGCATGGAAGGATGGGCTTCCATGGATGAGGAGGCACACCAAACAACAACAAGCACCCCTGTGTGTTGTTGCTGTTGCATCAACTACAGTCTCGTGCTTCTCTACAATTGCAACACAGAACTTGCCATTACTTAAGTGTTCCGGACAACATCTTGTGTCAACATCTATGCAGGAAAAAAAAGTGTAATTGACTGACATGTTGTGTCTCTGCAACATTATTGGCAGTTTAGGTATTTTGTAATTTGTTGCAGAAACTGTACAAGACCAAGCATAAAGGAGGATTTACACCTTAGTCATAAAACAGCTTCCTACTGTGTTGATAACAAAAGCCAAAACTGTGTTTTCTGAGCATGTCAAAAGCTATCAACATGAAAGGGCACCTGATGTAGATGTTTCAACAAAAGAAAAAGAGGTTAACATTCACTGTCAAAATAAAACTTCTAAATTTTCTGAATGGCAGTCTAGAAAGTAAGTATATTAATGTCACTTTGTCATGGAGAAGGCAACATCTTTGCCTACTTCTTGCTGTGGCTTGCAGAGACAGAGCATCAGGAACGTTGTGGCACATAGCAGATTTGTCTTACTAACAATATGCTGCAAAATAAACAAAGCTTTGACATTTTAAATCACACCCCCATCCCACCCCACCCAAGCCCTGCACTTGTAGATAACCTATACATTCTCAGGATACAGTGAGGAATCATTCTATAGTACATATTTAATTATAATTTAAAAAAGTCTAACTCGGACAACAATCTCTGGCCAGTAGCAAAATATCCACACATTACTCAAGTAGAGATCTGTTATTATCCCTTCACTGCAACAAACAGAAATCAGCACCTCGAGAAGGAGCTCCAGGGGTATCATATCACAGCCAATCGCACCAAATAAAAAAAATATGCTAATTTCACAAATGAAGTTTGACAAGAAGTAACATTGCATTTGTCTTGGCGAAACAAAGCACGAACGTAACATTTCACAGGTACAGTTACCATGCAAACGCATGTTTGTTGAGTTTGTCATTGTTTTTAACCCCAAATCACGAGTAGCATGCAGTTCTTCTGCCCCCCTCCAACTACTATATTAGAGATAGTCTGGGTAATGTACCTCTTTGGTGTAACCATAGCCTGTTAGGCAAGATTATACCACCCTAGGAAAGAATACAAGCAAAACTTGATCATATGTATGTTTACACAATGTACATTTTACCATTTAAAAAAACAAAACATGTTACATAGATTCTCAAACACAGCTCTGTTGAAAATGAAATTTTAAGCTTAAGAAATAGTTTTTAAACTACAAGGCCACCCCATTTTTTATGAACAATTTAAAAAGTTCCCACCCCTAAAAATCTGCCAGTATATTTCCTCGACTGCAACAGTCTTACCCACTCTCTAATACAGCTGATCTTTGCTTGACAGCAAGAACAGTTCTTACATTTCTCAAATGCATGAGACAATGGACTCCGGGATAGATACAGTTCTTAAATGTGTGACACTGGAACAAATCTGACTTAAATGATTAATTGGTCAATTCAGGTGTTCCCCGGCACTACCCTTCAAGGCAGGGGCTTCTGCTGTTCACTGATGTGAGTTCTGGCTTTTGTTGGCATCAAGATCCACAAAGAGGCTTATGTTCAGGATTTGAGTACAACAGCAATTCACCAGAAACTCTTGTACCCAGTTTGCTCAAAACCATGGAGGAACTTGGTTTTCTGTATTCTGTCATCCAAACAGGGAATACAGCCCCAGCGCAGCACCTTTGGCCAAAACAGAACTATTTGGATGCGAAGTAGAATTTCTTAAATTTTCTTTTTTGTAGTCGTTTAAGCAACTGCAACAGGTTTAAGCAACTGCAACAGCAGACTTAACTTGCAGGGTCTTTTATCAGAGGGTTACCATCTTCCTCAGCTTTACACAACGGAGCCCTTTGAAGAAGACAAATGAATTGACTGAATCCTTGTGGCCAACGTCCTCTGTAAGTCCTCTAGTACATTTTGACCAGATGTTTCTCCATTCTTGTCATACAACAGCTGTTTGAAAGCTTCATTTTCAATGAGGACCATCATATTTTTTAGAAAGTAGCCTTCGCAATAGGAAGATAGTTCTGTGACGCCGAGAAACTACAAGAAGTGAAATTAGAGAAAGATAACCAATCTGATAAAACCCAATCAGCAAATACAGTGCATAAGAGCTGCACACAAACAAATACACAAGCTCAGCCTTTTAGATAGGCACAGTAACACTTACAGATACGAATGCATGGAGGGGAAGGAGTTAATCAAACAGTATTTTATGCTGATGATTCCTATAATAATTCCATGTTAAAGACTGTGGTTGATGGGAAAACAAAATTCCATGGGCTGAAGCTTTGCTCCCTTGGAAATTGATGGGAGTTCTACCGCAGAGTTTACCAGAACCATGATTTCATGCTAGAAGTTACACCCTAAAACTAAGGGTTTGGGAAAACATTACACAGCAAGTTTCAAGAATGCCATCCTCAGCAAGGATGGGACATATGACTGTAGTAAGCTGTCATGCAAAATTTCATATTTTGATGAATCTTTGGAGGAGAAATGGAAACAATCAGCCATTGAAGAAATCTCCCCAGGGTAGTGGTGGATTTCCCAGCATTGGACACTTTTAAGATTCAGCCAGATAGAATGCTGGGCTATCTTGCCTAGACCATACTTTTGCCTAGAAAGGTTGGACCAGATGATCCTCGAAGTCCCTTCCAACCTGATATTCTACAATTCTATAACTGCAATTTTAAGAATGGAAAGTCCATAGGGATATTAATACTCTCCATTCAGCTTTTATTTGTAAATATAACCAAATTCACATTCTCTGACCTTCCTACCAGTACCTCAGCTCTTTAATCCAGGGTTTCAAACTCTTATTCCTGCAGCTGCTACTACAAAGCGCATCACCTTGCTAAACATTGTTCTACAACCTAGGCCCCTGCCACAGATAACTTCCCAAGTCTGTGCTCACGTCATGTTATTCCAGCAAATCGTGTCTTTCTCTCAATCATGACAAAGGCTGTGCTCCAGGTTTCTCTGGGCCAACCTGCTTGCACCTCCCCATCTGGAAAGACAGGTCTCAGCATTGCCCGAGTGCCTGCAGATGCAGATGAGCTTGTAAAGTAGCAAGGACAAGAAAGGTGTCCCTGACCACGGCAGGGTGGTTGCAACTAGATGATCTTTAAGTGTCCCTTCCAATCCAAACCATTCTATGATGATTCTAGGAAGGACAAGAAATGGTACCTACAACAGCATCAGGTCACTCAAAACCTGCTCCTGGCTGATGAGGTGGTTCCTGATTTCAGTGCCTGCTCACCTTATTGCCATTCTCACTAGGGTCTAACACAAGCTCTTCCACACCTCAGAGAGCAACATGGAAAGGCAGATGGATGGCTGACAAGCTGTGCTGGAGCTGCGTGTGAGCTCTCCTGGCTCATCAAGACCATCTGGCCTCTTACGCCACACAACATCATCTCACACTCACATAACAAACAAATGAGGCTGCCCTGTGATGGGAGCACTGGAAAGAATGATCTGTGCTCAGATTAATCACCTGCACATCATACGTACCAGGAGCAAAAAGACAAAGCATCTTCTATGCTCTTCTAGCGTAATAGAGAGGTATCTGAACTAGCTTTAAATGTGTGAGTTCAGGCCCCAGAAACCTTCTGGATATAGCAGTATGAAGCTTAGCCATGGTAATTCACTGGAAGAAGGGTAAATTAGCCCATGCAGTGCTTTAGGGTGATGTGGCTTAATTCCAGAAGTCAAAGTTTCATTTACAGCTAGATTGGCTATCTCTGCAATGTCCCACCCACATCAGTGCAAACATGACTCTGGCTGTAAAAACCTCTCAAGTACACCATTTCCACAGCCTCCACTGAAAGATGCAGGCACAAAAAAAATTGCAGGCTGGGGCTCTTATAGGCAAACCAGGAGTTGAATTTAGCCACTGGGTCTGTTCAGTCCCAGCACCAGCAGTGTACCAGTCCCTCAAAGAGGTCTAAACCTCCATGTAAGAATTTTCTTCAATCAGATGTAAATAATAGCCACATTTCACAATTAAGAGAAAACATGTGATTTTAAACCAAAATTATTAATTTTACTAACAGTAATACAAATTGAGAAATTCCCACATGAGCTAGAAGATAAATCAAATATTTTTCAAAAGATTCCTGCACTGTAATTTTTTTCCCATTACAATAAATCGATCTGCAGATATACCTCATTACTTATTTTTATAGGTGGAACTTTGTGCTATTTTAAACACTGATTGCATGTTATCTGTACATCAAGACCTAACATTACTATTCTCTGTAGGAAATACCTGAGGATGGGAATGGAGGTCAGATCTGAAGGGGTTTGGAGCAGGATTACTCTGTTCAATCAAACCTCCATGTCACAATGCATCAGTTTATCTTTTGTATAGACCATGTAAGTTACAGAAAAAATATTTCATTGCACTTATTTGTGTATCATTTCCATCTTCCAAGTGAAAGTCTAACTACTACACCTGAGGAGGAGAAAAACTGAAACTAATCAATGTGGCAACAACCTCTATCAATGTGTGAAAATGGGTTTTCTGGGTCAAAAAATGCCATGCTTTTTTGTCTAATGACTTAGGCCACCTCACAAGCTAAGTATATAATTCAATTCCAATAAGAAGCGCTCCAAGACATAAAATTCTCATTACCATCCTTGCAGGGCTCTGAGCCACTGAACTTCCACAACATGGCATTTTCATATATTGACAAGCTGTCACCAGCATTGAGTATATCCCCCCAGTGGGCTCCAGGCAGGAGGAAACAGGTAATTTTAATGGGAAAATGCAGCTTGAAAGGTGAAAGCAGAGGTGTCTTCTTCACTTAGGTGATTCCTGTTGAATCAGCTCAGCAGTTTGGGCTGCCATGAGTAAGGGACAGGTCTTGCACACAGTGATACACTCAAACTGAGTTTGAACCGCTCGGGGAAGGGGGTGAGAAGGTGCCACCTTGCAGTTATACTACATGATTTAAGACTGTCACTATGCTATGTACCTATTAGCTAGTCAATCCCAGTAAATGGATGACAAATCTTAAACACATAACAAACATACTAAGCATATGAGATAGATATATATATATATATATATGTGTCACTACTTGTCATAAAACTGACCTATGACTATGACGACAAACACATAACATGCAAGCGTATGCAGTTATTTTTACCTTGGCATGATTATAAATATCCACGCAGTTTTCTGTATTAATGCTTTTTGCACAAATGATCTCACAGTGTCGTTGCAAAGCTTCAAGTTGGAAAAATTTAGCAGCAGAGAGAAGCTAAAAAAAAAACAAAAGGCACGGAAAAAATAGTCAAAAACTGCTGAGTGATACAGAATCAGAGCTTGATTCTTTACTGTGTCATTATATTTTTTTTCTCTGTCCCTGCTTCAGTTAGCATGAAAGTACTGACAAAAAGTCAGAATGAGAAGATTGTTTAGTTGCTTCCACCCTCTGCAGGTCCCCTCTAGATCACACTTTGGGAAGCTGTACACGGAGAGACCACCACGGGCTGCTCAGATATACATGCTGACTTTGGAATGGGGTGAGGAGTGGGGGATGTTTGAGAGAGAAAAAGGAAACTGCAGCTTCAAGAATATTTTCTCACTTTGCAAACATGACTCTGCAAGAAGGAACCTGCAATTGCATTCCCAAAAAACAAGGTTACAGTTCAACCGTTCCCAAAGATCTGGCTGAAACAGAGCACTTGGGCTGGATGTGGGGATGTCAGCAGAAGGGTCAGGACCAAGAGTTTAGAGGAATTCAAACCAGATGATGATGACCATCCTGGGCAGTCTTAACAATCTAGAGAGGCAATAAAACTCAAATCTGTCACCTCAGCAGGCTCAAGGAAATGGAATCAGATTTCCATATGCTCCTTGTTCTAGCCTGTGAGCAGCTGTAAGGTAATGTCTAGGCCACAGAAGCTGAAACACTATCTGGCACTACTGTCTGAAGTGAGTGCACAGAGGGATACTATGCAAAGGTGGGAACCAGCTCGGTGTGGGGCACTACCTAGTTAACATTCACATTAGTGTCATGTGCCTGTACCGCTGCTCTACCATGGCTCTGCTGACACCAGCACTTCAGCTGACCTCCCTCTTTGGCCTTGCATCCCCCCTATGGTTATACTACCTGGACTGGCACTGTTCTGGGATCTCTGTACACCAATAGGGTGAAAATGGCTTAAATTTTGAATTCTCCAACTGATTTCAGTAGTGCTAAGATTTCCTCTATTGCCCCCACTCTGTCCTTTTACAGTGGGGAAAAGGCATTTCATTTTATGTCTTTCCATGGTGGGTCATTGGCTCTGGCTCTCTGCTCTGCCTTAGGAAGCAGGTTGCGGTTCTCCATTGCTTGACACCCAGACATACCTTAAGGCCAAGCTGTTTAGGTGTTTAAATAGCACTTATTCATGTATTCAGGCCTTTATACAGTCCTTATTATGTAGGACTGCATGACAAAAAGCTATCTTGTGAATCCCGAAGGGACTCTCATGCTTCTAGTCAGAAGCACTAGGGAACTAACAAAACCCTGAAACTTCCATGACATTATTCTGACTTCTCCTATGCAGTCTGCTCAAGCTCTACTTTAATACCATAAATAAATCCGAGTGCTGGAAATCTGCAGTGCTGATGTGATAGCAGCCAGCTGGCCTCAATTATGAATTGCAGCAAAGATTTCTGTGGAGTATTTCTGGTGCTTCTTGTTATCATATTTGTAATAAGGCAAGTTGCTAAATGCAGTTTTGAAAGATAAAGCCAAATCCTATTCCAGCTGCCTCTGTGGCTCAAGCAGTCATGTGCTGGTTTGTAATTACTTAAAACTGTGAGGAACCGTGACCAGATGTGTTATCAACAGATCAATCAATCAGTCATACATTCTCAAGTCACAGAAATTTTGAAATGTCACAAAAGTAGAGCAAGCTGCCAGCTGAACTGCAGCACAGGCTTTCTAGCAGCCTAGGTGATAACAGACACGTCTCTATAAAGCCACTGCACTGCCTAGTGTAAGACTCCATATTTCAGAAAAGGTTAGAAATTCAGGAGTTCTTTCAAAACTATGAGTGAAATAGAGAATTAGTGAACTTTTCCTATATAGCTCAGAAAGTCAATGTGGGTATGCTTAGTTAAAAATCCACTGCCTGCACTGGAGAGAGATAATTTCAGTCCTGACCAGTTCCATCCTGTGGCTGCCAGACAGTAGTGCCATAGGGAGTAGTGTCATAGCAATAGGACACGAGGAAATGAAATGAAGTTGTGTCAGGGGAAGTACAGATTAGACATTAGGAGAAGGTTCTCCACTATGAAGGTGGTCAGCCACTGAACAGGCTTCTCAGAGAAGTGGCCATGGCACCAAGCTAGAGTTCAAGGCGCATCTGGATGACACTGAGTGATATGGTTTAGTTTTATATAGTCCTGCAAGGAGCATGGAGTTGGACTTGGTGATCCTTAGGGGTCCCTTCCAACTTGAGATATTCTATGACTCTCTTGGTGGCAGAGAGTACATAGATTATGGTTTTATTCAGGAAATCATCACATGATTGAAATTCAACTGAACCATGACTCTGGTCAGATTTCTCTCACTGTTAAAGCCAGGTACATGCCCAAGAACTCTCTCATGTGAGGAACCAAACTGGATTATTTTTAAAGTTGCTGAGATAGATCTGAACATGTAAGCCCGAGCTAATTAACCAAAAGTAAAGAGTGTGGCGGAGGGAATCTGACTGGCCCTGCTGGAGCAGAGAACCTCATCTATCAGGCTGAGAGAAAGAGAGGATCGAACACTATGCTGCTGGGAGTTGCTTCCAGATTTTGGTAACACCAGCTTTGCCACTAACCAGCTATTTTTCTTTCAGATACTTTCTCGCTTGATGATGATAATTTTTCTACTCTTTTTTCTCTGACAGTCAACTTCATACTGGCAAAAGTTATCATAATGGGTGACCAGCAAAGAAAGAGACCGAGTGTCTCCCACAGGATTGCAGACAGCCTGGGCACTCCAAGTGAGGCACTTCTGGCTCTTACAGGAATGACCATGTGGCCTTGGGTGAATGGTACACAGATCACTTAGCATTGCTCACACTGCAGTTAAGATAAATGTCTCTTACCTCCATAATTTCATTATTTTTAATCAGGAGTGACTCTGCACCTCCATAATAAAGATACTGCATAACCAGCTGTAATAAAACAAAGGGAGTGTTTATAAAAAGCAATGCAAGACATCAGGGAACAAGAGGTGATGTAAAGGCTGCAGGCAATACCCGAGGTTCTCCCAACACCACCAAAAAATTATAGATAAAACTGGCTCAAACCTCCTGATTTCAAGATATACTTGGTTAGTCTCTCTGCAAAGTTCAATGTCTCCTTTTCACAGGTAGTGTAATGTCTCAGCCCTGATCCTCAAATTGTCTGGACTTTCTGGTGAGCTCCAAACAATTTTCAGGAAACTGATAAATTCATTCTGAGTTTTCAGTGTATTTCCCCGTAGGTTAAGTACATCACTGATTCAGGCAAATATAGCATACACAATAGTTACTCCTTTATTCCTTCCCAGGCAATGGCACCCCCACCTTCACCCAGCTGTGTGTGGGCATGCATGGATGATGAGAAAGAGAGGGGGAGGCTTTGCACTGTAATACAAACCAGCTAAGATCCCTCTGCAGGATGCTTCCAGCAAGCCTAAAGTTATTGTAGGCAGCTGGGAATTATTTGCAGTGATAACAGTCGACTCATGGAACTGTCTGAGCTCTGAGTCAACTAAAGGGAAGCATATACATGTATGTATACACTACAGGTATGTAAAGCAAGCGTTTTCTCTATGTTTTCATGGCAAAAAAATTGATTGGAGAATACTGCAAAGGAAGGGAATGAACTGTGTCTCTTCCAAGCCTGTCCATTAAGTACAGAAAGAGCCAACTACAGAAAAAAGCACCAGGTGCTTTGTCTGCATAGCCCATGTAAGTGAAATGCATGTTATTGTATCCACTCAGGAACGACGTTTGCAATCAATAGCACTCTGCAGCTTAGTGTGCGAAGGGAAATGAAGCCTGTGCTCATGAAACCACTACTCTGAGCTATGTGTTTATCAAATACATAAGTACTAATTTGCACAGGGCATGTATGATGTTCCTCTTACAAGTTCCATTCAAATTTAATGTGAGAACTGACTTTACCTGAAAGATGGGGTACTTCACATAGTTGATCTCAATACAAGTACTATCAGATGAGGGCTTGCTAGACAGCAATGCTTTAAACCTAAATAAAAAGGAGCAAAATTGAATAGCCAGCCCAATTTCCTCTGTGAAAAAGTATGGCAAAAACAGTACAAAAGTGTAGAGGAAGGATGGCACCAACTCTTGCAAAAACAGTACACTGAAATGAATGGCTTTGTCACCAAAAAGCATCAAGATTTAGACACTGACATAAAGTTTTCTTTAGGAAAGAAAGAAAAGGAAGAAGCCTTTCTCTAGGAGATTTTAATTTGAAATTTTTGAAAAATACATCTAATGTAGCAATAGAATAAAATGTACATTGGAAATTCAGAGTCTGTAAAGATGCATACCACAAAACCAAATTTTTTTTTTCTTGGAGGCAACATGACCTTTTAGAAGACTTGCAACATTTAAAACCTGCACAGTTTCTTTTTTTGAAGGTTAAATTCTGGACTATGTCCATTATGCCGCTATAAAAAGTATTTTGGACCAAACTGGTAAAACAACTAAACTAAGACTTTTAATGCTTCTGTGCAAGCTCAATACAATTGTGTAAGAAGAGGCAGGATAGAAAACTAGATAGGTTGCTGTTCCCTAATTATCAAAACCAGAAATTCAGACACAAGTTTCAGGAAAAAAAATGTATTTTAAGTTAATAATTGCAGATTTATGTGAGATGTACACATATGTAACAATCTACTTCTCAAAACCAGATATTCTCATTGATCAAGTGGTGAAAATGGGAAATGTGCTGCCAGAAACATCTGCCCTTCTACTTCCTCTCTTTGATAATTCATCCGACCTTCCAGCGGTAGTTCAAAGCTCAGCTTATCTATCAAGACCAGCATTTGTTGGATGGTAACCTTTTCCATATAATGACTGCATTTTGTTAATTAAAATATGGATAACAATTTACTTGCTTTCACTAGTGTCAAACTTTATTATGAACACAATCTAGTAGGCTTAAAGCTGGAGTTTGGAACATACTTGTACATCTACCAAGAAGCTCTAAACCAAAATATCAATTTCTTCATTGAAGGGAGGGTGAGATACTGCAATTGCTTTATGCAAATCTCTTTACTCTGTGCTGTGGGTTGGCAGCATGACTAGCATCAATTCCCACATTGCTCAAATTATCCAAACTCAGTGGTTTGTCCTTGCCATATCTTGAAATAAGCTTTTACAGAGGGCCAGCTAAATTTCTTTAAAAGCACACCTTTAATTATACAGCTGCTTACATATAAAGTCTGTGATCCACTTTAAGGTTGGGTTTAACTGGGTAACCCGTATTCAGGCTTCTGAGCACAGGCAACAGACTGTAAGTACTGCCTTTGGATACCGTCAAATGCTGCCAATGAGCTGTGTGATAGTAACTTGTTTTTCCTGAAGACTGCCTAAACTGATGGAAGGCAGGATTTAGCCACTCATAGGATAAATTATTATTAAGAATCAAAATATTAAGACTCCTGTACAATCAAGAGCTGGATGCAGCAACGAGCTCCATGCAAATGTGCCTCAGTGGAATGAAGTCAGATGCATGGCCAGAAGCATGGATCGCTTACTGGGTGGAAATCTAGTAAGAGGAGCACTTGTTAAATATCTGGCAGATCAACCAGAAAAAAGCGGTGGAGAAACATTGCTTAGGAAAAACTTGAAGATTGGGTCACTAGCCTTCAAAGAATTGCAACAGCAGCAAAACAAACAAAAAACCCCCAGAAAAACCACAAAATCACTTTCTATTTTTGTTTAAAAAAAGAAAAATATAGATATATTTTACCTTGGTGATGCAGTAAATAGCAACACTCGATGTGCATAAAACGGTCTTCCTTCCACCAGAAATGTAACATCTGACATCTCTTTATTGTTAAGAAAATGGGGATCTAGAATCACAAAGAGCAGGAAACAAAAAAGCCAGTAACTGAATATTTTTCTGTTTTGGCAGAAGAAGACAATAGAATAGAAGAATATTGTTTTTAATGAGTAAAGCCCATTAAGCTATTTTGGACAGGTTGAGACAGAAGCCCCTCAGACAACCACATGGAGTTCAAACAAAGGGAATTCAAAGCTTTGAAGTCCGTGGTGACCTTTGCTGAGATGATAGCCAGCCCTCCATGCTGTGTAAAGCTGGCACAGCCTCCCAGCTCTGCTACCCAATGCAAACTGCAGCTGAACAGATGCTGGAGGGCCCTGTGCTCATTTATATCCTATTACGCCCCTCTCCCTGTGCAAGAAGTCTTTGTGTCAAGGGGAAGAGGGTCCTGGAAAATTGCTTGGGTCTTCTCTCAGTCCCATTAAACCACCCTGGGCTCTGTTGGCCTGGCTGGGAGGGCTGTGCTGCTGCAGCATCACCTGCAGCCAGACACAGCGGCCTGCGATCCGGACAGATGCTTGGCTCCAGGCCCAAGGCTTGGATCCCAGCCTAATTAGCAACACAGACAAATCCTTGCAGATTTACAGTCCCACTTCAACACACCTGATGACTCTCCTGATTTCAGTGGGAGTTTCAGGTCAGGCTAAGTTTGGGGCCCTTCCTTTTTCTAGTTCTGCCTTTCAAATTCGGGTTTTTCTCTGACTTGTGGCCCCCTCAAGCACCTGGCCAGTAACACAGACTTCCCACAGCTCTCCTTGGAGAACCAGCCAGTACCTCCAAGTCACACTCACCTAGGCGGGAGGTCTGCTTGCGCTTAATTTCAACCAGCTTTGGAATTGGGTAGGGTCCATAGCAATGAGTGAAAATAACAGAGAGCTGCTGGCTGATCACTTCATTCTAAGCAAAAGAAAACAAACACATGCCATGTAAGCTTAGTATGCAACATAAAATCAGTATGCAAAGGACATGTTAAGTTGCTCTCAAGAGCTGCCTGTTTTGAAGGTGAAAAATGTGATTGCTGAACCTTTATTAAACATCAGAGCTTGGGATTATCAGCATTTGTTAGAAACTGCAGATCTCATTTACTTGATTGCTATGTTTCCTGTAGGAATCATTTAAAAGAAAAACTTTCTTCCTTGGATGAGAAATCTTGTTTTTCTAACAAACTCCACAGCTCCATCCCCTCTGCAAAAACAAAGTTCCTTTACAATAGTGATTTCATTTTATTTGCATACTTACTGTGCTGGAAAATGACTTTTTTGTCGCTCTTTAGAAAATGGTCACTGGTCATGTTTCAGAAAACCAGAGCTACAGACAGATACAGCTGCACAGCCTGGACACATCTCTAAGTGCAACAGTCTCACAAACAGACCCTTCCCTTACAGAGTGACTGAAGCATCACAGACTGCCACTCATTCAATCCCAAATGTTTCATTAACATGCTCTTACACCACTGGCACCGGCATGGGCACCACTGTCCTGAGGAAGCCACCAGACCTTCACCAAACTAGGTCTCCTCCCTGGCCTTACCCATTTCTGCCTAAACTCTGAGAGCAAGGCACCCACAGGAGGCTTTCGTAAGCACCTTGAGTATCTATACAACTAAGACACAAGGGTAGTGAAATGGATTTAATGCTTAAGTTCCAGATGAAAGCAGGATTTAAAGCTCTGGCAAATTTTATCCCACACTTTGCTGGTAATCAGAGCAAGTCTAGACAAGTTCAGCAGTGCCACACTGTTAATTCATGATGACATCTTTTAACTACCCTGTTGGTTGGTGATTCCATTCCACACCGTGAAACTGTGAAAAGGTGAGATACTTAGATATGAGAGGATCAAAGGCCAAGGAAATAAGCAGGTGAGGGACAAAAAAATAATCATAATATAAAAATTTAAGGAGTACAGATGTTATACTAAAAATATTTCCAAGCTTTAGGAACAGAAATTGAAGCTTTCCTTGCTCTAAGCACATTTCATCGGTGCTCCTTAAATCCCACGAGGGACAAGGAGGAGTGGCAGAGACGCTGTAATGACTCCTTTACTGAATCTAATCAAATAGGGTGGGAAAGGGTAGAGCTGTTCCCTCACAGGCACATGCTGATGTCAAAGGAAATTACATGCACTCACCCGCAGGCAGGAGTTGGCTCCTATTACTACGTCAGATATAGCATTGAAAGAAATGCTAATCTAAGAGAAATACTGACACTAAGAGTCACCATTTAGCACGGCACAGGGACCAGCCCTCAGAGAGAGGCTCACTGCTGTGGCTCTGAGACACACAGGATGTCTCACTCCAGGAGCATCTCACTGTTCAGCATCTTCCCGCTGGAGCTCTGCAAAGCACTTCACAAAGGGAGTGAATCACAGGGTGAAGAGAAAAGGAAGATTTAAGGCCAGATTTAAAGAAGGAAGTGACTCAGCTGCCGGGAGGGCTGGGAGGGAAAGCTTTAGACAGACAGGGCAGAAAGAGCAATTTCTTCTCTGCTCGGAAGGGCTGTGCCGAAGCACCACGGCTGACTGAGTCAGCCAGGGAGGAGTGTGTCCCGGGGGACACTGATTACCAGCAGGGCAGCTCCCGGTTGGATCTGGCAGATGCTAAGAAGTCAGTACATACAAAGATGGGGACAATTCCGTGGTTAGAGCAGACTGAAGCTTCCAGAGAGGAGAACTGGAAGAGTAATGGTCACCTTTCACCTGCAGTGAATAAAAGCAGAGTAACTGCACTGAAGAGGAGAGCTCCTGGAAACTCCTCCTCGAATCTGCCAGGGGGCACTGGTCCTGTCAATGTCACTGAGGTTTTAGTGGGTTCCATGAACTCATCAGTCCCAGCCACAGCTGTGCCTAGGCAATAGCTTTTTCAAAACACACACATACATCAATAAAGACAATGCATCTCCTCCTTCCAGGGTGCCTGTGGGAATTGCGCTGCTGGAATATCTGGGTATTGACTTCTCAGTGCCTCATTAGGAGCTGGAGGCCTAACTCACCAGTCTGAACAACAGCACTGCACACCGGGACATCCAGGTGCATCGAGATCAGGGAAGAACAGGCCAAATCCAGTCAGGCAAGTGGGAGAAGAGGATCCCTGCTCGTAACTCTAACCAATGTGACGAACCAGTCACGCATGTAGACATCCCATGGGAGCCTGCCTACACAGGTGAGATGCTGCCAGATCCCTGGGTCACCAATGGGGCACTAACCCTGTGGTGTGCAGATACAAGCCCATTAAAAAGCCACCTTGCCCACAAGCCTGTGAAAAAAGTGGTATAAACTAAGCTCTAATTAGCTCAAGATGTGATATGTTCACATGAGAGATGCTTAAAAACCCCAAGACGTGGAACAGAGATGGGACAAAGATAAAAAGAGACCTTAGGATCGACACATCAAAGAATGCAGGGCCATCAGACAGACAGTGGCTTCAGACCTCCAATGCAGAACACTGATCTAATTTGGCAGAGAGGAGGTTTAAGACCTTTGGCTTCTGTCCATAACAGTAAATACATCTCATACCACCCAAAGGCCAAAAAATGTGCTCAGCGAGAAAGCTGAAGCATGTGCTCATTTAGAGTCACTACTAAAAAGCAGCAGCAAGGGAAGGGAGTGGTAAGCTATTACACTGTTGCTCCCCACACCCCCCAGCATGCAGCCAAGCTCACAGGGCTGTGGCCCTGGTTCTGCTCCCACAGAGCCTCTGCTGGCTTTTACCAATAAACCAGGCAGAAACAGGAGAGAGGAAAGGGATACTTTGTCTGCAACTGGATATCTGGGGAAAAAATTGGCTTTTTGAAGCTCAATCCTGTTCTTGGAGCAGGCTGAACTAGGCTGGCTGTGAAGTAACTGGGAACAACTGCCAAAGTCCATGACCTGGGACACCAGCACTGCTCTGGAAGAGAGGAGGATGTGTCCAGCCGATTCAACCTTCCCTTTCGCACAGTGTCCACACTGACATGCTCAGAAGCTCTCATTCCATTCAAGCACCAAGACAGATAATTCTTCCCTGTTTATCCTATCATCCCATCAACCTAACTGTGAAAGCCCAGCTGTACGAGCTCCTTGAAGCAGTTGTGGGCGGCGATATTAACACTGAAGGAGCAAACCAGAGTTTGTTTTCTTGCTACAATTTTATGTTGGAAAACATTGTGCCAGGATGCGTGAGGCTGACACCTGGAGCGGGGCCAGCTTCCTCTTAGACATGGGCGTTCATCCCAGTCAAAGGGAGCCGATGTGCATCTTCTTCTGTGGGAGGGGGAAGAAAGCTTGGCATAGGATATAATAAAAATATTTACCTAGCCATGGGGTAGTTTACAGATAGACAAGAGGGAACAGGGAACAACAGTGAGTCTTCTGAGGGAGATGGTGCTTCCAGCAGAGAGCTCGTTGGTGAGCAAGCAACTTTGCTTTGTAGATACAAGCAGTCTCCTGACTTAAAAGCATTCTTCAGCACAGATCTAAAGGAATTCCCCACTCCTGGTGGATGCACTTGAACTGTGAGGGGAATTCATAAATTGTTTTGAAGCAAAGCTTAAGGCTTTCAAGTTGTTGGACCAGAGATGACTAGTCGATTGATCTGAAAAGAGGTGAAGACCTGGGGGGGGAGTTCAGGGATATTTTTTCCTGAATGTCCATCTGATGAAGGTCTATGGCAGGATTCAGGAAAGTCTCCTCTAGACTTCAGCACACACCCTGGGAGTGCTAGCTCCATTCCAGCTTACCCAGTTCAATCCAGCCTAGCCATTCTGGGATGAGGTCCTACAAGGTATTGGGCACAGCTGGGAAATACACAGCCAGTTTTCTCCAGTATTTGTGCAAGATATGTGTCTACGCTCCAAACTCTCCAGGGTAAAACACGTGTCAGAGACTGCTCAAATCCCAGTGCTTAGTTCTCCTTACCGGCTGATGGACCCCCTACCACCTCCACGTGGCTGTCCTCTACAGTGGTAACAAGTTAGGCTGCTTTTCTTTACCTCTTCTATCCCAAGCAGTACTTTGGGTTTTCCTTTCCTTTTCCTTCCTTTTCCTTCCTCCACCTCACCAGCTCAGCTCCATTTTAACCTACGTCTCCCAGGCCCTCAAATTCGACTACCACAAGCCCCAAAACCAAAAGCTCACCACGTTAAGGCAGAAAAGTAGCACACTCGTTCTTCTGGGCCCAGTGTCTGCCTGTTAATACACATCTTCCCAGCAGGCTGAGAAATAACACTGCTCAGGGACAGGGCCACTAGCAAAGGTATCTTTTCTCTCCCTGGTCCTGAGGATGCTGGGGGGATGCAGTTCTCTGCTAAATGCAGAGTGGCAGAAGTGCTGTTTCTAGTCACCCATCTCACATGCGTTCCCAGCAGCTGTTCCAGCAGTGGCAGAGTCTCAGGATACCCTGAGCCCATTGAAGACTCATCCATGACAGGCTGAGATACCCTCGAATTAGTCCCCTATTTATGCTCCCCTTTCCCAGAAAGAGGTGACTAAGGGTGAAGCAACAGAGAGGGCTTTTCACAGACCCCCAGCCCTGAACACTCAAACTCTGAACCCTTCTTTTTCTGTCTCAAGAACCTATTCCATCCTTGCCTAGGTGTCCTCTTGCATAATTCACCTTTGCCAACTGCCTCAAAACTGATTAAATGCCACTTCAGAGGGTCACTCCTAGATGGTTAAGCAGCATACACATAATTAACATTAGTCAACAGTCGGAAAGGTAGGGAAGCCCCAGAGGTTGGAGGAACAGTTAGCGGCGGCGAACTGCGTAACAAAATGGGTTTTGTTAGTGCTGGGCTCAAGCCCTTCCACCGCAAACACAAACGGAAAAGAATTAATCACAGGTAAGGCACAAATGGACCCTTCCGTTAGATTCTGGGAAAGCTGCCAAGCCTCCCTTTCAAAAGGCTCTTTATATCGTAGCTGTACATTGTATGTAAAAAGCTCAGATTCCCGGGCACAGTCTAATCCCTGGCTGAGAGCCCCAGAAAAGGGCAGGTGTCGCATCCACAGCGGTTTTTTACTGTAAATGAAGAAACGGCTCCTGCCTCTGGCAGGGAAACATTTTAGAAGGTAGAAAGAAGAGGGTAGGAAAAAAAAAATCACGCCTGAGTTAGTATGAAGATGAATCTGTGTTATGAAATCCCAAGATGGGGTTAACAGTCTGTTATTAACATGCCACTCAGTACCTGGCGTTCGCATCTCGCGCGGGGGATGCACGACGTACACGTGTGGATAACTTGCGTCCTGGTTACTCTGAACTGTTTAGACACAGAAGTACTACAAATGACAACAGGCAACGTTACGGATCACTGCAATTACTTGAGAACAGTGAAACCTGCCTTACAAAATCACTCCAAGTCCCAACCAAAAGATCAATCACCAAGTGCTGGCTGGGCACTAGCTGACGCACAGAAGGGCATTAGCCGCTCCATGGAACCCATAAGCTGGCCCCTTCCATCCTGGGATGTCTTCAGGGTTATTTTTAGTGCAAGTTTTGGTGTGTCTGTCTCCTCTGTGGAAAGTCCCCATTTTTCTTCAGCTGAAGTATTTCGGTCATCAGCCAAAATATTCCATTTTCAGGTGTTAATTTTAAAAAAAAGGTAAAATATTATGTGGGAAACAAATTCCCTAATGAAACCTGTCATTACCATAAACCCTGAATTTTCTGTTGAAAAGCAGTTTATCAAGGAATTAAAATTTTGCCCAGCAAAGAGGAGTCTTTCCTGATCATCTCCAGGCAAGAGAAGCATGTGCAGCACTCTCCCAAGGGAGGGCTTTCCCCTGGGAGATGATTACGACACAGTACCTGCCCCAGTGTTGTGTGGGGCTCACCTCTCCTCTCTACCCTTATCCTTGATGCAGAATAGGGCAGTCTGGCTTCATGCAACAAGACAGCTTCACTCAAACACATCTTAAACATTCATTTCAGCCCATCAGGAAGCAACGGAAGAAAAGGGGAATTTTCTAGCTCCTTCATCTTCCAGTGCCACTTTCTAGGTCACATGCAGACCTCGGGGGAATACTGATGTTTGCTGACCCTCATGCCCGGACTTTGTAGAACAGACACATGAGCTCAGTCTGTTGACATTCTCTGAGGAGACTCTTCCAACATTTGTTTTAGAGGAATCGAATCCAGAAAAACCACAGCAATAGAAAGACAGAATGCTCATCTCAAACTTCAGCTTCTGAACATCTTCCTGCAACACAACAGGCAGGTGTTTCAGTCTTTCCTGCTGCTTTCTGTCTGCTGGAGACAGAAACAGTAGTTACTGCATCTGTGAGAGAGGCTACATGGTGCTATTTCTGAAAAGATATATTAAAAAAACACCCCAAAACTTTACTTTCTAAGAGATTTTGGATTCCAAGTGGCTAAGTTACTACTGAAAGAGTACTTCAGCTTTTAAACTATATAGGCTAGGTTTCTCAAGATACCCACATGCCTGAATCCTTTCGGAATTTTAAAACTGGTTATTGTTCTGAATTGTTATTTGTTCTCAGTAACTGTCAACACCAGCCTGATGGCTGTTATTCAAACAGCCTGTGAACTCCTGCATGTTTCTTCAGCTGCCTATAGGTGCGTTTGTAGAGGCTGGAAAACTCTGCAGGAATTTTAAATTCTGAGGAAACATCTTTGCAAAGTAGTTTCCTGCACCCTTCAACAAGCCTGGCTGCACAGTGTGATCAACACCTCACTAATGGGCTAAATTTTGAAATAAACGATCTTGGCACTGACAGAAACGGACAGGAAGGATGAAGGGAAAGCTGCAGAATGCAAAAAAGGTATGGCAATGAAGGATCACTCCTATGACTTCTGAAGCTGATTTTGAATCTGCCAATACACTAGCAGGAATACTCGTCCTAAGCCAAGTTTTTCTGATGTGAAGCACCTTTAGGAGCTTCGGACAGTGCTTCAGCACATGTGCTCAATGCACATGTGGACTCATACATGCACCTCAGCGATGCATGCTGACAAAGGATCCAGTAAAATGGCAAATAGCTCCTTACCTGGAACTACCTTCCCCTTCCCTATTGGGGAAAGGGAAAAAGCTGTAAGAGAGATTATTTGGAATTAAAAATTCCATATTTTCTCAAAAATATAGGCCAAGGACAATCTGATGTAAATTACTGTAGGGAGAAAAAGCAGAGGATGAAACTGGCTCATAACCTCATACAACTGGCAATGGTGCTGGCTCATCTACATGGATGGAGCTGGGTGATTTGAATGACAATTCAAACTTAGGCAGAGCTCTGAAGTGGAAACCTAAAACCAAACTCCTCCAAAGGCAAGATATGTTTAACTTCCAAGGTTGTGGTTTTGAGTCTTTCTTTTGAGGTTGTGGAAATGTCAAGATCAAACTGAACAGCTTGACGATTTATGTATACAGAGGACAAAGAAACATCCCTGCACGTTCAACACATTATCCTCAAGAGAATATTCCGGCAAAACCAGAAGAGCTGACCTGTGAGCCTCACCTCAGGCACTACGAGCCCATAGATTTGGGTGCAGCCTCCACACAGCTCTTTCTAAAGCCTCTATTGGGCGGGGGGGCACTCCTCAAGCATTTCCACTCCTCAGGAAAATATGGTCCTCTGACGTGGGGCAGGAGGGCAATCCAGTTCAGAGCCAAGCTCAGGCAATGCAATCATCAACCTCAGCTGGAGGCAAAGGAGAGCTTTCACTAAGAAGTTTGAGGGAGGTTTCCCAGACCATGAAGAGCACAACACAGATACCAACAGGCAGGAATTCAGCTGCATCTTCCTATCCTTCTTCTGTAACAAGACCTCCAGCGTCATCTTAGCTCTGAGGGATTTGACTCTGCTCTACAGCGCAACTAAAGTTTAGCTCAAGGCTACTTGCTCCCAGAAGTGTCTCTCTGGCTTCTGCCTCACACAGCCCTCTCCAAACCACTTCTGGCAGGTTATGTTTGTGTCCTTGTCTGCCAAACAGATTCAATCCATCCCTAAATGGCAGCACGTTTCCTTCCCATCTGGTGTCCCAAAACTATCACCGTGTCATTGACATTTTTAGTGTCAGAGTTTTCCTGATTTAAGTTTTGCTTGGTCTTAGGAAAGTACCTTAAACCGAGCTCTCCATGTCTTCTCCACAGATGCTGCTTTCTCCACAGTACCCTGTATCTGGTCTCTGGTTTGGTAATGACCCAAGTTCACTGCATGACAGCAGGAACCACGGAGGGAGAGATTGCAGAGCAATTCTCTGCCTGTTCTCACAGCTCTGCCTCGCCAGCATGGAAATACTGCCACTTCTCCACTCCCCATGCAATTCTCAATGGTGCAGCCAATAAAGACATTTAAAGGGATTAAAGGAAATGACAAGAGCTCCATCCCACTGGAAGCCACCAGGAACTGGGTATCAAACCTTTGTTTGTGCTTTTGGAAGACTTCCTCCAGGGCTTTAGTGCAGCAGCAATCTGCAACCCATACACTATTCTCCCCCACTTAGTTTGCAGCTTGATAAAAGGCAATAAAACTAGGGAATTCAACTCAGCCAGTTTTGCCTGATTTGCCAATTTGTGTTGCTGTTCTGTGTTACAGCATCAGGACTTCTGCAAATTTTATTTTTATTTCTATTGTCAGCATCCTGGCATGTAGATGGGAATGGAATGCCACCCTGCCACCCTACAGGACACCAGCATCAGTGCTGGCTCGTGGCAGAGCTCCCACATAAACCCTCACATCTGTACCCTCTAGAAACAGGCATTTATAAGACAAAAGAGATTCCTCATATCTGACAGTGTTCTTGTAGGTATTGCTTTCTTTTTCTTTAATATTTTTATATCTATAGTATTTGGCCTTTTTTGCATGGCCTGAGAACCTGTAAGAACATTTTGTGCAACAGGGCAAAGTAGAAGGTGTGGGCAGAAGGTTTGCTTCCTACCCTGAGACCTGCCCTATGTTTCCATGCAATTTTGGGGGAGTTTCTCTGGCCAAATTACTCAAAACTATAAATTGCTGTCTGCCTTATCCAGGTCATCACAGCTTCTGAGGCTGGAACTGTCACTCTATGAGGCGCTGAAAATCTGCCTGTTTAATTACCTCAGTTTCCCTGTTGGTAAAGGGAGGATAAGATCTTCCATGTCTCAACTCATTAATATTAGCAAATTGTTCTGAGATTATGGGATATCTGGAACTATTTATAGGAACGCAAAATGCCATTTCTATTAGGTGCAAGTTGCCACGCAATTAAAATATACCGAGCATCACAATATGTAGCAAATGGGACATCTTGTTTTACATCAGCCAAGAACTGCTAAGTGGCTCTCTGCTTCCTAGTTGCTTATTTTATACTTTTTGCCCTGAAAAACTCATTAAGGAAATGTACTGGGCCAGACTGTGATGTTTAGCAAGAGTCATAATCTCTCTCAAAGTTTCCAGCCCACAGGGAAAAGGATGTCCATGTGGGCAAATCAAGCTACTCTCTCCACAGCTCTACAAAATGCAGAGCTTTACAGTTTGCTGTCGAAAGAGAGGGATGTGAACCACAGTTATGGCCCTTCTGCACCTCTTAGAGGAGGTTTCCATTCTGTGGGTATACATAAAGAACAATCTCTGCGCTCAGCCCTTCCAGAGAAGGGGAACAAAAGATCCTTTAAATCTCAGCTTTCCTCAGCTGCCTTCTATGGAGTGACCAGGGAGAACTTTTACTGGCTCATTCTCCTACAAATCAATTTATTTAGATTCCTTCCAAAAGGTTGCATAGAGTCTTTCCTCATTTCTGTCTGGGAGAGCTTTGTGAGAGGCCATTTGGACAAGACTGCTGCAATAATTCATAACATTTGCAGACAATTTGTAAACCCTTACAGTGTCCCAGAATGATTAATTATTTTTTCTGAGACTATGAGACACTGTATGAGTGTGTGTTTGTGAACATGCATGAAGACAGGCAGTTCCCCCAGGCCCAGAGGCAGGAATAAAGATCAGCACAGATTTCTTCTTTGTCGTGTAGGGCTTTTTGTGATACTTCAGTTGTTTCGCCCCTCCATATTTTAGGTTTTAAGTGAACCCATAGCAGAAGGTAGCAGTCTTATTTCTTTCCAGGTCTCCTACAATAGACTCTGGAAGATCTAGTCTGATATGTACCAAAGGTATAATCCCATGTAAATAATTTATTCTAATGATGATCGCTGGCCTTGGCTTCAGTCACCCAAGAGAAAAGCAATTAAAATCACCCCTCATCCTAGATTACATGGCCTAAACTTAATCTCTGTGAAGTTTTCAATATGATCAGTTTTATATCAACTTTCAAACCAAACTGTATCTTGCTGGTAGTTTTTAGATGAACATACATTAACCCAAGTGAGTTCAGAACAAGAAAATCTACAAATCCTAGGATTTGGAATGATTTCCTAAAACCTATCTCAAATATTCTGCATAAATACCCATACAATACAAACTAATTGCAAAGGCAAAGCTTGTGGGAGCAAAAGTCAGAACAATGCTGAACAAATATTTGGGATTTGCTCAGGACTCTAGTCCAAGCCCTCTTTTGCAGCAAGATACAAGAAATACATCTGTGTAGGCCATCACTAGCTATACCAAGTCTGGAACCTTTTAGTATTGCATGCCTATAAGAGAACCTCCCCCCTTTTCCACATTATTTAGGGTATTGCTTCAGATGCTAAAAATTATTTGCTCTTTACTGTTACACATAGAGTTGGGTGAGAAATGTTACTTATTTTTCAGTTAAGAAGACCATACCAACATGTATTGTAGTGCATGAGGAAAAAGAAGAGCAATCAAATAATTTTGATGCTTTTCATCACTAAAATGATTTTCTGGGAGCAGTAAAGTTGACATGGCATTCTTTGGGAGTGACTGACTGTCAGGGGGACCAGTAGAGAAGACACTATTGGTTATAAAAAGCTTTAAATTCTTCACTAGGTAAGACATTTTCCTCTCCTTGCCAGCCCCATGATCATCCCTTTTGCCATTATATTTACAAACCCAACAGTACCTCCCCCAAATGGTTTTGTTAGTCTGATTTGTCTGGCTAAGAAAACGTCAACTGAAAAAATAAATCTGAGGAGACTGCAAGAACAAACACTCACACAGAAGATTTAAGAAAATTATCTTGTTCTGTGCTTGTAGAAACCAGCCTCCCCACAAGTTTATGAGTCCAAATCCCACATGAAGGGAAGAGAAAGTCATGTGAGAGGTTAAAGAAATCCGAAGTAAACATGAATACTAGCTTTGTTGTATGGTCCTGTAAAACAAGCTGGATAAAGTCACTCTTTGGGTTGGTTTAGTTATCAACATCTCTTGCCATACTGCAGTGACCCTTTTGACTTTAATTTCACCACTATGCAACGGCTTCTGTTGTCTCTCCAGCTTATTGCTAACATCAGTATTAAGCTGTTCTAGCAGGAGAAGTGATTAGCTTGTGTGTTTATAACCCATGCTTCCACAGTGAAAAAACCAGAGATACATAACACAGATAATAATAATCTGTGCAGTCTAAACAAGCTTTGGGAGAGCTGTGCAAAAATAATATTGCAAGCTTTTGTGTCTTACAGGATGGGAATAAGGCTGATTTCATTTAAAACGCACAATTTATCCTACCTTGCTGGCCTTCAGTATCTCAAACATCAGAGGTAACCCCTGTGTGATAAGCTCCTCCGTGTACTCTTCTTCCTGAATGGACTTGAATTCCTTTAGCAAGCACTGGATGAGGGGTCGTCTGTGCTGCTGGAAGGACGTGCGCAAAGACTCCAGCCACGTGTGGAGCGTCCAGGGAACACCTACGGTCAGAGGACAGAGCTCATTCCCAGCTTCAGGAACGGACGTGCCCTTCTGCTTTTTTACCTTTACACATGTTTAGATTTTATGCCAAAACTGACAAATAACACTAGAGATCAAATTCCTATTTATCCCTAATTAAGAAGGCTGGCAGTTATCAGTACATCCCAGACCTAATGCACAGAGGCTTTCCTCCAAATGCTAAGAGAGGACTGCGGTCTCTCTGCTCATCTAGCCTCCAGCTTCTCTGCTGAGACTGCCAATTTGTGGTAATTGCTGTGGTGTTCTGTGTAGCAAAAGCCTTTTGGAAACTAGATTTACACTAGCTTATTTGTTTGAATGTGGCCCTGGAGAGCCATTAAATGGTAAAAAGCCCTGGTTTTGGTCACTACCCACCTGGATTCAAACTGGTGGTCTTCAGATTAAAACTTGCTTTAAGTGCTATCCCCTGTCCTCCCCTGATCCTTAGTATTTTCCCTAAACTGCATTGGGTGAGTTAAACAGATCAGCCTTTTTAAGTAGATTGTTCGTGACAGAATCACTCTCCAGGAAGTTAAAGGGAACTGCTCCCATGCACTGAGTGAGAAAGCACATGGAGCTAATGTACCTCTGCAGGCATGAGGCTGGACGTGACCTAGTTGCTGCTCTTGCAGAACGGAGTGGAAGGAAACACAAGCCTGGTGTTTGGCAATGAAAGGTTTTTCCTTCCATTTCAGAAAATGTTAAATGCCTGGAGAATACCCCCACCACTCTCTTGTTCATCTCCAGATCTTTGTCTGCTCAGCCCAACTGGCAAGCCCTGAACCCACGCCACATGTCCCCAGGGCTGGAGCACTGCACCAGGCAGAGGCACGCCAGGCAGTTGGGTCTCTCTGAACACAGATAAATGGGGATGGTAAACACACAGTCCAGATCCATTTCCCTCTGCACTACCCAGCCACCCTCCCCACAGGCAGAAGTGACTTCCCAGCAGGCTGGTATGATCAAGCCCCTCAGCGAGGGGCTGGCACACCATAGAGCCAGCACACCAAGGAGTCAGTTCCCTGCTCCTGCCTTTGGAGGCTCAGAAGTCTCAGAAAATGGAAGTTGTTTTAATGGTGGACTGCTTTACAGCAGAATGCAAAAGAGGAGCCGTAGGAGGTGGCCCACGGCAGCTGAACACTGTCCCAGAGCCTTCCCAATGCTCTGCCATGCAGCAGTACAGAAGGCTGCCCGGGAAAACCACTGTGTCCTGCAGAAAAGAGCCAGTGACCCCTGAACAGGCTGTGCTGTAGAGCTGAAATGGGTTGGGAACCTGTCAGATCTCCCATCATCATCTGCTTCCAAAAGAGGAGAAGAAGATGTGACTGCGGTCGGTTTAAGCAACAGCCCATCAAGAGTGTTTCTTATAGTGGTCCCTCCACAGGTGAGGATGAGAAAGGACAGTAGGACTGACCTATGCTCCGTATGTCAATGGTCACATCCACGTAGCCGTGCTCGGCACTGTGATACATGGCCTCCTTCAGGGCTTTCAGCTTGGCCTTGCTGTTGCGGCTGGCGCAGAGCGGAGCTGCTGCCGAGTCGGGCAAGTCTGTTCCCTCAGCCAGGATCTCCTCCAGTGACAGAATATCGCTCTTCTCCTTCTCTGGCTGAGCAAGCAGTTTACGAAAGACGTTCCTGTCAATCACAGCATGACAGAGAGAGGGAGAGAGGGCAAGAGAGGAGAGGAAGGGGAGTGCAGTGTTAGTGCCTAGGCTTTCGTTGCACTGGGTGTACTTGCTGTGACGTGGCAAGTTAGGACACCTATCAAGGAAATTACTCCAACTAATGGCAGAACCAGCTGAGAGCAGACCCGAGGCAAGCACAGCTCCTGCTAGCCCATCTGCACTGCCTGGGACACATCTGCAAGTCACTGCTGTCAGGACAGGAACCGTACAGATGTCGCATGAATGGCGGCATCTCATGGGAACAGAGACTTGTGAGCTAAACGTGATTCAAAACTTCTTCAACAATCAGGGAAGGCCAAGGTGCTTCTGGACAAGCTCTCAGGATTTCCACCATGGCAGGTACCTGAGAAGGGAGCTACCTGGAGCTACCAAAAGCACCACCACTTGATTAACACTCAAAGCAGTGTGGGAAAGCTAGAGCAGCTAGACATTCAACAAGGCCAGTCAGGGCAGGTTCAAGCACATCTGGGACTACTCTACAAAGCCACTGATCCAGCTGGGCCATCAAATAACAAAGCCCTCGGGTTCGTACCAGCATAACCTCATCAACCTCAACAGTGTTTCTCGTGGTTTTGCAGCCATGAAAAGAGAAACTAGGCTGGCTCCCTGGAGCCCACCTCCCTGGTATTCTGATGTTCTCCCTGCATCTGCTTAAGACCCCAGCATGGTCTGTCCCAAACAAATTTAGGGCAGAGAGGGAAGGAGGAAGGCATGTGTGTGAATGGTATACAGGTAGGAATGTAAGAGCCAGAGTCTGTGACATGGACAGCCAGCAGCCAAGCCAAGGAGAGGCCCAGGTCCTCCTCGGGCATGTGGCTCTCATTCATGCTGGCTGAATGTGAGACTTCAATAACCAAATTGTCCTCTCTGTCCCAGGGATCCCTTGCAGGCTCCAGATGGGCAGTGTTGTGTGAACCCGCCCTGACGTGCTGTTAGCATGTTGTTAGACTGGCAGCTCATCTCTAAGCAAACAGACGGCAGGTACTGTCTCTAACCTGTATCTATGTTCCTCTGGATGGCTATAATCAGAAAAGTAGGAACGTGAAGATCATAATACTAATTCATTACACTGCAGTCAACTCCTGAGTGTTGCAAGATCATGCATGCCAGGTGCTCATGTCATTACTTTTTTTTTTTTTAAAATTTGCAGCATACATACAACATTAAGACACGCAGGACTTTACAGAAAACACAGATGCAGAAACTCTATTCAACAGAAATTAAGGCTGCAGCAGTACAGACACAATTCACACAAACCTGAGAAATATGTCAAGAAATTCAGAAGGAATGTCTTTGGCATTCCTTTCTGCTGTCATATCAGCTGCCATTTAACAACCACTGCATTGAACGCGCCACGAGGAGTCCCCTTTCTTTTCTTTTTTTTACATCAGATATCAAAAAGCAGCTTGTACCACCAACTGGTTTAATTCACATGCTAACAGAAAGCCTTACATCTCTGCTCAGTTGGTGGCATGTTCAATTTGTTCATGCAGAAATTTCACCCGTCTGCTCAAACTGGATGCCCAGGCAAAAAATAAGCACTTGAACGATGCCACTAGACTTGTTCCCACTCTACCTGTGTCCATGTGCAGCAGCCTGACTGAAAGAGTTCATGTCACCTTGTGGATTCATGGAAATGCCATTCCTGTACATTGTTCCTATCATGGGGTCAGCTCCTCGCTCCAACAGCAAACTGACAAGTTCAAAATTTCCTGCAAGTCAAGAGGTACATTTTTACTTCTTTTAAAATCCAGTATTTGCTCACCTAAACCATAGATCCCAGCTGAGGAATTGTTACAGTGGGAGGAGAAAATCCTTACCAGCAGCTGCTGCCAACTGTAAAGGAGTTTCAGAGTAATTTTCCTCTCCATGCTCCAAGGAACCTTCTACCTTTGCTCCAGCATCCAGCAACAGCTAGAAAGAAAATTCACCATTTAGAGCAACTGGGGGTATCACAATCTTCAGAGTTCATGAACAGTGACAAATGAGAATCTAATGCTTCTTGTTATCTGAAACCAGATAAAATGGAGACACGTGACATGCAAATTCTGCCCATTGTTTCACAGAGACAAATTAATTCCTTTTTTCGCTCATTTTACGCTGCCGAACACCAGGAGCACTAGTGTCCAACTTCAGAGCCAAAAAAGTGTAACCCAGTGTTTTCGAGTGGGAAATGGGGTAAGGTCAGCGTTAGGAAGTAATGCACTGAAGATGGAAGAAAATTAGCCCGACAAGCATCCTTCCTTCATGGTCTTCTAGAAGCCCAGCACCATCCAAAAATGGATCAGATTTCAATTGCCTCCAGCTTTTATATAAAGATGGCCAAAAGAAAGGCAATTCTTAAGAACCAATTGCAGCAATAACTCCAAAAGCTCTGGTCTCCATTGGGGACACTTCCACAATAAATAACAAGAATGCTGTAAACAAAAGTGGTCAAGAAGAGCAGGATGGAGCCTGTGCTCCAGCCCCTCTTTTGGCCATTTCTGTCTTGAGGCCTTCACAGTTTTGGTGCTTCAGTAAGTGTGTCATAGACACAGCTATTTTGAAGAATAAACCTTCTCAACTTTTGAGATGCCAAAGCACAGAACCAGCATATCCCACACGACACCTCGATGGGGTAAGGAGAGCGAGGGCTTCTCCCCCTTTGGAGCAGCACAAGGGCTGTTGTCCACCTCTTTCCAACCAAGGCAGCGGGTTTGTGTTTGCTAGAATATTATAGCGTAAGAAAGTGCAATGAATGAATAAAACAAACATATAAAACAAGTGGTCAGGAAGGAGCACAAGGAGTTGTCAGACTTTCTTTGGTGCAACTTTGCTTTAAAATTGTCCTACTTAAGCCTCATATTGGTTAAGGTTTGATCACCATACTCACTACATAATAAGTCTATTATATATCAGTACACTCTTGAAGAAGCAGGAGTAACCAATATGAGTATGACAAGAGGATGCTGTTTTGAGATGGATGTAATTAGAACTGAAGAGGAGGGGAAAAAAAAAAAGAATGAGATGCAGGTAGGGAAATACAGTAATACCTGAACTACAGGAATATGTCCATGCAACACAGCAAATGTCAGAGCTGTCCAATGGCGGGTCTCAGGGTGGACGGATGGGTATTTATGAGCAGTACTGACAACCTACAAACAAATTAAAGTTATTTTTTTAAAGAGCTATATGTAACAAAATTCAACTTGCCTGAAAGCCAGGCATGTGAGGGAGTAAGCGAAATAGAAAACCTGGGAAAGGTGCTTTATAAAATGATTGGCTTCATATTTTTCCTGCAAAATTTTTCTCAATATTAAAACTGTTCATGCTGATTTGACAGCTTGAATTGAGTTCTTACCAAATGAAGTCTTTTACCAACTACTGTAGCTCCATCTAAACCACTGGCCACCAGATTCTTTTGCACAAGGGCAAAACATCCACAGCTGGTTACAACAGCACACACTGGGGAAGCAAGGATGGATCAGGACACTTACAGCTAAGGACCACTCCCACTGACTTCTCCAGACCATGTATCAACAGCCCCAGGCCTTGGGACTGCTCCAGGCCCAGCCAAATTTCTTTGCACTTAAATCAGTATGACTTTTGTCACTGCCATCATGAAGGACACATCACAAACCCTACCCTGGAGCTTGCAGGCATCCTTCCAGACTCCTCCTCTCTCACCAAAGGAAAAAGAGATGTGAGAAGTAATGGGGCAGAGTGGCACTTCAGAAATGTTTAAAGAAAACTGCTTTTTACTGCCTTCTCCTGTCTGAGTTGAGTTAAAAGTGCAGGGTGGTGACAGTTAAAAGAGATGCAAACTATACCCTTAGAAAACAAAATGCTATTTTTCAGATTGCTCCTTCCATTTTCTATGCCTTAGTGCCTTGTGCTTCTAATGTAGACTTGAGGAAGATGAATAACCATTCTTTGCTTCAGTTTCTCTGTCTTAGAGATGGGGGTATTAATATTGATGAGGTTCACAGATATGGTAAAATCTAATGAACGTTTGCAATTCGAGACTGCACACTCAGATGGAGTGTGACACTAAAATTCAAAATCTTGTTATTGATCTTCAGAAGAGGACTAAAATGAGAGTAAAAGATGCACTGTCTCTCTGTTTCACCAGCCAGCTATGCTTTCACTACCTTGCCTGAAGTACCTTTATCCATACAGGGGAGCGGGACCAGGTATTAAATATTCGGTTCCATTAGCAGCTCACATTTCCAA
The DNA here is from genome assembly GCF_025592945.1 of Manacus candei. NCBI lineage: Eukaryota > Metazoa > Chordata > Aves > Passeriformes > Pipridae > Manacus > Manacus candei. The sequence goes on from NW_026138066.1 coordinate 9,767,336, forward strand.
GCACCACATGCAGTGTTTTGCCAAAAGCAGGCCCTCAGTCCCAAGGACAGGGATGAGGGAAAAATCTGAAGAGCCCGTGCAGATCCCATAGCTTGCCAGAGGAGCGGATCTGCACCAGCACCTGGCTGTTATCGCCCAGATTTGTCAAGGAGAGACCTCGAAGGGCAACAGGAGGAGTGTGCTGGCCTCTGAACAAAGGCACAGGGCTTCTCAGGGTCTGGGTTTGCTCAGAAGGAAGAGGATCAAGCAGCTCCAGCCTTGGGGTTTAGGATGTGGAGTAAGAGCAGCAGAGGGTAAGGATGGGTAGGACCACGGTTTAGTGAATGCATCCAGCTCCTCCTCAAGCACATGTCCCCACCACTGTTCGGGGCAGTCCATGGAAAATGGCAAAGAAAATGAAGTCATTTTAACTCCTTTGCTCCTTTTTTTTTCGTTTAGAGTTCTTTCCAGCCGACACGGTGTTTGCAAAAGACCTGTGGCTGACCAGGCTTTTAAGGTTGAGGTTTGCTGAGCAGCTACAGGTCCCATTGACTAGAGAGCAAACTGCAGCTTCTCAGCACATCTGGAAATAGAGTCCATTTTCACTAAAGATGGGCAATCAAAAAGGGAGGTGCCTAGCATTTTAGGCTACTTTTGGAAACATATTTGCAAAGTGAAAGGGGGAAAATTATGCAGGCACCTGACAGAGTATTTATTTTTGTTCATGGTTGATTTGCCTTTTTTTTTGCCTTAATTGCCCAATTTGCACAGTTGGTTGTGGTGTGCACAAATCATCTTATAATTGCACGCCATAATTATTCACAGTTCTTGTCCCAAAGTGTTTTCATTTGATTTTAGAGCAAACACTCTACAGTAATGAATCGAGGAGGTTCACATTCCTCACTGGAGCTGTTCTCTCAGATGTCAGCAGTTTCAGGAAGACAAAACTGTTTAAATTAGCATTTGATTCAAGTCTGACAGATTACTGGAGCAATTGGGAGGACTGCTCCTAATGAAAACTCATCCTAGCTACCAAATAATGCCATCTCATGTCTGAGCCACAGACAGGGTTAAAGGAGAGCTCAGTCTCCATGCCCATTCAGTCTTTGGGCTCGCTAGGGGTTCAAATATTCAGTTATTGTCAGCTCTTGGTAGTGTGCTTGAATGTAGGGAACTGAAATCAGCAGCTGATTTCATGATAGTAACAACTATCAATCTCCTACAGGTGACATTCATTTCTACTTTCAAATTAGACTTCTCATAAGTGCAAAACGTCTGTCTGAAGCAGTGACTACAATTTATCAGCTCGCTCAAGTCCAAACAGAACAGATGGAACATAGATAAGTGAAGCAGACAGCTTAATTTACTCATGACTTCAACAAATTGAAACTAGAATCATTAACAAATAATTCTTTCGTGGATTTTCAAACGGCTCTTTTAAATGTACATACCTGCATTGCACAGAGTTGGACCACAATCTGTTTGGTGGACAGATTGTGTAAGTTTGTGATGTGCATTCATCAAAAAGACATTAATATTCTGGAAGCTTCAAGCTCCTCATCCAACAATTTTTAGCCCAAGGCACTTTGTAAAACAAAACAATGGAACCTACATTGCACTTGTGTGCTGGGGATGCTTACCTGGAACATCCCTATGCATAGAAATGCTCGAGCTTTTGCAGGTTATCAGATGGGTGTTTCTTTTACCCTCTTCATTTAAACCCAGATGAGATTCAGGGAGTCCTTCCAATAGCATTAGAGCTGCGCTTCATGCTAGTGCTAATGCCCGTGTTCATTTGCAGTGTGCAAACACAACTAAATCAGTATTACCTGTGGGTTAACTCTGATGACTTGACCATTTCTATGCAGTGAATCCCAATGTTAACCTAATGCCATTTGATTTCACTATTCATTTCAAGTGGTCCCATCCAGGATAACACAGATTTATTTTCTTTTTAATTCTTGGGATTTTCGCTCTGCTAGAGTTTCAGGGGGTAGTTTAAGATGGAAACAAACAACAGAACAAAGATACAACCAACAAAAAGTCCTCACCTCAGCATTTAGATCTGCTCCAGCATCTAGCAGCATCTGCACCATAGCCTCATCACCCCTGACACAAGCATACATCAGTGGAGTCATGCCCTAGTTCATTTTTTGGAGTTAAAAAACAAAGGAATTGACAAATTTAACACAGAACTCTCTTTGATTTTTTAAAACAATTATTCAAGTATATATCATCAAGACTAACAATATGTATTTAATGAAAGCCATTACCTCTGTTACACACAGGCCTATCAGAGTAGGAAAAGCCAACCATTTTTGTAAAAATCTCCATTTTTGTTGTCACTTGCGTTGACTGCTTGTATTTTTCATATTACCTTCAGTATGGTAAGTGGAACTAGGCGTGCCAGCCTCACTCCATCCTCATATACTAAACTGAGTATTTTTGTCTTTGGGGCCCCAGCAGAGAAATGTTTTCACCAAAGCAACTATTATTTCCACTGGTATTTTGAAAAGACAGTAATTCTACTCAGTTTTCTACGATCACAGTGTCATAAAATCTAACTTTTTAATTACTGAAAGAGCCTTGAAAACATCTCAAGTTTCTTTTAAGATAGGTTAGATTTGAGCACAGCTTTTTCAACACGGATACTGTAAGGGGCTGGAAATGTCAAGGCTTTGTATAGCACTCTCTAGCAAACAAGGAATTAATTTTAAATGAAATGCCAGATAGCTTTGTTGCAAGTTGCTGGCTCTAGGAAAACAAGGTCCTTCTTGGAGAAAAAGTAGATTAAGTGACCCTTCTATACAGAATCACTGCAATGCAATTTGTATTAATCTGAAATACCTGCTATGGCTGATCACCGTCTCCCTTAAGGTAAGTACTACTGTGGCTGTGGTAATGAATCCAGATGAAACCATGAAAAAAAAATCATTAAATCTACAGTAAATTGTAATAGCTGAAGCTGCTTATTAAATACAGTAGGGGGTGTTGACCAACAGCCACCAGTTGTTTTGCAGTAAATCTCCTGAAGCACGCATATACGTCTGATGCATGTTTTTAGCCTATGCTTAGGTCCCCCAGTAAATCTGCAGTCAGATGACAGTCCCTTTGCTGTTTAACCTCAGTGCTGCTCTGAAGTGATTTTCAGAGAAACTGGAGGTACTCAGCCTGGCCAGATACAGATCCATGACAATGCTTTCCCTAGCAGGAGCCCAGTACCACTATTTTTGCTGAATTACCCCACTTTTCCTGTCTGTATGCAGGGCTAAAGGTAGTGGGTTCTTATGTATGGAAGGGCTGCTCTTGTAGAGACAATATAAATTAAGGTTTGTCCCTGCAAGGTCCTTAGATCCTCCCTGAAACACACTGAGCATTTCCCAGGATCCAATCTGCAGTGTACTCATGGAAATGCAGAGTAAGGGAACAGTAAGGTATGGTACTTGGGGCCTCATACCATTATTAAGAAAAAACAAGTTCACCCCAGGCAAGGGAAGTTCTTGGGTGACTTGAAGTTACTTGCAAAGAGAATTTGAAATTACTTCAGCTACAGTCAATAGCAAAACATTTCCTTTGGCAGTCAACAAACACTACAGGAACAAACAGGACCATGAGAATTACAAAAAATTGTGTTTATGCCTTGAAACACAAGGATAGGATAGCAGTTTAAAATTAAATACATGTTCCTTTAACTATTTTTTCAATTTCTGTAAGTGGCATCATTCCATAATTAAGTCAAGTGTTCAGCACAAGGGGTCTAACCAGATCTGTAGAAAAAGAATTCGAAAACTGGGTGCCAGGGCTCCCCCCTGCAAGACACAGCACATAGGGAGCCATGGTGAAGAATCCTGTGGCAACACCCAGAGCCAAGGGTCTGCCTGGGAACCACACAAGATATTTTGATCCTGATGATGCTGAAGAAGGACTTACAACTGACTAAAAGGGGCCCAGAATATCATGCTGCAGTATCAGGGTTTTAAAGAGTTAATGAGGTCTCTAACCTCCCCTTCCCTTGGACTGCTGTGCCTGCTGCTTTTGCCTCTGCCAGTCCCCCCAGGCTTGCCCAGCAGCTCAGCCTTTTGCTGCAGCACCATTCACCCTCCTCTCTTTGCACGTGGGAGGAATGGATTTTTAATGAGCTCATCATTAGTGTTCCAAGCACACACAGGAATATGGTAACAATGTGCACAATCAACACAAAGGGCATTGGCTTTCGGCAAAATACAAAATTACTGTCTTTCTTTCAGCTTTGTATCACTTATGACTCTGTCCTGCAAGATGTGGGACATCTGATCCAGCGAAACATTTAAGCACAGGCTTAACTTTCACCCAAATAGGATGTAAAAGCAGGTGTTCAGAGTTCAACATATGATTAAGTACTCTGATGAACCAAGCCAGAGTGTTCCCAGTTTTCAGCCTGGAGGACAGAGGAAATATGCTGTGAAAAGTTTCCAGGTTGAGACTAACTTAAAATAATAATAATTTTAAAAAGTATAATGTATGAAGCTTGGAATGAGCTGTCTAAAACTGGGGTTTTTTGCGGGGAGTATTGCCCTGTTCTAAAGCTTTTCTCAGATGAATTCACAATATTGACTCAGACTGAACCTACTGAACAGAAATGCAACTCACATTCCTGGAACAGCATTCATCTCAGAAGACCTAAGTTCATGAACAGTCCGGCTCCTGTCCCAAGTGACCACCTCAGAGGTGGTAGCCACCTGGCTCCTGCCAAAGAGGATGCCACAGCTCTGGGAACATGCAGTGAGGAACTATCATCAGGGGCACCAAAAAAGTCAGGGCGCTCTATTTCATAAGGAAACATGGTCTGACCTCAGTGAGCATCAAAGTCCAGCAGATTGCTGCCAGGTAGCTGCAGAGGGCAGGTTTATCCCCAGACATAACCACTAGCCTCATTGGGATGTAGCTCCAGGGAAATTTAGGCTCTTCAACTGGTGGATGTTGGCCACAATGACCAATGGAGGGGTAACTGCTGAGATACTTTCACTCCTGCAAGGGCAGTTCAAACTGGGCTGAACTCAGTAAAAGAGTGCCAGCAACTGATCTACTGACAGGAGTTCTGTGGTGCACATGAAATGCATTGCAGATCCCGGAGCAGCATTCAGTGGAAGGATGTTCACCTCACAAAGCCCTGTCTCACACCACTGTTCATGGCATTGAAGCAATTTTAAGTATTCAGATCAACACTAAGCTCTCTTGGGATCTTCTGGCTTCACTCGACTCAGTTCAATGTTAAGGAGATTCCAGGGGTGCAGTCGCACTCATGCTGAGTTACCCCAGTACTAACAAATCAATACAACTCGAAATGACCCAACTTAACGCAGATGTTGACCTGTCAGAGCTTTAACTCAATGCAAAGTAATGCAGGAAAAGCATTAAGGTCCTATCTATGAATAGCTGAAAGCTGGGGCTCATTTTCTGTGATAAGCAGACAAAACTCCCACATTTCAGTTACCTCTTTAAATTTCTATCCCGTTACCTGTTCACTCATGCTGTTAATCCCATCTGGCCCCAGCAAGGATATGGCTTGTTTAACCAGATCCGTTCGGCCACAGTTGAGCATCCGAAAGCCGAGGTCTTGCTTGAACTTCGCCTCAGTGGCAACTGCATCCAGCTTCCGAGACGCACAAAAACAGTCGTCGATTCTGTGGATGTGAGAAATAAACTCCCTCAGAGGACAATCAGAGGACAGACCTTGCTGTCCCCAGGAAAATAATACTTTGCCCTGTCTTTGAAGGATTTAGGTCATGCACACATCCTTTGACCTGTATGTGCGAGGGAAATGCTGAATGGAAAATGATAATGCAAGCTAATGGAGATTGCCCTTGGTCTCTCTTTCATGGGACAAGTTATACATTTCATTAAAAACTGGGCAAAAAAAGCACAGCTTGCACTTGATTTTGTTTCCCTGTTTAAGCAATGCACAATACATTCTCATAACAAGTTTTTCTTTCTCTGCATGGCAAGGTTATCCAGTTCCCCTGATCTCTGAAAACTTTCAGTGACTTCAGTAAGCTTTGAATTTACATCAAATGGATGTATAATCCATTTGTTGACAATACAACAAAGAGAAAATACTGTCACTCCAAACACCTACAGCATAGCTCCAGTAAGAGGGAAACCTTTTTGGAGCAGAAAGTGCTAAGTCACAGAATCCCAGACAGGCTGAGGTTGAGAGGGACCTCTGGAAGTCAGCTGGTTCAACTCCCCTACTTAAGCAGGGCCACATGTACATCAGACCACCGTGCAACTGGGGACAAGGCAATCTTGCCAGGTAATCGTGGCAAAACACTGCAAATCCTTGCTGGCTGTGTCTGACACATCAGATATCATTCTTTTAAGGTCTTATTCAAACTGTAAACTGATATCCATTCCAAATAAAAGAAGGCCTAAGAGTTATTTGGCCAAGATGTGAATCTACAGCTCCAGAGAGAGCCAGGCAATTCAAATCTAATGTTTATCCAACTTGGTTTCATCTTGTTAAAAGACAGGTTTGCTTTTCTTTCATGCTGAGGAGTGTCTGGAGCAGAGGGTGTAGTCCAAATCCACAGTGCTTTTGCTGTGAACTTGGATAAAGGACTGTTTGGAAAAACACCGCTTTCATTCTACAAAAATGCTAGGTCAGAAAATGAGGGGCTACTTATGAAGGAAAGCCAAAATAGAGATCAAAAGTGAAAAAGTCAAGCATACATCAAATATTTGTTTTCTATTTCATATTTTAAAAAAAGCAGCAAATCAAAAGAAAAATACAAACAGCACATCATTATAATTTAAATTTCTTCTTCAAAGTTCTTTATCAGAGCTTTATAAAATATATAACACTGCTTAATATTTAACAGCAGCATGTAACAAATATGCTGTTTATATAGAAGCAGTGGTATGTAGCAATAGCTACCACTTTTCCTCTTTCAACAGAGGAAGGAAAGTGAGATGGAAAATACAAAGTGTTTTGATCAAAGCTTGTGCAGGTTTGAAACTGGCATCTGAGCTCAGGCTTGCTCTCTGCTGTGCTGAGCCACAACCAGTCTGGAGGACAACAGATGTTTGTTGATGTTCATTCTATGTGTTCAGTTTGGGCTTTGACTGCTAAAAAGTTCATGTCCTAAGAATGCAAACAAGGTATGCTTGGAGTATCACTACTCAGGGGAACAAGGATGATGTTTCATCACAACAGTATGCTGCAAGATTAATGGACGACACTCAGTCACAATAAACGCACCGCAACAGCAATAGCAGATTCTGCACCAGTGACATGCCCACAAGAGAGAGGAAGAAAGCAATGCATAGCAAGGCTGGGGTTTCTGCAGTAGTTTCTGACCGAGTTTAAAGAAAAAGCAAAACCAGCACAGATATGCAGGGCTGAGCTCACTGACACTGAGATCCATGGGAGCAATTGAGGCTAAATACATTCACACCATATGGCTCATTTCTGACACAAGAGCTACAGCAACATTTGATGCTTGTTACCCTTATCCATGAGATGCTGGAAATCATCTGTGCCCTCCTTTAATGCATGGCAAAGATAAAGCATGCTCAGAAGTTAGGTGGTGGGGGTTTTGGTGCATGGAGAGAGAGTCTGGACCTTCCAGCTGCAGCTGGCCATTCCCAGATGACTCTGGGCTCTAAACACGATGGTTCCTCAGCAAAGTGGAAAGATCTAGATATTCTCTGCAGAGGTGTCTGTCACTATGAATCACTGCCTGTGTTAAGTCACTGCTTCATAATTTGTACTGAGGTATATAACCTACACTGAATAAAATGGGTCAAACCCAGTGCTGGCAGAAACAGAGTTTCACTGACGTCAGCCCAGCTCGGTGCATGAAATATGATAGCTGATGATCTCCTCTTTTAAAAAAAACCAGATTTTGACCTGGGTTGCACACCCACACAAGGAAGGAAAGACCAACATGGACCTATCTCACCTACCATGTATGGGATGCCCAGATCTCTACACTGGCATGGGTTCAAAAATTACTTGCTTCTTCACTGGGAACTCCTTCATGAATTGGCTCTGGTCTCCTACAAGCATGTCAGTTCACCTGCTTACTATAGTCAAGGAAGGAAACCCATGAATTCCTGATGATATTGAGTATCAGCGAATTAGTACTCTTTAATCAGCTGGGGGGGATAAATGTCTTGGTCCAAGGGCTCCAGGATGCTACAGCTGTAAAAACACTGCAACAATAACATGGATGCAGGAGTGCCTGGGCTGACAAAGTCCAATCTACACCAAGTACCACAAAACAAGAAACCACAACTTAGTACCACTACCAGTGGCCCACTGCCTTTTTATACCCCAAAAAGGACCCATTGTGGGTTACAGCCCCAATTTATGGGACATAGCAAAGGAAACTATATGGCAAAATCTGATATAGACCACTGTCAGTGATCCCATTGTCATATGTTGACTAATAAAATGGATAGTGATCAAACTGGTGAGTTTAATAGAACAAGAGCATGACTCGAGGGAAAGGAACAGAGGATGAGAAGAGAAAGCACAGCAACATCTCAAAAAGCCAGAGAGGTGAAGGAGTTAAAGAAAAGGAGATTTAACACGTACTGATCAAAAGTAGTGACGAGACATCAAAAATGATCAAAAATGATTTGTACTACAAGTACAAATAGAAGAACACAGCATCACTTTTAACACTGGAGAAAGCCAACTAGGAAGACAGTACAGTAGGCAGACTGAGCAGAAACATTTCAAAATGAAAACTGAAAAATCAAAAAAACCCCCAAACCCATCAAAAATCAAACTTAAGCCACCACAGTGCTGCATTTTCTCTCAAGTCCTCTTTCATCCCATTCACTGTATAGTGTTGATTCCAAAAGAAGCAGAGTGTCTGCTCCGTATTACACTGTATAAAAGGATACTGCTCCATCATGGACACCATTCAGAATCATAAACATCAAAGAATGCAAGAAAAAAAAGGAGGAAGGGAATAGACACCCAGGCTTGACTTGATCAAGACTTCTTAACTTTGGACTGAAACAAACACACTGACAAGCTATGAAGAGGTGGGAAAGGGATGGGAAGAAGCTTGAAAAATAAGGCTGAAGAGGAACAGTTAAGTCAGCTAAATATATATAGGGTCACTTTTCAGAGCTGTGAAACTGTGCCTGCTAAGCAAGGGAAGAGAGCATAAGCGCAAAGAGAGCTGGAAACCTCCCCAGCTGCACAGTCAGTTCATGGCTCTTTTGCCAAAAAGCCTTTGTGATCTTTCCAAGTGCACAGGAGGCTGACACCAGCTCAGTAGCAGGATGTCCCCCCAAGGCCATCTTGGTTTGTTGCCAGAGTCTGCCAGCCAGCAGAGTTTATCCTTTCAGATGAGTTTCACCCTCATCAGAGGTCATCCTTTCCCTAAGACTTGCAGAAAAGGTGCATTTTCATTGAAGGGGCAGGGAAGGTTGATGAGAGAAGCAAAAGACCAGGGGGGCCAATGCTCTTCTCCTCCTCTTCCACCAAGGGACAGTCTCAGGATGGCAGGACATCACAACACCAGATGCTGGCTGGGTTAGTTGAACTTTGAGGTCTCCCAGAGGCGATACAGTAACAAAGGTAGGACTGATCAACATCCTTTGAGGGTGATACTCTCAAAAAAGACAGAGTCCATTCTGGATTTCCCTATTTCCTGTGGGGTTGGGCAGGCTCCTTGGCACCACCACCACTGTACACACAGTCTCACTCCCAGAAGTGAGATTAAAATTGAATTAATAATATACACTGATCCTAGTCCTTGTGCTCAACAGCAAATCCACCCCTTTTAATTCAGAGTTTCGATCACACAGACTGTCATCTCTCTAGCAGGTCCCTCCGCAGCGTGAATCAAGCAAACAATTGCCTTTATAAATAATAGGAAAAATAGAAACAAGTGAAATAATCTTGATTTTATATTTGCAGTAAAGCTGTGACCACATTTTTTAACTTATAATGCAATACGATTTTCTCCAAGTCCTCTTTTAATTCCTCACAGATATTGCCTCTACAGCAGTTATCTTCAAGATCATTACAGTGTTGCCACTGCACAGAATTAAATTTACCGTGGCTTTATATGGGGAATGCCATGGTAACATTAATTACTTGCAAATGGTCACTGTCAAACACTGCATGGTGACCATGATATTCTATCATATCCTGAAATACTCAGATCTCTGAAAGGAGTCAAAGATAATCTTCTTCATTTGTAATGGGTCCTAGCAGTACAGAAAACTATTTTCCTTCTCCCAAACTCCCATTATGAAAACATAATGCAGCACTTCTACAGCAGTGGTTTAAACACAAGGGTTTGGTTTGTTTTGTGGTTTTTTTTTTCATTTTCACTCAGACTGGCTAAGATAGAGTCTGTGCAGATCTTTAATAAGTTACTCATGGGTTGAATACATGTGGGAAAATGGATGATTCAAAGGCAAAGTGTTTCCATCGTAACTGGTAGATGCAGTTGATTTAAAAGAAATGGAGTGCAGACTGTATTGAACAGCAGGACAAACGCTCCCCTTTGCTGAAAGGAACAGATCATCACACTGATAGCCAAGCATCACAATCTTGTTTGTCCACCTGGGACTTGATCGCCAGCCCTTTCAATTAAAAGAATGATAATCTAATAATTAAGTCCATCACTTTAGCTCTGTGGAATTTATTCAATCTGTTCTAAATATGAATGAGGTCTTGAGTCAGAAATTACAGTTCAGCTGGTTGAAGTCTGGAAGGAGGCATATTTTAGCCAGCAGGATACATGCATTTGCAATGCTGAATTTCTTGGGGTCATGGATTGCCGTTTTGATCTGGGTTGCACAGCCCATAGCACAAAAGGGTCTTGTTCCTTGTCTGGGGCTCTTCACTGAGACTACAGACACAAACAAGAGTAAGAGCAAGAGTAGGAGCAGCAGACAATTTGATTTAAATTTGAGAGCACTATTCCAATGTGGACTATAATGTTGATATTAATAGACCTGCAATATATATAAATACTATACTGAGACAATGATTTGCATTTTCAGTTTTGGAGAGAGGGAAATATAAACACAAACATGTTGATCAAAGTGATGAAGAGCACTACTTTTTAATGTAGATACAGAAGATCTCCATTTACTTTAATCAGGAGCTAAATTAAGACAAGAAATAAATACTCCAGATATTTATTATCCAACCTCTTATTCTTGCCAACAGTCTGAGACTAAACTGGTTAAAAATACTGGAAAATACATTAAAGAAAGTGATGTGACTATCAAATCAAGACCAAATCTGTATTTCAAAACAGTCTTAGTATTCTAGTTCCACGTATATAGGTTGGGAACCATGTTCAAAATTGAATCTGAGTTCAGATTCCAAACAAGGCCACAGTATCATTGGAAAACTTCAGTACAGATTCATCTTTCATATAAATAGAGAGCACAAGACTTCACTAATAAGTGGAAGACAGTATGTTACCTGTATCCTGATTATTATATTCAGGAATGTAATAAAGGGACATGTAATGTAATATATTCAGGAATGTAACAAAAGGAACAGAGCATATGAAACAGCAGCAATGATCTTGCTTGCAGTGGGAAAAAGGCAGCTTGATCCTAAAGCCTGCAAAAATGCAAGTGTATTCTGCCCTAAAAGTGAAGAAGAACATGAGGACCAGGTCCTCCCCTTTCAATATTTTTTTTTTATTATTGTTGTCTTCCAGCAGACGGTTGGCAGGACAGGTTGAGATTCACCCCAGGAAACCTGTGCTCTACCTTTTAAGTAATAAAATCTCCTTCATATGCTGGCACCATCTGCCCCAGGGAACTGCTGGATTTTGTTAAGTAGCTTCTTTGCTACTGCTTGTGTTTTTCTATCTAATTACAGCAATAGCCATGGCTGGTGTTAAAGCAGTAGTGAAAATCTGTGGGAAGAACAAGAACATTCAAGAAAACTGGCAACTACCAACCGTCCCTACTTAAAAGTGGCTATATCTAATTAAACAGCAGAATTTCTTTGCAATTTTGTACTCTCTCTCCTTCTCCAGAAACTCAGCCCCTTACCCAGTACATTTTAAGAGAGAGTAAAGAACAGTGGAAATATTTTTCTGCCTTCAAATCTCTATTTATTACAGTCTATTTATATTTTCATGCTCTAGTACAAGCACAAGATTTCCATAAATAAAACATTAAATGCGACTCTTCTGCTTTCACTTTCAAGTTAGAATTGCATATGTGTGGTATAGTATTAGGATGACACAGCAAATGGTATAGCCTGCTCTGAAAGAACAAAATAACACATCTTCCCTTTCCATTACCATATTTTCCCCTTTCTACAGTCTTAAGAAAACTCTCTAGAATGAGCCAAGGATGCTCTCATGTCAAATAATCTTCACTCTTCAGATGGATAATCCTATTTTCCTGAAGAGCCTTCATTAAGAGGGATGGTCCCAGACAGAAAAGCAGACTTAGGTATTCCCAGGACAAGGCTAATTGGAAATTGGGACTGATTTTCAATTAAAGACCGATTTTCAAAGGCACTCAGTCACTGCATTTGCCCAGAGACCTTTCTGGATCACAGCTGTAAATGCAACTCTGAGCACTGGGTGAGACTGTGAAGGGCAGCAGCTGAGGGAGCATATGGGACTGGAGGGTTAATAAACCTGGTCCTATGCTGCAGCAAGGCTTGGATATATCTACACATTCAGTCTGAACTTACTCACTACTTGCTAATATTCACATACTCCTGTGTCCATGCTGTCCTTTAAATAGTATATTTTTCTTTCCATGGTGTTTACTCCTGATGTATTTCTGGAGAAGGGCCACATGTTCCCTCAACACCCACTTTGCCCAGCTGAGTGAACCCCTTTCCTCTAGTTTGTCTTCACGAGAACATTTTGTCAAAAATCAAATCACCCCAGCCCATTTCTTTCTACCTTGTCCAAAGTGAATATTTTCTTGACCAGGACACAGGATTTGTGATTCCACATCACTTCCTACCACTTTTATGTGGCATCAAAATTTTCCTGCTTCGACTGGAAATACCTCTCCCAATGCAGCCTCAAAATACATTTGCTTCTTTCATGGCTGAGGAAAAATCCACTTTTGTGGTTTACAATCATTCTGAGATTAAATACTGCTCTAAAGCCTTTCCCACCACCTTTCCAATACTCTGCTCTCAATATAGTATATATTATTCTGCATATATAGTGTATATCTTACAAATACACTGCAGTGTGTATTTTTCTATTTAATCTCCACATGTTTGCCTTCCATTTGTGGAAAACTGCATTTCATCCCATTTATTTTGTCCCAGCCCTCAAGGTCATCCACTTTTTCCTGGATGATTTCCCAAACTTCCTCTGTCAGGACAATGCCTCTCAGCATCATGGCATCAGCAAATTTTAGCTTCAAGAGCACACTGCTAAGATTTGTGCCAAAACCCTTTCTGAAAATTAAAAAATACCAGTTTTTAAGAGTGAGAGCTGAAGGTCCCAGCTTGCAACCCCATCTCAGCCAACCCAGCACTTGCCACTCCTCTTGAAGCCAGCCCCTGCTCACTTTCCAATTTCTTTTCTAACCCCCATCTTCTCCATCTTAATAGCTCTCTGCATGGACTGTATCGAATCTTCACTCAAGTCCAAATAGATGAAATCTACTGAATTTCCTTGGGGTAGAAAATCAGTTATCTTATCAAAAAAGTTATTAGATTAGCCTGGCAAGATCTATCTTTAGAAAATCTGTGTCACATTTTATCCCATTTTTCCCTCAACAACATGTCTTTAATCAGTCTTTGCTTGAAAAAACATTCAAAGGCCTTGCACTAACAGCCTAGAATTTTCCTTGGATCATTTTTCATCCTTTTCAAATGTTGGGCATTACTATTATTAATCCTTACAGTTATGGCATCACTCCAGGCTTTGTTAAAAATATTTCCCTCTGACCCCCTCATTTTGTGAGGCAGTTTTTTCTCTTTGTTGGGATAGAGGTTATCTGTTCATCCTGATTTGAGTGCATTAAGCTGCATAATTTGCTCTCCTTTTGATTACTGTTTTTCCATTTTCATAACCTTGTTGCTGTGATTTATTTTTCCAATAGGATTTTCTTCCCCAAAACCAGAGGCAAAGTATTCACTTAAGTTCTTGGGTGATGGCCTCTGTTGGCACTGATGCACACCTCTCACAGGTGTTCCAGCATCTTTACATCCTCCAGGATTGTCATGATATGTTGCCACCAGAAATGAAGCCCCCGACTCTGACAAAAAGCACAGTCTTTGTGCTGAGCAGTACAGGATGCTCCTCCCTTTCTCTGTTCCTCTGCTGTCAGCCTCCCATCCCAGATGTAGTCATGCACCAGCAATCCTCCCTACCATGTCTAACACATTGGGTTTTATTCGTTTTAAGCAGAATGGAGGAAGGAAAAGACATGCAAAGAACTTCTTGTGTTTAGCTGAAGCAAGGGGAAAAGTACCCCTTGCAGACGTGATTATAAGGAGAAGCCAAAACCAGGCATCTGTTTGCAGCCAGGCAGTTCCAGTGCAGACTGAACACTAATGCTACCTTATTGCAGTAGAAAGGCAGGTCAACACAGTTTTTACCACTATGTCCCTTTTTGACAACAAATCACCTTCATCCCTGATGTCTTCAAGGTCAGAACAGGGAGCAGAGCACCCACCTTCACCAGATTCATGCCAGCAGACAGCTACCTTGCACACAGTTCTCTACTGACTCCACACAGCTGCCCCAGGTGGCCCAAAGGGCCTGTGTACAGGCAAGGTTTTATTTAACTGTGGTCTCCCACTGTGATAATATCCTGGACACAACTTGGGTTGCCATCTCAGCTAGCTGTTGTGTATCCAGCACTCAATCCACCTGTGAAACCTACCTCCTTGCAAAAGGTGGAAACAACTGATCTGTCTAAAGCTTTCTCTCCTGGGGGAAGGTGACCATTTATATGCCTGTTCATCTCTGAAAGCTGGGGAAAGGGAAGAAACTTTCTGGCCCATCTGCTGCTCTGAAAATGAAAAGAAGTCAGGAAGGACACAGGCAGCTCCTGACTGATTCCAGCTTCCCTCACTCCTCTGCCCAAAGCAAGCACAGCTCTTCTTTCAGGAGATGAAAACATTGAAAGAAATTAAGGCAATGGATTTTTTAAAAAGGATCAGAAAAAGAGTGGAACAGAGGAATGAAAGGCAGAAAAAAAAGCAGAGACAATTTACACAGCCACAGATCAGGAACCTCACTGCTGGAGTATGTGATTGTGCTGGGAAGTGTCTCCACTACTCCATGCTGTAGTCCAGATAAGAAGCTGAACATTTGGGTTTTATCCAAACTGATCCTGAACTTCACAGCCTTTTGAGATCCTGCCAATCTCTCCCTCTGCCCATATGCAAGTTTTTCTCCAGCATGGAAGGTGATTTTGCTTTATGTGTTTGCAATGACAGGTTGTGAATCAACACAACAACCATGAAGTTATCACAGGGGACCACGGGAACTTTTGGGTTTAGGTCTCTATGTTTTAGGGACTAAAGAAGACCGTGAATGAAAAGCCTAGAAACTTAATCAGTTTCAAGGTTCCACTTGCTAAACTCTTACCATAAAAGTAACAAAATTTATCAAACTAACTGCATTTAAAACCCTCCAGCTTTCATCTGTCACACAGCTTATTTTAAAAGCCATCCCCTGCAAAGTTGTATTCCCCCATCCAGTGTTTGAATTTATGGAACTGATGCTCACTGAGGAGTTGAGAGTTGGAAAGGCACCCTCCCTAATGGGGAGGCATGAAGGATTTGTGTTTGGCTTATGACAATCCGGAGTGCTGAGGGTCTGCTGAATATAAATAAAAAATTACAAGCTGCAAAGTTTCAAATTAACATCCTCACATTATTCTTCAGAAAAGTTTGGTCCTTCCTTTGATCTCAAGATTACAGACAGACAGGGTCTTATTTGCAGCTACACAAAGAACCTGCTGCACTATAGTGGCAGTAGGCACAGACCTTAAAATAAAACCCAAAGCACATGAATAGTCACTTGCAGACCTCTGTCAGCACTGTAGAGAGACTGTCATTTTGAGACATCAATGGATGAATTGGGCCCCTGCAGTCAAATACGGGCATACTGCAAAGGTTGGTCTCTCTAAAATCCAGAATTTGTCTCAGGAATCATTTCTCTTTTTATTCTCACCTGATTAATCCCAGACTGCGTTCTTCAGGCTCATTCCCACTTGCAAGACAACCAGGACAACAGCAATCATTTGTGTTCTTTGTAAAATGAATTCTTATTGGCAACTTATAAACTAAATGCTGATTTGTTCCCCATAATTAATAAATTCTTCTGCAGTATAATACAACTCTCTACAAGTTCAAATTATTTTGAGACTCCTGGAAAATTGTCTAACAGCTGATGGCATATTTTATATATATATATATATATATATATATATATATATATACACACACAGAGTCAAAATACAACTTTAGGAGTGGTATACTGTAAGTTCTTTTAATCCTCAGATATTTAACTGTATCTACCTTAATTTTTAAGACAGAGGATGTAGGGTAGAAACATTATTGCCTTATTTGCAATCCTGCCTGAATACTTGGAGAAGTATTAAATTAATTGTGCCTTTTCAGAACCGACTGTTAGGTCTTCAGACAGTGTGTAGTACCTACACCTGTAAGTCCTGACATTTCAGTAGGGACACAAAATGCAGCACTTCTGGAAATGAGGGCCGAGATGGGAAGCAATTACAGGCAAGGTTTGAAATGTGAAACGCTCAAGATTTGGCTTTTGAAATTCAACATATTTCTTCAATTAAATATTGAATAGCCGCGACTATAAAAAGCCTATGTAGATCTCGAATTAAAGTATTATACTCTCTGGTGAAAGAGGAGGTCAAGGCCAGAGCCAACAGAAGGCAGCTGCTCCGATGAAGGTTGTCACAGCTAATCACGGGAATCACCCCTCTACTTTCTGTGCTGCAGGAAAGAATGCACCTACTGCTGTACGGACAGGCAGACTGCTGAAAATTGGGGTTTGGGTGAGAATTTGTGAAGCAATAGCAGTAAACAATTTCTACTTTGGCAGATTCAGAATGCCTTTTCATATAAAAATCAAAACCAAACATGTTCTTGACTCCAGAATGGCCCTAGATCCTACTTTTATACAAGTACACAATAATAAGGCAAAACAGACACTGAAAACATATCCTGGCAATAAATACTTTAAGACTCCATTAGAAAACCCAAAGGTCACATCTGATACGTGAAAAAGTCAAATTATCTAAGCTGACATTTACAACTGATTTGAACTGACATTAGCATGAAAAATACAATTTTACTGCAAGAAGTAGTCTTACCTATAAGTTTAAATGTGCCCTTTAAGCATTAATGCTGAAAACAAAGCCCTGAAAAATATCTGCAGCCCTGCCAATTACATTTCAGTACTTTACAGCAAAGCAACGTGAAGCAGACAATTAGCAGAAGGTTTCAGCCCCTCATTAGCAAGCAGAATCTAATAGGAAGAGGAAAGAAAACCACCACCATATGAGCTCTGATGAGCAGATTAGGGGCTCGATCCAGCTGTGAGATATTCAGGCACCCATTACCATTCAACCAGCTTATCCACGGATGTGAGCAAATACCAGGAGCTGATTTTGCAACACACACAGTGACGAGCCGGAGCATCCATGCGCCTCTCCAGGCAATAACAGAGCCCTCCGCCTGCCTGCTTGCTGTTCACCAGGAGAGAGAGACACATTTTGCACAAAGCAGCAGATTTGCGTTTTGTGGACTTACTTTAACTGTCGAGGTTCGCAGTCAACTCCCGGCAGCAGGAGCCTGGCTGCCTGCCGCACGTCATCGCTGTCCACCGAGAAACTGCGACGGTGCCCCGCGTGAGCCACGGCAACCCGAATCCATTCCATCAGGGGAGGCAGCACAATGAATGGCCTGGGGAAGCACACAAACATGAATGCTACAGTACCCTGGCACGGAAATGACAGGTAGAGAGAAAGAGACACCAGGGGAGTGCATGTGTGTGCGTGTGCATATATATGGGAGAATATATATTTATGGAGAGAGAGAGAGAGAGAGAGAAGGGATCAAGCAAAACGAAAGAATGGGAGAGCAAACCAGCTCAGCAATTTTCAAGTAGGTCTAAATGAAGATGTCTCACCCTGTCACCAGAGCAGGATTATTTGAAGAGTGAGATTTATGAGCCACGTTCATTTATGGGGCTCCTGTGAGGTCAGTGCACCCGCCTGGCAAGCCCTCTTTCCCCTCCTCCCATCCTTCACACAATGTAATCCCAAAAAGAGGGCATGAGCCTGGCACAGGACCATGTCCTGCTCTGGCTGACACACCGGCCTGGGTATGCTCCCCTGCCACTTTACCACAGGGATAGGAGAATGAACCTGGGCAGAGAGAGGGGATGCCCCCATCCCGAGATGCCAAGGATGGAGAGGGGATGCACAAGGAAGTCTCCAGCATCTCCTGCTGATGCAACGTGCACTTTGTGCTCAGCACGGAAAGTGGGGGACTTTGCAGCCGATGTGAAGGTTATCTTTGAGTGAGGTCAGAAATCAAAACCGTTTTGTTTCACTTTTAGGAGTATCAAACCACTACAGCTTTGGGTGCCAGCTGTTCTGCCAACTGGGCAAAAATATAGAAAACCAACCCCCAAAGTGAATGGTGGGCCTCTGGGCCACAGCCTCACCTTGAGCAAAGTTTGGGCACCATCACAGACATGGTCCTTCACTCCACAATGCCTGTGCAGCTCTGTGCCCCAGTGAGAGCTGCATAAGCCTTAGATGAAGCATGCAGCACACGATTTGCTCCACCTATGTTAAAAATTACTTGGGAACCAAGAGAAAAATGCCAAACTTAAATGAGAACCATAGCTTTAAGTCCTAGTTCAGAGATAAAACTAATAAAATGACTGCAGCTGAGCACCTTGAAGGTCACTGCAAGTCTCTTGCTTGCCTTTCCTTCTGCGGTCCCTTTTCATGGAAAAAGGGAAAAAACGCCTGTATTAGGTGCAGAGTAGGCAAATATTTTACATTTTAAATATACAACTTTACCTCAAAAGGATCTACCCTGAGAAAAATTATTTAAGAAGATGTTGATTCTGGAATATCTTTTCCTATTTATAGCTCTTTCTGCATTTATTTCCCTTTTTGAGGACTTGGCTTTACATAGCTCTGATATTAATATTCTTGAGGAGGGATGAGATATTTCAAAAGCACCGAAGGACAGAGAAACACTGAGGCCACTAACTTTCCTGAGGACGCCGGGTTCCCAAATCTCATGGGCACTTAAATGAACAACCTCTTTTTGAAATATGACATCTTTGGCCGACTTGCCACTGTCATCATTATTCTATTCAAACACATTGCCGTCACCTCAAGACCAGGCTGCATTTGTTTCCAAGGTTTTTTGCTCTCCCCAGACCTGCCACGGGCCACATAAGGAGGCAGATAAGGATGGAACATCTTCTCCCACAGCTCCCGTGAAACGATTTCCATAACTCAGCTCATTTGTCATGAGGGTGGCGGGAGTCAGAGAAGGGAGAGTGGGGAAGCAGGGGTGTATCTGCTCCTAGAAAGTGATCTGCTCCCCAGGGCATCTTAGGAGTAGAAGGGACCCTCTTCTGCAGCATTAAATAGCTGAGGACAAGTGATCAGCAGGAGTTTTTTCACCACTTGCCGAGCAAACAGCAGAAAGGGAGCTGCAAATCACAGTGGAAGTGTAAAACTGTACGTAGTTACAGACATAACTTGGTTCTAGGAATACAATTAAAGGAAAACTCAATTCGAGGATATGTTTTGCATGAGTGAACACTGTTTGGATCAGAGAAATGAAGACAGGCTTGTACAGAGCCTTCCTATAACATCTGCTGGGGGAACAGAAAAGCAGAGAGCTGTGGCTGAGCAGGGGACTCTGTGGTTCACACTTTTCCTCCTCTTGTGCAGGTCAGAACCCCCCAGAACAAAATCTGCCCCACCACAGTAAGGAGCAGAGCAACTAAAAATATCTACAGGAACTGAGATAACTGCACTATAAAATTGCATTTTTTTCCTTTCCCAGACTTGCAAGCTTCAACAGAGAAACAGAAATGAGCATGGCTATTTGGTGCAATAAATCCCAAAAGGGAAGAGAACTGGCGTTCTGCAGAAGCAGGGGAATTTTCTATGAAGTCCAATTTCAGTCCTAGATAAGGATGCAGAGTTCACTCACAATATATTAGATTCCTTTTTCCAAGGCAGAAAGAAAAATCATCACTGCATATTTCAGCATGTTAGGGAATTTGTATTTTGAGAAGAAAACCAAATATGTCTGAGTGCAATAGGTTAAAAATACCCTTCAAGAGCCTATGCACCATGTGAAGGGGATTTTTTTTTTTAAATACTGCTTGTGTGCCAAAGAAGAAAGAGGAACACTAAGTTATAAGGGTGTGACAACCCACAAGACAATGTGACATCAGCAAGAAATATTTCACTTCTCAAATGGCACTGTGTGAAAATGGGTTAGGCAAACGCATCATATCACTGGTGTATATGTTGATTTATCTCTGGTACAAAGGCAGGTAACAAACAGGAGAGTTCAGTAATAATGTGTTCAAGAGCAGATAAATAGCAAGTAAGTCACCTAGTTATATGCTTTGGAAGCATGTCTTAATTAAACTAATCTAACCATGGTAGGAACATGCTGGGCTTCTGCCTCAAGGATATGGAAAGTCAGGAGCAGCTCAACTGCTGCAGAAGCACCTTACCTGGGCTGCAGGTCAGTGAGTGCTCTGACCTCCTCCTCCTCCAGCCTATCTCTGTACTTGTGCTTAACTTCAAATGCATGCTTCCATCCTCTTTAATTCCCTGCAGTTCAAAGTTAAGCATGGACTTAAGTAGTATCCCCCAAAAAAGATGTTTTTTGGCACAGACTTGTATTTTCCTGAGCTGACATCTAAATGGAAAAACATGCCAGATCAGGAAGCAGGGAGAGGTCTCTGCACAGAGCAATTCCCATCCCACGCGAAGGAGCTGGGAGGTGGAGGAGGGATGGAGGAGGCCAACATAAAGCAGATCCCAGAGGGCTGGACCCTTCTGGGCCCTGTGCCCCTGTTCTCAGCAAGGGGGTAGCTGGCTCCTCTCGGAGCATGCCTTCATCAGAAAAGGCAATTATGAGTGCTCCACAAACCCTCACATCTCTGGTTCTTCTTCCCACGCAGCATCCTTCCTTGTTTCCTCCTGCTGCCAAGTGCTCCTCTCATATCTATTTTTGGACAGCTGGAGGACCCATAAGCTCCTGTGCCCTGAAGACATCTGCAGGTAATAACCTGCTGGCACTCCCCCACAAGGGACAACCATTTGCCTTCCTCTCCTGTCCTGCTATCAGACATCCCTTTCCTCATCCCCTTCACACATCCCAGCTCCCTGCCCTGCCAGCACTCTCCCTCTGGAGTGGGGCCAACAACCCCTCCGTATCCAATGAGATATCAAACCTATCTTGGTTTTCATGGGGCTAATGTCTCTGGGGCACTTCAAATTACAAAATGGCTCATCAGAAAAGCAGGTATTATGGAGGGGAACTAAACATAACGTGTAATCCTCTCTAATCACACCATCTTAACCACATGAGGGCTTGCCTAAAACCTGCACTCCCTCCAGAGACATGCACAGCCATCCTGGGCTGCCCACCATTCCTGTCCCTCACTTGCTGACACACAGAGATATTAAAAGTCCTGTCATGCATATGCAATAACTCAGGCTTTTTCATTATTATTAGTGTAAGTAGTACTGTTATTGTTATTGTTGTTATCGGTGGCAGTATACCTTTATATAAACAAGAGAAATTGTCAGATGAAAGACCATGAGAAATGTGCACCATAAAATGCAATAGGATGCTTCATTATTTTTGCATGGGTCTGTGAGAAGATGGATGAAGCTCCTGTCTGGATACCACCTGCTGCAACGTCAGAGCTGCAAAGCACTAGGGCCAGCACTCTGACAAATCCCAGCTCCAAAGAACCCCTGGCCCTGGTTTTTCATTGTCTCTACCATCTCCACAGAGTGCAGACTCCCTGCTGGCCACTGACCAGCTTCAAAGTCTGCATTCTGCCCAGTCCTTCAAGGGCAGAGCCACTACACACACAACCACTCCCTTCTGATTTCCCAGCAGCTGGAGCAGTTCCTCCCCTCCCCAGCCACTCTCTCTCCCCTATAGCAAGTAATCCACCTTTTTGGCAGTACCCCCCTTGTCAGGAAAGCAGTGTCCTGCCTCACTTCCTTCTCCCAATTCCCACTGTGGGAGTGACTCCTCAATCGTTTCTGCCAGATGATGAAAGTCCCAAACTGGGAACTATTGTCTGTCACCTCCTCTGTTGTGCAGACTTAAACTGCCTTCCTGATGACACACTCATCACCTTTGAACACCCCTCAGCCAAGCTCAGTCCTCCCACGCTGCTGTGGCTCACCAACCCTGGACAGGCCACCAGCCCCTTGCTCACAGTAGAGCCTGCAGCAAACTCCAGGTACAGGAGCTCATCAGCACACAGGAGAGATTTCCCAAACACAGTGCTCATAGAAAAAAAAATCATTTTTTCAAGTGCAGCACAGCAACCTCTCTCTATTTCCAGGGGCACTTCACACTGCTCTTTTTCAGACACCTATGGAGCCCTTGCCCTGCCACCTGCGCACAATCGCTGCCCATATTAAATCAAACTCTAGGGAGGGGAGTGGCTTGATAGTCTGTATCACAATAACAGACAAATTCCTGAGGGCTAATCCTATTTGGACATGAATTCCCACAACTATCTCCCGTTGTCTCTCCCTCAGTTTCACCAGCTGAAGTGGACACAGCTGAACAGACTTGACCTTGCTTTAAAGCAGTTCAATTGTTACAACTGCTTCGGATGATTTCTGTTTGCAGGATCCTTTAGCTACTGAGGAGGATGGTAATGTTACAGGTGTTGAGTTTCTTCTCACTCCAGCCAAGGAATGCTGACTGCAAAGCTTTGTGGCAATGGCTGGAAAATTGCTACACACATATCGCTGCTGTTTAAATTTTCAAAAGCAATCAAGTAAGACTTAAAGGTGCTTCTGAGAAGCATAAGGCTGTAGTTTTACAAGTAAAAGCCTATCTAGATAAAGGTAGGGAGATGTTTCTTCTTGCACATATGAGTCAGCAGCTTTAACACTGTAAAAAGCTCTTTACATTTGTTTTGTTAGTTCATGTTTTTCATGGGTGGTTTTTAAAGAAAATCCCAACATATAAATGGAAAAGCCTCCACAGTTCTGACAGATTTCATTTAGAACATATGATTAAACTATATATGCAATGCTAGTCCACTTTTAGCCTTATTGAAAGATAGAAAAGCATATTTTTTTCCAACGTATAGAGCACATTTTAGACGGGTTTCTGGGCTGCAAAATTCATTTATAGTTACAACATAAGCTCTTTGTCTTCAGAGAGAGCAAATACTTTTTTGATGCCTTCAAAAAGCTGCCAGTCCAATCCTTTCCAGAGACCCAGCAATTCTGACTGATGCTCCATGCTGAGTTCATGCAGCTACTCCATGCTAGGCAGCTCCTCTGCCACCCCAGAAGTTCAGATAAGGGTGACACAAGCAGCCAGCCTCTGACAAAACCAATTCTGCATTTTCTCCAGGCCAAAGGGTGAAATCTCCATGCTCTCACACAAGCAGTGTGTCACCCTCAGGGAGACCCACCCAGGCAGAGGGAGGGTTTACCCTCATGCTTTTGAGCACCAGATCATTGGTGCTCCCAAGTCCACACATAGGTATCTGCAAATCATGGTTTTTGAACCTGCATCCAGTGTGGGAACAAGCTGTCCCTGTTGCCTCTCCTGCACGGAAAACATTAAAGGCCAAGACTTGAAACACAACTGAGTCAAAGTGATGACTCAGCCAGCAACCACAACGGGGAGATATTTCACTGGCAGTTTTGACATCAGATTTGACACTACTGGCAGTGGCATAAATCCCTGAGGGGACGCCAGCATTCGGAGTGCAGCACAGGACAGCCTGGATACCATGCTGTTATCACAGGGCTGCACACAATTTTCTCTATTTAAAAAATCCTATAGCCATCCCATGGACATCCTAAGTCCAGCTGGATAAATTAGATGTAGAATACAACCCCAGCCCAGCAAGGATATGCAGTGTAATAGCCGAGCTACAAATACTGCCTGAACTATTTCTCGTGACATGTGCTGTCTCACACGCTGCAGGCAGCTGCCAATACCATTGCTGAAGGGATTTTTAAAAAGGGAAGTTTGATATTTAGGATGCAAACCTAGAGGATTTATATAAGGATGTATTTGGATTTCTTTTCAGTTCCCAGTCGAATCAACTCTAGTCTTAACTTTGACTTCAGCAAGGCTACGGCTTTATCATGTGAAGTTTCCAATTAAACAGTGGATAAAAACAGATAGGGTTACATGGGACTATGGCATACTGGCACATCAAGCATATGTAATCCCTTCTGCATATACAGGTTCATTCAGGTTTCATAGCAGAACTTCCATATTCCCAGTGCTTTACCTGTTTCTCATTAGCATTACCCACCATTCTCTCCACTCTCTGTGGTCTTTGCTGAAGACTGCCCTATCCATGGAGTTTGTACCATAACATAATTTAGATCAGGGACACATTTCCCTAGTGATCTTTTTACTGAAACTGTCCTATGGGTATAATCTGTACTGCAGACACGGCTGTAGCAATTACAAAAATGTTTTGAAAGAGTTCCAGTTTTTTTATAGCAGTGGAACACTCCTCTCATTAAGGGGGCTGCATCACATTAATTAGCCAGGTACGCTAATAACTATCCAGAGCACGAAACAAAATTCAGATAACTCAAACTCTCTCCATCAATCACAAATGATTCCAGGCTACAATTTGCACACATATACACATGCAGGGACGTGTATTTTTTTGTGTGTGTGTCCATGTGAGCGTGCAAGGCAGGCAGAAAGATAAAAAGCAAGCAATAATAGCCCATGGGAATTTCCTAAGGGATTGCTCCACATATAGGGAATAGTATTTAAGGAAAAGTAAAAAGAAGGTTAAAACCAGACACGTATCCATCAACTCAATTAAGATGCAAGGAGAAAAGCTAATGGCTGCCAGGTGGTACAAGGAGTTAACGCTCCTGCAAGGTGCAGCAGCAGAGGAAGCACTGGAGAAGGAGCTCTGCTGTCTGTGAGCAGAATTAATGGGTGGTTCTGGACCGGCTGAGCTGCTGAGCTGCAGCTCCTCAATGAGTTGTTAATGGGGAACATGGTAAGTTAGGAAGTAATGAGGACTTTGTCAATACAGCTGTGGATAAAAGTGGGTAAGGAACCACTTAAGGAAAAAAACATGACACAAATCTGCAACTACAGATTCTGCGCTTTCCGGTGCTCAAGAAATTACTTGCAATATTTTTAGAAGCATTACAGAGGCTGAGAAGCAAAACACAACCACGGGACAGATCTTTTTATTAAACTAGAAGCAGCAAGCAAGAAAGAAATCTTGGCAACAGCAGCCTCATCTACAGTTCCTTCTCTTTTTTTTTTTTAATTCCTGGGAAAGCAAAAGAATGAACAAACCTAAATAACTCGCACTCGCTGCAGGTGGAGGCACTGGAGGAGCACTGCTTTTGTACGAAACACCCAGCACAAGATAAATGGCTCCATCACATCCTGGCTGGGTGCATTAGGGAAGGGGGACCCCACAAACAGGTCCACCCCTTCTCCATACCTCCATGCCTGCCAAAATAGCCATCTACATGGTACCCATTTGTCAGCAGAACTGGCTTGTGCTGGTGCCAAAAATTTAGAGAGTTTCTGCCAAAGTGACCAGATTGAAAGAATATGAATTTGGGGCGGGAGGGGATCACACATCCATCTTATAGTTGGGTTTGTTGGCATTTAGAAGGTGGGGAATGTTTTTCACGTTTTCTGAGCAAACCTGGCCTCTTTCCACCTCCTCCCCCTCCCATGAAAGCCGACTCCCCCCTGCAACAAGTTTTGCTATATAATTTTTCCCTTTTATTTTATGTAAAGACAAACACTCTTAAAACATACCGCATTCTCATTTCTTTACCTCCATGAAGAGTAAACACAGAGAAAGGCTCCCTAGAAACAAAGTGCTGGATTTATTCAAAGGTAAAAATCCCATTTTATGTGTCCCCCAAGACTCTGAGGGAGGTACTGCTTTTTGAGCTGGAAAGTGCTAAGCCAGGCAGCAATGCCACCATGCTGGATTCCTCTCCCATATCCAGGTTCTGCAGAAGGACGTGTAGAGCCTTTGCAGCTCCCTACCTCAGCCGAAATCCAGGTGGGCTGGCGTTGGGTGGGAAGAATGGGATGGTCTTATGATGCCACCAAGCCCTGCAACTGCTGTCAAAATTCTCTGACTGCATCCCACAACCCTCTCCATCCTGGGCCTGCACTATCAGGGAGAAGGGGGCCAAGTCAGTAGCCAGCTTGGCTTCACAGGAGCCAAGGGCAACCCCTATTTCATGAAAATACTGCCTACAGCCAGATCCATACAGTCCTGGATTCTCTGCACCAGCAGGGACACAAGAAAGGCCAAGGATGGGGAAAGATGCCTGGACATCCTTGCTTCCTTCTGGGCTTCTTCCAAAATAAAAGCAATTGCCACAGCTGGAGAGGGAATATGTCACACAGATACGCCACAACTCTTGCAAATCTTCTGCATATAAGTGTGCCATGTTTAACAAACCCATTTCCCTGCAACGCACAAAAACCCATCATGGAAACCGAAACCACCAGAATTAAGTCATGGACCACAAAGCAAGCCTGCATGTAAAAAACAAAAGGTAGGAAATGAGCAGTAAAGCTCCTCAGAGCACTAAAGAGAAGTCAGCTTCACTGTTGTCCTTTCTGAGCAGTACAGGATGGTTACATCCAGCTGATTAAATGCCCAGAACTCAGCTCCATGGAAATATCCGGGCTCACACTTAGCCCCGCGTCGCTCCCACTCCAGCACTAAGTACTAACGCATGTTTGATTAGGCAACAGGAGACGTATCTGCTCCTTCCAAAAGTGACCACAAGCTCTTGGCAATAACACTGAGTACTTGCTCCGGCCCTCACCGCACGCCGCAGGCATTACACTGCCCTGCCAAAGGAAGACATCCTGCCAGACGGAGTATTCAAAATAAAGCAAAGAACGATCGCTTTAAATAATCAGCATGTCAAGTGCTCTAAGGAACAGGACTTGCATTAAGGCGACCTCAGAGAAAGGAAAACCTATTAAAGCAAGTGCTAAAATATTCCTGCCCTTTTCACTTCTGCACAGGGAAGTCTGAAGAAGTCTTACAAAACCAGAGGCTCGGCATTATTCACTCCTATGTTCCCTCTGGTTCCAGTGCCATTATGCCCACAGATGGAGACTATAGATCAGGTGAAGGTATTTTCTAATTTTTTAAATTTTTTTTGTGCATACTAACCACTCTTGGACACGAGTTAAGCCTTCCACAATAGCAAGGCTGGATGACAAATCATGAAATTAAAAATAATTTAGAAGAAAAAAATAAAATTCTGGATTCTTGTCATTTCCCTTCTGTTTTTTTTTTCTTCTTTGGAAATAACAGAACAAAAAGCGACAAACATGCTCATGGAGAGACCCAAACTTGAAAGGAAACAAAATGCCATCCAAAGGCAAATGGCAAAATTCCCAGTAACATCATTAATGCCAGGGTTTCATCTGGTATGGTCTTCTGTGAGTGATACAAAAGTATGTCAATTTAGATATCATATTATATACCATTTACAGCTACACATACAATGACATCCTCAAATGCTGCTTTTGAGATGCAGACCTCACACTGAAACAATAACCGAGCCACACATGCACAGCTCTTGGGGCACACGTGCACATCAGAGTTTGGCTCACAAGTACACCCCAATACATACATTGGGATGTAAATGTGGAACCCAACTTGACAAATCAGCTTGCATTTGCATCACCACAATACCCATCCTAAAAACTAATATCCATCACTTTCCAACCAACCAGCACCAGCCACTCCTCTCATCCATCCTGGGGGTGCCTGGTTTACAGCTGGTGAGAAGTGTGGCAGGGAAACAGCACACAGTTGGAGACCTGTGTTACTAGAGGGTTTGCTGGGCTTTTGAGAGGACATGGATTTATTTTCTTGGTCAGCAATCTGTCCTGGTTGCTTTCTGCAGTGCCTGGGTGCAGAGCTGCCCTGCACTATGGCACCTGCCTGCCAGTTTCAGTGGCACCTCCTTCTCACCTTACATCAGACCCTGAGTCATGGCAGGGCTCCAGGTGTGCCTCCCCTGCCCTGGCCATCCCCAGAGCAGGGACAACAGCAGCACAGCTGGAACTTGCCACGTCCCTGGCCAGAGCAGCCCTGAGGTTACTCCTGTGCCCGGGTACTCAGTGCGGCTGGAGCCCACTATCTTTAATGACTTCTCCTTTCTACACACTACACTCTATTCATTTTCCACTTCCCCAATCACAGCTGCTGAGCCATATTAGCACGCAGAAAAAAACCCCACATTTAAACCCAAACCTGCTAGGCCAGAAATAGAAGTTCTCATTTTCTTTTCCAAAACACAGAATAGCTGAGCAACAACGAAAGGAAAAGGAAATCTCTCTCAAGTGCACATCTGGAACCAATTTGCTGTATGTAGCCACTGGGTGTCACTTTTGATATATATTGGTTCGGCCATGCAGCAGTTCAGCGAGAGAAACGGATTTCAAAGAGGTGATCCTAAACCAAACCAGACTGCTCTGCAGCCTCTCGCGCGCAAGCTGTAATTAGCAATTAGCCAGCCGGGCTGATTTATTAACAAAACGTCTTCACCACAACATTAAGCACGGTGCGGTGGCTCTTACCTCTCGGTCTGCAGCGTGACTTTTGATGGCTCCACATTGGGGTTTTCCCACTCCATCTGTGGACAGTGCATGAAGTAGCAAAGGGTGTAGAGAGCCTCTGGCTCCCAGTAGAACGATCCCTGCTTCTGGTGCATTGGTGTCCCATTCCCGTGCTGCTTGGCATTGAGGGGCTGGAGGTGATGCATTGCTCGAGACACCAGGTCGCCTGGAAAAAAGCAAAAGCTGGGTAAATGCCAGGCTTTTCAGCTGCCTCTCCCCTAAGTTTGCAAACTGAAAGGCACGCTGGGTTGTTTTTTCCTTCCATTTAACCTCACATATGCAAACAGTACAGGGTAGGACAGGATCCTGTGTGTTGCTCGTCACCAGGCTGAACTTTGCCTGGTGGTTTACATGGTGAGGTGTGACATACCCAGGCCACAGACAAGCCCACAAAGGCCTGCAGGAGACATGTTTCTGCAAATATGGTGTGTGGGCAGCATTAGGCTGGCCCATCTCAGCACCACTGGCAGAGCTGGTATGCCGAGGCCAGGACCACAGCTACTGACTGGCAGCCTTTGGAGGATGCCAAAACCCCACAGCCCCAAAAAAAGACCAGTGGGGACAATGCAGAGCAGCACCAAAAGCTGCATGCTCCTGATCAGAGAGTGGCAGGGAAATCCACCTCTTGGAATGAGGAAGGAGGCAGTCAGATAATGCACAAAGCACTGCAGGAGCATGCAAATGTGCATGTGGGTGAAGAAAAAAGGGGAAAAATATTGTTAAAAAACAGTATCAAAAATGTGCAACCAAAATTCCACTTTTTGAGCCCAGACTAGGCTTGGAAAACCTCATGTTAGCAGAAAAGCAAAACCTGTGAAGTAGGTTTTACCCAGCCCCTCAGGTTTCCAGAGCACAGAAAATGGCCAAAGAAGATGATGCTCATTGTCTCCCCTGTGCCAATGTGGTTTAGGCCACTTCCTCGCAGGGAATATATGGGAATCCAGCACAACAAGTGGACTGGGATCAGCAAAGCCAGCCAGTGAGATTAGCAAGCAAATATATGGGCAAGCAGCAGTGAGTCTCTTAGCACAACACTGATGGTAACTAATTAACTAAAGCATCTCCCTCTGAGGCAGTGAATTTTACCTTTGTTGACTAGTGACCACTCTATCAAAGGCAGGGAAACAATTGTGGTTATAAACTGCCTGTTTTCACATGTTCAAATCACTCTGAGAGTGCTTTTGGGGGAAATAATGATCTCGAATCTAATCAGTTGGTTTGTTTTAAATGAAAATCTGAGCAAGAGCCCTTTGGGTCATTCTTAATCTATACAAAATCAAGTGATGGGGAAAAGAGGACATAATTTTCCTGTGCTAAGAAGAAGTCACGCATTTTCTCTTATTTGCTTTTCCCAAGGACCACTGAGCAATGAAACTTGGAAGGAAAAGTTTAAAAGGTACACCAAGGTAGGAATATAAAACCAATATGGGGGGTGGGGAAGAGGGATAATGAAATCTTGGGCAAACTTAAAAGAGAACCACTCTGACTGTGTGCACAGCAGAACTACGGGTTTTTGCGAAATCCCACCCCTGTGAATACAGCACATCCCCCCTCTCCAGCCTGACTCACACAGACAGTGCTGCTATGATAATGTGTACCAGGGGGAGTAGAAATGTCTCTCAGAAAAATCTCAGCCCAGTCCTCCAAAAACATAGCCTTTAAACCATGAAGAGAAGAAAACCACTGGCATGAGGAAACTGCCGAGTCCATGATTTCAGGGTTTTGACACAATTTTTTGCTGCACTCTGCAATATTCTTCTGATTCTAAGCTTTCATTTAAAAATAGTTTCTTTTCTCTCTGCCAGGAAATTGTCATGATAGGACCAATGTTGCAGCCTTGCATGCTTATAATTTCCAAGAGAAACTGCATGTGGAAAGCATGCAGGATCAGGTCCACAGCAGGAACAGATGTGCTGCTGAAATGACTCCCCAGTCCTGCACAAAATTATCTGCAGACAATCAGAAGCAGCAGGAAAGTTTGGGACCCCCTTCACTCAGCCCACTCTAGTCACAGCAGATGTGCTCTGCCAAGTCTAGCACAGGCCAATTTAACCGCTAGCAGCCTTGTTGATAGTAAATTCCTCTCTCTTTCTCCAGAAGGAAAAAAAACTACATAGAAGTACTGGCTGCAACATCCAGCTTTAATAATAATAGCAAAGGCAGAGTAAAAGCACTAAATTCAGCCTGTTCAGACTCAAGACACTGTAGCACTGAAGCATGTGGTTAAAATTAAACACATGGCCAGTCTTATTTCAGTGGATTAAGACAGCAGACACCAGAGAACACCTCTGACTTTTGTACCAAACGATGAATAAAAATCAAGATGCGAGTTAGGCCCAGATTCTGGCAGTAGCATTACTTCACCCCACTCCTCCCCCAGTGCTGGGGTGATGTGACTTCAATGACACATCCAGGACCAGAGGAAGCTGCATGGTGAGTAAGGAGGGAAAGCAGCAGCAAGAGTGACGTGGGTAGGGTGGGCAGCTAAGCCTCATTGCAGATAAAAGGCTGGAGGAACTCGAGCCTTGCTCAGTGGCAAAGCTCCCACTCATATCAACAGGACCAGGAGTTCACCATTTTATTCTGTATTTTCTCAACTGCTTCTTAAGAAACCCAAACCAATTCATACCACAAAAACTGAATTAATGCTTTTTATGTTTAAGCCTCATTTAATTACATTATACCAAAAACTGATTTGCTAGATCTTGCTTTTGCCTATGCTATCTTCCTTTGCTATGCTATCTCTGGTCACATTTGAAGTAATTTCTATATGAAAAATTATAACATTTCTTTATCAGAGTCAACTCCAAGCTTAAATAATCAACACCTGTAAAGCATCGAGTTTCACAGAGAACAGTAAATAAGCAAAAAAAGCTCCATTATGATATTGGTGCCCAACAGGCAGAGCACTAGAGGCAGGACAGGAACTGTTTTATTCCACAGTGTAATCTCAAACAATCCAATACATGCCCTAGTGCCCTTTGCCTCCTCCAGCCACATCCAGTTACAGTGCAATTCTTCCGGGCAGAGACTGCCTTTGCATATCTGTGCTCCAGGATCTTTGCCAAGAAGGCACAAGGAAGCTGACAGGCGCACGCACACACTGTATGGTAGCACTTATGCAAACTCTGTAAAACAGTGCAACATCTGGTTCTAGGTGCTTGTGTGTTGTTTTCAATCCCTACCAGGTTTTGCTCTTTCTATTGTTACTTGCTAATATGCTTTTGCTCCTCCATTTCCTTCCAAAGAATATACCAAGAGTTGAAACTCTCTTTGATTCCAGCCACTGCACCTCAAAGCCCATGGATGTGAAACCAGCTTCATGAAGAGACTCACTGGTCTGCTCTCCAGCAATCAGCCAACTCAAGTCTCATCTGGGAAACATGCTCTCCTTGCCAGATGTAAAAGCTGTGGTATATCTGAGCAACAAGGGCAGCCTTGAATTTGTGACCAAGCACACAGAGATAAGCCCCCTTCACCACTTCGTGTTAGCCATGCCTGCTCTTCAGAGCCATGCTCAGCACAGAAAGGCTCAGCAAGGGGAGGTTACCTGCTTGGAGCACTGCTGGTTCTTCTGCATTTTTTTGGCCTTGAAAATATGTCTCAGCTGCATCAACTGAACACATATGAAAGACCAATAAATTCCTCAGTGCATCATTTCCAAAAAAAAACACATCAAAAATAAAAATCCCAGCAGCTGCATTGACCTTGTAACTCCATGGATGAGGTTCCCGAGGGCTGTGGCATCATGGCCCAAGGGGCTCGGCAGGGATTCCTGCCTTGCTCTCCACTGAGCAAATTCTCACTCCTGTTCCACCGCCTGAGGAACAGACTGGGGAGATGATCTGCCTGACAAGAGACCTTGCCAATTTTGTTTTGTTTTAAAATTAAACTAAATGAAAACTTCCGTAATTTATGCAACATAAGCCAGGCGAGCCAAAGCACAAACTGCTTTGCAGGCAGAGCCAGGCAGATGAAGACACCACATTGTGCAGGGTAAACACAAGAAAAAAAGAAAAAGAAGACCAAAGTGGGGGGGACATTTGAGGACATTTTTGTTGCCAAAGCTGGGAAGCCACAACTAGAGGCCAGGCTCCCAGAGGGCAGCAAAGGCAACGGCAAGCCCCAGGCTGGCACTGCCTTGCAGCCCTGATTCTGGATGGGGAAGGACTCCAGGAATGTGGCTCCACACTGGAGCTTTTCAGCCCAGAGGAGAAACGCCGTGCCTTGCACACTGGCTACCAAAAAGCCACGAAACCATCCCTACACTGCAGCGTGGAGAGCTGCCACTGCAGCTGCCAGCATTTCATCCCTTCTATTAATAAAAGCAGGGTTCACTCATTGCTGCTGCTGTCAGTTCAGCACAGCTTGTGAATGCAAGGTCCACATACATTTGATTTAAGGATTGAAAATATTATGTAATGCGCATGTTCTGACATGGGCCTGGTTTAAGGCAATACTGAATATTTAAGGAACAGCTTCACTGACTTCAAGCCAAAGATATGATGTGACAGGGAAAGTGAAGCTGCTCCCATCTGTATGGGGGTGGTATATAACATACAACAACACACAGCATGCAAGTGGGCAGCTTGAGCCCTCTCTGCAGTGACCAGTGAAGCTTTTTTTTTAATGTGTTTGGCTTCAGTAAAAGCTATTATCAATGCTTTTACTATTTGAGAGCCCAATGTTTAAAGAATAACACATCTGTTTCCAATTTTGGAATGGGGAGGGCACAGAGGAAGCAAAAAGAGAAGGAAGAGAGAGAAAATGACAGATGCCCAATGCCCATGTCTGAGAAGCTTCCTGTGGGATTTTTTGATCTGTGATGATGGACCTGATCATGCAAACCTGCCTGCCTAGGAGCAGGCTAACTGCTTTCAGAGGGATAAACTTCAACAGCCAAAACTATTCAGCTGGGTGCATGCCTCCACAGCCACGACCCTGAGGTGAATTACATAGCTGCTCCCCTATGACACCTACCTTGAGTTTTTCTTGTTCCAAAAACATGTTCTAAAACTACCAGAACAACTTCACAATGATACTTTTGCACGCTGAAAACAAGCATCAGTTTTTTGACCTGTGTCTTTCCTTCAAAATCCAGGGGAGAGAGGAGGGAGGATCTGTTTCCATCACAGCTCTCTTCTCACCTAACGTCCTATTAGGGCACTGTGTGAAGCTGAAGGCCATGTTTCTAGCGTAACAGCATCCTGCAGGCAGCATCCATCAGTTTGATAATGCTTGTCTGGTCATCCTTCCAACTGTCCATGACTCCTATGTCCATGACTCCTATGTGCATAGCCTGTGCTCGGGAATCATGCCCTGCTTTGAGGCATGTTGATAGGAGCAGTGTTACTGCTTTGCTGTGCTACCTGGGTGAACATTTTCTCCTGCAAAGAGGGGGACAGAGCCATAGACTGGAGTTGTGCCTGTCTTTCAGAGCTCTTAACGTTCCCCTGTCTCTTGTCCAGACCATGGAAAGAAGGAGTATCCATCAGGGAGCTGCCAAATTCGCATCATGGTCAGTAGTTTCCAAAGTTTGCCTCCCCTACAAGCATGTAAGACAGGTGCAAAACTCATTTTTTTGACCTGGATTAATTGCACATTTCAGTATAAAAGTCTTGCATCTATGGTTTTGCTCACAACCAGCTCTGAGGAAACTGTATTGAAAACTTGAATTATAACCCTGATAATAAATCATGGTCTATTTAATCAGACTGCTACCTGGTAGCCACGGCCATTCCGCATCCTTCCCAAACTGCAGCTAAGTTTCTTTCCCTTTCAACCCCTGTTGCCTCTGGTTTCTGCAGCAAAGTGATGCATTCCTACAGTTCACCCCAGCACACATCTGTGAGCCCATCAGTGCAGGTGAATGTGAGTAGATGAAGTGTGTCTCCTGTACCACAGCCGCCGCCTCCAGCCATGCGCTCAGTCAGCCGCCTGACATGTCCCTATGCTCTGATTTCAGCTGCGCTGTTCCTCCATGTTCCTCCGCCTCCGGTGGTACAACAATCTCTATGTTTCAAAAGTCAGCCCAGCAAAAACTGCTCAAGCAAAACCCATCCTCAAATGATTTACTGGAGGTTTTCCATCATTAAGTCAAGACAACTCATCTGTACCAGGAGAAGAGCGTGCACGGAGCTAGGGTGGCTGCACACTAGAAAGTGTTTAGAACGTATTTCACTGAGTTCATGCTCTTAGCACAAAGTATCTTCAAACATAAAGGTAAAACATTCTTTGGCACACAGTATAATTCCATATTGTAGAGCCAGCTGCCTCAGGCTGCGGGTGCACTTGGGGTGCCATAACCCACACTCAGCAGGGCATCCCACGCGCAACAACTTCACCGCTGAGCTCACCCTGCAGACACCTCCCCAGCTCTGCCACCTCCGCTGGCCCGCACTGTGCCCCTGTGTGAATCTGCTGCCCCAGGCAACCTTTTCTTCTCCTAACAGCGACTCATCTCTCCCATAGAAGAGCAAAACAAGGAACTGTGGTCCCAAACTCAGAACTCAGAAGACAGGACTGGGATGCGAGCAGCCCATTTCCTGGCAGTGGCTTCCCTGTGGCCTCCCACAGATAGTTTAACCTTTTTATTTTCACTTACCCCACCATCACAAGAAGCTTCTATTTATATTACAGAGTAAGTGTTTGTATGCAATTTAGAGTTTGCAAAGCCTTTGAAGACTGATAAATTAGGGATTGGATAGAGCCCATAAAAAACCCACAGTAATAATTAAACTTTCTCATGTTCATATACCTATTATAACAACACTTTTACCTTCAAAATCTCCAACCCAACGTGGCAAGCGTGATGTTTGTGTTTGATTCCCCTTAAGCCACACCAACTTCAAACAAAACAAGCTTTGACTTGGATGAGCTATTCATGTGCGTTCCCTCTGCAGACCATCACTGCCTAATGGACCACCGTTCCTGGTTTTAATTTGGCCTGATATAGACCCATATCCTGAAACTCTGAATTTTAGAGCCTCCCATTGCTTAGCAGGCCAGCTGAAGAGCACTCACCCCAGCTTGATAAACTGCCTGTGCTCTGCACAGCAGGGACAGGGAGGATGCAAACCTAAGGAAAGGAAAATGCTATTTGAATCCTGAGTGTGTTGTGATGCACGGGTTTGGGGGGAACAGGAGTCTGTACCTCAAAGGTGATGTAAATGAGAGAGTTCTGAGCCAATACATTGATGTTTTGGGTAAGGCTGGTGGAGGGCTGGCGCTTCAGTATCCCCCATGCACCACAGCACTGCCTTTTGCCTCTAACCATCAGACCCGAGTGGGCTTAAACACACGAGGTAGAAGCCTTGGAGGAACAAAACAAGCCTGAGCTCACCCCGCAAAGAAGGCAACGGGGGCTGAGTCTCACTCATGGGGAGAGCCAGGGAGTGCTGACAGCAGATGGGGACCCAGCCAAGCAACAGCTGCCCCTGTTCAGCCCCTGTAACCCAAGACAGAAATCCACTTCCTTGGTCAACAGGGCAGTCAAAGGGAAGATAAAGGCTGAGTAGGGTGTAGGCTGGTATTTTCCAATTATCCTCCCTCACGCTTCATTTCAACTGATAAATAAACGTATTGCTTTATGGCTTATGACAGTGGGTATCTCAGGGGGAAGAGAAGAAAAGCAGGATGTTTGGGGCTATTAAGTAACCCCCAACCCTTCCTGTGCACAGACACAGCCAACAGAGGCTGTGGTCCATCGCTCAGAGAGGGCTGCAAGGGGAATGGGGTAGCAGCTAGGAAAGCCTGCAACCAGGAAGCAAGAAACTGCCTAGCATTTAAGCACTGCATTAATCTGTCCTGTGTTCTCTGCTGGGGGGTTCTCTGTTGAGGAGCATTTTAACAAGTTCTCTTTTCAACTTTTACAGATGAAACAGATGACTTGTGGATAACAGCAAGGAGGAATTGCATACTAAAGGCCCAGAAAGCGGTGGGAGAGCTAGGACATAGAGATCTTGTGCAACAAACCAGTGAAGGCCCTTGAAAACTGGATATCACCATATCTGGAGAGGTGACACACATGCTGTCAGTCTGTGGCCAACCTCTAGGCTGAAGGAAGCACTACCACCTGAATTGCAGGTTTCAGCTAGTACCTCTGCTTGGCTCAGCACTCTGCTTGCTGCATGAACCAAACTGTTCACAGGGAATAAGCTTTGGTTTTTCTCTACGGTAATGCTTAGTCTGAGAAATATATCAGACAAACAGGGCTTTTGTTCTGGCAGTAAATAAGCAGAGCACTTGGGACAACACTCCTTCAGATGCCACCCTTACAGCAAACACCTTTACCCTGGCATTTGCTTCTAAGCCTAGGTTTAACCTCTTATTCAAAGCACATGAATCAATTTGTAGGGCTCCTACAGTGCTCCTTCCTGTTGGCTGCAGAGAATTGAGACTAGATGAAAAGGCAAGGGAGGGGATGCCGACTTTCATCATCTCCTCAGCTGGGGCTCTGAGGAGAAATGAAAAACAGTATCAGTATGTGCAATCACATTCCTTCTTACACTTGAGCAGTAACCCTTCCTTTCATCCCTAAAAGCAAGCCAAGATCTACTGGGAGGCCGTTATTTTGGAAATATATAGTCAGAACTGCGGAGGCAAAGACAGGATGATGTGGAATGGAAAGAGGGGATGAAGGGTGGCATTTTTCCAGTGGCAAAAAGGAAAACTTTGCTGAGACCTGAGTGGTGACAGGGAGGAAATACCAGCCTGAACATCATATCTGGGAATTGCTCTCAGTTAAACACCATTCAAAGGCAAAAAACCTCTAAGATCAGCAGTGTTAAGTTGCATCCTCATCTTCAGATTATCACAGTTTAAAATAAAAACGATTATTTGTCGTGGTTAACACTCAGAGTAATACCACCACCACCAGTCACAATGGTTTGTGCAAGCCTGGGTGGTAAACCGCTCACCCAGGAAAGCCATAGCAGACTGGCCATCTTTGCAGTCAAAGCAAGCCCCAAAAGGTTTTCTGCTCTAACCTGAAGACATACATGAAGACATGCTTTGGATGACATTCTAAGCCACTGTTTATCCCTCTGTGATGCCTGAGAGACACAATCTTCTACAGCCCTACATATGCCCCTCAGCACAGGGTGGTTGTCCCAGCTCATCCGTCTTTACCCCAAGTAAAGTACAGTGAGGGAGGAGAATTTCTTGGTGCCAGGATTGGTGCCCAGTGCACCTTAAGGCTCTGCTCTTCCTTGTTACAACCTACGTACACACGCAAGAGAAAGAATCCTCCTTCATCCAGCAAAATGGCAACGACCTTCAGTTGTGAGCCTCATCCCTTCTGCATTTGGTCTCCAAGCCAGCAGTGGTATTTTTAGATGGATGATGAATAGGTGTCTTGGAGCATTATGCAGTCAAATATAACGTAAATGTTTGTGGATTGCAAACACTCATATAAAGAAGTTAGGAAAAATATTCAAAGGTCAAAAGCCAGTATCATGGGATCTCTCCACAGCCAAAGCACTGCCTAATATTGCTGTCTTTTTCTATTCAGTCTACTTATTTTTCCCCATCTGAAGGGGGAAGAAATGAAACAGAAGAATTATAAATCTAGATGAATCCCAAAAACTTTATGAAAAAAAAAGCCAAACAGATCTACTCCCCTTCTCCTCTGGGTCTGGTCTAGAAATACAGGAAACTTCAGGAAAAAACTTGGAAAAAAAAGTCCTGTGAAATATTTTCTCTAAGATTCGACAGTGAAATACTATGAGGCTACTGTTTAAAATCCTATTACTTTTTCTGTGCTTCAGTTCTTCCCAATGTTCTCTATATAATAAGCATTTCAAATGAAATTACATTATTTTAAAACACACTGTAGTAGGCAATTACAATTCCTGAATACTAAATGCCAATATAACATAGCCCAGATTTATTGTCGTTCCTTAACTTTGTGCCATGTTCATTATATTTTAATGAATAAGGTTTCACATTAATTTTTTAAGTCTTTGCCTTGGAATCACGCAGTACGGCTGTAATTGCGGTGTGGAATTAGGTGTCTATTTACATTCTCCTCCTAAGTCTTGGAGATGAAGCCTTCCTTTGATTTTTTTTTCCCCCTAAGTCAGCAACATCACCTCTTCATCCTATTTTCAAGAGAGTTCCCCAGGGCCAGTGGCACTACCTCACCTGGCCACCACCAGCCAGGGCAGGGCTGTCCCAGCAAGGACCAGAGCCTGCTACCTGCTAAGCCTGGGAGGTGAGAGCAGAAGCACCAGGCACGCAGGGTTTGGAGGGGACCAGAGCAGCATCCACAAATCCAGTTGCACCTGTCTGGCCATGAGGACTCCCCAGCGGCAGCCTGGGTTGACACCCTCCTTTGCAGCATTCCCAGGGGGTTCTGCCCTCTCTCTGTGGTCACGTCTGCCATCCCACCTTTTCCCAAAATTCTCTTGCCTGCTGTCACCCCCCAGAGAGACACAGCTCACCCAAATGGTCTTTTCTAATACACTGACAGAATGCATGAAAAAACAAAGGGTGCAGACACAGGAGGCCATCACAAGTAGGGCAAGGTGAAGGTACCACATGATGCAAGGCTTTTCACCTTGTGAATCGATTTTTCACCTGGGACAGACCATGAAGAAATTAAGACAACGTGAGCTGAAATACAGGTGCTGGGCACAAAACAGGCCCTGTTTGCCAGCTGTCGTCTTTCAGGGGACAGATCTGACTTCCCGCTCTCAAAGCCTCCGGCAGCTCGGCAGCTGCTGCATGCAAAGATGCTGAGTAGAACCAAGAGCGGGGGAAGCCTTTCCTCCGCAAGCAGGCACTTGTTAATTCCAGTTATTCTGCATACTTGCAATACTTTAATTACT
Source organism: Manacus candei (assembly GCF_025592945.1). Lineage (NCBI taxonomy): Eukaryota > Metazoa > Chordata > Aves > Passeriformes > Pipridae > Manacus > Manacus candei. Next base: position 9,807,035 of record NW_026138066.1, read on the forward strand.
GATGTCAATAAACTACAGGAAATCTCCTTCAATTAGAACTCCTTTTTTAGATATTCTTTTTACCTGAGATAAAATGAAACTGCTTTATTGCAAGATCAGTCTTTGTCCACGGTTTTTATGCCCTTTTGAAGAGAACAGAAGTGAAATCCTGGCTCCTGGGATAGTGCAAGCCAATGGGACATTGCAGACACATGCCTGGGGACTGCCCGCTCTGTTGGTCCACAGGCCAAGTTTCTGTCCTTGTCTCTCTGTTCTGGTTGCTACCTCTTCCTCCTCTTCACAAGTACTAACCCTCTTAATTCCCTCCATCCAGAGAGTCTCCCTCATCACCTTTATTCATCCTCACAAAAGCAGAGGCTCTTCCATATCTAATCCTTCCCTCATATCTCACTTTCTCCATGTCAATGCCTGCCAGAACATCAATTTTAAAGCTCTCCATCCCCCTCACACCACCAAGGCAGCAATAAAACCTCCTTTGCCTACACCCTCCCTGCCTTTATGATCCCCAGGTGTTCCCCCCACTGCTCTCCATTACTGCCCCCACGCTATGGTTCCTCATCCACCCTCCATGGAAGAAGTTTTGCTGTAACCTCTGGCTCACAGCTACTGCTGCTGCCAGAGACAGACCCACAAGCACTGAGCAAAGAGCAAACCTAGTTGTATCCCCTCACCCCTCCACTTTCCTTCCATTTCATGATTTTTCCTCCAAAATTAGAGGGTTTTTGCCCACCAACACACTGCGCCTCCCTCCACGCTTCACAGCTTGGTTTTGAACTCTGCACCAGCACTGCTGCACAGCACAGATTTCTACCCAATTGAGCATATCCAGCCTTGCAAGCTTTGCCAATTACCACTCCTCCCACTGCTGCTTCCCCAACATGCATCTGCTTGCAGGGGCCAGGGAGGATCCCTCGACAGTCGGCCAGAGGGCTTTCTGGAGGGCTACCAGCCTGCCGGAGTTGCCAACGTCTCCGACAGCTGCACCTAACTCCCACTGATGCGCTCTGTTCTTCGAACCGGCCACCCTGAAGAGCGTTTTGCCTGTGTTTGCAGTCAACAGATGTACTGAAAGCAAACCCTATCAACCAAAGATTCGAATGTAAGGCAGGACACTTACAGATTCCTAGAAATCAGATTTTAAAAGAGGAGAGGGTGCTCTAACTAAGGAGTCTGGCTTTTTGGATTGTGTACAAAGATCCAAGAAAAATCCAGAATTAAAAGCCTCCATCTACCATGAAATATCCGTAAATTACTTATTTGTTAAAACCCAACCATATGTACTTTTAAGAAAGAGAGCTGTATCATGCATAATTTAGTTGGCACACAGATTGTACTGTTGTGTGTTTCATATGCGTGAAATAAATGAGCATAAATTACTTAATTTGAATAACACCAAACACCTGATTCCAGAGACGGAGCAACACTTCACACTAAGGCATGTAAGTGCTCTTGGCTTGTTGACGTTTCACCAGAGCAAATTAAAATTAGCAAGCTGAAAACAGAAATTCATCTTGTGGCTTGTAGACAAACATTCATGGTGCATCCACACGGCTCGTGAACAGCAAAAAACTGAGCCATGGTGATATGATGGACCTACAGAGGAGACTTGCATTGCTACAGAAAGTGCCAAAAAAATGCACATCAGATCCCTATACATGTTCTTTATGATGCTGGTAACACACAAGTCAGTAATAGGAATAACAGTAAGTTGGGTAGCCTGTATCGTCATGTATTTGAGTATTTTTTAATTTGTCCCCAAAATTTTATAACAGACCCCAAGGAAAAAAAATGGTCGACAGTATTTCTCACAAATCTCATAAAAAAATATGTCTAATTGGACTGTTTTCCCACACAGAGCTTTCTATATCTAACTAGATTACAAATATGATTGGAACACTTCTCTCCTAATAAAAAAAAAGTTTAAATAAAGCACTTTTGGTAATTTATCTCCATGTCACAAAAGGATGCACATGGGATTTGTCTTCTACCATTTATCTGTGCCAAAAGCAAAGTTTTCAGATTTTGACAAATATCATAGATGCTCATATTTCTCAAAAAGTGTTTTGATTAATAGCAAATAATTTGTCTTTCAAGAGTAAATTCCTCTGATGCATGTTTGAGTTGCGGGGCTTTCTTTTGCTGAAACTGGAGAAGGAAAGGCAAGTGAAGGATCTTCTCCAACATACGTGGAACTAGCTCTGCCTTAAACATGTGGCAATATTTCCTGTACTTATTGCAGCCTCCAGCTTTTTGCCTGCCATCACAAAACAGACATCCCACTGAAATGAGACAGGACACCAATACAAAAGACATTTGCAAGTTTGGCCAAGCTGTGAGGTGCTCTCAAATAGAACATAGGGAAGATGAAATAAAGCATCTTTCACCTTTAAAATTGAGAGCAATGTATGCAAACAAGCCATAGGCATTGCTATGAGTCTGCACAAGACTTCTTTCCTCCTATGGCTTCAGCTTCCAAACTAACCATGGAGCATGAACACAGCTAGATCTGCCCCAGTGCCTCCTTCAACATTACATATGCCCCCTCATCTCTCCTCTGCAGAGCCAGAAAATGCAATTGGCTTTGCCTTACTTTCAGGAAAGAAATCCAAATGTTATTGACAGCCTTGTACTTACTGAGTTCAGAAATGCTCCCCACGCGCGTAGCAAGTAAAGACTGCTCGATGGTCCTTAGCTCTGACTGGCTGAACATCTGCACCTCCCCAGGCTTGTTTGACCTTTGCTGGTCTTTGTGAAGGTTCAAGCTGTCCGGCAGGCAGAGAACACCTACAGTGGAAAAAAAGAAAGGAGAAGTCTGATGTAATTTCAGCCAACACGGATGACTTTGGTGGCACCACCCCATCGTTTTGGGGACATTCCAAGACACAGCCTGTGTGTGCAGAGCTCGAAGACAACCAACATCTGTAACTCAATGTCACAGATGACTCATGCAGAAGTGGCCCTTGTTAGCTCTTCTGAATATCCCCAAGTCAATTACAACATCACCCGAGGGATAATTCTTACAAAAAATCCTAGGAGGATTGCCCAAAGGGGAGTTCAAAGGGTTCCAAAGAAGCCTCCTAGAAACTACTCCAAACCTACACAAAATTATTAGAAAACGATATCTACTGGTATCTCAGAATTCTTAAAGATTGGCTTTAAAATTATATATGAGACAGATGATACATTTACAGGATTTTCCTGTAAGGGGAATTCCACTGTCAATTGCCAAAATAACAGACAGTATCAAGATGTTAGAAGTGTCATTGATGGGCTGATTGAATTTCTTTTGTAACAGCTCCTGGCAATTGAACTGCTTGGACTTCAAAAGCCCATTACGAAGAAGCCCTTAGAACAGTGAATTTTTATGGTGCAGGGCAAAAGTAAAGCTACTGACAATAAAATGATTTACATACACATTCATTCAGGCACAAAAGTCACTTTCTGCCACAACATCTAAACCCTCAGGAATAGACAGAGGGCATAAATTTACTCATCAAAATCATTGTCACGCTAAAAAACAGAACTTATTTACAAGAGCAAACATTGCATTACCATCCTTGACTAACTGATGCATTGGTCCAGCTTGGAGAGCAAGCTCTGCTCCCTTCCTAAGGTCTGGGAACAGTCAACTATGGTTATGCTCTTCACAATGGCTATCATCTTCCCAGTCCCTCTGGGACACACACAGGTAGAGACCCAGGCAATGGAACTCTACCTCTTTATGATGATTAAATTTCATCTTATGTCCAAATGCATGATATGCAACAATTACCTTAGAAAAGAAGCCAGAGTAGGAAATATGTATTTTCCATTAGTTTTTACTACTCTTTTCTTTTAAGCACAGACAGGAGATTCTGCCCTTACAGGCCAAGAAGACTTTGCAAAATACATTAAAGGAAGAGGTATGTATTTAGTGTTTTTCTTCAAGGAAACAACTTGCTTAATTTCCCAGCTCAGTAAATATACAACATCTAACACTACTGATCAATAATTCTGCCAATAGGTATAACGTTGGAGGCCCAGGGCAGAACAGCTACCTTAACCTGTTTATCTCAGTTATGAAACAGCCCCACAAACATCCCTGCCTTGGGAGCACTGAAAGACCAGGCAATTCACCTGAGAGGAGATGCTTCTCAGACATCTTGTTAGCTTCACCAAACCATCCTGGATTCCCTCCTCACATCTATCTCTTCCCTGCAAACAGTTCAGTTTACAAGCAGCACAGACCTAAAAACACCCATTCTGGGAGGAGAGAGGTGACACAGGTTCAGTGAGCCTATTCAAAAGAAAAAGTGTATACACTGGGAAAACCAAGACCAAAAGTCTTGTCAACCATGGCCATGAGACAGCAACCTAAACCAGGATCATCCTCTGCACACAGCAGCAGTGCCAGAACAAAGTTCCTGATAGCCTGTTTGAACGCTGGAGACAAAGGAGCAGGAACAGATGTAATTCCCAGCCCTGGCTCTGGTCCCAGGGTTGTAACAACTCCATGCATGTGTAGAAGGTCATGAGCGAGTAACACGACTCACGAGGAAGTGCCCTGGAGAAAAAGAGCAGGACATCTGACACAGCAAAAGGGAGGGAAGAACTTAAAGCAGAAAGGTAGGGAATGAAAAGCAACAAAAGCTTATAAAACAAGCTCTTCAAATTCTCCTGCCATCACTCAGTGGCTGACTCACTTAAACACTTGGTGCACTGATCAACATTTATATTCCATGGATGTACAGATCTCCAGAAGTACAAACACCTGGATTTAAAATGCAGGATTGCCTGCATATTTTAGTAAGTACTCTCTTGGAAATATTTATCAATTTTTTTTAGATTATTTTTTATAATTTTAATGGGTAGAAATTAAGACAAAATTGGAAGAGTCTTCCCTGCAGAAAACAGATGTGAAAATGATCTAATATTCTAAGAGATTTCTAAAAACAAACAAAAAAAATAGAGCACAAACAGCTTTATGGCATCTTTAAAATATGAATTGGATAATTTTTCTGCAAAAACACACCTTACATGTGGGGGAAAAAAATCCTGTTTATGATAATTTTACAAATAAAATCCAAATAGTTTAAAATCGTAATATGTACAGAAAATATTTCTCCGAGTGATTTATGCAGTGGGATATAGACATTTTATTCTCTACTTTATCTATGACTCTGTTCCCACAGCCAGGCCTTTTCCTTACAAACAGCCCTGATGATTAATTACTCTGTTCTTTGGCGAGGGGAGCATATTCTTAGGTTCTTGGATGGAAAAGCGCAAATGAAATGCAAAATGTGCCATTGTTAGAAAACGTAACAAATTCTAGGATGTATCATGCCAAAGGGTTTCACTTGGGTTGGAGATTAGCAAAGACACACAATAGCCAAACATCTGATACTTATATGCCAGCTTCAAAACTATAATTGACCACAGCCAGTGACCAGTGGGGTGATGGAAGATTTGTTTATAACTTATAATTTTGCTGGATCAAATCTGTTTCTATAAGTATAGAGAAAGGGAATTCTATGGTTTGGGCTTGTGACTCTGCCAATCTTCTAGCTTCAACTGTTTCCCCCCCCAAAATATTAAAGTGAATAAAATGCCTTTTTAGAAGAAAAAAACACTCTCTTTTTATCAGTGTTTGATGTAAAGTTCAAATTTTCTGATGAAAGGCTACAGCAGGGAAGAAGAGAGCATGCCAAACTGAGGAGGGAGGTGAAAAAATAAACATTTTGTGATTATAAATATCTTTTTTATAGATAGAAACATCTAAAAAGCTTTCACTGGTTTGGCTACAGTTCAACTTCCTTATTTTAATTCTTTGCCAATTGGTGTTAATTCACTTGCTTTTTCAGCCGTATTGTGTTAAACTTGAAAAATAGGTGAGGACCTCAAGTTTCCAGTTGCCTGAAAACCAGGACTTTCCCCCACTCTCTTTTCTTGCTGTCACTGCCGATGCTACCTGTCATTCCACACCAGAGACATCTGTGCAGTGTCTTCAGAAATGAACAGCAGTACCTGTCTTTTCTCTCAGCTTGGCACTGTTTACATGTCCTTCCTTTCTGCACAGGTACTGAACCCTGTGCGCTTCTTTGCCCATTATTTTATCCCTCTTCTTCCCTCTGATTCACTAGAGTGGAAATTAGGAAGTCAGTTGTTGCCTGATGAATACAGGGTCAGACTCCTTCAGTATGTCCCTGGCAGCTCTGCACCACCCAGCAACGTACAGAAGCCCCATGTTGCACCTCCGACTGCTGTGAACCACTGGAGCAAGGCAAGGCAATCAAAGCACTCAAGTGTATTTGGATTTCGTCACTTCTTTTGGTGCTCCCCCTTGCCTGTACCCTCCTTGGGGCATGGATCTGCCTAGGACTTGATTTCAAGGAGACATTTCCAGAATGGGCCATACCCAAAATTGTTTTATTCACTTAGCTCTTGGCCTCAGAGTGCCCTGCAATCCGTAGGTAAAAGACTGAAGAGAAATGCATACATTTTAAAATCAGCAGGATGCCAAGAAAAAAAAAAAGCTCCTAATGCTCCCCCTCCCAAATCTCTAGAGAAAAAACAACATCACAGAGAAAATCCAACGCACAATTAATACACTCTACATTTTTCCTGCCCTCTGGGCTCAGCTGAAACACAAGCCAGAGCTCAGTCCCTAAGGACCTTAAAATCCCAAACCAGAGAAGTATGGCACAAAATGAAAAAGTGAAGACTTGAAAGTGCCCAGATTTATAAAAGAAGCAGTTATTTTAAACCTTCAAGCAAACTCATCCAAGGACTGGAGTACCTTGTAACTCTTTTCCAGTTTTCCTGTGCACATTCCCACCTCTTTGGGCTTGGTTGATGCACCACCCTCCATTGCAAAGCAGATTTTGGCACAGAAACACATGCCTTCCTGCATACTCCTTTCAGAGATTGTTGCAGAGCTGCCTAATGCTGTCCTTGCAGCATGACAGAAGTGTGTGTGCATCACACAAATATCCCAAATTCAGTGTCCAGCAGCAGTCCCAGTAGATGTCCTCAGTGCCTCCCCAGCAAAACAGCCTGAAGGACCTGATAGTCTAGAGCAACTCCAACACCAGACACGGCAGCTGCAGTGTGACTCTTAAAGCTTTTCTAGGCAGGAGAAATATGGGTTGTGTAGCCCAAATCTCACCTAAATACAGAGGAATCATTAAAAATAACTAAGCTTTCTCCACTGTTCCTCAATTTAGACAGATACCTGCACTTATTTACGTACCAGCTGCTGCCAAACATTTGATTCCTGAAGTGCTGGCATTTATGATGCCCATACTCCAGGACCAGCAGACTTCACTTTCTCTCAGGCATAGGCTGCTGGCTTTCCATGGACCACGTATTGCTCCTGGCACTGCACAGCTATTTGTATCATGCAAAGGCAGATCAAAGGGCAAACCAGCAAAAAATAAGACAAGCAGCTGTTTGTATACCACCATGAATGACTACACAATGTGCAAAGCAATAAAACAGCAAGGTTTTTTATTTGGGATAGGTAATAAAGTATGAGGCAATGCTGTATCGCATGCTCAAACATCCTGTACGTCAGTCCCAAACCACCTTTGCCACCTAAAACATCATTTTCAACTGTGAGTCCGTCCCAGGAGAAAGAGAATGAGAGATTTGGGACCTAAACTTGCAGTTTCAGTTACTCCATGTCTGAAGTTACTGCTCCAACCTTCCTCTTCTCACCCATCGTAAACATACCACACATCTCCCATATTTTAAGCTTTTATTTGTATTTCAAGGAGTTTGAAACATTTAATCAAGCTACTGCTTGAGCATACAGCAAAATCACCAAGACCAAATGATACCTCAACTATAACTGAATTCAATTTTATATATATATATATATATGTCTGCAGATGAAGTGACAGAACACAGCAAACAAGAAGTTTGCACTGCCTACATTGATGGGTCTGCAACACCTAATGTTATCCACATTTTAAATTCCTTGCCTCCTCTCTTCTCCTTTAGTATTCAAATCCCATGGACTAAGCAAAACAAAATTCCAACGACATTAAATTAATAAAAATGCCCACTGAACAATATGATTCAGATGATCCATGGCTGAGGCATCTAGCAGAAAACCAACATAAATGTGTTTGCTTTGACTAAAAATTTAAGTGCTGTGAACATTATAAAATATTTCTTGCACATTTCACCATTCATTCCTTTGGAAAGAGTGCCAGACTTCTTTATATCAAGTTAGAGTGTAGACAAAAGCATGAAGGCTTTGCTGCTCTCGCTATTTTTCTTTAATTCTCCTATTTTAAAGAGAAAATAATTCAAATTATCTTTGACCTCCTTCTTTATCTCTCTATCACATCTTAAGCAAATGTATATATCTGGAAAACAGTTTATACTGCCACTGCAAGAAGTCCTACTAAGAATTTATAGAACTTAAGTGTGCAGGACAGATTACACATATATAGATATATACATAGCAGATTGATATAGATATATAGGTATATACATATATATATATATATAGCATATATATAGCAAATTGCTATAGAAAATGAGCCTGAAAATGGTAGTTAAACCTGATCTGTCCCCAGTACATGGTGTTGCATGTTATATTGCTCAAGTAAATGCCAACCTTACCTAGGAGGATTACCTTTAGGAGCAGGAAATCCCCTCAGTCATCATATTTTTTTATTTTTTACACAGGAACATCAGACTAGAAAATCTTTAGTCTCCTGCTCTCATAAATAACCATGTGAAGTTCAAGAGCTCACAAAACATCCAATCAAAAAAAAAAAACCTTTTCTTCCATGAGGTCACGTAGCAAAATACTTCCCAACATCAGGGAGCATTCTTGAGATCTACAATGGAAAGGCCTATGGGAAAAAAATAAAAGGGTCAAAAGTATTGCCAGCTGCCTTTGCAACAGCAAAGCACTTAACTAGGTGCAAGCCCCACATGGTTGGTATTCTGACATCCAGAAAAACTCTCCTGACCCCATACTTTGTGATCGTGGCAACCATGAATATGTGAGGATGATGTAGCATCCAGATACACAGCAGATTTTGTGGGACAGTATGGGATCACCAGCACCATGAGCTCAACATCCCAGCTCCAATGCACAGGACCTGGTGAACCGAAAGGGATGCAAACTACTATGTCAAGGCTCCAACTTAGAAAGAAACCCTACAGTCTCCATTTCTTAAAACAACCTGCACTGTCATCCCTGGGCTCAGCCTGTCAACTTGACTGGCAAGGCAGATGGAAAACATCTTGACTTCTCCTTACAGAAATGAGACTAAAGGGAAAATTTTAAAGCTAATCATATCAGCCAGTGCTTTCAGTAAAGGGAAGATCTGGAAAGCATTCAAGGCAAGGAGCACAAAGTGTCTTCTTTCCACACATTCCAACCCAGTTAAATAACAGGGAGTGGCTTTGCATGGAGAAAATGCAAAGCACTTGGGAAAGCCAGGTGGTGAGGTAAAGCTTCCAGAATTGGAGCCTTAAAGTAGGCAGAGCAGCCCAAACAAGGAAGGGTGGAACAAGCACAGGAATCAGACACAAGAGACTAAAAAGGGACACTACTTTGTGTGTCTTTTAACGCCTACTACCCAAAGACATTAACAGGCATTACCAGCTTTGCACTTTGCCTCAAGACACTGGTGTTATGCAGATAAAGTAATATTCACCTCTAACTTGTAGATAAAGTGAAAGTAAAGCATTAGAGAGTTCACTAATTAATTCAAGGTGAAATAAGAAATGTTAGAGAAAACCAGGAAAAGACCACAAGGCCTCTAGCTATGCATTTTAACCACAAGAGATCACCCTTTCTCTCCTGGAAAAAATCAGTAGAAGAGCAAATGAATAATGCTTAGAAATTAAAGAACTGAGAGCCGAACTAAATCATCCAAAGTGAAGAGCACCTCTATGAGATATGAGAGCAGATGCTACAGGAAGACGAGATAATAGAATTATATTACAACATGTGACTGTGACATCTTTTCTTGTAACCAAGTTTCTTAGCACAACATATTCTACTTAACTGGGACATCCTCCTTATTAGGATCCTTCCAAAGGCAATAGTTTTTGCCTAATGATAATGAGTGGCAATCACTGCTGCTTAAAATGGCATACAAGTAACAACAATTCAAGTAAATTAGGATATATTCTGCTAGCACCAAGCAGTTAAATGGTGCACAACCACGTGGAACACAGGATGGATTTGATTGTTCAGGCTATATATTACAAAACAGAAAAGAATCAAGACTATTAGATCCCCCTAAACATGGAAACTGAGCTCCCAAATCACCAACTACAGCTTTACATTTATTTTTCTCAGGATATAGAGAAAACAAAGTCTTAGTCCTGCCAAAATTAATTGCTAAACTTTAAAATCCTCAAAACCACCGCAAAAATAAACTACAAAAACAGCAAACATGAAGCAAGACACTCCTCAAGCCAAAGAAAAAATGGACACCCATCTCCTCATGCTCATCCCCAGGTCTCTCCCCATTCCCTTAAGTGGTCTTCGTGATACTGCCATAGGGCAAAGCAGCAGAAGATGCTGCTTTCCAGAGTGCATCCGTGGGCTGGACAAACAACACACTGTGATGGCACAGCAAGCTGCAGCTGATGCAAGAGCTGTATTCCCCTCCTGTTCCCCACTGAGGGGACTGATGTGCACCCTACACCTTCACCTACCTGTGATTTTCACCACTGCTCTCCCTGTTGGCCACGAAGAAGCATTTTATCAACTTCACAATAGGAAAACTGCACAACAGCACACTCTGCTCAGTCACGTTGTTCCACTGTCACACTGACCATAAAACTTTAGTGAGAGTTGTGATTTTTTTGGCAGAGAGATGTTAGAGCTGACACAATGCATTTATTTCATGTCGAGTACCCATCATCTTGAGATTACCCTGATCTAAGCTATGCTGCCCTGGAACTAGCAATGTGTCTGAGAAAGGCTTTCTATCACTCTTTGATAGGAGGCATCCAGACACAAAAAATAAAATTTAAAAATGCCATATCATCTTCCTTCTCTGCTACACACAAATAAATATAACACATGCAGCCCCCAGTGTCTTGACCCAAGAAGAAGTTGAGAGGTCATGGGGAATCTGATGGAAGAAAAGAGTGTGATGAATATGTTGGCAGTACCAGCAAGTGAGAAAGCTCAGACAAATGTGGATTTGGCGGTACCCAGTCTAACCGTGAGATGCCCTCTTGCAGCAAGACAGAAGACACATACTCAAGGAGGAAAGGCTGTGCTCTGGTATAAACATGGACTCTGGGCATGCACAAGAGTACTAACTCATGCAAAAACGGGTTTGGCTAAAAACAAGCACAATTCCCTGTTAGACAGAGTTCGAAGAAGGTCTACACCTTTGAGTCACCAAAAATGACTAAGAATGTGTTAATGACTTTTATTTTATGGAAGAAGACCTGTCTGCTGATAGCAGCAAAACAAGAGGATTCGGTGATTCACAGTTTAATATGCTTTCCCAGAGCCTGTAATTTCCTTTATTCATTACCATCAGGCCCCTGAAGTGCCCAGCCATGACAGAAGACTCCCGTTCAGCAGCCGTGACGTGGGCACGGCCCGAAAGCCCAGCGGTGCTGATCCGGCATCTCTCCTAACCCAGTCCAGTCTCCGCCAGCACTTGATACACAAAACAGCAGCAGCTAATTAGACACTCTCGTATATGAGCAGTGAGCTTCTTGTAACAATACTGGTTTGGACTTCTTGAGAAGAGAGACTGAGTGTTAAATAGCAAATGAGTAACCCCACGCAAGAACGTAATCCCCCGTTTTTGCAAGACCTACAATCCAAACAGGCCCCTGTTCCAGGTACTGCAGATATAGTAAAGCAGTGCAAAATGCCTGATCCAAAAGAACATATTTTCCATTGCTCTCTCTGTGTGCCACCATTCCTCTGGCATAGGCACCATGCATCAGATGCTTCTGAGGGTCAGACACATCATCTCAAAACCACTGATGCGCTTCCGTTTCTGAGCAGTTGCACCGATACTAAACAGTACACTTAGCAAGAATATTTTGAATGCCCTAAAAAACACCTCCTCCATTTGCTTCCATATTTGCAAAGATTAGTATGCTTTTTACAGGAGAAGGAATTGCTTGCCAGAAATTCCTCCTTTCACTTTGGAACACCATCCGCGTATACAAAACTGCATGAATAATACACGGCGGAGCAGATGCCCCGTGCTGAGACTGAGCACGGGGCATTCCCAGCGTAGTTACAATGGCACCCTTCGCATTTCACAAGTGGAAGCAGCTGGAAACTAGATGGAGGGGAGCATGAAAGGGAGCCTGTGATCTATGGAGCACTCACTGCCTTGCACTTGGGAGCCAGTTACATATGCAAAAGCTTACAAAAAGCATACCTGCAGGAGTAAGGATGGTTTGCAATTCAAACTGCGGAAACACCTGACCATACAAGGGTGAGGTGACTGGTTGATGGTAGAATGACACCCCTTTCTGCAGAGCTGGGTGCTTGCTGTTTGCTTTGTAAGTCACCTTCCATGAATGCCAAAACCTTGGACTCTGGTCCAGGCAATGCTACCATAGTATCAAAAAGCAGGTAAAATCATCACCACCCTTCAACTTTGAACAACTAAACTATCAGCCCCAGAGGTTTCTGGGAAGGTATTAAGGTATGTGTTTTAGTAAAATAAATATAAAACAAATAAAATTAGTTAGTCTGCAGTCAGCAGAGCATTAAAGCCAAAAACACAGGACATGTAGGCACTGCAATGAAAGCCCTGAGCCAATGGATACATATGGATGAAACTGCACCGCTGCTGCACGTTGCCATGCTTCAGCAGGACAATGCAGGCAGCTCTGGCAGAACTCCTACTGATTTAGTAAAAGTCGGGATTTTAGCCCCCCAAGGAGTAACTTTTGGGTAAATTGGAGGATTCGGAGACCACAGTAAAGGTTAATCAGGATTTCCTTTCAACTGCTTGAACAGATGAATATCAGATTAGCCACTCCACCCTCACCATGAAAGCCCATGCTTAATGAAAGTAAAGAATGATAAGATGGTTTAGAAACACAAGCTGCTATTTACTGGCTTTAGGGCAGTATCCCATAACTACGAGAATTTACTACGCTCCCTCCCACCCTGCTAAGGATGGCACTACGCAAACTGATTATCACAGCAGGATAAAAACCACCTGCTCATGAAGTATATGGCAATCTCCTGAACTGTCTACTACCCCACAGCAGGATGTGCCCCACAGCCTCCTCCATCCCTCACAGCCAGGTCTGGTACATCACTTGGGGTATCCCTAGCAGGCGAGATGTCCTCACCTGCAAACACCTGAGTTCAGGGACTGACAGCTGTGACCTGCATGGGACCAAGGTACCCATCTCCCACCCTCAAGTAAAGGAGTAACCTTCTGCCTTCAGCATGTGCTTCAATAGGTTTTTGTCACATATTTAAAGCCAAATATTCACCTAAAAATTTCACTGACTGGAAACCCTGGATGCCAGCCAGATGACAGTCCTTTCTAAAAGTAACCTTTACGTTCTTCCAGAATTTTACTTGGCTCACTAAGTAGAAATGGCCTGTTAATTGCACATATTTCACCATTCAGACCTTTGATATCGACACCTACAACAATAAATCAGTTCTGACCAGCGAAGGTTAACCTATATACATATATATATGGCAAAATCATTACAGACAATGAAAATAATTTACAAGAAGAGAGGTTAGACTATACTGCTAGCACACATTTATGATCACTTGACCTACAGATTGGCTGGCTGAACCCATTTCAAATAATGCAGGTTTTACTGAATTGGATGAACTGATGGACACACTCTTCCCCACCCAGCTACAATATAAACTAACTGTGTTCATGTGACTAAGCTCATTACATAGCTACCAGTTTGTCTGAAAAAAGATTTAAAAATTATTTCACAGAGGTTTAATACTTCTTTTTAATCTATGCAGAGTATGCATTTGTACATTTTGAATTTTATATAAAGATTACAGTTAATTCCTAAAGTATCTCATACATTTTTTTAAAATTATGTCTTCTATTACTTTTCCCAGACAGAAATGGCTGCACATTTATTCTCAGAGTGGTTAAAGGTCAAACCTAGTTTTCTTTTTTGCATAATCTGAAGATTTGAACCTCTGCATTATTAATCTCCACTATTTCACCTAGGACACTCACAGATCAACAAACACCAAAAGCCCTGCAGTAAAGGAATATGATCATTTCTATGTCAGACCCTTCTCCAGTGCACTGAACAGACAGTAGTTAATGAATAAACACGCTCGCTATTTTATCTTTGTGGTTCAGTGTGGTTTTCGGCATGACTTTGACATGACCGCATCTTATCCATCCTCTGCTTTGAATAAATTCTATTCCTTGTGGGCTCACATCTTCCCACTGGTGCCCTTGCAGGGACTGAGACAAATCCTCAGCAGTGCCTTGGCCGCCCTGTGGAGCTGCTTCACCTCAAAGCACAGCTTCACCGAATACTCAAGCACCAAAACTAGGCTGAAGAACAAACCACAGACTAGTTTTGCCCCCACAGCCTTGGTCTTAGAGACAGCTGAGATAACTCTGCTGAAATTTAAAAAAAAAAAAAAAAAAAAGTGTTTTAAAATCATCTGGGGGAAACTGACTGCCCTAGAAAAACCTAAATACTGCTGGCACATATCAGAAGCAACTGAAATCAGGGATGTACAATGATCATCAGCAGGTAGCCGTAACTGCCTCGCCAGCTACATCTCATCTGATTTTATTTAGCCTTTTCTCTTTTAAGCAGACTGAAAGAAACCAAATGGTATTTGGAAACTTCCAGACAGGGCTTCAGTGGGTCAGCATTATATAACTGATTAGCTGACTAAGCAGTAATATATGCAATGAAGGACACAGAAATTGAATATAAATCTTCAAAATTGATTTAAGTCAAAAGCCTAGAGAGGAAAGATCCCCAAATAATAAACCAGTACAAACTCCATTTTCCCAACAGTCAAACAAACTCCATTTCCCTCACTCAGATACAGTCCCCAAATAGCTGCCTGTTCATGGCATCATGTCTTCCCTCATCTCGCTTGCATATAGACCTCCACTTCATTTTTTATTATCCGGGCTCATGACAGCTACCTGCTCTCAGCATCCCTGGGACTCATTCCTGAGCATCTTCTCCAGGGTTACAACAGACATATGCAACAAGCCAAACCCATGGTTCAGCCTGGAAGCCATTGTTTCCAGCACGTGGTTAGAGCTCCTAAACTAACTCAAGTAGTACCTATTCCAATCACATTTTCTATGAATAAACATTACAAAATGCTCCCTGGTTTAGATTTCTTAATATTAACAATTATATGAACCATAGGGAGTTACAAGAGAATTATGAAGTTCATAATATTTGGAAAAGACATAGATTCAATGAAAACTACTATTTCTCAGCATAAAAACACACCATGGAATTTAATTGCAATACACAACACTACAAGAACTACAAGCAAGTTTTCATTGCCTCAGCTGCATGTCATGAGGAAAAGGAACAAAACTGGATTAAATTTCAAGTTCAAAAAGAAAATAAATTTGTAATTAATTATTTTAATTCTATTCTAGTGAAAAGGCAGAACTCTGCAATTTAAATAGTTTGTAGATTTGTGGCCTCTAGCCATGAGCAGACAACACATTATCATTGACCCTGGTCACAGGGACTGCTTACAGCAGGCCAAGAATGATCTATGAGCTTCATTAACAGATTTAAATAGAGTTCATATATAGATAGATAGATATATATATGCACGCACACACACACACAATGTGAAATTAAAGCAGGCATTTGTATACACCCGACTTCCCAGAGAGTACCCTCTGTTGGAAAATTGTCACTTATTTTGTGCTCACTTGCCCAGAAATATGTAATCAAGGAAGTAATTCTTCCTGCTAAGAGTTGGAATAGGTGTTAGACTTGGCTGTGGAGCAAGATACCTGCAGGGCCACCTCCACATAGAGACCCCTTTTGGTGGATGCTTGGTGGAGCCAACAGACAACATGCAAAAAAACAAGTTACGATGCCTGTCCCCTGTTTATCTATGCTTTCATTTCATCTCCAAAGTTAACAGGCAATAGGATCTAACTCTTCTCCTAAGAGCATCTGGTTCTGAGAGGGGGCTAAGCCATAGTACAGTGCTTAGGACGCTGCCACACAGGCATCTGACAGCCTCTCAACATGGTGCACAGAGCATCAACTCATCAGCAAGAAAACACTGCACTAAATAAATCAGCGCAATTTCTCTTATTGCTATAGTCTTTTATGTTAAGTTTTAAAGCACTCAGAGACAAAAATATACTGCCTAACTAGTCTATGCACAGGCAAAGATAAACTGTTCATTTAAATTGGAAACTATCATTTTGTCTTGAACCATTATAGATATAAGTTACATAGATGCCACACGTGAAAGACATGTCACACATGGGTCATCTTTTCTGATGTGAGGTTTGCATAATGAAGAAAGACAGCTCTTTTGGCCAAATTCTTTACGTTAATCATGTCTCTAGGTGACTAGCAACGGATTTAGTGAACACTCAAAATGGTTTATTGTGTAAGAAAGTTGCTTCTTACTCTGGCAGATGTAGAAGCAACCTCGCTCCTCCCCACATCCGCCAGTGGAGAGGTATGGTACTATAACGGTAATATTCCAAAATATGCAGGCCACCATGAACATGGCTGCAGTGGGCAAAGCCTTCAGTATGAGAACTGAAAGACCACATTTAATTAAGAGGAATTTTGACAAAAAAGGCGAGCATCTTTTTTTTTTCCATGTGGAATTGTTATTCTTGGTATTTCCAGAGCACACGAAAGCAATGAAACTTTATCATTTCATATATCTGAGTTCTCGCCTCAGACAGTTTCATATTTGTTCAGCACTCAGGTGGTATTCTTTGCCCATTAAACTTATCTAGGGAGTTTGACATGTTACTATTTGGTTTCTGAAATCAATTGCATGTGTACATGCCACTCATTCTGACATCATATGACAATATGTTCTCTTGCCACGTCTGCTTAAACAGCCACTATTTGCAACTTTGAATTCAAAACAAACTTTAGTGTCAACAGACAAAAAAAAGCTTCCAACTCTAATGATTTAAAGCGATGAATGTAACAATCTCAGCAAAACCAATGACAATGTGACAATTTGAAAGCCTTCTAAACCAGTTCTCAAAATTACAAACATTGGGAATACAGGTTTTAGCCTACATTCAACCCCATAAAGATTAAAAATTCTACCAGTTCATATTTAAAGATCCCCAAGTAACCTGGACATGACCCTGATCATGATGGGTACAACTGGAAATTTTGAGACAAGTTTTTCTTCTTCAGAGAGAGCTGGAAAGAGGCACTGGAAACTATCCTTTGGTTTCGGTTATTAATTGCTCATAAGGCTGCCACTTGCAAATTCCAACCACTGGAGTTCTTAAGCAAAAAAAATGTTTCAGAAGGGATCTGACTCAGAAAGGACAAGTCCAGCAGCATGGCTTTCCCCAGCATGCTCTGAGAAGGGAACAAGATGCAGATGTAGACACCAACTGCCCTGAACTGATTTCTCAGCATCCACAGCCCTGATCTTCACAATCTGAAAAATACCTTCTGGGGTCTGCACATCATGGCAGGGGATGAAGAAAAATATGAGTGATACACACAATGCTTGCAACTCTCGGGAGAAAAAGTAAAATATTTTTATGGTGACTTCAGAATCATAGGAATTATGCAAGATGAAGCAACAGCTTTTATGTGCCGTGAAAGTATGATTAAAATGTCCTTAGGCACAAGAACTCAAGAGTCAGCACAGACCAATATGATGTAGATAAGAGAGATAAGGAGCTCATGAACTGTGGTTTACTGATACGACATACAAGATTAATGCAAGCAGCAATAGAGAAGGAAAACAATAAAAACATAAATGATGGAAAATAATCCTTACACTAAGCCACTCTGCATGTTTTTGAGGAATGAACTGACAGCTGAGTGTGCGATAACATTCATGTGATCTACCATCCTCTTAGCTTTTATGAGTTAATAGCAACAGACTGGTGTCTGGCAGCACCACGTAAAGTGTCTGTTGAAACAAACACCACTTTGCACTTCATTTTAACCGTACAGCAAACCTTGATTTGGGCGCTTCAAAAGCTGATTGACCAAGAAATTTCTCTGAAGCAAAGCAAGGAGAGACATTCAAAATACGTAATACTACGGCAGAGACAGATTATGCATCTTGGGGGCATTTAGAACACACAGATCTTATCTGGATGAAGATAATATTCAGGACAACCACCAAGACAATGTTTTGTCCAAAGACAAGAAAAATATTAACAGAGATGTAGTACATCCAGCTCTGGGGTCCTCAGTACAGGAAAGATGTGGACATGCTGAAACAGATCCAGGTGAGGTCACGAAGATGATCGGAGAGCTGAAGCTCCTCTCCTCTGAAGACAGAGAGAAAGTTCGGTTGTGCAGTCTGGAGAAGAGAAGGGTCTGGTGAGACAAGGGGGAATGATTTTAAACTGAAGGAGAGTTGATTTAGGTTAGACATAAGGATAAAAATTTTTTTACAACAAGAGGTAAAACACTGGCACAGGTTGACCAAAGAGGTGGTGGATGTCCCATCCCTGGAAACATTCAGGGTCAGGCTGGATGGAGCTTTGAGCAATCTGATCGAGTTGAAGATGTCTCTGCTCATTACAGAGGGATTGGACTATGTGGCCTCTCAAGGTCCCTTCCAATCCATGATCCTAGACTAGGTGGAAACAAACACATTTTTGTCACCCCTCAGCTGGATAAGGGTAGTTCATCTACTGACCATGAAGTCTTCAGGGCCCGCCAAGCCCCAGCTTGTGCAGCACATCATCTCAGCCACACAAGCTCTGGTAAGCACTTAAGCGACCACACTTCCCCCTGAATTAACAACCCCATGGTGCAAGATACTTGACTAATAACAAGTAATTGTTTGGCTAATATCCTGTTTTGGTATTGAATGCAGATTCCTGTGGTACACACTGGAAAAGTTGCCACTAAGCTGAGCAGTCTGGGGAGGTTTGGATGTGGAAGGTGACTCCGTAGGCATGCAAACTGCCTGCTGTGCTGGGACTTGGCTGGTGGCAAACACCAATGAGCTGGCTGCCTATGGAAATCCTGTTACAGGGACACCTCCCCAATGGTATGTGCTGCTGTTGTGCATATGCCAACACACGTTCTTTATTCTGTTCCCTCCATTGGTTTATCTTGGCTGCTGACCAAATCTCCACATGCCGTAGTCTACAGCCGGGAATCTGTGAGGGCAGCCGGGGAACAGCATGGAGATCGATGACACAGCCACACCACTGCCAGTCCAAGAACAGGGAAACCAGCACCGCTGCTGAGCGGGGCTGGCTCCTCATCACTTCAGGAGGGCTCTGCAGCAACTGCAGCCTATGAGAACAGAACAACGTGCTCTGTCCCGCCGAGGGATGTACGTGACATCTGTAGGTGCTGTGTGGTTTGCAGGCTGTGGCTGCAGCAGGCACGGAAATGGGCTCGGTTTTTGCTCGTGTAGCTGTGCGTGTGGGTAAGCATCCTGTGGCTTTGAAGAGCCATCAGTGCAAACCAGCCCTGTGCCGGCAGGAGTTTGTAAAGCACATTGATGGGTTTGCCTTATCACCACAAACTAAATGCTACAGCAAATGACTCCCATAAAATGAGATACATTGCTGTAATAAAGGAAATAATATTTACCAAGATACTTAGAACTCTTATTTTCAATATATATCTTCAAAGCCATTAACTAATATTAGAGCGTTAATTTTCCTCTGGTCTCCATGACTCCAGTGGGAACGGTTAGACCTCTCTCAGTTTACACAATTAAGGTGCAATGCTTCAAATCTGCTGCCTTGAACAGGAGCAGAGGTATCAGTACCTGCAACGAAACCAGAGCTCAGAGGTCTTAATCCACCAGCCCAAAAGCCCTTCTCTATAAGAAGTAGAAGAGTTGGCAGCAGGACAGAGCTGAGTGTGAGGCAGTCCCTGGGCAAAGGCAGCAAGACAAGGTCCACCTCCACAACCACTGGGAGCCCACAGCATGCACCCAGTGAGCATTTAACACACAGAAGGTTCATTCAACGCTCTGGTTTGATGCCACACAAAGTGGCTTCACCCTGGCTGTACACTGCAACCGAGGACGCTGCCCCTTATTTACACCACAGATGGTTCCAAATCAGCCCTAACTGTGAGCCAAAAACACTTATAGTGATGAAGAATGAGAACTATCCAGAGCAGCATACTGCACAGGAGCACTGGGGTGGGAAGAGGAGCTTTGCTCTCACAGGGAATGTGCTCTTTGGCCAGGTCCAATGACCTTCTACAGTGAGCACAAGCCCCCACAGCACCTCTCCAAAGTGGTGGGAGACGGACTCCCACCTCCAGTCACAGCCTGCCACAGATGCCTGCCTGGCCTTCGAAAAGACCAACACATACCCCTGTTTATCCCTCAGTAAAAGCAGCGATGCCCTGGAAGCTTGTTTCAGTGACATTTGGAAAGCAACTCCAGAAGCACTATGCCACATAAACAGCTCCCTCAGTAGGTTTGTCAACAAATCAGTTCTCAAAAGAAACACTGAAACTGGAAAATGGGAGCTTCTTTGTGGTGGCTTACGTAAACACAAGCAGAGGACTTGGCCTTGGTAGCACAAGGTAACACACTCTGCTCCTCAGGGACATTTCAAAGACAACTTGGCTATCCAGAGGTGAAAATGAAGTGCTCTTAAAAAAAAATGCTCCCCTCACCCAACACTGTGACTTTAACAAATCCAGATGTCTAATATTTCAATTCTTTAAACTGTGTCTTGTCAAAAAAAAAAAAAAGGCAAAGACAAAAGCACACTTTATATTCATTAAAGAGCTCACCAAACTGCACAGCTTATCTGAGAGAGTTAAAGGGGGGGGGGAACCCCCAAAACCAAAGTACAGACATTTCAAATCAGACAGAGCAAATATTGAAAGGCAGTGAAACGTTATGAGGTAGCTGAGAAGAACTGTTTAACAGTCTTAAAGATACTTTAAAACATTTCATTATTGGGAAATCCAAATGTCAAAAAGCCCCAAAATTGGCTTAAAAATAAATAAATTTTTATGAGTAAAACTGGAGTTCTTTTATTTGCTGCTTTATTTCCACAGCTTTCAATACATGCTCTGCTCTAGTCATGTTGTCAAACTTATCTCTTCAAATGAGAAAAACAGAAATTACATTCTCCTGCATGTCAGTGGAAAAGTTCTCAAGAAAACCCAGGCTCCTAGGAGCTGCAGCTTTAGGAAAACCATCAAACAGACAGAGACCTTTACTGACCACATCAGACATGGTTTTTAACTGGATCCTCACTGGTATCTCAGCCATTCAGTCTGAGATTTTTAGTAGCACCTTTCATAGATTTACAGGCACTAAATCTATCAAAGCCTTCTGCTCTTCTTTCATCTTTTGTGAGGGGAAAAAAAGAAAAAAAAAGTTAAAGAAGAACAACAAAGAAAAGCTTGAGGGCTCTGCCAGTGAAAGAGAAGACAGTGAAAATAATTCAGCACTACCAAAAGGCGTCTGTATTGACAGAGATTATAGAAATAAGAAAATATAATTCATGCAACAGTCTCAAGACAAGAGATCATTTTTTGCAAGTTGTTCCATGACTTCACCATTATTTCGTAAATCTCTCCAACACTTTGAGCTTTATGGGTATGAACACAGAGAGATCCCTGCAGGTCTGGGGATAGAGGCAGAACCACAGGGGCTGTGGGCCAAGTGCTGGAGCACAGTCCTACCACCCCTCACCACCAGAGCTGGCTGGTGGGACTGGCGAGCCCAAGTGCTTTGCAGAATCACCTATCTAGGTCACGCTTTGAATGCAAACATGCCACAAGAAACTTAGTAGAAATTAATGACTGTATAAAACACAGTGACTTTAAATTTAATACACAGCACTGCAATTTCAAAATTTGGGCTTGGATGTCACAGCATTTCCTTGGTTTCAGTTTTTTCTAAAAATGTAAACGCATCACCGTCTCATTCTTAAGAGAAGTTTAATAAAACCACCATGAGACAGTGATAAATGACTTTAACCCAACCACTGATTTAGCAGAATATTCTTAACCAGATGAAGCCCACAGGAAACAGGTTTCAGACAAGGCAAAACACATACTGATTTTATCATCAGCACAATAAAGATCAGACGTGGCAGGAATTTTTTACTGTCAGCTCATCTAGTTTTTGGTTTTTCAAAATTCTACCATAAAAATAACATAAAGTTCTCCATCATTACAGTGAAAATGACAATAACACCAACAGAGTCACTGAACTGACCACCGAGCAAAACACTCAGGAAAATCCAGTCCCCTTTCTCCTTTCTTTGATAGAACTAGAACTCCTCAGCAACTTGCTAATCACTCACTTCCTAAATCCCAACGGGAAGCAGCAGATGCAAAGGGAGCCGTTCAGATGTGCAGCCCCTCCAAACAAGACCTCACAGCAGAACACACTTATCTCTGCAAAGCCTTTGTTTAACCACTCCAGCTGAAAACACATGCGGAAGACAAGCATTTACAAGTAATTTAACCTAAAATTCATCTGGGGTTTGTTAGACTTTGCTGGAAACAACATTTGGCAGCCATGCCCAGTCTCAGTGACAGGTACTCCCGATAACACAAAAGGCTGGCAAGATTTTCCATGGCAAGCTTCAATGCAGTTTGCTGGTAATTTTTTTTTTCAGAAATTCTTTTCTCTATCATTTCATGTGAACTTTATATCAAGTTCTGTAAACTTTTATTTTATTTTATTAACTCAAGGAACTCATTTTAGCAAAAAACATGAAAGAAATATATCCATGATAAGCTGAAAGAGGAAGGGAGTGAACAATTTGACCTGAAAGCTCATGTGTTGACCAGATTTGCACTGTAAGGCTAATCACTGAAGAAAGCACCGAATGGCAAAATTCACTCATCATAAACTTCGGAGATTTCAAGAACACACTTGACAGACTCCATCACTATTCACTCTGGAACATCTTGAAGTGTTAGGCTTGCCAACAAAAATAATTACATCATCAAGCCTTTATACTAAGCTACAGCTTGAATACTTAAAGTAACTGCAGATTTAAGTACAGGGTTCAACACAAAGGCTGGTGTCAGATCAGCAAGAAATCACGCACTTGTGTAGCTGGGCACTGTAATTGACTGCATTAGGAAAACAAACATAAATGGAACAATATATGATTTAACAATTGTTCCCTTAAAAATCCATCAGCCATTGCTGATGTACCTGAGTCTTCCAAGGGTATCCTACTCAAAATGCAAGACCAATGAAGGCCAACAGTTGGATTCAACACTGGAGGACAATGAGGTTAGCAGACTCCTGCAGAGGAAAAAACGTGATTAAAACACAATTTCCATCTTAGAAAAAATGATGCAGTTTATACAGTAATTGGCTGTAATTCACAGTCAACTGGAATAATTTCACCAACTGAAAAGAGGATTTTTGTGCTCAGCATCTTAAATAGGATTCACTAATTAAAAAAATTATCTACGGCTCAAACTCTTGAAGACTACAAGTCTTCAACTCAAAATGTTATTCCTGCCTTGATATACAGGCAAGAAAGCTGTAAATCTGTGAATGGTACAGACAGACCAATGATGTTAGGAGCAAATGTATCAGAAAAACCTATGTATAGCATAAAATGAATTGATAAGAGATAGAAGGATTTACTCCAAGGCTGTCTCTTATCTGTAGAGTTACTCAGAAAAGAGCATAGAGATGTTTTGCAAATGAGGTAGGAATTAAGCAGAAGACAGCAGGGGGCGGGGGGGAACCCTGAAAGGAGTGGAAATTACACTGGAAGTTCTGCAAGCACAGGTGGCTTTTTGGAGTAGTTTCTCCTGATCTTCAGCTACACAAGCATATAGAAAGCTGCATCATTAGATCCTGGCCACAGACATACAGACACCAAAAAGCTGTAATTTTGCTTGTGTAATGGAATCTACCCTTGGGGCTTTTTGCTTGTCAGGCTTTGCCAGCTGACAGCCCCACCAGCAGGACTTGGCAGCACCAACACAGCTTCGGCCCTGCCCTACACCTTGTCCCCAGCAATCACGGGCAGCCACTGCGCCATCGCATGTGCAAGAATACAGCCCCATCTTGCACCCCTGGAACTACTGCTCATAAAAAAAACTGCCCACAATCAAGCACATGGAGGAACAGCAATAATTCTGTCCCCTCATGTAACTGATCTTGGCTCAACCAAAGGTTTTACAGAGCTACACTACAAACTGAGGGATACTTAAAAGTCATGAGACACTTACCAACTAGAAATGAGACGTGATGTGAAGGGATTCCTTCTTTTCTATTCCTACATTTTTTATGTTTCTATAAATATTTTACATACACATACCATCTGCCTTTATTGTAAGGCTGTAAAATATAAAGGCTAAGTTTTAAAAAAGAGTGAATTTTTAAAGCAACGTACATCCCCCTATACAGCAAAGGCAGTCTACACCTTATAATATACTGCATCTACTAACAATCCACTAGTGTTTAAGTGACCAGTGTGAGCATGACCTGGACTAAAATTAAACTTCACAGCCCACTATTACATGGCTGACAAAAATTGCACATATTGTAACATATGCACTAAATACAAATCAAAGAATCCTAAAAACTCAAAAAAAGACACACACATGCAGGAAAGCAATTCTACTCATCAATATATAGGTAACAAACTATAGAAACAAATTAATACTTTTGGTTGATAATTCAAAAACTCATACTCCACACACAGCTCCATCAGAAAACATAATTTTTTGCAGCAACATACTTAACTGTATGCCCAAACCACACCAAAGGAAAATTAAAGTCACGAAGTCATGTATTCTAAAATTAGGAACTGCCAGATTAAATTTACTACTGTAATCATAATTTTGTTCTCTTGTGCATGCACACTGTCACATGGTTTTATTCCACTACTAGTTTTCTGGGGGTTGGGTTTGGTTTTGATTCAGGGGCTTTTTGGGCGTGTTTTTTTGGTGGTTTGTTTGTTCCCCCCTCCCCCAAAAGCTAAGAGAGATCTGCAAAAACTACTAGAAAGTTGGAAGGAAAACAGAAGTAACAGGAGACTACAGTGATTAGTCCATCATTCTAGAGAAAAACAATAACAAAGAAAGAAAAAGAAACCCAAACACCTGCTGTGTTTCCTTGTCCTCCTGTCACTGAGATGGATGGCTTCACATCCAAGTGTTTCCAATGTACAGTCGGCCACCTTTTCTCTGGCTGAACATCTACAGAATGGTACCTTCTCCTGGGACAAACTCCCCCCCCCATATTTTCCATCTATAACAGGTAATATTCCAGGGACTCTGGAAACACATGACAAATCTGCTTTTGTGAAATACTGCTCGGCAATGCCAGAGTTTTTGTTCACTTTTTTTTCCCCTGTTCAACTATAGGACAGTCAAACACCCAGTACAACCCAAAAAAGGAAGCATCTGAAACTGCATCTCACACTTTATTTGCTCAGCTTTAAAACGATAACCCCTCATTAGAGGAACACCTCATTAAAAAGCCCATCTGGGTCATTGTGCAAGTTTCTGCTCTAACAGGCAGCACAAAAACCTGGAGAATTCAGGGACGGTTGATGTCCAAGAGCTTTTTCTTTGCTGCACTGAGTAAAGATTTGTCTGCCGTCTCTAAGGACCCTGACAGCATGAGGTTGGGAGCCTTCGGTTTGTTCTCTCCATCATTAAATCTCCAAGGGAAAGCACTGTCTTTCACTATCACCATCATTAGCACTTCCCGGTGACTATGAATTCAGTTTCTTGAATTGCATTACACAGTTCTCCTGCTAAAATCCTCTGAAGGAGGTTGCTGACTCCTTCTAATCCCGGGTAAAAAATGTTTGCGTTATTACAAGTTATTTAAGAGGACCTTTACAAAGCACAGAGGGCATAAGTTTCAAGGATGAGGGTCACCAAGAGAAAAGGGTGATGAGCATTACAGCACTGCTGTGGTAATTTTTTAACACCTGAAGAACCACCTGTGGGTCCATCCATCCCAAACTGCGTGTTTGAGGTCAGAAGTAGGGTGACTGAATCTAGACTGGTGTTTGTGTCCTCAGTGGCAATTCTTCAGTCATTTAATGATCCTCTCTGACCTTCCCATACGATCAATGGCACAAGTTCACCTTGCTGAAACAACTAACGAACAAAAATCTGAGAAGGTGCAAGACAGGAAAACAGAATGTCCTAATGGCATTTCTTTTCCTGAATGCCACCAATGCAGAAAACAGGGCCCCATTTGTAGTTCCAAAGGCAACAGACATTAAACTGACCTTCTGATCACGTTCCACATATTTCCATGTGTAGTTGCAAGCTCAGGAACTCTCAACTAAATACCAAAAACAGACCAAGTGAACATTTAAGGCTTCATAACCTTTAGAAGGTAAATGCTTCCAGACCAAAAGGTGCTTACACTACAATAGACCTCTATGGATGTATTTAGAGCATGCACGTACTAAACAAACAGCCTAAATATCAGAAAAACTGTTGATTGAACTCCTGGAGTACAAAGGAATTTCTGAAGTCCAGTTTCCTGGCAGAACAGCAGCTGAATACTGCTCCAATTCTGGCGCACGTGCATCAGGACATCAAAAAAGCCAAAACTGACACCAACAGCTTTGAAAGTAAGAATAAAACAGCACCTTGCTTAACTAGACAAGGAAGCATAACTTAAAACTCCATCTTGAGATTAAAAGCATCTTAATAAAGCAGCACAGACATATGAAAAAGCAAAATGTTTTAAACCTTAGAAAGCATCTCTTTGAAAGCTACTTGTTTTCTAGAAGATGTACTTTGACCCTCATCTTTTATGACACCTTACTTTCTTTTGCTGTTTTCTATTTGATTCAGAGAGAACAAAAGGAACATGAGTGGCTCAGCCTTGGAGAGAATTACCTACATCACTGGTCTTTTTGCACCTCAACAGCACGCAAGAGCGAAGACCCCAGATGTTTTCCATCCCTCCCTCCGGCTGAGAAAACGGTTCATCCTCTCCAGGCTCCAGCTGTGTCCCCAACAGCCCAACCGCACCAGTCTGTCTCCATCTGCTCATGACAGCTCCTGGATGAAGACAGAGTCACCCAGCCGTGAAAATGGCCAGGCTCTGCAGCTCGCAGGAGCTGGGGGGGCGGGCAGGCCAGCCAGGCGATCGACAGCTCTGCAGGGAGGGGCATTTTTGGCAAAGTGCTGTGACAACACCAGGGCAGCTGACACAGGGAAAGGACTTCTGCCAATGGCTTGACCCTCACACGGTAGGTAGCCACCACGCTGGCTGTGACTGCCTGCATTCATGGGTCCGAGGTCATTTTCTCCTGACCGCACGTGGCACTGACACCAGGGGAGCAGCTGGCCCCTGGCGGTACCTGTGCTTCACCAGCTATCCAGAAGTGCAAAATGTTGCAAGGCAGGCAAAATCGTCCAAGTTGAGCGGTGGTTTCCTCAGCTCACAGAAGACTGAGGAGGTCATTCATTAGCTGCAACATCCACCCATTAGCTTTGTAATCTGCAAAGGCAAAACACTGCTGAGCATTCACATTAGCAGGAAGTCTAATGAGAGTAAATGCTGGGAGCGTGCCTCAAGAAAACCAATTTCTTCTCTTAATTTGGACAAGGTGAACCTGACAAGAAGATACTGCAGTTATACTTACTCTGTCATACATACACACTTAGGGCAGATGGAGGCTGCTAGCTTTAAACTTGAGGCTGCTACTTTTACAGGGAGTCCACTCCAGGAGACCTCACTCATTTTCCAGCAGATTAGGTTTATTCATCCCTCAGAAGAAGGTCAGGGGAAGGTGAAATATACTACAAGGCACATCCCACACCAGACACATTCCTAGAGCAGGTGAGCAATGGGGGCATCTTCCTAGTACACAGCTTGCAGAAATGAGCTTTTCCTAACACTCAGATTATCTCAATCAACCAGAGAACAATTTTACGCTTCCACTGCTCTTTTAGCCCCTTGTACACCCAAAACAAAATAATTACCCTGACAACAGACATAATTTGCCTTTATATCTGCACTTATGCAAGGGGCTTCTACTGTCACAGGTAACACAAAGGTAACAGAGGTACAGCCAGAGGTAACACAGAGTTTAAGGATCTGGTAATTTTAGCAGAAAAGTACAGCTGACACAGAACTAGGCAACAGTGGTGCAGGGTTTTGAGGAATACGGTCCTGAATGCCTAAACACCACCTGTCACAGGTATTTCCATCATCCTTTGTTTCTTCTTCGTGTACAGAAAAGCAACTGAAATTATCAGGAAACCTGTTTTCTATGCAAACACAAAGCAGATTCACTTAATGAAGAATGGCTTTAGGTGTAGACAGGGACTCTATTCTCAACGTGAATAAACCCTAAACTTCCAAAATTAACCTCAGGAGGAGTACACAGGCTTCTACCCTGAAAACACATGCATATGTATATCTTTGCTTAATTGAACTGTTATTCATACATATAGATGTTTGCAGAGCTGGGGCCTCTATCTCTTTGTATTCAAGTTGCTTGACAAGTAAAATGCAAATGAGGCAATGTGCTGCAAATGCAAATTATGTATTATTGATAAAAAGTTTCCATTCAGCACGGAGGATATAAAGAGAAAATAGTGAGGCCTACGCTGAAAAAAAAGGAGTGAGAAAATTACAGATTTCTTTTAATCTTTTACATTTTCTATTTATTATTCCTCAAAATGGAGCACCTCACCTTGTTTGCCAACTTCAGTCTGCAGAGAGATGGTGAGACACTATTCTGCCTATCAAGACGTGGTTTTCACTGCATTATACTAAAAAATTCCCACAGAAGGTACCAAAATGGGGTGATGGCAAAGAGGTGAGAGAGCCAGGGGAGACTGCTGTGCTCAAAAGCTCTGTTGTGTTCGGCCACATACTTTTCTCATTTGTTTAGTCTGAAATTCCTCCTTCAGTGACTCTGGATTTGTTACTTTTTCAGAAGGCATAGAGAACATCTGGACTCCATATGGCTCACACCTACTCCATGCCAAATGAAGCTATATTCTGTTTTCTAAACCCTTTATTTCTCCCAGCATTGCCACCAACGGGGTTTTAAATATCTCCACAATGGACTACAACATAACCTCAGAATCACTCAGTTTGTTGACACAAATTCCATGGCGGTGCATTAACTGTGTCTGGGTTAGCCAGCATGTTTTGCCTTGTCTTCATCATTTTTCTCAAGATTATGATAATACAAAGGAACATATACTGAGAAGGCAGTTCAGCAGTTATGTCACCTGCACTCAAGGAAGCTGCTCCACCAAGATAAAGAAGGGACACAGGTCATTGTGATGGCCCTTGCACAAGGAATTACACATCTGGATAAAGTTAAATTTTTCCTTTGGTCTTTGAATTTTCCAGCTCTTGACGGAGCTACCTTGAGTTTCCTTCCAAGAGGATAATGATTTTTTGAAACTCAAATACTGAAGAAAATGGCAAAAACCTTATAAAAGTACTTCCCTCTCCCTTAGCTAAAAAAAGAAGAAATACAGCCCTTTTTTGCCCCCTCTTTGCTAAACATTTCTGCATTGCAGCACCTCCCACAGGTCTCTCTCATATACACCACTGCGGGAAATGCAGCCACTGGAGTGGTAATGGGCTGAACTGAGGTAAACCAGTAAAACTCACTGATGCAGAGGTTACACCACCTTGCTCCTTTTCAGAGGGTTGTTTTGCTATTCCTTGCTCTCCAGGAGGGATGCGGAGACCCAGAAACAATCAACTAATTATTTGGATAGTGTTCCAAATCCAAATGGGCCTTGTAATATTGTCTCTGGTCTAGAATAATTGGTAATATGTATTTTTTTTCTGCTGTACACCAGGTTGATTCGGACATATTAATCTCAGCAAGAATAACTGGCAATCTATATTTTTTCCTGCTGTACACAGGTTTGATTCAGAGATGTTAATCTCATCAAGGAACTCACTCAGGTTCTTTATCCTCAAGGAAATATCAAGCCCTGGATCCCAACAACTACTACAATGCATCTGTCACTATTAGACACGATATGCTTTTCCCTGAGCCATTAAATTTTGCTTTCTCATTAAAAAACATCATCTCAGTATGCAGGCACTAGCCTGAAATGGGAAAGACTTCTACCAACTCAAGGGGCCCTGGACAAGGCAGCTGTGGGAATGTCCAATCTCCAGTCTTCTCCTACCCCATATCTGCCCACAAGATATTGGGCTTTTACAGAAAGGGGCTAGTCTTTCTCAATGCAAAAAGTGCACCTACTGTAATGCAACCAGCAGCAGAACCTTCTCGATAACATTATAATAAAATCAGTGATAGTCACACTAGAACCAAGGTTCAGTTGGTATATGGGCTATTGTCAGTGTTATTGGTGGGTCACTGGAACAGGTTGCCCAGAGAAGCTGTGGATGTCCCATCCCTAGAAGTGCTCAAGGCCAGGTTGGATGGGGTGCTGAGCAACCTGGTCTAGTGGAAGGTGTCCCTGCCCATGGCACGGGGTTGGAACGAGATTATCTGTAAGGTCCCTTCCAACCCAAACCATTCTATGATTCCCCAGGTACAAGTCAAAAATCACAGCTCTTTATCCCAGCATCCTGGACACTGATGGTTCAAGCAAATACCACCTGTGCTCCAGGTGTGAATTTGCTAAGGCAAACCTTGATCTTCACAAATCTCCCTCTGTCACTAACGACATAATTGCACCTTGCTTTTTTTCCAGACCAAGCACCTTCAGTGCTATTAACCTCCTTGCTGATTAAGGATAACAGTGCTTAAAGAGGTGTTTGCACACAAGACTATATATTAATAGCAAGTTGACTACACAGACATGTAGCTGTCACACTGCACAGCGCAAGCGCTCACATCCCCCAGGGCGTTGTGCAGTCCTTCACAAGGTCTGTAGCAATGCCAGTGCAGCCTTCACAATGTCACAGGGTGACACTGTGTTCACTCACAGGTGAACCAGGAGAGTAATGCATGCCCATACCATCACATCAACATTCCTGCATGTCACCAGAGGAAAGCCTCGCTGCAGCTCAGATGGTTTCAGTGGCTTTACTCTTCCCTTCCCAGCTCTGTCACACACCAGATGTGGGACCCAGGCTGTGGTACTGCAGGATCATGCTGCATGGCCAGGTGCACAGCAAGTGGGGAGGCATGGAGAGCATGGTGGCTGTGCCCCCCCTCTGCTGCAAGCTCCTCCTTCTCCAGTCCCCTCCAAAGAGCAGCCCAACAGGCTCCAGCAGGGCTCCATGTAGCATTAAACGTCTACAGGATGAAGACCTTGCTCTGGATGTCCACTGACGCTTTGCCATGTTTATTCCTTGCTAGGGGCTGCACAAGAAACACTGCTTCACTTTCACTGCTTTCAGTACCCAAGATCTCCACAACTCTGCTGCTGAGGTTCAGACCCAAAAGGTACTGAGTAATCAGGTTGTCATCCAGGTAGACACTTAAGATGCCTCCTTGAACTCTCCATTGCTATTCACACTTTAGGAGTTTAAAATCTTTGCCAGGTCAACACTGCAACTCTGACACCCAGTACACCTCTTTACCACCAGCCACGCAAACACAAGTGACGTGCACTTCTCTCTCGCTCACATGCACACGCACATCCCCGTCCTTCCAAAGCACAAAGCAAAACAAAGAGCTGTCCGTCCACAAACATCCCCAAGAGGAAGAACCACATGTGGCAGATGCTACTGCATTGCTTAATGCATCATTTAAAGCCTTTTGGGGACTGTACCGCCGTGATGAGTAATTTGGCTAGAATATTGCGCAGAGATCGTACTGTGTGGATTAGGGCACTCTGAAGGTCACTAGCTGGGTTAAAAGCGAGAAAACTCTGCTAAAATCAGAGCTTACCATCAGTATAGATCTTGCAATGAGAACAAGAGCAGAAATGGGCTCTGTAATACAGAAACACTTCTTTCGCTGCTGAGCCTGCCTGTGTATAAAACATGCTGCAGATCTGTTGGAAAGCAGAGGCTGGCAGAGCGCTGCCTGTTGACATCCATGTCTGACCCCGGCTTTAACTGCTCTGCCACTTGGGTTGGGTACAAATTCAAAGGCCAACAGGTGAGCAATCACAAACCCCATCTCCACAACGAGCACCTTTTCCCTGCCCCACGGTGATGCGAACGTCACATCTGTAAATGAGATGAGACAATCTTAACTTGTCTCTAACAGAAGGAGTTAACTTGTCTCTAACAGAGGTCAGTAGGGATGGCAACTGCTCAAGTGCCACCTTATTACACAGCTGTAAACTCTGGCCACATATGAACCCAGGCAGAAAGGCAAGTTCATGAATTATGAACAAATACAGTGTGCCAAAACACATCAATCATCATCAGTCACGGACAAGCAAAGCGCCATCAATTCGTAATGTTGACATTTGCACAAAACTTACACAAACAATCAATCGAATCGCATGGCTGACTGGAAAAGGAGATGTTGGGTTTATATTACTTAACACAAGACTTTTCACTGAATGTGAAATGCTGAAAGGCTTTAAAATAAAACTGATGGAGAGTCAGTGCTCTAGTCAAAAGTTAGATAAATGGTCTCTGACCACGAGAGAAAATACATTAATTTACCAGTTAATTCTTTTCTTCAGTGCTGCTGGTGAAAGCCAGGCCAGCAGACGTCTCCTAAAAAACATGTGAAAACCTGAAAGTTTGTTTTACTTTACAGAAAACCTGCACTCTTCTCCCAAGGAAGAGCAAAGAAAAAGCTGTGAATACAAATACAGGTAATGAATATTTTAAATGGATACAACAAGGCTGTACAGATTACACAAAGAGCGAGAAGTTGCAGGCTGGTATTCCTAAAATTAGCAGGACTAACAATGTTTTAATTAGCTTAATGAGTTTTGATGGAAAACTTGCTTATTGGTATGTCTTCTTTAAATTACTATTGTCAGCTACTCGATGTTATTTAGCCTCAATTTCCCTCATTTTAGGATTACTGAGGGTTGCATTAGGACAGCCTGCAAAATGATCTAGCCTTATGTGTTTTGTGCTACAAACTGCAGAGCTTCCAGCACTCTCTCAGGCAGGAACACGCATTTCCTGAAAGTGTGTTTTGGGCAGAGTACATTGAAAGAAGAGGAAACTTCTGTGGTTTTCTTTCTCAACCGACACACAGAAAGGACTTCCTTGTGTTTGAGATGAAAAGGGAAGACGTACTTTCCAGATAGCCAAGCAGCCTTTGCTGTAAACACAAGGTGAATGTGGCTCTTGTTCTAGAGGCTATATGGTTACCAACAACAGGTTTTCTTGAAGGCTTTTTAAAAGAAGCTGCCATTTATTTGCTGGAATGCTTTTGCTCTGTGCCTCAGATCTGTCACCACAGTACGGGCCAGTGCAAAAGCAAACACAAACCAGTTCTGCAAGCAACCACCTTGTCGAGGTGCGTGGTCCCCACCACCCAGCAGTGCATTGCAAAACTACCCCCTGACCCTCAGCAGGGTGACATGTTGCTGTCAGAGCCACCCAGCTGCTTGGGTGAAAGGCTGGTGAGACCCCAGTCAGTGTGAGCACACAGATGTAAAGGTCTCGATGAGGTCTCTCTTACCTTGATGAGGTAAGAGAGTGTCTGCAATATTTGCTCTTCAGTCAGCACTCCTCCCCTTCCGCTATACACCTATAAAATCGGGCACTGACTCAGCCAAGAACAGAAGTATGCGCTTAAATTTCAGATGGTAAATACTGATTATAGTCCCACTACAAGAATTGTTGTTGCTGTTGTCAAGGGGAGGCACAGAATTAAATGCAAATGCTTTACTGAATTGATGTTTTGATCTCTTTTTTCTTGTATCTAACCCCGTGTCTGACCCAGACCATATGTCCCTGAACATGGAGAGAAAAAACACCCTTCTGCAACCTGAAGATATACCATACACAGAAACAGGCATGTGAGAGAAGGGTTAACTATTTATGTAACACTGGATACAACCTCAGGTTTCACATCATGCTTGAGTGAGATTAAGAGCAACTCTAAAAAAACAGAACCCAAAATGTCAGATATTCTCCCTCTCTCTAAGAAAAATAAATTTAAATAAAGGTGGAGTGGGGAGAAAGCAAGGGATGTGCATGTGCTGCCCAGAGCCGAACAATACGGTGGTGTTTCTGAGGTTGGGATGAGGCCCTAGGAGCCTCAGAGTTTTTCAGTTCCATTTCGTGGCAGCTGCAGGACCAGTCAGGTGCCACTCATCAACCTTCTGTCCTGGCTCTCAGCTCTGCCAGGACTCCCCTCTTTGGGGCTGCACAGCAAATGGAAGATGCCAACAGCAACTCTCAGACTTTTCTTTTCCCTGGGATGTTCGACCCGGCCATGCCGATGCCTGTGAAAGCAGCACCTGCCCTTTGTCATGGTGCCAACTGCCAAAAGAAGAGCTCCAGGGTCAGGATCTTTCATCGGAATGGGCTGGAAAACTTTGGTTTAGCAGTTAAACCACAGACATCCATGGCTGCCATGAGGAGGAGGGGTAAGGAAGCAAGTTCTGTGGGACAGAGAGCAGCTCTTTGCTGCACCCAGCTCGACACAGCAAGTAATTAGTGCATTTCAAGGTCGATACACTGCAATTGATTTTCCTCTCACTTACTAATGTAAACTGGGAATAATTCCATCACAGTTGATGTAAACATTAGTATAAAATTGGTTTAAGTCGGAAAAGCGCTGGGTTGAATGTGTTACTATATTGAAAAGCTGGTTTCAAAAGAAAGTTGGTTTCCTTGTAACAATAAAATTGCCATGATTATTTTCATTTGCTCTAGCATCATTCCTCAGGTTCATACTGTAATAGAAAGCGCTTTCAAGTCAAAATTCAAAGGCCCATAAAAATCCACAAGCTTTACTTCTGCATAACATCCCGGCTGAAGACATCACTAGCTATAACATATCCAGCACCCTGAGAGATCCTCAAGCATGAACACCATCATCTTCTCCAGCTTTGTGCTTCTCCCTCAACAGAAATGGAAGTGCTTCTTCTATTTTCTCTATGGATAGTCATAGAGACTCTTCTTTTGTCCATGAAAGAGATTTCTTTCTGCTTAAGGCACAGCCTCACCAACATCCCATAAAGGAAGAGCTGATGTTCCCTACTAACTGTAAGGAAAGTACAGGTCCTTTCCCATGCTCAAAAAATAGATTACTTAATTTTTTTTTATATAAAAGGCAAGTCCCCAAATCAGGATCTGATGCTTGCCTCTTGCTGTGAGCTAATGATGCCCCACACTGCACTTGGATAAACTCAGAGCTATGCTGAGGTCCCACAGCAAGAGAACATGGTGAGGCACTGGGATGGGACTGCAGCAGTGAGTCATCCTGCAGGATTGACAAAGGATTTGACAAAGCCTGCGATTAACAGTCAGCACCCACCTCCAAAGCAGGAGAGGAATTTTCTAAAGCACCCCAGAACAGAATGAGAAAAACTTCTTGATGTGCTTTGAAAAGGAGATGGCAGATTTTCCTGACTGCTGCTGAGTGGAGCCAGGGCACCTCTGCTGAGTGATGCCCAAAGCAAGGGGCTGCCTGCTCTGTGCAAACACATCTTGCCTCCACAGCTTGGATTTATCCTCCTGGAAATTTACCCACAGATGCTGCAGTCAAAAGTTTAAGTCCATAGTTGCCATCAAAAATAGATTTGTTCTCCAGAGGTTTCTAAATCTAGCTGTTATTTTCTCCAAGCTTACAGACGACAGATGATCATGATATTTCTCCTTTTTGTTATGATCATCATCACTGTTTGAGTAAACCTATCCAGTAAGTCCTGAAGAAGACAGAACACAAAGCTTGAGCTCTCTATTTGGGTCAAGTTTCTCTCAGTTTAAGCTAAGTATGTAAAAGCATAACAATGCTATCAAATGCAGATCCGAAGCTTAGTAAAACATTAGATTCTCACATCAATTATTATCTCTCAGTAAGCCGACATCTGTGGGATCACTCCTGGGCCTTTTAATTTAGCATGTCTTCTAATTAAAGAAAGATTAACAGTACTTCCAATAATTGCTCCACCTACCTCTGTCAGGCTCAAGCTTCTGTCTTCCTCCCAAGCCCCTAGGGAAGGGAGCAATCTGAAAACACATCCACCACAGGTCCTCTGCCATCTGCAGGGCAGAGCCCTAAGGCATCTGCTCCACCACAGCCCTGGTTTCCCCAGAGTGCATCTTCTTCTGAGGAAGACACTCTCCCTGTGGCAGGACGAAGGCTGGATGAAGCCATCTGTAGAGATGGGCTTGAACCTTGTTGCTTCTCACAGAGATGGTAGTAGAAAATTCACTTCCTCCTTCCAAGTGCCTGAACTCGAATGGGACAAATCTCAGTGTTTGTGCTGAAGATTGAACAGGCAACCTTGGATGACTCCACAACTGTCTACTCAAGCCCAACCCTACTCTTAGTCAAAGGGATATTCTGTCCAACTCTGCTCACCCAACTCTGTCACTTTCCTGCGACACCCTGGAGGTTTCCCCAGCACTCCCTGACCCCACAGCTCAGTTTCCACCCATATATTTCAGGCACCATCTTCCCAATAAAAACACTGGGGGATTACACACTTATATCAGTTCAGGACCTAAAAACTGTTCCTAGTGCCCACAAAACCAGCCATGCTAGCGGATGGTTAGCAAACATGCACACAAATACAGACCCACAGCAACTCAATGTTAATAATAAGGTCCCCATATGCAAAAATCAGAGTTAGGAAAGCTACCTTTAGATCTCATTTATCTCCATAAGGGAAAGCACCTGGTGTTAAATGAGTTCTAGGAGTGGTTAAGGAGGAGTCCGGCTGTCCTGTGGCCCTGGTACAAATCCCACCCCTGCTAATTTCCCAAGGTAAAGGATTTTCTGTCACCTCCCCAGCACGCCACTCCTTGAAGATAATGGTAACAGGACAGCTGGAGCCTACAGAGACGAGCAATGAGAGGGTCTGCCGAAATATCCACTTTCGGAACCACCCTCTAGAAGAGCAGTACCTTTGATACACTCCTTGGGACACACACATCCACCCACTTCCAAGACCAGTCTCTCCCATGAAGTGTGAATATTCAAGCCTTATCTGCCTGCCAGTGTGATCTCTCATAGGTGAGTGGCATGTACAAAGATGGGAGAACTGCTACACCTGAGGATGAAGGTTCATTGTCCATCTGCCTGTAGCAGAGAGATGGCAGACACACAGGCAGCACAGGCACCTCCATGCACACCAGCCTCAGTGGCTGCAGGTGACACCCACCCACCTGTTCCTGATGGACAAGTAGGCTTTTCCCCACACTGTCAAAGGGCCAGGAACACATCTGCTATGCTCAGCCTGCACCCATGCAGCTTTCTGCAGCCCTCTACCCTGCTCAGTTGCTCCTCAGTTCACCAGGAGATTAACTTTCTTGCCAAGAAGCGCACAGAGCTGGGGAGAATCTGGCAAGGGGATGGGGGATGCTGGGAAACCTCCAAACTACAAACTAGGAGCTGGAGCCTGGATGCTGGGAGCAGCTGTGCAGGCGTTCATGCTCAGGTGCAGCTACAGCAGCTGTGCAATGTGGGATT
Source organism: Manacus candei (assembly GCF_025592945.1). Lineage (NCBI taxonomy): Eukaryota > Metazoa > Chordata > Aves > Passeriformes > Pipridae > Manacus > Manacus candei. The sequence goes on from NW_026138066.1 coordinate 9,844,654, forward strand.
TTAGCAGGCTTGCTCCTACCCAAACCTGCTGCACTCTAACCCATGAGTACACTGGGCTCAGCCTGCGACAGTGTATAGTCCCACCACAGCCATCCCCTCACTGTGGGGGCACGAGGGCTTCCTTGGACTCAAGGTGTGAGCTGGTCCTCGACTACCTCCCCATCAGCAGAGGTTCCCCAGGCTCACTCAACCCCCACCACTGCCAAACTCTGCAGGGCTTCTGATGTACAGCTTTCTGAGACAAGCAAGAACAAGCTAAAATCAAAACATAATCAAAAGTTTTTCTACATATGGCTTCCTAAGAAAACAGTGGCTAGTCAGCCCAGGTATACTAGCTCTCCCAATAGAAGGGATGCAAACAGGTCTCCCCACCCTGTGCCACATCAAGTTGGAGATCCATAATAATCACTTAACTCCACCAAGCGCAACAAACCTTATTCTCATGAAAGCTCATCCACAATGAGTGATACACCCATTCCACTCAAGAGAATTTTATACCGGACAATTTTTTAATTTCTTCATAAAATAGACACTGGTTCACTCTCATTCAAAATCAAAGAGCCACTTCATCAAACACTGCTTCTCTTCTACAGAAAATAATTTGCTGAAGGCAGAGAGAGTTCATGTCGGATCTGCTGCAGCCTTTGAATGTGACATCGTTATGTCCACTGGTCACGGGTCTCATATTTGCAATGCCATGAAATACCACCTTCTCCCTGCCACCCACCAGTGCTCCCTCCCTTTGCATTTTATCTGAAGCTCATTGATACAGTGACTTCATTTCCTTGTGACATACCTCCTAGGCCAGGCAAATGCTCAGTCACAGCAGCAACAAAAGTGGGCTGTGACTCACTCCTGTCCTGTGTGGAAAAAGACTTTATTATTCCTGCTCTTTTTCCTTCTCCACCCATCATTTCAAAAAAGCCTGCCCATATAATACGTGAGGCTCAGTATAGCCCTGCTGCCGGCAGGGCCGGTCCTCAAGCACAGATTACCTTGGCTCACGGACAATGATCTGCAAAGACAAGTTTCTCCATGACAGCTTAAAATCCGTCTTTCTGGGTGGTTTCCCTGCAAAGCTGTAGTATGAGCCTTTCTTATGCGGGAAAACGGGGCTGCTACAAGCAGACGGCCCCCAACTACGGCATTTTAATTAAGGGCTCAATCATGTTCCAGCTTGTACAGCAACAGTGTGTAAAATAACCCCTTTAAACACCGGCTCATGGCACCTACCCCGGCGCAGCAGTGGGACTGGGAGAGTAAGGGTCTGCACTGCCATAGCTCCCCACATCACCTATCCCTTCTCCTGCATCACCTGCCAAAATACAGGGGGATGAGGGGCAGGCTGGGAGTGAGTAGGGGATCAGCCCTGTCCCCATAGCACCCGCCCTCTGCTCGTTTCACCTCAGGGACTGTCCTGTGCTGTGACGGCCTCCCCAGGTACAGGGGAGACCCAGAGAACCAACCCCTTGGGAGACCCTGGGAACCAACTCCTCTTGCTTCACCTCTGCTACAGTTTCAGTCCAGCTTTGCACACTGGGATGAGTAGGGAGAGGGACATCACCCCCAGAAGGCTACTGCACAGAGCCACCTCGCTCCTGACAGGAAGGGGAGTTGGTCAGGATGCTCCCAGTCCCACTAGCAACATCACACCATTCCCTGTGACTTAAATGGGATGTCTGGGTGCTGGACAGGCCTGTGTAAGTCATCTCAGCACCCCACTCTGCAGAGACTGATGAACTACTTCTTAATAAATAAATAAATAAACCACCCGGTATTTAAAGAAAATAAAATAGTATTAATAAGTAACGGAACTTTTTCTCTCTTTGAAAAACACAAACAAACAAACCAACCAACCCCAACAACCAAACCAAAAAAACTTAAAAAAACCCCCACAAACCCAAAACTAAAAAATGAACAAACAAACCAAAACAAAACACAAAAAAATCATTGTGCAGTGACAGGTATGAGTATCACACTTAATAGTCAGGAAAAAGAGTCTGTTTTATCCTACATGCACAGAATTTGGAAGGGCAGGCAAGTCAGCTTCAATCTACACCAGTGTCACTGGGAACAGCATCATCTCCACCCAGGGCATCTCCTGCGGTGGTGCTGGCCAATACTGAGGTCAGTATCTTACTTATTTTTTTGAAGGAGGGGAGGAAAAAAAAAGAGAGAAAGGTTCATCTTACCTTGTAACTACTGGTACACAGCTTGGGACCCTCATCACACACTCGTTATAGACAGTGAATTCATATTTACAGGACAATTTTCATTTTCTTATTCTGCTCAAAACACAATGACTCCTCCTCTATATCACTGTAGCAACTCCTACTCCTCAAGACCTAAATCAACTTGTATGATTTTTAATGTTTCTTTTCTTCCTTTTTTTTTTTTTTACTTTTTCTTTTCCCTAGACTTGGCAGTTTGAACAAAAAGACAAAAGGAAACAGTTGACAGAAGAACTAAATATGGAAACGTGCAACCTCGTTAATCAACATGAAGAGCTCTCAGACATGAAGAAGTTCTGACAAGGGGACTTTGGTACAGACTCCAGTACACTGCTTCAGACATCCAATGGATATTGAATGGTCTCAAGGGGCCTACACTTCACATGCCTGGATTTGAATTCAAAGGTACCATTCCTGGCCATGCATCCCACATACCTTAATCTCCCACAGCTGGACTTCCCTGACAGCACATTTTCCCTGTTGCTGCAGCACCAGGACAAAATGTGGCAACCCCAATCACTGCCTATTTCTCTACAAGACCTTTTGTACCTGTTTGAACTTGCAGTCCAGAAGAAAAGCACAGACTATAAAGCTTGACAGTGGAAATCTATGCCTTAGTTGTGGTAATCTCCCTCTGCTCCACCTTAATTGCTCTTACCCATAGCCAGACCAAAATACAGCCATATAAAGATCCAAAACCCTAAACCAGGACAAGGGCAAAGGCTTTGCTGAAGCTGAGCTAAACACCATCTTTTATTCTGTGTTATAACATCGCTTTGTCATTCACCAGCGCCAGGAATGATGCTGCTGCTTCCCTCAGAAACTTGCCCCAGACTGAAAATTGTAAAACTGCAAAATCCTTTCTGTTCTAACCCGTCTGAATATAGCCAAGTTGCACTGTGAGGTTCAATCCATTAGCTGATTAAAAGCTATAGATCACGCTGTCTTGGACACATTCAGGCCATTATGAATAAGACCTGTCAGAAAAGCTTCCAGCACAACCGGTGTCTTTGAAATTGCTACGGCTACAGTTAATAAAACTTCATGTTGAATCCTTCCTCAATCCTGCAATACCAACAGGCAAAGAAATTTATGGTATTCTTTGAAATTACATATTTAGAAGTCAGTTACAGGTATGGAAACTTTAATTCCCAAACAACAACAAAAATAGCATCCCAAAAGAATACCAAAGCATTCCTGCAGTGACAGTCTGCTTATGAAAATTGTACAAAAAAATTTAAAAAAAAAAGTGATTAATTCCAGTGCCAACTTGTAGATTTCGTTCCTACAAAGAAAAACTTTGAAGCTTCTCTATAGACAACTTTCATATCCATCTGTTTACCCTCATCACTCCTAAAAACACATCAAACACTCCCCTAGTGAATGCATCTAAGTGTTATTGATTGCTCTTGAAAGCCATCAGTTTCACAGGGCAGGATTTAAAACTAAAAAAAGAAAAATAAATCAGGATAAATAACAGCTTTTCAGGGTTTGCAAATAAATACTGACTGCCAAACAGCAGCTGCTGCTTTTGAGTGTCACTACAAGAGCTCTTTCCAACTCACCTCCCCATATGCCAGGACAGCAAGTCCCTGGGATTCAGCGAGGCACTTCCCTCATGCTTAAAATTCAGCTGTGCTGCCAAAGGTGGGGTGGGAACCTGCAGATGTCTGGGAGGCCCCATCTCTCCTGTCCTAGCACCAAAATACCACTACCTGTAGCTAAATTAGGCAAGCAAATTAGGAGAATGCAACTGGGTTTTGAACACTCTCCACTGTGGCTTCTGACATCAATACTGTCTTGACAGAGAGAGAAGAAAACCACTGTGTCTCCTCTGCCCAAGTAACTTCCCCCTCATTTCTGTCAAGTGAGAACTCGTTCCTTATAAAAACACTCTATAAATGCACCTGGACATGTTGCTGTCTTTTTGTTAGTGTTGTGGCAAGCCCCCTGTTACTGGAGATTTACAAGACTTCCTAAAGGCTCAGCAAACCTTCTCACTCTTTCAAAATTTGTACTGTAAGTCAAGATTTTTCATCTGCACATTAAAAGGATATTTAAGCACTTGCCTTTTAGAGCTGCAAAACCTAAATCTTGTCCAATTGCTAGCTGCACATTATTTACCTTAATATTTATTCTTATATGCTTCAAATGATCTTCAAAGAGGCTGTACATGTTCCCAGTGTATTCAACATTCACAGCCATGAAACAAATTGTTTATGCAAATATTTTTAGCTCAGTTTACATCTGCCAGCTAGTTGCCATGTCCCAATCTCAAACTCACCAAGGCAGAGAAAAGAGCCTGTAATTATTTATTACTCCTTTTTCACCTGCCATTCTGTATGAATGGTACCTTGTGAGTATTTGCAAATGTTCTGTGGCCTTGTGAATAATTTTATTGTAGGATATTGAAAAGCAGCTTTTCAGAGTGACAGGGAGTCATTTACGACCTGCATAGTCTGGTAAATGATTTAAGTGCAACTCCACACACATATCAGTGGTCTTCACATGGCATTATTTTTAAATGTATGCTTATTGTTAAAACATCTTCCCTTTTCAGAAGAGAAAAAAACCTATTTTTAATCATGGCTACATTTGCTCTTGAAAAAAAATCTCATCCCACAAAATACTCTGGGCCTTACTACCCCATTTAATGAACAGCTAACAAAAAAGTTATCAGATGTTGTCCATTGCGAACATTAAAGAACTTAAATAACAAGTCATCCCAACTGATCTATCACAATCAACATATCTAACACTGGGTTTTTGTCTGATGAAACTCTGATGATGAAGTGCTTCTCCAAGAAAGATGCTTAGAACTACAGAATATGAGCAGCATTTGTGTACTTCAGAAAAAGGAGGGTGTTTTGGGGCAACAGAAGGGTAGTTTTAACCCTTTCATGTTCTTCAGTTCCTAAAAGCTTTCTAGTGACATCACAGGTGCACAGTTCAGTTGAATGCCCACCAGCATTTGCAGAGACCTCATAGGTAATACACTGTAAACTGCAAAAGACAGTTTGGAAATTACCTCACAAATGGGCTAGGAAGCAAAGCAACCATTCAAGTAAATCCCCTGGGGGACAGGTCAGGTTAACATCTGACTACCATGGACTTTGAAGGAGAATCTAGAGTTTACCCGATCATGAGATGTTTTGACATTTAGGATTTTCCCCCCAACGCCCTTTATTTTTATGCATGAATACTGTTACGCCCTTGCCGATGAACTGCTCTCATCTGAAACTGGAAACAAAACACAGAATTTATCTCAAAAGGAAACAAGTGATCACCGATACTCCTAAAAGCCTTGACCTTCAAAAATAAGAGCCTGATTTCTTAGGGCAGCAGGACTGTAAAACAAGGACATAAGGAATTAGTAGAATGGCAACTTGACTGATAGTACCAAGTCTACAAAAGAAAGTTTTCAAGACTCACGAGCTACTTCAGTCAACCAAACACACTCTTTAGTAGAACTCATACATATCTAACAAACCAGTGTTACCCACAAAAACCCAAATCTGTGCCACTTGCACTTGGAACAAAAAAGTCAGGTAACTGAAGGAAGTACTTTGATGAAGACAAGAATTATCAAAGATCTGGACCTGCAAGTGACGAGCAAAGTGACCAGATTTGCTCTGAGGTCAGCAAACACACCAAAGGTTGCCACAAATAGACACAAGCAGATTTGTTCTCCACAATGACAGTACACAGAACAGGAACTTATGGACTCAAACTGCAGCAAAGAAGATCTAATTTAGGCATTAGGGAAGGTTTTTTTCCAATAGTAAAGATAATGCCTGGCAGGTTTGCTGAGGAAGCCTGTGGAATTTCCTACAGTGAAGACTTTTACAAAGTGAAAAGGCAAACTGTGCCAGATATGGCAAAGATAGCCCAGTGGGTGTAAGGGGGTAGACTTCTGAAATAATTCCCTGAGCTATTCTTATGAGTTTATGACAGATTCCTGGACTGAGAAATAGTGAATGCCATTATCAAGAATACAGGAGTTCCTCCTGTTTGTGGGCGAGGACAGGAGGGAGGGCAATGCTGACTGAAGGTTGAAAGGGCACAATTTGCCTTCAAAACTCTCATTGGTTGGTATTGCTTAGACTCAAGATGGCAAACTCATGACTCCATTATCACATAAATGGTTAGCCACAATATATGCATTGCTTGTTTAGTGCTAAACGCAGACATAATACTGGTGAAAGAATATGAACAAGATTTTGACAAATACACAGACAAAAATGTCCTTATGCCTCAGGACCTCAAAGCACATCAACCAGGCTCCCAGTGCAGGTGGTGACATCCTCACTTTACACAGAGAAGTGAGGCAGACTTGGTTTTCTGCCTGTAGTCAGGTCATGGTGATGGGAGGTACAGACACCTCAGACAAAGTGTTCACAATCTTCCCATCCTTCCAACACTATTTTAACTGCCATGAGATTTCCAGCTGATATAAATCCACTGACTTCTTAATGACTACCTGAGGTCACAGAGCATCTTACCTAAACTGAAGAACAGCAAAGATTCCAAAGGATTGAAAAATAACTCACTGAGGAAAAACATGGGTCTGAAATTATCTGACAGAAGACCTGAAGTGGCTGCCAGAAGCTCAGCAAGCTCTGGAACTGTATTAGCTTCCAGAGCCATACATCTGTGTCTTGGTTTTTTCCACTAAAAATGTGTGTTTAGAAGACTAGAAAGCTACCATTCATGAACACGGGAACTGAGGATGGTTTTTTTTTTATGACCATGGGATGATATGAGCAATGTTTCAGCTACTTCTGCCTGCTCTCTATTTTGTATTAGAGGACGTCTATTTTTAAATAAATAAAATGAAAAATGAAAAAGAATTTGCCATGCAGGTGTATTTATAAAGAGATCAAGTAACATTTACACCCAAATTTAATCCTAAAATCACAAGTACATTTCCAGGTGAAAGGAATGACAGTGCAGTTACCTTTGCAGTAGCATCTGCTCCAAACACTTGCTCATGTTGTTTGCTGTCCCCAGAGAACAAGACAATACTGCTCCAGTGCAAATGGAGGCTTGGGAAAGGAGATAACACCCCAAATCATCATTTCTCAGGCTCACTATAGAGCTGGTAGAGATTTGATAAACCAACTATTGAAACTTTCTGACAGCAGTCAAAAAGGAAATTTATTTCTGGAGTCTCATTTCCAAGTTTATGAAATATGTTGGACTAAAAAAAGAAAAAAATCACTCCCTGCACACTAGCAACACTTTTAAAAAGACCTTTTGAAAGCCAGTCATTATAAGTAGCCAAGGTCACTCACTGCCAGATGCAGCTTCCTGCTTAAGAAGACTTTCCAGATGAACCCAAGGTATGAGCCTTGTCACCAAAAGCTTTATATACACTGGGATGAAGAAACACTGAACCAGTGTATTAGGTTTGTCAAAGACTTAGCAGCATGCCATGCATGCATTGTGTGACGATGCTGAGCTCTAGGCTTTTCCTGGAAGATGTCACTTGCTCACACTGGGTACCAGGATCCCAGTTCTCGGGGTCCTGCCACCTACCAACAAACTCTCATCCACCTACTCCATCCAAGTCTCTGTATGCAACGTGACCACCACCCTTCTAGGCAACCAGCTTTCTGGTCCAGCACTCCTTGGCACCACCTTTCAGCAGCAGGCTCTCAAATGCAGATAGATTGCTCCCCTGTTTTTATCCTTGAAGGCTTAGCCTCTGATGTCTTATTTTATAAGCACGCCTGTTATGTCTTCAGATTAGCCATCTGAAGAAACCTTCATGTTTCAATCCCCAGACTGACCACAGAGCTGTTATTTTGTGCCTGTTTTAGCTGTTGGAGTTATCTGGCAACATATTTATCTAAAACTTTCTCTGATCTAGTAAGATTTTACTGCGTGCTGCATTATTTGGAAAAACATAGCCACAAAGTATGGATTTCTCTTAGCTCTCCTCTTCTTACCCAAGGGATCACTCCTGCCAACATGGTAAAAGACATTTTCCTGTCAAACCACTGGATATGGATACACCAATACTATCCTTCAAGGCAGTTCCCAAGGTTTCTGAGCTGGCTAAGATGGAGAAGCTGCTTATTAGAATTCTTTTTTCCCCAGGAAAAATACTTTTTTGCAAGCTGAGAATTAAATTTAGTTTACCTTTTTGGGATCTTTCTGCGTCTGGTAAGTTGGAAGTTGTACAGGCACAACCAGCAGCAGGGAAACTCAACATGGGACACAACAGACTGTACAGAATATATTTTCTACTTCTTTCCATTTTTCTTTCCTTCCTCACCCCAGTACACTTCTTAGCTCCTCCTTACAAGTGATGAGGTGGTAGATGATGACAGAGGCCATCTTGAATCTCAGAATCTAATATAATGCTCCTGAGATAAAAACATCTCAGCAAAATGGCTCAGCTTAAGTATCATTAATTATTTACAGGAAAAGTGCCAAAAACATTCTAATTAGACTCAGTTCTATTATCCTCTTGCAGCTGCCTTTGCTAAGGAACTTCCAGAGCTCTTTACTCTGTGTACCTGAAATCTTTAAACTTTTCTACAGGAAAATGATTAACAAAAAAGCACCTGAGTGCCTGTCTGAATAATTTTAGCTCTGGACCACCTACAAAGATGTGGCACTTCATGCCCTGTGGCTTTTCACTTCCTCTCAGTTGCAAGCATACACTGAATCCAAGAAATTTATGTACAAGTTTGTGTTTTCCATCATTCTTGCTCATCTTCTTAAGGATGCTGCTGTTATATGGGCTAGTTTTAGACATCAACTCAACATTAAAAAAAGAAAATAGGTTGACAGTTAATTTAGTTCAAGTTTTCATTGCTCACTCTGATGGACTGGATCAGTTCTCCAGGTCTGACTTGCAGTACAGAATGTGGTGACTCCTGAACCTACTCCTGCATCTATGAAGGCTGTACTATAACTATGGACACATTAATTCTGAGTCTACTGCTAGCCATGGAAAACAAAAGGCAATACACTGAAGAAATCACCTATGAACTATGGGATATGATATAATCATATTGGCATTTTTATGAATGACAATTCAGTTGCCTCTATCCTAGAGATACACAAGCCTTGATCAGGTCAATCAATCTGTTACCAAACATAATACAGTTATCTGGAGTTCCAACTAGCAATGAAGATTAGGTGAGTATCAGCTTAGCTTTTTATGTATTTACATGTAATTAATTTTCATGCAAAATGTTACTGGATAAAAAGATAAGTCTACAATAATGCCTCCCTTAGATCATCTTACATAGTGCTGCACCTGGCTTTTCACTTATCTAATACAGCTTTACTCAGTGCTCAGGCAAACATTTGCTTATTTTGAATGCAACTATCCATGTTAAATGTCTGTTTGAAGATGTCTCCTACCAAACCTCTAGACCTGAAATAGGTCAACTAAAGTACAGGCTAGAGTCAGATGGCACCAATTTTTCAAGAGCTTTGCTCAGTGATTTTCTTGGCTATTCTCTCACAACTGAAAACAACAACACAGACAACAAGATTTCGGACCCTAAGAAAACATAACTCAGCAATAGGTTTTATATCAAGAAGCTGCAAAGCTAAAAACAGGACAAAAGAGAATCATTATTCTTAATTTAATAAATCAACAGCATAAGCTACTTAGAGAAGGTCTGTGTTTCGTATGACACCTGCACTGAACATTCACTGAACTGCACCTCAACTTCAGCAGGGTTGCTCTGCAATGTCACACACAAAACCAACACCACCACCAGCAAGAGACTAGTAATGCCCATAGCACATCTTACTGCTAATTCTGCAGTCTGGAGAATACTACCCATCATCAAAAACTTGAACTGCACTAAGATAATGCCAGGTATTTCAGTAGTAGCTAACTTCTCAAAAAGCACAGCTAACACTGTTCTCTAAAGCTCTTCCCTTCAGACACCATCTATTTATACACACTTGGGCATCAACTCTAGAAAGTAAATTACAAGCTTCTGTTTGCCATGGTGAGGGGAGAAAAAGATGACTGGAAAGCATGCTCTGATTTGAAAACCTGTGTTTTCCTGTCTTAGCATGGGAAATTGGAAGAGAAAGATATGCAGCCACCAGCACACCCATCCTGCCTGTGTTCCCACATCCCACAGCTGCGGCACCCCAGTTCCTGCCCCACAGGATGCCCAGTCAGGATGGATCTGTTCTCTGCACCAGCCTGCAGACAAGACCTTCCTAAGACAACTCCATAGTTCCTGACAAGGTCTCCCTTGTTTGGTCCTGGGTTATCAATGGCCTTTTGCGAGAAAATGCCTTTCCAAGCTCTGCCAGCTAGTGCAATATCTCTGGGATCAGTTTTTTGGCTACAGACCACAGCAGCTCCCCTTTGTACCTCAACCCTGCCACACGTGCCAGAAAAGCTGTCCCCACAGACTTTTTAATAAGAGTAAGTGATGACTCACTGAATTAAAGCACCCTTACTCCTAGTGGTTACAAATTTAGCACACAACTGCTAAGTTTTTGGCTGAGCTTCAGCTTGCCCTTGATTTTCAACCAGCCTTGCAGAAAAGCATCCTAATCCGATGCTTCACCCCACATCACCCTTGTGGGCAAGTGGTGAGAAAGGCAATGGGAGGAGGCTCCACAGAACCCCCACGGCTTGGTAAAGGCTGGCCAGGCTGCTGGGGGAAGGAAAGCAAAAAAATAACCCCTCCTCTTGTTCGCCAGCTGGGTCCCCAGGGCTGCCTGCAGTCACGAAAACCACTGCTCTGCCCCCACAGCCTCAGCCCTGGGAGCAACATGGAGACAACTGCCTCAGTGCCCTTTGGCCCCACGGATCTAGGCACTACCCTCTGGCAGGGTCTCCTGCTCCTGTGCCATGGCGCTCAGCTGCTCTTCTCCTCCAGGCAAACATTTCCATTTCCTCATCACACCCAAATCTCCCCTGTGGTCACTTCCCCAGCAAATGTGATTAGAGCTACACATTCTCACATCCTCTAAATAAAGAGTGGGTTATTCACATCCACAGTCACTCTCCTATACGTTTGTTTATCCAACTATTTACACTGGCAAGCAATCATCCCTGTAACCATTACGAACTAACCACTGGCGAGACCAAACCAGCATGTTGTCCTGCAAAGGGCCATGGCCCGCTAGTCCTGCTGCAATAACTGGCTTTTTACACATTCTCATTTAAGCTGACATTTCTCCCCAGCAGTTTCATTATCCCAGCTGTCAGCCAGCAAGTCCACCCCCCTCGGGAAAACTCTGTCTTCTTGATTGCCTAGTTCCTTTGACCCCTGGCAGGTCTGGCCCTGTTTGCATTCAGCCTCCCACAGGTCATGTAAAACTAAGGGGGGAGCAGGGTGGTGGGGGGAACCCTACAAGAGGTGCAGGGTTTATACACTAATAAGTCCCACGTTAGTGCTTGACGTCTGACGGGTGCAGCCAGCGTTGCTTCAGGGAAGGTTTTGGGCAGGAGCAGGTGTGTGGGGCTGAGAGGCACGTGTGCTCCTCGCTAATGGTCTTCAGGCAGGACATTCCAGCACCTCCAAGGTGACCCATTAACTGGCAGGATGTGATAATGAATACAGGACAAGTAAATCTGCACACGTCTGACAAGGCAGGCTATTGAGCCCACACTTCGGAGACAAACCTCAGAAACTAGACATTTGCTGCCTTAAAAGTATTGGCAACCATATATAAATGTTTTTATACATTTATAGACGTTTTCCTCACTGCTACCACTGACTGTGCCTGTGCCTGAATTTCCTGGACTAAACAGTCGAAACCACCACTGATACAGCTGTTTGAAGCTTATGAGGAACTAAATGTGTGCTGGGTTTTAAATAACACCCCGTCTATGCTATTTATTAAATTACCGGGGTGCTTTTTCACAGACCAATTTTGCCAGTCTTGCTCTTTGTTTCAGCAGTGCTCCAATCAATTGAGAACTCAAGAGAATCAACTCTACAATCAAGAAATTACTTAGGCAAATGGAAAACTGGAAAAGGACCTGAAAATCAACTGGAAAAAGAACCTGAAAATCTCCTTTAATCACTCTTTTGATACTATGATACTAAGAGGCTTATTTGTACCTTGGAAGGTTGAATTTTCCTCATCCCTTTTGAGAAGTAAAGCAAAAGCAGCAAAACAAAAGAATCTCAAAAGCAGGTATGAAATGTCACCAGGAAAACACAGCATAGTTATGCACAGATAAGCAAAAAGAAAATACCAGTGATAACAGGTGTGTTTGGTAGGAAGGGCACTATTTTCATACTGCAGAGAAAAGCAATTAGAACTATCTAATATCCACACTGCATTCAAAGAACAGGTCTGTTTGATATTTTTTTTTTCCTTTTGAAATGGTGGCAGGGCCAAGACAAATTTTTCCAACATTCAAACCAAATTTTTGTCATGCTCATAACGCTTTCCCACTGGATACAGAGGGCAGGTTGCTGCTCTCCATCGGCAAGCACCCAGTGAGTCTCTACTGATGTATACAACACCCACGATGCATCTCACTCTCACCAAGAGATTTTTGTCCCTAGATAATCTGAGGCTCACAGGGGAAGCCATGTATTATTCACTAAAAACTTCTAACATCTGTTAAATTATTGCTTAATGTCAACATTTAATATTCCCCACAAGAACGGATATGTTTTGTTGCCCTTCAGAATAAATGCTTGCAGTAAAATCTCTCTAAGCACAGGTTGCCCCCTGAAGAGGAAGAGTCAGCTAGCTGGGCAGGGACCTGCCCTCCCCACTATTTTCCACCATCAGCTTTTAGTGTCTTAACTCAGTCCTTGGTGCCTGTGGTCATAAAGAAAGTCCTTGACACGACATAGCAATAGTGAGACTGGCTGAGGCACTGAGTTTACTTTTCGTCAGAGGGGAAGGGGGACACTTCTTAAATGTCAAAGAAAGGTTGGAGAACACCAGCTTTCAGCGTGAATTACCAGATGGAGTGAGTCATCTGCCCAGTTTCACATCCGCCATCACAGCCTTGAGGTCAGCAATGTTGTGGATTTTACATGCAATGATGTGAAACAACTCGAGGTTGGACTTTCCTGGGGGACAGAGCCTGCTCATGTGCTGTATTCTCTAAGGGATCAGCAGCTATGGCACTCTGTGGAAGAACAGCCTAGTCCTCAGCAGGTTCTGCTCCCCAGAGCTTTGGCTACAGGAGACATGTCCAAGCAGTTCCATACAAATGTCCCTCCACCTCTTTTTTAACTCCTCATGCTGCCAAACTCAAGACTTTGAGTGGTTCTCAAAGGTGGTGGTTCTCAGGATCTCTGCTCCTTTTCTTATTTTGTGGAGAGCACAGATACAGCATCCTTGCCCTAAGTGCTCATTCCAAAGGAGCAGCAGAAGAAATACCTCTATCTCCCAAAGGAAGGAATTAAGCAAGTATCTCACTGCAAGCATCCTACAAGGTGATGTTGACAATAGTGTCTGCAGTTAATTCAGCTGCAATAGCTTATGTGTATATATATATATAACAGCATAGATACTCAGCTGGAAACATTCAGAAGCATCAATACCAAACTCCCCAGTGCTTGCACTAAAATTTATGGTTGGACTACCTCCCGATTATCAGCATGCACACGCTGCCTGAGACGGGAATATTTGCTATTACCTCTCAGTCAACTACTCTTGCTCCTGAAAAAGTAGTACATTTAAAGTCAGTGGGATCTATGCAGCAAATTTTCAGTATCTATTCCACCCTGTTCATAGTGTCTATAAATTACCTGGAGAAACCAGCTGTAAAATTGCTAAATTGCTGATGACATGAAACTGAAGGGAGTAGTAAATACAAAGCAACCACAAGAGAGATCCAGAGGGATTCGGATCACTTATGTAACTAGGCCAGTACACTAAAAATTAAATTTACCGCAAAAACCAAACCTATTGCTCAGTTATTGAAAAACTGCAGAAGCAAAGTAACTGCACTTCTGAGCTGAAGCACAAGAGAACAGGACCGTGAAATAGCAACAGACACGTATCAAAAATCTCTCTTGAAGGAAGAAAACTAATCCAGCAGAGTCAGTGCTGTGACGGGATCTGCAGTAGCTCAGTAGCTGGGAACAGCACCGTCCTAGCAGGGGGTTGACCAATTTGCTGATCACACTCAAAGACTATAGGGCAGGTATGAGAGCAGGCTGCACATGGAGGCTACAAATAAAAAACATCCTTTCTTAGCAGGCAGAACAGCTGTTTGATCGCGAGCCACGCCAAGGGCAAAGCGAGTTGCTCAGGGATAGGAGCTCCTGGACCCGCTGGCCATGACTGCAGCAGCCAGAGGGGAACTCCAGACACCTGAGCCCTGAAACAGAGAAAGCTCTGAACTGAGAAATGCACTGAGGCCAGAAAATGCACGAAGGGTTTGTGGATATAAATAATGGCTTTCCTAGATTACCTAAGTAAGGATCAATTTGCCTCAAAAAGGCATGCAACGTTTGTGTGTTACTTCATACATCTGTTAAACCCACAAGAGCCCAGAAACAGGAGTTCAGGGAGAATGGAAGCACCACCCAGCAGCCTGGTGATCCCATCAGGGGCAGCTCCACCATAGCCTGTGACACTGCCCAGGCAATTCTGTGACACTGACATCAAGAGCTGAGGGAGCAAGGCAAGGGCATCTGCCAGCCCCAGGCACCAGAAGCCCAGCAGCAAGGGCTGCCCCAGCAGGGATGGCCACTGCACAGTGGGGTCGAGAAAAGAGAGACACTGATGAGGGGAGAAGCTAGCAGCCAAATCTGGTCCATTCCCAGCATAGCATTTTTCCAAGGCTTTGCAATTCACCTACTTTGTGCAGATCCTTGGGAGGATGGGGAGGAGGCGTGGCTGCTACCAGGCAGCTTCTCTGCCAGACCCCAAATCCTTATTTCCAAAAATATCTCACCTGGGCCAGGGAACCTATTTCCTCTTAATCTCACTCTTGGAAATATTTTAGCTGTTTTGGATGTAATTCCCTCCTTCTTCAAAATAAGTAAAATATGCAAAAATAAAATCGGTTTGGTTGACCTTCTTGGGAAATTTCTGCACAGAGATTTACAATTTGGCAATCTGCTAACAGATTACAAACTCCCAAAGCACAAGAAGTCAGTCAAAGGAGTTGATTTGCAGAGTTTGCTACCTGCACTGCCTACTCCATTGTGAAATTATAGAGGCAGAGGCAGCATGGTCACTATAAAACATGTAAGAACTGTCTAGCAAATGAAAAGAAGTTTGTGCTTCACTTTAACACAGCAGGTCACTGGGTTGGTATTTCTGCCTCCAACAGAGAGCAATACCTTATGCTTAGAGTAAAAGGCAGCAGTCTCAGGCTCCCATGCTGCCAGATCCTGAGCAACCCTGTAAGGTGCTGGATGCTCAAGCTTCCATGGCTGCTTGTAGGATCAAGGCACACAGGCTAACTGTGCAACGTAATAACAAACCCTCTCCATTTCCAGAGAAACAGTTACATCTCGAAGGATGAAATTTACTTAGTTCTATTTTCATATGCATAACAGAGTATCTGACATTGAATTACATAATTTCTATAAACAAACAAACAAACAAACAGTTTTGATGCTTGACTCAACAGAACCTAATAAACATGAGGGAAGAGAGGAAATTTAAGGAAGAGATTAATTTTTAAGTGGAAAAACATAGAATGGCCTCAAAAAGTAAAACTATTATGGTACAGAACAATATTGAAAAGGTAATTAAAAATTTTATTAGACACAATTTCAGAGAATAGAAAACGAAAAAATAATCAGCGTTGATAAGCTGAATCTCTCACTTTCAGATTTTTTTCTCACATGAAATTTTACTGTTCATAACTCTGTACCACATTTTGCAATACAGGACAGAAAAGCTCACGTTTTAATTTTCCGCTTCCTTCTTGGAAATGTAAATATGGTTAGCTGACTGCATTAGCTTAATCATTGCCTCTCAATCCAAACAGAAATTTCCCCAAATGGTCTTCCCCTTCTTTACCCAGGTTGTGCCCCTCAACGGCAGCCTGCTCTCCCAGGGCAGGGAGTCTCACACCTCCCGGCTCCCCTGAGGTCCCTTCTGAACCCATGACCACCCTCAGCCCCGTCTGAGGGACAGAACAAGGTTTCCAAAACGTCAAGGCTCCCCCAAAATGAATGAAAATTGACAATGAGACACAGGGTCAGAAGGAGCCAGCGGGCACACTGCCTCTCGCCTGCCTGCAGCACAGAGGACAGGAGGGGGCTGGAAGGAGCCTGGGGACACAGGGACAAATAGGGGACACAGGGGGGTTGTCAAGGAGAGATTTGGGATTTCTTTGCGTGGGTAACACAGGCATACACAAATCCACTGAGAAAGCTGCTTTTAACAATAATCACAAATTACTTGCTTTCAATTTGAGTGAGGCTCTGCTGGTGTTTTTCCCCCTCTGTCTGATTTTAGCTCATAATTCCACCATGCACTAAGGCCCCTGCTCTAGGATCTCGCTGAATCACAGTGCTAAATTGGGAAATCTCCCGAAACATGTTTTCCCTTACAGTGCCTATTGTGGAATTTCTACCAGCAGCACCCAATGGTAAAAAAGCACCCAGCAAGAAAATAAAGAAATTGATGGATCTGGGTTTTTTTTAAAATCTCCTCCCCGTGAGATTTCAAAACAGACATCAGTTCATGAATAAAGAAACGGTTGGTTTGTTTTTGTTTCCAAGATAATGAAGTTTTGAGTATTTGTAGTGCCAAGGAAAACAGATACAAAAGAAAAGGAATGAAAGCAGCATGGATGTTGTAATTTCCATTTTCCTGAGCTCTGTCACCTTGAGGCTATGCTGCATCTTCACCAAGGAAATGACTGGGTCTTCCTGGGTGTCAAAGCATGTGATTTTATGCTATACTGAAGTCAATGGGACAAAGGCACATGCTTAAGTTTGAATAGCTTAGACTCTGAAAGACCTACACTCAGCCCAGGGCTTCCTTTTGATGGGAAAAATTCAAAATCAAGGTACTACCCCATAGGAACATGAGCCACAGCAGCTGATGGGGATTTAAAGGCTCTTCAGAGAAGGAATAAAAATGTTCTATAACATCTGCATCAAGGCTTGAAATGTGGCAATCAGAATAACTGCATTTGGATGAGAAATGCTAAAGATTACAAACTTGCCTTCTACAACAGTGATCAGGTAATTGAGTCTTGGTTCTTTGCAGCTCACAACGAAACCGAAGAGAAAGGGGAGATGGATGGTAATTGCCACAGGCATGAAGTCTGGGTGCAGCCGTGAACGTACTGGGTCAATACTGATAAACACACCAATCTATATGGTTTCTGACATGAGGTGCTCTACTCTTGTGTTTGCTGAAGCTGAATTACTACCATCTCTCACCCATTTGTTCTGTCCCCAGAAGAAGCACAATGCAGAGGGACATCTTTGAGCAGGGCTGGTTTGTTCGAACATGCATGGCTACATGCCCCTAAAGACATGTACACCATCAAACTCCAAACTGGCCCCACAAGCTCACAACTCTTCCGCGAGCAAACCCGGCTTTTGGCATGGTAGGTACCAACAAAATAAAAAGTCTATCCCAACAAGCAAATGCATGTTTAGGATAATAGCTAACACCTTTTCAAGTTGCATGTCTACTGAAAACCTACTCTTACCAAAGGCACGACCCAAGTACATCTAGCTTCAAGTGAAGTCAACACCTACATTGCTGGCAACTTTAGTTTAGAGCAGCATTAAAGGTGCTTGTGCCTTCTTGACAAAGAGGCAAGAGCCCTGTGGGAAGAGCTGGTGGACAGGTTTCTGAGGGAGCAACATTCATTTCTAAAAGCAAACTGAACTTTCAAAAAAAACCCACAAACCACCAAAAATAAAAATCTGTGTACCTGTTTGCAGAGAGTATGGCTCCTACCTCTGGTACCAAGCCCATAAAGACTTTTTTTGGTTCTTTCAGATGATGGCATGCTTGTGGGAGCCATGCTTACAGAAGAAGAAGAAATGCTCAAAAAAGTATAAATGAAACCACTAATTTTTCTCTATCGCTAGCATTTTCCACCACTGACCAAGTCACCATCTCAGTAACTACTTATATCCATGGCACCCAAAGATTGATTCCAGACACATTAGAAATAACTTCCAACTCTTGCACTCCTCCACTGACTACCAGGTCAGCCCAGCTTGAGGGTCTTTAAATACACAGCTCCTGACATGGAACTAATGCCTCAAACTCCAGCTGCCACTGCAAACATCTCCTTCAGTGCTCTGGGTTCATTTTACCATTTAAAAACTCACTTTGAAATGATCTAAACTTACAAAAATTGAAGAGTTACATTTCTGGACAAATGTCACTGGGCCATGACTCAGGAAATCAGGTACTGAGCTCCTGTTGCCACCAGTGAGACTCCAGCACTCAAACCCAGCAAGTGCCCAAGTGTTTCCTCAATACCTGGGCTTAAAATAATTTCTACCACTGGGCCACCTAGGGAGGTACCCACTGGTTGCGCCCTGCAAAAGGCAATCCCTGCCTCAAGAAGTCTACAGCATCTATGGTGGAGGCCCTGTGGCGCTTCCCGAAGCAATTTTCATCTTTTTCCCATTCATTCCACCTATTTTTTCTCTTGCCGCTTCATTCATCACTATTTATGTCCCAACTGACTGCAAATAATTGATCCCTGCCCACTCTGAAACTGTTCTTTATGTGCTTGTAGATACTGTCTCTCTCCTCAGTTGTCTCTTTGCACAAAGCTCATCCTCAGCTTTTTTTATTGCAAGTTTTCTGCTTCCAAATATTTTTTATGTCATTTTTTTGTTGATCCCCTCTGACTATTTTCTAGAATATCCATTTAGATTAACAATGGTATCCAAAAGTTAATATAGCACTGGAAGCAGCATTTTTGGAAGCAAAGCACAAAAAATTACCCTGCTTTGCATCTGACATGCAGTTGCCTGCTACTCACTGGAGACCTGTGACTTGGGATGCCAGCTCCAAGGGAACTGGGAGAGGCTGGGCTTTCAAGAAGCATAATACATCATCTCCTTGATGTACAGGGTGTTTTTTACTCAAGAAGTGTGCAGTATCAAGGACCACTTCTGAAATAAAAACAAAAAAAACCCCCAACTGGTTATTTTAAGCAGACTTCTCACAGGTGGAGATGAAGGTTCAAGCCTCAGTCCTCTCTGAGAAGCACACCACAGGATCACTCGGGCAACCCATCCTCAGCCTGTCACTCTTCTCTGGGTCACTAACTCTGTACTTAACATGCCTTCATACTCTGTATGTTTAAATATTTCCTCCTGCCTGAATCATGCTGTTTCTTTGCTCACTCCTTCACCAGCTTTGAGCTATTTCTCCAATCACTCCACAATAGAATTCATTTTAAACACAATCAACAAGCACCTTTTTAATTTCTAAAACACATTTGGTAGACTACAGGCCCCTTTCAGGACTGCCCAGGTTACTCAGAGCTAACTCACTATTTTGCATGGACCGAAGTCCATCCTTATTCAATGAAGTTTTTCTCCAGTTTGAAGACCAAGGGCTCCCTTTACCCTCACTGAGCACAGTGTGGACAAACTGGCAAGCCAATGTGCAGACCAATAAATGTGGAGGGGAAATTCATTCCTTTGCTCTTTGTTTGACTTATAACCAAAGCCCTTATACCAGCCTCTGCTGTGATTTGGTATTTTTACATCCCAGGTCGACTTTCACCAAATCATGCATCCCTGCAGGAGCAGTACTATCCCACACAAGCACAGTAAGTCCCATGCTCCTGGGAAGCTCTGAGTGTGCTGTGTGCCCACACCACTGAATGCTTCACATCCAACGCTCACAGATATGCAGTACAACACACATGCACTGTATATTTTAGGTATCCACTGTAACTTCTCTGCATGAGCTATGGAGATGGTCTCAGCATGTACAAGAGACAATTCCAAGCATCAGAACATGCCTGAGAGTGTCAGGAAAAAGGACAGATTTACAATTTGCAAATTCAGCACAAATCCAAAAAAGGGGACATATCTGGGAAAATCTGAATTGAAAGAGACCCCTTCACCAGTGTTGACAGAAGAAAAATGTCACGGTGGGATGGGCAAAGAGCCTTACAGAAAGACAAAAATAGTACCTCTTCCCTGTAGCCATGAGGAAAAGAAACATGTTTACTCAGAAACACAAGCACACACCCAAAATCGCAACACAGACTACGGATAATATGTATTTCCAAAGCAGAAAGCATCATGCTAAGGACCACATTCTCTTGGAGTAAATCAACGTGTGCTCCGATATGTACCACACAGATCTACAGACACAGTGACATTCTGGAGGACCTCAACACTAGCAAAACCACAAGTACCAGGGAATCCTTTCACGTGCCAGGAGGAGGTAGGACCTATTTGTTCACCGAAATGAGACCCTACGAGTGGATACTGCACACAGTCTCAGCCAAAAAGTTGCAATAACATGCTTCTTCCAAAGCAATGCCACTGTATCCACCTTCAATCAATAAATCCCAAGAAGCAGTGCCTCTGCTGGCTAATCCCACCAGGCTGCCAGCAAAGCTCAAAAGCCCTGCCACTCAGGGCCACAGCATTGCAAAGCTGTTACAACATTGTGCTAAGACATAAGGTGGAGAACAGCCTGACTCAGAGACAGCAAGCAAAGCCAACACCATGTCAGAGCAACCCTAGGGATGTCTTGAGGAACTGCAGTCCAGAAAGGCTTATTAGGGTACATTTTCTATCACTGAGTCTCCCCTTTAAATGAACACTGTAGATAAACGACAATTTTCTACAGACCCTTTATTGCCTAAATGCAGTTTTCCCACAACTTACTTGTGTATTTTTAGCAATCGTGACAGGTAGAAAATGCTCACTTCCTTTGGCAGACTTGTCTCCATCCTTTTTACCAGCAACGACCTTGTTTGTTTTAAATAAGGTCAAGCTCCAGGTAAAAGCACTTTAAGAGTGCTGTATGATATCCTGGCAGCTCCTAAGATTCCTTTATTTGCAGACTCAAGACACTGGTTTGTACAGCAGGTTGTTAAGTCTTCAAATAACAAATGTCTCTCATGTCTTTGATTACCAGCTACTGCTGCTTCTCACTTAACAAGAATATGGGAGAAAAAGGGAGTAAGCGACAAATGCACCCATATACACCAAAAACATCAAGCTGTGTTTTGGTATTTCCAGCAAGAGTTTAAATGGCATGTGAATCCTTCTGTCAGCTGTCTCCACCAGCATGAATTTATCACTGACATATGGGGGAAAAATAGGTACCCACATCTTTGGGTGATGTGACAAAGAAAGCTTCTGCACAGGTTTGGTCCTGAGCACACCCAAGACAACGAGGTCTTGACAGCCTCTCCAGGTTGAGACCAATGTAAAATCCATTCAGCATTTGCAGCACAAGCAGAAACGTCCTGCCATATCCCTCCATACATTTTCTCCATGACCTGGAGAACCTGCTTGAATAAACTAGATGATAGTCCAGTACATTTTGATTAGTTAATCTTTGAGCAGAGCTTATGTTTTAGAGGCACTTGTGGCTAAGGGTTATTATTTGAATAAAAGATGGTTTAAACTGCATTTATAGCAAAATGTGACGTTCATGCTTAACATGTTCCCCAGCACCTCCTCCAACATGATGTATTTGCCTGGTCAAAGCTTTTCTGACATGCACAACCACCCCCTGGGGTCAAGGGGCTCAGATCAGCTGACTGCAAAGTTTTAGACTTCATCTGCCAGTCACCCTCTTTCCCCTTAATGCACAACTGCATGAAAAAGCCCAGTGTATGTATTTTCAAACCATAACTCTTTTTATTTGCTGTCAGCTTTCTGAGCCTCTGGAGCACATATGCTTCATATTTTTGAGATCTTTTGCACTGCCACAGCATGTAAAAATTGGTGTGTGTGGTGGGGATGGATTTCGAGGAAAGGAAGAAAATGAAATGAAACCAGCAATTCTTCTGAAATCCCACAGCAGTAGCTGGGGCTTTACAGGGAGTAAGGAAACAGTCCCTAAAACACTAGCAATAAAATCACAGAAGCTCGCAGTAGTGTCACTATTCAAGAGGGACAGAACTACATCAGTAAACTGGGAGGTTTACAATCCTCATCATCAAACAGCACTGAAAAAGAAAAAAATCCATAGTTTACATACCAACAGCAGCATGCTTTCAATGCTGCTTCCTCTGCCCAAAAGGAAAGCAGGTTTAAAATCTACAGTCAAAGAAAGAGTTTGCGGTCACATTTTCAATTACACTAGTTCTGTCCCCAACACCATTCCGATGATGTGAAACAGAACAATGTCAATCTCTTCCATCTGTTTAGCTATTTCTTCCCACTCTGAATTTCCAGCTCTCCCTTGAGAGGCCAGGAATAACTGGTTAATCAAAAACACCCTGTGGTTTGGAATTAAAAAAACGCTAACAGTGGTGTTTTTTTTTTTTTTTAAATCTACCATTCCTGCTTGCAATCCACAATAACCCCACTTTAGTTACACGATGGTGTAATTTTGGGTGGACAAAGAACTCAGATTTTCCTGTTTACACTCAAGTTATCAGCTGATAGTCTAGAAATAAAAAGGTATTTAAATCCTTCCTACACAATGCTTTTAAACCACCACTATATTAAAAGTTACATCATTAAATAAACAGTTCCCATGGTCCCAACTAACCAATGCTTTCCACTGGAAAAAAAATTCTGCTTTTTGTTTTGGTTTGATTTTGAAAGCAAGTATTTAACTAATAGCTCCTTGGTTTATCCTTGCTTTTGAGAAAAGTTGTTTTAAATAACCAGATTAATAATGTTGCAACTCTAATTTTAATTTTCATGGAAAAATGATTTACATGCTTCCATTGTTGAAGACTGATGGAAGACAGGAAGCAGCCTCTCTTTCAGAGCTGTTGAATATGCAGAACCTCAACAGACTGGTCTACTTGATTATATATCAATTTATGTTTATGCAAAACTTAATATGAACATATCTTTGCCTTAAAGGCAATAATCTGTTCCCTACATGTATATTTCATTCTGTTACTGAATGCCTCGCCTAATGAATAATTGCAATAATTAATTTTTATAAAAATGTTCAGGAAAACTCTTGAGCTATTTTGAACCAGAGAATTTTGCCACAGAAAAACACTGCAAAGAGAAATACTGTTCAGCTTTACAAATTGCTATTAAATGCTTTGTAAAGCAATGGAGCAGCTAATTCCCTGCCCACCCTTTTGGGCAATCTATTTCTGTAACCTCCCATCCTTCATGCAAAAAAAAGCAACATATTCCCGCAGGAGGAAAAGGAGGGAATTCTATACAGGATTCTCCTTACTTCAAGAGTCTCCATTCATTCAACACCCATGAAATCCTCATTATTTATGATTTCTCCTTCAAGGAAGGACCTTTCTGAAAATGTAAGAATATCTAAAGTAGTAGTTTAGAGAAAAACAACAAATAGAATACTCAGGATCTGTAAACTAGCTTTACACACAAAACTCACACTGATTTCATTCGGTTACAACTCAAGGAAATTCCTGTGTTGGGGAAGAACCCAACAACCACACAAGTGCTACTGATGGCCAGATGTGCAATAGTTAATTTTTTTTAAAGATCTGATTGTCTAGAAGTAGTAGTATGGAAAAATAAAGTATGGGAAATCTTTTCCTAAGGGAAAATAAAAAAGAAATAATTGACAGAGAGATGCAAAGCTGAATCTAGTTGTTTTTCATAATGTACAGGTTTAAATTGTTTTTTGGAATGTGAACAAAACACACATGTAGTAGAAAATATAGACTGAATACAAATGACATTTTTTAAGATATCAAAAGCCAATCACTATAAATTAAAAAAAAAAAAAAGATGCATTAATTAAAACTTCCCATGAGCTTCAAATGTTCTAGCCCAAACTTTTAAGATGTGCTCTTTTTTTTTTCTTTTTGGCTTTCTGACAAATTCTCTTTATCAGGCCATGGTTTTCCTTCTACCTCCTTGCTTGAGACTTCCCTCACAGATCTAATGTGTAAGTGGCAACCAACATCCTGCCACATGGATTTATAAGGGTCACTGACATAAATGAGCAAAAAGACATTCAGTCCTGCACCATCATTCCCTTTCTGCCTTCCTTTGGCCTGCCTCTTCATTCCCCTTTCCTGTGCTCCAAACTTCTCCTTTGATTTGTCCTCACTATACCATCAGCCACTTGCAAACTCCATCACTGTAACTTGAGAGTTGACACCCAAAGGGGACAGACTCAAGTTATCACTCCATTTTCTGTCTCTCAACAAAGACCAAGAGGGCAAAGGGGGAAATGAGGATGAGCCCAGCAGCAGATACACAGGATTAGCTTCATGCAATTCCAAATAGACTGGTTAGTGCCCAGGCTCTGCATCTTCCTAGCAACACCTCCCTCCTTCAAAGGAGGTTGTTTTGCAGCTGAGAATAACACCTTCTACGGTGAAAAGCACTAAATGCTTGATGAAGGTCAATGCCACTGTGGCCATGTTAAAACAAACTACCTGCATGGCCTTTCTCCAAAGCACCAGCAACACAGTGACTTCTTGGGGTTCTGCAGGTGTTTTCAGCTGACTTAGACATCATATGTTGAACTCCAGCACTACCACAAGGGCCTTGCATTTCCTAGGCCCCAAAAACTAGACTGAGTACCAGTTTGGGACGTGTACCATTCCTGAACCCATTCTTGGTGCCTGCAACCCATCAGAAGGCCACCGCAGGCAGAGAAGCAACTTGTGTCAGCAGAGTCACATTTGCACTTGCAAGGCTAGTAAAAGGTGTGGAAAATGGGGCACATGCTTATTTTGAGGCGGCACAGATTCTGTACATTAGTGAGACTGCAGTTTTGCCAGAGGGGGCTCAAGTCATCCTAAACCTCTGCACATTCAGAGCCAATACCAGCTGCCACCCTGCAACACCACCACCACTCTCATGCATTCCTCTTCAAAGCACTTCCCGAACACTCACCCATTAATCCTGCCAGCACTTCTGAGACACAGACACCTCTGTTATCCTCAAATTACTCACAGGGAAGCCAAGGGATGAAGCTGGAGGCTTGAATATTCAAGGGGACCAAGAGGCATTAAGGGTAGCATTCAGCTACCCTAAATTTCCAGGTTATCTGTGTACCTAGACACAAGAATGCAAGCACCAAATTTCTGCATGAAGAGCCCCCAGCTTCAGCCTGGTGCTCAGGACCATACAGCTGTCCTCTTTCCACACCATTACACTGCAAAAAATAACACAAATCCAGGCCTCTACCGGACAGACACAACAAGGCACCAAGATCAAACAAGCAGGTGAGCAGACACCTGTCTGAACTCATACCAGTAAATACAGGTTGCACATCTTCAGAATTTTTACCCAACCAAACTATGAAAGCTTTTCCCATGGCCTGAACAATTTACCTACACTGGCCAGAACAGCTGAATTACACATTTATTTGCAGAGCAGGAACACAGGTTCATGTTCTTTCAGTTTAACACACTTGACTGGACAGCCCTTTAGCAAACTGACCTAAATTTGAAGATAGTCTTGCCTCAAGTCAGGTCTTGGACTAGATGCTCTCCCGCAGTCTTCGAATCTTCAAACCCCACTTCTTCTCGGGCTTTCTCTGCCACAGCACTGGAGTGCTTTTGGCCTTGGTGATTTGCAAGGTTCAGAGTCCAATGCTACAAACCATGCATCCATCCATAGCCCACACCTCCCTTCATGCTCCTTTCTAGTCTTGAGCTGCTGAGCCCACATTCTCTTTTAATCTGCTTATAGGGAACCGCTTGTGCAAGTGACTCTCCACACCTAAGCACAATCCAACCCTTCTGAGGGTTATCTTAAGTCACCATTAGGTGAAAAGCTAGTAAAATTATGTAGTTTTGAGAACAGTAACACACGCACCACAAACACAGAAAGCTGGAGTAGCTTCAGGCAACGTGGCTCACCAGATTGAAGAGCACATAGCCAGAAGGAAGGCAAAAGGGAGCCAGTGCCCAGAAGGGGTAACAACAATGGAACAAAAGGAGAGAGAAGAGAAAAGAATGAAGGAAACTACAGAGAAGAGGAAAGATTTTCCTTGGTCATGAGACAGAATAAGCCAGACTGTCAACTGGCACAAACTGGTCAGACTTGTCTCCATCTGCAGAGCTGGCTGTGCTGGGGATGGATGAAACTGAACAGTCGGTGATGTGGCTCTAGGAAGGAAAGCTGTTGGGGCAGCTGGTGTTTTGCCAGGACACACACCCAGATGCTGCCAACGCGGACTGTGGAATGTCCAGTGCCATTTTCTCCCCTTTCTTATTTAAAAAGTTTCCGCAAGTATTTAAGCCCCTACACATGGCACTCAGAAGTCTGTGATGAGGATGATATATGCGTTTTTACAGCAACGAAAGGAAAAAGAAACAAGACCGATGATATTCTCTGATCTAACCTTTCCTCAGGCTGTGCTCACCCCTGCCAGCACACACAAATCTGGCGCACAAGGATAGAAGATGTACTGCAAGAAGTTTTCTCTAGCCCTGAACTAGTTTAGTATTTCCAAGCAGTCTCTGTGCCTAGTGACATGCAGAGTACTTGTCTTCTCATATAGCACATAACACGGCAGGCAGCCGCTCCTTAAACCACTGTACTTAAATACAGTTGATGTGGAACAACTACTACCCTGTAAAATGTTATCATGAAAGAACTAGCAGAGCCTTTTAGTACAATTCTAGAAATGATACAGCTCCTTCTGGCTTCATATACTAATTGCACTGAAATTGCATCCAATGAGTCCATGCATATTTAATCAGGGTTGGGGCTGCTGAACACACTGCTATTGCACGGGGTGCTATCAGCCAGAGCCATAAATTATTAACTTTGCCAACTAAACTTCTGCTGAATAATTTTAGGTTGGCGGTGCGTTGTTTGACTGAGGCAAAGCTTGCTTTGTGTATCCCTTTATCATTAATATTCTTCCTGTGTTTCCTACGGCACCAAAGTGCTGGGAAGGGTCACTGCTCAGCTCGAGACGAGGCCCCCAGGGAGGATGTGGTGCCTCAGACAAACTGTATTATGTGCCATCACTGAATATTTTCCTAAGCAAAGCACCTCCTCTTGGGTCATGTCTAATCTCATCACTAATTATACCTCTTTGTTAAGGCCAAAGAACATATCTGGTAGTCATCTTTATTAGGCAGAGATTAATAAATAGACATGATCCTGCTTTTCAGCCTTCCAAGTAACACGTAAAGCACAGCTAAGTGCTAGGAAAAAACCACAGAGAACAGATCCAATAAAAGAATCTCTGCCTTCACAAGGCTTCGCTCATTAAACAAAACGAGGCTGTGACAGCTCTGCTCTGCATATTCTCCACCAAGCTCACAGCCCACAGCCAGTGGCAAGAATGAGGCCGAGCACACCAGCTTTGTCCCTGCTGTGACAGGCAGCACTGGGTTTGATCACTGCCAATACTGTCCTCTTCCTGAGCAGCCCCCACCATGGCCCCCCACTCGCTTCCATCCCTCCAACACTGCCATCCCACCAAGCAGCACCCGCTTCTGCAGGCAGCCTGTGGGCATTCACAAGGGGGGTGCCGGCACTGGCTGCTGGCAGGGGCACACACCAGGGCGGGCACACACCAGGGCAGCCCCACACGGCTGCTGGGACTGGGGCTGCTTGGGGCTGCCATCACCTCCTGCCCATGCTGTGCTCAGCAGGAAGGGCAATGGATCTCCGTTGATCCTCACAAGAGCTTTAATAATACATATCAAATAAGATCCATACCAAGCATAGAAGGGGTAGAAGGGGATAGAAGGGATAGAAGGGGAGCTACCCAGAACTTGCTGCTGCTGAGGAGCAGAATTGTCAGGCTCCTATTTCCCATGCTTTTTATTAGGGAACAGCAGGGTTAAAGCCATCAACTCCAGCTGCATCAAGATTTATTCCATGTTGCTAGCCCACAACTACATGTATTTTGAGATTCTCAAAATAAATGCATTGTAGACGTATAAATTATCTTTACCCAACTTTAATTATTATTAATGCTAATTACTCCCCAACATGAAACGCTCACCATGGAAGATGCAAAACATATCCTTAGCTGTCAGCCTGCGCAACAGCTGGTAGAGCTGAGAGCAGCAGGCATCTGCTTACCAGGGTTCTTCCTGACAGGGAGGCAGCTTACAGTAAGGGCCACAACTCGCATTACAAATCAGTAGACCTTGGGGGAAAAAATGGAAATTTTGAACCAAGGAACAAAGCACAGATTGTATGCAGACCAGTATTTGCCATTAATCAAGCAAAGAAATATATATCAGCTCACAGTTGCCATTTCTCCCTCTAAACAAGGGAGTGAAGTGCAAAAAGTGAAGGCAGTCAATGCTATCAGCCCTGTTAAGTATCATGCAAAAGCTGTACCCAACCTACTGTTTAGCATACTGAATGCAGTGGAAGTTCCATGGAAATTGGCACCCTGGACCATAACCCCGCATGCACATTCCCATCACGAGGTTTACACATAATTTGTGTCCAAATTCAAGGCAACCAGCAAAAGGGACCACTTTAGCTCAGGTGATACAAATCTCCTGGCCTGGGCAGCCCTCAGTCAGCCCAGGAATACTCACATTCAAATTTAACTGGTTTGAAGTCATATTTTTGGTTAACCAGATATAACCTGGGGTAGGAACCAGCTCCCACCGGGGCACCCCAGCAATCCCACTGACCTTGGTGGAAATCCCACAAAGAAGCCCACCAGCCCAACCCCATCCCTGGGCAAGTCTTACGTATGGAACCGCTTCCAGCTGAGCTACTACTACACCAACCTGTTCCATCTATAGGTAACAGCAGAGGCTTGGTATGCAAGAAGAGCATTAAACCACATTTCTCACACCTGGCAGCCTACAGAAAGGGATGCCCATTGATTTTCACTGTCATGCAGCCTTGTGCCACGATCTCTTCAGTGGCAGCCATTCACTGGCTCTCCCAAAAGTCAAAGAAACTAATCTTATTTGTCACTCACAAGCTGTATTAGATCAAAGGGTCAAAGGATGCTGCCAGAGCATCTGGATGCACAGCAGTGCAAATGCAAAGAAAGGAGTGTAACTGGAAGCACAGGGACAACAGACAGAGGGCTTGGTGAAGAAGCCAAGATGGGCCATCACAACAGAAATGACTTTGCCAAGAGAAGACAGTAGCTGAAGACCCACAGTGTACAGGTTTGTCTCCTGATACTGAAATACAGCACACTTTCAAATCACCCTTGGATGGAAGAAGGGGAAGGTTTGAGACAACCGCAAGAAGCAGGACAAAAATTGAGCTGAAGCGATCGAAGTACAATTGGTTTAATTCTCAAATACAGCTGTGAAATCAAAGTGCCTCCCATCTGAGGCATGTGGCGAGAAGCCACCCCAAGCCCACTCATATGGTTCATGAGGTCACCAGAAGCCCCAGCACAATTACATCTTTCTGTCAGAGCTACTTATTACTGAAGCACACCACATAATCTTTTCTCTTGGCTCATAAGTACCGGTATTTCAAAAGGCCTACAAACACACTGCTACTTCAACAACTTTTGAGGAAAAAAGAAAAAGGAAAAAATAAAAATAACAGAAACAACAACAACAAACCAACGAAAAAAACCACCCACACCAAAAAAGAGCCCCACAACCAAAAAACAGAACAGAAGATGATTGCCCATCTAATAAGTTTGTCTCCAAAATACATTTATGACACAGAGCCCAGTTTTTATGCTCTTACACTGATTTACTTGGAGTACCATGGTGTGTAAGTGCATCACAGCACTTTTATAGAGGCTCTCTGTCTTCTTTCCAGTTTTTAAGAGAGGGTCTGACACCTCAGTAGCCAAAGGCTAAGCCAGATAAATGCAATGTCTTCAGTCCTGAATTAAAGATATTGGACAGAGAGGGCATTAGGTACCATGGTGAGGCACTACAATAGGCAGACCCTCCTAGTCACACACAAGTGTAGCAGTCAGGATTCAATCAAAAGCCTCTGTAATAGAAAAAACAAAGCACCAGAAGGCAAGGACAAACACTTGGTTCAAATCACAAAAGCATGATTACTGTCTTAAAAGGAAGGGTTCAATTCCTGTACATGATATGACAAGGTGAGTAGCTCTATTGCTGCACTATCTGCACACAGAGGGGTTTTCTAAACAAGGGAAACCTCGGGGGTTGCTGAGAGAGTCCCTGGGAGCCCATAAGCTTGTGTGACAGCAATCTACAGGACCTGAGTGGGGCAGAGGCAATGGTGGCCAAGCCCCCCATCCTTCCCTCCTCAGGTATAGAAGAAGCCTTTATGGAACACAGGCAAATAGGGCATGGTGTGGCACTTCATGTGGGAGAACGTGCAGGAAGGTTTACAAACAATGCCAAGTTGGGCAGGAATGTTGATCTGCTGGAGGGTACGAAGGCTCCACAAAGGATTTGGACAGGCTGGATTGATGGGACAAGGCCAAGGCGGCCAATGGCATTCTGGCCTATACCACAAACAGTGTGGCCAGCAGGACCAGGGCAATGATTGTCCTCCTGTAGTTGGCATTGGTGAGGCCACAGCTCAAATCCAAAAATGTTCAGTTTTGGGCCCCTCGCTTCAAGAAAGACACTGAGGTGCTAAAGTGTGTCCAGAGAAGGGCAAAGCTGGTGAAGAGTCTGGAGCACTAGTCTTAATAAGTAGTGGCTGAGGGGGAGCTGGGTTTGTTCAGCCTGGAGAAAAGGAGGCTCATGGGGGACCCTCTCACTCTCTGCAACTACCTGAAAGGAGGTTGTAGCCAGGTGAGGGTCAGTCTCTTCTCCCAAGTAAGAAGCAACAGGACAAGAGGAAACAGCCTCAAGTTGCACTAAGGGAGGTTTAAATTAGATATCAGGGAAAATTTCTTCAAGAAAAAGGTTGTCAAGCATCAGACCAGGCTGCCCAGGGAACTGGTTGAGTCACTGTCCTTGAGGTATTTAAAAGCCATGTAGCTGTGGCACTTAGGGACACAGTTTAGCAAGAGGCTTGGCAGTACTAGGTTAACAGTTGGACTCGATGACCTTAAAGGTCTTTTCCACCCTAAAAAATTCTATGACAAGCTCACCCTGCAAAAACTTTACCCTGAGGTTTTCCTCTGGGCAAATGCCTATTGATTTCATCTTCAGTGTAAACTTCATGATCATGCCCAAAGACAGCCAAGAGATTACAAGGTCTGATTTGAGAGCATATCAATGACAGCATGGGTTGAGCTTACTTAAATTAGAATAGGAGCAAGCCTACCCCTAACCAGGCTAAAAGCCTGAAACCCAAAAATCTACACAGAAAAATGTGCTTCAGCTGGAAAGCACAAGAAAAAAAAGTGGAGAAATCACTTATGGTTACTTGGGATATGTGTAACTACTTCCTACTAGTTCTGGAGGGCTATGAAACCACAGGAGGGGAAAGGAAGCTGGATAGGTGGGAGAAAACCATGCTCAGAAGAGCGTGCAAACACATCACACAAGCTGTAGTTGAATGACATGTCTCCTAAGCTGCTGCTTCATTTTGAAATAGGTATTTACTTCCGCTAAGCACAGTACGATGATATTTGGGTCCCCCAAAAAGATTAAGTGAGGGAATGGGAGAACAGAGAGGTGGACTTATTACAGCTTAGAAGGAGGACAGAGGGAAGCTAGATTGGCAGTGACAACATAAAATGCTGCACAACCATATACAAGTAGTTCCTTTTTAAAAAGAAAGAAATATATGCTTTGCTCATGGCCACAAAAAGCACTGCACTCAGCATATTTATGGTCTGTGTGTTAGTTTTCCACATTAAGATGACTGCCAGTGCCTTCCAGGGCTTTGAAAACTTAAACTCTCAGTGGAGCCCAGCTTCTGCTGATTTATGTTTGCATCATCTAACCCCTGTGAACCTACAGTGGTATCAATGACTAAACTGCTCTGAAATAAGATTGTATCATTTCTAGCATTAGCAATGTGTGTAAATATTGGACTTAAGTCCAGAGCAGTTCACCCAGAAAAAAATAACACTGCATTTAGCCAGCTGGAACTGAAAACAACACACTTTTTTAATAATGCACAGAATTTACTGTCACAATTTCCTAAATTGACATAAATATGTGTTACTATGAACATTTTTATGCATGCACATGTATTTACTGTATGTTTTATGTAAGCATGTTAGGGATGCTTATGTCTACCCATACCTGCATTTTCAGAACCCTTGCAATGGGTCAGTCATTTCATACAAAAGCCAACTCGTGCCAAATACAAAAATCAAACAAAACAAAAAAAAGAAAGAAGAAAAGTAAGAAAATCAGATCACAACAACCCTATCTTTCATTGCAAAAAACCTTTGTACTCAAATTCCAAGCATATCAGCCTGTTGAATGTAAACCTGTGTAAAATTCATTTTTTGGAACTGAAAGTATTATCTAGCTCCTGTCCTGCGGTACTTTTTCATCTGTCGATTGTCCTTGGTTCTGCAAAGAGAAAGAGTTTGACAATGGCCATGGCATGCTCCTTGGAGATTAGGCCTCTGGGGTTCATCTGATTCAGTGCCTGACTTCTGCCAAGCTGCATCCTCTCCATATGTCCATCAAAAACCACTTCTCTGGCCCAGAGGCCTTGCCTGCAGAGCTGCAGTACGGCATATATTCCCAGCTCTTCATACCTGGGTCCTTCTCCCTTGACCTCTAATTGACTTTTCCGACAAGGCATGGCTGCACTCATCTCCGGAGCCATCACATTCCACACTGGCACATTGGTTGCGTACCTTCCACTCTTGCACTATTTTGGTAACCTTGCTGGGGCACTTATCTATCAAGCAGAAAGCACACTACATATGGGAGCATCTACCAATGCATTCAAGTCTTCTAGCCCATAAGAAGCAATCTGATCCCATCCCACAGCATCAGCAGCGAGTAAGTGTAACTTCTGTTACAACAGCTGACAGACTAAAGCAGGAGTAACAGCACGCCAGGCAACGGGATCCCCAGCAGGTGCTTTCCTCTGCCAGTTGTTGCAGGAAGGGCAGGAATGTTTCCCCGGCCCCAGTGCACTGCCGGTGAGAAAAATACTTCCCATCACCCCCAAGAATGAAGCGTGCAGCACGGCTTTGGATGTCAGGCTAAAATAGTTCCTTTCAGCGTGGAGTATTAGGACCCATCCCTCCCCGCATGCAAGTAACCCTGCAGCATCTTTAAAATGTGGGGCCCAAGCCAGCTCCAAATTAAGTCAACAAGAGCTTTTCCAGTGACATACCCAGGAGCCGGCTCGGACTACAAGTGACCATGAATGCTGGAGGTTGGAGGAATAGATGGATTTTTGGTGGTCAGTCATGACCATCCAAGACCAAGCACTAACTCAATAGACACAGACACCCTTCTATATGTATCCGAAACAAGCTCCGCCTGTTTTGACAACTGCAGTTCGGTTTCAGTTACTGATAACAAGGAATTAAATGTAACATAGCATATTAAGTAAAAATAAAACAACCTTTTCTTCAGACCCCCTCTTGGTAAATTTTTTCCTGCAAAGCGGAAGGAGGTTAATTTTTGTTTCAAGTGGGAATTATAAAGGCACGCATATTAACACTTTTATTCTATTTTTCTTGCCAAAGCTGCCATTTCTCATAATCTGTATTAAACCCTAGGCTCTGAGTTTGAGAAGATGGTGCTGCTTAACGCTGTGAAAACAATAAGACTGTGCGTATGGCTGTGCAGCATCCCCTGCCCTGCTGGAGCTAAGTAAATTATAACCTTCACTACTTTCAGAGGAACAGTCCCAGCTGCAGAGAAATGATTCTTTCAAATGACAATATAAAATGATACAGTCAAGCTGCCCGATTTCATTTCCAGAGAGATTTTCTCTCGGGATGCAATCTGCTTCGAAGTAGAGGGAGTTATCTGAACACTGCATCAGAATACAGAGGATAGAGCTGTCAGCAGTGGTTTCAGCCTCTTGCAGAGAGCATTCCTCAATACACGTGAAAACACTCACACATAATTATTGAAAAGGAAGCAAGTCACCTCAAATGTTTTTCTATGTCCCTGAAAGGCTTTCTTGAATAAATATTCTTTCATTATGTTTCAGCTGTTGCCACTGCAGTAGGCTCTGAGGGCAGGATTTAAACTTAGGGCTGTGGGAGGAAGGAGGGGAGCACCCCACCACAAGGAAAATAAAATGTGATTTCCAGTGGACCCTATTTGAACCCTGAGGAACTCAAGGTGGGTGCTCCCTCACACCAACATCCTGCAAGGTGGTGTCCCCAAGTCTGGTCTCTATAGCTCAAAACATTGAGAGTGCTCTGCGACTGCATCTGGCCTCAGTATCTCAGAAAAGTCTTCATCTTTGTGTCCTACAAAAACCTTCAAGTCTAACAGGGATGCCAATCCTGTGCTTTGCTTGAAGATAAGATGAAGGAGCTTATGAAGATGATAACAGATAGAAATATTCCTTGCAACTGGAGAAAATGTTGAGAAGCAATGTAATGCGGAGACTGGATGAAGAAGCCAGTCCCCAGCACCAGGTGAACCTGAAAGAGTCTCAAGGTGCCTGACAAAAGCTGCCCAGCAAGAAAGTCCATCTTACAGCAGAAGAAAGCCCCACAGCTGACTTGAAGTTTGTCTGCTGTTGCTGGAGGGGGGGAAGGGTTTGTTTGTGCTGTTCAGGGGTTTGTTCGTTTGTTTTTGTGGGGTGGGTGAGGGGTTAAAAGAGACTAAGCAAAAAGACATTCTCACAGTAGCTGGTTGAGGGAGAGAAAAGACAGAGGAAAAAAAAAAAATCAATCTTACAGTTTCTATGTCCACATGATTTTATCCTTGGTGTAGACCTGGTCTCACCAGGAAGATGATGTTCTCTAATTTCATGAAGAAAGACCACTTTCCTACACACACAGGTTTGCCCTGACTCTTCTATACCACCAGAAACACTGTGTCCATCCATCTCTGCTGGTGAGCGATCACCCGTCCTGCCAGCAGCAGCCAGGCTTCACCAGGCAGCATAGCACACAGCAGCTATTTTGGCCATCTTGAGGACAGGAGGACTAGGTATGCATCCCAGCCAGGATGTTCAGCTTAGGAGGCACAAAGAAAGGGAACTGGCAGTAGTTGTCTCACATGGTTGAAGGTTATGCTGTTCCTAGTGGTACTACCAGGGGGAAAACAATGGTCCCTCCTGCTCCTTATGCACCACCAAATTCCCCCGTGTCACAGCCAGCCTGTCCAGTGCTCATGGAGGGCAATACTGGCAAGATGGGCTGATAGCAGAGAAGAATACAAGTCAAACAGCTGATCACATCTCACTCACTCACTTACCCATATAGACACATTCATCAAACTGCTTTTTGAGACAAAAACCTCCTTCCAGTCAGTGGGTTTGCTGAAATAACTGGGTAACTGCAAATCAACAAAGCAACAGTGATACAGGTATTTACTAATATCTTCATTGACATTTCATACAAAACATTTTGCAATATCATAAATGAGTAAGAAAAATCCCACACTATCAACCTATATTTACAGGAGCCTCTTAGAGGCACCACTCACTTTTAGTTTCCAGTGTAAGACATAAACCAAAAGGTTGGGCTACTTTATAGTGTGAATAAAATCAAAGAGTAAACCTACCTGTTTGGCAAGTGTGAAAAGGCAGATGCTACCAGATTCAAATAGGAAGCCTACAAACTCTGTTAACTCCTACTGGAAATGACTACTGGGCTTCAGATAACTCTTTTCCAAGAACAACTCACTCATAACTTAATCTTCACCAGCTGTGAACACCCTGGAACAGGGGATGTGACCTTTACAGGATGCAAGCATGGAGGAATGACTGGAGGGGCCATAGGGCACATACTATCAGCAAATGCACCCGAAATGTGAGGTTGTTTGAAAAGAAAATAACAAGTCTTTGCTGGCACTCCGGCCACAACCCTCAAAAGCCCTACTTTCTCGGCTTAGCACTTGTCTCTCCACGCCATTGATGAGTAGATAGAGGACCTCTTAGGTTTTTTGCCCTGTGAGCATAGCATAGCAAAGCTTCCCTTATCAGGTCATTCATGCAATAGCAGTAGGAATTAACCCATCCATGACAGTGGTGGGAACAGGTTGAGAAGGGTCTGTTAAAGCTGGGAGCACATCCAAGCACCAAAACAACGGATCAGCAGGGTGCTCCCTCAGCCCAGAAACAAGACATCTTACATCATTTCCTCCTCTGCTTTCCCAAGTGCTTTGAAAAATGGCATATATTTAAGAAAAATACCATTGCCAAAGTGATTTCAGTTTTAAGCTGCTTGCATGACAGAAGAATGTACAGTAAGCTTAAGTGTGACTTCCAGCCAAAGCTTGTTCCTACTGGCATAACCAATACCAAGAAAGGACCTCAGTTTCCTTCTCAGGCTGCCTCAAGTACAAACCAGCTTATTTTACCCCAGCGGACAGAAATGCTAAGCAGGTCCACTTAAGAATGCATTATTTGCTCTTGGACATACTCTCTTGTAGTCCTGGAAGGCAAATAACATTTGCTTTCTGCAGCACATCAAACTGAATATTCACATTTGATTAGCTACTTATGTGAGGTATCCTCAGGCTTTCTCTGCTCCTCCGCATTTTAATAATCTCTTTTTAATTTCTGTCTGATAGTTATTTTCACCCAAAATGTATTAGGAACTCCACACACCTATGCTAATTCCAACATCGCAAGCAGCTGCCCATTCTTCTTCATTCTCCTGGTCTTCCTACACTTTCCATCTCACAGTTGCTGCCACCATGTGAAAAGCATGCCCAATTTGCCATCTTCAGAAAACTGGGTATTATACACTTTACTCTTCCTTCAACCGCTTGTTAACGCATAGAAAACTTCACAGAGAGTGTGTCAACATTCTTTCACACTATACAGCCACGTCTCAAGATTTTTCACAGCTTGAGCATAGATCTGCTCAAACTATGTAACCAATCCATTACTGCCACTCAAAAAGCAATTTTTTAATCTTAATTTTCTGCAGAATGAAAAATGTAATGCTAATCTTGAAATAAAATTATTATTTGTACTTTAATTTTTTAAGTATGTGAGTATTTTTTTCAGATTTTGCTTTAAGCCCCTGCTGGTGTATGCAATTCCTTGAAGCATTCTTGCCCTACACCACAGGAAAATAAACTGCATTTATCCCCTGCAGAGTCAATCTGCACACCAACAATAAACACTCTAAGCCTGCTTCTTTTAATATGTGAAACCCTGACCTCAGATGTATATGCAACATTGTCGCTGACTTTAATGAAGACAGGAGCATATTTAAGGGCAAAATTGAGAATACTCTCTGGTTTTCCTCAATATTTTATATAACCACTCCACCAGATTCCTAAGAGCCTTTTTACTCAGGCTTCTGTAATGAGCTTTTCTGAGCTACACCTTCCAGTAAACCCCTTTCCCTCTTGGCTCCGAATTTCAGAAACCTTAATTTAGCTCAGCACATAAACAGCAACTCCAGAGACCATTTCTAATCCCACGTATTCTTGTGATGCCGCTTCGTAGCACGTTGCTCTTTCATAGCCTCTACATATCCATTTGCTGCAGCACGCTGAACCACTCCCAGCCGGACATTCAGCTCCCCGGGGATCAGGCACATCGGGAAGCTTTAGGGCACGTGCCAAAACCACAGGTAAAGCAAGCAGGGATTTGCACATGATACTGCTCTTCAAAAATGATGAAAAACTTTGACTCAGGTGGTATAACCATCTCACAAGGCCAGTTCACCACATAGAGCTCACCCAGAGGGGTAACATCATTCCAGGACCTTGCCACCAGCCAGCAGACATGCAGTTCCTAATACATGCAAATGACTTCAGATGCTGAATTTTGAGAAATAATAAACCAAACAGCATTTCTACTGTGCAGCAAGAGCCCTTCATCACCCAGCACAGTTTTGCACTGCTCCCTGTTTTCTGGGTGGAAAGCCAAGGAGAGAGAGACTGGGCTGCATAACATTTTAAGTTATAACAGTGGCATTGCAGAGAAAGAAATGTGTGTTGTTTTTTATTCCTCCAGCTCCCTGCCTCCCTGCTGTAGTTTCCATTAGGCACAGAAAAATTCAGCTAGCACAACCATTTCCAATTCAAATGCTCGTGCTATGCACTCACCAGGACAACTCCCCAAGGAGAAGTTTCACTATTGCTATTGACAGAGACTGATAATGAAAGAATAAACACCGTACTACCCCACTTTTCAAGTGTTCAGCCAGATGGTTACCTGAAATTAAAAAGCAACCAACATTCAGAACTCCACCACCTTTTTCCAAAATGTTTGTGACCTCTGCATCTGACTTTGCATGTGCTTCTTGAGATGAAGGTTATTTGAAAGACTTACATTCCACGAAACGTTGCAAGTGTACAGGTTATTATTCACAGTGCTGCTTGCGCAGGTTAAAAATAGCAGCTGATAACACGATGCAACACTTCTGTCCAGTTCTCACAATGCAAAACTCACAGGCAAGGTGAGAAAAGATTAAGAAAGTGCAACTGGATTACACATTTTATTTCATTAGGTAGACCAAATGCAAGATCTATATTCAAATCCTAGGAACTATCCAAATGCCAAAGAGCCATCACAGCCTCAAGGCATTGCCCACTTGAATCTGATACTGACATCACCTCAAACTCCCCTTGTATAAAGGAACTTCAACAAAAGCCACAAGACTCGATGAGTTACTAATCTGCAGCCCTGTTAAACTGAGGATACACTAAGGCACAGGCAGGCCTGGAAACTGCTAGGTGTTAAATAGCTGAGCTCCTTGTTCACACCTCCCAGAGTAAGCAGGCTGCTGCCCCACTGCTTCAACGTGGTGCTGAGAGCAGGTGTCCGGGTACAGCCCCCTGCACTGCTAAGGGGTGAGCACTATGCCTGGAGCACAATTTCCACTCACAGGCTGGGACACACACCCCCTGTACATGGGTGAAGCGGATGAAATGACCAAAAAGTCACTCAAACTAAATAAAAATCCACAGCTCAACCACTTAAACATTTTTTCAGCAGGTCAAAGCCTCAGACAACAACCTCAGTGATTGCACTTCCACTCCAGCAGCAGCCAAGTGTAGAAAATGGTACTGGAACTCCCCGCACTGAAACCAGATCGATGTCCTCAATGCAGCCACAACACAAAATGTGCCTGTTTTCATCACCAAAAAAACGTGTATAGAAAATAAACTTCCAGCACCAATCACCCCTTCTGACTTCAGGGTAATGACAAATGCAAGCCATGCAGACAAGGACAAGCTCTGAAAGTAATAATTTTAACTCTCTCTTAAATAAACGAGCACACCAGGGACAATTTGGAACCATACAAAAGGTATGAACCAGCTGGATTTCAGGAAAGCTCTCACTTGGCATTCGACAGCCTACTGGACTGAACAGCGGCTGTGCCAGGATGGCTCTTGGTCCTCAGATCTCATCCCACCCCTCATTAATAACATCTTATGCTGGCTGGCCTCTGGCATGTCACTTAGTCTACTTTCCTGAGTTTATCCATCTATAAAATGGGAATATTCACATTTCATTTCCTTGCAGAGCTGTTATTAGGGTTAATTAGCTAATGTTTGTAAACTGCTTTGAAAAATGTAGGAGTGCTCTCTCTCCTCTCTCACTTTCTCTCTATATAAATATATGATGTCCTATTATCATAACCATCTGTGCCAGTGGGAAATTTTAATTGCTGAGCTAGCTCTTGGAAAAGACCTGCCATTCTGTAATATATAGGTCAGAGGACTTTGTGAACTGTGAAGGTAACGATAACACATTTCAACGGGAAATGCAATGAGACATGAGGTAATGCTAATTTGGTGCTAGAAGGGAAGTGTTTACTAAAAACCTAGAAGAAAAATCTTAGTGACCCTTCTGCATGAACCAAGTACTAAGGAAAGGACTTACTATCTCTATTTGGAAAAACAAATTTATCGTCAACTAAAAATTTGTGAAAAAAGTGACCTGCATTTCAAAATGCAAAGGATGGGATATCCTGAAGGGTAATCTGGAAGAGATATACGTGAAAGCAATTCCATTGCTAGAGAGAAACAAATGGGTCAAAATAAATGGCTCCTCTGCCTCTTGACATGAAGCAAGCTCATTCCTCAAATGAGAAAAGAAATGAGAGAGGAAAGGAAAGAAAAGAAGTTATGAAGTCTGAATATCTGCTGGAGGTAAAATGAGGTATAATGTTAAGGGGGCAAACAGTACGGGTTTTGTTTTGCTTTTAGTTTGAAAGAGTAATGGGAAACAGGTATATGTTTTTATAAATATAACCAAAGAAAATGTAGGCAAGAGAATGGGTCTATTGTTCAACAAGGCAGGGGGATCATATAACAAGAATTCAGATGGATGAAGCACTCAGTAGTTATTTCCCTACATGTTCTGTACAAAGGACACAAAAGTATTTAATGGGAGATAAAATTCATAATCTAGAGAAGCCTGGGGAAAAAAAAGTAAGAAGAAATGTGAAAGTATATCCATTTAATCAATGTTCCAAGTTCTTTCTATAGCAAACATCT
The DNA here is from genome assembly GCF_025592945.1 of Manacus candei. Classification (NCBI taxonomy): domain Eukaryota; kingdom Metazoa; phylum Chordata; class Aves; order Passeriformes; family Pipridae; genus Manacus; species Manacus candei. The sequence goes on from NW_026138066.1 coordinate 9,885,334, forward strand.
ATGACTGAAGTCAATCGACTTAAGGGATAAATTTAGCCTACCATTTTACAACTCAGTAAGACCAAATGACATGCACAGAAGGGATCTAAAGAAACCAAATATATACCAAGACGATAAAACTGCTGTTGAGCAGTCTTGAAGCTCATATGGAACTAGCAAGACACAAGTAGTCTGGAGACAGTTGATAGAAAAAGAGGTATGGCACAGGGACGGGATAAGACACAGAGTTAGGAAATTCCAGTCAGCTGCTGTATTAGAAGAAATAAAATTCAGAACATAAACCAGCAGAATGAGTAAAAGAAAAGTTCAGAGAAACCTGAATGTCTTCCAGACATGAAAGTGTCTTGGAGGGAATGAATCCTGGATTAATTAAGCAATCTTTACTTCTTATTCTTATGAGATTAGAAACAAACATTGAAGAATAGATTTCAACAATAATCCCACAAATATGAGGGAATGGGAAAGACCTATGTCATAGTCTACACTCAACTATGCTGGTGTAAATCTGGATAACATTCAACCTGCTGCCATGTATTTAGCTCAGTGGAGCTGGAAGCTAAGGCTGAACCAGCCTTGGACCCATCCTTTCCCAGTGTGAATGAATGCTCTTAGGAAAGGTGCTGACTTAACACACAAGAATAACTATGGCTCATCCTGGAAAGCAAACTGCCACTCATGCCAGAGGAGCCATAAATAAATCACTGAGCATGGTTAGAACGCAAGTTGCCAGACTGAAGAGAGTTACGAAGACTGATTCAGATGAACTCCAAACCAAATTCAGAACGCCAACTCTCTCCACTGGAGACCAGCATTCCCACCAGGAACGTGTCTGGAGATTTTCAGTCACCTACACAAATTGCAGATCCACATCTTCTGTTAGTGTGATTAAATAACCCAGATGTATCAGAAACGTAGGTTAACTAGCCAGCTGACAACTTAGAACATTTATACATTTTCACAAAATACAAAATTTTTATTTACAATATTGATAGAAGAGGAAGAAGTTTCTACAGCACAACCTTGACACAGAGCCACTAGATCTCTAATCATATGAAGAACACTGACACAGGATGTTTTTATAAAACAAAAATTAAAGACCACAAGCAAATGTCATGATCGAATCATATTTTAAAAACATAGCAAACAGCATCTGATAGCAGGAAAAGGGGCTGATGTGCATCTGTTCCAGACCTCCTCTTACAGTTTGGTAAGAAAACCCACTTCACTGTGATGAGTCTGAAGGAGGTCACCAGGTGATGGAGAACCACCAACATGGGGGAAGGCTGAGAGAAACCATGCAATAAGCCTGGAGACCAGGGAGACACATATACTCAAGAAGGATAAAACCATCCAAAAGGCGCTTATTTGTGTCAAAGGCTGCAGGCTTGGGGGTGAGAGGGGAAAAGATGCACAACTGGGGAGATGCTACCAAGAGGATCAGCAAGTTCAGGAGGTATGGGGGCTTTGAGGACATTTATAGTTCAGGGAGAGAAGAGGAAGTAGAAACAATTTACACATAATTGAAAAATAGCAATATATAGCAGCAAGGCGGGGGGAAATAAAACACAATAGATGAAAAGTCTTAAGCAGCTTCAAATAAAGATTTCTATAGGTTATGGTAAAACAGTACCAGACCAAACTGCCAGGGTTTGGGCCTCCTGGCACCTGCCCAAACAGCTCCTCTGTTGGCACCCTACCTCAAAATTGCTTCTGATTTGACATTGCCTGCACTGCCTGCAGAGGTACTTTGTAAATAAACCAATTCTAATAACACATCAGCAAGCAACAGCTCCCTGCAACATTATTATTATTATTATTATTATTATTATTATTATTATTATTATTATTATTATTATTATTATTGTCCCTTAAAACAGATGATCTTTAAGGTTCCTTCCAAACCATACTATCCTATAATCCTATAATTAAGAACTGTTCACTTCAGGAAACTCCCCATCACACCCAACTTGTCCCTCTGCCTCACAGCTAGTGCCTAACACACATGGGAGGGGACTGGTCCTCCACACTACCATGTCCTTGGCTTTGAAGGGACACACTGCCTGCAAGATCAACACCTGGCATTTCCCAGAGTTTATGCATGATCTGCTCAATAGCTCCAGCAAGCTACAGGGGATTTCAAAGCCAGACCAGGGCTGCCACAGCAGCTGTCGATCAAAGGGCCCACAACACAGTCCTTTCTGTTCTTTGGAGAAGTAACTACAAGTGCCTGTTGTATCCTCTGTGTTTTTAAAAGGGAGTTTACCTTGTCAAGACAGGAATGGGAAAACAAGTTTATTCAGACTCACCCATTCTTTACAGAGTTCACAGCCCTCATGAAAATACCTTCATCTCCCACCCCACTCCTTGGAGATGACAGGCATTTCCAGAGTGATGGCTGAGGGCTTCTCGGGAAGTCCCAGGCCTTACAGAGGCTATTTCCAACTGTTGTATCAGCAACTCAGACAATAAGCCTGGTGCCGAGTAGCTTATCAGGGATTATCAAAAGCTGGGCTGTTCCCCACGTCTCTTTTTAGCTGCCTATCTCCACTCCCAGTGAATTCCCTGGGACTCCTGTTTCTCCAAGAACAAAAATCAAGCGCTTTTCCCAGAAAGCGAGGCAATGCAGGCTTAGAAACAACATCAGGTCATGCACTGGGAGACACTGGACACATGCTTTTAAGAAATCTCTGCACAAGGATGCCAAAAGCCAGGTCCTTTGGTGACAGGGACCTTGGCACTGGTTGTCCTACCAGTCGCCATCACAAAACGACCTGCAGGGGGAAGGTACCCCCGCCCCATCAGTCTTGACATCCTACATCTTTGCAATTTGCCATGGCTCTGGTTAAGACTGGGGGCTCTTGCAGGTCACAAGCTGGGAAAGCAGGGCACTAAGAAGAAGGGAAAGTCTTTGGAAATATGGTTTTAATAAGTTTGAGCCTGTATCAGCATATATCTTCCAGTGACAGTACATGGACTTTCAGGATGGTCACTGTGCCCTTTTAGCCAGCCGCACGGTGTGATGACCTTTTGAAGAAACTTGGTGCACAATACATATTTGACAATCGTTCATGAAGCACAGAAGTGAGTCAAAGCAGAGACAAAAACCACTCATTCCAGACCATTTTCACACCTCCACGGGTGCTGCAGCAGTGATCTGCTTTTTCCCTTCACCTCCCCAGCTTAGTCAGATGTATAAATGTTAATAGCTTATGTCTAACCCATATGATCATGCTCAATAGATCTAATTTATCAGAAGTTTTGTGGTCCCAGTTAGGAAAGAACTTTTACGGCTTCTCCTCTGCCTCTGCGCAACACAAGTTTCTTCCCAGCTGAAAGATGAGAAGAGGTATCGAGAGAAAATGAAGGCAACTCAACCATCAAAAGAAATTGCAAAAGCTAAAAGCTACTAAATGCTATGGACACATTTCATGTCATCCCAAAGCAGCAGAACCAAGGGCCTCTAAAGAGAAAATTATTTTCAGTGGCACTGATAGGAACCCAGACCATGGAGTGCATCCTCTTGGCTTGTCAGTCCATATGGTTAAGACAATTATTTCCAATCATTTCACCTCTCCACTCACTGGAAAAAGGATGGATTCGGAAAGAAAGATGGAAAAATACTGCTCAGAAAGAGTAACACTTCAAAATTTCTAAGAACATTTCTGTATATATTATCTCAAAAGGATATAGAATAGTATTATCATAGCCCATGCTAAGCTGTGCCATCTCATAATATGCAGTTGCCACCATACAGAACTTGTATGGGGTAGATCAATCACCCAGTGGGGTACCAGGGACATCAGAGCATCCTGGGGCACCACAGCACAGCAGGGACAGCCCACTGCTGCTGCTTTGGAGAGCTTCAGAGGTATAAATAAATAAATAAATGAAGTACATGGCTAAATATTCCCTTTCCTGTTGCTGTTTGCATATTGTTAAAGGGACAGCTCCATTTTTAAAGCACTTTACAGGTCCCCTTCAAGAATTTGCCATGTATACCCATGCTTGCTTTCCATTTTCAAACCATCTTCTACTTTTTGATAAGATTGAATGGCACAGCCTGGCATTCCCAGCTTTCCTTTGCATCAGGTTATGAATCAGCAACACTGGCTACCTATAACTCTCCACAGCTATGCCTGTAGGCATTTCACATGCCAGGGAAGTCTGCAAATTTGGGGGAATTGCAGGGAGGTGGGGGGGAGATAGGATGGGAGATTAGCTCTACTTTGAACATCACCTTCTGGCAGATTCTTACCCTATGGATGATATATGTGAAGCACCAGAGACCACCAGCAGCACAATAATTCCTAATTAGTAACAAATGAAAATAAATGTATGGAATGGGGCAGCCTGTGCTCATGCACAATAATTTGTAACATGCTGCACCACATGTGGTATGTGACTCTGTCACTCCAGCAACCTCCTGTTTGGTGAAAGAGGCACAAGGTTGGATCTCCCAATGCAATGGGTTTGGTTTAAGAAATTTATTTGAAGGATGCATGACGGTGACAGTTGAGGAACATCCAGGCTGGATGTTACATCTCAGGCAAAAATCCCAAATCAGCTCCACTACTTCTCAAGGATTTTAAATGAATGTGGATTTTAAATGAAACCTCATGATCCAAAACTAAAGTAAAGCAGAAACCTTCTGAAAAAGCTGCTCGCTGGGAGAGCCTGGGAGTACTGCCTTGGACATCACTGGGAAGGTATATAACACTGATGCAGGCAAAAGGCTGTGTCACAGCGTGCCTTGGATGACTGACTGCAGAAGGGACATCACTACAGGAGCACTGGGAGAGGCAGCTGCCGCTATCACTTCCAGTCAAATGCACTCCAGCTCCTGTTACTGTTGAGTACAGGGGAAAGCACTTTCATATGCTTTCTGCACCCACTGATAGCTTTTCAACGCTGCTTTCGCCTCCACTATTTACGCATTGAAGTAAGAGAGGGGTGCCGGGAAGACAATTCACTTGTAGAAATGCCTGCCTTTCAGAAGCCAAACTTCTTGTTTTCCTGCAGCATATGCATGGGTAAAAATAAGCAACCAGCCTTGAGAACTGGTGAAGCTCTCAAACACTGAACAGATTTGCTACAATCTCTCAGGGCACCACACAACCCTGATCCTTCCCTCCAGGCACCCTTATAGGAGTGGGAGGAGAACCACACAGCAGATACACTGTGCATTTTGACTGTACTGCTCTACAGAGACTATATTATATATGGGTGGAAGGGTTTTATCCTCCCCTGTTCTGTGTTTCAATCTCAAAAAACAACCTAGCCTTGAGGACGAGGACGAGGCAGGAGTGAACAGGGCAGAGGGCAGCACCTAATATCATATCACCCACTCTAACCTCAACTGCAGACTTGTAGTTGGTCCAGAACCATCCTAACAAGAAACATGGGATTATCTGACTCAAGATACAGCCACTACTTGAGGAACAGCAAGACAGAGGGAAAATAATTCCCATGGAATTCAGTTGGGGCAGGGTGACAGAAGAGGACTGCAAGGAGCCTCCAGAACTCACTCTGCACAGGAATTCAGCCAGTACTTTTGTCACAGGAACATTATTCACTCCTTCCTGCTTCCCTTGTCTTTTGTTACAGATCACAAATCACACAGACATCTACAACGACTAAAGAAACAATTACAGGCACGTCACTGAAATACTGCAAGGACCAAATAATTCCAAATTCACGGTACACCCTCACTGCTTGCTGACGATTGTTATCTGCTACAGGCCTGACTCTGTACCCATTGAAGCTGTACCACAGGGGGGTGGAGCAGCACTGCCTCAGGTACCATCAACACCTTGCAAGCAAACCATGGAGGCAGATGCTGATCCAGGTTTTCAAATGCAGGCAGCACAGTATCATTTGCCAAACCCATGCAACTAACAACTGCGTATTTTCCTCTGAGGCATATCAACAGCTGGCCCCACTGAAGATGTGATCTCAGACATCTGTTACCCACATTTTGGGGAGGTGCTCAGTGGGTATGGAAGCCACTCACAGCAGCGTTCCAGAGCAATCAAAACTGAGATTAAATTTAGTTGGTCAAACAGATCTCTTAATTTCCACAGTGCTGCTGGCTAGCAGACAGCAATCAATCAAATACAAATGTGGACATTTAAATTTCAGTCAAATTCATATCCATGCAATGCAAACATCGTACCTTCACCACAGGCACATGCCCTTTCCAGAGAGGAGTAATGATATGTTGCAAGGGAAGAAAGAGTCTGTCTGTCTGTTTTGCTTCAGGAACTGGTATTGATCCTGACACCCAAATGGCACCTTCTCAGGAGAGCAAGGTTATTCCCTCTTGTCTATGTATTTTTCTCTGGATAGACATCGTGGCTTGAAACATTGTTCAAGTTCCAAGTGTCTTTCAAGGTTCAGTGTATGTGTGCAAGAACAGAAGGGGCAGTGATTCATGTTTCCACAGAGCAGTAAATTGCTACTCCTGCAGGGATCTACCCTTTGCCACTTCCCCTAACTCTTACTTTCTCTCAAGGAATTACTTATGTGCATGCAGGATAGCACACAATGCTAGCAGACAAATCTCTCCTCAGTTTCCACCAAGTTCAGACATTCACTTCGCACAAGTCAGAAAACATATCTGGCTTTTTATTATTTCTATATAAAGACCATAAATCCCTCCTTCCTTCTCTGGAGGAGCCAACAGGACTTGTTAAGCCTTCTGGTTCCCTCTGCTGCCATAAAAAGGTGCAGAGTTTCCGAATGTGACCAGCTGCTGCACAGAGGCCCTGCTACAGTCTCAGAAAACATTCAGAGTTCACGCACCTCCTGAGAGAACCTCCCAGAGGACTGTACCAGCCTCCCAGCACTGCTAAGCAGGAGGAGACGGTGCTGGCAGCAAAGGTCACCCCCCTGAGCAGAAAGGCTTCTAAAGACCCTCTTCTTGGCTCCAGGTCTTTGGAATCAACTAGGCTTCAGAAGTGACTGTAGACTCAGTGCATGGGGCTGAAAGGAGCAGTCTGGCTCTGCAAGGGAGATCAAAAAGTCAAAGCACTTAAACTTCTGCTTTCTACTAGGCTTTCATGATACTGTCCTTGAAAAGATTAAAGCCGGGCATTCTGCTCACAGAGAGCTAGACACCAACCAGAGCGACTCCTTAACAGCCCATTGGCATCCCCAGACTCACAGCTAAGAAAAAGGGGAGCACAGAGATCCTAACAACTCCCCAGCATCTCTGCACAGTTTCCACCTGGCAGATCCCAGGGCTGGTGCAGGGCACTGAGCCAGGTCGGGCATGCCAGGAGATGTACCATTTCCATATGTGAAGGCAGTACCCACCCCTACTTTACATCCCTTCCAGCTTCCCAAGAGTTGGGGAAAAAGCTCCCACAGTCAGGCAGCTGATGGTACACCAAAACAAGCAGCATCAAACTACCTCCAGCACCTGCCCACTGGTGTTCTCCCGTATGAAGAGCGAGCTGACAGCAGATCTCAACATTCCCAGACTGAAATACCTGCACAAGTAAAAGGTTGGCTCCTGCATACTCAAGGGAGGTGGTGTTTCCCAACAGCACATTTACACATGTAAAAAAGGGGCAAATTGGCACTAGCTGACAGTTTATCCAGCACCCAGAGGCAGCAAGACTGCCTGAAACCATCCCCTGCCAGAGAACTGCCCGCATTCACCAGGAGAAGGCACTGGGCAACCTGATGGCAACAGGCTGTAGCATATTTGCTAGATCTGGATACCGTCCCTTAAGCTGCCCTGACGAATGGGTGGCATGGCAAAGCAGTGACATACTGCATGCTAATGTCCCCACCAGGCATTCATTTTGAGGCATTTCAAGCGTATGTGTTGTAGGGACAGCTTCCATCAACAGCAGTGCTTCAGACAGAAAGGCTGGTATCATTGAAAACTGTCTAAGGAGAGAAGTTCAAATATAAGATGTTTTTCTCCAACAAGCACACTTCAGGAATAGAAACCACAGTAAAACATGGGGATTAACACAAGTATGTATACATCTTTTCTAGGTCAGCCCTCAATAACTTGAGAAGATACCAGGTCACAGACTCATTTGGTGGATTGATTTTTTTCTTTTGTTCTTTTTTTCCCCTTTTTTTAAAAACACAGTTATATTGACTTCAATGGAACTTTTCCACTCTTCAACAAACAGATCTGCCTAATGATATATTTGACCTAAATGAAACTGAAGAACACTTTCCCTCACAATAATGATAAGCCTAAGGAAGATCACTGCAGGATGTCCTCATCAGATATTAGGAAGCAGAAATTTCAAAAAGGTTTACAGCAATACTCGAGGCCATGAAACTAAACTGTGCTTTCATTACCAGCTGCGGAGTTTTAGGCTCGGACCTGCTGCTAAAAATCTATAGACAGGGCAGGGAAAAATCAGCCAGTATTTCCATCCTTCTCTGTAATTTGAAACCACTGAGACATATCTCAGGGTATAAATCACAGAGCTCTATAAATAAAATAAATTATGATTTTGTACTCTTTGGAAGAAAGCTGACACCAAATTCATGTAGCCAATCTAAGAAAAAATAAGCCTGGCCCACGGCCCAAGCACATAAGAAGCACCCCCTTGTTCTCAGGGAGGAAGCTTCACCACTACTATTAGTTTGCCATTCCCTTGGGGACTTATGGCTACAAGTAGTCTACAATACACTAAATGTCTGTCTGTACATAGCACCTTCAGGTAATGAGGTAAATGTTTATTAACAGAAAGTGCTACCAGCAAAATTACTGCACATCCCCGTGAAAGGGAGAGCTCCTCTTCTCAGGAAAGTAAATGGTGAAACTTCCCAGTAAGTCCCAGTCAAACCACATGGATACCTAGGACTGTTTCTCTGTGCTACTTGCAGTGTCCCACTTTTTAAATGCTCGCTGTCACTTGTGTGAACTGAAGTATGACCTCTCTCTGGCACAATCTTTTTTAAAGAAAAGCTGCAACATACATATTTAAAAGCAAGTAACCTGCTACCAGAAAATACTTAGTTTTGTATAAACCAATTATTCTCTGTGGCAAAAAGATCAGATAAACACAGTTTTGAAAGCGTGTGGTTATAATATGATTAAATATATCATCTGGGTTCTTTTATAACAAATTAAAAGATAAAACTGAACCATTCTTTCATTTCGTATCAGGAAAGAAATCTTCCAACAAAAAACTGTCACTTAAAATCTCTTCCTGAACATCCTAATCAGTTTCAAAGTGGGGGACAAAAGTCCACTATAAAGTACATTAAGCAATTTATTGCTTCCTATTCTTATCCACCCCACCCCCCAATAATATATAGCAAAGAAAGCAGGAAAACATCTCGGAGTCCACCAATACAAAACCAGCAAAAGCTTTGCCTGCCAAAGACATCAGGATCCTTGGGGGTGCCTATAAATCACGATATCAGGAGCCAGAGCTGCAGTTCCTGTAAGTTTGTGTGTCCCGTACATGACAAGAGCATGACTGTTCGATGAGTTCACAAAAAATATGAATGAGCACATGCAGACCTATTTCTCAAAATTCTTGCAAAATTGGAACTTCCACTTTTTACCTAGTTTCTAAGCAAATACATTCATACATTTTTGCATGTGCCTGCCAGTTCCTCCACTATCCCCCAGCAACCTTCCAGCTGAAGGGTAGCTTTCCACCAATTCTAGCCAAGGACTACAGCACAAGGGATGGCCACTGACAACTGCAAGTGTTATGGAAACCAGAGATCCAGGAGAGGTTATATCATTTTGACCCATGGAAGGGAAGACTGGTAGCAAGCTGAACTTTTGTCACACATTGGAGAAGCAACATAGGAGTGTGTTGAATGATGCAAAGAAACAGCACTCATCAACCCAACCCAAACATGAAGCCAACCTCCACCCCTGAGTTTTGGCCACAACTGAATAAAGGGTGGAGTCTACTCTCTGTCTCAGTAGTCCATCCTGCCTCATGGTTTGCTCAGCCTTCCCTCAGGGCCTTCTCCCCACATCATGCCTGGGTACCACAGAAGGGGCCACCACTTGCCTTTCTCAGTGAGATCAAACCCTTCCCAGAGTGCACAGTGCTCAGGCAAGCACTACCAGCCTCTCAGACAAATTCAGTGATGTTAGAAAGATGACAGACCTCCAACCAAGATCTCGGTCCTGGTTAACCACAATCCCATCGGGAGAGACACGAGGGCAAAGCCTTGAAGTCCACAGCCCCTCCATGGCACTTCTTCCCCACCTCAGTCCCCACTGTCATCAGAGAGGCACAAAACACAGGTCTAAGAAAGTAAAGCAGCAGCCTATGATGCACTAGCCATTACATGATGAACAAGGAAACCCACTCCCATCATTTTCAATTATGAGACCCATTTTTAGTTTTCTGTGGGTCATCCCAAGAGAGTGGGGATGATCTCCTCGGGCGGAGGAAGTTAAGCTCAAATGCCCTGCATCCACTTTTAACAGAACTTGTTTGCAGCACTTAACTGCAAGAAAGCCGCAATTAATTGTGCTACAGTATCAGTGAACACACTGGTTACATCATTAGAGCCCATTATTTTCCCTCCAAGACATTACATTACTACATTATTGATGCAACAATCCAGTGTAATGAAGTGGTGCTTTGCATTCTTCTTTCTGCTTTACACCAAGTTCACAGCACTATAGCCCTGATGCCAAATTCAGTGGTTTTGTTGTTTGTTTGGTTGGTTTTTTCCCCAGTGGGTCAAAAATTCCAGTTAACCTAAAAAACAGCTGCAAAAAAAGTTAAAACACCTGTCCTAATCACATGCAAAGGCTTGGGTTTCAGTTTGATACAACTTAAAATTACAGCTATTTCTAAATATTCTACTTCAACTGTGAATATTTTTACTTCATCTGGACAGACTATTTTCAGAAAGGCATTCGAGAGAGATTATGCCAGAAAGCAGTAAATTAGCAAGCAAGCAGCTTACATAAATACTGAAGTTCTTTGAAGTTAAGGGGAAAGAAAAGGAGTTGTATCCAGAAGGTCACCACTCCTAACGAAGAGAGCACATATGAAACCCATGGAAGGAAGATTTGCCCATGCCAAAATCGCAAACGAAAACCTAGAGAAGTTATCGTGAAAGGAGCTCAGAACAGCGAGCTCTTACTCATCCACAGGACTACTGAAAGGAATAAAGTTTATTCGTGGGATACTGCAGGAAGTAGCCTCAGTTTATAGAGTGCCCATCAGCAGCAAATGGCTCTGAAGCAGAGAGGTCAGGAACACCCATCACATCTTCCAGAATGCCTGGGAAAGCTGTCCAAGGCATTTGGAAAAAGTAAAGCTTTGGCTAAAACATGAACCAGTACTTCCACTGCAATTATTAAGATGGAGTATTAATATAATCTTTAGAAACAGTCTCCATGTGCATAATCTCAGCACGTTGTTTCCCAATCACTCCATCCAGTATACAGCTCCACAAACCCCCAATACATGTTGTGAAAATAAGAGTTACTTTATATTTACTCCTTCAGTGTTGCATCCTGGCTCTCTGCAAAAAATTCAGCAGCTGCTCAGTTCCCACTTTGCCACTCACTCCCTTGCATGGTGCAATCATAGCTTCTCCCTGGGTGCCTTCTTTCTGGGCCAAATAACACCACTCCAGTTGACTATAACCACAGTGAAACAGTCCCCTTGGGGGCCTCCAAATTTCATTATCTTTTCCACTATTTTTTCTGTTCTTTCTGGAAATCAGGCTACTAAAACTGAACAAATTACTCCAGGCTCAGAGGATGCAGGGTACTGAACTGTTCTCATTTTTCCTTATACTGTGGCCAACATTCACCTGTTTAAATATCAACAACTATTTCAGCATGTATGCAATGCCAGCAGCACTACAAATCTTCACAGGCACAAAGATCAGAACTCATCCCAGTGATGGTCCTCAAGTCACAGTCAAGGGAGGGAGTAAACTAATAAGTCCTCATTTTCCTAACCCCTCTTCCCTCTAAATGCTGTTCTTGCTCCCAAAAAGGATGTTTTCTCCAGAGGCTCATCCAACTCAGACTCTATCACACCACAAAATGTGTGAATCCCAACCCTAAAGACCCCAGTGTGCCCACACCACTCCACACCACTCCAGACGGGAATGTCTTGCCAGCACTGTCAGAAGTATGCAACGTGGATTGTGCAAGCAATCAATGGTACAGGTCTAAATCTGCTCAGCAGCCAGTTTTGTAGCCAGTTTCACAGTTTGGGTGTGTTTGCACTGTTTGCAGGAGGAGCAGCTATTAAGCAGGCAGCAGCACTCCAGGTAAACCCCAGGGAGTCCCAAAGCATAGCCCTAGGCTGGGCAAATCAGAGCTGTCTAATCTCAAAGTGACAAAGGTAGGGGTAAGGGTTACAGGATGACATCCAAAACAAAACCTTGCCTTGGCTGTGCCTTCCCCCTCCAAATGAAAGAAGTCACCCGCAATAGTGGCTGACGCCTTAGCATCCAAGGCCAGTCCAAAACCTTAGAAAACACTTTGTGACTCACCAGCTCCTGCCTCACACCTCATGAAGTCTGTAATTAGAACCTCACAAGCCCTGATAAGGCAGTGTTCTTCCATCCACCTGATAACTTCGAGTCTCTCCACAACCTCAAGCTCCATCTCATGCCTTTCTCTCCCCATGACATCCCTGGTCAGCAGAGAGGAGGCAGAGTCGGCAGACATCAGCATCCCCATCTGCTCTGGTGGTTTGAGGGCTCTCATCACCACAGGTCTCCTTATAAAACCTGCCAATTATCCCACGCATATGCAGTTTCTATGTGCTGAAGAGAGGTGACAGCCCATATCCTTCCTGAAGATCAATTAGACTGTCTGTACGCTTAAGGGAGAATAAGCTTTGGCTAGGGTATTTTTCTCTTGTTGTATTTAATCTTGCTTTAGAAGCATTCAGCCACCACATTTTAACTGCTGATGCATGTCAGACAGACAGCGTCACCGACTCACTTATCTTGGCTCCCAGCTTTCTGCTGCGAGAACATTGCTACCTAAGTTCGGCATCCTCTACATTATACAGGTGTTAATCTCATTCCTACATTTAAACCTGTAAAACATTTGAAACTATTCCTCCTTGTCTTACCCATCGTTTACCAAACATGCTCTTTAAGATGGAAGCAAGGTGTCGTATGCATTCACGCAGGCAGGAACTTTTCATTAAAAATAGTCCACACATTACTGGTGTCTGCCCCTGTACTCTCTCAGCTTGCAAAACTGTTTTCACTCTCCAAAAACATTTGATGCATAAGTCAATCCTTTTGTGAGCACGTTGTATAATGAAGACCTAGTTAACAGGTAAAGCACAACAGCAAAGCAACAGCACGTCCTAACTACTGAGGGACAGCTATGTTTGGGATTGGGGTTTTTTCCATGTATATTTTGAACTCCTTCTGCTTCTTACTGAGAGCATGTCAGATAATTAAACTGAACATCTTATTTTTAAAATCTAATTTACTTTTGAAATCCTATACTGCTGGACTATTTTTAGGATTTTTCTTATGTGGGCCAGCGGAAATAGGCTAGCCAGGTAGCACAGGGCCTCACAGGCTGCGCTGAGCAGTCTTTAAAGCTGAACACCATTAATCAGTAAAACAATGGGAAAAAAATCCTTTCAAATTAGGAATAACTATCTGCACTGAAGTACTGATACTCATCTTCAATTTTGGAAGAGCTTATCTTAAGCAAAACTAAATCTGGGCCTACAGCTTTGACTCAGGAGTTTCTTTAATTTGTTACCAAATGCAAGAGCTTATCCTGGTGTTTGACAGGCTGCCCTTACCACCAAAATCACTGGGAATGTTGCCCAAGCAAGGACTACAGGAATGAGTTTACCAGTACCTTTGGAACACCTTGTATCATATATTGCTCTGCACAAAATGTACACTAGAGAAAATAACAGAAGTAGCACAAAGATACTTTTTCTGAAGTACTGAGTTTTGTGATCCTTATTTTATAAGCATCAAGGGAAACAGCAGCATCAGAGATAGCTGCACCTAGACCCTAGCAGTGGTCTTTCCATACTGCAACCCAGAGTAAAATAATCTACTATCCAGACTTACAGTGAATGATTCAGTCAAGCTAATTTCTGTGATATGCTGGCATGCAAAGAAAAGCCCCTGAATTACAGAAAATAAATCTTCTTAGCATTCTCCACAAAAAAGCATCTCAGGAGGTACCCAAAATGACTCCAACCTCTCAAATCTCTCATTTCTGCTGGCAGCACTTCCCACTGAAGGGCTGGGGGTCCAGAATCAGTTCCCAGGCATCTGGTCCACCTCCCTGGCAGCAGCTTGCCTTGCTGCCAGCCACTTTCACTGCTTACAGGTGACAGAGAAGTGAAGATGCTTCATGTGGGGCAAAGGACCTGCAGTGTGAGGAGTACATACGGCCCACAGCCCCACAATCTATTTTTTCAAACCCCTGCCAGGTAACATCCCAGAGAGGGGATTGCAAGACTTGCTCAGCTCTTTGCAAGAAAAAGCACTCCTCGTTCACAGCCAAACACAATACATAAAAGCAAAGGCACTACAGCCCAACAGTGTTTATCCAAAGCTACTACAGGGCCAGAGAAACTGCAAAACACTGCGGGATGCAAAGTTTCCTTCAATAATTTGACCGACTCGAAAATGCAAATGCATTCACCATACCTCTGCTGCAACCCTGGCCCTGTTCACTTCCCCCACCTGGGAGCAATACTTCACAGCAGCGACATTTAAAAACAGGGTGGTTTTATTAATTTTAAAGCCTCGGACTCTTGCAGGCCCAGGTGCTACTCCACAGCACTTGAGGACAGAAATTGCATCCTTGAAGAGGCCTCTTCTCTAATCTTCTCGGGGGTTCCTGTTCCTCTGCTCACTCACCAGCCTGTCCCAAAACCTTTATGGTTGCGTGAAGTCCATGTGCTGTTCACATGAGCAAGATCTATCCACATAAGAGCTCTGGAAAAGCCACGTAAGGCTGTGAATTTGCTGACCCAGAGGTATTACCAGTCCCTCACAGCTCAGCTGCAACGCCTCCATGTGCTCCTATCTCCTGGCGAGCATCCCGGCCTCCCACACATCCTGCAGCACTGATCCCTCCCTGCACTTTCGCTTTCAGCTGCCTTACCACACCAGAGAAAGAGCTTATACCTGTCTCCTGTGCTTCCATGTATCTTCTGAAGGATCAACATCCATCCCTGCCTTAAGCACAACAGTCAGGAGAACCCAGTCCCCAAGCATGACACCAGCGAAGTCCCCACCAGGCAGACCTGTCAGACTCACCGACAAGTCAGCCACACACCGCCAATGCAGGTGGATTTACACCAGGTTTAACACAGTACTTTTAAATGGCCTTGAACCAACTGGGGAGAACAAGTCCTTCCTCCCTTATCCACCTCTGCCAGCTTGATTCATATCAGGGGAACAATCACCCATCCTGAGGTCTGTTGGTACATGGGGTCTAATTTTCTTCCTGTTCCTTATTACCAATTCAGTATTGTTTAAATCGAGTCAAAGCCAATTTCTTTTCCTTATCAGTGATGAGCCAAGATAATCACCGTGGGAAACTTCAAGTGTCCTGAGCACCATTTCAGCTGGTCCATGTAGTTACTGCAGGATGCCAACAGCCCTCTTACCATATTATAAAACCTCCTGGGTTGTTTCCAGGAATGATTACACAAAAAAATGGTACTGCTTACTATGAATTCAGCCTAGAAATCAAGGAAGAGAATAAAATACCATCAAGATAACAGGCACCTCTTCAACAGAGCCCAAGAAACGGTCATGTCCTGTAACTTTTTCCATGCTGTACAACTTTTTCCTCACCCACAAACTGCCATGGTAAGGATCAAAAGCATCAGTTCAGCATATCAGGTTAAATTAATTAAAATAATTGAGACAAGCCTCAGTAAGGTGTCAGCACAAGTGCCTGTGCCCCATCCATGCTGCTGAACTGATCCACATCGATGGTTCCTTGTTCTTCAGCTGCTCCCAGAAACATGCCCCTTACTCCTGCTGTCAGAATGAGCTGACAGCTGCCTTCTCACTGACTCATTTCACCTGACCAACAGCCTCCTCTCTTCTGCTTCTACAGGGGAGAGATGCAGCCTCCTGGCCTAATCTGATGGCCAAGAGTGACTGGCCATCAGATTGTATCTCCTCACAGCCCACAACAGCAGGATTGCTATATTACCTTCTGGGAAAAATGGGAAACTTACGTGCTGCCAGACAAATGTGGTCACTGATAGAAACTCTTTGTTGCAGGAAATCCCTGAAAGTGAGGATGGACCAAGAGCCCCATGTGAGGCTTCAGCAGGCATAGTCCTTTATAGTGTCCGTGGTCTTTTTCAGGCTGCCCAACTGAACACCTCTGGAGAGGTAACCAAAGGTTAAGCTGGCCATACAAGCCGTGGGGTCATTTTGACTTCATCTGTACATCTTTTAAAACCTTTGAAAATACTTACCAGATGAATAACAATTACAATTACTGATTTATATGGGTATGGTGCAATATGTTTTCAGTCAGGAAGTAAACAAGGACAAGAGCAAAAAAGAAAGCAATCCCTACTTTTTCCTTATGCCTTGCTGAAGCATCCTGTGCTCTGGACAAAAGAAAACATCCTGCAGACAAAGCCATGAGTGGGAGTGCTGGGATGGAGAGACTGGCGGGACAGCACCACTGCTGAGGCTGGACAAGACAGCCCCCCCGGGAGACAGAGAAAGGCAGCAGGAAAACACTGAAACCAGGATGAGACTGGGAAAGTGAACAGGCACTGATGCACACAATGAAGATCATACAACAGGTTTGGGAGATGAGAGCATTGGAAAAAATCAGCTACAGGAAACAGCTCCCTCCTCCTCTGGTGTCATCTAATCAAGCAGGGCTATCTCCTTTCACACCTTAATAGAGGAAAGCTGAGAGGAAGACCATAAAGTTTTTCTTCCAACTTCTGAGCTAGGAGAACCCAGTCCCTGACCAGAACAAGGAAGAAAAGGTTCAGGCAGTAGATGTCCCCAGCCACTGCATTACTGGGTATTTACTCTGGACAACATTGAAGATTAATGACTGATAACCATCTGCTTGGTATGTCATGCACTGCAGAAACACCAACACACTAAGTGTGGTGTCTTTTTCATTTATATTAACCTTGAGCAGTGACAGAAGAAAGAGCATTTGCAGTAGCATTAGGAAAAGGACCAAAGTTGTCCCTTATGCTCACCTGTGCCTTATGTCATCAGGCTCACAGGACAGCTGAAAGACTACATGAAGCCTGTCAGCATTCAGCAAAGAAGCCAGGAACCCAATATACTGCTAAAATTACACTGTTATTCTCCTAACACGCTCCTTATACACACACAGTCACAATTCCCAACCATTATTCCAAAAACTCATTTACATCAGAAACTAAGCAATGTAGCTGCAGCCCAAAAACTCCCTGGCGTGGCCAAGGCTATAAATGCTATTAAGGTACTTTCCAACACGACAAAGAGAATAATCATATTGCAAACATCAGCTTTATGATTATTCTGGGTGCTTCTAGTATAACCATTTCTAGGATTTTTATTTTTTTTTATGTTATACTCATAACTGAAACAATTATATGAATCAAAACATCCAGAGGGAAACAAACATTCATCAGCCAGTCAGTCAAACCTCAACCTCCCACTGGGTCTCTATTTCCCAATCCCAACACTGTTCCTTCTCAAAGTATCCTCTCAAGGCAACACAGGTCTTCAACAAGCTGATTATCCTTCTGTCTCGCTTCTGCCAACACCAGCTGTTCAAGTAACTCACCCCATTACAGAGAAGGAACACAGTTTTCCCACTGCCATCCCAGCTCACCGGCATCACCGGCCACAAATCACAAACAGGCACAACCTTCTGCAGTTTGGAGCAGGGAGGGAACAAATTCTCAACCTGTTCAGAGAGGTTGTGGAAGTTTGCTTGGGAGGTTAACAGATAAGAGAATCAAGTAAAAAATACACATCATTTGTTGCACCACCACTTATGTCAACGTCTTGGCAAGGGATTCAAGTGCCCTGGAACAGATGAGAAAAATGTTAATAGCAAAGACCTCCAAGTATAACATACTGGCGCATATAAGAAACTTGAACTGTATTCCTTTTTTATTTTCTTACTAGCAAAAACTATGATTGCAATATAATGGGGGGGAAAGGATGTTCTTGAAATCACAGTTCAAACAAAGCCCAAGAAGGCGGCATAAAATTCCATTTCATGCACAAATATTCCTCTATCATCATCGCTGAAATAAGTTTTAGATTGATTTTTACATTGCCCCTAAAGCCACAATGGCATCCTGAATGGTACAATTACAACAGAAAGCAGAGAAGTAACAGTATGCTCTCCAGTAAAAGAAAGGTATGGTCTCTATATATACACACATATGTATACATACGTATCAAAACTTAAAAGCATTTACTGATTTGGTTAAGCTGTGCTAATATATTGGTATTGCTCATTTCCTCAGAGTCCCTGAAGTTCGCCTGGATTAGAAGAGGTTGAAGTTAAACTGAGGTTAGCTGACACATGTCAGCCAAGCCAGACCTAATCCTGGGTTTCTTACTAGTTGTTGTGTCTTTTTCTCTAAATAGTATTAAGAAGGGGAAGAAACCACAGTGACACAGTTGGGTTCCAAATAACTATTTTTAGAAACTGTACACAAACAGATAAGGCAGAGTTGTGCATGCTGGCTGCTCCACAGAAGATTCCTCCCCATGATCCCCACCTCCCTGTCTGTGCCCCTCCAGACCTCTGCCCTTCCCACCATGAGTCCTGCCACATAAGATAAAGAGACTCCTAAGACTGAGACAGGAAAAACCCATTTTCTTAACTCTAAGTGTTGTCTAATCCATTCCTCCTCCTGGTAAAAAAGGACCTTCATAATACAGTGTAGGTGACTTTGTGCTACTTGGACTTGCCATTTCCTGTTAAAACAACATAAATGGACTTACTCCTGTGATTGGCACTGAATCCAAGACCTGTGGAAACTCCCCATTCATTTCAAAGCAATTCTTGGATCTGGCCTAAAAGTAAGAGTTTGATGAGCAATAAAGAAACTAAAATAATATTGCTTAAACCACAGAGGTGCCAGCTTTTACTGCCTTTCATTGAGCATATAGTATTTTGCTCCCACTGTTCCAAGGGAAATAACACTCTGTGCAACTGTTATAGGATGTAAAACGTGTACTGTGCTGTTCAGATGGAGCTCGTAATTGAAACATTTAAGTGTCAGTGAAATCCCAAACGTGAAGTTTTTAATTTTCATTCAACCATGATGTTAAAATTTGGGAGGGGGGGGGAGGGAGTGGAGTGTAAATTAGTACCTCGGAGTGCTTTTAAGGTCTATTCTTTAAGATATAATAATCGGAAAGATAAGCTCAGTCAATATGCCAGCAGCTGATGGCATACTCCAGCGGATTGCTGCCATGGCACTGCCTGCTTCTCCTTTGTCACCCCTATTCCTTGTCCCACACAAGAGGTTATCAAGAGGCTTATCAAGGAGATGTGTCCTGCTGCCTGCAACCCATGAAGAAGTGCCACTACCTTTATCCACAGGCTTTCGACCCTGCAAGAGGAATGAGCAGGCTCCTGTTGGAGAGCAGGGCTCCCGTTGAGGCAGTTGTACAAGTTCAGGCCAGATGTACCCAAAAGAAGACCCACAGGCTCAAGGGCCCATGGAAAGAACCAGCTCAGACATCTTTATCAGAAGGAGCATGACCATCATTTACAGGAAGGAGAAGGTTATCTTGCAATACTGTTCTTATTCAGCAGCTTCCCAGATGACCGAGTATGACATCAGGCTAAAAAACCTCATCCGAAACCACTAAACGCTCTCCACAACTTACAAGGAAGCCCTGAAAGGCTGGTTTGTGTCTTGCAGATTCTCAGACCATCTTCCCCAACACTCGTGTTCACAGACTGTATTAAAGCAATCTTGAACTACATCACGTGCAAACTCATGTTCCTCACATACTTGCATCCCATGATCTTCACGGGTTGCCTGTTTCAATGTCTGGGTGGACTTTAAGGTGCTGGATTTAGCCTGGAAAATTATTAAAGGTTTGACGTTTGCCTCCCAGAGAGACAGCACCTCTCCCCCCAGAAACCTGCCTGCAGACAAGGGAATCTGCTTTTGCACTGCTTTCCATCCCCCACCTTCACTCAATTCATACCAGCCATGGCACTTCCAGAAAGGACCCACCATCACTTCTCATTCACACCTGATGGACCAAACACACTGATTTCAGTGCTTGCACTGTGTTCACGTGCCACCCAGCTGGGCAACGACATCCCAATTTACTGAACCTCCAGAGTACAAGACCTGTCTCTTCCCCTGGAGTAGATAGATGTGAGAAGTCTGTTACCTATTAAGTTGCATTATCATGGTGTTTCAAGTACTGAGTACAGAGGAAGGATGAGCTTGTGGTTAAGCCACTATACCGAGATGTAGCTCCAGCAGTCCAAGCCTCCTACCACAGACTGCCCCAATGGTTTCAAGCAGGTCTAATAATCTCTCACATCAGATTTCCCCACCTTTTTTAAGTGCCTGAGAAGGAAACGTTTGCAACTAACCAGGGAGCACTCAAGACATCAAAATGGTGAGGACTATATAAACAGATATATATCTCACTGGTGAAGAAACAGGCTGATGTGTTTGAAGGTTTCTAATGGCTGGTTTAGTTGCCATGAAAGTACTTAAGAGCATGCAACACGCCCTTGGATTAAATCTAAATAAACATAAACAGCAGTAAAAAATGGCCTGGCTCTTGCTTGCACCTGTAACTCTAAATATATTTAACAGGATGCCAAACTTCATTGTATAAGATGATAAAAAGCAAAACAACATTACAGTCATTTGCATGAGAAGCAGGGAGACACACGAGAGAGGCAAAACAAAATGGACAACTTGCTAGAGTCTGATTCAAAAATTTTAAAAAATGCTATTTGCTCGAGTCAGGACTAAGCTCCAAGGAGATGCATGGCAGGTAAAGCTACAACAAAATGGAGATGAAAACTGTGTATTGAGTCCCTAGAAGTGAGATAAATGAGGGTCAGAATGAAGTTCATTTAAATCCACTGAGCTGATACAGAGGGAGTTAGAGAGAGCCGCAAAACAAAATGAAAGGCTCAGTAGGAGCCTGCACAGCCAGTGCTGCAATGTCAGAAACGCAACACAGTGCCATCTGAAACCTACAGGCACAGTAGCAAGACTCAAGGAAAAAAACAACGGTGGCACTCCTTGGGAAGCCATGCCTGCCTGCGACAGCGCCGGAATAACACGCGAGGGTCCCGCAACACAAGCCCCCGACTGCGGATGCGTTTGGAGGGGAGGTTCAGCGAAGCCTCTGGGGAGGACATCCACTGCTGGGGTAAAACCACCAGAGGAATATAACGAAACCACGTCTATTTACACCAGGGAGAAGGATCTGCCCTTTTCTTTTGCTCCCACTTGGCATCCTCCTTTGGGTCTCTTATGGCATAGAAGGTGTCTTAAGACAATAGATAATTAGCTGTAATGCATCCTCTGTGGCTATAACAACTTAACAAGGCTTATCTGTAGACGTGATCTAGGCTTCCAGTTATCCTTGTTCTCCCAGTTTCCTTCCTCTCCCCTTCTCCAGTATTTGCATCTCAGCTTGACAGGTATTTTGAATTTAAGCTTAATAAAAGTGTTTGCATGTGCCTGTGCACGCTTATGAGAAGGTAAGGAAAAAAAACACCCGATTTTAACTCTGTCTCCCCGAGACTAGGTTCGTTCCATTTTCCCTTCCCTGACAAACAGAGGGAGCTGAAACAAGAAACGTCAACTTTGGAATGCTGCTCTATCGAAAGATAACTTATTAAAAATATCGGACTCTTCGCTTAAAAAGCGAAGGGAAAAAATGTCCAGGAAGTTGATGCATCACCGTGTTGCATCTGTGTCAGGCTCTGGGTAAACATGCAGCAACATGAATGAAATCTGTCCAGAAAGACTGCATTTCAGCGCCAACCACGCAATCGCTGGCCAAACCACTGCATATGTAACAAAGTTTGATCTCGCCTGCGAGCGCTCAGCTGCGCTTCTGCCGTTTCCTGTGGAAAACTGAAGCTCTGAACCACTGTCTCTCACCCAGCCCTCGCCGGCACGCCGGCCGGCTGCCCCCTAAACCCACACGCACCCCTCCGCGGCGGGCGGGCGGGCGGGCAGCCCCGGCAGAGCCAGGCGGGGGATGCTCGGCAGCTCCCCTCCATCCTGCCCGCGTCGGGCACCGCCGTGCAGGGGCAGCCGCGCCGCGGTGCCCGCTCCTGCCTCCGCGGCCACCCCATCCCCGGCGGCAGGTGCGGCGGCGGGGCCCGCCCAGCGCCCGGGGGCCCGCCCGGCGCAACAGGTGGTCGGTGGCGCCCGGTCCCGCCCGGCGGCCGCGCTCACTCACCGCTGGCATTCTTTCCGCAGATGAGGTGCTGGTAGGGCTGCAGCAAGCCCCAGAGCTCGGGGTCGTTGTTGACCGTCTGCTCCAGCGCCTCCAGGGTGAAGCGGGGCGCCTCGCCGCCCTCCTTCTCCTTCTCGGCCGGGGCGGCGGCGGCGGCGGCCGGAGGGCGGCCGGGCGGCGGGAGCGGGGCGGCAGGGCCGGCCAGGACCCGCGCGTGGATGTCGCGGAACAGGCTCTCGGTGCCCGCCGTGAGGTAGATGGCGGCGTGCTCGTGGATGCGCAGGGCCACGCGGCTGTCCACCATCCAGCGGTAGAACTTGCCCACGGAGAAGGCCAGTCCGCACCGGGCCGACTTGCCGCGGCTGAAGCGGTCGCCGCCGCTGCTGCTCATGTTGTAGAGGGAGAGGGCGCCCAGGGCGGCCGCCGTGCAGCGGGCCGCCAACGTCCAGCCCAGGACGATCTCCATGGCGCTCCGCACCTCGTGCTTGGTGCACTTGGCGAAGCGGAGGCTCAGCCGCTGCGCCTCCCGGGCGATGCGCACCAGCGCCCGGCTCACCAGCGTCGAGAGCCGCGCCGCCGCATCCCGGCTCCCGGGGCTGGCGGCGCCCGGCGCCCGCGGCTCCCGGCGCGGCGGCGGCGGCAGCAGCAGTGCCTCCACCTCCTCCAGGCTCCAGGGGACCTCCTCAAGGTCGGGCAGGAGCCGGGAGCACTGCTGCCCCGCGCAGTCCAGCACCTCGGAGTCTTCCGCTAGGACGGTGTTGACGGTGTCGAAGCTGTTGTGCCGACTGTGCATGGAGTCAGTTAGGTGCGGCCAGCAGCTTCCTCCATAGGGGTACGCGGGGTGCGAATCCGAGCAGCACAGCGACAAGTTGGAGGAGCGCACCGAGTCCGCCGCGCCACCATACCCGGAGTCCAGCGTCAGGTCTTCCAGCGTCCTCACCGCCGTCTTACCTCTCCGGGCCATCGCCGCACTTCATGCTGCACCCGCGGGACCCGGGCGGGGAGCGGCTCACGGGAACGCGGGGGGGGACAGACCAGCGAGGGGGACGCGGCGTGACCCGCCGGCCGCTTCGCTTCGCCCCGTTCCGCCAGACGGCAGCGAAGCGGCGGTGCTGCTCTGCTGCTGCCGCCGGCCGAGCCCCGCTCCCGGCCCGGCTCCCGCTCGCACTCCGGCTCCTGCACTGCGCCGCCGGCCCGACACCGCAGCGCAGCGCCGGCCAGCGGCGGGGGGGGGCGGTGCTATGCAAAGCGCCGCCGGCTCGCAGCCAATGGGGCGGTGTGGGGGCGGGGACATGCAAAGCACAGCGCCCGGCAGCCAATGGGACGGCGCCGTGCCGGCCGCCCCGCCCCTCGGCTCCGCGGGGCCGCGCGGGCCGCGAGGGGGCGCGGCCCCGTCCGGCGCGTCCCGCGGGGGCTGCGGGGCCGCGGGCAGCGCCCCGGGGTGGGACTGTGCGCGCGCCGGAGCGGGGATACGGCGCTCCGGCCCTGGCCACTCCGGCAGCCGGAGGAGCGCGGCCAGCCGCGTCCCCACGCACCGCGTCCTATGTCCCCGCGTCTGGAAAGAGCACGGTGTGAAGCACGTCTCTGTTAGATCTCCCCGCCGTTCCTCACGCGCCCGAACTGGAGTCCCGCTCCAGCCCGCACTGGGTTTTCACACTAGTAGATCCCTGATGTCGCTATAAACAAATGACAGGGAGCGCAGGCACTCCACACATCTCATCAGACAGTCAAGATGCTTTGAAATCGAGCAGAAACTGCCACGTAAGAATCCCAGCCATCGCTGGAGTCAGGAAGAGCAATTTCCAAGTAATTAAAACAAGTACAATAAAGCCCTTAGACATTCTTGACGTTAACCCATTAAGTATCACGAAGGCTTTGACAAGTAAGATTTGTACTGGGCTTAGGGCACATTTCCTATCCATACTAAGATATTTTTTTTTGTGCAATATAAAACAATTTATCCCTGACTAATGTATTTTAATCTTACATTTCCATCCTTTAGCTTTATTAGGAGTTGCCTAAGATCCCAGGCAACAGACTGAGAATGTATATGTTTGTGTGCTCTGGTTATGAAGAAATCTTATATCCTTTTAAGCGTAAAATACCAGCGAAATTCTATCCCTTTAAGGATAAAAGCCTAGCAAACGCATTTCTTTATCATGCCAACAAGAGGCAGCCAAAATTTTTGAGCAGACAAGGCAAGTCGTGTAAGAGATTTCTCTATCCAAGCAAGCCTGGCACTCCTCCAACATCAGTTTCCTACAGGAAAGGCACGAAGACAACTACAGGTAGGCTCATTTGTCAAACAGGTTGAGGAGAACTATGACACCACCAAAAACATCAAGAAGGGGTTGCTTTCCAAATGAAATCAAGTGTTGTCAAAAACTTGTGTCTCAGCATAGCCCTGGGCCTTCCACAAGATGCACTATGCACAATAGGTTCCCACAGATTTCCCAAACACCATCATACCCTGATAAAAGATAGCAGAGCTGAGGACAAGAACAACTTGAGGCACTGTTGTGTTCCAAGCAAGACACTGAGACCCACACTGCCGGCAACAGCCAGCCTTGAAGGGTGGCTCATCAAAAACGAGAGCATACCTCGAGAGCAAAATCCTGTGGACTTCGTGGAGATCCAGCTGTACATCTCGCAGTAGAGCCCTCTGGTGTCTTCAGCACCTCAGTGCAGTGACTGCTCAAAATTCCCCTTTCCATTTGGTAGGAGAAGAAGGCACCACCAGGACTAAACCCCTGGGGATAGTTATTTTTCTACCAAACTCCATTCATCTGACTGTCCTTATGCTCTCACAAAATGCCACAACTGTGCATGCTGAGTACATGAGACAGACAGCAGGTCAAACTTGGGGAAAGTTCAAGTTTGGGAAGTTTTCTAGTAATTGGTTTGTAGAGCTTAACATAGACATAAGGTGGGCATCCAAGGAGGATGAAACAAGTGAGCTGGGTGGTGTGTTCACCAGCCTTTGAAATACCGGTGCTCCCGAGGTCAGCACCAGTCTTAGATGCTGCATCACTTTTAGGCTACAACATAAACCATGCATTGAGATGCAGAGGATAAATGAGAAGTGGACAGTTGTCTCGGGCTCCTTGCAGACTCAGACATTCATATTGCTGACTCAGTGGCAGTTTATACTTCAAAAGAGGTTGGGGTTTTTTTATTATTTTAATTCAGAAAGCAAAACCTCATTGGGCCTTACTAGAGATTTTGTAGTAGCAACCTTGCACATGGCAGTTTGATTCCCAGTCACACTACCAGTTCAGAAGATGTTGCAACACATGGGCACACCACAGGCATGTCAGCAGCATCAGGCTGGTTTAAACTTTCGAAAGTGGCAGTGAGAACTTCTGACTCATTTCTTCCAAAGACTAATTACCTTCTCATTGAAAGGGCTGGAAGTTCAAATCAGTTCAACATGACCAACCTGGATCTCCAGTGATCTTTTGGTACCTGAAGGACTTCACCTTTCAGGTGCAGATACCCTGGCTCTTGCATTCTGAAGTGAGTTTCAGCATTATTTGGAAAGTGCTTCTTGGACAGGGTGACCTCATTCTTTAAACTGCCCTGGGAAAATACAGGATCAAACAGTTTGGAGGCAAATGCACCCCTGCAACTTGTCCAGTGCCTGCATGGGATGAGCTGTGGAGACAGTCTTTAACTTTAATCCAGAAAGGGCACCACACCTCTCCTGGCCTGGGAGGAAAGACAGGTGTCTGCAGCTGTACTTCACTCTGCAAGCCTTACAGCCAGGGTCATTTGCCTATTAGACAAGAACACCCACTGCAGAAAACAAAGTCCCTTTATATGTCAAAGGCTGGGTGGAAACAATTTTCAGCTTGTTGGAGACAGGGACATCAATTATCCTCACAGACAATTCAGACAGCAACTGATTAAGTACCATAGCGGGATGATAAGTGCCAGAAAAAAAAGTTTAAAAGAGGGAAATTGAGCCACATTTTAAAAAGGTGCTTAGGGCAAATTTAAGTGAATGGGAAGTTGGCATTTTTACGGGGAGAGCACTAAGTGCCGAAATTCTTTCCTTCCCTGCCCTGTCAACTGCCTGCAAATCGCATCTTCTTGACAGCAGTAGGGAAAAACATGACAGCAAACAGGCTGCCAGACAGAACAGGAGTGTGCTTAGGATCAGGCCACTCCATGCAATTTCTGTATTCAAAATTCAGTGTGCTCCACTGCAATAACAGCTCAGATCAAAAGCAGCACTCGCAGGATCTCCCAGTGCTATCTCCAAATGCTAGGAACAAGCCGCAAGCCTTATGAGGGCCTTGCTTATATTGCTGGGGAAGTCAGAGTACTAATGTTTCTAATCACAGGGGGTTAATTTACAAAGCAAGGCTGTAATCCTGTAGCAGTAAAGCAGATGTGAAATGCACATCCCTGGCACAGGAGCCTTTGGGGCTGCACCATGTGTACAGCCTGCTGCAAAGAAGACACCCATCAAAGAAGGAACAGAGCGCTGGCATCAGGTAGCATCGTCCCTGCAGGGCCACTGGGAGACTGCTGCCAACTGTTTAGACAAGCAGGCTCAGGGAGATGACTCTGGTGTTGCTCCTCAAACACATACAACTCTAAAAGCAGTGGGAATGAGTGATGCAATGAGGCCACCGGCTTGCCAGCTGGAAGGGAGGCACTGGTGGTGCCTCCAGCATGAGTGGGAGGGAAGAACACGTGGCAGCCGGATGCCACATCACCCGCTTTTTCCCTCATCAGCTCCATCCTGCTGATTTCAGCAACAAGCTGAATTAGGACCCCTGGCAAGGACTTAGCAGGAGCTCTTGCCCCACAGAGAGGCAAGATTCAGCTAATCAGCTTCTCCTCTTGCAAACACCAAAAAAAAGGGCTGCCCCTATATTTCAGCTGACTATTGCTTAGCCAGGGGCAACCACCCAGCTGTATTCCTCTGCTGTGCAAAAGCAGCACCTCCAACTTCCCACTGAGCTCAAAAACCCTTCCCGACTTTCTTCCTGCAGTCCCAATGCCTCTGTGTACTGGGAGTCTGTAAGAGATATGTAGACTTGTGCCTGACATGGAGGGGAGCAATTACTTGGGATTTCTCAGAAGACACTAGCTGAATATGCTCAGAGAAACTGCCAGCCAAAACCAAATCTCACCTCATATAATGAAGCTGTGGAGCCCACGGCCGTGGCACATTTTGGAGGCCAAGAGCACAAATAATTTCAGAAAGAGATCTGACAAATTCCTGGAGGATAAGGACACTGGTAACTATTAAACACAATGGTGCATGTGCAATCTTCATCTCAGAAAGTTTCTCAACAGCTGTTTGACACAAATTATTATGCCGGGGGACAGAGGACTTTGTAATCTCTTGTTTACTCATGGGTCTGTCGTCAGTGGCTATGCAAGATGAGATACTGCACTGCAGAGACAGGACCAGAGTCCCCAAGGTAGTCCTTTAGTTTAAACCCTTACTTCCACACCTGCCAAGGGCATTGCCACCAGTTCAGAAGTGCAGCTTGGTTCCGCACAGCCAACACAGAAGTATTTACTGCCTTTACAAGGTGTTGGATCTTGTCCTTTGTTCTAAGGGAGGATCGACTGCAATCTCTATATGAATTGTGACAGGGGTTTTAAAACTCTTCTTTTCTTAAAACCATCCATGACAAAGACTCTACAACTCTCCCAGATGGTCTGTTTTCAATCCAAATAGTCTTACTGCTTGAAACAGCCTCCCTAACACTAACCTAACCTATACTTTGCTGCAAACTGAAAGAATAAAAAGATGCTACCAAACCTTTTTGGTGGACTGGACTGGCATCTCTGTCTTGCTTACTCTTAGGCAGTATTAAAAGCATATATAGAGCCAAGTAGAATACATATGCAGGTAGCCCCCAGCCAGCAAATATAGGTTCTTCTCACAATGCACTACACCACTCCAAAAAGCATAACAGTGTTTGCATGCTTTACGTGCAGTAAGATTATACATACATACTGTGTTTTGATCAGAACTAAAAGAAACAGGAATAGCAGGCTTTCCAGAGGCTAGAGACAAGGAAAGAGTCTGTTCAGCCAGTGGTAATTTTTATTCCCACCCAAGACACAACAAACCTGCGTGAGGGATACATGCATGGGTATATGAGTGAACAATTTGAAGGTGAAATCTAAAGTGACAAACATGCTTGAGATCAGCAGTGACTGTCAAGTTAGCCAGCCCTTTAGTCTTCATTTGGGAGGATGTCCAGCATAAAAATGTTTTAAGTTACTCTACCATTTTAAGTAATTGCTTCTCCCTGTCTCTCACTAATGAAATGCTCTTCCTACTTGGTAGTTCAGGAATGACAGTTTGTCTCCTCAAGGTACAGAGTGCTCAGACCTGTTGGCTGTTTGCAGGGGTTCATCCTCACAGTGCAACCATGCTTACTGAATTTCCACACAGGATCCCAACACCACTCCTTTGTTATATAAACAGGCAATGATTTTTTCTCCCTTCCCTCTGCAATAACTGTGGAAGGCATTAGCGAGCTGCAGGCCTACGCAATTGCAAAGCATGATTAAGATGAGAGACTAATTATTCCCTGATATTAAGTAAGAACTTTCTATTGGAGGCAAATCCCAAGAAAAACACAGAGAAGAAGTCACTTTAATATGAAGTTTTGTTGGTGGCTTTTTTTTCTTAAAAAATAAGAAAACAAAACCTAGGCATTTTGGCATAAAATAACATTTGAGGAACTGAACAGTGTTGTACCAGTCCCTTTCCTTTGTCCCAGCACTTACTTCTTTTGCATGTTTTCCTCGCAGTTCCCCTCAAAAGTTGATCAAAACTCCTTTTTTTTTAACATTACAGCATTCTGTTCATTCTTTCACTGACCAAAAGTATTGCTGAAATGCCCATAAATAAATTATGAAAAAACCTCCACCCAACTCGCCTCAAATCTAATAATAGCTAACTCCAGAAATACTCATGTTGCTGTCAATGCTTTTCCTTGAAGACAGATATTGCATCACTACCAGGTTCAACAACAAGCTGTATCTTGATACATGGGAGAGACAAGGGAACATTCTTGCTGGAAGTTTACATTAAAAAAAAAAAAAATTAAATTGTACATGTAACAACATATAATGCAATTTTATTTATTTCTTTTAAGATTAATAGTAAATTTTTAAGATTAACAGTAGAGAGCACCAGGTAACGAGAGCTGACATTTCTGAACTCTGCCATGAGTTGTGTTTCATCACCTGTTTAATCGTCATGCAGGGCCCTGACTTCATGAATCAGAAATTAAGGGTACAGCAAGATGGAAAGGGAAAGGCCAGCTATCCACTTTGGGGAATGCAGTTGCATGAGGTTATGATTGGTTTAATAAAACTGAGGACTCACCCCACAAGGGCAGTGGGCTCCACATGGGAGCAGACATCTCCTGTGAACCCATTGTGGCTTCTGAATAGCTATATTTTCAGAATTGGGAAGTTATTATAGACTCCTGATTTCACACGTAGTGAAGCTGTGAGCAAATCATAAAATGTTTGTGGGAAATCTCTCCCTCTAACTGACCCATAATTCTTTCTTTCTCCACCCTCTCTCCCTCTTTCCATTCCATTACGAGGAATAGACAAACTATTTATGTTGTCCACAGGGATTATGCTTTATCCAGCCAGCTACCTACTGGAGGTTTGTGTACTTTAAGAAATATGAGCTACCAAACTGCCTCTTCCAATTTTTGTAATTTCAAGTATTTCTTGTGCTTGCAGATGCCTAAAGGCTCAGGAGGCAAGCACTGCAGAAGCAGGGGGAAAGGCTGGGAACTGTTTTTGCTTCACATCACAAGCTGTCAAATTACCTGTATTTTATTTAGAAACCTGTTGAAATACCTGTCCAAACAAGCAACTTCTTCTCCTTTCAGAGTTCTCTGTTGCATATCTTGATATACCTCAACGCTAGGCATACAGTATTGTCAGCTGCAAAGGTAAAATAACATTTCCAGTACCTGAAACCTGGGAAGGGCTCACGCTTGGCAGCTGCTGGATGCTTGGAGGAGACTGTAAATACAGGACAGAGTCTACCCCGGGCCTGGGAGGAGGTGTGGGTTAAGCACACACAGTTTTATCCTGTAGTTACAAGAACTGTGTAAGGGAAAAGCTAATGACATGCTCTGCCTGCGCTCCTGTCCCCTGCAGGCAGGGCTTGTGTGCAGGAAAGTGCCCGTAAGTGGCTGCTAAACATATGCTGCACAAGCTAGGTGGGGCCCAGTTTGTAAGCACAGATGGTTTAAAGACTAATCCTGTGATTTTCTTCAGCTGAGTTTAATGCAGTGAGATAAGCTCTCCACAGACTTACAACGGGTGAAGTTTGTTACCTCCAAGCACAGAAGCTCTGTAGTGTTGGTGACAGCCCACCCACCTCCTACATCTGAATTCATATCTTAATTTTGGCTTAGTGTTAAGAAGTCCCTGAACCCTCACACCTCATGGTGCTTCATGTCTCTGTGCCTTTGCTTTCCAGCTGTAAATGGAGATAATTATATTGACCTTCTTCATAAAATGCCTTGCAAATGCTAGACAACAGCTAAGTACTATCATGATTATTGCACAAAATAATCCATTATAGCATCTGTATGCTAGAGAAGAAATGAATGATGGCTGGAGTCCACATAAACACTGTGTTAGATCAATGCAGGCACTATTACAATGTTGATCTGGTCTCCTAGCATGTGTTCCCACAAATCCACATGAGAATGAAAAATCCAAACATATCTCTTGGCTGACAACTGTCTGAAGCTATGTTACAGGGAGGAAAAAAATATCTAACCCCACTGCACAAACCAAACTACATAGTTTCTGCTTTGATCACAGAAGGGAAAAAGTTATTTTGACCAAGTTTTCTGCATATGAAGAGAATAGTTTTCAGTTTGTTTTGGGGATTATTTTTGCAGATGAGCCATCTGAGTTTGATATGAAGAAGGCACCCTACCAGCACATGTAAATGTTTAACACTCTGTCAAAGTGAGGCACTCATCAGTTTTAAAAATTAAAAATTGTCTGGGAACAAAAGCACTGTCCTGTTTGCTGACAATGGGAAAGAAAAATCTCAAACTAACCTCCATGCAAGCTCAAACAAACATCTTCTGTACTCCATCAAGCAAAGAGGCAAACTGGACAATGAATTCAAGGTTTTTCTAGGAAAACTTCAGGAGAAACCAGCTTAACTCTCTGCTGTGCTAAAAGCCAGTCCAAATCCACTTACTACTTTGTGGCTGAGAAACTGTCTGCTTCCGGTCCTCGCTCTACACCACAGTCATCACCTGTCGATGCCAATTAAAGCCTTAGAGGAGCTACCCGCAGAAGCAAAAGACACTTACTGTACTCTACTCAAACAGAAATGCATTGATTTCATTCTTCCAATGTCCCAACTCTTGCATTTTTAACAAGAGTGTGCGACAGATGTGCTTCACCCACCGGTGAGCAGAGAGCAGTTGCCACAGGCTCGCCCCAGGTGGTGAGTACCAGCATCTGCGATGACCCTGCACTGCCCAGCTCCCATCCCAGGAGGCACGGAGCTAGAGGGATGGCCTTTTTCAAAGTCCTACACTGAGGGAGAAGAGGAGTAGGTTTATATGGATATTTTCTTCTATAAAGAGACCAGTGGAGAATCTTGCGGCACAGCCTCTGCAATCACAGGATGTTGCACTCGCTGCACAGCCCCATTGGCTCAGGCATCCGGATCTGCATGTAGGAGATGGACTCCCTGGGCTCACCATCTGTAGAGTACATCTGTGGTAACTTCACCAGGCACAGCGAGGTCGGCATGGTAGCTGTCTCGAAGGACAAGCTCATCAGGGTCTACGCGACATTGCACTTCAGGGAACACTCACAGCTTACCACAGGCTGGTTCCTAAGTGCCAAGGTAGTTATTACAGTCCTTCCCAGGGCATTTCTTGTGGAAACCTGTTGTTCCTGGTACATTCTCACCTTATGAAGGAAAAGTGCCCCAATGACATACCAGCAGACAGAAGTACTGTGTATCTCAGTGAGGCTTTTGGTTTCAGTAACCCATCATCTCAAACAGCCCAATCATCCTCCAGAACAACAGGGTGTGGGGGGGTAAAAGTCCAGGATTCAGAGTTTCAGTCATGTGGCTCAAAATCGGAGGTCCAGCCTGAGATTTTGTAAAGGCCTCACATCTTCCCCTTGGTCTCAGCTGCTGTTTTTTTTAAAAAGGCAATTCATCCAAGGAAAAAGCATGCACAATATTGGACAGTCAAAGCTTGCCACATTAAAAAAAATTTGAGTGTTTTGTCTGCATATATCCCAGCATCTCTCCCCATGAAGGCACCAAGTTCCCACTTAGGATGTGTAGAATATATTTAAACACTGAAACAAGTCTCCTGCCATAGCCCAAGTTTCTTATTTGGAAAAGAGATGACATTTATTCAGTTGGTAGAATAATCCCGCAGCACATATTGTGTCCCTCTCACAGCTTCTGTGAGAAAGCCCAATACACATTCTTACTGGTATAAAAGCTTTTCTGCAGTCACTGGCAAAAGTATTTGGAGAGGGTTTTAAAATACCAGTATCAGCAAGATGCATATGCCTGATTTCTGTTTGCATGGCTGGGATTGCAGAAAGTCATGTAAAGAAGTGGTAAAAAGGCCTTTAGTTACATGTTAGAAAACAAAGTGATTGCAACAGGATTTAAAAGTGGCTTTGCTAATGGGAACCAGGCACCTAATGTCAGTCTTTTCAGTTGTTTGACAATAGCTAAACCAAGAAAGTTAGATCCAAAGGCAAATAAAATAACCAGTGCTTCACACATCCACCCGCAGGCACAGAAAATGTTCTGTTCCCTGGGGTATGTCCCTGCCCCAGCACAGTAATCCCCAGCCACACTGGGGACACTGGTTGCACCACACATGGCACCAGGAAGCTGAGCTGGTGGGCAAAACAACTCTGAGAAAGCAAAAGAGGAAGGGCAGGGCATGAGCTCTGCTCCGTGATACAGTTCAGTGCTGGGTCAGCTGTGGGTATAGCTACATGAGGAGAAGGGTGGAGAAGCAGCGAAGGCACAAACCTGCGTTGTTGTCGAAAACAACACTCAAAGCCATAGCTCCAGCACAACTGCTCCTTGGAAAGCCATAGCTGGAGCACAGCTGCTTTTTGCAAAGCTGTCCTCTCAATACAGCCACTTTTTGCATCTCCTCTGATTTTCCCAGGTCAGGCTAGATCATGGTTGGAGGCTGGAAGAGAGGAGTGTTCAAGGGAAACATTGCACACATTCACGGCTGTGCTTTTCGGATCCACACATTATGTATGTGCAAGTGACCACATTGCTAATGTAAAAATTTTCTCTCCGTAATAATTTATTCCCAGTTGTTCCCACAGCAGCAGTTTTTTCACGAAGAGGTACTCTTGTCATACTGGCTTGAAGCACGAGACCGTTTAATTGAATATCTGATTTCTGGCAGTGTCTGATCTTGGCTTCTTCCAAAGAAGTCTTAAATATGCTCTGTAACACATGCTACTGGGCAGCAATATGTTGTGGAGGAAGATTTTATTTCAAAGATGACTAGAGCTCCACATGTTTTTGAGTAGATAGGATAAACAGTGTAATTGCACATCTATTTTTTTCTGTGCAAGTGTCTCGACCTGACATTTCCAAAATTTAAACAGTGTAAGCAGTGACCTTGGGGCAGCTAGGAAGAGCTAGATTTTTACAATTTCCTCAGCATCAAAAGTCTTTTGGCTGATGTCTCTAAAAACAAACACACATGGAAACCTAGAGGCAAATAGTTTAACAAATTTGAAAAATGGCTGAATAACCTCCCCACACCCTGGTAATGCCTCATCCTTCATGAGGCTCCTCCTTGATTTTGTATTAAGGCAGAGAGTACTCAGTAAGACTTTCCTCACTGTCCACTGTTTGTTCCTGCCCTAGTTCTAGATTTCACAGACTCTGATTTTCACCTTCTACTGGATTCTACAACATACTTTGTCTGTTATACAAATACATATGCATACATATATATATATCCCATTTTTGCATTATCCTTCTCATGAGGAAACCAAAACAAATGCTATATTCAAAGCAGTACTGATTTCCCAAGCAGTATTAAGTTTCTCTCCCTGTACTGTGACCAAAGGAATTGTTTGCTTTTTGCTTTAAGACAACCACATGCTGTGTTTCTACCACTGGCATACCTGCAATTCTTCCCAGGAGACTGCCACTAATTCCATCACAGCCAGAAGAGAGAGCAGTAAATATTGTTCATGACAGGGTTATTACTTTGTACTTAGAATGCTGAAACATTTAGAAAAATTATTCCAATTTTGGTGTTTGTTCATATGGTATGATATTACTGTTCCACAAGCAACACCACACTCTGCCATTAATCCTGTGTGACAGGGCAGCTCTGCTGTCCATGTTGATAGCATCTGTATGAAAGGAGGAACGGATGATCAAGCCACACATAAACTGACTCCAGGGCTGAAATTTAGTATAATCCTTCCAATGAAACAACAAAGGTTTTGAAAGAGTTGACATTTTTTATAACATACTGATGATAAGACAAAAAGGCCACAAAAGCTTCTCAGTTCAAGAGTATATGGAGGAATGGTGAAAGTTGTAATACCCTGCTCTTTTAGATCATCCACAAAGGATCCAGCTGCTGAGAGATGAGGTTCTGATGAAGAACTTTTTTTTCTGCTTAAACACTTTTCAGTTTAGAAAGTTTTGTCTTCAACTTGGTCAACCAGAGCAGGTGAATAATAGATTTTTAGTTTGATGCTAGCTCTAAAAAAAAAATTATGACAAAAGTAGTTTGTGGGTGAAGCAAACATTTTGTATTGTCTGAACATTTTGGCTTTGAATGCTTAAAACTCAAACTGAACCTGAAAAATTTTGATATAAAGTTGTGGCAAGTCAGAAGGTGTTGAAAAGAATGGTTCAGCTGCTTTGAAGTTTGGGTGCTTGTTTCTCCCCCCTTTTGTGCTTATGAACAATTTGACTAAGCTGACATTTCAGTTTCCAAAGTAACATTTCTTTCCCAGAAAACCTTTGGCCATCAGAATGTCATCTCTCTGTGTAGCAAACGGATACAAAGAGAAAGTTCTCCCATTTGTATCCCTTTGAGTGGCTCCAATACTTCTCAAAAGTATAAATGAGACGTGACACCCAAAACTCATCACTTCAGTTGAAGTGAAGTACATATAGTGAAAGCAAAGTCATGATGACCACTTTATACTTGCAGTAATTTCTGACTAGTGGTATCCACTTGCTGATCTGAGGTGGAAAACCATCACGCTCCAGGTCAATTCAATATAAGGTTCTATAAAGATTAATTCATAAAGATCCTCCCTTCCTGGAGAGCAACTTCTTGTGAAGTCCTCAATGAAGAGAATTTATGCCCACCTGGGCAGAACAATTGCTGTTGCAAACACTGCCCCCACTTCATCTCATCCTCCTCCTTGCACAGCGCCCTGCACCCTGAGAGAGATGGAGGTGCAGGGTCAGGCTAGTGCAGCCACCCTCTCCTTGAGGAATGGGCAAAACAAGAAAGTCCCAGAAAGGGAGGGCTCCCTAAGACCCATGTAGCTTTAGGAATCATGTACCTCTGGCTGGATATGGGCAGAGGTGAGATGCAGGCCTGGACAGGCACACAGCTGCTCAGGACGCTGAATAACCAACCACTGCTGCTGTGCTTCACCAGTGACATCCACTGCAGCACCCGCCTCAAATGTAGCAGTCCTGAAGGCAGCCAAGTGACTCTATTTAAAACTAAAGAGGAAAGTACAAAGCTTTGAAGTCAGAAGGCATATAATGAATTCAGCAAAACTTTATATTTCAAAGCCAGTTCTATTTGCAGAAGCCATCTGCCCAGAGAAAAGCTCGAACATGCACCTCTGACAGGAGTCAAAAGAGTTGAGGGAAACAGATCTCACTGAGGATGTTTCAGATCATCCATTCCCACAATATCTGAAATGTCACTTTGCAGTGGAGCAGCTTCCATCCTTATATCAATTACAACATTTACATCCAGTTCCCCCAGGGTTGCTGGCATTTGAAGAGACTGTCCAGTCCAGTAGCTCCCAGCAATTTCTAATGAGATATGTCAATAAGACATCACTGCTTGTCCCTCATAATGGTAACTGTGAGCTCTCTGGAGCTTTACTTTAAGCTACTGTCTTACTTATCCCCTTACTGATCATTGACCTTCCTCTGTCCCCTTGCCAGCACTTGGCTTTTAAGCCAGAAATCCAGAGACGGCTCCATCCGGGAGGACAAGGGGTAGTGAGTGCCATGTGCAGCCCTTTCCTTCACAGAAAAGGGGCACAACCCATGAGTCAGGTTAATGGCACAGGCAAAAAATGCAAACCCACCCCTTGGGAAGAAACAGCAATGGAGGCAGCTTGTCCCAGCACGATCTTCCTATAGCATCCCTCAGCCAAACTGGTTTGCAGCATGCAAGGGCTTACATTTCTAAAGCAGGC
Source organism: Manacus candei (assembly GCF_025592945.1). Classification (NCBI taxonomy): domain Eukaryota; kingdom Metazoa; phylum Chordata; class Aves; order Passeriformes; family Pipridae; genus Manacus; species Manacus candei. Next base: position 9,922,198 of record NW_026138066.1, read on the forward strand.
AAAAAAATACACAGTGTAAAACTCAAAACAAGTCTACTTAGGAATTCCCTCTGATATCTCTAGTCTTTCATATGACCTATAAGAGACATTAAAATTCTGTCTGATAACTGGTTTCCTGAGAGCATGAGAGCCAGGCGAGACCACGTCAGCCTCAGACTCTACCAATATTTCCCCTGGATTAAAACAGACACTAAGATAAGCCTGGAAGTTATCTACGAAACCAACCTATGTCTTAGACTTTGAAGATTATTCTATGATTCACAAGGAAGCAGAGAAAACCAGAGGTTATTCCCCTGGGAAAAGGTAGAAAACCATCACTGGAAGCTTATATCAGCCCTTATATCAGCCAGCAGCTGGGGCAACTGAAGGGAGGTCGGCCGTGGCCAGGACCGGCTCTAGCAGAACTTGGAACTGTGTGAATGCTGACTGTCCATAGGCAGCATTTCCCCAAACCTCTCCCCACATGCACTGCTGGTGTTTACAGACCTGGTAGGATCATTGCTGTCTTTGAAAGTGAACAGTGACCCTAATGGAGGCAAAAGTTAGTGAGGAGAAGAGGGAGGGTATAAGCGGGCACAGAGAGACAGATCATATGACTGCATAAGCCTTACTTTATTAGAAATTAGCTTAAAAACAGTTTCCTCTTATTCCCCAAATCTTTACTTTCTTGTAATTCTGGATACAGCAAATGTATACAGTTCCCACTGCTGTAGTGTTTCACCTCACCAGAATATTTACTGTATTCTGCTTTAAGACACTCCTGCCAAATAGTTATTTCTTCACCTGTGGGTTTAGTTAAGACATTATCAGCCTTTGCTCATCTGCACTCACATTTATGCCTGTGGCATCGAGTGGGAAACCAGTCCCAGAGTGTTGCTGCAGCAGATCACAGAGCCCTTCTAGGAAAGGCTCTGTAGCATGTGGAGGAAGTGCAAAATGCATCCTTGACAGCCTTGAAACAGAAGCTTTTGGCTTCTGCAGTTTTGTCAATCCAAAATATTGATAGTTTTTCTGTGCCTGTAGCTGTGGATGAGTGTAGGGATAGAGATCCTCTGTTCTGAAAACAATTCAGAGCCCCTGTGCCACACAGATACACACAACGGTCCAAGGCATGTTTATAGGTTGCAGGCACTGGCACACAATTCCACCTCTGATCTTACTGTGACTCCAGGAGAGGAAGAAACTCCACACTTACACACAGCTGCTCTGACTTCAGCTGGCCTCTGTCTGCATGAAACTCTTCTTGGGTAAGGTCCACGTCAGTGCCTGCACAGCCAGGGGAGCAAATATTCCAAGTCAACTTTTCCATAGTCTCAGAATAGCTGCTGTAAAAAAAAAACAAACAGACTTTCTCAGTATCTATTCCAATAATAATAATAATAAAAAAAAATAATAAACCCATTGGTATTCACAAAAAGAAATTCTAACTGCAGCCTTCCACCAATATTGCCTGAATTAGCACAGCATCCCAACAGGATTGCAGACCCCACCCGAGCCACGTGGCACCTTCTCCAGCTGGTGTCTGTTAGGACAAACCCACACAGGTACAATCACCTCTAAAATGCTGAGGCTCAGGTATTTCTCACTGCTTCACAGTCTCCATGTCCATCCTGCTGGAGCACCACCCAGGAGATGGTGAAAACCTGCTGTGTTGCTGCTGATGCCTAGAGATAATTGCACAAAGAAGGGGCTGCTTAACATGGTGCAATTCTCTCCCCTTTATCTTATATTTTTGGACAGTGTAATTTCTTTCTTGTTTTCAGGTTTTTTGGGGGCTAATTTATTATCTGGACACCTTCACTCAGCAGGTTACCTCCTTCCCACTTTCAGGCCAGCTGTTGTCTTCAGAGGCACTGGACAGCCAGATGGACTGAGAGATGCACATGTCTATTTGACACTGCACTCTGTCAGCACTGCTTTTTGTGAAGGGTAAGAGAAGGATATGGCCAACACCAGTGGATGGGGTTTTCCCACCTTTTCTTTTTAAAATGGCAACCTCACATATGTTATGGGTTTATTCCAAACAGAGCATTTTTTATTTCTCCTTCTCAGAATCAAACTGTGGTGGAGCAAGCTGCTGCACAAACTGTCATTACTAGCAGTTAATGCATTGTTAGTTTTTAATGCATAGAGGTGGGCACTGGAAATAGATGCCTGTTGGCCCCGCAAGTTTATACGGAAGGATGTGAGAGGGAAAAGGATCATCAAAAGCTGAAACAATTTCTGAAGGTGGACAACAGTGGCAAGTCCTTGTTCAATACTCTGATCCCATACTGTGGTCGTAGGGGCAAACGACACCCTTTTCCAGGGCGAAGCTGCCTTACCATGGAGGCCAAAATACTGGATTTGGTACTTGCTCCTAGAACTTTTTGAACATATACACCAGGGAGTCGAGCAAGTAAAACCACAGCTGCCAAATTATCTGCCTTCCATCAATATACAACTGAAGTGCTAATACCTACCAGCTGTACCTACCTGTCAGATTTTTGAAACTAAGGTAATTTCTTTGTTGTACCAAGAGGAGGAGAAGGTCAGCAAAGACATCCTAAGTCCAGGTTCTGAACTGATAAGAGGGCTAGTGCAGGCTCTTAGTTCTTTCCTGCTTCAGGAGGTTGAAAAGGCAGGAGCTGGACTCTCCTTCAGCACAACCTGACATTAAAATGGCATTCTTTGAAAAGTGCCTGCGATAAAACAGCATCTTCTTACTGAAAAGATGTGCTCCCAGCAAGGATCAAGGTCATATCTGCTGATTTTAATGACAGAAAAAAAGCTTGTGACATATTACTTGTGCAGAGTTAACTTGGCCAAGAGATAATTAATGGAAGATGTGCGGTTGAGTCCTGTGTGCCACTCTGAAAATCTCAGGCTGTAATTGGTACCACTGGCTTTGGTAAAATAAACTGTACTTCTGATCCAGCTCAGAAATCAAAACACAGCACACACACACACACAGAAAGGCATTTTACTTTAAGAAGTGTCCTTCTGATACAGTGATTTTAAAATTCAGAGTGTTTGAAGTGAGTTTCTAGCTTCTAGTGCTCTTACTCTCCTCAATATTGTGTTATATACTCTCTGATTTCCCTGCCACAGCTCATACTTTATGTAGCTGGTGACTCTTGATGACGCATTTTGATGCATTCAGCACAACCACACACTAGCATGAACCAGAGATCACCATATTTCTGGCTGTGGATCTAGAATAAACATGGACCTGTGCCCAGACAGAGTTGGCAGTGGCTGGAAAACCAATACTGAAAGTCTAACAAGAGAACTGGCAAAAAATCTGTTCCACTGAAAACATAGTCCTGGAGCAAATATGTCATCTTTCAGTGTACCGAGGGCTTTCAGGCAGCCCAGTTTTGGTGTCAGGAGCAGGCACTGCTCATCCCATTTCCCTGGCCCCTTCCCACTCTTCACAGTCACTCAGGAGCCATTTCCACATATCCTACTTATGCACACAGATCAGGCAGAGCTGATAAGGAAGGACAGGAGGGTCTGATAGCAGAGTGGCTCTGCTGCTGACTCTCTGTGTGGCCTCATCACTCCACGGCTCAATTTCTCCCCATAAAATGACTAACGGCACTTCCCTACCTCCCGGAGGGGTTGGGAGGATAAAAACAGTGACAGCCAGAAAGCACAAAGTTATTACAACCATCCGTCCAGAGTGACTGTCAGCTTTAGCACGTAGGCTGCTGTCAGACATGACACTGAGAGCATTCCCAGCAGCTGCCCTGTTGGATGGAGCATGTGGCATGCTTCTCTGGTATAGGTGCCTCTAGGCTCAGAGAGTTGAACCTCATACAAATTATATTCTGCCTCAGAGAGAAGAAGTAAACCTCTTTCACCAGGTTTCTTATTTTCTTCCAGGAGAAAGCAGCAAAGGAAACCTCTGCCACCTTGGACACGCTGCATAAAACTGAGCGTGGGCTCACACTCTGCTCTGCAACAGACTCCTCCCCTGATGGGAAGTAGCTGAGAAGCAATACTGAGAGCCATACTGGAAGCCTCTGCTCCTCCCTCCTCCACAAAGGCAACAACTAGGTGTGGAAAGATGCTGTCAAAACCTTCACCACATCAGTTCTTGCCACAAGTGCTCCCTTGCCTCTAACCACCCTGAAAGGAAGCACAGTGTAAACAGTCTAGTAAGATGTATTCCAGACGCCTGCTGTGGTGCATCAGGAGATTAACATATTAACTCTTAAAAGCCCTCTAATTTTAAGGGGAACTCTGTACTTAAACTGAAAGAAGTTTTGCAGAGATCAGCAGAGTTTCTCTGATGCTAGGGAACCAGGGAAACCTGTTAAAAGCAGACTTTGTGCATAACTGAGAAAATTATTCAATGCTACTTTTAAAGTACTTTGGATTACAATATTGCATGGGCTGGTAATACTTTTCTTCTAATCTTTTCAAATATACATTTGCAATGGTTTGTTTATTGCTAGGTTTTGCCTTGCAATCAGACAAACACAGGCTTTGCTTCAACTGGAGCTTCAGCTAAGCAGAGTAAGCCAAGTCAGACATGGCAAGAAAGACCATGGACAAATATGTCTACTTAGTGCAGGAAGTTTGGGTTTTTTTTCAGGAGTGGCTTTGAGTATAGTGTATTACATACAATCTGCCAATGAAGTACTATTTGATAAAAACCAAGAGAAGAAACCAACATCTCGAAGTTATTCAAGGACTTGAGATGGATACCAAGGCAGCCCACGGGGCAGGGAGAGGAGAAGCAAGTACATGAGAGAGCTCAGCACAGCAGATGAGAGGGATAAACCTGCTGAAGTACACAGGACTGGCACCATGCCCCATTTATGCATCCCAGAGCCTGGCAAACTTCCCCTAATAACAAGTTTCATGAGCAATGCTCCATCAGTTAACTATCCTGCCACTGGGTCTGATTAAGGAGAGCAACCTGCCTATGACCGGCTGCATCTTCTAGGTAAAAGGGAGGAAGAGGGGTGTGTTACACCTCTTACGCCACAATTTTCTTTGTTTATGTGTCTTTAACCATGCTATGTGCATAAGCTTACCAAGCTCTACAGAAATCAGCAGTGACAAATTCACAGCCAGCTGCTCCCATGCCTCCTTCACTTGGCCGCATAGGCAACATATACTTCTTTTTTGTTATCAAGGAGCAGTCACAAACAAACGCCATGAAAATCTCAGAGCAAAAATTAGCCCTGGAGCAATTGGATGTTTAGGCGTGTTTCCCACTTTTTCATCTAGACATGCTAAGCAGCAAGAAAGCTGGTAAAACCAGAGACCTGGCTGCTGGGGTCAGGTCTGGAGGATTGGTGATTGGTCTGGAGGAGCTTCTCCATGCTCCAGGGCAGGCAGTGCAGCTGGAGAAAAAAGGAACACATCTAGGGCAGATTAGGCTGCCAGGGAGCCACAGCATGACATGGCTTGCAGACACCAGTCCCAGCTTGCCCTAGAAACCATGTCCTCGACACAGTGTGGATCTGTCCTCTTCTCATTCCTGAGCAGCACCATATAAAGGGCCCAGCTGGGACAACCACCTTGATTTAAAAACACAAAACCAAAACTAGTCAACAATTCAAGAACTCAGAGCTCCTGCCTTTCTTCAAGGTGGATTTTTTTTGAAGCTAAGAATCTGTATTTCCTTCTCAGTCTTGTCAGCAATGGTCCAGGCACAAGCTGTTTGGATAAAGTAGGCTGTTGCCCCAGTTTTGTCTTTGTCCCTTTCACCTTTACCTCACATGAGGACAATGCATATTCCATTTCACATGAGCCCAGAAGTATGTGAGTGATTATGTGTGACCAGCTACATATAATTATCTTAGATGTAGGCCTATAAATGATTCATTAAGATCTGTATCAGCTGGTTATTTAATGTGTCCTGCTAATTAAAACTTTGTGATAAAGACAACTACAGCTTTTTGTAATTATGCCTCTGGACAGTGTGATGCACTTCCAACTAGTATTTGCAATCCTGGGCGTAAGTTGACACCTAAAGTAGGGTAGAAAAATATAGGTTAACTACTGCTCTTAATTGCTCTTTGTTACTAAGATTATTGTAGAATTTCATTGTACAACACCCCGAGACTCTTCTGCATACTGCACGTTACAGGCACCGTTAGGGTGCTTACACTGCATTATCCTGTTGTATACCTGAGAATCTTGTGGGGCAAAACCCCAAAGTTTACAAAAGGCTATTTCACCTAGAAGGAATGTGTCTGGCTTGGCTCATCCGGGAGGGAAGGGAGCGGACCAAACACGTTTGAGGAAATGCAGTGTGTTTTACCCTACATGATCAAATTTGGAATTTCTTGGTCAAGCCAGAGATCCTGCTAGGCTTACCAAGAGCTTCTCCTGAGTAAAGTCCACAGATCTGTGGTCACCATATGCTTCCAGAAGAAAGAAACACAGCATTTCAGAAAGCAAAATAGGTCCTGTTTTGTTGGTCAAAAAGGAAGCTGCACTAAGTTTATGTCAGCGTAACTAAGTAGGTATAACTCAGTTTGTCTCCAGTCTTGTTCTGGGAATATGTCTATGTATGAAACAGGTAAGGACATTAAAACATTTTTTTGGGATGGCTATCAATGTAATAAAACATCACTATCAAAGTGATAAATGCTAAATAAAAGAAGCTTTTCCTGAGAAACTTAAGCTAAGAATATAAGTCTTGCTCGGCTACCAAAAGGCTACATTAAGTGTCATCCTTCTAATCTCATTGGCAGCCTGATATGACCACTAGGAGAAATGTTAAGATTGATTCCCTCAGTTGAGGCTTTTCCACTGCAAGTTCTGCTTGGTTAAACACAATGGGAGATGACTGTGCTTGTGTCGACACTTGTCATCTCCCGTGAGGATGCTTGGCTGGCTTCTGTCGTCATCGGTCAAGGACATGTTTCTCCCACGGGAATGACTCAGGTATAACTTGTTGGCTCTTGTTAGCCACAGAGCATTGCCTAAGCCCTGAAGTCTGCATCCCATGGGAGCAATGCACTAATTGAATCTCTGGTTAGTTTCTATAAACACTAATTTGTGAAGACAAAATGAAAACTATAGAAGATAGAAAATCAATCTATCAAATGTGTTTGGGTCCCCAGAGGTGACCTGGTATAGTCCGTACCACTGTGACCAGCACCATTAAAACACCAGTGTAAGAGAAGCAAGAAGTAAACTCCATGCTGACCCTAACTGGTTTCTTCTCCCCGCTGTCTCTTTCCAGCTTCTCATATCCACCCTCATTCATGTGGTACTACATCCTCAAAAGCTACTGCAGGACAGAAGTAGAATGGAATAGCTACAGAAAGTCTTCAAATATAATTTTGCTTTGGTTAACAAAGTTTTTACTAACTGACTGACCTTGTGCCTATAATAGCATAGAACTAATATCTAAAAACCTTAACCATATTGTACAGAAAAACCTAATGAAGCCCAGTTTCCTACAGACCTGTGCCTAGGACCACCTTACAGTGCCTTCTCTATTTACTTTTCAGTTACTTTCACAATATAGTGGATGCGATTAGTCCTCGGTAACTCTTGTCTCATCTGTTCTTTGCCACGTGTTGATGTCTGACTTTCAGGTTAAGCTTTTCAGTCATTTCTGATTACATTGCTGATAGCAGCCTCTGGTGATTACTCAGGGGAACACTCACAATGTAGCTTTCTACTCTATGGGAGCATTTCACAGAGGTTCTCTATCCAGTGATCTACTTTAATTAAACTGATTAGAGCTTAACTATAGTTGAGACTCCTACTGATAGTTTATCAAAAGTGATTCAGACCGGGCAGTTTCACATAAGGAGGTACATAATAATAAGTGTTAAAGTCTCAAATTTCCCATGAGATAAAAAAGTTCACAACACCAGATAACCCAGTGAGTGCCAGCTCCAGCCTGTGATGGCTCTGACAATGCCAGCACATTGTTATTAACTTCTAGAGAAAGGATCCAGGCTTAGAAAAGAGGGAAAGGAAGCTGAAGCTGTTCAAGAGTTCCTCAGCAAGCACCAGACTTGCTCCTCTATTTGAGGAATGCTGTTGTCTTTGAAAAATGCCTCAAACATCTTTGTTCCTCTTTAGGAGTATCTTGCAGCGTAGCCCCACTGACCAGCACTATTCCCAGCAAGGGAAATGGGGTAGCAGGCAACCCTCAAAGGGCTCATCTGTATGTGACTCAGCTCCGTTGTCCCAAGCTATTTGTATGGCCACCTCAGCAAAGCACCCAGGACAGACAAGAAGTAGCACCACTTCTATGGGGTGATAAAATCCAGTCCAGTTCGCCCCAACCTGAAACTCTAAGGAAAGACAGCTGATCCCTCTCAAGGTTCACGCTTGAGCGATATCGTAGGGCTGTAGCCGCCAGTGATTGAATGGCAGGCATAAGCAAGGCTCAGGCTGAACTGCAGACACAGATGTGTGGCCATGGCAGTGCAGAGATGGAGTACAGACAGGGTGTTCTGACACCTGGCACAGCAGCAGTGGGAACACCTAGATCCTGAAAGGATAGGGAGGAGAAGTCTGCCTGCTATCCAACAAGGGCCACGTGGAGCCCAGCGAGGGGAGAAGGGAGACTGTAACAGCACTTACTGTGCCCCGGCTCAGCGAGCAGCTCCACAGCTGCTAACAGCCTTGGTGCAACTCAAGACTTGCTGTGGTTTTCATCTTGCATATTCTCTAGGTGCAGCAGCACTGCTGGAAAAGGCACAAATTCCCATTGCAAAACCCATTTCACTGAAGCACTTGAACAGGGGAAATGCTATTTCCCACTTGCGCTGCAGTATTTCCCTGTGGCCTTTGGGTGACATCATCCTGGCATTCTCCTCCAAAAGCAGGTGGTTACAGGCATTGACTGATAGTAGGAAATGAATTATCATCTCCCCTGAAAAGATATGGAAACAGAACAGGATTAGATATCTTACCCCAAGGGCCATGAGGAGAAATAGGGTCAAATCCAGAACTAGAGTGAAGGTGCTCTAACAGTAGGCTACGAGCTATAGGTTTGCATGCTGCCTAGCACAATGTGGCCATAATCCTGCTGAGGCCTCCAGGCAGCTCAGCAATATGCATCATCATAATAATGAGTTTCTAATCCAAATCAAGTGCCCAACCCAGTAGGCACGCCTGACTCACAGAAAGGATTAGATGACAGATGTAAACAATAGTTGTGGGAGTCACTGGGTCCATTATGCAATCCTTTTATGCTGAGTATACAGAAATAGCTGAGAAAATTAGGAGCTTTTGCTAAGAACATAAGTAACTGAGATTTTCAAATATAAGTAATGGGTAGTCTCATTCTTCAGCCCTAGGGATAACCCATCGATATCATTGCACCCCATTCCTAACTCTTGAATCAACCAGATTAACAAGGACAGGGACTCATGTTCATACTGTGAGACAATAAAGACAAGCTACTTACAAGATGATCCTCTGAAGCATCCAGATCATGCCTGCCTTTTCCCATGAAGAGGTCCTACTTTCTTTCATCACAGAAGTGCCTTTGTCACAAGTCAGAATGTGTGGGAGAAGCAGGGGGTGCATGGGAAAAATCAACAGAAATTAGAGAAATTCACATGTCTTTATGAGAATGAAAAAAACTGGAGATCAAATAGATGTTTTTATATTGAAGTGTATGCTACTAGTCTAGAATTTAATTCCAGGAATAGATGAGAGCTGGCATCTAGGAAAAGGTCAGAATTGCTTGAGTTACCATAACTCAAGAGGACAGACAGTGTGGCTCAGCCACCAACTCTGTATTACAGACCATACTCAGAGACCACACTGTGCAGTTTCACCGAGCTTGGGCTTCACTGTTCACCTCACAAGGGAGCTGCCTAAGCCATCCACCCAACTCAAGTTACAGGGGAGATGTATTAAAAAGGAGTCAGCTAGGGACAGTCTTCAGGTCACACTTCTAGTTAACGATGAAGAAAAAGAAGTTGTTTTTTATTAATTTCCCTCAGTATCCAGTCTTTGTAATTTATGATGTTTTCATGTAAATCATTTCTAATTTCACCACCTTTTCCATAAGAAAAACAAGATATACAATAATAAATCAGACCTAATACATACCATTCCAGGTTCCTTGGTAGAGGAGACAAAGCAGGCTCTCAGAAACAAGGATTGCTGCTAACCTTGTCTGCAGGCATAAAAAAAATCAAGGGGAATTATGTGTGCTAATTTTGTTATCTTTCTGAGGTTTGTGATCTCAAAAATCCTCAGGGGTTTTTTGAGATGCTCCCTCTCTCTCTGTTTCAAATAGGAAATGCTCTCCATGCGCATTCCTCAGATGAACAGCAATTAACAGTGAAACAGCAGTTATGATAAATGATGAGCAATAATACAACAACAATGAAAGGAGCAGTAGCTCCTGCCTCTCCACTTGCCTCTTATGCACCATCACAGCCTACACTTTTTTTTGACCAAGCAGGACATACTCCAGCAAGACTGAAGGCAAAGCACTTGTGCTACTGACTTCAGCAGCAGCAGCAGGACAGAGCTAAGTGAAAGGGATTTTGGTATGATCAGCTGAGCCCTGTAAAAGAGCCCTTTAAGCTTTCCCTGCCAGGTGATGGTGGAGCCGACAGCAGCAATGAGCACTTTGTTGGTGGCATAGTTGCGGTCGTGCCTGTTGGATGTGTGGGGGGGCTACTGTCTTGCACTGGCATCCTCATCAGCCTCTGATCTACGAGGTGGCCCATGAACAACAAAGATATTAAACTCAAACATGCACGGCCAAGGCGACAGAGGGAAGGGAGGACGGCAGTGCCCTATCTGGGAAAACTCCCCCCACACCCCTCAGTGTAACTGTAACTAACAGAATTAGGTGTTAAACTAATGTAAATGTTGCTTACTATTACAACATGCTGAAGTGAATATCGCTTTGGGAGGAATTACTCAATTTACCCTTCTCTTTGGGCTCCAATTTTCACTTTTCTCACATGCTCACGTGCTCATAAGACAAGTTTCACATAGCTGTCTAATTTTGGTAGGTTTCAAGTCACCTACCAAATCACCACCAGGATTGTGAAAGAGGTGTACAACAAGCCAGAGACTACTATTTAAAATAAGCTTACTTTTGTAGAAGAGAAAAAACAGCTAGAGAAACATGGGCCCACATAGCTGTTGTTGGGTCGAGTTGTCAGCTCTACTCGACCCAAGTAAAAGCTCGCTCTCAGTGAGTCCAGTACCAAGTCTCATGTTGGCTTCGAGCCAGGCTGAAGTATATGCAGGTTGCTAAGAACACTGAAAGAAAGCACTAGGGCTGTTCATAAAGGCCTGGAAGTAACGTGCCTAAAATAAAAAGAATAATCAAGTGTGCTGTAAGTACCTCTCAGACTTACAGACAATTTTCATCAACTTAACAGCAAGGGAATAATAAAGGAATTTTGTCATTAACTGTGAGGTTTAGCATATATTTCCTTAGTTTCACAGGCCTGGCAATGATTTAGTCACACAGAAAAGCAGAAGGTTGCTCCTTACATGTAGTGCTGCCCCAATACCGTGGGTGTAGAAGACCATACTTCTGCACACTAGAGCATCCTGCAATTCATTTTTTTTCCAGAGAATGAAGTCAAAGGCTGCAGCTGACTGTGCAGCTTATTATTCTCTTTGCCCTCTTCCTTTCTCTCCAGTTTATTTCCAGATAGGTAATAATGTAGATTATTTTTGCCATTGCTAGAGTGTCTCTGTAAAGCAGAACAATCAGATCCATCCATACCTGTTTGGTAAAGCAGGGGAAACAGTTAGAAACAAAGCAGGGCTCAGTGACGGGAAAAGGCGAGTATTCAGCTCTGATCACAAGGCTGCAGAAAGTCAAAGAATGTGAAACAAGACTCCAAAAAATGGTCCTTGAGCAATGCATAAGAACAAGACAAACTCCAAGGTTTTGCCAGTTCGCCACATGAGGAAATTCCTTCCTATCCCAAATGTAGCCAGAGCTTCAGCAGCATGTCTGGGAGCAAATATCATTAGGGCTGATCTAGCTTGTTTTTATCCAGGCGCGACACTGGCACTCAAAATTCCAAATAGTGATTAACCTTCTAGGGCAAAAGTCAGATTTTCCATGTGTTTGATCTAAATTCAGTTATTTTTTAATTTCAAGGAGTGGCTTTTTTTCTTCCTGTCACTGCTTAGTTCACATATATTCCTGTGTGGGTCCTGAAGATTTCCTGAAGACATGTCAAACCCTACATAGAGATCTGAGGTTCAGTAGGAGTTAATGCATTTAAGCTGTGAAAACAAGTTTCTGTAAGTGGCAGCACAGCTGTGTAGAAATCTTGAATATGAAGTAACTTCACATACAAGGAATGTCTTGCTGTTCTTGATGGAGTTAGGTTGCTCTTTTAATTTCCATCCTTGGGGTGGTAGTGGCTTCTCACTGGCAGAGAAAGCAGTGTGGGGCTCTTACCCCACAGATGAACCTCCTGGGGAGGCACTGAGCATGTTGGCTTTCAGGGAGTGCAACTGGAGTTGAGGATATTCAGCACTACAAAGGATCTGGGCTTTCAAATGCTTTTCACTGTTGCAGGCCAAAATAATAAAAAAATCAGGGGTATCCTGTTTATATAGTGATGTTTCCCATGTCCAGGCACTTTATGATACTTACAATAGTCATATAAACTGCTCCTAATCTGATCTGGCAAGCTGGTCTAATGATTCCTGCTTCTGATTAGAAGTGTTTCCACACTTGCTGAGTGAAGGTTTAACTCCAGCTAAGCCCTTGCACTGAAGTGATGAACAGCAGATCCAACAGATCAATTATAAATACCAAACCTTGTTGTTTAGTGGTACTTGGCACAAACCAACTTCATTGCTGCCTACCTCTCTGGATCCACCTCAGAAGACAGATAGCAACTTTCTGGAAGCATTGGGTGTCCCAAGAGTGTGGGAGCAGAAATTCAGTCTCTATAATCATGAGGAGAAAAACTGGGCTCAGTTCTGCTAAAATAAGCAACAACAAAATAAGCAGCATTCTTCAGTCTCCTTGCAGTTCATCATCAGCCCTGCTCTATGTAACATAGCTTTCCCCAAACAAAAGCTGCACTAAGGTATAGTTAAAGGGAGACAGTTCAAAATAGCATTTTGGGATAAAAACTACAGACATTGCAATAATCCAAAATCTAAGCACGAGACATTTGGCATGAAAAATGCACTGAGAAATAATGCAAGCCTGGCTGAGCACTGAAGTAAATAGTTACTTGCAGTCAAACTATCTTGCCTCCGTTCTAAGGTGATTAAATATCATGACCATGAAATAATCTAAAACTGTGGGCATGTATGTATGATTAGAGTATTATAGTCTGATTATCTTACAAAAATTTAAGGTTTAAGATTTAAAAATTAATAAATAAATGTAGAGTCTGAACATTAGCTGGCAGGACAAAACAACATTACCCTACAATATATTTGTAACATGCTTTAACAAGACTCTTGTGTCTTCCCTCGTTCTATTGCCTGAGCTAGTGTATAAATATTTTTGCAATTAAAGAATAAAATATCCTCATGTAAGGTGGGGAAAGACTGTATTCTGATTAAGTCCTTAGGAGACCAAAAAAGAGGATGGATGAAAGAGTAAAATTCTATATATATTTTATTCTATTCCTGATCACAAATTTAAGATCAGAAACATGTAAGTATTTGATCCCTCATCATATTAGCTTTCTGAACAATGGGACCGATGGAAAGCAGAGAGCAGGATCAAGCCCCTGCATCTTATTGGAGCAATTCCCCTCCATGGAGTTATCTGGAAGCTGGTAGCAAGGAGATGTCCATGGAAAAACACACCCTCTGGTGATGGCATTAGTGCCATGGCCAGCGGCAGTGTGGAGAGAGGAAGGAGAGGGAAACATCAGTACCTGAATTGCAAGAGTGCAAGTATTGCTCTTTCCTCTCAGCTTCTCAGTACATCCTGCACCAGTAGCTCCCTAAAACCAGACATGCTGAAAGAGCCACAGTTCTCTTGCTCTTTTGCTGCAGTGCCTTCTAGCCAAGCTCCTCTGTGCGCTGAGCTTCTGCACACGCTGATGCCTTCGCTCATCATCAAACCTGCAGGAGACAGGAGCAAGAGGGAATTTGATGTCAAGAAAAGCTGATCACAGAGCTATAACAACATGGTTGTCATTGGTGATGCTGAATCTGCTTGCTGCATACCCACTTAGCCTCCTATGAGACCTCTGTGTCACATTTAGGACATTGTCCTATTTCAGTTTAGCTGCTTTGTTTTTATTGTGCAGAGCAGTGGATTTTAAGATCTGGGAATACTGCAAACCTCATACACTGCAAATAGCATCCAAGCATCTTTCTGCATCACTGGAGTTCAGACATAGGAGAAATCCTTTCTAACCTGTGGATTTTTCCAATCTTTTTTCCCTCTTCAGACAGGAATACACACAGAGCTGAGTGTTTTATTTTATGCTAAAAAAAAGGATACATTACATTATGTTTACTTAATCTGTGCTCTAGGATTCATTAATTCCTCTTTTACTCCCATGCTGTCCCTAGGAGCCAGCCTGCCTTGTTCCTTCCAAGGCTATGAGCACCACTCAGATCCTGTATGTAATCCTGGTCTCTTATACATGTTTCTTGCCTGGCATTATCTCATCCAGGACCTCCAGCCTCTCCAAGATGCAAGTCCTTAGATGTTTGTTTGCAGTTTAACTATCCAGACAACCAGGGAGATTTGCAAAACTTTTAAAAACCTCTTCCTAAACAAAACCAAGTTACTTGTAGATCACAGTAAGGAGGTGTTCAACTGTAGAAAAGCAGAATGCTGAGCACATCTCCCTACCACCAGGTACCCATGCTGCTATCAGGCCCCTGATATTTGCAGGAAACCCACGGACTCCAAGTCTCCTACTTCTGCCTCTTACTCCAGAGAGTACCTATTCCTTGGTGGAAGGCATTTCTCTTTAAAACTATCAGCCCGAGGCACTTCTGCCCATTCCCTCTGTACTAGGATTTTCCATGTGCCAGTCCTCAAGCAGAAACGTTGACAGAGCTATTTCAAGTCAATGACTACCAGATGCAGCCAGGGCTTTGCCAGGGTGGGGTTCCTCAAGGTTAGTGTGCCTTGCTTCAGTGTCTAAGACTGAGCTGGTTTTCTGGTGCCAAAAACCTCATTATATGCATCAGAACAAAAACGCATTCATAGGCTGCCACTGATGCTCTCAAAATCTTTGCTGTCTTTCCAACTTAGGAAATGGAAAATAGAGAAGTTCTTAGAATCTGCCTTTCCTACATGGGGTAGGCAGTATACAAATTGTACCTTACTAGTTTGGGATTTAAAACCTTTATTCTTTTAATTTGAAACCATAACACAGTTTCCTACACATACTGTATGAGAGCAGTTCTTGCTCAAAGATGCAGTCCCAGTAAAACCCCCACCCTGTACTTGCTATGGGTACCCAGGGTGAGATGAATCCTCAGAGTCTGCACACCACAAGTACAAAACAGTGGAAAAATCCCTGTGAAGGAAAAGTTAGTCTCCAGTTTATATTTAGAGCTAGTGTTACATGTAAGTTGTGATGTTACAAAGTCAAGCGTGTGTAGTTTTATAAAGACATTTCTCCTTGCCCCTTTGTACATAGCTTGACAGAAGCAAGAGCAAGTCTCTGACAGATGCTGATGAAATGAGCTATCTGGTTACAGAGCTGAAATATTTGGAAAGGACACAAGTGAGAACAGAATTTATTGCCTTTGTGAAAAGGGGATTTAATTTCTAAACTATCCACACGTGGCAATGAACAACCTTGTCTCTGCCCTCTGGTGACAGCCTGCAGGCACCATGCAATTATGATTAAAGCCTTTTATTGTTTTTGTCCCAGATTAGATTAAGTTGGTATTTAAAGATACAATTTTCTCATTGCATTGTCATGCCAGAACAGAGACGTGGTTGTCTGTGCACTTTTACTGAGGTGCAAAAAAGAAATCTGATTGCTTTGAGGTAAACATGGTTAGCAAGACTCCTAACTTCGAGGAAGAGCAGGAGAAGTAATTACAATCCTTCTAGATTATTATTAATATTAATTCTTATCGTTCAGTTTAACTGGGAAAACAATTTGCATGAGTTCACACTGCCAGTAAAGACAAGGCAGGGAAGAGAAGGCCACTGTACTTGTTTCTATTGCAGCCTACAGCAGAGATCCTCTCCCTCCCTGGGCACAGCAAGGTCAGCATCTGTGCTCCCAAAATCATGCCATCTTTGCACATAGCCACACTGGGTACATTCTCACCCTGCAGGATTGGGACATGTCTTAGTAACAAATCTTAGCATACAGCATCTGGAATTTATGGATCAATTTATACAGAGAGACCTACGGTTCGATCAGATGATGACCTACGTAAGGATCACTGAGCTATGTGCATCCTTCATCACATAAAACAACATCTCAACTATTGTTGGTAACACTATTATGGTTTTACACTACCTACACAGGTAGCTCAGATGGCTGCAATAACCACAGGTACACAGTGAAAACCAGAGTGGCTCAATGACATATCAAGTGACCCACTGATACAGAGCCACTGTTTTTTGTCCCATGACAGTGTGATCTCTTGCCTAGGCATCACATGGGCTCTCTAAATTGTACCTTGTTTGTCTTGTGATGGTTTTATCCAGTTAACATCACTCTCTGGCAAGCCTTGCCTTTTTGCTGATGATTTTAATCCACCATTTTGAAAGTCAACAATAATTTCTCTTACAAAATATTTTTACTAATCCTTTTATATTTCATACCAATCACCTTAAAGCAACAGTTTGCACATTCATCTCTGGCAGCCCTCAGGCATCAAGGGAGGGCCGTGTGGACCCCAGTGGAAGTGCTGCAATGCCTTTCCCTTTTCATCTGACACTGTTGTACTTCAGAGGACACCCCTGTTGGATGGGGGTGGTCTGGATACTATCCCCAATCCCTGGCAGCTCAGCACAAGCTTTCCAACAGGCTGAGCTCCCCCATCATCTCTTAAAGCTGCATCTCTCAGCAGGGAAAACCTTCACATTCCCAGGCCAGTGACAGTGCAGAAATGGGACTCCAGCCCTTGTTTTTGTAAATACTCAAGATAAAATAAGTGACCGTCTGCAGGAACAGAGAATGAAAGCAACCCCACTCCTCTTTACCTTGGATAGAAGATCTTAATCCTCACCCTAGGAACTTGCTTTTTTTTTTTCTGTGGGCCACAGGGAATATGGCAGTATTTGTGTAAAGCAAGACAAGTTTGGGTGGGGGACTAGCCTTCAGCAGGGTAAGGAAGAGTTCCATCTTAGAAGTGGGAGATGGGGATTCACCTGCTCAGAGGCAGAGGACAAAACAGAGCTCAAATCTTGCACAGTCCAGGAATTCACCTTCAGGGATGGTCATCAAGAAAAGCCCAACACAATGCTGGCCACAAGCTACCAATCTGAAGCAGAAGTGCCTCTTGGCAGAAGTGCCTGGCTGGGTACCCAACCACCTATCCATGGCCCTGCCTGTGCATGATATGACAGCTGCCTTGCAAACTCTCCGTTCAGGGCTTTGGGGTACCCTTTGCTCAGCCCCTGCTCTGGCATCTCTGACCATGGGGTACCAATACAGGGCAAGCCTGTGTGCCAGCATGCTGCCACAAAGCTTCTCAGATCAACAGAGCTGCTTCATGTAAGTCCTGGGTCCATGGGTCCCTGCTCACCCAAATATTTTCCTCATTACAGATATTTGAGTCAGGTCACACCAATCAGCTGTACGCACGGGACGGTGGAAGGTGGCTTTAATATTGATGTCTCAAATGGCCTCACCTCAGACTTATCTAAGCTGCTGACTTGACCATTTTTAACCTGCTATAATTATAGTGATTACATGCAATTTTTAATAATTAGGATATTTACAACCTAATATTTTTCAGTGTTACCTGGGTCCAAGATTTCATTTTTTTATATGGAGAGTGTGAGTTATCTGTGCTACTCGGACATCAGGAGTACTCATAGTAAAAGATTTGGCACAAGTACTAACTTTCTTAAAGGGCAAAACCTATAACTAATTTTAACTCCAAGCTAATTAAAAGATATATTTGAAAATTCTCAAAAAGAAAAAGTGTTGTTTCTATTCAGTGAGTAAATGTTGCAAAGTTTGTAGAAGACAAATTGTATTTTTCATAAAAGAACATTATATGTAAACTAAACCTCGATTATAACTATAGTATTACGACTATTAGCTCAAAAATTACAGTAGGAGTGGGAAAAATAAATAATAATGACTTACACTAGTTTGGATAAAAATCATAGTGCTCATTAGCAGTATTCCAGCGTTACAAAGCAAATGAGTCTGAGTGTGAGACAGAGCTAAGAAAAGCCTTCAGAGCAAGGAAAAGATGAGAAGGAGCAATGCACAAGTACTTACAAATATCTAACATTCCAATTTTAAGAAAAAGGACTAAAGGTTACAATGAATAGCTAATTGACCAAACAATTTCAGAGATAAGGGCATGAAGGAAAGAAGAGACCAATCGGTAAGGAGGCTGAGATGGCATGACAATGAGCAGCAGCTTGAAACTGAAAGTGCAAATGAAACATTTTCACGAGTGCCATTTAAATTCCCCTTCCTATTCCAAGAAGCAGTGGTTGGCTCAGGGGGATTTCTCTAGCACACCACTTGCCAAGTAGGCCCCAAGGGACTCTGACTGAATTCTGTCTTACAGCACTTTTACTATGGGAATTTTCTACACTTTGTACAGAAGGAAGACTCCTGATTTGTTTCAGGATTTGTGGAAAATCAGCTGATTTTTTTTCTTCCTGTAGGGATACAGAAGGTTGCCCAAGAACTGAAAATCACACCTTTTTACTATGAAAGTGCATGGAACAACGGAGTCGTATTTCAGTGTGTCATTTATCAAATGCAACAAGAGCTCCTCCAGCAGTCACAATGGTGCCAGGTAATGAGGCCAGCACGTGCTCATCCAGCAAACAAGAGACCAAAGGAGCTGTAGGCTTGCTGCATACAGAACCAGAAGCACCAAGGACTTTTATATCAAAACAGCCTTTGGCAACATGACATGTTTGCTCTGGCTTGCATGGGCTTTTGCTTTCAATCCTTTGGGATTGACTGCGATGTTCTCTATACCCACTAATTTCACCTCACCAAAATGCACCAAAAAGACCTTATGGCAAGATATTAAATCCAGTGCATCATGGGCAACACCCATGCAACTGATTGGATTCACTGCCTGATTGCCCAGTCTGTACAGTATTGCTGCCTGGACAACATTACACTCAGGGGTTAACTTCAGCTGTACTGGCAGCAAAGCAGTGCCCCAAATGGGCAGCTGGTGTGGATGGATACCAGTGCCTTCTGCAGCATGCTGTGCTGCAGGCAGCAGAACCTCTCCAGTGCCTGATTACTTCTAATTATAATACCTGGCAGATGTGCAGTGTTTTGGCAGCTTGGCACAGTGTTTTATGTTGCTTTAGATTGACTGAGGGAAGCAAGCACCATCAGCTGAGCTGCTCCCGGGGCCTGTCCGTCAGCAAAAGCAATGCTCCCCAAATCAGCAAGTCAGCCCCTTCTGCCTGAGCACCAAAGTTCTGCAGAAAGAGCAACTTTCTACCAGCAAGCAGCTGAGCAAGAGCTCCTGTGTCTGCCACCACCAGTTCAACCACAGTGAGATGGGGGCTCTGCTAGAGGGCAGCGCTGGCAGAGATGTCAGGCTGGTACTCAGGAAATTCCTGATGTTATCCCTGTCTCAGCTACCCAGGCTCACCAGCTACATGGTGGGCCCTTCCTTACCCCCGCCATCCTTTGCCTTATACATCTATGGGAGAAGATCCTCAAGGCAGAGAATGCCTTTAAATACGAGGCTGTGTGACAGTGCTTCCAAGGAAGCCCAATTTCAAATGGAGCCCCAATGTGCTGTTACACAAAAGATTATGAGTGATCCCAGCTTAAAGTGATCTGGGAAAAGACCACCCTAATACTTGCCTCAAAGAGACAAATGGGTTCTATGCCCTGTCCTGCAACCTGCAGTCTAGGCAGAGCTGAATGGCCTGCATTAGCAGAGCACGTTTACTTTTTCTAAAAAATAAAAACCAAACATTTTATTGACTCCTTCAATGTCATCTCTCAATCTCTGATTTGGGAAGTGCGTTTGTGCCATTTTTAAATTGAAAATACTTGAGTAGTTCATGAGACACTGAGAGTCGTATAACATGCAGAAAATCTATCAAGTCCCCATAGAAATTGGGATAAGTGTGGCTCTATGGCTTTCTTTAAAAGACACTTGAGAACAAGACTTCATAACAAGCAATGCTGAGAATCTGCAACTGTCACAAAAGGGAATGGAAATACAAGTACTATCTTAGAAGAGTCTCTCTGACACACTTAAGAAATAAAGTTACAACAGCCCCTTCAGGGTAATCTGTGTGAAAGATCTAGCTGGAGAGATGTATTTCATATACAGGCAGAAAATTCAACTTGTCTTCCATTCCTGGGCTCTGGAAGCACTTTCTTTAGACCTGTCTGAGATTTTTCTCCTAGTTTTTCAGCTTTTACCTGATGAGCTCCTGCTCACATACAGTCCTATTCACATGGTTGACCACCCTGAGCTCTAGCTGGGCCCCTCTAATTATTTTTCAACAATCTAGCAAAAGATCTGAGAGTAAAAAAAAGTGACTTCTGAATAGGAACATCCAGAGACTTAACACAATTAAGAATATTAATTTCATGGCTCTAGTGTATTTGTCCTAATAATCACAGGCATCCCACTAATGACTGCTCTTCCCCCTTCTCTCCTACCCTCATTTAAAAAGCAGTAAAATTAATGGAGCCTGTGTTTCTTTAGACTTGCGTTTTCTGTTTCCCAACAATCCTCATCATCCCAGCAATAATCAGCTCCTACCCTCTGCTTCCACTGCCATATGGATGGGCAAGATGCTGGATCAGCATCAGATGGACTGAGCTATGAGCATGGAGCCCTTAGTGGACCCCTGGCTGGGCCCAATTCCTTGATTTAATGAGACTCTTCATAAATCTGCTGAGAATATGTAATTAACTTTGAGACTCCTGAATTTATCTCAAACTCTGATAGATTTGGCCAGTGGGATCAAAATTTAACAGTAGTGAAAAACAGCTGAGGGTCACTGCCCTGACACCGGGGACTGGAAAAGGTGTCCATTCCATGAGTGAGGAACAAACTCCTCCATGGTGCCCACTACCCTTTGTCTCGTACTGCCTCTCCTCATACAGTGGGTTACACTGCTACTGCAATAGAGTGTTTCTGGGAGGCAAGGAAGACTTGGCAATGGATGGATGTCAGTGGGGATCTTTTTTGGGGTGCTATTCCCAGTCATTTCGCTCTTCCCTTACCTGCTTTCTGTGAGTCTCACAGCCCATTTTTGAGTCTCTTGACTTAATTGGGTGTGCTCCAGATTGTAGACATCTGCACGCACCCCCACTAATTATACTGCACAAATAAATACTTCGTACAGAGAAAATAAAGGAGGAAGACATGAACTCATCACCCTCCTCACCTGTATTATCAGGGTGTTTTACAAACACAGCATCCCTGGCTATGCCCCCAAGCTTCAGGAAAGACACCCAACAAAGTCACCTGTGTCTGACCTGGAGGCTACACAACTGCTGGCAGGAGGTCCCAAGTAGCCTTTCGTGATGCTCCAAGCTTTCTCAGTGGAAAGCTGTCCTTCTCAGCTTCAGCTAAAGGAGCTTCCTCCAAGGGAATAAAATCTCCCTGTTATGCAGGCTGAGAAGGGTCTATGAACAACTGGCCTTGGAAGTGACCATCCAGGATGACCTCCACACTCCCTAAGTTGTCTGATTGATACACCTGCGCCTCAGTATTTAAGAGACACTCCCCAGGGTTGTTAATAGCTTCTTTCTTTACTCCTGAAAAAGCAAACCAAACTGCTGCTGCTAGAGCACAAAGCTTCCAGCATTTTAAAAGCATTTCAGGAGAGAGTGCACCCTGTAAGGATGAGTGGCCCCAGCACCAGCCTGCTTTGTGTCCATTCTGGAGGAATGTGGCCTCTTTCACTGCCTTTTTCTCTGGCCACTGAGCTTACAAATCTAGCACAGACAGTGACATTAATATAGTGAGTCCTCTGAAAAGCTAAACAGAAAGAGGCTTTTGGAGGAGGAAGAACAGTACAGGAGAAATGTGATACAATGAATTAAGTTTTGCAATACAAAAAATCCCTATTTCTTTGGCAAATAAAGAAATGAAACTTTGCTTTCTGAGAGGGAAAAGAAATGTGTAATTTCAGACATTGCCAATCCCCACCCAGGATGATGTCTGGCACATCCAAAATTCTTGAGGCATTCAGGAGAGCAAGCAAAACCTTACCTGGGCATGAGGTTTGGAGGGTGAAATCATGGTCTGCATAATACAGGTCAGGGCTGAGTCCTCTCACGACTGGTCACTCAAGTGAACAGTTACTGAAACAGGCAAATGTCTGCAAAGAGTTTCAGTGAATCAGCATCTTACAGCAATATAGATTACAGAGGAGAGATGAACTCCAGGCTGCCAGAGGTCGCTAGTCGTCATGACCCCCTCACCTCACAGTCCTCAAAGGGCTCTCAGGAGCTTCCCCCCACCCAGTCTCAGATTTAAAGCCCAAAAACTGCTGCACAAGCTGCTGCATCTGCAAGCTGCCTCTGCCAGCTGTGCTCGAGAAGCTGGTCCAGGCACTTTGGGCTCCCCAGACCTGCAAAGGGGTGAGAGCAGCACTGCAGCCCCATTAATGAGAGCTTCAGTCACCCGGGGGTGCTCGGATGCCCGAGAGGCACCTGAATGCACACTGCTTGTTTCTGCACAAATTTGCTTGAATGCACAAACCTGGCTATTTTCTTCCAACAAGAAAACGTGAAGCAGTCACATCAGCTACAGGGAAGGGAGGAAATAAAACCCCAGAGAGCAACACCCACCCTTGCTGGACGAAGTCCCCAAGATAGTCAACTGCCTAGGCAGGCCATGTGCTGCCTGGGGCACATGTCAGAAACCTGGTTTTGCCAAAGAACAAGGACAGTGATTCTGGCATAAGATCAGGCATTTCTCCTTTCCAAGGGTACCTGCTTGAGAAGCAGGGCCTGATTGGTAATTTAAGAGAGAAAATAGGAGCAAAAGTGAGAAAAAAAATCCCCATAAGACTTGCAGGTGTAGAGACAAAGCATAATTATGCATGCACACACTTTGATTATTTCATACTCTTAAAATGGGAAACAGCTTCACTCAAAAAGATAACTTCTTTTTTAAAAAATGAAGCATTATTTATTGTGTTTTTTTTCTATATTTCAAGGATGCTCTTTAAAGGTTTCAGTTTTGTAAAAGAGTCTTTGACTTTTCTATATCTCTCTGTCTCTCTCTGTCATTGCCTTCCACAGCTGGGAGAAAAATCTAAGGGCCTTAAATAAGTTTAAATATGAAAGTCAAAAAAAGGCTTTGAAAATAAGCTGTGAAGGAGCACTCTGTATTTGAACTCCACACAGAAAATTAAAATCAAGGAAAAACGTAGAGCTGAAACAGTAATACATCAAATTTTTACATGTATTTATATATATATATTTCAATCAGAGGACTCAATGTCTTACTGCTTTCAATGGGACTTTTGTTTGTCTAAAGATGGAAGAACAGAGCTCTGTTTCACCATGGCTCTGTGCTTTGTCTGCTGTCTCCAGTCCCCAAATTTTTACTCCAAACCAGGGTAGGACACTCGCCTCTCAGAGCAGCTGAGCTTGTGTAGATCAGGAGTGTGCTCCTTTGTGCAGCACTGCCAGGGCCAAAATCCCAGCTCTGCTGAAATCAGTGGCAAAACTGCCCAGCTCCAAGAGAGCTGGCTTCCCACTGCCTGGCATACATGGCCACCTTGCTGACTTCCCCAGCACCCTGCCACCCCATGGGGCGCCCGTCATGTAAAACCAGTTGTGCTTGTGCCCACAGGGACTTTGCCTTGGTGGGTTTTCTTACCTAGGGATGAGATGGCCCTTGCCACAGCCTGAGCTGCCACTGGGCTGGTTTCCATCACATGCTTCAACCCCCAAAACCAGACTGGAGCAAGGCAGGGCCAAAGGCTGCGTGGACACCTATTTGTGTTAGGTGCCACCCTCAAATGACTGCTTCTTCCTCTTCACAGCTTGCCTGCTGATGGTTGCGTGAAGGTCTCTGTGGAAGGTTCATCATCCATTCATTGCCAACCACACCAAGGTGAGCCTTTCCTAGCAAAATCTGATGGACACCACCCCCCACCCTCCATGTTGCATGTCCTTCTGCACAAAGTACAACATCCCCCAGTAAGGAAGCACTGCCCTGCAAACAGCCCTAACTCAGTGAAGAGCAACAGACATACTCTGCAGGTTTTCTTACATATCTATATGGCCTGTTCCTTCTATCCATTGAGTCATAAAATATGGCCCATCAGTGTAACATGACTATCATGGTGCACACTGCAGCCCCAAGAAACTGTTCCCCTTTGGTGTCAAGGAACATGATTTGTAAGCAACATGATTTATAAGCAACAAAAGATTGGACAGTAATTCAAGGGAACAAATAAAGTTTCCTAGTAACTCCAAGGCAGAGGAAGGCAAATCCTGCTACTTTTACTGTTGTGTTTGTAGAAGCAATGAGTAAGATGGCTGGAAAGAGTCTATTTTAACAACAGTACTCACAAGCCAGAGAGGGGAGAAAATTGTTGAAGATTCCATCAGTGTCGCGCGGTTTCCTTGGTTCCATGTGCAGGGCTCCAGGGGACACAGCAACAAGCGCAGCATCACAAAAACCTCATTTTTCTCCCCTCTTCTACTCCAGAATCTCTCCAGCCTTGAAGAAACCTCTCACCTCAATGCCATGGCTCTGCCCCCAGGAACAAACACAGTACCCACCTGCATGAGCCACTGTGGACTTCTCTGCTCACCAGGACTGCACGGATGCCAGGTGCCTAATTGCAGTACGTTTTTCCTCTCTTGTAAAGGCAATTCTAGTTCTACCTGGATTAACTTGCAGAGAGAGTGAGAGACCTGCTTTCTGTCCTTGTCCTTGTCTCTTTCAATCACAGAGAGACCACGGCAGTGCCTTTTGCTTTTGATTAAAAGAACTTCAGGTATCCGTTAAAGTGCACTGATCCGGCTTTTATCGACTAACCCCACTGGTACAGCTCTCTTTTGGGAGGCTGGATCCCTCGGCGGAGCTATTACAGCAGCCTCACATCCCTGAAAAGGGTAATTCTCCAGAATAAAAGCTAAATGATGGAGCGAGACAGAGTGGGTGACTGTGTACATAAACATTAGGCTTTGTTTGCTAATGCAAACAGCTCTTGGGGTGAGAGGGAAATAGCAGAAATATTCGGTTAAACATTTATGCAGGATTTACATATGGTGACATACACAGAGGTGGTGTTTGAATGGCTGACACTATTGGCAGTGTTGGATTTTTTAGGGATGCTTTCCCAGAGCATTTTTCTTGCCAGGAGAATCTTTACTGAAATTGTGCAAGTGTAACAGATCCATCATTCACATACAGAACTCTGCAATTTTTCTTCCATCCAAAGAACAGCTTGTTCCCCTATTTACAAGGTATTAATATAGGAGGACCTATTTCTGAGGCTTAGATACAGCTTATCAGGTTTCCCACATGGGTTCAGATTTCAGCTGATGTAAGCCAGTGAGGTCAGCACATAAGATTGGAGGGAAGTTAGCAGGTTAAGAATCTTTTCTTTAAACAATAAAAATGTTTCTTCTATGTACATATTCCCCTAGGAAAGTAAACCCCTGGGCCAAGGACTCCCTTAGAGCACTTGCTGCTATTACAGCACTGTGCTAAGGGATGCAGATGAAAATTTAAAATTAACCAGAAACTCTGGAAAAAAAAAAAAAGAAACTGAATTTTACTTTTCTCAACCCAACTAAGATGTAAATTAGATAAATGATGCAATTACAAAAAAGCAGAGCAGGATCCTGAAAATTGTGTGAACTTTGCTAACTCAGGTTTTGCTCACATTAAGATGTTCTTAAAGAAGCAATATTTTGCCCAAACAGACCCTGGGATAGGATACTCCAAAGTAGTGAGGTCCCGTTTCAGTCACGTGCTTGAGGCGGATACATTTCAGGTGTGCCTTTAACTTCTCATCAGCTGTGAAAGTCACCTGCATAACTGACCTTACAGCTCCAAACAACAGGGCCTGATTCTGCTGCACTATAACCAACCTGTCTCTCAAATTTATGAGACAAGGACTCAAAAAAGCATTTATGAGATGAGTCTACTTACCTCTCTACTTACGTCCTCATGCCTGAGTTCTAAGGGTTCCCTTTTTCAATCTCATCCACAATTAGAGGCAGAAACTTTTCCTCTCTTTTCTTTCTGAAAAGGACAACTGAAATGCAGCAGGACTCTCACGACTCCAGGAGGAGCTGCAGCTGTAAAGAGAAATGCACAAACACTTGAGTGCATACACTGAAACCATGAGGTTGTTGTGAGAAGTGCCATTTTTCCTGGTCCAACGGCAATTAATTGGAACATTGCTACTGTTTCCAAGACCAGCAGGACTGCCTTTTCCTGCCTGCTGAGCTCTGTGGCAGGTGAGTTTCAATGGGATGAATTCCAATTTAATTAACAGAAAACCATTTTCTTAAAAAAAAAAAAAAAAAGGCCCAGACAACAAACTGTTCTTACAGTTCTCTCAAAATGAATACATACATCACATAAAAACCAAAAAGGTAACACAAAGAAATTTGGATGCCTTCCACTTCTAGCAGATGCTGAAAACCCATTTGATACTATGTTTCAAATACCATTTTTACAAGCACTTGAATACCTTAGTTGGAAGACCCCATGATGGATGTTTTTTCCTCTGTGAAAAGCATCCATTTCCTCTCTTAGGCCACAAATGTAAATATAGAAATGGATCATTCTGAATTGGTCTATTTACGATTATTTATTTAATGGCTAACCACAGTGTCTCGGGCTACTTATACATAATTTAAATGTCTCACAAATACAGCACTTTGTTTCCAATTCATTCTTTGTACATATTCAATAAATTGAGCATGTGAAAATAATGAAGAAAGCAAGGCCTTAGTTATCGATTCTGACAGGGTTCATGGTCCTCCTAAATGTGTCTTTAAGTCATTTTAGCTTGCCTTTGAACATAATGATCATGACAGGCATGGCTTTAACTAAGCCAACAGAGCTTTAAAATAAATACTGGAAGCTGCTTGCTGAAAGTTGAGGCAAGGTCTGAGTCCCAGTCTGGCAAACATCCCCATTTCCCCCAGCAGCCCCAGTCCTGGCATAGCCCTGGTAGGCTGAGGATTCCCAGGACCTCTTTGCTAGCCAGGGTGAGGGGTATCAGAGGTGTCTGCAGGAAAGAAATGCTCAGCCTTGAAATTCAGCTTTTGTCATCCCCCCACTTCTTCTTCCAAAAATGATCTGGATTTGGGGTCTGTTTGCCCTTTGCACAGTGGTGAACGTCCCCACTGTGCACCCCAGAGGAGCAGAGATATCCTCCAGGCTTTCTGCTGAAGTCCAACAGGACATTTGTGTAGCCTGCTCTATGCTAAAGCTCTTTGCATGTCAAAGCATTGCAGCCCACTTTTCATGCCTACACTCATCGAGGCTTTACCAGCAGATCCATTTCATATTGCAATTAAAAGCTACTCTAGCATGCTTTTTAACAAAAAGTGCACCTTTAACATTTAAGCACACTGTATCGTAATGCAGGAAGTCAGATATTCAATGAAATCTAGTCTGCTTTGATTAATAATTGATGACATTTTTGCATAGGAAAGTAAAAAAACAGGAGATCCTTTCTATTGATCTGAGAGACTCGAGTAAATGAAACAGATTAAAATTTTTGCCTATGTTAGTTAACTATTGATTAAATGGCAGTACAATGTAAGCACAAATGTAAGGATGGTAATAGAGAAAGCCTTAAATGCATCATGTCCAATTTCTTAAAAACTTAATTTGATGTTGAACAGCCAGAAAGCCTGTGTATACTGGCAGTTCAAGGTTATGCATATCTTCCATAAGTATTGCAATGTTGTTAACATACAAGAAGTAGTGGAAATTGTGCAGGCACTTAGATGACTGAAAGGGTTTGAAAGACTTTAAGGGCACATCTTGAGCTGGGGAAAGAAATAGTTTTAAAAGTACAGTTCAATAGTCTGATCTCTATCATGTACAACTTTTTCAAACAGATATTGGAGGAAATAATAATCAAGATGCAGAAATGAAAGGAGGTAAAAATGCAATGTGATTTTAGGAAAGACAGATCATGTCAGACTAAGATTGTTTGGGTATCTGCTTGACTTGATCAGAGAAAAGTGATAGATGTAATCTATGTGGACTTTGCTTACATTTGACCTAGGCTCACATGGAAAGTTATAAGCAGAGCTGGAGAAGATGTGGATTGATTTTGTTTGTGGTTTGGATTTTTGTTTGTTTGGGTTTTAATTAAATGCCATTGCTCCAGTTCACGCTAACAGAAGATTAATCCTCTTCCAATTACAACAGCTTTCACTGAGTTTGCAGGTTGAGAGTCTGAGCACTGATAAAGACAGAGGGTCTCCTCCAAGCAGAGGCTGCCGTGGTTTCCCTGCAGCTGACAGCAAAATTAGCAGAGTCTGAGCAGGACCCAGTGGGCAGAACCTCAGGGGCACAATGTCACCCTCCACCAGCCCAGGGAGCTGGTGGAAGATTTTCCTGGGTAAGGTGCAGCAGTCCACTGCATTTGATCTGTGGGAGACATTTCAGAGTCAAGGTGAAGGGATTATAATTAACCAGCAAGGATGCACTGGGAGGGCATTTCCAAGAAATGAATATTTAATTAGAAGAGCTAAGAGGAGAGGCAATCTATAAAATAACACTGATGAGTCACTGACTGTCAGTCTCTGCCTTCCTGGTGCATCAATATTTCTACTGGAAGTTCACAAATTTAAAAATATTAATGGGTCAGATTTGGCCCCAGGAGTTTTGAAAAAAGGGTAAGTAGAGTGGAGTTACTTCCACAAACCATTTTATCTTTCCAGCTACATTTAATTAGTGGCAAGTACTGTTGTTCTCCAATGTTTCTAGTCCCATTTCTTCTTTCCAAACCCAAACTCCCCTTCCAGACCAAATGGTCTGTGCTTGAGAAGAGCTCATTTAGTGTACATGAACATTTATTAAAGTGCCCTCCTAAAAATATTGCCATTGCACACAATTCTCCCCAACAGGAATATAAAAAGGAACAAGTCTCATATGAGAGACATTGGGTACTGTCAGGGGAGGGCAAGTCAAGATAAAGAACAATGTCAACAAATCAAACTATTCAGAAGGACCAGCCCCTTGAAGGCTTTTCCTTCTTGCATTTCTATGTCAGGCTCATACCTGCTGCAATACATCAATGGTAGAAAGCAAAACAGAAAGCAGAGTTAAATGTATAAAATGAATTTGGTATACGAAAAACAATTAAAGTTGACATTGCTCAAATGAGAAGTGAATACATTCAGATAACTTATCTTTACCTTTGACTACAGCACTGAATTGGACAAAGCTGGGAGAAAAAAACCCAAGAGTTTCCATTCCCCCAAGAGATCAGTAGAAAGGGCAAGTATCCACCCCAAAAGCCGATAAGTTAAATGTCCAAAGATCATCGTGTTTTGACACACCATATTTTCTTTTATGTTGGATGGTTTCAGCCTGCAGTTTTAAGCCTAAGAAATGATTCTGGGTGGAGATGCCTGGGTATTCACAGGTCACTCCTCGAATTACTGATGTCAGGAGAACTGCCAGGCTCTGCTTTGGTTTCCTGGAGTTGGTAAATCAGTGTCTAGTGATTTCCCACATGGTTATGGCTAAGGATTTCAGATTAGAATCTGTGTCTATGCTTATGCCAGGGCAAGTATGACAGATGTGTTTCATGGTCTACACCACCCTGCAAATATAGGTACAATATAACTCATGTAACTAATATATTAGTTACATCAGTTAATCCAGTGACATCAAAATCCACTAGCATTGTATATTGACTTTAGTACAAACAGGATCAGATTCTGTATCACCTTACTGCCTACAACATATCTTACAAAATAAGGAGTTAAGAAAAAAATTAAATGAATCATGAAACCCCTGTTGACTCTGGAGACATGGGAACAAGCCTGTGGTGTGAAAAGCCAGCAGGATGCTTTCTGCAGGAAGAGCTAAGCAGAATTGCTTTTCACTTGGTAAGCAGTAGAAAAGCAGCAGCTACCAGACAGCCTCTCACAAGCTGAGTGTACAATTGAATCATACTTTTAGTTTTACACTCTTATACATGCAGTAGAGAGAAAAGTTTGAGTTTGTATTCCAATCATGTTATCTGATGGCCCAACAACAAAGACCATTGAAGCAAAACGAAAAAACATTTAAAAATTCATTGGGTGGCAGTGGGTACCTTGCCTTTATGTAGAAAATGCTTTTTCTAAAGTGATTTCAGCAAAATTAATTAGATCATCACAAAGATTTGCAAGGTAACTTCACTGAGGTAGCAATCTGCATGAAGCAATCTCTTGAAATAGCTAGCAGAACTCTATAAAGAAAAATTGCTTGCTGGGTGTATCCCTGCAGATTAAACAGACTTGGTAGAAGGAGAAGCTTTTCAAAAAATTGTGTCAGTCTTCTTTCAAGCAGTGAATGAAGAAAAATACTCCCTAGCCAAGTGCCCAACTTTAAGCACGTTCAGAAGCATTGTTTAGGTCAGTGAGAAGCAAGTCTGACCCAAGTCCTGCCCTTTAAGCAGTTCAAGCCCTTCAGAGAACAGGGCTTCCAGTGGCACCAGAGTTTGCCTGCTGGAGGGAGGTAACCTGTGCCTCTACACCACTTCTGGCTTAATGTGGAGGATAGAAGGCTAGGCACATTTGGACTGCTGCAGACCACAGGAAGCAGTGTGGGACTCAGCTTACAGCCAGCCCAGTGCTAGGGAGCAAAAACTGGGGGATTTTTGTCTTGTTTATCCTATATTCTGTGCAATTAAGACTGGTGCCTCTCTATCTGCATATCTGTTGGTGACTGAGTGGTTACAGCAGCAACCCAGCAGTGCACTTAAACACATGCTTAGATTTCTCTCCAGTAAGTTGTACACCTGGGTGTTCTGCTGAACCCTAAAGATTGTTTTGCATTTCTCTACAAATCCCTCTGCTCAACAAATGAACTCTTTTTGTTAAGAACATTGGATTCAGAAGCAATGGTTTGGACTGGGCTGGTATTCCTACGGGCTCTCAGAGAGAAGGAACAAGAGTCATCACCTCAGAGGAGCTAATAGCAGAGCAGAATATAAATTCTGTTGCCCAAAACTAGGTATAAAGAATTCTATACAGCCACAATACTGCGCACAAGAGCAAAAGGGATGGATACACCATCTTCAAGGAGTGTGATGATGGGGCATGATGCCCCATTGCTTTACAAGGCACAAATATGCTTACCTTTCCTTATTTTCTAAGGCATATCCCATTTTCAAAATTGAATTGCAGTGAAAGGCTTGTACAGTAGCTACATAATTTTTGAGGATGTAGTCTGAGGCCTCCTTCATAATTTCTGAAAATTTTATGTAGACTGAATTGCTCTTGAATATGTGAATGTGTAGAACCAGGCTCAGGCCCATGAGTTGCAGGTTAGTGCCTTATGTGGGAACAAGCACAGGGATCCTGCTCCACATTCACAAAGGCACTGTCCAGTCCAAAGGTGAACCTTTGTGGTTTGAAATACATCTTCCTTGGCTACAATGAGCAAAATGTGCAATTCTTTCATGCCTGAAACTGGCTGCACAGTAGCCAGCAGACCCTAGCATTTCACAGCTGCTGACAGCTCATCTCGGGGAGCAAGTGACTCCAGTGATACTAAAGCTTGAGTTATTTCCAAGAAAAAAAAAAAAACCAAGCATTTTTTAAAACACTAATTAAAAGCAGACTTGGGTTCCTAACACTAACTCATCCTAAAGATCAGGAGGAAAACAACTACCATAGATAGAAAACTCTGACAATGCTGTTGCAGACCAAAGTGAAAGGGTATGAGCAATTAAACAATCATTATTTCAATTACTGGCTTTCTTTCCTGATAAGCATGAGAAGCAGCAGTTAACCATCTGCCTTGTACAGTGCTGTGCTGCACAACATGGGAATGCCTTCAGCAGAAGTGTGCAGTGATTTGTGCTCACACACTGCAGTAAAAGAAATACTGAGTGGTAGAAAGGGAAATCTGCTGGGTTTTTTGTAGTGCCCCTCTGCCTGTACATATTCTTCCCTTTTGAATGTGCTGCTCTTGGTCAGGGCTGGCTCAGAGAGCCACTGTTGCATGAGATACATTTTCTTAGTCAAGTCCATGGGCAAAACTCTATGTCATTTTGCAGCCCCTACCTTAGGTAGAAGACCGTGTCTTCTCCTGAATTGTTTGTCTGTGACACATGCCCTTGTGACCTAGATGTGCTCTGAACTTCCAGCAGACCTTCATCTTAGTAATTTTGGAAGAGAGGAAGGCAGCCCTCTGAGCTCCTTTTGTGGAAAAGCTGCAACTCTCCAGGGAAGCCTTTGCAGCCACCGTCCCACACTCCCACAGCTCCCTGGAGAACATCTTCGACACACTTGTGAGCCCCAAGAACAAGGGTCTCTGTGGAAGATCCTCCAAAGCAAGACATCAGAAGCCACACTAGTCATAGCAGTCAGAAAGTAGCTCTAAGAGGAACGTGGCCTCTAAAGAGCTACTCTTTATTCAGGAGACATGGATCCTCCAATGTCCACACCAATATTAGGAAGGGCTGAAATCTGCAGAGTGACTCCTGCTTTACTTCCAGGCCCACGGGTCCCTTGAAACTCCCTTACTATGTTACCTCTCTCCAGATGGTGTCTCCTTGCTTTCCCAAAAAGTGGCAGAGGTCCTCAGGCGAGTTGGTCCGTGGTCAGAAATACGTTGCTTCAGTGCTGAAAATCACCATGTGCAAAGTGCCACCACTTCTTCCATACTTGCGGCTCACCTGTGGCAGAGACCAAGGACATTTAACACCAGTGGTGACAATTTAACCCTTGGATAAGGCATGTGTGTAAATACTCACTGTAGCAGCTGCTCCTGGTACTAGTTACTATACTCTTAGGGACTGGGGCTGTCCATACCCAATGTCTTGGTTGTTTGCATTACCAACATCAGTGCACACAAGCTGTCCCAGAAGATCAAGGATGCTGGGCAGCCTGGAGCCGGAGCACACAATTTTCAGTTTGCTTGGCACCACCTTGCATTTCTTAGGAAGTTTTCTTCACTGTGCCACTGCAGCAGAAAGGAAAAAAAAAAAAGAAAACAAAAGACCCACAGTTTTACAGCTGCCAAAGGGAAGAGGTCATTTTGTGCCCTGCTCTGGCACACTGACTCAAAGAGATGGAAGAAGAAAAGGCAGGACAGCAGATGGAATTCAGTGCTGCATAGTGGGTCAGCTAATGGAGGAAAAACAACTCTCTGAACAAGAAAGGCTGAAGCAATTATAGAACTTAGAGTGCACAAATAAGGGTGGTAACAAGAGGATAGTGGGATGGAAGAGGAGAAGGAGGTACTAACCAGGACATAAAATGCTGTGGGATCTGGACAAAGGCTTTTAAGCAGAGAGAAAATGCAAGAGCTCTACTGGAAGAAACAATAAGCTCTGGAAACAGAGACATGAATTCTCATAGGACTGGCTGGCAGTCCTTATGGACTGGTGGTACCACACTGTAAGATGCTCCACAAACCCATCATAAGGCAAGGTCTGCCAAAGGACCACCTGCTGCTCCAAGGGGGACAGCAAGCTTCCTTCGGTTATCCCTCAGTATCACCTTCTCCACATCTTGGCATCTCTCCCTGCACTGCAGCACAGAAGAGTTGCTCACCCTCCAGCTCTCCAGGGCAGAAAATACTTTAGAGAAGAAACAATATTTCCCTCCAAGACAAAGAGAAACTGGCATTGTGATAGTGGATACTGGTGTTGTGATCCATGCAAAGACAAAAACCTTTCAGTGCAGCGTGGTGCAGTTTCTGGGGTAGTCTGAGTGAAGGGATGAGGCTGGTTTTGGTGTGGGGCCCCGGGAAGTGGGTCGCTTTGGAAACTCAGTCACAGACTCCAGCAACGAGGTGCTGAACAATCACTGCTGCTCTTCCCAGATGCTGAGGGGAGAAAAAAAAGCCTTTGAGTGAAGAGTTAATTATAGGGATTGTATTCCACTTCCTACAATTAAGGGAACCCATCTGTAGAGATTTTAATTAGTGGAGATCTTATGGGGAGTTTCAGTTTGGCTGGAGGGTCTTACCGAGTGTACTCTGTCTCCTTGGTATTTTCTGCAGTTGTGCAGTCATGAGCATTTGCCATTAAAGACAGTGTTAGATGGCAATAAATAAGGAATGGACAACACAATGATTTTCATACACAGCAGATGTACGTATTTGCCTTTTCCCCTAACTCCCATCATCTTTCCCAAATTAATAGAACCACTAGCTACAAAAGTCTTTTTTTATTTTTAAAAAAATGGGTGGATGGTACAATTCATGTGCATGAAGCCATTTTTAAAAAATTAAATGAGGACATTTCGCCCTGTATACTAAATCAAACATAAAAGGCATAGGATGGGTATTAGGAAGAATGATCCAAATAAACTCCTTTGCTATCTAAAGCATTTTCATTCCATTGCTTTCCTATGTGTTACATTTAAAACTTATTAACATTACTGTTGATCTGTCAGGTTTTTTTCCCAGCTTCTTTTAGACATAGCCCTTTTTCTGCATTGACTTTTTTTTCCCCCAGTTTAACCCACTAAGTTTCTCGTAAATGCACCTCAAAATTAGCCGTCCAAAGAGACATCATGTATGTCACTTAGTAGGTGCCTAAGACACCACAATGCACTGAAGTTTGTGCACCCACAAGGAGTGCACAGCCAAAAGCTCAGATCACTGGGCATCTTCTCTTGCTGTCAGGGACTTTGGGTCTGCCCTAGAGATAAATATTCCTTCACTTACAAATTAACTGAAAGGTCCCACACTGCTGGTTCCTGCTGCAGACTACTTAGGTCTTGCTTGATTTGAATTATTCCTCGTGCCCTAATTATTCCTTTTGCCTTGTTTCCCCAGACACAGCTGAGGGAGTGGGAGCTGGCTGAGGGCTGAGAGCTGCCAGGTTTGCTGAACAGGCAGGGCTAGTAAAGCCCTCGTGTGAAGGGGGGAGATCGAGCCCTCCTGGCTCACCCTGCCTGCAAAATCAAGTCCTAACATAAAGCCCAAGGAAGTCATCAGGTCAACCAAGCATGACTGACTATCCTTTGGAAGACTCCATCACACACTGCCTCCACCTTCATCTTGCCTGATCTTAAGAAAACAAGGGTCTGGGAGTGAAACTCTCAGAAAGCAGTGGAGGCAGCAGCTCTGTGGTTGCTCGATGCTGCATGTTGAATGCAATGGCCCACATCCACCTGTGTTGCAGCCCAATCCAGACCTTCCTGCTGGGCCCAAGCTCAGCTATGTGTAAGAGGCTGCTCCCACAGGGAGGGTCATGGAGCAGGAGGAGGCTATTGCCCAGTGCTGTGGCCCCACAGATGCAGCTGGAGTAGTTTCTCCACTTATGTGTAGGTGCTTTGAATTTCCTGCTGCCTGGATCTTACTTCAGTTCCTTCTCATTTTTTTTCCCATTTTCAGAGACCATTTTTCATTCACTGTCTGTAATGAGACATTCAGTTCCACAGCAATATCCAACTCATCAATCTTTTCCTTTCAAGACTACTGCTGCTTTTACTGGTCCTCTGCTCAGGTTTATTATATACAAGGCCATACACACACACTCTTATATATATAGGTGTACAGAGCAGATTCTTTTCCCTTTTGTCTGTCTTTTTGTTCTTTGCTGTGTTTAAGTTGTTTGCAACATTCCTGTAATTACCTGGCCTCTGATTGTTTACAACATTCTTGTGATTACCTGGCCTATTGTTGCTTCTAACACTCTCTCTTACAGTCTCTCAGGAAAAGTATTAACCACATTTCCTGTCATTCCATTTCTCGTGCCATTCCTGCTTGCTAGCTGTTCATTGGGATCTACCTACTCATGCATAATTTTCTGGTGAAGTGTGCTCTGCAGCAATGAAGTATATCTATTCTGACCTTCAGAGAGTTAGTCTAAGGTGAATTCTTATTAACCTCAGATTACCATTTAAGAGGTTTTATAACATCTACCTTCCTAACAAGGTCTGCCGTGTTGCTTAGAGCCCCAGAAGACAGCTCTGCTTCCTCCCCTCTTCGTGCTCATTCAGCTCCCAGTGCAATCATTCCCAAATTTTCAAAGCCAAAAAGCTTTACATATTGTCTATTCTCCATCTCAATGCCTGGAACAAACCATGGTGGCTTTTACTACTCAGTCAAGTGTTACTGAGAATGTGGTAGATAGACAATATGCTATGCAAACCAGCAGGCCTTTGGGGGTTTGAGGCATGGAGCAATGCAACTTCTCCTGTGGGAGTGGTGCAGAAAAACAAACCAGCTGTCTGGATTGAAATCATGAGCAATTAAGAACAGTTTCAACTACCCAGAACTGAACTGTATAAATATTACACCCTACCTATTTTCACATGAAGAGTGGCTACCCATGAGAGAGCTTTACCTAAATCAGAGGGATGTTGTCTGAGGGAATCCTGAAGGTCAAGGGTTCAAGAGATATTTTGAAATTATCTTCTTAATTAGAAGCAGCACAGTCTATTCTTCTGTGTGTAGACAGGCACAAGAGCTACAGATCAAAATTAGAGAAACTGGAGGGGAAGCTCTGCCAGTGGGTTCTCATCATAAGAGATGGAATTCCAGCGGGAAGAGATCCCACCCTCGCCTGCCTCCGGCATCCAGTGGAGACGCCACAATCGTCAGACTGCAGTTATCATCAGAGAAAAAAGGGCCCATTCATCTATACTTGTCCCGGGAGAAGCAACTGGCTTGAAAATGAGTGCTCTTGCATACAAGAAAGATTTCTTTGGGTGGGGATGGGACCTAGGTTTCCTTTTTGAGGCACTGGATGCTGAAAGTAACTTGTGGATCATAATCATTGCCATGTTAAAATGCATCATGGTAGCTCTAGAGACAGAAACCCACCCCAGAGTGTCTGATAAAAATAGTTAAGATAAACGGGGAATGGAATCCACCACCACCTCAGTGAAGCCACAGGAATCTCTTTCCATTGTAAATATGCTCCATACAATGATGCCGCTCTCACAGGAGCGATAGTAAAACATAAATCACACTAACTAGTAACAGGACCCACCAAACAATGCAAAATGGCTCACAACTGAGGCTTGGCTCTGCATGCAGGGAATTGTGTCTAATCTTAGAGCATTTGCTAGGGCAGCCAGAGGAGAGACTCAAGGCTCTGCTCAGATCATGAAGAAGAAGACATAAGCCTGGGACACAGTCTCCACAGATAAATCACACACCTATGTATTTTATCGCTAGCTCGCTTATCGGAAGATTGTAAGTAGTCAGAGTGTCTAACAGCTGAGGTCCAGGTAAAGAGTACTGGAGTGAATTTGGGCAGGAGCTACCCTCCCATGGTACCTGCATGAAAGAGGCTACTGCCCATCAGTGCCAGATGAGAAATAGCTCAAAACTGAGACTCTGACTACATTTTGCTGTCATTAATTATTTATAAGCCATCTAAGTCTGATTTAGATCCTGAGGTCAGGTATGCAAATTTGAATTGGCATACTCCCATCTCCCACGGTTTCATTTTTTAACAACAGCAGTAAGAGAGAAGCAGCAGAGTGACTTCTTTCACCAGTTCACACTCTACCAGCCCACCAATTCCAAGGGATGTGCACACACAGCCTGAGAACCAGCCCAGGATTTTCTGTTGGCGGTTGTAAACTGTGAATTAGATGAAAGCTCATCAAGCAGTGCTGTTGTGGTTTCAAAATTGCATTAGTCTTCATCTGGATCCACAAATACAGGTTTGATTAGGGCTGTAAGCACATGACAAAATGCCTTGCAGTGCAAATGCTAAACAGCCATAAAGATAACATTTCAATAATTTTTCTTCTATCTACAGGCTTCATTTATTTGGGTGACATTTTATGGTATGGACTGTAAAACTGTAAGAAATATTTCAGACAATACCTTCAAACATGCACTGAGGTGATTTGGCATTACCAGCTGTGAGTTGATTATTTTTTGCATGTTTACTCAACACTTCTGACCTTAAACCAGAGGATTAAACCTGTGCTTTCCAAAGAGTGACCATTTACAGGCTCTAAGTCTTGTCTGGAACCCGCAAAGAGCCCTGTTAATGGCAGCTGTCTCCCAGTGAGCTGCTATTTGCTCGAGCCCAGGCAGCAACAAGAAACTAAGGACTGGTACTTAATTCCCCCTACGGTGACTTGGACCACAGTGGGGCAGGCCAGGTTACTCTGAGTGTTATCTGGTGTGTGATGTGTGCAAGGAGTGTGCAAGGAGTGTGCAAGGAGTGTGCAAGGAGTGTGCAAGGAGTGTGCAAGGAGTGTGCAAGGAGTGTGCAAGGAGTGTGCAAGGAGTGTGCAAGGAGTGTGATGCCCTGCAAATGGCTTTTGGTGCATATCCACCTCAACACTTTCCTTGCTACCCAGGAGCAGAGCTGGATGATGTAGCTGTTGAAGCTCACCAAAACACTTGGTAACCACTCAGCACCACAACCTCTGTAAGCACCTAAAATGAAGGCTTGTTCAGCCTCAAAACACATGTGACACAGAAAATCCCTCTTGCGAGTCTCGGCTTCTCAGGCAGAAGTCTAGCAACAGGAGCCACAGCAGAGGAGGTGACCCCTCATCAGTAAGTGTTGCAATTAGTAGTATTTGGAGTGACAAATAAAATCAAGGCCTGACTGTGCTAATTACAAAAAAAAACCCCAAAACCAAAACACACATGCAAATACTTTGCATGAGGCAAGACCCTTAAGTGCCCAGCCATGCTTTGCTGAGCTGGCTGAGTGCACAAGGGGGATGCTGAAGCACCCAGAGGGGCAGCTGCCCTGCAGAAAGGAGAGAAGCTGGGTGTGCTACCCCATAACTCTTCCCCAGAGGGGCTGGTAGTAGAATTGGGACCAAACACATCAAAATCCACAACCACTTGGAAACCAAAGCCCAAAGCGCTCGAAATATTTCAGAAAATCGTAACATTGTAAAACCTAAAATACCTGCAAGGATAATTTTCTCCCCTTCTGCACTCTCTCAAAAAAGGCTTATGTCATGAAAGGACAATTATCCATTTAGTCAAGACACAGCAAATGTTAAGTGTAACCATCAACCCTTATCTGCCAATGGACTTCCATTTCTTATCTGATTTTTTTCTTCTTTCCTTCACCTGGCTACTTTCCTTGCACCATCTCTTTAATTTTCCTTCTTCCCTCTCTGAGGTTTCTGCAAAAATCCTTCCCCACTTCCATCATCTTCCTTCCATCTATTTGCCAAGCTTCCTTGAAATGCCCTGCTCTTGTGTGTGTAGCAGTCACCCCGACGTCTGAATGCAACATTATTGATGTTTGCTGGTGCAAGGCATTCGTCAGAGCAGTGCTCTTTTTCTACCACTATCAGGTAAAGATGATTTTGCTTAAAAATGTTCCTAGTTTGGTCAGGGTAAAAGGCACTGAGAAACAAGTATAGTCCAGATAATTAAAGACCTTGTGATGACCACATGGTCTGAAGCTCTAGAAAGCCAAACAGACCTGAAGAAAATTCTCCCTCTCTGTAATTGCTGCCTATAAATTGCTCTTATTATTAATTAATGTGCTTACTAGCTACTCCCAGTCAGAATAATCATAGTTAACAAGATTATCTTCTTGTGCTTTGTGTAATTAGCAGGGGTAAGAAAAGCAGAGAAAAGTATAGTTTACCTTGCATTAGGTGCACAAGCTTCCACTAACCACAGATCCCTGGATGTGATCCTGCACAGTGGTTGCACTTTGGCATTTTGCAGCTCTTCTGAAAGAGTTTTGGTTTACGAAATTTGCACTAAGATGTCTTTCAAGCAAGCAAACAAACAGCATCCTGAAAAAAAGAATCTCCATTTGGGCATCTTTTCAATTTTTTTTATACCTCTCCCATTTTTCCATTCTGCAGGGGATTTTGTAAAAACTATTGAAATCAGATCTATTTGCATTTTTTAATTTAACATTGAATTAATTTTGCATCTGCAGTGCACACAATTCAAAAGCAGGAGCTTAGATCCCTTAAAATCAACATTAAAATGATCTCTCTGTCTGCTTAAGATTTCCATGTGGTTTTTGGATCAATGTAAATTTCCCCTCTACCCAGAAATTTTTACCACCTTTGAAAATAAAATTACTTAAAACATTCAAGTTGAAAGCTGAGGTAACAGCTGAAGTGTGAGAATTTCATTTGCTTGGCCTTTTAAGGGAGAGAATTCGTCCCTAAAGAACACTTTTCTATTGGAAATAAGGAGCACAAAGAGGAGAAAGGACATTCTCTTTCTAACCTGCTTCTTCTAAACTAATCTAATCGCTAATCTAATCTAATTTATAACAAAGCACAGCAACACGGCTGCCAGCAAGAGCCTGTGTAGGAAGGCCTTGGGAATGGGCAGAGACTTACCTAAGGCTGTTTAGCAGGTCTGTGATAGAGCAGAGACAAGAACCCGGATCTCGGGGGTCCTGGCTCTGTGCTCTGGTCACAAGTGTTCCCGGGGGCCAGAAACAGCCCAGGAAACATTGCAAGTAGGTAAAAGCTTGACTGTACTTAAAAACCGGCTTTTGGAAACAAGCTCTAGGCAAAGTGCATGTAAAAAGAGAGCGTATGTCTAAGCAGGCAAGCACACAGGGCAGTGTGTCTGAAAAGCAACTTTTAGAGTAACAGAATTTACTCAGAACAACAGAAATTGGTTTCTGATTGGGAAGCACAGAGTAGCTATTGCGCAGCACTTCTACCATTTCTATGCATTTCTCCTCTCTCAGCTGCTACCAGAATACTCTGGATGGCGAAGAGCTGATTTTCCCCCCCCCCCTCTCGGAACCCAGTTTCTCGCTCAAGGCCAACCCGCTCCTCCCCGCGCCCACAGCACCACCTGCAGACCGAGGGCGGGCAAGGCGCCGGCGCCGTCCGGCACCAACAAACCACCCCCGGGCTTTCACCCCGGCAAGTCTTCAGCACGAGTCCGAAACACAACTCCGCAGGAGCTGCTGCGAAGAAAATTAACGCTACCCCAGCCAACATCGGCACAGACATTAGGAACTTGAAGGCTTTTGTGTCTTACCTCTTGAGCATCACTTTCGGCAGCCCAAACGACCGGCATCCAGTTCTCCCGGCGTTTGCAGACAGCTGCAGCCAGCGCTGCCCGGAGGGAAACCAGGCTTCAAATCATCACCCGGGGGAGTGGCAGCACCTGGCTGCCTTTGCAAACTGCCTTTTCCTGACCAGGTGGGGAAGTGGTAAACTGTGCGTCAAAGCTCGCTGCTGCTCCCTACTCCCGTCAACAATAGGCAGTATTTCTAAGTTACGGAAAGGGCAGTGACGCTGATCTTCAACAGAAAACAGTCAACTATGTCGCTGAGTCCAACACAAAACTAATTTCTGATTTGTAACTAACAGGTGGTTCTCATTCCACTTTAGCCCAGGATTCCCTCTGCAGGGCCTTCGCAGGTTTGCTCTCAATTTAATACCTTTTGTTCCCCTCCTTTACAAAACCTCTGTAAGCAGGTAGCACACTATGAAGCAGACCACACAAAGTCCCTTTGGAAACAGTTTCTGAAGGCTTGAAGATGCTTGAAAGTTGGGGGTTTTTTTGTTGTTGCTTTTTTTTTTCCCCCCATCACAAATATCGGCTAGTTGTCCTGCATACTTCCAGAGTACATTTTCCTGGTATTTGGTTTCCAAAAACTATCAGTCTGCAACACTCCTTTCCCCATCTCCTACCAGCCCAAGGAAGGGCCAGCTAAATCCCTTGGGAACAGAACTTTCTTGAGGAATACTTTAAGCTCCATTTCTGGAGGAGAGGTCTAATAAGAAACAATATCCTGGCCTTTATCCATCCTGGATTTGTAGCACATGTCCAACTCCTTCTTGAAAAATCACAAGGGGGTGGGGGGACAAACCCCCCACATGGTACAATGGTTTGT
This sequence comes from Manacus candei, assembly GCF_025592945.1. Classification (NCBI taxonomy): domain Eukaryota; kingdom Metazoa; phylum Chordata; class Aves; order Passeriformes; family Pipridae; genus Manacus; species Manacus candei. The sequence continues at coordinate 9,964,220 of NW_026138066.1, forward strand.
CATTCCTGTGCAGCCAAAGCCTTTGCCTTTTCTTATTTTTTTTTTTTTTTGTGGTCAGCAAGTACTAGGTGGGAGGGGAAGAATTTGAGGCAAAGGGCTTTTATGAAGTTATTGCTACTCTGAAGGCAACTTCTCCCCTCTCTCACACTAACCTAATTACACATTGTTTCTTCCCCTGCAGTTGGGACAGCAGAACTCCTTCACGCTGGCACACAAGTGAAACATCATTGCCACGGATTTTCATTGCTAATCTAAGGACTTGCCAACACGAAGAAGAGGAACAATCCCCTCAGCAGTTAAGGAGGGGAGAATTAATTTACCACAGAAATAAAATCCTTGGGACATTTCTTCTTTCGCCTATTGAACTTCCAGACTGGTTGAGGGGAAAGTAATATTTAAGTGTACGTTTTTACCTTGATGAAGTTTCTCTGTGGGAGCTTCATAGCTTATTCATTCAGAAAACCTAGGTGGAATATTACATTTAGATGATATGATTTCTTTTTAATATAAGTCAGCAGAAAAATTCAATATGATCTTGACAGAATCAAATACTTCCTATAGTACTTTTTTTCTTTTTCAGACTACTTAAATGAACAAAAGAATTGTATATTCTGCTGATTACATATGTCCCTAGAAAACCCCTCCATTCTACTTGGACTGATCTGTGAAAAATACTTAGCATCTGCTTCTCAATTCTCACCATTTTTTTTTTCTTCAATATCAATCAAAGATTCTCTGCCTCAAGACAATAAGCCTATGTTTTCTTATTAGTATTTTTAATTTTGCTAGTGTATACAAAGCAGTACATAGAGATATTTATATTAATAATTATAATCTAAAAATCTAGTACCATGGCAATTTATTCTGATGCAAGTGCCCTGCTACATATGTTGTCAAACCACAAATCTAATCTGAATTTTAAATGGACACAGGGAAGTGCCCTATGTCTGGAAGTAACCAATGTGACACTAAGAAAAAGATAGTTAACTCCTCCCACTTTAGAATTAATAATTAACACAAATTAATTAATACCAACCATATTAATTTTAACAAAGGCAAGTGCTGGGTTCTGCACCTGGGATGGGGCAACCCCAGATGTACAGACAGACTGGGGAATGAGGTGCTGGAAAGCAGTGCCACAGAAAGGTACCTGGGGGTCCTGGTTGATGGCAAGTTGAACATGAGTCAGCAGAGCCCTGGCAGCCAGGAGGGCCAACCCTGTCCTGGGGGGCATCAGGCAAAGCATCTCCAGCCAGTCGAGGGAGGGGATTGTCCCACTCTGCTCTGCACTGGGGTGGTCTCACCTTGAATATTGTGTGCAGTTTTGGGCACCACAATATAAAAAGCCTCTAAAGCTGTTGGAGAGCATCCAAAGGAGGTCCATGAAGACGGTGAAGGGTTGAGGGGAAGCCATACAAGAAGCAGCTGAGGTCACTTGGTGTGTTCAGCCTGGAGGAGACTGAGGGAAGACCTGATAGCTGCCTACAGCTTCCTCAAGGGGGTAAGAAGGCCAGGCACCAATCTCTCCGGTCACCAGGGACAGGACCCGAGGGAATGGCATGAAATTGTGTCAGGGGAGTTTCAGGTGGGATATTAGGAAATGGTTCTTCACCCAGAGGGTGGTTGGGCACTGGAACAGGTCAGAGTTCAAGTGTTTGGACAACATTCTCAGGCTCATGGTGAGACTCTTGGGGCTGTCCTGTGCAGGGGCAGGAGCTGGACTCAGTGATCCTTCAGGTCCCTTCTAACTCAGGGTATTCTAAGACTGTAATCTGTGCACCCACTCAAGTAGGTAACTGACCTAGTTATATGCAAAATGTAGCAATTCATACTGGGTCTTCAGAGGTGTTAATGGTCTGAAAAAACATTTAGATATAACTTCTTAACAACTGAGACAGTACTGACTGAGAATTCAGCAAATCTGAAATGAACATCCTTGCAGAGCAGCAAATTAGCTGCAGTGCAGGAAAGACTTCCTGGCTATCAAGCAAATTATAATTATAGCAGGGAAAAAAAAACCAAACCAAACACCTGGATTTTGGAGAAACACTTAATAAATACATTGGTGAAAAACATTTAATGGTCAGAATACATACATGCATGCAGTTTCAAGAAGAAGGTCTGGATAATTTGAATAGTGTTTTGCTTCAGTATCATGAAATTTGAAGTGAAAGATAGCATAGTTCACTGTTTATCACTTCTGAATTTCATCTAAAAAGTGTATTTCCCTCCTTTTTTCCAGAAACAGTTTTGTTTGGAAATATGTACTGGAGCAATAAGAATACAAAAAAGACAAACATATGTATCTATATATACAATTTTCTTTTATTAACAAGGTATCTCATTACTGAACAAGGCAACTGAGAAATACAAGGACTGGACATATACATGTACAGAATTGTACAACTCGACTAAAATTGGCATATGTTTTATACACAGATGTGATTAAATCATGTTACAACTCTACTGTATTTGATTAAACACAGTCCTAAGCACTTACATTGGGAAAATATGAAGTTGATCATACAGAGCTCAAGTATGGAATCTAAAAATAATAACAATTTAAAAATTTCAAAACTTTCTATGTTCATTGGTTTTACAGAACAGCACTACAGCTTTTCCTACTACCATATACATGAAAGATTATCAAAAATATATTGATGGGTCTATCGCTAATCATGAATATTTATATTTACAATAAGTTAGCAAATTCTTCACCAAATACTTTATATACAAAACTCAATTTGCCCTTTGTGAAAGAGTCATTAAAAAGTTAAAAACCATAGAAATGCCAGTTAGAAATAATGCATTCCAAAAATTGGACTTGTTTACATCAACTGAGAACAATTGAAAATAATTTATGAAAAAGTATGTCATTTTAGAACATGAACTCTCACAACACTTTAGTTCCAATACAGAGTAGCAGGAATTTTGTCCCGTGTGTTCTTTGAGTGGTAAACTTCTTTTCCAATAAAGCTGCAAGAAAAAAAGAAAAAAATATTCTTAAGCAGTTTAATGTGAGTCTTTGAAGAAGGTAGAAGTAATTCAAGGGACCAAAATTCTTTCCCCCCTTCTCAGTGCAGAAAGCACTGTCCCCATTTGTATAAGCCCAAATACTCAGCATTCTTATTTCTCACTCCCTAGAGGCTAAAAGGGGGGGGTGGGGCGAGAGAAAAGAAAAAAAAAAAAAGAAGAGAAACCCAACACAAGCCTCTGTACTTTAGTTCTATTTAGAAGTGCATATCCTTTTGCCAGCAGTGTTTTTGAGTGTGATCTTGCTGATTTTTGTATTGACTATAATGCTTTTGCAGCATGCTTTGAGCACCCCTAGCAAAATCAGCCTTCTCTGCCAACTGGAAACCCCTCCAACCTGTCTCTCAATTGAAAAAGAGCTTAGACAGGAACCAGATGTTTGCTCTGCAGGTACTTCTTCTACACAGACACGAGCACCTAAGGAATTCTGCAATACAAAACATGGATGCTGAATGAATCTACACATACTAAGGATTAGACAGCTGTTGAAACACAGACTCTCTTGGAACTACATTCCATTCAGGCCCATCCAAGAACCAGAAATCAGCTTGAGAACATAGAAGCACAGTTTACAGGGCTTCCAGTAAGTGAGAAAACAGCAGATGGATCAATCACTAAGGTCTCACCTCAGTTTTTCAATTGACAGCATTATGGAAACAATGCTGTGGTTCTGCACTGAATCAAATCACTACAACACAATTGTTCACAATGCACCACAGTAACTTCTGACAAAATGCTGACGCCACATAACAAGCAAAATTAGATCTTGCTGTCAAATCCACATGAAGTAGACTGAATTTCCCTTTTTACCTCTAGAGATGCTAAATGCATCTCCTATACTTGCTCTATGGAGTCCCTATCTTCCAATTCCAACAAAGTTTCTCCGTGTGCTATTATCTCACCTTTTGTGCTAGTCTTACCTTTCTTCAAACTCCATAATGACCAACACTCCACTTACTTTTTAAAAAAAGATAAGGATGGAATGACATCTCAATAACCTTTAATCCACACAGCCACACTCCTAGTTTTAAATCCTGTCTCCTCTTGCTTCAGACAGTCCTCCCTTCTTTGGCTTTCCCCCTAAGCAGTAATTCTTTAACTTAACTTAGTCTTAATTCTTTTCAGGTCATCTTCCTTGTTCCTCTCAAATCAAGCTCACTGGGGAGGGGGTATAACATCTTTGGGTTTCTCTTTTCTCTATCCTATTCCCAAGTAACATTATCCAAAACACAAAATCCAGTTATCTTCTCTATGCTGATGATTTTACACATAGCAAACTCCTTCTCCAATTTACCGCTTCTCTCCATATGTTTTTGCACCTGTTTGTGTGTATCTATCTACAATGCCTCCTTCTCCAAACTCAAGTCCTTTTCTCCACAGCTTGACAAACTTCAGCAATCTGAGTACCCTGCTTCAATTACAGACTAATGACAAATGCTCACATCTTCAAATCGCATTTGTACCTACATCTTCACATACAGTAACTACACCAGCATTTTACAGGTTTTTGGCAGTCTCTCTCTAAAACATGTTCTGCTTAGTCCACTTGTATGTCTAAAACTGTAATTCAGGCCATGAGCTTTTCCTTGTAAGTTGCCTTAGTCTTCTGATTCAGGTCACCGTACATTCACACAAACAGTACTACTGGTACAACTCAGGGTGAGATGTGGGAGCAGAGGGTAACTGAAGCTACTTAAGCAGCTCTGCTAACATGTAAAACCAGTCTATCCATCTCCCTTTCATTAACACCTGGATCTGTGTCTGATAATCTTTAGTCTGGCTCTATTTTTGTAACTACTTCCTATTTCATAGTTCACAAACTCCCTTAGAGCCAGGATTTTGTAGTTTGTACAGTACCTGGAACAGAAATATTCACAGCAATAATTTAGGATCCGGTGCACTGCAGTGACATGAATGTTATCATAGACACAAAATCTGTACAGAAATTTGATAACTTTAAGGTGTCTCAGATCTTACCAGTTTAATTTGTGCTCTGTCGCTGGACTTTTGGTCCAACGCTCTGAGTATCTTCTTCTGGATTTGGGCGTTTCCCTGCACTAATGCCAGTACCAAGGGCCGTTCTTCCTGATAATTTAAAATCAGTATTTACATTAAGGCTCTATTGCACCTTTATATAGTCAGGAAAAGTGGTTTGGGTTTTTTTTGTTGTTGTTTAAATTACCTGCTTGCAATAAGTGTGATTGCTGACTGTCTCCGTGAGCATAGTGTAAGATACTACTTGCTTGACAGTAACCTGTTCAGATACAGTAGATATTTATTATAATAAGTAAAATTTAGAACTGCAAGCAAGTGTACAATTATGTTCTTTACAACAACAAAAAGGAGCCAATTGATTTATTTTCCATCTTCAAGAAAAATCCTGCCAGAAACCATCCTGAATGCAGAATAGTTCTTACGCAAAAGAAAAATAAGCCTCACGGCAGCCCACAGCAGTTAAATATATATGCACTTATTTATGCAGAGTGAACATTAAGTGCCTACATATTTGTGCATTATATTTGAAACAAGCAGAATGTTTATACGTCCAAACACTTTAATTAAGTTTAAATAAATTATAACATTACTTCTGCCAAGTCTCCTCATCCTCTTTATTATTTTGTTATTGCAATACTAGTGAATCTTAGTTGTGGAAAAATAAAAAAAAGCAAGTGTAACTTAAAAGAAAGACGCAAACTTTCTTCAGATTCACGTAAACTATCTACTGGCAACCTTGAAACTCAGTGTTCTGCATAAATAGTGCCATTAGCAGAAGCAGTTGCAAGGTTTCTTGTTCTGAACAGTTGCGGTGTTCCGGTTACGTTCTGGATGCTTAAACAAAACACAGATTACAGTACTTCGTGATCAGTAAACACACCACCTCTGTTACGACTGCAAGGAAAAATAGTTGTGTTAAATTTGATTGCAACTTTGATCTAACACAAACCACAGCTTAAGATTCTGTATAGTTAAATTAACAAAAATTTGCTTCCACAATATGAGAATATCTACACAAAACTATGGAAATTGACTGTATACGGAAAGAGTGGTAGTGAAATCCAAGAAAAGATAACATACAAATTTTGCTATCCAGTACACAAGGTGGACTTCTTTTTTCAGTATCTTTCATTTGCAGTAGCCTAGGATAACGTTTATTATTTTTTGTTTAGTCACACTTGTGATCCCTCCCACTCAAAACATACAAACACTGCTCACTTTAGAGATAAAAGTGACAAGACAAGCAAGTTCACTCTAAGAAATAATTTTTATGTTTCAAGAACAGAAACAAGGCCAGTTCACGTTGTAGACAGCAACTGTCACCCAAAATCTATCCATGCTATTTTGATGTTTTGCCTGGTTTTCCACAGTTGCAAGGATTTGGAGATCCTCTACAGACAGGCACTGCCATAATACCTTGCTGCTGAATTCCACTTGCTCCTGTATGAGAGTCTCCCAGGGCACATGACTGAACAACTGTATGACCATCACCAGTTCCCAGCTGAGCTCCTGGAGAGGCAGGGAAAAGACTTAAACATAACAGAAGATACAATTCCAGTTTTGGAATTTAAAATGGAGGGGGTGGGGGGTGTTCCCCTCTCTTCAAGAGGTAGACTTCTTACTGTGGCCTTTTTTTTTTTTGTCAAACCACCCCAAAATGGGTCCAAAGCTCTAATGCTTTTGTCTTTCCAAATTCAGATGAATACACTGTAACCTGCTACAAAAGGAATACATTTTCTGATGTGAAAAGTATAAGTACATGTTTACATTTCAGTGTATATGAAGGAGAAAAGAGTGCACATAAAGTTTATTTTTTAAAACTAAACCCTTCTTGTCTTCTAAATCTTTTGAACTTATAAAAGTTCAAGCACCCAGCTTTAAGGAGTCTAGACTTTAAATCTTCAAGAGGAACTGTTCTGGCTAAGAACAATAAGCTCAATCTTCTTCCACAACATGCTTCTCACCTGGACTAAAGCCTACAGAAAATATAAACCCAGTAAATTTTCAGTTCTGCTGTATCCCTGTACAATAAAGAGTCCAAGGTGTACACAATACTGAACAGTCTTAATCCTGTTCTTTTTTTTAGTAGCAATAAATTCCAGTAAGCAATCTAATGCCAGCATCAGAAAACTTTACAAGTTCAAAGTTCTGACTTGAAAGTTCACAAGTCGCTCCTTATTATAAGTGTCAGGATGCTTACAGACTTCTAGGAGAAAATCAAACTGTTTGATACATGTTAATAAGTAATTTTTAGAGGGGAAGAAAACAGGTTAAAACTTCTTACATATTTGAGATTAAAAAATAATTTGAAGATGTCTCTATACAAATACTATCAAACAGTGAGTAAATTTGAAAATGTTTCTGACTTGCACTCAAAACTGTCTAGTGGAAACAGTTCTTTCTTACAATACATAATGGCAAAGGAATTATAGAAGTTCGTGTGGTTCCATTCCAATAATTCTATGTTTTGAAAGAATTTGACTGACCTCCTGTACTACCACAACCAGAAATGCTTTCTCCTGGTGAATAGCCCATTAGGCCACCATTTCCATTTCCATTTGGATTAGAAGGCACTGTTGCAAGAAGACCTAGGCAACAAAATAAAATATATAAAGAAATACAGCAAAAAACCAGAGTAAGCATAGCATGCTTTTTTCCTCATGATAGCTATTCTCCCCCCTCACCTTGAGTGATTTACCTTTATAAAAGGAGAACACCTCTCTGTCTTGCCTGCTTCTGGGATCTTCCCAAGTAATTTTAGTTCACATTTGCATAACTTTTCCAATATTTCTTAGTTACACGTACTCAATATGTTCCATTACAGTGCAATGCATCCTTATTCAATATCCAATACCTGAACATACTCCCTGCTCACACCTTGCTCTGAGCAGTACAAATGCACATGGTTTACCTCTCAGAACAAAGGGGAAGAATGATACCAGGGGATGCATTGATACCTATTCAAGCAACACCATTTGCAAATGCAAATACAGTATGGTTGAAGTTATGAACCACATTAAATTTCTAATCACTGATATTAAAACCTATCTATACAAGAGTATCAGAATGCACAGAAGGCCCAGTTTAACCAAAATACTTCCAAAAACCCACAGAAAAAAATTCAGGGTAATATTTGGAAAGAGGCACTCCCCTCAAACTTCTTTCCTTTCTTGATTACATATAATATTTTCATTTATTTGGATACACAACCCTGGTCACCACTCTGAGCTTACACCTTATTACCACTGTCATGGGACTAAATTATTAATTGCTAGAAGATGACAGAAATTTTCAAATAAAGCTAATAGTCTATAACCATACCCAGTCCTCTGTATCGTGAAAGCTGCTGGTAGATTTGTTTCATCCTCTCAATATTCAGACGGCTTGCCTCTGCGTGGTTTACCATTGGTTTGGGATAATTAACTCCTATAATACATTTTGCAGCCTTCTGGATGCTTTCTGGGGCATTCCAAGGATCATAGATGTATTTTGCAGGGAAACCTCTAAGTACTGGCAAATAACGTCTTAAAAAATAATAAAAGGGTCACGTTAAGTATAAAGCTACTTGACATTATAAGTAACATCCATGAATCAATCACTGCAATTTCTGGATTGTGAGTTACCTGATATAATCCCCATTTGGGTCTGTTCTTCTGCCAAAACCTACTGGACAGTAGCAGTGAAAAAACTGCTGAAAGAAGGAACTGCAGGATAGCCACATCCAGCTTCCAGCATTCACACTCCAATCTGCATCAAGTAACAGCTCTTCAAACACCTTAGGAGATTAGAGCAACAAGTTAGTCTGAACATGACACACCTTCAGGACACCTACTTTTTCATTATTTTTTCCTGAGTTTCTGATTTCAGCTTTCTTACCCGGCAATATAAACAGAATGCTCAGTATGCAATTGCAAATACTTACCTAAATGCTAAACGCAAGAAAAAAAGGAAAAAATAATTCAAGAACAGGCTTTTAACCTGTAAGCAAACTTGTAAATATCTCGAAAAGCTACACATTCTTACACAAAAACAGCCTTGAAAAATAAATCCCCAAAGGATGGCTGGAGCCTGACTGCTTGCAATTGGCATTTGCTATTTTCAGAAGAGTTGCTTCATCACATCACAATTTAGTAAGCTTTGCAAACTTCCAGAAAACAGGGAAGGTACAAAGTACAAATTTAAACTGTTGGTCTGAATACCTCAACTTGCACGCTCTCACTATGTGAGGAATCCCAAGAGTAGAATTCAAGAGTTTCAGGGTAACACAAACATTCAGAAGTTGTGTTCTTGAAGGCCAATAGTTAATCTAGTAGGTCACAGTTTTGAGAATGCATTCTTAAATTCCAAAGAAACCATCATCTTTCTTCATGTCTCAACATCTTACTACTGCCATCCAACTTCCACTAATATTAATCCTATGCAAAGTCTAAATAAGACAATACCATTAAACAATAATCTCTCTCCATATATTCAATAAGGCATTCATTCCACAGTATACACTGAATAAGTGTTACAAAAGTATCTTTGTCTAAATATCTGCAACTATTTGGAAAAAACAGTCTGTTTTGAAAAAATAAGATTTATCTTAAAAACATTTTCAAAAAACATTTTAAATAGAAAGTGACTCATAATGCAACAAGATCTTCAGGCATTAAGTGTTAGCACACAGTTGTTCCACTAGATGCTGCCATGTAATAAGACTCTGGAAATAACATCACGTGGAAGGCCAGATTAACTTTTGCAAGCTATGGACCACTGTACAAGCCTGGGCCCTCCATATATCTGTATTATTGCAAAAGGAGGAACAAGTAGTCATTTATCTGTATTATCAGCTTTGTTGTTGACTGACTTATAAACTGCAAAAGGAAGATTCCTAAAGCAGCTTATTTTGTTGTGTAACCAATTTATTTTTAAATGAACAATGTTTGCTTACAACTGATTTAAGGAAGATAAAGTTTCCTAAGAGTATATACATACATAAACATGAGGTCAGAATCCTGATGGCAAGTAAGTTCTCTTTTAGGTTAAAAAAACAATTGTTTGATTATCAGATTTTCATTGATTATGATTGCTCAGTAAAAGATGTGCTACCTTTCTGAAAATGTAACACTGATTCAAAGGCTGAGATTAAATCATTCCATTGTTTTCTTCAGAAGACTGACATTTTAAATTTGAACTTCAGCATCTCTTAGATACTTGCATAGAATTAATTGCACTGAACCTTCAGCCAAATCATGTTGCCCTTACTCACACTTCTAACACTGGGCAAAAGGACAGAAATTGCTGAAAGGACATTCTCAGCTTTTAGTTTTCTCCCTTTAATTCTCGTAGTGCTTTCCCTTTGCAGGGAAGCAGACGCAAGATGGGAACAGTAATTGTTCACACAAAATGATTGGAAAAAAATCTCAATAGTAATCCATGTTTATTTGCCAAGATTTAGGAGGAAATCTCAAATTTAAAAGAATTTCAGACCTATTATGACTGCAAGAAACACTTTAATATTCCAATATAAGGGGGCATTTGAGAGGCAAAATTTCAGCACGACTGATTTAGTTTTGCCCACAGTTTAAGGTTTAAATTTCAACTTACACGGCACAGTAACAAACAATTCTAGAATGACAATCAGAAACTCTAATAGGCACTTTAAGAAATTCAAGAATAAGAAATACCTTCATTCCTTCTTCCCAGCTTATCCAGAGGTCGCCTCGAGTCAAAAAGCATGCTACAGCATGCCGGGCTAAATGGTGGATCCAACCTTCTTGACGAAGCTGTGTCATAATTGCATCGATCCACGGAAAACCTGTCCTGCCTTCTGCCCATTTGGCCAAAGCCTCAGGATTCTTATCCCATGGAATTTGAACACAGATAGGATTCCCCTCCATTTTATCAAACCGTGGATTGTTAGTCGCCGCTGTGTAGAAAAACTCACGCCATAACAGCTGGCCATAGAGGGAGAGGGGAGGGGAGCTGTTCTTTTTTACCTGCAGATCATCATGAAATAAAAACATTTTATTAGGAGAAGTAGAGGAAAATCATGGCATCTAAGAATATGCAGCTGACTACACAGAAATCCTACCTTTTTGTACAGATCCGTTAACTTGAAATAAAACAGACGACAGGACAAGCAGCCAAAGCGGAGGTAGGGACTAAGCCCTGTAGGACTTGCCAGAAGGGAATTTGCATTCATTCGTGGTCTTTCAAAGTTTGCTACCCAAGCCTTAAGAAGACAAAAGCCACACAGCAATATCAGACTACAGGCTATGTAGCAACTTAGAAGGGGAGAAATCATACACCGTCTCTAACCGAATCCAAACAGTGCACAGATGATCATGTTACCTACAACATCCAGGGGTTCCTTCTGGATCAGTGGAACCTCTGGAAGGTAATCCATCTTAATGCAGAAGGCACGAACTGTCTTCCAGACCTATCTGTCCCTTTCTTTTAAATACATTGGAAACCTAGTCAAACTAGCTTTCAGAGGAATTCCTCTTCAAAATTATAAGTGGTATGTTTCAAATGAAATTACCTCAAAAAAAAATTCTTTTTAGTATAAAATAGTAAAACAGACTTTCTCTAAAATTCAAAGACAACCTGCTATCATCTTCTAAAACTAAGAAACAAACTATTGATTTATATCATTATATTGAGGCCTGAAGTTTGTGGGTTAGATTTTTTTTTTAACAGGACTTGTCCAAATCCCTTTACATTTCATAGCAAAGAGTAATTACGTTTCCCAGACACTTTTGAGATGATCTGAAGCACACCTTTCGTTCTAGATGCCTTTCCAGTCGTGTGAGAGCTTCTGTTTCTCCCCCTGGCCATACTGCAGAAGGCAGACCATCTGTATCAAATCCTGAAAGACAAATTGAAATAAAGAAATTCCTTGTTTGCTTATCCTGTAGGGCAACAAAATTCTAGCATATTGATACTTGACTATTTTACTGTGTCTTGAGGAAAACCCTAAGTTGGACACATGTAAAAGTATAAGTTTTAAAACAGGATGTAACCAAATCTTCTCAAAGCACATCCAATACCTCTAACTTGCAGCAAAATTTAATTTTTACTTTTACACTTACATTAATATACATTACAAATTTTACATGCTGAATGGTCTTACTGCAATCCCACTTTTTCTGTGGTGTTTTTTTTTTTTTTTTTTTTTGGTAAAAGGTGACCTTTCTATCATTTTCTGAATTATTTGCAAGTTCTCAGCTTTGCAATATGCAGGGTAACCAAAATTACAACTATTTTACTTTAATTTATGGAGTTGATTATCCTTTTTTGTTCCTTTTGTATGTCATAACTGTATTGGTATAACAATTAACCACAAGTAGGATCTCTCTCATTGTTATTTTAAGTGGTAGATTACATCTTTCTTGTTTCATAATGTCAAAGCAATCCTAGAACATACCCAGCTCTTCAAGTGATGGCACACCGTATTTCTCATCATGGTCATCAGAAACTGGAGTGGTACATTTTTTCATTACTTCTGGGGTTATGGTCTCCACAGGCATCTCCAGTGGTTCCATTCGACTAATGAGGGTCTGAAATCGCTTGTAAGTCAGAGGAGGCTGCCCTCCATTTAACTCTATTATTCTGGATTAAAGAAAAAGAAAAAAAGCAAAGGGGCATGTCAGATAATAGTATTTAAACATTTTGTTTTATAAAATATACACAGCAATACACACAGAAATATCTCTTTATCTTCCTCTAGCATGCTATATAAAAATCACAGATACACATGGTAATCCAGACACTTTGAACTTTATTTTTACCATCTTTTTTTCCCCTCTAGGGAAACATAAATTAACTGTTTATAACCAATTCAATTTTCTTCATTCCTCATGCATGAGGAAGTAATGAACATGGACAGTTCAAGGCAAAGAAATAAAAGACAAATAATAAAAGAAATAATAAAAGACAATTAATTAACATAAACATTATATTCAAAAGAACCCCAAATTAAAACTGCATTTCGGATACAGTTACATATAATTCTTTGGAGTTCCAAATTCTACTCAGTATATAATAAAATTTGGATGGATGAAAAGAAACATAAACCAAATTTGTAGTTTCCCTAATTATAAAGTGCTCTGTGTAGAAAGTAGCACACAATACCTAAACAAATACTACATAAAACTCTAAGTTTTTCTTTTTTCTTTTTAAAAGCAGAGGTAATGGTAACTTACTTGTCTAGGTCATATAATGTATGGGAAATCCGAACAATGACCTCCACTCCAGCTTCACTAGCCAGTTTTTTAATAGCTGCATCTCTTTCCTTCCCAAATGGTTCAGAATCATACTCAATTGAAAGTTTTGCAATGTTCCACTCCTACAACACAAACCAAAAATGTGGTCCTTCAGCAACTCAGCTGCATGACGGAGGGTGAGGGGAAGGAGAACTGGAAGGACAGGGGCAGAATGGAACACCAGCTACTATCTGCAGGTAGTTATCAGAGATACAGAAAGGTCCAAAATACATTCAGACACCCAGAATAGCAAAACCAAAGTCCAGCTTTTTGGCATCTAAGTAGGAATCGGGCATAAAAAAGCCTCCATCTGTTCTATTACTGTGGGTGCACACAGTAACAGGACTACTTCTGTGCAAATTTTGAAAATTCATCTCTAACTTTAGGATCCATATACCTTGAGACACAACAGAAGGGAAAGATGACACCTTCTGAACATTGATCAGCAGCAGTGTCTTGCTCTGCAGAAAAGCTTTTTACATGTGCCTGTCAACTTCAACAGCAGAACTGAAGTTTCAGGGGCAGAGGGCAGAAATACTGCCCTGCCTTCAAATCAAACACAATGTACTTACTTTACCTTTTCGATATCCCTACTCCTCACTCAGACAGTCTTCAAATTCTCAATTAGAAAAAGAAAAAAAAAGGCTGTCTCCTAAAAAGATAGTGCCTTATGCCTTGAAGTCTAATATCCTTTATGTCACGGATGCTTTTACTAAGCCCAACAGTCACAGGTGGGGAAAAAAGAAGTGAACAAAGGGATCAACTAATGGCTAAAGCTTCTGCAACAGTAGAAAATTGGAAAGCTGAAGTATGCACAGAATGATCCTAAAAAGGCATCATGCCAATTGAACTCAAAGAAATACCTTTCTAATCCCTCAGAATCTTAATCACTTGATTTAAATACACAAGCCAGAGTATTTCAGAGAATTGGATTTAGACTAATGAGACAAGGGCACTCAACACTGTTCACCTGGGGTGTTATTTCATTTTCAAACTCTAGCTCTCTCTTAGATGAAGCCCAGCCCCAAGGATAGGCAATTCCAAGGAGTGCTGGTTCTTTGAAAGAAGGTTCTGTCCAGCCTTAAGTCTGCCAAGACTAACCCAGCAGGCCTTGAATCCTCAAGCAAACTCCTACACCATCATAGGTGTAGGAGTTTATTTCCCATTTCATAATGTAAAACCACTGTTGCAGCAGATAGTCTTCTACATCTTTCTTTCCTCTGGCATATTGAAAAGACGACCATAAAAAATGTGTCCAAGAGCCAGAGTCACGTCCTGAAAGGAGTCAAGGAACTCCGAGACAAGTGCTACGTAATGTGAATACACCCAGATCACATCACCACGAGCTAGACAATTAGAAGTAGTATGGACACAAATAATCTTGCATATACTGCTGGATGCTTTTAGCAACTTGATGTGTTCAAAATATTAGTGATTATTCCAATTCTATTTCCTTTACTGAGCCAGAGAGCAGCCCAGAACAAACTGAAGAGAATGAGGCAAGAGCAAAGTGGAGATTGGTGGCTGTCTTGGCCACAGCGACCACAAGGTGATTAAAATCTCTGTTGACAGAAGGAAAAGTGCTAGCAAAGCCTCAACTCTGGACATGAGGAGAGCAGACTTCAGGCTGCTCAGGGAATCAGTAAGTAAGACCCCCTGGGAAAATGTTTTTATAGGTGCTGGGGTCCATCAGTGCCAGTCACTTTTCAAACATCACCTCCTAAGGGCACAGGAGCAGGCAATTCCCAAATGCTGGAAGTCAAGCAGGCGAGGCAGAAGTCCAGCTTGGCTGAGCAGGGATCTTCTCTTGGAAATAAGGCAAAAAAAAAGGAAGGTGTATGCCCAGAGGAAGCAAGGTCAAGTGACATGAGAAGAATTCAGAGATGCTGCTTGCCACTGCAGGGAGAAAATCCATGAGGCCAAAGCTAAGCTGGAGTTGAAGTTGGTCAGAATGTGGGAGACAATAAAAAGGGATTTTTCAAATATATGAATGGCAATAGGCAATATAGAAATATCATTGGTCCCTTACAGCATGAGGATGGTCACCTCACAAACAGGGACAGAGACAAGTTAGAGGTGTTTAACACTTCCTTTCCCTTTGTCTTCAACACAGATGATGGACCAAGGGAGTCTCAGTGCCCTGAGCTGGAAGATCACGAGTGCGAGAATGATTAACTCCCAATTAGTCCTGAAATTGTGAGGAGTCTGATGTTCCAGCTGGATCCCTACAAATCTATAGGGCCTGATGGGATTCATCCTAGAATCCTCAAAAATTCCAATGATGTCATCGCAAAAATCTTTCTTGATTTTTGAGCAGTCTTGGGAATCCAGAGAGCTTCCAGCGGACTGGAAGCTGGTGAATGTTGTCCTGATTTTCAAGAAGGGCAAGAAGGAGGACCCCAGAAACTACAGGCTGGTCAGTCTCACTTCAGTGCCTGGGAAAGTTATGGAGAAGATTATTCTGGGAGGTATTGAAAAAAACCTGAAAGACAATGCAGTCATTGGTCACGGCCAGCACGGCTCCATGAGAGCAGAGTCCTGTTTATCGAATCTGATTTCCTTTTATGACATGGGAACCCACCTCGTTGATCAAGGGAAGCCAGTTTATGTAATTTTTTTTGATTTCAGTAAATCTTTTGATACTGTCTCTCCCAGGATCCTTCTGGACAAAGTGTCCAGCACACAGTTGGATAAACACATCGTGTGGTGAGTGAGCAGTTGGCTCACGGGTCGAGCACAGAGGGTGATAGTGAATGGGGTGACATCAGACCAGTGACCTGTCAGTAGTGGGGTTCCACAGGGCTCCATCTTGGGCTCTGTGCTCTTGAACATCTTCATAAATGACTTGGACACAGGACTGGAAGGGATTCTAAGCAAGTTTGCAGATGACACAAAACCGTGAGGAGTTGTTGACTCCCTCAAAGGCAGAGAGGCCCTGCAGAGAGACCTCAACAAATTAGAGGGCTGGGCAATCACCAACCATATGAAGTTCAACAGGGGGAAGTGTCGGATTCTTTCCTGGGATGGGGCAACCCTGGATTTACGTAGAGACTGGGGAATGAGGTGCTGGAAAGCAATGCCACGGAGAGGGACCTGGGGGTCCTGTTCGATGGCAAGTTGAACATGAGTCAGCAGAGCCCTGGCAGCCAGGAGGGCCAACCCTGTCCTGGGGAGCATCAGGCAAAGCATCACCAGCTGGTCAAGGGAGGGGATTGTCCTGCTCTGCTCTGCACTGGGGCAGCCTCACCTTGAATATTGTGTGCAGTTTTGGGCACCACAATATAAGAAAGATATTAAGCTGTTATAGAGTGTCCAAAGGAGGGCAATGAAGATGGTGAAGGGCCTTGAGGTGAAGCCGTATGAGGAGTGGCTGAGGGCACTTGGTCTGTTCAGCTCGGAGAAGAGGAGACTGAGGGGAGACCTCAGCACAGGCTACAATTTCCTTGTGAGAGGAAGATCAGACACTGATCTCTTCTCTATGGTGACTAGTGACAGGACACAAGGGAATGGCCTGAAGTTGTGTCAGGGGAGGTTTAGGTTGGATATCAGAAAAGGGTTCTTCATCCAGAGGGTCGTTGGGCACTGGAACGGGCTCCCTAGGGAAGTGGTCACAGCACCAGGCCTGACAGAGTTCAAGGACCATTTGGATGATACTCTCAGGCACATGGTGTGACTCCTGGGGATGGTCCTGTGCAAGGCCAGGAGTTGGACTCAACTGGGTCCCTTCTGTGATTCTGTGAACCAACCAAAACTTGACTGGCATGAAAGAGCCTTAAGGTGTTTGAGGCCTTTTGTAAGGACAAAGATAGATCAGTGCTCTGCCTATTGAAGGAATTGTCCTTCAGCCTGTGAGAAGGAAACCCTTACCAAAACACGGCTGTGATACATTCATTCCCAGGGAATCCACATATGCAGGCATCTGTGATAAGACCCCTGACACCAGGCTCTACAGAAATTCCACTTTCTCCTACCATGACTTAACTAAAGCTATCTTTTCCCAGCCAAACTTAACTGAACTCATCTTGCCCACATGTGTTCATTCTTCAGGATCAGAATTGCTGCATTTAATGAGGATGATCTGAAAACCTTGGTTCAGTATTATAAGCCCTTCACTGCACTGCAAGTGCCTGATGTAAAGCTACTGCTCTGGCAAAAGAACCTGCGAGATTAATTACATTAGGTAGATGCATATTCCAGGTAGGCTTCAGCCAGAAGTGAAGAAGTCCTCAAGAGCTTCAATAACTTATTTGAGGATAGAGGATGTCCTAATGTCCTAGTTTCCCCTCAGTGAATCAATACCTGATAAAGACACTTTTTGATAATTTGAGGAACCAGAAGACATAGACAGATGTGAATGTTCTTTTTTGATTGCTGTATGCTATCTATATAACAAGTTATTTTCATTATCTTCTCAGCATTAAAATTAATATTCTGAAAATATGGCAATCCAATGCTGTTAGGCATAGAAAGATCAGCCTAGTAGCAAGATCTGAAATAGGAATTGTCCAAGTACCTCTGAAGTATTTAAGAAAATTTTTCACATGTTGCTCAAACCCAGATGGCAACATAACAACAGCAAGATCTTTGCCCCTATTTAAATGCAATCAAACTAAGTTTGGCAGACAAATCTAACAAGCTTGAGTATCTGAGGGGTTGCAAGCAGCAACTAATGCCACAGTACTACTGGCAGGAAATTTTTCACTGAGGAGAAATCAAGGAAACATCAGTAGGAGTATCAGCCAGTTAGCATTTCCCAGGGACTAAAGCACAAGAATAAAGATGGAAATGTGAGTTTTGGTGGAGTTTTCAGCTTGGTGTTGAAGACCTGGGAATAAAAATCTTGAAAATATGACCTCTTTGGAAAAATGGATATCTAATTTTTCCCCCACAGTCTCACTTCTTTCAGTCACCTCAGTTCAAATCAATCTGCAAAGTGTTCATTTTTACTATCCTATTATTACCTTAAATACATTATTATGCATGGATGACATGTTAGACCCTCACAGATTTAATTTACTCAACAATAAGACTCTTTCCCACAAAAACTTTAA
Source organism: Manacus candei (assembly GCF_025592945.1). Taxonomy (NCBI): domain Eukaryota; kingdom Metazoa; phylum Chordata; class Aves; order Passeriformes; family Pipridae; genus Manacus; species Manacus candei. Next base: position 9,982,548 of record NW_026138066.1, read on the forward strand.
ACTTCTTTGACTAGAAATTGCTTTTTAGTTGCTCTATGCTTTTAACAAGCCTACTACTAGGAAAAGGCTTATTAAATCACCTTTAATGAAAAAGTAATCACATTAGATATTTGGCCTAAATAAAACATTGCTTTTACAGGTCAGGCTTTGAACCTGGATTCATGTGCACAGAATTATATTTCAGTATTACAAAGGGAACTTGAAAAGGAAAATGTAGTAATATTCAGTACCTACACTTAGCAAACCATTTGAAATCAATTCCATTTCTGGAAAGAAAGAAAGCAAAACCAGTAAAGTCTAAGAGCAATTCAGTTCAGTTGGTGATATGTACATTAAAGGGGAAAAATTCAAAACAAACAGAAACAACCTTAATGAGAAACTGCAAGGACAGTTAAGTATTTGTATGGATAACGTGCACTGAAGTAAATAGTGCAAGAAATATTCCTAGTTGAAATCAGTTTGTCGGTCATATTTGTGGACAGAAACAACAACTGCAAGAGGCATTTACCTTAAAAAGTCTGGGAAAAACATCTGCTGGCTGCCCACGAATAACAAACAAACGTGAATTCAGTTTCCGTAGATTAGCATCAAGATCTTCAAGACACTGAAGCAGGAATCTGCAAGGAATTGTAAGGAAACATTTATTTTCTGAAGCAAACCAGACCATTTAATAATAGAAAAAAGTAACAAAGAGGAATAATCCAACAATGATTATGAGACCTTGAGTATTTGGTGATGCATGCAGTTCACATTTGAATTACACTTGGCTTGCAGTAGCACAAGATCATATAATATAGTCAACAATCCATAACTCGTAAAACCAAACCGTGTTGTCATTTCAGTTTTCACCTCAATGCTATTGAACTCTGGAATGGACTAAAAGACATTCTAGTCTTAACTAAAACTACAAGTATCTTGTCAGTGTAAAGACAAACCACCCCCCCACTACAGAAAAGAACCCAACAACAAACAAACAGATAATCAGCTGTTGGCACACTGCTACTAAACTTAATCCAAGTCTCTCTTACAACACAGCAGCCTGAACTGTTACTAAAAACAGCAAAGCAGAGGAGTACAGAGTCATTATTATCCCTTCAGCCTTCATTTATAGAAACAGTCCTCTATATAACAGTTTCATGCATCTTGGCTGTAACCTCACCTGAATTATTTAATGAGAAAATATGCAAATAAGGAAAAAAACAAACTGGGGAGATGGGATGCTGCAAATCTGCACGTCTTCAAGAGAAACAGGTAGTTACACAAAGGATGTTGAGACAGGTTCACATGTGCAAAGATTTATTAGTGGATAAAATCTCCAGTGGTGAAAGTTCTTTGGAGAAAGAAATAAAAATGAAAGGAGAGGAAAAAAGAACTCTACCTTGCAGCCAGACAGAAAGAGAGATGCCGGGGGTCCCCAGGTGAGTGTCCTTCCCCTGGACTCCTCTCCCATGTAACAAGTGGCTCCTCCACAGTGTTTTCCTCATGTGGTCAGCAGGTCCAGGGAGGTGATCCTCTCCTTCTGCTCTGCCCTGATGAGGCCACATCTGGACTGTTGAGTCCAGTTCTGGGCTCCCCAGTCCAAGAAAGACAAGGAACTACTGGAGAGGGTCTGGTGGAGGACTACGGAGGTGATGAGGGGATCAGAGCATCGCTCTTATGAGCAAAGGCTGAGAGAGCCAGGCCTGTGTAGCCTGGCCAAGAGATAACTGAGGGTAGATCTTATCAATGCATACAAATATCTTAAGGGGGCTGTCAAGAGGATGGGGTCAGACTCTTTTCAGTGCTCAGCAACTGGGCAAATAGGCACAAAGGGCAATAGGCACAAACTGAAACACAGGAAGCTCTATCTGCATATGAGGAAAAACTTCTTTGAGGGTGACAGAGGACTCAAAGAGGCTGCCCAGAGAGGTTATAGAGTCTCCTTCTCTGGGGATATTCAAAACCCACCTAGACATGATCCTGTGCAACCTGCTTCGGGTGCACCTGCTTTAGCAGGGGGGTTGGACTAGGTGATCTCCAGAGGTCCCTTCCTACCCCAACCATTCTGTGATTCTGCATAGTAACATTTTTCACCAGGAGCTGCTCAAACCCTCTCAGCCATTTCTTCTTACAAAGCTGCTGGCATTCACCAAAGCACACGCTGATCAAGACAACTGCTGAGTCAGTGCCTGCCAGTCATTAACCTCTGTGTACACACGATTGCCATAAACCACAAGCTACACCCAAAGGAGGGGGAAAAAAAAGAGGTGATTCCAACACTGCAGGTCATTATTCCTGAGAAAACCTGCTGTAATGACGCTATGTGCAGGTCCAAGGTCACAGTGGTAACAGCTCAGATACAATCACCAGATGAATGAAAACGCTTCACCTTCTACGAGGGACATAATGTACACGATTGTTGTAGACCTGCTAAAATTAATTTTCTGAAGATTTAGCAATATGTAAGGGATGTCTACTTAACACATGTTGCTTCCAACTTTATAGGGGAAAAAAACTGACCAAAAATAATATATAAAAGGCTGGCAGGAACCCCCCCAGCTGCTATTAAACATCTAAACTGCGTAGCTCACTAGACCTGAAAGACTGAGAGCAGGCCTCTTGGCAGCCAGAATACAAGAATACAATGGCTCCTTGGCTGGCAAACTATGCTTATATGCTTTATGTCTGCAACAAACCACAAATGCCTAATTTTCTCACTTTGCTAAGTTTTGTTTTGAAAAAACTCTGAGGTAGTAAGAAGATAAAAAGAAACTCCTGCATACCCATTTAGTTAGAAACCATGCAGGAGTCATTTTAAGAATCAGATGAGAACAGCATATGCTTCTATGAGAGACAACTTAAGCCCCATGTTCCCAGGACAAAGTCAACTCCGTTTGGACTCTGAAAATTACAGCTTCACTTGACAAAGTTTTTTTGAAACCTGGAATGACAGACATTATTCATTGATCTTATTGATGTGAATCTCGCTTTCAAGGAGCATGTCCATTCACAAATCACTATAAAGACAAACTGCAATACTGTCCAGGATACCTTTGTAATAGTCCAGAGGAAGATTTTTTTGTGGTTTGGTTTTAGGGCGTTTTGTTGTTGTTGTGGCATTTTTGTTTTGTTTTTTTAAACTTCATCTCACCAAGCATAGGGAGAGGGTATGAAGAGAAACTGATGACATAAAATATTTATAACTATTCAAACTAAAAATCTGTATTTCAGGAAACTTTTCAGTTCCCTCTATTTTCTCGATTTCTTTTCTTCCTACCTGACTGAGCAGAATATATAACTTCTAGTTTGGACTTGGTACAAAATCCTATTCAAGAAGATTACATGCACTGACCCAGTCTCCAATTCACATCCAAGATCCCTAAACTTGCCCTTAATACTGTTTAATCTCTATTTGTTGGTTCCCCAAATCCACTCTATTATCTTACTTAACTATCTCTTACCACACTCAAGCATTTCAATCTCCATAAAACTCTTCTAGGTATTTAACAAAAAATAACAGTGTATACTCAAACTGTTAAATATATGCAAGGAAGGGATCAGGAGAGTGGCCAGGGACACACACACATACACATTCCCCCTCACCACGACAAAAACCAGAACAAATGAAAAACAGCCAAATCACTGCTTGTGTTGTAAGACTCAAGGAAAGCACACTTTTAAAAATAATAGACCAAATCAAACCCTAGTGACCCTATGATATCTAGAGTAATAGCAATGCAAAAGAATACTGCTTTTGACTTTCAGAATACAGATTCAGTTTACAAGTGGCTACTCAGAAGCAGCATGCAGTTTATTAAGCATATTTGAATCTTTCAGCTAGACCAAATGCATTTTAACAAAATGTGCCACAATCACCTATTTCATTTTCACCAATTATATTTATGCTATGCCACATCTAAAGGCATTTTCTCATTAAAGTGTTCATAGGAGTTCTCTAACATAAAAGCCTTTACACAGATTTATAGAATCGCAGAACAGTTTGGGTTGGAAGGGACTTCTAAAGGTTATCTAGTCCAACCTCTGCTGCAATGAGCCTTGCTCAGTTAAAAGTGAACCTTCTTAAATAATTGCATTTAGATACATCCCCTACCAAAAAACTTAATAGCTGAATCAACTACTTATCATAACCAAAAAGTTTTTACCTCTTCTTTTTCACGATTACCCTTAAAACTTGCAGAAGCAACACCTTTACTGTAGTTGACTGCACGCAAAATTATTTGAGTTTCTCTCTGAAGAGATACACCAAAGTGCTCACAAATACGTTCCTTTCAAAGTATAACAAAAATTAAAATTAATGGTAAATTAGTCTGTGAACTGAAACCAAATATGAAACCTCCATCTCACAAAAAGTATCTTCTTTTCAGTATATAAGCTCTTGAGGCAAAGTTTCTTCACAGCAGCTGTGAAGTAAGAGCTACCAGCCTTTAACTCTATTATGCTCTACACTAGACTGTGGTAGTTAGAAGCTGTTTAAACCTCTCCCTGCAGTAACAGGTCACGTTTCTGAGTCTGCAATCTAATATAATTTTTTTTTCCCCTCAACCTAATAATCAGTGGGAAAGCACTTTCTTTTTCACTTTGAATGAATTGTATGAACTACAGGACTTCATTAAAACGACACAAAATGGATGCATGGACATTTTTTATCGGATTGGAACACCAGCCCAGTTTTTAGTATTTGGCTAAAAATTTCCCTTGGACAAACCAAAAGAAGGAGATGTTCACTATTAATTTCACAGTAGCAAACCATGTGAGGTACGTGCACAACTGACATGATGGAGGGACGCAAAAAAGACTTACTTTAACACAGGGAAGATGCTGATGCAAACCATACCTGCCTGCAAGCAGCATTCTTAGAGAGCATCACACACAACACCCAGAGACATCTAATTCTGATATTCAGAATTTTCATGAAAGCTGTTGATGACCATATTCTTTAAAATACGTGAACATAGAATCTTAGCAGTTTACTCCAAGAAACTCCACAATCTTCCCTTCATACAAAGTGTGCTTGGGGTCTAAAATACAAACTAATTGTTCTGCCCCCCTACATCTTAAAAGTGATTGCCAGAAACAGAAAACATAATACAGATCATAATTTTGGCTGCCATGCAACTGAAATAAACTGGTACCATCAAAGCAGCTATTCAAAAACTTAAATAAACAATCATTAACACAGTTAACTGTTAACAAAATGAACTAAAGTAAGCACATCACACAACACTCCTGGCTCTGCACTATTAATATGATTAAATACTTTATCCAGGGAAGAAGTCAGAAGCAGTCTGTTGAAAAGGTGACACTTTTATTTGGGAGGCAACTAATAAGAAGGACACTTATAGACATACTATTTAAGGCTACTGTTAAGTCTTGTTTGGGGTTATTTTTAGGAGTAATAAACACCCAGAAACCCCAGTCACATGGGACCATCCTTGCCAGTATGAAATGAGGACAGTTGCTGGGAACTGAGGGGACTTAAAATGCCAATGACTCCTCTTTCAGGTGCCGTTCACATCTGAAAATGGTAGTGGTTAAGCCACTAAGAATCATTTTTCTGAACTAATCCAGATTCTGAATTTAACAACTAGCAGGAGCATTAGACTGCACAGACACACAAAATAAAGGAATTTAGTCAGGTTTCGCCATTCTGAGAAGGAATTTAAGAATCTGAATAAAAAAAACAGTGCTAAAACTTGTTCCATTCCTAAGTTTGATTAATACTTTTACTCACAAGTGGTCAACTTCCAGCAATCTATCCAAACTTATGTTTAACCTGTCTTTCTAAATACCTTCTATCTACCCACTAGTCCTCACGGCAAGCCATCAATTTCCACCTCTTCAGCAACAGAAAAGCACAGCCAAACAAGAGACCCATCTCATTATGGATATTTGATCACCACCCAGACTTTGTCTATCAGAATTATCTTAGGCATCTAACATCTGCTACTTTTATTATCCCATCCAATTGCTTTTTTCAACACTGCTATCAGATATTCCTCCTTCATCTTTCAGAGTTTAGTAGAGCTGGATTCAATAAAAAGAAAGAATATTACATATTATATAATACCAACCACCTTTCATTCGAGTATTAGACCCCAATTGTATTAATCACACAAATCATGCACCATTTATTTCTCTTCATGAGAAAAGAGAGAGAGCTCGCCTTTCTTTCACACATATTTTGCCCTATGTTTGGTAGATTACTATGAAAGTTCAGTATCAGGTGAACACACACCTCATACCAGCTTCTACAGGAATCACAATGTGAATATCAAATCTGATACTTCTCAGTGTCTCATACCGTGTTTTGGTATCTCAAATTTGATGCATCTGTATACGAATATTTAATATTTCATCAGTAATTTTCCTGTTTGATTGTCACCCACCAATGTGTCTTAGTGCAAGCAGTATAGTCTTACGAAACTGTAAGAAGATTAAGCTCAGACAGGATTTAAGTGTTATGTACACTCCACAGCATCCTTTGGCAGTCAGCCACAGTAGTATTTTCCTGCTACCAAATCAAGGTCACAGAGGCAGGCCTTATTGTACTACATCGTTTCAATGAATACCACATACAACTTCCACATCCAAAAAAGGTATACAATAACAGATTTCATAAAGGTATTATCCTTTAATCATATACAAAAGAGCAGGAAAAAGTTCATGTTATTCAACTCTAGATACTTAAGTGAAGTAGCTGTGGGAGCTAACTAATCTCCTGCAAGGTTGCTCGACAGTCAATGGAGAAAAAAAACCAGCTCCCTGAGAGTGCAATTCAGGACTCCAGCATCTTTCGTAACTTCGCAAGAGCTGATCCACTTGTAAAAAATAAAACCAAACATTGACCATGATGTGGGCCACTTGGCTTTTTTTTCCTCTAATATTTACTACTGCTATAATCTTCAAGCCAAAAGCAGAGCTGTGACGAAGGAAGAACACAAGATGCACCCAAGCCCATGTACAGCTGTAAAAACAGTTCTCAGAAAAGAAAAATAAAGATTCAATTCTTTGAAAATGGATGAAAGAAAGGACTCCAAGCTGAGTCCTTTTGGGTGAGTCTTCTTTGACCATAAGGAGTAAAGACCGTTTCACATATGGAGTGGGACTAGAATATCAACTATAACAAGCAATACTGCTTTAATAAAACAACAAAATCATTTGAATCAGACCTAGCTCACACTGGACAGAAAGCCAGCATTTCCTTACATACCATCCCTCATTAATTTTTTTCCAACCGAACTACGTTTTCCAGGTTAGCATTTCCCAAAGGAAGGAAACACAATTTTTTTGTCCTATTCGAAAGATGTTCATAATCTTCCAGAGATGAAGGAAGCAGGGCAATAAATAGAATTACAACCTTGGACTTCTGGAGAGCTATTTTGGGCCTCTTCAAGGACCTACCTGGAGGAAACCCATGGGTTAAGGCTCCAAAAGGTAGAGAGGTCTAAGGGAGCTGGTTAATATTCAAGCATCACTTCCCCCAAGCTAAGGACCAGTGCATCCCTACGAGTAAGAAATCAAGCAAAAGGTCAGGAGACCTGTATGGATGAGCAAGGAGCTTCTGGCAAAACTGAAACAGAAGGAGTAAGTTTATGGAATGTGGAAAAACGGACAGGCCACTTGGAAGGAATACAGGCATGTTGTCAGAGTATGCAGGGATGTGATGAGGAATGCTAAAGTCAATTTGGAATTGAATCTAGCAAGGGATGTCAAGTCCAAGAAGAAGGGTTTCTTCTACACCTTCCTATCTTTTGCTAAAAGTAGCAAACAGAAGACTAGGAAAACTGTGGGCCCATTGCTGAATGAAGTGGGTGACAAAGGATACAGAGATACAGAGAAGGCAGGGTTAATGAATGCTTTCTTTGCTCAGCCTTTACTCCTAAGGCCAGCCCTCAGGAATCCCTGATTCTGGAGGCAAGAGCAAGTCTGGGGAAAGGAAGGTTTTTCCCTTGGTCAAGGAGGATCAGGTTAGACAGCATTTAGTAAAACTTTACATCCACAAATCCATGGGCCCCGATGGGATGCACCCATGAGTGCTGAGGGAACTGACAGATGTTATTGCTAAACCAGTCTCCATCATCTTTGAAAGGTCATGAAGAACAGAAGAGGTGCATGAGGACTGGAGGAAAGCCCATGTCACTCCAGTCTTCAAAAAATGTAAGAAGGAGGACCCAGGAAACTACAGGCCAATTGGCCTCACCTCCATCCATGGAAAGGTGATGGATCAACTCATTCTGGATGCCATCTCTAAGCATGTGGAGGAAAAGAAGGTTATTAGGAATATTCAACACCGATTCACTATGGGGAAATTATGCTTGACCAATCTGACAGCCTTCTATGAGGAAATGACTGGCTGGGTAGACGAGGGGAGAGTAGTGGATTTTGTCTATCTTGGCTTCAGCAAGGCATTTGCCACTGTGTCCCATAACATCCTCATGGCTAAGATCAGGAAATGTGGGCTGGGTTAGTGGACAGGGAAGTGGGTTGAGAGCTGGTTGAACATCAGAGGACTGTAACCAGCGGCGCAGTCCAGCCAGAGGCCTGTAGCGAGCGGTGTTCCCCAGGAGTCACTCTACTGGGTCCACTCTTATTTAACGTACTCACCAATGACCTGGAAGAAGGGACAGAATGTACCCCCAGCAAGTTTGCTCACAATACAGAACTGGGAGGAGGGTCTGATACACCTGAAGGCTGTGCTGCCATTCAGCAGGACCTAAGCAGGCTGGAGAGATGGGAAGAGAGGAACTTAATTTAGTTCAACAAAGACAAGTGTAGGGCTGTGTAGGGAGGAATAACCCCAAGTACCAGTACAGGTTAGGTGTTGACCTGCTGGAAAGTAGCTCTGTAAAGAAGGACCTGGGATTCCTGGTGAACAACAGCTTATCCACAAGCCAGCAGCGTGCCCTTGTGACCAAGAAGGCCAATGGTACCTTGGGATGCACTAGGAAGAGCACTGCCAGCGGGTTGAGGGAGGTGACCTTCCACTCTACTCTGCCCTGATGAGGCCATGTCTGGAGTGCTGTGTCCAGTTCTGGGCTCACCAGTTCAAAAAAGACAAGGAACTACTGGAGAGGGTCTGGTGAAGGAGTACAAAGGTGATGAGGGGATCAGAGCATCTCTCTTATGAGCAAAGGCTGAGAGAGCCGGGCCTGTGTAGCCCGGCGAAGAGACAACTGAGGGTAGATCTTATCAATGCATACAAATATCTTAAGGGGGGTGTCAAGAGGACGGGGCCAGACTCTTTTCAGCAGTTCCCAGTGACAGGGTATGGGGCAGTGGGCACACACTGAAACACAGGAAGCTCCACTTGAATAGGAGGAAAAGTTTTTTTACTGTGAAGGTGACAGATCACTGGAACAGGCTGCCCAAAGGAGTTGTGCTTCTCTGCTTCTCTGGAGGTATTCAAAACCTGCCTGGACACATCCTGTACAAGTTGCTTTGGGTGAATCTGCCTTACGGGGGGGGTTGGACTTGATGATCTCCAGAGGTCCCTTCAAACCCCAACCATTCTGTGATTCAGTGAAACAGCAATCTGTATTTGGTTCCTATTTTGTGAGCCATACATCACAGCAAATAGTGCATTTAGCTTCTAAAAAGTCTGGATCTTAACTTCACATTCAAAGGGCACCTATTACTCATCTAAACTATTCCCATATAACTAGAAACGAACATCTCAAATTACTTCATGTTACAAAGGTCAGCCTTCTGGTGATAGGAGACTAACAGACTAACAGCTTCCTAAATCTCTCTCCTCCAGTGTCTTCCATTCTTTAACATACATATTCTGTGTTTATTTTTTCCTAATCCTCTAATTCCAATCTAATAAATCAAAGTCTTTATTGTTTGACTTTAATTCCTTATGCTTGCTCTTTCCAGAGTGAAACCGGTTGGATCCACAAAGGAAAACCCAAGAGCAAACAAACTGTACTGGGGACAGCTGGGGAAATATTACCTAAGAGCAAATTACAAAACTAAGTTACTTGAGAATACAGATATGCTTGTATATAAATAAATTGAAAACACCCTATTCTCATGTATCCAAGTTCTCTTATTTAAATGAACAGCTAATAAGGCTTGATGTAATTAAACCAGAGCTGGCCTGCTTTATAAAATAGTTCAGCCACGTTTTTTTGGCAATTTATGCTGTCCATGAGAAAGTAACTGCTATGGCTTATTTCAAAAGAGCAAGCACGATAAGAGCACTCTAACAAGATAGTCTTGCAATCTGATTCCGAAGGACAGATTTTACACTGCCCTTTATTTAGTTTAATAAAAGCATTTTACTTTCCTTACATTAAAGTGACCTTTTTAAGGTTACAATTAGTGCTAGTAAAATTTTGCACAGTTTTAAGTTTCCTAGAAATGACACAGTGTCTAAAATAAATATATTTCTCAACTACACTGTATAAATTGCAAGTCCTTAAGGTACAATTCCATCATCTCTGGCTTCCCATATCTGAAAAATCTATTAAACTAACAGAAGAGAATTAAGGATAGAGATGAAATCCTTTAGCAAGTACAGAAATTGGTAGAAAGCTTGGAAAACAGAAAAAAAAATTATCCTGAAGGTATTCCTGGAAATCTTAATTAAAATTGACTGGTACCCGCCTTATGGTGATCAGACATTCAGCATTGTCTTAACTTTCCATTGCTACTCTTATGAATCAAAAGGCAAAAATATTCTGAACTGATCTTTCAGAACCGAAAGTAGTCATTTATACCTGAATACAAGGTAAACATGATCCAAATGTATTCAGTTTGTCATGGTTTGAGATAGTCCCAAAATCCAATTCCCTAGTCTAAGCCCCCTCCCACATCTCAACCTAATGTGAGATGGTTTTTTTCCAGACAAAACACACCAGACTCCAAATGGGGTTTTTGTGTAATCATGTAGAAAAAAAAAAATTAAACATCCCAAACAAATAACTGAAACACAGTTTTGTTTATCACACTGCGTAAACACCAAAAACCTCCACTTTGTCCCAAACTTCCTTAGTGTGTGGGTAGACTAATGGAGGTAACTTCATGCTGCAGGGGCCTTCCATCTCAAAGCCTAGAGCGGACGCAGAAGATGCACAGAGCTCAGTAACGTAAGTCCTGGAAAACAGGACTGAAGAAAAGCTCAAGACATAACAGATGAAAAAATTCAAATAACCTCTAGATAAATGTGCTATCTTCATCTGCCAGAACTACTGCAGTTCTCTGAAATACTGAAGGTCAGGACCAACTGGAAGTGCTTTACTTGAAGTAACTAAATTGATCTTGAAGTTACATACTACAGTTATGCAGAAGATTCTGATAACTAAAAAGTGAAATTCAGTCATCTCTGGAGAAGTCATAGTAGTTTAGATAAAGAATTATTTTATGAAGAATAAAACCTTTACTATAAAAACTGTATTTTTGCATTTTCCCTGTCTACCTATTTCTTTCAGAAGACAAGAATGAATAACTAAAATTCACTTCCTGAACACCGGTGACAGATTTTTTTTATTACTTTATTGAAAGAATAAAGGTAGACAACTGGAGAATATAATTCTACACAGAATCACTGTATTTTTTTCCAGTTTGCTTGTTCCAGCATTAGAATTAATAGCAAAACAAAAGACGCAGACAGGAACACTGCCAATTTGAAAATAAAAAAGGGGCAGGTTCCAAGCTCACCTTCCTGAAGGTGGATAAACTTTGTTGGAGACAAAGTGGTTAACATAAGAGCAGTTGAATAGCAAGAGAAACTATTAGCATTCCAGGAAAGTAATAGTCATAGAATCATAGAAATACCCTGAGTTGGAAGGGAACTACAAGGATCACTGAGTCCAACTCCTGGCTCTGCACAGGACAGCCCCAAGAATCACACCATGTGCCTGACAGTGTTTTCCAAGCACTCCTTGAACTCTGGCAGGCTTGGTGCTGTGACCACTTCCCTGGGGAGTCTGTTCCAGTGGCCAAGAAAGAAAATTTTTAAGAAAAAGGGGCAGGGTTTTTTTTGTTGTTGTTTTAACTCCAAAGTTATTTCTATAGACAGAATTGATAGGGGAAGACTTGTAGGTGCTGAACTCTGGAAACTTAATCACCAATTATAAATATTATGGCTATGCAGAACCTTCAAGCAAAAAGAGATGTTTCCCACTAGAGGTCAAACTGAATAAAACCAAACCTTATTTGCTTTAATCCCCCTACATCCAACCAACATGAAAAGGCAAGACCAAAGAGAGAGGGGAGGGTGGGGGAGAGGAGGAGAGTCCACAAAGCCTGCAGCTTTCATTGTTACATATCTCATAACCTGATCATTTCCTTATAGCACTTTTAAGAAGTTTCAATATGAATCAACAAAAATAGTTCCGTAAAGTAGGTCGTTGCTGCAGCAACCAGGCGGCTGTTTGGACTACTCCCTGCCACAATGACCTACTTTTCCAGTTATACGTAACCATTGTAGTAAGAGCCGAATTTTCCTTCCCTATGGAGCTGCTCCAAGAGGATTCCTGCACCACAGCTGAACTTTATTCCTAGCTGGGACAGAGAAAGGCTTCATTTGAGCAAGTACAAGCAGCAGGTCGGTTCTGTTCGTCTGTGTCATATTTAGAAGTGTTGGTGGCTAAAGGTTAAGTGAAACCTAATATGAGCTCAGAGTTCAAGAAGTATCAAGCCAGTGTTCAAAATTGGAGGAACTGATAAAGAATGGAAGGGAAAGGTGTGAAAAGGAACAGCAGCTCGTGAACAGCGTGTCCCCTGCCAGAGTCAACAGCTGGCATCAAACTTTGGCACAAACAGGCTGCTCCAACACCACCATTCAAGCACAGGCTAATGGACATGATCCTTCATTACAGGTCTAAATAACTAAATCTGCATAAAAGAAAAACCCTGGTGAATGGCAGGTAAAGCTAACATGTTTTTAAACCCTATTTAACCCTGCATGGGCTAGAGAGGGGAGATAAAGGTACCTTACAAATTTAGGAAGAAATGTTGACAATTACAAAATTTCCTGTTTCCTGTTGCTGTTAATAACTATTACCTTATGACAAAGGAAAAAAGATCACCAGTGCAAGTTTTCATTAAAGTATATCTTAAACCCATAAAGGAAATAATTATCTCTGTAGAAATAAGCCTGCAAGGCTTCAAACATCAATCAGACTGACTTGTACTTAGGTGGTTTTTGATCAATTTATCCAACTCCAAGTTCAAAAGCTTTAATTGAAGGTAAAATGTAATAGCTACAAGAAGACTAACACTTCCAAGCAAAAAACCAACTCATTCCAAGAAAAGGCAAGCCAGGTATTACCATATAGTACACCCTAATTAAAACTCCAGTTAACAGAAAGATTCTGGCAGATACAGCCCATTTGATAAAAGCAGAAAAACAAAGAACACAGAAAAGCTCTCCAAAGGTTACTTTACCTTACGTCTTCTTAAAACTTCTAAGTTCAGCAGGAAAAACTGCAATTAGTGACAATATGGTACAGAGAGTGGAAAAGCTTCTGAAATTTCCTCCACGCCTTCACTTGGGCACAAATCACTTATATTGAGATAACTCTTCCTAAAAATCTAATACTCTTCAAACAGAATATTTAAAAAACCACCCAACCCCTCTAAAAATTATTTTTTACTTTACCACTGCACTTGACAAGCCCTAGAGCAGCAACTGCAAAGGCAGGATTCTGGAAGGAAGAAGGACTAGTAGAAGAAAAAAATTGTATAATTATGAAAAAACAGGAAAGGCTGCTGCTGCTGCAAGAGCAACACATGATCACTAGTAACACTTCTCAATTTGAATGCATGGCCTCCAGTGCCAAAAATGCAAGCTCCATTGTGCTGTCTCATATAGAAGTAGTAAAGAACTGGAGTAAAACTTTCAGTAAATGCAGCATTAAAGAACTTTGCCTTGTAAAACTAACACAGTATTTCAGTGTTGGCACTGAAAGAGACAAGTTGGTGGAGTTGTATTTAAAAGAATGCAGAAGGCCAAATTCTAAAATGTAATAATAGGAAGATTCACATTATCCCCCACAAACTCATAATTTTCCTCACGGCTTAGAAGAAAGATACATTACTCCTGAAATAAAGTACTTCTCACCAGTGTATTTACTGGCAACTAGCTTACAGAAAGGAAATTTCAATTGAATGAAAAACCCCTACTCACTGAAGAACACCATGAACTATATGATCAAAACCAATTTTATAGAGATCTCCTTAGATTAAGAAAGTCTTGAAATAAAAGAGGGAAATACACCACAATTAAAGCTGAATAGTCAACATCACAGTAATTTACAACTTTTTGCTTTGTCATAAACTGAAGAAACTGCACATCAGTAGATATTTCCAAGTCATACCAATGAAGGAGTATGCTGGAGAGAAAAAATTTAATATTAAAGTCTCTTATAGCAAGTCGTTTAAAGAAGCATTCACAGGATATAGGATATACCGTGTAATAGCAGTAAACAGCAAATAGCTCCCCTGTCTAAAAAGAAACAGATAAAGCACAGTAAACTAGACCTTATTAAGCCTGTCATCTACTGAAAAATAATGATGGAAAGTCACAGGAATTATCCCTAGGCAACCCAAATAAAACAAATAATTCAGATGCCATCCTTTGCTTGATCACCCTCATTAAGACTTGGATGGTTTCGACTTCTGGAGTTCACTCACAGCAAGACTTACAAAAACAAAGAACAAAACCAAAATGCAACCTCATCCCCAATCAAAGACCCTTCTGAAAACTGGATGGCAAAAAATTACTCTGCAGAATATTTTCTTTTAAATGCATGTCTCAGTTTGCAGATGTAGTCATGCTTTTCCCATGAGAGGGGAAACAGGAAAAAAACAATAGGCAATCTCTGCTGAAAGTTGGAATGTTTTCTTCTGCTTTAAGACTAATAGAAAAAAAAGAACTTGTTTATTCTCTAGAATATGAAATATGAAGGAGAAAAAATGAAAAAAATCACTTGATGCCACAAAATTTACAGACAGAAAATTTCAACCCAGAGGAAACTCACAAGAGAACACAGGAAAGACAACATTTACTCTATTCTTCAGCGAATCCAATATATTGGAAATCAAATTATTAACTACTTTCAATGCCAGTTGCTCTGTAAAATGTGGTTTCACAATTCTCTGTATGCTTCTCCAGTACTTCAGAACTGCAGAGATAGTGAAACTCAGGTAAAGCTTGTCATGACTTTCTGTACCTTCAGTGCACAGCAAACTTGTAACCACGCAGACCACGACCATGTTTTATGGACTATGCAAGGCCTGAAGCAACAAGCAGCCCACGTGAACAAGTTATCTATTTATTTATTTATTTATTCCTCTCCTATTTCTGTTCTTTCAATCACTACTTTGCCCTCCTCCCCCCCTCCACTTGCAGCACAGTTTACCCTTCACCCTCAAGGTCAGTAGAACGCTGTCACTGAGAAACACAAAAAAACCCCAAACCTGCAAGCACTGAACTCCACAGGTTCCTTACTATAAAAAATAAAGCATTTCCTAGGTCATGGATTACACACTTTAGACTGAAAACATAGAGAAACCCAAGTTTTCCTTTCAGGAATTGTTCCTAAGTAACCTGTGCTGTAGACATTTCATCTCCATCACTGAAGAATTAATAACATGTCTTCATACTTTACAACATCCCCATATGAGCTTAAACAGAATTTTTTCAATGTTTCTGGTTTTCGTTTTGAAGGGATAGGGACTTGTGTTCTGAAAGGATAAACTTACAGGGCAGGAACTTTACAGCCTTTACTTTTCAGGTCTGTGAAAGAGCCACAAACATCCTTATAGATGTTAGAGAAGAAATGCATGTGAGTGAACAGGAAAGGAAATGATTTCCTACAAATTAGAAAACAGCGAGAAACAGTAAATTTCTAAAGCAGGCCTAGAAAATTTCCCTAGTTTAGCTGCAGGAGGAAGTAATGTATAACACAAAGGTGGATATCATCACATGCCTGTCAACACAGAAATTAGATTTGCAGGACACATCCTAACCAATGTTCAACCGTGTGAAATCCCTTCGATCGCTGATAATCTGAATAGGTTTTGTTTTATTGCAAGAAACTTGTTGCATTAGCACTTTTCAAAGAGATTATAAGCAACAGTTTGACATCTGAATTTACTTCTGAAACCCTGAGTATTATGAAATTCTTATTTCCTACCCAGGTTTACCAACATTGAATTGCAGACCTTTCAAATACTAATGCAATTTCTAAAAAAAGAATAAAAAAAGTACAGAATTTACAAAAACTATGCATATTTTAGGAAGTTCTGTTCACTGGAGCTCAGTTACTGTCTAAACTAATGCTAACAAAGCTTAAGTGTTCATTTTTATTATCTCCACCAAGAACTGGTATGCTGTCATATTTGTAACTGTTCCAAAAGTATAGACATACACGTAGACTTTTGCCACAGCCATCTCCACTCACACACTTGAACAAAACATTGAAATATTGACCTGTCCTTTCCAGTCTATCTTTCACCTCCACTAAAGCTTTATTACCTTACAGAAAAAACATTTACACACACAAAACTCCAAAGCAATGAAAGCAAACGCTTTATAGTGACCTGAAAAACAAATGGAGGCTTCAGGGTCAGAAGAACATTGCAATTATAGTTCACCTCTTGACCCAGATTGCAAAGAACGGGGAAGCCAGAAGTACACAGAAGCACACAAATTAACCTTGCTCCACAATAAATTCAGAGTTCTGAGAAATCCAGTGAAATGTATTGCACCAGAATACGATGAAGTTCTTACTCTGGTAATCAAATCCAGTCGTTTCCTAGAGGTTACCAAAGGTACAGCTATTAAACCTGCTAAAATGTGATATGCAAATGAGTAAGCCCATGGAACACAAAGCCACGTACGCTCACACTACTTACACAACTGACTCATGATCAAGCTCACTTTTGCCTTTTTAGGTCACTATGGGAAAGTCACAAAATTCCCTGAAACAAAGAGTTTCTTTCAATATGCAAATAAATACATCACAGACTTTAGTGTGACTTCTACACTGAAAAAATGGCTGACTTTGCCGGCAGCTTGACCTTCCTCCTATCACGGGTTATATAACTAACCTGAAAACCTGCCAGCCTCTGAGACAGAGCATGGAAAAGAATCACTTTTGAAAATAAAGGCTTCCAATCTGGAGATAAACTGCAAGAAACCAAAAAGATCAGGCAGAATGCAATGATAAACAGGCTTTTCTGCAATACTTGCACAGGATGTTTAAAGAGTAGCTTGCATTGGTAGGAATAAAGACATTTTCATAAACTGGAGGAGAATATACTTTATTGCATTAAAATGGCCAAAAGAGAATGATAATATATAAAATAACTTGCTTTGAACAATTGTTGCAGAATTCATTGACACTGCTACATACTGATCAGTTAAGGAAAAAAAAATAAAATTCTGTATTCTTGATTGCCTAAATACAGCTGCTTTCACATTCACCACAGTGTTTGTTGGG